>NC_142856.1:18882034-23882034 GCF_061612785.1 Hesperophylax consimilis
GCACTTAACGAAAAAATTATTGAGGAATAATTTCTTATCTCTAAGTAGAAAACCGATCTATCCAACAATTTTTTCTAGGTTGTCATTATTTATTCTATGAAAATATCAAACAACACACTAGTTCAAGCATGGCATCAAGGCGTTAAATGTAGGTAGTACTTGTTACATTATAATCTTTAAATTGGGACATTCTTCCACTGCCCCAAAAAGCATTAAGACAAGAGAGGCTAGCTAGCGGAACGATTGCACTTTCGAGGCACTCGTGTATGGCGTTGCAACTGCATACACGCTCCTTCAATGCAGCAGAATGTGGAGCCGGCACTAAAAGGTTTTCAATTGGATACCATTCATGGAAATACTGGGAAACGAAGAAATAGGCCCGAGTAAGCACCATACGACTAGCTGCAACGGGGAGGGTATTGAATACGTACAATGTAAAAAGCAGTGGCGGTTTGTGCCCATGCGCAATGGAAGGTTAAATCAAATTTATTAGTGGAAATTTTTATTTATTTAAATATCCATCCACACAAATACATCACGTATTCGTAAAAATGTACGAACAGTGATAAAAAAATCCCAACAACATACTTTTGCTCAGCAACGATAGTGAAAATAGATATTTTGTGCATCCAATAATAATTTCATATTTTTGTGTTTCATTTCCATCTGAGGCGCATATAAATTCACCATTATTCGTAAGTGACATCTGAAGAATTTTATAAAGGCTTGGATGTGTCACTTGCACAAGGTTGAAGGTGCGCCGCGACATAATACTAATATTTTGGCTCTGAAGATAGATAGGTACCTCTCTATATTAATTTTGTTCGTATGAAATATATCACAGGAGTTATCTGTCCATAGGTGCGTTCTGAATTTCGCACCCATGAATAGATTTTTTAGTAAGGAAGGCGCGCGCGCTGTTCAAAAAAAGTAGTAATATTATAATGTATGTTAGTTTTTTTCGTCTGCCGTTTGGGAGTTCGCTGCACATATGCTGCTTAGAGAAAACCGCTACTGGTAGTAAGTAGAATGAAGTATGTAGAAAGTAGTATGTGGATCTACACGAGGCTATTTGCGGAACTGCTTAATAGTTACAGCGTACCGGAGAATATGCAAGGCAGAAGAGTAAAACCTTCTTGAATTTATGTTCCCGGGTGGTACGCCGCACCGTAATAACAGTCACGATGTTTAACTGTATTATTTTTATTTATTAAGGTCTATATTCACTGTATTCAGAACAATGCGTGCGTAGATAAGGTAATGTTTATTGCGACCAAATTTTCTTATTTGAATAGGTTTGATCGAAGTAAGGGAAAATAGACCTTACTTTGGGTACCTACACAGACAAGCTGTATTTGAGGTCGATAGATTGTCTTTTCAGTGGTGGTAGTATAGGACCCGCAGTCTGAGTTGATGAACAACACATACATATTATTGTGTGTATTGGTTATTTTCCGACAGTGATGTTCTTGCAAAACATCACTGAGAAACAGACATTAATTTGTCGTGATTATGCTTACTTTTCGTTTTTTTTTACGAAAAGGGGCAAGTGTTAATCGAAATTGAATAATAGAAGAGTTTTTTGCAGTTATTCAAAGAGTACATTTCGTTAATTTAATAATATTAGAAAATAACTTTTATTCAATTTCACGGGGAAACATTTTTCTAAAATCTAATAACAGGTTTGAAATATGCTAGATGCAAGGTATGCATCTGTGTGAGTATTGCGTTCGCATAAACATTCGCTGCTATATGTGTACCTGAAACGGATTTTTCTTCGGATCTTTCGTTTCGATACCTACAAGATATGAAGTTCAATTTTGATTCTACATTATCTCTGGGTTATAACACAAGAAAAATTGTAGATTATCGATGAAGTGATATAGTATAGATATGTCGATTTTACCCTCGGGTTGGTTGGAAGGTCGAGCTTAGCGTAGGTTAGTTAACAATCCTAATAGGTATTGTATTACACTTTTGTCTATAATTTTAATAGAGGAACGTGCTTCTTTATTCTTCGCAAAACCAAAATAATCATCGCGATATTTCAAAATATCAACGACCGCAGATTATTTTTAAGCGGGTTTAATTGAGTTGATTTTTGATAAAATCCCCCACTTCAATCAGCATGGTGCTATATGCGAGGACACTAAACAGTATTTGGTTTGCTGGAATTAGTGCACTCTTCGTGAAATTATGACCAACTAACCGCTGAAAAACAAACCAATCTCACATTGGAACTTTTAAAATTCCTCTTATACCTTACCAGACTGTGTTAGGTTGAGTATATTTTTGTATGAATTAATATCATTGCTCCTTTAATCATGTATTGATAAAAATGATCAATTTGGGTAAATTTCGGTGCGAAGAATGTATGCAATATCACTGCTAACGCCTCGGCGTTTAAAAAGGGAACTTTTTTAATTAGCTCCACACAGGAGGCCCTGAGGAAAAAAAATCCTATGACTTCTTTGGAGATGATGTGTGGAGAGTCCTTTTAAGGAAAAGGGTATGAGGGTGGTTAAGAATCTAGGGCCCATTGTGTCCAGGTACCCGACTCCAACTAGGATCAACTGATATACCGTGCCTATGAAGTATAGATACAAACGTCACGAAAAAAAGACCATTTTCATTTTTAGTAAGGTTTTCGCATTCAGGACCCCTGCCCAAAAGCTTATGTCAGGAAGTAGGTGCATACATATTCGTATGCATCCCTAGTCGTATGGATGTCTTATATATTTTCATACCGAGCTGAATCCTCAGAAGGCTTTGATAGTAAAGTAGCCGCCTGCCTTTCGCAAATGTTTCCACACTAATTAGGAGACAATTTGCTGAGAAGATTCCAGCCGTATTTGCCTTCAGATAATAATTAGGAATGAGGTAAATTCATCTCTGAGTATCACATTGTACCGTTACGTATTAGAAATTCCGGGGGGATTTGTGCCGTTCCCACCTGTGACAAACCGAGTAGGGAAACACCGGCGGTTCGTAATAGAAGAGGAATTTACCTGAAACAAAAGGAAACATATCATTAGAACAAAGTAAATAGTTTCACTACCAATACTAAATGTTAATCATCGAGATTATTATTAGACTGCCACAGGAGGCCATCTTTGGGAACGCTGTGTGGAGGGTCTTTGTAATGAAAGGAAGGAGATGAGGTTCTGGGAAGGAAAAAGGTATGAGGGATTGGTAGGAATCTATGGATCAGTCCAGGAGTAATGGACGAATGATCTTTACAGCACGCTGCGGCACAAGGCGAAGGGCCACGTGAGACCAGATGGAGAGGTCATAGGGTCTCCCCAAACCAACCTCTCCCGATCCGGCACGCCACTCGTCAAATATTAAAAACTCCATGTCAAATATCAAATATCAGACGTATTCGAATGCAATGTTGTGTCAAAACTTCAAAGCAGTCAGTGTAGAAGTTTCAGAGATTTAAGATTTTGAAGATATGAACATTTACATATTTATTTATGTTCATATATATGTGTATATATATAATTTAAACATATTATACAGTAATGCAAAAAAATTACTGCATACGGTATATTGTATTTCAATAATACTGAAAGCAATATATTATTCGGCAAACTATATATTTGACACAAAATAAACATAGTGATGATGTCTAGGGAAATGAAAGGAAAAATAAATTACAATTACGAAATACACGGACAAGGGACGAGAAATGCAAAGCAAATTAATTAAATTTCACACAAGGAAGAAATCAAACATCACTGATGTACTATGCCATCCAACTTTACTACAAAATCCGGAATTAAATTATTGAGATTAAAAATTTGATTCATTTAAAAAGTAATTCAGAAAGTGTTGACCGGGTATTTCACCAAAATGACAATTTAACACACCTACAAAAAGTGATTTAAAGTCATGAAAAGTGATGAAAGAAAAACTAGGCTAAATATGTTACATAGGTAATTATGAAACCTAGTTTTTGTTTCATCACTTTTAATAACTCTATATCACTTTTTAAAGGTGTGTTGAATTTTCATTTTGATGAAATATCATGGAACCGTTCCACTCACAGTATTTAATGAAAACATTTATAGTATTTCTAAGCGATCAAATTTTCAAACCAAAAACATATGATTTTGATTTGCAACTAATTTGTAACATGATATTGCTAATTCTGAATTTGAAATATAAGATCGACAACTATGATGTTTAATAAATCGTTTCCAATGGTCAATCAATTCCAATAAGACAACTGTCCTGGTAAGAAAAGAGATCTTGGATTCGATTCCTAGTTGTGGCTGTTACCTTTTTATGTTTCTGTGTCTTGTTCTGTTTCATGTTTCGTTTAGATTTATTAGTATTATCTTCTTCTTCAATGATATATTACATTTATGGGAATAACCTTCAAAATAAGTTAAAAATAAAAAGGTGTTCCAAAATAATTATTCGCTGGGACATTTCTAAAATGTTTCCGACTTTCCAAAACCAATCAAGAGGAGTTTTCGGTCAACAAAAACAACCATTATTAAGTTACAATTTGGCCTTAAAATTTTTCATCTAAATTCGGAATTATTTTCCAATCATTTCAAAAAGAAATCACGACCCGAACCAATTTCATGAATAATATTAAATAATCCATTTATCAGAAAAAAGTATCTTCGTAGAAAGAGTGGTTTAATCACATCACCAAAAATGAATTTGGAAAATAATATTCAAAGATAAATGTTAAAAAGAAAAGCTTTTGTACTGTGACTACGTATTTATTTTATAAAGCACTTAATAAGATTCTTAGATTTGCTAAATGAAATATTCTATTCGTCTATTTTTGTAATTCTTTTTTTCATTATAAAATCATTGAGGACAATATTAACGACTCTCAAACGTCAAATGTGAAACAGAAAAATCGGAAAAAGTTTCGGTAGCTTCTAGGAATTGAAGCCAGGACCTCGGCCTTGCCGGGGCTTTGCTATACCACTGATCTCATTTTACCTGCTCAAATTCTGTCATATTTAACTGTATCATACTTCGACTAAGAACTACCAGCAAAATGTTCAATTTTTAATTCATATATTTACTGCTTCTATATGTGTGCATGATTGCACGATTCTACCATGTAATCTAAAAAATACAATCTATTACTGAATGCAATCTAGATAGTGCCTTGGATTGATGTTTCCATGTTTATTTTAATGTGCGACATCTATCGACTTTTCTACAAGTCTAGGATGAATATTTTCAATTTTGGAATAACTTAACGAGTTCAATTCTAATTGTAATATTTAATCATTGAAGACAATATTAGTGACTCTCAAACGACAAATGTGAATCAGAAAAGATCGGTCGCATCTAGGAATTGCTCGCAGGAACTAAGCCTTGCTGACCACCCGGCTTCGCCCGAGTTTCAACTCTATTGTATACATACAAAAAAATGATATTGCAAAGCTTATATTACAATATGATATATTTTTAATTTTCTGAAGATTATAATTTAGGATAAGGTAATACCGCAATAATTATTACTTAGTTGTTAAGATTCCTAGCAACAGCATCGACTAATTACGCAAAAGATAATTTTTTATCTTTAACTTTTCTGCTTCGGAATTCTCTATAATTTACATAGATTCAAATCGCTATTATTCAGTTCAATATAATAAATCTATAAAAACAAAGACAAACATTCCCGGGTTACGAATAACCTGACAATATTTGAAAATCTCGGACTACCACCACAGTAAGCGGAAAATGTTGCTTGTGTTGTGATGCAGGACCGAGGAATTGAACACATTACGCCTGGGTGGGACCCAAACGCCATGTCAACTCAGCCACCGACCGGTTGGAACCTGTATCGAATAATTTACTTTTACATTTCGGGACAATATTTGTAGGTTTAATTCATAAATTCATTGTTGATCAATTAATATCTCCACTTATGTAAATTAAAGACTTCCAACAATTATTTTAGGCCAAGAGAGTTAACAGGGTTAATTTTACCCCTGACTTTTTATGTTAATAAGACCTACATGCTTTGTTCCCTAAAACGTAAAGCCGGTTATTAGTGACACCAATTTATTACCGGCTCTAATAAATGCGAATAAACAGCCCTTTAAACAAATGTTTTTGTGAATGACCCTAAACCTGACATAAAATTCGTAAGACTGGACTTGGCATTAAAAATGACCATTCATTTATTTGGAACATAGGATTTTAATATAACAACTGTTAGTAGCCGAGTAATCCAAATCATCGGGTTCAATCCAAGTCTCCCAACGTTGCACAAGAAACAATTTCAGCTTTTTATAACGGGAGTAGGGATAATTGTAATATATTCAGGTTTGTCGTAACACTAATATGATTTTATTATGATGTGTTTTATCTGTCACCACTCATAAAACTCAATCTATCTTCTTTTCTATTATTGTCATAAATAAAATATAAAGAGTTTTAGAAAGAGAGAACACCATGAAGATCAGCTAAAAAAAGTATTACATTTCAACATAGTTTAAGTAGCACACATTTTTAATAAAAATCCATTGTTTGAGAATAATCTGAATCACTTTATTCACAATGAATAGACACTTTTTCACACAACATGAATACTTTTTACAGGTGAAATACACTAGATACAGTCGGTTCCTATTTTTCTTTAGGAAAGGTGAAATCTTTGATTGTTTAGTTTAACTTACGCACAAACTTTATATTTTCTTACACTCATAGGCATTTAAACATATGAATATAAGAAAATATAAAATTTTCTACTATGCAATGAGTTTAGCTGGGTGTTTAAATAATGATCCCGTACTATCATTAACTATAGTTGAATACAATAAACCGTTAAAATGTTGAATGACTTAAACATTTATAACAACTGGAGTTCTAACTTCTAACTTACTTATATAGGCAATTTATTTGTACCATTATTACTATTACCCACAACGTATTAAAGATTAAAGCATTCATCAAGGCCGCAAAGTACAGTACAGTGGTAGGTTTATAATCCTTGGTAACTTCGTATCGATTACCATTGAGGGCTGACATGCAAAGGCAATATTATTACTACCCCAAACCGTAGCACATTGGGTGGTTGAATAACCTTAATAATAGAGTTACCATTTATGTATATATTAGTGGGCGAATAATGCGTTTCAAATGCTATGGTTCCCGTACCCGTAACAATTGGTTTCGACATTCTAATTTACACGATGATTAGTAATCGCTAATTGAAAAATGATAACAGTCAGGTAATCGACATTTTAATTTACACTATGATTAGTGTAATGTCTTTTAATTACAACTAAATACTCGGATTCCTTTGTGTGGAGAATCGTTGAAGTCTTCAATTATATTACAATAGTTCGTTAAGATTACAATTTGTTTTATTTACGATAATAAATACAAAAGTACTGTTGTAGTACAGGCGTCCTGTTCTAGAGAGCGTATAAGTTATTCTGAGAACTGCAGCTGGCAAGTGGCGCCTCCTGGTCACTATCGGCTAGGTTCGGAATTGGTTGGAGCCATTCGGATTTGCTCGTGCATCTTTAGCGTGTTGCCCGGGCACCCCAGCGCTATATGTCATAAAATGCTAGTACTAACATAACTAGCACTACAATTAGTAATCAGTAATTGAAAAGTATTTACAGTCAGGATTCAACATTCTAATTTACACGATAATTAATAATCAGTAATCGAAAAGTGTTTAGAGTCAGGGATTCGACATTCCAATTTACACGATGATTAGAAATCAGTAAAATCTAAAAATGATTTCATCCAAATAGATGTAACGATAAAATATCAAAAATCACAAAAATTATATTTATGTGCACCGATTATTTTTGGTGATTTTCATTTAAAATACATTATTCATCTGTGAATATGAATAATGCAAAAGAGGAAGTTTGAAAAGTATCTGGCTAGTCAGATCTGGTCGCCAAGAAAGTCTACGACAATTTCAAGGAACTTCAAGATACTGAGAGCGTCTACTGCTCTGAAATATATTTAGATTTAAGATGATTGTATCATGATCTTCACCGGGGCGATTTTGAGAGTAGATTCACACCCGCGGTCTCTAGATTTGTAGTCGAGGAACTTAATCTCTATATTTCCAACTTTGGAAGGTAAAACGAAGGAGTGCATAATGTCGAATGGTGGTATTCTAATAAAATAAAATAACAACAGTCCCCCAGCGTGCAAAAACTCCTTAATCGAATTGCTTTCGCCCTGTTGATGCCTGATTGAGAACCAGAATACAGACCCTATAGAGTTTTAGCGTAGTAGATGGAGATTGAGAAAAACTGAGACGTGGCGGGGGGTGGTGGCAGATTCAAATTAAGAACACGTTGAAATTCCGAGGAAAAGAAAAAAATAGGGTATACGTGGATAGATTAACACTAATCGTTTTTTTTATGGACATAAATATATATTGCATTCATTGAGTAACATATTTCTATGATTTGTAAGTTGAATAATGAGCAGCACGCTAGGCTTTCAATAAAAATAGACAATCGGTAATGACCATGTTGCGAGTTGGAATAAACTTTATGCATCAAACTAAATTAGAGTGCGGTAAAAGAATCGTAGCGGTACTCATTTATTTTACATTGATATGCATTAAATATGTATTTGCGAAACATACTAATAAATGATTTACAATAATTTGAGGTAAATGTAATTTGAAGTTTGTTTAATTTTAAAGGTCTGAACAAAATAATAATCATGACATCAAGATTAGCAATTAGTAACCATTTTTATTATATTTGTCAATAGATCGACATCGGAAGATTCCTGTTGTACCCATTTAATTGAATTTAATTTAGTATGTAGATTCATGTAGGGTTTACACTTATTTTATACAGTATATGTCACACTAGGTATGTCCTGTATTGAGACAGGCAAGTTTACAAATATGTTATTTTAACAATAGGTACATTTAAAATTTATTTTGATAAGTTGGAAGCTAGTTTACGAAAAAAATATTTTAATATTATAATACTTTAAAGAGGCTAGATTACAAATATATTTAACAATAGGTAAAACTAACATTAGTAGATCAGTTAGGAGAGAGTACATAGAAAATATTTTTAAAAATCCGTCGGAAAGCACAAGCTTTGGACACCACAAATACCATGCAATAAAAGCGTTCAACAATTTCATTTAATTAAAGTTAATTTAAATACAGTCGATTTTATTTGGATACTATATTGTTAATTGTTATCAAGTTTAATTTGTAGAATTCCATTTTAATTTTAATTTTTTTATATATTCAATAAGATTATTATTAGATTTATAAAAACAGTTTATTTTTAAACAAGTTCTGCTGTGTAATTATTATTACGCGTGACAGCTGCTTCGCCTTCTGAAGGCATTATCAAACTGACAGTTTTTATGAATTAATAATAATATTATTGAATATATATAAAAAAAATAATAATAGTAAATTAAAAAATAAAAAATATTTTGTCTTGTGGGCTTCAGCACGGATAAGCCAGTAAACACCCAGTGAGGCTCACATTACCAAATAAACAGTTTTATAAATAAACTACATTGTTCGACTCTTCTCTACATTCAATAAATATAATATCCATGTCACGGTGTCCGGAAACTCGTAGTACAAGCGGGAAACTGGAGAATCTACACCACATGGGGAACCCAAATAAACATAAAGTTTTTTGATATGAGCATTTTCACAAAAAAAAAAAAAAACAAAAAAAAATATATTTCGGCTATTTTAGGGTTAAAGTTTTTCTGGTGTTTAGGGTTGAACAACAGATGTTTTAACCCTGCAGAGCAGAAATATTTTATGATTAGGGAAGACCGGGGCTAGTTGACCCACTTTTCACTTTTTGATTTAAAAAAAAAAATTAAGGCTCGTCACCATGGACTGTTAATCCAATAATGTAACATACACATTTGACTATGTGATCAGTTGATAAAACAAGTTAAAACATCCACCTACAGGTCAGCAATTATGTTTACAAAAAAACCCTCCCACTGAGTCAACAAACCCCGGGTGTGGGGCTATTTGACTCATAGTAGTGGGTTAGTTGACTCAAATGAGTCAATATTGAATTGAAAAAGAATACAGTCAAAATTTACACATGAAAATTTATTACACATTATAAACATTACATATCGTCATCTGAATTACAGTTGATGCATTGGTAGTAGGTAGCGTTGCCAGATACACATTTTTTGTGAGCCCATAATTGGCAGATCACACACTTCACCCATTCTTCCCCAGGAACATTATATGTGTAGGGCTCATCGCAAATCAGGCATGAAGTTTCATCTTCAGAATCCTCGTCGTCATCAGTAAACAAAGTTTTGGTAGCCATTGTTAATTTAGTAGTGTTGGATTTCTTTTTTTGTTAGTTTTTCCAGATTGCTTCTCTTTTTTTATTTGTATCGCAAGTTTTCCCCTTATCGGTTTTTCTTTTGTATTTTCTCATTGCGAATATCTATCGAAATGAAAAGTTCTCTGTTATATGGATTACAAAAATAAAATATTAAGTAAATATGCAAATAAATTCAACGCGCTGGGGTTAGTCGACTCAGCGAGTCGACTAACCCCAACGCCACTGAGTCGACTAACCCAAGTCGCCATTTTTAATTTTAAAGCATTATTTCCAGTAAACGACCAGTCCCACAAAAAACACAACTATCGCTATTCACTCACAAAAGAAGCACAATTAGCACCCAGTTTATGTTTATATGATCTTGATTAATTAGGGCACAGCAATAATAAAATAAATTGCAATAAAAAAGTTACTCACCAAAGCAAAATATCGAAAATCAGAACTATATAAACCGACACGTGCGTAGGGATCGAAAGGAACACAAATACTAATCCGCACCGGCTATTTAAATGATGGGAAGGACTTACAGCGCCCTTTCTTGAGAACCGTTCAAGTCATCACCGCTGAGTCTACTAAGGCCTATAGTTAACTAACCCCGGTCTCCCCTACACCGGATTAAATGAAGGGTGATTTCAAAATAATGCTTCAAATCCGAGTTTCTTCATTTGTTTTACTTTCAAATAGTTTTAATTAGTTGGGTACTTTGATCTTCAGTAATAATTTATAAGAATTTGATTAAAAAAAAATAAATAAAAAAAAATAAACTTCTAACTCGATTTACTCGATAACGAAAGCTCAAATCAAAAAAAATATACTAAAAAATCGACTCCAAATGTGATTCACCAGTTTCCCGCTTGTACTACGAGTTTCCGGACACCTTGTATAATATAACCATTCGGAAGAAATTCTCTAAATGACAGATAAAATCCATCAAACTCCGTTGCATATTTTGGAAGAAATAAGCGCACAAACAGACGGTTGTGGATAGTGACTTTGTTGTAATAAAAAAGGTACATTTAAGGTTAATTTCGATAAGTAGACGTTTTGATAAGTTGGAAGCAAATATGTGAGCGAATATATTGGTACCAAAATATTAAGTTGAGACGTACAATTTTAGTTTTTCGTTAATTTATTGTTGTAACTATTCATTGGGCTCAGAATGTGTCGGTGTTGGTGAGCAATAGATTATTGAACACACATTAATATGCCACTTCATTATAACAAAAAAAATATCGGAATAAATTGTGTAAGTTAAAAACAAAAACTAAATATAGAACCAAAAATAAAGGTTATCAAAACTTTGTGCGCTTTATTAGGAACCAGCAAAAATACAGCGTGGTAAGAAAAAGACGGAGCTTTCACTTGGAATTAGAGATTTTTTTAAGGTACACATAATAAAAATCTGACATGGAATAAAGCCCCAAAAAATCTACCTGTAAAAAACTAATTTTTTTACCACAACACATTTATTTTAAATTTTTTTAAACTTAAAAATAGTTTGACTGATGATTGTACCTGCCTTGAGACTGGAGTCAACCGCGCTAACAAATTCACCAAATGCCGATCGGGTAGAACCGACATTTATTTTGGATATTAGCTCCCGTAACGTCATCCGATTTCAGAGAAATGTTTATATGTCCGCGTATCCGTGATAAAATAAAAAGTAAGAAAATCACCCATAATTAGTATTTGTTGTCATTTTTAGATATAAATAAAAAAATTTGAGATAAAAATTATTATTACAATATCCAAAATGAAATATGCACAGTTATGGATTCATTACTATCACAAAAGAAAATCAACCCAAAACAATTCGTGCATTACTTCGAACTTTGTTATTTTCAATCAAGGAAAGGTAAGGGAAGTAAAAACCACCCCCTTAAACCCCCAAAGCAACCGGAGCGACATGCCTCATATTCCGGGGTGAAAGTTTTTCTCTCGGGTCAAATGCTGACGTTTTCAAAAACGCGAAATGCCAAACGAAGAACTCGCAAAAAACTCGGTTCAATATTCAGTATTGCAAGGCAAGCAGAAAGAAGCAAAGGGATGACAAAATTTGAGGGTAGAAAAAATTTCACATACTTCTAGCGAAGATATATTTATGTTTGTTAAAGTGGAATATAAACAAAAACTAATAAAAAAAGTTGCGGAAAATAGAAACAATAGTAATGTACAAAAAAATAGTCGCACCGTACTGATTTTATCTTGTCACAGCACAGCTTTCTAAAGACTGTTAAGAATTTGTTACGAAAATTGGTACAATTCATAGACAAAAATTGGTAGACCAGCCCAACAGGAGAACAAACCAAGGGTGAGGTGGCGAGACCATCTCTCTTTCGGTGATTTGTCGATAAATGAATCTGAGAGTACACAGGCAACTCGCATTGCAATATCAATATTTATTTATTTATTTTAGGCCTATTAAGACTTTTACATACATATATAACAATATTTAAGAAATTATACTCGTAAATAGTGCAGGAAATGACTGTTTAAAACACATATATAAAAAATATTGTTGAATTTGATCCACACAGTATGTAGGTACAAAATATAAATATAAAAAATCCAAAATATTTTTTTTCTTTCAGCCGACAAAATACTGTTAACGTGCAAAATACTGTATGACTGTCAATTTAAATAGCTTTATCAAAACATTCCCCTACTTGATGAAAAAAACTTCAATAAGGTATGCTTATATAATGAAATTGATGTACTAAATATATCAACAACATCGGAGTATTTGTTTCCAGCTGTTGAATCTGTCGCATAGGAGTGTGATATTGGGACGTTGATATAGAATTGCTGCAATAATATGGTAGGTACTGTCTTGCAACCGACCTGCTTGGAGTATGAAAAGAGATTACATATAATAAATCAGGGGTATCAAACATTGAATTAATGATTTTATACAAACAGGTTAAATCGGAAATGATTCTACGATCAGATAATTTTATTAAATTTAATGAACAAAGTACGTTATCGTTATTTAGGTTTTCTCTAGGAATGCCCATTTTAAAATGTACATATGTTAAAAATTTATTTTGGATTCTTTCAATCACATGTGAATGAACCTCATAATTTGGGGACCAAACCGTGGAATTGTATTCTACATGACACCTTACTAGTTACATATATAATGTTTTTACAGTATTGACATTATTGAAATCACTAGATACCCTTAAAATAAATCCCAACATTTTCAAAGCTTTATTGGGTATTATTTCTATATGCTTGATAAAGTTAAGTTTCGTGTCAAACCAAATACCTAAGTCATTAATTTCCGAGACAGATACTAACGACATATTGTTAATATAATAATAAAAAAATATTGGATTCTTTATTCGCATTACACACGAGTAAAGTTATATTGTTTTCATACTATTGGGATTAATTTAATAATATACACAATTTTGATGTGTATGGTATAATTGAATTCCACTATCAACACAAGTCACAAATCATAAAGATTCTAGTAGTCTGTGAACAGTAAACCTTGAAACCAAAAATATTTTTTTTTATATTCTCTTATTTAATAAATCAAAACCAAAAGATTTGCAAGTTGCAAGTACGTAAATACCTAATTATTAATTATAAACCATAAATCTTTTAGACAGGCGCAATGACAATTACATTATTATAGATAGCATACACTAGGTTGCTTACACAGTAAACAATGCAAAATATAAATGGCTACACCAAAATTGAACGCAGAAAAATATATTAAGAAATACACCAATCTTGCAACAGTGTATCACATCTACATCCATAAGCACATATATCAAATCTATCTAGACATCTGCCCTGAGGATGGAAACCGCAAAGCTGTTCGAAATATAATGTTCATAATAACTCCAAAAATGATCATGATTAAAGTAAAATATATTTAAAATTTAGGTTAAGTACTTACACAATATTCAAATAAAATTAAGTACATATATACATAACAAACCTACAAGGTGTCCGGGGGTTACGTGCACTAACTTAGGGAGGTGAATCTACATGATAATACAAGCAAAAAAACACACCTACAAGATGTCCGGAGGTTAAGTGCACTAACTTACGGAGGTGAATCTACATGATAATACAAATAAAAAACATACCTACAAGGTGTCCGGGGGTTAAGTGCACTAACTTAGGGAGGTGAATCTACATGATAATACAAATAAAAAAAGTGGGTGTGTCAAGCCTACGCAAGACAGAAGTGAAACTTCTTTTGTTAAACCGTATGAACCACAATCAATTACGTATTTCACTCGTATTACACTCACGACGCAGTATACTAACCAAGCAGCTGATGCTTGGCGTGGCGCAGTTCGCTGGTGTCTGAGAGAGAGGAAAGAAGAGAAGAGAGAGAACGTTCGTGAGCGGCTCCCCCACCTCAACAAGCGCATATGGTGAGAGAGGGACAGTGAACGGTGAGCGGTGGTGGGGGTACCCGCATTTTCGTGTCGATCCTGACTCGGTTTTACTCCGTCCATCGAAAATCCATTACGCGCCTAAAGAAGTTTCACTTCAAAAAACATACCTACAAGGTGTCCGGAGGTTAAGTGCACTAACTTAGGGAGGTGAATCTACGTGATAATACAAATAAAAAACATACCTACAAGGTGTGCGGGGGTTAAGTGCACTAACTTAGTGAAGTGATTCTACATGATAGAACGAGTAAAAAAGATACTTTAAAAAAAATATAATTAAAATAAAATGTAATAGTGGTATTATTAAATTCTGTAAGTATTTTAGTTTTGTATTATTGTGACAGGTATTTCGTTGTTAAGGCCATTTTCAAACTGGGGTTAGTCCACATTGAAGCGAAAATATAATCAGTCAAAAATAATAGTGGGCTAATTTATATAGCGCCGTTTTCGTGAACGAACGAATGATCCTAATATAACATTAATTAATATGTCCACAAGACCTAAACAATATGACACATTTAAATAGCAGTCACGTGATTATTAAACAATTGAGAAAACATTACCATATAATGTGAGAAGAAGAGATTTCAAAGTACCCCACAGAATAGAGAATCTATTGTCACAATTACTTCACTAAATCGGTTCAACCGGTAATAAATCATTTTAGACATAAAAATTGAAATTAAAATAGAATCATACAAAATAAATCGTTTTAACTCCGAAACAGCTTTCACAATAATAAAATACTTGCAGAACCTAGTAATAACATTATTTAATTTGATTTGTATTAAACTAAAAAAATGGAGTTCTACGAACTAAGCACAAAAACAATTAATAAAAAAGGTACATTACTTTTTCGAAATTCCAAAGATTTACGGTAGTTTTCAGGTTAAAAAGGTAAATTGTTTGTATGGAAAAATATTTTTTAATTTTTTTTTTTTTTACTTCTGCCGTAATTTCTGCCGAAGTTTGTGCACTATATCACCGGACATCCGGTATAAGAATGATAATTAATATTGTACAGGACATACAAATACATGTAAAGAAATATAATATAACGGTCAAAGATCCATTAAGAAGATATAACAGAAAGCTTTCCGAAAAGTTTGCGAGCTTTAAAATATTTACTTTTTTACCACACAGTATAAAAGTTCCACATCTTCTTCTTGTTTTTACTGCTTACGCGTTACTATTTTGAATTGAAATGGATTTAAACTTAAACGAACAGGCATTCCGATTTACCGCTGGTACCATTTTCCATTGCACCAATTTGAATCCACTAAACTTTATTACGAATTCTTTTATTTGCGCGTGGTAAATGTATTTCGATTTTGGAGTACCTATCGAATACGCACGAAATTCGCTCTACCATAAAAATACAACAAATCTGAGGTTAGTAAGAATGCGGTAAATCTTAATTATAAAGCAGTAAAGCAATATTTTATTTGGAGGAAAAGGTATCTCCTATTTTGTTTAAACTAGCTAGACACTTTGCAGCAAAGGACAGCCTCAGTGGTCGAGGGGTAAGGCTCTCAACTCGCAAGCCGGAGGTCACGGCGTTAAATCCCTACGTGCGCAAGTCAATGTTATTTGATTAACTAGCTGTACCCCGTCACACGTTGCTGTGGCTCAGTCTGTCTGTGCAGATAGACAAATAATAGCGCGTGTTGCTTTTACGTCCAACAGATGGCATTTTTGTCCAAGGATTGCGCATTTTTTTTTAAAATATATGTTTTTATCTGTCACTGGTGACATTTATATGTAACATAGGTATATAAAAAACACACGCATATTCGAATGCAATGTTATGTCAAAATTTCAAAGCAATCAAAAGAACTTTCTACGATTTTAGATTTTGAACAAACGAACATTTTTATTTTTAAAGGAGATTTGTGTTATTTTACAACTTACTCATATAAAATAATATTTAGTATATTTGTAAATACATATAGACCGGTCGGTGGCCGAGTTGACATCGCGCTTGGGTCCCACCCAGGCGTAGTGTGTTCAATTCCTCGGCTGGCTAAGTCCTCCATCACAACTCAAGCAACATTTTCCGCTTTCTGTGGTGGTAGTAGGAGATTTTCAAATATTGTCAGGTTATTCGTAACCCGGGAATGTTGGTCTTTCTTTAAAAAAAAATACATATAATTATATTTATGTATTTTTTAGAGAATACAAAAATAAATTAACCACGCTCATAAAAAACACGAAAGAAATTTATTATAAAAACAAACTTGATGATTCTGAAAATGACAGTAAGAAAGTTTGGAATATAATCAATGAAATCATGGAAAATAAACAAAAAACCAAAAGTAATACTATTAAGAGTGTAATACAAAACAATAACATAATTAACTGTATTGAAGAACCTAAAAAAGGAGCAAACGCTTTTAATGATTTCTTTGCAAATATAGGAAAGAGTCTAGCAGAAAAAATTACCGTGAAAAAAATAAATAATATGTATATTGAAAATATTCCGAATATAGAAACTAAACTAGAACTCTTCGAACCAACCAATCCGTCTGAAATTGTACAAATTATATCAAAAATGCGAGGTGGTTCTGCTCCGGGAATTGACGGTCTCACCGTAAAAACACTAAAAATCATTAAAAATTATGTTTCTACACCAATCTCTCATATTATAAACAATAGCTTTAAGACAGGAGTTTTCCCGAGCACGTATAAGAAAACCATAATCTCTCCAATATTTAAGTCCGGTAGCCCGGAGGACATTTCTAATTATAGACCCATTTCACTCTTATCTAATATATCGAAAATTTTTGAAAAAATTGCTAAAAAAAGACTAACTGCATTCTTAAATAAAAACAAAATTATAAATGAAAATCAATTCGGTTTCACAGAGGGAAAAAGTACCCAAGATGCCATTGCAAAAATTTCATCTAGTATTCAGAGTACCCTGGACAAATCAAATAAATGTATAGGAATTTTTATTGACTTAAAGAAAGCATTTGACAGCATTTCCCATGAAAAACTTATATTAAAATTAAAAGAAAATGGCATTGACCACTTAGCCCTTAAATGGATAGAAAGCTACTTAACAGAGAGACCTCAAATTGTAAAATTAAACCAAACTTTTAGTACACCACTAACAAGTACATTTGGCATTCCTCAAGGCACGGTCCTCGGACCATTACTATTTTTAATGTATGTAAATGACATTTTCCAACAGAAAATCAAAGGTGAATTAATCTCTTATGCTGATGATACTGTTTTATTAATAAAAGGTCAAACATGGGAACTAGTTAACAAACTTGCAAATGAATGTATTAATATCTTAAAATCATGGTTTGATAATAACCTACTCACACTTAATGCTAAAAAAACAACATATGTATTATTTTCACTACAAAAAATACCTAAACACGAAGTAAATATCATAATCCATGATGAAAATTGTGACAATATCAACTGTGAACTACTTAATCCTATGTGTACTGTAATCAACTCTTCTTCTGAAATCAAATATCTTGGTGTGATCATCGATGAAAATCTGAAATGGAAAAGCCATATTAGGGAGTTAGTAAAGAGAATAAGGAAATGTATATATATATATTTGTTAGGTTAAGAAATATTTTAAATGTGAAAATACTAAAAAATGTATATTATGCTCTTGTCCACTCCCTGCTTATTTACGGAATCATAGGTTGGGGAGGATCTTATAAAAACAACCTAAACTCAGTAAAAGTCTCGCAAAAAATTATTATAAAAGTAATACTTAAAAAAAACTCTACTTTCCCAACAAAATTGCTTTTTAAATTGTTTCCAGTACCAAATATTGATGATATATTTAAGCAAACTTCCATTATAAAAATGTGTAAAGAAAAAAATAACACAGAATATCAAGAATTTTATAAACTCATGAGAAATGGAAATCAATTTATTACGCCAATCTTTAAAACAACTCAAATGCAAAACCATTATATTTACCAAGCCATAAAAAACTACAATAATCTCCCTTCCGAATTGCGCTGTATTACGAACCAACAAGAACAAATAAATAAAATCAAACTTTTTTTCCAAAAAAACTTATATTAAACAAAAATAAAAATATATATATATATATATATATATATATATATTATTATAATATATATTATTATATTATTATTATTATATCTCATTATGAATTATGAATCTAAGTAAGAATCGTGGCTCCCTTATTAGGCACAAGAGCTCCTCTTTTCTGATAAGGTATACATGACCATATATGAACCTTAATATTATATTTTGCAAAATATGTATGTAAATGTAACCCATATGATGTATATTAAAATAATAAAAAAAAAAATAAAAAAATTTAGATGCAGAATTGAAACCATGCTTTAAATTGCTTTGGCCGTGTTTGGTGACCAGATTTGAATAGCCAGGTACTTCCCCACCTTTTTCTTTCCCATCTCCTTCCCCTCCCCACTACCTTCAGCCTCTAAACAAGTATTTGCTTGGCGCATGGAAATTGAAAATATATATTAACGAAGCTGCGGTATCTCAAATGGAAATAATAATAAAATATCATTATAGGAAACTGAGTGATGCGCTCAAAAGGGTTAATCCTTTGGCAATTCACAATCGATTTCATACATGTCATTTTGCCCTTTTGACTGCTTAATTATTTTTGTACTGGCTAGTCGGGAGTAGCTCACTGGGATGAGCGGGCTTCTTTGTCTATACACTAAGCCATTGAATTTATTCAGCTATTTGGGGTAAATCGTATATCATTAATATGTATCATAAGCAATAAATAGCGCATTGTATTCAAGTTTGTTTGATATTTCGTCGCTCTAGTTAGTTTTTGTCCAACAGACCATTTTTGGCGAAATTGAGTTAAGTATGCAGTTGTTCTCCGAAAGCATTTATTTATACGATACAAGAAAAAAATATATTTTTAGTGTGTTTTCAAGACGCAGCTTGTCTTAATTCCACCAAAATTAAATCAACATTCCGAGCTTGTTTGTCCAACACTGTGCCCTACATTCAAATTAAAAACGTGTTTTCTGCGTAATTTTAAACATTTGGAACGAATTTTACTTAAAAATAATAATTTCTTTGCTTTAAATCATTTTAGTAAGCTTAGAATGAGCTAATTTCATTGTATATGCGTTTTAGGTAAAAAAAACTTTGAAGCCTTATTTCTCTCTTTTGGTCTGTTGGACAAAAATGAACTAGAACGACGATTTGTAAACCGAATTACCTTCATACCACTGCCTAAAAATGCTGTATAAAAGATAAAATTCATGATAGAGATAAGTAAACCCTGTAGTGGAAGACTAATATTGAATAATATACCACAAGATTTAATTCCAAAAGGTGTTGCTGTCCGTCGACTACTAAATTCGCCCAGCCTACTTCCGATGTTTTTTTAATTAGCCGAGTGCTTCTCAGCAAAATGTTGCCTTACGTAAATATTGTTCGTATTCAGGTTCTCGGGTTTATTACACCTGGGAAATGGTTTGAAGTAAATACCCGAGCTGTCCGGTAGAGCAAAGTAGAGCAAACCTCTCGACGTAACAAGTAATGAAAAATTCAAGAAATAAAACTCGAGTATTACGAATTTTATCATGAAACTTCTATTTTATATTTGAAAAACTCTTTTGGAAAAAAGTAAGGTGAATAATTGTTTTTATTATTCTAGAATCTGGATCCTAGAAAACAGTTGGGAAGATACAAAGTCAGACAGTTAAAAGTAGGAATTATATCGTGAATATGATTTTTTTTATTATTCTTTAAAGTATTTATCCTGTTGAAATACAACTAAGCAGTTTGACAACGTTCAATTATAATTATGTTGACATAATATTATTAGTAATTATAAATATACATAATATTGATACTACTTGTAAGATTTTCAGATTATTATTATTGGCACACAAAATCTAAAATAACACAAAATCTATATGCCAATAAATAACAATTGATTGATAGTGATGATTAGTATAAAGTATTTCTACTTATGAGCCATGTTTTCAGCATATATGTGAATCTATTTGGGAATTTACAATTTTTTAAGTAGGCATCATGTCGAACATTTTGGGCACTTTATATTCTAGGGTTCGCCGTCAGTATTTATTGCTATATTTTGGAACAAGAATGCCTTTATTCTTTGTGAACCTGGTGTTGTGTTCATGTTTCAATTTCCTTTTATATTCAGAGTCAGATATATGATGAATCAATATTTCGTCCCATAATAAGGCAAGTATTGAAGTTCCGAAATAATAATGAAATGTTAAATCCCTGTGAAAAAAATATTTTTTGAAACTATCAATTTAACCACAGAATTTCGCACTGATTGTAGGGTAATTAATTAAATTACTTTTGCAAAAATGTCGCCAAGTGGTTATTCTATATCGTAGAGTTGTTTCTGAAAGTGATAGGTAATTGATTTTTCAAATATACACAGGAACGAAACACTTTATATAAGTTTATATAATCTACCCACTCTCGCTCTCAGTCTTTTACAATATTGTTTATTTGAAAGTCCACTTTATATATATATACAGAATGGATCAAAAGTTCTTTTGCTGTAATTTTTTTATAATAAACTTTGGTACTGCTTGTGATTTTTCTTTTCTTTCTGTAAACCGATTCATGTCTTGTCGATTTGTATTCTGCATTTATTTACTTCACAAATGTCAAAACCGAATTGACATTTGGCGCCATTTGCAAAAGTTATAGCGTTTTCCAATAGGGTGATTACTTTTGCCCCATCCTGTATATACGAGTATACATAAAAAAATACTAATTTCGGTTGTCTGTGCGTGAAATGTTCGTCCAACGTTAAATCCGATTAAATGAACTCAAATTTTCAGGATTTTAAATGTCATTTTCAAAATTGTAATTCAGACTAGCGATAAAGTAGGTAGGTAACTAAACATACTAATTTAAAAAACATACGTATTTAAGTGTAATTAAAAATTGGAACTGATTGTGTGAATAATAATATCACACAAGCTATAAAGAAGGTATAAAGCCTATAGCATAATATTTGTACAGGAAATTATAAGTTTTGTAATTGGAACTGATTTTTCGCCGGTCTGCGCTAGTTAACTAATAATTATGCATCGTATTAGTGCAACTATCACCACATGAAGGACCGCCACCCAAATATGCCAATCTTTCGGGTGACGTTAAGTTTGTGGACGAGATTATTTATTCTAGAACTAACTACTCTTTTTGTTTCCTGTAAAATTTTATTGTAATACTAGTTTTTATGTCCTGTCAAAGATACCTTTGAAAACACAACCAGTGGTCACCTCTGCTCGGTACGACAAGCAGACAAGTTCAAAAACATCTTAAAATGATCACGTCCCTTCAGAGAATTTCGCAAATATGTACGTGTCACCTTTGTGTGTTTAGTTCCTGAAAGACAGAAACTTCTGTCGAAAAAGTTCTCATTTCACTTGAAAAGTAGGCAAATTTCTGAAGAGTCAAAGTTCAAAAGAATTTTTTTAATATAGCTGAATAAAGATTCCCTTACTATTTATTCAAAGTTTTTTTTTATTAAAATTCAGCGAAGCCGTCTTCAAAAAACGCCATTATTTTTCATTAGTAGGTACTATTTAATCGATTCGAACTTCGTATGAAGAATCGAAGCGAAAAATTCCCAACCCTAATATCATTGATTAAATTGGATTATTTTCTTGATATTAAAAAACTCAGGTATTCATTTCGGATAAAAAAAATACCTTGATTTGGATGTTTTTGGTTTAAATGCTTTTACATAGGCATTCCCTTTGTTTCTCTCCTAAATTATAAAATTTATTAAGAATTTTATATTTTACTAATATTTGTGGTACCTACATGATAAAAAAATTATGTAAACGGCCATTTTGTTTTGCTTGTCAGCAGTTTCACAATTTGATCAAAAGTTGAAATGGACTGAGAATTGGGCTTTAACGAAGACCATACAAATGTCGAATATTCAAAATGGCGCTGATCAACGAGTTAATGGACACTAACAGGGAAATCTCACTAACAACCAAACATAATTTTTTGTTAATGGTGAAATACCATATTTTTGGCCCTGTTTTAACTCCGCGGTTTAGCATTTCATATGTCTGTAAATTTGTTTTCGGTTTCGAAAAACCGCTGATCCACTTTATTGTACAAACAAGCCTTACTTTGGCTAGCTGGTCAATCAAGTTAGCCTCACAGAAGCTGGGCCCGAAGATAATTTAATAGTACACAAGTGCTGACCCTGTACAAATTGCAAGTGCCCCCCCACTGTTGAATTTGGCAGCCACCTCTGGTCTGGAGCCCCAAAATACCTGGAAAAAAACATGACTCTGTGCAGAAACAGGTGGTCCGTTTGATAGATTCCCCTATCTTAACAAGCGGATTGAAATCTTTAGAGCACAGGCGTCAGGTAGGTATGCTGTCCTTGTTCTACCGGTATTACAATGGAAGATGCTCCGAGGGACTGGCATCATTGATCCCTTAGACACCGGTGCATAACCGGGAAACACGCCTAACGCGAGCCCAATATATGCAACCGGTTGACATTTGTCACATGAGAACGAGTCGCCTCTATGACGAGTTCAACGGCTCGGCTGTAGAACAATTTTCCGGCCTCTGTGTTTCCTCCCTCCTACAATATGGGTCTCTTCGAGAACCATGTTCACTCCCTCCTCTCCTTCAGACAGCATCCCCAGAAATGACATAGGCCCGGAGGGATATTATTTTCCTGAGGTGTGTGAATTTTTTTATATGTCGCTTATAAAATTATGTGGTTTATAATAAAATAGGTGATTTTGGTGTTTGGTGTTTATTTAAAATAAGAGTAAAATAAAAACTTACTTTTTGAAATACCAGTTTTATAAACGTTTGCAAGGTTAGGTTACTCTTGAGAACTTTTAGATACACCACCCGTGGTTATCAGGATATGTTTAGATGGCGGAAAACTTATACGATGTCCCATATCGAAATTGCCATCCATTACTGTTATTTGCAAGATAAATAGCAGCTCCTTGGCTGAACTTTATGGCGACGGAACCTATAAAGTGGTCATCGTTTTACAATAATTTAAGATTCCTAACGCCGCTATCTCCAGAGGGACCTTCGCATATCCTCATAAACTTGCTCATACCCTGTCCCGGTCAGGATCAAATACAAGAACAGTGGGGGAGAAATGTGACAAAGCATAAAATCCCAGAATATAATATAATATTAAACAGTACCACGGCGTAGATAATAGAAAACTAAGAAAATTACAGTCAGGAATTGACGGGTAGAGTCGTGAATAAATGATTCGGAAAATACATTGGGCCTTCTTTGATACATAATAGATATGTAGGTACTTTGCGGTTCCATGATAAATCAACACAATGACAATTCAACATACCTTTAAAAAGTGATATAAAATCATTAGAAACGATGAAAAAAAAGATTGATTGAGGTACTAGTACATATTGAATCATTTGGCGGGTTGGAAATAAGCCGACATAGATGAGTGGTTACAGAGCACCATACCGGACATCAGAAGGCACGGAGTCAATTCCCGTTGGCGGCATTTATTTTTACTTGGGAGATATTTAGAATTTTTATTAATATTTTCGGGCGACTTATTATTGCTTATAATTATTTGTTATCCTCTATGCTATCAATAAAACGTTGCCTTATAAACATTAGTTTATCATTAAAAAATAAAAAATAAAATTTTAACCTATCCTAACCTAAGCTACTTAACCCAGTTAATAAAGTTTTTGTTTCATCACTTTCCATGACTTTATATAACTTTTTAAAGATGTGATGAATTATCATTTTGATGATTTATCCGGTCACCGTACTTTGTAGAGTGTACTTTCGACAAAATAAACTATTAGTTCTTTGAACAGTAGACAGTAGACAGTAACAGCAGTAAATAGCGTCCCAAAGAAGCATGTTTTTTTTTAAGTTTCATTTTTTTTAATAAATCAAAACCAAAATTTCCTCTGGAATCACATGATTTGTGACTACTTTGGCACATAAATAGCGTTGTTAATTTGGAAGGCAGGTTTGGAAACCGCCGCCCCAGGAACCATTATTGGATAACCAACATAGGTCTGCCGTAGGTCATCCCAAGTGGATTGCTACGTTTGGCGATTTAGCAGGGGTGCCAGGGTTCATCAGATGAGGCGTGTTCAAGATGCGCCTGCCCACCAACTGCGTGGCGTACCAGATCGGGAGAGGCTGGTTTGGGGAGACCCTTTGACCTCTCCAACTGGTCCCTCGACCCATCACCTAGCGCCGCAGTGGGAGGGATGGTGACCGGATAAATCATCACAATGATAATTCATCACATCTTTCAAAAGTTATATAAAGTCATGGAAAGTGATGAAAAAAATAATTTATTAACTGGGTTAAATAGGTTAGGTTAATTTTTTTTTCATCGTTTCTAATGATTTTATATCACTTTTTAAAAGTGGGTTGAATTGTCACTATGTTGAGTTATCATGGAACCGTTTATTTTTTCTTAAACAGCGCCATTTGTTGGACGTAAAAGCAACCCGCGCTATTGTTTCTCTATATGAGCAGACATACTGAGCCACAACGTGTAAGGGGTACAGCTAGTGAATAAATAAATAAATGTTTCTGTGTATCCCTGCGTAATGCATCAAATTATTCGCGTTCGATGAAATATTAATTTTTCTAAATTGGAACTGATTGTGGGAACCGAGCGATAAAAAGGAAACAATATTATTTGATTTTAATGACAATTCCATATTTATTTTGTTAAAATTTTTGGTAGAACTAAATCTGTCAAAAATTGGCAGATTTAAATTTGAATCACTACATTTTTATAGTTTACTGAAGGTGTTCGTTCGGGGGTTTTGTGATGGTCTCTCGAATTTCTCGGATACGTGATCCTAAGGCATATGTTTCATAATTACTTTCAGCTTCACAAAACCTATAATTATAGTGCACAATAAAAGCATCAATTACCACCTTACTTGTAAACAAGGCGTAAATATTCCGCGGCGCGTAAGGGCAGAACAGTAAAAAAATACCTATTACCAAGTATATTCCATGGTTAAAACGGTCCTAAACCAGGCTCAATGCCGGCTTTACCACACCAACGTTAAACCAGCGTGTAAGAATCTAGTTAGTAAGATGGTTTGCATTTAGTTTACATTAGTTAAAATTTTTACATTGACGCTATTTTGTTTTCTTTTGAGATGGGTATTTTGCTAACTTAATTCTCGGTGAGAAAGTGTCGGGTAAAGACAGTCTGATCCTTCACTTTATGTAGTTTTTTACTTAACTGAACAGTCGCTAGAGACATATTGGAGACAACAGCAGTTAGATTATTGAAAGGTCACTTGTAAGTTGTAAGTCACACCAAGAGACAGACAAGAAAACTTCGTTGTCCCAAATCGGAAAGTCAAGGGAAGGTTAATTTCGTGACGATCCCTCGAGACAGTTTGACAAAACCAGAAAATAGGTATTTATTCAAAGTTTGTTGTCGTCCCATCAACCCGGAGTTAAGTAAAACTATGGCGTCTACAATTTCTGGGTAATGTTGTTAGATCCCTGGGGCGTTTATGAGGTAAAATCTTGTCTGACCGTATAACAAATGTGGAGTTCGGGAAAGAACGCGTAGGTGATGTAGGCGAAATTAATTGAAAGATTGAGAAAGTGACGTTTAGACGATTTGAAAATGTAGATTTGATAAACCAAGAAAGGAGTGTAAGGAGAATATTAAACGCGAAAGTGAATGACAAACGAAGTCAAGAGCGTCCGGGGTGACATGCATCCTCAAGTGAATCGAATGTATAATATTATTTTCATGTCCAAATTATATTTAAGAAGAATACACAAGATTTATTCACATAATTTTCATTATCCTGACGAAGAAGCCATTGGCTTTGAAACACGTAGATCATCATTGATTAAGAGTGGTGTATACGTACTTCATTTTCATAGAATGCAAATGACGCCACAAAGTAATTTTTCAACTATTGAAGAAATTTTAGTTTAATTCTTCTCAAGCGATACGTTACGAAAAGGTTAAATTTATCCAAAGCATAGTTTTTGGAATTCATAATATATTAATTGAAAATAGTGATTTCACATTAAGATTCGCTTGTTGTTATTTAATTCTTATTTCTAACAAGCTGTACCCCGTCACGCGTAGCTGAGGCTCAGTCTGTCTGTGCAGAGAGAAACAATAGCGCGTGTTTCTTTTAAGTCCAACAGAAACATGTTTGTCAAACAGATGGCGCTATTTTAAAAAAAGCATATGTTTACTTGTCACAGGTGACATCTATATAATATATGTATATAAACTCACGCGTATTTGAATGCAACGTTTTGTCAAAATTTTAAAGCAATCAGCGAAGAACTTTCGGAGATTTAAAATTTTTAACAAACAAACATTTACAATTTTATTTATAGATAGAAGTAAGTAGAAATAGTTTTTTTTAATATTACGAAATATTTTTGTTTTAAAGAATGAATATCGTTATTTCTGTTTTATTTTTTAACTCGATATATTTAGTGTACTTACTTAAATAGTAAACTTATGATAGCAAGATTTTAAAAGAAAAGCACCCAATAGTCAAAACTACAGAAAAAAAATTAAATCAAATCAACAAAGAATACAAGTTCAAACAGCTTACCGCTCTGCCATGGAGTAAATCAAATAAATAAACTTTTTCAAAACCAATCCTTTTATCTCGGTTTCTGTCAAAAATATAGTTTTGACCTGGAGATTATAAAAAAAAAACAATGAAAAAATGCCAACCGGTAAAATGAACAATAATACCAGATTTACAATTTTCATTTTGGATACCTCAACCTCCTTTCGCACCATATTTTCTGCGTATTATTAAACCGTAGTAGTAAACCGGACGGGTAGAACACGCTTAGGTATTACGACATAAAGTATTATCTTTGTTCAGATAAGGCCGGCAGTAAATTCATTCGTCTGACGCAGCTTGACAAACAATCGGACGTAGCGGAATGCTTTTGGGTATGGGCATGTTTTGGTTGGGCGAAAGCTTAGAGGTACTTTATCTTATAAGGGAGGGGCATGTATGAGGTGTTCGTAAATATTATTACAAAAAATTCTCAGTCCGGAGATATATTTATTTAATTAATTTATGCATGGTATCATAAAATACGTTGGAATTTATATTTGTATTCACTAACAGCACAGGTGGGATATATTTTTAAAATTGTTATTAGAATTATAGACAGCCCTGATTTACTGAGCCCAATCACCTTACAACTAGAACTACTCCATCGAAAATTCTTTTAGTTGCAACAAAAAAATCAGATAGCGTGCAGTTGACAGTACTTTCGCAGAAATTGTAGATGTGTTCAACTGCACGGAATAGTTACAAGAAGGCTATAATAACATAAAACAATAATAATTAATAAAAGCGTAATACTATTTTTCTGCATGGGCTCTACATTATTTTACCAGCAAATATTACTTCAAGATTACTGTTCCACAAAATTATTATGTTTCTCTAAATAGTATAAAATATATTAGCTATTCGCGTCTGTCTGTTTGTGCGTTTAGTTCTTCTAAACTACACAACAGATTTTGATAGGGTTTTAACTGTGGAGGCCTCAGCACGGATAAGCCACCCAGTGAGGCCAACATTACTAAATTATACTAAGAAATGTAAAATATTGTACCAAACTAAAAACAATAAAAAACTACCGAAAGGTTTTTATATATAATACATGCATATAATATTTATAGAAAGTAGAGAAAATCGATGTTTTGTAATCAAGTGGTAAAAAATATATTCTCGGTCGCTTACATTGCTAACGCTGGCTAAACCTTATGAGATACAACAAAATAATATACTACAGAATTGTAAATAATAATAATCTTAAAAATGCTTACAGAAAAGTCTGTGATGTTATATGTTTATCTCCTAAGGATAATACACATCAGCTAGTATCACATATTTGTGAAAGCCTATATATGCGTATAATATATATATATATATATATATATATATATATATATATATATATAAATTACTGCTATGGAGCAAGCATTCTTTCTTTGAACGATCTTCATGCAGGAAGCTTGCTTGTTGGAAGTACGACCGGAATGTTTTATGTCATTATCTCTAAACGCACGGGTTCTAATTAACTAAATAGTTAGCAACTGCCCGTGAATATATGGACAATCTATTCTCCAATAAACTGAGCATCATCTGATTGGCTTTACCAAAAACCAACTAATTATTAATCTTCATTTCAAACGGGAAATACATAAGTAATATTCACATTATATAGGTCAGCAATAATTATAATTCATTTAAATTTAGTGCAATATGTTTAAAAGAATTTCAATTATGTTTTGAGAGTGATTTTTAATGTAAACCGTTAATACCGTAATTATTAATATAAAATTTCAAGATTATTTAAAAAAAAATTACTATCAACTCAAAAAAAGTTGCTGAATTTGCCAATAAATCAAGAAAAATCGAATTATTTAATTGCCTACATTTTACGACATTTTGTTTTACCTTTTCATATAAAAAATATATTTTCAGTTTGTATGGATATTTTAGCCTCAAATACGAAATTAAGTTTTGTATGAAAAAGGCTGAATAACAACTCTTCTGAAAACAACGAGCGTAGCGTATGAAGTAAGCTGTCAACATCAATAAGTATTCATCGCTTTTTGTCTGTTCCGGCTGTCAAAAAACTTCTGACAGTAGAAAGCTTTCAGTAAAATCGTCAATTTCGAATCCAAACCGGACGTCGAAAGTTCATCACAAGAAGAAAATAAAACAATGTTTAGGAGGGTGGGTGCTTTCAGGAATTTGTATTTTTCGTGGGTGGTTTATGTATTGCGGCGGTTGTCTCATTCATTATTCTACGGCTCTGGAAACTCGGACAAGTTTATCAGGGGTTGAAATAGTAGCAAAAACTCGCCCCGTCTCTCGGGGCATATTCGGAGAATTTACCTAAATGCGTGTTGAATATGAAGGTCTGTTTCTCGGATTATGCAATTAATAGGATAAGGCATTACGTTGAACATGAAACCTATGAAACCTTAGGTAAGGGTCTTGATATTAAACTACTACGTTTAATGATACTCTGTAAGATCCATAGAATAAAGAAGAACACAAGAAATGCCTAGTTAGCGGGTTTCGTGATCCAAATTTCTGACCACTATTTGCTTAAATTACATAATTGTGTTTCACCATCATCATGAAATTTAATTGGGATGGCGATATACGATGTCAATCGAATGTAAGAGAGATGGAGCGCGTTCTAAATGAGCTAGAACCTACAACCAAAAGGTACTGAGTCAATGGCGACATTGGTTTCCATTCAAACCTATATGGACGGCATTCCGAGTGTTCTTTTTTTTTATTCTTTAAATCTTATAATTTCAAATGAATTGATGATAATTATCGTCTTACTCGGGTATCCCTGACTTCTACCATTTATTTACGCGTCATATATTCATAATATTTAATATAAAATTCTATAAAACTAAACTTCCAAAACGAGTTCTGACGTCATAAGAACCGTCAGGAAAGTTACCGGAAAGGGAGGATGACAACTGTTAAAGGAATGTGACGTCACGCGGCGCAAAATTTCTGGGCCCGACTTACAGGATTATTAAATCAAATTGGACCATTTTAGTTTATTTACTACGAAATCTTACTAGAATTAACAAAAAAGTGAACTGTAAGAATTCCCTTTTCTCTGCAGTTATTTGATCGGCGGTGTTTCTGAATCCGGTCTGGTCATTTAATAATAATAATAATAATTGGATAATTTGTAGAGCGCCGTTTTTGTGAAAAATCACCTTACTTATTTACGATTGACATCCATGAACGAGAACACAAGGCATAATTGAAATCCCAGAGAAGGCGTATGTAGGAAAGAAAGGGGCCAACTAAATGGATCATCTTCACTACAATTAAAATTGAACAAAGCAGAAAATTCTGTCAACTTACATAGAATCATCGTGTCTAAACAGAGAGATACTATATTGAATTCCCTTTTGCAAAGAACAGGCTCCACAGTCGAAAGAGTTTGTCACAAGTTTAGTTTCCGCTAAAAACGCTCATTAAAACGTCACGGAAAGAATGCCTGTCTAGCTCCTACAAGATTCATGTCACGGATTGCCTTCAATCCTGATGTTTTCTTATCGTTTCGCCCCTAGACATCTTCACATCTTAAGCTGGGTCCAGACATGTTCTTTTCTCCGTACCGTACCTCCGTTTCGTATCAGCGTCGCGATCAAAAACGCTAGTTTGGACGCCCGTTCGGTACGGTACGGTGGTACGGCGCCTCGATACGGATAGAGGTACGCTCCGATCCATCGCGAGTCGGTTTTTCGACCCTTTCAAAGGCGATACGGTACGGGTCTGCGCCAGTCTGGACGTGTTCGCGGCGTCTTACATCTTTCTCTGTTTTTGAACAATTCTAACTCCCACCAACCTCGCCTTTTTTTTTTTTTTTTCGTTATATTATTGTGAATAACAATGAAGGACGCGCAAGCAATCGTCAAATTCTCAAACACTTCCGCAGTCGACGACATGGTGGGGGAAATGAACACGCGATGAACGCAGCGACGTTACGGAGATACGGGCTCTTGATCGCGACGCGGATACGAAACGGAGGTACGGTACGGACAAAAGATGATGCGTCCAGAGTTTTTGGATCGCGACGCTGGTACGAAACGGAGGTACGGTACGGAAAAAAGAACATGTCTGGACCCAGCTTTATGTTCTCCCGTGACAAGTCCATGAAAAAATATTTTATTTCAATTTGTTTTAAAACACTTTATTTATACAAACAGATAAATATAATATGCAAACTGCGTTTCATCATCAATATGAAATTCAACTGGGATGGCGATATGCGATCTCAGGTAAGTGTAAGATAAACAGATAAATAAAGCGGTTTAAAACAAATGTATGCGTTTGCCACAAAGAAAAGCTTCTAAAGCTAATTTTTTTTTTGTAATTATAACAAGCCACAAAAATTTTCCGAACAAGTATTTTTAGTGGGTTATTTAAATGTTAGATATTGATTAAGTTAATGTTTTAATATGTAGTTCAAAGGTTAGTGAATACAATTGAATTATAAACGACCTGTTAAAAGACTTTTTCGACATATTATGCTACGTATACATACGCGAGCCGAACTGCCGAGCTGAACATCAACTTATGGGAAAGGAACGGAGCTACCACAAATGGCGCGAAACGCCGCTTGCAGTTGCTCCGTTTCTTTCCCGTAATTCGTGGCTCGGTTCGCGTTTTGGTTAGTAAATGTATTCGTACCATTAAAATAAATATTAAATAAATAAACTGAAAAAATATTAACAAATAATGTCGCAAATAGACAGGAATTGAAGTTGTGGATTCCAGTAGCAAAGTCAAACCATAAATCAAAGTAAACCACAACGATCTTGCCTGTGAACTTAACACAGCAATAAATTATCTAGTTTTACTACCCAATTTCGCGTAAGTTCCAAAACCCTTTTTACAAAATCTTTTTCCATTAGGCTTCGATTTTCAAACATACGGCATCTTGTCCAATTGTTTGAAAATCGAAAAGAAATTTCATAGCTCATTAGATAATGTTAATCAGATAGAAAACATACACTTTGACCTGTACAGAAAGAACTTTCCTAATATCATGGGCCAGCCTGCACCGTTCGAGAATGTTCTGCTTTAGTGAAAGTAGTTTAGCTTTCTAAGAATTTTTGGCGAAGTAGATATATTACATAAATATTATCGTATAAAAAACGTTTTTTCATGGCTAAAATGCCGCGTATTTCATTCGCAGAATAACTCACATAACTTCGGTATACTAACAAAACCTCCCATTTACATTTTGTAGAAATTTCATGAGACTGATATAACGAAACATTAACAACAGCCTTATGAAAATGAAATAGTTTTTTTATTCATCGTTTACCTTTTTTCGTACCATTTCTTAAATTAATTCAGATTCTAGTTATAAAATAACTGCAAATAAACTACTTTTAACAGATAAAAAAAATTCTTAATATATGTTTTACGCCAAAACGTCGAAAAGCCGTCTATATATAAAGTAAAAAGAACGAAAAAAATAAAAACAAATAGAACAATCTTGTCGATATTTAAAAAAAGTTAATTACATCATGAGGTCATCATTAATTAAAAATAATCAACACTTAGTTTTAACCACTTTTATATTATAAAAACAACTAACATGTTTGGTAAGCAATCCTTACTTCTCGGTTAGTTGGTTGTTTTTAAACAATAAAAGCGGTAAAATTTAGTGTCGATTATTTGGAATTAAAATGGTGACAAAAAATTAGTTTGCTGTGTTTGAATAAGAAATATTTATTTTGTATTTACACTTTTTATCACTACTAAACATATTGTTTGTCAATTTAAAGAAGAGGTGTCTTATATTTCTCAATGTGAGCAAGTGTGGCGCCTCGGTGGTTGAGTGGCTACGAATCTGGAGGTCGCGGGTGTAAATCGCGATGTGCGTGCGCAAGTAAATTTTTATTTGATAATTTGTGTTATCGGTCATTCATGTGTTATTCATTTTAAATAATATGTAGAATATTTTCGACACGTTTGGTAGATACTTTTAGTATCGCCCTGGTAAAAAACCACCATTCAGAATCGTAACGTTACTTGAAATTGCTTTAGTCACTCTTTATAAGTGAGGCCTGCAATCCCGTTTTTAACCGGAATTACCAACCATTTGAAGAGAATTCTTAATAAATTAGCAATTCATTTTCTCCGTGTAGATACTGAAATTTTCAATCTGTCGCGTAGCAACTACAGCAAGTATAAATAATATATTAAAAGGGAGAAGATTTGCACATTCAAAAGGAAGCCCAAACAGTGATTTTAAGCTCGGTTCTAGGAAGCTGGTATTAGGTAAACTACAACAAGTGGAGAGGGGGTGAGGAAGGTTGGGTAGGGAAGGATTAATTGCAGGGGGTTTCTGTAGGCTACCGCTCAGGTGATCCCCAATATTGTGTGATATTAATATTTAACGAGGGTTTGGACCCTGTCCACTTTCCGCTTATTAAAACAGATGGGTGGAATTTCGGTGCCTGCCGGAAGACCTCAGCCGCAACCCCTAATTTAACAAAAGTAACGGCGAGAGAAGAAAACAAAAAAGATTATAACAAGGCGAAATAAAAAAAATACTATTTTATTAGGTTGGTATAATTTTAGGTTGGAGATTTTTAAAGCTTAGCCAAGAAAATTTATTAATTAAGAGAACTCTACGCAATTAGTAATTCTTATTTTTATTCCTACATCGGTATATACTATGCACACGTTTGTTATTGAACAATCAAAAATTCTATTTCGGTTGCGTGTCTGTCCGTGTAACTCTATTTCAATTAACTCGGATTTGCTAGGTAAGTTTCATTTTCAGAAAAGCGATAAGTACCTACAAACAAATAAAAAATAACAATTATTTTATAAGCAATAATTATTAGCCTGAAACACTCATCCACATTGAAAAATCTCCTGATAAAAGATACATGACGCCAACGGTCCCGTTGAACGGGACCGTTGGCGTCATGTATCTTTTATCAGAAGATTTTTCAATGTGGATGAGTGATTCAGGCTAATAATTATTGCTTATAAAATAATTGTTACCCTTTGTGCTACGCATAAAAAATCTTGTCTTAAACATTAGTTTACCAAAAAAAATAATAATTAAATAAAAAATATTTTAAATTCGAAAATATGAACTGATTTGTGAATAATTCAGACTACACCGTGACATTCACGGATCGGCGCTAGAAAATAACTAACGCAAAAACCCACGGGATAGTCTGAATTCTGGACAAATCGGTCGAAATTTAAAAATATATTTTATAAAAGAATATATGTATTATAGGTAGGCAAGTGCCTACTTTATCACTTCACAGTTTTGAAAACTTTACTTAAATTTAAAGTAAATTTGAGTACATTGAACCAGGTTTCACGCAGGAAAACTAACGAACAACACAGACAACAGAAATTAGTATGTTTGAAAAGCTAAAGCTAAGTTCGTCGAAATCGGCTGCAAAGATATTTAAAAAAAAAAATAACGGTGAAAGTTGGTGTTGTTTCAACAAGACAACTTCTTTACGAAGAAGTTACCGGGGATACCCCGGGAATACGTGGCTTGTTTAAGCAAATAAAATACTCGGTTCATGCCAAGGGTCGATTTAATAGAAGAATTAGTAAACCGTGTATAAGACAATGGACGATTGTTAATGAAGCAATAAGTGTCGGCATAATAGAAGAGTGTGTATACTGCGTATGACACTATGGACGATTGCGAATGAAGCAATAAGTGTCGGCATAATAGAAGAGTGTGTATACTGCGTATGACACTAGGGACGATTGCGAATGAAGCAATAAGTGTCGGCATAATAGAAGAGTGTGTATACTGCGTATGACACTAGGGACGATTGCGAATGAAGCAATAAGTGTCGGCATAATAGAAGAGTGTGTATACTGCGTATGACACTAGGGACGATTGCGAATGAAGCAATAAGTGTCGGCATAATAGAAGAGTGTGTATACTGCGTATGACACTAGGGACGATTGCGAATGAAGCAAAAAGTGTCGGCATAATAGAAGAGTGTGTATACTGCGTATGACACTATGGACGATTGTGAATGAAGCAATAAGTGTCGGCATAATAGAAGAGTGTGTATACTGCGTATGACACTATGGACGATTGTGAATGAAGCAATAAGTGTCGGCATAATAGAAGAGTGTGTATACTGCGTATGACACTATGGACGATTGTGAATGAAGCAATAAGTGTCGGCATAATAGAAGAGTGTGTATACTGCGTATGACACTATGGACGATTGTGAATGAAGCAATAAGTGTCGGCATAATAGAAGAGTGTGTATACTGAGTATGACACTATGGACGATTGTGAATGAAGCAATAAGTGTCGGCATAATAGAAGAGTGTGTATACTGCGTATGACACTATGGACGATTGTGAATGAAGCAATAAGTGTCGGCATAATAGAAGAGTGTGTATACTGCGTATGACACTATGGACGATTGTGAATGAAGCAATAAGTGTCGGCATAATAGAAGAGTGTGTATACTGCGTATGACACTATGGACGATTGTGAATGAAGCAATAAGTGTCGGCATAATAGAAGAGTGTGTATACTGCGTATGACACTATGGACGATTGTGAATGAAGCAATAAGTGTCGGCATAATAGAAGAGTGTGTATACTGCGTATGACACTATGGACGATTGTGAATGAAGCAATAAGTGTAGGCATAATAGAAGAGTGTGTATACCGTATATGAGACTATGGACGATTGTGAATGAAGCAAAAAATGTGCTACGAAATTCCCTGCCGGGAAATGGCGATGGTAAGTCAAAGACGTGAATTCAATATAAACTGTATTAATAATCTTAGAAACTAAATTAATTTGCCATTTCAAAACAGATGAGTTTTACTATGAATTCAAAAAGAAAGTGTCGAAGAGAATCCACTTAGATGTTTTTTTGTAAAAATAAAGTTGGTATTCCTTCCACTAACAACACGATTCAGTCTACTTATAAGTTGTTTTTTTCTACAACAACTTTAACAGTAGTACCTACGTAGTTGTTGTTGACTAACAAAAATAAAGTCAACTTTTAAGCTCTACGGACGCCAGGCTCCAACTTTAACAATATATTTAGTATTCTTCCGTACGAAATGCGCTTTGGATGGCTTAACTTTACCAACACTACCCAAGGAACTTTTTCATGCTCACTAATATTTACATAAATACATTGAGATTTTTGTGGTGTTCTTATATTCAACAGCAAAAAATAAAAAATAAATTTATTACTGACTGAATTTTCCGATTCAAGATAGATGCTTTGATGCATTAAGCGCAATGACCCAACTGTCTATTGAGGTATGTTGTGAGGGGAGTGGGAATGGGAAGGAGATTAAAATGGAAGGATATGGAAGGGGTAAAAATGAAGGAAATTATTGGAAAATAATTATTTTATAGTTTTGGTCACCAAACACAGCTAATACCATTTTAAGCAAGGTTTCGATTCTGAATCCTGCAATTTGAAGGCTTCCGTGGTCGAGGGGTAAGGCTTCCGACTACGAATTTTGAGGACGCAATTTCAAATCCTGGCATGCCTGAGTAAATTTTATTAGATTAATTTGGGTTGATTCACAATTGATTCCTAGAAAATAATTTATACATATTATATATGCGGAACGTTCCATAGTGGAAGATTCCATCAGTGTGGACCTAATAAAAGACCACCATTCATAATTGAATCGTTGCTTGATTAGATCTGAATAGTCAGCTACTTCCCCACCTTGCTTTTTCCCATCTTCTTCCCCTCCCTATTGACTTCAGCCTCACAACATACCCCGATTGGGGACGTCGTAGTCTCACTGGCTTAAAATGGTTGGGAGCAGTTGGAACTCTTGTGCGGTATTCACTTTAAAAACAATATCTTTATTTCAATTTGTGTGTTTAATGGTAAGTATTCATTGCGAACCGAGCCACGAATTACGGGAAAGGAATGAAGCAACTGCAAGCGGCGTTTAGTGCCATTTGCGGTTGCTTCATTCCTTTCCCATAAGTTGAGGTTCAGTTAGGCAGTTCAGTTAGCTAACAAAATAACAGCACCCTATAAGTCACCTTTCTTGACAACGTTTCCATGTTTTGTTGACTCCTCCCACCTTTGTCGCCCCCTTCCCCCACCCTCAAATCACCCCACCCACTACCCCCACCTAATAAAATCTAATCTTTCTATACTTTCATAATTTTTAAGTTAGTTTTAAGATTGCTTTTCAATGACACGGTTGTAACGAATCCGGTAGCAAAGTAAACAAAATTTAAGCAACAAATGTACATTGGAAAATAAAACAATAGATAGATAATGCTGAAGTAGCCCAGAACAGGGACACCTAGATGAACATTGTCGAAGCGATAGCTACCCCCAAATTGAATAGGCCAAGGGGAAGGAGATGATAAATAATAGTTATTTATCAGAAGTTTCTGAGATATTCATATCTTAGAGGCTTCGGGTATTATCCCTAGTTATATCCAACAGCCTTTCTGCCTGGTGTACTGGGTATTAATAACCTCACCGATTGAAGGAAAACTGATTGCTGATAGCAGCACACAACATCTGCATTCCTGATAAATACAATCAGTTGAGTTTTACGTTCGCAACAATTTTAGAGGGCGCAGGTACAGGACTTATGTTGTTCCGAGATGAAGAACTATGAAAAAAAAAAAAAAACACGTAAATTGGAAAATATTTTAACGTTAATTCTTACGTAAGGAGTAGCCACCTTTTAAAGAGGATTAAACGTTATAATGACAAATATTAATATTGCGATTTAAAAAGGGATGAGGCAAAAAATTACAAAATTATTATAGTCAGAAGTCATAAGCCAATAAAATATAAAAAAAATTATTAGTTAAAATGACTGAAAATGTACATTTAAAGCAAAATTTAAAAAATATCAAATGAAAAACACTCTGTAACTGTTGTGTCTAAAACTTTACACGCTAAAAAATACTTGCGCGGAGACATTTTCTGGAGATCTTTATCATTTCCTACGTTATGGCATATGATTTTCTATTTTAAATCCCATCAGGTGTCTTAAAAGATTCCGGAAGCTTTTGAGGCCTCGCTTTGACATAAAAGACGACATAAAAGAATGTCACATGTAAAAACTTGATCTGCCGCCTTAGATCCCAAAGGAGCTCATCATAAAGAGTATCTACATTTTATGTATTGTATCCGCCAAAAACATAATTTACAGAAAGAAAAAAGCTTCCTAAAAACGAAATCTTACTATGTAGTTACTGCTTTTATATATCTATACGGGTATTATCGGCACGTGCACCCAAGACTTTAACCACCGATTCCTATGCATATTTCAGATATCATTTTGCTGTGACCAGATCTGAATAGCCAGGAAATTCTTAACCTTCCTCTTTTTCGTCTCATTCTCTTCCCCACTAACTCTAGCCTCACAAAATACCCTCGATCAGGGACGTCGCCATTCAACTGATTCCAGTCAGTTGTCATTCTGTCCGGTAGGTATTTACATTTTATAAAGGCGTAAGAATGACCCATTTTAATGTTAAAAAAATACCAATGCCCAGGGACTTGATTGATCGCGCTAACATCTGGGCCGAATCCCAATTGGGTAGGACCTAAATTTATTTCGTATATAAACTGCTGCAATGTCATCCAATTTGAGAGAAATCCATAAATGTTCGCGTGTGTATGCGTGACTGCCACCGATGCATTTTCATCGACAACAAGCCTATCTGTCAAGTTTCAGCACGATCGGAAGGCGGAAATCGGGTTAATTTTGACTTCCAAGATTCCCCTCTATTCAAATTCAAATTCAAAAAAATATTTATTGCACAAAAATACAGAGTACAAAGGGTATAGCTTATAGGTTGCATCCTATTATCCTAAATCAAACACAGACTAAAACAGAATCAACTGAACTATACCGAAAAACATTTCATATATATAACTTTACCAAAAAACACTTATGTATATTTATATATATATATATATATATATATATATATATATGAATATCAAAAAACATCTTACTTATTTTAAAATTAATAAAAAAAAAATTTATATTTTATGATATTTGTTCATAATTAAATTTATTTGTAACTTTGATGTAATATTAATTTTCTTATAATTAAATTATACATAATATGTAAATGAAATCCTCAGCACGGGAGATCCCAGTGAGAATATCATTATATCTATTTGTTACACAAAAAAAAGATAATAAAACACTTATTATTATTATTATTATTATTTCTTCCAGCTACCCATCAAATACACATTTTATTACATAACCCAACAATTACAAGTTAACAAATGTATGTAAATAATAAATAAAAAAAAAACAGAGGTATTTAATTTATGTAAGGTATTCATTTAAGGTGTAGTGATTATATTATTATTATTATGCATTCCTCCAAGAAAACTAAAGTGAAATTCAAATAGACGTATTTTAAAATATTTAACATATGCATTATCTATATGAAGGCAGTCCATATTGAGAGTAAAAGCTCTATAAAACCTTTAAAGCACACAGCGACCAATGTCACATTCGCTCAGGTGTATAATGCCTCGGCGCAGCCCGGACCCTCAACTCATGGCTTAGTGAATACAGAATGATTGTGCCGCTTATGAACGTCCCTAATTAGCGTTCGTAAAACATTACGTATTTAGTATTTATGCAGTGTATACCCCTCGAGCCCGCGGAGCCTTAAATGCCGAGTAAAACGTACTAAAGCCTCCCTCCCGGTGGGCGGCAAAGGGATTAACGTTGGAACTTGGCTCATGTGGCTAATAGTCTGTCTTTTATACAAGGTTTTTTCTGTGGGTCTATAGGTACTTCAATAGAATTCTCTATTATTTAACCCCTAGTGTGCCAGAGAATCCACAGCGGATTAGCTAGTAGCACATCGTATTTGCCTTCCAAACTATAATATATTTTGTTCACCTAGCAAGGAAATAATGTATCTAAATATTATTTTAGCTTGTCGTTTCGTCACTTGCAAACATGTTTATTTTATCTGTGAAAAGCGCGTCGCAAAATCTCACGACAAATGTCATAATTCCAATTTTAAAAGTTATACAGCCTTACTAAAAAACGTAGTGTAAATATTACGCGGCGCGTAAGGTCAGAACAGTGAAAAAATTAACTAAATTAACTTATTACCATGGCTTGGATTGTTTGGTTAAAACGGTCTTAAACCAGACCGTTGAACGGGTGTGGAAGAGTATAATTAGTAAGACGGATAACATATCCTAAGGTCCTATTTGGAATTTTGTCATCTACCTTTATTGAGTAAAACCTCAAATTGTAATATTTAATTATTAAAGACAAGTGACCGGCAAGACAAGGGTCCTGGGTTCGAGTCCTAGATGTGACCGTATCCTTTTCTGATTTTTCTGTTTCAGATTTTCGTTTAGAAATCGCTAATATTGTCTTCAATAATTAAAAATAATTCTGTTGTGAGACGTGCACCTCGAAATCTAAAAACCATTAAGGTGATACATATTGCGTGGTCTTCACTACAAACAATCATCAATTAAATGTAAGACTTTATCCTTTTCTATCCTTTTTTTCATTTATAATGCAATCGAATGAGCTTCAAAAATCGATTACAATTTGAGTCCATTGACTTATTTTTATTGTGAAGAAACTTATTTAGCTGGAAAATATAATAAAACTTAAGAATATTTTCTTATGTCTTCATTATCTGTCTTTCTTATGTCTGCATTTCTCTGAATATTAATAGCTATCCTGGGGAAACTATATAATACGTTATATATAATATATATATATATATTTTTTTTTTTTTTTCATTATGATAAACACTTTATTAAAGGGAGGTTTTGTGAAGAATGGAACGACACATTTGCAACCATTAGAAGTAGTGTTTCAAATTCTGAAATAACTAACACTTCATTTCTCCAGAGTAGTAGGCAGAGAAGGTAAACCGCCATAACACTTTGTTTTGACATATGTACCTTGCTTTATCTCATAAATACTCGGAGGAAAATAAGTATTGCTGATTAATTAAAATCTTGTAAAAACGGTATTGCAGGCCGTTGCGCATTAATCTTGTGCATTCCTAATATATCGGAACACGTGTTCATTCACCTGCATTTGTCCTGATAATATACAATGAAGCAATTCGAAAAAAAAAATTATGAACAAGTGTTCCAACATCGTGATAACACATTCGTGTTTTACTGAGAGTTTATTAGGAAGCCTATCAATTCATTAGTTAAGGCCCGTAATCCCGATTTAATCGGATTACAAACAATTTGAAGAGATTCTTAATAAATAAGCAATATTTTATATCAGTAAGTTTTCTCCGTGTACTCTCCTGTTATCCTGACATGAATGATGTTTACCTGACCCGAATCAAGTAATTCATTAACTTGGTCGTTTCATATCTTTCTCTGGCGATCATTTCATTTGTCCGCGTGCAGAACTAACCTTAGAGAAAATACCCAAAGTCCCCGTACATGTGCGCAGTACAACACACGATTTCATAATATCGTCAATTTTCAGAAATAACACAATTTAATGCAAAAGTATAGAATTTATAGAGAGCATCTCTTATCCTTATCCTATATTCCTTTCCCTCCACCTTCTTGTTAGTTTAATGCTAAATAAAACTCTTTTCTCTAACCACCGTTACCATGAGGAACTTTTTTGAATTAGCCTTGTTTAACCTCCAGTAAATCATGTTAATCCAATTTTTGTATTATAAATGTATATATATATATATATATATTGTACAAGTGTCTCTTTCTTAATCTTGCCCATTAAAGTAATCAAAATCCGCATACTGTATATACGTCCGATTTGGAATGAAAAATATGGAAAAGCAATATGGCGTCTTGTTTATTGAGAGTTTAGTAAATATATTTCAAATCACCATAGCTCAAAATTTTAATGACGCCCTGATCTGAAATCAACTGCGTTTACCTAGAAGTTTCTGACAGAAAAATCCGCCATAAATATTTTCCTATTTTTATTGTATTATATTTAAACTGCATTTTTTAAATATTTTAGTGTTACGGAAACAAAAATTTACACATATTTAATTAAAAAATACATATTTACATGGTTGCATGAACCAGTCAAGTTTCCACTTAAGATATGTAAATATTATATTTTATAAAATTAAAAAATGATTAAAGAAAAACCAATTAGAAATAGTAGAAAAAGAAAATAAAAAGCAAAAAAAAATTACAGTAAATAATACATGTTTATTTGCTGTAGTCCCACAGTGAATTCAATTCACTTACAAATGAAGATCGCGCTAAAAAACGACGTTTTATCTGTCACGAATGATAATACTGGTAAATGTTTATGCCAACAAGTCTCTCATCGCATGAATTTTCCCGTTGTTTATGCTTAGGCGACGTCTACGGAGAGTTCATAAAGGGTTTAAAAAATGCTAACCTGTCACTCGGCTTTTATGAGCCATAAAATGCTACACCCGCTGACTCGGTCCGTATGACCGCCATTACTCACATACATGTTTTATTAATGTTGATTTTTTATTATATTTGCACCACAGAGTTCACAAGGGGGGAGAAAGGGGAATATAGGATAAGGATAGGAGATGCTCCCGATACATTCTATACTCAAGTATTCGTTTACAATCGTACGCGTTACATCTATTATTTTTCTGAAGTTGATTGCTAAAATTGTCTCTATTGTGAATTTTTGTGTCATATCGCAACAAATACAGGGTTTGTCGGACGCACTACACATGTGCCAAACATAGGTGCCATTTGACGAGTCACACAAAAAAATGGTTTTCCTTCTCAATCGGCCTTGTGACAACACTGACAACTAGCTCCCACTAGGCCCGTGTTCACAAAAATATTGTATAATGACCATATAAAACTACGGGGACATTGTATAATATGTGTTATTTGCAAATAAATAAAACGTCAGAATGGGACTAGAAGGAAGCAAGCGGATCGAGAGGTTTTCAAAAGCAAGCTGTCATAGCGTTCCCCACCAAACGCGATGATGGTATCGGTCCGGGGACAAATTCAAGCGCTGTCGGGGAACATTGAATAAATAATCCTCCAAACCTTGTATAAATACAGCCAAAAACAGAAAGAAGACAGATCACTAGCAATCATCGCTAAGTCTACACTTCTATCATTGCTCTTTCTGCCTCTTTTCCGCCTGTAGTCGTATTCTTTCTCCTCTGACCCCTCGCCTCACCCTGGACCAAAGGACTATTTTACCTCTCTCTGGACGGCTAAGTCAAACGAAAGGAGCCAATCGTACATATCTGAACAGCTCTTCATAGTGTACAAAGTCACTTGTATGTTCTCCCTTCAAGCGTGGTAAAAGGAGACATCTTGCGCCTCCGTGGATCGTGACCTACAGCCTACATTCACAGTACTTGTGTGATTCACCCTGTCTGGCACAAAGGGAATTGGGATTTTTTTCTAATGTTGGCTGTACGTGTAAATTGGTAAGCTTTGGCGAGTTCAGGCCATTATTCAGAATTTTAAATAATAAAATAAGATTAAAAAAATATAACGTCGTGTATTTCAAACAAGGTTTTATAAGATACTATAAATACTTTATTAGAACGAACGATTAATTTATTAATAAGTAAACAATAAAAACAAGTATTACTTTTTATCATGTTTATAATACTCCTCCCATAATCACAAGCTATGGAGCTCAATTTATGGAAAGTAGAATCATAAGAATAAAAAAAAATTATTGATGTGAATTGAATTCTGTTATTTTTGTTTGTAATAAATATCTAATAGATATCTTTAATGTCTAAACAAAACAAATAATAATATCAAAATATAAATAAAGACGCGCTACATTCCAACTTTCGAGGTTAGGGGCCGTTCAAGTATTATGTAAGCACTATAGGGAGGCAGGGGGGTCTTTGCTTTGCTTATTTTTGATGACATGGGGGGTGAGGGGGTCGAGATAGTGATTACGTCAGCACTGCTCAGCAGTAGTTATTTTTTTTTACACATTGGCAACCCACACATTGTCTATGTTTGAAAACCGAATACATATTCGGGGATTCCCACCGTGTCAATAAAGTTTGTTAAAATGAATATTATGTGCATTAAAGTCCTCTATCCTAAGCCTATTTTATAAGTGCTGCTTATGAATCAATAAAAAACAGAATACATTAACAGAAAAATGCATATAGGTTCAAATTTTTACGTAAGCATGGGAGGGGGGGGGGGGTAAGAGCTTTGCTTACTTTTGGTGACAAGGGGGAAGAGGGGGTAAATAATTGTAATAAATCTGCTTACGTAATACTTGAACGGCCCCTTAGTAAAATAACAAAATAACGTAAACGACATTCTGGTGGTTACTTTTATAGATGAACTACATAGTTCTTCTAAATTAATTGACGAAAATACTAAATATATTGACTCAAATACTGCCATCTACCGAGAGTAGCTCAGAGTCAGCAAGTTATTAACTATCCCCAAATGAGGACAAACCTCATGAGCGGGTTAGCATAGGAAAAAATACAAAAATAACTAAAACATTTATTGAATTATTCTAGAATATTTTAATGCCACTAATTTTAAAGGTAAAAGAAGTCGGGGACGTCCGAGAAAGACACGACACGATAAAGTAAATAAAATACTCGGGCCATGGGTCGATAACTAAGCAGATAAGCTACGCGATAAGTGATTACGTTTTGTAAAATAAAATTAAGGTCGTTCATCGACACGCGACTTCAAAATCGCGTTGATATTCTGCACCTGTTGTCACCAAGCACTGGTGAAAATAAAACCAATAAAACAGACAATTTCCCAATTACACTAATAAACTTATAAACAATACTAAATATCCAATCTTCTTCTACTGATCGTATTATTATCTTAACGACTGTACATTTTAGGTTTGTTGTAAACGGAAGTACCGCCCTCCGTTATTTTCAAAAAGTATCGTCAAAGTCGAAGAGCATCCCCTATGAGAAAATATTTTTTTTTTAAATACCATTTCTCAATTATAAACAATTTCCTGACCCATTTGTGAGCACTTTTGCGAGCAATTTTTTTTCCAATTTACTAGGAAGATTTGATTTTTTCAGAAAAATTATTATTTTCTCTGTTATATTGTACTACGACTGTCAATAACTTTAATGTATGTAAATGGCCGATTGTGCCGATAGTCAATATATATATTAAAAAAAGTATGTGTACAGTGTGTGTGCAGCTAAAACTCAGAAACTAATCCCGGTATAATCAAGGGAGTAATATGGTGTGGTAGCCGTCTATCCTGCATCCATGAAGAAGGTTCCCGTTTTTACCTGAAGGGCGTGCTTTTGAAGATATAAGGGCTGGAAGTTTCGCCCTTTGGAAATTTCTAGAACAGTCCATAACATTCGAGAGGATTCCACAATATTCCATAACAAACCTGAACATTCTGGAATGTACGGGAATAGTCTGGAACGTTCGGGAACATCCCAGAATATCCCAGATCACAATGATTTTACTTCACTTTCAGTAAAGTCTAATCGTGAAAATACACTGGTATCTAAATAGTATAAAAAAAGTCACTATCCGCGTCTGCCTGTTTTGTAGGGTTTTCACTATCGTTTAAATAATTTCTTCCGGAAGGTTTATTTATATAATACATGGACATTTTATTTAATAAAAGTAGAGAAAAGTGGAACGCTGCAACGCCGGGTAAACGTCAGCTAGTTCTAAACAAATAAATTATAAAGACCTTTTCGACATTTTCAAAATCTCTCCGTCCTGCATCAAAGTAAAAATAAAATTTAGTTCTATTTCTGTAATTTTAAGTGTCTACTATTATTTTTGTAATATTTTTGTTTGTTTGTACCTACACCTTTTACCTTACTGTTGTTCGACATGTATTGTTTTATAAAAGCCCTACGGACATTCAGTAAATAAATAAACCTTGAGTACTGTTTTAAAAAAAATAATTTCAATTCCTTGATACCTATTTGTATTGCAAATAATCCATTCATATAAATAATTTGCCGTCTACATTACTCTTTGGTTATTCCAATGTAGACACTTTGCACGTGCTTTCGCAATTACCGGACGGTTCTTAGTACCTACATACGTAGGTTGCACAACAATGACAGTCGGCCACAGCTTAATGTACCTGGAATCGATAGTTTAGTAGCAGCGATTGTTTTATCACGTGTATCTTTCTAAATCCGCACGTGTCTCATTCCTACTTACAAAATAATCGAGCGATTTTATATCCTAACGTTGCCAGGTTTGACAGTTACCGTACTAAAATATCAAAATGGTGCACGTATTTTTAGTTTACTGTATTTAAAACCGTTAATAAAAATATATTTAGCATAGTTAAATACTTATACGATTATTAACAATTTCAACGTTCAATAATTGATAAATGTCTATTTCTTCCCACTGAACGCGTAGGTATTCTAAAAATTCAAAGTTCCTTCATTTAAAAACTTATTTATGAAAAATTCAATTATTCAAATTATTAAAGAAAAGGATAAATAAATACTCATTCATAACTGAACATCAAACCAGACATAAATCTATATTTGCATGCCCTAAACTACACACTTCTTTTGCCCAGTACCATTATACCCACCAAGGAAAACATTTCTTTAATAAATTACCAGAAGAAATCAGAGGGCTCAATGATAAAAAAACAAATATTGAACTATGTATATAAAACAATATTTTAGGGAAATCATTAACAAAAAAATTTAATTAATTTAATTTAATTAATTAATTAATCTTTTTTTAACTGATTTCCCTAGTTTCACTTGAAAATCTCACAAAATAATCCTACATACTCTATTTATTCTCCATAATATTTTTTTTCGTCTTTCCAAATACAACAATTTGTATGGTTTTTAATTTCGTCATTATTTTTTACTTTGTAACCAAGTTATATTATTTTTTCGCGAATGTACACTCCTCTTCCATCCACAAGCAAATGCTTTTAATGGAAGTGTAGTATAAATTAAAACAGTGTTATATGTGATAAGTAATATATAAATAAATAAATAAAAAACAAGGGACCAGTTATGTTATGGTAGTCCCAGAAAAATATCGTATGTATGTCATCGACGATCGTCCTAAAATACTTTCATAAAAATCTTCCTACTAACACGTCTTGCATGTAAACGAAAAAGATTTAAGATACTAAAATGTCGAATAAAATTCGTGTTCGAACTCGATTCCACGTATTTACAAACAATGCGTCTTAACCATCTATGTACGTATTGGATTGTTTTATGATGACGTACATACGAGCTCTGCCTGGGACTACTATACCACGTTATGGAAACAAATGACACCACCAAACACCTGATGAGAAAGCACAACGTGTACTAAGTGCTTAGATTAGTTTTACAGGGCATCTCAGTATCAACAATAAATAAATAATACAATGAATGAATATTTAAAAGATGAGACAGTTTTAGTAAAACTCAAAATGAGAGCCTTTCCTTATTTCAGAAGCGTGGGCCAAACATAAAAGCAGAGTAATTCATAATGTAAATCTCACGTCCGATTACGCGTTCAACGGAATTACTTTCAGAAATGGCTGAATCTTTTATTAACATTTCAGATTTAAGCTTCGTTTCTGAGAAATACTCAGATTAAAGAATCATATCGAGATTTCTTAAAAAGGTTGACAGAAGAAATAAATGAAACTTGCGGACCGGAAAATATTTAAATAGCTACCTAGCCTTGGCCTTTTGGAATTTTTGCCTTTTCACAAGCAAATTAATTCCACCTCGTCAAAACAGATTGCCAAATTATTCGTTGTAAGCATACAAGATTCAAATAGTTTTTGATGAGGTGCCATATGTAAAATATGCTTCCATGATAACTCAACACAGTGACAATTCAACACACTTTTAAAAAGTGAAATAAAGTCATTAGAAACGATGAAAAAAATTTTTTTTTTAACCTAACCTACTTAACCCAGTTAAGTTTTTGTTTCATCACTTTCCGTGACTTTATATAACTTTTTAAAGATGTGATGATTTATCCGTTTACCGTAAAATATATTTTCCAACTTATGAGAAAGGAACGAAGCAACTGCAAGCAGCGTTTTGCGCCTTTTTCGGTTGCTTAGTTCCTTTCCCGTACATCTTGGCTCAGTTCGCGTTTCAGTTGGCAAGTGTAAGACAAAGACTTTTACACGGATCAGGCGAAATTCGTAAAAATACAACTCCAAATTTGGATATAAAATTATAATTTATTCATATAGCTACCTATGTTATATATACCTATGATATACATAATCAACAATAATATGTTATATACCTATAATATACATAATCAACGAAAGCGAAATGCTTTCTTAATTGCAAAAGTTACAGTAATTTATAAAGCAGTGTGGATTTAGTAAACCTCGTGCCATTTAGCGCTTTTACACGTAGGTTGATATTAATGAGAAAAAAAATGCAACAACATATTTCAAGTATATACGAGACTTTTTATAAGCCCGGAAAAAAAAATAAAGTTTGAAAACGGCGTGAAAAAGTATACAAAGTCCGAAATCTCCTACTTAAGAAATTTTCGGTAGTGGTTTTATTGTCTAAGGTGGCAAATTAAACTCTTTCTAAAACAACTTTTTACACCAACATGTTAAGGAGATTGATTTTCCATTCAATACTACATTTGTCAAAATTAACTCCACCCAAAATATAAACGAAAAATATCAGGTATTCATCCGTAGGTTGCAGGCTGGCATTTGGTACACCAGATAATAACATGGGCACCTCACCAAAAAATAGTTCAAAGCTTTCATGTTAAAAGTGCAACAAATATAAAATGACATCCCCGTTTTATTCGAAACCTTAAAATAAAGAACTAACTTTTAAATGTTTTACGTAGTGGAGATGTTAGTAGAATATTTTTCTAGTATTTACGAAAAGATTTCACCCTCTCGAATTTAAGAGTCAATAATATTTTCGGATTTAATATATTCAAAGTCTGAATTTATTGCGATTTAATTCTTGAGGCGTCGGTTTATTAAAATCCCTGGATTTTATAGAAAACCGAACGGTTTTATTGCTCGGAAATCACTCTTGAAATCATGATTTTAGAAAGTACCAAGTATTCAATAATCAAAATTCGAACAGAATTAATGAGAGTAAGTTGTTATTCTCAACTGTAGATGTCACACGATGTAAATGTTTTCTTGTTAGAATGTGTACAAAATGATATAACGATTATATTACCTTACGTTAGGTTTGTTCATCACTCAACACTATTTTCTTACTGAACAATTGCAAATATGGAACGACAAAATTTGGAACGAGTTACTGTTTATACTCCCTTCTACAAAATGGACCTCTCCAACATCCAGATAAGTTACTTTCTTTCTTCAAAAAGATTTTCCTCACAGTATCTCAAGCAGCAAGGCTTATGCACTGGGGAAATTTGGAAACGACTGAATGTTCATTCGTTTACAATACAAGATTTCTTATTTTATTATTTAAAGGTAATTCAATACATCTACTCTTTTAGAAATGTCATTCAGTAGCACCGTTCCTCTTATCACGCTAAGATGTGCTAGAACATCTGTTAAACCGTGTGGCATCTTGAAAAAAATCGTAAATAAATAATGCGAAATAGTTGAGTTTTTTATACATGAAATTACTTTATGGGCTGAAAATATTTGCGTTGGCCAAAAAAAAATTCATATTTTTACCTTAAATCACTATAAATTTCACAGCAGTTTCGGGAAAGTTGTCGGGAAAGTCCAAACCAAATATTTATTTTCAGTTCGCAACGCACATAATTTCCATGTAATAATCCATTGAACTGTCAAAATTTAGATAAGACGCCATATTTTGCATGCCATATTTTTCAACAAAAAAGGGTTACGAAACCAGGTTACTACAGTTCATACATCAAAGTGTTAAACATTCGCAACGGAACATGTTAAAATACGAACAAAACCTGTGTAATCCGAAACTATCCTTGTGAATCAAAGGTTTCATTTAGGTTGTCTCAACACCCACCTTTTATTCTTCGGGGAAAACTGGTTTGATCACGTAACAATAGATGCCGTTTGCTTTCTGTATTTTCCGCTACACCGTTTTTCATTTCCCTTTGGGTGTCCAGTTCACAAGAGATACTGCATTGCTAGACGCTGAATCACACATTTCGCCGTGTAAATAATACTATTTTTTTTTATATTTTTTTTATAGTGAATACCTCACAAGAGTCCCAACTGCTCCCGTCTGGAGCCAGTGAGACTATGGCATCCCCAATTGGGGGATGTTGTGAGGCTGAAGGTAAGTGGGGAAGGGAAAGAGGAAGGTGGGGAAGTACCTGGCTATTCAGATCTAGTCACTAAACACGGCTAAAGCCATTTGGAGCAACGTTTCAATTCTGAATGGTGGTCTTACACCAGGGCGATACTGGTAGTATCTTCCACTCTGGAACGTGCCGCAAATATACTATATATTATTTTAATTAATTAATTGTGAAATAACACAAATTAATCAAATGAAATTTATTTGCGCACGCCGGGTTCGAACCCGCGACCTTCGGAATGGCAGTCCAATGCGTTACCACTGGACTATGCCGGCCGTCAATTATATCGTTTAAAACATATTTCAGCTGTGGATTTATATAAAGAACTGACACGATCAGTGGTGGCTTGTCCTCGTGGTCATCTGGATATTGACCTTTCAAAAACGAAAGACGATAATTTTAGTATTTATTAAAATTCTAATTTATTAGAAACCAACTGATAACAATAACTAAGTCAATAAATAAATAAATTATAGTGCGTAATTTTGTGATAATTCGCCTCAATTCTGGATTGACCATTCATTCTGGAGGATGAAACGATAGAAGTTTTTTGGGCGTATCGATGTGTCCTTATAATGCTCAACTTTTCCTTAATTCGGGTGAAATTTTTATCAAACATTTTTAAATATCATAAGAAAATATAAGCATGAGAAAATTGTTAGAATGTAGAGGTCAGATGTAGACTGCGATGGGTCAGATATGTTAAAAAAACAGTATGTATAATAATAATAAAGTTTTAAACATTCGTCTTAAATTCATTATTAACATTCTGTATGTTTATTAATTATTAATTTTCGAAATCTAATGGAAATATGCGATAGATTTAAAATATTGCTCTCCACAAATATGGCTTCCCAAAGATTAATTATTTTCCTAGGGGCCTCCAGTGAGCAGTTAATGTTAAAAAAAAAACAATTACCCAATCATCATGGATCACGAGATTACACTATAGAGAAAGGAATATTATTATAATAATTATCTATTATTTTTTTAAAATTATATAATCATTAAAATGCAAAATAATATCTCCTCTTTTCCCCACTCACAAGGCAATGTATTTTCCAATGGGATAAAATGAATAGATTTATCTTTTGATTTTTTTTTTCAAAAGAATACTATAAATTAGTGGTCCTGGTGAAAACTTGCAAATCATCGTTATTAATTTATGCCATAGTTCGTTGACGGTAGAATTTGAAGAATGCAAAAATACCCTAAAGGGAATAAAATTTTAAATATTTAGATGCGTTAAAAGGTTCGAGAATTTGGCATCTCGAAAATAGATAAAAGTAAAGATATCGGCTAATTTTCCTAATAAATAACAATCATGTTTTACCCGACCATTTGGCATTTCATAAGTCTGAAAATTTGTTTGTTCCGTCCCGGTTCCGGTTCAAGATGGTGGCTGTGTTGGAACTACCTTTTTATCCCGCCGGAGATAATTGTGGTCAATAGTATTGTACCTACTTACCAGCCTGAAAAAAGATTTTACTGTCAATGAAATGGTAACGTTTCTCTGGAAAAATTGTATAATTCCTTGATTGAATTTTTTTTGCGTAAAGTATGCACGGTTTAAAATTAATACTATCTTAAGATTTCAGAGGTAAATTCGGTTTTGATTTATTAAATAAGAGAAAATAAGAAATATACTTTTTTGGACGCGAGATCTATTGTTCACAGAACTACTAGTTATAGCGCCATTTCTGTGAAATATTGCCCCAAGGGCATTAGAAAATAACCTTAAATTAATGTTACAAACATTTAACCATTCCAATTAGATTAAACGAGACTATTAGGGATTAACGATTATTGGTATTTCAGTGTGAACGTTTACACTAAGAAATTATTCGATTAGAGACTCTGATGGTTGTCTCCTGCACGTTCAACACGCTCTTCTGTCCTGTTCAGGGTGGATCAATACAAAACGAACTCTAAGCAGAATTCTTGCCTGAACAGACTATGCAATAGTTACAATAGCGTATTATCCAAGGTGGATATTTTTCAGTTGTGAACAAAATACAAGAGGTCCATAAAAGAATACTTCTCTGATGGTTTGTGAATAATGTTATGTCTCTATTGTTTATATTTCTATTATGACTTGATTTATATCTACAACCTCTCTTCATGGTTATAAATTTTTGAATTCATATTCTTTTCTTACAAATTTAATTTACTTACTCCTTAGTATGCTGTCTCAGTAGAGGTAAAGTCACAAGGAGGAAATCCATAATTGGTATTATTTTGCTATATAATACTTATGTACAAACTGAAATAAATGTAAACTGTCGATTTCCCGAAAATTAATAAATAAATAAATAGTTAAATTACTAATAACAATACTTTAAAAAAACAAGTGATCTGATTTTGCACCTCTCTAAAGCAAAAAAAATGTATAGAGAGACGTTTTTGTGGCAGCTGGTGACAGCTTGCCTGAAGAAAAACATGTGCGATACTGAATGCAGTAAATTTCAAGTATGTCTACTGGATCTAGTTCATCGAAACTACGCGTATTGTCTCAGTAACCTATGTTCACTTTTGAATTCATCTAAGGTTAGGATACAGATTGGTAGATACAGAATGTAGATTCGGAACCAAAACGTTGCGTAGCGTTGTTTGAAAGTCGTGATTAATTACGAAATGTGAAGAGTCAGGCAACCCAATAACCCAAACTTCCTCTTTCCCACCTACTTCCTTTCCTCACACCTTTTTGCCTCACGACATACCCCAATTGGAGATGCCATAGTCCCACTAACTCCGGATAGTTTGGGGCAGTTGGTTTTTGTGCGGTATTCAAATTGATAAAAAATTGACTCTACGACCACTGGACATATAATAATATTATCAACGAAATATTCCCATTGTTCGTTTGCTCCCCTATATTAATTTTGGCTACCAGACTTTTATCTCTTAATACAACGCCATGTGTTTGTGACAAGGATTATTCCGTGGCGAAGGAAATCTTGTTCTGTAATGTTGACACGATGGAAGAAATCCAAAATGATAAACAGAGCACATGCAGAAAGCACTTTGTGTTTATTACGTTGGAGGAATAATATACAGTTATAATATCATCAGATGCAAAATAAAACAATATCTAGAACAAAGGTTCCCAATTTTTTTTAAGGCTAAAAGAGAATTCAACGAATTGAACAAATAAACAAGTCGGCCAAAACACGAACCATATATTATTGCCAATGTAGTTAAAATTATGAACAAGTTTATAATATACCTGAAAGATAATCAAATTGATTTTTTTTTATTCAGAGTAACATTTTGTGAGGTAAGGCAGCTTTGGGTTTCTTTTTTCCGTGCTCTTTTTTAATTCTCAAAACATCGTCGGATAAATAATATGACCATATTAACCATATAAATCTTTTCAGGCTAAATCACGTTCCGACCGACTGGGGTAGCATAACCGCCAGTCGGTATCGCTTCCGGCAAATGTATTTTGAATAGTTTTACGGGCAACAGGAAAGCTCGACTCTATGGATGTATTCTATGTGCTGTATTAACGGGTTCTATAACGAATGTTCCTTGCTTCATCGAATTCGGGTTTGATTCGAATCACGCGCACCCCTGTTCGATTGTGCGCTCCTGGTGCTCGTAAAATATTTATTTAAAAAATACATGGCTCGTAAATTCAAAGTTTTTATAGTAGAAAAACTACGAATGGAATCAAAGAAGTGCGCTAGCAAATTAAATTCAACTTAATTCAATTTAAGGCATCGTAGTAAGCGTTCAAAGATGGTTTGAAAAGGAGATAAGTAAATACGAATGTTAGAGGGAGCGCGCTAATATTAGAAAATAGTTATCTAAAGAAATATTTAGCAATCTCTTTAGGTACCTACCTAGACTACTTACATATACTTACCGCTTCACGAGAATAATCGTCAACATCTCCCAAAATCGCTATAAATTTTCCAGTTTGTTTTAGATTAAATGCATAACTTCTAAGACGATTTCAAACAGGAAAAGGTTCAACGCGACCATATATTTGAGAGTTATTATTATTTTAAATGTATATTTTTAATAATTAAAAATATTTTTCTTCATACAGTTCACACATCGCACAAGAGATTAAAATTATAAAAGAGTCCCAATTGCCCAGAACTATTGTGACTATGGCATCCCTAATTAGACTAATGTTGTGAGGCTGAAGGAGTGAGAAAGGGAAGGAAATATACGGATAAATCTTACTGACGTGACATATTGTTAATTTATTAAAAATCTGGCAAAATTATTCATTTTCCTGTCAAAAACGGGACAGAGGGCCTATAACGAATGATTTGAAAAATTTCATAACAAACTATCAGTAAAGCACGATGTGTTATGAGAAAGTCGAAACACGTGATCTTAAACATAATAATATTGTCGCATCTCGTCCATTATATTTATTCGGAGAAGACCACGTGCGTGAACACGTGTTCAGATATCTACTGAAGGACTAATATTTTATTAGGAAATAGTCATGAACTAACATATTAACAGTATCTTGATAAAAAATCCGTAGATACTAACTTTTACGTGTAGGGAGCATGAAGGATTGGAAGTACTTGACTACTTAGGTCTAGTCACCGAACACAGTTTAAGTCATAATAACGCATAAATAATTACAATATATAAACGATAAATCCTTTCAAGCAACTTTTTGATGCTGAGGTTACATTTCATCGGGGCGAAAATGATAGCATCTAGTATCCAATAACTACTCTGGATTAAACTTTACATTTAAAAAAATTGTTATCTTTAATCTACTTAAAGTTAGGGTCACCCGAAATCAAATGGACAACAGCTGTGCTCAATTACGTTAAATAATTAATTTAATGTTGTCATTTTGAATTCGAAAAAGTTATGCTGTAATTAACGCGTATTTGCCTGCCCGACGGTTAAATGGAGTTTCCCAAATTAATTAAACGAGGGGATGAAATACATTTTTTAACTAATTTTGAAGCTTCGAGGGAAGTATGAAAATAAGCGTATTCATTATTACTGAATATCCCATTTACAAACAAACTTTTACAATATTATGCAAAGATATTTTATTACGTCTAAGTTTCATGAAAAAAGTGGTAGATAGTAGATACTTTTGGTATCGCCCAAGTGAAAGACCGCCATGCAGAATCGAAACTTTGTTTGAAATGACTTGGGATGTGTTTGATGACCAAATCTGAATAGGAGGGTACTTCACGACCTTCCTCTTTCCAATATCTTTCCCTTCTCTTTAGTCTCACAATAGTGGATGAGTCTGACAGGTGGGTTTAGTTGGGACTTATTGTGCGGTAATATATAATAAAAAATATGGCTTACAAATATATATTGCACAATTTGCAACGTACGCGTTCGTAATGCAGGAATAAGAAGTAATTTTGACAGGATTAAAAAAAAGTTTTTTTTATTTATTATTTTGATTTCTTGCTAGAGCTATCCCGATGAGTTACAAAATTTATTGTAGGAAGAGAGGAACTTACAATACATAGATGGGAGTTAATAGGTACAATTTTACATTGTTATTTTGATATCAAAATTATAAGTTTCACATACGAAACGAAACAAAAATAGAAAAATATCATAATATTTCATTTAAATATATTATATATTTCGAGATATATTTCATTTGAAAAACTAATCAGTATAAATGTTGTATATTCTCACTTTTATCACTTTTATTCTTCTAGACACAAATAGACCTATGTACCCATATAACATCTCCGCTTCTACTATTTTGTATGTTAAATCTTTTAAATTCAATTATATGCGTGAGGATTCATTTTTGCAATTATGTTTACATTCTTCTTTATTATATTAATTTTTAAGTGTTTACTCTGATACAAAATGCTTTTATTTTTTTTAAAGAAAAGCCCACTAGGGCGTGTAATAAATAAATAATTATTAGTTTCATACACAAAACAGTAAACAAAAGAAGGTTAGTAGAACAAACAAGAAGAAACAAAAAAGGAAACAGACAGGGATATACACTTAAGCACAGAGCCAAGGTAGGAATTTAGAAGAAGTTACTTACCCACTAATACATTGGTAAAAATAGATTATGCTCGATTACAAATATAGGAGATAGAGAAGGAGAGAGAAAGAAGCAAAACAAAGTACAACACTTAATAACACACAATCCAAAAATTTCTTTTGAATTTTTGGATTATGCTGGCTGTTTTTATACATATCTGGAAGAGTTATAGAGTGTGTAGGCAATATAGTTAAGAGATTTTATTCCATATTTCGCAGTGTGTGTTAGAGGAATGCGGATTTTATTGTTATTACGAGTATTGTGGTTGTGGATGTCTTTGTCTCAAACTGAAATTACTAACAGTAATTTTAGTTTGATTTTAGAACTAGGTTAATTGTGGTGAAAATATACTTTTCAAGTTAACGTATTTTTAAACTAACTAACCTTCACGACGTTTCGAAAACAGAGAAGATGTCGTGTATCGTCTTCTAGAATTTTATTAGGAAATAGTCATGCAGTAAAATTATTAAATTTTAAGTCGTACCCATTTTTATCCGTGTTCGTTTATTCACTCTAAATGGCTAAACAATCTTGGCGTCCCTTTATTAATCCTACTGATGTGTGAATGTGGTGCGGTGCAGACCGAACATGTGGTCAGCGAATCCTTCATTCATTCCTCGGCGGGATTGATGAGGTTCACATGGCGACGAGGTCCTGGAATGGCTCGCAGACCTAGATTTCCCCCTCTGACACCCCCGCCCCACCCACCAAGAAAAGGAAAGAAGAAGAAGATTTATGAATCTCCACATTTCTCACATGATCATAAATGGTTTTACCACGCTCGCGCCTCAAGGATTTCGTTGGACTTTTTTGCTTTGCATTCACTAACCAACATTACCATTTAATGCTTGAAGCGAATCCTTCATTCATTCCCCGGCGGGATTGATGAGGTTCACATGGCGACAAGGTCCTGAATGGCTCGCAGACCTAGATTTCCCCCTCTGACACCCCCCCCCACCAACCAAGAAAAGGAAAGAAGAAGAAGATTTATGAATCTCCACATTTCTCACACGATCATCAATGGTTTAACCACGCTCGCGCCTCAAGGATTTCATTGGACTTTTTTTTGCTTTGCATTCACTAACCGACATTACCATTTAATGCTTGAATCGCCGAGGTTAATGACCCGGTTCAGCTATCACGGCTGAATCGGGTTCAACGTGCCCGCTCGCAAATCGCAACCTGCGCACGTACTCTTCAGCATTTCAGGCGTTTTCCGCAGTATTCCGACTGAACGTAACCACGCCGTGTTTGGCTGAGAGCCATGGTGTTTTATATGATGCAAAGTGGACACTTGATACACAGCGCCGCTAACTGCACGGAATTAATGGGCGTTGGTTGGAAAAAATTTAAACGCATAATGAAAAATATTTTTTTATATTTGAAAAATCGTCCATTATAATCGTCAAAATTCATGAAAAACACAAAAAGGAATATTCAATAACCTATTGGTAGCACGATACCAGGCCCGCAGAAAAGTAAAGGTTTAACTTTGACGTCAGAACCATATCGTATGATTATAACGTAACGAGTAAACCTAGACGCCGCGGCGCAGAAAACCGGCGCATATGCAATCGGCACAACTCCGGCGTGGGGGGAAAGCCAGGCGCCGGTTTAATTAAATAAGTCGACGTGAGAGATTATGCAAGTGTGACGTCACAGCATTACTCAAACTGCCCAAGTGAAGGTGGTACCCTTGTGTACCATTTTACTATATCAGCGTATCAAAAATCGTATCCTATCACCGTATCTAGCCTCATATCATGTTGTGGACCGCGAACCAAACACATCAAACAAATCAGTATGTCTTTCATAATTAGGCAAACACCGACTTGAGATGCAACAGGCCCTATCACGTATCATTATGTTGTGGCTGCGTATCACACCCAACCACACTGTTATACGCGTTGGTGATACGGATACCGCGATCAGATAAGGTAAAATGGTACAAATATATATATGGAACCTGCTTTAAGTGCATTTATTAAATATGAAGTTCAATACCAATGAAGACATAAATAAAATTATCGCATTTCAAACGAGTTGTTTTATTCATTATTGATTTACACAAAAAGTTGCGTCTCTAGATACTTGTGCAGTGAAACTTATTTAATAAATTTGAAGTTATACAACATACTCGGCTTCGATTTTTTAAATATTTAAATTATATTTATTTCCTTAAAAATTATTGAAAACGCTTCAAAAATTGATACTCTCGAAAGAAAAAAAAATCTCACCACAAAATTTCATCATTATTAAGTGGAAACCTTTATCATTATTAAAAAAAATTAAAATAATAAAACTATGCTAATGTTAAGACAAGAACTTAACATTCGTATAATTTAATGCATCAAAAAAAAATTCTACTTTATATTTAAGATTTCATGCGGGGTGAACAACAGTCCATTTTTCTATAACTTTTCACTGCGATCTCAGGTTCAAAATTAGTGGTCATTTCTACCACCACATATTAAAATTTAAAGAAAGTACTTGGTATGATAATATTTTATTTCGCAACATTATTTTCTGATAACGCTAAAGGTTTTGAATAACGTCATGTTGAGAAATCGTTGGAGCAAGAATTCGTAAATGCTTGGGGGATTTAACATTTTTCTATACCGATTAACTTGAGATTTTATACAAATAAAAATATTCAAAATGATACTAAAAAATATCAAATATTATTTGGTCTTAAAATATAACGCTTTAATTTGCTGGAAACTCTCGTCAAAAGGTTCCACTTTAAAAAAGCACTTGAATTTCCTAATTAACATCTCTAAAAAGAAAAATATTTTAAGTGACTGAAATAAAATTTGTAAAATAATTATTATCTAAAGTAAGTTTGCTAATGTAAGTTTTCATGAAATATTAAAAAAAAAAACTTTTTTTATGGCATTAATTTTTATACACAGAATATTTTAATTATTACCATGAAATGAGTTTTAACAAAATCAATATGAAATGTATTCACTTGATTTTATTAGGAAAAAAATTCCACCAAATATTTAAAATAAATCCATAATTGATTGGCCTCCGTGGTCAAGGGGTAAGGCTTTCGACTAGTAATCCAGAAGTCGCAGGATGAAATCAGGGCGTACGCAAGTAATTTTTTTTTAAATAATTAGTGAAAATTTATTTGCGGGCACGTTACAGAGTGGAAGATATTCCCAGTATCGCCCTGGTAAAACACCACTTTTCACAATTGAAACTTTGCTTGAAATGGCATTAGCCGTATTTAGTGACCAGATCTGAATAGCCCTGTAATTCCCCACCTTCCTCTTCTCCATCTCCTTCCCCTCCCCACTTCATTCAGACTTACAACATACCCCAATTAGGGATGCCAATATCTCACTGGTTCCAGATGGTTGGGAGCAGTTGGGTCACCTGTGCGGCATTCACATAAAAAAAGATTTCCATTAAATGCCGACCGGTTTCGGATGAAACTATTCATCGTCGGGACTTAAATCATTGAAAACCACAATAATAATGTTCATAAATATTACACGTGCAGTCGGGGCGTCGCTACTGTAAAAATAGGTCGATAGGGATGCGTTATGCAATAATATATTTATATTTTGTTAAGAGTCACTTTGTCCCAACGTCAGAGAGGCAAAGTTAAATTGACTTGTCCGTTACGTGACGGACTTCCGGTCTGATCGTTGGTCGGGCGGGGGGTGTAGTGGGGAGGTGGGAAGTCAAACCTCATTTCCGGTACTGCGCGGTAGAATGGGGGAGGCACATAGGCGCCGGGATACAGAAATAATGGAAGTCTACGAAATTATCGATGGACGGAAAACGAGTCTGATATTGATAAAAGGTTTGCGGAAAATTCATTAGTTGTATAAAATATAATACTTACTGGTTTAAAAGGGTCGCGTGAAAGCATTTCTAAAGCTTCCGTAGTTTATCTTAAGTAAGGGAAGTAACAACATTATTTATTGGATGACTTCCTTGACCGAACGGTTCAGATCCTTGGAGATTGCGGGTTCTAATCCCGGACTACACAAAAAAAGTTCGATTGTTAATCAAAGAAAACATAAAAACTCCGATAGTAAATTCAAGCTTTGGACAAAGACACTACCAATACCATGCTATAAAAGCTTTCAACAGTGTGAAACTTGAAATTAAAATTAAGGAAAGTAAAAATAAATTCACACACAAAATTACAAAATGGATTAAAGAACAAAAAAGACAATATTACCAAAATGTCATAGCATAAAATAAAAATAAAACCTAAACGTAACACACAAAACCAATATAAACACACATCACTCACAAACACACAAGATTATTTTCAATTTTATTATTTTTTAATTTTAAATATATTATTATGTATTTTTAATTTTAAATGTATTATTTTCTTTTTTTGTTGTTTGTTTTTGGGGTGTTATGCCGTGTTGCGCTAACTCCTTCTTTAGCCGACGTTTCGGACAGCGTTGCAGTGTCCATCATCAGGGCAGATCCGGTAGATCCGAAGATCCGAAGATGTCATCAAGAAGAACGTCAAGAAGACACATCTTCGGATCTACCGGATCTGCCCTGATGATGGACACTGCAACGCTGTCCGAAACGTCGGCTAAAGAAGGAGTTAGCGCAACACGGCATAACACCCCAAAAACAAACAACAAAAATGCTTTTGGCCGTGAGAATCTAAAAACTTACCGTATTATTTTCTCTTTTAATGTATTATGTAGATTATATTTTCATATTATAAAATGAAGGCCTCAGCACGGGCAAGCCACCCAGTGAGGCCTACATTACTGGAAAACTTATAATGTAAAAAATATTGTAAAAAATAAAAAAAAATAAAAAAATAATAATAATACAAGTTTAGTGTTATTTCACATAATAATTCAATCGAAATGTGCACAGGCTGTTAAGGGTCGTACCAGACTTATTTTAACCAATGATTCCTGACATTGGAGTAAACAACATAGACGAATTTTTGGTCTCCTGTTTTTTATTCAAAATCCGAAAATCTTTCAAATGTCGTCACTGGTCACAGTCGAACAACCGCCCATCCCTCACTCCGACCCCAACTGTCCAATACCAGATTATTTATATTTTTAGCTAAGCCCCCGCATTCCGAGTTTCTACAGATTTATAACACTCTTGAACATTTTAAATTCTTTAAAAAAATGTTTTTGAAAATATCATCTGAACATGTGTGAAGCCGAAACGGTAATTATATGATATTCTCTCTATCGCAAAAAATCGCAAAGTAACTTCAGAAAAAAATAACATATCTGTTATTATTACAGCGTATCTTAAAATGCATTTTTCCTCTATTTTAAACGAGACATGTTTTATTAAAAAATTCACAATTTCACCTAATTATAATCGTTTATTAATATTAGCGCGGTCCCTCTAACATTCATATTTACATATCTCCCTATCAACAACTTTTTCAACGCTTACTAAGGCTCTGAAACAAAAAAAATGTCACCGAAAGCCAATATTCATTTGCATTTTCTACTCCAAATAATGTCAGGCACTGGTTAAATTAAGTCAGGTAAGTCCCTTAATACTCTGTACAGTAAAATTTCGGTACGTTCCAGAGTGATACTAAGGGTGGGTTTTTTCATTTACCTTTACTTTTAGCAGTGCAGTTTACAGTTACTTTCGCAATACATTTGACATTTAAGGAAAAATGAGTTTTTTCACGACGCCAACTGCTAAAGTAAAGGTAAATAGGGATGACAGCATGATAACTAATCTAATTCCCAAACTTTTGTTTTGGGAGCTGTTCATATATTTTTTTCATGTGGCAACTCACACATTAAGGGTGGGTTTTTTCATTTACCGTTACTTTTAGCAGTACAGTTTGCAGTTACTTTAGCAGTGCAGTTGACATTTACGGCAAAATGAGTTTTTTCACGACGCCAACTGCAAAAGTAAAGGTAAACAGGGATGACAGCATGATAACTAATCAAATTCCCACATTTTCGTATTGGGAAGTGTTCATATATTTTTTCATGTGGCAACACACACACAACAAATGTCACAAATGGCACGTCGTGTCATATAATTAATTATGGGTTAATCGTCAGAACTTGACGAACTGTCACTTGTCGCGAACATAATGATGATAATGATAATATAATAGCAAATACCGTATCTAATAACCTCTTATCTCTGAACTGTCACAGTGACATTAGACAACGGCGGCCATTTTGGTTACCTTTACTTTAGCAGTTTACAGTACCATTGCTGGCCTGTAAGATTGTAGGAAAAAGTAAACGGTAAATGTCAAATGAAAAAACTCATTTCTATGACTTTTACTGTTTACTTTTACAATTAGCATTGCATTTAGCATTCTCGGTAAATGAAAAAACCCACCCTAACTCTATTGCTTTGTCGAAAGACCACCATTCTGAATCAAAGCGTTGTTTGAAATGGCTTTATCTGTTTTTGGTGACCAGATCTGATTAGTCAAGTACTTCTCCACTGTCCTCCATCTCATCTCATTTCTCCTCAACCTCAGAACATATCCCAACTGGGGATGCATTATTTCCACTGGCTGCGGGCGGTCGGGCATCGCATGCGATACTGCATTCTATATTTTATATACCGTCAATTATATACTTTCATACCATTCACATAAATAAACTAAAAATTCAGTTGCACAAAAAATGTCAATAAATCGCGCATATTATTGAGACCACTACGATATTATTATTTTGCATAACGAGTTTCCTAAGCAGGTGTGAAATAACGTAAAAGCAAAAAAATATACATAAAAAAGTGTTACAGTAATTATTTTTGTTTGGGGGCATTGGCATTGGAACAAATTATTCTTATCTGTCGTTGAACGATTTGAAAAAAAGAAGAAAAAATGCAAACAAGATTGTCAAGGGTGACGTAACACAAAATTACATATATATAGCGTAGTGGCAGGAATCACAAAATGTGATCGAATGAGATCTCAACTATTCAAGATATCCTTAGCATCGAATTTCTGCTACAATTCAAGTCGCAGACAAGTTGTCTTGGTTACTTATTCAACCCCTTGGGCCAATAATATCATGTCATCAAATATTCCCGTTTGACATTAAATTTCAAATAGATTTACTATTTTTGAAAGCAGATTAAAGGCTCTTTCAGATTTTAGTGTTACAATTCTGCAATTAAAAATATTAAAATTTTGAACGCAAATATACATTAACTTTTTAAAGTCGCTTACCGATGGTTTTTTTTTGTAAAAACTGTAATTACCACTTCACAAGAAACGAAATCTATACTTATTTAGACAAAGGTATTATAAAAGTTATTGTCACTTTTTTGCATTTTACATAAAAAATATATTTATTACAGGTGAAGTCACCGGCGTTTCCAGGGCTTTTCACAGAGTTTTCGAAACCTAATGTAGACAGTGACCTTCTATATGTTTTGAAGGTCAAATGTGAAAAATTTCATCAATGTAAGAATAAATCCTAAATGTTGTTTCATGGATTTTCAGGAGCCTTTATTGTAAACTTTTAAATGAAAATACAAAGGGTGGTGTTTTCTCTTTACAACTACCAGAATGAGGCAGCACGATTTTTATGAGTCCGTGTCAGACATATCTCCCAAAAAGACTGGTGTTTAAAATGCCAGAAGATCAGAGAGAATTCCAGAGGGTAGGTGTGCAGTGGTCGGCGGCCCCCCAAGGCAAAGTTGTGGAAAACATCTCTGATATTTCCACTGATTTAAAGATAGGAATAATATTGTTGAACGTTTTAGGGTGTTTGGGAAAAGGCCAGCCCCAAAACATAGATTTGTAATATGCCGAAGGGGTAGTGATGAATGGTTTGAAGTGTTCAATTAGCTTAGTGGATATATTGTGGATCCCGTGGAGTGTGTGTTTTTTAATAATAATAATAATAATTTACTGTCTTCTTTTCTAAGTAACATATAGAAATAATGATATCCTCACTGGGATCTTCCGTGTGAGGATGTCATTTACATATTATAATTTAATTATAAGAAATTAATATTACAACAAAGTAACATATGAATTTAATTATAAACATATATAATGTAGTGTAATTTTTTTTAAAATAATTTTAAAATAAGTAAGATAATGTTTTTTTGTATAGTTCAGTTTAGTAGATTCGGTTTTAGTCTGTGTTTATTATCAGTATATTTTCCATTTCAGATCTCCCTATATTAAGAATCCAGCTTTTTATTTGAGATTTAAATGTTATAATGTTGAGGTTTTTGAGTGAGAGTGGTATTTTATTGTAGAGTTTAATACTATGATATAAGAAGCTTTTTTGTCCAAAAGTTGTATTAGTAGTTATTTGTTGGATATGTTTTTGACCATGAGATCTAGTGTTTCTATTGTACGTGTTTGTTGTTATTTCTTGGGTTTTGTACTTATGAATGTAATTGAGTATGGTTTTAGAATATAATTGTTTAATTGACATGATGTTAAGATTGGTGAAGATTTCGTCAGTGCTAGTTCGTACAGGAACTTTCAGTATAATTTTCACTATGGCTTTTTGAGTTATAATTAGTGGATTTAGTATATTTTTATTTGCACTGCCCCATCCGATAATACCGTATTCTAACAGTGATTGGCAGAGAGCCATGTAGATTTTGATTAGTCTTTTTTAAAAATGGTGTGATCATTTCAGTAATTTCTTGTTGTTGTGAAAAAGAATTGGTTTGCCGTATGAGTGTTTAAAAATGATTGATTACATTTAATGGAATATCTGTAACGGTGATCTTATTATTTATAGGTGTGGTCGTTTTTTCGGTGTAGCATATTTCTTTGAGAATAATCCAGATTTGTTTAGCGTCCTTAGCAGCTTTTCGCAGTTTGCATATGACAGTTGACAAGAGTTTTAAAAGCAGGTGGGATTATGACATACGGTCAGTGAGATGAGGAATGTTAAGAGGATACAAGATAAAAGGGGAAAATATGTGATTTGTATTTTATTGTAGGTTATCTTCGGCTTTCTTAATTCTTGGTGTGCCGCTGAAAAATTTTCGCCGTGCCCCATCTGATTCTATTTTCGTCACAACTTACTTTTTTTTTGAAAAGTGATGTTTTTGTAAATTGCACTGTCTTACCAGAAAATGTGTGTATATATTTAAGAAAATTGTATATAATCTAGCTTATGTAGTTTCCCCAGAATAGAAAAGCTAGTTTTATTTATAAATTTTTTTTTTTAATAACCATGTGGATACGCTAGCCTTTAAGAGATAAATTAAATTCTCTTAATTTTATATTTATTTATTCTTTAATTTTATATTATTGATATTTCATGTGTTTTTAATTGGTTTTTCGTAACTGGATTGTTCCCTCTTACGTGTAATTACTATCTAAATATTACAAAATCTATCTACATGTTAAAAAAAGTCAATGTCCCATAAAGGGGGAACATGCAAAACTGTATTCTAAATACCTTCAACGATAGATTTAAATACATTCATCTTAAAAGTCTAGCTCAGAAACGTTAATAAATAACAGACTTTTATAAAGTTTTAAACAATGTAATTAAATCAGAACTTTCCACAATTAATCTTAATGTAAGAACCAGACGACAAAAAATATTTAGGTATGATTTGATATTTTGACGACTAAAAGTATTATAGTGATTTGTTTTTGTATTATGCGGTGCAACAATTTTCGACCCTCTCTCTATTTGAAAATGGTAAGATTAATGAAAAAAAAACAAAAAAATAGGTAAATGGTTTGTTTTACCTTCTATCAATTATGCATCACTTTGTTGAAAATTGTTAAATAGAGTATAAAAAATATTACAAAATAAAAACATATTCAAAATCAGCACAGAATCAAATTTATACGGTGACTTTTAATTGTGACCCGGCGCAAGAAGTGCCATAAATACGAATACTAAATAAATAATAAGATTTCGGGGAATTTCCTAAGGGAGCGCCACACAGGGGTAGTGAGGGCCTACCCACTTGCGATGCCAAAGGCGACCGCTGCTGTAGACGGGACACGATGGCGGTGTTCTTAGTATTTCAAAACCGTTGCCCTGTGTTCATTTATTTTATCCCCCCGCAGCGGCGCGCCCGAGTGCTACGATGGGAAATTATTTTGATATTTCGAATTTAGACCACTTTTTTAGAGATTTAGATTCGCGAGTTTCGTAGGGAAAATTAAAATGAAAAAGTTTATAGGTTGTAAAACAAATATAGCTAGAGTATTTAAGATGATTCTCTGTTCGCAAATTCAATTGCAAAAGAGTCCCCAGTTGGGATATGAAGTGAGGCTGAAGGAATTTGGGAGGGGAAGATACATCTTAACAGCTCACATACGGAAATCATCCAGGCTGTATGCTTAGTGTTAAGGCGACATTAGACTCTAATAACGAGGGTAACAACTTCCCGAGGGATCCTTATAGAAACATTTGAGATTATTACCATACGGAAAGATCGATTTTCTAGGCCTGCAGTCCTACGGTCGACCAGGGCAAAGTCGGCCGTAGGTCCGTCCATTACGCAAGGGCGCGCACCGAATCTTGTTTTTACACGACTTCATCACTTATGTCGTTAAGATTCCCACTTTATTTTAGAGATTTGATAGGGCAAATTCAATCGCAGATATGTCCAATACATAAGAACCGGGCGTCGTATATTTTTGTGCAGGGCTGCTTCACTTACATCGTTAAGATTCTGGCTATATTGTATGGTATTGTCTCGTCTCAAGTGAATACTACACGACTCCATAGCACATTATATAAATGAGGTTATTAAAAACCAGAATGTTAAAATTGAAGTCTAGCGTCCCTAGATCCCTTCGAAACCTGTATACAGTTGGGCATAGCGCGCCCAACATTTATACATGGAGGACATTTGACGAGTGAGAACGACGACTCATCTTTGAGTTCAACAGCTCGGCTGTGGAACGATTTGCCGGCCTATATGTTTCCCTCCTACAATATAGGTCTCATCAAGACCCATGTTCACTCCACCTTTTCCTCAAAAAGACACTCCACTTAGCATCTCCAAAGATGACTAGGCCCTGCGGGAAAATATTTTCCTCGAGGCCTCCATTGTGGAGTTGAATGTAAAAAAAAAGTGGAAATCTTAGCAAAGCTGACAGCTTTTCTTCTTTATAGTTAAGAAAATTATTATTTATATATTTAGGTGAATACCGCATAGTCCCAACTGCTCTTAATCATCTGGGGTCAATGAGACTATGGCATCCCCAATTGGGATATTTTCAATTCAATTCAATTCAATTTTTATTAATTTCAAAAACATTACAAAATTGTTAATTTCAATTCGTTTTTAAAATATTTTTATAATAAGAATTCTTGGATTAATATTAACAGTGTGTTTATCAACTATACCAGTGATAATAGAGCTTGCCTTTTAAAGGAAGCTTCATTGATGCTAAAAAATGTCGATATCCGAATTGATTCTGTTCAACAGCAAGATTGCTCCCCCCACAGGCATGACCATTGGCAAGTTAGTCCTGCAGGCCGGGAGATAAAATAGTCAATGTCGTCGGTGACGTAGATAACCATCGGGAACATAGAAATGAATGCTCTCCATGATGACCGAGTTTTCAAACCATCCACGAATCAGTCTAAAGAAATGTGTAGCAATGCGCACATCTCTCCTGACCCGTAGATAGTTCATTCCGAGTATACCCAAAAGAAAGTCAATGGGATAGAGCTACGGGTAGTAGCAATACTCGCTCATGTAGAGAAATCTCAAGAATTTCTTTTGAACTCTCTCCCACATGAGAGAATACTTTACCTGGTGTGGACTCCAAATCACCGACCCACTTTCAAGTCTATTCCTTACTAAGGAATTAAATAAAACTATACGCACCCGGTTATCTCTAAAATTCCTTGCAGTGCGTAGAACAAAGCCCAGAATTCTAAGTGAAGTGCTACATGTCGCCTCAATATGAGCATGAAATGTCAGCCTACTATCAAACATGATTCCAAGATCCTTCATTGTCGAGACACGTTTTAGTTTTTTTTTGTGAAACTCAATGAGATGTCAATTTTGAATGGTTTTCTTTTACCAGAGCGATACTGAGAATATCTTCCATTCTGATACATTAATATATGGATGATTTATAGACTCATAATACATGTTTTGTTCAGTTATTTCCACCTACACGTTGCGTAGTAAAGCTCCATATGGCTTAAAGCTTTGGGCACAGACCCGTCAGCCAAATGGAAAACAAGCACCTTTGACGTAAAAATATAAAACCTCCTTTTTCATAAACTCAACAGAAAAATATCATAAAACATCCCGGGCCGCAGGAGAGGGGAATGTAAGCAGGCGGGCCGTAATTCAAACACGCTCAAAGTCGTTTTATTTCGGGCCGTGGCACTAGACCCGGGACCTTTTCGCCTACGGCGCACTGCGCGGATTTTCTCTCCGTGACCGGAGCACTGTCGTCCTTAGGGGAAAGGGTATGTGCGAAAACTTTAAAATGTTAAAAAGGTTTTATGGTCGATATTTTTGTGTATAGAGGGAAATTTCTATTAAAATACGGTTGCATAGTTTATCACGGGTTAAAATAAATAGTACGTACAGGTTATAAGACGATTAAATAAAAACATTTTTCTCATGGGGAAACCTTCATAATTTGGGTTTATGCATATCCTTGGTTTTATTACCCGGCCTTGCCCATGATTTAACAATTGAAAATTATGGCGTATCGTATTATTCTTTGGCAGTGAAAATTACATTTTAATGTAAAAGTAATGCGTTGACCACATTTCAAAACGAATAAGATGTGCATATTTAAATACGCCAGATTTCATTTTTGAGTGTGCTTCTGCTGCAGAAAGTTTTAGTATTAATAAACACATAAAAACCAATAAATAGAAAATTTTGTCTAGTTTTTTTATATGGACCTACTAACCAATGAAAGTACATTGAAAAAAATATGTATTGTTACAAGTGTACATATTCAAGATATTTCTGAGTATTCAACAATCTGATATGAAGAATAAAAATTAAATAGGTATCACAAAAGCCGATAATAAATGCTTAGATGAATTAAAAGGGAAGGTTACTGAGACGATGCGCGTTCTTGCACTGAAATGGGTATGGTAGACAAACAGGTGATTTACTGCGTATAGTATCGCAAAGCGTCGGTGGGACCAGCTGTCACCGGCTGCCACAAACACGCCTTCCTGTGTTTTTGAGATGGGCCCAAATCATTCTCGAGCAAAAACCACATCTGATGGAGTCTCTTTCCATTCGCATGCACTCAAAAAACGCTTATTATTTCAATAAATACAATTATTTATAACGCTTTTCGAATAAAATAAAGTGAGACAGCGAACGCAGAAACATGTAAGAGCATGAAAAATTCATAACAATATTTTTTTCCTCATGAAACACATTAATGTAACGTAAAATCAGTCAAGTAAATACAAACATCAGATGGTAATAGTAATAAGGCCTAGTTAGTTAGAAACGTGAAAGGTTATTGTTATAAGCCCTAGCTAGTTAGAGGATTACGAAAGAATACAAAAAAATAAAAAGCCGCCGTTACCGTCATTCTTGAAGAACTAACGAGCGAGCAGAGTAGCAGAATACGACGTACTGTCACTAGGTTGTCCTTCATACTCTTACGTGTTTCTGCGTTCGCTGTCTCACTTTATTTTATTCGAAAAGCGTTATGAATAATTGTATTTATTGAAATAATAAGTGATTTTTGAGTGCATACGAATGGAAAGAAACTCCATCAGATTTGGTTTTGCTCGAGAATGATTTGGGCACATCTCAAAAACACAGGAAGGCGTGTTTGTGGCAGCCGGTGACAGCTTGTCCGACCGACCGCGACGGGCTTTTGTGCACCGCGGCCCACTAACGGGCGAGCATGTTCGCGGCGAGCAGTCTGAGCAAGACGTCGATACAAAAATGCTCTTCGATCGCCTGTGACGTAATGCTTGCCGCGGACACGCTCGCCCGTCAATGGCCGCTATGAGCTCGCAACTGATGTCGCGAGGATGTAAGAAAAACGAGTGGCGTTCATAATAATATAGTCATTTCATCCGTACACATATTCTTTGAATGGCTATCTCCTTCTAATGGGTTCCGTTCATTTAGCTATGTATGATGTTATTGGTAGCCATTTCATTCATACATACAAATTCGTTGTGGCTATTCTTTTCTTGTGCGTTTCGTTATTCGATTTAAATCTAGAAATAGGAACGTGCCATATTTTTTGTTCGTATAGTATGAACATAACGCGCTATGTATTTATGTCAGTGAATCAATGGCTAATTTTATCAATGAATATATTTTTAGCGTATTACATTTTTGGTAAATTAAAATCAAACACCAATATGGCATTGCGCACTTCCCCTTGCGACAATATTATCGTTATTTTTACCTTTTCCGGGGGCGAAACAAGGAATTATTACAAACCCCCTCGCTTCGGGAGCAGGCAGGGTAAATGTCATTACTCCTCATTATCGCACTGGCTCACCGCGCTGTTGGGTCTGTTCAATTAGGGCCGCGCCGAGGACACTGTTTATGGCGTGTTCAAATAAATGCAAGACACGGGGGCAGGTACCTACATAATGGTAAGGGGCACTTGATAAATCATTCGAAATACGAAAGGTGTATCGATTTGGAAATTAGCAACATTGTGAGTTTTTGGTTTATTCTGCCGCGTTGCACTTTTAGCCAACGTTTCAGACAGGGTTACAGCACTCCTCCTTTTTCCTTCCCAAAACTCTCCATAAAAAGACAAGAATATTGTGAATAAAGCTTACTTCATGCTAGGCTTTGTTATCTGAATCAGAAACAGCTGTGTATTTCGAAATCCTGAAAACTACCTTCTCGTTTACTACACGCTGGTCCGTTCTAAACATGAATGTTGCTCCTCTATATGGACTCCACTTTACGGTATTTATAAAGACAGTATTGAAAGCATCCAAAAGAAAATTATCAGTGCCTCAATTTCAGAATGAGCGCACCTAAACGGGGATAAATAAATCTACTATCGAAATATAACGTCTAAACTCTCTCTATCAGGCGAACATTCCTTGACATCGTGACCCTATATAAAGTCTGCAATAATGCTACCGACTGTCTTGACTTACTCCAACTAATAAACTTTAAAATACCACCCAGAACAACTAGGTTGAACGACTTATTCCACACTAGTCGGTCGCGCACAAATTGCTGGTGTCAGGGATCCCATCAGAAGAATGTGCGAATTGTTTAGTCATAATCAAAACCTGAAGGATTCCGACATATTTTTTGATACACACAGTACTTTTAGCGGAAAATTGAAAGCTGTCTTCATATAAAAAACAACAACCTCGACATACTTCCTTTGTACATTAGGTACTTTCACATTTTTTTGCAAAATTTTCGTATTACTTGATTTTTTCCCCCTATTCTCTAAAAAATATTAATAAATGTTTATTAATAGATTGAGTTACTTGTTTATTCCACATCTCGGGGAGGGTGGTGCAATCCAACTAGTTCCATATAATACATAGAATATAAAGTAAAAATAAAAATACAGTAAAATAAATATAATAATAAAGAAAATGAAAATGAAGATAAATTTGTAGACATTTATGACATCAGGAATTGGCTCCATCGCTTGTAAATGGGACGCTCAGAAATCCAGTGCTGCCATCACAAGCGCGTTGCCGCTCGTGGCTAGTCGCGTTCTGTAGCTTGTGATCCATTTTATGAATAGTGCTCGGAATTCGGGAACGCGCCCTTCTTTGAACATCTCAGTGGCACTGGAGTCTGCAGTAACCCAAAAAGCATTCGTTACGCCTTTTTGTATTAAACATCCCTTATTTTTAGAGACGCTTTTTTGTAATTGGTTGGCAGCTCCACGGTGTATTAGCTGGTGCTGTATGTGTTAAAAAGTTGCATTTTTGCTTCTGGGCTACACTTGTTAAATCTTCGAGAGATCAATTTGCCGTTATGTACAGTAATCTTCTCTGTCGTTCAATATTCGAATCATTTGGTTTGCTTCGCTGTTTTGATGTATCCTTAGCACGATCTCGGATTTTTCTGTTATTCTCGTGTATTTTATAGGCTGACGGGTAATACTGACATTAAAATCCTCTTAAAATTATGTAAAAAATACTCGTAAAGGTTTTTTATTATTATTTTTTAGCGGCTGCTATGTAAATCTGTGAGAAATAGTTAGGATGTGAAATCTCCAAAATAATATTTTTTACTGTGTGTTCTATTCAAAAACAAAATTAAAACCCATCGTCGCACAACCTGCATTTTCTGCTGATAAAGTTTAGATAGCTAAATTTAAATATAAATCTTTAAAAAATTAACACATCACATGGCTATGACATTGTAACTAACAAAGAACTTAATCCCTCGAGCTTTTGTTGTTTTCGTAGATTGTGTGCCTGAATTTGTCCTATTGAAAAAAAAAAGTTTTTTTTCCGCATTGCAATTAAATGCGCATGTATTATCTGTTTCTATGAACAACTTATAGGTACGTACAGCCTTGTCTGTTCTTTATAATATGCTTTTTATTTTAGGGTTGTCAGATGCAGAAATCCAGAGTTATAACGAAATTTGTGAGAACCCACCGGTTGCTTTAAAACAAGCTAATGAAGCTTGACGGCTTTTGTTTTATTTCATTGTAAACATGCTTATGAAGCCTGAGTGGTTAAATGTATAGCATATATAAGATAAAAGAGAAAGAAAAATCGTTTACGAGTTTTAAAATTGCAGATGGCATACAAATAATATAAAATAACGATATAGGTTCACAACATATTATAAGCTACAAGAAAACAACGAGAAAATAATAAAAAATATACGCAATCGCTCTTTAAATATGCTACATTAAAATGTCATTGGTATCTCTTGAACACAGGTAAACTTATATTAAATATGTCGATATTTGAGGTGAATTTGTTTCCAAGTGTGTGAAAGCCAGAAATAGGTGCATGTATGTGGTAGTTGGTACTGAAGTTATTGTTGTAGAATAATATATTTGCCTAGTTACTCGAGTAGGTACTCTTACGTTATGTACTATATGCTTATTACTATACTCCTGAACAACTTTCCTATAGCAACGTATACATGTAAAAGCCTCCAAGGCGTGAATAAATAAATAATACAAAAAAACTTCCAAATATGTTTTTAAATTTGATTAAATGAAATGAGTAATAATAATCAAGTGACATTATTTGATAACCCTGTTGGCATACGGCACGATACGTTTACGTATCGTAATATTTCTGGGAAGGGAATAGTTTATCTTCAATGGACAGGAAACCCGAAGGGTTTTCCCTAAAGGGATATATATTATCAACGATGGATACTGACTTAGAAAACGAAGTAGACGTTTTAAGGAAGAACGGGACATACCTGAAACAATAAGAAAAAAAATCATTAGTTCAAAGCCAAAAAGAGGAAAAATACTAAATAAATTAGCTTAGAAAACAAGATAATAAATTATTCTACTGCACGAAGACAGTGGGAGTATATAACACCAATTTGGATTTGTTGCGGGACGGGGGGAGTGGGGAAGGGAAGATGGGGATGATAAAGGTTGGGTTGGGATGTACCTGGATATTTATACCTGGTCACTTAAATAATGACAGTGATGATACAGCAGAAAAATTTGGGAATAAGAGGAAGTGTATACCAAATGTACTAACCCTTTAAAATTTAGGAATCCAAGAATAAATTCTTTAATATTAAAATTTTTATATGAACTTTTTAAATATTTAAAACTTACTGAAAAGGTCCGTATAAAATGTTAAAAACGTTTCGCAACGATCTTTCTAAGATTTTTCATAATTATATCGGCAAAATTTCTCATCGTAAAGGATTTAGCGAATATACATTACGTAGCAATCGATGGCAAAATATGTTTATTTTAGGGTGAAAGAGCAAAATATAATATTTTTTAATAATCTCAATTAATAATATAACAATATCGTACAAAAAGTTAAATTGTTTTTTAATTTAATGAACAAAACTTATTTCGGGAAGGACAGCATTATTAAAGAATATAATTTCGGATACTTTGTGCGTAACATTCTAATATTAAAAAAGTACATATTTCTTATATTTGAGTAATGAATTTATGCTCCCGCTCTTACAATAAGTAGTTGGTGGTGTGATGGCCAGCTTAGATGCATTACAAGCACTTGATCGGGGTTGAATTTTTTTTAAATATATACCATATTATTTAAAATAAATATGTTATTTTTAACCTTTCATGTTATTTTATATTTTGTCGGGCCTAGCTGCGCTAGATATAAGATAAAAATAAAATAAATATCATTAAAGAGGCTTAAAAAATTGAAACATAAGATACAGAACAGTTTATAGAAGAATTAATTTGCGATTTATTGCTCCATAGTTTTACTGCGAGTGTGATGTATTAGAGATGGTCCCCTGTTCCGGTTATATGGAACTGGACACTGGAACAGTCAATATTATTTCTCTGAGAAACCGGTTCAATTCGGGATATTTATCAAAAATTAAAAACATTACAAAAATTGTAAAAACGCGAAAAGAACCGGTTCCTTTTCTCGGTATTTCAAGTATCACCCGCCATCTCTAGCTAGTATGAGGGTCCGTTACGAATTCACTCGGGCTTTTTATTTTCTGTGGAGAACGGTTGAATACTTTGGCAGTATTAGTGTGCAATTGACTGTCAGAATATATGAAGTTCTTCCGGTCCACATTTTTAACATAAAATGTCAACTTTTCCACCCCTTAACCCCGGATACGGGATGTAGGGAAGGGACCGGGTTGCTCACAGAGCCATAGATCACATCGCTGTTTGGGCCAAATATCAACCTCTTTAATTCCCATTTAGGCCCGGTCCGGCCCGGCACAATAAATAATTGAAAAAGTTCCGCGGATCGGCCCTAAATCATCGAAAAATGTGCTCCGGTAAATAGGCCCGTGTGAAAATTCACATCGGGAGCGAAAGGGTTGGTGGAATTAATTCCAGCTGATTTAGTGGTTATTGGGCTTAAAAACTCTGGATTACCGAAAATAATACACACCGCTATCATACCAGTGGCGTGCCCCGAATTTCATACAGTTTTTTAAAATTATTTTTAAATACTAGAGAGTATCGCCACGGTGAAATTAACCCAAATTAATCATTGTACATATGACATGGCTTTAGCTATGTTTGGTGAATAGGTCAGAAAGTAAAAATATTTCAAAACTTTTCTTCCCATTCCCACTCGATATCAAAGCAGTGGCGTAACGTGATGATGATTTTAATATGTTAAGTGGTAGATTACCTGGTGAAAAAACGCCATCCAGAATCGAATTGTTGCTTGAAATGGGTTAAGCTGTGTTTGGTGATCTAATCAGATGGGTACTTTCAAACATTCCTCTTCCCCATACCAAAACACATACCGTGTTTTTCCATTGACAGCAAAAGACAACCGGACTCAAAATTTTCGATACACATACATATATGCACCGTACGCTATTCCCCCTGTTCCAGCCAAAAATAGAAAGGGTGGAATCAATAAACTTCTTATGCCTGAATTACATCTGCCGAGTTCTCGGCCGAGACAGCGTATTGGGCCGACTGCTTGGCTGATGAGATCGGTACAGTCAGTACTCGGTACGATAGCGGAGTGGATATGTGATTCAGGCGAGACAGTGGATAAAAGCAAGGCCCAATGAATGACTCGGTCGAATAAGTAATCCCTCCACCTGCATACTCAATTCGGCGCTTCACTCGCTCTCCGCTTGGTCAGTGCGATCAGCCGAGTCAGTCAGTGAATGAAAAAAAAATATTTAAAAAAAATTTGGAATATTTAGTAGTTTTGACATTTATTGTTCTAAAACTGTTTATTTTTATTTATTTATTTTTCTAGTTTTCAAATTGGGCGAAACCATGGCAACTATAACTAAGCACTATAAACTAATCTCAACAAACTGACTCTCCTACTGTATATTCTACATAATATATGATCACCTCGAATCTCCAATAAGTTAACAAAGCAAATTATTATTTTCTTAAATGTACGTGTGTCTGTATGTAATTATAAATTAGTTCATAATATATAAGTCCTTGTGAAGCTTGAAAGAAGTGAAATCTTGTTTGCTGTCATTTATTATTTCACTGTAAGTGGTGTATTACAAAGTGTGTTTTTTCATTAAATAAACATGGTGTCCGGGGGTAAAGTGGACTTACTGATTGTTGACTGGTGATTCTACGTGATGGTAGACATAAAAAAGATAAATAACTTTTTTCTAAATTATAATTTAAATTTTCACAAATATTTATTTACATACAAACAATTCACCATTTTTACCTAAAAACTACCTTAAAACATTATAATTTCGAAAAAAGTTTATTTACTTATAAAATCATGTAGAATCATCCCCCGAAGTTAGCGCACTTTACTCCCGGACAACCTGTATCTTTCCTTCTTTCGAAAAAAACGTATTTCTTAAACTGTACTTTTTTTGTTTAATATGGAATTTTACGTTTACATATTTAAAAAAAATTGCATATATTTAAATAGATATTAAAAAAATAACAAACAAACTTACTGGTCTTGCCTATGTGGGATATTTATGTTATGCATACATTATATGAAAAAAATTGTAATATGGAACAAAAATGTATTAATCTCTAAATAGTATCAAACAATGTCGACATCCAATCAGACTGTTAGTAGGCTAAGTTCTTCTAAACTAATCAAAGGATTTTAATAGGGTTTTCACTATCATCGCACTATGACATTCACCAGAAATAAACTCGTAATTAAGTACTCATATTCACTCAACAATGAACCTGTCATCTCTAAAACGGAATGTAAAGACCTCGGCGTTTACCTTGATAGCAAACTTATATTTAATAAGCACATTGACTCAATCGTTAATAGGTCGTATAAAATGCTTGGTTTCGTGCTACGTGTAAGTAAAATGCTCAGTAATCCGCGTACAATTGTAATGTTATATTTCGCATTAGTCAGAAGTACACTGGAATATGCTTCGCCTATTTGGAATCCACAATATAAACGTTACATAGATAGTATAGAACGAATCCAAAACAAATTTATAAAATATATTACCTACTGATTCAACAATAATTTTGAGTGTATATTTGAAACTTTGCAGCGAAGACGAGCAGTAGCTGACTCAATATTTATACACAGAATTTTAAACAATGAGATTGACTGTACTGAACTTCTGTCCCTTATTAACTTTAACATACCTTTGAGACGTACACGACATACAGTGCTATTCCACACGCTAAATTATAAAACAAATGCAGCATCTAATTCGACAATTAACCGAGCTCTTCATACTCTAAATAATATTTGTCTTAACTCTAACATTGACATTTTTTCGGATTCACTGCCCAAATTCAAACGTGGCATCATGTCAATAATTTAAAGAATTCAATGCGCATACATACAGACACACACTAACACATACATTACACACGTCACACACACATCTATAAACTACACAAGTCACCTGGTAATTAAGGAATAAACATACCACTTAGCAGACATTACAAGGAAACATATCATAGGTACACAACATGAAGTATCTTATTCCTGTATATTGTTTCATCTCTGTAAATCATGTACTGTTTGTTTCTATAATATAAAATAAAATTTAGAGAATTTCTTCCGGAAGATTTATATATATATAATACACGCATATTATTTTTTTTTAAAGTAGAGAAAAGACTTCGAACAACGCCGATTACACGTCAGCTAGTAAAAATATATGTTTTTTTAAATACACGCAATACAATGTTAGTTTTATTCGCATCAACTCTAATTGTACGACGTATACTTATCGACTTAATAAAGGTACAATGTAAAAACTTTCAAAAAACCATTAATTAGATTAGAGGGGGAGCCGCTAAAATAAGGCATTGAATATGTACTGGTCACGCCTAAAAAACTCCTCCCAAATCGATATCAAACTATACCAGGTACCTATCCATAAGGCATTTTATATTATGACGACAGTGATGAGTCATTAGCATTACCATTAAAATTATAAACAAAACGGATCATAAACATAGCCCTCGAAATCTCGTAGGAAAATTGGCAAATGTATAAGCCCAGATAATAATTTATGATTTCCCAAACAAAAAGTGGAAAGCAGGTGAAACAGAGGATGTTTGCTGATGCGTTGGATGGATCGAGTATCACAGGCGTCCGATATTTTAAATGCAAAATCTACAAGCGCAATTAGTACGATTAGGCGAAGCTTAATGCTAAATCACTATTTTGATTGATCTTTATAACGAATTGGTGTACACTATGAATACCAAAAAATATGCTTTAGATAAATTGAAGGTTTTCCTATAGTTTCGCTTGAGTATAATACAAATAAATAAATAAAATTACTCAATAAAAAATATAAATGTAAACTACTAAAAAATATATTTTTTAATAGAAATTTATGAACGCGTAAAGGAAACAACTTTAATAAAATACAAAATTATAGCTAAGATTATCTGTGACAGTTTCACTTGATTAACTTCTTTGCTTTCTTATAAAATTATTTACAAAATAAATAAAAACCAGTTTTGTGCTTGAAATCGAACGTTTCTAGACTCCGTCTGTCAAGCGATTTTAATGCCTATTACCCACAATATAAGGTATACCAAGAATATACACATTTTTGCTTGTAGCTTCCTCTTAAGAAAGAGACGGTTTGGGCATGTAAAGCGACTGAACGAATAAAGGAGTGTAAGGAGAATATACGACGCAAATGTGGGGAAGGAAGACATGACACGATCAAGTGAACCAAATACTTGAGATGGGCCATGTCAATAGCCAGTATAACGGAAGAGTATGAATGAGACGGTGTATGAACATGAATGAGGCAAGGAGTCCGTCCACTCTGCCAACTCCAGCGGAGAAAAGGCGCATTGGTTCGTTAGTTAAATCTTTAATTCGACTTTGGTAATTAAGCCCACTAATTTATTCATAATTCTGTATGTGTGCGCAGGTGCGTGTTAATTTTCAATAGAAAGAATGCTTAAACAACTTCTGGTCATATTATCTCACTACATACGAATTTATTTAAAAGCGACGTCGCCAGTTTACATCGAGTCCTAGGCTCCAGAAAGGCAAAATAAAATGATTATTAGTTCAAGAAAGCATTGCGATATTTCAAAATGTTTGAGTAATTTCACCCGAAGTAAGGGAAGATTGAGCTTACAAGCCCACAATAATAATAATAATTGGTTAATTTTTATAGCGCCGTTTTTGTAAAAAATCACATCAAGGGCGTTACAACGCACACTATTATAAAAATACGGCTGTGGGTCTTACTGTGATTGTAACACTATTCCAATGAACTTGGATTTGTTTTGAATTTAAATGTCATTTTCAAAATTGGAACTGATGCGTCAAGAATACAGACAAGCGATAAAATATCTACCTATAAATTAGTTTTTTTTTAAATCGTTCTGCAACAATTGTCCTTGTACTGATATTGTGCTATTTAAATAAACTTTCCACTTAACAAATCCTACTGTTATAATATCCCGTGATTTTTCATGGGTTTGCGTCCATAATTTCTTCTGAAAAAATTCTGCGGAAAATCTCGCATAAGTGAATCAGTGAATCGAGTATGGCTGAAAAGAAACACCAATAAAATAAACTGAGCAATTCATTATTTTTATGCGTAGGAATATTTCTCTTTAATTACACGAAGGCATTTTGCGTGTGCGTTTTCCAATTAAGTTTCAGCCCTGAATATTTAAATCGCAAATATCTTTACATATTCATCAAATTGATTGAAACAACGGCTTGATTTATCCACGTAAGCGTTGATCAAATAATAAAAAAAGCATTTCGCGCGGGTGGAAACAAAAAGGGCGCCAAATCCCACCATTCCAAAATCATCTCGAAAAAAAACAAACGGATTTAAAAAATCATAAGCTTTCGTTCATCAAAGGTCCTAAAGTCCTAACGAATCGAATGAAACAAAAAATATAAGGTTTCATTAACCTGAGTAAAAAAGGTTCAATGATTTATACATACTGAGAAATATTCTTTATACTACAGTATGGTTTATCTACTAGAAAGCCTGTTTTATACAATAGAAATCAAACTGTTTGTTAACGCGCGCTTACGAATCGTCATAGGAACGATATCATAGACCCGAGTAAAAAAGTTTATTCTTTTACACGTAATGTGAAATATGTCTCATACTACGGTATGGCTTTACTTTCATACTACAAAAAGTGTTTTAGACACATATTAGATTCCTGCTACAACCTCGAGTAGGAACACGAATGTAACATTTTCTGTATTAACTTTTTAATTACGTTTTAGAAGAATTTATCCCAGTGTTCCAAAACTGAAAACCCGTGTTTCCAAAACTAAATAATAAGCAAAAGTTCCATAAAATTCATAATTATAATGTTTTAAAACTTTTAAATAATAATATTTTCTGGAAAGAGTGAGTTGGTATTATAGATCGTAGAGTTTACGTGACCAACACATACTTAGGATTGCGTGTATTGCCACGTATGCATACACTAACAATTATAATGTTATTACGAAACTTTACTGAGAAACAGCATTTTGTCTTGTGCGGTGCTAAAATGAAACTCTCACTGATTAGAAAAATAAATTTCATAAAAAAGCAGCATGACTATCGATTACCACGTAGCGTTTACATAAATAAGTACCTACCTACCCACCTACATTTATTGATCAACATAATAATTATACAACCGACCCCGTTATTTCAATGCTATTGATAAATATAAGTATCGTATAATACATTGTACTGTATAGAAATAAGTACTTTTATTGATTCGTAAGTATTATACAACCGACCCCGTTTTTACAATGCAAATCCCTTTGGCAAACACAGCTAGTACGCCGATCGTAAAGAGGGGGGGGACAGCGGGCATAAAGTTGGCCGAATTTGTATCGATTCGCCGGCGGCTGGGAACGTCCAGCCCTACGCCTTTAATCTATGCAAATCATACAAATGCCGTAGGTAGGTACTGCCGTAATAATTTTTTTTATTAAAAACGTCTGGCAGACAGTGAGGGAATGGAAGAGAAGAAATTGTAGGATGAATTTGTAAGTTTCGAATTTACAATGAAATGATATTTTTTAATCTCCAATATTATTGAAATAAAAGTAGGAAATTATTTTTAAAATGAGATCAAAATACCATAGATCCAAATGAAAGAGTTTGAAAAAGTTATTTATAAAATATGGATAAGATTTTTATAAGAATTAAACTAATCAAAAAAAGTGTATAAATACTAGAAAAATTACAATTCTATTTATGGAAATCAGAGTTTACGTAAACACTCATATTAATTATTAAAAAAAACGAAAAAATTTAAATTTAAAGATGTTTTGAAAGGCCCATCAACAATATTTATATCTTAATTATTGAAGACGATTATTATATTATATGACATTAGCGATTTCTAAACGAAAATCTGAAACAGAAAGATCAGAAAAGGATACGGTCACATCTAGGACTCTAATCCCTTGCCTTGCCGGGGCACCGCTCTACCAACTGAGCTAATGGGACCCTATCCCCTTCGGTCACATTTAACTGTATCATACTTCGAATAAGAACTTCCAACATTGTTTTCATTTTTATCACCCCACATTTTTTTATTGGCAACTATCTTTATGTATGATCGCAAGATTCAACCCGAACTAAATGCAATCTAGACAGCGTCTTTTTAGATAAACCTATCTTAATAAAAAAAATAAAATATGATTTTCGTTTAGAAATCGCTAATATTGTCTTCAATAATTAAAATATTACAATTTGAGGTTTTACTCAATAAAGTTATTCCAAAAAATAAATATTTATATCCCCTGTTTCCGAGAATATCTGTATAGTATACGAGAAATAGAGAGGTATTACAGCAGAGCTATCAGCGTTAAGCTCTGTATAAATTAAAGGAAAACTCATGTCGCCAATTTACATAAGGCCTGCCGACTCCTGGACTGAATCATTTGAGCTAAGTCTGGGCACATAGACACGCCCCAATACAAAACAGAGTTAAAGCATGGATAATTGATTGACATAATTGAATGACATTTTGGGCAAATATAATCTTTTTATGTTCCTTTCACAAGATCAAACTAATTTTCAGAGTTAAAACATTGCTTGAAATGGCTTTAGCAGTGTTTCATGGCCAGATCTGAACAGCCAGGAAACTTATGTCCACACTTAATGGGAATGGACACTGGCTTAGGGCAGTTGGGACCCTTAAGCGGTATTCACACCATAAAAATGGATTTCTATGGGTTGAAAAAATTACTCCCACAAGGGTAGCATAAAACACAATACGATGAATAAATCTATACGGAGAAAAATGAGAACAGCTAATTTATTAAAATTCTGTTAAAAACGTGATGGCAAGCCATTTTCTAATAAAATATTAGTCTATTGACAATATGTCGGAAAACGTGTTCATGCAGCTGCGCTTTTCCTGATAAATATAATGACGACGTATGAACACGTGTTCCGACATCATCATAACACGTTCGTGTTTTACTGATAGTTTGTTATGAAAACTGTCAATTCATTCGTTAAAGGCCTGCAGTCCCGTTTTTAACAGGAATACGAATAATTTGACCAGTTTTTTTAAAATAAATTAGCAATATTTTACAATCAGTAAGTTAACATACTCAACACATTTAATTCTTTGCCTAACGAAAAAATATATCAATGAAGTTTCATGATAAAAATATTTTTCACTCTGAATCGCACACAAAGCGCGATGACGTCATCTCAACCCACCACGTGATCCAAATAATCCGCCTCGGATCAATCAGCGATTTCTATGCGATCCGATCCGCCGATAATTCCTACCAGGGCGGCAAAAGTTACAAAAGGTTGCGGACACTTAAACTATGCTAGTCATTTTGCAAGGAGAGATAAAGGCTTAATGAATCGCGAAGGGAACAAAAGCGCGGCGGTCGCACAGGGATGAGAAAACTCCTCAAAGCGACCGAACGCTTTCTTCTGCGATCCGGGTAACAACTTTTGGCAATTAGGGAAAAGGAAACGGGGCCATTCTCTTAGAGTAATTTTTGGCAACTGACGAAGGTAAAGTAAATAATACGAAATTGAATATATTTTGGTAAGGTGTTTATTTAATCTGAGATGTTGTTGGGAAAATTGTGATGGGTCTTTTGTTTTGAATATCGAACGTTGTCAACTATTACTTCAATAGGAAGAACTCTCAAGTTTTATATATAATACCAGCTGACATGTACCAGCGTTGCTTGGGGTTAATAATGGTTTAGTGTTAAGTTTTAATTTGTACAATATTTTTAGGGTGGAAATAATAATATTCTAAAGAAATGAATACTTTACTTTTTATAAATTATATTTTTTTTTGTTTCACTTGATCGTTACGCCTTCCACCATTCACTTCTGTATACCAAATTGTTACTACAAAACAAAACTACATTATATCTAGTGTTCCGTCACGCCGATTTGCTTTTGACAGGCCGTGTGCTGACCAATATTACGGTCAGATTTTGAACTGTACAGTTTGAAATCACACACGTCAACTATAATCACAGAGGGCCGTAAGCCGAACAATCGCATCGAAACGTTCATCTCAGTTCATCTTGTAAAAACCAATGTGTGTACTATCGCCGGTTATTTATCGGAATAATCCCTTAAACGTATTTTATCGCAATTATCCCAATCCAATTCAACATAACGAGTGCTACCGTACAACGATCACCGTTCCAGTGCTGACAGATGATTCTCGAGATGCAGACTTCGTTCGCCACCCGGTAACCTGACTGTGAATTAACCTTACAAATTGTGTTATAGCATTCGCCTGTCATAAGCCATAGGCGTTATCCATGCTTTATCTGTGTGGAATAGCCCTTCAAAATACGGCTATCCCAACCCTTGGTCGTTCCTCGAACATCTAGTTTTATAAGACTCCGTTCCTCCGTACTCTCATTCCATCGCAGGGATAATGCGTTAAGTCTTATTCGGACGTCCCCGACTCTTTCTACCATTCATACAACTCTCTCAATACTCCCATAACAAACTAATGCACTAATAAGAACAAACTTTGAAATTTTAAGCGAAATCGGTCCAGCAGTTTTTGAGTCTAATTGAATAATTATCGTATGTAACTCTTACGAATCTACGTTGAAAATAGAACTTAAAACATGAGTGACTAAAAATGGTCGCTATCTCAGAAGGCAGCCATTAATAATCCACCCCAAAATACTTGATGAACCTACTCGGTATGTGCAAAAGACGGCGGTTCGTCTGATTGACAAGACCGATTGTCATCTTTAACGCACAGACGCAATGTAGGCATGTCTGTTATACAGATATTTTAATGGAGCCTGCTCGCAGGAGCTAGCAGCATTGATTCCCTGTGCACCGGTGCACGTACGCAAAACTCGACAAACACGAGCGAAACAACCGTAAACAGTTCACAATTGATGTTAGCTTCATGAGAACGGGTCATTTCTTCGACCCGTTTTTTTGTAAGTCGGTTCGCATGTGGAACGAGCTGCTGGCATCTGTTTTTCTTCCTTCATAATCCAGACCTCTTCAAGACCAGCACTGATAAACCCTTTCTACGGCCACTACCTTAACCCGCCTCACGCCACCCAACCGGGTGGCGATATGGTTCCCCTGTCTTTACACTGTACAGACGGTGTTTTACAGAGGACCCCCTCTGGTGAGAAAGTTATTTAATTAATTTGGACAAACATTATTAAGCTTATTTTTAATCCATGAAGGTTATTAGTATGGCCGTTATATTTGCCGGGAACATTTTCAAAAGTAAAAAAACTTTATCTTTTTATTAATTACATTAATGCCCAGTCAACCACAGGCGTAGGGTAAAGTTTTTCATTTAGTATAATCACAAATTAATTAGACAAGCAATGCTTGATAACGAGGCTACACTAAAAACCGGGTAATTACTAAAAGCACTTCAAATATTTAACATTAATTCATAGGCGGGTTGTAATGCCGTTTCAATAAATAATCCATTTCAAACGATTTTTTTGCGTGAATGTTTACAACTGCTCGTTTACATTTTAAATGTAGATATGATGTATTTATATTTTATTTATATTTATATATATGCAGTATTACTTTAATTATTACACTTTTAAAATAATATCATAATTCTCTAAAATAATATTAGATGTCCTTTTTTCTGCTTTCTTCTTTTTTTCTCTCCTCCTTTTTTCTATTATTTTTTTACAACAATTGTCTGTAAATTGTATTTTATTTTTCTTTGTTTAAAATAGTAATTAATTACGTTTCTCCACCTTTTTAACACGAGCGTTTGATCAAAGAAAAGGTGTGTTACTTTAATCTTTTCTGATATTTAAAAAAAAAACAACATTGTAATATGTATACATTATAACTGTACCTATTTAAACCAATAAATAAATAAAAAAATTAAATGATGAGAAAGGGTAGCCGTAGTCATTATACTTATTATTAGATTTCATGATGATAGGCAACCTCCGAAAGTAAAGGGAACCTGAAAGGTTATAACATTGTGATAGTTCGAATTATGTAGCGTAGATGACTCTAGTGCAAGTGGCTCATATAATGTATAGAGCTCTCCAAAAGACATTTATATTATATAGGTTCGCTCCCCTAGTTTAGAACTGACACTAGCTAGCAGTAAGATTTCTGGCGAGAGAGATTTTGAGAGCACACTGGAGAGGATGTTGGCCGTTCCTGATAAGAGTTCTAAGTCTAAATAAAGACTGTCTTTTGTTGTGAAGTAGGTGTAATTATTTACAAGAAACACTCACAACTCACGACAAACATGAAGTGCCTTTTTATTCATTACCGCACTATAGTCCAATGTACAAAATGTCTGGAGCCAGTGGGATTATAGCAACCTCAATTGGGGTATGTTATGATATTATTGCATGGACGAAATTACACATGGAGAGAATTACTCACTTGGAAAACTTAACTTAACCTAAGTTTTTTTCAAGTATGAAACTTTTAACACAATTTAAGTAGGTGAATTTAATTCTCCATGTGTAATTCCGTTCGTCTGTAATTTTGGCAGGATAATATTGGTCAGTGAAATTCACGCATGTGTAATTTTGTCCTGACACCGTTCTCGTTTTACCAGCAAGGTACTTCGAGTCTCCACCACTCTAGAGCGTGCTATTTTCACCATCAAGGTACTGCGAGTCTCCACCACTCTAGAGCGTGCTATTTTCACCATCAAGGTACTTCGAGTCTCCACCACTCTAGAGCGTGCTATTTTCACCATCAAGGTACTTCGAGTCTCCACCACTCTAGAGCGTGCTATTTTCACCATCAAGGTACTTCGAGTCTCCACCACTCTAGAGCGTGCTATTTTCACCATCAAGGTACTGCGAGTCTCCACCACTCTAGAGCGTGCTATTTTCACCATCAAGGTACTGCGAGTCTCCACCACTCTAGAGCGTGCTATTTTCACCATCAAGGTACTGCGAGTCTCCACCACTCTAGAGCGTGCTATTTTCACCATCAAGGTACTGCGAGTCTCCACCACTCTAGAGCGTGCTATTTTCACCATCAAGGTACTGCGAGTCTCCACCACTCTAGAGCGTGCTATTTTCACCATCAAGGTACTGCGAGTCTCCACCACTCTAGAGCGTGCTATTTTCACCATCAAGGTACTGCGAGTCTCCACCACTCTAGAGCGTGCTATTTTCACCATCAAGGTACTGCGAGTCTCCACCACTCTAGAGCGTGCTATTTTCACCATCAAGGTACTGCGAGTCTCCACCACTCTAGAGCGTGCTATTTTCACCACCAAGGTACTGCGAGTCTCCACCACTCTAGAGCGTGCTATTTTCACCATCAAGGTACTGCGAGTCTCCACCACTATAGAGCGTGCTATTTTCACCATCAAGGTACTGCGAGTCTCCACCACTCTAGAGCGTGCTATTTTCACCATCAAGGTACTGCGAGTCTCCACCACTCTAGAGCGTGCTATTTTCACCATCAAGGTACTGCGAGTCTCCACCACTCTAGAGCGTGCTATTTTCACCACCAAGGTACTGCGAGTCTCCACCACTCTAGAGCGTGCTATTTTCACCATCAAGGTACTGCGAGTCTCCACCACTATAGAGCGTGCTATTTTCACCATCAAGGTACTGCGAGTCTCCACCACTCTAGAGCGTGCTATTTTCACCATCAAGGTACTGCGAGTCTCTACTACTCTAGAGCGTGCTATTTTCAGTATGGAAATACAAGGAGAAAACTTACTGATACAAAATATTGTAATAATAAGTTATTAAAAATTTGGTCAAATTATTCGTATTCTGGTTAAAAGTGGGACTGCAGGCCTTTAATGAATGAATTCACAGATTTGCTAACAAACTATCAGTATAAGACGAATGTGTTATAAGAATGTCGGAACACGTGTTCAAAAAATTCTAATAATGTAGAATTTCGTCACTATATTTATGAGGATAAGCGTAGGTGTATGAACACTAGATCCGATATATTCTGAATGTGATAATATTTTATTTGGAAATGGCTTGCCATCACGTTTTTGACAGGATCTTAATAAATCAGCCACACTCATTTTTCTCCCTTTAGTTATAAAAGTAATATCTGCGAGTAGACATACCAAAAAGTTAGGTTAGGCCGGTTAAGGAATTCGGTAATAGACGGTTGCTCTTTAATGGTATTCAATTAGCTAGTTTTTAAATTAAAGTGTCACCAAATGAGCAGTCGAAGATAGAGAGATCTCCCGGCCGTGAAAATACCAGTAATAATCAACTCCGATGAGATCCGACCGTTCCACTAGAGAAGCAAAGAACAACAACTAATTCAAAGAAAAATATTCCGATGGGTATTCAAAAACAATTTTAGGCCTCACAGTCAAATTAATAAATTTGAAAAAACAAAATTGTAAAAGTTTCGGAATAATTTTAAAAATCCAATTACTCTCCTGTCGGAGCTAAGCTCTGTAAGGTCAGACTTAATCTCTTAAAATGTGACGCGGAAATTATTGTGACGCTTAAAAACACTGGAAATTGCTGAACATTTATCTGAAACAAACGCGAATGACGTTAGAGTAATGAAAATAACAAACAAATAATAAACGTTGGTTTTTCAAGATTAAACTGCTTTGGAAAAGTTTTCAATTGTTTCGAATAGCATACGTGTAACTACCGTTAAACAAAAGTCAAATAAAACACATGTCAGATGGATTTTCGTTTTCTCTTTGTAAGGATTGTTCATTTTCATTGGCCTATGCAAAAAGAATTATTAATAAATACTTAATAATATCTCTGCCCTTGGGGTGAATGTTTATCACAAAATTGTCTGATATCTAAATATAATATAAGGGAATAAAGAACTGACAAATCAAAAACATTTTGAGATGCAAAAATTTGAGATATTTTCGAAAATTAAATTGAGCATCAGAACATTGTTACATTCTGTAAACCCCAAAGATTGCGACAGGTTAAACACGTTGAAAATCATATTACAGGACCGGCGTAGAAGAATCTAATTACACAGTAAGTTGATACGCGTGTAAAGCAACAACAAAAACAAAAAACAAGAGAAAATAACATTTGAGTCGAGTGAAAACGAGAGATTCAAGAAATTTTGTAAATTTCTGAGGGCTATCGCTAAATGTCGGGAATCTTGCCACTGCAGTGGATGTTACTGTTACATAGTCGACAATTTCGAACACAAGATGTTTGGAGAAGGTTATTTTGTTTATTTGGAAAGAAATATGAAAAGTTTCAGGGTTTCGTACTATTATGAAATCTCATCTATACAATGATTGATATTTGTTTTGATTGTGGCTAAAAGGGAAGATTCTACTCGGTTATTTATAATTTTGGCGAGCATTATTTGTCCATAGGCCAAATCCAACCCTCGAATGTAACACCGTGATGTTGAGAAATATTAGCGTGAAATGTTAGAAAAACGCATTAAAAATATCAATTTTGAACGTCTAGCAAGCTGGAGGTCGCGGGTTTAAATCCCGGCGTGCGCAAGTAAATTTCATTTGATTTATTTTAGTTTCCCAAATTACTCATTAAATTATGCGGTATATTTGCGGCACGTTCTAGAGTGGAAGATACTCTCAGTATCGCCTCGGTGTAAGACCACCATTCATAATTGAAACGTTGCTTGAAATGGCTTAGGCCATGTTTGGTGACCAGATCTGAATAGACAGGTACTTCCCCAACTTACTCTTTCTCATCTCCTCCCCCTAGCTGCCACCTTGAGCCTCATAACATACCCATATTGGGGATGCCATAGTCTCACTGGCTCCAGACGGTTAGGAGCAGTTGGGACTCTTGTGCGGTTTACCTTAAAAAAAAATTACAACACTAAAAGCGTTAATTGGGTTACTAAAATACGTGGTACTTTTGTAAATCGTGACCATGCAAAAAAGGAGTAGATGCAGTAAGAAAATATTATGCAATTCCAGTAAATAGCCGCCACTCCGAAATGAAATATATTTGTAAAAAATATAGAACATTCAACATAAATTCTGATGAAAAGGCAATATCTACGTAATAGAAAACACCAAAGAATTCAATAAAATTGTAGTTATTTCCTAACATTTCAGCGTATTGTGTTATTATCAGAAAATAGCCGATTCTTCCATTCCAGGCCAACAGCATAATAAATTTAATACCCATTAGGCAGTGTGTTTATTGTTAACCGAGGAAAATCAATATGACCTTAAAATTGCAGTAAAAATAGATTGTTCACCAAGAGGTAAGAAAAATCAACGGAATTTTACTAGAGTACGAAAACGTTCAGCTTTATTTAATGTTTTAAATTAAATGATTTTTTACATTAAAAATACTTTTTAGATATAACATACTATTCTAAATGAAGATTGAACTCTTCAATATAAATCCAATAGATGTACATAGTAAATTAATATTTAAGAAAAAATAAAACAATTATTGCAAATATCCACAATTGAAAGAACGTTAATTTGGATAAAAATAATTTTAATGTTTTTTCATGTGAAAACTGCACAATTGTCCTAACTGCACTACACTATCCGGACTATGGCATCCCTAATGGGGTAAGTTGGGAGGCTGAAAGCAAAAGCAAATGGGGAAGAGGAAGGTCAGGAAGTACCTGACTACTCAAATCTGGTCACTTGAAGTTCATTTGAAGCAACGTTTCGATTCTGAAGATGGTATTTTGAGTGGTGATCGGATAAATCATCACATATTTAAAAAGTTATATAAAGTCATGGAAAGTGATGAAACTAAAACTTTATCAACTGGGTTAAGTAGGTTAGGTTAAAAAAATTTCATCGTATCTAATGACTTCATATCACTTTTTAAAAGTGTGTTGAATTGTCACTGTGTTGAGTTATCATGGAACCCTTTTGAGTGTATCTAACACTCTGACACATTTTGACTTTACGGCAGTGTATATGCGGAAGTGTGATGTATGCTTAAAAAATCATCACAGCATTACTAATAACTAATAAGTCGTCATCAACGTGAGTTTTTATCGCGTGATAAACTCATACTTTAATATTGTGTTTCATTTAAAAGGAAATGTAAAACGGCGTAATAAAGTAACTCCTCTTTGGAGAGAATTTATTATCTACAATGTGTCTCTCTATCTTCGCAATAATAAAATGCATTTAATGATAAGCATTTATCATCGCCCGTGTCTGCTCAAAGCGGGTTGTTGTATTCAAATGTACAAGGTAACTGGTAAATTAAGCGAAGTACTTGAGAGGAACAGCTGCGCGGCCTTTTTCATACAAAACATACATTTATATTTGAGGCCAAAGTACCCAATCAATATATTTTTTAATCAGAAATATAGTAAATATCTAATAATCTAATGTGCTACTTTCATTATTTATTTTTTCAATTGTAAAATGTTCGCCATTAAATAATTAATTTTTTCATGGTAACTTCCAGACGTAATAGAAATATACCTTTTATTATATCAAATTATCAAATTATGAAATAATACAAAATTAATCAATTAAAATTTAATTCTATACGCCGGGATTGCTAGCAGTGGCCACTCGTGACTTTTTGATGTACTAGAGTGCTAATATTACAAAAAAAATGCATTATTGATGTTGTTATAACCGAAAACGAATTTTTTCAAAAATTCGATTTTTTGTATTGAAATTTTCACGAAATTTCAGTTTGGTCGTGGGCCGCACATCATTTTCAGCTACAACATCATCAATAAAGCCATTTTTTGTAATATTAGCAATCTAGTACATCCAAAAGTCATGAGCAGCCACTGATTGCTAATTGCTAGTCGATTGCTTGATCAAGGCCATAGAAATATATATATACAGAAGACGACCTCTTTTGAAAAGCCGGTCGAATATTTCTGACGCTTGATGTATCAGGCCTAAAAGGTGTTCTATCGACATGAAAACTTGAATTATTTCTGGTGAACCAGAGTCCTGTTTCAAGGCAACAAAAATTCTGGTCACATTACCTATGCATCAAGAACTATTCAGCTAACTATGTTTACTTTCAAATATCTCTCCTACCCCTTGCTCGAATATTTAGTAGCAATTACCAGACAAACCTTTCTCAATAATGTAAGCAGCACTAAAAGTGTTGAAGACTCGTGAACGCGAAAAGTACCATTTATGAATTTACGGACTAAGGTAGCATGAAAGGTCCCAAGAGAGAGGTATGCGGTGTTCTATCCTGTCAGCGTACTGGAAGTAGTGAGGATTATTTAGGTTCACAACAAAGTAGCAAAATTTAATTTACTTAATTGAAATGTTGATAATTTTTGTATCAGTATTGATATGTGAATACGCACAAAAATCGAGAATGTAATGAAATAGCCGTTTTATTTATTCATTTAATATTATGGAAACAAACAATACATTGATTACATTGAAGAAACAACCTATGATATCTTTCCTGGTAATGTCTCATAAATGTGGTATGTATATTCAGTAATGACCGGGTGACGTGTGTAGTGTATAGGTGTGTGTATGTGTGAGTGTGCGTATATATATGTGCATTGAAGAGTTTATAATATTATTGACACTATGCCACTTTTAAATTTGGGCAGTGAATCCGAAAAAATGTCGATTTTACAATTTAGACAAATATTATTGAATCTACGAAGAGCACGATTAATTGGGGAATTAGACACTACATTTGTTTTGTAATTGAGGAGTGTTTAATAGAGCACATAATTCGTTTTCATAAATATAATATTTAATATTAAATAGAGTTGGATATAATTTTATTATATTGTAATATTAATTTTCATAGATTAACCTTTGCTAAGCAATGAACTACCAGTGTCCACATACGAGTTAAATCATCACCAAATAAAATATAAATACTAGTTCTTGTGTAAAAAGAAGTTCTCGCTTCTAAAAAGTGTTTCTAATTTTCTCTTATTTAATAAGAAATTTTTTATCTGAAATCATAAGATTTGGGATAGCGAACTTATACCTCCTTACTTATTATAAACCGTATTTTTATGTAACATTTTGTTTTATTTCAAATAAGGAATTATAAAATTTGTCCAAAGAAACGTATCTCAATGACAATTCTATTTCAAACTTTTTTCTGTCAGGTAGGTACCACAATATTGAAAAAATTAGAAAATCAAAATAAACACGAATTCACATTCGAAAAAAGAAAACGTACAATACAAAACGGACGACTTAAAACAGGACTCCGTTACGCTGAGTCAATCAATTTATTTGTGAAAATATTAATTTGTTCATAATTGTTTATCTATTTTTTTGATTTTAATACAAATATACAGTTTTATTCCTAGGTTGATGAAATTTTGTACACTTGACCTTCAAAACAAAGGGAATGTAATTATCTACATTAAATTTCGAAAAAAAACTCAGTGTTAAGCCGAAGAAACGCTGAGGACTTCAGCTAGATACATATATTTCACAAAAAATGCTGTTGACGAAAAATTTCCATGATAACTGGCCTATAACGAGTTGGGAAAAAACATTCGAAATTCAAAAGCTCGATTTCGGTCGCACTATATAATACTCTGCAATAACCGCTATAATTAGTGGGTACTTACATCATTACAGGCAGAAGGCTCGGTCATTTTTCACGAAGAAAACGATTAGTACCCTTCAGTTTTTCATAAGAGAGATATTAATCTGAAATATACGAAACCACGAATGGTTCGGAAAGCCGCAAATGAAACCCCACGTATGTACTTAATAATAATACTTCCTCATATATCGTGAACAATAATTCAAGGGATTAGTCAATCAAAGGAATAATATAATGGGCATGAACTTAGCTAGGGCCTTATCAGGTAATGCCTAGTTTTGTAGGTTTTTAAAGACGATTGGTTTGGTTATCTGGAGCAGTAAAACTCTTGAACGGTGAGCTCTAGCGCCATCAAATTGTATTAATTATCATTGTCGCCTTGGTTAAAGCCTGTATTTAATTTTTTAAATAACTTACTATAATCTCTGCGACAGGATCCTGGGCATCGGATCCAGAGGGCGCGGGTTTACAAATTTATTAGAAATAATAAAATAGTATTTCTCTAAAGTCCAAAGTGGCAGATAGACTCAGTATCACCCTGGTGAAAGACAGCATTCAGAAAAGAAAATTATTTGCTTTACACAAGTTTATTTATTTTTTATTTTTTAATTGATACATTGGAAGTTTTTTTTATCAAAATATATTTGGTAATGTGAACCTCACTGGGTAGTTACCATTTTAGAAGTTTATGTGAGAAATTGCATTGACATCATGTTAAATTGTACGAATTTAAATGAAATAAAATAAAAGAAAAAAATAAAGTAAAAGAAAAAATATATATTAAATGCTTTTATTGCCTGTTATTTGTGGTGTCTTTGTCCAAAGCGTGTGCTTATAGACGGAGTTTTTATGTTTTGTATGTACGCTCGTCTAACTGGTCTATTAGTGTTAGTTTGTGTTTTTTTTTTTTCAAATTTAGTTTTTTCGTAAAAAATCGTTAACTAAATAGAACACGTTATTTTCAAACTTCACTTTTGTTTTCGGTAATGAATTAATGCAAATCTTGGTAGCGGAAATTCGGCCACTTCTCGATATTCGATCGCGCTGACTGGTCGAGCTGATTTGACTGAGGATTAAACCTTTCTCCCCAAGGACTGGCTCTTAACTGCTATGAGCTTTTAAAACTTTAAAAAAGTGGTTTGACCGAGGAATGAACCTTCCTCTCCTGATATTGGATTCAACCCCAACAACTGAACCAAATCCCGATAGGGTAGAACTTTATTTATTTTGTATTTGAACTGCTGTAATGTCATCTAACTTCAAAGAAATGCCTAAATATCCGCATGTGCATGTATTATATATGCGTGATTGCCACCATATTATGCATTGTTTTTTTTATTTATTTATTTTATTATAAGAACTTGTTGAACATTTATACATATTTGTGATAATTCATCCGCCATGCTAGGGATGTCCCTGTGTTATTATGGCGGGTGATGTTTACAGATTGGATTTATAAAATAAGTTAATTATATGTTATAAAGTTATGCAAATTAGATTAAAATATAAGTTAATTAGATTATACAATTAAATTAAATAATAAGTAAGTAATAAAACTATACAAATTAAATTAAATTAAAAGTTATTAAATTATACAAATTTCATTGCATTACAAATATTAAAATCATGGTTTCTAAATGTATTTGTAGTAATAAAAATAGTATTAAATATTAATAATAATTGATAATTAGTTGATAAAATTATAATGTAATTTAATTTATGTACCAATTTTTATATATTGTGGTCTACAAGTGAACTTATCCATTTTGATATTAGTTTTTTAAATTTATGGGGTTGGGTTTCGGTTTTTAAGTTTTCAGGGAGAAGGTTAAATATTTTGGGAGCTAGGTACATGAAATGTCTTCGAGCTGACGTGGTATGTAGTGTAGGTACGTTGTAGTGTCGGTTGGTTATTGTTCTGGTGGTGTAATTGTGGTGTACGAGGATTTTTTTCTTATATTTGTACAAAAAATGCATTAGAGTAAATTTTATGTGGAGTTGCCTGTTTGTTGTATGTTTAAGACATTGTATTCAGTGAAGAGTCGAGTGGAGGAGTATCTTGTCGGTCGCTTGTTGATAGCACGTATTATCGTTTTTTGGGCTTTTTGTAATGGATCAATAAGATAATGTGCACAACCGCCCCAAATTATGATGCCATATGCTAATTGGGATTGGCAGAGAGCATAGTAGACTGTTTTCAGTATTGTAGGAGTAAGAATATTTCTTAATGTTCGAAAAACATAACAGAGCTTGCGAATTCGGGGAGTTAGGCTGGCTAAGTGCTGATCCCAACGAAGATGATGATCAATTAGGACCCCTGGGTATTTTATATGGTATACTTTTTCTAAGTTTGGGCAAGTACAGGAAGAATAAGGTCTTGGACAAGAGTGAATTGTTATTTTCTGATTGTTAGTAGGTTGGGTTGCAACAGATAGACTGAAGGTTAGGAATTTTGTTTTACAAGCGTTGAGGGTCAGGAGATTATCATCTAACCAATTCTTTACAAGGCCTATGTCGTGTTGAGCTATGTCAAATGTTCCTTTCCAGTTTTTATGACGAGCTATGAGAACAGTGTCATCTGCAAAGGATATTAGTTTTCCGGTTATGGGTAGGTAACAGAGTTTGTTGATGTAAATGAGGAACAAAATAGGGCCTAGGACACTCCCTTGTGGGACTCTGAATTGAATTTGTAGAGGGTTACTTTCAGCTGTGTTGTTATTTTTTACAGTTTGTGATCTACCAGTTAGGTATGAGGAGAACCAGTTAAGAATTGAGTCCCGGATGCCTATTTGAGAAAGCCTTTCTAGGATTATGGGGTGGGAAACCGTGTCAAATGCTTTGGCTAAATCTAAGAATATGGCTAGGCAGGAATCGCCTTCATCCAGGCTATTAGAGATGTTCTCAGTCAAATCTAAGATTGCAGATTCTGTACTAATTTTTTTTTTTGGAAGCCAAACTGATTGGGCGAGAGAATCTTCTGGGTTTCCAAATGGGAGATAAGTCTACTTTTGACAATTTTTTCGATGATTTTTGATAGGACACTTAGCATCTGCCTTTATCAGATGATCCATATTTACAATTTTATGAGTAGGATTACTGGGCTCAGGGGGAGGAGATTTTGAATTTTGTAATTCTAGGATGGTTGAGTAGTGGTCTGTTACAGTAGATTCGAATACAATTGATTTAGCAGATCGCTTTGTTCTGACCATGATGTGATCTATGCATGTCTTAGTAGTGAATGTGACTCGGGTAGGTATGTTGATGTATGGTATATCGTCATCGACAACGAGTCTATCTGGTTAATTTCCACTTCCAAGATTTACATTCAATAATTCACTAAAACAGAGGTGAAATTCAAATACATGTATTTAAAAACAATTACTTAGTTTTAACACCACGAGGCATTTATTAATTTTTCAGGAGTGGCGGCGTCATTTAAAATTTAACAGTTAATGTCATGAAGCTATGAAAAAACGTGGATAAAACGACACCCGCTCTACGTCTAAATATAAAGGCGACACAAGACCCTAATAACATTGGTTTGCGCGAGGCTCACATTCTAATCAATTTTAACGATTTCGTTTTTCAAACTATAATACTTTTTTCAGACCGATACTTGGGGATGTAAGTTATTTATATTTAAAATTAATAAAAACAGTACCTCACCATTCAAATATTTTACGTCAAATAGTTTTTGAAAATTATTAAACGTTTTTCAACTGTAAAATTAGCGGTAAGCTTCAGATTTTATTTTTCTAGGCGATGAATTATTAATTTGACAATGCGTTAATTCAGAAACACTGAGTTTTTAGTAATACTTTGATAAGAATTAATTCAAATAAACCCCGCGGAAAGATCAATTTTCTAGGGCTGCTCGGGCAAATTCTACCGTAGGGCTGTCCAATACGCAGGGCCACAGGCCGAATATTTTTTAGACGCCTTCACTAGAATTTTTAGATCACCAAATGGCAAATTCGACCGTAGGTCCATCCAATACATCGGGGCCTGTTGGAAGTAAGAGCTTCACAGATGCACTCACAGATGGCAGTGCATAGAGCTTGCGTGGAAGTCCAGAAGATGGCAGCTAGTGGCCAGTAGTCGCCAGGGCCAGTGAGAATGCTCCCAGACAAACTTACTGTTCCCAGATCTCATATAGCCAGCTTCTGGTTAGGTCGACTATCGAGTTACCATTGTAATACGCGAAGTATTAATAAATCCCTGATTTATCACAAAGAACCAATTATTTATAATCTCCTTCCACGACGAGTTGGAGAACTGTTTGTTGGAACACAACAGGGCCGAAGATTTTAGGGTATTGTGTCGAATAGGTTAAACCCACACCCTATAACAGAATTAAATAATAATATTGCGTATCACTCTTTCACCTTATTACATTACTTACGACTTTAAAAGTTCATAAATTGGCTTCGACATTGAATTCAATTTAGTAAAGTAATAATGGTCGGGCCTGAAAAACATAACTTTAGGGCCGGGCCTAATAACGTTAGTCCTATCAAAAGGTACCCTGAAGTTTTGGTTGCATGCTTTGTATGAACAATACTGGAAAAAGAAAACATAAAGTAAATTATTATTATATCGCTTGAAATGGAGGCTTTAACTTTTTACGGAAAATTAACTTAAAAACATATGGCGACTTATTCAATGTTTGTTAAGTAACTTAACAACGGATTATACTCACCAAATTGTATACGCATAATGTATGTTTGAGATTATTTGGTCGTTAGTGCATATTTGAGTTTTTTAAACATTAACTCGTCAGGCTAATTTGTTCGCTTTTCGGAACAGCTCATATGGTCTCATAGAATCGTTGTCTCCCTTACTCTCATGGTGAGAAATATATATAATAAACGGTGTTAGAAAGAGAAAACACTACTCTTTATATTCAAATCTAATGTAAAAGTTCCAACCGCAATTTGAATTTTTTATTAATTATTTTTATATGAAACGACAATAAAGCGAGGTGGCAGTAATGTTTGTAATACATTTGTTTAATAAAATGTGTTTTATTTTTGTTATCAGTAATTTTAGTTCAGTGTTTAGACGATAAAACGCAAAGAAAGCCATTATTAAAACTTTTTTTATTGATTTATAAATTTTAAAATTTAAAGCATTACGTTTATTTCTAATAATAATTTGAGGGCGCATTTCAGCACCTATCAAAAACAGTTATTAGTTTTCGGATCCGTTCAGAAATATTACCATGTAGGAGGGAACATTAATTTTATTCACCTGTCGAAAATACAGTTTATGGAATGTTTACGAAGCAACACACGGCACTCAGATAAGCAGGCGAAAACGTACACCGAACAGTTATATGCTTTATGACTAATAATAATACACAATATCTAAGCTGAGTGCAAACAGATAAGAAAACGTTATATTACTTCACAATGTTGGAAGCCAAAAGGGTAAAATTTTATTTGAGAAATAATTAAATGGTTCGCCATTTAAATATTTGGTTAGCAAGAAAAAACACCAGTTAAATCATTTGGACATCATACTATGTTTTTGACGGCAGTGAAAAATATCAGACTCAATAGTGGTTAGGTTAGGTTAGAGGTTGACATTATTTGCTGATAAATCTTGTTCTACAGGGTTTTCCAATAAGAGGTGTTATTTTGATATTCAATCGTAACAGAGCAATGGTTTCGTTGCTTGTGTGACAAGTAACCCCGTCTTGTTGAAAGTAAACGTTGTCCAGATCAATACGATCCAACTCCGGCCATAAAAAATCATTAATCATCTCTCGATAGCGCAATCCATTCACCGTAACTGTTGCTCCAGCCTCATTTTCGAAAAAGTATGGTCCAATGACTCCGCGGGACCATAAACCGCACCAAACAGTCACACGTTGAGAATAGAGAGGCTTTTCAACAATAATTCTTGGGTTTTCCGAGCCCCAGATGCGACAATTTTGCTTGTTGACGAAGCCACCGATGTGGAAATGGGCCTCATCACTCAAGATGATTTGCATTTGATTCACTCAAGTGAATTTTAATAATTTCAATGCGTTGTGAAGCGTGTATCATTTTTATTAGTCGTATAGTTTCTACTTGTCAAATGTCAAAAAATGACAGCTTCAAAAGTAACATCTACCGAAATAGTTGGCTATTCAAAATAACACCTCTTATTGGAAAACCCTGTATTTGCTGACGAAAACCTCAATATTACGCATTAAAAGATAACTTTTTTTTAATTCACTTGAATTGTTAACACTCTCAATACCGTTTGCTTATTAGGTGGGGCCGTTCAGTACCTAGAATGCCCGGTATCAAAATGGGTCGACGCCAAGACATTAAATACTACTACTTTTAAAAAAGTAACTTCTTCGCTAGTTGGTGATCGTGATAGGTGTTGAAAATTTGTTTTTCATGCTTTCGAACGTAATAACACAATAAGTTCCAGGAGTCAGCCTCGGCATTTTTCAACTTTTGTGATGCTGTAAGAAGAATATGCGAAAAAATGAAAAAGTGGAAGCATATACTAAATAAGGCAGATCAATTCAAAGCGTTCTCACGCCTTATTAACGACGTTAGTTTTTCTCAACACCTTTATTGCAATGTCAGCAAACTTGCGGATACACTGCCCTCTTTCCAGTGTCTTCTTCTGTAAACACTGCATTCCGAATTTCTACCAACATACCTTGAACAATTGTTTTTAAGCGCTGAAAAAATTTAATTATTTTAAAGATTTATTTATTTATAGTTTGAATTTAGAAAGTGTTAAAAATTATTACATTAATGGAATTGCCATTGGGAAGTGCATGAGTATTTTTTAGATAAGTCTTTTTATAAGCCCAGAAAAAATAGTGTATAAGGCCTATGAAAACTGCTTAAAAGTTCAAAATCTCCGCCTTACGAACCCTTTTTCAGATATGGTTTTATTGTATAATGTGGCAAATTAATTTATTTATAAAATGATCGAAAAACATTTAAATATTTTTGCCTGAACATCCACAAAATAAAATAAAAGGCACTTTTTGGCCATGTTTTTTTTCTTGCATAAATCAAAAAACGTGAATGGTGTTAAGCGGGAATTTAAGCCTTATCGCCATCTACGTAAGGTGTGTTATTGATAGCGGCTCGATTCAAAATATTACACGACGTAGTGCATCGCCTCAACAATAAGTTATAACTATTAAGAAAAAGAAAGAAAAAAAACATCAACATTTTTCAAATAACTATCAATCAAATATCAAATAAGTTCTTCCACTGCCAGTTTTAATTCGGTCTAAAGGTGTTAATTAATGGGCCTCGGAGAACTTTTTCGGAGAAAGTTCAATAGGTCTTTTGAACTTTAAACCTTCCTCATCAGTTCTATACCTTCCTGCGCTGCGTCAGAGTTGGTTTTAGAACTCTTTTTTGCACTGCTGAATTCCCCTTTAAGTTAAAAATGTTTTTATTTTACAATGTAAGCATGTTCGTATGCTGGTCGAACGATAAAGGTGACACACGAATAATCTAATCCTCACCTGTTATCACTGTCATTTTTTACCTAGTTATCATGAACTTGATAACAGATAACAGCAGGTGGAGCACCATTACACCTAATATATCTAACATGCTCGATACACCACGTTTTGTGTCGCTTGACGGCTGAAACTGAGTACTTAGGACAAGTTGTTTTACAGAATTTGAACAATTCATCAAATTTCGAAGATAAATTACCAGTTCTTTTATAAAATTAGTATAGTACAGTTGCTTCACAGACTGAAATAATAACATAACTGGATTAGAACATTCACACAGTACTTGAAAATTAACTTCGAAATTCGATCAGTTCTTCAAATTCTGTGAAAAATTGGCCCTTAATATTTTTATAATGATCACATGCACGTGTTTACGAGAAAATGTGCATATTTTTTATTAACATAACATAACATAAAATGGGTTTGGATCAATAGCGAAAGAAGTTATAAATTTATAAATTATCATATCGTGAATACCGCACAAGAGTCTCAATTGCTCTCAACCGTCGGGAACCAGAAAGACTAAGGATTCCCTAATTGGGATATATTTTGTGACTGAAGGTATTGGGGAGGGGAAGGAGATGGGGAGGACGAAGGTGGGGAAGAACCTGGCTGTTCAGAACTGATCACAAAACACGGCTAAAGCCATTTTAAGTGACGTTTCAATTCTGAATGGTGTTCCTTCACTAGGGCGACACTAAGGACGGGTTGTTTCGAAGAATTTGAACAATTCATCAAATTTCAACGTTCATTTCCGGGTTCTGTGAAAGTTCTATTCAAGTTCTGTTATTATATCATTATAGGCTAGTTGCTTGACAAAACTGAAATTAAAACAACTTGAAAAAATCTTTCACAGAACTGGAAAATGAACGTTGAAATTTGATGAATTGTTCAAATTCTCCGAAACAACCCGTCCTAAGAGTTTCTTCAATCTGAAACATGCCGCAAAATTTACCTACTATATTATTTTATTCTAAATTAATTGTGAAAAAACACAAATTGATTCAATAAAATAATCGGGTTCCAGCGTTAAGTCCTCCATCACGGCACAAGCAACGTTTTACGCTTACTGTGATGGTAGGATATTTTCAAATATTGTCAGATTGTTTGTAACTCGGGAACGTTTATCTTTATATTTAAAGAAAATAAAATTAATTGCGCACGCCGGGATTTGAACACGCCACCCCCGAATCCGTAGCCGAGAGGCTTACCCTTATACCACGGAGACAGTTAAACATACTGGAAATGGGAATGCCATTGTCCCACCGGCACCGGGCAGTTGAAAGCAGATCAATATAAAACATAAAATTAAAACAAAAAACTTTTTTTTTAACAACCTTTAGTTACTTTCATTATTCCATTAAATGACAATAAATAAGAAGAAAAGGTTTGAGGGAAACCCATTATAATTAAAATGTATTACTCGTGGTTCAGAAAAATGAGTTCGGCCGATTCGTCCTTCACAGGTGTGAAAATCGAATCGATACAACACATTATTTTTACACGGTAAATTCCATTTGGGTCATATTGTCACGTAATGTGTGAACGCAAACAATAAAAAAATACGTGTCAAAATATTGATAGAAATGCCAATGTTTATATCGTATGCAGGTTGTAATGCATTTTCTGTAACTTGTAGGTCAATGCAACAATCTTCAGCTCGCAATGTCATTCCTATCACGAGTTAGAGAGTCTTGTAACCTCTATTTATCTACATGAAAATGAAACATTTTTTATACACCACTTTTAAATGTTCATTTTCATATAATTAGAATGAAGCCACAAAGTAATTTAGCAACTATTGAAGAAGTGTATTTCTATAAATTTCTTAATTTTTTTTTTCCATTCATTTCCTATATGTTATTAAAATGAGATCAAATAGCTGACACATCTCAGCCTAGTGAGGTAGTTTATACAAAAAAATGTATTTATCTTGGTTAATAAATAATTTTTAAAAAGTTGTCAAAAAATAAGGTGAGACAGATGCCATTTTCTTCAATAATTATTGAACGAGATATTTTTGTTATATTTAATTATTGAAGACAATATTAGCGATTTCTAAACGAAAATCTGAAACAGAAAAATCATAAAAGGATACGGTCACATCTAGGACTCGTATCCCGGAAAGACAAGGGTCCTGGGTTCGAGTCCTAGATGTGACCGTATCCTTTTCTGATTTTTCTGTTACAGATTTTCGTTTAGAAATCGCTAATATTGTCTACAATAATTAAATATTACAATTTGAGGTTTTACTCAATAAAGTTATTCCGAAAAATAAATATTTTTGTTATGTTTTAAAAGAGGTCGGGTAGCCGGGTAGAAAAGTACTTAAATTGATGCAATTGATGTAAATGATTAAATCAATTGGCTGCAAATTATAAATATATTTGAAGTTTTCGTGTGTTATTGTTAATTCATCAAATGATATCTACTTCTATTAATAATTAAATCGTTGATTAGATCTAGGAAAACTAGGTGTTAGTAGGAGGTATCAGGAAGATTTTTTCAGTAAAACCCTTTGTACGGGATTTTACATAATTTTTTTTATGTCTATATACACCTATGCGTAAAACAAACCTGCGCACATAAACCTTCACTGCATTTTGCTAATGCATTAATCAATTAGCATTAGGGGTTACAAGTGCAATCAGCCTGCAGCCCGAAGTATGAATAATAATTCTCATTATTCCCTCGGCCAGTCGCCCAGTCCGGGTGCATTTTGATTGCACATTCAGAATTGAGTGGACTCGCAGTGCAATGGGGGCGGCGAATACAGTAATAATAATTTGCACAAATTGCTGGCGAAATATGGCCTTGTTTGAGATCAAATTATAGGTCGGTTTCAGTCGCAAACCAGCAGATATGGACACCAATCGTTGCAGTTTATATCGATGTGCTTTATACCCGGATATCAATTAAATCCGCACAAAATAAACAGAACCATCAATTCAACCATTGTTTTGTGAATACCGCGCAAGTGACCCAATTACCCGGAGCCAGTGGGATTATGGTATCCCCAATAAGGATATGTAGTAAGGCTGAAGGGAGTGGGAACTGGAACAAAAGATACTTATGAAAAATCAAACTTGGATTATTTCAAAGGTCAAGATGTGTTCTACACGCAGAATTTAATTAAAACATCTTAAATATTTCAAAGTAATCAAATTTTCAAACAAAAAACAAATGATTTTGCATTATTTCGTGGTGCGTCGCCTTTTTCCCAAATTCTACCAATCTATAACAAGTTTTTCTTTAACTCTTCTTTCGTTTTTAAGTTCCAAAATAGTATATTAAAGTATAAGTGGTTAAACAGGTCTTTAAAACACGCGCGATTTTTCGAGCACGACGGCGTAGCCGAGTGCTTGAAATAAAGCAAGTGTTTTAAAGACCAGTTATCCACGAATACTTTACGCTATTTTTTTTTATTGGTACACTTTGAAAACATAAAATATTGATATTATTATTAAAAATTTGGAAATAAGAACTATTAATGAATTCGTGATGTGACATCATAATATCTTGCTGTCATGGAAATGAAAAACACAAACATTAATTTGCAATCGGTCACATAAGATTAATAGTTGACATCACAGTTTTTACTAGTTATTGTGTGTTGTAAAATGAGTTCTAACATTCATAATTTAAATACCAAAGCAGCATTTAAGCGGGTTGCAGACCAAGAGCTAAGCTAAGTTAGTTTAGCTTAGCTCGCGTAGCTGAGGTGATTCTCCATACTTGTGTGCAGACCGCAAACTATGTAAGCTAAGCTATGTGAACTACCCGAAATATGCGAAGCTAAGTTGGTTGTGTATGCCGGCCGATGCTAACTGAGCTAAGCTGGCTCGCCCGCCTCACCCCTCGCGCTCCCCTTTGGCTCCTTTCGTTAGTGTTGTCGAGTCTTTCGCTTAGTTGTTGATGTGCACGCGAACAAATTTCTAGTTTAGCTATAGCTGGCTTAGCTTAGCTGACTTAGCTTAGCTCCACCATAGCTTAGCTTTTGGTCTGCAACCGGCTTTAGACTTCACATTTTGTTGATTTGTTGATGTTGCCATGGTAACTTTAAAAAACGCGCGTTCCATAAAGTGCGATTTAAACACGCTAGAGCGTACTTTAAATGAGTAAAAAAGGGCACCAATAGAAAAAAATATGTTATTCTTTAAGATAAATCTATACATTTGTTATGCCGAAAAGATCACTATATGAAATTCCGTCGATAGGTAAAAATCGCAAAGTAAGCTCCGAAAATTATTTAAAACATGTTTTGTTCCGTTATTTAATATGTTATATGAAAAAAAAATTACAATGTATCTTTAAATACAACTAAAACATTTGTCGTGATATTTTTGCTCTTAACGAGATTAACTTCCAGCTCTGTTTTAAAATGTATTTTATTTTCAGAGAATAGAATTTTCTGATTTTATTTTACAATCAGCTTAAGAAACTGTTGAGAATCCGTGTTCGAACTTCACATGCAGTATTTTACTTCAAAAATTAGACTCCTCAATGACGCCCTACAATAGACCTTTGCATGAACTAGCCGCCAAACTTTACAATATAACATTATATACCTACGAAATAACTTGGTAAAAAAATGGCGTTTTCTTGTTCGGTGTTGAACCCTGCAAAAGTTCGTAGAACTTTTTATGGGTCTAGCTCGACAAGAAACTTAACACCGTGTGACAGGTGTCCACACTGCATCGGGTTGGTGTTCATCAAAGATATTAGAAGAACGAGATGTGCTATGCGCAGTTCGTACTGAGAGGAATTGTTTTGCCGAGTGTCGCCGGTTTTGTTCACCAATACTACTGCACACCTTCGCTTGCGCTAAGGTATCCGCACTAATACATAGAACAGATTTCTGTGCGTACACGTCCCGATACCGTTCAAAGTACCCTAATTAGGTAGTACTCCGGCTACGGTCCGGCGGCCAACATAGCATATCTCGTTCTTCTAATATCTTTGGTGTTCATGTACTTAAATACTACACGAAATCATATTACTTAGTACACAAATTAAAAAAATACGTGTAATATTTTAAATGAAGTGGCGACTTTTTACGTAATTCATACCCGAGGGATAAGACTTAAATTATATTTGTATGGTTATCTTTCAAGGAGAAAAATGATCCCGTTAAAAAGTGACAGCATGCCAACTTCCTAATAAAATATTAGTCATTCAGAATATATCGGTAACACGTCTTCTTTTCCTAGTAAATATCATGACGGAATGTGACAATATCAGTGTTTTATGAACACGTGTTCCACCGTCCTAATAAAACATACGCTTTTGACTGATACTTCGTTAGGAACTCTTTCGTTATAGGCCTGCAGTCCCATTTTAACAGGAAAACGAATATTTTTTTTATTAGATTTTTAATAAATTAAAGGATTTAAGTACTTATTTCAGTAAGTTTTCTTCGTGCTGTGGCCGACAGTTGTTGATTATTTAATTTTAATTGTCCTGAAAAATATTCATGTACAAAAATCTAAATCGCGAAAGACCAATGCCACGAAAAAATCTTAACCAAATCGGATATGATTTGAGATTTTCACGTCAAAAAATATTAATAAGTGTTTAATTTTGGGGAATTATGCCGTGTTGCGGTATCTCTTATTCATACTAAACCAAAATTAAACACCGAAAACCACTTTAAATTACCTAATTTTACTGAAATACCAGTACTAAGAAGATTTGAGCGCGCAACAAATTATCGCATCTACGTAGGTAAATACATCACCGCAATCTTCAATTAACACATCTGCCCTGATTATGTACACTGTACCGCTGTCTGAAACGTTGGCTAAAGAAGGAGGTAGTAAACACGGCGTAATACCCCAAAAATAAATCACGATATTAACCAAATTGGTTTACCACTGTCAAAAGTCAGGGTAGAGAATTTGAAAGATGGTTGGGTTAGTTTTGGTCATTCGAAATTTGGTTTTTATTGATTTTTGCTTCCAAAAAGCACGATTTGGTAGTTTCCGGTAGTTCAGCTTTAGAGCGTTGGATGTCAATTGGAGGTAAAAAAAAGTGTAACATTTTTTTTAGCTTCACGTCTCATCTTGTGTTTAAATCAATAATAATACATCAATGTGTTTTACCATTGTGTTTGGCGGCAACTAAAGATATAGTAAATTGATCGAGAAAGGGAATAATGTGTAATCGTCTAGCAATATGCAATATGTATGTACGTAAAAAAAAAGAATAAATAGTAATAACAGAATTGTTAATATCCCAATGGAGAAATTTCATGAATTCGTCGGTTCCAAGAATTCCAAGGTAATGTATACAGGGTGTATCGGCACGTACCCGACAAACTTTAACCAGCTATTCCTTAGCATATTTGGAGTAAAAAATCTTATGTGCACTTTGCTGTCCGGTAACGTTTTTTTTTAATAAAAAATTTATTATTCATATTTTCACCACATGTCACCACTGTTTTATCCTTTGATAAAGTTTGAAAACCCATCTGGCAAATATTTTATTCGAATTCCGTTGAATAATGCACGTGTGTACCTATATTGGCGCACGTTTACAGTCACAACGAAATAGCACGGCACCATTCGTCTCATTTTTAACTATTATTATTTAGTGTGTGCGAAAGAGCGAAGACGCTGTTTGACACACTTGCTTATAACAGCTGTTTAACACGAAACGCAATGCCAATGACAGTGATGTAGTGTGGAAATTTTAAATTTTTTTGTTTTTAATTGAAAAAAAAAATGCTACCGGACAGCAAAGTGCCCATAATATTTTTTACTCCAAATGTGCTAAGGAATAGCTGGTTAAAGTTTGTCGGGTTAGTGCCGATACACCCTGTATACTTGACTCGGTTACTGAGAGTTGGTTGCAGTCTTTGTCCGCAGTAGCTACCGCAAGGATAGCTGGGAACCAAAGGGAAGAGTTTGCGGAAGTGCGAAACGTGATCTGCTTACTCTAGCAACTTCTGTGCACCGGGTAGCTGACTTCTAAACTTGGAGAAGAAACGTAGAATTTGCTACAATTTCACTCAGAATAAATCCAATTTTCAATTCATAAAATAGTAACAGAAAAAAATGTGGTTAATATGAAATAATCGGCTCACGACTAGGAATCGGAGGTCGCGGGTTCAAATTCCGGCGTGCGCAAGTAAATTTAATTGAATTAGTTTTTGTGAAGTTTCGTGTACAAATCATATAAAATATATATGTTATATTTGAGACATGTTATGGAGTGGAAGATACTGTCATTATCGTCCAGGTGAAAGGCAACCACTCTGGCTTTAGTCGTATTTAGTGACCAGTTCTGAATAGCCAGGTACTCAAATAGGATAGAACGCGGTTCTAAAGATTTAATGCCTGCAATCCCAGTTTTAATCGGATTACAAATAATTTGAAGAGAGTCTTAATAAATTAGTAATACTCATTTATCTCGGTGCACTTACAAACAAGCCAATAAATGTGTATTTAACAAAAAAAGCATCGAGTACCACAAATTAAATATTTACTCAAAATAAATATAATAAAATAAAGGTGATAAGACAAGTGATAAGACGGGTACGTTATTGAATTACCTTGCGGGGAAGGAACCTGTTTTATATGATTTTAATCTTTCGCTAGCGTTGATAAAAAAAACACTGCTATACACATAAAACATGACGAACATCCGTTCTGTGTTGCATACATGGACGTGCAAAAAGCAAAGCGCGTGGATTATTTTGGATCAAAACCAAAAAGAACGAAGTTAAACTGACCAGTCCCAAAGAAAGGGTTTTTTCGAAACCGGTCAACAATAAATAATAAAAAAGTAATTATTCCATCACTTCTAATAACTGGCGTAGGAAGGATTAAAGAATACTGAATTCTGTAGATATAAGATCCCTGATCCGATTCCACGACGCTTTATCCAAGGACAGTTGATACCCATGACAGTTAATCCTTCAGACACTAGAGCCCCAAAGGATTTTTCTGGTACCTACCAAAAATTTATAGAATATTTGTTTCAACTAAGCCATTAACTGCACCATAAATATATCATATTTTCTTATTCGGCGGCACGACCTCTCTCCACACCCCTTCGGGGACATATAGTAATATTATATGTAGGTAGGTATATCACATTTTCCCTTTAGACTGTTTATATAAGTATATTTTGTTATTCGGCGGTGTATCCTTTGCATACTCCTTGGGAGATATGGCAATTATTAGCGGTCCTCTTTGCCTACCCATCCGGGAAACGCGTGATCGCTAGTTACAATGAAACTGCCATTCCCAATACATGTAATCTTTTCGTGTTTTGTAATGAAGTTTATCGAATCAAATGGTTTTCTGGTTCACCTACCGTAACATAATTATTTTAGCAATGTTTTGCTATTTTTATGACGGACTTCGAAAATTATAATATTGTTCGAAAGATAGCTAAAATCTTTTAAAAAATCACAGCTAGCTGCAGCAGCAGTCCATGCTAGATAAAGTAACTCGTAGGTATATGGAAATATCATCCACTCTAAATGGTATAGTATCTTGCAAATTCTTAACGTGCAAACTGTAATGCTGCGTATACATTTGCAAACCGAAACGCAAGCCGAGCCTCGAATATTGGGAAAAGAACGAGGTAACCGCAAGCGGCGTTTCGCACCGTTTCCTTTCACATAATTCGAGGCTCGGTTCGCAAATATATACGCACTATTTTGAATCAGTAATTTTCATTCCACGATAATCAAATTACAACGTGGATAATTCAGGTTTATTTCAGTCACGTCCAGTGAACACTGTACTAAGAGATTATACCACATTATGTGCGGAAAAGTGATGATTGCTGGACCTGGCGAGTTGAAAATCGCGAAATTACAGACAGAAAAGCTATGCAAATTCCGCGACGTCAGAACTCACAATCCGCGACTTTCAGGTTATTGCTTACTAATAGAAATAAAATAATGTTTTCACTTGAAATAGATAAGTTTATAAAATTGTACCTACTTATATATAAAATTTACTATTTTCTTCAAAACACGTCAAATACCTACTTTATCAATTATTCTCCTTCACATTTGAACAGTACCTAATCTGTCAATAACATTGCACTGAAATAATTATTTAAAATTCCTGTCACCTAACTCAGAACACCTGTTTACACACAGAGAGGTAAGCGATGCATAAAATAATTATTACACTATGTAGCATAGGTATATTTTTATTTTTTGTGAAACTGTAGAAATAATGTTTTAATAAACGCCGTTTCATTTGCGCTGAAACTCGAATGTGTATATTTTGCGTGTACTGATGTATTTGATGACAAAAACACAACTGTACCCCCCCCCCAATTACAATTACATAAACTTATTTTAATTTACACAGTCGAGAAACAACTGTGTACTATACATTAAGGGTTGGTTGTCAGGTGTGTAAAATTAAAAACATGTTCATGTTAAGGCTCAATATCAAAAAGACGGGGCACGATCGAGTGAATCAAATACGTGACTCGGGGCATGTCAATAGTCACATAAACGTGAATGAAGGTGTGTGTGCCAAGAAAGGTTGTGTTGCGGTTCATCCTCGACGGCGTGATGTTTGTTAGATTGGACACTTTCTTGTGAGGGATTTAAAAAAATCAAAATTTAGAGGAGAAATCGAATTCCAATTATTTTGTCTTGAAATTTATTCGAATTTTGAAATCCAGTCCAAAGGCATATCCCCTTATCGGAATCCTCGAGGAAATGCGCGAAAGTACCTACCTAAGACTTGGGCAAACTTCTCGCAGTCGCCGAATCACCCCTGCGTGAGTCGGGGGTGAGAATAGAACACCCCAGCCGGCCAGAAATCCCGGCCACCAGGAGCGCAGAAAGCGAGAGGGGTTGTGCCGTACCGCGTGTAGCGTTTGGGATTAGCCGTGTTTGCACGGGAACCTGAAATCCATCGGATTGAATACTGTCTAGTGACTCGTCAACTCTGCCGGTAAGGATGATGACAAGTGGTAAGCGTTACGTAAGTAGTGGGGTTTAGATTTTAGACTCAGCTAAAGGGAATAAATATATGAACAAGAAATGTACTATGGGGTAGGTTTGAGAAGCTGTGCCTTCTGAAAAGATAATTACGGCAGGTACTTGTTTCTCATTTCATGTTCCCAACTGGAAGATGAAGACGTCAAAGCAAATACCCTATAATATTTATAATACACTCAACTCCACTGAAATAGTGGCAGTATCAACAACTCTAGCCTCTAGAGGTAGCTAGAGTGGCATTTTGATATTCCTTTCAATGGGGGCTAATTGAATTAATTTAGTACTTGGTGGAGGTGTTTTGCGCTTTCTAATTTGTATTTTGATCAATGTTGATAAAAATAAAATTAAAATGTTTCAAAAAGTAGGTTCTGTGGTTCAGTTTACGAACAAACAACAAAAACAAGTCGTTGTTTAAGATGCAAAAAACGTTGACAGGTTGCAGAGACGTTGGTGAAATGATTTCGTTAAATCCTACCAAATAAAATGTTCTTGATTATGTAAAACATGGATTACATCATGAAAATTTAATAATAACAAAAAAAAGGTTAATTCGGCAAAGCTGTTAGTTCCATGTAGCATTCTGTGTTTAAATTGAAGTTATAAATCTTCGTCAATGTTGATGTTCAAAACATTTTTTTGTACCTTTTTGGCGCCCCTATCTGTACAGTGTAAAGGTAGGAGAGCTATTTCGCTACCCGGTGAAGCACTAGGAAAGACTTACAAGGCGGGTGAAAGGGGCTGAAAGGATTTATTAATACGGATCTTGAAGAGGCCCGGATTATATGCACTAGGAAAAACAGAATTTTGTATGTGTTTTGAATTATCAAATATATATTTTTTTTTATTTTAGTTTATTTAAGAAACATACAGTTTTACAAAAAAAATAATTGAACATAAAATATAGAACATGATTTAAACCAGTTAAGTTCCATTTATAATATTTATAAAAGCTAGAAATTAATTAAAAGTAATAAAGTACATAGTGTGTGTGAAAAATGATTAAAAAGAGAATACTAATCAATACAGAAGTAATATTTTTAACTTAGGTACATAGTAAGGTTAATTTGATTTTAAACGATTTAAGAGTACAGTGGAAAATGTCAATATCGCTTAAGGCATTATAAGATTTGCAGATACGCCCGAGGAAGGAGTTTTGTGCGTATTTCGATTTGAAATGTTGTATATAAAATAAGGTATTTGATCTGGTATTGCGTTCAGGACAATGAAATGCAATCCTTTCTTACAGGGCTGGGGAGTCAATAAGGCAGTTAACAATTTTGTACAGAAACAGTACGTCAATTTTTTTTCTTCGTTTTTAAATAGTAATAGGATTACATTGATGATTTTAATATAATATTAATATCACATATTTTTTATGGTAACAAAATACTTATATTATTAAATTGTGTAAGTATTTTGTTACCGTTTTAAATCATCAGAGAGAGTTAAAAGATTGACTTTATTTTTATTTCGCTTCTATCAATATATACTATTTGTTATTCTCCTACTAAACAAAAATATTACAATAAATAAAAGGTATATCACAGTTACTGCCATACGTATTTATTTATTTATTATTATTACATTTGTTTACGGACTATATACAAAAATAACACAGTACAAAGCATATAATATGAACTAAAAACAGTAGCAATGAACGTAGAGAATGGTCAGTAATATTATAATTTCTGAGATGGAGTTTTTGAAGATGGAGTTTTAAGATGTCTCCTTTAAAAACTAGTATTTACCTTATTTTTTGTGTTATTATAAAACTTTTGAATATTTCATAATTTAGTTTCTTGTATTGCATCTCTACAGTAACTCTTTTAAAATAACTTAAATTTATATTGATATTGTATCTCCACTTAAACCATATAAATAAGATAAAAATACTTATAATACCCACACTCAGGCTTCGCCTTCGTGGGATTTTTTTTTTAAATTATGTACATCTATTTCAATATTTTTTATACATTTTTCAATATTTTATGTAACCATGTATGTATAAAAAAAATTCAATAATAAATAAATGAAAAAAAAAAATAAAAAAAATAAAAATAAAAATAAAAAAATAAAAAATAAATATCGTTAACAATGCGTTTTTCATTTTCATTTCATTTTAATTAAATATGTACAAGCGTTATGTCTTGTCAGATCTATCGTTCTAGTACACCAAAAGCTCGTGAAAATACCAAAATAATTATGCTGTAAAAAAATTATACTTTTTATTAAAACTATCTGCGAAGTTTTTACTAGGTGTGTTATATCACAGCTCTTTGACAGCTATATAACAGATCCATATCATAGCTGTGGGTAAAACACAAAATAACCTATACCCACCCTAAACAAATTGAGATTGAGGGTTGAAAAGTGATTTACATAATATGGCTATCGTCAAATAATCACTAACCTGGTCCGACCTTCGTACTTGAAGACGGGTAAATCTTACTCAATGTGACCGCATTCGCACGGATAGTTTTAATGAAGCGCAGCAGGACCTTTCAACTAAGTCAAAAGCACTTTCTGCGTAGTTAACTTAACTTTCAAACAATTTCAAGTAATCCTCTAATGACAACCGATTGACACCTTTGCCCCAACTTACGGGAATTTACAAATCTTTAATATGTAATTAATTATAATTAAGGAACTAGCCTTAGAGGGGAATTTTGAAAATGTCACTGTTTTTTTTTAACTTTATTTATTTTCATTTCTTTACATATATTATATATATTAATAGATAGTAAATAATAACATAATATATAATACCAAATTGTATACACAAGAAATGAAAACCCACTAAGGCACTGCCTGAGTGTGGATAAAATAAAACGATTACTATATTTCAAGTTCCTAAATATAATATATATAAAAAATATAGAAAAAGTTTTTTTTATTTTTTTTTATATAGTTATTATAAAATTAAAGAGAAAACATTATGTACAATAGTTTATGAAGTTTCAGCAAGTGAGTTGTAGAAAGGATCAATAAATTTATAGAAAAAGCGTTTCAATATCTGCGTCATTCAGCCATAATTTTACCTCTTTAACATATTCTATCGTTTTATTTATCATTTGAGTTTGTAGTGGAAGAAGGTTAAATGTACGAGGACCAATGAAACTGCTATGTGTCTGCATTAATTTAGTATTTGTTTGGGGGGTTTAAAATATATTATTTGTTCTTTTGTCCATTCTGTTTTCATTTATTTTGAAATTGTTATAAATGTTTTTTACCCTACTCGAAATCCTGAAACTTTTTTTATGTCCATATGTATTTATATGTATTTTTCATTTAATTTGCACTTACCCCATTACATTTCCATTGGATATCCAAGCTTTGAAATAGCCATTTGACTAGTTTTTGCTCTTGCAGAATACAGATTTCAGTCTATAATTGTAGATAAGACGACCCCAAAAAAATAAGATCGTCTCCTACAACTAAATTTTAACTAACTAACTAACCATTGTGCCGTTTCTCCGCAGGGGTAGGCAGAGAGGACGGACCGCTAAACAACTCCGTCTTGGCACACACTCCTTGCCTCATTCACAGTCATACATACTCTTCTACTGTTCTGACTCTTGACATGGCCCGACTCAAGTAGGATTATCTGATTCACTTGGTAATGCCATGTCTTCCTCGGGCGTCCCCGACTTATACTACCATTCGCATTTGCATCGTATATTCTCCTTACACTCCCTTCTTCGCTCATTAATTCTACATGCCCAAACCATCTAAGCGTCCCTTTCTTGATCTTACTCAATACGCTTACATCAGCCTTGCACTCTTTTATGTTTTTACAAATAATGCATCATAATAATTATGGCATGCTGAGTATAGAACTTTTGAATTTTTAGAAAATACCGAAGATGTAAGACATCAAAATTTTGATAATTGTGACAGAAAAAACTTGTGACATCACGGTACACGCGCGGCGGTACTGCAGCAGCACTGCCATACGAACTATGAGTTGAATTGAAATCGAAAAGTAATTTGTGTGTCGTTAATAATTCTTTAAATATAATATCTCTTTCAGACTATCCCGTGATTTTTCGTGGGTCTGCAACAGAGATGTGCTTTATTTCAAATAAATCCATTTCAAATGGAAATGCAAAATGGGTATTTTCCATTTTGCATTTTAAATGCTTTTCTAAAAACCATTTTCCATTTTGCATTTTAAATGCTTTTCTCAATGCATTTTCCATTTTAAATGCTTTTTGCAACATTCTTCATACTATTTCTACTCATCTTTTTTTCATAAGCCCCAAATATCAGTCGGTCCTCAACCTCGCTATGAGAGATAATTCCCATTTGTCAAGTTGCTCCTACCAGGGAGCAACTTGGCAATTCTGGCAGTCCTGGCAATTGAGTGATACCATTACAAAAAATACTGATTCAAATACTGAACATGGGGCCATGACGCTGTAATATTATAGTTTCTATGTTTTTACGTTGGCAACATTAGAGTCCCGCGCAAATTTTTTGTGGTTTCATAATCTGTAGTCGTGGTGTTTTTGGATTTACCATCACGTATAATGTTTGTTCTACATTGATGTCCATTATTAAATGACAAAATTGTTTAAAAATTCTGTAATTATTTTAATTGTTTGACCTGAGAAACCTATTGCATTTTCAATGCATTTTGAAAATAGGTATTTTGCATTTTGCATTTGAAATGCTTTTCTAAAAACCATTTTGCATTTTGCATTTTCAAATGGAAAAGTTTTGACCCATTTCCATTTTGCATTTTAAATGGTTTTGGGTACCCATTTTGCACATCTCTGGTCTGCAAGTGTGAATTCAGACAACGCGATTCGATTCAAACAAACGGACAATAAATCACTGATAAGGTTTTACTGAAGTCTTGTCGACTTATGAAGGTTGGCGAGAATGATATTATGAAAACGATAAAGTGGAATGGCTAAAACCCATAGACATATGAATATTAGTAGACCTGCCCTAAGTGATTAAAAGCGTATTATCCCCACTCCCCATACCGGTTCCATTGGAGCCGGCTGTGCTCGCGTATGGCCTCAAGTGAAATTTGAAAACGTGACGTCATCATTCTTGTGCGAACTATGGTCGAGGTATCATCGGTTCATTTTACGAAATAACACGGCAAAATGTTGACTTGTACTATGAAAACTTGTAAAAATAGATGTGAAAAAGAGAATAAACCCAATTGTCGTATTACATTCCATATATAAGCATTATTTTACTTTATTTTAAGCATATTCACATCGTATAATATGAATCAGTTGTTACTATCACATCGAGAAACGTCTGGACGCGAAACACAAAGCTGGTTGGTTGCTGGGAAGTAAATTATGAACATTTATAAAAGTGTCTTAACTAAATACTTAAACGAAATATTCGACTCTGAAAATAGAACCGAATTTTTTTGCCGAATTTGGACTTCGCAAATTTGTTCATAACGTGGCGAGTAATTTGCGCTCCCATGTAAAAATGTCTATTCATTCAAAAGCAGATTTTACTTTTAAGAAGTAAATGGTGATATTATAATGCGAGATGCCTATTTACTGTCAGATTGATTTATTGACGAATCACAGTCAGCCTTACGCCCTTCGTTCTTCAACAGTTGATTTTACCCTTCGCCATTATCTTCTCGTCTATTAATTCCTATGTCTGTGCTAAAACCACTGAATAGATAACCCATAGAAGTGTGATCTGTATCTACCAATTTGACGAAAAACTGCTGTCGCCAATAATTAATTAAACTTTTGGACTCCCGGGTCACTGGCATACCGATGAAATTCATTATCTAAAGGAATTCGATATTTGCAAACGTTTGAAAAATTTCACCAGAGGTGAGGGAAAAATAGCTTAATTCGGATTGATTTCGGATTCATACTATCAATAGCCTCACAAAACATATTGGCGGCCTCCGTGGTGGAGGGGTAAGGTTCTCGAATAATAATCTGGAGGTTGCGGGTTCAAATCCCGGCGTGCGCAAGTTAATTTTATTTGATTAATTTGTGTTTTTTCACAAATTAAAATAATATTTAGTATATTTGCGGCACGTTCCAAACGGGAAATGCTCTCAGTATCGCCCTGGTGTAATAACACCATTCAGAGCTGAAACGTTGCTTGAAATGTATTTGACCGTGTTTGGTGACCAGATCTGAACAGCCAGGTCTCTCTCCCCCCACCTTCCCCTTACCATTACCTTCATACTTATAACATCCTCCTATTGGGGATGCCGGTGACCCATTGATGTATTTAGTCTATGCGGTGACCGGATACATCATCAAAATGATAATTCATCACATCTTTAAAAAGTTATATAAAGTCATGGAAAGTGATGAAACAAAAACTTTATTAACTGGGTTAAGTAGGTTAGGTTACGTTAGGTTTAAATTATTTTTTTCATCGTTTCTAATTACTTTATATCACTTTTTAAAAGTGTGTTGAATTGTCACTGTGTTGAGTTATCATGGAACCGGGGATGCCATAGTCTCACTGGCTCCAGACGGTTGGGAGCAGTTGGGACGACTCTTGCGGTTTCATATAAAAAAATAATAATACCTGATTCAGCATTATTTTAAGAAAAATGACTGCCGACTAAAGCAAAAAAAAGGAAAAGAAATGAATAGATCAGGTGTAAGAAATCATTTCAGTTTCCGGACAAAATAACCACGGTGTTGTCCAACATCCGATGATAAACTTAAGATAAGAAACAGCTTTCTACTAAATCAATGAAACTTTATCAATTAAGAAAACAATGTCAAAACGTAATTAGGTTTTAAAAATATTAATTTGGAAAGTATCAAAATTAACATTAAATTACCTGGCCTCGTGGCTTCATAATTCATAAATACCTAGCTTTACCGCGGGAAACTTTTAATCACAGAAAGTTAAGAATTAAATTTAATTTGAAAACAATATTAGTTTGAATATTTTCCCGAAATTAGCTGAGGTCGTCTCACTTTAATCGCGGCATAGAAAATTATAAGATTTTTATTTTTATGTGAACACCGCACAACAGTCCCAACTGCTCCCAATCGTCTGAAGCCAGTGAGACTATGGCATTCCCAATTGGGGTATGTTGTGAGGCTCAAGGTAGAGGGAGAGGAATGAGATGGGGAGAGGATGGTGAGGGTTACCTAGCTATTCAGATCTGGTCACCAAACAAGGCTAAAGCCATTTCAAACAATGTTTCAACTTTGAATGGTGATCTTCCACCAGGGCGATACTGAGAGTACCTTCCACTCTGGAACGTGCCGCTAGTGTAGTATATATAGGGTTTTCCAATAAGAGGTGTTTAGCTGGACTTGTTTGTTGATATTATGTATTAACTATTTACTCAATAAAAAAAAAACCAAGAGTTATTGTTGAAAAGCCTTTCTATCCTCAACGTGTGACTGTTTGGTGCGGTTTATGGTCCGGACCTTACTAGACAAATTGTACCTTACTTTTTCGAAAATGAGGCTGTAGCAACAGTTACGGTGAATGGATTGCGCTATCGAGAGATGATTAATGATTTTTTATGGCCGGAATTGGATGGTATTGATCTGGACAACGTTTACTTTCAACAAGACGGCGCTAGGTGCCACATAAGCAACGAAACCATTGATCTTTTACGATTGAATATCAAAATAACACCTCTTATTGGAAAACCCTGTATTATTTTAAATGAATAAATTGTGAAATAACACAAAATACTCAAATAAAATTTGAACCCGCGACCTTCGTCTTGCTAGTCGAGAGGATTTCAAATTAATAAACGTGTATTGTGACTTCTACCAGAAATTCATGTTATACCTACAAAGTTTTTCAGGATAGATCTACTATTACTATTTTATTTTAACTGTCAAAACAAAAGGTTATGACGAGTTTTACTGCGGCACTAAACAGACGATCCCGAGAATAATAATAATATTTGGATGATTGGTATAGCGCCGTTTTTGTACAACATCACCCCAAGGGCGCTGTACAAATATGTAGAAGTTTGATCTATAACATATAAAAGAAAACTGTCGTCTTTTCTACATCTATGTCTCAGAAAAGACAATGAAAATGACCATCTGTTCAAGAAATAAATACGACACCAGAAGTAAGGAGAATTTTTTATATTCAAACTGTCCGATCGACATAAACATTTTTTTTTCAGATTTTATAAGTGTGGCAAGTAGGTACCCTTTGTAAATAATTATTTCATTCACTACCCACATTACTACACCAATGTTGGCAACACTTGGGATATGCCACACGACTGCGAGCAAACCGCTCTTGGCATTTTTCTATCGACCGGCCCCGATTACATGGACTGTCCTGCTGTCTTAAAATCCTATATTTGCGTAAAATGAAAACAGTGTAGCATATTAGTAAACTTGTTAAGAGCCTTCGAATACTAGCATATTGTCATATTATTTTAAAACGCTCGCTACTATTATTATTTTAATGGTCTATTGCAACAAATATACGTCATTGAAATAAAGTACAATTTATATTCATATGACATATGAGTGAAACGTCAAAACGTGACATGAACGATGAAGGCGATGCACCACGTCGTGTAATATTTTAAATCGAGCCGCTATCAATAAAACCCCTTATGTGGATGGCGATAAGGTTTAAATTCCCGCTTAATACCATTCGCCTGTTTTGATTTATGCAAGAAAAAAACATGCCCAAAAAGTGCCTTTTATTTTATTTTGTGGATGTTCAGGCACAAATATTTAAATGTTTTTCGATCATTTTATAAATAACTGAATTTGCCACATTATACATTAAAACCATAACCGAAAAGGGGTTCGTAAGTAGGAGATTTTGAACTTTAAACAGTTTTCATAGGCCTTATACATTATATTTTTCTGAGCTTATAAAAAGACTTATCTAAAAAATACTCGATTCTTTCAAAGGCCAAGTTGTATTCTACTCGCAGTATTTAATTAAAGCATCTGAAACATTTCCAGCCAACCAAATTTTCATACCAAACATACATGATTTTGCATTACTACGTAGTGCATCGCCTTAAGAAAACATACAAATATCCCGTGCTTCTTGTGGGGAACGAACGAGAAAGGCAATCCGGCACCTATTTATGGTGGCGTTTCCAATGTTTCGAAAATATTTATAAATTAGCGCAGAGTTAGATAGCCTGAATTCTTGACAAATCAGTTCCAATTTTGAAAATAACATTTTTTTTTAAATCCGTTAAATTTTATATTATAGGTAGGTTACTTTATCGCTTGTCTGAATTCTTAACAGTTTCAAAAGGGACACTTAAATTGAAAGCAGATCCGAGTTCCAGAGTTCATCGAACAGAGTTATGCAGGAAACACGCATAACCGAAATTAGATTTTTGCTGATTAGTGCAGACCTTTCATCTGAGTTATTGACAAATCAGTTCAAATTTACAAAATGAAATTTAAAAAAATCTGTTAAAATTTTATATTATAGGTAGATAATTTATCGTTTGTCCATTTTCTTTACATAATCAGCACAAATTTTGAAAATGACACTTAAAAATCATATTTTCGATGATGAGTATAGAAGTCGCGCCGTGAATTCACGCCGTGAATATACGCCGCGATTCGCGCGTGAACTGTGTCCATCCACACGCGCAAAGCTTCTGTCTTGTTCGCCGCAAACCCTTTGTCGCGGGCCAAAAAACCGACAAAAATCGGGGAATGGCGCGAAGCGCGAATGCGAAGATTGCGAAGATTGCGAAGGCGTGAACAAGATCCACACTCGTGTTTCGCGGTCTTCGCGGCCGTTCGCGCCGCGAGTGTAGAGCGCGCTTAATATGTAGAACGAACACACGTTCGTGCGATTTGTATGGTAAGCTAAATGGTAAATAATGTTATTTTACGATAATCATGATGCAGTAGTCACAGAGAGAGATCGTACGTGACACCGTCGTTCTAGTATCAGTCAGCATAATTTAGAAGAGTACAAGAGTACATCGTCTCATACATATATGTCATATATGTATGAGACGATGTATGGATGAGAGGAAAGTAAAGAATATGTGAGAAGCACAGTTCTATCCTGCCACAAGATCATCTAATTTGAATATTTGAAAAGTTTTTGCAGTTATTCGAAAAGTTTTACAATTTTTCCGGTTCATTGCATTTTTTTTTAAATTTTGTTTCTGAAGTCACGTGTTCGCAAAAAAAATTATTACGGTACCTCTATGGGTATGTATTCGGGTGAAATGCGAATAGAATTCTACCGAAATCCCATTATGATCTAAGAGAAAGCCAACCAAACGTAAACGAAATACCCATCCCGGGTAGCAGAAACGTTACAAGATAAAACAACTCTTAGTGCCTAATTAATTGCCATGTATAAATGTATGGTGAGATTCGAACCGTATTAACCCTCCCGTACAGAAGGGGGTACTATACGTCCCCCAAACGAGAGTTTTGTACGATATCCAAGTTGTTTTTTACATCACATACTCTATAATTTAGGTTATCGTAACAATTATTAACTTTTTTTTAAATATCCTAAACAATATCTCTCCAATTCAGATGAAATTACTCTCCTTTCTCTTCCTAGATAGCCACTACTTTTTTTTAAATCCTAGTCGCAAACATGCCGTGCGAGAAACATGTATTTGAGTTACATTCGACAATCTCTTTTACCGTTTTGCATTACTCACCTCATTACTTACCTTACATTACTTTACCTCGCATTCCGAATTTCTAAAAAATAATAATAAAATTCCCTTACACTCTTAAGCTCTTTAAAAAAGTATGTTATTTTTTAAGATAATGTTTATACACTTGCAGAGATGATAAAGTATTTAAATCAAATTTCCTCGATATAAAAAAGTAGCAAAATTTGAAAAAAAAACTCTGTTATTTAACATGTTATATTGTTAAAAATTGTGTTATTTTACATGTTATAGGTATGAAAATTTCATGTTGTTTTTTTTAAATGTTATTTAAGACATTTATCGAGAGATTTTTGCATTATTTTAAATCAGTCATGCTTTAGTAAATATTTTCGCTTACGCCTATCAATTACAACCGGTCTTTTTTATATTAGCGCGCTCCCTCTAACATTCGTAATTACATATCTCCCTTTCAAACCATGTTCTTCTATTTGAACGCTCACTATAAAAAAAATGTAACATATGAGTGTTACAGGAAAGGGCAAGAGAGACACGATCACTCTGCGATATGTGGGGGACCCTAGCGATCCCACTGCAGGGATACGTGAGTTTTATTTTCAATTACGTAAAAGTTAAGGGCAAACTAATAATTGGTCGATGTTAGATGTAGCCACTCACGGAGTTCAATGCGGGTACAAGTAATCGATACACGAAGTAGCAAATTAGGTTCAGTACTAGTGTAGTTCATGTACAATTTGTACAACATAGGGATGTAATACAGGTTAATATTCTCAACTGTGAAGTCGAAGGAGTCGTAAATGTAGTTGATGGGGTTTTAAATAACTAACCTGAACATCACCGCATTTCCACAGGGGTAGGCAGAGAGGATACACTCTGGTTTTCGCATATTCTTTCCTTTCCTCGCATCCATACATCGTCTCATACATATATACATACGTACTCTTCTGTTATACTGACTTCTATCGTGCCATGTCTTTCTCGAGTGTCCCCGGTTTTTTCTTCCATTTAATTGTGCCTGATATTACTCCTAGCTCCTTTCTTTGTTCAACCTCTCTAATACCACACAAGTACCCCAACTGTTCTAAACTGTCCAATTGGGGTAGGTAGGTATATTGTGTGACTGAATGGAGTGGGGAAAAAATAAGAGGAAGGTTGGGAAGTACCTGGCTATTCAGATCAGACCATCAAACACAACTTAAGCTATTTTAAACAACATTTCGATTCTGAACAGTAAACGTTCGCCGGGGCAATTCTGACAGTATCAACCGCAAATTAATGATTTCTCCTTTCAACATAACTGAAACACAACTCAAAGTACGCTTTATTGTGAACATCAGAGACCATTTTGTACGTACGCAGCTTTGAATTGCTAATGACTAATGAGTAGAGATGTGCCGATTATGACTTTCGCCGACTAGCCGATTAGTCGGTTGTAATAAGACCGACTAGTCGGCTAAGCCGATTACGGTTTCGGGGATAGTTCTAGGTACCCTGAAAGGTCGCGCATGGCCAAAGTGTACCTCTGCGGTCCCGCAAGTTCTGTTTACAGTGAGAAGCTGTTCTCAGAGGCCGGAAACATATATGAAACAAAAAGAAATCGATTGCTACCAGAAAGGCAGAAGCTTTAGTCTCCTTACATCATAATTTACCCTTAATTAAAAAATATAAGTTATAAAAAATATAAGGAGATTATGATATTTTTGGTTGTCACAATTGTGACTTTGATTTGATTAGATTATGTAGGTATGGTTATAAGAAATATGTTTTTTTCATTTTTTTTTGTTTTTATCAAACAGTTCATGTTTAGAATTTTTGGATATGTATATATAATATATACATACATTACTGTGCATCTTGTACATACAATCTTAATTTAATACATATAACTGAGTTTGTTAATTGAAAAAATCTACTTTTTATTTTAATAATAAGAAATACTTATAAATGTTCATTGAAGATAAGAAGATATTATGTTGTTTTTTATGTTAATTAGGATAGATACTAATTTTGTTCAATAAATGTCATAATTATGTTTTCTTTACAAGCAAGTAATTTTAAAAAGTGATTACCAAAGGAAAGATTGCTTTACATTTTTTAATGTATAAGACTGATTATAAAAGAAAATATATATAATCAAGGTTTTTATTTCATGTAGTTCCCCCGCATTCATATTATTGAGAAATACATACAACGTAAGAAGCCGGATAGTCGGCGCTCTTTGCCGATTAGTCGCCGACTAATCGCCGACTACAATAGTGGCCGGATAGTCGGCTTTACCGACTAGTCGGAACATCTCTACTAATGAGCTATTTTTTTAGTAATAACATAATGCCCTTTGAAAAGATTGCCGTCTGAAGTCATTAACCAAAGGAAAAGCCTTATTTTAATACCGGACATAACCGATGTAAGCAAAGTATTTAGTGATTACGGAACGAAATTTCCGTGTGAAAATTTGTATTGTTTTTTTTTTAAAATTTGTAATAGGTGCGGGAAAGCAGACAGTGCAGTTTTGAAGGTATATTTTTTAAAAAAATGGCGCAACTTATACACATGAGGTTTATTTTATGCCGTATTAAGTTCCGAAGATGACATCAGAAAGATGATGGACCCAAGCAGCGATACATTGATGGAGACGATTTCTTTTAGAAGTTTTCGGCCGCATTTTGGCACATCTCGACGAGTGTAGCGGCGATTTCCTCACGAATTCGATCCTTGAGTTCTAACAAGGTGTGTAGTTACATATGTAACCTATTTAACCTAGTTTTTGTTTCGTTATAGCACTTTTTATAGGTGAGTTGAATTGTCATTTTGATGAGTTATCATGGAACCTTTGCAAGAAACGTGCGGACGGCGAAGCCCCGGTGTTGTCCGTACGAAACCATGGTAACGACTGAAAACGGCACGACCCTCCCGACAGAATGAGACCCCTCCCGGGATTCTACCCCCACGACACATGATGTACCGGCCCTTCAAAACTACACTATCTGTTTTGCTGAACCCTTTATAATATTCCTGGCCAGAGATTCGATACGATCAAATATATCTTAACTAATTAACACGCAGCGGCCTTTTCTCCGGAGGAAAGATGAGAGATCGCCAGACACTCTTTGATTCATTCACATCCATTTATCGTTTCATACATTATTTTCTGTAATTTATACTTTTGAAAAAACCCGACTCAAGTATCTAACTCCAAGCAGAAATCTGAAAATCTCATGTCTCTAATAAATTTATACGTCAACACAATAACTTTCAACCCGTTACGTCATTTCGCTGGGTTAAAGTGACTAGGTACTTTTTCTGGTATCCTCTCTTATCGGAAGTTAGCTTTCATATTCCCCTACATAATTAACGTATGTAGGCGAATATGAAAGTACTAAATTAGCGGAGTTGACTCGCACTAGTCACGTAGGTTTCGATGCCACCAAGGGTGTCATCTTATACTACGTCGTTCGTACTTACCTATTGGTCCTTCACATAGTAACTAAGTACAATACTAATACTTTTTGACAAACAATAATTCATCAAATGAATCGTTCGTTCGTTGTTATGTTATTATTCGATGAGAACAAAACTATTTTGAGTGTCATTGTTATAGGAACAAATTAGAGACGTTGGATGTCGTCATTTCGAACTATAAATTCGAATTATATTGTGTTAATGCCCATCACTCGTGATAAGATAGTAGGTACCTACTCCAGATATTATTAGAAAAATAATTCAAACATATCACATCTCAAGTGAGTATAGTATGTATTTTGTGAATACTTTGTGTCCCAACTGCTCCCAATCGTCTGGAGCCAGTGAGACTATGGCATCCACGATTGGGGTATTTTGTGAGGCTGAAAGTAGTGGGGAGGGGAAGGAGATGGGGAGAGGAAGGAGTCGAGAAAGAGGAAGGTGCGGAAGTACCTGGCTATTCAGATCTGGTCACCAAACACGGCCAAATCCATTTCAAGCAACGTTTCAATTCTGAATGGTGCTTACACCAGAGCGATACTGAGAGCATCTTCCACTTTGGAATGTGCCGAAAATATACGATAATTTTTTTTTAATGAATAATTTATGAAATAACATAATTAATCAAATAAAATTTACTTGCGCAGGCCGGGAATTGAACCCGCGACCTCCAGCTTGGTAGTTGAGAGCCTTACCTCTCGACCACGCAGACCAATACTGCACAAGAGTCCCAACCAATGTTCCCTCTAAGGTGTGTCCGCACACATGTTTTAATCTTCCGCACACATATCGAAGAATCTCCAATATGAAAGAACAACATCTGACAAAAAAATACTTTTTCTGTAATGTAATTTTTGAAAAGTAATGTATTATTTTGTGGTACATTAACTTTATTAAAAGGTCGATAGTCAATACAGAATCGCTGTTGAGTCGCTCTGTTGATTGGTGCATGGGATCTCCCATGAGTGTGCTTGTTGGGTTATGGGGCTGAAGAATTTGGAAGGGGAAGAAAAAGGTCGAAAGTAACTGGCTATTTAGATCAAAAATCTTAAAACATTTCGAGTGGTGAGTGGTGATCTATAACCAGGGCACTAAGGAGTACCTACCACTCTGGAGTGAATTCAGATAGTGTTGCAATGAGAGTATCTACCACTCTGGAGTGAATTCAGATAGTGTTGCAATGAGAGTATCTACCACTCTGGAGTGAATTCAGATAGTGTCGCAATGATAGTATCTAACACTCTGGAATGAATTCAAATAGTGACGCAATTTAGAAACGAACTTTTTTCATCATCGCTGTGTTTTGTGTATGCCAACGTCAGCGTGACAAATAATCTATAAAATAGACCACAAAGATATTAAAAGGCTCCTAAAAACTGTGTACAAAACACACACAGTACCAACAATGTAAGTGGATTTTTAACCAAACGGCGTGACATTATCAAAATTATTATCTTTATTTACGTGAGAGTGGACTTTTACGTGTAATATTAAGGGTATTACTTTCTAACGGTCCTACAGCAAAACTCACGTAAAAGTATTAATAATAAAAATATTTGAATACTACTCCCAACTGCCAGGAGCCAGTGAGACACTATGACAGCCCCAATTGTAGTACGTTATGAGGTTGAAGGTAGTGGACAGGAGAAAGATATAGGGATTATGAAGGTGGGAAAGTATCTGGCAATTCAGATCTGGTCACCGACCACGTTTTAAGCAACTTTTCGATTCTGAATTATCATATTTCACTAGGGCAATACTGAAAGTATCTACCATTCTGATAATTTGTACAGCGCCGTTTTTTTGAAAAATCACCTCAAAGCTCCATTCTACTACCAACCAGACAATATCTATTATAATATGTTTCAATCATTAAAGAATATAAATACACATTAATAAAATAAATACCAGAATTAATAAAAGCATTTCCAATTACATGTGTTCTATTTGTGTCCTCTGCGTGCGAACTGTATATAAATTTCTCTAGTAGACAATGAACAGTGATAATCTCAATTAACCTCCCAGGTAAGTATGGTCCAGTATCTATATTATTATGAAATCTGTTAGCCATAAGTTGATTAGTCTGTCTAGTCTATGGTTAGTAATAGGATAGATCATTGTAGAAATATATTATATAGTTGTACAGCGCCCTTAAGGAGATTTTTCAAATCATCCAAATATTATTATTATTTAAAAACATGAACAGTTATGTAGGTACCGTACTGGATATTGAGTTTTCAATATTTTGTTCATTACCTTATCAATTTCGTCACAGTTTATAGACGTATTTATCCCATTATAACACGAATAAACCTGTGTAATAAACACCGGTAGCGATATTGTTAAGACGACATCATAACAATAATATTATTATTTAATTATAATGTATTAGTCGAGCAATTACCCGGAGCGATGAGATATAAAGATGATAGCATTTCATTAACGGGATTGATTAAGTAGGTACTGAGTACTTATTTAATTTTCAGTGATAGCGTTCACACAAAAATAATATTATTATTATTGTGATACAAAATACTCGAATCGAATTTAGAACATTTAAAACACAGTGGTGGAGAGATAAAAATTTAAAAGAGAATTAATTAAAATTTGTATATTCTAATAATAAATTAGTTAATATTTTTACAATTAATAAATAAAAATTTTAAAACATTGATGTAAATATTATGTAGGTGTAATGAATGCATAAATTTATGCTTAAAAAATATTATTTTTAGCGTGATGAATAAACATAAAATTGTATGCCTACATTAAAGTAAATAAATGTAGTTTGCGAAAACGTGCAATATTATCACTTTTTTAATTAGGTAGTTTCATGAAATAACATTTGGGACGTCAGTCTAGTCACAGTCTCTCGAAAGCGAAAGTTACTGAAAGTGATCTGCGTAAATAAACATAGGTTCCGCACATTGTTACGGCAAACCCATTGGATATTTATCCGATTCTTATATGTACGATCGATATAAACAAATAAACCCGGTTTATCAGACCGGTTTATTAGAAAATAGACGAGTGTAGGAAAAAACATGCAGTCAAATCGTACACAGGACGCACTTCGAACAGACGTTTATTACTTGCACGTTCTGCGGTCGTAAAATTCATATTTAATTACTGAAATGATAAATAAATAAAATAACAGGTAGAAAAGTAGGCGTGGATCAGAAACACGTACGTTTCAGCGATAATAAAGGCACTATCTTCCCAACAGTGGGCGACAAAGGCATCTGTCAAACAGTGGCTTCGACCGTCATGTCCCGGGGGCTCATAACAAATCGATACGGCGACGTGACACTGATAACAGGCAATTGATAAGGACTCACCAAGTGTAGCACGGTGTTCACCACCTCACGGTTGGTCACCTGTCCGACTTCAATCAGCCCGATAAGAACGGCGAATTTCAGGCTATCGTTCATAGGCATCCTAACAACCTCCTCCGGCCTTTTTATGTCACTGAACGGCGGCACTTTGAGGTCTGCCATGATAGAGGCAGTCACTTTTCACAAACTCACACTGAAAATTTGCACTTTTTATCACTCAAACTCGTAAAAACATTATTTTATCGACTCGCGCGATAGTACACCACTGCCGCAATCTGCCATGTTGAAATAATGCAATGCGATTCGTGAGGGCTGCCAACATCAAGACATGACAGTCCGCGAGAATGGAGGCTATTCATTTCAGTGATATAAGTAGTCTCTTTAAAGAGCTTTCATACTAGACTCTTACGAGTGGTCACAGTGGTTAGACACGAGTCGCTGGAGTGAATTTGCATCAATTAGTGATTTAGCTTGCTCAGGTTACCGTCCTGTTTGTTTTTAAACATGGCCGCCATGGATGTGGACGTATCGCGGGTGAGCTCTCAAATTTTTCTCTACTTTCACATTAAGACTGGTGATTTTACATTTAAACTAACCTAATATCTAAGCTAAAAGTTCATTTCATTTGTTCAGCTAATTTTTGTATGTGTTTAAAGTGTATTTATATGTTAAAAATGTGTTTGAAACCAGGGCGTTGTTCAACTGCATCCTTTGTAGAAATTTCTCTCTGTCCCTGTCATTCTAATGGCATTAGATTGGTGCTAAGTGAATAAGAAATATGGAGAAATTGAGTCACGTTCTAGGACTGTCACATTTTTTGAGGACACGGCCGTATTTGAATATGTATTACAGTTGCAGGACATTCCGACTGCCGTAATATAGTAATGTTCTAACTGTTCGGTCGTTATTTCCAGGTCGAAGCCCATATTCGCAACCTCAAACTGTCGGGTCATGTCGGGTTTGACAGCCTACCCGACCAACTGGTCAACAAGAGCGTACAAAATGGATTTGTATTCAATATCTTGTGTATCGGTATGTATTATCCTTAACAACACAACCACAACAAATATACCATAATACTTATTCTCTGGGTGCTATTTTCTAAAGGAGTTTGGCAACACACTGAAATAATAACTTCTTGATAACATTAACCATGGCCAAGACTAGATTCTCCTGATTTAGTGATGTGTAAACCGCCATTCCACGGAGAACTGATAACGCTTGTGACAAATGACAACTTTGAAATATGTATCCCGAACATATTGCAATCGTGACGTTGACATGGACGTTGGGCGGGAATTCTGTGTTTATTCTTCCTGTATTTCGATAGAAGTTCTGAAGAACTAATGTCATTGATCCCTTTGCAGCGTTTGCATTTAGTTGAAATTTTCCACTTTGCATTCTTACCTTGGCTGCAACATGGGTCTCTTCAAGACCGAGGTTCACTCCATTTTGAACATCTGCAAATAAAAATTATCGATAATTAGTAGTGAAGCATGCAGAACCCTTCATTCTCATTTTGAATCATTTTTAATTTTTAACTTCTCAGGTATGCTTTTGGGAATGGCTCATATAGTCTTGTTGCATCTCCCTTACTGTCATAGTGAGAATTATGATCTTAACAGTGTGAAAAGAAAAAATACCACACCATATATTTAAATCTAGAAGTTAACCACAGAAAAATTTAAATTTACATCTCCATGAAACCGAAGGATCAGATCGAAATTTAAGAAAAATTTATGAAACTTTTTGAAATTTTACTTATTATTTTTATACAAAAACAATAAATGGGGTGACAATAATGTTTATAGTAAATGTGTCCATTAAAATGCTAGGTGGAGTAGCGTGAGCCATTTAAAAAAAAATTGTTTGCATTAAAAATTTTATAAATCATGTGTTTATTTATAATAATTGAATTTCAAAGTTTAATTACCTTTCTAAAATAGTTTTTAGTTTTCGGTTTATTTCATTCTATTCAGAAATATTCCATTTGTTTGGATTTTATTGCAAAGTAGAAATCCACACAAATTCTGACAGAATAGAGAAATGAGGGATTAAAAGGAATGCATGATTGTTGATTGTTTGATTTTGATTGTTTCAGGTGAGACGGGCCTGGGTAAGTCCACCCTGATGGATTCACTGTTCAACACGAGCTTTGAATCAACCCCCAGTCCACATTCTCTGCCTACCGTCAAGTTGAAGGCTCACACTTATGAGCTACAGGAGTCCAATGTCCGATTGAAGGTTAGTTATTTTATTTTTTAACTGCTTCTTACCATTTGGAGCCAGTGAGCATATGCCATCCCCAATGGGGGTATATTGGGAAACTAAAGGTAGAGGGAGGGGAAGTATATGGGAAAATATCTGGCTATTCAGATCTGGTCACCAAACACGGCCAAAGCCATTTCAAGCAACATTTAAATTCTGAATGGTGGACTTATACCAAGGCGATACTGAGAGTATCTTCCACTCTGCAACATGCCGCAAATACGCTAAATATTATTTTTAATGAGTAAATTGTGGTCGAGGGGTAAAACTTGACTAGAAAGCCGGAGCGGAGGTCGCGGGTTCAAATCCCGGCGTGCGTAAGTAAATTTTATTTGTTTATTTTACAAATTTCGTTATTTAAAATAATGTATAGTATATTTGCGGAATGTTCCAGAGTGGAACATACTCTCAGTATCGCTATGGCGTAAGACCACCATTCAGAATTGAAACATTGGTTGAAATGGCTTTGGCCCTGTTTGGTGACCAGATCTGAATAGCCAGGTACTTCCGCACTTTCCGCTTCTCCATCTCCTTCCCCTCCACACTACCTTCAGCCTCACAACATACCCCAATTGGGATGCCATAGTTTCACTGGCTCTCACGGTTGGGACTCTTGTGCACTGGCTCTGGGCAGTTGTTACTATTTGCGATGCTCACATAAAATTGAAATAATGTGGAACATTTAACTTACCGATATTTTAATGATTAACGGGTGTTAGTTCTATTCTATTCCATCATTGTACTGGTAAAACGACCATTGTGGCAACTTTTCGAACTACTATTTTGAACTGTTGACATAAATTTAGGAGCGGCACCTAGCTTTTGTTTCTACCTATACAACATATACATAACTTTCATTGGCTCTGCCGCTTTGATTGTCCAGAAGCTTGGTCGTAGCTCGATAGTGACAGTTGACATGCTTCCATGCCATATCTTCCTTTTTTCTATTATATATGGTTTCACAGTATAACCTCGCATTATCAACCAATTTTTTCATTTGCGTGTAGGCTGAACCAATGTTAGAAAAATTCTCTGTATATGTATGCAGTATAACATACAATTTCATAATGTAGACATTCTTAGCAATAACCTTCACAAATATCAAATTGAAGGGTGTACAATCATAAATGAATGCATGAATATGATTATAGAATGTATTTCGAGATTTAATTTATGATTTATTTGAGATTTATTTAAAAAAAATATATTGCTTTACTGAGGATTGAATCTTCCTCCCCAGGGACTGACTAAAATGAGTCTGGATTAGATAAATGAGAATCGGAGGGTATAGAGATTTATTAACTGCTGTAAAGTTGCTGCATCGCCTTAACCCATAGAAGTGGGTTAAGGCGATGCACTACGTCGTGTAATATTTTAAATTGAGCCGCTATCAATAACAACCCTTACGTAGATGGCGATAAGGTTTAAATTCCCGCTTAACACCATCCGCCTGTTTTGATTTATGCAAGAAAAATACATGGCCAAAAAGTGCCTTTTATTTTATTTTGTGGATGTTCAGGCATAAATATTTAATTTTTTACCGATCATTTTATAAATAAGTTAATTTGCCACATTATACAATTAAATCATAACCGAAAATGGGTTCGTAAGTAGGAGATTTTGAACTTTAAAGCAATTTTCATAGGTCTATACATAATTTTTTTCTGGGTTTATAAAAAGACTTGTATAAAAAATACTCGATTATTTCAAAGGTCGAGATGTATTCTACTCGCAGTATTTAATTAAAGCATCTGAAACATTTCTAGGCGACCAAATTTTCAAACCAAAAACACATGATTTTGCATTACTACGTATGGCATCGCCTTAATTTCCACTACGAAGTTTCCAATGCATTCATTCATTCAAGAAAACAAAACAACATCGATATTCAAACAGATGTGTTTGAAAATCCATCTTTCTATCCCTTTTACTTTTTAGTTTTAAAACATATATCTATAAGCAACTTCAGTATAAGAATCTTTTTTGGTTAACCTTATTCAACATCATGTGTAAATATTATTATATAAGTGGTTTGTTTCATACAAAATAAATAATGTTTCTAGCTGACGATCTGCGATACTGTCGGCTACGGTGACCAGATCAACAAGGACGACAGCTTCAAGGCAGTGGTGGACTATATTGACGCCCAGTTCGAGGCCTTCCTGCAGGAGGAGCTGAAGATCAAGCGCGCCCTCAACTCCTACCACGACAGCCGCACGCATGTCTGCCTGTACTTCATCTGTCCCACAGGTTGAGAACACAAATACCCCACTACATCTAGCCGAGTCTATTTGCCCTTTTTATACTTTCCCTGGTCCAAATTTTTTTTTTTAAATTTTACATTCCCATGCCTGAGCTAGTCATTTAACTCTAAGTGACTAAACACCAAGCATATCAATGGAAGGCATGTTGGGAAGATTGCTTCCGTTGAAGCAGACATTTCAACAGAGGCGGCTCTAGGAAGGAGTCCAGAAGTGGAAGGTCAATTGAAAAAAAAGAATATGAAATGTTAATACATATTGCTAATGCTTATTGAATATTATAAAAACGCAAATCTATGTAATTAATTTACCGGTACTCACATATTCTGAAGCCGGTAGTACCATATTATTTAATTTAAGATTATTTATCTACTTATTTACGAAAATAACTAATTAATGGTTTTTTTCCTTTTGAAAAATCTTTTTCTCCTAAAAGTTTGTAAATCACTAATTCCAACCTCAGTCCATTGTGTATAAGCAGATTTAAAAAGTAAGCAAAGCGAAAATACCCATACATTCATTTTATTGCACCCGCAAAACCACTGACAAAAATTATAAGTTTTCGTTTTTAACCTCTTTATTCTTCTCTCTCTATTTGAATACGTTTATTGTTTGTGATTTCTTTCAATATGATATCTACAGAATTTGACATTTTAAATTATTCAATGCAAATTACATCAACATGTGAAACAGCGTTAAATTTAGTAATTGATGATTGGAAGGAAGATATAGATAAAAACTTGCATATTGTTGCGGTGTTTTTAGATTTTCAGAGAGCTTTTGAAACAATAGATAGAAAAAGAGTTATTAAAAAATTAAAAAAATATGGTATAAAAGGGAAAGAACTGGAATGGTTTAAAAACTACTTAAGCAACAGACAACAAACAACAAAGATAAGAAACAATATATCAAATCCGATTGAAAATAAGCTGGGTGTACCGCAAGGATCTGTATTGGGTCCGATATTGTTTATACTCTACATAAATGATATGGTAAAAATATTAAAACATTGCAAAATAAGACTGTTTGCAGACGACGCACTAATTTATATTGCAGAAGATAATTATGAGAAAGCAATCAAAAAGATAAATAGTGACTTAGAAACATTGTCAAAATGGCTCAAACTAAATAAATTAAAAAATGTAAATAAGACAAAATACATGCATATAGGCAGAACAAATACGCATGAGGAACCAAAGGTTTCTATAAATGGAGAAATCATAAAAAAAGTGGAAGAAATTAAATATCTGGGTGTTATTATAGACTCAAAATTGAACTTCTCAAAAAATGCAGACAAAATGCAATTAAAAAAATTGCAAAAAAAATATCATTTCTTGGTAGAATCAGAAACAAAGTAAATAAAGAAACATGCCAGATAATATACAATACAATTATATCACCACACTTTAATTACTGTTCAAGTATTCTTTTTCTCTGCAATAAAGAGAAAATGAAAAAAATGCAAATACTGCAAAATAAAGCAATGCGAATAATACTTAAGCGCAACATATACACACGGATAAGAGACATGTTAAAGGAGCTGAATATTTTGACAGTGAAGCAAACTGTGTATTTGAATGTACTTATTTTTATACATAAAATTAACATAGGGATGATGTCTAAGGAACTGAAAAGAACAATAAATTACAATAACGAGATACACGGACACGGGACGAGAAATTCTAAGCAAATTAGATTGCCAGCAAGAAAAAAAACAAGCACCCAAAAATCTCTGATGTACCAGGCCGTTCAACTCTATAACAAAATCCCGAAGGAAATTGCTGTGATAGAAAATATTAATAAGTTCAAAAATGAATTAAGAAAATATGTCTATCTCAATTATTAATGTTTCTTTTTTTGTGACTTTATTGAAATATTTAAAGAAAGATTATGTTTGCCAAACAATGTACATGTTTATATGTTTATAAAACTATTAGCACACACGAAGATGTGAGCTAACTTAAGATTAATAAATAAATAAACATTCAATTCGAATTTGAATATTCAAGTTCGAGATGGCTATCGTTTATCAAACAAAATTTTTTTTTTCACATCTCCCTCTAATACCCTAATAATCCTAGGTCGTAGATATCTCTCTCATCGCGGTCATGTCCGAAAACTAGTTAAAAATAAATTTTTGTATCACACTAAGTATACGTCAGACTTGATAGTGTTTACCTCCTTTGTCTCTATAGCCAAGAGAAAGAAAGGAGATTGGTTTGGGATAAAATTTAAAGTGACCCATGCTAGGACATGTAATAGCTTCTCATTTGGACGCTAGTTGGCACTGGAACGAATCGAAAAAACATATGAATCTGCACGAATGAAAACTAAATAAATAATCGGGTGGTTTGTTAAATCCTTTTTTATATTAATACTATTGCAGCTTATTTTTGGGAGGTCATTGCCCAAATGACCTTCTAAGAAGAGCCGCCACTTCAATTCAATCCTTTTAGACTTGGCAGAATGTGCGGGTTAATTAATATTTACCTTCAAAATTGAATATGTGTGTATTTTGAACTGTATTTACGAAACAACAGCCCATTTCTGTTATTATAGATGTAGGTGACAGATCATCATTATTTGATTTTAATTATGTTGTTGACAAAAAGTGTGTAGTCACTATGTTATTAGTCAAATAAGCGTTTCTAAATACTGCGAGAGAATGTCACGAATAGGTAAAACAGGTTTCACTTATTGCCGAGGTTCATGGACCCCTTATTTAATGTTTTCCTTTCTATCTGTAGGTCACGGCTTGAAATCCATTGATCTGGTCTGCATGAAGAAGCTGGACACCAAGGTGAACATCATTCCCATCATCGCCAAGGCCGATACCATCTCCAAAACCGAGCTGCAGAAGTTCAAGGCAAGTAGAAATCACATCAAAAGAGAGGATACAAATTAGTTTAATAATATAGTATTCTGTTTTTAAAATATAATATCAGCCTCTTAGTGAACCTTTGTGGTCTTGTGGGTTACGGGAAAGGGAAAATGTGTACTCGTAAAGTACACATTTTAATACATTAATTATACCACCAATTGTTTTATACGGGGTGTATCAGCAAGTACCCGAAAGATTTTAGAGGCGATGGAGGTGACTGGAGGCTTACGTCACCACTAATCCTGAACATCCTGGAAGGAGCAAGGATTCACTTTGTGTCCAAACCTCCTCTGGCTCTCCCGTCGGCCGAGCTCAGGCAGAATTTCAGGACAAAGTCGTCCTCAGACATGACCGCGCACATCGAAATGATGAAAGCGTCAAAGATTCTGGAACTAGAGGTGTGGAGAATTGCGGGTGGGATCAAGCCCTCACATCTTGGAGTCGGGAAGAACGCCAACTCCTCAACTCATCCTGGAGAGAGTCTACACTGAAGACTTACAAACCTGCATGGGATAGGTGGCGTAGATGGGGCACGCAGAACGGCGTGGATGTCAACAATCCCCCACCAACAATGGTCGCCAGGTATCTAGCCCACTTATTTGTTCGAGAAGGTCTAGCCCCTAAGACCATTCAGGTCCACAAATCAGCCATCGTCACATTTTGCGGCCCAGCTCAGAATGCGAGAAAAATCAGTTCTGATTTTCTGGTGAGACACGTTCTCAAGGCAATCTCAATGGCACGAGGAATCAAAGAGAAAGCCCCCATCTGGGACCCAAGACAGGTGGTAGACTGGTTGGTCAAGAATCCCCCCGCAGAAGACTCACTATTTGAAGCATCACGAAGGGCAGCAATACTTCTCGTCTTGGCGTCAGGCAGGAGAGTTCATGATTTAACTCTCCTAAGAGTTACCCCAGACCATTTTATCGACAAGAGGAGTACGATCACCTTGTGGCCAGTTTTCGGAGCAAAGACCGATTCAGCCAAGCACAAACAGTCAGGCTGGAAATTGACGGGTTCAGAAAAAGACAACATCAACCCACTTAAATGGTTGAGGAAAGTTGTTGCTCTCTCTAAAGCCAGAAGAGGCCCACTACTAAAGCACCTGTTTTTGACCACATCAGGAGAGGCAAAACCTGCAACGCAGACAATAATAGGGGGGTGGATTAAATCAGTCCTCAGAGAAGCAGGAGTCCACGCAACCCCAGGAAGTGTACGCTCGGCTGTAGCCTCTCTAAACTGGTTGGAAGACTATCCTATAGAGGAGATACTCACAAGAGGGAATTGGAAATCTGAGCACACCTTCCGGAAATTCTACCGAAGGGAGGTCGCTCAATCGGGTAGCGAACACCTCCAGTGCTCAATGGCTCCATTCTTTACTCCAGTTTAAATAGCATCACATATAACGCAAGTTTCAGATCACCAGGTGAGAGCAGACACATCTCATAATGGATTCCAGGCATCGATAAGGAACACAAAATAAAATAATTTTACCTACCAATAAAATTTATATTTTGTTTCCATCGATGCCTGGAATCCAGGTAATCCCTACCTGGTGCATTACGAGTCATATGAACAAAAACATCACGTGACCTGAAATGCGCGTCACTACAGTGTTGCCAGTAGGGAGAGAAAGTGTGGCAAGTGGAGAAAAGGGGCAAATATAGGGAATAAACACGCGCGAAACGCAAATGAAAAGGGCGAAAGAGCAAGCTCTCTCTCATAATGGATTCCAGGCATCGATGGAAACAAAATATAAATTTTATTGGTAGGTAAAATTATTTTATTTTAATACATTAATTATACCACCAATTGTTTTATACGGGGTGTATCAGCAAGTACCCGAAAGATTTTAACAAGCGATTCTTTAGCATATTTGGAGTAAAAAAGCTTTAAAAAAATATATTTTACCCATCGTCACTCATCACGCTGCTAAACGTCGCAACGGATCACATGATCACCTCTATACGGCGCGGCTGGAATGAATTGGAGTGCATATCACGTGACCCACTAGAGCAAGGCTGCCCAACCTTTTTAACAGTTGGGCCAAATTGACGATTTTGAATCACTGGCGGGCCACTGAATACCTGACGGTTCCTATTTCCATGGGGGGGGGGGGGTTTGTTAGAGAATTTCTATAAAACATAATTCCTCACAAAAAAAATTCAAAATGAGTGCTCCCCACCAAATATTTGAAATCCATGGGGGGGGGGTTGTTACGGAACTTCGCTGAGAAAAAATTCCGCGCACCCAAAAACATCATATGTGATTCCCCACAACAATTTTTCGATTTCCATGGGGGGGGGGGTGGCTACAAGATTCCATTTCGGACGCAAAAAATACTATATCAGAACCGGTGTATTTTTGTTTAAAAAGTAAGTTCAACAGGTTAGATTTTTTCGTCACTGATTCTCGTTCTGAGTAGCTCAAATAGCGATAAATCTCCTTCGTTTGCAACACTGGTGACCGCGCGCAAGCGGCATTGTTTGTTTTACCGCAGGCCCGCGACACTTTTTCAAATTGGCGGATTGGCGGGTTTTTTGAAAATGGTTCACGCGGGCCACTTATAATTCGTTCGCGGGCCACATTATGGCCCGCGGGCCTGGGGTTGGGCAGCCTTGCACTAGAGTATGCCTTGTGGTAACGTTTGATGGAGAAAAAAAAATTGTTTATCAGATAGCAAAATGACATCTACATTTTTGACTACAAATATTTATTTATTAATTTTCGGGAAATCGACAGTTTACATTCAATCAGTTTGTACACAAGTATTAAATAGCCAAAATAAAACCAATTATGGATTTCCTCCTTGTGACTTTACCTCTACTGAGACAGCATAATATGGAATAAGTAAATTAAATTTGTATGAAAGGAATATTAACTAAAAAAAATTATACAAAATATAAGATAAAACGAAAAATTTACAAAACAATACATTTATAGCCATGGAGAGAGGTTGTATATAAAAATAAAATCATAATAGACAGTCGTATCCATAATTTCAGAAACCTCCACTTTCACAGTCGACGGCAATTTAAATAAACAAAATGTAAAAAATACTAAAAATAAAATAAACAGAAATAATAATTAAAAATAAATAAATAAAAATGATAACTATAGCAGACTTAAGGTCATGCAGTTACCAGTGTTTTTTGATAAAGTGTCCTCTGCGTGCAGTTTTATCTTGTATAAGCATAAACTTTTTAATTTAAGTGTGTTTGTCGGAAGTGACTTGCCAGGTAAGTATGTTTTGGTATCTTTTCTAAATAATAAATGTAGATCCTAGGAAATAAATTGTACAGCGCCCTTGAGGTGATTTTTCACAAAAACGGTGCTCTACTAATTATCCAATTATTATTATTATTATAAACAATAGAGACGTAAACATTATTCACAAACCATCAGAGAAATATTCTTTTATGGACCTCTTGTATTTGGTAAGTTCGCTACTGAAAATATATCAACCTTAGATAATACGCTATTGTAATTATTGCAAAGTCTGTTCAGGCAAGAATTCTGCTTAGAGTTCGTTTTGCTTTGATCAACCCTGAACAGGACACAAGAGCGTGTTGAACGCGCAGGTACATTGAATGGAATCTTGTTTAGCAACTCTGGGCAGGACTACTCCATCCTTATGTTGCCTCCGTACACTCAGTGAATCAATTTTAATGTATGAAGCTGCCTCTGCATAATTATTAAATCTTACAACAAAGTAACAAAGATATTTTAGGAATTTGTTTTGAATTGCTTCGATTTTATTTATATGGATTTTGTAAGACCAATGTAGACCAAACACGTAATGCTCAGGACGTCACTGGTTAAAATCTTTCATTTACATGCTGATGCAGCCTCCGTGCTCGAGGGGTAAGGCTCTCAACTAGCAAGCCGAAGGTCACGGGATTAAATCCCGATGTGCCCAAGTAAATTTTATTGATTTTTTTTATTTCTAACAAAACACATTTGGCATAATACATATGAAGACCCCAAGGCAAGAAGTTGTTAACTTACATTTTCGTAAAAAATGAGTTAGAATGCTCTCTAAACTAATTCGCATACGCTCTTTCCAATGAACACCATGCCAGAGCTTAAAAACGGCAAGAACATGCTTAAATCAATGTGATGAACATGTTAACTACGTGTTTCTGTGACAATAAGTTGATTAAATCAGGGCAAGAACTTGTTAACTACTAAGTTAGCAAGTTCTTGCCGTAATTCTGTAATTAACAACTTCTTCCCATCTACATTGGTTTAGATTTTTATGGTTAACATGTTATTCACTCACTTTGACGTTTTCCTTGGTGGTTTTAAAAAGTTTTGCAGTGCCTGTTTTTTATTTAAAAATCATCGAAAATGAGTTCCAGAGGTGAAAAAATGGTGAAGATGTGTCAAAAATTGATGAGGGAATCAGGTAAGCTGTATAAAACATTATCGTTCATCTTAATTTATCCTTAAAGTAGTTTGAAAATGGGTGAATCATTTTGTTTTGGTGTTTTTCTGTCTAAAAGTCAACATTTTTTATTGTAATGCATATTAATTTGTTTCGGGAAGTGTTCAAGAGTCCACTAATTTAGTACAACCTGAGAAGCATTTAGAAATACCTCTAAATAATGTAATTTTAATGGATGGTAAATGCAAAAAAATGTTTTACTCTGTGACTCTTAATATTCTTTTATGTTTTCTTATGTTTTGAATTCCTTCATTAATGCTTTACAATATTTCGTTTCAGAAAGTGTTCAAGACTCTTTGAATGGTGTTGAGTTTGGGATATTATTAGGAATACCTCAACATAATGTCATGTTAATGGAAGGTAAACTTAAAAATACTTTATTGTGACACTAAATTCTTTTGAACATTGAACTAAATATGATTATTTTATTGTACTTTGTATTTTCAGAAGATAATCAGAGTAGTCTAGAGTATATCGCTACTACCACTGGTACAGGAGATATAATTTTGGAATACGTACAACAAGATGAGATACTCAATACTTTAAATCAAACTGGTGAGGATAAGGCTTTATAATTTGAATTGAATTTTATTTTACTGGTTTGCATGTAATGAAGATTAAATTATTATTTTCAGATGCAGCTCTTGCTGTGGAAAGCAGTGTAGGACAATATACTGAGGACGCTGAAAGCGAAATTGAAAACAATTTAAACGTTTCTACTATAGAAAACAGTAATTTAGAAGGTAATTTGTCTTGCTGTACCTAGGTATATAATTTAAGATTAACTTAAAAAAAATCATTTTTGACTGTTCGCTAACTGATATGAATGTGTGTATTATTTTCAGGCACTAAAAAGAGTAGCAAGAGAAATAGCGCGGGACGCTAGGATGAGAGGTGATTCTTATGTTAATTATAAAAAAAGCCTTAAACCTGCTAAAACACCAAAACTGGAAGAAAATCTTTGTGGTAGCAACTGCAGATTGAAATGTAATTCAAGATTTAATGCCGAAGTTAGGCAAAAACTCTTTCTAGAGTTTTATTCACTACATTCAGAAGCCCAATCAACTTTGTTATTGAGATCGATGAATATTAAAAATATAGCCAGGATCACTTCGGCCAAACGATCCTGCAATATTACGTACTCTGTTTCAATACAAGGAAATAATGAACAAGTTTGCAAACCAGCCTTACAATCCATTTACCAAATAGGTAGAGGCAGATTAGGTATTTTGAGGAGAAAAGTAGCTGCATGAGTTTCATCACCAGCAGTAAGTCACAGAGGTCGCCATTGCACGAGGCCTAACAAAACACCAGATAACCAGCTTAAAGAAGTAACAGAACACATCAATATGTTCCCTGCAGAAGCTTCGCATTATTCCAGGAACAAAAATCCTCTTAAATTGTACCTCGCATCCGATTTGTCAATCCCAAAACTGTATGAGCTCTATAATATGTTTTGTGGAGAAAAAAGGGTATGCCCCTGTTTGGTTGAATCGTTACACTAGGATCTTTACAGAGGATTTCAACTTGTCGTTTGGTGTGCCTAAGACAGACTTGTGGGACTTGACCAAATTCATGTAAATATGTATAAAACTGCATTTGAAATGCAAAAACATGATAAGAAAAAGGCATCTGAATGTGATGAAACTTGTTTTTAAGTCTCAAAAAAAAAATTGACACATGCTCTGCTACCTTTTCTTTTCAATAATAATTATTATTTAGTTACTTTATATAAAAAAAATGTTTAATTTGTTTGATTGAATAAAACAACAAGCATTTAACATGTTCTTGCCTTTCAATTCTGTATCTTCCTCACCTATCCCTGAAGATGGCATGAACATGTTAACTACATTTTTTTGTAGAAAACATGTTTATTTTAACTTTTAGACTGAAAAGTTACTTAATATTACTAGATGTAATGTAAATTTGGTTTGTTTACTACACCATGAAGGATCAGTACATTGTATATGACATTCAAATAAAAAATTATAAGGCAAAACGCAAAAGTCTAAATATCTCAGAATGCCTTCAATGTAAGTTAACAACTTCTTGCCTTGGGGTCTTCATATATTTATACAATAGATAGGTAGTCCCGCGAAGCTGCCACATGGCTGCTTGTCTGCAGGTTCAACCTCAATATAAATCCATTTATATTTATATATAAAGATATACGTACTTTCAAAGGTACAAAAATATTTACTCAAAGAATAAAATAAAAAAATAATTATTTTGTGTTATTTCACAATTTATTCATATTAAATAATATATAGTATACTTGCGGCACGTTCCAGAGTGTAAGATACTCTCAGTATCGCTCTGGTGTACGACCACCATTCAGAATTGAAACATTGCTTGAATGGCTTCAGCCGTGTTTGGTCATCTTCCCCTCCTTACTACCCTTCAGCCCCACAACATACCCCGATTGGGGATACCATACTCTCACTGGCTCCTGACATTTGGGAATCTTGAGCGGTATTCACATAAAAAAATACACCCTATATAATCATCATCTTCTTCCCCTTGTCCTATTCGGGTTGTGTCTTCCAGGCATCCCTGTTCTGCGCTACTTCGGTAGCCTCCGTCCATAGCAGGCCCAACCTCTCTTTTCGTAGACTCTAGAATTTGTTCTCCCGACATAGCCTGGGGTTGTCCTCCAAACCTCTTCCCTCTTGAATCGCATTCAGTATTTTCAGTGAAATTCGATATTCTTTCATTTTTTTATATGTGACCAAGCTCAATTGTGACTTTTCTATAAATAGTAGCAGTGGTTCGATGTCATACCCATCTTCGATCATTAAGTTTCATATTCATTCTCATTTATATAATTAGCATTCTATTATTTCATATTTATGATAAATTATTGTGTGTACATTTATGATGCAATTTCATCAAAGGTCTATTGTAATTTAAAAGTATTATTGTTATTATGTATAATATAATGAGTTCATGTTGTCTGCAGTGTACATTAAAAATAATCCAATTTGAAATTTCATCAGAATGATGAAATATAAATTAGCTTGTTGGACATGTATGATTTCATTATTTATAATGATGTTGATATGACATACTTGTTCTATGAAGCATTACAGAAATGCATGGTTCAAGTAAATTTATATCATTATTTTTTAAGTTTTTGTTGTTACACATAAATATTTATAACTTTTCCGCAGAAGTCAATCTCCCCTTAATCTTTTGCACGCGGCCGTATCAACTGTTGTTACGGCAAAAAGTCTATACTCACACGCGGCCGTATCAACAGTTGATACGGAAACTTTGACGGCCGATATTCCAGCGCTCTTTCGTCATAAATGTATTTCTTGCTCGCTTGGACATTCGTAGAACTATCACGATGCTGACATCTACAAGTATTTCTCAAAAATAAAATTGTATTTCATAAAAAAAGATCCATAATCAAGTGCGCCTCTTCGCGCCTTTGAGTGCTTTAGTTCACAATTTTGTCACCGGATGGCGTTAGTACTAGTATGTTATCTGCGCTTGCGCGCGCCGAGTTGATTTGTGGAATCTGCGCCGATAACATTCTGTGTTCTGCTGTAATATTGAATTATTACGAAAAATTCAAATTAATTTGTTCACTTCAGAAATCAATTTTTTTTTTGATTTCTTGTGTTTCGTCTAGCAAATTCAATTTTACTGTATCCACGAGTGACCATATTGTGCCGATTGCGCGTATTTTTTAACATTTTACTGTGTTACAAAACTGAGTTATTGACTTTACTATATACTTTATTAATTTAAATATATTTTGTTATATATATATATTAGTTATATATTACTAAAGTGCGTGTTATTTTCGTGTTTTATATACTATTTCAAAATTTATTAGGAAACGTTCACAAGTTTTTAGTTTTTTTAATTCATTTGATTTTTCGGATAAAAAATGGCCCATAGTTTGGAAGATGATGAAATTGAAAATATATTGAACGTTTTGGATTCTGATTATGAAATGTCCGAAGATGAATTTGAACCTTCGGAACTTTCAGATACAGAAACTCAAGCGAATGAGTCTGTAAGTGAAGAAGTGCTACACTCCTGGGTGTCTGGACCTCATATTCCAAATAGTACACGAATTTGATGATTTTCAATCCGGCGTTTCTGTACAACTTAAAGAAAATTCAACAATGGCGGTTATTATGCAACTAGTTGAGAAATATAAACAAGAGATTTCTCAAATACCAGAGCCTAATACATCAGCCCACCTCAACCCGTTTCGGGTTTTGCCTAAATATGCCGCTAAGCATATGGCCGAATTGATTCCATCAACTGGCAAAATAAAAAAAACCGCGTAGACGATGTCGTGTATGCCGATTGAAAAATAAAAAAATGCAGTTAACGAGATACGTATGTAAAGAATGTGGTGTGTCTTTATGTATCGAACCCTGTTTTAAAGTTTACCATAGTTCCAAAAAAATGTGACAGACAGAGATTCCTCTAAAGTGCTTAAAAAACAATATTTATTAAGTGATATAAAATTTATGTGTTATTTTTAAGTGTTGAGTTTAGAAAAGAGTTTGAGAAAAAGTTTTCAGAACTAAAAATGATAAGTGATCATGGTGTCCCACTTATGTCTATCAACGCAGTGGCCTAATTACACACACGGCGAGTGAATGGCGGGACCACATTCAAAAGATACGGTACGTCTTTGTATGAAATTTTATGTTTTTGTTTTTATAAACATCTAAGAGTGTTGACACACGAGGATTTGTTTTCATATTGTGGAGAATAATCTGTTCTGTCTATATAGTCCAATAAATAATGCCAGAATGCTATAATTTGACATTTAATTGCGTGCATAGGTATTTGAAAATATGTACCGCGTACGGGTATAGATAAAACGGAGCAAATTAACGCGTTCAAAAGGTTAAAGTATAAAATAAAGTCACTATCCGCGTCTGTCTGTTTGTGCGCTTAGTTCTTCTAAACTATGCAATGGAGTTTGATAGGGTTTTCACTACCATTTAGTGAATTTATTCCGGAAGGTTTATATATATATATATATATAATACAAAGATATTATATTTATTGAACGTAGAGAAAATCGAACAACACTGGGTAGACTAGTAAATAAATCAACTATATGAAGTATTTACTACATGGCCTCTGTTTTTCAATACTTTTTTCTTATTGAACTCTCGTCTTTTTTTAATAATGAAATAGATTTTTCGTGGCTCTATAGCTCTTGATGAAACTTACATTGCTAGATTAAATTAGATCCTTATAAAATAAAACAAAAATATTGCAAAATTCAGAATCCGCTTCACATACAAAGCATGTTTTCTTTTTGAGTTTAGGTTACGTAGATGTATTCCATACTGTTTTATGTGACTGGTTTATATTCAAGTTTATCCCACCTTATCTTATCTTCTTCCCCTTGTCCTATTTAAGTCGGACCCAACTCCAAGAGTCCCTGTAAAAATTATCCACCAAATCTTATTTTTGTATCTGTCCTTCCAGTCCAAGATAATCACAGAGCTGCAGGCCAATGGAGTGGAAATCTACCAGTTCCCCACGGATGATGAGACCGTGTCCGAGACAAACACCTCCATGAACTCGCACATCCCCTTTGCCGTAGTCGGCAGTACTGACTTTGCCAGGATCGGCAATAAGATGGTTCGCTCCAGGCAGTACCCCTGGGGAACTGTCCAAGGTATGTTTATTTGCTTAAACTTTAGCTTTATGTATTGCGACAATTCCAGGGTGGGTATTTCGACATTTAGGGTGGGGTTCTCCTCTGACGTCGTTCCTTTGCTTTTCTTGTTCGGTCCTCGGGCCTTTTCATTCTGCTCCAAACTCTGCTTCTTCTTTCAGCAGATCAGTCCATCACTTCCTCAGTCTACCTCTTCCTCAATCTACCTCTACTCAGTCTGCCTTTTCCTTAGTCTACCCCTAGTTTTCTGGATTTTCAGTGTCCTGTCATTTATTTATTTAAACGCCTAGAGGTCTTTCACTTTTTATATACAGTAGAAACCCCCTTAATTTGAACCCTGATACAGTGGTGCCTCATACAACGAACTTAATTCGTTCCAGGAGCAAGTTCGTTATGCGAAAAGTTCGTTATGTGAAACGCGTTTTCCCATAACAATACATGTTAAAAAAAATAATTCGTTTTGTAGCATAAAATATGGTAAGATGACATAAAAAAAAGATAAATTTTTTGTTATTATTTTTATTTAGATACATCTAAAAACATAATGAAAAAAACACACATTTTTTAATTTTAAGAAATAATCGAATCTTGCACATCTTCATCCATTTTCCGCCGATGGTGCGCAAAAGAGAAATCACCTTCCTGCTTTTTTTAGAACCCATCATATAAAAAAAATGTTGAGTTTATCTTAAAAGGACGACTGCCGTGATACGTGTGCGATTTAATTCGTAATGAAGAACGATTGCTGCGATACGTGCGTAAGTTAAGCGTACTACGCAGTGACATAAATGAACCACTCACTAGATCAATATCTTCGGGTTTTTAGTACTGAGCCCATGGGTCCTAATGTTTGCCATAGATAAAAGTCTGTAACTGAAAAATATACGTCACTACTACACACATTCACCATCGACTAAGATAGAAACTATAAAAAAGGCGTAACCATAGACAATATAATTCTCATTCGGAGCCAACCCATTGGCTAGCCTAAAATCGGCCAATGACAGCGGCCTATAAACATGCATGAAGTTCGTGACAGCGGCCTATAAACATGCATGAAGTTCGTGACAGCGGCCTATAAACATGCATGAAGTTCGTATTGGAATGTGGAAAATATACGTCACAAGTCACCCATAGAGATTACCGTGTCTTTTTTTCTGACCCACCTTTTTCTCGGAGTTATACCCCCCTGCGCAGTGACTAACGAGTCTAACGACTGCCTGCGCGGGAGGATGCAATTAATCGGCAGTGATCGTAGAAGATCGGGCGACTTCGTTGTGTGAAGCGAAGTTCGTTGTGTGAAGCGAAGTTCGTTGTATGAATCGTGAAATGAACGAAAAGGAAGTTCGTTGTGTGCAGCATTCGCTGTGCGAGGCGTTCGTTGTGTGAGGCACCACTGTAATTCGAAATTTTTGCCAAAAAAATATCCACAAAAAAAATTTCATTTAAAAGGGTTTTTTAATTCGATATTTATTTTTTCTGCGCATGAATATTTGTTTGTGTTATTCGAAAAAATTCGATTTTTGTGAAAATAAATCATAAAATTTCGTAAATCTAAATCTAAAGGCGTGGCGGAAAACGCCCAAAAATATATTTTTACGTGGTTATACATTGTCCTACTTAGTTTAGTATTATTTTGTAAATGTGAATCGATTTACACTGGAATGTCGTATTTTTTCCAATTTATTTCGAATATCTGAATTCCAAAGAGCCGGCCACGCTGGAAATCGGACGTAAAAATTCAATTTACCCGGAAATATGTCATATTTTTACAAAATTTACGAATATCTGAGTTAAAAGATCCAGTGCGACGGAAATCGGCTGCGAGATTTCGATTCACACGGATATATGTATTTTATGAATTTACTTCAAATATCTTAATTTAAAAGACCAACCGTGACGAAAATCTGCCTAGAAAATTCGATTTATGCGGAATTATATCATATTTTTACGAATTTGTATAATATATCTGAATTTAAAGTGTCGGCCGTGACCGAAATCATAAGTAAATATATCCCATTTTAACGAATTTTCTTTTAATAGGCTGACCGCGGCGGTAATCGACTGCGAAAATTCGATTACACAAGAATAATTTGTATTACTATGTAATATTTCTATTTTTGAGACCGATAATTCGTGGTGGAATTCCATTATAATATATTATAATAAAACAAATAAAAAACTTTATTCCACTTAATTTTATTTTGACCGTAACCGGTTTCAGCTCGTCAAAACCGGTTACGGTCAAAATAAAATTAAGTGGAATAAAGTTTTTTATTTGTTTTATTATAACGTATTACTATGAATTTACTCCTAAGATACTACCTGAATTTGAAGGGGCGGTCGAGGAACTCGAATTATGTGGGAATTTGTTAATTCGATATTTGAATTTGATGTCTCGTGGATTTCAAATTAACGAGGTACTACTGTAGTACCTACATCTTTTTTGACAAAATGAAATAAAAATTAATAAGATTAAATAAAAAATACACATAAATAGGTAATCTGCCAATTTCCACCAGATTAATATTAATTACAAATAAAACTGTCAATAATAAATTGTAGTTAACATGCATAATATTTATACATAAACAAGACATCACAAGTTTCATTTCATCAAGAACTTTTTTTTTGACTCAATCTGTTTGTTTCCAGTTGAGAATGAGACGCACTGCGACTTTGTGAAGCTGCGTGAGATGCTGATCCGCACCAACATGGAGGACATGCGCGAGAAGACACACGCGCGCCATTACGAGCTGTACCGCAAGCGGCGCCTGCAGCAGATGGGTTTCTCCGATGTGGACTCTGACAATAAGCCCGTAAGAACATGCACACAATACTCTTTACACTTCACTCCCAAGAACTTTGAGAGAGGCAGTGCTTATGTACTTGTATGGAATTCACGCCTCAACATCAATCAACAACAATCTAATTAGTAAGATTATTCTGTATTCCGTAGGTGAGCTTCCAGCAGACCTTTGAGCAGAAGAGGAGCACACACCTTCAGGAGCTGCAGCAGAAGGAGGACGAGATGAGACAGATGTTTGTGCTCAGGGTCAAGGAGAAGGAAGCTGAACTGAAGGAAGCTGAGAAAGAGGTTGAATTGCTTTATACATGTTTCGCAAACTGACCGAAGATTCTGTCTTATAATTTTGTCATTTCTATGAAATGAAAAACACATTTTGCTCCTTTTTTTTCTTCATTTTCGTGTAATATGGCAAATTTCATTACAATTATGTCTGCTTTTTTGTCTTGATAATGAACTTTTTCAGTTTATTAAACAGATTTTCAGAAAAATGAATACTGCTCAAGAATCCTAATCGTTCTCAATCATCTGGAGCCAGTGATACTATGTCAACACCGTTAAAAGTTTATTTTTTTAACCATTGTACTAAAATTATGTAATTTTAATATTTTCATTCATAATTATTTATTTTTATTTTTTATTTATGCTTTTGACCCATTAAGGTAGTAACCCATTAAAACTAGTATATATTTTTAAAATAAATTACAGTTAAATTAAATAGACAAACAGTGCAGAGCGGATAATAATAGGTAATTACAAAATTATAAAAGTAGGATCCTGTGTACAGTAGTAGTGGCGTTCTTCGTTATTTAAAAGATCAGATTTTTCCAAAATAGTAACATAATTTTTTTACCTGTTGAAGACCGAAGTACAAAGTAGAAAAATATTAGTGAAACCTTAAGTTTTACTAGCCTGATGATGCTAGTCTTTTTTTTATTGATTATAGATAATTGCATTGCAAATTATTCTAACAAGGATCATATTAGAATGCTCGCATATTCTCCAGAGACCCATCAGCGTTCCAATGGTTAAACAGTACTACAGTTACATGGAATAGACAAACTTATAAACAAATACATCAAATTTCATCATTATTAATTTTAAAAACGTTCCAATCAACGTCATTATTATGTATAAAACGCCACTGGCTGGTAACACGTAACGCCCCGATGTGGCCCGGCATGACATCCATGTCGCCATATTCACAAATAAAAATGAACTCTATCATTTAGGTGGCAAATCGAAAATGGCCGATTTTAACCCCTCCAGCGGTTGAGGGTCATTTATGACCGGGCGTCCTTATTTTATAAAAGTATTTAGACTTTAGAAAGATAAATTTGTAATAGTTCTTTCCAGTTTTCATCAAATATTTATAATAGAATCCATTAATAAAATCCTAAAAATAGCCAAAATGAATAATTCATATTTCGCGCCGCTATGGTAACAATCAGTTTAACTGAAAAATATTTTTTATTATATCAACGAGATAAAAGTGAAGGTACAGTTTTCTTACAAATTCCCCAAACAAAACAAATGAGTTTTCGAAATATCGAGTTCTCAATTTTTCTATTATTGGAGTAAAAATGTGGTTAGCATTTTTGACAATATTTTTCACTTTTTGAATTAAAATTTTGTTATTTAGAAATATTAATGTTTATTTTAAATGCATACAACAAAAAGATAATTTTATCTAGTTTCTAAACCAGTATTTGTTTTTTGCGGAAAATGATAAAATAAGATGGATATAGCGAATTTGAAATACACAGAAAACAGTGCAAACTGTACAAAAGTGATGAAAGTACTGAAGGGTTAAATCTTTATAGAAAATTTATTTGTCAACATAAATTTTTCAAGAATTAAAAAAAAAGTGAAAATACACTACTGGGATATGTTGTATGTTAGCTGAAGGGAACTGGGAGGGGAATTACCTGGCTATTCATATTCGGTCACCAAACACAGCCAAAGCGATTTAAAGCAACATTTTGGTTCCGAATGGTGGTCTTTCACCAAGGCGATCAATATTGATATTACCTTCCACTTTAGAATTATTTTGAATGTTTAATCTTTTGATCGTCTATGAAGCACACGTGATCCAATCTTCACATTGACTTTCCAAATTACATGTTTGGAATGTCAAGACATGCGAGGCTGTTAGACAACTGGCACTTAAAATTATGTTATTTATTTTTTGCAGAAATTGCTAGTCAATAATTCTTCATTCAGGATATGAAAAAACAATGAAGAGTTAAAAATTTCAAAATAATGCCGCACGTATTTCTGTTCTTGAACACAACACAACGCTCTTCCATTGATATTGAGGCTGTCTAAACTAACTTAAATCAAATAGTGCAGAATATTTATATCTAATAGTTATGATATCTCCAAACTCGGACATTTCCCATACATTCATTCATTCATAAGCTAGACTAGCGGCATGAGTCGTGATGCTTGGTTTATTTTCATATATTTTAATGGATCATTATGCAATGCTTCACTAGCAGCCGAGTTGGCCAAAACAAGTAAATACTGCCAATATTGTACTGGTGTTGAACACATTATGTATTGATATTCTAGGGTGTTTTGCTCAAATTTGTGATTTGTTATTTTTCTTCGTAAATTAACTTTGGCAACCATTTTCAGCTCCACTTCAAGTTTGACAAGCTGAAGAAGGACAGCGCCGAGGAGCGAAAGAGGCTGGACGATAACCGCAAGAAGTTGGAGGACGACCTGATCGAGTTCAACCGGCGCAAGCAGCAGCTGACGCAGAGCCACCACACCCTGACCCTCGGCAAGAGCAAGAAAAAGTGAAAATACGCCATCGGCAGAAGCAACACGGTCAACTGAACGCGGCTTCTCTGATTCACGGCACAGTGAACACTCTACACGTGACATATGATATGAACATTATTACATACTATTATTCATGACATATTTTTATTGCATGCCGCTGTTGTTCCAATAAGGTGATTGAGAATCAATTTATATACATTTATTTTTTATTATAACTTTGTCACTTTTTAGTTAAGATCTCAACTTGTGTTTAAAATCTTGTCTTTCAACAGATGTAATGTTTTTTTCACCTCGAAGTTTGGTCGTTTAAAACTCTCACCGCATTTACATTTAATTAAATTTAATTTTGAATGGCTTCTCTGGAGACATCGATTTCTATGAGACCATATGGGTAGTTCCCAGAAGTGAACAAATTAACTCCACATATTCACATAAGACGCGTTATGTTCATACTGATCAAACAACGAAATATGGCACGTTCCTGTTTCTAGATTGAAATAGAATAACGAAACGCACGAGAAAAGAATAGCCACAACCAATTTGTTTGAATGAATGAAATGGCTGCAAATAACATCATACATAGCTAAATTAACAGAACGCATTAGAAAGTGATAGCCATTCAAAGAATATGTGTACAGGTGAAACGGCTATATTATTATGAACGCCCCTCGTTTCTATTGCCTCCTCGCGACACCAGTTGCGAGCTTAAAGCAGCCCACTGACGGGCAAGCACGTCCGCGGCAAGCATGACGTCACGGGTAAGCGACAGGCATTTTTGCATCGATGTCATGCTTAGACTTCTCGCCGCGCACTTGCTTGGCAATCAGTGGGCCGCTTTTACTCTCATGAACAAATGAGCTAGCAGAGTAGTAGAATATGACATACTGTCACTAGTTTGTCCTCCATACTCTTATGTGTTTCTGCATTTGCTGTCTCACTTTATTTTATTCAAATAGCATTGTGAATATGTAATTGTATTTATTGAAATAATAAGTTACTTTTAAATGGAAAGAAACTTCATCAGATTTGGTTTTTGCTCAGGAGTGATTTGTGCAAATCTCAATAGCACAGGAAGGCGTTTTTTTCACAAAAAGGGCCTAGAGCGACGTGTTTGTAGCAGCCGGTGACAGCTTGTCTGACCGACGGGCTTATGTGCGATACTAAACGCTGTAAATCACCAGTTTGTCCACTGGACCCAGTTCAGTGCAACCACGCGCGTTGTCTCAGTAACCTATCTTCCCTTTTAATTCATCTAAGACTCAACGGGTAGTAGCTGTTTATTCCCAAAGTTGAACAAATTAGTCTGAAGTGTGACGCCAAATTTCAAGTTTCAGAGGCAATTTGTTATACTATTCTTGTACTGCAGAACTATTATTAAAATGATTTATAGGTCTTGTTGGTTAGTTTAAGGTTTAATTTTTCTCATCACCTGCATTGCGAATGGCATATTTATTTCTACGAATTATGTTTGTAAATGTTTTATTGGCCTAGGTACTTTCATCAGCAATGCCGCAAATCAAACTAAAGTATGTTTTTAATTTGCTCAGGGCCTGACATGCTTAGAAAATAAATAACATTAATAGAAAAAAGACAAATTCTTGAAGACGTCTTTCACACTATAGTTTTACTGATAAAACACGCCCTTTCTGTGGCATTCGTCCTTCGTTTGCTTGCGGTCTAGCTATAACAGCAATATCATAATTGATACAAAATGCTAAATCTCAAGATATATGTATTGACTAATCTTGTTGAATTAAAGATTTATATAGATTATGTTCCCTTGTAAATTCACCTTAATTAGCATTCATATTTGTATAAAATTAGCCCATGTAACAATGCTGCATTATTTATCATACTTTTATTCAGCATAGATTATGTGTGTATTTCATTCCATATTATGGTAGATTCACATATCATTCCTCTTGTAACTTTCCTTATTAAAAATATATTATCTTTTAGAATAGTTTGGAACTTGGTCACATAATAATAAATTATAAAATTTGTCTTTCCCGCGCGCTGTTTTTTTGTCTTTTGCAATCTAAAGAAACTGTGTGCTAGACTCATTTTCATAATATAAGTTTAAGAACTTCTTGTTATTGTTGAAATTACAACATTTTTTCAGCGGCAATACTATAGATTGCCCGAATCGTCTTCGATGCACATTTAACGTAAGTTTTGCATAGTGATTGATCATTTAAATAAAAGTACGCTAGTACATAAATATTTTTATTATCGTCATTTGGTATTTTTAGCAATCTCAATAAGTAGCTTAATTAACATTTATTTCTCGCTTTCCCATTGTTAATATTTTCAATTAATATTGTCATTAATATATTGTAATTAGTCACCAAATGTGCTGTTGTCCAAATCCAATAAGCCCTTCACCCTTTCCAAGAAGTATTATATATAAATTAATATATTTTGTGATTAGAAGAAATTAGAAAGAGAATGTGTCAGTTGATGAAATGAAAATAACGTAGCAAAGCCAAGTATAAAATTTTAGACTTTTGACTTGCAATAAAAAATTAAATAAAGTTATTATTAAGTAATTAATTTGTCTGATTATAAATTTTGCCTTGTGCCATGACAATTATTGTTTCTTTTTCAAATTTTTTGTGTGACTTCACATGACATTCTGTTTTTTTGTTGTATTTTTTCTAGAGTTTTTATCTGTGGTTGAAATTCTTTAAAAGCTATTACACGCACTAATAAAGCTCGTAAACTTCTGGGAATGGTGGTATAATTATTTTGTATTTTTATATTTAGTGAAGACATTTTTTTGTCATACATAGTATTTATATTTGTCTCGTCCGGGTTGAAATGCTGCATTTTTTATTTATCCCTAGATTCGTGAGGATGAGATGATAATTTATCATTTATTTTATATATTTTTATGTATTAAAAAAGCCAAAACATTTTAGATTACTCTGTATTTATTTTGTAAGATATGCATTTAATTTTGTCATTATTTATACTTTCAATAAATGAGTTTATTGACAACAGTTATTTTATTTTTCATTAAACCTTCGAGGCAAGGGTGGTTATTTAACATGGGCTCTGGGGCATGTGCCCTACCAATTTTTCAGATGAATTATATCGTAAAAGTTGGCTAATATCAGCGATCGGCTTCATTAATTATTAGGTGTTGTGTTATATGCAGTAATTAATTTCAGTTGACAATTTTCGCTAACTGGTTGTTTTGGTTAGCAGGGTATCGATTCTCCAATCCAGGCCGCTCGCAATCTCCGTCGAAAGTACATACATCGGTGGACACTCTTATTCTCGAGTCTCGTCGACGGTACATACTTACATACATCAAAAGTCAATTCTCTTGAAGGAGTGGGTCGAACCATTCGTTGTTCGAGCGGAACGACTTTGTCAAGTATCGAGGCCTTGGGCTCATTTCAAATGCTGGCTAGAATTTTGTGGCTTGAGCAAGCGTATTGGGTACTGTATTAATTTTCCATAGAAATATTATTTAAGACAGGTGGGCTCAAGTTAGTTGTGCCCAAGATTGAACACAAGAGAAATTCATCTCTCTACCTGGCAATTCTCACCACTTATTTTATAACTTCCCTGAAACGGGATTTGTCATTATATATAAATATATATTTTTTTTTATGTGACACCTCACAAGAGTGTCCCTGCCTGTGCAGTGTACAGACAGGGGAACTATGTCACCACCCGGTTGGGCGGCGTTGTGAGGCGGAATAAGGTAGGGGCTGTAGGAAGGGATTTGTTAATGCGGGCCTTGAAGAGGCTCGGATTATAGGAGGGAGGAAAAACAGATGCCGGTAGCTCGTTCCACATACGAGCCGACTTACACAAAAACGAGTCGTAAAAACGGCCCGTTCTCATGAAGCCAACGTCAACCGTGAACGGGTGTTCAATTCGTGTCCGTCGAGTTTCGCGCACGTGCACCGGTGCATCAGGAATCAATGCTGCTAGCTCCTTGGAGCAGGCTCTATTGAAATACCTGTAGAACAGACACAGCATGCCTACATTGCGTCTATGCATTAGAGAAGGGAATCGGTCTGTTAACAACGGATTGTCAATCAGACGGATCGCTCTCCTTTGCACAGATTCAAGCAGGTTTATTAAGTATTTTGGGGCACCAGCCCAAAGGTGGCTCCCAAATTCAATAGTTGGGCGGACTTGAGACTTGTACAGGGTCATCAGCTGGTCACTGTTGAAGAATCTCCTAGCCCTGTACAAGACGCCCAACTTTTTGGAGGCCTGATTTACTCGGGCTTCTATGGATCCCCGATACTTGAGCTGGTCTGATATAGTAACTCCAAGCATTTCAATGGAGTCTTTATTGGGGAGAGTGCTCCCATCAAATTGCACCAGACAGTCATTGATCTCCCTCTTTGCCGAAATCAGACACGCTTGGGTTTTTGAGACGTTGAAACTGACCAAGTTGGCCTTACCCCAGGCACGAACCATCTCGAGGTGGTGGTCAATTTTTTGCTTCAAAACTTCCCAAGCTGTTCGGACATCATAGTTGGAAGGGGGCCTGTCAAAAAGATAACCCTCGTGAACGGTGCTGTCATCAGCGTAGCAGTGAATTGGTGCACATTCAACGAGATTGTTGATGTGCAATAAAAACAGCGTCGGAGACAGCACAGATCCTTGTGGCACCCCCGCATTGATTAGGTGCGGTGAGGAAGAAGAGCCGTCAACCACGGTTTGAATTGTTCTTCCCCTCAGAAAGTCCGCAATCCAACTATGCAGGGTTGGGTGGATCCCATACGATGGTAACTTCCCGATAAGCGCCCGGTGCCAGACTCTGTCAAAGGCTTTGGAGATATCCAACCCAACGGTTTGAGTTTCACCAAAACGTTCCATGTACCGCCCCCAAATATGCGTCACATATCCGAGTAGATCACCACACGATCGGTTTCGACGAAATCCATATTGCCGATCGCTTAGGATATTGTTATTCTCGAGATATGTGAGCAATTTGTTGCTAACCACCCTTTCTAATACCTTCGAGAGTATGGAAGTGATGGCTATGGGGCGGTAGTTAGAAGGGTCGGAGCGGTCCCCCTTTTTTGGGATTGGGTGGACGATTGCCTTTTTCCAAAGATCTGGCACCTTTCCACCTTTGAGAGAGAGCCTAAATAATTTCGCGAGCACTGGAGTCATTTCTGCAGAACACCTCTTGAGGACCAAGGCAGGTATTCTGTCCGGCCCACTGGCTTTACGGTATTTGTCGCTGGAATTAGGATTGCAACCTAGCAGAAAAAATAGACGCCATGATGAATATCCTTCACAAGCGATATACAAAATAGTGGGCTGTTTGTTACATAAAATTAAGAGATATTCATTTTTTCTGTATTTTCCTGAGGAAGCACTCTGGCGTTGAAAGGGTTAACCGTCTTCTATCAACATTGGACATCATCAATTATAAAGAAAGTCATTTTGTTGCATTTATATGAGACATAGTGAAATCTATGCATTGGGCGGTGATTCTTTTTCCGAGGGTTCATGCACGAACCTAAAAGGCACTAAAGGCAGAGCATTAGTGCGAGTTTGTATGAATTACATTGAAGCCAAATCTAGGGTAAGGGTAAATTGCATGAATCTGGGCCTCTTAGGTACATTTTAAATTGCCTGGCAGCCATCTATTCTCTGTCCACGATAAGAACGACCTGTTGGAGTACCAAATTAGGTTCGTTCTGCGCATACCACCCCCCCGCTCCTTTCCTTCGCCATCGCTCGGCTATCTCCGGCAATCTTCGCTGACAATTCGTTAGTCGTTAGTTAGTGCCCGCGCTTAGAGAAATTAACCCATTCAGACCCTGCTATAAAATGGATGTTCAGCCGATATGTCCGAATTCATTATCACCAATTACGAAAAACAAAAAAGGACAGGTAAACATTATTTATGTGTTATTTGTATGACTATTCGATTTACAACAATGCATTTTTATAATTCAAGGATATAGATAGGTAGTATATGTATAAAATTTGTGAATGCTGGTGTTGATCGGTTTTTTTATGTTTATAGGTGGTGCACAAACCTCAACGGACAATGATAATAAATATGTATGAAAATATTTTATCTGGTGACCCTGATATCTCACAAACATGTGCCATTCACTTAATTTCTGAGCAAACGGGTATTGGGCTACACACCATCAAATATACGTTATTGCGGTATACAAGAACCGGTCAAAGTTAACAATACCTCCTTCAAAATAAGTGACGTAAGACGACTCATTCAAGAAGGTATGGAAAAAGTTACACCGGAACATTGGAGTTACTTTGTTCGACATATTGTTGTTATCAAAAAAAAATTTTGGAATATCGATCACATTGTTGATGAACTCGAGGACAATAATGATATTCGTTAGCTTTTGAAATTTCAAATAAATCATCTGATGAAATTTTTTTTTTTTTAATTGCATTTTTTTATTTTCAACTTTGGATTGATTTCTTAGCCGATTTGATAAATCTGAGGCCTAATAAAGTACAATATGTATTGTAATACTATCATCATCATTATTTGAATGTATTAAAATGTTTTAATTTTTTATTTTATTTATCGGTAGGAAAATAAATTAAATAATTAATTTGTTAAAAAAGTGGGTCTAAATGTGTTAACGCTCGTCCTTTTAGGAGTGGGGCGAAGGGGCGGAGACATGCGCGTCCACGGGTTGTTCTAATATTGGACCGAGTATAGTATGACAAGCTTTTGAAATGATTTGTATGCAGTGGTAGAAAATTAACTATTGGTTTTAAATTGCTAATGCCATAGATATGAGAAAATTCTGACCAATGACGCTACTGCTTTGATATCTATGAATTCTGACCAATGACGTGACTGCTTTGATATCAATTTATTCTCACCAATGACGTGATGGTAACCTAGTAGTTATTATTATTAAATAACACGTCTCTGAATGTTTAAAAAATAATTTATTTTTTTCTTCATAACAAATTTTAGGCCATCAACTATTGCAACAAACACTAAACTTCATTTATAATGATATCGTATTTTTGGAACTCTGTGCATATAAGCCAGACTTGAAAAAGAATCCCCCTTTGCCAGGTATCTTAGTAATTTGAAACTTAGTTTTTGCCGGGACAGACGCGCGTATAACTGTGTCCTGTTTTTGAATTTTTTCTAAAATCTTAGACAATAGTACATCAAATTGTTCTTCCGAAATTCGTAAATGATTGCGATAGCCTTCGGTATCTTCAAACGCCTTATAATTATATTCTTATAATCCATTTTTTAGCCCACATACGAAGTTTTTTGTGCATTTTCATATTCTAAAATTCGTTCCGTAAAAGGTCAATCATAGGGACGCACGCGACGATGACTTCACTTGACTCCATTTTGACTAACAAAATCGGCTCGAGTTAAATTAAAACATCTGAACGACATCTTGTTCAATTTTTGTCGTTCAATAAAAGCCGTTTAACTAAAATCGCTCTGTCCATAAATGAACCACTCACGCTCTGTCAGAACGGGGCATTACAGAAGCCTTACTTTTTACTTTACTTTTCCATGAGACATTACAAGACCTTGCTTTTTACTTTACTTTTCCATGGAAGGTCTCGTTCATTAATATACCCAGGGGGGTATAACTCCGAGAAAAGTGGGTCAAAAAAAAGACACGGTAATCTCTATGGCTGACTTGTGACGTATATTTTCCACAAACCAGTGCACACTTCATGCATGTTTATAGGCCGCTGTCATTGGCCGATTTTAGGCTAGCCAATGGGGTTGGCTCCGAATGAGAATTATATTGTCTATGGTTACGCCTTTTTTATAGTTTCTATCCTAGTCGATGGTGTGTATGTCATGTAGTGACGTAATTTTTCAGTTACAGACTTTTATCTATGGCAAACTTTAGGACCCATGGGCTCAGTACGACAAACCCGAAGATATTGATCTAGTGAGTGGTTCATTTATGAATATACCACTCTAGATCGATATCTTCGGGCTTTTTGTATCCAACAGAATTATACAGTACTTAACCACAGATATACAAGCAGTACTTACCGTGCGGAAAAGAGCAGTAAACAAGGTAGAAAAACTCAAGGTCATCTAAAAATAAGATGCAACCATAGACAATATAATTTCTCTCGGCCTACTCCATTCATTCACTAGCCCAAAAAACTATTTTAAAAATAAAAATGTCCTTGAAGCAGAAAAATGTCGAAATGTTTTCCGAGGGCAAGGTTCATCTGACTAAGAAAATAAACTTTTACAGTGTATTTCCTTAAGATGAAACAATCTGAGAAGCAGAAACCCAAAATGACAAGAAATTTGCAATATGGTATACTGCTGTATTTGTATTGTGTATATTCCAATAAAAATGTAACCTAAAATAATTTATTGCTGTATAGGAACCTATATTAAACATTTATAAGTAAACCATAGACAAAATGCGAGAAATAATTAACTAAAAAATTTGCCACAACACAGGTTCGCCTAGTGAGGCAGATTATGCACAACTTAAAATATGGTATATTATGCCATATCTTTATAACACTCATACATATCTACCTTTTCTTCTATTAGAAACTGTTCTATTATTCTAACATTAGTTTTTCAACAATGTCATTGTTATTAAATCTTTGATGGGCGGACATAACAGTATAACTGCATTTTTGACCATTTAACGATTTATATGAGAAAATGTGTCTTGTGTATGCCGGCATCAATGGTATTAACAGTATAGTTACACCAGTACTCAAAACATAAATAAACAACTTTGTGCCTATTAAACTAACTTAAAATACTTGAGATAATTGGGTTCATAATAATGTTTTTTTGCTCTCCTGAAAAGTTACACTTTTGCAGTTATACTCTTATGTCCGCCCATCAAAGAAATTACATATAGGTTTTTTACTTACGAATGATATATTATATATGTTAAGATTTCAGGTACTGAAATATTAATATTGGTGCTTGTCACCCTATGGGTGTGGCAACATTTATTTTTGTGTTAGCGATTGCCGGGGCAATTTCGTATTGCCACGGATTTTAATCGTTCTTCTCTTGTTACCATCCGTCTTGGGCGGTCGTTTTGGCAAAACGGCGGAGCTGCCAGGTTTTCACTTACATGTGGGTTATAAAACCGCGGAGAGAGATAGCAATATTGGGCTCACCTTACATGAGCTGCCCTACGGGTCTTTTTTATTGTTAAATAAAGACCAATATTCGAGAGCTGGAGTTATTATTGAAGAGTTACTCCAGTCATACTTCCTTGGAATCTGGTGACTCACCACGCCGGATTGCTCTGTCAGGAGAGTGAAGTTAAGATCCTGAACATTGGTCCTTCGAGCCGGATTATTATTATTTGGATTGATCCATTTTGAGACGGAAGATCATTATTTGGAGTGGTCCAGTCGGGCCTCATCATCGGGAGTGGTCCAGTCGGGCCTCATCATCATCGGGAGTGGTCCAGTCGGGCCTCATCATCATCGGGAGTGGTCCAGTCGGCGTCCTCATCACCATCATTGGATTGATCAAGCGAGCCTCATCACGACGCTCGCATGCACAGCAAATCAGGTTGTAGCCTTCCTTTCATTGTCCTTTCAAATTCCATTTAAAAAAGCTAAAAATCTGTGTAGATGCCACATTATTTCGTATTGATTATATCGAATTATATTCGGGTGTTCATAATCAGATGCTTTCAAAATAGCATAAAATTGTTGGTGATAATAATTTTATTGTTGTATTCTGCCGAATAACTTTGCTTTGCTTACCTACATATCTAGCCACGCGTTTGCAAGCTTTGTCCTTGCATGCCATAGTATTTTGATCGGTTTCTTTATAATCCATAGTATTATTTTATTCACGTCAAAACGTCAAACTGCCGTTTCGAGTTGTGTATTAAGTTTTAAATCAGGTTATTGTGTTATTCGTTTCTAAAAAATGGAACTCGACAAGTTGGTTAAACAGCGCGGGGTGTTGAAAGGTTCATTAACGAGATTTGAAACCTATTTAAGCAACGAAAATGATATTAGGCCCAGCGTATTGTCGTCGAGATTAGATGCCATCAAACCTTCTCTGATGGAATTCTCCAAAATTCAGCTGGAGATTGATTTATTGAATAAATCAGAAGATCATGACGCGAGGGATAATTTTGAAGGTACATATTTTAATTTAATTGCATTAGGACAGGAAATATTATCAAAATTTAAGAAGATTGAAAATGTCCCGATTACATCTGTGAATTTACCACCAATATCAATACCAATTTTTTCAGGTTATAGTCATAAATGGTTGACTTTTAAAAACTCGTTCATTGCCCTGATTCATGATAACAGTAAATTAAATCATGTTCAGAAATTTCATTACCTTATTAGTTATGTGTCCGGAGACGCACTTGATTTGATTAGTTCTCTAGAAATAACCGGGGATAATTATAGTTCAGCCTGGACGATGCTTATTTCAAGATACGAAAATGTCAGACTTATTGCAAATAGACATTTGAATTTCTTAGTAAATGTTACACCGTTAAAACGACAGAATCATCATGAATTGCGAAATTTAATTGATCAAGCAAACATTCATTTGAGAGCTTTACATAATTTAAAGCTTCCAACAGAACATTGGGACACATTAATTATACATATTCTAACCTCAAAGTTAGATAATCACACACGTAGCCTGTGGGAATCCATGGAGTGCGATAAAGTTTATCCTACGTTCGAGCAGTTTAGCAATTTTATTTCACAAAGGTCGCAGATCCTGGAAACTATCCAAGGTGATAATGGTGGAATGCAACAGAAAGCGGAACCAGTTGCAACAAAACCAAAGTTTTTTAATTTTAAGGAAAGGAATTCTACGAACAAGGTTACATTAGCGTCAAGCAACGTTAATTGTATGCTGTGTAATGACAGCCATTTCATTTATTCTTGTAAAATATTTGTTAACAAAGCACCAGCGGCACGAAGAAAGTTCGTTTCAGAGAGCAATTTATGTTATAACTGCCTAAAACCGGGGCACCCTTCAAAGGTGTGCAGGTGGAAGGAAAAATGCAGTGTTTGTGATCGAAAACATCACACTCTGTTACATATCAATACTGATAATGTACAAGCGGGTACTTCAACTGGCAAGGGTCAGTCGGAGGCACCAGTGAATTTAGCGTGTCATAGCGACATGAACGGGCGAGAAATTTTACTATCTACCGTAATAGTAAAAATAGAAGACGCGTACGGTGGAACACACAAAATACGCGCACTTTTGGATTCAGGTTCAATGTCTAATTTTATTACAAAGGATACTTGTAAGAGATTAAATTTGCATTGTACAAAATTGAACATACCTGTTTCAGGTTTGCATAATAATTTAATTCATGTAAAGGAAACAGTTGACATTAAATTTAAATCATTATGTTCTCAATACGAGGATGAAATATCTTGTTTGGTATTAGATGAGATTTCTTGCAATCTTCCACAGACCGTGATTAACCCAAAAATGTTGAACATTCCAGACGGTGTCCGGTTAGCTGATCCGCAGTTTTACCAGCCAGCTTCTATTGATATGCTGATCGGAGCAGAGGTTTTCTGGCAGGTGCTTCGTACGGATCAGATACAGTTAGGAAAGGGTAAACCTACATTGCATCGAACGGAGCTAGGCTGGATAATATCAGGAGCTGTACAGAGTCGTCATAATACGAGGCCAGTTAAAGTTTGTCATATTTCATTAAATTCTTTGCAGAACCAAATAGAAAGGTTTTGGAAGGTTGAAGAAACCGAAAATAGTAAGCATCACTCTCTGGAAGATAGTGAATGTGAAAGGATTTTCGAAGGCACGCATAAACGCGATGCAAACGGTAGATTTGTAGTCAACTTACCGTTTAAATCTAACCTATCTCAATTAGGAGATTCATTTAGTATTGCTAAAGGTAGATTAGCGTCAATGGGAAGGAAATTCTTAAGACAACCTAGTTTAAAGGAACAATACTCGGAATTTATTGATGAGTATCTTGCGTTAGGTCACATGACTGAATGTGAACCTCCAAAACGCGATGAAATTACTTATTATTTACCACATCACGCTGTATTTAAAGAAGCAAGCACAACTACTAAAATTCGTGTTGTTTTTGACGGGTCGGCTAAACCCGCTCGAGGGATTTCTTTGAATCGCGCTCTAATGATTGGGCCCACCATTCAAAATGATATATTTTGTCACTTGGTATTTTTCAGAAAACATCAATATGCAGTCACCGCAGATATTGCAAAGATGTACCGCCAAATTAATATCAACCCGGAACACAGAAATTACCAACGTATATTATGGAAAAGGGATGCGGAGGATTGTTTGAAACATTATACGCTAAACACGGTGACATATGGTTTGGCTCCTTCGCCTTATTTAGCAATACGTTGTCTGCACCAGCTAGGTAATGACGTTTCATTTACTCATCCATTAGCTAGTAAATCCCTTAAGGAAAATTTTTATGTAGATGATTTTCTTTCTGGTAGTGATTCCATTGATACTTGTCACTTGCTTAAATCCCAAATCATTAATGCGCTTGCTACAGCAGGCATGGAGATTAGAAAATGGAGGTCTAATGCACCCTCAATTAATGATTCTAAAGATAATTTGGAATTATTGCCAAATGAATCCAATGAAGCTAAGATTCTAGGATTAATATGGGACACCAACCTTGATGAGTTTACTTATCAGGTAGAAAACATAGACTCAAAGTTAGAAGTAACAAAACGTCAAGTTTTATCATTAATTTCAAAGGTTTTTGACCCTTTAGGACTGGTAGGCCCAGTAATCATTGTCGGTAAGATAATTATGCAAAGATTGTGGAAGACAGAAACGGCGAGGATAGTTTTGGTTACTAGTAGTCCTGTCGATTGGGAAATATTTAATAATTATTCTTCATTAAGACGACTGAGGCGCGTAGTTGCTTATATGTTACGTTTCATACATAACTGTTCTAAACGAAAACCGATGCGGGTCGACGAGCTTTCTGTAATCGAACTGGAACATGCCATGCATGTATTGATTTTGAACGCTCAGCGATTCGCATTTCGTGATGAAATAGCTTCTTTGAGTAATGGAAGATTTGTATCTAGGCAGAGCAAGGTAAAGGCACTAAATCCTTTTATGCAGGATGGGTTATTGTGTGTTGGAGGTCGACTATCACAATCTGATATTACCTCGGTCTCTCAAAAACATCCAATTTTGTTACCACAAAATCATAAGTTGACTGACTTAATAATAACCCATCTGCATTATGAGAATTTGCATTTAGGATGTAATGCTCTGCTCGCATTACTGCGTTTACAGTTTTGGCCAATATTTGGTAAAAACGCAGTAAAGCGAGCACTGCATAAATGTATTGTATGTTTCCGAGTCCGTCCGCGCGAGTGTCGCCAGCTCATGGGTGACCTTCCTGCTGACCGATTCCGAATCCAAAGACCATTTTATGTAACCGGCATAGATTATGCAGGTCCAATTTTAATTAAGTCTGGTTTAACCAGAAATGCCAAGAGTGTAAAATCTTACATATGTTTATTTATTTGTTTTTCAACGAAGGCAATTCACCTAGAATTAGTGACTAATTTAACTTCAATGGCATTTATGAATGCATTGAAAAGATTTATAGCTAGGAGGGGTAAACCCTCACGACTCTTTAGTGATAATGGAACTAACTTTACAGGTAGTGATAGGGAACTTACTGAACTATTTGATTTTTTGAAGGCATCTGATAAGGAAATCCATAATTTTTTAGCCCAGCAGAATATTAGCTGGAGTTTCTTGCCTCCCCGCTCACCGCATCACGGTGGACTTTGGGAAAGTGCAGTTAAAATGACCAAGTTACATTTAAAAAAAGCAATGCGGTCAACTGTTTTGACATACGAAGGCATGAATACCATACTTATACAGATTGAGGCTTGTTTAAATTCCCGTCCTCTGACTCCATTTTCATCAGATCCAAATGATTTAAACGCACTCACTCCTTCACACTTCCTTATTGGCGACAACCTGTTAGCATTGCCTGAGCTTGATATCCATCATCTGCCTACAAACAGGCTTAATATTTACCAAAAGATGTCTACCGTTGTTCAATCTTTTTGGCACAGATGGAGCCGGGAATACCTAGCAGAATTGCAGAACCGAGTCAAATGGCAAGAAGGACGTCAACGCAGTTTACAGCCTGGTGACATGGTCATCATCAAAGACAACCAACTACCTCCGCAGTACTGGAGGATGGCGCGAGTGACGGAGATCCACCCTGGTCAAGACGGACGCGTCCGCGTCGTCTCCTTGAGGACGGCCAGAGGTGTCACCAAAAGAGCCGTGACACAGCTCTGTCTACTTCCCATGGAGGATCCTTCCTCCAACCTGGATTAAGAACCAATTACAACACTAAAAGTGATGTTATGTGTGAATCAAAATGCCGTCAGGCTCAACAGTGCCAAGTGATAAGATATTTTCTCATAAGTGGGTGCAGCGCACCAGAAGTTTCTACATTATTAGACTTTTATTTTTTAATGTCAAGTCTGACATAGGGTTATATACGTTGTTATAAGTTTTTTGTTATTATTTTGATATCCATGTATTGAATATTGTTTATTTTTGTATGTGAACCTGTTGGGTAAATTCTGAGTACCAATGTTGCAATCTCTTCCTACATTATTTTATGAAAAACGACTATTCCTTAATACTCGTTTTGGGGCGGGAATATGTTAAGATTTCAGGTACTGAAATATTAATATTGGTGCTTGTCACCCTATGGGTGTGGCAACATTTATTTTTGTGTTAGCGATTGCCGGGGCAATTTCGTATTGCCACGGATTTTAATCGTTCTTCTCTTGTTACCATCCGTCTTGGGCGGTCGTTTTGGCAAAACGGCGGAGCTGCCAGGTTTTCACTTACATGTGGGTTATAAAACCGCGGAGAGAGATAGCAATATTGGGCTCACCTTACATGAGCTGCCCTACGGGTCTTTTTTATTGTTAAATAAAGACCAATATTCGAGAGCTGGAGTTATTATTGAAGAGTTACTCCAGTCATACTTCCTTGGAATCTGGTGACTCACCACGCCGGATTGCTCTGTCAGGAGAGTGAAGTTAAGATCCTGAACAATATATTCTGTAATTTTTTTGATAAAATAAATAAATTATTTAAAAAATATATATTATTAATACGCACATTCCTGGCAGGAACGCGGATACTGTCTGAAAAATAAAATAGATTTATTGCTGCGCTGAAGTTAAATTAAGGCTATTGCAAATTAGCAAATTAGAAACAAAATAAAGAGAGATTCTCACCTGCTTTTTTGGTTTGAAACACGTGGTCTATTTTGTATTCGAAATGTCAAGATTAAGCGTTGGCAACGCGTAAATTTTTATTATTTCTAGACACAAGCGCCAGCTTCTATAAAAGAGGAACATTAAAAAATCAAAAACAGTGAAAAATAATTGTATGAATTATCTTTGTTAACATTATTGATTATACTCTGTAAATTGATTAATTATATAAATATATTTAAAGTAAAAAAAAATTAATTGTCATATTAATTATTAGTTACATTAAAAAATATTATTTAATTGTTCACATACTTTTTGGTCCAGGGCTTTTTAAGTCTATGAACGGTGTGGTATATAACTATGATCGTTTGATATCTTGAATTTGAACCAAATACCCTATAATATTAATAATAACTTTTGACATTTCCCTTACATGCTGGTGGCAACATACGCCTCCAAGCGGTGTGAGTTGTGCGCCTTGGTTTTTTTTTACACATGAATGGATTTAATATAATGTTATTTATGTTACAATTTTTTTCTCATGCTTGAAAAAAATATTGCGGCTAAAAGCTCCGTCTTTAATGGTTTGGGTAATAAAATACTTGTACAATTGAATGACAAAGAATGTTACACGTCATTACAAAAATTAAGTAGGTTTTAGTATATTTTATGGATTTTCCCCCTTACCCCGCGGCTTCATTGTTGTTTCCTAAGCTAAACTTTTTATTCAAAAACATGCCTAAATAACTATATTAAATTTTATTTTATTTCCTTAGTTCCGCCAAAGTAGTACCCACCTAATTTGAATAAAGTAAATGGTAATAAAATTTCTTCTAGCCACTCGTATAGAATCAATAAAATGTTATGAATTCCAACATAAGATAATATCATCATTGGAAATTTGTTTAATTTACGTAATTAAAAATAAGAATGCTAAAATAAAAAAATTCCCAGTTGAAAATAGTTTCTTTTTATAGAAATTAAGGTGAATCAGAAGGTTTTATTAAAAAAAAATCGTAGCGTGGTCAGCGATCGATAATTACTGGTTATTTTGACCAAAGAGTTTCTGGTGACGTATGCCATAACGACTACTAGAAATGACAAAGTTTCATCAGACACAATCTAGTTATGCGATAATAAACTCTAAAGAAATTTATTGTAGAGCCCGTTATCGCATGACATTTTAATGTAAAATACGATCTTGTCGTCCGAAGAGATCGATCCGGAAATATGATCTACAATTGGGTCTGATGCAGGAGGAGAATTGCCAGTTCGTTGAGAATTCCCCACATTGCGTGAATTTTTGGGTTTTCAAGAATTTGGTATTTTGCGGGGAGAACTTTATTGTGGGGAAAATGGGGGGATTCGGGACATTTCTTGATTATACTAACATATTGAAAATATTCACCATAATTGTGAAAAATGTACCTTCTTTAAAAATTTTGGAACAAATTTATGTTTTTAAAGACTCAATGAAATAAAAAAAAACCAAAATATGTAGGTAATAAAAAATGCTAATTTCAATTGTTTCAATTTGGTATTTCGTTCTCCCCAATTTAAGGATTTTGAGCACGTATTGTGGGTATTTTAGAACGTATGCGTCGGCAACCCTGGCATTTGGCAGAGAGTGGCGTTTTCTATATTTTTCTTCAGTTCTAAAAGCTGCGCGGTGGTCGTGTTTCCTGTGGTCGGTGTAGGTTTGTTTGTATTTTTAATTAAAATACAACAAAGTGCATGGTAGTGAAAATGGTGAATTAGTGCTCCTGTTTATCTAGTAAGACTTTTCTTTGTGGTGAGTGCACTAAACTTCTAACACTAATTTTATAATCGTAATAATACATTTTTGTCTATCAATTTTGACGTTTGACATTTTGTGTTGAAAACTATTATTCAGCACCACTGGTTTGAGGTTATTTTGTGTTAAAAGCTGTCTCTGATAACACAAAAGACCTCATTGCATAAATTAATTATGCATTATGATGTATAATATATTTCCTATTATTTTAAATCTTCGGCTTTTCATTTGGTTTCTACAAAATACGTGATTCATTCCATATTTTACGGTAGTTACGTGTGTACAAATAATAATGGATGTTTTCTACCGTTTACCGCTATTCCAACTTCAACAACAATAGAGGTTAGAGTGGTCAGTAAATTTATGTAAAGAAAAAACATACAAAGGAATTGGGAAAGGAAGATAGATTTTTCATTTTGAAATTTGTCCGGTAACGTCCTCGTAAGCATATAATAACAATGCTACTATTTAGTGTGAATATTTTGAAATACTGCAACAATAAATTTCGGTGAGATCAGCATGAATTTATAAAAAAATAAATATCTGGTTATTGAAGAACAGAAGAAGTGAGGTTATATATTATGTCGCGAATACATTTGCGAGCCGAAAAACGAGCCGAGCCTCGAATTATGGGAAAGGAACTAAGCAACAGCAAATGACGCGAAACGCCGCTTGCGGTTGCTTCTTTCCTTTCCCATAAAGCCTGTTATAGACCACGCTGTAAGCGCGTTATGTTTTGGTGGCTTGGCCTATTTCAGCGTATCGCTCGCCATATATTCCCATTGGTAGTGTATGGCAAGCGATGTGCTAAAATAGACCAAGCCATGATGGGTATAGCGTAATTTGTTGCCTACCTCAAAAGGGAGTTAACTCTCCCAGTCCCTACCATGAATCCTAACCCTGAACAAATTCACTTGAAAATGATTCAGAATTCTATTCCCGTAATGCAAGAAGAGTTACATTGTATAATGTACATACGCTGTCAGGTATGAGAGGTTGAACGGCGAGGGATAATGATAATAATAATGTATATGAGATAATATAAACAATGCAAATTTCTTTTGTAAATAGTCTTTGTATTTATGTTAACGACGAAAAAGGGGGACAAGAGAACGGGGACGGGGAATAAGAGAAAGATTTAAGGTTAAACGCAATGTTTATGGATGGCGCTAATTTAATTATTTTATTAAAATGCACTTTTTACAAGTTGTGCTTTCAAATATTACGATGTATTATTTATTTGCGCCCGTACATACGCAATAATAGTAAATAGTTCAAAGCGTAATACCCATTTGCAGCACTACCAGAGGAATATTTTAAATCGAAATATCGATTTACCAAAGCAAATACGGGACGCATAATCGAATTGGCCGGATTTCAATGCTGTTCATAACAGACCAGCTCAATGACATTACAAATGTCATCCGAAGAAACGTGAAGTTAGAAACAGAACGCGAAATGCGAAAGTGACTTCTGTTTTTGAGGTTTGGAACAAAGTGGTGTCAGTCTAAAAAATCTTGCATGAATAACAATGAACCCACGCAGCAGCGTTGCCAGGTCAAGAGAAATTTCCCTAGATCTAGGGGAGAAAAAAAAATTCTAGGGAAAAGGGAAATTTTCACGAAATCAGCACAAATCTAGGGAAATTTCGTACTTTTTGGCAAAAATTTTTTTTTACATGAAAATATTATTGGGATTTCCAGTGAACATAAATGTATTTTCATTTTTATTTTTGGAATTTCCAGGAATCTTAAATAATGTTGATGTACATAAATGAAGCAATGTTATTTTTAACACTGACAACTCAAAATTATATTTATGTTCCTAAAAATATTAAAACCGGGGACTTCTTAAATGTTTCAGATTACGACTTTGTCTATGATCATTACAATAAGAAATTATCTTCTCTCAGCTTTTCACTTTTGGCTTTCCACTTTCGGCAATTTCACACAGGTACAGGTTTTTTCTCGCCAAATATTTCCACTGTCATTTCACTTCTGTTCTTCTGAGGCTCAGTTGCATCGAAAATAGTTAAAGTTACTTTTTAGTTAAGGTTAAATAAAAGTAACTTTTTTATCATTTCTTGCTTAAATGGGTTGTTTCAACTTCGTTTAAATAAAAGTTAACTAAATTGTTACAAAATAGTTACTTTTATTTAACCCAGCGATGTTGAGAGTTTAAAGTTAGATTTTGGTCAATTTTAGTTCAGCTGTCATCCGTCACCATCTTTCAAGGAACGAAATATTGTTTGAAGAGAAAATAGTTGAAAAAATGTCCGACAATCCGGGTTTTGATAATCGATTGATTTTAGAATATGTGGGAAATAGAAAAAAGAAACAATTTAATCCACGAACCGATGATTTTCTGTGGGAAGAGTTGGATTTTATCGCCAGATTTCGGATGTCGAAAAGTATGGTTAGGCAATTAACATCACTCATTGCTAATGACATCACAACGTCTACAAACAAGTAGGTTTATTTAAACTAATGTATCTAATAAGTTCTATTGATAATATACTAGCATAGTTATATTGTATGTAACTGACAAAATACATTTTTTTGTCATTTCAGAAATCATGCTGTTTGTGCTGTGGACCAGGTTCTAATAACATTGCATTTTTATGCAACAGGAACGATGCAAAGATGCACAGGAGACATCTCTGGGGTGCATAAAAGTACTGTCTCGCGTGTAGTAGACAGGGTTAGCAGAGCAATAGCCCGCCTTCGGTCACAATATATTGTATTTCCTCAAACAGAGAATGAAATTCAGCAGTGTGCCAACGAGTTCTACAGCATTGCTCGATTTCCCAACACAATTGGTGCCATCGACTGCACCCATATAGGAATTATCTCTCCTGGAGGGAACAATGCTGAGTATTACCGTAATCGAAAAGATTACTTTTCATACAACGTGCAAGCAATAGTGGATGCCAACTGCAAAATAACCAACATTGTGGCAAGATGGCCAGGTTCTACACATGACAGCACCATTTTTAACAATTCCAGAATTAAAGGAAAACTGGAAGATGGGCTCTATGGAGCCAGACACCTAGTTGGCGATCGTGGTTATGCGGTAAAACCGTATTTATTAACCCCACTGGCAAATCCTGTTTCTGACGCTGAACTTTTGTACAATGAAAGCCAAATCAGGACAAGAAATGTTGTAGAAAGGACTTTCGGGATATGGAAAAGGCGTTTTCCTGCAGTAGGAATGAAATTGAGAATCGATGCCACAAGAGTGGAAGCCGTGATTGTAGCCACAGCGGTGTTGCACAACATATGCACTAACAACAATGTCACAGAGCCACCAGACTTTGTCACCATTCTCCAAGAAATTGACGGAGGACATTTTCCTGAAAATGTTGGACAGGGTAATAATGACATACGACAAAATCTTGTCAACAGTTATTTTGCTCATTTATTGTAATTTTTTGTATAAAATAATGTATTAATTAACTTAAAAATAAAAAAGATTTACAAATAATAATAGAAAGAAAGAAAATAAATGTTTTAATCTATTGTAACGGGGAAATCATTCTCCTTTCGGTTTTCCTCTTTGAATTTTTTTACTTCTAACTCGTGTATATGTTTCATGTATTCAATTTTCAATTTTCAAAAATAGCTTCACAATGCCTGTATTCCTGTTCGTGAAGAATTTTTTTGTGCTCGAGGTCTAAATCTGTAGACAAATCTACAGATTTTTTTTGTGCATCCGCCAACTCCATGAAATTTCTGCGGACATCGTTTGGCGTGGATAATTTTCTTTTTCTTGATAGGCCTAAAAAAATATTACATTACATTAAAAACGTTAGATAGTAAGTACCTACTACCTTTCTAAATTATTTGTCTAAACTACCTAGTTTAGACAAATTTACTGAAACATTTAGTGAGATGCTGTTAAGATAATAAGATTCTATAATACTTAAGGCACAACTAAACTCACTTTTCAGGGATGGTGTTATTGGTAAGCGTTTAGTCGCTACACCTTGATACTCCGATGCACAAGGGAGTGGGGGATCTTCCACTGCCACCTATAAAGACATCATTATTCCATGTTATTGTGGGAAGAATAATTGGCTAACAGTTGGGGGACAAGTTCCATACTCATAGCGGGTAAATGAGTTCTCCCTTTTCAACACGTATTGTGCTTATGGAAAAGTTTTACCAGACGAGAGATCTGGGTTCGAGTCCCAGTTGCAACCGCTATCTTTTATTTTTTCTGTGTCATGTACATTTTCATATTTTAATTTAGATTATTATTATTATCTTCTTAAATGATATATTACATTGATGAGAATAACCTTCAAAAGTTAAAAAGAGAGTTTTCTTATAAAAAAAGTAGAATCAATTTTATTTGTACTTTTGTATGTAATTGTGGTGTCATTTCTCAATCAAATGCCACAATTAACTGTTATACTCTATTTTTTTTATTATTTCTTAATTGACAATGATTTTATGATATTTAATCAGTGTTTAGGGTATATTTATACCGTTGATATTAAATAAATAAATAAATTGTAAAAAATATTAACGTCTTTCTTACAAATTCCATCAAAAATGGTGTCTGAACATCCGCTTCTTCCACAGTTGGGTCTTCCGGTGTTTTGGGTCTTATGTGCAGGATCGGGGCGCACGGCAGAATTTCAGCAGCTTGAAAAAGGAATGTTGGATTTGGTTTTATAACATATTTTGTCATAAATAAATGATTATTCGCAATCCATAACTGTGAATGAAAGTAAAGATGTTTGGAATGCTAATCATACAGTGGATAGTATATAGAACTTACTTATAGAAGCATCGTCATCAAATTCAGAGTTGATCCCTTCCATGGATATTTGCATGGCACCTTGCATCCACGTTGTATTATCGCTGAGCTTGGATGGTGGTGGACCACCCCCAGTCTTTCGGCGTTCTTTTGTGAATTGTGAAGATTCCTGGAAAAAACATTAACTCATCATTTCAATTTTGAAACAATCCATGACTTCAGAAAACAATGTGTGACAATCTACAAACCTTTCTAGCAGATTTTTTCAAGTTTTCAAACTTGTTTCTAAGCTGTTTAGTGGATCTATAACGGTTTGCGGGACAGGAGGCGTTATATTTGGTTGTCAATAGTTCCCATGTCTGGTCCTTCTCTTTGACATGCACAGCATCGCTTTTTTTATTCAAAAGAATATTCTTGTGGGCCTCCACGAGCTCTCTCAGCAAAATGACATCTTCGGCGCTAAAGTTTGAAGATCTCTCTCTGAAAGTAAAGTTCGTCGTATTGAGAAGAAAATAATATAACAAGTCGAATAAAATACACATACGACAATAATAAAACCTACTTACTTTGTGATTGTTTCCATTTTTATTATTTATGTTTAACTGAGCTGCGAAATAACCTCAAAACTTCGTAAACGTCAAAGATGCGTCAAAGACAATGATAAAGCGCGTTGAACTGCAGTGTTGACACGCGTAAAAATAATTATGTGTTTATTTTTATTAACAAATATCAAATACAAGGAAAATTCGAAGCCATTTCGATGGCAACACTGGTAACTTTAAACTAACTATTTTAATGTTGGTGCAACTCAATTTTGTTGAATTTTAGCTTAACTTTAGTTAGGGCTTAAACTCAGTTTAAATATTTAACTTTAAACCTTACTTTAATTATTTTCGATGCAATTGGCCCTGAATCATCTTAAGTGCCAAACTGATAAACTTCAGTCTTCAACCTGTACTAATAATTCAAAGCTCCCTTGAGGTAATATTTCACTGAAACGGCGCTATACAAATAATTCATTATTCCAAATCTTCTTGTTCCTTGCTATAATCTAAATTAAAATCTTCGGCGAATGACTAGAAGTCATAATCACAGAAGTCAATATCAATGAATACAGCCCATCGATGCCTTAATCTGCAAAGCGTACATTTCCAAAGTTTGGAGGTGTTTTTTCACAAAAACAGCGCCTTACAAATAATCCAAATATTATTATCATTAAAATATGTTATTTGACAAATTATTATTCGCTTTTAATCTTCTACTTACCCGGTAAAACACAAAATTTCAGATTAAGGCATCGCTATGTTATGTATTGCTATATAAGAAAGAGAATAAAAAAAACAGTGACTACGTACTGGTGTATATGTGGCGTATTTGGGTATTCGTGTATTTTTATTACTACAAATAATATATGAAAGTTATCAACAAAAACTAAGTACTTTTTTTCAAAGCTCCCCCCCCCCTCCGGACGGACAGACGTTTTAACTAGCCAAGGTGGTACCCCCGGAATCTAGGGAAATCTAGGAAAATTTCGACTCCCAATCTAGGGAAATATTGCAATCTGGACCTGGCAACGCTGCCACGCAGTATACCTCTTTTTTGGAAACGAACAGCCGTCTCCTCACCAACGTCGAAAACACTCCTCAGCTCCATCCAAACCAATAAAATCACAAACAACACCAATCCTTCCCCCAAAAACCACTAAAATCTTACGCTAATTACCCCCCTAATTGCAGCCATTTTAATTGCAAAAAAATTTTTCACAAAAAAAAACTAAAAATCTCCTCCTACAACCAATTCTTAACTCATGTTGAAAGAGAAAGGGGCCTTTTTGGCCCGGAGCTCTGTATGCCATTATTTCAAAAAGTCAAGTATACCTCTTTCTCGTATAGCTATACCAACGCTGCAGCGGGGTATTAGGGAATCTTTATAAGTAATACTGATGATGTATTGTAGGTGCGTATGAAAATAAATAAACTTTGTGATTGCTTACGTCTAGTACTTGATTTTGCTAAAGAGGAAAGTTTTACTGTCTACTTGACACTGAAATGAGGAATACTTGGAGCAGGTGGATGAGTAATAGTTTGTGTATTTAGGAAGTATGTTTACGAGAGATGGGAAGGCTGACAGAGATATTGAAAGAAGGGTAAATGCAGGTAATTCCGTTAATGGAGGACTGAACGCCGTTGGCACTAACAAAAAATTGTCCAAAGAAGCGAAGTTAGCAATCCACAACGGAGTGCTGGTACCTACCTTGATGTATGGAAGTGAGGCATGGAACTGGCAAAGAAAGGATGAAAGTAGATTAAATGCTGTTGAAATGAGATCCCTGAGGCGTATATGTGGTAAAACCATGTTTGATCGTGTGAGGAATGTGGAGATCCGCAAAGAGTGCAAGGCTGATGTAAGCGTAATGAGTAAGATTGAGAAAGGGACGCTTAGATGGTTTGGGCATGTAGAGCGAATGAGCGAAGATAGGAGTGTAAGGAGGATATATGATGCAAATGCGAATGGTAGCAGAAGTCGGGGACGCCCGAGGAAGACATGGCACGATCAAGTGAATCAGATACTCGAGTCGGGCCATGTCAAGAGTCAGAATAATAGAAGAGTATGTATGAGACGATGTATGAATGTGAATGAGGCAAGAAGTGTGTACCAAGACCGAGTTGTTTGGCGGTCCGTCCTCTCAGCCTACCCCTGCGGGGAAACGGCGTGATGGTTAGTTAGTTAGTTTTTGACACTGACAATACGGTGTGTACTACGGTCATGCAGCTCCGCTCCGTTGTAACCTTTCTTACGTGCGAAGTTAGGAAGAAATATACGCACTCGAATAGATGACACGACGCGACGGTGACCGGATAACTTGAGATTTGGTTATTCATGCAAATAACACAAATCTTGACGTAAAAAATGCTAAAATTATTAATCCTTTATTAGTCGATGTTTTTTTTTACATTTTGTTTTTTGCAATTTACACTTTACAAGTACACAGACCATTCATTTGTAAGCACTCAAAGATAAACCCGATGGAAGTGTGTTATGGGTATTTTCCCGAAGTGAGCTCAATTTTTCCCTACTAGTGAAATTGATCAAACAATGTCAAAAAACGTAATTAAGGCGAAGCTTAATGCTAAATCACTATTTTAATTAATCTTTACAACGAATTGGTGTACATTATGAATACCAAATAATATGCTTTAGATAAATTGAAGGTTTTCCTATCGTTTCGATTGAGTAGAATACAAATAAAATAATAAATTACTCAATAAAAAATATAAATGTACACAACTAAAAAAAAAATATTTTTTCAATAGAAATGTATGAACACGTAAAGGAAACTACTTTTAAAAAATACAGTATTATAGATAGCTAATATTATCTGTGACAGTTTCACTAGATTAACTTTTTTGCTTTCTTATAAAATTATTTACAAAATAAATAAAAAAACAGTTTTGTGCTTGAAATCGAACGTTTCTAGATTCCGTTTGTCAAGCGATTTAAATGCCTATTACCTACAAGATAAGGTATACTAAGAATATACACTTATTTGTTTGCGCTCGTACATAGACAATTTTTATAACTACACATGTATTGCTACTTTAATTATTTAAATTAATTTCACTGGCCTATCTGGGGCTACGCTTCCAAGTAATTTATGTTCAGTGTTCATAAAATAGTCTAGACATAAAAAACATGACATTGGAGATGGATTCAAAGCAGCTTATCTTTTGACTTCATCTTTTAAAACTTTGTACCGGAGTTCTTTTGGCATAAATCAAAATGCGAAATTAATTGCTATTTTATCTCAGTAAGAAGATATTGACAAATAATGCTGAATCAACCAAAGATTTTGTGATTTTTTAATATTTTTTAAAAGATAAACTTTTGTTGACAATGTTTCTGATCAGTTTTAAGAGATCAACGAAAATAAGCTTGTTGTGGACGTGAGTATGTGCCCGAATTTAACTAAAGTTTTCCAATATAAGATTTCTTTTTTGAAAATATTTTAATTTATAAAAAGTCACCCGCTTATGTTTTTTATGTTCGCAAAACCGAAAAGTAGTCGAACGATATCGCTGAAGTATTACAATTTTTTTTTATTAGTGCCGGGAGTGTTTAGAGAGGGGTTTAAATGGTAGAAGAAATCGGGGACGCCCGAGGAATACTTAACGCAATATCTCTGCGCTAGAATGAGATACAGAGTCGAATTAAAGTTGATGTAATGTAGTGTTTTTAACAGTATCATTGCGGTATACAGTAGTGAATGGCGGAAGAAGTCGGAGATGCGCGAGAAAGACATAAGCAATAGCGAAGCATTGCGGGCTGTACTAGTGTATAATTTATTTAATTTCGTCTGTGGTCTAGGAGTCAAAAACTATTGTAATTTGACGACATCACTTTGTTTCAACTCGGTAAGTACTCTTAGTATCGCCCTGGTGAAAGACCGCCATTCAGAATAAACATTGACTTCAGTTGTGTTTTGCATCGAAGAAAAGTGAATGGCTGATTTATTAAAATCTGGTTTACAACTATTTATTAAATCAAACTTTTAGTACATTTCTAAAATATCGGAACACGTGTTCATGCTCCTACCTGACTTTATCTCGATTATATGCAATGACAAAATTTGAAAATATTTGTTCCGACATCGCGATAACACATTCGTGTTTTACTGAAAGTATATTAGGAATCCTATGAATTCAATCGTCAAATGTCTAAAATCCACTTTTTATCCGGATTACGAATATTTTGAAGATACTTTTATTAAACAACAGCGGTCATCGACATCTTGAAACACTTGGTTTTGCAAAGAAACACGTTCCTCAATTAAAGTCATAGACAAAACGTGTAATATTGGTAATATCTATGCCTAAGATCTACGTATGGATTATGTGCTAAGCTCGTCGTAACAACCAAGGGAGCAAAAAAAGCAATATACCGGTCCTAAGTGTGCCAGACAACAATTTTCATCAACGATGTCGTTATGTGCATGTAGTTGATATTCACATTTAGTCTTATGCTCCCATAACCACAAAAAGAGAAAATAGAAATGTGAATTTAGATAATAATTCGTGAATGACAGATATAATCGCTTTTTTGTCTCCCCTCGTATGTCTCGCTTGAGAGATCTAAACCCCTATCTCTCTCTCTCTCTCTCTCTCTCAAATTACTCCACACATTACGTCAAATCTAACCCTTATTTTATTTCTTAGTATGAATAAAAAACTATTACAACCCGCTCCCATTTATTGTACGGTACATTTTATTTACGGCCCTTACTTCTACTAAAATGTACACATAGAAACACGTCCTTACCTGGAGAAGGATGGTCGGGATTCCTTGGACAGTGAAGACCGGGCGCACTAATATATCCATTCTGGAAGAGCTAGTCATTCAAAATATACTATCAACTATCCACCTACAGCTAAGATACTTTGGACACGTGGCTCGCCAAACTTAGAAATCGAACCTAGAAAAGCTCATAGACACTGGCAAAGTGGAAGAAGAAGAGAAGCAGAGGAAGATCACCGGTGCGTTGGACTATCAAGACTATTACAAATGGTCCTGAACGTCTCCATGCAACGCGGGACCGTGGAGAATGGAGAATCCAGGTTTACCAGGGCAATATGCAATTCCAGTAATTTTTTTTAATGAAAGTTCACCTTCTAACTTAAATATCAGTATTTTTAATAATTTTTACAAATGCTGATTTCATAGTTAAGATTATTTTCGAAGTGTGTATTTTTCAAACTATCGAAATCTGACAGGGTAGGCGTGACGTCAAACGTACCTACCTCTTCCGTGCAAAGTTTTCGCGCGGCCGACCGACCCGTGGGTTTGCGGTGTCAGAACCCGCCGACCAATCACAGGGCGTTTAAGTCTTATAATCATTTTTAATTGACGATTTATTAATTATCATTATTAATTATTATTAGCAAAGTGCCCATAACATTTTTTACTCCAAATGTGCTAAGGAAATAGCTGGTTAAAGTTTGTCGGGTACGTGCCGATACACCCTGTATATATATTAAAACTTATATATTCAAAATCAGCGTTTGTTGGGAATATAATGTGTTTTTAAAGCCATTATATTTTCACTCAATTTCCTTATTGGAATGGAAGGCTACGATCCTCAACAAGAAGAAGAACGTTTACTCACCCTTTAGTGCGTGAGGTATTTTACCTACAACTAGTTCCTAAACTCAACATTCATAAAGTGCCAACATGATACTTACTTATTATATCTCCATCGTACCCGCCAAGGCAATGCCTACAATGTTGCACTGTTTACGAAGCGAGTACATCGATGTATGGCCGAGTACTATATTTAGCCACAGACTTTGTACGCCGCGCTGATACCAAAAGCAATATCTGCGTACTTTATTAGTTATTAAGTCAAGCACGGTGCTTGTCATTGTCATTACTCATTAGTCAGTAACGACTATTCGCTTATATGCGTTATCCCGGATAAAATCTGTATTATGTATTATTTGAGTTATAACATAATTGAGTTATAAAATAAATAAATGCATGTACGGGTCGAATCTTAGTGTTGTGTTATGTAATTACTAACTTGTGGTAAAGCATTCTTCATTGACGTAAATACAATATCCAATAAATACAACACTAGACTCCACGCTCTATTTCATGTAGTTGCTTCTCGAACTATTTTTTTGTCCAATTCTTGTTCTCAGAGATTGTATCGTGTAGGAAATAATATATATTTGTTGGGTACCCACATTACAACAAACTAACAAATTTATATTATTACGTCCATGTGAACGTGGTTACAGTAATTATGTAATCAATAATCATTAACCTTCCGTAAAGCATTATTTGCTACGTTCATTGTTAATTACGTTTCCATCCACCTAAAACCGAATGCCCTTAGATTACAACAAGACCATAACAACCTAACAAACTATCAAATTATAACATTCAAAGTCGGGAGAAATCTTACGCAGATGGCGATAAGGTTGAAATTATTAGCCTATTTTGATTTATCTGTAAATAGGATAAAAGTCACTTTTATATATATATACATATAGTCGCTATCCGCATTTGTTTGTACGCATAGTTCTAATACACTACGCAACGGATTTTGATAGGGTTTTCACTACCATTTAGAGAATTACTTCCGGAAGGTTTATACAGGGTGGCGCAAGACTACTTTTTAAATTTATTATATTTTTTATTTCTATTTCAGAATTTTGTGAAGAAAACTTAGGGAATTTTATTTTGAAAATCAATGGTCAATTGTTTTGACGCAGCGTGCTTATCGTCGTTTTTTTTTTAATGTGCGTACTGGACCTTCAGCACCAAGAATAAACCGTCTGGTTGCAAATTTTCGACAACATGGTACAGTAAGACACCTTCCATGTACCGGAAGACCACGTACGGTCCACGCGGAAGGAAATATCCAACGTTTTGTGGATAGTGTGCAGGACAGTCTAGAAACATCAACAAGAAGAAGTTCGGCACAACTGGGGTTATCGCGGAGGTCCGTTCTGAGGATTTTGGCCACATTGCACATGTTTCCGGATAAGATTCAGCTTGTGCAAGAATTGAAACCGATAGACTACCAACAACGGCTTGATTATGCCATTTCATTCCGACAAAAGCAGAAGAAAATCGCGATTTCATTAACAATTTGATAATGAGCGATGAAGCCCATTTCCAATTGAACAGTTTCGTAAACAAGAAAAATTGCAGGATATGGGCTACGGAGAATCCAGTTCATCAGCAACAATTACACCCACTTAAGTGTACTGTTTGCTGCGGTGTATCATCTGAAAGGATCATTGGTCCATATTTCTTTGAAAATCCACATGGCGCCTAAGTTACGGTTAATGGTGCTGAATATCGAACGATGCTGGACAATTTTTTGAGGCTATCTGTAGAAAACCATCCACAGTTGTGGTTCCAACAAGATGGAGCCACAGCCCACACTACGGAACCTCTTTGGCGACCGCATTATTTCGCGTAGACAGTTATGAGCCTTAGTCGTAAATCACGAAATATAAGTCTTACATGTAAGTCACTAGTTATTATGAATCGTAGTCGTAAGCCAGCTGTATTTATATGATATCCGCGTCAGTCTGTTTGTGCGCTTAGATCTTCTAACTACGCAACGGATGTTGATTCACAACATAGTTTTTTTACTATGATTTTGATAATTTCTTCCGGAAGGTTTACATATATACTTGCATATTGTATTTTTAGAAAATAGACAAAAGTCGAGGTTTATCCTAGAATTCACAACCTCAAAACTTTACTCCAAATCATTCACAACCCCGAGCGACGCCGGGTACACGTTGGCTAGTTATTCAATAAATACATTTGTACAGCGCCCTTGAGGTGATTTTTCACGAAAACTGCGCTATATTATAAAATTGGCCTAATATTATTATTATTATTAAAGCAGCAAACACTCTTGAACGGTGAATTCTATATTCACGAAAAAAGTTAATTATCAGAAAATTTGGACAATCGATTAGTGGAAAAGATTTTTGCAGATGGAATAATGAAATTGAAGATTTAAGAGGAACGGCTACGTACTTTTTTCATAAAACACGAAAATTTGGATATGCGGCCAAAATACCAAAAATTAATAAAAATATTATCTTTTATATTTATTGGTACAACTTTTGACAAATAAATTAAAACAGATATCCTAGGTTCGATTTTCAATAGAAACCGTTATCTTTTTATTTTTCTCTGTCTTGTTCTGTTTCACTTTTCGTTTAGATTTATTATTATTATTATTATATTCTTCAATGATTTTTTTTAGGCATTTCACTTGTTTATTTGTGTTTTGAATATGATATTAAAAAATTCAATTTAGCATAATTTTAGAGACAGCTTTGGCATTTTTCGTGAGTTAACCGTAATTATTAAAAAAAAAAATTGCCGCACCTACTGTTTGAATATAATGGAAATTAAATTAAAAATGGGTATAAATTTTAATTTATATACGACAACGTGTTCCAAAGAAAATCAGTCGTTTGTAATTTATATCTACTTCCATCAAAGCATTTATATTTCATCATATTTTCATAGGAAATAGTATTTTTTTAAATAATTATCACTAACTCACAAATAACTGCCGGTTAACTCTAAAATCGTGAATGGCCTATGTTTTATAATACAAAACACAAATAAATAATGTAGCATATATCCGTATTAGACATTTGATATACCTAATATTGGATTATCTAGTTTGATTGGGTACATTGGTCTTTAATCCAAATTTAAGGTTTGTATAAATTCTGGTATGGGAGTTTTTATTCGTAGTCAAAATGAGTTAGTCAGACAGGTGTGTTGACCTACAGACAATAAAAACACTGTGAACGAACGAGAGGCAATTTGGGTTGCCCAACACTTAAGATGAAACCAATCTCCATTTTGTTACTACTCTTGCAACGTTGCATTACGTTATACTGACTCAAGCGAGGATAATACTCAATCCACAATGGAGTGCTGTTACCAACCCTGATGTATGACAGTGAGGCATAGAACTGGCAGAACTGAATGCTGCAGAAATGAGAGCCGTATGCGTGGTAAAACCAAGTGAGACCGTTTTACAAATGAGGAGATACGGAAAGAATGCAAGGCTGGTGTGAGCGTACCGAACATTATTAATAAAGGGACGCTTAGAGTGTTTAAAAAGAAGAAAATAATATAATGATCGAAGAATTCGCGGACATGGGTTAATCAAGGGTTAGATCATGAATATCATGATGAGAGTCAGAACGGCAGAAGAGTAGTACCTATACGATGCATGAATGTAAATGAATCAAGGATCGTTTGCCAAGAGATAGTTATGTAGCGGGTAAGTTTTTAGATTCTCACGGCCAAAAGCATTTTTGTTGTTTGTTTTTGGGGTGTTATGCCGTGTTGCGCTAACTCCTTCTTTAGCCGACGTTTCGGACAGCGTTGCAGTGTCCATCATCAGGGCAGATCCGGTAGATCACACATCTTCGGATCTACCGGATCTGCCCTGATGATGGACACTGCAACGCTGTCCGAAACGTCGGCTAAAGAAGGAGTTAGCGCAACACGGCATAACACCCCAAAAACAAACAACAGTTATGTAGCGGTCTATCCTCTCTACGTAACCTTTCGGGAAAACGGCTTGATGGTTCGATAGTTAACATTAATAGGTAGGTATAATCAATATGCAAAAAAATGTCTGTCACGGAACGCCTGGCAGATGTGAAACATGGAAATAGATTTTTATTGAAAGAAGTGAAAATGAAAGTAAACAAGTCTTTATATTCCATTGATAATAAAATAAAGAATTTATTATTATTAAAATATATACAAAGAAACACATCAATTACAAATTAAAAATTCATCATCTTCATCTCTAAATAGTATAAAACAAAGTCACTATCCACGTCTATCTGTTTGTGCGCTTAGTTCTTCTAAACTATGCAATGGAGTTTGATAGGGTTTTCACTATCATTTAGAGAATTTCTTCCGGAAGGTTTATATTTATTGCAATTAGAGAAAATACGAGCAACGCCTCAGCTAGTTTAGATCTATTTAGATCCATTGTAATTTTAGTGAGAATAAAAGAAAATTCACCGCACAGAGTTTTGGAGGCCGAGCGGAAAGAGCCGACGAGTCACGAGGCTGGCCGAATGAAGCGTTGTTCCGTGTTGCCACGTTTGCTACGCTACGCTAAGTCGGTTTTACACTCTAGACGCGCCAACAGATATTTCTGAACAGAAAAAGGTAGGTAAATAGCGTTAATAGTAAGTTTATTGAACGCGTGACATTATTATTTGTCATGAGATAATAATATACATAACATATTATGTGATAAGGTCGCTTGCCAACTTTGATAAGGAATTATTGAGAAAGGTCACTTATCAGAGCTGAGATCGCAAAACAGTATAACTCTCATTCTTGTACATAAATAAATAAGTATGTAGGTACTTACCTTAGATATCCAAATTACCTACAACAAAATACATTTTAGCATGACATTAAATCCTATGATAGACCACGCTATATTTTCTTGGGTTCCATGATAACTCAACACAGTGACAATTCAACACACCTTTAAAAAGTGATATAAAGTCATTAGAAACAGTGAAAAAAAAAACCTAACCTAACCTACTTAACCCAGTTGAATGGCTGATAAAGACGTTGTTTGAATGGTGAACGCTGCAGTCTCAAAGAAAAGAAAGCTAGCAGTTCACAGTACATTTCTAGTACCAACCCTGACGGTAGTCATACATGGAATTTATAGAATAAGAACGGCAGAGTAGCACCAGGACCCCTGAAACGTTTGTGTGGTGCAACTACGTAAGATCTACGTACAAATTCTGACATTAATAAAGGGAAGCTTAGATGATGAAAATGAGTACCGTACAAGAACCCCAGCTGCTCCCAACCGTCTGGAGCCAGTAGACTATGGCATCCAGAATTGTTGAGGTATGTTGTGAAGCTGAAGGTACTGGAGAGGTCATGGCTGTTCAGATCTTGTCACAGAACAAGGCTAAAGCCGTTTCAAGGAACGTTTCGATTCCTAATGGTGGTAATTCACCAGGGCGATACTGAACGTATCTACCACTCTGGAATTTTCCTCAAATAGGCTACATAATTTAAAATGGGCATTCCTAGAGAAAACCTAAATTACGATAACGTACTTTGTTCATTAAATTTAATAAAATTATCTGATCGCAGAATTATTTCCGATTTAACCTGTTTGTATAAAATCATTAATTCAATGTTTGATACCCCTGATTTATTATATGTAATCTCTTTTCATACTCCAAGCAGGTTAGTTACAAGACAGTACCTACCATATTATTGCAGCAATTCTATATCAACGTCCCAATATCACACTCCTATTCGACGGATTCAACAGCTAGGAAACAAATACTCAGATGTTGTTGATATATTTAGTACATCAATTTCAATATATAAGCAATAAGCATACCCTATTGAAGTTTTTTCATCAACTAGTGGAATATTTTGTTTAGAACTGTCCCGGAAAGAAAAGGGTCCTGGGTTCGAGTCCCAGATGTGACCGTTTCCTTTTCTGATTTTTCTGTTTCAGATTTTCGTTTAGAAATCACTAATATTGTCTTCAATATTTACTAATTGTCGAGAAAATACAAAATAAATTTAGACGATATCACTACATGAGAGAGTTCGAGAGCTTTGCAAACCATTTATAAATAAAATATTACAATTTGAGGTTTTACTCAATAAAGTTATTCCGAAAAATAAATATTCACGTATTTTTGTTTGAAAATTTGTTAGCTTAGAAATATTTTTGATGCTTTAATTGAATACTGCGAGTAGAACTCAGCTTGGCCTTTATAATAATAATAATAATAATAATGATTTATTGTCTTCTTTTCATTAGTAACATATAGAGATAATGATATCCTTACTGGGATCTCCCGTGCTGAAATAGTAGAGCATTTTTTTATAAGTCTGCTCATAAAAATCCCTTATCGGTTTTGTGGTTTAATCTAGTGTCAAATTAAATTTATTACCAAATTATCGTAAAACATTTAAAAATTTGTGCTTGAACTTATCAAAATTAAATAAATCACACTTTTTGGCGACATGTTTTTCTTGTATAAATCAAAAGTAGACGGCTGATGTTAAGCGGTAATTTAAACCTTATCGCCATCTACATAAGGAGTGTTATTGTTAGCTGGCCGATTCCAAATGCACCACGCATCGCCATAAGTATATTTTGTAACGTGATCGTGTTCAGTAGGTACTCATTTTATGATACAATTAAAAACCGTAATTAATGTAGTGTTATTTTTAATTTTATCGTATGTGATGTTGAGTATTTCTATATTGATGAATTAGTAAATAATTAAAACTACTTAGCTTTTTTAATAAAAGAAAGACAAACATTTCCGGGTTACGAATAATCTGACGATATTTAAAAATCTCCTATTACCATCACAGTAAGCTGAAAATGTTGCTTGTGTTGTGATGAGGGACTTAGCCAGCCGAGGAATTGAACACACTATGCCTGGGTGGGATCCAAAGGCGATGTCAAGTCAGCCACCGACCGGTCAAATAATAATATATTCCTAGTCCATTCATGATGATAATGGTTACATTTCCTAACATTTCACCTTCTTCAGAGACCTCGTTTTATGATGCGTTTAATCGAGAATGTACAAACCTTGAAAAAGGCTTTTGGAATGTTGAAATCAAACACTTGGTAAGTAATCAATTTGAGTAAAGGTCCGTCTACACTCAATCTTACTTGCACAAACTCTAATTTGCACAATTAAGCGTATACGTTAAGACAGCATAACGGTATACCGCGCAAACGGCTTGCACGAATGTTAATTTGCGCAAACTAAATTTGCTCCAATTTGCAAAATTAAGCAAATATGTTGAAGCAAAACTGTATAATGCGCAAACGGCTTGCATACGCTTCAAATGATTACGACTTTTACACAAACTAAGCATGCAAGTCGCTTTCGTATGGACGCCGCACAGTATTACAACGCCCTTGAGGTGTTTTTGCACAAAAACAGCGCTATACAAGTCATCCAATTATTGTTGTTATTATTATTATTACTATACCGTATTTTTGCGCAAAATTTTGGACAAACTGATTGCGCATGCAAGTCGCTGCGTGTAGATGGATCTTAAGGCGACACAATACCCTGATAACGGGGATTTGCCCCGACGCTCACATTTTAATTATTTCTGATGAGCTTATTACTAAAATCTTAAATGTTTCTCGAGGGATTCAAAGGGATGCAAGTTATTTATATTTAAGATGAATAAAAACAGGACCTTACCATTAAATATATTATGTAAAACGATAAGTACATTATATTAAATGTAAAATGTTGTAAGATAAGCGGCAAGTACCAGATTTTATTTTTCTAGACGATGAATTAGTAACTTCCCGACGAATCCCTCAAAAAAGATTAGAGATTTTATTAATGTATTCATACGAATTAATTAAAATAAAAACACGCGCGAAAATTCAATTTCTGGCCAGATACACAAAAATCAACCGCCAGAACTTCAAAACTCTGGATTATGCGTAGTATATTTGTGTGCGCGTTGACAAGGAGTTACTACGTATTGATTCAGACGCCGTCAAAGTTCCGGCCTGTAAGGTTGTGTGTCGCCCGGCCCGTCGCTTCGGTCATTTCTTTTACGTATTTTTTTATTAAATCAAACGATTACTTTGAAATCTATTAGTGAAATTTTCTGTTTTTTATAATTTAACTTCTTCCTCAAGTGAGTATATGTTTCACCAATATAAAAGAATACATTATATTTTTTTCAATTGTTTATTCTTAAAATGTGTACAGTGGTTATGTTTCAGATAAATTTGGACATTGTTAAAAAAATATGAAAACAGTTTATTTAGTAGAAGTTTTTTAATTCTTAAGTTTCTTTATTTTAATAGTTAAATATTACCTTAAATATTTTTTTTCGTAAAAAGTATTTCAAATATAATAATTATAAACAGTGTAGTTTCTTTTTACATATAAATTATATTATTTGGCTTTCAGTCACACCAATTTTTGGGCACGGAAAAATTGGAACTGATTGTGAAGAACTCAGACATGCTATAAATACCTAATATAATATTTTAACAAAAATTAAATGCGTAAATGTGTAGGCACTTGAGAAAAAAGATGACACTAAAGTATTGTCGTTATGTTATTATGTATCATTTCTAGCCCAAGTAGACTTTTTTACTATTAATCCGTTTTTTACGACACTTGGCGAGCTGGCTGGCAATCAGCGGCACAGAATGTTATAGAGTGGCCCCTTCACTAGAATCGTTTTCCTTTATTTACGCCCTACTGGGCTTTTACATAAATTTCTAATTATACAGTCATGTTAGTTGTAACAATGGTATATCTAATAAATTATGGTAAAATAAAAGGAGTTTTTTACTAAGGAGTGGTATTCTCTTATATTTCAATTAAGTGTTTGTGAAGAGTTCGTTTCATTACTAATACTCCAGGGCAATTAACGATTCGCGATCGTAATTATTCCGGTAGTCCCAATTTTTTTTATATATTTTATAAACTGGTCCCCTGATGTAAAATATGAATTTCCGACCTTGGCACACCTGTGCTCGCGCCGCCATTTTGAAAAAAACCGGCCGAAATCGCTCCAAAATCTAGTTTTTCCAAAATATCTCATTCCCAATGCAAATTTCGGCCAAATTAGCTAGACAATTAAAGTAGAAAATAAAATTACTTACAACTTTTGAGAAAACAATTTTCTTCAATCTCTAATAGGTACCGAGGTAGAAAGTCATAAAGGTGCGTATATTTTTGAAAAAAACAAGTTTTTTGCGCGACTAGCTTTGGTTTTTTGTAAATATCTCGTTTCCAGTACAATTTTGTGAAAAAAATTATTGATACTAATTTTGTAGAAAATAAAATTTCATAAAATAAATAGGTATTTAATTTATGTGTTTTAACTCTAATACGTATCCAAGCTCTAATCCACCAAAACCAGTTAAATTACCCAACAACAAATTTTTGAAATTCGAAAGTTTTTTTTCCATAAAACAAAAACTCTACATCGAAAGTTTTTCTCCATACAGAAAATTAGACATATGTCACCTATAAAGTACCTAAAGTCATTCGAATATTAAAAAGAGTCATTAATCTTTTAAGTTTAGATTGTTAGATCATTTGTTGTAGATAGAATTGTGCAATTATCTCCCCAAGTTACTGCACTTACTTACGTTGAAATGATTTTCAAATTTAAGGTAAAATTGAACCAATTTATAATAAATCTCTTGGCTAATATATACTTACGTTTCAGTTAAATATGGGAAAACAGAAGACAAAAGGAGTTTTATCCCGAACAAAATTACGGCACCAAGGAAAATGTTTAGCGGAATGGAGAAGGTACTACTTAAATACACACATAAAAGTAGATCTTTGGGATACATTTTTTACAGAACATAATTGTACAATGTCAGCTTAAATAATTTTATATATGTAGATATATACATATATACGCAGTCGATAAACTTCTGAGCATATTGAATTTGGAGTATAAGAAGTAAATTAATTTTGATTTCCGGTGACATATTTTTATTTTTACCGAAATGCAGTTTTTACACCAAATAAGCTCAGGAATCGTTGGTGAAAGTTTGTCGGGCATGTCTTAATACATCTCTAAATAATTAGGGAATAGAGACAGTTTAAATAATTAACAAGTATTTCTCATTTTAGGAAAAATTCCGCAAGACTTCATCCAGATAATATTGCAAATAATAAAGAAAATACGAGTATTGTGTTAAACGCTATACCGACACTCAACATGGTAATTTTTTCACAATTTCTGTAAATATAAAGTAAATAATATTAATTTTATATGATTAAATAAGCGCTCTAAAAAAATTAACAAAAACTGACATTATTTTTCAGCACGGACCAGAGATGAATGAACCTGAAAAGTTTTCACTATTTGCTGGCTCTAGTTCTTATGACACTAACGTGCATGCCGTTTCCAGCCCAAACCTTAAAGTAAGAACACTTTATTTTAAAACAAGACTAGCTCAGTTTGTAGAAACCAGCCACCGCAGATTTACCTTGAAGGCAGCCATTTGTTTGTTTTGCCAAATATAATATAATGACCGTACATATTTACATGCAAAGCTTCCAACAAATAGTCTTCTTACAGGATGTACAAGAGACTACACCAGATACAAACGCCTGGGATTCCTCAACTTTCGGGCTTAGCACTCATGATATTGAAGTTGATTCCTTCCCAATTTCATACGAGGTATGTAAAAGCAATATAAAGAGAAACATAGTTGAATAGAAAATTCTATTTTATATGTTTGAATGATGAATCATTTTACGCTGAAGAAGTAATGTGAAAATATACTTTTTTTTCTTTTAGGTGGAAGTTTGTCAACCGTTCAAGACTGAGATGTTGATTGAAGGCCGTAGATTGGTTAACGTTGATATGTTTCTAAAAAAACTCAAAATATTTAGTCAACATTGCGAAAATTTTGGATGTAGTCTAAGAAATTTGGAAATAGTAAGCGAAAAAAGAACTGGTCTTATTTCTAAATTTACAATAAAATGCAATTTTTGCAATTATCAAAGCTTTCTTTCGACCGATGATGATTGTGCATCTTTGGATCTTAATAGATGTGCGGTGTCTGGGATTATGGCAATTGGTGGGGAACAGTACCAGTTGGAGGAGTTTTTAGCAGCAGTAGACATACCAACAATGTCTCCAAAACTGTATACGAAAATACATTCAGAAGTATCTGAAAAATGGCAGGAAACTTCTATCGATTGTATGGCGTTGGCAGCTGCTGAAGAAAGGGATGCAGCATTAAAAGAAGGAAGAGTCAACAAAAATGGAACCGCCATGATTGACGTGATTGCAGATGGATCCTGGGGTAAGAGATCATACCGAACAAACTATTCCTCTTTGTCAGGAGCAGCGGCAATTATTGGAAAGAAGTTTGGAAAGGTATTGTTTATGTCAGTTCGTAACAAATATTGTTGTATTTGCGCTCGAGCAGAAAAAAAAGCCACTGAACCTAAAGGACATGTATGTTTTAAAAATTACACCGGCTCTTCAAGCGGCATGGAGTCAGATATTCTTCTCGAGGGTTTTAGGGAATCGATTAAAGAATACAACTTAATTTATGCTCGGCTAGTATCAGATGGAGACTCCAGCACGTATTCCAAAATATTGCAGGCCCGACCTTACTTGGACAATACAGTGGAAAAGATCGAATGCAGAAATCACGTGTTACGTAACTTTTGTACAAAACTACGCTCTCTTGTCACTGACACAAAATATCCCAAGAATTTGAGAAAATTATTGAGCATTAGTAATATTATGTCTCTCCGTAAGGCTGTTACCTGTTCAATCAAATACAATAAAATTTCTAACATTCCCTTGTCGAAAAAAATCGAAAATTTGCATAAAGACATTATAAATTCACCCTATCACGTTTTCGGAAACCATGACAAGTGTAGAAATTATTTTTGTTCTGCGGAAAAGACGGGTGACTCCAGTTTATTGAAGATGCTTAAAGGAAGCCCGCTGTGGCTAAGAATCGTTTTGATAACATCTGCTGTCGGTGCACATGCACGCAGTCTCATACACGATGTGGATAGCAATGTCGTTGAACGATTTAATGGCATAATCGCCAAGTTCATAGGTGGAAAGAGGATAAATTTTGCAATGAGGCAGTCCTATGAGGCACGATGCCATGGTGCTGTGGTTTCTTTTAATACAAGAGCCCCACTGTGCAATTTACAAAAATCTTTTTATCATAATCCTAGCACACGTGTGAAAATTCTTGAAGCCAAACGTCAAAAAAGAGTATTGAATACACAACGGTATATGAGGAAAAAGATTCGTGTTCTTCAACAAATGTCTAAAAATGAAGAAATTCATGGTGTCAATGTCAAGCAACCAGATATACTACCAGAATGTTTCCAGAAGAGCAAAGAAGAATTTCTTTTGAATTTAAGAGAAAATATTATAAACCGGGACAAAATCCAAAAAGAAACCATTTTGCAGAGAGATTCTGGTGAATGGTTGCAACTAAGGCGGAATATGTTAACGGCTTCCTTATTCGGAACTGTAGTCAAAAGAAGGGAAGATATTAACTGCGGACCGCTAGTGAAAAACTTGTTAAATCCAAAAAGTCTGTTAAATGTAGCAGCCATTCGGCATGGAATCGACAGTGAAAAGGTGGCTCTTCAACAACTGTCCGTTCAAGAAAATGTGACAATTAGTCCTTGTGGACTGTACATTGATTTGGAGTACCCGTTTTTAGGCGCTTCGCCGGACGGCGTTACCGAGGATATGGTTGTAGAAGTAAAATGTCCAATAACAGCATTTAAAATGGGATTAGACGAAGCTGTACGTAAAAGAAAACTAACTTTTTGGAAATTAATTAAAGGCCAGCTGGTCATCAATAAACAACACTCGTGGTATTACCAAATACAAGGACAACTCCGTGTCACAGGCAAAGAAAAGTGTTTGTTCGGCCTTTGGACTGGAAAAGAAAATACAATGAAAGTAGAATATATCAGAAAGGACGATGCATTTTGGAAACAATGTATGGAAACAAAGTTGATAAGATTTTACATGGATTGTCTACTACCGGAACTCCTTGATTCCCGTTTAATGCGAAATATGCCAATCAAAGAACCTCAGTTTATAGTTGAAGCTATGCAATTGCGCCAAATTAAAAAAAGTAGGATAAATACGAAGACATGTAAATTGACTTCCACTACGAAACAAACACAATGCCAACCAAATGACTCTGAAAAGCTATTTGTCAACGCAGAACATTTGATCTTTCCAAACGAAGCAGAAGCAGCATTGTCTACTGGTACTGTACATAATGTAGAAGATTTACAAGCATTGCCTATTAGTCCATATTATAACGATCTCGGTACAATTGATTCAATCGTCGATTTTAGTAATTACTAGCAGTTTTTAGGCAGAAATCTGCTAAATCTGCAAAGATGAACATTTTTTTTAAATAAATGTTTCCTCTTTCGAATACTGCTTAAATCACATATATCTTACCGTAATACAAAAGGAGATAGAACGACGTTGATGAATCGATCGCAGTTTGAGCTGTCTGTAAAGTACACAAAAATAGCAGAGTGGTTAAAAAAAAGGAAAAATTCAATATATTGCGTAAAAGTTGAATTTTTACATACTGCCATCATTTAATAAAAATTGTGACGAGATGCCGATATTTGACAACGCATTAGTCAATTAAAATCGATTTATTTAATTAATAAAAAAGCGTATCGGTTCTGAGTAATAACAGTTATTTAGTTACTAAATTTACCCTGTCGAAAATAAAGGTAAGCTCCTTGTTACTTGTGACGATTTGGTGCGTTTTGCCGAGACTAGAAAAATTATTTTAACCATTAAAACTAACTGCTACAATAAAACATACATATTATAATAAAATACATTAGGTATTTAGAAGCTAAATATTGATTTAAAAATAGATTTCCTTATTCTGTAAATAGGAAAAATGTCATTAAGTATTAAATTGTATGTGGGCTCGCACGCTCGACCGACTCGTACAGTGATCGCTGAGACATGATATCTATGGCGACAATCTGACATGTAAAATAACTGTAATGTAAAAACTATTTTTTGTGTAAAAGTTTTATTAGTAAATATATTATATTTTTCTATTTTCGTACTGTTTCGTATGTGCAACTTGTAATTTTGACATCAAAATATCAATGTAAAATTGTAATTATTAACTCCCACCTATGTATTGTAAGTTCCTCCCGTCTTTCAGTGAGTTTTGTAACTCATCGGGATTGCTTTAGCAAGAAATAATTAAAAAATCATTAATAATTAAAAACATGCGAAATTAGACATATTTTTTCTTTAAATGTATTAAATAGAATTTCGCAGCACGACTCTTTTTATGATTGTAATTATCTAACTTAGAGATAGTTGAGCGTATACTTCGAGATGACAAGTTCTGGGAAGAAAAAATGCTTAATAAATTAACTAATTTTTAAATGGATTGCATTCTTGTCGAGCTTATCGATCCTGGAGTCACAAGGTCTATGAATGTTCGTGATCCTCTACATATCTTAGATATTGTATGTAAAGAACGTCAATTTGGAAAGCGTCATTTAGATTTCGACGAAATGCTAGTTTATTGAATAATTATTTTCGTTTTTTATATAAAATTATTTTTACTATTTCTAACTTATATTATAATAAATTATGGCCTTTATACAAAAAGTTGCATCTTATGCTTTTTACATTACATAATTATTTGTTTTATGTAACTTTTTGTAAACGATAATAATAAATATTGAAAATTACTGATATTTTATTTATCTTGTCATTATATTCAGATATAATTATGATCAGATATTATGAAAATGATTCGTGATTGAATACCGTATTGCTTTGACATCTGTCAATGAAGAACACGTCGGTTACGAGTCATAAGTTACTGCCTACCGTCTAGCAGTATGGTTGATGGTATCAAACAAGTTTGATGAATTAGTCGATAAGAATCATAAAATCATGAGCTCCTTCTGCAATAGGTAACGTTTCTATCGAAATTTACCTAAAACATGCACATTCAACTTAATATTACTATTCACATAGTTTGAAAGACGCCCATTATTAAGCATTTCATGTTCAAACCTTACTCATGGGTACCATCTAGTGGATTTCATCGCTGCTCTTACTTCGAACCGAGTTGACCGCGCTTGGTCAACTCAACGTGTCGTGTTCCCCGTCCCAACTTACTTCATTCCTCCACACCCCGAAACATTATAATATTTGTTTCGATGCCGCGGAGCGCAAGTGAAACTTTTTTGGCTTCGCCCACTTAAGCGCGTTCACGCCCATAACTGATATTTTTTTAGGATCTTATTTCGTCTTAAGCACAAAATCGGTATGGATATTGTTATTCTTTCATTTAAGCATAAGGTCGGACGTGTTCCAGTTTAAATTTGAATATTGGTATTACAGTTTTTGGTTGTGCGATTGAATTAATCGTTAACATCAACATTACGGTAGGAACACGCGTTGTATACGTGTTGCATGATTTATAAAGAAGTAAAAATTATATACAGACATATTAGTTGAGTTTTTGTCTAATCTTTCAATCAAATGGATAATTCGAATTTAAACACCTCATTACGTAAATGACTTGACAGATATGTTATATATTTATGAGTGGTTTTATTTATATCCATGACCATACCAACTAAAATATCTATTAAATTATCACCGATTACAACAAAGTAATTAGATCACAAGACAAATAAACACCTGTGTCATTGCGTTCGCATATTTTATATTCAGACATTGATAATGATTTTAATACTTTAGTTATTAATAAGATAAGAATCCCACTGTCTACCGAGTTTATCGTGATCCTGCTTGGAGTGTGTGACCTATAGTTACAGACACACTTATCTTAGTAGGCGGTTAAAGTCGGAATTAACTAACTATTTTCTAAACAAATTGATTTTTTTATCCACAAAATCTGCAGTTCGTAGACTCCTAATCATAGACATCCAAATTTAGACTTGCTCTAACATAAAATCGGGTATCATTTCGGCGAGCAGCAAAACACTTTATCATACTTTTGGCATCGGAGGACTGTTCAAGACCAGAACGCCCATAGGACCAGAAAAGTAAAGTTCGCTAAAGTAAGGCAACGGTTTGCAGCTCAATCCATCACGGGACACATCTGCGCAGGGTCTGAATGTTCGTTTTTAACCGAACCACCTGAAGCGGGTTGCAAAAATGTATAAAGTATAGTTTTCCTAAATGGGTAAGTAATCATTTATACCATTGTGGTGACCAGATCTGAATAGCCACATATTTTCTCTGCACGATCTCTTCATCCTCCACATTCCCTTCAGTCTTGCAGCATACCCATAGTCCCACTGACTTCGGGTAGTTGGGACTTTTGTGCGGTAGTCACATTAAAATGCCTAGACAGTAATAAAAATATTTGGATCGTTTCTATAGCGCCATTTTCGTGAGAAGATCACTTAATGATCCTTAATGGCGCTTAATATCTTATTCCATCTCACTTAGACATATAACTTCGATTTATTACTAGTGGCTTGTAACTAAGATTGTTAGCTAGTGACTTACAATTAAGAATTATATCTAGTGACTTAAAGCTATACATATTTTTATAACCGAGTGGATATTTACACAATACTGCTATAATTTATTTATTTAATATCAACGGTATAAATATACCATAAACAATGATAACATTTCACAGTTAAAATCGTAGAAATATTTTCAAAAAGAATTACAAATATATGTGGCATTTGATTGTGATATGACATTAGAGAGTAAGTAAGTAAGTAAACAAGAGATACAAGTACATAAGTTTCTATAGTGCAAATAAGGTAGAATTAGATTAAATTAATATTGATTGAAAAGATTTGATAGCATAAAATAATAGATTTATAATAAAAAAAAAATAAAAAAATAGATTAAAATAGATTAAATCATAAAACTATAGATTTATATTTGTTCATACTAATTCACATTTACAAATACATATTATTATAATTACTGCCCGTGCTGTGTGTCAGTAGTAAAATATTTAAAAAAATTATTACATAAAAGCATCAAAGCTGTATGTGTTTTTATAAAACCTCACATTCAATTGTGATCGTACTAGCAAGTGCTAGTAAGTTGATTGATTACCGATATTGTTGATAAAACTGTTGATCCGTCTGACAATTATTTTGAGGCGGGTTTGGATACCGCCGTCCCGGGAACCATTCATTGAATAACTCTACAATGGGTTTCCCCAAGTGGTTCGTTACGTTTGTTGATTTAGCAGGGGTGGCCGGGTTCATCGGGTGAGGTGTGTTCAGAATGTGCCAACCTACCAACTGCGTGGCGTGCCAGATCGGGAGAGGCTGGTTTGGGGAGAACCTTTGACCTCTCTAACTGGACTCTTTTGACCTGATCCCTAGATTCCCACCCACCCCTCATACCGTATTCCGTCTCAGAACCCCCTCTCCTTCCTTTCCCTAAAAAGACCCTTTACACAGTATCTCAAAAGGTGACATAGGCCCTGAGGAAAAGAATTTTTCTCAGGGCCTCCTGCGTTAATATAAAAATTAAAAAAAATCAGACAATGACATATTTGCATAATCTCGTATCGGGGAGTTTGACGAACCCTGGTACAGTTGTATTGCTGAAGCCAATTACGTGATTGTTTCCGGTCCACCTATTTTAAACAAATTTACACGACAAAAAACTTCACAAAATAGCAAAAAATCTCTACCTGACCAAGGCAAAGAAAGAATGTGAAAATTTACCGAGAGGCATTTTTATTTTTCTATGTGAACACCGCACAAGAGTCCAAAATGTCCGGAGTCAGTTGACTTTAGCATCCTATCTGTAGGAGTGGAAAGAAGGGAAGTATCTGGCTAAACAGATCTGGATACCACGACGCAAAAGTCAATACCCTATCCGAAGATGTTCTCATTTTTGCAAAATGCCTTTTATGTCACCACGACTTTGACATTTCGGAAGTAAACAGAAACAGAAACCACCTTGACAATCCATGGATCGTTTATGCTCCTCAAGAACGCGTAATAATTGTATTTTAATTATTATTTTTATCTACAAAATTAATCTCTTAGGAACTATGAATTTTGATCCCCCTTGTACTTTCTAGACTAGATTGCTGGGTATGAAGGTGGTATCAAAAGCACAGTTTATAAATTTGAAAACGCTTCCCTGAAAAGTTGTTGTTATTGACTTGTACACTTTATGCTTAGCATGATAGATATATTATTACATATCATCTCAATTCCTCATCGCTCGATGAATCATCGAAGTCCATACTTACAAAAGTATGTAATAATTATTTACCTAAATGTCAAATTTTGACAGATGTGTTACTGTAACTACTCGTTTGCTGCTAGCGAGGATTAAGCGGCCAACTTAGCACGCTTAAATTTTAGCAATTATTCACGTACTTAGCGAGCATAAAGACCAACTGATATACCGGTCCCCACTTCATTCCTCATTCCTTCCAGCTGGCCACACTGACGCCAATTATTCGAAATTGACGATTATGAAAATGTTACCATTCGTAACATCCCGTGACAGACCACGCTAAAAGCGCTCTATATTTTTGTGGCTTGGCCTATTTCAGCGCATCGCCCGCTGTACATTCCCGTTGGTAGTGTATGGCGAGCGATATGCAGAAATAAACAAAGCCATGATGCGTATAGTGTAATGTGTCGCCTACGTTATGTCTTACGTTCACTATTATTTGCCATTTCCGTGGACTAACAATTACAAACTAGTGGCTATTGAAAACCTGGTAGGTTTACGTATATTTTTACAGTCTGGGTGCGCAATGCATATGGCACGTGATTCGAATTTCAAAATAGTCTTTTCATTTTCAACATTATTATGTTTGTATGTCATCAAACATAATGATGTATTATACATTTTCAACCTAACATTAACTGTCAGCAGAAAAGTGCTTAATAATCTGCAATCACTTATGGCATAATAGGATGGGGTGGTGCACCTGATACATTTATTAAGCCTCTACAAATAATTCAAAAACACATAATTAAAGTCATATATAACAACAATAAAACATTCTCGACCGACCTATTATACAAGGAATCTAAATTATTTAACATTCGTAAATTATTTATATTACAAACTATGAAATATTTATTTAAAAACAAAAATAATTTCAAAATAAATGAAAACAGAATGAGCAAAAGAACAAATAATATGTTTACACCCCCCAAACCAATACTAAATTAATGCAGACACATAGCAGTTTCATTAGCAGTTTCATTGGTCCTCGTACATTTAACCTTCTACCACTACAAACTCAAATGATAAATAAAAGATAGAATATATTAAAGAGGTAAAATTATGGCTGAATGACGCAGATATTGAAACGCTTTTACTATAAATGTATTGATCCTTTCTACAACTCACTTGCTGAAACTTTATAAACTATTGTACATAATGTTTTCTCTTTACTTTTTATAATAACTATAAACAAAAACAAAAAAAACGAATGTATATTATACTTTAGGTACTTGAAATATAGTAATCATTTTATTTTACCCACACTCAGGCAGTGCCTTAGTGGGTTTTCATTTCTTGTGTATACTATTTGGTATTATATATTATGTTATTATATACTATCTATTAATATGTGTAAAGAAATGAAAATAAATAAAGTAAAAAAAAATAAATAAAAAAATGGATTCATGAAAAAGTATGAAGTTAAATTTTTTAAATTGTTTTAGCAGGTAATGTCCCACGATGTGCTTTTTGGTGATTATGATTATTATAAAGAAACAGATACTTATCTACCTACAATAAGGTACTTGCATTTCCCTCTGAAAACTCAAACGATTGATAGTTTATTTTGGAATTAATAAGATAATATTATTTATGAATACATATAAATTTATGTCAGAAATTTCTGACGCCCAAAGATGTCAATTCGGCTATGAATTTTTACGCAATTCATCCAAAACACTATCTGCAGATGATAATATTAAGAGTCGTCAATGGTCAAATTTTTAAAGATTCGATGTAACCGCGAGTGAAAAAGGACGAATCCAGCTTTCGGAAGCTGGTTTATTATAAATAATGGGCAAAACAATATAATTACAAATACAGGGTTTTCCAATAAGAGGTGTTATTTTGAATAGCCCTCTATTTCAGTAGATTTTACTTTTGAAGCTGTCATTTTTTGACATTTGACAAGTAGAAACTACGCCATTAATAAAAATGGAACGATACACGCTTCAACATCGCATTGAAATTATAAAAATTCACTTGAGTGAATCAAATGCAAATCATCTTGAGTGATGAGGCCCATTTCCACCTCGGTGGCTTCGTCAACTAGCAAAATTGTCGCATCTGGGGCTCGGAAAACCCAAGAGTTATTGTTGAAAAGCCTCTCTATCCTCAACGTGTGACTGTTTGGTGCGGTTTATGGTCCGGCGGAGTCATTGGACCTTACTTTTTCGAAAATGAGGCTGGAGCAACAGTTACGGTGAATGGATTGCGCTATCGAGAGATGATTAATATTTTTTTATGGCCGGAATTGGATGGTATTGATCTGGACAACGTTTACTTTCAACAAGACGGCGCTACGTGCCACACAAGCAACGCAACCATTGATATTTTACGATTGAATATCAAAATAACACCTCTTATTGGAAAACCCTGTACTTATCTGTGGAAAATCACGGGATCTCAGGCAAATCATTTTCATAGAATAAAGAATAACACAAGAAGTGCCTTGTGGGCGTGTTTTGTGATACAAATATTTGCCTTATCGAGTTTTAGATTTCCGATACAAAACTTTTTACGAAATTAAAATGGGATGGAGATCTACTATCCGATGTAGGCGAGACAGGGCGCTTGTAAATCATAATTTAATAATGAATAAAACACCGTCCGCCCTGTTTTGTTGGCACGACTGATTCTGACGTCACGAGTCAGATTTCATTCCGTTTTTGAATTTTGAATTTGTGTGTATTTAAAAGTTTTCATTTTGTTGTTTCACAGTGTTGACGGTATTCTAGAAACTGTTATTAAATTTTAAAAGAAAATAATCAGTTCAAACGCCAAGGTTTAATCAAACTTACAAGTACAAACAGTAAATTTTTATTTACGTAAATTAGTAGCAAACACTTATCAGATCGCCTAAATTAAACTATTGTACTAGCATCAAAACGATCCCCTATAAAGCGGTCGCTACACTACTCGCTTCGACGCTTCGACGAAGTCCTCGACGAAGTTCGAAGTGCGTGCCCACACACTCGTGTACTTCGCGAGTAACTCAGTCCAACCAGTCAGTGATTGGTTTATTTATGCCGTGACGCTTCGAGTCCTTTGACTCGGGCGCATTTACCGACAACAATCGGAAGTCTTGCGAAGCGAAGCGAAGATGCCCGAAGCGAAGCGAAGTTCGTGCCCACACTATCGTATTCGGTCAACTTCGATCAACTTCGCGAGTAGTGTAGCTGGGCTATAAACTATAAAGCGGCCGCTACACTACTCGCTTCGACGCTTCGACGAAGTCCTCGACGAAGTTCGAAGTGCGTGCCCACACACTCGTGTACTTCGCGAGTAACTCAGTCCAACCAGTCAGTGATTGGTTTATTTATGCCGTGACGCTTCGAGTCCTTTGACTCGGGCGCATTTACCGACAACAATCGGAAGTCTTGCGAAGCGAAGCGAAGATGCCCGAAGCGAAGCGAAGTTCGTGCCCACACTATCGTATTCGGTCAACTTCGATCAACTTCGCGAGTAGTGTAGCTGGGCTATAAACTATAAGTGATAAAGGAGCATTTTTCTTATTGGTTAGTTTGATGGCGTCACACTAATAAATTGTTTATCAGTGCTGTCACGGGTGTATTTTTGCACCTTGGTAGAGTACGAAACAGTACCGAAGAGTGTTATTCAATATTAAAAACGGTTTATAATATTTATAAATATTGAAGAACAAAAAACGTCTCCACTCTCGCAGCCGCCATACAAAATACTTGTTGAAACGCTGTTGTGACTAGTGACGTCACATAAACAAACCACGGATTTGGTGCGTTTTGGGGAGACTCAAATAATTAAAACTTTGATAATTAGTTTAACCATTAAAACCATTATAATACAAAACGTATACTGGCATTTAAGTTAGTAGGTCATTATTTTTTATTGACAAAAAAATAATGAAATAGACTGGTCCTTAAGTCCTTATTATGTATTTTTTTTAAATTTTGGAATGTTACCTTTTCAGTGTACACAATCGAAATTATATTGTTGGAATTAACATTTGAGATCCTTGACGACAATCTAATGTCATTATTTATCATTCTTAATGACCTTGACCGTGCCAGATAATAAAATTGTAAAAATCGTGATTTTTTTACGATGACTATTTGGAATTTCACAGCGGTAATGATTATAGTTGTAATTATTTTAATAATTTAGATTAGCTATCAGGCTGATAAACTTCGGATTATTTCATGACCTGCTTATTTCATGTTCATTTTGATTCCTTATTTTATTTTCTTTGGCAGCTTTCTGTTTATGAGTGAATTACAACGATACAAATCGTATCAAATAATCATTACAATATTATTTTGAAATTTTGACCCTTTGCTTAGGTCGTCTTTTACTCCTTTTTACAAAAAATAATAATTATCGTAATGTAATATCAATACAAATTGAAAATATCTCCCGAGTAAAAATTGCAGGCGACTAATTATTGCTTATAATAATTTATTATCCTTTGTGCTATGCATAAAAGCCTTCTCTTATAAACATTAGTTTATCATTAAAAAATAATAATTTATGACAAGTAAAAAAAAATTCACCAACAAATGTAGATATAATATGTCTCGACGCCATCTAGTGGGAAATTTAGCACTAACAAAGCCTTTCCTACAAAAATAAAGTTGGTTGTTTACAGGTGAAAAAATATAATGAGCAGTAATTTTTGATTGAATTATTTGGCGTGTTGGAAATAAGCCGACGTGGCTCAGTGGTCCAGAACGTCTGACCGGACATCAGAAGGCACGTGTTCAATTCCCGTCGGCGGCATTTATTTTTACTCTGGACATGTTTTCAATTTGCGTTGATATTACAGGCTACTAATTATTGCTTATAATAATTTATTTATTGAAATATGGTCACTGTCCCCATGGAAGCAGCAAACTCCTCCTGAAAATCTTTGTGAGGTAATTGACGGCTACACCAGAACTAAACGCAAAAAACTACTTAAATTATACGATGTCAGCTCTTAGGTGGGTTGGAGCTGGCATGACGGTATCGCATCTTAACATTTCACGAAAACCTTAGATTATTAGGGTTTTTAGTTAAACAATTTTTTTTCCTACTGAGAAAACACAAGGCCTCTAAGTCTATATTAGCCAGGTAACATTTAAAACACCCATTTGAGGTAAACATTGTGTGGCGCAAATGACGCCGTTCTATTTGTATAATGAACATTAACTTTAAATTCAGTAAATTTAAATGATTCACTACTTCATGGAAAATAAGAATCTAGAAAAAAAATACAACCTTAGATTACACATCTGCCCTGATGAAGGACTGCAATGCTGTCCGAAACGTTGGCTAAAGAAGGATGTAGCGCAACACGCCATAATACCCCAAAAACAAATCACTATAATACTTTTGGCCGTCAAAATCTGAAATCATACCAAATATGTTTTTAGTTTCGTGTAAAGTATAAATTACAGTTTACACGATAAAAACCACACTAAAACCTTCGTCTGCTTTCAAGAACAGAATTTTATTTTGTAATAGTTCAAAAACAGTAAAATTTCATATGCTTAAATAAATCATTGTTTACGTAAGTGAAGTTTGGTGTATGATTTTTTTAAAGGCTTATAATAAATAGATTGATTGATTTTAGTTGGACTGAAATTGAAATTGATTTGCTGTAAGTTTTTTTTATAAGTCTGTACGCGTTAAAATCAAGGTCGTACAATAGTCGCATAATGAAATGAACATTTTCCGGAGTGCTTGACCGGTTTTTTGGGTGTAATAATAATATTTGGTTGATTTGTAAAGCCCCGTTTTTCTGCAAAATCACCTCAAGGGCGCTTTTAACGGAACAATAACTTTATCACCTTGTTAAAAATCTTCCTAATTTGAATAGGATATCTTCGAAATTTCTGTCTGACAAATTTCGTTTCAAAATTGTTTCGATTCTGGTGACAAGGGCGATACTTACCGGTTTATTTATTTTATTTTATTCTAGTCATTATTTGTATGGTGACCGGGTATCTCATCAAAATGTTAGTTAATCATACCTACAAAAAGTGGTATAAAGTCACGAAAAGTGATGAAACAAAAAATATGTTAAATAGTTACCTATGTAACCTATTAGTTAGGTTAGGTTAGGTTAGGTAACTATTTAACATAGTTTTTGTTTCATAACTTTTGATGACTATATCACTTTTTAAAGGTGTGTTTAATTGTCATTTTGATGAAATATTATGGAATCCATTTGTATAGCCAATTACTCTATTACCATAATATTGCTATATTTTCTGTTCCTCAGCTTTTAATGACCGATTAATTTAACTGTTATTTAAAGATCATTTCCGTGTCGGATAGAGGTAAAGAAATTAACTATACAACCGAAAATCTGAATGTATCAACAACTCGCAAACATCGAGCTCTGGCGTCGTGAAATTTGCACTTCTTTTAATGTCAGGAATTTGTAGGATATTAATATTCCTTTCAGAACATTTTAATTTTTTTGGAATTAACGGCACAACTGCCATTTAAGAAAGGAAAATTTAAAATACGGAAAGAAAAGAAAATTATAATATTGTTTTTTTTTTTTTTATTATTTTTTTAGTTAGTTACATTTTTTATATTATAATTTTACTGGTCTTCCATTAAAAGCCTTAGCTTGTGGATGGAAGAAGAGTTAACATTTCACATATTATGTACAAATAAAGTCACGTGTACAGTTAATACAATGCAGTTAATACAGTTAATACATTTCATATAATTATAATTACTATTTACTATAATCATGTATTTCAATATATATTTATGTGTAGGTAATATAGACACATGGCAATCAGATCCGTTAACTAAAATATGTAAACATATATGTATTCAGTAAGAAGAAAAACAAGTAAGATTTTTAGTGTGACATTCTCTAAAATACTTTTTGATGGAGTTCAACAATTGAATTTTGTTCCTAATGCTTCTGATTTCTATTGGTAGGTTATTGAAAAAGAATTTTCCTTGGTGAGTATAATGGTGTTGTGCAAAAGAAGTGTTTAATTTGGGGCACACAAATACATGTTTAAGTCTAGTACGATTTTCAGTTATAAATGCGTATTTATCTTTTTCTTTTATAATTTGTATAATTGAATTTTTTATAAATAAGTTTTTAAATGTTGGAACTTTGAATTCTTCGAATATGCTGTCAGTTGGGAAGTCTGGAGGTTTTTTTAGTATAATTTTTATTATTAGTTTTTGAACAATTTCTATGGGGGTCAGATTAGTTTTGTAAGCTGCTCCCCAACTGATAATGGCATACTGAAGAATAGACTGTACTAATGCGTAGTATATTGAGTATAGGTTTTTCGTTGATAAAAAGTTTCGTATCCGTAAGAATATATGAATTAACTTCCTAACTCTTTTTATTGTATGGTCGATGTGATCTTTCCATTTTAGGTTTTTATCTATGATTATTCCAAGATATGTAATTTTATCCGCTATTTTCAGAAGTGAACATTTTTGTTGGCAGTGATTAGTATCGTGTTGTGCGAGAGAATGATTATGTAAGAATATTTGAAGATTTGGAGGTACAATGTTAGTGTTAATTTCGAAAGGAATGACATATGTTTTATCACTATTTAACGACAAGAGGTTATTGTCAAACCATATTTTTAGATTATTTATGTCTTCTGTAGCTTTTAGATTAATTTTTTCCCAAGTTTTTTCTTTTATTATAAGGACTGTATCATCAGCGTAAGAGATAATTTGGCCATGCAATGGTTGAATAAATATGTCGTTTACATACAAAATGAACAATATTGGTCCAAGCACGGTGCCCTGTGGGATACCAAAATTTGATGTTTCTTGGTCGCTAGTTTGGTCATTTATTTTAACAAATTGTGCACGATTGTTCAAATAACTTTCTATCCATTGGACGGCTTTATCATTGATGTTATTTAATTTCAGTTTTTTGATAAGCTTTGCGTGTGAGATACTATCGAATGCTTTTCTTAGGTCTATGAATATTCCTGCGCATTTATTTCCTTCATCAAGTGCAGAGTATATAAATGATGTTACATTTGCTATTGCATCTTGTGTGCTTTTTGTTTTTAAGAATCCGAATTGATTGGAATGTAATATTTTATTGTTTTCTAGAAAATCAACAACCCTTTTTTTCACAATCTTTTCAAATATTTTTGCTATATTCGATATTAGTGATATCGGTCGATAATTTGAAACATTTTGCGGGTCGCCGGTTTTAAAGATAGGGGATATTATAGATTTTTTATAATTTGTTGGGAATATGCCTTTAGTCAAACTGAGATTGATAAGGTGGTTTAGTGGTTTCAGTAGATACATTTTCATTTCTTTAAGAATTTTCACAGAAATGTGGTCAAAACCTGGAGAGGATCCGTCTTTCATGCTTTCTATTACAAGTTGTATTTCAGTTTCGGTAGTTTTTTTAAAAGTGGATAGTGTATTTTGTTTTTGGGTATTAGTTGTTATAGTTTTTGGTGTGTGTACAGATTTAGTGATTTTATCAGCGAGATTGTTTCCTACTTTAGAGAAGTAAGAATTAAAAATGTTTGCTGTTAGTTTTGGGTCTTTGGATACATCTATGATATTATTTTCATGTTTTAAATATTTTATAGAATTATTTTTTTTCTTATTTTCAATTGCATAATTTACCGTTTTCCAAATAACTTTTAGATTGTTTTCTGAAGTAGAGATTATTTTTTTAAAGTAGTCGTCTTTACTTTTTTTAATTAAAGCTGTTAATTTATTTCTATATTTTTTGAGAACTATCTTAGCATTTTCATCGTGTGGATTTTTAATTGTATTTTTATATAGCCTTTCTTTTTCTCTGATAGATTTTATTAGGCCACAAGTGATCCAAGGTTTTATACGTCTGAATTTTGAATTCGTGTATAATGAGACCTCTGTTGTGGAGGTTTCAATATGATCCATAATTTGTTTTTCAAACATATTTGAGCATTGTTCGACATCGTTAGATTGTAGTATCGTACACCAAGTTTCTGCTTTCAATTTTTTCTCTAAAGTGGCAATATTTGTGGTTTTTTTAATAGTAATTGGAGCCTTAATTTGTGATTTTATTTCATTATCATACAATAATAAGCAAGTGTGGTGGTCAGTAATATTCGTTTGCCAAATCATTGTTTTGATTTTATATAGGTTTTGTAATTTTATGTTTATCCAAATATGATCTAAGCAAGACGATTTTTGTCCGTGCATTTCTCTAGTATTTTTGTTTATGCATGATTTAAAATCTAATTCAGTCATACAATTTAGGAACTCATTTTTGAAAATATTTTCTGATTTTTCGTTAATGTTAATATTAAAATCACCCGCGATAAAACAGGTTTTATTTTTAAGCGGTAGTAATATATTTTTCAGTTGAGTTATAAAATGTGAAATATTTGATTCGTGTGTTCTGTAAATGGCAATTATGTGATAAATATATTTATCGAGTTTAATTTCGATTTGAATACAGTTAGTCAGTAATATTGGGTGTTCTAAAGTCGTGACAATACTGAATTTGGTGTGAACGAATATTGCGATTCCACTATTTTTATTGATATTTATTTTAGTTGGGATGTATGTATAGTTAGGAAGTTGAAAGGCTGGTGACTCATCATTTGTAAATGTCTCTGTTAATATTATACAGTCTGGTTGTAATATTAGATTATTGATTTTAATAATAAATTCATCAAAATTTTGAAACATACTACGAATATTTTGGTGTAATATGAATAGACCGTTAAATTTGTGTGGGAAAAATTCATTACATGTCTCTGTGCTTGCACATTCGTATTCATGGATTTTGTAGAAATTTTCTATTTGGCTAGCTATAAAATCATCCATTTAAAATTAATTTTAATTCATTTAGAGCAATTGATAGCACATACATCCATAAGCTTGCCAAAACTATGAAGAATTAAATTAAAAGAATTACGCTCCGTTATTATAATTATATCGGTATCGTGTCTATTAGTGAATAAAGTGTACTTATATCTGTTGCGAATGTATAACATGAGCATATAAATAATACATAACATAAGCATATAAATAATATAAAATATAAGCATAAAGAGAAAATAAAACATGAGCTTAAAGAGATTAAAAAACATAAGCATATAAAGAAAATAAAACATAAGCATATAAAGTATACCGGTGATATATGGATTTGGTTGTTGCGGATATTTAACATAAGCGTGAAAAGTATGCATAACATTGGCATAAGTATACAGAGTATGCATATAGTTGTTGCGAGTATATATCACGAGCATATAAAGCATAAGCATATAAAGCATATAAAATATAAGTATATAGAGAAAATAAAACATAAGCATAAGCATGTAAAGTACATAGGTGTTATAGGGATTTAGTTGTTGTAAGTATTTTACATAATTATAGCAGGCATATAGTGTAACTATGAATTGAAGATACATAGTACAAGATTTATATTGGTTAATGCTAAAACTAAATGTAGTGTTTGGGTAAAGAGATAAAAGAAAACTAGAGAAATACAAATTAAATAATTTAAATTCCCCTGTAACCATATACCTGTGCCCTTCTGTTTCATATAATAGGTTGAGATTAATAGTTAAAATAGTGATGTTAATGAATTTTGAGTAAAGTAAAAAATATTTTATAAACATAAATACAATAGTTACAGTTCTTTTACAAGTTATTGGGTGTGTGAGATAAGATGTGTTTGTTTTTGTCATTGATAATAATGACTGGTGTTCCAATATCTCTACGGACGTACACTTGCCCTCCACGGGTCCAGGCGAATTTATATAAGTTTTCCCGTGTAGCCTTACGTGCAAGGAACCATAAGTGTTTCGCACGAAACGTCAGGTGTTCCGAGACGTATATGTGAGAGCGAGGTCCTGCAATTCCGACGAGGGTGGTGTTGAGTTTTTCTTCTCTATTTTTAGCTTGTTTGTTGAACTTTTTTATGTCTGACAGGAAAACATCACGGTCAATACTGGTTTTAAATGATATGATTATGGGCCTACATTGGTCTTTAGGTATTTTTTGGGAGATGCGGTAAGCTGCGTCAATCTTGTTCATTTCCACGTTTGAATTAGTAGTTTTTTGGATATTGAATATGAGGTTATTTAAGTTTTCCCCATTATTTTCCGGGATCCCCCTGATTTCAGCGTTTTTAGACCTATTTAGCCTGTCTATTTGCTCCATTTGGTTTTCTAATACTTCAATTCTTGCTTCGAGGCCGGTGTTCTTTTTCTCAAGCTTGTTATTAGTGTCCTCAAGCTCGTGGACGCGAAGAAGAATGTCTTCATATTGCTTGCTCATCCCCGCTAGAGTGGCAAGTATTTGCGTGTTTTGTTCGAGTAGTTTGGCGAGTAGTTCACTATCAATAAGTGAACTGCCACTGGGTTTGACAGTCGGTGTGACACAAATGCATTGTTTACATTTTATGAGGGCACGCCGCTCCTTAGAGAGGCGACGGTAGGTACTTTCCGTCACACCTCCACATTGCAGATGGAATGTCTCCTTGCAGGTTACGCACACAAAAATAGACTCGTCTGAAAGTGTTGGTTCGGAACATTTTTGACAGGTATTATTCATGTTGATGATGTATGATATGTTGATGATGTTTCACTGTTATTTTATGTTATTTGTAATAGGCAGTAAAAGTTTTGCTATAAGCAGTCACAGTTCTTAGCACAGATAAACACTGGATTGAACTGTCACTGTCAAATGTCACTTGATCGAAAATTAAGAAACTTGTAATCGCTGTAGAATTAATGAATTACAACCAAGTTTGAAGTTTGTACACTAAATGTGACCCAAGGAATCACTTCCAATACATTTAATTTTCAATATGACGGTTTTAAATATAGATTTTATGATTTTATCGGTAGAGCAAATATCGTGGTATACACTGTTTATTGTTGTATAGATAAGTTAACAAGAAAAATAATCCACATTAGTACAAAGTTAATAAAAGAAATGAAGAAGAAACAAATAAAAAAAAACGATTACCCAGTGATCTCCTTAAAATAAGCACTGCTAAAATGTTTATTTAGTACAGATTTATAATTCAATACATATTCAGACATATTAAAAACATAAGCGAACATAGCATATTGTCTGACAATTATTGAACTTTGATCACATTCCTATTATCCTCGCTTCTGTCTGTTGATAAGTATAAAGTAAATAAAATGAGAGATATAACATTAATCAAACAATGGATATTCCTTTCATGCTTTCCACACAAGGAACTCCACTGAAAAGTAAATAATGTCTCTAACATAATATTATTATGTTATAGATCGTGTGCATAGTTTAAAAATAGTGATGCTAAGAATCATACTCTGACAATTACCACTATGCAATCGCTAATAAATTGTTTTATTACTATTATTATATGGGCACATGATGGTTATGCACATGTAAAATTAACTGTTTAAGTGTCATGCCATTTTATTGGTGGGCAGCGATGGAGGAAGGCGGAGAGAATATGCACCTCCAAACAACTTCATTCACAATCATGCATCGTCTCAATACATACTCTTGTGTTATTCTACTCTTGACTTGACCCGACTCAAGTATTTGATTCAATTGATCGTGTCATTTCTTCCTCGGGTGTCCTCGACTTCCTTTTTTACTACCATCTACCATCCTTTTTTTGGTTTTTTTATAATAAAGCGGAGACGGTTTACCATAGTTCCCGTGAACACTCAAGCCTGCTATCTCGTATTTCACCTCGTTTCTTTAACAGTAAACGGTCCCTTTGATAAACTTCTCCAGGTTTGTCATTGGATATTTTGCTGTCTCCTGGTTCCACAATATGTCTTCCCAGGTATCTGAGCTTTGTTCCCATCGGGGCAAGACTTGGCGCCATAGGTGAGTTGGAGTCTCTTCATCCTCTTCACATTCCATCCACTCCCAACAGCTGCGTGTGTCTCCTGAGGTGGCAGCGTCCGGTTAGTAGTCCTACCAGTTCCCTCAGTGAGTTTCTTTCTGTCTATATTGAGTAGTTGCCTAGTTCTTCTAGGTTCTGATTCGATAACTTTGGATTGTCTCATTCCGGATGCCCTCTCCCATTTCATTCTTTTTCGCATCACAAAATCCTTTGGCACTCTTTTCTACTCGTCCGCTCTATATATCCAAACCATTTTATGTATCCTTTTCTCAATCTTACTCACTATGCTTACGTTAGCTTTGTACTCTTTCCGGATATCCACAATTGTAATACTGTCATACATGGTTTTACCCAAAGATATTAGAAGAACGAGATGTGCTATGAGCAGTTCATACTGTGTGGAATTGTTTTGCCGAGTGTCGCCGGTTTTGTTCACCAATACTACTGCACACCTTCGCTTACGCTAAGGTATCCGCACTAACACATAGAACAGATTTCTGTGCGTACACGTCCCGATACCGTTTAAAGTACCCTAATTAGGTAGTACTCCGGCTACGGTCCGGCGGCCAACATAGCATATCTCGTTCTTCTAATATCTTTGGTTTTACCACACACCAAGCTCTAATTTCTATGGAATTTAGTCTACTTCCATCCATTGCCCGCAACTAAATACCTATCATAAAACTAATTTGTATATTTTATCTCTTTACAGCTTAGTTTTGGGTTGCCAGCTTTGATAGTTCACGCAACTTCCATCCCACTGCGGCAGCACCGGCTAGACAAGAACAAAGGAGACGCAGCCAGCATCATCAACGTAGCCTGACAAAAAGAGTGGGAAAATTTGAAAATTCAAGATGTCCGCTCTAAAGATGGCTGTCACGATTGCCGTGAAGAACACGGCGGTCAGTGGTTTCTCTGCAGCCAGAAATACCGGCGTCGCTTTCAAATATGTAAGTATCGAAATTAACAATGAATTTATGTAAAGTAGTGACTTATTGAGCGATCATGGTGCCATTGTGAGAGTGAGCATTCATCGTTGACATACATATGTATATTTTTAATTTGTAGGCCTACTCCGTGGTGGTTAAGATTCTCGGCTACAAATCCAAGTTCATGGTTTCAAATCCCGGCCTGCGCAAATAAATTAAATTACATTTATTTCACATTTACTTTAAATAAAATCATATTACCATATAGCACATTCCAGCATTCCAGAATGGTAGGCACTCTCAGTATCGCTTCAATGAAAGACCACTATTCAGAATCGAAACATTGCTTGGAATGGCATTAGCTGTGATCTGGATTAGTCCTGGGTGGATCGATCATTTTTCATGACCCACCAGTTAATTGATTGGGTACTAAACATGGAAAAAAACCATAGATCGATGCACCGTCGCTGATTTATAATTTATGTAGACCGGGCGTCTCGAGTCTCTTTCTCGCAACACAGAAATAGAAATAGTTAATCTGAAATGGATTGTCTCTGCAGTTGTATATTTGAACTGCGGTGACACCTTATTTAAGATTTCAAATATGTATAATCTCACTAGTCGCGAGAATGAGTATCGCCCTGTCTACAAAATGTATACATCATGTACACATTCCCGGTTCCATTCTTCTTCACATCGTACCTCGATGAATGTGGATGGGGATAGTTGGAAATCTTGTGAGGCACTCTATGGGTTAATGTGACACAAAATATTTAATTTTCTGCTTATATAACCAAATTCCAGATACTTTGTATGAAAGGGCTTTGGCGCATTTCCACGCAGACTGACTGTCATTTGAACTGTTGCCAACTTGGCCAGTCAGTAACATCAGTAGTTTCATAGATACATATATTATGTACCCACTAGAAAGCAACATGTAGTTAAAAAGTGTAAATGGCGCCACCCCCATAGTTTTGTTTAATAATTTGTTTGCTGTCAATCGATACAACAAATACATCAAATCACACAGGATTGCAGGATAGAATTTTGAAATCCTGCTGGAATCGCGATGTTATAGGGATTTGCAGGATTATTATTAATAAGAGGTTTTTAAATTGAAATAAAGCCAACCATTAACCTTTTGAACGCGTTAATTTGCTCCGTTTTATCTATACCCGTACGCGGTACATATTTTCAAATACCTATGCACGCAATTAAATGTCAAATTATAGTATTCTGGCATGATTTATTGGACTATATAGACAGAAAAGATTACTCTCCACAATATGAACACAAATCCTCGTGTGTCAACACTCTTAGATGTTTATAAAAACAGAAACATAAAATTTCATACAAAGACGTTCCGTATCTTTTGAATGTGGTCCCGCCATTCACTCGGCGTGTGTGTACTTAGGCCACTGCGTTGATAGACACGAGTGGGACACCATGATCACTTATCATTTTTAGTTACGAAAAGTTGTGAATGACATACTAGTACTAACGCCATCCGTTGACAAAAATGTAAACTAAAGGACTAAAAGGCGCGAAGAGGCGCACTTGATTATCGATCTTTTTTTATGATATACAATTTTATTTTTGAGAAATTCTTGTAGATGTCAGCATCGTGATAGTTCTACGAATGTCCAAGTGAGCAAGAAATACATTTATGACGAAAGAGCGCTGGAATATCGGCCGTCAAAGTTTCCGTATCAACTGTTGATACAGCCGCGTGTGAGTATGGACTTTTTGCCGTAACAACAGTTGATACGGCCGCGTGCAAAGAGTTAATAAATATATCATTTATTATTCGATGTGAATCATATTTGGTACCAGTAATATCGTTAAAATACATTGAAAAGATACATAATAAGTCATTTAAGAAGACTTTTATTGATCTGTAACTAAAAGTGCGGCAGTTAGGTAAATATTTACCAACATCAAAACTGTAATAAAGAGCCGTACAAGCCGAGTGTGTGTATTAAATACACGTTAAAAAAACATTGTCTAAAATCATTTTGAATTCGAAACACAGCAACCAAGTTTGTAAATATGTATGACAATAATATTATGAAAATGTTAATAAACGCTTTTTTTTTTTCAGGGCAATCTGTCTCCGTGCATCTCCAGCATTCAGGCACGCTTCCTCAGCAGCCAGGACATCACCAAGAACATCCAGTACATCAGCAACGAGAAGATCAACTTGGAGAAGGATCCTGAAACACTGAAGTAAGGACCCTTAAATTTCGATAATTGAGCCCTTATGCGGAAAAGAGTTATCGTAGATACGCTGTTTTTGTGCAGATCCATTCAAATCACATGCCATATATCCAACTACATTTACAACAAAAATACTTTTTTGAAACGGGAGGCGGGTATGGGTACCGCCGCCCTGGGAACCATTTATTGGATAACACCCCTGCCATAGGTCACCACGCAGCGGATGCGTTTACCGACCTACTGTGTGGTGGGTTGGATCGGGAGAGATTGATCGAGGGTGACCTTTTGACCTCTCCAGCCAGACTTTCTTTTGACCCATCACTTTGCACTGTAGTGGGAGGGATGGATTCATACATCCGTCACTCCTGGATACATTGATTCCAGATTCCTACCCACTCCTAATACCCTTTACCTTCCCAGAACTTTCTCTCCTTCTTTTCCCTAAAAAATACCCTCCACACAGCATCCCCAAAGATCACATAGGCCCTGAGGAAATTATTTTTTCTTCAGGGCCTCCAGTGTGGAACTAAAAAAATAACCACAGACGACAGTACAATACTATGGTGACGGCCGGTAGCACAATCGTAATACAAGTCGACCATTGCTTAATTAAAACTGACGGTTCGTGCGATAGGCGCTTGGCATATTTCTCGTTATCTGGTTTTATTTCTGCATTGTGTTATTTTTTAATATGTTTTAACAAGTTCAAAGTGGCGTTATTTTTTTTTTCTTTTACATATATCGTATTGAAAACTTATGAATGAATGAATGGATTAAAATACATAAAAGGTATTGTCTATAAATTAAAATAGCGTATTACATATACGGTTTTTCTGTATCAGGGGTGCAATAATAGGGAATTCTAGTGCATTTTGTAAATAATTTATTTCAATAAAGATAATTATTTTATTATGTGCCTCTTTTTTTCTTTTTTTTTAAAATGCATTTTCAATTTTTTGTAGTTGTTTTAAAAATTGCGTGCTATTTCGGCTCTGAAAACGGTCATGCGCCATCTTGACCGCTACGTCACAAGTGCTACGTCACACCTTTGCCGCCATCGCCGCCTGTCTTGCTTGTTGCTGGTTAAACCAAGGGGATCAACGCATTGATGAATTGCATCTCGCATTATTCTCCCTTTTAAGTGTTATTCGTTGTGTTTGTGGTAAATTTACAATCCACATAGTTATTACTATTTATTTTACCACTTTTTGACCTCAAGTTGCAGTTAAATATTGTATTATATGTATAAAAGTAAATAAACAAATGTGTTGTGACCTAACCTACCTTACATGACGTTAGCTGTCATTCATTCGCAATGGATGTAGATGTTCATAAACGGATTCCTAAGAGGTGGTGTTTTGTACCGTTGTGTACAAATACAACTGTATCTACTTCAGAGAAACACTTTGTACATGTGCCAGTTGATATCAAGAGAAGGAAAGCGTGGATTAAAGTCTATCAGCGTCTATCAAAACGAAAAATTTCTTACATAACCAATAACCATATATATATGCGCAGTATTAACTTGGGTTCAAATTTCAAAATTTTAAAACTAAAAATAAAGTGGTTCGTCGCGTAATTATTTTGATAGGAATATTTGCACAAATTTTAGCGTCAACAAATACCATAACTTTTTTCGTAAAGAATGCAAGGCTGATGATGAAAGCAAATAAAAAGGGATGCTTTAGATATGATAGTTTAGATATGTAGTGCGAATGAACAAAGAAAGAAGTGTAAAGCGAATATATGACGTGAATATGAATGGTAAAGAAGTCGGGGACGTTTGAGGAAGTCATGACACAATCAAGTGAACAAAATACTCTACATAAAAAAAAAACATATAAACGTGAGATACGATGTATGAATGTGAATGAAGCAAAGAATGCGTGTAAAGACCTAGTTTTTTATTGGAAGCAACACGAAGTCAATCTATACTGCACAGCTATTTTGTTGCGTGTAATACGTGTAGGTCAACGCCATCATCATATCCACTCGAGGAAGATTTGCAGACGTAGCATTCTGAAATCCTTGCTCGGCCTTCGGCATCGCAAATCTAGCTAGCACGCTGCACACACACCAATAATACGGGACAAATCGTCTCTACTAATAAACTAGGCTAAATGATAACGAATGAAATAACAAAAAGAGACCTACACGGAACTAATAAGAGAAGTCTTGATAAAGACTGATTGTTAAAGATGACGGTACGATTTCCTAATGGCGAAACACAGCTAAAGCGAATAGGTTTGCAGGATCTACTCAGGCCGGTCAACCGCGACGTCATCGTTTGCCCTTGAACGCTTGACCAATCACCGGGCGTTCTTAGCTGCATTGAAATATTTCGTTCGCGCCTGTTTTTAAAGTCATTATAACTTTAATAAATGATTTTTGAAAATTATAAAAACTATGTATTCTTGTGTCTGAAGTGTTTCTACATATGAATAATTAATAATAAGTGATTTTGTGAAGAGAATTCCCTATTGTGCGTGCTAAGCATGGTCAAATAAATATTTCGGCTATCAGGGCCTCGTTATGGACCATCTTTGACAGAACTGACAATAAATAATTATTATTTGATGTGAGCTATTACGCTACAAATTTTATACTGATGTTACATACGGAGATGGGCCGGGAATGGATTCTGTAGGTTCAGGTCTGGGTTTGATCTCTTTCCTCTGCTGTGACATTTCTTCAAACACATTTGACATAGAAGTACAAAAATATACAGGGTGTCGGGGGTAAAGTACGCCAACTTTGGGAGGTGAATCTACATGATTTTAAAAGTAAAAAAGAAAAAACTTTTTTCGAAATTCTAATTTTTAGGTAAAAATGATGAATTGTTTGTATGGGAAAATAAATATTCTTCTATGGATAAATATTTTTGTATCGGAAAATGAACATTGGAATATCGAAAAAAGTTATTTATCTTTTTTACTTTTACCATCATGTAGAATCATTTCCGGTATAAATTAATAAATTACGCCAAATGAAACACACAACGTTGACACATAGATTAAACCATCGCAGAATAGTACCACACTCAAATAGAAATAACTACCATATTGTTCATTTGTATTTTGTAATGATTTTCTATTGTGCATATTATATTTTCATGCTAAAATATCAATGCACTATTATTTCAGAATAGTTGATGCATAATATTGTGAATGCATTCATTGACCTATAATAGAACAATCATCATCTGAATTTATATGTGAAATAACAGTATTGTTCAGTGAAACCAATACAAAAATTTACATTTCACAACAAACAAAATGATATCGATAACATTGTGAATAATGAATTCCGCGGCGCCACACCACTATAACGAATTATGGCCGTAGTCGCCGAGATACTAGCGAATCCCTGTGAAAGAAGGGCCCAAGAGGTAAAAGAGAAGTATTTAGAAGTACTGTAACTTAACATGTTTAGCTTGTGACGGGACTGCATCAAAGATGCCAATATGTACTGTGTGCATCAATTCTACAGGATAACCTAAAATTTTATAAAAAATTTAAGAGTACTACTTAAGACAAAATTTATTTGTATTGAATATTGAATCTAACCCCTCCAGCATTTGAGGGTCATATATGACCGGGTGTCCATATTTTATAAAAGTATTTTTATCTTTTTTCTATCATGCTGAAATACTAAAATTTTTGACGTTAGAGAGGGAAATAATAATTCTTTCCAGTTTGCCACAAATATTTATACTGCAATCCATTGATTAAATCCTAAATATAGCCAAAATTAATAATTCATATTTCGCACCGCTATCGTAACAATCAGTTTTACTTTAAAAATTAATTTTTAATTATATAAATAAAATAAAAGTGAAGTGAAGGTACAGTTTTCTTATAAATTCCCCGAACAAAACGAATGTATTTTCGAAATATCGAGTTCTCTTAATATTTCTATGATTGGAAAAAGAATTTAAGTAAAAATGTGGTTAGCGTTTTTGACAATGTTTTCCACGTTTGATACTAAAATTTTATTATTTAGAAATAGTAATGTTTATTTTTAATGCATACACCGGAAAGATAATTTTATCTAGTTTCTAAAAAAGTATTTGTTTTGATGGAAAATTAAAATATAAGACGTATATAGCGCATTTGAAATACACAGAAAACATTGCAAATTATACAAAAGTGATAAAAGTACTAGTATCGAAAGGGTTAACAACTCCAAAAATTAGTTATTATAGATGTATATTATTAAATTACAGACTCCATTTATTTACTCAAATCAATCTAGTGTGGACAAAACTAGAAGAGATTTTGTCAGTTAATTAACGCCAAATTTAATTCACACAATTGTCTTAAATTATGATTACAATTAAAAGAAAAATTACAATTTTGGTGACTTTCTCAACTATCATACTAAGCTCATGCCCGTATTATGGTGGTCGTATATGATTGAAAAGGAAAAGGAAATTGTTATTGTAAAACAAAAATTTAAAAAATGCATATTATTATAGAAACAATAATAGAAATAGAAATAAAGATAAAACAAATAAATGATACGAATAGGTCAAATTAATATCAAATAATAAATAATGAATAAAGTAAAGTATAATAATGGTAAAACCAATTTTGAAGCTATTACTAACTATGAATGTTCATTCAGCTCGTGGTGAAACCTTCGTTAAACCTCTCTGTCCATCTGCCCGTAGTGACTTGAAGCCATAGGTTCTGTACAGGCATCACCAATGTAGCAGTCGGTGAATCTATATTCCGTAAAATCAATATGCAGTGGCAGTCCAGGGGTTTGATGTTTCAATTAGCTACAAACTTTGCAAGTAGAAAAATCTATGCTTTTAAAAAGTTATTTTTTTTAGTTCCCCCCTTGACCAGCTTCCAAGATAACTTTGTTAAGCTAAACTGCCTTCTGGTTCTTATCATTCAGCTCTCATATTTTTCTCGTTATAATTAGAGAATAATTTAAATTAACATTTCATTATTATAAAAAATATTATATCAGTTATAAATCAGAGTGATAAAACTAATTAAAGGATTACATACTAATAGTAATCATTAATCATTAACAAAATTGTTTTTAAATCTTTTTACTGGTGATGATAAGAGATTGCTACAATGCATTAAATTTAACCACTCGGAACATTAGAACGTCAAAAGACGTAAATATGATAATAGCGGTCAAGACATTAGAACGTCTTTTCACGTAAACGCGCGAGATTTTACAAAAATCGATTTATTTCCATCACTAGTATACGGATTGCCATGATTTAAAAAACAGAGTATCGATAATGAATAACGCTACGCGTCTGCATTCAAGAATATCTATGGAATGTAGAGGTGCATTATCTGAGTCGATTGAATCTGTCATCTTGTTCGTTCATAATTTATTGCGTTTTTAAATAATTTATTAAAAAATTTTTAGTTTGGACGGTTAATATTTTGAGGTGACTAATAGTTTTTAATTATATTTCTTCAATATATAAAGTGTTATTTCTTTATGATACTCAGAAAAAAGTACATTTTTCACAGCTTTGAAATAATGGTCAGCGATTTTTACATATTTTTGAGGTTTTCAGAAAATGTATATTTAGACACGCAAATATTTACGTATAACAAAACAATACGATAGTGAATTTCATAATCTTTCCAAAACATTTTTTAGAATGAGGCAACGTTTCCCAAAACGTGAGTTATGAAGCTTTTAACAAAACTCGTGAATAACACAAAAATTTTCGCGGTTTGACAGTTCGCAAAGGAACACAAAGTAAATAAAAGTCCTTTTCTGAGAGGTTAATGTAAATATTGGTGATCTTTAACATGTACAGAATAGGCCTTATCGGGCAGTCTGCTAATGACAGCGATTAGGGGTTATCGATGGTTGTCTATCGTTAAGGTCATCGCTAATTTTTAGCCTGTTTATCAGAATATTACCTGTATGGTGTAACTTTGTATATTTTTTATTTTATTTATTACAAAATAGTATAACATTTCAAATTATAACAATATGCAATATAAATATTTTTTTTCTTAATTACTCTACCACTCCGTAAGGTGAACTCCAGGAGCTCGGGTTTATGGTAGGAGTTTTACATACAAAAAGAAAATAATGCTTGAAAGGCGATGTGTAAACAATATTCAAAGATTTATTAAATTACTACAAATGTAATTCAACATAAAAATTAACTACAAACGTAATTCAATATACACAATTTTTGAGAATTAATTTTAGAAAAAATATAAAAATAGCCAAAGTTTTTTAAATGCTAGATAGTATAGACTAAGTAAACATATATTAAGGGTGCGAAATATCACTATTGAATTGTTCATATTTCAAAGTTTCAGTTATATTAATTTTGTTTTTGGACGATAATCTATTATACCATCATAACACCTAAATACAAGTTAGTATTGCTGAGCCGTGGTCATTCTTAGCAATAAGCCTTTTTTTTAAATCTATTGCTTACGCTATCTAAGGAGTGAATTTTATTGATGAAATATTCTTTATAAATTTGATATAAAGCATTTCTTTTATACAATTCTGTGACAGTTGGTACATTAAATTCTTGAAATATCTAAAGTTGGGAAGTGGTTATGGTTTCCTAAGAATAAGTTTTCTTTGAATTGTTATTATGGGCTGTAAGGTAGCTTTAAAGGTCCCCCCCACCCAATAATGCCATGCTGAAATAGATTGGATCAATGCAAAATAAACAATTTTGATAGTTTGCGGAATTCTAAATTCCAAAATATCATCTTCACTTAGGACGGGTTGTTTCGAAGGGTGACCGGATAAATCATCACAATGATAATTCATCACATCTTTAAAAACTTATATAAAGTCATGGAAAGTGATAAAACAAAAACTTTATTAACTGGGTTAAGTAGGTTAGGTTAGGTTAAATTTTTTTTTTCATCGTTTCTAATGACTTTATGTCACTTTTTAAAAGTGTGTTGAATTGTCACTGTGTTGAGTTATCATGGAACCGTTTCGAAGAATTTGAACAATTCATCAAATTTCAACATTAATTTTCGGATTCTGTGAAAGTCCTATTCAAGTTCTGTTATTATATCATTATAGGCTAGTTGCTTGATGGAACTGAAATAATAACAGAATTTGAAAAAATCTTTCACAGAACTTGAAAGATTTTCTGAATTAGTATAAATCTAAATATAAAGTTGTTATGTTCTGTTTATTCTTTTTTGTTAATATAATGTTTCTGAATTCATCCATAAAAGTATATTTATTAGATCCGTGTGTTCGGTAAATACTAATTTACCTATATCTACCATAATATTAATTTTTATTTTATCCACATGTAGATTAATATCTAGGCAATTAACTCGGTGCATTGGTACTTCTTCCACTGTGATGTTTGAATAACATTGTTTCATCGTATTTTATCTACAATGTTAATACAATAATTTACATTGGGACAAATATATTCTGAAATAATAAGAGTTTTATCTAATTCCTCAGTGAAAAAATTATTCATTTTTAGAGGGATAAAAAAATATGGAAGCGAAATGCGACTCACTCATATTAAATTCGCATTTGCGCATTTCCTAGTATTTTATTACAAAATTCACATAAGGGACTGTTGGCTGGATGTTCATTGTGATAACCCTTTCTGTTGGTACATTTATGGCATTTGGCAGTTTCTTGTTTTTGGTGCAGTGTTGTATTTTGTGCTCTTCTGCACAGTGGAGGCATCTGGGACTTCATGAGTTCTAGGCATCTTAGTAAGGTGTGTTCGTATCCAAGGCAATGATAGCATTGCATCAGTGGATCGCAGTCTCCTACGTGTGCTTTTGAGTATCCAATGTTGATCGATTGGTTCATTATCAGTTTCCGAGGTCATCGCGCTTTTTATGTCATAATTTTGATTTATCAAATCTATTAAGTGTTCTTCTTCCTTGTAGCCAGCATCAACTCCCTTGATGATAATGCAAGGTTTTTTCTTAATTTAATTAGCTTGTATTCTAATATCTGGGTTTTTATTGATTTCTTTTTATTTATTTATTTATTTTTTCGGTAAATTTTGTGTTTTACGTGTTAGTATTGGACGGCCGGCATAGTCCAGTGGTAACGCATTGGACTGCCATTCCGAAGGTCGCGGGTTCGAACCCGGCGTGCGCAAATAAATTTTATTTGATTAATTTGTGTTATTTCACAATTAATTAATTAAAATAATATATAGTATATTTGCGGCACGTTCCAGAGTGGAAGATACTACCAGTATCGCCCTGGTGTAAGACCACCATTCAGAATTGAAACGTTGCTCCAAATGGCTTTAGCCGTGTTTAGTGACTAGATCTGAATAGCCAGGTACTTCCCCACCTTCCTCTTTCCCTTCCCCACTTACCTTCAGCCTCACAACATCCCCCAATTGGGGATGCCATAGTCTCACTGGCTCCAGACGGGAGCAGTTGGGACTCTTGTGAGGTATTCACTATAAAAAAAATATAAAAAAAAGTATTATTTTGTTTTTTTAATCCAGAAATTCCTATTTCTAGTTTGGATACTTTTATTTTGTCTTTCAGTTTTTTTTCTGTTCATCTGCAGACTTGTCTTCTTTTGAGGAAATTAAGAGAGTAAAATTATATTATAGTATTGGGTGAGATTTCTCCCTTATCAACATTGCATAGGTTTTTTCTTCATTTGATGCTTTTTTTATCAATGTGATGTATGATGCACTAGCTAAAGAGTGAAACTTTTCAAGAAGTATTCATGGCATAGTTATATTAATCAAATAAATAATTTTTATTTTTTTTAAACTCCTCTGGCTGATTTGTTCAGTTTTGAACAAACAGCTATTACTATAAATATTATAAATGAAATAGAAAGAATATGCCGGAATCCTTCAGGTTTTGATTTTGATTAAATAATTTGCACCTTCTTCTGTTTAGATCTCTGACACCAGCTTTTGAATTGTTTGTATGAGAAGATGTATGAATGTGGATACAGGAAGTAGTGTGCTGCAGATAAGTTCCGTGGCATTCCTCTGCCTGTCCTTGCTGTGAAATGGCAAGGTGGCCATGCATCTGCTATCATTATCACAACACTACATCCCAGGGTGGGATTCGACCTGCGATCCCTCGCCATTCAGCCCGTGGCTGTGGTAGACTAATAATATATATGCACTGAAGAGATAAATCGATAAAAGCGGGTTGTGGCTGTGTTTGTGTGGTCAAAATAAGTTCAATTTTTCTTTTTAGTAAAATTGATCAAATTGACAGATGAAATAATATAATTTTATCAATTGGCCTGTCTTATTTTCGGTTTACGTCTTCAGTAGCTATCGGCTGACATGAGAAATGTCCATCTCGTACATAACTCCACGGAAAGACAGCCTCCACACTCTGGTCCGCCATCAAGGATAAAGAATAAGGTGCTCCCACAGCTTAAAGAGTCGGCGATGTATGCGGTGCGGTGCAGACGTCTGAACGAGTGATCAATGAATTCCAGCTCCATTCGTTCCCCGGCGGGATTGATGAGGTCCACAGACTGGCTCACAGATCTAGATATCTCCTCTCTGATCCCCCACTATATGAAAGAAGAAGAATAGGACAATCTGTCCGGGCCTAGAATTCAAAGGTCTTTTTTCAATTGGCAGCATCTGTTTTCTTTCAAGTCAGTATAGAATACAACAAGTTTCTAACACTATATAAATAAACGTTTGTTCTTTCAGACTGGTGAAGCCGATAGAGCGTCCGCTCTGCATAATGCTGAACTGGATGCTGGCCAAGCAGAAGAACATCCACAAGTACGCCAAGCTCTACCTGGAGCAGGGCTACGACGTGCTCTCCGTCAGCTGCACCCCCTGGCAGCTGCTGTGGCCCATGAAGGGATCCCAGGTTAGTCTTATCGGACGCCACTGTTATGTCGGCGTGAAATATTAAAGTGTGGCAGCCCTTGAAGGTTTAACACTCAATTCCCGTAAGAGTATTCTGCGATACACTTAATCCTGTTTTTACACTGTGGATACGTTCCACAAAATTACTGTGTATATTATATATGTATCTGTTAGACAATATACGCATCCGTTTTTGCATATTTGGCATGAAATCACTTTCGTCACTCGAATTTCTACTCTCTTCGATTTGATTCTATTCTAACTCAATTCTAAGCCCAGATACATATGTAATACCATTACCTTTTGTTGACGGTGTTATTTTAAACTGTGTTAATAAGACCACGTAAAAACAGAATTTGCCGTATAATGTTTCAGTGCCCTTTTGTGTAATAATTCGTGCTCTTGAGTACAGACTGCCAATGTAAATTTGGCCCACTAGTAACCACTTCGATAATCTCAGTAACTTGCCATCGTTCCCAAGCATGACGGCAGATCGTCAACGAACAGAATGCTTAATTTTGTCTACTTGATTGTTCGATCATTGGTGATAAAAAAGTAAATATATATATATAATTTTAGTAAATATGAATTTTGTCGACGTGAACTGTTGTTTGTTCATCGGCGATCTGCATAATGACAAGTTACTGACATCATCCATGAAAATTTTGTCCATGTGGATGTACTAGGGGTCAGATCTTTATTTGTACTTTATTTGTATTTGTATATATCAAGGTGAACAGTGAAATAATTATTGCAGACAATGGAATATGATGTAATATGTATTATATGTTGCTTTACTTCTGGAATAATGATTATGTGCTTAGAAATATTACTTTTGTCTTATGTTTCAAATTTATTATTGATGAATTCTCTGATTAATGGCAGTGAGGTGATTGTGGCATGGAATTGGTAGAGGAAAAATGAAAGAAATTTAGTAGAAATGGGATGTGAGAAATAGGCACTAGTGCGATAAAATAATGTATGATCATATTACTAATTAGAGAAAGGTCAACCGATGAACAATTTGCTTTTTCAGGCAGGAGAGTAAGATGGATGACAGAGAATATCCATCGAAACTGCTCAAGCAGGGTTTGAGTCGCACTAGCATTGTATGTGCAAGCAATATCGTCCAGCAAAAAACTGTTTGCTCAATTTTCCATTTGTTTGTTTTGTTTCGAATTGCCTTTCTTAGGTTTCTCATGTTCTTATAGGGCAGGTAATCGATCAACAACACTCCCCTGGATGAATTTCAATTGCACTTTTAGTTTTTGCCGCAAAAAATGAATAACAGCACGGACTTCGCAATCGGCGGTAGGGGCAAGTGGAGTCTCCACGGTTGCTGGCACATGAGTGTCCGAGCGGTAAAAGTAGACACATAGGATTTTTACAGTGTTCTATCTACACCCTGATAAAAGTTCACTGCGACTCCTGGAGTTTTCCTGTATACCGCGCAGATTTAAATAAATAGCGTAACTTAATTTTGAGACAACCCTCGTTTATTCATAATAAAAGTCAATCAACATGGTACCATTGGTAATACATACTTCTTGGCAGTTGGTGGCTTGTGAGTTTTGGGTGTACTAGAGTGCTAATATTACAAAAATGGCATTATTGATGTTGTTGTAACAAACTGAAATTTCCTGAAAATCTTCATACAAAAAATCGAATTTTCGAAAAAAAAATCAAAATCGTTTTGGACTAAACAACATCGATAATGTCGAATTTTTCAAGCTTAGCACTCTATCACACTCAATAGTCACGAGTTGCCACTACTTTCTGGCTGGTGATCTAAGATTTGGTGTCCAATTTATATATAGATTAATAATTTATGTTCTGTCTAATGGCCAGTGGAACTGTATCATATTACTTTGTTGTGAAGTAACACGTCTAAAATTTCTTTGGCAAAAAAATGTTTTAGAAAAAGGGATAAGTAAAAGATTACGCCTTTAGGATGTATGTAGTATCTGAAGCAGTTTGGACTCATTGGCTCCGTTGCTTCGATAGTCCATGCAGTTTAGTTGTAGCTCAGTGACAGTCGGCACGCTTCCATGCCATATTTCCCTTTGTTTCTATTATCCATTGGTGCAAAATATGCAATAGTGCTTTACAAGGAACCATAGAAGTAGCTTGGAGAGGTGTGCATCTAGTTTTAAATAGACAGTTGCAATATGATGTATGATGAGTTAAATCTTCTTCTCGTATCCTGGAAAGTTTGGGTGATGCAGGATTCTGGATCCCAAACCCTATTTCTCCATGAACCTTACTACGGACAGAGATTGTGAAAGCCAAATGGACGACTAACTACTGGCCAACTATCACAAAATAGGAGATGCCATAGTCCCACTCTCTCCAGACAGTGGAGAGCAGTTAGGTTTATGCAGTAGTCACATAAAAAAGGGTAAATGTGTGTACATTTAAAAAACGTACAGTGACAGACCACCAAATTAAAATGAATGCGAATAAAGCAATAAATAAGTGATGTAATGATAAAATGGCATTGCAGACTTAAAATTATGAATATTTGTTGCAGTTTGTGTATTTAAGAAGTATGTTACGAGAGATGGAAAGGATGAAAGAGAATGGTAGAAAAAGTCAGGGACGCCCAAGGAACACATGGCACGATCAAGAGAATCAAATAATTGAGTTGCTCCATATCAAGAGGAGTGGCGGCTCGTGACTTTTGGGTCTACCGTAGTGCTAATATTATAAAAACAGCTAATATTATTGATGTACGCTGAAAACGATTTTTATTTTTGTTTTGAAAATTTGATTTTTTGTATGAAGATTTGCTGGATTACCTGAAAATCTTCATACAAAAAATCGAATTTAAAAAAATAAAATAAAAATCGTTTTCAGCTGCAACAACATCAATAATGCCATTTTTGTAATATTAGCATCTAGTACACCCAAAAGTCACCAGCCGCCACTGATCAAGAGTCAGAATATCAGAAGAGTATGTATGAAAGTGATTGAAGGAAGGAATGTGGGTCAAGAGTTATCCTCTCTGCCCACCACTGCATATAATCAGTTCGTGTGATGGTTAGTTAGTTAAACATAATTATTTTGTTTATTTCCTTTGAAAGTACATGGATATATTATCATAGCTCATCATCCCATCCGCACGTGAAACTATTTCACGAGTCATAATAATCTTCTGGGTTGCAGCTAGTTGCCGGCGACCTGCTGAAGTTCATGGAATCGAACTCGGCGCACAAACACCTCATACTCCACTGCTTCAGCATTGGAGGCTATGTGTTCGGCGAACTCCTATTCCAGGCCTCTCAAGACAAGAAGAGGTTAACTAACATCCCTACGAGGCTTGCTATCGCATGGAGCTTGTAAAACACCCGTCTCCCGTCCTGCCGAGCGTCCCCTCATCTAGTCTAAGTTCACTTTTAAATGGAGTTATGCGTTAATAGTCTAGCAATACCGTAAAACCACTAAATAGAAAATATGCACTAGAAATACCTTTCTTGTAGATTTTAATGGAAACCTTTTGGTTCTAGCCAGTTTATCACGCGCTTTATCTCTCTTACACTTGCCTGATATTGTGTATCGCCATCTCTTTTAATTGAAATGAATATTCAAAATGATGATGATCGATCTGACTTTTGAATCATGAAAAATATTGCATTTCTTGTGTTTTTCTTTGTTCATTGCTTAAAACCCTAATTAATCAAGTTCCCATGTAAGAAGATGTGACCTATTGCAGCTATCCCCATATGAGGATGTCACACATATGATCTATTGGTGGCTATCCCCATATGAGGATGTCACACATATGATCTATTGGTGACTAAAACACATACATTGTGTCAAAACATACAAAGAGGCCAGCCTTGTAAAGGTTAAGAGGTGTTTGCTCCCTTGAGACATGAAACTTAAAAAATTGCCCAACCTCACCCAAGTTTTGAGGGAATACTGGCATATTGGATGTATCATTTATCGTTTTCTAACTGATAATGTTAAATTTTCTATCTACGAGAATGCTATGAAAAAGAATTACAATTATAACATAATTATCTCAGCAATTTAATCGACTTGCTTTGCAGAAATTCACACGTAATAAAGTCATCAAATGACCATTCACCGTCATAATTTTTTTCCGCCCTTGAAGAACCTTACAAAAGAGTTTTACTATACAACTATTTATTGAAGATATGTATCTATATTATTATAGATCATCATTAATTATTGGTAGACTGTTATCAAATAACCTCCATTTATTTATATTGTTTTATAAGCGGTATGTAGGGTGACTGATATTTAATGTGAATGTCTCTTGTCTAAGATATTCATTAAATGTGCATATCGCGTTGAGTAACAATCACCCTGTCAATGTACACACTTTTCAACAATAATTATTGTATTTTGTATAAGTTATGCATTGGTAATCTAAGAACCAATTTTCAATTTTTTTTACATACGTAAATTAGCATTGTCCTGGCAGAAATCAACAAATCACTGTAGAATCTTTACTTTAAATAGCTTTGGCTATGGATTAGTGGGCGCATCTTATGTCTTATTAGAGTCAGTTAAAAAAAAATTATGTTAATACCGCACAAGAGTCCCGATTGCTCTCAACCGTTTGGAGCCAGTGAGACTATGGTATCCCCAATTGGGGTATGTGTGAGGCTGAAGGTAGTGGGGAGGAGAGGGAAATGGGAAAGTTGAAGGGGGGGAGTACCTGGCTAAACACGGCTAAAGCCATTTCAAGCAACGTTTCAATTCTGAATGATGGTTTTATACCAGGGCGATACTGAGAGTATCTTCCACTCTGGAACCTACTGCAAGTTTACTATATGTTATTTTAAATTAATAAATTGTGAAAAAACACAAATTTATCAAATAAAATTTACTTGTGCGTGCTGGGATTTGAACCTGCGATCTTAGGCTTGCTAGTCGAGAGCCTTACCCCTTGACCACGGAGTTATAATTTATAGTATATGTTTTGGGGTTTTAAATTCTCAAAACCTTATTTGATGACCATCAAATCGACGATCCGCCTCATTTTTTTGTCTTCACATTTATACTGTCCCTGTTAAACACCGATTCTCGGTGCGTTTCAGCTTTTGATCAAATTGTGATTGATAGCTGAATTCTTGTTAGCTATCACAATTTGTCCAAAATCAGCGTTGCTCAAATATTCATATTGGTGCCGATCGTTGCTTCGATGTCATCAAATGTGAAGACAACCTGAGTGTTACAAAAATATATTTTTTATCCTTTTCATTTCTGTCAGGCAGAATAAAGGGACATAAAAAATTGAGTTTGATTAAGTATGCATAATTTATTTAAAATTTTCACCATAAGATTGCGAGCGTTTCTAGGTTTCCTGAGAATGCTGTCATTTTTCTTCTTCTATTAGATCTGTGTAAAGAATGCGCAAACGCGTATTCTTTAAAATATGCAGGATTTTGTATTTTAATGTGAATGGTGGTGGTTGTGGTTGTATGTGACAGCTTGAAAGACTATTTTCGCTTGCAGCTAGTGGCGGCTGATACACTGCGTTTCATTGAATCCAATACCGCATTTGCTCCGCTGGTAATCCACGGATTTTCTGTCGGCGGATACATGTGGGGAGAAATGTGCTTTATCGCATCCGGTAATAAGCCAAGGTATGTTGATCCATCGAAGTTTTTACTGTAATGGCCAGAAAATCAATCATCATTATTTTCACTCATTTCAATATTTTTACAAAAACATTTTTATGTAGACGATCGTCATAGTGATTTATTTATTAGAGCTTACGATTTTAACATCTGATGAGGCGTTAAGACAAATTTACAGGCTTACGTTTATAATCAAAGCGGTAGATACTCTTAGTATCGCCCTGGTGAAAAAGCACCATTCAAAATCAAAATGTTTCTTGAAATGGCTTTCACCGTGTTTGATGATCAGATCTGAATAGCCAGATATTTCCCAACCTTTCTCTTTCACATTTCCTTCTTCTCCCCATTCTCTTGAGCTTAACAACACACCCTAATTATTGGGGTTGCCATAGTCTCACTGGCTCCGGACACGGTGTACGGCTCGGGACTCGTGTAACTGGCAATAAGAAAACCGTTTAAATATATACTAAAATCAAGAGTTTTGCCAGGAAAATTTGTTGGAAACATTTTAACCGTTCAAGCCTCGGAAGGTCATTACCAGCCACAAATATCATATTGTCCGGGGCATTCATACATTATAAAAGTATTTTGTGTATAACGGCGAGATATGCTATTTTTGGTTCCATGATAACTCCTCGAAATGACAATTCAACACACCTTTAAAAGGTGATATAAAGTGATGTAACAAAAACTAGGTTAAATAGTTACATATGTAACCTATACCTTGTTTTTTTTCATCACTTTTCATAACTTTATAACACTTTTTATAGGTGTGTTGAATTGTCATTTTGATGAGTTATCCGGTCACCGTTATTTTTTCATCGTTGGAAAGAAAAATAATTATTCTTCTCAGCTTGTCTCATATATTTATGATAGATTCCATGGATAAAATCCTAAAACTTGACGAATTGTATGATTACAAAATGGCAGTATTTTTTTGTTTAAAAAATTATTCATATTTTTTTATTGTTTTAACGGCATAAAATGGGAAGTGTCAGTAACTTACTAATTCGGAAATTATATCCACGTTTATTTTAAATACAAATATCTGGAAGATAATTTTATCTAGCTTCGAAAATGGTATTTGTTTTTACGACAACTATATAAATATGTAGCATATTTAAAATTCCAAGAGGAATTTCATCATCGTTGAGAAGTCTGAAGAGTTAATTTAGACGCTACAGCCATAGCAAGTATTTATATGAAGTAATTGAGCGTAAAACAACATATTGCCTTTTCTTCCTCTGCTTTTATAACTATTATTTTGCTTAGTTTTCTCAATATTTATAAATAAAATGCCGCATTTTTCAAACAAATCTGCTTAGTTGCTTCTTAACATTTTTTTTGAGAATAATTTTAAATTAGGTTTCATTTTGCTTCTTTGGTGGAGTCTGTCATAATAAATACAATTATTTAGCATAAATGCAGCTGGTTCTTTTCCCCTATCTTCTGCACTCTTACTCACTCACTCGCACTAACTATTATTAATCAATATTTTATAGTGGATGAAATTCTTTTATTTATTAAATAAATGTTATTAATTTTCTGGCCATTACTTTGTTATACCTATTGTTTTTGCACCATCCAATGCTTACTCCCATATTCCCTGCCCGTAGAATTAATTAAATTTGTTTTATTTAAGCACATTTGTTGTAGTCATTAATTAATCTATCACCCCATTGGTCACATCATCCTGAGATGCCATTCAACAATTAACCTACCAAATAAAATGTTAGTGGTCACATCATCCTGAAATGTGTAATGGTTCCATCCTTCTACATTTATACCTATATTGAAATAATGGTTATTTCTCCTGTCTGATCTGCAAAATGTTGTAACATCCTGGCCATTGCCCTTCGATTTTCCTAAGCTGTTGGTGGCGCCCTTAGAGGACTACCTTAAGAAGAAACCCTAGCTAAGTCTTTCGACCCCCGTATGGAACATACGGCAGAAGATCTTAAGATTTAATTCGCAATAATGCCCCTTTTTCAGCGTTGTGTATTTTTTGATTTTGAAATTCATATGAGATATGAACGGGCTATTAATGCATATATTTGTGGTAATCCTGGTTCGTTTAAATTAGAGTGAATGATCCCTTTACTATTGAAATTTTTAAAACTTTCTTACAAGACCGCGTGTTTAGCCTACTCCTGTCACCTGCAGTACGCCTAACTCTTATACAGTGGTAATCGCTTGTAAACCTTTCCTTTTAAGCTCTTTCCTACCTTTAATAAATCCGAGGACATGAAATAGTTTCGTTATTGCATAAATTAGTATAGTATGGTGTTGACATGCATAGTGCGACGGTTTTCGTCATCTCAGCTCCAGGGTCGCCTCCATTCTGTTTTACATATATTAATTTTGTTATTCGACACTTAATCTTATATAGGGAAGGGACGAGAGGGGGGGGGGGAGAGGAAGGGTAAACTATGTGATCGAAATGTTTTTTTTTTTTGCAAATTACGTTGGCTCCTCCGCTGACCAAATACGAGAACGGTGGATGGTGATCAGAAATCAAACGCTGACCCCGACGTGGCTACACTATACCCCACAGCTGGCGACCCATTTCATAAAGGTACCCTGACCTGTCGGATGCATTCACGTCCAAGAGAAAGCGAATTAAGTCATCACGCCACTTCCGAAATCGCTCCAACGCCCATTCCTCCGGACGAACTACTTTACTGAGTCTAGATGGGGAAGGTAATTGCATCCCATATCATGATACTAACGCGATAAGTGTGTCGTGTAGGTTTTGCCTGATGAAGCTCAAACTCCCACGTGCCGTCAGACCTACAGTTCACCTCAAAGAAGCTGCTGTAATTCCGCCAAGGGAGCGTTCCAGTTGGCTTACATCAGCCTCTCGGTCGACATCATTGGATAATGTGATAGTGCTGCGGGCTTATCCCCACGTCATCTCACGCCGCCGCCCTCCACGTGGATTTTCACAGACGTCCAAAGTGCCTTCGTCCTACACGCCCCAACTGCAGGCCATGTTCCCGTTCATTACCAATTGGCATCACTATTTCCATTCCACTTTCGTGCCCAATAACTCCACACGGCCCCGTCAGAGGGTGTAGTCCATCCAGCGCTTCGTTGGCCCGATCCGTCCACGCTGACAACCCCTCTCACGTGATAGCGTGAGAAAAAAAATCCTTCTGTCTAGTCCGTGTTTGTGAGAAACGGATTTGCAGCGACGCTATCAGACATTACCCAACTATGAAGTTTACTCGAGGGGTAAATTTGGGAATGGGGTAAGGCTTGAGGGTAATTATATTGATATTGTCGGGGAATCCTGAAAATTGACATGTTGGTTTTATGTACATATTAAAGTGGATTAGTAGTAACTGTCAGTCGGCAAATATCAGCTTCACGCGTTCCAAGTCCATCTGGGAATTTGGTTGAATTGAATTGGAAATAAAAACACTTACCCAGTCCCTATCCGCTAAATAACAACATCCGGGTTGGGTTTTACACAACCGTTGCCATTTTGGGCGGGGTGTTCGCGAATATCACTAGATTTACCCTGAGCTTATACATAATATCTTTACCTCCACCTGATACATCCTCAACCTTATTTTCCTAATTTTTTTGTGTTACCCTCTCTACCGGCCGTAACGAATGTGCTTCGGTATCTCCTCCCTAACCTGGTAGTTATTGAAAAATTTCGTTGTAACACGGCTTCGATCGAGCCCAAAGCGCGGTAGCAAGATACTTAGGTATATAGATTTCAGTTATATTTTGACTTTAATCCGAGGCTCCATTGAAGCCCCCAATTAAAGTTTTATCACTTTCGTTTAATTTTTTCCGAGAAGAATATTTTTGGTTTATTATCTTTTGACCACAATCTTTTGTTTATGATCCGTGACTCTAATTGAATCCATAGCAATCGCGCTCAACTTTATTCGAGAAGAAATTTTAACGTTTATTAATTTTAATACAATTCATTTATAATCCGTGACTTTATTTGAATCCATGGCAATCGCGCTCAACTTTATTCGAGAAGAAATTTTAACGTTTATTAATTTTAATACAATTCATTTATAATCCGTGACTTTATTTGAATCCATAGCAATCGCGCTCAACTTTATTCGAGAAGAAATTTTAACGTTTATTAATTTTAGTACAATTCATTTATAATCCGTGACTTTATTTGAATCCATGGCAATCGCGCTCAACTTTATTCGAGAAGAAATTTTAACGTTTATTAATTTTAATTACAACTCGTTTATAATCCGTGGCTTTATTTAAAACATAAAAGAATCGCGTTCAACTTTATTCGAGAAGGAATTTTTAGCGTTTATTAATTTTAATTACGACTCGTTTATAATCCGTGGCTTTATTTAAAACATAAAATCGCGTTCAACCTTTCAACCTGAATTTTGTTATTACGTCAAGGACACTGAGTCTAATTTCTTCAAACACTGAATTTAACTGTATGTTTTTGCCCAGAAAATCTCTAAGTCCAGGATAATGACCAAAGTGATAATTCCTCCTAGCGCGGCGCGTATACTCCCTTAAAAGGTACTCGGCGACTTGTGACGAACTATCCCGATTTGTGTCCGCGCATGATGTCTTATAGCAGTAATTAACTACGCTTGTCATTGCGATCCAACCTTTATTGCAGCGTTACGGTCTTATATTTCTCGCACAATATCCTCTGTGTGACTTAAAACTTATCAGACTTACCCTTCTGCGTTTCTCAGAAAAAATGGGCATCTGCTGTCTCACAACACAGGCCCGTACTGGTGAAATTCTGAAGTTTGCCCCATCCTGCAGGTGCCTTATAATCCGTCAAAATTGACCTGTTTTTCTAATTTAAATTTTTCGCGTTCCTATTTGGTCCGTGATGTGTGTTCTGATGACCTTTCCTTTAGTGCGCTAAGACGTCCTCTTACGCGTAACTAATCAAAATTTTCCTCTTAACTTTCCGTTTTCGTGGATATATCCTACAGCCTACCTTTAATCTTCTTTCTCCCGTGTGGAAATAGAACTCGCAACTCGCCTTTTGTCGAATTGAATGCTGTACACGTCCGTTCCTCCCTTTACCTCCCGAATCGATCACTTCTGACAACCATTCCCCTTCCTCCGTATGATAAGTCCCTTGCGTAAGGTCGCCTCTTACATTGCACATTTATTCACCTTCCCCTTTCGTAGTTTAGTATAATAATCACACTTTTCACTGATTATTCCAAGTTCCTAAGGCCTTTTCGGTACTTGTTCTAGTTGAAATGTCCCAGTACACATCATGTCGCTCACCCTTTGCCTTTCGTCCGAGATCGCATCGGTTTGATAACCTGTTTATTTCTTTGGCCAGTTTCATTTTAAGAACTATTACTGAATTTTCACGATTCCTCCCTGCAATTATGGGTGTTGGCCCAAATGATTCTGTCACACGCCTATCTTCTCTCTCCGTCCCTCAACTCGTTTCGCATCAATCAGAGGTCTCAAGTTCCCTTCATAACAAACCCGTATGTACTCGGTCATAATTCCTCTGCCAAGCGTCTATACATTAATTTTAATGTATTTTCGTCTTCCATAAGCCACGTATAAAATTAAGTACTTTCGATAATGGTTATTACCGACTAAATGACGCAGAACCATGTTCGAAATTTTTTCAAAATCAACACCCTCAAGTGTCTGAAATTGGCAACCCTCTTACTTCTTCTAACCTCGAGTAACAGGCCTGTTGCCACCAAATCTCGCTCCGTCCGAGTGAAGTTATGCGTTCAAAAAAGGTTGTGAACTCCTAGAATGTCAAGTGATTTGACCTTGATCCTAGCCCCGTTCGTTCACCTATTCATTTTGTGGGAATATTTCCAAAGTCGATGCTATATAAATCAAAACCTAAACACGCCCCCTATCTGTAATTCCCTTTGTCCTGTCAGAAAGTCACGCCTTCCCCTTTCGTCGCAACCCTAAAGGAAACTCCCCCACCTTTGTATGCAGTTCCCTGTAATTCATATGCGACTGTGCCGACAGATAGCGCTACTATGACGGATTATATCATCTACCTCGGGAGAGACCTTGATTCATCACAAATGCCACTTGACGCTGCCAATTGTGCTAAAAATAAAATGTTATTGGTCGCATCATCCTGAAATGCTATTTGGTAGTGTCATTGTCCTAATTATTAATATATATTATTGGTCAAGTCACCCTGAAATGCCATTTGACGGCACCTGTTGTCCTAAAAAATAAAATGTGATTGTCCTGGAATGCCACTTGACGGCGCTAATTGTCCTATAAAATAATCAGTTATTGGTCACATAGTCCTGAAATGCCATTTGATAGTGCTAATTTTCCTATAAAATAAAATGTTATTGGTCACATCATCCTGAAATGCCATTAGAAGGCACGTGTTGTAAAATAAAATGTGATGGTCCTGAAATGCTATTTGACAGCACTAATTGTCATGTAAAATTATATGTTATTGGTCACAGTTCTGAAATGCCATTTGACTGAAATACTAAGCGCTAATTATCCTATAAAATAAAATATGACATTTCCATTGCATGTAAATGGTTCCATGAGGTCATTAATATAACCTCAAAACTCCAATGACCTTGAAATGCGTTCAGTTTTTCTCCGTGATAATAGCCAAATGTGACTTTAATTGCTTGAAGGTGGATTGGCATTTTATGTTTTTTAAGGTATATATTTTTTTCCTCTCTTTCTTTATTTTGTGACAAAATAAACTGTTTAAATACTATCTTTATTATTCTAAAATTTTCTATTGATTTAGAATAATGAGAAGAGAGGTCAGAATTTAATTCCAAACATTATCATCTGATGACACACTGGGGTTTTAAAGCCTGCAATGTGACAATATTGCTAAAAGGCAAATAAATTACAGTACCTACCATATTTCGAGGATAATGCCCTTAGCTGGAGTTTCTTAATTTCAAAAATTCATTACTTTTTTCTCTACCCTGCTCATAGTAAATTAATTTTTCGTATAGAAATTTAATTTTCGCAATGCCGGTTTTAAAATCTTATCGTAATTAAAACAATCTTTCATTTGCTGTCATTGAATCATTCACTATCTGAAAATTGATATTGCACTCCAAAAATAATATATCGGAGGTTGTTATATTATTGGGTAGCGTTGCCAGATCGAAAAATAGAAATTGCTGATACTGATCCTCCCTAGATTTGTCCAAATACTCCCTTTATGGTACTTGAAATTACTGGATGTAGGAATTTCTCCCTAGACATGGCAATGCTGCGATAAGACGCTCAACTAGCAATTCTTCAAATTGGATAGACTTGGATGGCGGGTATCTGACTTGCCGCCTTTTCAAAGTTTAAGTTATTTTACTTTATTTGGCAAGAGAAACAGTTTTATACAAATATTGTGTTCTACATATATACAACTCAAGCTTAATGAAAAGGTCTGTACATAAATTTGCCCATATAGAAAGCATTAAACACATTTTAACCTATGTATTTACAATTCAATTTTCCTCTTTTTGACTAAATCTAAGTTAAAAAAAAAAAACTATGTTCTATGTGTATTGACGGTGGTCTCCCTTCAGATACCAACCAGTTTTGGATCGAGTGGCGGCCCAGATCTGGGACAGCGCCGCTGACATCAGCGAGATTCCCATCGGTGTGCCCAAGGCAATCTTCCCCAAGAATCAGGTCATGCAGAACGCGCTCCACAAATACATCATGTAAGTACAGTACAATCTAAAGTTTGGTAAATGCCAAAACAGAACATTGAAGAAAATGAACAAACAAACCCAATCTTAGTGTTGTTTTATAATTTATCTGGTTAACATGAAATATATACATGTAAAGCTTCGGGGTCTATAGTGAGCTGCCTGCCTTAACCTAATGGCTACAATTCCCGTAGATAAGTTTGCTGCATGATTATCACAATCGTTGTGTTCATTCTACTTGTCATTCAATGATTTGCCAATTTCATTCAGTTCAACCTCCTATGACAATTCACTCCTTACTCTCTTTAATAAGAACCTTCACACAGCATCTCCAAAGACGTCAAATGGATATCTAGAGCAAGAATGTGGCTTTATTCTGCAAAATGTTGCTTAATTGGCTTTGAGTTAATTGAACCATCTCTTACACAACCTCACTGAGAGACAGCCTGGGTTCTCACTACCTCGTAAACTCTGGTCCGCCATCAATAGGATAAGGTGCTCCAACAGCCGCTGTACCCACATGATGCACAAGTGGTTCCTTAAAGAGTCAGCATTGTGTGAATGCGGTCTGGTGCAGACCACCGCACAAACAAACCACCGGTCAACGAATGTCCGCTCCATTAATTTCCCGGCGGGATTGATGAGGTCCACAGGGCTATGTCTGAGGCCCCTAGACTGGCTAGCAAACCTAGATGTCCCCCTCTGACCCCCCACCATATGAAAGAGGAAGAAAAATTAACTTTGAGAGTGTTACTTCTTACATTGTCTTTGTGGTATATGCATTTTATGGAATCAGTGTGAAAAACTACTCTTGTCATGGCATAAATATAACGCATGATAATTTGTTTAATTTCAGCTACCACATGAAGACGTTCCATGAATCGGCCACGGTGCACTACATGCGCTCCAGCCAGCAGTTCCACCTCAACCTGTGCCGGGCCCCCGCGCTGTTCCTGCTCAGCAAGACCGACCCCGTTGGGGCTGAAGCCTCCAACAGGCGGGTGCACGACAGCTGGAAGAGTATTGGCATCCAGGTACCTATAATACTGATTTATCCTCCTATTTCTCATAGTTTTCTTACCCTTTTCCTAGTTGGGTTGGAGAACCATCGTTTCGACAATACGTCTCCGGGGTATTTAGCATGGTTGATCAATAAAACCCTGTATCAATTCAATCTTGACTAAATCATTGCATTATGCGGTATATGTGAGCATACTCAGCAATTGATTCCGACATCCGGTAAACAAAAGCGGTATAATTAAGTGTGGCATCTTGGCTGTCATCACTGAGCTTCGGTAAAGAATCAGTATACACAACTTTTTGAATAATGACATTCATTATGCAAAATTACTGACATATTAACAGAAGAATTGAAAGACTATATCCTACTTCAAAGGCTTCAGATCATTGGAAGTCCAGTCTCTCCTTCGACAATCTCTGAAGCTGTTTTACCCAGTTTAGTCTGGGGCACATTTTTTCTGAATTGTCAATTAACGGCACCAATTTATTTCCTACAAAAACAAATGTATTTGGTGACATTATCCTGACATGCCAATTGACAGCACTAATTTTTCTACAAATCTTATACTGTAAGTAATATGTGGAATTCAGAAATTGACAATTCATGATAATTTATTTATTTTTTTGACACCTCACGAGGAAACTATGTCACCACCCCGTTGGACAGGGGCTGTAGAGTGGGATTTATGAATGTATGTCTTAGAAATATAGATATAATAGAGGCCCGGATTATATGAAGTAGGAAAAACATATGCCTGTAGCTCTTTCTACATACAAGCCGACCTACACAAAAACATGTTGAAGAAACGATTCGTTCTCATGAAGCCAACATCAACTGTGTCGGTCGAGTTTCACGCACATGAACCGGTGCACCAGGGAGCAATGCTGCTAAACCCTTAGAGCAGGCTCCATTAAAATACTCATAGAACAAACTCAGCATGCCTACATTGTGTCTGTGCACTAGAGAAGTCAATCGGTCTGTTAACAATGGACTGTTTTAAAATAATAAAAAATAGCAGCTTTCTCTTATCAGGGTAGATGTGACACTGTATTTCTGATATGTTGACTAAGGAAGGTGAAAGCGTAACATGGCATAATAACACAAAAATTAATTTAGATAATGCCTTTGACTGTGAAAAGCTCAAATCACAGCTTTTTCTTAGTAATCGGATTATTTTAACTTCATCATCATTATTCATTTTATTTTATATTATAGAAACAAACAGTACATGATTTACAGAGATGAAACAATATACAGGAATAAGATACTTCATGTTGTGTACCTATGATATGTTTCCTTGTAATGTCTTCTAAGTGGTATGTTTATTCCTTAATTACCAGGTGACGTGTGAAGTATATAGGTGTGTGTGTGACGTGTGTAATATATGTGTGAGTGTTTGTGTGTATGCGCATTGAACAGTTTAAATTATTGACATGATTCCATGTTTGAATTTGGGCAGTGAATCCGAAAAAATATCAATGTTAGAGTTAGTATAATTATTATTTAGAGTATGAAGAGCTCGGTTAATTGGCGAATTAGATGCTGCATTTGTTCATGCGTTCTTTCATTGAGTTCTAAATGAATTGCAATGGCCACTTGGATTACGCTGGTGATGAACAATTTGGCCACAGCATCAAACCTTAACCAATTATTTACCTGTACATTTTTAATTCCAGACCACCTGGAAATGCTGGGACAGGTCCCCTCACGTGTCCCACTACAGGTACCACACCAGCGAGTACCTCACTCTTATGAGTGACCACCTCGAGAGCCTGGATCTGCTCTCCCAGCCAGAGAAGATCCGCGCCAGGATCTAAGGGGAACCAGAAACTTTAGGATAAGATTAAGACTAACCATAAACCGAACACAACCTAATGTTAATAATACAAACCTGAAGTAAAGTAGTAAACTGACTTTCAAAATGCTTACGTAAATTTGCAATCTCCAAATTGATTTGTTACAATTTTCAGCTGTATAGGAAGTTCCCAGGCTAATTGTAGCATCCACCACCAGCGCAGAGTTTAATATTGCATGAACATGGTAATATTTCACAACAAAATTTTACTGACTGTCCGGGTGGCACGGCCATTTAAGGCCATCTCTAAAGACCGACTGAATTTGTATCGCTTGTATTGAGGGCCGCTAAAGCCATTTTAAGTAATTTTCTGATTATCGATTTGTCTCTCGTAAAGGTGATTGGATAGCACGGTTGTTGCAATGATATATCCATATGAGTTATCCTGAAATTATAGGAAATAAAATCAGATTTTTACAATGTTTGCTGCTGCTCTTGCAATGTTAAAATGTCATATAACCTCAATTCTGCTCAATGCTCCGAACACATGAATTTGCTGCTGTTATTTGTTCCCCTATGTTGCCCTCCACACAGCATCCCCAAAGATGATATAGATCATGAAGAGAAATGTTTTTCCTCAGAGCTTTGTGGCATTGTGTTAGTAATACATAATGCAGAGATGGATTTGAATTAAAAAAAAACGTGCGAATATCATTCATTTTTGTGTAAATGGATAACTGTTGTGTATTTAATCAATTATTAATAGTGATTGCAAATAGTTTTATGTACCAAAACTGGAGCATTATCAACTATCCTTTGCATACAAATTCAATCATCTTTCTTTGATATTTTGCAGAAATATCCAAAAACACAGGCATTCAATTCTCATAACCCGATATGGCAAATGAATTTCATAACCTCCAGTTTGGATTATTGACTTTTCACTATTGACTCAAGCGGACATAAACAGGACTTACTGTAATTTTAACATTTTATATGGATTTTTTTGTAAAACCTTGAGACCTCTATTTTATACTACATGTATATATTTATATGTATGTACTAGTAAAATAATTATTAGGCAATAAATGTTTACTGACCTAAAAAACTTGCAGCTTACTGTAAACTTTAGACACCTTTTGATCAATATTGTTTTTATGATGACTATTGGTTTTAGTGAAAAGTTTTTTACAACCTTTTATTATTTAAATTGGGGTCTCAAATCCATGACAGATGAATTATTTACAATGTAATAAATGAGAATCCAATTTGTAGGGTTTGGCATAAATAAATAACATAAAATAATTTTTTTTTTCTTTCTAAACACCATCTCCTTCCTGAACCTTTGACATGTCAAGATTAGAAGTGTGTCATTCCAGCCTGAACGAATCCAATGAATCTGAATCCGAAGGCGTTTGAATCGGTCCAAGTTCGCAAAATATAATGGAACGAATCCGGATTCACTCTCATTCATTCCAAACTGTGGAATCTGTGGATTTGAAATTGACGCTGGAACCAAGCACGTTGGTTGAGGAAAACATTTTTCAAAAAGAAAGTGCAGTGTTCACAAAAAATCCCTCAACCTTGACCTGTTCCAAGTCTAAGGTAAGTAAATGTGATAAGTTCGTTCACTTTTGTAACTACTATCACTTATCCCCAACTCCGTGGTGTTCCACCGGGTCCAGTGAATCCATCGCAATGATTTACATTCCATTAAAAGAGTCAAAGGAACGAGTCCAATAAATCGAGTCCATTCGGAATCGGAGTTGAGTCCGTAAAATTAGTGGAACGACACACCTGTGGTCAAGATGCAAAATAGAAAATTTAAAAAAAAATAAATATACCTATATTTTTTTTTATAAATTGCACCACCTTACCAGATAATATGTTTGTATTTGTCCTAAGGAGTGGAGGAGAAACGCACTCCCTGAATTTCTGCCAATCTAAAAATTCCCAAGCGCCGAACAATATAGAACACACGCCTCATCACAAATACACCCACAAAACTCGATTCGGTTATAACATAACGCATAGGTACAAATAGGTGCCTATACAATGTGTGCTGCGTGCTGAACAAAAGCAGAGCGTTTTGTACCCATATTCAGAGCAGTGGTTCGTTTCAAATATCGCTCAAAAATTTTACGATAATGTTCGCATATATTGTCATCAAGTCAAAAGCGTGGGTAGGTACATTGCCTTGCAAAATATCAGCCCAGGGAGGACGGCGTTCGAAATTTTTCCACCACATCAAAAGGAACGGTTTGTCAGAGGCATTTTAACCAGGACCTGTGTGTGTCATTGTTGTCGACATTGTGGCTCTAATTTAACATCTACTCTTTTTCATTCAATGTTCCGCTCAGCTTCGACCAAAGACAACATTCTACAAACACCAACATAACAATGCAGAGTAGACACGTTTGACAGGTCAATAAGATTAGTTTTTTTGGATGCGACAGGAAGAATTAGAAATGAGTAATAGTTCATTTTATAAAGAAAAAAACAATGCGCTGACTAGGCCCATTTTATGTATTACAGGAGTGCAAGTCAAAAACAAAAACATTAGTAGTTTGGTAGTACATATGTAGTTTATAAAAGTAGTTTTATAGATAATAAAGCAGAGTGGTTGTGCGGGTGTGATAAACAGAACAGTTTTTGGTTTTTGTGCTTACTGTTACGTGAGGATTCAAAATAATTAAGACCACAAAATCGGTTCACCGATTTTGTGGTCTTTCGATTTGTAAAGAAGTGTGTGATATTATACTATCTCAAGTACAATCAGGATTTTAGTACACAGACCACCTAGTTACTCTTTTGTGATAATTTTCCTGAATATAGATCAAATTTTCCTGGACTCGATTTTTTGCCCTTTTTTTGCCAATGTTTTTGGATAGGAATGAACTGTTTAAAAATGCCGATGGGTCATTATGTATTTTACAGTTCCATGATAACTCCAGAGCTCGATGTTTGTGTGTTGTTGAAACATTCAGATTTTCAGTTGTATAGTTAATTTCTTCACCTCTATCGGACACGGAAATGATCTGTAAATAACAGTTAAATTAATCATTCATTAGGTCATTAAAAGCTGAGGAGCAGAAAATATAGCAATATTGTGGTATGTAATAGAGTAATTGGCTATACAAATAGGTTCCATAATATTTCATCAAAATGACAATGAAAAGTGATGAAACAAAAATTGGGTTAAATAGTTACATGTCACCTATTTAATCTAGTTTTTGTTTCATCACTTTTCATAACTTTATATCACTTTTTATAGGTGTGTTGAATTGTCATTTTGATGAGTTATCCGGTCACCGTATTTTACAACTATTTAATTGAATGCTTTTTTCGAGAACATTAAATTGTTTAAAAAAATATATATGTGTACAATCCCTGTGACGTTGGTAGAGAGCGAAAGGTATTTTTCAACTTAAAAAATAATTAAATCTTTCTTAAGAAATGCAGTTAGTCAAGATAGACTCGATGCTTTGTACTCAGCACTTGCCGAGCATTGAAAAAGAATTGAAAAGAACACTGAGAATTGTGCCTAAAAATATGATGTCACCTATGTCTTTGACAGTAGAGACAACGGAGGATCGACCTAATACAAACCTCTACAAATAGGTAGGATTTTTTCCCAATTAAATTTATTTTCTATTCCAGTAAGTTTTTATTCCACCCATTTTTGTGAGCAGCAGCCGCCACTGTTTATATATAGTGTGTGATCTACCTTATGTAGTTTCACAGAAAGCTCGTTATATTCAGAGAAATGATTTTTTTAAATAACCTTGGATACACGAGAGTAAACAAGCCTTTACGGTACTGTTACATTATGCTAAACGCATCAAGCATTTTTTTGGCATGGCCATTATCACCATATTGCTCGCCATACAATCCCATATGACGTATTATAAGTGTGTGCGTGGCGATGATGGTATGCTGTGATCTGCTAGTCAGGCGATTTTAAAATCTTATCCCCAATCGGAGTACCTACATGGTGTGGGTGAAGGAGTGGAATATGAATCAGGAGACCAAAATTTCATTTACATTTTTAACTCCAAATAATGTCAAGAATCACTGGTTAAAGCAAGTCAAGTACGTCCTTTAACGCCTGTATGTAATAGGTACTTTAACCATGTACCTATAATTTCATATACCTTATGACTAGAGATGGCAAAATTTCGTTTTGACTAAAAACGCGAAAAAATATTTATGTTTCGAAAATAGGGCATTTATAAGTTTTCTTTGCGTTTCAAGGCATTTGAAAGTGTTTCCAGTGATTTCTATTTCGCGAATTAACGCGAAAAACGTGATTTTGGCCGTATTTCAGCTAAATTATTCTATTTAGCGAAATAGGCGCGAATTTCCCGAAAATACCGGGTATTAAAATAATATGTGAGAATTTCAAAAAATCGATATTTACATTACGATTTTTTATAATTTTGTTACTATTTTATGTGTAAATATTTAATATTTTTGTACTGTAGGCTAAAATTGCTTTTTGACATTACACAAATTGTGCGAAATAAATTACGCCTATTGATGTTAATTGCAATCTGTATTTGTTGTGTTTGTGTTCGACCCGTACTTAGAGTTTCCTTCCATATTAATTTAATATTAATTATTTATTATCTTTCATATGGAAATACTTGCAAATGAAGGTAAACATATATTTTACCAAAAATACTTAAAATATGCGCTAAAAACATTCAGGAAATACATTTTTTCTATTTTGCTACAAAACGCTAAATTATGCCTCAAAATGCTTTAAAACGCTAAATTTCCAATTTTTAATGCTAAAAAAACTGAAAATTAATGCTAAATTTTGCCATCTCTACTTATGACTTGTATCATAATGTATTGTGCATTTCTAAATAAATAAATAATATTCTTTTTCCCGGGGACCCATTAAAACCAAGCTAAATCTATAGATATCAAACACATCCAATTCTTTAAAAATATTTAATTTAATTAATTACAAATACAATACGGTCGATTTCGCTTTATTGGGACACATCGGGTCCAAACACTTCGTCCCAAAAAGCTCAAGGTAGTTAAAAGAAAAAAGTGTTAATTTATTGAGTCTTTTTATGTTTACATAAACATATTACATTTATTCGAGTTTTCTCGAATGTGTTTTTAAACATAATAAATATTTAATTACCTATAGAAAAATAATTATGTACTAACTTTGTTAATACATAGTTACATGAATATGAAAAAAAATCAAAGATCGAAAAAATTATGAACAAACAATTACATAAAAAAAAACAGTAACCCAAAAGTTGACTTCTTATACAGGCAGCAGTGTATTGCCAACTGAACAAATTTTCGTTGGTGGATGGCGTGAGCAAAGTCTACCGAATTGCTGCCGAATGAACTCAGAACTCCCGTAGCGCGGCGTATCTCCTTTCCTTACGCGCGCTTAATATCGCTCGCCCGCTCTGTTTTACTAAAATTCGTTTACACGTTGCGCATCGACTTCAGATGGGAATTTTTTCCAATTAAATGGAATGGTGTCCCAGATAACCGAAGTAAATATGTTTCTTTATTTGGTTTTTGTTCCTTGGGTTTTGTTCCAAATAACGGGCTGTCCAGATAAACCGGTGTACCAATTAAGCGGAATCGACTGTATTTCAAAATAATTTTCAGCTAGCCTTCGCCATCGATTTCTTTTTATTTTTAAGGCCTCCTTTTTTACCCTGGCTCAAAATGTCTAACTTAACCAACTTCCCATCTTTTTTTTTCATGGTCGTATGTAGTTTACTTTTTACCGTCTTTTTACCGATTGCCGTCAATTTACTGGGCATATTTTTGAATCTGCTATCTTTCTTCATGATGACCTTGTTGACATTTTTCATTGTTGCTTTCAAGTCTTTGTTAGATTCTGTGTGAGGATTTTCATTTGGAGTGTTCTTTTCAGCTTTATTGTCGCCAGCGAGGACGTTTCTTTTCATCTCTTGCATCTTTTTCATGTTGCCCTTTCTGGCCTCTATTCTGCGTTGCTTTATCTTTTTTTGATATCTGAAACAAACAATAAAAGAAACATTATAAATTTGATTATACAAAATATCCGGAAACTCATAGTACAAATTGGTAAATCTACGTCACATTTGGAGACAGTGAGAGTAATTCAGCGTCCTTGAGGTGATTTTTCACGGAAACAGCGCTATATAAATTAGCCAAATGTTATTATTATTATTAAATCTGGTCTGAATTTGGAAATAAAATTTTGAAAAAAATTGGAGACTCGGGGGTTAATATCACCTGTTTAATGTCTTTTAAAAGTTTTTTAACCTTTTACAAAAAAAAAAAAAAAATCAAAATGATCATGTTGAAAAAAAAAAGATTTTTTAAGTTCACCATGTGATGTAGATTCCCAATGTATATTAGCCCTTTCCCAATCAGTTTCTGATCCCTTCAGTCCCAGTTTGGAGACATGCCAAACACATGCCCAACATTTGTACGCGGTTGACAATTATTACCTCATGAATGAATATTCTCTGACTACAATTGGCTGGCTTTTGTTCTTCCTCCTTCCTACAACACGGTGAATAATAAATACGAAAATCCGGTCAAAGCAAGATCAAGAGAATAGGATGGAGGTACATAACCTCTTAACCAAGCTCTTTACTAGCCTTTTGTAAGGTTAGCAGTCTAACAACCATTAAATTAATTAATAATTTTGTTACCTAGCTTCCATCATGTCAGGGTTCAGCCCTTTGGTAATCCAGTCTTTTCTCCTATAATTCTTGGCTCTCTCATCAAAATCTTCATTATCCATGTTGATCTCTGCTTCCCTCTTCGTGACCGACACTTGAGTGAATATCTTGGCTGCTTCTTTATCTATAGAACAATGTAAAATCAATTCATTAATTACAGTACAATTTGGTATTGGTGGTACAGAACATAAATTATCTTAAAAGATTTTTTTTAATGCAAATTTTTTGGTATGTGCGAAAAGTCTAGTGAGCTGTACGAAATGGGCTCTCGGGCCGCGTGTTGCTTATCACTGCTCTAGTGATTAATCTTGGTATTTAAACCTAAAAGTATAAGAGATTGATTTGGCCACTTACCATCGACTTTGTATTCAGTCAGTTTGGTGTTGATTTTTTCTTCGATGGCACTAAGGGCCATCAGGTCGTATGGAGTGATGAGAGATATGGCCAAACCAGACCTGCCAGCTCTAGCCGTGCGACCCACTCTGAACAAAGCAAAAATAAACATTAACAATACGAGGAAATTTTATGGGAGAAATCAAACAATTAATGTTAACTCGTAACTGTAACTATGAGGGGTAAATGAGTAAACTGTAGCTAATAGAAATAAGGGCCATGAACCATTAGTAGTACATATTAACTTTCATTAGCTCTACCGCTTTAATAGTCAATGCAGTTTAGTCGTTGCAAGGCGACACATCATTTAGGCACTGGAATGAGATATGGAGTTGAATTAAAATCATTATTTTTTTTGGTAAACTAATGTTTAAGACAAGATTTTTTATGCATAGCACAAAGGGAAACAATTATTTTACAAGCAATAATTATTCGCCTGAAACACTCATCCACATTGAAAAATCTCCTGATAAAAGATACATGACGCCAACGGGACTCGAACCCGTGTCCCTTCGATTTCCGGTCGACAGCTCTGACCACTGAGCTATGGCGGCTTATCTCTTACCCGCGAAATTATTCAATATATACTAGTGTTTCATTCAACAATTACTGCTTGTTACATTTTTCACCTGAAAACAACCAACTTTATTTTATATGAGAAAGGCATTGTAAGTGCTAACTCTCTCACTAGATGGCGTCGAGACAAATTGTCTACATTTTTAGGTGAAATACTTGAACTTGTCAAATATTAATTATTATTTTTGGTAAACTAATGTTTTTAAGACAAGATTTTTTATGCATAGCACAAAGGGTAACAATTATTTTACAAGCAATAATTATTCGCCTGAAACACTCATCCACATTGAAAAATCTCCTGATAAAAGATACATCATATCAGTGCAAATGGACAGAGAAGTCAGGAATGAATTCTGCAAGTCTAGTTTGATCTCTTTAGATTTAGTAGTAAATTCTTTACCTGTGAACGTATTCATTAGGTTCCAGCGGCATTTTGTGATTGAGCACCAGCTGTACTGTGGGTATGTCGAGGCCACGGCTGGCCACGTTGGTGGCGATGAGGACACGCGCCGTGGCGCTGCGGAAGGTGGACAGTGCGGCCGCACGCTCCCGTTGCTTCATGTAGCCGTGCAAGCACACATTGGGGATGCCGATGTTGTTCATCGTGGTAGACAGGAGCTGGCAATCTCTGGAATTACATAATTGTGTGAAAATAATATGAAAAATCTTTGGACTATGCTAGAAAACAGAATTACAGAAATAAACTTTGATTAATACTTGTCTATTTAAAAAAAATTGTGTTATTTCCAGGTTTATATTATATTTATATTTAAATCTTACCTCCGTATATTATGGAAGCATATAAAGCGAAACAAATATAGATAAGGGCATTAACGGTGCTACCCAAATTTGAGTATCTATCACTCGAATGGTTAAAACAAAATATTATAGATATAACAGGCACAGTAAAAGAGAAATGGTAAAAATATATTATTATGTACATATAAGTATGTTTACTCTAGATCACTAAAAGTCACGGACCACCACTGTTAAGTACATAAGATGGGTGTATCAATAGCATCATACTATCATACTAATAAAGATTACTCACTTTTTAGTGGTTGTGAATACCATGATGTTTCCGTCTGCATTATCCCTGATGTAAGTGCGTAGAACTTCAACTAGGAAGACGTCTCGTGCGTATGCGGGGCAGATGACATATCGCTGGTCCAATGTCGATACGGTCGCCTGGGGGTCAGTTTCCGTCCAAACGTGTAGATTCTAAAATGAACATATTCCAATTTATAATTTATATACCTTTTCAATGCAACCCATCCCAATGTACATGTTTTAGTGAAGCTTCTGAGGGGATAGCCGATGATGGATCACATATTATGCGACAGCTGTGTGTATGGGGTTAACAAAATGAACATTTATTTATTTAATAAAATCTATTTTTCAAAATTCATTGTAGAGAGAGATGGCTCAAGGTATTTTACTAATATTGTGTTTTGCTGTGTGTCGGGGCACTGGGCTTTATTTTTATGTGATACCGCACAAAGGTTTCAACTAACTGGAGCCAGTAGAACTACGGCATCCTCAATCTTAATTTGTATTAGTAACACAAAATAATCAGAACTGCTACCTACCAATATAATATAATTTATTAAACAACATAAGGTTTCTTACATCTGTGTTCAATGTGAAAAGCTGGTTCTCCCTGATTTGTTCTGTGATAGTGGCGGAAAAGAGTAGTGTTTGCTTCTTGGTGGGACATTTGTCCAGGATTGTTCGAAGATCATTGTCGTATGAGCCACTCAGTAATCTGAAATAAGATAATTTAGCCAGTCAAATTATTAAGAGAAGATGGTTTGAATGGGCTGTCTTCAGCAAACTTAGATATCCTAAAAAACAGGAAGATATTCCAACACCTCTGGACGCATGTATTTAACAAATACAGTATGGTCTCTATAATCAAAAAACTGAGCCTGTTTAGTTACTGCAATCTTTAATAAACAGTTGGATTTTAGGGACATTTGAGGGTTTGATGTTTTCCGGAACCTTTTAACGTTGATTCGAATATGTAGTAGAAAATTTTGTTATTTTTACTTTTAAATGGTATACTGTGGATATCAATCTTATTTTCTTTCGGTAACTTCGACAACTCTTTGGTTTCGTTTTTGAATCTTTATTTAGATGTACGCAAATTTTTTCATAAATCTATGTAGTAGGAAAATATAAAAAATAACAATTACACTTTAAGAGAAAAATATAAATGCACAAACTTACATTATATAAGATATCTAGGTGACTAAAATAATATTGGTGAGTATGTTCAACAATCAAAAATTATTTTTTACATAGCACATGTCCTACGAAAAGTGCTAAGGCTTGGGGCTTTCTTTTGATATTTGGTAGGTTATTATAAAGTTTTTGCCCTTTATAAAATGCGCTGTTTTGTGTGCATGAAAGTTTAGTTTTGGGAAGCCTAAAATCTCTGCGTCTTCTCGTAGGATAATTGTGAACATTTTCATGGTACATAATATTTCTTTGCAGATAATTTGGGAGCATATTATTTTGAAGCTTATACATCGTTGTTAACGTATTATATATTATATGTTGTTTGGTTGTCATCATATTTAAATTTTGTAACATAATTTTAACTCTATAACTTTAACTAGTAAAAATGTTGCATTTTAAAATCATCCTCATCCCCCTATTTTGTATAACCTGTAGTTTATTATTTTGGGCTTCGTTACATAAGAATAAAACACTAGAACAATAATTTAAATGCGGAGTAACAATAGAATTGTAAACAAGGCGCGATCTGTACGCGAGGATACTAATTGTAAATAATATTTGTTTTGCTGGAAATGCCTAAATCTCTTTAAAATTACTTTTTTCTTCAATGGTCTTGTGTTTTCCCCCACACACCCCGCTCCCGTCGCTTCGAATTACTGGAGGTTCAGATTACAGAAGCTATACTGTACCGTCTTATGTACTTCCATTATTAACTTTTGGAGTATAAATATGGACTCCAACCAAAAATGTTGTGATGAAAATGGCCACCACACGAAGAACCATACTATGTATGCCATCACCCTGCGAGATACAAAAACGAATGAGGGATAAGAAGCAAGTCTACACCACCATAATCTCCAACCTCAAATGTTTTCATAAGCAGGTGTCCAACTATTAGATGGTATTTGTCATTTACTATTATGAGGAGTTGGGAGGAACTTGATTCCAAGGTTGCAAGAGAACACGTCTCGGTAATGATAAACATTTATTTATTTATTTGGGAATGAAGCGGTGAACAGAATATAAACCGACCTGTCCGCCTCATCGATGACCAGGTACTTGATCTTCCTGAGCGAGAAGGTGTCGCATCCGTCTAGGTGGTCGGCCAGGCGGCCTGGCATGGCCACCACCACGTGGGGGCGTCTGGCCAGCGCCTGCCCCTCCAGCACCTGATCGCTGCCCCCTGTCACCACGCACACCCGCAAGCCCATCGGTTGGCCGAGCACCGAGAACTGCTCCCCAATCTAAACATTAATTTATGGATAAATGCAATAAAATGGAAATGATTTGAATTCAATTCGCATGGGAATTTATATCCATAATGAGTTACATAAATTAGAACATCGTGCACGAAAGGTCATTCAGAGAATCATTTATTCAAATGTGTAGTTTAATATTTGTTGTACTAATGTAAAATAATTTTAATATTACTGGGCTAGTATACATTTTCTAGTCTCATTAGCTTTTTCCAGACTTCGCAAGATGTGTAATGTGTGAGCTGGACAAGGGAAAACAAATATCAAGATGAGCATTAACCCTTAGTGTGCCGAGACATGATATTTTGAACCTTAAAAAATGCTACTAGCAAACAATTTTTATTTTATTCGCTTGGCAAGGGAATAATGTAACTTTAACCAGTGGAACGCTGATGGATCTCTGGAAAACATACAAGCATTCTAATATTATCCATTTTTTAATGATTTTCAATGCGATTTTGACCTTAAAGTTTAGAAAAATGTATGAAAAAAAACAAAAGCATCGTTTGGGCTAGTAAAAATTTAGGTTCCACTGATATTTACTGTTTTATGCTCCGGCCTTTAACAGGTTAATTATAGTAATTTCGTCACATGCAAATATGTTTATTTTATCTGTGAAAAAGTGCGTGGAAAAATTCCATGTCAAATATCACAATAATCATTTTCATAGTACTGTACTTATTTACAGGAAAGCCTCCTATGACTTATTTTTATTGTAAAGAATGCTTATTTACCTGGAAAATATAATAAATATCAAGATTATTTTGTAACAACATTTGGAACATATAAACACATTATCTGGTAAGATGTTACAATTCACAAAAACATAATTTGGCAAAAAACAAGTAAGTTATTACTAAAATAGTGACAGTCAGTTTACAGCATGTCCGTTTAAGGGTTAATGGAACGACCCAAATACTATATTATTATAATCACAATTGGTTTCATACACTTTAATGTTCACTTTGTTCTTTTGAATGCAAAAAAAAACAATTGTTATCTAGCCACACAATGTGTGGACAGGACTATTGTTGCCATAATGACCAAATATTAAAATGAGTAAGTAGTTACTTACTTATGAAGATGAGTGTTTCTTTTCTATTTGAATGAAGTCAAAATTGATTTAAAATTAATTACATAATTATAATTTTGTTTACTTGATGAGCCAATTCGTGTGTAGGTGTTAGCACTAGTGCAAATATCCCGTAGGGGTCATCGGAGAGCTGTTGCAGCATCGGAAGAGCAAAGGCGAAGGTTTTTCCTGATCCTGTCTTAGCAGCTCCGATGCAATCCATCCCCTTCAGGATGCTGGGGATGCACGCCTTCTGGACTGGGGTTGGCTCCTTGATTCCTGAAAACAACAATTACGTACTTATCTGCAAATAATACAGTAGTAGATACTTTATTATTTTTCTCTTATTCCGCTTCACTCTTAATACGCAATATTTCACTTTCAAATAAATAGATTTAGCTTTATTAATTCAAAACATGATTTATTATGTCGGGGGAGACGGAAAAATACGCACTTTTAATTTTGTTTATTAAGTCACTTACGCGATATGTCAATTAGTATGCGGCGCCGAGCCGGCGGCGACTATGTTCATATCAAGAGTTGGATTATATTCATAATATCGTATTAGAATTAAATCACAAACCAGTCTATACAAACCTAGCGTAGCCCACAAACTACTTGAAAACTGGGATATAACTCTAAAGGGGACGCGAGCAGGCGTTATTAAAGGTTCCCCAACATTTATAGTAACTTTTAGTAATAATATAACTAAATTCAAGTATTAATTCAAAGTAAACATTCCATATTTACCGTGAAGCGGAATTCGTAACCTTTACCGATACTTTTAGTATCGCCCTAGTGTGATCACCATTCACAAACGGAAAGTTTCTTGAAATGGCGATAGCCATATTAGGTGACCAGATCTGAATAGCTAGGAAATTCCCAACCTTCCTCCTCCACATCTTCTTGACCTCCTCACAAAAAACCCCATTTGGGGATGTCGTAGTCCCACGACTTCTTTACACTTGGAGCAGTTGGGACTGTTGTGCGGTATTATTCTTTTTGAGTCTTTGCCTTATTGCTGAGGACGTTACTCCCCTCCAATTGCCCTGGTGAATAAGGTTCTCCACAGCACGGAGAGCCAACGACATTGAAGTTACGGCCACCTGCGATACTTGATCATTCCAATGCATCAGTGATCTTCTTCTGCTTTCCATTTTTCCAGTGACCATGAGCTACTCCAGGTTTGAGTTCTCAATTTGGCAAGCGACCTGTCCAAGTAGACATCTTAGCATTCGTTCTGTCTACAGTTGACAGCCCATTTTGTATGCCAAGCTCTTCCAGAATGGGTAGATTAGTGAGCCCGACTGTCCGTGGATCAAAGAGGAAAAACCGTAACACAAATCTACACCTCAAACGAACGAAACGACATAAGATTTTATAAGTATTTATGAAAAAATCATTTATCTTAGACAGTTTTTATTTTACCTAGGTTTTCACACTGTTTGATCAGCCATGGTTTAATTTGCATCCCAGATAACGACACGTTGTCTTCCTCGGAAGACATTTTGCGTCAGATTAACTTAACGAACTTAACACAAAATTAACGACACCTTATCAGAAATAAATAAACCTGTGAAACCGTCAAATGTCAAAACACACATTTAAGGTTATTTGTTCACATGTCAATTGTCAATGATCATAATGACATGATGCGTAAATCAATTATCTATGGTGTTGAGTCATGTTCAGTGTTGCCCGAATACGAATTTTAAATTGACAGTTATGTAGCTGTTATGTGAGTGCAGGGGCGTATAACTCCCGCATAACCTTGTAACCCTGATGGGAGGAGTTATTCCCAACCCAAATTCTTATAGACAAAGCTGTTGTGGCTGAAAGCTCAGATCTCATTGGCTTAGAGCAAAAATTGTAGTTTGATTTCTCGCTCTCTACCATAGCGACTTGTATAACAGAAAGAGAAGCTAAGCGTGGGTTATGCTCCGATAAAAATTAACGGTAATTTCCAACACGCCATTTCATAAATATACCACTCTCCGCCATTTCGTAAGTTGAAAAGTCAGTTGAAGATTTTAGCGTAAATATTTTGAATTTTCTTTCACCCATCTAAAAATAATGTTACGTGCTAGAATTCTTCAAGGTGATAAATTAATGCCGTGTTGTGTTAAAGTGTGTTATCGGGTCTATCTCCACCAATTGAAAGAAGGACCCGAACCCGTTAAATACAGGTACTAACCTCTCGTTCTTTGATACAATGTTCGTTCCTGATTCCTGAATGTACTTCATTGGCTAATAATTTAATTAATTTTCCTTTTCAGACGTATCCGTTTGATCCGTTTGATCAGATGTATGACGCGATACTATACCACGTATTAGGATGCTAAAACTGCTAAACAAAGCCACGATTACATCAAACAAGGTCATTTAAACCTCTCCAGAATTGCATCACCTTATTCAGATTTAACAGAATTTTCAATAATGTTTGTTGACGACAAAGCTGTGGAAATTATATGAAACCCTTGCAGGAGAATTTGAATAACTTCTAGTGCTGTGGCAGTAATAATTAACACTTAAATTTGTTACTCTTTAACTAATATTTATAAGATGTAAGTCACCTACAGTACGCTTCAACAGTGTGGAATCCTCATCATTTGAAGGAATATTCTGAAGGTATACACCTAATTTATATTGCAGTGAAACTCGCTCAAGAAGTTTTGTTTTCGCTCCCTACAAATTCTGCAGAAACTGCATAAAACGCGATTTTTTCCCATACCTACAAGAAAGTTCACAAGTTCAACAGTGAATTAATCCATCACCATTAATGTCCCCTTTTTCTTAAAATATTTTTAATTAATTTTAATCCATGAAATTTATCAAATATGTGTACAATACTAGAATAGAATCATTGGTCTCAAATTTTGTCTTTTCCTAGGTAAGACGAAGGGCATTTTGAGCTGCATTGGTCCGACGGCAGCCCTTTTTCCCAGGAAACAGAAGACGCACTTGGAGATTTTGGGGACCAGACGGCAGCTGCGATATGTATAACATTTGTATATATATAACAGACTTCTCTGTAGGTCTTTTTAAGGTATACAATTCCGTAGTACATTATTTTGGTATTCTCATAAGGTCTCGCCAGCGTTAGCAATGTAAGCGGCCATAAATAATCTTTATATCGACTTTTCTCTGCTTTTTATCAATATATGCCAATGCATGTGTTATTTATCTAAACCTTCCGGAAGAAATTCTCTAAATGATGCTGAAAACCTTATTGAAATCAGTCGCATAGTTAAGAAGAACTAAGCGCACAAACAGACAGACGCGAATGTCACTTTATTTTATACTATTTATAGAAAATGGATTCCACCACGAATTGTCAGTATCTAAAATAGAAATATTAATTACATGTTCTTTTGTTGTTTTATATTGTTTTGTTATTTCTTATATTATGGTTTATGTATTATGATTTAAATTACACCATGTAAGAGTCAAAAGGCGTTACTATTATTTGACATAATGAATATCTTTCAACACGTTGAATATGTATTTTGTGTATATATTCTTGTATTTTTGTGCAAGGTCAAATTAAATCCTATTAAGGCGAAGGTAAATGCTAAATCACTATTTAGATTAATCTTTGCTACGAATCGGTATACATTATGAATGCCAAAAAATATACTATGCATAAATTGAAGCTTTTTCTTTCTTTATTATTGATTGGAATTGGAATAAAATTATTGGTTGCGTTACAAAAAATATAAACGTAAACCACTGATAATTTTGTTTTTTCTTGAGGTAACTAACAACTCATATAAGAAACACCTTTAAAAAAATACCGTTTTATGGCTAAGATTATTTTTTATAATTATTATTGACTAACTTTTTTTCATTCATATAAAAATATTCAACAAATAAATAAAACTCACTTTGGCGCTTACGTCAAATATATCCAGACTCCGCTGGTCAAGCAATTGTCGCCTCTATTCGTGGTGATATAAGACGCAAACATTCTAGCATCTGTACAGAAGTCCGCGGAACGTGGCACGGAACGGAAGTCGGTTTGTGACAGTTTTTTCGACGGTTTTTCTTGTCGGCATTATTTTGGTTACGAGCTTAGAGTAATAATTAATAATATACACTCTAAGGTTACGAGTATTATTAGTTCTCAAACGGTGAGGGAGTTTTGTTATTATATTGTTATTATTCACGACCAAAATATTATACTATGTGTAATGACAAAATATTATGTGTCATCAACAATTGTTCCTGATTTCAACTCTATTGATATTGAGAATGTTATATCATTTGAGAAATTTTAGGTTTATGAATATGCTATATAAATTCACAATATAAGTATTTTTTATTTTTCCAATTTTTTACATTATAATAAAAGCAGGTATAAGTACATTTTTTTTAAATACATGTAAAGCTAATATGTTCTAATTAGTGGTAATAATACCTCCCTAGTTGAGAAATTATCGTGATTAGAGAGGGAGTACTATCACAAGTTGATATTAGATTATATATTTAGTAGTTGCTATAATTAACATGCATGTAGAATTATATACTCATGCACTATTTTTAGAAAAAAGAACTTAAGAATTGTTCCTTGATAATTTCTAATACTGGATATTTGTTTGGTAATTTGATTGTTCTTCAAAAATTATTTGTAAATTGAATTTAAAAAATATATTAGCAACATAAATTTGATAAAAGTGTATATAATTTTTTTTTTAAAATAATATATGTAAGTGACATTTCAATGTAACGTATTATTAACAAATATTTTATATGTATTAATAATGCATACAAATAATAAAAATCAATAAAAAATATACAGTTATTAAAAATTAAAAAAATATTAATTATTATATTAAGGTTAAACGCGACGCTAGTTATATTCTACGTGTTCATAGATGGCGTAATTAATTAATTTGATCAAAATTCGCTTTTTGCAAGGTATTGCTTTACAGTATTAAGACAAATTATATGTTTGCGCCCGCATATACGCAATATGAATATGAATAAATAGTTTTGTCCGTATAAAAACTCAATTCTATCGAGAAAGGCATGCAAATACAATATTGGATTGAATAATCGGTACAATATTGTATTTGTATGCCTTTCTCGAAAGAATTGAGTTTTTAAACGAACAAAACTATTGATTCATATTCATATTGCGTATATACGGGCGCAAACAAATGATTTTTCTTAATATTGTAAAGAAATACTTTGCAAAAGCGTATTTTAATAAAATTATTTAATTAACGCCATCTATGAACTCGTAGAATATAACAAGCGTTGCGTTTAACCTTAATCACTAATATCCCCACAGTTTGAGTCCATCCGGCAGTCATAGCTCTGCCGCTGTTGTCAAAATAAGATTGATAGTAATCGTCCACCAGTTAAAAAGGTATTAGTAGGTATACGGAAGCCTTGGCGAACGGGGAGGCCTGGTCGGGCGCTTCCTACGTATAGCAGGTACATAGTACGCGGCTACTGCAATTACTTGTCTCGTGCAGATAAGTAACAAAAAATGTGCACATTTTATATTCTGTTGGAAGGGGTAGAAACCGAAATATGTTTGGCGTTTATATTCGCCTTAAGTTGTTGCAGTAAGACAGAAATCCTGGGTTCGATTCCTAGTTGAGACCGTTACTTTTTATTTTTCTGTGTCTTGTTCTGTTTCATTTTTTGTTTAGATAAATTATTATTATCTTCTACTTCAATAATAAATCAATGCTCAATACATCGGTTGTACTGACCCTGTTTTGTACTACTGTCCATTGTCTTTTTGAAAATAAAAAATATTTTGATGTGTGCATAGCTTTGGGTTTTTTTTAATTTTCCTTTTCCTGCATTCCAATATTTTTATTTGTAAAATATAATATTTTTGGGCTAGTGAATGAACGATGTTAGTTGGGAGCAGTTATATTGTCTATGTTTACACTTTTTTTAAATGTCCTTGAGATTTCTTTGTGGTCCATGATATATTTACCTGTCTGGACCAAACGACCGTTTTATCTGTGGTTAAGGGGGTGACAAAATGGCGCCATTCAAAAAGCCCGAAGATATCGATCTAGAGAGTGGTTTATTTATGTGTGAGTGGTTTATTTATGGCTGTTATTTTAGTAGATTGACAGAGTAGAGCTCTCGTGCCATTACAGAGGATTATTTCAAAAAATCTACACACTCGTGAGTCGTGGACACAATAATTATTGTTGTTTCGTCTTCAAATAATTAATATATGATTGTGTTGGAAAATAATTACGAATAGGGCCTTATATAATTTACGTGCGTGCCTCAACACGAAATACAGTAGGTACCGACTATGTACATTTTTATGAAGCAAATTTTGGGTAAGGTATTTTCACCCTTATAAATGAAATTAATATGGGTCGTAAATCACAAGCAAACTTTGGGCTGATGCTGAGTGGTTTATTTATGCTCCCATCCAGGTGAGATAATGGGACTTGGACACGGTCAAGCGGCTTGATCGCAAGCACGTAGTTTATTGTCTATGGCACTTTGTGTCAAGCATTTTGACCGTGTACCGAAGCTGGCTTGCAAGCATTGCGCAATTCTACGTGCTTGCGGCGAGGCTTGATGCGAATTTATATTTTTGTGGGAATAGACAAACGACAATAGACAAATAAATATCACGTATCATAAACCATGATATAAATTGAATAAAATTGTTATAAAATAGGTACTTAGTTATTGTTTTTGTGTTCAATTTGTAGAAATCCATCTAATTTAAAAATTCTGGAAGTATTTTAGTATTTTTTAATAATTATGACAGCGGTTTTCAAGGTCATTAATAATCAAACTGTAGAATAAATAATTTTCTGAATTTTCAATGGAGAAAACATATTTTTTGTATGAATACCGCACAAGATATTCATACAAAAAATAGCTGTAGCCTGTAATACACTTTGCAAATGCTCATGGGTAAAGCGGTACCTTAACTTGTACCATTCTTGACACCAAATTCGTTTCTTTTTATTATTTTATTCAAACATAAAGCTAACGTAAGAGCCAAGAACGCTTTGTCTTTGACAGATTCCATTTTGCCGCAAGTCACGAAATGACAGGAAGGCATAGAAGTACATATACATAGACCACCACGAAATCACAGGAAGGCGTGGCCATGCTTGACGGAGAGGCTTGATGCGGGCTGTCAAGCCGCTAAGCATAGACAATAATAGACAACAATAGACAAAAAAACTACGTGCTTGCGATCAAGCCGCTTGACCGTGTCCCAGTCTCTTAAGCTTGCGGGGCTTGCAGTTTTATATTCATCTCGCTAACTACGCATGCGTTTCTCTAGTAATGTGTCAGAGAGTGGTTTATTTATGGTCAGAGTCAGAGATCAATAAATGTGTCTGCGTATAAATGCATGCTGCACCTTGCACCCCCCTCTTTTCTCAAACGCTCGCCCACGCTCGCCACTACTAGACGACAGACGTTCGCCAAAGATCACCCCTCCATTGTTCAGCGTCATGTCTTTTGCAATGAATTCGCCGGCAGACACTGAAGTCGATGAAGATCATCAACGAAGGTCAGTGTTTTACCGCTAATTTAAGAGTGAGGTTTTTATATGAGTTGTTTGTACTATTGTTTTAGAGAAGGTCGTCATCTTATTTTATAAAGCTCTTATTATTCGACATTATCCAAATTTTTAAAATGAATTAACTTCCAAATTTTATTTTACATTATGAGATCGAAACTTTACTTATCTAGGTACCTACCTGCTTATATTTTGTTTTAAACATTTTAAAATTTAGAAGAGATATCAGCTTTTTGAACAACTAACTAAGAAGATGTTGTTTTTTTACCCTCTGTTTGAATGACTTTAAAATTTAGGATCGAACTTTATTTGTCAACAAAATGGCGGCGCCAGACACCCTTTTTAGGTACCTACCTATATTATCTGAACTATTCATGTTAAGGCTTGATGCAACATTAAAATCAATAAGTCAATAGGGTTTGAACTTTTTATGCCAGCTTCTGTAAATTCTGCAATTAATTCGTATAAGGCTGCTGGTGGAGTTTTTTTACGGGTGAGCCATTTTAGATCATCAAATAATATTTTTTAAAGGCGCCTTACAGCTAGCTACGCTGTGTCTTTCAATGAGAATGCAGGAATCAACCAGAAAATCTTTGGTTTAATAAAAAAAAAAAACGGAAACGCACCACCCCACTTGTCTACAAGGGGTGTCTTGACTTATTGAAAAATAATCCAATTAGAATTAGGTACCCAACGTATTTTTCTTTAGGTCCAGCAATACCAATTCATACGACCAAGATATAATGTTTTTCATCCGTGGCTGTAAATTAAAAATATGGAAATATTTTTTGATAATTTTCGAAATTCACAATTATAATTATTGGGATCGACTGGTTGAAAATCTTCGGCAATTAACTTTCAAAAAAAATTCTTTTCAGTTACAATCCAGGCTACGGACACAATTGGACGGATGGCCTACAAACAATATATCGTTGCCTGCAAGCCCTTTTAATATGGGCCCGCGTCATGAAGGGATTGATCTTTGAGTTAATAGCCAGTATCAATAGAAGAAAGGACATGGCCTTTTATCTAGTGGTAAGCAATTCAAGTAATTAATTAAAATATTATTGAAGCTATAAATATAATTTCATGAAAACTTAAAAATTATTTTAATATGCGGTTCATAAGATATCAGCAAGGGTTGAATGACAAATTCTATTGGCTCATCTTCTTACTACTGCCTTCATCAGTTTTCTCTGCTGGAGTTTATCTCTTATGATGTATGTCCCATCTCTGGAGTAGATTCCTATATCCCTACTAGAGTATATCCCTTCTGGAGCAGGTACCTGATCCCTTTTGAGTAGGTACCAGTATCCTCTCTAGAAAATAACTGTTCTGGAGAAGGTACCTATAGTCAAACATTCTTAAGAAGTTTTCTAGGGGACTGAAAATAACTTTTTAAGCGGAAACACCTTATATGTGGGATAAATTGGTCCATTTCTATAATTAAGTCTACAAAGGACCGAAAAAACCATATTTAGTTTGAAAATTTTCTAAGTGGGAACTTATCAAGCAAGTTTTACTGTATAAGTTTATCCCCTTTGAAGTAGGTATGTTCCATCTGGAGTACCTAAAAGGTTTCTGGAGTAAATTCCTTCTGAAATATATCCCTACTCAGGGCCGGCCCTGAGCCAAATGTGATGATGTGCAAATTCAAAACCGGTAGGTAGGTGATCACTGTAATAATATTCGGGTGATTTGTATATTTGTGTAGCGCTCTTTTTGTGAAAAATAATCTCTATGGCGATGTGTTGGGACTGTTAGTTGTTAGGTATTATCAATGCCTTGGCAATTTAGCACACGGAGTGGACTGCTCGATGCCCGGCCCTGTCCCTACCAGAGTATATCTCTTCTAAAGTATGTACCATTTGGGGTATATCTATTCTGAAGTATGTCCCATGTGGAGTACATTCTTTCTGGAGTGCATATCTCCAGGGTCAGCCCAGAGCCAAATGGCGCCTGGCGCTAGTAAATACCTCAAAGACGCTGTATTAGGTGTTAGGTATTATCAGCCCTTGAATCCTTGGCGCCTTGGCAAGTCGGTGCATAGAAAAGACTGTTCCAATTACACCTGCACTGGGCCGGCCCTGCATATCTCCCTATTTTTTAAATTATTTTTTAAATTTTTTTATTTTTATTATTTAATAAATGTTTACAAGCTACATTTTTTAACATTTTTTTAACTACCATACTAGGCTAATGCCCGTGTTGTTTTATTACAGAGTAAGTATAACCATCTGAATTTTATTCCTTCGACAATAAGCATGAAATTTCTTTCTTTTTTCAGTGGACTGTCACGCTTCTAGTGCATAAGGTCATTCGAGAGAAGCTATCTGTCAATATGACTATTTCTGCAGTGAGAGATTTAACCTTCTATGACACAAAATATGTCTAATTAATACTACATATTAATTAGATTATTACATCTATTATCAAATATTATAAAATAAGTAATATTATAATTAAAAATCATTGTAATTATGAAATAAAATTAATCTTAATGTACTTATGTATTAATCTATATAAAGGAGAGTGTCTGTGACGTTAGGAAGGCCGCGTGGCGGACACCGGTCGGGCAGCATGGATTTGATTTTTATTATGCAAATCTAGTTTTATTCCGATACTAATGAAATTTTGAACATTTGACCTTCAAGGTAAGAGAAAAGTCACTGACTTCAGCTAGTCCATGAACAAAAAAAACAGAAAAAGGTTACATTTTTATTCAATGTCTGAAAATACTGCAGATCAGAATTCAAATTTAAAATTCAAACAAAACAGAAAGCAAATTGTTTATAGCAGCAAATCGTAGCAGCATGCGTGCATTCTTTCTACAAGGGAGAAGGAAATGGTAGATACTTTCAGTATAGCCCTGGTGAAAGACCACCATTCAGAATCGAAACATTGCTTGAAATGGCATTATCATTATTTGATGACCAGATCCGAATAGCCAGGTACATCCCAAACCTTCCTGTTCCTCATTTCCTCCCTCTTCAGCCTCGACGACAAATCCCAATTGGGGATTCCAGAGTCCAACTGGTTCCGGCCATTTGAGATTCTTGTGCGGTGTTCACACACATAAAAAATTTTTGCTGACTAATGTACATTATTATCGAAAGAGCAAGCCCTTCACGTTTTTCAATGAAGTCAATAATTCCTCATAAAATTTCCAACCCGGAGTATCACAGAAGTTAGGATGACGCCAATTAAAGGTTTGGAAGGTATAGCAACATTGCAGGAAAGATGGTGGATATAACAGATGCAATTTTTTCTTACATAAACTCCTCACAAGAGCCTGTGTCATCTTTAGGGATGCTGTGTGGAGGGTCTTTTTGAGGATAGGAAGGAGTGAACATGGTATTGAAGGAGAGAGGAAACACAGAGGCCGGCAAATACGAGCATTGAACTCGAGAACGAGTCGTAGAAGCGACCCATTCTCATATGACAAAATAGTGTCAAGTGTGTACAAATGTTAGGCGCACATTTGGTGTGTTTCCCGACTATGCAACGGTGCCGAAGTAACCTGATGCCTGCGCTCTAAAAATTACAACCTGTTTGTTAATATACAGGAATCCATCAAAGGAACCGACCGTTTCTGCGCAGATTTAAGGTTTTTTTTCAAGTCTGTTGGGGCTTCAGACTGGAGATGGCTGCCAAATTCAACAGTGGGGCGCACTTGTGGTTAGTACAAGATCAGCAGTTGTGTACTATTAAAGTATTTGTGTACGCTGGGTACGCCCAGCTTCCGAGAGGTCACCTTGACTCTGGTTTTGATGGAGCCCCTGTCCCTGAGTTGGTCATTTAGAGTTTCATCACGCATTCTTGCAAAGCGATCACAAATCAATATTTCTAGAATCTCATTCATACACTTTAGCAGAACTGGCAGAACAAGTATTTTAGTTCACTGAATACTGTAGAAGTAAAATCCTTGAAGTCTTTACTTTATATCTTACCAACCTAGACTTTTACGAGTATTACTATTGTATTACATATTTCTAATTGTTTTTTTTTATTTCTTTATTTATATATTTTTTGCACAAAGGTTTTACATGCTTTTTGACGACCAAGCTGGGCATGTGCCTACATTATAGTAGTCGAAATTTGTGTATATTATTAAATTAAAAATATATAGAATGAAAACCACATACTTTTACTTATCAATAGAATGGAAATATAGATTAGGAAAAGATATGTTTTTTAATTAAGTTAAAGTAAAAGAATACTAAAGCAAATTAAATTATTTTAATGATGCAAAGCATAACATTTCGGTCAGTAGAAGCGTTGGATCTAATGGTAAGCATTTCAGCAAATGCTGACTGCCTCCCCCCCGGATGAGCCCTTCTTGCAGTTCCGTCTTTACCATATGAGCACCACCGACATGCGCCGAATAAAGCCTTTTCCCCAAGTTTTATGTTACGTGTAATAAAATGCTTAGTTGGGAAGATTCATTATTTTTAGCGCGATATGGAGGTATGTCAAAATTTCTCGCTTCAAATTCAAGATTTTATACAGCTGTATTTAAAATTGAATAAAACAAAATTAGTTGACATATCTAGTGAAAGAAACAATTTGATTGTAGTGCATAAATAAATCTCTCACTAGATCAATATCTTCGGGCTTTTTATTTAGAAATACTTAGACTTATATATTTAGAAATAACTAAAATAAATACATTTTTTAATTAAATTACACATAAATACATTACATAACAATATTATTCGCTTTCAGTGTTTTGTTGATTGAGCATAAAAGTGTAAAGATTTTTTCTTAAATGTACCTATACCTTTTTCATTTTTAATTTTGTCTGGAAGGCAATTATATATGTTGCCCCTCTCGTAACCAATGGATTGCTTGCCATAGTGAGTATGAATGGTGTTTAAATGTATGTTATCGTGTTGCCGTGTAAAGTGTGTGTGTACTTGGGACTTGTATGTAGTTTTATTTATTATTTATTTTGTTTCTAAGGAGACATGAACTATATTCATATAATTTTCTTAATGTTAACAGTTTTGTTTCTGTGATGTCTGTGCGAATGTGTATGAGTGCAAGCGCGATGGTATGCTTGCAAGATCTTATAAAAGGCGATGCACGTAAGTTGTGTGCCTTTTTTGTTACAACAGCTCCCCAATAAATACCAGTACAAGATCACGTATTACTTTACTGAGTTACTACCTTCCACACCACAATAAAGGCACAATACTTCATACACTACAGCTTCCATATATAATTTTTAGTGGATGTTCTAGGTTTGAAGTGAAATAGCTTTTTGATTAACCTATAGTTCATTTATACATGTTTCATATGCGTTTCCCCAGATTTCAATCAAGTAGTTTAAATGTGAATGTACAGGGCTATAATATAGACCTTTTTTAATTTTATTTGGTAACAGATATGATAACCAGCTAAATACGCTAATTAAGGGGGTTATTTTATCTTTAATATCTTGAATATGCTGTTTAAATAAATTGTTTATTAATGCACAGCCCAAGATATTTCTCCTGTATCAGGATTTGCATGTTGTTATATTCAATTTTTAAAGGTACATGAGGAGAAATGATTTTACGGATTGAGCTTAAAATCTTATATCCTGTTTTTTTCATTCATGGTTAGGATATTTGATTGGAGCCAACTGTTATTTTTTCTAGGTCTCTTACATTAACTTGGGCTTCTGTAGAGCCCCGATACTTGAGCCGGTCTGATATACTTACTCTAAGCATTTCGATGGAGTCTTTTTTTGGGAGGGTAGGTACTTCCATATTTTACAAATAAATATATACATTGATGGCAACAGTTTCCTTTCACATTGGTACAGATCAAACGACTACATTCGTTTTTGTATGGTTGTCGATATGTCAAAAATAAGGTTAATTATTTTTTTAAATACTTTAGCAGGGTGGATAATAAAACAACAATTTATTTTGAAGTTTTTTTGTTTACTTCTCAAACATTTATTTTATATCTTGTAATGGTTCACAAATATTTCCATTACAATACGGTAGGACTACAATATGCAGTCCAAATTATCAAAATATACAAAATAAACACAATATACAATGTTTTTTTACAAAATAATACAATGTAGTATTAAAAATAATAAACAAATATGTTTATAAACCTTTCCAAAAAGGTGTTAAATCATGCAAATTATTGTTAAACACTAGCAGATATTTAAAAAATCTTTATTATTATGAACAAAGGCAGTGACTTGTAGCCAAGCAGATTATCCTATATCTTTTATGGAATAGAGCCAGCTTATGTTTTATCTTTATTAGAATGCAAAACAGTTATGCATTATCTTTTCTGGAATACAATAAGATTAAGCTTTACATTTTCTGGAATACAACGAGATTATGTTTTGTTTTACTGTTAAAACCTATTTATTCACTCACATGTGAAAAGTGGTTAAATGGCACACAAGTAATTTCATCATTATAAATAGATCAATTAGATAATATTATTATTATTTTTACACCATGCATTAATTTAATACACACTGTACCTTTGTTGTATGAAATTAAACTTGCATAGAAAAATATACTCAATCAAATTTTGCTGCAGCGAAAGTGGCAGTATTTTACAACGAACTGAACTTTTTTGTTAAGTACCTACATGGGTAGGTACTTCTATTAAAATTATTTTTTAAAAGACTTGTCGCTGAAGCAAAATTATGATTCAAAACCTTCCAAATACTGGCCGAATTATTTAAACATTTTTTTACATCATGATCGAAGTTGCGGTGTGCATCTTATAACTGTATTTCTTACAGATCGCTTTTTATATCCCACGTACGCCGCCAAACTACTCAATACTATTAACGCGAGGAGGCCACAACTAGCCAAGAGGTATCCCGATGTGAATATTGACGCAGCCGAAACGTCCTGGCTGTCTGAATTCTCTGCATTTCGTTTTCCGATATTGTGATTTTGCTGAACTGAAATGTAAAACAAAAAGATAATAAGTATTTGATCCGACAAGATTGCAATCAACAACTTTACTTTTTCTATACCCGGTCTTTTTCGGGGTTATGAATGGTTAGGAGTAAGTTGAGAATCTTCCATGGGCATTTCCGACTCTTCTTTTGACCATTCAAACCTCTCTAAATACTCCTGCCACGAATAAAAATAATTTTCAGGAAAATTTTTAAGAATAGTATTTTTAGTCTGCAGGGCACACAAACGAAAATTGTCTTTTATTTATATATATATCTACTATAATATTTAGGTAAATTTATTCTGTGTAGTTTAAAATTTTCGAATGACTTGTTGGTTATTATTGATTTTGGTGTAATTTTCTATTTATCCAAAGAGAAGTTTCTCTCACTATGAGGCATGAAACAAAGGTACCCCGCTCCCAGCTCTACCCTTTCCGTTACCTCATAGAGGACGCATGTATCAGAAAGAGAGGTCCCAACGGGTTTCTTAACGGGAAAACAAGAAATTTGTGGGATAATCAGTTAAAAATAATTATTTAAGAAATGCTTACGTCTATCAATGTTGATTCTTGATTCAGCCAATGCGTTGACATTATCATACAGCTCATCACTGGAAACTTCTCTTATTACTTGTTCCACGATCTCCGAGCCTTCTGAGTTGTAATCATCAATGTCGTTGTTTCTCGCTGATGGATAAGGTGGCAGATAAGTTGACGGAGGCTTGGTGCTGCTTGGGGCGTAGATCTGGGGGCATTTGGGATCCCTGGATCCTGGGTAACAAGAGCTCGGTGTCGGGGGAGCGGGACAGCGAGGATCATTTGAACCAAGGAAGCATCTCGGTTTCTCTTGCGGACATCTTGGATCATTTGATCCAGGGAAACACCTTGGCGGTTCTGGAGTGGTTATCGGCCTTGGACATCTTGGATCATTTGATCCTGGGAAACACTGAAGTTGGGTGGGTGGCGGTTGGGTTCTTGGGCAACGAGGATCGTTAGATCCGGGGAAACACCTTGGTGGTTCAGGAGTGGTCACCGGTCTGGGACATCTGGGATCGTTAGACCCTGGATAACATTGAAGCTTGGTAGTAGGGGGTTGAGTTCTAGGACAGCGAGGATCGGTTGATCCTGGGAAGCACCTTGGGGGTTCAGGAGTGGTCACTGGTCTGGGGCATCTGGGATCGTTGGATCCTGGATAACATTGAAGTTTGGTGGTAGGGGGCTGAGTTCTAGGACAGCGAGAATCGGTTGATCCTGGAAAGCACCTTGGAGGTTCAGGAGTTGTTACTTGTTTGGGACATCTTGGATCATTAGATCCGGGGAAACACCTTGGTGGTTCGGGAGTGGTAACTGGTTTGGGGCATCTAGGATCGTTTGACCCTGGGAAGCACCTCGGCGGTTCAGGGGTGGTGAAAGGTCTAGGGCACCTGGGGTCACTTGAGCCTGGATAACACTGCAGCGGAGTGGGAGAGGTGACAGGAGGAAGGTAAGTGGATGGCGATTTAGTTGAAGACTGTGGAGGCTTTGGGCATCTGGGATCGTTCGATCCAGGGTAACACTGAAGTTGTGTTACTGGTGGTTGAGTTCTCGGGCAACGAGGATCGTTGGTTCCAGGGAAGCACCTTGGTGGTTCTGGAGTGGTAACCGGTTTGAGGCATCTGGGATCATTTGATCCTGGGAAACACCTTGGTGGTTCCGGAGTGGTAACCGGTTTGGGGCATCTGGGATCGTTTGATCCTGGGAAACACCTTGGTGGTTCTGGAGTAGTTACAGGTTTTGGGCATCTAGGGTCATTGGATCCAGGGAAACACCTTGGTGGTTCTGGAGTGGTAACCGGTTTGGGGCATCTGAGATCATTTGATCCTGGGAAACACCTTGGTGGTTCCGGAGTGGTAACCGGTTTGGGGCATCTGGGATCGTTTGATCCTGGGAAACACCTTGGTGGTTCTGGAGTAGTTACAGGTTTTGGGCATCTAGGATCATTGGATCCAGGGAAACACCTTGGTGGTTCTGGAGTGGTAACCGGTTTGGGGCATCTGGGATCATTTGATCCTGGGAAACACCTTAGTGGTTCCGGAGTGGTAACCGGTTTGGGGCATCTGGGATCATTTGATCCTGGGAAACACCTTGGTGTTTCTGGAGTAGTTACAGGTTTTGGGCATCTAGGGTCATTGGATCCAGGGAAACATCTTGGAGGTTCGGGTGTGGTGATGAGTTTGGGACATCTAGGATCATTTGACCCTGGGAAACACCTTAGCGATTCGGGGGTGGTGAAAGGTCTAGGGCACCTGGGGTCACTTGAGCCAGGATAACACTGCAGTTGAGTGGGAGGGGTGTTGGGAGGAAGGTAAGTGGATGGCGATTTAGTTGAAGACTGTGGAGGTTTTGGACATTTGGGATCGTTCGATCCAGGGTAACACTGAAGTTGTGTTACTGGTGGTTGAGTTCTCGGGCAACGAGGATCGTTGGTTCCAGGGAAGCACCTTAGTGGTTCCGGAGTGGTTACAGGTTTGGGGCATCGAGGATCATTTGATCCAGGGAAACATCTAGGTGGTTCAGGAGTGGTAATTGGTTTGGGGCATCTAAAGTCATTCGAACCAGGGAAACACCTTGGTGGTTCCGGAGTGGTCGGGTCAGGTTTGGGGCATCTAGGATCAGTCGATCCAGGGAAACACCTTGGTGGTTCTGGAGTGGTCACAAGTTTGGGGCACCTAGGATCATTCGATCCGGGGAAACACCTAGGTTGTTCTGTAGTGGTAACAGGGCACCTTAGATCATTGGACCCAGGATAACATCTTAATGGAGCGGGAGTAGTGATTGGTTTAGGGCATCGAGGATCATTTGAGCCTGGGAAACATTTTAGGGGTGGTTGAGAAGTCACAGGAGGAAGATAAGTGGATGGGGTTTTAGTCGACGATGGGGAAGGTTTTGGACAGCGAGGGTCGGGTGAACCTGGGAAGCAGCTTGGACGTCTGGTTGTAGGTGTGGTTCCTGGCCTTGGACATCTCGGATCATTTGACCCAGGGTAACATTGCAGTTGTGTGACAGGTGGTTGGGTTCTTGGGCAACGAGGATCACTTGATCCAGGATAGCACCGTGGTGGTTCAGGAGTGGTTAGTGGCTTAGGACACCTGGGATCGTTGGAACCTGGATAACACCTTGGAGGTTCAGGGGTGGAGACAGGTTTAGGGCATCTCGGATCATTTGATCCAGGATAGCACTGAAGTTGTGTGACAGGTGGTTGAGTTCTTGGGCAACGAGGATCAGTTGATCCGGGATAGCACCTTGGAGGTGCAGGCGTGGTTAGTGGCTTAGGGCACCTAGGATCATTTGATCCGGGATAGCACCTTGGAGGTGCCGGAGTTGTTGTGGTCTTGGGGCACCTTGGATCATTTGATCCGGGATAGCACTGAAGCTGTGTGACTGGAGGTTGAGTTCTTGGGCAGCGAGGATCAGTTGATCCGGGATAGCACCTTGGAGGTGCCAGCGTTGTTGTGGTCTTGGGGCACTTTGGATCATTTGATCCGGGATAGCACTGAAGCTGTGTGACTGGAGGTTGAGTTCTTGGGCAGCGAGGATCAGTTGATCCGGGATAGCACCTTGGAGGTGCCGGCGTTGTTGTGGTCTTGGGGCACGTTGGATCATTTGATCCAGGATAGCACCTTGGAGGTTCGGGAGTGGTTAGTGGCTTTGGGCACCTGGGATCGTTTGATCCTGGGAAACACTTTGGTGGAGCAGGAGTAGTTTGCGGACATCTTCTGTCTGTTGATCCAGGATAGCACTTTAGCGGAGCCGGTGTGGTTACGGGAGGTAGATATGTGGAAGGTGTTTTTGTTGATGACTGAGGAGGCTGTGGACAGCGAGTATCGGCTGAACCTGGGTAGCAGATTGGAGGACTAGGTGTGGTAACTGGCTTTGGACATCTGGGATCATTTGATCCAGGGTAACACTGCAGTTGTGTGACTGGTGGTTGGGTTCTAGGGCAACGAGGATCACTTGATCCAGGATAGCACCTTGGTGGTTCAGGAGTGGATAGTGGCTTAGGGCACCTGGGATCGTTGGATCCTGGATAACACCTTGGAGGTTCGGGGGTGGTGACGGGTTTTGGACATCTCGGATCATTTGATCCAGGATAGCACTGTGGCTGTGTGACCGGTGGTTGAGTTTTTGGGCAACGAGGATCCGTTGATCCAGGATAGCACCTTGGAGGTGCCTGCGTTGTTACGGGCTTGGGGCACCTTGGATCATTTGATCCGGGATAACACTGAAGCTGTGTGACTGGTGGTTGAGTTCTTGGGCAGCGAGGATCCGTTGATCCAGGATAGCATTTTGGAGGTGCAGGAGTGGTAAGTGGCTTAGGGCACTTCGGATCATTTGATCCAGGATAGCATTGAAACTGTGTGACTGGTGGTTGAGTTTTTGGGCAACCAGGATCAGTTGATCCAGGATAGCACCTTGGAGGTGCAGGAGTGGTTAGTGGCTTAGGACACCTCGGATCATTTGATCCAGGATAGCACTGAAGCTGTGTCACCGGTGGTTGGGTTCTTGGGCAACGAGGATCCGTTGATCCAGGATAGCACCTTGGAGGAGCTGGTGTGGTTACGGGAGGTAGATATGTGGAAGGTGTTTTTGTTGATGACTGAGGAGGTTGTGGACAGCGAGGATTGGGTGAGCCTGGGTAGCAGCTTGGAGGACTAGGTGTGGTTACTGGCTTTGGACATCTGGGATCATTTGATCCAGGGTAACACTGCAGTTGTGTGACTGGTGGTTGGGTTCTAGGGCAACGAGGATCACTTGATCCAGGATAGCACCGTGGTGGTTCAGGAGTGGTTAGTGGCTTAGGGCACCTAGGATCGTTGGATCCTGGATAACACCTTGGAGGTTCGGGAGTGGTGACGGGTTTTGGACATCTCGGATCATTTGATCCAAGATAGCACTGAGGCTGTGTGACCGGTGGTTGAGTTTTTGGGCAGCGAGGATCCGTTGATCCAGGATAGCACCTTGGAGGTGCCTGCGTTGTTACGGGCTTGGGGCATCTTGGATCATTTGATCCGGGATAACACTGAAGCTGTGTGACTGGTGGTTGAGTTCTTGGGCAGCGAGGATCCGTTGATCCAGGATAGCATTTTGGAGGTGCAGGAGTGGTTAGTGGCTTAGGACACCTCGGATCATTTGATCCAGGATAGCACTGAAGCTGCGTCACCGGTGGTTGGGTTCTTGGGCAACGAGGATCCGTTGATCCAGGATAGCACCTTGGAGGTGCAGGAGTGGTTAGTGGCTTAGGACACCTCGGATCATTTGATCCAGGATAGCACTGAAGCTGTGTCACCGGTGGTTGGGTTCTTGGGCAACGAGGATCCGTTGACCCAGGATAGCACCTTGGAGGTTCAGGAGTGGTTGGTGGCTTAGGGCACCTCGGATCATTTGATCCGGGATAGCACTGAAGCTGTGTGACTGGCGGTTGAGTTCTTGGGCAACCAGGATCAGTTGATCCAGGATAGCACCTTGGAGGTGCTAAAGTGGTTAAAGGCTTTGGACATCTCGGATCATTTGATCCAGGGTAACACTGAGGTTGTGTGACCGGTGGTTGGGTTCTTGGGCAGCGAGGATCGGTGGATCCAGGATAGCACCTTGGAGGTGCAGGAGTGGTAAGTGGTTTAGGACACCTGGGATCATTTGATCCAGGGAAACACTTTGGAGGTGCGGGAGTTGTAACGGGCTTGGGGCATCTAGGATCATTTGATCCTGGGTAACATTGAAGTTGAGTAGATTGCGTAGGAGGTAGATAAGTCTGAGGAGTTTTGGTAGAAGAAGGTGGTGGTCGTGGACAACGTTGATCCGGAGATCCGGGATAGCACTGAGGAGGAGCATCAGTTGTTATTTTCGGACATCTCTGATCGGTTGACCCAGGAAAGCAACGTGGTTGCGCAGGTGTTGTTATTTTAGGACACCTAACGTCTGTTGAACCCGGAAAACAGCTAAATGGAACGGGTGTTGTGATTTGGGGGCATCTGGGGTCCGATGATCCTGGATAACATTGAAAAGGTGTCGGTGTTGGTTTTGTTTGCGGACATCTTTTATCAGTGGATCCTGGGTAGCACTGGAGTAGTGTAGGAGAAGTCACAGGCGGAAGATAAGTCGATGGTGCTTTTGTAGACGACTGTGGAGTCTGTGGACATCTGGGATCATTTGATCCGGGGAAACACCGCAGAGCTGGGGTCGTCGTGTCTTGTTGACATCTAAAGTCTGTTGAACCCGGGAAGCAGCGCAACGGAGGAGGTGTCGTGGTTTGGGGACACCTTGAATCGGTCGAGCCTGGGAAGCATCTTGGCGGAGCAGGTGTTGTTATTTTAGGACATCTGGGATCAGTTGATCCTGAATAGCATTGTGGAGGAGCAAGGGTAGTGGTTTGGGGACATCTTAAGTCTCCGGAACCAGGGAAGCAGCGCAACGGAGGAGGTGTCGTGGTTTGGGGACACCTTGAATCGGTCGAGCCTGGGTAGCATCTTGGCGGAGCAGGTGTTGTTATTTTAGGACATCTGGGATCAGTTGATCCTGAATAGCATTGTGGAGGAGCAAGGGTAGTGGTTTGGGGACATCTTAAGTCTCCGGAACCAGGGAAGCAGCGCAACGGAGGAGGTGTCGTGGTTTGGGGACACCTTGAATCGGTCGAGCCTGGGTAGCATCTTGGCGGAGCAGGTGTTGTTATTTTAGGACATCTGGGATCAGTTGATCCTGAATAGCATTGTGGAGGAGCAAGGGTGGTGGTTTGGGGACATCTTAAGTCTCCAGAACCAGGGAAGCAGCGCAACGGAGGAGGTGTCGTAGTTTGGGGACACCTTGAATCGGTCGAGCCTGGGTAGCATCTTGGCGGAGCAGGTGTCGTGGTTTGGGGACACCTTGAATCAGTTGATCCTGGGTAGCATCGTGGTGGTGGAGTTGTCGTTAGTTTGGGACATCTTGGATCAGATGATCCTGGATAGCATTGAAGCGGCGTAGGAGAAGTCACCGGAGGAAGATAAGTCGATGGTGTTTTTGTAGACGACGAAGGAGGCTGTGGGCATCTAGGATCATTAGATCCGGGGAAGCACCGCTGAGCTGGAGGTGTCGTAACTTGTGGACACCTAGAGTCCGTTGATCCTGTGTAACAATTTAGCGTAGGTTGGGTATAAGTAATTTGGGGACACCTAACGTCCTTAGATCCAGGGAAACAACGGAACGTAGTGTTTGGCACTGGTGTTGTCGTAGGTTGTGGGCATCGCGGATCTCTCGAACCAGGATAACATTGCAAAGCTGTAGTCCTTGTAGGTTGTGGGCATCGCGGATCTTTTGAACCAGGGTAGCATTGCAAAGGTTGTTGAGTTGTAGGTTGTGGGCATCGTGGGTCTTTTGAACCAGGGTAGCATTGCAAAGCCGTGGTTTTCGTAGGTTGTGGGCATCGCGGATCTTTTGAACCAGGGTAGCATTGCAAAGGTTGTTGAGTTGTAGGTTGTGGGCATCGTGGGTCTTTTGAACCAGGGTAGCATTGCAAAGCCGTGGTTTTCGTAGGTTGTGGGCATCGCGGATCTTTTGAACCAGGGTAGCATTGCAAAGGTTGTTGAGTTATAGGTTGTGGGCATCGTGGGTCTTTTGAACCAGGGTAGCATTGCAAAGGTTGTTCAGTTGTAGGTTGTGGGCATCGTGGGTCCTTTGAACCAGGGTAGCATTGCAAAGGTTGTTTAGTTGTAGGTTGTGGGCATCGTGGGTCTTTTGAACCAGGGTAGCATTGCAAAGCCGTGGTTTTCGTAGGTTGTGGGCATCGCGGATCTTTTGAACCAGGGTAGCATTGCAAAGGTTGTTGAGTTGTAGGTTGTGGGCATCGAGGGTCTTTTGAACCAGGGTAGCATTGCAAAGGTTGTTCAGTCGTAGGTTGTGGGCATCGTGGGTCTTTTGAACCAGGGTAGCATTGCAAAGGTTGTTGAGTTGTAGGTTGTGAGCATCGTGGATCTTTTGAACCAGGGTAGCATTGGAAAGCCGTGGTTTGCGTAGGTTGTGGGCATCGCGGATCTCTTGAACCAGGGTAGCATTGCAATTGTGGTTGGGTTGTAGGTTGTGAGCATCGTGAATCCGTCGATCCGGGATAGCATTGCAGAGGTGTTGGCTTAGGCTGCGGGCATCGGGGATCCTTTGAACCGGTATAGCAATCTGGCCTGCGCGTATTGTCGGTTATAATCGTTGTCTCTTGATTTAAACAGGCTCCCTGACATTTTCCCGAGCAAATCTGTAAAATTAAACCTACATTTAGAAAAAAGCCTACAAAATATCAACCAACACGATGTAACATATTCATTGTCAAAAATGAGTTCCATTTAATTATACTATGACAAACTTATGTATACTATGGTTATTCGTTCGGTAAATTTACATAATATTTTATAGGTACATTGTATCCGGAAACTAGTGGAACAAGCGGGAAACTGGTCTATATTATACTATATGACTTTGTCGTTTAACTTTTTTTGATTTGAGCTTTTGTTTTCCATATAATTCTTATTTCTCATTCGAGAACTTTCTGAAGTTGTGTGATTAATTGTTTTGATTAGTTGTCGCAATCTTTACCTCGATGTTGCAAGTCAGGAACACTTGCTCTCTGTCGGGGAACTTGAATGCGCTGATTTTATTCCAAGCAATCACTGTAGCACCAGAAGATCCAGTATCCTTTGTGGTCTGCCAGGTTGACACTAACTTCTTTTTCCTGAAAAAGCAAATAAAATTTTTAATTTACACTAAAACTGTACGCCGAAATACAACATTGATTCAACTAAAGATGATTGACGCGCACAACACGGTATCACTTCTATACACGGTGTCCGGAAACTCGTAATACAAGCGGGAAACTGGAGAATCTACACCACATGGGGAACCCTAAAAAACATAAAGTTTTTTGATTTGAGCATTTTCACAAAAAAAAAAAAAAACCAAAAAAAAATATTTTTCGGCTATTTTAGGGTTAAAGTTTTTTCTGGTGTTTAGGGTTGAACAACAGATGTTTTAACCCTGCAGAGCAGAAATATTTTATGATTACACCGGGTTAAATGAAGGGTGATTTCAAAATAATGCTTCAAATCCGAGTTTCTTCATTTGTTTTACTTTCAAATAGTTTTAATTAGTTGGGTACTTTGATCTTCAGTAATATTTTATAAGAATTTGATTAAAAAAAAAATCAACTTCAAACTCGATTTACTCGATAACGAAAGCTCAAATAAAAAAAAAATGTACTACAAAATCGACTCCAAATGTGATGTAGATTCACCAGTTTCCCGCTTGTACTACGAGTTTCCGGACACCCTGTATACGTTAACACACTTCTAATACATTAAATCTACACAGTTACCCTAATGATGGACAATGTAACGCTCTCCGAAACGTTGACTAAAGAAGGAGGAAGCGCAACAGCCAAAAAATAAATTACGATGACATAGATAGGAAGATTTTAAAAATATGTTTGTGACGTAAAATGTTTTCAAATGGATTCGCTATTTTGAACGCATTCCAAAATGAAATACGGTTTTTGAAAGCAGGCGAAAGACTCTTTCAAATTTTAATATAACAAACGGACATATAGGTATGTAAAAAGTATTAAATTTAATCATAAAGTTTTATAAAATATAAAAATTTTGATGTAAAAATTGGACGAATTTTTTCAACGGATGTTTTGCCGCTTACTGTTCATTTTTCTTGTAAACTGTAAAAATAAAACTTTAAAACGAAACTAAAAAAACATGTTTAATTACGCAAACGTACTACTTATTAAAGTAGTTGTCAGTATTTTTTCTGGTTAAAATTATTTGAAAAATATCCCAAACATTGATGAATCTTTTGCACACAGCAAGCAATATCGTTCGGTGGATTTTAAAAATATACTACCATTATTTGGAAGTGCGTATGGTAAACTTTTAAATGAAAATACAAAGCGTGGTGCACCTTCTTTCTAATACTGCTTAACACATATTATATCTCACTGTTATACAAAAGGAGATATAATAATAACATAAAAGTCGTAAATGTGCCGTTAAAGACACAAAAGTACCTACTCAAAATGCTAGAGACTTACTATAACAGAGCCCGATTCAGGACCTTGTAGAAAAATCAAGTACTCAGGTTGTATAAATTATAATTAGTGAGATCTTCAAATACGAGTAGTTAGACCAGTTAAAATATTATTAAAAAATGTATTTCGTTATGCAAAATAATAATTAATAATTAATGAACCGAGGCAGTCTAAGGAATCTCGTTGAAACAAAAGGTGCCATGAATTTAATCCGTTCGAGCTTGGAGAAATGAAATTCAGAAAGTTTTACAAAATATCACGAGTTATGGCTAAATACCTCATTGACCAGTTGGTCAAAAAGCACATGTGGAATGCGAATGTATATCAATCGAAATTTGTATAACGTTTAGGAACGCCGATCCGTAGACCAATATCCGCTAGATTTCTTATTGTAAATATCGGCTTGGCAATCGATATGTCTAACATGCTCGGGAAATCGATATAAAATTAAGTTAAACTCATCGATCCGATATTGTTAAGATATAAATTTGACCGCGCTTGACCCTAGGAGTACGGAGAGGTGATGTTACCAGCGCCATAATTTGAAAGATGTTCCACTTACTTGGGGCAACCTTCCTTGTCGGTCAGTTGCAGTTTGTTAGTGTTTCGACTATCGTAATCTTCTGCATCGTAAGCCCAGCAGTCCCTGATCCTCAGATCGTATTGCTGATTGGGATCTTTTAGGTAAACGAGGATGGACATCTCTTCTCCAATCTTGATGGTGCCCGAGAGTGGTGAGATCTGGGGTTAGAATAATTTAGCATATTATTTTATATACGTAATATATTTTTGCGTTTATTCAATTTATCCATTCTATCATTACTAACGTTTGTAGTACATACGTGGACCAAACAAGTGAATGACAGAAATAGATTAGAATTTATTTTAAAATAACAAAACAGAAATCCTTGGTTGAGAAAACAAGATATGAGACAACCTAAAGAAAACTGTCTGCTTTTGGAAGTCTTGAAGTTTTAAGCCGTCAAGAACCAAAAAATTTGAGGGGGGCCTGTGTCAAATGCTTAAACCATCTAACCATTCAACCATTTAACTTTAATAATTATAACACATATCACAATCATTTTCCGAATGCCTAGATTTATATATTTTTCTATTAAAAGTAATATACTTTTCTACACATTTCATTGTAAATATAATTTATTTTCGGCACAAAATATCGCATAAAAGTCAATGATTTGAACTTACACTAGGGAAAACTCCCTTCTGTATATCCATCCAGCACTCCACACTGCCTTGTGCAGTCGGTACGTTCACAACCTCCAACATGTCGACCACGAATGGCTTGAATACAACCGTCTTGTCAGCATCGTCTCCGCTGGAGCAAGAGATCTTCCTGGCGGTGTCCCAGATCTCCTGGACCGTATCATCAGCCTGGATGATGAGGACGTTGTCAATGGTTCCGCAGGCTTTGCAAGAAGCCTTGGATCCGCAACCCTTTAGGGGCACTGAGAAAGAGTATCTGTTCTGGTTTCCACCGTAAGGGATGAACCTAAGAAAGAAAATAATGTATTTAGAGCAATTCATCGAAGATTATTGTGTTTGGTTTTTGGATAGTAAAAAATTCCGTTATTAGTGCCTTATCTTGGCATTCTATTTTGACTGCTACCATACGACAGAGGAAACTAGATATAACTAGTATATATATATATACTATTCTCCAATGACGTATGACATACTTTATCAATACCTTAATATGATTCGAGAAGGTCTCATGTCTACATGCTGCTCTCTAGTATGACATGATAAGCTGCAAAAACTTTCCAGTTCTTCACAAATGTTCAACATAAACACCATTCCTGTTGTCCACCTTGCCAGAACACTTTCGGAGATTCCTCTTCCTTGGGTCAACCCACCGTAGGTTTTCATGGATCGCATCAGCTTCTGCTCAATTGTTAGGTCTGACCACAACCCAGACCAAAACTTGTCAGACCGGCAAATGGTGAAGGATCCTTTTGTGAACATGTCGTATTCACTTTTATCCATCCGATCTTGTAGAGCCATCATATCCTGAAGGTAGAGGTGCGCGCTCTTAGCATACAAAAAATGTCTAGCTGCGTGGAAAAAAGGGAGCATCTTGTGGACAGTGTACAAATGAAGGTTCCAATCACCAGAACGCTCTGCCTGGATGAATAGTTTTATCAAAGTGGTCATACGAAAGTATTGGACCCACAACTGTGATGTTGGACCATTCGCTTTAATTTTCTCCAAGGCACTTTTAAATTTTGCCCTTAGTATTTGGTAGGTATCAATTTCTTCTGCTGATATAGTGAGAGACCTTTCAGTGTCTCGCAGCAATTTTTCAGTCTCGTCTCGCTCCTCAGGAGTTATGTCAACCTCATAAAAAACAATGCTGGCCAGTGTGAGGTTTGCCAAAATGTGGGCTCGAACAGCTCGTGAATATGCGTGCCCATTCATATGGGTACCCATGGGTATAGGTACTAATGGGTACTTGAAATTTGAAATAGTCGTAATTATATTATAACCCTAGGATAAACCCACGATGATTAATGGATTTACTTCACAGCACAATAAAACTATAAAATGTCGCGAGAACAGTTTATTTGCATTTCACCCAAAACCCACTTATGACGGTTTTTGGTTATCTGCCATTTTTGAGAGAACCGTTTAGTCTACAGATATCAATTTAGTCTCAAATAAAAGCTTATTAAATTTACAACAACTTTATTTCATACAATATTTGACGTGAGATGCGTATTTTAGAAATTATTTTACAAAATAAGTGACCATTTCGAAAAAATTTCACTTTTTGGAAAATATTGCCTATTTTTGAAGAACTGTATCTTGAAAACCAATGGCTTTATATAGCTTGCTTTGGTCTAAAATTATAGCAAATTTAGTTAACTTTAAAAGTATGTCCATCAACTACACCGGTCAGACCCTTCCTTTACTGATATATTGAGCAAAAACTGAAAAAAATCCGAAAATTTCCTGGTTTTTTAGGTCCACCGCCGCTCGCACAGCACTTTCGAAGTTGCAAATTTTTTTTTTTAATACTGGTTTAGGTCCTAACAACATATAAAAAATTCAGAATGACTGGACCTTTTGCAAGCACGGATGTACATATTGACTGGACTATAAGTCCTTAATAACTTGAAGACAGTTTTAGAATTTTCGGAACTTTTAAGAGAAGCAAATGAATTCTGAAACAGCACGGAATCGCACCTCTATAATTTTTAATGTGATATCTCAATGCATCTAGGACAGTAGATAAAGGGATCAATTTCTTGGATTGCGTCGGGTTAGATAAGATGAATCAAATTAAGTTTGTATAATAAATCGATTGTTTGTTTACTCACTTGCACTTAGGGTCATTAAAGTAACCCTTGCTGTACACCACGCCTCCGAAAGCTTCGGCGAAGTCAATGGTGACATCCATAGATCTGTCTGTGCACTTGACATCGATGCTCTCAATGTGAGTATGGCCAATGCTGTTGGCTTGCCTGAGCTGCCTGGTACCCCTCATGAAACTTACTGTCTCTTCGAGCTCATCCTCGATGGAGAACTTTGGCTCGGAGAGAATGGACCCTATTCCGGAGTTGACCTGCTCGGCTGTTGAAGGTTCGCTGGCTGCTGATGCAATCAGCTGAAAGAAACAAATCAATTGTTAATATCGAAATTCAAGGAGGAAATATAACTAAGACAAGTGGAGAGTAGGAAAACATTAATGAAGTAGGAGTAAGAGGTACAAAAAGAAATATGAAGTAGACATTAAACCCTGATCAATTAAAGGTAATTAATATTAGAAAGGATTAAGATTATATCTGAGGGTTAATGCTAAAAGTTCGCATTTCTGTTTTTTTTTTGTATTTTGGTCGATTTAGGAACCAGAAAGTAATCTTAAATGCCTCGTATTTGAAAGTTATGTACTTGAGGATAATGTTGCCCATCTAATGATTTAAAATTTGGAAGGTCGGTATGGGTACCGCCGTCCCGGAAAACATTTATTGAATAATCAACACCACTTCCATAGATGACCGCAAGTGGTTCGCTACGTTTGGTGATTTAGCAGGGTGTCCGGGTTCATGGGGTGAGGTTTGTCTAGATTTGGAAAGACTGGTTGAGGGAGACCTTTTTACCTCTCCAGCCGGACTATCTCCACCCATTAACCTGGAACCGCAGTGGGAGGGATGTATTCACACGTCCTGTCACACCTGGACACACTGACCCCAGATTCCTACCCACTCCACATACCTTTTTCCTTCCCAGATCTTCGTCTCCTTCCTTTCCTCAAAAAAACTCTCCACACAGCATTCCCAAAGAAGACTTAAGTCATAGGTGGAAATTATTTTCCCCAAGGCCTCCTGTGTAGAGCTAATATTACAAAAGAAGTAAAAATATTGATTTAGCGTTTATTACACCAATAACCTTGACATTCCTCAAATTTATCTATTTATTGGCATAATAAAAGCTAAATCAATATTTTTACTTCTTTTGTAATATTAGCTCCACACAGGAGGCCTTGGGGAAAATAATTTCCACCTATGGCTTAAAACCCTTAAATGCATACTGTTGTAAAACTGCAACATACCGTTCAAACCACCTTTAACTCTTTGGTGTATACTTAATGCATGCCGTTTTAGAATTATCAAGTTCACGGTAATATATTTTATCGAGTGGCATCACCTTTTTTTTCTTTCGCGAATGTCAAATGTCACTTTTTCTTCAACAAAGTGAAGATTCTCGAAAATTGGTTGGAGGTTAGAATTACAGTTTGGTTTTGCTGTTATTATTTTGATTTTCTTAGGTAAGTAGATACAATAATACAATACTTATATGTAATAACTTGTATTTTTCCGGTACACTTATTAGTTTTGAGAATTTTTTTTTGGTTTTTTTTTTTTCATACGTAAATTGTTCATATTATTTTTTATTAAATACATGGTGTTGTAAATTTGCAACAATTTTTTTTAATCAAATATCATTAAAAAATTACAAATAAAATAAATTCTTTATATTTCCTTGCATATGCATGTAAATATCTACAAAATATATTTTTTTCCAGAAAATTTAATAAATCATGCATTTAAGGGTTAAGTCTTCTTTGGGGATGCTATGCGGCGAGTTTTTTTAAGCAATCTTCATTCCTCAAATTTGACAGAACATCTTATTACTAGAACATTTTATTATATTTCAACCAAAAACTATTATATTTCCATCAAATTATTTACATTTGTTTACACTAAAAATGAGGTTTTATTCCGGATATTTATATTATATTATTTTATTATATTTTAAGATACACTGTGAATTATTATTTAATTGTTTTGGACTTGATATTTATCGGTGCTTATTGTGGAGTTCAAGAAATAATCTCCAATCTCCTCAGCTATGTATTGTACTATTGCCGTAACCCGAATTCTGTTGCGGGATCTGAGTAAAGTATATATAAAATTAAAAAAACCTTTTTAATACACGTATTTGAATTACTAATTAATATTAATTGAATTCCCCATAAGGCGCGCTGTCGATGACAATGCATTTTATCAATTTTACGTTTCTCTGAAATTGGATGAAATTACAGCAGTTAACATTCTGGATTGTCGCGTTGTTATTGGCTACTAGCAGGCACAAGGGATGGCGCAACTAGGTTGAAAATGGAAAAATGATGTATTATCTTTAAAGGTTGATTTTTAAAACTTAAAAAAGCAGCTATTTTAATAACAATTGTCTAAATGTTCCAGAACCAAAGGTTACTCCATCAAAAAACAAACTTTTTAATGTGGTTTCGTCTAATTATTATAATTTATAGGCTGCATTTGTTTCTCGTTTCTCGCAAGATTAACTCGCAGATGAAAACGCATTTTGTGTATTTTTATTAAATCTTTTGTTATTTTTCTACCTAAAGTGGACAGTATTTTATGTTATAAGAAATACAAGGTGTGGTTATGTTATAACCGAGTGCGGAATGATGTCATATGGACAAGATGTGTCCATCCAGTTAATTTCCCGGATTACAAAAGTTCTTCCAAAATTAATGCCACATAAAATTATACGATTGTCATTTAATTTACATAAATTTCTCATGATTTGTTTCAACTTTAACATATTTTTAGTAAAAAATTAAATTCTGGTTTTGCAAGAGCTTTTTTACGGATGCGGTGATAATTTTAATTAATTAAATTGGTATTACAATAAAGTCTTGCAGTCGTCAAATATTTAATTAAATGGTTTTTGTATGGCGACGTTTTGCATTGAATTTTGAAAGTTTTGTATTCTTTTTCGGGAAATTTTGTTTGTCAATCTTAATATTTTTCTAAGTTTAGTCTTTTAGATGTATACCAGTTGATGAGAACCCGGCATTGCTCGATTTTAGATACAGGGTTTTCCAATAAGAGGTGTTAATTTGATATTCAATCGTAAAAGATCAATGGTTTCGTTGCTTGTGTGGCACGTAATGCTGTCTCGTTGAAAGTAAACGTTATCTAGATCAATACTATCCGATTCCGGCCATAAAAAATCATTAATAATCTCTCGATAGCGATCCATTCACCTTAACTGTTGCTCCAGCCTCATTTTAGAAAAAGTGAAGTCCAATGACTCCACTGGACCATAAACCACGCCAAACAGTCACACGTTTAGGATAGAGAGGCTTTTCAACAATAACTCTTGGGTTTTCCGAGCCCCAGATGCGACAATTTTGCTTATTAACGAAGCCACCGAGGTGGAAATGGGCCTCATCACTCAAGATGATTTGCATTTGATTCACTCAAGTGAATTTTAATAATTTCAATGCGTTGTTGAAGCGTGTATCGTTCCATTTTTATTAATGGCGTAGTTTCTACTTGTCAAATGTCAAAAAATAACAGCTTCAAAAGTAACATCTACCGAAACAGCGGGCTATTCAAAATAACACCTCTTATTGGAAAACCCTGTATATACCAGTTGACGTGTACTTGGAGTTGCTCGATTTTAGATATAATATATACCAGTTGACGTGTAGACGGCATTGCTTGATTTTTCTTTACTTTCTATAAATTATATGTATATGTAAACCTTCCGGATAAAATTCTCTAAATGAGTTTAGAATAAATGAGCGCACAGACAGACGCGGATAGAGACTTTATTTTAATATAATATAGATTAGGAAATTTTGTTGAACTTTTAAAAAATAAATGGCTTTATAATGGATTATGCTACTTTTTGAAATTTTCATGTTGAAGACAATCCTTTCTAAATTAAAAAAATCTTAAACGAATTAATTTTCAATAGTTTTTAACATTCCTCCCCTTCTTCCCATCATCGCTAACCTTGGGGAGTCTCTCTGACTCCAGACGGTTGGGAGCAGTTATTTATTTATTTAGTAGTTTTATTATAAAACATTGATATTACTAGAATTTTAAAAATAAAAAAAGTAGTCACGCAAAGCTGCTAGAAGGCAGCTTGCCTATAGGATCTACCATGTTTCTTTAATATAATAAATAAAACACTCAATAATCATTTTGTTGGTAAATTTATTTAATTTTATTTCACGACAGTGTCTATCTTCTGTGTCTTTTTCTGATTGGAGCTGCAACTTGAAATAGTAATTTCAAGTTTCCAATATTCCTTCTCTGGCTTGGGTAAATTTTATAGATAGATATTTCAAATTCAAGCTCACTTAGGCGAGTCCATTTTTATGAATTCCTCTGAGTCAGTTTGGCAAATTTTGGAGTTGGGACTCCAATATAAAACAGTTCGAAGAAAACACCAAAATAACGCTTTAAAATATAATATAGATACATTAGCTATTAAAGAAATAAGAATAATGCGGTCTTTAAAATCATTCAAAGAAAGCATCAACTTTGAATGAATTCGAATCATTTTGGATTTTTTTTTTCGATGAAATTTTGAAATTTCTTATACGTGGGATTTTCAGATGTCTCATTTATTTATCAGCTTGCTAAAGTCAGAGGTCAGGTATCAAAATTAGTTGATTTGATAATACATCAAGGATAACCGCTTTTTGCGGCCTTATTCGCAGGTTCATAAAACATCAGATGCTATGTTATTTATAAAAAAAATATAATAAGAGATCCTCATACTTTATAAAAAGCATTATGTTGGCGAAAGGTCAAGTTATCACTAACAAATAAGTCTACAGCAAGCATTTTGACCCGGAACTGAATTATAATATGCAAAAAAATTATATTTTGTCAACATTTAAAAACAAAAATCTTTGTTGAATAACACTTCTATTTATAATGAACTACCAAACCTTCAAGTCATTTCAAAGCAGGGGTAGGCTGAGAGAATGGAGCGTCGCACAACTCTATCTTTGCACACATTATTTGATTCGTTCACATTCATGCATCGTCTCTATCTGTTGTACTGACTTTTGATATGGTTTTCCCCAAATATTTTGTTCAATTGAAGTAAGGTTTCAATGATGATATGCATAACTTCTGTAATATCCTGATATTAGTGTAAGAGCTCACCATTAGATTAGATTAGATTAGCATTAGATTAGTCTATTAGGCTACCCATAGATGGCGTCAGATGTCGAGTATTACAGATACCGAGAATATGATAAATAAGTATGTAACTATGAGTACGAGAGTATGTAAGGAGGATGGTATATTCTTTTAAAATGAGAAAAAAATCAGATCTAGTAAATTTTTGATTCTGTCGGTTACAATCTTTTGGCCATCATTACGCGATATAACAATGTTACAAACGTTTATACTGTTATTCTACCTCATAGATAAATATAAAATTTATATGGTTTATGAATCTGTTTAAGAAATAGAGTCTATTATCAACCCACTGCTTTTCACATTACGAAGGTACAAATACATTTTACTGATACTTTTAATGTCCATTTTGCAAATGAAAAATTATCTGAACAATACCTTTTACTAAATTCAAAGCACTACTGGTAGATACGGAACTGGTTCATATTGCCAAAATGTGCCAAAATTGATTCTAAAATCTCAAAAATTAGAATCCTTTAATGGCCTAATTTATATAATACTTAAAACACAAATAAATAAAATAACTCACAACCGTTTGGTTTGGTTGAGTACTTTGACCTCAAATCTTATGTAATAATAGTGAGCAAAATAATTTGCGAATTCTCCAAAATATAGCAATGAGAATAATACTTAGGTGAAATAGATTTTGAAAATATGTTAAAAGAACTAAATTGACCGACAGTTAAAAAAAAGATACTGACCTTGAACGTGATGATGTTTATACATAAAATAATAAAAAACTATTAACTTACCAAAATACTTTCCAGAGGACATTATGTACAACGAGGACATTCACAGACATAACAAAATAATTTGCAATGAAATTAGACCACAAAAAAGGACAAAGCCAATAAATAAAAAGATCATGTAATAAATAATGTCAATCTAATAAGTTTTGTATGATAAAGGTCGCGCTGCCATTCCTCTAACATTTAAAACCTTATTTACTTAACCTCCGGATTAAACTAGCCGCAGACCGCAATTAGGGTAAAGATAATTGTAATTTCCTTGGAAAACCATCTTTCGTTTTATCAGGTAAATTGTAAAATTAAAACAAACAGGTGGACTAGGTTCACGAAATAGAAACTTTTTGTATGGGCATTTTCTTGGAAATACATCATGTAATCTTTATTACCTTTGGTATTTAGCATTTATGGTGCACGGAACGCAGCATCTACCCAAGAAGCATATTTGACGTCACCACATTACTAAGGCTAGTGTTTATTTCATATTGCGAAGATCCGCTGAGATAATTGTGTATTACATTGGAGAAGTATAATAATAAGTGTAGTCAAAAGTGAAAACATGACTGATTGCTCGTAAATTGCTTTTATAAATATTTTGAGGTCAAAGCGTTATCTCTAAGGATGGTGTCTTATCGTTGACAGGTGATTATTGTTATTCATGATCCTTGATAAAGGATTAGATACCCTAAATTCAACATCCGAAATATTTTGAGATGGCATTTATTTAAAATCCTATTTTGAAAATGAAAACACACATACAATAGAAAATAGTATGTTTGATGAATTGAATAGTTTTTGGTACCTGCAGTGTTCATGAGTTTTCTTTCAATTGAGTTCAAATGTTTTTTTTGTGAAACAGAACTATAAAACGTCGCATCAAAGAAGATATCATAAAAATTGATCGAAAAAAATTAATATAGGTATCTACCTATTTCTTGATTTTTGTTTAAAAATATATATGCAAAGGAGAAAATAATTTGAAAACTGTAAGAATGGACGATTAAAAGTAACCGATATCAATGACTTAGTTACTCGTAACGGAGTCGATCAATTTTCATAATTACTTATCTGTTTATATGTAAATCTAGGCTATCATCAGGACGATAAACTATCCACTAAAATAGATATGTTAATATTACATCCTATTACGTGAAGTACATTCAAATGGATGCCATATTTAATCGTTGACTCATCAGAACAGGATTTGATTGTACCACACCAGTATTTATTACTGCACCACCAGTGGCGGTTTTTTTTAAACTTCATTCGTTAAAAAAATAAAACATACATATATTGTATTATAATGTTGCCATTTAAATAGCGTGCCATTCTAATTCACAGCTTATAGATTCATACCTCTGATTGATACTGGTACTGTCCGAAATGAATCCCAAATCCCAGGTGTATTATGAATATCAGTACATATGGGACCTTCCGTCATATTTCTTAGGTTCATACAAAACATGCTAGTGGCGCCAGAGTGGTAGATCTGCAAACCTTGTGAATCTACTTGCTGCCTGAGTGCGGAGCACTTATGAGATTTTTTGAAAGTAATAGTTTTATTCAAGAATTAATAGATTTTTTTATGTATTAAGATGTTACTTTTTTAAAATAAAGAAAACAAATGGGTAAATTTATCAATTTTCGTATGTAAAACAATTTGTTGTGCCCTATTGCATTACATTATTTAGGTACAGATTTTTATTTTTTTAAATTTTTTTATTATTTTAATATAGATCATAGTTACATTAATACATACATATTTTGCAAAATATTATATTTAGGTTCATAATTGGTCATGTATACCTTATCAGGAAAGAGGAGCTCTTGTGCCTGATAAGGGAGCCACGTTTCTTACTTAGATTCAATGTTATAATATTATGTTATGTGTAAAATATAAAATAATATATATATATATATATATATATATATATATATATATATTTTAATATAAGTTTTTTTGGAAAAAAAGTTTGATTTTATTTATTTGTTCTTGTTGGTTCGTAATACAGCGCAATTCGGAAGGGAGATTATTGTAGTTGTGTTTTTTTTTATGGCTTGGTAAATATAATGGTTTTGCATTTGAGTTGTTTTAAAGATTGGCGTAATAAATTGATTTCCATTTCTCATCAGTTTGTAAAATTCTTGATATTCTGTGTTATTTTTTTCTTTACACATTTTTATAATTGAAGTTTGCTTAAATATATCATCAATATTTGGTACTGGAAACAAATTAAAAAGCAATTTTGTTGAGAAAGTAGAGTTTTTTTTAAGTATTACTATCTAGGAAAGTACGTAATATAATATGGAAAAGAATAACACAGATTATTTTTTTTCATAAATCGATGTTAATTTTTCTCTCAACTTTTTAATCCCATTGAACTCCCAATGAAATAGGTCACGAACCGCCTCTACTGCACCACACATAACTACACCATCCAACAGCCTTGAAGATGCTGTAGCCTTGAACCCCGACCTCTGACACCTCTGACCCGCACCACAGAAGTGTTCATACATATCTCACGGGTTCCCATACAATACGCATTGTGGTTTATACCGATCCTTTATGCCCCGGGCTATAAGGTATGTATTCACTAGTCTTATTTTCATATGTGAAATATCCACCATACTGACATAGATGGCTTTTAATAAATTTATCGTATAAAAACAATTTTCTAATTCGTGCAGAATTTAATTCAGCAATATCTGGCTCTGATCCAAGGATCTTAACTGCTCTACCACCAAGCTCTTCACTATAGTCATATAAACATTGTTTTTGGTAACTAACTACTCGTATAATACGCATAATACGAAAATTAATGTTACTCTTTCTTCACAGATTTTGTATTGGAGCAAGAACTTCAGGGTAAAGATTTCCCGAAGAAGAATATTGATTTATTTTTATGAAAGAGAGAAAAATTCCTGTGTTACTAACATTCTGATGATGTGTTGTGAAAACAGTTTTCAAAGAAGAGAATTGAACCCGCAAATTCCGGTTGAGAACCCGAAGCATTTCTTCAATCAGCCGCTAACCGGTCCATTTTCCATTAGTTTTTAAAAGTTTTAATATTATTGGGAAAAAAAGATTTTTAGAAATTTGTTTTATCGCTAAATTTACTTATAATGTTTTTTTTCCTGAGAGAGTACCTAACCACTATTCACTGGACAACCCAAACAGTTAAGTACCGTGTTAGTTAATGGCCAACCTAATTGTACCAAACTTCGCTGTAATTTGTAAGGTCACCTATCATGATTGCCAAGCATTTGACTATAAATAATATGAAGATGAGAAGTCCTTGACATTTAGATTTGTAGAAGTAGTACTTGTTACAACAGAGCAATTGTAAACATCGAAAACATCGTAATTAAGCAGGTTCTGCTGGTCAAAAGTCATGGGAATGGATGTCAGACGGACCAGTGAGCAAATAACTACTCTTCTCATGATCAATTTGTGTGTTAATTATAACGATTGTAAGAACTCTTCTTATTTCGTAATTGCGTGCTAATAAAATGTTTCACATTGCTGCAAGTTGCAATCCTCGATCAATGCCGAAAAACACAACGAAAGGTATGTAGACTACTCATGTTCAGAAATTTACGTAGCTTATTTTTCAGTTTCAAAACTATACAGCGTGTCCGGGGGTAAAGTGCGCCAACTTGGGGGATGATTCTACACGATAGTACAAGTAAAAAAGATAAAAAACTTTTATCGAAATTCCAACGTTTTACGATAGTTTTTAGGTAACAAAAATATGATTTGTTTTAATGGAAAATGAATATTGAAATTTGAAAAAAAGTTATTTATCTTTTTTACTACTTACATTATGTAGAATCACCTCCCGAAGTTGGCGTACATTACCCCCGAACACCCTGTATATTTTAGTTAAATAATTTCAATATTAATTTTCTTCACATTAATATGATATTTTCAAAGCTTCATAGCTCACTATGGAAGTGATGTGTTGCGAGATGAAAATCATGGAGTTGAACTGAGGGAATCCTATAATCGATGTTTCATTAATTTAAGTAATATTACTTTGTATGACCTACTCAACCTATAATTTATTAATGTTAACAATAATACAATAGCCTTAAAACATTTCCGTAAAATCCAAGGCTGATCTCAACCAATTAGTGTGATTTCGTTGGTTAATATGCAAAACGTGATGTACGGTGTGAGGTTAAAAAACGACCTGTTCGTAATTCGTGAGATAAAATATGCGCTTCTGCATTGTTTAATTAGCTCGCAAGAAACACAACTAGATTTAATCATTAGTTTAAAATAAATAAAGATTCTGAGGTATATTTACTAAGGTTGAGTTGTTTTAACTCTCGCCACATTTGATGACCATATTTTCGATCAGCGCCATCTTCATTTTTGATTATTTAAAAAATAATGCATTTTCTTAGGTTGGGCTATTTTAACTCTCTGCACATTTTATTAGATAATAATTAAATGGCGGACGAGCGCCATTTTGATAATTTTTCGCTTTAATCTTCTTTTATACTCAAATCTTTAAATACAAAAGTTAAATTTGGATTTGGGGCCAAAATATTAAACCAAACTATGCAACAAATTATGTTACGAGAGATCTTGTATCGCTACCTCACGGGTCGGCCGGCAGGATAATTTGGGATAACCATCACCCTTGCTATAGGTCATCTCAAGTGATTTGTTTCGTTTGGTGACTTAGCAGGGGTGTCCAGGTTCATGGGGCGAGGTTTGTCTAGGTCTTGCCAGCGGACACATTTGCCCACCAGCTGCGTAGCGGGCAGGATCGGGAGAGACAGTTTGAGGGAAACATTTTCACTTTTCCAGCCGGACTCTCTCGACCCATCACCTTGAACCGCAGTGGGAAGGCTGGATTCATTCGTTCGTCACTCCTAGACACATTGACCCCCAGATTCCTACCCATTCCTCACATATTATCCTTCCTAGAAATGCCCCATTCCTTCCCTAAAAAGACCCTCCACACAGAATCCCCAAAGTAAACATAGACCCTTTTTCCTTTTCCTCTTTTTTTTTCCTCAGGGCCTCCTGTTAGGGCTAATATAAAAAAAATCAAAATAATTCAAGCTTTTTGGAAATCTTGTTAAATATTTAATTTGGGATTTGTTGATTTCATACCGATCCGAGTGGGATTACTGTTAATTGAAAACACCGAGGTACGTATGACGTCACGCGTATTCCGACAGATTTCAATCGTTTTGGCATAAAAATGCATACTTTAAAAATGATTTTATCTATGAAATCAACATAATGAAATAAAAATATAATGATATTTAAGTCAGAAGGTAAACTTTGATAAAAAATAAAAATAAACTGACTTCCTTATTGTAATGACCGAAAAAAGGAAACTTCCAGAAGCGAGAAATAAAACAATATTAAAATTATATGGAATTATTTTATTATTACACAACTAAATTGAGGAATATGTTCGTATAATAATAAGGCGCCAAGGCGTTGATAATACCTAACACCTAACACATTACCCTTTAGATTATTTTTAGTAAAAACGGGGCTGCAAAACACTACAAATCATCCGACAATTACAAATTAATTAATTACACTGATAACCTACCTAGGCTGCTACCGGTTTTGACAAGGGGCATCAAATTTTTACTCGCGCCAGGCTCCGTTTGGCTCAGGGCCGGCCCTGGGAATATATGGCACTTGTTAGCCAACCTTCGACAGGTTGAGGAGGGCAATACAAAAAGAAGAGGACAGTTGTTTCAATAATAGATTTATGTTCCGATATTTTAAAATTTTATCTTTATTTATGCATGTCACGATGCTAAAGGTTTTTCCGATTAGTTCCATTCATTTGACATTGGTATTTTATAATAAGTTTCCATTTACTCCATAGCTCATGATGTTATCCTGTTGACCTGGAAATTCCTGACAGAATAAGCTGTAAAACTTTGCATAATAAAATAGAATGACTCCGCCGGACCATAAACCGCACCAAACAGTCACACGTTGAGAATAGAGAGGCTTTTCAACAATAACTCTTGGATTTTCCGAGCCCCAGATGCGACAATTTCGCTTGTTGACGAAGCCAGCAAGGTGGAAATGGGCCTCATCACTCAAAATGATTTGCATTTGATTCACTCAAGTGAATTTTAATAATTTCAATGCGTTGTTGAAGCGTGTATCTTTCTATTTTTATTAATGGCGTAGTTTCTACTTGTCAAATGTCAAAAAATGACAGCTTTAAAAGTAACACCTACCGAAATAGCGGGCTATTCAAAATAACACCTCTTATTGGAAAACCCTGTATCTTTTAGTAATACTAAAATCTGTAAGAGTCTTCCATCTGATTTGAAAAAGAGTAGTTCATTTTGGGAGAAGAGTAATAATAATCGATAACATGTTATTGTCTAGACCAGATAGGTAAAAATAACATAAGTGGTTTACAGAATGTTTCCAAACCAATTGGTTTAACAACATTCCAATGATGGAAGGGACATACAGAGCATTGGGTGAAGACTGAATATGATGAGTAACGGTGACCAGGGTCACGAAGAGACTCGGTTGATAGTACCTACTTAAGTCACGACTTGTCCCGTTTCACCAGGCAACAACTGTGTACATCGGATAACAACCGATGGACAACTTTCAATATTCATGGTATCATCACAATAGTTCAATAGGTACACATACCGTATGGCGTCTAACGAACTCATTACTAAGGTCAGATACCAACTACAAAGACTATTTAACATATTTTAATGCTGTAAAACATACAGGTACAAAGCTAAATAAATTATAATTTTCTCATTTACTTCTTGGAGTCCATATTTCTGTAATCTTTTTTACATTAGCTCCACCAGGAGACTCTGACGAAAATAATTTCCTTCAGGGCCTATGTCATCTGTAGAGATGAAGTGTGGAGGGTCGAACGAGAGGAAGTTCTATAAGAAGATATGAGGGGTGGGTAGGAAGAAGATCTGGGTGTAGTGTCAGGAGTGGCGGTCGTATGATTCTATCCCTCCCATTGCGATGCAAGGCGGTGCGATGGGTCGAGAGAATCCAGTTGGAGAGGCGAACAAAAGTCCCCCTAAATCAGTCTCTCCCTATTTGACCCGCCACAATAGGTGGACAGATGAATCTGCCGCCAAACCTCACCCCATGATCCCGGACGCCCCAGCAGATTTTGTTGAACCGTCTTGTTATAGTAAATTTTCACAGTCTCCGATATTATAAAAATAACAAAATAAATTTAAAAAAAAACTCTTTAAAATTTCTTTTTTAAATTTAAGTAGGATTCCTAAGCTTTTTAATGTCAAGTGCGAAAATTGAACAGTAAAAATGTTAAAATTAAAAACAAATAATGTCAACCAATCAGCCACTAATCTTTATAATAAATGCAATATAGATAGTAAATTTGGATAAAATAGCAATATAAACATTAAACAATGAGCAATGTTTTAATATTAAGCCATCTGCGTGCAAAATCGTGTCTTCTCCGAGCTTAAACATTATAATAAAACTGTGGTTATCTGAAGTTACCCGCTAGGATGTTATGTTTTCTGAATATATTTATACGTTATTAGATAGATCTAAGGAAGTCTTATCTGTACAGCATCTCTGAGTTGATTTGTCAAAAAACAGGCACTATACAAATTATTTAATTTTGTATTATATTTGCAAAGAAACTAGGTATTAAATTTAGGAAAAATATAAATATATTTTTGGAACCATGGGGGATGTTATAAGACCGAAGGAAGTGTAAGAAGGGATGTATAAGTCGACAGGAATGGTTGGAAAAAATCTGGACAGTGGACGTTAATATCTAGTTACTAAATAAAGCTAAAGCCACTGAAAGCTAAGTTTTGATTATGAATGGTGGTTGCTTACTTAGAACTTCTTTCACTTTGAAACGAGACGAAATTTTACCATTTGAATCTGGGCCCAGAACCAAGGAGATTAACGTTCGGAGATTTATGGTAGTTAAAAAGATAAACAAAGAAGTAACAGCAAAATTTTAGCAATTTTATTAGTAGAAATATCATATGCAACAAATGCAAAGACCAAAAATCATTTTTCATGAAAGTCTTCATTTTTCAATGAGTCTAAGAATTTTGTATTTTGGATTTGATATGTTGAAAACTAAACATCTCAAAACATGTCGTGTTCATCAGAAAACGAATAAGATTATTCATTGTATCAGCAAGCTGATTCGCATTACATATTTCGTAGTTTAAGAGTTTTTGTGAAAGGATTATTATGTATTCTATTTGACATGCCGCAGGAACGCAGTACTCGATAGGTCGAACATTGTCTAAATGTCATGAAGAGAAATTGATGATGTGCTTTCAAGTTGCAAGTCCAATATATAATGTTAGTCTCATCGAGTGAAAGGAAAATATTCCTGGAAAATACCAGACAACACACGCGGCGTATTGTTTGAATTCATCATAGTGAACTGTCATCAGGTATAACATACTTTTATTATACATGTCTTTCATTGCAAGCGCCTTTTGCAAGTGAATAATAATATTATCTACAAATTTCCTATTTTTTAATAAATCATCGCCTCAATGATGCTTACAAAATTAGAAGGTATTTGAAAACAGTAACATTATCATTTATTAAGAAACAATTGCTGTTCTAACATGTATAACACAGAAATATATTTTTTTATATTGGTGCTCTTTTTTACTCATTTAAAGTACGCTCTAGCGTGTTTAAATCGCACTTTATGGAACGCGCGTTTTTTAAAGTTACCATGGCAACATCAACAAATCAACAAAATGTGAAGTCTAGTCAACTTTTAACTATAAATCTGACAGGAATATTTTAAACGTCAAATAAAACATTGCAAATTAATGTTTGTGTTTTTCATTTCCATGACAACAAGATATTGTGATGTCACATCACGAATTCATTAATAGTTCTTATTTCCAAATTTTTAATAATAATATCAATATTTATGTTTTCAAAGTGTACCAATAAAAAAAATAGCGTAAAGTATTCGTGGATAACTGGTCTTTAAAACACTTGCTTTATTTCGAGCACTCGGCTACGCCGTCGTGCTCGAGAAATCGCGCGTGTTTTAAAGACCTGTTTATCCACTTATACTTTAATATACTATTTGTTGTTGTTGTTTTCTATAATGCTTTATTGAACCTTATTAATGTTATATAATGTCTTATTTTTATAATATACCAGCTGACGTATACCCGGCGTTTCTCGAGTTTTTAAATGGTAAAGTTTTGAGGTTGCGAATTCTAGTATACCTGAAAACTGGATCTATTTTTTAGGTGAAAATAGTATTATTTTAAAGAATTAAAAAAAAACTTTTTAAAAGTTTTTGTTTCACTTGATCATGCCACGTTTCACTACTGCATATTAAATTAATAATAACTACATTATATCGACTTCGTATCTCATTCTGGTGCATGGATAATGTGTTAAGTCTTCCTCGGGTGTCCCCGACTTTTTCTATCATCCACTACTGTGTACCACATTGTTACTATTAAAAAACTAAATCACATGGACTTTTATTCGACTTCGTATCTCGACACACAATAAAAATAACAATACACTCCTGACAATAAAAATAACAAATTAAAAAATTTCCAGCGAAATTGGTCCAATAGTTTTTGAGTCTATATGGGACAAACAAAGAAACATTTATTTATTTTTCGGAATAACTTTATTGAGTAAAACCTCAAATTGTAATATTTAAATATTGAAGACAATATTAGTGATTTCTAAACGAAAATCTGAAACAGAAAAATCAGAAAAGGAAACGGTCACATTCGAGTCCCAGATGTGACCGTTTCCTTTTCTGATTTTTCTGTTTCAGATTTTCGTTTAGAAATCACTAATATTGTCTTCAATATTTAAAGAAACATTTATTTTTATATATGTATATTGTGTCAATATCACATTTTTAATTGCTAAGTATAGAATAAGTTCTGTGAAAATAAATGTTTATATTAATTGTCATTTGAGCGATTTTTTGTTTTATATTATGTTACATTGCCTTATTAGAAGAGAAGTCACAATGAGAGATTCCTTAATTGGCTTAGATACTACACATGTACAAACTGATAAGTTTTAAACTGTCGATATTTCCGGAAAATGAACAAATAAATGCTTTACCATATAAATAATAAAACTGCTATTTACTTGTTAATGACATGTTTTGATCCCGGAGTATGTTAAAAATTTACTTTATTAGTCATATTCAGGAAATTGAATTACAAAAATAGTGAAAAATTTAATTTTATTTCGGAAACGCGTGTTATTTTATTAATCTATTTTGAAAATGAATTAATATTTGCATTTTGTTTTGACATCCGTACATTTTTCCAGTAGAATGGAAATAACCTTGACTCAACAAGTCAAGCATATATATTTTAAAATTTAAACACATGTTTTTTGTGTTCATTTTTAAGTAGAAATACTGACATTTTTTTATTATTTAGTGAAGGTTTTTTTTAAATTTAAAAATAAAGTGTTAAAAAATAAAATATCTATAAATCTTTATACGAAAACAAAAGAATTGGAAGATCGAATGTAACTGAGTGTTTATCAGCGTCGGGTTCGCACCAGGTGTCGCAATTTCAGCTTTTTAAGAAGGGAAACATTTTGTCAGGTTATTCGCAACAGCAGTTTTATCGAAGCTTATGAAAAAGCAAACTTTTTCAAAAACAGGTTGGTAATTAATTTTTATGGCCAAAAGTATTAATTTGATTTATTTTTGAGGTATTATGCCGTGTTACGCTACCTTATTTTTAGCCAAGCATTATAGTGCCTAAAGAATGATTTCACATTGAACATTTCTACCCTGATGATGAACACTGTAATGCTGCCTGAAAGATTGGCCAAAGAAGGAGGTAACCCAACACGTCATAATACCCCAAATTTTAATTGGTAAATAATAGATATTGTTGCACTTTTCGAGCCGTTTCGTCTAGTCTAGACAACTTCCCGAGCACTGTTATATTCTGGAATTGTATTTGTGTAGATTGAATAGATCTCTTTAACTTTCCACGAATTAGGGTCTAACTTTGTCGTGTTTCCGTATTGACTCGTATTTGACTTAGGTCGGGATCAAACCGTGACAAAAGGGTCAATCACGGGTCATCCCCTCCACAAATCCTTTCTTTATCCGATTTCTGCAATAATACTGCCAATTATGTAAAAACAAATCTCTATCCCAAATAGTTGTTAATTTATCAAACTAAATGAGTTGTTTCTTTTGACCGTCTTCAATTTATTTAAAATAATGTTAGTCGCCTATTAAACGAATCTTTATAAACACAAGACTAGAAAGTTAGTTCTTCTGACCGTCTAAATTATTATAGTTCAAATTATGATCTCTTTTAAGGTGTAATACCAAATTTAGCGATGTTTTGGGGCTTTCATAAGCCTTTCCTGATCCTTCACAGGAGCCTAACTACAAAAACTGGTGTTTTGAGTTAGACATTTTTTTTTTTTTTAAGTTTCTTTATTCATTGAAATTATTTGTTACATGCATTTAGGATTTTTCGACCACCATGCTAGGCACATGCCCGTGTTATGGTGGTCGAAAATGTCAATGTTATTGTTTCGGTAATGTCATAATCATATTTATTATTGGCACAGAGCTCTATCTCGTCCATACAGCCGTTTAAGAAATAAGGTTGGGCATAAAGGTGGGTATATGAGCATTCCAATCTTTATTTGCGTTTATCTCATAACTATGTTTTTGAAGTTAGGCCCCTGTGAACCAAAACCCTCGATTTAAGGTTAAAATGCACCATTGATAAATATTTATCAATTAATTACATACATTATATTTTAAAATCATTTTTATTATCAAATCACTTATTTGCAGAGAATCACACGAATAAAGGGTTATATAGGTACCTGGTCGAGAATTTATAACTCTAGGAAACTGAGTTATCGACGTGATTTAGAGTCAATGACCAAATATAAGTTTATTAAAGATTTGCTAATAATATAGTTTCCACATTTTAAATAAATATAATCTGCGTAATGCACAGTAAAAACGTGTCATATACACGTGAATATACATGTAGATTAAAAAAAATACGAATCTAAAAAAAGTTGCCAAAAAAGAAGGTAATTCTAAATATACGACTAGGCATCATTCTGTCAAGCAGCCATAACATGAAATGAGTTCTCCCAATGATGATTAACAACCTTAACTAGTTGACGAATAACCAAAATAAGAAAGTTTATGAACTTCATCAACGGTACCTTGGTTGGAGATTAAAATTAAAATTCAAGGACGGAGTTCAACTTTCATCTTAAAATAAAATTTCGGTACTAATCGAAAAAGTATTATTTCTATCAAATATAATCACAAGAATTATTATAAATAATTGACACACATATATGGTACTTCGTTAGGCATTACATACATTTATTGAGTACTTGCTCACTTAGATTGAGTACCTTTTCATTTAACCTCTCTGGCTCATTTGTTCGCTTTTTGGAACAGCTCACATGGTTTCTTAGAAATCGTTGTATCTTCTTTACTGTCATAATGTGAAATATGATCTAAACGATGTTAAAATGATAAAATACAACGCTTTACATTAAAATTGAGAAATTAACCACAGAAGAATTAAAATGGAATCACAAATTACGACTATTTATTACGAGACTTTTTTATAAATGTTTTATATACTTAAGAAAAAAAAATAACGTTTGTAATACATTTTTCTAGTAAAATATGTATGTTTTTTTCAGTAATTGTAGTCGTAAAAAACGTAAGGTGAGCCAGAGTAATTTTATTATGTTTGCATTCAAAATTTTAACATTTCAATAAATAGAAATTTTCTTGTAATATTAAAATTTGGAAGCTCATTTTACCACCTTTCAAAAACAGTTTCTTATTTTCAGATACGTTCTGAAATATTATATTAATTTGGATTTTAACATCTGACAAAACACGCCGGTGGCCCGAGGGGTTAAGTTGAGTGTCTGTTCACTTTCGTTAGTTTTAACTTGGCTTTTCGTTGAAACCACTTTCCGTATTGACCTACACCAGCATGAGACGAAGAAATCAACAGTTTGAGAACTAGTGAAGAAGATGTATGTGTGGACATATTGTACAGTGTACACCTGATGCTAAAGTTCGAAGTTCAAAAGCTTTTAAAACCGGTTTTAACGCTTTCAGACTGAGAAACACGCTTAAGTACTCACAAACTAAATTATTCACGTAGGAATGATTGCAAGAAGAATGTTTTCTTTAATCATTCAACTCGCTGATTTAAATTTTAAATCAGGAATTTCGAATGATGATGGGATAGTCTCTTTGTTGTATTGCCAAAAGAAATTATACAACTTTTTTAATATTGCAATTTTCAGTCAAAATCGCTTAAGTTACCAATATGTAAAGATTACTTTAAAAGGTTTGTGTCGTTAATATTACAAAATAATGTATAATATATAAATAAATTATGTAGTTTTTTGAAATTGACAAATAATATAAAATATTTTGTTTGCCGTTTTTGTCTGTTAAAAATTTTAAAAATCATGGTATCAATCTTCATCATCGTGATCGGTCTTATCCTATATAACAGATCTGGATAACTAACCTTTCTTACAATTTCTTCCAAGTCATTGACTGCTAAAATATGATGAATGATCTCCCATCAAACACATTGGAGAGACAAGAGGCTTTTATACCATCTGAGAAGTGGTTCATGTTCGAAGTCCATTAGTGGCGTAACCTATGCATGTAATTGCATATATTATCTGTATCATTGCAATGATTCATGTATGAATTTCTACATAACCTAAGCCAAATATCAATTTCACAATATGTTTTTTCTGATATTATGCCTAATATTATCAGCGAAGACAATATTGAGATTGAAAAAATATATTTGACAGCTTGATATTTTGAAAAATAAACCTTTTATGTTTTGAAAGTCATGCGTAGAAGTTTTGGACATTTGTTTCCTATAAAACTTTCAGAAAATTGCTAATATATTGGAACACGCGTTCATGCACCTGCATTTGTCCTGATACAGTGACGAAATGCGAAAATATTAGAATCTTTATGAATACGTTTTCCGTCATCGCGAAAACACATAAGTACGTTTATTAGGAAGCCTGCAATCCCGTTTTTTACCGGATTACGAATATTTTGAAGTAGCAATATTTTATATCAGTAAGTTTTCTCGTTGTCTTATTTGCAGAACTAGCCTAACTGAATTTTTTGAATATACTTTTCTTATTCTGAAAAATGCCTTTTTCGATTCTCTATTTTGAACCTGAACGAGTCGATCGATCTGAAATTCTCAATAGTTATATGCTTAGATCACTATCTAAGTATATAAATTCTCTCCTGTAACATTTCTAAAATTTGTTTAGGCTAGTTCTGCGATAAGATTTGTTTTTCTTTTACCCCTAAAGTTACTGTTGAATTTTGTGGAAGGATTTTGGCTAAAAACCCCTCCAACAATGTTGTTCATTAATTTAAAATCCAAGTTCATGCCTTTTTTTACTTAAAAATCACGGTGAGATTAAAAATGTTAAATAAAAAAAAAAACGAAAGAGGATGTGTTTAATCAAAATAAACCAAACCCATTATAATTACAGCATCTTAATTAACACGATCTCTCATTGATAATGTCAGCTTTAGGCAAGAAATGCGGACACGTCGGTAGAACAAAGAAAAAATAATCAGGATTCTCAGTCTCGCAAATCTCTGTCTGCCGCCAGCAGAATATTGAAGCAGACTGATCATAACTTATTTATTGTTATGTATAAGTTCAAATGTTGAACTTATAAGCCATTCAGAACCTTTTATATAAATACTAGCTGACGTGTACCGGAGTTGCTGGGGGTTATCCTTAGGAGATAATCATATACTGTATCTAATTTATCTAGTTTAGCCAGCGATAGCGATGTAAGCGCCCGAAAATATATTTTTTACGACTTGATAACAAAATATCGACTTTTCTCTACTTTCTATAAATATAATATGCATGTTTTAAATATATATAAACCTTCCGGAAGATTCTACAAATGATAGTGAAAACCCTATCAAAATATGTTGCCTTATTTAGAAGAACCGAGCTTACAAACAGATAGACGCGGATAGCGACTTTATTTTATACTACAGGATTTTCCAATAAGAGGTGTTATTTTGATATTCAATCGTAAAGATCAATGGTTTCGTTGCTTGTGTGGCACGTAGTGCCGTTTTATTGAAAATAAACGTTGTCCAGATCAATACCATTCAATTCCGGCCATAAAAAATCATTAATCATCTCTCGATAGCGCAATCCATTCACCGTAACTGTTGCTCCAGCCTCATTTTCGAAAAATTAAAGGTCCAATGACTCCGCCGGACCATAAACTGCACCAAACAGTCACACGTTGAGGATAAAGAGATTTTTCAACAATAACTCTTAGGTTTTCCGTGCCTCAAATGCGACAATTTTGCTTGTTGACGAAGCCACCGAGGTGGAAATGGGCCTCATCATGAGTGATGATTTGATGATTTGATGATTAGATGATTTGCATTTTATTCACTCAAGTGAATTTTAATAATTTCAATGCGTTGTTAAAGCGTGTATCGTTCCATTTTTATTAATGACGTAGTTTTTACTTGTCAAATGTCAAAAAATGACAGCTTCAAAAGTAACATCTACCCAAATAGCGAACTATTCAAAATAACACCTCTTATTGGAAAACACTGTATTTAGAGATGTACCTGTTGTAAACATAGTTTCGGTTCTTCATGTTGTTGAAATGAAATAACACAAAATAAGGCTATAAAAATGTTATTTTAATATTGTTATAAAGCTATTTTAAGAAATTGTTGTAGCTTCTAAAAAATCTTGAAATTTTTTATTATTAATACCCATAAACAACCTTTTAGAGTTGTATTCGTAGGTAGCCAATCAATGGGATTGACTAAGGTTGGCATTAAACTTGCTACTGTGGGCTGATATGAATTTTAATTAGTGTTTTAATGGTGCCTCAAACATAATTAGTTTTTCACGTAAAGCATTACAGTATTTTTTTGTTAGTTTTTGAACTTTATGCTGACATTTATAGCACCTGGTTGTAATAAATAATAAAAAACATCTTTAATTAGAATAATGATTTCTTATTTAGAGGCAATACATGTGTTGTTATAAATGACATATTTCCCAACTTCTCCCTTCTGGAGTCAGTGAGACTATGGCATTGCCAATCGGGATGTGTCGTGAGGTTGAAAGTAGTGGGGAGTGGGGAGGGGAAGGAGATGGAGATGGAGGAGAGGAAGATGGGGAAGTACCTGGGTATTCAGATCTGGTCACCAAATACGGCTAAAGCCATTTCAAGCGACATTTTGATTCTGAATTGTGGTCTTTCATCAGGGCGATACTGAAAGTAGTATCTACCTACCACTTTCGAATAAAGCAACTATAATTTTTTTGAATAAAGGAATATTGAATTAAAGTATTTTTTTGGCGTCATTATTCTATAATTGTTGAGAAGTGAGTTAGTTAAGAGCTTCACAGATGCACTCATAGAGGGCAGTGTAAAGAGCTTGCTTGGAAGTCCGTAAGATGGCAGCTAGTGGCCAGTAGTCGCCAGGGCCAGTGGGAATGCTCCCAGACAAACTTTCTGTTCCCAGATCTCATATAGCCAGCTTCTAGTTAGGTCGACTATCGAGTCACCATTGCAATACGCGAAGTATAAATAGATAAGAACCAATTATTTATAAATAAAATGAGTAGAACAAATAAAATGGTAAATTAAAATGCATTTGAAGTCTTCTTTTGAAGTATTCAAAACTACGCTAACATGCTTTAAAAACAAATTTGAAAAGTAATTTAATTCAATAATTACTTCAAATTAGCTAAATCTTTGAAAACCGTTGAATTCATTATATAATCTCGACAATAAAAAGTCATAAATTCAATAAACGATCTTTATAGATTGAATAATAGATAAACGACAGATTGAATGAATGCGTTATTCTATAGATTATAAAACCAGACCTGTTACCAAATCAATTAGGATTTTTCATTATGGCCGACTCGTCTTTAGGCTTACATGAATATTGATTGCGCATTATCGAAGGCACGAACTTTAGAATTGAGGATTTTCCTTTCTGCACGATGCATGAACACCGAAGAAGCCAGCTATGGAAGCGGTGGCGGAGAAAGTTTCATGTATTATCAATAGATCATCTTTAAACCCAGAAGTGCAGTTCACGACTAATTTTAATGTTTCGCTAAACTACGTGATTTTCGCTGATGGTTTTTTAAACAAATATTATTGATACTATATTTTTCCATTTACCATTTTTTTGTTCCGAGAATAGCTCTTCACAAGGTAAGCTTTTACTTTCTGATAGCATACGTTAGTAATAAATGAATTAATAAAAACACATTACTTACCAGAATCAACAGGTTTCGAGAATAATGCTGTCTTCATTGGAATAAGTTGCATAGTAAAGTTAAATGTATATTCACATTCTAGAGGGTTTTGATGGCGGGAAGAGGGCAAACCCAAATCAGAAGAAGAATTAATTTAAAAAAATTACACTATAAATTGTATATTTAGCATGAAAATCTTTAAAACAATCCTACCGTCCGAAGCCAGCTTAACACATTATACTAGTAATGTATTTTCTTAAGCTGAAGCATGTGTGGAGGGGTAAAAGATGAGGAAGATGAAGGTTGGTAAGTTCTTTTTTGTTATTTGTGTTTGGGGTGTTATGCCGTGTTGCGCTAACTCCTTCTTTAGCCAACGTTTCGGACAGCATTGCAGTGTCCATCATCAGGGCAGATGTGTTATTTGCAAAATAATAATTTACCAAATAACACATCTACCCTGATGATGGACACTGCAATGCTGTCCGAAATGTTGGCTAAAGAAGGAGTTAGCGCAACACGGCATAACACCCCAAAAACAAATAGCAAAAATACTTTTGGCCGTGAAAATCTTAAATCATATTTGTTGGTAAGTTCTGTATTAAATAATAGTTTAATAATGTTTTCTGACCTATCAGAGGCTACATCATAAAAATAAAATGAGTTCATATTTATTGTATTCTTACTTTTACACATTGATGTATATTTGTGTATCATTCCAGATAGTTGGATGCTCTCAGTACTGTCCTTGTGAGAGACTATCATTCTGGATAGAACTTGAGATGCATGAGTTTTATTTCCACTGTATAATATAATACTGCATATACAAACAAGTATTAACTAAATAAATAGCCATTAGCGGCATATGTTGAATAGCGATTTGAGGTTGCTGTCGTTTTTAAAAAAAGTTATATAATTGGTGCATGACATTTAGTTAATATCTCTAATTCATATGCAATTAGACATTTTATTGATTGCGAAATATCTATTAATTCATCGTTCAAAACAGATTGCCATGGTAATCTTCAATTATTAAATTAATCCACCAAAAAATATTCAACGGTAACCGTTGATATAATATAATATTAAAAAAGACCTATTCAACTTAATAAGCAATTAAACAGTTTTAAAATATTTTATGTGAAGAACTTAGACTCACAAGTTCGTTAAAAGTAATGCTAAATGTTTTGTCTAAAAGAGGCATTAGTACTATAATGCACGACATTTTATAAAATAATTTTGTTGATACTGACGTGTATATCAATGTAATATCAAAATCATTTATTTTTTATTATATTTTACATACTTTTCAAATATAAAGCAAAAAAGTTCCGATAAAATGCTTTTTAGCAGTTTGTCTAACGGGTTCTTTACATTATAAATCTTATTATAGTGAGTTTACAGTTACATTTTTACAATTATGTGTATAAAACAAAAAATTAAAAATTTTACAGAAATATAGCAAAAGAAAATTATGGAAAAACATAAATAACAATTTTAAAAGTCTTTAGAATCATATATCATTGTAAGCTAATACAAATTAATTCTTTCAGTAAGCCAAGTCTTTAAGTAAGTTCAACAATTGTTTGTTTTGGGCACAGTTTGTAATTTCAGCAGGTAACATATTAAAACAACTGGGAATCATATAGTTTACCGTTCTTTGTCTATATTTATTTGTATGCTTAGGTACAATAAGTCCTTCATTAAAGGAATAAGGATAAATTGATACAGAAAATATAAAAATAATTAGATATCTTATATTTTAGGAGTGCAAAATGTATCTAGCACTTACTACGCGCTTTATCGGTGTTTCAATATTATTTTTTATTTCATGCAAAAAAAATAGTACAGCAAACACATTTTTTAGTATTATTTCACCCACAATGCTAGGGAAAGTCCCTGTGTTATGGTGGGTGATGTTTACAGATTAAATTTCTAAACGCGAACCCGGCGTTGCCGTTCACGGCTTCGATTAGATTGAGAATTCTAGGATAAACATTCACTTTTCTCTATTTTTTGTAAATATAATTTGCACGTATTATAAATATATTTAACCCTTCGTTAATTAAAAACGCTATAAAAAACTATAGATGCCAGGCAGAAAAGCTGTGTTATTTTTTAGTATTCTTTCGGCATAAATGAAAAAGGGATTTTTCTTTATAGTTAAGACTCGTTCAAGTTAAAATATGAACACTAAGCGATACGAAAAATATTTTTAGTGTATGTTTTGTGGCAATTTATTTATCGGTAGGTTGGTGTTTTACGACTGCTGAAATAGCATTTACATACGCGTATATTTGGAAAATTGATTTACAGTCACGACTTTATAGTTATCTGGAGACTTGCGTACTGCAAGTAGCTGGCAGAGAGATTCCTCAGGTAGAGGTCGCAGTTGTTCACATACATATATTCTCACCTTATAAGCACACTTTAACCATAAAAGCCAGATTGAAATTGTGTCACCGCCTTCCACAATGTGAGATTGTTTTTGAATAGATTTGAATAGTAAGAATTCTGTTTTGTCTTTTCGTATATATGTTTTGAATTCTTATCACGTTGGTGTCACACAAAAACATAGAATTTCCAGCGTAAAATTTTAAATATATATTTTTTTTAATAGCTACATATCTATGAGAAATCCCGTTCCTTAGAGAATTCTCTTCTATATACATAAACACATACTTCACCAAGATTTACACATATGCCCTGATGATGTACTCTGAAACGTTATCTAAAACATTAGTTAAAAAAGGAGGAAACACACAGAGAAAATGAGAATTGCTAAGTTATTAAGAATCACTTAAAATCAATGGTAATCCGGTAAGAAACGAGATTTTAGGCCGTTACCTGATAAACTTTTAGTAAATTCCTAAGATATCGGAACAAGTGTTCACGCACCTGCATTTGCTTTAATCTTATTAATGACTAAATGCGAAAATATTAAGATTTTATGTCGTTTTACATCGTGACAATATATTCGAATTTTACAGGAAACCATTTAACTCATTCGTTAATGGCCTGCAAACCCGTTTTAAACCGGATTACCAATAACTTGAATAGATTCTTAAAAAATAGCAATACTCATTTTTCTCACCTCTGCACCGCATAGTAACCCAAAACTTAATTATGATAATCTTTGCAGATATTTAATACTTATTATTACCTACTACCAATAAATTAAATGATAAAACTCACATTAATAAACTATCCACAATCACTAAAGGATGTTTGCAAATTAAAAATATTTGACATTAAAAAGCTCGAAAAAAGTTTCATTCATAAACCGCGTAATTATTATTATCAAATTATTTTTATCTCACAGTTTGATTGATATATTGGTGCTGTATTACTTGACCCCAATGTTTGAGAAATCAAAATCAGCAACCTCGTTACTATTAATGGGTAATTTACAACCAATAACTTAGAAACTAATATAAATATCATTTTAATTTTCTACGTATGATATAACCAAAAACGTTTTATTACAATATGTTTAATTAATATAATAGCTACAATTGAAATAATTGCGGGTTTTCATCTACACCAAGTATAAGGTTAAATTCATCACTTTGATGATGAATTATTATTTCATAATCTCGTAAATAATATTGTAAGTTTCTTAAGTTTGAGCGTATCGTAATTTAATATTTAACAGCAATTAGTACAGAAGCTTAACTCAAGCGTGCTTAAATGTAGGTAATAAATAATTAAGGTCATTTGAAAAGCGTCTGTTCAATCAAATTCAAAGTATTGTGCAACGTCCGTTAATTTCAAAATAAATATACACTTTACTTGTTTATGCAGCCGGCGGTGGCTACATTTTTATAAATTGAACAGCGCGCAAGAATCCGAACTGCCAGTAGTCAGTGGGTTACTGCCATTACTATTTGGGGTATGTTGTGAGGTTTGAGAGTAGGGTGTGGGAAGAGAGAGGTTGTGAAGTATCCGGCTATTCAGATCTGGTCACCAAACACGGCTAAAGTCAGTTGAATTAACTTTAAGATTCTGAATGGTGTTCTAAACGGAAACTAAAAGCATCAATCACACGACAGCAATGTTTGGTGAACAAATCTGAGTAGGTAAATACTAACCTTCCCAAGCTTCCTCAATCTTTGCCTATCCTCGCTCTGCAACCTTATACAATTCCCGAAGAGAACACCCAAAGTTTTATTGGCTCTGGGCATCTATTTGAAATCTTATGCGATATCACCCAAAATACACGTAAATTCAATCATCAAACATATCAATTTCGGTTTTGAATCTAGAAAATTAAATTAAAATTAAATTAACCCTTAAATGCATACTTTTGCAAAACTGCAACATACCGTTCAAACCACCTTTAACTCTTTGGTGTATACTTAATGCATGCTGTTTTAGAATTATCAAGTTCACGGTAATATATTTTATCGAGTGGCATCACCTTTTTTTTCAAAATTTTTTGTCAAATGTAACTTTTTCTTTAACAAAGTGAAGATTCTCGAAAATTGGTTGGAGGTTAGAATTACAGTTTTGTTTTTCTGTTATTATTTTGATTTTCTTAGGTAAGTAGATACAATAATACAATACTTATATGTAATAACTCGTATTTTTCCGGTACATTTATTAGTTTTGAGAAATTTTTTTAGGTTGTTTATTTTTTTTTCATACCTAAATTGTTCATATTAATTTTTATTAAATACATGGTGTTGAAAACCTGCAACAATTTTTTTTTAATCAAATATTATTAAAAAATTACAAAAAAATAAAATTCTTTATATTTCCTTGCATATGCATGTAAATATCTACAAAATATATTTTTTTCCAGAAAAATTAATAAATCATGCATTTAAGGGTTAAATTAAATTAAATTAAACCAGAATTACAACCACTCACAGATGTGAATGGTTGTAATTCTGGTTCGATTAATTTAAGTGTAATTTTCAAAATTGAAACTGATTGTGTCAAGAATTCATAGATCATTATTTTGATCAACACAATTGATCAAGAAAAAAATCACTAAAAATAGTTCTATTAAATAGTTGCTCTTGTGAATATTTTTCTTGATCATTCTACAGCAATAATTAATTAATCTGTCCTACAATTATAATGACCAGTGATATTTCACGGATTAGTGAAATCATCATTTTTGACAGAATATTGTTAAAAAGAGCATCTTGCAATGGTCATATACCCGATAGAGTCACGATTCACTGTAAAATATTTTGCAGACGTATATGCAACCTTTTGCGTAACATCTTATGTCAGATAAACGATACGTTTCTATTGAAGAGCCGTAATCGGCAAAAGAAAAAAGGAACCAATCTTCTTTACTCTTCGTAATGCAAGCAGATGACCAACATTCCGCAATTTATTTCCACGTAATTCCATTATAGTATGATCTTATCTTTGGGCCAAACAACTCAGTCCACTTGGAATTATTGTAACGAGTTGGCTGTAGATGGAATTAAATGTTCACACATGTTCGTTGTACAACCTTAAGAGAAACGGCTTCGCGGTCTTTTCAATATGAAACTTAATTTGAATTTGATGCCAAAATACTTATCCAAACTGTATAGTTCTTTTTTTTAAATTTGAAGATATAATTTGTTACTTATTTATACTGGGTTTTTACTGGCGATCACACTTAAGAACAACAATTACAAAAATGATACATTAATTTTCATACATGTAAAAAAAGATTAAAATATAACACAAATAAAAAAAAATTATAAATTTATATGAAAGACAAAAAGTAAGAGAAACAAATAGATACACAAGAGACTCGAGTAATACATAATATATTCAGCGCAATAAATTTTTTAACAGTAACAGAACATTTTTTTTGAATCCATATAAATTATCAACGAAAATGTCTACTTCAGCACTTATTGTCGGCACATTTGGGTCAGAGGGCTAAAGTAGGTGATATTATTTTTTAATATATTCAGGCGAAAAAAAATGTATAGCATATATCTAGTATGGATATGTGCTTTTCATGTTTTAATTTAGAAAATGAATGCCATTATTTTTCATGACTATTTTAGGGGCAACTTTTTTGTGAGTTAGTGATAATTATTTAATAAAATAATTTTGACTATTAACTAAAAAATAAATAAATGTTAGACAAGCGTTTTGGTGAGCGTAAATTTAAATTACAAAACAAATTTCAAGTGTATAATTTTAAATTTTACACAAAAAAAGTTATTTTAATATTTATTTTATTTTTCATTATATTATCATTATTAAGATATAAGGTAAGATTATTGTTTTAATAAATTTAAAAAATAATTTTAATAATTTTTTAATAAATTTAAAAATAAAATTAACTTCACTACAATAAATAATTTAACGAATTAGAATGACGATGATATCTCACTATATTATTTTATAAATTATTGTATAAAAAAACTAAAATCTCTTCACTTTATATGTTTTTATGATTCTTTTTTTCTTCTATTTACATATGTATGTTAAGTTTTTATTATTTTCCCTTTACACACGAGTTTTAGACTCTTGTAAAGGTAAACATGTTAATTTTTATTGAAATATGTTCTTACTATGTAAATTTAAACATTATACTGTATTTTATAAAATAAATAAAAATATTAAAAAAAAAAAAAAAAAAAAAAATAAAATAATAATTACAATTAACTCATAAAAAATACCAAAGTTGCCTCTAAAATCGTGAATTCATTGATTTACAAATAAATAGAGTAGCACATATACGTACTAGATATTTGCTGTCCCTTTTTAATTAAAAATGGGTTATTCAGTTTTGGTTGAATATTTTGTCCTTAAATCCAAAATTTATGTTTTGTATGGAAAGGGTCGCGAAGCCGTTCCTCTGTACTATTATGGTGATCGTGTAGTATTATGGTGATGCCGCAATATGTTTATTAGGATATTGCATTCTCACGGTTTATCGGTGAGTGATTTTTCAATTTTGTTGATTAGCAAATTAGTGCCACATAATTTTTTATTATAATATCGTGTGTGGTTCATTATGATAGTCTTATAATGCTTGTTTTTAAGATGATACAGAGCACGTGGGTTTATGGGAGGTCTGCAGCATACGAAACAGGTATTACGTATTTTTATGCAATATTTTTTCCGACAAAGGAATGGTCCTGAAATGAGGTCATTTAAAGAGATGCGAGATAGCAATGAACTCGGAGAATTTCTGAAAGTTTCTTTAAGGATAAAAGCACGGAGAAAAATGATCCTGTTAAATAAGTGATAGCATGCCAATTGATTAATAAAATATTCAGAATATATCGAGACCACGTGTTCTTTTCATAATAATGACAATATCATGACGGAATGTGACAATATTATTGCAGGTAATATAAGGAATGTGTATATAAATTATAAGGAATATGGATATGGTTTTAAATTTATGTTGTGATCTTTATGTAAGAGCCCAATAGGGCGTTGATAAATAAATAAATAAATATTTATTAGTATTATATTTTAGATCATCATTGGTTATGTATACCTTATCAGAAAATAAGAGTTCTTGTTCCTGATAAGGGAGCCACGATTCTTACATAAGTTTTTTGCTATAGTAATATTTTTGTGTAGAATATTGATTTTTAAATGTAATGTTTAATTATTATTGTTTTAATTGGTGTTAATATAAATATTTATGTAATATGTCGCCGCCCTCATAAAATTTTGGCTTTTAACTGAGACTTTGTTAGGAACTCTATCAATTCATTCGTTAAGGCGATGCCATACGTAGTAATGCAAAATCATATGTTTTTGGTTTGAAAATTTGGTCGCCTAGAAATGTTTCAGATGCTTTAATTAAATACTGCGAGTAGAATACATCTTGGCCTTTGAAATAATCGAGTATTATGATTTTATTGTAAAATGTGGCAAATTAAGTTATTTATGAAATGATCGAAAAAAAATTAAATATTTATGCCTGAACTGCCATGCATCATGAATCAAAACAAGCGGATGGTGTAGAGCGGGAATTTAAACCTTATCGCCATCTACGTGAGGGTTGTTATTGATAGCGGCTCAATTTAGAATATTACACGACGTAGTGCATCGCCTTAAAGGCCGAATCTTTTGACCAGATTTTTAAGTCAACAGTAGGTACTTTATATCAGTCGCCATATTTAGTGGCCATATTTGAATAATAAAGTACTTTTTCTTTCCCTCCCCACTTCTTTCGGCCTACCATATTCCCACAACTCCGACAAATTTGGTCTGTTGTGCGGTATTCTCTTTTCAATAGTTTTATCCTTTGAATCTATGAATCAACCGTTGCTTAAAATATTCCATTCATGAAATTATTACCACACACCTAATAGCTAGCAAGCTATCAATGGAAAACAATTTTAAGATGAAAGATAAAGCAGCGGAACCGCAACCAGATATTTAAACTTTAAAGAGGCTCCAGATTGTGTAATAATTTGGAATTATAATATTTATCACACTAACCTGACATTTGATCTTATGTGTAATAAATAAATAATAAAAAATAATAATAGCCTATCCGCAAAATCTATTGTTTGAAATATAATCTTTACGAGCTTTTAAATATTTCAAGTGGTTGATAAATATGAATAAAAAATCACTTTTTATATCTCGATAGTTCTTTTGTATCGATATTACACAAAAGCATCAAGGATTTTAGTAATACTTATTTTTTATGACGCCCAGAAATGTTAATGGTTTTTTGCAAGGACGTTTTTGTGGTCTTTGTGTTAATGCCAGGATGTTCACAATAGATTTAATGGTAGGAATTAAAGTATAGGTACTTAATCTGCGTAAATAATTTTATTTAGAAAATTATTTTAAAAGATTACAAATAGGTAGGTAGGGTGGAATAAAAAAATACTTGAAATATTTTAATTACTTATTGGAAGTTACTGAAGGGCACGAAAAACTTGTTCCATTTACAAAACGTCAAACAGAGTTTATATTGAAAAAAAACATTAAACTTATATTTGAAATTAGAATCTTTTAGGTCGCATTGTTTTTTTTTATTTGCTATGCGAGTTATTGTGTACTGACTTATTTGTATTTTTAATATATACTTTATTTTGGTACGTCAGAAGTCATATACAACGAATAGAATACAACCAGAGAGATGAATATATACTTCTACTCCTAAATATACTTCTTCTACAAGATACCTTACCGAATTTATGTAAAAAAAAACACCTTTGAAATTTTTTTATTTGTGCGTAACCTTTTAATTATTTTTAATAGTGTGTGTATAACGAATCGTTTAAAGTGTTCAATTAATCAGTGACGTTTGTTTGAACGTAAACATTGCATTAACGTTGACTTTCGTTTCTAGTTTTTTGTTTGTTTAAATTGTAAATTACACGAATACATCTATAATTAACTTCAACGTGATGCTGTAATGAACCTCTGCACACAACGCAACAAAAAATTACCCCGCTACAGGGTAATTCGAAAATACGTATTTTATACATTTTAAAATGGTTTAGGGATACCAGAAAGCAGATAATTTTATTAAACACGCCATTTTATTTATTTCAGATTCACTTCTTCATATCGTGAAACTTATTCACAAAGCAGATAATCTGTGAGCTTCATCAATCAAATCTCTCGAATAGTGAACTCTGACATTGTGCATATTTTAAGTTTTTAATAATAAATTAAGTGGTTTTACCATGATAACTTTAAATAATCACACACCATATTGTTAATTCGATATTTTTCAATCGATCAATAAGAAAAAAGATTGCGATAATAAAATATAAATACACCTTTTTGTGTGAATATCGCAACCAAGTTTCCAACAGTATGGAGTCAGTTATTTCCAATTGGATTATGTGTATTGTGAAGCTCAATGAACTGGAGAAGACATAGAGATGAGGAAGAGAAAGGTTGGATTAGGTTAGGTTAGGTTACACAGCTATATATATTTCAAGCGACGTTATGATTCTTAATTTATCGCCTGCCATACTCTTTCAGGTAAACCCCGTAGTAGGTCTACAGTAAAGAGTAGGTCTCAAAGTAGGTCACTGACCAGAGAATCTCAGGTCACGCTCACCAGATAAACCTAAAGGTGCTAAAGAGGGGATCCGCTGCTGGTAACTAATACATCATTATTACCTGTTGCGTTACGCGGGTCAGTGTGAAGCGGGCTTTACCACGCCCTCGAACGGCATCGTGTGAAACAGGCGTTACTTTTACTTTTATTGAATATGCCTCGATGACACATTGACATGCATGAACGTGGATGAAGCAGCACAATTGGGTTAAGGGTAAAGAGTGATTTATGAAGCATGTTTCAATTGCTATTGATGAGCATTCAAGTAGACAAATATAACTTAACCAATTATGTTACCATCACGTCGTTTCTCCGCATATATAGGCAGAGAGTTGGACAGGTGGACAGCCACACAACATTTGACATAATCCTTTAATATTCTTATTAGACCTTTTTTCCGTTCATTTACTCCGCATGTCACGTTATGAATATTTTTTCAGTCTTAACAATTTATCTCACAAATTTGACCCGTAACGTAAACTAACCCTTTGACGGCAGTTTGACTATAGTACCTACTTTTGATTTTTTCTTAGCTAACTTTAACGAATTTTCGTTGTTGAGAGGTCTCAACAAGCAATCCTGAATTCGAGGGCTCGAATCCCGGCGTCCGCGAAAAAAAAATTTGTGTTATTCAAATTTTATTAATTGAAAATAACATAAAGCATAACTTGCGGTACTTTCAAGAGTGGAAGATTCTCAGTATCGCTCTTGTAAAAGACCACCATTCAAAATTGAAAGGTTGGTTGAAATGGCTTTAGCCTAATTTGGTGACCAGATCATAATAGCCAGGTACGTTCCACCTTACTCTGCCTCACCTCCTCTCCCCACTACCTTCAGCCTGACGACATACCACGAGTGGGAATGCCATAGTCTAAACTGGCTCCTGAAGATTGGGAGCAGTTGGGACTCTTTTTAATTTTAAGTTAATTTAATTTTTATATTATAGAAACAAACAGTACATGATTTACAGTCATGAAACAATATACAGTGTAGTTTATAGGTGTGTGTCTGTATGTATGCGCATTGAATAGTTTAAATTATTGACATGATGCCACGTTTGAATTTGGCAGTGAATCCGAAAAAATGTCGATAATAATAATAATAATAATAATAATAATTGGATAATTTGTATAGCGCCGTTTTTGTGAAAAATCACCTCAAGGGCGCTGTACAATTTATTTCCTAGGATCTACATTTGTTATTTAGACCAACTGTGCCAGCACGAGGTTCGTCATCCGTTCAGGCATGTGTCTGCCGCCAATATAGCGCTGACATGTATCTGCTGCCAATAAAGAGCGCTGACACAACATCCTCACATAGACAACAAACCTTGGCAGCACCGCTGTGACGCTCGACGAAGACAGAAGATGGAGACTCTGCTGCAAGAGTCCTAGGTAGCGAAGGAACTGTACCAGCTGCTGCAGGGAGAGAGACTACCCCGTCCACCAACTGTGCCAGCACGAGGCTCGTTATCCGTTCAGGCATGTGTCCGCCGCTAATATAGCGCTGACATGTGTCTGCTGCCAATAAAGAGCGCCGACACAATATCCTCACATAGATAACAGACCTTGGCAGCACCGCTGTGCAAAATCACCTCATCCTAGTTTACCTTAGTCTCTCCAGTCACCTCCCAGCCTTTCATGCCACCTAGTGCATCCTCTCGACCCTTTCAGACTCCTTCCTGGCTCCAATACGTTCTTTCTATTGTCGTGATCCGACGATTTCACACCTCTGTCTCAGACTCTTAGGGCTCGCTTATCGCAGGCTATCATAAGCAAAATCTTGAACCAAAGTCAAAGTGAAGTTTATGAGTGTCATCTGTAACAAAATACATAAACAAAAACAGAAAATAAAAACAAAGACAAAAACTTTAAACAAAATATGGCTTATCTGTCCTCCATGCAGACATCCTCGGTTGAAAAGGTCCCGTAAATCCCAACACCACTTGACACTTGAGTCAGGTATAAAATCTTCGACTGCATTGAGAAATCTTCGTTCTAGCTTCACTTTTAAAAATTAATCGGTTTAAAATGCTATAATAATTGCAAATTCCGGCTAAACGGTAGAAGTTACGCACATTTCGTGAAATAAGAAGGTAAGCACTATATAAAACACGGATGCTGAACAATTTTCAGCGATCTCTTAGCAAGGGAAACCTTCTGAAAGGATCAAACAAACCGGAGCGGTTAAAACACGTCCGCAACGAATGAGTGGACAACTATGTCAAAGTTTTAAAATGTATGTCAAATAGCAGCCAGAAAAAACTACACGTAATATGCAGTCGTCTTATGTCATAATACTAATAATCATTTATAACACTGCCGCTAAAACATTCTGAAAAGTTCCCAATTATCATACGTGTACATACCTGTCCAAGAAACGCTCCCAAAAACCATCGATGAAATCGCCTAGGTGTATTTTTAACCGAATTTGGAAAAGCGTAGACGCCATTTTTTTAGATTTTAAAATCCACTTGAACACAACGTCCCGTGAAAGTATCCATTAAAGTATCCATACAGTAGAATCCTTGAGAAGAGTTAGAATTAAGACAAATATTATTTAGAGTACTGTATTCACATAGAAAAGCATGTATTAATTTGGTAACATGTATGGGCTTCATTAAATTTCTAGAGATAACTTAAAGTCAAAACTCACAACAGAGAAGATGTCCCGATAATTTTATTCAAGAATATTCTGAGCGCAATCTGCCCCAACTACCAACAATCCATATAATTACATTGTTACATCTTACAAGTATATTATTCATCTCGGATTTATTGATACTGTATCATTAAAATTGCGCAAATATATGGAGAGAAAGTAGCGCGTCCTTACAAATATTGCCCAAACTCACTTCAGGCACGAGGATTTTCATTTCTTCATAACCTGGTTACGTCTTCACGTAACCATGTGGTCTAGAGATATTACTCTAGGCAGTATGCGATTTTCTCATTGATCTGATGATTTATATGGTCATCTGGAAAGAACTCATTACAAACATAACTATTAAACATGCTTATATCGGTTGTGAAATGATTTGAAATTGTATTTCTGTGAAATGCGTAAAATTATTCAAGTTCGATGAACTTATAATTTTCAAAATTGGAATCGATAAATATAAATCATACATTAAATTATTTATTAATAATTCTTTATTTAGAATGTGTATTTCTTTTATTAAAATGTTTGACAGATGATGTAGCAATATTTAAGTTTACTAACATTTGTAAGGCAAATTTCTTCTTCTGAAAGGTAATGATCCTGAGGCAAATATATTGTTTTTATAAATATTCTCAACTTCAAAAATCCTACAATTTTAATATTCTGTGATTTTTCAAGTTTTTTTTCTAATTATGAATACTTTGATTCATGGTGGGAATGCATTTTCATATGATATTTTTTATTAGTTAAGACTCCTGTAAACTTTCAGATGAATAACACTTTTTTATTAATGACTGGACTGGTTTAAACTTATGACGGGCATCTTCAGACTTATGGAATCTTCAGACTGGTGGAATCTTTAGATTGGTGGAATCTTCAGACTAGTGGAATCTTCAGACTGATGGAATCTTCAGACTGGCCAAATCTTTAGGATGGTGGAATTTTCAGACTTGTGGTATCTTCAGACTGATATACTCTTCAGACTGGAGGATTTTCAGACCATTCTGGAGATAAAATCGTAAGGTGAGACCAGTTTGATCATTAATAAAAAGTGGAAAAAGTTATAAAGACATTTTGGTCCATTAAACTACTTATAATAGGTTTAATGCATTTTTTCCATTATAACTTTGTAAATGATGTAGAAAATATTATATGTGGCCACTGAATAAATAAACCGATGAAACTGTGTTGTATGCGTGTTCGTGTGACCGAAAATTGCCTAATTAATCCTTACTCGTTATCATGTAGAATTTTTAAAACAATTTTAAATGTTAAAATTCTTTCTTCAGCAAAAAATGAAATTAATTATCCTGCACAGGGTCATAAGGTCTTATGTTAATTGGCGATATTAGTTGCCTTTCAATTCGATATCTCATTTTTATGCACATCGATGAATTAGTATCTGTGTTCCGGATACTAGGCAGACCTACGCCAAAAAATACTAGGATACCTCTTTAAACACAAAACTCTATTAGGAAATGTGCAAACTGTTAGAGATATTAGATTCAAAGGGCACAATCTATGAAAAATATGTGGCCAAATAAATTTTAGATACTTTGCAACAAAACTAAACAACGCACTTCCACTGGCCAAAAGTGACAGAAGTAACAGAACTCAAATCGCTCTAAATATAAATTAGAAACCAAGTTTTGGAATTCCAGACACACCAAGTATGAAATATTTATATGTCTATGAATAATTGTACACTCCGTTGAAATCCCCTTTCAATTCGTATTATCATGTAAATTGTTGTTATGATTTTGTAATATATTATCACTTAAATAAAATTAATGTTTTATTAGATCTGTTACCGGTGGTACAATGTTAATTACTGACTTTTGATTTCGTTAAAATATATTTTGAACCTGCTCTCAACACAGGATTTCCTAGCGGAACAGGTGCAGTACATCATCCATTTAATAATGTATTTCTTAAATATAAATAAAAAAATATTAAAAATATATGAGTGCGTACACTTCATTTTTGTTTTGTAATGTCTTAATAATTCAACTCAAGTTATTATGTTGCTCAACTTTGTTAAAAAAAATGACAACTTCATCAAGTCCTCTTACCTACACAGCAAAATGCATATCTTAACTCATTTATTCACAAATCTTTTCAAACATGATTGGTTTGTCAAGCGTTCTTTGGAATATTTGTTTAGCTAATGGTTTTTACTGAAGTAAACAAAAAAAGATTGGTTATCTTCCCGCATAGTTTGAAATTAAGTGGATTATGTAAACGTGCACTTATCGCCAAATGTTGTTATTACCCACTCTGGTTGTTCATTGAAAATATTTGATTGACATATACAATTTTTATGCATCACCGGATGGGATTTTTCAACTTCTCACATTTGACCCGTATTAGGTTGAAACAACCCAAACATAAAAATAATTTGTGCCAACAAACTTAATATGATAACGTGGTGATTTTTCTTTTTTTAATAGCAAAACAGCAGAAAAAGGTTTCCCATTTAACACAAACGTTTTTAAAATTTCTTATATCCGTAAATAATTTAAATAATAAAACAAAAGAACGTTGGCCATATGTTATGTTCGAATATTTCTATCCATATTCAAATAGGTGGAAAATAACATACCTTATTCAAATTTGAAATTTGTCATTTCGTTTGAATACATTGACACCTGAGAATGAAAGTGTTGACAATGAACTGATGCACGGAAATATAGGAGAGATTTGTCAATGTTGAAAAGGAAATACCGCTTTTATTGACATGGGCATTACATCATAAATCGCTGTGCATCTTGTGTTTGACTTACGAACAAAATCAACTCCACTGTTTGTTCAATCAAGAATGATGAACAGCTTTCGGATAAAATAAAAATGTCATATATTAAATAAATTTTTCTGTCAATATTTTGTTTACCTAGTATCACTTTTTAATAATTTCCTGATTGTACAAATAATTAACAGCTTTAATATTCTTCATAATTTTTACGTAATAATTGACGTACTAGCCAGCGACTCTATATACTTTTTGACTAAAATTATTGTAGCCACTGATTAATACCTTTTGATCCTAGCCCATTTAGCACGCGTTCTGTCTCTCTTACACCTCTTGACATCGTTTATTGCCATCCCATTTGAATTTCATAACGATGATGAATCACAGTTTTGCACTGGAAAAGCCAGATAAAGCGTCACATAATACGCCCACATCTGTTATTATTTATTCTATGGCTAGCTTAAGTCCCCGGCATTGCCCGGGTTTTACGCAGAGTTTTTAGAAATCAGACGTTGACAGTAATTTTTCTCTTATATTGGACGTCAAATGAGCAAAATTAAAAAAAAATTCGGCTTAAATTGATGGGAAACTTAGATGGTGGGTGGTTTTTCAAAAACTAATATAGGCAGTACCTTCCTCTTATTTTGACGTTCAAGTGTGCAAAATTTCATCAATCTCGGAATAAAACTGTAGATTTTTACAAAATCAAATCCAAACTGTTCAAACTAGTTTCATAGTTTCAAAGTTTATACAAAGTGCTGCTGTTCATTAATTCTATTTGTATATTCTTTGTTTTTTCTTGAAGAAACGCAACGTGCTGTTTATCTTCTTATTCTAATGATGTTTTTCCTATCTGAGGTTGGCTGTCATCAGGATATCCCTAACTCTGCAGGGTGCGGAAATGCATTCGTTAAAATCATAAAGGATTTTATGTCTTGGTTTTAATAAGTAACATCTATTGCGCCACTTGACAAGTTTGTAATGCAGTTTGAACTTGCGCCAGGGCAAAGTATTGGAAAAATACAGTTTTTCACACAGCCTTAAGCCCATGTGCTAACAATTGACACATTTTCCTTGCTTATTATTAATTTCCCATCTAAAATGTCGAAACTTTAGTTAAACAATGTGTTTATTAATACATTATTAATTAACGCTTTAATAATATGTCCACTATTCTGTTCTTTGCGTTACCCGGACTAGAATATTGTAATATAATGTCTTACGACGATATTGCAGTAATAATTCGCAAGACAATATAATAAAATACATAATATTTCATGTGATGTATTTATTAATGCTGCTAACTTTATTGTAAAATTGATTAAGTAGGTGTAATGAAAATGTAAGTGTTTAATCTGTGTCATAAAACAATACATTAAGTAATCACATGTTTAATGCGTTCAACCACTTTTCAAAGTAACGCCTATCATTGTATGCCGTAGGAATTATTAAAAATAATAAGCAATTCGTAAGAAACTTTCCAGCTCAATTTGGGAGGCTGGATTGGGTACCGCCGCCCCGAGAACTATTTATTGGATTACCAACACCTGTGCCATAGGTCACCTCAATTGCTTCGCTACGTTTGGTGACTTAGCAGGGGTGCCCGGGTTTATGGGGTAAGGTCTGTTCGAGTATTGGCGATAGGTGCGTCTGCAGGCCGTCAGACCTTTTCACCTCTCTGAGGGATAAATTCATACGTCTTTCACTCTTCGACACACTGACCTCCAGACCCTCATACCTTTTTCCTTCCTAGAACGTCGTCCCCTCCTTTCCTAAAAGACCCTCCACGCATCATCCTCATATACAAATATGACATACATAAGTATTCTCCTTATGGCCTCCTGTGTGGAGCTAATGTAAAAAAAGTTCTTCTTACACCTCACGTATGAAATATCAGAGTGGTTGATACTATCAGTATCGCACTGGTGAATTCAGAAACGAAATGAAACGGTGCTGAAACCGCATTTAGGAAAGACGGGGAAGAAGATGCGAAGAAGTAGGTTGGTAGAAAAAGTGCTTAAAAAATAAATTATTAGATCATTTTAAAAATTTACTTGCGCATGCCGGGATTTCAACTCGCCACCTCTAGACCGTTAAATAGGTACCTACCTACCTTTATTGACCGAGCGCGAGCGTAACGAAGTCCTCATTTGACTCGATCACTTTGCATTTTGACAGTCTGTAAAGTTGTTAGTATGTTCAATCCTGTTGCAGTGTTTACCTAGTACCTTTTTATTCCGTCAGAACAAACGCTAAATCTACTACCATTCACAGAACTACTAGTTTTATTAGCAAAAGTATTCAAGTTAATTTGTTTTGGTTTGTGTGTCATGCATTTAAGAATGTCGCAATGCAATGAAAGTGAAATGTTGTTAAGCTGATCTATTAACCTTTCTTTATTTTCAGGGAACGCCTTATCAAAAGGTTGCATATTCTTCTTTAAAGGTTGCAGCCGCTAAAATTTTGCAAGTTAGACAAGTTATAGCTTAAAACATTGAAATATCGTTTTGAACTGCAGGAGTCAAGAGATTTCTGCAAGCAGTAATACAAAAAATGTTCTGTTGCAGTTTTTCAATGAAAGTAAAATCAGGTTTAAAAGATATTTTAACCTTTGTAAAACTTATCTTCCAAGAACGCCTGTTTAAAAGGTTACAATATAGTCTATTAGTATTAGAAACCATCGCTGTAAATTAGCGAGTTCAATAATTCGTGAGAAATTCATTACATGCTTTTTTTATGGCTACCAGATCTGAGATTTTAAAAGACGGATTTAACAAATAGGTGTTAGTTTTACGCCTAAGGTCACAGATATATTTGAAAAAAAAAACTAGCAATGCTAATGAGTACCAGGGCATAATAGAATTTCGGAGTAAGATGGTTTGATAAGATTATGACTTTTGTGTGAAGTGGTGTAAGAAATGTATTGTTTATAAATGTTAAAATTGCTTTGGAATGCTTGATTTATCTGGTTTTGTGTTGCCGAACTAATATTATTGTTGTTTTTTATGAAAACAGATGTTGTCATTCTCATGGTTTGAATAGAACCTTGTAATCAGTTTTCAAAAACGTTTTTGTTTTATTTTCATGCAATTACGTGTTTATTCAACGTAGATACCATTTGATCATCAGTATTGTTATAAAAATAGCTTGTAATCATTGCACTTTGTTTACAAAAATAACAATTTTACAATAATTAGTTGTTTTCAAGTACCTTCAAATGAAATCTGAATCAAAATCCAATGTTAACTTTAATGTTGGTACTAGGTAGGTACTTACCTTTAGTATATTTCTAATTTTGTGCATTTCTGTATTTATTATGACGTTTTAATGTGTATAATATTTATCTTCTTGTTTATCAGGTAAATATTAAAAGTTTACATAATATTTGTTAGTTAATTACGTAATCAAGCAAGGTTATTATAATCACGTAACTAACCAGTAAAGAAGCAATTTAGTCAAAAAATATGTGTTTTTAACGTGAATATCACACTGCTCTCAACCGTCTGGAGCCAGTGAGACTATGGTATCCCCGATTGGTATATGTTGTGAGGATGAAGATAGTGGTGAGGGGAGAAAAATGAGGAAGAGGAAGGTGGGAAAGAATCTGGCCACTCAGATCTGGTCACCAAAAATGGCTAAAGCCACATCAAACAATGTTTCAATTCTGAATTGTGGTCTCACACAAGGGCAACACAGTTTATTCCAATCTGGAACGTTCCGCAAATATAGAACATATTATTTTTAATGAATTAATTGTGAAATAACACAACCTAATTAAATACAATTCACTTGCGCACGCCGGGATTTTAACCTGTAACCCGCTGTTGCTAGTCGAGAGCCTTACCCCTCGACCATGGAGGCTGAAAATCATTTATGCAAGTACATCATAATAAATAAATAATTCAACATTACATGTAAGTTATTAGATAAGTTAAAGTTAGGTGAAATTTTTCAAGAGTGCTTCTCTTATTGGTTATTGTTATCATTTTCACTTATGAGGAATTTAAAGCAGACTTGAAATTATTGAAATTATATTACTTTTGAAATTATTTAACAGCATACCTTGTAGAATGTTTCAGTTGGTTACTCTCGAATCAAGGCCAGTATAACCAATCTATCAAAATGTAAACAATGTTTCGTGCAAATTTTTCATTCATTCCATTGCACAGTAACCAAAGTGATTACGTACAAAAGAAAAGTAAGTTTTTTGGTTCAAACACAGTTGCTCATTGTTACCCCACCAGTGCCCGCGGTAGGGCTTAGTAAAATCGTTTTCACATTTTGTATTTATTATTTTAAACATTAAATTATAATGTTCTTCTAAAATAAGCTCTTTTAGAAAGTACCCTAAAATACTTCACTTCATATAAAGCGCAAAAATCTCCAGTGTGAAAAGATACAAATTCTTCAGTCGTTTTATCCAATGAACGTGAATTGGGTATAGACTTTTTCATCTCGAATAACGAATATTATAGTGTTTCAGATCTCATCGCTAAATATAAAGGCTTATGTGTGGTTTAAACATGCATTAAAAACATTTAAAGTTTTTTTGCTCCGTTGAAGGTAAAACCAATAAAAATATTGTCGATTTTTACCATTTTTTAAGGAAATTTAAAAAAATGAAATCCTTTAATAACCTCAATCGCAGTGACCTAAAAAAGCGCCGCAGGTGTAAATTGTAAAAACATTAGTCATATTGCGTACTGTCTCCCCATAGCATTCAAAGTGCTCTCTGGTAGGGCATGTACTCCGGTTACCGGATAACTCATCAAATTGACAATTCATAATACCTTTAAAAAGTGATATAAAACTAGAACTAGAATAAATAGGTTACGTACGTTAGGTATGTTAGTTATGTATGTAGTATGTGTATTAGTTAGTCATGGTACCAGGTAGCCCAAGTTGAGAATCACCTCCCTAACCATTGATCTCTACTCCCATTTCCTTTAAACTGTTAACATTCCTAGAAAACGGATATATCGGATAGTTTCAACTCATTTATCTAAAATTTTTAATAGTCTTTTTCTCAATAAGGGTGACAACCCTATCAATCATGAGTCAAATCAACAGATTATATCGTTTTGCTAGCATGTTTTATTATGACTCGTAAAGATTGCGATTATAATCGCTCTTTTTGTGCTCATTGCGCGCGATACGGCGTGAGAACCCCTCACCATTATCCGATACACCTCGTACCCGAAGTGGAAGCTGCCAACTACACTTTGTCATCAATCTCAATGCTAATATGCACATGCAGCATTGTTGTTCTGGGGCGTCATCACACAACTTCTGCACGCATAGTCGTGTAATATTTAACCTAAATAGTACTAGAATAAATTAACGGATGACCGAACCAATATCTTTTAATGGCTGATTTTACTATAATTATTGTTGGCTTAATGACAAAGCAATAATTATATGAAATTAAACATAACTTACAACATTATAAATCTATGGTTTGTAGTTCACCCTTTCCTAAAATGACGCTAGTTTGCGTTAATTACATAATTCATGAATAAACAATACCGCGCAATTCGACACCACTCTAATACTCGGCGTTACAGGCTTCTTCTTCCATTCGCTTTAGCATCATTGATTCTCCTTACACTCCTTTTACCATCCATCTGCTCTATATGTTCAAATCATCTGTGTGTATCTTCAATAAGCATGTTCAATAGGTATGTACGCTTATACCTGTCTTGCACACTTTTTTGAATCTCCATTATTCGGTCATGCATGTTTTTTCACACACACGCCTCTATATATTTACATCTCAGTTTTACATCATAAAGTCATTATCTCTTTTTTTTTTAAAGAAGATTCTCGGGTTACGAATAACCTGACAATATTTGAAAATCTCCTACTACCACCACAGTGAGCGGAAAATGTTGTTTGAGGACTTAGCCAGCCGAGGAAAATTGAAAACATCACGCCTGGGTGGGACCCAAACTCGATGTCAACTCAGCCACTGACCGTTCAATTTCCGCATTTTCTTTTGTTACAGTGATAAGCATGGATTTAACGAAACAAAACATAAATTATGATACAAACAAAGGCTTGTGTTGAACCGATCTGTATTAATTATTGATTTATTGGGATTAGTAAGTCACGTTCACGGATTTTTCTCACCCTTGAAGTGCATGATGAGGATATTATAATGACATATCAAAAACTATTATTCCTCATTGATTGTAGTTTAACATAAACCACATCATCCTGGTGACAAAGGATAGATTTATCAATCACGATAAAGTTTTCTTGCAAACATGAATATGTTAGGTAATAAGGGCAGAGTTACGCAATTCTCCATTATTACGATTACAGCAATCGCAAGGTTAAGATGTGTTTCCGTAAATGCTAAAGGGTCATCATACATAAATATCTCATGCCGTGGGAAAAATAAATAAATATCCGGTTAGTATTAAGTGCAATCGTAATCGTAGATTACATTTTTTCTTCATTTGGTCACCTTTGTATTGCTTATCTTATTTTTTTTATTTAAAAGTTTATTTATATTAAAAACTTCGAACTGTTGTGCTTCAAGAATATTATAATATGAACTATGCAAAATAATATTAATTCCATTTAGGTTTCGCGCTTTACCACTCGTTTTTTTCACATTTCTTGAACCTCACGTAATATAATTGTATAGAAATAATACATTGTATAGAAATTTATTGTAGTAAAGGACATTGTGTTTTAGGGTCTTAATATTAATGGAAACATCACCAAATTAAATTATGGTAGTCCGAGTCAAAATAGAGATTTTAACAACCTGATGTGACATTTGACACGTAGGTTAATTTTGATGTGTAAAAATATATATTTTTTTATTAAATATACAAACATATTACAATAATGTACAAATACAGTTATTTCCTGGCTTGAAATTTTACGAAATAGAGAAATTATTTCTCGTGTCTGAATAGGCGAGTAGTGTCATTATGGATTATAAGGTTTAAAAAAATCATTATTTTAAGCGCACAATAATTAAAAATAATTATAAACCTTGATGATAAATTTAAGTAACATAATATGATGCTAACTAATCTTTACAAAATATAATAGAAGTATAATATACCCCAGTGGATGACATAATAAATCTTCACTTCAGAAAACTTCACTTAATTATAGTATAAATAGTTCTGGGATGTTGTAAGGGTAGTAAAAACCCAAATTCAAACGGTTCGTAGCACAAACTTAGAAATAAAGTAATAAATATAATACGCCAGACCAACCTACCAATGATCGGGCCTTTGGGGAAAATGACTACACTGTTAAACCATCTTTATTCTGATTAGATAGACATTTTTCATTAAAAATTCAGTGAATTTAATATTGCAATAAATATTTTTTTAAACATAAGTCTGCACCTCAACATCTCAACTGATGTATTTAATTATTTTTGTACGTTATTAATTATAAATTACGTGAAATATAATTGGATTCACTGTGTTTCGCAATCCTAAACCTAACTTATATCATAATTGCGAAAGTGTGTTTGTCCTTCTTTCGAGTGACCGATGAAGTTGGTAATTGACAAAGGTTACTTTTCTTTCCCGAAAAAAAAATAATTCCCGTGGGGAAATTCTTTTTTCATTTGTGAGCGAAGCCGCAGGTAAAAGCCAGTAATAAGATATTTATTTCATAGTTTTCCTTTTAAGGTTCTATTATGTAATTATTATTTTTCCAAAGATCTTGAGAGATCACTTTATGCAACGCAAGAAACGATTGAACGAGGATTTTTTACATCAATGAAAACATTGACAGAAGAAAATTGTGAGGAATTTTGGGGATCCAACCGTTCATATCTAGTAAACAATAAATAAATAAATAAGGACATTCTCTGAGATGCATAAAATTGTCCTTCACTTCTGCCAATCTCCTTTTCATAAGTACTGAACTTTGTCTGGAGGTTTTGAAAGCATCTAGCAAAAAAATCATGTTTGCACTTAATATACAAAAAGATACAGCGTGGGTTTTAACATTTAATACAACTTATTTGAGTTCTTCTATCGTGTAGTGAAAATGACATCTTGTAGTAGTTATTTAATAGCCTTGAATATGAAAGTGCGAGTGAAGAGCCACATTACGTAGGCGGTTTATTGGACGATGTTTAGTTAGTCGGTTTACCATGTCATATAATATACACTACAATACATTAGTGTTGGTCGCATGATGGAAGTTAGTAACGAGCAGTAAGTACACATAGACGGTGACCAAATATTGAATAAACTAATTGAGATGAATTATTACGACATACGGGTCATGTATATTGCAATTTTATAAGATAATCAAAACTACAAGAGTTGTAACTCAATAAAAAAGTGATTTATTAAGCGTAGATTGGCATGTTGTTCGTAGGTGGTGAAATTTGTGGTTTTATGTTGATTGATTCAGAATGCTTTCACGCTTGATTTTAAATCACAGAAAAAATCATATTATGAACAGATCATAACTCCATATCAAAAAAGTAATTATTATTAATTATTCGTAAAGGTCTATTTGATATGGCAGCATAACAAATGTCATGTTTTTGTCTGAATAATGGTTGCTTCTGAAAGAAGTTGAGTTTAAATAGTGGTTATGTGGTGTAAGGAGATATAAATTTTTTTTAAATGGATTGAGGTAGGTTCTTTGATTTACATAAAAGAAGTTGGTATTTCATTATTTGTTAATTTTCTGTTTAATTCCCCGTTTTATATCACTGCTGATATACTCGTATATTGCGAAAATAGTGAAAAAGTTTTTTTTTATGTCGAAAAGTGATCTATTTAGATTACGAAGTATTTTTTTCAATTCTAGTTGAGGTTCTTTTTGAGGAAAAAAAGGAATGATAATGGGTCATGAAGAAACCCATGATAATTCAGTTGTACTGTAGAATGAGAAAAAGCTCTGTGGAGAGATCTTTATTGAAGAATTTGTGTCCTGATTACAATTATCATATTTATTAAATTGGTTTCCGCAATATTGTGGTCTTCATCTTCAGATATGCTAATCTAATCTGACTCTTTTATCCAAACCAGGAAAGTTAAAATTAATGTAAAATGACTACAATAGAGTAATAAAATAATCTATTTAAGGAAATTATTTCCTTTTTATGCGTAACGCAAGTCGGAATAAAATAATATTTCCTTGAAATAGGCTCGTCATGTCATCGCGTTGTATGACCTTAAATCGGAAATACAAATTGGTATTACCGATGAGATATTAATGATGATTTCAATAGGCCTTGCCAGATGTTTCTAGTAATCAACTCAACGCGTTGTCTATTGTCCTGTATTTATTACAAAATAATAATAGCGTCATCGGTAAAGCTTTCCTGATTAGGTAATGCTTTATAACATGAAAGCAAAATGATTTTATATACCTACGTAAAGGAGATATATAGATTGCGGCTGTACTTTAATGTAATAATCGATAGTTAATTCTGCGAAACTCGTTCTTGCATAAATATAAAGATAGTTTGAAGACGAAAATGTAAAGAGATTATATCTAGAATCTTCGAATAACAATTTTCACAATTCAGTCAATACGGTTAGTTATGGATATGGTAAATGTTAAAACTATACATTATCTGGGAAAGGATGATAAGTTATAACTGATGGTCAGGGGCGGTCCTAGAAAGCACGGTGCTAATGGTGCAACAAACCGGGCGCTAACTTAAAGGGGGCATCAAAATCATTACTCCTTAACGTGGAAGTAAATTTAAAAAAATTCTTTATTAATTCAATTAATTAATTCCACCATCCGTCGGGAGAGGCTATTGAAAGGCAAAAAACTTGAACAAATCTGTCAAAAAAAAACACAACCCAACCTTACCTTACCATATTTAATTTAACTTAACTTATGTTTACTCTAAAAAACCTTTGATCACGGCATGTATTTCAGCAGTTTACTTAAAATTTTACATCATTAAACAAAATCCGTAGTTATAAAGTTATTCTTCTCACCTTCAGTAGGAACATAAAAGACAATGCTTTTGATATTACGATTCTTTACCATGAACAAAATGTAAATTAACAGTCATTAAAATTGCTCTGAACAACCGAAAGTAGCAGAACTGGTGAAGTAATGCTAATTGTAGGTATTGTTAATTCGAAGTTTTCTTTTAGGAACAAGTGCGTGCATAAGCCATGAGCTACTGTTCTCTTATGCGCTCCTAGGAAACTGCTGTGAGAAGTGTGTTAGGAAAGATGTGATAATTTTACTTAATGTTAGTTTAAAACAAATAGATTTTATTGCTTACCAGAGCGACCGGCAAAAGAAGTGCAGAGAACCCCATCTTTCGCCTTTTCTGAAAGAATAAAACATTTTTATTAATAAATTATACAATTAAAAAATAATCACAAAAAATATTTCAAAAACCTGCTCAGACGTTTGTATTTATGAGTGGCATTTCTCGCTCTCTCGTAACATTGTATAGAAGTTTTATGTCAAGACAAATTAATGCAAATTTATTACTTCTTAGAAGAGAGTTCCTGAGAATAATAGGATACGTTTTCTGATGATCTCACTCTCACTTGTCAAATTTACGAGTTCAAAACATGACAACTGTTAAAATATGTTTCACATTCATATATAATAACACCACTGAAAACAAATAATTACTTAATACCAATGATTTCATGAAAATTAATAAAAACTCTCACTAGGGATAAAATAGTAAAAAAACCATTTGTTTTTATTTTTCGAATAACTAATGCGTAAAACCTGAAATGAAATATTACACAAACGACAAACGTGAAACAGAAAATCAGAAAAATATCGCATCTAGGAATAGAATCGAGGATCTTCAGGACCTTCAGTAACCAATACCTCCAGTTAATCCAACCAACCAGGAACCCACATTTAAATAAAATTTATCCAAGACGCTATCTAGATTGTATTTAGTTCGGGCAATTATACATAAAGAAAACAGCCAGCAAAAATACGCATTAAAAAAATGAAGATAATGTTGGTAGCTCTTAGTATTCAGTTAAATGATTAAAATAAAATGTTTTTAATTTTAAATATTTGCACGTCCGTGATAAAATTTATGTACTAACTTCATCAAATATTTAAATGAAATCCTCGGAGAATTGAGATAAAAAACTATAATGAATCTGAAAATCAACATTCAAGGTTACGAACATCTATGGTTCGTCTTTGATTGTTATTAAAAAATATATAAACCTGAAATTATTACTTGAAACCGATATCCAGGATTCAGATAATATGCATAATTAAACAGGTTCTGAATGTTAATTATTATTATTAACTTCAAATACGTTGAGAAAAGAGAACAAAGAAAATGGTTTTAGTTTGAATTGTCTTTTTGGATGAAGTACGAAAAACATCTTTTGTAATTTATACAATAGTCGTGTAAAACATTAATTTGTCTGTATATTATTATTTTTTTTACTAAGGAAATGATTCATTGTTACTCTCACTTGTATGCTAATATTTCAAGCAAAGCCTTTTACGAAAATATATTGAGATTAACTAGAATTATTAGTGACTTAATTCCTTGTAAAGCTTTAACCCTTATAACAACAAACAAATTTCACGAATTTCGTCCAACGGATAATAGTTTGAATTAAAAATAAAAATTCTGAGATGATGTATTATCCGAAAAGCTTTGAAATTATTGAATTTATCAGTTACTCTACCTTTTCACCTGTTTATACTTACTGGAACTTCATCGGATAAAGTATGATAAAACAAAAGTTTAAATTAATCAGTTTGTAATACCATAGTGTTTTTAACCTTTAATGTATAAGACTGGAGGTGGACGTCATGGTCTGAAACAGGTCCAGTTGTAAATAAATGAAAAAGGAATAAAGTTTAAACATGAGTTTTATTATGCGTTGATATTTGAAATTGTCTCTAAGGCTAGGGAGTGCTTCTTATCCGAAGGAGCGATGGAAGAAATTGGATTATAATTGACTAACCGGATGGAAAAATGTATGTTTTGTAATCAAGGTTACGTAGAAATCTCACGGCATTCAGATAAGTCCGCAAATCATCTACAAAAATCAGATGATTTCCACAATCACAAAAATTAACACGGCCTTCAAGTTTATGGAAAAGGAAACATAATATTTGACCGTTATTACAAGTCGAAGTCGTGAGTGGAAACAATATCTTGATTCGTAGGCAATAAAAACAAACATTCCCCGACAGCCTTGATGAAACCCAAGACCTCTTCTTTAAGATGTGTTTATTTCTCAATGAGAAGTATTCGTAATATCTACAGGTGCGTGGACATTTGAATTTTTATTCAATTACCGTTTCCTACAAAAAATATGATTTCATGTTCATCTTGTGAGTAAAAAGGTCATCAGAAACGTAAGGAAAAGTGATGTTGTAATGTTTGTTTATTTTCGGTTGTGAAATTAGTCAAGGTTTCTTTGGCAATGGAATCCAATCACAACATCTTCGTAGATAATATTTCTGTTTGTAAATAATTTGGGCATACTTTAGGCGAGGTATCCGGCCTAAGAGATTTTGAATAGAAATGTATTAGTTCCAACATATTTTATTTTAGCGACTGGGGCTTATTTGGCCATATTTTGGCCAATTTGCCAACACCCGCGAGCTTACCGCGAGGTATCTTAAAACATTATTGGATTTAATTTCCGCGCTTCATATACATCACTAGTTTATGTTAGTAGTTTCATAGTTCATTATGAGATGTCTCCCGTATTTTCTTAATTATCTATGGAAATAGCAGGGAAATTTCGGATATTCCATTATGTTGGTGTATAACTTTAAAACCATCATATTTTTTTGAGATCGTGCGAAAAATACGTAATAATGCACTAAGTATTGCAGCAAGGTTGATCAACACGTTGATTGATAAAAAAAAGATTTGTCTATGCTTTGGAATAGCAACGTACTTTTTAATCATCCTGTTAAATAATAATTAATCCATCTTTTTTTTCATTACATCCACCACTCAACATCCCCCAACTAGAATACTGTTTCTAAAGGCAGTTACTTTGTGTGATATTGAGTAATCACTTCAGAGCGGGTAATAACATGGACAATAGCGGGACAATATTTATAATGTATGTCGTATAATTCAATAGAAGACATAACATGACAATAAAGCGTAAATTTTTATTAAATGAATTAAACTCAAAACTAAAAGATATAGTTATTTAAACAGAATAAACTTTTATTTTGCTTTTTACTGCCTGAAGGTATTCAAATCCAGTCAACTTTAATCTCAAATAAGTAATACAAATATTTAATTTTTATTTTCATAATAATTCTTAGATATGTTTAAAATATTTTTATCATTAAATTGAATCGCATTTCTTGAATTATGAAACCAATTTCTAGTTCTTATCTTGTTTGCTTAACACTGAACACCCAAGAAGTCGCTGATAAATAATAATAAATACGTTATTTGATAGGCATAAAACGTATACAATATTAGCCATAGCCTGTGGATAAAATGATTGAATGATGTGGTAATAAAGATTATATGCGCCGATTAGGTTCAGTAGAAGAGCTCTAAGAACTACAAGGAGAAGTGAAAGAGCAAGGCTTAGGAATATATCAAGAGCAACTCTTAACTTTATTTAGATTCATTCGATTTGTTACCTTTGATGCCCTTTGACTTCCTTTGTATGCTCAAGGCTCGTAGAAAAGGTCCTTAAAACATGGGCCAATAAAATCAAAACTGTTTGAAGCTTAAAGTCTTCTATTTTTAAAACTAATTTTTCTTTATGTTTTTCTTAATCTTTTTTATACTCAGAGACCATCACCCCTTTGGCGAACAGTAAAGCAACAATATATTATAAAGGTCAGCAAAATGAACGTCTAATAGAGCAGAGAACAACTTTACTATGCAACAACCGGAGAAAGTGCGTGATGATTTTCTCATCCAACAAAATTTATTATGTGGGCGTCAGTTGCATTTAAATCTGAATCCGTGTGATTGTTTTAAAATTAGATTCGAATAATTTTGTATTGTATTCAAATTTGAACTCTAAATTTGGAATTCTTTTGATATTATTTAATATGGAGCGATAATTATTTTTAGAAAAGATGTAATGTTTTTGATGCAGCTGATTTGATGTGAATTCTCTGAATCTATGCTTAGAAAATGTATCGTAAATAATTTAATTGAAACATGATCTCGAAAATTTATTGAGAATGAACATTTTCAGATTCTATAAGCCCTGAAGAGTGCGATGGGCTGGACACTAAAAATCATGAACAAATAGGTGCCCCAGTGGAAGCGACAGACCAGAGGAAGACCGATGAAGAGATGCGCAGAGTGCGAGGAAAAGGACTGGAAGGATGAAGGACCTAGAGGAATGACTTGGAACTGCATTCGTGAAGGAGACCCAATCCTATCCTAGGATGTAGCGCTGTAAATGACGGGATATAATGGTAACTTTAGAATCGATTTTAGAATGTCTTATATATCGTGAAATCTGACTAACCCTAAGTAATTTAAGTAGAATAAAAATAAATTACATTATAGATAGGTACTTTATTGTTTGTTTGTATCCTGGAAAGACACATCAGTTCCAATTTTGAAAATGACAATCAAAATATAATTTTCTGTTAAAAATAGGTTGGTACTTTATCGTGTTGTCTGAATTCTTCGCACAATCAGTTCTAATTGCGAAAATTTCACTGAAATTTTAAAATAAATCCAAGACCATTGAACCAGAGTTATCACAGACACACAACTGAAAGTATTCGTAATTTTTGATGAAATTAATAAAAACATTAAAATTTCTATAACACGGTAATTTTCGAGTAAGGTGTATATTTATAATATATCTAATTTTAATGTCAGATAAACAAAAAAGTTTATAAATAGCTATGATCCGACGATAACACTAACGCAATGAGTTAATAAACAACAATAATTCATAGTACTTAAATGTTTTCCTGACATTTACAAGATTTTACATTTATGGGTTTGGTGAATTATGTAATACATTGGATGGTAGACTATGAAGACACTAGACACCATAACGAACATAATTCTATTATTCATCGAGTACCTACATACCTTGATGAAAACAGGTTAACTTTGATTCTTATGTTTATTATGTAACTGCATACTTTATATCCTTCTTATGCGGGTTGGTATCTATTAGGAATTGCTGTGCAATCTGTCAAATAAATACAATTTATCTCTAATTTCCACTTTCTATAAATTATGTATTAATGTTTAATTAATAGTTTCAATTTAGGAGGCGGGTATTGGTACCCAGGAACCATTAATTGGATAACCAACACCTCTGCCAGAAGTAACGACAAGTGTTTCGCAATGCTTGGTAACTTAGCAGGGGTGCTCATTTAGGATGAGGTTTGTCCAGGATTCGTTGGCGGATGCGTCTGACCACCAAATGCGTGGCTGGCCGAATCGGGAAAAGACAGTTGAGGAAGACCTAATGATTTGCACTGCAGAGGGAGGAATGGTTCGTCTATCACTCATAGATACCCCGACTATACACCCCTCATACTTTTTACTTCTCTAAACATCTTCTCCTTCCTTGGTTATTGGCCATGAAGGAAATTATTTTCTTCGAGCCCTCTTATGTGGAATTAATGTAAAAAAAGGAAAAATTTAAAACATTTTCCAGAAAAAAACGGTATTTTAACGATAAATTTAATGTCAAAGTAACATTTTAAGAGTATCATTTAGTAACATTTCTAGGTATCACGATGATGGCCTTCGCAATGTAAGTGATCTATCTACACATCAAACTTCAGGACTTTGTGGATTCGATTCTTGCTGAGCCTAAAAATGTAACGTTCTTTGAATTGTAAGCCTGCGTTGCTTTTTAAAGTCTTTAAATAAGCTGATTAGTGAAAAAACAAAAGCATACATTTAATGCTACGAAAATATAATTGGTAATTTATAAAGTTTATAAAAATTCCATAAATCACATTCCGTGACTGAAAACGTTGACCATACCGTATAACATTCTCATTGCATCATGTTTTCTGTTTGCCCTGCAAATAAAACGCGTTTTTCGGACTTTCGTAGTGTTATATGGCATAAGTTTAATGTGTGAACTTGTGACCTTTAATATTGACTAGCCATTACCAATACAACCTGACACACTTCACTATAGTTTCACTCACATTACTATACTTTCATAAAAATATCATAGTACCTAGGCACGTATTAATAAGGTGCTATATGATATGTGAGAAGTCAATGTGTGAATTATATGTCTTGCATAACAAAATTACCGAACTTTTCTGAAGATATTATTCCTTATTTGTAAAATGGACTTAGTTTTATGACTGAACGCTGAATGCTAGACTTGATTGATTAGTAATGCAAAATCATGTGTTTTTGGTTTGAAAATTTGGTCGCCTAGAAATTTTTCAGATGCTTTAATTTAATACTGCAAGTAGAATACATCTTGGCCTTTGAAATAATCGAGTATTTTTTAGATAAATCTTTTTATAAGCCCAGAAAAAAATGATGTATAGGTCTATGAAAATTGCTTTAAAGTTCAAAATCTCCTACTTACGAACCCATTTTTGGTTATAATTTTATTGTATAATATGGAAAATTAAGTTATTTATAAAATGATTGAAAAAAATTTAAATATTTATGTCTGAACATCCACAAAATAAAATAAAAGGCACTTTTTGGCCATGTTCTTTTCTTGCATAAATAAAATGGTGTTAAGCGAGAATTTAAACCTTATCGCCATCTACATAAGGGTTGTTATTGATAGCGGCTCAATTTAAAATATCACATGACGTAGTGCATCGCCTTAAGGCTTCATCTAGGAAAATAATGTATGCAACAAAGCATCATTCAATCAATAATCAGAATGTTCAGTGTAAAGGTATTGCATTGTTTTTATTATGGGTATAATGTCAATTACAACAGTCGTGGAGTATATAATTATTTTCAAATGAATTATCCAGCATAACATTACCTAACTACCGGAGTTCTAAAACAAAGACATCAAATCCGATATCAATAAGTCTTAACATTTAATTAAGAATCTAAATCGCATTAGATACGTAGTGAGAGTTTCTAATAGGTCAAATCAATATTTAAGTCAAACACACAGATTAATTTCTTTATAGCCAAGATAACCACGGCATACTCAACCTTTGAATTGTTGTGAGGCTGCAAAAAGTGGAAATGGAAAAAAGATGGGGAAGAAGAAGGTTTGGAAATATCTGGAAAGCCATTTCAAGCAACACTTCTGATAGAAGTTGGCAAAAGAGAGGAATGAAATATCACAACTAAGTTTACTAGAAAAGCTTCAAATCTTTTTTTTTATGTGAGTACAGTACCAACTGCTCCCAAGTGTCTGGAACCAGTGAGACTTTTGCATCCCCAATGGGATAAATTGTGAGGAAGGGAAAGTGAGGGGAGAGAAAGAGGAAGGTGGGGAAGTATCTGGCATATTCAGATATAGCAACAAAGCTACCGTTTCAAGCAATATTTCGATTCTTAAGGGTGGTCTTTCAATAGGGAGATACTTAAAGTATCTGCAACTCTGGAACTATAGATAATTTTTTAATAATAAATTGTGAAAGAATGTAAATTAAAAACATCAAAATTTACTTGCGTACGCTAGGATTTGAACCTCTGATCTCCGGATTTGTTGATAAGGGTCGTAAAAATATTGGTCTTTACCGCTAAGCCATAACTTGAAAAATAACTAACCAAGTATTGCATAATCTTCACAACATATAATTTAGCAGAGTTATATTATCATTTCTTTAAATACTATGTTTACTGACGTAGACTGAAGCAACCGTTTCGCTATTAAAAGATAATTAATTTCACGATGTAGTTGATGAACCTGTGACCTTTGAATCCGTAGGCAAGCACGCCCACCATGGAGCGACCAATTTGCGAATTCATTTCAGACGAATAGTCAGTCATAACTTCGTCAAAGTAAGCCACCGTATGGGAAAGTTATAGGCCAGAAACGGACTAGCAAAAAAAACAAACAGAAATGAAAAAAATACTTATTTATCAATCCATAAATTACATAATCTTCGTCTCAGAATTCAACAATGCAGAAAGTTTTTTTTATCAGCGGAAACTCTCGAATGGTGAGCTCTAGCATTTTAATTAGCACAGATTTTAGACGTGATTTTTTAGTCTATACTATAGGATCATAATACATCTTTTCGTAATACGACAGTACCTTCAAATTGTGGAACAGCTGTCATGCTATAATGTTATAACTATAAATAGCACAAAAATATTTTTTTTATACAACCAAAAATACTAATTTGGTTATAAATTCAAATTTGCTTCGAATTTAAGTGTCATTTTCAAAATTGGACCTAATTTTGTGAAGAATTCAGAAAAGCTATAAAGTGTTACAAACTACTTATAACGTAATATTAACAGAAAATTAAATTGATTTCCATTTTCAAAATTGGAACTGATTTATCAGGAATTAAGACTTTTGTATCTGAGCTAAAATTTACCATGCAATTTTTTTTTTAAATTCGTACTTAAAAAAAATAAAACCAAAAAATGTGGTTAAAATCTATGTTCTACAACACAGAAGTAATTTTGTTATAGTCTACAAAAAACCCAACCTTTCGATAGGAAAAGTGATATTACTAAAATAATTACATATTGTGAAACTCGAGCGAATTCAGATTGTAATTATTAGGTACCTATTTTAAAATTACTAATGAAAATTTCTCACTTCTCGTAGGAGTATTTTAATTATGTGTATTATTATTAAAAATCCATCTAACCACAATTATTGGCATATTGTGTCAAGTTTTCAAAACCTTTTGATCGAACGCTTACCATAGTGTGCCAAATTTATAGAATCTAAAAATATGGGATAAACGGTTAAATCTAGGAGGATTCATTGGCATTAAACCGCAGTTAGCAGTTTCATATGTTTCCATGTCAATATTTTGAAGAATAGCATTAATCAAATACTAATGGATTATAATATGAATTATCATAAAAAATTAGTTACCATCTGTGCTAAACTCTAATTATAAGAATATGGCAGAAAACCATCGGTTGTCGTGAAACCCCTGCTCCGCCACTGAATTCAGTTAGTCTTGGTCTTGCACAGAGCAATTACGATTTAATGACAGATTGATGTGTGGAAATGTCAAATGTCAGCCAGTGCGCTTCGGAGGTTCAAACCGTGTCAGGGCGTTTAATTTATGCAAACTATTTAGCGATTTCCACTATGTAATAAAGAAAACGAAAGTGATATTGACTCTGAGACGCTTTACATTACATAAAACAACAGAGGTTAAACAGCAAAGAAAAATTCACAAAAAATCATTTTCATTTTCATTGGAAAACTTCCAAGTGTATAGATACGATCCAATCTTTTGACTGAGTGTCTTTCTTGCAGATTTATTTTACTTTATCAATCTCGCTAAAAAAACACATATTTACAATAGGCCATTACTCCGCGAACCTTCTTCCTATTAAACTTCGAGTTGAGCAAAATGGCACTGCGCAAAAAATCTCTATACATTAAACTAGTTCTCTAATTAGCAACTATGTGATTTAATATGTCTTTTGCGAAGGTGGTTGTAATTTATTTATTTCGTAGCGTTTTTAAAGTCTAATGTGTGGGATGATTATCGTAAGGCAGTTAAATTTTACACGGTAAAGTATAATTATATAGCCATAACTTTCATTGTTTTTTCTGCAAGTTTGTAGCTAAGTAGACAGGTCAGGTAGGCTTGCTCTTAGTAAGTATTATATCACTCGACAAAACGTAATATTTTGTAATACCCACTCTCGGATAATGTGACATGCAACTTTCTTTTACCTCGGGAGACAAATATTCATTTTTGGCTCTAAAACTACTATTTTGGATAACACTGGATCTCCGGAAATAGCATAATTATGTCGCAATCATAAAATTGCAGGTGTTTTGAAAAGGTCAAAACCTGTCGATACTTGAAATTGTACGATATTAAATATATTTAAATTAGACAAGAGTTCAAATCGGTTTTACAAGACGGATTTTTAATTTATTAAAATATACATAGCTGTATATTTTCCTTTGTATGCCACGTAATGAAATTTTGATTTATGTTTTTTCTTACTGGTACAATTATGGGTAGGGCTTAAAAGAGCAAACGTTTCAAAATCATTACGTTATTATTATTTGATTATGGCTTCTCTAAGCTCAGTAAGGTAATGATTTATGATGGGATATAACTACTCTTAGTTATAAGTCTTAGATTTAAGTCATTAGTTATAAGTCTCAGTAGTAAGATGCTAGCATTTGTAAGTCAGTAGTTATAAATTTTAGTTAATATTTTGGAAGTCAATATTTTGGAAGTTAATATTTTGGAAGTTAATATTTTAGAAGTTAATATTTTGGATAAGATTGATTTTCTGAGAAATAACCCAATCATTATTTTGATAAAACACAAAACTAAACAGTGTTCACAGCGGAACTCAAAACCTGCATTTTTGGAGAATGACATCTATAAAATAATAATAAATTTGAAATCCCTAAATTGAAGTAAGCTCGCTAGTCCTTTTGTGCACTTGTCACTTTTGAAAATTACGTTTACCGTTTTTTTTAAACTACTAATTTACTTGTATTGCTATTTATACTTAACGCAATTAAACTATTATTTTATTGTGTTTTATAACTGTGCTCAGAAAAGATCTTTGACAAAAAATGGAGCAATACGAATCAGCCAAATAGTTTTATCACCGTTAATAAAAAGACCATAGAAATTTCCTTCTACTAACCCCAACCACAAAACTCCCATTATTAGGGGCTGCCATAGCTCTACTAGCTCCAGGCAGCACTAAATAAGTTTTTATATCCTTGCTTATACGTAATAATCAATCAGCAGACGAACTATACAAGAAGAAAAGTGATGCTGTTAAAAAAATGAAAGCATGCTAACCTCCTGATAAAATATTAATCATTCAGAGTATATCGAGAACACGTGATATTTTCCTAATAGATATCGTGACATATTTAATTTAAGAATGTCAGTACCAATATCAGTATTTGTGTGAACACGTGTACCGCCGTCCTTAAAAAAGCATTTGCTTTTGATTAATACATTGTTAGGAACTATTTAAATTCATTCGATATAGGCATGCAGTTCCATTTTTAACAGGAAAACGAATAATTTTAAGCAGATTTTTCATAAATTAACAGTATTTCATATAATATTTTTCTCTCTGTAGAAATGGTAACTTGTCTAAATGTTATGTGTAATTAATTATTTAACTATTTTTTTAATGTTGTTTGTTAATTGAATTCTTGATTGCATCACGTCTTTTAATTAATTATTAAAAAAAATAATGTTTTATCTAAAAAAAAGAAATCATTAAATTTTAGATTGATAATTTTTTGTCCACAAGGAAGCTCCTTCTGTTAGGTAACCATACAGTTTTTACGTGTCGGAGGTCACCGTAATGAGATGCACGAATTTATAAATACACGATGCGGAAGAGAGGAATCGTGGTACCTGATTAAATTAGCTTTAAACCTCATTGCTGTACCTGTGCCTCACGTTTTGTGTCTTAAAGGGTAGGCAGTGAAAGCTCGGCCACGTTCTTCATGGATAGTTTCCGTGAGCACTCAGGCCATGAGCCCATTGTGTTGTCTTCCATTTCTCCTCAATCCTTAAACAGTAACCCGGTACCTTTGATAATTTTCACGAGGGTTGTCTTTGGATATTTGGCTCCTGGTTCCATAATGTGTCTTCCTAGATAGTTGTTCCCTTGTTCCCATCAGGCCGGGACATTGGTACCAATGTTAAATTAGTGTCTCTTCATAATTTTTACGTTTCCTGCATCCACTGGTGTTTTCCACTCCCAACAGCTGCATGTGTCTCCTGAGGTAGCTTCCCGTTAATAGCCCTATCAGTTCTCTCAGTACATCAGGCGAGAAATTGCAACACTGAGGGAATACAAGAAGGTGCTGCAAAAAAGCGCAATACCTTTGCACGGAGATATCGTCTCCCACCCGGCATGCCGCTTGAAGTCCCGAAAGCCCTTCTGGGCGGAAGGAGAGAGGCTCCTCCGATTACCTCTCACTCCAGAAGATAGGTGGAAACTTGAGTGGCTAAAGGCCAACGTGGGAAATGCCCATCGCATACAGGACTCCACCGAGAGACAGCCTGGGTTCTCATTGCCTCGCAAAACCTGGTCCGCCATCAATAGGTTAAGGTGCTCCCATAGCCGCTGTGTCCACATGATGCACAGATGGGGCCTTAAAGAGTCGCGATGTGTGAATGTGGTGCGGTGCAGACCACCGAATATGTGGTCAACGAATGCCCGTTCCATTCATTCCCCGGCGGGACTGATAAGGTTCACATGGCGAGGCCCTAGACTGGCTCGCAGACCTAGATGTCTCCCTCTGACCCCCCCACCATACGAAAGAAGAAGAAGAAGTTCTCTTAGTGAGTTTCTGTCAATATTGAGCAGGTAAGCCTGTTTGTCTAAGGTCTGGTCCGTTTCATAGTACTCAATTAGATACGCTTTGCTACCCGGTTTTATACGTTATTTAAATCATTTTTTGTAAAATTTAAAATAACTATGATATATTTTTTTAGATTAAACATTTGCAAATAATTATGAAACAAACAGAAGGGTGGCATAGGTATTGTTTTATTTTTGGCAGTCAAATGATATTACAAGCATGCAAATATGCAGCTTTGAAATATAAGGAAAAACATTGCGAGCTAAATTTATTCGAATTGATTTTACAAATAATTTCTGTTTTTGTGGTTTTTTGTGTTTGCTTCATATTCATTACCTTTCTGTTTTATTAATTATGTATAAACTATATAATTTATCACCAAGGACGATTGCAGATATGCAATAATCCTTAACTGTAGGTATCAGTTTGTTTTTAAATAATATAATTTTTACTTAGGTATGTTTTATATTATATTATACTTATTATATTTTTTTATACTATGCCAAGTTTTCTTTAATGTACACAGAGAAAAATAAGTATGGCTTTTTTTTCTATCAAGACAATGTTAAAAATGTTACTGCGAGATCGTTTCCAAATAATATATTATTCATTCAGAAAATATCTCAACACGTGTTAACGCAGGTGCCCTTGTCCGAATAAATGTAATGGACGAGATGCCAAACTATTAGTATTCTGAAGAGCACGTGTTCCGACTTCCTTATAGCATATTCGTGCTTTACTGATATTTTCTTAGGCCTCCAGTCCCATTTTTAACGAAAGAGGAAAACGAATTTTTGACCAGATTTTTAATAAATTAGCAATATTTAAGATCACTAAGTTTTCTCTACGTAACAACAATGTTAACAATAATCGATGCATTTTAGTATGTAGTAATAACACAAATAATTTCTTCTGTGCATCTAAATTGTTTAAGGTTGTTGTCACTCAGTAAAAAATAAATAAAAAAATAATTTTCTGTAATATTTTAGTTTTAACATCAGCGTGCCAGATTGTTATTATAATCGGTTAGGTACCAAAAGAATCTGATTGTTTGCCTGTGTCTAACAAAAAATTGAGAAAATTCTGCACAGTATAAATTTTCACACGTTGCGGGTAAACATGGTTCACTTGGGTAAAAGTGGTTAGCCTTGACTAAACTTGGAAATACTCAAAAAAACATTGTTTGACTTGTCTCGAGACAGCCTAAATTGACTGAAAACCGCAGCACTACACAATCCACATTATGATTGTTTAATTTGAATATTGCATGTCACTTGACGTAAAGCTAGATTTTTAATTAACTGCCCGGATAGCTATTTAATAATCATGTCGGAATATTTGGAAGCATGGGTAATGGTTTGAATGAATTAATTTTATGTGCATTATTATTACCCTCCGTTGGTGTGAAATTCTTTTCATGTTATGTGTTATGTCATGTCTGACAAATATGTAAATACATAATTTACGTAGGTGTAATACATGCATGTAACCCGGAGGCTCTGAGGAAAATGATTTCTCTCAGGGCCTATGTAAGCTTTGGATATGCTGCGTGGGGGAACTTTTTAAGAAAAGAAGAGAATGAAGTTCTGGAAAGGAAAGGATATGAGGGGTGTTTAGGAATCTAAGGATCAGTGAGTCCAAGAGTGACGGATGTATGAATTCATCCCTCCCACAGCGATGTTCTGAGAGAGTCCTGCTAGAGAGGTCAAAAGATCTCCCTCAACCTGTATCACTCGATCCAGTGCAGCGCAGTTGGTTGGCAGAAAAATTGTATAAATTCATGACTTTATATGACTCCATAGCTCACTCTCGCTGCTCAAAAAACATCACATCTAAAAAACAGATCCCTAATATGTTTTTCCATGATTGACTATTATTTTAGAGCGCTGTTTTTTTAGGTTGAACGAATTTGGAGGTAAGAAAATTACTATAAAGAAAGGTTAATCTAAGGTTCTTTAATACGCAAGTTTTGTTCGAAGGTATTTTTGTACGTCTCGATTTGTGATGAAATTAGACTGATGGTTTTTCAATCAATCTCCACTCAGAATTCACTCAGGTAAAGAAAGTATCAAGTAATTCATATAAGAAGATACGAGAAACTATTCGACCTACTTAAAGTGCGTATAGTGTTCATCTAGTTGTCATCAATCATGCATTAAATCTTATGCAATCCGGGCATCAATGGTCCGTCTCACGACTTGAGACCGCCTTAGTAAGTGTGGAAGAGAAGAGATGATTTCAAATCTCAATAACAATATTGCCAAATACCCGGAGAATGTGTGCATAGCATAATAGAAAAGCAAATCTTTTGCAATTTTAACGTATTGAATGTAGATTTGTCATTGTAGCATACGAAAGATTGAGGTAATGTTTGGTTTTGGGAAAAAGTAATTAACACTAGTTTTGAGGAACAGGGAAAATCAGATATAGGTACTCATTATGTGCGAATATTTCATTGAAAAATGTTTGCCTACTTTTAACAACCTCCGTGGCATAATGGTTAATTCCTTGGCTTATTTACCAAAGCCGGGTCAAATATTTAAACTAAAAATATTTCACTTATAGGTTTTAGATTAGAGAGCGGATGATATTCTATATCGCTCTGGTGCGAGACAACCATTGAAACGTTGTGATAAACGATGGTAAGTTTGATTATTATCCTGATCTGAATATCTCTGAAGAATAGCTAAGCTAAGCACCCTTGTTTTCAACTTCTCTCCCTTTCTTACTTTTCCACTGCATTTAAGTTTACAAGCCCCGACCATCCAAGCTATAATTTTAAAATTTTAGTTTACAAGCCTTGACCATCCAAGCTATAATTTTAAAATTTTAGTTTACAAGCTCCGGTTAGTTTGTAATAAATATTTACAAGAATCAAATAAAAGTTGCATTAAATTAAATTCTGTTTTTATTTCTTTCTAAAATGTGTGAAAAATATTACCAGCGACAAAATATAATTTTAGGGGTTATAGATCGTTTGACCTACGGACGAACTGCCTCTGCCAGCGACTAACCATCCAACGAACACTTATTCTGCATATTTGTTTAGGATTGCAACCTGCAGGGTGAAAATCGCCTAGATGATAGCCAAACCCTGATAGTTTTGTTTACAAATATAATAACCAGAAATAAGTTCGTATTGAAAGGTCTTTTTGATTGACAAAGTATCCAAGAAGTTTCACAGTTCTCATAAATGAATCGATTTATTTGGAGTCACAACTGAATTTTAACAATCTTTTGTTCCTTTTGCCTTTTCGTGATATAATCGCCTCTTCAATTATCTGCTGTGACGCAATGGTATATTATTATAATGCACTGTGAGATCCGGTAAACTAAAGATGCGTTTCATCAGGTGTATTCATATTTGGCGGACTGGGTCAGGTAATAGTATGAAGGAACTAAAAGACAATTTGGCTTATTGAATATGTAAAACCTAATACAAATATTGAAACTAGACAATATTTAGTTAGATTAAAAGATGATAACAGCTAAATAGTGTTTCGATGTACGCACGTAGACCACAAAGTGTTGAAAGACACTTATTTTTAAATAATAATGAATAAAAATTAGCAACACTACAAAACTAAACAATTAAAAAAATTAACACGAAAAGGACATTTATATAATTTATTTGAGGTTCGAGGATTTTTAAGACATTTTCAAAATCTGATTCAAAAGTAAATTTAGTTCACCAAAAAACATAATTTTCATATTTTATGTTAAAATCATCAGGTAGGTATAAGGTATTTATTTCTTGTTATAATGGTGTTCATCGTAATAAGTTAAATAAACCTGATTACATTATGAATACAAAAAAACAAATTTCTCATTCAACCTCACCAACGCCTCTAGTTTTAATTATCTTAATTTTTAACGTAATTAGCAAATGATGCATTACAAAATAATTCAGCTTATGTGAAATCTTGCAATAATTTCATTGTTATTAAAAATAACAAAGGTTATTATTAATTTGTCTGGAATACTTTATCGCATGACTTAAAATGATTGTATTAAATGAAAAGAATTATATTTTCATGATGCCTTTTCAAAAATCTTGATTTTTACATTTAAAATTTTTAGCTATTTTCTTCACGTTTAGATAACTGAGTTTTAGGTGCATTTTATCAGTATTGTTTTATTTCCTTGAAATAATACTTGAAATTCATGATTTAACAAGATTCTTTACACGTTTCTTAAAGCGGAATAATTTTATTAATGTGGATAAATATTTTTTTGGCGAAACCGCAAAAGAGTACCAATCGCTCCCAGCCGTCTGGAGCCAGTGAGACTATGGCATCCTCAATTGAGGTATGGAGAAGGAGACGGGGATACGAAAGGTGGGGAAGTATTTGGATATTTTTAACCTTTTAATCTAATTATGGCATGTTAAAATCTGATTCAACTGTTAATATAACCTTTGATATTGAATATTTACAATTTGCCGACAAAAAGCCTTATTTTACCAAAGTTTTAATGTTTAATAAATACTAATGTTTTAATTATATTTGAACACCAAAAAATGCACGTAATATCGAAGTTAACATCAATGAAAACAATTAAGAAAACCGCATTCATAAACAACTCATCGCTAATGGATCAAAAGCGCTTATCATCGCAAAGATCACTAAGCTGTTCGATTCATTTACACATAAAGCTTTAAAAAAAATCAATTAAATATTATGCATTTTAATTTCTATAAGATTGCAGCCGAAGTAAAGTAAGATTTGCATAGTATATATGAAACGTTAGGATGTTATAAATTACGTAGTAGTTATGTTATGTATTTTTAATATTTGAAAATGGAAAGAATCTACATCGATAACGTGTATATGAGATAAAGATATGACAATAAGCCACCATTAGCAAGATAATAAATTTAGCCCTCGGAGTTTATTTGTATTGCGCTACGGGGAATCCCATTTACAAGCTTTGAGTGTACTTAGGTACATTTTGTGTTGTTTGTAAATGATGTTATGTTCCATTTGATAACTCGTTCTTTGCGCATTATTCTGATTTAATTTCTTTTAAAATACATGATTTAGTAACGTTAAACAAATAATAAAATAAAATATAAACATTAGCCATGAATAATAAAAACACATTATTAGTAAAAACCTACCTTTTATATATTGTCTCACAATCCACTGGGGGAACTGCAAAAATCACAAGTCTGTTTTCACTCGCACTTAAGTTGTTTAAAATCACAATTTAAATAAACTCAAAACACTCCCTTCAAAATAGGGGAGGTTTACAAAGCGAATCGTCCACTTAGAACGATCCGCGTAAGAAAACGAGCGTTACAACCCTTGATATAGGGGTTGGTCCAATGATTGGAAAAATCCTGCGATTTTTTAAAATTGTTTACAGTCGAGGGTTCGGTTTCAGACGCGCCTCAGTGGGCATGTTCCCCGCAGCACAGACATGGCGCGAGTGTCGGTCGCATAACATAGTGAAAGTATTTATACGGAGACTATATGAATATATTCGCTCATCTTCCCATTGTAAACCCACGACCTCTTACCTCCAATACAGCTGCACACGCAAAAAGGCAAAAAAAAACACTTGACCTAACATTTCATGAAACTTTTATACTTGTATCTTTCTACTGATAAGTGTTTTTTCACGTCTTTTTATTTTGCTTTCTTGTGGCTTAGGAGTGTCTGACCCAAACCTCGTCTGACATTTTTAAATAATCGAACTTTTTTAATCTCTGCTATGGATAAGGCACCGCTAAAAATTTTCGCACGAATTTATAATAATAATTGCATTAGTTTGGAGAATTTCGATACTGCTCATGGATTTATTCACATCAATCGAAATCGGCTGCGCAAACTTGCAAATAGGAATGTGTTGACATTAAATTCCTAATTTTAATCAATTATTGCAAAGGATGGCTAGAAGGCATGGAAACTGAGAAAATAATAAATTATATCCAAAATTGATTTTTCAAATTGAATTAAAAAAACATTTTTTTTTTAATTTTCATGATGTTTTTTCTTGATTTTCACACCTAACCTAGCCTAAACTGACCTAACCTAACTGCCCGAAATTGGTCTTTGAGGAAACTTTAGGGTTAAGGAAGTTGGAAGCGGAAGGAAATGATTAAAAGGAATGTAGGGAGTAAACTGGCTATTGAGATAATAATGAATAATAAAACTACTTTTAGAAATTAGCTCCATTGTGTCATTTATTGGATGTTTCGTGAGTATTTTAAGAAAATCAAAGAGAGGAGGTTCTGAGAAGGAAAAAGGTGTAAAGGGGTGAGTAAGAATCTGGGTGTTCAGGAATGACAGATGAATCCATCCCTCCCAATCCGGCCCGCTACGCAGTTGGGGTGCCCACGGACAAATTTAATAATATTGAATGTTGCTAATTTATTAAAAATCTCTTCAAATTATTCGTAATCCGGTTAAAAATGGGATTGCAGGCCTTTTACGAATGAATTGATTGGTTTCCTAGTAAAATTTTAGTAAAACAAAACGTATTATCACGATGTCGGAACACGTGTATCCCACCGGGAACACTAAATAAAAAATTATAAAAATTAAATGTGTCCTACGGAATATTTATTTATTATTATTATTCGATTCATGTTCATGTTAATAAAAATTGTATCCTAATCGCTTTCTCATAAAGGTCATACCATGATGATTTTAACTCTATGAATTGAAGAATAATCAAAAATAAATTGTGCAATTATCTCCAGAGCCATGAACTTTTGGTTAAGAAATCATTATTTGAATTTTTGAATCGCTCTAAATTGACAGGTCATTCGTAGACGCGTTCACGTGCGGTAAATGCCAACTGTATAAGGATGATGGGAAAGCGTTTGGCGTATCTCCTGACTATTCGAAGGTATCAATGAGAGTACCTTCCATTTAGCTACCGGTAAAAAGGAACGCAATAGACCCATGTCATCAGTGTTGTAATGAATTCAAGCGCCCTTGAATTGACTTTATCCCAAAAGCGGCGCTGTAAAAGAAGACAATTTTTTTTTTAATTAAAATTATCTATAGATAATATAAACAAGGACCATTAAAGATTATTAGTATGAAACCGCACACACAACGCGTGTCGCCAACACAGTTCATCCATACTACTGCAGATAGTATCTACGCACAGCGACCAGAGACATCCCGTTTGGTAGTCCGTGCAATTTGATCTTACCTCGGCGATAGTTGCCACACTTCCATTTGTTTCTATTACCTGTCGTTGAGAACAGAAATGTATATTTTTTAATATCTAGAAACTTGAGCTAAGAATCCTTTGAGATGATGAATGTATGAAATAATTCGTATAAATAGCTTTAGGAGGACAGCTAGAAATAAATTATGTAAATCCAGAGTTCGTAAATTAAACTTAATATTGTGTTACGGTTTTTTATAAAATGCATTGGATTTTGAACCTTACTATTTACCTAAATGCCTATTTATATTAGAACTGGGTCGATCGATCATTTTACACGACCTACTAGCGAAGTGATTGGATCGGAGAACCCGCTCTTGATGGGGAAAAATACGATAGAGCAGAGAAGAGAGATGATGAGGCTCATAATGTTAGTTGCGACCGTTTTTATTTTTTGTTATATCTGTCTGTTTCATATACTCTTTGAGAGTTCTTGACATTATATTCGTAAATGATTAAACATTACAAGGAGGTTTATAATCTTCAATATTTTACCCCCAATAAAATTAAAAAAATTAATTAGCTTCACAGACCAAAAAATTATATTAATTTGTTAACAACAATAATTATTTTCCTGTGTACTAATAATATGTGTTTATGCTCATGCTTTTTGTTTGAAATATTCTAAAAACAAGTTTATTTTTTCTTTCTCTCATTTTTTTGTTCAACATTGACATATATCATCAAAAATATTAGTTCGATTGTGGGTCTGCCTGTATGTTTGTGTAACTTTGGTTCAATGAACTCAGAATTATTTTGAAGTGTCACTTTCAAAATTTGAACTGATTGTTTGCCTCCTTAAAATATAATAGTTTCTTAACCAGAAAATTATCCATTATCAAATATAATTGTTTCTTTTGCAGGCTCCGTAGTAAGCGTTCAAAGATGGTTTTCTAAAAAGGGAGATATGTAGATGAATGTTAAGAGTTAGAAATATTAAAAAAAACTATAGTAATTAATTAAGCGGAAATGGTGAAAATATTTAACAAAACACGACTTGTTTGGAATAGAGCAAACATCTTAAAGATACACTGTGAATTTTTTCATACATATAACATATTAAATAACAGAAAAAGTTGAATTTTAATTTTTTCTATCGAGGTAATTAAATATATATACCATTTCGGCTGTACAAATGTATCTGTACAAACATTATCTTACAAAATATCATATATTTTTTTGGGATCTTAAAAACTCAAAGTGTTAAAGAGAAATATGTTATAAATCAGTTTAAATTCAGAATGCTGGGGCTAATGGGTAAATCTTAACAGGATGGATCCTATTTCATGATTTTTCAAAGGATCTGCAATTTTAGCTAACATTCAATTGTCAACGATTATATAAAGTAATTTTTCAATGATCTGCGCTAATATAAATATAATTGAAGAAGTAATTTTATTAGAACTAGGTAATTTTCTAAATTTGTTCTGTTTTAGTCACCTTTAGTTTGACAGATGGAATCATCGACATCATCTTTAGAAGTGAATCTTATAACTATAGGTACTAGAAGAGATATAAAGGTGGCAAGGATAAACTTGCATTCAAATAACAAGTAAATTGTATGTAAGGAAAAGGATACTTAAATGAGAAGGTTGTTTGAAAGGTGATAGGATGAACGTTATTTACACATCATTGCCATGTAATAATATCAAAATAAACATTCCATTAATGTAGCTATTATTTAGGTTTCTGGGAATTTATCCTGAAAAACGGTCGTTAAGTGCCATTGCAGCGTAAATTATGATTTTTTCATGTTAATTCAAAAGCTCACAATATTGGCTGTGATGTCGTTAATCTTAAAAGGTTGAAGGATATTTTATTTTGCTGTTAAGCTTGAAACGAAATGGTTAATATTGCGGTTCGAAATAATTACTAAACATGTGTTTACTAAATACAGTTTTAATTTGGAAGGTGGGTTTGGTTACAGCCGCCCCAGGAACCATTTATCGGATAACCAACACCCCTGCCATAGCTGACCCTGGGTGTTTCGCTACGTTTGGTGATTTAGCAGGGGTGCCCGGGTTCATCGGGTGATGTGTGTTCAAGATGCGCCTGCCCACCAGCTGGGTAGCGTGCCAGATTGGGAGAGGCTGGTTTGGGGAGACCCTTCGTCCTCTTCAGCTGGTCTCTCCACCCATCGCCTTGCGCTGCAGTGGACACTCCTGGAAACACTGATCCCTAGATTCCTACCCAACCCTCATGCCTCTTAACTTTCAAGAAATTCTTTTCCTTAATAAGACCCTACACACATATATAACGTAAGCCCTGAAGGAAATTATTTTCCTTAATAAGACCCTCCACACAGATATGACATAAGCACTGAGTGAAATTATTTTACTTAATAAGACCCTCCACACAGATATGACATAAGCCCTGAGGGAAATTATTTTACTTAATAAGACCCTCCACACAGATATGATATAAGCCCTGAGGGAAATTATTTTCCTTAATAAGACCCTCCACACAGATATGACATAAGCCTTGAGGGAAATTATTTTCCTTAATAAGACCCTCCACACAGATATGACATAAGCCCTGAGGGAAATTATTTTCCTTAATAAGACCCTCCACACAGATATGACATAAGCCCTGAGGGAAATTATTTTCCTTAATAAGACCCTCCACACAGATATGACATAAGCCCTGAGGGAAATTATTTTCCTTAATAAGACCCTCCACACAGATATGACATAAGCCCTGAGGGAAATTATTTTCCTCAGGGCCTCCTATGTAAGGTTTCAAAATCCATCCAAGATAAAAGGGACGGCCTTATAAAATTTCCTTAACCACTAAAGCCTCTGACATTTACTTGTATTCATATGTGAACTGTCAGAATGCAGATTGCGCGGACAATACTTTCGCATTACATTCGATACATTCGAACTAAATGTCTGTCTAATTTTTCACTTAACTTCACTCTGTAACCTTTCAATTTAAACTTTGAATTTTGTCTTCAATATTATCACTTATACACCTTAAAAAAAAAAACATTTTATATCTTTGAATAGTGATAAACACAAGTATTTGTAATATATAAGTTTTCCTCTGCTAAGCACAAGCAACACCAGGAGAGTGTTTATAATATAATATAAATCAATATTATTATGTTGTAATAAAATTAGATTTATATTTTTTTAAATATATAAGTCATTTGATAAATATGCTGTTTGAAAGTATTTCAAAATAAAATACTGTTTTTTTAAAGCAGGTGAAAGACTCTTTCAGATTTTAGCAATATTAAAAATATTTAAATTTTGAACCCAATCATAAAGTTTATAGAGTTGCTTAGCGATGGTTATATCGTGTAAACAGCAATTACCAATTTTCACGATACTAAAAAAGATATTTAATTAGACAAAGATTTATCGTTACTTCACTTTTTTATGTTTTATATTATTACTATGTTGACAAACTGCTTAATTGCGGTTTAATGATTAAATAATAAAAAAAATAATAATTTGCAAACCTTGACAAATGTTTTTCAAATACTAAAGAAGGGTTGTTTCGGATATTTAAAAATTCTTCATATTTCAATGTTTATTTTCAAATTATGTGAAAGATTTTTTCATGTTCTGTTATTATTTCAGTTTTGCCAAGCAACTAGCCTATAATGATAAAAATAACAGAACTTGAATAGGACTTTCACAGAGCCCAAAAATGAACGTTGAAATTTGACGAATTGTTAAAATTCTCCGTAACAACCCTTCCTAAATGTTTTTTCATAGAATTATTTCAAATTATTTGGGAGCGTCTATGGTAAATTTTGCGAGCAAATCGAAAGCGTGGTATTCTTTCTTTCTAACACTGTTAAATCATATAATCACATTTATATTTAAATGAGATAGCATAACTTTTTTAAGACCGTATCGGGTTTGGAGATATATCTCCCAAAACGACTCTAAGGGTGTTTGTTGTCTGTGAAGAATGTCTCTCATAATTGCCCAATGGGTAGGTGGCGCTTATGTACTATATGTGAATAAATAAAAAATTAAATTTGTTTCACAATAAAAATGATTCGAGTATGGTCTCAAACAGGGGGTATAACTCCGATCTTAATTTGAAACCGAAGAAAAGACACGGAAATTTCTAGGGTTATTTTATGACGTCTTTACAGCCCTTGATCTCTCACTCTCTCCAGCATAAGACCCGTGTAACAAAATATAGGTTACGCTCCAATTCCCCCGAAAAACCCGAAATGTCATCTGTCAGATTCATATTTTGTGTTGATTGTTGTCGTGAGTGGTTAATTTATCTTCTTGTCCAAACTTGGGAGTTCAAACCACGGAAGCTTTGAGGAGAGCAGGTTACGCCAATGGGCATGGAGAATTGACAGATTTGAATACATATCGTACCCAATATTAGCGAGATATGCGTTCGTTTGTGGCTTGCATTTCTCCATCGGAAACAAAAAGCAGAATGGATCACTTAGAAGTTCCGCACTGCTAACGTTAAATCTTCCCGGCACTGAATAAATATCAGAATTTACGACATTATCGGATCCGTAGTTGTGACGAAAATACAGGTGCGAATCTCCCTTTGTCTCCAGTGTTCCATGAAATGTGTAACTTCATTTCACCTCAGAATTGAATTTATTTTTAGACCCCATCCGTGTTCCGCCATGGCTCTACAATACAGAACGGTGTGATGCCATAAAAGACCATGATAACGTCATGCGAGATATAAATCCTTCTTCCAAAAGGATCCTGGAGGATTATAAAGGTATAAATTACTTGAAAGGGAATAATATTAAGTTTCGTTCACGAACTTTAGTTAACGCAGTAAATATGTTTATTCCAGAGCGTAATATCATCCCATTTACCAGCAGTGTGGTTCCTTCTGCTAAAAGGATCCAGGAAGATTATGAAGGCAAACGTCTATTCTATGTTACTTGAAAAGGAATAATGTTGTAGGTTTAGTTCACAAACTTTAGTTAATGCAATAAATATGTTTATTCCAGAGCGTGTACCAGAGGTGTGGTTCCTTCTGCTAAAAGGATCAAGGAAGATTAATAAGGTAAACATCTGTTCTATGTTACCTGTAAAGGAATAATATTCTAAATTTTGTTTATCAAATATGCAGATCTTTTTTTTCTTTCCTTCGACCACTAAAGTATTTTTTTTTCAAACATCAGTATTTCTGTAGGACCCAGGGGCAGTAATTTAGTCGCCTTACGGAAAAACGATGCTTCCCTGCGTAAGAATATTTATAGTTGTTTGCTTGATCTTCATTATTTTTTTTCCTTTTGTTCTGGATAATTTAATCATTGGCTTGAAATATTGTATTTTTCTTGGTAAAAGGAAGTGCATATTAAGTTACGATAGGCCAACTGCAGCTCTTTCTCCCAGGAAGAAGAACATTTTTTTGAGATTTTAGGTACCAGGCGGAAGCTGTATGTTCAACGTAAAAAAATGTTTCTTAGGAACGCCTCGCTATGGCAACTTGCTATAGAAATAGAACCTGCTTGGAGGACTCTTTCAAGTTTAAAGCTCATTCTTTGTAAAAAAAAATATCACAAGCAAAGCTTTTTTTTAGTTTTATTTATGCTCAATTCACCTCTTCCACATTAAATTTAAATGCAACTTCTTTTCTTTTATAAGTATACCTCTTATGTTGCAGGATTTTTATTATAAAAGGTGTTGAAATTCATACGAGGTTGTGATAAATTTAAATCATCTTGCATTGGTGATCCATGTGATCCCATGAATTCTTATATTTTATCTCGTGAATACAGTGTTACAGAGAAGCTTTGACTTAATTATGTTGTTGAGTATGTACTTAGTCATAATTGTGAAAAATTACATCTTGTTTCCTTAATTAATGAAACTTTTGCCAAATCTGTGTGTTTTGATTGGATTAATTGTGGGGAAAAAAATGATGGATGCAATTGTTAAATTCACTGTGCCTTTCATCATTAATTCTTGGTGAGCAGATATCAATACAAAATATGTGGCAAAGACACAAGACCGTATAAAATATATAGACTCAATGATTAGAATGGCCATCTTACGTTATTTAAAATATTCTTAATATAGGAATAAATGGTTGTCTTCATTATTAAAGAATATATTTTTTTAAATTACTTACTCAATTTCGCAATGAGTGTCTTTCAACACCTTCTTCAAAATGCACTTTTTTCTTAATAATTCTTTTATAGGGTTTTCCAATAAGAGGTGTTATTTTATTATGTATTTAAATTAAATTTTTATTTATTTTATATACATAAACACACACTTGCCACAAACTACACATCACTTCTTTTCACTTATCACTTTCTTATCACTTCTTTTATTTTATTATGTATATAAATTAAAAATGACAGCTTCAAAAGTAACATCTACCGAAATAGCGGGCTATTCAAAATAACACCTCTTATTGGAAAACCCTATATTTCTTGTTCTGTGTTAACTTGGTTAACACAGGACTTTAGAACGTTATTTTGGTACACATTTAAAATGTGTTTACTTATATATATTTTTTGCTTACTATTTCTGTTACCTTAGTGAAATTAAAAAAAAAACTTCAAAACAAGTAACAAAGTTTTTAATTTTTCTGATAAGCAAAGAAATGTTAACATTCAATACTGTCGTAGAAAAGCACAATCATTTTAAAAATATTTTTCCTAAAAATTTAATACCAATCTAGTATGTTCTACCTATTGAGCGGTCAGTTTTATGTTATATCTGAGAAGTCTGTCTTTTGAGGTGCGTTGTAGAGAGTTACATAAACATAACACACTACAATACTTTCTTCCACACCCATCAGATACTAAAAGTACACAACATAATATGTTTTATTGTAAATATGACATTAACTTGTAATGTTTGAAGCGGCTACACCAGTGATGTACAACCTTTTTTAATTGTCGGGAAAATTTACCCATTATTTATTTGTCCACGGCTTGCAAAAATGCTTACAGAATGTGGAAACAATGATTTAAAAATGACATCCTTTTTATCAAAGCTATTATACTCTCAATTCGATTGTTGTAAACACACCTATATTTAATCAATGTACACGTGCTTAAACGAACGACTACAAAGACATTAAAATTTGATATCATATATAATGAATCTATATACCGTTCCCCAATACAACGTTAACAAAGTGTTGGTAACAAAAAATGTAAACGACATGGATGTATTTTACAATAATAAGAACTTAGCAAATTTTGAAGGCCGTAAGGTGCAAATTATTTCAATCTAGTTTATTAATTATTTAATTTTTTTTATTAATATTAACGGTGATTTGGTGGATACTGGCAGATAAATTATTTTATGTTACCCATTATGTTTGTGCATTTTATTGAATATATTTTCATTGTACCTAAAAAATACTACGTATTGTGTAAAACCCCTCAGGGCCTTTAAAATAAAATAAAAATGAAATTGGACTGCACTTACACAATAAAAAATACCATACAATTTTAGTAACAAATCCTTCATCATTGCACAAGTAACATTTAGGATTCTCGTGAAACAGCTCTGACAGCCTCCGTATTCGAGGTTAATGCTTTCAACTTGCTATCCGGAGGTGACTAGTTCAAAAGCAAATTATATTTCATTTATTTGTGTTAGGTAAATAACGATTTAATGATTTAAAATAGTGTATATTATATTTGCGTCACGTTCCAGAGTGGAATATACTAGGTAGTATCGCCCTGGTATAAGACTACCTTTCAGAATCAGGCGCTGCTTGAAATAGCTCTAGCCGTGTTTGGTGACCAGATATCATGAGCCGGGAACTTCCTCACTCATCCTCCTCTTCTTAATTTCCTCCCCTTCCCCGCAACATTCAGCCTGACAACATACCGCAATCGGGGATGCCATAGTCTCACTGGATCCAGATTGAGATTGAGAGCAGTTGGGACTCTTGTTCGGTATTCACATAAAAAAGCTCTGTACCCCTCTTTGAAAGAATTTATGATAAAAATTTCAATTAGCACGCAAGTTGTTGACCACTGGTCCAGTTAGATGGACAGAATTCTTCAACTATTAGTACCTGTTATCGCATTAATAGCAGTACACACATACATTAATTTTGCAGACATGTGAACCTTTATTCGACTGGACACCTGTGGATACCTACAATTACAAAACACTTGTTGGCTTGTTCCGTAGAAAACAATAATGGTCATGTAACTGGGGGATAACCATTGATGTATATATTTAGATGCGACATGAAGCGCAAAATGAAGTTCCACTTTTTTACCTTCAATTGACCTCCAACTCTCCCAACGCTCTAACTAAAACTACGCGCACTGTTTATCGCATTCTAATAGTGGAACGCGTTTCGGCGAGATATTAGTACGCAATAGCGGCTCTAATTGTATAGCTTTATGGATGATATTAAGAAAGAGTATTATCTAATCATAGAATAGAATAACAATAATATGATAAAAATGAATTGATAATTTATTGTCACCTATGCATTGCGGGTTTTATCATTAGTTGGCTAAGTCTTCCATCATTGAACAGCAACCTTTTCCACTTACAATGATGGAAGTAGGAAATAGGAGGAATTTCAATATTGTAAGGTTAAAAAGTCAACCCGTAAAAAATAAAGATTCTTTTAGTGTAATCAAACTTTGTAATTGATAAAAACGGAACTAGTTCCAATATTACGCAAATGTATCATTACCTTCCTAGAGGAAGGCTGAAAGTAGACAGAATGCTGTAGAAATGAGATCCCTGAGGCGTATGTGTGATAAAACCATATATGATCGTGTGAGAAATTTGTAGATCTGAATAGTTTGGTACTTCCCCACTTTCCTATCCCCAATCTCCTTCCCTTCCCCACTAATTTTAGCCTCACAACATTTCCATTTGTTTTAAAAAAAAATTCAATTTTTTTTTATTTGGTTTGTCTGGGGATGGAACCTTCCCACCCAGGTACTGGATTCTACAACTCCACGAACCTCACCAAATGCCGATCTGATAGAATCGATATTTATTTCGTATATTAACTGCTGTAATGTCATCCGATTTCAGAGAAATGCGTATTTCCCCTCGTATGAGTACGTGATTGTTACCAAAAGTAAGTTGACAGAATGCATTGTCATCGACAACGAGTCTATCGGCCAAGCTTCAGCTCGATCGGATATCGGAAGTGTGTTAATTTCCACTTCCGAGATTTGAATTAAGTCATTCGTGAAAACAAAATAGAAATTCAAATAGTTGTATTTAAAATTTCGAAATGCCAACGTTTGTTCTGTGAAAATTGCATAAAAGTAAAGTGTTATTTTGCCGACAATTTTAACAAAGCGTTTGTTTACCGTAAGGAGAACTATAATTACTTTATTATGAACTCCTTTATTGGAACACTGTACACCGATCTGGACTCCTTTATGCCAAGCCCATATCGAAAGAATTCAAAAAAAAATTTTTAAACACATAAATTATAAACTAAACTTACACTTCTCAAATTATACGGAATCCATTAAATTTCTTAATTTTAACTCCCTCCAAACACGACGTCTAATTTTTGATCAAATCTTATTATTTAAAATCCTAAATAATTAGGTAAGTTTTTAGATTCTCACGGCCAAAAGCATTTTTGTTGTTTGTTTTTGGGGTGTTATGCCGTGTTGCGCTAACTCCTTCTTTAGCCGACGTTTCGGACAGCGTTGCAGTGTCCATCATCAGGGCAGATCCGGATCTACCGGATCTGCCCTGATGATGGACACTGCAACGCTGTCCGAAACGTCGGCTAAAGAAGGAGTTAGCGCAACACGGCATAACACTCCTAAATAATTGTCTGGACTCACCAGAACTTACCAATTTAAGAGGAAACCGGGTGGTGTTTTTTCCATACAAACGTATTCCTCATTTCCTCTCTGGATTTTGACACTAGAGAAAATATTTTTTTACATAATATGAATATTGACCGCAAGCGTGTCGGTACGTTTTGATTTTTTTGATAAGTTACTTTTTAAAGGAGTTATAACCCTTCAAAAATTGTTAAAATTGCCTTTTTTTAACGCCATCAACAAACGTTCAGTATACAAATAAGACGATGTATTTTTAAAAAAGCAAAAGATACAGACATAGAATTTTTTCTTCCAATACATTTGGTAAAAAAAAATTTGGAAATCGGTTCAGTTTTGGAGTAGAAAAATGAGGACTACAAAACCTCGATTTTGACAATTTTATTTAGGTATTATCAGGCTGAGGTGCATGTGTCCCTTTCTCTCAGTATTCGGGGGTGAGGGGGGGCGGAGAGGGTTTTGTTGAATACGTATACAGTCAACGAAGTGATGTTACATACTCAATAATTATATCGATACACTAGTCCACTAGTGTTGTCATGTCCCGAGTTATCGATGTTTTTTTAAAATTATTTTTCTGTTTGGTGACTTATCTTGAGTGTGCCAATACTTACCGAGCTTATTTACTAAAGTTATTGTGAAAAATTTAATTTGTTTACGTCAAATAAATTAATCGAAAAAAATTTAAAAAAAAACACCTGTTACAGACAGACCCCGAGATGATTCCGTTCCGTATTGCCGAGTTGGATATGTAACACAAAAATTAATTAAAATATTTTTTGATAACTTTTGAAGGTTGTACTCAACATAATATTATCCCTTTATAGGACACTTTTTTTAAGATACAACTACCGAACCAAAAAAAAACTTTTATATTTGACTAAATATATTGTTCTAGATTTTTTTTTTTAAAATTATATTTTACAAGAAAATGTGTGATGGTAAGTACATACACCACTGATCGTTTGATGGAATGCTGGTACAGCGTATGTTCAGTGGTACATGCATCTAGCACATGTTGTTGAATCGATTATGTTATTATAATATCATATTATACAAATGAATATTGAAATCTATGTATAAGAGGCACCATATTGTTTATTGTGCTACATATTAGGTACATACACATAACTAGTTTAGTTTTTATTTAACTTTTTTAATATGTTATATTATTACAGAAAAATGCACTTTTGGGAATACCTCCTACATCACTTGACATTTTCAATCTTCTTCAATGATCTAATATTTTTTGTTTTTAAACGCTTTATTGTAAAAAAAATTACTGTTTAACATTTACACAATGAAATTAAAACAATTTATGGCCCAGACCTTTCCCTCGCCGGTAAATTTCTTGGTATGCGACCGTCAATTATTTCTGGTAAAAGGCATTGGTGGTAGAAATTTTCTAACAGTGGAACGATTTTTTGCCAGATTTCATCGTCCCTCTCAATTTTTTCACACAGCAAACCTTTTGGACTCCACACAACAAAATAACAATAATTACGACGAGTAATATGTAACTGGCCTTGTACTTGGTAGAAGTAATTATGATTCCGTTTTAATGTTAAAGAATGGTCTTCCAATTTACAGTAATCAATTATCTTTTGTGCAATTCCCTCTTCTGGTGACATATTTGCTATACTTTAAGGGCATTTAATTTCAATTATAGAATCCTCACCGATAAGGCCATCCGGACTTGCCACTAAAAAGTTTTTGGTTTTATCGATAAATAGCCCACAAGCGGATACCTGCAAACTTGTTTTTTTTTGAAAATTACTCTATTGCTAGGCTTTCATTTTTTACCATAAGTTGTGGCCATAGTTCCTTTGAATTGTGAGTACAGTAAAGAGTTTAATACTCCCGTAACTGAAGTTTTTTGCCGAAGTTTATATATTTTTCCAAAGTTAGACGCCGTTATCCGCTTACGTCTTTCAATTGCCCACAGATTGTTATTGCTTTGGCCTACCGTATTCCGTTCGAGCTCTTCCTTATTCGTTGAAGATAATTCTTTGAGAAATTCCTCTTTTTTCGTTTCAAATATTTCAGGTGGCATATCTGGTTCTAATTCCAATTGACCATAATTTCCATCGGGCCCTGTAACTTTTTTTCTTTTTTCTGTCGTATTTTCATTATGCTTTAGTTTTTTTTCGACACATTTGTGTATTCTCCTTCGAACGTCGTTTTCTCTTTATAAAGTGCTTCGTGTATTTGCCGGGACTGTGGCCTTGGATTTTCTTTTGTATTCTTGAATGGGTTGCCAATTCACTATTCCACGAAGCTACTGCTCCAAAACATCTTGCTTGGTAAGATCCTCTTGTAGTAAAATTTACCCTTTTTCCACCTATAAATTACGTTGTTGAATTGCTCCACAGTGTTATTTGTCACGTCAATAATAAGACTTTCTGCATTTGCTATTAGAGACAATAAGAATTGTTGGATATCAGTCCATATTCCACAATCTCGAAGATTATTGACTTATCTGTTGCAGCAGGCAGCAACCTGTATACACGCACGCACAAGTCTCATTGACTTGTGAGTGTGCAGAAGATGAGCTCGGAGCAGGCAGTCACATGTATATACCTACGCACAAGTTGCGATGTGACTGAGATGATGAGTCAACAGCAGGCGCTCTAGTTGCGAGTTGCGACATGACTTTTTTATGTGTGCAACAACCTGTATACACGCACCCACAAGTCTCATTTACTTGTGCGTGTGCAGAAGATGAGCTCGGAACAGGCAGTCACATGTATATAACTACGCACAAGTCGCGATCTGACTGAGGTGATGAGCGAACAGCAGGCGCTCTAGTTGCGAGTTGCGACGTGACTTTTTTATGTGAATACCGTACAAGAGTCCGAACTGCTCCCGTCTGGAGCCAGTGAGACTGTGGATTCCCCAATTGGCGACTTAATTGGACTAGTATTACAAAACCCTGTAAGCTGATAGCTGATTTGGCCGTAACTAAGTCGCCGCGTGTATCATTATTTCTCCAGACAATTATTTTATATTATATTTAATTAATATTCTTTTTAATGAATATTATTTTTAATATTGTGAAACAACATAAATTAATTAAAATCAATTTACTTGCGCACGCCGTGATTTGAATCCGAGACCTCCAGACTCGAAGTCGAGAGCCTTACCCCTCAACCACGGAGGCAAAATAAATGTATCTACGTACATATTTGTAGTAAGTAATAATAATAATAAAGTTAAGTACAATACAATATTAAATAATGTAGACCTCGCTATTTTATTACGAATATGTACCTAGGCACCTACTTAATTTTTGGAATAAATGAATAACAGTAAATGAAATAATAAGAACTGATCGCGATAATATGACGCGAAGTCGCTATCGGGCGCGGCACGACGATTCGTGCTTCCAACACCTGCAGCCACGCACACACACGCATTGGGGTTCACCAATACACCGATAGCGCTTTTGCTGTCCCCGCTGAGATGAACGAAATAGAAATAATTTTTACAAATACCTATCGTTAAAATTTATCGGCGCTCCTGCGCGCCCTTAATAAATCTTCATATTCCGTCTAGATCAACCCGACAATCTGATTTATTTTATCTACCCCTGTGTAGAACAAACATTAGAAAAAAATCGCCAATTCCTCGTATATGTGCACAATATAATACAAAATTTTACAGCATTGACATTTTTGGTAATAACCTAAAGAAATATCGATATGAAGTAATGAGTACGATCGATTATTAATATGAGAGTGTGGAATGTATCGGGAGCATCTCCTATCCTCTTCCTATTTTCCTCTTCTTATCCCCTTCCTTTAACACCAAATTAATTGTAAGATACTAAAACTTCATTTCTAATGTACTTTAACATAAGAAACTTCTGTGGCTTGACTTCAGTTAACTTGTATATTTATATCTATCATTGTATATTATATAAAAGCTGTTTGTTTCTTATAAAATAAATAAATAATAAGACAAACAAATATTAATGATTACGCCTTCCTAATGCGTAAGAATTGCGCTGTTATTTGCTCTCATAAATTAGATTTTGGTACTATTTTATAAAGCAAACATATTTTTATTTTTGTAGATCTAAAAATAATTAAAATTAAGGCGCAGATATCGGATTGTCTAAAATCCACAATCTCTGCACGTGTATCACTGTCTTGGAGAGTGAGAAAATAATGATTCTAGAATAATTGGCAATCGTTATTTACTTTATTTTTATTTTTTAGTGAATACCTCACCAGAGTCCCAACTGCTCCCGTCTGGAGCCAGTGAGACTATGGCATCCCCAATTGGGGGATGTTGTGAGGCTGAAGGTAAGTGGAGAAAGGGAAAGAGGAAGGTGGGGAAGTACCTGGCTATTCAGATCTAGTCACTAAACACGGCTAAAGCCATTTGGAGCAACGTTTCAATTCTGAATGGTGGTCTTACACCAGGGCGATACTGGTAGTATCTTCCACTCTGGAACGTGCCGCAAATATACTTTATATTATTTTAATTAATATATTATTTTAATTAATTAATTGTGAAATAACACAAATTAATCAAATAAAATTTATTTGCGCACGCCGGGTTCGAACTCGCGACCTTCGGAATGGCAGTCCAATGCGTTACCACTGGACTATGCCGACTTACCTGTGGGTAACTTTTTATCGGAGTATATTCCCGAAACGGGGAATATTGCGTAAATTTTCATGGTGTTTTCCACATTCTAAATGTTGAAATCTACAGACTAAACAGTGAGGTTAATATGATTATTTACAAATGTATCATATTAATTATTAGAGCATAGTAGATAGCACGAGGACAGAATTTTACGAAAATACCATATGTTAGGTACCGAAGATATAAGCCGTCGAATTATTGATATAATTTGCAGCCGGTCAATAAGCTTGTGATGGTGATGTTTTTTAAATTATTTTAAATTAGAAATAAAGCAGTCATTTATCAGAATTACATTGTAAAATCTATAGATATTTGTTAAACCAATCAAGTTAGATGAATTATCTAAATATTCAAATACTGATTTACTCACCGATATTTAGTATTCTTGTTTACTTTGCAGTATATATGATAATATGACAAATAAAACATGAGAACAGTTAAAACAGTAATAATAAGTTTAAATTGTGGCACAACAATAGAAAAAAAACTGCAAGAATAGTTAAAACAATAATAATAAATTTAAGTATAACAATAGAAAAACTAAACTACAATAACAGTTAAAACAGTAATAATAAGTTTAAACTGTAGTATAACAATAGAACAAATAAACTACAAGAATAGTTAAAACAGTAATAATAAGTTTAAACTGTAGTTTAACAATAGAACAAATAAACTACAAGAATAGTTAAAACAGTTTATTTATTTATTTATTTATTTAAGGAGAAAACACAGATACAGACAGTAATTAAAAGATAATTTTCTAAAACAATAACTTGAGAATTCGCCTGCATCCTAACTATTTCTCACTGATTGACTGGTAGATAACAATTTTAAATATTTTTTTACATGTAAATAAGGTAAAAATTTTGTATATAGATAATGCTCAGTATCAAATAAAAGTGTACACATATTTTGTAAACAAGTTTAGAGATAGATCATAAAAAGTACTTAAAGAGTATAGTGAATGAAGAAAGTACACATTTTCTTTTTTTTATAGTAAAACAAACTTCAATTTCCTGCCAAAAGTACTATATGTAATAAGTTTAAACTGTAGTATAACAATAGAACAAATAAACTACAAGAATAGTTAAAACAGTAATAATAAGTTTAAACTGTAGTATTATAATAGAAAAAATAAACCACAGGAACAGTTAAAACAGTAATAATAAATTAACATTGTAATATAACAATAGAATTAATAAACTTTAAAATCAGTGAAAACACTAATAATTAGTATCTAAAATTTTTGCATCAAGAAATAGATTCAACCATTCTGATTTATATGTTTTCAAGATAAAGTTGAAAATGCCTATACGTGATGTCGCGGCAATGACGTAGCTATAGCATTCATATGGGGGGTGAAAAAATTATTCATTGATAAAAGAGAAGTTGTAAATAATATTCTTGAATTTTACAGGAATGTTATCTACGAGTACTACTATATTTTTCCTATGCAATACTGTGGCCAACACAACAACCCCTTATGAAAGGCCTTAGTTCCTTCTTCAGCCAGACAATATTATTAAACAATGTTTGGTAATTTTTAAAGAATATATCTCTGGGTTCAATTTCAATTACAAGACGAGTTAAATTTCTTTTGTGTAGGTTTTGTGTAAGTGTCTAAGATCACAGAGTTTTTGCCATTGTTTTCGCTGGCAATATGTTAACTAATTATTACTGTCGATGATTTGATCAGCTACATAGTATGCAGCCTAAGATTTGAAGCTAAACCCTTTTTTGTGCCCGATCCTTGTTCAAATACTGAATAAAGTTTGGGGTATTTTGCCAAATGTCAGATGTGGCAGGGCAGATGTGTAGATTGTGTTGAAGTGTGTGTTATGTATGAAACGGTCCAGTTAGGGGCGGTATTGCCCGATTGGGCCCTATTAATCTTATAAGGGCCAGTATTGAAGTATAATAATAAATCACCTTTGGTGATACTCGCAAACACACGTATTTCTTTGAAATTGGTTGAAACTATAACAGTTTAAAGTAGTTAATATGCGAAATAAATCCCGGTACAATCCGACCAGAATTTGGTTTAAGTGATAGCGCAGTTCACTTATTTTCGTCAATTCCGGGGAAGAAGGTTCAATCCTCAATCAAACAATTTATTTTTCTTCTTTATTTAAAAAATAATATACTATTAAAGTTCACAGCAGTTAAGTGCCATTCCTTGGGAAGAAAGGTTCAATTCTTAGTAAAACCAAAAAAGAAGAAAAAAAAATTATATCCGTATATTAATAAAACTGCAGCCATAACGATTAAATCATTTATCGTTAAATCGCCGCTGTATTGTCTAATCCACGATTTCAATATTTTTTCTTATTGTTAATAAATAAACTCATCTGGATATAAAAAAATGTAGTCTTTTTAACTATTTTAAGTTCGTCCTCCAAAAATACTTCCTTATTTTCATCACACCTTCGAGTTGCTCACCGAACTACCGAAATGTACGCCCGTTTGCATTCATTATTTCGGTCCAGGGGCTAAGAATAAAGAGAAATCTTATCTGGCGGTAGATAAATTCATTAGGCGACACCTCGATGGCCGAAAACAAACAGTCAGGAAACGTTAGCCTGTTACCATAGCCTTCAGCAAAATGTGAATCATCTGGCTATTCCGACAAACTTGAAATCATCTTACGTAATGGCACGTGAGCTTATTTTCAATTTGGGAGACGGGTATGGGTACCGCCGCCCCCGAACCATTTACTGGATAGCCAACACCTCTGCCATAGGGCACCCTAAATGGTTCGCTACGTTTGGTAACTTAGAGGGGCTGCCCGGGTTCATTGAGTGACGTGTGTCCAAGTTTGGCGACGGAAGCGTCTGCTCACCTGCTGCTTGTTAGGCCTGATCGGGAGAGGCCAGCTTGGGGAGACTCTTTGACCTCTCCAGCTAGTCTCTCTTGACACATCGTCTTGCACCGCAGCGGCAGGGATAGATTCATACATCCGTCATCCCTAAACACACTAACTCCTAAATTCCTACCCACCCTCATACCCTTTTCTTTCCCAGAACTTCCTTCCTTTGCTTAAAAAGACCCTCCACACGACATCTCCAAAGATGAAATAGGCCCTGAGGGAAATTATTTTCCTCAAGGCTTCCTGTGTGGGGTTAGTGTAACAAAAAGTTGCGGAAAACGTCTAATTAAATTGAATACCAAAAGAATTTTCCCTGAAAATCTGCGCAGTGAAAACTTAAGTCACGGCGGTGTGCTTCATATTTTTGCACCTCTAATTAATTAAAAATTTAATATATGAGGTGTTCTTCTTTCGTATGGTGGGGGGTCAGTGGGGAATATCTTTGTCAGTGAGCCATTCCAGGGCCTCAGGCGTCGCACCCACCAACCGTGTGGACCTCATCAATCCCGCCGGGGAGTTAATGCAGCGGGCATTCGTTGATAACATTTTCAGTCGTCTGCCCGCACCGCATTCACACCGCCGACTCTTTAAGGCCCAACCTGTACATCGTGTGGACACAAATTGAATTAGTATATCGATGGCCACTGAATATAAACAATATTATGTTAAATTTGTATTAATCAAAGAATATAAATTATCACGATTGATTTTCAATGCTTTTTTTATTGTTTATTTATTTGAAAAATCATGAGATGTTAAAACTGTAGAATTTGTGAAGCTATAAGTATTTTAAAAATATTTGCCCCGTGATCATTTCCTATCAAAAAAAAATAATTAGAGAAGATCAGAAATAACGGTGTTCATTCGAATTTTAATTCGAATGAACACCGTAAGTAAACTTAGGTCTGTCAAAATTGTAAACAAAAGACACCATTTTTATGCAGGATTATCATAATTGGTTATTGAAAGATAAAAAAATAAAACAAATACTCATCAGTTCCAATTTAAAAAATTAAAAGTTCATTGAACTTGAATAATTTAAACCATTACACAGGAATATTTCACATCACGCATGAACGCACAAAAATGGAAATTATAACCCATGTTTAAACATTCTTAACATAATAAAAATAAAAATAGGGTAATAATAGCCTCAATCCAGTTTGTTAATAACCTTGAACGCGGGAACAGCTGTTACAATAATAAAGACTAAAATACTTGCAGAAATGAATGATAACATTATATTTGTTTTATATAAAATAACTTATTACTCATTACTACTTCCTTATAAACGATAAATGTCACAATAAATAATATATATTATAGACGATATTATAAGACTACATAATTAAATCGCTAAATAGATAACATAATTCTACACTAATTAGTATGTCCAGTAAAAATAAACAACCGAAAGTTAAAACAATAATTCAAAGTTTATGCAAAATCCAGTCCTTTTTTCATCCTTTTTTAACACCTACCTTATACTGAATTCATAGAATAAAATTTATTCCTTATTCTATGACTATATTTAGTCCATTTTTAAATACGTCTTTTTAAATATAGATTATTTTTTATTGATTGAATATGAATCGATGAATGAAATGGTATCTTGAAAGTGGAAAGTTAAAATTTTTCCTACATCGGATCGAGTTGAAATTTGGCAGATAGACTCGTTGTCGATGATGCATTCTATCAGCTTTTGATTGTGCACACAGGCATACACATACATTTCTCTGAAATTGGATGATAAAATTTACAACAGTTAATATCCGAAATAAATGTCGTTACCATACAATTAGGATTTGGCTCAGTCACACCTAAAATATATAAATATTCTAGTGGATCCCCCGCAATGCTTTGCTATTGCTAATGTCTTTCATGGGGGGTGCCTCTGACTTTCTTCTGACCATTCACTACTGTATACCACAATGTCACTGTTAAAAAACTACATTATATCGACTTCAATTCGACTCCGTATCTCATTCCAGTGCAGAGATATTGCGTTTAGTATTCCTACACTCCTGGCACTAATAAAAACAAACTTTGAAATTTTCAGCGATATCGGTGGACTACTTTTCGAGTTTTGCGAGCACAAACATACGCAGGCTGAATTTTTAAATATTAATATTGGAAACCAGTTAGAATTTAACTCAATTTGGAATGCATTTTATAATATAAGTCGTTGTCCTGCCACAGACCGTCTTCCATGTAGGGAATTTAAAATTTGTGTTTGTATGTATTTTTGATGAGAAATCATACCAGCCATACAAATTCACAAAATTTAATTGAAATCGGTTAGGCGATTTCGGAGATTAGCGTGGATTTTTATAAATAACATTTTTTTTACTAGGAAAGTTTTAAAGGTATTTTAAAAGTTCACGGCATTTTAAGAGTCAGTCCCTGTGGAAGAAGGTTCTAGCCGACCTAGGAGACGGCGTAACTAGATCTAAAATTGAAAATAAAGTATTATAGTGAAAATAAAATTTACTTTACTAGTTAATTTTTCATTTCTTATTTTCGCTGTATTTAGAGTAAAGAAAATATAAAACTTATAGATTTCACGTGGATATCAAAAAATAATTATTATTTACTAGCTGTACCCCGCCACGCGTATTTGTGGCTTTTCTGCAGATAGAGAGACAATAGCGCGTGTTGCTTTTAAGTCCAACAGATGGCGCTGTTTTTCAAAGCTGTACTCAGCTGTGGCTCAGTCTTTTTGTGCAAATAGAGAAACAATAGCGCGTATTTAGAGTAAAGATTTATTTATTTATTTAGCTTGACGTCCAACAGATGGCGGTGTTTTTCAAAAAGCATAGTTTTTACAGGTGACATCTAAATAATATAAAAAACATACTCGTATTCGAATACAACGTTGTGGCAAAATTCCAAAACAATCGGCGAAGAACTTTTGAACAAACGAACATTTACATTTTTATTTTTATAGATGTTATAAATCTGTAGGTAGATACTATAATTAATATTATTTGCCAAATATTTCTCGGAACACTCTAGAACTCTACAATTTATAAATTAGACTCTGGCGATGTAAATTTCGAATAAAGAATTCTGTTACAAATTCTTTATTTGGTTGAACGTTTTCATTTCAAAAGTTTAATTATTTATTTCTGTCCCGAACGATGATCAAGTGACACAATTTTTTGATTCAGGTTTTATTTTTAATTTATTGTATTTTATTCAAGTCTTACAAAGCTAATAATATTGAGTCCGTGTATCTATACACGAGATTCGTTCGTCGATTAAATAATATTGCTGATTCGAAACATTTTGACATAATGCTTTCTTAATAATTTTCCAACTATTTAAAAAATTTTTCAAAACAAGAGTTTTGCTATTTAACTACAGTAACAATAAACACTTTCAAAATAATATCGAAATTATTAATTTATTGAACGCAATTAACGTCAAAAACTTTTTTTTTTACACCAACCCCACGCAAAATAATTTCCCTCAGGGCCTATTTCATTTCGTCTAAGTTCTCGGAAGGAAAAATGTGTGAGGGAGGGTAGGAATCTAGGGATTAGTGTGTCCAGGAGTGACGGGCGTCCCCTGCTAATTCACCAATCTTAGCGAACCACTTGGGGTGACCTATGGCAGAGGTGTTTGTTCTCCAATAAATGGCTCTTGGGCGGCGATACCCAAAGCTGCCACCCAAATTAATTAAATTTGACTGTCGATCAATTTGGTAGGAATTGCTTATCTTCTATTTATGTTTTTCTTAGAATGTCATGAAATGATATGCAAATATTATAAAGACAGATGAAGACAATTCATTCAAAATTGATGTGAGTGCCAAAGGATTTATTATAAATACTATAAAAATTCTCGCTAAGCCGGTACGGAAGCAATCCATCTAATAACATGATTCTTATGTAACCTCTGTTTATTGAATCACGTAATTTTGTTATTTTTAGTTTGGACATGTCCTGTTAGCAATTGGCATTTCGGCGACTTCACTCAGTTCCTCTGCACGCTACGGTATTATGGGATTGGCTCATTATGACCTACTTTCCACGGTGCATTTTTGGTGATTTATTAATATTATTCTAACATTCTTCTTTATTTTGCAAATAAAGTCCTCAAATGTTCTCTGTTATGTCATAAGAAAGTTTTAAGCTTTGTTGGTTACAAAATGTGGGCATATTTGTTTGTAGATTTCATAGAATGTTAGCTTTTCTTATTATCGTGTAATACTTAGTTTTTTTTGAGCCCCAATTGTCTTACTTACTAGTAAAGAACAATCAGTGACGGTTTTCTCTGAGGAGCGTATGTGCGGTAAACTCCCAAACAGTAGCAAAGACGAAAAATATAATCATGAATTATAATATTCCCACATTTTGAACGACGAGTGTGAAAATCCGTTCATAGAAACGGAATCAGAACGCACCTGTAGACAGATAATTCCTATAGGATATTTCAGCAATATTCTATCTCGTGGAGTTAGAGGTAGGTACTTCTCTATCTTCAGAGCCAAAATATTCGTGTTTATTTATGATATGGAGTCCGAGGTACGTACTTCTTTATCTTCAGAGCCAAAATATTCCTATTTTGATGCGACGCACCTTCCACTAGCGTTTATCACACATTGTACACGTGACATCTGAGCTTTTAATGAAATATAACATATGTATTGATTATAGCTTTATTATATTTCATAAATATATATTTAAATGATGCCATATTTGTGTGCGCCTTGGATGAAAGCGAAACACAATAAAAAGTAATTGATTATTATTGGATGCACAAAACATTTTTTCCATTATTCTTGTTTGGAAATAAATGTTGCTGGGGCTTTTTAACTTTTCATACATTTTTACAAATATTGGATACATTTGCAAACTTGGTTAAAAAATCTAAAATTTTTATGAGAACGGATGTTATTTTTCTTTCTTTCTAAACTTTTATATAAAATAACAGCCCCCTTTGATAATGGCCACGAACCGCTACTGGGGACGACAAATATAAAATTAATCCACTGATGCAAGTGTACCAATACGAAAAAATGTGACAGTTAGACTTATACATAATATAAAACCACGAAATTAAAAGAAATCCGAATATATTGTTATCAAATTTTGTATACATGGTTTCAATACGATAAATATTGTGAAAAATTTGTTTTTAGATAAAATTTATGGTGGTTATTGAATTAGATAAATGTAATAAATTTAATGTGTGCAAATGTAATGTTGGCAATATTCAGTCCATTTTAACAACATAATTGACTACTAATTTTGTTCATTTACACTTTTGTCCATTTTCTTACATTTTTAAAGATGAAAATATTTAGTCCATTTGAAAAATTATAGATGGCAGCACGTTTGTAGCGAGCTTTCCCAACAGGCGTTAGTGTATTAATACTGTGGATAGATTCCAAGTGAATTTTGAAGATACCAGGAGATATCAAATCATACTATATCCAGGAGATATCATCTTATTTCATGGCTTCATAACGTACTTACTAGTACGAGAGCAGTTCTCTTAATTGATCCAGGCTGCAGTCTGTAGCGTAACCCAATTACAGAGTAATTTTTTTGCTAGGAAAGTGTACCAAAATAAAAGCGTGATATATTGCTAAATGACCTATTGGTTATTATTTTTAAACGAGTTATTATTTTTAAACCAAGATCCTTAAAACCCTACAAAGGGTGATTTAGTATTTTTGTAAGGATAAATCGTATAAACGAATTGATAAATTAGCATAGGTTAACCGAATTCCCAATGCATTTTGATATAATAAAGAGTGAGGACCAATATTTTTGTTTCTTGTTATTTATTGCTTATCCCCGGACATATAAATTATGTCACCCACTGTGACAACCCGGATTAAAATTCAGACAAATAGCTACTTGCTGTCGTGTGAATTTTGCATTCAGAATAGAGGTCAAAACATAAAACGAAATCTGGTCATATTTAAGTCGTTCTCGGGCTACTCTGACTTCTTTCACCCTTTACTACTGTATACCACAAAGTTACTGTTAAAAAGATAGATAGATTAAGCAATGTAATTTATTTTGTTAGTAGGTTACTGTGGTAGGTTACTATGATAGTGAGAACGTATTTTCTAAAATTTAAAATTTTATAATTGTTAGTGCATAAATGTAATGATTTTATGCTGCCTCTCTTAAAATAGTTGGTTGTGAAATGGTCTGCTTAGTTGCCTTCCAGGCAGTTGATCGGGATACAAAAAAATCGTTTGATGATTGATGAAAAGTGTGATTTTTCTGTGTGAAATTGGTTTATGAAAAGTGTGATTTCTGACGAGTCTGCGCTAGCATTACCTGCATAAAAGTTTTAAATAGAATACTGTTGGTGGATTATCAATTTGCCGAAATCATTTAAAAATATTTGTTTATTCATTGGTGCTAATTTAATATGAAAAGGATGTTTAAGGATGCCTTAATTCCACGTCTGATTAAAAACAACTAATTACTATGGAAATGCATTCAAAATTTCTATATTTATGTAGATAGGTATTAAAACCCACGTACAGGCTTCACCTTTATAGGATTCCTTTATTACTTATTTTTAAACGTTAATTTTTTTAAATTTTCTTTTATATAGTATTTATTTATGTTTATTTGAAAGAAACAAAACAGGTTGTCTGAAAAAAAGATCTATACGTATGGAGATAAATAAAGTTAGGCCAAATTTTTTATTATGCTATAGATGCTCAGAGGCAGTAGTTCTAATGTTGTCTTAAATTATGTACCCACCTTTTTTTACCCTGTACCCTGTTCTGAGGTTACATTATTCATGGTTTTGTGTGTGAATTTTTTTGTAAGTACGTTTTTTTTAGTAAGTTTTTGTAAGTATGTTGAAATGTTACAAGAGGATAATTAAAAAGAAGAATTTAGAAAAAAAACATACGAGAAAAAAAAAAAACAAGCGTTAATCTTTGTTATGCTGCAACATTGTATCGATATTAATCCTTCCCGTGTCAATAGCCATATCTTTTATCTTATTCGTTTGAAGTCAGTTTTTTTTAATTGTTTTTAATGGGAGAGAGGATATTAAATAGTGCATATTTCTCTGTGCTAAAGTCGTTTTAGTTGTATAGTGGTGGAATATATGCATGTATATTGTAAATGAATATCTATAAAAACTTTTTATAAAAAAAAATCAAAAGAAAAACGCAGGTACGTTGTATCTAATTTTCATAATTACGTTTATTGTGTAGTTAACCCCTCCAGCATTTGAGGGTCATATATGACCGGGCGTACATATTTTATAATTTTTTTTAATCTTTTTTTCTATTACGAGAAAATACATAGTTTTTTGACGTTAGAAAGAGAAATAACAATTCTTTCCAGTTTGCTTCAAATATTTATACTGGAATCCATTAATGCAATCCTAAAAATAAGTAAATCAGTTTAACTTTAAAAATTATTTTTTATTATTTGAACAAGATAAAAGTGAAGAAACAGTTTTTTTTATAAATTTCCCAAACAAAACGATCGTGTTTTCGAAATATCTAGTTCTCTCAATTTTTCTATGTTGTAAAATAGAAATAGTAATGTATATTTTAAATGCATAAAACGGAAAGATTATTCTCTATAGTTTCTAAAACAGTATTTGTTTTTACGTAAAATTAAATAATAAGTTGTATATAGCACATTTGAAATATACAGAAAACATTTCAAAATGTACAAAAGTGATGAAAGTACTGAAGGGTTGTAGTTGAAAATACAACGATTGAATATTCTGTATTCGTAAAAATAATTTACTTCGTGGCTAGCCATAATTACAATAAAAACACTAACATTAGTTTTAATCCACTTTATGCTAATAAAAGAAACATTTTGTTTTTCGTCGTCATAAGAAGGAAACCATAGATAAATGTAGGGCCGAGTGATGTGTGGTCACCTCTGCCTAATCCCAATTAAGTCTCTACTATAATTTGAAAGAATGCTGAACGTTTCAAAAATATTCAATAAATCGTAAATGTTGTCATTTAAATTTAATTTGATATCCTCATAAGAAACAGGATACACATCAAATTTCAGCCTTTTTTTGCACGACAGCTTTTTGGAATCTTAAGTCAATAGGTACTTCTTAGCACAATGGAAATTATAAGTTTTGCAATGAGATTGGAGATAGTGAACGCTGGGGGCAGAATTAAACAATGATTTATTATTTAAAGATCATGCTAATATTTATATCCTTGATTTTGAAGACGGTCAAGGTAAAATTGGGTTCTAGAGATGTCTTTTAAAATGTTAATGGGAACCAAGGTATTAGGCATTGATGGGAGATCAAGCGGATGTTCTGCGCTTTATCGGAATCTTGGTATTTCATGATAATGTCGTTTTAAAAATAAACTATTTTTTATGTGGTTTCAATAATCAAAGATTGTTCAGGTTTTTTGCAGTCCATAACTTGAGTTTTATTTTAATACATTATATTTATTTTAACCACTAAATTGCATACATTATTTATTTGTATAGAAAAAAGTAAGGGTTTTTGGCGCGACCGGGACATGAACCCGGGATTTTCCTAAACTTGTTCTCCATTATCATTCTCCACTTTTTCAGTCTTGCAACATTTTTATAATAAGGTTTGCCATAATTCCACTGGGTTCAGATAGTTATCACTTTTGTGTGGTATCCCAAATAAAATAAAAATGTGCTTAAAATAGAAGTATTGTAGGTACTAAAAGTGTTTTGTAATATTTTTTTAACGCATACCCAAAAGATTGGCCAGGGTCAATTAAAATATTTTGATCAGAGCTTGTCATTAAAAATCCCAAATCTATTTTATTAAACTCACTCCAAGTCAGGGTCAATAAAATTGCAAAAATACCCAGTAAACTGGAATACTTCATATGACATCATTGTATTGCTCAAAATTAAAACACAAATTGCAAATGTAAGAATTATTCACCAGGTGTGATTAGAGTTTTGGGTTTACCTCTTTATTGGTCGAACTTCTTTAATTGGTTATTGAAAACCAATTTCTTGACAAAAAACTCTGTTTTTTGTTTTTGGTGAATTTATAAAATAAATATTTTTAAATCTATGATATCAGTAATTTCCTCTATCGCTTGTACCATGTCAGAAGTCCATTACTGCTATCACACGCAATGCAAATTACTAAACTCAGATCCGACTAGTATTTTGTATGAAGGTGGAATACGGCATGACAGCTATGTGATAAGGTTAAAAAGATATTGTTTTAAGGATTTAAAGGCATAGTCGTGAATGATGAATACTTGGAGCAGGTGAATGAGCTTGTGAATTTGGGAAGTACGTTGACGAGAGATGAAAAGATTGATAGAGATACTGAAAGAAGGGTAACTAATATAGGACCGAACGTGGTTGGCGCTGACAAAAAATGTCCAAAGAAGCGAAGCTAGTAGACCACAATACATTGATGATACGTACCCTGATGTATGGAAGTGAGGCATGGAATTGGCAGAAGAAGGATAAAAGTAGACTGAATGCTGTAGAAATGAGATCCCTGAAGCTTATTTGTGATAAAACCATGTGTAATCGTGTGTGAAATGTGGAGATCCGCAAAGAATGCAAGGCTTCTAAGGCCGAAAGTTTTCTATATATAATGCATATTATATTTATAGAAAGTAGAGAAAAGTCGATGTTTTGTAATCAAGTCGTAAAAAAATATTTTCGGTCGCTTACATTGCTTAAGCTGGCAAAACCTTATGAGATCATCACAACCTCAAAACTTTATGACAAACCATTCATATGTCCCCGAACAAAACCAGGCACACGTCAGCTAGTCTATTAATAAAAATAGATGTGTTATAGTAAAAAATGGGTTTTTTATGGCTTGATCACAAATCACCGAATTGTCTCTCCTTTTTTTAAATTTGCATGTATTATATTATGTATACCTACCGGAAGAAATTCTATAAATGATAGTGAAAACCAAATTATAATCCATTGTTAGTTTAGAAGAAATAAGCGCATAGACAGACAAATGCGGATAGATAAATTGTTTTATGCTATTTAGTCCTTTAATAAAATTAGATGCATTGTAGCAAAAAAAACTTGTTTTGTTATGGGTTAAATTTCTTCTATTTATTCAAGGTCATTGTCATCTTTCACATTTCTCACGGAGATGTTTATATATATATCGATGACCACAACATGTAAGATTACAAAATGGGTATTCCCATCGGAGGACATTCTTTTATGTAATAATTCTGACCGCAAGTTGAAGAGGTACAACGTTAAATCCATTGAAAAAACTCACCAATCCTTCGAGTTCAAGGCTAAAATATGATTACATTAACCTTTCACTATATTCGGTCGTTGAGACGCTCCTTTTTAATTCCAAAAGCTGTTTTTAAGAAGCGAACCAGGTACCTTCTCCATTATTTTTCTTATAAAATTTTATAACTATTATTGTAGACAAATAATGTGTTTTCGTTTGAAAAACCGGTTAACGCGAAACGTGATTGAATAATTAGAATGGTAAGTGAGGTACATCCAACAAATTGATTTGAAAATATTTGATGCATATGACACAAATATTTGATGCATATGCATATGCACAATATTTAAAAAATAAATATATAAATATCTAAAATCTATGTAAAATATATGTCTGGAAATCCGCAGTATAAGCGGGATATTGATGAATTCACATTACATTTGGACTCGATTTCGCGAAATTCCTTTTTTGATTTGAGCTTTCGTTATCGAGTTAATCGAGTCTGAAATTAGAACTTTTTAACCATATTTTGAAAAGCGTCGTAGCGTAGACCGGCTCCTTATTTATTAATTTAAAATTAAAAAGAAAAAAAATCGATATCACTGAAAGTTTTTTTTTGCTTCTCTGTGTGATGTAGATTTACCAGTTTCTTTTTGTACGACGTGTTTCCGGACATCATGTATGAATAGAATATATTAGACTTTTATATTATGATTGATTTAATTTATCAATTGACTTATTAACTATCAATATTCCAGCAAGATGGAATTATGCAGATTTTTTTAAACTAGCTAGTGCATATTTATTGAAATCAGATATTAATCATGCTTTTGATGACTCCGAAGTTGAATGTACTCTTTTTTCATGCATTTAGACGATTCGCGCATTTATTAAATTAAACATTTTTTTACCAAAATTTGTATGAAATAATTAGATAAGATATTATAATTTTTTCAATCACCAACTTTACCTATAGTTAAATTATTTTTCTAGAGTTTAGTAGCAGTAAAGACTATGTTAATGTGGTGATGTTCGCCATCCGTAGACACAAGTAAACCCAATGTATTTCGTGTTAATACTAGTTAATAATTTTCCTTTCTTTTATTAAATTACAAAAGTTTAAGCTGATCATCACAGCTGAATTTTTTTTTCTCTAAAAATATAATTTAAATACATTAAAAGTTTGGAGCCAGATATCATATGTATAAAGAAATTATTATTTACCTCTTCTTAATGTTATGCCAGTTGACTCAGGATCCAGAATGTTCTGAAGTGAAATTTATTTATTCGTTGTTGCTAACGACATCCATGGAGTAATTTTTTAGTAATGTTTTCAAGAAAAAAAATTTATCTACCAGACAGCTCTCACATTTAAAATAGACTCTCCAGAATAGCCTTATGGTTCCATAGAATATCTGGATCTAGAATGAATTAAATAACTGACATCGAGCATGTAAAAATTGGTCCAAGCTTGCGAGGTAAGATGTTCTGTGGGGGACTGTTTTACGTTGAGTTTCACAGAGTGTGAATGAGAATGAATATAATTTTTAATAAAATACATTAATTAGATATTTTTATCATATAATTATGAGTCCCAGGGGGATCGTAACTAAGCTAGAACCGTGAAATGGCATTGTTTGACTTAGCCTAGAGTCTAAAGTTGACCATTTTATTTTTTTTTTTTACAGAAAGAAACCATTCCCAGGGTAAGAATAACCTGAAAACATTTGAAAATCTCCTACTACCCCCACAGTAAGCGGAAAACACTGCTTGTGTTGTGATGGAGGACTTAACCTGCCGAGGAATTGAACGCCCGAAAACATATGTATGCTAGACCTGTAGAAAAGCTAATAGATGTTGCACATTAAAATAAAAATGGATATATTTATCCAAGACACTATGTAGATTGCATTTAGTTCGGAAAGAATTTTGCAATCATACAAAAATATGTCGATGTATGATACCGTTCAATGTGACTGTGGGGGATAGGGTCAGATTAACTCAGTGGTAAAGCAAAGCCAATGCAAGAATGAGTTCTTGGGTTCAATTTCTAGATGCGAACGAATCTTTTTCAAACAAATAATTACAAGCAATAATTAGTCTCCTGAAATACCAATACAAATTGAAAATATCTCCCGAGTGAAAATTATTGATAATAATTATTTGTTATCCTTTATGCTATGTATAAAACCTTGTCTTATAAACATTAGTTTATCATTAAAAAATAATAAATCTTTTTCTGTTTATAAATTTTCGTTTGAGAGTAAATATTGTCTTCAATGATTAAATATGACCATTTTGGGGTCTTACGAATTAAGTTATTAAAAAATGAAAAAAATGTTGATTTTGGTTTGTATCAATATAACAATTGAGAATGGATTAGAGATACATGCATTCAATGACAATTTATAAGTATATGTAAATAACTCCACAAATCCATATAAAGATACTAATTACGATGCACTTTATCACGACATATAAATTACCTATTTTTAAAAGAGAAATAATCGAAAAGTCATGTTGCAACAGGTAAGTAATTGACTGGACTTATAAAAGAAAAAAAATGCAGTCACGAATGTAGAAATAATATATCGCATGTTTTAATGCATTTTTGTAAAAAAAAGTTTGCAATCTTAATTTATGGGGCGAGAAATATCACGCCATCAAATTAAACTGCAAATTGGCAAAACTACGATTGGTACGAATGGTAGATACTTTCAGTATCGCCCTGGAAAAAACCACTATTCAGAATCGATAAGTTGTACTGAAAAGTTGTGTATGGTGACCAGATCTGAATAGCCAGGTAATTCTCAGTCATCTTCTTTCCCAACTGCTTCCCTTCTCGACAATATCAACAGCCTTACATCCTACCCCAAGGGGGGTACCACTGTTCTACTGGCTCTGAAATGTTGGGACTCCTTTGTGGTATTCATATTTTTAAAAAAAGTTGGCAATGGACTGATTTTTTAGGATCATCAATTGCTTTGGTTATAACTGTTGTGAGTCACAGTTAGAAAATAAGCCCATTTCTCACATAATACTGCTTAGCCTTTATTATTATTAGGTTTCACTCATTATCATTATTTTAAATTCTTTTTCGACTTTATGTCCGGGTTAAATCAGGAAAAACAGGAAAAACTAGTTAATCCATATTATGCAAGTGCATTATATAAGCATAATTAATACAAAAAAATACAAGAACAACACGTCAACTGGGAAATCAGAGTTCTAATAGGAAAATAATTCATCTCCACTCCAGATATTTTCATATCTGGGGTCGGCTCGGTAGAACTTCTAATTGAACCTATAAATCCTACTGATCCCTCAATATAAATATTTAAAAAATCTTTCGTAATCCTACATGTATTTAAAATGACTGATTTTTGGATTTTAAATATAAATTCTTTGACAGATCTAATACGCCTAAATTTTAAATGAGAGAGCTAGGTATAATGCCAGCCGCCGAAATAACAAATGGTAATATTTTAATAGTCTGAGAATGCCAAATTCTTTTAATGTCATTTCTTAAATCTGGGTATTTTGTTATTTTTCAGAAACGGATTTTTGAATATTAAAGGAATTTGGAATAGCGACATCAATGATATAAGTTATTTTTTCGATTATTATTATTTTTATTTTATTTCTTTTCCGACTTTATATCCGGGTTAAATCTTCCCCACAGGAAAAAACTAAACTCTTCCACACACTTTTCCACAAATGATCATCTAGTATCTAGTCAATCCACATTATGCAAGTGCATTATATAAGCATAATAAATACAAAACAATACAAGAACAACACGTCAACTCATCAGAGATCAAATGGAAAAATAATTCACCGACTCCAGATATTTTCAGGGTTCGGCTCTATATATATATATATATTTTTTTTAACATAACTTTTTTTTATTTAGTTATGAAATTACATTTTTATATTTAGTATAATATAAATATTGTTATTACTCGTAGGGGTTGTAATAATGTATTTTGATAGATAATAGGTACCTACCTATATTTTGCATAAGTAGGTATATAATTGATTCTAATGGCATATTTAACTTAAGTATAGAGTATATAAGAAAACTAGAAGTGCCTTCCATATAAATTCCAATGGATAAAAATGTGCTTCTGCTGTACCTTTTGGATCTAGACTATTTAGCACGCGGTCTGTCTCTCTTACACTTGCCTGAAGTTGTAAATCACCATCCCATTTGAATTTCGAAATCATGATGAAACACAGTTTTGTTTGAAAATACAGGCCCAAATTAGGCTTATATTTGAATCACTGAACGCGCCCAGAAGGCACTTCTTGTCTTATCCTTTGTTCTATTGGCGGATGTTTCCCAATTTATAATATTATATTAAATACTGTTTTTGAACATGCCAGATAATCTATTTATTTAAATACGGGGTTTTCCAATAGGAGGTGGTATTTTGATATTCAAAGAAACTTTTCCCGTAAAAGATCAATGGTTTGGTTGCTTGTGTGGCACGTAGCGCCGTTTTGTTGAATGTAAACGTTGTCCAGATCAATACCATCCAATTCCAAACTGTCACACGTTGAGGATAAAAAGGCTTTTCAACAATAACTCTTGGATTTTCCGAGCCCCAGATGCGACAATTTTGCTTGTTGACGAAGCCACCGAGGTGAAAATGGGCCTCATCACTCAAAATGATTTGCATTTGATTCACTCAAGTGAATTTTAATAATTTCAGTGCGTTGTTGAAGCGTGTATGGTTCCATTTTTATTAATGACGTAGTTTTTAATTGTCAAATTTTAAAAAATAACAGCTTCAAAAGTAACATCTACCGAAATAGCGGGCTATTTAACATAACACCTCTTATCGGAAAACCCTGTATTTATTTTTCATAACTACTTATTTATAAAAAAGCACAAGTTAAATGTGTTATTGATCATCAAACGCAACCCATGTGAAGTGATAACAATATAGCGTACAATGGCCTCCCCATGTTTCCCCAAGCTAATATATTTTCAAATATATACAAAAAATATATTTATCTAATAAAAAAAGGATGATGAATTAATTTTACGGCTACACAACCTTTTTCATACAAAACGTAACTTAAGATTTGAGGCCAAAATGCTTACCAAAATGTTTTTAATCAAAGAGAATATCAATGTGTGTCTGATAAGCCAGCACAGGTACCTTGTACTTTAGTTTACAGAAGAATATTATTGATGCCAAACTTAATATAAACGTACTGCCCAATGCTTCTTTTGTTGTCATTTTGTTTTATTTTTCGTACTAAAATTAATTTATTTTTGTTTACCGGTCTCGACACAACCGTGTCATTAACTTTTCTTTTTTGGGTTTAAACTTAAAGTTATTATTTTATTAAGTTTACATATATGTATTTTTTTAAATTATGTAATTGTAAAGCTGCACATCTTGATACAGGAATGCCCTAGTGAGATGTGCAGAGTATGTTTTTTATAAAACTATTTTTTGAATAAATAAATAAATAAATTACCTAATACACATGAGTGTTTTATTTATTTGTGTTTTAAATTATAAAATATAAACCATTATTAAATTAGATTATTCATAATTTGGGTAACTTTGGCATTTTTTTGTGAATTAATAGTTTTATTATTAAATACTTTATCTTGCCTAACCTGTGGTGTAGGTATAATAAAATTAAACATCGTAAAAGATGCACTTTTTGTTCGAAATTTTATTTTACATGCGACAAATTTGTTTTCAACGTAAATCAGATTTAATCGAATAAAAATGCTTTTTTTAATCCTATCCTTTTTTATACTAGCTGGCGTTTACCCGGCATTGCTCGGGGACTGGTTTGGGGTAAAATTTTGTGGTTTTGAATTCTAGTGTACCTAATTGACAACTGGGTGCATTATTATGGTGAAAATATTTTTATTGTATTGTTATAAGTATTTGCTTCACTTGATTATGCCAAGTCTTCCACGGGTGTCCTCGAATTCTTCAACAATTCACTTCCAAGTCATACATTCTTCTTGCACATTTTTCTTCGTTCATCACTTACATCTACTGTTAAAATATCTACATTATATCAACTTTAATTCAACCAAATATCTCATTCCAGCGCAAAAGTAATGCGTTAAGTCTTCTTCGGACGTTCCCGACTTCTTCTAGCATTCAAACCAATATCTAAACACTCCTGGTATTAATGAGAACAAACATTGTAATTTTCATCAAAATCGGATGAATGGTATATGAACAGACAAACAAATAAAAACTATTTTTTACTCGTGAATACAGATTTCATAATATTAACTCTAATATCTTAACATTAATTGCTAATCTTGCCCATAAAATCATACAAAACTGATCTGGCCTATGTTTTATAGTTTAAGGCTGGCCGCATACATACGTTTTCCGTATTCGATTTCCGAATTCGTTTTCCGTATTCGGAATTCCGTGAGACTAGCACAAACGTTCGTTTTTCTTCATTCGGAATGTATAAATCAGTACCAGTGTTGCCAACAAGGGCGATATATCGCCATTTAGGCTACTCAGAGCGAGAATCGGCGCCGTTATATTTTCTTGAAATTCTCTAGCCACCCCCCCCCCCATGAATTTTTTTTTATTTTCTGGGGACAAATTTTATTTTTTTGAAATTCTCTAGCCACCCCCCCCCCCCACGAAATTTTTATTTTCACGTAAAAACATCAATTTTAAACATGTCCCATCTAACAGCAAATTCGGCTACTTTACGCTACCTTATGTAGGAGAAACGGCGATATTAGGTCAAGATCCGTTGGCAACACTGAATTACTGAACAGAAATTTCCGAACGTTTGCGTCGGCACAAACAAACTGTATGCAATAGCTGCGTTCCGCATGACGTCATTAGGTTTTTTCCATTCGGTTTCTCCGAACGCGCCGGCTCGCATTCGGAACGTGCGTAAGGAATTTGTTCCGTTCGGAACTAAAACGAACGTGTGCGGCAGTTAACGTATTTTCTACTGATTCCGTGCATTCGGATGTCCGAATACGGAAAACGAATTCGGAAATCGAATACGGAAAACGTATGTATGCGGCCAGCCTAAAACGCAAATTAATCAAATAGCTGACATCCGTATTCAGTTTGGTTGAGTATTTTGATCTCAAATCCAAAATGAAGCTTGTTTGAATATATTAATGATTTATTTTTAGATTTTGGGTGACTATAACTCTATGATCGTGTATTAACCATAGATCTACAATTATTAGAGACGCTACTGCGTACTAATATCTTGTCCACATAAACTTGTTCCACTATTAGAACGCGATAAGCGGTGTGCGTAGACCGAATTCGGTAGTTTTAGTTAGAGCGTTGGGAGAGTTGGAGGTAAAAAGGGGAACCCATTTTTCGCTTCATATCTCATCTAAATATAATACATCAATGGTATTAACATTAGTTACGACCTAAGATAAACATTAGTTTGCTCAGATAAAAAAAGGTATAAGTATTTTATGACTTGGTTGGAAATATATTACAGAACCTGATTCTTTTTCTACTGTTGTCAAGTCAAATAACAACAATGTTGTCCACCTATCGATGTTTTTAAATACATGTCATTTACATAATATATGCCTTTTTGTTTTCGACTGAAAAAACGTCTAATTATAACAAATAATGTATAGATAACATCGTTTCAACATTAATTAGATTCATTCTAGGCATAGCCTACGTGGTCAAGGCTCTCGAATAGCAAGCGGGAGGTTGCTGGTTCAAATTTAAAAAATATATTTGACGAATTTGTTCGTTTGTTTTTTTTTTTTAATTTTGTCATAGAGTGCCTCTGTTGATGTCGCCACCCGGTTGGGCAGCGTTGTGAGGCGGGTTAATATAGAGGTTGTAGGAAGGAATTGACTAATGTGGGTCTTGAAGAGGCCCGGATTATATGAAAGAAGATACAAAGTCTATTCTCATGACACCAACATCCACTGTGAACGGATGTTCCTCTGGTGTACGTCGAGTTTCACGCACGTGCACCGGTGCTCCGGGTATCAATGCTGCTAGCTCCTTACAGAAGACACCATTAAAATACCTGTATAACAGACTTAGCATGCCCACATTGCGTCTGTGGATTAGAGATCGGTCTGTTAACAATGGATAGTCAATCAGATGGATCGCCCTCCTTTGCACAAATTACCCATTTAAAATAATATATAGTTTATTTGCGACACGTTCTAGAGTGGGAGATACACTCAGGTGTAAGATCACCACTCAGAATTGTAACGTTGATTGAAATAGCCATAGACATATGCATATTAGTTGACCTGCCCTAAGTGATTAAAAGCGTATTATTCCCCACTCCCCATACCGGTTCCATTGGAGCCGGCTGTGATCGCGTATGGCCTCAAGTGAATTTAGAAAACGTGACGTCATCATTCTTGTGCGAACAATGGTCGAGGCATCATCGGTTCATTTTACGAAATAACACGGCAAAATGGTATCTTGTGGTATGAAAACTTGTAAAAATAGATGTGAAAAAGAGAATAAAGCGAATTGTCGTATTACATTCCATATATAAGCATTATTTTACTTTATTTTAAGCATATTCACATCGTATAATATGGATCAGTTGTAGAAACATATACTATCACACCGAGATACGTCTGGACGCGAAACACAAAGCTGGTTGGTTGCTGGGAAATAAATAATGAACATTTATAAAAGTGTGTTAACTAAATACGTAAGCGAAATATTCGACTCTGAAAATAGAAGAAATTTATTTTTCCGAATTTGGACTTCGCAAATTTGTTCATAACGTGACGATTAATTTGCGCTCCCATGTAAAAATGTCTATTCATTCAAAAGCAGATTTTACTTTTAAGAACTAAATGGTGATATTATAATGCGAGATGCCTATATACTGTCAGATTGATTTATTGACGAATCACAGTCAGCTTTACCCCCTTCGTTCTTCAACAGTTGATTTTACCCCTCATCTTTAATTTCTAGTCTATATATTCATATGTCTGTGGAAATAGCTTTGGCCGTTTTTAGTGACCAGATCTGAATACCCAGGTACTTTCCCACTTTCCTCTATCCCATCTCCTTCCCCTCCGCTCTATCTTCAGCCTCGTATAAATACCCCAATTATGAGAATGCCATAGTCTCACAGACTCTAAATGATTGGGACTCTTTGCGGTTTCACATAAAAAATGAAAAGCATTTTTGCTGTGGTTCTATGATTATTATTATGTCTTGCATAAGTTATATATGAGTACAGATCGGTATAAGTTCACAGCCAATTAAATATTATCATGTTGTGTTTGTTTATGAAACTATACATATGTTTTCGAAATTAGTTGTTTTTAAGTTGTTTTTAAGTTGTTTTGAAGTCAGTCATAGTTAATTTTGTCTTTTAAAAATATAAATATATTAATGTGGTAAGAGCTGCACGTTAAAAAGAAAAACATCGTGAAATAATGAAGGCTGTTTACATCAAAGTGTTTTCGTTCATTTTTTATTTATTAACTAGTCTTAACTATCCAGCTTCAGCAGTAATTTCAAAATACTAATTTATTTATTTATTCTTAAAGAAATCAACTGTTACATTTTATCATTTTAAATTGTAAAAAATATAACCAATATATAGCCAATATAATTATAGATTTTCTCCCTTTGATGAGAAAATAACAGAATAGAATTAGGTAAATAAAATAAAACCGTAATATTAAAATATAATTAAAAAACAGGACGTAACACAAATTAAATTGATGACAGAATTAAATGGATACCGTCTTACTAATTAGATTTTTACACACCTGTTCAACGTTGGTGTGGTAAAGCCAGCCTCGAGCCTGGTTTAAGATCGTTTTAACCAAAGAAACGCCACGGTAATAAGTCAAGTTTTTCACTGTTCTGACCTAACGCGCCGCGTAATATTTACACCACGTTTTTAAGTAAAGACCGATAAACAACAACATAAAAGATACTCTTGACAATATGTCAGAAAAACTCTTTAATTCAGCTCGCAATACATGTTATTGTAATTATTACATAGTCTGTTCAAGCAATGCAAACTGCAGAGCAAAAGCAAACTGATTGTCCTACATTGATCCACTTTGAACAGTGCAGAAGAGCGTGTGGAGCGCGCAGGTGCGATAAATTGAATCTTATTTAGCAACTCCGGATATTTAAAGAATTTGATTTTGAATTGCTTCGATTTTTCAATAGATATGTAATTCATAAAATGCTTTTCTTCTCTAAATGACGTCTTTAGCTTTAAAAAGTTGCGTTGACCTAGTTATTCAACAATAAAAAAAGGTTTTGGAAATTCCTCACACCAGAATTAAGCTTTCCAAAGTTTTTACAAAATTTTTCTTCTCTGCTTTGTTCTTGTGTACTCACGCCGAACCTGAGGTGATATCTCACAAAAGCGGCAGTATAAAAATTGTCCAATAAATAAATAAATATAAAAAAAAAAAAAAATCAAAATTATTATTCAAAGTGATTCAATACAACTTAGAAGGCGGATGTAGGTACCGCCTCTCCAGCCTCTCCAGCAGGACTCTCCCGATCCATCGCTTTGCACAGCAGCGGAAGGGATGAATTAAACGTCCGTCACTCCTGGACAACAACACAACATCTCCAAAGATACATTGGCCCTCAGAGCTTCCTGTGTGGAGCCAATAAAAACCCTCCACACAACATCTCCAAAGATACGTTGGACCTCAGGGCTTCCTGTGTGGAGCCAGTAAATTCCCTCCACACAACATCTCCAAAGATACATTGGCCCTCAGAGCTTCCTGTGTGGAGCCAATAAAAACCCTCCACACAACATCTCCAAAGATACGTTGGACCTCAGGGCTTCCTGTGTGGAGCCAATAAAAACCCTCCACACAATATCTCTAAAAATACATTGGACCTCAGGGCTTCCTATGTGGAGCCAATAAAAACCCTCCACACAACATCTCCAAAGATACATTGGCCCTCAAGGCTTCCTGTGTGGAGCCAATAAAAACCCCCCACACAATATCTCTAAAAATACATTGGACCTCAGGGCTTCCTGTGTGGAGCCAGTAAATTCCCTCAACACAAAATCTCCAAAGATACATTGGCCCTCAAGGCTTCCTGTGTGGAGCCAATAAAAACCCTCCACACAATATCTCTAAAAATACATTGGACCTCAGGGCTTCCTGTGTGGAGCCAGTAAATTCCCTCAACACAAAATCTCCAAAGATACATTGGCCATCAGGGCTTCCTGTGTGGAGCCAATAAAAACCCTCCACACAACATCTCCGAAGATGCATTAGACCTCAGGGCTTCCTGTGTGGAGCCAATAAAAACCCTCCACACAACATCTCCAAAGATACATTGGCCATCAGGGCTTCCTGTGTGGAGCCAATAAAAACCCTCCACACAACATCTCCAAAGATGCATTAGCCCTCAGGGCTTCCTGTGTGGAGCCAATAAAAAAACCCGACAAGGCCAATCTTAAAACTATGTCAATATTTTATAAAACATGATAATATTTCAAAGCATGAAAAAAGGGGACAGTTAGTAATTACCTACCAGGTTCTCAATATTTCGTGTTTTGGTTCATCACTTTCGACTGTATTTAAATGTTTTCTTTATGATAATTTTTACTTTTTCTCAACTGAAATGCCCAGATTCCCTTTCATTGAATATTATGTAAGAAATGAAGTGGTTTTTCTTCTTTACGGATTGATTATCGCTTAACTTCCTACTTAGTTTGTTGACCTCAGAAGAAATTTTAACTGATGGTGACATTTAAATCAGACAAGGCTTTGGCCCGTGTTTACGATTGTGTAATTTGAATTTCTATAATTTGATGGATAATTTAATGAAGAGATAAATTAGAAAAACTTTTCGATATTATTAATATTGTTGCTACGGAGACAGATTGCACAGCTCCCGTAGGCCCTGAGGCTATTTGAGACTGAAGATCTCAAAGCTTTACCTTCTTTAGACCACCATTCCCAAAGGAAAATTTGTGTTTGGTGACCAGGTTTGAATAGCCAGGTACTTCTAAACCTTCCTCTTTCCAATTTTCTTCCTTAATATTACTCATGGCTTGCGTTGTTCAAAAAATCAAAAAAACTTTATTAAATTGATTTCATAGACTGCAATAGAAATTTTGCTTGATAATTAATTGGTTATATTTATAGCAAAAAATAATATTGAAAGTAAGTGATTTGAATCACTAACACATAGAAATATTTTAATAAATTAAATTTTTGGTTACCGACATCATTAAAAAAATAATATTTTTTTCATTAATGGAAAAATCGAAAAAAAAACCAAACGATCCCATATAACACTTTCATTTTAATACAACTTGATTAAGTTTTCATAATAATTATTATAGTTTATTTGACAATAATATGTTATTATATGCAAAGTGAATAACTTCTCTGATAGGTTAAACGTCTTAATAAAGAGTTGATATTTAAAACAAATGATCGAAAATGATCTTAGATAAATATTTGCTTAATACCAATTTCTGGATTTATGGTTAATGAATTTAATTTAAAATATTCAGAATAGAAAAAATGATTTTTTTTTAATGTTTTGTAATGAACTAACAAAACTAGTAAACTTTACATGCCTGAAAGTAAAATTCTCGTACAATCTGGTGGAGAGTATTTTAACAGAATATCCATCAGTCAATCAGTAGATCAGCAGTCAATGAGTAATGCAATATAATTTATCATTAAAAATAATAATATTTGACACGTCAAAATATTTCACCAATAAATGAAGATATAGTATATCTCGACGCCATCTAGTAAGAGATTTCGCATTATCGATAGTTTTCTAGTGAAAAACTCACTAGAAACTCACTAGTTGTAGCTGCGGTACAATTCCCGTCGGTGGCATATATTTTTTATCGTAAATTTTTTTCAATTAGTACAGGCGTTTCAGGCGAATAATTATTGCTTAAAAATAATATGTTATCCTTTGTGCTATGCATAAAAACCTTAAAATAATAAAATAAATTAATTCAATTATTCAATGTCTCCCAAAAATTAAATTTATCTCTTGGAGGGATGATAGGCCAACTAATAACGAGCAGAATATCATAATGTGACATTAGTAGTCCTTAGTTTTCAAGATATTGGCATTTTGATGAATTTCGTAAAAGAATCAGTGTTTCGAGTGCTACGGCAACAAAATTTCATATTCTAAGAATCTAATTTTTATCAGCCCTGCTATCATTGACTAAATATCAATGCCTGCTATTGATCACAGTCTACACTAATAAAATTACGTGATTACCTGCTAATAACTTTATTAAGCTGTTTACATTATTTAATTGTTTTATGAGTTATGATCAAGGTTAAATAAACTACGGTAGATCCGGTGATTTAATTATAAATCACTCTTCATTAAGATGACTACGCAATGTTATTTAATAAATAAAATGGTATTTTTAAATACATTATTATATTTAGGTTATGTAAAACGTACAGGGTTCTACCCAATAATTTCAAAGCAAAAATAAGTTGATACAATTTGGTTTTGTCGTGTGACCTCTAGCCTGGCTCGAATAGTTTTTAGTTTTACTGGTGATGAAGATTGCTGAATTATCCGAATTATTACTGGAATGTCTTTCTTTGAAAAAATCCTTGTAGACCTCTTCGTCCGTACTGTTACACCCTCCCCACAATGGGGTGGAATAGCCCCTTGTCTGCCTGGCACAGGTGGTGCCTTTATTTTCAGTATGTTGTGAGCGCTTAGTTTCCTGCACTGTGTCACCACTGACGTAGAGGGAGCAGTGAAAGGGAAGGTTCACCTTGACCCAGATCTTCAATTTTCTTGTGGTCCTGTTCGCTGAAGTGAGTTACTTAGTCCCCAGGGTTCTTCAGAAGTCTCTACTCCACTATCCCATCGTCTTACGGTATGAAGGGTTCGTAGGACCACCTTTCCGTTCCAATGCTCACTGTCTATCGTCGAACCTGCCTTTGGTACCGTAGAAGCTAAGGCTGTTCTTGTGTTTTTCGCTACCATGGGAACGTGTTTAAATTTTATTTTAATTTATTTTTTCTTTGTATGTTTTTCTTCATAAATGTTGTCTGCACTAGCTTTAAGCACAAGAACAAACAGCCTTGGATGAGAAAACTTTTAAGTATGTATAAATGTATGTTGTGCCTTGTAGGGACAGTCGGGGACTTTTAGAATTATTTAATAGTGGTTTCGTTTTAAAAATAAAAAAAACCAAAAAGTAGAGTCAATGATAGAGAGACCCATCAGGTTCTTAAAACGGTTCGGGAAAGTGGTGGGTACCTTCCACTGTTGACCTCTAAGAGCTGAGAAGCAGTCATTAACCAAAATTATATCAAATGTCAACAAGCCAATGGAGATTGCCTTTTTTATATGTCACTTGCTGATGAATGAAAGTCCGTGGTATTTGGTTGAGAGGTTACAAACATATTTCGTAATATAGCTGTGAAAGGTGGATCCTAGGTGCGATTGAATGGTTTTTAGACCATGCTTTTGAAGTACACATACTTTCAAGAGGAAGGGAAGATGATAAGGATTTTGAAGGATAGGTGAATGTAGAAATTTCTTTAAGGCTTCGACATAAGCGTTCGAAAAGAAGAAGATTACTGAAGATGATTTGAAAAATAGACGTAAGTGACTGTTATGAAAATATTTTTTTAACACGACATATTTAAAATAATGCAATAATCAGTAGAATTTAAAGGAACACTGTGATTTTTTTCATACCCATATCATGTTCAATAATAGAAACAGATGTGTTTTAAAGGTGATACATTAGGGTAGATGTGTAATCACGGGTTACAATTACAAATCTGCCCTGGCGATGGACACTTTAATGCTCTCCGAAACGTTGTCTAAAGAAGGAGGTAGTTACAACACGGCATACTACGCCAAAAATAAATCATTGTAATATTTTTGGCTGTGAAAATCTCAAATCATACTACATGTGTTTTTTTTAATGATTTTCTTATTACATTTTGTGATTTTCTAACTAGGGAATTTCTTAAATAATATAATTTTTTTTATAACTCGGTCTCTAAATAGAGAAAATCTGTAAAAAAACGTAAATTTTTTAATAGCTTTAAAACTTTAAGGACCGGATGTTTCAGAAAATTTGAACAATTCTTCAAATTTCAAAGTTAATTTTCAAGTTCTATGAAAGATTTTTCCAATTTCTTTTATTATTTCAGTTCTGTCAAGCCTATAATGATATAATAATAAAACTTGAATATAACTTTCACAGAACCGGCAAATGAACGTTGAAATTTGATGAACTGTTCAAATTCTCTGAAACAACCCGCCATAAGTGTTCAAAGAAGTATGTCATACGTCGGTAGAAATTTGAAATGCTGTGTCACATGGTTGTTGAAGGAAGTTAGACCAGCATAAACAGGAGTTTTCTGTTACCAACCCCCAGGAATGACAGTTTGGGATGTAAATCATAGAGGATAGACGAAATTAGGCTGAATAAAATAGAGCTGATATCCCTTAGAGGAATATGAGGTAAACTCGAGGATGAGAAATGGTCAGATAAAGCTTTTTAAATAAGTTTTTGTTCGTTTGTTCAAGTAGTCATACGAATACTTCGTGAACACAAAAAATTCAAAAGCATTTAAAATCGTGTCATGCCTTTAGAGATAACTCTGTGTACCCAAGTGTACCCATGTAGGAACCAGCTACTTCAAAATATACATCGAGTGCTTTATGCTAACCCGGAATCTTATATTACCTGTGATTGATTTACTATATACAGCGATGACAGTTAAATCGCTAGTCATTAAATCCAATATGATGAAGTGAAGCCACGATCCAGGATATCAGTTGTAATTGAAATATATTATGAATATTAACATCAGCTTACGAATTTACTTACGATAACTTACTTCAAAATCCCATCAATCCAATCCAACGCATGCACTTCTAACTTCTACGAATGTTACCAAGCCTCGGTGAATGCTTACAAGGTTTAAAAAAAAAATTCAAAGGAAGACATACATTCCCGGGTTGCGAATAAACTGAAAATCTCTCACTACCACCACAGTAAGCGGAAAATATTGCTTGTGTTGTGATGGAGGATTTGGTCTGCCGAGGAATGGAACGTGCGACGCCTGGGTGGGACCCAAAAGCGATGCCAAATCAGCTACTGACTGGTTTGATTACTATCTTAAGGCATCCCCAACTGGGGTATTTATTTATTTATTCATGTTCTCCATAAAACGCACCAATATATTACGGAGATGATCGCTCATTTGAGGTACGTATATAAAGCAGTTTTACTATTTTGTGACATACATGTCAAAAGTTGAACTGTTTGTAAATGACGTTGAAAATGTCGATGGTCAATGCAGAATCGTTAAACACTTGAGTCACTCGATTGATTGGCACGTTCTGATAGGCAGAAGTCCTCGCTTTTGGAGTATGAGATAGTAGAGTAGAGTAGTTCTAGTTATTAGTTAAAAAAATATTTGCCTAAAAATATTTTCGGTGTGCTTATAATTCTTCGCGAACCGAGCCACGAATTACGTGAAAGTAACTGCAAGCTGGTTTCGCGCCATTTGCGGTTGCTTCGTTCCTTTCACATAAGTTGAGGTTCAACTCGGCAGTTCGGCTCGCGCATGTATACGTAGCGTAAGTTGTTGAAATAGAAAATTTCTGTTAAGAACAAGGATGGACATAGAAATGGATATTGCGCATATACAGATAACGCATAAGCCTCTTTCGTACTGTTAAATTTCCAGGATGTGATTGTTGCCAAATAATTGAACTATATTCTAGAATACTGGAAACAAGGGCTTATGGGGTATGGGTATGGTGTGAGGCTGAAGTGAGCGTAAAGGGAGTGAGGGAGATGAAGGTTGGAAAGCAATTGATTGTTCAGATCTGGTCACTAAACTTGGCAAAAGCCTTTTAAGCAAGCAGGCGGTCTCTCATCTGGGCGATACTGAGAGTATCTACAATTTAGTTATTTTTGCAATAACCTGTAATTGGAACGATGTAAGCATCTTATACCTACATGGTTACATCGTTCATACTGAGTTTATAATGTTGTGTACTACATAGTTATTATTGTACTCCTGAACAACTTACCTATAACAAAGCATACATGTAAAGTCTTCAAAGTGCGAATAAATAAATATTTAAAACAGAACAATACACATAAGAATGAAAAGATAACGGTCACAACAAGGAAACGACCCAGGATCTTATTTCTTACCTTATATTGGGGACCCATTTATTAAGGGTAATATTTATGTCAAAAATTGAAAATGTTAATGTAGACAGCCTTGATTTAATTAACCTCATTGAATTTCATATACCTACAAGAGCTTCTCGTTCTAAAATCTTCTTTAAATGTAACAATTCCAGGACTCCGCATTTCAAATACTCGCTTGTACCTAGATTACATGAAGATAGTAATAGGTACGCAGATGTAGCGGATATGTTAAATCTTTTAAGTCATTATTAATTAAATCTTAGTCTACTCATATTTTTTATCTCCTTCTAGAGCATGTATTAATTTTATACTTTCTGTCGACATTTTATGATTAAATGCCACAGTTAATTTTTATTTTTGTTTCAATTATTACTAGTGTTTGATTATGCTTGTATTCTGTGACATGTAATTTTTGTGTATGGTATATTATTTATACCGTGGATTTTAAATAAATAAATATTTTCGATCAATGGTCGAGTGGTTTAAGACGTCTGTCCCGGTAAGACAAGAGATCCTGGGTTCGATTCCTACTTGTTTCATTTAGATTAATTAGTATTATCTTCTTCTTCAATGATATATTATATTACATTGATGAGTATAACCTTCAACATAAGTTTAAAAAAATCTTGTTCTTTAATGTTTAAAGTTTACAATTTATGTGGATTAGACAAAAGCGAAGATTTATTACACATAAATCTATTTTTAATTTAACTAGTTTTATGCCATTTTCAATCCGTCTCCATTAAGAACAAATCTATCCATTTAACTAAGTACTTAAGTGTTTGCTTGATTCACTTAACCTTTTGGCACTTCCATTGTGAGCATGCTAAAATTTTTTCACCAAAAAACATTTTATTGCCTGGTACTTAGGCTAATGGAATGCATATTTATTATAACTACAAATGGCGTGCCGTCAATATGCAACAATGCAATATTAAATTTTACGACACTGACATCTTTTCATCATGCAGTAAAATTGTGTTAAGAGGAAGCTATAAGCCAAAAATGTGTTTATTCTTGGTATACCTTATATTGTAGGTAATAGGCATTAAAATCGCTTGACAAACGGAGTCTAGAAACGTTTGATTTCTAGCACAAAACTGGTTTTTATTTATTTTGTAAATAATTTTATAAGAAGGCAAAAAAGTTAATCAAGTGAAACTGTCACAGATAATTTCAGCTATAATATTGTATTTTTGAAAAGTTGTTTTCTTTACGCGTTCATACATTTCTTTTGAAAAAAAATATATATTGAGTAATTTTTTTAATTTTATTTATATTCTACTCAAGCGAAACGATAGGAAAACCTTCAATTTATCTATATATAGCATATTTTTTGGTACTCAAAATGTACACAAATTTGTCATAAAGATTAATCAAAATAGTGATTTAGCATTAAGCTTCGCCTTAAATACTAGCGGCCTCACTAATAAACGTGAGTTTGATTTTACACATCTGATAAAAAACCGTTTACCATATATAATTAGTAAACAGTTAGTTAGTAAAAAGGTAGAAATTTTTGTGGCAAATGACACCGATTTGCAATATTTTAAAGTCTGAATAATGTTACAATCTTACCATGAAATCGTATCATGTAATAATATTAAGGTGTCCGGGGAGGTGATTCTACATGACAGTGCAAGTAAAAAGATAAATAACTAAGAAAGTTAAGAAATTTAAACGTTTTCACGTGGAAAAGTTGAATGGTTTTTATGGAGAAAATAAATATTCTTTTAGGGAAAAATATTTTTGAATGGAATCTTTTTTTATCCACCATCCAAATTCAGCTATAAAACGACATTTAGGAGGTTGAGGTATAGTCAAAATAACTTATTTGAAACACAATCAGTTAGAAATGGTAAGAACTTTTTTCCATAGGAAAGCTTATAGCTCAGAAATGAGCAAAATAATTGGCAGATTATTTTTTATAAATTACAACCAGGAATTATTAGATTCCTGGCCAAATATTCACGCAAAACACTTCAATTATCTCAACCAAACGTTGTTGACAAATTTTCGTCAAACAAATGGTTAAGTATTGGAGAGTTGAGCGCAGAAATAGAAGCATTTATGCTTGCCATTCAAGATAGAATCATTAATACTAAAAATTATGGGAAGCATATTATAATCGAAGATTCAAATCAAATTCATGATTTATGTGGAAAATGTTTGGCTTTTCCGGAAACTAGAATATATTATATCGGGATGTTCTGTATAGGCGCAGTCCGAGTATACATTTAGGCATAATCAAGTTTTAAAAATAATTTACCAAAGTTTGGTAATTAAACATAACTTGATTGACTGCCGTTATGTAGTATTATATTATGAATACGAACCAAATACATTTTTAGAAAATGAATTTTATAAAATATATTATGATAAAACTATACTAACAGACCGAACGATTAGTCATAATAGACCCGATATGGTTTTACATGACAATATTAAAAAATGACTAATATCATTGATGTCTCTATTCCAAATTCCTGTAATATTTAAAAATCTGTTTCTGGAAAAATAAGAAAATACACAGATTTAGGAAATGAGATTAAAAGAATTTGGCATTCTCAGACTATAAAAATATTACCATTTGTTATTTCGGCTACTGGCATTATTCCTAGCTATCTCATTCAAAATTTAGGCACATAAGATCTGTCAAAGAATTTATATATACAAATGCAAAAATCAGTCATTTTAAATACATGTACATTACGAAAGATTTTTTAAATATTTATATTGAGGGATCAGTAGGATTTATAGGTCCAGTTAGGAGTTCTACCGAGCCGAACTGATATGAAAATATCTGGAGTCGGTGAATTATTTTCCCAATTGATCTCTGGTGAGTTGACGTGTTGTTGATGAATGTGGATTGACTAGATGATTATTTGTGGAAAAGTTTGTGGAGGGGTTTAGTTTTTCCTGTGGGGCAGATTTAACCCGGACATAAAGTCGGAAAATAATTATATAGTGTCATTTTACACTAAAATTCCAAATTACCAAGCACATTCAAAAACAAGTAATAATTTATTTTTTTAACTTTCCTTTAAATCTAAAAATAATTGAAATAATCGTGATTTAAAGCTTAAATTGAAAAATTACCTAAAACTACCATGATACTCCGTATTTGTTCTAATTTTAAAAAAATCTTGTTTTTCAGTTATAAGTAAAACTTGCGTTTTTCTTATTTATTTCCTCGTTATTATTATTTTCAATATTTTATTTCTTATGCGATTTTATTATTAGACCATGAATTCCCACACTATAAGATCCTTGTCTCTTTATGGTGAAGAAAACATTCTGCAACATGTAAAAATCTTTTTTTTTAAAATAGTATATTACATATATAAGTAAATCAAATTTAAGAGAGTGTCCAGTTTAAATTTAACTTGAAATAATTAGCAAAGTTTAAAATTTAAAATCAGCTCCGTCTAATATGTTTCTGCTATTTAATAATTACTCACTCAGTGATTTAATGTAAATATATATTTATTTTTTTAATGATAAACTAATGTTTAAGAGACAAGATTTTTTTATGCATAGTACAAATGATAACTTTTATTTTAAAGCAATCATTATTAGCCTGAAACAGACATTTCACCAATAAATGAAGATATAATATGTATCGAAACTGCCTTTTCTGCTTATGTTGTTTTCTAGTGAAAAACTCTAATGAGGCAATAATATTTTAATGAAAAATACTAGTACAAATTGAATAATTTGTCGGGTTTTTGAATAAGTTGACATAGCGCAATTGGTAGAGCACCTGAACGGCAATCATAAGGCTACGAGTTCAATTCCCGTCTGTGGCATGTATTTTTGTGAGAAGATTCTTTCAATTTTTTGTTTTATTTATTTATAGAATACATGATAATACAATAATACATTTTCTTACATGTGATACATTAAATCACCACACTAGGCGACTGCCTGTCTCGTGGCGACCAATGGTATATAGTTAGTATGTGAGGTCTAGTGTTAACATATGAATTAAATATTTATACATGTTTAAAGTATGAAAGATTATATTAGAATGAATTATAATGGAAATAGAAAATATAAAAATGTTAAAGTAGAAAGCAGAAGACAAAAAAAGGAAAATAAAAAGAATAAAGAAGAAATAAAAATAAAAGAAAAACAAAAAAATAAAAAATTTAGAAGTCTAAGACATGCTATTATGCAGGAAAAGATCAAATACATAAATCTCTTTTCTGGTTGTGTAAGTGTACATGCATGTATGAGCGCGTAAATACGCGTGTACACGCATACCTCCACACACACACTTATTCATATTTATAGATGCATACATATTCATACAAAGATATACAAATATATACAAATATATATGTATACATACATACATACACATATATATATATATATATGTATGCATACATACATACACACATATACACATGCCTAGTTGTACATAGTTGTTTATTCACTATCTGAGAATGAGAAACAAGTGATTAACACTGTCACAATCATTAATCAAAAAGTCATCAAGCGCCTTTTTGAAAGTGAGATATTTGGTTATTGACTTTATTTCAATTGATAAATTGTTAAATATTTTAGGGGCAAGAAAGTTAAACTGGGACTGTGCCATTGAAGTTTTTGTTGCCGGAATAATGTAGTTGTATTGGTTCGAGTATCTTGTGTTATAATTTGAATCGGATATATATATTTTTGTAAATTTGAATTTAAAATAAGAGGTAACATTTTTTACATATAAGGATTTTATATTAAGAACTTTAAAGTCTTTAAATAAGTCCTTCGTGGGTTGTATATAATGTGCTTTGTAGATAGTCCGTATTATCAATTTTTGGGCTTTTATTAGTGGATCTAGTACAGTTTTAGAGCATCCTCCCCAGACAATTATACCGTACGATAAAATTGATTGACACAGGGAAAAGTATACTGTTTTTAGTGTGTTTTTGTTTAGTATATTTCGCAATGCTCTGAAAATATATGCCAGTTTCCTTATACGGCTCGTGGCATTAATTACATGATCTTCCCATCGAAGTTTATTGTCGATTATTATGCCCAAGTATCTAATTGAATCTACTCGTTCCAGTGCGTTGCATAGACAGCTAGATATATCCCTACAGGAATGTATTTTTAGTACATGATTAATTGAGTGAAAAATAATAAATTAATTAATGATTAATTAATTTATTATTTTTTTTTTCCTTGAACTTATTTACAAAAATATATTAATACAATCCTGTTTGTGATAGAAATCAACTTTTTATTTTGTGAAGATTCTGAGGTCAATAACATCGAATGAACGACTGGACAAGTTTAGGTAATTTGTGTCAAAAAACTAGTTTTTCGTAAAAATATGAAAAAATTTACGCTTTTTTAAAAACAAGTATAATATTATGTGAAAACAAGTTAATTAAAGTATTTTTTTTGCGATTTTCATTTTCCGAGACTATGACGGTCGGAAAGATGTTTGCCGTGGAAAAAAATACTCGATGGATTAAAGTAGTATATCGTGTACTTTTAATGATTGTAATAGTTTTTTAAAGATATGCATTGAAGGAATACAGTGAATGCATTCGAAAACTGAAGCGATAGCTCATTGCAATCACGCAAAGCAATCGCCCGAATTAGTAATAATTATAAAAATGTAATATTACATATTAAAATATAATTGTGTAGCGCATTTTTTTGTAAAAAATTACTTCAAAGGTATATACAAACAGACGAATAAAATATACTTACTATGTTTTATAATATTGCAATGTATAAGGACAAAAAATATATAATTGTAACTACCCTGCGTCAGTTCTACTATGACATCCCCAGAATGAGGAATGAAAGAGGATGAAGGAAGTATGGAGGGAAAAAAAAGTGAAAAAGGATAGGTGGAATGTAGGCAATTTAACCATGGCAAAATTAATATATAATATCTTGCTTTTACCCTTCAAGAATTTACTGGGCCATTATTAAAAAGGCTAATTTATATATTAATTTTACATTTATGTAAGATTGGAGCCGAGTTCAGACATAGAAGATATGAGATGTTGAGTTTAGGGGAGGCAATTTTAGATAAGGCTTCACACCTCTAGACCACAGAAAGTAAAATCTGGGGAGTCAAGCACGTGAACTTTAAAAACTGAGAATTAACTGACCGATGTCTGATTTCATTTAAACAAGCGAGGAAATGTATTTTTTGTACAATGGGGAATTGTTTAAACCACGGTGTTGATGGGATAGCCCTTTAAATCAGGGTGTAACAGGCTCCTTTGGATTGACTGGTAATGTGCCAATACTCTGCCTAATCATTGCGGGGATCATCTTTGGGGATAGAAAATAATTTAGATTGGGGGATTGTGTAAGTAATAAATCACGTTATTTTTCATTGCATAGAATCGAGAATAGTCTTTTTGAATCAAAATGTATTTTATTTGTTAATGCAATCACAAGAATACATTTTTATTACTTTTTCCATAACACAACACTGACACATTGATAATTAAACTGATCGTTAATCTTCCCCATCGATATTCGATACAATCCGCCATCATCGGTTACATCACACCATCTAATAATATAACGTCCCAGTAATTGATACCTTTTAAAAAACGTCAAATCATGATATTTTTTCACCTAAATCCATCGGGTTTTTCATACGAAATGAAGTAATTTTATGATTACAACACTTTGCACATAAGTAGCTAATATTGTGAAAAAATGTAGCAGGATATGATAATAACTCTTCCAAATAAATTTGCCGCTAATGGTAAAGTTTGGATGATGAAAAATTAATGATCGGATTGATTTAACTGATGTGGCACGACTTAGCATATTTTTTCTTTGTGTCTACTGTAATAAACCTTATCTCTAAATGCGTGCGAAGTGTCTGCAGTTTTTTTTAATAGATCTCTCTGTTATTGTTTTTTTTTACAATAACCGTCATTGGTTGTTTGACCTCTCGTTTTCATAGAGTTTATACCACTTACATAATATTACAGACACTAACCTTTTGGTAGGACGTCTGTTAAACCTGTATTTATTCTCTGAATAAAATAGATGTATTTGGTTTTTGGATAATCAGACGTTGCATTTCATGGGTTACGAACTAAACAGGTTACGAACTAGGCAGGGTGAAGATTAACCTTGCGATAGCTAGTCTCCTATATAAGAGGGTAATAGAATAAGAAACATGAACACAAATAGCTGGGATCAGGTTGTAGATATGTGAGAATGAATAGACTGGCAATCATTAATATGCAAATTCAGTTGTAATTTTAAGACGATCAACCTCGATGTGTAATATTCGGAATCAGGTGAAATCTCATACTCCTTCCGCAGATGCAGTTGAAATTCCAATGTTCGATCAAAATATAAAGAACTTACTTTTCAAGTAAGAGATTTTACAAATCATTTTTAAAGGCCGGACACTTTATTTTATGTTTCTAGGCTTATGAAAAATGCTCGATTGAAGAAAATTCCAGGACATGTTCTACTTTGTTATTTAATTGGAGCATCTAGAATATTTCTACGAGAAAAAATTTTCAAACAAAAAGAACATGCTTTTTCATTAGCTACTTTGTATTACTTTAGGTCGAATATACGAAAATATTTTATGGTGATGGTGATCTGCAAGTATATTGCTAATATTAGAGATTATAAAAATTACGTCATATAAGAGAGATGGCCCACAATCCGGAAATGAGGAAAACTTATTCCTGCAATCGGTTTATACAGTTGATTTAAAACTTATTTCTGCACTTGGTTTATACCATTGATTTAAAACTTATTCGGCACTTGATTTATACAATTGATTTAAAACTGATTCTCAGACTTGGTTTATACAATTGATTTAAAAGTTATTCCTGTACTTGGTTAGTAAAATTGATTTTAAACTTATGCCTGCACTTGGTTTATACAATTGATTTAAATTAGATTTTTTTATTTGCCTTTAGTTCAAGAATATTACCAAAACACTGATATTTTCCAAGTAATTTTTCTCAAAAACGGCGCCATACAAAATATTCAAATATTAACTGTCATTCTTAACTAAAATTGATAATTTTTCTACCTTTACACCCTGAAATAAACTGACCAAAGCCAAATCTGCGTAGGTCCATTTTTTTAATAATGGCCAACGTGGTCGAAGGGTAAGACACTCGACTATGGATCTTAAGGTCGAAAGTTGAAATACCAGCGGGCACAAGTAAATTTTTGGTTCGTATCAAATAACATATAGCACAAGCGCAGAGCCGTGAAAGATCCGGGGATATAATAATAATTATCATTGTACGGTTGATAATTGCATTTTAGCCAAAGAGAAATTACGAAATCCGACTGTACTTGACAAGATTAAACCTAAGAAATTTAAACAAAAGAAAAAACACTCATTTCCAAAATAGAATTTATTATTTAAATATTATTTTAGTGTTATGGTTACATATATTTTAAGTAGGTACTAGAAAAATTTACAGAAGTAATTTGATATAAAAATATTATACTGTAGGTAGGTACATATTTTCTTACTTTATTACAATCAGTTCCAATTCTGAAAATGACACTTAAATTCAATGCAAATCGGAGATCTAGAGTTTTTTTAACCAGAAATACAGACAGACACACAACCGAAATTAGTATGTTTGATGATACTTGCGGCACGTTCCAGAGTGGAAGATACTCTCAGTATTGCCCTGGTGAACGATCTCCATTCAAAATTGAAACTTTAGCCAGATCTGAATGCCTAACTTCATCTTGCCATCTTCTTCCTCTCTCCACTACCTTTAGACCACAACATAACCTGATTAGGGATGCCATAGTCTCACTAGTCCCAGACGGTTTGGAGCAGTTCGGCAGTTGAGCAGTTAAAAAAAAAAGTCTGCGATATTATCACAGTTTTTTTCACACAGTCCTAGATATTTTCTGATCTTGTAGCACATACTCAAATTATTACAATCTGAATATGCCCTTATTGTAATGAATCCGGTACGGTCCAAAATAGATAAGTGATTGTAAAAATAAATGTTTACTTCTTTATGCGACATCTGGGTAGCAACTTAAGGCGATGCACTACGTTGTGTAATATTTTAAATTGAGCCGCCATCAATAACAACCCTTACGTAGATGGCGATACGGTTTAAATTCCCGCTTAACACCATCCGCCTGTTTTGATTTATGCAAGAAAAAAACATGGCCAAAAAGTGCCTTTTATTTTATTTCGTGGATGTTCAGGCATAAATATTTAATTTTTTTTCGATCATTTTATAAAAAAATTTATTTGCCACATTATACAATAAAATCATAACCGAAAATGGCTTTGTAAGTAGGAGATTTTGAACTTTAAAGCAGTTTTCATATGCCTTATACATTATTTTTTTCTGGGCTTATAAAAAGACTTATCTAAAAAAACTCGATTATTTTAAAGGCCAAGATGTATTCTACTCGCAGTATTTAATTAAAGCATCTAAAACATTTCTAGGCGACCAAATTTTCAGACCAAAAACACATGATTTTGAATTACTACGTATGGCATCGCCTTAAAGCGTAGCGCGTAAATAAGTGCGAGTATATCTTTGTAATCTTGAGCTCAAATTATGCAACAGTTTTTGAAGGATCGTCGATAATTTTCCAAGAATTATTACAAACCGCAAAACTCAAGGCCGACCATATTCAGTTTTTAATAATCCTCCATTATTTTAAATTTATTATTATGTTTACGTTGGAAATCTTATTAACATCCTTCTTCGTTTCAGTAACATTACCATTATCATAAACGAACGTTAAGAAATATTCTTTTTAGGACACGGTATGTCTTGGAGCAATACACATTAACGAGATTCACAAAACCGCTGACGATTAATATGCAAATCTTTTCGCTGCATCCATAAGGTAGTTAGAAGCATATTTGTATAGATAACCTATGTTGCAAGCAGGAAACCTGAATTACTGAGACGGATAGTTAAAGTCCATTCATTATAAATACATAAAATGGTGTTAGGAGCGTCAAACGATCATACATGGTATATTACGAAAGAATATGCGCAATTTTTTTGTGATGACAACATTTTATGATGTTGTCCAATTAATTAAATAATATTTACTTTAATTTTGATTGATTTCTTGTGCTTATAGATGTAGCAAAAACTTTTCACTATCTAATGCATACAAACTGTTTATATTTTAAAGGAGTCACAGTAAGGTAGAAATCCTCAACGTTTTCTCTTTTAATCTACCAATGGATATTTTAATATTTCGAAAGAGATAATTTAGTTCATCATTGTCGTATTCTTCAATAGACAGATGACTTTACTGTGATTCTAAGAGATCTAATTTGTAAAATACTTGTATAGTTAAGGTTAAACGCGACGCTCGTTATATTATACGTGTTCATAGATGGCCGTAGTCAATTTATTTTATTAAAATACATTTTTTGCTTTACAATATTAAGACAAGTTATTTGTTTGCGCCCGTATTTACGGTATTTATGTGAATATTATTAAATAGTTTTGTCTGTAAAAAAACTCCACTCCTTCGACAAAGGCATGCAAATACAATATTGTATCGGTGATATATTATTTATTCCTATTTAAGTCTTACGTTACATTATAATCTTTTAATTTTTTTATTTGATATTATATATTACACACTTTACAAATATACGGCAAAAAAGTCCCGATAAACTGCTTTTTAGCAGTAATATATCATTAATATATCATTGTAAGCTAAAACAAATTAATTCTTTCAGTAAGCCAATTGTTTGTTTTGGGCACAGTTTTTAATTTCAGCAGGTAAAAAAAAACAACTGGGAATCATATAGTTTAACGTTCTTTGTCCATATTTATTTGTATGCTTAGGTACAATAAGTCCTTCATTAAATTAAAAATGAGTATTATGATTGTGGGCTAGCCTGTTTATATATAAGGGGTTATTTATGCGCTGAAATATAATTTTGTACCACAGAATTGCTCTCATTCAAAGAATTTTAAGACTCTTATAGAAGTATGGAATATTATGCCTTTCTTTGAAAATTTAATTTGATTATTTTACTTAAGGTTACTTTACGTTATTTTACTTAAGGTTACTAAACGTTCGTTATAATCTACGTGTAAATTAAATTATTTTGTTTAGATGCGCTTTTTGCAAGTTATGCTTTACAAATTTAAGACCAATTATTTGTTTGCGACCATTCATACGCAAAATGAATAAAAAAAATTGTCCGTATAAAATGTCAATTCTTTCAAGAGAGACATACAAGTACAATTAATATTGCAAAGCATAACATGAAAAAGCGTATTTTAATAAAATAATATAAATAACGCCATCTATGAACGCGTAGATTATAACGAAAGTTGCGTATAACCTTAAGTCATCAAATCTTTCGAAGATGAGATCGAAGAATTTGAATATTTATTACCAGGTTTTTTTCCGGCCACTATCAAATTTAATTTAATTTAATTTTTTAATTACATTCAACTTGACAAACATTCTATTTCCATAAAAAGACACTTTGTGTGTTGCTTAATATGTTACGTCTGTTTAATATTTATTTGTTCCACGTGACAAATTGCTGTACTTTATGTTTTTTTCTGTGTTGTATATTTTTATCCAGGACGCCATGTAATTTTTTGCGGTTATTTAAAAAAATCGTTCTCGGTTGAATGCTTCGTTATATATGACAGAAAATAAATACCATTAATATATTATAAGCACATAAGATTGGTTAAATCAGAAAACTTCTCAATTTGCGGTCAACTCTTTGGTATAAATATCCGTGTTGTATTTTCTGCATTTCTAAAGGTCAAAACGATTGCATTTATAAAATTCTTCCAAATTTCGCAAGAGAGCTACCATTCCATCTGCGTTGCATTAAATACAATTAATAGGGTCAACTCTCTTCGCAGATAATTGTCGCATCTCAAATTTATCCCCTTACACTATTCGGATTGGTGGTGGATTTAGTGCTTCGGCAAGACGCCCTGTCCTGGGAAGCCAATGGCCTCTGTCGATTGCAGGCCCAGGGTATTTAGAACAGTTGATCTATAAAACCCTGTATCAATACGATATTGACTAAATCCGTCATCTGTGGTCATTAAGCGATATTTGCGAGTACGGTCAGCATGCGTTTCCGACAGTCGGTACACAAAAGTCGCCGCTTTTAGCGCGGTCTCGAAGGTGTCGGTTAACTGTCAATACACACTACTTTTTGAATAATTTCGTTCGTTATGATAAAATAATTGAATAATTAATCAATGGAGGTGAACTAGCTTTGCTAGAAAAATTGAAAGAAATCATATACGCTATCCATAGACTTAATTAATTCATCTTAGACGCTATTAATTGAATCCATTCCAGCTTAAATAAACCAAAGTTATCCAAATATCACTAGTTATAACAAAATACCTTATTAACTAATTAACTATAAATACGGTGAAAGAACCCTAAACTTTATTGTACCGAGAATATTTAATAAACTACCAATGACAAATAAAAATATAAACGTTTTTACAGCCAAAATCAAATATAATCTGAGGAAATGGCTATTAGATAATGAGGATTTATATTGATGCACTACTGAAGACCTTTTTCTCCTAATTGGAATTCACATTCTAGGGAAATGGAAAATCGTTAATTTGTATTACCTTATGTATATTAAAACCATAGAAGTACCTACTTGTTGATTATATTCATTTCTTCATATTAAATTCATTTGTGCTTGTGTTGTTATATGAGGCTTATACTGCTTCTTACATATTTATATTTATACAATTATGTAATTTAACCAACTCATCATTTATTGTTAATTTATCATCAACATTATACATACCTACATACTGTTTACCATTGTACCATGTTATTGCAAAAATGTTGTCATTATGTACCTGCAGACAAACTACATAAGTAGTTTAGCAGGTTTAAATGTTAATAAATAAAAAATAAAAAAACTCCATTTTTAGTGTCAAAAAGTACATGTGGACTGCCAATGTACATTAAAGGTAATATTTAAATACCACATTGTCAATTTATTTGTATTTTTTAAAATTTTTAAGTAGTAGATTGTAGTTTAGGAATGTCAATCCATTAATAGATCCGGCAGTGTTGCCATCGTATAACAATTTATTTCTTGTAAATTTCGGTTCGGCTATCGACAGCGCAACATGAAATCGTCCGAAGATGAGTTAATCGATCCGATATTTTTAAGTTAAGTCATCAACCCACAGCCTTTCCCAAACTTTTCCTATTATAGGTATTATACTATTATAGTCTTCTTACATATTTATATTTATACAATTATGTAATTTAACCAACTCATCATTTATTGTTAATTTATCATCAACATTATACATACCTACATACTGTTTACCATTGTACCATGTTATTGCAAAAATGTTGTCATTATGTACCTGCAGACAAAGTACATAAGTAGTTTAGCAGGTTTAAATGTTAATAAATAAAAAATAAAAAAACTCCATTTTTAGTGTCAAAAAGTACATGTGGACTGCCAATGTACATTAAAGGTAATATTTAAATACCACATTGTCAATTTATTTGTATTTTTTAAAATTTTTAAGTAGTAGATTGTAGTTTAGGAATGTCAATCCATTAATAGATCCGGCAGTGTTGCCATCGTATAACAATTTATTTCTTGTAAATTTCGGTTCGGCTATCGACAGCGCAACATGAAATCGTCCGAAGATGAGTTAATCGATCCGATATTTTTAAGTTAAGTCATCAACCCACAGCCTTTCCCAAACTTTTCCTATTATAGGTATTATACTATTATAGTCTTTCCCGTTAAAAAGGTCATCGTTTTTTTTATCTGAAAACAAAATTGCACTTCAGAAGAATATTTGTACTTTTAATTGTTTGGTCCGGATTTAATTGGTCGTCTTTTGCAACTGGAAAACATGTTTCAAAATGCATCGTGTTTATTATTATTGTATTTTCCATTGTGAAAGGTTATCAAGTAAAATCAATATTAATTAGTTCAAAGTTTAGAGGACATACATATCTTTTTTTCTAAAAAACCTACAGCCATAAATAAACCTACATTAAAACAACTTGCCTTTCACTGGCATTTTACCATAACTAAAGGTATTTAAAAAGAGGTTTCTAGGAGTATTTATTACTTGCGGTAAATATCCAATCAGAAGGTGATCGGTCCATTTGTAATTGACCGAGGTCACTGAAGTTTTGCAGGATAAACACAGTTTTACGTGACTTATTGAATCAATAAGTCACCAAAATTCTGAAATACATAAGTGACAAGATACATCCGATATTATTATTTAGAAATTTTACCTTCAATGCAGGACGTAGATGACAGATTAAAATATATATTAAAAGTATTCTAGAATCAATTTGTTTGTCGATAGAATAACTTTTATTTTATCACGAAATCTAACCTATTAATTTTAGTTTTTTCGACAGTCAAGTTGTAGCAGATATTATTTGTAATATTAACGTGTCATCATTTTTTTGATATGTTATTATGTTTAACCTTACCAGTTTAATAGTGCAACTTTTACACTGAGGTTTTCAGAATGTAACATGTTAAGCTATTACAGTATTAAAATCCGTTTTCCCCACAATAAATGGAAATGTTTTCTTAATCGTTTAATAATGACTTGACTGCAGCTTATTTAAATTTGTCATATTGTTTGGGTCTTGTTAACATACTGAGAAGTATGAAGGAAGTAAGGGATTAAATAATTTTCTTTATTCAATGCCCAGAGTTGCTAAACAAGATTCCATTCTATGTACCTTTGCGTTCAACACGCTATTGTGTCCTGTTCAGGGTTGATCAAAGCAAAACGAACTCTAAGCAGACCTGAACAGACTATGCAATAATTACAATAGCGTATTATCCAAGGTTGATATTTTCAGTTGCGAACTTACCAAATACAAGAGGTCCATAAAGGAATATTTCTATGATAGTTTGTGAATAATGTTTATGTCTCTACTGTTTATATCTCTATTATGTTTTGATTTATATCTACAACCTCTCTACATGTTATATTGGGATCATTCGTTCCTTTATTGATTTCCAAGATCAAGTAAATTAAATCTAATACCCTTTCTACACTTGAATATTAACTAAAATAATAAATGGTGTAAATCTAATGTAAACAATTAATAAGGGACATACATTGTTGCCTTCAATAATGCATTTTTATCAGTTCTTAGTATTATCATTTAAACGTACATCTCATCGTTTTCACCCAGTCTGTAAATGCACAGTGAAAAACTATATAACTACGGCTTACAGATTGCATACTTATCTGAAATCTAAAAAAGTGTGACTTTCTTTGTTTTCTTCCGACACCATTTCATTGCACAGTTAAAATAATACCATTTATGAACTAAATTTTTATTATTTTATAATTTATAATTAAATTAAATAAAATTATCGAAACTAGTTGATTGAATCATTTATAAAAATTAAAGTGGTATAAAACAAGTATCAAATTAGTATTTGATGGAGTATTAAAAGTTAAAAAAAATATTCGGTGTGTTACTTGAAAAGGGTTTTAACCCTATCCCGTGAAAGATTTCACAAGAATTTGTGTTGTTGTTTTTATTATAATGCAACTGATATGCATAAATCACCAATGATAATATTACTGCTATACACCTTCACGAAGTAGGTCATGTGCGAGAATGCTTCATTTATAATCCGTATGAATATATGATTAACACTGTGATTACGGTTTTTAAGCTTTTATTGATTACTAATAACAAATCGTTCATCATTTCCATTCACGATCATGAAATCATCATCATCATATTTTTATTATAATTAGTAATTGGATACAAATAGGTGACATGAATGTCATTCAGTCAGGACTTAAGGATCTTAATTCTAACTAACTAAATTACCAAACCATCACGTCTTTCCCCGCAGGATAGGAAGGACGCCTAACAACTCGGCCTTGGCTAACACTCCTTGCTTCATTCATAATCATACATCGTCTCGTACAAACGCTTAACTTAAATAACCCTTCTGTTATTCTGACTCTTGACATGGCCCGATTAAATTATTTGGTTCACTTAATCGTGCCGTGTCTCCCTTGGGCGTCCCCGACTTCTTGAACACTCCTTTGTTCGTTCATTTGCTCTGCATGCACAATCCATCTAAGCGTTCCTTTCTTAATTTAACCCATTGCTTTTACATCAGTCTTGCATTATTTGCGAATCTTCACATATCTCACACGATCATACATGCATATACGCCTCAGGGATCTTAATTCTAATACTACGTTACTTACATAATAATGGTACCTTCTGAAAAATTACTTTCTAAACATTAAAAATTATAGAGCGTCTCAGTTCCATTGTAAATTCCTTTGATAACTACATAAGACGTAGGTACACAATTTAATATTTTTTTAACTGACAATAATATTATCAGAAGTGAGTCATTCAGATTATTGTAGATTTCTACCTAAATTGCACATCTAACTACAATATTTTATTCAAAGATGTGACGAATATAAAAAAATTGTAATCATTTGAGTTTTAACCCTGAAAAACGTTCACCTAATATCCTATCATTAGTCAAAATTTTACCTATCTGAATAAAAAGCTATGTCAAAGGCACCACACCTCGAAAGTGAACCTATTGACCTCAAATAAAACCACAAACAAAACATATTCACGGAATACTTCTTTGAAGAGATCCTGATGTGTTTTTATCGCAGTATTTGATTAATTACCAACACTTCAATCAAATTATTATTAAATTGGTAAAAGTCAAGGTCGCCCATCACGTAAGCGGTGGACTTGCCAGTATTGGTCATTAAAAGAGCAAAAAATAATTGTCCCGACAGAACACATCATTATAGTAGACATTATTACACATAATATTCATTTGTCGTGTCATGCATATTCACGATCGTTATTGATTTCATATATTATTGTTATATGATTCTTGTTCCCTTTCATATGAGACCATGAATTTGACGTAGTTATGCATAAAGAAGCCAGTTCACAATTTTGTTCAAAATATGATATTGTTGTCATCCGATAAAGTAAGGTCAATTATACGTTCAAATAAAGTAGTTTTAGTAGCCTTCCGAAATACTTTTTGACTTTCGCATTCAAAACACTTCTAATGTGGTTATTTAAAAAAATATATTTACCAGAAAATAGCCAACTGGTCTACTTTAGAAATATACCTAAAATTCGAACAATTAAATGTAGCTAATCAGCAGAAAATGTTAACGGCATTGCAATTACCTACATATATTTACAGTCTTACTAAAAAACGTGGTGAAAATTTTATTCATTGATGAACGACCGTGTATTTAAAAACCTTACTAATTGAAACGTAAAACAGAAACTGTCATAAATTAGATCATGGAAAGATACACAAGATGTATACATTGCTTATCCAGTCAAAGAGGGTTGTTTATTTGTTGTATAAACATGAAATAATAATAATTTTGCATCTGATATTGGAATTTTTTCAATTTGGAAACTAGCCAATTTATTTACTATAAACACAAAAAATTTCAGAGAATTGAAAAAAAGTTGCAATACAACCGTCAGTTTACTTTCTATCTCGTTCACAAAATTAAAAATTATTATGATAATTCCCAGAGAATAACAAAAAAATCAGACAATTTTGGATTGATTTTTTCACATTGATTTATGTTGATTATGTTGATTTAAAAAAATGTGTTTACCCACACATGCATAAGGCATTCTTGTTTTTAAAAAATATCATTTTCCAAAAAAAATTATTAATTAGTCCAAAATAATTTAGCTTTTCCGGTGACACTAAACTATATTCACAATATGACATTAATAATAGATTAAAACTGAAAAAAGTAATATAAATAATATTAAATATATTAAATCATACTAATATAATGATGAATTGGTCATTACAATAGTAAACATTAAAAAAAATGGTGACCAATTAACTCAATTGAATAGAAATTATTTACAAACGCCGGGAAACTAACGTGCGCGGCGCCAAATGCAATACTCCAAGTTCTTCGCAGTGCAGTTAGAGATATTTTTTATTCGTAATAACACGAATAGTAAATTGTACAGTCTTTGTAAAATGTGTAACAAAAACACCGTTAATTAGTTGTAAAGATTTTTTATTGGCTGTTAGTGTTTTTGGTTTTGGGCTGCATTCTGCAGAATGCATATTTCACACTGTAAGGTTAAATAGTTGATTGCAGAGCTTATATTCATTATATGTATTCTACAGAAAACAGCCAGACCTGAAAAATACCAATATCTTTAAAAAATCAACCCGTAAATTTACTAAATTACATATTATTTATAATTTCTGAAGTAAAAAAACATTTTAGGTGTTTCGTATTGATTATTAAATTTTTAGGTAAAAGTGCTTTTATCTCACTTTGAGTTTTTTATGACTGGCTGCTTTCTGCATTACTCCGTTCAATTTGGAGTCGTGAATTGATTCACTAGCTAGTTATTTATGAAACAATATATTATGTTCTAACTACTACTGTATGGGAATGAATTTTCGAGCATTGTAAATATTGGAAGATTGTAACTTAGGTCGAATTTTGAAAATGGTACATTTTATTTTATTGTTTTTATTTTTTATTTTTTTCATACTTTAAAGTGTAAAATTTTGTGCATTATTATATTCTTTCTTAAGCTGGTGCTTGTATTTAGAAAAGACATCCTCATTAATGTAAGAAAAACTTTACTTTAGTGATAACAAAATGTAAAAATTAAAAATTGTAACTAAGGAAGGATAAGTGTGCAAACATTGATAATATATTTTTTCAATTACAAAATTACGTAAATAACAAAAGAGGTGTGATATTAAACATTTTACGAGTATATTTTTGCATTTTAGTTACAATTTATAAAACCAGCTGAAAGTAGTTTTAAAAAAGACATATTTTTTTAAACATTATTTTTTATCATTTCATTTATTTTTACAGTCGATAATTATGGCTAGTTGCAGACATTACCATGCATTTTAAAAGCACGTAGCAACTCAATAAACACTAGAGATTAGAAATGACATTTTAAAAACTAAAGTTTGAGAATGGATTGCACTCTAATTAAAATATGTTTTGTGTATCTTTGCACACTAATTAATAAATAAATGATGTAATGCGAAAAATTAACTCTAAACTAAAAATAATATACTTTTGAATGTGGCTATAATAATTAAAATAAAAGCCGATCAGTTTCGGAACAACCATTCCTTCCTCAGGGCAAAATATATACAAACATAACATTACAAAATAATGGATAAACATATATTATTAAGTGTTGAAGCGCCTCAAAAGCAATATTGTTTCATTTATTGCTCAAATAAGCAATTCAGTCATAGCACAGCGAAATTAATATTATAGGCAGCAAGTGAAATGGTAGGAGTGAAGAGAATTTTCGACTCATATAGGACTTGAACCCAGGACGCTATAGGACCTAGGTCCTTGCGCTCCGGCAAGGCAAATGAAGTTTAGTTGCGCACGCCCGGATTTGAGCCCACGATCTCCGAATTGCTAATCGAGACCCTTACTCCTCGACCTTGTAGGCCTTCGTACTGTAAATTGATGTATTACATAATTTTAATAATTTATTTTGTTTTTAATTGTAATTACCGAATGAAAGTTCTAACTAATTTTAATTGGTAGCTTTAACAAAAAAATGTTAATGCTTTTTCTTGGCCCGTATCCTCCTTCTAGCAAAAAGGCTACTGTTGTTGAATTCAGAAAATTCAGTCATTAAAAAGTAATTATAAGCTGTGCAACAATAATAATGCCTTCAGATTAAGAATGCCATGTTACTGGAATTAATAGAAAAGACTGACCTTGGGCTTTCATGCCAGAACTAGTCCCTGGTTCCAATAATATACAATCAACGTCGATTCACCTTTATCAAAATGTCTTGAATAATGGGCACACTATCATCAATTTTATTAGAAGTTTGAACCTATAAAAGTGTGTTTGAAAATATTGTTATTGAGTACATCCTCTCCTATGCGAAGTCTAATTATTCTTCCTAGTGGATTTTATTTGCATGATGATACAGGGTGGTTCGCAGAATCCTTTTCAAAACTATTTTGTTAATGATGATTACTTTTACTATTTTAAACGTAAAATAACCTAAAGCTTTGCCGTTTAATTTTTGATTAAATCTTATTATTTAAAATTCTGAAAAATGTCCTGGAGGTTTAACATGAGCGATTAATAAAGCCTTATAGCAATACGATAATGACGAAATCCTTTAAATTATTATTTGAAGTGGATATTGTCAATTTATTAGCAGTGTTGCCAGCGTGCGTCAATTTACATGATCAATATCGGTCTGGGTATCAACAGTGCGACCATGCTCGGGAAATTTGCAAAAAATCATCGGTAGTTATGCCTATCGATCTAATATTGTAAAGTTATAGAATTCACTATTCTAGACCCCAACTATGCTAGTATTTGCAACAGCTTACCAATTTAATAAAACATCATGAACCGTCAAAATTAACACAACCACTTTCTTACATTTGCCTTTTTTTACATTGACCCCACACAGGAGGCTCTGAGGAAGATAAGGGGGGACTATTCATTTTGCACACAGTGAACGTAATATGTACCTGCTGCATACGTACCTACATATTTTATATTCTTATTTATTTATCTTAAGTTAGCTCAAATCGTTTTGTGTGCTTATAATTTTAGAAAAATTTTAATACAAAAATGAAGATTATTTGGCAAATATCACATATCTTTAAATATTTTAAATTTAAACCTATTAAAAACACACAAACAAAAATTAATATTTCAGGTGAATATACTTTCTTTATTAATTTTCAAATGAATTGCATTCTTAATTAACAATAATAATTTCATTTGGAATTTTGTCGTAAAGTTGGGAGGCCTGGTACATCGGAAATTTCTGGCTGCTCGATTTCTTCCTTGTAGGCAATCTAATTTGCTTTGCATTTCTCGTCCCGTTTCCGTGTATCACGCTCACGTGTTTGTCTTATATATGTAAATAAACACATCGAACTATATAGTTTGCTTCACTGTCATAAAATGTGGGGTGGTAATATTATTTTTATCACAAAATCGTAAATATGAAGAAAAAAAACTTCAAGAATACCCTGTACTTCGCTTCTGATACCGCCCTCTGACCACTATAAAATAACTACTCCATTACAAACAAAAGCACAATAGACGTGTGCGCAAGATTTTCATACACATGTGCGCACTTATAAAGGCGTACTGCCGAGATAAACGTTATAACTTCTCCCATTTTCTCAAAATTAACTTAAGAGACAAATCAAGGAGACAACGGTTCTCTCAGCGGCAGTATCCTGCCAACTACTGGATAACAAACTAACTACGATGACTGACTCGACACTCTAAACATAACCTCAGTTTCTCACGAAATATTCACTAGTTTCAGTTCAAGGCAGACGTGAATATTATCGCAGATTATTATAATAGCTAAAAAACATCTTTATCTCCAACTATCAAATTTTAATTTCAACCTATTTGTGTTTGTGCCCATTTTTTGCATTCTTATCTTAATATAGAGAAGCATCTTATTAATAATTAAATAGTGACATTATCTTTAACGCTCTTGAACAACAAAAAAAAACAACAAAAAAATCTGAGTTAACACCCACTAGGCGTCACGCATAGTGTTAGATTTAAATTACCGAAAATTCACACTTTTCAAAAAAAAATTAATGAGTCGTTCGTCGGATATTTTTTAAATTATTATTAAGATATATACACATCTTATACCATATGATAGGGGTACGCAACTGATGTAATAATATAATGTTCAATGTATGTTATATAATCTCGATAGCTCGCCTTTGAAATAACTATGGACAGTGGGCTCAGAGTAAATAGGTCCTATTGAAATATTATGTACCCAAATTATCTGAATTTTTTATAAAAATGTGAAAAGTAAATAAGTAGATTATTTGATTGTTTTGTTGTTAATTGATTTTTTTTCCAACGGAAAGCTTACCAAATATTTGAACGCTAGTATACGGATATTTTCATTATAAATATGTAAAAATTCATCATGCGTTTGTTTGCGCTCGCAAAACTAGAAAAGCAGTAAACGCTGAAAGTTTCAAAGTTTGTTCATATTAGTGCCAGGAGTGTTAGAGAGTGGTTTAAATGGTAGAAGAAACCGGGGACGCCCGAGGAATACTTAATACTTTTTGGATTACCTACTATCATTTACCCATCCATATACTATCATATCTACTATCTATTCCCTTCCTTAAAACAGCCTTGCCCACATTGGAAAGAATAAGATGATTTATGTTGCACTGTAAATTGTCCCAAGTCAGTCGAATTCATGTCGTATAACAAGAATCTTATTATCGTCGTTGTATTATTCACATGCTTTGTGCCAAATATCAAAATTCTCTCGTTTTTCTTCTTCGTTCTCGGGGGAAATTTCACCCGAACAGTGCAAAAGTGCATCGAGAGCTCTATTACCCGGATTCATGGGAATTCCAGGTAGGCTGTTTCCTTCATTCCACTTTTCTCGTGATTTATTCAAAACCAATTGAATGAGCTTTTTATTGTCGTATTTTATTATAGATTTGATTTACTGTTCATTTTACGTGTAATAGAACACGTTACAGTTACATTGAGGTATACAGTAGTAAATGGTGGAAGAAGTAGGAGAGGCCCGAGATATTTATATCTATATATAAAGAATAGTCCCGGCGTGGCTTCGTTTTGTATAAAAATCTACAGTTTTAATCTAAGATCGATGAAATTTTGCACATTTTACACTATGATATTTCGAAAAACTATCCACCATCCCCTTTACCTACCCCTTAAAGCAGTATTTTGATACTTTTTGTTAAAATTTTGTATGCATGATGTTCATAATAAGACGAACAATACTGTCTACATCTCATTTCGAAAAACTCTGCAAAACACCCGGGCAACGCTGGTGACTTCTATGTATCTATCTGTATAATATGTAAAGAACAGTGGCCTGGGGTGGGTTTATTTTTTATGCAAATCGACAGTTAGTTTCCGCGTTTGCCGTAACTGTGTACATTTGAAAAATCGTGATTTTTGCACACTTGACAATCGAAATAAGATGATCGTTACTATCTCACTGTCTCAATCGAAATTCGTAAAACTTTCTTCACAAACTGTAAGACCAAAAGCTAAAAGCTCAAGAAGTTTGAAATTCTGAGCTCAAAAGACTCGAAGGTCAAAGCTCAAAGCTCAAAGATCAAAGCTCAAAGCTCAAAGCCCAAAGCTTAAAGCTGAAAAATCAAAGCTAGAATCTACCAAGGATGTAATAAAAAATGATAAATTTTCAGAAAGTGGAACATCAAAAAAACTACATCCATATTATAATTATCTCATTTTAATGTATCTGAGTATGCCCCCATCTTTAATTTGTGTTTTTATCGAAAAATTCTTCTGGTGTAATTAGAAACTTTCAAAGATAAAACAAACATAGATTTTTGTTTTTATTGAAATGGATAAGCTTAATAAGGGATACTTAGATTGTTCGAATTGTTAAAGAGCGGATGAACGAAGAACGGTATGTATGTTGTGAGATTATATTACGTGGAAGTGAATGATAGATGAAGTCATGGACACCCGATGAAGACATGGCACGATGCAATGAATCAAATATCTACAAATTAACTTAAGTATTGACAATATTATTATTTCCAACCTAAAACTGCACCCATTTTACGAAAATTCACAATCCCAAAATTTTACTCAAACCATTAAAAACCCTGAGCGATGCGGGGTTCACTTCAGAAAATTTATGTAAAGCAGATTGTCAGTTGTAGCCAGAGTTTGTTTGATTTTACAAATTCATACAAATGTACGGTTTCATTCCGATATTTATGACATTTTGCACACTTGACCATCAAAACAATAGGAATGTTACCGTCTAGGTCTGGGTTTGAAAAAGCTAGTATTTTATAATTTAATTTAGAAAATTGAAAAGAGAATGTAAGACATGGATATTATGATGGAGATGTATTAAAGATGTAAAGATATTTGGCGATACACAGCGTTATTTGGTTTTTGAAGGTATGGAGTTGGTTTTCGGTTTTTAAGTTATCGGGGAGAAGGTTGAAGATTTTAGGAGCTAAGTAGATGGATTGTCATCGAGCTACAGCCATCTGTAGTATCGGCACTTTTTTAGTGTCGGTCGGTTATAATTTGGTGGTGAAATTGTATTATATTACATTATATTGTAATTTATCAAGGTGGTCATTTTATTTTACAAATGTTTTATACCCCTGCCCCAGAGAGATGAAATAATAATCCTAAAGCTGGCATTATGTATTATTAAAGAAATGCGATCCTGACGAACACGAAGAGCGAAGAGTAAAGAGTGAAGAGCGTATGACCTAGAGCTTGGGCCTTGAAACTCGTGTTATTTAACAACATCTCGTTGTTTTTGTTGTATATAGCATCCGTCTAGCCAATATTAATAGATATTCCAACAAATTGTTTTTTTGTTCGTCACGGCTGTAGTTGTGACTGTATTGCACTCGAAATTTTATTATGTTATAAGTGGAAGTGATCCCTGAACCCGATGAAGTGTGATGTAAGTACATATCTGATTCTAAATATCACAGGTGTGAGGTCATTTACATAAGAAACAGAAAGGAATTGTATTGGAATGTGTAACCCTTAAATCTTAACAAATTATTATAAGCAATAATTATTAGCCTAAAAACAAGTATAAATTGAAAAAATCTTCCGAGAAAAAATAAATGCCGCCGAAGGAAATTGATTTCCGGTCAGGTCCATGGAATCACCTTAAATATTAAATCATCACTACACCTACATAAATAGTTTAATATTTGGGAAAGTGCCGACTAGGAATACAAGACAAAATATAACATTCTTCTCAATACATACGCGACCAACTATCAGACACACTCACTGACCAATAGGATGCATGATCTAGGCAACAAGTATGGGGGTGCTATTGATTTATTTATTGATTCCATTTATAGAACTAAGCAAAATCTATAATAACACTTTGTCGAATCCTACAAATTAGAGTAGCGTTGGTAAATTAGTTTTAATGTTTTGTAGTGTTGTTGTAATTTCTTTTTTAACTAATGTTACTCTTACGTTTTACTAATATTACTTCATATTAAGATTTAAGAAAATATATATTTACTTACTATACTTGCAAACACAATTTTACAATTGTGTATTTTGTACCTACTTTACAATGGATTACATCCATTTACAGTCAGTATCTCCTGTATAATACAGATATTCTCCTATGTACACATCATCATGTATCACTTTTATGTAAAAACCTTTCTATATATATATATATATATATATATATATATATATATATATATAATATGTAAATAAATAAATAAATCGTTTTAATACTATTTCTATAAATCACGGAAAATACGAACACAAGATTTTCCAATATACTTACAAGTTGTCTGGGGGTAAAGTTCAGTAACTGGGTGGTGATTCTACAGGATATTAGGAGTAAAAAATATTTAAAAAACTTTTTTATAAATATTTTTTCAAGGAAGATTTTTTCCTGTTAAGGCGACATAAGACTCAAATAAAATTTTTTCAACGCTCTCCTTTTAATTATTTCTGATAAACGTATTACTAAAACCTCATTTTTTTCTACCCCTATACATAACTTACATCCAGATTACATCAAGATTAATAAAAAAATGACCTTATCATTAAAATATTTCATTTAAAACGGTTTGAAAATTTTGTAAAACGTTCTTCAACTATAAAACTAGGGGTAAGAACCAGATTTTATTTTTTTAGACGATGAATTAGTAACTTCCCGAGGGATACCTTTAGAAACATTTGATATTTTAATAATACGTTAATCAAGAATAATTAAAATAAACCCCACGGAGAGACCGATTTTCTAGACCTGCTAGGCCAAAGTCGAGCGTAGGTCCGTCCGTTACGCCGAGCCACGCGGCGAATATTGCTTTTACACCACTTCATCACTTATGTCGTTAAGATTCCGACTTTATTTTAGAGATTTTATGGGGCAAATTCAACAGCAGGTCTGTCCAATACATAAGGGCCGCGCGTCGCATATTTTTGTGCACGGCTGCTTCACTTACGCCGTTAAGTTTCTGGTTTTATTTTACGGTATTGTCTCGTCTTAAAAATGTTCGAATTTCGAAAACAGTTTTTATCTCTTTTATATTATGTACCTACTATCTTCAGGTCACCTTCACCTATCACCTTCCAAAGTTACTGTACTGTTTCCTTCGTGGTCAAATCCAATCAATCAATCCATTTCAAATCCCGGCGTTCACATGTAAATTTTATTTGATCAATGTGTTATTTCACAAATTGCTTATTAAAAATAATATGCAGTATATTAGCGGCACGTTACAGAGTAGAAGATACTTTCAGTATCGCCCTGGTGTAAGATTACCATTCGGAATTGAAGAGTTGCTTGAAATGGCTTTGGCCGTGCTTGGTGACCAGATCTGAATAGCCAGGTACTTCCTCACATTCCTTTTCCCCATCTCCTTCTCCCCTTCACTACTTTCAGCCTCACAACATACTATAATTAGGGATGCCATAGTCGCGGTTGGGAGCATTTGGGACTCTTGTGCGATTTCACATTAAAAATCTTTTATATAGTTCAAACACCATTTATCATCCAGGGGTAGATTCTTGGAAGACGTTGGAAGTGGACTTATGTGAGTGGTAGGTACAAATGCAGTATTGTTGACTTGTTCTGCAGGGTAAAGAATTGCTCTGAGTTTTGAGTTTCAAACTCGATGTGTCCATTTGCTGTTCTAACGCCTACCAACTTATAGACCATGTTAATTTCTTAAATCAACATTTTCTTAGGATTTGGGTAACAGCGCTTGAACGTGTCACTTGTGTCAACATCACCTTTAGATCAGTTGTGAAAAATCCCCTTTTCATTGCTTCTAATCTTTTAATTCTATTTGAACATTTGATAAGTATGAAACAAACACTAAGGAACCTTGTCTTATTTATAGACAGAAAAAATAATTCGAAAAATAGTAAGCGTCATAGTTCATGGTGTTAATTTGGTAATACGGTGAAACCAGCTGTGTTAACCTAGAAATTAAAGACAGAAAAGTTATGCAAATATCATTAAGGCTCACATATAGTTAGACAGATAGTTTCTGCTATTGGTATTATAATGATAACAATACAATATTTCAAAGAGGTAAATATTTTCGCAGGTCGGTGCAAAATCTGAAATTGTAATTTGGATTTTTTTTTAGAAAGACATCATTCCCGGCTTAAGAATAACCTGACAATATTTAAAAATTTCCTACTACCACTACAGTAAACGGAAAATGTTGTTTAAGTTGTGAAGGAGGACTTAGCCAGCCGAGGAATTCAATGTTCGACGCCCAGGTCGCCCCACTGACCGGTTGTAGAATCTGATTATTACCTTAATTACGGTACAGTTTAGGATTGTTGCAAACGGAAGTGGCGCCCTCTTTGATTTTCAAAAAGAACCGTTGAAGTTTTCAAACAGAGGCAGCGCTTAACCCCTCAGTACTTTCAACACATTTGTTCAGTTTGTAATATTTTCTGAGTATTACAAATGCGCTATATACATCTTATTTTTTTAATTTTCCGTAAAAAATACTATTTTAGAAACTAGATAAAACTATCTTTTCGTTGTATGCATTTAAAATAAACATTACTATTTCTAAATAATAAAATTTTAATAGCATTCGTGAAAAATGTTGTCAAAAACGCTAACCACATTTTCACTTAATTTTTTATCATAGAAAAATTGAGATAACTTTATATTTAGAAAGCACATTCGTTTTATTTGGGGAATTAGTAAGAAAACTGGAACCTCATTTTTTTTGTAGATAAAACCGATTGTTACGATAGAGGCGCGAAATATTAAATATTCATTTTGGCTATTTTTAGGATTTTGTTAATGGCATCCTCTATAAATATTTGAGGCAAGCTGAAAAAAAATTCTCTTTCTAACAAAAAAAGATAAAAATACTTTAGACCCTAAAACACTGAAAAAGTACTTTTGTTATCTTCTCCTAAAAAATATAAATAATAATAATAAAAATAACCCTCTGATATGAAAATATCTGGAGTCGGTGAATTATTTTCCCATTTGATCTCTGGTGAGTTGACGTGTTGTTCTTGTATTGTTTTGTATTTATTTTACTTATATAATGCACTTACATAGTATTGATTGACTAGATGATCATTTGTGGAAAAGTGAGTGGAAGGGTTTAGTTTTTCCTATGGGGAAGATTTAACCCGGACAATAAAATCGGCGGTTAAAAAAAAAAAGAAAAATTCTTTATTCCTGGATGTGGGGAGATTAGTGCAATCCCACACATCCCATAGAGGATATAGGTACAGATAGTATTCACATATAGTAAAAAAAATAAAAAGAGATTAAAAAATTAAAAATTAAATTGAAAATTAAATTAAATTTAAATTAAATTAAATTGAAATCTTCTTTTAAATATTTTTTTTCCCTTTCTGATGACTACGTCATTCCATACATGAAAAAAATGACAATTGCTAATTTATTAAGAATCTCCTTAAATTTTCGGTAATTCCGGTTAAAAACGGGATTGCAGACCTTACGAATGAATTAACTGGTTTCCAGAAAAAATTTTAGTAAATCGCGAACATATTATCATGAAAATACAAAAATTTTCATGATAATTCGTGATATTGGCAAATCGATAAAAAATTCTTAAATTTTATGTTTTATTGATAAGACCTGTTAATTTAAATAAAAATCGATTTCTCATTTCACTCCTTTATCAATTCTTCTGCCGATTTGCGTTCGCCCCCCCCCCCCTCCTTTAGCACCTAATACGACCAGCTCTGATGGAGGAAAAATGTTCTCGAAACTGGAAGATTTTGTATCTAACAAAGTGGTATTAGCAAAGTACTTCGACACTAATTCATTAAATATGTCATCAAAATGTAAAAACCTACCTAATAATTATAATTAAATAAGTCTAATTGTTGTGTATATAAATTACTCCACGTTGTTGGTTTATGTTAATTGAATAATTATTATAATTCGGAATTCTTCGATTGATCTTTTCTTACAAGAGAATATGTGAGTACAGTCAGTTCAAATAGGTTTTGCACAATATGCTTGAGAAATAAAATGGTTCCAATTATTATTCTTGTTTTTTTAGATATGCAAATTGAGTTTTTAATTAAGTAATCACATTATTTACTCCAATCGTAAAAAAATTACCAGGGTACTAAATTTACTTGTTCAATTGATTTAGACATTTGTTAGTGATTACGTGATGAATTGATTAGTCCTGATTTATTTTATTTTTATATCCGTGTTTACGAAATTAATCATGTTAGTTAATGTAAATGTTAAATATTAATTTGAATACAATTTGACCAAATCACGATTGTTTAAAAAATATTAGGTACTATCCGATCAATCTTCGGGCGAATTGCGGCACCATTACTTGAGTACCATTCTTTTATTTATAAGCGTTTATTGCCCATCTTGAGATCTGCCCAAGGCTTCTTATAAGAATAGATTTTCTTTGGCAAAAATACATAATGATTTCCTAGGTAGGTTCTAGTGCTTTAGATATGTAACCTTGGAAGTCAAAACCTTACGCATTGATCAAACTTTCAAGTTTTCCGCGAAGGGATGTTTGTTTTCATTTTAATATGGTATTATTGCTTGGGGAGGAGCAACAAACTCGGCTATCAATTACATAGAAACCGCACAGAAAACGATCTTAAAGGTAATACTAAAAAAACATAGACTGACTGATACAGACCAAATATTCAACAGTTGTGACGTACCAGATATACGCCAATTATACGTTAAAACACTACTAAACTACATTTTTGACAAAAAAAATAAATTTCAACATACACAAAATAACACTAACAGACCAGTTAGACAAGCGTACAAAGAAAACATAAAAACTCCGACAGTAAATTCAAGCTTTGGACAAAGACACTACCAATACCATGCTATAAAAGCTTTCAACAGTGTAAAAATTGAAATTAAAATTGAGGAAAATAAAAATAAATTCACACACAAAATTACAAAATGGATTAAAGATAAAAAAAGACAATATTACCAAAACGTCATAGCATAAAATAAAAATAAAACCTACACTTAACACACAAAACCAATATAAACACACATCACTCACAAATACACAAGATTATATATTAAATGTTTTATTTTATCTTATATTGTAGATTGTATTTAGATTATATTTTCATATTATAAAATGAAGGCCTCAGCACGGGCAAGCCACCCAGTGAGGCCAACATTATTGGAAAACTTTGAAATGTAAAAAAATATTGTATCAAATAAAAAATAAATAAAAACAAATGATATTTATCAGTCAAATCCCGTGCCGGTTTTCTCTTATGTGCATTTGTGCAGTAAACTCTCGTAAAAACATTTAAAAAATATAATTATAAATGATACTAGAATGATACTAGTACCGCCTAAAAGCGGGTCCAAAATGAATCTCAAATCTCATAGGTGCGTTATGAAAATCAGCACATATGCGACCTTCCGTCATATATCTTAGGTTCACACAAAATATACTAGTGGCACCAGAGCGGTAGGCCACAAATTTACTAGCTATTCTGAGTGCGCAGCACCTATGTGATTTATATCAACACAAAATTTGAACGGCATAGTATTTTGAAAAAAAAGTTAATTACCGAAAATTTTACTTTTTTATGTTCACAAACGAACAGTTTATTAAGTAAATTGTGATTTTAGAATTTAAAATGCTAAATGCATGCTTCCCCTCCTCCTGCAAAAGGTTCACCACCTACTTACTTTCCTGAAAAAACCCTCCACTCCATATAGCATTCCTTAAAATGACAAGAACCTCGTTTGTAGTGTATAATACGTTTTTTTAAGTTTGTTTATGTGTCAATTATTATTGAAAAGTTGTAAATGCACAAAAAATTCCCAGAGTTGTGTATCATGGAGACGTTTTACGTTTCAAATGATTTCAATAAAGTGGTCAATTGTACAAAAAAAACAAATAAAGTAACTATGTAATGACATGATAATATTTATGGGTGAGTATTTTAGGACATATTTCATTTGTAAACTTTGCTCATTAACCACGCATAGGTATACTCAATTGGTTGTTAAAAAATATTGAAAAGTCACGCCCCTCGGATTAATTGTGAACACTCACCCACGTAAAAAAACTTTCATAATTTATTATTTAGAGTCAGAAAAAAGTTTAATGTCAATGCCACAATCCCAACGCAACACAAGTATTGAACGAATCTTTTATGAATTCTGATAAAAAAAACGGACAAGTGATTCATAAGTGGATGAATCGATTATTTACGTAGTTATATACAAGATCATATATTATACATACAAGATTAGGCATCCAGAGTGGTAACGACGCTCTTAGTATCGTCCAGAAGCTCTTAGTATCGTCCAGAAGCTCTTAGTATCGTCCAGACGCTCTTAGTATCGTCCCAGTCAAAGACTATCATTCAGAATCAAAACGTTGCTTGCTTGGCTTTTTGGTGACCAGATTTGAATAGCCAGATAGACACTTCCCGAGTTTCATCTCCCCCATCTTCTTTTCTTTCGCATACCCTTAAACACACCACATTTTTTTTTATTAAGGCCTTTTACATATGAATGGTAAAAACTATACAGTATTTATTATGCAAAACTAAACTGCCTCGAAACAATGTTTTTGTATTTGTTAAGTGGTAAATTGAAGATGTCCACTGTGACTCGGTATAATTATTTTCCTCTATGAGGAATACTTATGGTAGTTAGTCCTAAAATTTCTGCACTGAAATAAATCCCGACTTCTAGTATTACTTAGTGAAATCCGAAAGCTAATCAATGCAAGTAATTCTAGACTGTCAGAATTTTATATAGTAATACCAAGTCAGTGGAAATCCTTCTATCCAACAATTTAAGGGATTTTTATTTAGGAATTATTGGGGATGCGATAGTCTGACTTGCCAAAAAGTAATTAATTTATGAAAAAATTTCATTTTTTTTTATAAAAAACTGTAATTTTAATAGAAAAATTGCCCATACAAAGCGGCCTTACATATCTAAAAACTTCATTGAATTATTTGTTAATTAGAGAGAGTTGATTAAATGTCAATATCCGCGAACGTGATAGTTCCATTATTATTAAGTTCTGGTCATCTCACGATTTTAAAATAGTTAATCTAAAAATAAACCTGATTTATTACACACCTACCGTCTTAATAATTAGATTCTTACACGCCCGTTCAACATCGTGTGGTAAAGCCAGCGTCGAGCCTGGTTTAAGACCGTTTTAACCAAACAAACGCCATAGTACTAAGTCAAGTCTTTCACAGTTCTGACCTTAAGCGCTGCGAATATTTACCCCACTTTTTTTAGTAAGGCTGTTACAAGTCGATAAAGAGCTATCGGTAACAGTAAATATTATTGATAATTGAAAGAGCTTTAATAATTGTTGAGTTCTTCTACGGAGTTTGGTATATTGTCATAAATACGAAGAGCTTTGGTTACGTTAAAATGTTGCAATATTTTCTCGTTGTTTTTAATCTTCCATTAGATTTGATTTAAGATTTTCAAGGCCAAAAGTATTTTTGTTATTTGTTTTTGGGGTGTTATGCCGTGTTGGGTTAACTCCTTTTCGATTAGTATAAATATAAGGTGTATTTTTATAATTTCATTGGATAGATGTAATAATAAATCATTCAAGTTTACCAACGTCATTCAAAACGTAAATTTCTTATTTTTATTGGCAAACATTCTGATGCACATATTTTTTTAATAAATACTTTCAGCATCATAAATCCTACAATGTTATGTCCCGTACTTACATCATAATTTAATAGTATTATTATCTTTAAGACTGTATGGTTTAGGATTGTTGTAAACGGATGTGGCGCCCTCTGTTATTTTCATAAAGGACCGTTGAAATTAACTAACCGCGGCAGCAGGTATCTATATATAGCTATCTTCTAGTAATGTATGATTTTTTTTTCAAAATTTGTAATTTATTACGTTAGTAGTTGAAAATAGTGAACAAAAGCGTCAGTTTCCCACCCAGATATCGTGATAAATAAATGTATGTTTCCATCATATTTTTACCAGTTTCTTTTTTCACTTTTTACGGTAATTTTTGAAATACCGTGTAGCATAAATTGTTGATTTATATACGCATGCTTTCAAAACCAACAAAGCACGAGAGGTCATCGTATCGAAAAATGATTTCATAATAATATTGCTAAACATTCTTTCCTCCCAATAGTAATGATGATTGGAATTACATAATTAAATTGGTAATAAGTAAATAATTTATTACCTTTATATATTAGAAAGTTTTGGATATTAGATTCTCGATAATTGGAATAAATAATATTTTAATCTTATTGACCCACTGATAAGAATAATAATCTATAAAACATATTTATATACTTGACAACGACTACATTCTGGAAAATGTTTATTTCCACACTCCAGTTCGAAGCACACGGTCAAAAAAACTATTCCACATCCCACACTTAAGACTAAATACACACAACATTCATTTTTCAGAAAGACATGCACAAAATACAATAATATATTTTCAGACGTCGATTTTCATCTGTCCTTGGTTCAGTTTACTAAATGCACATTGGAGAAAATTAAATCAAATCAGTTATTTTCATAAAGTGTTTTTATGTTTTTCTGTTTATTTATGTTTTTTTCTGTATACAACATGAACTTTATGTGGAAACTTCACTGGTTAATGCAACATGTAAAATGTAATTATTATAATATATTTTCAGACGCCGATGTTTTCCATCTGTTCTTGGTTCAGTTTACTAAATGCACACTGGAGAAAATTAAATAAAATTGTTAATTACGTACCCTCTCTCCCCAATGTGTGTAAGATATCTCAGTTATTTTCATAAGGTGTTTTTATGTTTTTCTGTTTATTTATGTTTTTTTTCTGTATGCAACATGAACTTTATGTGGAAACTTCACTGGTTAATGCAACATGTAAAATGTAATTATTATAATATATTTCCAGACGCCGATGTTTTCCATCTGTTCTTGGTTCAGTTTACTAAATGCACATTGGAGAAAATTAAATAAAATTGTTAGTTACGTACCCTCTCTCCCCAATGTGTGTAAGATATCTCAGTTATTTTCATAAGGTGTTTTTATGTTTTTCTGTTTATTTATGTTTTTTTTCTGTATGCAACATGAAATTTATGTGGAAACTTCACTGGTTAATGCAACATGTAAAATGTAATTATTATAATATATTTTCAGACGCCGATGTTTTCCATCTGTTCTTGGTTCAGTTTACTAAATGCACACTGGAGAAAATTAAATAAAATTGTTAATTACGTACCCTCTCTCCCCAATGTGTGTAAGATATCTCAGTTATTTTCATAAGGTGTTTTTATGTTTTTCTGTTTATTTATGTTTTTTTTCTGTATGCAACATGAACTTTATGTGGAAACTTCACTGGTTAATGCAACATGTAAAATGTAATTATTATAATATATTTTCAGACGCCGATGTTTTCCATCTGTTCTTGGTTCAGTTTACTAAATGCACACTGGAGAAAATTAAATAAAATTGTTAATTACGTACCCTCTCTCCCCAATGTGTGTAAGATATCTCAGTTATTTTCATAAGGTGTTTTTATGTTTTTCTGTTTATTTATGTTTTTTTTCTGTATGCAACATGAACTTTATGTGGAAACTTCACTGGTCAATGCAAAATGTAAAATGTAATTATTATAATATATTTTCAGACGCCGATGTTTTCCATCTGTTCTTGGTTCAGTTTACTAAATGCACATTGGAGAAAATTAAATAAAATTGTTAGTTACGTACCCTCTCTCCCCAATGTGTGTAAGATATCTCAGTTATTTTCATAAGGTGTTTTTATGTTTTTCTGTTTATTTATGTTTTTTTTCTGTATGTAACATGAAATTTATGTGGAAACTTCACTGGTTAATGCAACATGTAAAATGTAATTATTATCGGATCCTGACAGTTAGGACTCGTACGCCTTCGTTCTAAGTCTTCTACAAGGTTGATTGGTTAAAAAATAACGTTTATCTTGTCAATCGTAAGTGAGTCGTGTTCATTAAATCAAAAAGATAAACCGTGCATACACTAACATTGTTCACAACGTTTACATTACACAATACTTATCCTATAAAAATGTATGAAGATGTAGAATTCCATGTACTATTTAAGTTTTTTATGCATTGTATAATATAAAACATTTTGTTTTCAACACCTTGGCTTTTAAATTGAATTAAAGGTGATGATGGATCTTGTACGTAACCTACTCCCATACAAATGTTAGGTATGTCAAAAGAATGGTCACATTTTTTGTGGACGATGAAAATTTATTTTCGTTCGCTCTTGACCGACTAAAATGTGTCTATCATCTGACAAAGTATTACATTCGAGTACATTATTACATAAATAACATAAGAGATACACACTGAGTAATGCTATGAACTAGATATGTCTTTATGTAATTATTAGTACCTTACGGTACAAATAACAAATTATTATTGAATTCTTGCCTGAACAGACTATGCAATAATTACAATAGCGTATTATCTAAGGTTGATATTTTCAGTTGCGAACTTTCCAAATCCAAGATGTCCGTAAAATAATATTTCTCTGATGGTTTGTGAATAATGTTTATGTCTCTATTGTTTATATCTCTATTATAAACAATAGAGAGAGAGCTCAATTGATAGATCTTGTATTTTAATATTTTTGGAAGAGATGCTTGGCTCAGATTTTCTATGTTCGAGTCTCAGTTGCATCTGCATCTTATTAATTTTTTGGACTGATTCGCATTTCTTGAAAATGCACGTCTAGGAAATTTTCCGAAAAAAATTTTATATATAAAGATGCAAAAGTCGGTCATTTTGAATACATGTGAATACACAACGAAAGATTTTTTAAATATTTATGTTGAGGGATCAGTAGGATTTATAGGCCCTGTTAGGAGTTCTACCGAGCTGAACCCTCTGATATGAAAATATCTAGTCGGTGAATTATTTTCCCATTTGATCTCTGGTGAGTTGACGTGTTGTTTCTGTATTGTTTTGTATTTATTTTCCTTATATAATGCACTTGCATAATGTTGATTGTCTAGATGATCATTTGTGGAAAAGTGTGTGGAAGGGTTTAGTTTTTCCTGTGGGGAAGATTTAACCCGGACATAAAATCGGAAGAGACAATTAATATAGGAGTCGGGGAATTATTTTCCCATTTGATCTCTGGTTAGTCGACGTCTAGTTATTGTTTTGTTTTGTATTTATTATGCTTATATAATGCACTTGCATAATGTGGATTGACTAGATGATCATTTGTGGAAAAGTGTGTGGAAGGGTTTAGTTTTTCCTGTGGGGAAGATTTAACCCGGACAGAAATCGGAAATAATATATGTAGAGATCCTAACTTTTTAAAACATAAAATAAATTATGAATAAGAACCCGTTCTAAAACTGCTATCTAGCAATTTAACGGGACCTCATTGTTATTATGTAACATTTAAATAAATAAATATTTTGAAAAAATTACTACTTTTCGTATTAATAATGTGTTTATTTCAAAAACTAAAACCGGCACTCTCATTGTGACACCCTTTATTTGAATAATTGATCATTATTTGAACGGTGAGGCCCAATCTTTGGTATTTCATATCATTGGAGACTTTTGAGCATTATTTATTTAAGAGGTGAAATTCGACAGCTTCTAATTGGGAGCTAACGCTGTTTCAAACATAAGTTGGTTAATAGTAATAGATAACAATGGTAAGCAATAAGCTGATTGAACAGTGCTTAACTCTTGTGTAACACAGTATCAATCAAGATGTAGTTATTTCCAGCAACGATAATGAATTAATATGATGGTTTCTATTTAAACGACCCACTTGCCCACAATGATAATTATGTAAATGTAATTAACTATATTATTAAATTGATCAATATGTACCCTTTTATTGGGATGCGGTATTTTAACTGCCGGGAACAAATGGGTCAGTGAGACCTCGCAATATTGGTGACAATCATTGGATGTAAAAACACGCGGGCCGGGTGCATTTTTACTCCCACTTTGAACACGGCCAAACGCTTTAGAGTCGGAGGCTGGCCCGGCCCTATGCGGGCGCAATTGGAGCAAACCACTCCGGGCGCCGATTTTCAAGACGCCAAGGCGCTGATAATACCGTGCTACACAAATACCGTGCTACACAAAATACAAATCATCCACATATTATTAATTACAGTGATATCCTACCTAGGCGTTTACTGGTTTTGACAAGAGGGGCCAAAAATTTACTCGCGCCAGGCGCCGTTTGGCTCAGGGCCTGCCCTGGTCAGAGTAAATGTCATGTCTTAAAAGAAAAAAATGTTTTAACGTCCTGAAGACAACTCCGTAGTCAATTTAAAACCGTACAATAGTAAATTTAATTTTAATACCCTTTCTTCCAGTCACTTTCATCGATAGACAAGTAGGTGCTTGTAGTACGTAGGTTGCTCTGTTTTGATTTCGACTGCGAGTACGTACCTAAGTAGCAAGTAGCAAGTACGTAGCGTCAAGCTGCTTATTATTAATGAATTAATCTGGATTCTTCTGCTACAAACACCCCCTTCCCAGCAGCTTGCTGAGGGCTGCGATAGAAGAAAATAGCTCGGAGACGAACGTCTTTAAATGTGACACTTCATAAAAATTTTTTTTTTTGCAAAAAACACATGTTCACAACACAGGCTGAAGATACACTCAGATAACCATGGTGGCACTATTATCCGCGCTGGTGCGGAGATGGTCTGGTGCATGATGCTCCGTGGTGCCTTAATTGATCACCCATTTTGAGACGGGGTTACCGGTGAGTCGGGGTAACACAATCACGTCGGGCTGCAGAATTACGTCAGGCTGCAGATCTCGTCGGGCTGCAGAATCACGTCGAGCTGCAGATCACGTCGGGCTGCAGATCACGTGGGGCTGCAGATCACGTCGGGCTGCAGATCACGTCGGGGTCACCACTTTGGGGATCAGGTGAGAAGGCACGGAATGAAAGTCGGTGAAGTGAAGGTCACAGTGTTTATCGAGTCAGTTGCCGTGACGAGGAGATGATGTAGGACAGATGTTGAATACTCCGGTTGCTGCGATGGTGTGGTGGTCAAGCGCGGGTCAGTGAGTCGACGCCGGGCGCTGGTGACCGGGACTCGATGACTGTCAGGCACTGGCGTCGACTCACTGACCCGCCCTTGACCAGCACATCACCGCAGCAACCGGAGTATTTAACTTTTGTCCTACATCATCTCCTCGTCACGGCAACTGACTCAATAAACACAGTGACCTTCACGACCGACTTTTATTCCGTGCCTTCTCACCTGATCCTCAAATATATATATAATATATTTATACCGATTCAAAATCCGTTTGACAAGGGTGTTTCTTGTTATTTGCTACCCCCCTGTTAATTCTGAAAGCGACGAAGTGAAAGATGATTTTTGGACTGGTGTGAATGATGTAATGAAACTAAAAAATATGAACGAAAGGATTATGATGGCAGGTGATTTGAATGGGTATAATAATATTTAATAATTATATATATATATAATAATTATAATTATATATATAATAATTACAATAATAATTCCCACCCACCCATTCAGATCACCTGAAAGGTGAGATTAAAGCACTGGTCTCAGAAAAGAAGAAAGCATGGTTACATCTGGCAGTGCTTCCGGCGAAAATAAGTGTATAAGGGATGTAAGAAAAAGTAAGAGTTGGAGTGAAAGAAACTCCTGGAAGAGGAAGAAGGAATCAAAATGACAAACCACTTCCAAGATAACATTTAGTTATTTTGGAAGTCAAAAGGTCACGGAGTGGTCCAGAAAACGGATAATAAAAGTGATAAAATCGAAAGATGGAAAAATGTTGACGAATGAGGAAGAGATTAAAGAGAGATGGATGCGGTATTTAGAGGAGGTCTTCGAAAGTAGCCCGAGTGATAGTAATTCCTGTGGCGAATCAGATATGAATGATGATCAGGAGAATGTTAAGGAAATTAGTATGGAGGAAATAAAAAGATCGTACAGTACAGATTCATACATATATGAAGAATAGTAAGGCTGTCGGTTTCGATAATATTGCTGCCGAATAATTAGCCTATAATTCTCACATGGTTGTGCAATCTTTTTGACCAATGTTTAAAGGCGGTTTACACGCCTTTATATTGGAGAAGGGCAGTTATCATGCCGTTATACAAAGGTAAAGGGTCACGTATTGAATGTGGGAATCATAGGGCTATTAGCCTGCTAAGTTCAGTTGGCAAGCTGTATGGTAGAATTTTGATTGAAAGGGTAAGAAAAGAAACAAAGGATAAAATATGGGATACGTAAAGTGCTTTTATGAGTGGAAGGGAGTGCGTGGACCAGATTTTCTCATTGCGTATGCTCACTGAGAAGTTTCTGGCAAAAAACCAGAAACATTTATGTGCCTTTGTATATCTACGAAAAGCATATGAGAACAGGGAAAAGCTATAATAATAATATTTGGCTTATGTATACAGGGTGTATCGGCACGTACCCGACAAACTTTAACCAGCTATTCCTTAGCATATTTGGAGTAAAAAATCTTATGTGCACTTTGCTGTCCGGTAACGTTTTTTTTTAATAAAAAATTTATTATTCATATTTTCACCACATGTCACCACTGTTTTATCCTTTGATAAAGTTTGAAAACCCATCTGGCAAATATTTTATTCGAATTCCGTTGAATAATGCACGTGTGTACCTATATTGGCGCACGTTTACAGTCACAACGAAATAGCACGGCACCATTCGTCTCATTTTTAACTATTATTATTTAGTGTGTGCGAAAGAGCGAAGACGCTTTTTGACACACTTGCTTATAACAGCTGTTTAACACGAAACGCAATGCCAATGACAGTGATGTAGTGTGGAAATTTTAATTTTTTTTGTTTTTAATTGAAAAAAAAATGCTACCGGACAGCAAAGTGCCCATAACATTTTTTACTCCAAATGTGCTAAGGAATAGCTGGTTAAAGTTTGTCGGGTTAGTGCCGATACACCCTGTATAGCGCCGTTTTCATGAGAAATCACCTCGAGGGCGCTGTGGTAGGTGTTGTCCAAACTTGGAGTGAATACGAATCTCACTCAGGCAATTTCGTCCCTGTACGAGGGAAGCGTTGCGTGTGTTGGGTGGTTTAATATCACAAAATATGTTAAACAAGGCTGCGTGATGTCACCGCGGTTAATTAATCTATACATGGATAATTGTAAGCAAGAATTGAAAGTGGTAGGATTGGGCGCGAATTTGAGTAATCTGAAAGTATGTTGCCTGTTGTATGCTGATGAAGCGGTGCTAACAGTATGGACGATCTACAGTCACTCGTGTCTAGGATGAACGAAGTATGTATGAAGAAAGAGTTAATGATGAATATAAGTAAGTCTAAAGTAATGGCGTTTGAAAGAGAGAGTACGAAAACAGTGTGCAATATAATTGTGAATGAGGAATACTTGGAGCAGGTGGATGAGTTTGTGTATTTAGGGAGTATGTTAACGAGAAATGGGAAGGCTGAAGGAGATATTGAATGAAGGGTAAATGCAGTTAACTCAATTAATGTAGGACTGAACGCAGTTGGTCGCAACAAACAATTGTCCAAAGATGAGTAGTCCACAATGGAGTGCTGGTACCCACCCTGATATATGGAAGTGAGGGATGGAATTGGCAGAGATAGAATGAAAAAATAAATGTGGAGTTCCGCAACGAGTGCAAGGAAGATGTAAGCGTAATGAGTAAGATTAAGAAAGGGACGCTTAGATGGTTTAGTCATGTAGAGCAAATGACCGAAGGAAGGAGTGTAAAGAGAATATATGATATGAATGCGAATGATACCAGAAGTCGGAGACGTCCGAGGAAGACATGGCACGATCAAGTGAGTCAGATACTCGAGTCGGGCCATATCAAGAGTCAGAATAGTAGAAGAGTATGTATTAGAAGATGTATGAATGTGAATGAGGCAAGGTGTGTGCCAAGACCGAGTTGGTTGGCGGTCCTTCCTCTCTGGCTACCCCTGCGGGGAAACGGTCTGATGGTTAGTTATTTATATTTACGTGTGTAGGGACTACATAATCGAGGCATATCCAGAAAGTAAGTGTACTGAGGCTCTCACGACCAAATGAATTTTATTTTCGATATGTTGGCTACACTTACGTGTAGCCTGACTCTTCTCCTCCGCAACGAGACCTGTTCAAGGTCAGTACGTTGAGAAGTGTCAACGCGACAACACTTTTCGTGAAAAATGTCAATCCAATCTCCCGCCAAATGCGAAATACGCGGCGTCATCCGTTATCTCGTTTGGAAGGAAAAACCTCCGTTTGAGGTTTATAATGAGGTTAAAACTGCATATGGTGATAAAGCTATGAATTGTACGAGTGTGTACAAGTGGTATCGCGAGTTTAAAAACGGTTCTCACCTCTCCACCCTCCACCAAAAAGTTCAAAACCACAATTTCAGCCAAGAAAATCGTGGCATCCGTGTTTTGGGATTGTCAAGGCATAATTTTGATTGAATATCTGCCTCAAGTGGAGACCATCAACTCTGCAAGATACTTTGAGACCCTAAAAAAATTGCCGAAGGCGATTCATAACAAGAGGAGAGGCATGCTGACAAAGGGAGTCAGCCTGCTGCACGACAATACCAGACCACACACGGCCAACGCCACGATGGAACTGCTTGCTTCGTTTAAATGGGATATCCTGAACCACCCCGCGCATTACCTTAACCTAGCACCTTCAGATTATTATCTCTTTACTTCCCTGAAGCTGTACATGGGTGGAAAAAGGTATTCAACCGACGAAGAGGTAAAGGAGGAGGTGGAGAAGTGGACGAAGGGGTTGGCGGGAAACTTCTTCGAGGAAGGCATCAAAAATTGATACCCCGCTTCACCACCTGCATTGAGAGGAATGGCGACTATGTCTTAAAATAGCTTACATATGTACTACGGTAATCATGTAATTTTTTTGTTTCAATAAGAAGATTTGTAACCTACAAAAATTCAGTACACTTACTTTCTGGATACGCCTCGTACATTTAAAAATACATATTTTGGGTTTTTTAATAATAAAATAATAAATATCAAACACTCTGTAAGTGTATAGGTGCAGTAGTCATAAAATAGAAGAAAGTTAATCCAACCAATCAGATTTACATTTTATTGTTTTGACATTGTACGAAGAGCTTTGATTTGTAAAAGCATCCTCTAATAATTCTGCGCATAATTAAATTATCATTTCAAGGTATTTAGAAATAAACAGTTTAATTTCATTGGCTTATAATTCTATCTAATAAATCCCTCACATTTGACCCCAAAACTTAATACGTGCGGTAAAACGATGTCATTTGTTTGTCTGACCGCTTTGAGCCAAAAACATACATAAAACATGTATTGAGAGCCACGAGAATAAATCATTGAAGGTTTATTGATATTAAAAAATGATATAATATGACTGTGTACAAATATAACTGCAATGGTTATGATATTACCACAAACACACACCGCACTCTGATGCATGTTGAAGAAGTAAGCCTAGTTATCTATTACAAATAATACGTAAATCACATAAATAATCAGACAGTAATGTAAAACATCGACACTGAACACGTGCGTTGATTACTACAGTAGGGAGTATTTTAGGGATTTATATCAATTAAGGCCCCGTAGTAAGATCGTTTGAAAGGGAGATATGTAAATACGAATGTTAGAGAGAGCGCGCTAATATTAAAAAAACCGATAATAATTAAGCGAAAATGGTGAAAATATTGAATAAAACACTACTCGTTTGAAACAGAGCAAAAATCTCTCTACAAATGCTTTTGTTGCATTTAAAGAATCACTGTGATTTTTTCGTGTCGTAACATAAAACAACAGAACAAAACGAGTTTAAAAAAAATTCGGAGCTTACTTTGCGATTTTTTTTTTATATAATTAACCTGTCGGCATAACAAATACATAGGTAACTCTTTTTTAGGACTTAAAAACATAAAGAATTAAGGAGAAACTTGTTGTGAGTCGGTAGAAATTAAGAATGCGGGGGCAAGGCAAGGCTCCAGCTTACTTATCGGGACAGCGCAAGCGCATTGCTGAAATTTCCCAATCTCAAATGAACCAAAGCTCACAACAAATACTAAGGACGGGTTGTTTCGGAGAATTTGAACAATTCATCAAATTTCAACGTTCATTTTCAAGTTCTGTGAAAGATTTTTTCAAGTTCTGTTTATATTTCAGTTTTGTCAAACAACTAGCCTCTAATGATATAATAACAGAACTTGAATAGGACTTTCACAGAACCCGAAAATGAACGTTGAAATTTGATGAATTGTTCAAATTCTCCGAAACAACCCGTCCCAAGTGTCAGCACGTAAAGCCTAAACACACGATTAAGGGATGATTAAAGACTTGACATAATTGAGAAATATCATATCCATAAATGGTATAGTTACAAACCTAATTGACTATAGCTGGTTAGTCTTAGTCATGTACAGAATACATTATTTTATGCACTAGTGCACAAAAAGCTTAAAACTTTTCACAGTCCGCGACATTGTAAATAACTAAATATGTGTATTCAAATATAATATGATATTAATATATTATGTAATAGATAATTATGTTGGGCTTAACTTAAAATTAATCATTGACTGCTCGTTCGTGGATACCTAGCGCTTATTTAATTATCTTAAGAAAAAACACTATGGAAGTTATGCTTCAAAATATTAAGATAAATTTATCGTTTGCACCCTTACACCCGTTATATGAATACGAAAAAATAGTTGTGTTCACATAAAAACACGATTATTTCAAGAAAGGCATACAAATAAAAGGTTTGGATTGAATCACCGTTACAATCGTTATAATCTAAACATAATCGAAGAATCAATTTAAAGTTTTCACAAGGGATTCCAGTTCTGAGGCGTGTTTTTATATTTTGTATTATGCTTTTCTAGTTGTCTTTACAATCTCTTCAAAATGTTTTCTTCATGTTGATTATCGCTCTGTTCTCTCACCCATGTTTTTAATTTTGTTTTATAAATTCATTTCTGTTATTTTTGTTCGATTTGGTAGAGCATTACATAGTTTCGTTGTATGGAATTTAATATTGTTTTCAATTTTCAAACGACGTATTTATACTACTTCTTACTCACTAACTTCTTACCCTTGAGGTGATTTTTCACAAAAACGGCGCTCTACAAATTATCCAATTATTATTATTATTATTATATCAAAACAGATAATACGGGGGAATAAAAACGGGTTAATAGAAAACGTTACTCATTATCGAGCGCATACATACTACATATACCGGCCGTAATACGACAGTATTTGTAGTTGACAGATTTTTAAACCACCCGACCCTCATGAATCGGAACGTATTACGATCGTAGTAAGACGGAGATAGCAGACTTTATCAATAATCTAGTTGATTTTGACAAATATCTATCGGTCGCGCCATGAAAATGTAATAAAAGCAGTATTACCCATTTGCAGCACTATCAGAGGAATATTTAAAATCATAATATCGATTTACCAAAACAAATACGAAACGCATACTCAAATTGGCCAAATTTGGAATCAATTCAAAGCAGACCTGGCCAATGACATCGCAAATGTCATCTGAAGAAACGGGAAGTTAGAAACTAAACACGAAATGTCAAAATGACCGTCTTTTTGAGAATTGGAATAAAGTGGAGCCAATATAAAAAAATCTTGCATGAATATTATGAGTAAATATTTTAACCCGAGCAGTATACGGCCCTCCTCGTCTTATAGCTATACCAGCGCTGCAGCGGCGTATTAGGGAATCTTTATAAGTTAGATTGACTGGGAATAACATCTTTTATAACAAATAATTATAAGCAATAATTAGTCGCCTGAAATATCAATACAAATTGAAAATATCTCCCGAGTAAAAATAAATGCCGCCAACGGGAATTTAACCCGTGCTGCCTTCTGATGTCCGGTCAGGTGCTCTGAAACCACTGAGCTATGCCGGCTTATTTCCAACCCGCCAAATGATTCCATATGTACTAGTAGGTACCTCAATCAACGATTACCATATTTGCTTATTATATTTTTTCACCTGTTTTCACCCCAGGTTCAATTTATTCAATTATTTGTTATCCTTTATGCTATGCATAAAACATTAGATTATCATTAAAAAATAATCACCATATTTTGTTTTTATTGCCCTGCTTTAGTAGTTACGTTTGACAGTAGAGTAATCAGATTTTTTATTTTCGTTTTAAATAAAACATTTTTGAGTGAATTTTTTGTACCCTGAATACTTGAAAGTTTTATATATTTTTGTCGGAGCTCTACGTGGAACTATCAGAATTTTCATTATTATAATCGTGTTTACGTTGCTCGTATAAAAAAGCAACCTTAATTCGGTGAATATTTTAACCAACTGTAAACATTTTTGGTGACCCAAAAATATTTTTATTACACCCAGACCTAAACTGTGTATTTTATATCACTTCTGAATAATAACAGCTTATAATTTTATGTTTGATTGCAGGTATAAAGGAATTAGTTATTTTCATTATTTACAAACGGCCTTCTTCGTTTTTACATGTTTGTATGAAGAATTTGATGAAGTCACGAAATATCATGAAAACGAAATGGTTTCATACGAGTCATTAAGTATTTCGATGGGTCATCTTGCATTTATTTAATGGTAAACCTAAATTTATAAAATGTGGACTTCCTTATTTTTTTATTCACTTTTTTTATTAAATACTTTTAATTGACTTCCTCGTTTCAGGAAAAGATATTTTTTAAAAACCTTTTCAAAACTTCTTCAATTATGCACTTAAAACAGTGACGTACAGAAATTAAGAATTTGTTGTCTTCTAAATTGTTTGATTTTCCAGAAAAAAATATTTTCGATTGATATTTATTTTTACATCACAATTTTGAAATCGTTTTTAAGTTTATGTTAGGAATTATGTTTTTTTTTTTTAAATTTCATTAGGCACAAACTTTCTCGAACGTAGATCTCTGGCGTCATGTAATTTGCACACCTTATTTTGTTTGGAATTAAACTATTTTTTATCGTACAACGTTATATCATTTTGTAATATCGATGTAAGTAAATAATTGCTTATGGCTATATTGTACATAAATTGCTGTAGAGAAAATTGTTAATGCAGTACCTAAATTGTAAATTATAGGTAGAAAATTTTGTAACATGATAATTTTACGTAGGTAATAATTATTATTAATCTGTTGGTAAAATTCTCTGATATTTAAGTAGATATAATGGGCACCGTGCTATAATAATTTCGAAATTAAGTTTGACCTTTGAACTGCAGATTGTAATCAATTGTCAAATAACAAAGATTCTTTCTGAAAACAGTGACTAATTTATGTCTAGAATTACTCTAAACCTTTATTAGGATTGTAAAAGTTAGTTTCGTCAGAGGCCATCAACTTAAATACAATAATGTATTATCTACGTGAATAGTATGACGCCTTTGTGTCTGTGGCAATCTCGTAGTAGGGGCGTAGCGACCAACAGGCAGACTGGGCAAGAATAGTTGGGACTCTTGTGGATACCGCACAAGAATTAAAACATCCCAACTGCTCTTACGCACATTCACATTATGTTCACATTACGTTCACATTACGTTCACATTACGTTCACATTACGTTCACATTACGTTCACATTACGTTCACATTACGTTCACATTACGTTCACATTACGTTCACATTACGTTCACATTAAGTTCACATTACGTTCACAATACGTTCACATTACTTCACATTACGTTCATATTACGTACACATTACTACACATTACGTTCATATAACGTTCACGTTAAGTTCACATTACGTTCACAATACGTTCAAAATACGTTCACATTACGTTCGCATTACGTTCACATTAAGTTCACATTAGGTTCAAATTTTATTCACATTACGTTAACATTACGTTTCCATTACATTTGCATTTACCTACTTTTGGTGCAATATTTTTTTACAATTTGACTTTTTATAATTTACCACTGGGAAAAGATGTATGTAAATGTAAATATGTATATCAATTGTGAGTCAATAGTTTTAAGCCATAGTGATAAGTCGTATATTATCAGTATTGTTAAGGCCCATCCATAAATAAGAATTAGTTTTGTCCCTAGTTAAAAGTAAGTGAGTAAGTCACTAGTTATATACGTCTTAGATGTGAGTCACTAGTTATATTTTAGTCATAGTAGTTAGTTGCTAACTATATGTAATAGTTGAAGTAAGTCAACAGTTATAAATGTTAGTTGTAAGTCACCAGTAATAAATCTTAGTTATAAGTCTTATGTTAGAGGTTAAATAAATAAAGTTGTAAAGCACCCTTGAAGTGATTAATAAAATTATATAAATATTTTTCAATAGCACCTATTCGCGGGTTTGCCAAGTGTTCAAAGAATGACTCGCCACGCCAGAGATTTGCAAGTACGTGACTGCGAACTTAGCACAATAATTTGATTGACTTTACATCACAGACTGTACGAGTGACCTTTCCGCGGCTGCATTGAAACTCACTTTTCAACCTATACATCAAATTTCCGAAAGTAGGACGAGCTGCAAGAAAAGAAATCTTAATCTCTTATCAAATGCACAAACTTTAAGCTGTAAGCACCGAATAGACATTCCCTAGAAGTATGTACACCTTCACCTATCTTCTATCAGTCTTACTTATAAAGATTCTCTAATACGCCGCTGCAGCGTTGGTATAGCTTAACAAGGAAGAGGGCCGTAATAATATTCATACAAGATTTTTTTAGACTAGCACAACTTTGTTCCAAACCTCAAAACACGGTCATTTTCACATTTCGCATTTTGTTGCTAACTTCACTTCAGATGACATTTGTAATGTCATTGACGATCTGATTTGATTGATTTGCGCCGAAATCCGGTCTATTTGATTATGCGTTCCGTATTTGCTTTGGTAAATCGATATTTCGAATTAAAATATTCCTTTCATAGTGCTGCAAATGGGTAATAATATTTTTTTAACATTTCTATTGCGCATTCGAATTTCACCGGAGTCTAATTAAATAAAGTTTACATAATGTAGCTTTTTTAAAAGAAACAGAGTGGATTTAATGAGAATACATGAATTGAATGGTAGAAAATGCCCACTGCCCAGGGAAGATTTGATTCTAATAATTATTTGTGGTAAAATAAAACGTAAGTAATGAACGAAGAAATAGGTGTAAGGAGAATGTATGACTTGGAAGTGAATGATTGTAGAGGTCGAGGACGTCCGAGGAAGACATAGCACGATCAAGTGAAACAAATATTTATTAAAATTCAATAATATTATTTTATATCTTAAAAATGTACCCAGTTCTCAGGTACTCTAGAATTTACGCCCTCGAAACTTTACCTGAAATCATTTATAAGTCCCCGAGCAACGCTGGGTACCTACACGTCAACTTGTATTAAATTAAACTAATGTCCCTATTTTACTCTTAGAACCCTTTGACTCCTAGGCCTCAGACAGACCAATGTGGTCGATTTTCTGCCCAAGAAATTACATAGATTAAAAAATAAATATTTCATCAATAAATTAATTAAGGAAAAATTCTGAAGCTTACTTGAAATATACGGACACGTCCATAATTCATTTCTATCGGTATATATCTTCATTGGCAGTGCTGTGCATTCGTTGGTGATTAATGCAACCTTTGAGGCAACGGACGAAGTGATAGTTGGACGATAAATGTTGATCTTTAAAGTGTTCCTTTTCTATTTTTCTATACCCTCACTCTGTCACTCATGATTATTTTTCTTCCACCGAGAGCTCCATTGTGACCACTCTTTCAAATATATGCATCCTTAACGGATATATTGTAAAGGATCTCTCAGTGGTATACCTCTGTACTCTGGTAAACAGATTTTCAAATTAAGAACAGTAATTTTAAATAAGGTTGAAAAAACAAGTTAAAACAAATTAATACATTTTTAACGTATCTATTTACAATCCTGATTATTTTTTGTGTATTTATGCCGTGTTGCGCTTCCTCCTTCATTATCCAACGTTTTGAACAGCTTTACATCAGGGCAGATTAGATTACGGAGACAGTAAAGCTTTCCGAAATTTTGCTCAAGGAGCAGGAAGTACAATAATAATAGCAATAATCCAAAAATTAATCATGATATTGGTCGTGAAAATATCAAATCACGCACTATCTATCTATTTATGAAAATAAAAAACAACATAACATAAAAAATAAAACTAAGAAAAATAATGAATTGGTGAATACTTTGCATTAATACGCGAATCAAGTTTAAAACGAGTTTTCTATTCATTACTTTAACCGTTTTACCGACCTGGTACAGTCGATCGATAAAGGTTTTATCAATGATGTCGGTAATTTTTCATCCTCCCCGGGCACGACTGCAGATCGCAAACGAACAAAATACAGTTCACAAAGACTAAGGACGGGTTGTGTCGAAGAATTTGAACAATTCATCAAATTTCAACGTTCATTTTCGGGTTCTGTGAAAGTCCTATTCAAGTTCTGTTATTATATCATTGTAAGTTGCTTTACAAAACTGAAATAAAAACAGAACTTGAAAAAATCTTTCACAAAACTTGAAAATGAACGTTGAAATTTGATGAATTGTTCAAATTCTCCGAAACAACCCGTCTTAAGTGTTCTTAATTTATTCGACGTAATCTGTTGTTTGTGCTCGGGAACGATGAAAAGTTATCGACATTATTGATAAATACTTTATCGATCGACCATGCTAGATACCCAGACTATCTAGCACGATCGATCGTTAAATGTTTTATCAATACTATCGGTAACTTGTAATCGTTTCCAAGCATGATTTCAGATCACCAACGAACCAATTTTTTCGATGTGAACCGTTGTTTGCACGTTACTGATCTTCAGTCATGCTCAGGAACGACGACCCGTTAAGATGATAAGTTTAATTAGATACCCTGGTCACCCTACTAAATATCACGTTACCTTCTTACAAGACATAAGTCATTCCATTATGAAATCGGTGGCTATTATAAACACGCAACACAAATAAGTTTCTCAGTGTTGGCAATATTTAGCTAAGTATAAAGACTGTAAAATTCATCTGGAACTATACAAATTATGAAGTAATAAACGATGTAAATATTTTAGATGTCGTATTAACTCATTATCCTTACACCTCAATTAACACATTGATAAAAATATCTATCTAAATTTGTACTTTTGATGTGAATAATTCAACCTATTATATCAATGACTGTTTGTCCCTACAATCCAATTTCAAAAAATTTGCAGAGTGGTGTTCCATTAACAAACTTACACTCAATATTAAAAAATGTCAAATTATGAGTTTTTTCAGAATAAAAAACCCCATCAAATATAGTTATACACTGAACAACCACATTTTACTATCTGTACCTGAAATTAGGGACCTCGGTATAATCTTTGATAGTAAATTATCATTTAATAATCACATAAATGTCATTACTAGTAAAGCAATGAAAATGTTGGGCTTCATTACTAGAATATCTAAAGATTTCAAAAATATCCATACATTAAAATTTCTTTATACAACTCTAGTCAGAAGTCAATTAGAATATAATTCGTCTATATGGAACCCTTCCTACAAAAACCATGCAAACTCCATTGAAAGAATCCAATATAAATTTCTCAGAACAATTAACTTCAAATTAGGAATTCCCTCTGACGACATTGATTACGATTCATTATTACAATTAATGCATCTCTTATCGTTAAAACATAGAAGAATACTTAATGATCTAATTTTTTTATTTAAAATAATCAATCACCGGTTTGACTCCCCTGAATTAACTTCGTTGATAAACTACCACGTTCCCTGTAGACCAACTAGACTCAAGTCACCTTATTATTGCAACAATACTGGAACAAACGCAGAACAAAATTCAATAATCCATCGCTTGCACAGATTAGGCAATGAATATTCCAACATCGATCACGCTGATTGTCTATTATCATATAAAAGATGCATAAAACAAAAATTGTCGAATAATACCATACCATCATAATGTTTATGTACTTCAGATTAAAAACTACTAGTACTCGATAGGTAGAAGCTGATATCAGTGCATTATATATCATAGTCATCATAGGCAGGTACTATGTAAAACTTTATCGGACTGTCAAGCAATGTCGCACATTATTATTATACACGTGATTCTCCCATTTATTACTTTTGTTTCCTTTTCATATTATAAAACAGTATTTATTTTATTCTTTTCATTTTCTAATAGTATATACCTTTCTAATTTTATTTTATTTTATTTTTTACAAACTCTTATTGCCTTTCAGACATTTTATAAGCACTTCATTCTTGCTTATACTACTTTATTGTATATTATTACATATAATTTCTTACTTTGACTTAATACTATACTACAGATTGCTACTTATATTTTATTTATATCTCTTTTTTTCATACTTTTAACCTTACTACTATTTACTGATTATACCACTATACTTAGATTTATATTGTTGCATTCCTTATGTTGCTGTACTATTCTCTGTAATTTAGTATGTGAATGGCACATGTTGTGCCGTATATGTGAAAATAAAAAAAAAAATAAAAAAACCTTTTCTTGTTTAATTCAATATTTTATAAATTTGATATTTAGCAATATTTCTTATTGTAGGTTATAATTTGTGTGGAAAACAGTGTGTTGCGCATTTTTAAGTATCGCGGGCACAAGCCCTAGCACAAGTGTTTTCAAAGATATATGTATATTTATTTTTCCTCCACAAATAACCAACAAAGGGCCGGTATTTCAGTATATCAAGTAACATCAACAGTCAGCGAATCTTGACAGTGTTTCTACCAGAGAGTTAATATTTGACGAACGTAAATATCTCTTAAGCAGAGCTTAAACCCAACCGAAATTTCGGTCTCATCATTGATAAAATTAATTTGTCTATGAACCTAATAAAGTACAAATCATTTTACAATCACCATAAGTTAAAGGTTGTGGGAATTTTTGCATTAAATCCTTAACAAAGGGACATAGAAAACATACTAACACCAAATACAGAGAGACACAGAAACCACACAACTGCACTAAAACAGAACATAATTTATTATACCTACCTGTGTAATTTTTTCAGCAACTTCTCATTATTCAAATAATAATATGTTTATATATACAGGGTCCGTCACCCGAATCACATGGCTTTCAAATAAAAAAACGGTCTGTTCTGTATAAAAAATTATTGTATAATTGTAGCCGGTTCCGAAAACTTTGAGTAGCGTAAATCTGACGTGGAACAGTGCGGCTTGGCAACATACGAGTATACTCGGGATTTAAGGCGAAATAGGTAGACTTGACCTGAAATTTGGCATTTTTGAGGCCAGTTTTAGACGTATGGACACTTTTCTAGAGAAAAACACAAATTGATTTCGAAAGATCGTTATTTTATCTATTAAAGTAAGATGTTAAATTTTGAAAAATAATATTATTTTCATACCATAATAAAGTGTTACCGTTGGACGATGCGCAGATTTGTTGCATTTTCAAAGGCGAAGTTGTATTATACAACAAATATTTCAAATCATATAATAATACAGTATAAACAATCAATAAATTATCTATCATATGTATGTATAAGAATTTTGTTTTTATTTCAAATAAAATTACTAATAAATAAATCCGAGGACGCGTTTTGTGACGAAAATCCCTCAATTTGACTATTTATTTATGACCTTACAAATTGGTATAGTTGAGATTTTTTTACAAAAATAATTTACTATGATATTATTGAAACATTAAAAATAATTTATGACCACGAAATATATTCTTAAAGTATATAATAGTAATTAATTTCGATTCGCGTTTATTGTTTGTTCGTTGATTCTGATTACCTCGGCGCAAGCCGAAATTTTATCATTCCCTGCTGCGACAGGGCGGCGAGCGGACGTCTATTCTACGCCAGTCTACTTGATAACATTTTAACGAAATTCCTCGTTTAAAAATGAGGAGAAAAATACTATCGGACAAAAGTTTTATAAGAAAACAAAAATTTCGTCATCAAAAACGTACATGGGAGAAATATTTGCAGAAAAAAAAGGGTTAGTCATATTTAATTATCCTTGTACATTGTACGTACTCTATATGCTACAGGGTCGTTCAAACGAATCAGTCAGAATACGCATATATTTTTTATAACATTTAGCGATAATTTTGTGTTGTTTAATTTTCAGGGAAAATAATCACCTAACGACGAATGGTTGTGATTCTGAAGCAAACATTGTCTCTAAAATTCCGTCGGTATGTGTAATTTACATTAATATTATTATCATTTTATTATGTAAATAGGTAATACCTACAATATATTGTGAATCATGGATATTATGGTGACCGAAACCGTCAATATCGGGGTATTGATAAACTAGCAATTATTCCCGGCGTTACGCGAGTTACACGCACAAAACCATACCCTTGTATACATGGTGTCGGGAAACGCGTAGTATATTACTGTGACCGATTCAACTCTAATTACCGCGGTAATTATAAACAAGCATTTACTAACCGGTGTTGCGCGATTTACGCGCATGCAACATTACCACGTGTACACGGTGTCGGGAAACTCGTGGTGAAATTACGGTGACTGAAACCGTGAATATCTATATAATTATAAAATATCAATAATTCCCGGCATTACGCGAGTTACACGCACAAAACCATACCCTTGTATACCAGCGCCCTTGAGGTGATTTCAGCGCCCTTGAGGTGATTTTGCACAAAAACGGCGCTATACAAGTCATCCAATTATTATTATTATTATTATTATGGTGTCGGGAAATGCATGGTATAGTACGGTGACCGATTCAATTGTAATTACCGCGATAATAATAAACCATAATTTACTACCCGGCGTTGCGCGAGCAACACGTATGCAACAGTACCTTGTACACACGGTGTCGGGTAACTCGTGGTAAAATGTTTCCAGTCATGGATTCAACGTTGGGATAAGTATATCTCTAGTCAAGCACAGTACTTCGAAGGAGATTAATTCCATTTCCATGTAAACTTATTTGTAATAAAATTTTCTTAGTTACACATTAAGCTGTACAATTTCTGTTTCGAAATCTTCCTCATATAAATATATTTAACTGTCTACAAAAGAGCAGGCAATGCCGCATTCTAGTCTATGCGTATATGATTCCCGTCAAAATAACGGTTTTGATTCGTGATTCAAATCATGTTTTTGTTAATAATTTCTATTCTATTGTCCAATTCCCTATTACATTGGTATAATTCAACATATTTAGTATTTTTAGTGTTACTTTTTGTCAGTTTAATAATGTAATATTGTGAATTGAGCTTCTTGTTTTAGAAGAAAAAAAACGAGGTTATTTTGATATACTTACTTTAAGTATTAGAAATAAAACTTACTGGTAATACCTATCTTACAAACGGATAAATATGTAAGACGAGAGATTTTTTACAATCAAACTTAATGTTAATCACTTTTGTAAAACCTATGTAAAATAAAATTTAAAAAAAACAAGTGAATAAAAATATTTGAAAAATTAAAAAAAAAATGTTTATTCAAATACCTACCTATTTTGTACATACTATGTCAACGCACTGCATTTTTATTTATTTATGTTTACGCACTCCGACGTATAATTTACAAATATGTATGTAACTACTTATTAGGAAGAAAGCTACAACCGAAAATTCAAACACAATAATTGTTATTTCATCGGAACCATGCTGTAGGTTTCGACCGCCGCGCGGAGTGGACGGCTGGCAGTGGAATGAATATGGTATTTCTGTCTCGTTCTAAAAAACGTCCGATCGCGAGACTGTCTTTTGACGAAATTCGAATTCTCGGTCGCTGGTTAATACGCCTTAAGAGATATCCCCACAAAAATATACCATCTAAACGTGTGAAACGTCCGATCGCGAGACTGTCTTTTGACGAAATTCGAATTCTCGGTCGCTGGTTAATACGCCTTAAGAGATATCCCCACAAAAATATACCATCTAAACGTGTGAAGATGGGGGTATTTTCACGAAGTATGAATACCGATAAAAATGGGTGGAAGATTTAAAGCTTATTTTTTTTAATTCTTTTCATTGCGCTAAACTTGTGGAATTTTGACATTTTCATTCATAATTATTGATTTAAAATACCTCACATTCCGGAACGGTTCCAACTCCATTATGACATAGAACCGCCAATGTCTGGTAAGACGGCTATCGCCTGGTGTGACTTGTTTTGGCGGAAAATCAAAAATGGCACATTATTAAAAGTTACAGAAAATTTATTCGTCAGCATAAAAATAAATTAATAAATAATTAACATTATTGTGTGTTAAGTAGGTACTGTTGTTTATTTTATGTGATTATTTAAACCATTGTGAAAGCTGTTTATCCTATAACTATTGTACCTACAATATACTAAATTGTATTGTATTCCTTAAAAGTAATTCAGCATCGAATCTCCAAAGAGTACTTTTATGGAAGTAGGTATATTAGTGTAGTTTGCTAACTAAGAAAAAGGTATTGTAGAAAATATGCGAGATCTATAGATGTGATTGCTTAAACGCGTCTTAAGAGCTTATCTCATTTATAATACAACAATATTAATACATATTTAGATGCCCATCTCTGGTATTCTGAAAGATCAGCATCATTGAGTGTCTTATTACTACTGCCTTGTGCATTAAAAACATCATTTTGCAACCTCCAGATGTACTTAATAGTCGGTTATTATCTTTGACGGATTTAAAAGGCGATTTTGAAGGTACTATCATAAGATTATTATTGCATATCGCTCGAAGGCCTCGTTACGCAGAAAAGATCAAAGAAATCTAACAATTCACTTGCTCAGTTCAAGGTTTTAGTTCTGTTTATCATCGTACCCGACTAATTTTAAATCACATGCTTTTACTTTGTAGTATCAGTCGTGTTTCAGGCTTATAGTTACGTTTCCCACAATTTGCAATCTTCTGTCATCAATTAAAACACCTCACCATGAGAAAGATGTTATTGATGTGGCTTAAACATCCTGATCCTGAAGTAAGTTCTGCCCTTGGAGATTCTGCGCTCTTCTAAAAGGATTGTATTCTACCATCAACGATCAACGAGAAGAACTAAGTAGAACCGAAGGTTGGAATGGAAGAATTCCAACATAATTCACATTATTTTTGAGTCATCATTCATTAATGATGATTGTTTTGCAGTTTTTTCTTGATTGGGCGAAGATTTATTCAGTTCCTATTTTTTTACTAAGATTGAAGCTTGATGTTAATATTTTTTAATTTAATGAAACTGTATCATTTAACATTTTACTATTATTGTTTCCCCACTCAAAATTATTTCCATGGTAGAAAAGTATCTACTCATCTACTCTACTCCTCACGGTCCTGCGCACCGTGGAGAGCTGAAGCCTGATCCTGTGATCCTTATATGTTTTTAGAGAACTAATTATAATTATTCATCGGTAATAATTAAGCTACCACCGAATTATGTATATAATTTAAATGATATTAATTATAGAACCTACATAAAATTATTTGTCAGTGGGGAATTTAAAATTGCATAATTTGCAAAAGAAAACAGAACAGGATTCACGACCGGTTTTACCAGATATTTAGATAATAATAATTTAGTCGTCTTTTCGTGGTACCATCTTCTAGGGACAGTGGCTAGAGACAACTCCAGTCATGATTCATGGTTCCGCCAAGGATTTTTTACCCGAATATCATAAGTTTTTTGTGATGAATCATCAGAACACCGAAAATAGCCGTTTTCTTCGGAATTCGACACCTCCTGGAGTTATTACCTCAGGCTACACAATAGTTTATTGAAGCTTCCGTTTGTATAGGAACATCAGAAAAACGCGTGCTGATATTTTATAACATATACAAACTGATCGCAAAGCGCAAACATTACAATCCCTACATTCAGAGATATACTTAGAAAGCCAGATTAACAGATTTTTTACAATAACTCCACACTGGAGGCCCTGAAGAATGGGAAGGAAAGGGGTAATGGCTCAAGAGAGTCTGGCTAGAGCTGTGCTGTTGGTGGGCCGAAGAACCCGCCACCAAAACCTGCACAAGACAAACCAAGCCCCATAAACCCGGGCACCCATGCTAAGACAGCAAATGTAACTAACCTCTAAGTATGACTTACGGCAGAGACGTTGGTTGTAATAGATACTCAGATAGACAGACAAGTAACAACAATAGAGAGATAGACAGATGTATAGAAAGACGGGTAGACAGATATAATGATATATAGACAGACATATAGACACTAGACAGATATACAGATAGACAGACGCTGCGTGTAATAGTGCCTTCAACCTTCTTCTAGTGCCCTCGACCCCATTATTAAAGCACAAAAATTAATAATAAAAATAATTCTCAAACTTCCTCTTTCTACCAACACTGATACTATCTTCAATACTATCAACGTTATGGACATAAAACAGCTCTTTGCAAGATCCATCTTGATTAATTTATATCAAAACAGCAAAACACTATACAAACCAACTCAAACGATACACAATACCCGAGCCAAAAATAAAGAACTTCTCCAAACTCCTTTTGCTAGAACCACCTTTGGGCAAAAACATTTTAAATACACAGCTTGCAAACTATACAATACACTACCAGCCACGATTAGACAAACAGAGTCAATAACAAAATTCAAACATGAAATAAAGAAATGGATAAAAAGTATTGGGCGTCCCACTATCGCAAACATCTCTAAACCAAATTACACGTTAACAATAACAACAATTCAAATACAAAATAAAATATTAGAATCAATAATTTTATAAAAACCCCTTTGTAACTACGTCCTCCAACTAAATGCATTTATATTACATATATATTTACAATATTGTCGTACCTGTACCTACTCTTTCTATTATCTATCTATTGACTCCATAGTTTAAAATGTATTCAACTTTGTAATTTGTATTTTGATTTTGATTTAGTCATGCATGTAAATATTCTTTAAGTATCTGAATACGTCTGTCTCGACACAGGTGTACCCTAGTGAGACAGATGTCGATAAATACAAGTAAAAAACTTTATATTGATAGATAAATAGAAAAATGAGATCACAACGGACCTCTCACAATAGGAAATTTAAAAAAAAATTAAGAAATTAGGAAGTCGAAGACAAAGGTAAAGAAATAGTAAAAGTTACAATAAAAAATATACATGTTAATTATATACACGAAAAAAATTAGTGTTGTAAAATATTGCTAATTTATTAAAGTCTGCTCAAATTATTCGTATTCCGGTTAAAAACGGGAAAATAGGCCTTTAACGAATGAATCGAAAGGTTTCCTATCAGTAAAACACGAATGAGCTATGAGGAAGTTATGAAACGTAGCTGCGTGAACACGTGTTCCGATATATTCTGAATTAACTAATAGTTTGTTGTGAAATGGCCTGCCATCACGCTTTTAACGGGATTTTAATAAATCAGCAATTCCTAGTTTTCTCTTTTTTCTAACGCAGACCCATCAAAAATCACGGATAATCTGAATTCTCGACAAATCAGTGCCAATTTTGAAAAACAAATTTAAAAAAAAAATCGCCAAAAATATTTATATTAAAGGTTAACATTATCGCTTGTTCGTGTTCCCCAAACAAAAACTGAACTGGACAATTTTCAAACTACATTTAATTTATGAAAGGAGTTCTCTCATCAAGGCGATGATTATCGAAGGCATTTTCCAGCTGTGCGGATAAAATTAAATATAATAAAATGTATAATGTGCATGAAGATGACATAAACACCATCGCGGATTTAGCAAAGACACCGTTCAATGCAAATTAAACGCTTTTGTCCTTGAACGGTCTGATTAAATAATAACATCTGATATTGATCGTCAATGATTCATGATTATATTGAATATCTATGATGTATGGTCATCACTCATTTAGTCCCTATTCCTTCTTTAAGATTTCACACACAAAATTGCCCGAGGGAACTAATTACTCAAACACAATTAAAATTCAACTTGCACGCTTACATAGTACGCAAAAAAAATATTGTTAGCTCTTGGTTTCAACTGAATTACTACAAGAAATAACTATTATAAGATATTGAGATGGTAAAAGATGCATATTTTTTTTTCTCAATCAAAGTTATGTTTGTAGGTTAGGAAATACGCATAAATTATTACAACAATCCAAACTAACATCCTAAAAACCTATTATTGCATTATTACTATTACCCCCATTTGCATGCAGCGGAATTTGACTTGTTTACCAAATTCAATTTGTTACGTGAAAAAAGTTGATTGTTGTAAAATAATTTGGATTTAGTTTATCATTACTGCATTATGTGCTTTTAGTACATTTTGCACTAATTTACGTCTACCGAGCGTTGTTCATAATAATTTTTAAATTTACCACTTTACGCGTTCTGTACTCCTGGTACAAATAGACTTTGTATTAAAACTTTTTACATATCTTCTCTCGAGCGCTTACCTAGAGTTAGCTTTGAGCTTTGATTATTGTATAGCTATAAATAGTTTCAGATCTGCTAGCTGATTTGCTCCTGCTGTATATATAGTCCATAATTATTATTTGTGAAGGGTTTAGCTAGTTAATAAAATATAAATTACATGAATACTGCTTATGAGTCCTAACTGCTCCCACTCGTCCGGAGCCAATACTATGGCATCCCTAATTGGGGTATTTTGTAAGGCTGAAGGTAGTGGGGATGGGAAGGAGAGGGAAAGAGGCAGGTGAGGAAGTAACTGGCTATTCAAATCAGGTCACCAGACATGCAAGTAACATTTCAAGCAACGAATGGTGGTCTTACACCAGGGCTATACTGAGAGTATCTTTCACTCTGTATGATTTTGTTTACCTCTCAGCATTATGTACTCCTGGCGTAGTAAGAGCTAAGACGTACAAAGTTAAAGATATTAAAAAATAAATAAATTTTAAATTATCAATTAGCATTCGGTCCTCATCGTACAAAATATTGACATCAAGATTGCGTTGAAAATGCTCAAACCTCTAGTTAGAATGGCTCGACAATGAACTAAGCTTAGTTGTGAAGATTGCCTACATGAAATTCGCCAGGCGTTTAAAACTATATTTTACTTCTTCGATCTCTTGTGGTCCTCGTAGATTTTCCATATATTTTCATTTATTGAGTTCTATGTGCTCATGGTATTCTGTACTAACTTACATTTATCAAGCGGTCTAAAAAAATATATATTTAATGACCACTTTGCCTTAGGTTTAATAATAATACTTATTTTAATTTAATTTTATTTACATTACATTTATTTGTGTTACATCTCGTAGAGAAGCGCTTTCAGCTTTGAGTGTTCAATTTTGTGCTTTCAGCTTTGGGTACTGAGCTTTTAGCTTTAGTTTTAATACACGCCATAATCGTGGGTATGTTTTCGCAGAATGTTTCACTTCTGCAAGCTTATGTGCTCCGGGTGGATAATCCATAATAATCATTTATTGAGTTAGGTTAGTGACATGTACAAAATGTGATTTGGTTTACCCTCAGCATTTATGTGCTCTTATAATTAATTATTTAAAAAATGTAACTATGTTAAGAGAAAATCCAAGCACCCTTAATGGGTTGAAGCAAATATAAATCATTAAAATGTGTATATTTACGAAGAGAAGTAATTTAAAAACATTTAATAGAATGTGATTTTGTATTCCTGGTATAAAATACTGATGTAACGAATAAATAAATAATTGGGTTGAAAAGTAGCATATTGAATTTTGCAAAGTGCCAAGTTCAAAGTTGTAAAAATTGCAAACACGAAAATTCATACACACATTACATCATCATAAACGTGCGTTCAATATGTGCGTTTTCAACGGAATTGTTCATTTTAAATAAGCCAGGCGTGTTAAAATTATGTTTTGTCTCTTCAATCTCTTGTACTCCTGGTAAATTTTCCATAAATATTCGTGTTTTTCGATAAATTTTATAATAGTTTCGATTTGCTTAACACTCCTTCATTATGTCTTCCTGGTTTTAGTATATCTATCAAGCAAAGGGTAGCAAAATTATCCTTCAGTGTGTGTGTGCTGCTGGTACAAAATGCTGCTATTACCTACGAATAACTCAATCATCTATGAATTTCACATGGCGTGTACTTGGCGCCTATCGATGAGAATGCACAATCTACAACTTGAATATTACGCAGAAAGACGCACACAGAACGCCCGAATAGTTTCTACTATGTGTACAGCACGGAGTGAGTATACAGGCGTATCCTTAATACTGTTCAACTCTTCGAGCTCTTGTGCTCCTGGGCAAAATGCTGATATTACCTACAAATAACTCGACCATCTATGAATTTCACATGGCGTGTACTTGGCGCCTGTCGATGAGAAGTCACAATCTACACAACTTGAATGTTACGCAGATTGCGGAAAACCCGATCGGAAGACGCACATAGAACGCCCGAATAAATTCTGGAATGTGCATAACACCAGAGTGGATTGCATAAATGAATTACGCCAGGCGTATTTTTAATATTGTTCAACTCTTCAAGCTCTTGTGCTCCTAGTCTTTGAGTTTGTAGCTAAGAATTTGAATATTCATATAGATTCTGCTTACCACCGCAGCATTATATTATGTGCTCCTAATAATGTTATCTAAATTCAATATTTATTTTATTTGGTTTTACGCCCAGCCGGGCTTTTTTACATGGACTTTTAGAACAGAGTATACCTATCAGAATATAATATATAACTCTCGAAAATTATTCATCAAGTTTTTAAAGCATGAGATACATGTAACACTAACATAAATAATATAGAAACTAGAACCATACTACAAATAAGAAAAATCACTAAAATTACATTACCAACGCTACTATAATTTGTAGGATTCAACAAAGTGTTGGTATAGATTACGCTCAGTTCTATGAATGGAGTCAGTAAATATATCAATAGTACCCCCAAACTTGTTTCCCAGATCATGCATCCTATTGGTTAGTGAGTGTGTCTGATAGTTGGCTGTGTATGTATTGCAGAAGAAGGTTACATTTTGTCTTGTGTTCCTAGTCGGCACACGGATTTTAATAGTGGCAACTATGGTAGGGCTGTCAATTAAGTCATTAATGACTCTGTGCAACACAACCAGTTCGGACAATTTTCCTGTCAGACAGCGTATTTGATTTATCAAACTGACATAAACAATGCATTCAATTGGAAATTTTAGCTTAAAATTTATGTAATTTAAGAGAAAAATTCTTCTTTACTATTTTGCATTTTCTGCTCCTGAGACAAACTAAGTAAGTTGATATTTCACCATCCTCTCGATAAGCTGTAAAAATAACTATCCATTTTAATGAATAAATAAATAACTATTCGCTAATAGACAGAAAACTCGGCTATCTTATTTGACATAACTTAGCCACTATTCATATATTCGACGACCGAAAAGTAAATTTTGACATTATAAATAATTAAATCGTAAATATACGATATTCTATGGATAGTAGTGCTTTTGACCGATATCAAGAAGGTGGTGAAAAAATATCCCTGAGTATAATTTTGATACAAATGGGTTATCTTGTGTATGGATAAAAATAGGGGTACTTCACGATCCTCTTGATAGTTTATCTATAGGATAATGTATGTTTTCAATATATTTATTTATTAAGTCCGTGTTTACTATTTGGTACTCAAATCTATAAATAGTGGCGATATTTCAGATAAGTTAGCCGAGTTTTCTAACTGTTGAGTATTTCTTTATTTACTTATTTTATTAATATATGTTATTTTTTTTTTTTTTTTTTATATTTACTCCACACAGGAGGCCCTGAAGAAAATAATTTCCCTCAGGGCCTATGTCATCTTTGGGGATGCTGTGTGGAGGGTCTTTTTGTGGAGAGGAAGGAGTGAACATGGGTCTTGAAGAGTCCCATGTTGTAGGAGGGAGGAAACACAGAGGCCGGCAGTTCGTTCCACAGCCGAGCTGTTGAACTTAAGAACGAATCATAGAAGCGACCCGTTCTCATGTGACAAGTGTCAACTGTGTACAAATGTTGGGCGCGCGTTTGGCGTGTATCCCGACTACGCACCGGTGCCGAAGGGATCAATGACGCTAGTTCCTCAGAGCATCTTCCATTGTAATACCGATAGAACAAGGACAGCATACCTACCTGACGCCTGTGCTCTAAAGATTGCAGTCCGTTTGTTAAGATTGGGGAATCTATCAAACGGACCGCCCGTTTCTGCACAGAGTCAAGGGTTTTTTTCAGGTATTTTGGGGCTCCAGACCAGAGATGGCTGCCAAATTCGACAGTAGGGCGCACTTGCGATTTGTACAGGGTGAGCAGTTGTGTACTATTAAAGTATCTGCGGGCCCTGTACAGTACGCCCAGCTTCTGAGAGGCCAACTTTACTCTAGCTTCGATGGAGCCCCCGTACCTGAGCTGGTCACTTATAGTTACACCAAGCATATCAATGGAAGGCCTGTTCGGAAGATTGCTTCCGTTGAAGGAGACTAGATTATCATTTGGATCCCTTTTAGACGTAATCAGACAGGATTGGGTCTTTGAAACATTAAATTCGACGAGATTATTTTTACCCCAGGAGGAAATACTCTCGAGATAACCGTCCATTCTCTGCTTCAAAGCCCTCCGAGCCGTTGGAGTTTGTGTGCCCTTTGGGGGCTTGTCAAACAAAAAGCTATCATGAACTGTACTGTCATCCGCGTAACAATGAATCGGTGAACATGTCAAAAGGTCATTGATGTGCAAAAAAAACAAAGTCGGAGACAGAACCGATCCCTGTGGGACGCCAGCATTTATGGAGTGCGAGGAAGAGGTGAAACCGTCAGCAACCGCCTGAATCGACCTATCCCTTAAAAAGTCAGCAATCCACGTACACAGGGATGCGGGAAGTCCGTAAGAATGCAATTTGTTGACAAGTCCTCGGTGCCAGACCCGGTCAAAGGCCTTGGATATGTCTAGTGCGACCGTTTGGGTCTCACCGTGACGTTCCAGGCACCGCCCCCAAACATGCGTCACATACGCGAGAAGATCACCGCACGAGCGGTTCCGCCGGAATCCGTATTGACGGTCGTTGATAATTTTGTTCTTCTCGAGGTATGTGAGCAGTTTGTCGTTGATCACACGTTCCATCACTTTGGACAGAACTGATGTGATCGCTATGGGGCGGTAGTTGGCCGGGTTGGAGCGGTCACCTTTCTTGGGAATAGGGTGAATTACCGCTTTTTTCCAACCAGAGGGCACAGTGCCACACTTCAGGGACATTTTGAAGAGCTTTGTCAAAACTGGAACTATTTCCGCAGCACACCTCTGCAATACCAGGGCAGGTATTCCATCAGGTCCACTAGCTTTGTTAACATCGAGCCCCCGTATGACGTGGAGTACATCCCGATGCCGGATCCTCAGCTTTTTCATATAGAAGCCGCAGTGAGGAACCGACGGCGGAACAGCACCCCCGTCGTCGAGGGTCGAGTTTTCCGCAAACATTTTCCGTAAAAGGTTTGCCTTTTCGGTGGCGGTGTTTGCTAGTGAGCCGTCAGGTCTGGTAAGAGGTGGCAAACTATGTTAAACTGTTATGCGATGGATAAGCTATCTAGAGGATGGTTAACCCCAATCTGAGATTTTTTTACGGTAGAATCTAATGCATGTTCAGGAGAAATAAAACAAACTGCTCACAAACTGAAAAAAATATATTTTAATTCCGGTGGCTACATTATTATATTCTATCAAATACTAATATAAAAGAAAAACTTTACGAAAATACCCTGACATTTCAGTTTCTCTTCTAGCTATACTTACATATTTAGATTGAGTACATTTTATACATTAGTTTATAAATGACTTAATACATACATTTGGTGCTGTCAAAGAAGAATGCTTTATAAAAAAAATAACACAAAGCATAATTATTTTGAAAAAAAAATCATGATGTAATAAAAATAAGCATTCATTTTCTTAATCATTGAAGACAATATTAGCGACTCTCACACGAAAATTTGAAACAGAAAAATATTCGGTCGCATCTAGAAATTGAACATAGTACCTAAATATTCATAATAAAAATATGCATTAAGAAAATGAAGATAGCGTATGTAGTTATTAATCAAAGTATGACACAGTTAAATATGACTGAAGGGGATAGGGTCGAAGACGCTCAGTGGTAGAGCAAAGTCCTGTTGTTGAGGTCTCGGGTTCAATTCTTAGATGCAACCGAATCTTTTTCTGTTTCAAATTTTCGTTTGAGGTTTTGCTTATTAAGTTATTTAAAAAATAAAATTTAAAAAATATTAATTTTCTTGATCAAAATAGAAAGGCAAGAGATACAAGCTCTACTAATATTGAAATTAAAGAGGTAATTCACACACAGTTGTTAAAAAATGTCATCAGTGGCGTAGCTATAGCATTCACATGGGAGGGGGTTTGACCCCGGGGGAGGAGGGACCTCTACAAAACAGAAGTTGTATTTTCCAGAAATGTAATCTACGAGTACTATTCTCTTTTTTCCTACGCAATACTGAGGTATGGGGGGGGGGGATTTTAATCCCTAAACCTCCCCCTTACATAAGCCCTTGAATATCATTAGATTTATATGGAAAAAAACTGTTGAGAAACATATTATTAACATCTTGGTCGAAAAATACTTACATAAACGCCTTTTGCTAATAATTAATAAAACAATTTGTAAGTACACAAATGATTAATTGAAAATATTAATTTCAGTTGAGTGTCGGTCTCTGTTCCCGTAACTCCGGTTCAATGAACTCTAGAACTGGAAATTGCTTTGATTTTCAAAATAGGAACTGATAGTGAGAACGATTCAGACACGCGATAAAGTAGGTACCAAAATTATTTTTAGTAATTAATAACTCTATATTTGAAATAAGTATTTTTTTTTGTTCAAACTTTTGACAGATGTCGTAATTAACTTAATTAGTATTAAATAAACTCCCTCTTTTGAAAAGCAATGATCCTGAGAGATATATATTTTTATAAAAACTTTTAGCTTCAAAAAATTATACAATCTGCGCTAGTTTATAATTATTTCTTTAAATCTGGCCTTGCTTTGTATTACATAAATCATTTTCTACTGTCACTCAAACACACATCTCAAGTCTATACTGTCATAATGCAAGATACTACAATCAGATGTCCGTAGGCAGGACGAACACGCATACAAATATGCCCCATTCCTAGGCACTGCACGTATGAAGACGCATTTGTTTGTATGTAAGTATTACCTATGTAAGCATAATACAATAACACAACATTAAAATAGCATGCTAATTGACACAATGTCTATATACATCAACACGCTAATTTCGGGTGTCTGTGTTAGTGTGCGTGAACTCTAGTTCAATGAACTAAAATTTGCTTTGAATTAAAGTATTTCAAAACTGATTGTGTGAAGAATTCAGAGAAGCGACAAAGTATGTAGATACATGCCCATAGTATTATATTTTAAAAGGAAGTTAATTTACTTGTCATTTAAAAAAATTATAACTGATTTGTCATGAATTCAGACTGTATTATTGCACTAGTATTATTTTAAAATAGTATATATTTGATAATTATTACATCACAAAGGCCAACAAGAACAATCGAAGGTTGAATTTGTTCAGTTCAATGTATATTACCTTGTCCCTAATCCCAGCTCATTAAAAAGAAACTACATTTCTTTTGGTCCTTCAAACATTGTTACTACCTTACATAACAGAAATTACCAAAATGATAGGGTGAATTAATGTAACACATGTACATAGAGAGAAATTATGAATTTAAACTGGTGTGACTATGATTTGGAATATTTTCAGCATTGAATATCTTGAACCAAGGAAAAGGTTGTCATATTCTAGTTTAAATATGCTCAATAGATGTCACCATGTAAGACGCTCCGTATTTAAATTAGCCAGGCCGACAGAGAAATAGGGTTGGCATAAAATGATCAATGCTGCACACTACGGACTAGCTTGATCAATTTTTATAACTTAAGAATATTGGATTGACAGACTAACTTTTGACGATTTTATATCGATACCCCGAGCACGGGGTTCGCTGTCGATAGCCAAACTGATATTGACACAAAATAAATAAATGATCGCAACATTGGCAGATCTGTCCATGGATTGACATTGCAAAACGAGATAATGTTGGTAGTTTTGTATTAACGAAAAACAAATTGAGTAAATTCCTACGCATTTAAACTGATGCCATCTATATTTCATATACCCTTAGCCCTCTGACCCAAATGTGTTAACTGTATAATAAAATACAGTGTGCTGAAGTAGACATTTTCGTCGATAATTTATACAGATTACGAATGAATGTTCTGCTGTTGCTAAAAAATATGTTGCGCTAATTATATTTTGTATTGCTTGTGTCTCCTGCCTTTCCTTATACTATTTGACATATGAGTGAGCTTTTATGTATTTTGTATTTTTATTTGTTTTGTTTTTGAATCTTCATGTAAATATGAATCTTTATGTAAATTCATGTATCCTACGTCTGAATAGATTTTTTGTAATTGTATGTACCCATCTGTGTATTAACTGTGTTTTTATAACTGGATTGTTCTCAGGTAAGAAAGATCATCTATATGATCAGTATCAGTATAAATAAATATAATAATGTACAAATATGCAAGAAATAAAGTGTACATAGTAAATAATAATTAACGCAAAGGTATTCCAGAAAATATTGCTTTTTCAATTCAATTCTACTTAACAAAAAAAGTATTACAGAATACAAAATACGTTACTTGTAGTAAGGCTAAAAATTGGCACAACCCTTACAATGTTTTTAAATGATTTACCAATCAAACAACAGAAATTTCAAGTAACCATAGACAAAAATCTTCAATATATATTGTATTTACATCATAGAGTTCAGTAAGAAGTGTGCAGAAATAAAGTTATAAGAAATATTGTGTAATTTTTTTGTGATTCAACTTTATTTTAATAAATGTGAGAAAGATGCTTGAAATTTTTTAGATTGTTTAAATTTAACACAAAGCTGAATATTTTGTTTAAAAAATGAATAGCAAATTAAGAATTTCACTAAATTGACAAGTTGTCAGCAAGCAGGTACATATCGACCGTAATCTGCCAATATGTACATAAATACTATCTCCTAAATCACTTTTTTATTTAACCCCTCAGGCCTCTGGCATATTGACCATTAAAATTCTGCTGAACGCTGTCATAAATTCAGAAAATTCGTGTGTATTTCCGCTTTGTGATAAAATCCAAATAAATAGAATATTTCTAAAAGTATCCGAAAACTACAATCTGTTTTTGAAAGGTGGTGAAATAAGCTTTCAAAAATTTACTATCAGAAATAAACATATAATTTTCGAAATATTAAATTTTAATGCAAACATAAAAAAAAGTTAAAAAAATGGCTCACCTTACATTTTTTCGTCTAAAAAACTGAACTAAAATTACGGATAATGAAAAAAAAACACATCAGTAGTTAACTTCGAGATTTGAATATAAAGCGTAGTGTTTTCTCTTTCAATCACCATTTAATTCATATTTCTTACTATGACAGTGAGGGAGAGACAACGATTTCTATGAGACCATATAACAAACAAATTGACTCTAGCTGTTTGTTCTTTTGTTAATTTTGTAGTCATTGTTAAAGTATTTTATCATTTGATAAAACAATTTTAAATCTATCTAAAAAAAATATATTAGTTTATGCGCCATTGAAACCATTTCATTACCTGTTATGCCCGTTGCAAAGATAATATTTTTGCAAATAGGAGATGCTCAGAGATCAGTCAATATGTAGGAATGCTTTATAAAGGTGCATTAGCATGGAGTTTTTATCAAAAGTTAGATCCCACTTTGTTTTTATGTTAAAAGAAACTTAAGGATAGTGTAATCACGCGTATTGTTGGAGCATGTAAATAGCTCCAACAGAAGCGGGCTTTCTAACCTGAGAGTGGAACGATTTACTTACTTAAAAAGCAATGTCTTTCTGCAATAGTATTCTATGGTAATTACACGTAGTCAGAGATGTGCAAAATGGGTACCCAAAACCATTTGAAATGCAAAATGGAAATGGGTCAGAACTTTTCCATTTGAAAATGCAAAATGCAAAATGGTTTTTAGAAAAGCATTTCAAATGCAAAATGCAAAATACCTATTTTCAAAATGCAAAATGGTTTCTCAGGTCAAACAATTAAAATAATTATAGAATTTTTAAACAATTTTGTCATTTAATAATGGACATCAATGTAGAACAAACATATTACATGATGGTAAATCCACACCACGACTACAGATTATGAAACCACAAAAAATTTGCGCGGGACTAATGTTGCCAACGTAAAAACATAGAAACTGCTATCTAACATTTAATATTACAGCATCATGGCCCCATGTTCAGTATTTGAATCAGTATTTTTTGTAATGGTATCACTCAATTGCCAGGGCTCCTATCAGGGAGCAACTTGACAAATGTAAATTATCTCTCATAGCGAGGTTGAGGACCGACTGATATTTGGGTCTTATGAAAAAAAGATGAGTGGAGATAGTAGGAAGAATGTTGCAAAAAAGCATTTAAAATGGAAAATGCATTGAAAAAAGCATTTAAAAAGCAAAATGCAAAATGGAAAATACCCATTTTGCATTTTGCATTTCCATTTGAAATGGATTTATTTGAAATAAAGCACATCTCTGCACGTAGTCAGCAGATCAATCTATCAGACAAAAATAGGCACCTTACACAATTATTATGTTTTTGAAAGTAATTCAAATCTAGAACTAGACCCTTCGGAAACAAATTCGCAATGAGCAGCAGGTTTTTGAATTCAAAATTACATTGACAACAATCGTTATTTGAATTTATTTGTCCAAAGGGACACAGCAATACCATCTATTGAGCATTTCTGCAAACACTAGACATTTTTGTGCTCTTCAAATACACACATAGAAGCCACACAAACTCTGAGGTATTAAAAAACATATATATAAGTCATTACAAACCAATCCTTTCGCTAAATAAATCGCTATGAATAATGTTAAACAGAGTTTTTGAAGAGAAATTTCATACAAAAAAATAGCAAAGATAGTTTTGGTTGCCAAGTGATAACATAATTTGATTGGGTACATTTATTTAACTACATTTACAATAAGTTAATTAAAAAAAAAAGTCGCATACAATATCGCGCTCCAGCCTATTGTGCATTTGTGAACTCATTGAGAAATATAATACGAAATATTGTGGTTATGGAATAATTATTGTATAATACTTTTGTATGAAAAGCTAAGATGTAAAAATATAGGTCTGTAGCCGAATCAGTGTATTATGGCTGTGGTCATCTCTAAAATGAGTACATGCGAATCAGCTGTCTTTGTTGCACAAAGAAAGGATTCATGGACATGTTCATACTGGTTTAACTTCTTTACATGCAATTTATTGTTACAATCTCATAGATATAAAATACAAAAGTGGGCTTAGATTAAATTGACGTACATATTCAGGAATTAAATTGAGTACTATTATTTTAGCCAAATTCTAACTACGGCCATGCAAATGACATGAATCACTTAAAATGTTAACCTCTTGCACGAAATTAAATTAACAGGTAACAAATCAATAACAATTACAAATTATAATAATATTTGGATGGTTTGTAAAGCGACGTTTTTGTGCAAAATCACCTCAGGGGGCTATTATCAAATGTTTTATTTATTAGGAATTTTGTATTGTGTAAATCTATTGAGAAATATTTGTACTTCTCAATTCAACGAACTAAATCAATTCTGGACTAGCAAAACATAGAATTAATTGAAATAGAAAATAAGTTAAAATTTATCAAACAGTTTTCAAAAAAACACATTAATTTCAAACAAACTTGTACGTAGATTTGTTTCATTCCAGTGCAAGTGGTTAACATAAAAGTATGTAACTACATAATACATATTTCTGTAGTTGTATATAAATAGATATTTATTACATTAAATAGATGGATATATATTGCAAGCTCAATAACATAATAGTTTGATAAGTAAATATTTGATCAAATGTGACATTCTAACCTTAATTCTAAAGTTAGGTTAGATTAAACATTATATTAATTCGATCTTCTTGTCTTAAAGTTACATAATAAAATGCACATTCATTTGTAATATTAGGTAGGCATACGACATTGCTCTTTTTGTGGCCCTTAAATAAGTACATATAAACAATGTTTAGCAACTAATTACGAATAGCCTCTTTAGCATTGTACGTATTCGGTGGTATAAATAGGCTGCATTACTTAAAATAAGAAAATATGTTTGTGCAGAATAAAACTTAGATAAAATGATAATGTGCAGATAATAATTATAGTATAATACTTTGATCGTAACAGTTGCTAAGTGTTTGTACAGCTTGTCAAAGAGCTTTACCATAGACATCCAAATTGATAAGACTTGCCCTAACATAAAATCTGAGTATCATTTCGGTGGGCAGTAGGTAAACCATGTGACCGTATTTTTGGCAACAGGAGGGTTTGAGAATGCTTTGAATGAATTACCAGTTGTACATTCACCACCGAAGAGCACATTGAAATAACCAGTCCCAGAAAAGAAAAAATTCGATAAAGGCTATGCAGTCCAGTTCATTGTTGGACTTTTCTGTTCAGGATCGAATGTTCATTTTTAACCAAACCTTGTACAAATTGAGTTGTACAGCAAAGTAAAACTGAGTGAGGTAAATAAATTATAACATGTTAATAATAACATAAGTGACTAATAATGTTATAAGATATTCGATTTTGTAAACATGCCCGAACTTTTTTTTACCTGATTTGGGGTTTGTAGTTAAGTTTTTACGTAGCTAGAAATTAGCGCGCAGTTGTAAAATGGACGAGTAATTCGTTTGCAGATTTTATTTTCCACAACCAAATGGTGATATTACAATGTGTGTTGCCTGTATACCGTCAGATTCATTTATTGACAAATCACAGAAAGGGAGACGGTCAAATTCCTCCCCAATTTTGGTTTGTTCCCCTTTCCCTGATGGACTGGTCTATCAATTTAGATGGCTAAGAGTTTTACATATTAATGTATTCAATAGAAGATAACCTAAAAATAAGCAAGTATAATGCGGCAATTTTGTCTTAGATTCCATCCAAGAGAGCAAGCAGCAGGAATATTATTTAACCAGTCTAATTTCCTTAGGTTTCAATTAATAATTTGTGTTTAGAATATGTACCTGCCACAGAGATCAGAATATTGCACAATTTTTCACATTCAACAAAAAAGTGGATTCTCTATCCATCGTTTTTTGGGGATTAATTTGGGGATAAACCAAGGAATAAAAAATAAAAAAACTCAAAAAAAAAAATTGTGTCTCTTGTTGCCATGCAATTTGTATTTGCAACCAAAACAAATTGCATATATATAATATATTATATGGATATAGCCCAAAGGACACCTATCTTCAACATTATAGGAAAATAATTTACTGCGAAGTTGGTTAAGGGTATAAATTTTTGGAAAAATCTGTCTACGGTAATATTCTCGATAAAATTATACTATTCCGATGTCTAGTGGTTGTAGTACACATAAGCAATATGAAGGAAAACACGTCACTTAACCACTCGAGCAATTGGTTGAATATATATTTATATACATTTACTTTATATTAATATGGAAACATATTTATTTATTTATTTGATTATGAACCGTTTACCGTGGTTTAAAGTAAATAAATCTACCTAGATTTCGCCGTTTATCCAATATTTTTAGGTTCTATAAATTTGGCACAGTATGACAAGTGATCACTCAAAACTTTTTTGCAAATTCGCCATAATATGCCAAATATCACTTGAGTGGTTAATTACTGTGATGCCTAGCTCCTGGGTACAAATGTCAGATATCCTCTAGGGATACGCTGGCATTCAAGCGGTTAACAACAAAACTTGTGGACATGTGTGGCAGCGAACAACTTAAAACAATATAAAATATGAAGTGCCAGTAGGTTGAGAAGCACAGTTTTCGTAGGTGAAACGATAGTTTGAGGAACAATAGATTGGGAATCCACTTTTACTCTTCCAAAAACTTATACGAAAATTTATGCAAAAGTAAACTTTTTATGCATGTACATATTACTTTTTTTACCCATGTGGTCAACGAATGCCCGCTCCATTCATTACCCGGCGGGATTGATGAGGTTCACATGGCGACGCCTGAGGCCCTAAAATGGCTCGCAGATCTAGATGTCCCCCTCTGACCCCCCACCATACGAAAGAAGAAGAATTACTTTTTTCATATAATATAATCTTTTAGCAAGAAAAATGATGTATTTAAAACTAAATGAAACAAGGTTGAACGTAAACAAAAAGCTAGTAGATTTATCTGCCTTTGTAACAAAGTGGACAAAGCTTAATTTTGAGTATTGTTAAACACACACCGTGGAAGGTGTGACCACATGAGAAAACCCACAAACCTCCATCCGCAACTAGAACTCTGGATTCTAATGGCAGACAGCAATGATGGCAGTTCTTATTCGGACAAATATCACCGAGGAAGTCCAGCGTCTGATCCAGATTCATGCCGATTTCGTACTTTGGTTGATTTCTTGATGACGTGCTGGGTCCATTCCTGAGGTTTCGTAGCAAGTCCGGTTGGTATATGAGCTTGATTTCGCAGCTGGATTCAATATCTGAGTCCACCGGGATATCCTGGGTTACCTTCAGACCCCAGTGGTGAGATTTGGAGGCAACCACCATGGGCAAAGCTGTATGCAGGAGACCGTGGTGAAGGCAGTTCTCAAGGTGCTTTGTCAGCTGAAAGAGAAAAGCAATACTGTGCTAAAACAATACACACTGTTGATTGAGATTTCAAATCAGTTACCCATTTAAAAATATTTTTTGCATTAACTCCACACAGGAGGCCCGGAAGTTTCACTCAGGGTCTTTGTAGATGTTCTTTCTAAAGAAAGGAAGGAGTGAACCTGGGACGGAAGAAGAAAAAACAGAAGATGGTGAATCATCATTGAGCAAGAGAATGGGCTGTAAAAACGATCATTATGGAAAAGTACCACATTGCAATTCCTTTGCAAGAATTATCATCAGGGATAAAACCTAAATAATAGTCAACGTCATTTATCGTTTCTAACAAAGGAAGTTTAATTGCAAATTGTTTATCTTGATATAATTTATGTAGGTGTAGTGTACAAAAAAGCAATAATTACCTCTGTTACTGCATCTTCAAAATTGTAGGCTTCGTAAATAGCATCCACCAGGTTAGTGGCAACAGTGCTGTCAAACTTCTCAAAGAGCTTCACAAAGATGCAGGTGTGATAGAATTTTACTGTCAGCTCTCCAACGGGTATGCGATTAGCGCAAGACTTGAGTATTTTCGGTGCATTCTTACATCCGACAGACTTGATTATCAAGGAACCAATAGCATCCCAACCTAACATGTTATTTTCAATCATTTTCTTATTAGTTTGTTTGAATTTTCTTCCGCAGTTGAGGCATTCACTGTTTCTGAGTGTGCTGAGCAACATAATGGCTCTCTCCCAAGTTAGAACGGTAAACTGAGGCAAGTATGAATAAAGCAAGTCCTCGTCTAACATTTGTAGAATCAAAAGTAATATATTTATCAAGTCCTCGTTCTTACGCAGAAGCAGTATCTTTCTCCACATGTAAGGCACTTGTTTACAGATATCGTAGCATTGCTCCGAGTGAGAGGAACTCCAGCGCTTCTCGATGAAGACATCAATCAGTTTGGAGAAAAGCGGCATTTGACTAGAATAAGAGTTGGGAACAGGGTAGCCGCATTCGCAACTCGTAGAATGTTCCAAGCTGGAGTTAATATTTATAAAACCTTGTAGGAAATATGAGCATATATCTTCATTCTCAATCACAGAGTTGATAGTTTCATCAAGGTTGGGAGTCTTACTGACGTACTGCAGGAGCACCTTCCCACAGTGGTAGGCAGATTTCTCGGGAGAGTCTCCCGATGCGATCATGTACTCCTCCACTTCCTTGATGATGGCATAAATATATTTAATATCACAGGTTATGTTTGATAGCAGCGAGTATATCGTGTCACTATTGTCCAGTTTGTTAATATCACTCAGTTTTATGTGGTGGAAAATACTTTTGGTTATTTTTTGTACTTTAGGCGGCGATTCTCTTGCAACAGATTTAAGTTGGTTTTTATCTTGGGAGTTCTTCATCACAATGATATCATCTGAATCTTGAAAGATGTTTTTGTTATTTTCTAATGTTACGTCGGGTTCTTCGTACATACCTGTTCTAACATCTAACGGGTCGCTAATTGTATTTTCTAAACCGATTTTCTTCATTTTGTCTTCTAAATGATCCCACGTTTTCTTGAGACTTCTAGTTCCAGAGTTAAACTTATCAGAAACCGTATTACTAAAACCCTTTATAGCCTGAATAGCATCAGGGGATATTTGAAAGAGCATTGAATCTGTATCTTCTGAACTCGTTTTGCTTTGTGAATCAGTATTGTTGTCATCAAACAAATCGTGATCTTCTAGGGAAACTGCTTTGGCTAAATAACTATTATCAACAACGAAGATACCAGACTTCAGTTTCTGTCCGCTGCTCCTTTTAATTTTACTGATTTCTTCTAAAACTGGGCTAATTTTATCAAATAGATCATGCTCGGCACAATCCTGCAATTTTTCTCCCAGTCCAGAAATCAAGTAGATCTTTTTATACTGAGTGATTGTGTTCATGATGGAGGAGAGGTAATAAGCACAGACTTGCGCGCAAACTTTATACTTTTGATTAACAAAGCATTTGAGCAGGAAATTTTCCACTGTGCTAAAGGAAAGTGCCACCATATTCCCATTTCCCAACCAGAGATAAATTAAACTGTCCACAATCTTACAATCGACGATATCGGAATATTTATCACTCCATAATACGACTGACGGATGCTTTGGATCGAATATATAAATCCCATCTCTTTTATAGGTGAATATAAACTTATTGATCAGCATAAAGACTTTGGCGAAATTAAGCGATTGTGCAGAATACGTTACTTCATCCGCCTTATTTTCAAAATCGAAATTTTGCAGTTCGAAATCCTCGAGTGTGACAACTTTAGTTGGTGGAGTCTCTAGAAGTTGTTTGAACTGATGAGTACAAGAGACGGTTCCGTCGATTTGGACCTCCCAGAACCTAGATCCGGGTCTTGCAGCAAATACTTTAATATGATTAAGTCTGTCGCAGTTTCCTATTTCTTCTCCGTCTTCTATTGCATCGAAAGCCTTTTCTTTCCTCTGCGGAGTGTCTGGAATCTCCATGGGAGGGATGTCATCTTTAGACGAATAGAAGAAGCAACCTCCAAACTCCCCATCTCTGAGTTTCTGTCCGATCTGTCTGTATTGTTCCTTGAGGGTATCACAGATGAAGCACCGAGTCAGTGTGGAAACGAGGAGCATGTTTTCCTTCAGATCAAACTGGACAATGCGAGAGTCAAGGTGCATTAGAGAAAATGCTGATGTTTGGAACACATTTTTTGTCTGGAAAAAGAAAAAATATAGATAAATAAATTTTTTTTTCTATTTTGGATATTAATTATTTTGCTATGTGCAACTACATTATTACGTACATCACGTTATTGGTTGAGTGAAATGGTTAAAAAAAGTCCCAAAATATATGAAGGTATACTAAATTATATTAGATAGAATAAAATGAAATAATACAAAAAATTATGCTTTTTACAATATCTAGTATCTACATATTATTTTTAAAAATCTACATATACATATTATGCTTTACCAAAGATCAAATACTAAAAGAAAATATGACACAAAATGCAAGCCGTTTTGCCCACTAGATCACTTATATTTATATTGATCACTTATATTTTATTTATTTGCAAAAACAGTACAAAAACCAATACATTGCAAAAGCGGTAAACAAATTATTGAAGAAAATTTTATACATAAGTATACAGTTAAAACATATGCAAAAGCGGTAAACAAAATATGGAAAAAAAATTATACATAAGTATACAGTTAAAACAAATACAATATTTCGCGCTTAAAGTCGTTGTAGGACATATGGAAAATATCCAAGTTGGCTGGAAGGGAGTTAATTAACCTAGTGAGTCTTCCCAGGGGCATCACCATTGGTAAGTTAGTTCTGGACCTGGGAAGAATTAAAAGCCTGTGTTGGCGGCCTCTCGTGAAATTATCCGGGACATAAAGTCCTATTTTTGACAGAAAAAGATTCAGTGATGTGTGAATGCGGTACGGAGCAGACCACCAAATATGTGGTCAACGAATGCATGCTTCATTAATTCACAGGGGAGTTGATATAGTCCATGTACCGGCACTTCAGGCCCTAGACTAGCTCTAGGGCCTCTCTGACTCCCAACACTCAAAATAAGAAATATTTGATCAGTTTCACTAGAACTAAGAATAAATCGGTTTATCTTTTAGTGACCAAAAATGGCACAGTATTCTGATTAAGATATAATAATATCAAAATAATACACAAATAACTTTGTTTACATCACTTTAATATATATAACCCCTACATGTTTCATGAACAATGTTCACATCATCAAGAGCAAGTATATACTAAAGTCAAAAATTAAATATAGATAACAATTGAACAGTGGAATAAGTGGGGAGGGGTAAAAGTGGGCGGAGTTTTTCAGAATTGGGAATTACAATATTGTTAATTTTTGACTTTAGTATATACTTGCTCCTGATGATGTGAACATTGTTCATGAAACATGTAGAGGTTACATATATTAAAGTGATGTAAACAAAGTTATTTGTGTATTATTCTAATAAATAATGACATCACAAAGTCATAAGCTTTCAAAAGAAATTTTCTTAAAAAAAAAAAAAAATTTTACATAATAATAATTGCAAGCATTTAATAAAAAAAATTAGTAAGCCGATAAAACGGCACAGCAGCAAACAGAAAATGATAAAATAATAGGTTAGGTCAGGTTAGTTTGGATCAGGTCAGGTACGTTTTTTTTCTGAACTTTTCTTCAATGCTCGATGCTGTTTAGTCACTGTTCTATTTTGTCATGTAAAAAAAAAACAATGCTTACAATATACTTAGACAGATGCAGCACTGATATGGCTCCCGTATCATCTCCGATGTAGAGCTCAGAGCCAGTCTTGTTCCAGGTCATGGCGGTGACCTCGTTGCCGTGGTGCTCGCGTGAGGTCTGAAGCAGCGGAGACCGCACGTACGCACCGCTGCCAGCATCCCCACAGTCGCACACACATACGCTCCCCTTAGCCGTAGCAAATGCTACCTGCTTGTCGTCGGGGGAGATTTTTAAGTTGGTTATGGCGCCCTCCTGGAAACAAAGATGTTAGTTAAGATGTTTAATACTTTTATTAATTTGAAATTTTAGCTCTAACGTCTTTAAGAAAAGCAGGGAATCTAGCAAGGTCTATCGATAAAAACCTACACCAACACAATATTGACTAAATCTGTCATTTATGGTTATTGGTGTTAGGTGGTATCTGCGAGCGCGATCAATATATGATTCCGGTAGACAAAAGATGTCTTATTCAGCGCAGCTGTCACTGAATTTCGGTTAATTGTCAATATACACAACTTTTTAATAATGTCGTTCGTTATGCAAAATTACTGGCTTATCAAGGAATGGAGGCAGACTAACGAAGCTCGTAGAATTGAAAGATGTCATTTACACGATCAATAGAATCCATTCGAGATTGGAGAAACAGGATTCAGAAAGTTGTTCAGAATATCACGAGTTATGGAAGACCTCATTGACTACACACAGTGTCAAAAGGACCAGCGCCACAATCAAAAAAAATCATTTCTCTGAGCTAAAATGGGGAAACTACTTATGGTAGATTATGCACTATTTTTATAAATATATAAATACATTATCTGGTAAGACGGCACAATTTACAAAAACATAATTTTGCAAAATACAAGAAGTTATTATGAACATAAATTTCGGACAGCGAAAATTTACACTGGCACACCAAGAGTTAAAGTGAATACTTCAATTTGACACTGTCAATTTATTTGTATTATGAAGTGGCCATTTGAAGTTTATGAATGTGGATACATAGACAATACCCACCAGTGTTGCTATCGTAAGGCGATTTCTTATTTATTTTATTTTTTAATGATAAACTAATGTTTATAAGACAAGGTTTTACTATATTTCAGGCGACTAATTATTGCTTTTAATTATTTGTTATCCTTTATGCTATGCATAAAACTTTGTCTTATAAACATTAGTTTATTATTAAAAAATAATAATATTTGACAAGTCAAAAATATTTCACGAATAAATGAAGATATTATATGTCTCGACGCCATCTAGTGAGAAATTTAGCACTAACAAAGCCTTTCCTACAAAAATAAAGTTGGTTTTTTACAGGTGAAAAAATATAATAAGCAGTAATTGTTGATTGAGGTACTAGTACATATTGAATCATTTGGCGGGTTGGAAATAAGCCGACATAGCGCAGTGGTTTTAGAGCACCTGACCGGACATCAGAAGGCACGGGTTCAATTCCTGTTGGCGGCATTTATTTTTACTCGGGAGATATTTTCAATTTGTATTGGTATTTCAGGCGACTGAATATAGGTTTGGCTATCAACACATTTAATGAGAGCAACCATGCTCAGAAAAACGATACAAAACCGTCATCAGTTAAGCCTATTGATCCGGTAATGTAAAGTTATTGATTTGACCGTGCTTCTGGTCTTCTTTTCTGGTGCCTGCTTCTATCAAAGGTTGGCTTTCAACAGGGCAACCTTCAAACAGTAGGCTGCAGCTGGAATTAGGCTGAATAAGACTGTATCTGACAGTAGGGAGTGGCTAATTGAGGGAACCCTGTGTCTAACTATGAATCCTAAGCAGACAGTATATCAGTTATAAGTAGGGAATGGACATTGCATAAATGCATGCACATTTGGGCCATATTTTGTCATCAAACACCCTGACTGACAGTTTCAATTGAAGTGCAATTGACGGAACTTAATTAAAGTGACAGTATTTTTGCCCTAGTTGCTTTGTGGACATCTGCAAAAACAGTACCGATTACAGCATAGATTGAGAATAAACGATTGTCAATTGTACAGTGAAATGATATCAATGCGCTTCAACCAAAATTCACATCATTCGCTGTCAACGAGAAGTCGCAAATGATCAATTCAACTGCCAAAAAAAAAAGATAATTCATTGCACCAAAGTTTTCTTGAGTGCTGAAGAAATCGCCACAGATTTAAATAGATCAAGCTGTAACATATCAGCAGGTTGTTTACTAGCATATGTGCCTATGTTTAAATATTGTCACATTAGTTGATACGGAGTGGCTGTTTTCAATGATTCAAAATTAATCCAAGATTATTGACAGAAAAAACTAATTTACTGTTGCATACTAATTGGGTACCTTCTTTTAAGACAATGGGAACTAAAATCATAAATTACACTTACTTTATTGGGAATCAGCTGTACAAAGGAGCACGGTTCTCTGTTAAACACATAGAGTCCTCCGCTCGTTGCCCCAAATACCAATAGTGCTTTTGATACATCGAAGCATGTATACTGAAAAGATATACATATTCAATTAACAAACTAAATATTAAAATAACAAACAGTGAGACTCGTAAAAACCAGTTACTTTGGGGCAGTGGCAGTTTTCTGTGAGTTTGTGTAGTGAACTCCCATAACAAAATGTAATGAAATAATAGAAATTGTATTATAATTTGACCAAACTTTAAACATGTTGCGCTAACTCCTTCTTTAGCCAATGTTTTGGACAGCGTTACAGTGTCCATCATCAGGTCAGATGATGGACACTGTAACGTTGTCCGAAACGTCGGCTAAAGAAGGAGTTAGCGCAACACGGCATAACATCCCAAAAACAAATAACAAAAATACTTTTGGCCGTGAAAATCTTAAATCATATTTAAACTTTTTTTTAAATTTCATAACTGCGTTATGAAACCTTCTGTCGTATTTTTTAGGTTCATACAAAACATACTAGTGGTGCTAGACCGGTAATCCTGCAAACCTTGAGAATCTGCTATCTGCCTTTGTGTGCAGAACCCATTGAGATTTTTTGTTAACGCCAAATTTGTACGGAATAGTATTTTGCAAGAAACAACAGGTTTTTTCTATGATGGTTGGGTTTTGAGTTGTTATTTCTGAAGATGTCACTTTTTTGTACTAAACCTTTAAGTTCTGCTGGCTAAATTTGCACTGAAATTGTAATTACCTTGAGGTGCACTGTAGTGAGCAGTTTGTAGAGCTAAGTTGGAAAAGTATTTTGTTACTTTTCTATTAATGAAAATTCCAAAGTAAAAAAAGTTGATACTATATAAGCGTATCTATCTATATATGTTCTATCTATTGTAAAGGGCGCAATTTCCCTGTGAGAGGTCCATTGCAAAAAGGGTGCCTTAGTACATATCGGCGTTAGCTCAGGTGGTAGAGGTTGAGATCATGATCATCAGGCGTCAGGTCAGCTACGGCTTTTACACGGGGAACTGATTGCCAAACAAACCACTTCGAATTCGTCAAAGGAAACGCATTAATGGGGTATGATAGTATATTCACAAAGCACAATTACAAACAGATACACAAATGAGATGGGTCATTTACATCCTAAATATTCCTAGCGTTTCGTTAGGAACAATCTCTCTTGATAATTTAGGTTCGGGCTGGCAAGCGTGTGTGTAGGCATAATTCAAGTCACAAAAGGCACATAAAAGGTAAAGATAGTTAATCCGCTTACATGAATTTGTAGTGGGTTTCGCGTACATGTTGAACCACAAAAGGAGGGTTATCTTCCGTACTGTACGCGCTATTACGCGTACATTTCTCCATGGTGAGTAGGCACAGCAATTAGGTACAGGCTTCGAAAATACTTGTACAAAGCGGCCGTTAATTTAGGCGCGCAATCATGGCGTCCTGGTTGATAGCAAAACAGACATGTTGACAGGGCCAAGGCTAGATTGTGAGTGTGGGCCGTTGGTGATTTGAATGGCCGGCGTGTCGAGCGTAGAGCAGTTTTACCAACTTGGCCGTGCACAAGGCAGGCGCGCGCGCACAGCGACAATGGTAACAACTCACCGCTGACTAATTTGAATTCGCGGGAGTTTTGAACGTGTCCGATTCGTTACGTGACACTATATATGTTCTATCTATATATGTTCTATCTATATATGTTCTATCTATATATGTTCTATCTATATATGTTCTATCTATATATGTTCTATCTATAAATGTTCGTTTGTTCAAAATCTTAAATCTCCCAAAGTTCTTCACCAATACCGCTGAAAATTTATTTTTGTTGGTTTGTTCTTATTAGTGCCAGGTAGTGTTTAGAGAGTGGTTTGAATGGTTTCTTTGAAGAAGTCGGGGACACCCGATGAATACTTAACACAATATCTCTGCTCCGGAATGAGATACTGATTCGAATAAGAGTCGATGAAATGTAGTTTTTGGACATCAACATTGTGGTATAGAGTAGTGAATGATGGAATAAGTCGTAGACGCCTGAGAAAGACATTAGCGAATCACTACGGGGTCCGCTAGTCTTTTAATAAAAAAAAATTGAAGTTTATTTTTTGCTTTGAGATGTTTACTAAATTTTACCTTTTGTAGGGGATAAATCTTGCGGAAATTATGATTTTCGTATTTAAAATTTAATTTATTCTTTAGCTGCAGATATTTTAATGAATCACCTAATTGCATATTGTTGCTGCAGGTGCAGTAATGTGATTAAATTCCTTTAGATCTAGGGAAATACATATATAACACTATAAAAAATATATATATATATATATATATGGCACTCTTAATAAACTTTAACTAAATATAAATAAGTGTCATTCAATAAGATTTTACAAAATAAGTCAACCAATTATATATTCATATGAACTTGATAACTCAACCCTTACCTCTGTCGAAGAAATTAATGACCTGGGCATAATTTTTTACTCTAAATTTAACATTATCTCACATAAACGCAATTGACAATAAGGGAATGAAAATGCTTGGGTTCATTCTTGGAAACTCCAGAAGCTTCAGAAATATTTCACCTTGAAAATTTTGTATACATCTTCAGTTCAAAGTCAAGTCGAATATAACTCCTCGATCTGGTCCCCCCATTATAAAATACATTCAGATTAATAGAAAAAATTCAACACAAATTTCTAAGACACATTAATTTTAAACTCAGTATTCCCATAAGTATAAACTATAATTACATAATGAAAAAATTAGATTTATTAAAACTCTCAGATCGAAGAATTATATCAGACTTAATATTTATGTTCAAAATTGTAAATGGTAATGTAGACAGCCTTAATCTAATTAACCTCATTGAATTTCATGTACCCATAAGAGCTACTCGTTCTAAAACCCTGTTTAATTGTAACAATTCCAAGACTGAGCATTTCAAACACTCGCTTGTACCTAGATTACATGAAGTTAGTAATAGGTACGCAGATGTAGCGGATCTGTTTAACTGCATAGAAGCTAGGTACAAAGGGGCTTTACTATCATATCTTCTAAATCATTACTAATACAATGTAAGTCTACTCATACTTGTTGATAATATTTTGTATGTACTTGTATCTCATTCTAATATTAATTTTATACTTTCTGTCGTCATTTTATGATCAAATGCCACAATTAATTGTTATTCTGTGACATGGATTATGATATATGGTATATTTATACCGTTGATATTCAATAAATAAACATGGAAAAAACCAACATAGATTTTTTTCATACATCTGACATTTTTTTTTCCTTTTTTAATCTCCAATCGAACTCCAAATAAGGTAGGCCATGAACAGTCACTGCTTTGTCCTGACGATAGGTAGGGTGCATCCAAAACCTGGGAATTACTGGGAACGAAGCTTGTGTATTGAAAATATTCTTTTACAAATAAGACTGTTTTAAGTGTGTTGTTTGAGAAGTGAATATCTAACCTCACTCATGTATCTATTGTGTTTTGTGCATTGGTGAAATAAATAAAAAAATTCTTCCTATAGTTATGTTTTGCTGTTTTATGTGTTGCTAATGGAGTTTTATTGGACCTATTTAGAGATAAAACAGCAATTGACCACCCGCTTTGATGGAATACAAATTGGTCACCATTTTATTAGGCATGTTAAATACGGAATGGCATCAGAAAATATCAAAGGTTGCCGACATACAATGTGGAAGTAGGTAGTTTTGTGTTGTAAAACTTATTAGAAGGGTAATAATTCTGCCGGGTGTCAATAAATGTTTCAAATTAATTGCTCCAACATTGTTGTATTATGAGTATGTTTTTATTTTAAATTAAGATTGCTATATTAAGAATTAAGTAGTTCTGAAAAATGATTTCAATTAATAATTATTCAATGTGATAAATTTCAATCCACTATTTAAATAAATTTGATTATGTCTTTGTCACAAATTGAATATTATGTATACACATAAATAATATTGATAAACCATTCAACGATAATTGTATGTAATATTTACTTAACGAGAGTGATAACTGTTTAATAATGTGATAATATAAAAATAAAGTTATATATGATTGAGATTCATTCTTTATAACAAAGTCTAATAGTATTTTGAAAAAGAAACAAACAATGGGAATCAGACGTGCTGACCGTAGGACTATGGTAGCAGGGGTGATGTGGTTATGACTAGTAATGTGAGACCACGGGCCCCGATTCTCAGACGGCCTAGCGGGAACCAGCTCTCTGGACTCGGTTCCTAATTCAAAAATGAATGTTTTAAAATTGTAAGACTATATTTTTTTAAAGAAAAATGAGGAATCATGCACGAGACAATGGCAGCGGTAACACTGAACCACTGCCAACTTCCTACAAATACAGGTCGAAACAGAACAAAACAGTCAAATAACAAGCAACCTCCGCTTCAACAAGAACCTCTCTGGTCTGCCTCGCTCTAACATTCGCCTCTACACGCCTTCTTTCACTTCACCCTGGACCACATCTACTTCTAGATGTCTATATACAAAGACAGTTTCTACATCTCTCTGGACCAGACCCAGCTACGTCAAACGGAAAGAGTCTTACGAGCACATTGGACCAGTTCTACAGCGGCAACGGTATCCAAGTCACTTCTATACGAGTGTTCTCCCTTCACACGTGGTGAAAGGGAGCGACATCTTGCCTCTATCGATCTATCTATAGATCGGGACCTCTAGCCTACATGTATAGTACTTGTGTGACTCACCCTGTCTGATACATGTGATATAGAGGTTTGATTACTTCATTCGGAGAAATCGTTTGCTTGTGTACAAATGTGTATTTATTCAACCTTCAATATTTACACAACACCTTGTTATTACTTAAATTACTTCAGAGCATGTATTGATATTGGTCAGATACCCATAATATAGTACCAAGAAACTAATATTGAAGACAAATAAAGAAATCAGTAATGAAAACAAAGTACTAATATAATCGTTTGGAAATTAAAATTTGTGATTATTTTATATTAAATGAAGATTACATGTCGTATTCATACTGTATGACAACTGATCCTCTTGAAATCCACAAATAATTTGAGCGTTCAATTACAGACTTATACTCTTTTTTACATTAACCTCACACAGGAGGCCCTGAGGAAAATAATTTGCCTCAGGGCTTATGTCATCAGTAATGTACAAAGTAATTCAAATGTGTTTTTGGTTTGAAAAGTCTTTTTCCAAGCCAAGAAAAAAGTATCAGGCCTATAAACACTGTCTTAAAGATCACAATATCTCACTTATGAACCCCATTTCGGTTATGGTTTTATTGTGTAATGTGTTTTTTAGAAAATGATTGTACAACATTTAAATATTTGTGCCTGAACTTTGCAAAATAAAATAAAACACCCCTTTTGGTGATGTTTTTTTTCTTGCATTTATCAAAACAGGCGGCTGGTGTTAAAATTTTATAAGATAATTACATTCAAATTTTAAGCAGGAATTTAAACCTTATTGATAACTACGTAAAGCGGCCGATTCCAAATGTTATACAACATCGCCTTTAGAGTTTAGATTCAGATTTTAACAAACTGTAAAAAAATACCAATGAATTCTACTTTGGTGGAACGAAAATGCAACGGACAAGAAAACAAAAATGCTCACTAATGATAAAAACTGCACAACAAAGATATAACAAAATTGTTCTTTCTTTGCTGAGATAAATGATTCCAAGTTCAATCAGAAGTTCTGCGTAATAGTCAAGTCTCTTTATTACCAAATATGTCTACCAATACAATATTATCATGTGAAAGATCATAAATTAGCTACAGTGCTGGGTAGACAGTGTGAAAGCCCCTACAAAGTTGCATCAATTAAGCATAAACAAGAAAAAATAATCATCTTAATGTTAATTTATAAAACACACTCTTTTCCTATTTCGCATTGACAAAAGGGAAGATAGTACGGCATAGGTTCGGGCTAGACGGGGACGGGAGGAACGAGGTCAATATTCTGTATGAATCATAATAGTGAAAAGTACCTTTATGCGCTGTGTGCATTGCAGGGGATAGCTGGTTATAGATGTGACATCAGGCGACTCTGATAGAAGATACGGAATCTGTCCGTCCATGGTATAAATCTATTTTAGGAGCCTTACTAGTTCACCAACTATTTACTCGCTATTGACAGCCGCGACAGCCGTTCCATGACAGTTAGTTGTGTTGCCAGAATCAGATTGGAAATAATTAAGTTTACCCATGTTTTCTAACAAGCGCCTAGAAGCAAAAATGCCATTCATATTTGCGTCATATATTCCCCTTACACTCCATGCCCAAACCATCTGAGCCTGCCTTTTTAAATTTTTTAATCATTACGTTTATTTCCACCTTGCATTCTTTGCGGATCTCCAAATAATTTTACACAATTTTTTTAGCGCCAATTGCGTTTAGTCGTTCATTAATAGAGTAACAAAATGTACATTTCTTTCAATATCTTTATCAGCCTTCCCATCTCTCATAAATACTTTTCAAATACACAAATTCATTCGCTTTCAATACACAATCAAGCCTATCTCTTTCAATTTCTGCTTTTTTGTAAGAAACTTCTCAGTGAGCATACGCAATGAGAATATCTTGTCCCTACACCTACTTCCACTCATAAAAGCACCTTGCACATCCCATAATTTATTCTTTGTTTCCATTCTCACCCTTTCAAACAGTGGCGAAACTATACCATCGGGGGCCAGTGGAAAATTTATTGGATGCCCCCCCACACCCCAGTAAAAATCACAATCGCGTTGTAATGGATCTTTTATAAAAAATAACTTAAGAAGTTACCCAACAGTATTACTAATATTGTGTACATTTTTATTTTTAAAAGTATTGGTATTACATAATATATAGGTATAATGAAAAAAAAACAATTTAATCTTTACAAGATATTTGATTTGACTTTCATAAATACGACTTTGACTTTATTTTTTTATTTATTGAAGTGAAACTTCTTTACGCGCGTCATGCAATTTCGAGGACCGGAGTAAAACCGACTCATGACCGAAACGAAAATGCGGGTACCCCCACCACCGATTAAAGTTCATTTGATCTAGTCAAAGTTTTGAAGTAACATATAAATGCTTCTTAGCTCATCCCGACAACTGGCGTTGGTGGTGTAATGGTCAGCATAGTTGCCTTCCAAGCAGTTGATCCGAGTTCGATTCTCGGCCATCGCACATTATTTTTTTGTTTTTAACGCCTTTTTCATTCAATATCTTATTTTTTAGTAGGTCAGAACATTTTTTAAAAGAAAATAATATTGCAAAATAATAAAAACACTTATCTCACTGTGATAAAACATTACTCCGCTAGAGCGCGCTTTGCGTTATTGTGTTGGATTAAAATTATTATCTAATCCGTATATTATGATAATTGTATTACATTTATTTAATTAATTTATTTATTTTGATAATATGTAATAATTTACAGAAAAAAAAATTAAAACTATCTCCCTCTGATAAAATATCCGTTCGCTAGAGCGCACTACGCGATCTTGTGTGGGATTCTATTTCTGTACATTGTACATTATTTTTAAAAATATATTATATTTTGGGTGTGATGTAGGTAACATTATAAAACATAACAAGCTCTCATATTTTCAGAACCTACATAATATAATCAATTTATGCGGCTTTGCTTACAGTTGGTGCTCAGCGTGGTTGGCTTTCAATCAGTTAAGCGAGGTTCGATTCTCGGCTGTGGCATTTTTGAAGTGAAACCTTGTTGAGGTGGGGGAGCCGCTCACGAACGTTCTCTCTCTTCTCTTCTTTCCTCTCTCTCAGACACCAGCGAACTGCGCCACGCCAAGCATCAGCTGAAACTAGAAGTTTCACTTCTGTCTTGCGTAGGCTTGACACACCCACTTTTTTTTTATTTATTATTTATTAACGCCCTATCGGGCTTTTACATAGTAAGTTGACAGTATATGTATTTAAGTGTAACATGTACATGTATGGATAAAATAGCTAAATATAATTTACTCATAAGGTATTTAGAAAATAATATGGTTTAGTAAATCAAAGTATGAAAACAAGATCTTTTTTTAAAGCTAATAAATATTACAAGTTAATAATTAGCAAAAAGGTCTAAAATTAGTTGCCTTTTGAAACTCTCAAAGTTATTAACACCAAATATGTCGATAAGTTTACAATATTTGTTTGCAAGGTGATGAATTCTTGGAATTGGTGAGTACAAAGAGTAGTTAGTATTGAGGTTATTGTTACATTTAAAAGTGTCTATGCTTCGAGTTTGTCTGGCAGGTACATTCATATAAATTAATTCCAATAATTCAGGGCTGTCAATGAGAGATTTGATAATTTTGAATAAAAATAATATATCAGTTAGAACTCTTCTATCCGATAGTTTGAGAAGTCTGGTTTCGGTACGTATGTTATTATAATTTATAAATTCGATGGGAATATTCATTTTAAAATTGATGTACCGAAGAAATTTATTTTGTACCTTTTCTAAGGCTTGAGAATGGACTTTGTAGAACGGTGACCATACTGTTGAATTATATTCTATTTAACTTCGTACTAATGAGCAATATAAATGTTTTAAAGTTAACACATTTTTAAACTTTGCCCCCATTCTCAAAATAAAACCGAGCATTCTCATTGCATCGCTAGTAGTTTCATCGATGTGTAAGTTAAACTGTAGACTTTCGTGGAATAAGATACCGAGATCTAGAATCTGTGAAACTCGAAGAAGATTAGCGCCATTAATGAAATAAGAAAAATGAAGAGGATTTTTACCTTTGTTGTAAAAACTAATAATCTGGCATTTACTAATATTTAGTTGCAAATCATTTTCTGAACACCAAGCAAATAGTTTATTCAGATTCGACTGCAAAATAGCGCGATCATTATCATCTTTAATTATTCTGTAGATCTTCAAATCATCGGCAAATAACAGGACTTTGACTTTGCTAAAAATATTTACTATGTCATTGATGAACAAACAAAATAATATTGGGCCCAGATGAGATCCCTGCGGTACTCCACTTGATGCCGCAAATTTGTAAGAAGTGAATGAATCAACCTTTACCGCTAAGTACCTTCCCAACAGATAACTCTTAAACCATTCAAATATGCTCCCTCTCACTCCCAACAATTTTAATTTACGTATTAAGATTCTGTGGTTTACTTTATCAAATGCTTTACTGAAGTCAGTATATATGGAGTCAGTTTGATATGATGTGATAAAGCCATTAACGATATCATTAGTGTATAATATTAAATTGGAAAGCGTTGATCTTCCTTTAATAAATCCATGTTGAATTGGTGAGATTACTCGTTTAAATTGAGATATCAACTTGTCTAGTACTAGGCTTTCGAAAAGTTTGGGTAAAGAAGACATTATGCATATTGGCCTATAATTTGTTACTTCGCTCTTATTTCCTTTTTTGAAAATAGGCGTCAAATGACTAAACTTCCAAAGGTCAGGAAACACACCTGATGAGAGTGACTTCATAAATAACTTATGTATGGGATGTGACAATGAATGCATACAATTAACTAGGAATCTAGGTGGAACTTTATCGGGTCCTGAGGATTTGCGGGAATCGAGACTCTTCAGCTTAGACATAACGTCCTCTATAAATATGATATTGACTTTCTTAAATATGTTTTTATTAATTTTACTTTCGAAAAAGACTTTTCGGCACTAGCTGTAGTCACAGAAATTGTAACAAATTTGAAGGATTAAGATTAATGCAGTATATACTTTGAAAGCTGCACGACATAAAATGATTCTTATTATTAATAAATCAGAAAGTTCTCTAATACACGAAGCCTTTTGTATTTCATCTCTGAAGGTGGACCGAAAACTGAGAATTTCCCTGGAAAATGATTCAGATATGTCTTTTTTATATATATCAACAAATTTTAGAGCTTTTTTTAAAAGATCTGTATCATTTAATTTTTGCAAAGTGGCGGGTTGCAAAACGATCATACAATAACGATAAAGTTCACACATTTGATCTGTTTTTGAAATATCTTGAGTGGGGTAAAAGGGTGCGGCAGTTATTTCATTTATGAGTGCATTTTCTATTTTTAGAACCAGAACAGAAATGAGCTCATTTTGTATTTCTGAACTTTAGTATTTTATCTGGCCCTTTGATTTACTTAACAACTTTTGTAAAATCGGATCGTATTTTGCTAATAACTCGACAATACTCAAAAAATTTCCTCGGGAACTTCGATCATTGCAAATCGGTCTTTTCTCTGTGGCCACGAAAGGCTAAATTATACTTTGAAAGTGTCAGAGGTGTCAGAGTAACATCTAGTTGTCTAGAGAGTACTTGGCGCAAAAAGATTTTCTTTTTGATCATGAATTCTTGCTCTTCGTCTAGTGTTCCATGTAGCCGCCATTGTTGATACGTTTCAAGAATCCAGGCGAATTTTAGATGTCTCGTGTCTTTCTATGGCGTCTTCAATATGTTTCCAGTCGTCATAACCTTCCATCCAAACATTTTGTATTTTTTCAGATGCCCAATTTGCGAATAACCTATGACCTATATGGCCTATAGTTGGGTCTAACTTAAGTTAATTTTATGTACTGACATAAAATTTATAATTTTTACTAAATTTTGTTCAAAATGTTAGGTTACTTCTGAGTTCACGGCCATGCAACGGCCCCGGCCCCGGCCCCCGTGGGGCCTGTGGCATTTTGCCAGCCATGCCGCCCTATAGTTTTGCCACTGCTTTCAAACAATATTCTATCAACTGAACTTAAAAAGCAAACCCTATGATTCCCACATTTCATACGTGATAAAGCATGATCACAGCCCTTCTCCATTTTAATGACGTGTTACCCTCCTCTAAACACTGGTTAAAGATATAAAATATTTTATTAATTTCGACAGATTTTTAATGAAAATTAAATTTTCCAAACAAATTTTTCTAGTGAAGTATTTAATTTCAATAAGGAAAAAATGTGCGGCAAAATATTAATGGAGGTAGCAACACTAAAGACAAATGTGTCAAACGTCAAAACCCGCGAGTTTTCATTGTTCTTCGTCCCTCGTTCCGCGTGCCCTTGTTTACTAATGTGAATTCAATTTTCAATGTAATTTTTGAAGATTCTTTCCCTTACAACCTATGTAATGTGGGCTGAGTTAGCAACTTTGATTATAGTTATATATATTGTGTTTTATTGTGAAGTTTTCAATGCGATAAGGCCAACCAAATGCAGTGTGATCAGGAACTTCTTGTGAATTCTTTAAAACTTCTCAAAGATGTTGAACAATTTATTTACAAGGTTACGAGAATAATTATTGCTAAGCTGTGTAATTATTACCAGCATAATTTAATTTTACCTCTTACTTCTTAATTTATATAATATGTAATAAATAATATTTTTACCTTCAATAATTGATTTTGTATCATTTTTGGATTATCCACCCTTTTTACCTGTGTTAGATGGAACAATATAATATTTTACCCAATATAAAATAAAACAATACTTCATTTTTATATTGATTATATTTCGTTTTGGCACGATAGACAATGAATGAGCCTTCAAATATTACAATTATAATAATCCCTATCTGTTTTCTTTATTAATTCCTACAACATTATCAGGTCAAAATATAAAGTAACGGAAACAATCTGACTACTTACAATATATAATTATATTATGAAATATTAAGATGCTAAAACCAGGCAGATGCTACTCAAAGTATAATATGTAATAATGTAATTATTGTTGAAGTTCCAGAACAATCATTGTTTATAATGAATAATAATTTTAAAACAATTTATTCTACTTTGCTGTAAACATGGCGTCTTGGTATGCTTTGGCAACAGAAATATTTGATATAATCGTTGCGTTGAGCGTGATTTTGCTCCGTTGAACAGTTACAGAAAGTATGTATTTAATCTAACATTATGTTTCTCTATGGAATTTCTTTTTCAATCTTTCTAAAGATACAATTTTACATCAAACGCACTCCTCGGCAATTCCAGACGTTACCGGCTAGTTATATGTAACTAATATTTAAATAAGTTGACAGAGTTATGCTACATTTTGAGATATATCGCACAAATACATTCACTTATATAATATATCTAGATACACAACAATTCTAATGATAAGGTAGCATGTTTACATTGAATTACATAAGTTAACAGGGATAATCGTTATTTACAAAAATAATATAATATTACAGTATAACATAATCAATTGTTTATAGCTTGTACTGGATAAAGCATTGCACTTGAACTTGTGATAATTCTGTTATTCATTGTACATCCATTGATGTTCAATGTTATCTTTCAATGGCAAGTATTTATAATTGCTCTTCTATTACTTCCAGCTTAGAAGCTTTCTTATTATTTAAATTACATTATTACTTTTAATTTTGAAATATTGAAGTGTTGCAATGGCTCGTTTCTTACAGTGATATAAAAATGTTTATAGGTAGGTACTAGACTCTATTGCTATTATAGACAGAAATAAAATACATTTATTTTTAGATGAAGTATTTTAAATTACAGAAATGCATTGTGTGAAAATATGACTTTGCCTTCAATTATTATACATATTATATTATTACAATAATTAATGTGGTATATTTTTCAATGCTGATTTTATTATTTATAAAATAATATAGCGATTGTTAAACTGTGACTGAAAATGAATTGTAAATTAAAAGAATTGTACATTAAATGAATTGTAAATTAAATGAATTTGTAAATAATATTTAAGTTGTTAAAATTGTTGAAACAAAACTAAATATTAACAATTTTAGCAAGTATATATTTGGTGCGTACGGGCCTTAGAAGAATACAATGCTCAAATAAGCAAGTCATAAAAACTGGCATGTGATCACATTTTTAGATAATTTTCCTATTTTATGTTATTTATTTATACTTAATAATTTCTCACTTGTGATATGGCAACATAATATACTGTTTAATGGCTGCCACATACGGAATTTCAATGGCAACATTCAAGGATTAAAATCTTTAGTTCAGTCAATTAAATAATTCACAAAATGACAAACTTGAAAGAAAATAAATTACGTTTTTGTATATCTACTGTTGTTCGTCTCTTGCCAAAGTTTCTAGAAAAGTGATCAATTATGTAATCAAACACTGTAATTTATTTATAGTTGAATTAAGTATGAAAGATGGCGTGGAAAAATTGAAATGGATTTTCATTTCACATAAAGCTTATAAATTATATATTTTCTGTTGACTAATTTGAGAGTTTGTTATAATAGTAATATTTTTTGTATGAATACATTTCTATACATAATCGCTGTTGTTGATTTTGATAAGTTTTACAACTAAGATAACTTTATATTTTTAACCAACCTCGCGTGCCTACATTACTTTCGATTTTTTATTTATACAATCTTACGCTAAAAATAAATAACTTAACACATCAATCCAGATTCATGTGCTCATCTTAACATGTATTATTTCTAAACTAAACTGAAATCACTAATAAATTTAACACTTGAGATTATCCGTGATTACTGGCATCAAATAATTCTTATAAATATTATGTACAGAAACAATGACGGCACTTGGAAATAAAAACTAAAGCTCCTTAAACATGTCAGTAATTAAAATCATTTTATTTCTCAGAATTAGGTTAGGGTGTTTCAAATTCCACCCAGAACAGCTGTCAAGCATAACCGTCACCGAATGTGATAGAATTTGAAACAACCCAATCTAATCTACAATATTGAAATGTGTTAACATAATATATAAGCATTGATTTTAACAAAGCTGGGAAAAATTATGATGGCATTCAATACATTTCTGTTATATTATTAATTCTTAACAAATTATTAAAGGGTGATATCCTGGATGAAAGAAATACCGCAGTTCATGTTATATCGCAATATAATTATTATGTTTTCCTATCGGGTAATTATGTTAAATTGCACTTTTCAAAGGAGATGAAGGGCTTATTCTAACACTTACTATAGAATTACAATAGTTATTAGACACCAACATTATTTAATGAATTATTTGAGATGCAGACTTAAATTTTATTTTATGTTTGATATTTCTATTATTATATTGACTCAAAATAATGTGATGCAATCAATAAATAATTGTACAAGTTTAACTCAAATCAAATAATTATAATTTTTCTTTTTCAGATTTTACGTTTTGATTCATGAAAGTTTATCTCAAATCAAATAATTATAATTTTTCTTTTTCAGATTTTACGTTTTGATTCATGAAAGTTAAACGGTCTGACTCTGGTTGATACATATCCTTACCTAGACAATCATTATTTTATCTAAATGTGGTCTATTTGGAATGTTTCTTCAAAATAATATTTTCAGAATCACTTTTTTAATATTAAACATTGCCATTATGCACAGTAACAAAACATATTTTAATATCAAACATTGCCATTATGCACAATAACAATACATATTTTAATATTATACATTGCCATTATGCACAATAACAATACATACATTAATATTAAACGTTGCCATTATGCACAATAACAATACATATTTTACTCGGTTGAATTAATCATTCGTTAAATTCTTATAAAATACAAATTATTCCACGATATATAATTATTTTTTATACAGTATAATTAAATAATCCTAGTGATAAAAAACGTTTATAATATGTACCTACAAAGTCAACAAATCAAATTTTAAATATATTCGAGGAAGTAATCAAATTATTAAAAATATAAAAGAAAACATTAAAATAAAACTCAACAAAACTAAACTTACATCTAGAGAAAGGTACTTTCAAGTTCTGACTTGAATTATTACTTAACAAACAGAATCACAACCGCTTAAATTAAGTAACATACAAAATATAAACAAGTGAGTATTTAAAAAATGAGAATAAAAAAATATGGCCGCATATTATTATTATTCGTAATTCAAAAATAATTTAATAAATCTTTGCGAGTACTGTCCCTACGTTTTATCTTTATAAATATGTTGTATTTTTACATTTTTATCATTTATTTTATGTTTAAGAAGTCTAGCACTAAATACGTATCAGATAAATAAGTACGGAATTATTGTAAGGCTGAATTGTATAATTTTACAGAGAGCAGTTTAATTTATATTATTATGGTTATTATTTAAGTATCTATTGTTGGAGATTTTTATACAATTTTCTGAAAATTTTAACTTATAATGAAGAATTTTCATACATTAAAAAAATCGTTTAGTTACACAATAATATCTAGACACAATAAGAATGTAATAAATTTCTACAAAATATTATTTCAATTGCAATACTTTAATTAAATTTATATTTTTAATACATTGACTGTCCTTTTTGGACTTAATATAACACCGAGAGCCCGTCGAACAATAATTATGAATGGAAAAATCATAAATAATCATATCGTTACTTGTTTCGACGAATAATTTGTTTCTAAGGGTCATAACCTTCGGGGAAGATCTGACCGAAGCGGAGTCGGCCTTACCAGGGCTCCGGCCGCGGGGGGAGCTGGTGCCCGAAGGCAGCAAAAGGTCCGTATGGGCCGGGAAAGGGGAACCAGGCCTGGGGCCTTTCCCGGTACGCCTCGGCTCAATCGTCCTCTCGTCCCGGACTGAGGTCGTACGCGGCGCCGTTTCCGGGGGAGAAGGCCATCGCGTCGGGAGGAGACAGACTATCAGCAGGGTAGTAAAATGGCCTGTCGCTTGGGCCTGCGCCGTTCATCATACCTGGAGGAGAAGCAGAAGGCCTCCCAGACCCTGAAGTGCCTGGGGAAGTCAGTTCATTCCCTGGAGATAAGAATCCTAGTTCTGGAGCGCCATCCCGACACCAAAGTTGTCGCATCTCTTGCCGCCGTGTCCGCATGAGCGTCTTGTACTCTGATATCCTCATTTTCTTGCCGTCAACGATGCAGGTACGCTTCGGGCGCGGTCTGTATCTGTAATCGGGATGTTTCTCCATGTGGAGTTTTGACAGTCTGGACTGCTCCTCGTAGTAGGGCTGCTTCTCACCGTTGGACATGGCCTTCCACCTGGCTCCAAGGATCTTGGAGATATTGGAGTTGTGCATGTCGGGGCATGCCTTGAGAATCTTCCGCCTCTCGTCCTTGGCCCAGACCATGAAGGCATTCATGGGCCTCTTGATATGCGGCTTGTTCTCTCCGTCGCGCTTCTGCTGCCGAACCATCTTTCCTTTGTCTCCTGTTTCTTCGTTAGCCTTATAGGCTGCGTCGGGTCCCCACACTGGAAAAAAGGAAAAAGATTGCGTTAGAAACATTTGAAGCAAAATTAAAATAATTGTTGCGGAGTTGAAGATTGGCATGTCCTTGAATAATTTAAAATGTATTTTTAATGGTGATGTTTTCAATTAACACCTCTGTAGGAGATCATCTAATCCCGTAGCTACCGAGATGTTGAGGAAAAGTGCTAGTTTTAAACTACTGTTCCTTAATATCTAGTGACTTGATTTCATCTGTTATTCCATTCTATTACTCGTATTTTACTCCTATGAGCAAGTATTAGGGCTCTATCTTGAATAATCTATTTTGCTTTGGTTTTAGTGAATGACCAGATCGTAATGAAGCCCGCCGTTTAATATCGCTACAATCTCGCCGTATCACCGGGTGTATTAATAGGCGGTACCTTACTACTTCTTTAGCAGTGAAACGTTTATAGGTCCAGTCTTACGACCGAGATCCACTGTTGATTTATAGGAAGGTCCGTTTGTTTACAGTCCGATCCGACTGCTCACATCTCGCATCAAAATAATATGATATGCGGAAACGGGCCTTCAAAGCAGCGGAAAGCGGTGCGGCGGACGGCGAACGAAGAACGGCGGACGTATTTCGTAAATTAATATTACAAGCCGTTTGGTAATTTATTGCGCGCGGCATCGAGATGGGTTATTTCTAATCGCGCAAACTGTGATTTGTTTAGAGATACCTATCTGCGAATGAACGCCGATCACCGCCTTCGCACGCTTCGAAGAATTGGGGGGAAATTCACATGCAGAATGCATCATGGCGGCGGGTTGCTAGGCAGGTGTCAAACCATAAATAAACTCTTTATTTCTGGTGCGCGCGCATTTTCCGGAGGACAATTTTATAATTAAGCAGGAATGTTTTCTTGTAATAAAGAAATTTGACGTGTTTCCGCGGCCAATGTCAACATTTTCTTTGTATAGATTGGAGCGTAGAAACGTAGGAAGGTGATTTCACACGAGGTTATGAGATTGTTAAAAAGCGGAGTGATTCGAGCGGAAAACACATTTCTTTGAAGCGAAATAATGCCGACAGGACGTCGAAAATTACAAATTATAATTGAAAAACCTCTTTCCGTTTTAATACAGATTGGATTATTGGTGCCGAAAACCTTACATAATATGTACTAACATAAATTATATTGCTGATCCGTTGAAAGTTCTACAGTGAGTACAACCAGAGAAAGCTGAGGTTAGCAGACGCAGATGCTTTTCAACGAGAGCCTGGGCCAAAACCACTGAAGTAGCGCAGGATTGAGACCCTTTGAGATAGATGCTAGAACGGTGCCACTTCATGGAAGCTGTTTGTTGCGTATCATCTTCTTCGAAGGATCATTGGTTTGAGTTACGGAACGACAAGCAAAGGTCATCCATCCACTTGTAAAATCGGCTGGTGACTGCCAGCTTTCGGTGGGTGAGAACTAACAAAAACCGGCAAAGCTGGAGACATTTAAGGGAGATCTATGTTCAACGTATCAGATGTGGACATCAAAAGCTCATATATTCGATATGCATATAGACAGGAGTACTCACTGTTGAAGGGCGCCCCGTAGTCAGGGTCTTCCTTGAGCTGTTGTGGCAACGAGGTCTGCTCCTGGCGAGGCGTTTCCTGTCGCTGGGCGGGGGCGGACTGTAACGCGTACAGGGCGCGCTGAAAGGGCTCGAACTGTGACACTTGGGGCTGAAAGGACAAGTTTTAGGTTAAGGTTAAGGTTAAGGTTGTAGTAGCAGCATTTACTAATGGAAAAAGAGTACGATATTGGTCCCGATCATGGGAAATACTTATCTGAAAAAAAAGATATTCGTATAGACCCCCTAAGATTTTCCTAATTCGATAATCCAAAGTGGTTTTAGGTCCTTTCACACCAAAAGATTTCAGATGGATACATTTTTTGAAAGACATTAAATAAAATTATTTTTTGTCATCAAAATAGGCTTTGCGTAACTAGTATAAAAAATAACACAAAAACTGTAGGGAGTGCACCTGGGTCTTGATGCAACCCAAGTTGTAGATGGAAGGAAAAAAAAAAAAGAAACAACCTTCCGATTGAAATAAAGAAATTAAAGGATATTAACATACTTAAACTAAAACTGAAGTTACTCTTTAAGAAATAATCAACTAAATAATTGCCTGTTTTTCCCTTCATTGATATTTATTATCAGTCTATACTCATCTCCACTGTATTTAGATTTTGTCTCTTTATATATTGTTCCTATCATATATATATATACTTACTTATAGCATAATGATTCTATTTTTCTTATAATTAGTGTAACTATCTCACCAAGCATAAGAAACAGTTTCTTCATTGGTGAGATTGCGAACATTAATATATTTTGTAATGTAAATATATTCTTTATGTACTCATATTATATGTATTATAAAACTTTATATATATTAAATAAAAAAGGGAAACAAGGCAACACAACATTACAAATAATTCCTGTTGTGAATAGTTTCTTGATAAATAAAACGCCTTCTTCGCAACGAAACACTTCGTCTTCATTAAGATAAAAAAAACTCTTATAATCAGGAACGAGTATGTAGGTCCGCGTATTATCTGCGTCTGTTTGTGCGCCTAGTTCTTCTAGACTACATATACATAGATAGGGTTAACATTTATAATACTTGCATATTATATTTATAGAAAGTAGAGAAAAGTCGATGTTTTACAATAAAAATGATTTTTTTTTCGGTCACTACATTAAACCTTGTGAGATACCTCAAAATAATGTACTAAAGAATTATATATCTTAAAAAGACCTACAGAAAAGTCTGCGATGGTGTATGTATATCTCCTATGGATAACCTCCAGCAACGCCGTCACGTCACGTAGACACCTCAGCTAGTCCTCCGTAGTATATTATCAAAATCCCTCTATTGCACCTAACTGCTAGCCCACCTCACGATTCTAAACATGGAGGGGCAAACCTATACACTAGAAATAACTTTATAAATTCTATGAGCTACTAGCAATAAAGCCATCTATGCTACATAGCTCGAACTATCACATTGTCTAAAATATAGTTAACTTTTTGGATATCCAGCCACAATTCGATAAATAGTAAGAATTTGAACATGTACAGTTAATAATAGGTATAATTGAGCTTTCATTGTTGATGCGCACTTTTCTCACCTGCTGGTGCTGTTGCTGAAGATGTTGCTGTTGTTGCTGCTGCTGCTGCTGCTGTTGTTGTTGTTGTTGTTGCTGCTGCTGTTGCTGCTGTTGCTGCATGTGTTGCTGGGCCTGCTGCATCTGTAGCTGGTGCTGCGCGGCCAGGCTGTGTTGAGCCGCGTGCCGGGGCTTGCTGAGGTTCAGTGGCGCATCTGGGTCGCGCGGCGGGCTGGGCCGTGGAGCCAGGGGTGCGTGAGGCGAGCCCGGGGGCGGGGAGGGCCGTGGCGGCCGTGAGGGGGCGGTCCACGAGGGCAGCATCTGTAATAAAAATTAAATTAGAAAATTTCACACCCCTAGTCTTAGACAACGTGTCAAAAATTTGCATGCAGAAAGATTGAAAACAATTAAATACCCGCTAAAAACTATGTCACCACTAAACAAACTGTACACAATTTGAAGACAGAAAATTCCAAACACATTTTATGATTTCTTTCCTAGAATTTATAGTTTGAATCTAATTATGTAAGAATACCAAAGTAGCACTTTTGAGTTTAATAATGCAGAAATATTGAAAACTTTATTAAATATCGGCTCAAAAACTGTCACATCTCTAAACGAACTGCGAATAATTTGAAGACATAAAATACCACAAACTTTTTTGATTTATTTCCCGGAATTCAAATATATTTTTATGAATAATGAAAAAAAAAAAATTGAAACTAAAAACCTTAGGTTATAAAAACCTTAGGTTATAAAAACCTTAGGTTATAAAAGCCTTAGGTCCTAACATTCCGAAAGCGATGACTTACTTAATGTCTGAAACCAATGTTTTTTAAAAATATTTCGTGTTCACTATACTAGAACAACATTTACTTAACAAGGTATACAAAATAAGTACACGATATGTAAAAGCAAAATGATGTAAGTACCTATATAGGTAATGCATTTATTTCTTTATATTTGACTCACAGAATTTGATCCTGTTATACTCCTTATTACGTACCGTCCTATATATTCTGAAAGGACTAATCTTTTATCAATCTGCCTGCATGCTCAAACAGAACGCAGACAACATTTTCAAACTGAGTTCTGTCATCGTGATAAGTGTTCAGGATAGTCCCACAAGTGTTCAGTGAATGGATTATTATGGTAATAATACATCCATTATCTAGCATCTAATCCACTCATTCGTCTCCATATCTTGTAATGAGAAACCTAGCTCTTTCCATTACGCCACGAGATGCAAATATCACTGTGAATAAAGGCGATGCTTCATATCTCCGAGATCATTTTCTATTATTATTCTGATGCTTTCACGTAGATTGAACCTGCAACAATCTATCTCTCGACACTGCGCAAGTTATGATGTATATCCACGGAGGTGGGGTTTGCAATTTCCCGCCTTTCAGTCAGTGGCGGATCCAGGGGGGGGGTCACGGTGGTCATGACCCCCCCCTGGGCCCCAGCCCAGGGGGGGTCATGACTACCTAGGTCCTGGGCCCATCCAGGACCTAGGTGGACCACTAATTAAAATTGTTAAACATAATGTTTTTATATATTTTTTGTCACAATATAAATTTTATTTAAGTACTTTCAATATTTAATTAATTTAATATAATACTTTGTTTGACGGCAAACGCATTATTCGGGAACGAACGCATCGAAAATTCGAATGTTACCGCGTCACCGCGCACCGCCACCGGCGCGCGCTTCGGCCGCCACCTTTCATATTATTATGACACATTTCGTGTAACCACGTGTGACGCTTGCGCGCGCTTTGTTTCGACTAACGTCTAGCGTCTAGCAAAACCTAACCTCAATCGGAACGACTAAACTTTATTAATAAAGTGTTTACTTTTATTTGTTTACTAAGTTAAAAAAAATAAGTTCCAATATAAGTAATAGTGTTCTTAAAAATTTTTGCTGCAAATTCAATTCATTACAAGAAATGGTAAGTAATCTAATCAGTTTCTTAATTATGCCAGTGTATGTGTGTTTAAACTCAAATGTTATTTGTTAATTTTCTAAGGCTGGGGTTAGACTCGTAAGTTTTTTTCCTGTAAATCGCTCTTGAAGGCGAGTTTGGCCAAATTCCCAATGTAAACGACACCAAAAGTCACTTAACGTAATTTTAGTAAGTTACAGAACTTATTCTTTCGGAAGTTTTTTGACAGGTCTGGAGAGGTCTAACGCGCCCGCGCGAATTACCAGCCTTCCTATACTTCCTAAAGCAATTCTTAAGGCGAGACACAACCTCGTTCATCGAGGTTTTGCCCAAGGCTAACATTTTAATTTATTTCGGCGAAATTATAATTGAATTTAAAAAAAATAAAATTATGCCGCACGAGGGATGCAAGTTATTTATATTTTAGATTAATAAAACAATACCTTACAATTAATATATTTTACGTTCAACGATTTTAAAACTTTATAACCCGTGTATAACTATAAAGTTAGCGGACTTAGCGGTAAGTACCAGATTTTATTTTTCTAGATGATGAATTAATAACTTCGGAAGTGGACACATTTTTAATATTTGTAACAAATTCTTCAGAATAAATTAAAATGAAGGCTAAAAGTGTGGATAGATTTTTTTACTAAAGATTACGAAAACGTTAGTAATTTTTTTTAGAAATGCATAGTATTATTTTTAATGATGGATTTTGAATGATTTACATGAAAATGTTCCGTCTCCGATTATGTTCCCTTAATTTTGTAAAATTCCACACTGATTATTTTTTTTATACGGCAACACTTTGATATCCAGCGAATTTTTGAATTTGACGTTTAACGTTCACTAGATTTATTGTTTGTTCTCTGCGAACTTAACCACTTAACCTTTGATTTGACTTTTTGCATGAGTAGGTGGTTTGGTATATTTATGCTTTTTGCTAAAGATGGCGGTGTTTTGACAGATGTTATGAACTTTTACCGTGTACTTATGATTTTATATATGATGGCGAATAACTACAACGAGGAAAAGGAAATTCAAAAAGTTGCAAGATTCCTACATACAATACTATGTTGAAGACACACCTGACACCATGTTATATTGTGGTGAAATAAGAACACGATTAATAATTGTAATCTGTACTGTATTGGTTGACAATTGACATTACACGAGCCTACGCCGCCCGGGCTTGCGGAGCAAAAGACAATCTTAATGATATACCTAGTGTTACCATATCCAACAATACATACTTTTTACTTGTATATATTATTATCAAAATTAAATTATAACTTCTTGTAACTGTAACTGACCGGACCTAAGTCCTCCATCACAACACAAGCAAGCATTTTCGGCTTTCTGTGGTGGTGGTAGGAGTTATTGTTGGGTTATTCGTAACCCGGGAATGTTTGTCTTTCTTTAAAAAAAAAAAAAAAACTTGACCACGACTACGTGACCCCCCCCTGGCGCCAAAGCTGGATCCGCCCTTGCTTTCAGTTGTGTTGTTCGCGAATGGGAAGCCCCGCTCTATTGTGTGTAGTCTATTGTATTCAGACGCCCACGGATGGTAGGTTGTCTTTGGCAGTGGTGGCTGTCTATGGCCCCGCCCAGCGCGCGATTTTATTTATCGCCGCTCATTAGAGGAGCAACTGTTGCCGACAGAAATTATTGGCACATCACCCGCGATTCCTGCGATTTACTAGCGGCGGGATGTGCACGTTTAATGATGGAGAACCGAGCTAGTGCGGCGGGCATTGTAGATACTTTTTTCCTATTATTATATTAGTGCTATAAAAAAAAATTGGCAAAAAATATGATGTTTTACGAAAACATCATGAAAATCCGGCTATTTTACTTTGCTGGGGTATTTTTATGCATGACATTTTATTATATTAAAGTAAGTCCATTTTAAATAAGTAAATAAGATTTTTATCGCTTTTCTACGAATGTATATGCCTGTTTTTTTGCTTAGATTTTGGTCAATTTGCTATCCATTTTTTTGGTTATAGACAAACATCCCCGGATTAGGAATAAACTCTCGGTAATTCAAATCCTGCTATGTACTTCCATAATTATAAGCGAAATTTGCATTGATTGTCGACTTATATAGCTAGCAATTGACTAAACCCCCAACGATGTCTGAGTGGAAACCCAAGATTTGATCCGCTTGGCTACCATCGTTAGGATCACGGTTTCTGACGGGTCAAAGAAGAACAGTCAGATGATGAATATGAAAGAATACTGCACCCTACTGAAATGATATAATCACGAATTGAGTTAATCTCATTTCAGAATATCTGCTCTTATTATATGTACTGATTCCGTTAACCATGACATAAATATCTTTTCCGTAACAATTCACGCTTTCAAAATAAATTATTTAATCTACAATGAGAAGTACCTACACGAGTATTGCCAGAAAAAAACACTTACGTACGTAGGAACATCAATATTTTTACGACTTTTTCGCATTTAACATTGTGTTGCAGCAACTGGGCGAATATATATTCTGGAAATTACGGTATGATTCGGATTGCGCGCCAAAAGATTGTCGAAATATGACAGCTATTCGAAATTTATACCGCTATATCTAACACGACAGATGGGGTAAGGAAAATTTCAAAATATTCATCACTGTTTTCAAAATGTGCGACCTATTTCGTGTTTAACATGTAAAAAGATGATCGAATAGCCGAAATGACAGCATTTACTTCTGAGATTTTTAAATGTGATTTTTTTTTTCTTATTCAATTTAGTTATGACAACGATATTTATTACGAACACACGCACATCTTTTTGGGTTAGGAAACCATTTTATTATAGCAGCTGCTTCCTACTTTCCAAACTGCTTTAAAAAAATCATTTTTGTTCATTTTTTTTAAAAATATGAACATCGCACAAGAGTCCCAACTGCTCCCAACCGTCTGGAGCCAGTGAGACTATGGCATCCCCATTTGGGGTATGTTGTGAGGCTGAAGGTGGTAGGGTACCTGGCTATTCAGACCTGGTCACCAAACACGGCTAAAACCATTTCAAGCAACGTTTAAATTCGTGACTATGAAAAAAAAATAAAAATCGAACGTTTAAATTCGTGACTATGAAAAAAAAATAAAAATCGAGGAACATGATAAAAACGAAATATAAAAACTTTAGCTAAAACACATGATGAACACAAATTTCTTCCATGTGTAATTTTTCCTTGTGTTATTATTTATGTAGTATAGTTATGGAACGTGAAATTCCCGCTTGCGTGATTTCGTTATGACAAATCTCACACCCTTTTTTATGCGTATATCGTAAAAGAGCCAGTCATCAGTAGGACTCTCGTTTGGGGTATGTTGTTCTGTTGAAGATGATGGAGAGGGGAAGAGGAAGATTTGGTCACCCAAGATGGCTACCACTCGACGGCTCTGAATTTTTTCCATCCACAATTGTTTAATATTACTCGTCCACACATGAAATACAATTCCACTTACGCCAGTGTGTTTAGTCTGCTGGTGATGGTGCGGCATGTTGCGCAGCTGTTCAAAGAAGGGCAGGAAGACTAGTGGCTGGTCTCCGCCCTGAGAGTGCGGGCCCGCCCCAGCTGCCGCCGCTGCCGCCGCCGCATACTGGGCGGCTATCTGTTGCTGCAGCTCTAGGGCGCGACGCTCCTGGGCGCGCCGGGCTTCACTTCCTGCGGATATCTGGGCAGCCTGAAACAACAAAAATACATATTGTTAGGATATTGTCCTTTAAACTTATCTTGAATATCTATTTTAATATAACTCGTGGCCCAAGGGTTGTGGCGCCAAGTGGCGTGTGCGTTATAAAAATAAATCATTTTCCGTTGCTTGTTAGTGCGCTTACGTCATCGTTATGTCAGATAAGAGCCTCCAAATTCCCACTGCGCTACCAAATAATCAGTCATGACTCCACAACGGAAAGGATAATTATTCGTGCGTCGTCGTGTAGATCTTGGGGTGCGCTAAAAAGGTAGCTGAGCGAAAAAATATGAAAGTTGTCGAGTGAAAAATTGATTCGGGTGACAGTTTACAAAACGTTATAACACCTGTTTCAGTTAATATGACTTATATTTCACTACCCTATAATAATAATGATAATGTTTGGATCATTTCTATAGCGTCGTTTTCGTGAAAACAGTTCTAATTATAATTTTAAAAACCTACCCGGTTTCGTCCAAGATTTCAAACATTCCATAGCTCTTGATGGAAATGACGTTGCGAGTAGAAATATTAATAAAAAAGAAAAGTGTGGTATGAAATGCAGTTCGTGATGTTTTTTTTTTTTAATTTTTGTAGTTTTATTGCAAGTGATTAAAGATGATTATAATTTTCTAGGTAGGTGTGCCCTGAAAAAAGTTTTCATGCCGGTAGGCACCTAATAACAAATAAATTTTATTTCAATCACGTAAATGATGACGATGATGATGTTTATCAATTCAGATCACCTTATTACAGACAAGTGACTAGTTTGATGATCACAATGACAAATTTCAGATAGGTATAATTCAAAAGTCGCATTTGCAAATAAATGTATTTCAAGTCACTAGTTAAAAGGCTTAGTCGTAAGTCATTAGTTATAAATCATAGTTTCAAGCCACTAGTAATAAATATTAGCTGTAAGTTATAAGTGGTAAATTATAGGTAAAATAAATTCATTTGTAAAGATAATTTTTTTCCCACGAAAAAGGCACTACGTAAATAATCTAACCATTTTTATAACATAGTTACCTGTTGTAACCTAACAAAAATAAATTGCACTTTAAGTCACTAGTTATAAGTCTCAGTACATAGTTGCTAGCTATAAAGTATTGGTTGTAAGTCACTAGTTATAAATCTTAGTTTTAAATCACTAGCAATAAATCTTAGCTGTAAGTTATAAGTGATAAGTTATAGGTTTAATACATTAAGTTATAAAGCGCCCTTGAGGTGATTTCTCCATGAGCACGGCGTTATATAAATAATCCAATCTTTATTATATAGTTAGATACACGTTGTAACCTTGAAAACCAAAAAAAAACTGATTAGAACACCAGCGTCATAATGCGCTCAAAATAAAATTCCGGGTTCAAAATAGACCCGGTAAGTGTAGCTACACTCCCTCGAAATTATTTTATTTATGACTGAGCTAAACATACTTTTACATGCGGTTATTTAGAGAAAATTGTGACACTATTTTCTAAACCGACTGTCTATTGATAAATTTGACTTATAAAGACGGTGCGAAAGCTTTCGTATAGTGTCACTAGAGTTATGTTAATAATATAATGCAGAGTGAAGATTTCCCTGATAACAGTTAACCTCCGATAGGGGAGGGCACAAGGAGATGATGAAAAAAAGTTTAAAAGCTTAAACCACCCCGCCTTTCAACATTTCAAGTTGGTTGTGTATTTTTCTTTCAGTATACTTAATAATGTAATGTGGTCATTTTTTAATGTTTTTTGTAACAAACAGTAATTTACTTGCAGAGCGTATGAAATCAAAAATGAGTGCCAGATAGTAGGTATATTATGATGCGCAATTGAATAAATAAGAAAGTGGGGACGCATTAGGAAATAAATGCACGATCAAGTGAATCAAAAATGTTCGTATCGGACCCTATTCAAAGTCAGTATAAAATAAAGCATGAAGTATTCGCAACAGGGAACATGTCACGAGACAAATCTGTGTTGAGTTTTATTCTTGCTACCAACCCATACGGGGTACTATAGTTAGTTGTTTAAATATATACACGCATTAATAAGTTGAGCTGCTTTGTAAAAGGTATTGCACTTATCTTATTTGTTTTAAAAACACTAAACGAACTATATGTAATGTTTTCCTACCAAAAAACGATTTTAATTCGTTTCAAATTGTTGTTTTGTATTATAATTTGGGAGGCGTGTGTGGATAACGCCGCCCCGGGAACCATTTATTAGATAACCAACGCTCCTGTCATAGGTCACCCCAAGTGGTTCGCTATGGTGACTTAAGCAGGGATGCCCGGGTTCATGGGGTGAGGTTTGTCTAGGTCTAAGGACAGAGTGGTTGAGGGAGACCTTTTGACTTCTCCAGCCGGACTCTCTCTCGACCCATCGCCTTGCACCGCAGAGGGAGGCATGGATTCATACGTCCGTCACTCCTGAACACATTGACCCCCCTTTTTCCTTCCCAGAACTTTCTTCAATAAAAAGAGCCTCTACACAGCATCCCAAAAGATGATATAGGCACTGAGGAATTTTTAATATAAAAAAACAAAGTTTTTTCAATTAGGTAAGTTTTTAGATCTTCGGATCTACCGGATCTGCCCTGATGATGGACACTGCAACGCTGTCCGAAACGTCGGCTAAAGAAGGAGTTAGCGCAACACGGCATAACACCCCAAAAACAAACAACAAAATTTTTTTCAATTAATTGAGCCTACTTATACCGTATAATATGTATATTTACTATTATGTATGCCCAGATAGATTAAAATATGGACTCTATAAGTTATTATTGACTTGATTAGGTTTACTATCGTAAGATACAAGTAACACGACTTAAACATTTAGTTAATTGAATGGATGTTGCCAGTGCGCTAGCTAATAATCCCGCAAGCCAGCAGTTATTAATAAACAATGCGTATTCATAGAGTGATATTTAAAACGGGAGTGTAATGATGACGCTACACCTATTGACGTAAATGATCACTAAATGCGGAAGGGTTTGAACTGGCAATATCTAACTTAATATAAATCATTTTGTTTTATTGCTCTTTGAGAATAGATATCTTTTGTGGTCGAAATGTACATAATATTCTTGGTTTTATGTAGGATAGTTGAAATGAGTGAGAACGACGTTTGACATTATTACAAATGTGTAGATCCAGAAAGAATCTAAAACGTGTACTTGGTTAGGACATGTAGAGTGGATGAACGGTTTAAGGAGTGTGGAGAGAATATATGACGCGAAAGCGGATGGTAGAAGAATACCAGAAGACGCCATGGCACGATAAAGTATATCAAATATTTGATTCGGGTCATATCAGGAGTCAGAAGTCAGAATAAGGCGCGTGTGCAGAGTTAAGTGATAGTTCATTTCGTAGAGGAAAGATTCCTCCGCGGTTCATTCCCTCGTCTAGGTATACGTGCGGGGAAACGACGTAATGGGACGGGATGCTGTGTGGAGGGTTTTTTTGAAGAGAGAAAGGAGTGAACACGGGCCTTGAAGAGATCCATGTTGTAGGAGGGAAGAAACACAGAGGCTGGCAAATCGTTTCACGGCCGAGCTGTGACTAAAGACTGAATCGTAAAAATGACCCGTTTTCTTGTGACAAATGTTAATCGTGTACAAATGTTGGGCGCGCTTGGCGTGTCATCGGTGCCGAAGGGATCAATGACGCTAGTTTTTCAGAGCACCTCCCATTGTAATACCCGTAGAACAAGGACAGCGTTCCTACGCGATGCCTGTGCTGCAAATCCATTTGTTAAGATAGGGGAATCTACCAAACTTACCGCACGATTCTGCACAGAGTGAAGGGTTTTTAAAGTATTTAGGGTCTTCGGACCAGAGGTGGATGCCAAATTCAACACTGCGGTACACTTACAATTTGTACAAGGTCAAGAGTTGTGTAATATTAAAGTATCTGCGGGTCCTGTATAGTACGCCCTGCTTCTGAGAGGCTAACTTCACTCTGGGTTCATTATGACTATTCAGATTAGCGTCTTTGTTTATTTGGTGACCAACTTCTGTGTTCAAAATAATACTTATTTCTGGTTTGTTGCGGGATAAAAATATAACATTATTCAGATTTAGGTCTTTGTGTATTCATGTATTAGACTGTAATAGCCCATGTTTCATGAATATTATATTAAATTATCTGTAGGGATTAGCGAATAAGGTCAAATGGAAACATTTCCTAATATCCGCGTATCTCACAAGGTACGATATTACACGTGTTTTGTTCTGTAGTTCTGAGAGCTTTCTTGTAACTTCTCTTTCTGTTGGATTCGTAGTTCATGAGGAAGAAGGAGAATTTAGAACGGAGCTATCGGTGGTACGCTTTTCAGCAAGTAGTTTTGTTGCTTGTTAACAGTTTGTAAGAGGACACAAGGTGACACAAGTGACTAACATGTGTTTCTTCTTGTATGCACTGAAGTTTCAGAACATAGAAATGGAATTTGAAGTATTTTACTCAAGTGGCGGAAAGATGTAGACCAATCGAGTGAGTCAAATAATTAACGTTTGGATTTTTCCCTTAACTCTGAAACGAATGGTAAGCTATAGCGATATGAAACGTACACAATTTTTTAGTATGAAATTCCTAGTTCAACGCACCCATTTTGATCTTGCAATTAATCCATCGTGAGCTTTGAGGTTTCGAAAAAAAGCCATTTTTTAAGTTATTCCAATTGTTCAGAGTGGAAGGAAAAAAAACGCTGAACTTTTGCGTCATAAATTTGACGCTAAAGTTAATTTAACCCACTTATTTTTATCTCGCAAGTTTACTTCTATCATGAGCAATGGAGCTTTAAATTATTATTCCAACAATAAAAACATTAAACAAGCCATCATTTTTGAATCTATTAATTTCAATTATTCATTTCATAAAGAAGTTTTTTTGAAAAGCTGTTGATCTTCGGGCGAAGCCGGGTGGTAAACAGTAGATATTTAATAAATAAATTAAAATACGGAAACGAAAATTATAGCCTCACTTTCTTCAAAGACATCAATTTATCTTAATCTTATCAAAGAATACATTTTTATAAGCAGATTTATAGCTGTCTTTCTTTCTCCAGTTGATCGTGACAGCATTAATTTGTCAATTTCTCATGAATTCTCGGCTCGGTGTTTCCAATCTAAACACCCTCGGATAAATATATTCTCCTGCCGTAAGAAATGTGCTCAGAATTCCTTCAGTTTCATTGAAAACTTAGTGTAATGCTCACTCATAATATCCGGAAACTTTTGGGTGGTTCAACATTAGTTTCAGTTTGATAATGCCTTCGGAAGGCGAAATAATTGGCATGCGTAATAATAAACCAAACATATTATTATAGTAAATAAACCATTTAAAAAATGAAATCACCACTAAAAAAATATTAATTAAAATAGATTACTATAAATAAAGCTTGAAAACAATTAAAAAAATAGTTACAAGTTACAATTTTTGAACACAGATGATTTAAATTACGTACAAACTGTTTATAAATACTTAATGTAAGAATATTAACACGTTAGTATCGAAAAGGGTTTGATAAAGAAAGAAATTAGCTATTTTTCACAAATCTTTTAATAAAATCCTATATATAATGTATGAACTAAAATCACTCGAAGTGGTGAGTAATTTGCATAGTTTTCTGTTTGATGTTTTAAGTTCGTTTTCTGAGCTATTATTTTAGCAAACACAACTTTATATGTACATAGTATTATACAGCCCTGATGAAGCTACGGTTGTAGCAAAACCCTGTCGGCATTAAGTGTAAAAAATAAAAGTAGTGTTTCCTAAATAATTGTTTTATTTTAAATTATAATGTCATTTCACAAAGTATCTGGTTGAAATGAACAAATATTATTTTAGCATTCTTACCATTTAGAGAGGTATGCAAAAAAAGTTTTAAGGTTATGTAAAGAGTAATTAAATACACCCCTGTTTTAGAAATGTCATTCAATAGCGTAATTCATTTCGTCGTGATGTGCTGTGCTAGAACATCTGTTCTGCCTTGTGGTATCTTGAACAAGTCGCGGTGATGACTACGACCGAGATTTTCAAGCACCTATAAGCCATCGCATTCCAAGAGAAATGGGCTTTATATCAATAGAGTTTTAAAATTGACATTGCAAGATTTGTGTATCTGGTTTCTAGATGCACGTTATGAAATTTTTTTATTACATTAAATAATTTTTTTATTACATTTGTTTACTGACAAGTATCCAATAATATCACAATACAAAGCATATATACGAACTGAAAAACAGTAGAAAATTATTGAAGAAATTGATGGGAACGCAGCTTCAAATTAACCACATCTGCATAAAGTAATGAATAAAAAATTACACATATTTACATCAATAATATAATGATTTCTGAATATTGTTTTCATGATATATATATGATTCATGCAATTTCATAAGTTTCAGTATTCAGTATTATTAAGTTCCTGATAAATGTGTACGTATGTACGAAAGTAGTTATGCATTAATCTTTCTAATTTTTCAGTCCATAGTAACGATTTATCAATACCGTACATATTACATGTGTATTTTATTTAATTGTGTAAAGGTGTAATTATGTTTTGTAAGGTCGATATTAGTTCCTATTTAGGAAGGTTGCCTGTTCTAAGGGACCAAATGGTGTCTATTCAGAGTTTTTAAACTCCGAAAAACCTTTAGCAATATACCTATACCTAATGCAGTTCGCAGCGGAACCACTCTTGCATATGACAGCCCATCGCGCATCGCCCCGAATAAATCACTGCGATATGGAGATCTTTCCGTAATCTTGAAATACTCGCCACACTTCATCCAAAGCTAATCTCGCTCATACAAGGCGAGGTACATTCCTCAAATACCTCCGTCAGCTGTTCCGTCACTACGGTCTCAAGTACGATATTGAAAATATCATCTATTCGTGGACCCATCCATCCCGAGCCGAATCAAACCAAACTACACAGCCCATTTAATAATTTGATAAATGATTATCTACCTAAATCATACTTGTATTTTTGTACGGCGTGTTTACGCGCCAGGGCTTTTTTTATAAATCTGCTGTTAATTCCGTTTTTGCGGCCATCCGTCATATTATTATTATAAAGCCAAGAAGTTGGGGCCATCTCATGTTGGATTTGATGAACTTCTTTCCAAGATGTTGTAATAAATAGGTAACTTGCGTAGGAATTTATTTTTATGTTTGGCAAATGCGTGTTTAAAATGATTTTTACCGAGCACATGTCTCAAGACAAAACGATTTTTAGTTCCACTCTAAAAAAACGTTGATGTTTTTCACAATGAAAACATAAAAGTATCGAACAAAACTATTTCAGAACTTTATTAAAAGACAATTTGAAAGTAGTGTTAGGAAAGTGTGTGATGTGCAGGTGGAGAGAAGATTAAGTTGGGGATACCTCAGAAAGACTTAGGACGATAAAGTGAATACAATTCTTGGATAGTCATGCTAAAAGTTTTATTCAACGGAATGTTTAAGACGATATTATATGAAGTAAGATTGGGTTCCTAAAGCAATTTCTGAGTGACCAAATATGAATTTGAAAAGCCTGGAACTTCCTCACATTCGTCTTCCCCATTTATTTCCCTTTCCTACCCCTTCAGTCTCACAACATTCCCGGAGCTGCCGTAGTCAAACCGGCTCCGGATAGTCGGAATCCGTTGGGACTCTTGTGCGTTATTCACACGAAAAAAATGGGTAACGAATGTTAATTTTGTATGAATGTTATTGAAGCAATCAGAAGGCATTTATTACAAGGAGTAGTTAGTTAGAATTACATATTATGCAAGAAAATAATACTATGTGGGAATAATTCGTTGCACAAACCAATGTGTCAAAAATTCTACTCTTAAATTACCTTGTTTTTCTTTGATTCAGCTTTTTTCCCGCTTTAATTCAGCTCATTTAGTTTCTGCCACCGTGATTCAAGAGATAAATTAAACTTTGATTAAAAATGAAGATTATGAACATATATTTAATGATGTTATACAAATATAATACTGTCAGTGGCACACTGAATACACACACAGTTCAAATAGAGTAAGTTTGGGTGAAAAAAAATACTATTTGATCGATTTAGACAACAACAAAAAAAACCAGTGTAAAAACGGCTATTTAATTAATAACAAACTAATCCTTTTTCCGTAATTGTAAAAAGCATTCACTTTGTGGCTCATCATAATTTATAATAAAAACACATAAATTTGTTTTTGACCACGATAGTTTTATTTTCACTCTACCGGTTTCGGAAGATCCCCTCCTTGGTCAGGAGAATATTTGATCTACTACACAAAATATTGACACATAAATACATTTGAAGGATTCAGCATAAAACCTTTTTTGAAATGAAGAAAATGATGGTGGTAATAAGAGTTTTTGAAGAGTAACTGCATTACGAGAGAATAAGTGTAAGCATTAAAAATACAGGAACTCACCTATTTGCATATTGCATGGTGATTGATTACCCAAGATTCATGCATCTGACTTGTTTTCTGAGACTAGAAAATATAAAATCTAGGATGAATGGGGCCCTTATAGTAAATCACAGTTTAATACAGTAAGTTGAAAGCACATATCTTTTTGAATGCTATAAATTGTTCGTACCGAACAATTACCTTCAGGGGTGACACCACGATTTGTTATGTGTTCCACGTGGCAGAACGAACGTTCTGGTCCAACTTAGCGTTACAAGATATATCATGGTGCTGTTAAATGATATCTCTAGATCTCTTGACATTTCAACAAGTTTAGGCTGTAAAATATATTATTATTTCTTATATCTATTATTATGTTTCGTAAATTGTTATGTGTGTATAGGATTAACAAAACCTGCAATACATGTTAAAAAATATACACTGATACAACACTAGAAGAATGAGTTACTAAGTTCAAAAGGTTTTAATTTATACGATTGCCATTTAAAATCAACCTTCAATAATCGAATTGAGCACAGCGCATTAACCTTTCACCCCTCGGGAAGCTCTCGAGTTACCTGCTCCCCCTAAAAAACACAAAAACAACCCCCTGTCAACCTTGTGTCTAGTCGCATAAACAACCAGCGGCTGAACTACCCTTGCTCATTTATTATGCCCTGTGACGACACTAACATTGGTCGCGTTCTCGCATTTTATTTCAAAGTGGTTTTTCTAATCCGACTTGCACGTATGTACACAGATATATTAAATAAACCGTATTGAGATTTTCGCCGAGTTTTTAAAACACACAGTTGAAGATCTACATTTTTTAAATAGTAAGGCAGTATAAATGTGGTGAAGTGGAATTCGAAAAAAAGGAAACAACTGTTCAATTTGCAGAATTTTTGAATGGGTGTAGTAAATTCTGCGGATTTTTGATAATTTTTTTCATTTTATAATACTCCTATTTTTACGGGGGATTTAGGTTGGGTTGGATAATGCTAGGTGGATAGATACAGTCTCTCGTGTCTAGGATTAACGAAGTATGTATGAAGAATGAGTTAATGAAGAATGAAAGTAAGTCTAAAGTAATGGAGTTTGAAAGAGAGAGTACGAAAACAGTGTGCAATATAGTTGTAAATGAGGGATACTTGAAGCAGGTGGATGAGTTTGTGTATTTAGGAAGTATTTTTACGAGAGATGGGAAGGTTGACAGAGATATTGAAAGAAGGGTAAATTCGAGTAACTACATTAATGAAGGACAGAATGCAATTGGCGCTAGCATAAAATGTCCAAGGAAGCGAAACTAGCAGTCCACAATGGAGTGCTGGTACCTACCCTGATGTATGGAAGTGAGGCATAGAACTGGCAAAGCAAGGATGAAAGTAGACTACATGCTGTAGAAATAAGATTTCTGAGGCGTATGTGTGGTAAAACCATGCATGATCGTGTGAGAAACCTGAAACCTTGCAAAAATTGCAAGGTTGATGTAATCGTAATGAGTAAGGTTTGGGCACGAAGAGCGAATGAGTAAAGAAAGGAGTGTAAGGAGAATATATGTCACAAATGCGAATGGTAGCAGAAGTAGGGGACGCCCGAGGAAGACATGGCACGACCAAGTGAACCAGATACTTGAGTCGGGTCATGGCAAGAGTCAGAATAATGTATGTATGAGACGATGTATGAATGTGAATGAGAAAGGAAAAGGAAACGGCCTGATGGTTAGTTAGTTGGAAAATGAGACTAAAAGTTAATCAATGGAAGATCGTTCCGGTTCAATAAAATGCCGCACACCTACCTGTATACTAAAAAACAGTATTTTTTTTTGTTTTGGCTGAGGATTGAATCTTCCTTCACAGGGACCGGAGTAGACCGCGCCACCGACATTTATTTCGTATTATAACTGCTGTGATGTCGTCCAATTTCAGAGAAATGCGTATATTTCCGCACGTGTGTAAGTGATCGACACTTAAAGGCGAGTTTCAGCTCGATCGAATGTCGGGAAACAGGTTAATTTCCGCTTCCAAAATTTGCATTCATTCATTTTCAAAAACAAAAGAACAAATGAAATAGATGAACATATTTAAAAACTAGAATGAAATGAATGTTCCTATAAAGCATTGCAGTGATTTTACAATGTTCAGGTAACATTAGCGTGGTGAACGATTTTAATTTCCACTTTCTATCAATGTTTTTTGCATTTATTCAAAGAGCTTAACAACAATTATAACCCACTTTAAACTTGAAACAATGAAAATGAAAAGAGAATAATTGAATTTTCACGAATCATTTGTTGTATTTCATAAAAAACACAATTGTGGAAATTTTCCTACTTAAAATACACACTGTAACGTTAGAAAACAAGTGTGTGTTGTGCAGTTGTGTGTATTGACAATTCTGTCCCTGTTAAGCACGCTTTGTTGACCAAAGCGAATTAGTCTCGGTTCGTTGTTGGGCTTATTTTTTCAGTTTGCCGCGGTGACATCTGTCCGGCACTCCCCCATAGTTTGCAAGGGGAAATGGGTGATCTAGGATGGCAATTGTACCAATTGGAGGAGACTGGGACAAGAGGAACATCGACGAAATACTTTTAAAAAATTATTATAAATTATAAATCTAGCATTGTTATCAACCCAGTTTCGCCCGAAATTTAACACTCTTTATCTTCTTCCAAATGATTAACGGAACAAACGGCGTGGTAGTTTATTTGGTTTCAATTTTAAAAACTTTATATCTCATGATTAAAATTACTTACAAAACTGAAATAAATTGTGATGAACTAAAAATCCTGGTTGCTATTTATTTAATAATTTTTTGTTTTTGTTTTAGGTAAGTATACCTACGATTTTTTTGAATTCGCAAATCGCCCTTCGAGAGAGAAGATGTTTCACAGTAACTCCGCTAAAAGAATTTCATTTATCATTACTACTAACGAGTTGCTCCTTTGAAATAATGAATGCTATTTATTTATTGTATTACTTCCTGCCCCACTTATTTGCTTAAGCCTTGTTTTGTCTGTTATTTATTCATTATTTAAAACAGGGACGCTCTTTTCATGTCTTTTATTTAGTTTATTGTTTGCTCATGTGACTATACAGGGAGCAGAGTAAGTTCCAAATTCAAAAACAAAACTGAATATATCTATTATCAAGAAGATACTTGTGCTATATATTATCAAGGGACCTTGTTGCCAATAAATACTATGATTGTCATACGTTATGATGTTTTCCTCGATTATTATCACGTTCACCCGTGAAAGTTAAGGTAATAGAGATCATTCAAATAAATCTTAGGGAAAAATGCTTTAATAAGATCAAAGAAAGTAATGACATTTTGATTGTTTGCGTCCGACTTAAGGATTCGTATAAACGTACTTTTATATTCCACTAGCTGAAGTACCCGGCCTTGCCCGGTTTCACAACAATAAATCGTGCTCTTATTTTGAACGTCAAGTGTGCAAAATTTAATCAAGAAGTACCAAAATTCTGCTTTAAGGGCTCGGAAGGGGGGATGGGGTGGTTAACCTTTTGTTTAGATGGTCAAGTGTGCAAAATTTAATCAATCTTAAAAAAAAACAGTAGATTTTTAAAATCAAATTCACGCCGCTTGCCCGCTGCAGACAAATTTCTTTGCATAAATAGATTACCTAAAAAAACATTTTATTTTAATTTTGTTTTAACTAAACTAGTATAATATTTTGCTAATATGATCGGCGAATCTAACCTTAAGAGGTAAAAAGTAAAAAGTTAAAGAAAAAAGTAAAAAGCTAAAAGCAAAAAGTAAAAATTGAAAGTAAAAAGTAAAGCTATGTTCATATGGCATTTTTTATAGTTAAAGGTAGGCTTTTACGATGTTTTTCGTAGTTTCTCTGAAATATAACCTGAAATTTCGTTTTACAAGTGTGAGACACGGATATAATTGGGTAGGTTAGGTTCTGATTATACTTGATTATTTTTTCAGATTAAGATTCTATTTTCTAAATACTAAATTAAAGCAGAAGTTATTTCGCAACCAAATATACTGCTCCTTCAAAAAAAAAGCAAAACCTCTCTATGAAAGCGTTTTCGAAAGAATTTGTTGTTTCAAGTACGAAATCATTTATTGGAATCGTTCAGAGTTACGAGCTGAGAAAGAGTTGAAGAATAAAGCTAGCGCATTTGTGCTCCACCGATTAAATAAATAAATCAATAATATGATTTTCCGTTCAAAAACAGACCGATATACATAGATACATTATTTCTATTAACCCTTTAAACGCGAACTGCAATCTACGGAGAAATCACCGTGAAATCATTAAAATTATGTGCACAAAATTACAATAAAAAAGCTGTAGTATTATCAGTGCAGTCCCTAGGCTGTAGAGTGGCAAAGGGTTATAGGTTTTGATCGTCTTTTTCTTTTCCTTTTGAAAATGGTTGTGTGAATTTGCATTGTAATCTGAAAATTAATACTGCTTTGACTCGAAACAAACCTCTGCCCTTGTGCTGAGTTTTATTGACATTCATCTGAATTTAAAAAAAATCATTCCGTTTCTATTTTTATATACAAACAATATATCTATCTAATTCCTATAATTTTTCTGCCTCCCAACCGATCTCCATAATTGAAAAAAATCCGCAAGGTTTACGGTAAAGGGTTACAGTAATAATATATTAACTATTCATATTTAAGTTCGCTTATCCATATTCATTCTTAATTTTGTTTTAAATATATTTTATTATTTTGGTACAATGTCGCGGACTCTGAAAAGGTTTCAATACGAGTATAGCAGTACATAAACGCATGTCCGCAGTGTCCGCACTAGTGCATTAAATAATAACGTATTAATTTTACTGGAAAGGGCAAAAAGAAAATTAAAAGACACGATCGCTTCGCGATTTCATGGAGGGGGGAATCTAGTGACACCCCTCGGATCGTACGTGATTTTATTGGGGACCCTAGTGACCCAACTCGGATTATACATGATTTTATGGGGGTCCCTAGTGACCCAACTCGGATCATACGTGATTTTATGGGGGACCCTAGTGACCCCCCTCGGAACGTAGTGTTTTTATGGGGGGACCCTAGTGACCCGTACGTAATTTTCACCTTCACACAAGTCAGAACAAATCAGCTGATTGAATCTAGTTCTATTGAGCATATTCCATTAAAATAGTAAAGGTTAAAGAACTAACAGTCCGCTAAGGCCCGGTAATATTATTATTCTTATTATCAACGTTTTACGATTTTCCAGCCGACGACAGATGCTCAGCAGGGAATTTATTCAATGAGGAGATAGCTCCCGTTGTTAGTGTGATTCTTTTTATTATCTCCTGAGCTGAATTGTGATGACATGATAATTGTCTTGATCTCGGATCAAAGGAAGCTACATAGTAACAATGTCTGGAGATGAATGGAGTCTGCTTGATGTTGACTGTATCAAGATGTTAATATATCATAACGTTCATTCCTATATCTTTTTTCGTATTTTTTAAATTTATTTTTATTTAATTAATGTTGCTTTAGGTCAACAGAACTACATGATAGCATGCCATTTATTATTAAGGAATATGATAATTTATTAAATACTTTTGTTATTGTGTATTCATAGTTCTGTTGACCCAAAGCTATACCAATTTAATGAAAATAAATATAAAAAAATACGAAAAAAGATAATTCGAAACACAACTAAAAAAACATAATTCGAAACACAACTAAAAAAAGTATTTTTTTTAATAAAAAAAACTTCTTATATAAATAAATAACACCCCTCCCTCACAAACTTATTAATTAATGGGGGTACATTTTTATTTAAAAAAATCAAATGTAGATTTTAACAAAATTTAAGTAATATTTTTTCTGTTATTAATTATGTTTTTGTATAAATAAATTTCTTTTCACAAAAAATGTGTTTTTTTTGTGCGGAGAAGATGGCACATATAGCATTTTTATAAATACTTAAAATCTTTTTGACTATGGACCCAGAGGTGGCAGATTCAAAATTGACTCAATTTATGATCACAGTTTTTTTCATTATTTTTTTTTTTTAATAATTAGAAATATGGTGTATTTGTCTTTTATTCCAGTGTGTCTTTTATGTCTCTGTCCAATATTGGAACAGCGCGCGTGCGTTGTTAGAACGGCCTGAACTGTGTTTAGTAAGCCGATCTGAATAGCCAGGTACTTCTCCACCTTCCTTTTCCCAATTTTCTATAGCTTCTATTGACAGTCAATACTCATGGACAGTAGAAAATCTGTGATATCACACAAAAAAATCGATAAAGCTGGTAAAATCTTACACAATGTTTCATGTTTCATCTTAGGTGGTCTTTCCTTATTCATTCACTCTTCACTCTTACCACATCGCTTTAATAATATACTCTCTTGTTTTCAGCAGTTTAAGAAAGCCGAAAATAATAGAGGAGCTTTGTTAAGACAAATGAACTGAAGATTCGTAGATCTCGCGGCCCATTGGCTTCTCGGAATATTTCTGAGTGGCGTTTATTAACGCAGCCTCTCTGGCATAATCGTACAATCATTGCTGAAAGAAACATAGTTCCCAGTGCGTTATCTGGCCACAGAAGCGGTTGATCTATGATCAAAGGATTCTGATAGTTTATTCTTTAGCAGCTAACACATTTGAGCGGACCCGTTGATTTACAGAACAAATGATTGGCAAAAGAAATCTCATTCATAGTTTCTCTTTCTTCCATTCATCATTTCATTGTGTATTTTAGGCTGATGAGACTAGCATCAATGTCATTTACTTAATTACGTAGAACAGAGGAGATTTAGGGCGAGATAATTCATTCTGAGAACATATGCAATGACTGTGTTAGAGACGAGGAAGATGAATCACACGATGCAATGTGCCTCTAAAATTGTTATCATTTTGGTGAGAATGAGCATTATATGAAATGAAATCTCTAAGGATTTGGACCAAAAGGTGACCCGGTCTTTGCCTCTTTGGGAATGTTTTGTAAAGAGTTATTTCGAGAAGAAAGAAAAAATATGGATCTTTAAGAGAACCCAGTTGTAGGAAGGACGAAACACAAAAGCCGTAAACTCATTCCCCAACTAAGCTACTGAGCGAGTCAGAACCAATCAGCTCATTGAATCTAGTTATTTTGAGCATCTTCAATTAAAATACCGGTAGTTTCTACAATTTTAATAACAGATATATTTGGAAAATCACCAGTAAAAAAAGTTCAGTAAAATAGAGAACTTTTCACAAATTATGTTAAAACTTCTTCAAAAATTGCCAATTCAATTTGTGGCGTCATTTAAAAATAATGAAAATAAATAACTTTATATACCCCCACTATTTAACCAAAATGATCGACATGTTTTGAGACTAGTGCTTCTTCACTAAAAACGAATAATGAAAAATAATAAATATAAGAATAGAAAAAGAAGTATACATTATTAAAAGAACCAACGACATTAAATGAATAAAATTTATGTAAAATTAGTAAATATTGACTTAATCTTTTATAAATTAGCATAACAGAATCAACGAGTAACTGAGATGTCATAAACATATATATATAATGATACTCTACGTATTTCCACCCCAATTTATATAATATTACTTCTTCAATAATATTGTAAAAGTGCTTTATGGCACCATTATTACCTTACAGTACAAATCAAACATTTCTCGGATTAGTAGCCAGAACAACCGCAGTCAACGGGCACCGCTAATTTCAAAGTATTTCAGCTATGGTAGTAGCGGTGATCGACCACAAGTGGCCGCGTGTTGCACGCGTGCGGACATCCCACGGGGCGAGCGCACGCGGCCGGAGCGTGGCGTGGCCTAATGACGCCACTTGTCGCGACCGACGCCGACGCCCGCGTGGCACAGTGGAATATCGACGCAAGGCGTCTTCACTGGAGTGCACCTGAGATGGGAGTGTAATGACGAGACTTTGATTTGTTTTTATTTAGGGGACAATCAAGTTGCATTTTCAAATTCTTTAAGAATATATATATATATTTTTTTTTTAACAAATACCGCAAAAATGTTCAAACTTCTCGGAGCACGTGAAACTATGTTAAATCAAATTTTAGAATGTTTAGCTTTCACTAAACCTTATTTAGATCCGTCAGCTAATTTATTTCTAAAATAATAACATATAATTCATAATATTTTACATCGATAATAATTATTAAGTCCATTATTTTAAATGATGGAAAAAAACGAGTGGGCATTTTATAATTTTTGTATGGAAGTTTGAACTCCATAGTGAATTTATATTAAAAAAACTCTAAATTTCTCAATTTATACATTTTAATTTAGTTTTGTAATTTATTTTATATTTTACGCTGACGTTTAATTGCTACTCATGTTAATTAACTTCAACAAACATGATAATAATTAAATCCATTATTTTTGTTTCTGAAGAAAAAAAATTGTTATAGAAATTTAATATAATTATTTTTTTATAAAACAGGTTTATACTACATACAAGTAAGTCTTGTGTGCATATTCGTATTTACTTGTGTACCGGACGTACCTCCACCGACTTAAATTAATTTTAATAAATCTGAATTTACGCAGAGGCAGTTCCTTTACAAACTCACCTCTGCGCATATTCGAATTTAGGCAACAAAATTCTCTCTATAAAAATCTGTAATCTTATCTGCACTTGTGTAAAACTATAAATCTTATCTGCTGATTAATAAATAAAACCACGGGGTCAAGCAGTCATCATTATAGATAAAAAACAAAGGCTTGACCCCCCAACACCCTCTTATAAATTAAATACCTATCATCTGTACAAAACATGGAAGATTTGCATGAAATTTTGAAATTGTGCAAACGCAGTTTCCTTTACAAAACTTGCCGTTTGCACAAAATTGAATATTGTGCAAATCTTCCCCTTTTAAATATATGTTTTCTCTCTTTAATATGTGCAAACTCACAAAATATAATTGAATAAAAATGACACGGGCAAAGTGGTTTGAAGAACAGTCAGGACCTAGTCAAAATCGTCCCCTTCCAAGTTACGCAACAACGGCGCTCTCTCCTGTGACAAATTCCGGGAACCCAAAAATAATTCTCGGAATTTGTCGCTAACAAAGGGAGAGCTAGGCCCGTTGGTCCTTTAAAAGGCGGACAACTTGTGCAATTCGGCAGAGAGCCAGCAACGATCGGACCATCAACATCTCTCCTGGACTGCCCTGACTGCCTTCTTCAAGCCTCTCCTGCCCTGGACCTTCACTGCAACCTGGCCTTCTTCTTTCTCCCGGCTCCCTGGTGCTCATCAAGAAGAAAACATTTTCACAATAGTCGAAGCGTCCCTAGTCAGGGCGCAGGTTCCCCCCTACCTTCCTTCCCCTGCCTTATACCTTTCTCCCACATTTTCCCCATTTCTCCCTTTTCCCTATATTTATCCCCACTTTTCCCACATTTTTCCCCAATTTTCCCTATCCTAATTTTCCCCATTTTTACCACATTTTTCCCCATTTTTCCTGTTCCCCATATTTTTCCCCATTTTTTCAACATTTTCCCTACTTTTTCCCGACCTTCCCTTCCAAGGCGTCGAAGCGGCCAGCCGGCCACTCCCGCTATATCGTCTGTGCGGCCGGCGACTACAGTGCCGTCCCGTACATGGTCCTTCGAGCCGCGATCGCCTCTTCACGCCTTCACTCCTTCACGCCTTCCAGTGACGTCCCAAGATGCCGTCCCTGCGGAGTGGCCGCGAGGCTTCAGCCTCCACCCCAGATTCACAACCCGACGTGGAGCTGGTGACAGGCCCTCACCCCGCCGGCCCTGCCGGCCTTCACCCTGCCGGCCCTCACCCTGCCGGCCCTCACCCTGCCGGCCCTGCCAGCCCTGACCCTGCCGGACCTGCCGCCCCACGCGCTGCCAGCCCTGCCGACACTCACTTTGCCGGCCCTGACAGCGCACCGTCCTCCGATGCAGAGGAGGATTCAACCACAACAGAGGACACGGTCAGGCAGCTCCGGAAGGCGAACCGGACAATGAGCAGGCAGCTCGCCGTGCTGCTCGCAGCCCTCCCCACCGCGACGCAGTACCTGCCAGGGGCGGACCCCCCTGGCACCCATCTGGGCGCCTACCCTGGTGCGCATCCTGCCGCCTACCCTGGTGCGGCCCCTGATGCGCACCCTGCCGCCTACCCTGGTGCGGCCCCTGGTGCGCATCCTGCCGCCCACCCTAGTGCGACCCCTGGTGCGCACCCTGCCGCCTACCCTGGTGCGGCCCCTGGTGCGCACCCTGCCGCCTACCTTGGTGCGGCCCCTGGTGCGCATCCTGCCGCCTACCCTGGTGCGGCCCCTGGTGCGCATCCTGCCGCCTACCCTGGTGCAGCCCCTGGTGCGCACCCTGCCGCCTACCCTGGTGCGGCCCCTGGTGCGCACCCTGCCGCCTACCCTGGTGCGGCCCCTGGTGCGCATCCTGCCGCCTACCCTGGTGCGGCCCCTGGTGCGCACCCTGCCGCCTACCCTGGCGCAGCCCCTGGTGCGCACCCTGCCGCCTACCCTGGTGCGGCCCCTGGTGCGCACCCTGCCGCCTACCCTGGCGGGCCCCCTGCTGCGCCCGCTGCTGCGTATCCTGGCGCCTCTCCTGGCGAGCACCCTGGCGCGCCCCCTGGCGCGCCCCCTGGTGCGCATCCCGCTGCCTACCCTGCTGAGCGCCCTGGCGCGCCCCCTGGTACCCAACTCGCCGCCTACCCTGCCGAGCGCCCTGGCGGACCCCCTGCTGCGCCCGCTGCTGCGTATCCTGGCGCCTCTCCTGGCGAGCACCCTGGCGCGCCCCCTGGTGCGCATCCCGCAGCCTACCCTGCCGCCTACCCTGGTGGGCCCCCTGCTGCGCCCGCTGCTGCGCATCCTGGCGCCTGCCCTGGCGAGCACCCTGGCGCGCCCCCTGGTACGCATCTCGCCGCCTACCCTGCCGAGCGCCCTGGCGGACCCCCTGCTGCGCCCGCTGCTGCGTATCCTGGCGCCTCTCCTGGAGAGTACCCGGGCGCGCCCCCTGGTGCTCATCCCGCCGCCTACCCTGCCGCCTACCCTGGTGGGCCCCCTGCTGCGCCCGCTGCTGCGCATCCTGGCGCCTGCCCTGGCGAGCACCCTGGCGCGCCCCCTGGTACCCAACTCGCCGCCTACCCTGCCGAGCGCCCTGGCGGACCCCCTGCTGCGCCCGCTGCTGCGTATCCTGGCGCCTCTCCTGGCGAGCACCCTGGCGCGCCCCCTGGTGCGCATCCCGCAGCCTACCCTGCCGCCTACCCTGGCGGGCCCCCTGCTGCGCCCGCTGCTGCGCATCCTGGCACCTGCCCTGGCGAGCACCCTGGCGCGCCCCCTGGTACGCATCTCGCCGCCTACCCTGGTGCGCACCCTGCCGCCTACCCTGGTGGCCCTTTTCACCCTGGCCCAATGCAGGAGGCCCAAACCTAATGCAGCCTGGACCCTCTGGCCCCGTACCGCCCGCCCCTCTGATAGAACAGAGGCAAGCCGTACGAGCTGGACCTGTACCTCTGGTGGACCAGAGGTACGCATCACATGCGCAGCAAGAGCCAACAGGCCCTGCGCAACCAGCACCCTGGGCCATTCAGGGATGCCCAAACCTGATGCAGCCTGGACCCTCTGGCCCCGTACCGCCCGCCCCTCTGATAGAACAGAGGCAAGCCGTACGCGAAGTGCCAGCTGAACCTGTACCTCTGGTGGACCAGAGGTACGCATCACATACGCAGCAAGAGCCAGCAGGCCCTGCGCAACCAGCACCCTGGACCATTCAGGGATGCCCAGTACTGATGCAGCCTGGACCTCATGGCCCTGTGCTGCCCGTACCTCTGCCCCACCCGGGGTACCCAGCGCCGATGCAGAGATCACCTACCGGACTGCTGGAGCAGTGGGACATGACATGGAGACAGCCTGGACCATCTGGACTATCTGGACATGTGCCGCCCGTACCACTGCACGAAAAGGAGTATGGCGTGCCGGCACGGCCAGATGGCCAGCCCACAGCCAGTACCAGCTCCATGCCGATATTCCTGCCCCAACCTACGGTGGATGATACGGCCCAACATACCAGAGCCTGGGTTCAGCATGATGGCAGTCCCATGCCGCAGCCCACCTCCGCCCTGACAGAAGCCATCAGAGCTTCAATGGCCAAGGACCTGCCTCCCTTCTCTGGAGATCCACGGGAGCACGCCGAACGCTGGAGGGACTGGATGAGCCTGCTCCAGGATAGCAACGTCTCCATCCCACGACGGCCGCTCCGACAGAGGACAAGCAGCGTGACCCTGCACCTCTTCTGCGACACCTCGGAGCACGCTGAACGCTGGAGGGACTGGATGAGCCTGCTCCAGGAAAGCAGCGTCTCCATCCGGCCGACATCGGCACCCGGGACTTGGAGCTGCCCGACCTGTCTCTCCAAGGAAGATGGTTCAACGGCCCCGCCTTCCTCACCACACCAGAGAGCTACTGGCCAAAGGAGCGCACCCTCACAAAGCCATGACTACCAAGGGCATCGAGTGGCGCTTCTTCACCCCCCCTCAGCCCCACATGGGGGGAGCCTGGGAAAGGTTGGTGCGCTCGGTGAAACGAGCCCTAAGCGCCACCTTAAACCAGCGCCCGCACCGGCACCATCACCAGCGCCCGCACCGGCACCAGCGCCGCCCTCGACAGCACCCGGACCACGGATGCCGCATGGGAGCCATAACCCCCAGCGGCCCAGGGGAACCGGACGTCGAGGACGCCGCCGACCTACACGTCCGGACCGCTAGGCGCAGCCGTGACTGCACCGGGGGGAGAATTGTACCGGACGTACCTCCACCGACTTAAATTAATTTTAATAAATCTGAATTTACGCAGAGGCAGTTCTTTTACAAACTCACCTCTGCGCATATTCGAATTTAGGCAACAAAATTCTCTCTATAAAAATCTGTAATCTTATCTGCACTTGTGTAAAACTATAAATCTTATCTGCTGATTAATAAATAAAACCACGGGGTCAAGCAGTCATCATTATAGATAAAAAACAAAGGCTTGACCCCCCAACACCCTCTTATAAATTAAATACCTATCATCTGTACAAAACATGGAAGATTTGCATGAAATTTTGAAATTGTGCAAACGCAGTTTCCTTTACAAAACTTGCCGTTTGCACAAAATTGAATATTGTGCAAATCTTCCCCTTTTAAATATATGTTTTCTCTCTTTAATATGTGCAAACTCACAAAATATAATTGAATAAAAATGACACGGGCAAAGTGGTTTGAAGAACAGTCAGGACCTAGTCAAAATCGTCCCCTTCCAAGTTACGCAACAACGGCGCTCTCTCCTGTGACAAATTCCGGGAACCCAAAAATAATTCTCGGAATTTGTCGCTAACAAAGGGAGAGCTAGGCCCGTTGGTCCTTTAAAAGGCGGACAACTTGTGCAATTCGGCAGAGAGCCAGCAACGATCGGACCATCAACATCTCTCCTGGACTGCCCTGACTGCCTTCTTCAAGCCTCTCCTGCCCTGGACCTTCACTGCAACCTGGCCTTCTTCTTTCTCCCGGCTCCCTGGTGCTCATCAAGAAGAAAACATTTTCACAATAGTCGAAGCGTCCCTAGTCAGGGCGCAGGTTCCCCCCTACCTTCCTTCCCCTGCCTTATACCTTTCTCCCACATTTTCCCCATTTCTCCCTTTTCCCTATATTTATCCCCACTTTTCCCACATTTTTCCCCAATTTTCCCTATCCTAATTTTCCCCATTTTTACCACATTTTTCCCCATTTTTCCTGTTCCCCATATTTTTCCCCATTTTTTCAACATTTTCCCTACTTTTTCCCGACCTTCCCTTCCAAGGCGTCGAAGCGGCCAGCCGGCCACTCCCGCTATATCGTCTGTGCGGCCGGCGACTACAGTGCCGTCCCGTACAACTTGCTTGTATATGTAATATGGTTATTATGTTATTGTTATTAGTACTAATTATGTACCAATATATATATTTTTTTCGAAGAATCTTAGGAGCGGTGTGAGAGGGAGAGGCATGGAGAATCCGCCACAATAAGGAGCTATATGACATCTACCAAGCTCTCAGACTCTCTACTCATTTACGGCTCCAAAGACTAAGATGGGCCGGACATGTGCACCGAATGCCAAGCACACGTGTACCAAAGAAGGTTCTAACAGGACACCCAGGAGGCAAACGAAAGGCGGGCAGACCTAGGCTGAGATGGGAAGACGATGTCAGGAAAGATGCCAGAGGACTACTCCATGTTTCAGATTGGAAGACGACGGCCGAGGACAGAGGGCGGTGGAGGCTCATGTTAAAGGAGGCCAAGGCTCGAAATGGGCTGTAGCGCCATTGAAGAAGAAGATATATATTTTTTATAAACTATGTACAGTATAAGCCCAATGTTCGTCAAAATAAATAAAAATATATATTATAAACGGTTAAAGTAATTTTATGCAAGGTTTCGATTCTGAATAGTGATCGTTAACAAGGGTGAAACTAATAGTATCTAAGACTCTAAAAGATGCTGCAAATATGCTATATACAATTACTGTTTATGTTAAATTGTTTGTGAAATGGTTTGCACAATTAAAATTAATAAAATGAATAAATGTATGTCGGGTTTGTCACCTACAGCCTCTGGTTCCGCAGCAAAATCTTGACTGCTCGGTCACAGATACCGTCGTAAGTTATTTTGTTTTATTTTATTTTTTTCTGTACCAATATAATTTCCTAATATGTCACAGTCACATTACAATCCCAGATCGCTCATATGTAACCGATCCCGACAAAGAGAATGACAATTCCAAATTCAAAGCTCGCATCTTTTTCCCACCACAGGAAGTAGACACAAAGGGTCCCATGGGGAAAGGAGTCGGAAGAGGGTCGGGGAGAGGGTAGAACAACAAAAATGGCGGCGGTAAAATAATACAAATGTCAGGAGAGATGAGCATCAAGGAAGAAACTGGCGAAGGGAATAAGAAACACGTGTTGAATTTCGGATAAGAAACAGAATGTTACGTCAGTCTACATTCTTCAAAATTATAATGAAATCTAAAAAATGTTTTATCAAAATGTTGATTATTTTGTTATTTCCAAATTATTACTATTTTATTAAGTGAAGCCCAAAGGAAAATAGGCTCTTTATTCTATCAAGGCCTATATCATCTTTGTGGATGGCACTGTGTGGGTCTTGGTTTCCATGTTGAAAACAGAGGTCGGCAAATCGTTCTATCGCCGAGCTGTTGAACTCAAAAACGAGTCATAGAAACGATTCTTTCTCATGTGACAAATGTCAACTGTGTACAAATATAGGGCGTGACTTTGGCGTGTTTCCCGACTATGCACAGGTGTCGAAGGGATCAATGACGCTAGTTCCCCGTAGCACCTTCCATTGTAATACCGGTAGAACAAGAACAGAAATCTTATATGACGCCTGTGCTCTAAAGATTGCAATCCGATTGTTAAGATAGGGTTTTCTATCAAACGGATTAAACAGTTTGTGATATTACGAAGGAGTTATGTTTTTGCAATAGGATTATTTGTAATGCCACGATAATGGTAAGGTTATTGAGCCATGTACTAGGTAAGAATTTACCATCCCCCTTTTTAAGTGCTTGTACCTATGTTTGTTTTGACCTGTACCATGTTTATTAGTATTCTTCAAAGCGATCATACCATCACCTTTTGCAAAGTTATAGGGTTGAGATCTCCCACTCCGTTTATACTCGAAGCTCGGAACTGAGCTGCCTGTCGGCAATTAGTCCAGTTCTAAATACCCTAGATATTTGTAAGTATCGGTAGTATATATATGGGTCTGATATGCATATATATATATATCATTTCATACGTTTTGTATGATTATATGGTGTACAATTGTTTTATGGAGGCTATGAAAAATAAATAAATAAAATTGAAGACCCAATTTTTTTTTGTAAATACTTCTCAGAATGGCTAGCGGGACATTCCTCATAAAGTGGAGGAGCTTTTTCATTTTTTTGTACCATTGTGAGCGGAAGTATTATTGTCTGCATCCACTTATATTCACTCCTTTCCCGCTGTAAAATAATATTTTTAATAAAGCTACCCTTTTGGGACATGTATTTATAGATAACGCAAAGCTTTTTAAAAAAGGGGAACTGTGATTTTTTTCTTCAACATTTAATCTCGTTCGAAAAAGAACGTATGTTTTAGTACCTAAAACATACAACTTTGAGTTGAAAATCTTGCACTTTTAGGAAAGATAGATACGTTCCTATAAATTGTTCACATGGGCCATTTCATCAATTTAAAAAAAAAATTTCACTAATTCCACACAGGATGGCCTGAGGAAAATAATTTCCTTCGGGACTCTTTTCATCTTTGGGGATGCTGTGTGGAGGATCTTATTAAAGAAAGGAAGGAGATGAAGTTCTGAGAAGGAAGATGTATGAGGAGTGGGCAGGAATCTAGGGATCAGTGTCTCCAGGAGTGACGGATGAATTATCTATCCCTCTCGCTGCGGTGAAAGACAATTGGTCAAAAGAGACCACTTAGAGAGATCGAAGGGTCTCCCCAAAGCAGCCTTTACTGATCCTGCACGCCACGGTGATGGCACCAAACGTAGCGAACCACTTGGGGCGACCAAGGGCAGAGGTGTTGGTTGTCCAATGAATGGTTCCCGGGATGGTGGCACCCAAACCCACCTCACAAATAATAAAATACTTGACATTTAAAAATGCTTATCAAGAAATAGCAGCGTAACCACTTTTGTGTATTTATTTGTATATGTCAGCATGTCGAATGTATTGTTTAGTAATTTTTTTATTTGGATGAAATATCCAATCTGCTCTAATTAACTACTTGTATGTCGAAGGTACATTCAAATTTGCATTCTGAAGTTAGCATCTCTTATTTCTACGACGTGGCTCCAAGATCGACTCAGTCTGGGCAAACACTGCACCAAACGTGAGTAATTATTAGGTGAAGACGAAATTTGCGTCTGAACATGTATCTACGTGAACGTTTATGTTGTGACATGAGGCTGCAATGCCGGAAGTTCTGGGGAGGCTGTATTTCCGGGTAATAGAGATATGTTGGTAAATAATCAGACTAAAGCGCACGCGACACGCCAATCATCTTGCAAGTTTAAAGCACACACTGAGCTTTCTCGAGCTTAAATGTAAATTGTGCAAGCAAGTTCAGCGCTAAGGAATGGTTTGTTCGTAATGTACATCATTCGCGAGATAAAACTTTAGTAGATTGAATTGCATACAAATCAAACATAATGTTTAAGAAATTAAAAATTGCAGACTTAATAAAAACTTGTTATACATATTACGAGGCTAGTAAGGTCAGAACAGTGAAAACTTGACTTATTATGATTACCACGGTGTTCGTTTGCTTAAAACAGTTAAAGCACGCTTGAGGACGGCTTTACCACACTAAACGCGTGCACGGGGATAAACGAGTATTGCTGACTTATTAAAATCATGTTAAAAACGGGATAGCATGCCGTGTCCTAAAATCTTCTAGTAAATTTATGATTTATCGTAACACATATGCATGCAACTGAGTTTGTCCTGTTAGTACACAATAACGAAATGCAAAAATATTACATTTTTTACTGATAGCATAAGTTATAATTGGATTTTTTTGTTAAAGTCCCGTTATTAACCGAATTACGAATAATTTGAAGAGATTTTTAATAAATTAGCAATATTTTATAGCAGTAAGTTTTCTTCGTTTGTAAGAATCTAGTTAAAAAGACGGATTATCTTTGTGTGCGCTCACTCTCTCATTTATGGCAATATACGGTAAGATGCTATTTAAAAAAAATTCACTACTTGTTTATTAATGTATTATTTTACTGATACGGATAATAATTCATTTCATCAAATTGATGTAGGTACTTCAAAATATGTCAATGATCAAGGCATTTTCTAGTTCCTTTAATAGTGCCATTGGATCGTTTTTCATAAAAGTTGTTGATGTGTTATTATAAACATCACTCGTTTTTGTTCGAATAATATTCCAGAAAACTCACTAAAAGCTTATTAATTTTTAGAAATCGAAATCAATTCGCGTAAAAGATAATTAAGGAACCTATTATCCAAGACTACTCAAATCTTCAGACAAATTACTTATCGTGGAAATTTTCAATAAGTGAAGTTAAAACGACCCATCTCTCAGACGTACAACTGATTCCGTTTTCTGATTGGATGCTTTGTGCTCGGCTTTCGACCAATAGAAAGCTCCTATTATTCTAGTCCGAGGCTCAATTTTCAAAGGAAATTAAACAAGAACAAACCTATTGAGGCAGTGATACCTTTATTAAGGAGGGTGGTAGGATTTAGAGGGAGGTTTTGCTTTGTAATTTTTAATGAATCATAATGGAGAGGAAAGGGAAATGAACGAGGGTAACTTATTATCAAATTAGAACCTTTTTGTATATTTTTTATGGAATTTATTCATTTCGAAAGCTTTTTATTTTACTTGCTGATTTGTGTTATGTTTTCATTTTAGTATATTAAAAAGATGCAAGAAATGTTAAGTGTGATTTTTATAATTTTATTTTCCACTTTGAAAAGAAAAATAAATTTTTTCGAATTCATTTGGCAAAAAGCAAACTCTTTTGATTTTGAGTTATACAAATATTTCAATTTACTGATCAAAGATTAAATAATCTTTGATTTGATTGAAATCTTTTGCAAATGTCGAATCTTAAAACAAATATTTTATATAGTAGTTACAAAGCGACGCAGTAAAATCAAATTTATTATATCAGGGCTCTTTGCGATTTAAAATACGTGGCGTGCAAAATCAAAGAGGTCCGATTTCTATCGAATTTTCAATGACACTCTTTTACGTGGACTTGGTTTAAGAATATTGCACAGAATAATGTGTGGAAAGTTTCAAAAAAGGTTGAATGCTAATAATAATTGTATAATTTGTATAGCGCCGTTTTGTGGAAAATCACCTCAAGGGCGCTGTATAATTTATTATGAGTTCACGGGTTCTATCTAATAATATCATTTATTTATTAATTAACGCCCTTTTTCGGAGCTTTTACATATGAAGACATATACGTGTGCATTACTACTCATTACTACTTTACTTTTGGTGAGAAATATACATTATTTATTGTACATAACTGAATTGCTTCATTAACAACATTTTATATTAGTTTAAATATAAATTGAAGATGTCCACTGACTTAGTATGACTGTTTCCCTCCATTAGTATTATGGGCAAAGAGAAATACATACGGACCCAGAATTTTTGCACTGAAATAAATACTGACTTCTAGTATTACGTTGTGGAATCCGGAAGCTTATCAATTCTAGCAATACCCGACTACCAACTAAATCATTTAGAATTTTATATATAGATCCAATTTTATATAATTTACAAACAGATATGGAAAAACATACTTACCTGGCAGGTCACTTCAGATAAACACACTTTTATTCAAAAGTTTACGACTGCACCCAGATAACATTACGGAGAATATAATGGACATTATATGATTTTACATTTGCATATTGATATTACATTTTCTAGAAGATGGATGATGTCTGCTCTAATTACGCCATGTGCTTACCAAGATAAACACCTCGCTTTATTTCACCAACTTTATTGAACTAAATAAATGAATACGGTTTATTTTCTAATGAATGCCGCATTAGAGTCCTAAACGGCTGGAGATAGTGAGACTATGGCACCCACAATCGAGATATGTGGTGAGGCTGAAGGTAGGACCTAACTATTCGGATCTGCTCATTAAACTTAGCTAAAGCCATTTCAAGCAATCTTTCAATTCTGAATGGCGGTCTTTCACCAGAGCGCTAATGAGAGTACCTTTCACTATGGAAAATGCTTTAATGAATTACTTGTGAAAAAATACACGACATTAAAAAAGAATTCGAACCCGCGACCTCTGGAATAATACTCGATAGTCAAATGATAACAAAAATACCTGGTATTTACTGATGTTTCTATGAAAAAGTTTAGATTTTTGGATAAACTGTCGAAACTTCTGAACAACAAAAAATAGTACCCACCTTTAAAGTTTCCACGAGACAATAATATAAGATAGTATCTCATATAAGAGTTTACGAAATAAGACAAAAAGTGTACATTAAATATTTAGGAAGGTATGTAGATAAGTGTGATCTATTCTTTTATTCATTTACTAGTAGATTCTGATTATAAATTAACTTAAATGTGAAATTATTTTACAGAGTCTCGACAAATTTCTCAACATCTTATTAAAGTATAAACGAAGCAGGTTATTTTCACAAAAAAACATATGATTCCCCTTTTCTGACATTTTCATTTTCAAGATTTGCAGCCATTTTCAAGCCCATGTAAGGAGGGCTTAATTCCTCTTTCCACCACATTTTTTTGTTTTCCATTCGGAATTCAAATCACTTTATCTGCTTGCGCAAATTGTTTTCGATTTAGGCGCCATCTGTACGAACCGCGCCATATCTACATTTATGTTTCCTTTGATAAACATTTGATTGCCCGGGATAAATAAAACGCGAAGCCGGGCGGATCTTTCGGAGGAATTTGTTTGTCGTACGAACCACCCCAAAAATCTGTACTTTGATAATTAGGAAAAATAAACAGAATCGGGTGAGCATACAGAAGAAGGCAATGACAAAGGTTCTGCGAGAGGGATGGATCTACTCTGCGCGGGGCGGATTCCATACAAGAAAATGTTAACTTTCATTTGCTTAAGAATCGTTAATTTTGTTTCAGATTTCGTAGCTTATTTTATTTGAGTTTATTTATTACAGAAGCAAGTTTATTGGAGGAAAATTACGCGACTTAAGCTTGCTGTGAGCGGTGAACGTCTAGTTACGTACCCTGAAATTTAATTCATTTACATTAGAGTACCTACTTACTTACTCTATGCATCCCTACCCGTACACCGAGAGCAACTTATCAAGTTAGGCCTTTAGATTGATTATAAGGTACCCAATACGTAATTATTGTTTCTAAGTTTAAAAATTTTCATTGGACATTGGCATTATTTTTTATTTTTTTTATTGAATATTTGATAAATGGACATGATGAACAGTTACACAAATAAAATTACAGTGTAGTGTGTAGCATATGATCTCAGAAAAACAAAGTATGTGCAAATTAGTTCGCAATTAGTATTGCTAATTTATTAAGAATCTTTTAAAATTATTGGTAAACCGGTTAAAAATGGGATTGTCCGACATCGTGATAATATATCAAAGTTTATCAGGAAAAACGTTTTTAACAGGATTACCGGTAATTTGAAGAGATTCTCAATAAATAAGAAATACTCATTTTTTTCCGAGCATGGTAAAAATAAAACGTACATTTTCTCTAAAGATAAATAAAATTAAGTACTTATAAATGAATAAAAAAACCTAAAATTCAAAAAAAAAAGTTTTAAGACAAACATAAACATAAGGTGACTACTAATGGTTTTTTTTTAAATAAATTTTATTAAAGTATATGAATACTGTGCTATTGTTACAATCGAAAATAAAACTGATGCAAGTAAATACTACTATAGATGTACAGTTGACTGTTGACTATAAGAAAAATATATTTATTTCGGTGTATTTTATCCAAGATTTGATATATTTTTAGACACAACGTGGTATCTTCAAAGTTTTTCTGTAGTGAGTTGTACATTTTAGGGAAAATAAAATTAAAATTTCTTTGGGCTAATCTGGTTTAAACTAATTAATATTAGTAGACGTAGAGTTAAACGTATTTGCACAAAGCATATTTGAGGCCTTTTCTGTAATTAATTCAAGCCATAACATTCTTCAAAGATGAGTTCATATTAAATTGTCGATATTATTTTGTCTCTTCTTAGGAATCGGTTTTTTAGAATCGTTATTTGTTTTTCAAATATAGATGATTGAAATATGTTTGAAGAAACCCATGAAATTAAAACATTACATTAAAACCAGCTCCAAACAACATATTTATATTGTTTTTATCTGTATAGTGTATATTTCATTCTTTATTAGTACATATAATCCGTTGTCTAATTATTAGGTAAAATTTTACAACGAAATCAGCGTTCAAAACCGAAAACAATTAAACATATATATATTACCGCCATCAGAAATAAGTATATACTGTATTACTGAAAAGTGTAAAACCGCTTTACATAATATCCGCAATGTATATTCAAAAGAAGAAAAAGTGCGTTGAACCAATGAGTAAAGCAAAGAAAAAATAAAATAATAACCTATTATAATCAAAATTTTCAGAAATTACTTAGGATTGTATTGTTATTTTTCGAATTAACTTTGTGTCGTTTGGTAATTATTTTGAAAAGTAGCAAAATATCCACAATATTGTGAAAAGATAAAGAAATCTTGATTGCATTCACCGAGTTGCAAGACAAGCTATAAAGTTATCGGCCAAGTGGGAGTGGAAAAGGGAGGGGTGGAGGGGCAAATGGGGGTGCAAGAGGGGGAGTTCTGGTGACACAAAAAGTCAAAAACAACCCCTGCAAGGCAGCCACAAGAAAAATTACTTGCCTTTATTTACCGTTCTATAAATAAGGATAAGGGATGCTGCCCAATTCTAGAATAGCAGTTTTTTTTGTTTGTCAATTAACCAAAACTCGTGTAAAAGTACGTGCACATTAAAATGTCAGCGGAAGAGAGGTTAATATTGATATTAACTCCACGATTATGCCATTAATTGGAGGGTAATTGTTGTCACTAATAGAGTCAGAACAAACCAGGCTAGCAGTGTAAAATGGAGTTTTGACACCAACCAGAATTCCAGAGAGGCAGAAAACTGTTAGAGGAAGGATCATTATAGCATCACTACTTTTCTAAGCTATGCAGAGTAGATGCTGTAGGTACAACGAGACATGAATTGTGCTGAAAATATTGTTAATTTGGTTAATGATTACTATATTAAATAAGCAAATGAATTAATATTCTATGGTAATCAATACTTCTGGTCCAATCATCGTAATGTAAGTAGTAACACAAATAAAATACAAAAATTGTTGTACCTATTAAGATGTAAGGTTGTTCGGACAGCCCTTAGGGAGGTGGTAGTTTGATGTTGATAGGGTTGGGAGGGGTTGTGAGGGGTTCTGAGGGGGAATCGGGGTAGAATGCAACAGCGGATTGTTTGGATTATAATACCTAAGCAATTACCTTCTGTAATTTATTTCTTTGATCTCTCTCCGCTATTAAGGTCGGCCGGGAAAGAGGGACTGCTCAAAGGAAAGCAGAACTATGAGTTGTTTTTATTTGCACGAGTTTATTAAGTATAATAATGTTTATATTGAAGTTCATCTCGGGGAAAATAATATTGTGTTAGTATTGGAAGGACGAATGAAAACGGATAATTGAAGCGTGCTGTTTCTATGATGTATGTACTTACGATTATATATTTTATCCATAAGATAAAAAGGGTTTTTTTATGACATTAACAAAAGCTATTCAGGTCTTTTATTTATTTATTAGAAATATAAAATTTATCGAGCAGGATGATATAAGCGTTGATCTATGTATGTACACTCACACATCACAGGTGAGTACGTATCTTAAATTTTACTTCGTAAAATCACAAAATAACATAGATGATTGATTTCCATATAAATCTGTCTTAGAATATATTTTTTACAATACTTAATTGTCTGTTATTTTTATTCGCTTTAAGAACTGAATCAAATATGTGATTCAATTAATTGTGCAATTTTTATTTTCTTGTTTTATTTTTCCAATCACGTGCGATGGTTATAATATAAGTTATATTTAAATATAAATATAATTTTTTAAAGCCCTAAAATAAGACATGTCTAAAGAAATGAGACTTTTAAACGATTATAATCGATTTTTTATTTAAACGTCGTAAAGAATTATGTATTTACGTAGCTAATGGTAGTGACTACGCCCATATTTATGAGTTTAAATTATTAATTCAACTTGAATTCGAATGCCAAAGTGTGAGTATTTCAACTTTTCCACAATCGTATATCCGAATTCTTCCAAGGATCAAATCGCCGGTTTAAATTCCACAAGTTTAGTAATTGAAGACGTACCAAAGAGGGCGGAATAAGAGAAGCAAGTTATTCCGCAAAATACTGCCTTGGGATACAATTCTGCGGAAAACCTAGTGAAAAATTCTCGAATTCTTGTGGAATCGCTAGGGCAAATAGTGGAGCAAAAATAATTGGCCGAGGCTGGGAAGTGGAACTAGTCGAGTGAACAGTAATGATCTTGTGGAGGTATTGCAGTGGAAAATTGTTTGTGGAAATTCGCGGAATTACCAGCGGAATTGCCTACGGAGAGTTTAGATTTTCCGCAGCCTTCTGGAAAATATGCTTTATTGAAGACGGTTGTGATTTTATAAAGGTTTCAACAGCAAATCAAATATTGAGATGTGACAAATTGCTTTTCTCTATCGTTTCTCTTTTAAGTATAATGTGGAATGAAACGTCTAAGAAAACTGATTTGTTTCTGTGATTTCTCGGAAAAACTTTATGACAGGCACATTTATGAAATCTAAAAACTTGCCCTCAATGCGTCAATAGCTATCACAGACCCATGAAATTTAATAATTAAATGATAATAAAATACTATGTTTTTATCAAAATTTTAATACCTCTATTTTTGATCATTTAATAATAATATTTGGATGATTTGCAAAGCACCGTTTTTGTGCAAAATCACCTCAAAGGCGCTGTACCAATATGTAATACATTTCTACAATGATCTGTGTTATTACTAACTACTTATGGAGATAATATACAGTACCATACTTACCTAGGAGGTCACTTGAGATTAACACTGTTTATTGTTTATTAGCGAAATTTAGATACGGTTCGCACGCACAGGACATAATTGGACTTTCCGGTATTTATTTTAATAATATGCATTTATGTTATTTAAAGGGCGTCTTCAGGAAAGGAAAAGCACATTTTATGCAGGGCGGTACCAGAGCACGAACTTTTATTGGCATACTAATATTGTCGCATTCTGTCATTATATGTATTAGGAAAAGAACACATGTTCTCGATATATTCTGAATGACTAATAATTTATCAGATTTTTAACAGGATTATTTTTCTCCGGTTGGAATAATTTTATATCGAATTAATTCTATCACTCAAAAGGTGGGTAATTTCCTGAGCAATTAAGCCAAATCATAAATAAAAATGATGTCATTATTCCGTCTGTTTACTCAAATGTGAATTATTTTGAAACAACTTTGAAACGCAAACAGACAATGTGTGTTCCCAATTCCATATTTCATACTGTTTTCTGTCTTCACCGTTCCCCAGCCATTAAATCTTCATATCAAAGCCCGGATGATCTGGAGGAGTATAATCTCTTATTCGCCGGTATATTTACTTTGGCAAAAATTTACAAAGATCTTCAAACGAAACTGTTTATAACTTCAATCGATTAACTTCCAGCGATTTGGCCAGGGGTCGCAAAATCATGCACTATGATGTACTTTACAGTTTTATTAAAATAATGCTGGAAGTTGTAGTAAATAATTTTATCAAGGGAAAAATCAACTCAAGGATAAATGATTTTATTTTAATTTAATTTAATTTAATTTTCTTTGGTTTTACGACCAGCCGGGCTTTAACATGGATTTTAAGAACAGAATATGCCTAGTGAGCTATCGAAAATTATACAAAAAAAATAAACCACCATCTAATGGTGTTAGGTAACAGTCCTACCCATCGCCTTTGAGATTATTTTTCATAAAAACGGTGCAACATAAAAATACAAATCATCTGAATATTATTATTTACAGTAATCAACTAGTTAGGCGACTAATGGTTGTGACAAGGGGTGCCAGATGCCCTTTGGCTCAGCACTGGCCCTGCAAGCTTTAAAATAATAATAATAAATTGACAATATTCGACAATATATAAACTACGTGACTAAATGAGGAATACCTATTTCCAAAGCAACACGCAAGAAAGCCTTTAAAGAAGAAGTAGAATTATATTTGTTTGGCATATTTTTTTAATTAAATAAATTTTAAAATAAAACTGGGTTCTATAACCACCGATTGACTGTTCCTTCCACCACTTTCGCATTCTGCCACAAAGCGAGAATCCTCGGGCATTATTGATACCGTCTTTATAAAAATGATGGAAACAAAAACATCACTTCGATCAAAGAAAATATTTACAAAGCCAGAGTAAATACGCGGGTGCTAGTGATGGGATCGACTCCCAATCGGCACAACTGCTTAATCGACATTACTTCATAATAAAATGGCATCTGTTCGGTATTTTTTTGATTCGTTTTAAGTTTATAACAAGCACAGGTGATTTGGAAGATAGTTTAACACGTGTTAAGCTAAGGAAACACGGTTGATTTATGGAAAAGCATTAGTTAAAAGTATGTGATGAGAATACTAAATCTTAATTTAGATTTTACCGTAGTCTCTTGTGTACGGTGTGATGACAGAATGTTCAATCAAAGTGGGATATTGAAGATTAAGCTCGGTCTAAGAAATGTAAAATATCTTTGTTTGCACCAAGATCGGAGAAATGAATGAAATAAATATAAAAAATGTATGGATGAAATACACATTGCTTACATACATTTCTGGAAAACAACTCAATTAGTTCGTTTTTACTTCTTTACATGTAGGTATTATCATATTTATGAAGTTATATTTTTTGGATGTTTTGCTTTGCATTCATAAAATTGGTAAAATGTACTGTTTTTGTTTTGGTATCATAAAAAATAAGATCCTTATCAGTGTGTTTATGATGTCTAGTATTACAAAAACGATATCAGATTTTCTTTTTCATCACTAGTCCTGGAAATAAGTGATTAACATATTTTGCAAACTGTAATTTTTTTAGGTACCCACCTACCTTAATTATTCTTTTTTTGAAAACTGTAGGTAAATCAAGAAAGAATACCAAAGAAAATGAATATTCTGAAAGTGAAAATTTGAAATGAGTTTAAAAAATTCTAATAGAACATTATCGATATTGTCATTATAATTCAAAAGTTGTTTCTCGGACTTTTTTAAAAATGGAATTCTTAAAGTAGCTTCCATTGAAAGATTTCGCTTTGCCTACAGAGATGGCGCTTGCTACGCTATTAGAATGTAATTTCCACTCCACAAAGGAGTAGGTTTAATGGAATTTCACCCCATTTTAAATAATGGCGGGTTTTTTGCCACTCTCTTCTTCACTCACTTCTTCTGTTGTAAGAGGGACGTGATTTGGTTATGAATGTTATTAGAGAGAGTGATCTCATTTACCCGAGGATGCTGCGAATAAGATTTTATCATTATCATTGGGTTTCAGAAAAAAATAATGAAAATATGTTTTATTAAATTTGTTGTTTTAATTAATTCCTATTTTTTTCAAATTGTCATTCGCGAAACAATTTTTATACATATATTAGTTTGACTATCCGGTTTCGCCCGAAATCTGATTTAAAAAAAATGGAAAAATTATCATTTTCCTTCTTCCTAGCGGTTATTTCAAATCTAAATTCTGTGAATAAAAATGCAAGCTCTAAAAAATGGTGAGTTGACCTGAAAATCCGAGACATAAAATAATGTGCTAATTTCATTAATCCAGGGCTCACCATTCAACTACTTATTATAGCTGCTTAATATGTTTTTCCAAAAAGCACATTTTACAAAATATTGTTACGAAATACGATTAAATATAACCAAACCTACCTGGGCTTATTTTTTATACAAATCTACAGTTTTTTTCGAGATTGATAAAATTTTGCACACTTGACCTTCAAAACAAGTGGAAGGTCACATTTTATAAATGATTTAAAAAAACACCCCCATACCCTTTCTAAGCAATAAAGCAGAATTTCGATACTTTCAACAAAACTATTATACATACTAACTTTATTGAAGAACTCGCTGTAATCAAATCTATTGCAATAAATAATGTATATGCCCATACCTTAATTGATAGAATCCTTGTAAAAAAACTACCATTCATATTTAATAATAAATTCCTGTAATAAATAGTATTCCCAACACCAGAGTCAATAAAATTGAGAAAATAGAGAAAAAAATGGTTTTATTAGCTTTTGCATAAATAAATAGTGAATCGGTTGTTTCCTATGACGGAATGAAAGCGAGAGCAACCCGACATCAATAAAGGAAATCAACACACCAACATGTTTATTTTGTTTGATTTTGAATCATTAATATAGATTTCTGTTGTAGTCATTTTAATGATGGTCATAATATTCCAAGACATCCGGTGCCCAATGTTCCCAACTTTACAACAGCGGGACGACGCACAGTGGGCTGAAAATCGCCTTTCATAGACATAGAGACTTGAATTTTCAAGGGTATTTTTTTTGGCTAGAAATGGATTCTGCTGATCATTACTATGCTATAAAATGTCGTACGAAGCAATTGCGTGTACAAATGAAGGAGTTATAATTTTTTAAGAAAAATTTGTATGGCGCTGACATTAAAAATGAGGATATCTCTGGAATCATAAGGTTGGCCGTTCTATCCTTACACACAGATAATACTACTATTTATTTGTATTTTTTTGACATACTTCATATTGTGGCGCAAGGTGCGATTTTTTTTTTAAAATCCTCAAAGTTGAAAAAAACCCTTCTTAATGTTGATGATTCATTTTAATGCTTAAATGCTTTTAGGCTTGCAGTGTAAATAAAATATTGTAAACTAGACAAAGCATACTCATATGTAAAGCATTTAAGCATTACAAATGCGCCATACAAATTTTTCATACATTTTTCATACAGCGCCATACAAATTTTTCTTAAAAAAATTATAACTCCTTCATTTGTACACGCAATTGCTTCGTACGACATTTTATAGCATAGTAATGATCAGCAGAATCCATTTCTAGCCAAAAAAATACCCTTGAAAATTCAAGTCTCTATGTCTATGAAAGGCGATTTTCAGCCCACCGTGCGACGCCAGCGCCGCTATGGAAAAAGCTTTTTGTGCTGGAAAAAACCTAATAAAATATGAAACGATTATAATAAAATGATCGCTTTGAAACTGAATGGTTTATAGGCCCATGAAACGGAAGCATCTGTTTGCAACAAACAATATTTTTAGCCGAGACGCGAAACAAATAATGAAACGATTGGGGATTGTGTTTTATTGTGATATAACAAACCACTCTCATGTAACATTATCTTTCCTTAAGTAGTTTCTGCTATTGAATACTATTAATTCTTTCAATTCGCTTTGTATTTTACAATAAGTGTGAATTTTTATTAATTTATGTAATTATTATTCGAGTTCATATTATGCCCAGTTTCGGAGGCGAGTATTGGATCTGTCGCTACGTTTGGTGACTTGGAAGAGGTGCCCGGATTCATGGGGTGAGATAAGTCTAGGTCTTTGTCCGATGGGTCTACCCACCAACTGTGCGGAGACCCTTTAATCTATTCAGCCGGACTCTCTCGATCCACCGCCTTGCACCACGGTGAGAGGAATGATCCTGGACACGCAGATCTTCAGATTCCCACATGGATAAAAATGATCCTGTTACAAAATTGACAGCATGCTAAGTTCCTGATAAAATATTATTCATTTAGAAAATATCGAGAACAGGTGTTCTTTTCCGAATAGATATTATGACGACATGCTATAATATAAGTATGTCAGTATCAACATCAATATTTGTGGGAACACGTGTTCCACCGTCCGTAAAATATATTGACTTTTTACTGATACTTTATTACGAATTCTTTAAATTCATTCCTACCTACTTATGGACCCGCACTCTTTGAATGTAATGTTTCTTTAAACAACTACGCGATATAATGTTACAAATATTTTACAAAATATTTTAGAAGCTCTCCATGTCAAAATGGTTACATTTTACTGCCTTTTTATTATGCATCTTCCGGTTAATTCGGGAACCAAGACAAATAATAAAAAAAGTATGCAGGATTGGTGCCGTAACAAATGTGGAATTAATCTCCACTCTCTCTGGTCCAAGAACAACTTCATGATGAAATTTTACAAAAATGAGATACAGCAAATTATTGTTGTTTTTTTAAATATACCCAAATACGTAATAATTTTTATTTTCCAATGTTCATTTGTTACTTAAGATTGCTAGTTAATGACACGGTTGTGTCGAAACCAGTAGCAAAGTAAGCAAAATTTAAGCAACAAATGTTCATTGGAAAATTATAAATAAGCCAATAAAACAAAAGCATCTTGAAATTGTTACATAGTTAATGTGCAAGAAATACAAAAAAAGAACTCTGAAAACTCTACAAAATATTGTTCAAGTAAGTGAGTGCGTCTCTTTTTCCTGTTACGATATGTAAAGGTATAATTGCAATGAATTGTATTATATTTTTAATTATTTTCGTACGTCGACGTATTTAATACTTCGGGAATCTTGCCACTGCAGTGGATGTTATACAGTCGAAACGTTTGCACAAGAGGTTGGGAGAAGGTTGGTTCTTTAGAAAGGAATATATAAAGTTTCTGGGTTTCTTAGTAGACGGTGATTGCTATTGATGATAGGCCAAGAGAGATTCGTTATTCAAGAATTAAATTAGGTGTATTAATGCTGTTTATGTATGTTTAAAAAAATAAGAGATATTCTCTAGAACACAACATAAAATGTTCGTTACAAAACCTATAATTTTGCTAAGAAATAAATCACTTATTGAGTTCTCAATGAAACATTTAAAATATACTGACATTTTGACAACTATTCCAAAATTGTAGGTTTATCTGCGGTAAAATACTAATGATAATTAAGTCCTAAAAAACCGTGACGTTCTTTTAGCACAAACTTTTATTTAGGTACCTATTTTCTACATTATACTACCTATTTATTCTACCTAGATACTACTTTCTATCAACCAGATTTTCTTCTATTCAATAATATGAATTGATTCCAAGTGCTATGAAAAAAATCACAAAATAATAAGCAAGCTTTCAATTACATATTTTCAGGAAAATAAGTGATAAGTTGTGTCACCTTGCTCAACTATTCCGACATCACCACAATTTCATCTCTTTTAACAAAATAATGCATTAGTTCTTTGCTATAAGCCATTATAACGGGATCGTCATTGGACAGGATAAAGCACATCACTAGTTCCGCCATTAGTGATGTCCCTGGTGACGGGATTAGGCCTTGAGTAGGACCCGTTGGCCGCTAGTGATGGGAAGCCGCAAATCGCACTTAATGCCTTGTGACATATATATAAGAAGCGGCAAATAAAGGAATTATCTGGAAAGTTCGAAGTCGAAATGTTGTGTGATATTATTTATTTCCGATGTCATCGTAAATAATATAGTATTGATGAAAATGTTGAAGCTACCAACCGGCTCCGTCTGAGATTAAACATTTAAGTGAAATACAAAAGGTATTCGAAAAGTTGTACTACAAGCGGGAAACTGGTGAAGAATCTACTTCACAATATTTGGATTCAATTTTGATTTGAGCTTTCGTTTTCGAGTAAGTTGAGTGCAAAATTGAAATTTTTAAAGTCAAATTAGAGAAAAATCGTTCGCTGCACATCAACTGTTTAAGACTTGAAAAAACATTTATCGAAACAAAAAATAAAAATTTTGAGATTGAAAATTTTGATATGCGCGTTGAACTAGAAATTCTAGACATGAAGAGCTATAATGCTAATTTCATACATTCAGAGCTAGCTCAAACATTTTCTGATTTAGAGCACTCATTTTCTGTTTCATTGTATTAATTAAACGTATTTCTTCATTTGATATAAAAAAGGTAGGTACTACCTTCCCAAAAATAAAAGCATTTTGTCATATCAATCGATTCTTTATGTTCCACCTTCCATTTATCTTATTTTTCTCCGTCGTTTACTGTCACTATTTCTGCCTTGTGGGGATTATTTCGGACACAAATCTGTAAATGGACCTTAAGAGTATAATGGACCGGGAGATTATTATATTCTTACCACCACCATGTGGTGGGGCCCTAACAGCCGAATTATTAAATATATATACATATAAATATATAAATAAAAAGTTGGAGATGTTATTTTATGGGACTTAAGTCAACGTTAAGTTGTGATTCAACTGTCCACAAATTGATAAAATTTATTAATTTATCTCAGGCCAAATGTAAAAGTGATTTAAAGATGTGATTCGAATACATCAATTAATTTTGACGTGTTATTATTTCATTTAATACCCTATCCCCGTACATTAAAATAAAACATGCATATGACCGCTTTATGGTAGGTGTTATTCGGAAAATATTTTAACAATAATTAAATTGTCAAAGCAATCCGTTTGATAGATTCCCATATCTTAACAAATTGCAATATCTAAAATATAGATGTCAGTATAAAATTCAGTGTTCGATCAAAAGATATTTCAATGGACAGTGCTTAAAAGAACTAATGATTGATCCTTCGATACCGGCGCACATCTAATAGACATGCCAAACACGAACCCAAAGTATGTATTTTCCTTACTACTACAACATAGCTCATAGCATATTAATATAGCGTCTCACACATACTCTTCTATTGGTTCACTTGATCGTGCCCTGTCCCTGACTTCCTCTACCATTCTCATAAGCGTCATATTCTCTACTTACATTCCTTTCTTCGTTCATTCACTCTACATGCCGAAACCATCTAAGCGATCCTTTCTTAATCTTACTCACTACGCTTACATCAGCCTTGCATTCTTTGCGAATCTCCATATTTCTCACATAATCATACATGGTTTTACACACATACGCCTCAGGGAACTCATTTCTACAGCATTAAGTCTACTTTAATGCTTCCTCTGACAGCTCCATCCCTCACTTCCATACATGAGAGTAGGTACCAACACTCTATTTGGACTGCTAGCTTCGCTTCTTTGGACATTTTAATGAAGTTTCATGCATTTACTCTTCTTTCAGTATCTCTATCAACCTCTCCATCTCTCGCATATTACTAAAATTTTACTACTTCCTCTTTTTTAAAAAATTCTCCACACAGCATCCCCAAAGATAATGCATAACTTTGAGGGAAACGACAGGGCCTCCTATCAGGAGTTAATCAAAAAAGACTGTTTGAAAGATGTTTTATTATCGCATTTTACTACCCCTTCGTTTGGTTTATGTCAGACAGGTATATTCTTCGTACGAAGATTTTATAATTTATGACGAAATACACGCGAAAACGAATACATTTTAGTGTCGAAATGTTTTCGAAATTTAATAACTTCAGTCTCGACTGATTAAAATCATCACTTAAAACTCCACACATTCGGAGAAGGGACACATTTAGAGTTGAACACTGGTTCCATTTTTATAGAGCGTTATTTCTGAACTATTCCGGACGTTTTTATTACCGGTGAGATTAATTTGTTTTAATCAGAAGCAACGCGAGGTGTGAGCTGGTGTTCTGAGCATAAATAAGGTGCTCGCAGACGAATCAAACAAAATACATGTGTTCAAGTCATAAAGCCACGGACGTACCGGATATTTCTGTTTCTGGCGGACTAGCTATATTTTTTTTCCGATGACATATTGAATAAGAAAAAATAGAACTAGCATTGACAAAATCTCAACAATCTAATTAACAATCATATTATTTAAATAATTTTTTTCTAAAAAAACACTCCCTTACATTCATACATAAAAAACACAAGAAATAACAACTAACACGTGTATTATGAACACTAGATCTCAGGGTCAATAACAGATCCAACAAGCAACCATGAATACAACATTTGTACAAAAAGCTTCTTGTACCAAACTCTAAAAAAAAATAATACTCTCAATAAACAATTGCAGCAATGTTTAAAACTCGAATTGAAAGTTTGATGCAAAACGTAGGGAGATTAGATATTGAAAATATACTGACACCAAATAGAGACTGAAGTAGAAACTACATCCTACCTATAACTAGATCCATAACAAGTCCAACAGAATTCAGGTCTAAACTAAAAACTTACCTTTTTAAGCTGTCGTACCCTTAAATTAAATATACCATTCCTAAGAGAAAGTCCAGTTATATTCAACTTTCCAATTATGTCCTACATCCTGTATCTAAATTTCGCTAATAAACAATTATATAATGTTAATCAAGTGTTAATCTCAAGTGACCTACCAGGTAAGTATTGTACTGTATATTATCTCCATAAATAGTTAAGTTATAACATAGATCACTGTAGAAATGTATTATAAGTTTGTACAGCGCCTTGAGGTGATTTTGCACAAAAAAGGCGCTATACAAGTCATCAAATTATTATTATTATTACTAAACCACACGAAAAAACACTACACCCTATATTTATAATTCTTTCAATAACTTCAAATAATTAAATTTTAATATGTAAATTAAATCCTACGAATTGGAGATCCCGGTGAGGATATCATTTTCTCTACTTGTCACATAAAGGGAAGATAGTAAAATATTTTTTATTATTGTTCAATTATATGAGAAAATGTAGTATTTTACATCTTAACTAGGTGAAAATCTGCGTTAAGGTTTAGTTTTTATAAAGCAACGTGTTTGTACCTGAACTAATTTGGATTTTGGCAAATATACGTAGGTATTCGTGTTTTATTAAATTTATTTATTTATTTCGCCTCACTGTACACAAATCACGTTTTTTTCATAAAAATTAACCTCACTAGGATTAAGCCTGTACCGAGGTTTTCAATTCAAATGTTTGGATTATTTATATAGCGCCGTTTTAATCGGAAAAATGACCTCAAGGGCGCTTTAGAACTTAATAATATCGTATCACTAAGACTTATAACTAATAACTTACAGCAAATATTTTATACTAGTGACTTACATCTAAGGTATCTAAGACTTATAGTTATTGGTAACTTAGTACTGGGACTTAAAACTAATCACTTGGGCTCATCTAAGACATATAGTTAGTGACTTCGGTAGAACTTCGTTAAATTATAAGAAACATTAAACGATACAACTATATACGACGATGTAATTATGAATGGTACCATTGGGATGGAATTATGTAGAGAAAATTAACCGATAAGTAGGTAATAGGCATATCAGAAGAATATGTGACGAACAAGTGGATAGAAATGAAAGACTCCTCAAAAAGATGTTGCAGAAAAGGTTAATAAATAATAAAATACTAGGGTAAATAGTCTAGTAGATATAACATTGTGTATGAATTTCGCGAATGAAGCAAGGAGTTTGTGTCATTACAGAGTTGGGCGGCATTCCACATGTTCTGCCTATCAATGCTGAGAAACGGTGTGATGGTTATGTCAAGTATACGTAACATCTGCCCTGATGACAGACATTGTTAACACCATACAAATTGTTGGTTAATGAAGGAAGAACAGCACCACGGCATAATATCCCGGACGTATAAACTTCAAATCATAATACGAGTATTATCCAAATTTTACGTACCTAAGTTGTAAATAGGTAAGAATCTACATACCTTAAAAATTTCCAAGAAGTCCCTGTATTGATTTTTAGATAACTATCGTAATCATTGTGAGAACATGGTGTTGTTTGTAGAATTAATAATATCTTTGAATCTTGTTTAAAACCTTTAAAATACATTTTATGTGATTTTACAATTTTAATGGACAAAAATAATATTGCTATGCGTGTTGTGGTGGCAATATTGTCCCCAAAATCAACAATCATTTACTTATTATGAACTATTTCTATAGGCAGCTACCTATCAAATAATTAATCTCCTGAAATTTCTAAGAAGAGTGATCTTAACCAGTACCGGTAGTGTCTTGTGTTTTACAATGGCGGGAGGAAGTGGGAGTCGCCCTGGCGGTCCTTTTATGAACTAGAATAGAGGAGATAATAAATAACAAGATGGCCTTTCCGGTCGCCTTTCATGTCAGTAGCTGGAAAATCTATTATTAACATTTCATTATTAAAATAACGTGTTCCTTAGGCTGTAAGTGTGTCTATCATAATATATGGGTAAATCACACTTCGAAAGATAATCGTATCATATCATTTTATACAGAAAAATATTTTAATGACACTTAATTAGGTAGGGGAGGGTTTTCAATAAAACGGAAACAAACCGGAATTAATATCTGTCTTTTACAATGATAAAATATTTATTATTGGTAACAACATTTTTCTGATACTTTTTAGATAACTATGTAAGTATAAAAAATAATGAATTATGAGCTTTGAAGCTTTAGTTCTCAACTTTTCTATACTGTGGTAATGGCGCGTATTAGTGAAGATTGAGATCAATTTAACATATCCTCGGTGTTTTGGGTGGTTACTTTTATTTTCATACTAGCTTAAGTCCCGGCGTTACCCGGGATTTGCGTAGAGATTTTCGAAATCAGAAGATTGAACGTCAAAATAATAGTAATAATATTTTGTTGATTTATATAGTGCCGTTTTTATGCAAAATCACCCCAAGGGCGCTGTACAAATATATAATACACTTTTACAATGATCTACTAACTAAATATGGAGATAATATACAGTACCACACTTACCTGGTAGGTCACTTGAGATTAACACTTAATTAACATTAACTAATTCTTTATTAGAGAAATTTAGATACAGGATTTAGGACATAATTGGACGATTGGATATAACCGGACTTTCTCGCAGGAATGATATATTTAATTGAAGGGTATGACAGCTTAAAATGGTAAGTTTTTCGTTTAGACCTGAATTTTGTTAGACTTGTTATGGATCTTAGTCCTGCAGGGAGTTTATTCCAAATCTTCGGCCCAGATGCTCCGAAAGCGCGATCGCAAATTCGCAAAAGAGGCGTAAAAAGGGTGTGAGGATAGTTTTTTCGAAATCATTTTAAACAGTAATCTTCTTTCTGTTCTGGAAGATAAGTGTGCAAAATTTCACCAATCTCGGAATGAAACTATAGATTTATTTATAAAACAAACCCACCAACAACCTGAAGACATAATGAACGTTTTTGAACCTAGAAATGTACTCGTTTTGAACTGCTCTATTCATGTGCAACATATATTTACTAGTTTTAGTTGACGACGGACAACTTTAGTAATCATAATCAGTTATCGATACATACGCATTAATTCCGTAATTTGATGAAATTAATTAATTTGATAGAATATCGCGGAATTTTAGTACCTACTACTATAATTATATTTAACGAGATAATACGTCATTTTTCAAAAGAATTCCTATAATTAAGGAGTTTTACGTCAACGCTGACACTTTCAAATCCCTGAAGCATAAAGCGAATTTTTTATTGGATTTTTTAAATATTTATCGTCAATTAAGCGTTTTTGTTTCCCAATTTGTCGAATATTTGGCAGCAATAATATGACTCGTACGTTTCGTGGAATTTAAAATTATAATGAGTTGGCAATACAACGGACCTCAGATTCAAATAATTTACACCGAAAAACCACCTTGACGCATGAATTTTCTCGAGAAAATTAGTTACAATAATGCTTTTTCTTATTTTAAACAAATTAAATTTGTGATTACTGCCCAAAGTCAGTGAAACTAAGGCATTCCAATTGTGTTTTTGTTGATTGATAAAATGAGGAAAATAAAAACCTGGCTATTAAGATGTGGTCACTAAATATGGCTAAAATAATTTCAAATGTGAATTGTGGGCGTTCTGGGCGAGTTGAAAATTCACTAGGTACCTAGCTAGAAAATAAATAAAAATTACCTAATAGTATGTGAAATAACATACTTGTTCTGCTCTGAGCCAAGGAACTTATTAATCTACCACAGAGGTCATCAAGGATAAGATTTTTTTTACCTTTTGCAAGTTGTTACATGTTGATATATTAAAAAAATCATTTATTATGCTCACCAAACTAATAATAATATCATAACTCAAAATATTTCGTAATGATTTACATAGTCGTTCATTAACATAATAATTTGAATAACAATATCATTAAAACTACGTGATTAACATGACTGCATTAAAAATAATTCACTTTAGATTGGTTCCAACATTTTACACCATATTAAACTTGTTTTTTGGGGTGAATTGCGATGCAATGCAGCAGATGTGCAATATTTCTGAATACACTGCATACTAAATTTGCAATTTGTCGAAATATTATTGCCGATAAAATATTATACAAATGGATTCTCTATGTCTTCGACATAAATGTGCCTTTTAACTGTGCGATAAAACTAAATTGAACGTTTAAATATTAACCACATCCCAAAAATATGTTGTAGAACTTCGAGAAAATTCTATTAATCACATAAAATGGTAGTTTTCCTGCATATGGCAATGTGGAAAACAAATCAGAATAGATTTTACATTTTTGGATCCTCGAAACGTACAGTCGTATATCCTTGAACTGAGTTAGAGACAATAAGATATTTCTTTTGCTTATTTTTGATATAAAATTCATCTCCAGAGTAGATTATAAAGTTAGCTAATAGATAGTTAATAAAATCTATCTTATACCGAGAGACGAATCACATATAGGAAAGTGAATTCTGATCAAAACCTTGTACTGTACCGCCCAGCATTAAATTTGCCTTTCCTTTCCTAAACACGCTCATTAAAGAATATAAATATATATTATTAAAATAAATACCAATTATGTTCATTTTTCCAATTATGTCCTTAATTCTGCATACAAATTTGGCTAATAAACAAATAGTTAATGTTAATTAAGTGTTAATCTCAAATAACCTACCAGTTAAGTATGGTACTGTATATTATGGTTCCATGATAACTCAACACAGTGACAATTCAACACGCTTTTAAAAAGTGATATAAAGTCATTAAAAACGATGAAAAATTATTTTTTGACCTAACCTAACCTAACTTTACCTACTTAACCCAGTTAATAAAGTTTTTGTTTCATCACTTTCCATGACTTTATATAAATTTTTAAAGATTTGATGAATTATCATTGTGATGATTTATCCATTCACCGTATATTATATCCATACATAGTTAGTAATAACATGGATCATTGTGGAAGTAAAAAAAAAAAAAATTAAAAATATATTCGGCGCTTTACAAATCATCCAAATGTTATTATTATTTGCTTTAAAAAATACATCGAAATTCACTTAAATGAAATGAGCTAATATAAACACCAATATATAATACGGTATCAGCTTACATGCTTTTTCTAGTAAAACGAAGAAATTTTGATTTATTTAAATATTTCCCCAATGTTATGTTATTTTATTATTGCCATGAATTCCAATCAAAAAGGTAATTATGCTGAAACAACATGGCTGGCAACATTTCAATGCCGAAGTTCTTAATAATTATTTGAACGTACAATGCGAACGGCGCCAATATCCAGCCATACAAATTATTGTTTCCGAATATGAATCGCTCGCACAAAAGCGACGCAGCTTTACAATACTCGCAGGGTAGGTTCCTATAGTCACTAGTCGCTGCTACCCACGCAGAGAGAGCTCCATTGCAGAGTGAGCATATTCTGAATATTTGCCAACATCGTTTGTGTTTGCTCGCATGTGCCCAATGGCACTGGAATAAAGGGCGTATTATCCTAAATGGGGTTATTTCAATCGGGCGTCGTGCCATCATCATTATGAGACCCCATCCCGCCATAGACAGACACATACCATAGAAAACAGATTTGCCACAAAGGGAAGCGCAAACAGAGGTGGGTTTGCAATCCTCATTTTGAATTTCGAAACATCTACATAAATGATATACGGCGTGAAGTATCTATCTATGTTTGAAATCTACATCCGTGGAGAGTCAAAGTCGTGTCAAACAAAGACACGCTATTGCTGTAAAGTCTGCAATGGTATTTGTGTTAGAATATGAGTTAATTCGATGTCTAGTGATGTCGCATATCATGAAAATTCAAATGGTTATATTATAAAATGACATAACCAAAGTGGGATGAAAAAAGTACCTACCTAATATTTACATTTTAACAATAAGTCAATGCTTTCAATATCCTCTTTTGGAAAACTTAAGTAAAGGTTCCTCCTACTCATTTCACATAGGTATCAAAAATATTTTCTCGGTGTATCTATAACTATAGTAATTTACGCAAACTGAGTAAAGTTGTACTTTTTGCGGCTACTCTCATTAAATGTATTATTACCAGTTCACTTTTTTGCTTCAATGAAGATTTTAACATGTAATAAAACTACGAAGACTACGTTTAACGATTCAGTGCATGCCGGAGGTTGATACTTCCAAAGCTACAGTTATGCAAAGAGTGGACCACACGACCAAAAAGGCATTTTTCTTATTTAATTAATCAAAACCGAAATTTCCACTGAATTGTTTGTATGTAATTAAAAACCATGAATTTTATGCAACATTTTAGAAAATTTCGAATAATACCGTTTATCTAAATAAACGGCACTATCTCGAATACAATTATTTTTTAAGCATTTTCCAGGCAGGTAGGTCCCATCATAATGAAAAAAATGCGAATAAGAAAATCCTAAAAAGTTCTAAATCCAGAGAGTATCTGTAAAGAATCTGTACTGATATTTTAAGATAGGCCACCATCTTAAGCCGGAAACGGAACGTACCAACGGGCTACATGCAAAAACGGTCTAGTTAAACAGGACTTCGCCATGCTGTCAATAAATATACTGCTGAGCGAAAGTTGTGGTCAGTCACATTGGTGACATAATTTATTTATGATTTTGTCAAAAGTTTAAATTAACTCCCACTAATTTTGATTTTCAAAATCTGACGTAAGCATTGTGTGTGCGCAGGTAGGTACCCCCCGTTTATAATAATATTGATGCCCAATCAAAGCCCTAAATATAATCATATTATTACATCGCAACCTTTAGTTTAATAATGCTACCCAATCATCCATTATAATAACACACGTGGACACACACAATTTACTGTTACGACGTGATTGAACCATTCAAATCACGTATTAATTATTTCGGTTCGGAAAACATTATTCCAAATGGGATTGTCAGATTCTAATACCTGCTGAAGTATTGAAATCAAATTAAGGGCTAATTCTGTATCTCCAAACACTTATTGATTTTGTTCTACACAGAAAAAAATATAATTTTAAATACAACCGTGATAATGTAATGACTTACACGGAGAAAAATGAGTAGGTTGATTTATTGAAATCCTGTTAAAACGTGTTTGCAATGTATTTCCTAAAAAAATATTACTAAATTCAAAATAAATCAGAAGACGTGTTCATGCAGATTGCAGGTGTCCTTTTCCTGATAAATATTGTTCCGAAATCCTAATAACATATTCGTGTTTTACTGACAGTTTGTTAGGAAACCTGTCAATGTTTATGTGAAAAACTATTTGTATTATTTATAAGTTTACTATTTATATATGCAAAAAAATCTGTTGTCCTATATAAATAAATAAACCCATCCGTTTAAGGCCTGCAGTCCCGTTTATAAAAGGAATAAGAATAATTTAACCAGATTTTAATAAACTAGCATAGCCTATATTTGATATCAGTAAGTTTTCTCCGTGTATTCCGATAACCCGCATTCTAATGAGATATCACGAAGAGAACTTTGCAATGCTTCAACTTAAATTTTTAACTATACTTAGAAATACCTCAAATTAATGTATTTATAAAAAAACAAGAGAAGTGAAAAATTAAGGCTGTTTAACAGTTCCAATTTATTTTCTAGCATTTTGGTGATGTTTTTCACAAATGCTCAACAATAATTATCAATAATCTTCCCTTTGGAGATCGATTTTGACAAGTAATTAGCATCATTTCGTTATTTTAAGCTTTCCAATTAAAACATCGATGAAAACAGTGACATACTTCCAGCCTGTGTATACGTGCAATCCCGCATCAAAGGGACTTATTAAAGCCATCCACAATAATAACACGCCGTGGAATAACACAAACAGAAGTATTAAAATCGAAATACCGCTCAAATGGTTCGCGGATTGTATACACTAATCCCGTCTTTGACAAATTGTAATTTTGAACAAATGTATAGCCCTCCCCACCGGCTGGGGTGGGCGATACCTCACCCCTGCGCCCCTGCCAGTTTTATTCCCGTCCCGCTTTGTTTCAATACTTATCGAGAGGGATGAATGGAAGATATTGCCACTTGAAGTTAGGTATTTTGTTCGGAGGCTTATTACAAAGTGGTTGACAATTATTTTAGCATTGATAAAATTTAAAATATATATTAAATTACTCCATGGGAATGCTGTGACAGTGGAGTTTTTAAGGAGAGACAGGAATGAACGTGGGTCTTAAAGAGTCCTGAGTTGTTGTAGGAAGAAAACACAAGAGTTGGCAAATAATTCCATAACTGAGTCGTAAAAGGGATCCATTCTAACTGGAGACTAACTCTTAATGGGGGATTCTTATCTGGCAAAAAATAATCCCTCAGGTATGGAACATTATTAACATTATTAACATTTTTAACTTCGAAGAGAATCTATCAAAAAAATACAACAATCTAACGGTTTAACATGTACATACGGAATTTTTGGATAGGTATATTTTTATTTTTTAATAATTGTGTTTATTCATGACAAACTGTAAAAAGGTGCGTCTCCTCTGTCAATATTGATACAGAATCACCCTCCACATTTCGCAATCGCTATTCAGATCTCCATATCGCCAAAGAGACATCTCTTCAAAGAGATGAATTTAGTATTTAGACAAAGATTTGTTTGCCTTTCGGAAAATCCCTCCGTCCCCTTAACCCGGCGATACCCGTGATTAGCTCAGAACAAACATTGTTCGGAACATCCAACATTGTTGGGCGAGGGGAGGTGCGGCGAGAGTAGGAACAGTGTTGATTTTACAAATTATACAGTTGTGACCACTGAAGTGATAGACCGATAGAAGTGTATTGTGGACGTGTGCGAGTGCCAGAAGTAAGCACAACTGAAGACCGTACGATACGATACGATTGTACTACCCCAGCCAAGAGCATTCGTGTCCTTGAGCGACCGGTACACCAGGAGCACTGATTTGGACTTGGAACACGTGCTCTCAGGATGATAGGTGGTTCGAATTTAACCAACCGGTATATGGCGACCTAATACGCCAAAATAGGAATTTAGGATAGGCAGGAAAAAGGGAATTTATTGAGCGTTATTTTTTCTTCTTTGGGACTTCCTTCTTCTTGTCTCTTCTTACATTACTTTGTCTCTTCCTGGTTCATATTGTCTCTTCTTGGCTCTTATTGTCTCTTTTTATTTCTTCTAGTTTTTTCTTGGCTCGCCTTGGGTAAAGCATAATTGTGACAAGCTCAAATGTCAAAATTTGATTATATCGATTCTGAGACCACTGTTAGAATCTATAGGTCGCAAATACTATCAAAGGATGGGCATATTTCATGAATGCCAGATGATAGGACAGCAACATTTTTGACAAATCAGACATCGTTTGGCAGAAGCAGGCCGAGAAAGAGGTCAAAAGACTGCGTGGAAAAGAATTGGAGTAGGATGGGAAGGACTGTTGACTGGAGGCGAACGGAAAAGTCCGCAGCCAGTAGAGAACATTTGTAGAGGGGCCCAAACTCCACACTAGGATGTAACGCTAATGATGGGGCCTAAAAACTGGTTAAATCAGTTTTCTTTCAACCAGTATTGAACACACTTCTAGGGGATTATTTATTCAGTGCTCGTGATGGAGAAATACGTCTTTTGATCAATGCTTCTAATTATTGAACGGATGTTTTGTATTCGTGGAGTAATATTGATCTTGCAAACCGAGTTGCTAATCGGGCGGATACAAACGAAGGAAGTTGATTGAATCGTTTAAAATTCAGTCATTTATTCGCATTTAACAGGAGTTAAGTAGATAACGTAGGTATCTACTTATCACAACTTTTCTTTGAATTTTCTTCAGATTTTTGAAGTTTCATTAAAAGCTTTTAGCTATTTTTATAACCGGAAAAAGGCTGTCTTTCGGATAGAAGATTAAAATCAATAGTTTGTGGGTACATGGTTTATGAAAAAAATTGGAATAGTCGACTACGCAACATATATAAGACGATAAACGATAATAATATTATTGCATCTCGACTTCGCCCGAGCTTCAACACCGTGTATTTCCTTAGTTAATAATTATAAATTGTGATGAACTGCCTTATATTTTGACTGATGGTGTTATTTTTCAATACAATTGTTAAGAAATTCCTGACAAAAAAGCTTTAAAAATGTGTAGATGCCAAAGTTATTATTCATGAGTGTTAAGTGACAAGAACGAACACATTTTCAGTGTTTGTGGATAAGATTAAGAAAAGATTTCGATTTTGAGACGTACTAATAATAATCGTTTCTCATAATAAGCGACTTTGTAATCCAAACAAGGAAAAGTCCATTACAAGAAGTATATTGAAACAGTTTGTATTTGATTGCACAAACAATGCAACATTGCATTACTATTACTTGAGTCGTTAGGAACGGTTTTATTGCAGTTTGAAGTGGGTCTTTCAGCACTGTTTACTTTACCCGTTTAAACAGGCATTATGTTGTTCAAATGTGTTCTTTCATTCTATGTTTAGAATTTATTGAATTCTGCTCTATCCGCTCTGTATTAATGGTTATCCTAGTAGTTAAATTTCAATTAAGCTGTCAAATTGAAATGGGATATGAAATTCTAATGGTTTTGTAAGATTACATTTCTAGTTCTATCAAATCAGGAAAGTTTGATAAAGGTTTTTGACGTCTTTTAATTGTGTCTAAGGACATTAGTTTTAAATCACATTTTTCATCAGTAATACAATAATAGCAATCTAGGTGGGTAGGTACCTACACGGAGAAAAATGAGTAACGCTGAATTATTAATCCTGTTAAAACAGGACAAGAGGCCGTTTCCTATATGGGAATATATACACGAATATTTCGGAACACGTGTTCATGCACCTGCGTTGGCCCTGTTAATATAATATAATGTACATTTCTTTTTTTAATTAATTTTTTAACATGAAACCTATCAATTCATTCGTTTAGGGACTGCGGTCCCGTTTTTAATAGGGTCACAAATAATAGATTTTGAATAAATTAGCAATACTTTTTATCGGGAAGTTTTCCATATTATTAAGGCGATGCAATACGTAGTAATGCAAAACCATGTGTTTTTGGTTTGAAAATTTGGTCGCCTAGAAATGTTTCAGATGCTTTAAATAAATGCCGCGAGTATAATACATCTTGGCCTTTGAAATAATGGAGTATTTTTTACATAAGTCTTTTTATAAGCCCAGAAAAAAATAATTTATAAGGCCTATGAAAACTGTTTAAAGTTCAAAATTTCTTACTTACGAACCCATTTTCGGTTATGGTTTTATTGTATAATGCGGAAAATTAAGTTATTTATAAAATGATCGGAAAACATTTAAATATTTATGCCTGAACATCCACAAAATAAAATAAAAGGCACTTTTTGGCCATGTTTTTTTCTTGCCTAAATCAAAACAGCTGGATGGTGTTAAGCGGAAATTTAAGCCTTATCGCCATCTACGTAACGAGTGTTATTCAATGGCGGCTCGATTCTAAATATTACACGACGTAGTGCATCGCTTTAAAAACGAAGTTTGATGTAAAAATGATGAGATTCCAATTAGTCTAACAGGCTCCATATGATTGGGAACAGTTTACTTGTGCGGTACTCATACATATATTTATTAAAAATGTGTTCTACATTTATTTTCAAGGCTGATGCAATAGCTCAGTTATTAATCAATTTACAAGATGGTTTGTAAGTAATATTTTAAAACAATTCAATTATGAGCAATTTATTATAAATTATAACACACATAGCTAAAACATTGACCTGCTTCTGCTGCAAAACCTTGCCTTTTGTTTTCAAGAGATAATAGTTTTTAACGCCGTTTATCAATAAGTACTTATTGCATAAACAATAATAAAATTATTACGTCCATACGTGTCATCGTGTCAATATTATTATGGGAACATTTGTGCTATTAATTCTTACATAAAACAATCATTTAGATAACGCGCAATGATATTATTTAATGCTGTGTCTACAATGGCGGTAATTGAGACGTGAGAGTCATCTGCTAAAATGATATAATAATTAAAATATTTATTACATTATGTAGTATTTTATAGTTACTACCCGGCTTCAGCACAGTTACTTGTATTGAGAATAACCAGATGTAATTTTCTATTGGCATTCCCAATTGGGGTATGTTTTATGGCTGGAGGTTCTTGGGAGGAAGAGATGTGGTGGAGGAAGGCGGCAAAGTATGTGGCTGTTTAGATCTGGTCACCAAATATGACTATCTTGAGCACTTTTCGATTCTGAATGATGTGCTTATCGCCCTTTAGTGCCCTCAATAGTTTCTCCCACTCTAATTTTTGATTTAGTTACAAAAAATGTCTCCAGATTTCATGACGCCATAAGTTACCCATCGAAAGTTTTTTCATGTTTCGTTTTCACTAATTTTTTCAAATTGCGTGGATTTACGAAATTTTGTGACTAATCAACAATTAAGTTATTTATCAATAGGAGTAAGCAGAGTAGTTGATCTGCCACATAAATCTGCCCTAATGCGACAACTTTTTCTTATGCGTGCTCTTCCTCAGTAGGATTATGAAGGAATCTTTTTCCCTACCGACAAAATACAAGGCCTCAAAGTGTATAATAGCCAGGTAATATTTTCAACACACATAAAAGTTAAAAATTTGTGAGGCGCACATGAAGCCGTTCTATTTGTATAAAGAACATTAACTTTAAACTCAGTAAATTTAAATGATTCACCAATAATAATCTAGAAAATGAAGAAGCTTGCTTATCCGATATTTTAAATGTACTCAAATGAAAGACATGACCAATCGCGGAATAAAACTATTTTTTTGAGCTGTAACCAAGTTTGGAATATTAATTTCAATAAAATCATGTTTATGGGATTGTAATCGAATGATCCGATTGAATGCACCCGCCCTCAATCGAAACGAAATCAAATGTTCAACCCTTAATAATTCCCGCCCTCCACTTGGAATTGATTGTGCATTTCATTTAATTGAACAATGCATTTGATTATGTGATCGATTTACTGAACGAACTGTTGAACCTCGGAGAACGCTTGCAGAACTCGACGAATGGTGGAATAAATTCATTGGAATGAAAAAAAAACAATTACTCTGGAATTTATTTTCTGTGTTTATATAAGTAATCATTACATGATACCCATACAATTGGGGATCGTTGATAGTAATTTATTTTTCTATGATACACAATTTTTTTCCATTTCGCGTTTTTTGCGATTTCGAACCGTCTTTGTACATTTTTGTCTTGATGGTTTATCTTTAAATCTTTCACAACCCGCGACGTTTATAAATAGCTAAATACTAATATTAATTTATTTTAAAAAGCGTTAGTAATGTTAAGTGTGTTTTAAGATGTATTTTTAGCTTTGGATAGCTCCCATTAACGATGCAATAAACGCAGAAACCTGCAATCTTTCTCGACCTTGATTTAATATGTTATGTTGGAGAGTAGGCTTAGAATTTGTTATTATTGGTGATATTAATATTATTGGCGCACGTCAAATTTGAAAACAACTAGGTAATACTCATATATGCCGATTCTGACTTACATGAGTAATAGGTCAATTATGATTTTTCTTCGTTGCATCCAATTTGGGAGGAGGGTTTGGGTTACCAGTGAAATAATTTATTGAATAATCAACACCTATCCCATAGGTCAGCCCAAGTGGTTCGCTACGTTTGGTGATTTAGCAGGGGTGCTAGGGTTCATGCGCCTACCCACCAGCTGCAGGAGAGTTTGAGGAGACCCTTTGACCTCTCCAACTGATCTCTCAACCAATTACCTTGCACCGTAGTGGGAGCGATGTATTCATACGTCCGTCACTCCTAAACACATTGATCTCTGGAGTCATACCCCTCCCTCATACCTTTTTCCTTTCCAAAAATTCTTCTCTTTCCTTTCCTTAAAAAAACCTTAAACACAGCATCCCCAAAGAAGACATAGGACTTGAGGGAAATTATTTTACCCAGAGCTTCCTGTGTTGAGTTAATGTAAAAAAAAATCATCTCACTATGCATCGAGAGGTTTTCAATCTGAATTATGTAGAATTTAATACAAAACACAAAGACGTTTGTAACAAAATAAAAAATGTATCTTGTACAATGCAAAACCTTGTTTTTTAATCAATATTTCATAACACTATCAAACTAATTGTTAAATCATCCCCAACGATGACTCATCTTATTTCCCTCTGTTCATCAAGCAGGCCCTTTCACACGACACTTAACATCCTATCACGGCTACTAGTAGATAATATATAGATACAAGCATCCCACAAGGCTGTGTACTATACCCCACTGTGATTGTCACCCCTGCCTCAGGATCGTCGAGTGACTGGCAAAATCTTTTCAGGAACCGCTGAAAAAATCAGGGGTGATTTTCAAAGACCTGAAATCTGTGCCGGGGGTAAACTTTTGAAACACATGTCTCGAGGTTTTTTGCAAACAAAAAGCTCTGCTGGTTTTTCGGTCCGATGCCTTCGCATTGTAGCTTGTTCGTTAAACTGTTTGGCGGAGCGGAAAGATAAGAGAAAATGATTTTTCAATGAAGCTTTAGTGAAAACTTTACAAAGTCTGAAACTTGTCGATAGATTGTAGCATTATTAAAACAGCACTATAATATTATTCTTAACATGACATATTTTTAGAGCTGATATTATTTACATTTTGATGATTTGAATAACTCCGTTTTTGTATCGTTATTTCAAGTGCGTTGTACAAATATTTTTTTCAAGGCTCTATTATACTTGGACTTATAACTACTAACTTACAGCTAAGATTTATAACTGTAATTTAATAAGAAAGCCTCGTAGAAATATATTATATATTTTTACAGCGCCCTTGGGGTGATTTTTCACAAAAACGGCGCGATGCAAGCCATCCAAATATTATTTTTCTTATTAAAATTTGACTTCTTATAGCTAGCAAGTAACTACTTTGTATAACTTTTACAAATAAGTGAAGTTCTAGCATAGAATTGCCATTCTTTATCACCACCAAAAAAGCATTAAATTTTTTACTATCATCTCTATCATACCATTATACTCTATTATACTATTGACGGCATCCGGGGTAAGACACTCGACTAGCAAGCTGGAGGTTGCGGGTTCAAATCCCAGCGTGCGCAAGTAAATTTTATATGATTAATTTGTGTTATTTCACAAATTACGCGTTTAAAATTCCAGACTGGAAGATACTCTCAATAGTTACTTCCCAACATTCCTCTCCTGATTTTCCTTGCCCTCCCCACAACCTTCAGCCTCACAACATACTCCGATTAAGGATGCCATACTCTCGCTGGCTCCGAACAGTTGGGAGCAGTTGGGACGCCGGGTACACTTAAGCCAGTTTTACCTATTAGTTTCCTCGAATCCAAAACAAAATTGTTTTGTAAGTTGATATTTACTAGCATGTTGTTAGGTTACCTTAAATTTTCTCACATTATGTACAGTCATTTTTTTAAGTTCATATTTGAACTTTGAACAAAGAAGTTTAATCTTCGTAAACGGGATTCGTTAAAACTTTTTTGTAATATATTTTGCTAAATCAAATTATTATATTATTTCAATGCAAATGTAGTAGTTGAACTATGTAAATATTATTGTGAAAACAAACATATACTTACAAGCATCTTTCCAAATCATATTATGTTCGTTGCTTCGCGCCTGGTTGAACAATCGGATTGCCACTTTGGTCGAGCTAACCCCATGTGACGATGTTATAATTTCCTTATTACGCCCGCTTCTGTGCAAACGTTCCCCAACCTTTTGTAGGATGGGGTTACTTTATATAGAACAGATTCGGGGGCGATAAAAATTATAGCGGATTATGATGGATGCACGATGAATGTTGAACAATATTGTGAAAGGGGGCTATAGTTTGATGATTTGCGGTTCAGTTGTCATGTTATCGATTTAAACTTAGTAATATGTACATCGATTTTCATGAGCTTGTTTTTGTTTTTATATATTTTGCTCATAAATTGAATGATTTTATTTATTTATATGTTTTCTTATTGAAGGTAAAATCACAAGGAGGAAGTCCATAAATGGTTTTAACCAACTGAAAAAATTGAAACTGTCAATTTCCCGAATTTTTATAAATAATAAATAAATAAAAATTAGTTGGCATATATATATTTAAAATTTTTATTTTATTTTGGTTTTACGCCCTGCTTTGATTTTAAGAACAGAATTTACCAAGTGAGCCATCGAAAATTATACAAAAAAAAATTAAAGCATGATAAAACAGTAAACTAATAATCTGAATAGGAATCAATATTAGTAGAACATGTAACAGTAACATTTTAATAACATAGAAACTAGAACAGTACTAAATATAAGACAAATCACTAAAACTAAAAAAAATAATAACTACATTACCAACGCTACTACTGGCAAAGAAAGGATGAAAGTAGATTGAAAGCTGTTGAAATGAGATCCCTGAGGCGTATGTGTGGTTAAACCATGTATGATCGTGTGAGGAATGTGGAGATCCGCAAAGAGTGCAAGGCTGATGTAAGCGTAATGAGTAAGATCAAGAAAGGGACGCTTAGATGGTTTGGGCATGTAGAGCGAATGAGCGAAGAAAGGAGTGTAAGGAGAATATACGATGCAAATGTGAATGGTAGCAGAAGTCGGGGACGCCCGAGGAAGACATGGCACGATCAAGTGAATCAGTCAAGAGTCAGAATAATAGAAGAGTATGTATGAGACGATGTATGAATGTGAATGAGGCAAGGAGTGTGTGCCAAGACCGAGTTGTTTGGCAGTCCGTCCTCTCTGCCTACCCCTCCAGTAAACGGCGTGATGGTGAGTCAGTTAGTTAGTTTACCAACGCTACTATAATTTGTCGGTTCAAAAAAATGTTGGTTTAGATTACGCTATTCTATAAGTGGAGTCAATAAATATATCAATAGTACCCCCAAACTTGTTGCCCAGATCATGCATCCTATTGGTTAGTGAGTGTCTGATAGTTGGTTGCGTATGTATTGCAGAAGAATGTTACATTCGTCTTGTGTTCCTAGTTGGAAAATGGAATTTAACAGTGGCAACGATGGCAGGACTGTCGATTAAGTTATTATTATTACTTCAAGGGAGCTGTGTAGACCCAGAAAATATGCCACTGCTCTTAGATACGCAATATGTATTGCTACGTTGTATAAAATCCTACCGTATCTATTATAAATATTAATTATTTACATTCTTCTAGTTTCAAAATACTGAAGAATTCTCATAAAATACAAATAGTAGCGATAAGTTACAAGTAAGACCACTAACCAAGAACACTCGAGATCTCTTGAATCAATAAACGGAACATTGCCTAGGTCAATGTTATTAATTGATTATTGTTTAACATTAGTATTAGAGGAATTATCATAGGTCTTGCTGAATCATTTTTATGATGGTGTCATCTGATGGTGTCAAGGAATGATGTACATCAGAATCTTGAATTGAGTGTTAGTTTTCTGAGAAAAAAACATTACATTGTCTGGTTTTGTTCGTTTCAAGTGGATATGTTATTTTTCGTATGCTGATTCAACTATTAATGACCTGAAAAGAAAAGAAAAAAACAAAATTCAATCTCTAAAAACACAACCACATTCATAGTTATTATTGTGCTCATTTGCATTCGAGTTTAACCTTGTAGTAATATCTATGAAGTGTCGACAATTTTCAGTGCATCCTACATCTGAACCTTTTACAATCCATTTTTCTAGTATGTATTATTGTGACAATCATAACACCGTTTCAGGATACAAATTAATAGATTTCACACCATTGGTAACTCTTATGCTAATGTTGCTCATGTTTTTAATATGCCTCTATTTAAGTATAAAGCGGTACTAATTAAACACATTTCATATTTTAACGAAAAAAGGTTTTTGTTTTTGTTTCTTCTTCGTTGCTTGGTACTAAAGTTTTTTTTTGTTTTGTTTACATATATTTTTTTTTTCTTCTTTCTATATTGTACTATATTTGTCAAAAACTCTCATGTGTGTAAATGCCATTTGTGCCGTTAACTCAAAATAAATAAATATTTAAATTATCAATTAAAAAACCTTGATATATTATCGATATTTCAGCAATGGTTTATGGAGTTTTTTTTCTCTGGATCTTTAATATAGTGGGTCTCGAAAATTGTCAAGTATTTTAATATCTTTATGAAGGATTTTTGTTAATTTTTCTGGTTTTAAATTTGATACTTAGCTAACAGAACTGTAAAATCTCTTCCTATTATACTTTCCCAGGATTACTTACAAAAAAGGCATGAAGGCAAAAAGTGCATTTTTTTAAAAAACAATTAAAATGAGCGTTTATTTGCCAAATGCCTGAAAAAGCCAAAAAACTCACATGAAAACATGTCAAAAGCTAATCATTTTTTACCAGCATTTTTATTTGAACAACACTATTGTCTTTATTGAACTTTGTAATCCACCGCTCCGGGTTCGAACCCCCGCCCGCAGTGTTCCCAGCGGGACACAACACTACCACTTTACAGGAGGAGGGTTGGGGGAGAACTACCCTTACTATTATAGCCTGTAAAGCGAAACCACAAGTTATCGATGCGTTTCTAATATCGTGTTTATATTCATCTCTACAACTCAATGAAAAACTACAAAACATAGTTACCACCGCACTTCGGTTTTTCAAATTTATTTTGATAAAATATTGTCATTGTGAAATATTGATGCGAAAAATCAGTTTGTGGGTTTATGGTTTACATATACTGCCGTTTATTAGGTAGGTCGATAATAATCTGAACGATAAATAACAATAATATTCACTTATACAACATGATGCATGTTTTATGAAGGATGATGATCAAGTTATTTTATAGCTAATGATTTAATGTGAGTTAGTACCCGGTTCAGCCACAATTTATACATAATTATTTAACATCAAACTAGTTACATTATCATATTTTTTGAAAATAAACTGTTTTTAAAAATTTATATAGCTCATAGTGTATATGAGGTTGCGCGCTGAAAATAGTCGCCTTAGATAGAAATACCTGATTAATTTTCATGTTTGTATTTTCGTAAAAGATAAGATTCTTGTTGGTGCATTTGAAAAGGCGTTTGATAAAACAAGCCCCGTAATCCGGAAGCGATAAAAGTGACTGACACGAGAACAATGATCTGTCTCTTGGCATTATATTTATTTATAAGTTGTTTTTTATTTGTATTTATTGGTTGGTATTCCTTTCCCCGCCGTAAAACATCACTTCCGATTCCGGAGAATGACAGGGATTTATTCGACTGTTTGCGAGAAAATTTGATAGATGGCACTTTTCCATAGTGCTTATATTATCTGCGGATATTACCCACAACTTGGTAGGTACTTGAAAGTTTTTTCAAACCACCTAATAATGTTTTTTTAATGCTTATTATTCTAGGATATATTATACATTAGTGTTGTACCGTTTCTCCGCAAGGGTAGGCAGAGTGGACGGACCGCCAAAAAATTCTATCTTGACACACAATCCTTGCTTTATTCACATTCATATCATACTGGTACAACGTAATTGAAATCTTATGTATACATACCTGCTTATCTGGTGATATATTGTTTGGATTATAACGTTGTCGAAATATAAAAAAAACACTTCGTTGTTTATTTATTGTAGACATTAATTCGTAGAACTCGATTAATTTTAAACACATTTTAAATAGGTATGAAAATAAGATTCATTAATATTTATTAATGGTTTCTGCAAGTATTATATTTTTATTATAAGGATGACATCATGAAAAAATATGATAATTATTATAATAATACCACCATAAGGAAAGAAGTCATATTTCTTTTAAGATGTATTTTATTCGGTCAAGTTAGGCCACGGAAATGCCCATTTTTGACAAAGTTATTAGACTAGAAATTAGCCTACAAATTACAAAAAAATCGGTGGATTCTACGAATTAAAAAAAATAACAATAAACAGTATCTACTTTCTAAGGTGAATAAATACAATTTTAATCCATTAAAAAAACATGTTAATGATAACATAATCAAGGAAAGATAGAAGTTTAATTAATTCTGAAGTATTAGGATGGTTTGGTGTGATTGTTGCGAGTAGTTTTGAGGCATCAGTCACCCCGTCGCACTTCGTGGGGCACAAAGAGAAGGAGAGAAAGAATGAATGAACATCCCCTAAAATGATGGATATAAACGAGCGGGGAATGACGCAGTGGAACCTTTGTTTTGTGGTGTTGCGTAAAAAATACAGCCAACCAAGTTTTTTGGGGATGAAAGTTCATTCGCGTCCCGTGAAACCTGCCTAAATCCTTTTTTAATTTTTTTTTTAATTTTGGCGAAATCAGTGCACCGATGAAATAGTTAATATAGAAATTACGTTCAAGAGACCAATTGTAATGGTATTAAAACATAAAAAATCGGAACACCTTGAACATAACCATAGATCACATAAATGCGTCTGTAATTTCCCTATAGCGTCACCAAATGTCAACAAATCACCACACGTACACCATCAGTAATAATCACATATAGTCTTTTTATTGAAATTTCAAATTAAAAACGAAGTAAATATGGCACATTAGCACATAATATAGTTACATAACACAATGTTTTATGACAGATGTGTAGAAATAAGGGTGTGCCAAGTACTATGATGTAACGTTCATTAATCAATCGTTCGTATTAATCAATATTGAAAATATTGATTAATAAAAATGGTTTTATGTTTGGTACTTTAAGTTATATTCCTTTAAAATATTCAAGTTGATATTCCTAATGCTAAAAATATCAAAAAAAAAAAATTGTTAGATGTGGTATTTTTCGTCGAACCAATACTTTTTGTACGCTACTGCGCTGGTAGCTTCCGGTCTGTTGTGGTTGCTAAATAAGGCGTTATTAATCGGAAAATGGACCAAACTCCGCAGGGGGTGTCGGACCGCTACCGCAAGAATCAACCACCCTCGGCAGAAGGCGCTAGTTTACCGGAAATACCGACGGAAAGACGGCGGGAAAATAATATGGTCGTCTTTAAATGGCGAAAACAAACGGTTAATTATTATGTTAATTGGTAAGTTTATGGAAAATTATTGTGTTTACAAATGTATTGTTTTTTAAAGTAGTTTGGAACACCCGCCCGCAGTCCCTCTTAATATGCAATAGTCCAGTGCCTGGAAACGTCAATCAATAATAATTATTATGTTTATTAACAATATAATAGGTTAATATATAATAATTATATCTATTGATGATGATGACGATGATTGGATTATTTGTATAGCACCGTTTTTGTGAGCAAATCACCTCAACTTATTAACAGCATACGTCGTATGTAATTGAATTACTACTTTCAAAAAAAAAAAAATTACTTTCACCTATCATCGGTTCTTGACTAGGTACTCTTAAGAAGAAAACCGTTTAAATTTAGACTCGTGATATAGGTACCAAATCTTTATAATATCCCAATTAATGCTTAGAAATGTATTCATTTACTTGTAGTTTATTGAGAAAACTCTAAGAAACTGGATGTAACTACCTACAAGCTATATAATTTGTTATTTATATTTGGTTTCCACAATACATTTGAAATTGCATCCAAATGCCATATGTTTACAAGACAAGGTTTTATGCAAAGCACAAAGGATAGCAAATTATCAAGCAATAATTCATAAACTTGGTTGTTTTCAGGTGAATAAAAAATCAAAAAGCAATAATTGTTGAATGAAAAACTAATTTATTTATCTTGCATTCTTTGGCGGTTAAAAATAAGCCGATGTAGCACAGTGGTTCCGTGCACCTGACGGTATTTTTTTCTATAGGCTAATAATTATTTAATATAATAATTTAGGAAAGGTTAGTAATAATAATTTTTTTCCATCCAGTACAGCACGACAGAAACAAAAATTGATTTGAAATTTACGGGTATATAATTATAGAATTGCTTTAATTCATGGAAAAAAATTAAATCTCTAATCTATATTATGTACCTATTACATGCCTTTACAAGGCTTTTTCACATTTCAACTGCGTTATTCAAACCTCCCACTAACAACTAAACACTTGTTCTGCCCCAAGTGGAAGAATGCTTTCAGCCCTAAAACAAACGGGTCGTCTGCGAAGTCAAGTGCCGTTGTTTTCACCCCACAATGCTCAAACCAGCCCCAGACCTTTCTACTACCTTCCTACCTTCCCACAATAAAGGAACTTCCACAGAAAGGGCTTTTGTCTTAGGTTTGTTAGCTCCCACAACCGCGGGATAAGTGCTATTCGCTTGTTTTTCCATTTTTTTAATCCGCCATTTTGTTGGGGGGACAATGGCTCGGATTGATGCTGAGAATGGTGAAGGGTTGAACATAACAAAGATCTGTGTATTTCAGAAAAATAGATCTTGAGTTTAATTATGGTATGCAGATACCTAAGTACCTACTTATTTACTTATTTTTTAAGTGAATACCTGCTGATCGAAGGCGATCACGCGCTCTCATGTTATTTCAATATTATTTTAAAATATGAATTTGAGCTTTAAAAATCACACTGTAATGTTTTCGTACGAGAGTGACACATTTAATTGGAACGGAAATATGTTCTAAGAAATCGTCGGGAATAAAATATAATGCAATCAATATTATTATACCGCGGGTCGTGTTTCTGATGAAACACGGTAATATGTTTACTTACACGCAGAAAAATTATGATTGCTAATTTATTAAGAATCACTCAAAATTATTGATAATCCCTTTTTCAAAAACGGCAAACTTATTTATATTCTTGATATTCATTAGCACTATTATTGATAATCCGGTTGAAAACGGGACTTCAGACCTTCGACATATGAATTAACAGGTTTCCTGATAAACTTTAAGTAAATTTCGAATATATTCATGTTTTAACATAACGCCTGCAGCCCCGTTATTAACCGCATTACCAATAATTTGAAGAGATTCTCAATACAATACTCATTTTTCTCCCTGTAGAATCAATCCACTGTACCAAGGTTTATGGTTGCTTAATATTTTATTTTTACATTTTCACTAACGTTAAGGAAATTTTCAAAGAAGTTCAACTCAGATGAATGAATCGTATACGACGTTTGCTCGTCAAATAACTAACATTATACAGGGAATCAAGTGTATTAATCTATCCTGAATAAAATAATTACCACGGTTTTCTTTGACATTTTAAGATGTACCTACATTATTTATTTAAACTTTGATAACGTCATCACACGTTCGACTGCTCGAGTGTTAAATGTGTACTTATAAGCACTTAAAAATAATTATTGTTTACAGATGATCTTCATTCATTTTGTCACACTTCAAATGTAATTGGAGGCGTATTGAAGACATTGTTTTATTAACGACTAGTCAACTTAACATTCTTGCGCAATGACTCTAAACTCCGAGGAATTCTTTGTAGAAACAAAAACATACTTCACAATCTTTGAGAGTAAAATAAAACAGTTTTAAATAGTGGTGAGAGCAAGTTATCAAATTATAAATTAATCAGGAACGACTTTTTCTTTTTAACTTATTTAAGGTTTTAGGTTTACCCATCAATGTAATATATCATATATAATATATCATATGTAACAGCATAGACTGTTTTATCTCCCGGCCTGCAGGACTAACTTGCCAATGGTCATGCCGGTGGGGAGAGCAGTCTTGCTGTTGAACAGAATTAATTCGGATATCGACATATTTAGCATCGGTGAAGCTGCCTTTAAAAGGCAAGCTCTATTGATGCTGGTATAGTTTATACACCACTTATTATGTAATACCATTTTACAAATGTACTTAAAAACGAAATAAAATGTAATTTTGTAATGTTTTTAAAGGAATAAACTAATTGAATTGAATTGAATAATTGAATTGAATATCAGTGAAGAGGATGATAATACTTACGAATCGAAACGAAACATTAAATGGAACAAGACACAGAAAAATAAATTTATAATGGTCGCAACTAGGAATTGAACCCAGGATCTTTAAGATATTGTCCCGGTAATCTAAGAAGTTAGTGTAATCTTATTCTAATAAATTTATATAAAGTACTGAAAAGTTACTTTTCTTTATCTGGATTCCACTCTTTTCGGAGGTCGACTATCATTAGGACAATCTTCACCCTACAGACAACCCTGACTATTTTTTTACAATGTTAAAATTTATTCAAGTTAGGTAAATAATAAGTAAACGAGGTGCAAATAAGTGGTAATTTGAAAATACGGAGATTTGGCATACTTGGTAAGGGCATACCTTATCATTTATCATAGTGATTGGTTTCTTACAATGTAGCTGTTTAAAATATGAAGTGAAATGTAAAAGAGATTGTGTGTATCCCGCAAAAAGTATTTTCAAACGTTTTGTCAATGCTTTATATGATTTACATAAAAAAGTAGGTACACACTACATATTTTCAGTCCAGAAATTTGATATTTTTAGGACCAAAATAACCTTTCATTTGATATTATTACTGGTGTTAACGTTTTTCACGCTGAAAAGAATTGTCAAATAAAACAGGCGGAAATGCGTAATACTTGAGGCGGATTTATTATGTGAGAAAATACAATTGAGATTTAGGATTTCCTGTTGTGAAAAATTTCGCTTCTTATAAATTAAAATAATACAAGTCGTGGCGTGAAAAATGGTCTCAATAATAATACAAGTGTTGTCATGTTTATTCAAAAGAACTTGAGGTTGTTTTTTGGACCACCCGTCCATCAATAACTAAATTAACTCATTTCATTTTTAAACTAACGCATATATATGCAGTATTGCAGGAGTACGCCTTTAATTCCTCTTGTCGAGATTATTATTAGGTATATAAAAAAATCGAATAAAATTATGTAACTCCAAATCATTAATATGTTATCGGTAACCCCTTTTCTGCACCTAAGGTGATATGAGATCCCTTTTAGATAATATGTTTTTCTTTTAACTATGTGAACATTTGGCAATTTCCCGCAGGATTTCACAAATAAAATGAAACTTCAATAAGCTATGTCTTACCATACATGCCTTGCTTCATTCACTATCAAAATATTTATCATGGACACTCTTCTTTTGTTCTGACCCGTTCTGTTGAAACATCGGTCGTTCTAATGACCCAACTTTATTATTTTATTCACTTGACTGTGCGATTTATTTTCAGGACATCCCCGAAATCTTTTATGCCTTTAATACTATCCCTAAACATTCTATTCTACGTCCACCCGTTCCATGCTTTGCCTAAAATAATTCTAAAGTGACTGATAATCCCCGGCCGACAATATCCTTGTGCTACTCGTACCTCACAAGACTATAATGAACGTCGATTAAACTAATGACTTTGCCGCAATTAAACAATGTATGTGTCCGCATTTAATTAATCAATATTTCAAATAATAACGCATTATGTGAAGTTTATTCGCAGTGTTGCCAGTTGTCAGACTTGACTAAGTTAACCGCCACATTAATATTCCGGCGTAATGTTTTGACAATGGCAACAATTTATTAGGTGTAATGTCCTTTTAGACGGTTGCCATAATTCATTCGGAGGCAAAGAGAGGAGTATTTAATAAAGGACAATGAACAAGATGTATATTGTTGAAGGAATGCTGAAAATCGTCTGGGAATTATGATTGTACTTTAGACTAATTGCTTTGAATCATAGAAGAAAGCAGGCAGAAATTTGTTTTTGGAACTAGTCTTGTATTCATATGTAGTATAATCTTATGTGTTTTTGATATGAATACGCAAGAATTTATTTGAGAGACCTTTAAAAATACTAAATTTTATAATAAAATCTATCATGTAAATAGGCAGGTAACCACTTTCAAGAATACCAAAAGAAATCTCAATAAAATTTACATAAAGCCCAAAAAGATTTTTAACTGTTATTTCGGAGTAAGTCCAAGGTACCTAACTAAGTTCTTTAAAATACATTTTTTTTTACTTTTCATGTATTGTTCAGGTAGATAGGTAGGTACCTATTGTTTTTTTTTTAATTTGACAGCTTATTCTTCAAATCTGAGTTATTTCAATTCCCATTTGTATCAATAAAAAAAATCTTGTTTGTTTTATGATTTTAGCTTCACAGATATCATACCAAGTCCGACTAGAAAGAGTATAGGCCTATGCAAACGACCACTAAATTACTAAGTCAGTACTGTCGCAAATTAAACTCAATCGCAAGCATATTATAATCACTCTTAATATAGTATGCTTGCGATAAAACAACACAAAAATCAACAGTAACAACTGCCGCCATTTGCAGACTGTCGTTGTACTGTAGTCGGTTTTATATTACACCAAAAAAAGATGAATGCTAAGATTAAGATTTCGGCAATTATCTTTAAAAAAAATTGAAACTATGAGATACAGGATTTTCAAAAAAGGTATTAAAAATTTATCTCCAATCAAACGCTTGACTAAGTCAATTATATATTATTATCTAGTGTGAAACCATCTATTTTCTGCAACAATAATGTATACTGCATTTAGACCACTAGGTGTTGCATCTCTGGGAATGCATCGCGTGGGCGGCTAAAGTCGCAAAGACACAACAATCTCAGGAAAATAATGCAATTATTATTATGAGTCTGAGTACTCCATTTCCCGTCTGAATTCCTGAAATGTTTCACTGAAACGTTACCACGTGAACGAATTATATTTAACCTATTTTGGAAACTATGATTAAACTCCCGACAAGTCGTCGAGTCATCAGAAATTACAATACCTACGGCTATGGTAGATGAGTTGATTGTTTTAATGTTCTTAACTTTAAAATCGGAAGTTAATAAGCTATTAAAATATCATGAGAAGTGATTGATTTTCACTAGTAAAACATAACCTATGAGGGTATATCCTATATTTTTTCATCTCAAATAATAAGTATTAACAATTTTGTATTAAATATTACAATATGAATTTTGCCGGCAACCCGGACGTTTATTGAAATCACATTATCATAAACAAACAAGTAAGTAACCCGCCTCACTAGAAGATTTCTGTTCTTAGACGGGTACATATTAATGCTAACATATTCACATACATACATAATACGCAATCACTTTCATTGTTTGAAAACCTAAATCCGTTGGACAGATAATTAAGTTTTAGGAGAATAAATTACTCACAAGTGAATGGTATAAAGTTATACATGGTCAAATGAATCAAAAATTACCCCTCGACCACTGCTTCCAAGTAAGCTAGAAGTTGCGGGTTCTAATCCTTGCGTGCGCAAGTAAATTTTGTTTTGATTAATTTGTGTTATTTCACAATTTTACTTTAAAAATAATATATACGTTCCAGAGTGAAAGATATTCTCAGTATAATCCTGCTGTAAGACCACCATTCAGAACTGAGACGTTGCTTGAAATGGCTTTGGCCGTGTTAAGTGACCCGATATGAATGACCAGTTACTTCCCCATATTGTACCCCAATTGGGGATGCCATAGTCTCACTGGCTCTAGACGTTTGAGAGCAATTGGGACACTTGTGCGGTTTCACATATAAAAAAATATTGAAAATTTAAATTGTAAGGGTGGGTACAACAGTAAAGTATGTAGGTATTTTATAATGAATGCATTTACTCGTAGATGCAGGGGGGGGGTGCGCTTTTTGTCCACCCTTGATATTCAGTTAGTTTATACTTCAGCCTATAATCAGTAAATCTTATTCGATTATAAGAGACAAGATAACCTGACGAAGGTAGTATATCACGGAAAGAAATGGGCTATTATTATTTGTCAGATAATTGTGACAAGGGTGATTGTTCTTCAGACAGAAAGTGTATTTTCGTGAAAAATTAATGTTTTTCAGTTACATTAATTAACAGCGCTTTACCCAAAGCGTTGCGCAACTCAACTGTTTATTTAAATAATTATAGTTTTAGTTTTAGCGAGATCAAACAAATGCGTTGTAATAATGAAAAATAAACGGGCAGCTTTAGCGCCACAAAGATAACGAACCAAGCGTGGATTTTAATTCGTGGCAATTATTCATTACAGAATCGCCCACAGCGCATCGTTAAATCCCATTTCATACAATGGCGAGAGTATTTCAAAAATAGTGTTTGTCCACCTGTCAGATTGACAGAAGGAGAACTTGTTATATTAGCTCAATCATCGCCAACCCGTGGCTTCTGAACCAGATAAATCTGTTACAATATTTTCATAGATGTAGAAATAACATTTCAAGTTATTGCATTCGAATGAGCTATAGGGCGTTCACAAGGGTAAACAAGTGTAAATGTGTGCACAAGTTGAGGGCAAAATTGGTACTTGACAAACAAAACAAGTATTATATGTTATCTTTTATCATTTTTACTTAGGTGTAAAATGAAGCAATCGATTTAAATTTTTTAATTTTTTTTGGAGAACAGTACCGGTAATAGTACGGTACCTACTATGTAAGATGCAATTTTAATAACATCATGGTTTTGAAGTCAATAAAAAATTTATACAATTATTAAAAAAATTAAATGTCAAAGGATAAAGAGTATGCATTACTGTTTAAGACGCAGATAAAACAGAATTTACAACAACAAAAAACACACCCTGCTTCTAATTGCACAAAAGTAATCATATTTTATAGTGTGTTGCTAAATGAGGCCAATATTTGGAATTATCACTTAATTTAGCGAATTTTTTTCGAAACAGTGTTTGAAGCAGAAATAAAACCTAGTTGTGGAATTAACGACCATATTTTTAAATATACTGCCATCATAACCAAAAAGGCAGCCGCACATGTTCAATGGTCACGTTCTGATATACGAGAACTTTCAAGTTATTACCCTATTATATTAAAAGCACATCAGAAAATTTCCAACTGCCTTTTACTATATTGTTACATTAAAAGAGGAGACAGTCATTGAACACATCAAGATGGATCTACATTCTATAATAATGACTGTAATGAATATTTAACTATTTGTCTCGATCCAGAAAGGTTGTATACCACTGTATTAGTTGTTGGTGGTCGTGGCCCACCGTGGAAGAAGAAAACCCCGCCAATGGGCGACAACGCGAAGTCACCCGACCGGAACCGAACATCGCCGAGCTTTGCCGAACTCCTCATTAGCGGCAGCCTATTCCTCCCGACCATGAAAAATCACAAAAAAGTGTGAGAGACCATTGTGACGGGCCCACTTAATGTAATGGAAGAGGGAAATGGAAAATAAAAAGATACAAAAAAACATATAATACATGATGTATAAATAAATAGTTAAAGCAGTTGTGAAGTGAGTGTGTTGACGCGGAAATTAAAGAAACAACAGTCTACGAGCTTTTACACGAAAGTGCTTTGCGGAGCTCAAGAAATAGAAGGAAACGGGTTATCAAATAATGTTTTTAAATAATTAATGTTATTGTATGAATAAAAATAATTTAAATAAAAAAAATCGATCAAAATACATGGAGGATATTGTCCGACATAATTCAAGAAAATGCAATAAATTCAGACCTCTAAAAAAGGGAATTAAATAAATTTTATTTTTTCATTTAATTGAAAAGTAATTTTTTGTGGTATACTGAACCATCGAAATAAATAATTTTGCTGTATATATTTCTTTAAAGGTCGATGTAACCGAACAGATTGGTGAAATTTAAAAAAAGATCCAGTAAAACCCACTATATTATAGTATATTTATTTACAAAATTACTTAATGTTTAATATAATTAATAATTAATGGGTCTCTTCAAACAAAGGATTCAAACTCTATTTGCTATTAGAAAAACGTTACGTTAAATTTTTTTTATTTATTCATCGCACCTTTCAGATTAGTGAAGGAAAAGAAAAACATATTTGCTCTAAAGCCAAAATTTCTACTAATTTATCTATTTATTAAATTGAATTTATCTATATATATCGATAAATTAATTTTATTATTTAGTGACTTTCAGTATAACTTGATATTATCATCTAAACACGTGTTCTGGAAGATGCAAAGTTGTCTTTTAATGATCGATTGGTTGCTTTCGGTGGATGGCCATCAGAGGATGATAGCGAAGCTAATGGTCGTTTAAATGTTTAAGACCAGAATCCATGGTCCATCGCAATGATGCTGCTAACAAGGCCTAAGCATAGATTGATTATTGATCATTTAAATGTTTATTATTATGACGAGTGGTTTATTTGAACTAACGGTTCGAATCCAAAATTAAATTCCATCATTATACAGTCGTTTTATCCATAGAATAATAATTTTATTGAAGGTGACTAATTAAACAATTAATTAAATTTTTGTCTCCTGAATTTCATATCTTTCAATTTTGTCACTCAACTCGGTTATACAAACGGATGTTTAATGGCTTGTTAAAACTATTTTGATGTCTTGAATTTTCATAGCTAAGTCTAAAGAATGCTGGAAGGCCTATACATAATATATATAAATAAATTGTACAATTGCACATATAGTTGTATATTATTGATCTACGAACTAGAGAATGCAATCCATTAGCTATAAGTTGTTCATAAATAATCTACTCTGTAGTTAGTAATAAGGTAGGCCATGAAAATAAATTTTGATTTATTTGTACTGCCCCTTTAAGTGATTTTTCACAAAGGTGTCATGCAAGTCATGCAAGAATTATTAATATTATAATGAATCCTCAATGTTTTAATATCTGTATTGAATTGTGATATTATTTTTGATATATCACACTTTCTTCGATGTTGTATGTATCTACACTTAAAAGCTATCAGAAGTCTTTTTAATGATTAAAATAGTAACCAAAATAGCGGCCATTACTCAAAATACGCTCGTTGATAATAACTTCTCATTATTACCAAAACCGAAATAGCACCGTGATTATTTCAGTCTAAAACGAACCAAAGGCAAATCACAACTTCGGAATAAATTGTTTCTTACTCTCGTGAACCACGAAAGCTCACCACATCGTCGGCGAAGCTTTCGCTAGTTAGTGTAAGTCGGAAGCTCGGGAACAATGACTATTACCCGAAGCTTTACAACTTTCGGAGCTTTAGTCTATTTTATGACTCCACTCAAGCTGTCATGTGAGACTGCTCTGTGCGAGGAAAGAGTGGAGTTGAGGTGGAGGGAAGGAATGGTTGAGCTGAGAGAAGAAACGCGGCTATTGTCATTATTTGTTTTATAAATAAACAAAAGAAAGGCGGTGGAGATGTCAGAGCTTAACTGGATGCCAGGGCTTTGCACATAAGACATATGAAAATGGATTAATACATACTCTTAAAAATTACTCATCTTATCATGTATTTTATTTGCAGATAAATTCAGAAATATTCAGATGTTTCAGTAAGGAAATTTATCTACGTTGCTTGAAATTGCTTTAGCAGTATTTGATAATCTGATCTTAATAGCCAGATATTTTCCCACCTTCCTCTTTCCCATAATTTTCACTTTCCCACTACCTCCAACCTCACAATACACCGTAATAAGGGATTCCATAGTCTCAGTGGCTCCAAACGGTTAGAAGCAGGGACTCTTGTGCGGTATCCAGATTGAAAAAAAATATATATTAAAAGCTTCAAAATGGTAATGTGTTTTTCTGAAGTAAATAAAACTGCTAAAACCTGATTTCTGGCGTCATGAAATTTGCACTGTTTAACAAATACTACGTCTAAATCAACGAAAATATTTTTAGCTTTTAACGTCGAATCCCTCATTAAATATTATGTACAATTTAACTTTTAAAAAATATGTAAAATACACCATACTTGCTCGCTCAATTTTTTCAGTTCATCAATGTGAAAAAAGATTTATGGTTATCAGAACTTTTACTCATAAAGATTTGAATAGAGCCGTTTTTGTGCAAAAGGGTGTGCCAAGGGCGCTGTACAAAAATATAATAAATTTCTAAAATGATCTATGTTATTATCAACTATAGATTAAAAATCAATCAATTTAAGATCTAGCACTAATACAAAGCTATATGCACAATGCATTTGATAGATGAACGCGATGCTAGAATACACATATATGTTATTATTCTTATTTATTATTTTATTTTATACATGCAGATAAAATACAGGACCATACTTACCTGGTAGGTCAATTGAGATTCACATTGTTTATTAGAGAAATTTTGATACGTTTCGCACCCACAGGACATAATTGGACTTTATTTCAGGAATTTATTTCAATAATACTTATTTATGTTCTTTAATGAGTTTATTAAGAAAAGGAAAATCTAATTTTATGCTGAGCGGTACAACAGTACAAGGTTTTGATCAGAATTCATCTTCCTAAATATGATTCGTCCCTCGGTGTAAAACAGATTTCGAATAATGTAAATCCTAAAATTAACAAGTTGATCATACTTAAAACTTACTGAATAAAAAAACTGCAAAATAGGTTCAATGCAGGTACAGTCGCAAATACTTAAACACATTTCGTGATAATAATAATCGTTATTCAAGTATTTTCTGGTAAGTGGTAACCCTGTATCAGAAGTGTGAAGCGGAGCAACACGAATAGAAGAATGGTTCCTAACCGAAGACACTTTTCTGGATCTTTTCCTAAAGCTTTCTGTCAGCGGAGCTTTGACGCGAGAGCTTTTGTTATTCCAAGTATTTGAAGCAATGACAAATGACAGGCAGGAATTTCAAAAATCGAACGTGTAATCGGCCCTGATTTGTGGAGAATTTAAATTATCCGTCGAACAACAATGCGGCAGGAGTTTGGTGACAACCAAATTCAACTGAGTGACGGTTCTTTGAATTATTTAATGAACTTTCCACAAATTGTTAAGTAAATATTTTGTAATGCAAAAAATTATTTCTTTGCGATATTATGTTTTTCCGTAAAAATTACGAAGCTAGCAAAATAGAAAGTGTGTGGGAATACAAATAATTGCATTATTTCAATGTTGTCGCTAAATATAAGCTAGCAACCATTACCATTATTGTTTTGAATCAATAACTAATTAATTTGGCCATAAGTAGGTACATCTTAAATAATATTTTTCGCATACGGTAACCTGAATAACAACGTAAGAAATCTTTGTATCACCTTGGTAAAAGATCGGTATTAAGCCTGGAATGGTTTAGCCGTATTTATTAACAATAGAAAATAGTCTCTAGTAATCTGAACATCTCTTTTAATTATTGCAAATTTTTCAATCAAATGTTTTGTAATATTTGCAAAATTCCACAGGCAAACTACGCAGAACCTGCTGACAGGCTATCTGTAAATACTAACGGTCTTACTAATTAGATTCGTCTACGCCGATTCAACGTTGGTATAGCAAAGCCGGCCTTAAGCCTGGCTTAAGGCCATTTTAACCATACAAACGCAGTAGTAATAGTTCAAGTTTTTCTCTGTTCTGACTTTAAGTTTTGCGTATATTTTCCTAAACACAATATGTGACTTTTATTCCAAGTTTATTGACACTACCCTGATCGATATTGTAAGTCAATGGACGTCCCGAGTCACAACACTCCCGACATGTTGCTTCTATCAACAACTCCGATTCTTCTCCGTTTCTTCAAAGTGTTTGGGTTCGGATTACTAAAACTGCCGCGCTTCCATTAGTGTCCAGACAATGGGATCTACAGATGGATGAAAGGTGAAACAAGTTTCAAACCTTTGTATTTATTTTTAATCTGGTGAATTGAAGTAATGAACACTTGGTAGACATAATATCAAAAACAAGTGTTGTAGGGTACAAAGGTATGCTAACATTCTAATTATATTTTAACTACACAAATTTACCTATTCACCTTTTTGTCGTGCGTTAATTGACTGAAAAAACATGTTTCTTTACATAATATACATACATTAAACAACACTGGACCTAGTCCAGTACTTGGGGATACCAAAATATGAGCTTTCATCATCACCATAAGTTTTGGTGATTCTAAGATGATAATTATTTCGCTAATCATTATGATTATGTTAATCATCTCTGTATTGTCCACTATTTTTTTGTCTCTTGAGAGATTATTTTACAAATTCAAATCTCTTTGCAGTCCTCGATTAACATATGTAAATGAGAATCTTCAAAATTATAACTCATTAATTTAATCTGTGTACTGCAAACTATTTATCATAATTTTTAAGGTACTTTTAGGGTCTTTCAATCAAGATATTTCTCTTACCATGCAAAGAACTCCTCCTTAAGGTTTTCACTTGAATTTATTGGGGTTTCCTCGAAAATATTCACATTATTTTTAAAAATAATTACAATAATATGCATTCATAACTTTAAAAGTTATAAAACCTTTATATTTTTTCTACCTTTTCAAGTATTCAATGCAAAAAAAAATCACATTAAAATGGAATTCCATGATGAATGATTGAATGGAATTCCATGATCAACAGTTTGAAAATTAAATGAACTATCGTCGATTAGAATTTTGATCACATATTGTGTGTATTACTATGGAAATAGAAACAATATTGATTTTAGTTGGTTTCCTAATAGATATGGCGCATAAGTGACGGGTGAAGTTTATACGGAATTCAGTGTCTTTCCGGAACGAATAAAGACTCGAACGTAGTACATAATATTAGAAATCTGATTATTTACGATTTCTCGAATAAATTTTCTTCCCACGTTCCCCGCTAGTTATATTTAAATACACGATATTGCGAATCGGAACACGAAAACAAGACATATTTTTAGCTTCTCAGTGTGCTTTATAAATAACATTAATGCACACCTGAAAAGTTATCATTCATACACATCGCAAAGAAAGGAAGGTTTCCTTGGGAAATATAAATCACCTCTCGTAAAGCTCTGAAAACAAATGCCCTACGATAATCTTCTGAGTCTTTTGTTTTTCTTGCTCTCATATGAATGGGCCAAAAGACGTAACGAAAAAGAAAAAACAAACGCTAAGACAAATGAGAATTCTAAATTCAAATGATATATTGTTTCCGGTACTGCGGACCAAAGGCGCATCCAGGCGATGAATAAATGAAAGAAAGGAAAGAATTTTCCACAGTTTTTTTCCGAGCAAAATAATTATTTGCAAATGCATGTAAGTATTATTTTATTTATTATTATTATCCGTTTTCGTAATAAATTCGCATTAACGCATGTGTGGCGATTACCACGAGATGTACAAATATTTACTGTGAATAAAACGTGTAAAAGTAATTTGAGGCTTACCGCTTTGTGGCTTGGAGTCAGAAGAAAGTACATGTTTCTTTTTATGATGTGTTTATTAGAGTGACGTACCTGGAACAAAAAACAGTTATTATAAAGCTTTCCAAAATCAATCCATTTTTTTTAAAATTGCTATTATTGTAGAATATTTAAAATATCTAAGAATTGTTGTAAATTTGCTTACAAATAGCACACACTTATGTAAATACAATTTCATGAGCTTTATAAATAGGTACATTATAAGTTCGAAGATAAGAAAGGTTTTTTACATATTTTTAGTTGTCCTTGGATATGGTTTCAGATTTATAAGAAAAACACGAATTAAATAAATTATAGTAGTTAAGTGATGAAGCGTCAAAAATGATTTTTTGAAATTTTCTGTGTGATTAAAACTTCATAATTAATAAATAGAATCTCTGCGGAATGCAATGTACGTTAAATTATGTCGATTAGTAATTCGTATCAAAAATGGTCTACGAAAAAATCTACTTACTTGTAACATACTTTTAACATATTGGCAAAACTGATCTTTTTCTGGTTGTGTTTCCTACTGTCATTATATTTTTAAAACATTTTTCCAAAGGTTTCGATTTTATGTTATTTTTTTTCGATTCAATTCATACATTCTTATAACACATATCTTAATAAAAAAATTTGCTTATTATTTATTACCTAAATTTCGAATTAAAACGAATTTATCAAAGAGATTTGTAACTGTTCATAATTTTGAATGAGAAGGTAAATGCGTTTTAATTTTCATAAAATATCTTTCAATAAATGAAAATTCGAAGTATTAAACAACTTGTGCTCGAAAATAGTCCCAAAACGCCAGAGTAGAAGTTACATTATAGGTTCTCCTTGTGTTCTGAGTTCTAGTTATCGAGGGGGCCGACTATAATATTATCTCGATGCGGAGTGACGGGGATTTACAATGATGCGTGAAGCTGTCAGCCAGAGATTGTGGACCACAATATTATATCAGATGGTACCTATTTCTAGACACAAAAATGTCACAAGGAGGAGAAAGATAATCATGAAAAACATTAACGGTGGGGAGGAATTAGAACACGATTATAATAATGCAATATTATACTCGTATTTGACAAGTGTTTTGTAGTTAGTTTTTGGCTTGGTTTCCTATAAACTTAGGTGTCTACCAACTTACGGAAAGTACACAACTTTATTTTTCCCCTAGTCTGTTTTCTTTATACCATTTCCCCTCTTACTAATTAGCTGTATTTGCTTGTCTGGGGATATTCTTCTCTCTATGGTCAAGTATTTATAATTTGAAATACTGACGAGTGTGTCACCTGAGTGACCGTGTGACTGTTACCGCGAACAATTACGCAGGTGTCAAACACAAAATCAAAAAGTCCATTTCCAGATTCTCAAAAGCGCAAACCATTTCAAACACTTCAGACAAGGACATTGTTCATAACAAATCGATTTGGTGGAGCCAAGAAGCGTCTCTAATGCCTACTGTCGCTCCAAGCAAATGAGCCATGCCATAACAATGCAAAAATAAGTGTATCTCATTACCTGACATTAGCGACAAAGCTGCAGGTATTAAGATGCAAGATGCACCGGGATGCTGCACTCATTGTGAAGTCTGTCTGAGATAATATGCAACTGAATGGACAAAAGAAGGCGTCAGCATCTTGGCTCAAAGACGAGACAACATCTGCATGTTCATATGTAGAGTGATTTATTTATTGCGAGATAGTCATAAAGTCTATTTCAGGCGGAGTTGATGAAGTAACAAGGTCGAACAATCGTTAAATTATTTGATTGTGATTGGCAAATGCATATAGGTAGTTACATTGCCAAAGTATACAACATAAATTACGAGTATTATTTTGGAAAATTTTATGAATAAACAAGTGTTTTGCTTTACTGACGAAATTTATTTGGGCTTTCGACAAGTTTTGGACAATCGCGTATACATTTGCCAAAATAGAAGTGAAACTGACGACATTTACCGAAGAAGTGTCATTAATATAATGTTAGATTAGGAAATATCACGAGGAGAATTGATCAACAAGTGGTAGATAAGCTTGGAAATTATCGCTTTTCATGATAAAATTTCAAACGCAAAACATAAATCCTTTTCAATATATTACATTGCGAAAAATGAAGAAAAAAACTAAAAATCATGAGATTCAAATTTTTATTTAAATTAAGCCAACTAACTGACTTACCATCACGCTGTTTCTCCGTAGGAGTAGGTAGAGAGGACGGACCGCCAAACAACTCGGTCTTGGCACACACTTCTTGCCTCATTCACATTCATACATCATTTCATACATAATATTATTCTAACTCTTGACATGGCCCGACCCAAGTATCTGATTCCTTTGATTGTGTCATGTCACGTCTTCCTCGGGCGTCCCCGACTTCTGCTAACTAAGCCAAAAAATATATAAAAGCCCAAATTATAATTAATAAAATATCATGTTACGGATTACGTGATTTTTTATTTTGTTTATAAATTAGAACTCCTACGTTTTTAGTTGTAATAATAATTTCAATTTTCTTTCACAGAGCTCCCCTTTGCATCGGATGCAATAGACCTGCATTATTCAGCGAAGCAATGCGCTTTGAGACAGACGGTGCTGCAAGGGAGTTTGTCTCATAAATTACCCTTTGATGTACACAGGTAGGTATGGGCAGGTACGGGGTACTTCGATGCAATATTTTAACTGATATCTTTCTCATCCACATACTCAATAAATTGAGTCGAGAGAGAATAATAAATATATCCAGAAAACTAGTTGAAACAATATAATTCTTTAAAAGGTGAATTTTTCTTTACCAGACAAGGTTTTTATGCAAAGCTCAAAGGATAAAAATATATTATAACCAATAACTATGAGCCTAAATTACCCATTAAATTGAAAAAACTCCCGAGAAAAAATAAATGCTAATAAGCAATAATTGTTGAATTAAATAATAATAATAGTAATATTTGGATGATTTTTATAGTGCTGTTTTTGTGCAAAATCACCTCAAAGGCACTGCACAAATATATAATACATTTCTACAATGATTTATGTTATTTCTAAATAGTCAAAATATTATTTTATTAATGATTAAATTATTTGGCGGTTTAAAAATAAGCCGACGTAGCATAGTGGTTAGAGCACCTGACCAGCAATCAGAAGGCTGCGGGCTCGATTACCGTCGGCTGGGGTTATTTTTCTTCGGAAATTTAAAAAAAAAGAAGTTAATTATTGCTTATAAACATTCGAAAAAAATATACACTTTTAATACTATGGCATCTTGTCACATTTTAAACCATTACAAGGATATTTTGAAGATTCTAGCTCGCGATGGAAATGATTATGCGTGATGAAAAAAATTTGGTTTAAAAGATTCCATCAAGAAAAGCAATTAGAGAGTTTTCATAATCTCATCTGCCCTGATGATGGAAGCTGAAAGGAGGGCCGAGAAGATGTATCCATAACAGCATCTCAAATTAAAGCCTCAAAATTTAAGAAACAATATTTTGGCCGTAAGTTTTAAATCACACTAGAAAAGTTGATTCATGAAAGCAATCCTATGTGGGTCAATTTTCAAAAAGCAAAAACTGAATGTCGTTTTGATTTTGAAACAACAAAAAAGTCAATATTATGTTCTGTTTTTGTACAATTTTAAATAACACGATGATTTAAAATATTTTTACTACTGACATTAATCTTTGTTTGAAAAAAAAAATCATGTTATAAAACAACGCATTTTTCGACTTTGGTTTAGGAACACTAAAAGTATGTTATTATTTTTATAACAAATACATCGAATAAATCAATTTACTTTATTTCTTCATTAAAATAATAATGTCCACATTATGGCTGACAAATAGAATTAAGTATTTTTTTCCACTTTTTTCATGTAACTATAAAAAATCTGTGACGGCAGTTTCAAAAGATTTTGGTTTAATGAAATAATAAAATATTTTTACGACCATAAAAAGCGGTATGTTGTCATCTTATCTATAATTAAACCGGAATAGACTTTATAGCGGTGGCACATTGCATCAAAGGGTGCAGTATGAAAAGTTATTTTAAAATAATCACTTTCTTTGGGTAAAAAAATACTTCCGTATAACTAGTTTTTTTATAGCCATCAATATAAAAATTGTGCTATGTTGTCTAATACCTACAATTGTGCTTAAAAACTGTTTCCCCTTTGAAGACTTTACTAAAGTATGACTCGGCCTTGTATGGTTGTCTTGTTAACCACAAGAGCGATTTTTGGCATATTTTGCCAAGTTTGCAAAGTGAGTGATTACTTGCCATGATCATGTGCCAGATTTATAGAACCTAAAAATTTGGGATAAATGGTGAAATATAGGTGGATTTATTATCTTAAAGCCGCATTAAGCAGCATCATGTATTTCTTTAATAATATTTTGAGGAATGGTATTAATTGAATATTATCATAAATGTATATAATACAACTATTTACTTTTGTAATTTGTATCTATTCATCAATCACATAATGGTGTGCACCTTTATGCAAAAGTAATTAGATATTAATAATAAGAATTAAGATTTTTTAAAACTCGTATTGACGTCGATAAAAATCAATTTTTATTCCGAGACGTACTCCCGAATAAATATTTATTTCAATATTTTTTTGAGAAATGTTTTCAGTTGTTTTATGTCCTAAATAATAAGGAAACACAGGAATTTATTCTAACCAGATACAATTCAATTTGTTAATCGATTCGTCCTACGATTACATAAACCAGTGAACACACAAACTGGCACCGCTCCTACAATATTTATGACAATATTAATTACGCATTAACACTACCTATACATTAAAAACAATAAAAAAAAATAATAATCACAAAGAAATGGTGGAAGGCTGAAACGTTAATGATGGGTACACTCAGAAACATTTCACAAATAAAGTGTTTTTTGACTCAATAAATGTATTATTGTATTACTGCCATTGACGTCAAAGAAGAGACATTAATATCAGGGAACGAGGGAACACATAACGCGTTGTGTGAAATAGTGGCTCTCTGATTTATGCCTCGAGATTGTCCTACGCGTGTTTGTGTCCAGTGGGCAATTACTTTCACCACTTTTTAAATTAGAGCGTAATTCTGTCATCGATTTTCTTAGTGTTTATTATACATTTCGAAATGTTTTATTTATAAAGCACACAACAGACATAAAACATAAAAAAAATATAACATAAAAAATACAAATAATAAATACAAAGAATAAATACAAATAAGTAAGAATAAAACACTATAAGCCTCACTTAAAAACGTAGTGTAAATATTACGCGGCGGGTAAGGTCCGAACAGTGAAAAACTTGACTTATTACCATGGCGTTCTTTTGGTTAAAACGTTTTTAAACCGGGCTCCAGAGCGGCTTTACCATACCAACGTTGAACGGGCGTGTAATAATCTAATAAGCAAAACGGTAAGCATGTAAAACTATAAAAACAAGAGGCAATCAAGTTTGGCCCAAGTGAAGTCAAGTGAAAACTGGAGGCTATCGCTAAATGTGTCCGGAATCTTACCACTACGGTGGATGTTGTATAATCGATACATTAGCCCAAGGGGTCGGGGAAGGTAAAGTTTGACCTTTGGAAAGGAATATGGAAAGTTTTAGGTTTTTTAGCAAACTGTGATTGATATTGATTTTCATTGTGGCCAAAAGCGAGGCTTCTACAAACCAGGTTATTTATAATTTTGAGAAGAAATTTGAGATCATTTTTCGTTCATTTAATGTTTTTAATTTGGAATATTTATACATTTCCTACACAGTGGATAATCCAGTTGTATATAGGATATTGCCCGATTTACTTTTTTTGCACACATTTGATTCTGATTTTGTGAATCTCATAAATTGAATTCCAAACAACAGAACGGCGTTTGTGTGCAGTTTTCCAAAAAATCATAAAAATATTTTAATTTCAAAACAATACAAAATTGTTTATTGTAATGTATTTTAAATAAATTTGTTAGGAAGAATAATTACAGAAATGTATAATATGGTTATTAATAGAAGCATAAGAGCTTGCATTTTAAAGTCATCTTCATTGATGCAAAATATGTCGATATTCGAATTGATTCTGTTGCAGCGAGAATTGATTCGAATTGATTCTGTTGCTCTCACCACCGACATGACCTCAGATCGTATTCTATGATCAGAGAATGACCTGTCACACGACACATACAAACGTGTTAGAAAATTGATTGAAGGGTTGGTACTTACTTATATAATATGTATGTTTGAATTTATTACAAAGTATTTATTTAAATTAAAACTGGTTGATTTTGCTTTATTATAAAAATAAATGTTTTATTAAAAAAATACACAATTTTTTAACAAAATTTCAGTTATATTGAAAATTTGAAGTCACCTTCGAATTCTACGTATGTATCTGTAATCTGCAGCCTGCGGGGTAAAGATGAATATAATTATCTTCTAACTTCGATAAGAGAGGGTAAGACAAGAAAAATATATGTGAATGTTGATTTACATTTTCACGAATATGTTAAGTGTTTGGTTTTGATCGTTAATGTTTCGGTCACCCGTTATTAAGTTTTTATGACTTTTTGATTTTTTAACACATTTTTTTCTTGTTTAAATGATTGCGGTTTTGAATTATATTATTAGTACAACTTCTGAGGTGGTATTTTGAGACCTTTGACAGCTGCTGGCAGATGAGAGATTTATGGATAAGCGAATTAGATTTTCCAGAAATTACAAAACAGTTGATTTACTTTAATGCTCGATGGCGTTGACGAGCACTCTCTTAATAGCCAGAATAATATACTCAGAACAATATTCACTTCAACACCAATCATTTGAATTTGACGATGGAACATCGAAAATTACTCAGAACAATATTCAATTCATCATCAATATTTAGTTTAAAAAAGGAACACGAAGTTATAATCAAAACATTTTATCCAAGTTATGTGGTCAATTTTTGAATTTAACTATTGGAATATTGAAATTTACGAAACTTTGGAACATGCAATTCCAGAAAAATAAACAATTGGATGAAAAAGGTGGGGTGGAAGGAGACTGGCTATTCATATCTAGTTACCAAACACGGCTAAAGCAATTTAAGCAACGTTTCGATTCTGAATGATGATTTTTTCACCGGGGCGATTCTGAGAGTATTTACGAATCTGGAATATGCTTCAAATAGTTATACTGTGTATTCTTTTAGGAATTCAATGTGAAAAAACACAATTTTATCGAATAAAATTTATTTGCGCGTTCCGGGATTTGAACCCATAACCTCAGGATCTATAGTCGAGGACCCTACCCCTCAATCAGGAAATCCATCAAAATATACTAGAAAGCGACTACGTTATAATATAGTGTTATTGAAATCAACACAGTATCTCCGAAACTTACGAGAACTTTCTGCTTTGAAAGTGATGAACCACGCCATTATAAAAGCTTTTATATATTTTTCTAGCTTCCAAAATGACGTAAGAAACAAAAATCCTTTTGATGACAAAGAAAATAAAACACAAGAGAGTAGTACTACGGGGCGATTTATACAATACATAATACATTTCGACGCGTAGATTAACTGGTGGATATTCTCTCCCCGCCAAACCAAAAATACTTTTAAACGGCAGCTTTGGAAGACATCTTTATGTCTGTTATTGTACTGCCGTCTGAATCACACCGCACATAACATAACTAACAATACTCATACTTAAGCAGACCTTCTTCAAAAGGGATAAAACAAAACTCAGAAAAAAAACTCACCCCTAAAAATTGAAAAGATTTTCCTATTTGGTGGTTGAATTTTACTTGTTCTTGAGGTGTATTTGTACGTGATGAGAAACTGATTTAAGGGTGTTGATTGAATTATCTTTGCATTGGAAATTATTGTTCTTCTCTTGGAACGGCTTAGAACTGGTCGGAGACATTAGCTTAAGTCTAGATTGTAGACTTTGACGAATTAAAAGAGTTTTAAATGTTCGCGTTGAAAGGTCGAAAGCAAAGGAATACGTAGTCTATTAGGCGATCTTTTTGGATTTTAGACAGATTTGAAGTATTAGAATTCTTCATAGCTTTTTTGTGGTACATTTTAAAATTGTTGATAAATTATTATTGTCTTCACTGATAATTTAAATTCTTTGCTTGTAATGCTTTAATTTTATAAGTATTAAATATAATTTTTGAATAATTTACATACCGAAATTTTTTTGTGAAACCTCACAGAACCATGGAAAAAGATTAAATTTTACCTAAAGCTTATAATAATAATTGGATGACTTGTTTAGCGCCGTTTTTGTGCAAAATCACCTTAAGGGCGCTGTACAAATTTATAATACATTTCTAAAGTGATCTATGTTATTACTAACTATTTATGGAGATAATATACAGTACAATACTTACCTGGTAGGTCACTTGAGATGAACACTTAATTAACATTATATAATTGTTTATTAGCGAAATTTAGACACAGGATTTAGGACATAATTAGAAAATTGAATACAACTGGACTTTCTCTCAGGAATGGTTTATTTAATTTAAGGGTACGACAGCTATAATATGGATTGGATAATTTATATAAAACTCTTTAGTGAAATATCACTTCGAAGTCGCTGTACAAATATGACTTTCTCGCTTACAATCTGGCAGCGCTGGCATAGCTGTACGGTGAAGAGTGCCGTATACTGATCGGGTTAAAATACTTACTCATAATACCTACTATTCATTATTTTTTTACGCTGACACCACTTTGTTCCAAACCTCATAAACGCGGTAATTTTTGCATTTCGCGTTTAGTTGCTAACTTCACGTTTCTTCAGATGACATTTGCGATGTCATTGACCCTGTCTTCTCTGAATTGCTTCGAAATTGCGTATTTTACTAAAATGTGCAAAAGGCAATCGTTTTTGAAATTTCATTAAAATATTTTTTCAAAATGCAGAAAAAATGTACTTGTTTACTTTTGAATTAATGAAATTTTCAGAGTGGGGGATCATTCTGAAGGGAACATTGCATAATGAGAATATATTAGGATTAGATAGGCAGTAGCAGCCTTGAGGAGAGAGAAGCCGGCGGAAAAGTGTTGAAGCTCGACGGGAAGTTCCTTAATGAACACTGCACTAATTGCAAAAGCTCGTTTGCCTTTGTCGGGCGGGCATTTTGCTAAAAACACGTCTAAATGGGGGGCATTTACAATTTTCACGAGCGACATAATGTGTAAATTAATAAGGTGCTTTATAATAAAGTTGAGATTAATTACAAAAAGCTTTAAAACAGCCTTTGACTTGGGAATATTGTGCCATTAGTTTTAACCTGTCATAGTGACAGTAGCCAGGTGAGCTTTTACCAGCGAAATTCCCATATTATTTTAATTTACCTGCATATCTTGTTTTCAATGAAAATCATTTGTCACTGATTGATTTTATGCTTGTGATAAGATTGTTTGTTTTTCAAAATGGTTTTTTTCCATATATTCTTTAGTCATGATAATATAATAATTGAAGGAATTTTTAGTGTCACATTTTCGCCATTTGATTAATAACTTTATACTTAACAAAATTTAGCTATTGCGAGAAAATGATAGTTATAATATTTATTTATTTTGACGCAATAATAATGAAAATAATGGTTCAAGCTGCTTACTAAATATTAAATAGTACAATAAATAGCTTACTTTGTTGTGGAGTGTGTGGTAAGCGTGCGAATGAATGACCGTAAACGTAATAAAGTCTCTCGTTTGTAATAATTTACACAAATAGTTAATATTTTACCGTCCGACTGATTATCATAATTATATTTCAGCGTTGAGTGTCGCTGGCGCTTTCAACTTAAAAAGCTCGCAGGAGTTACAGGATGAAAAGTTAACACTGCACACAATTCGCACATTACTCTATAATATACTCTACAATAATTGCTTAAGACCTCACACCTTACACGTCGTGCCTAGGGCGAAGTACAGCTTTTAGACCTCCAACTGTTTACAGGAGCTTTAAGCTCGCTATTAGCAAGACGGACCGGGTATCAAAAGCTTTAAATGTACTTAATCTTACTTTATGTAGAGTAATATAAATATTTCGTAATAAAATCAAGCGATTATAGAGACTGACAATTATAATTAAGACAATCATTTCGAAGTGTTTCTGTTTGCTCACATTTTATAAAATTACAACATATTATTAATTATATATTATTTCCTAATCTTATTGTATATACAACGATCTTTGTACTTGTATGTGTACTGTATTTAAAAAATGCTAGATTTACTTTGTTTTTAATACCGTTTTTAAAAATGTTTAACTATATGCCATTTTAGAGCAGTATTTTCTCAAGGGAACACAATTTCAACTGCGCAATTTTTGTGAGATATCACCTCAAGGGTTTTTAACATGATAGAAATTTGATTGAAAATAGTGGTAAAATTGTTACTGCAAAAATAATTACGAGCTCTATTTACATTTGAATACAAATTGATCGATTAAATTCATACAATTATTATAGGTCACAATATTTAACATCGAACTCGCTAAAAACGCTACTTCACACGACATACAGTTGTTAATGCCAAATCACTATTTTGATTAATCTTTATAACGAATCGGTGTAAATAATGAATACCAAAAAATATGCTTTAGATAAATTGAAGGTTTTCCTATCGTTTCGTTTGAGTAGAATACAAATAGAAAAATTAATTACTCAATAAAAAATATAAATGTAAAATACTAAAAAAAATATTTTTTCAATAGAAATGTATGAACGCATAAAGTAAAAATTTTAAAAAAATACAGTATTATGGTTTAGATTATCTGTGACAGTTTCACTTGATTGATATTTTTGCTTTATTACAAAATTGTTTACAAAATAAATAAAAACAAGTTTTGTGCTTGAAATCAAACGTTTCTAGACTCCGTTTGGCAAGCGATTTTAATGCTTATTACCTACAATATAGGGTATACCAAGAATATACAAATTTTTGGCTTGTAGTTTCCTATTAAGGTCCAATTTACGATTTCATTTTATTTACTTTCTCTTACAATTAGTTCAGTGGTTATTTGATAAATTTAGTTACGGGTGAGGTAACAAGAATCAAACATATGTACATAGATACAAACGAAGACAAACTGAATCACATCCTGCTAAATCCTTTTGTAACAATGATCACAAAGTTAACATTTTACAATAGATTATTCGTTTGACAATACATATATTCTGGATTGTTACCTTTTAGCGCAAAACGCACAAAAACACATCTCTTTTGCCAGCATCACGATCCCATTGACAGATGGAACTGGATTTAATTCAAACTACGTGATCACTCTTGATCTGGAGGGATTAACATTTCACGCGTTTTTGGTGTATTTATCAGTGCGTTATTTTTTTTCTCAGTTGTAAATTCATTATTATATTTGTGTTTGTTAGAATCGTTTGTAGTCACGATTTTTGAGAGAAACCATGTGTTTTGTGTTCCATGCTTCCGTTCTATGACTTTTTCGTAAGGGGAGGTATTATTGACATTGTTTTTAGAAATGGAAGTGGAATTTTTTTAACCTAGCTGAGTACCTACAGTAATAATATTCATACTTTTACTTGCTTATTTTATAAATGCATATATTTTTTAATTCATTATTTTGCTGCCAGTTTTAAACTCCGGCTATGCCCGAGTTTTAACAAATCTTTTGATTACAAACATTGAATACTTAAAAATTCATAGCTCACGTTGGAAATGATATTTGTAAGCTGAAATTAATTGTGCTTAACTAGAGATTACAGAAAAAAGAAGCCATGCAAATTTCACAATTCTAGAGTACACTGTTCAAGGGCTTTTGATGCTGCAGAAAATCTAGTTTCTGTTTGAGAGTTAGATATTTTAGTAAGGTTGGGTTGGTTTTGTAAATGTATGAAAATACTTAAAATCAGTTTCCATCTCAAAATGTATCACAATATGTCAAAAACTCATTTCAGGGAATCGTGTTTCTTTTAGCAAAAAGTTAAATAAATTCGTCTCGTGCTATAATTTGTCCTATAAACTGCCGAGTAAATAAAGACGTCTAAATCACCGTCTGTCCGTACAACCGTAATTGACCGCGTAAAACACGTTTTCCGGTAAAAAGGGAATAAATAGTCCGCGCGGAAGAAAGGGGAAATGTTGCTTTTCGCGGTGAAAAAAGAAAAGGTCACTTCGCTGTAAGAGTCCGGAGACATTTTTGTATCTGTATTCTACCACAGGATATAAATAATGGCCCCGGAGTGGGGCCCTGAGGAATACCGGGCCAAAGGTGCGCGAAAAAACGAACAACTAATTTATATTACGACAATTTATTCGGTACAGGAGATAAATCTAGTCAATCTTGCGAGTTTTATGTTCCTTAACTGATAAGTATTTGTAGTTTAGTATGGTTCATCAGATCAAAGAATAGCAATTTTAATTTCCTGCGACATTCTAAATATTATTATTGTCATACAAGTAGGTACACAATGGTTTTTCAATGAGTAAGTTCTGTAAAAGTTCAATTCAAGTTCTGTTATTATTTCAGTTCTGTGAAGCAATTGGCCTATAATGATACTAAAATACCAGAATTTAAATAGGAATTTCACAGAAATTTTAAATTAACTTTGAAATTTGATAAATTTTTAAAATTATCTGAAACAACCCGATCTAATAGTCTCCGTGGTTGAGTGGTTATTATCCTTGTTTACGAATCATTGGTCGTTCAAATCCCGACGTGTGCAAGTAAATTTTATTTAATTAATGTGTGTTTTTTCACATTTTTTCTAATATATTATATATAGTATATTTGCCGAAAATTCCAGTGTGGTATATACATTCAGTATGGCTTTGGGGAAAGACCGCCAGTCAGATTCGAGATTTGGTGACCTGATCTGAATAGGCAGGTACTTCTCCACCTTCCTCTTCATATCTCGTTCCCCTCCCCACTATCTTCAGCCTCAAAATATATCCGAATAAAGATGCCATAAACTCACTGGCTTCAGACGGTTGAGAGCACTCAAGTGCGGTACTGACATAGACAATTAAATAATGAACTTGTATTTCAAGCATTTCATACGTAATTCTTAGAATATGTTGTTAGGTTGAAAGCCAATTTATGTAAAGGGTAAATACCTACCCAAGGAATCGATCATATACTCCACCCAGTTATGTATTAAATACAGTTTAGACTTTTATTATATATTATTAAAAAAAATATCAACTAGTCTCATTTATTAACATTTAAATGTAAAACTCGAGCTCAATAGCTTATGATGGAATTAATACTGGTTAAAACATTGATTGCAGTTATGTACCTATAAATTCATAACGCCAGAGTAAACCATCCGTTTGTTTTGAAACGTCAACATACAGATTATCTGCTGCTTTGCTAAGATTTTCAATCTCATCAAACTGATCAAATTCTAAGTGTCTACTTCAAGGTTCGTGCTATCTTTTTATCCACCGAAATCTCTTCATTTTACGCGAATGCAAAAAAAGTCCAGGCGACACCAAATCACATAACTTAACCTTATGTCGTTGAGGAATTCTTTTGCCAGGATTTTTATTCCTGCCGAAGGATCCCCGCTTGTCTTGTTAAAATATTTCGCCGCCCAGAATATTAGAATGCGTTTTACGGCTGCATTTGTTTTTTTTTCGGTTTCATTTGTTTCTTTTTTCGGGTTCACTTGTTTCTTTTTTTATAGCGGTGTGCGTTTGTTTTTGTTAAAACTGAGTGGATCGAGATGCTGCGCTGAGAGATTGGGGAGATTGAGAGAGGTAATAAAAACGAATTTGCGGGTTTTGTCTTGCAGATAAAATGTTTGCTTTTGCTCAGAGATAAAAATACATTATCTACATACCTAACTCCGTAACTCAATCAAATACATGACATTCTGATTATTTATTATTGTAATCAATGTTCGATTAATTGACAAAATATACATAGAATACCTAATTGTATTTCACAAACATGAAGTCATCTAACAGTTACAGTTTACAATCATTTATTGGAGGCAAACCATAAATTAGATTTTATTCATGATAGGAGATTTAACATTGTAATATTAATGGTATCTATTTAGATAAACTGAAATTTAAAAAATAAAACAAAGGGTTTAAAGAAAAATTTTAAAATTACCAATAATTAGAAAACCCTTTCGAATGATCTTATAATAAATTTGTTTCTATTATAATCTTTCACTCTCTCTCCCAATTCATGTTCTCTTTACATCTTTATGTTTATGTTTGTAATTTAGTTTTATGATAATCCTTTACTATATCCACTAGTATGTAATAATAAAAAGTAAAAATAAAAATAGTTAAAAAATTAAGTGATTATTAATTTTAACAGTGTTTTTAGAAGTTTTTTTATATATATGTATGTATAGCGAAGTGTTATTGTATTTAAAAAGTGTAAAATTAAGAGATTATCGTACATTTCCGAGCAGGGTTCAGAAGTATCGTCTAAGAAAACATTTTGTGATTTGCAGTAAGATAGACTGTAAAAAAATTTACATTATGCATATACATTTATAGATACAATTTTAAATTTCTCCCTTCTAGTACTTCTCAATCAGAAGTTGGTCATTTTGTAGATTAAGATATGAAAGTATGATCCTTGCTAATAAAACTTGTTTTTATAGATATGTAATAAAATATATATGTGAACCGCTGCACATTTTTATTTTGGTTATGTTTAAAACGAAAGGATTTAAACGTGCATTTTCAGAACCGGATACACAAGCTTAAAATCTGTCTTCATTTAAAGTGACACTTTAAGACTTAAGGTATATGTTTCTTTATTTTTATATTAAAATATATTTTTTTAAGCTTTCTCTTTCCAAATTCACCGAAACAATCTCATTATCCGACATGAAAAATTGACCATGAGCTTTCGCCATAAATACTTCTAGTCTCGTTTCATTGTAAAGCAGACGTGTAGCGGCTTGTAAAAACAAAGTGTTGTATTCTCCACGTCAATTGCGTCCAATTAGCGTGAGAAATGGACCACTGGGGAGGGGAATGAGCTCGGGAAGAAAGAGATCTGAATACTGTTTTGACAGCTGCGCGTCTCACCAGGATCATTGCAGTATCCCAATTCTAAACACAGTTTTGTTATGTGATAAATGATTGGCATGTAGGCCTGGTAAAGACATCATTTTATTTTCAACAGTAAATAACAATACGAAACAATGCATCAAGGATCAAAGAAATTCAATGATCAATAAACTCTATTCCGTGGTTGCGAATGAATGCTAAATAAATGTATTAAGTGCTAAAATTTTTAGGAAGCTTTGTTGATATATACGTATTACACGTACTTGTATACGGGAGATAAACTTCTTTGGTTAGTCAGTAAAGTTTTAAAATTAGAAATAATCGAAAATGTTACGGGTCGACCATTCTTAAATTATTTTCCTAACGGTAAGTACCTATATCATAGTTTAAACAATTCTTTAACAAATAATAAAGCAATTGATATTATTCTCATCGAATGATACTTCCTCTAAGACAATAAACAATGCTCTTGACGTAGGAACTATTGTGATATTTCTTCAACGATGTATCATGATACGGCATTTAGCGTTGGTCACCACAGCAGTGCATTTGCCAACAAATAAGTGTATCTCACATAATCCGTATGAATAATCTGATATGGCCGACCCTCGTGCAGTACCAGTTACCTGACTTCAAAATGCGGCCGTTAGCGACGCTCAGCGTCTCCGTTAGACGGCGTTACACGGCGTCGTTAGTGCCTAACGAAATTAGCGGCGATTACCCGCTAGCCGGAAGTTGGCGAATAGATACGGAAGACGGATTACTACTCCACCGCACGGTGCTCTGATTACCAGCGATACTCGACAGATTAATAAGCGTTTGGTTTATTATACCAATAGATTAACCTCATGCAATTCATAAATCTTGCAAATATTTATTTATTTACTAAAAGATAATACATTACAACATAATAACAAAGTTATAATGTATTATTCCCAGTGAGTTTACAAAACTCATTTCGGGAAAGACAACATTAGATTACAATTGCAATTAAATTACGATTGACAAGACAACATAAATACATTTAAATAAATAAACGCAGATATTATTATGGAGTTCCAAAGAAAAATGGTGTTAGTCATTAATAAAACTGCTGAGGAAATAGCTTTTAAGAGCTTTTGCCAATGTTTTTTTGTTCGTTCGTTCGTTAAATAGCTTGCTAAAAATTTAGCCAGTTGAAGAAGAGTTTAGAGATAAGAGAAAAGAAGAGTTGACATTTATGTTAAAAGACTGAAAAATTTTGGACTCTTTGGGTAAATGCTATTTCTTTTCATCGGGCAGTTTTTTTGTGATAATGACATATTTATTTAATAATTTTCCTTTAATCGTCATTATATTTAATGTTTTTTCAAAGCCTTTCTGAGAGAGATCACCTCAAGGGGGTTATACAAAGCAATAAATGATTGAACGAAGCATTTTAACATAAAAAAAACTTAAAAGAAGAAAGGCGACGGTTGTAGAGAATTTGAAAGACCCGGTGTTTCAGATCTAGTAGCTTAAAAAGCATTTAAAGCAAAGTTTCTATTCTAAATGACAAGGTCTATCACCTTAGTAATATTGTATAATGTTCCTGATTTATGACCGAATAAAGTACTTCAACTTCGCTGCCCATTTTCAGAAATTATGCTCATAAATCGTTACCGGTAGAATTTTTTATCGAAATAAACATCTACATGTACGGAACGTCAAAAACTAAAAAACGAATCATAAAAGGGAGTGATCGACACCAAAAGATACATATATAAAGTTGGATACCTAAAGGCATTCAAATGCAGGTATAAATGTCCCAATGACTATTTTCCCGCATCACAATAATTAGCGCCGGTGACCGATTGCGTATTTTTCATTCGTTTTTTGCGTTTAAAAGGCCTTTTTTGATTCCGGTTTGAATTTTTAATTGGCCATTACCCAGCGCGGCTTGGCACGCCGGCCGTATTAATCGGGAGCTTCATGTTGTGGATATTCAATTATTTTTTGGATTTTGCATTTTTGACCGCGGTTTTTATTCCCCATTTCGAGCACTTACCACAAACGTGATCAATCTACAGTGCGGTCGCAATGAATGTGCTCACATGGACGGGGAATCAGTTTATTAGAATATTGATTAAAAACCAATAAATCAACATCAATACATATATAATATTCATCGAAGAAAACAGTGATACACTAAGGACGGGTTGTTTTGGAGAATTTTAACAATTCATCAAATTTCAACGTTCATTTTAGGGTTCTTTGAAAGTCCTATTTAAGTTCTGTTATTATATCATTGTAGGTTAGTTGCTTTACAAAACTGAAATAAAAACAGAACTTGAAAAAATCTTTCACAGAACTTGTAAATGAACGTTGAAATTTGATGAATTGTTTAAATTCTCCGAAACAACCCGTCCTAAGAAGTGTTGGAGCGAACAAAACACAGAGTAAACTTTATTTGAAAGCATAAATAAAAAAATAATAAATAACGATAAATACAAGGTTCCTAGCTGCACTTACATTAAAATTGAGGGATATCGATGCAATAGGTCGGGTCAACAGCTTTCGAGAAAGGGGTTATATTTTAACTTCTTACAGATCACAGGAGCCTCAATTAAATAGTATTGCTGATTTATCATAAATTTCTTCTGATTATTGATCCGGTTAAAAACTGGACTGCAGTCCGCTAACCGATAAACCTTTAGTTAATTCGTAATGATTTCGGAACACATGTTCATGTACTGCGTTTGTCTTAATAATATATAATGACGAAATGGGGGTGGAACATTTGTACCGACATCGTGTAGAAATTGGAATTTTACTAAAAGCCCGTTTTTAATGTGAAACCGAGTCTCAACTGCTCCCAACCGTCTAGAGCCAGTGAGAATATGGCATATCCCTAATTTGGATATGTGTGAGGCTGAAGGAAGTGGGGAGGGGAAGGGGATGAGAAAGAGGAAGGAAGGAAATTAAGGGAAGAAGCGTTTCAGGGAACCCATCAATTCATTCGTTAAGGGTCTGCAACCCGTTTTGAACCGGATTACGAATAATTTGAAGAGATTTTTAATAAATTATGAATATTTTTTATACGTAAGTTTTTGAGATTTTGAATTTGTCCAGCCATTGAACAAATTACGGTTTTTTTTTCTTCAGAGCGGTTATTTTCAAAGAAAAAAACACTAGAACAGAAACGGTACTTATCCGCACGTGCGTGGCATAATATGATATCCTTTTTTTAAATTATGTATCTGCACGCGCCCTTGGCTAGTACTTCAATTAAAACCCATGTTTCACTTATTTCATTAACATGTTTAAATTAACACAACACAATTCTTACTTACCACGCTTATCGTAGATAATGTTAAAGCCTTAATAGGCGTGAAATAAATAAATACACATAGCACTCTTTTTAGGGTGAATTGCCTAATACAAAAAAATATATATAATTATATAAGATAACTAATGACTTAAAAAAATACTATTCAAAAAGATAAACATGTTCGGAATTCTGAAAAGTGATATTTGAAAGGTTGTCAATATAACAAGCATCTATTTCCGAAATCCTTTCTGTGTCTACCATTCCTAATTAAAACACGTAAATCACTCTTCTATTTTCCGATGTATTTTTATTTCTGTCCCCACCGCACTGTGACAGTTGGCCTACCAATTGTCAATTAGCAACATCAAACAAACTTTTTTCAAATCACCAAAGATGTTGTTATTTTTTCCAATTTTAAAACCCTTAGTACCTATGTTTCCACTGCGACAGCAGGTTTTTGAAAAAATACCAAACCGGCATTTTAATAAGCTTATAGAGAATTTATCACACATGAAATCTCTACAAAACTTGTATCATATCATAATATTGAGTGGAAGATACTTTCAGTATCGCACTGATGAAAAACCAGCATTCAGAATTGAAGTTTTGCGTGAAATGATTTAAGCCGTGTTTGGTGACCAGATCTGAATAGCAAGTTACTTAATAACGTTATCATCTATTTACCTAATAATAATAATAATTGGATGACTTGTATAGCGCCGTTTTTTGGGCAAAATCACCTCAAGGGCGCTGTACAAACTTATAATACATTTCTACAGTGCTCTATGTTATTACTTAACTATTTATGGAGAAAATATACAGTACAATACTTACCTGGTAGGTCACTTGAGATTAACACTTAATTAACATATCTAATTGTTTATTGGCGAAATTTAGATACAGGATTTAGGACTTAATTGAAAAATTGAATATAACTGGACTTTGTCTTAGGAATGGTATATTTAATTTAAGGGTACGACAGCTTAAAAAGGTAAGTTTTTAGTTTAGACCTGAATTCTGTTGGATTTGTTATGGATCTTAGTTCCGGAGGGAGTTTATTCCAAGCCTTCGGCCCAGATACACCGAAACCGCGATCACCAAACTTAGTATTAGGCTTACGCTTAGGTTCTATCAGTCTGCCTACAGCTAATGATGTTGCTGATCTAAGAGTTGACTGCCTCAGACCAGTGTTTTCCGGGACGCATAGTTCAGAGATGTAGGGTGGGGCCATTTCTTTGATGGATTTAAACACCATCCAGCACAGTTTGTACGGGATTCTTTCAGGGCACTTAAGCCAGTGAAGGTTATGAAGGTGTTCTGAAATGTGCGAATATTTTGAAACCCCGGTTATGAGCCGTGCTGCTGCATTAAACACTGATTGAAGTTTGTCAATTTGATATTTTGGAAGGCTGGCATAAATGCCGTTGCAGTAATCGAGACGTGAGACTACCTAAGTATAATATTTAACTAAGTGCAGATATTTTTGTTGTTTGTTTTTGGGGTGTTATGCCGTGTCCATCATCAGAGCATCTGCCCTGATGATGGACACTGTAACGCTGTCCGAAACGTCGGCTAAAGAAGGAGTTAGCGCAACACGGCATAACACCCCAAAAACAAACAAAAAAAATGCTTTTGGCCGTGAGAATCTAAAAACTTACCCAATTGCAGATATTATAGTTTTTCATTGCTGATTTGGGTTGGTAGTTTTGAAAAATCCATTTGAATAATGCACAATTTTCTGTGAGAATATGGCGTCCCCAAACGGAGTATTTGTGAGGCTGAAGGAAGTGCATAGGAAAGGAAATGGGGAAGAGGAAGGAGGGAAAGCTCTTGGTTATTCAGATCTGGACACTAAACATGGATTCTGCATGGTTGTCTTTCACCGGATGATACAGAGAATATTTACCACCCGGCCTATGTAATATATTTTAATAGAAATGATTTTTCACGGAATGAGCAATATAAAAAAAGATTTATTTATTGTTATTATTTTTCGTCCATTAAAATCACGTGTCGTCATGGTTTACGAGGAAATCATAACATATTGCCGTTAAGCCACAATTTAAAATGACCAGGTTTAAATAAATAAATAACCACCAAATCGTTATTCAAATTTCCAGCGAAATTAAAATTTGAACTCCCATGAAGTTGGCACTATGAAATGGTTTTAATGGGGCATTAAATTATTACGTTTGTTATTTCTTTATCGATCCAGACGTATCCCGGCGTGTTGTGTACCTAAAAAGAATATTTAATTCTCACGTGTGAATAAATAAACAATTTTAATAATCTGTGATTTTAGCATGATGATTTCGTCAATCACGTCCTTCTATATCCGATCCGTAGATATACGCAATAAAAAATTATTTAAATCCGAATACTTACTATTATAATAATAATAATAATATTTGAATGATTTTCGTAGCCCCGTTTTTATGCAAAATCACTTCAAGGGTGCTGTACAAGTATATAATACATTTTTACTATGTTATTACTAACTATATATGGAGATAATATACAGTAAAATACTTACCTGGTACGTCACTTGAGATTAACACTTAATTAACATTAAATAATTGTTTATTAGCGAAATTTAGATACAGGATTTAGGACATAATTGGATATAACTGCTATTATGCTATTCTTGTTTTATCCACCTGTGTATAGTATCTAAATAGTATAAAATAAAGTCGCTATCCGCGTTTGTCTGTTTGTACGCTTAGTTCTTCTAAACTACGCAACGGATTTTAATAGGGTTTACATAATCATTTAAAAAATTTCTTCCGAAAGGTTTACATATATGATTCATGCATAGTACATTTATAGAAAGTAGAAATAAGTCGATTTATAATCAAGTTTTATAATCAAGTCGTAAAAATATATTTTCGGGAACTACATTGCTAAAGCTGGATAAACCTTATGAGATACATCAAAATAATACACTACGGAATTGTATATCTTAAACAGGCCTACAGAAATGTCTGCGATGGAATATGTCTGAATATAACCCCCAGCGACGCCGGGTTTACGTCAGCTAGTTAAATTATGATGAATGAAATGGAGCAATAATAACTTTGGTCACTATCACATTATTTAACTGATAATAACTGATTGGTTACTCTTGACACAAGAAGCATATAAATAAAACTAACACCTTAAGTTTGAGCTTAACCAGTCGGTCGAGATAAATTTAATAAATTTGTGGTTATAAACAAAGTTACTATTGATTTATTTCATTTATATGTCAAATCACAAAGTTACTGCTCTCTGCCAAAATAAAAATTATGTTGACTTCTTCAGTAATTGTAAATTAACTTTGTGACGTTATACGTTTATACGTTTTACGTTACAGCAAAAATGAAATGCACCACTATTTAATCAAAAAGGATCGTCATGTTTTGAAACCAATGGTTTCTTTATTTATGTTCAACCTGCTTTGTTAGTGGTGTATGCAAGTATTTTATTTTCATATAATATAAATAATAATTAGTAGTAGGATTTTTGCACCTGATTCGTGTGAAATGACTTTAGCTGTATTTCGTTAACATATCTGAACAGCTAGACACTTCCACAAGATTATCATTTTGCTTCATCACTGAATTTAGCTTCACAATATTCCCCATGGAGGAAAGTCATCGTTTCATTCTAGTTACTGGGAGTAGGTAGGACCCTTGTACCATATCGCACAAAGAAAAAATTAAAATTCCCACTTTGGGTACAATCTAATACAATCTTATACATTAGGTACATTTCTATAATTTTTATTGATGGTTACATAAATTAATGACTAGAGTTTTTTATATTCCGCAAACAAAATCGAATACTACACAATACGATGTTCGATTTATGTTTCGTATACACACAGTCGTAAAATTGCTACCTATTTATTGACGTCATGAATTAAGCCTTGTTCCTCACAAACACACACCCCTGGGAAGGCTGTAGAGCGAGGGAATGAAAAGGGGTGGGGACGAGGTGTATGGAGAATGGTGTGTATCGGTTATTTGTATTTAACCGCTTTGTGTATTCAGACAATATTGGTCGTTTTGTGTGCCCGGACGGAGAGGGGAGAGAATTAGGGGTGGGTAATTGAAATGAAAGCCTACCCAACAACACGGAGCCGATGAAAGCCTTCGGGAAAGTTCGGCTGTTTCCGGAATTGCAGAAATAACGTGAATGTTTTCCCCCCGAGGATAATGAGAACGAGTCTTGAGATTTCCTGGATGTTGGGATATTGTAATTATCATTATAGTCTACTTTTCCGGTGATTCCTTTCTGTCTTTTTTTTTTGTATTTGGAAATTAAAAGCACACATTTGCTTTTCAAAGAGAGCCAATAACTTTTCTTTCGACAAAGTCATACAAAGGGTATTTAAGGGAAGATGGAATGAACCAGCGCCTTGAAGAGATTTCTTGGGAAGTAATGAAAAAAAAGAAAAGGTTTTTCAGTGAAAAGAGGTTAAATGTTTTCACCAATCCTACGGTTATCGATTGAATTTATTAATCAATTATTGATAAGTTAATTAATGATCATATTGGAAGATTAGTGAACAGGTTCAAACTTATACTTCTATAACCAAGCTTAATATAAAGAGATAGTTAACTTCAACTGATAATTTAATGGAAAATTGACGGAAAACAGGGTAGATGAAAACATCTTACCTCATATCGTTAATTTTATCTACAGTACTTATAGTCAACATCCAATAGGAAAAGATGCCAGACGAATTAGAAAGCAATATTTTTGAAGAAAAGAAATGAAATATCAATTTAAGAATGAAAAGAATATCGCTTTACGTGACAGGATTATATCGTTTCCAATCAACCTTAATAATTAATATAAAAAACTGTACCTAATAATATTTGCTACTACGGAAACATCGTTTCTTCAAGATAAGTAGGCACCTAGGTATTATTGATTACAACGACAAAATAAATTAAAATTTGGTCTCTGTACCTGCTTTTGAAGGTTTTAAAGGTAATTGTTTATTCTCGAGTGTTTTCCGTCTGAAAGGAACTGTAATGCCCGTCTGAAGAATAAACTAATTATAATAATGACTCCAAAGCTTTTCATGAAAGCTTTTCAGAACACAAAATATAATCGCATTACACATTGTGAGTCTGTATTATTATTTCAGAAAATTAAGCTCATTGAGTGGGACAGAAACAAAAAGGAACGAGGGAGATGGAATTCTACTTATTCGTTGTAAGAATTTATTCTACGGTCTGAGAAAGTTCTCACTGTGGCGCTGAAAGTGTGAAGCTACTGGGGAAATTTACAATTTATTTGGAATTTTTTTTTCAACATTTTAACACGTGTGATATATTAATATTAAATAAAAAAAGGGTTCAATTTATGCGGAACAAAACAAATCTATGCTTTCTTATTAAAATGTGTAATGGCAATAATGTAACGTTATCAGAAATCAATTAAGTTATTGAAAATAAGGTTCATCTGAAAGAAAAGCGAAATAATACATACTTAAAAATAGCATGTTGATAACAGAACAAGATTATGCAGGGTAAAATGTTTTATCGATGGCTGAATTTTTATAAATAAATCTTCATAAGATTGCTTCAAGTGTTATTGATTACAATAGTTGCTTTCCAGTTTTGTGGTAAAGATGGGGTTTAATTAGTTAGGCGCTATCGAAAACCGGTTGCATATATGTACATATATATACATGTCGCATATAGCCCAGAAAGGTAGCGCAAAGAAGCTTGAGCAATGCTGGTTCGTTTCAATACATTGAGCTTCAGAGAAAACCGGGTACAAAAGCTCCCGGAACGCGTGGGAGGAGCTTTTGCCCATTGAGGCTACAAATGCCTTTCTTGGCCTTTTCTCTTAGAATAATAAGGACTCCTATTCCGCCTTTCTTCTCTGGAATAGGCGGGAGATGAAAAGCTCTCTGCTGCTGTGTCCTCTTTCTCTTTCTTTTTATATTCGCCTTCTCGAATCACCCACCCCCTACCCTTTCCTCCTTCAACACCATCCACCACCTCCTTTATTCTCGTGACCCAACAACCCCCACCGCTTTCCCGGGATGTGCCAGTTCTCTAAAGAAAACTCCGAGCACAAAAGTATATTTAAATTAAAGTCGGTTTCCAAGATTTGCTTGGCTTATTATGCAATCTAAAAATACGAGCTTTATGTTACGTAAAATAATATGTCTTTAAATTGTATGACTCGATAGGTAACTCAATAAGTTATGGGAATGTATCTATCAACCACAGACAGTATACTCAAGGGATGATTTAATTTTATTCGACCCCAATAATATTGGTAAACTTAAAATTGTTAACGTAAGAAATTTACGATGACTTATTCTGCCAAGTTTTCTTATCAGAAGCGCAAATTTTGATTGTAGTGAAAGATTAATCTGAGACTAGTAATAAGCACTTAGTTTAAAAGATAAGAGTTTTGCATGTTTTATCGTCTCATCATTAATATTTAATTAAAACCAGAAAATATTTCGAATTTCTGCGAAACTCTTCCAAAGTTTGAAGTGAAATATTCTTAGAGTTTTAAATGCGGTCAGTTTTCCTGCAAAGTACAGAAAGTAAGTCACGGCACTAACTGAATTTTTAGAGCATTAATACTGTTAAGTTGCCTTAACGATTATTTTCCACTCAGTTTTTGGTATGTGATGATGTATTTATAAATACGATATATTGGGGGGTTCATCCCTTATTCAGAAAATCCCGTTATACCTACTTTAAAGCGTCCAAAAAATATCGTATAGCTTCCAGTACGCTTTTTGCTAGTCGTTATCCACAGTACCTACCACAGTGATTCGTTACAACTAACGACCGTCGTTAAACCTCTGTACGGGTAACGGCCGTTACAACGTAACGGCTGAATTAAACGTATTTACCGAAGTAGGTTACGTTACGATAATGACCTGATATGAAGGATGACGAATTTTTGCATAAGTCATATATTACACATGTAAGTTAAATTCATCGGTTTATTCGCAATAAAAGAGTTATTACCATGTTGAATGGCTATTTCTTGACCCGTAATAAAAGAAGAAATATACATTACCGTCAATGTTTCTGTAATCCTGCTTTTCAATAAACATAACAAACGTAATTGCAAGTCAGCGCTGTATTTGTTAAATTTTTCCTCATAATTTTGTAATGATTTTGTTGGTTATAACAACCACCAATACTGTAATCTTTTTAAATTTCAGTCATTAATTACTGTGTATTTTAAATATGGCCATAGAATTAGGTTGATAAATTACGTTGTTGGGTGTTTATTATAATAATTTTAAAAGGTTATTTTTTTTTGTACGCCTATAAGTACACATTTCATCTTCCATTTATGAATATTTTATATTTATTATCATTTGCAAGCAGACCAATTAAATATATGATTATTTTTAATGATAAACTTATGTTTATAAGACAAGGTTTTATAATGTATTTCTCGGGAGATTTTTTTTCAATTTGTATGGGCATTTCAAGCGAATGTTTATAATAAATATATTATTGTCGATTCATGATTTATTGACAGGTTATGTTATTAACCTGTCGCGAATAACAGAAGCGTTCTTGATCTGTGACAAAACGGGCGAAAATTTTACTATCCAGTATATTTATAACTCGCCTCCGACCGCATATCTTAATTATATTCGCATCATATATTCTCCAAACACTTATTTTTCATTCACGGTTATTGATACAAAAACCATCTACGAAGCAGATTTATTTTCAATTAATCTTTGCTTAATAATACCACGCAAATAGAAAACGACGGATTTTCTCCATACCTCTCTTAACATTCCAGGTTTGTGTTAAAATCGTTAGCATGTTAACAATTACGAAACTAACTTCTAAAAACGAAATGTAGATTACAGGTGAGTGAACACCAGCCTAGGAAGGCACGTGATGATGATGAGGAACTGTGATGTAGAATAATATTCTTGGTACATTTATCTTTTGCATGCTCATCGCATCTGAAGTCTTCTCCGTTCACACGCTTTTCATAATGACTATTGCTAACATCGCGCTCGCGTTTCGGCAAGATTTACATAATCCAACATCTAACTGTTGACAACAAAGAGCAGCAGCGTAGTACTTTGACAGTGCATAATTACAAGTATATTGAACAGGTTCTAACAAAGAATTTCATCAAGTATTCATTCACACCATGTGGATGGATGTATTGAGAAGCTGTGATGCCAATGCACTACGAACACATTAACATGAATATACTGCAAACATGATCTTTTCAACGAAGTGTTTATATTTAACAAACACTACCAATTTGATTGTGTTAAGTTTGTTGAAAGCAATGATTCTGATTTGATATATTGATGTTTTTTTCGTCGAATAGGATGTTGCCACAGCAAACATATGTTTTTTTTGTATTACAATTTTGTAACACATATAAGAATGAAAGAGCAGTTATCTAAATATCATTTACAACTTTGTATTCTACAATGACAAGTCAAACACGTGTTACAGTTGTTATACTCTAATTATTTTCATCTCACCTGAATACAATTGCTAGAAAAGTTGTATACGTAGCTAAGCTTTCCATTATATAGCTTTTAGTCTTTTTTAAGTCATTAGTTGCAAGTCACTTATTATAAGTTGTCATAAATAAATTCTTACCTATTTAGATTGTAAGATTGATTAAAATTTGATAAATGTAAAAGTTTTCACGTTTCTTTGAATCAATCCTACATTTTTTAATCATCTTATCATGCATTTTTCTTCAAAAACGTTTGTGAGATGTTGTATAATTTAATATTTTCCTGTTATTCCATAAAATACAGATGCTCTAGAAACGCAGGAAATGCAAGTTAATGGTATTAAAACGAGATATATTTTACGACTTGTAATTATTGCAAAGATGTTAATGACACAGATATTAAGACATTATTGTTAATTTTCGCAATAAAGGATTTAATTTGGTAAGTTGAAAGTTACAAAGTGCTTATTCCCTCAAGTCGCATTAGTGTGAGACTACAAATTAATTATTTTACTCTACTACTTTGTTTCATGAATACAAATGGATCAAGTTATTAAAATTTATCGGTGTAACATTTCCTCCTTACTGTATTAAATATTACCGAGATAAGGTGTGAAAGTTGGTACCCACCTAATAAAATCACTTTGAATACTTCATAAATATTAACATGCAGATTTTGTAATTTCTAAACGCGGGCAAATTGGAGGAATATACGTATCGTCATAGCGTTGCTTTTAATTCATTGATATTGTTAAAGAAACTATTAATTTAGGCCGAATGGTCGACAGTCAGTACGTAGGCTGTTAGACTGTCAGCAAAGGTGATAAAGACCTAAGTATCTTTATTGAACACATTCATATTACTTATGTAAATAATGCAATAACTGCTCATCGAATTTAATATGAAAAATTGTGAATATATCATGATATTAATATTCCGTTAATCCCTATTCATCGCCAGGTAGCGAAATAGTTGTTGTTCATCTAAAATGGTAGGAAAACTTTAGAGTTAATATTTTGCAAATAGTGTCTAATGGGACGCGAGCATGCCACGAGCTGCACCAATTGTTGTAAAAGACGTTTATGGAAATACTTCACAAGCTGATTGAGGTATATTATAAGGCCCAAGGGAAGGAAAATAGAAAAGAGAAACGCGGGAGGAAGGTTGGAAAGTACCCGACTAATCAAATGTGGTCACTGAACATGGCTAGATCCATTTCAAACAACGTTTTTGTCTTTCTTTCACCCTGGCAATACGATGAATTTCTGCAACTGAGATGAATTATCTCTTTGATTCAGAAGCCATAGAGGAGGATAGAATGGAAGATTAGATGGGAAGTGATATATAAGTTATATTTAGTTACCGAATAGGGATATTAGATACAACTCATTGAAATTCTTCACCCATAAGGTTTAACTTCTGCCAACACTCCGTTCGGCACGTTTTCCGATCCTGCATAATAAGCTCAAACCTTTCGATTTATTCATTTCGTATTTTATGTCCAAATGCGTTTGCATTTTTTATTGTATAAATTTTACTTAGCTTGGAACATTTATATTATCATGACCTCTAACACCGATTACTCCGTTTGTTCAGGAAATAAGTGAACTTAAATGAATCCACGTTACTTAAAAAACTTTTATAGGTTCGAGAATCTTTTGAAAATCTTGAGTTATTGACCAAAGGAACTGCAAATATGATTGAATTACCGGTTTTATTCTCACGTGTTAAAGTTATTAAAGCTAAGGATGGTATAACGTACTTGTAGGATATCGGTATATCTGTAACATGCTTTTATCTTTATGGAGAAATATCCAGTGTTCATTTTACAATGACATTAAGGGTTAACATAATATGGTAACTGACATCCGTTTTAATTTAAAAAAATATATTATATAGGTATAACGGATGTAAGAAGGGAGAATGCAAGCTCCAACTCATTAAAATATGTGCACAATTGAGTGAAAAAAAGGCTAAAAGCTTGGCTTAAGTCCGCTTAAGACCGTCTAAAGATACACTATTTTACTTATATTGTTGCTATTTAGTTACTCTAATAGGTTAATAAGATGTATTAATAAGAGATTTGTGAACTTAATTGCAAAGGATCTTTGAGATAATTTTTCAGGAAAACGTTGCTATGCGAATTATCCCTTTGATTGATAAATTGCTATCACATTTGGATATTTAGATATATAGTTAAACACAGACATTTTAAACAATTGATTTTTTTTCGTATAAAAATACTAATTCAAAACGTTAAATTAACTACAGGGTTTTCCAATAAGAGGTGTTATTTTAAATAGCCCGCTATTTCGGTAAATGTTACTTTTAAAGCTGTAATTTTTTAATATTTAACAAGTAAAAACTACGTCATTAATAAAAATGGAACGATACACGCTTCAAAAACGCATTGAAATTATAAAAATTCACTCGAGTGAATCAAATGCTAATCGTCTTGAGTGATGAGGCCCATTTCCACCTCGGTGGCTTCATCAACAAGCAAAATTGTCGCATGTGGGGCTCGGAAAACCCAAAAAAAAGTGGGTGTGTCAAGCCTACGCAAGACAGAAGTGAAACTTCTTTTGTTAAACCGTATGAACCACAATCAATTACGTATTTCACTCGTATTACACTCACGACGCAGTATACTAACCAAGCAGCTGATGCTTGGCGTGGCGCAGTTCGCTGGTGTCTGAGAGAGAGGAAAGAAGAGAAGAGAGAGAACGTTCGTGAGCGGCTCCCCCACCTCAACAAGCGCATATGGTGAGAGAGGGACAGTGAACGGTGAGCGGTGGTGGGGGTACCCGCATTTTCGTGTCGATCCTGACTCGGTTTTACTCCGTCCCCGAATTACGCGCCTAAAGAAGTTTCACTTCAATATAATATATTTTTAAAAATAATGTACAATGTACAGAAATAGAATCCCACACAAGATCGCGTAGTGCGCTCTAGCGAACGGATATTTTATCAGAGGGAGATAGTTTTAATTTTTTTTTCTGTAAATTATTACATATTATCAAAATAAATAAATTAATTAAATAAATGTAATACAATTATCATAATATACGGATTAGATAATAATTTTAATCCAACACAATAACGCAAAGCGCGCTCTAGCGGAGTAATGTTTTATCACAGTGAGATAAGTGTTTTTATTATTTTGCAATATTATTTTCTTTTAAAAAATGTTCTGACCTACTAAAAAATAAGATATTGAATGAAAAAGGCGTTAAAAACAAAAAAATAATGTGCGATGGCCGAGAATCGAACTCGGATCAACTGCTTGGAAGGCAACTATGCTGACCATTACACCACCAACGCCAGTTGTCGGGATGAGCTAAGAAGCATTTACATGTTACTTCAAAACTTTGAAAATTATTACATATTATCAAAATAAATAAATTAATTAAATAAATGTAATACAATTATCATAATATACGGATTAGATAATAATTTTAATCCAACACAATAACGCAAAGCGCGCTCTAGCGGAGTAATGTTTTATCACAGTGAGATAAGTGTTTTTATTATTTTGCAATATTATTTTCTTTTAAAAAATGTTCTGACCTACTAAAAAATAAGATATTGAATGAAAAAGGCGTTAAAAACAAAAAAATAATGTGCGATGGCCGAGAATCGAACTCGGATCAACTGCTTGGAAGGCAACTATGCTGACCATTACACCACCAACGCCAGTTGTCGGGATGAGCTAAGAAGCATTTATATGTTACTTCAAAACTTTGACTAGATCAAATGAACTTTAATCGGTGGTGGGGGTACCCGCATTTTCGTTTCGATCGTGACTCGGTTTTACTCCGTCCCCGAAAATTCATTACGCGCCTAAAGAAGTTTCACTTCAAAATATTGTTGGAAAGCCTCTCTATCCTCAACGTGTGACTGTTTGGTGCGGTTTATGGTCCGGCGGAGTCATTGGACCTTAATTTTTCGAAAATGAGGCTGGAGCAACAGTTACGGTGAATGGATTGCGCTATCGAGAAATGATTAATAATTTTTTATGGCCCAAATTGGATGGTGTTGATCTGGACAACGTTTACTTTAAGCAAAACGGCGCTACGTGCCACACAAGCAACGAAACCATTGATATTTTTCGATTGAATATCAAAATAACACCTCTTATTGGAAAACCCTGTACTTAACTTTATGATACTTGGAAACTAATTTCAGATCCTTCCTTTAATTTTATTTATTTTATTCTTGCCCTTCAAGCGACCTCCTCAGTGTTCAGCCTCCGCGTAACAAACATTTTAATTTAACTGTTACGTAATATTCCTGCCGGACCGTAAGTGTCCCACAAATCTTTGAAACATCCCGTACTTTATTTGACAATATGATATTAAAAATATTATTATCGTGTCATAAAATCGTAATTTACCATCGGCCGACAGTAGGTAGTTGGTACAACATCCTCACGTTATAGCTGTTGAGTTGTAAAGCCTTCCAACGACAAAACGACACCGACACGAGCGCCAGTAGTAGTTTCATCATCGATATTAAAACTTAACATTTTATTGCTGATTACCGAAGTTAGGTAACGCAGCGAATAGCCATGCCTCTAACGGCCGTAACTGGTTTCCAGGCTTAAGAGGGTAAAGAAAGACAGGGTTTACAAGCAAACATTGTAATTACGTCCTTATTTTAATCTAGATTTAAGCTAGGCTAACGCTAAACTCAATCGTTGATGTTAAAGTTGTTTGCCTGATTTTCGTTCTTATCAATTCACTTACAAAAATAAGTGGTTCGATTTTGATAAAAGTTCCTTACCTATTTTAAGTTAGTAAAACAAGTTAAAATTTATTAATTATAAAAACAAATAAAGGAGACGGTAATTGACAAATTTCCTGACCATAGAAAAGTCAGTCCCATACTGATATATTCCTATGACAGAATTATTATATGGGACATAATACTATATGTTGATTGTGTTGTATCCTATTATAGAAGCAGAATTAATGCTGGATATATGTTGAGATTCTTGGTAGACGGTAATTGACGGCTACACCAAAACTAAACGCCGAAAACCATATAAATTTATGTAATTATTATACTGAAATTCCGGCCTTAAGCGAATTAGCACTTGCAATACGAAATTACTTCAACATTCATAAACACACACTTTACTGCAATCTATGCCCTGACGATGAACGCTGTAACGCTATCGGAAACGTTGGATAAAGAAGGAAGCGCAACAAGGCATAATAACACAAAAAATCCTGTTAAAAACGGGACAGCAGGCCATATCCTAATAAAATGTTAGTAACACGTTGTTTAACTCGTGTTTATGCAGTTGCGTTTGCCCTGTTAATATAAAATGAAGAAATCAAATGCGACAATATTATTCGCCAGTCTCTTTTGTGTACCTTTACCTTTCGTGAAGCTTATCCAAATTACAGAATCGGATTAAATTAATCTTAAAGCACCTGTTATGTATATTATTGTCTCTCGGCTTGCGACAGTTTATCAAAGCACCTGTAGCACATATAGATAGCAGGTAATGCCAGCATCGTTGACCAGAATTTCTCTTGGACATTAAACCGGCGATGACGTCAGCCACTCAAAGGCTGTCGAAGTAAAATACCTAATAACCATTTCGACATTTTAAGAATGGCCGGTGAAGGTAATCCTCTGGAGATATTATATAATTCACACTATAAGCTGTCCGTTAAACAATCGCTTCCGATACAATCGTCTAGATATTTAAATATTAATATTTAATTCTGTTTTAATGGTTTTGATAGAATATTATTATAAGCTCTCAGATACAATTATCAAGGCTTGGAGTAGGAATGAGATTATTAATTAAAATCGATACTGGTATAATGTTGTTTCTTTCTCCTGCATGTTTCGAACATCTCATATCCATCATCAGGGCAGATATGAAGATTGCGAGTTCATTTTTTTGGTGAAACCGCACAAGAGTCCCAACTGCTCCCAACTATGTTGAGAGGCTGAAGGTAATGGAGAGGTAAAGGAGATGGGAAGAGGAAGGTGGGAAATTACCTGGCTGTATGAATTTGGTCACCAAACACGGCTAAAGCAATTTCAAGCAACGTTTCAATACTGAATGGCAGTCTTACAGCAGGGCGATACTGAGAGTATCTTCCACCACAAATATACTACATATTATTTTAAATTAGAGTAAATTGTGGAATAACACAAATTAATTATTTCTTCATATGAAGCGGTTACTTTGTGATGTGACATTATAATTTAAAATTAAACAGTAACTTTGTAAACATCACTTATGGGGACCATAAGTGGACATATATACCATAAGTGATGTTTACAAAGTAACTGTTTAATTTTAATCAAATTAATTAATTAAAATTTACTTGCGCACGTCGAGATTTGAACCCGCGACCACTAATAAATACAACGTAATGCATGTTAGAGCGGTCACTTCTGAAAATTTCCTGTCAAAACCAGATTTTAGGAATTGTTAATGTTAATTTGTCCAGGGTATTTTGGGAATTCACCGCAATACAATCCAAAAGTACCTAAACCAATATATTTCCATTGGATGCGAGAATTTAAAATTTCATCCGATCCTAGAAAAGTTGGCGCTAGAGTTCAAAACGCTTCGCTCTTCGAACCTAGTATTTCGGTAACAATAGGTCGCTTACGTCCTTTATTGCTGTGACCGTTGGGAGAATTGCGATTCGGAATGGCTGGGCATTGTTATGCACGCGGCACAGATCTGAAATAGCGCAAGCGCCCATGTCGCAGTGATTCGCCGAAATAGACGCTAAAGCGGGGGAGTTTGATATGAAGCGTGGCTTTATTGGCTGGACAGAACTATGGCCCCGCGGATAACAATGCCAGGAAGTGAATTCGCAAGAGAAAGATCGTACGTTCATTTTGGTTCAAGCAATTACGAGCTTTATAGCAAGAGGGGATAACTTTAATTTATGACACAAATATATGTGGTAAATATCTATGATTGGTAATATTATTATAACTTATTTCATAATTCTTTATGATAAATGAAAAAAAAAAACACAACGGATCTCTCAGAAGCAGTATCATGGAAAGGGTTAATTAATATTAATGCTAAAATCTCATAAACTACCCCTTTTTAAAAAATGCCTGGGTTAAATGATTATAAAGAAATAATAAAAACAAATAGTAAAAAAAATCATTGATCTAAGAATAATACAGGGAAAATAATAATTATGTTTGGATGATTTGTATAGCGCCGTTTTTTTGTGTAAAATCACCTTAAAGGCGCTGTTAGAAAAACAATAACTTATCTACGTCTAAGATTTATGACTAATGACTCCTATGTAAATAGTTACATAGGTACATATACCTACACTAGTTTTATTAAAACTTACTGATACAAAATATTGCTAATTTATTTTTAAAAAATCTTCAAATTATTCGTAATACTGTTAAAAACGGGACTGTGGGCCCTAAACGAATGAATTGATAGGATTCAAATTTTCAGTAAAATGAAATGTATTAACGTGTTAACACTATACGAGTATGTTGCATTTCGTCATTATATATTACAAACGTTCCGAGTTCCGATATATTCAGAAAATTCTGACATTTTATTAGGAAACGGCGTGCTGTCACATTTATAACAGGATTTTAATAAATCAGCAATGTATTATTTCTTATTTTTCCTCTGAATATTTTTAAACATGGCATTAATTTTAAAAATTTCGGACAAATTCGCACCTTCTTGAGGTCAGTGCTAGAAAACAAGACAAATTTAGTTGACACCCACAAAAATTTTAAACAATAAAGCTTTATCAAAATAATTTTATAAGCGTTTTTCTCCGGAGCACAGAAAGAGACGGAGCATGAAAAAGCGTCTGACAACTTTAGAAAAATCCGGGCAGGTTTCACAGTTTCCCATTGTCCCATCCGGCCATTGTTCCGCCCACGCCACCCGCCGTGGGCGGCTGCAGACATGCGCAAACGGAGGCATGCGGCGATTGGAGAGCATTTTTATGGCCTAACTTAATTGGATAGATTGCCAGCTATTTGCTCAAATGGTGGGAACTAATGATTACACTGATGATAGTAAAATTCTAATACTAGTACCTACTCGTAGAAGAAAAAGAACATTTTTTGTTTGTTTAGAATTTAAGAATAATCGGATATCGCATTTAGGTGTGGAAAATGTGGCTAGAACAAAATTAAAATAATACATTATTGTAGATTGAGTGTAATGTTTGAGTGCTAAAACAAATATACGAGTAAATAGTTCGAACATTTGGTTGTTATTTCAATCACAACTATGCCTTCTTTAGGGCAGTATTATAACAGTAGGTGATGTTATACTAATCTTTATAGAGCAATCATAGCTACCTACCTACTTATGGAATCGGAAACTTTTTTTTAAAGAAATGCAAACGTTCATAAATATTTGAAAAACCCTTACCACCATTATTACAAGCGGAAAACTTTGTCCTTTATTTAATGTTTGTCTTCTCTTACCTCATTGTGTGAGATAAATATTTTTATAAGCATATTTTTAATGGTTTCATGATAACTCAACACAGTGACAAGTCAACACACTTTTAAAAAGTGATATAAAGTCATTAGAAACGATGATTTTTTTTTAACCTAACCTAACTTAACCTAACCTACTTAACCCAGTTAATATAGTTTTTGTTTCATCACTTTCCATGACTTTATATAACTTTTTAAAGATGCGATGAATTATCATGTTGATGATTTATCCGGTCACCATTTTTAATATGCTTGTGCAATGATTGCGGAATTAACTAGCAGCCAAATTGAACCCCACTCACCTATGGAGGAACCCTGTGCATTTGTCCACTCAGATACTCACCAATCAATTGGTAATTATTCACAATTCTCAGATCATAGAAACTTCCTAGATAAAAGTCTAGCTTTACAGTCTTTACAAAATGTGTAACGGTCACACCCTTTAACAGTTTGTCTTTTTAAGTCTTTAGATTTTAATTAGGATTTATTGTAACCAAACAAATTACCACTACACCTTTTATTATAGGTACTATTTAAATAGATTCATAAAATACACCTCCTATGAAAAATACCTATCTTAAATTCTATCAATAAAAATGTGGTAGGAATTTGTTTCACTTGTCGCGTGTAATAAAATAGAGGTACTTTTGAAAATTGAAATAGTCTTGTAATAAATTAAAATGGAATGCTCATCTCGTGTCCTTTTTACTCCCAGTGCCAGTCCGCCGGTCGGGTCCGATAAAAGTAATACGTCTTTAGCCATTTGTCACCATGTCTTATGCTCATCGGACCTCCAGTGCTTTTCAAACATAAAAATAAAAACGTTAAAAATATTTACTGCTTTTTTACATTAGTTCCACAGAAGAGGCCTTGAGGAAAATATTTCCCCTTAGGGCCTATGTCATCTTTGGGAATGCTGGAGCGTATTTTTATGAAAGGAAAAAAGGGGAGTTCTGGGAAGGGAAATGGTATTAGGAGTTCGTAGGAATCTAGGGGGGAATCTAGGAATCTAATCTAATTTATCCAATATATATATCGGACAGGTTACAATACCAACAATAAACTCGGACTATATACGTTATCCAAAGGATAAGCTTCGAGAAGCTCGTGATAACCTCCCAAGCTTGATTTAAAGTTTTGGACTTTAATTTTTTACTATTGTAAAGTTATACGATCGTACTCGTAAGTCGCTGATGAAGCAAATTAATGCCGTTCGTTTTTGTTCGTTCATTTAATCCAGGAGTCTGTAAGACATGAATTAACGAGATATTGCAATTAATTATGCAATTTTGCAAAGTACTTTCAGATTATAAAAATGAGGAAAAAAATAATTTACGAGATGAATTGTACATATGATTATCATTAGTCTCTGGCGTAAATTGACTAAATATTATTACATAACATATTTGAAATGTAAGTTTAAGAACCACTGGATATAAATAAAGGTACCCTCACAAGACATATCGTCCACAGTGGCACGGATTCATGTCATTCCGATAGTAGGACGACAATAATTAATACCACGAGATGAAGTATTTCACCTGTAGCCTGTAGCACCGACAAAGGAGAACTTGGCTGACGGACTCTCTGGTCGCTTGTCTATGGTCGCTTGTCGATGGTTAGTCAGGAGTATTCGAGTTGGTCACCTCTGTGCAGTGTTGGAGAACCATTGATGTGCAAATTGCTAATAAATAGGGCTATTAAAATCCTTCTATGGATAGGTACTTCGTTTATCGATGCCTAGCTTTATATTGCTTTTCTGTTTTATGAGAGATACCTACGATTATAGTTTTTTCGATTCGAGAAGAAAGAACGAAGAAAATAGTAAAGATTGGTTTTGCTTATTTGTGCGATGCCATTAATTGTCTCGAGGAGATGGGTAATATACAATTTATCGTAATATCTCGATTCAGAATTAATGGTTTTTCAAAAGGGCGATATTGAGAGTAGGAACTGTACTTATCTGGAAAAAAGATAGAAAATATCAGAAAATCATATTTAGATAAATGACCTAAATAATTTCATTAGAATTCACGAAATTAATGTCAGTTGGCAAGTATTTGCAAATTATTTACGGACGTTGCTGTTTTTGAAACGATTCAGTTTTGTTGCAAAATACGATAAATATGTAGGTATTGTATGGACATGAAAGCTTTATTGGTATGATATATTGAAATAATTTAAAAAAATATTCACTTATTTTTATTTTTTGACCGTGACCGGTTTCAGATTATTATAGCCATCTTCAGCCCTAAAAATTAACCAGTGCACGATTCTTTAAATAATTATAATCAAAACATATTCAAACAATAGTACCTATTGGTTTGTATTAATAATAGTAACGCAATTATAACGATTGTTCTCACACCGTTTAATTAATCGAAGAAGCTTCTAACTGATTAGTTCTCGAAGTACCTAAATCGAGTCAAATCTACGCGTCTAGTTTTTTATCCCTGAGATAAAGAATAATAATTTATTTTCTAGATCTGAGAGTGGGAGATGAATAGCCACGTCGCGGCGTTGGTTTAATGTGTTTTTATCACACTTTATGGCAAAAGCCTGGCAACATTAATCTTGTTTTGATTAAATTTAGATTACACAATTTTAAAAATACATTTGTCTCGGAAAAGAAATTGCATTGATTTTTACATTGAGATCTTTCACTCAAAACATAATCTCATAATATATTATATTATTTAATTTACATTTGTATGCTGTTTGATCCAAGCTTAGTTTTGTTAAGCCGGATTTTAAAGAAAGAGAATTCTCAATATAACATATTTTTTAATACGTATTTTAAAGTCTACATTACGACATTATATTTTTGATGAAAGTCTCGATTTAGAAATCGTCATCGAACATTTATGCAAATGGTCAATCATCAGCACGACGTCATTAGCATTCGATTACTATAACAATAATCATAATGGACGATTAAAATGATTACCAAATCCCACACTGTCGTCGGGAATTATTACAAAAAATATCGTAGACTATAAGACAAAATAACACTTCCAAGCTAACACTATGTGACGTAAACGTATTAATCAACTTAGAATTTGTTTAATTATTTTTTCCTGGTGGAGATTGGCTATTATTGTAAGAAGGGGTGAGAAGGTGCAAGAAGTTGCTAGAGAAACTAAGGCGAAACAAGAAGAGACAAGAACAGCCAAGAAGAGACAAGAAGAGACAACAAGAGACAAGAAGAGGCAAGAAGAAGCAAGAAGAGACAAGGAAAGGTAAAAAGAGACAAGAAGAACCATAAAGAGGCAAGAAGAGCCAAGAAGAGACAAAAAGAGACAAGGAAAGGTAAAAAGTGACAAGAAAAACCAAAAAGAGGCAAGAAGAGCCAAGAAGAGCTAATAAGAGGCAAGAAGAGGTAAGAAGAGACAAGAAGAACCATAAAATGGCTAGAAGAGCCAATAACAGAACTTCTTTCTTCTTCTGGCGTCAGTAAAATTAGAAATATATTTATTGATGTATTTTTAAACGTTAGTTATAAGTCTCTATATATGTCACTAGAAATAAGTCTTAGATGTAAGTCACTAGTTATACTATTACGAGAAATTTTTAACATATTTGTATTGAGGGATCAGTAGGCTTTATAGGTCCAGTTAGGAGTTCTACCGAGCCGAACCCACTGATATGAAAATATCTGGAGTCGGTGAATTATATTCCCATTTGATCTCTGGTGAGTTGACGAGTTGTATTGTTTTGTATTCATTATGCTTATATAATGTACTTGCATAATGTGGATTGACTAGATGATCATTTGTGGAAAAGTGTGTGGAAGGGTTTAGTTTTTCCTGTGGGGAAGATTTAACCCGAACATAAGGTCGGAAAAAATTAAAATATAAAAAATAAATCCTAGTTGTAAGCCAGCTTGTTATTTAATAAATATATTTTTACAGCGTTCTTGAGGTGATTTTTCATGAAAACGGCGCTATATAAATTAGCCATTATTCCTTTCAGCCTAACAACACAGGTACCCTAATGGGGAAAAGTCCCACTTGCTCAGAAGCTCAGATATTGTAAAATATTCGCATTAAACATAAAATATAATTTCCAAATAATTGTTGAGTTGTTCAAACGAAAAAGACATAAATAAATTGAATTTCATAACGAACAAAATCCCAGTCAGAGATTTCTAGATATCAATCAAATCGTTTCTGTTGAAAATAAGAATCCATTTTATCCAATAATAAACCAAGGTAGATAGTATTTTATTGATATTGCATTTGTGTGGTAAATTCAATACACCTATAAGACATATAATAAGAACCTACCAGTTTTTTTTATAACGTGTCAATCAAATTTATTCATGACGTTTTTCATTTAACGATTCGATCGTTCGAGCGCTGGTCCATCCTATCCAGATGTTTCCAATAATTGTCGTATTTACAGAAATATCATTAAGCATTATAATATATTGGTTTTGTGGATAATAAAATGCAAGAATGATAAGTTACTTCAACACAGAAGCATCTAAAACTCGTGAGATTTATGCAGAGTCCACCAATATATTTATAAATAAGCTGTCAGGAAATTACGAGCCTCGCATACCTAAAACAATATTTATTATGTAGTACCTACCTGCCTATTTTAAGTAATTAATAATAATTGCATTATTTGTATAGCGCCGTTTTTGTGAAGAATCACCCCAAACGCCCTGTACGAACATGACTTTCTAGACTCATTGACTTTATTATTTACAAACAGATAAAGAAAGAAGAACCTATCAGGTAAACGCACTTTTTTTTCAGATAAAAATCGTTTCATTTCTTTGCAGGGGTAGGATAGAAAATAAATGTACCCCACTTAAATTGGTCTCTGAACATACTTTCGGCTTCATTTAAATTAACAAAATTTGGGCACTTATAGTAAAATATGAAAAAACTACGCTAAAAAAATGCAATAACATTTGAATGTGGCGAAATCCTGTTTTAAGTCGACCGTTTTGCATTTTTCATGTCTGTAAATTTCAAGATGGTGACCGTTTTAATGGTTCAGTAAAGATTATTTTTAAAAATGAATCGTCGTGTTTATTTGGACTTTCTCATACGAATTTTAAAATATTAATATGGCACTTATCAACCTAAAAACTTTTGAAAAAATAAATGTCATTTTCTTTTGAAAAACTGTATTTTTCCATATTTCACAAAAAAAATTAAAAATAATATAAGATGTATAATAATTAAGCAGGTTTTGATTTACCCACTTAGACTTTTTTTAAATTTCCAACTTATAACGCACACTCCAAAAAACTTCATTATTATTTTATAATACCTCTGCCAATTTCTTGCTTGACTTGCATATTATATAAGGCTTGGTGTAAAAATTCAACTGCTCAGTAATATTTCATTTTGGCAAGGGCTTCATATTGGGAAGCCCTGCATTTTTTACTCAACAGCCCACTTAACTGCTTAGAATTTTATTATAATAAGATGAACGTTAAAAAGCCGATAAAACAGTTGATATATTCATACGACATTTCAATTAGAATTTTGCCATTGACAAACTATTTGTCAAATTAAATTAGTATATTCAATAAGGCATAAAAAAGGCTAATAAGATACCAGACAATAAAGGTAAGACAAAAAACGATAAAATTTATTGTTATTTTTTTACTGAAGATTTCATTTTAATAATCAAGAAACTTAATATTAAGCCATTAATTTAAGGCTTTCATAGTCTCACAGGCTAATGTCAAATTTCTTCGAAAAAACGAAACAACTGATTATTATTATTGAACATTACTTTTTGTATGGATTTTTTTTGAGCGGCGACAAAAAATATTTAATTTTTCGAAGAAAACTTCTTCTAACTGCTTTTCACTTTGTGATGGCATTATTTATTTTTTATTAAAACACAAATAACATTGTTTACATCACTTTATTTCGATACAAAATCTCAACATGTTTCATGAACCAAGTTCACTTCATCAGGAGCACAAGTATACTAAAGTTATAATTAAAATTAGGTCTACAAAGAAGAGGTAGAAGGAGCGGGGAGGGGTAAGAGTGGGGGAGGGTTATTTAAAGTAGGAATTAAAATGTCATTAGACGGGAAAGACCGGGTAATTGGGAAAATATTTAAAATGGGGTTTATAAAATTTTTTTGTTTATTAATAATATCTGCTTTCATATTCACGTGTTTTCTTATTTCTAGGATTTCAAAATTATTGATTTGAGATACCTTGTAACCAGAATGTAGTATTTTAAAACCTGAATTAATATCGAAAGTATGGTCGTTATTTAATAAATGATCCGCAAATTCTGATTCACAGTTTCCCTTTAAAGCCCTAAGATGTTCTTTAATTCTGATCTCAAAGTTTCTATTAGTTTTTCCTATATAAAAGGAATTACAATCATTACAGTTGAGTTTATAAACACCTGATTTTTTAGTTTGACAATCAATATCTTTATTATTAAGAATATATTTTTTTAATTTGTTATTCGTATAAAACGCCGGTTGAATAGTGAAGGGGATGTTTTTATTTATAATTTTGGAAGTATCATTATCTACAAATAGAATTCTACGCCATTGTTTGTTTGTATCTTTATAAATAGGATAAATATAAAGTTTAAAGAATTTATGTTTAATTTTTTTATTTAGTATTTCATCTATCAATTTATTAGGATAGCCGTTATTAGATGCTATTTGTTTTATGATATTTAATTCTGAGATATAATTAGGATCCGACAAAGGAATAGAAATTAATCTATTAAGCATAGAATGGAAAGCTGCGACTTTTTGAGAAAAGGGATGATTTGATGAATTATGAATGACAATATCAGTGTACGTATCTTTACGGAAAATATTAAAATCTATTTTATTACCTATTATTGTTAAATTTAAATCTAAGAAATTTAAACTCTTATCTATACCTATTTCTAATGTAAATTGAATATTTTTGTGTATTTTATTTAAAAAGTTTAAAAACATGTTCAATTGTCTTTCTGTTCCTAACCAAATGCAAAAAATGTCGTCCACATATCTCTTCCAACAATATACATTTTTAAGTAACAAGGCACCGCTATTAAAAATCTTATTTTCTAAATTATTAATAAAACTCCTCCCCCACTCTTACCCCTCCCCGCTCCTTCTACCTCTTCTTTCTAGACCTGACCTATCGAAATAAAGTGATGTAAACAATGTTATTTGTGTTTTAATAAAAAAAAAAAAAAATAAAAAAAAAAATATATTTATTAGGAAGGTAGGTACCTGCTAATAGGCATGGTAGGTAGGTATCTACTTAGATTATTGTGTGGGTCCGTTAGAGCTGTATAATATATCTGATGACATGACAAATAATTATTAGTGATGGATGTTTACTTTTAATTTGAAAAATATTACAATGCTGGGAAATTAAGATTTATGTCAAAGGCAAAATGATATGTTTGAACCAACCAACGTCTGATCATGCTGGTATGTTCAGGCATTTAATTTACAATGTCTTTTATATTTTTAATAAAAAAAATAATAATATATTTCCAAGCTACTGCAAGTAGCTTGTCAGCAGGAAATTAGTTAGACAATAGATAAAATAAAACAATTTTTTATGTATGTTATTATGTAAAAGAACATTAATTCAAACTTAATTATCTTAAATTAATAACTCATAAAAATACTTGCATTGATTGGTCTAGAAATTATAGACATCTGCAATTCATGATTCTAGAGCGCACCGTTCGAGAATTTTGCTGTTCATATAACTGATCTGTTAAACAATTTATTGCAAATTAATGTACCTGTGATTCAGTTATTCCGAAATAATATGGTATCTACTTGAGTAATAATATAATCCTTTATACATCTCAAAATGGTTAAGCTAATCCCACAGAGCAGAATTCTCACACATCTACCAGGAGAACATAGCAGAACGGAGAACACAGAGCGAGAATCAATCATGTTAACAAATGCCCTGAATTTAATGTGCCCGCCTTACAAAGCCTCGAACACTTGCTCAGGCAATGCTGGAACTCTTTTCATCTCACACAATAATAAATCAAGCCTTAACTGACGTTCGTCTGTTTGCGCTTTTTTATACACTTTATTATATTATTTCGATTCTTCAACGATTCACAATGGCGTTTGTGTGCTGCTTCGCGGAGTTCAGGTGTCGCCAAAAGGCAATGAAAACCAAATAAACGTAAATCTAACATTAAACTAAACGAGCTTCTGAAAATATTTTTTTCTGTGAGTTCGCGGAAATGTTTATATGGAATATTAACAGGACGTTGCTACCTCAAGAGATACTTGGAAAGCACCAAATTGTAACAAGATTTGTTACGAAGACGAAGAAACGTCGATTTATCTATGATAATAAACTACTTACATGTTGTTTTGATGGGCTTTGGGAAGTAGACTCTGATACTGAGTTACGGGGTACAGCCAATCTCAAGTCTTAGCAGCTGATAATAATAATGATAAGAAAGGGACGCTTAGATGGTTTCGGCATGTAGAGCGAATGAGCGAAGATAGGAGTGTAAGGAGGATATATGATGCAAATGCGAATGGTAGCAGGAGTCGGGGATGCCCGAGGAAGACATGGCACGATCAAGTGAATCAGATACCCGAGTCGGGCCATGTCAAGAGCATGTATGAGACGATGTATGAATGTGAAGGGGTAAGAAGTGTGCGCCAAGACCGAGAAGTTTGGCGGTCCGTCCTCTCTGCCTACCCCTGCGGGGAAACGATGTGATGGTTAGTTAGTTATTAGATAACTTGTATAGCGCCCTGTTTTGTGAATAATCACACAAGGGCGCTGTAAAATATATTACGAATTCTTATTTTGGATCTAATTTTATTATTTACAAAACAGATTCAGAAAAACTTACTTATTATTTACAAACAGATACAGAAAAACTTGCTTACCTGGCTGATCACTTCAGATAAACACACTTTTAATAAAAAAAGTTTACGACCTTACCCGCAGAGGACACGCGTAGTAAACACTAGACATTGATTTTACATTTGATATTTTACCCTCCGATACTATTAATTAGAAGATTAGTGGCAAGAGAAGAGTTGATATTTCTTAGACTGGAGATTCTTAATGAAATGACCTTAAAAAGCTTATAAAAAATATTTACATTTTTTGCACATTTAGTTATTAAAATGTCGCGGACTGAGAAGATGAAAAGTTTTTGACTTTATGGATACGACTGTATAAAAAGGTGAGATTTAAGTTTTGCTCTGAATTCTGCCGAGTCTATAATCATTCTTAAATCATGTGGAAGTCCATTCCTCTGATGAGGCTGGAAAACACTTTAATATCTATAATATGGAATGAGAGGAAGATGAAAATTCGCCGATATTTCTATAGAATCGATTTCTCACTCTGGTGGGAAGAAGGCAGTAGCGAGCTATGTTGTTGAGCCAGGAGAACACCCAATAATAACCCTGGTGAACTTCTGGGGACTTATGCTACTGTCAAACATGAAAATTTACACAATAGGTATACCATTGGGTTTTTGACAACAACATTGGTTTTATTCTATTAGAATTTATTAAGAGAAAAGGCTGCGTGATGTTTTCATACAAAACAAAATTTTGGGCTTGAGGCCAAATACTCAACAAAACCAAATATATATTTTAAATCAAATGTACCCGGTAGTAAAAGGTAGCAAATATACAGCACGTATGTGAGCTAATTTATTTATTGTTGTTTTAAGTTACAATAGGCCATTTCGAGTGCTCATGATTACAACAATTGCAATTATTTGACAGAAATTAAAAAAAAATCGATTTACCTAGGTACGTTGGAAGATAAAAAATTGTCGTATGTGAATTAAAATTTAAAAACGATATTTGCTAAATATTACTCGTCCCTGAGGTGATATATCACAAAAGCGGCGCTATACAAGTTGTCCAATAAATAAATAAATTAATTAATTAACAAATAAATTATTCAGTTAATTTGGGTATTTTGTCATGAATTCTAAAAATAAATCCGCCTTTCAAAAGATTAGTATAATCTTTTTTTTTACATGATAATTAATTTCAATGCTTGTGCGCTGAAATCCATTATTTTTTAGTTCATAAACCAACCGTTTCACATTGCTGAAAAGTTAGTGCCTATACTGCTCATGTCTAAAGTTTCCCATCGCTTTTAATGAGTCTTGTATTTGTTAGTTGTGGCGTTAACTTTACTCATTGTGAGGTTACTAATCTCGTTCCAATGAACAGTAGGTAGGTACCCGAAATCACCACCGCACACAGGCCTCATGCCATAGATATCAGACTGATATACAGAATACAGACTAAAGACCAACAACACAGCCATATGGATGGACTGCTATGGAATACAGCATTATATACTTATTATAATACAAACGGTCATTGTTACAGACAGGAATATGGCCGCATTAAGTAATCGTTGGAACTACTGTGCGGTACACCGTAGTAACTTTGTAAATTATTTTAAAAATATTATTAATAAGATAATTTTTCGAAGAAAATTTCTTCTGAAAGCTTGTCACTTTGTGATGTCATTATTTATTAGAATAATACAGAAATAACTTTGTTTGGAGCAAGTATATACTGCTGATGAGGTGAACATTGTTCATGAGGTAACATGTGAGGTGAACATGTATAGGTTACATATATTAAAGTGATGTAAACAAAGTTATTTGTTTTTTTTCTTCTAATATTATTAATAACTTAAAATTTAGCAGATATTTTTTTTGTTTGTTTTGAAAGCAGCAAAACTCACAAACGGCCTGTTCAGGTGAAATAAAATTTTCTAAGATTTTTCTGACTGGATTTTCAAGGTTTAAGTTTACTTTCTGTTGATTGAAAAGTTTTGAAGGTAATTTCTATTAATTTATAAAAAAAGCTGTAGGTAGGTACCTACCACATTTTTCACATTAAAACACCAAAAAGATTACGATCAAAGAGTGCTTAAACTTGAAGGAAGTCGGGTAGTGTTGCAGTCCCAGCTAGAGGTCGTATGTACGTCATCGACAATCGTTCATCTCACACGTCTTGCACGAAAACGAAAAAGATAGAAGATACTCCCCCCGGAACTACTATAAAACTACTTATTCTATAAATATAAAAAATAGCTTTCAAGATAACGTACCTATAAGATCTTTGTTCAGTTTGAAGAACATACTAAAATAAATATTGAATTTTTAAAGATGTACCTACTACATAAATAACTCTAATTTAAAATTAAATTTACGAGATGATAAAAAAAAAACAAATTTACTCACAAACTGGCGCAGTCACATTTCAAATTAAAACAGCGTTTATAAACACAACTTTATGAGACACAGTAATGGAAAAAAAAGTTTAATTTACAAAGATTTTTTTTCACTTTCACCCCCGCTGTACAAAGTGCCCCCAGTTTTCCACCATTGATCCAGCATTTATCTGTTGAAACATACTGAAATACAATACACTTTGTAGAAGGTTATCATTTACTAAAGGCATTTGTGTTGTATGGCAGCCGTTTGGTTTCCATGTGAAATAAAAGCTCTACATAATGAAAGCTATTGTTCGTAGTGAATGATTCACTAACTCGCCTTCATTCCACGAAACAAGGATAAAGCCAACATGGTTCGAATTATTTTGGTATCTATTTTAGACACAACATTAAATCGGGGATTTTGCAGAGAGTTTCTGTTAAGGAATTACAATAGAGTCTGTTTGGAGAAAGTGACAAAGCTAATAGAGAGAGAAACTTGTAGTACCCGCATACAATATTCACAAATGATGTCGGCAGCATGAGTACGAGTAGTTTCTTATATTTGATATTTCGTTAAATAATATCTGATTATGTAGAGCAGTGTCTGCCAAACTGTGTGCCGTGGCACACTAGTGTACCGCAAGAAGTTTTAGGTGTACCGCAAAGAAAGAAGCCTCAAAACTGTTCATTTTAAATAATTCCAATTCTTATTTTTTTTTCAATTTTAAGTAAATTCAACACCTAATGAAATATTAAGAAGAAGCTACAAGCCAAAAATGTGTATGTTCTTGGTATACCTTATATTGTAGGTAATAGGCATTAAAATCGTTTGAAAAACGGAGCCTGGAAACGTTCAATATCAAGCACAAAACTGGTATTTATTTATTTTGTTAATACTTTTATAAGAAAGAAAAAAAGTAAATCAAGTGAAACTGTCACAGATAATCTTAGCTATAATACTGTACTTTTTAAAAGTTGTTTCCTTTACGAATTCATACATTTCTATTGAAAAAAAAAAATTAGTAGTTTAAATTTATAATTTTTATTGAGTAATTTATTTGTATTCTACTCAAGCTAGACGACAGGAAAAACAAATTAATTTCAATTTATCTAAAACATATTTTTTGTTATTAATTATGTACCAATTCGTCATAGATTAATCAAAATATATATACAGTTACATTTATACAGTGACGCAGCGTTAGTGAGTGTGAGTTGTGTAAGTGAGTGTGAGTGAGTGAGCACAATATTAAAAAAAAAACGGTTGCCTAGACTACGATTTCCTTTATTCATATTAATAAAGTAAATTTAATTTTTAAATAATTTTAATTTACTATGCCGCGGAATAAATCCCATACACCAGTTTGCCGTGAAGTAAATATATTAGATAGACACATTTATCTAATGTAGAGTCAGACAAATTCAGAATTGAAGCAGGTAATCTGTTTTTATGAAGTAACAAAATTGAACTTTGGCGTTAAGAAATTTGCAGAACTCATTTCATTTACATTTTTTATGTAAATGAAATATCTTACTTGGCAACCTAGTATCTAATTTAAATGACGAAAAACGGATGATGGCTATTCTTTGTTCATGTAGGTTTGTCTATATTTTTCAAAGAAGACAAATCTTGTTTCAAACCGACTATCAAAGCTAGTAGGTAATAAATAAAAATGATTATTCATTTATCTTTCACTATCAACAATAATCAGAATCATTTGTAACTTGTAACGCATCTAAAACACCAGCATCGCAAAATAAGAAAGAATGTTTGATTCGGTTATTTATAAAAGGGATCGTGGTATCAAATTGCCATCGCGGTAATAAATTATGAGGCGGGGAGATACTGACAGTACTACTGCGGTCAGTGCCTACCTACACAGCGTTAAAGGGCGTGTCCTTGTCGTATTCCCGCTGAATAAACTTCTGGTTCATTTTCCAAGTGTCTTTAAATGTAATAATAAATTATAACAGCATCCTTTATTACCGTCACAAATCATTTCGGCAGATGGAATTATCGAGAAAAAAATATTAATTATTTTTTAGTTTGTGTAAATTACTAAACTTTACTTTATTTAAGGTATGATTTGAGATTTTCACGGACCAAAGTATTACAGTGATTCATTTTTTGGGGTATTATACCGTGTTGCTCTTCCTCCTTCTTAAGCCAACGTTTCGGACAGCATTACAGTGTCCATCACCAAAGTAGATGCGCAATTAAAGTGTCTAAAACGTTGGCTAAAGAAGAGATAACCAACACGGCATAAAACCCCAAAAATATATTACTATAATTTTTTTAAGGTGTTAAACTGTTCTGTAAAATAACTATTTTCATAATAATAACATTATTTTATTTATATGTAAGAACGATTAAAGGAGTGACATTAGATATGATTGTAAGGAGAATATTTGAAGCGAAAGTGAATAAAACGTTGGCTAAAGAAGAGATAACCAACACGGCATAAAACCCCAAAAATATATTACTATAATTTTTTTAAGGTGTTAAACTGTTCTGTAAAATAACTATTTTCATAATAATAACATTATTTTATTTATATGTAAGAACGATTAAAGGAGTGACATTAGATATGATTGTAAGGAGAATATTTGAAGCGAAAGTGAATACTTGAAGAAATCGGGTACGCTTGAGAAAAACATTGCACGCTCAAGTGTATAAAAAATCGATGTATGAATGAAGCGAGCAACGTATGCCACGACATTGTTACGCGGCGATTCTTACTTTCTGCCTACTTCTTTGGAATAAAATCCTTGTGGTTAGTTTATATAGTTAGGTTACCATTTTTACAATTATTACTTTAAATATAATTTTCACTCTCTACTACTAGGTTATAAATACTAATGTCTTTATTACAGAAGCCATCTCTAATGTATTATCTGTAAGGAATACAGTAGAAACAAAACTCTGGCTCTATATCAAAACTAGCGTGAGAACTAACAAATTAGAGGTTCCTCAATAAATTCCAAGAACAATGTCCTTATCTCCATTCATTTATAGTACCTATAGGAAAGTATACGTACTTCATAATATTATAATCGTCTTTTGATGAAAAGATTGAGTGTTAAAAGAAATACATTTCAAAAAACCTTCAAAGCAACTTTCTTTTATAATAATTTATGAGCCCTTTTAACATTGAATACTCACCTACCTTATTTGTTTCGAAAACTCACAATAATAAAATATTAATTTATTCAAATTACCTTAAATTTAGTACGCCTCTAATCAAGGTTAAGTTCATCGTTAAAATCAATTCGGACTCTTATTACTAGAGTCTTTTTTATAGATTCTAAAACTTAAGTGTTAATAAAAAGAGCTTTTTCATTATCACACACCTTTTTTATTGTTTCCAAAGATCAACTCATTTTTGTTTGGTGGCTTATAACTAAATCGAAAGCTTTATTGGTTGTGGAAGGTGTTGACAGAAAACTGGTAGTAAATAAACTACCTGTGCCTTATGTTTCGGAGAAGTGTGCCTAACACAGCTTTTTACGTACAAAAACGAACGCAGAAGAAGATAAGTTAGTCATTTATAGATGCTTAGGATCGTTTTAGAATAATTCTCAGGGATTTGTCTAAGGAAAACTGTCTTTACGCAGATAATATGATTATATTATATTTTAAGGCCGAAAAACTTTAATACTTAATTATTGAAGACTTATTGATTTCTAAACGAAAATTTAAAACAGAAAAATCCTAAAAAATACGGTCACATCTAGGACTCGAACCCAGGCCTATTGGTGTTCCGGGAACCAGTTCTATTAACTTAGCTAATGAGACCCTATCTCCTTCGGTCATATTTAACTGTATCGTACATTTTTATTGGCTGCTTATGATACAGTTAAATATGACCGAAGGAGACAAGGTCCCATTAACTCAGTCGGTAGAGCGGTGCCCCGGCAAGACAAGGGTCCTGGGTTCAAGTCCAAGATGTGACCGTATCTTTTTCTGTTTCAATTTTTTAGTTTAGAAATCGCTAATATTGTCTTAAATAATTAAATATTACAATTTGAGGTTACACTCATTAAGTTATTATTCTAAAAAAAAACTTTGATACTGTTTCAAAATAACTAAGGTACCTACAGTATTATTTTTCGCTCTTCAGTATGGACAGCAAAAAGGACAAAGATTATTGTTATTTTCAAGACAATTGTAACATTACTACGAAATGCATATTTAACAGATAATGCAGTCTGATTTAATACGCTGTCAAAGTTATTCATTAAAAAGATATTGATCTCATGGTAAAAATGGCGATTTAAGCTTCATAATATAAAGCTCAAATTGTTATTTTTTTATCTTATTTCCGGAACTTATTTTCATTATGTATCGTAGATGGTGACATTTCGTACGCATAAGTGTGGAGAAGGTAATTTAAAGTATTGATGGCCTCTGATTCACAGTAAGAATGGAGTGTTTCGTGGGAACAGATCGATTTAAAGGCAGTCAAATATATTTTGGGAATAACATGTATTTTTTATTGTTATTCTTTAAGTGTTATAAGATGTTAATGTGTTAGTTTGAAACCTTCGAATTTAAGGGACATAAACTTACTGCTACAAAGAATTTTTTGTAGTAGGTACGGAGAAAAATGATAATTGGTAATATGTTAAAAATTTCTTCAAATTTTTCGTAATCCGGTTGAAAGCAGGTGTTTAGATCGTTTCCTGATATAAAATAGTTAATTCCTAATATATACATGCACGTGCATTTATCTTGAAAATATTATAATTTTCATGAACACGTGAACATAATATATTCGTATTTTACTAAAAGTATGTCGGGAACTGGCAAAGAAAGGATGAAAGTAGATTAAATGCTGTTGAAATGAAATCCCTGAGGCGTATGTGTGGTAAAACCATGTTTGATCGTGTGAGGAATGTGGAGATCCGCAAAGAGTGCAAGGCTGATGTAAGCGTAATGAGTAAGATTAAGCAAGGGACGCTTAGATGGTTTGGGCATGTAGAGCGAATGAGCGAAGATAAGAGTGTAAGGAGGATATATGATGCAAATGCGAATGGTAGCAGAAGTCGGGGACGCCCGAGCAAGATATGGCACGATCAAGTGAATCAGATACTCGAGTCGGGCCATGTCAAGAGTCAGAATAGTAGAAGAGTATGTATGAGACGATGTATGAATGTGAATGAGGCAAGAAGTGTGCGCCAAGACCGAGTTGTTTGGCGGTCCGTCCTCTCTGCCTACCCCTGCGGGGAAACGGCGTGATGGTTAGTTAGTTAATGTCGGGAAGCCTGTTAATTCATTCGATAAGGCCAGCAATCCCGTTTTTAACCAGATTACCAATCATTTGAAGAGATTCTTTTAAAATTTAGCAATACCCATTTTCTCTACGTTGTAAATTGTGTAATATAATAATTATAATGAATGTAAACTTCGTTAATAAATTGCCGTGCTTGTTCAACATTCATCCAATTTATATCAATCTTCTACGGTGTAATCTCAGATACCTAATATCAAGATAGAAAATAAAAATTGTAAATTATTTAATTATCAATTTTCATTTGCTATCGTTAATATAATTACGAGCAATTTTAATGTAACGAAATTGGGGCTACAAAAAATTCCATACGATAACTATTTTTACGGCATATGTTTTCTATTGAAACTATTACTGTTTACCTTTACACGCAATACCAACTTAAAGTTTACAAATATCTTTTCGTTTTCAGAATTTCTTAGCTTCATCGAAATAACAATAATTTATAGTCTCAGCAATAAAAAGAATAAGAAAACATCCGCCGCTATTTCAGATTGATAATACAAAAACGATTTGACGAAAAACAGACGCGTCACAACCCTGGCTATAGTTCTGAAGAACAGATGACGATGTACACATTATCTTCTGCTTTGGTCCATACACACAATAAAGACAGTAAAAATAATCTCACATCAAAATACATATTAGATTGTTTTACTCGTGTTTTTTATTTGTGTTTGATTATCAGAATGGAAAACAGAATATAACATTTTATGAATGAAAACAATGACGTTACGTTCTGCGTATGACGTTATATTCGATTGGTATACTGTTATTGAGTATAGAACTAACAGTTAATAATAATAATAATACTTGGATGACTTGTATAGCGCCGTTTTTATGCAAAAACACCTCAAGGGCGCTGTTATAACTAGTTGTGAGTATAAATGCTCTAGATGCAGAAATCACATGTCACTTAATCGGCTAAAGTTAATTCTCTGTAGCTAATTTGTTCACGCCGACATGTCATCAGTATTCGATAAATAATATTGTATTAACGAGTGTTTTAAATTGGTCAAGATATTAAATTCGTGTGGATTATTCCTGGAAGACAATGCTATTAGAGTTTAGTTCTAAGAAACGAAAGAAAAACATACAAACGTTCACAGCGCTTTTGACTCACTGTGCCTCTTTCGTTACTCGCACTTTTGAAATATATAAGCATTTGTACATGTATCATAAGTTTAATAAATAACTTGTTGAAAATACTTTGTTAACTAATTTGTAAGTAACCTGCATTTTTTTTTTAAATATTACAAAGAAGGTTGTGAACTTTGGGCGGCTGAAGCAAAACGCTTATTGCAAGCATCCTGCATGACATTTTCGACAGATCATAATATATGACACGATCCTTTTTCAGGTAGTCACATGTGCTTGGCATATTTCAACGGAAGCTCATATTGTCTTAAGAGCAAAGCTCATTAATATTATGGAGACAAGGAGTAAAAACAACATTCGCTGTATCACAAAACAATATCTAAATCCAAACGTTTAGTTTGGCTCTTTTTCAGATCTGACGTAGATACTGCTTTACGATTTGTCGACTTAAATTTTGATTTGCCTAATGGAAGGGTCACGAAATTCAACACACATGTGCAAATCCATGCAGTGGTTTATTGACGCGTTGATAGCTATTTCGCTTTAAAAAAAATAACGCATTCAGTAGAACTATGAGAAAATATTTATTCGTAGAAGCTCTAAGTAAACATTCTAATTTTGGTTGTCGCTGCATGGGTTGAAGCTCGATTTGAAATTGATTTTATTAATTTATAATTATTTATTTCAAATGAGCATTTGATTTCTTAAATTTTTTGACAGTTTTGCTTGTCAGGTCAATTCAGATGAATGCCCTTCTATTAGAAAATTTAAGCTTGAAGGAGATACGAATTTACACGCAGATGACGGTTCCATGAAAACCCCTCAAAATGACAATTCAATACACCTATAAGAACTGCTATAAAATTATGAAAAATAATGAAACTGCTAATAATGAAGTTGCTATTTTACCCCCCCCATTACTATTAATATTATTAAATTTATTAGTTCTCTCTGATTTGTCATCAGAAAAAAATATTTATCTTAAAGAAAACTGAAAATATTTGTTTTTGAAAGGCAAAGTGATTCACAAATCATACAATATAATATTCCGTGATTTTTCACGGATCTGCACTAGCAATATATAGAACGCAATATAATATTAATGTGATATATGTATGTTTTAGGCAAAACATATCTCTAGAGTTTAGAGGTTATGTGCGTGCATAAATTTCTGTGTCATAAAATAATATGTAAAAAGAAAAAAAAACTATTTAAATGCATTGTTCATTATCTACAGGATAGAAAAATCAATCTAGAAGCTATCACTAGTTTACGTACTATTCTGTGCGGAGTGCAAACACAAAGCATGAAGCTTTTTCAGAGGACAGGGCTTTATGAAAAAGAGCAGAACTTTTTGTGACGAGGCAGTGGGAACAAAAGCACAAAAAAGCTCCGCTGATACAACTGACAGATAATGGTATATGAACAACTGTTCTCGAAGGGTGGCTCGATATTTACATATTTGAAAAATGCTAAAGACAAATACATAATTTTATTAGTTCTTTAAATTAACCTTGGTGCTAGCATTGATTTGAAAATCACGAATGTTTTCGAGATTCTTGTGGAAGTCCTAAATCCTGTATCTAAATTTCGCAAGTAAACAATTAGATAATGTTAATTAAGTTTTAATCTCAAGTGACCTACCAGGTAAGTATTGTACTGTATATTTTCTCCATAAATAGTTAAGAATAACATAGATCACTGTAAAAATGTATTATAAGTTTGTACAGCGCCCTTGAGGTGTTTTTGCACAAAAACGGCGCTATACAAGTCATCCAAGTATTATTATTTATTTTACTTCTCTTACAAGGTAAAGATTGATGGTTTGCGATAGTAGTTTAAGTCAATTGAAAAAATCATTTTCAAGTTACTTTCTCCGTCCCAGAATAATCTAAGCTTTTGCTTCTACCGAAAATGTTTTATTTTCAGATCACCTGCATTTCTGTTTTTCGGAAATTTGTAATGCTCTCATGGTTTTACCTATTATCTAATGATATAAGGTTATACCTAATAACCCTCAAAAAATATTTTGTACTTTAATCAACCCATGTAAATCCCGGCGTGCGCAAGAAAGTATATCACGATTAAGTTGTGTTATTTCACAAATTACTCATTTAGAATAGTATATAGTATATTTGGAGCATGTTACAAAGTAAGAGATACTCTCAGTATCGCCCTGGTGTAAGACCACCATCCACAATTGAAAAGTTGCGTGAAATGGCTTTGGCCGAGTTTGGTGACCAGATCTGAATAGCCAGGTACTACCTCACCTTCCTATTTCCCATCTCTCTCCCCTCCTTATTACCTTAAGCCTACAACATACTCCAATTGGGAATGCCATAGTTTCACCAGCTCCAGACGGTTAGGAGCAGTTTCCCATCTAATTCCCAAATTTTATAGTTAGAATTCATTCTTCCATATTTTGTAGAATCAGAACGCCTTGGAATGCTATCAGAGATCTTACAGGTAGGTAACAATCCATACTATAGAGAACCTTTGAGGTAAGCAGGTAGATACCTCAACGTATGACTTACAATATATATATTTTTAAATTCTATGAGAAGTGTTCAAGGTTTGAGAAGCCCCCTAATAGACAGACGAACGGGGCGTGTCCGCGCATACCCACTGCACCTAGCACTCCTAGGTAGTTACTCTCAATATCTCGTTCGTGTCTCTTTGCATCTCAAAAAATTCGCTACTAGCAAGTAGCAAGCTGGCGTGTGAACCCCCATTCTACACCCAGCATTTATTATGGGCAACTTTCCTTTAAACATTTCTGCTGCCCTGATACAGTGTTTTACTTCATTTGTCTTCAAAGTCAAATTATTTCAGGTACGTTGTATAATTTTTATTTAAAAATAAAATGAATTATTTTTTTTTACAGACAGGTAAAAAAAAAACTAACTAGATTTTCTGAAAGCTTTCAGAAATATGAAAATCTACACCCAGTGAAGAAAATAGTCAATTTTCCAACTTGATTTTGCACAAAAACGGTGCTATACTAATCATAGAAATATTATGACATGTTTGATTTTTAATATTGTAACTGATCTACTAATGACAGTGGCAATTCAAAGTGATGAAAAGCACTATGTTGAATAGGCTAGGTAAGGTTAGCTTTATGAGACAGTTTTCACTTTTATATACTTTATATCAATTTTCAAAAGTATGTTGAATTGCAACTGTCTTGAATTGCCATGGAAACCATTAATTTATTTCACCTGACACAATTTATTAGTTTGCAGAGTTTATACATGATGACTAGTGATGTGAATTTGAGAATCTTGATGATTAGTGCTAAAACCATTTTAAAGCGGGGAATTTATAAATGAATAGTAAAAATTATGTATAATACATAACTGCAGTGCCTCTGTAACAATCTTCTGTAATTGTGACGATTTGAATATGTCCTCTGAATTGGTATAATCATTTCCATCCCTTAGTATTCTGGGCAATGAGGAATACATACATATAATACAGTAGTTAATCCGATAATGTCTACACTAAAATATATCCCTAATTTTATTATTACATAGTGGAATACAAAAGCTTACAAATGCAAGCGATTCTGAACCATCAAACCCATCATTACAAGGTATTTTAATTTATCAACTTGTATTTGAAGTTATATTACTTGGGAAGAAGTTGTCTCTGAAACAATTCATATGAATTATGCTTTAATCTCAATCAAAGCGTTTCACACAGTGTAGTTACCTTTCGGTACGCAACATACCCGTAAGAAATCTCTTCCCGCTTCTGAGCTCCTGTTTTGCTAGTTACATTAGTGAATCTGATTCTGTTAGCTGCATAATAATGTGCGAGAGCACGTCGCGTCGGCAGCAAGATGCACTTTCCCTTTGTGACTCGGACAATGCAAAAAATGCATAATTTATCGTGCGTTAGCCGCCTTTGTGAGCGCTGATGAAGTGATGATGATTTAGAGGTGTCTTCGAATGAAGATGTTACTTGGAGATTGCAAATGAGAAAATGGGTATTATTATATTCTCGTTTATTGTGTCTTGTGTCGCCGCTTTGAATGTACATTTACATTAACTCGTAATGATCTGACGCACAGTAGCTTCGTGCGAAATTAAAGTCATACATTATCATCACGATTTGCATAATGTAACCTTTTCCATTGCCATTATTCACTTTTTATTAATTATTTTTGGTATTGTGTATAGTTTACCCACCTGTTTGGCGTACACATTATATTACCTGTTCATACATATTTTTATCCACTACCTATTTCACACAATGAAATGAATTATTTGACCTGTAAATATGTAATACCTACCACTTATGATTTATTTCTAAAAGTTTTATATATAATTAAAATTTAAGTAGAATGCTTAAGTTTTTTTTCAGTAATTTTAGCTAATCATAGTTGGCTGTTGTTTTCTAGCTTTCTTAAGATTAGCATTAGTATTAGTAGATTAGCATTCAGCTTTAAAAAAAACGGTTTCATGCAAATTTTTGCGAGGGTAAACTGAAAGAATTTCACACCTTATTATTTTATGAAGACGTTCGCGCAGGTAACAAGAATTTAAACATCCGTCACATCTCAGTTGTCGGAGTGTGTGAGACAAACGATCATTATGACAGCATCCCACGCCGATGACAACAATTCATAAACTGCCATCACTCACCGAACAATGCCACCCCAAAATACTGTCTTCCTTTGAACCACCTGACCCTAATCTGCCTTCCTTCAAAGCCTTATTAATATGCCCAAATGAATGCATGACCTTTTCAACCGGAGTCCATTGTACCTAGTACATTGTACATTATCCTGAATAGGCAAGAGCGTCCGACAAAAGGTAGCCAACTACAAAGCGGGCATTTTCCTCAGGAGCTTTGAAAGGAAATGCCTGGACGAGAGTTTTTGTTGGTGTCTAACAATTTGTTTGTAGGATATATATATACATTATTTATGGGAGGGTGGTTGTTGGATGTTGGTGGCTTCTTTGGTAATGGCTCCTTTGTCAAGATACTTTGCATAATGATCAATCAGATAATGCTGGGATGATAGCGCGCTGAGATAATGTGGAAAATTGAAGTCTTTCCAATCAGATGTAATGTAACGAAGAACAAAAGTTTTGAAACTGGTTAAGTAATATAGGTAGAAAGTATAATATACAGGAGATAACGTCTGAATGCGGTGTGAAGTTACCGATATTATACATAGGTGCCTATAGCACATGACAAATCTGTCAACACAATTTTGTTGTTACTGTTATTTTATGTAGGTAGGTACTGCTTGCTATAACAAGATTGGGTTAGGTTATGTTAATACTTTTTAACTCTTGAAATAATTGTAAATGAAAAATTGATGCTTTTAAAGACTTTTGTGTAATCTAACGAATTACACTTTTCGTGTAAAGCATTTTTTTAAATTAATCATTGCTGCTAAACTCATAAGTGATTACAAATTAAATAGCATATTCATAAATATAACATAATGTGCACTCTAGAATCATCTCCGTCCCTTAATATTTTAAGGATCTACCTTAGCATGGTCCTGCTGCGCCAATAGCTGTTCCCTCACCAGCTGAAGTTGTAGGATCATCTCGGATAGGCGGCGCTCCCGCTCTAGCAAGGTCTGACCCGAGAGGTGCGCGCCCCCGGCTAGGGCTTGCTGCAAGGCGGCGGCCTCGAGGGCGGCCTGGGACTCCACGGAGGTCATGTCGCTGGAAGAGAAATTATACATTTTTATATGTGGTAAGAAGATTATAGAATTTTGTAATTTTTCAAATCCACACGAGCGTAAAGTTTGCATCAAGAACTACGGATTTTTTGGAGTTACTGCGTTGGGGTAGCATTATAGGTATAATAATTGAAGTTCGGTACTTTCATAGGTTAGATAAATATTTTTTTTGTAAAGTTGATTTTTTTATAGTTCAAAGTATTAACGAAAATAATCTTACAATAAAAGCTGTAAAGTCGCGTGGAAGTTTATAATTCTTATGTTTTCTGTTGAGTGTCTAGTAAGTGTTTTAGGAGATAAAAATATCGCTATTGGTGTGGAAGGATTCATCAAAAACTCAATTGTTGCAAATTGTACGTTAAATGTTTTATGAATAACATAGTCAGAATGAAAAAAACAGTAGCTGTCTAAATAATTAGGTTCTTATATTATTGTGGTAAATCTGGCCCAGAGCCTAGTATAATACCGTTTTTACCAAAAAAACGTCATAGCAAAAGGTTAATTTTTTCACAGTTCTCACCTTACGCGCCGCGTAATTTTTACGTAAGGATGTATGTGTAAATATAGTGTGAACAGTTTGAAATACCATCCCATCTGCCTACAACTGCGAGAAAATAAAAGGATGGTGGTTAGATGGTGTATCTAAATTTCGCTAATAAACAATTAGTTAATGTTAATTAAGTGTTAATCTCAAGTGACCTACCAGGAGTACCAGGTAAGTATTGTACTGTATATTATCTCCATATATAGTTAGTAATAACATAGATCATTGTAGAAATAAATAAAAATGATAACAACTAACAATTTGAAGGCTTTTTAAGACAATTAAAATACAGTTAAATTAAAATAAAAACTCATCGCATGACCTTAAGTCTGCTACAGTGTTACCAGTGTTTTTTGATATAGTGTCCTCTGCGTGCAGTTTTATCTTTTATAAGCATAAACTTTTTAATATAAGTGTGTTTGTCGGAAGTGACTTGCCAGGTAAGTATGTTTTGGTATCTTTTCTAAATAACAAATGTAGATCATAGGAAATAAATTGTACAGCGCCCTTGGGGTGATTTTTCACAAAAACGGCGCTCTACAAATTATCCAATTATTATTATTATAAATTTTAACAGCGCCCTTGAGGCGATTTTGCACAAAAACGGCGCTATACAAATCATCCAAATATTATTATTATTATTATTATTATTAACGTTTTGATGAATTTGATTATGAAGCTACTGACTCAATGATTACCTTAATAGTATTATTTTTATAAACTCTCACTTAAATCAAACGGAGAATCCCGTGTTTATAGATGTGTCCAATAACTACTGCTATTGTTTAACTCTCAATTTTTCTCTCTTGGCATTACGGACACTTGTCACTGTGATATATTATATCTATTTGCGTTACTTTTCCATCAAGTAACATTCACAAGTCGCGTATTTCTCCATGGAGTCGCGGGTCGAATAGTTAACTTTATCTCGACATAGGTAGGTACTCGTACTACAGTAAAACTGTAGACTGTAGCGGTACAAATAAAGGCAAAAAAATGCGACTCTGTAACTACATAGAATTGTAGAACACCAGTGCATACAACGAGGTCATAAAATCTACTGTAACCCCTTTCCCGCTGAAATTTGCCCTGAAATAGTAAAATTTACCGGGAAATACTAAAGTTTACTGTGAAATACTGGAATGCCCTTTTAAAAGAAAATGAAGAGGGAACATTTCATTCTTTCCGCAAATAAAATAGTGAAATAAGTACAAATATATTTTTCTACTAAAAAAAATATTTCGTAGAAGAAAACGGCGGAAAAAACAATGTTAAATTTTTTTAATAGCTTCAAAATATTTGTGATTTTTTAAACTAAGTGTTTTTTGACATGTAACGCATGTCCAAGGAAGTGATAGCTTTAAAGTAGAAAATTTATGCTGAAGCTACAAATCACTCGATAGATAAGTTCTGGCTTCGTGAAATTTACACAGCTTTTTATTACTGAAATGTATACCCATTCACAACTTTTTTCAGCACGCAAGGTCAAGTCAATTATCAGCAAGAGTTCTTACATAAATACACTATTAGCTTGTTAAAAATAAGATGAAATAGCAATATTTTCCATTATTTAAGAAGAAATAAGGGTATTAAAGCTCAGAGTTGAATCTTGTAACAAATAAAGGGCTTTACTAATAAACGTGTTTTAAATTTTACAAATCTGATAAACAACCATTAATGGATGGTGTCTCTAACTGTAAACAACGTATGTTATTAGTTTTGAGTCAGTAATTATATGTAAGTCTTAGTCGTAAGTCAATAGTTAATATAAATCTTAGTTATGAGCTATTAATTCTATTACATATTTTATATGTTTACAGCTCCTTGAGGTGATTGTTCACAAAAACGGCGTATATACATTAAATCAACAAAGTAGTATTATTCTTATATGTACCTACACATATTATTCGTAAGCTGCATAAGCTAAAGTCAAAGTAATATTATTTTTGAATTTCCAGAAAAAAAGGTCCTTTTTATAGGTTAAGGCGATGTCAAAGGTAGTAATGCAAAATCATGTTTTTTTGGTTTGAAAATTTGGTCGCCTAAAAATGTTTCAGGTGCTTTGATTAAATACTGCAAGTAGAATACATCTTGGCCTTTGAAATAATCGAGTATTTTTTTAATAAATCATTTTATAAGCCCAGAAAAAAAATAATGTAAAGGCCTATGAAAACTGCTTTAAAGTTCAAAATCTCCTACTTACGAACCCATTTTTATTTTTATTTTCGGTTATGATTTTATTGTATAATGTGGAAAATTAAGTTATTTATAAAATTATCGAAAAAAATTTAAATATTTATGCCTGATCATCCACAAAATAAAATAAAAGGCACTTTTTGGCCATGTTTTTTTCTTGCATAAATCAAAACAAGCGGATGGTGTTAAGCGGGAATTTAAGCCTTATCGCCATCTACGTAAGGGTTGTTATTGATAGCGGCTCAATTTAAAATATTACACGACGTAGTGCATCGCCTTAAGTAGTACGTAGTAATCCAAAATCATTTTTTTTGGTTTGAAAATTTGATCTTTTAAAATTGTTTTAGAAGCTTTAATTAAATACTGCGAGTAGAACACATCGTGGCCTTTGAAATAATCATGTTTGCATTTGCCCAAAAAAATGGTATCAAGGATATAAAAACTGCTTTATAGTTTAAAGTTTTCTTCTTAAGAACCAATTTTCTGACATTGATCTATTGTATTATGTGGCAAATTAAGTACTTTAGAAAATTACACACAAAAATAAAAAACTCCTTTTGGCGTTGTTTTTTCTAGCATAAATGAAAACAGGCGGCTAGTGTTAAGCGTGAATTTAAACGTTATCGCCTTCTACATAAGGAGTGTTATTGTAAGCAGCCGTATTCAATGCTATCCGACGTGGTGGATCGTCCTTTACTGGATTACTTTTGTAATACGTTTCATTTAACTACCTACATATCTAGACAGTATGGAAATTCTCTGTGCAATATATTTATGTTCCTCAATAATAACTAATGAACGTATTTTCAAGGAATCCCTAAATCCACATTGAATTCAAATGCACCCTTGTACGAGTCTGTAGAATGCAGAATGCAGAATGCATGCACCGCCTCATGCACTGTACGTTCAAGTACAGTGTGTGTCTCTAAATTATTCATGATTTTGGCTGAAACGGTAAAAAGGATGCATCTAGTGCATTTTGTATGCGGTCTGCTTCCGATGCACCCGGTAGCTCCTTCCCCAGTTATAAGGTAGGTATTAGCAAGCAATGGTACAGGGTGGTCCATTATCCCAAAGCAGAAATAAAGGGGTTCACGAGTAGATTGTTATTGAATTCCATTGCAGTATAAATGTTAAGTGCAATTCGAATTGAATAACGATTTGAATAATTCATTGTTGTTTATACCGGTTTGATAATTATACGTAATTATTTTAATGTGTAATAAATCTTGGTGAGTTTATATAGCGTTATTTTTGTGGAATATCGTCTCAATAAATTGCTACTACGTCTCAATAAAATATCAGATTTTAAAATTATAATTTTTATTTACGCATTACTTGAAGATACCGGTTGGTTCAAGTATCACCAATTCTTCACTATTAATGTGGTAACTTGTAATACCAACCTATTGTTACAGTTTCATAACTCAAGGTGGGAATGATTGTTGGAACTAAAAATAGCAGCAGGCGTAGGCGTAGAGATTTAATCAAACAATATTCAGATATCATCTTATTTTTTCTTGTTTTTTTATTTTAAAGATTCACGTAGAAACCGAAATATCAAAACAAAAACAGTCAAAAGATTGACGAATAATGAACTCTCAACAAAAATACAGTGAATTATCCTTCGCCCTTTTCTGAGGAAATAAGAAAATGATTGTCCCCAGCGGGAGGGTGGCTGAGGAACAATGGGCCCGTAAAGTTGGGGGTAGGTTTGGGGGGGAGGGATGTTGTGGATGAAGGTGGGGTGGTGGTGGGGGTGGGGGGATGAAAACCGGCAATAAACTTGTCAGCGCCAGTAATGTGACGCGGGGCGCAGAAGTCACGCTGGGATGTCATAATAATTGCAGGGAAATAAGGATGTAGTAGCTGCCATTATTCTAATTAAAATTCTTATGATTTTGTCAGTAGGTACCTACACCTACACTCTTGCATTTTTTTTTATCTGAAAATAAAGAAGTTTCACATTAATATTTAAAAATAAAATGCATGTTTTTTCTGTTCTAGTTTAAACAATCAATCTATACTCATGCTCGTATCATGATAGTAAAAGTAATTTTAAAGTAACTTACGAATTACAATAATATAATAACTGCACGAGATAGACAATTTTATGAAATTACAAATGACATAATTTGGTCACGAGATCAAATAAAAAAATTGAAATTACAAACCATGTATGCTTTCGAGATGAACTTTATCAAAAATCAAAAAAGGAGAATTAATGTATGTGGCCATTGCATTAAACAAGTGGTATCTATCGGTAATAAACCTAAAAACAATTGTGTTAACATTGGTTAAGGATGATTGTTTTTTTTATCCGGGAATAAGTGTTGTAACAGGGAGAAAGCAAAGTACTCGTAAATAGGCATTCAAATTTATTTAAAAAAGCTTCAATAACATCTGAATTAATAATTTAATCAGAATTTCAAAAATGTTCACCTTCGAAGTGGCAGGTGTGCCTGCTACGAAAATCCAAAAATTACCCGTTTACAGCGACAATAGCGTTATAGCGTTACAACGAGTTGCTACGTCACAGATTTGGGTACTTATTCTTTTCAATTAGCCTTCATTGTGAGGGCGTTTTGCCTCTGACTTCTGTAATTGTATGCCTTTCTTCTCCAGTTCTGGGAAAACTCGCTTTCAAATCTTTTTAATTAAATATTCTCAACGGATTTTGGCATTAGGCTAGATTTTTGAAAATAGGGAAATTTATTATTTTTTAAACAATGTGTTTCGGAATTTTATTCTTATAATAACTTTTACCATAGAAATATGAATATTAACTTTTACATTGTCTATATTGCAGGAAAAAAGATGCTACATATTTTAGTAGATGATTTGTTTGAGGTCTAAACTGAAGAATCACAAAAAATATTCTCACCTTAAGGCGATGCACACGTCGTGTAACATTTGGAATTGGGCCTCTAACAATAACACTCCTTATGTAGATGACGATAAGGTTTAAATTCCCGCATAACACTAGCCGCCCGATTTGATTTATGCAGAAAAAAACATCGGCAAAAAGTGTATTTTATTTTATGTTGCGAAGTTATAGGCACAAATATTTAAATGTTTTTTTTTCAATCATTGCGAAAAACGTGTAAGTAAGGAGGAGTTTTTATATTTTAAGGCAGATTTTTATAGACCTGATTTCCTGCTATTTTTTTGGGGCTTTTAAAAACATTATTACGAGTCGCCTTAAAATATCTTTTAAATGATGTTTTCATTGACCATCAAACAAAATTCTAACGTTTAATTGAATTTAGTAATATAAGTGCTAGTGTTCGATTTCGACAAACCAGAATAATGTGCAATTATTTTTTTCTGATTCATATGTTACAATTCTTTGTACGTCACTTAAGCTGATAATCTTTAGACAAGTGTCAAAACGCAACCTAACATAACCTTTTTCAGGACACAATGCTTACTTAAAATTAAATTAGTGCTTCCTAAATGATTCCACATAATATCTGTATTACCTTAGTACCTACTAAAAATACACATCAATTACTAGAGTTACTCCCCGGTTTCGCGCTAGCTAATTTTTCAGTCATTTTTAGTTTTGATCTTCTAAAATCATGCATTATTTGATAATCGTTACAAGCTAAATATGTCATTTAAAGCTCAAAATGATCCTTTTTCCAATTTACGTAAGACCTTTCAACTCCTAGACCCGAGATATTATGCCAATTAAACTGAATTCATGTTCAAGAAAGAATTTTACTACAGATTTTATTTTTTTCTTACTATACTTTCGACACTAGCGGTTTACGTATTTACAGCTGTTTTGACAGTTCTTACGAAACCTATTAATTGTAACAGAATCACATCGAAGAGTTTGTGACATTAACATCCTCGAAAAGTAGAATTTATTAGTAGGTAACTGTATTTCTAGAAGTAAACAATGTCAAGTGTGCGGAAAACAACAATAAAAGCTGCGCGAGGTAAGAGAATGGAGGCGAGTTAAGGAAGGGTAGCGCGGAGAGAGACGGTACGAGGGTTGGTCGGACGGTACTTTAAATAATTCAGTCAGCCCAACTCTCCCCAATGTGTCGAATACGTCATGCAAACACTCGCAGTTCGGAGGAAAAACAACGCAACTTGACAATTTATTCCAATTTTTTTAAAGCAGATGTAAACACATCCAAGAAAAAAACTATATTATCGTATAGCGCACTCAAAAACAGAGATTTAAAAAAAAATAGGTATTAGCCCATTTCTGAACTTGGTATCGACTATCACCCTCCCGTGTTCTCTCTTTTTTTTCTTTTATGTCTACCTAGCTCTGTACACTTAGAACACAATATTAATTTACTAATATGATTAAATTAACATTTGCGTTACCTACTATCCTGAAAAAACCGCAGGTTGGTTGATAACTAATGGGTTTTTAACTTAACATTGTCCATACAACTTTTTTTAAATCCTGGTAGAACTAGTTAGGTACCTGTATGAAACGATAAAAAATGTAGGTCTTGTAGCTTCTTCGTATTGTTGGTTAAATAAATCACATGCTTATCAAAATGTCATTTACTGCAAGGATAGGCAGAGAGGACAGAACGCTAAGCAACTTAGTTTTATTTTATTATATTTCATATTATCTTTTTATTGCATTTTATTGAATTGTAAAATTGGGGTCCTCAGCACGGGTAAAGCACCAAACTATGTAAATTAATTGTATAAAATACCAAAAAAACACTCGGCACGTGCTCCTTACCTCATTCACATTCATACATCGTCTCATGCATACTCTTCCGTTATTTTGACTCTTAACATGGGAAATCTCAAGTATTTGAGTAACTTGATCGTGACCATGTCTTCCTCCGGCGCCCCCGACTTTTTCCCTGTATTACCCTCACACTCCTTTATCTCACACTCATTAAAACTCAGAATTACTTTTACGAACATACAATAAAGCACGTATTGGTTGAAAGCTTAGTGATTTTTTTAAAATATTAAAATATTTTCATCGTCACAGTTATGTTGTTATATTTGCGCCCCTTAGATGAATTGTGCCCTTATTCTGGAGTCGTTCCATCTGTAATCTACATACAAGAGGAGCTCATGAATTGGGTAACACTGTTGTAGTACCACCCCCACTCCCACACTCCACACCCCACACCCCACACCCCACACCCCACACCCCACCCACAATGGTGTTGTTTCACTCCCCATACTAATGTCGTTTTACATACTGACACCCAACCCATAATAATTCCATGGCCTCTGTTCCTTCTACGTTTCCAAAGGATAATGGAATTCACAATTTATTACCTACGCGAAAGGTTGCTTGATAATATACTTGAATAATATATTATTCACATCAAAGTTTGATTTTAAATCGTAAACCTTACCTACATGGTTGTCCGAGTAGGTACCAATTTATAATCAAATTTTACATGCAACACATTTTACATTTAAGTTGCAGAAAAAATGTCTTTTTGAAAATGATGACCAAAAATTATAGATTCATTCTTTATTTGAAAATGCATCTTTATTAATAATCCCTACCATAGTAAGGTGAATTTTTAATTCATTAAACTATTGGTAATCCGGTTAAAAACGGGATTGCAGACCGTTTCCTGATAAACTTTTAGTAAATTCATAATAATATCGGAACACGTGTTCATGCACCTGCGTTTGTCTTGATAATATATAATGACGAGCAAAAATGTTAGGATTTATAAGAAAATCCATTTTATTCCGACATCGAGACAAAAATTTATCAGGAAACCTATCAATTCATTCGTTAGGGGCGTGCAATCCCGTTTAAACAGATTACCAATAATTTGAAAAGATTCTTAATAAATTAGCAATATTTTTATCATTAATTTTTCTCCGTGCAGGCAATGAAAAATCTTAATAAAAACATCATAAAACACTAGCTTTTTCAATCAAGTTGTAAATATAATGTCTTTTTAATTCAACAATATTTTAATGAAGGTTAAAATTATTATTACTAATTTTAGAAACAGATTTCCTTCTCTCTGAATATTTGATAGCTTTTTTAAGGAAATACATAAAAATACTTCTTGTAAATAAACATTCTAATGAAAGTACAATTTACTCAGCAAAAAGAACCAAATAAGAAGCTGACCTGAATATCACAATAATATTCGACAGTAAACAATGAATAAGACAATAATCTTTTGATGTTCCTTATCATTTGGGCCATGACCCGCTTGAGGAAAGACGAACGCCGAAAAAAACCAAACAGTTGTCTCGTTTCGTGAGATACCACGAGACAATATGAGATGTTGGAGGTTAAAGGGTTATCTCCCATGTAGGAAGTGTTTCGCTTTCTTATTCGAAACTTTAAATATTTTTGTTTCGAAATGCGCTTTTTATTGTGTACTAAAAACTGAATATTTAAATTCATTCTAAAAATGGTTTCTTGCGAAATACGCGACTTAAAGTTTTGGTTAAACAGATTTAAAGTTTTGGTTAAATTAACCTAATATTTTTCAACTTAACCTAACCTAACTCATTTTAAAGGAAAAGGTATACCCTTATTTACCTATATTTAACATTTATTGGTTTGAAATTGTTTCTGGATAACACTCTTACTAAAACATGATTACACTCAAGCTACCTTTCGGAAATCGTGGCTTATTTTAAGTTCGTTCAAATTACTATTCAAAGCCCTTCATATCATGGTGGATATAACTATAATAGCTGCAAATAAATGTGTTGGACTAGAAATTTTAAACAGAAACCCTGCAAATTTTATGATGCCAGAACTCTTCTTTCAAGAGTTTTAAGCGGGAAAAGCAAACTAGTGTAATGTTAAGATTCAGGTACTGCCTACTTCATTTTCCCAGTTCGATTTTATTTTTACGAAATTGTTATTGTGATTGTTATTGGTCATTGATTGTACTTTTTAATTTATTTGAGAAAAGCAATGTTACTGGCAGAAAATAATTGGCAGATATAGACGACCTTGTGATTTTCTGGGTAATGTCGATTGTGGCCACGCTTATTTGTGATAAACACAAGGCTGAATGATCAAATTACGTCAGTGATTGAACGTTGGACATCTCAACTGAGTTCGCACATCAATGCGAAATGAAGTCAGTGGACAAACATTACCAGTCAATGTTAAACGATTGAAATGCAACAGAAGAATTATAATGCTACAATGTTGAAAGACTTATGATGAAGACTGACTCTAGATGGTTTGGGCAGGTGCAGCGAATGAACGAAGAAAGTATTGTAAGGAGAATATATATGACGCGAGTGTGAATGGCAGATGAAGTCGGTGACGCTCGAGGAAGACATGGCACGATCGAGTCGGAGTAATAATAATAATAATATTTAGATGACTTGTATAACGCCGTTTTTGTGCAAAATCACCTCAAGGGCGTTGTACAAATTAATAATACATTTCTATTGCTAACTATTTATGGAGATAATATACAGTACAATACTTAACTGGTAGGTCACTTGAGATTAACACTTAATTAACATTAACTAATTGTTTATTAGCGAAATTTAGATACAGGATTTAGGACATAATTGGAAAATTGGATTTAACTGGACTTTCTCTCAGGAATGGAATATTTAATTTAAGGGTATGACAGCTTAAAAAGATAAGTTTTTAGTTTAAACCTGAATCCTGTTGGAGTTTGAGTCTGTTTAGTTTCGGAGGAAGTTTATTCGAAGCCTTCGGCCCAGATACTCCGAAAGCGCGATCACCAAACTTAGTATTTGGCTTGCGCTTAGGTTCTATCAGTCTGCCTTCAGCTGCTGATGTTGCTGATCTAAGAGTTGACTGATCTAAGAGTTGAGTTGAGTGTTAACAGTGGAATAACAGAAGTGTATGTATAAGACGATGTACGAATGTGAATGAAGCGAGGAGTGTATGCCAAGACCGAGTTGTTTGGCGGTCGGAACTTTCTGCGCACCCCAATCCCTTTATAAGAGACCTAACAACTAAGAAATCGATTCGAATCTATTTTTTTAAACCTACAACAAATGACTACATTGAAAATTTATATAATATAATAATTATAACTACTGACTCACAAATTCACTTATGAATTATTTTTACCTTTATTACTACTATACATGGTGTTCAGAAGCTGGTCGTACATGCAGTAAGTGGTGAATCTACACAACATTTGGAGTGGATTTAGTTGAACAATTTTTTTGATGATGAGTTTTCGTTTTCGAGTAAATCGAGTTCAAAGTTGGAATTTTGAAGGTAATCTTTTTTTTTAAATCGGTCGCTACAGGATTGATATCAGTTGTTTATTGTCTTTTTAAATGGGTTGAAATATAGACCACACAGCATACCCAAAGATATTTTATGAAAATATTTTTTGAAAATAGAATAAGCTACCCCGATGATTATAATAATAATATAATATAATAAATTAATAATATTATATAATTTGACCAATATCAGAATAAAAAATCCATTCTATCTGTTTCCACAAAAACAATTTGTTTTGTTCATTATAAATAATGTACCCTCGCTTGTGTTTTTGTATCTAACAAAAGCGAATTTCTTTTTAATATTAAAGGCGAGGGTCCCAGGAAAGGTTGAATCGGGTATCATGTTGAAGTTATTATATTATTTTTACTGCTCTGGCCTGATGGAATTTTTGATTTTTCTCTCAATCGGGCTGACCAATGGCGTTTCGATAAATATTTGATAACAGCATCAAGTGCAGCGTGCATTTGGTTCGGATGCAATCATCCATTTTACCGTGATGCATCTGTGTCGGATTTAATAGTGAGACTACATACGAGAAATATTATCATTATTACATTCATATAAAATATCAGTAGACATTAAATAATTCAAAATTTCCACAGTAGACCTCAAAATAATGTAGTGATTGCGAAAAAACACCAATTTATCGTTTAAATTATTTCATTATAGTTAGGTTAAAATTTAAACAGCGCAGTTATCGTGAAAAATCACCAAATTTTTATTTAATAGGATTTATCTTATAATGTACAATAATACTGAAACATACTTGTTAGTCAGTTGACAGATAATAGTCAGAGGAGATATAACGCCATAGGAAGTCCTTGATTAATCTACATTAATATATCATCCCCAAATCCTCTTCGATTTTTTAGACATTAGTATTATCGGATTCAAGAATTTGTATCCCCGACTCCTTCGTTCATCCACTTGCGCGTTATAATGCACATTTTCTTTTATTTCTGCTTATAACACAACAATTGGTTTATTTATAAAACAAACTAGCATTTAAATAATTTGCCTTTTGTTTAAAAAAAGTGAATAAGTAAATGAAATAATGTACATACGTGTGAACAAGCAAAAAATTAGTACAAAAAACAACCTCTTCAATAACTTTCTCCAATTCTTTTTCAAACCTCTCAACTACCAAACGCATTTAATCAATTGATTAAATATCCTCCCACTATTGTTGTTCTCTTTCCTTTATCACATTAGTAACACAAGACCTCTTGTATCTCCGGTGTAAAGAATAACAGCGGCATTATGTATTGTTATTTGAAACTCGCAACATAAAGGATTCGGGAAACAGGAGAAGAAGGAGATGTTTGAGATGCAGAAGATGTATGGAATCAGACTACAGACTGTTGATAATATCCTCGGTCCGTGGCGGCTAAATTAACTCATTAACAGACGTGGCCATTACTCAAATGTGGCGCAATCTGCCTTTTGTCTTCTGGCCGTTTGACCCCACCCGAAGTGAACTGGTAACGAAACGACAACCATTGATTCTTGTTGAAAACAATCATTTTATTCTGGTCGACAGATGAAAAACCACAGATAGCTTGAATTCTCTACAAATAAGTTCAAATTTTGAAAATGGTAATTAAAATATTTTTTAGTGAAAAAAAAATTGGTGAACGGATCACAATGATACTTCATCACATCTTTAAAAAGTAATATAAAGTCATGGAAAGTGATGAAACAAAAACTTTATTAACTGGGTTAAGTAGGTTAGGTTAGATTTTTTTTTCATCGTTTCTAATGACTTTATATCACTTTTTAAAAGCGTGTTGAATTGTCACTGTGTTGAGTTATCATGGAACCAAAAAAATATAGTCTTACCTAGGTAGGTACCTACTCATCGTTTGTCTGAATTCTCCAAATAAAGACTTTCGATTTTAAAAAAGATGACACTAATTTAACCTGAATTAACCGGTCAGTGGCTGAGTTGACAGGTTCAACAATTCCTCGGCTGGTCCTGGCTAACATGTTCTGCTTATGGTGACGGTAGTAGGAGATTTTAAAATTATTTCAGTTTATTCAAGAATGTTTGCCTTTCGTTTAGTAAAAAAAGCATGAATTTCTAGAGTTCATAGCAGTTCAGCTACAGACGGACTAAGTCAGAACCAAAATTTGTATTTAAAACATTATTTACTGAGACGAGTTTTTAAATCCACAAGAGAGAACTGATATCATCCGATATACGATAATTTCTTAAGCCTGATCGCCCTTAAAAAATTATTATGTCTGTTGACTTATTACGAAATTCGTAATAAATAGTCAGAAAACGGCAACACTTTTTTGAAAACCTACGCACTTACTTAGCAATACCTACTAGTTAGTTAGTGAGGGCGTTTACCTTCCCCCACAAACCGTATGTTACGGGTATTATATCAAATAAAGTCCACGCAGTACAACAAGCAACCTTTAATCTATGGAAAGTAAGAAGAAGCTTTCGAACAACCCTTTTCAACGATATTAAAAAAGGTATTTTTTATATGTATAGAACAATTCCGATTCGGTTTGAATTCTTGATATTCAAAAACATCTGATGAGAGGAACGAAATTGTTAAATAAAGAAAGGCAGCGAAAATAAGATTCTTGAGACGGTAAAAAAGTAAACACAATTTTAAGAATGATTCCTTTCTTATTTACCTCCATACACGAAGATGATCCTGTTCACTATCCCGCAGCCAAGTGGGGGAGTAGGTAGTACCCAAAATTACTATCCTCCTTATATTAACTTGAATACTTGACGTATTATTTTAGTATTTTAGGTATTCCTGCGCAAATACATAAGTTACCATTAATAATTGGCATTTCTATAGTTTAAATGCCCATAAGACAGAAAAATGCATGGGGTCGTCGGAAGACCCACATGGTTACAGACGTTGTTTTGCATCTTGGCATGTCAAGAGTTAAAAAGTGGTCGCAATCCAATTTCCTCATAAAATATTAGTCTTTCAGAACATAATAGAGTATATAAGTGTTCTTTTCCGAAAAAATATCATGACGGAATGCGTCAATATCAATATCAATACATGTATGAACACTTGTTCCGCCGTCCTCATAAAACATTCGTTTTTGACAGATACTTTGTTAAGATTTTTAATAATTAACAGTATTTCTTTTTCTGCGTAAGTTTCCGAAGTTTTCCGCGCGCACAATCTTCTCAGATGAAACTAACGACTTCCAGGATTGCGTCAGTCTAACGGGCTATGCGCTGTGGAACTATTGTATTACGTAACGATATGAAATACCATTGATTATTTTATTATTTTATCCGAACCACGCATTTCCCATCGCTGCTAAACATCTTCATTAAAAAAAGAGGCAAAGATTCCTTCGTATCAAACAATAGGACGCCGTTGTGCCTTGAGCCCGCCATATTAAAACATAAAGATAAATCGTTTTTGTTAAATGGGTTTTTGTTAAAAACAATACTTAATGGACTGAGTACAATTCCCCTTATTAATGTATGCTCGCTTGTGTTTGTCAATTGTTCCGAAGATAATTAAAAGAAGTTCGTTTTGTTATCTTAACAATGATGGTTTCATATGAATAATTATTCTTACCCACACAGGCAGAAGGTTTGTTTCTTGGGAATAAGCGAAATAGTAAAGAGTACAAACACGTTAAGATTTAAGTAGTACGTTGTACCATTGCATCACTGTAATCTCAGCAGGTGCCTACCTGGTTTCTTTTATTTACTTTCGCCAGTTGAAATAGAAACTTTGTACTTAAACTTTTTTTCAAAACATTATCTACTATAACTATGAATCACTTTTCAAAATTTAATAGTTGGCCTATGTCGTTAGTGTTTTGATTGTTGCGTTACTACCGTTTCGACTCACAAAGCCATTTTAAATTAGTAGTTTTGTCTAATGTTTAAATCGTTAAATATGTCGATGCCATAAAGCTCCATAGCTTTTTATAGAAATAACGTTCCGACACCGATCAAAATGGTCGCGTTGTCTTTGAAAATTTCAGACAAAAAGCTAAAGCTTGGGCTCTTTTTGAAAGAAAAATGAGTATTGCTGATTTATTAAAATAGTGTAAAAAGCGCAGCAGAAGGCCATTTACTAATAAAACGATAGTATTTTCCGAATATATTGGAAAACATGTTCATGAACCTGCATTTGCCTTGTTAATATATAATGACGAAATTCGAAAATATAATGATTTTTATGAAGACGTGTTTTGATGTAGCGTTAATTCATTCCTTTTTTACTAATTCATTCGTTTAAGGCCTGCAGTCCCGTTTTAAACAGGATTACGAATAATTTGAAGAGATCATTAATAAATTAACGATATTTTATATCAGTAAGTTTTCTCAGTGTACGCGCAAAAATAATACATCATAAATTTTACTTTCAGTATTTTTAGTAGTGAATCTATTTTTAAATTGCTCCAATTCCTATGTAATTCAAAGTGATTGCTGTATCAGCTGTGACAGTTTTCGACAAAGCGTGTTGTTCTTGTTATTAATTGAACTCGTAATAATACCGAATGCAAACGGGTACAAATAGTGACTTTATCATTATTTTTGAAGTCAAGAAGACCGGGAGTTCAGTGGGTCACTAGGTTTGTGAATTCTTCACAATACACGGAGATAAATCAACTTATCGCTGAATTTTTGCAACATATATTGTTTAATCATCTTACGATACAGGCGTGCAACAACACGTTTTGTTATTTGTGATATTATTATAATTGTGTGTCGATTGTTATTTCAGTTCAATTAGATGTAATTATTGACTTTTTGTACGTTGGACAGTAATGAACGAAGCCATTATGCATTGTATAATTTTCCTAGAAAATCTGCATTGTCTATTATCATAATAATTGTTATTATTGTGAGTCTGCCAACAGCTTTATAAATCATTAATGATCGGAAAAATATACATAAATCATTTGAGGAAAATGATGACGAGAAACTCAAATGTACTTGTAGAACACTAGTTTAAACGAAAGAAATTTTGTAATAAAATCCGTAGTGAAAGCACTTTTCACAATAAAACATTGTAATTTGTATGATTTAATAAACGTTTGTTTGAGATGAGCTAAATACAATTGATCTGGAATTACTTTGAGAAGTTGACGTTTAGTTGATATTTGTGATGATAGCTTACTTCCAATCGATAACCGGAAAAGAAAAATGAGGTTAGTTTAGGTTAGATGAAATCATCTAGTGTGGTGAAATCATTTGAAAAAAAAACAAAACCCTAACCTAACCTTTTCACATTATTTTTAAAACTATATTTTTATTTTTTATTTGCTCAACGCACAAGAGTCACAACTGTCCCGTCGAGAGGCAGTGATACTATGGCATTCCCAAAAGTTTGTTGGAAGAGATGGGGAGGAGGAAGGTGGGATAGTAACCGGCTATTAGATTATTAGATCTGGTAACCAAAGACGGCTAAAGACATTTCAAGCAACGTTTTAATTCTGAATAATGGTCTTACATCAGGGCGATACGGAGAGTATCTACCACTCTGGAACGTGCCATAAGTATTCTATTTTTAATGAATAGATTGTGATATAACACAAATTACTCAAAAAAAATCTATAAAATTCCGACCTTCGGATTGCTAGTCGAGAGCCTCACCCCTCGACCACGGAGGCTTTAACATGAATTTTTAAAGTTTTCTCGGCATTAAGGCAAAATATTTAAATTTAAATCTTTGCATACTCGGTCGTCAGTGCTCAGTGAGAATTTTTCCAGAGCCTTGATCTGCTGACCCATTTATTGTTTAGATTTGCGCGCACGATATTCCTATTTGTTAAACGGACATGTTCTTCACGCTAAATAATAACAATTGCGGCCTTATCATAGAAGACGCAATTATTATTGCAAAGATAATTATCGGAATGTCACTTCAAATACGGCATTGAGGCATTATTGCAAACAGAATGTATGTACTATTTGTGAAGGTCATTCAGATTTGTATGTAAATCTTCATTTTAATCATAGTTTATCGTCATGCAAAATATTTGGTGGTATCTTTCCTGTTAGAGGTCAAAATAATTCATAATAATGAAAAAGATAAACAAGGAAATACAAGTAGTAACGCTTACCCGTGTTTGATCGGTGTAGTGGATGGTGTAGGCCTTTTTTCTTCTTTAATAGTGCTGTGATTCATTTTTGATGTTAGTCTCTTTAGAACATCGTCCATTGTTCTCTTCTGAGGCCCAGATCCTAGTCCCAGGGGAGAGTTGTTATGGTTTAACAAAGTAGAATTATTATTGTTGCAGATACTGCTGAGGTTAGACTTGAACTCTGAGCTTGGTGAACTGCATTCAGATGAACTCCTTCGTCTTTCTGCTGCCTCGTGTAAGGCAGCTTGGTGCCTAGCGAGCTGCTCATGATGGAGATTGATTGCTGACAGGGTAGCAGGAACTAACAGATTGTTTGTCATCTTCGTTTCTTGTTCGATATCAAATCTCTGCTTTTTAGGAGGGACGTCTTCTTCTAAAGTCTGGTCAATCTCCTCGTCACTGTGCACCACTGAACTAGCGTTGGAACTCGATGAAGTAACTTTATAAAAAGTGTTTGAATTTCTCCCTTCTTCTAAATCACTTTCGAAATTGTTGCTGGATTCTTCGATGTCTGTGAAAGCCACTCTGTGGTCCAAAGAGTTGCTCCTGATGAGGGATTTTGAGTGGTTATTTTCTTCGTTTGGGTAATCCGCCCGATCGAAGTCGGAAACGGAGATCTGAGGAGCTTCCGACAAAGCTGCGACTGTCGATGCTGTGACGCCTTCGTGAAGTTTTGTGGGCGGAGACTTTCTTTTAGATGACATGTTTCTGTAACAAAAAGAAAACGAGTGCTGTAAGCAATAGTCATGGTCGTCAGGGCATTAAGATTTATTGGGGAAAAGTTTGGTGGAGCGTGTTGGGTTAATTGACGCGCTGATACGGCGTGATTTATGTTTATCGTTTTTTGAATGCGTGAACTTCCGCCGTGCTGAGTGTTATGACAGGACATTTAGTGTGACATAGTTAAAGGTGTTACTTATACAGCGGTATAAAAATAATAAACAGTGACTTCAGACATAAATTTGGATACTAATGAGAAATAAATACCATTATTCACACTCGCGAGAAAATTGCGAGTTTTACGAATTTCCGATCGTAAAGAACAAGAATTCAACACACCAGACAAGTACCTAATAACAGTATCAATAGATTATTTTTACATCCCATCATCTCACATTTGGCTAACACATTTTTTCAAGTGATAAAACCCTGTCGTAGGGAATATTTCCCATCAGTTAATTACAAATTTAGCGATCCAGCAATGACTTGAACTTTGTTTTTGATACGGATCATTTCACCACCATTAAGAAATCAGAGGGAAGAAGGAAAACCGGTGCTAATTGCATCCAGAGAGATGGTATAAAGTACGGATAAACCTTTTAAAACCAAGCGAAATAATGTAAAAAAATGCTTAATACCGATAAAAGGCTGTAAACAATGTTTTAAACACAAGAGTCAATAGTGAATATCGCACAACTGATAGTTCCTAGTAATATATGTAGTCCCAACTACTCCCAAAAGTGTGGAACCTGTAAGACTATGGCATCCCTAATTGGGGTATGTTATGAGGCTAAAGGCAGTGTGGAGAGAAAGGAGATGAGGAAGAGGAAGGTAGGGGGAGTATCTAGCTCTACTGATCTGGTCACCAAACACGATTTCAAGCAACGTTTCAACTCTGAATGTTGGTCTTATACCAGGGTGATACTAAGATTATCTTCCACTCTGGAACGTGTCGCATGTATACTTATATATCTAACTAACTAACTAACTAACTAACTAACCATCACGCCGTTTCCCCGCAGGGGTAGGCAGAGAGGACGGACCGCCAAACAACTCGGTCTTGGCACACACTCCTTGCGTCATTCACATTCATACATCGTCTCATACATACTCTTCTATTGTTCTGACTCTTGACATGGCCCGACTCAAGTATCTGATTCACTTGGTCATGCCATGTCTTCCTCTGGCGTCCCCGACTTCTGCTACCATTCACATTTGCATCGTATATTCTCCTTACACTCCTTTCTTCGCTCATTCGCTCTACATGCCCAAACCATCTAAGCGTCCCTTTCTTGATCTTACTCATTACGCTTACATCAGCCTTGCACTCTTTGCGGATAACTAACTTATATATCTAAATGGTATAAAAAGAAGTACCTATGCGCACCTGTCTGTTTGTATACTTAGTTCTTCAAAACTACTTAACGGATTTTAATCGAGTCTTATATTATCTATATGTCTATATGTCTTATATATATATATATTATAAACATAACACATGCATGTTATATTTATAGAAAGAAGATAAAAATCTCCGTGTAACGCCGGGTACGTGTCAGCTAATACATTTTATTTTGAATTAACAAATTACTCAAATAAAATGTTGAGCACTCCGGGATTTGAACCAGCGTCCTTCGACTTGCTAGTCGAGAGCCTTACTCCTCGACCACGGAGGCGTCAAACAATAAGTTACTACTATGAATAAGTATTCGTCCTAAGGCCAGTTGGGTATTTTGTGAACAAGTAAATTCCCAGGAATGTGACTTGGTGCTTTATAGTATAAATTTCATATACTTACAGATACATCATTTTTAATTAATAGCAATAATGCTTTATTTTTATTATTATTTACATTATTATGAATTTTATTATACAAGTTTTTCCCACTTACGTCGATTTATCCATGAATTTACATAATTTCAAAAATAATGTTAGAGTTTAAAAATATTTTACAAAACCATTCCTAAAATTCAAAATTTTAGAAGATAAATTACTCAATTGAATTTCATCCTAATTATTTATATAATGTGATGATTATCGCATAAACTCGTATATATATAATCAATCAGACAAGTTTTAAAATTTATCAAAAAAATTGACTTCGCTGAAAATGTTCAGAGCTTTTAAGTAAATGGTACCTAATACTTCGTGTTGACTTTCTAATAAGCCGCATTTAGCTGGAAGGGAGTGTGTTGAACTGTCCCGTTACTGCCTTCATCCAGTATGTGGTCCATGATTGGAAGCTGCACGGGGGTAGATGGGTGACTTGTGATTCAAGATTCGAGATGAATCTTTCGTTTGGCAGTACCTACGGTCTCTAATCAACGGAGGAATTAGTGAGGGTGGAACCACCCCAACCCCCTCCACCTTAAGGAGGCTAATCGGATTATACGCCAAGTGACGAAACTTGATTGCCAAATAAATTGAAGAATTTATCTTCGGGAATGCCCTCTTCTCCTGACGCGGCTAATCAAATCAATATATTTCGTTTTTACTTATTTTTACACCCGACCCCTTGATCAAAATAGGTGAATGAAAAAAAAAATCTGATGATTCAAAGAGAAGATTTTGTATTTTAAATCAATGTACATAAAGTGCTTTAGGCACTCTTACAGCCTTATAAATGAAAAACACTTCCCAACTGTTAAACGGTGTTTTATTTACACATTTAATAAAGACTGTTCAAGCTCTGTTCTGAATTACTACTTATATAAAAATGTGCTGCGAAAGATCTGATATCGTTGGATTTTGGCAGCATGAGCATGAGGTTCCCATCTTGAAAAAGTTAGTTTATTTTATAATTGACTTTCACCTAGTGAGTTTAACAAGAATTCCATGAAAGTTATGTTTTTTAATAACATAAATGCCTTATACATGTGAAGATAAATAATAATCGAAAAAATCAAAGCTTATTTTACGCAAAAATGAATCCGAAATGTTATTTTTTTTAACTCTAAGAGTTATTACTATTTTTTATTATTGTATAAACAAGATAAAAAGAGATAGTTTTTCTTGCAGATTCCTTAAAAAAATATTCCAATTTGTAAATAAAAGTATACTACAAATTCAAAAATCTGTAAGGCAATGTTATCTAATTTCTAAAATGGTATTTATTTTTAAGTCATATTTAATAAGTAAAAATACTCGTATATAGCACATTTAAGATATTTTGAAAGCACGTTTGCAAGTAGATGTAAATGTGGTTAAAACCAGTAAATTGTGCCAAGACAGAGATGTAGTACGGCGTTAAATTCTTGTTACACTCCTTTACACTGAAATTGTGTATTGATTATTTAATTAGTTAGTATAAGTTCATTCAAATAATTAAAAAAACTGGACGCACCTTATGTAAATTAAGTTTCAACAAATAAGTTGTCATTTCAGTGGAAATATATTTGCAAAGTCAAATTATGATACAAATACTCATACCCTAATTGAATTACTTGGGTCAAACTTCATACTAGCAAGAAGATAAACAAGAAATTTGCCATTAAGTGGAATGTCACCAATATTAATCTCGCTTTAGAAAACTAATCGAAACTCATGTGAATAACTTGGTACCTGTGCTTCAACTGCAAAATGATTATAAGGTAGTTATTTGGTCCAGGAAATTGGTCATTTCCGCTTGTCCATCTAAGGAGGACGAATCGACTTCGAAACTCAGAGTAGAAAGTAGGTACCTGCCTTTATTAGAAGAAATTTACCGAAGTTACCAATATCTAAAAAACGCTGAACAGAAAATATATAGAAGTGTCAAATATACCGATATGAAAGATAACTAATGTCTGAGACGTCAAAAAGCAGTATTAATAATAAATAATAACAAAGCTAAATTAGCTACTTTCCAACTTAAGAGGGTAAGTATAAATCACTAGTCGCTTTTCAATGACCTTGAAATAAAACAATTTCTCTTCCAAATCAACCCCTAACCAAATAATCCCCAAAGATTTGACTTCCATTATCACCCCTTCTTGACTCATTTCCGTTTATTGTTCACCCTTCACCCCGGGCCTACCTCAGTCTGCAGCTACCCCAACTACCCTCGGCGTAGAAGCCCATAGCTCCTGGCTTTGTGGGTGGATGGGAGGGGTGGGGGAGGGGTAGGGGAAGGAACTGCCAACAGTGCCTACAATTGAATCACAATAAACAACAAGTGTTTCTCGATTGAATTGTGGAACAATTGCATTTGCTGTTCGAAGTCGTGCGGAACCTTTTCAATCAATACTACTGGAGGAAATAGCTCGGCAATAACATTTTATTTCTAAAGCTTGGTTCCCACTGCAAAACTTTGTTCAATATTTATTTATAAAATATAAAGCATTGATACATTGAATAACCAAACTAGGTAACTGCCTGTTTCATGGTGACCAATAACGTTGTAGTTATTTTGTACAAAGTGTAAACAGTATAATGTAAGATTTTAGGCCTTACTAATAAACGCGTTTCAAACCCTACACAAATGATAACCAACCATTAATGTAGAGTAAATGGTTGATTCTCAGCTGAAAAATATCTAAAACACGCATAGAGGTAAAAATATAAACATTATGAATAGATGTATGAAAAGAAAAAAAGTATATTTTGGTTGTCATCTAGTTCAGAATTGAATTAATTTACAGCAAAAATATTTAGAGATCCGTAATTCCTTACTTTATGGTTTTTATTATTAGAGTTTTAATTAATGGATAAAAATAATGTATAGTACATATATTCCCGGAAGCAAATGAAAGGATATTTTGAGTACCTAATTGCAGAAATTTAATTAGATATATTCTGTGACGTTTTCTTCTGCTCAAAGTACTAGGAAAATTAAAGAAAGTACTAACAATATATTATGGAGTTTTGGGATTCTAGGATATAGCTTCTAGATGTCGGCCTCCGTGGTCGAGGGGTAAGGCTCTCGACTATAATCCAAAGGAACGGGGGTTCAAATCCCGGCGTGCGCAAGTACATTTTATGTGATGAATTAGTGTTATGTCATGATTTATTCATTTGAAATAATAAGTAGTATACTTGCGGCACGTTCCAGAGTGGAAAATACTATCAGTATCTCCCTGGCGTAAGACCACCATTCAGAATTGTATAATTATATTATATAAATCACCATAGAATTGCAAGGTCTTCTCCCACCTTCCTCTTCCCATCTCTTTCCTCTCACTACTACATTTAGCCGCGCATCACACCTCAGACGTTTGGGAGCAGTTGGGACTTTTATGCGGTGTGCAAATATGTCCATTTTTGAAATTAAATTTTAGTTAGTGGATTTTCATTGTAATAATTTGATTAAAAAGCATTAACTTTGGTCGAATTACATATTTTGTAACGGACCGCTTTCGCCCCACTGCAGACTTCTTGCAGGTTCTAGTCCGAGGATGCCATGAAATCAGTCTGTATCACACAAAACCATATTAAGATGGCAAGCCAAAATAAACTAACTACTTCAATGTCTCAATTTAAAACATTGAAGTGAATCCATATTACTAAAAATAATTTAATTTCGAAGGCCTTTTTTATAATAGAAAAAGCTGAAAAACTATTAATCAAATGAAAAGTGTTTCTAACTTACTGAAAGCATAATTTCTTTCTGAAAGTTAAGCAAATTGTCTCAAAGAATTTGTTAAGTAAAATATTCAGCGATTTGTTGTATTTTAAATTGAATTTTTTTAGTGTTCAAAATAAATCCGCCGGCGACAAACGGGAGGAGAGAAATGAATTCAAATATATTTTTCCATTTCTTAACAGGTAATCTGATTTACTTTCCTTAGAAGCCTCTGATTAAGGCTATGGCATTGCTCACAAATAAAAATATGGCAGACAGAATAACCTTAAAGAGAGGAACGTTGTTAGAGCTTAATAATGCTTTTCCCTTAGAGGAAGAAAAGCTTGGGCGAAACACACTTATTTGAATTTTATTTTAAGATGAAAATTTAAGTTTACGTAGATTGAACAGCTTATTAAATTATAACGCAGAATTGAAAAAGAAAATTTATTTGTAAATTAAAGGCTTGAATTGAAATACTAAGAATTTTGTAAAACACCTACTAATAAACGTAAAAAAATAGTTATAGTAGAAAAAACCAGATATCGATTTTTTTTGTTGTTATTGTTACTAAAAAAAAGTTTTCGATATTAACCACCAATGCTCGGGTTTTTAAAGACAGTGGTTTGCAAAAAACAACTTTCTGTGCTTTATTTGAAATTCATCCACCTTAAGTGCATAACAATTTAAACATAATATTTTAAATAAAAAGTTAAGAATAGTTAAAAATAAAAATTTCTATTGTTGGTGTATCATTTTCTGACGATGAAGAGGGTTAGATTTTCACTTCGATCAGTTTCTAAAAAAAAGAAAAAAATAATACCTAAATAAAATAAAATTATATAATGATAAAAAATGCATACCATTTTTAAAACGTAAAACCAATCACAAAGTGTCTTACAAGCATTGAGTTATATATAAGTAGAGTCTACATTACTTGCGATATCGGTGTGAAATATTGTTATCGTGCAGGAAGTAGGAAAGGGGGTGTGGCGGCTGTTGATGTCGCCTAAATTCTTCCGACCCCAAACTAACACAACGAATAAGTCGAAGGTGATCGGCGGCCGCGCAAATGTTCTATGAGTTTTAAACATTATTGAGTAAATTTATATGACGACAGTTTGTGGTAAAATCTTACTTACCGATGAAAGGTTATACCATTGCTTTGTCTATATTTGTCAGTATGACTTGTAGAATATCTTAGCGTGATTTCGATATTTTGAACTTATCGCCGGAGAGCGCTTGTAACTGATTGATGCCCGTTATATTTCGCATCGGAGAATGATCCGATATGCGTGGCCCATACTTCGAACGCGAAAGCTGGCTCTATCTATATAACTCAATGCTTACAAGATTATTTCTACTGCAAATTGACATTTAAAAGCCCCAACGCTAAAGACGGATAATTACATTGTTTTAAATTTGTATAAATTCTGGAATGAAAGTCTGCAATTCTGCGAAAGTCGACACCAGAGTTCTCCAGTTAAGGGAATTGTATCTTTATTCATAAGGATTAGTTACATTTCCAAGAGCTTGCTCTTCAGCTATAAATGCTAGCTATATCACGTTGTGTTGTCTTTCATCTTACTATTGTGAAATTACACCATCTTATTTGAAAGTTACGGCGTTATTTAATCTTTTCCTACTTTAATTCAAAATGCTTATAATTATTCTAAGCGAAGCCCTGACGCTAGGAAAAAAATCTTTTGAAGGTTGGATAAAATTATGAACAAATCCGAGATCTCTTACTCTGGTACCAACTTGTTCACATTAAAAGCTGTATTCTGCATAATAGATGTGTTCCAAAGCTACTGGATTTATCCGCAAGATGGGGTTTGGTGGGACACTTGTTCCCGCCAACTTTGGTTTGGGCATATTTAATTAACATTATGCCGAAGCCTTAAGAGGCTAAGGTTACATTAAGCTTTTAACCATTGAGAATAATTTAGACTAACAAAGTTTGGAGCTGTTTTCAATTTGCTGCCAAAGCGATATTCAAAGAGAATGATTCAAAATTCACTGTTGACTGAGAAGTTTGATTATCTTAATAATTCAGTGAAAACATGGCTTGAAAAAAAATCAAATAAATTAAGGCAATTGGTAATAATAATGATAATATTATGATGATTTGTGTAGCCGTTTTGGTGCAAAATCATCTCCTTCGTATTCTAACTAAAGAGAGTCAAACTATTATCAACTGTATGTACAATGCATTTGATTAATGAACGTATTGGTATACACGATAATTTACAGGACCATACTTACCGGTAAGTCACTTGAGATTTACCTACACTGTTTATTGTTTATAAGAGAAACTCAGATACAGTTCGCACGCAAAGGCTATAATTGGAACACATGTAATTGAAAATGCCATTATTAAGTCCGGTATTTATTTTAATGATATGTATTTATGTTCTTTAATAAGTGTGCTTCGATGGTAGCAATGATAGCTATAAGTGTATGGATTTTTTTTAAGAATATGTGAAAATAAAACCCAAGTGTAAAAATAAGTAGTAGGTATCATTTGATTACGTTATTATAATATTGTATCAATTAAAAGCCATATTTTTATGGTTTGGACATATTATAAAGAGTTGATTTACGTGTCAGTAAAATGCATGTTTATTGAATTACGTGCAAGAGGATTGAAAAAGAAGTCGGAGATACCCAGGAAGATGTTGTTGATAAGTCTATGATGTAATACTTTAGTTGAGTCTTGTCAAACGTTCGAATAACAAACGCGTGTTACATTGAAAGTGTGTGTCATGGCAGATTTGTCGATTGAACTGCCTACCTCTGCAGTGCAATGGAAGTCGTAATAACCTTCGTCGTTGAAAATCACCGATACTTATTGAATCAGCTCCTCTAAGGTAACTTTAAAAGGTTAAGATTTTATACTTGAAAAAATATTATAAAAAATAATATGTATTTAATACTTGCGGTAATAGGGGAAAGTTGAAGACGCTAATTTTTAAATGAAGGCTAATCAAGAAACTTGAGCATTACCAGTCTAAATAGAATACATTTTAAGATTATCAAATATTCCGTCTTACAATTTTTGACCGAGCAGAGTTGGGGGAGTTTAAAACAAAACCTTTAACTCATATACATCTACATTTATATAGTTAATTTATCTTTAACCAGGGTACATATTTACTTGAGATATACTGAATATAGATTTCATGGGATATTGAAAATTTGTTTTTTATCCCTTGAGGTAATTTTGCACAAAAACGACGCTATACAAATTACCTAAATATTATAATTCAAACTGCTTAGAAAGTTAAGGTTATTTTTAAAATATTTACGATTCGTAAAGACACAAGAAAAAATGCAATTTTACAAATTAGTTTTAAAGTTCAATTAACTGTTTTCAGTGTGATTTTTGTCATTTCGTAATTGCATTAATATCATCTGTACCCTGTACCGCAAATCATAATAGATATCATAAATGTATTAAATTAGGTACATGTTTTATTATATTATACTGAATATTAACATTAAAAATATAGAAAAAGTTAATAAATTTAATCTAATTAAAATTGACAAAAGAACTGAATTGAATTATTGATGTGATGTATACAAGCATAAGTTACAATATTTTTAATAATTTTAAGGTAATGTTTGAAAAAGAATAAAAATATTAAATGCGATTTGTATAACCCGTAATTTTGTACAAACCTAAATTAAATGAAATATCTGAAAAATTAACTAGTTAATTATGTTTTACCACTAATCAATCTGTTTTGGAAGATTCCTGCTTTCATAGAGATTATACGTTTGTTGCAATCAATAAATAATGTGAGTAAGAGGTACTAATACAGAATAGAAATAATACAGACGCGTCTATTCATAATGCAGAATTAATAATAACGTTCCTTAAATTCCAAAAACGAGATAAAAAGGACCAAGAACGTGGCATTGGCTCCAGCACAGAACACTAGGCACTAGGGGCTGCTAAGAGGGTTCAGTGGCGTGATAGGGTGGGAACGTGGGGTGATGGGGGCAGGCAGAAGTAACGCCTTCAGACGTGATTTCCTATGCGAAGGTTGTAATTTCATTTCAGCCCCGAACATGTCACGGCATAGGAATTCTAAGGGTCTGGATTAATTGGCATGTAAACGCTTTTAAATTGGCTAGAACGGATTTTTTACGATTCGTTTGTGACTTAAATCGATATTTAAAAAAAATAATTACTCATTTTCAAAGTGTCGTTTTGCAAAAAAAACACATAGGACGCCTCAAGAACTAAAAATGTCAAAATTTTAATATAATTTTAACAAGTAGGTACATGATATCCTTTAACAGTTACTATTTTTTAAGCGAATTCTTGCGTGGGGTGTGGCATAATGAAACCCCTTTCAAAGAATCAATTAACTGAAAAAGATACAAATTTTTCCTATCTCTATCTGTCACTAATTAGTTGTCTCCCTATTTTTTATTTGTTTCTTTTTCTGTCATTGTATTGTTTTCATATCACGTATCTATATTTAATTATAATTAGTTGATATATAAACCCCGACGAAACTTGAGCTAAGCGAATCCAGGTTAGCTGTCAATTATTGATTCATTAAAAGTGATTAATTAAGTGCCTTATTAATTTAATATATAAACTATTTCTTTAAAAAGTACGTTGAACCTATTTAAACGTACAGCGCCCTTGAGGTATTTTTGCACAAAAACGGCGCTATACAAGTCATCCAAGTATTATTATTATTTATTATTATTAGGAAAACTAACTGGAAAAGCGAACCAAATGACTGTCAAGTACCTAAACAGCAATTCAACTACATAAGTAAAAATTGTTTTGAGAACTAAAATGTGATTTTCAAAGCCAAGGTACTATAACATTATTATAGAAAGCTTAGTGAGTTCTATTCAAGTTCTGTTATTATTTCAGTTCCGTAAAACACCTCGTCCGTAAAGTGATAATAATAGAATTTCACAGAACTTTAACATGAACTCTAAAATTTGAAGAAATGTTCAAATTCTGTGAAACAACCCAGTTTTTCTAACAAAGACATCTATAAGACGATTTGCAAAGTATTTTTGACTTTCAATAATCTTTATGAACCAAATAAAAAATCGGCAGAGTTTGGGAACTGTCTTAAATCCAGCTCTATGGTTAGAAATGAAAGAAAAACGAATACGTATATTTCATATTACGAAAGTAAAGTTGTTGTAATGAAATCCGTGCACAAACGCACCATTCCTTTGAGATTACAGTACTGTCTACGCCAAATTATTATTATTATCCTCGACCCCGGCCAACTGTATAGCCGCTGACTGCTACAAGCCCCGAGCTAGGAACTGCGTTGTAGAGGCGTAGCCCCGTAGAGGGATGGTCGCTGTAGACAAAATAATCACTTCCTCAGTAGAACAAGGGACCCTGATGAGATATCCATTGTAGAGGACGGACAATGCAGACTAAATGTTGACTGAATGAATTAGTTACACAAAAATAATATAATGTTTTGGAATAATACTTTTTCTTGATACAATAATAATATATAGGTTCTAGCTAAATACCAGGGTTGAATATTAATATTATGGTTTCTCATCATGACTTTATTAAAAAATTATATCTATGAAGTAGCTAAGTTCTGAAACCTACTGCCTAATAAATAAAGCCTCTGTTTCTGTAGTTACAGCTATTCTTCTGTAACCACAAATTAGTATGTAAATTGTGTTTTTTTAGAATAAGTGTACTTGCATTATGTAATGTGACCATGTTTTTTTAAATTTACGTTCTCTCTTGATCAGGTACTTATTTTAATTTTTTTTGCCTTTTTGTGTAAATGTCTTTATTTTTCTTTGCATTGTTTTTATTTTATTTTGAAACATCCTTGCAATTTGTACATATTATTTTGATAAAATAAATAAAGGTCATTCGATGAAGATAAAATATTTAATAATACCATTTTGGTTTTATGTAAAATATGGTGAAATTTCATCATTAATATTTTAAAGAAACAATCAAAACATTATTTTGAGAGTATGAAAGAAAATGAAGAAACCAAACAATATTTGCGTTGTCCGCGATGGTTACTTTGTATTAACTGCTTTGAAATCGTGACTTCGATCACGTACCGTTCTTTTGGGTATTTATGATTATTATTGATTATTATTTACTCATTATTAAAACTTGTCAGAAATATTAAGATATTTTGTCATCATTTCAATTTAATATTAGGCATTATTTGTACTATGCTTTTCATAATAAATTAACATAAAACGATGATTGAGAAGGAATAAGGTATCATTACGGGTAAGTTTTTATCACCGTTAAATTCAGAAGCTTCAAAACACGTAGTTAAGCAGACAATAAATATATTGATTGGATATTTGGTGTGAAATCGCACCATTATTTTAATAACCAATTTGCAGATATTTATCCAAAATATTTAATGACTTGTTAACATTGTTTAATTTCGCACCAATGCTGCATGATTTTAAAAATTTTCTTTGAATTTACATACAAATTGTTATGAATTATTAGATTTTTCTATAATATTCTTTTAAATATTACGTTACTTTAATATTTTTATGACAAACATATTAATTTGAAAAACTAGAATTTGTATTGATTATGTTCATCTTTATTGAGTGAACCATGTTAATTTTTCTCATTTTCAACTATTACAATATCTAAGATTTTTTTTATTTAAAATTTTTCGAATTTGAATTTAAAATATGAAAAAAAAATCTTAATTATTCTTCGAGTAAATAATTATTTCTAGGCTTCATATGGTTTGATGCATTTGATGTAAAAATGGTTTAAAAATTTCAGACCAGCACAGCGGCAAAGAATTTAAGACGCCAGAGCTCACCGTTAAAGGCTTTTATTTGTGAAATTTGTGCTTTATAGTTATGATATAAAATTCCGATACAAATTTTGACTTAAATCCGAGAATTTTCTTCAATTTCCTCCCTCGCGTCTTTACTTTAAAAATCTAAGTCACCAGGTTAACGGTAAGCCGAAAAAATTCTGGGGTCCAATGTACAAAGTAGAAAAGTGCCTGAGCTTTTCTTAACAGAAGTTGTTCTCATGATAACCCCCCTTACAGCAAAGTAGTACCCCGCACGCTTATTGTGTAAACATGCCCCCCGGGAATACAGTAGGGTGGGGTGAATAATTCAGTAGAGACGGGAACAAGGTTTTTATTATCGCTATTATGTTTCCAATTCATCCGCCAGTATCGAGTAGGGGCATGTCTGGCTTCCTCCTACCGAACTTGCTACTCGCTACTAGTACTTGTTAGGTGGCTCAAAGAGGGGCTTTCGGTCAGAGAGAGCTTTAGAATCAAGAAAGAGGATTGTGAAAAAGACGGATATAGTATTTATTTTACACAAGTTGATGTCAATGTTTGGATATACTTTTAATAATGTCGTTTGCTTTATAATGATTATTGTTAGTGCTCAATGAGATAACAATTCATGTTGCGTTGCGCGGAGAAAGATGATCCTGGTAAAAAAGTGACAGCATGCTAACTTTCTGATCTGAGAATATTCATTCAGAATATATCGAGAACATGTGTTTTTTCCTAATAGATATCGCGATGGAATGCTGAAGTATAATTATATCAGTATTTGTATGAACAGGTGTTCCGTCGTCCTGATAAAATATTTGTTTTTGACTGATAATTTGTTAGGAACTCTTTCAATTAATTTTGACTACGTATAATTTTACTAGATTTTTAACAAATTAACAATATTTCATATCAGTAAGTTTTCTCGGCGTGACTAACATCTATGCTAGCGGAGTTCTAGGTTTGAAAGAGAGCGAGCAAGTGTGCACTACAGTATATGAACTTATTACCGCCTCACTTTAACGTTGCAGTAATCAAAGTGACATCTTTATTATCCCATAAATATGATTTTATAAATTGAGTTGACGAGTACGATTCACCTATTAGCTACGGGACTGGTAAAAGTTTAGTTCGGTTGAGTTGTTCCGAACTGCAGTCTATAGAGTCAAGATTGCTCTGATGATATCCAACCTCTGATAGGAGAACTAAAAAAAGATGTAAGATTAATATCAGGTAGGATGCTCGATAATCAGATGGACGGACCGAGTTAGAATAGTGTTAGTGGTAAATTCCCAAAGTGTCGACTTTGTGAAAAACCAGAAAAGCTTGCGCTAATTAGGATGGCATTAGCTTTTTTAATATTAATATTTTTCTATCGTAGACACTTCATCTCCTTCCTTACCCCATTCCCTTTATCCTAACAAAATTTCACAATCCCTGGCTAAAAATTAGAGCTTTGATGTGTACGATGTAGGAGACAAACAATCATTTTCCTTAAACATTCTTTGGGAAAGTGTTGGGGCCCTTCAAAAATCCCACTAGCTTCTGGCAATTGGATCTCTTGTGCGGTAATCACACTAGCAAAAAATATAGAAAAAAAACATGAATGATAATAATAATTAACTTCTTTTCATCGTGTCTTTCTTATCCAAGGTTAGAAAGTGCACTTTCTGAAAAGGATTATTCATTATTAATAATATTATCTTAAATCTTGCATTAATTTGTAGGTATTAGGTTGTATGTAAGAATTTTATGAAGTAGGTTAACAATTTAATATAGGTAGAAAATATTACACTATACCTACATATTAAACTATGAAATCCATTGCATTAATGCAGTAATCTCCGTTGCGAATGCAATTATAAGGGGATCAAGTGAATGCATTTAATACATAATTTTCATAACCCATTAATCGCAGTCCGAGACAGTTGTTGTTTTCCATCCCCCTATTTAATAATATTTCCAAGGGATGGAACGAAGGACATTATAATTTTTATTTGATATTAAATTGATAACGTGTTAGGTAGGCACTGATTTTTTAAACATTGGACAATATAAATGAGTGTCTTAGTTAGATATATCGAGTGCTTACTGAACCTGTAAGTAGGTATATTCATATATTGGCTGCTGACAAGGTCAACCTCGATATCTCGATTATAATATAAAATAGTTACAAACGAATGCTACACAATTTTTCGAACGCAATAGTATTTTGTGGCATCCCCAATTGGGACGTGTTCTTAGGTCGAAGAGACCGATGAAGGGAAGAAAATGGGGAAGAGAGAGAGTTCAGATCTAGTCACTAAAAACGGCCACTAAAATGCCATTTCAAGCATCGTTTGATATTCGAATGGTGTATTTTTACCACTGTGATTCTGAAAGTATCAACCATTCTGATGTACACTGATGTGAATACACAATAATATTAAATGAGTAAAACGAATGTTTAGTTTAACGAATTCGCAAATAAATAATCCAATCAACTTTAAAAGCATACTTCTACTAACTAACAGTAACTCCGTTTCCCAGTAGGACAGAAGAAGAACCGCCATACAACTCGGCAGTCTCGGCACTCCTTGCCTCATTCACATTCATGCATGGTCAAATAAAAACCCTTTTATTATTCTGACTCTAGACGTCACCGAACTCAAGAATATCTTTCACTTGATCGCTCCATGTCGTCCTCGGGCGTCCCCGACTTATTTTCCATTCTTAATTCAAACTATCTGAGCGTTCCTTTCTTAATCTTACTCATAATACTTACATCCGCCTTACATTTTTTGCGGATCCTCACATATTTCACACGTCATATAAGGTTTTGCCACACTTACGCCTCACGGACCTCATTTCTACAGCATTCAACTTCCATCGTTTCTCTGCCTCACTACCATAGATCAAGGTAGGTACCAGCACTCCATTGTGGACTGCTAGCTTCGCTTCTTTGGACATTTTTTTTTGTTAACGCAAACCGCGTTCAGTCCTTCCTTACTGGAATTAAATTTACCTTTATGTTTTCTTGTTTTCTACACATAACAATTTAATATTTTTTGTTTTTTCATTTCTATTTAAGCTTCTAGTCATTTCTAAAATTAGTTTCTTTTTAAAATTCTTAAAATATTTCGGGGGTACCTTCTGTACCAGATATCTAATGCATTAAAATAATTTATTTTATCTAAATTCGCCATCTCTTTGTATGCTTAGCTTCACGCATCGATGGAGGGGGCACCCGCCTGTCCGTCCCTAGTCTTTAAGCATATTTGATGAGATGACACATTACAAACGACGGAACCTGCATACATTTGCAGTGCGAAAAGGGCGGCAGATTTAAATAATAATAATATGTTCCTTATTTTAAAGCCTCTTTGGATTTAATGAAATGCAGTCCGGATTATTGAGTTATAAAAATAATAATTGCTTTGAGTTTCACAAGACCTTTTTTTAAGCCTAATTTTTCAAACAAAACCATACTATGGTGTTTGGAAGCTTTGAATTATTTAAAAGAATATCATAATGTATTATTTATTTATTTATTATTCACTAGGTGTACCCCGCACGCATTGCTGTAGCTAGGTCTGTCTATGCATATAGAGAAACAATAGTGCGCTTTGCTTTTACTTCCAACAGATGAGTATATTTTTCAAAAAATGATGTTTTTTTGAGGAAATTGACACATTGTTACAGTATGTAAATATAACAGGATAATGGATATATATAATGGGTACAAAATAATTTATGTAATATTGTGTAGAAAATAAAGCATAACTTTATAAAAAAAATAATATTAATACTTATACTAATATTAAGCAACAGAGCGGCTTATCAAAAAATATTGTCATATCTCGGTCCTAAAATAAATAATAAAATACCCTCAGTTGAAACTGTGTGAATTGTCATCCTTCGGTCCAAGAGTGACAAAATGGTTGTTGGATCTAGGAAGGACTGATTCCGAAATGATACTAAAAAATGTAATTTGGAATCACGAACGTATCTTTATGTATCTTTTTTATGTATCTTTTTATGTATCTTCGTTTTAACATACTTATTTTAGCTAGTCTTAAATCCTGTATTCGTCTAGGATAACTTGAAACCTGTAAATTTGACTGTCCTGAAACGGGAATCCTTCCTAGTTGGACAGTCAAAATCATAAAATGTAATCAATATTATAAAAAATAAATAAATAAAATACTATGATTAACATCGAATCCAAAAATAACACCGAATAAAGCAATCAAATGTAAGAGTACGTATCTATATACGTATATGCAAACAATTCTTCATATTACATTGAATAATAATTTTAGAAAGGTCTACCCTCTTTAATAATCTCAAAATTCAATAACAGATTAATAAAGTTTATAAAACGTTTTTCTTTTTATGTCCAATAATTGTAAAGCTGTAGAACAATTTGTTTTTGGTGGAGAGCCCTTCATTATATACCCTTTAATATAAGGCACTTTAAGTAGGTACCTACATTTAATATAAAACTAGAAGAATAGGTTTTTTTTTCTATTTAGCTACTTGTTATTAGTGTAGATATTTATTTACAGTACCTCAAAAAACCCTCAATTAAAACCGCATGGGAGTACTTACACCTACCCCCTGCCTACAATACTTAATCCTTTCTGTCTTAAAGCAAACAAAGGGGATGATACAGAGGGGATGAACTTATTTGCGCCTAGGGAAAGGTTACACAATAATTTATTAACGCATCGATTTGTCGTTTGATTATGTATTGTTGTCGCAAAGAATAGTATTAATGTAAATGACAAAAGCAAAGTTTTATGTTGAATTAAAAAAAATATATTTTGGAATTTTGAAAAAATGTAATCATTAAAACCCGTGCTAATGGATAAAAGAATACAAATATGTCTATTTGATTTTGTGTACAAGGTTACTTCTGAATTTTGCATTACAGAAAGAATTATGCCTGTTAATTATAATTAATATATAATTATAGATTTTATGCCTTGTTGCGTTTCCTTCTTTTTAGACAATCTTTCGGACAGGGTTAAAGTGTTCATCATCAGGGCAAATGTTGGATGGTGCACACAGAGAAAACTTCGTCAAATAATTCGCTTTCCTGTTAAAATCGTGACTGCAGGCCCTTAATGAACGAATTGACAGATTTCATAATAGACTAGTATTTCAATTAATCAGCCATATTTTTCTCCGTGCATGATGAAGACTGATCGAAACATTGGCTAAACAACTAAAAAGCGCAGCACACAATAATTTCCCATAAATTAATCACGTCAATGCTTTTGACCCTGAAAACCTCAACGTATGTCCAAAGTAGAAGGAATTTGAATTTTGTCAGGTCATTCGTAATCCGGAAATTATTTTGTTAGGTCATTCGTAATCCGGGAATTATTTTGTTAGGTCATTCGTAATCCGGGAATTATTTTGTTAGGTCATTCGTAATCCGGAAATTATTTTGTAAGGTCATTCGTAATCCGGGAATTATTTTGTCAGGTCATTCGTAATCCGGGAATTATTTTGTTAGGTCATTCGTAATCCGGGAATTATTTTGTCAGGTCATTCGTAATCCGAGGATTATTTTTCTCTTTATTTGACACTTAATTAAAATAATCCACATAAACAAAAATGATATGTTCGTTTGTTAAAAATCTTAAATCTCCGATACTTCTACTCCAATTGCTTTAAGATACTGACACAACGTTGCATTCGAATACGCGTGTGTTTTTATATGGATGTCATCTGTGACAGGTAAAATCATTTTTTTTAAGCTGCGCCATCTGTTGAACGTAAAAAAAACACGCGCTATTGTTCCTCTATCTGCACAGACAGACTAATCCACAGCAAGGCGTGGCGAGGTAGAGCTAGTAAAAAATAAATTCATAATTATTATTTTAAAATAAAGATTTCAGAATGAATCGTGTGCTTTACAGACAGTAACATTGACTAGAATCTCGGTACTCCAAATTAAATATTCCTTTTACCATTAAATTGATCCTGCATTGAGTCTAGTTTCCGAGGAACGAACGAACGGTCCAAAAAGAAAGTCACAACAACATTGCACAGCGCGTGAGCAGATAAAGTTGGTCTGTAATATTGTTCGGGGTCCCGCGGGGGTTTAAACCGATACACGATATACAACAGTAGTTTCGTGTTTTGATCGGATACGGGAGAAAGGAAGGGTGAAGGATGTTTCCCAGAGAAGGAAATAAAACGCGGAGCCTTTGTGAGAAGGCTATGGCAGATCGCTGGACCGGAAGAGAGGGAATTCTTCTGGATTTTAAACTAACAATAATTCATACTTTCTCTATAACCAGAAAGAAAAGCTATTTTAATAGTAGCGCAGACACATGGAAAATCACGGGATGCTATAATTGTACGATTTGTGAAGATGAAAGTATGGTTAAAAAAAACATTAGCCTCAGGATCATAGCTTTTCAGAAGAAGAAATTTACCATCGAATTTTAGTAAATACGATATTTATCCAATGGCATTATAAAAATACAAGACACGTTGTATTCATACTAATCGAAGAAAAAATATAGTACCGCTTATAAAAAGGATAGCCATTCAAATAATTTGTATATGAACGAGCCGCTAAAGTAGGTTCATAGGTTCATAACCTAGTTCATTGCACACGCTCAGTAGTCTCATTAACGTATGTTCACTCTATTAATTTATCGAAGCATCTGTCAAACATTTGAACAAAACAAATACGCATTTGGAATAAAGATTTTTAATTCATAAAATATTTTGATTTTTACTTTATCGCTTATCTGATATAACATCTATGTGGTTACAATTTTGAATAGGTGTATTTCACAAAAAACTAGAATTTGTTAAAAATTTCAAATTAAAATTTTAATAATAATACGCACTACGCCGGAATATTTCACATTACTTACCTACCCATGTACCAACAACCGAAATTAGTATCTTTGATGTGTGGTGTTCAACGAAATCGACTATCTATAAATAGTTTTTAAAAAATCGCCTTCGTCGACAAACGAACATGCCCTATGAAAACAAACAGGCACTCTGTAACCAGACTAGTTAGTTGAAACAAAACAATCGGGAAAAGGTTGACAAACGCCCCGCAGCAATTAATCTCAGGAAAGATTCTCCTTCGGGAGCTTATTATAAACATCATGTTACACGCGGGAATAAATATACACGTAAAGTTACCATGACCCAAGAAGCGTAAAAATGCTATCGAAAACGGATAGATTTAAGTACCTAACTAATTTACATTCTATTATTCCAAAAATCTTAAAAATATTATGAAATACGAACAGATTTTGCTGCCTGGAAGTTCTAGGATAAATAATAGAGGTTTTCGTTCGAAATTGTTGATTCTATAAAACTGTGAAAAGTTCCATCCTCATGATGTTTAGTTATCTAAGTAGTTAGTATTATTATTATAAATTTTTTGTACCGAACAACTACCGTCAGGGTCGACGCCACGACTTGCTCTGTATTCCACACGGAAGAACGGACAATATGGCCCAGCATGGCATGACAAGAGGTATTGTGCTGCTAAATGATACTTCTAGGTCTCTTGAAATTTTCAACATTGGCTTTAAAGATTTCAAAAGTCATTTTAGGCAAGAACTCTAAAATATTGGTTATTGTAAAATGTTTCATTTAAAGCTTTGTATATTTCATGTATTGTAATAGGGTTGAATCAATCTGTAATGCACAAAAAAAAATTACCAACGTTTTCAACAATCTGCCCAATTTCAATACTTTGAACCAGTGGCGGTTTTCAGTAAAGTGCGTTTGGGCAATGAACTCCCAAGACGAAATAAGACAAACTTGTAGTATATTTTCCTTTATGAAAATGCGCCATTAAAATTCCGTGCTCTAAAATCCACCCGTCCGAATGATACTCGTACTGCCCAAGAGCGAGTGCGAAATGAATCCCAAATAGGTGCGTTATGAATATCGGCTCCTATGGAACCTGCCATCGTATGTATTAGGTTCATACAAAACATACTAGTGGTGACAGAGCGGTAGTCCTTCAAACCTTAGGAATCTAATAGCTGCCAGAGTGCGCAGCACCTATGAGATCGGAATGGTATTTTATAAGAATCAACAGATTTTTTCCGTGGTTCTTGTGTTTTAAATTGTTATTAAAATAAGTTAATTACTGAATTTGTTATTTATTATTGAAATTCAACTTCAATTCAACTCCCAATGATATAGGATTGAAAACTCCCCAATAACCATTTCCGGAAGTGACATCACTCCAAAAACGTGCATCAAATTACTGGGTGTCAATCTGGACGCTAATTTTTCCCTTAAAACTCAGGTGAACAGAACTGTAAGCACGGGGTTCTTTCAATTAAGGCAAATTAAAGCAGTGCGGAGAAACCTGCCAACAGAGGCGATTAAATTGCTAGTCAATTCCTATGTTGTTTCACGTCTAGATTATTGCAACGGAATATATGCAAGTCTCCCTAAATGTCAAATCAACAAATTACAATCCGTTTTCAACGCCGCGGCAAGGCTTATCACCGGAGTATCTAAATACTCCCACATTTCAGAGCATCTCAAAAATCTGCACTGGCTCAAATGTCCTGAAAGAATCCAGTTCAAGGTATGCTGGATGGTATTTAAGTCACTTAACGGAATGGCTCCGGCTTATTTATCAGAATTGTGTATTCCCGAAGATTCCAATTCCCGACAGTCAACCCTTAGGTCAGCAACGTCATCAGCTATCGGAAGGTTGAAGGAACCAAAGCGCACACCAGATACTAAGTTCGGTGAGCGTGCTTTCGCCGTGTCAGGACCTAAAGCCTGGTATGGACTGCCACATGATTTGAGAATGATCGCAGACTCGACAGAATTTAGGTCTAAACTTAAAACGCACCTTTTCAGACAGTCGTATCCATAATTTCAGAAACCGCCACATTCACAGTTGACGGCAATTTAAATTTAAATTAACAAAATGTAAAAAATACTAAAAATAAAATAAAATAAATAAAAATAATAATTAAAAATAAATAAATAAAAATGATAACAACTAACAATTTGTAGGCTTTTAAGACAGTTAAAATACATTTAAATTAAAATAAAAACTATAGCAGACTTAAGATCATGCAACGACCAGTGTTTTTTGATATAGTGTCCTCTGCGTGCAGTTCTATCTTTTATAAGCATAAACTTTTTAATATAAGTGTGTTTGTTGGAAGTGACTTGCCAGGTAAGTATGTTTTGGTATCTTTTCTAAATAACAAATGTAGATCCTAGGAAATAAATTGTACAGCGCCCTTGAGGTGATTTTTCACCAAAACGGCGCTCTACAAATTATCCAATTATTATTTTTATTATTGTTATTAGACCACAAACCGCTCTGAATTTTTTTTCCAATATTTACAAATTAGTTGTAAGATGCTTAGGTAGGTACTTAAAAAACATTAAAAGATTTGGTCTGTTGATACAAAAGATAATCACTCCTCTACTGACAGAAAGCCGCAACTTGAAACTAATTTTAAATAATCACCAAAACTGACAAAAACCAAAAAATAACATCATTTTTTTAACTCGATGATTAATGACGAGAACCAGGAAAGATCAGGTTCACCAATCTTCAAACTTCTTCCATATATTAAACCAAGTGAGTTTAGCTCAATTTGATGACGTGAAAGATAGCCTCCATTTTTAAAGCCCTACAACACGTGTCATCGGGAATAAAAGAATAAAAGAAGAAGAGAAGGAAGCTATGGTAGTCGGGAATGTCAGAGAAGTGAGTGTATTAGATAAAGGTGAGGAAGGGACCGTTATGGGAGGTGATTACTCATCAGGGAAACTGGAATTTAGGAGCGTTTATTGTTGTCATACGATGCATCTTTCACATTAATCTTACGCGGTAATGAAGTTATCAAAATGGTTTGAATTGTTATGTTGTATTTCTATCTTATTTTTAGTAGATAATCTCATTATATAATATATTAGATTAATAGAGCAGAGATAAATTGTTTACAGAAAAAAGAGAAGAATATAATGACTTCATTAACCTCATTAATATTAAAAATTCGATATATTAGAATAGAGCCGTTTTTATGCAAAAACACCTCAAGGGTGCTCTACAAATATAAATAAACTTCCTAGGCTCTATTTAATTATTTGCATGTAGACACAAAAAACATGCTTACCTGGCAGGTCACTTCAGATAAACAAACTTTTATTAGATAATTTTAGTTTGGAAAAGATACGACTATGTTCGCAGGATTTTGCATGATTTTACAGTTCCTATTTTATGCTCCATATTACATTTAATAGAAGATTAGGAGGAAAATTAGATTTAATTTTAACATTTTATTGTTATAATATTTTTTAATATTGTCATAGCGTGTTTTTTCATTCCATGACCTGAGGAGATTAGTCCATTTAACTGTAACCACAAATTCAAATAACTCGTTGTTTTTTCCATAGGGTTTTATTCATTCAATACAAATAAAGATTTTGAAAAAATTATATTGAAACACCGGCTAAACCAGGGTGTAACACAAGTAAGTACTATTATTGTTTTAAAATATACACGATTTTCAACCTAATCACAACTACCTACTTACTTAGAATAAGAATCGTGTTTCAAACAACTAAATGTTTTTGTCGTATATGTATTTATAACGAGTTAAAAACAATCACTTTGTTTCCAGATTCTAGTTGTTGAGAATATTTCGTTCGAATGAAAAAGTTCTGTTAATGGTTCGAGTATTATCACAAACGCATTAAGCACACGATGTTAAGTAGGCACCACACGCATTTATCTTTTCCTTAAATTACGTTTCATCAAAATGTTGACAACACAAATGAAATTTAAAAAAACAACATAATTTGAATGATAAAGCCTGATTCACAGCATCCAGTTGGAAACGTCGGCCATGGACAATGGCCAGCATTAAGTCTCGAGAATCAAACAGAATCCTGTCTTTATAAAGTCTGATGGACAATGAGTCAAGGTGATTTTTCATCGGATATACAATGCGATGTTGCTAAGCTATGGTTCTTTTCAAATTCTCGTTTGTGATGATGTATTCTTGTAACTTCTCGTTCGGTTCTTCTCTGCCTAGATAGACAGAAAATATAAAGAGAAATTTTATACTATTTGTTTCCGTTTGATGTGTGATAATTCATCACTCTAATACGTTTTTTTACGTCTGATGTGATTTAGCAACTTATGATGTGAATTTTTTACGAATGAGGATGGATATAATGTTCAATTATAATTTATTTACAAACATTTATCAAGTTAATAAATATATATATTTTTAGAGTGATCCTCACAGATGTAATTTATCTATTTAAGAATAATAAAAACGGTACCCAACCATTAATACATTTTATGTAAAATGGTTTGAAAATTTTATGAAACGTTTTTCAACTCTAAAATTTGCGGTAAGCACCAGATTTTATATTTCTAGACGATGAATTAGTAATTTCCTGAGGGATTCCTCTAGAAACTTCTGTGATTTTAGTAATACGTTCATCAGAAATAATTAAAATAAACCACAAAGAAAGATCAATTTTCAAGGTCCGCTAGGGAAAATTCGACCGTAGGTTCATTCATTTCGCCTGCAATACCATTTTTCACCGGATAACCAACAATTTTAATAGATTCTTAATAAATTAGCGACACTCATTTTTCTCCGTGCACTTCGTATTATTTCCTTGCCAAGCGAAGAAAATATATTTTTGAATGCTAAGAGCATTTTTTAAAGTTCAAAATACCTTAAAAACGGGGCAAGTCCGTCGAGCTACTACGGGTACAAACGTGAATGTGGGTGTATGAAGAATTCTAAAACTTTCCAGAATGACATGTCACTATGAAGCGACATCAAATACGTACTTCTGACAAAATAATACATTGGTCACGGTTTAGGGTCGAAGTAATAGAAGAGAGTGAATAGTTATGATTTTGGGCTAAAATCAAAACCTTAGTCTATAGTTAGTAATAATATAGATAATTGTAGAAATGTATCATATATTTATACAGCGCCCTTGATGTGATTTTGCATAAAAACGGCGCTACACTAATCATCCAAATATTATTCTGGAGATTATAGTCATATCGAAAAAAACCGTATTAAAAGTGTTGGCAACATTATCAAAATAAAGCAAGAAGCACATATGTAAATATGTAAGTACCTACGTATGTTTCAATGTGATTGAGTGAGTAAGCACTGTTGAATATTTGCCATTCACACAATGCATGATGTCACCCCTTTCGGTACTTCTGAGTAGGTACCTTCTAACAAACTTAATACGCGGCCGACAAAAAAGTCAAACAAATGAACCGGATGAAATCATTTCATCATCACTACTCGAGTTCAATAATTTTACCAGCGAAAAGAGAATGAGAATTGAGGATGAGGATTTAAACTCGTGATCTACGGATTCGTAGTCGAGAGACGTACCCCTCGGAGGCATTCTTATGGCATGGCTTAATTATAAAATTCCACAGGATCGGAAAAGAGTCAGTAGATTTAACAAAACAGAACATGTTTCCGTTATCTTCCGGTTGAATTCAAGTATTGTTTCTCATTGAAATAAAAAGCTTTAAAAGCAGATCGGAAGAACACGCGCTTACGAGGATATAAATGTTCAGCTTTTATTGCACTTTGAATATTTAACTAACAGCAGGAACCTCTATGAAATATTAAAGGGAACACTAGTAAAACTACCAGCAGAGGATACTATTAAAAGGGCTATTTAGATCTTAATGTTCGTCCGATCCCCTTAAATCTTTGGAACAACTACCGCATATAGTCTCCCCATTGGATTCAACTGCCCATCGATAGTTCTGACTAATAATACAAAGAAATCGTCTTGATTCTGGGTACAACAAATAGATTACTTACCGTTGCTTCACAATTCAATGAAAAAAAAAACTTATTTTATTATTCAATGAATTGGAATAAATTTTAATGGTTTTACACATCAATGTAATATTTAATCGTTGAAGAAGAAGATCGTACTATTAAATCTAAATTAAACGTAACAAGATAACAGAACAAGATATAGAAACAAAAGTAACGGTCACAACTGGGAATCGAACCCAGTATAAAAATAACGCCTTTTACCACTCGGGCATGTTTTCTTTATTTTGGTACCGATTTTCGTACAGTTTAAGATGGCGGACATTTTTAAAATGTGTCATTGTCTTACGAAAATTAATTATATAAAGAAATCTTGCATGTTCATTACGTTTTAAACTATCTAACCTACCATCACGCCGTTTCCCTCAAAGTCAGGCAGATAGGAAGGATCACCAAACCACTCAGTTTTGGCAGCCTCCTTGCTTCATTCAAATTTATATTGCATCGTCTCATACTTTCTGTACGCCTCATACCAATTTATTCTGACTATTTGGTTCACTTCATCGTGGTACATATCTTCCTCGGACTTCCCCGACTTCTACCATTCCACTCACGTCATATAGTGTATACCGTTTCGTTTCGTATTCAAAATATTGATTAACAGACTATAATATTAGTTTTTTACTGATTGTGAGCATGTATTTTACTATTGTGAATTTCACGTGTATGACGGCAAAGGTGCCGTAGTAGAGATACATGCTTTCATATGATCTGTCGTGTTTATGTTTGTGTTTGTGTTTATCTATTTAGCATTAAATTAAATATCCGACAATGCAAATAATGATTGCGTAACGCAAAGATTTTTCATATAGGACCTGATATAGTTTCCATATTGGGATCTGTATGAATAAAACCATCGTGTAAAATTCCGAAAGCTAAGGATAACAGCAACAGAGGATGTACGAAGAGAAACCAGGTCTGCAATATTGAATATTATTGAACCTAAATTGCTGAATTAACACAGGACAGGGATACATAGAATAGCCTTGTCAAAGCGATGAGTCCTTGAAACGACTTGTAAAAGGGGAATAAAACGATAACGATGACTTATCATTAATTGTATTCACATTCTTTCCTCGCGAGCAAATCTCTTCACACCTGGATTTCAAAGAGTGAACAGTAATAATTGGTAGGTATGAACTGGGTACTGATACTAGTACTTGTTGGACGCGTTGAATCTTTGAAATGAATACAAGTTAAGCTAGAAGGTAGCGCACGTTCGCTAATTTATGGGTATTATTAGTATAGTAACATTTCTGTCACACGTTTGTCGTTTGCCTGCCCCTGTCTGCTCCAATCAGATGCCTCGTAAAGTTCGACACTAAACAAAACTTGGATGTTTCTGCGATTCTCAAAATGTACGAGTTCCCGTTGTAAAGTCCAAAATTAAAAAAAATATATACTAACCATATTAAATAGATAATGTGGTATCATTTTTCTTTGATTCATAAGTACTAATTAATATACTTGAAAAATAAATAAAAAAATCAACGAAGAAATGACAAATTTGCGAGATTTGTAATATTACGTTGTTTTTGATTGTGCTGAAGTTTTCTCTGATTTTTTAATGTCGAATCGAAATACAGAGGTGTGTCAACCCAATTTACATCTGGAACTACAAAAATAATTATTTTTATTAGGTACCTGTGGACAATATTAATTTTAGGCACCTACCTAATAGATAAAACCTATACCTAATTTTTTTTAAACCTATACCGGATTTTTTTTATTATTATTACGGATGATAATTCAACACATCTTTAAAAAGTTATATAAAGTCATGGAAAGTGATGAAACAAAAACTTTATTAACTGGGTTAAGAAGGTTAGGTTAAATTTTTTTTTCATGGTTTCTAATGCTTTATATCACTTTTTAAAAGTGTGTTGAATTGTCACTGTGCTGAGTTATCATGGAACCGAAAAAAAATATTGACTGTCCAACTAGGAAGACTATAGAAATGCTTTTGGTCATGAAATCTCAAATTATACATTTGGATTATTCTTCAAGAATGTGGCTTAATATGTAATTTTCATCTCTACTCGCATATCTAAGCTTAAAAAATTAAATAACAGAAATATATGTTCAAAAGCAGATTTTTTATGAAGTTCACCTCAAACATCCTACCCTTCATAAATCTATAAAATAAATATAATAATAATAATATTTGGATGATTTCTATAGGTGCTTTTTGTGCAAAATCACCTCAAGGGCACTGTAATGATTGTAAAAGTTCACAAAAAATTCTCTTTTATCAAAAATGCAAGAGCAATATTAAAATCCGTAAGAAATAGTTCAGGACAATTCTCTATAGATAGATACTTAATCAAAAATATATTTATTTCAGTTCGGGGCTTAAGATCACAGGGGCCTATCTACAAAAACATAGTTTTGGGGTAAATGCAAATAAAGATGGGCATGCTCATATACCTACTTGCATGCTCAACAGGTTTACCCAACTGCATATCTATGTACGAGATAGAGCTTTGTGCCACTAATACATACGATTATGGCATTACCGAAACCAAACTTAACTCAAAACACCAGTTTTTGTAGTAAGACCCCTGTGATACTAAGTCCCCGGGTTGTGGGTGTGTCTATGATTGTAACTGGGATTTGTTTCGTATTGAATTGTCTTTTTCAAAATAAGAACTGATTTTATCAAGAATTCAGACAAATGATGTAAGTGCCTAACTATGATGTAAGTAATATTTTAACGAAAAATTATGTTTTTATATTTTAAAATCGGAAATGATGTGTCAGAATTCATACTATCCCGTGATTTTTCATGGGTCTGCGCTACTATTTAATATTGTTTGTATGTAGATATATGTCTGTATCTGTGGACTCTCCGGTAAAAAGATTTTTATCAACTTTTAATGAAGAAATCTGTATGGTTTGAGGATCTGTGATGTCGGTCGGTCTAGCCGCCGTAAACCGTACCGCGTAGTATATATACGCTTATAGCGAGTGTAGAACGGCTATGGAAGAAGCCACGCTATCATTGGTTAGTGTCAGAGAACAAATAAAATTACACATTCAATAAACATTTTAAAACACGGATGATACTTCCAATACACAATCCAGAAGAGGTATGTTTTATCTGACTTCTACAGAGCCAGAATCACACAGTCCAAAATAGATTGAAGAGCTGCTTTTATTTGTAATCTAATAGTTTACTTCATACAAACATTGTGTCGGGTAGAAAGTTGTATAAATCAGTTTGTTTTACTTACAAATGGGAACTTTGCTTAGAATAAATTCTCAGATTCTTAACACCGGACGTTTGAAGTTTTTTTTATGTGTAAAAGAAAAACAATATTCATTATCTTCAAAAATACGTGAAGTTTTTTATATTATTTTTAAATAACAAATATAAATTTATTCGCTGAATGTTCTCTTGTAATGTTTAAGGGCTTAGTTTAAGCAATTTTAACGATTTATAACAAGTTTTTCTTTAACTCTTTAAGTTTTTATTTTCTAAAAAAATATCTGTTTTTTTAAAGATAATATCTATACATTTGTTATGCCGAAACGTTAATTATATGAAATTCCCTCAATAGAATAAAATCGCAAATTAAGCTCCGAAAATTATTAAAAACGAAAGGCATGAAAAAATTCAGTGTATCTTTGAATGCAACTAAAGGATTTGTCGATAGATTTTTGCTCTATTTCAAATGTGTTTTATTAAATATTTTCACCATTTTCGCTTAGTTGTCATTGTATTTTTTCATATAAGCGCGCTCCCTCTAACGTTCGTATTTACATATCTCCCTTTCAAACCATCTTTGAACGCTTACCACGGGGCCTTAACTAAATTATATAGTTGAACCCACGACAACTAGATGAAAACCCGGCGCATTCAAAAATCACCAGGAACAGGATTACATGGAGATGAATGATGGACTTGCCGAATGGCACAGCAGTGCTGCCAGGGTCTCTTATCTGTGTCAGGTGTCAGCGCTTTATTATCAGCAGAAACATACCTGAACGGATGACCTAAAAAACTAAAGCTCTTTTTCTCTCCGCAATAGAGGCCTTAAACAACTTAAAAATAATAACAACACGCACTTTCGCTGGAGGGGTAGACAGAGCGGATGGACCGCCAAACAACTCGGTCTTGGTACACATATACATTCACACATCATTTGAAGGTCGTCATGGAGGTCTTCAAATAAAGAACTGACGTCAAGCTCACGTTATAAGACTAAATAATCACGACAGCTGAATAAATACCAACAAAAATGGTAGATAATATTTCAACACATTTGAAATTTTTTATGGTAAAAATGATATTTTATTAAATTAAAGTAAAGATGTAAGTCCATAAATAATAAATATTATACGTAGGGTTAGTCTAGAACTGGGATTCAACGCCTACATCTTATTCTGTGACGAAAGGCTTTGTTATACGCGTTCGCGAAATCCAATTAACATAGAAATCGAGCGATAGATTTGGAGCTAAATGTCAATTGCATTATCATAATAAATGTAGGTAGGATTATTAACTTCATCTCAGGTTAGAGTGACCATGCTATCTCTGCTCTTGGTTTAATTATATAATTTAATTTTTATATTAGTATGCAGTCAAGAATCTATATTAATCCAACTGAAGCGTAGGAGTTTGTTTTTCAAATTAAATTAAATATTCGTTACGATATGTTTTTTAGTCAATAATTACGATGCGATTTTCTGAAAGACAAAAAACAGTGAGGTTTGGCGTTGTGTAATTTGTTCAGCGTTTTTTTTTTCTTGAATTTCAAAGTCAACTCAAATATTTTCAGCTCATGGTGTTATTTTGATTGTGAGCTATAGAGTTCTGAAATAACCGCGTTTGCGTTTAAAAATAAGTGACGACATTTTGTTTTTTTTTTTTTAAATGTATTTTCAATTTAAATTTCGAACGAAACTGGTAAAGTAAGTAAGTGCCCTACCAGCTAAGAATATAAGTTTTTCGGATAATATAGCAATGTTTGTAATGTTTATGCAATCTAGTGTGTGTAATTTTTTTTGTAATGTTTTATATCTTTCCAATGACAGTACGGGCAGTAATCATAACATTATATAAATGTTAGTCGTAAATCTCTAGTTTTGAGTTATAGTTGTATTTGTAGTTGTATTTGTAGTTGTATTATTGTTTCCTAGTGCTTTCACACATTTCACAAGTCTAAACTTGTACTTTAGGATGCTTAATACTTTATAGCAGTATTGTGTAAATAGGTCAAAATATGTATAGTTCTAAGTCACTAGTCTTAATTGTAAGTCACTAGCTAATAGTCTTAGTTATAAGACTTAGTTGAAAGTCGCTTAAGCCAATAATAAATAAATTAAATAATAATAATAATAAATTAAATGATGTAATAAATTTAGGTTATAAGTTTGAGCGGTAGGGAATAAGTTAAGGCAAAGCTTAATGCTAAATCACTATTTTTATAATACGTTTTTAGACTCCGCTTGTTAATCTATTTTAATGAATATTACCTACAATATACCAAGAATATACACATTTTTAGCTTGTAGCTTCCTCTTAAATGTATAATTTAAGTTGTTAAACGCCGTTGAGATGATTTTCTCACGAAAAGAATGTATTATTTCTTATTATTCTTAGATTGAAAAAGAAAAAATCTTTCTTAGCACACAACTCACGACTGAAGAATTTCTTTTACTTGATAATTTCACCATCATTGTAGTTTAGTGATCTTGTCATATGTCATCAAAAAAATTACATTGTTAAAACAATATTTTAAATTTTTTAGTGCTTAGATTTAATTTGTTGTGGTCACAGGTGTTTACAACAATGAGAGTGTGAATTTATTGTTTTTGAATATTGATCGGTTCCGTGAAGGAATAGAACCATTTATAATAAACACCGACGCCACAATAGCTGCGAACATTTTGGTCCAATAAAACCTACATTTTTGCATAGGAATTATCACAATTAAATACTTATAATAATTTAATTTAAAATACCCAATGTCACGAGAATAATACGCGTAAAGAATGCTTTTATAAAGCAGTTTAGGCAGGCATTTAAATTTTTATATTAGCATTGACACTTATTACGGTTATTTAATATTTTTACAGTTTATTGTAATGTGTCCATTGTCGATAGAAGACTAAGAATTATAATAATTGTAATTAAATATTAGAAATCATGCAATTATTTACGTCAGTAAGTGTTAATGCAACCTTGCAAGGAAATATTAATGCATTTACGTCATGATAATAATTTCAAGAAGCAACTAAATTGTAAATTTAGTATCATTTCTAGTCAAATCGTTAGATATTTTTGTTCTATTATAATCGGTTCCATGCTAACTCAACACAGTGACTATTCAACACACTTTTAAAAATTGATATAAAGTCTTTAAAAACGAAAATTTTTATTTTTTTAACCTAACCTAACCTACTCAACCCAGTTAATAAAGTTTTTGTTTCATCACTTTCAAATGTGATGAATTATAATTTTAATGATTTATCCGGTCACCATTATAATCATATTGCTGTTATGCTTAGTTAAATCAAAAGTAGATATGGTTTTTTACAATAATTCAAAGATTTATCTTTTTTTTTTCAAACTGGAAGTAAAAACCCCTTTCTAGGCAAATGTACTTATTTGTTCATCATACGTTCTAAGGTTTTTTAATGTAAATATCTCATAAGATTCTTACCATGTTCTTACTAACCGGAATACATTCAGACAGAATACATAGAGCTACAATTAGATGCGCTACTGCGTACTAATATCTCGTCGAAACTTGTTCCACTATTAAAACGCGATAACCGTTGGGCGTAGACCGGGGAGTTGGAAGTTTTAGTTAGAGCGTTGGGAGAGTTGGAGGTCAGTTAGAGGTAAAAAATCGGAACCTGTTTTTTCGTTTCATGTCTCATCTGAATATAATACATCAATGTCAAAATATGACGATTATTAGGTTATGTTGTAAGACTTCAGAATTTTTGAGCTTTTTATTGTCATTTTGTAAAACACACAAACTAAACACACTTTTGCCAATAATGTTCTAATAATTTAATATTGATGGTGTGTAGGTATTTTAAATATTATCCTAAATTATCCAAATATTATTAGTATTATGGGTGAAGGGAGGGGGGAGAAGAGAAAGAGGAAGATGGGGATGTACCGAGATATTCAGACCTGCTCATTGAATACGGCTAAAGCCATTTCAAGCAATGTTTCAATTCTGAATGGAATTCTTTAAAGTTTGGTGAGTTTTTGAACAAGGACGGGAATTTGAAAAATTCATCAAATTTCAATGTTCATTTTCAAGTTCTGTTATTGTTTCTGTTATGTGAAATAACTGGCTAATAATGATACAATAACAGAACTTGAATAGAACCTGTACAGAACTTGAAAACTAACTTTGCAATTTGGTGAATTATTTAAATTCTGTGTTATAGTTATTCGTTATGCATAAGTACCTACTAATTTATTGTTAAAAAAAATAGTATGTAATAAGTTGATAAATTTTGAATAGATCAATCCAACTGACAAATCATTGTAAAATGCATAATAAAATATCGATTTAGTATCAGGAATATCTGTAGCTGTTCTGAAATGTGTGCACGATTCGCATTTTGCCGGATTTTTAACGTTCACATATTATTATTGCTGAAGCTGTATGACACATAGGTGGTACCTCCCTAAGTTCTACAGAATCTGGCAAACATCAAAGTTCATCTGGAAAAGGAATGTGAAATAAAGATAACAAGAGGCAGCCTATTCTATCCCCAACAACAAAATAACTACCCAATTTTTTTTAACAAAAGGGCATTTTTCATTGCTTATTCTCTTTATTACCGCCATGCTTTTGATGAGCCCTTATTTACCTTGTGTCGGGTTACTATTCGTAAAGCTCGCTACCACCAAGCAGGATTTTAAATAAATGTCTTCCAGATGTTAAAATTTAGACAATGATCCACTAAAATCAAAATTCAGAACAGCATTGTCACCAAGACTTGATGATCTCGTCATAATGTCTGTGTCGTAAATCGGGATGTGGGCATATAGAAATGTTGAGGGAGAGTTAGTTAGTTCAGCCTTGGGAGTAGAAAGACAGGCCTTTCCTTCATAAGTTTGGCATCTGGTTTTTAAGTCAACCGAACAATATCCACACACGAATTTCTAGGTCATATTTTTTTCTGTGTGATCACGATTTTTGTTCGATTTCTTAATTTTTGTGGGAATAAACAGAACGAAATAAATAAACAAATTTGTAATTGGGTCTAGTATCAATTCTTTGTACCACTACTTTAATAATAATAATAATATTTGGATGATTTATAAAGCGCCATTTTTGCGCGAAATCACCTCAAGTGCTTAAATATATGAAGTTGGCAAAACTTTCTCAGAAATAGTAGTTGAATTGTATAGCGCCGTTTTTTCTGAAATACAAGCGCTGTACAATTTATTATGAGTTCCTAGGCTCTATCTAATTTTATTATTTACAAACAGTAATAATTCATCATTGTAGAAATATATTATTTATTTTAAAGAAACGGCGCTATACAAATAATCCAAATATTATTATTATTATGTGTGCAACTGAACGTGATTTAGTTACAGGAAGGCAGTATATATATATCACATCTTTGTAAAAGCCCTTCTGCGCGTTTCTCATACCAACGCAAGACAGAGAGGCTACAACAGAGCTCTCAGCGGCAGCACCAAATTGAGGTACTTTGTATGAAAGTTCTGACACCGTACCTTCCTATCGTTGTTTCGCTGTTTGTTGAAAGTCCGCGACAAATTATTCTGCATCACACCATTGTGTCTATGGTGAATTGGTATTATGTTGATGGATTGATGTATTTGTGTGAATCAGTGTGTTTATGTATCGGTGTGCGTTGTTGGCTGTTCCGAACAAGTTTGATTGAGGCTCCGTTTGCTATTCAGATCGGCAGCGCGTCCCCCTAGCGGCCATTGTCCGCTTTGTTGTCCTTTGTGCGAATGATTTATAGGGTATTCTTCAGGGTCTTCCACAAATAAGTACTTAGACTTTAATCAGGGCTGTCAACCAGTAACCTAGGTGGTTAGTAGATTGTGATGATTTCTGTCATTATATTTGTCCAAACCAGCAAAATATCACGGATAGTCTGATTTCTTGACAAATCAGTTTTAAATTTGAAGATTCTATTAACGTTAACTTTCTGTTTACTATATTTTATAGGTAGATACTTCTAAAAAAGTTCTAGAATTCATTGAACCGGAGTTTTTTTAATTATATTAATGAGTTCATCGAAATCAGAAAACGTTAACTGATTACTAGCGAATTGACGGCTTATAAGTTAGTTATGTCAGAAATGCAAAGTTATTTGAGAATCTCTGAAAAAAAATTTCGGGCAAATATGCGAAAAAAAATTGACAATTTTACTAAGAAAAGCTACATAAATCATGCTGGGAACAACATTTGATGCCGAAAAAATTATATGGAAATTCCTGACTAAAAAGATGTACAAATTTCATGATGCCAGAACTCACCATTCAGGAGTTTTTGCTTTATCTTAATAAAGTAAAGCAGTATTGATTTTTAGCTTATGTTTTGTACCTATGGATAGCATGGTGGTTAGGATCTTATGAATATCCGTTGAAACGGGCGAAATATTAATTATCATACAATATTTTTATTTAGTTTTTGAGCACCCTGCTTGCATCTTAATTCCCTCGGCGTTCTCATTCATCGTAACCCCATCAATGTATTCTTTATGCCGCCCTGCCCTTGCGACAATACACTCGGCTACTTGTTTTTATTGGGAAACCTGCGGCATAAAGCGTCATTGTTGTTCAACGCAAACTACGGCCGTTGAATGTCCGCTCGTTGAACGTCCGCCCGTTGACCATTCAGAACCCGATCTCCTTACATTATCTGCATTGTTGGAAGTTATCAATACATTATTTTCATTGTTATCGCGCACTAAAGTGATCTAGAACAACGTGTTTGGCGTACAATGACAATGGGAGTTGTCAAATCAATCCAAGAATGAAAACTTTGCACAAAGAGTTCAGGAAAATCAAGTTTCTGACAAGACAACGGAAGGAGTTTTACACAAAAAAGAATCCAAAAAAATCTCCATGTCATTATTAATTCAACTGCGATCTCTTCTTCCCTCACTCTCACAAAAAACCAAGGAGGGTTTTGTCGTGAAAAAAAAAGAAATATTATATTATTTTTAATGGCATACTACCTAATGCTAAGAGATTCATTGTAATCTCTTCTTATTGCTCATCAACGACGTTACGCATGCAACATAAAAAAGAGGTTGCTATGATGTGCTCGGTAGCAGGACCGTATGAGAAAATTAAATTATTATATTATGGTATTGTGCAATTGTACCAGCTAGAAAGACGAAGCTTTGGAAGACTCTGCACTTCATCGCAGCGTCTTCCATTGCAGCCTCATCGGTGAAGATTGCCCTGATGATAGCCAACCTTCGATATGAGAGAGTGGTTATGATAAAATACCATTAAACATTATTTTTTTTTAAATTTCTCAATCCATAATCATTGAATAATTGAATTATGCCTTGTTTACGCGCTACGCGAAAGGCAAATTATTCACACAGGCGTTATTGCGATGTATTAGTAAGCCTGTGTAGTATAAAAGATTCGCTTTGAATGGTTATTGAATGAATGAAACAATGTCTCTATGAACACCTATGCAACACGTGTTTTAATAGTCTTTGAATCATGCATAATAGAAGTGGGTCATGACTTGGATTTACTCAGTCGGTTAGTTGTTAATAGTGATTATTATTCTCTCTCCCCTATTTGTATGAGTAAGTATAAATCACTTCCATGAAATTGTAAAACACTTCCCTCTCTATCTTGCAAGGTTCATAGTTCTACCTCCGCTAAAACAAATAATTCAAACTAAGACGTAATAAGAACTAAATTTGCAAACCAATTAAAAAAAAATACATGTTTTTTATTGTATAGAATAGAGACCTTATTGATTTTTTTTTCTTGAGGACAATAATTTACCTTAAGGTCTATCCTTTGGGATTCTGTGTGGAGGGTCTTATTTAAGGAAAGGAAAAGAGGAAGTTCAGGGAAGGTAAAAAGTATGAGGGATGGGTAGGATTCTAGGGATCGGTGTGTACAGGAGTGACGGATATATGAATATGTCCATAATGGGTCAAAAGACCAGTTGGAGAGGTCAAATGGTCTCCTCAAACCAGCCTTTCCCGATCTGGCACGCCACGCAGCTGCTGTATTGTGTTGTATTATTTGATCTTTATTATGTAAGGCGCACTGTAGGAGTTATCTTAAGAACATGAGCATTAAGCTGTCATACCCTTAAATTAAATATACTATTCCTAAGAGAAAGTCCAGTCATATTCAATTTTTCAATTAAATCCTAAATCCTGTATCTAAATTTCGCCAATAAACAATTAGATAATGTTAATTAAGTGTTAATCTCAAGTGACCTACCAGGTAAGTATTGTACTGTATATTTTCTCCATAAATAGTTAAGTAATAACATAGATCACTGTATAAATGTATTATAAGTTTGTACAGCGCCCTTGAGGTGATTTTGCACAAAAACGGCGCTATACAAGTCATCCAATTATTATTATTGGATGCTGAATTATTGTTTTCAAGTTTGTTAAAGAAAAGCGCACTTGAAGTGAGATAACACAAAACTGCGCTACATAAATGTTATGTTATTAATGGGCAGGCGCATTCTGAACACTCCTCATCCGATAAACCCGGGAACCCCTGCTAAATCACTAAACGTAGATAACAACTTGGGGTAACCAATAGCAGAGGTGTTGGTTATCCAATAAATGTTTACCGGGGCGGCGGTACCCAAACCCGCCTCCCAAATTCATCTAGAAGGTCATAAACATCATTTTATTTATGTTTTGACCTCGCTACAATTTACTGAATAATTAATTAATGGATTTATAATTGTGAAATTCTTTATACATTATTTATAATGAACTGGAACACATCTTATACATTATATAATATGCATGGTGTACATACATATTTTTCATTTACATGTATGTCAGCAATTTCATATCTATGTTTGTTTGGGAAAATATGATCTTTTTTAGTACCTACCATTTTTTAAATCCGCCAATTGAAATAAGATTACCGTAACTTATCTGAAATATTTGATTTTTTTTGTGAATGTTCGAACTTGAAACTTGTACGTAATGTAAAGATTGTTTTAAGTTATGGTTTTTGTATTTAAATTGACACATTTTATTTAGCCAAGTTGCATAAATATTATTATTATTATTGTTTTAATATTCCACATCCCATAATACTTAAGGCAGCCAGCATCCCGCAGGATCACATGTGGCTAGCGTTAGAGCTCCATTAACAAGTGACAGGAAGACATGAATTGGAGGAGGAAAAAAACTTTACACAATCCGGCCTTTGTCTTTGAAGTCCGCGAGTAGGTGGCGCTTGGAAGGCAAATTTAGCCAAGTCTAAAACATAATGCTTACAGAATAGGTATATTATATTTACTGTTTTTGCGGTATTCTACTGACTGGATATTACGAACGAAGCTTTTAAGATATTAAATAGCAGGATACAGTTCCTGTGAAATACTCGAAAGCATAACAATGACAGCTTCCTGTCCTTGTAAGTATGGTACTGTACATTATCTGCCAGCACAAAATATGAATAAATAAGATTAATAACATATATATAGAAATGTATTATATATTTGTACAGCGCCCTTGAGGTGATTTCACACAAAAACGGAGCTTCAAAAATCATTATTATTATTATTGTTAGAAAAGAAGATATTGATGTATAATCGTCGCATTAATAATAATGATATTTTTATGATTTGTATAGTGCCGTTTTTGTGCAAAATCATCAAGGGCGCTGTACAAATATTGTCCTAAATCCTGTATCTAAATTTCGCTGATAAACAATTAGATAATGTTAATTCAGTGACTATCTCAAGTAACCTACCAGGTAAGTATTGTACTGTATATTATCTTCATAAATAGTTAAGTAATAACACAGATCACTGGAGAAATGTATTATAAGTTTGTATAGCGCCCTTGAGGTGTTTTGCAAAAAAACGGCGCTATACAAGTCATCCAATTATTATTATTATTAACAAAGCAAGGTGCGTAGGTTTAAGGACATATTCATTTCGTTGTCATATATATTGAGGACATATTCGTAAAGGTTAGACAGCAATTCATAAAATTAGCGATGATACTCATAACAAAGTGGGTTGAAGAAGAAATTGGGGACGTCTCAAGAATACATTGACCGAATAAGTGAATTCAATTAAATGAGTCAAGTTCGTCAAAATTCGGAAACTCTTGGAGATATATTTAATGTCAATGAAGAAAGCATGTGTGCCAGTATGGCGTTATACGTTATGAATAGTTTAATTGTTTCCGTCTCTATCACAATGGTTAGTTACTTAGGTACGTAAATTAGGTAGTATTTGCAAATTGATAAGCCAGAGGTTTGGGGGGTGAATCTAGTTTATGGGGAACGATGTATGTAATGCTCTAATTTTCAATGTTTTTACAGCGTTTATTGGAATCTGAAAACAACATTGGGTTCCCATTTGTTTTGCTCTACAAGTGGTTGGGAGAGAGATTTGGCGTGCCACGACATTCCAAAATTGGAAGAAAAAACGCGATTCCGGGAATGCACATGTTGATAATAGCGCAAAATGCACAAAATATCATGTTACAAGACACAAAAGGTCCGGGGAGCGATATTTGTGCAAGAATTTGGGATCCGAGATGCAACACGTGGTGGTAATATTTTGAAAATATTTTAAAATCTACAAATGAGATTGCATATTTTCAAAATGGTAATGGAACGTGTTTTGGTGGCCAGGTATTAAATGCGTTAATTATTAAGTCAGTTCGTCCAATTTAATTTTCACCTTTACGTTCGTTTCAAGAAACTTAATCCAATTGTGTATATATTGACTAAATGAATCAATTCTTTTCTTTTGAGCAAATATGATTTAGCTCATCCCACATTGTACGTCAAGATGAGCCAAAATCCGTTAGCAAGGTTTGGAATATTTTTCTTATGGATAGACAATGCCAACGATTAATGAATAAAGAAGTATTGGGCGATGAAAATGACAGAATGGGACGGGGGAATCTTTTGTAGTTTTCAAAATTTAAGAAATTACTTTAAAAGTCAACATCTAGACTAACTTCGTAAAACAAATCTAGCCTCTTAACCATTACCACTTATAAGAGTGAATGAACGAAGAAAGGAGTGTGAGGAACATATATGACGCAAATATGAATGGTCAAATAAGTTAGGACACCCGAGGAAGACATGGCACGACCAAGTGTACAAGATCATGTCAAGAGTCAGAATAATAGAAGAGTACATATTTTTTTTTTTTTTTTTTTTTAAATTTTAAAAAGAAAGACAAACATTCCCGGGTTACGAATAACCTGACAATATTTGAAAATCTCCTACTGCCACCACAGTAAGCTGAAAATGTTGCTTGTGTTGTGATGGAGGACTTAGCCAGCCGAGGAATTGAACACACTACGCCCGGGTGGGACCCAAACGCGATGTCAACTCGGCCACCGACCGGTCATGAGACGATGTATGATATTGGATTGGCCTTGTGTGCCCAATGTCCCCTTACTTCTTGTAATTGTATCGACCTGTTTGGGTCCTAGGAGTCGAAATGTAAGCAGGCGACATCGGTTTTCATGAGATTTCTTGGGAATATTAGTTCAGTGGCCGCCACTAAATACTTAATCAACAAATATCATGAAAAATACTAAAATAGTTTTCCGAAAACTTAACTTTCTTTGTTTATGAATCTTCGATCATCCGTCTTTTCGACCGTAAAATCGAGAGTGGGACATTTAGTACCGAACGTGATCTGTTAGGCATTAGCTCCTTCACAATCCGGGCTCTTTTGTTTTAAAAACATCGTAATATATCTTAGGCCAGCGCCTTCCAAACTGTGGGGTGATTAATTACCTTCCTGGGATTTCGGAGCATACGCGGTATTAAAGTCAAACTGGCCTTTGTTCTAACTAATGGGGACTTAAATTAGTCAGACTTGGAAATTAATGGTACCTACTAAACATTGGTTTAGAATAAACTAGATTGGTCACTACAGTACCGACAGCATTTCAACGGTAACCAAAATAGTCGAAACATTAAAAAACTATTTTTCTCGTTGCACAAACGAAAGGGAACAAAAAAAAATCATAAAATTTTTTCAAATGGCATATAAATTTGAGAGCTGGAAACACCTGCGTTTTCCAAGCAATTCTCAACATTCTCGAGCTTTGATAATAACGATATAAATATTATGTTCCTACCTTATCACATTGATTGAATAATATATCTGTAATCTATACCCATCTATAAATTTGTTAGAATTTTTATGGAACTTTTTATAATGTTACATATTACGTAGGTACCTAATGAGTACTAATCAAATGATTCGCCATTTAAATAATGGGTTAGCAAGAAAAAGATCTAGTACCTATGTCATCATAGGTACCTACTATGTTTTTGTCGGTAGTGAAAATCGACTAAAAACGTGGTTAAGTCAGGTCAGATTTTAATAGGTTGGGGGTTGATATTATTTACTGATCAATATTTTTCTACTTGTTGACCAAAAGTGACTGTTCAACTGACTATATTTACAGGCAGAAAACTTTAAAGAGCTGATAAATATGCTTAGGACGGGTTGTTTCACGGAATTCGAACAATTCATCAAATTTCAAAGTTGATTTTCAATGTTCTATGAATGTTTTATTCAAGTTCTGTTATTATTTCAGTTTTTTCAAATAACTGGTCCGTAATGATATAATACCAGAACAGGAATAGAACATTCACAGAACTTGAAAATCAACTTTGAAATTTGATGAATTCTTCAATTTTTTTAAACAACCCATCCTAAACAGCGCCCTTGAGGTGATTTTTCACAAAAACGGCGCTCTACAAATTATCCAATTATTATTATTATTATTATTATTATTAAGGTAATATTGTAGTAAATATATCGATTTTAATTTCTTCCCCGTGGTTTGAGAATACTCATCATCATGCTTCAAAATTCGGGCGCTTCACATGACTTCGTGAACAACGTCCTACCAATCACAATAATGTGGCCATGTGTTCTTGTGTTCTTGTATTCTTGTGCTCTGTTGTAGCGTTTGGAGCTAGCTGTACAACAGGCAGCCACGGTCAGTAGAGAACACAGACAATATATGAATAGATCTGTATATGTAGGTACGCACTACAATACTTTCTTCTCTAGGTCTAGGTACGCATCTCTTCACCAGAACTTTTTTTTATTGTCAGTTTTATTGAAGGATTTTGGAAGGCCATTATGTTTAGAAAACAAAATTCACAAATCTTTTTTATAATCGTAATCTTGTATGGGTATCTAGAATAAATTAACTTGTCTGTAAGTTAGTATATGGTATGCGTAAGTTGTTAGAAATAAGTTTTCGGTAGGTTGTAGATCAATTATTTGGACATTAAAAAAACTCTAAGTAAGAAAATCTTTATAAAACTTGAAAAAATTACTTGATTATAATGCAAATGTATAGTTTCTTTGGAAAATTTAGGTAATTGTAAAGCAAGCACCCTCTAGAATATTTTCTAAAAGACTGCAAATTTTCAATATAAATTATATACCTACCCAACCCATATAATTAATTTGATGGTTCTTAAACGGAGAAATCTTGAACACTTCTTGGAATATTTGGACACTAAAGACATAACTGTTATACGAATCGGTACCTACTGCTATATTGCAACAAATAAGTAAATACCCAAGTAAATTTTACAACCTGTTGGTTTCTACTTTTGAAGCTTGAGAACTTAACATCAGTGGAATATGTGATGTAGTAATTAATGAAACAAGAAGTTGGGGACTTCCCAAAAAGACATGAAGCATTGTCAAAAATAAATTACCACATTATTATTAAAACTCGTCATAACTCCTTAGGCAATGTTTAAGCTACATTTTTTACAAAAATTTTTTTTTTCAAAAACATCCAAGGTTCTTAATATTTCAGACTTATTAGCATCTGAAAGCTTTATCAGGATTGTCAACGTTGGAGGTTAAAAATCTCGGCCGTTAGTCGTACGAACTGGCAATACCAAGTGAAGCTTTTATAGACACCCCAACAGGCATATTACAGAATAAAGACACCGAAGACACATTGATGAGTGCGTCCCGCAATAATAGACCTTAATGACACAGGGACGTATAACTGTCCGCGAAGCATTTTAGTTACAGATTTCATAAAATCATCGTCGAGTCTACACCGGCAAGCGGAACACTGGCACAGAGAACTGACGGAATAATAATAATACTTGGATGACTTGTATAGCGCCGTTTTTGTGCAAAAACACCTCAAGGGCGCTGTACAAACTGATAATACATTTGTACAGTGGTCTATGTTATTACTTAACTATTTATGGAGAAAATATACAGTTCAATACTTACCTGATAGGTCACTCAATGCATCGATAGAATAAGATTTGATTATTGAAGATGTCGGATGGCGAAATTATTTTTCTGATTTGTTTTTTACGCCATATGGTTTTTCGACAACACCCGATATTTTATATATATATTTACATCCCGTGATTTTCCACTGGTCTGCGCTTGACATATATATATAAAATCATCCATAGTACATTTGCGTCACCTTTCAGAATTGTAGATATACCTTCACAATCGCATTGGTTCAAAACCACAATTCAGAATCAAAACGTTACTTGAAATGGCTTTAGCTGTGTTTTGTTACTAGATCTGAATAGCCAGGTACTTCCCAATCTTCCCTTTCCCATCCCCTTTTACTTTTTTTACCCTCACAACGTACCACAAATAAGTTTTTTTTTGTGTTTCTTTATTCATAAAAATTTAAATTATTACAGTTTTTTGTTTTTTTTTTTAAATTTTTGGAATAACTTTATTGAGTAGGTAATACCTCAAATTGTAATATTTAATTATTGAAGACAATATTAGCAATTTTAAAACGAAAAGTCAATAGGTGTAGCACATTAAAAATAAAAAAATAAGATAGGTTTATCTAAAAGACGCTGTCTAGATTGCATTTAGTTCGGGTTGAATCTTGCGATCATACATAAAGATAGTTGCCAATAAAAAATGTGCGGTGAAAAAATGAAGACAATGTTGGTAGTTTTTATTCGAAGTATGATACAGTTACATGTGACCGAAGGGGATAGGGTCTTATTAGCTCAGTGGTAGAGCGGTGCCCCGGCAAGGCAAGGGTCCTGTGTTCGAGTCCTAGATGCGACCGTATCCTTTTCTGATTTTTCTGTTTCAGATTTTCGTTTAAAATAGCTAATATTGTCTTCAATAATTACAGTTTTTTGTTTTCTACAGCCACCATACTAGGCACATGCCCGTATAATGGTAGCCATATTTCTTTAGATTACAATGTTACAATGTTAGGATATACAGAAATAAGAGAAAGAAAAACAGATATGAAAATAAAAATAAGAAGAAAACATATGAATAAAATGGAATAAAAGAGCAGTTTATTTAATTTAATGATGTGTTTAATTTAGTGATGCCTTAGACCCAATGGCTCTGGGAATGTGTTTGTCCATAGACTCTTGACTACCTGGATTCGATCTAAGTACCTTCATAACAAGATACAATGTACAGAACACACATAGAGATACAATAATGCTTGTATTGCCGCCCCTCTTATGTTCAGTGTAAATAAACAGGGATAGTTCGTTATTTATAAAAATTACAACGCGTATGTACCTAAAAACTCAAAACCGAATTCAGCCAATCATTGTCACCATCAAAATACACTTGTGTGGTCTTTATCAAATCGGCATTTCCTATTGACAAAAATATAAATAATTGATGACCAAAAAATACCAACATATTTTAAAATACACAATAATAAACTGTTCAAATGTTTGTATTCGGCTTTCTGTGTCGCTTATGAAAATCAAAGACATTCTGTTACAAAAGCAATGATATTAAGGCGATGCACTACATAGTAATGCAAAATCATGTGTTTCATCTAGAAATGTTTCAGATGCTTTAAATAAATACCGCGAGTATAATACATCTTGGCCTTTGAAAAAATCGAATATTTATTACATAAGTCTTTATAAAAGCTCAGAAAAAAATAATTTATAAGGCCTATGAAAACTGTTTAAAGTTCAAAATTTCCTACTTACGAACCCATTTTCGGTGTTAAGCGGGAATTTAGGCCTTATCGCCAGGAGTATTATTGATGGCGGCTCGATTCAAAATATTACACGACGTAGTGCATCGCCTTAAACGTAATATTTACTTGTTTATAATGGAATTAAGTGTTGGGATTTAGAATTAATGTACTATTAGTAATTTTCGGCGTTTTCATATACAAAGACACCGTTTGTCTATAGACAAACCCCATGAAAGTTCCATAGTAACATACCCCTCGGTTCGTTTGAGCTCTCTGCGGCATGATTATATTTCTGTTTATTGATACTTCAAAACGTCTTCTACTTTGTGATTCCGATACTTCTTACACAATCCGTTGACAGATATCTTGTTGTCATAATATTAATATTACCGACATTGTAGTTAAAGTAATACCACGCACAAAGTACCGACTTCACATTAAGTCGGAACGTGCCGAAACATTTGAAATAAACTGTTTATTAGTCCATCGGTTCAGACTCAACGAGTCAATTGATCGCATCATTGATAGCACAAACAATTGGGATCTGACGAAATTGGTCCGCTTGTAATATTGTAAATATTATGTTTATTTGATTTTAAACACAAAGTTAACACTGAAGTGTACGACTTCATTTAGTAACTCACCAATTTGTCGGCCTTATAGAACTTTAATATATGCTTATATTGTTTATTCATGCGAGAAATGTTTTATTGTAATTATATGTCTACCCACTGAAAAACATTTTATAGGAAATACGAATACAAGTTGAGAATCTACCATACTATACTTGTATGTATTGAGCATAAATAGAGATTTTAACAATAAAATAAAAAGTTAAGTATTGTATATGAGCTTTGCAAAAGAGAAAATCACAGAATTGATGACAATTTACCATCCCTGATAAAAGGGCTTTAAATTTGACAATTACAAAAAAAAATCGAATTGATTTTACTTAGTTTTGAGTATTTCATCGTTCAAGTAGGTTTATTTATTGATAAATACGTAGGAACCTAAGCTTGTTTCTGTCCTGTGTATCCTTTATCCTCCATATGTTTTCTTCAAAAGGGGTCATGTTGGAAAACTTTTCACATCACGAAGATTGCGAATGAAAAACGAAAGTAGGTTGCCAATGAGATTATGATGTATAAAATTATTATATTAATTAATAAACTAACTAACCATCAGGCCGTTTCCACGCAGGAAACCGACCAATGACCGAAAAATAATTCGGTCTTGGCTCACACCTTGCCTCATTCACATTTATACATCATCGCGTACATGTCATACTCTTCTTTTATTTTGACTCTTGATATGGCCTGACTCAAGTATTTGGTTCACTTGATCATGCCATGTCTTCCCCGACTTCTTTTACCTTTCACATTTGCGTCATATATTCTCCTTACCTTGATGTCTTCGTTCGTTCGCTCTAGGTACCCAAACCATCTAAGAATCCCTTTCTTATTCTTACTCATTAAGCTTACATCAGCTTTGCATTCTTTGCGGATCTCCAAATTTGTCATACGATCATACATGGTATTACCACACACACGTCTCAGGGATCTCATTTCAACAGCATTCAGTCTACTTTCACCTTTCCTCTGCCAGTTCCATGCCTCACTGCCATACATCAGGGTAGGTAGCAGCACTCCATTGTGGACTGCTAGCTTCGCTTCTTTGGACATTTTTTTTAATTGCCAACTGCGTTCAGTCCTCCATTAATGGAGTTACCTGCATTACCCTTCTTTCAATATCTCTATCAGCCTTCCCATCTCTCGTAAACATACTTCCCAAACAACAAAACTTATTCACCTGCTCCAAGTATTCATCTCTGATAACTATCCTGCACACGGTTTTCGTACTCTCTCTTTCAAACACCATGACTTTAAACTTACTTACATTCATCATTAACTAATTTTTCATACATACTTCGTTCATCCTAGACACGAGCATGCTTTATATCCGATATAAAAATAATGTAATTTTTACCAGTTTAAAATCTCTCAGTGTATCTGATAACCCAAGACTTATTTAAGGTCAGTGTATGTTTTATGTATGGGTTAACGAACTTCAACATCATTTGTTTATTAATTGTGTGTTGTGGAAAACTGCTGAAATTAACAAATTTATATATTATTATGATCTCGACAAATCAATGATAGTGTAATGCAACGATGGTGGCCACTGAATGTAGTAACCGATAGAAAAGTGTTGTGGGCCTATCGGTGTGCCTGAAGTAAGTCCAATTGTGTCTTCCAAAAGCTAAGCCCAAATTTATCTTACCAATTTTATCACAAAAGCTAAGCCCAGTTTTATCTTACAAAATCAAAGACTAATTTTATCTTACCAATTTCATCGGGAAAAATTGATCAAGCATTTTATAGTATAGAAATTATTTCTTTAACACACTATCAATTCAATTTATCTGCATTTTTTACCTTTAAGGCCTAAAAGGCCTTTTAGGGTCTAAAAGTCAAAATATCTCAAATGAATTGGTGACGTAAATGGTAATTTCACATAATATTTTTTAATTCTCGAAAAAAATACTACTGTGAAGGTATTTTTATGTTAACGAATAAATTTCGTATCACGATTTAAAATGTGCCATTTTCGACTTGCCGTCAAAACGATATGTTCGTTTATTCGTGAATTCGGCTGCGATGACGACACGCGACGTTGGTGACAGCCGTCTTACCAGACAATGGCGTTTTCTATATCATAATGACGTTGTAGCCAGTTGGAACCGTTTCGGAATGAGCGGTTTTAGACCGTTTTTAAAATCAATAATGATGAGTGAACACATTAAAATACAAAATTTTTAGTACACTTAAAAAAATAACTTCTACACATATTTAACGATATTCTTGGTTTCTGAAAATACCCCATTAGTAAGGGTCACACTTCTAACATTATTAGTGTTTTCCAAGATATGGGGTGGCAATGTGTACGACTTTTTCAGTAAAATAGACGAATTAAATAATTGTTCTTACTCGCTGTCAATAAGGACGGGTTGTAACACAAAATTTAAAATTAGTTAAAATTAAAGTTCTGTTAATACTTCATCATCACTTTGTCCTATTGTTTCACAGTACTTGGAAACTAACAGACCTTGGATAGTTTAATGAATGATTTTTAAAAGTGATGATATATTTTTAAAATTCAGTTAAACAACCCAACCTAAAAAATAAATAAGTAATATTTAATCAATCACATGACAACTGCATATTTTTCTTTTGCAAGCATTAGGAATGATTTATTATTTAATTTGTTTCTAGATTTGGCATTTAATATTTTATCGTTCAATGATTTATTATGTCTTCGATCTAATAATTATTAATCTTAGATGACCCTTTGTTTATGTGATACTTTGTCCACGAGGGCAAGAACAACTAAATACTAAACTCGTGTTATTGTTAATAAACTTTGTACCCAAATACGTATTAATTTTGTTAAATATTGTAACGTTTTATAAATGGTAGTCAAAGTCCCAGGCAAATTTGAGTACATAAAGCAAATATAGATGCTGTGCGAGGCGAGGGTGGACCTGCTATGGAGGAAGGGTGCTGAAATAGTAAAGGAAAGGGACGCCTGGAGGTGCCTATCTCAAACACAACACAGGGAAGAGGACGTTGTTGATGACAAGTATTTAAATAAATATTGATAAAATTCAATTAAATTTATTTTCTTCATATGGTTGGGGAGAGTTGGTGGAGGTTAAAATAGATTTTTTTACATTAACTCTACATAGAAGGTAAGATCCCAGGGAAGATAATTTACTTAAGAACCTATTTCATCTTTGGCGATGCTGTATGGAGGGTCTTATTAAGTAAAAGAAGAAAAGGAAGTACCGAGAAGGAAAAGTTATGGTGGGTGTGTAGGAATCTTGGCTCCAGATGTGACTTATAAATCCATCCCTCCCACTGCGGTCAAGAGAGTCCGGCTGGAGAGGCCAAAGGTCTCCTTGAACCGAACTCTCCCGATCCTGCAAGCCACACAGCAGGATGTGTGGGCAGATGTATCCACTACCAAGACCTGGACAAACCTCACTTCATGAAGCCGGGCACCCCTGCACAATACACAAATGTTGCGAATAACATGGGGTGAACTATAGCAGAGGTGTTGGTCATGCGAAGATTGGTTTTCGGGGCGGCGGTATCCGTACCCGCCTCCTAAATTGTAAGCTGACGTTATTCAGCCAGAGTTATTCACAAGATTCAGATGTTTCATAAGGAAAATGATGAAGGATCGGGGACATTCGACGATGATCACGTTAGGTTCTTTTTGATTTAAAAAATAACGAGTTAGGACAAGCTAGAAAGATTTTGTATTTCGAAAGGGGACTATTAAAAGCTTAAGGAATTGGAATACTTGTTCTGTTGCGTAATACGCATTAAAGTACTCCTTCCACCCTATTGAGTCCGTTGTTCCTTTTTTAGTATAGGCCGCTCACAAAGGGTGTTGTTCAGGCACAAAGGGATTCCCTTTGTCGAGGTCCCCTCCGAATTTCTTAACTTACAGATTCATCCTCTCGTTTGTTGTTGTCTTTTAAATGGAGTGAGTACTAGTTGGGTAACCGTGAATATATCTTTAAGCATGTTTAACTTAAAACTTACTAAAATACAAAAAATTACGTCAGGCTGCACTTACGATAGCCATTTGATTTTGGTACCATTTACTTGTAATGAAACTTAACCGTGGATTGAGAAGAAAATGGACAGCCGAAACATAACGACGTAGATAAATGAGGTTGTATAATTTTTTCAAAGATCACGAAACTCCATAGATCATGATGGAAATATTTTACTATTTGAAAATGGTAGCTTTGATTCAAAATTTAATGGCAATTAAGCATTATTTATTGTACACAGTTAAAGAAATATGTATACATATTTCACTTTCTAACTACATAAATGTTATGCTTGGAACTAAGTTAAAAAATTATTCCATATTACAGTAGCTACTTATAATTTATGGTGTTTATAACTAACCAACCATCACGCAGGGGTAAGCAGAGAGGACGGACCGCCAAAAAACTCGGTCTTGACACACACTCCTTGCCTCATTCATACATCGTCTCATAAATACTCTTCTAATATTCTGACTCCAGAAATGGTCCGACTCAAGTATCTAATTCACTTGATTGTGCCATGTCTTCCTCGGGCGTCCCCGACTTCTGCTACCATTCATATTTGCTTCAATTTAACTTTATCATAACAAAACAAGGAATATGACTTCACAATATGTTTACGAAATGCTTTTAGAAGATTCTGTAAAATATTTGTTTCTTTAGCTCCAAAACTTATCTTAGCCTATGTTCAATGGTTGAAAACGTGTCTGCCTATTGTAGATAGTTTAACTTCAATATTTTCACCGGCACATTAATACTGTGTGTTACTCAATGCTATTGTCCGCAATATTCTATTGATCTGAGCACGTACGAAGACCACAATAACTTTAAAATACAAAGAAAGAAAGATACACCAATAAACCAGAAAAAACTAGTGGCTGGAACTTCAAATTACCAATGGGGGTAGCGAAGCGAGATTTTAAATACCTCAGGGGTTGATCGAGTTTTTTTTTTCAGATACTAAAAAGAGCCTTTATAATAAGTTGTAACTTATTATATCCAGTACTTATCTACCTAAATTTTGTTTTTTTCTCAAAATTATGTATATTTCTCATTTGTAACAGTGGCGTGCTATACAAATGTCTAAAAGATGTGCCTACCTTCATAAAAAAGGTTTTTCCCCATAGAATATTATTTAGGACACAATCGTTTTACATACAAAAATAGTTTCTATGAAACAAAACAAAACTCTAGTGCAAATATTATGAATTAAAAAAAAAATTCATATTGGTCAACGTTGATTCTGAATATATAAGTTTTATTTTATATTATAAATCGTCTTCTAAAAACGAATTTTAAACATTTAACATTTTAAAACACACCAATTGGTTGGTACGACCGAATCTGCTGATTCTGACACGTTCTGACATCACAACCAGTCTACGTGATTAATATATCTATAGTAGGTCCACAATCACACCATTTCTATCGTAATACTGCAGGTATTTGTTTATGAGGTTCAGTCATGGGAGTATTTTTGCATTTTGATTGAATACAATAACAATAGCGACTAAAAGAAGAATGCAAAATGTCTCCACTCCTTTACAAAATACGGCGCTGGTTGAAAAAAAATAGTAGGCTTTTTGAGACTGGTGACTGGTGGCTGGGAACGAAAAATTAAAATTATTTTAACTGTTATAACCTACTATAATAAAAAAAAACTAATAATTAAGTTAAATGGTCATTTATTTGATCTTGATAGATCCTGATTGGATCTTGATAGATCCTACCTTTAGTTATAGACCAATGCACGCCATTGCACTTTATCCATTTTTAAGAAATGCATAATTTTTATTAAGTGGTTGGGATCTCAATTTATTATTCACTAAAAGTTACTGCTCTTTGATTCAGCTTTTTTTTTAACTTTCAACACATTTTTTACCTATTTATTTACAATAAAAAAATTTTTTTTAGAAATAATATGGATCTTTGTAAGTTCTATAACTCCTGATTGAACGGTATTTAGAAATTCAAGCACTCGTTTAAAATGATCTGACAAAAAAAACTCTAACTTATAACTACAGTCATTTTTATGCCATAATACTGTAGAAATGTCACGTTGACCTAAAAAATCTAGACTCGAAAATCCGTGAAAATTTCATGACGTCAGAAATCACCGTTTGAGATTTTTATGTGAGATATTCATTTTGTGATATCAGATTTTCTACTATAATAACATTAAAGATGAAAATATCACGTTCATAATAGGCAGGTACCTTTACCTATATGTAACATCAGCATTGTTGACGGTCGCATTTCAATTATTGTTGACTTTTCAGTTATAAGAATCTATCATCATAATATCTACAAAATCCACTTCATTCATTGTTAAACACAAAACGATATATATTTAAATCTATTTCTGTCAACACCATCTCAACAGATTTGCAACCCTTAAATCCAGCCTAAAGACGCCGATGCATAACTATGGCTGGACCATCCCCTCTTGTGAAGGGTGCATTACGGAGATCCGACCACCCTTTAGTTCACTGCAGACAGGTCGAGCAATAGGTAGCTGGTTCGCTGGGCGGTAAAGGGCTCAGGTGTCTATAAAGGTGCCTACCTACAGATACATAGGCTGTGTTCAAACAAGTTTATCTAAAAGGGTGCATTTGGGAATTTTTAACAATTTGGTTGTTTCATAATAAATTTGGTTTACATAAATTTAAAATTCAGTTGATTTTTAAAATCAGATACTTTAATTTATAGTATATAATACATAGTTAGTTACGTATTAAAAGTGGTAGATAATATCAGAATCACCCAGGTGAAAGACCGAGAAGATCATTCCGAATGGTAAAGTTGATTGAAATGGCTTTAATTTTGATTAGTGGCCAGATTTAAACATACCATATCATTCGTTTTTCTATTTCATTCAGCCTTCCAACATACTTTGGCTCCGAACAGTTCATACTCATGTGCGTTGTTCACAAAAAATACAATAGTTAAGGGGTTGTGTTGAGAAAAATTTCTTCCCTAAATATTTAAATTGCTCAGTTTAAATTTGTTTCTGAAGTCCTAGGAAGATCCAAAACACATAGAGCACATCTAATTACAGAAGCAATTGAAATCCATAAAAACCACATTAGTATTAATACGACGGATGAGTTAAGCATACTAGTTCTTGATATCCGGTACGTGGCGACTATACCAAAACTAAACGCCGAAAGGCACATTAATTTAACTAAATATTTCACAGAAATACCGGCTCATACATACATAAACACACACAGAATCTACACGTCTGCTCTGATGATGGACACTGCAATGCTTTCCGAAATGTTAGATAAACAAAGAGAAGGCATAGTAGCCCAAAATTAATGACGATAATACCTACTCATATATAATAATCTCAAATGACATCTGCAGTATCTCCATTAAAATTTTAACAAGATTACAAATGATCGCCTCTTAAAAGTTTCTGAAAATATTCAAATGAAAATTATAACTAAATTCCCCGGCTACACCCCATTCACATAAGGGTCAACCGACATTGGGCTTTTGACGGTTCAATCTCTACAAGTGCTGTTCTGGTTTTTCCTTCGTAAAAGGAAGAATCTACATATTGATGTACCCGAATTAGTAATAACAGATTATTTGCCATCACATCAAGAATTACCATTATTTATTTTTTTACCCAGATATCTACCGTCGAAAAATTGCCACCGAATTAATATTCATCTCGAATCGAGGGGTTAAACACAAAGAAATGTGTTTTTATTATGATAAAAGTAGTATTATTTGACAAAGGCCTTTTTAACATGTGTATGTAACTGTGAAATTATTTGTGAATTTTTGTAAATAAACGGAATCAATATCAATAAGATCGGTGGATATTAGGTATAAAAAATATAATTTTTCGGGTAAAATGTATAAATTGCATATGTTCATCTTCATACCGAGAAGATCATCAAAATATTAATTGGTATCCATAATCATTGTTCATTGAAATATTTTTTAAACATTATTATTCAAAATTCCAAACTTATTATTATACTATTTTTAAAAAAATGCAGGTTTATGTTATGTTTAAGTAATTAACTGGTAGGTAGGTATTTTTCTGCCAACTATGAAATTATTTTTTAAAATTAAATTGTAAATTGTTGATTCAAAACCCATCTTTTCGATAAAATACCTGATCATTATCGTTTGGCATTCAATTATTTTGTATTGGACGAAGATAAAATTTCCCATCTTAAATAATAGGGTATCAATTTTCACTTCGTCACCTTTTAATAGCAGATAACAGGGTTAAGACATTTCAATTCCGTTCCTGTCTGAGCGAGGTTAAGAGGTCTAGATTCGGCGACAATGCACTATTGTGTCGCTATTGTGTGTCGCCATAGTTGATGGCTTGCTCGACAACAATCGTCGACATCCTGCGAGCTGGTGGACAACAATAGGCCACATGAAAACATGCGATCTGATCCTTGAGAAAATTGTATCTACATACCTACGTTAGGACGTAACGAGCGGTAATTTGTATTACATTGACACGACGCATTGTCGAACTTATTCAAATGATTAGGTGTAATTCCAACTTCTACACCTGATTTCTGTAATTTAATATAATATGTGTATAGGAATTAATTAAATTGTATTGGGTATTAAATATGAGGAACAAATAAAAGCCCTTGAATCTAAATATAAAATAATAGTGGACCCATTAACGATCCTTAGGACATTCACAAATTTATACGGAGAAGAACTTTGATAGACTAAACGTAACACCTTTATAACTATCTAAACTAACTAACTATGATGCTTAATTGAAGTTGGGATAAGCAGGGAGGATGAAATGCTAAACAGTTCTCTATTTGCACATAGATAGATTCTTCTTTCACAATCAAATATCTCACTCACATTCTTCTGTTATCCTAATTGTACCGACTCAAGTGTTTGTTTCATTTGATCGTGCCGTTTCTGGGAGATGCCCGACTTTTTCTTCCATCCATTTGCACTTTTCTTCTTTTTTGTTCAAAAGTTAGCAGGTAGATGATTCTTCAAAACACCCAAGATTTAGAAAGTTTTGAATTACCGCTGTAAAAAAACTAATTTAAACAATATTCCTCCTAACAATATTGGAGGTACATCCCGATAACAATAAAATGTCGAGGGCAGATTCATATTGTATTGTAGGTCGATTGAACCTAGGAACTAACTCACCGTACACCTCTTACGGTTTCCTGCACACCTGGGAGAGTTTTCAATAGAATTACTTCACATTCCAATAAAAAAATTGGTTTAGGTACGTACCAAATATTAAAAGTAAGTATAAAATTACATCGAAATATTGGATGTACCAAATATATGGTACATCTACTATTGGTACCCGAAATTATTGACAGACTAGCGCATACCCGTAAAAGATCACGGATAGTATGAATTTCTCGTTCCAGTATAAAAATCATTATGAATAAAAAAAAAAACTTTTCGGATATAATATTATAGGTTGGTATGTACCCACTTTATTGCTTATGTGAACTCTTCCGACAATCAGTTCAAATTTTGAAAATGAAACTTAAATACAAAGCAAAATTATGTTATTTTAATATTTGAAACTGTTATTTCGTGGTGGAATTCCATTATAAATATATATAAATAACACAATTTTAAACTTTTTTCCACTTGTTTTTTATTTGACCGTGACCGGTTTCAGCCTGTTAGGGCCATTTTATTGTTACCAGTCTGAAGATGGCCCTAACAGGCTGAAACCGGTCACGGTCAAATAAAAAACAAGTGGAAAAAAGTTTAAAATTGTGTTATTTATATATATTCAAAATTATGTTCATTGAACCAGATTTCATGCAGAACGTAGAGATATCCAAAATTATTATGAATCGTGAACTGCGTTCTTTTTTTAAAAATGTAAATTTATTTGGAGTCAGTTCATTCTTATATAGGTTCCCGCATCTTAAATCTCATTGTTTTGTACCGACCTAGTTAAAAAAAATATTGGGTAGATTTGTAATACAGAAAACATTCCTTTTTTAGGCGGTTTTATAAAGATTATTGACTCAAAAATTGTTAAATTTAAAAGCGAAGAATTGAGAATCTTCGGAAATGCTTATTTTGTTAAATTTAAATGACTTCGACCAAGAATATCACGAGCTCATATTGTGTGAAATAATTATAAGTGTTTGCATTACAAAGTACCTATTTAAAGATACATGTTATCATCACTAAACAATGAGATTTGTTTATTTGGGTTCTTTGCAAAAATAGTGATAAATTGACCCAATTCTTTCAAGAATGGTTATACGATAACGCCGAACGAATGTCTATTTATAATTATAGTCATAATTATTCGATAATTTGTATAGCACCTTTTGATAAAATCGGGCGCAATATTACATATTGCATTATTTATTTTGGTAGCAAAATCAAGAAAACTGTTGTAGGCACTATCACTTAGTAGGTAGGTATCTACAATAATTTAACTAACTATTAACAATACCTGTAATCAACTATAATAAGTATAATATAAATTAATACAATATTTTTTATTGCGGGCGCAATGCACCACTTTTACAATCACCAGGAACAGGATTCCATGGAGATGAATGATGGATTCGCCGAATGTCACAGCGGTGCTTCCAAGGTCTGTTATCTATGTGAGAATATTGTGTCAGCGCTTTATTAGCAGCAGACACATACCTGGACGGATGACGAACCTTGTTCTGGCACTGTTGGTGGACGCTGTAGAATCTCTCTCGCTGCAGCAGCTGGTCCAGTTTCTTCATCACATAGAATTCCTGTACTTTTAATTAACTTAACTTCACGTTCTTTTTGCAATATTTATATTTTTTGTAATACCTGCATCAACTGTAAGGCTCCCCTGATGTGATGTCTCACAAAAGAGGCGCTATAAAAATTATCCAATAAATAAATAAAATTAACCATAAGATGATGAAAAGGTAGAAACTAATTGCACTGAAAATTTTCAGGATTTTAAAAACATTCCTCTATCTCTAAAGTTACGGATGCATTTGCGAAACGAAATGCGAGCCGAGACTCGAATTATGAGAAAGAAACAACAGCAAGCATGTTGCGTCGAGGTAAGTAGAGAGTTACTTTGGGCTAAGGGGAATCTAAGGCAATCAGATAATATCTTGTAGGCTAGTTTTGCATTCTTAATTTAAATTTACGGTTTACTTAAGATTATGAGAAGTTATTGAAACTACGTTTACGTATTTGTTCAATTAATGATAGTTAATGCTAACCAAAGTAATTCGGAAGTTTAACTAGGCGGTTCAATTAGACGATGTTTTTTTTTCGTTTTGCTAATTTATTAAGAATGTCTTCAAATTATTGGTAATCGAATAATGAATTTTTATTAAATTAAATTATTTTTCATCCATCCAATGCGACATCACACAAGCAAGGGTATCTTTAAATTGATTTAACTTACAAAAATGTAGGGTCAATAATAATAACTATTGATTATTAAAAAAAACTAACCAAGGCAGGTAGGTACCTACAACTAACTTAAAAATAGATATTATTATGTTTTTAATCAGGTATTTTTGTGACATACATTTATCATCTATTAGGTATTTGTACTGATAAATAGGTAGGTACCTATTTATCAGTACAACTTTCCTACTTATTAGGTAGGTACTAAAGAAATGTCCAAAATAAATTAGAATACATGAAAAAGCTAGACAATCATCGTGTTTCATATATTTCGTAGTATAATTTAATCTTTCTTGCTCTTGGCTAATAAGTTTAATGTCTACGTATTTTCTTCTTTCGTTACGAAGACAGTTATTATAAACTTATTATGAATATACATTTTCATTAGATCTTCTGCCAAAAAATATTTTAATTAATTAAAGCATCATTAGCGCAAACAAACCATAATCATAATAATAATGAATAAACTCAGTGTTTATTTTATGAAGGCCCATTAACCGGAAAAACTAATGTCTGCTAAATATCGTCGATTAAAAGTTAGGTTTTTTAATATTCGATAAAAATCACACATTTTAAAATGTGTTGATTGGGTACCTACCTACCTACACTAAAAACATATTGCAGGGGCGTGCCACAGTTTTTGAACCAGTTCTACATAAAAAATTGTTGAATAATATATATTTTTTAAATATGGTATTGATTGAGGGAATATGGTGGATAACCAATAAGTTTTCCGTTTTGAGTAGGTAATTTAAATGAACACGTCTTATAATGCAATGGAATGCTACAGATTTGAACATACATAGTGAATGAATTTAGGATAATTATTGATGCGCAAGTTGTATGGGCGCTTTTTTAAGACATATTAATCAAAATACTTCAGTCGGAATATTTAAAAAATACCAATAATAGAAGAGAATGTGCTTAACACTTCAGGCCTCGGAAGGACATTACTGGCCACAAACATCATATTCCATTATAGCCTTGAAGGACAGATCTGACCAGGGTGTTAATACATTTTGAAAATATATATTTTTCTTTTTTTTCTATAATGCGTAGATATGTGATATGTTCGTTATCGGAAAGATAAATAATTATTCTTCACAGTTTGTACATTAATAGGTACCTAAATAAATAAAAAATTAAAATTGTCAAAATGCATGATTACGAATTTCGGCATTTTTTCATTGACAGTTAAAAAATATTAATATTTTGTTTATTGTTTAAACGGCACAAAAAGTGCAGTGACAGTTTTATTACTTATTACCTACACAAAAGGAATATGTTTTGAAAATATCGAATTCTTTCAAAATTATGGACGTTCCGAGTCAAAATGTCCTGGTAAGTTTTTTGTTAACATTTTCAGGTTTTATATTAGATTATATTTTTTAGAAAGATTTTTTTTCATATGCAAATATTTCAAAGATAATTTATAAGTAATAATAATGTTGTTTGGACTCGTTGGTAAAAATATTTAAAAACCTGAAGAGTTAAGTTAACAAAACAAGCAAACTGTACGTAAATTTCTCTAATAAACAGTGGTAATCTCAAGTGACCTCACAGGCAAGTATGGTTCTGTGTTTTATCTGGCTGTACAAAATATAAATAAATATGCGCGTTCTAACGCAACATCACGTTAATTGGTCAAATGCATTGTAGGAACATATAGTTTTGTATTAGTGTTAGGCATAAGTTGATAACAGTTTATCTAGTCCATAGTTACTAAGTAGCCGATGTGTACCCGGCGTTGATAGACTTTTTTTTACTTAATACAAATATAATATGTATGTAGGTATTACACATATTATAAACCTTTCCGAAGAAATTCTCTAAATGATAGAGCCCTGTCAAAATTCGTTGGTTAGTTTAGAAGGAGTAATTGCACAAACACAAACAGCAGATATCGAAATTATTTTAGTATAATAGAGATGGAGATAATAAGAACATTATAGAATGTTATAAATTTGTACAGCACCTTACAGATGATTTTTTACAAAAAAAAACTGCGCCTTACAAATCATCAAAAATATTATCATTATTATTTATTATTAGAGCAAAGATTGATCGCCAAAATAGTGTTTTTTGCATGAAATAATATTTACCTACTAATAATATCTAGAGATTGCATACTTGTCTAGTAATTAAGGTTCGTCTTTGAGGTGATCAGTGCCCTTGAGGTAATTTTTAACAAAAACGGCGCTATATTAATTAATAGAATATTATTTATCTAATGCTTACCTATTGAGGTTATGAGCCTGTATAAATTTGTTTTCAATTTTCAATTTCTTCACGCACGGCACTGTTATCTAATTAGAGAGATCACATAGTAGATACGCGGAGAAAAATTATCCTGCTAAACAGTTAGGTACATTCAGAAAATAACGAGAACACGTGTTCTTTTCCCAATAAAAATTACGGAATGTAACAATAGTCAAAATTAAGATCTGTATTTGTATAAACACGTGTTCCGCCGTCCTCGTAAAACATATGTTTTTATCTAATACTTTGTTAGGAATTGTCAACAGTAAGTTTTCTCCGTGTGATGATATTTTTTATTAACGATTATAATCTGGTCACTTTTAAGCAATATGATATTTTATTAGATATCAAATATTAAAATGAATGGCGGTCTCATAAAGACTTGTAAAGAATGGCACCCTTTTGTAGCATTTCTTATTACAAGAAGGTACATCGCTGTAATTTCTTCAACCGGAGCGGTAACTTCCATGTGAAGGGTTTCATGGCTCGGAAAATTAACGAAACGGAACGGTGTCGAAAATATAATTGACAAACCGGAGCATCGTTCCGGTATTCTCGGTATCAGCGCAGTGGTCTTTTTCGCAATGTTTTCATATTGGTAGTAACAAAAATTTAAAAAAAGAATATATGTTTTTCATATATACCTACCTACTTACGAAATTAACTACCTCTTCCTTCAAAGGCAGGTAGGTCCATCCTACATAATTATTTATAACCACTGGTACGAATTATGCCTGTAACAAACAACGCTATTATGTATTCTCGTGGCTTGGCCTATATCAGCATATCGCTCGCCATACATTCCCATTGGGGGTGCATGGCAAGCGATATGCTGAAATAGGTCAAGCCACGATGTGCATAGCGTAATGTGGTCTACATTGTAATAACAAAACCAATAAAATTTGAAACAATTGCTTTGCCTAAATAACACATTCAGCTTTATTGTCTTTTCATCAGGAGTTGCGTCATAGATTGCATGTTTTTTGTAGGTGATTTTGTGTGATGTGATGTTAAATTTTCCTGCGTAAAATTCTTCACGTTCAATGAACTTAGGTATAATTTAAAAAATTGGAACTGATAATATGAAAAAATTATACAAGCGATAAAGTAGGTAGGTACCGCCAACATTATTTTATTTTATATGCTTTTCTTTATTTTTGATTTTTTTGCAGATATTAGAGTGATTTATTTTTGGGGTATTATACCGTGTCGTGCTATCTCCTCTATTAACCAACGTTTCGGACAACAGTACAGTGTCCATCATCAAGGCTGATGTGTAAAACAATAGCTAAAAAGGTTGGCGCATCACGGCACAATACACGAATTGTTATTTCAGGCGAGTAATTATTTCTTGTAATTATTTGTTATCCTTTGTGCTATGCATAAAAACCTTGTCTTATAAACATTAGTTTATCATTAAGGCGATGCACTACGTCGTGTAATATTTTAAATGAGCCGCTATCAATAACAACCCTTACGTAGATGGCGATAAGGTTTAAATTCCCGCTTAACACCATCCGCCTGTTTTGATTTATGCAAGAAAAAAACATGGCAAAAAAGTGCCTTTTATTTTATTTTGTGTATGTTCAGGCATAAATATTTAATTCTTTTCCGATGATTTTATAAATAACTTAATTTGCCACATTATACGATAAAATCATAATCGAAAAAGTGTTCGTAAGTAGGAGATTTTGAACTATAAAGCAGTTTTGATAGGCCTTATACATAATTTTTTTCTGGGCTTATAAAAAGACTTATCTAAAAAATACTCGATTATTTCAAAGGACAGAATGTATTCTACTTGCAGTATTTAATTAAAGCATCTAAAACATTTCTAGGCGACCAAATTTTCAAACCAAAAACACATGATTTTGCATTACTACGTATAGCATCGCCTTAACGAATAAAAACAACCTTGAAAATAAATTTTTAAACTATTGATAAAATGGAACATTAATAGTTAGGTAGGTACCAAAGTTTCAAATTCGGATAATAGAATAAGGGAATATAGAATAAAGGAATATAGAATAAAGGAATATAGAATAAAGGAATATAGAATATGGAATAAAGAATAATTGTGTTTTTACCTTTGGCATTTTCGGGATTGTTGTATTTCAGTGGACCTAGTACCACAGCAGCATGTTGATCGAAGAACTGTCAAAATTTTCGCACAAAAATGTCACTGGATTCGTTCAACAATGTTACAAAAACTCAATGACAACAATATTGTTCAGTGTTTAGTCACTTATTGTCAATGATTGTAATTTATAACAATTCACTTTTACGTAAATAATAGTCCAGAATAATGGCCGATTTAAATGGAGCTGAGATAACACCTAAGAAGAAAACTGATCTTATAAATTGATTTCTTGAGACTTAATCTTGCAGTTAATAATATAAGTGAAAAAATTAAAATATTGAATTTTTGCACAACGATGATTGGCAGTATCTGCACTCAAAAGACTGGCCTGTATAAATTGGGCTTAACACAAAATTAAAACTTTATCAAAATTTTGAAAATTTTTGTTACGATGACAATCGTTTTATTGTTCTTTTTGATTGACATAAATAGTTTTTTGTAAAATATTTTTTATATTTTTGAATTAATGATAAATTTGTTGTTTTACGAAAGAACTCTGTGGTGATGTAGAAGATATCTCGTTAAGAATTGTATTCTTTGAGGGCGTTCTCGGAACACAATATTCGTAAGGAAAATGTATAGAATGGCCTGCAGTAGGTAGGCTACCGGCGCGCGTCAAGTCACGGCTTATACTGGCAAACGTTTCTATACAAACCGAAGAACAAACGTAACAAAAGCTAGGTTTGCCCGAGTCCGCCGTCTCTTTCCCGCTTGAACAAATTCCGAGCCGTTCAAAACAAAAATGATCGTCTTGCCTCGCTCGCGCGTACAACAATACCTAACAGTGTCGATTGTCTCGCTCAGCCTTTACAATTTTCCCCCTTGTCGCCGAACAAAAGTCTTATTCCCTCTCTCTCCGGTCGCGGGATTTTCACCCGGACGGACCGATGAACCTCGCAGCTGTCTCCCTCGAGCTTGTCGAGTTTTCCGTTTGGATTATTATGCGTCTCCCTCTTCGGGTGGCAAGGCCCCGCCTTCTGCGCAGGCCGATGCGCGGAGGACGCCTATCTTCCGATCATGTCCCACTGTCTTAAGAGAAGTCAATAGAGAAGTGGCATATGGCTCATCGATTTTCCCAATCGATATTCTTCTATGGAATAATAGGCAGGTACCAACATCCTTTCAATCTTCGGAATAAGGTAGGAACATACCTAACTGAACGTCTCTTTTGAAATTGAATTTTGAAACTCGCCAATTCTAAAAAATGATAATATTTTAAAGAAGTTGACAAAGTAACAAAAAATATACCTACCTAAATTTATTAAAAAAATGCTATGGTAAAACTGTATTGCTCATGTAACTATGGGAATATAATAAGGGGATTCCTAGGTAACACAATTATATAACAGCTTTCATTGTGCTGAAAACCATGATTTAGCTTTTTATTTTTCTACTAAGATTAAATGCACTCCGTCTTACTAATTCGATTCTTATACGCTAGTTCATTGGTATGGTAAAGCCGGCCATAAGACTGGTTTAAGACTGTTTTAACCATACAAACGCAGTGGTAAAAAGTTAAATTTTTCACTATTCCGACCTTACGCGCTACGTTATATTTACTCGTAAATGTCTTATTCAACAATAATTCAATTAAATTATCTAATGCACTAGTAATATGTCGAGCTTTCACCTTTCACAGTAGGTACGTGACATAGTAAATAAATATACTCAGTCATGAGTAACTTTTCGGCTTTTGTTTATATAAGTATGTTATGAATTTAGTTTGTTTTACTCCTTGTCTTCTTATTATATCATTATATGATGGGTTTTGATTTACACAATAATTACGTTCTGTTATTTTCTAATCACAAGGAGGAAATGTATAATTGGTTGTGTTTTTGGTGTAATGTGAAAGCTTTGTAAATTGAACTGTTGAGATCCCAAATATTCTTAAATAGGTACCTACCTACTTAATGTAAATATCAAAATTAATGTAAGCAACTATTGATAACTTTAGAATTTTTAAACCTATTGTGATCATTTTATAAAAATATTTCATTCACAAAATTGAACAATAAAAACTCAAGTATTTACTCTACTATTGCAACTAATCTTCTAATAAACATAATATTCTATGTAAGGATCAAAAGGAAGTGGGGATAAAACAGCAACTGTGAAATCATTCAATGTGCAATCTTTTAAATATTGTTTCCTATGCGTCCAAAATAAATAATAATAACAAAAAGTAGTAGGTATCTAGATAGTAATAACAAATAGTAGACGTAAGTACCTACCTATCTACGCAGACATAAGTACCTACTCACTAACCAATGAAGCATGATCTGGGCAACAAGTTTTGGGGTAGGTAGGTACCTACTGTTGACAAGTAACTATCTAATTATATTTACTGACTCCATTTAAAAAATGAAGCGTAATCTACATATGCCAGTGATGTAGCTATAGCATTCATTTAGGTAGGGGTTTCGACCCTAAGGGGGGTGGTTTCTCCCTGGGTGTGTTTTGAACCTATGTGTGGTGGTGGGGGGACAAGGGAGAAAGTGGGGTGGAGGTTTAAAAAAATATTATTAAGTTTTTTAGGAAATATACTTTCCACAACTAATTATTTCGATACATCACAATGATGAAAGAGATGGTGCAAATGATTTAATTTCCAGGAATATAATTTTCGAGTAGGAACCTACTAAGCGACATTTTCTGAAGGCGATGGGGGGAGGGGGTTTTGAATCTCCTAACCCCCATCCTTTATTATATATGCCCTCGGTACCAGCACTTTGCAGATTCAAACAAATTGTTGTAGCATAGGTAATGAGGTTTTTATGTTTCAGTGTTTTACCATAAAGGTAGGTACATAATGTTACTATTAATAACAATAATTATTTTATTTGTAAGATTTGTATAGCGCCGTGTACCTATGTATAAATTATAATTTTTTTTTAAAGGAAAAAGTAAATGGAATTGGAATATTGGTTTTATTATAGGTAGATATGTTACTCTCAGGTTAGGTTACCGTCAGATTAACAAGTTAATTTCCAATAGGTATCTCATTATTTCCTATTTTACAATCTTTCTAAATTCCCAGCTGGGCGTATTAAAAAAAACGAAATTACAAATATATGGTATGATGTCGTTTTGTAATTAGAAAACATCAATCTAAATACAATCTTAGGTACTAAATACTATTTGAAGTGAAATGACACTATACTGCGCTATATAAATGCCATGTTATTATAATTATTATTATCGATATCGAAGAGTAAAGCCTTGCTAAATAGGTGCCTACATTGCCTAATTATATAATCACATAACGCCCACCACTCTCCCTCCCTAAATGAGATGACCCTGCCGGTAAAAACTAATCTTGCATATTTCATAAAGGCAATTGGTAGCATTATAATTATTAAAAAAATTGTATGGATTCGAAATATCTAATGTACCTACTACCCCGAGTGGCTACTTGCACGGAAAAACTGGCGCCACCCCATCCCTCTTCGAAATTTTCCTCTAGCATTTATCCTGGCCGGGAAAAGCATTGTTGATTGGCCCTTTGTGTCGCCGTCACAATGGTCCATTGTGTAGGCGGGACCTCGACCGGCCAGCCAATCGCGGCGCTAGGTGAACAATGCCCATTGTTCGAGCCCCGCCCCCCGGAACGCCCCGCATTGTATTCTGTCTAGTTATTGTTGTGTGAGATAGAAAGAAAATATATACCTACCTACCTGCTTACAAAAATCTCTCGTGTTGTGGTATTGAAGATGGAATACGGCCAACTTTACATAAAACAGTTTTTTTGCAAAGGTGAACTATTTGACGGATTCCGTGGTCGAGGGGTAAGACTCTCGACTAGCAAGCCAGATTGCTGGTTCAAATCCCGGTGTGCGCAAGTAAATTTTTACTTGATTAATTTGTATTATTTTTAAATTTATATATATAGTTCCAGTTCCAGAGGGGAAAATAGGCTCTCACCACCATTCAGAATTAAAAGTAGGTTGAAATGGCTTTGGCCGTGTTTGGTGACCAGGTATAAATAGCCGAGTACTTTCCACCATCCTCTTCCCGTCTCTTTCCCCTCCCCACCACCTTTACCACCTATTCAGATCTGGTCACCAAACACGGCTAAAGCCTTTTCAAGAAACGCCTTTCTTCTAAATACAGATAATAGGTTTCTATCACTTTTGATAAAAAAAAAAATAGTTACCTATCTCCTACTTTTCTAGGTTCTATCTAAAAAATAAAATGAAGACCTTCTTAAATAAGTAAATAACTAGTACCTTCTTATAAAAAAATCTAAATCATACGTCATACAAAAGGTTTATAACCGCAGAATAAATCTAAACTAATTAAATACTTAATTGATACCTCGTTGAAGGTACAAGTAGCTACGAACCCACCTTCATAGGCAAGGTAGGTAGGGATTTCCACTCGAGAAGAGATATAGAGTTAATCACTGGACAAATTGCAGCAGCCCGCACCTGCTTTCAGCTACCACGTAGGTACCTACCTACCAACTACCTGCACTGCCTGCCCACTCGGGACTCTAATCTTGCACTGCGGTGATTGCGCAATGAACGTAAATAACAACCTGTTTGCAGAATGCTGCGTTAATGCGCTGCGCAGGTTTGCCCATGTCTCCTAGCTGGTAGGTAGATCTATTTGACAGTGGCGTGCCTTGGATTTTGTTAAACTGACTATTGGCCGATGATAAACTAATATATATAATTGGAGAAAACTATTAATAACTAAAACATATTTAAAATAATGAACTAGATAATGTATCAAGATGGCTAAAAATAAATAAGCTTAAATTGAATACAAAAAAAAAAAATGTATGGTAATTTGTTATAAGAAGACATCCAGTGAAAGCAAAATCAAAATTGATGGTGAAATTATTGAAAATGTTACCGATATAAAATACTTAGGAGTTATAATAGATTCCAAACGCAACTTTAACAAACATGCTGAATATATCTACCCAAAAGAGAATTGGAAAAAAAGGTATCATTTTTGGGAAGAATTCGCCAAATACAATCACCATTTATAACTCCATTATTGCTCCACATTTTAACTACTGCTTAATAAGGGCAATGAGAACAATACTCCGATGAAATAGATATTCAAAAGTAAATAAAATGTTAAAGGAATTAAATTGGCTAGCGGTGAAAAAGATGTTGAACTTGAACACGATGATATTTGTACATAAAATAGTAAACAACCTGCTACCCAAATATTTTTCAAATAAAATTGTATACAACAAGGACATACACAAACATAAAACAAGGACGTGCAATGAAATCAGGCTACCAAAAAAGGACAAGGCGAATACTCAGAATAGTATACTATATAAAGGGATGAAATACTATAATGCGCTGCCGGAAAACCTAAAGTCTGCCCCGATTGGAAAGTTTAAGATGTTGTGTAGGAGCCACATCAAGCAAGAAAAAATATAATATTTTTATACGTAACAAATTAATTAGTCATTTGTAAAGTTAAATGTACAAATTACTAAAATAAAATTAATAAATTTAAAAAAAACTCCTACCCATCCCTCATACCTTTTTCCTTCCCAGTACTTCCACTCCTACCTTTAATAATAATTATAATATTTGTGTAGCGGCGTTTTAATTTCAAAATTTTCAAATCACTTCAAGGGCGCTGTACAAATATGTAATACATTTCTACAATGATCTATGTTATTACAAACTATTTTCAATTTATGTCAACAGATTGCATCTACTGGTTCGTCGATCAATAGTACAAAGCTATACGTAGGAACAATGCATTTGATAGATAAACGTGATGCTAGAATGTACATATGTTATTATTCTCATAAATTTATTTTGTTCAGTTAGATAATATACAGTATCATACTTACATGGTCGATCACTTGAGATTAACACTGTATATTGTTTATTAGAGAAATTTAGATACGGTTCGTACGCAGAGGACAAAATGAGACTTTCCGGTATTTATTTTAATAATAAGTATTATGTTGCTTAATGAGTGTGTTTAGGAAAGGAAAAACAAATTTTATGCTGGGAGGTACTACAGTACAAGGTTTTGATTAGAATTCATGTTTCTAAATGTGATTCGTCCCTCGGTGTAAGACAGATTTCGAATAATGTAAACCCAAAACAATTTCGAATAATATCAAACCTTTCCCTAAAAAGACCCCCCCAGTCAGCATCCCCAAAGATGATATAGACCTCTCTCAGAGTCTCCTGTGTGGAGTTAATGTTAAAAAAATCTTTCGGTTATTAAGAGGGTTTTGAAATACCACCCTGACAGTTTGTTACAACTTTGGTTATTTTCATGGACATCATCATTTTCCGAATGTTCAGAAAAGAGTACGAAAATGTTCCATCTATGTTTCCATTCAATTTTTTTTCTTAATAATATATTTTCATAACGAGATGTTGGATGACTAAAACAAAAGCTGCAGAAAGTTTCTGTTTAATATATATTTTTTTTGTTTTGGTAAAAAGTATTAATTACAGTAACTTTAAAGTGAATTTTTTTTAAAGTATTCCTAACCTATTGAAATAATTAATAATTTGAAGCATTTATAATTTATAGGATGGAGTATATAATATCACAGTTTTGAGTGTAAAACACAATACAATGCGCAACTCCAAAAAACACCACCGCACGTCACTGATATCCGGAATGCAATGGAGATATCCATGGAAACTGTTTATTCATAGGTAGGTAGGTACCTACATAGGTGAGTAGTTAGTAAAGATCAATAAGTAACTCGTTTGATTCATAATTTCTAAAACAGCGCTTCACAAAGTTAATTTAAAAAAAATATTTAATTCATAAATATTATCAAAACCTTTTAGGTTTTAATTATCTTCTCCCAATTTTCACGTTTTTGGCCTCGCAACATATCTACCCGGTAAGTTGTAAGGCAGAAGGTAGTGGGAAGAGGAGATAGATTGGGAATAAGAAGATGCGGAAGTACCTAGCTATTGAGATCTGGTCTACGTTTTAATACTTAATGGTGGTTTTATACCAGGGCGATGTCCCCTCAAACACAGAGGCCGTCAATATTATTAACTGGTTACGTTAGTTAAGCTTGGTAGCCGAAGTCGGGGACGCCCGAGGAAGACAAGGCACGATCAAGTGAATCAGACACTTGAGTCAGGCCATATCAAGAGTCAGAATAATAGAGAAGTATGAGGCGATGTATGAATGTGAATGAGAGTTAGTAAGCTTTACTTACGATTGTTTAAGAAGGTAACGTTTGATTAACAAGTCAACTAAGTTGGTGGGTAGCATCTAATTTAATTGACAGAAATAATTGTTTCATTATCCCAAAGTTGAGGGAGCGCTTTAAGTGTGCAATTGAGCACACTTCACGCGGCTCTAACCTCACTGCAGTGCACACTTGTTACTTGTTACTTACCACCTCGCACTTATCACTTATCACTTGTAAAGTGCGTGAAACTCTGTGGGCGTTCTCTACTGATCGAAGTCATATAGGTGGATACCTATCATAAACGTTCACTGTGGAACGTATCTACCTACCTGCAGACTATACCGAGTGAACAAATCAACCCCTTAGGATAATTGTTCGCTTTTGGGAACAGCTCATAATATGGTCTCTTGATGTCATGGTGAGAAATATGATCTGAACGCTAATAGAAAGATCTCGCTTTATATTTACATCTAGAAGTTAATTAAAATCATAAATAATTTGTGTAATACATATTTGTGGTTCCATGCTAACTCAATACAGTGACTATTCAACAAACCTTTAAAAAGTGATTTAAAGTCATTAAAAGTGATGAAATTTTTTTAACCTATTCATACCTAACCTAACATAACCTACTTAACCCAGTCAATAAAGTTTTTGTTTCATCATTTTCTATGACTTTACATAACTTTTTAAAACTTTGTGTAATAAATATTTGTTTAGAATACATTAGTGCAATACATATTTGTTTGTAAGACATTTGTGCAATACATATTTGAAGAGTAAATGCAGGTAACTCCATTAATGGAGGACTGAACGCAGTTGGCGCTAACAAAAAATTGTCCAAAGAAGCGAAGTTAGCAGTCCACAATGGAGTGCTGGTACCTACCCTGATGTATGGAAGTGAGGCATGGAACTGGCAAAGAAAGGATGAAAGTAGATTGAATGCTGTTGAAATGAGATCCCTGAGGCGTATGTGTGGTAAAACCATGTATGATCGTGTGAGGAATGTGGATATCCGCAAAGAGTGCAAGGCTGATGTAAGCGTAATGAGTAAGATCAAGAAAGGGACGCTTAGATGGTTTGGGCATGTAGAGCGAATGAGCGAAGAAAGGAGTGTAAGGAGAATATACGATGCAAATGTGAATGGTAGCAGAAGTCGGGGACGCCCGAGGAAGACATGGCACGACCAAGTGAATCAGATACTTGAGTCGGGCCATGTCAAGAGTCAGAACAATAGAAGAGTATGTATGAGACGATGTATGAATGTGAATGAGGCAAGGAGTGTGTGCCAAGACCGAGTTGTTTGGCGGTCCGTCCTCTCTGCCTACCCCTGCGGGGAAACGGCGTGATGGTTAGTTAGTTAGTTAGTTAGTTCATATTTGTTTGTAATACCTACATTTGTGTTTTACATATTTGTTTGAAAGACATTTGTGCAATACATATTCGTTTGTAATACATTTATGTAATGCATATTTGTTTTTAAGACATGTGTGTAATACATATTTGTTTGCAATACATTTGGGTAATATATTTTTTTGTAAATTTCAATGTACAAAAAACTTAAAGTGAGTCATTTCTAAAAAAATGTATATTAGAATTAAATTTTTTAATAATTACATTTAAACATACATTTCTAATAAAAAATCGTATTTTATCGCCTTTCATAAAAAGTTTTTAGTTTTCCGATATGTTCAGAAATATTCCATTTATTAAGATTTAATTGCAAAGTGATCTAATCTTCTGACGGAATATGCAAGAAGCTTGAGAGGAAATTCACGTGGTTTAACACTCGATTTGATATGAGATACCTAGGTAGGTACTTACCATCAGTACTGGCATAATTAACTTTGTGGTGAAGTTCAAAGTTTTCAATTAATTCAGTACCTGTTTACGGAGTTACATTAGTCAAACCTGACCAACTCCATCGCAGCTAAAATGTAGCATACGAGTTTCAATTTTGTTACACGCATATTATCTTTATGTTAGGATTAAGGCTCTCGACTACGCATCTGGAGGTCGCGTGCTAAAATCCCACCATAGGTTCTCTCAATATCGCCCCCGTAGAATTCAAACTTTACTTTTTTTTTTTTTTTTTTTTTTTTTTTTTTTTCCCTTCCGTATCTTCTTTTTCCCTCCCCCTACCTTTAGCTTCCCAATATACTCAAAATTGGGATGCCATAAACTCTATGACTGGGAGCAGTTGGGACTCTTGCACGGTATTTAAATAAAACGGAAACGGTTATGGATGTGATGTGGTTAATAATATTAGTTTTTTGGTACCTACCTAATGCTTAAAGTTATTTTCTTTTGCTTTGAACCTTAAGGGATGATGATTCGAATCCCAGAATGAAAAATGAAAATTAACTAAATAAATTTCCACAGGTGACACAGAAAGCCTACATCGATAGATTTTATATTAAATAAATTTCAGCTTTCAACTTAGATTCCTGCATCCAAAGATATTAGAAGAACGAGATGTGCTATGCGCAGTTCGTACTGAGTGGAATTGTTTTGCCGAGTGTCGCCGGTTTTGTTCACCAATACTACTGCACACCTTCGCTTGCGCTAAGGTATCCGCACTAATACATAGAACAGATTTCTGTGCGTACACGTCCCGATACCGTTCAAAGTACCCTAATTAGGTAGTACTCCGGCTACGGTCCGGCGGCCAACATAGCATATCTCGTTCTTCTAATATCTTTGCCTGCATCCTACATTTTCGTCTCTATACCTACACGGAGAAACTTTTCTGATATAAAATTTTGTTAATTTATTAAAAATCTGGTCAAATTATTCCCTTTCCTTTTGAAAACGGGACTGAAGGCCTACAGCAAATGATTCGAGAAATTTCATAAGAAGCGAACAGTAAAGCACAAATGTGTTATTGTGATATGCTGGACTTTTACATATATGAGTACTTAACATGATATAGGTAGGTACTGCATAATACAGAGACACAGGAGTTTTTTTGAAAATTAGATAACTAAATTTAAATACAAATCTTTAACAAATTAACACACCACATGGCTATGACATTGTACATAATGAAGTTTATGAGGAAGTTGGAACACGTGTTCAAAATAATAATATTTTCGTATCTTGTCCATTTAATGGATTATTATACGTGTTCAGTTACATTCTGAACGACTAATATTTTATTAAGAAATGGTTTTGCAGTCACAATTTTAACAGTATCTTGATAAAAAAGCCTAACTCATGTTTCGCCTTGTTCCAAATAGGCGATTTATATATTTCAATCATTAAAATGAAATCTCAATATTAATGGATGTTAAATTAAACTTTATTCAACACACTGATGACATCATTAACAAAGCCAATAAAATGCTGGGATTTATAATTCGCATAGCAAAACCCTTCCACAACATAAACACTCTGTATTTCCTTTACACCTCATATATTCGCCCGCACCTGGAAAACTGTACACCGATCTGGACTCCTTTATACCAAGCCCATATCGAAAGAATAGAAAGAATTCAAAAAAAATTTTAAACACATAAATTATAAACTAAACTTACACTTCTCAAATTATACCGAATCCATTAAATTTCATAATTTTAACTCCCTCCAAACACGACGTCTAATTTTTGATCAAATCATATTATTTAAAATCCTAAATAATGGTCTGGACTCACAAGAACTTACCAATTTAATACATTTTCATATTCCGTCTAGATCAACCCGACAATCTGATTTATTTTATCTACCCTCGTTTAGAACATTCGAAAAAAATCCCCAATTCCTCGTATATGTGCACAATATAATACAAAATTTTACAGCAGTGACATTTTTGGTAATAACCTAAAGAAATATCGATATGAAGTAATGCGTACGATCGATTATTAATGTGAGAGTATGTTATTTATCGGGAGCATCTCCTATCCTCTATCCTCTTCCTATTTTCCTCTTCCTCTCCCCTTCCTTTAACACCAAATTAATTTTAAGATATTAAAACTTCATTTCCAATGAACTTTAGCATAAGAAACTTCTGCGGCTTGACTTCAGTTAACTTGTGTATTTATATCTATCATTGTACCTATATTATGTAAAGGCTGTTTGTTTCTTACCAATAAATAAATAAATAAATCTTGATAAAAAAGCCGAACTCATTTTTCGCCGTGTTCCAAATAGGCTTTTTCTATATCTCAATCATTATCTCTTTTTCATCAGGCTCCGTACAAAAACAACAGTCCTTTAGCTTTATTCCTAGAAATATCACCTTGCCATATTCTATAGACTATGGAATGGACTCCATGCGCACTATGGGGGCACTGACTAACACTAGCGAAGAGGCGCTAATGAGGTCTGGAAATGGCCGCTTATTTAGTGTTATGTCTCACCGTGTTAGCTGCTTTATTGTTTTCTTAATTGGTCGCGCCTTTCAGTATCGTTACAGGACAAAACCAACGGTAATCCACGTTTTTAAATTAACTTTTACTTAAGGTTAAATAAAATGTAGGAAGGGTATACTGTAGCTATGAATCTTATATTTAGTTATATATGATATCTCTCTGATTTTTTAAAATGGAATGATGTGGAGGAAAAAATTACACATTTGAAATCATGTTCCATTGAAACGTTTAGATCCGTAGCATTTTTTTCTGTGTAGGTTCTGTGTTTTCAGCAATGGCAATGAACGTGAAATCTATATCGCATATCTAATAGTGTAGATACAATAGGTAGTTATCTTCTTAATGGTCTAAAGCGTCGGGTTCTCACCCAGGCGTCGCTCATTGAATAAATCCTAGCTGTGTCCTCTATCATTGGACAAGGAAATTCTTTAAGATGATGGTAGTGTATTCAATCTTTTGTTTTGTATAAATTTTTGGAAGTGTCCTCTATCATTGTAATTCCTCTTATGTTCTCTATCATTGTAATCCTCTATCATCTAAAGTGTCCTCTATCATTGGACAAGGAAATTCTTTAAGATGATGGTAGTGTATTCATTAGTTAGTGTGAGCAGTAATTAAAACAAAATTGTCAGGTTTTTCGTTATTTGGGAATGTTGTCTATCTTCATTTTAAATATAATATCTACGTACCCAAAATCATATTTATTTATTTATTTATTCATTTTCTGGAAATTGACAGTTTACATTAAATCATTTCGGACATAAGTATTATATAGTAAAATAAAACCAATTATGGATTTCCTCCTTATGACTTTAACTGAGACAGCATAATATGGAATAAGTTATTTAAATTTGTGAGAAAGGAATGTGAATTAAAAAATTTATACAAAACAAAAGATTATATAAAACGAAATCGAAAAATTTACAAAACAATACATTTATAGCCATGGAGAGAGGTTGTAGGTATAAATCAAATCATAATACAGATATAAATAATAGAGACATAAACATTATTCACATACCATCAGAGAAATATTTGGTAAGTTCGCAACTGAAAATATCAACCTTGGATAATACGCTATTGTAATTATTGCATAGTCTGTTCAGGCAGGAATTCTGCTTAAAGGAATGTATTACATTTTTGTGTAGTAGTTTTTGCGAAGCTGTCGTGAACGCCCAAGGAAGACGTGCAACGATCAGGTGAACCAAATAATTAAGTCGATCAGTATCAAGAGTCCGAATTGCAGAAAGAAAGCTATGATAAGATGTACTTATGTGAACGAAGCCAAAACTGAGTTGTTTTGAGGCCCGTTCTCTCTGCCTACCCATGCGAGGAAACATATATATTTTTAAAGCTCCCTTATACGAAATAATCGGTAGAAACCTGGGTAGACCCACGGAGAAAAATGAGTGCTGCCCATTTATTAAAATCCTGTTAAAAACGTGATGGTACGTAATTTTCCAACAAATATCAGTAAATTCAGAATACATCGGAACACGTGTCCTTGCAGCTGCGCTTATCCTAATAAATATATGGACCAAATGTAAAACATTTTAATTTTTTATGAACACGTGTTCCGTCATCCTCATAACACAATGGTGTTACACTGATAGTTTTTTAGGAAATCTGTCAATTCATTTTGTTAAAGGCCTGCAATCTCGTTTTAGCAATATTTTATACCAGCAAGTTTTCTCCGTGCCTCTGTCGAGAAATTTATCGAGTATCAACGGCTGATAATGTTTAAAAATATCAGAAAAAATAATGATTATTTTTTATTGATGTTTTAGATTCTAAAAAGATAATTTCTATCAAAATGAAAACAAAACGCAAAAAAACGTGGTTACCAGTGAATAAGGCTCATTATTATTTAAAACTTACATATTTATATCTATTCTATGATGTTATTTTGTCAATTCTATTAAAAGACATCCATTACAGAATAATTCTTCGGATTGTCAGGAAACGGAGGCGATAAATTTCACACAAATCGGAAACGATCAAAAATACATTTTTTAAAAGCTTTCTACGGAAACCTCTAAGAAGCATTTCATAATTTACGAGGCATTATGCGCCATAAAGTTGATTCGAGGTAATGTAAAAACCAAAAACCATGGGAAACATAATAATAACTCATTAGCAGGGTAGTATTTTAAGCTCACGTAAGTACCTACATGCACTAATGAAAATAAATAGTTTGACATTTAGTTACTTACTTTTAAAGTAAATCGAGATTCTATTCGACAGCTGTACAACCTGTGTATCGGTCCCTGTGTAGAAATGATAATAAACATTTAAAAGGGCCACCCCCGAAATAATTGTGCTTAGTATAGGTACCTACAAGTAAAATAATAAAAAAATATATATTTTTGTTTAAAAAAATTATAGGTTTCCTAAAATATTACAAAGTAAAGCAGTATGATGTTTACGCCTGCCAAGCAATTGGCGAAATCCTTTTGAATTAATTCATAAATAGAAAAATGTGTTGTAAAACCCCGCAGGACCGTATTATGAAGGATAAGATTTGAGAAAATTACACAGGTAATGAATATGATTTATAAAGAGACAATCAAATAATGATGCGGAGCAGATTGAAGGAGATTTAAGGAGTCCGGGAGAACATATTATGATTCGCGAGTGAATGAAGACAATGTAGGAGAAGGAAAAGGCGTCGTTAGGCGTTTCTGACTTTGTTATGTATGATACTTCAAAGGTCGTCATTAATCCCTTGGGCAAACACGACAAACGCGCGACGCACATTTTTACACGGTTGATATTTGTCATATGATAACGGATGGTTTCTAAGAATCTGTGTTTCCTCCTTCCTAGAACATGGGTCTCTCCTTCTTCTCCTCTAGGAAACTTTACAAACATCATCCCCAAAGATGACGTATGCCTTAAGGGAAATTATTTTCAGCGCGGCTTCCCGTGTGGGGTTAATTTAAAAACATGGCAATTATTACTTTCGTACATCGTATTGATCTGTATTGGCTCTTGTTGAGCAATTTACGTTTTAATGGCCCTTGGTTAGATTATGTTGCAAAATATCAATGAACTCAGCTTCATTAATGAATTGCACTACCCACTCACCATGCGCGTCGTGCCCGAATACACTCGTGTGACAGCGCGTCGTGCCGGGGCCGGAAATGCGCGCAACAGGTGCCGGGTGCACTGCCAAAAAAATGCAGCCTTTGCATTACACACGTCTCTCTCTAGCTCGTAGATATTAAATGCAATTTCGCAGGATTGTCCGCTCTCTCCTTCTCCCTATAAAATAATATTAGATGGTATTTCAAAGTGTTTATATTATGTGTAAGAGATTTGTAGGCGCTGCCAGTCCGGGCCGGGCTAGTGGGAAATTGCAGATTCTATTCATTGAGGGTTTGTACCGGTTAATTTCGTTTACCGTTTTAATGCAAGTGCAAAGTACTTCAATAAATAGGCAAACACTTATTAGATTCTAACAAAAACCGCAGTAAATCAGTTAGTTACTAACTTCTTTATTGTGAATTAGTTTCCATCCATTTCCAGTATGAATGTGAATGAGGCAAGAAGTGTGTGCCAAGACCGAGTTGTTTGGCGGTCCGTCCTCTCTGCCTACCCCTGCGGGGAAACGGCGTGATGGTTAGTTAGTTAGTTTCCATTATCGGTGTATTTTTCACAATAATTTCAGTTACCTGTGTTGTATAAACTAGTTACCGCTTTTGGGTAAAAAAAAATTCTTCCGCTATTTCTACATGAGCTTTATTGCACGGAGAAAAATGAGAATTACTATTTTCTTAAAAATCTCTTCAAATTATTAAACTGATTACGAATAGTTTGAAAAGATTCTTAATTAATTAGCAATATTTTAAATCAGTAAGTTTTCTACGAGAATTAGTGGCCTACTATAAAAGTTTGTTTTATTATGATAGATTAAACCATACACTAAATTAAATATCAACTTTTTTAACCGATTTAGCTAAAAAGTAGTCGTAAAAAAGTTTCTCCTTTAAAGTATTAGGAAATGTGCACAGTTTTCAACCACTTGTTTCTAAGTCACTAGCAATTAAATTTAGCCTAAGGTTAAATGTATACATTAAGTTGTTAAGCGTCATTGAGGTGATTTTTTCACGATAACGGCGCTTTAGAAATGATTCAATCGTTATTAGTATTTTTAACAACTACTTTGAGGGTCGCAAATTTCAAGAAAATAGGTACAAATAGGACATCTCAGTACAAATAAGTTACTTACAGTTATTTTTGTGAGGTGTTTATTACTACACTGGGATAATCTGTACCTTTATACTGGGGAACACAAATAAGGTAAAACATGAATTTTTACTCATTTTTTCGTGCCACTTAATATTTACCCATCACAAAATTACAAAACATCATAAAACTCGTTCATTTTATATTATGACCAGACATATTTTAATCAAAAACAGATTTAGAAAGAGAAAACACGTAGCTTACTCTTTAGTTATATTAAACAAAAAAGTGAAGTGATAGTTACCCTTACAACACATATATCTAATTAAATGTATTAAAATAGTTAATTAATTTTGAAAGCAATTAATTAGTTTTAGCTATGTTTACGTTCAAAATTTTAATATTTTCAATTTGTAAAATTCATCTGCTTTCAAAAACTGTACTTCATTTTGGGATACGTTCAAAACCTGCGCAACTATTGGAAGCAATCTAGAATAAAACATCATATTATTTTGTCTAAGATCGAGGGGTTAAAAATATCTACAGATATTTATTTTTCCATTAAAATATTAAAATTTACTTCCAGCATGAATGGACAGATAAATGATAATAATAAAGACGTTAGTAATTTTGTACTAATTAATAGAAGTAATAAACAGAAGATTGCTATATTTGTTGGCCGTCGCAATTGTTTTGAAAAGCTCTGCTTATTTAGACACTAACACATATTCATCTCATCACTAACACAGAGTCATCTCTTGAATCAGCACACAGCACACATGTAACTTCATATTTTGTATAGTTTAAAGTAAACATTGAATACTATGACGTGAGCGAAATTTGGTATACTTAGTTTCTGATTTTGATACGTTATAGTGTGCGGTCCGATTGGCGCTGCGATTTGTAGCTGAAACTAAGTGCGTGTTTTTGAAATTAAAGTTTTATTTCTTGCAATTAGTTTATATATTTTGATATTAATTAAATTTTTGTGCTGGTAAGATAAGGTAGGCAGTGATTAGGTACCTGTAAGGAATGCACGCCTATGCATATGAGAGAGTATATCTGTAAGCCCAGTCCAATGAGCATAGCTCTGTTGATCCGATCGTTTATCGCCTCATGACATTTACAATCTGCATTTGCGATTGCGATGGTCACTTTCCTGGGGCTATGCCAATTGTCGCATTCCACGGTCCGAGCATCCGCTTCCTGTGGCCATAGCCCGGCCTGTTCGTACATCATCCCGCATCAGCTGCACTTGCATAGCTAATTAATCTCTTACACCTCCATACACCTCCGTACTCCCCCATACTCCTCCACACACCGTCAGGTTACAAGTGCAGCGTTGATAATACTTGTTGGAGATTGATCTGTACGTGTAATGAACCCTGAGGCAGAGATCAGAGTGAAATATCCTGCAGTATCGTTTGGCGATTCTGTAGTCATTAAAAAGTTGGATCCAAAAGGCAAAACATGTGGTTTTTATTCAAGGTCAGTATCGGTCGAATTGATTTAATTTAACCAAATTTTGAATTAAAAAAATAGTTATAACATTATTTTAACAATACTTACTCTTTTGCACATTGCTCATAACATTATACAATTATTAAGGATATAAAACCGTGGGTACCTACCTACTAAAAAACACTTATATCAAGTCAGAAAATTTCATCAATTTTAGTATTAAAACATTATGCTTTAAGGAACGGAAAAAGGTGGTTTTTCAAAATTTTATCTAAAAACCACCTCTGCCATAAGTCACCCCAAGTGGTTTGCTACGTTTGGTGACTTAGCAGGGGTGTCCGAGTTCATGGGGAGAGGTTTGTCCGGGTCTTGACGACATATGCATCTGCCACCACCTGTGTGACAGGCCGGATCAGGAGAGACTGTTTGAAGGAGACCCTTAGACCTCTCCAGCAGAACTCTTTCAGAACATCGTCTTGTACACAGATTCCTACCCACCTCTCATTTCTTTTTCCATCCCATAACTTTCTCCTCTTCCTTTCCTAAAACGACCATCCACACAGCTTTTCCAAAGATGACACAGGCCCCGAGGGAAATTATTTTCCTCAGAGCCTCCCGTGGGAGTTAATTTTAAAAAAGATGGATTAATATAAATATGGGACAAGAAAGGCAAAGTGCAGTGGATTAACAACCTTGTAAAAATTCCTTAGCTACGTATCGGCCAACGGGCCATGAAATTCCAGTAAAATATGCTAAAATTAATTACATTTCCACTTTGTAGACAGGTAAAAATTTTAAACTACTAATATTCGTAATATATAATATGTATTATCGTTTGTATTGAATGATGTGATCATACATCATAGATCAATACAATATTTTTTATCTTAATCTACCTACATACGTAAGTATAAATGCGATTAGCCGATTCGGTAAACCGACGAACTTTTCTTTTCAACTTTACCGAGCTTTTTACCCAAAAGTTATAAGAAGGGTGTGTATCGTGCCCAACACGTGTTTAAGGTATCTGTCGCCGTATTTAACCGTAGTACAGGGTGTTTAGTAATCCACTTACCGGGAACTAAAGAGGAGAAGAGCTATTTTGTTTAGAGGGTCATCCATTATTTACCCGAGCCATTCGCTTAAAACATTCGAAACCTATGGCAGACATTCGCGGTTGGATAAGCGCTTGTCAATGTGTGGACAATTCCACGAAACGTTAAATGCGTGGTATTTTACATAATTTTTTTATAAATTCCAATGTTTATTTTCCCATGTAACCAATTCAACTTTTTTTAACTAAAAACTACCTCAAAATATTAGAATTTAAAAAAAAGTTTTTCTTTTCTTTTTAACTTCTAAAATCTGGAAACCCTATATATCCTATATATATAGAGTATATCCATGTTTACAAATCATAATTTTTTTATAATATCCCTTCTAGAATCCAGCTTGAATCTAACAAGTTGTTTTGTGCAACTTCATTGCACGTAAAAAATTGCTAGTTATTTTTTAATTTATCTCTCCCTGTCAGAGCACAATTCAAAGGGAAATTGTACTAATTTGCCCAAATAGACTTTTTTTAAATTGTCCCTATAAGAGTAGGCCATCTAAATACGAGTAAGGAAGCAAACAAATTTTCGGATAGCTTAAATTTTTCATTTATATAAAATTATATTATGTCTTAAGCTCTGAAATACAAAATAAAAACTGCTTTGTGCAACTATTTTCTGAGCTTATAATAAATATCATTACCTTTTTGCAAAGATTTTACCCAAGGGATGTCTGATAATTTAGAACATTATTTAAAAATAAAATATTTTTATAAAAAATGTTCAAATTACGGAAGATTGTCAATAACAAGATACATAAATCTGGACAGGATATGCAAAATGAATGAAGATGCCTGAATGAAAGCCTTAGAAGTAAGGAACAATAGGGAGACAACTGGAGACCAGCATAAGTGGAAACCTTCTCACGCTGATGATAATTAGCACAGTAGGTTTTAATATAGTTTAATAGCGTTTTCATGGGAAAATTGCTCCAAGGGAGATTAACCATTTAATTTAACCACAACATATCACATTGGATGGGTTGTTTTATAGAATTAAACAATTCATCAAATTTCGAAGTTAATTTTCAAGTTCTCTGAAAGTTATGTTATTATTTCAGTTCTGTGAACCAACTGGCCCATAATGATAAAATAACAGAACTTGAACGGAACTTTCACAGAACCTTCAAAATGATGAATTGTTCAAATTCTGTGTTATTTTTTTTTATAACTGGCCCATAGACTTAATTATAACTAACAACTAAGATATATTACTAATGACTTACCACTGAGACTTATAAATATATTTGGATTGATCTTAAATTAGTACGCATTTTTGATCATATTTATAAACAAATTGGCGTTAATACGTAATACTGCTATATGATTTGCAACTAACTAACTAACAGTGCACAACTAGACACATAGGTAAATTTAATTTACAAATAGACACATGTTATGATTATTGCCCGTACTGTGAGTCGTTAAGAATTTAACAGGTAAAGTGTGAGACAATATAATAACACTAAGGGCCAATTGCATCGAAAATAATTAAAGTAAGGTTTAAAGTTAAATATTTAAACTGAGTTTAAGCCCTAACTAAAGTTAAGCTAAAATTCAACAAAATTGAGTTGCACCAACATTAAAATAGTTAGTTTAAAGTTACCAGTGTTGCCATCGAAATGGCTTCGAATTTTCCTTGTATTTGATGTTTGTTAATAAAAATAAACACATAATTATTTTTACGCGTGTCAACACTGCAGTTCAACGCGCTTTATCATTGTCTTTGACGCATCTTTGACGTTTACGAAGTTTTGAGGTTATTTCGCAGCTCAGTTAAACATAAATAATAAAAATGGAAACAATCACAAAGTAAGTAGGTTTTATTATTGTCGTATGTGTATTTTATTCGACTTGTTATATTATTTTCTTCTCAATACGACGAACTTTACTTTCAGAGAGAGATCTTCAAACTTTAGCGCCGAAGATGTCATTTTGCTGAGAGAGCTCGTGGAGGCCCACAAGAATATTCTTTTGAATAAAAAAAGCGATGCTGTGCATGTCAAAGAGAAGGACCAGACATGGGAACTATTGACAACCAAATATAACGCCTCCTGTCCCGCAAACCGTTATAGATCCACTAAACAGCTTAGAAACAAGTTTGAAAACTTGAAAAAATCTGCTAGAAAGGTTTGTAGATTGTCACACATTGTTTTCTGAAGTCATGGATTGTTTCAAAATTGAAATGATGAGTTAATGTTTTTTCCAGGAATCTTCACAATTCACAAAAGAACGCCGAAAGACTGGGGGTGGTCCACCACCATCCAAGCTCAGCGATAATACAACGTGGATGCAAGGTGCCATGCAAATATCCATGGAAGGGATCAACTCTGAATTTGATGACGATGCTTCTATAAGTAAGTTCTATATACTATCCACTGTATGATTAGCATTCCAAACATCTTTACTTTCATTCACAGTTATGGATTGCGAATAATCATTTATTTATGACAAAATATGTTATAAAACCAAATCCAACATTCCTTTTTCAAGCTGCTGAAATTCTGCCGTGCGCCCCGATCCTGCACATAAGACCCAAAACACCGGAAGACCCAACTGTGGAAGAAGCGGATGTTCAGACACCATTTTTGATGGAATTTGTAAGAAAGACGTTAATATTTTTTACAATTTATTTATTTATTTAATATCAACGGTATAAATATACCCTAAACACTGATTAAATATCATAAAATCATTGTCAATTAAGAAATAATAAAAAAAAATAGAGTATAACAGTTAATTGTGGCATTTGATTGAGAAATGACACCACAATTACATACAAAAGTACAAATAAAATTGATTCTACTTTTTTTATAAGAAAACTCTCTTTTTAACTTTTGAAGGTTATTCTCATCAATGTAATATATCATTTAAGAAGATAATAATAATAATCTAAATTAAAATATGAAAATGTACATGACACAGAAAAAATAAAAGATAGCGGTTGCAACTGGGACTCGAACCCAGATCTCTCGTCTGGTAAAACTTTTCCATAAGCACAATACGTGTTGAAAAGGGAGAACTCATTTACCCGCTATGAGTATGGAACTTGTCCCCCAACTGTTAGCCAATTATTCTTCCCACAATAACATGGAATAATGATGTCTTTATAGGTGGCAGTGGAAGATCCCCTACTCCCTTGTGCATCGGAGTATCAAGGTGTAGCGACTAAACGCTTACCAATAACACCATCCCTGAAAAGTGAGTTTAGTTGTGCCTTAAGTATTATAGAATCTTATTATCTTAACAGCATCTCACTAAATGTTTCAGTAAATTTGTCTAAACTAGGTAGTTTAGACAAATAATTTAGAAAGGTAGTAGGTACTTACTATCTAACGTGTTTAATGTAATGTAATATTTTTTTAGGCCTATCAAGAAAAAGAAAATTATCCACGCCAAACGTTGTCCGCAGAAATTTCATGGAGTTGGCGGATGCACAAAAAAAATCTGTAGATTTGTCTACAGATTTAGACCTCGAGCACAAAAAAATTCTTCACGAACAGGAATACAGGCATTGTGAAGCTATTTTTGAATTAAAAATTAAACAGATGAAACATGAAGACAGGCATCGTGAAGCTATTTTTGAATTGAAAATTGAACACATGAAACATATACACGAGTTAGAAGTAAAAAAATTCAAAGAGGAAAACCGAAAGGAGAATGATTTCCCCGTTACAATAGATTAAAACATTTATTTTCTTTCTTTCTATTATTATTTGTAAATCTTTTTTATTTTTAAGTTAATTAATACATTATTTTATACAAAAAATTACAATAAATGAGCAAAATAACTGTTGACAAGATTTTGTCGTATGTCATTATTACCCTGTCCAACATTTTCAGGAAAATGTCCTCCGTCAATTTCTTGGAGAATGGTGACAAAGTCTGGTGGCTCTGTGACATTGTTGTTAGTGCATATGTTGTGCAACACCGCTGTGGCTACAATCACGGCTTCCACTCTTGTGGCATCGATTCTCAATTTCATTCCTACTGCAGGAAAACGCCTTTTCCATATCCCGAAAGTCCTTTCTACAACATTTCTTGTCCTGATTTGGCTTTCATTGTACAAAAGTTCAGCGTCAGAAACAGGATTTGCCAGTGGGGTTAATAAATACGGTTTTACCGCATAACCACGATCGCCAACTAGGTGTCTGGCTCCATAGAGCCCATCTTCCAGTTTTCCTTTAATTCTGGAATTGTTAAAAATGGTGCTGTCATGTGTAGAACCTGGCCATCTTGCCACAATGTTGGTTATTTTGCAGTTGGCATCCACTATTGCTTGCACGTTGTATGAAAAGTAATCTTTTCGATTACGGTAATACTCAGCATTGTTCCCTCCAGGAGAGAGAATTCCTATATGGGTGCAGTCGATGGCACCAATTGTGTTGGGAAATCGAGCAATGCTGTAGAACTCGTTGGCACACTGCTGAATTTCATTCTCTGTTTGAGGAAATACAATATATTGTGACCGAAGGCGGGCTATTGCTCTGCTAACCCTGTCTACTACACGCGAGACAGTACTTTTATGCACCCCAGAGATGTCTCCTGTGCATCTTTGCATCGTTCCTGTTGCATAAAAATGCAATGTTATTAGAACCTGGTCCACAGCACAAACAGCATGATTTCTGAAATGACAAAAAAATGTATTTTGTCAGTTACATACAATATAACTATGCTAGTATATTATCAATAGAACTTATTAGATACATTAGTTTAAATAAACCTACTTGTTTGTAGACGTTGTGATGTCATTAGCAATGAGTGATGTTAATTGCCTAACCATACTTTTCGACATCCGAAATCTGGCGATAAAATCCAACTCTTCCCACAGAAAATGATCGGTTCGTGGATTAAATTGTTTCTTTTTTCTATTTCCCACATATTCTAAAATCAATCGATTATCAAAACCCGGATTGTCGGACATTTTTTCAACTATTTTCTCTTCAAACAATATTTCGTTCCTTGAAAGATGGTGACGGATGACAGCTGAACTAAAATTGACCAAAATCTAACTTTAAACTCTCAACATCGCTGGGTTAAATAAAAGTAACTATTTTGTAACAATTTAGTTAACTTTTATTTAAACGAAGTTGAAACAACCCATTTAAGCAAGAAATGATAAAAAAGTTACTTTTATTTAACCTTAACTAAAAAGTAACTTTAACTATTTTCGATGCAACTGAGCCTAAAGCAGGTACTTATGAAGTATAAGGGCTTCAATACATTTCTTTATTGTTTGACTTTTTTAATTGAAGCCTCTGCGTTTTGAGAACCATAGAATCGTCTGAGTTTGAAAGGGACAGGCCCAATGGGGGTGAGATATTTCCTCTCCGTTCGAGGCAATCTCTTCGCTAATTTACTCGCTTACATTCGAACAAGAATAAGTACGATTCCATTTGTTCCACTTCTTACTATGCAACTTTTGATGCATTCAACAGAAACACATTCTTACCTTAGCTCATTTTTTATTTATTGTGAAATCTGTTTCAGCGTTCAAGGCCATTATTAAACTGTGGTTAATAACATAACTAAAATTTCAAACACTTGCTTATACCTAGATTACATGAAGTTAGTAATAGGTACGCAGATGTAGCGGATCTGTTTAACTGCACAGAAGCTAGGTACAAAAAGGCTATACTATCATATCTAATCACTATTTAAACCTAAGTCTACTTGTTGATAATATTTTGTATGGACTTGTATCTCCTTCTAGAGCTTGTATTGATTTTATACTTTCTGTTTTTATTTTATTAAAATTTTACATACAGGACCCCACCGAGAGCCAGCCTGGGTCCGCCATCAATAGGTTAAGGTACTCCCATAGCCGCTGTGACCACATGATGCACAGATGGGGCCTTAAAGAGTCAGCGATGTGTGAATGTGGTGCGGTACAGACCACCGAACACGTGGTCAACGAATGCCCGCTACATTCATTCCCCGGCGGGATTGATGAGGTCCACATTGCGACGCCTGAGGCTCTAGACTGGCTCGCAGATCTAGATGTCCCCCTCTGACCCCTCACCATACGAAAGAAGAATATTAAAATTATTACTAGTTTTTAATTATGCTTGTATTCTGCGACATGTGTATGTATATTAATACCGTGAATTTTAAATAAACAAATAAAATATCCTGTATCTAAATTTCGATAATAAACAATTAGATAATGTTAATTAAGTGTTAACCTCAAGTGACCTACCAGGTAAGTATTGCACTGTATCATACTCCATAAATAGTTAAGTAATAACATAGATCACTGTAGAAATGTATTATAAGTTTGTACAGCGCCCTTGAGGGGATTTTGCACAAAAACGGCGCTATACAAATCATCCAATTATTATTATTATTATTATTTTCAAAGCTAAAAATAAATTTTAAAAACTTATCGGTAGGCACTAATCACAATTCTATTTTAATGAGGAGGAACCTAATCTAAGTTTTTCCATATAAGTCAATCAGATTTTGAATCAAATAAAAAACAACTGGATATTATTGAAGCAGTTATACCTACTGGAGTCTTGTTTTCATTGCAGATCTCTGGAATGACTTTGTGTACTGGGATTTAATTTGGTAAGACGATCGACGTATTTGTATGTCGTCACAATCTCTCTTCCCTCCTTCACCTGGGTAGGTACACAGGTAGGTACTGGGTAGATTAATTAATGAATCGAGAGGCGGTGCTGGGTTAACCCCACCCCAGAGCCAAACTGGAATATTGTATTGAATTGATTTCATTTTCAAATCTTTACATTTCGATGTTAAAGTAAAAAAAATGATTCGACGATTTTACGGTTCTCCTGTGCTTTGTTTGATGAAAAACCTTACCTAACAAGATCAAATAATTCGAAATGGAAAAACGTATAATCACATTGATTAAGCAGGCACCATTTAGTATATCATTGAAAAATAAGATATTATTAATAAAACGGATAGGTCGCAATTGGGAATCGAACCCAAAACCTCTCATGTCTTACAGGGACAACACTCTAACACTAAGCTACTAAGCAACTAAGGTCTCAACCTGATATATGACATTATGTTTGAAATTCTTAGATTGAAATATTAAATCGATAAAACTGACGGTAAATAATAAGGTCTCAGAAGCTCAGTGGTAAACTAATTAGCTCAGTTAGATCTACTAGTTAGTTGTTCCGCTACTCAGTTAGTTGTTCCGGTAAGTTGTCCGGGGTTCAATCCCCAGTAGCAATCGTCACTTTTTTATTGTCTTTGTCTTTTTCTGTTTCGTGTTTTGTTTAGATTTATTAAATTGATAATAATTGTTTGAATAGTTTTCGCACAGGTGTGGCGTTAAAGAGTGAGCGATGTGTGAATGCGATTCGGTTGTTGTATCGAACAAGTGGTCAACGAATGCCCGCTGCTTTCATTCCCCGGCGGGATTGATGAGGTCTACATGGCGACGCCATAGGCCCTTGACTGGTACATTGACCTAGACGTTTACCTATAACCCTCCACTATATGAAAGCAGAAGAAAAATAGTCTTTAAAAATGAATCCAATAAATTGAATATATGTTATCCTTTCCCACTTAAACGAAATTGGAATCAAATAAGATTCATTTAGATTTGCAGTTTTTTAATTTAATTTTTTTATGTGGGTAGATAGATTTCTACTAATGTTGAGTTAATACATAATTTTATTGTAAGTATTTGAAAATAGTGCAAAATAGTTACCAGTTTTCCAGTCAATACAATGTAAAACAAAGCTAAGTACATCTCACGGAAAATTTCTCTTCTGGCTTTTAGGAACAATTCCACAAATTACTTTACAGTAAAATGGAAATGTATTTAACATAAAATATGATCCTGGATCCTTTCCTGCGCTCCTAATATCATTACACCTGTTACCAACCCTTTCGCTACCGAGGGGTTGGTATTTAACCCCAGCCTCCGCTTTGATGTGCTTTATTAACATCCAACTATGGGATTAATCAGGGCTGATGTTCGGCATAATGTACCCCCTTCTACCTACCCCGTGGAGGAGGGGGGTGGGGTTAAGATCCACCCCACAATGTTTATTGTAATGACATTACAGGATCAGAGTTTAATGCTTTAAGTGGGAACTTACAAGGGTATCGCGGATCACAAACTGGCTGATAAATTAAATGCTTAAATTTACCCCTTCAAATGTTTTGCGTTCTTGTTGAAATAGCCAGCATTTTTTTTTATGAACATGCCATTATTTATAAGTATATCTTATTGTATGCAAACTATGTTGTCTTATTAGGTATTCATTACTTGCAGGAATACCTGCTTGTGTAGTTAATCAAATTTATCATAAAACACAATACTAATTTCGGTTCCGTCTATGTGTTTAAAATTAACACGGATTTGATTTGAATTGCCGTTTTAAAAATTGTTACCGACTGCGCGAAGAATTCAGAAACAGGATAAAGTACCCACAATCTAATATTTTAACAGAAAATTAAAAAAATATCTTTATGTATATTACGTGTAAAAGCCCGTTAGGGTATAGAACACATAAATTTAAAAATATATTATTTTTATGTTTTTTTTTATAAATTGCAACTGATTTGTCAAGAATCTAGACAATTCTACCTTTTTTCACTGGTTTGCGCAATTTTTTTTTTATCTAAGATACATAATATTAAGTGCAGTTTTTACAATGGTGTATTTAAATGCAGTTTTATTTTAGATCTCAAATATAAACTAAGAATTATTTAGATAAACATGCTTTTACAGACTCCGACTCCGATAAAAAATATAATAAAAAACATCTGCCTTGACGAAGGTCAGTTTATGTCGAAACCGGTTAGCTTATGAAAAGATATTCTTCTTTTCATATATCTAAATAAAGCGATGTGCGCAAACGTACTGTCTTTCCTACACATTTACAAGCTAAAGTTCTCCAACTTTCTTTTCCACATCTCTTTTCACTCCACACTACCTTCAGACTCACAACATACCCCAATTGGGGAAGCCATAGTCTAATTGGCTCCCTAAGTTTGGGAGCAGTTGGGACTCTTGTGCGGTATTCACATGAAAAAATTATCATTATTACCTACAATCTACGTACACAGAAGAATCTTTATTCTTGCTTGAGTAGTAGTGTATATAATATTTGGAACTAGTTTGAACCACTATCGGTGTGCAGAAATACTTTGCCTTTATAAATGTAAATCTAATAGGTCCTAATATAGATAAGAAGGTACCTACCAACCTGCAATACCCACTAACCCGCCTATTAATGTGCTAATTATATATTTAGATATGTAATACTTGTCTCCCAATATAGATAATGTACGTTATAGCTACTCACGTAATAAGCATCTCCGTAATGGATATCTCGGTAAGTCAGTAATAATAATAATGATTATCATGGAGTTGCAAGGCCCGCTACCCCGCAGTGTCTGTGGGGAGATTTTAAGGGGTGGTTGGTTGATAGTGAAGCCCTGTGCACTGGGAGTGAGTGGGGTGTGGAGCCACCAAGTTAGGGGATGGAGGCGGACTGTGTACAAAGCATGTTTCTGTTTGTGTTTCAGAATCGTACTGCTGGCACTGAGAGCAAGATTACGCGGTGGAGGAGTGGATGAATTAATGTTTATCATTTAAAAAATAAGGTAAAGTGTGAATTCTATTATTTCAACCATTTATATTTGTTTGATTCAATTATTATTGGAATTTGAGAGAATTCTTGCATACATTTTAGTGAACTTTTTGCAAAATGCTAACTTACTAAATAACTAACCATCACGCCGTTTTGCCGCAGGGATAGACAAAGAGGACGGACCGCCAAACAACTTGGCTTGGCACACATTTCTTGCCTCATTCACATTCATACGATTCATCTAAATGGCCCGACTCCGCATATATTCTCCTAACACTTCATTTTCTCCACATTTCTCACTCGATTATACTGATACTTGATTGATTCTCACTGATAATATGGTTTTACCACTTATTTGTAGTCGGTTTTGCAAAATGTAAGTGTGAAAAAACCAAAACTACCACTTTTTCGTGATGAAGTATAAAATATAAGTTCTTTTGATCGAACCAGTTTTTGGGAGTCCACGAGAGCCAAATTATCTGGAGGAATTTTTGTGGGGTATTAATTATTACGAAATTCTCCAACCACCCGACCCCCCTTGATTTGAAAATATTGTGGGGAGTACTAGTACAGAGCAAGTGAGAAAACAAAGGTCTACCAAAATAGAAAAAACCGACACGTGGTCTACGGGACAAAAAAAGTTTGGAGAAACGTTTTATATTCGAGATTTTTACCATCTCATTCTGGTTGGAAGACATCGTTAAAATCAAAACGTTGCTTTATATAGCTTTAGCCACTTTTAGTGACCAAAATCAACAAAAAAACATTCCTCTACTCAGTTTACTTATTCTAAAAACATTCTTCAATTCTTTACCCTCACAATATCCTCCAAATGGGTTGTTAAACGGTTCGACAACTTTCAAGCCTCTCAGTGATTTGTATTTTTGAAGCTTACTAAGCTTTAAGCTTAGCGCATTTACCGATTACAAACTTAAAAAACGTAGCAGGTTCAAATAAATAATATAAATTTAAATAGACGAGAAGGTATTTCCCCTTGGGAGGGTGGCGTATTGGGCGTGATGATGCTATAACTTCAGCGTCTTATTGCCAAAGTTGGTCGCAACCACCACCCGCGCCCTTCCCGCTGCATTATGAATAATTTCAATCTTAGATAATACCCTTGAGAATTCTAGAAGTTTACCGAAGCAAGCGGGTTCCGGAGACACAGAGGATGACAAGAAACACACGGAAATACAAGGCGGATTCACTGAATTACTAGCGGAGTTAGGAGGCTGTATTAACCATTTTGTAACTACTTTAATTATTCATTAATGTTAAACTAACTTTGTAAAGTACCCTTATGTTGATTGTTTTTACTTACAGGAGCAACTGAACGTAGCGTTATCAAAGATTAATAAAAAGGTAGTAGATTGATGAATAAATGGAATGTCACCTAAAAAAAACATTTTGATTTCTTATCTATAGACTTGAGTATAATCGAGGGTTTAAAGCATCATTGTAGCTTACAAGAAGAATGAACATTTTGGCAAAAGATCAATGATGGTACTTTAAATGTACCAAAGCCTAGACCGCTTCATGAAAACTTGCACGAGAAATTACCGTTTATACTAGTTGGCGATGAAGGCTTTGCTTTAACACCTAATTTCCTACGTCCGTATGGAGGTACACATTTGAATACTGATAAAAAGATTTAAACGAGCGGGGCGAACACGTCTACTTTCTTCAAAAAATGCGAGCCGATGACGCGAGGGGAGCCCGGAGCACGGGCGGGGCGAGCGGGGACAGCCGGATACCGGCACAAACTCGTTCACATTACTCCGGTCCGGTGGTTCTACGGCACTTTCGCAGTGACAAAACGCTCGGTAAAAATGCCGCGCTCGGCAAAAATGCCGGACCCGGATAATGTGAATAGCTACATATAAATTGTACAGCCACTAGCCCTTCCGGCAGTTTTACCGGCCCGGCAGATCTGCCGGTCCGGCGTAGTGGGAACCAGGCCTAATAATGACGCAGAAAATGCTACTAGCCGGTAAAACAACTGTCGCCGACATTGGCCGGCGTGACGTTAATTGTAGATATAATTAAAGAACAAAAACGAACACCTCTTTCACCGAGAAAACTTACTGATATGAAATATTGTTAAGTTATTAAAAATCTGGTCAAATAAGGTCAATAACGAATGATTTGACAAATTTCCTAACAAATTATCAGTGAAGCGCTAATATGTTATGAAGGAATCAGAACACGTGTTCCTCATAATGCTAATATTTGTGCATTTCCTATGTTGTATTTATTCGGTAAAGGCCACCAGCGTTGAACAGATATATTCTGAATTAGGTACTAATATTTTATTATGAAAATGCCATACAGTTACATTTTTAAGAGTATATACCCTTTTTTCCCTGGGTGGCCGCAAATCAAAAATGGCGCATTCTAAATGGTTATAAAAAATAATTTACTGAAATATTTTTCTTTTTATTTTTCTACAGTAAATTATTAAAAATACCATATTTTGATAATATTTTATTAATTGGGTAGGTGAATCACGAAGGAATAAATGAATGGCCGCCATTCTCTGCGGGCGGATGAGTGGCCCTGTGTTCCCGTGTAAACGTGTCCTTGTTTGCCAGAAATGGCGAACGGGAGTCCCTCCAGTTATGGTGGCTAGAGACTGTGCTGTTTTCCGTCATTGTATAATCCTGGGGTGACCACTAAACATTGCTCACTGAAAAAACTAACTACCGTACTGATTAAACTGATAATGTCATATATAATACTTGGCATAGTAATAGTATACATATTTTACTAAATAACTAACCATCACGCCGTTTTCCGCAGGTGTTAGCAGAGAAGACGGACCGCCAAACAACTTGGTCTTGGCACACACTCCCTGCCTCATTCACATTCATTCATTGTCTCATACATCCTCTTCTATTATTCTTATAAAATATTGTAACTTTTATTTATTTATTTATGTATATAAATTACAAACAATACAAATCAAAATGAACTTTTGTCTGTCCAACTGAGAAGGATTCCCGTTTCAGGACAGCCAAATTGTGTATTTAGTACATAATATTCTTACAATGGAATCGCGATGCTGTCAAAACAAATTTTGTGAACATTGTTGATTGCATTCGAAGTGACAGGATGGTTTCATTATCCTTGAAAGAATTGCAAAGATGTAATTTATTACCAGGGTCAATTTGGATAGCATTAGTAATTGCATTCAGAATAGATGAATGGTTTCTTTCGGGATATCACAAATCTGAGATTCTTTCCAGGGCATTTTGGAGAACATTTACAATTGTATAGTTAGAATTTCCACATTTATAAATCAGTAAAAGACATATGAATCCTATAGTACTATATTTTTAGAATTTTATAGAACTGATCCAATAAATTAAAATAAAATTATAATATTATAAGTACTCTAACTAACTACAAATTCGCAATTCTTAAACATGCCTTACCGTTATCAAAACAACTTCTGATTTCAACCGTTTTAATGTGTGAGAACAACTGCCAAATTGTGCGGTCAATGAAGGTAATCCTTATTAAATATGAATACCAGGCCTCAGGTGAAACACCTGCCAATACAATGTGAAACGCTACTGGAATTTCTTTAGCTGTGTGAATATCTGCCCTGATGAAACGTTGGCTAAAGAACGAGAAAACGTACAATACCCCAAAAATAAATAACGATAAATGCTGTGGTTATTTTAACGATAATAGGCTGCGGTTATTTTTAATAGCTTATTTTAAATATCTAAGTTTCCAATCCCTTCATCTCTCCTGGTTTATTATCAATTCCTTCAAAGCATTTCTTTTAATTTTCAACCACTTTCTTAATTTTTAGGGGTGTCATAAATCCATTGGTTGTAAGCAATTGGATACTTGTGTGAAGAACATATATAATTTGGAGGCAGTATGGGTACCGCCGCCCCAGGAGCCATTTATTGGATAACCAACTCCTCTGTCTAAAGTGATTTACACCGTTACCTTTGATGACTTAGCAGGGGTGCCCGGGTTCACGGGTTGAAGTTTGTCCGGGTTTTGGAGACAGATGCGTCTGCCCGGTGACCGGATAAATCATCAAAATGATAATTCATCACAACTTTAAAAAGTGATGTAAAGTCATGGAAAGTGATAAAACAAAAACTTTATTAACTGGGTTAAGTAGGTTAGGTTGGGTTAAAATTTTACTTTTTTTCATCGTTTTTAATGACTTTATATCAATTTTTAAAGGTGTGTTGAATAGTCACTGTGTTGAGTTAGCATGGAACCGTCTGCCCACCCGCTGCGTGGCAGGCCAGATCGGGAGAGACCGGTTGAGTGAGACTTTATGACCTCTTCACTTAGAACACTTAGATCATCGCCATGCACCGTAATGCAAGGGATAGATTAATAGGTCCGTCACTTCTGGATACACTGACACCCAGATTCCTATCCAATACCTCTTTTCTTTCCAGAACTTCCTCCAACTCCTTCCCTAAAAAGACCATCCACAAAGATGACATTCATATCATATTAATATCCTAGTATTTCAGAGGAGTTACCCATTTACAGTAAGTAAAATTTAATGTAAAATGGATTTTCTAATGCCGACGTTTTCAAAACTGACGAATTAACACAGATATTATACAAGAAATGGCCGAATCGTTTTGATTACCACATTACAATAAAGTTAAAAATACAATATTTATTAGTGATTACAGCTTTCTGTTAATTAATAGTAATTATTTTATTAATTGCCCGTTTCGGTGCCAACGTGCTTGGTTACCCCAACGAAACGAGTTTTCCACTACTGAAAAGCGCTTTGTGAGTTCGCCATTTTTGCTTACAAAGGCGGGAAACTAGATTTCCTAAGCAACATAGCATTCATTTGCGGATGTTACAATTTACAATCAGTTAACATTTTAAAATGTACAACATTGCATTAATTAAGATTAAACGCGACGTTCGTTATAATCGACGTGTTTATAGATGGCAGTAATTTAATTATTTTATTAAAATATACTCTTTGCAAGTTATGCTTTTCAATATTAAGATGAATTATTTGTTTGCGCCCGTACATACGCAATATGAATATGAATTAATAGTTTTGTCATTATAAAAGCTCAATTATTTCAAGAGAGGCATACAAGTACAGTATTGAATCGGTGATTCAATCTAATTAAAAAATACAAAATTCAAAAAAATATTTACTGCACAAAAATACAGAATACAAAAGGTATAGCTTATAGGTTACATCCTATTTCTTCCAGCTTACTCAACAAATATACATTATATTACATAACCCAACAATTACATGTTAACAAATGTATGTAAATAAAAAATAAAAAACAGAGGTATTTAATTTATGCAAGGTATTCATTTAAGGTGTAGTGACATTTGTTTGTGATTTAAATAAAAGTTTCTCGGTTATTTGTTTGATGCTAAGTGGAAGGTTGTTATATACTTCAATGGCCATGTAGTGTGGTCTTTCTCAAAATATAGTTTTGTTTGCTTTTGGGATTAATAAGTTTTCTGTGAACCTTGTAGCGTGTTTATGTGTTGAGTTTTTTTGTGGGAACTTTTCTGGAGATGATCGAACTAATAGGCATAACTCCATTATATATATGTCCGTCACTGTCAGAAGTTTGAGATTTTTAAAAATTGGTCTAACATATAATATTGTATCTGTATGCCTCTCATGAAAGAATTAAGTTTTTATACGGACATATCTATTTATTTATATTCATATTGAGTATATACGGGCGCAAACAACTAATTCGTTTTAATATTGTAAAGCACAACTTGCGAAAGCATATTTTAATAAAATACTTTAGTTAACGCCACCTACAAACACGTAGATTATAAAGATATATAATCAACTTTAAATGTATAACTTTAACGATTAAACTACAGTTTAGTTTACCATTGGCAATCAATAGTAATTTATGGTACCTGGTATTATTTCATTAATGGAACTATAAAGTAGAGGACCTGTGTCCTTTGACATGTATACCTAGAATTTGAGCTCTAACGTCATGAAATTTGCAAAATAAATAATAAAGATGTGTGCCTCTTATCGTTCAGTACAATTAATCAATTTGATACTACATAAAAACCGGAAAGTATATTTGTCGATATATTATGAAGATAATTTTAATAACAGGATGCATTAAAATAATAGTGAATTATTAGCTGAATTTTCAATTCGCTAATTTATTAAATAATTGATATTGATGTCATAATTGATGTTTTTGATAAATATCGTTAAAATACTATCGACTGTTAATTTCAGAGAAAATCAAGAAGCTAATTGTAATATAAATCTCCGGTTTGCCCACTTTTATTTTATCGCCGACGATCGACACGTTTTTATTGGTGATTAAATTATTTTCGTGTGAAATGCGAATTTTGTCACGTTTGTAACCAGGTGGGAATTCTGCGTTCGTTAAACCGGTAATAGAATACAAGGTGCTCTGAAAAACAACTGATTAATTTTTTAGTCACAGGCATATTGGCGGAAGACACGTTAAACGTGCGCCCAACATTTTGCACACATCGCATTAGGTGGTGCAGGGTTGAAATTATACAAGAGTGAAACTAACGTACCAATATTACACTACAAAAAATATAGAAGGACGAAATTACGCACGGAAAATATTGCACCTACAAGTAAAAATAAAAATTAAATTGTGAGATTGGTACTCTCAATATCGCCCTGGTGTAAGACCACCATTCAGAATTGAAAAGTTGTTTGAAATGGTTTTAGCCGTGTTTAGCGACCAGATCTAAATATCCAGGTACTTTTCCATCTTAATCTTCCCTACCTCCTTCCCCTTTCCACTACATTAAGCCTCCCAACATACTCCAATTGGGTCTGCCATAGTCTTAAACTATACTAAAATCTTATTACAAATGGAGCAGTTGGGACTCTTGTGCGGTATCAACATAAAATATAATTTTGGGTAGCTACGGAAGAACGGGAATAGGATTTTATATATTTAATGAACTGACGGCTTTTAGACTTTATACCTACATCTTACACCGTGGGTGTCTTCAAGACCGAGGTTCGGTTCATTTGTCCCTTAAAAAGATCAACGACACAGCATTCTTAATAATGACATATGAGAGCGGTAAATTCATTGGCTCTGGACCTGAGATCGCGGGTTTTGTCATACATATTTATAAAACATACATATTTAGGAGCACTCACATTCTCACGAGAAGACCACCACTTCGAACATGAATGTTTATTTGGCTGTGTCTATTAACTAGATCTGAAAAGCCGAGTACTTCAATATGTCTTCCTTTTACCCCTTCGGCACCACAAGGATAAACATATTTATGGAGTTGCCATAATGTCACTTACACGGGTCAGAGGCCTTTTTTGTAACTGATTGGATAAATATTCACTGATTTATCCAATCAGTGAGTAACTGATTGGATAAATGCGTCGGGTTTTCACCTAAGGTTGAATTCCTTTCTAACTACGTCCTCCATCATTGCACAAGCAATGGCAAAGTCATAAACCTTTTTTAAAAATATAAACAAAAAATAATATTTTTTTTTTACATTCAATGATGTGATTATTCAATTTACAAAAAAAAACGGTTTAATATAATGAAGTTATTCTATGCAATCATTATTACGCGTCGAAACAGCTGTTAGTTTTTTTGTAAATTGAATAATAACATTTATTAATATCTAAAAGAAAAACTTTAAATTAAAATGGAGTTTTCAACTAACGATAACGATAAGTAAAAATAAGAAGTAGTTTTATATATATTAAAATAAGTATCTTTAATAGTATACGTAATGAATTTGCTGCCACAGGAGATTTCGTGAAACCAATCGACGCAGTACTTATCATGTTGGCAGCAAAAATAAAGGTCCTTTTATGTCCGTTCACAACGTTCCCTCTTTTACTTTTCTCTGTCTCTTTCCCACCCCCTTCTCTCTCGTATCATTCTTCCATTTCTGTGTCATCATAAAACATTGTAACGGAGGGTACGAGAATCTCAATGCGGAACCGAGTCGCTCGTGCGTAAGTTTTTAAATCTCATTAAAAACCTTCAACAAGAAAAGCACATCGGCCGCGAGCCGAAGTACCTCGTTTCGGTGCCGCAAAGAGCCGCTCTCATTGTGCGAGGAAAATGGAAAATTCTACGCAACGTGGAAATGATTAAAATACTCCGGGGTCTTTGTAGCATTTTGTAACAAGTTCCCTATCCACATACCTCCAGTGATTACAACCATAAAGCTTGCGGTTCTAAAAATATTTTATGTGTGTTTGATCCTGACAAAGTTACCGGACTTTATGATCTTTTGAAAATATTAATTTGCTACCTACTTGTAAAAAATCTGCTGGATTTTTTCTACCTAGATAAATGCATAAAATAACGTTATCACGAAATAATTTTGTGGCAAATAACTTACTGGTAATCGTTTGTGATATATTTTGTTTCTGAAACTTGTGTTGTGACATCTTACCTGTAACAAAAAAACATTTAAAAATTATTAATATGTGAAAATTAATAGTTAATAAAACCAGCTCTATTCATAAAATTGTCCAGGAAATCTCTTTTCTGAAGCACGCGAAAACTTTCGTAGCAAGAATTTATGAAATTTGTTCGGCTTGTTTTTCCATAAATCCAAATAAAAGATCTATTTTTATTCTTTAAATTGTTTAGTTTTGAAAGTTACCTTTCAGTGCAATAAGATATAATAATATTATAAAGATAATTTTTAGATTTATTTCTTGCTCTAAGGTATCTAAGTATCGAGAGGGGGCCACTTGATTGCTTGTTTTTAATGGTTATCAGTATTATTTGTGCCGAAAGATAAATCCACTTAAAGCAGAGCAGATTAGTTTCTTATTTCAGTATTTTAACTCGACAACTAAATAAGTATCTCTTTCTTGATAGCGTGTATTTATTCATCAATTTGTGGTTTGTAAATAATTAAATATTTACCTATGTCCTAATGCAATTTAGTTTTTAGGATAAATCAATCACATATTTATACAATTTAAATTCAAATTTGTATAAATTTTTTTTTTCAATAATTCGCCAAATACCTTAATTGCTCTGTATATCAAGGACTCTGAAAGGTAGGCTTATACCGTTTCTTTTCGTTTTATCATGTGTGTATTTATGATGCAGGATTTCAATTTTACTTACAAATTTAATAGAGTCATTAATTATTTGTATTTTCAAAATATTTTATTGAAGTAGAGATTAAAAATCTATCAGTGTTTATCTTTTAGTTTGTGTTACTCGTTTACTAAAGTTCATTAATTTTCTTTTATTTATATTCAATATCAGTTAATTTTTCTTCAGCTATGTTGATATATAATTCATGTCTTCATTTAAACGATTCATTCATTATAAGTTAATAATCTTCTCCTGTTATGTATATCAACGTTTTATCTTCTGTTTATAAAACAAACTCTTTACAAAACAAGAACGGTGCTGCTCAAATTTTTGATACTGTTTTAGATAATTAATAAATAGTAGATTGGTAAGCGATGTTTTATGCAGAAATTTTTATCCAATCCCAATATTTTAGGATTTTAATGCACTTGCATTTAGAAAAGGGAAGGAAGAGACAGTTTCTACCTACCTATATAATATTTTTATTGACCAGATCCGAATAGCCGGGAAGGTAATTCTTCTTCTTCCCATCTCCTTCCATTTCCCATACCCACACAAGGCACTCCAATTGGGCATGCCAGAGTGGTAGATGCTTTAATACCACCATTCAGAATCGAAAAGTTGCTTGAAATGGCTTAAGCCGTGTTTGGGGACCAGATCTGAAAAGCCAGATATTCCCCCAACCTTCCTCTTCCTAATGATATTTCCCTTTCTACTACCTCCAGCCTCACAACATATCACAATTGGGAATGTCAAAGTCTCAAGTTAATTATACGAAGCAATTATATCTCATAGTTCCAATGATTCCGAGCAGTAGGGACTCTTGTTCATTATTCTCATAAAATTGTAAAAAGATCGCACTTCTTGAAATTATCAGATCTGTTCAATACTAGCTTAGTAAGTACTTGGTACTAAATACGGTCAAAATTCATAGATAGATAATTTAAAAAAACCCACTAAAATTGATTTTCTAACAATCTGACAAACATTAAAAATTTTTAAATAATGGATAAGTTCTAGCGTAGAACCCTGAAAAATCACAGGATAGCGTGAATTCTTGAAAAGTCAGATTCAATAAAAATAATTTCTGTTAAAAATATCATATTATAGGAAAGTAAATCCGAGTTCTAGAGTTCATTGAACCAGAGTTACGCAGGACAGATAAACATCCAAAATAAGTATTTCCGCACCTTCACACAGTTACCGGTAACGATAAAATATAATCAAAATCGTTCATAGAAACATAATTAAACCCATTCAAATAAATTTGCAAGATTTTCTACCGCCTTCCAAATTTATATTCCAATCAATTCATTTTACATTATTTTTAAATATGTACACCTTTACACAGTTCGGCATTTCAGTGCGTCCACGTGCGATCACACGACGCACAGCACGGAACAGCTGTTCCATCTGTTGGTAGAAAGAAGTAACACTACTTGAAACCGGGCCAAGTGGAAAAAACGTACGGAAATAAACCGCGCGTCGAGAGTTCGATGCCGCGCGCGACACTAAATCATTGTTGTGCCTCGCCTCTCCGCACCGTTATGTTGGGATGAATCCATGTTATTATCATCGTTTTTTATTTATTTATTTCAATGCACTTATAACGCTTCAATTCTAATTGACAAATCATTTTAATATTTTCTGTGGCAGTTTTTCGGAAGCGTAAGCGTCAATTAACTATTATTTTTTAATGATAAACTAACGTTTATAAGACAAGGTTTTATGCATAGCATAAAGGATAACAAATAATTATAAGCAATAATTATGCCTCCTAATTATTTGTTATCCTTTATGCTATGCATAAAATCTTGTCTTTAAACGATAGTTTATCATTAAAAAATAATAATATTTGACAAGTCAGAAATATTTCACCAATAAATGTAGATATCATATGTCTCGACGCCATCTAGTGAGAAATTTAGCACTAACAAAGCCTTTCCTACAAAAATAAAGTTGGTTGTGTACAGGTGAAAAATATAATAAGCAGTAATTGTTGATTGAGGTACTAGTACATATTGAATCATTTGGCGGGTTGGAAATAAGCCGACATAGCTCAGTGGATACAGAGCACCTGACCGGACATCAGAAGGCACAGGTTCAATTCCCGTTGGCGGCATTTATTTTTACTCGGGAGATATTTTCAATTTGTATTAGTATTTCGGACTAATTATTACTTATAATTATACTTGCTGTCAATTAATTAATTTACATTTCGATTTGTACGAAACTTACAACGGAATATTAAGAAACTTGAACGAATTATAAGTGACTAGCTCAGGTACGGGGGCTCCATCGAAGCCAGAGTAAAGCTGGCCTCTCAGAAGCTGGGTGTACTGTACAGGGCCCGCAGATACTTTAATAGTACACAACTGCTGACCCTGTACAAATCGCAAGTGCGCCCTACTGTCGAATTTTACAGCCATCTCTGGTCCGGAGCCCCTAAATACCTGAAAAAAACCCTTGACTCTATGCAAAAACGGGCGGTCCGTATGATAGATTCCCCAATCTTAACAAACGGACTGCAATCTTTAGAGCACAGGCGTCAGGTAGGAATGCTGTCCTTGTTCTATCGGTATTACAATGGAAGATGCTCTGAGGAACTAGCGTCATTGATCCCTTCGGCACCGGTGCGTAGTCGGGATACACGCCAAACGCGCGCCTAACATTTGTACACAGTTGACATTTGTCACATGAGAACGGGTCGCTTCTACGATTCGTTCTTAAGTTCAACAGCTCGGCTGTGGAACGAACTGCCGGCCTCTGTGTTTCCTCCCTCCTACAACATGGGACTCTTCAAGACCCATGTTCACTCCTTCCTCTCCACAAAAAGACCCTCCACACAGCATCCCCAAAGATGAAATAGGCCCTGAGGGAAATTATTTTCTTCAGGGCCTCCTGTGTGAAGTTAATATAAAAATAAAAAAAAGTACCAACTACATAAATAACCGGAATTTTTTAAATCAACCCCTCATATAAATGATTTCCATCAGGGCCTATGTCATCTTTTGGGATGTTGTGTGAAGGGTATTTTTAAGGAAAGGAAGGATAACAAGGTCTGGGAAAGTAAAAGGTATGAGGGTTGGGTAAGAATCTAGGGATCAGTTTGTCCAGGAGTGACGGACATATGAATATATCTCCACCACTGTGGCGCAAGGCGATGGGTCTAGAGTCCAGTTGGATATGTCAAAGGGTCTTCCTAAACCAGCATGCCATTTCTCCAGAATTTCTGGCAGAAACGATGGAATTCAACACATCTCATATGTATTTTTTTTAGTGAGCTAAATATACTATTACTATAAAGGTAGGTATCATGTACCGATTTATGCTTAACTATATAATTTGAATATATTATTACTACATAGGTAGGTACCATGAACCGAGGTATGTTTAACTATAAAATTTGAATTAATTAGGAGTTGTTATAAAGATTAATGTAGGTATTTAAATGATTTCATCTTATGACATACCGAGATTAGATTATACTTCATCTGAGAATATCAACATCAGATGTGTGCATTACTTCAATTGGGTGCAATGACCTTTCGTTGAAAAAAGGAAAATGATTATCATTATGCATTATTTGTTTATATAAATAAAACGAGATTATAAACAAGTCGGATACTTATCTATATAAACGTAATGTGTTGATGAATGAAAAGTGAGAAGTATTATGCTAAGTGGAAAATCATTGCACTTATAGTCAATGAGATTTAATTAAACAAATATAATATTCTGCAATTAAACATTTATTATTTGTTTAAAGATACTTAGCATTGGACATTTTGAGAGTAACTACATCCACATCATCAGTGAACCGTTTGATAATAATAAAAAAAAATCTTTTCATCTTTGGAATAACTTGAGTAAAACTTCAAATTGTAATATTGAATATATGAGATTTTAATACCGCGAATGTAACCCAGATTTTGGCCCACAATTTGTTTTATGTTTAATTTATATTTAAAAATTTTGAGGCGCATCTTCGGACCGGTTATAGAAAATAGATTTTGTCGCAGACGTTATAACAATGAACTCTATACTCTGTTTAAGGAGCTAAACGTCACAAAATTCATAAAACTGTGAAGACTTCGGTGGCTAGGTCATGTGGAGAGAATGACCGAGCATCAAGAACCAAAGTCCCTCCTGAGCTCAAGACCGATAGGCAGAAGGAGCCTGGGAAGGCCAAGGTTAAGATGGAGCGACAACGTCCTCAAAGATTTATCTGCCTTGGAGCTTCGAAACTGGAAAGAGCTGGCGCGGGACCGAGATGAGTGGAGGAAGACTCTTGAGGAGGCCAAGACCCACCAGGGGTTGTAGAGCCAAAAGTGATGATGATGATTAATTTATATATTCAAGGAATTTTAAATTATATACTTTATTTCAATGTGTTTTTAAAACGACTGATTGCTTGGAAATGATAAACAGTACGTACTTATACATGTATAAATAACTACGTAATAGGTACATGTATAAATAACTACGTAGCAACTTCCTCTGCTACATCATTTTATCAGGGTCTGCCAAAGTAACCTCTGAAGATACAATTTTTTTGAGGATGAAAGGATTAATTAAGGAAATAACCAAATCACGGGGAGATAGGTGACTTATTCGGATAGTGGACCAATAATCAGAGTTAAAAATTGCACAGACGATAAACAATTTTCAATAAGATAAGAGATAAGGCATCAGAAAAAGAAAAGGAAAAAGCCTTAGGGCAAAAAGCCCACCTTTATCAACTAATAAATATGTATGTATATAAAGTAAGAACTCAACTGGAGATCAGAAAAAGACCATAAGTAAGACCACAGTAGAGATGGAGCGAAGGCAAAAAATGCGATGGGCTATAAAGGCACCCGGTCCAAAATAGGAAATATTGAAAAGACGAGAAATAACGTACACCCAATAATGGACACATCATGGCAAAAGACGAAGAATATAAAAAATAATGTCTTTATTTAAGTGTTTGATTTCTTGTATAAGAATCATTTTCAGAATTGCAGAAATCGATTGATGTACTTCTAGGTACCAACCTACATCATAAAATAACATTAAAATTTTCATCTGTGACGCTATCGTCGCTCTAGTAACTCTAGTATTCCTATCTAACAATGGATATGTTAACCAAATGATAATACTCAAAAATAGAGCAATGAGAGCTCGAAAACAAGTTACACCCGAAAGTCAAAGAAAGGGCACTGAAATTTAAAAAAATAAATTATTATATCAGAAATGTATTTCAACGTAACGTCAACAAGCACGATACACTTAATCAAAAGGAATAAAGATAAAAAAGACAGCGGGAAAAAAATTACGAATTAAACATTCTATAAAGAAAAAAAATATTGTTAAGGCATATAATTAAAAAATAATAATTTTAGTACATACCTATTGTAAATATGTAAAAAATATTTATCTAGACATATACTACAAACAATAAATGTGTAAATAAAATTAATTGCTTCCACAAAGCAAATTTTTCACAAATTTTCTGATAAAATTGAAGATAATTAGAATGTCATAATTTGTTCATTTATTGGCTGTATGTCTTAAGAATTTATTATAATGCACTAATTGCACTTATCGCTCTGGTTGGAGTCGTGTCGGTCCGAGGTAGGTAGGTACTTACTGTCAAAAATAGTCGCGGCATCATAAGTGCATCGTAAACTCAAAGCTCAGTCGAATATCATCATGAATAAATGCAGTTTCAGGCATTACAATATAACTTTAGGTTGGCACAGGGTAAGCGGTCTATTTGTATGAAATTCTTTGCATTTGTCTATTCTATTCCACAAGAACCCAAGCAGAATGCTCTGCTGCAATAATTATTGTCTATATGTAAAGACGAACTACGTAACAACAACAAAAATCAACTATTTAGAAAACAACGGTTTTCTGAATATTACATAATTTGGTAATCTTTCTCACAGAAGTCAAATTTGAATATCGTTGAACATGACAGTAAAAAGTGTAAAAGTTAACCAAATAAAAAAAACCTAAAGTTACATTTTTATCCAAAATCCAACAGACTGATTGATTGATATTTCACCGATGATTTTCAGATATATTCTTTTGATATTCTGTTGCGTTTTCCCATGTATTTCCACTTATGATCCAATATTTATAATATTTTAGATACTTAAATGGAATTTTTTTATAACCAGATTTATGTACTATTTTCAAGTTATCATATTGTACCTTGATTATTTACAAGCATACATAAATAGACTCGCTGCCAGTTAGACCCGAGACTACTTCTATACTGATTGGGTAATTAAATTAGTTAATCAAGATTGTTACGTAACATATTTTATTATTAATTCGTACCTTTTCTTTATAATTTCATTTTGATCAAAATATACATATATAATCTTTTTAAATCCACTGTAACGATTAATATCAAATATATACATTTAACATTTACCAAGTTATTTAATTAATACTACTATTCCTCAAAATCATAATTTAGAAACTTATGAATTTGCTTACTGCGGTTTAAGGCCAATGAATCCACCTAGATTTCCCCGTTTATCCCATATTTTTAGGTTCTATAAATTTGGCATATTATGGCCAGCGATCACTCAAACGTTTTTGAAGACTTGGCATAATATGCCAAAAATCACTGGAGAGGTTAAGAATTATTCGTTTTATCTCAAACGCATCCGTTCACAATTTAAATGGTTATTAGTATGAGATTCTTATTCATTAAAACATTATTAATTATTTTTTGTTGTCGTCATTTAACTATTTCTGTATCATGCCAATGAAATTACGAAACAATAAAAAAAAATCGGTCGGTATCTTTAAGATTTAGATTTGATAAAGACTCAGCAAGCTAAATTTGAGTTGTAATACGGGACTTCACATGCAGTTATATTAGCGTCTAAGTACCCACGCTCTAAGCAAGTACAACCATTCTTGAATCGCCCATTCATTATAATATTTCGTTGCGCGACAAAGCAAAATGGTATCTATTTCTGATGCATAATGAACACTTCTACCGGATGCCGTCCCGTACTCGGGACAAGAGTAATTAAAGGAAAACATATTCGTACGCGATATTAATGCGAGGGGACTTGTTATGCAATCAAACTTAAAGGGAAAACAAAATTTTCAATGCGTGGTAGAGCTTATATTCCCTTTACTGTGAAAGTTATTTTTTTAGTCCACAGCACATCATTTAATTAATATTAAATTTTATTGTAATAACTTTTGAAGGATATGCATATTAATCATTGGAGATTGTATGAAGAAGGGTCGGCCTCCGTGGTCAAGGGGTAAGGCCTCGACCAGCAAGCTGGATTCGGGTTGAAATCCCATCGTGTCCAAGTAAATTTACTTGATTAATTTGTGATTTTTTCACAAATTACTCATTTAAATAATATTTAGTATATTTGCGGTACATTCCAAAATGGAAGATACTATCAGTATCGCCCTGGTGTAAGACCATCATTCAGAATTGAAACGTTGCTTTAAACGCGTTTTACATTAAAAATAATAAGATAATACTAAATCTGAACGAAACACAAAACAGAACAAGACACAAAATAAAATGGTGATGGTCACAACTAGAAATCGAATCCAGGTTCTATGTCTTAAAAATCAAAAAATTGTCACAATGGTCGAATGGATAAAGGCGTTTTCCCAGTAAAACAGAGATCCTGGGTTCGATTCCCAGTTGCGACCGTCAACTTTTTATTATCTGCGTCTTGTTCTGTTCCACGTTTCGTTTAATTTTATTAGAAATATCTTCCACTTCAACGATTAATTAATATTTCATCAAAGATTGTCAGTGATGAGATTTCAGATTTTTAATCAATGGTTAAATGTTTAAAGACGGGATGTTTGACAAAATTTGAACAATTCATCAAATTTCAAAGTTGATTTACAAGTTACTACATGTTTAAATCAATATGTTGACATTTGTTATACCAATTTGAATATATTCACGACGAAGAGCGGTTCGAATCCCTACGAATACAATAATTTGTATTTTCTATTTTAATAATATCGACTACAATTCAGGACTACATTGACACTAAGGGTATTGAAAGCCTAAGAAATTTATTTATTTATTCTCGTCTTGAAGGTTTTTACACGTATACATTGTTATAGGTAAGTTATTCAGAAGTATGCTTCTTTTTTAATTGCAATTTATTGATTTTTAAAGGCAAATATATTTAGAATAAAAAAAACTAAGAACATAGGTAGTATATTTGCGGCACGCTATGGATGTACTGATAGGTGCTATTAGTATCGCACTTGTAAAAGTCCACTATTTAACATGACTTAAAGGTTGTTTCAAGTAATTTTAACTATGCTTGTTTTTTTTAATTTTTATTTGGTACATTATTTTGTTACAATTTATGTTTTCCAGTAATGTAGGCCTCACTGGGTGGCTTGCCCGTGCTGAGGCCTTCATTTTATAATATGAAAATAATCTACATCTACATATAACATTTAAAGAGAAGATAATAAATTTGAAAAGAAAATAATAAATTTAAAATTAAAAATACGAAATACATAATAATACATGTAAAATTAAAAAAATAATATAATGAAAATAATCTTGTGTGTTTGTGAGTGATGTGTGTGTTACGTGTAGGTTTTATTTTTATTTTATGCTATGACATTTTGGTAATATTGTCTTTTTTGTTCTTCAATCCATTTTGTAATTTTGTGTGTGAATTTATTTTTATTTTCCTCAATTTAAATTTCAAATTTTACACTGTTGAAAGCTTTTATAACATGGTATTGGTAGTGTCTTTGTCCAAAGCTTGAATTTACTGTCGGAGTTTTTATGTTTTCTTTGTACGCTTGTCTAACTGGTCTGTTAGTGCTATTTTGTGAATGTTGAAATTTATTTTTTTTTGTCAAAAATGTAGTTTAGTAGTGTTTTAATGTATAATTGGCGTATATCTAGTACGTCACAGCTGTTGAATATTTGGTCTGTATCAGTCAGTGTTTTTTTAGTATTACCTTTAAGATCGTTTTCTGTGCGGTTTCTATGTAATTGATAGCCGAGTTTGTTGCTCCTCCCCAAGCAATAATTCCATATTCTATTATTGACTGGCAAAGTGCAAAATATATTGTTTTCAATTGTTTTATTTTATATATGTTTCTTATGTTTAGGAAAATGTGTATTGTTTTGAGAAGTTTATTTGTGATTTGTTTGATGTGAGGTATCCATCTAAGGTTATAGTCAATTACAATTCCTAGATACTTTATTTGTTCTGTTTTTTCTAGAGGAGGGCAATCGCAGATGTTGGTGTTTAAATATTCGTGTATTTTTAGGGTGTTTGTGTTGTTTTTTGGCTGTCCCGTGCTATTTATACTGTATGTTGTGAATTTTGTCTTTGATATGTTAAGTGTAAGTATGTTTGAGTCTAGCCATGTTTTCACTTGCGAGATTCCCAAATTCGCTATGTTATATACATTATTCCAATCCTTAGATTTGAAGAGTAAAACTGTGTCGTCAGCATAGCTAACTATTTCACCGTCTATTTTCATGCTGCAAAGTTTATTTATGTAAATAGTAAAAAGAACGGGCCCTAGTATGCTTCCTTGTGGAACTCCATATGTAATCGGCAGTGGTTTACTAGTATGGTTGTTAATTTTGACTTGTTGTGTTCTGTTACTCATATAACTTTTTAATAGTTGAAGTTCCTTGCCTTTGATATCCATGTTTTCTAATTTATTAAAAAGTGAATTGTGGCAGATTGAGTCAAATATGTTGATTTTATCTAATAGCCAAATAGGTGCTTCCTTACTTTCCTGTTCCCGAACTTCTTCCCCTTGCCAGTCTCTCCTCTCCCTTCATCCTGATGACCCGAGAAGTGGATGACAAAGTCCCACTAGTTCTGAACGGTTATAAGAGGCCAGTTTGGGGAGACCCTTTGACTCCTCCAACTGGTCTAATGGGAGGGATATATACATACGTCCGTCTCTCCTGGATACATTGATCCCTAGATTCCTACCCAACTCTCATACCCGTTACCTTACCAGAACTTACTCTCCTACCTTTACTTATAAAAGCCCGACGACACAGCATCCCAAAAGATGACATAGGCCCTGACGGAAATTATTTTCCTTTTATTTAATTATTTTAGTTTGTTTTTGAAACGGTGGTCTTTCACCACGGTGATACTAACAGTAACTTCTTCTCTGGAACGTGCCATCAATAGGTACCCAGTACCCATATAATATAAATTATTTTAAATGAACTAATTGTGAAACAACACAAATAATTTAAATTAAATTTACTTTTCGTGCCAGGATTTAAAACCGTTACTTCCGGATTCACAGTCGAGAGCCGTACCCTTCTTTATAATAACTGAAGTTTGACCACAAAGTTATAAGCACCATAAAATATTTAAAAAGTTATTCTAAAAACAGTTAAATTTCTCAATGGTTTCTTAGACCGATATCAATAATTAATACTAATCCATTCAGGAATAACCGAAACCTATTAAAAAAAATAACACTACGCAATCATTAGTTTTCGAAAATCTAGCTGATTCATAATACCTGGTATCTATATTAATGGGTTTTCAATATTTTTTTATTGGTTTTCAAATCGTCTGTCATCATACCATGATAATTCAACACGATACAAAGAATTCAACGCACCTTAAAGTAATATAAAGTCAATAAAAGCTATGAAAAAAACTAAAATAAACCCTATCTACGTGACTTGTTTCACCAAGCTTTTGTTTTATCACTTTTCAAGACTTTATATCACTTTTAAAAGGTGTATCTAATTGTAATTCTGATGAGTTATCCGGTCACCCATAGGGCTCGGAGATTCTGCAATAGTGACCAGCTAAACAATTCAAACAATTGAGTTCTGGAACCTCCTCTGGGCTGGTGTCCCAACTGACTTGATTTATTGCAAATAATGGCAGTCTGATTCGTCTGATTTGATTGAAAATCGACCGATTTCCATCTCTAATGCACAAATGCATTGTAGGTTTGCTGATGCTATTCTAAAAGTATTTAATTAGAGCCTGCTCTAGGAAACTAGCAGCATTGATCCCCGGTGCACTGATGCATGTACGCAAAACTCGACGGAAGCTTGCTGAACAACCGTTCACAGTTGATGTTGGCTTCATGAGAACGGGTTGTTTCTTCGACTCGTTTTTGTATAAGTCAGCTCGTATGTGGAACGAGCTACCGGCGTCTATTTATTCTCCTTAATTTAATCCGTTCCTCTATATTAACCCGCCTCACAACACAGCCCATCCGGGTGGCGATATAGTTCCTCTGTCTTTACACAGTACAACTAGGGGCGCATTTGTGAGGACACATAAAAAGAAATGCTGAATTAATAGTATCCTGACTAATTCCAACCTTGCTTCTTCCCTCAACATTTGCAAGTGTATTTTATTTTAAGCTAATGAATGAAAGATACCCAACATATAGCTAGCCACTCATGTCCTATGTCCTAGGTTGGTACTCGGCTAATTTTATTCGAGAAAGCAAATAATAATCTGAATTCCGGACCAAGATGTCCCGTCTGTTTATTTTGCGGCATCAAGTCGCAGCATCCGGTCAGATGCCAACCCAAATGGACAACGAGCCATTTCTGGTGACAAGGTGAGGATTTGCTGCTTCTGGATTGCTATCGAATCTCATAATATTAGAAGTCAAGATGGAAATATAAAGCTACCTCGAAAGTTTTAAGGTAGAATATTTAAGGGTAAATTTTAAAGAATTCATAATCTGCTCTTTTGTAGATGGCGCTAATTTAATTACTTCACTTAAATACACGTTTTGCAAGTTATGCTTTAAAATATTTTGACATATTATTTGTTTGCGCCAGTATATACGCAATATAAATATGAATAAATTGTTTTGTCAATATAAAAACTCAATTCTTTCAAGAGAGGCATACGAATACAATATTGTATCGGTGATTCAATCCAATATTGTTGTTTAATGCCTTTCATGGAAGAATTTAGTTTTTATAACCAATTCCAATTTCAACAACCACAACACGGGCATGTGCCTAGCTTGGTGGTCTAAGCATACCTAATAATTGTAATGTCACTGAATAAAAAATTTAAAAAATAATAAAAAAAACAATTCATAATTTGTTTAAAGCATAACTTGCAAAAATTGTTGATTCCTAAACATAATTAAATTACCACCATCTATGAACGAGCAGATTTGGATTTGAAATAGAATTTTGGTTTATTTTATATTTTTTGATTAAAAGGACAAAGCTTGGTATTTCTTAGTTATGAAATGGGAATAATAATGGCCCTGGACGCATCAACTCATCTGGGAATTCATCAGGGATTCAGAAATGGACCGCAGATACTTTCGGTTTTCGTTTTTGAATCCGTTTCAGAGCTGAGCGTTCTGTCATCTCGATATGCAAGATAATAATTCTGAAATCAAATATTTCATCGTCGAGCGCAGTTTTAATCGTCTTCAAAATTTTACGTTTTATATTATTATCATTAGTTATACGGAGAAAACTTTCCGATAAAATATTTTTAATTTGAAAATCACTTCAAATTATTCGCATTCCTGTTAAAAACGGGATTTTTGGCCAATAACGTATGAATTGAAAGGTATCGTGATAAACTTTAAGTAAAGTAACAACGTAAAAACAAAAAAAATCTGAAAATTTTTGCATTCTGTTATAGTATATTATTTAGACAAACGCAGGTAGATGAACACGTGTTCCGATATTATTATGAATTTACTATCACTTAATCAGAAAGCGGCTACCAATGCTACCTACGAAAGCGGCACGTGCATAATTGCAAGGTTTATGTTGAAACTTCTAAATTGATTTTCTCAAGTTCTATGGACCCAAAGGAACTTAATTTTTAGGTAAGTACTCAAATTCCCGTATTAAGCTTTAAAGATGGTTTGTATTTGAGATATGTAAATATGAATGTTAGAGGGAGCGCGCTGATATTAAAAAAAACGATAATAATTAAGCGAAAATGGTGAAAATATTTAATAAAACGCGACTTAACGAAAAATGCTCTAGTTGCATTTAAAGATACACTGTGAATTTTTTCATGCTTATAAAATATTGAATAACGATTTTTTATATCGAGGAAATTTCACATAATCAACGTTTGGGCATAACAAATGTCTAGATATCTTCTAAAATAACATATATTTTTTTGGAAGTAAAAATTTAAGGACGAGAAACTTGTTATAAATGGGTAGATATTTGGTATGTGGTTGCAATTATTGATTTAAAGTGGAATCAAAACAACATTTCAATAAAATAGTTTTCTAAGACCATTATTGCAAGACTTACGTTCGAACTTCTAACCCCGTGTTCTTAGGTTCTATGGAGTACCGCGTACTGCGGATTACCAATGATTAAAATATATTTTTAATAAATCTGGATTATTAATTTTTCTCCGTGCTTAAACTCGAAAGAATCGTTGACTAAATTTGATAAGAGAGGATGGAGGGAGAAAAACATCAATATTAACTTGTATACATAAATTGGCATTCGGTCTTGCTTCACCGATATTTCATTAGCATGTGCTCTGAAGAACTAAACTAAGAAGCACAAATTCTTCTTCATGTTCTTAAAAGCTGGGATGTGAAATAAATTTGTGACTTTTCTGTTTCCTCCCTCGCACAAAAAAGAGTAGTGACCGATTAATTTATTTTCATTTCCTGAAAAATTCCTTCAAATTAACATCATAAAAATATTCATTTCCGATTGTGTGTCTATCTGAAACTTTGGTTTAGTGAACTATGGAACCTGGATTTGCTTAAAATTAATGTGTCATTTTCAAAATTAGAACTGATTGTGTTAAAAATTTAGGCAAGCGATTAAGTAATAAGTACAGTATTTAAAAATAAATAACTTTAATTTTCTTTTTCTTAGTTTGAATTATAATATTCATAAAATAATGATTTTTGTTATCTGTGCGTCCTGCAAAACTTTGGTTCACTGGTCTCAAATTTGTCAAACATTCCAAGTCAAAATTGGCGTTTTCAAAAATGGAACTGATGGTGTGAAGAATTCAGACAAACGATTAATCAATTATATGTATAAAATAATATTTTTATCCGAAAATTATTGTTGTCTTTATAAACATTGGAACTGATTTTAAGAGTTTGGACTATCCCGTGACTTTCAGGGGTCTGTGCTAGTATACAATAATAACATATTCTTTGGTATCTACCTTCTACCATTATATATTCCATCGATTTTCACTGCTCTGAAGCAAAGCCGACACCTTTGAAATTTAAAATTGAGTATTTTTCAGACTATTTCCACCTTGTTTTTGAGCCAGTATCAGAATGTACATAACATCCGTTTAAATCATTTATTTTCCCATCCAATAATACCCCACACTCACGGCCTTAACTTGAATTACATAACAGTTTTACACTCGAATAATCTGCTCATTAAAAATAAGTGTCGGCCTATTGATTTATTACCCTGTTGATTGAACAAATAAATGTAATCAGTTAAGATTAATTCAATTAACAATTAAATTGATTTACGTTCCTTAAAAATGGATATACGACATACGATTTTTCCCATCTATTCATTCATGCTTTACTGCATCAGTACAAGATATATTCTGGGATTTGATCTGGTTCTTGATGACTTATTTTTTTACTATTTTCCTCGAAGTTTTATCGTGTCGAATATTTTTCCTTTTTTATGGTTGGATTTGTATAGATAAATTGTATTTTTCCGGGTGGGAGTTTTTAGTTTGCAGGTTTCGTGAAAGAATAACGATGTTGCTTTATTTAACAAGCATTCCGAGTAATCAGTGTTTCCGGTCCATCGCATAAGATTCATTCAGAAGTTGGGTTTCTTATGTCTTGCATTATGTTTTCAGAAAACAGAGGAAAACTCAAATAACTCGAATACGTCGAATTTTTATTATATTGAAGAAAATAAGCAGGTTGAAATGACCAGTGTACAGATAATGGTAAAAGGAAAACTAGTATTGCTAATTTAATAAGAATCTCTTAAAATTATTCAAAATCCGGTTAAAAACGGGATTGCAGGCCTTTAAATAATGAATCAACAGGTTTACGTGTAATATTACAACGAACAGCAAACATTCAGTCTAAATGAAGGTATGTCCATTCCGAAAATCTTTGTAAATAAAAATGTAAATATTCGTTTGCACACAATTTTGGAAATTTCAAAGTTTGTTGGTATTAGTGTCAGGAGTGTTTAGAGGGTTTGAATGGTAATAGAAGTCGGGGACACCCGATGTATAATTAAACTACTCAAATTAAAGTCGATGTATAGTAGTTTTTTAACAGTAACATTGTGGTATACAGTGGGGAATGATGGAAGAAGTCGTAGACGCTCGAGAAAGATATTAGCAATAGAGAAGCAATGCGGGGTCCGCCAGTAACTAATTAATACTGGAAACAAATACTAACTTATCTGTAACCTTCTATATTTAGTAAAAAGCCAATGCATTTAAAAAGACAACTAAAAAGAACGACTGAACTCAAAAATGGTTAGTAAAAACAAAAAAATTATATTGATTATAAATACATTAGTATCCATTGATTGTATGCATGTAATTGTACAAAGTGTGATATCTGCCGTTGAGTGTGTGTGCCTATATATATGTTGACCGTCTTATATCTATCCATCTATGTATTTTATGCCTTTATATAGTAGTCAATTGAAATGTTATTCATCGGTATCTATTTTCTATAATGTGTGTAATTGACCTGATGACAAACGGCTTTGGTAGTTTTGCGGGTGCTTATAAAGAAGAATAAAAAAAACCTTTACTCAACTTTTTTAGAAACCTAACCGCACTGTTTTTTTTCTCATTTAGGTCAAAATATGAACATTATATTTTGACAAAATATAGCATGTATTGAAAAATGAAAATGGTAATTTAAAATCCATCGAGTGAAATTTATATTCCAGAGTTATGGAATTTCGCTCTGAAAAACAAAACATAAAAATCAAAATACAATCTGGAATCAGAAGTGGGTCAATCCGACGCTCATTTTTTCTGAATTCATTAATGGCTCCTGGTTTAAACGAGTGTGGCACGTTCTTGTTCTTTTTCGTGCGACATTATTCGCTTTTGCTTCGCCTCCGACTTTTTGTTCCATCCACATCCTGCCATTCTTAGTTGGCGGATGAATGAATGCAACATCTCGAGTTGGAATTCAGAGATGAACGGATATACGAGTGATAGTTTGAGGTTTATTGTGTTTTGCAATGAAAGCTGAAAGTGATTTAATGGTAAATCAGATGTTATCATTAATTAATCAGATTTTATTACTTTTCAGGATTAAAACTTATATTATCGATGTATTCCTTGGACGATTGATAACAAACAAAAAAGAACACGTAATAGTACGTAATTAATTAAAGTTATATTCCTTTGAAGAGTAGTAATAATATCAAATTTGAAATAATAAGGTTCGTCAATCATATAAATCATTTCCTTATAGTATCAGTTAATACGGGAATCTATAATGCCGGTAAGTTTAATATCTGTAAGGACTAATCCAAAACTGGCTTGAAATTCAACCTTTTGCATCTATGTCAATAAGTAGAACACTGATGCGCTATGGTTTGGGTATAGTCGTAATTTTTAAGAAGCCATAAACCAAATTTATTTTATGTAGACTAAAACGCTTATCACTAAAAATAAATAGGTAGGTTAGTGCAATAATAAAACGGTTATTTTACCTAAAGAGCGCTTTATTCTAAATAACCTAACCTGTTTTATATTAGCTACACACAGGAGGCCATGAGGAAAATAATTTCTTTTAGGGCCTATGTCATCTTAGGTGATGCTGTGTGGAGGGTATTTTTTTATGTATTAAGGAGAGGAAGTTCTGGGAAAGAAAAAGTGTAAGGGGTGGGTAGGAATCAGGTTGTCAATGTGTCTAGGAGTTACAACTGCACCGACAACAGTGGAAGGAGCTGGGTCGAGATAGTCTGACTGGAGAGGTCAAAAGGCCACCCTCAAACCAGTAGGTGAGCAGACGCATCCGCGGCCAATACCAGGACAACCCTGACTCCATGAAACCGGGCACTCCTGCTAAGTCACCAATGGTAGCGATCCACTTGGGGTGACCTATACTATAAAACCTATAACTATATTTACCTATAAGATAATATAATGAGGGCAAAAAAAATTTAAATCATGAATATCGTCGGCATTTAATGACACATGATTAAATTTCTGCCATCTCGGAACAGGAGCAGCCTACTAAGGTGGCTTACCTATGTATGTATAAATCTATTTGTTTGTACCTTGGTTAGTAAAGATAATTGAAACTGCGAATTAAAATATTTGCAAGCAGCAAACTCCCTTACTTGGGAAAATTAACATTTTAGAATTAATAATAGTATAAATATCTTAAATATATAACTGTATATGTATACGTACTTTTAGATTCATTGTGTAGATATGATTATAATTATGGTTCTATGTAAATCATCTGATAAAAAAATCAACAACAATGAGTAGGTAGATGATTTAAATTAGATATCTACTAATAAGCATTGAACTTGATTCGGTGTACTGCGCTGTACTTTCAAATAAATTTATGAAAATTTTTCCAATCCTGAAATTATCTTCAAAATATTACTAAAATTTAATAATACTCTGTAATCAGTCACTGAAAATTTTAGCTAATTTATAAGTAAATGTAACAACATAATTTAAAAGAATAATGAAATTAATTAATCTGACGTTATTAATCCTATGCATCATTTCCCCCAACGCGTTGCGCGCGCACAAAATATCTTCATTTCTATTGTTTTATTATGCTCGGTTGGTGTCCAGAATAGAACGTGTCCAATATGAACGCGGTATGAATGAATCCTGCAGAATAACCGCATACCCCGTCCGTGTTATTGTATAGAGGTAGAGACTATAGGCGCTTCCGCCCGATGGACAGTGGACATTTTTTTGGCGTCCACTTTTCGACGCCCAGCATCTCGGACGTCGTGAGAAATGGCGGCGACTCGTTTCCGGTAGAAAGAGCTTTCAAACAAAGGAAACGGACTGCTATTAAGTGAAAGCGGAAGTCGATAATCTATTATCTTCTGAGTTTATACATTTGTGATTAAAGATTTATTGGTTGCTTTGCTATTATCTTCTTGCTATTATTAGTTTCTGCGGCTGCGGCATTATAATATATTCACCGATGTAATATTCCAACATCATTATGGTCATTAACTGTATTAGTTGTCTGAGAATAATTAGAAAAACATAAATTACGAATTACAACTGTCAAAAATTTTCGTTGTCATTTTATAATGTCAGTGTGAAATAAGAAAAGTTAAAGATCCACATCAATTCATGAATGGTAAGCTCCGGCTTCATGAAACTTGCACAGAATCTATAATTGAAATGCAGTCGCCACGAAATGAAAGATAATTATTTTTTATAAATATACGAACATGTTACAATAATTTATAAATGTAGGAATTTCGAAGCTAATTTACATCAAATTATTTTTTTAACGAAAATGACAAACTCAATTGAGAAATTATGTCTCGTGTTTGAATTGGGGAGTGGCGTCATTATTAATTATTAATTGATTTATTTATTTATTACACGCCCTAGTGGGCTTTTCTTTAAAAAAATACAAGCATTTTGTATCAGAGTAAACACTTTAAAATTAATATAATTGAATTTAAAAGATTCAACAAAAAAACATAACAGAAGCGGAGAAGTTATATGGATACATTGTTTAGAAGGGGAAATTTTTCATTAATTGAGGTACATAATAATTAAATAATAGTTATAAACTTAGATTATAAATTTAAATAATATATGTTGATGACTGTTGAACGGAATAGAAATATAATATACTTAAATTAATTAACTTCGGTGGATGAGATAAAATAAATATCAGCTTATTTTTTTTAATGAAAATTTTTGGTGAAGCAGAGTATGTACATAGTTGTGTTAATTGTAATATAAATGTGAATGAATAACAGATAAGTTAGTGATGATTTGTTAATATTGATTTAAAAAAAATAATATTTATGTTATAAGAATCCAAGTCAATTTTTTCCATTGTTCAAACATTGGTATATAATTGTGCATTTGAGGAACAGTTTAATTTTTCCCTTCTAAAAAAACAGAGAAGAACAAACAGTTGGTTCGTACTCGTGTACTCGCTTGTAATTTGGAAAAGAACATCTGAACAATGAGCTGACAATGACGGCAGCCACACGGAGGGCATGACCAAGCAAACAAGTGGATAAAAAACGTTGAGTTGTCTCAGGTCTTGAATGCGTGCATTTGCACTTGTCGACACACGTCCGTCCACGGATGGATTAAAAATCTTGTCACCCGGTGTTTACTTGAACGCTTTTTGAAAAATAAGCAAAGGTATTAACCATTTGTGTTTCTCTCGTGCTAAAAGGTGTGAACAAAATAATCAATTTCGAGCGCAGGAATGTTTAACCCTTGTGTCACATGTCGATAAATCTTGCAGTCGCTTCTCAGAATAATAATATATGTTTGAAAGTGTATAGTGAAATTTACGTACCAAATGGCACAAAAAAATATTATAATGACCCAAGTAAAAAATCACTATCATAGAAATTTTTCAAATATGAAGTGAGTTCCTACGGCTGATTCAAAATCTTTAATGTCAGCATTTAGTGACACATACCTACACATTATTCTATAGGGCGTTCAGTAGCTGAGTTGGCGTCTTTTTTCCACCCAGGCTTCGTTCAATTCCTCGGATGGCCTAGTCCTGCATCACGAAACTAACAACATTTTTTACTTACTGTGGCAGATTTTTAAATATTGTCAAGTTATTCGTAAACCGGGAATGTTTTTTTAAAATTATTTTTTTATTTAAAAAAATATAAACGTATAAACATTTTTTATGATCCATAATTGACAATTTTTGTATTTTTTTTGGAAGAATTGTCAGTAAAATGTGTAGACACGGTTAGTATCTATTATTTGAGATTTTAAAGCCTTGAATATTTTATCGAATGTGGCAATGAATGTGTAATTTATAATTATTTTTTAACAGATAACATTCTGTGTTTTTCCACTTTAAAATGTCAAAATATATATTGCATTTTTATGCAGTAGGTACCTATCTGTAGGTATTAACGTAATATAATAGGAATCGAACTAAGAACCTCCTGTATAAAAGCCTCATATTTGAATTGTATTCTTTTTTTCTGAAAATAATGAGAAAAAATTACGAAACCCACCAAAATTCTACAAGATGTGATGGTTAAGATATTCAACGGAAATTCATAATTGTCATAAGTCAAATATTGATTCAAAAGATAATTCAATAAATAATGCAAATGTTTGCTTCCTGTGCTTGCAAAATCCAAAGACAATTGAAATTGTTCAGAAATTTAAATTTTGTTTGCCTCATTTATTATTCTTGAAATTCCTGCCAATTAATACCGCCTCTGCCTGTTGTCCGTCTTCGCGTTAATGAAAACACAAAAAGGTAGAAAAAAAAATTTGAATATCTACGCAAACAAACGAATGGACAGTATGGCGGGCTGACAGGTGAAAAAACAAAAGAAGGCAAACAAAGAAACGTCAGATGTGAAATCTGAGAGACAAATGAAAGACGCTGGACAAGAAAGAATTGCACAATAAGACCACCTAATGTGGAGGCGTATACTCTGTTTGATTAACAGGTTAGTATTAGATGAATAATTAGTTTTTTGTGTAGATTAAAATTCTTTTCAACGCTTAATTTTATTAGCGTGTATTTAAGGTGTTTTTCAGCTTTTGACCACATAGTATAGGCAGCCACACAAAGTTATAGTAAAATAATAATGGTTTCCTGATAAATGCTTTTTTTGTAGCAAATATTCCCCCAGGCAGTGAGTAAATCTGAAATCAAAAAGATCCTAAAAGATTCTCCACACTTAAGACAACTTAGATTCTCTACAATTATGTAGGTGTGAATAAAATGCCAATGATTTCTAACATCACTTTAAAAGGGTTTATTCAAGATGGTTTAAAAAAAGTTCCGTAATTCGAAGAATCCTTAATTTCAAGAAAGAAGAAAATCTGGTTGTGAATCAGCAATTCATCAACTAATGAGTTATAACGTCATGAAATTTCCACAATTTTTTATTATCTGCAAACTTCTAGGCCAAGCTTCAAAGCATATAAATATCAAAATATTGCAAAGTCATTTTTAATAAGGGAAAATGAGTTTTAGAAATCAGTGAATTTGTCAAAATAGAATGCAGGACGCCATTTAGGATGCATTATCTTCAATTTTAATCAAAATTTGTGGCTGATCGGGAAGCAAAATTATTGCAATAAAAAGTTTATTGTTTTGGTGGATATGAAAGGTACATCGATATAAATATTATGTAAGATCATACTTAATAGTTTATAACTTTAATGCAATTATTTTATTCAATGGTGTTTCTGTATTCTTTATAGTGAACGGCAAAAACTAGATTTTTAGCCGAAACCGAAACCGAATTTCGGCTTCTGTTCCAGTTTTGGCCGAAACCGGAACATAATTAATTAAGTTAAAACACTATATACCTCGAAATTAGGCGTTTTTATTGTTTATCTTAATTAATTAAATGCAAAATGAACTAAAATACATCAATTTTATGGTTTTCTTTTAGCGTCGTTTAATTCGTTATTTTATAATAGTTACAAACATATAAAAGCTCTCAGGACTACTAAATATAGTTAACAAATTAACTAGTTTTAATTGTCTTTATTTAGACTTTAAACAATGGAAATAGGTAGAAATTATAATATTATTTATGTTATTCTAAGGCATTCTCAGGGCATACACATCACGAACGTTCTGGCTTTTTTGAGCCGAAACCAAAAATCCGGTCGGATACAAGAGCTTTATGCATTTTTCCAACAACCCAAGAACCAAGACGTCTTACAATATTTAGTACCACATTCAACTAAATCAACACATAATAATATTCTAGTAATGACATTTGCCTCGCGTGTGGGCCTGAGATGAAGTACACCGGAGCTCGCATCATCCGAGGATTGGATGTGTGATTGTTGATTGGTCTGTTTGAAAGATGTCAGATTCGGTATGCAGATGCATTGGACGTTGTACTACTTATCCCAGTAAGTCTAATGCAACTAATTTGGGAAGCGTTGGTACAACGAGAATAATGCTTTTGTTCCGAATGTGAAAATCTTTGTACAAAATAAATTCAGTGGATATTTGTTTAAAAGACAAAAAGTAAAATATTGCTACAGCAACACTATATATATAATATTAAAATAATTATTTGTTAGACGACACAAATTAATTAAATAAAATTGAGCGTGAACGACGTAATTTTAAACCGCGACCTCCGAATTCACGACCACGGAAGCCGACGGAGTTCATTTCAAAAGTGGTGGAGAATATTATGAGTTAAAAGTGAATGGTATAAGAAGACGGGGATACCCAATAAAAACATGAACATGAAATAAAAACAACAACCTGCCCTGATAGATATCAGTGGGGCATAAAACTGGAAAAGGAAGGTATAAAATAGTCTGAATGCTGTAGAAATTAAATCCCTGAGACGTGTGTGCGGTAAAACCATGTATGATCGTGTAAGAAATGTGGAAATCCGCAAATATTGATGCACGGCTGATGTATGCGTAGTGAGTAAGATTAAAAAAGGGACGCTCAGATGGTTTGGCCATGTATAATGAGTGAACGAAGAACAGAGTGTATCGAGAAAACATGAATACATGCAGTCGGGGAAGCCCGCGGAAGACTTGGAATTATCAAGTTAATCAGATACTTGAGTCAGGCCGTGTCGAGAGTCAGAATATTAGAAGAATACGCATGGGAAGATGTATAAATGTGAATGAGGCAAGAAGTGTGTGCCAAGACCGAGTTTGGCGGTCCGTCCTCTCTGCCTACCCATGCGGTGAAACTGCGTGATGGTTAGTTAGTTAATTAGTCAGATTGTTCTTAGGGATCCTTTGAAAAACTGCTGTAATCTAGAAGTGAAGTCTATGTAACATTTACAGAATAAAAGGGGTATTTGTATTAAATAAGCCAGTTTATAAGGGTTCCCAGAAAAAATTAGATATAGATTAAAAATATTAAATTTAGTTCGCAAGGAAAACCATTCAAAAAATATTTCAGTAATGAAACCTTATTTAATTAATAAAATGCATTATTATTAATATCTGGTGAGCCTACACCACCTTTATGCATTATTAAAGCTTATAATTTTCATAAACTATGGAACGGCCAGCATTATGTACGAATAATAATCGTTACACGTCGGTAGCAATTTTCAACCAAAACGTATTTGCTTCGCACTTGAGGTCGTTAAGGGTACAATGGATTGCTGGATACTCGAAGCGTCGCGACGCCCCGACTGTCACAGAGTATCGCAAGGCGTAACCATCGTCCACGGTGAGTTTATTGTACCAAATTTATTACAAATTGAGGACAGTTGAACACTGTATAAAGGTTTATTCATGGTTAGTACGTATGACATTGTTATAGGCTGTTTCCGTTTGGTAGTACAGATGTTCGGTATGAGAAATAAATTGACATTTTTGGCCCAGGTCTTATTTACCTAGAAAAGCTTACAAAAATTTTAGATTACAAGATTACATCTTCCTACAACTATACCCATAACTTAACTTAGACTGTAGAAGATGAATCGTTTTATATTACTATTATATATATATTTCAACAAGTTACTCCGAAAAAACATATTTATTTATTTATTGATACATTACTCTACAGTACTTTACATTTCAATTCAGCAACGTTGGCCTCACTGGGTTGTTCACCCGTGCTGAGGCCCCCATTTTAAAATATACGAGTTTATACATTTAAACAAAAAACAACATTAAAATAAAGATAAATTTACATCAAAAATAAAGATTAGAAATCAAAATCCAATTCTCACACCAAAATAAAAACATTAGAAGAGAATGGAAATCGGCATTTACAATGATCTATGTGCTTGTGCGTGCCGCTTGCCTTATACATTTTTTGTGTTGCGTGTATATGTTTTATTCTCTTATGTTATAGAATTTTGGAAATATTGTCTTTTTTGTTCTTTAATCCATTTTTTTATTTTGTGTTTGAATTTATTTTTACTTTCCTCAATTTTTGTTTCAAGTGGAAGACTGTTGAATGCTTTGATTGCGTGGTATTTATGGTGTCTTTGTCCAAAGGTAGTGTTTACCGTCGGAGTTTTTATGTTTTTTTATACGCTTTTCTGACCGGTCTATTAGTGATATTTTGTGTTTGTTGGGGATTGTTTTTTTGGTCGAAAATGTAGTTTAGTAGAGTTTTAACATATAATTGGCGTATATCAAGTATGTCACAGCTTTTAAATATTTGGTCTGTGTCGGTTAGTTTATGTTTTTTGAGTATTACCTTTAATATCGTTTTCTGTGCGATTTCTATTGCCTTCATTCATTGCCTTCGTTTACAACAGTTCGTTAGGACGATTAACAGTTTTTTCTGCATTATTTTTCTTTCGTATGGTGGAGGATTCAGATATGAACATCTAGGTCAGAAAGCTAGTCTAGGGCCTCAAGCGTGTGCCCCGTGGACCTTTACAATCCCGCCTGGGAATGAATATAGCGGGCATTCTTTAAAGTTTGAAAATTTTGAAATACTATACAACAACATTCAGGTTTTGAACATTTTAATTAAGGTTTAGTTTTGCAAATTTCATAATAAACATGTTGTATAAAACGAAAAAAGTGAAGTCACCATAACTTTTAGTTAGCACTAAGTTTGTCTAATGAAGCGTGTTTTTATTTCGTGTGAAGTTGGTAATTACAGTTTATATGACAAAACCCATATTTGCTTTTACCATCATCATTAGATCATACATTAAGGGTTCCATGCTAACTCAACACAGTGACTATTCAACAACTTTTGAAAAGTGATATAAAGTCATTAAAAACGACTAAAAAAAATAAAATTTAATCTAACCTAACCTAACCTAACCTACATAACCCAGTTAATAAAGTCTATGTTTCATCACTTTTCATGACTTTATATAACTTTTTAAAGATGTGATGAATTATCATTTTAATGATTTATCCGGTCACCTACACAAAAATAGCAGCAAATAAAAATATGCGTTAAGGAAATGAAGATAATGTTGGTAGTCCTTAGTCGAAGTATGCCCGAAAAAGATGGAGTCAAACTGGCTCAGTGGTAGCAAAGCTCCGACAAGGCTGAGATTCAGTTCCTACACGTGACCGATTTTTTTCTGATTGTTCTATTTCAAATTTTCGTTTGAGAGTCGCTAATATTGTCTTTCACGATTGATGTATTATTTTATCAGTCCCTAGAAGTTTTAATTCTGAACCACAGGTAAAATAACAAATACTTTTCGCTAATCAGGTGGAACCTCTGTGTGTCCAATTATTCGCTCTTTATTATCCGGGTACGAGAGAGGAATGCTACTTAAATCAACTCTCCGTTGCTGAAATCGTTATTTAGTCGCATCGTCGTGTTCTGTTTGTTGTGTTGGTAACACCAACTATCTTATTACAAAGAAACCCCTGTCGACTAAAATTGGTGTAGATACCTACATATTATTGTGGTTACTTTATGCAAAGTAATAATAATAAGAATATTGGAAAATTTCTATAGCGCCGTTTTTGAGAAATATCACCTCAGGGGGGCTTTAAAGTTGATGCAGGTATTACAAAAAATATAAATATTACAAAAATAAAGTGAAGTTAAGTTAAGTAAAATGAAAAACAGTAACAGGTGACACGAATATAGAAGATGGAGACTCTGCAGCAAGAATCCTAGGAGATGAAGAAAGTGGACCAGCTGCTGCAGCGAAAGAGTCCACTGCGTCCACCAACAGTGCCAGCACGAGGTTCGTCATCCATCCAGGTATGTGTCTGCTGCTAATAAAGCGCTGACATAATATCTCCACATAGATAACAGACCTTGGCAGCACCGCTGTGAGGTTCACCGAAGACAGAAGGTGGAGACTTTGCAGCAAAAATCCTAGGTGATGAAGAAACTGGACCAGCATCATAACAAACATCAATATATAAACCTATCTTAAGTCATTTCAAGCAATGCGATCGTAGGGCGATGTTGAAATTGTCTGCCACTCTAATTATGCTATTTTGGCTACAGATGACAAAATCAAATCAGTTCTATTGAAAAAAAAAACAGAATTCAAAATAATGACTTCAATCGTGAACTATTTCATTCTTGTTTCTTACAAAATAATGCAATTTCACCCTAAAACAATCAACAGCGTTAAAGTGCGGTTCCCGCATTCGACTGGAACAATTCAACGTAATATCGTCAACCGTAATCATTCAACTACCGCTTGTTTAAGCGTCCAACAATCGGGTGGGCTGTTTGCAAGGGCTGCGCCAAACCGCCGGCGTGTAACGATCGTGTTGACAGCCAGGGCTGCCACAAGCAAACCCGCCCTGGGGACAAATGCTTACACCTCTGAACGCCCCTTTGTTCAATTGGATGGGGAGCAATTAACTGTAGGGGTGGCACAACGATATAGACAATGATTTTACGAGTTGTATTTTCGAGTTATATTCAGTGATAATGTAGTTCTGTGAACATCAGACCTCGCATCCAAAAATATGTTTGTAGTAATTTAATCATTTTATAAATCAAAACCAAAATTTCTTCTGTAATCGTAAGATGTGTAGGTACTTAAATACCTATATTATTAAAAAAAAATTTTTACGTCAGATATTTAAAAAAAAAAAATTTCAATAAGGTATTACATAATTTGTTTCAAGAAATATCACCATCACAAGGACAACTCTGTTTACAAAATTTCTTCAGGCCGGTAGGTATATGACGAGGGTAAGGCTCTTGACTAGCAATCCGATTAAAACCCGGCGTGCGCAAGTAAAATTTATTTGATGAATTTGTATTATTGCACTATTAATTTATTTAAAAGCATATATACTGTACTTGCGGCATGTTACAGATTGGAATATACTCTCAGTATTGCCCTCGTGTAAGACCACGATTCAGAATTGAAACGTAATTTTAAATGGCAGTAGCCGTGTTTGGTGATCAGATTTGAATAATCAGAAACTCCCTCACCTTCCCCTTGCCCATCTCCTTCCCTCCAGACAACCTTCATAACGTACCCCAATTGGGGATGCTATAGTCACATTGGCTCCAGACGGTTTGGAACAGCTGGGACTCTTGAGCGGTATTCACAAAAAAAAAGATTCTAATTTTACAGCCAGATAAGAACCACCATCGTGCGAACTCTGACGGGATAAAAATACAGACAGATGAAACGCCAAACGGTCGAGTTAAAACAGGACTTCGTTTAGTCCTGTCAATAGTAGATCAAATCTATTTGCACAAGTTGAATTGCACTTATGAGACTCTGACAGTTAAAATAAAATAAAAATATAATAGTTTAAGGCGATGCGATACGTAGTAATGCAAAATCATGTGTTTTTGGTTTGAAAATTTTGTCGCCTAGAAATGTTTCAGATGCTTTAATTAAATAATGCAAATAGAATACATCCTGGCCTTTTAAGTAATCGAGTATATTTTACATAAGTCTTTTTATAAGCCCAGAAAAAAATAATTTATAAGGCCTATGAAAACTGCTTTAAAGTTCAAAATCTCCTACTTACGAACCCATTTTTGGTTCTGATTTTATTGTATAATGTGGCGATTTAAGTTATTTATAAAATTATCGAAAAAAATTGAAATATTTGTGCCTGAAAATCCACAAAATAAAATAAAAGCCACTTTTTGGCCATGTTTTTTTCTTGTATAAATAAAAACAGATGGATGGTGTTAATCGGGAATTTAAGCCTTATCTCCATCTACGTAAGGTGTGTTATTGATAGCGGCTGGATTGAAAATATGACACGACGTAGTGCATCGCCTTAACTGGAATAAGAACGGTTTTATCTTCCAATGGCAGTTTTAAATTTATTTGTCAGTACAAAAATTAACAATATAGATATATTTAAGTAAGTTCACAAAAATGCATCTCGGTACCTACCTACCTATCTATATTAATATATTTCGATTACCCATGAATACCGAATCACATGATTCTGTTAAGTTAATTTTCCGTTAACACGATGCAGTCGATTTCAGTGACCAATAAAATTTAACTTTATACAACAAACCATCAGTGTGGGAGAACTGTGTGGGACGTGAGGGATGTAACGTGTTATTAACAGAAACCTGGTTTTATAGATCTAGTCGGTAAATAAAATAAAACCATCTTCCGATGACAGTATTTATCTGAAGTTGCGATATTTGCATAATCGCCCTACAACCGTGGAACTCCGAGACGTTTTTTAATAATAAATTGAATGCACGTTTCGTATTATAACGGTTAATGTCACACAGAATATATTCACACAGTGCATATATATATCAAATATCCACGCAGTGTCCAACTTTAGTAAAAATGTCCGAAACGACGGCCCATAAAAGAGGATGAAATACGAAAAACTTTAACGATATGCTGAGAAACTTATTAGGAGCATTCTTTTGTTTTTTAACATAAAAATAATAAATCAAATGTAAATTTTCACCTCGTACTAGAGAGAAAAACACACTCAGTTTCGCAATGGAGAAAAACTAAATTTATCCGAAACGAATGGTGATTAGCAAAATTATTTTAGCAATATAATTATTTAGTCATCACATCGGAGTAGCTAGGCATTTTTATATCTTCGCTTCCCCATTTCTTCTTTCTCCGTAATTTTCTTAGCCGCGAAAAATAACCTGTCATAGGAATGCTGTTCAGAAGGTTAACAGTATAGTGTAAATATAATATCGTTCTCGTTTTTCCCTTTTCGTTGATTCAACAATAACATCGAATCGTTCTGCACTCTCTTTTTGCATTCCATCTTTTGTTTCTGGTTGCAAATTGTTTTTGGCATTCGACCAGAACACGTTCTGCCGGTGTTATCGCTGCTGGTCAATTTACTACAATTCCAATAGACTGACTAGTTTATTCAGTTTAATAGCTTTCTGAAAAGGTGAAGACTGTAGTTGTTAAAGGTAGTGAATTATGCTGGCTTTAAATATTTTTATACTTATTTTCAAATATTTGAAGGCAGTTATTTGAGTTTAGGTTACGTACAAAAAACAACATTATTATCTGCCATGAATACGACGTATTACCACATTTTTAAAAGCACACCTAAGAGTCCCAACTGCTCTTTACCGTCTGGAGCCAGTAAGACTATGGCATCCCCAATTTGGGGTAAGTTATAGGGCTGAAGGTTGTGAGCAGGCAAATAAGATGAGGGAGAGGAAAGTGGAGATGTAACTGGCTATTCAAATCTTGTCACCAAACATGGCCAAAGCTATTTCAAGCAACTTTTCAATTCTAAATGGTGGTCTTACACCAGGGTGATATTGAGAGTATGTTTTACTCTGGAACTTGCTGCAAGTAAACTATATATTATTCTAAATGAATAAATAACTCAAATTAATAAAGTTAAATCTATTCGAGCACGCCGGGATCTGAACCCTCGACCCCAGCTTGCTAGTTAAGAGCTTTACCACTCGCAATTATACGCATATAATAATTTGTTATACTTCGCAATATGCATAAAAACTTTTGTCACAAACATCAGTTTAATATTAAAAAGAATGCATAGAAATTAAATAGACACGGGGGGCTGATAATATGAAGGTGTGAATCAGCATCCACAAATGAGTCCAAGATTGAACCTGAAAGTTTGTTTCAGAAAGAAAAAATAAGATCACTAGGAAGACAGTAAAGGTCTTGCAAATGCAGTGGAAGCATGACGTAAAAGAATGATCAAGCATACCAACAAAGAGGCTAGATAGTGTATAAGATGACATAAAGGAATTCAGAAAACTGGTCACCCAAGTTTACAAGCAGACAATTTATACATTGTCAGGGCTTTGTCTTCTCGAAATTCTAGTCAAGCAATTATTTTATGGTATGTCTATTAAACATTAAAGTCTTGTGCTAATAATAATGAACGTCTGGAAACATTGACAGGAAACCAAACAACGCGTATAAAACGGATGTTATTACCGATTGGAATGCTTTGTTAAAAGCATTGCTAGACAAAATAAATGGAATCATATTATTTAATCGAATGAAATGAAAGTATTTATAATATATAATACCACTTATATTGCAGTATTTTTTCTACAAAAATTCCGTTAAAATGTATTTTTTAACATGCCCCATTTAAAGATCCATATGAATAATGAATTTGATGGGATATTTCATTGTAATTAACCATAGACAAGCTTTAGAAGCCAACAATGTGGTTCAATACAAAACGTGTTTATTATTACAGGTTCACTTTTGATTGACTGAACACTGAACAAGTCAATCAATACATTGATAAAGACGGGCAGCATAACAAAGGAGAAAGAAAAGAAAAATCAATTTTACACAATGTCTGTGGGTAACGTTAAACAGACAATGCCTGTAGCCTGTAGGAGGTTTGTTTTGTGTTTGGCTAGAGTGTTATTTTTTCAATATTCAGAGGCAATCACAAAAGCTTTACCCAACAGAATATTTAACGAGAGTTTGGAGAGATGGCATGTTTGTTGAAGTGTTGACTAACAACATTTTTATGAGAATTTATCCACATGTTTGACAGGAAGCTTTGTCTACACTATTTTTACGACCTGCGCAGAGTATTGAATTTGGCAGCCACCTCTGGTCTGAAGCCTAAAAATACCTGAAAAAACTCTTGACTCCGTGAAGAAACGGGTGGTCCATTTGATAATTTCCTTTATATTAATAAGCGGGTTGCAATCTTTATAGCACAGGCGTCAGGTAGATATGCTGTTCTGGTTCTACCGGTATTACAATAGAAAATGCGTCCTTGTTCGCATCGGCACCAGTGCATAATCGAAAAACATGCAAAACTCGCGCCCAACATATGTAAATGGTTGACATTTGTCACATGAAAACGGGTCGCTTCTACGACTCGTTATTGTTTATTTGCTGGCCTCTGTGTTTCCTCCCTCCAACAAGATGGATCTCTTCAAGACCCGTGGTCACTCCTTCTTCTCCTCAAAAAACCCTCCACACAGCATCCCCAGAGACGACAAAGGCCCAGGGGGAAATTATTTTCCTCAGGGCCTCCTGTGTGGAGTTAATGTACAAATAAGGTGTTGTAATTTGAAATCACTAATTTCGGTGAAGGTAATGTAGTAATGAATTCAGCACATTTCTATGTGCTGATTTTATTGCCATTTTTAACTAATTAACTATTACGCCATTTCATAAGATATAGGTAGTCACGGAAAGTGTATTTGAATATGTCGTTATCGTTACCTCCATCAAACAAAGAGCAGTAACGAAATCTTTCTGTATCAAAGAAAGGTACTAGTACCTACATAATACTAATACTAATATAATAAAATGAGATAAAAAGAATTTGGCATTCTCAGACTATAAATATATTACCATTCGTTATTTCGGCTACTGGCATTATACCTAGCTCTCTCATTAAAAATTTAGGCGTATTAGATCTATCAAAAAATGTTTATATAAAAATGCAAAAATCAGTAATTTTAAATACATGCAGGAAAACGAGAGATTTTTTAAATATTTATGTTAATGGATCAGTAGAATTTATAGGCCCTGTTAGAAGTTCTACCGAGCCGAACCCTCTGATATGAAAATATCTGGAGTCGGTGAATTATTTTCCCATTTGATTTGTGAGTTGACGTGTTGTTCTTGTATTGTTTTGTATTTATTTTGCTTATATAATGCACTTGCAAAATGTTGATTGACTAGATGATCATTTGTGGAAAAGTGTGTGGAAGGGTTTAGTTTTTCCTGTGGGGAAGATTTAACCCGGATATAAAATCGGAAAATTTATATAATATCTAGTCAAATTATTCGTTTTCCTATTATACGAGTAAATTGGACTACAAGCCTATACCGAATGAATTGAAAGAGTTCCAAACAATGTATCAGTCAAAAGCGAATGTTTTATGAGGACAGGTGAACAAGTGTTCATACGAATTCTGATTTTGATATTTACATGATGATTCCGTCATGACATGTATCAAAAAAAGAACAAAACATCGATATATTCTGAATGACTAATATTTAATGAAGAAGTTGACATGCTGTCGTTTTACTCTGTGCTCCAACACAACCACCTATAGACAACAAACATTAAGATGAGGTCTACATGCCTGAAGATGAGAAAATCATCTAACACAACCAATAAACATAAATATGAGGTCCACAAACTAGCAGACGGGAAAATCAATAAACCTGAAGTGAGGTCTACAAACGTTAAGATGAGAAAATCAAAAACATTATGAAAACACCAGCACAAACCTACAGTCCGCCTTGAAATAGGAATCCCTGGTAAGGAGAACTGTGAATATACGATTATTAGTAAGTAGTATGTATATTTAAGAATAATTTAAAAAATATATATTTTTTAAAGTATCGTCAATTTCTCTCAAGTCTTGTGTAACAAAACCTGTAAATAATATTATTTGAGTTCGATTGGAATTTACTCGCTTTCTTTCGCAAGAATTCTTCTTACTATATTTTGTGTTTATCTTAACTCTTGGAGCGGAAACCGATACATCAACAGTAGACACCATTCCAATTACTTCTTGTTAGGTTTCCATCACGAGACAACATTATTATTATTGGCAGTGTGGGCCACAAGAAGTGGCAGAAGTACAGCGGCAAATAACCAATTTTACAAACAACACACGGATAAATTCTCACGCGGTCTTGTCAACAAAACGAAATGAATAATCGATGGTCAGTTAGAAGAAAACTCATAGGTTATTTATTACCTGTACACATATATTCAAATACGCGAAATCAATATGTATGTTTTCTTTTGTAATAAATTAACATGTATTCAATTTACTGTACAACATGACAAACATCCATTTACAGTATAATATTTATTATTTTAAAATTTTTATAAATTATTTTGGGAAGACGTGTAGGTACGCCAAAAATGTAAAGTTATTTAAAGTTCGCTAACAAAAAAAATGTCCAAATAATGTGAATGCTGTAGAAATGAGATCCCTGAGGCGTATGTGGATTAAAGCCATTTGAGAAATGCAGATATCCGCAAAGAGTCTGATGTAAGAGTAATGAGTAAGATTAAGAAAGGGACGCTTAGATGGTTTGGGCAATTAGAGAAAATGAGCAAAGAAAGGAGTGTAAAGAAAAATGTGAATGGTTGGAGAAGACGGGGACGCCCGAGAAGTGACATGGCATGTTAAAGTGAATCAGATACTTGAGTCAGACCATGTCAAAAGTCAGGATAATAGAAGAGAATGTATGAGATGATGTATGAATGTGAATGAGACAAGGAGTGTGTGCCAAGACCGAGTTGTTTGGCGGTCTGTCCTCTCTACCTACCCCCGCGGGGAAACGGCGTGATGGTTAGTTAGTTAGTTAGTCAGTTATAGCGTGTTGCTAAAATAAATTATTCTTCTCTCCAGGTATGGAAGAGTAAAAAAAATTACATTTGAAGGAGGCCAATGTTATGTCGAAAACTGATCTTCAAGGGGCTCATAAATAAGAATAACATAAAATAAAGCAGATAGTTATGTACCGTCTTAAACAATGATTTCTGGTAGATAAATCAACCTTTAGGAGGACACCGTCATGCTCTTCAAACATCACAACAAAAACATAACTGTCCCAAGATTAGTTCCCATTATTTCTGTCATAATATTCAAGCGAAATATTTCGGCTACAACCAGCAGAATGAAGTTATACATTATCACTTTTATAGGTCCGCTTCACAATAAACCGTCGCGGGGCTACGGACGCCGTTAGCGGGCACTAAACGCGCCGCTCAAAGAGGCAACGTAATTAAAGGCGACTTCACAATGGTTTTTATGTGTATTGCCCGTGCCACGGATGCGCCTTGTGAAACTGAAATAGCTGAACGCATAAATTATGCAGTTGGCTTACTGGGCTGGAGAAAGTTCATCGTATCTTGGCAGATTTATAGAAAAAAATATTTTTAACAGTAGTTTTCCACTAATCTTGCTAATGGCAACTTCCTTTGCATCTACGTTAGAAACCATGTCTTAAAATATTTCTTATTATTTGCTGTTGTGAAAATCATCTATTATTATCTGTATTTACAGGCACCTATCCGCACTTACCAAAAAGCTCAGTGTAACGAGTTAGATAAATCTTTATGTAACCAATACACAATAAAGTGTAAGTACCTTGTTCTGAAATCTATCAATGATGCATCGCATATGTAGAAGCCTAATTGCCACCCCATTTTCAAACCACCCAATTAATTTATCATTCATTATAAAAATAAATAAAACTAGTATTCATAATAAATTAAAACATTAGTTTTTTGTAGTATCTATTCTTAAATATCGGGAATTTGGGTCGAAATTTAAAACATGAAATCTTTGAAAGAGGAAATTTTTAGAAAATGAATACAAAAGTTTATTTCCATCGTATTTTGTATAGATATTCAAAAAAGGATTCGGTTTCCATGTGTCCGCTTTATTTTTTTAGTTAGGGATATTATAAAGTATCAAATACTGATTTGTATGTAAGTGCCTTTGGGGGATGTTTTCACTGACAATTGGGTGTATTAATTAAAATAGGTTTCGTAAATATACTTACATATATAAAAGGTGGCGCAAAATTCTTCACCCCATCGGAAGATGCTTTCATTTTGCAAATAGAGTCCAATGTCATCACGAATTTTACATTTTTGAAGTAAACAGAAGCAGAATAAATGTTGACAAACCATGGATCGCTATACATAAGAACTTCCAAGAACACAAAATAATTTTTTTTAGTAATAATAATATTTGCAAACTAAGGAAATCGGCTCATGTGCTACCTTGTACACATATCAAAATATTTCTACATGTTACAAGTTACTTCCAGATCCTAAGTACAATATATTAACCGTTACATAACGGAGGTAGGTACCTATTTAGATTTTGTCCTATTAAGTTTATTTATATGATTTTTAATTGAAACGTTTTTCCTGCCAAGACAGGAAGAGCCTCGTTCAGATGTTTTCCACTTCTGGACGTTATTAATAAATAGAGAAATATTCATTCACGAAAGCTCTGGCGGTCGCGCGCGCAAGTTTCTTCCGGTGTTTAACATGCAATAACGCGCAGAGCCGCGGTGAAACTTTTACACCGAACCACGACAGGCCGGTTCGTAAGATTCAGTCGGCTAAATAAATAATATTCCTGGCTTTCTTTGGGTGGCGAGGAAACCAAAAACCACTAAAAAGTTCATAACATTTTATCTGACCAATGATGCAATAAAGGTTGTGCCTTTCCGGTAGGTACATTTCTTTCAATTAATGTGCGATTATTTTTTTCAGTCAAGTGTTATAGATATTCTATGTATTGCCTTGGTGAAAGATGACAGTTCAGAATTGAATAAGTTGCTTTAAATATCATTGGTGAAACGACCTGAATAGCCAGGTACCTACTTACAATTTTCGACTTCCCTCCTTCTTCCCCTTCCACATAAATCAGCTTCACAACACACCCAAACGGGGATGCCGTAGATTAACTGGCGCTCAACCGATTGAATTGTGCGACATTCACAATAAAAATTCTTGTATTTGGATAAGACAAATAGTTTTACGTATATACATGTTTAAAATATGAAAAAGTTTTATTCTCTAAACGAAATAAATTAAAATTACTGTGAGCTTCAGGAGATGATGACAATGAGGTATAACTTATGATTGTTCGAGAGTGAGGAGAAAAAGACTTTATGGCTTATATATATATATATTATTTTTTTTTTTTTGTAAAGATTTCACCAGGATATTTATTTATTTAGTACAAGCCCTAGTGGGCTTTTCAATTATAATAGTTATCAGTTATAGTAGCTTATATTATAATAGTTGGTAACCGGCTTCGCCCGTTAACTCCGATACCAACGAAAAAAGTCACTTTGGCAGGATTTGTAGAAAAAATAACGAAAAAACAATCTCACCAGTAGTATCAGAGTGATTAAAAAAAAATTTTAGGCTGTCGGTCATTTTGACTCGGAAATAATATTGAAAATGAGCCTAATTTGAAGAATCTAATAGGAAAAATGTTATTCAAAAGAACTGAGTAATGTACATATATATGCTTATAATAATACGTGTAACAAAACACTATTTTGTAAGTGGCGTTATTATATAGCGTAATTTTATTCTTTTTTGCTCGTTTAGTGTGCAAAATTTCATCAATAAGTATCATAATTCTGCTTTAGGGAGTTGGAAAAAATGATAGGAGGTAGTTTTTAACCAACGGACACTCTCTTTTATTTATTTAGAATAGTTGAAGTGAACACGGCGTAGCTGGGGTAATGAATTGTTAGGAGTAAATTTTTAAGGGTGGAAATTCTTGTAAACTGTGTATAGTTTTAAGGTGGAAACAAGTTTATTGTTTATTTTTTTAAGTATTTGATTATGTATCTAGATCGTGTCAAAAAAATATGTAAGATTATTTAATAAAAAGATGTCACAATAATAAAAACTAAAATGCTTGCAAAAATAATAATGTAATCAAAAAATCTGATTTACTTACATATTCTGAAAAGCCGTGCCTACCGTAAAAAACGGACAGTAAAAATAAAAAAAAATGCCTGAAATATCAGAAAAATTATGTTTTATGTTGGTATATAGTGGACATTTACAAATATTCAGTGCACAATTATGACCCGAAATTGAAAAACTACAAACAACCGTTTTGGTCATAGAGCATTGCAGGCCCCTGGTAGATAGGATACACAGCAGAGGGTTCGATTGCAGCGAATGTATGACAGAAGGTTCACGTTGTGATAAGTTTAAAGGGGAGTTTAATTTAAATTGACTTGAAAGCAACACAATGCTCTGCCCCTTGTCGTTTGTCGCTAAATCTCTAATGACGGACTCAACGCCCTAGCTTTTAAATTTCCGATGATTGCAATTCGATCGTTTTTTTTTCAATTTGTCTTTATTTTCTCACCCTCAGCTTACTTATAAACCAATCGAAAATTTTTCATAATAATATAATATATTGAAGTAGGGTATCAATTATTTGTAAATAATAATGTAAGATTTTTTTTTCGAAGGAACCAAATACTTTAGCGTGTAACATTGTACATATATTAAATAAAAAAACACATTATTTATTTATATTAAGGATGAAGTTTACAAGATAAGGTTTTTATGTAGGCATAAAGGAAAAAATATTATTATAAGCAATAATTATTTGCCTGAAACACAAATATAATTGAAAAAGAAAAGAGAGAAATTAATGCCGCTGACAGGAATTGTGCCCGCATCTTTCTGACTGCCGGTCAAGTTCACTAAGCCACTGTGCTATGTCAGCTTATTTTTAACCGCCAAATAATTCAATAAATACTAGTATTTTATTAAAAAATTATTGCTTATTGATTTTTTCACCTGACTTTATTTCACGGTGGCATTTATTTTATCTCGGAAGATTTTTGCAATTTATAATTGCGTTTTAGGTTAATAATTATTGCTTATAATAATTTGTTGAAAAACGCATTTTTTAATGCACCACTTTTATTGTATTAAATTACTTCGTCATTGAGCAAAAATCTATAATACTTAGTATTTGAGCAACAATCTATAATACGTCAAATACTTAGTCATTAAGCAACAATCTATAATACATCAAATACTTCGTCATTGAGCAACATTGAGGCAACAATCTATAATCTACTTACCAATTATAGGACTTCAGAAGTATCAAACAATATTTGATCAAATATCCGCCCTATTATGAAATTAATAATTAAAAAAAACCTTCATCAAGCTATAAATCAGTCCCCATTGAAGAAAACAAAATAATCTTGTTCAATTCAATGAAAATTTTAATTGGGAAATCTACCGTTATTATAAGGGGAATTGAAAAGAATTCCTTTTTATAATACTTATTTCAAAGGAATAATTACTGTCCAGAATTAACTTTGAGAAATTGAAAATTCTCTTTTTGACCGAGAGAAAGAATGAACCCTTAGAAAGAACCTACATATTAATTACGTATATAAAAGATAGTACAGTCGTAATAATAAATGTTTTTAAACATATTTCATTCCCAACCATAACAAAATATAACAAAGTAAAATAATATTTTACCAAATACAAAATAAATGTTTTATAAATTAGCCAAGTGTTCAAAATTTCATCAAGTATAAAATTCTGCTTAGAGGGGTAGGAAAAGAAGATGAGGTTATTTTTCAAAACATCGTGTAGACAGTACGACTTTACTATTGTTTTGAAGTCAAGGGAGGAAAATGTCACCGATCTCGTAACAAAAAAAAACTGTAGATTTGTGTAAAAAGAAACCCACATCACAGATCTTTATATATTATATTATTTGTTTAATATATTATTTATATATTGTAATATTTATATATTGTGCTATATACTCCAGAGTATTAGGGTTATATATGACCAGATGTACATATTTTATACAAATATTTCTGTCATGCGGAAATACGTATTTTTGGACATAAGAAAGAGAAATAAAGTTTGTCTCAAATATTTATACTGGATGACATTAATAAAATTCTTAAAATAGCCAAATTGATAATTCAAATATTTTTATTATATGAACGAGATAAAAGTGAAGGAAAAGTTTGTTTACGTGTTTTCGAAATGTCGAGTTCTCTCAATTTTTCTATGATAGGAGTAAAAAATTAAGTAAATGTGGTTAGTGTTTTTGACAACATTTTTCACGTTTTCATATTTAAATTTATATTTAGAAATAATTTGTAATACATACACGGAAAAAAATAATGTTATCTAGTTTCTAAAACAGTATTTGTTGTTGCGGAAAATTAAAAAAATAAGATACACATAAAACATTGCAAACTAACCAAAAGTGATGAAAGTACTAATGGGTAAATTGTATATTATATTATTTATATATTGTATTATTTATATATTGTAATATATATATTTTGTATCTTTTACACATTGTTTTATTTATATCCTGTTTTATTTTTAAATTGTATTATTCATACACTGTATTATTTATATAATAATGTATTATTACATTGACAGAAGGTCTACATATCTGCCAGTTAATTTTTATCATTTAAGTTGCCAAGAATTACAGTTATCCACCTAATAAATAACTATTTATTTCCTTATGTTTTTTAGAAGAATGTTAATTGTTACCACAAATACGCAAACCTTCTCAGTTTACAGATAGTTACGACAGAAAATAAATAAGTTTTTCTCGTCAAGTTGATGAATGCTTTAATTGCTAGAGTTTTTGATATCGGACACCGGGAGGGGGTTCCTCTCCCGCTTTTATTATTTACGGCCCAGTATATCGGGATTGGGGACCCATTAAACTATCTTATGGAGGGATTCTGATCGTAAATTATTCACAAAACTAGGGTGACCATTTAAAACTATTTAAATTTTCAATTAAATACATAATTCTATTCTAAAACATTATTAATTTAAATTCATAATAAATACAAAATAACAACTAACACACATAATAATAGAAACCTAGATCTCTGTGTTTAAAACATATCCCACTACGAACAAAACATTTGGACAAAAAAATACTATAGTGTTTAACTCTGCAACAAAATCCCAGTCTCATTAAAAAATGAAAACACTAAAAGTTAAATAAAAAGCTGTATACATGATATAGGGAGGTCAGAAATAGAAAACATTCTGACACTAAATACAGACTGAAATATAAACCACTTTAACGAACTTCAAAAAACACTACTTAAAAATATAATATTTTTACGGTCCTTTCAGGCGGCAATAATTGTTTTATTAATACTAATAATACAAGTAACATAACAAAAACTTAATTTACACCTCCCTAATTTCTCTGAAAACCTTGAAGAAAGATTTATTTTGTGTTAAAAAAAAGTTAATCTCTACTGTTTATATGATCAATAAACGTGGGAAAGGAAGTATGTTGATTTATTTGAGTCTAGAATTGATTAAGCTTTGTTCATAATACCTACTGGTACTATAACAATAACCAAATCTTCTCCACTCTAACTTATATAAAAATCTTGAAAAATATTAATTTGTAATTTTAATAAAAGTAATCTTTCCACATTCATTAATAAATGGTGAAAAAGAAGTTATTATTCGAGTCTAGTAATCCACCCACACCGGATTATCGATATTATTGAATTTAATTATTTTAAATGAAATCTGAAACAGCACGAAAATTACATTTTTATACAATTGAAGAGTTTAACCATCTGCTAGGAGATATTAAATAACGGAAAAAACATGTTTAAAAAAATTTCAGAGCTTACTTTGCGATTTTTTTCTATCGAGAAAATTTCGTATAATTAACGTTTCGGCATAACAAATGTAAAGATATAATCTTAAAAAATAACATATATCTACTTGGAATTTAAAATTTAAAGAGAAACTTGCTATAATTCGGTAGAAATTGGGTATGCGAGGGCATAATATGAATAAAATTCTTCATTGAACCTTGTTTTTAAAACTTGGTCACCCCAGCGATAGCTTCTTGTTATCTTGAACGGCTTTTGATCAGATACATCTCCGTTATGTATTTTGAGCCAGCCTTCTTTATTGGCGGGACTATTCAAACACCTGTTTTGTGTTAAAATGGCCATTTCTTATTACTTTTATTAATATTCCATCATCACACCAGGTGGGAGCTTATTCTGATAGTGTTTGGGTGTGGAAATGTGAATACGTCCTTATAATAAATCATGAAAAATCAGTTGGATACATATAAAATCTTTTGCTTTTTTACATGCTAATAATATACGCCCCGCAACCATTTATTGGATACTCAAAACCTCTGTCATAGGTCACCCAAGTGGTTCGCTACATTTGGTGACTTAGCAAGGGTGCCCGGGTTCATGGGGTGAGGTTTATCGGGGTGTTGGTGGCGCATGTCTGTCCACAAACTCTGCATGGTAAACCGGATCGGGATAGACTAGTTGAGAGAGACCTTTTGACCTCTCCAACAGGACTCTCTCGGAACATCGCCTTGCACCGCAGTGGGAGGAATGGATTCTTAGGTTGTAAACTCACTGACCGCAGATTCCTACCCACCCCTTGTACTTTTTTCCTTCCCAGAACTTTCCACCCTTCCTTTCCTAAAAAGACCCCCCACAAAGCATCCCCAAAAATAACATAATCCCTAAAATAGAATTATTTTTCTCCGGGCCGCCTATGCGGAGCTAATGTAAAAAAAGTAACATTCATTCGTAACTACGCTATTACATATTTAACAGATAAGCAAGTTGATTAACAAAAAAGTGATACCCCAGCAAGATATTGAATGATCGCGTAAACTAGGGATGCATTTTAATCGATTCATGTCAGGAATGGAACAACTAAAGAACTTGTATGAGCTAGCAAAAGAATTTATAGTTTTTCAGCTTCTCTGCCTGCCCGTGTCGATAATGGCTGATTAAATAAATCGTAACCATACTTGAAAGCATTTTTTTACAATAACAGCTTTAAAGCAGATTTTATTGATTTTTTAAGAATTAGTTATCTACCCGGTAAAAGCAATAATTTCATATTAGCTCGCACTGTGAAAATATCGGGATATTATATATATCACCGGTCGGTGGCCGAGTTGACATCGCGTTTGGGTCCCACCCAGGCGTAGTGTGTTCAATTCCTCGGCTGGCTAAGTCCTCCATCAAAACACAAGCAACATTTTCAGCTTACTGTGGTGGTAGTAAGAGATTTTCAAATTTTGTCAGGTTATTCGTAACCCGGGAATGTTTGTCTTTCTTTTCAATAAAAAAAAAATTAAAATTAAAAAAAATTAAAAAAATGTGAAAAGGACGATTAAAATAATTTTCAGTTAATATATTAGATTTTAAATAGATACTTTATTGTTTGTCTGAAAGTAGTAAAATCAATATTTTTATTTTGAAAATAACACGAAACAAAACCAGTCACAGACACAACCGAAATTAGTATTTTTAATTGCATTATATGTTGATAAAAAAATGGAGCAGTGAATAATAAAAAATATTGTTGATGAAAATTCATGGAAACTGAAAAAAATCAATAATGCAAGGTACAGATTCGCAGACCCGTATTAAATGCGCCAGACATGGCCCCGCTAGCTGGAACAGGAGCAAAACCATACATTTGTCCAATTATCAGGTCATTCCATATGGCCAATTCGCTCGTTCGGTCCATTCAGTGCGGATTTTTCAAAACAAATACCCCGTGCTCTGTTTCCACTCTTCGTCCCCTCCCCTGCCATACCGCCCCCCTCAGTCATACCGCCCCCTCAAAGAGGTGGTCACCTCCGTTCGGCACTTTTATTTAATCGGGGGTTGTAAAAAAATGCAACGGGAAAGGGCGTTCTATTTGATGGCCCCTCGCCGCGGCTTGACCATATGAATATAAGCCCGAAAACACCCTTGAAATAAGCAAGTCTTCTTCTCAAAAAAGGTTACCTTTCAATAATAGCACAACAAAAAAACTTTCGTAGAAATGAAATGATTTTCTCACAAAGTGCAATAATTTTGCTTTCCGCTTAAAAAGGGGTTTTAAAAAGCCTGAGATTGGTTTGTAAAATACATGCGCGAGCTTTCAAATTAAGAATAAAGTAATAAAGCACCAATAAAAAGGGTATTCACCTAAATAAGCCAGTACGAAAAAATATCTTGATAATGTAATGGCCTTTTTGTCGAAGTGTTTTATTTTGTTTGTTTTGGAGTAGTTTTTTTGGGATCGTGAAGAATAGAGTCTACTTGAATTTTTCTCCCCGTTATTATTATTTTAGCGTATTTTTGTTCATTTATTTTTTTCGAATCTCAAGTGCCGGTGGGCCGGTGAATACCTGAAGGGTGGCCACTATGCAACGGTTCCTACTCCGCTGAACGTACTATACCGAGTACAGTACATTACAGTGTGTACTCTGTACGGTGTACTGTACCGTGCCCAGGTGCCCACTATCAGACTAAAGTGGAACTTTTTGTCCTGGAAAAGGCATTATAATTATTTATTATTCATCAGAGCAGGTAAATACTAAGTAAGTATATTGATTAATATAATAATAATTATATTTGGATGACTTGTAAAACGCTGTTTTATTTATTTATTTTAATTTATAAAGAGAAAACACAGATACAGACAGTAATTAAAAGATAATTTTATAAAACAATAACTTGAGATACGCAAAATAAATACAATACAATACAAGAACAACACGTCAACTCACCAGAGATCAAATGGGAAAATTATTCACCTACTCCAGATATTTCTCGGTAGAACTCCTAAAAGGGCCTATAAATCCTACTAATCCCTCAACATAATTTAAAAAATCTTTCTTAATCCTACATGTATTTAAAATGACTGATTTTTGCATTTTTATATATAAATTTTTTGATAGATCTAATACGCATAAATTTTTAATGGGACAGCTAGGTATAATGCCAGTAGCCGAAATAACAAATGGTAATATTTTTATAGTATGAAGATGCCAAATTCGGGTCTATTATGACTAATCGTTCGGTCTGTTAGTTTAGTTTTATCATAATATATTTAAAAAAAATCGTTTTCTAAAAATGAATTTGGTTCGTATTTATAATATGCCGTAATATAATAATATTACGGCAGTCAATCAAGTTATGTTTAATTACCAAACTTTGGTGAATTATTATTATTATTGTTTGAACATTTGCTTGCATGGAGTAATAAGAGATACGATAAATTATACTGTTGATTAAAATAAAATAAAAAAATAATTTAATAATAATAAACAAAAACAAACTACAAAATTAAAATGAATCTATTAATTATTGAATACAGAAACATTTACGTAATATTAAGAACATTTGTATTGAGTTTCTTCCCACTCTACTCACAGCAGTGGGCACCCGTCCGATATCCGATATAAATATACCCATTGATGTAGCTGTAATCCTGGTACCCGTCTAGTGTCGAGGGTCCCCATACAAAGCCTAATGTCCTCCGCCATTAATCATTCCTCCTCCTACAGCGGGTACCCTCCCGACCTACCTAAATACCTCTCACTGGCACTGTTATTTCAGTGTGTAGGTACCGGGGAATTGTACACATTACTCGTACGGATGCAGGATACGTGGAAACCTGACTTTTCTATTTGAAATCGACAGCTTCTCGCGGATTGTACGCAAATACATTGGGGAGCGCAAGTATGTATTGTGATAAAACAATTTTTAACTGCATAAACCGTGTCTTTAAGTAATAAAATATAATTAAAACTGTGACTTTGTAATACCTTTCTAAAATTTGTAATTAATGTGAACACTCACACAGCCAGCAGCATATTATAATATTATTTAATCATGAGTTACATATTAACAATCGTTTTACATTAGTTAGTGTTCAGTCATTAATGCGACCTAAAAATGCTTATGGTAAAATCTTTAATATTAATGGAGTTCACCATAAAACAACTTTTTTGTAGGCATACAAACAAAAATAGTGATAAAAACGAGAGGCAGTATATAAAAAAAATCAGTTGTTAAATTTTTTCATAAGAAGCAATTACTTTGTGGTTAGACATTATATTTTTTTTAAATAAAACAAACACTTTGTTTTTGACCACGAATATTTAATATTTTACACATCGACCGGTTTCGCTTAAACCAAGCTTCATCAGGATATCAGTTATTATTATATCCTGATGAAGCTTTGTTTAAACGAAACCGGTCGATGTGTAAAATAATAAATATTCGTGGTTAAATACAGTGTTTATTTTATTTAAAAAAAAAACAATTGTTAAATTAACACATGTAGTCGCAAAACTATTAGTATCAACTTGTACTATAACACCTACTTATTTCAATCCAATATATTTCAACACGTAAAATAACCCAGTCGGGCCTTTTAAAGGGGTAAGGGTAGAGATTAAAATATAATAAGGTTTGGGTCAGTACTGCAAAAATTTACGCTTTTAAATAAGAAAAATTGCCGCCAGGCTCAAGTATTCAGTATAAAATTTAGAATAATGTTCATAAACCGCAGCAAAATAAACCTTAAACTATATCGATGGGTGAAATTCTCTAAAAAAAATAAAGAAATAAATTATTATATCCTGGAGTGGAGTTTTAAGCAAACTTAAAATCAAAAGCGAGAACATACGGGAATAATCTAACTTTGTACACACATAAATAATGAGCTTCTAATTTGTCAAATCATCGTGCTATAGATAGCAACAACTGTAGCATGACTTTCAATGTACATTTTTTCGTCTCATCAACGCCCCCAGATTTGTAGGGTCTGGCAAAGGTTAAAAATGACCCAAGATAGGCTGATGAGGTCGGGGAGCAGAAGGTTGAAGGGGTGGCTAAACGGCAGATAAGGGATGAACCCAATGTCACGAGATAGCGGGCTGTCAGCCGGGTAAATGGATGCGTTTTAAATTATTGTAAGATTTTTAAATCGATGCGGGATGGTAGAAGTTTGGGGAAGAAAGGCTTACAATGGAGCTGGATTGAAAAGGATTTTGAATAAGCCTATGATACAATATACACCCACTTTTTACATTAACTTGTGCAGACATAACGCTATCTAAAATTATCATGTTATAGTGGTGAACAATGGTATAGATTTTTTTATTTAACCCACACAGGAGGCCTATTTCATCTTTGGGTAGGTATGCTGGTTGAGGGTATTTTTAAAGAAAGGAAGGAGAGGTAGTTTTGGGAAAGAAAACGGTATGAGGGGTGGGTAGGAATCTAGAGATCAGTGTATACAAGAGTGACGGGCAAATGAATATATCCAGAAGTAATATAATGAAACCAGTTGGAGAGATCAAAGGGTCTCCCAAACCAGCCTCTCCCGAACTGACACGTCACGCAGCTGGTGGGCAGGTGCATCCTGAACAAAATTCGTCCGATGAATCCGGGCTCCCCTGCTAATTCACCAAACGTCGCGAACCACTTGGGGGAACCCAAGGCAGAGGTGTTGATTATCCAATAAACGGTTCCCGGGGCGGCGGTAGAATGTTTCTGATCTTGATTAAAAATATTATGTACCTTCTCAAATTTTGTCATATCTCTCAGGATACCTCATAATAATAAAAATAATGTTTTTTATTTAACGATGTTCAAGTGAAATATCAAGAAATGATCCAAACAAACTTTAAAACTGGGAAATTAATCCAAACTTAACTCATCATACCTGATGATTTTCTTTCACTCAGTTATTTTTTACAACAAAGACTTGTATCGTAAGACATTATTTAAGAATGTATTAGTCAATTACTTGAATTATTAACTTATCTCCTATTAAAAACCAACAGTATAGCAAAATTTCTTGAAAATTTACGACACAATTTTAAGCACACGCATAAATCTAAATGTTGATTTTTCCTTGTAACTTCTAACACATAACTTTTTAATAGCTAATATTCTTTTCTCTAAGTAGCTGACCGAAACAATTTTCAACCGAGAACGAAAACCCTTACAAATTAATAATTACAAAAATACTGCAGCAATGCAAAGCAAGGTTCTCAAAGTTTTTTTTGTGCGGGACAAATCGGGCAGACGCATTCATAGACCCTTTTGTTCCGCTGCTGAGTTAGTAGAAGCTAGAGACTAGAGACTAGAGACCAGAGACTAAAGCAGCCTTCCATTAATTAACGCTACTTTTGATCCTTGAGCCGAGTCAACCAGCCAGCCTGACAGCCTCTTCTGTTTTCTAATTGAAAGATACGAAGACAAGACAGAGTTTGGGAACCATTTTGCAAGGAGATAATTATTCGTGTATTATTTTTTTAACAGCATTCATTTTTGTTCGTGTTTTCACATAATCAGATTAATTAGTAATAAAAGTTCCTGTGTCGAGACAAGCTTAGGTTGTAAATATGTTTTAAGACACTTTGTGTTTTTTAATACGATTTTGAAGTTAAGACTACTATTTTGTGGCTTTACGTATTGGAGATTTTTTTTTCACAAATTTTTATTAACTTGATATTCACTTGTTTTCAGTCTTAGTAATAAAGTACAATAATAGTTAATGTATAATAATGATAGTTGCTAGCTGTAAGTTTTAGTTATACGTCACTAGTTATTAAACTTAGTTGTAAGCCACTAGTAAAACATTTTAACTGTGAGGTTATTATGTTTAAGTGATGTACTATATATGGATTACATATTATTTATATAAATTGAGAAGCTGAACATTTTGAACGCACTACAAGGTTTTTTTAATGTTGTTTTTGCTACATTATTTAATGACTTCTTCATTTGCTGTGCAAATATTACTTCTGTAGATTTTAGGCAGACGGAGCAACACTCGAAAGTGTGAATACTAATTACAAGTGACACAATGCATTTCAAAAAACGTTGAACCGGTTTTACTCAAAATCATAATTTTTACCATAAATTGGTATTACATCTAGGTCCTCAGTTAAGTTGTAAAGCGTCATTGAGGTGAAGCCATCTCACGAAAAGTGTGCCTTAGAAATTATCCAATAATGATAATAATACATAATTAAACCTAACCAAATTTAGACAAAATAATCGAGGTAGTTAAAAACTTTTCAGATGATATCAAAATGACTTTTGGTTTAGATAAATGTAGAACGATCCATATAGAGAAAGGCAAAATTGTAGATGGGGACGAGAGTATATTTAGAAATTTGTAATTACTAGAATTAAAAGGGATAAGGTTTATAAGTATTTAGGATACCGACAATAAAACAGATTAGACCATACTAGTATTAAAAATGATATTAGGATTAAATTTAACTGGGATCAGGAAAATTTTAAAATGATCTATCGGCTAAAAATTTAGTAAAAGCAATAAATACTCGGGCAATACCTCTTTTAACGTACTTATTTGGCATAATTAAATGGTCCAATAAAGATTTAGATAACTTAGAACGATTAATTAGCACTACGCTAACAAAGTTTAATTGCCATCATCCAAATTCAGCTATAGAACGTAATAATAATAATAATATACCGATTTTTTTCCATAGGAATGCTCAAAGATCAGAAATGCACAAAATCATGACAAAATTAAAAATAAAACTCATATCATTGATGTTGCTATTCCAAATTCCTGTAATATTCAAAAATCTGTTAATGAAAAATTAAGAAGGATTTAGGAAAAATTTAATCGCAGATTTACGAAATGAGATAAAAAGAATTTGGCATTCTCAGACTATAAAAATATTACCATTTGTTATTTCAGCCACTGGCATTATACCTAGATCTCTAATTAAAAATTTAGGCGTATTAGATCTATCAAAAAGTTTATATATAAAAATTCAAAAATCAGTTTTTAAATACATGTAGGATTAAGAAAGAGTTTTTAACTATTTATGTTGAGGGATCAGTAGGATTAATAGGTCCAGTTAGGAGTTCTACCGAGCCGAACCCTCTGATATGAAAATATCTAGAGTCGGTGAATAATTTTCCAATTTCATCTCTGGTGAGTTGACGTGTTGTTCTTGTATTGTATTGTATTTATTTTGATTACATAATGCACTTGTATAATGTGGATTGACTAGATGTATTATGCAAAAAATATTTCATTTCTCAGTTAATGCTACCAGTGGACAAAATGTACGTAATTTGAAAAGCAGAAATTGTATGTGGTCGCATTCCTCATTTTTGAAAAGAACCACGGTTGCGATCCCCTGTTGAAATAAAGACAATCAACGTAACAATGATGCGACATTCGCGCAGACGCAGACATCACCCTCGGGGTGGGTTTGGACAGGTGGGCTTCCTTGCTGCGACTGTTTACAGCCCCCCCTTCACCGCTCCTACCTCCTCCATCCCCAACAGACCAACCACACTTGTGAGCCTCTCTTGAACCTTAACACAACCTCCATACTTTTCATTAGTAGATTCCTGCGAAGGTATTGTGGATTCAATATTAAGGGAGTGAACGTATTTTTATTTCACGTAATATTTTATGAATAATACTAGCGCAGACCTGAGATAAATCACGGGTAATTGTAATTTTGAAACACAAAATTAAAATAATAATCTTTCATAATATTGAATCGCTTGACTGAATTATTCCACACACAAGCAGTTCAAATTTAGAAAATAAGACTACAATTAAAATCGAATTTGAGTTCATTGAAAGTAAACAATTTAACGCAGGAATAAGGAACGTTACAGATGATTGAAAACATTATATTTTACAATGGGAATTCTCAAAACAGTTTCAATTTTGATAATGAAACTTAAATTCAAATTAAATCCAAGATTTAGAGTTCATTATACTACAACAATCGAAATTAGTATTTATGATGACATTTTTGTTATATTTATTTTCATATCAAAATAGGTGTCAACATTTATTCTTAATAACACTTAATTATTTAATATTTTTAAAAAATATATGACAGTCTTATTTGAAATGTAGCTCCAAGCGCGTAAATTAAAAACAAAAAAATACAATTCATTTTTGCATGAGTTGAAACTTCTGTGGAAAATGTCTAACTTAACATTCCAAAATAGATGATTTCAAAAGCTCATTTTAAAATAAATTAATTTTGATAAACGTCTTACAAAAATCTCAGATATTTCTAACAACGAAATAACTACGAAAGTTACTAATTTTTCACCTGGAAAGATAAAATCTTGTGCTTACCGCTAATTTTATAATTTTTTGAATAAAAAATTGAGAGAAATATACTGTAAATTAATCTAAAATATAAATAACTTATATCTGTGAGCATCGGAATGAAAAAAAAGTATTGTAGTTAAAAATTCGTCGGCATTATACAAAATGTAAGCTTCAAGCAAAACTCTGTTATTAGTCTTGTGTCGCCTTAATCGAAAGATGCTATCAAAAGTTAATTCGTAAATTCATTGAAAATTAAATATATATTTGTATTAACATCCCTTAGATATACAGGTAACGGTAAGACTATGAATCCCCCTCCACCTCCGGCCGGAAGCCAGTGGATGGAAACGTATTTTGCACTGTTTTAATTGCAGACGCTTTTGACGAGAAAAAGATTTAAAATATAGGGTGCAACTAATCCAATTAAAAACCTTATTTTGTAAAATAATATAATAAATGATAAATTAATTCAAATGGGATTTACTAAAACCAGTCGATTTTTATTTAGTTAAGTTTTTAGTGATTTGATAAAGTTAAGAAAAAAAGGAAATATCAGATTTGAGCTTATGTGTGCAATGTGCATGTTTAGTAGAAGGGCAGACAGAAAAAAACAAAGACAACATTTTTAATATGTGATATTATTTTGTCACTTGAATTATATTTTATATATTTCAACCAAACACGTTTGTTCCTTTCGTACAAGGAAGAAAATGTATAATATTATGTTCCTACTAGGAGTTCAACTTTGTTGTGGAGTACGTTTTTATATTGGAAGATAATTCATTTTGTATCAGAGACTTTCATTAATAATATTAATCGATTAAAAATATTTTTAAAAAAATAATAGCAATTTAAACAAATTCCAACATAAATAAATTTATGGTATTAAATAGTATGGAAAAATTATAATTTACAGAATTGCAACCAGTTCCATATTATATTTATTTTGAATCATGCAAATTTTGGGTAGACAGTTTGAATTGTGAAGGAAGTGATTTTTAAGGCTTAATGGCCTGTGATATGTTTTTGTCCAAAGGATGTGAGTGTTTTAGTTATTTTTTGTGGGTGACGTGCATTCTAGCATTGCTAATATCAATATTTTATTAGTTAGGAAACTGTTACAAGTGTTGTGTTTGAATCCGGGACCCATAAATATATATTTTTATCGGAATATCAGATGTTGCTGGTTTTAAAATTTGATTTTTGCGATATCAATTTTATGTTTTAGATTTAATACTACTATTTTTTTCGTGAGCAGAAACTGTATGGTGAAAAGTAATAAATACTACAAATTTAATTATGTTGCGGAATATAAATTTTCATAACAGATTTTCACAAAAAATTACGCATTTTGTTTCCACAATATCGATTAAAATATCTAAGAATTCAATAATTACCTCGTCAAACCCACCGCGTCTCTTCAAAAACAAACATCGCTGCTTTTTTTAAAATTTGACGATAAGATTGAATAATAATTCATAAAAAATCAAACGGCCTTTATCAAACGTCAATAGTGGGTGGCCCATCAAAAACAATGTTTCGCCGTCTCGGCGTAGCGGGGGTTAAAAATACCCTTGAAAAAACCCCATTGAAAAGTGATCTCCCCTTTAGGGGTTTCAATTTCAATGCCTTCCGCACAATAGAGTCACGTGTCAAAGTCATATAGCCTTAGAAAAAAATTGCGAATAGAAAAAAAGCGTCCCCTAATTAGAAATGTATAATCTGATACTGTAGGTTTTTTTTGCTTTGCTAGAAGAGCTTTGTGGTCAAATACTCGTGGAAGCGCGGGGTTGTAAAGTATTTTCTGTGGGGTGGGTTTTTTTTGCATCTACTGTACGGTTGAAGTTTATAAGGGATTATATTTTTATGTGCGTATTGCAATCCGAAGCAATTAATTACGATACTTTTATGGGTTCATTTTCACAAAAGATAATGATGAGACGTAGTCGGAAAATAGATAAAGTCTACAGTAATAAGTATACGAATAAGATTTTGTTATTGTTAGAAAATTATTACTACAATTTTACAAACGTGAAAAGCATTGTGTAGAGCATCGTCTGTTTAATTTTAAAATATGATAAGATTATGCCATTATTTTAGATTTAAAGAATTACTTACCATAATGTAGGTCTTCGTGTGGATTTAATAAAGAACGTCAAAAACACCATCGTATTTTTATGAAAAATGTTTGAAATTACCTGAAACAAAAGAAAAAAAACAATTATTAATGTCTTCAAAGTAAAGTGTGTATTTGAAACGGTTCCATGATAACTCAACACAGTGTCAATTCAACGTACTTTTACAAAGTTTTTATAAAGTCATTAGAAACGATGAAATTTTTTTTAACCTAACCTAACATAACCTACTTACCCCAGTTAATAAAGTTTTTGTTTCATCACTTTCCATGACTTTATATAACTTTTTAAAGATGTGATGAATTATCATTTTGATGATTTATCCGGTTACCATTTGAAACACAATTTATTTATTATTAATTCGGGGAATAATTACTGCCTATAATATTGTACAGAGTAGATACAGGTATAAAATATGGCCTCCGTGGTCAAAGGGTGATGCTCTCGACTGGCAATATTGAGGTCGCGATTTCAAATCAATTCATTTAAGCAAAATATAATATAATTGCGGTACGTTTCTGATTGGAAGATGCCCTCAGTGCCCTGGTGAAAGACTATTGTCCAGAAAAGTTGAACAAAGTTAAACAAAAGGTGAAAAACTTTCTCTTTCCCACATCCTTTCCCTTTCTACTAACTTCAGCCTCACAGCATACCCCCCAATTGGGGATGTTGGGATCAGAACTGCTATCCCAACTGTTGTCAACTGTCCCAACTACCCGGAGCATTTTGAACTACGTCGCTCCCGATTGGAGTATCTACATATGGTCATAGGCTGATAGAGTGAGGAAGTGAAATGGTTGGGAAATACCTGGCTATTGAGATCTAGTCACCAAACATGAAAAACCAGAAAAATAGGGTTCTCTTTATTTCCTTTCACAATATTCTTCCAACCCATCATCAATCATCCACTCTTGTATAGAAAATCAAATAAGCACAATATTCCTTGTTTCCTCCGCTTCTAACTCTCAACTCTCAACTCTCGACTCGCACAATAATAATAATAACAAGCGCGAAGAAAGCCTGACTTGGAGAAGAATTCACCATCTTGGAATTTTCACTCATTAATTTCGCAGAATGAACTTTTCTCATTTTGCCGCCCTTTTAGCCCTCCCCTGCGTGAACAACGGACGCGATACCACCAGTGGCGTAGCGCGAATATGTTTTGTGATTGCGCAGAAACTTGGTAGGTACTGAATTATCCAGTTAAACTAATCGGCTTGGAAAGGCTGTTCCTTTTGAAATAAAAAAAATCACGATTTATTTACGCCAAAAAATTATGTTTTAGAACCCTATGAAAATGAATATTTATATATGTATTATTATTCTATCAAAAAATATATATAATTTGATAGAAAGAGTTTAATCTTTGAAGACAATATTAGCGACTCTCAAACGAAATATTGAAATAGAAAAATCATAAAAAGTTTCGATCGCATCTAGGAATTGAACACAGGACCTCAGCCTTGCCGGGACTTTCCTCTACCACTGAGCTAATTGAACCCTATTCCCTTTATTCATATATAACTGTATCATACTTCAACTAAGAACTACCAATAATATCTTCATTTTAGCTGCAATATTTACGTATGATTGCAAGATTCTACCTGAACTGCTTGCAATCTAGATAGTATCTTTGATAAATATATACATTTTTATTTTAATGTGCGACATCTATTGACTTCTAAAGTAGTCTAGGATGAATATTTTTTTTTATTTATTACTGGATTCAATGCCTAGATGTACACGAATCGTTTTCTGTTTTAATTTTTTGTTTAAGTGTCGCTAATATTATCTCGATATAAAAGTAAAATGAGTTTTAAAATGAATAATTTTAATGTTTATAGAATAAATTGGTAAAGATTCAATCAAAACGATACTCGGACAGAGTCAAAAATATTAATAAAATTTGTATTTTCTTCCTTTAGACATTCCTAAGTATTGGCTTTTTGAAAAAAGACATAACTGAACAAAACAGCCATGTCCGCCACTGCTAGGAAGGTCCACCTACTTACGTAAGGATTACTAAAGTATTGTCCTTGAATTTCAAACTTTCCTAAAATAACACACGAAAATTTATTTGTTATTTGTTCAAAAGTGGGTGTTTTTACTGCCTGAAAAAAGTCATTAACCTCGATTAATGTTGATGATGTGAGAAGGAAGAATTATTAAGGTAAGGCAAAGTAATGGGGTATTTTTACAAACTATGAATTTCTTTAAAAATGTGCGAAAGATATAAAGTTTATTTTTCTGAAAATGATTATTGCGCTCAAAATATGTAATTTTCATATTTTCAGTATTAATTATTAATTTTAAAAACAATCTAAAACCGAACATTGCGAAACGGTTCGAATTGAACACAGCGTCATTATGAGGTATAAAACGTCCCTAGTTGGTAGGACGGCAGTCGCTAACGTTTCCTGGAGTGACGTCAACGCCGCCAAATTCATGAATAAAAATTATAAATAATAAAAAAAAATATTCCTGAATATGGTGGCAGATACTTCAATACTTATAAGATAATTGATTATGTTGGGTGTTGTTAACTTTTGAAGATTAATTAACGTCCCTTAATATGATTTCTTCTTAATGGTAATTATATCTGCAGATCTGCATGAAATGGTAGATATAAAAAAAAATTATCGTGTAAAGCAAAATTTTCCATATGGGTCCAGATATGATTTTCATATGGGGAACGTTACGAAAAAAAAAGTATCGTGTAAAACTAGCCTCCAGCAATAAAAATAAGATACTGTAAAATTAAGCTAGTATATTCCTAGAATACGTTAATATTTGTTGTTATTTCTGAAATATAATATCCAAAATGCTGCCACGCAGCAATAAAAAAATGCGGTACTTATTCGTAATTTCACAATATCGTTCCAAAAGTTTGGAAAGCGCCAGTGGTGCGTCAATTGTGAACAAAAATTACGAAAGGGGGTTTTCTGAAGAATACCTCTTCAAGAATGTGTTGTTTTCGAACGAAACAAAAACCACCCTTGTTTTTTACTTCCCCACCGAGTAAGGAGGGAAGGGACGGCGAGTTAAGTGGCCTTGTCGCTACCAGTGGTATTAGGGGCTGGTTGTATATAGATATAAGCATTTCTTAAATAAAGGATTATGGAGATCATTTATTCGTATTGTAAGATCATTGAAAAATAAATTAGAAAATTTACGCAAATTGAAAATTAAATTAATTTAAAAAAATACAACCGAAATTGCTCACATTGAAACCAAAAAACTAAAGTTATGATTTAGGATAAATTTTTGTATGTTTATGGATTCCACAGTGGTGGATTCTTTCAGTATCGCCTTAGATGCCTTAATCCCACTCGCTCCAGGCGCTATTCACATTTAAAAAAATATTCTTATGAATAGCAAGGAGAGTTATATGGTTTCTTAAATATATTTTTAGTTAAGCTTGACTAATAATATGAAGAACTTTGCGATAATTATTTTGGATAATTCAATTAAATTCTTTGTTAAAGTATAAGATTTCATATTAATTTCGTTATTTGGTTTTACACCGAAAAAATCGGCAATACGAAAATGAATAAAAAACCTCACAATACAAATGTATTTTTGAGAATCGACTTTATAATGTAGGCAGTTTTACTATTTTGTGACAAATGTTGCTAAAATGTCTGTAAATGACGTACAAAATGTTGATGGTCAATACAGAATCATTAGACGTTGTGTTGCTCTGTTGTTTGGCGAATTCTTATAGCCAGAAGTCCTCGCTTTCGGAGTATAAAAAAGTGCACGGGATCTCCTACAAGTACATTTGCTAGGAACATATAGATTAATCTCATTTAAGTGTAGTTACAGAGATTAGTTAAAAAAAATGTTTGCCTAAAAATATTTTTCGGCGTGCTTCTAATTAGTTGAAATCGAGCATTCCTGTTAAGAAAAAAGGTGAATACAGAAATGGTTAGTACGTTTTTTTCTCATATTTAGGTAACGCATAAACCTCTTTTCTATTTCTAGGATTCGGTTTTGTTCATATAGTGTACAAATAATGGGTTATCCGTGAATGCCGAAACCATGGAGTAATATTATGTGCATGGTGCATTTCATAGTCTTTCCCATTTATTCGGTAATAATATTAACATGTAAAAACAAAACATAAAGTTTGAAGAAACCAATAAAAACATATTTTTTGATTTGACGAGTCAATCTCTCAGCTGACCATCGCTGCTGGTTCTCATCAAGACGTAGTGCGTTAAATTTTTCAACTGGCTAATTCATCCATCACGATACAAGCAACATTTTTCGCTTACTGTAGTGCTTACGATCGTCGGAGATTTTTTTAAATATTGTGAGATTGTTAGGATGTTTGTCTTTCTTAAAAAAAAAGAAACAAAATAAATTGTCGGACTAATAAAAAAAATCATCTTCTATCTTCTTGCAAAATTATCCCAAAATTAGCCATGTTAAGCTATATTTAATTAGTAATCAGTGCAGCAGCACTACAACTAGTTATTTTAATAATAATAAAAAATAAACAAAAAAACAACTAATAATTACCATCAGCACAAACCGTGTTCTGAATAGTTCTTTCCTGTTTATCATTTCTTTAATAGATTAATTAACTTTTGCATTCAACATGGTCGGAAATAAGTTATGTAAACGTCATCTCAGAATTAAAGGGATTATTAAAATCGACGTGCTTGAGGGGGCGTCATAATTCATCGAAATTATTCAAAATCTTAAAAAAGAATTCTCGGCGACAAGATGGAAATTTCTCAGGGACGTGTAAGAATGTAGAAGTGAGCCCACAAAGCTTTGCTATGAAGCTAGTACATGAAAAAGTGAGAGTAATTATTATGCCGAAGAATTTACTCGGATGTGATGCTTTATAAAAAAGTAAAATGTTTATTTATGAAAATTCAAACACTGTTTACACCACTTTTAATTAATGATAATCTACAAAAATTGATGAGTATATAAAAATAAGTACATATTAACAGAAATATTATAATGAAAGGATTACGATTAAAAATAGTTAGTTATTACATTTATGCATATGGTATTTAAAAAAAATATAAAATAAAAAATTTACAGTAAAATAATCAAATAGTAACTACGATTGTTAAATAAAAAAATACAGAATTAAAAATATTGTCAATATAGGTAATGCGAAAATTTATTTAAGAGAAAGCTAATTTAAAAAATATATATTTTAATTTCAATTATCCTGACGAAGAAGCCATTGGCTTTGGAATATGTAGATTATAGATGTGGATTTAATGAAAATGAAACCACAAAGTAACTATTACACTTACAGAAGTATGATGTTTATTTTACAGTTTAAACATGTAGAACAGATAAACAATAATGGCTCAAATTTTTACAATAATTTGCTTACAAAGTGTGCATAGTAAACTAATATAATTATATTTTTGTTTAGTTAATGCAGTAATAACGGCTTGTGATATTTTTGGGTATTTGATGAGACAAAGAATCGAACGTGTCAATAAAAAAAATGTAGGCAAAGTCATTTTCCATACATCTTCCAGCTCTGTCCAGGGCATATAAGTTCATGGGTTTATCTCATAAAAGTAAACCTCTTAAAATTTTTTGGTACCTCTATAATAATTACATGAATTATTAATGTTAGCATCTACAAGGGCGGGTTATTTCACAGAATTTGAACAATTCATCAAATTTATATAATTTACTATATTATTAACTAATGTCTTGAGGTGTAAAGAGTAAGAAGTAAAATAACGAAGAAATTTTAACGTTTTAGTTAAAAAAAGTTAGTTTTTTTGTATGGAAAAAAATATACACATTTTCATTAAAGATCCTATTTATTTATCTATGAATAACTTATCTTTAAAACCCATATCTCTGTGTGCTAGCCGCAAAGAGGCCCTCTTCCATTAACAAAACGCCTCATATTAAGTATGACAGCGAAATATGGGCCGGACAAATGCATGTCACTTAGCTTACTGTCAGTAGGTACATACTCACCGCAATACAGTGAGGGTGGCGCACGGCCGGCCGCCTGGACACTGCGCCGATAGTAAATATGGTTTGAATGTATATAAAATATTTATGAACGCATTTCACATATAAAAAATAATATGAAGAAAGAAATTTTTGGAAATTACTAAAAACACTTCCAAATTAGGTTAGCGTGTAAAAAAAGTTCTGAAAACCAATCAGAAAGCTATTGAAAATTTTGGAATCTGATATTTTTTCAAAACAATCCGTACTAGCAATATTTATATTGTCCACCTCGGATAATTTTCGAGCTCTTTTGCCATACTTCAGGTTAAAACTAAAAGTAATGTAATGCTTAACTTCTGTGACGGACGGTGAATATCATTGGCACCGAACTGTGATTCTCAAGTAAATTGTTTAAATATTTACGTTTCCCAGAGATACTATGCAAATCAAAAAGTCATTTTTTTCGTAAATAAAATTATATATATTACGAATACATTGTATAAATATATGCGCAACGTACCTTATAATTTTTGGAAATAAAACTTAATTTTAATATCGTACTACGATTGAAATCAGGTAAATTTTTTTATGTTAAGTGTTTTGAAATAACAAATATTGATAATACCCATATCTTAAATAAATATGAAAAAAAATGATCACCAAAAAATGCTTTGGTACCAATATTAATAATAATATTAAATTTGTATTTTTAAGTTACATTTCGTTTGTTGCACTTTGATCATTTTTTTATGTTTATACATAATTGCGATAGTTCATTCAAAAAATGCTTTGTATAAATGTAACAATCAACTATTTCATAATAATTTAATTTTTTTCTAATAATAACTCTCATTATAATATAACTTTTACGTACTTATTTGTCTACGCTTGTCTCTATTTAAAATATATTCTTTGAAATATGTTATTATTAATTAACAAATTATTATTAATTAAAAAAATTACAAAGTAATTAATTGTGATAAAAATATGTAAAAACCAGAGATTTATCACAACCAAATAGATCCATACTCAATTTTGTAAAACTTATGTAAATTACAATAAAAACAACGGAATATTTGAGAGATATCATCCGCCATTTAGAAAGTTGTTTTTTATATCATAAAATTGACAAATAGAAAATAAATTTGCTTTAACTTAGTCTGGAGACAAAATCCAAAAAGTTAATAAATAGTAATTTTCCCACAACGTTTCCTTTCTTTTTTTAGCCACTTTCTTTGAATTCTTGTACGGTGTAAAGCTCAAAATAAACTCATGTAAAATTATTTTTTTATGATATTGATTAGGTAGTTTTTATTCGTTTCTTTTACATCGGCGCACTGTCCATATTACCAAACTGCACCATACAAAAGCTGTTTTGTAAAAAGACACGAAAGATATCCGAAAATGAAATTGAAAAACTTAAAAAAAAACAAATAAATCCAGTTATTAAGGACCCGCGTCACGCCGCGTTTTGTGTATGAATTATGTCGTTACCACGTGTCAAAGAAAATCAGTCGAAAGAAAACGAACAACACGTGTACCGAAATATACCGCTCTAATATATGAACACTTCGCACCTCTCCTCTCCGCCCCCGCCTTTAATATCTGTCATATTTGTGTAAAGTACGGTCTCCCTTGTGCACACTTTATTGTTGTGTTTATAATATTCCTGACGTTTCATTAAATACTGCGCGTGTGGAGAGAGCTTTCTCAAAGCTCGGCGCGCTAATTTTCTAAATTTGAACTTCTGACATACTAAAAACTTTGGTTGGTTGTACAAGATTCTCTTTACCACTTCTCGCAACGAACCGTATTTAAATACGTAAACGACAACCGTATATAACTTTAATATTCGTATGCACACTTCTTTAACTGAAAATAAATCGAGGCACGGAAAAATCGAAATTTTAATACGGTAAGTTAGTAACTATATAGAGCAGCAAACAAAAAATCCTACAAAGGCAATGTCTGTATATGAATAAATGAAAGTGACAATTATTGTTTTCATATGAATTTAGTGAAAATTTCGATTAACATATCTAATAGAAAGAGTAACATTAGAATAAACAAACTATCGTAATACAATATCGATGAAAACTTTGGTCAGAATTTAGCATTTGGTAGGTTAACTTATCACAGATGCGATTACTGCCGAGGGTTTTTGTATGAATTTTTTAATGATTCTATAATAATAAATATTTAAAAAAAACAGTGGATCAAAGCGGGATGTATTTACCTTGAACTGCTTAGTGTGAGGTTAGTATAGTTCAAATCGGCTTGCCCAAGAAAGGCGCATTAACGCTGATAACAAATATATTTTACTTATTTAGAAAAATATTGAGTATGATTTGCAAAGAATTTTGGATCAGCATGTTAATTTATTTTACAAATAACTGTCCATTATTCAAAATACTCATATTTCGGGTATCCATGAAATAACAATTCTCATTATCTAGTTTATTTTGTCAATTTTCAAATAAATCCTAATAGTGAATTGGCTACGATAATGTCAGTCAGTCTTTATACAAGATGGACTAGAGTAGATGGATTTTCAAGTATCACGTGATCAAGTCAGTGCCTTCGAGCAACAACAGTTTGCAGATGGTGGTGATTGTTGTTGATCCTCGTTGTTACTGCTGATTTATGTGTTGTTTAACCGCAAGCATATTAAGTAACTAGAGTGACTATTTCAAACAGTAATGTTAACTTGGCGACAGCACTGACTTTGTGATTTTGGATTATAGTCCGTCTTGAAAGAGGAGACGTTGGAAACAGTTGAAGAGATTTGGTTTTGTGCTTTTGAAGTCCCGTGGGCGTCACTTTGTGTTAGTTGCATTATGTAGAAAAATACATTAACAATAAACAAGTGGATTTCTCACAATCACTTTGGAATGTAAATTTAAGTAAGTTTTTTCGTTAATTTTATTTATCCGCTTATTTCTATTCTGGTCGTACTGAAAATATGACACAGCTAAACACTAATCCATTTTTATCGAGTTTTATCACAAAAGTTCGTAGTAGACTAATAGACAACTGAAATATTTGGCAAATTTACAAACAACATAAAATAGTTAAAATTATTATCTAACAACGAATCAAAAAATTAAAAAAATAACCATTCTCAAACATAAAACCACAGACAAAGATTGATCTTGTACCGCTTTATCACAGCCCTTCAAGGTTAAGACATCTTTTTTTATCGAATAGTAAGTAGTCTAATATCGAATTTTGAATAGAATTGAACAACCAAAACAATATTAGATTTTAGGCCACGCCGACACACGTGGCTTACTAATTCGCTTAACGTTTTTCGTAAGAATATTATGAACAATAATTTTTTTTTCATTATATATTCTGGCTTTCATTCTTTAAGGGTGTTCTAGGCCATCGTTTCAAATTATGGAGAGACGCAAGGCGAATTTAAATATTAATTTTGTTTTAATGGACAAATTTCAATCTTTATATATATGTTTGTAGTCGATTTCGGACGAAGAGAGGAGATGTTGAATGGAGGGGAGGCAATTTTAGATAGATGAAAGGATATTTTTTTAGAGAGGGTCAACTAAAAATATGTGATCTAAAGTTCCCACTTCTAGACCACAGAAGGTACAATCGATTCCATCGTAAAACCGATGATAACTTATGATCCTGGCACTAATGGGCTTACTATTCAAATTATTATTTGTTTTTCAAAATAAAACACACAATGCCTTAATGCCCACACATATTATGAAAATTTTAATGTACTCACTCGTGTGTAGAAAACGACAAAGTAAAAACTGTATTCTACGTTGCGCACAACTCTTTAATTGGAAGATTTTAAGATAATTGGAGACAATGCATAGTTTATAAACACTTAATTATAAAATTAATTTATATAGAGAGTGCATATAAAGTATATGCTTCATCGAAGAACTGTTGTACCGGAACCGATTGGCAGAAATAGAGTATTTTATTACAAATTTTTGAGCTTTAATGATATTATTATTTTTCTTTTAAATTTATCAAATTACACTTTTTTTGGAATTTCGAGAGATTTTCCGAAATCGACCGATTGTAACTAAGCGTAGTTTGCAACTGTCCGAAAATAGTTCATTATTCACGGTTTTCTGGATATATGAATAAATTTCAGTCTTACAACAATTATTGTTCAACCGCTTCCTCTCATCTGTCCTCTGTCAAGTGATGCCTCAGTTCAAAGAACAATGCTTTAATCATCGGATTGTTCTTCCAATTCTACAAGTTTCCTTGTTTTTAGGAACTCGGGCGTCATGGGACATTTTAAAGAAAACAAGCAAAGCATTGTCTGGGTTTTCTTTTGTAGTCGAGTATTTTCATTGTGTTATTGGCAAGTATCCACTACTCATTCCCCGGAGCGCATATGTGGTGAAAGGTGAGGCGGGATCTTCTTTAAGCTTTGGTCACGGCCAAGCTACGCTTCAGAAATCGGTGATTTGTAAATAAAAATACGTTTGGGTCAATTGACGCTTGGAAAGGCGAAGCGAATTACAGTGATTGTTGAAATGTACAGTGGAATTTATACCAAATGTTAAAATAAATAGTAATTTAAATGAACAGGCAGAAAAAGATGCCGATATATAAAGTTTTTGTATTTTTCCTTTTCTATAAGAAGGGTAAATATAGGGAACTAATACATGGAAGACTGAACGCAGTTACAGCTAACAAAAAATTGCCCAAAGAAGTGAAATTAGCAGTCCACAATTGAGTACTGGTACCTACCCTTATGTATGGCAGTGAGGCTTGGAATGGCAGAGGAAGAACGAAAGCAGATTGAATTCTGTAAAAATGAGATCCCTGAGGCGTATGTGTGATGGGAAAACTATGATGTAAGCGTAATGAGTAACATTAAGAATGGGGCGCTTTGACGTTTTGGGCATGTAGAGCGAACGAACGAAGAAAAGTGGGTAAGGATTATATATATGACGCGAATGTGAATGTTAGAAGAAGTCGTGGACGCCCGATGAAGACATGGCACGATCAAGTGAACCAGATACTACTAGGTCAGGCTATGTTAAGAGTCGTAATAACAGAAGAGTATGTGTGAGACGATGTATGAATGTGAATGAGGCAGGGAGTGTGTGCCAAGACTTAGTTATTTGGTTGTCCGTCCTCTCTGCCTACTGAAACGGCGTGATGGTTAGTTAGTCATATTTTCCCTGAGTATGGACTCTGGCAGGGTGTCCAAAACTTTGCCTAAATCAGAAAGAAGCTCTGTACCCTCAATTACCCATAAAATCAATCATCATATTGGTAATTGGTAATTGTAAAAAAACAATTCTTAACCACCCTTCTATCAAAAGCTCTAAAAAAATACATATTATTTGGTAATTAGGTACCAGCTATTACTAATCGATTTCAACTCCATTTTTCGAATCGAACAAGTGGAAAACATTAAATAAATTATTTGGTGTTTTTTTGAATGCCAAAGAAATTTATAATATTTTCCACTTGTTCAATTTGAAAAATGGAGTTGCAACTTGGCTGAAATCGTTTAGTAATAGCTGGCACCTAATTACCAAAGCTACCTACCTTAATGTTTATTTAAAGCTCCATCGCTCATGATAGAAATAACCTTTCGGGCTAAGAATACTCGGGTGGACCTAGAAAATACCAGAAAGGGTGTAATAAATAATTCACGAGCTAGAGCGCACCACTGAGAATTCACTTAGTTAAATAGAACAATTAGTTAAAAAATCTTCGCACGAGTTAACATAGAGATTATAATAACGATGTTGATTTAAATCATAATACCCAATTATTTACATTTGAAAAATTACGCCAGCCGCTAACAGATAGCATTCTAAAATATCTAATTTGGGAGAAAACTGTCTAGCTGTTCAGGTCTTTGATATATCATTTTTATAATCACATCAATGAAGCTAATTCCAGCGCTAATTTGCCAGACTTGAGATGGACAATATGGTCCTCGCATCTCAGATAATATTCTGGATGATAGATTTTTATTTAAAAGTGACAACTAAATGTTGGTTTTGTAAAATGGATCAATGACCATAATAAATTGTTGGTATGTTCAAATATTATGTAATTCTCGATCAATAAACTAACTAATTTGAGTTATCATTCTACACGTTAAACACAAAAATTATGGGTTTTTTTCGGAGAATTTGAACAATTCTTCGAATTTCAAAGTTAATTTTCACGTTCTGAGAAAGATTTTTTCAATTTCTGTTAGTCAATTCAGTTCTGCCAAGCGACTGGCCTATAATTATATAATAACAGAACTTGAATACAACTTTCACAGAACCCAAATATGTACGTTGAAATTTGATGAATTATTTAAATTCCCTGAAAGAACACGTCCTTAATATTTTGTGTTATTATTATTTTTTTTGCAAAATAAGAATGCATACATGTTCATATTGTATTATTTTAAACATATAAACGCCAAGCACACATTTAATTTGTGGTCGTCTGAACTGCGGATTTAGCAACCCTTGCGTCATCATTTAGCATACTTTTCCCACTCCCGCAAATTCAACAAAAAATTTAAAATGTTAATTAAAAAAAAATTAATTTCATTTGAACTACAAGTAATTGAAAAAATGTTGTTTATGAATTGCAATATAAGATGACAAGAATCAAGAATATGATATTGTTTTTTTAAATAATAATAATTTCTCTCAGGACCTCTGTCATCTTTGGGGATGCTGTGTGGAGGGTCGTTTTTAATGAAATCAAGGAGTGGAAGTTCGGTGAAGGAAGAATATATGAGGGGTGGGTATTTAATTTAGGGGTTAGTGTGATAAGGTATGATGGACGTATGAATCTATCCCTCCCACTACGGTACAAGGTATTGGGTCAAGAGGTCTCCCTCTACCAGGCACTCCCGATTCAGGCTGCTATGCAGCAGGAGACCATCCGCCATAAGACCCGGTACCCGTGCTACGAGCAATAAGCAAGCAGTATGTAATGTAACAAGACAAAGTTTTATTGTGTCCCATCCTTTCTTCTAACCACTGCGAAGAATTGAACTTATTAAATCTAACTGGATTTCATTTCAAAATATTAGGCAATTTTGATTTAAAATTGTGACTCGACTTAAAATATTATTTTTGTCATTTATACTCTAGCCGAGTAACTCATATGAACGTCAGTATTAAATCATATCCCTTTGTTTTGTGTCATTTTTTATAGTCATCACTTTAGATATTAGATGGGCTGTCTGTCGCTCGCAAATTCCCCGTAATAACATTCAATTAAGAGAGACATTTTTCTTTCAAAGTGGAGTTATCTCTGTACTAATTGAGCTACGGTCGGCCGCATATCTTCAGCCATGAAAATAATAATACGTTCATTGTCTTCTGAAAACGCTGAAATATCATAACTAGGAGTATTTTCAGAGACGAGGGACGCTTTTGTAATGTAGTTAACGTTTCGTTATGAGCACTCTACGAGATTATACGTTTGTCCAACTATAAATACGCGAAAGCGATTTAAAAATAGCTTTTAAAAATAAAATACATATTTCATAACATCTTCCTCATCGTAAGATGTTATGAGCTAAAAATAATTGCGTTGTCCTCGAAACTCCAAACACCAACATATTTTTTTTGGTAAGTGTTATCGTATAACAAAAGCTTATTGAAGTGTATCTTTTATTAACATGCGGTACATATAATTTTATTTTTATTTTGTATAAGTGTAAAACATGAATTTTTTTAATTTAGTATCTTATCATTCACTGAATTTGCAAACGTTTTTTTAGGTAATTTACTATTTCAATAATCCTTATAACTAAATAAATCAAAAAATGTATTTGCAGATAGATTCATTAAGCATAAAATTTATTAAGTATTTGTCGCATTACTTGAAGACTTAAAAAAGAGACATCTATTTCGAAAGTAAAACAAAAGCCATTTTTTTACGTTGACCCCATACAAGAGGCCCTGAGGGGAATAATTTCCCTCCACGGCCTATGTCATTTTTGGAGATGATATGTGGAGAGTTTTTTTAAGAAAACGAAGGTGAGGACGTTCTGGGAAGGAAAAAGCTACGAGGGATGGGTAGGAATCTAGGTATCAGTGTGTCCAGGAGTGACGGACATTTGAATGTTTCTCTCCCACTGAGGTGCAAGGCAATGGGTTGAAAGAGTCCGACAGAAGACGTCAGAAAGTGTCATCATCAACCGGCTTCACCCGACCCCACCTGTCTTGCAGTTGGTGGGCAGATGTATCCGCCGTCAAGACCAGGACAAACCTCACCTCCTGAACCCGGGCACCCCTTTGTAGCGAACTACTTGGGGCAACCTATGGCTGAGGTGTAGTTTATTCAATAAATGTTTTCCGACGCCGCGGTACCTATAAACGCCTCCCAAAACTACAATACTGTACAAGTTAAACTGTAAACTAAAGTATTAGAAACCAAACTTACTGATAATACCTATTGCATATTGAAAAATTGAGATTTTGAATGAACTGAATACTGCTCAACTAAGACCTATGATTATAAATACAAGCACATTTTCAATATGTTCAATGACATTATTTTTACATTTGTACGTACGCTACCTAATCTGTTTGCAGTTTTGGATAACAACAAGCATGCTTGTAACGTTATGGGAAGATTTTTTAAATCTCACAGAATATTATATCCATTGGTACTGGTTTAATTATCATACAACAAGTCAACACATCCAAAGCGCATTATTGCACATAATTTATTTCAACTTAATTCCCAATTAAAATATAAAAAAGCGTAACTCGGTGGCCAATTTGCGATTGACATAGCATAAGAAGTTTTAAAATAATGGTTGACAATAATTATTGAACAATTTGGAGGCATTTTTGGGTAAATAATTTCATTTTCTGTTCACCATGTTTTTTTTTTATCGTTATTTCGTACAATATTTTGGTGCAACTGCCATTCTGATTACGAAATTAGGGTTATGAAGTTATTGAACAGAATTTATTATAAAAATTGACAAAAAATAGTTATCGTTAATCTCGTACTCTACAAAGATATACGACAAAAAGGAGTAGCCGGCTTTCGGAAATTGAGCTCTGTTGTCTGGAAGAGTAACCAACGATTTGTTTGAGGTAAGTAATAGAAAATCAGACCGGTCTCATCTTACAAGGGATATCTTCAGACCGATACATAATTACCACGCACCTGTGGAAGGGTATTTAAACACAAAAATTAATGTGTTGATTTCGTATGTATTATGGCAAGCCACAAAGTAAATGCTTTTTCGAATACGCATTTATAACATTTTGTTTAGTGCTTAGGTTTGTGGGTATTTTATTACGACAGTTTCAAATATATAATAATAAAAAAATTAAAGTAGAGTATCTTTAAGCTTTGTAGTATTTTGTGGCTATTGTCTAGTAAAAATGGCCCATTAAAATACTCATCGCCATAAATATAAAAGTATATAAAAATACACTCAACAGGCGCGAGCGTTAGGATGGGGAACTCTATTGTAGTAACGTTTTGTTTTCCGAGCTGCTTAATTCCACACGGGAACATTCTAAGGGGATACATGGACCAACTCGTGAAATATGCAATCTTCTGTTAGAAAAATTAACATTTCTAAGATAACGCTGAAGACTTGTGCTCTAAAACAAGATGGATGGACGGTACAGAATAACATCTTAATTCAATTAATTCTTTTGTATGCGAAATAAAATTCTGCATTTAAAAAAATATATAACACTTTAAAAATATAGTTTGGGCTAAAAATGCAGATTACTTGACTTTGATTTACTTTAATCAAAATGACTTCTAACAACGTGGGGCTTTGATTGTTTGGATATGTGGATCGAATGGACAAAGAAAGAATTTAAAAAAGATAATTCATTATGACGTACTAGTTAAATGTAGGAAGTGGGACAATTCCCGAGAAAGGTTGACACCTGAAGTGAACCTAATATTTGACTGATATTGTTAGGAGTTGGAAAGATAGAGTAATATTAACTAAGAATTCATATTAATGAAGCAAGAAGCGCATTCCAGGAGAGAGTTTAATGGCGTTACATCCTCTCTGCTTTGCCATGCATAGAAATATAGTCATGGTTAGATAGTTACAATTTGGGAGGCAGGTCTTGATACCGCCGCCCTGGGAACCAGTTATTTGATAACCAACGCCTCTGCATTGGTTACCCCAATTGGGTCGCTACGTATTGTGATTTAACGGAGGTGCCCGGGTTCATCGGTTGAGGTGTGTTCAAGATGCCCATCAGGTTAGGAGAGACCCTTTGACCTCTCTAACAGGTCTCTCGATACCTTCCCAGAATTTCTTCTCCTTCCTTTGCTTAAAAAAGACCCTCCATACAGCATCCCAAAAGATGTGTGAGGTTAATGTAAAAAAAATTAGTTATTTAGTCAAATTGAATTAGCTTAATTCGTATGGTAGAGGGTACATAGTTTTTTACACCCATTCTCCTACAAAATTGTTTCCTTTCTTTAAGACTTTGAGACGCAAAAAAAAAACATATTTATAATTCACATTTTTTATATTAAGACAAATTGCTGTTAAATGGAAGTTATATTTTTGTAAACCAGTCAAATCGCTGTATTTTTTAATTTATGTTCTTGATATTTTTAATTTTGTTTCTCGCATATACTTATGTAATTTTATTTTTATTATTTCTTTCTTTTCTTTCTTATGTTTCAATACTGTCATTAAATTTGTACCACCCACATGTAAAAGCCCTCTGGGCGTTAAATAAATAAATAAATAAATAAATTGCTATTGCTGTGAAGTTCTATGACGCACTTCATAAGGAAAATGTCCCGTGTAAAATAACAATGGATCTTCGGACTAGTCACTTTCGCCCAGACAATAAAAATCTTAATTAATTATACAGCAGTCAAAAATGACTCTGCAAATAAATGCGTCCTAGCCAGGGTGTTGCTGAAACTACACACAATTAAACTCAAATATAAATACAGAGAATAAAACGCATTTCTCATTTGAAACCAAAACTAAATTTTTTGGTGTGATATTATATATTAAATGAAAAAACGCAATTTATAATACACCACTTTTATTTATGAATTAACAAAGATCGCCAATCGGGTTTCGTCTTTCACAAGCTTCGTCAGGGCTTATTATTAACTAAACAGATAAAGGCACATAAATACTTATATGTAAATAAAACAATGAGTGACAGAGATACAAAATAGAAAGAAAGAAACACACATGGAAAGGGGGGGGGATAACTTATTTACGACGGGTAGGTGGGGGGGACAGTTTTAAAAGTGCTGTATTACAAAGTGTGTTTTTCACAAATTATAACGCAATTATAAATTGAAAAAATCTTCCGAGGAAAAACAAATGCCGCCGTGTAAAAAAAAGTTTGTTGTGTTCACGTGAAAAAATCAGTTAATTATAGGTAATTGTTGAATAAAATAAAAGTACTAATTATGTTTAAATAATCATTAATTTGTTAATTTTGTTTTTTTCAAAAATAAAAGTAGTGTACTACACTTTTTGGTTTTTTCATTTAATAAAAACTTTAATGTTCAACTTCTGAATAACATAAGATGAACTCTGTCAGAAACAGTGAGACTGACCACCACATCAATTGATTTAAAAATTATCATTTATTCAGATATTATCCTCTTTTTTAAAATCAGGTGGTTATTGCTGTCAAAAATGCACAGTTACTAAGTAAAGTTTGTATTTTTAATTCGAATAAATTTTGACAACCCTACACAAAACAAGTGAAATGCCGTGAACATTATTTATATTTGTTTATTTTGCAAAAGGCGTTGGCATTTATACGACTTTTTTCCAAATTTATTTTTTGTTTAAAAAAAATAAATATGACACTGTGTCCTCTGAAAATTTGTAGAGTTGAAAGACCTATGTAGTAATGCTTGCATTTTTCCCTGATAATATTATAATGAATTTATAGTGTCCTGTAAAAAAATGTTTTTTTCATAATTATTTTAAAGCTTCAAGTGAATAAGGATTCTCAGGATACTCAGGAATAAGGATTTTATGGCCTGCTACTTTTTTAAAAACGTTTCATTAAGCTTATCTTATATTGAACACTGCAAAGTTTTCCGAAACGTTGGATTAAGTTTAAGTCGAAAGGAGCTCATAATACAACCAACATTTCACAAATCAGTTATATTGTAGATTTTGATTTCCAGCACTTTGACGCCAGTCAAAGTTTCAGCACTGAAGCTTTAAAAACAATTCATCATCATCACAACCAACGAAAAAAAAACCAATAAAAAAAACAATAAGAAAATTATTATTTTTCTTAGTTTTTTGTGGCTAGTTAGCATTGGAATTTCTGTCGGTTTTTTATTGCCAAGCTTCTCATTGACGTCCAGAACAAAAGCTGGTAAAACATTGACAGAGTTTATAAATTTCCATCAAGCCGCTTGGCACACTCTTGTCTCGCGAGAGAATGGACCGAGTGAGATTTACCGCTATCGTTAAATCAGGTGGATATTTAGTTGTCTTAAGAACGCTTTATGACTTAACCCGCAAGTTACTCAAGTAAAATCAATCAACTTTTCAACTTTTCCCATAATGTTCCAATTCCTCTGGTACAGTTATTTATATTTGTTATATTTTTATTTATTCATTTTTTGGGAAATCGATAGTTAACATTTTATCAATTTGTTCATGTGTAGTACATATAAAAAAAACATTTACGGATTTCATGTTTGTGATTTTACCTCTAATAAGACAACACTAAAAAATAAAAATAATTGATGAAATTTATAAGTAAATGACATGTTAAACAGACATTTATTTTATGTAGCTAATTTTTATGTTAATTAAAGTTGTCGAATTAAGACCAAATGTAATATTATAAAAATAAGATAGGATTTAACATTAATTATGTTCGATACAGAATTATACAAAAAAACAAAATATAATTCATAAACCGACAATCAAGTCCCCGACCTCTGGTTATCGCAGTCGACGATCTGCGTAGGTTGGTCCTTTTTGTCTTAGCGATGGAAAGGTTCTGTTTTATATATAGTAATTTGAGTGTATTTGATATTTTAATGTTATGTCTGAATTTAATTTAAGAGGTTTGTCTATTTCTTTCTCAGGCAGTAGCCCCGGGAGGGTTGAATTTGTCCAATTCTGTTGTCTTTATGGAATGCGTTGGGTGATCAAAGGAGATAATGAACATTTTACGATAATAATTAACCGCCGTTAAATCAAGATTTATTTATCTACTTATTCACTGAATCAATTCAGATCTCTATTTAATTCTAAAAGAACTCGAGGAAATCACAATAATATTATTAAAGGACCATTCATTTAATGATGGCTTAGTGTAAACGTATTATTCTATGTAAATCCTCACAATGTTTCTCTCATCATTGCAGTTATACATTCTCCTAACATGATCCGTACATCCATTTTTAAATCTTCATCAGTACATTTGCATACACATTTTACAAAGGAAATTAATTAAATATCTGCAATAAATAAAATTTTGATTTTTTGTATGTTTAAATTGTCTTACCACAGTGGCCAAAAGATTAAAAAAACGTCATCGCTTACAAAAATATTTCCAATTGACTGGGAGTTAAACCATGAAACCAAACCGCCTCGTAAAATTTTTCTCTATTAAAGAAAACCTGCGATATTTATGACGGGGCTTAAAGTGAAAATAAAAAGAAAAGATTAGACATTTCTTCAAAGAAAATAAAAGATTTGAAGATAATAGATTTGTTTTATGTTACTTCAACTAGGTGCGTATTATCAGAGAAAATAGGACAGAGGAATTTGGCAATCATCGTCGTAATTATCCCCGTGTCACTCCAGAATGCTGATGAATTGACTAAATTCTCACTTCCAACGCCTTCAGTACCATCTACAGTCAAAAGTTTGAATTCATTATTTATTGTTTTTTCTTCTTAAAAAATAATTACGAATAAAACACAGATATTATTGAAACTAATATTTAATTTACATTATTTGATTTCCACGAATTTTTTTAAAAAATATTTTACTAACCGGTTTAATAAAAATTTTAATTTAAAAAAGATGTAACAGATTTTATCACTCTCTTTGTAGACACTATGGATAGACAGATGGATATTTACGAACTCCTTGCATGCGTTGGAAATGACAATACGATCTGAACATATTTATGTTATAAAAAAATCAGTGCAAATTTCACTCCACCAGAGTTCACAGTTCGAGGGTTTTTGTTACTTCAGATAAAAAAATGTTCAGCTTTATATTTTATTTTGCGATAGTATTATAATTTGAGGGGCGGGTATGGATAACGCCGAACTGGGAACTATTTATTGGATAACCAACACCCCTGCCATAGGTCACCTCAAGTGGTTTGCTACGTTTGGTGACTCAGCAGGGGTGCCCGGGTTCAGGAGCTGAAGTTTGCGTGGCGTATTGGATCAGGAGAGACTGATTGAGGGAGACCTTTATCGTCTTACTCTCCCAGGTAAGTGGTAGAAACAAAGATTATGATTAGGTGTTTAATTAATTATGTAATAATTGTCCTCTTTTAATAACACATAAGAATGTGAATATAAATTTTAACAAACAAACTAAATTTTTGTGATGCGCTTTGAACGTGTTGGACCATACTTCTAGTTGACATTTAGTGTTTTCTTAAATCCTTTTAAATTCTGTTGCCAACAAAAGCTATCGCCCACGCGAGATTTCCAAGACAATAATTAAATAAAAGCTCCCGGCTCCGCTAGAAAAAACAAATAATCCTACCATAAGACAAAAGCAAAGCAATAAATTGTCTTTTAAACAAGGGGAGCTTCCAACTATTTATTGCTATCTATTCTTTGTTTTAGTGTTTTAAAAGCGTAATTGATTGCATAATTATTCACAAATGAGCTTTTTTATTGCATTATGTTCATACATTGTTATTTCAAGTTGATGAATAGGGTTAAAAATAATACTGAAAAAACAACAATCTGAACCGATTTCGTTTTCCTCGAATATATTTTCTAATAGTCTAAACATTGAAATTAATCACGAAAACATCACTTGAAAAATATGGATTATTTTGTGATGAGTGTGCAAAAAAAAACATACTTTTATAATGCTTATGGTTTTAACATTGCCGTAATGCCATAACTATACTGTTCTTCTATAGGTATGTATACCTATTTGAAAACAATACAGATTTTTTTTAGTGATATATTTGGAAATATAAGAGATTGATATCTAGAAGGAATAATTTACCAATAGTCATTCCAGTGGGGTGAGCTGTATTTTTGTTAAATAAGATCACTTCAAAAATTAATATATGTAACATCAAGGAAGCAGAACGTTGACGTGTAACAAGAAATAATACAAGGAAATGGTAAAGGTAAAAATATACGAGTGAAACAGAACGATACTAACTAACCATCAAACTGTTTCTCCGCAGGGGTATGTAGAGAGGACGGACCGACAAAAAACTCGGTCTTGACAAACACTCTCTGCTTCACACTCATTCATACGTCGTCTCATGTATACTCTTCTATTATTCTTACTCTTGACATGGCCCACTTCCGCATATATTTTCCTTACACTCTTTCTTCGTCAATTCGCTCTACATGTTCAAACCATCTAAACGTCTCTTTCTTAATTTTACTCATTACCCTAACATCACCTTTGCATTTTTTGCGGAACTCCACATTTACCACATGATCATAGGTGGTTTTACCACAAATAGGCCTCAGAACAGGATGATTTGCAATAAATTCAAAAATATTGCCGAAAACTTTCATTAAATTAAAAAATAATCAAAAAATTATTTTGAAACCAAAATCTAGTTTACACTGCTATCCATAGACCAACAAAGTCTAGACAGGAAGTGAAGATGTTAAAAATTATTGGTTCCAAAAAATGGGTTACAACATTTACCAAAAAGAAACTGCTTTCGTAGTCAAAAGATTGGAATATGCATTGCGTTTTACCTTTTGTTGATCTGCAAGACCCAAATTTGTCGCCCAAGATATAATGCTTTCGATGCGAGGTGACTGAATCAGATGGGGAGTTTGGTTTAAAAGTACTAAATGGTGAGAAGAATTATTCAACCGAATTTGTAAGACACGCCATATCCACACTTGATATATCGATGGTAATATCCCTACAGCCCAAACGAAGAGAAATATATATTTTCTTGCAAATTATTTTTTCCATATCTTTAAAGTTAAAGGAAGTGGCCAAAAACTTTTTAATATCGTTTGAAATAAACTCATTACAAATTTTTGATACTCATTTATTCTTTCTCCGGCGTTTCCGATACAAAACACGAACATCAAAGCTTTGACAACATTTCCATTATGGAGATGCTTATCATCTTTCTTATTATTAAGTTTATTGACATCTTTATAAATTTCTCCATTATGCCCAAACCCTGTACAGATGAGAGCTTATGAATATGTTGGTGAAAACTTTTGAATGTGTTTTGGAGATATTTTATGTACCAAAATACTTTTTTTATATCTTTCAGCAAGATATACTTTCTGTGACATTGAAAGTGGGTGGATGCATAATTTATTTGAAATTTATCTACATAATAACCTTAAGAATTATGAAAGTTTCACTGCATCTCACACCCGCAACAACACTGCCGGAAGTCAAAATATTTGGAATTTTTATATAATGAACTTTAAAGTTTTGTATCTTCAATATTCGTATGGATGTAAACGACTATAAACGTGAACCTTGATTTTCATGTGTGTTTTACAATTTTAAAGTATGCAAAATAATGTTTTGTGGTGCTTAGACCTCAAAATAGTTTAAACGTAGGTATGTTTTAAAATACTTTATGATTAAGAAAAATCTTGCTTATCGTAAGCACTTTATAAAAATTTTTAAAATCTCGTTTCTTCTGAAATTATTTTTCAATCGACCCTTCATAAGCAGTTTTCTACTTCATAATCATTAATACAAATATTCGTATCAAGGTAAATGGAAATGAGAAGAACACATAAGCAAGTACTTATTTACTTGAAGTTGAGGGACGCGAGTAAAAATAAAGGACAGGAAAAGAAGGCTTCTCGGCGGAGGAAAACAATTTCCTGCCTTCCCCTTCCTGGTTCGGGGTGGGGGAGAGGTGACGTTTTTTTCACAGAATTTCATAATAAAAAAGTAAAGATGGCGCTCGCATCTTTACAGGAAGCTTCATTAATACCTGGACAAATCAGTAATAGTAAGTACACGATTATTCATAACCCTACACTTGCGCGTTATAACTTCATATATTTAAATTATGTATCATTTATGTTTTCTATGTGACCTTACTAATATTTGCACGATAACGCGTGTATCACCAATAATACTAAATTTTTTGTTACTTTCTTCAATTGATTTTTCTGTTCATTTTGTGATACTTGTAAATTGTCAATGTGATATTCTTTGTCTTTTCTTCCGAGTTACAAAAAGTAAGTTGAAATTGTCAACTTTATTAGCTAGTCAGAGCAAACATATTGTGAGAAGAGAAAATACAGCAGCGTTCTCACATTTGAGTACCTTCTATTTGCGACTCGTTCACCAATAGCGGACGTGATGATTGACACCAGTCTCCACCACCGTAACGGGCCGAGTTAGCCCAAACGGAGTCATTCTGTTCCTGACTGCTGAGGTTACTCCATCCCGCAAGGTGCTTTCGTGTTTTCTCACCACCTTCTCGTTTAAATATCAATGTTAAAAGTACCTGTAAGTAACTTTTACGGCGTTCTTATTTGATATACAGGGTTTTCCAATAAGAGATATTATTTTGAATAGCACGCTATTTCGGTAGATGTTACTTTTAATTTTTTGACATTTGACAAGTAGAAACTACGCCATTAATAAAAATGGAACGATACACGCTTCAACAACGCATTAAAATTATTAAAATTCACTTGAGTGAATCAAATGCAAATCATCTTGAGTGATGTGGCCCATTTCCACCTCGGTGTCTTCGTCAACAAGCAAAATTGTCGCATTTGGGGCTCGGAAAACCCAAGACTTATTGTTGAAAAGCCTCTCTATCCTCAACGTGTGACTGGTGCGGTTTATGGTCCGGCGGAGTCATTGGACCTTACTTTTTCGTAAATGAGGCTGGAGCAACAGTTACGGTGAATGGAATTGCGCTATCGAGAGATGATTATTGATTTTTATGGCCGGAATTAGATGGTATTGATCTGGACAAAGTTTACATTCAACAAGACGGCGTTACGTGCCACACAAGCAACGAAACCATTGATCTTTTGAATATCAAAATAACACCTCATATTAGAAAACCCTGTATTTCCATAACGAATGAATAAAATTAAAATTAAATTTTCAGTGTTATAAAGGTACCCATACATACAGCAAAAAAAATTGTGTTGATAACAATTAAGTTCAGTTATTTTTTTTATTGTTTACTAATAAAATTGAATTTATTTTAGACGATTAACCGGTAACTTTGCCTGTGTCCAATCGGTAATATTGAAGGCAGTAACTTTTAACTGTTTTGCTATAGTATGTAACTTTGACGTGAAGGAAGGGAAGGAACTCGCGGCAATACGATATGCTGGATTAAAACAAGTTTTGTGGTACGAAAATGATTTTTTTTTTAAATTCTGTAGTCAGTTACTGCTATTAATATAAGTGAGAAATTTTAAATCATAATTAAAGTAAATTACATGACGCTTCTATATCTATATATAATTTTTTATTGATTGTGTTAATTGTGAGAGATTTAGCTAAAATAAATAATAAACTTGTTCAAATTTAACTGTTTTAAGTTCTTTCCCACTCTCTGCTTTGTTGATATCAAACCCAAGAATTTCCAAAACTGCTATACTAGGTACCGAGACCAAAACTATAGAATTTACATGGCGTCGAGGTGGGGGTATTAATTTAAGATTAAAATAATCTTAATAGAACTGTATTGCTATTAAAATAATATACAAAATACCGATCATTAGAACCTGGTTTCATTTGATAAATGGTAGGGTGAACATATTGAATTCTTCTTTCAAAGAAACTATTTTCGATGCCAAATCAATACTTTACAATCCTAATTTCATCCCGGTTCTCACAATACATTAAGGGTAGGAAGTACCATCTCATTTCATCCCACCTCGTGTAGCGCCTATTACCCCCGCTGGTGAGGGATGTAAAGGCAGGGGCTGTGGTGGGGGTGAGGTGACGTAATGCCTCATAAACCCGCCCCTAGATGTCGCTACAATACGGATTAGCGTGGATATTAGCGCTCGTGGAAACCTTTGTGGCTATTGTCACCTATTATGATTGAACGCTAAGGCCCTAATATCGCGCTAAACCCTAAAAGCCCACCCCTTTACTAAAACTTCCTCTAAATCCACGATAAAAGCTCAACCGAAATCCACCCTTACACCAAATACTTATTTAGTTCAAAATTGCTTGAGTTTGGTAGCGAATCTAACTGAATTTGAAGCCGGGTAGATTTCTAAAGATCTTTTGTAAGAGTGAACGCGTTAGAAATAAGGTTGCATTAGTGTATTGATTGTTTGCATTGAACTTTGTTCGAAGGTTCTGGAAAATGTTATTACTGAGTATTACAGTATTTCTTGTTTAATATAATCAATATTTTGACATAAATGATTTTATAAAAATAAGAACGGCTTTTTTATCACTTCTGTAATGAGACTGTGTGATAATTTACTAGTCATTCAAATATATCCTAACACGTGTTCAAAGCAGGTGGCCTTGTCCGAATAAATATACGGACAAGATGCGAAAATATTATTATTTTTTAAAACACGTGCCGCCTTTCTCATAACAAGTTTGCGTTGTACTGTTATTTTTTTATGAAATTTGTAAATTCATTCGTTGTAGGCATTTAATCCTGTTTTTAACAGGAAAACGAACATTTTTATCAGATTTTTAATGAATTAACAATATTTCATATCAGTAAGTTTTCTCCGTTTGTTGTTTATAATAGGCCCTGTATTTATCGGTCCGTATTCTCGTTATATACGACATTCCACCAAATCACCGAAATGTACGTAAATTGACTAATATTATAAGTATGGACTATTATATTCATCGAGCGACGAGGAAAGTCGATGTTATTATTTGATAATCATTCTAAAATAGTCTGGTAAGGGATATTATGGTCTATATAGCATATTGATTGAACTGGAGAAATTTATCGCAAATCAACCCGCCTTAATAATGAAATATCGTTGACATTTTTAAACATCGCGCCAATCTCCCGATGACAGTAGAAAGCACAAATGCACCACCTACGTTGACAGTACAGTGCGTTGGTTTCACAAAAAAAAGAAACAAGTTCCACTAGTAAAATCATATACGATCCGTTTGATACTGGTGATATCTAAGATTACAACCAGCACACGGATTAGGTTCCAAGCCGCGCTAAGCTCGACATTTTACCGAAGCCGAGCTTATAACCAACTGATGGGCCATAGTGTTTACATTCAAAGTACGTACCCACATAGTATGTACTACATACCTACCTAAAGTCTATCCACATATTTTCCTAAACTTATTTAGCACTTGGTTTACGTATGGAACGTGTTGGAAGTTAACATATTTAAATAAACTTATTGTCAAATCACATACGAACTGCAGTAGAATGCTAAAAGAGAATGCTAGAATGTAAACTATTAGAAAACACGATAAACTTCTGTCTAAATAAATAAGAGATAATGTTTTTTATAGTGACATTTCCCACAAAAAATCTGATGGAATTGACATGTATAAAATTTAATGAAGACTGACTTTTTTAAAAAACATTCTAACGCCTCAGGTATTATGAATGGGTATATACATGTAAGATGTGGAGGATGAGCAGTGAGCGCTGCAGTGCGGGATGAGGTTTCTTATGAACTTGAGAGGGTTAATCTTTCAGAAATTCTCATAAGGCTGGGACAAGACTACCCTTGTAAGGCTTACGTCTTGAGAAAAGCAATTTTTACCAAGCACAGTGTTTCTCAGAGAAAATTTTAGTGATTCTTGAGATAAGGCTCTTAAAAGTGTTGTTTTAGTTCATTTGAGTTTTCAGAATTACGTATAGTACAAATAGAACATGTAAGGATTTATTTTACAATTACCTATGTACAAACAAACTCTAACCTATTGAGGTTAATATTCGAAGAGAAAACAATATATTTTAACTGTGACAACACAATAAATAATACACGGTCGTTTAGCAATTGAATATAATTTATACCAGGTTTTTTTGAGACCGTTAATTTTTTGGAAATTAGCACATACATAACTTTTTCGCAGTCTCTCTGTAACTTGCGCATCACTCAATTTATGTGATGTTCATAAGACATGTTCGCAAATTTACAGAGTTTCACATTAAAGTTTACCTCATTAAAGTTGACTTAAATGCTTGTAATTTCAAAACGGTCACATTTAACTCCCATAATAATGCAATATACTTCATAGTATATTTAAAATACCATCCAATTGATTGAAAGGTACCCCTTCCCCAGTAACACTTATTTACGATACGCAACTATTATTTTCAGCCATTAGTTTAAAAAACTTTTATCACGAAAACGCAGCTTTTTGGTTTGATTCTTGAGAAAATGATCAACGATTACTTGAGTTACGTAAATCCTTCTCTAAGAACCAGTAAGTACAGGTAGATACTAGCAATCACGTGTGACAGATTCGCACAAAGTGAAACTAGCGTGAATGCGTCATTACGCACCTTTTCTCCGTGAGAAGTGTGAACAGTGCCTACGCTGGCTCAAGGAAATCTCTGAAATACTCAATCTCTTTGTACGCGAGTAGTAGTCATTATTTCTTATGTAATGTGTGATGTACACACTTTAATAAATCACATACCAGTGTATATCACCTTTCGCTGAGCTTATATCAGAAATCATCAACGTTCTTACTGATTGCTCCAACGCCCTCGATTTTGCACAAGTTTTGTAAATTTTGAATCGTTTGGTGATATTTTTAACTCCACACAGGAGACCCTGAAGAAAATAATTTCACACAGGGTTTGTGTGTTGTCTCTGGAGATGATATGTGGAGGTTCTTTTTGAGGAGAGACATACTTCTTACACAATAAATTATTGAAGAATCGCGGATTTTGTTCTCGTTACATTGAACTATTTGTTTTGTGATAAACATACGTACATGTTGATTAATCGGATTTGATGATTATTTCGCTCATGCGAACTCTGGCGGAATAAAAAAGGTACTATCAAACATGGCTACCATCTTGACAGAATTGACCGGAACGGAAAACAAATTTATTTATTTGACATAAACACGGATTTATTTGAGACGCGAAATGCAAATCGCATGAGTTAAAACAGACGAAACAATTATTAGGGGGCTTGTAAATATAATTTTCCCAGAAAAGAAGAAAAAAAGACATGAGCTTAGGTTATTTATAATTAAAACAACAGACAAGTTATTATCATAACTTGGATTGCTTTATTTAATTATTGAAGACGATATTAGCGATTCCTATACGAACATTTGAAACAGAAAAATCAGAAAAAGATGCTGTCTCATCTACGACTAGAATCCAGGATCCTTGCCTTGTCGGGGCACGCTCTACCAACTGACCTAATGGGACCCTATCTCCTTCGGTCACATTTAACTGTATCATGCTTCGAATAAGAACTACCAAAAATGTCTTCATTTTTTTCACCGCACATTTTTATAGGAATATATGCAATCTAAACAGTGTCTTTAGATAAATACTTCTTATTTTATTTTAATGTGCGACATCTGTTGACTTTTTCTGCAAGTCAAATATGAATATTGGATTGTTTTACTTGTATTTAAGGTAATTGTCTAAGAATTATGGCTGCGTTTAAACTGAGTAAATCTTAATAGATTTCGTAATGTTGCGATGTACTTACTACGTAAACTGTCTTCCACTGCAACCGTTTCCAAAATGGTGGCCGAAAGAGAAAGTGGTATAGAGTTGGGAAGGAACCAATTAACAATTCATTGCCATATCACAAATCCCAATCCCCGATCAAAACAAAAGGTAATTCGCCGGAATGTCACTTCTATCGGTGCAAACAATTACAAAGGTGCAGTCACGTGCTGAATTAAAATAAATGTAAAATTATCTTACAATGAAAATAAACACTAGAGGATAATAATTAGAGAAATGAGCAGATTCAAGAACTTAGATGTAATACTTATCAGAGTAGGCCGGTCGGTGGACAGTAATTATTGTACCGAGTATATTTATGTAGACCACGTACGTAAATGTAATCATACATCATTGCATTCATTCGATGGTAGGTTCTTTTTTTTGAATGATTCGCATCAAGACAAAGATACCGTGAAATTGTAAATAATGGGCTTGATGTGTAGTGTGTTCCTACGCATATAAGATATTTTTCTAGTGAGGAATTATTTGTAATAATTATGTAATCGAGAATAATAATGTACCTATTGAATGATTTTAAGAATGGAGGTAGAAAATTATTATGATATATTTTTTATGTAAATACCGCGTAAGAGTCCCAACTGTTTTCAACCGTATGGAGCTATTGAGACTATGGCATCCCCTATTAGAACACGTTGTCAGATTGAAGGTACTTGGGAGGGGAAGGAGATAGGCAAAAGGAAGGTGGGGGATTCCTGCCTATTCTGACATGGCCATCAAACACGGTTAACGCCATTTCAAGCAACGTTTAAATTCTGAATGGTGGTCTTACACCAGGGTGATACTCAGAGTATCTTCCACTTTGGACCGTACCGCAAGTATATTTTGATATTTTTAATTGAATATATCGTCAAATTTATTCATCAAATAAAATTTTTTAACGCACGCCGGGATTTGAACCCGTGACCTCCAGCTTGCTAGTCAAGAGCCTGACCCTTCTACCACGCAGGCCGTCAAATGGAGGATGTACATAGACTATAACACTCCAATCAAAAATGTTCACAGCATGTTTAAGTCAAGGTTTAGTTGTTACTAGGTGAAGATGCTACCAGTGAAATAATAATACTCAAAATAATATATAAAAAAATTACTACACATCCCAGAGTAATTGAAGAAAAAAAATAAAAAAAGCATAATAATTCAGTTTAATTTTTGGTTCAAAGATTTAATATTTACCATGATGTCTTATTAGCTCATATTTACTAGCTACGAGTGACACGAGTTTTTACGAGTACAGTCTGCATAGGGGTTATTATTATTGTCGCCATTGCTACCAGGAGAATAGCAGTAAACATAGGGGTTATTTTTATTGTTGACCATTGCTACCGGGAGAATAGCAGTATGCAAAGGGGTTACTATTATTGTTTACCATTGCTACCAGGAGAATAGCAGTATGCATAGGGGTTATTATTATTGCTCACCATTGCTACCAAAATAATAGCAGTATGCATAGGGGCTATTATTATTGCTCACCATTGCTACTAGGAGAATAGCAGTATGCAAAGGGGTTATTATTATTATTCCCCACCCTCCGATGAGAGAGGATACCAGGAGAACTAAGCAATTAGACAAGTACTAGAATACCATAACACATATGTAGAGTAATATGTTTTTAAATTATTGCTTTTTGTGCATTTTCTGATAGAATTAAGTGGCCGTGAAAAGAAAATCGCTTTAGGAATCGTTTATCAAACTTTTATATGAAAACTTGATCCGGTTAATGCAAAATTATTAAAGTGTTCTCTTATTTTGATAGTAAAAATATAATTTACTGCTGTTTTTGAGAGCTGAAAAGTAATTTGTCAGTTTTATGAAATGAATATAATTTCTTGACACGCTGACAGCTATTTAGAAGATTTAAGCAATAAACACGTGAAATGTAGACTTTCATTTTATATTATTGAACATGTTCGGAATTATGTGATTATAGAATGAATAAATCAGAGAAAAATGAAAAATTCGAAAACTTCTAGAATTTGAAAAAGCACGTATTTAGTTGTGTGACGTTATTTAGTATGTCAAAATTAATGTGTTTTTGGTAATAAAACTAATAATTCTTGATTTTGAGTTTTTTTAATTTTTTTAAATAATTTTATTATTACCGCAGAGTAGTCCCAACTGCTAGACAATAGCACCTCCAATTGGGGTATATTGTGAGGCTGAAAGGGAGGGTAAGGAGATGGATAAGAGAAATGTGGGTAAGTACCTGGCTATTCAGATCTGGTCACCAAACACGGCCAAAGCCATTTTAAGCAACGTTTGAATTCTGAATAGTGGTCTTATGGAAGTTTCGCAAGTATACCATAAACTATTTTTAATTAATAAATTGTGAAATAACACACAATCATCAAATAAAATTTACTTACGCACGCTTGGATTTGAACCCGCAACCTTCGGATTGCTAGCCGAGAGTCTTAACCCTTGACCTCAGAGGCCGTCAAAATGTACTTAAAATTGAAATTAAAGAGGCCTTTTTTACTAGGCATTTACCAAAGTGTTTGGAAGAAACACATAGATGGTTGAAATTATGTAGAGAGGATGGGCGGAGAAAGTTCTCAACGTAAATTTGACAGATTTTTCACAAAAAGTTCATTTAATAAGTTTTCAGGATAAAAAAACAAATCTTAAACCATAATTAATTACAAAAGATTGGATATAGGTACGCACTGGTCTTACGAATCTCACGATTAATTGAATATTGAGTGATAACTGCACTCTGTTAGTTTTCGGGCATTTATTGACAAATACATTATTTTTTATTTTATTTTGTTTTACTTCCAGCCGTTCTTTTACGTGGATTTTGAGAACAGAATATACCTAGTGAGCCGTCGAAAATTTTACGTAAAGTTTTTAAAGCATGAAATAACTTTAAAGTGATAAACTGAGTATGAAACAATATGTAACATAGAAACTAGAACGATACTACATATAAGACAAATCACTAAAACTGCCATCGCTACTATAATTGCTAGGATTCAACAAAGTGCTGTTATGAATTTCGCTTAGTTCTATAAAGGAGTCAGTAAATACGTGAATAGTACCCCAAAACTTGTTGTTCAGATAAATAATACATCCTATTGGATAGTGAGCGTGTCTGATCGTTGGTTGTATTGCAGAAAAATGTTACGTTTTGTCTTGTGTTCCTAGTTGGCACATGGAGTTTAATAGTGGCAACGATAGCAAGGCTGTCATTAAGTTGTTGTTACTGTTCTTTGAATACATTTTTTTATTGACTTACCTTCGTAAGAATCTTACAGGGAGAAAACTTACTGAATTGAAACATTGTTAATTTATTAAAAATCTGGTCAAATACTTTGTTTTTTTCCTGTCAAAATCGGGACTGGAGGCCTTTAAAAAATGATTTCAAACATTTCATAGCAAACTATCAGTAAAGCTCGAAAATGTTATGAGGAAGTCGAAACACGAAACACTTAACAAAAATAACAAGAAATGGTCATGCAGTCACATTTTAACAGTAACTTGATAAAAAGCCGTACTTATTTTTCTTCGTGTACAAGTAAAAATAAAGAATAGAGATGTAGATTAAAAAAAGATCTAATAAGTAGATTAAAAAAAGCATGTTTAAGTTAAAACTATTAAAAAAACTGAATAGTGTCAAAAGACGAGTAAAAATACATGACGATGGGGTTAAGCTTAAAATTTCGCGTTATCCGTTACTTGACGGCTACACAAAAACTAATCACCGAAAACCACATTCAATTTACTAATTAGATTAAAATACCGGTCCGAAGAAAATTGACATGCTAACCAGCGGTATCGCTTTTACGTATCATACTTGAACATAATCTACATATCTGCCCTGATGATGGACGCTGTAACGATCTTCGAAACGTTGGATAAAGAAAGAGGAACACGGAAAAATACCCCAAAAATAAATCACATAAATTGACCAAGAACTTTTTTCAATATCCACTGCAGTTAAAGTAATATTATATTTTTACGTCTAAACCGCAGCCATTTTCCTTCTTGTTTCGTTTGTTGTGTCTGTTGCGGTGATCTGTGGAGGCGATTTGTGGTCGCTGAGTATACACTTTTATACTTCCCGTATTATTTTAGTAAAGGGCGACTTCTTTATGAACGATTTACAGTGTAAATATCCGTCCGGCTAACTGATTGGGAGAGAAAAATAATACGTAAGAATTTATACAGATATTTAATATTTATGATTCTAAAAAAAAACTCGCATAAAAAGAAGTAGATTTGTCAATATGGTACATCTCATCAGATTGCATTAAAATCATTTCAATTACGTACTTTTGCGGGCTTATGATTTGAAATTATGATGAAATCCGTTATGTATTATTATAAATCGCTTTTTGAAGGTGGTTTTTTATGGGGTTTAACTAACCAATTAGCCGTTTACCTCAGGGATAGGCAGAGAGGATGGACCGCCATACAACACGGTCATGGCACACACTCTTTGCCTCATTTACATTTATACGTCGCGGTCGTCTCATAATACTCTTCTGTTATTCTGATTCTTTACATACCCCGACTCAAGTGCTACGTGTTCTTTGGGCATCCCCGACTTCTTCTTCCATTCAAATTCGTGTCTTGTATTCTTCCTACAATCATATAAAAATAATATAATTTTTCTTGCAAGACTGTTACAGTGAAAATTTATCATACCACCACTACTAGAGATCGTATGTGTTGTGACTAAAATTAAATAATTTATTTTGCTCAATTAAAATGTTTTACTATTTTAATTATTGTTCAACCGATTAATAATCCACACACATTACAAGATTTCTTTTAAAATCATTCTTAACATGTGTGAAGATTGGTATTTACACAAAAGTTTTAAGGTTATTTAGAGTAATCAAATGTAGGTATCTCCACTACTGTAGGTAGGGAGGTACTGTTAATGTAGGTATATAAGTACTGTATTAGAAATTTAATTCAATAGTGTCCAATCTTGAATGTAATGACGACTAAATTTAATATTGGCTTGACATTGGAAGGGTACTTCCAAAACCAGTTGATTAGTATGTTCAAATAAAGTTTACTAACAAATTAACGTTATTATCTTGTTGGTATATCTGTAAGTAAAAAAGTTTTAACCGATACTCTCTGTGAGAATTCGACAAATAACTTGCCCTTTAGTTTTTTTTTTATCCTACAATACAAAGTTCATTGGGGACATTAAACTTATATAGGTATTACAGAATTATAGATATTAATGTTTGCTCTGTGAAATTTGAAATATTTTTATTAGTGTCAATTTCTTACTGTCTGTTTTTACTTAAGTTTCTTCATCGTAAATAACAGACGTGCACATGTTAATAATAAGAGCGGAAAAGGACGAGACGAAGGGTTGGTAGAATGAATACCAAAAATAGAGCTAAAAAAGCTCCACCCTTTGTTTAAAGTTTCGGAATCCTTCAGTTAAATAATCCGTTGCAGCTCGCAATCTGAGATGAATGCCAGGAGAGCAGAAGGCAAACTGCTACAAATTGCTTAATGCTAACGTTATTTGAAAATTACTTTTAAGTGATTCTCAAACCAGGGAACGATTTTATTTCTGTGATTAAAAATATGCAAAAGATTGGGTAAGTATTATCTTGAAGGCTTAAATTGTTTTGTTTGACTTTGAACTTGGATTTGGTGAGTTCAATTCCCGTCGCGTTGTCAAGGTAATTTTGTTTATATCCATTTAATTCTTTCAAAACTGATTCAAGTAGAGAGTTGTTATTACACGATTGCATTACATGGGTTTAATACAAACACAGATGGGCCGAATTTTCACAATGCATGCAATGAATAACTAATGCATGTGAAATAGACTTTTCCACTACTTGCTAAAACATTTAGGTAGTAAGTTGTGAAGAAAATCTTTGATATAAATTGTTTACCATTTTAGAACGTCTTGTTTACAGTATCACTTTAAACATTTTTGTACGTCTCGTTAATTTTATCACTCTGTAATATTAATTTTTTTCTATGTTGGTTCTAGAACAAAAAAACTTCAGATAAGTATTTAAATGAAGATATTTGAGATGGACGAACTTAAAAAAATTCAAAATTCGTATAGGTTTCTTGAATAATCCGTGTAATATTTTTTTCTTCTATAGATAAAAAATAGTATGAAAGGCTTTGTTAGTGCTGAATTTCACAATAGATGTCAGTAAAATCAAATAATTATTGCAAATCATAATTTATTATCTTATGTGCTATGCATAAAAAAAACATTCTCTTAACTTAACCCTTTTCTAACATAAATTAAGTATAAAACAAAATAATAGTTAGGTGAAGAAATTTCACCAATAAATGTAGATATAAAAATTAGTATTCTTGAACGAAAACAGTTTGAGAATGTGTCTTGAGTAAATCACAACCCTTTGTAGACAGTAAGGGTTTGTCACATGCAGCATGCATAAGGTATGTAATTAATTGTTGGTTGTTCTTTAAGATTTCGCATCCGGGCGTAGATTTAGTTACTGTTTCTAAAATAACCCCAAATTTAAAACAGCATCCTAAAAAGCATTTTTTCACCCCTTAACTATTTTTTGGTATTTAAGAACAACATTGTAATAATATAACATTATTCACGCAGCACAGTTTTGTGTTATTTCACTTGTGAAATCTAGGTATATGCTGTTTAGCCATCTATCTAAAAAAAAAACATTCCTTATTTCAATCAATTCAATTAATTACTTCGTTCTCATAAGAAAAGAGTCGATATCATTAAACAATGATATTTCAAAAACTGTCAAAAATTAGTCGATATGTTTAAATATTGATTTCAAAAACTGTTGAAAATTAGTCGATATTTATAAACATTGATATTAAAAACCGTCAAAAATTAGTCGACATCTTTAAACACTGATATCGAAAAGTGCATATTTTGTTTACCGTTTTATTGGACTTTTTATGATTAACATTAGGGAAATCAAATGCTATGAAACATAACAATTATTATTATAATATTAAAAAAAACTATCTTTGTTAAAACTGAACCAGCAGAAATCAAATGAATTGATCGTGTTTGAACTAATAATTTCTTCGGAGGAATCTTTCGAAGCTTCAATTCTGTATATCAAATAGATGTTCTGTTTACACTTAACCATCACGTGTTGAAGTTCTTAAAATAGTCCAAACTTACCTTAATAGTAAACCCTTTAGTCCAATTACCACAATAAATTTAATGTCTCCATCTGTCGGGCGAAAAGCTCTCTCGCTCAAATGACGCACCGCGCACTAAACGCGTATGAATTGCTTTTTAAAAATACCACTGTCACATTTTACTTCTTAACTCTTTCGGTAAGAAAGTAATTTAATTAATTATTCGTTTTAGTATTTATTAAGAATTTTCTAACATTTTCAGGAACTGAAATCAAGGGTTTCCTCAAAATTTTAGTAGCTAGCAAACATCATGTCTATGTAATACATTGTTATGTTACTACATTGTGTCTATGTAATAATATGATGGGCTAAGGTAGCAAAATTATTCTAAATTTTGTTATCACTTTTGTATAAACAGTATATTTAGTTTTATTACATTAGATCTGTAAGGTAAGGCACACTGTAGGAATAATTTTAAGAACATGACCACTGATACTAAATTACCGTTTTTAAGTTTGTAATAGTAAAACGCACTTGAACTGAAATGACACTAAACTGCGCTATATTAATGCTATGTTAGTATTATCATCACTAGAAAAATAAATGTTCCCACTCGAGCAGAGCCGATTATTATTTAACTAAAAACACAATAACAGCAGTTTTATGGGTGGAATGCATATTTTTGACGACGGAAACACGAATCTGTTCTAATTATTAATTAGCTATTTTTAATGCAGCTATTTTTTGAAATAAAATATTTTTTAAATGCCTACCTACTTGACTGCTTTTATTCTTAAACCCACCATTATTAAAATAAACAACACGGAGAAAACGTACTAATATGAAATACTGTTAATGTATTAAAGATCTGGTCAAATTTCGTAACAAAGTATCAGTCAAAAGCCAATGGTTTATTAGAACGACGGAACACGTGTTTATTCATATATTGATATTGACAATTTGATATTGTCGCATTCACGAAAGAACACGTGTTCTCATATATTCTGAATGACTAATATTTTATCAGGAAAGTAGCATCCTATCAATTTTCTCCGTGTATATTTGTGTATTTTATTTTGTAAATAAAAGTATTGATGTCAAGAAAGCCTTGTAAAGTAACCACTTAAAATATTTAAAAAAAAACATAATAGCGTCATACACATAGAACCGTTAATATTTTATTCTTAGCAATTATGTTTCTTTACGGATTCATTTGAGTTTTACAGCCGAGTCCCTGCTTCCATTGGTAATGTTCGGGGTTAATATTTTAGAGATAGTTTTCGCTACGTTTGTTATGATTTACGGAGCCGGGAGCTTTTTGTGAGAGCGGTTTTATTGTAGATACATATATAAAAATAATAATGATGATATATGAACTTGACATTTTGAATTGTAAAACTTTTCATGTTCTTCAAGCTTGTTTAATTTGGCTTATTAATATTATTTTATAATAGGCCATGTTCTAAAACATCCGGTAATTGTTTGGTTTCGGTTGCTTCCTTATACATTTTAAAATGTCAGATGATTCTCTTTTTTCTGAGCACAAACTGCCTCCTGTTTTATATTATGTATTAGTTTTAATATTCTTGTTTTGTCCTGTCCTGCTATTATTGTTATTATAAGTTTTGCCACCACTTTGTTTAAACACTACATTTAGTGCTATAATATTAGATTTGTATTGGGTAAGGCACACTGTAGGAATAATTTTAAGAACATGACCGCTAATACTAAATTACCGTTTTTAAGTTTGTTATAGTTAAGCGCACTTGAAATGAAATGACACTAAACTACGCTATGTAAATGACTTATTATTATAAGTATAATATAACATGACGGCCTCCGTAGTACTCCATACTTACAAGCAAGTCTAAGGTCGCGGGTTCAAACCCCAGGGTGCGCAAGTATTTATTAATTTAAAATAAGATATGGTATAAATGGTATTGGCCGTGTTTGAAAAGCCAAATACTTTTTCACCTTCCTCTTTCCAATCTCCTTTATCTCCCCACTACATTCAGCATCACAACATATCCCATTTGAGGATGCCATAGTCTCACTGGCTCCAGACGGTTGGGAGCAGTTGGAAATCTCCCTATTCTCTCTATATTTAAAATATATGATTACCTTTAAAACAACCATCATAGCCTATGTGTAAGATCTTATATTGAAATGTATATTTATTTGTTTTTTATTCAATTCAAAATTATGTAGTCTTTTCTCGATTTAGCAGGCCACGACAACCTGTCAAAAGCAGTATATTTGTTAACAATACTGCCAATAATTATTTCGTTAACTTTCAAACTCAAAGGCCTCATACACTATGTGTCGTATTGTATCATGTTACTGCTGCCACTACCTAGCATTAACATATAAACTTTACATTTCTTATTAACTAATTTAAGTCTGTATAACTTAGGAGTAGGAATATTCTTATTCTTATTTTTGTACAACAGGTTTATACCTACAAATAATTATTGTATGCATTTACTATTTACTTGCTGTTATAATATGTCAAATGGATATGGTTATATGTATTTTTACTATTACTTTTGTGAACTTACAATCTTCAGAATATTATTTTTTTATGAACTATGTATGTAAAAGCCCAATGGGCGTAAAAATAAATAAATATAAATAAATATTACCGATTAAAGAAAAAAATTAAATTAAGTAATTGAACACTCTGTATAGTAATCATTTTTTAATTTGGCAAAAATATTGCAATTACCTGTCATTTATGGCAAGGCCTGAGTTTTGTATTTCTCCCAACTCGTAATTAATAACACTGTTTATAGACACCAGAAGCAACATTTAGCCCGCGGAGATATCTAACTAGAAACTCTTTCCGTCACTCAATCCAGGTAAATTAATAACTGTGAACCTTCATGACATTCTGTTGCAGATTATATCTGTTTGATTAAAGCATCGGATGTGAAGTTGGATGTGAACACGCATGATAGTTACTTGCGAGGCGTGGGAAATGCGAAAATACGAACCAATCTGATAGAAAATTACTTGAATTTCTAATCATTTCTTAGGTGTTATCTTGTTACTTTGTACATAATAAAGTATGTACTGATAACCACTCAATAGACTTGGATCATAGAATAAAGAAGAACACAAGAAATACAATGTATTTTAGGATTTAGAGTCTGATCATTCTTTGCTTAAATTTCAAATTTAAAAAAAAATCATCATATTTATAAAATTTTCAATCAAATCACAACTAACAATCGAAAAAACTCATAAACCAACATGACGTGTGATCTGGACAATAATTTATGGGAAACTATTGATATATTTTCGGGATATTAATCCAATTTTGAAAACTACAACTATAACAAATTTCTGTCGAAATAGTATATCTCCATCGCAGATCCTTGTTCCAATCGCAAATAAATATATTTTCTGTTAAAATATTTTATTTTATTTAATAATATTATTATTAAGTTCTTTATTGCTTGTCTGAATTCTCCAAACAAATCGTTCAATTTTTTTAAATCACGCCAAAATTCCAAGCAAATCCTAGTTCTGTAGTTCATTGAACTATATATTATAAATAATATTAAAAAATATTAATATACCATTTTAAATAAATAAGTAGATACCTGAAGAATAAGCTATGTTCACAATCAAATAAAATAACGTATTGAGTTTATGACGTGGATCAAAAGCCACCAGCTAATAAGTTTCACCTAATAACTCTGTGATAAACTTCTTTTGGGGGTGGTAAGGGGTGTTTGGTTTGTCCGAAGATAAGCACCTTTCAAACCACCCCAGCGCCCAGCGACCAGAGAGGATAAGTCTTAGGTATAAGGCAGATTAACTCACCCCTGATGCATTATTACTTATTACAGTTTACTTATATTATTATGTGTCTGGGTGTCTTATGAGTGTCTTTAATGGCATTGTGAAGACGAGATTAAATGACATATATATAGATGGTGATGAAATGGGTATTCTATTTTTGGCTAGATTTATGGGATTATTTGTCATTATAATTCAAAATCCTTTTATTCTCTATAAATATTCTACCGAATAAATATGTAAGCTTTGGGTATTCTTTGGATTGATGCACCAGTAACATCTACAAGTATATATTTTTAAATAATGTTGCCGATTACAATATTATGTTTTGCATTATTTACGGTATTACAAAACGTATGGAATGTATAATTTTACGCGCAGACATTCGTTGGTGAAAGTAGACTGAGTGGGGTAGAAATGAGATACCAGAGGCGTGTGTGTGGTAAAACCATGTTTGATCGGGTGAGAACTGTAGAGATCCGCAAAGAATGCAAGGCTGATGTAAACGTAATGGTTAAGTTTTAGAAAAGGGACGCTCAGATGGTTTGGTCATACAGAGCGAATGAATGAAGAAAATAGTGTAAAGTGAATATATGAATATATGCAAAAGCAAATGGTATAAGAAGTCAAGGACGCCCGAGGAAGATATGGCATGATCAATGGCATGTCAAGAGACAGAATAATAGAAGAGTATGCATAACATTTGAATATGAATGAGGCAAGGATTGTGTGCCAAGATCTAGTTGTTTAGCGTTCCGTCCTCTCAGCCTACCCCTGCGGAAAACGGCCTGATGGTTAGTAGGACATTCTTAGCAATAATCTTCAGAAATATCTTCAGCGTACGATCATATACTAATATCTAAGTATGAAATGTATTGGGAGCATCTCCTATTTATTCCCAACATAATGATAATAATACATATTTTGATGATTTGTATAGCGCCTTTTTTGTGCAAAATCTCGAAGCAACTTTAGCATATTAACTATTTTGGCTAAACTTTAATTAATTTCAATTATAGTAAAGCCGTAAATAATAAATGATTACTCTCAATGTGTGAAATTTATTTATTTTTTATTTATATATAATTTGTACATTTATTTATAACAATTACAGGTAATAAAGCCTAAGACGTTATAATTGTACCATTTATGCAGTGTATATGCAATGCCAAAAATCTCGCAAATGCGCTATAGGACACAAAAAAAAAATCTAATTTTTTATCTACCGCATTCAAAAAGTACGTAGCTCTCCCTACAGGTGAGTTCATTAATAAATTAGTGCGGCTTGCTCTACTATATAGAAGATTGTGATGACGTCCTCGAGAGTGAGACTCTGGTACAAAAAAATTTAATTGGGCCAGTATCTCATTATTAGATAAGTGACCGTTTATTAGTTGGAAAAAATATTTAAGCAAAGCAATACCTCTACGTGTCTCTAGGGAGTGGTAATTGGTCATGCCTAATATATAAATCGATGGGTAAAGCCAAGGGTAACGTCCATAGAGCCGCGAGAATAAAAACCTTAAAAATTTTTTATGGACTCTTTCAATGCGTAAAGTGTATGTTAATTCATGTGGAGCCCAGATGATCGAGTTTGATTCAAGTACACTTAGGACTAGTGTGTTATATAATAACGTCAGTGTTTTTGTGTTACGAAACGGATATGAGTTTCTAATTACGAAGCCGAGAAGCCTGTATGCTCTGCTTATTAAATCATCGATGTGTTGGTGAAAAGTTAGTTTGCTGTCGTAAATAACTCCTAGGTCTTTGATTTGGTTTAGGTGTTGGAGAATAATTTCATTGATTGTATATTCAAATACATGCGGTTTCTTTGATCTTGTATACGAGACGATATTGCACTTGGGTGTACTGAAGTTCAAGCCATTTATTTTGGCCCAGTTTGAGACGCAGTCAATATCACATTGAAGGAGAATACAGTCAAGATGATTTTTTATTGAGCGATATAGTTTCAAGTCATCTGCAAATAGTAAATACAGCGAATGTGTGATGACTGAACCAATATCGTTAATAAAAATCAGAAACAGAAGTGGTCCAAGGATGGACCCCTGAGGAACTCCAGAAAAAACTATGAATTCCAAAGAACTGGAACCATTATAATAAACAAACTGTCTACGATTTCGAAAATATGAAGCAAAAAAACAGAGTAGTCTTTTGGAAAAACCAAATGAAGCTAGCTTATTTAGAAGAATGTCGATGTCAACCTTGTCGAATGCTTTTTCCAGGTCGAAATAAGCAACATCCACCTGTCCCCGATTGTCGAGAGTTTGTGATAAGAAATCTGAGATGCATAAGAGGTTTGATGTTACTGACATCTGGGGTCTAAAACCATATTGACGGTCATCAAGAATTGGATTAACGTGATTAAGTATATATTTATGTAGAATTTTCTCGAATATTTTCATGATGGAACATAGAACGGCAACTGGTCGATAATTCCGGATATCGCGTTTGTCTCCCTTCTTGTAGATAGGGGTTATTTTAGTTAATCTCCAGATGTCTGGGAGAATCCCGTTTTTTAGGCATACATTGAAGAGATGACATAATGGTGGTATTAAAAGGTCGGAACAACCCTTTAGTATAAATGTTGGAATATTGTCAGGACCGATGGAGTGAGGTTTCTTTAAATTTGAGAGTGCCTCCTTAACATCTTTTTCTGAAATATTGACCAGGTCGAATGAGGGCCCAATCTGTACAGTGTGAAGGGTAGAGTCAATATTGAGAGTTGGTTGGACATTTTTGTAAACAGATGAAAAAAAGGTTGCAAAACTATTAGCGATTTTATCATCAGTAGTCAATTCCTCTCCGTCAAGAATCATAGACTTAAATGAGTTGTTGGATTTTTTTAGATCCTTAATGTACTTCCAAAACTGTTTGGGATCGATAGATAATTTTTCTTCCATTGAAGTTAAATGATTTTTAAAAGCTTCACTGATTTCATGTTTTACGATGGAGCGATAGGCTGAAAAATTAGCATAGTCCAAGTTGTGACGTGTTTTTTTCCATTGCTTATGAAAAATATGTTTAATTTTAATATTTGAAATGATACTATTTGTGTACCACTTAGGATATACTCTGTGTGTCGTAGTGCGAGGTGTGGAAATGGGTATACACTTGTCGAATATATTGTAAATTGAATTGTAAAAATTTGTACATAATGCATTTATGTCTGTTGAACTTTGGCAGACCGGTTGCCATGAGCATTTAGAAAGCAATTCATATAATAAGTGGAAATTTCCTTTGTTGAATCTCCATGCGTTTATGGTTCTAGCTCCGTGATAGGAGGGAACTTCTATTGGACTTGGGTTTAGACATGAACTTGAAACACCTGAGTGAGCCTCACTAATACTTATAGACAAAGCAGGGTGGTGCTTATCCTCGTTTGTAATAGGGTCATGACATTTCTCAACACACTTTACAAGATCCTTGAAATACCCAAATAGGTATATCATATAGTTCAAAGGTAAGTCAATCAAAGTGAGTCAACCAAATTTCAAAGTAGTAGCATTGATAATCAATAGAAGGGAATCCCCTGAAATTATTAGATAAAATATGATTTTAAAAATCAGAAGAATTTGAGGGCTGTGGGATTACCCCAAACAAGGTCTTAAATATCCGCTTTTATCTTGCTGAATTACAATTAATTTATTATTACAGAAAACTCATTATTTATTATAAGAATGTATATACATTATACAGGTTCATATTTCTGGTAGTAAAGTAAGTAATGACGTATTTGTGTATCTACGTAAACTCACCGGTTATAGGTTATAGTTGGTTAGTGTAGAGTGAAGGCTAATAGCTATAGCTATAACTTCCTGTTCTTGCCGGAAAATAGCTGCCAGCTTTCATATTCCATATTAATATTAGAGGAAAGCTTCTTGATTATAATGCCATCACTGGCGGAGTGAACTCTCATTACGGTGTGGGACAAAAAAAATCTCAGTTATAAATCTAAAATATTCAAATCTTTAAATTAATATATGTATTTATGTGTAAAACTAGCGTATTCCCGCGGAAAATCACGGAATAGTCTGAATTCTTGATAAATCTGTTCCAATTTTAGGAACGCAAATTAAAATAATTTTCTGCTAAAGTATTACGATATTGTACGGGTAGACATGTACCCACTTTGTCGCTTATCTGAATTCTTTACACAACAGTTTCCAATTTTGAAATGGCACTTATTCAAAGCAAATTTGAGTTCATTGAACCAGATTTTATGGAGGACAAACATTTCGCGCACAGACAAACGAAATTATATTTTTTTTATGGTGCGTCATTTCAATTATACAAGCAAATGGAAAAATACAATTTTTTCATATAACGAAAAGTTTTGAAACTAGATCAACCTCTGAATGAAACTTTTTTTTTGTTAGCTGCAATCGTGATTAATTTGGAAGTTTAAAGTATTTGATTCATTGATTTGTGAAAAATTTAGAAATTGTTTTATGATTTAAAAATTCAATTTTGGAGCAACAAATTTGACTAAAACTTATCAAGTGTCAGTGTCATTGATGTATTATACGTCAGTTTTGATGTTAGTCGTGGTAGGTAGATTAATGATTTTATAATGAGTATTTTCATTATACAAAGAAGAACGTTTTTTTCGTAATTTTACCTTACATCTTATACATGTGTACATATTGAAGTCAATTGACTTTATGTAATACATTTTTGATACGTTGTAAACCAAACGCAGAAATTTTTTAACGTATTTTTCACTATTCAGCTATTATCGATAGATATGACGACATTCGGACGTGGCGCCGCCTATTAATTGAATGATAGCTGAACCTTAATATTGAGATTAATTCGATATGTTTATATTGATGGAAAACCGAACCCACATCCTTCCGCCTCAAAGCAAAAAGCACAGACCACAGTCCACGCTACTAACCAAAAGTCTTTCCGAATTTATATATCAAAAAATAATATGTATTTTTCTTGTGGTACACGTTTCTAATGTAATACAGTGTCGCGCAGTTTTATCACAAAAAAGAACTTTTGTCATAAAAGTTCTGAAAGGATCGTCTCCTGCAATAGTCTCCCTTCCTTTTCCCACCCCACCAGCCCCAACTCGCACTACCCTACCACCTCCTATTACCCCATACCGCCTCACACCACCACCAAGTCAGACGCTGTCCGCTGTTCTCATCGCTACCAACTCGTCATATTCATATTTCGTATCTACAAACTACACAACCTCACTTTTCTGAGGTCCTCAAAGTCTGAGAATGAACAGAAAAAACCTATATGATACTTTTACATATCAAGACCTTCTTAATCATATCTTCTAAGAAAAACATGAGAATAGAAAGGTTATATCAAAAATGGTGTTATGAAGCATAATTTCTGTATTATCTCATAATATCTGTAATTGCCTGAAATATTACGATTGAATGGAACATCAATTTTATACAAATCTACATACCGTCAAGAACAACCTGACGCAACGTGTCGATTGTTTTTCATTAAATAATATAAAATAATGAAATATCCGTAGCAAAAACTCCACATATATATTCACTAAATATACAAAGTAATCATATCGTTAACAATAATCTTCATACAATATCGAGCAGAAGTAATCACACGATCGAAAATTAGTGCGCGAGAAAAATATATAAAGAGCATTTCCTATCCTTATCCTATATTCCTCTTTCATTTTTGTTGGCTTAATGTAAAAACCTAACCTAACCAAAATTAGAAAAGAAACTTTCTGGTTTAACTTTGTTAAATCGCTTATATACATGTAAAATCAAGTGTAAAGCGCCCCTGAGGTGATATCTCACAAAAGCGGTGCTATACAAATTATCCAATAAATAAATAAAATTTTTGTTTATTTTTTACTAATAAATAAATAAATCATCAAACACTAAATACTTTTTTTATTTTTTTTTTATTTATTATAAATTTTTTAAAGATACAAGAGTATGCAGTCCCACAAAGCTGTCACACATGACGGCTTGTCTGTAGGTTCTACAAATAATATATATAAACATTTTTAATACATGTATGACACAAAATTATACAATAAACAATATCACAAAATAATATATATCAAAGTACCTACCTATATACAAATTATTTAGGCAGGTACGTTGAGATGTTCAGGAATACATCAATAATTAAGTTCAGAGATACATTGATTCGTCGCTTATTAGCCAACGCTTAGTGTTTTTGGGGCAGGGTCTCTCATTATTCTGAGGTTTAAAAGAATTATTAAATTTATTGAAAATCTCTGGTATTAAATATTTAAGCGTTCGGCTTCCATACTTATTTGTTACTCTTGGAATAATGAGGCCCTTATTTTCAGTGAATCTTGTTGTGTGATTATGCACCGGTTGCTTTTTATATTTGCTATCTCCCTCATTATCCATTATAATAATGTACCAAAGAAGACCCTTTATTGGAAGTAGGCCCTCAGAACCATACAGTATTTTTAGATTACTTCTTTGTCTGTAGATATTCGGTGGTACAATTTTTTTTACTATAGCAATTTGTAAGTTTTGTATATATTTAATATAAATATTGCTTGAGTGCCCCCAAGTTCGTATGCCATATCTGAGTATGGATTCGACCATAGAAAAATAAATTATTTTAAGAGTACAATGAGGCAAAACAAATTTCAGTTTATAAAAATTACTTGCAAAAGATCGGAGCTGGTTACAGATTTTAGCCACTTGTTTATCCCATTTAAATTTATTGTCTACTATTAGTCCCAGATAAGTATATTCGTTAGTAAAGTCAATTGTTTCACAGTGGCAAATATTTTCAATTTTTCTATGAATACATTCAGAATTATGAGCAATTATTTTGGGTATATTCCATATTCCCAGGCCTGGTGATTTTACATACATACATTTTGTTAAATTAGGGGAAATTTATCTTCCTGCTCATACATTATAAGTAGTGATTTGAATGGGTATTATACCTACCTAATAACATAATAATGAGTCTTTTTAATTGAAACCATTATCAAGAAAGGGAAATTTTATGATATTATTAAAAAATTAAGAAAGGACTTTATAATATTCGGACTAGATACAAATGATGACGAAAGTGAAGCCTTAGAGAGGTACCTAGATTGTATTCTTCTAAAAGTATAACATTGTTCACAAGCCTAGGCGTTGCCATAATTCAGTTAATAACGCCATTGCAAAATGTACATATTAAAAAAAATGATAATATACCTACTTGGGTAAGAACTCTCGATTACCAAGAGATTTAAATGTTTATTTGTAAAGGATTGTTACCAACTGAAACAAATAGTTTTTAATCTACTTTCAATATTCATTTCATATAGATAACAATCAGTTTAAATATTCAATATTTTGAGAATCACTGATGCGTTGTATACAAAAACCTGGTGGAACTTTTATTAATATGAGTCTGCCAGTAATTTTCGAGATGGGGCGCATTAAAGGGACAAAGTTTCTCCGACTTTCCCATCGTGGATCACCGCTGCTCCGTGCTTGTGTCACTGTGCAGTCATCCAACTACCACCACCATCATAGCACCATAATAACATAGCAACACAGCACCATAGCACCATAGTACCATCAGCTCGCCACTGGCCATGTTTAATTATGATTGACTACGTGTTCTGTTCGATAAAGAGTTTTATACTGTACAGTCTACAATATAGAGAGCAGGTACCTTATCACAGGTGTTTAGCGACTATAAGGAAGTTATTTGATCAAATTTTATACATTGTTAGTTTGGTGCACACTAGAACTTTTTAATAGTGAGAATTATTTGTGTTACTTAGAAATACCGTAGGCGCTGTTAATCAAATGGCTAGGAGCAATCTTTGAAGAGAATATTAACGAATCTCAAACGAAAAATGTGAAACAGAAAAATCAGAAAAAGATTCAGTCGCATCCAGGAATTGTACCCAGGACCTCAGCCTTCATTGATTAAATATAACAATTTGAGGTTATACTCATTAAGTTTTCCAAAATTAAATCGATATTATTATTCATTATTACGCGTGTCAGTTGTTTTGCCTTCGGAAGGGATTATAAAACTGTAAAACTAACTATTTTTTTAAATGATGAAGCCCTGTTTAACATTAATTCAATTAAAAAATGTATCCATAAATAAAACATGTTGATAATTGTTTCAACGCCACCTTCTTTCGGAATCAAACTTTCCGAATGCTTTGTATTACTACCAGAACGGTAAACATCGATCAAAAATAAGACATTTTGTCTTTTTTAATTGTAGTTACATATATCTTGGCTTAGATTATTGGCGTACGCTGAAAATTATAACCTTAACTCAGAAATTTCTTTAAAAAATTAACGCAATTTGTATCTCGTCTACAGACTCCGGTCGATGGTAATTTAAGATAATATTATTACGTAAGTGTACTGACTACTTTTATTCATCAATACTTAATAAATAAGAAATCAATAGTTCCACAGACAATGAAGCGTCAAATAACAAAGCAATTTCTAACAGCTCGAAACAAATAGTATAATTTAATTATTGGTAACATTATTATTAAATTATAAAACATGCAGATTTTCCCGGCCAAGTCAGCCATCAAGAGTCAAGAACCCACGGAGCACGAGTCTGTTAATTAATAAGATTACTCATTTAACTGCTTGTTAAATGTTCAGATCGCGAAGGTACCGTGGGAACGGTTTGGCCAATCGATAGCATCAAACGGACTTAATTAATAACAAGAAGGGAATGTTGTATACTCCGCTGCTAGTACTCTAAGAACAATGGTCCTATTCAGTGGTAGGTACTCGTTATACCGAAAGGGTTTGTCTGTACACTGGACTCTGTACTGTGTTCGGGCGTACGGCGTTAAAATTGCACAAGGAGGTTGGAAAATCATTAATGCAAGACATTTACGAAATTAATGTTTTTAATTTAAAACAGTTATATTTACTACACATAGGACCAGCAGCGAAGCTAGTTGGTGTAGGTATCATCTTCAATTTCGGGATATGTTGGGAGTCTGATAGAAGCGAAGAGAGTGGGTAGTAGGATAGGATTGAAGAGGATCTAGCTATTCACATCAGGTCATTTCATATATGGTTACATGTTACAGACACTTCGAGGATAGTTTCGATTTTGAAGGAGGATTTCTTACATATCAATACTTATATCTCTGCAATCCTTATTTTTATTATTATTATTTGATTGCATAGTGGGATTTGGATCCGGGACCTCTGGTTAAGATGTTTCACCACTCAACCGCTTTTAAAAGCCGATACTGACGGTATCTTTGGAACATTGTTCATTTCGCACTACCAGATCTCTATCCATTTCCAAAAATATAATTATTTACACTTTACGTAGATTCAATTTGGGAGACGGGTATGGATACCGCCGCCCCGGAACTAATTATGGCATAACCAACACCTCTGCCATACGTCACCCCAAGTGGTTCGATACGCTTGGTGACTTAGCAGAGGTGCCCGGGATCACGGAGTGAAGATTGTCTAGGTTTTGGCGACGGGTGCGTCTTCCCACCTTCTGTGTGGTGAGCCGGATTTGGAGAGACTGATTGAGGGAGATATTTTAACCTCTACAGCAGGACTCTCACGACCCATCGCCTTGCGCCACGGTGGGAGGGATGAATTCGAACGTCAGTCACTTCTGGACACACTGACCACCAGACTCCCACCACTAATACCTTTCCTTAAAAACCCTCCACACTGCATTCCCAGAGATGACCTAGACCCTGAGGGAAATTATTTTACTTGGAGCCTCCTATTTTAAGTTAGTGTAACAAAAATGTTACTAATAATCCGGATAAAACCAACCATACAAATTTTAGGATAATAAAGGCGAATCGAATACATACACCTCTCTCTTATTCAAATATTTTTTCTTAAGTAGGTATATGCCAAGGTGATCTTCATAATTGGTATTGTAGAATCATCGATTATTATTATCAATTTAACAATCAGGTATAAAAGTACATGCAATCACAATATGCTGTATTAAGCGCTACTTGTTCGTCCCGCCTTGCGAAATAATTGTTTATATTAAAAGCACATTTGTACTGAACCCAAGAGTGTTAACGCATTATTTACCATAGTAATAATGATGTATTCGTTGCACCTTTTACCAACATAAAAGTTTAATAGCAAACTAGTATATCGAAAGGTTGATACACGTTCACATGAAACAAACAAGGCATAACATGTTCATACCAGTATTCGAATATCTTATGATATTGCACGTAAATTTGTTCGCTTTTGGGAAGAGCTCAGATGATCTCAAATAGGTAAATCGTTGTATCTCCCTTACTATAATGGTGAGAAGCACGAACTAAATGGTATTAGAAAGAAAAAACACCACGCTTTTTATTCAGAAATAAGCCAGAGAAGAATTAAAATGTTAAACTAAATGAATCTAAAGCTTCCGACCGCAAACAGATTTTTTTATATGTATTTAAAGAAGTAAGGTTGCAATAATGTTTATTATACAGTTGTCTAGTAGAATACTGGTATTTTTATATTATAAGTTAGTTTTTCAACGGCAAGGACCATTTTGAAAACTTTTACGTTTTATATCAAAATGTTAATATTTCAAAAATTTATATTTTTATTTCCAGAGTGGAAGATACTCTCAGTATTACTCTGGTGTAAGACCACCATTCATAATTCAAAAATTACTAGAAATCGCTTTAGCCGTGTTTGGTGACCAGATATGGCCTCTCAACGTAAAACGTTTGGGGATGCCATAGACTTACATGCTCTGGACGGTTGGGAGCAGTTGGCACTCTTGTGCGGTATTCACATAAAAAATAATGCTAAAATTGTAAAACGTATTTAGTTAATTTTCAAAAACAGTTTTTAATTTTCGGATACATTGAGAAATATTCCATTAATTTGGATTTTATTGCAAAACGGAAATACATACAAATTCTCCGACTTTCTGACAGCGTATTTAAGAAATATAATGGTTAATATACCAGAGGCCTGAGGGGTTGATAAATAAATAATCACTATCAAAAGCCTACAAAAGTGATCATAGTACAGTTTTCGAACGCAAAAGAAACAATATATATAGCATAATTGTGTTTCAACCAATACAGGATACAGTTCAGTACGTCCCCAATGATAATACACGCCGTTGTGGCGAGATAAAACATTAATAAATTCAAAAAGTCCTTAATAAATAAATAATCAAGACATCATTATCAAAACCTACAAAAGTGTTTATAGTACAGCATTTTCAACAGTTTCACGCAAAAAAAACAAGACACAAAGCATAATTATGTTTCAGCCGATACAGAATACAGTACAGTACATCCGCAATGATAATACACGCCGTTGTGGCGAGATAAAACAATAATACAAGCAGAGACGTCCTTAAATAAATCAAGCCATCATTAACAAAAGCCGCTACCGCAGTACTGCGGTGGATCGGATCCAGTATCCAATGTGCCTACTGCTAGTACGCTTATCGGAGTCGTGATGCCATAAGGCGGTAGCAGTAAGCAGAAAGGTAGCAAAGAGAGAAGCCTCCTAAACAGGGGTGGACTGAACTAATTGAAAAATTTAGCAGTAGACTTAAGAGCTTTTTGAAGGGTCGTCTTTACAAAATATGGATTCGGGATTAAAAAAAAGGACGTGTTATATTTTCGTACAGCTTGGAAGGCGGACGTTATTTTAAATCTGTTATTATTTTACTTGGCTACATTTTTATGTGAAAATGTTGCACGTTCATTTCGTTTTATATTTAAAATATTGATAAAAATACACTAATAACATTATTTATATATTTATTAAGATATACACAGTACAATAAGATACAGTTAAGGATATTTTTCGTTGTTACATAGTTGTAGTACCTATTACGTATGTCCATAAAATATCATTACGTAATATCGCCTGAGATTGTTATAAAAGGAAGAAAGTGTGTATAGATAAAAAATAAATTGAAATCAAGAATTACAATATGCTCACGAATTGTAATTGACCTTTAATACATAGAAGTTTTTAAAAATGAAGTGAAAATATTTTTGAAATATGTCACGCTAAGAAATTTAATAAGTTAGTTTTGTATTTTAGAAAGGAATCATGAAAGATGTATAAATGTAATTATTTTTCGTAGTGGGTGTAAGTTGTGATTGCTCGAGTAATTACTGAGTTGCTTGCTGCATTGGTATTGTTAGCTTAAATATGAAAAAGTGTAGTGTGCCTGGTACGCCTTGTTGGAACATTTAAACCAATTACGGATAGCAATTCGAGCAATTTACAATCAATATGTTTTATTGATTGTGACCGTGTTTGGTATTGAGAATTCGGTTTGTATTTTTGATAATTCGTTGATGACGACGAGCAGATGTGACATTTGTACGGCATCAAAAAAAATTACAAATTAACTATTGATCAGAGATTTTATTTATTTGATTTTATTTTATTTGTGTACAAAAATTTTTACAACATTACAGATATTTTATCTAACTAATTGTAAAAGTACCATTTTCACAGTGAGAATGTAGTGCCAAAAACCTTACAAACTCCATGAATTTTCCGAAGAATATGTCGAAATTTTTATCTAATATATTTAAATAGCGTATCACTCTTCCCACGGGCGAATTCGGGTACAGATTTGTGCGACTCAATCGGCAATATAATATGTTATGGTGACGTGCCCGATAGTGAGACTCTGGGACAAATAAATTGATTTGCGCCAGAATCTCACCGTTACAGACGAGGCCTTTGATTAATTGAAAGAAATATTTTAGCAACGCAAAACAGATGAGTTTCTAGAGAATGGTAGTTAGTCATACCTAGAATAAATCTCGATGGATATAAATATGGATATGTTCCATAGAGGCGTAAAAATAAGAAAGGTAGGATTTTTTTATGAACTCTTTCAATGTTTAAAATATAGGATGCTTCAAATGGGGCCCAGATAATACAATTCGACTCCAGTACACTTAGCATCAGTGAGTTGTAAAGTAGCATAATTGTTAGTGGGTTTTGAAATGAGCATGAATTGCGAATGACAAAGCCCAGCAGTTTATATTCTCTGTTGCATAAGTCATTTGTGTGCTGGTGGAATGTCATTTTGCTGTCAAAAGTAACCCCTAGATCTTTTATTTGACTAAAGCGATGAAAAATGTTATCGTTGATTGAATATTCAAATATGATCGTCTGTTTTGCCCTTGTGAAAGAGACTACATTGCATTTAAGTGCACTGAAGCTTAAGCAGTTAATTTTTGCCCAGTTTGCGACACAGTTCACATCGATTTGTAGAAGGACACAGTCAGCGAGATTTTTTAGTATGCGGTAGAGTTTTAGGTCATCAGCAAACAATAAATAAGAGGAATGAGTGATGATTGAGCCAATATCGTTGATGAACAACAAAAATAATAGCTGTCCAAGAATTGAAGATGGATAGAAAACTCGAAATTTTTTAGATCATTCCATTGGCATATTTTCATTGCTAGTCCCACTGCTTCGCCGGAGTTAATTATTATGTTCTAAACAGCAATAGGAACCTAGCTTTTAACTACTATATTGTAGATAGATCGTGTCCTTGGAACAACACAGTTCCATTCGACGTTTGGGACATAATTGAATTTTCGCATCAAAATTCTTGTGCTTTTTTTTCTTCAAAACCCAGGTTTGCAGATCTTTACTACCCAACAAAGATCTGTTTTAATTTTTTTTTATTAAATTTTTGAACGACAACATAAATCTATTGGCCATTGATAAAATATTTTAATTTTGGGATAAAAATATGCTTATTATGTGAAACTGAAAAAAATACATTTATTAAAAGCGAATATGCGGAACGCATTATAATTGAATTAGCTTTATGTTTGTGAATATTATATACAAACAATTTAGAAGAAAAAAAACAAATAGAACACTGTTGCTCTGAGTTAATCTGATTTTTGAAGCAACAAGGTTCTATCCGTTTTTTGCTTAGTTTTTTACCTGAATATTGTCACGTTATACGATTTTCTGAAACATAAAGATGATTGAAATACAATCCGTTCTTCACATTTCTTTTTCATAAATGTCAATTTTATTAGTTTATTTGTGATTCAAATTTCGAACCTCTATATCTCAGTTTCATGCAAATGTCAGATAGAACCGTGTTGTCCCAAGGGAACGAGATAGCTAGTAGGTAGTGTATCAGTAGAACCTTCGTCCAAGTACCCCGGGCGATGTGAGTCGCCACTGTTCCGCTCGACAAAACGACGCAAAGGGAACACAGAAGACAATAATTAGCCAATAGCATAATAATGATAACAACCACTTTATTTAAATACCTTACTTAGTCGTGCAGGTATTCGTTAATTCTGTGGGATGGCTGCTGTATATATGTTCATTATACGTATATAGAACATAGTGACATGTATTCGCCAACGTAATAATTATATTGTGTCGATATCTTCCTGATTCTTGGTCTACGCAGTTTTAAAAACAAAATTATCTTACTACTGGCAGAACGGGTAGTAATCATAACAATATGTATTTGTAAAAATAAAGTATGTTAGTCGTAAATCTGTAGCTTTAAGCAATAGTTATAATTCATATTAGATTGTGTAAAAACCCACTCAGTCAAAAAAAACTGTTAAATTTTAAGTCACTAGTTATAATTCTGAGTTGTAAGTTGCTAGCTATGAATCTTTGTTATAAGCCACAAGTTATTTATTTATTTATTATTCACTAACGCCCTGTTGGGCTCTTACAGAGTAAATTGACAGTTTATGTATGTAAGTGAAACATAATACGTGGATAATAGCATAACTAAATACAAAAAAGATAAAAATCAAATGCTAATACTAAGATTAACATAAAATCAAAATAAAATAATATTGTAAAAAAGAAAAGTTTCAAGTATAAAGGAAGTATGTATATTGTACATTCATATATGCATTTTATTATTCATGTGTGTTGCAAAACCAGTAAGACTGAAAACAGTAAAATAATTTACTCGTCAGGTAAATAAAAAATAAACTGATATGTAGGTATTTTTTTTTTTTTTTTTTTTACAGTATTACCGCACAAGAGTCCCAACTGCTCCCGTCTGGAGCCAGTGAGACTATGGCATCCCCAATTGGGGTATGATGTGAGGCTGAGGGTATTGGGGAGGGGAGGGAGATGGGGAAGAGGAAGGTGGGGAAGTACCTGGCTATTCAGATCTGGTCACCAAACACGGCTAAAGCCATTTCAAGCAACGTTTCAATTCTGAATGGTGGTCTTACACCAGGGCGATACTGAGAGTATCTTCCACTCTGGAACGTGCCGCAAATATACTATATATTATTTTTAATTAATTAATTGTGAAATAACACAAATTAATCAAATAAAATTTATTTGCGCACGCCGGGTTCGAACCCGCGACCTTCGGATCTGTAGTCAAAAGCGTATACCACTAGACCACGCCGGCCGTCAATTATAAAACAAATAAGAAAAAAAACTAATAAGTGATGGTAAAATACCAACGCCGTAATTAATATCGAATTTAAATAATAATTGTACTTGAAATGGTAAAGTAAAAGAAAGTATAATATACATATCAAGTATGACCCTACATGCATACAGTCATTAATATGCGTCCAAAAAATAAACAACAAATAAACTAAGGAGTATGTGAGTTAAACGTTGGAAGGTATAGAGACAAGACATCTAAAAGAAAGTCATCTGTTCTATAGAAATGATCCAAACATTATTACTATATTTTATAATTTAATAACAATTATTATATGAATATCCTGAAAAATGTCACTCTGTAAACTTCAACGGCTATAACACAGTGGCATCCCTAGCATGTATTATTCCCGGGTTACGAGTAACCTGAAACCGGACAATGTTTGAATATCTCCTACTACTACCACAGTAAGCGGAAAATGTTGATTGTGTTGTGATGGAGGACTTAGCCAGCTGAGGAATCGAACACACTACTCCTGGGTGGGACCCAAACGTAATGTTAACTCAGCCATCGACCGGTATATACAAATATATATGTGTACAGGTATTATTATACCTAATTTGAGTTAAACTGTAATGGCTTCTTTCAAAAATCTTTCAATCATTTTGACATTGGCTTTAGTCACCAATGCTATTGATCATACATAGTGAGAACATTATGTTTTTCTCATCTGTAGACTTTGAGATAATCCATCTATTTTTTTCAAACCACCTTTTTGAATAACGCTTTCTAAGGACGGGTTGTTTCGGAGAATTTGTCAATTCATCAAATTTCAACGTTCATTTTCGAGTTCTGTGAAAGACTTATTCAAGTCCTGTTTTTATATCATTGTAGGCTAGTTGCTTGACAAAACTGAAATAAAAACAGAACTTGAAAAAATCTTTCACGGAAAATGAACGTTGAAATTTGATGAATTGACAAATTCTCCGAAACAACCCGTCCTTAGAAAGCGTTATTCAAAAAGGTGGTTTGAAAAAAATAGATGGATTATCTCAAAGTCTACAGATGAGAAAAACATAATGTTCTCACTATGTATGATCAATTCTCCAAAACAACCCGTCCTTAGAGTGTACCCGTACTTGAAAATTATAATTCTTTGCTGAGACGTTTTTTCGCTAGGGGTAAATAATATTAACCTAGTTATCATTCGCTGATTTTGATTGGAAAAAGTTATCGCAAGCATGTACTAATGGTGTATTTTGAATTAACAGCTTTGAAAAAGATGTGTGTCAGTAGGTATTTATATAAATAAATATTTTTTAAAACCTAACAGATGTTGAATTTTAATTGTACATAATGATTCACTCTAAGTCGTTATATTGATACTCACATAAATTATGTTCGAATATTACCTCGAAGATTCGATGTAATAGATTTATTCAAATCTTTCTCAGGAAATATTTACATACTAGTATTATAAAAAAGACGTTTGTTTTTTTGTCAATTGATTTTAACAATGATATTAGGGATAAAACAGCAGGTGAAAAACTACTTTAAAACGTACGGTCCAGTAATAGTACAAATGAATTGTTTTAAGAATAAGAAGTAGTTCTATTTGTATATACCAGGTTACCAGAAGTAAGCAAGAGTTAGCTAACAATCATCTATCAGTTGGAAGTTGGAAGTCAGAACGTTTCGAGTAAGAGAATAATGAATCTGCCGCCATTGTTGGAGATAATTTATTCCGAGTAATCTGCATACAAGTTGCATTAACGAGTGCATTAAGGATGAGCGATACTGGAGAGGAGATGCACGCTCTGGAGGCTGTAATGCTTTAGGATGCAAATAATGCATTGCTGCTATCGTTTTATTGATTAATTGTTTTAGCGGTATTATGTTTTAATAGGGCAAGGAATACAACAACACAATGTAGCATATAATGTATCTGAACAATATTAAAGAGAATCACAAAATATTGTCTTTTTGAGAAAGCAATGTTAAACGAAAATTTAAACACAAATTTTACAATCGTTTTTACATAACATTGATTTTCTTCAGAATATTTACAAATAATTTAAGTACAGTTATGAATGTTATTTTTTTTCGTTGTTTTGTGGTTATTTTTATTTAGCTAGTGGATAAATGTCATCTTAAATTGGAACATGCTGAGGGGAAGAACATCGTGAGAGAAGATGACGTTTTGGAAGTACGTGGCTATTCAAGATTTTCAAGAGTTTTCATTCTATAATGTAAAGTGAATATTAATATAAAAATCGGCGACCTATACGGTGTAAAGGAAAAACATTATTGCTCTGCCAAATAAATCATATCCATATAATTAGAAACCTTTTACTTTCACAATCCGAGACATCCTAAATAACTCAATGTCTAAAAAAATGTAAGCAATTATTGATAACTTCTCATTAAAACCTGAGGAGAATTTTTAAGCTTTTCTATGTTTTTTTTTATATTAAGAAATCTCCAGTTCTAAGATTGAACAAAAAGAAACATTTAAAATAAACATCATTTATACTTTTTTCACTATTTTTTTAATAAATTTTATGTCAATAGTAAAGAAAAATAAAGTAGCTACCGTAAAATAATGCGATGGGTATAGCGCAGAATTTATATGCATAATATGCGTGCGAAATCTTCTCCAAGGATAAAAATTTACTAGTGATATTGTTTTTATCTAAATTTTTATCATAATTTATTAGCTAATTTGTTTGTATATAATTAGAAAGAGCCTAAGAAGACATATTTACATCGCTTCCTTGAGATGAATGATAAATGGCAGGAACCAAATAATTTATGATGAACTAAAAACATTTTAAAAAAATATTTTGATTAAAAAAAAAAATATATATATATATTCTACCTATATTATTTTGAGAATTTTCATAGTATTGATAAACCATCCTATAACCGATAAAAAGAAACGATATTACCAACCTTACAAAAATATTCCCAATTTTCCCATACCACTAGCGACATCTATATTTGAATTTTAATAATAAATGAGGCCGGGACACAGGCCAGAATAAATTCGTTACAAATAATTTGTAAGGGGCCGAAAGAAAGTCCTTTAGCCTTTGAGATAAGTGGTCGAACAGAACAAGGAGACACACTGTGAACAAGGGTTTGGGGTTCGAACAACGAGAATAAAGATCGCCCTTTTTGATACAAGTCATCTATTATTCACCGCTTCGATAGTGTTTTCTGCTTTTTATCTTTCTTTTTATCACTGTCCGCGGTTTTGTGGGAGCACTTATTGGAGACGTTGGGGCCATTGTGTTATATTGGATTCCGGAAATCTTGTTTGATGGAAAATTTATGAATCTGATATTATTACGCGACCCTTGTAAAACTTTTTTGTTTTAGTTTATCTATATCTCAGTGCATTCCTACCTACAACAATTGAAATATTAATGTAATAATAGTGTGTTCTAGCGTTATGAAATTCGTACATCATTTTCATGAAAATAGATATTTTAAATCTCCATGGCCCGTGATAGAAAAATGAGCTATGGAGCTTAGGAATTTGCATTTTTGTATCATAAACGCTGGCTTGTTATATATTTCTACAATAATTACTAACATAAATAGTGTTGAATTCTACTAAGAAAAAAAAAAAACTCGTTTGCGAAACCGGGTAGGAAAACAAAGGTTATGCGGTAGGTAGGTACAACACGCGGATAATTCCGCAGTGCCAAACTATTGTTTCAGTTAGTTCTTATTTTGGCCGCTTTCAAAGATAACCGTGTTAAATTTTACAACTGCATAAATGTAACAACTTAATGTAAGTAGGTAGGTATAATTTCACTAACATAATTTGATAATTACTAGGTATCTACGTAGTAAATATCTACTGAGATAACTACCAACAAATAAATAGCTTAAATACAGACTGTGCCATAATATACCATCCACGACTAAAATTTATCTTCCCGATAGCTACCGGCATATCGCAGCCACCTTGTACCTTATACGAGTATATCTACCACCCAGTACCTACTACCTACTACTATCTAGTATCTACTCAGAGCTTTTATCCGTAGAAAGGATGTCTGGCTAGCGGGAATCCCGGGAGGCTCATAAAAAAACGATTCCCATATTGTATCGCAAAGAGCGGGATGTTTACTGTTCGCTTCGGGAGCGGGCAACGCCGGGGCACTGGCTTATTGAACCACCTCTTTCAGACATTTCACATGATCGCCGATGGAAATGTAGGTTCATAAAGTTGACGGGAGGATTGAGGGCGGCGGTGGGTGATGGGGGGGGGGGAAATAAAGAAGAATGGAGTGGATAAAAAACTAAGCGAAACCTATATTAATGGATAGTACCTACTACCTACATATTATTTATGTTTCACAGTGGTTTCCGATTTTGACATTTTTAGGCGGCTTTTTCGTCCAGGGTTAAGGAACTCGACTAGCAATTCAGACGTCGCGGTTTGAAATTACGGTGGAAATTTTTAAATTTGTGTTATTTCACAAATTACTCATAAAAATAATATACATTTACGGCACGTTTCAGAGTGGAAGACACTCTCACTATCACTTGGTAAAACACCACCATTCAGAATTGAAACTTTACTTGAAGTGGATTTGGCCTATTTGGATAGCCAGGTACTTCCCCACCCCACTACCTTCAGCCTCACATCATATTGGAGATGCCATGGTCTCACTATCTCCAAACAGTTGAGAGCAGCTGGGACTCTTGTACAGTTGCAAAAATAAAAATATAATAAAGTAAATTTTTCTTTTGTTTTTGTTTTATTGTAATTTTTATTCTTTATTTATGGGTTTTGAATAAATACATATTCATATTTACTTATGTTTTAACACAACCCTGATTCACGTATAGATACATATATAAAATAACCAAAAAAAAAATTATATGTTTTCGAAATTAAACTATTTTTTTGCAAACATTTTACTATAATTTTATTTCCTCTGGTACCTACCTAGTACGCCAAATATCTTTATTACTCCGTACACTACCGACTTTTAAACTTTTCTATGATTATTCTTACAAGCGACTTTTCAATTTAAAAAAGGTCATGTTAAACAAAATACTTACAATTAACTGTTAATTACAATATATAATTGTATCTTATTAACGGCATCAATTTCAATATTTTGTCTGAAAAATAAGTTATTATTACATCTCTACAAGGTTTTTTCGCGAAATATCATCAAACATAATGTTATTCAATGTTTAAACAACTTAAATTACGTGGCTAGTTGTGTAGATTAAATGTGAGAGCACTAATTGAATTTAATTAGCATTATGTTGTAATAGAAAGGGTTTTGAAATTAAATTTTTTGAAAATCATATTTGTTACATACTGATTTCATAGTATGTACCAAGTTATTAATGTTTGTAATATTACAGAAATTCAAATAATAATAATAATATACAATATCATACAAGTTCTTCAAGAACTATCCAAAAATACATACACTCACATATAAATGTGTGTTTTCATGTTTAAATATATGTCTGTGAAAAAAAATTTAACTTTCTTACAACACATAAATACCTGTCACATTTAATCACAAACACATTAACACCTCAGCACAGGTTCTCCTAGTGAGGTGTTCACGTAACATACAATATCACCCACAAACAGTTTTACCTATATCAACCTATGTTCTTTATTTTTTATAACTTTTTTCTGTACTTTTTTCTCTGTACTACAATATAAACCACTGTAATCATTTGTAAAATGTGTATTTAAGAATGGACATAAATAAATAAATAATACAGGTACAGTTATAAAATTTACTTAGTTACTGGAGACAAGTTTCAGTAAGTACGTATCTAAATTAACTTAGATCTCAACACAGAATTTACTAGCGAGACAGGCACAGCATTTTGTAAAAATGAATAAATAAAAAAATAAAAATATTTTGGCTACATTCTTATAAATCCCTTGGGTAGGTAGTAGGTGCTTCATAATTTTATTTCTTTTTTGGGGTTGTTTTGGTGTAGGTAATCTTTATTACAAAAGTACTAAAAGGTCTTGGGAAGCTGGGGTTGGGGTCATCGCTTAGAGTTACGCCCATGGGAATCAAAATGGATTCATTGTGGCGGGTCACTGCAAATTTACAATTTACAGCTCCTAATGTAGTTTTATATTCGCGCCACTGGGGTCATTGTAAGCAAGTGGACGCATTTGGAAAATGAATTTTTATTTTGTTTGGTTTACGACAGAAGGGAATTATAAAATAGCAACGGCGTTGGTAGCCATGTTTTTTTCAAATTTAATAATGTCTATTTTGAAAGAGTTTCTATAGTAAAAATATTTTTTGTATATTTCTGCACGAGACTAATAACAGAACTAATATGTTCTTTCTACACTCTCGTACAGAAGTACCAAATTTTTGTTAATGGCTATTATTACATATTTTAATAGTTGTTTATCATAAAAAGAAATAAAAACTTTTTAATCAAAGTTAAACCTTTGCAGGAGAGTCAAAAAAGCATCTCAAAGACTAGATATTTTAAAATAATTCATTTAAACCATACGTTTATATCATTAATCTAAGTATTCAGTATTGATAAATAATTATTTTTACTTTTGCAAGCAAATTTTTTTCGAGCTTGATAAAGGTTTTCGAAGTGAACAAAAAAATGGTGCTAGAAAATTCAGCTTTTTTACGTAATTACCTCGTATTTAAATTATTAATAAACAAAAAAAAAATAATAAAGTGTGTTTATTCAAGTTTTGTGTATTTATGAATATGACAAAAGCAACTTTTAATATAAATCATTTTAACCAAGCTAAAACATTATTTTAAAATTAATTACAGTGCGTTAATGTCGTGACAATCAGAACAAATATTAATTATTAAGTTATTGTTTATTTATTTGCACATGGATGATTTATAAATAAATATAATCACCATCTTAGGTTTCTATCTATCTTTTGTCGGACACGGAAGCTTTCGGGCCAGTGGTACGGGAAATCTTCCTTACCGACAGCCTGTGCTCTAAGCTTGTTTCACAAAGACAAAGGGTGTCATCTGTTAGATGACGGACGAACTAAACAGATCATAGGAATCCGGAAAACATCACTGGTATGAGAAATAAACGGTACAGCGATTTTTAATTTTTATTTTAAAATAGACAGTAAATTATAACATAGTGAATATTATTTATACTTCATATATCTCAAAATAATAATAGACATTTTCCGAGATATAATTTAAATGACTCTCATAGTAGTCATTCTGAGACGTAAAGACGAATGTGGAAGAAAATACAGTATTTAAATTAGTTAATTAGATAATACATGGTTTTATATAATACAAATAGAAACACATAGTTATTGTTAAAATGATTGTAATAATTCACACCAAGGGCGCTTATGTATGTATTTAAATAACTAAATTCCATTTGAATCTTATGATGCATTACACAAATATGATATTTTAAAACTAAAAATAGTAAGTAACCTATTATTAAGTAACTTTAAATAAAAATTATATACAACAAGAACATTCACAGACATAACACAAGAAAGTGTAATGAAATTACACTACCAAAAAAGACTAAGTCAATAATCAAAACTGTTTACTCTACAAAAGGGTGAAATATTTTAATACGTTGCCGGAAACAATAAAATCTACACCAATTAGTTAATTTAAAATAAATTAAATAAACAAGATAAAATGTAATACATAGTTAATTAAATTTAAAACAATGAATTTATTTTTTTATTTTGAAGGGATGATCCAAAAATGTATATTCAAAATAGTATATCGGTAACTATCGTCGATAAATAGGTACTTATTTAGATAAATATTCTGTAAAAATATATTATATAATGTTATGTTATACCTCCCACATAAAATAATACCGTGTGTTAAAAAAGCAAATATTTTTTCCAGGTTACAAATATTAAACAAACGTACCATGAAAACCATGAGAAAACATCGTTCAAAATATAAAAATCGTGAAAAACAATATTTTTTCAAGCGTTAATTCTCTCTTTTTGTAGGTAGTAAATAATATTTCAGTAACATTAAATTTTCAAAGAATTCTTTGTCCAGTTTCAAAGCATATTTTACATTTTATTTGGATTGTGGAATGCTATTATTATGTATGAAAAACGAAATCCTTAAAATAACGCTCCGTTGAGCGGGCAAGTATTAACTTTCGTAGGAAAACAAACTGTAAATGATTTCTGTGGTAATATGTTTCTAACCCCCAAGTGCAAAAGATTCTGACATATTTAATTAAAAGAAAAACAGGAACTTGGCATTGATAATTGGCCTATTAGTCCTACAAAACATGTCTGCCAATTTAATTTAAGTAACACCATCTTTCCCTTTTTTTATTTCCTCGCGCTTTTTTACCAGACATATTACTTTATAAACAATTTATTTACACATATGTACATATTATAAAATTAAAGTAAATCAAATTTAATAATGTTATTGTTAAGTTCTGCAAGTATTTAACCTTTTTTATTATTATTGTTACAACTTTTAGGCGTTCAAGGCCATTATCAAACTGTAGTTTGGCCATGTTGAGACGACTAATTTACATGATTTTATTGACCTCTACCCAACGTTTGATATCGATCGATGATAATAACAAAATATGTCTTTTTTCGCTCCTTTATATTTTCAAGAAATGTAAACAAAATGAAAAATGAGTATTACTGATTTATTAAAAAAACTGGATTGCAGGCTATTTCCCGTTAAGCTTTTATTACATTCCTAATATATCGGAACACGTTTTCGTGCACCTCCATTTGGCCTGATAATAATAAAGTGACTAAATGCGAAAGTATAATGAATTTTATGAACACTTGTTCAAACATCACGTAAATACATTCCCTTTTTACTAAAAGATTAATAGGAAACCTAGCGCCCTTGAGGTAATGTTGCACAAAAACGGCGATACACAAATCATCCAAATATTATTATTAATTCATTCGTTAAGCACACATACCCAATTTCTACCGATTTATAATAAGTTTCTCTTTGACTCTTTAAGTTTTTTAAATCTGAAAAAAAATGTTTGTTATTTTTTAAAATAATATCTATAAATTTGTTATGACGAAACGTTAATTATTTGAAACTCCCTCGATAGTAAAAAATTGCAAAGTGAGCTCCGAAAATTATTAAAGACACGTTTTGTTCTGTTATTTAATATGTTATGGGCATGAAACAAAATCACAGTGTATCTTTATCTGCAACTAAAGCATTCGTAGAGAGATTTTCCTTCTTTTTCAAACGAGTCGTGTTTTATTAAATATTTTCTCCAGTTTCGCGTAATTGTTATTGTATTTTAATATTCGTGTGCTCCCTCTAAAATTCGTATTTACATATCTCCCAGTCAAACCATATTTGAACGCTTACTACGGGGCCTTAAGGGCCTGCAGTCTTATTTTTAACCGGATTACGAATAATTTTATATGTGTCCTGCTTATACACAACTAATTGGCCTTAAATTCCAATGATAGTTTGTGCACAAAGTTATAACTTCAGTTATATAATGAATGTTTTAATTTCTTGAACTTACACATTGATAATAATCATTGTTTCAATTCATATGTATATTTTTATATACTGCAATGGTACTAATTAAATAGGTTAGATCAATTTATATCTAAATAGTATAATACAAAGTAGCTATCCGCGTCTGTCTGTGCGCTTAGTTCTTCTAAACTACGCAACGGATTATGACTATCGTTTAGAAAATTTCTTCCGGAAGTAGAAAAACGCCGGTACACGTCAGCTAGTTCTAATAAGGTTACATATATATATTTTTTTTAAATTTGTATTCATTCGGCATTAAATATACGTAACGATTACTTTAAAAGAGTGCTATTTCTTTATATACATATCTCACTTATTAATTTATTTTTTTTACCAGTTACGATTCATCCATTTTTTTTCAATTTAATTTGATTAATTTGTGTTATTTCACAATTTAATTTGATTAATTTGTGTTATTTCACAATTTATTCATTAAAAAATAATATATAGTATACTTGCGGCACGTTTTCGAGTGGAAGATACTTTCAGTATCGCCCTGGTGTAAGATCACCATTAAGAATTGAAACTTTGCTTGAAATAGCTTTAGCTGTGTTTGGTGACTAGATCTGAATAGCCTGTAACTCCCCCACCTTTCTCTATCCCATATCCTTCCCCTCCACAATACCTTCAGTCTAGCAATATACCCTAATTGGGGATGCCATAGTCCCACTGGCTCCAAATGGTTGAGAGCAGTTGGGACTGTTCTTCTTTTTTCACATTTTTTAAATAAATAAAAATAAATCAATTTTAATAATGTTATAATAATTATTAAGTTCTGCAAGTATTTCTGTTATATTTAATAATTTTGATAATGGCCTCAAAAGCCGAAACAGCTGTCACATTAAAAACTGTAAAAATTACAGAAATAATTGCAGAACTTTATAATTATTATAACATTATTATTTAGATTTATTTTAAATTTATTTAAAAAATAAAAAATAAAAATAATAATAAAAAAATAAAAAATAAATAAAGAAAGCAGATTGTATAAATATTTGTTGACTTTCCACTGGAGGGTTAGTCACTGTTTCCTCCATACAAAAAGTAAGCAAAAGGTCTCCACTGACCATTTCTCTAATTGCGCACGTCTCTTTGATAAATTTCCGTGAATTATTTGGCTGGGTTTTGCAAAAAAATGTTCATCTCGCAATGGCACATCCGACCCCCTCACCCACCAACCCCCGAGAGACCTTTTATAAAAAAGAGGCGTGGGTGGAAATACCCCCTCCTTTAATGGCCCGCTCTGATGACGGTCAGGGTTAATAGAGGGATGAATTATGATTAATGTTTGTAATAATTGGGGTACATTTTGGAATGTTTTTAATATAATTGTTTGAAAACCGTATATATTGTCTAAATGTAACGCAAAATGCAACTATTTTAATTTGTTAAGAGACAGCACTTAATATGGCCCTAAACATCATCTTGTAGTCTACTAACTCAAGCTATACTATACTATACTATTAATCTTTAAATTCCATACGCGTAATTAAAAACGTGTTTAAGGCAGTGACAAAAATCCTCAAAAGTGTAATATTTTAAGTTTTAAATTTTCTGAAATATATACTAAAACGTCCGCAAAAATTTGACGTTTTAAAACCAGTAAATGAATTTTAAACATTTTCAACTCCAGTACGTATTTAATATAGGACGAAAACTGACACTTTTTATTTTTTTAAATTTAGTTATTTGTAATAATGTAGTGCAAAATATCAACAATAATATTTATAAACAATGAGTTTATTAAAGTTTCAACATTTCTAAAGAAATAAAAAAAATTAAAAGTGAGTTCAAAGAAAAGTGTACATAGATTTTAAAACAGACCAGACCGAAAAATAAAAAAAAAGTTAGAGAGTTGCAAAAGAAGATCGGGTTAGTGGTTAATAAAGCTGTCAAAGAAATGTATTTTAAAAGCTTTTATAAATATTTTTTTGTTTGTCACTGGAAGTTTTAGGTTACTAGGTAATGCGTAGTTTTGCGTATGTGCGATGCATTGTTATCTCAAATTTAATAGTGCGAGTAGATGAATATGTGTATTATGTATATTATATTGGGGAGTGTTGAATTTTTCGTAGAATGGCAGTTGTGATGTTATATTTTGGGAGAATCGTAAAAGGAAGTATTTGTGTCTTTGAGTATCTTCGACATGTGTATCCTATAATTTTCTTAAATATAGATGATATTTGTTTAAGAACATTTTTCTCTTGGAACCTCAAAATTTATTCTAACTACACTTGTAGAAGTCGAATCATTCGTAGTATTTCGTACGTACTTACGTATTTTTGGGTGCTCATTATTAAGGACATTCAATTGAAAGAATTCAAACGTTTTCCAAAAAACTAAAACAAATCTGACTAAAATAATTAAACCTAATCTCACTTATGGGTAATTTCGTTGTAATTTTTTTGTGGAATTAATTCCTTAAATATATGCTACAGCGTTGTGGATAACTGGGTACTTAGGATAACGTCTATAATTAAGAATTTAAATAAACGATTTAGCCAAGATTGTTTTTGACAGTGATGACACTATTGTGTACCTATATAATGTGTGTGTATATACAAACAAATTACGTTGCAAGAAACACCTTTTTTATTTGTTTATTTATAGGGTGGAGACGGTTTACATATAGTTTCAGTGAGCATCATAGGCCCATTGTGCTATCTCCAATTTTATCTCATTTCTTTAACAGTAACCGGTCCCTTTTATAAAGTTCACAAGGGTTATCATTGGGTATGTGGCTATGTCTTCTGGTTCCACAATATGTCTCCTAGGTCTCATCTCTCCTCTCCATTCATCTTAGTTCCTTGATTACCCCACAAGGGAAGAGAGCTTCATCTCTCCTCTCCAATCCCTTTGATTCCCTGAAGGTCCCACAAGGGAAGAGTTTACGGAGGTAGCCTCATCTTTCGTCTCCACTCCTCCTTGGTTCTCCGAAAGACCCACGAAGGAAGAGTCCACAACAATAATAATTTACTAATGTTTCATTCCTTCCTTTCTCACGAGTAACGTGTACACGGGGAATTAAAATTAAAAACACAATCATTTTGAAAGTATTCATTCAGATACCAACTATCTGTTTTTGTCTAACACTAGACACGTACTTCATTGAAACAAAAATCAGATTAATAGTGTACCGACTTCAAATATCTTCAAAGAGTATATACACTATACACATCTATGAATGCCTTCCATTTTAAGCTGTGATAAAATTGTATTGTCATGATCATTACTTTCACTTTCCATAATTGTGTTTGAATATTTGGTTTATCGCAATATGGTTTATTATGCAAACTGAAAACAGTCGTAAAAACGGAATTCCTAAAGCTGGACACACACGGCAGAGGCAACAAACCAAATGACGAACCGTGACTCAGCTCAGCCGTATGTGGCAAATCGCGGCTTCATCGTGTGTTTGAGATCCCCGAGACAAAATCCCTCACAAGGAATTCCGATCTTGAGTCGCAGGTACATTCTTCTCAAGCGGACCTGATTTTGTTAAGGATGATAGAAAAATTGTAACTATTTTATGGATCTACCGATATTATTTTTTATTGCTCAATTATAACATTTATGGAATATTTGTGAAAATATAACCTTTTTTATGTACTCATATACATGATTTTAGTTAGGGTTGTTTGGCTAGAACACTCCTTTGGGGTGAAAAGCCATTAAATTTTTAAAAAAAAGTTAGGGTTGTTCACTCGATGGTGGCGTATATGAAAATAGCCAGCCTCCGTGTGATTCGACTCAGTCGTGTGTGTTCTCTGGATTCAGCCAAATGGCTCTGCCGTGTGTGTCCAGATAAATAATGATAGATAAACCAGTAGGTATAGTTTTACGATGAGCAGGGCTTTTACCTAACTGTCCCCCGGAGCTGACTAACACTCCGTGTCATAACTCTCGTCTCCACTTTCCAGGGATATTAAAATATATTGCGAAACCTGTACATTTATTGTTATACCCAAGCTAATGATAAAAAAAATTATTCAGTGACAGCACTAGTATTATAGTCAAAGTATTATTAAATTCTGATTAAATGTATGTGTTTCTAAAATGATATAGAGAAAGGGAAATGAGTTGGTAATCTGCCAAGGGTAATTAATATAAGGTTATTTATTCAAGCTTGATTGGTGAAAGTAGCCGTAAAATTATCGCGAATAAGCGGATTTTCAATCGCACCATAATATAATCTCCGCAATAATAAGTATCTTACATTCTTATGCGAACGCGATTGCGAACGCGAATGTGAAGCGCGATTGTGATGGCACCCCCAAAATAAAACGCATTATAGTGTTTTATTTTGGGGATATTATGCCGTGTTGCGCTACCACCTTCTAAAGAACTGACCGAAACGTTAACTAAAGAAGGAAGTAGCGCAACATGGCATAATACCTTAAAAATAAATCAATATGGTATAAATCGAAGCTATTTTATGTAGCACTTAAGAAAATTTCTGCTAAAATATAAAAATGGTGCCTAAAATGATTTGATCTCAATGTGACAAAATTATATTTTCTGATAATATTATTGTGTTTATCTGAAGTGACCTGCCAAGTAATATACAAAATATCCTTTGATCATAATATAATATTAACTAAAAGAATATATAACAGTAATGAAGATCCCTGTTTAAGTGTTCGGTGTCCGGTGCATCTGCCCCAAAGCCAAAGGTACACAAAATGTTGGATCAAAGGTTTAATGTTTTATTTCAGTAATATCAGAAGGTTATGTGTCGGCGGCCATGTTTTATTTTAGTTCTATCCGCGGCCGCACAACGGCCGCGGCGCTGCGGTCGGCTTGACATAGGAAATGCTTCCGGTCCAAGTTCCGGAAACGCAAACGTAAAGAAGAAGGATGCAACTATATTCATTCCAGAAAAAAATATTTTTTACTTTTAATTTTTTTTAATTATTTTTGTTTAGAAGTGTTATTATTTTTTAAACAATAGTGGGAAAGTATATATAAAAATATTTCTACCCATACAAATTAAGTATATTTATATTTTGCGTTATACAGCTAATTACCCTTTGGAGTATTTTAATATGAGGGTACACGATACATCACGATACATGCAACAATTTTTTTATAATAAATTTTTTGGGTTTTTACATTTATTTTAATACATCGGTTTTTTAGGTTAAGTAGAATATCTGCTTTCATCGGAAAAAAATTATAAAGTGATTTATTTTACATTTTATTGAGTATGTACGCATCGGATAAGGTTGACAAACAACAAAGAATAGATACCAACCTTTCAAGAATATGTGACAATAAATCAATACCTTCGTATGTTAAAACACAACAAAAAGAGACAATAAACTTAGAGTTAAGTCAAGTCAAGTAAAAACAATAGAATCAAGAAGTTTTCTAAAGTTCTAGTGGCTATCGCTAAATTCGTCCGGATATTATATAGTTGATAAATTAGCACAAGAGGTTGGCAGAAGGTTAAGTTGGTTCTTTGAAAAGGAATACGGAAAGTTTCAGTGTTTCTTAATAGGCAGTAATTGCTTTTGATTTAAATTGTGGCCGAGATGGAAGATTGTATATGGTTAGGTAATTATATATAATTAGGGAAAGAAAATCCATCGTACATATATAATAAATCAAAGGGGAAAAGATTGAAAAAGAGTAAACGTAAACGCAAAAGTAAATGCCAGTGTTAGAGTATGAAGCTTTGCGATGTTTTCTTCGTGAAGTGTGAAGACAAGATGTTTACCTAGGTAACGTATTAGGCGCAATGGTTAAGAAAAGTATTAAAAATATTTTATTTTTTAAATTCATCCTATTAGGTTGGTTGTACTTTATGACTTCGACGTCCATCTGCGGCGAACTTGCTCCTAGCTTCATCTGCGGATACGCTCATAAAGCGAAGCGATCGCCTTCTTTTTGTAATTTACCTTGCTTTTATATCGGACATCAATATTAAGGGCGACATTTTTTAATACTGCGAGTAGTGCAGGAAAAGCACTGGTCGTCGTCGTTGAGAGCAGTATAAGATATTATTTGAACAGACTTCAAACGATAAGCAGGTCTACTATACGTACCAACGAAATATAAACGGAGAGTGCTATTAGATTTATGATATATACTAGTAGTATTCTGAACAGTAGACTTAAATGTACTCGTTATTTTGATTACTCCGTCTTGACAGTAGCAACTGTCGCAACGCTCATACGCTCTGGCGGAATAAAATGGTACTTTGGCTTACGTGTCGTGCGTGTTAAGCTTACCTGTATAACAGCCAATAAATGTGTATAGTGTAGGTTATGATAGAGTGAAACAGATGTAGTTGATAATTTAAGTTTATTGCAAACACGTTACACTATTACACGATTAGAATATCAGAAGGATTTAGTAGGAATCAAGAGATGTCGACCGCCAGGTCAGATCAGAGAAACAGGAATGCTCGTCGGTAATGGATTGGAAGCGAGCTCTGTTTCACGTCGGGTTGCCATCCGTGAAACAGTGTTTCCGTATTAAAATATTATTTTAGGCTGGCAGACAGTTCTTGCCCCCACATACCTTCCCCCCAGTGTCAACGATACATAAAAGAAAAAATTAGGGGTTCTAGAAAAAATATATACATATCACAAAATTTGCATGACGTCGGTTACATAATATAAACAAATTCGGTGTGTGACGTCATCGCAAAATAACATAAGCCTATGCGTTCAGAAAGATATCTCTTAAATGGTGAAGTTACTTTATGAACAATACATTTATATGTTTGTGAACGCATAGTCATGAACAAATTCCTAATAATAACATTATTTGAAAGTTAAATCCTTTTTTTAAAAATGTGTTGATATAATTACATGTTCGGAGCATGTACTGCATCTACGAACTGTATGTTTTTCTTGGAGCATTTACTGCATCGACAAAATTTTACATTTATAATTGGAGCATTTACTGCATCGACAAAATTTTATATTTATAATTGGAGCATTTACTGCATCGACAAAATTTTATATTTATAATTGGAGCATTTACTGCATCGACAAAATTTTATATTTATAATTGGAGCATTTACTGCATCGACAATTGTATGTTTTGTATTTATTTTCAAAACCAAAAGTTGCAAACAGAGTGCATTTAATACTTTAATGTTTGAAAACAATAAATGGTATTACAACATTTGACACAAGTGGTTATTATTTAACTTATCTAAACCTTTTTATATGGTAATGCATCTACGAACAGTGTTGTCGGAGCATATTATGAAATTAAGCATAAGTTAATTATAAAATAAAAAGTAGGAATCTATTTCCATTTGTATATATTTTTAATAATGCGTCTACAAACAGTGTTCGGAGCATGAGTTGTCAATTATTGAGTTATTTTAAAGTTGATTATTCTAAATATTATTTATTACATATTTAAATAACTACAAATTTGTCTTATAATATAGGAACATGATATCAATGTATAAAGTATGAACATAAGTGTTTCTTCAATCTTTGAACAAAAGGAAACGACGATTAATGTCACTATATTATAAAATTATTTATATCCGTGTTATGGAAAAAAGGTGTAAAAAAGGAAAAAAAAAATACATATTTAAATGTTTTTGTAAAAGTACATTTAGCAATAGCATGGCTGTGAGTACATAACTCTAAATGTTTATCTTTGAGATTACAAGGTAACTAAAAATATAACAAAAAACAACTGTCATATGTTCGTAGAATGTGTTTGTATTGATAATATTATCAAATGGCTATGTTTTCTTACGAACAAATGACAATGGTTCAATTCTGTAAAAAAATTAATAATAATACATATAGGTCTCAACGACATGTTACATCAGAATGCGTGATCAGTACATTTGATCTAACATGGTTAAAAGCATTTATATTTATAACAGAGTCATCACATATAGTGGTAAGTTATTTCTGAACAAGATTTATACAGAAGTTGTCGCATATAGCGAAATGGATAATTATCCTAGAAAATATATGTACATGAGTTTGCACTATAATATGGTAAGTTAAAAGTTAGCTAGGTAACTTTGTGCGATTACATGGTATCACTTCATGGTTTTAAAGGATGAAAGTATTCACCGTAATAAGGTTTTTTATAAAATTGTAAAAAACGTGGTAATTTGCAAAGTAATTATAATATAAAGGTCAGGTTTTCATCAAGAACTTGAACGCTTAAATATTATGTATGTAACATTAATTTAGAGAATATAAATGTTGGTATATGGAATTCAATCTTTAAATCGATAGCAAGAGTAGATTCTTAATCATTGTTTCTATCATGAGTTACAGAAAATTTATATGTTAAAAAAGTTGTGTCTTTTGTGCATTAGTATGTACCGTAACTTATTGGAAAATGGACTTGACGACCTGATCTTGTTGTTGTCTTTGGTTCAGGTTGGTCTGGAACAGATGTGTGATTATCGCAAGGAAGTCTTCCATTAGTTAGTTCGGCTGGCGAACATTTCAATTCCTCACGAACAGTAGATCTCAGGCTGGTAATATAAGTGGGAGGGTTTCCATCCAGTTTTGCTCACCACTTGCCATGAAAGATGCTTTTAAACTGGTTATTGCTTGTGGGTGATAAGCGGTAGTCGTGCTGAGAGATGATGTGACAGATATAGAATTCTCCGGGTGCGGGCGATGGTTTGCTTTGCGGTTTGTTGGTCAAGCGCGGGTCAGTGTGTCGACGCCGGGCGCTGGTGACCGGACTCGATGATGATCAGGCACTGGGGAAGAACGTGGTTCTTCAAGTACGCCAGTGCTGACGGAAAGGCCGAAGGTACAGTGGACCTTGCAGGCGATTGAGCGGGAGTTGTTTGGACCAGTGAGGATTTTGCGTGTCCTCGTTGTGGTCGCGATGTATGGATGAAGCGCTGGTCAGATTGCTGGAACCAGGGCGTTCAGATCCGATGTAGGCTGGCCAGGGATGATTCCCGGGACCTGGGCGCTACAATGATGTCCCGATGGAGTCCATGAGCAGAGCCGGGAATATTGTCCTTCGCGCGATGAAGATGCGCGGGTTATTGCTTGTGTTTCTCTCTAATTGAAGACGGCTGATTGATGACTGGTTTGATTTGTTTCATCTGAAGGGGCAGCTTTAGTATTTGTTTTTGTAGGTAAAATACATGATGTACATCTGCTTCCGAATGTGCTGCGCGTTGGTCTTCCATATTGTTCAACTTTTCTTGTGAAATTGTTACAGGTTCTTGAAACGATGAAGGTATGTTTGTTTCTTCCGATGAGGTCATTTCCAATAATATGTTACGTAATACGTTATGCAAGACATTAAAAAATCCAAAAAAAACTAGAGAATACTGTGTAAGAATCTATTCCATCTACCGGATATCTTAGCAAGTTATTAGCGAGTTCGCGTTTGTATTGTATTTTAGTGAAGACGCAAACCGCGTCACGTAAGTTATTGTGAAATACCGATATGCAAATATGGCGCTATTATTATATAGTGCATCAATAATTTAAATTTGTTATTACAAAATAGTACGATGTTAAATTACCTCAAAGTAAGGTTTGGCAATTATTGGACAATAACCTTAATATCACTACAATAATGTATATCTAAAACATGATTATGTAGGTATGCTGAACAATTCATTGTTTTGCGAAATGGCAATAAGAAATCGTGATATAGGTTACTTGATTGAGATATGTGGGTAGGTTGGCTTGTTCAACTGCAGGTTGTCCACGTGGATTGTTGCGTCATCTTCCTTGTCCGGGGAGTAGATGCTGCCGTTGTAGGTTGTAGTGGGTAGGTTGTAATTCATCGCAAGATTATGATGCCATGGTTAGCCACGTTGTTGACAGCCTGATTTCAGGATCGTTCTCACTGAAATTAATTTTAACACGCACTTAATTTTCATAAAAATAGTAAAACATTTCAAGCTAGGGATTGATTGACAAAATAGGGTATTGATGGGAACTATACCACGTGTATATTTCCTTAAATTACCGGGACATTTACTAGCATTTATATTAAAAAATTGATTTGTAAGAGATATATGAATTGGATTTTACTTACTGATCTTGCCCGGGATTGCTGTTTCTCTTTTCTGATCCTTGGCGGTGACGGAATGTTGCAAAATGATTTTAAAATACTAAAGTCGGTATATTGTTCTGAGTCGATGGGTCACCAATTTGGCTTACGTGTTGTGTGTTATACTTACCTTGTAACTGCCAATAAATGTGTATAGTGTAGGTTATGATAGAGTGAAACAGATGTAGTTGATAATTTAAGTTTATTGCAAACACGTTACACTATTACACGATTAGAATATCAGAAGGATTTAGTAGGAATCAAGAGATGTCGACCGCCAGGTCAGATCAGAGAAACAGGAATGCTCGTCGGTAATGGATTGGAAGCGAGCTCTGTTTCACGTCGGGTTGCCATCCGTGAAACAGTGTTTCCGTATTAAAATATTATTTTAGGCTGGCAGACAGTTCTTGCCCCCACAGTACTATCGAACACGGCTACCATCTTGACAGAATTGATCGAACACGAAACACTGTCCTAACCGAGTCGCACTGTTATAACCAAAGATAATGGAGTATTAATATCTTTGGTTATAACGGAAATAAAATATTATGAGGCAAATGATATACATCACTGTGTACTGAAACGTGTGGTACAAGCGGGAAACTGTAGAATCTACTACATATTGGGAGTCGATTTTTATGAATTATTTTTTTTATTTGAGCTTTTTTTTTCGAATAAATGTTGGCCGAGGTTGGAATTTTTAAGTGCAAATTAGAAAAAAAATCAGTTGCTATGGGGTTACTATCTATCAATGATTTATAAAATTTAAAGGTTTGAAAAATTTTTCAAACCTTTAAATGTCGAAAATAACGGAACAAGTTTTAAAAAAAACAATTTTCCCGACACCGTTTTTGGAGAAACAAAATGTGTTAATTACAGTGATTTAGTATCTAGAGCCAGGTACGTCCTAACGAACATTATTACATAAAATTAATTTCTCCCGTGTCATTCTTATTTTCTTCCACTTTAAAACAATCCTCACCTGAAGTGTCACAGTCCCGCTGACCCCGGACAGTGGTAAATACTTATTTAATATAAAAAAGATTAAATATTCAATAAATTGTCCAGCTTAAGGCTCCGGTTTCACACACTAACGAGGTTATAAGTTATTCAATGTTTTGTTGCGGGACGTTACAACAATGTACGTCGCTCTATCATGCTTATTCAATCTGATACAAGTGAAAAAACAATAACTGATTGCTTTGATAGACGTTTTGACAATGAGAAATATGTTTTGTATTGTTAAGCACGAATGTTGAATGTTTACATCTTAGTTAGCGGATTATTAAAATACAGGCTGTCATCGTTTTTGATAGCCCCGTGAGATTGTGTGATAAACTTTATAAATGTTATGCAACGTTTTTTTATTCAAAGATTTTATTTATCTTTGATGGAATCTCTTCTCTTCTGTTACGTGTCATCAAATTTATTTTTCAGGCATTGTTAATCTACACAATTTATTACTGCAGTTTTCATGTTTTTTATATGGGCAGAAGAAAAGAAAAATACAAAACATAGGTATTATTATATTTTTCACCATTCTTGGCTGATTTTACAGAATAATTATCTACCTTTATCCCCGTGGCCTCATTTTTTTTAAGTTTTGAAAAAATTGCCTTTCAACCCGTATGATTTTCAGTAACTTATCTTTACTCATCTCACTAATTCATCCAAGCATATTTTTTACAAAATAACAAATTTGGGAGGCGGGTACAGATACCGCCGCCCTGGGAACCATTTATTGGATAACCAACATCTTTGCCTCAAGTAGTTCGCTGTGTTTAAATACCTACCACTTGCTTAAATATTATAATCGTTTGAAGAATCACCAAAGTAACAGGCAAACTCATTCTTTAGAGAAATTTTTAGAAATTGGCCAGCGAAATTACAAAAAAGAAGGACAAGGTATCAAAAAGGACGTATTAATGTTCCTTCGTTATTTTTATTATACTAACAAAGATCCCCTAAATTAAAAGTTTCCGCTTTTTATTATAGAAAGTTGAGCAAAACTACATTGTTACGTAACTGTAGAAATTATATTTATTAAGGAAAATAGCATTTAATTTGTGTAAAGGTACTCAGCATATGGAAATGCGTTAACATCCATAAAAAGTTGGTCAAACATTCCTTGGTTTTTCTCTTGGGGAAAAGTTTAATGAAATACTAATTTTTGTTCTTAGCTTAGTTAGCTTCGTTGGAGGAAGTGGATACTAGCACTCGATAAACTCTCTTAAATCTTATAATCCATAAATATATTCCTTGCATAATAGTGCTTCTGTGAACAGTTAGTACACCTCGCGTCCAAAAAAACATATTTCTAATTTTCTCTTGTTTCATAAATTAAAACCGAAACTTCCTCTGAAATCATAAGATTATTAAGTACGTACTTAACCACACTTAATGAAATAAATGATTGCTAATTTATTAAGAATCTCTTCAAATTATTCGTATTCCGGTTAAAAACGTGATTACAGGCTTTTAACGAATGAATTGGTGGGTTTTCTAATAAATTTTTAGTAAAACACAAATGTGTTATCGCGATGTTTATAAAAACTTTAATATTTTCACATTTCTTCAGTGTTTATTATCAGGACAAATGCACTTGTTTCGATATATTAGGAATGTACTAAAAGTTTAATAGGAAACGGTCTGAAATACCGTTTTTAACCTGTTTTATTAAATCAGCAACACTCATTTTTCTACTTTATTATAAATCATGTAACATTTTTTTTTAAATTTCATATAAAGAATTGTAGAATTAGACAAAAGAAACTTCGATAATTCCTTTTCCAAACTTTCTTCAGGCAGGCAAGTACTAATTTATTAAAAATTGCGAAAAAGAAATTCCAATTAAATAGATTATTTCGCTGTTGAAAAAATGAACTTTATTGAAACACTAAAACGGCCACCATCGTGAACCGGGAACGGAACAAACAAACAAATTTACAGATAGATGATATGCAAAATGGTCGAGTGAAAACTGTCAATAATCTGAAACGTCAATTATATTATAAAATTAGGTCATGGGATCAAATCCCATCAAACACAAAAGATTTTTAACCTGCTACATTAACTCTGAAGGTGAAAAATTGACTAAACGATCATTATTCACATAAAATCTAGCTGTGGTAATTCTCATTAATAGTTCAAGATGCCATCACTCGAAGGTTTGATGTTTTTATAGAGAAACTGAAGAAGGCGCCTTGCTCAACGCTACTAGAACAGAGTTGAAGTAGAAACTGTAATATTATTACCATAGGGATTATTTTTAGTGAACCTACTTCCATACTTGGTCAATATTTTTTATGCCAAATATTTTAACGTCTACAGTACGCCAGATAAGCAAAGTATATTATAGTATTATTTAGGAAGATGGAGAAAATTTACAGGCCATTCCTAGAGAGCTATAAATTTAATACACTTCTAGCATACGGAGTTTATAATTTTTATTTTTTATTTTATTATTTTTTTTATTTTTCATTTTATATTAAAGAAAAAAACAGTACACGATTTACAGAGTTGAAACGATATACAAGATTAAGATACTTTATGTTGTGTACCTATGATATGTTTCCTTGTAATGTCTACTAAGTGGTATGTTTATTCCTTAATTACCAGGTGACTTGTGTAGTTTATAGGTGTGTGTGTGTGTGTGACGTGTGTAATGTATGTGTGAGTGTTTGTGTGTCTGTATGTATGTGCATTGAAATGTTTAAATTATCGACATGATTACTTAAATAAATAGAGAGCAACAATAATTTACATCTATTTGAAAAGACAAGGTGTTTTATTTGGCTAGGAATTCATTTATTCACTAATTTGAGATTGAAATATTATTTTTAAAGTTGCACTTGAGTTTCCACAAGAAAAATTATTATAGGGAATTTTATGGTTCCTCTATTTACTACAACGTTATTTACATGGTTCAAAGGAACGGTGCAAATAATATTGTTGTATTTTCTGAAAATGTAATCTACGAATATCATCCTCTTTTTTCCTATGAAATACTGATGCCGACAGGGGAAGGGTATTTAACCCCCTAAACCCCCTTGGTTAAGAAAATTTTAATCTGCTTCAAACGAGTCATATTTTATTAAATATTTTCAACATTTTCGCTTAATTGTTGTCGTTTTTTTTAATATTATCGCGGTCCCTCTAACATTCGTATTTACATATCTCCCTTTCAAACCATTTTTAAATTTTTACTACAGGGCCTTACCAAGTAATATTAAATTATTGTAATATTAGTTATTGAGTTTTTGTCGGGCCAAACGGAAATTTTCCTTAAGCAAATGCCAAATAACTGTAACATATCGTTTTGGGTCCAGCGACTTGGCTAATATTTAGCAATGTCTCAAACCAATAACGGTTTCACCAAAATACAGATTTCTACCATAGGTGCTCAGAAACTTACTGTTTTGCCGACACGAATTAAAATTGTTCATATTAACGATTGATTTCAGAAAAATAACAATGTCTTTCATTTTAATAAACGAAAGGAGTGAGATATCCTAAAAAGGGTTCCTTGAGAACAACACTCAGTAGGTGTCGGTATAGTTCTAAAACTTTATCAGGTCTTTTGTGCAAAGTGTACAATTTGATATTACAAATAGTGTTTTGTATTGTAACATTCGAGTAGCCGAGAAAGTATCCACCTACTTACAAAACAGAAAGAGCCTAAAAAGCATCAGCCTACTTCGGCCCTGCAATCACAAATTAAGATTTTCATTATGTAGTTATTATTTAAGATTATGCTATTAATACTACAGGTTCCATAAACACGATATTGTTGTTATAAACTCCAAACACCTGACGATGACAATTACAGGCCTGCTATAATAAATGTTTAATTTACGACTAAAATATACCTTTCAAAAAAAAAAACCAATCGGCAGACTTAAGTGTTTTCGATTATGATGTGCCATTGGGTAATGAAAATTCAAATTTCCTTATTAAGAATTAACCTTTCGCGTTTCAAACTGTTCGAATATGATTTATAAAATACTAGTGGATTCCCCGCAATGCTTCGCTATTGCTAAAGCTTTCTCGGGCGCCTCCGACTACTTACACCATTCACTATTAAAAACTGCATTACATTCCGTATCTCATTACGGTGCAAAAACATTACGTTAAGTATTCCTCGGGCGTCCCTAACTTCTTCTACCATTTAAATATTTCTAAACACTGGCTCTAATAACAACACTCTTTGAAATTTTCAGCGATATCGTTGGACTACTTTTCTAGTTTTGCGAGCACAAACATACGCAGGCTGAATTTTTATATATTAAGATTAGTAACCAGTTAGAATTTAACTCAACCATTTGGAATGTATTTAATAATATAAGACGTTGTCCTGCCACAAATCGCTTTCTATATAGGGGAAATTAACATCTTTGGTCGTGTGTATTTTTGGATGAGAATTCTGAAAAAATATAAGCTTCATTGAAAAAAATTTTTTAGGTCTCGACAACAGGCTGGTACCAACCATACACATTCAAACAAATTCATTAAAATCAGTTAGGTGGTTTCGGAGATTAGCATTCCCTGGCTTCTCTGGTTTATTATAATTATGGATAATGCGGGAGAAAATGCGTACAAAAAGTCATTGGTGCATAGTCACAAAACAAGATTTACTGAAAAAAAGGCCTAATAATTCCACTAATATCAAATAAGTATGGTAGCAGAACACTTGACTATTTGATACCTATGATTTATAACAAATTTAACGAAAACTTAAACTTAAAAAATAATGAAGAACCCTGCCCTAAACTGACAAAAAAGTGGTTGATAAATGAACAAAACGTTTATCTATCCTAAACATTATATTTGGTATTAATATTTAAACTTAAGCTAATGTGTATTATGTTATAACATAAGATGGTAGAACCTACAGACAAGCTGATTGTCACAGCTTTGTGGGACTACCCATATATTATATTGTATTAAATGTAATTATATTCAATTTAATAAATAAAAATAAATAAAAAATAAAGAAGCATAGATGGACAAAAGAACATATGATTTTAAGATTTACTAAGTACTGCTTCTGATACGCAATAAAAAGACCCACTGTCAAATGGGAAATAAAAATTCATTAGTAATTTTCGCGTTTGTTTACTTTTTTTTCACTGATAGTAGGTACATATATCCTATATAAGGCCCACCAGTTTTAGGCGTATACGAATAGTTAGAAACCTATAAGACATTTTTACTGTAAAACCATTTACGATCATGTACGAATGACGAAGTTGTAAAATAATGTTAGACAAAATGAATAAAATTTTGAAAGTACGTTTTAATTTATTTATTTTGAAAAAACAGTATATAATCGGACATTGCATAATCAATAAAAAATACATAAAAAATGTTTTAGCATAATATTATAAGGTTACACGTAGGACCAAACAAGTTAAATGTAGATACATACTATAGTTTAAAGCTAAAGGATACTTCGTGCTTAGTTGTTGAAGGAAATATTTGAAAATACTATGCACATTTCTTGCAAGGCAGTTAATTAGGATAGTGAGTCTTCCCAGGCGCATCTGCTTTGGTAAGTTAGTTCTGCACATGGAGAAGCCTATGTTGGTGGCCTCGCTTGAAATTATCTGGGATATGGAATCCTACATCATCCAGAATATATGGTATTGATAAGAAAACTTTAACATGCTTATAAGCCAACTGCAATAATGCTACAAATAATGCCGCCCAAGATTAGAAAAAATTAAAATGGGTTAAGAAAGAAGTTTTCAGAGAGTATACTACATTATTTTAGCAATATAGGTGCCACCCCAAAATGACCTGACGTGATTTAAGTAAACACGAATCGATTCTTATCAAGAGAAAAGAATAGATTATTTGCCATGATAATAATATATAATGTCAATGTGAATGAAGTTAGGAGCATATGTGACGAGCTGAGACATATGGCGATGGATCCTAATAATTGTCCAGCTTTGTGTAAAGTAGTGTGACGGTTTGTAAGCTGCAAAAATATTTTGTAAAATACAGGAAAAAAGCGGTTTAATATTGTGTCCTTTTTACCATTTATCGCCGTTGTACCTTAACATATCCGGAGAAAAAAGAGAATGGATGATTTATTAACATCCTGTTGAAAACGCTATTGCAATACATTTCCTAATAAAATATTGGTCAGAATATTTCGGAACACGTGTTCATGCAGGTGTCCTCTTCCATGATAAATATAATGACAAAATATTTAAATTTTAGAATTTTCAGACATCCTAATAACAGATTCGTGTTTTACCGACAGTTTGTAAGGAAACCTTTCAATTCATTCGTTGAAGTCCTGCAGTCCTGTTTTAGCAAGAATACTAATAATACGATTCTTAATAAATTAGCAAAATTTAATTTCGGTATGTTTTCTCCGTGAACAACATTTGAATATTATCCACGTACGTACTTATATTACATATTTATTTATGATATTAAAATGGTTATTATATGAAAATATTTATTAGTAAAATTCTTATAAAAATATATAGTAAATGGCGTAAGAACAAAATAGTGAAAAATATGTTTTTTAGTATTTCTACACCAATGAACACTAGTTTGGTGTAGGAGTAAAAAGTAATTTTATCCAGTGTATGATAATACAGGATGTGATAACGTTATAAAATGTAAAAAACAACGAAAATTTTTATATTTTATTACATATAACTTACCTACCTACTACTGAGGGGACTAGTTCTGGCCTGGTCTGTTCTATTAGCAATAACAAAATTATTATATTAGAATAAGCGATATAAAACATAATTAATGTGATGTTTAAACACGGATTATAACGACATTAAACAAAAATGTATGATTATGTGAATAATTTAAAAATATTATGGTTCCTCAATTTAAAAAAAATATATATGAGTTGTGCACAGACATAGGAATTAATAGACGAGAAGATAATGGCGAGGGGTAAAATCAACTGTTGAAGAACGAAGGGAGTGAAGCTGACTGTGATTCGTCAATAAATCAATCTGACAGTAAATAGGCATCTCGCATTATAATATCACCATTTACTTCTTAAAAGTAAAATCTGCTTTTGAATGAATAGACATTTTTACATGGGAGCGCAAATTACTCGCCACGTTATGAACAAATTTGCGAAGTCCAAATTCAGCAAAAAATTTCTTCTATTTTCAGAGTCGAATATTTCGTTTAAGTATTTAGTTAAGACACTTTTATAAATGTTCATAATTTACTTCCCAGCAACCAACCAGCTTTGTGTTTCGCGTCCAGACGTTTCTCGATGTGATAGTAACAACTGATTCATATTATACGATGTGAATATGCTTAAAATAAAGTAAAATAATGCTTATATATGGAATGTAATACGACAATTGGGTTTATTCTCTTTTTCACATCTATTTTTACAAATTTTCATAGTACAAGTCAACATTTTGCCGTGTTATTTCGTAAAATGAACCGATGATGCCTCGACCATAGTTCGCACAAGAATGATGACGTCACGTTTTCAAATTTCACTTGAGGCCATACGCGAGCACAGCCGGCTCCAATGGAACCGGTATGGGGAGTGGGGATAATACGCTTTTAATCACTTAGGGCAGGTCTACTAATATTCATATGTCTATGTCGTTGTGTCATAAAGTCAAAACGCAATACTCGAATTATGAAATTTATTAGAATAATAACCAAGAAAACATGGTTATTTAAAGATATTTTAAAGTTAAATTGATATTTTAGAGCTACAGAGCTCACAATGGAAATGACTTGCTACTTTTAGTTTTGCTAACCGGTTTCGCCAGAGATTGTTTATAAAACTATGAATCCAATAAAACGGCCTTTTGCCTAATCCGTTAATTATATAACTATCGTACGCCCACGATGGAAAATTAGTTGCAAACTGATGACGATTAGGTATGTTTACCTAAAAATTCCAGGCATCAAAAGCAGACTTCATAATAAGATGATCAAAACTCCTGTCCCGGTTACTTGGAACCGATTTTATTGCTGCGACTGAAACCGTTGATATTTTAAAAATATCTCTGATGAACAGGTTATTTTTGAAACCTTTTTGAATTTTATCAAAAAGATAAATTTATGAAAAAATTGTTAAAACGCAATGAAATTTTTAAAAATTTTGAACCCCCGGTTCTTATTAGCAGAAATTCTCCAACAAACTCCCCCCCATATTTTTTAGGAGCCAGTTCCTAAAGTAACAAAATAAAACCGGTTCCGCGTCGGTCTTCGGTAAATGGAACCGCAGTGACAACTCACTTCAGGTTTTAATCACATACATAATGTTGCCCAAACAACTGCTTAAAACAGAAAGTGAACTGTCACAAAGCATTTAATCCATCATTTTTACTTATCAAACGCTTTCTTCATTAGCCAGATATCGAGACCCAACAATTAAATAAAACCGAATAAACTAATTAAAACATTAATTATTCATAGAGGAATTAATCCGTCAGGCCCGTAATTAAGCTTCCTAAAATCAGCCACGTGTTAATTGTACAGGGCCTGAGGGCCTCCGTCGAATTTGAAGGCCCATTATGCCTTTACCGCTCCATTTAAGACGTAACGCATACCCCAAAAAACTTCTAGATTTCTAGAGTAATCGGGCCTTTGTTGAAACAGACTTACGACCGTTGCTTCCGAATGTGTTTGTCCCGAGGCAAAAACTTACTGGACAAGTAGTAATAATGAAAGGTTGGTCAGTAGTTTATGTAACAATGAGAAAAAAAAACAATCTGTAAGAATTAAATTAGTAAGTACTTTTCGTTTCAAGAGTCTATGTAAAAAAGAGCTACATATATGAGACGTATATCTTAAAAAGACAATGGCCTTTTATTACAATATTAGGGCTAGGATTTAAGAATAAATAAAATCAAACGCAAGGCGCTCTAAAAAACAAAATAATCAAATGGCAGATGCTAAAAAGTACACGTCGACACTATTTTTAATCCCAGGACTTTAATTAAACTGAAAAATCAATAACAAACAGATTAATATGTAATAAGTAATTTAATTTCCGTAAAATAAATACCCATGGGATTTTTAAAAGCCATCAGCTTACCCCGGCACGAACAAAATAATTCTAATTGCTGACATTTTGGCTTCCATGTCTTTTGTTAAAATCAATGTATAAATCATGGACCAATAAAGCCCTGGACAGAGCATCAGTGCGATTTTGTATGAATAACATACCATTGCGGCCGTTGCGGATTGCTGCAATTGCGCCGGCCTTGGGTGAGAGGAAGTTCCTTGGTAACCATCTTCTAATACTAACTTTTGAACATATTTGTATGCGAAATGGTGCATAATGAACCATTATTATTTTATTTTTGGGAGTATTTGATAAGACAGCGAATGGGATACGTCATTATATAAATCTGTGGTATAAATACAGGAAAAACTACTACTGCCATCTCTTGGAATTTGATGGAAACTGAATCAAGTTAGCCACTAAACATCTTGGCTGTTTGGGGGAATTTAAAAAATAGTTAAAATAAATTCGAAAAAATCTTCTACATAAATTTAGGCAATCATCGCTCAAGGTCTAGAGGAATGATACCTGATTATGGGTAGCCATAGTTAGACAGGTTTAATTAGTTTTTAATGTCTTATCTATAACAATACATAAAGGTAATTGTAATTTAAATATTATATACGTTACTTCTAGGTATATATGTATTTATTGAGTTGATTTTTCAATTGCGTTATTTGTATTATCCAATTATTATTATTATGCTAGTCTCGGAGGGGTTATCCTATCTCATTCACCTATAGCGTGAGCCTGGTAGCTTCTAATAATCGATGTCGCTAACCCGTTCGAGTCGGGAGTTTGCCCAGCTAAATTGTGCGTGATTAAAATAATGGAAGGCAGTGACGTCCGTCACAATTACAGAATATAGAACAACACAAGAAATGTGCGCGCGATCCAAATATTTGACAAATCGAGGCCAATTTCAAAAACTATGTTTATGAAATTCAGATGTCACGCAAGTCTAAGTCCATTGGGCTAAATGGAAGATTTGTTTCCACTGTAATTTTGTATGGAACGCTTTTCTAGTGTTATTCCTTATTCTGTAGTCGCAGTATAAATTACAAGTAAAAATAAATATCAAATCAATCGAATGCATTAAGTTTTTTCGCATTTAGTTAAAAATTGGCAAATTCCAAATGTAACCATTTTATTCTATTTTTTTTTCAAATATATTTATTTATTAGTTTTACTACCCGATTTCAATCGAGATTCTGATTTTCTGTTTGTGCTGTGTTCTTTTAGGACATGTTCTCACTTATGTGAGAACAATCCAGTTAAAAAAACTCAACTATTACATATAAAAGGTACACAGAATTACAACAACCTATTCAGTCGCAGGTTAATATCTATAACTAAAAACACATTGTCTTCCTTGTGACTCTCAAGATAAATATATAATAATATAAATTACAACATAAGTATGAGAAAATTAGGTATTGTCACATAAATATTTTGTGACAAGTGTAGTTCTTGCTTAATTGGGGTTATTTTGTCTATGGTGTTTTTTTTTTAACTTTGGCAATATTTTTAAGGTAGGAGGGACAGTTTTGTTTTTGTTCACTTCCTCCCCGGTCTGCTTGGCCAGCGGCTCGGTGATCTAGTCACTCGCCATTTAAGGTGTTTTAATCTGAGTTAATCATGTGAATAGAAGTCATTATTTTCTTTTAAAAAGGGCGCGGGGTGTTTTTCCTATCACGAATAGTTCGTGTTGGTTATTATTTTTAGTGATGATTATGGAATCCCGCTTTTTATCCAGTGTAGGCCGGTGGTCATATTTGTAGTACTCGTGTTTCGGTTGTGAAACCGCAAATGGATTGGTCCTAGCTGTGGCTAGAAGTTGATGGCTGAGCATCCCCACGTCGCGAAGGAACGGATTGCTGTTCCCGAAGTCTGTAAGACGAGTCTGGTTGGTTACCACGTGCTGCAGACTTGATGATCCTACAGGCGCACGTTGAAGGAGTTGCGCCCTCCTGTTTCCACTAAGTGAAGGATGTCCTGGCTCCGTAAGACGAGTCTGGTTGCTTGCCACGTGCTGCGGACTTGATGATCCTACAGGCGCGCGTTGAAGGACTTGCGCCCTCCCGTCTCCATTAAGTGAAGGATGTCCTGGCTTCCGTCACGGGTCCGTTCCCCGTTACCGGAGACAAGTTTTCGTTCGCCACCCGTTGTTATTCCTTCGTTTCTCGACCACGTAAAGTTAGTTTAGTTTGGTTCAGGAGTCCATCTGGTATGTGCCTACTTTTATTCCTATTGTTACATGGTTATTATTTGTACTCCTTTGTTGTAACTTTTGATGGTTTCAATATAATTTCTATTAAGTATTTACTCTTATTATTTCTGATTTCCCACCTTACTTGACAGAAAATTAATCCCAGAATCATGAGATTGAGATCTTTGCTCTACCGTTTTTGTAAACATTGGAATGTTCTTACATTAAATTTTACACCATTACATTTGGCATCCAATGTACCTTACCTTACAATATCTCAAATGGCACTTCATATAAAGTAAAAATGTTTACATTATTGCAAGGTTTCCCAACCTCTTTCAAGCTTTGCGCCATACACCATTTGACTGCTGACGGCCTTATTTAAAGGACAAGATATTTTGTAGTGATTTGTTTTTGGGATATTATGCCGTGTTACGCTACCTCATTCTTCGGCCAGCGTTTCGGACAGCATTACACATCTGCCCTAATATTGTATACTTTAATGCTGTCCGAAACGTTGGCTAAATAAAGAAGTAGCGCACCATGGCATAATTTCCCCAAAATAAATAATTGAAATACTTTTGCCCGTGAAAAGTTCAAATCACATCTGACAAGTAATTTGTGTCTGCATTTTTCTTTCCGGCAAGTATCCCTATTTTAACTGTTGGCATCTAAATCACAGACGAAGCTTGGTATAAATCCTAATTAAGTAATAACTTTTTATTAGATTTCCGACTTTATGTCCGGCTTAAATCTTCCCCACAGGAAAAAAATAAACCCTTCCACAAATGATTATCCAGTCAATCCACATTATGCAAGTGCATTATATAAGCATAATAAATACAAAACTATATAAGAACAACACGTCAACTCACCAGAGATCAAATGGGAAAATAATTCACCGACTCCAGATATTTTCATATCAAAAGGATCGGCTCGGTAGAACTCCTAACTGGACCTATAAATCCTACTGATCCCTCAAAATAAATATTTGAAAAATCTTTCGTAATCCTACATGTATTTAAAATGACTGATTTTTGCATTTTTATATACAAATTCTTTGACAGATCTAATACGCCTACATTTTGAATGATAGAGCTAGGTATAATGACAGTAGCCGAAATAACAAATGGTAATATTTTTAAAGTCTGATAATGCCAAATTCTTTTAATCTCATTTCCCAAATCTGTGTAGTTTCTTATTTTTTCAGAAACAGATTTAGGAATTTGGAATAGCGAAATCAATGATAAAAGTTTTTTTTTAAATTTTATAAAATATTTAATTAATTTTTGTATTATTATTATTTGTTGCACGCCCCTGGAAAAATAAGTACTTGATCTCAACATACCACAGGACAATGGCAATTATTAGGAAACGGTATTTTCCATTATGTTCTATCCATTAACGAGGCAGTGGTGCGCAATCTTATTATAATGACCCACTCCATGCCCACCTCCATACTTCATCCATAACCCGTACATCAGCCAGTCATTTGCATAGTCATTTCATATAACTACGGTCAAGTGATGCGACAATTTGCCTGGCAATTATTGTACCTGCGCCATTGAATGCTATCCTGGTACTCTGAAGATGCTGGTTATTTGTGGGAATAATTTCTGCAGCTAACAATAATAATTACTTAGCATTGAGATATACTCGTAACTAGTTAATGATCGATAGGATATAAATTTTCACAAATACTATGGATTCATCAAACATTATTTTTTGATGACATAATTGCGCGCATTAAGAGGAAGCTACAAGCCAAAAATATTTATATTCTTGGTATACCTTATATTGTAGGTAATGGGCATTAAAATCACACTGACAAACGACGTCTGGAAACGTTCGATTTCAAGCACAAAACTGGCTTTTATTTATTTTGTAAATAATTTTATAAGAAAGCAAAAAAGTTAATCAAATGAAAGTGTCACAGATAATCTTAGCTATAATACTGTATTTTTTAAAAGTTGTTTCCTTTTCGAGTTCATACATTTCTATCGAACAAATATTTTTTTTAGTAATTTACATTTATATTTTTTATTTAGTAATTTAATTTTTTATTTGTATTCTACTCAAGCGAAACGATAGAAAAATCTTCAATTTATCTAAAACATATTTTTTGGTATTCATATTGTACACCTATTCGTTATAAAGATTAATCAAAATAGTGATTTGGCATTAATCTTCGTCTTAACCTTTTTTGTATTAGGCAATTCACCCTCAACAGAGTGCTTTGTGAGTGTTAATCTTGTAATGTGGTTTTCGGTTTTTTAGTTTTGGTAAGGTGAAGTATCGGAAAGTAAGAATTATGAAGCTTTTTCCCGTCGTCTCTATTAATATTAATTGGGTTTCAATTACACCGTAGTTGGGCGTGCTGTTGCGTGTTGCTGCATATGACGTATTTATTTATTTTACATTTTACAAACAACAACAGTATATTGGTACCTTTTCTATGTTTCCTTGTCTTGTCTCATATGTGGTATGTATCTTCAGTAACTAACAAGTGTGTGGGAGTGCAGTATGTGTGAGTGTGTGTATGTATATGCGCATTGAACAGTTTATAATATTATTGATATAGTGGCACTTTTAAATTTGGGCAGTGAAACCGAAAAAATGTCGATGTTAGAGTTTGGACAAATATTATTGAATGAATGAAGAGCACGGTTGATGAGAATCTTTACTTTCCTTCAGATAAGCACATTCAACTCCAATCACAAGTTATTCCCGTGTTTGGCAAAGTAAAACGTAAAGTCGTAAGTCTCAACGGCCGTACATCCGTTCTGCTTTACTTAGGGTAAGCGCGATGGAATGTTCCCAAGTCCATTCGGAGCGATTGCGAGATGATGTACTGATCTAGTGGTTGGAACCCTTCAGGATATCTTCAGGAGTTTCAGTTATAATTCAGGTCACGTCGCGGGTGAGGATCACAAATATTTATACTTTATTTTACAGCCAGAGTTTGTTTTATAGACCGAGTATGGAGAACCAATGTGAGTATTACTTACATACCTTCCTGTGCAAAACTTGCTTGAGATTCTAGTTGGCAATTGATAAAATGTTGTAGGGTGGTGGAAATAATTTTTTGTAGTTGTGCAATATTTTATTACGAAACTTAACCTGACTTAAATAACCATATATGAGTATTTCTCAAAATAAATGTACGTAACGAAAATGTAGTTACGAAATAGTGTTACGAAATAGTCATAAGACGTAACTAAATAGTAAACATAAGGCTTGTTTACACAATGGCAAATTTTATTTTACTTTTTTTATTATTTATTCAATTTAATTAGTTGTCGTCTTTTTTAAATGTAAGTAATTATCCTTTACTTTTTTATTTATTGTACATACTACAAACATACATAAACTCACGACCCAAATATTTGTATTTTGTTATACCAAAAGGGTTTAAAAAAAAACAAGGGAGTATAAATAAATGTTTTTTAATCAAATTATCAGCTCCCAAATTGAAGTACCTAACACAATATTCAACAAATCTTAAGAAATTAAAGAACAGGCACTGTTTAAACTATTAAAAATTTAATAACATACAATTATTTAGTTTGAATCACTATCCATTAGCGTTTTATAAATTTCTTCCTCATCTTTATAATAATTGAAATCTTTCCGAGACACATTTGGTCAGTTTTTCAGTCTTTGGTTTATCACTCCGCTTTGGCGCATGAATATAGTCATTTAGTGATAGAGATTTAGAGATAAGGCCCTTACAAACCACTTTCTTTTTTGTATGTATATTTTCCAGTTTTTCGTTTTTAAGATAGTCACTCCACATGGTTTATCTTTGATTTTGTTAGAATCTTCATTTTCACTATTCATATTTTCAATATCAGTGTTATTTTCTATGGCATCATTATTTCCTATTATAACATCTCCGATTTATTATATAATCCAGTTTCGATGGGAATAGCATCATTATTAGTCTTAGTTTGTTTATGCAATAATATTTTCAGAATATTCACTTGCCTTTTCATCCGATTACAGCACTGTCTTAAATTCTTATTTCGACTTTTTAATCGAGTATTTTCTTCAGTCAGCTTTTGTAGTCTTTCCTTTAGGATTTTTTTATTATTTTTTCTACGTTCAAATGTATTATTGTATTGTGTCGTAGGATTAGCCTTTTTCTTTCTTTCAGCTCTTTTATCATTGGCTTGTCTCCACTTTGCCCGTAGCTCTTCTTTTTCTTCTTCTGTAAGAATTTCTTTTTTTATTTTTGATATTTTCTATAACTTTTGTTAAATGCTTAATTCGGATTTCCTCATATTTATTTGTATTTTCCTTTTTCAGTCTTTATCTGTAAGCGTTTTGCTTTTTGGCATTGGTTTTTGGGGGCATTCCTAAAAAAAAATTATACTGTAGTTATGGTTTTATCAGAGTAAATAAAAATAAATTTATATTTAAATAAGCTTTTATAAAAAACTTAAGGCACTTATAAATATTGTATAAAGCGCCTGTAGAACGGATAGTGTGTATGAGTGCCTCAAGCTTATTTAAAATAAAACCAGTATTGGATGGCTCAGCTTGATCTTCAAGTACTTGTCATTATGTATAATGCCATATATAATCGCGATGATAAAACATACAAGTCCGACGACACCTGCTCTGCCATTGACCATCAGGAATTTCCAGCGCATCCTATGTATTACAACCTACCTACTTTCCAGCGCCATCAACAGATCTGCTCTATGGTATAATAAATTTTATTTTTTTCCTATTATATCTAAATACATATGTATATTTGTGCATTGTGCATAATATATTACATTACTAAACTTACATAAGACTTTCATAAAAATGCTAGACACACTTACAATATACTTACTTTTCTTGATCACGTTGTAACTGTGTACACTCAGCTTTACATTGAACTTTTTCGTTACGTTACGAAATTCATAACAAACGTTACGAAATTGTAATAAGAATTTATGTTATAAAAAGTCAATGGTTTGATAAAATTTAAAAGTGTTAATATGTAAGCTTAGCAATGTTCGTACCGCACATGTTACAAAAAGATGAGTAGAAAAAGACTTACCGTTTTGTGAAAAAAGGCTAAAATATTTTCTGTTACGAAATAGTGGTCCCACTAAAGAAACACGTTATTACTGATTTTAACAATTAATGTTATGGCGGAGAAGTCAGACCAACAATTAATCAGAAAGAGGCTAGTGTTGCCCATGTTAAATTTTACAAATGGGTTAAAAAATTACGGTGGAAGTACTAATAAAACGTAACTAAAGAGTAGTTACTAAAAAGTAAATGGTGATGTCTCACTTTGTTTTTTGGGCATAAATTATTAATTTATTATGAAACCCCATAGAAAATTACCTTTTTACAGAAACTACATTTAATTAAGACCCTAAAACTTACAAAAAATCACATATTATAACGTTATTATCGCATTTTATGAAGTATAAACAAATGAGGTGGGTAGGGTGGCAATTTTATTTTGTATGGAAGGTAAAAATCGATATTTTTTAAAAAATTAAAATATTTGCGAATTAATACGATTGTAATGTTTATTTTTCGATATTTTAAAGCCTAATATTTATTCTACAAAATGGTGCATTTTTTTTTTGTATGATTAATTAAAAACATGTGAAATTTTTGAACTGTTTGTAGGCACACTTTATTTTTCCAAAATGTACACTTTTTTTGAGAAATACTCATATTATTTCCAAATCAGAATGAAAAAAACATATTTTTTATAACAAGGATATCTTTATAATTAATGGTTCTATGATAACTCAACACATTGACAATTCAACTCACCTTTAAAAAGTTTAAAAAAAACCTGTATCAAAAAATTACTTAAGTAACATAATTTATGTTTCATCACTTTTTAAAGGTGTGTTGAATTGTCACTTTGACAGTTCAACACACGTTTATCCGGTCACCATAGAAGAGAGTGACAGAATGATAACTTTTATAGGGGATGAAGGGTGTGGTATGTAAGAGAGAGTGGGTAAAAGTAGGTGTAGGAAAAGGGAATAATTTTAAAGATATAGACAATAAAGTGGTAACTAAACACAGTTATGTTATTGTATGTATTAAAATTATTTATATCCGCAAAGCGTTTGCTTAACGTGAAAATATTTATTTTATGCTTATTCCACGATTTAAAAAAATCGTTCAAATTACTCGAAAATGTAGAATTTTTGACTACATAGGAGAATTACATTATTCACTTTACCTAGATACTTTCGCTGTCGAGATGTATTCGCTTGGAATAAAGCTTCATTAAGTCTGCATAATTATATCGCATTCATTGCTTATTAATGCTTGTATATATTATTGCTTTCAGTGTTAAGATAAAGATTTTAAACTATTTCATAATGTCACATAAAAGTGCGTATATTCCATAAATAAAAGGAAAGCTTTTTTAAGCACATTATGGAAAAAAATCCATTCATTGTTACGCATATTACGAAAAAAATGAAATTCATTTTTAAAAATCTTTACAATTCACCCAATATAAAGAACACAGGGGCATCCCTAGTATCGCAGGTGAAATATTACAAAAAAACTGTCTCCACTATATATATATTTTTTAAATTAATAAAAATGGATTTTTTAAAGCTTTTAAAGAAGCCTAGAGCACATCATAATGTTCCAAATGTACGGCAATTTATCCAAATCACATAACATTATACTCTCGTTCGATACAATAAACAACTTTGCCGTGAAAACTTATTACAGTCCGTATAAAATATTAGGCCTCTGTGAATACCCCACCAAACAGGCTGCCTTTAAAGTCAATACACCCCTTCTAATAAAACACTGTAAACCGTAATGTATCGCCATCAATACGGAAATTCCGAATTCACAAGAGGCGGGCGTTCCCATACGAAAACAGTACGGAACTTATCTGCGTAGGATTCCAATAATACAAAGTGCTTTTTGGAATTTTTCCGCTTTATAGGCTCACATAAGGACGATTATCGCTTGTTTGTGACTCGGATCCTTATACAACCTGCCCCGAAAGTTAAGCGCCGATAAAAAAGGAGTATATTCGCCTTCGACGATTGGAAAAAGTTTATTTTTACTATTATGATTAAGGTCAGAGCTTTCAAATGTATGGACTTAACAAAATATTGACTGTACTCTGCAAAGAAATTGAGTTTTCCGATAAAAAAACAACCATTAAACCTAAAATCCTAAAAATTCCAGTTCTTTGAAGGGTCACTTAGTTTTTTTGTTGTTGTTTATTTTGAATGAAAATGATTAAACGCGTTAGTTGATTATTCTCAAACAGATTTGGAAGAAGTAGCGCCATTATAGGTGATGGTGCATAAAGTGCAATCTGTTTCAACATAATACAAAAAAGTGTCTTAAGAGTCTTAAAAGAGTCCTGTTATTCCAGAGCCAGTGGGAATATGGCATTCCAAAGTTGAGGAACATTGCGAGAAAGAAAACCCGACAGGGAATAAGTATTGGAAGTTGAAACCTGGCTATTCATATCTGATTACTAAACATAGTAAGAGCCATAATAATAAGAGAGAAAGTTACTTCCAGAGAATAATGGATGTAAATATACATATTTTTCGAAAACCCCCTAAAAAGGCACATAAGTGTTTTTTTCTGTTTTTCCGATATTTTTGATCGATCCTCAGTCCATTGGAAGGCTAGCTTCTTAGCTTTTGAAAACAAATAAGGTGGAAATTATTGTAAGATGGACTGGGTGGTAGTAAAAATCGTACCCTTATGGTATTGGGTCAGTTTTGTTGGGCCATACGATGGCTATAAATCGGGAATATAGGCGGTGAATGTTTCCAAGTGCACCAATTTAAAATGTTTACTGGTCAATTTGACCGTCGGCGTTCAGAAACGGGCGCTCATAATGTTCAGAAAATTCCGTCCACGTAAGAGTGTTAAACATTACGTGTTTTAATAATAACGTGTTATTGCGCAGACATGGTAATGTGCGGATTAAAAACACGCCAATAACAAATAAGTTAACATGGCAAGCACATTTTTATTTGCGCCGCTGCTGTTTACGAGAGCAGGACGGGTATAAAGATATAAACCACCCTTATTATTATTACCGATTGCAAAACAACATATTTGATTGGAAATTTAGATCTATGAAAAAGGAAGTTCTGAACTTAAAGCATTTTAAATTGAACCTGCCTCGCAAAATCATGACCAAATGAAAAACAATTTTCTAAAGTTTATGTTAAAGTAATCTCTAACTGACATTTGGCAATAAAACGAAAGACATCGAAATCATTAAAATATTGCACTCTTCACAATATGGACGCACGCTAAGAAAAAATAATTTATGCTTATTTGCTAAGAATTTCTTTAAATTTTTTGTAATTCCGGTTAAAAGTGGAATTTCTGGCCTAACGAATGAATTAACATGTTTCCTGATAAGCTTTTAGTAAATTACGTATACATTATCATGATGTCGGAACACGTGTTTGTGAAAATCCGAATATTTTTGCATTACAACGAAAATTCTGTGTATCGTCATGATCTATTTTCAAAGGAAATAGATAAAACATTCTGCAATTGATGTTTTATTAATAAGGCCTGTTAATTTATCGTGAGGCCAAAAATTGATTTATCTCGGTGTATTTTTATGAACCGCATACCCACACACAGTTATACAATTATACAATTATACAAAACACAAAATTGCATGATGAAATAAATTCTTCAAACTGGTACGAAAACTAACATTTAAATAAGCTACGGATTATAATTTATACGTACCTGTACCTTATCAATCAATTGCGCATATCAAATAAGATAAGCCTCCGTAATGCAAAAATGTATACAAAGTATTCTCCAGGTATTCCCATTTTGATATTTAAATACTAAGGGCGGGTTGTTTCGGAGAATGTGAAAAATTCGTCAAAATTCAACGTTAATTTTTGGGTTGTGTGAAAGTCCTTTTCAAGTTCTGTTATTATATCATTGTAGGCTTGAACTGAAATAATAACAGAACTTGAAAAAATCTTTCACAAAACTTAAAAATTAACTTAGAAATTTTAAGAATTATTCGTAAGAATTCTCCGAAACAACCCGTCCTAAGTGAAAAAAACTGTAATTTAGTTCAGCAAAATATGGTGTATAATATTTCCTTATAGATATATATCTTGGAAGTAGAAAACTCGAATAATATAACATTGTTTTTTATAATTTAAAAAAATAAGTAGAATTAACAAAATGATTTTTTAGATTTCCACTAACTTTCTACTAAAAATTAAATTGATAGAAAATAACACATATAAATTTAGTTTCTGTATTCACCGTGTGTTATTATTGGGAGCGGTTTATATTATTTGTATGTCGAGTGTATTACAAGGATAGAATAAGGAGAGAGGGTTGAACTGAAAAATGGCACCGGTGTTTGGGAGATATAAAATTTATTGCAGTAGTTATTATTCTCTACCTTTGCCTGTAATATATTTGGATACGACGAAAATATACCGAAAAATATATAGGTACCCACTCTATTTCTTTCAGGAAATATGCAGAATCCAATAACTGTAAGTTTAACTAAATAAGTTTTTTTGCTCTGAAAACTTATGATATTGGAATTCTTAAAAAGTTGGATTTTTAAAGAATATGAACAAAGTGAAGAAAGAAGAGAAGTGTTGAGGCTTCATAACCTAAAAAAGCAATAATTTGTTTTTTAATAAGGAAAATATGAGTACCTATTTCAAAAATTAATCACATTGAAAAAAAAAACAACAATTAATTATTTTTTAATTTTGGTCGGTATTTCGTTCCATAACCTCTGTGCAAAATTAAAGGTAATAAATATTGGCATGCTAATTGTACAGGCAGGTCCTCAAGAATCATCAAAGTATTGATTATACGATTAAATATTTAATCGGAAGCTGCCGTACATCGATTAATTATTAGTGTTTTTTGTTTTTTCTTATCAGTACTTATTCATTCAACACTTACAAGCAAATACATAATTCGCAATCACGCGGTAACTACATTTGAAGTAGGGTAAGTACAATAAATATTCATTACTAATATAATAACGTTAATTAAAAACTCACCTGTTTATTCATTACGCTAAACTGCGTTAAGCATGTTGATTTTCTTCCTAAAATCCTGAATCCTTTGAGGGTCTTCATTCATCTGAAATAAAATAAACTGCTCAGTCAAAATGTTCACAGATTTTAACTTCACTTGCCGAACAATACAAAAATTAAAGCACTTTATAAGTTAAAGTTATATAGGTTAGGAGCACTATGTTAACAAGAAAGTGGTTCGATTAACTCCGTATACTGCACTAGTATAATTCCTAAAATAGAACAAGTTACTTATCATTCAGAATTATTATTGTAAAGTAGACAGGTAAAGATCTTTATCAATTTATTATTGTGGTTTAACGTTATTATTTGCAGTAATTTTTTTGGGCATTTTTTAACAGAATAAATCGCACGACGCCTTTATTTGCTTTGGATTTCATACGATATTAAAAGCGGGCGAGCGTGTAAAAATCTTAAGCATTGGCGTGCTTTTATTAATTTGACGATTTTGTAAGATTAATTAATATAAGGCATAATGAAAAAGACTAATATAGAGCATAATGAATAAGATTAAGATAAGGCAAAATGAATAAGATTCATATAAGGCATAATGAATAAGATTCATATAAGGCATAATGAATAAGATTAATATATGCATAATGAATAAGATTAATATAAGGCATTATGAGTAAGATTAATATAAAACAAAATGAATAAGATTAAGATAAGGCAAAATGAATAAGATTTATATAAGGCATAATGAATAAGATTCATATAAGGCATAATGAATAAGATTAATGTAAGGCATTATGAGTAAGATTAATATAAAGCAAAATGAATAAGATTAATATAAGGCAAAATGAATAAGATTAATATAAGGCATAATGAATAAGATTAATATAAGGCATAATGAATAAGATTAATATAAGGCATAATGAATATGATTAATATAAGGCATAATGAATAAGATTAATATAAGGCATAATGAATAAGATTAATATAAGGCATATTGAATAAGATTAATATAAGGCAAAATGAATAAGATTAATATAAGGCAAAATGAATAAGGCATAATGATTCGGTGATGAAGTGTGAATGGATGGAGTAAGGAGTTTCAGGAGAATATAATATGATGCACAAGTGCACAAGGGCAGGGACCCCCAAGGAAGAGATCGAACCATCAAGTGAATTGAATACTTTAGTCGGGTCATGTCAATGGTCGTTGCAACAAAAGTGTCTGTAAGAAGAAACGTTAAAATGAATTATTCAAAAAGTGTCTGCAAAGATAGATTGGTATGGTGGGTCATCATAACTGCGGCGTATATGTTGTTATATTAGGTTATGATATACGGATAAAAATGATCCTGTTAAAAAGTGACAGCATGCCAACTTCCTGATAAAATATTAGTCATTCAGAATATATCAAGAATACGTGTTTTTTTCTTAATATATATCATGACGGAATGCGACAATATATCTCAATGTCAATATTTGTATAAAAACGCTTTCCACCGTCCTCATAAAACATTCGCTTTTGACTAATATTTTGTTAGGAACTCTTTCAATTCGTTCGTTATAGGCCTTCAGTCCCATTTTTAACAGAAAAACTAATAATTTTTTTTAAATGAAGAAGTTTTCTCAGTGTAGATTCTTAGATATAAAAACAATAAATGTCATTAAGACTTCGTTATAAGCGATCAAAAAGAAGAAGAAGATTACCGCATATGGTTTGAAAGGGAAATAAATTTAAATAAGAATGATAGAGGGAGTGCGCTAATACAAAAAAATAACATCATGAAAATATTTAAAAAACAAAATTATTTAAAATAGAGTAAAAAACCTTTCGAAATGAGTTAAGAAGCATTTAAAAAAAATCACTATTAACTTGTCATACCTACAGCATAACACAACCAGATGTGTTTTTATAATTTTCGGAGCATGCTTTGTAAATTTTTTTCTATGGAGTGCATTTCATGCCATTACCTTTTCAACTCTGAATAGATAAAATCTAAAATTTTAATACCTTAAAACTTAAGAGAATTATCTTATTTGCCGGTAGAAATTCGAAACTTTAGGGAATTATCTTATATACCGGTAGAAATTCGAAACTTTAGGGAATTATCTTATATACCGGTAGAAATTCGAAACTTTAGGGAATTATCTTATATACCGGTAGAAATTCGAAACTTTAGGGAATTATCTTATATACCGGTAGAAATTCGAAACTTTAGGGAATTATCTTAAATGCCGATAGAAATACTAAGCATTAGGGAATTATCTTCTATGCTGGTAGAAATTCAAAATTTAAGAGAATTATCTTATTTGTCGGTAGAAATTCGAAATGCGGTGTCTTAAGTGCGAGCAAACAAAAAACAAGATACGCTATATCCAGAAAAAAACTTTATATAATTATACTTGTAATTGTCTTCCATCTGTACTTTTATATTATATGTATATTGTCATTGTTCATCATTTATATATTATGCTCTCTATTCAATGCCATCTATGTTTCTCATTCGTGTAAAAAATGTTTTATTGTTAGTGGACTATTTGTCCGTAAATAAATAAATAAATTAGACTTAAAAATGAAAACAAAATGGTATTTGCATTAATTTACTTACGTTTGTTTTAACAATATAAATATTAACAAAAAAAACTTCCGACAATGATCGGCAAAATCAATAGTACGCCAATGATGTATATTATATTATTGGTTTATTACCTTGAATTATTATTACTTATAACAGTTAAAATTCGTGTTAGCAAAACTGTTTGTCTGCTTAACGATACCGTTTTGATAAGGCCTACAAACTACAATAGGTTGTATTTACATATCAGTGAATTATTAAAGATAACGTGTTTAACGTTTAGGAGGGATATTTAACGTCACGGACAAGTACCTTTATGTTGGGTTTAAAATAAATACAAATATATTTTTTTAAATTACTTTACGATTGTATAAAAAGAATACAGAGGGTTTTTATCTTATTTCACTAGTTGATAGTTAATAAATCAAACTCGAAAACTCCGCAAAGATTCTTTTAACATTTAAACTGCCTTGTAGCTTTGTGCTATTCAAAATCAGAACGTTTGGGAATCATCAATTACCATCTTTTGTATTTATGAGGTAAGCACATAGAAACACCAAAATTAGTTTATTGATGGAACTGAATATGAAAGTAAACAAGTCTTTACGTTATAGATAGTAAAACAATCAGTTTAATGGTATTGAAATACAGACATAAAATATATTAAAATAATGAAAAAATCATTTTCATTTAGATCCATTGCCTAGTGAGAATTGAAGCAAATTGTCAAAAATGAATACCAATTGGGTAGGACCTGCTACTTGATTTCTCAAAGAGTCATAAAATTTTCATAATGACGAATTATTCCTTACTTATAGGTGCATTTTGTTATTCTTATAACTAAGACATGCGTGTGAATGATAGCTAAGCTTATAATAATATTAAATGGGTATGTTATAAACCGAGTGTTGACTATTCCATTAGCTCCTTATCGGATCAACCAAGCCCCTTCGCATTGCGACAAGTTGTTTGCAAATAAATGCGAATTTTGAAAATACAATTATGTTATATTCCATTGTAAAGCAGTGGTTCCTAAAATTGGTACAACGGAAGATATAATATTAATAAATTACACCTACCGTCTGATTTCTTAATTTCTCTATGGAAATTGTTAATGGTACAAACCTAACTGATGCTGCTAATCTAGTATCTACCTACAATTAATTTTAAATGTACACATAAAATTTCAAATTTCCGTGAGGGTACCGCCATCCCGGGAACCATTTATTGGATAACCAACACCCCTGCTATAGGTCACCTCAAGTGGTTCGGTACGTTTGGTGACTTAGCAGGGATGACCGGGTACATGGGGTGAGGATTGTTTAGGTCTTGGGGGCGTATGAATTTGCCCACCTACTGCATTGCAGTCGGATCAGGAGAGACTGTTTTGTGGAGACCTTTTGACCTCTCCAGCCGAACTCTTAACATCGCCTTGCATGCAAATTAAGGGATGAATTCATACGTTCGTCACTCTAGTTCAATATATTTTATGCTAAGAAAGCAAGCATTTCAGCCTTTCAGAATCAAAAGAACAATTCAACCTCCTAATGATTCTGCATTGACCATTGACATTTTTAACATCACTTAAAAACAGTTTAGCAACTATCTTGTCACAAAATAGTAAAACTGTCCCATGACCATTTCTCATTTACTATACATTTAAATTATGATATAAAATTGTATTCTTCTCTTTAATACATTGATGACTATCTAACCATTTTATAGAGTCTTTAACAAAATTATATAAACAGGTACAAGAAAGATTTGATTTGAGATTTTTACATCCAAAAGTATTATATTGATTTATTTTTGGGGTATGATCCCGTTTTGCGCTACCTCCTTCTTAAGCTGACATTTCGGACACCATTACAGTGTCCATAATCAGGGCACAAAAATAAATAATTATTGTTACAAAAAAGTCTATTGAGAGGGAGCATAGTAAATTATTTGTTAATGTTGTAATAATGTTCCACAAGCAAAAAAAAATATAACTGCACGGGGTGAATTCATGGGATTCTTTATGGGGAGGTGTTTTTAATAAAAGGAACGAGTGAACATCAGTGACATAATAGTTTTTCTGATAAATTATAATAGATATTATCTAGAAAATCACCGTGAATCTGAACACATCTCTAGACAAATTTTAATATTGGGGTTGGTGTCTACATTATATCGGTGACGAAATGATGTTAAAACGGATTAATCGTTTAAAATTTACTACTTTTTGAACTTTTGAAAGCCTTTGCATTACATTGCAAATATTTTTAAACCAATAATCAAATAATTGATAAGATGTGGTGATCCATATTCATTTATCCTGTGCGCATGAATTTCTCGTGTATTGGTGTTGGTTCGTCCACAATTTTTTGTTGGCATTATCATATACAATAATTATTTATTACTAGTAAGTGTTGGGTTTTTTTCATTAATTTTACAAAATAAATAAATAATTTCTTAATGTTTCTCTCTTATTTTCGATAGTATCCAATACGGTGAATATTTAAAAAGATTTAATTATGATCTGGATATTTGAAATCAGCGAAATAATTTGTGAATATTTTTTGATGAAATGGCTGCCAAAACAATCTAATGAAATAGCGAGCAGGAAAATTCTCATTATTGAATCGTAACAATTTTAAAATTGAAAACACGAGTCCAGCCATCGGGCAACAGGCATCAAGCGGCAGGATGAGGATCATGCCGGACGATTGTCATTTGGAACCGTTACTTTCATTTCCTGAATTTTTCAAAAGGGAAAATGGCAAACAGTCAACGGTGCTAAAAGTTCTCCCATCTAAGTGAGATTTTATGAGAGAGAATAACGAAACAAATACTCAATCCCTAAATATGTTTTTTTTAATTAAATAAACGGATTTGATTTGAAATGCTTTTAATTTACAAAACTTTTTTACCCAAAGCTTAGGTTAGGTTGGTTCAACAAATCAAAGATAACCAAAAAAGGTAAGTGCCTCACACAATTGATCTTCTTATATATTTAATCGGTATGTTATTTTAAAGTTTTAATAAATCACTTTAAAATAACATACAAATAAAAATAGGGTAGGGTAAATCAAATCATATAAATATGTCGTCTCAATGTGTCAACACCAAAGTTTGATAAAGGCCTTTAACTTTGAAAAAACTCTGCTGTAAAAATAATAAAAAAGTAAATATATATAGCCAATAAAAGTCCATCGAGCTGTTTATGTCGTGATTACCAATATTTATATAAAAATTAAATTTATGCACAAATATTCTTTGGATGGCTTCAATGTGCTTTATGTAAATATTATATTGAGGATTCCATATGTAAGAAGCAAATTCAAGATGACGGCGAACATAAGAAAAATAATATTTTAAGTGTTTGAATATTATTGAATTCTTTTCCAACACGGAATAAGAATCGCAACATTCTATGGGCTTGATTCGCAATCATATCAATATGCGCATCAAATGTATGTTTACTGTCAAGCAGAACACCTAGATTAACAGGTTTTTACAAGTTGACAATGCAAAAGTTTTTCCTTTTTGAAAAATGTTTCGCAGTCTCCATAGTGCATACTTAACAACATAAAGAATTTAATAGAAGTACGTCTATATGGAGAAAAGTATCTACAGTTTGTTCTTAAACTGAAACGTATGTTCCTAGTGAAATTACTTAACGCAAAATGAATCACTATAGTTTTATAAATATAAAAATATTATTATTCAAATATTTTTTCCAAGTAGAGTTCCATTTTGAGAATCATCCTGAAAACTGAAGCGGGTTAAAAGCGATTCTATTCAAACACATTTTTCTTCCTTTTTTCCGTCCACGATTCATGATTGCTTTTCTGCTTCGTTTAAAAACGAAACAACAAATTAACAAAATTTGTGTTTTAAAAGGGAAGTTGAAGTTATAATATTTATTTATCAAGTAAAATATACAGCTTTTTACAACAGTAGATAACTTAAGTCTTGGTTTTTACATCAATATTTACAATTAGAAACGATATTAAGTATTCAAATAAACATCCTGAACATTAAGTCCAGATTACAAATAAGATGAGGCAAAGCAATGATTTTTTAAAGATAAAGAATGAGTTGCGTACCCTGCAATAAAATAGCATTCTTATAATTTATGTGATAAAAACATTCAAAACCAATTTGTAGAGTGCTACGTAATTATGACAATTTTTTAATTCACTGATGTCCTGGTCACATTTGGAGTTTAAATACTTCGTTGGGGACATTTTTTCGAGGAATGGTCTCGAAAAAACCCCTGAAGGTTTTTTACTTCCAATTTGAATTTAGATATGGCTCAAGATAGAATGAAATTTCAATAACAAACATCTTTATTTGATGGCTGAATTAAAGAAGTTTGAATCAGATTCCTAAAATTCAAACATTTCAGAAAATCATTCAAATAATAGGATCCATTCGTTTTTACGGACATCAGCAATTCAATGATTTACATTTTTGGTAAATATATTTACCTACGACTACCGTTTTTACTACTACAAAAAATTGCCCCTTTAATAACGCCTGCTCGCGTCCCCTTTAGAGTTATATCCCAGTTTTCAAGTAGTTTGTGGGCTACGCTAGGTTTGTATAGACTGGTTTGTGATTTAATTCTACCTAATCCAACCTAACCTAACATGTACGGAATATTTTCTCAAACGGTAGTCGTAGGTAAATAATTACCACATTTTTTATCATCTTATTTTTACGTAAAACATAAATGTTAATAGTAGCCTTTTCAATGCAACTTTACTATTATTACTCGCCCAAAAATGTGAAAAATTACGGCATATTATAATTGTTGGATTAATGAATCACATTGCCTTCCAAAACAGTGGTCTATGTTCTGAAAATATTTTATTGTTTTTAAATTAGAAAGATCTTTGATAGATGTAATGGGGGTTAAAAAACAACTGTCAATCGTGTGTTTTTAATATACTGTCCTCGCTATACAATTTTCGTATCTTCTCCAATATTTAACTTTCTAAAAAAAGTGTTAATCATATTAATATATATTTATAAATGTTTAATATATTAAAAATTGACCTGACAGGAAAATCTGTCAAAAACTTAAATAAAACAAATGAAGATTTCAAATGAAGAATTTTTAATTAGTTAAATAATTTGGGTACCTACTTTACCAGTTGTTTGAAATGATTATCAAATAATATCTGTTCAAATTTTGAAAACTAAAAGATAATTGAACTTGAATAATTTTTCAAATTAGGCAGTATATTTTTTTTTAAGTATGAAAGTCTTATATAACATAGTATGTACATTCAGTTTGGTTGTAACAAATCTCTCATTTTTACATAGCTGTAAATATGATTTGATTATAATGTAAATAAACAACCCTTCCAATCCACTCCAATAATCCAACTAAGTGGCATGAAATTGGATGAAAAATGATTGACCCCACATATAATGTATCCAGTGGGGCATCGAGTAGGGGGCAGCCCCGTTTTAAAACGGCCGAAAAGGGGAAAACAATAATTTAATAATAAAAACAAATTCACAAGGGGGCGCACGGGAAACGGACATAGCAGGATATCAGCCGATCAAAAACAGGATATGAATTGTTAATTTTATATTAACCTTGAACTTGGGCGAGCGAAACCGTTTTCATGGGGAGAAAATCAATTTTACATAACCATGGTACAGTGAAGCGGGACTGCAGGTCCTTAACGAATGAATTGATAGGCTTTATGATCGGAACACGTGTTCATAAAAATCATTATATTTTCGAAATTCGTCAATATACCTATATTAACAGGGCAAAGGCAGGTGCATGAACACTTGTTTCGATATATTGGGAAAGTACTAACATTTTATTGAGAAACAGCCTACTGTCCCATTTTTAACAGGATTTAAATAAATCACCAATTCTTATTTTTATTTGTGGATTTTTTCAGGTTTTGCCAAAGTTCTTTAAGAGCATTTATTTACTTGCACTACTAAAAGACAATATTCTAAACAAATCGAGTTGTCGCCTTATTTGGTAATGATAATAATAATGACAGTTTGATAATGCCTTCAGAAGGCAAACACGCCTAGTAATAATTACCCATCTGAACTTATGCATAGTCATAATATTGTTTTTCTTTAAATAATTATATTATTATCTACCTAATTATAAATAAAAAAAAAGTGGGTGTGTCAAGCCTACGCAAGACAGAAGTGAAACTTCTAGTATTCCTCTCTCTCTATTTTCATTTCATCATCTCTATTTTCTCTCTTAGGTTAGTTTGAAAATTAGAGGTTAAATAATTCAACGACGAAGCATGGATTTGCTTTTTCTAATATTTTCTTATAGATGAATGACGTTCGATTAATGTATAGTTCCAAAAATTTTCAATTTATTCACAAGTATACAATATTACATAAATAACAATATTACAATTAATAATTTTAATCCAACACAATAACGCAAAGCGCGCTCTAGCGGAGTAATGTTTTATCACAGTGAGATAAGTGTTTTTATTATTTTGCAATATTATTTTCTTTTAAAAAATGTTCTGACCTACTAAAAAATAAGATATTGAATGAAAAAGGCGTTAAAAACAAAAAAATAATGTGCGATGGCCGAGAATCGAACTCGGATCAACTGCTTGGAAGGCAACTATGCTGACCATTACACCACCAACGCCAGTTGTCGGGATGAGCTAAGAAGCATTTATATGTTACTTCAAAACTTTGAAAATTATTACATATTATCAAAATAAATAAATTAATTAAATAAATGTAATACAATTATCATAATATACGGATTAGATAATAATTTTAATCCAACACAATAACGCAAAGCGCGCTCTAGCGGAGTAATGTTTTATCACAGTGAGATAAGTGTTTTTATTATTTTGCAATATTATTTTCTTTTAAAAAATGTTCTGACCTACTAAAAAATAAGATATTGAATGAAAAAGGCGTTAAAAACAAAAAAATAATGTGCGATGGCCGAGAATCGAACTCGGATCAACTGCTTGGAAGGCAACTATGCTGACCATTACACCACCAACGCCAGTTGTCGGGATGAGCTAAGAAGCATTTATATGTTACTTCAAAACTTTGACTAGATCAAATGAACTTTAATCGGTGGTGGGGGTACCCGCATTTTCGTTTCGATCGTGACTCGGTTTTACTCCGTCCCCGAAAATTCATTACGCGCCTAAAGAAGTTTCACTTCAAAAAGACTGAATGTATTTTAACTTTGTTTATCGAGTTCATAGATTTTTAATATTTGTTGTCTATGATAAACATGTTTTGCTGCTTAAAAAAATAGTTAGGGACGAGTAGGTACCTATATGATATGGAAATACTTTTAGTTAAGACTGTTCATAATTATAGATTTGTGAAGATTTTAAAATTGTAATAATATTGGGATTGTGCATAATTTATATGTTGTATACCACTACCAGGCAAACAAAAAAACTGGCATTCTGTGTAGGTGGGTACCTGATTTCAATGATTTATACGATTTCTTACAAACCACCCCTTAAACGCGCCCAAAGTAGGCTCATGTCGTTTAAGTTCCACTCAGCAATAATAAACATCCCACCTAAATAAATCGTCTCCCGTTCGCCTCAAGTCCGCAACATGTAAAACCAGCAGTTCACTTGTTCAACCGACATTACCATTACCGTCGGGCATTGTTTTCTTTGTGTTTTTTCCGACCTACACGCCGCTGCGGGCATTGGGAACAATCGGGCCGCGGCCTTCCGCGCATGCTCACAAAAGCCCGCCAATTGACAGGTGGCGGCCATTGTTAAGGCATCGGCTCGACGCGGGCCGCATTGTTGGACCAATCAGATTTGTCCGCCGATTGGGTGTACAATGTGTAAACGTGTAGCCGGACTTTTAGGTGTAATTAATAAACCATCGCGAATTGTGACCCTTGGAGTTAGGCCGTTCTTCTAGAGGAGTTTGCGAATGCACGTCTCCCACATTTTGTCAATGATGAGAGTATCATTTTTGCTAGACTGTCATATTTATTGATTGCTCCAATATTTTGGCTTGTTTTTATGTAAGACGGCTCGTATGTGGAACGAATTACAGGCTTCTGTTTTTCTTCCGTCATGTAATCCGGGACTCAAGACACGGATTAATAAATCTCTCTTTACAGTCACTATCTTAACGCTGCCAAACCGGGTGGCGACATAGTTCCCCCGCCTTTACATTGTACAGTCAAGGGTACTCTTGTGAGGTGTCAAATAAAAAAAAAAACAGTCAATAAAATTTTAGAAATGGTGAATTAAGTACGATTGAAGAGCTGAGAATTAAGAGAATTAATTAAGAATTAAGTACCATTGAAGATCTGAGAAATAAGGCAAAGATTAATGCCGGCTACACTCTTTTCCTTGTCAGTTCATTTTAGTGTATCACAAGCTTTAAGAGAGCCCAAAACGCGACCCCCTCAAGAATAAATCGTGCGCATGTTTAAATTCAGCGATGGTTTGTAAATTACCCGTATTTTCCTTCTGCCCACTGATGTACTGGGCCTTGCAGGGCTACCTTAATAGGCCGAGAAGCCTCCAGGACTAGTGAGAGGTACCCTCTCTGGCCTCATTCCTCACTCCTCACTCACTTTCAGGCGTCACAGAAGGGGAGATAATTTGATGAAATAACCACTTAGTTCATTCGTATTTTCAATCAAATTACTAAAAATAGTTTTTGTGATAGGACTTTTTCATGAGTTCAACTTGACGCCGTGCAAAAAATGCTGAAGGCATAAAACGAAAAAACATTAATGAAAGATTTAAAGTAATTCATATTATCTTCATATTATCACGTTACCTACATTTAAGATATTTTCTATTAGATATTGAATGAAACAACTAACAGCATGTGACTTAAGAGTTTTTTTGTGTTATTGCAAAGATTTAAAGAATTTATTTTTAGTACGCTTGAATAAGTTAACCTTCACCAACAAATTTATCATGGTAATTGATTTTACAACTCGTTCTCAACAATAAAGTACTGATCCTGGGTGCGTATTGTTTCTTTATGATACTGTACTGTTTTTTTATGAACTGGGAATTAGCCAGTCCTAAAATATTTTCAAACCCACAGAATATAAAATCTTATTTATTTGTACGTGAGAGGAAACTTCTCTTTCATGTTATGTTACTTTTATGTTACAAAATGTCAATTTGAAATGTTACATTGCAAACAATTTGCCATGTTACAGAAATCAAAGTAATAATTCTTCGACACAGGAATCCCCTATTGAGATGAACAGCGGAGAAAAAAAAAATATATATACTTGATGTTTTTCATTATTTTGTTATTCCTACTGCCGAAATGTTGAATTAAAAGGTGAGCGAATAACTCATCAATGTGATAATTCAACATACATTTAAAAAATATTATAAAGTCACGAAAAGTGACGAACGACTAAATGATTTACACAGGTTAGGTTAATATGTTTTCATCATTTTTAATGACTTTTTATCACTTTTTAAGGTGTGTTGAATTTTCATCATGTTGAGTTTTCATGGAACCATTTAAATTCATATAAATGGGTTTGTGAAATGTCTTACCAACGTATATTTTAGAAAGATACACGAAGCATGGAGACATTGAATTTTTTTAATAATGTTGAATTTTCAACAATTACTTTTTACGAAATTTAGTAAAAACATTGGTTTAAATGAATAATGAATTTAATGAATTTAATGAATTTTGGAATAAACGAAAGCATTATGTAAAAATGACCTTAAATCATTACAAGTAATTAATATTAAACGTTAGGATTTTTGAAGCACTCTGTCTACCTTTCAGGAGCGCGGTTTTTTGCCTGTCTGTCTCCTACAAAAGATTTCAATTATAATCTCAGTCAATTATGTATATATCCGCAATAACAAAAGGTATTTCAATGGCCGGCTGCGAGGACCGCTCTCAACAATGAATACATTTCCAATTGTTTGTTTTATAACCTGTTCTGTTCAGGCACAATACGGTGTGACGTCAGGCATTCTTAGGAAAACAAACGGTGATTTGCCGTACAAACAATAACGAATAAGACTCCTTTGCAACTGTAGGCTGTTTATAAAGTCCTTGAAAAGGAGGAAAATTATAAAACTGATAAGTGTGTTTCTTCTGATGACCAAATAAGTACGATTACATACCTTCGTCTTGACTTCTAGACAATGTGGTAAATTGCTTTTAATTACGTAGTCGGTGGATTTGGCGAAATAGTAAATGCAACACTAACGCTAATCTCCAATTCATTTGATGTTTTCAAATCTGTCGTACTTTTTAGGAAGCTATAAGTTATGGAGTTACCTATTAGTGCATTTGATAAAGATATTGCTTTTTGATAAACTCGCTTTACATTGAGGACTGAATATCGACACGGGGAATCAATGTTCCCGTAGAACAAAGAATCACGTGTTTCGTGATCCAAGTCTGGCCAATCGGACCTTGAATTTCCAATACAAAGCTGTGTTTAATCAACATTATGAAATTTACGATACGCAGAGCGCGTGCTAAATTGGCTAGAAACCAAAGGAACTAGTTAGTGGGGATAATCGTTTTCATTCAGACTTACATGAAATGCATTTCTAGTGTGTAATATCTCTTCAATGTATGTCCAATATTGACCGAAAGTGTACCTAGTTTTATTTATTGATTGGTGTTCTTTACGATAGCAATGAAATACAATAAAGTTTCTGTTTCAGTGAGGCAATTGTGAGAAATGAATTTTGCAAAGTTAATTTTCAAGATCTGAACTCTCCTCCGATTTGTTATTCTGTTTCTCTCTACAATATTTCTAATTTTATTGTGCAATAATTTAACTAGATTTTTTGTGATGTGTTAATTTATTGATATTTTAGTTTCTTTAACACAAACTACTTAAAATTCGATTTTTTTTTTATTAAATCGATTTAAAATAATATATAATAACGTTTTCTAAACATTCTGTGTTCTGGTGTAATGCGGGTCCTTAGGGGTACGTATGTCATTGTGTTGCGACTGTCATGCACTCGTTTGGACGGGAAGTGGGACTTTGTGGGGCGGGGGACGAGGAAGGGGAGATGCTGCGGCCAACACTCGAGAAGATGTGCAGTGCGCAGTGGCGTCGAAACTGTATTTTTTTATATGAACTTTAGTTTGGAAGCCACATGATAACCATTTTGCTCTCCCAAACAAAGTATTAGGTATAGACAGTAAAACTCATTAAAATTAAACTCCTATCTCTTGCCAACATTAGGATAAGAATTTTTTTTATAACCTTATTTGAACCTCATATGTATTATATATTCCAGCATCATAAAAGCTCTTTGTTTCTAACGAATACATACAAAATATATAATCATTGAATAAGAAGATAATATTTATAATCTGAACGAAACATGAAACAGAACAAGACAAAAAAATGAAAAAAAGGTAAAGATTGCAACTGAGAATCGAACCCAGGATCTCTGTCTTACTGAAATAATGCCTTTAACCACTAAATGTTATTCAGATAAAATGAAACAAATATTTGACCGTTTTATAAAATTACGATAGTATTTCAACAATTGTTATATTAAATTATTTTAGATGCAGATACTAAAAAAAAGGAAATTATGCCAATTATAACCTTTCCACTGCTGATGATACATGATATGAATATAGGGTGACAATTTAAAAGATTTTTTAAAATTATGTTTACAACTTTGAGGGGGGAGGGGGGGGATAGAGTTCAAAATAAGATTAAAATAAAGGGACGAAGGGCGGAAATAGATGGGAAGGTAGTTTGAGTGGTCTAGTTTGAAAACGGTTGTGTAATGGATTTTCGTTTTAAAATAAATAATACAAAGTATAACGAGTAACTCTATGATAATTGACTTCTAAGAATATTATTATGACATTGGTATTTTTTTACGTAAATGAGAAAAAACACTTTGCAGTTAGTTCCAAAAGTCTCTATGTAGTTCCTTATCAAAGTTTTTGCTATTTGATGGTTTTCGAACTTGCAGCCTAACCGTCTTACTAAGTAGATTACTATACGCCTGTTTAGCGTTGGTGTGATAAAGCCGGCCTCCTGCCTGGTTTAAGACAGCTTTAACCAAACATGGTAATAAGTCAAGTTTTCAACTGTTAAGACCTTAACCCCTCTAGCGTCTTAGGGTAAAAATAATTATTTCCAGTTTGTCTCAAATATTTACACTGGATGCCATTAATAAAATCCTAAAAAATGCCAAAATGGATAAAACATATTTGGCGCCGCTGTCGTAAAAATCGACTTAAAAATTTAAATTTAAAAATATTTTTTATTATATTGACGAAAAAAAAGTAAAGTTACAATTTTCTTACAAATTCCCCAAACAAAAGGAATTTCTTTTCGAAATATCGATTTCTCTCAATTTTTCTATGATTGGAGTAAAAACTTAAGTAAAAATGTGGTTAGCGTTTTGGACATCATTTTTCACGTTTGAAATTAAAATTTTATTATTTTTAAATAGTATGTAGTAGCAATAATAATAGTATGTTTATTTTAAATGCATACACTGTAAAGATAATTTATCTAGTTTCTAAAACAGTATTTGGTTTTTTAAATTTGAAATACTACACACTTAACAAATTTGTTGAAAGTACTGAAGGGTTACGCGCCGCGCAATATGTACACCACGTTTTTTTTCAAGGTTTATGTTTAAATCGAAAACAACTAATATTTAAAAAATAATGTTTACGGTAGTGATGATATACCTACCTAATCAACATTAAATACACAATAAACCTTTTTGCATTTCTGCGTTCTGTCCTTCATCAATGGAGAACTGAACGCAGTTGGCGCTAACATTAAACTGTCCATAGAAGCGAAGCTAGCAGTCCACAATGAAGTGCTGGTACCTACCCTGATGTATGGAAGTGAGGCATGGAACTGGCAGAGAAAGGACTGAATGCCGTAGAAATGAGATCCTTGAGGCATATATGTGTTAAAACCATTTGTGATGGTGTGAGAACTGCGGAGATCCGCAAAAAATGCAATGCTGATGTAAAAGTAAGGAGTAAGATCAAGAAAGGGGCGCTTAGATGGTTTGGGAATGAGAGTAAGGAGAATATATGATGCAAATGTGAATGGTAGCAGAAGTCGGGGAGGCACGAGGAAGACATGGTACGACCAATTGAATGGGATACTTGAGTCAGGCTATGATAAGACTCAAAATAATAAAATAGTATGTACAAGACGGTGTATGAATGTGAATGAGGCAAGAATTGTGTGCCAAGACTGAGTTGTTTAGCGGTCCGTCCTCTCTGCCTACTAAACGGTGTGATGGTTAGTTAGTATTTTCTTGTGATTAAAATTAGGTAACTGTTTCAGAAATGAGAGCAGTATTATAATCGGTAAAGTAAATGAAAACTGATTTATTTTCAATCAACCATTACAAATAATTACCCTGATGATACAAGTACATACTTTCATGTGGTGACACATAATTATTTTTTATCTATTAATATTCTTTTTATATCTAAACTAGAAATATTAGTTTACGTCACCGCGAGCCCCCTCAGTACATCACACACTCAATGTGATGTAGGAAAGTGCCCACAAAATGAGTCGTGAATATTTCAGAGGCAATTTTCATTCCGACTGCACACAATGGCTCGCGCTGGCTCGCGGTATTGTTCGCCGGGACCTACTGCCGGAGCTACAATACGGAAGCTAGGAGACGTGTAGTTTTTCTTTATTTGCATAAGTCACAATAGAATATTTGGATGTGTTGTCGAAATTTTATTTTACAGTGCTTCAAAAAAAAGTATTATTCTACATGTTTCAGAAAAAGGCGAATATTTATATAAAACTCCTCAAGCACAAACTGTACAGTACAATGCTAGTTATAAAGTTATTCTGATTAGAGATTAATTTAGAAATATTATCTCTTGACCCACAATTTAATTTTGCTTAGCCAGAAATACAATAGTAAACTTTTAAATGTAAAGAGACAGTTTTTAAAAAATTGTTTATATCTTATATCTGACCATAGTATAAAAGAAGATTTTTAAGAACAATTTTTTATGAGAACGTATCATTTGGTGATTTGGTGCCACATATAGCACAACGTGACTCAATAGCTATTGATATTTCGTACCGAATACGGCATTACGTTACGCGAGGGGTTAATAAATTGATACTATCAGAAATTATTCAAGTTATGTTTATTGACCACATACGATTAGCCAGATACATTCCAACCTTCCTCTTCAACATCTCATTCAAAATTTCACAAACATATTTTGATTAAATATGTTTACAAAATACTAGATAGTAGATACTATCAGTATCGCCATATTGGCGGCAGACCACCACTTGGAACAGAAACGTGGTTTGCGAATACCACATATAGCACAACGTGACTCAATAGCTATTGATATTTCGTACCGAATACGGCACCACGTTACGCGAGGGGTTAATAATTTGATACTCTCAGCAATTATTCTAGTTATGTTTATTGACCACATACGATTAGCCGGATACATTCCAACCTTCCTCTTCAACATCTCATTCAACATTTCACAAACATATTTTGATTAAATATGTTTACAGAATACTAGATAGTAGATACTATCAGTATCGCCATATTGGCGGCAGACCACCACTTGGAACAGAAACGTGGTTTGAAAGCGTGTTTAGTGTTCAGCTTTGGGTGGCTAAGTATTTCCCAGCCTTAATTTTCTCAATCTCTCTATAACCTAAAAATATATACTAATAATTACGGATGCCATAGTCCCACTGGCTTCGGAAAGTTGAGACCTTTGTACTTTATACACATAATCAAAATAACTACTCTTCCTTACAACTGATGGAATGTATCGCGCAAACAAAACAGTTAGCCATTCCAGTACTTCAACCATAAAGTCCTATCAAGTATTCCAAAAATAACTGTTGATTATTCAATCAAACAGTCTACCAACGCATCAACATTTCGCGTATTTTCCGCGTAAGGTGTAACTACATTGCTGACATGATGCGTCCGTTAAACGTAATTAATTGCTACTTTTACGATTCGCCAAAAAGATTCAAAGAACCGAAGATTCAATGATCCGAAGAACCAGTTCGAATTGAATCGAGCACCGATACAGAAAGCGGTGGTGATAAAATTGCCAGGATATAAAAAAAATCGCGAATCAAAAATTGCGTCCAGCGGACAACATTATTACTATGTTGGCAATAATTCTGAGAATGAGGGATCAATTTAGAGATTATTTAATTGTACATTGAATAGACAACTGATTGATGATTTAATCATCACGATACATGAATAAATAAATAGTTTTTAAACTGGGTAAGATTCATTGAAGAAACTTAGTGGATCTGATGAGAGTATGGATAGTGACAACACTGATAACGATCATATTATAATTAATCTGTTGTTATGAGATTTCAGCTTTTGGGAATCGATTGATGTCAGTTTGGTGTTTTGATTGGTTGCATTTGGCAGTTAATACAAACTATTGTGAATTAATACCTACATGTGTAGGAGTCGAACGGTAAATTGTGACTTCACTACCAAGCTGAAGAGGGATGCTGAAAAATGGAAGACGGGGGATCGGTAGAGTGTTTAAGAAGATACAAATATTATATAATAAAAATCCCTAATCCCGCAACTCCCTCATAAAATCTTGTTGTTTCTCCATCGCTCTCTATTGAACTTGATCGCTTCGTTAGCGATCTATGGAAAATCCTCCATACAGCTGATAGGCAGCCACCCGTCGTGCCTCACTGGTGTAAATTATCTTCTTGAGTTCGATGAAAACTGTCTTTGACTAGGAAAAATATATTCAGAGCCGACACAAGAGATGACCAACTGAGAAGAACTTTAGGCTTCGGATAGGTGAATCTGAAACCTGATAAAAATTAACTAAACATTGAATTATACGTACCTATCTATAGAATAAATAAAAATTGGAGAAATGCCTTGTAGACGTTTTTTGTGATTCAAATATTTGCCTAATCGGGACTCAAATTTCCAATACAAAACTGTGGGGATCTATGACATCAGGCAAGTGTAAGTCAAACAAAGCACTAGGCTATTGTGGTACCAAATGGAATATATGTTTCCATAAAAATGTGTGTGGAAGGCATTTCTAATTTTCTTCATAATTCTATGTATCTAATACCTTTCCAAAAACATTCCCCCTACAATTCTAATGTATAACAGTTAATTTAAAAATAAATTACAAAACCCCTTCAACCAAATTGTTAGTGGGAATTAATTATCTTTGAAATTATTTAAAAATTGGATATAAGATAATGATATTATTAGACACGAGTAAAATTAAACGTAGATTAAGAATCCTTCATGTGATTCTTATGTCTGTTTTACAGGCATTTCAATGGAGCCTGCTATAAAGAGCTCGATCCCCGGTTTAATAATGATAATGTTTGTGAAATCTGTACCTACTTCTAAATATGAAAACAAGTATAGTAGCTGCTTTGTTTGTGAGAAAATGCTTTTATCATCATACAAATTTTTAACCTCGCCTGTAAATAGAAAAAAGCGCTAATTTCATGATGCCAGAGTTCATTTTTTTAGTGGGACAGGCAAGTTGGTACTCATTTCTTAATCAGTATTATGTAGGAGTATCTTTTTATGTTTCTGGTTTTAATTATTATTTTATTCGTTTTAAACTTTCTAACATATTTAGGAATCAATGAGATAGTTAAATTGTTTATAAAATGATTTTGCCCTCATACAAACGTCGCAAGATGAAAGTGACTGTATTTTTTCCTAACGAATTGTCATGGGTCATTGGGCAATTTACTTGTAATTGTCGAAAGTTGGCAAATAGCTAATTAAAAATGCTCCCATTCGAACAATAATTAATTAAACGTCTGATATCTCAGTAACAAATCAAATTAATATTATTGGGTTCGGTTCGAGAGCATAAAAAAGGCCACAATGTTTGTCGCAAAGCATTACGAAAGCCAACGTTGTGAGTATGATAACATAGAGTAGGTACTTATTTAGTTCGACTGCGTTCTGTGGCAGGTATCTCTGCTGAAATGGAGAAATTATTTGAAATAATTTATTCAAATTAATTCTGCCACCGGCAGTACAATGACGTAAAAGGCGGCAGATTCGAATGAAAAAAGAACAGAAAGATATGGAGTGGACAGCATTAGAATTTTTCACATAAAAAAAGTAAGTGATTAATTCGGTTTTGTAAAATTCATGCGATCGATTTCCGTCAAATTTTCGATTGTTGAACATACTCACCAATATTATTTTAGTCACCTAGATATCTTATATAATGTAATTGTGTGTATTTATCTTTTTCTCTTAAAATGTGATCGTAAATGTTATTTTTTATACATTGTATTTTTTATATTTTCCTACTAGATGTATGAAAAAATTTGCGTACATCAAAATAAAGATTCAAAAACAAACAAATAGATAATTGTGTAGATACTCTCATATATGTATGTATATTCACCGTGAGATTCTTGTCGGTCTCAACGTTTTAATGAACCAAATATGGCCTCACAACCGACTGTGCACCCGGTGGCGTAGCTATAATTTTTAACATGGGGGGGAGAGTTCGAACCTAAGGACAGGGGGGCAGGGGGCGGTTCGACCCTGGTGAGGGAGCAAGGGAGAAAGGGGGATGGGGTTTTGAAAATAGATAAAATATGATATATTTATATGTTTCACTGCAAACTAGCCAAGCTTCAGCGTCAGATTTGAATTTTCATGTCATCTTTTTTTTCATTTCACTCGCAACATGTCCATGAGTTATCGATCTTGGAAAAATTCATTTACACCGTGTTGTTTGTTACAATTTTTTCAATAGGAAAATAATATTTTTCGAGAGGAAATATGTTTTCTTTCACAAATCCTCGTATATAAAGGATCCGGCTACGTATGTTTGCGCCCACATAACTCAAAAAGTAGTCAACCGATATCGCTGTGTATTTCAAAGTTTCTTTTTACTAGTGCCAGGAGTATTTAGGGAGTGAATAATGGTAGAATAATACGGAGATTCCCGAGGAATACTCAACTCAATATCTATGCACCGGTATGAAATCCGGAGATGAATTAAAGTCCATGTATTGTAGTTTTTTAATAATGACATTGTGGTATACAGTTGATATTGGTGGAAGAAATCGGAGACACCCGAGGAAGACATTAGCAATAGCGAGGCAATGCTGGGTCTACTAGTAATACATGTTTTTAAATCTCAGGGTAAGTACCTACCTACAAAGTAGATACCAATTACTTTCTGTTGTTAGTAAATAGTACGAAAGTAAATAATAACTGGTCCGTCCAGTCGCGATGCAACCGATCGCTCCGTATAAACCGTAACATCGGATAATCGAACACATTTTATGGACTTCACAATAATAATATATTATAGAGAACGTGTGGCTCATTTCTTTGGGTATATTATTCAATCCAACTTCATGAGATCACTGTGGTTATTGCAATTGACTCTTGTGTCCAGACATGAGATAACTGTGAACATTTAGTTAGGTACTTATTTACGGAAAACAACTATTAAACACGTTTTCAAAAAAAAATTCATAACTACGATATTGAATTTGATTTTAAAATGTATTAAAAAGTAGATTTTTAAATAATTCTTGGTATACCTACATAGGCGTTCTAATATATTTATACATATTTGTATTGAATCATCAAAAATCATCATCAAAAACAATCAACAAACATGCTTATCAAGGTTGTGAGTCTGTGAGTTATTGTAACTCTGGCACAATGATTTCGCATTAAAAATAGATGTCTTTTTCAAATTTGGAACTGATTGTATCAAGAATTCAGACAAGCAATAAATAATCTATATTTATTTAATACTTTAGTAATTTTCAAAATTGTAAATGTTGCGTCAAAAATTCTGGTATAATTTTTTAAATTACAAAACTGATCAAGAAAAATAATTTACGAAAAATATTTTTATTAAAGAGTTACTGCTGTAAATATTTTTTTGTGAAGATTCGTCGATGTTCTGATCCTGTAATTATTATAATATCCTGTGATTTTTCACGAGCCTGCGTCAGTTAGATTATTATATAGATAAAAATCATTTGAAAAATTATACAAATAAATACAAAATGCAAAAAAAAAAACATTCACGTTATTACATTCTGGGTAAACAAGAAAAAAATATATTGAATCATTTGTACATAATTCTAAATTTATCATATCATTATATCATTTGTATATAAGTGAGATTAGATTATGTTAGGTTAGGTGAAAGATTGACATTATTTGCTGATCAATCTTATTCTACTTGCAGTCCACAACTGACTATATTTTCCGGCAGAATACATTTTAGACCTGACCAAAACCTCAATATTAAGCTGAATATTTAAATAATAGCCAAATAAATATATTTACTTACGAAATCAAATAAAATGTATTGTTTCTGTACTGTAATGTAGGGACTTACCTGTAAATAATATGTTGTGCAGGTACCTACTTAATATTATTAAAGCTAAAGTTAATCATGTCAGGTGAAAGAGAAACATAGATTAGTGTATATTAATTTTCGTATTATTTTGATAACCCTGAAAAAATCTAAACATCAAACGTAAGAAATTTCTATAAAAATGTAAAATCATTCCAGAATCGTAACTCAACATAGCAGCACGTTGTGTTTTTTTATCCACAGACAATAAATGTATTTAATTATTTATTAACAAGCTTTTAGTTTTAACAGGTTATCTGGGAAAGTTACGCGAGCAGTTAAACCAAAAATTACTGTCCATAAATAACGTATTTTTGACAGAATGGTGCTGAAATTTTATTTATTTGTTCAATATCCTGAGAAACACTAAAAAATAAAATATTTGGTTGAGAACGTCATCGGGAAAAGTAGAAATTACTACTACAGACTGACATTCTAATTTTATGAATTATATATATTTTTTATGTTATAAAAAGAGACCTATTGAAACACATTATGAACTGGTGCTCTCTTCGAAACTCTCTTCTTCACAACAAGCCTTGCATTGTCATCCTCATTGTAATTCTAAATGACCAACTCAACCACGGGTGCTCCATTGTATCCAGAATTAAGTTAGCCTCTTCGAAGCTGTGCGTACTTACTGTATAGGTGTGGGGGCTACCAGATAATAAAATAGTAGACTAGTGATGCTTCTGTACAAATCGCATTTGCTCCCTTTTTCTAATTAAAATTCGTCTGATAGGATCACTTTGTAACACAGATACTATAGACACGGGATGGTCCTGTAGGGAACCCGCTTGCACAGCGCGGGTGTAAACTGTGCATCCTAAAGTTTAAGCTTGGACTGATGGAATTCAATAATTTGTTCGTGTTTCGTCGAATGTTTTGTTAGTCTCAGTGTTAGTTTAGTCGAATGTGATACGATAGTAAAAAATCATTGAATAGTCGAAGAGTCACAACAAACATGAGATGTCTAACATTCACATCCGCTTTCCATTAGTCTCATAAGGACAATTTCATCCCGTTTTCAATTTTTATGCCCTTATAGGTTTTTGATGGTTAGTATTACTCGCACTGGCCACTGCAATATAAATCTTTAAATAAACCCTCCACACAACATCCACATCGAAAAAATGGTTTTGATTTGGATTTCATTATCTTTTTGGTAAGCAGGGAGTGGTGCCATAGTTACATTAGCTCTGAGGATTGTGCATTACTATGAAAAACACAAACAAAGCGAAGAGCATAAAAAATTCTCGCAATGAGCGCGAAATAACGAATTAGTCAACGTTAAAAGAGTTTTAGATTCTAGAACAAGCTTTTTGCAAAGTTTTGCAAGAGAAGGTGTTGCATTTTGCGGCAATTAATTTCTCCTAGTTAGACAAGTGAGTGTGTAATTTCTCTAAGTATGATTTGAATATTTTAATCATGCAATTTGTAAGTGTCGTGGCAATGCTGCTTGGACTTTAAATTCGGTTGTTCTCGCTCCTGTTCTTAACAAATGTCGAAACATGACCATTAGCCATAGGCTATTAATATTTTTCTTTAATGGATTGAATCTCCTCCCATTTTAAATATTCACATTAATAATGTCCGGGCGCAACTTCTGTATTTAATATCTCCAATCAGTGGCATGTTCGTGAAATAAATATGAATAAGTTTAACATTATTTATAGAATAAAGCCCATTACGGATGTAATGACGTTTATTTGTGTAAGCTAAACAGCAATTTAAGCATTCTTACACGTATTTTTGTAATTATTTATGAATCCGAGGTAAGGCGTGAATTAATCATTACACCTCTGACAATACGAGTATATCTACATCATTGACTATTTGGCGTAAGCTAATAATACAGTCATTTAATAAGAGAAGATAATTTGAATTTTGTTTAGAATGATGATGTTAATTATGTAATTGTCAACAACTGACTTTCTAAAATCTTCTTACCTTTTAAGTTGGTACGTAACGTGGATAAGGAACATACCAGAAGAAAATATTTTTATCCCTTAAGTTGGTTTCTTTAAATACAACTATATACCGATTACCTAAATAACGGATAGTTGCATTCAGAAGTTGGTGAGTTTTACAAAACTGTTTGTTGGCACTGTTCAAAGTAAATAAAAGTGTAGAGAATGACTTATTATTAAATGTAAAATATTTCAATTACAAGAATATTATGTAATCATAATGATGTGTAATTCCCGTAAGGTACTATAAAAATTAGAAATAAGTAGTTCCCAAGTTCCCACCCACTTGCATACCAATCACGCCTTCTTACTAGTTAATTAACCAAATTTCTTTAATGATAATATTTATTATATAGAGTCTAATGATCGTTACTTGATTGCAAAGAATTCATTAATTGGAAGCACATCCCAATGATAGTCACCTCGGAAATGTCATTATTTTAAGTGAACCAACGGAATTTTAATGTGTACAAACGCCTTATTCCAGGCAAAATCTATAGCATCTCCGTTCCGCGTTTGTTGAGAACAAAATAATTTATTGGAATAGATAAGAATCAATAAATAGGAAACGAAATGTAAAGTTCTAACAGATTTATAGTTATAGGTTTTCTTATATTATACGAGAACTTTGGTGCCATTATCTCGTCAAAAATCAGTAGTAAAAAGTTACAAGAATTCAATTACTTACTTAAAAATAAACCCATAAATTCATTCTAGTGACAGAATTTTTGTAGTTATTTGCATAAATAGATATAACAAAAATGCATAAAAAAAACTGGTTTCCAAAAATTTTTAAATGAGAAATGTTTCTAAATATATATCTACAATAACGGTGTATCGAGTTTAAAATTATATATGGCTTGGTCGTTGATTACATTTGTAGCAAATAACACAGCACAGCTATAAATAACAAAACAAAATACACATAAAACATTGTTAGCGGCGTAGCCTTCCCGATAGGAAGCGAACAGAAACCGGTTTAAAAAATTGTTTAAATTCAAATTTCGAATCGGCCGCAGGCTTTTGTTTTTCGTCAATCGGTCAATAAACGCGTCAGATAACGCGTAGTAAAAAATGCGAATCTCCCAGCGATCATGGGAAAGTAACATCTTTAAGATGAGATTAAGAAATTCATTAAATAAATTGATTAGATTATTCACACATGTTGTTGGAAGTTTAACAAAATATAATTTTGGTAATAGCGCGTCTGAGCACAGTGATGGTTGGATGACAATTAAAAAATATATTAGAGACGATGTATAAATGGTAACGCCTAGTGAATTTTATTACAAATTTGAATGTTGATAGTTAATAGGTTTTGAAGAAATTTATATTTACGGTGAGTAACAATAATTTTAATCGTCATATGAATAACATGATACCTGTTTTTTTAAGTAACTAATTAAACATAACGCCGTTTCCCCCTGCAGGGGTAAGCGGTCCAACAACTCGATCTTTGTACAAACTCCTTGCTTCATTCACATTTATATATCGTAATATACTGCCTAATATACAATATTTATCATTTACAGTTACAAAAAACGTCAGTTTCATTCGGTTCCATCTCCATGACAACTCAACACAGTGACAAAATCAACAAGCCTTTGAATAGTGATATAAATTCAATTAAGCGGATGAATTGTCCAAATCAATATAGCAGTCCACAGTGGAGTGCTGGTACCTACCTGTTGTATGGAAGTGAGGCATGGAACTAGCAGAGAAAGGATTAAAGTAGACTGAATGCTGAAGAATTGAGATCCCTGAGGCGTAAGTGTGTAAAACCATTTATGATCGTGTGAGAAATATGGAGATCTGCAAATCCGAGTGAAATGCTTATGTAAGCGAAATGATTAAAATTAAGAAAGGGACTCATAGATGGTTTGGACATGTAGAACGAATGAGCAAAGAAAGGAGCGTAATGAGAATATATGATGAAAATGCGAATGGTGGCAGAAGTTGGAGTCGATTGAGGAAGACTGGCACGATCAAGTGAATCAGATACTTCGGGCCATGTCAAGAGTCAGAATAATATAAGAGTATGTACGAGACGATGCAAGAAGTGTATGCCAAGACCGAGTTGTTTTGCGGTCCATGCTCTGCCTACCCCTGCGGAAAAACGGCGTGATGGTAAGTTAATAAAAAATATTTTACGTTAATGTTGCCTCATTTTTTTATCGTTTCAAATGCAAATAATCAATAAAGAAGTATCATTAGGTTTTTTTCTAATTGTTCTCAGATCCACATTTTAACTACACTGTGATTAACTTTTGGATTTGAATATAAAGCGTGGTGTTTATTTTTTCTTTCTAACACCGTTTAGATCATATTTCTCACCACAATAGTAAAAAAGAGATTCTACGGTTTCTGTGAGATCATACGAGTTGTTCGCAAAAGCGAACAAATTAGCCTGGATGGTTAAAAGTGATCAAACCAATAAATATGATTTATTCATACTAGCAATGACGTACTAACTGAACCATTGGGTCATGTTTCAATACGATATTTTTAAATCTACAATAAAGTACGCGTACGATTTATTTACCGGTGCGTCTCGGGTATTTAATTTGATAATTATTTCAGATCTACTACTGAAATGCGGTCGCATTATAATTACAATTAAAACTAATCGCATTTGATAAAATCAACGAACACCTGTTATTAAAATATTATTTATTTCAATTAAATGATTAACAAATAATTAAAGAGTGGACTTAACGCGTGGCCGTTAAGCAGTAGCGCAGTACAGGGTTACTGGTACTCGGAGCACTATAAGTATGAGGATAACATTGTGTTTTAGTAGAAAGCAATCACGTTGTAGTTTGAAAAATTTAACATTTTTTTTAAACAAATAATTTATTTATATTTAGAAACCAGTTTTGTTTGACTTAAGCTTCATCAAGGTAGCAATTGAAGATCCTTATGCAGCTGAAAACAACTGAAACAAGTTTTCTGTGCTCTTGTACAATCGTCTCTTAAATACAATATTATCAGTTGGGGTAGTGCCACACATACTTGCCTGGAGCCTTTAGCAAAGATTAAAAAAATAATTTTGAAGGTTATTCTAAAAGTCCCGTTGAGAACGAGTACTGATTTTATTTTTAAGACAATTTCGGAGAATTTGAACAATTATTCAAATTTCAAAGTTCATTTTCTCGTTCTTTGAAAGTCCCATTCAAATTCTGTAATTATATAATTATAGGCTAGCTGCTTGAAAAACTGAAGTAATAACAGAACATGAAAAATCTTTCACAGAACTTGAAAATTAACTTTGAAATTTGAAGAATCGCTCAAATTCTTCGAAACAACCCGTCCGTAAAATGTTCCTAACCTGAATAAATTATATTAAAAAATATCCTGCTTCATTAATTTAAAAATACCCATATGTATGAAGAACGAATAGGCGCTAGAACTTTGAGACAGTCACACGAAAAATCTTTTAACATCCCAGTTTGTCAAACCTCCTATGGACAAAAAAGTTATACAATGCTATTAAGCTAGTCAATTCTCTACCTACTGACTTTTAAAACTTCCTTTAAAAGTAAAATCATTCATTACCTCCAATAAATATATCCATCAGGAGTATTTCTTAACATATTTTTATTTAGGCCTACTGTGATTAAATTTTGGATTTGAATATAAAGCATGGTGTTTTTTTTTTCTTTTTAAAAGAGTTTAGATCATATTTCTCACCACAAGAGTAAAGGAGCTACTACGATTTTTGTGAGATCATACGAGTTGTTCACTTTTGCTTTTTTTTTAATAATTACAAAATAATATATTTGTTGTACAAAATTATTTGCTTGAAATATATATGTTTTAAATAAATTTTTATTTCATTGAACTTGAATAATTTTCCACAGGAATAACGCACATCACAGACAGCTGAAATTTAGTGCGATTGGTGGATTATAGATTTGACACACTTTAATATTTGCAATACTTTTTGCATATTTGCATAAATATTTATCTTCGACATCCTTTAATATTTCGCTTCAAGTCTCAATCACCCTGTATAGACAGATATTTAAAAATGTCGACATACAAAAGATTTTTTTGAATGTAGTTTTTATAACAATCCAAACGCACGGTCCATTTGAAATGACGTAGTCTGGCCGTTGGGAATGTGACTCCGGTGGATAGATAGTCTACCCACTGAGTCGACCACACGTCACCTTTATTTAGTGTCAAAATCTCACGAATGTCCCAAATCGCTTAATCTCGACAAAATCCAGTTCTTGCCGAGATGATTTGTGGCGGAGGAATGTCGTTACCCATATTTAATTAAAGAAATCTATTATGAACCTGTTGATTTTATGATTGTTGTTAATTTTTTTAGGACATTCCATTACCTACGTATTAAAATTTGGACTTCACAACATAGAGACATAACCCAAACTGCAAGACTTCTGGCTTGACATGTCCCATTTTGCAGTCCGATTGTCTGTTCAGACTATCGGATCGAAAAAATTAAATACATGTCCGATTTTTTGTAGACTTATTTATCAAGCGAAACACAATAATCAGCACAAAATGTAATCTAAGGCAAAATATTATTTATTTATTTACAGACTTTCTTAGACCAAGTCCCTAATATCCCCATCATTAAAAAATATTTATTGTTTTCTACTTTAATTTGTGAAACTCCATTTTAATTAAAAGTTTTTCTTTTATAGATAAATCTATTCAATCATTTTGAATTACACGTGGATGTAATTACGCTTGGAGAGAATTACACCTGCTGGTGTAAAATCTACAAAGAAAAAATATGGATTAGCCCTTAACAATAATCCTATCATTGATTTCATAATAATTATATGACAATAAGGAGTGCGGTTGAATAAAACCGACCGAGTGGAACAAACATGATTCGCTTTCAGTGTTATAATATCATAATGTATGCAGTGATCATCAAACAGTAATCAACGACAAATTTATTATTAAAAAATATATATATTAAATTATATCATTCACGCCTCTACCCCACTTCAACACCACATTGGTTTTTTCTCACCTGTAATTTTGTAATAATATTAACTTAGTATAAATTTGTCCTCAGGAAGGAATGGTTGTTCCGAAACCGGAAGGCGTTAATATTTAAAACAAATATATGCAGTGGTAACAAATTTATATTTAATTTCATTTAAAACCTACCTACATACTTCAAAACTAGTAAAAAGGTTTAAAAAACGAGCTTTACTAGCCAACCGTTTCAGCAGAAATGAAAATTCTTACAAAATATATGCTTATTCAGAAGCTCCGTAGCTGAAAACAGCCAGAGATAACTTTGAGATTCCGGTGAGAAAAAGTTGATAAAATTTCATGATTTTGTCACTCACCGTTTAAGAGATTGTTCTATTTCAATTAAAAAAACTGTTCTCAATGAGTAATATAATTTCCATCATTTATGAAGCAGATACTTTATCATGTAAAATTATAATTTAAAATAGAACAATATCTTTGTAAACACAGGGCAGTATGATAAACTACTAAATACTACAACACGTTTTATATATTAAACAGCGGGTTGGAAAAAAATTAATTGAGCTCCGCTGGAGGAGGTAGAGGTAGGTGGAGAATTGTGAGAGATCCCTGTCAAAAGGAAACAATTATAGTATCGACATTTTATTTAGGTTTATTTGGTAGTATTTGACTTTGCTATTAATATTTTTAGAAGTTCTAGTGTGATTCCTATCCCGTTTTTGGTTCCATGGAAACTCAGGACAATGGCAATTCAAAACACTTTTGAAAAATGGTATTAAGTCATCAAAAATGGCCCATAATCCTATCTTATCGTGACCTTTTTAACATTGTTTTTTCATCTCTTTTCATGGTTTTAGATAACTTTTTGAGAGCGTGTAGATTTGCCACTGTCCTGAATCGCCAGGTTACACCCGTTTTTATGCAGTAAACTGATATAATGTAAACAAAGTTACAAGTCAAAATAACACATCTGCCCTGATGATGGACACTTGAATGCCGTCCGAAACGTTGGCTAAAGAAGGAGTTAGCGCAACACAGCATAACACCCCAAAAACGAATAGCAAAAATACTTTTGGCCGTGAAAATCTTAAATCATATTTAAAGTTAACGGTATTTAATTAAACGAAACATCAGAAATAAAATTGTTTGTTCAATAGTTTTCAATTCAAATCTCAGTTGAAGTTGAGTCTGTAGCGTGTAGTGTGCAGCCACATAGAATGAAAATATTACTACGTAAAAAAATCTGATTAAAAATATCTCGGATCGAGGGTAGGTACCTACCCACACAACACTGGTGCAATTTTCTTCTGGTTTTCGTCAACAAAAGAAGTTTTCAAATTCAAAACCTACAGTTGTTAAAAACTATGAAATATTTTTTTCCCGGTACACGATAGTCTGAATTACGTTAGCGCATAATCTAAAAATATGTAAATTCAAAGTTTGAGAGTACTTGGTAAGTAGCAAGCCAGTATTTGTCCATCACACAACACGATACTGTATTACGGACCGATGACCCTACCAGAAGCGGGCCCCTGTATCATATTATCGATTTGTTAAGGTGTATTATTTACAGTGATCTCAGGAAACAAACAGAGTACCCGCCACGTCGAGTCCCTACCTACCTACATACATACGAGGTTATACATTGGGGCCTAATGATGCGATGCGAGGTTTTGTGGATTGTTGGAGGAGAGAAGTTATTATTGTGTATGAATTACTGAAAAATTTATTGTATTATATCTGTCTCGATTGGATATAATGTGTAGGTAAGTCAGAATAGTTTATGATTTATTTAAATAACATGTACGGCGATTTAAAAACGAATTGAACATTTTTTTGGCAAGTATACAAAACATTGTACTTATATTCAAAGTAAATGGTGTTTCTTAGCCCTCATCACTATGGTGTCTTATGCTGAGGTGGGCTAAGGTTATTTAATTCAATTTTTATTTGTCTTCTATGTCATTGATTGTGTTTATTTTTAATGTTTGATCGTTGACCTCTTTCAGTCATATTTTTATTCTCTAAATAATTGTACTCATTCAACTTTTCTATTTGTTTTATACCTGGAGGAAGGATCGTTGAAAGACAAATCTAGTTTTATAATCTTTAATATTTTTGATGTCATTTTGTTTCTTTTCAACTTTTTGGTAATCCAATTTAAAAGGGGATTGCAGGCTCTTCACAAATGAATTAACAGGTTTCTTGACAAACTTTTATTACATTTCGAATTCATTATCACGATGTCGGAGCACGTGTTCTAACACTTTTTCAACCGAATAACCAATAATTTTAAGAGATTCTTAATAAATTAGAAATACTCATTTTTCTCCGTGTACTCATAGATAAATAATTATTTATTTTACTTAAAATATTATCTATTAAACTTAAAATAGATCACTGCACGTGGTCTAACATGAACACATATTTTCACTATTTAACTTACTCAATTCTACATTTACACTTTACTATTTACATTGTCTAAATGATTTTTACATTTTTCTTTAAATGTGCTTAATCTAGGTGCATTTTTAATTTCACTTCGAATTAAGCATTACATTAAGATGCCTTTATGTAGTAAATAACTGAGTTTTTGCTTTGCTTAATCTTTTTCTCAAAATCATGAAAGTTTTCTGATTATATCGATACATAATTTTTTAACTGATTGCCCAAACTACTAGAGCGGTCGGTACGCTACTGACTAATATAAAACCTTATAAAAATGGCATATATATACATAAAAAATGCTTACTAATAATATCCAGTTGTTTAGAATTCCATTCCAACTCCCATAACACTGTATTACTGTATAAAAACCAGATAAAATACAGCTTACCAAAGCTTAAAGACGTGAAAGTTGTCAATTAATTTAAAAACAATGCGACGAGATAAAAAGTGCAATAAACAATAAACATGCTTCATCCAAAACGTGGGAAAAATTCGAAAAAACATTGTAAAAGAAATAAAGTAGGCAGTAAAAATGATTTGAGTCGTGTCAAGCGGCATGCCGGGTCCAGAGACAGGAAACTGAGGCGGTACAGGACAGAACGAGTTTCACCAACAACTCTTTTGTCGCTAATTGGAAATAATTGACTCGCGACTGAGATTGTGACTCGGATGAAGTGGGTACCTGAGCGTAAGAATCAGCTGAGATCTGAGCAGGTAGGTACTAAGTACTGAATAGATAGTGTGCACATACACGCTAGAAATGCCTTCTATGTCGTTTTGAATATAAACTGTTTTACTGCGTAGGGTAACTTATAGGAAGTTCACATCTCCCGAAAATAACAATAATATGTACAGTTCCCCACAATCACGTGCTACTGGCAACATTTACAACCTCGCGCGAGATGCCTCACGCGGAAACCATTTCATTCTCTCTCCAGTGGTCTAGCCCCCGGTTTAGACTTAAATCTCCTCTAACCTACGCGATCTGTTTTGTTCATAAAATTATTGTAAAGTGAATTTTATTAAAATAAAAACTAAATTGAAAATATTCGAATTCTCATTTTTACACACCGAGAGTAATCACGCAACCTTGGATTTTGCGAATTGGAGAACCAAAGAATTATTTAGCCAACAACCCATTATAATTGGCTATAATCACAATCCTCCAAAATTGGTGACCCCGACGTTTAAAAAATCAATGGTGACCCGTATATGATTCAGCAAAACGATTGAGGTAACGCTGTTTTGGTGAAGGGCGCTAACAAATTTTACTTACTGGCTATATCATGTTATGAAAAAATATATACAGAAACACATTTACCTGAAATTACTGAACCTGAATTACATACATTTACATAATATTTTGATATTTACGATGTCGCAGAATGTAAAGAGCATCAGACATAGCAGTAGTTCAACATATTTGCGCACTATTGCATGAAAATATTAACAATATATCGCAGCCTCACACTTCAATCTATCTCCTACCGAGGGACAACTCAAATTTAGGAAGTAAAATTCCAATAAAATCAATGTACTGTTTTGTACAACCCATTATAAAAATTGTTTTTTCTCTCCGAAACACGTTCATTAAAGAACAAAAATATATATTATTAAAACAAAAAAAAACAGTTTACAAATTTGTCCTCTGCGTGCAAACTGCATCTAAATTTCACCATCAAATAATAAACAGAGTTAAATTCTAGGGACCTCCCTGGTAAGTACCCATGGTCCTGTATATTATCTGCCCGAACAGAATATAAATAAATAATAATATATTTAAATTCTAACGCAGCATTAAGTTAATATAATGTATGTCGTCATCGCATTTGATCGATATGAAAATTTCATAATGATTATGAAACACGGTTCTGTATTTCAAAAGTGGGCAAACTTTTGGATCATGAAATACATCACTTGTGTTCTTCTTTATTTTGTAATACTAGTTAGAATGCTATCATCTGTTGACTCATATCTGAGATTTGCTGTGAAGAGGAAAAATACCTGACTAGATGTCTAAGAAGTAAATAGTATTGGGTTGTTGTACACGGAGAAAAATGAGTATTGCTGATTGATTAAATTCTGTTAAAAACGGGATAGCAAATCGATTCCTACTAAAATGTTAAAACTTTCCGAATATAACATAATACGTGTTCATGAACCTGGTTTGGCCTTTTTTACATTAACTCCACACAGGAGGCCCCGAGGAAAATAATTTCCCTCAGGACCTATGTCATCTTTGGGGATGCTGTATGTAGTTATTGAAGTGAAACTTCTTTACGCGCGTTATGCAATTTCGAGGACCGGAGTAAAACCAACTCAAGACCGTCATGAAAAACCGTGATCATTTCGCCATAGGAGCCTAGCCAATATTATATACCTACTTTAGGTCACTCTCCAAACTCAGCTTCGCGGTCTAGAGGCAGAGCGCCCGATTGTCGTCGTGAAGAACCGAGGTTCGATCCCCGCTTTAACTATTTTTTTTTCTTTTTGTGATTTTTTTAATAATATTTTTTTAAAAGTGATAAAATGCTCTCGTGCTGCGACTTTTAGATATTTTGACTATATGATATTTTGGTCGAATACGTAATAACCGCCGTCTAGAGGCAGAGCATTCGACACTCGTTATGCAGGACCCGGGTTCGAATCCCATATTTTTATAACTTTTAATTTTTTTTTATCAACGATTTGTAATAATGTAGTAAAAAATTAGATAAATTTGTTAATTTAAACTTAATTTACTTTACGGTACCTATATGATATTTTGGTCGAAATATAGCTTACAAATCGAGTCGGTAGAGTCGCTCGGTATTTTGATTAATTATTTTTATTTATCAACGATTTGTAATAATGTACTAAAAAATTACATAAATTTGTTAATTTACCTTTACTTTAATTTACGATACCTATATGATATTTTGGTCGAAATATAGCTTACAAATCGAGCCGGTAGAGTCGCTCGGTATTTTGATTAATTATTTTTTTTTATCAACAATTTGTAATAATGTAGTAAAAAATTACATAAATTTGTTAATTTACCTTTACTTTAATTTACGGTACCTTTATGATATTTTGGTCGAAATATAGCTTACAAATCGAGCTGGTAGAGTCGCTCGGTATTTTGATTAATTATTTTTATTTTGAATCATTAAAATTACTAATCAAGGCCGATAACGCCGCGTCGCGCGAAATATCTCTCCTCGCGGTCTAGAGGCAGAGCGTTCGACACTCGTTATGCAGGACCCGGGTTCGAATCCCATATTTTTATAATTTTTAATTTTTTTTTATCATATGCTACTTATAAATATGTCAATAGACAGAAAAAAAGAGAGAATGAAATGAAAAGAGAGAGAGAAGAATAATAAGAGTTTCACTTCCGTCGTGCGTAGGCTTGCCACACACTGTATTTTTTTTTAAAAAAAGGAAGGAGAGGAGTTCTAGGAAGGAAACAGGTGAGAGGAGTGAGTAGGAATCTAGGAATCAGTGTGTCCAGAAGGCGATTCGTGGTGAGGTCTAAGAGTCTCAGCTGGGGGGTAGGCCTATCCTAAACTCACCTCACCCGGTGGACCCGGGCACCCCTGCTAAATCACCAAACGTAGCGAACCACTTGTGGTGACCTACTATGGTGAAGTTATCGGTTATACCGCGTCCCAAATTGATTGGCCTGAATGGCCTAATGATGAAATATATTGATTTTTAAGAACACGTAAAAATACATTGCCTTAAGGCGATGCCATAGGTAGTAATGCAAAATCATGTGTTTTTGATTTGAAAATTTGGTCGCCTAGAAATGTTTCAGATGCTTTAATTAAATACTGCGAGTAAAATACATCTTGGCCTTTGAAAAGATCGAGTATTTTTTAGATAAGTGTTTTTACTAGCCCAGAAAAAAATAATGTATAAGGCCTATAAAAACTGCTTTAAAGTTCAAAATCTCATACTTACAAACCCATTTTCGGTTATGATTTTATTGTATAGTGTGGAAAATTAAGTTATTTATAAAATGATCGAAAAAAAATTAAATATTTATACCTATCATCCACAAAATAAAATAAAAGGCACTTTTTGGCCATGTTTTTTTCTTGCATTAATCAAACAGGCGGATGTAAGGGTTGTTATTGATAGCGGCCCAATTAAAAATATTGCACGACGTAGTGCATCGCCTTAAAAGTTAAACCTGAAACGTATCAATTAATTTGTATACGGCCTGCAGTCCCGTTTGCAGAGATTTTAAATAAATTTGCTTCATTTTATACCAGTAAGTTATCTCCGTCCAGTATTTAAAATACACATGTGCTTTTATAATCCACTGAATAAAGGAATAGAACATATTTATCAACTTAAAGATATGAAAAATTCACATTTCTCTTCTATGCGCGAAGAAAACATTTTTTTGTAATTGATACAGTAACCATCAAAATTATGAATTTCATATTTGAATAGTGGTATCTTTTTTAAAGAAGTTTAATTTAACTGAAATAAAAGGTTTAATTAAGTTTAATTATTATTTATTTAATTTCGAAGGATGAATGAATAATCTGAATATCTGAGAGAAATTAACAGAATAGGAGGGATAAATTGAATGACCTCAAAACCAAGAGTACAACAGTTTTTGAATAGCAGCAATAATTTGTAGCTAGTGTTATCAGTCCAATGGTGTTGCCTTCGGTGCCTTAACTTTTAGGTATAAAAGTTAGTTTTTAGTTGTTTTTGACGTATAAATTATACCGTTCTTCATGTCGTGATGAAATGTTCAAAAATGTTACAGAAGTTCATTTCACTTACAATATTCCACTTATAATTCAAATTAAATCCACCTTTTTCAAGAACGCCGCCTCTCAGATTATACTTGATATGTATATTTGATGATTAAACACTCATATATTAATTTTAGATTTGATTGAAAAAATGATAATGTTTATGCCTCTTTTAACGACTCAATAAATTCTAAAAAAATTGTGAAGGAACACTGCGAAGATTTTATTGTCTACTTTGGTCATATTTCATAGATGGCATCTATATAAATCTTTATGATTTGTGTTCGTTAAATCGTTTGTTATTCTCAAATCGATTATATCTGCTAACGCGGAGCCTCCCATAGATGTTTGATTTACGATGCTTTTATTGCTCGCTTGCTAAAAACCTGTAAATTATGAACTTTCTTGATTTCTTCAACGATGATGACAAACGGAAGGCCAAAATAATTGTGGTAGGTCTACCCAAATTTATCTTTAACATTATGTAATTTCAGTTAAATAATATGGGTTCTCGACATCACCCTTTTAAATTGCATTAACGTGAAATGAAATGATTGATAGTTGATTTTTATTTGTTTAACTGAGTCCCAACTATTCCTAACCGTCTAGAGTCAGTGATATTACGGCATCCTCAAATAAATTACGTAATGTTGTGAGGTTGAAGGTCTTGGGGAGGGGAAGAGGAAGATGAAAATGTACCTGGAAATCATTTCAAGCATCTTTTCGATTCTAAATTGTGGTCTTTCACCAGGGCAATTTTAACAGTATGTAGTACTCTAGAATATCCCGGACTATGGCGTCCTCAAATAAATTGCGGAATGTTGTAAGGTTGAAGGTGTTGAGGAGGGAAAGGAGAGGGAATAGGAAGATGAAGATGTACCTGGCAATCATTGCAAGCAACGTTTCGATTCTAAATGGTGGTCTTTCACCAGGGCGATTCTAACAGAATATAGTACTCTGGAATATCCCGCAAATTAGGTACAAATCCATTTGATTGCACAAATCCTAATACCCACGCCTTACAAATTTGATTGTTCTACTGATGTCTGATACAGAACTTTATAATGGTGTCTTGAAAGTGCAGTTTTATTACGCTTTTATATGAACAGCTTTTTTTATTACGAGCTTCATATTATCACAAGTGAACTGTCAATAAACAAGATAATAATATGTAATTATTGAAGACAATATTACCGATTCCCACGATTACCCTGGTAATGCAAGGGTCCTGGGTTCGAGTCCTAGTTGTGACCGAATCTTTTTCTGATTTTTCTGTTTCAGATTTTCATTTAGGAATCGGTAATATAGTCCACAATAATTAAATATTACAATTTGATGTTTTACTCACTAAGTTATTCCAAAAAATAAAAAGATAATAATATACCATATTGTTTATTATACGCCTATTTTTTTACTTATTATATTGTAGAAATGGAACTCTGGTAATGTCGGGTATAAAAATCAGTCAAAAATAATAATAATAAATTCTGAACATTTAATGGGATTTTACTATCTCAAATCTGCTCAGATCCATTAAAATAAAATTGACACATTTGTTTTACGATTAAAAATTCTTTTATCCGAACGAATTCCGTGTAGGCGATTTTGAAAGTGATATTACATGAAATTAAGAACAAAACTAGTTTTCCAAACGCATTTTATAGCTCATAAGACATAATAAAATAACATATAACCAATGTTAAAATATTAATGTCTTTATTATGCCTAGAACGCTCGTTATAATATTTTATTTCTAAAGTTAGGGATTGTCCCCTGTTTCTTGACAATTTAGGGAAGTGTGAAAATATTACAAAATTTAAAAGAGGTTTTTAGAGGAAGCTACAAGCCAAAAATTTGTAAATATATATATATATATACCTAACATATCATATGTCTTATCCTACATCATTAATTTCCTAAAATCTAAAAAAAGCTTAGCTTATGTTTCTAAACTTTGTAGCGGCCAAATTTGGAACTATCAAACGAAAATATTTATTTATTTAGTAAATTAATATTATTAAATAATAAAAATAATATAAATAATATATTTTTTACAGTGAAATTAAAAAATAAACTCATTTCGGGAAAGACGTTAATAAAATAAAAACTTATTTTTACATAAGAAAACGAATTTAAAATGGAGTTCAATGAACAGTGTATGTATATAGATTTTAAAACAGACTAGACAGATTTAACTCAGTTAAATGGAAAATATTTCATAAATACATTAAAAGATGTAAACATCTTTTGGAGTTCCAATGAAAGAATGTGTCACTCATTAGTAAAACTGCTGAGGAAATAGCTTTTAAAAGCTTTTGCCAAAGTTATTTTTTTCGTTGGTGTAAGTTTTAGATTACTAAGATAATTTTTATCCATACTTTTTTGTATCATAAGTAACCACAGTAACAAAACCACCAATTGCAAAGTTATGTGTGTTGTTCTGTCATCCAAAATAATATAGATAATAATAATATCATTATTTGCGTTATGTTTCAATAAAGATAAAATTATTAAAATAATAACTCAATCAATATTTTTAATGATGATTGTGTCTGTCATTAACATGCAGCTCAGCTTTGATCGGAATATCGGTGGAAATACTTTATTAACAATGCAAAAAGTTATAATGAAGCAAGATCATTAAACATGGAGAGACCTCTTTTTCTCTTCGGAAGGACAATGCACCAGAGAGAGATGGTTGCTAACTGTCACTTGAGACAATGGCTCAAGATGGGTAAGAAAGGATAAAGCAATAAAGTAACATTTTAATTAAAATATTTTATAACTGACTTTCAAAAGTTGAAACTATTTGTTATTGTAAATGGATTTGACATTTTTATGTTTGAATTATCCCATAAAAACTAATACTGATAGCTGGTGCAAAGAAAAACTAACTAATGAAATTATAATATTTACTGTGTAGGTAGTACATCATCTTGCAGTTATTTTTTTTAAGAAATACAAACATTCCCGGGTTACGAATAATCTGACAATATTTGAAAATCTCCTACTATCGCCACAGTAAGCGGAAAATGGATGGAGGACTTAGCCAGCCGAGGAATTGAACACACAACGCCTGGGTGAAACTCAAACGCGATATCAACTCAGCCACCGACCGGTCAAAAAAAACAATAAACGTGTCCGTTTTAAAGACACTCCTTAGGCTGAAATAGATTCTCCTTCACTGTAATTGTACTGATGTATTTTTAAAATAATTTGTACGTATTAAGGATTTCGAGCGTATCTGAATAGGTACTTAAGCACAAGTTTTACAATTTATTAGTTTGGTTTAATAAACCGAATTTTTTGGATATTTCTATTTTTTTATTTTATTTTTCAATCTTTCGGAATTTCGTCCAATCATAGACATCCCGTTCCAAAGATACCAGACTCGTTGTCACCGCATTCTCTTACTAGGACCACTGCATTTGCTCCTTTTTTGTTGACATGACGCAAGTACGGCAAGGCTCTGCCTGACCCTATATGGAAAGGGCTTGTTCTTAGATAGGTCCCCTGATACCGTTCCAGAACTTCAACGGGAACGACGGCAAGAAACGTCTATTTGGAGACCATCCGAGAATGTTTATTGCTCTTCTGTTCCGAAGATGTTATAGCGCCGATCGGCGAAGCGTCAAAGAAAACCGTTGGATAGAATTGTAAGGAATTTGTAGTATTTTTTAATATTCTAAATCTTATAAGGGCAAAACTATGTACCTTCACTGTAAATAAAATAATAACAAGGATAAAAAATATCTATTCAAAAACTTGCAGCTGTGAGAATCTACTACGAACACACGATACTCTCATGAATACTTACTGTAAGCGCCCTTGAGATGATTTTAATTAATCAAATAATCCAATCACTATTATTATACTCGCTATATACAACTCACGATACTCGCCTGAAGAAATACAATAATTTCAAATCGAAACGTGGCTTGACATTGCTTTGGCCAGGTTTAGTGAATATTTTATGAGACAGCTCTGTTTTTCCCGATTTGTGTTATAATGAGTGTCTCTTTAAGACCCACATTAATAAATCTTTTCCTACATCCCCCGCCTTAAAACGCCTCACAACGCTACCCAACCCGATAGAAATATAGTTCCCTTGTCTACACAATATACAGACAGGGACGCTCTTGTAAGGTGTTATTAAATTTTTTTAAATGAGTGATTTGGAGTGATAGATGTTTGAAATGACTTTAGCCATGCTTGGTGACCAGATCTGAATAACCAGACACTACCCAACCTTCATATTACCTCCTTACTTATTTCATCTCTGGGGCGATTCATACACTCTTGAATATACCGTGGTGACACTCTGTATTTATTATAAACTTAATGTGGAAAATATAAATTCAATATACTTGCTCACGATGGGAATCGACCTCTGAATTGTAATTCGTTAAATATGTTGCTCTTAACAGTTTAAAATTAAAATTATACCTAACATTACTTTGACATTTGCATCAAAGTGTGCAAAATGTATATTCCTTTTATAAAAATAATCTGATTTGCTAATAAATTAATGTTTGCATCATTCCTGATAAGAATGCACAAATTATTTTAATCAGGTAATTAATATGCATGCCTATCATATATTTCCTATGTATATTATCTGGCTCACAAAAATATTTCGCGGAAAAAAACAACAAAAAAAAGCAGTCCAGTCCATTCTCTTATTTGTTAATAATAAATACATTTTTAACGCTATTAAACTGCATGAATATTTTAAGAAGAATCCAATAAACAAGGAGAAAGGAAGTTCTTAGAAGAATCGTAATTCATCTGTAATAGAGCTACATAAAATGAATTCAAAGCAAAACTAACCGGCTAACCAACACACCATTTGTACACAGTGGTAGGCAGAGAGAACGGACCTCTACACAATCCTTGATTCATCAAAATCCATACAGCGTTTCATTACATTTGGCTTTTCTGTTCATTTTGCTTGTCAAGAGTTTTAAATGCCTGGAACCGGCGAAAAAAATAGATATATTAATTTATTAGCCACATTGTAAGTCTGAACGGAGTGGGAAAAGGAAGAAAACTACTCCGGGGTGAGATAGGGTAAAATCGAACAGTTCCTAGCATTTCAGAGAAAATGATTACAAAACATATCTAAAACCATTTGGTAGATTCAAAGTTTAGAATGGTGAGCTTGAACTCACTACTATTAGCGGAGAATATTTCAATCTTGAACGATGTTAAAATTAATTATATTTCCATGAATAACTCTTTTATTAAGGACACCTGTATTTGAACCAGACACAGAGACATCTCAGAGTACACACATTGTACCTATATTTTAACATAATAACCAGTATAAAAATAAGAGAGACCGTGTAAATAATATCATAAATATTTACCAGGAGCATAGTACTTGGAGAAGTAAACCATAAGTTATGTAATAAATAAAGCCAGTTTGACTGAATAAGTGCAAATAGTAACGAAATCATAAAATCAAGATTATCAGGAGCGCAGCAACAGCAGAAGTTTATCACCTATGGTAAGAAGTCACAGCCATAAGTGATCGTGCACTTAAAAGGTAACTGGAAAACGCGGCTTTTTGTCGTCTCGCGTGCCGGGGAAAAAATTGCAAGCAATCACGTATGTCGGTAAGATTGTAAAATTAAAACAAAGAAAGTACCATTGCTGATGAGCGGTAATGACTAATGACGATTTATGTATGTATTGAAAATAGGTAATTCACAGTGCATTGTGAATTACATAATAAACAGGGAAAATCCTTTAGAATATAAGGTATTTACCTAATGTAAGATCTACATATGAAACGAAAAAAAGCAAAACGAACTCTAAGCAGAATTCTTGCCTGAGCAGACTATGCAATAATTACAATAGCATATTTTCCAAGGTTGATATTTTCAGTTGCGAAAATAAAAGAATATTTCTCTGATGTTGTGAATAATGTTAATGTCTCTATTGTTTATATCTCTTTTATGATTTGATTTATATCTACAACCTCTCTCCATGGCTATTAATGTATTGTTTTGTAATTTTTTCTTTTAATATAATCTTTTGTTTTGTGTAATTTTTTTAATTCATATTCCTTTCTCACAAATTTAATTTACTTATTCCATATTATGCTGTCTCAGTAGAGGTAAAGTCACAAGGAAGAAATCTATAATTGGTTTTATTATACTATGTAATACTTATGTAAAAACTGATTAAATGTAAACTGTCGATTTCCCGAAAATGAATAAATATGTCCTATAAGCAGTGTAAATCCAAATCCAAAATGTAAGAATACAATTATTTTAAGAAAATCTGATTTAATAGAAACCATCAAATATACCCGACGGCCTCGGTAGTCGAGTGGTAAGGCTCTCTACTAGCAAGCTGGAGGTCGCGGGTTCAAATCCCAGCATGCTCAAGTAAATTTTAGTTGATTAATTTGTGTTATTTACATTGTAGATACATTTGCGGCACGTTCCAGAGTGGAAGATACTCTCAGTATAGCCCTGGTGGAAGACAACCATTCAGAATTGAAGTTTACTTGAAATGGCTTTGGCCGTGTTTGGAGATCAGGTCTGAATAGCCACGTACTTCTTCACCTTCCTCTTTTTCATCTTCTTCTCCTTCCTACTATCTACAGCCTCATATCGTACCCTAATTCAGGATGCCATATTATTACGAGCTTAAAACGGTTGAGAACAATTGAAGCAAAAAAAAACCTACTAACTACCAATAGAAAAGACGCAGTTTTGTGAAAGTTCACTTCAAGTATGCAACGAACTTCCTCTAGCTAAAATAATACAATACATAAAATTAGAGATATGTAGATAGTATGTAGGTATATTTTATTTGCTTACAAAACGATGTAAGCAGATGCACCGCCCTTACGTCAAACTCCAGGAAGTCAACCTTGGACTTTGATTAATCGTAATCGTAAACGGCGTCCCATCACCGTACGAGGTAGTCAAAAGGACCAGGAGGAAGTGAAATACTTCCATCTTTACCCCTTGCATCCAGAGACTACAGTAGATGACTTAACATCGCACCTCAAAACAATAAGTAAATCTGTCAGTATCTCCTCATTTAAGATAACAAAAATCAAAACGAGGGGAGAATATGCGTCATTTAAAATCGGTGTACCCGGGTCAGCGGTGGCAGAATTACTGCAATCTAAGCATTGGCCTAAGCATTCGTTCTTAAAAGAATGGGTCAATAAGGTAATTACACCACGGCTACCAAATTTTAAACCTAGTTGACAGTACAATAGTTTTCATTTCTTTTACCAAAACGTTAGGGGACTGAAAACTAAATGTTCTCTATTTTATTCTAACGTTTTGGTAAACAATTACGATGTAATAGGGCTCACTGAGACTTGGCTGAACTCCAGTGTGTGCAACCAGGAGTTATTCGATGACAGCTTTCAAGTGTACAGAAAAGACAGAGATAGTGGTAGTGGCCACAGACAAGGCGGAGGCTGCCTTTTGGCTGTCAAAACTAAGTTTAAGGCCGAACACATGCCTGATCTGGAAGCTGACATCGAAGACTTGTGGATAAAAATTACAATCGATTTGTTTGTTACTTTTATATGTGTAATATATTTTCCACCGGCATCAACTCTGGAAACATATCAACTATTCTTCGACAAGTTTCACGAAAACGTGGATCTTCTCGGAGGAAGGAATATTATTGTTTTGGGAGATTTCAACATCCATTCAGCGCGTAGCGGCAAGGATGTTGAAAATGACCTCAAATTTTTATGCGAAGTGTTTGGGCTCACCCAGAATAATGGTATTCCCAATTCTGAGTTGAGGATGTTGGATCTCGTTTTGTGTAACATTGAATTAAATGTCATACATAGCGATTCTCCCCTCGTATATGAGGACAAATATCACCCCGCATTAGAGTTCCGGTATTCTTGTAAAAAGCCTCCGAAGACTACCAAATTACCTAAAACTACAGACGGCACTTTGCGGGGATGGATTTTTGGTAGGGGTGATTTTGTCAAACTTTATCAGATGATGAGCCAATTGGATTGGCATGAACTTTCTAAATTCGATACCGTTAATGAGACTCTACACCATTTTTATTCATGTATATATAATGTATTTGACGCTTGCTTCCCTAGGAAACCTCCCAACAGAGGTGGACGTAGATATCCGAAGTGGTTCACTAGAGATACCATCAGGAGCATTGAGAAAAAACATGCTCACCATAAAAAATGGAAAGCTACTGGTGACCAAAATGAGTATGAAATGTTCAGTAATCTCAGAGCAGTTGTTAGAAGAAATGTTCATATAGCATTCCGAACGTATGTCGACTCAATAGAGAGTGATATCAAGCATGATCCCAAGGCATTTTGGGACTATGTAAAATCACTGCGCAAGGATGGTGGTATAACAGACATCATGATGCATGGTGATCGGGAAGTTAGAGGAGCGGATGTAGCCAATGCATTTGCAACCCATTTCCAATCAGTGTACAGTAATGAGCCTCCATTACTAAATCCCATTTCTGCTTCCAAGTTGAATGTGAAGGGAGCCCAAAACATTGATATAAGTCATATAGACGAATCAGATGTTAAATCTTCAATTAATAACATGAAACATACACATTCACTTGGGCCAGACTTTCTTCCAGTATTTTTTTTAAAAGGATGTGTTGAATTTTTAAAAATGCCACTAAGTTTTATATTCAACCTATCTTTAGATACTGGTATATTTCCTGATTCCTGGAAAGTCTCAAAAATTTGTCCCATTTTCAAAAGTGGATCAAAGACATCTGTCGAAAATTTCAGGCCAGTGGCAATACTTTCCGCCCCGGCTAAGTTATTCGAATCGATAATTCATAAACATGTGCTGTTTCAAGTAGAGCCTTTCTTAATATCGGAACAGCATGGGTTTAGAAAAGGTCGATCAACAGATACTAACCTACTGGTACTCACAGATTATGTTTCCAAATCTTTAGATAAGGGCTACCAAGTAGATTGCTCATATAATGATTTCTCGAAGGCATTTGATACCGTAAACCATGACATATTATTAAATAAATTGTCAACTATAGGTTTTTCTTTACGGTTTCTCATATTCTTTGCAAGCTATTTTACTGGAAGAAAGCAATTTGTATCTCATGGAATATTCATGTCAAAATTATTCCTTGTACTCTCAGGCGTTCCACAGGGCTCTAATTTAGGACCGCTCCTCTTTCTAATTTTTATTAACGATATTACAGAAAATATTCTGCATTCCAGGTCACTTCTTTTTGCTGATGACCTAAAACTATTCTTGGAAATTAAAACTTTAGAAGACTGCATTCGACTCCAATCGGACATTAATAGAATTGTTGACTGGAGTAAACGGAATCGGATCGAATTCAATATTTCTAAATGTTTCATTCTTTCTTTCACAAGGGCACGTCATACCTGGTTTTACCGGTATACCATGAATGCCCGAAGTTTAAAACGTGTCTCCACTATGAAAGATCTTGGCATCATGTTTGATAGTAGGCTGACATTTCATGCTCATATCGAAATGACGTGTAGTGCTTCACTGAAAATGCTGGGCTTCGTCCTACGCACTGCGATGAATTTTAGAGACACCCGGGTTCTCCAAGTGCTATACATTGCGTTGGTTAGGAGTAGGCTTGAGAGTGGGTCGGTGGTTTGGAGCCCACATCAGGTGAAGTATTCCCTCATGTTGGAGAGAGTGCAGAAGAAATTTCTGAGATTCCTCTACCTGAGGGAGTATGGCTACTACCCGTGGCTCTATCCTACTGACTTTCTCTTGGGCATGCTCGGTATGAACCATCTACGGGTCAGAAGAGATGTGCATATTGTATCACACTTCTTCAAACTGATTCGTGGATGGTTAGTAAATCCGACTATCATGGAGAGTATTAGTCTCTATGTTCCTGATGGTTATCTCCGTCACCGACAGCATAGACTGTTTTATCTCCCGGCCTGCAGGACTAACTTGCCAATGGTCATGCCGGTGGGGAGAGCAGTCTTGCTGTTGAACAGAATTAATTCGGATATCGACATATTTAGCATCGGTGAAGCTGCCTTTAAAAGGCAAGCTCTATTGATGCTGGTATAGTTTATACACCGCTAACTATTATGTAATACCATTTTACAAATATACTTAAAAACGAAATAAAATGTAATTTTGTAATGTTTTTAAAGGAATAAACAAATTGAATTGAATTGAATTGAATTGAATTGAACGATGTAGGTATATTTTATTTGCTTACAACGTAGATATATTTTTTTAGCTTACAAAACGATGAAGGTATTTTTATTTTCTCACAAAACGATGTAGGTATACTTTATTTTCTCACAAAACGATGTAATTGTATTTTGTAACGCATTAAAATAAAACAATGTACTATTTAATAGGGTTCCATTCTCTAATTCTTACAATGTACTAAACTTATATCTAACGTGAACCAAGACTATACTGAATTGTGGTAATGTATGTATGTATTTCGGAAAAAGCATCTCCCGGATTGAACCAGAAAAAACTAGAAAAGTTAGTGGTTTCCAATTTTTGGTTCAGAAATAAAAACCTTATTATTGTCCCGATGGTCTGTTGCATTTGCAAAATTATGAATAAAAGATCGCGTTGTAAAAATACACAAAGAAAAATAAGTATTTCTAATTTATTAAAAACTAATTCAAATTATTGGTAATCCGGTTAAAAACGGGATTGCAGAACGTTTCCTGATAAACTTTTATTAAATTCATTATATATCGCAACACGTGCTCATGCACCTGCATTTTCCTTGATAATTACGAAATGCGAAAATAATAAAATATTTATAAACGCGTGTTTTGACATCTGTATTTTACTAATGGTTTATCAGGAAACCTACCAATTCATTCGTTAAGGGCCTGTAATCCCGTTTCTAACCGGATTACGAATAATTGGTAGAGATTTAAAAGAAAGAAAAATAAACATCACTCATTCAATACATGTACATATGTTTAAAAAAATGGTGTTTGATAATAATAATAATATTTTGAAAATTTGTATAGCTTCGTTTTTGTGCAAAATCACCTCAAGATTAGATATTTAAAAATATATATTTTTCCCACTTATTTGTGTGCCTACCTAACTATTTCGATGCGTAAAACTTTGATTGCTTCTTAAAATTATTGAAATAAAATACATATAAAACATTTAGTAACTTGCGAAAAAATCTTAATTAAATAAATAAATAATATTCTAAATGCGACCGGCGCAGGCCTCCGATTCTCGGGGCACTGTCCGGCCTCACCTGTGTTTACTCTTCTCGCCGTCGCCATGGCAACGATTATATTACTACCTGTTCCTTCCTCTTTTCACAACTAACCTGCTGTTAAAAGAAAGCCACCGAGTAAGAAGGTCCAACCATTCACGTGAAAATCATTGTCATTTCTAAGGCATTTATATTTTTTGTTACTTGGTGGTCGGTGCTGCGCGCAATTTTATTGGTTACCCGCGGTAGTGAGGTAGTATAAAGCTTAGCGGTAGATAGGCGAGAATCTCATCTATACACCTGTTTCGAAGGCGGTTTGACAGGTAGGCATGTGCGCCGGTTTTCTAAATGCATTAATTATGAAACATTTCGATTTGCATAAGTAATTATTATTACAAAATCATTTACTCACGAGCGAGTAGAATAATCATTATATTGTCTTCTAGTGGGAGGAAATTACGCACAGCTGGTAAAAATAGACGCAATTATAAAATCAGTTTGGATTGTCCGCTAAATGAAAGGCAAGGTGATTTTATTATAGATAATTTGGACAAATTGCCTGAAGGCGCATTAAATAAATTGTTACGGTTGCTTGATGATTTTACTTTTACAGTGCATAGTAAATTTCAATTTGATAACTTTATATCAATTCATTTACCTTCTACTAGTTCATTAAAATCTTTATCTGATTTTGATATCAATATTCAATATTACATGGAACGGTCCAAAATCAGCTAACGTGTTATTAGTAATTTTATCTTGACTGGTTGCGTCAAATCATTTTTTCTAGTAGATCTTTTAGAAAGGAAAAAAATCTACACCATTACCTTATTATATAATTATTTATCGAATCACTTTAAATTATTCGTATTCCGGTTACAAACGGGATTGCAGGCCCTTGACGAGTGAATTGATAGGTTTCCTGATAAACTTTTAGTAAAATACGAATGTATTTATCACGATGTCAGAACACGTGATCATGAAAATCCTTATATTTTCGCATTTCTTCATTATATATTATCAAGGCAAACGCAGGTATCTGAACACGTATTCCGATGTATTATGAATATATTAAAAAAATATAAGGAAACGGCCTGCAATCCGGTTTTTAACCGAATTATTCTTAATAGATGGGCAATACTCATTTTTCTCCATGCATATAAAACGTTTGTATTTAGCAAATGGGTTTTGTAGGTTTGTTCACCTATATGCATTGTGCGTGTGTTATGTGTAATATTCGTATTTTTACATTTGAAAAAATACTTTGAAAGAAAGCAATTGCTTGGTGCTGTTCTCTTTTTTAGGCAGGTGGGTACTAGGTAAGTGACGTGTTTTGTTAATATTTGTCGAAAGCTGTTGAAACGATTTATAAATAACTACCCACGGAAATGTTAGAAGTTAGATACACATTTTTGAACACATGAGTTTCTGATAAATTAGTGTCAAAAAATGAATTTGGTATTCATTTATTAAAGGTTATTATTACAAATTTTACTTTGAATTATGTCGGGTTGCAGGGTGAAGATTTTCTTAATAACAGTTAACCTCCGATAAGAAACATTATTTGAATAGGAAGAACTGTTGGGAACCGTAGTGAAGAGTTGTTCATATTTCGTAACATTAAGATTATCACACGATTAATCTTTATTTTATTAGTATAGTCAATTTGTATGAATTAAATGTTATTTAAATATCCTATCGGCGCAGTTGTCTCTCTCGCACCGTTAAAACACTAGTCATCAGACCGGTCAAGTAATACACACACATACGTTAGAACGACACCCATTATTATACTAGCGCCCAGAAATAACTAATACGTGTGAGATCACATCATACATATATTGTATTACAGATATAGTGACCATACAAACACACGCACACTGGTAATAAACTCGCATACTTGGAAGAAATAATCGATGCACACAAACAACGGCCTGAAATAATAATGGTACTCTTAATAATCCTAAGGCAGACTTTGTCCCAGGAGACTGGCCGAAGAAAAAAATGTTTTTTTGTACGTAGAAAAAAAAATCGTAAAGGTATATCATTTACAAGAGGCGCTGCTCCCAATCGTCTCGAGTCTAAGGCTATGGGATCCCCGATTGGGGTATGAGAGAAAGGTTAGGTAGTACCTGAATATTCAGATCTGATCACCATACACGGCTAAAGCCATTTCAAGCAACCTTTCAATTTTGAATAGTGGTCTTTTACCAGGGCGATACTGAAAGTATCGTCTACTGTGAACCTGCCGAGAATATTCGATTCGTATTCGAGAATTTTAAAATGCAGATAAATAATTATCGCACATTCTTTATTTTTTTAAATGAATATCGTTAGAGTTCCAACTGCTCCCACTTATGTGAAGGCAATGAGTGGCATTATGGAATCTACAATGGGGTATATTTTTTCGCAGAAGGAAGTGGGGAAGGAAATCATTGGCAATTCAGATGTGACATTAAACGTCATTCCATGTATCTACCACTTTAACCTACTTATTTTGCATAAAATAAGCAATTTTTTAAGATGGGGCAAAAATAATTATTCTCTTAAACTGTAATACGGAAAAAATAATTATAAGCTGCATGAGTAAAGTAAAATCTACGTCACCTCAGATAGCGTCCTTGTCTAGTGGGATACGGTATAGTTACATAAAGAAATTACCCACTACCACAAGACAAGGCTTTTAAATACGGATGCAAGTTTATTGACGCCCGTAAACCAAACTATATTGTGTCGAATATATTATGTGGAATGAAATCAAGATGGATTTAACGCGGCCTTAAATCTATCTGGACGGATAACTATCATTAAAAACGCTTAGCTATAAATTACCGGGGGAGATATTAAATCAAGGAGGCCGACACGATGGTTTGAAAGTGTCCGCATATTATGTCAAAAGTTGGATGTCGCTGTAAACTGAATCACAACACTATCCAACCGGGTGGCGACATAGTTCCCTTGCGTTTACACTGTACAGACAGAGACGCTCTGTGAGGGGTTCCATAAAAAAATGAAAAATTTTATAACCATTTTTTATGCATTTTCGGTCTTTAATAATTATATAAATATGTTAGGTTCCTAACTATAAGGTTTTGGATTCTAGCGACTCTCAAATTTGGTTCACACATTTTATATTGATGCAATGCTAAAGTTGCATAAAAATTGTCATCGTTATTTTCCCAAATACCGTAAACTAGAATTAAACATAATTGCATATGAAGTGAGAAGGAAAAGGTTAAGATGAAGAGTAATAAGAACATACCGAAAAGATAAAACCATTTCAAACAATTTTTCGATTCTGATTGATAATCGAACTAAATGTACATTGCACTTTGAAAGGCACTAAGAATTATGTTAGTTGTAATTTATTTTATATTACAATTTTTATTGAATTGTTTTATTAGCACTTTGTCGTGTTTGCATACCTGACCTGCAGGTTCAGATTCAAACGTCTTACCATTGTAACAGAGCTTGTCAAGTTGGCTGTTCATGGATTGGTAGTTATAAGAGGACCAAATTGCTAAAGTAGGTTGGTAGGGAGATACTTTACTGTATATGGTACTTTCAAACATTCAGTATCACAGTTATGCATATATCTGTAACACTAATAAATCAACGCTCCTATCGTTATTCCATGTAAGAATTAAAACTAACAATATTTACCGCTTCTGTCATCCATTTTTTATATACATCCGTGACCCAAAAACAACGTTACTTGTATTCTTTGTAAGGGAAAGCTCCGATGACACAAACGTTTATTTTATCCACGAAAATCGGGAGAGGAATGTGAAAACGTAGTATTTTTTCTATGGTTTGTTTTATGGTATTAGTGGCCTAATGGTAGCGCTATTGCCAATACCTTAAAAAGGGGGCTCGATCACATTGCCGCTAGCTTTTTAATTGGTTATGTAGCTTAATCTTTTATACACTACCTTTTTATTCTATATTCCGTATTTTACAGAAATTGGATTAACAGTAAGCATTATAGAAAGCACGAGATGTGTGGGTAGAATCAGCGTTAGGATTTATTGGCAAGTGTTTTTGACACGAATGGTCTACCAAAGAAATACTTGCTTCAAAGTACCGCAATAATTTAGTAATATTGCAGAAATACGCGATTTTTATGCAAGAATACCGCATAACTGCCCCCAACCGTCTGAAGCCAGCGGGACTATGTCACCCCAATTGGATTATGTTGTTAGGCCTAGGGAGTATATGGAAAGAACCTGAATATAGTCATCAGCCATCAAACACGCCTGAAGCCATTTCTGAAACTGAAATATGGTCTTTCATCAGTCGGAATCAAAACGTTGCTTGTAAAGCTTAAGTTGTATTTGGTATCAGATCGGAATAACCAGGTTTCTCCAACCTTCATCTTCTGTATATCTTTGCCCTCCTCACTACCTTCAGCCTCATACATAACCCAATTAGGGATGCGGTAATCTCACTGACTCAGTTGGAACTCTTGTGAAGTACTCGGGGTGGAATAGGTATCTTCAGACTACGAGTCTTCAAAAAAACGAAATTTTCTATACATGGCTTACAAGATCAGCCCCGACTACATAACTGATGAATTTACCATTTATGGTAATAATCAAATCGAAAAAAAAACAAAGATCTTTGTATGGAAAGCATTCATTTTTGTCATTCAGAAAATGCGGGATCGGATGCCTCGGCTACGCGCGGAATGCCCACTTGCCCCGGCTTACCTTTCATCAAATACCTTAAAAGGCCAAGCCATAGCCTATTACTTTAATACACCTGTATCCAGTGGACGGTGTTAGTAAATACCAGGGAATGGATTAAGATAGGATGCAGCCAAACTATGAATGGGTGATATAGTAATAGTCATAGAAGTTACTGAAATACCCTTCTCAAATCTAAAATCGAATCGCAGAAGACGCTGAAAATACAACATACTACATGCATCTCCCTTTAACATATCTTCCTACATTCCTCCGCCAAATTATTTTTTCCCAATTACCTGTCCCTGTGTGACAGTGTGAAGTACCTATATCAGTGACATCGCAATCATATTTATTATATATTACCAGTCTGTTAAGAAAACCTTTGTCATATAACATGTTCCCTTAGTACGTTTATTTTGAGTCTAATACGGAAGCTTCTACAGTGATCACCCGCAGTATCCATCAAGGTTATAATATCGATTTGCCACTAGACGTGTACCAAAGATTGAGAGTAATTCAGAATATCTTTCCAATTCTATCTGTTAACCACAACTACTTCAATAGTTTTGTGAAATATTATTAACTGTCCACAATAAAACCATGAATTGATTTGCATACAATATTTGTGATTTTAAATTGAAAAAATTAGAAAGCAATTAAATTAAATAAAAACAGTTAAAATTTTTGGAAGCTTTTTTTACGAAACTTTAAAAAATGCTTAAAGAGAATTTAAACTGTTTGTTGTAGGAGTAAAATTCAAATAGAATTGCCATTACCATAGTTGCTCTAATATAAGAATTCCAGAGCAAAAAGCTGTGCAAATACCATTACTTAAAAGTTTGCCGATATTATATTATTCGCCTTTCCTTTATTTTTAGGAAATTCTACGCCCTCTGGTCCTATAAACTCTGTTAACATTATTTTGAAATTTCGTTATTTTAAGTTTTAAAAACAGTCCATGGAATGAAAATTGTTGAATTGTTGACTGGATATTAAATAAATTATTCAATTCTACTATAATTATTAATTTGAGTACGTTTGAACTTATTTTTACAGCTGCTGAACGGAAAACTTTTTTGATTCCATACTTGTTTAAAAAGACGAAGAAACAAAAGCAAACAGTTGCTTGGTTATGGTTACCAAAAATACGATATCTCCTGGATGATGTAACAAGCATCAACATTCAACATGTCCTGTTAATTTTCTAATCCCACCGAGAGTAAAGCTTCTTCACATCAGCTAGTCGATCAGCCGGGCAATTAGAAGAGTAACCGTTTTATTCAAATTACACAGTGCCTGGCTAGTTACTAGTGGGTTTCTAATGAAAAAAAAACTGAATGTTTGGGCTTGATTTACCGGCGGGCGGACACGACGCAACGAGAGCAGGACGTTAATGGGTCGCTGTGATGAAATCACCTTTATTTACCGCCCGAGAGTCCCGTTTGTCAATGAGTGCTGACGGAAGAAAAAAATATTGTGAACTCGAGGTATTAGCATATTTCAAATACAAAAAAACTCAAAATTGCTCAGGTTTTTGGAATCTAACTTAATCAATTACTGTCTTACTAATTAGATGCTTACACGCCCGTTCAAAGTTAGCGTGGTAAAGCAGGCCTTGAGCCTGGTTTAAGACCGTTTTAACCAAACAAACACCATGGTAAAAAGTCAAGTTTTTAACTATTCTGATATTATTTACACTACGTTTTTAGTAATGTTTTTAAAGTTGAAAGATGTTGAAATGTTGCTTTAAATTAACTCAGTGGTGAATTTTTTATTTTTTTAAATCCATTTTTCTTGAACTAAAAACTAGGTAAGCATTTTAAGTGATTTTTGTGTAAGAAATTGTAACGAAACGTTTTTTTTTCAAATTTATTTTTGTATCAAATAATATCTTTGTTTGACTTTTCAAGTTAAAAACCGTTTTAATAAGAAATTTGTGTCAGAATATTTTGTTGATACATTTGGAATGGTAATAAGCGTTAGAAAATTAATTTGCGGAATGTCATTTTAGTTTTTTTTCAGGACGTCGGTTATTTCTCGTCTCTATTCCAAGGGGTTTGACTTATACTAGTTTCAAGTATGATATATTATGACTGATGTGATTAAAGTTTGTGAATTTATATTAACATAATGAGTGAACGTAAAATAAGGCACTGTATGTAAGTAAGAATCAGATTGATAAACGAGCCGTTTCGATGATTTACATTTGAATCGAGATTGCATTGCTTCTTCCTTAATCCGTCTAGCAATGTCACCAACTAGATCACGATAGTTCCTCTATTTATACGTACATAGTGCACAACAGGGAACTCTTGCAAAATCACATATCACATATTATATTTTACATTTGAACGAATATACCGACAAATTAAGATTTTATTAATATAAATTCACAATGAGAGGAAATTTAAAAAAAGGTGTAATTATGAAACACTTTTAACGTACAAATAACTAATATAACACAATTTTAACTAAAAAAAATTCTACTATCTGTCGACCGAACTCCATTGTATAAACGGGTCTCGCTCTTATTTGTTATGCAGTGACACCCGAATACCGCCACCTGCTTTTCGGTGGGCGGGGATCACTTTCTTGTTGGATTCTATCGCTACTCGATCTTTATTGTTGAAACAAAAACAAATCAAGGACTAAAACCACACGTACCTTTTTGTTATACTATCTTGTTCTCAACTATGGTAAGCATGATGCGAACGAACCCGTGGAATATACTTCAGTTCTTCATCATCATTGTATGTTAAATCATCTCAAATAATAGGAAAAATGTGCATAAGAGTAAAAATACGCACATAAGAAAGGTTTGTAGAAAGCTGTAGCGAACGCTTTATTCTCATTTTCATAAGAGATTCTTCCTCTCCTCCCCTTTACCTTAAACCTCAAAACATAACCAAATTGGCGATGACGTAGTCTCTCTGGCTCTAGATGGTAGGAACACTTGGAATTCTTGTGTGGTATTCAAGTAAAAAAATTGTTATTGCTAAAAATGGTCTAAGTAATAATTTGGAATTTGGTCAAACATTAGTGATTGGTATGAAATCAAATGAAAATCGTTAACTAATTTATCTTAAAAATCTAGAGAAATATTCTCTAGATTAATCACTCAAATTATCTAGTCCAGAGTGATGTAACGCAATGTTTAATTTTTGAAAATATTTTAATCATTAATGCCTGACATTATTCTCAAAAACACTCTAGTAGACATACGTACGAACTCACTGAACTTAAAAATAATTAGTTATTCTTCAATAGCGGAATAATAAAAATAAGAAATAAACTGATTTGTCTCATGTGATCAAGGAACAAGCCGGATTTCTTATCTGTCCCAGAGATGCTGTCTCTTAAAGGGATATTAATTGCCCGGTAATATCTAAAGTAACCCTCGTTATAGTCCTCCCGGCATACTGAATAGTCAGCGAGGAAGTTAAAACAATAATAATAAAACTGGATAAAATAAGAACTGGACGAAATCTATAGGAATAATTGTAGGTAAGTAAGATAAGCAGATTTTAAAGAAACCGGCGGCTTTGTTTGATATGTTGTCGTGTATTTTATAGACTTGGTTAACAACTAACTTCTGAAGTCTTAAATGTTTGAATAGCCTCAATGACCTCCGTGGTAAAGCGTTAAACTCTCTTACTCTAGACTAGGAGGTCGTGGGTTCAAATGAGCAATTAAAAAAATACAAATTTTATATATGTTTTTTTCTTCTTGAATTAAATAATTATTCAAAAAAATCATCTACAGGGCGCTTAACAACTTAATTTATTTAAACTATGACTAATAAATCACAGCTAAGATTTATGATTTTTTTGTTATTTTTTAAGTATTTTTCATTTGGTTATAAACTTTACATTTTATATCCACTGTACATCTATTATAAAACTACTATAAAAATATTCCATTACCTACGTACTAATATTTGAACTTCATAACATCGAGAACAACACAAAAAACTTAAAGAGAGTTCATTGAACATTTTGAAACCTTTATAATTAATATTGTTTTGTGTTGCCGATAAATTTATTTTGGGAAGTATAAAATCGTTGCAGCTTCTCGTAGAATAGCCATGGAATTTACTACGAATACTAACACTTTTAAACAAATAATCTGGTTAAATTTTATTTTTTAACCTGTTATAAATACTAGGGTATTAAAGACCAAACGTTGCCACACACTTGAAATATTACTAGTGATTTAAAACTAAGATTTATAACTAATGATTTGACTAACAACGAGCAACTAAGTGCTGAGTCTAATAATATAACTAGTCACATCTTAAACTTACTGCTTGTGACTTACAACTGATATTATTTATGACTAGTTAAAGTTAGCCATAATATTTTCTTCTCGTTTCAGAGCGGAATTTGCTCTCACTATCGCTAATGGTAGTTGTAAGTTTTCACTTATGTAAATATATATAATGTAGTTATATGCCTTCGTAAGTCTTGATGATTAATTATTTTTAAATAGACCTATTTAAATTTTACTTTTGTTGTATTGTATGGATGTATCTTGGAAGATGAAATAATACCACTTCCCGATAAAAGTAAAAAATATTTTTATAACGGGTTGATTTTAACGACATTTTTATTGTTATCGTATTTTCATCTAAGAATTACCAATATTAATTACCCTTATATAAATAAAAAGTTGGGGACACCCGAAGACATGGCACGATCACGTGAATCGGATACTTGAGTCGGCCCATGTCAAGAGTCAGAATAACAGAATAGTATGTATGAGACGATGTATAAATGTGAGTGAGGCAAGAAGTGTGTGCCAAGACCGAGTTGTTTGGCGGTCCGTCCTCTCTGCCTACCCTACGAGAAAACGGCGTGATGGTTAGTTAGTTATATAAAAATCGGACTGGTATATCCAAGGCTCTATCTATGTTGCAAATAAATTTCGGTAGAACTTTGCAATTATTCAAAAATATAACAGCCAAAATTAAGGGGAAATTGAAGGTAATATTTGTTATTCTAAGTTTGAAATATGAGATCGATAAAATTGATGGGAAATAATTAGGTCTAGATAATAGAGTGTTTTCCCGGTAAGACAGAGGTTCTCGGTTTGATTCCCATTTGCGACCAACCATTTAATTTTCTGTGTCATTTTCATGTTCTATTTTTCCTTGAAAACTTATTAATATAATCTTTTTCGATGATGAAATAACAATTTAAACAGTTAACCATTTTGTTAAAAGGTTGAGAACTTTCGTTTTAAAAAAAAGCGTTACTCAAAAATCTATTTTAAATAACTAGTTAAAAAATTATTTATTTACATTCATCAAATGATTTGCTTGACCCAAAAAAAGTGTTTCTTGCCAATAATAATTACCACCGATAGTTGGTCTCACCGTAATGAGAAACAAAAAGGCCATAATTATTTTTATGCAACAACGATGACTGTTTATTATGCCTGATGATTACTGGTTTTGCAGTAAAGCCATAATCATTTATTGAAGTTGTAATAGAAATTTTTAACTCAGACAAGACACTTCCAAGAAACTGAACGTCTTGTATACGGCTAGCAGATTCTTCTATAGTGACCACCTGCTAATCCTGTACAAATCTAATGTACCCCCAACAATTGAATTTTGAACCAACTCTGGGAGGAGCCCCCAAATACATGATAATAAAATTTGTGAAAGCGTATTTTATCACTTTTATAAAACAGTTTTTCGATACTTTCAAAAATATTTAAATTTTATTGCAAAGCGGAAATACACCAACCTTCTGCCAAAATACGGCAGAGGCCTGAGTAGTTAAGGTGATTTTTGGACTACCTTCACAATATCCCACGAGCATACACATCGTGTTTCATCAATATTAAAAAAAAACTTTCCAAACCAAGTTGTTATTATTACTAAGTAATGTACAAACCTTTAAAGTGTTCTGTTGTTCTAAGAAATTAGTATTACAAAAACGGTGTTTTCAAAGGCATTGACTTTCGGTAATTGAGATGATCGATCACTAAACGGTCATTGCATCAAAACGTGTGATAAATTGGGCGAAATCTCTCCTATTTCTCTCGGTGTGTAATTAGATTATAGAATACCTGGCTCAGGTGGTAAAGTTCATTGTTTACCCACACTTGAAATACTACTAAACTCACTGAGAGACCAACCAACACACCGTTGTTTTATTATTATACTCTGATATTTCATTTGATGGGGTATTCTGATTATATAAATAAATTTAAAAAAATAATATTGTTTTACGAAATAACCTTAAATTTTGTCCGTCCTTGTAAATTGGTATCGTGAAATAAAATCATTTTTTAAATGTATAATTTTACAGGATGGTTTTGTAGAAGTAGGTTGACAGCTTTATAATCCAGTTTTGCCCGTTTAATTTTTACAAAGATTTTATTGCTACCACTGTTTTGCAGTGCAATTCTAAAAAAAAATTATATTTCTGTGTATAAGGTGAGAATGAGTTTTTTGGAAATGAAGAAAGAGAAATTAAATAGATTAAATTTGTTATTAATAGAGACTACGTATTTAAAGATAATTTCCCGTAATGATCATTGCTAAAAGTTCAGTGTCCCATTTATGATATTTTAAAATGCTATGAATACCGCTAAAAAATTCGAAGAAGTTTTAAAATTTATTATGAGTATCGTGATAAAAAAGGTAATTTTAATATATTTGTTCATAATTTGAAAAACGATCTACAGACGCAAAACTGACGATAATTTCATCATGACGTAGAAAACGCTACCGGCTGGTAAGACGATTGTCACCGACGCTGGCTGATGTCATATTCACGAACAAATACGAACATGTCGTTTTGGCGGCAAATTAAAAAAAAAATGCACATTATTCGTCAATATAAAAATAAAACGAAAATGACATCAATGCGTAATTTAATTACGAGATTTACAAAAAACGGTATTTTTGAAAATATTCCTTATAACTTGAGCCTAGGAAGGTCTGTTGTACATCTTTCGTAATAAATATTAAGACTTAGTACAGAATTCACCTTCACCATAAACACAATACGGGCATTAGACAAGCGCGACCGGTCCCGCAATCCACTCCTAGTCGTGCCGCACACATTTGGTGAATTACACCAAAAGCGGCGACTTAATGAAAGGCCTGTCGGGTTCGGTTCCTGGCGCTTCACATTCGGCTATTAGCTATTACAGATACCATTTTATTATGAGTAAATGTATTGCGGTTTTGGCTAATGAGGATGTTTCATCGATACTGAAGGTATAATTAGAGTAAAGCCATCCACTAGACTAGAACACCTGTGAACTGGATATTATTATGTGCCTGTGAATTAAAAGTTACTGAGCCATTTTTAACTTCAAAGCGCTATTTTGTATTCTAGGTTATCGTTGCAATCTTTTATTATTTGCGAGTAGGTAGCACCTACATAGGAGGAAAATAGATAGAAAAAGGAAAAAGACTCTGGAGATCTTCATGTATTCAAGATTATATTCTTTAAATGTACTACCTAGATGAATGTACTAGTATGAACAAAATTTTATGAATGCCCAAATTTTGTGATTTATCAAATACTGATTTTTTTTAAGCGGAGATGGTTTACACGTAGTTCCCGTGAGCAATTAGGCCATAGGCCCATTGTGCTATTTCCCATTTTACCTCAATCCTTTAACAAAAACCCAGTCCCTTTAATAAAGTTCACCAGGGTTGTTATTGGGTATATGTCTTTTGGTTCTACTGTATGTATCCCCAGGTATCTGAGCCTAGTTCCCACCAGGGCAGGACATTGGTAAAATAGGTGAATTGGAGTTTCTTCATCCTCTTCACATTTCCTGCATCTGTTGGTGTTTTCAACTACTCCCAACATATACATGTGTCTCCTGAGATGGCAGTGTCCCGTTAGTAGTCCTACCAGTAGATCCTGATTTACTACAGATGCGCATTCTCATACTTGCTATATAATAAACAGGATTAACTAGACAAAAGGTTGCTTCTCAATGACGGTATAGTACCATAATATAGGAATTATAATTTTTCCCAAACTATGTACTTTTAGTTGCTTGTTGAATATGTTTTTGAACCTGAGATCTAGTGTTTCTAATAAACGTGTTAGTTGTTATTCCTTGTGTTTTGTATAATTAGAATCTTGCAATAAAGGCTTTACTAAAGCACTTGAAGCTTTCTAATAGGATTTGCATTATTAACTTTGTGATAGATTCTATACAGAGCGTATGTAGATATTATTAGGTATTACCTGGACATTATTATGTGCGACTTGTAGCCTACAAGCAACGGGTAAGGCTAGCCATCTCAACCCAGGCCATGACACTGAATCAAACCGATATGCGACATCTTAAATTTTATATATAGTAAAATAATATCCTCCTATGTATAATATATTTAAAAAAATATATAAAAAAGGTAAAAAGGTACCAATTATTATATTTATGGTCAGGAGACTTTTATGAACAACCAACATCCTTAAAAAAAATTATTTTTTTTATTTTATAACTTAATAAAATCATACTAATTGGATAATTTACATAGCGCCGTTTTTTGGGAAAAATCACCTCAAGGGCTCAGTAAAAATATATAATATATTTTTACAATGCTCTATTTTATAACTAACTAAATACTTTACGTTTAACAATTATTAACTTATGGCTAACATATCACATCCACCAGTTCGTCAATAACTAATAAAAAACGACTTAAACAATACATTTGATTAATGAACGTGATGCCGCGTTAAAATGTAGATAAATTTTTGTACAGACAGATAATATACAGGACAATACTTACCTAGGAGGACACTAGAGACTAATACGGTTTATTGATAAATATTTTTTACAGAAACATACTTTTAAAATTAAATAAAAAAATAGTATGATCTTGTACAAGTTAAGAGGCCGATTTGACAAAGTGCCCTGGCCTCGCTTACGGTGGTTATTAAAACATTAATAAATATATATTAAAATATTAATAAAATTTTTTTGGAAGTTGAGAAGCCGATTAGATTCAGTTTCCTGGCCTGGTTTAAGGTAGTAACGGGTAAGGCCGCCCTGCGAGCCCGCTGTATCGTATAATTAATACTTTATTGGCGCAATCAGCCCGTGAAATCTCCCCACAAACGGGTCGGATAAAAATCATGTAAATTCACCGCTGCTAGTAGGGCCAGAGGAAAAAGGAATCTCAAGTGGTGGTATATCGATTGGTGAGATCGAAATTGGTGCGAACCAGCATTTAATGGATAGTTTTGGTAAAGTGGTTACAGTTAATGAACCTGGTGTATAACCCTATTTTCACTCTCTCACATCCTATTGGCTTTTAAATCAGAGTACCTATCTCCACTAAATGCAGTTAGAAAAACATCGAAGGCATTTTTGAAACTTTCACTTGAAATTCGACACATATTTTAGAATTCAAAATTCAAAAAATTATTTCCTGCACAAAAATACAGAGAAGAAAAGGTATAGCTTAAAGGTTAAATCCGATTTCTTCCAGCTAACCCAACAAATACAAATTATATTACATAACCCAACAATTACATGTTGTATGTAAATCATAAATACAAAACAGAGGTATTTAATTTATGTAAGGTATTCATTTAAGGTCGCGATAATTCCTTTTTTAGCCAACGTTTTGGACAAAGTTACGTTATGTAACGTTGTCCAAAACGTCGGCTAAAGAAGGAGTTAGCGCAACATGGCATAACACCCCCAAAAAAAATAACGAAAATACTTTTGGCCGTGAAAATCTTAAATCATATTTGTAGTGACATTTGTTTTAAACAAATGTTTTTAGTGATGATTTAAATTTAAGTATTTGGAAACTTTAGATATTTTCTAACTACTCACATTGAATTTACAGATAATTCACTGTTGCTATGTATTGCCTGTATTAGAAGTCTTGAAAATGGCGACTAGCGCCATTTTTAAGTGCTGATACTGCTCACCCTTAATAGTATTATCTTTTTTTTTTTTATCATGCATGAAATTGTCTGTCATACCTTAATTTTATTTATTTATTTCATTTAAACGCCAATACGGCTTTTATGCGATAGTAATTATTCAATCTACCAGCCACTATTATTTATTTAAATGATGATATAAATTTTGACTTACATTAACACTTTTATCCTTGTTGATAGTACTGTGTCCCAATATGATATCTGAAACAAGAGAAAATAAAATCGTTAGTGGAAATTATTGAATTTGAGAGAAGTGTAAAATGAAATGCTTTTTGAAATAAATTACCAAATTTAACCGGAAAGGGGGAAAAATGAAAAAAATAATCATTATCCTTAAATGGAACTGGAATCATCCCTTTACCAATTAATATAATTATATTAAAGTTAGGTTAATTCTTCAAAATCATCATGAATGTCCTCAGTAAAAGAGACTAAGATCTAGATAGCTCTTAGAATATGGTATTTTTGGATGGGCCAGTGGAAATGAAAATATTTTAAAATCACCCGTAAAAACCCAAAAAGCTATAATGAACATTATTCTGAAAGTCCGTGTAAGAAATCTTCAAAAAACTTAACAGCATGCCACTTACAAAACTCTATTCTAAAACAATACTCCTTTACATTCATAAATACAAAACACAAGAAATAACAACCAACACATATATCAAAACACTAGATTTCAGGGTCAAAAATATATCCAACAAGAAACTAAAAATACAAAATTTAGGAAAAAAATCTTCCTATACTATGGTACTACAAAAATCTTCTCTCTTTCACAACAATATTTTAAAATTTCAATCTCAAAAAAAAGCTGAATAGAAAACCAAGGGAGATAAGAAATAGATCATATACTGATACCAAATACAGAATGGAACCAAAACCATTCAATTGAACAAAAAAACACAATTTAATATATTTATTAGTAGAATATATTTTTCATCCTTCTAAATTTAATATGTAAATGAAGTTCTCAGCACGGGAGATCCCAGCGAGGATATCATTATAACTATTTGTTACAAAAAAATAATAAAGTAAAATACTTATTATTATTACTATTAACTATTAGTCCGGATAGTGCAAAAATAAACCATTAATTAAGTTGAATGAAATGCAAATAAATTGTAAATATTTTTCCGGTGAGGATGATGTTAGTGGGGAAAGGAAGGAGATAAGGAAGAATCTGGCTGTTAAAATCTAGTCACCAAACATGGCTAAAACGTTTAGATTCCGAATGGTGGTGTTTTTACAGTGAAATTCTGTAATGGTAATAGCCAGATCTACGTTGAGGAAGTAAAAAAAATCCTTCATTCATTTGCATGAACCACCCTTTAACCCATCCGAAGAGTTATGTAATGTACATTATATTTTAAGGATTAATTGTGCAGGTTTCCATTGTATCGCCATTAATATTGTAAGCAGCAGGAAAAGGTACGCAGCATTAGCATGCAGTTCTATAATTCACCGGAGCGCTCTTCCCTTGTCAGACCGTTGTTATTATTTGTCCCGCTAAACCTGTGCGTACCGGGACATGTTGCAGCCAGCAAACCTTTAATGCCGCGGGAGATATGAGCATAGCCAGGGACAATGGATCGAGAGGCTGTTACTTCTCTGAGGGCTGGGTCAAACATTGTTGGCACTTGTTTTTGACGGTGGTGAATTGTTTTTATTTTGGTGTTGAGATATGCGAGTTGGATGATATAATATTCAAGTCATTAATATAAAATAATAATTCTTGATGAATTGGTGGCTAACATGCACTATTGCTACATTTATTAGAAGCTAGTCAAACTCAAGAATGTCAACTAATGTCTACTAATCTGCTGGCTTAAATAATTGAATAGGGGACGACCAGAGGTGGCATATGGTGAATATCACCTGGATAGAGACGTTTCCCAAGATCGATTCAAGAGTTCAACTGACGGAAATGGAAAAAATCGTTTTTGACGGACGACAAAACTCGTTAGTGGTATTAGTGGGATGGTAAATTTTTACTACATTGAACATAATTTTAGTTAATTAATTAAAGATGTGATTTTATGTAGTCCAAACTACGGTTATTCAGTCATATATCTATGCTTCTGAAAGGTTAGCACAATTCTTCAACAAAGTATGGACCATAACAATAGTCTGACTCCTAAAGTGTTCCGTGGTCTAACTTTTTTTAACCTCATATGTAGTTAGGTGTACCAAATTTTTCATTTTGAAAAAGTTCTTATTTGCAGGTACCTACTAAATAGAAGTACAATAGGTAATTGACGAAATCGTAATTAGTACATGTCTCTCAGTCACGCTTTGTTAGGGGCAGTATACCGACTTGTCAGATTATTTAAAAAAGTTAATGAAATATTATGATGACTGCCTATATCGAGGCACAATTTTGTCGAGAAAGTTAAAAATTTTTTTTACCTATTTATTTTACACGACACAAATCAGTACTTTTTCACAACCCAACATCTCTGTTCCAAAATTTTGTTTGTCCAAAATGAAAGTCTCAAATAGTGAGTTCTATAATTTTGAATTTTACATAGCTTCTTCTTAGGTCATTGGTTGCATACATTTTAGAAATGTTAAATTATTTAAAAAAAAATGTTAGAAGGCAAAATCTTTCAATTACTACTTCTACATTTTAAACTCTTTTAAGAGCTTTTAAACAGCCAAATAGCCTTTCTACTTTACTCCACATGGTTGTTTGCTTCAAACGTGGTTGACCAGTTTGATGGCCTTTAACCCAGCATAAAGCTCTGTGCACACGCACGCCGTTAGCTTTACCTGGCGAAGCTAGGCTTATGCGAAAACGGGCTTATAGTACGTGTTTTTTCGTGGCTACATCTGTTATTCTACGGGGCTATGAATAATATTGTAATATAGTAAACCTACGGCTCATTTTAACCGAGAATTTCAATTATAGTAACGGTTAAGGGTCAACGTAAGTCAAGCGAGCCGTTTCGAAATCATAATAATAAACAATGAACGGTTTGGAGTAACGTTGCGCGCTACAAAATATATTCCAATTAAGTTATGGCATATTGTTACTGCGCTGATAATGTAAGATATTAAAACGTAACACTTAACTACTTCACTAAGAATTTATCGGTAAAAACATACTCAATTTATTAATTGCAATACATTTTTCATAATTTGCGTTTAATAACAAAATGTTATGTTATCATGATAGGGTTCTAAACACAGATATTATCAAATTCAAGCAATTTTTTTCGAAAACGGTTTTTATATATGATTTCCGTCAATTAGTTCCAACCCCCCGAAGCCAGGGTATTGTTCGCCAAATAGTAGATCGATTGCAGTATGCTACGTGCGTGTTTTATGTGCCAGAAGCAAGGTTTATTTAATCAAATATTTTCTGATATCGAATTTTTTCTAGCCGGAATCTCTAAGTAAGTAATAAGTCATTAAAATTCTAAACTCATTTGTAAGCTACTTTTTTAACACTTGAAGTTTTAAAAATAAACTCATGATAAATAATGGGCGAGGATACTTATCGATCAATATTCATCTATGGCCTGTCTATAGTAGTTGCGAAATGCTTAGATAAAGTTGCAAAATATATTAATGTCTAAGTATCGGCATAAACGAGATAACTATTGACTAGCGAAACGTTTAGAAAAAATGTAGGTACCTACTACTATTATTTACCTTTAATTCATATAAATTAATAGTACATTAATCGAAATCTTCGAGATAACTTTCTATCGATAAATCATCCGCTATTTATGATGTTTCTTAATCGATTTGTCGACAGCCAAAATGGTTCGAATATATCCACCACTTTCTTGGCCATTATCTAACGCAAATTTGTAAAAATCACTGGATATAAATAAATTTTTTAAATTATAATAAAAAAATACTATATTAGAACCCCGATTAACTCATTAGAATATCGACCATAACACCCCCGACTATCGTAAGAACAACGGCATAATTTCATTATAATTTATTAAAATGACTTTTTTAGATTATTCTCATAAGTTAGTATAAAATATATCCCATGTGAACAAATCATGAACAGAATAAAGCCAATGTGCACTAAACAAGAGAAATATTGTTTATTAATATAATTGATAGATTTAAGCTTAAAAGGATAGTATTGTTAATCTGGAAATCTTTCCTAGTGATATATTTTTTAAATATAGCCAGTAAAATTATTTTCTTTAATAGTTTTTTAGATTATCTCAGAATGCCCAAACCATCATATTGGCTATATTTCTTATTCAGCGACGATATAAAATATGTATTGAAAATATAAGAACTATGTATTTTGGAATTCTAGAGTGTTACGTACAAAACAACCAAAAGTATAGTGTTGAAAAAATCAACGCATAGAAAATAATACACCTATTATAAAATAACTTTAAAAATTAAAAAAAAAAGTTTTAGCTGAGGATTGTACATTTCTTCTTAGGGATCGGAGTCAATCGCGCTACCGACCTTGCCACCCGGTAGGACTGACATTTATTTCATATATTAATTACATATGTCATCTGATTTTAGAGTCCGCGTGATTGACATCAAAAGTTAATATAATGCATTGTTATCGACAATGAGTCTACCGGCTGAGTTTCAGCTCGATCGGATGTCAGGAAGTGGGTTAATTTTCATACTTCCGAGATTTGCATTAAATTATTTCGAAAAAAAAATGAAAATGAAGAAATGTTTGTAACAAAATTTGTTTTTTTCTCTTTTTTTCACCCTTGGGAAAAAGTTGCCAGTTTTTTTATTATTATTTTATTTTATAAAATGATCACATTCAAAGAAATTAGATAGATACTCAATTTATATTTCACGATTTTATTTATTGCTGATCCCATGAACTGGAAATTAAGTTTTCTGACGGAATTTAAATTTCACGACTGTTTATTGTTTTGATTATTAAATGCCTTCGTTATTATAAATCGACCTCGCAAAATTTACTGGAACTAAAAACATCAACGCGCGGGTATATGAAACGTTAACACTGATTACTTTATTATTAACAGTTTCCAAAAAATAATTACTTTTTTAATGACTAGTTATCCACGGAATACATAATATACAAGTTCATTTTTTTTTTTTCAATCCATGAATGAGTTCACAAAGAAGGAAGATCTTATATAGATCTCTCACCGTTATTCACTCGATAGTACCTATATAGCTAGGGCAGGTACCGGCATAATCCGTACAATTTCATCGTTTGGAAGACGCAAAATTAATTATGCAATTTTACAAATCCTGGAGTGATTAAGTAAATTTAAATTGACGAATCTATGGTACTTCACAATTTATTAATTTAGAATAGTTTATTATATACTGGCAACACGTTTGTAAATACGCCCTGGTGAAAAATTATCATTAAAAATCGAAAGGTTGCTTGAAATAGCTTATGTCGTGTTTGGTGGTCAGATCAAAATAGCTAGGTAGAGGGTTTTCCAAAAAGAGGTGTTATTTTGATATTAAAAGAAACTTTTCCCGTAAAAGATCAATGGTTTCGTTGCTTGTGTGGCACGTAGCGCCGTCTTGTTGAAAATAAACGTTTTCCAGATCAATACCATCCAATTCCGGCCATAAAAAATCATTAATCATCTCTCGATGGCGCAATCCATTCACCGTAACTGTTGCTCCAGCCTCATTTTCGAAAAAGTAAGGTCAAATTACTCCGCCGGACCATAAACAGCACCAAACAGTTACACGTTGAGGATAGAGAGGCTTTTCTCTAATAACTCTTGGGTTTTCCGAGAAACAGATGCGACAATTTTGCTTATTGACGAAGCCACCAAGGTGGAAATGGGCCTCATCACTCAAGATGATTTTTCGATGGAATTCTAATAATTTATAATAGTGAATTTTAATAATTTTAATGCGTTGTTGAAGTGTGTATCGTTCCATTTTTATTAATGGCGTAGTTTCTACTTGTCAAATGTCAAAAAATGACAGCTTCAAAAGTAACACCTACCGAAATCGCGGGCTATTCAAAATAACACCTCTTATTGGAAAACCCTGTACTTACCTATCTTCCTCTTCTCCATTTCCTTCCCCTCCCTACTACCTTCAGTCTCATAACATACCTCGATTGGGGATCACTAGCTCTAGATTGTTGGAAGCTTTTGGGACTCTTGTGCGGTACTCACATAATTCAAAGAAAAAAAGTGCCATATTACTATGATATCAAGTATGGAACGTTGTGAGGCTGACGAAATTAGGAAAGAAATCATAAAAAGGAAAGAGGACGTATGGGATGTATTGAACTCTTCAGATCTGGTAACTTAACTTAGTTTCAGCTATTTCAAGCATTGTATACTCTGAATGGTGGTCACGAGGTTTACTCCACTATGGTGAAAGATGATATAGAAATTGTATTTTATTTAATCTCTTTACCGTTGCTTATTGCCCAGTTTTTAATTCACCACATCTTGGTCCAGAGCAATGATCCAAAAAATGTTTGTCAAAATTAAATCTTAGAGGAATTATTTATTTTCAACCCATTTTCACATCCTCCCAATTAGAGAACTCATTCTGCGAAAGTGGGGTGTTCATTCCTCGTGTAATACAGCAAACGTCTTGTAATGGTCGAGTTCGGTCATCGGTCATCCAGCCCGCAGCATCCCTGCTCCTCGACGTGTTCCCATGGAGTGGACTTCACGCTACGTGACTAACGACCTCCTCACACTGCGGCTTCCCGCAGCGAAGGCATATGCGTTTGACCCTAGCAATCTATATATCGCCGATAATTGATTATTTTGGAGTCTGGGCTAACCAAACAAACGATTATTATTTATTATTAACAAATTGGGCACTATTCTGTAGCTTAAATCATGGAAATATGATAATCTATTCACTATTTTAAATAAAATATGTTTTAAATATAAAGAAAATGCCGTCGGAGGGCGTACATTTCAAAAATGGCTCTTCAATAAATTATTCCACATTTGTTCTAATATTATCCTGGGAATCTAACAAAAGTCCATCTAGTAGTCCTTATAACATATATATATATATATATATATATAAATTTTTTATGGTGACTCTTGATCCGTCGACAGCTGATCCCTTGACATTGTTCCCCGAATATATGATCTTTCTGATAGTTAAATATCCTCAAAAGATTATTTATGTTGTGTGTATGCACAGACATTATAACGTCGTATAAATATAGTCGATATACTCGTAGGTGCTTGCAACTGCACGGGTTCTTGAACGCAAATCTGTTGTAGAAATAGCTTTACTAACTATAATGCTATGTTCCCAAAAGAGTATGTAGATAGGATTAAATGTCGAGGGATCAACTGTCGGGGGATCAATATACAGGGGATCAACTGTCAGGGGATTAACAGTCAGGAGATCGACTGTCGAGGTATCAACAATCAGGTGGTCAACTAATCAAGCGTCAAATCTTTTTATGCTGTATTTTGGGAGGTTTTGCCAAGTTCAAATCTACATTGTCAAACTGATTTAATAACACTTGGTGAATACCAATATGTTTCATTGAATGTATTATTTGATTATTCTCATGATATCTGAATACTGTTACCCTCACGTATTAGTAAACGACTGATGAAATCACATTACAAAACATGTATCTCATGCACAAAAAAAAACACAATAATTTCTTCGGAATGCAACGATATCCTGTTGATGAAATGACTTGCTCTATGAACTTTTCAATCACTTTGTAGGTATCCGTGCATTCAACAACATAATTACAAAATTAATTACTAATTCAATGTAGGTTTATTATTATTTTATGTCGGTAAACGGAGTTTATATGGCAAAATGTACAGCTACTTTAAACTGCAAATTCAACATAATTTATCTTGTTAATAAAATTTTATCTATTATTTCTCATTGGAACAAAATGACTATCCTTACGGTCAAATTATTAATGTTGGCATTTTTTAATTTATTTCAAAGGGAAGAATGATAAAAATATTTTTTTTGTTATTCGAAGGTATTTATTAATGTTATAAAATGTACGATAATTACACCGAGGCGAATGTTAGAAGAAGTCGGGGTTGCCCGGAAACGTAACGAAAAAGAAAATCAAAAATTTAAATCGGACCACGTCAAAAGTCACAATTATAGTATGTATGCATTTTATTTTATATGAATACCGCACAAACGTCCCAACTGACTGGAGCCATTGAGATTATTGCATCCCCAATTGGGGCATGTTATGAGGCTGAAAGCAGTAGGAAAGAGAAGGAAATGGGAAGAAGGTGGAGGAATACCTGGCCATTAAAATTTGCTTACTAAACCAAGCTAAAGTCATTTTAAAAACGTTTCTCTTCTTAATAGCGATCTTACACCAGAGCGATACTGGGAACATCTTCCACTATAGAACTTAATACCATGTATTATTACAAATTAATAAATTTTGAAATAACATAAAAATGACCAAACAAAATAACATAATATTACAATATATTAAAATATACAGTTTACTGCTTGTCTGCATCATGTTAATTATCATTATCAAATGTAGGTATTAACTGTATTTATAACTTTCAAATGTTAATAATTAATTGCATGTTGATTAGCCACCTCAAAACAATCTTTCCCTAATGAGGCGGGTAGCGAAAACCATCTAAAAACTATTTTTTTGTAAAGAAAATAAAATAAACGCCTGGGTGGCCGGCACGAAAATTTAAAACATTATAAAGTCATTTTTTTCTTGCGCACGCCGGGGTCGTTAGAACCCGCATCCTTCGGTTTCATAGTCAAGTGCCTTATACCTCTACTACGGAGGCCGTCGTGAGTCGATGGATGAATGTGAATAAAGCAAGAGTTGTATGCTACCTAAACCAAGAGTTGTGTGCCACCTAAAGCAAGTGTTGTATAGTTAGTTAGTTTTTTTTTTTAGTGGAATAGGCCTCATTGAGTGCTATTACTTATTGAGAAATGTAATACAAATAACTCCGTGTTAGTTATGGCGCAATCTGTTCAGTAAAGCTGTGGTGATAATCCATCAAATTAAAATCTATTATTGATTCAAGTCCTGACCCGTTGCAGCGCAATGTATTCGGTGTTATACCAGTATCAGGAACGTGGGTTTGTTTATACTATCGCGTGACTTATTGTCATAATGTATTACAATGGGTTATTGGTACTTTACGATGGGAAGTTATTCAATTATTCCGAAAAGTCTACTCCGCTACCTTACTGTAAATTTAATACACTTCATCATTTATAATGTGCAATAATTTATTATAATTATTACATTATATATTATTATAAATTATGTTTACTGAAAACCGTTCAAAAATAATACTAATGAAACATTGTTATTATTATTCATCGAAATATTATTGATATTATTGTTAAACGATGGACTGGTTATTCTCAAATTTATAAATAAATACGGTCAAAGAACTGTAGAATACAATATCCCTAAAATTTAAAACATGTAAAATAATATTAACATAAAAAACTCAATAAAAAAATTGTGAACGAATTTCCAGAAAAGTTACATGAAATTTTTTTTCTGTACTGTTTTACTCACTGATTTTTCTGTACTGATCTGTTTTATTCTCTAATTTTCTGTACTGATCTGTTTTATTCTCTGATTTTCTCCGTACTTTTTTCTGAATCTATGCTCATTTTTATTGTTTCCTTTTAAAAAAAATTATAAGTACAAATTATAAGTAATTATAAGTACAAACTATAAGTAATTATATGTCTATGATTCAAAATATGTATTAATCCCAAATTTAAAAATGTAAAGTAGATCGTACACGAACCCATTGAAAACTGCTATCAAGCAGTTCAACGGGACTTTATTGTAATTTTATTACATTAATAAATATTTGAAAAATTATATTTATACATATCTATTAATCTTTTTCTAAACTTAAATCCAAAGCTCAGTAAACATAAAATAATTTTTGATGAATAACCCTATGTTTACAAATTTCAATACAATATTTTCATTGAAAAGTACTTACGTAGAGTAGGTACTTCTTTCAACAATCTTATTTTATATGTAATTTTTTAACTTAAACTTAAAAATCAAAATCCAAGTATATTCAAATTTTTCGTTATTAGATAAGTGCAAATTATTATGAAAATATCTAAAAACAAAAAAATAACATTAAAATGCTCCTTAATACTCGTAAGTGTTGATAGAATAAAATATTAATATTATTGAGCACAGAGATCTGTACAATGTTCAACGAAAATTTATTCCTGGCCTAGGGGCTTAATTCATTAATATTCGAATCAATACGAATAAAGTTATATAAACTTGATCTAATATTGAACACACCATGGGATATGAGATAGCTCTATTAATATTAGTATTTCAATACGGGAGTGAAAGAGAACAGTAATGAAAAACACTCGTATGTACGGTTATATTGTTTTGATAATAGTTCAAAATATTTATGAATATGGGTAATAATATATTTTACTGGTATATATCCTAAAGTTTTATCATATAAAAATAGTAATAGGATATCTTATAGGATGTGGGAGTCTGACAAGAAGCATTCCTCTAGGCACCTCAGGTCTAAGGGTGAGTAATACCTTTTTAATAACTTTCGTAACCTTCTTAATTAGGTAGACGGGTATATGTACCGTCGCCTGAGAACCATTTATTGGCTAACCATCACCTCTGCCATCGGTAGATCCTAGTGGTTCGCTAAATTTGGAGACTTAGAGAGACTGGTTGAGGGAGACCTTTTGACCTCACCAGTCGGACTCTTTCGGCCCGCCTTATACCGCAGTGGAAGGGATGGATTCATAAGATCCAGGACCCACTATCTCCTTTATTCCTACTCCTCCTCCTTCCCTGATCTCCTTCTTCAACCTTTTCCTAAAAATCCCTCCACACAGAATTACCAAAGAAGACGTAGTCCCTGAAAGAAATCAAGGCCCCCTGAGGTGAACTACTATAAAAAATAACCTAAATGGTTGTATAAACTCCCATTTTCACCTTTTATATTGCCATTTTGATAAGTGCTCGAATTTTTCGCTTGTTTAATGCTATTTTTTGTAAAAGTTTTGATACACACAAACTGCAAACATGTTGCGGATTGTTTTTTAAAATATTTATAAAATATGCCTAATCACTATATTTTTGTAAATACTATCAACTTATGGGTTGTGGGTGTGGTTGCGGATATGTTCTAAGCGTGTGAATATCGTGGGAAAAGAATGTGACTTACATTTAATTGATTACAAGTAAGTATATAAGTAAAGACAGAAAATGATAAAAAACTAAAGATGGCGGGTACGAAGAAAAAAGGTTCTCTTTAAGGTTAAGCTCTGCAGTACAGCTTCAGAAGTTTCAATAAAAAGCTCGGTGATTGGCATCATTAACCCTCTATTGGATCATGAGAACTGTTTTTTTTCAAAATCCGCAGAAGATGACTGCTTTTTTGCGAATTCTTAAGACATTTATAGATGTACAAGATCAGCACGTTCATACTGTACAAACGTTGTTTTAGTGAAATGAGAATCTTATAGCATATCCCTGTTCATTACGTCACGTTGTTGTAAAACCCATTACTTTTAATCACCCACAATATCATCTACACCTTGCCTAAGCCATAATTCATTTCTAATTTTCATTGCTAATCTTTACCAAATCTTATCAATTTCATGTAAAATTTCAAAATAGTAAATTATCAACTCCCTTACAAAAAGACAACAAAAATGGAAAAAAAGCAATTTCAGCGAAAATTAACTTTTTCGCAAGAGAAACTCAGACAATCAGTGGGATAAAGCACCCCTTGGTGTTATTATTGAGAGAAAAATAAATTAAGGAGAGTATTGGGTTTAAGAATTCATAGTTCGTTCGTTATTTCAGTTATGGGCTATAAATATTAATTAATGATATCCGAAAATGTAAGTTTTTAAGCTCAAGTTTAGACTTTGTGGCTTGGACAGGAGAAATTACGCACAAGTGGACAGAAAATAATCCAAAATGTCGATAGAAAACATGGCACAAATATTTGATTCAAATAATTAAATCAGTTTATTTCAAGATACGAAATAGCATTTACAGGAGATGATGTGTAGGAAGGAGTGTATGTTTTACTTTGTTTGCGTGAAAACATTTCGATTACTTGTTTAACTAGTAACCTCTGAAATCATCTCATAAAAATACTGTTAGAATACATTCATATTAAGTAGATTAGCATAATGCCCTAGCTGTAGCTCAAAATTGTATTTTCAATAGTCTTTATTGATTACTCTTTACAAATTCTCTTTTCAATAATTATCTTTAGCAAAAAAATAACATAATTCTTTAGCTACGTTGTACATTGTACGTAGTCATTGCTTTATATCATAATTTATCCATGAATGCAAATTAAGCGTATCAAATGAGCTCCATTCATCACAGTAATAAAGTTTTTATTATTTCCACACTGCACAGGAAACAGCAAATTTATTATAATTCGAATAATAATAGAAATGATCGAAAGATTTTTCTTCTCGTCTTACTATGCCTCGAAAACAGCGTGGAGTCTTGATAGAAAAGTAGAATAAAAAGTATTTGTAATAAATTGGGTTATATTGTGAAAGACAGAGTTTTATGAAAAAAAATAGTATTGATTGGTTAAGGTTTCGTAGTAAGCGTTCAAAGATGGTTTGCAATTGAGATATGTAAATACGAATGTTAGAGGGAGCGCGCTAAAATAATAAAAAAACAATAATAATTAAGCGAACATGGTGAAAATATTTAATAAAACACGACTCGTTTGAAATAGAGCAAACTCTCTCGACAAATGATTAAGTTGCATTTAAAGATACACTGTGAATTTTTTTTCATACTTATAACATATTAAATAACAGAACAAAATGTGTTTTTCTTACTTTGCGATTATTATCCATGGAGGGAATTTCATATACTTGCCGTTTCGGCTTTACAAAAATGTACAGATATTATCTTAAAAAAAACATGCATTTTTTTATAAACAACCACTCGGAACATTAGAACGTCAAAATACGTAAATATGATAATAGCGGTCAAGACATTAGTACGTCTTTTCACGTAAGCGCGCGAGATTTTACAAAAATCGATTTATTTCCATCACTAGTATACGGATTGCCATGATTTAAAAAACAGAGTATCGATAATGAATAACGCTACGCGTCTGCATTCAAGAATATCTATGGAATGTTGAGGTGCATTATCTGAGTCGATTGCATCTGTCATCTTGTTCCTTCATAATTTATTGCGTTTTTAAATAATTTATTAAAAATATTTTAGTTTGGACGGTTAATATTTTGAGGTGACTAATAGTTTTTAATTATATTTCTTCAATATATAAAGTGTTATTTCTTTATGATACTCAGAAAAAAGTACATTTTTCACAGCTTTGAAATAATGGTCAGCGATTTTTACATATTTTTGACGTTTTCAGAAAATGTATATTTAGACACGCAAATATTTACGTATAACAAAACAATACGATAGTGAATTTCATAATCTTTCCAAAACATTTTTTAGAATGAGGCTACGTTTCCCAAAACGTGAGTTATGAAGCTTTTAACAAAACTCGTGAATGACACAAAAATTTTCGCGTTTTGACAGTTCGCAAAGGAACACAAAGCAAATAAAAGTCCTTTTCTGAGAGGAACAAAGTGTTCTAGAGAAAAATGTTATAAATTGGTAAAATTTCTCAATGCAGGGGCTTAAAAATTTATAATTATGTAAAGGCAAGGAAAATATTTTTACTCTGTTTTCTGTGACACGGTGAAATAATTATACAAAAAGTATTATTGTTGATTGATTTATTTAATTATTGGGTGGATTTAATAATAATTTGATCCTACACCCAGGTAAAAAATATAATTTGTAGGTTAATTTTTTTAACAAAGTTCAAATTTGGAGGCAACACTTTACATACATAAAATCTACTATCACAAATGTGTAAAATGACGTATTGGATTTTCCGAATAAAATTTTCGAGATAATTTTCTTAAGTGTAAAATTTTCCTATGGAAAAATAGTTTATTGAGGAGGCCTTAAATTATTTTTCAGATTATTCCAATTGTAAGATGACCTTTAGAAAATTGGGTAATTGCTGAATGAACAGACTCATAATGCCCCAAATTAGGTACTAAAAAATCTTCTAGTTTCCTACTATCTAGGCAAAACAGTTTATTTTCGTAAGTATGTACCTAAACGATCTCTCAAAATACATTAAATTAATGGAATAGTAATTGCATTTCAATTTTACACACCAATTTTTGTTTGTGATGATATGTACAGTAACCAATACCAACAAGCTGACCATGTTTAACTATATTCGAGCAGAAATATAATATAATATCAATTTTTGTAATTTAATCCACCGACATCAAAACAGCGGTTTTTTAATGTTCAATTTTGAATCACCTCCACCGTTTGTTCTCCGTTTGGTTTCGGTTCATAGGGCCACGTATTGTAATGACGGGCAATTATTTTTGGAAATAACAGGCTTACTATTGGCTATTACTTTGCATTTGTGCCGCAATTACTACCTATCCTCTATACACCTACCCAAATCTACTATCCATCTACTGGTCCTACTACTACTTCAGTTTATAATCGCTCTCTCTCTAATACGGTCAAATTCTACGACTCATCTAGTAAAACGCCGATCTGTAGTTCAGCAGAGGTGGAATAAGTAGAAAGGCTGAAAATAATAATAAAAAGTAATATCTCATTTTATTTATTCATCTCTGGAAAATCAGCAATTATATTTTACCATTTTTTTTATATTTGAGTAGTTTGTAGTACACCAATAAATTTAAAAAAAAAACAATTCTAATTTCCTCCTAGTGATTTTACCTTTTAAGAAATATATTTTATTTTATATTTAAAAATACGAATTCCGGTTGTGACTCTGAAGGTTACTCCGGTTCAATGAACTTGGATTAGCTTTTAATTTATATCAAAATTAGAACTGATTTTGGGAACATTTCAGTCAAGCGAAAAGTAGGTACGAAAATTATTTTATTCTAAATAATTCTGTATTTGAAATGCGTATTATTTTTGTTTGAATTTTCTACAAATGTTGTTATTTTCAAGTTAAATTACTAACAGTGTTCATTAGGAAGGTAAATTTTGGATTGTCTACAAAATTAACAATATTAATAATAACAATAATAATACATGTTTAATTATCTTCTCAGTTTTCTAACAAATGGAGATAATGATCACAGGGATCTCCCGTGCTGATGATTTAATTTTTTTTACATATTATTAAAATGTTGGCAGTGTTAACGATATGAAGTAATTTTAAATATATTGTGTACTTTTTTCAGCAATAATTATTAATATATTATATGGTGTTTTAGTGCACTTGAGTATTTTACGTTTCAGTTTGTATTTGGTGTGAGTATATTTTCTGAATCTGATCTCCCTGTGTTTTGTGTCCAGCTGTTTATTTGAGATTTTAATTTTATAATAATGTTGAAATTTTGTTTAGCCTAGGTACCATTGAGGTAAATATTGTTTTTTTTTATAAATACTTCAGCTTTACCAATCCAGCAATTATAATATCCTGTAATTTCTCACTGGTCTACTGATATGGTCGATAACTGTTTATTTTTGAAAAAAAAAATCATGTGTAGTAGATGGTTGCATTCTAATTTAACGCCTCCCTCCACCCCGCACAAAATAAAACATTATTTGAGTAAACGACCAATCACCCCCCCCCCTGCTTTTTAAGCAAAAAGATACCAAAGAATTGCGTTCCAAAAGACACAATATTCCTGTTTTTATCGTTTAAATAAGGTGCTAGGTATTTTGACATTGATAGCGCGTGTTTGGGCGATGTTAGTGCAAATTTGTTCATATTTCTCCAGTTTGATAATGAACGTAATCCAATGCCAATTCATTACTTATCGGAGGTTGGATATCAGCAGGGTAATCTTGACTGAAGTCGTAAAAGTTTTTAAAGTTACTTCATGTTTTGCCTCCAAAAAATTGTATTTACTGAAGTAAATTAATAAACAATAACTCTAAATAATAAGGACTAATAATAACCAGAGCAAAATATCGCTTTTAAGCGTATAATAAAGAAGAAAACTAGAAGCACCCTACATACAAATTTGAAAGTAATCAAGTATTTCATAGCGCTCTCACACAAATGAAGTATTGAATTCCGTACTTTACTTTAGGGCGCACAGTTTACACCCGCGCTGCAAACGGGTTGCCTACCATCGTACCATCCTAATATCACCACGAACTTAGTACCTACATTTTGATTCCAGACCATTTAGCACGCTCTGTATTATATATCGTCATCCCATTTGAATGTCTTAATAATGGTAAGACACAGTTTTGTTTGGATAGATTGGCTAAATTGTCTAAATTGGGCTTATGTTTGCATCATAAAACACGTTCACGTGAAATTTCTTTTGTTCTTCTTTATTTCATGTTATAAAGTAATTAATTAAATTACATACATAAACGATTTTTAAATAGCACAGAACCAAATTATAAAAAAAAAACTCTTCAATTATAATACATATCCATACCAAGAAATGGAAATTAGAAAATTGTAAGAATATAACAAATGCTTTTTAATCTAGAAATGCGAAATTGATTTATACACACGAACACGAAATTTATAAAAAAATGTCACATGTAAGCGAATACTATACAAAACAACAAAATATATTGTAAACTCATTAAAAAAATAAAATATAAATTTACTCCACACAGGAGGTCCTGAGAAATTCTCTCAGGGACTATGTCATCTTTTGGGATGCTATGTGTAGGGATTTTTTAAAGAATGGAAGGAATAGAAGTTCTTGGAAGGTAAAAGGTATGTGAGTTGGGTAAGAATCTAGGGATCAGTGTATGTGTATCCAGAAGTGACGGAAATATGAATTCAAACCTCCCACTGGTCAGCTGGTGTGCAAGCGCATCCTGAATACGTCTCACCCGATGAACCCTTGCACTCCTGCTAAATCACCAAAAGTACGAAAAACTCGGAGCAGCGGTACTGAAGAAGTCTGAAAGTGGCAAGAGAAGCATATGCCATGATGGAATACACATTTACAATCTCCTTCCCGATAGTCTGAAAACGGAGAATCTTAGTAAATTTAAGAAAAAAAACTATTATTTACCTTAAGGCGATGCCATACGTAGTAATGCAAAATCATGTATTTTTGTTTGAAAATTTGGTCGCCTAGAAATTTTTCAGATGTCACTTTAATTAAATACTGCGAGTATAACACATCTTGGCCTTTGAAACAATCGACAATTTTGTAGGTCAATCTTTTTATAAGACCAGAAAAAAATAATGTATAAGGCCTATGAAAACTGATTTAAAGATCAAAATCTCCTACTTACGATCCATTTTCGGTTATAATTTTATTGTATAGTGTGTCAAATTAAGTTATTTATAAAATAATCGAAAAAAAAATATGCCTGAACATCCACAAAATAAAATAAAAGGCACTTTTTGGCTATGTTTTTTTCTTGCATAGATCAAAACAGTCGGATGGTGTTAAGCGGGAATTTAAACCTTATCGCCATATACGTAAGGGTTGTTATTGATAGCGGCTCAATTTAAAATACATAAGTGAATAAAATTATAATGTAGAGTGTTGTAATAATGTATACCAAGATTATATTCATGTAGGTAGTTAGTTAGAAGTGAAAAATTTATATTTTTTTAGCTTTAATCTCCGTCCACGTCTGTCTGTTCGTGCGCTTAGTTTTTCTAAACTACGGAATGGATTTTGATAGGGTTTTCTTTTTTATTTAGAAAATTTCTTTAGGAAGGTTTAAATATATAAAATACATGCATATTTTATATATATAAAATACATGCATATTTTATATATATAAAATACATGCATATTTTATATATATAAAATACATGCATATTTTATATATATAAAATACATGCATATTTTATATATATAAAATACATGCATATTTTATATATATATAATACATGCATATTTAATATATATTAAATACATGCATATTTTATATATATTAAATACATGCATATTTTATATATATAAAATACATGCATATTTTATATATATAAAATACATGCATATTTTATATATATAAAATACATGCATATTTAATATATATTAAATACATGCATATTTTATATATATTAAATACATGCATATTTTATATATATAAAATACATGCATATTTTATATATATAAAATACATGCATATTTTATATATATTAAATACATGCATATTTTATATATATAAAATACATGCATATTTTATATATATAAAATACATGCATATTTTATATATATTAAATACATGCATATTTTATATATATTAAATACATGCATATTTTATATATATAATTTAATATATATTAAATACATGCATATTTTATATATATAAAATACATGTATATTTTATTTAGAGAAATGTCGAGCATCGCCGGGTACACGTCAGCTATTAAATAATAAAATAATTAACTGTAGAGAGGATGGACCGCCAAACAACTCGATCTCAGTACACACTCCTTGCTTTATTCACATTCGTACATCGTCACTAGTAAGCAACTGTTTTATAAATGATCCAAAAAGGAAATGGTTATTTAGTATTCCATTAAAAAAAAACTACTATAACTTGTATTATATTAGATTATTGCTCATATTAGATACTAATGACTTTTTTGCGCCATCTTTATTTTACACCACGTGCCTACAAAATTAATCTACTGTACTTTTAAATCCCGGGATTAAAATATTACATAGACCAGCAATTCGTGTATGCCTTCTGATCACGTACAGGATGGTTCAAAACTATTAGAATAAAAAACACGGGTAATTTTGTTCGGGTTAATAATTAACGTGCTAGCAATTTGAAACGCTTATGTGTCTGTGGCGTACCAGAGAAATGAATTCGTCGTGTGAAATTGCTCTAAGATATTATAGTATTAAAAATAATGTATTTCCACAAAAGCGAACGAAGCAATTTTTGATATCTCGTTCTATTATTATTTTTGTAATTATTATTACCAACAATTTAATTTCGTAATTAGAGAGAACTGTAAAAATCGTTTATGGATAATTTATTTTTAATCTCATCATCAAGCGTGTTTTTCTGTTTTCGTGTATTAAACATGAATTTAAAAAGCTTTAGCTGGTTTTAGTAACTAGATCTGAATATTCAGTCACTCCAAATCTCTGAATGGGTACGCCTTAGATCCACTGATTTTGGGCAGTTAGAAATTTTAAGTGAATATTTTTTATTTTCACAATTTTTAGTTCATGACAAATAAACTCAAGGTTATTCAATTTAATATGAGGAAAACAGAAGTCTATGTTATGCATTATTAGGTTATAAATAAGTCATTATATTAGGTAGGTACGCAAATATTTTTACACAATCTTTACGAGCGTTTTTGAAAGGAAATTTGTACAGATATCTATCACGTGTGAATTAATTTATAAATTTATCCTGCGGAAGCATATTTTCAATTATATTATTTCTGTTTATGGAAGTAGGTACCTTCTTCCCTCTGAATATTTTCTTTTTATTTGAATAGAATACAAAATATTTGTAAAAAAGTTAGGAACACCATATAAAATAATTTGGGAGGGAAGAGCAATGATTGGCTATAAAAGAATAATGCCCAGCCTGTGATATAATTAGCTAGGTGGCGTCGTATCTAGAACTGTCATTATCGAAACACGTTACAGGAACCAAATAACACGTTTCTCAAACAATCGGCTTTTACTTATAATATATACTACGTAGGCAGAGACTTGAAAATAATTTGTACAGTTACCTATGTAGAGATTATTTAGCATAAGAATGGATAAAGATACTGGATTAGCGGGCAAGCAGACACGTTGGGTTCAAACCAAAACTAAACGGTTTAAATTCTCTGCAAGCTTAAAAAATCATCTTCTTGTTGAATGTTTGTCTGTCTTAAAAAATGAACTTCAATAAATCTCATTTTCAATTATATTTGGATATTTATATAATATCAACAGATTTAGAAAGAGAGAGAATCAAACTTTCTATTTGCATTTAAAAGTTTACGATGATAGACGTTCCGATGTAATTTGAAATAATGAAATAAAACATGCAAGTGCCAAACTATTTACACGGTCAAGGTTTGCAAGCTATAAATATTATTTTTTCATAAAAATAGTGAATTGAAAACCTTATGATAAAACAGTTTGTCTTAGTAAATTCGCTTTTCAGTTTCGCATAAAGTGATAAATAATGTTTACAGTAAAAAAATATCGGTAAGTTATTTTCAAACCTTTAGCTACGTTTGCATTAAAAATTTAAAACTTTTTAAAATCATTAGGAATTTAATTTCGAGATGCGAAACATGATTTTCTGTAGACCCGAGGTGTTCTAATTGTGTTGCACATTTGCGAACCGAAGCACCGGCCAAGCCACGAATTATGGGAAAGGAACGAAGCAACGAAAATTTATATGCAGCGTTAAAGTTGTCAATGTTATTGAGATTCTGATAACAATCCTGTTATATGGCAGCAAGACATGTAACTGGCAAAAGGACACAGTAAACTGTTTGCAGAAATTAGTTTTATGACGAATTTTTGTGGTAAAACAATGACTGGTTACATATGAAGATATCAATTGAAGCGGTGTGTAATGAATCAAGATTTATAAAATTACGTTGCCTTGGATATATATAACGGATGAACAGAGAATGGAAGTAAAAATCGGGATGTCCTAGGACCTAGCAACAATCACATGACATATATTACTTCGGGTTACATAAAACGTAGGAATAACAGAACTGTGCTTAGGAGAGGAAGATGAAATGATTGTGGATGAAGCTTGACGAAACCAATTAAAATTGGTATAAAGATTACAGAAATTATTGACAGAATCTATAAAATCGTGACAGGGTGAATTGCCTCAAAAAATAAAATTGTGAACTTTTATAAAGAAAAATGTAACATACCCACTCTTTACTCATGCATATTTTCTAGCACCATACATCATAGGCAACTCTACATGACACTGTAAACCATCATTACGTTTTAATAAACACACCGGCAATTTTATTGCAATATCAACTAATCATATAACAGAAATACTATTTGATTAATGCAATAAACAACTTTTTTATTAAAACTTCCCGCAAGTAATTATTACTCTAAACAAACATATGTGTAGTAGGTCCAACATCATTTGAATACGTTACGAGCTTTTAATATTGGCTTGTTGCCATTTTATTTTACTTTTTGTGCTTGTCAATAGTCATCCATCAAAAATGAATATGTGTTCGAACATTCCCAGGCTCATCTTCAGTGGAATTACGCAAAGCTTGTTAAAAAAATGGCCAAGAGAAAGGAAATTAAGTACGGTTATAAACGTGAAAGTCCAAGGTACTAACGTACTCGATGATACTGACAAAAAATACACGCGAAAGTACAACTGGCGTAGGTAATACGTGATTATATTAAAATTGGCGTAAAACGGTAATATTATTTCATGTTTCGATAAATGCTTAATCATTTACAATTTTCACTTAATTTTTATTTATTTTAATGCTGCATGAGAGTTTCAATAGCTCCCAACTGTCCGGTGCCAGTGTGACTTTGGCATCCCCAATTATTGAGGCTATAAGGAGTGAGGAGAGGGCAATCACTAGGGAAAGAATCTAGGGGAAGTACGTATTTCTGCAAATCATCAAATTTGTAAAATTTCATTGTAATCGATAGTCAAATGTACGAATTTCTGCTGTGGGTCTGCTATGATGTAACTCAGGTTCGGTGAACTCGGATTTGTTTTATTCAAGATTTTTTTTATTAAAATTGGGACTGACTGTGTCAAGAATTCAGCTATTAAATAACAAAAAATAAATATTATATTTTTCAGAAAAAAATATTTGTCTTTTTAAAAATTTACTAATTGTGCCAAATATTCAGGCAAGCGATAACATAATTACGTTAATATAATATTTTTACGGTAAATTATTTTTTCGTCTTTTTCAATTTTTTATTTTATTATTTATTTATTTATTTAACGCCCAGATGGCTTTTACATGGTTGGTAGTATAATTTTAATTTGACAGATACTTTGAAACATAAAAAATAAGAATAAAATTACATTTGATAAAGGCTATGCAACAAGTCATACAAAAACAAGAAACAAAAACAGAAAATTACAGCTATTTGTAGGTTTACATGATGTGTTTAGGAGTATTGTTGAAATAAATGTTTTAAATGATCCACAAAACTTGCCAAGTTGGTATTGAATATGTAAACATCACCCAATGAATGATTTCCCATGGTGTGAAGTCGTTGTATCGGAGAGTGGGCAATGTAGTTACGCTTATGTGTGCTGCTGTAGAATATTGTATTTTGTCGTTTGTTACTGTGGGTGTATGTATTTTTATAAATTTCAGGAGTTCACAACAATCGAATTTAGAGTTAAGTATTTTGAATAAGAACGTTCAATCGTTTATTTTACGTCTATCTTCTAATGTATGTATTTTTAGAGTATTTAATAAGAAATTGTATTTTAAGTCTTCGACAGGGATATTTAATTGTAAATTGTAACTAAAGTGTAAATTATTCACATAAGAGATAAAGTACCTACCTACCTCTAATAATAATATTTTTTTACCAGAAAATTAATATATTTCTGCATTTTAAAAAATGGTTGTCGATATTATTTGTTGAAATATTTTGTGTTAATCTTGACAAGTAACGTCAGATCTCGTGAGTCTGGACTTTTTAACAAACTTGCAAATATCAATTCTACAGTTATAATTTCCCATAATTTTAAAAGCTTTCAATATTACCAAGATATTATACATTTATATTTAAAAAATTACATTTTAGGAAGTAACCTACTGTCGTACATGACACAATAAAATGTGATATTTTATTTCGAAATACTACTATTTTTTAGGTTGCGTTTTTAAAGCTGTCAAACGCGACGTTTTTAAAGCTGTTCAACGGACTAACGTACATTAAATAACTATATGGGTATCGTTTTTGAACAGCTTCTTGGCTAATTGATCTGTATTACAATTATTACTAAATGCGATTTGGTGTTTATCTATAGCAATTACACTCTCCGGGGCGACTGGTGTCGGCTGTGTAATATTATACCGATAAAAAGCGAATATTATTTTTTTTTTTTTTTTTTTTTTTATATTTACTCCACACAGGAGGCCCTGAAGAAAATAATTTCCCTCAGGGCCTATGTCATCTTTGGGGATGCTGTGTGGAGGGTCTTTTTGTGGAGAGGAAGGAGTGAACATGGGTCTTGAAGAGTCCCATGTTGTAGGAGGGAGGAAACACAGAGGCCGGCAGTTCGTTCCACAGCCGAGCTGTTGAACTTAAGAACGAATCGTAGAAGCGACCCGTTCTCATGTGACAAGTGTCAACTGTGTACAAATGTTGGGCGCGCGTTTGGCGTGTATCCCGACTACGCACCGGTGCCGAAGGGATCAATGACGCTAGTTCTTCAGAGCATCTTCCATTGTAATACCGATAGAACAAGGACAGCATACCTACCTGCCGCCTATGCTCTAAAGATTGCAGTCCGTTTGTTAAGATTGGGGAATCTATCAAACGGACCGCCCGTTTCTGCACAGAGTCAAGGGTTTTTTTCAGGTATTTTGGGGCTCCAGACCAGAGATGGCTGCCAAATTCGACAGTAGGGCGCACTTGCGATTTGTACAGGGTGAGCAGTTGTGTACTATTAAAGTATCTGCGGGCCCTGTACAGTACGCCCAGCTTCTGAGAGGCCAACTTTACTCTAGCTTCGATGGAGCCCCCGTACCTGAGCTGGTCACTTATAGTTACACCAAGCATATCAATGGAAGGCCTGTTCGGAAGATTGCTTCCGTTGAAGGAGACTAGATTATCATTTGGATCCCTTTTAGACGTAATCAGACAGGATTGGGTCTTTGAAACATTAAATTCGACGAGATTATTTATACCCCAGGAGGAAATACTCTCGAGATAACCGTCCATTCTCTGCTTCAAAGCCCTCCGAGCCGTTGGAGTTTGTGTGCCCTTTGGGGGCTTGTCAAACAAAAAGCTATCATGAACTGTACTGTCCGCGTAACAATGAATCGGTGCACATGTCAAAAGGTCATTGATGTGCAACAAAAACAAAGTTGGAGACAGAACCGATCCCTGTGGGACGCCAGCATTTATGGAGTGCGAGGAAGAGGTGAAACGGTCAGCAACCGCCTGAATCGACCTATCCCTTAAAAAGTCAGCAATCCACGTACACAGGGATGCGGAAAGTCCGTAAGAATGCAATTTGTTGACAAGTCCTCGGTGCCAGACCCGGTCAAAGGCCTTGGATATGTCTAGTGCGACCGTTTGGGTCTCACCGTGACGTTCCAGGCACCGCCCCCAAACATGCGTCACATACGCGAGAAGATCACCGCACGAGCGGTTCCGCCGGAATCCGTATTGACGGTCGTTGATAATTTTGTTCTTCTCGAGGTATGTGAGCAGTTTGTCGTTGATCACACGTTCCATCACTTTGGACAGAACTGATGTGATCGCTATGGGGCGGTAGTTGGCCGGGTTGGAGCGGTCACCTTTCTTGGGAATAGGGTGAATTACCGCTTTTTTCCAACCAGAGGGCACAGTGCCACACTTCAGGGACATTTTGAAGAGCTTTGTCAAAACTGGAACTATTTTCGCAGCACACCTCTGCAATACCAGGGCAGGTATTCCATCAGGTCCACTAGCTTTGTTAACATCGAGCCCCCGTATGACGTGGAGTACATCCCGATGCCGGATCCTCAGCTTTTTCATATAGAAGCCGCAGTGAGGAACCGACGGCGGAACAGCACCCCCGTCGTCGAGGGTCGAGTTTTCCGCAAACATTTTCCCTAAAAGGTTTGCCTTTTCGGTGGCGGTGTTTGCTAGTGAGCCGTCAGGTCTGGTAAGAGGTGGCAAACTGGGTTTGCAAAAATTTCGACCTATTGAGCCCGCAAGCGACCAGAATGCTCTGCTGCCATGCGGGCAGGCAGCCAGCTTTTTGCTGATCTGCAGGTCGTGTTCGAATTTTGACCTATTGATGATTCTCTTGCATTCCTTTGCCGATTTGTTGTATGCTGATCTGCTTTCGGGCGTTCGAGATGTGTTGTAGGCTCGGTAAGCCGCGTTTTTTCGTCGAACTGCTAATAATGGCTCCCATCAAAAAATATGATAAAATTGTTCGTTGTTCTTTGAATTTCTTGCACAGTAAGTCGGTACTATTTTATATTGTAACTACCCGAACTCCTTGGCGTTGCTCAAGCTTTGCACAGAGCTTAAATAAAATAGACTTAGGAAATGACGTTTCTCTTGCTTTGAAGTTCAAGTGGAAGTTTTTTCGAAATTTAAAGTACACATCTACACTTTTCTTGGTTTGATGGTCGAGTGTGCAAAATTTCATTGATCTTGTAATAAAACTGTGGATTTGTATAAAAGTCAAAGCCACGCCGGGACTCATTCAAAAGTGTAAATATATATTAATAAATTTTTTGAAGAAAATTTCTTCTGAAAGCTTATTACTTTGTGATGTCATTATTTATTAGAATAAAACACAAATAACATTGTTTACATCTCTTTAATATATGTAACCTCTAAAGGTTAATATATATATAACCTCTTGAGGTTATATATATTAAAGTGATGTAAACAAAGTTATTTGTGTTTTATTCTAATATATTAATACATAACATTATGTAGATGATCGTCCGGGCTTTATTCAGAGTTTTTTGATGCAGACAGTAATTTTCGTCTAATTTTGAACGTCGAGCATGCTAAATTTTACCAAAAAGTCTCAAAATTATGCTTTAAGGGGTGGGAAATGCGAGGGGGTGGTTTTTAGAAATCTCATATAAACAATGACTTCATCTTATTTTGTAGGTTATGTGTGCAAAATTTCATAAATTTCGGCATAACACTGTAGTTTTGTATACAAATCAAAACAGACAATCAAATTTATATATTAGAGAATAAGATCTACCTAATCATGTAGTTATTTAATTTCATCTGGGTAAATAAATATTCCATCTCATTTATTTGTATATTTTATCAAAGTACTTACCTAAGCTATGCATTAAATGTAGTTTAACATCTTATGAATAAAAGATTAGCTTTTAGAGGATGTATCTACCTACTAAATATTCAGATTTATAATACCGTTCAAAAAGATCAGTCATATTATGTTATCTTCCCATCATGACATTTTTTGCTGATTTATTGCGTGACTAAGCAAAGCAAATGCATAAATAAATTATTAACTTTAAGACCATATTAGAACTAGAATTTATTCTGACCTCTCTTTACCACTATTGTCACTCTTAACTCTTCATTCTGGAAAAAAATTATCATTCAAGTGAACCTTTTTACAGCTAGTGAATTTAAAAATACATTAATTTTAAAAGAAAGACAACAAATTTACAAATAAATAAATAAATTTTGAAATTCTACTACCAAGGGCGGCTCGTGGCATATTATTGAGATTCAATCGGAGATTGGAAGAGGGAAAAAGAATTAAGATACATAAAAAAATCTATATTGGTCCTACGATGTTTTTTTTTTTTCACTAAATCTAAAGGAATCTCATCACATTAACGCACAAAAGATGAGCGACCAAGCAACAAAATACATTTCGGAGATTCAAAAACATCTGTTGCTAAATAATACAGCCATCGCAAAAATAGATTAAAGTACGAGAATCAGAATTTCACAAGAAAGTTGTTTATGTAAAAAAGCCACATCTTCGGTAAATAATTTATTAAATAAGTGCATAAAACAAGATGATCACAGAAAAAAATATTGATTCTTGTAAAATACTATTCTGTACAAATTTTGTGTTAATTCTCATAATTACTGCGCACACGGTCACCTAGTAAAATCTTAAGGTTCGCACGTCTACCGCTCTGGCGCCACTAGTATGATTTGTACGAATTATTTCTTAGAACAAAAATTCTTATAGTCGCTGACATTCATAACGCACAAATGGGATTCATTTCGGGCTTGCTATTAGTCACTATAATTCGGAAGGGTTGATTTTTTGCCACCGAATTTGAATGGCGCCCCGTTTAAAGTGTGATTCAAAATACGACACAGGCTTATCTTATTTTCTAAGATTTCACTAATGCACAAACGTACCTCAGAGAAAACCGCACTTCCTACTACCATCAATATAAGCAAACAATGCAGCTTGCGTTGATGAAGGAATTGCAAAGAAGATTGAAACTATTACGGTTTGGTGTGAACCCAACTATAACCGATTTAATTTTTCATTTCAACTAATGCGCCGTTGCACTATTGATAAAAAATCTAGTTATCAGAATGCAGCTGACGCAAGATTGTGTAGTCCATGCGTCAGATTTATTGCCATTATTATTTAAAATTTATTCAATCTTAGCATCTTAGCATCTCGTGATTAGAATTAGGTATTTAATTTGAGCAATGTTTGGTAAGTGACCTAGTAAAGATAAGCCTTTGATCGGATTACTAATAAAATTGGACAGGCGTCATTATTTAAAGACGTTGATTTGTTGGTTTAAGCATTACTATATAAAACGAACATGTTACACCAAATATTCATAATTTTGATTAAACGGTTCTGATTTGGATTTTGTAAGAATTATTTATTGCTACTTAATTAATAATAGCAATGTTGTGCAGATTTCAACATCAGATTTAAAATTATTCTAGAAAAGGAATTATTATAAAACTAAACTCAAAGCTATTCTCAAATTTAGATAATGCTAGCACAGATTCTTGAAAATTTTGTAAATAACGCTTTCTTGAAAATTGAAAAAAATGCAGACCCTTGAAAAATAATAACTTACTTATTAAGCCCCTGAATTGCCAATTTCTTATTTGTTCCTGATGCATAACATGTTTCTCTTAACTCTTTAAGTTTTAAGTTGCAAAAAAAATTGTTTTTATTTTTTAAGATAATATCTATACATTTATTATGCCGAAACGGTCATTATACGAAATTTCCCGGATAGAAAAAAATCGCCAAGTAATATTTAGAATAGTGGTAGATGCACTCAGTATCGCCTTAGCGAATGACCACAATTCAGAATCTAAATGCTTGAAATGGCTTTAGCTGTATTTGGTAACCAGTTATGAATGATCTTCCTTTCCCCACTTCATTCACAACACACCCCAATTGGGGATGCATTAGTCTAACTGGCTGACTCGGTTGGGACTCTTATGGAATGCCTAGAAGATGGAATATACATAAAAATATAGCTGCTTGGAAAAAATTGCAGGACCTTGCAAAAAGCCTACCTTCATACTTTTATGAAACGAACACCCCTCAAATGTTTTATCTAAAGATTCTGGGTTCTTAGCGTCATTTATTAATTCCGTTCAAATTTAGCTTCGTAGAGAAAAACAACATTCTTATTAAAATAAATTATTTTTTATCAAGTAGGTACACCACTATACTGGAAAAGGTTATTTATTTGCCAAGGAAATGTAGCAATAGAATTCAGTCGACACATTCTACATATTATTATGAACAATTGATAGAACCTCACCATAATTTCACCTACCAGTAATTAAATCGTAAACGTTTTCAATTCACCTACCAATAATTAAATCGTAAACGTCTTTCAGTAGACGACAAAAAAGTACTGTACGCTTTTATGCAGATTTAATTATGCGATGATTAAAGATCTTGGACTTACGCAAGATGCCTCGTTAGCGGTATAAAAATTAAAAGCCAAACCAGTTCTCATATTGATTATTAAAAAAGCAAACACCAGTCCTTGTTCCATGGCAGTTGACACGTTCACACCGTCCAAATAGCCATCTTTACTAGCTAAAGCGGTAAACTATAGTCCTATTACAAACAAATTCACCGCATTGTATTTTGAAGGTTAACCCCTGTCCGGCAGCATAGTTACAATTGTAACTTTTACGTCGTGGATGCTTGAAATTTCGTGACAAAAGGAGAAAAATTAATATTGCTGATTTATAAAAATTCGGTTAATAACAGGTTTGCGGGACGTTTCTTGTTAATTATCATATCGGAACACCTGTTTATGCACTTGCATTTGCCGTTGTAATCAAAATTACAAAATGCAAATATAACTATTTTTAAAAACACATCCGCCAAAACCGCCAAAAAACATTACTTTTTTACTAAAAGTTTAAGAGAAAACCTAGCAGTGCATTTTTTAAGCGCCAGCAGTCCCGTTTTTAACCGGATTACTAATAATTTGATCGAATTCATAATAAATTTGAAATATTTAATGTCGGTAAGTTTTCTCCGTGCATCTTTACATTTTTTAGATGGAGGGTCGAGTTTACACTACAATATGCGTCATAGGTACAATTATACCGTCATACATTTAGAATGAAAACGAACGGTGGTTATAATATGGTTAATAATAAATTATAACTCTGACTATTATGTACACTGAAAAATTTAATGAATTTATGAACTATTATCGTCGTGAGTAATATTGTGTTGTCATTGTTTGATATAATTCTGTATTATACTTTACAACATAAAATAATTATACATTTATTCGTGAAATAACATAAATAATATAAAAAAAAAAAAACAAAATGAAAACAGCCGAACACAAACATCAAACCAGAAGTAAGGGGAGAAATGACATTTCCGTTTCAACAAGCAACAGAGCAGCTTATCAAAAACTATTCACATATATTAGTCCTATAATACAAACAAAATCCCTTTTCAGCTGAAACTGTGTGAATTTTCCAAAAATAACAAAATGCTTATTAGATCTAGGTGGAACTGATTAAAAAATATTAGAAAATAAACATTTTATTGTTGAATTTTTTTAATTATAAAAAGGGTTCAATTGATATATTTACATAACATTGTTTATAAATATTGCGACCATAATATATGTGATAATGATAATTTTCATACAAAATATTTTAAGGTACAATTGTACCTACGTCACCTCTAGCGTTGTAAAATTATGCCGTCGGACATAACAACCAACTAATTAGCATTTAACATTAAACTTACTCACACTGACATCAAACATGTTTCTTTTCAATTCGAATATATTGCAGATTTTTATTAATAATAAATAAGTAAAAAAAAAAATAGGTCCATGTTTTAAAAACTCGGCGTAAAATTTTATTAACCAATAAAATAGAAAAATATATAAATTACATGTATTGTATGCACGCCACATAAATTTATCTGTTTCAATCACAATAAATATGTCGAAAATTCGTTAACACAAAAGAATAATCAGATACTTTTTATTTAAAAATAAATAATTAAACTGCATAAGTTCCAATCTTAGCGGAAATTCCGTTAGTTCACTTATTTACTTACCAGACCACATGGTTTATTCATATTTTTCTCACGTAAAAAGTTAATTTTTAATTTAATTATTTATTCAAGTTTTTCAACTGCTTTCTACTGTTTGGAGCCAGTGAATTTATGGCATCCTCAATAATTGGGGTTTGTTGTGAGGCTGATGGTAGGGCGAGGAAATGAGGAGGATCCACCAAACACGGCAAAAGCCATTTCAAGCAACTTTTCAATTCTGAATTGTGGTCTCTCTCCTGATTGATAATGACAGTATCCTCCAAAAGCCTTACCTTCTTAAAATAATCTCTATTTTAAAGGATTTAAGATTTTCAATGAATTACCGATAGATGTTAAACAAGCAAAAAGCTTTACGATAAATAATAAGTTTTAGATGTATTATAAAGTGCACTTAATGTAATAGAAATAAGTTAAAGGTTTATACTAGATATAAAAAATGAAATTTTATAACTAAATAAAAACATACAAAAAAAAACTTTTTTATTATTTTTCACATAGATGCGATAAATTCTTCGTCAGGATAAAAATAATAACTGATAATTTATATTACTTATTAGTTATTATTTATATCCTGACGAAGAATCTATCGCATCTATGTGAAAAATAATAACAAATGTTTTTTTTTTGTATGTTTTTATTTAGTTATAAAATTTCATTTTTTCTTTATACCTACAAGTTGCGCTATGATGTTGGATAAAAAAGTATATCATAAACCCATGTAGGAAAACATATCATATTGTTACGATTGCCAACATTGAAAAGCTCAGGCCAGTGTCCAATACGTTTTAAACATGTAACGTGAAATCGATAAAAAATACTATTCTTGTATAAATGATTCTTTTCTATTGTCGTCTAATGACCAACGTTAGGTAATTTAAGTGTAATAAACCTGCACGTAACAAACCTGTACCTCACGTTCGACGAGTAACATAAATAACACATTCATGTTTTTATATTATTTATTTTACGAAACATTTGATCCCTGTCACAAAGTTTAAACATTAAAGCCAAACAAATCGGAAACCATTTCTCAAAATCGAAAGTAACACTACTGTTTATTGTGTTTCGTATTAGAAAACCAAAACTTGTCAACAGATTAATGGTTCCTTTTAAATATAACCCGACACGCAACTAATCAAAGCAAGTAGTAAATATAAAAATAATAAATTTAAGTTTTTTGTGAGCTCAGTGATTGTTATAACTTACTCGCATTTCATATGGAGTTGAAAAAACTGAAGGAATGTGCTTATTTCAATTTAACGCGACAGTTCGTTTGTCATATTATTATGAAATTATTCAAATTTATCACAACAGCAACGTTCAGTGTTTTTTTAACATACTAACGTCTAAAAAGTTGAAGCCAATCAATAAAACAAGATTTGGTGGCTGATAACACAAATATTTCTTTGACTTATTTATGAATTTGACGTTCAGGTGAATGCAAGATGAAGTGAACCAAAAAATGTATCACACATTGTAAAAATGTGAGTGTAAGCCAAGAAAGATATGTGTGGCATTATACTATACATAATTACCCTTGTGGAATATTTCTGGTACCTACACTGCCTACAGTTAATATTTTTTTTATTTCTTACTGGGAGAAGATTAAATGCGATAATATGGCTATAAAGCAAATGTCAACCATAAAATAAAACGTTGTAACACCCAAAACGGACAATAACCGTGTGTTGGTTGAAAAATTCAAGATTATAATATGTAAATGCTGCTGTAGGGTAAATTATAGGGAGTTTACATCTCCCGAAAATAAGGACAACATTATTTTTACCCACATCCTTGTGAGGCTAGCATCACTGTAAGCCTGCGCGCGATACCTCGCGCGGAAATTATTTTATTCTGTCTCCAGCAGTCAAGCTGTCGGGTTCGGCCTAAATCTCTTCTGGCGTTCGCGATCTTTTTGTTCATAAAATTATTAAAAGTGAGTTTTGTTAAAATAAAAAACTAAATGGGAATTTTCCGAATTCTCATTATTCCACACTAAGAGTAATCACGCAACCTTGGATTCTGCGGATTGGAGAACCGCAGAATCATTTATCCAACAACCCATTTAAACTGGCGATGATAACAATCCTCCAAACTGCTCAGGAATCAAACCCAAATTCTTCCAACCCAAAGTCAAATGAGTACTATGGTACGAAGGTCAATACATAATTAAAGTGGTAGGAATATCTACCTCTGAAAAGAGTTGGAAGCTTTCAATAATTTACCATTGTACTTCTGTGGCAATGACTGTTATAAAAAGTTCCTTTGTCGATATCAAAAGTCAATAGTCAAATATCATCATGATTCTTAATAACGTCTCAAGTAGCTGGCTTCATTCATTGAAAGATTATATCTCGTTTTGTTGCCTTGGTAAAATGTACGCAATAAAATTATCAAACGTCACTATTACTCTTTCATTTAGTACCTGCAATATTATTGACTTGTTATTTCTTTACATCGAAAGTCTTAATCAGTTTTTTTTTGTATTTATCAAGACACCGTAGGAGAGAGTTGTAGGTATGCTAGTTTGCAGGGAAATACATCAATATTATATCTTAATGCCAACCAATAATTGAATAGGTTTCAATAATCTATTGAATATTTTATTACGCTTTCCATCAGGCTTTCCTGAGATAATTGGTTCGCTACTCGTGTAACGATCTGATTAAGATATGTTAGAACAAGATACACGTATTGTAAATGAATACATATTAGCAAATAGTCTCATTTTTGGGAAATCATTTGATAGTTCGTCTAGAAAATCTTATAGGATTACCATTTTTCTCAAATATTTTATGATATTCTAAGGTTTCTATTGTTGGCACCATTAAAAATAAAATAACAAAGAGCATAATTTATATATTAGTGTAACTGGATACAAAACAAGGAGAGTTCAGATATAAAAAAAATGTAAACACATCAAATACAGACTGAAACTGAAACCACTCAAGTGAATAAAGAACAGCTTGTATTATATTAATGAACACTAATTAATATGTTTATAATTATCTATAGTATACATACTACAAAATGTAAATAATACGAGTATGTAAATGAAATCCTCAGCGCGGGAGATCCCAGTGAGGATATAATTATCTCTATTTGATTTAAAAAAGGAACTATAATAATTTTATTGAGTACTTACATATTATCTGAAGCTTCAAACCAGTTATTAACTATTATTCGATATGATTATATCAAAGGTCGATGAAAAATCGCTCCACAACTTCAAATCTTGCATTTTTTACAAATTTTCTTCATGCTCAAATGGATATGCGATGCCAGGTAGATACCATTTATGCGGATTATTCTAAAGCATTTGACCGTGTTAATCATTATATTCTTTTACAAAAGTTATTAGGTCTAGGAATTCACGGTGACCTCTATAGATGGATCGCATCATTCGTCAATAATCGTCACCAAATCACGGTTGTCAATGGTTTTGCATCTTGCTTAACGGAAATCGTCTCAGGTGTGCCCCAGGGGTCGCATCTTGGACCACTCTTATTTAATATTTATATAAATGATATTTACGTTTGCTTTAAAAATAGTTACTTTGTTTTATACGCGGATGAAATGAAAATTTATAAAGCTATACAGTGTTTATCCGATTGTATGGAATTGCAAAGCGATCTTGATAATTTGTACATATATTGTGAATCAAATTTATTGTCCTTAAACATATCTAAGTATCACTCGATTACATTTACTAGAAATAAAAACAAAATCATCTATCCATACAACTTGAATAACAAACCTTTACAACCTATGTCTACGTGTAAAGATCTAGGTGTTTACTTAGATAGCAAATTAATTTTTGACAAGCACATTGAACACATTATTTCAAAATCCTACAGAATGCTAGGTTTCTTATTAAGAATATGCAAAGTTTTCAAAAGTGCTAAGACTCTGAAAATGTTGTTTTGTTCATTGGTCAGAAGTCCACTGGAGTATGCTTCCACAATATGGAATCCTCAATATAAGGTATACATAGATTTAGTAGAAAGTATACAGAATAAATTTTCGAAACATTTACTCAAGAAATACAACAATACTACAAATAATATGTTAACTTTACAAAAAAGACGCACATTGTCAGACCTGTTGTTTCTACATTATCTGCTAAATAATAAAATAGATAGTCCCGAATTGCTATCCGTCATTGGTTTAAATGTTCCAACGAGGCGTACCAGGCACACTACACTATTTCATATTGAAGCCAACAATACCAATGCAGCAAAAAATTCAGTTATTACTCGCGCAATCACAACATACACCCATTACGAAAAATTACTACATTTAGACATCTTTCATGATTCCTTTCTAACATACAAAACTAACTTATTAAATTTCTTAGCATGACATATTTCAAAAATATTTTCATCATTTTTCAAAACTCCTATTTATTAACAGTCAATTACAATTCGTGAGCTTATTATAATTCTTGTTTTAAATTCATTTATTATTTATTATTTTTATTATTATCCACACACTTCCTTCCTTTTATAACAATCTCAGGCGAAATTACGTAATGATATTTTATGGACATACGTAATAGGTACTACAACTATGTAATAACTAAAAATATCTAATTGTATCTAATTGTACTGTGTAAGTCTTAACAAATAAATAAAATAAAATAAAGTATCTCTTTTGCATTAGTTACCTTATCTGTCCAGTACATATTTTAGGATGAACCTATAAGATAGCATTCTTAGTCCGATCTTAGTAGTCGTTGCGCGTAGACAATGCATATTGTTAGAAGTGTGATTAAATTAAAAGAAAAGTAATGTATCTAATTTACAGAAGACATATAGACTCCTTAGACCCAGACAGACAAATAATTGTATAACCTGAAAAGAAAAAAAAAATACCAATTTCATCAGTAGTTAGGAAAAAATAATTTATTTTCTGATAAACATACATGCTCACATCCATAGACGTATTTTTTCTGGGGCTTTATGGAACATTTCGCAAGGATTTTGCAAGGGTACCTACCTAACGTACGCACAAGAAAGGCCTTTGATCACGACATTCAAATCACCATTAAAAATAGTACTGTTGTAAATTGACGAACAACTTTTCATCAATTAATTCCCGATAAACGGAGTAGATATGTGGGTTGTGCAACATGTATTATACATATAGACGCAGACGGGTATTTTGACACCTGACGCGCGGCTTTTTACAAGAGTTTTTTGTTCTAATTCTGGTCATAACTCAGAACAGGTAGGCACTGTAGGCACTAGGCACTGGCAGTAGGCAGAGAATTCTTCAGAACACCATTCATTAGAGAATTTGACGAACGACTTGATTGTGACACCCACGGCTCATTCCGATAGACAGTGGTTAGCAAACTTCTATATATTACACATACATTAATCAAATATATTACAAAAATTGCAAAAGTTGGCCCATTCGGACAGCTTTTTGTCCATTTTATCTGGAAACATATCCAAAAATATCCGAAATATCCACAAATGTTGAGAAATATTTTCGGAAAATTTATTCATTCGTAATTTTTTTTGCCGGTTTGGATATTGATTTGTCTATAAGGACAGTCTTTTTGTCCGTTTAGAATCATTTTGTCCATAAACATCAACAATATCCACAACAGTTATGCTAATCATATTTGGTATTGAGATTATGATTGTTTTAGCTTAGAGAAGATATTGTTTATTTGCTTTTGTCTTTGATACCAAGCATAGATACAGCAGAACATTTTGGTATCGAAAGATAGTTGTGGCCTACGCTTGCAAATTGTACATCGTACCTAAGTTCGGATGTTAAGTCTGAAAAGCAATTTTATAAAAACTGTCTGACCATTATAAATAAACACCTACCTACATAAATTTTGCATAGTTAGAACGCGTGCCATCGGCAACGCACCTCTGATGAGTCGTTAGTGGTCTAGAATTTCTTTCTCTAATGACACAGTCTCCGTAAGTGCCCAACAAAGCTCAATACACTTGCTGATTGCATCACTAAATTTATCGATTCAGAGATATTTTACCAACCAAATTATGCATACTAAAATAGATAGGAGATAATAATGTAGTAGTTACCTACAATGTGTTTAATTGTGACTAATTAATTATTAACGTGAGAAGGCCGTTTTAATAGTTACGAGAAATTTGTGTATCTGTTTGAACTGTTCCCTTTTTTTTGTTCGTTATGGAAATTAATTGAAAAAAAATATGCACACTACGACAGGATTCTATTGTTCTGTAAAGGGAAAACTTATTTCATTTTTTAGTACAAGAAACAAATATTGTTAATATTGTTTTCATAGTATTGATTCATTTTTTTTTCACGGAAAAGACTTGTGTATCCTTTTTCGTAACATGGTTTTCGGAGTAAGCTTTTGTTAAAAATAACACAACAGAAATATTTTGCTGTGCAAAAGAAGAAAAATTATCCTGTTAAAAAAGTGATTGTGATTCTTCGACCCAAATTTATATTAAGTTCGACCCAAATTTATATTAAATTTGACCCAAATTTATATTAAATTCGACCCAAATTTAAATTAGATTAGACCCGAATTTAAATTACATTTTTTATTATCAATATAAAGTAGTATTACAGGTGTTTTTTGATATCTGTTTCACTAGGATATACCTGTGTTGAGACAGACGCATTGGATACAAAAAATGAGTATTTATATATTATTTGATACATGCATAACTATAACTAAAATATTAATTATAAAGTTGTATACATTTTAAACCGAGAAGACATAATAGAAAGTGTAGGTAAGTTATAGATGTAATTATATTAGACCCAAATTAAAATTATTTTAGCAATATAAAACTTGATAATTTCGTTTAAATACATACTTCTACTTTGAGTTCCCCTTTTCCCGAACGTCACAATAATGTACCTACCTTCGTACATAATAAATACAAGGACCACTATGTAAAAAATATAATGATTTGACAAAAGCTTTAGAAATATGATGTCATTAGTGTGTTAACGCGAAAAAGCGTAGGTTAAAATCTTTTATGTGTTGCTTTTTTACGAACATGTTAAGTAATTGTTGCTTGTACTATATTATAAACGGTTCGTTACAAAAATGTTATCACAGAATCTGCAGTGTTCAACAATGATTGTTGAATTTATCGTTAATCTGGCATCGCATTTGGTATTTACTTTGTATTGGGCAATTTATTTTTCTGGCTTCATTATTACATTGTTGTGATATTTGAAAATGGTCTAGCGTTTGTTTAAATCTCTCGGAAGCTGCTGTTATTTGTTCGTTTGCGGCGTACAATAACAATCATATTGTATTGTATTATAAACTACTTCAAAGTGTCCATAATGTTGCGTAATTCATCATTAAATAGCATTAGTCGCAGGTTCTGCTATTGTTACTGCTTTTTATATTTCTGATAGGAATAGGGTGACCACCATAAAAAAACACTTGCTAATAATATAATAATATTAAAAAAACTTATTAATACTTAAACTACACTGGCTACTTTGTGCAGCGTAATTTTTATAAAGTACATATTACCTACCTATCACCTTAACCCTTTCACCCAGGGTTAATTCAAATTAACACGAACTTTGTGATTTTTTTACCGTAACGGTAGTGATTTAGAAAAGCCATGTTATTGTTTTCTTATAGCTTGTAATCTTTTCTGTGGTGCCTATTTTTTCCACTCGGTTGAAATCCTTATTCTTGCCAAAAAAACGATAAATATTTTGACATCTGCTGATTGTGTTTCATCGAATTTCTGCCGTGATTGATTACTTTATTGAAGGTGAGATATAAATATTTTCTACTCAAATCATAAAGATGTGTTCTATAATAATAGCATCAGTTCAATTCACTGTTCACAGTCATTTACCAGAATATCGTAAATGAATTTCAATGTTCATTCAAATTAACACTGGTAGTGACGTACATATTTTCGACTAGTATGGCGAATTCTTAAAGATTATTATCTTAGATTATTTCTTTATTTCTGATAAATTTTAATTAAAATATTATTGGTTTCAAATCTTAGAGATTAACACTATTTTGTACATGTACATTTTTGACATGAGATAGTTATTTGTTTAACTTTTGTGTTATGTTTATTTTACCTTAAGTAATGTTGAGCCAAATTACAAATAATTTTGTGAGGTATTTACAAGCATTGCAAATTTTAAATATGAGGAAAAAATAATGCGGGTGTGAAAGGGTTAAGGGAACGGTCAGAAAAAACCGACTTACGTTGGAATACAAATTTGTCGATTTCAAAATATTTTTTAAACATCTCTAAGATAGTGCCCACCGTTTTCTATGCACTGAACCAACATGAGTCCTCCGGTGATCTGTCTATTTATTGCTGAATAATATTCTTCATTGAAATTGCCACTGCCTTGAGATATCCCCATAAAAATCATCTTATTCGGCAGGTACGCGTATTTTCTGTAATAAATTATTAAATTATAAATATTGAATATATAATTAATTTTGCCTTTATGTTGAAACAATCGTTTGGTTACCGCAGTTGAAAGTTACAGTTGATTGTTGACAGGTTGTTAGTTGAAAACTGGTACTAAGCGGAATAATAATTGTTGATTCTGTTCCTATAGCGGTAGTAAAACAGCTTCCTACGCATTACTTGCCAGTAATGAATGAATTCAGCATTCGATAAATGACTATAAATTTATTTTTAGAAGCCTTTAATACTATTTGGTTATTTATAATAGACTTGCAAGTGAATTATTATTATTTATTTTGGGGGAATTATGCCGTGTTGCACTACTTCCTTCTTTAGCCAACGTTTCATCAAGGCAGATAGATAGCTGACGATGGACCCTGAAATGTGGTCCGTAACGTTAGCTAAACAACATAATTCTAAAATAAATCACTTTAATTCTTTTGGCCGTAAAATCTCAAATCATATCTAGCACGTGAATGTTACATTACCCAATAAATGATTTCCATAGAACGATTCAAGTATGTCAGATTTTTGTTTGACTTACCCTAACTTATCCAACCTAAATTACCGCATAAGTGTAAATTTTTTGAGCAATAAAACACACATTAAAACATTGGAAATAATTCGAAACAGAGGCGTGAGGTCTATTTCGTACTTTAAAGATTATTAATATTAATAGTACGTAGATACTGCTCTATCCTACGTGATGCTGCAACAATTTTAGGCTTCCTAAGACAATTTTATCTGAAACACAAAATAATAGATTTTAAGATGTTTAATGAACTCCTTTTAAATTAGAAAAGTAGCTAAAAATCTTGCAGCTTTTCATGTTTTAAAGTCCATATTTACAACGTAAGTAATATGATATTATTATATTAGTTTTAGAATAGATATACACTACATTGTAATATTTTATTGCTAAATAAAATATTCAAAATAAAACTCTGAAAGATATTAAGATATAGAGACTGATAATTTGTACTGATGTCAAAAGGCTTCTTTCAAAACCCATTGACACACAGAAAATTAATGTGGTGGATCAATCAAAATACCTATTTAATGAAATTAAATAAAGTTATATTGTTAAGGGCTCAATGAAAATTATAAATGGTAAGAAATGTAGCAAAGAAAAATTTTCAGACTGGGTATACGGAGAAAAATGATAAGATACTGTTTAAAACGTGATTTCAAGCCGTTTCCTAATAAAATATTAGCACATTCAGAATATTTCGGAACACGTGTTCATACAGTTTCGATTTTCCTGATAAATATTATTAATAATTATGCCGAGGCAGCTTCATACTTTAAAATTGATTCACTGAGTGTACGGAGGCATCATAAGGATGAACTATTCCTGTATAAAGTAGTAAGTAAGTCCCAAAATTGCTAAAACAAGATTCCATTCAATGTACCTGCGCGTTCAACACGCTCTTGTATCCTGTCCAGGGTTGATCAAAGCAAAACGAACTCTAAGCAGAATTCTTGCCTGAACAGACTATGCAATAATTACGATAGCGTATTATCCAAGGTTGATATTTTCAGTTGCGAACTTACCAAATACAAGAGGTTTATAAAAGAATATTTCTCTGATGGTTTGTGTATAATGTTTATCTCTCTATTATGATTTGATTTATATCTACAACCTCTCTCCATGGCTATAAATGTATGGTTTTGTAAATTTTTCGTTTTATAAAATCTTTTGTTTTGTATAAATTTTTTAATTCGGAAATCCATAATTGGTTTTATTTTACTATAAAATACTTATGTACAAACTGATTAAACGTAAACTATCGATTTCCCGAAAATGAATAAATAAATATACGAACGAAATGCGACAATATTAGAACTGTTCCGTCATAAAGTGTTTCGACATCCTCATAACACATTCGTGTTTTACTATTAGTTTGTTAGATAATCGGTCAATTCATTCGTTAAAGGCCTAGGGTCTTGTTTTTAACAGTAATACGAATAATTTCAATATCAGATTTATAATAAGTAATATTTTATGTTAGTATGTTTTCTCCGTGTACAAAAAATATCCATATAATGTCTTGACATAAAATAAGTAGATAAGAAATTTTGGTGACCGGATAAATCATCACAATGATAATTCATCACATCTTTAAAAAGTCTTGGAAAGTGATGAAACAAAAACTTTATTAACTGGGTTAAGTAGCTTAGGTTAGGTTAGGTTAGGGTTAGGTTAAAAAAAATCTTCTTTCTAATGACTTTATATCACTTTTTAAAAGTGTGTTGAATTGTCAAAAATTTTAATACGTTTTTTTGCTCTTACACCTTCCTATTACTTTGGACAAATGACTAATGAAAATGTTAGCTAATATTCGTTTCGGCTTGCATTTAATTCTTGGCATTTGTATTTATGCCCTATTCAATGTCGATTTATCTGCCTTCATCAGTATCAAAGCCCAAACAGATCTTCGCAATATGAGTTTTGAAACAATTTGTCTAAGAGATCCGTTCGCCAATATGTCTTTTTCATGAAAGCAAAGTCAAACATTTTAGCATCTGGGTCATAGTTCAAATCCCGACATATTGAAATCAAACAGATCTATTGACTATTGACCCAAGAACTGCACAGAAACTATCTATGTCTCGAAACACATTATTTTGTGACGTTTTCATAATGGCTTTTAAATATGCTTTTCTTTGGTCTTTTATAATAATAGTTTTAGTTACAAATACGTATTGTTTTGTGTGTCGAACCTACACGACATTTTCGTGTTCTCTTTTGAAGAAATAATGGCGTTTTTCGTTCGTTTTTTAGGCGTGAGAAGCGAAGTTAAGATTATTATTGTAAGTGTATCGGTCTGTACGTGCATATCGCAATTGTGACAAGAGTTTTTTTCCTTTACAAATAAGACAATCGTATTTTGATGATGGGAACATTGGCGGTTTTGTAATCTAAGATGGTCTGAACTAGCTTTCTAAAGAAGAATAAGTACGTTCTGAAATTCAATGCGCACATGCCAATTATTACCAATTTTGTATGTTTGTATTCACCGAATAGAATACAGTATAAGATATAATAAAATAGTCAAATATGAATATACTTTATAAATTGTCTTGTTACTAAAATTATGTAAAGCTTACGCTATCAAATTGCAAAATAATAACGTAAATTCAGTAACGAAACGTTGATATAAATTACTCTAACTGTGTTTGGTGACTAGATTTGAATAACTAGATACTTTCCAAGCTACCTCTCTCCCATCTTATTCTCTACCCCATTCCCCTCAGCCTCAAACCTTAACTCCATTACTCTAACTGTGTTTGGTGACCAGATTTGAATAACTAGATACTTTCCAAGCTTCCTCTCTCCCATCGTATTCTCTACCCCATTTCCTTCATCCTCAAACCATACCCGGTTTGGATGGTAATTAAGGATGCCATAGTCCCATTGGTTCCGTCAAAGTGCTTCGTTTTTAAACCTTAAAAAATGCTTCCCAGTTTGAGGTATGTATCTATTCTGGGTTAATTAGAAGAATTTTGCAGGGATTTAAGTTCAAATTGTATAAATTAGACTTTTTTTTGTCGTAATAAATTGAAATCATTAAAATTTCGTTATTATTTCTGTGGGTTTAAAATCAACAAATCAAATATTGAATAATGGTGTTTCTTAGAACTACAAGACGTCATAGAATAAGGATTCATTGACCTCTTCGGCAATCCATCAATTCAAATGTGGAACGTTGGTTTTTTTTCTCCGGATGACAAAGGCCATCTCCTTTCTGTGACTCGGTCGGTCCGTTGTTCGTTCCAGCCGTCAGTTGTCAAGCATTTCGTATACTTGTCTATTGACACTAATAATGCTGTGCTGGAGACGGAGATTCTTTGAAGATTTTAAATAGAAAGAATAAGAAATATGTATGTCTACCTACATACATATTTCTTGTGTGTAAATCCTAGCTGGTGTTTGACATGTTAGCTTTATTCTATTTGATTAGGTTAAACTATGGTTGTTTGTTGTTTGATTGAATTGGTCAAGGAAAATATTGCTGAAATTCTGTTTTCCTTGTGTGATTTGATGTTCATCGATTATGTTTTTTTTAATATTTAAAATAAAAATACCAAACACTTAGTTTTAACCACTTTTTTTTGTTTAAATACAACCAATATGTATGGTAAGAGAAGCTTATTTTTTTCTTGTTTCGTCATTTTTATTTTTCACTCAGCCATTTTTTAATTTAGATATGCGCAATTAAAAAAAAGATGAAAATAATATTAGTCTTTTATTATTTATTATTTTTTCAATTCAACTAAACATTTTTCAATTTGGGTGGAGAGAGTGGATACCGCTGCCCCAGGAATCATTGTTTATTATTATTGGATATCTGACACCTCTGCTATAGGTCACCCTGTATATATATATATATATATAGGTCAAGTGGTTCGCTATATTTGATGACTTAGCAGAGGTGCCCGAGTTCACAGGGTGAGGATTATCTAGATCTTGTCGGCGGATGCAAATGCCCACCTACTGTGTGACGGGTCGTATTTGGGGGAGGGGGGGGATGAATAGGCCCTGAGGGAAATTATTTTTGTCAGGGCCTCCTGTGTGGAGGTTGTATAAAAACTCATTTAAAACTGTGCAGATACATTATTAAAATATGTTTAATTACTAATAATATGATAATAACAATGAAACGATTGTTAAATAAAGCTAATCAATCATTAATAAAAAATCCACATTTTCTACTTTAACCCTTTTACAATATTTAATGTTGCTACAATAAACAAAATAAATAAAACTTACTCAATAATACAGATTTTTAAAGAAATACAATTGAAAACAATAATTTGAAGTTTAATATAGGGGCAAAATAATAGAATTTAAAAAATTGACTACCAAGCATTTTAAAACTATCTCTCTCAATCTAGGTATAACTTATTTTAACAACCTTACTTTAAATCTAAAAACTATCAAAAATATTCTTGAAATGAAATCAAGCCTAAATTGAAAAATTGACTAAAACTATTACGAAAGTCCATATAAATATTGTTGAAAAAATCTTCTTTTGCAGTTAACTATAAATCCGTTTTATTGTAATTTTAAATAATATTTCATTACTAGTATGACTTTATTATTTGACCATGAATTGTAAAAAATACATACGTGTATTAAATAATAAAAAATGTATACATTGAAGAAGAATTGACATTCTGCAAGCAGATATATTGGAAATAAATCTAGTTATAAATTATGCTAATATTATTTGTTAGAACCTAACCTTAAAATTTCCTTTTTTCTTTTCCACCCAACTTTTTTCAGCGTCCCATCATATTCCAAAGCGTGGATGCCATAGCCTCACTGGCTCCTCTAATCAGTAGATATTCTTGTGCAATAATCACACAAAACAATTTATTTTTAAGTAGACATCTGCATACTTAAATAAATGTGTAAGTTGAGTCCATTCCTCCGTTGTTATAACATATATTCGAATAAAAAGGAAGGTGATGCAACCATCTCATTTAAACATTGTTCAATTAAACAAGTACCTACTTCAAACATAATTAAAATAGGTAAGTATGTAGATGCCAATGTATGACATCAAGTACACAAGATTGTCCTCTGACATGTGAAAATTTACAGAAAATTAATTTGTCATATTATTCGGAAAATGTATCTTAATAACAGCATAGTGAATCAACTGGTGTTTGAGAACCATTAGAATAATCTATTGTTAAAACAAGCTTTCAGTATAATTTTTAATTATTATTGGTAAGGATTCAGAGAGTCATTATTGGATCCATCTTTACTTAGTGACCTCATCTTGTGTATTTTAAATCACAGGTTCAAGCAAATCTTTTGTCATTCATTTATTTGTCTTCTTGTGCGATGGCAATTAGTTGGTATTGTCTTGGAAAACACATTTGTCTAACAAAGGATTTTATGGAAAATACAAACCGTAATATGACCAAGAAGAATACCTATAGTTATTATAAATACAGATTTCTTAGTAAATTATATTATCGCTACAGACAACTTCAGACAAGATAGAAAGTTGATATTTTATGTTTAACCAGTAAAACTTGATTTCTCACGTTTATTTGTTCTCTAAAGATGAATCTTCAAACTAATGTTTTGGCAGTTATTTCAACTTAATAAAATACAACATAATCAATGAGAGATAATTATTTTACATATTGTAAGATATAGTTATATGCCCTAATATATTGAGCACAGGTCGTTCCACATGCTAAACTACTTTCAGACTAATTTCGTAAAGTTTTCTTCAAAATTATTGTGACAATATGACGAAATAACAGGTCTTTTACATTTGGAAAGATCAGATCAATTATCAATCACTTTGTGGTTTGACTCATTTTATAAAAATAGTGTTTTTATTTTTTTAAACCTCATTTTTATAAATATATTTACCGACCGGTTTCGTTTAGCTCAAACATCATCAGGGTGTAAATTACGATATTCATTTGCACCCAATGACGTTTGAGCTAAACGAAAGTGGACGGTCAATAAATTGATAAAAAAAATGTGGTTTTAAACAAAATAATTGTCTTATTTTTACTGAACAAATTTTATTAAATTTAATTAAGTCATTTTTACGTCAATCGCAAGGACGTAATTACGTCTTGTTATTAACTACGAATTTATTTTGCTGTCTGATAATTGATACAAAAACTGATTTTTTTTTTTTTCACAATAGATCCACAAAGGAAGCAGCGAGGAAAATAATTTTCCTCAGTGCCTATGTCATCTTTGGGTATGCTGTGTAGAGGGTTTTTACATGATATGAAGGATAAGAGGTTCTAGGAAGGAAAGAGGTATGAGGGATGGGAAGGAATCTGGGGTGTCAGTGTGACCAGGAATGATGGACGTGTGAATCCATCCTTTCCACTGTGACGCAAGGCGATGGGTCAAAAGAGTCCAGCAGATGTACTAAGGACATTCTATCCTCAACAGTGACCATTTTTATAAATTTTATTTTATTGTGTCAAACTGCACAACAGTCCCAACCGATCCCAACCGTTTGGAGCCAATGAGACAATGGCATACCCAACGGGAGTATGTTGGTATATCGGTGACTTTTAATCATGAATAATGATATAGAAAATATTTTAAAAGCACACACAAGTGACGCTATCGTACGATTCTGCAGATGTTTAGTTTTATTGTAAGACCAAATAGATTATTTATATAAATTATCGGTTTACGACATAATTTATTTCATTACATGTGTAATAATATTGAAGTTAAAATGATAAAATAAATTTTCGACGGTCATTTTCTGACGTACTTTTTCTTATAATAGGTTGATAAACATGGAAAATATCAGAATGTGATTATACAAAATTCTCAGCTGCTATTGGTTTTTGACAGCAGAATAGGCATAAGTAACAATTAATATATATTTTATTTAGATGAGACATGAAGCAAAAAAATAGGTTCCGCTTTTTTACCTCCAACCGACCTCCAACTCTCCCAACGCTCTAACTAACACTATCGATTCCGGTCTACGCGCGCCGCTTATTGCTTTTGATGTAACAAGTTTTGATAAGAGTACGAGATATTGCCTCTAATATTGTAGCTCTATGTGCTTACCTCCCAGTAAAAAATAATGTGTCCCTTTTGATAATTTCAATGTATTTATTAATTCTTCAAAAGAGTTCATGTAAAGAAGACATACACATTTTATCTTCATAGGAATCCTATTTGTGAAATCTTGTCTCACAATCGATCCCAACAATAATTGATAAATGATCGAGAAGCAATGTTCCAATCATGATGATTAAGAATACTTATTAAAAAACAGCATATTTGTACCCACCTACTCTCGTAATGATTATAAATATTTTGAGATGAAAAGATTAAATTTCTATAAATTGATTATAATTTGGATTTAAAATTCTGTTAAATTTAGTTGTAACCCGTTCTGTCCACTTTGCACCAAATTAACTTGCTATTAGTTATGAAATTAATATTAACCTCAATCTTTGTTTAGTAGTATTGTATTAGGTTAAATGCTTAAACGTGACCTACGATGTAACACGTGAGTTAACTTAAAATTGAAAAACAAACAGTTAAAAAAATTCTAACTTATTCAATAATAAATTTTTTAACAGAACTATTTAATAAAAATAATGAACATTTTTTATAAATTAAAATTAGTTAGTTTAAGAATTTTCTGTGAATAGTTAGTTAGTTATTATGGGAGCAATGTCAAGCCTATTAGGAAGTGTTGAATGAAATTGTGTTCTAAATATCCCAACACAGGAAAACACTCCGTGGCGGAACGGAAAGTTCCTAGGCTCTGGACATTGAACTGGATTTTGCGGGATTAAAATTAAAAATTTACCTACTCATTTTATGTAGTATTATCGTAGCAAATTTTATGTAAATATACTAGCTATGCTCCTCATATTGCAAAAATCATACAACGACGCTTGATCCACCGACAGTTGACCCGAACGTTGATCCCCCGACGGTTGATCCCCCGACAATTGACCTCCACATTTGATCCACCGGCATGTGACCTCTGATAGTTAATACACCGATATTGGTCCCTCGGACAGATGATCCCCCGAACAATTGAGCCCTAAAGGTTTATTTCTCTTGTACGTAGTACTGTTTTATGTCGTATTTTGTAACTCGGCAGTACACACTCCTTCAGGGACTTGGCAGTATAATTAGCAAAAATATTTGTAAAACAAATTTCTGATCAAGACACCTGTAGATGTTAGTACGTCGACTTTTGTTATTTGGGGACAAGAGCAAATGGGAGATCAATAGTCGGATCACCCGTATAAATGGTGATACTAAAAGATTCATAATCGTCGAAATAAATTTGCCATGATCATATCTGAACGAAGTTTTTTCCACTTCTACTTCCCCTCACCATTTTACTCTCGCCTTAGGTATATTATTCCACAAAAAATTTAAACGCTGTAGTTTAATGATTGCCCCCAGACAGAGTTGGGACTCCCGTATTAATCACATGAGTAAAAGTAATAAGGATAAACCAAATAAAACTCTCAATTTACCCGGAGCCCTAAGCCGTCAGATATCGTTATTGCTTCATCGTATGCCTACAGTTCTCATTTCTAAGAAAGGAAAAAAATACTGTTATACAGTTAAAGTGTCTCAGAATCTCGTAATTGTTTCAATCAATTCATAAGGAAACTTAGCGAAAAAAACGGAGGTGTTCAGACTTTTTTCTTATTAAGTTCAGAAAATTGTTGGTGAGTGAAGAATTGAGTAGGCAGTTAAAATATTTTTTTTATAATAGGAAGCTGAATTCTTTAAATAATCTCGTAGGAAAACTGTGTCCTCGTTCTCACACTCTTATAAAACACCTCGCCAAAGTCGGTGCTCACCTGTCAATGATTTTTTTTCTTGGATCAGTAACGTATCGTAATTTCAAAATCTTGACCAGGTATTATTTATAAGTTTTGAACAACAATATTTTTATTCTAAATAATAAATCATTAGTTTGTTTTTAGAAAGAAATTTTTTGTCTAAATACCCTTAGATACTGGGATATGTTTTCACTGTCTATTTATCGTTGATCAGTGAGCTCTGGCGTTATGAAAACTTTATTTTTAATGTTAGATTTTTCTAGGTGGAAGATAATTTCAGTATCGTCCTAGAAAAAGATCACCATTCAGAATTGAAACGTCGCTTGAATTACTTTAGCTGAGTTTGGTGACCAGATCTGAATACGATACTTCCCCACTCTATTTCCTTCCCCTCACCACTACATTCAGCCTCAGAATTTAATCCAATTAGGGATGACATTCACTGGCTCCAGGTGGTTATTGCTTATAATTATTTGTTATCCTTTATGCTATGCATAAAACCTTGTCTTATAAACATCAGTTTATCATTAAAAAATAATAATATTTAACAAGTCAAAAATATTTCACCAATAAATGAAGATATTTTATGTCTCGACGCCATCTAGTGAGAAATTTAGCACTAACAAAGCCTTTCCTACAAAAATAAAGTTGGTTGTTTACAGTTGGAAAAAATATAATAAGCAGTAATTGTTGATTGAGGTACTAGTACATATTAAATCATTTGGCGGGTTGTAGATAAGCCGACATAGCTAAGTGGTTTCAGAGCACCTGACCGGAAATCAGAAGGCACGGGTTCAATTCCCGGTGGCGGCATTTATTTTTACTTGGGAGATATTTTCAATTTGTGTTCATATTTCAGGTGAATAATTATTGCTTATAATTATTTGTTAAGAATTAAGGTTCAATTATTAAAAAACTATATTCGTTGAAAAAAGAATTGCTAATATGGGCGATGTTTGAAGGATCGAAGGCCACCTTGAAACAAAAGTTTGACATTATTTTAATAAATGTAGTTAAATTTTAATTCATCTACCGCCTCTGCGTAAGACACAAGAAGCGTTCCAAGTACTCGGTAATAATTCCTGCTTTCTCCGCCGGTCAGCGAGCGTAATAACTTATAAACACATACCTAACTATCAACATGTGCACAGTACAGGTAGACACTGTACACTATTATACAGGTGTATGTCATCTCTTCTCCACAGGTGTATGAGTGTGCGCAATAAATCGGCAGATTTTTTTCTCCTCTCATTGTGCCGGTTATAAACATTGTTTGCGGCCAAAGCGGAAAGAAAACAGTACCCGCGTAATTCAATATCTCAAATTACTGTTATTACCGGAGTGATTCTGTTACTTTGGTAATCGCGAGGCTGATAAAGCAAATAGTCACTTATTTTATAAGTGAAATAACATATTTCTAAACATTTTTAAAACTTAACCCATGAGGCCTCTGTGATATTAACCGTTATATTTCTTAAAGATGCTGTAGAAAATCGGAGAATTTGTTTTTATTTCTTCTTCATAAAAAAATCCAAATAAATGGTATTTCTTAACGAATCCAAAAACTAAAACTAAGAAGTAAGTAAAAGTAATTTTACCATCCAAAATAAACTGATGATTTTAGATATATTAAGATTAAAAATTGTGGATAAAAAATACATACACGTTTTATAGAAAAATGAATTATAATTAAAGTTTTAAATAAAAATAATTAATTGAAAATTCACATTTCTTAATTTTTTCACATTTTTTTTCATAGATGTGTACATTTTAATTATCCTATTGTTAACTACTAGATTTGTATATAATGCGTTGTATTTTCGTGGTCTAACAACTCTCAGATCATATTATTTCTAACCATAATACTAAAGGAGACAGAACGATTTCTATGGAACAATATTATGAGCTATTCCTAAAAGCAAATAAAAGCTGTTTGTTCGAAAAACCGAACAAATTCACTAAGGGGTTAAACATCTCAACTTTTTGTGTTCATTCCTCTCCAAATATTGTTCTGCGAATAGTTTTCGTTAGTTTATAGTAAATCAATTTGGTAGTTACCTATTTAGGTTCAATAATACTTATCTGTGTGTGGGAAAATAACCTCAAAAACCTCTGTAATTGAATTGATAGCTCACACTATAAATATTTTATTTGATAAACAGACGTTTTATATTAAAACGGTGTAGTTTTTTTGGTTAGTGTGAAAATCTGTGTCTAACTGATTGAAGATAGTTAAACGTTTGAACCTTTTCCGGATGTTAGCTGTATAAATATATTTATATGATTATTAAAATATCTCTGGAAAAAATAAAGAAAATTGAACACTTGTAATTAAATAAAGAAAATAGTATTAAATCTGAACGAAATGTAAAAAATAACAAAACACAGAAAATTTTTCTTTTGTTTCATGTTTTGTTTAGATTTATTTTATCTTCTAATTCAATGATAAATTACATTAATGAGTATAACCTTCAAAAGTTATAAAAAGAAAAGCTGTAACAAAAAAATATTCCATTTACCCCAAATTGAACTGTTTGATCATCACATTCATAGGTTGATATGCCACATTTTCATTTAATGTACTTCCTTCATTTTGCGTTGTAGGAAAAACCTTCTAACGTTGGTTGTGGTGTCTAGAAACTTACACAAAATTTTCTCTACGAAGTTTGTAGGTCTACGCAACTATTTTCAACTTTGCATATTTCAACGACGAGCTTTGAAATCTTCAAATAACTGTTTTGGACATAATTTATCGATGATTTTCAAACTTTCAATTTTTCAATAAGAAATTGAACATTTCTTTAAAAAAAGGTGTTGATTATCAGGCGAATTTGAGTAGTAGGTACCTACCTATCTACTGGTAGTTATGTAGATATATTATAAATATACAGTCCAAACTTGTGTGCGTGTTTCGTGATAAAAATATTTGTCTACTCAAGGCTTATTAATGGCGATTTACAATGTCAGGCCGTGGCGAGTGAGACGGAGTGCTGCGCCGTTGGGCTAAATTTTTTTTTTTTTTTTTTACTAAATGTAACATTTGTTTCTATGTATATAAAGGGTTTTCCAATAAGAGGTGTTATTTTGAATAGCCCGTTATTTCGGTAGATGTTACTTTTAAAGCTGTCATTTTTTGACATTTGACAAGTAAAAACTACGCCATTAATAAAAATGAAAATATAAACGCTTCAACAACGCAATGAAATTATTAAAATTCACTTGTTTGAATCAAATGCAATTCGTCTTGAGTGATGAGGCCCATTTCCACCTCGGTGGCTTCATCAACAAGCAAAATTGTCGCATCTGGGGCTCGGAAAACTCAAAAGTTATTGTTAAAAAGTCTCTGTATCTTCAACGTGTGACTGTTTGGTGCGGTTTATGGTCCGGCGGAGTCATTGGACCTTACTTTTTCGAAAATGAGGCTGGAGCAACAGTTACGGTGAATGAATTGCGCTATCGAGAGATGATTAATGATTTTTCATGGCCGGAATCGGATGGTATTGATTTGGACAACGTTTGCTTTTAACAAGACGGCGCTATGTGCCACACAAGCAACGAAACCATTGATATTTTACGATTGAATATAAAAATAACACCTCTTATTGGAAAACCCTGTATTTGAATTAAAGGAACTTGTAGTTTTCTTATTTATCAATGACTAGCTGATGTGTACCCGGAATTGCTCGGGCACTTATAAAGGGTTTGGGGTAAAGTATTAGAGTAGGTAGGTACCTGACAATTGGATGAATTTTTAACGTGAAAATAATATTATAGCATTCTTATAAGTATTTTTTTCACTTGATCCTGCGATGTATTCCTCGACCTCTTCAACAATTCACTTTCAAGTCATACATTCTCCTTACACCTTTTCCTTCGTTCATCAACGTATCATTTTACCACAAATAAGTAATTATTTTATTCGTTTCTTTATCAGGCATGCTCGACTCTTTTACTATTCACTTAGTAGTAGTATCATGAAATCGAGATTGTTTCTGTTAAAAAAACTACATTTTGTCGATTTTTACTCGACTATATATGTCATTCCAGTGCAGAGTCTTTCTCGAGCGTCCGCGGCTTCTTCTACCTTCCAAACTACTCTCTCGATAATCCTGGTACTAATAGAAACAAACTTTGCAATGTTCGACGAAATCGGATGAATGGTTTAGGAATCAGATTAGATTGCATTCTTTAATTTACAACCGATCTTATATTAATGTATTTTTATCAGTACCAGTTAATCAACTACTTACAAATGCGTTCGACTACTTCGTAAAATCATAATAGTTTATGAGTTAACTTTTACGTAATAAGAATGGTAACTTAGTAATGATTGAGATACAGGTGATCTATAGGAACCATTATCGTTTTTTGACGGACTTTCCCCGATCGGGCTGGATTAACGACAAGGTTTGACGAATGGCCCGAATATTTACTGTACTTATTGGTTCATCACGAACAGATAATAGAGAAGGTGACGAGTGTCTCTTGCACTCTGGTGCACTCTGGACGAAATAACCGTTAGTAAAAATTAACAAGAATTTTGGAAAGTATGCAACGAAGAACGATATGTATATTTTGAAATTAACAATTCGTCATTGTAAGAAACTTTTATTCGCTGCTTAGAAAGATTTATTTTTAAAAACCCTCAGGGCCTATGTCGTCCTTGGGGGTGCTGTGTGGAGGGTCTTTTAAGGGGGAAGAAAGAGAAGAAGTTCTGGGAAGGAAAAATGTGTAAATGTGAATCAAAAGAATCAGGTTAAAGAGGTCAAAGGGTCTCTATCAAATTCAACCCACCATCCACCATGGGGGATAAACACAGATGAACTAATACATAGATAAACCTCACCCCACGAACATGAGCACCCCTGCTAAGTCACCAAAGGTGGTAAACCAACAGGTGTGACTTTTGGTAGGGGTGTTGGTTATCCAATAAATGGTTTACAGTGGCAGCGGTACCTATAGCCACCTCCCAAATTCAATAATAATAATAACTTCGACTTTTGATAATTATGCTTAAATTCAAAGCTGAGTTCATAAAACCATACTTAATTAAGTACGTACAGACAACCGAAATAACTTTTTTTGATGTGTTAGTTTAGAAAAAAAAATTGCATGGTCGAAAAGCAGGATGATGTTTTCATGGTAAACTCATTACTTATTTAACGGTAGAAATAAACGCTCTGCTTATGCCTTTCAGAGATATGTTGAAAATGTCAGAACATTATATTAAACAGAGTGGAAGAAACTTACCTACTTTTAGTCTCGCAATGGTGAAAGACAGTAATTCAGAACCGAAAAGTTTTAATCCCCACTAGCTACAGACCGCTGTGAGCAGTTGGGACTCTTCTTCGTATTGACATAAAAAAAATAATACACAGAAATTTTCCTAAATCAAAAACCTACAAAGCTTTTTCGCTGTGTTTTTTAACTTACCCTTATCTTTTGTAATTAATCTCAACAAGAGTCCTTTGCTAATGGAACTGAGAAAATGAAAACCGAAATCCTGCGTCCTGTGGGCATGAGGCTAGTATGGTAGAAAAAATCACCTAAATTGTAATCTTTAAAAATTTATAAAATAAAAAATAGCAAAACATTCTATGAACTTTCTACAATTGTCCTTAATTTGATATTGATATTCAACCATCAAAATTTAATAAAGTTATTCTAATATTTCAAACTTAAATTCATATCATTATTTAAATTGTATTTTACTGACGCTTCCATAGTTCTCAAACAATAAAATTATTTAGCGAAGCACAGGTCAGATGAAATACGTATCGATTTATATCACCGATTCGCTTTGTGTGGCCGGGGCCTTAGGTCTTATTTATCATATTGTAGCCGCATAAATAGTGTAATGTGGAGAATAGAGATGGAGCCACAGAACAGAAGTTATGGGAATTCTAAACTTAATGCAGAAGTATTATTAATCGCCTTGTAAGCAACCGAGTCTTGCTGGTAAATTCAAAAGGCATTCATCGGCAACTATCGATGGCAATTTTTTTTTTTTTTTTAAATCAATTAATATTTTCGTTTAACAAACACAACCAAATCATAAATAAATTTACTTTCTTTTTCCCGGCAGTCATAAATATATTTCAAAACAGAGAAGACGCCAAGCAAAGAAATGTCGTCCACAATTCATTTTGGTATCCGAAATAATAATGAATTTTTTAATAAATTTCACGGAACATTTTCTTCTTTTTCATTGAATAAAATAAACTTAATGGTGAAAATTATATTGTCACTTATGCTATGGAAAAACACTACAAAATTGATGCTTCTTCAAATATTTATATTTACGATTTTTGGAATGTCATGCTTTATTTATTTATTGCGTGTGTTAAAAACTTTAAAAAATTATAAAACTTTTTTTTATTATTAAGTAATGTTTATAAGACAAGGTTTTTAATGCATAGCACAAAGAATAATAAATTATTATAAGCAATAATATCCATACAAATTGTAAATATCTAAGAGTAAATATTTTTAAAATTAATGATTGTGGAAGACATATTTTCTTACTTCTTATTAAAAATTAAACATGTTTTAGATCGCAGTAATTTATTTGGGAATTTATTATAATATAGTTGGACGTACTGGTACATAGGCATGTAGGTACTTATAATATAGGTGATCTATTATGATATAATAAAAACCAATAGTTTTTTATAAATTAACTTAAATCTGCGAATATCACGGGATAGCATAATTCCAATTTCGAAAAAAAAAAATATTTTAATTTTTTTATTTGAATGTTGTATAATAAATAAGCACCAATTTTATCGCTTGTCTGAATAATTCTTCATACAAGCAATTTCAATTTTGGAAATGAAACTCAAACTCCAAGCAAAATTGAGTTTATTGAACATGAATATTTTTGGCAGGAATAAATTAAACTAAATTTGTATGTTTGCTTCACTTCGAAAGTAAAAACATTTATCAATCATTAATGTTATTATTTTGACCTTGGAAATAGTGTACACAGTTAAGAAAATTATTTTTGGTCGTAGGTGAGATTTTTAAACAAGGCGTTACATTTCTAATGAAAGGTTGTCGATCAATGACTGTGGTACATGTTTTAGCCTGAAGAATATTGTTGATTATTAATATGTAAATTCGAAATCATAAATCAAATTCATTAGTAAGGCTGGATTGTTTTAAATAATGTGGTTGTGTTGAATCAATTTCCTTTTTTTCTCAATAAACATATTGTACAACGGTGGCCATCAGATGTATGAATCAATTAACAATTATTATTCAAGTTATTCCTCATTTTGTTATAAGAACTCCATTAAACATTTTTATGGACATAGATGAATCATTATAATTATATAGTACGTACATACGTATGCAAAATAGCAACAGAATCACTGTTTAACCTATTAAAAACATGAGGCGTAACAGAAAATTTTGCTTCAGTGAGGACAGATTCAAAACAGAAATCCTATTGGTTCTCGAAAAATTCTCGCCTCATTGACTCGTTCTTCTACCAGTATTTTTTTTTATTTTATTTGGTAAGCCTTAAAAATCTGGTATATTTACACCGAGAAAAATGATCCTGTTAAAAAATGACAGCATGCCAACTACCTTAAAAAATATTAGTCATTCAGAATATATCGAGAACACGTGTTCTTTTTCTAATAGATATCACGACGCAATGCTACAATATAAGTATGTCAGTATCAATATCAGTATTTCTTTGAACACTTGTTCTGACGTCCTCATAAAACATTCGCTTTTGACTAATACTTTGTTAGGAACTCTTTCAATTCATTCGTTAAAGACCCGCAGTCCCATTATTAACAAGAAAATGAATAATTTGACCAGACTTTTAATAAATTAAAATTATTTCATGTCAGTAAGTGTGTTTGTAACATACACTAGATTAAAAAATATATGTTTAGCTGTCTTAATTTATTTTACCATTGGACTTTATGTGAGTACCACACAAGAGTCCCAACTGTCTAAAGCCAGTGAGACTGTGGCGTCCGAAATTGGGGAATGTTATGGGGCTAAAGGTAGTAGGGGGGGGGGGGAGGGAGTACCTGGCAATCCGGATCTGGTCAACACTCACGGCTAAAGCCATTTCATGCAACTTCCATTTCTGAATGGTGGTCTCTCTCTGAAAACTATAAGCAACAATCATAGATATTCTTATTTCTTATGTCCATGTTGCCATTGACAAAAAAATTAAGAATGCCTTTGATTGTTGCCCATAATATTAACTTTTTATAAAAAAAACTACGTCGTATTAATTAAATATCATAGATAAAGTTGTAGTAGATGCCTCAATAAAACCAACAAGATAACCACTTTAACTGGTGGCTATTAAAATTCATAATCCGATAAGTAAACTTCACGCGCCACTCTAACTGCGCAGCTTGATTAGGCAGGATGGTATTATCTGCGCTAAGCGGAAATTACAATTGGTTACAACAATAAATATATACAGACTCAGTGATTAGTCAAGTTGATTTATAGCATACGGTGTAGCGGTTCATTTGCCCACTTTCAAATTCATTTTTATATAAATAATTTAATGTTCTGATGCTTGGTAGGTTTTATGACCGTACTCGTATAAGATAAAATTCAGAAGTAGGTTCGCAGTACTTCCTAATATATCCCTTCTAAATCTGTTAACCTTTCAGGCTTATTTGTTCGCTTTTGGGAACAACTTATACGGACTCATGTCTCCTTTACTATTATCATGGTGAGAAATAATATCTAAACGGTGCTAGAAAAAAAATAATTAAAATACGCACCTTTTTGAAACCAAAGGTTTCGGCAGTAATTTGAAAAAAAATATGAATAATGGTGACATTTTTACTAATCATTTTATAAAAAAAACTAAAAAAAAGGGGGTGATAACAACGTATATTCTAATTTTGTTCAATAAAATGCTTATGTTTTCATAATTTTTTTCTTCATCAGTAATTTTTGTTACATAAACGTAAACAAAGGTGAGCCATTTTAATTTATTTTTATGTTCGCATTCAAAACATTAATATTTCATAATTTACATGTTTACTTCATCACCTTTCAAAACCAGTATTTGGTTTTTGGATACTTTCATAAATAATTTTTTTTATGTATTATTGCGAAGCGGAAATACTCCGATCTTCTCGTTAATGGCATTTGGGAAACTTATATGACAATCCTAATAAAGCACCATTCAAACATAACATAACCTAACGTAATTGTGAAGATTAAAAATATATATATATATTTTCAAATTTTATGTTTACATCATTGAAACATGATTTAAAATGTCGCATTAATCAATAAATTAAAAAATATTTCTTATAAATATTTACACTTAACTACAAGTATATAGTAACATTTATTCGGTAAAGATACGTCTTAAAGATTTTTTTTTGAATTAGAAGAATAGTAAGTTTTGTAGTGAATCTATTAAAAATTAAAACGTATGTCTGCGTCTAATAATGACATACAAAATTTTCTTTTTCCGTTTTTGTAAAGTACCTACATATTTATGCAAAGTGAAGAGAGAGATAGAGAGAGAGAGAGGCAACAATAAAGACATATATGAATAAGTATAAGAAGATGAAGGAGAAAAAACTCCAGGATTAACCTAGGTTATTTTTGAATGTGAATACCGCACTAAAGTCCCTACTACTCTTAACAGTCTGGAGCCAGTAAAACTACGTCATCTTCAATTAAGATATGTTGTGAGGCTAAACAAAGTATGGAGAAGAAGAAGATATGAAAAAGAAAGGTGGCTAATATCTGGCTATTCAGAAGTGATCACGAAACACGGCTAAAATCATTTCAAGCTACGTTTCGATTCAGAATGGCGGTCTTTCACTAGGGCGATACTGAAAGCATCTACCACTCTGGAACGTGCCTCATATTATTTTTAATTAAAAAATTATGAAAAAACACAAGTTAATTAAACAATATTTCCAGATTCTTAGCCGAGGAGCGTACCGCTCAATCGCGGAGGCCGTCAACATATAAGTATGGCACAAAACGTCAAGGATTATTGAAATTTTTTGATTTTGTCATTATAATACATATTATAATTATATCACTTCCTTAGAAATTCAAATTTCAAATTTTTTAAACAACTTTGTATAATCCACAATTTAATCAAAATAATACAGATGTTACATAACCAATTATTTCTTCGTGAGAATAATAAAAATGAACCGATATAAGAATAGACAAATAAGTACCACCCATAGACAAAAATATTACAATGAGCGGTGAATAATTAGTTATTACCATTAAAAAAAATAATTTAGGAAAAGTAAAATTTTTAATAAATATATATTTAAAAAAACAAGACAATCAATCTATTTATTGTTATTAAGTTTAATTTGTAGAACTCCATTTTAATTTTTATTTTTTATATATTCAATAATATTGTTATTGGGTTTAAAAAACAGTTTATTTTTAAACAAGTTCTGCTGTGACAGTTTGATAATGCCATAAATAAAAAAAATCAATCTAATAAACCCCCAGCTCGTTGCAATATTTTTATTTATAGGTACTTATTTGGTTATGATTTGAGATTTTCACGGTTGTAATTAGCTATCTCTTTCTTTATTTGGAGAAGTTTCGGACAGCATTACAGTGTTCATCATCAGGGCAGATGTGCCCAGATGATGGACACGGATGATAATGTACTTATTTGGCAATTCTTATATGTTTCATAATTTTCATTTTACGTTTATCCTGACGAAGAAACCATTTGTTTTGAAACATCTTGATTAACAGTGGCGTGTACAAATTAACTTTTATTTGTTTCAATTTAAATTATATAATTATTTATTTGTGGATCACCTAAAACCAGTGGCAGCTCGTGACTTTTCAGTGTGATAGAGTGCTAAGTTTGAAAAATTCAACATTATTGATGTTGTTGTAGCTGAAAACGATTTTTATTTTTATTCGATTTTTCGTATGAAGATTTTCAGGAAATTTCAGTTTTGCCGCAGAGATTTCCTGAAAATCTTCGTACGAAAAATTTAATTTACCAAAATAAAATAATTTTTTTCACTTCAACAACATAAATAATGATTTTTTTTTGTAATATTAGCATTCTATTTCACCCAGAAGTCACGAGCCGCCACTGCCTTCAACTGTCATAGAAATACTTGGTAAAAATATAAGCAACTGGCGCCTAGTGGGAGAGTTAGTAGTTAAAATAACTCATAAGTTCATAATTATTCTAATGATACCTTTTAGGATTTGTGGCACGTATTATTTATTAATGAGATCACCATCATCAATCCTCGATGAATGGTTGCACTGAAATGATCGACAATCACCTTCATATGATTGTGTATTGTATGTTAATATATATTTCCTTCACTGACTATTCTTTAAGAATTTTTCCCTTATTTGGTAGAAATCAATTACATTATTATCGGTAATAGTCGAAGGTTTTTAATTATAACTCCGCCGGATAAAAAAGATTGTAGACTTAATTAAATCAATGTTGCATTAGGAATCTAGAATAATTAATATAAACCGATATTAATAATAATATTCACATGAATCGGCAATATAAGAGCTTATATAAGATTATTCTGACTGTGGTAGTTGGACTTTTGACGAATCTCACTTTTTAATAATACAGGGTTTTTCAATAAGAGGTGTTATTTTGAATAGCCCGCTATTTCAGTAGATGTTAATTTTGAAGCTGTCATTTTTTGACATTTGACAAGTAGAAACTACATTTTTAATAAAAATGGAACAATACACGCTTCAACAAAGCATTGAAATTATTAAAATACACTTAAGTGAATCAAATGCAAATCATCTTGAGTGATGAGGCCCATTTTCACCTCGGTGGCTTCGTCAACAAGCAAAATTTTCGCATCTGGGGCTCGGAACACCCAAGATTTATTGTCTAAAAGCCTCTCTATCTTCAACGTTTGACTGTTTGGTGCAGTTTATGGTCCAGCATAGTCATTGGATCTTACTTTTTCGAAAATAAGGCTGGAGCAACAGTTACGGTGAATGGATCGCTGTCGAGAGATGATTAATGATTTTTTATGACCAGAATTAGATGGTATTGATTTAGACAACGTTTATTTTTAACAAAACGGCACTACGGGCCACATAAGCAACGAAACCATTGATATTTTACGATTGAATATCAAAATAACACCTCTTATTGGAAAACCCTGTATATCCTCCGCGGTAGATATGCGGAGTATTTCACAAGGAGTAAAACGGAACCCTCTCAGAGGATTTAGTATTATTGATCACTTAGTCGCCAGTATTAGTACGAGTATTTCATCGAGTAAATGCAACAAATCTCTTTTAACAGCTCCTCCTGTAATCTGCTTTACATAACCAGAATAATATTTTTTTAAGTTTGCACAAACACAATCATGAGAAAATATGACAAAGCGATGAATAATGAAGGAAATATTACAGTAGTTCTGTGAACAGTGAAGGGCCAAGCGATATGTTGATTATTCAAATTTAACAGCTCGAAACGCTCCTGCGAACTCTGGCGGAGAGAAAATGTACCATCCAACACGGCTGCCACCTAGATTGACTGGACACGGAACAAACGAATCAATTTAGATACCCATTCAAATATTGTTAATTCATAAAAATTCAGCCTAGGCATGCATCGCAAAACTCAAAACGAAGTTGACCGATATCACTGAAAATAACAAAGTTTGTTCTTATTAGTACCTACCACGAGTGTTTATTTTTTAGTGTAATATAGTGTTTTTACAGTAACATTATGGTATATCGCAGTTAATGGTTGAAGAAGTAGGAGACGTCCGAGAAGGACAATAATAAAGCTTTAAGGGGTCCACTACATTTTATAAATAACCTAAATAAACTTCATATTTAATAATAATAGTTTATTTCAGAATGTATGCAAGGGTAGTACAATGCAATACTTTCCATATTTAATAAGAAACGTTTCAGAGCTGAGTTATGTATTTATAATTACAAATAATATATTATGTTTGTAAATTAATAAAAAAATTAAATCTTCTCCCGTTTCTGAAGCCGATAGTGCATATAACATTTTTAATCTGTGAATTTCCAACATTAAAATAAACTTTACTTAGTGCAATCAAACATGTTTTTATTAAAACATACAACTTTATCTAATCAAGATATAAAATAACTTCTAAGCTAGGTTTCTCATAAAACATTGTTAACGGTTAAAATTACAAGGTTTGTTAACCTACTTAACAATTCATATTATTCTTTTTAATAGCCAGGTGTTAATGACAAGCAAATCAAGAGAATATTGTAAAAGCCCAGTGACGAAACTCGCTTCACCTGTTCAAATGACTTGAGATAATGTTATTTGGCAAAAGCAAACACATTCAGGTTCTTTTAAAATCACGCTTTGGCCAAACATAATCATTCCATATTAATCCGAATATGTGTTTTCATGATCAAAATTTAATGAACAACGCTAGTGGTAGTGGTTAAATGAATAAAGCCTATCTTAGTTATTCAATGAATAACGCATATCGCAGTCGTTCAATGAGTAACGCATATAGCAGTCTTTCAATGAATAACGCATATCGCAGTCTTTAAATGAATAACGCTTATCGCAATCGTTCAATGAATAACGCATATCGTAGTCATTCAATGAATAACGCATATCGTAGTCATTTGTCAAGTTGTGCTACGCGGCTTCACCTGTTGTGTGTAATATTCATAGATATAATAAAAAATTAACATAAATTTATTTGTTTTGCTTCTCGTAGAGCGCAAAGGCTTATTTTTGCGTACTAATTAACCTCTCTAGGAATAAGAGTATGTAGCGTGGTTAACAATTTAAACGTTTGAGTGGAGCAGTATAAATTAATTAGTAACCGAAACACAAAAATAAGTGGTTAAAAATAATTCTAAATAATTTCTTAGTACATACCTACAGTATTATTATAACGCCCTTATGAAAGACCACCAATCAGAAGCAATGGTTGCTTGCCTTGTTTGGTGACTAGATCTGAACAGCCAGGTACCCCTCAACCTTCCGCTTCTCCCTTCTCCTCTCCCTTCAGCCTTTCTACCTCACTTGAGGTTATCATAGTCCTACTGGCTTCAGTCAGTTGGGAACCTTTTGGGATCTTTCAGATTCTCATTCTCACTGGTCGTCTTTCATATAGGGAGTGCTAATTTTACGATGCCACAGTTTTTTGCTTAAAAAATTGTATTATTGTATTTTGCCGGTGAAGTCGAAAATTTGATAATGTTTGAAGTGTACCATGAAAAATATGGTTAAGGAGATATTTTTTTAATTTTACACATATTAAAAAGTTATACCGAAGTTATCACACACGTTGGTTAACTTTGTATTAAAATAACATTATTTTTAAGTGGTTGATTTTGAAACAAGGTCACAAATTTCAAAATAAATATTTAAATAATATTCTAGAGACCAAGTTTTTAGAATAATTGAATTTTGCATTGGCGGACTTGGAGTTTAAAAAAATATTATTATAGGAAAAAATTAGAAAGTTTTTCAAAAATACTAATAAAAATATAAAAAAAAGAATAATAATAATCTGCAGTATATTATTATAATTAAATTTTATTGTACTGTAGAGAATAAGGAATGCAAAACACGAATATTTTCAGAATTTGGGAGAACTGGTTTTCAAATTATTGGAAAACGCGTTTTTTTCATAGATCAAAGAACATAATAAAAATAGCTGATAAAGCAAATAATTATTTTTTAAGTTTAATACTTTTATGATATACTTATCACGTATGAAGCAGTTTCATTATGATTAAATTTATTAAATTCATCTATGTTTATTTTATATTTCTACTTTCTGATTAAAAAATGGTCATTCTGTTTGGTACGGTAATTTAGAATCAAATCCATTTTTTTATGAAAAGGGCCACGCAGCCTTTTCTCTATGTTTTTGAAACGCAGGGGTAAATTTACTTACACTTTAAATTAATATTTGTATGTGCAATTTAGCCTTAATCCTGCTGAAAAAAAGCTACCTTGGAAATTGATAAATAGTGTACGTCAATGTAATGTTAAAAATAGTAGGTAGGTACAGAATAGTACTTATGAATGTGAATGAGGTAAGGAGTGTGTGCCAAGATCGAGTTGTTTGGCGGTCTGTCCTTTGCCTACTCCTGCGCGTAAATAGCGCGATGGTTAGTTAGTCAGTTAGTTTAATTAAGAGTTTAGTTTAAGGCTGAAGGTAGTGGGAGGGGAAGGAGATGGGAAAGAGGAAGGTGGGAAGTACATGATTCACCAAACACGACTAAAGCTATTTCAAGCAACGTTTCAATTCTGAATGGTAGCTTACATCAGAGCGATACTATTTATCTTTTAAATTAGTAAATTGTGAAATAACACAAATTAATCAAACAAAATTTACTTGCGCACGCCGTGATTTGCATTTTGTCTTTCTGTAAATTTGTTTGTGTGTTCGGCTAATTCTGTCAGGATGGTAGCCATGTTTGATGACCGTTGCGAGCTGTATATCAGAGTAATGAATATTAGGCGAAGTCTATTCACGGTAGGTACCTACTAGTTATTTTATAATGCAAATTATCAACAAAATAATTTATTGTATTTGACATCACTACAATCATAAAATCATAGTTTATTGAAATATCTTTCATGGTTTTTTATAAAAATTCTTGTGTCAACTGGTCTTAATTGAAATTTAAATTTGTCAACGTATACCTCCTGCTGTTAGAAGCGAAATTTTATCTGTAGATGGATATGATAAATATTCATTTAATCTATTATGAACAAGAATTTTGAAATAATTACCATTAATTTAATTGCAAGCTATATTTGGTGGCAAAACTGCGAATTCATATTAATATGTATTATTCGACAGTTTTAAAAAAATCATTTTGTTGAAATTAATTGTGTGAACCTATAATTATTTATTTCTTTTTTAATGACATAATTTAATGATATATTCAAGTTATGTCCAAATCGCATCCATAAATTGAATATAATCATAAAGGTCATACATTATTTAATGTTTTCATGAAAAAAAAAATGATTCAAGAAAGAAAAATAAGTATGTAAGAAATCCTAGTTTTGCATGTTGTCGTTTTGATTTTGTCCCTTTGTTATCGATCACTAAAGTGGAAATTGAAAACAGAAATAATTGTTTTGATTATATTACGCCAGAACTGAAGATGGCTTAATTTTTAAATTATTACCTATCCATGATCTCAACAAGGCATCGTGAATTCCTTCTTTGGCTAAGTCGTCCATTACGACACAAGCAACTTTTTCCGCTAACCGTGTTGGTAGTAGGATATTTTAAAATTATTGTCAGGTTATTCGCAACCTGGCAATGTTTGCCTCATTTAAAACAAATTACACTTGGTTATCCTATATCTAAACGTATTCAAATAAAATAAATGGTTTATATTATGACTTCGTTTGAAGTGTTCCGGTTAAAGTAAAAAAAAATAAAAACTATGTTATGTTTATTAAACTCTGCTAATGAACTCTAATTTGCTTTGAATTAAAGTGTCCTCTTCAAAATATAAACTGACAGTGTGACAATTTTAGTTAATTTTAGTTTGACAGTGTGACAATCTACCTATGTATGTACGTATATCATATAATAAAATAATTTTAATTGTAATTTTTTAAATTGGAACTTATATGTGAAGAATTCAACCACCCTTAAATTTCGACTGGTCTGCTTTAGTTTTAAATAATATTCTAATTTGTGTAATCTTTAAAAAGTTTAAAATCGTGACAGGGTGAAACCAGTTGAATACAGAAACAAAGCTTTATACCTAGTATGATTGCCATAATAATCCATGTGTTTTGACCTTCATGCGTTGTGTTTGAGGTATTTTATGGCTAGGTTATTTTCAGCGTAAATATATTCCGATCATAATCAAGTGTGTTCAATTTTGAGCTAGTGGTGGTAAATACTGTTCAATTTCCTTCAATTGTTTGCTGAATAAATTTTTCGACACGCCTCCTTAAATGGATACACTGGTAATAGGCACAGTGCTTGTAAAACTTTATTCATATTTGAAATAAAAATTTATAAAAAAATATTCATGATCAGTTAACTTTCTCGCAACTTACAAAGTAGGGCCCATTTCCAGCAAAATACATTTTGCTTAACAATTAACCATCCATGATCTAAACGTAATGTCATTTATCCGCTGTTGTAGGTAATGCAACACCTCACATTTTTGGTACTCGTACACACATTTTCAATATATACCGTTGTTTATGCTCATACCGCGAAACTTGGGGATTATTCATGAAAAACTTGAATAAGAAAATTTGTGAACATTTTTTTTCTTTGGTACCTAAATTAAAAAAATATGATTTATTTTTAGTATTTTTGTGGAGTTTGAAAGAGCTTGTATAAAAGCACTGTTATGGTTATTATTTTTATCAATGTTTCTGTGTACTTAAACGTCTTAGTCACTTTCTGTGGGCAATACTTTGCCGTCATTTTTTAATCATATGGCATTACATATTTGTAATAAGCATTTACTTTGTGGCTCATCATAATTTACAATAAAAATTTATAAATTTGTTTTAGACCACTTTAATTTTAATTACAATCTACCGGTTTCGGAAGCACCCTTCCTTCGTCAGGAGATTATTAAAACTAACATATGATACAAAATATTGACAGATATATACAAAAAATATAGAAATATGTATTCAAACTCAAAATTCTATATTTAATGGCAGTCTTTCACGAAAAACACTTTCTGGGTACCAAACATTTGAAAGCATTTTTGGTCATTTTTCTTGTGGTAACATATGAAAATCTCCTCCATATTGATTTGGAATCAAGTTTTGAGAAGCTTTTTAACCTAGAATGGAAGGCTAAGTCTCTATTGTGTTCCGAAGGCGCCAACCAGTAATAAAGCATAGATACATGATTTGTAGAGCGCCAACACAGCCACGCAACACGTACTGACTTCACTGTACCACTGTACTTCTAACGGGCGTTTTATACAATGCATCTTTTCTCCCAGTCTTAATATGGGTTATCTTTTCATATTTATTAATTTTATTCATCAGTCTGTACGATTATTTTATAACATTTCAGATTTGAATCTAAATAGTTAGCATTGTACCGCACGTTTTGGTTTTTTCTTTTTTTTCGTTCAACTTTATTTATTATATTACATTGGTGGATGTACTGTGCCTGTCTCATTAAGAAAGCTGTGACGAGAACAAGCCCAGTTTATAAGTAAAATACATACCATTAATAATACTTACGAAGATTAATACTATTTACATTTTATTATTATTTAGGAAATACTCACGTAGCTCTCCCCACAGGTGAATTCATATATAAATTGTTGTAGATCTCTCTACAGCACGATAAGTTATGGTGAAGTCTTCGAGAGTGAGACTGGTATAAAGAAATTTATGGATTATTATTAAAAAATGTGGATTTGGGTTTAAAAACGAACATGTTTTATTTTGGTAGATACCTACCTATTTTCGTACAGTTTAAAATGGCGGACTTTATTTGATATCCGCTTTTCCGTAATTTTTTTACGTAACTACGTGATTTTCGTTTTATGTTTAAAAGATCGACCAAAATAATGTATATTTACTATTGATTTTGTATGTTCGGAAACATGATTTTTTCCAGTACTTTTCATGATTAGTTGACGGAAACTACAATTCCCACGTGCTTTTTATGTTTTGTATGGTTATGTTCAAGGAGTTGCCATTTTAGTAAACGTCCCAAAATATCATTTCTTCACTACTGACAATCTACCTGTGAGAAGTATTAAATAAGAAAATATTTAGTGTACAAAATAAAGATTTTTAATAGTCCCGATGCAGTTTGCATGTGGGTGTCGGCAAGAAAAAAAGCGTCGTGTAAAACGCCCATAAAGCTGGATACTGCAGCCAACAATCTGGTCTAATGAATTATTGTTGTAATTTCGAGCTTTTCGTTAATGATAATTAACACGGCTGTTACTATTGTCTTCAGACGGTATCCGCATTGTAATGCAGTGATATTTTAACCAAAACATGTGCGAGGAATTTAATTACTGCAGTTAGTAGGTACTTATTTGAGACAAGAGTGGAGATTATTGTTGCGTGCCTCAAGTCTATATTTTATAGTCATTTAAGGTTAGTTGTTTTGTTGATAGTTCAATTATCTGTCATGATTTTCTTGTCCAACTTTTTAAAAGCTTACTTTATAAATATATTGTTACTATATCACTAGCGCAGACCCGTCAAAAATCACGGGATAATTTGAATTCTTGACAAAAAAAATCGTGTTGAAAATATTATTAGTATTTTAAAGCTTAATTAACGAGATTTATTTTTGGGTAACTATGCTATGTTAGGCTTTCTCCTTATTTAACGAACGTTTTGGACAGCATTTGGCGTTAAAGAAGGAGGAAGCAAAACACGGTAAAAAAACCCAAAAAAACAATGCAAAAATCAGTATAATGATTTTTGCATTGAAAATCTAAAATCATATTCCACTTAATAGCTTGTCTAAATTCTTCACATCACCAGTTGAAACTTTGAAAATGACACTTAAATTCAAAGAGTTTACTGAACAAAAATTGAGCAAGATTTTATTTTTTTTATTTTTTTATTTTTTATTTATTGAATAAATAGTTAATACATATCAACAAACAAGTCCTGCTAAGCCAATTATGATGATAAGACAACCGAATTTTTACATTTAATTATTCCGAAAAAAGGACTAATAAATCATTAAAATAAAAAAAATAGAATCTAACGAACCTTAGGTAAACCTAGAAAACCTGCAATAAGTACATATATATAAAATGATTTGAATAATGGATCTGCAGTACCTACCACATAACAAGTCTATTAGCTATCAAAATCTAAGCCCTCTCATAGCCGAGGCATTATTGAATAAATTGAATACATCCTGCGAACAATTACTAGGGACAATGCAGTCTAATTTGGTCGCCTTTCGTTAGACCATTGTCAACGGTTCACAATACACCGCCTAATAAACATACTCGTACACAAGTCCTGGCCTGCTGGGTGCTGAAACCATTTGGACAACAAACAACGGTTATAGCCTATTCAGCTACTTGCTACAATGGGTCTGTACTTGGTAGTCTAATGAATCTTAGAAGTCAGAAGTTGTTAGATCAAAAAGTGGAGCCAACCTTAAACCATCGCATTAAGAATTTCTACCGATTTATAACACATTTCTACTGAGCACTTTTTAAGTTCTAAAAAAATTTATATTTTTTGAAGATCTATACATTTGTAGTGATGAAACATTAATTATATTAAAGTTACAAAAAAACACATAAATTTGTTTTTGACCACTATTGTTTTATTTTCACTCAATTGATTGAAAATAAAACAATAGTTGTCAAAAACAAATTTATGTGTTTTTTTGTAAATTATGATGAGCCACAAAGTGAATGCTTTTTACAATTATATATTATATTAAAGTTATTTAACATGTTAAAGGTATGAAAAACATCATAGTGAATCTTTAAATGCAACTTCGGAACTTGTAGACAGATTTTTTCTCATTTTTAAACGAGTGGTTTTTTATTCAATATTTTCACCATTTCCGCTAAATTATTATAGTTTTTAGTGTCAGCGCGCCTTTTCTAACGTTTGTATTTACATATTTCACTTTCAAACCGTCTTCTTCTTCTTTTTGAACAATTACTACAAAGCCTTAACAAAAAGGTGATCTTCAAAAACTTCACTTAAAACATCAACTACCCAATTGCTGATATTCAAAAAAATTTATAGGATTACAAAGGAAGGGACTGAACTATCGGAAAATATTTAAAAATAAAAAACCAATTTTCAAAGTTCTATGACTTTTTTCATGACTACACCTACAGTTTTTTCTCAGTTTTCAACTTATCCATTTGTGCTTTGTGCATTTCGTCAAATGCCACCACGTATAACTATATATTTCACAAATATATTACCAGAAGATTGTTAAGAATAATGTGCCTACACCATAGAAATGCCTTCCGCGTAGATTTTAATGGAAACCAATATTGCCGACGACTTAATAAATTTTGGTACTATTCCTTAAATATGCGTTCTGTCTCTTTTACGCAAGCCTGAAATCGTATATCACTATCCCATTTGATGGTGTATTGCATACACAGTTATTCTGAATTTGAAATTTAAGGCCCTATTGGCCAGACTTTAGAATAACGATACACGCCCACATCGCATTTCTTGTATTTTATATGCTTCTTGCTGTACCCCGCCAAGCTTTACTGCGGCTTAGTCTATCTGTGCAGATATATAGACAATAGCGCCTATTACTTATGATGGCGCTGTTTTGAAAAAAATATATGTTTTTACCTATCACAGGCGACATCTATATAATATAGGTATATAAAAATACACGCGTATTGGTGGAGAACATTCAGAGATTAAAGATTTTGAACAAACGAACATTTACATTTTTATTTATGTATTATAGCCCATTATAACCCATTTAACAAGCACGCTATGTTCTGTATTTGAAATTTGAGGGACATTTTGCCAGACTTTAGAATCACGAAAGACGCCCACACTGCATTTCTAGTGTTTCTTCTTTATTCTATGCGCGTACAGTTATACTAGGACGGTCTGACAGAGAAAGCGTCGCATTGGTAGCTTTGTTAAATCTATGTGAGAGGTTGTAAAACAATCATCGGGAGAAAGGAAAGCTTTAATAAAATGACAATAAGACCCTTAATATTTTTCATTTGAGTTAAAAACAATAATTATGAGTTGAATACTAGATTATTGATTATTTAAAAAAAATTATTAATATTTTTTTCTTTTTAATACCTACGTACTTCCAAAATAACTAATCTTTCTAATTGTATTAACATAACGAACAAAAATGAATTCTTTGACCTTTATCATAATCGCAAAAAAAGGTTGCAGGTTAAAAGTATATAATATACTTGCGGCACGTTCCAGAGTGGAATTATGTTAAATAAACTTACTCGTAAGCCTTAATCACATAGCAAATTAATCTTTCGTTACAATTAACACTATCATGCAAGCATCAGAGAAAATGAGTATGTATACAGAAATTTTCAATTACGTCTTTTAGTATGGCAGAGATAGAAGAATATTTTCTCCCACGCCGTTTTGTTAACAAGATCACTTATTGTGCTATCTTTGATATAAGCTTTTGCGTGGGAATATTATGTTACATAAGTCAGAACTCTGTAAACATATTTATTTAATTGTTAGAGACATGCAACCATTTTACTCAATGTAGGCAATTTAATTAATATTAATGATAGCGCAAACATCTAATCAATCTTGAAATTAAGATAAGATAAATAATAACTTTTCACAGTATTTTTGTTTTTATGTTTTGGTATTTTAAAAATTTTGTAAATATTAATTATTTTTTTTTTTATAACAATAAAAAAATACTCAAAATTACAATTTTGAAACATGGAAAAGTGGAAAATTATTTTTTTTTAATATTTTTTGTAAACTTTTTAAAATTTTAATGTCTCAACTGCTCCCAACCGTCTGGAACCAGTTAGACGATGGCATCTCCAATTGGGGTATGATGTTAGGCTGACAGTATTGGGAAGGGGTAGGAGATGGGGAAAAGGTAGGTAAGCGAGTACCTGACTATTCAGATCTGGTCTCCAAATACGACTAAAGCCATTTCAAGCAATTTTTTAAATTCTGAATGGTGACCTTACACCAGGGCGATACTGAAAGTAACTTCCACTCTAGAACGTGCCTCAAATACAGTACATATTATTTTTAATGAGTAAATTGTGCAAAAACACAAATTAATTGAATAAACTTCACTTGAGTACGCCGGGATTTAAGACCGTGACCTCTCGCTTGCTAGTCGATAGCCTTACCCCTCGACCACAGGGGCCGTCAATAGACCGTCCTGGTTTTAAAACATCCACTAAATGTTTACTTTTCCGTTGCAAGTTTTACTAATTATTTAAAATAATAAACAAGTAGATCTTACTTAAGTAACTACGTACCTACTAAAAATATATCTCTGTTAACAGCTCAAGGTTGAAGAGTTTCTTCATATTTTTATTTTAAAGTTTACCAAAAATATTACTATATAAACTTGGTTAGCGAAAACTTTTACAGTTGTTATGGTTTGAGATACTCTTCTGTTTATATGCACATTTTATCTGAGATGCGATTCCGTTCAAGAAACTATACTACTAAGACACACATTGTGCGAGGAGAGATTCTTGTCTGATAAATAATGATATATTACTCAGCCCAGATGCAAATATCCCAATCGAAAAAGACACAAACATTTGCATATTTGTCATAGGTAATGTACCTACCTTCATGAAAATAATTGTCCAACTTGTTTTACATTGCGTGTGCTTTAAAAAACACGATTAGATGCGAGATAATGATACAATCATTTTTTAACAAGGCAACAACAGAACATTTTTGAAAAACGGGTTAGCAATTTACATACAAAAATATTAATTGTTGCGATATTTATAAGGTGTGAACTTGAAGTACTCCATGACTATTAGTTTTCATTTATAGCCTAATCAATCGTTTGTACGAAAAAATGTGACTGGAGATTTGACTTGATAAAAACTATTTTCTTTTCTATTGAGCTTATAAAGCTAACAACTGCATACAATTTTTTGAGGAAAACCTAAGTAAGTATTTAAGTAACTGTTCATAATGTAATAAATAAATCAATGTACATATTGACAATTTATTTTCTGCCATTACTGCAACATTAGATATTCAAAAGTTACATACTACATTGTTCGTTACTATTAATATTTATGCAAAACGATAAAAAAATATTCAAGCTCTAAAACGTGTACATCCAATCGGTGGTAACCAGATTTACATTAATAATAGTTTAATTCACTGAACCATTGCAAATTATTTTCATAAAATATATTAAGGCGATTCTAGGATCAGATGCTTTAATTAAATACCGCGAGCAGAATACATCTTGGTCTTTGAAATAATCGAGTATTTATTGGATAAGTCTTTTTATAAGCGAAGAAAAAAATAATGTAAAGGCCTATGAAAACTGCTTTAAAGTTAAAAAATCTCCTACTGACGAACCCATTTTCGGTTATGATTTTATTGTATAATGTGGCAAATTAAGTTATTTATAAAATGATCGAAAAAAATTAAATATATATGCCTGAACATCCACAAAATAAAATAAAAGGCACTTTTTGGCCATGTTTTTTTCTTGCATAAATCAAAACAGGCGGATGTTGTTAAGCGGAAATTTAAACCTTATCGCCATCTACGTAAGGGTTTTTATTGATAGCGACTCAATGTAAAATATTACACGACGTAGTGCATCGCCTTAATGTTTTTCATTCAGGATACCTAGCGCTCAATAATAGTTACATTAAATATTTAATCAAAATAATTCTTATTAATAATAATATCAATTGCATTGGAAGAGCAGAAATAAAATAAATAAAAAGCCGTTACTTGTTCAAATAACCTAATAATATTAGAATTTCACCTATTGCCATCACAATAAGCTAAAAACATTGTTTGCGAAATGATGGACGACTTAGTTTGGCAGATGATTGAACCCGCGATGTCTGAGTGAGAACTCGACGCTTGAACATGCTTTGAACTAATCTACCAACTAACTGATTTTTTTAAACTTTTTTTTTCTATAAAATATGTATGACATGATTGAATACTATCCAAAAATTAAATCGAATCGACTAGCTAAAAAGCGATAGTTAATAATACCAAATTATCAACATATATTTAACATTATATTTTGTATGTACAATGTTTAAATAGTTGCTATAATAAAAAAATCAAATTTTATGAATTAAACTTGCAGTGGCATCGTTATGATATAAATGGAAACCGATGTCGCTAATGACTATAATGACTACAATTTGATTCTAGCCCGTTTAGCACTCTTTCTTACAGTTGCCTGATATCGTGTGTGACTATCCCATTTAATTTAAGCGAAGATTGGATGGAAACGCCCACATGCATTTATTGTAGGTATTACTGACGGCCGGCGTGGTCTAGTGGTATACGCTTTCGACTACAGATCCGAAGGTCGCGGGTTCGAACCCGGCGTGCGCAAATAAATTTTATTTGATTAATTTGTGTTATTTCACAATTAATTCATTTAAAAATAATATATAGTATATTTGCGGCACGTTCCAGAGTGGAAGATACTCTCAGTATCGCCCTGGTGTAAGACCACCATTCAGAATTGAAACGTTGCTTGAAATGGCTTTAGCCGTGTTTGGTGACCAGATCTGAATAGCCAGGTACTTCCCCACCTTCCTCTTCCCCATCTCCCTCCCCTCCCCAATACCCTCAGCCTCACAACATACCCCAATTGGGGATGCCATAGTCTCACTGGCTCCAGACGGGAGCAGTTGGGACTCTTGTGCGGTAATACTGTAAAAAAAAAAAAAAAATCATTTTTATATGGTTCAGCGTAAAGTAGAAATTATTTCCCCGTACTAACGACAAAGCCAAACATTCTGATGCCAGAATAAGGTTGTTTGAATAGACAAACTCACATCTTCTTAGTATTGTCAAACAGTAATAGAGCACGATTAGGTAGGTACTGTTCTACTTTAAGTTGCGGACGCAATGTAACTTTATTGGGATTTTAACATACACCGTCCATATTGTTTGAATAATTTGATACTTGTATGGTTACTACCATGAAGAAATAAAAGTTAGAAATGCAACGGAATAGTACCTACCTAGATACCTATTACTGCAATTTATAGAGTCATCTAATTAAAACTAGTACCTTCGCCAAAATATTAGGAGTAAAAATTTTTAAAAAAATTTCCCACAGTGTACTCGCGTTTTTTGATAAAGGTGTGCATTTTTGTTTTCATTCGTAGGAGCCTATATGAGTTTTAAATACAATCTCATTTTTACAACAAATTTTGATTGGAACTTTCTTGGTTAATTATTATTATTTTATTTCGGTAACCTATACTGAAATATCGTTGTATTGGCCACTACAAAAGATGAGTGATCGTTGTGTGCTTGAATTTTTTTTCGTAAATACGTGTATTTTTCGTTTAAATAACCTTACTATTTATTAGATTTATAAAATACCTACATGACACATTTTGCAAAAAATCGTTTTCTATGCTGTCAAAAAATATCAGCTACATTTTACCTTTAACTATTATTGAGATGCCTTCAAAATATCATACGGAAAATAACTTTCGCAAATGCGTGTACATTTTAAACGTAAAAACTTACGTTTATTTGTATCTTAAACGCCAGATCAAAATTCAATGCACTACACTTCATTGGTTAGAACGTTGCAATAATTAATCTAAGTTCAAAAACCTCTTGGATGATAAATATTGGCAAAGAAAATAACATAAGAATCGTATTTTTTCTTAAAACTAATGCTTTCTGAAACGGGTCGGTCTCCGGATGCAAGCCTGTTACAGCGGCAGATGGCCACAAAGCGACATGTCTCATGTCACAGCGTCAATTTAACGATGTCACAGTTGTCGCAGTTCTGACGTTGCACTGCAATACGATAATTCAAAGATAAGCGTAGTTATCTAACGGTGGGGTAAAAATAATAGCCATATTCTATAACTGAAATGGCTAAATCTGGAAATATAACAACATTTAGAGCATATGTAGTTTATTTATCACGCTATTTAAAACAATATTGATGTTTTCACGACCAGTTCATTTTCATACTACTCTTGTGAGAATTTTCAACTTTCTACTAATTATGCTTTTCATATGACTCTTTTTTGTAATAAGTTGCTCATCAATAAATACGCCAAACACTAATACCGTTTAAAAATTAATAGTTGTGTGATTACGTACTATTATAAAGTATTTTTAAACTTTGCATTTGATTAAATACGGCTGATTAGTGTTGTAATTTGTTTAGGTAGGTACTAGGTATTGGATATCTTTTTTACATAGGTACGTAACTTACTTTAAATTTTACTTTTCTAACCAACATAATTTTTTTAAATAATTTATTCTTTCTTATAAAGTTGAAAAAAAAATGTTGGAAATATTGTTAGTATTTGCCTTGTATATGACACTATGTCACGTATTCAATTATATAGATTTTTTTTTTAAGTACACAGATAAAAATTACTGTTTACTGATAAAACTTTCTGGTAAAATTGTTTGTATTCCTGTTGGGCAGGCCTTTAACGAATGAATTAACAGATTTCCTAGTAAATTGTCAGTAAAACAAGATGTTGGAACTATAATGTCAAATTTCGTTATGATACTTATTAGGAAAAGTTCCCCTTTAGGAACACGTTTTTCGATATGTTCTGAAGAGGCTAATATTTCATTAGAAATTGGATTGCAATCAAGTTTTTGACAGAATTTAAATAAATCAGCCATACTAATTTTTTTCCGTGTATAAAAATTATTAATGAATATTTTCCTACTTCACGTATTTCACAGCTTGAGCGAACCATTTTTGAAAACAGTCACGAAAAGAAACATTATTTTTATCTCGAGGGCAATCACTAAATCAGATATAAAGTTGGTCTACATTATCTTTCTCAAAAATAGCAACCTTTCTATATTAAATTGAAGGTTTATAAAAAAAGAAATAATGAAATGGAAAAGTTGGTACTTACATGGTCTCAATTCTCAATGTTTCAAAAAGTAGCAAGTTCACAAATTATTTTTATCACTTGTAATCAATAAACCACCACTTATTATAATTTACAGTAGGAATCACTTCATTAGAACTTTGTTTTATTTTTAGTTGTTCAACTATGCACTGAAGTCACTTATTTATGAATAAAAGTTTTACCTAAAAGAAAAAAAGAGCATTTATTATTAATCGATCCATTGGGTTTTTAGTAGCCAAAACGCGTACAGTCTATAAAAATATTTGGCAAACCAATATTTTCAATCGCAAAGGCAAGTTTTAGATTCCTAGTTTTATTCTAGTAAGAAACTATTTATTTAAGGTTTCATCGTAATGTCACGGATAAAATCCCAACCGAGATACCGTAAAAACTAACATAACCGAAGTGTACGTATTATCCATAATCTTTATGAGTTTTTTTACTAGATATATATCTATTTTAATAATAAATCAATTCAAAAAACTTTTTTTTTTGGTTGGCTGAGTATGAATGGGATGACTAAAATGAGTGAACAGCGCTATCATTTAAGCCAAACCTAATTGGATGGTACCGAGGTTTATTTCGTATATTAACTGCTGTAAATTTTTAAAATATAATAAAATTTCATAGAAATGTTTGTATGCGCACGTGTATGCAAAAGTGCTACTAAACGTTGATAAAATGCATTGTCATCAACGACGAGTCTATTTTACAAATTTCAGCTTGATCAGAGGTGGGGAAGGGAGTTATTTTCCACATCGAATATTCCATTAATTTATTCATTCATTGTAGAAAACTTAGATCTATTAAGAAAAGTTATTCCACCATATTTTTATAATTTTATTAGGATGGGTTGTCTAATAGAAATTGAACAATTCATCAAATTTAAATAATTTTCAAGTTATATGAAAGTCCTATTTAAATTCTATTATTATATCATTATAGGCCAGTTACTTTAAAAGAATTAAACTAATAACAGAACAAACAAAAAAACTTTCACAAAACTTGAAAATTAACTTTGAAATTTTAAGATTTGTTCAAATTCTCAGAAACAACCCGACCTTAGGCTATCGTGGAATTGGTACATTTTTTATTTCGATTTGAACCGAGAGCTATTCAATGAAAATTATATGATTTCAATTGCTTAACTAAGTGAGAATGATTTCTTGATAAATCACAGTTATAACAAAAAATTTTCATGATTCTGGTAGTAAATCTCACTTAGGATTCTTACAAAATTCATAAACATAGAGATATTGTTAATCTAAACCTAAACTATATCTGCATTTGTTGTGTAAAGTTTATCTAATCAAATAACTACTTTGTAATATGGTAGGTACCAGTTATCAAAAATAAATCATTTACGTTGAAGTTTTAAAGTTCACAAAGCGGCAGGTGGAAGGCGTATATTATAACAATAGTAAAAGCGATAAAGATATGATTATTTATCGATTTAACGTTGTACAACACACGTATAAATCAATAGATACATTCTACTTATACTACCGCTGTAGAACTGTTCAGTGATCACTGTTCGGTTACATTCCTAGAAAAGTAGTCAAGTGCCTAATAATGGTGCGCTGTGTATCGGGCCATTACCGACTACAATCGATATTTCATAGTAATCAAGTTTAGGTACTGTTTGATTAAAGTTATTGTGCCGAAATTTAATAAATCATTTTCCCTGCCATTTTGAATATTAGGTATGAATGAAAAAAAACAACACATTAATGTGATAGGTATATTATAACTTTTCCCTTGAAAAATCACGGGATAGTCTGAATTCTTGACAAATATGTTCCAATGTTGAGAATGACAATTAAATATATGTTTTAGTTAAAATAATAATTTAAATATATTTTTTAGTTAAAATAATAATTTATAGGTAAATACAATGAAAATTTCTTATTTCATTTAATTAAACCAGAGTTACATAGACAGACCTAAATCAGTTTTTTTTTATTATGATATGGTAATTGGTATGTATTTCAAAATTATGTTATTTTGAAAAACATTGCGTCTATAATTACATATTTGCAAATATTTTCTTACAGCCATTTTATCATAAATAATATGTTGATGCCTTCTATCGTTATTTGAATATGTGTATTTTCCACTAAATCAAACAAATTTATCTATTTCAACCACTTTGTAACGAATTTTCAAAATAATTTTAGATTCCACCCAAAAATTGTAAATCGGCCAACGTGAAGTAAAATTACAGATTTGAAATAAATAAAGTTATTTCATAAAACTATGGCAACCCACTAATTTGGTAATTCCTTTTTACAAACACCTTAAGTTTTTATTGTTTGAAGATTAAATAATATTTTTGTTTCTAACGAAAATAATTCCATATTTACATTTAAGAATAAACGATTATTAGGACGGGTTGTTTCGGAGAGTTTGAACAATTCTTCAAATTCTGTGAAAGATTTTTTCAAGTTCTGTTTTATTACAGTTTTGTCAAGAAACTAGCCTATAATGATATAATAACAGTACAAGAAAATGAACGTTTGATGAATTTTTCAAATTCTCCGAAACAATCCGTCTTGTTTTAATCTAAACGAATTTACCAAAATAAATTATGATTACCGAGGATTTTTAAATTGGATTATTACTACCTAAAACAACCACGCACAAATACCATACTGTCGTAAGCCGAATAAAAATTGGAAACAATGTGTTTTCCGCATTCGCCGACAGAGAATGTAGAATAATATTTTAGTTTTCGCGTTCCAAGTTTGAATTGACACAGCTTTTCCCGCCACATGCGCAAACTATAGATGGATTGTCTATGGTTATGGTGACACTTGTTTGTCTAGGTATTATTTGAGACACACTTTTATAGCCTTTTCGGAGCTATTGTGTTCTCCAATTAACACACGCTGCGCGATTCGGAAATGTCAATATTCGATTGGCTGTCTCCTTTCAGGGATGTGCCTAAAGCCACTTAGAACACCGATAACTGATTAATGTTTACTTGTAAATATAACCAAGCAACATTTATAACTTTTTATAAATTAAGTTAAGATACTTATAAAGAAGAAGATTGCCTGCGCCTCATGTCTACAGACTTATAGCACAGTTAGAGAATCTTTTTTTTTTTTTCTTTTATTTTTTTTTTTAAATTTTACAATATGGCGAGATTTCATTTATTTTATTAATAAAATATGCATTCAAATATTTACTAGTAACCCACAGGAGAAATTTTTGTGGAGTTAATATAGCCACATTGGTTACCTACCTACTAATACCTACCTATTAAACCGCATTATTTTCTAGTAACCAGCTGAAATCCTCGAGTTTTCCGAAATCAGATAAAACAGTGACCTTTTTCATTTTATGATATTTTACCAATCTCGAAATAAAAAGGTAGATTTGCATTAAAAAAAATGACAGTGCCGCCTTACAACCCACCCACCACAGATCCTTTTCTTTCTAAAATTATACTAAGTAATCACACCGTCTAATAATTTTAATATATACCTATGTGTAACATTCTAAAGTAAACCTTATTATTTTTTTAATTTTTCATTTTACCAAAAATTCAAAAATTGGTTGATAGATAAGAAGAGAGAAAATTTAAATATAGTAAGAACTCACACCGTCTATATCTAGCATTGTAATCTTTTAATTTAATTTTAATATATACCTACTTGTAACATTCTAAAGTAAACCTAATAGTTTGTTGAAAACAGTTTTAACGTTACCAAAAATTAAAAAAAATTCAAAAATTGATTGATAAATAAGAAAAGAGAAAATTTTCACCTCATAAATTCATATTAGAAGACAAATTATTTAACGTGGTACATCTTGAAATCTTATTTAATAGAACTAAAAAAATTACTTCGAAAAGATGTTTTAGGTTTTCGCGAAGATCTCTTCACACTTTCATCTGTTATAATATCTGCTGATCTGCATATTTATTTGTTTATTTAAAGCCAAAAAGTCTAAATAATCGTTTGTCTTTAATTATAAGGCTTCTTTCTTAACATTCTATAATTTGTATTATTTTTGCATTATGCTTAATCCATTCTTCTATCTCATTTAAAATGCCATTACAAAAAACTGTTTCGTATCCAATAAATGCATATGACCAGGAAGAGACCGGCTTTGATTTATACAACTTTAAATTTATTGGTATTTTTTCTTCCAAAATAAATAAAACCATTCAATTTAAATACATTACGTTTTCTCATATAAACAGCCTTGACTCATATACATATACATAAAGTAATTAAGTATAATAATATGAATAAATTATTCTATTACATAAAAATTACGTGCATTCCTGAAGGTTTAAATATATAAAACATGCATATTATATTTGTAGAAAATAGAGAAAAGTCGAACAACGCCACAAGTACACGTCAGTTAGTTACAGTTAAATTAAGACATTTACTGACAATATTTGCAATTAAGCACTTGTTAAATGATTAAATTATGCCAACTTACTCTTTGTTTTACACTTTTTGATTTAATTTTGGTGTAACTTCTACCCCTTCTTCATTCATTATTATCTCTTATCTCTCTTATTAGAAGTATTAAATATACACAGCCCTATAATTGGCAGCGCTTGACTTAAGTATTTCACGAATACCCATCGCCTCGTACGCCTCGAAGACAATAATTGCTTGCGCATACACTACTAACAAAAAAACACCTTTATCAAACAAATGGCGGCATCACGTATTTATAAACAATGTGCCAAAATTTTCTTTGTAGCGATGAATCAATAGTATAAAATAGATATTTTTCAAATTTTCGATACTTCAAAACTGAATATCACCAAACTATCTCGGTTGAAACGTTTGTACCTATAGGTATTCAAAAATGTTATCGTAAAATCTAACGCTTTTTGTATTAGTCTAAATAGATTTATTCATATTTTATTTTATTCAATATTTATCATACTGCATTCTTACCTATTACATCGCATTGATATAGTTAATAACATACGCTTTACATGTTACTAAGTAAGTTTGTTAATCGCAAAACTCTTCCACTAGCGTTGTTCTGCATATTGAACACAAGCCAAAAATCAAGCCGCTTATCTGAAAAGTGTTTTCGCTCTTATCTTCTCGGCCTTCTGAAATGTCGTTCGTTTCTTAACTGGTATATAAAACATGGTCGCATGTTTTAAAACAATAAATTATCAGGATAAAAATATCGGGTTCAGAAAATAAATGTTTTTAGTAGCCGTTTACTAATTTTAGTCAGATTGTTTGAATTTACATAAAATCTGACTTTTTAAGAGATATTAATATATATGGCCCGTCTGATAGTTTTGAACATTATTTTATTAGAAATTTCTTTAGTAACAATATTTTCAACGAATGTTTAAAAAAAAAATTACGTAAAATATTGTTCTTATTTACTGCATGTAACCCACTTGGATAAAAATAACATTGCGACAGAGTTTATTTGTAGAATTTAATACATTCGTCATTGAAGTGTTTTAAGTAAAAGGTATAAAAATAAATAATAACGGATATTTTTCATTTCCTAATCGAAACTTGAAAATCATTGAATAGAAACCTATGGTGCCTAAACTATCCATAATTCTTGGGGAGATTAAAACCTATTGTAAAACCTACATGTCCATCAGGAAATTTGTAAATACCTATAAAATCTTTAATTATCTTACTTAAAACCCAATTAATGATGTGTTTTTGATATTTCCATGCCTTACGATAACGGTGAATTATTTAAAACATTAAAATATAATAAGATAAATAACCCTTACCACCCGCACGAGTCCAGTGACTCCATTGCAAAACATGCCAAAACCGCACAGAGATTTATTCGCTTTCAACCCTCTGTGACTCTAAACGCCAAACAAAAATGAGGAAACAACCAAAAAGGCAAAAAAAAACCCGGCGCGTTCACCTGTGGCGATAAAAGGTACAAAAAAAACTCCTACAGGACCAAGAGAATTCGGGCGAACAGGTTGTCGGACCCGTACCGTAAAAAACACCCAAAAAACAAAGAGTCAAGGGCCTCAAAAAATTTACGAGGACATCTTCCGTCAATTCGAAACAGCTGTCAGTTTGGTGTTGCGCTGATGTACGCCCGCGTGATTCCATCAATGCCAGTGGACAAGCGACTCCGCGAATCTGCGCCCGCGACATCTTGCTTAACTTATTGTTATTTAAGGGATCAATTTAAATTGCTTGCAGACAGATGTGGATTTTTTATGTCCGTGAGGTTCATTCATCAATCTGGGAGCCGGCACGGACTTCGCATTGCGGGTTGCGCGCTTGTAAAGATTGCGCGCGTTGAGGTCGCGATCCTTTGCGTTTTAGGTAAATGCGTGCCCGCTTTTGATTGGCATGCGGAGTAGAGGAAACAGATTTGAATTAAAATTACTATTTATATTTACCATGAAAATGATTTTCTAAATAATTTCAGCACTTTGAAATGTTTTACGCAAAGGTTCGACTTATTTGAAGGCGGCTTAGAAATATCCTTAAAAATATGGGTAAATATTTAGATCATGAAAGGGAAATTCGCATGCTTTATGGATTTTAAGCCAGCTTAACATTTACAGCTACTTTCTGATCAGAATCCAATACGGTTCTAACTGTTTTTTTACAAATCTCTTTAACTGAAAATAAAGCAGAAAATTATACATTTCCTAATTTTGTTATAAAATATTTTTATACGTAATTTTTTTTAAACCATGTGACATGTTGAAACTAAATTTTCAAACTTGTATTATGTAAGTACCTATTTGTTTTATCACTTAATTTATATACTTTTGATTTAAATGTTACACTTGATATTTATTTCAGCTCTTTTTTATACACTTAAGTTATAAGTTAATATTCAGCACAGATTTAATTATTATCACTTATGTCCTTTCATCGGTCAACTGTCAACTCAATTTTTTAATCCACAATTTAAAACGACTGTCACTAAATATCGCAAAAATATAATAACACAAAATTTCCTAGGTTTTTCAATACAAAAATTTCCCTTTCAATACGTTGTAACAATAATAGCACTATTCTATAACTTTGTTCAAAGTTCCACTGAAATCAATTTAACACTAGTTTTGAATTGGTCTTGTCAATTCGTTTTGGAATCTAATTGTTTATCAAAATGTCAGATTAGAGTTCGAATTTTATCGCGGGAAATTCTTGCGTTCGGGAAAATTCGGCGATGTTCGTTTTTCGAATCGTCCGCGCATGCTCAAACCGTCTGAGCCGAACGGACTCAGCTGTTATACTGAAATCACCTTGCAAGGTCTGCTAGCCGCATCTCTGTCCCGCCTGTTGATGCTTGGTTACCGAGGGAGCGAGAGGGCCGACCAATGACCGGGGCGAGCAGCCTACCTGCGGACAATTGTTTATCACCTGTTATTTGAGATGGACGAAGAGACGGACATTCTGCGGCGCGGTTTTTCACTGCAGATGACTTACTTCCGTTATGTTTGATAAGTGCGAGATTTGCGGGAGCGCTCTCAAAACAAATTATGCTAACTGCCATTTTTTGGTGACCATTAGATGTTATCTACTTGCGGCAAGCGGTGCTACCTTCTTTACAGATTTATCAATTCTGTTTACGAAATTGAGTTCTTTTAGAACTTTATCCATTTCGAAGAAACGGTGAAATATTTGAAACAAAACAACTTTCTTTTGATTAATACTTCTTTCAAACTCCGCTTAAAAATGCAATTATCGGATATTTTAAAAGGTCCGCACCAAAATGGTATAAATGCTGAAAGCGCTGAATTTTTTATAGGTATCCCAAGAACGCAGATTTGCACGTGCTGGCATACCTATCTGTAATGCAGTGGAATATTTAACAAGTTTTGATAATAAGGAGTGAATATAGTTATTCATTTATATCTATATTATTTCAAAATAGAAGAAATGGAAGTTTTTTTTTTGCTTGCTTTAAAAAAAAACATCCAAAAAGGCACTGGATTTAAAAAAAACAACATTTTTTACTCAAAATAATGTCAGCAATCAATGGTCAAAGTAAGTCAAGTACCTCCCTTAAGAAATCACCCAGTTGATTCACATAATTATCTATTCTATATTTATTTTATTGTATTTATTTTTTAACCAATTACCTTTTTTTCATTAAAAAAATACACTTAATATGGTATTTACATTTTTTACACATTTTAATTTAAAAAATACTTTTTTTAATTATGGGTGTTTAGGGAGAAGGAACTATCATGAGATGTTTCCATTAAAATAATTTCTTTAATACTGCCATGACAAATGTACAAACAAACAGATACCTATACAATTTTATAGATTAATTGTTATCATAACTAATCTTACCTACATAATTAATTTTATTGAGATTTATTCCCTCATGATTTTATTTTCGTTACTAAGTGTAATTGTTTTTACACATGACGGCTGACAAGTGACTGTTGTCCAGTTTTTAGAAGATATTGGACAAAGAGCCAATTATTATATTTTTGAAGTGAAACTTCTTTACCCGCGTCATGCAATTTCGAGTACCGGAGTAAAACCAACTCATGACCGAAACGAAAATGCGGGACCGATTAAAGTTCATTTGATCTAGTCAAAGTTTTGAAGTAAAATATAAATGCTTCTTAGCTCATCTCGACAACTGGCGTTGGTGGTGTAATGGTCAGCGTAGTTGCTTTCCAAGCAGTTGATCCGAGTTCGATTCTCGGCCATCGCACATAATTTTTTTGTTTTTAACGCCTTTTTTTTTTTCAATGGTTGACCATAATATCAATCCACTAAGTAATATTTTAGGCCTGTAGCATACTTGAAAAGTTAAAGAATGATATAAAATTTTTTATGATGTTAACGATAAAAAAATAAAAAAAAACATAAAATTACCATAAAAAATGGGCCAACGGCACGCGGTGTTCCCAAGCGGTCACCCATCCAAGTACTGACCGCGCCCAATGTTGCTTAACTTCGGTGATCGGACGAGAACCGGTGTGTTCAACATGGTATGGTCGTTGGCAAACGCTAAACAATATTAATTTCTATTCTACCTGCCAATAAATATATGAAAATTAGTATAAAAAAGCCCTAATAATACTGAAAACATTAGCAAGGTGTGTGCGACGTTGATAAAAATAATCATTACATACGCGCTTGAAAAAGATCGTAATTACATCCATAACTTTGCAGGAATTTTTTTTTTCAATGGTTGACCATAATATCAATCCACTAAGTAATATTTTAGGCCTGTAGCATACTTGAAAAGTTAAAGAATTTTATGATATTATTAATGATAGTAACGATAAAAAAATAAAAAAAAACATGAAATTACCATAAAAAATGGGCCAACGGCACGCGGTGTTCCCAAGCGGTCACCCATCCAAGTACTGACCGCGCCCAATGTTGCTTAACTTCGGTGATCGGACGAGAACCGGTGTGTTCAACATGGTATGGTCGTTGGCAAACGCTAAACAATATTAATTTCTACTCTACCTGCCAATAAATATATGAAAATTAGTATAAAAAAGCCCTAATAATAAGAGAGAAGAATACTAGAAGTTTCACTTCTGTCTTGCGTAGGCTTGACACACCCACTTTTTTTTTGTGTAAAGTATCAGACGAGATTTTCAATTACCCGGAGACTGGTGACTTTGCCAAAATGTTTCAAGGCAGAATAAATGATAAAATAAAAGAAAATAAGGAAAAATGATTACTGAAAGTCTTTGTATATATAATTCAATAACCAACACTTCGGCCATTAGGAGACCAAGCATGGGTATCCGGGTTTATGGGGTGAGTTTTGTGTTTTTTTAGGTCTCGGCGGATGCGTGGGAGACACTGCTTAGGGAAGACACTTCGACCTCTTAAACAGGACTCTATCGACCCTTTGCCCTGCACCACAGTGAGAGAAATGTATTCTTACGTCCATCACTCCTGGACACGACTCCCTGATCCCTACCCACCCCACATACCTGTTTACTTCCCAGAACTTCCTCTCCTTATTTATTGCCGTAAAAATATCTTTCACACAGCATCCCATCAGATGACATAGGCCAAAAGAGAAATTATGTTCCTATGTGGAGCTAATGTAAAAAAATCTGGTAATAGCACTGAATAGTGATCACTCTTCTTGTAATAAAGAATTCCTTCTACTTCAATCTTTATAAGTCAAAATTTTTATTTATGCATTGATGGAGGATTTGACTAGTAGAGGATTTACTGGTTTCACAAAAAATATTCAGCTCATTTTTTAAACAATTTATTAGACAAAGTAATTACTACTATATCCTTAATTGAAAAACCAAATCACAAACGTAGATTAAGCACTACTTTATAAGTTGGCGTTTAAAGTGGAATGAAGTTAACCAAGGTTGACATATTTTAGTGGTATTAAAATCATGACCTGGTATTGTTTGTCATTTGACCGACGTAGTATTTTTAATCTTATTTGATGCCTGCGTAGGTAGATCATTCAACACCTTACGAAAAGCCTTTACAGGTAGGTGTTTCCAAAGTAATACAGGTTTTAGAGCTAAGGCTGTTAAATTTCATTAAAAAATAACTTATCATGATTTTGGCTCTCTAAAGAGGTTGGAAAGTAGTAATAAACTATAAACATCGTGTTGGACCTTTGAAAATCTATATCGATAAACTCGTCAAGGAACTGCGTTGAAAGCGCCGGAAAAAATGGATCACTTACGATAATAGGTTATGACGGTAGCAAGTTATTCCAAATTGTATACAAATAAATAATATTTTTCATAAACAGAAAGGAAATTCGAGATTTTTTAAGCAAATTTCGATTTTGAGAAACGGAATGTCGGGTGAGCACTGCTCAGTCAGTGAGCAGTCACCTCTAGCTACTACTGCAGAGATATTATGGCGTAAAACGTATTTTATATGGTGTTGCTGGCTTGCCGATTTTAACCACTCGAGCGATAGCTACCGACATTTAGGTGATTTAAGAAAATTATAGTGAAAGTGTAAATTTACTTCTGAAGAAATGGAAAAAGTTCACGAAACTTAAAAAGAGGGTTAGAAGAATTTTCTTTTAAAATTTAAAATAATTTAATTTTATAATTTATATAATTTTTCTATAAAACCTAAAAATATGAGATGAGTTTCTAAAATCTGGGTGAATTAATTAGCTTTAAACCGTGATAAGCAGTTACCATGTTTACTTATTATATTTGGATGACTTAACTATTTTTAAACCGCGGTAAGCAGTCACCATGTTTATTTATTATATATGGATTACTTAACTATTTTTAAACCGCGGTAAGCAGTCACCATGTTTAATTATTATATTTGGATGAATTAATCAGCTTTAAACCGCGGTAGGCAGTTACTTTCTTTAATTATTATATTTGAATGAATTAATAAGCCTTAAACCACGGTAAGCAGTTACCATGTTTAATTATTATATTTGGATGCATTAATTAGCTTTAAACCGCGGTAAGCAGTTACCATGTTTAACTATTATATTTTGATGAATGAATTAGCTTTAAAATGCGGTAAGCAGTTACCATGTTTAATTATTATATTTTGATGAATGAATTAGCTTTAAAATGCGGTAAGCAGTTACCATGATTCACTATTTGGAGGTATGATATAAATTAAATTAAACGGCTGAATCACCCGGAATTCTCCATAGCTCGAATAGAAACATTTAGTATTTTTATTTTCTCGGTCTTTAGACATAAAACATTAACTTTATATTGATAATAATTAGATATTAAAATGCTAAATAAATCTTGAGTTAGGTTAGGTTATCAAAATCATTCCAATGAATTCCTATTTGGAATATTTATGTTACGTATCTCGAAAGCCCTTCTTCCATAAGGATACGCAAGTATCCAATACTTATGTTGTGTTCTCACGTCGCAAAAATCTTGTCGCGTAGAGTTTGTATACATCGCTAGTGAAATCACAAGACCCGTCGACACTGGTAAGTGTTACATTTTTGAAAAGTCAAAACTAGCACTCACTCACAACCAAACAGTTGCTGTAGCTGTCATTTTTGTCGACTGCCATTGACCTAAAGACACGTATTGTCACAAAATTTCTTAAACAAATGACAACATTTTTAAAGTTTCGACGACGTGAGCGGGAACAATCTCGCACGGTGGGTCTGGAGTTGGGAACTTGTACCTGAGTACGAATCTCCATGAAAATGTATGGCGGTAGTTGCAAAGATATTTGAATCGTCGAGTATCCGATACTTGTATCGCATTCCAGTGAAAGAAGGGCCTAAGAGGTCAGGCGGTAGGGGTCATGTTTTAGACTACCGGTCACAGTAAGCATGTTACAAGTCAGTCATTATATATGGTTATTCTACGAAAATACAGAAATTGTAGAATTAAAATTTTGAATTTAGAAAGTTATATCTATCTGATAAGAATCTTTCTGCCAGGATTGTCAGTCTAGATGGACTACATGGTTTTGACATAAATAATATTCTCTTTGTTTCTGCTTATTGCACACACCCAGTGGTTAATCGATTTAATATTACCTATAACATAATTTGTTTTACTTTAAAATTCTGTTTGGCAAAATCTTAAACAGAATACGTTATATGATTATCTAATCAATACTTAATTTAGTATTTAAAGCACTGAATAGATCATTTCTAGAAAAATTATTTCTTAACCGATTTGAAAGATAACATTGAAGTCGAAGTTATATTAGGTTACGTTTTTGTTGATCTTTTCTCTTCTGGGTCCCAGATAGGCCAATGAAAATCTTTATAAACTCCAGAAGGAATTTCGTTTTTTGAAAACCTTTGATCAATTTCTGCAGAAGTTAGACAAATAGAGTTTACCCCGTGCACACGGACACGCCTAAAGCACGCTTTATATGTATGTTTCTTCAGTGGTCTACTTCAAAAAAATATTGTTTAATCGGCACCTAACTGTTTTGAAGAATTGATCTCACAATAAATTATTAAAGTTTGTGAAACTATAATTAAAGCCAATAATTATAAATACTTTTACCAATATCTGAATGAAGCATGTAATGAACTACTTTGCCGCAGTCTTAATGATTTTGTTGATTCATTCATTCTTTTGAACAAATTATGAGATGTGTTTTATGATTTCCTTAATGACTTTGATAACTTCAACACGTTTCATTCGCTGAGGCTTTGAGAGTATAAGCACAGATGATCTCATGATGTTGAGGCATTTTCCGTTGTCATCCTTTTATGTACTGGTTTATGATGCGGAAGTTTCGATTTCTAATCTTATGGCAGTGCAGTTTTAGGATAATAAGTAGGTTAACTTGCTTATATTGCATACATTCTGGTAGCTTTCAGTTGGTAATTTTACATGTTTAAAGGCAGTTTCAACCGAGACGTAAGCATCGATGGTATAACGCCACATAACTCTGCTCTAGCACACACTCTATATCACGTCACCTTGATACATCCTATACCTAAATGTTCTCTTCCATTACTCTGATTCATGACATAACTTAAATAATTTTTCATAGTTTTTCATGTTTTCACGTTTTTCATCTCCGAAGCGTTCTATATTTATATGTTTATTATTTTTATCAAGAAAAAATTCGCATGATAATTTAATCTAAATTAGTTGAAACCAACTCATTCCGAGAGGGACATATAGAAAGCCTTTTGAATTCAAACAGATATAATTTTTTTCTTGCGTATTTTTTAAATATTAAGTGCAATTAAAAGTATAATAATTGTGAATACAAAGAAATAAAAATAAAACTTTTTTTTGTATTAGGTAATATCGAAGACTAATGTGGAGAACTAGGTTCCTGGCTATTCAGATCTGGTCACCATAACCGGCTGAAGCCATTTCTAGCTGTCGTATTCTTTTGTCATGGCGATACTGAGAGTAACTATTACTTACAAATAACATCATCTTAATACGGACAAAAGAACCAGAATTCAAACTTTAAGACAAGATAGGTGAATATGCGAGTAAACCTTTAAACAGGACAAATTATTAAAGAATCCCAAAAGTAATTAAATATTTATCTATTAAATGAATGGGCAGCTTGTAATCTATCCGAGCAAGCATTGAATACAGAGAAGATAACTGCTGGACCAACTTTCTCTAGTCACCGGGCATCACACGTGCGATCCCCGGTGCCTCATTAATTCAAATATGGAATCAATGGGTCCGGACAACAATTCCAAATTGGAATCCCGCGGCCATCGGGCATCTCGGCAATGGAGGTAGGTAGGTACCGGAGGCTGTGCCTGGTCGCCACCGACTCTTATTATCATCACTACGGTGACCGCTTCCGTCCTACAGCGCATGCGCCTACGGCCAGACGTGATGCTCCTGATAATGGTTATAATGTATGTGCGGCTCTCTGTTGTTTTACAGGTGGCGTAAGGTGGGGTGGACAGAAGCTGATATTTTAAACAGAAGCCTTTTGGATCAAGAGTTAAGTTTATTTTAAAAATTATATTTTAAAATTGTTTATGTGCTAAATATGAAGAAAAATAATAGGTCAATTTTTTCATGTTGTACTATGTTTTTATTATTACAAGAAATATATCTATCTGATACATAAGTATTATGTACGCCATGGTTGTTAAGTCAAAACATATATTAAGCCATATTTGTAAGTCATATAGCAGTAAACTTAATATAGGGAGACCTGAAATAGAAAATATACTGATATCAAACACAGACTAAAACCGAATCTACTAAACTGAACTATACAAAAAACACTATCTTACTTATTGTAAAATAAATAAAAAAATATAAAAATTATACTACATGATACATGTTTCTAATCAAATTCAGATGTTACTTTGTTGTAATATTAATTTCTTATAATTAAATTATAATATGTAAATGAAATACTCAGCACGGGAGATCCCAGTGAGGATATAATTATCTCTATATGTTACTAAGAAAAGAAGACAATAAATCATTATAATTATTATTATTATTATTTTTTTTTTTTTTAATTTATTAACGAGGCTTCTGACTCACATAATGCTGTCATTTTTTGCCTCATCTGTTTTTAAAATTACAATATTAAAATATTTTAATTATAATTTATTAGTTCTTTAAAAGGTGCCTTTTGTCCAAGATTACACTTTCAAATATTTTCCAATTTACATGATCGAATAAATTTCATGATTCTTGATATGGCATAGAACTCTGTTGAGGCTATTAAATTCTGAACTTCCGATGGGTCCGAGGTCATCAATATTGTCACTCTCTGTTGTTCATACTTAATGCACTTTGTTAATGTATGTTGGACATCTTCAATTTCATCACATATTGAGCACATTGGAGAATCAGAGAGGCCTATCAAACACAATACTCTTCCCATTAGTGCATGTCCGGATCTTAATCTAAAAATTATTCTCATTTCTGATCTTTTCAGATTAACCTCAGTGAACCAGGGTTCTTTAAACGGTTCCTTTTGGAGTTTTCTATACCATATACCCTTATTGGTAGATAAAGTCTCAAAATGTTGATTCCACATCATATTACATGTTAAATTAATTTTTTGGCAGTAATCTTCGGCATCTGGTTTCCAGTCATACATGTGTCCATTCACACATGCTTCGTTTGCTAACAAATCCGCTTCTTCATTCCCATGTATTCCTACGTGAGATGGAATCCATTGCAAGCATATTTGCATACCTTTCTGCTGTAGCCGCATTATTTGATCTGCAATATTGTAGGCTATTTTTCTGCAGGCAATTCCTTTTGAAACACTTTTGATATGTTGAAGCGCGCTTTTAGAATCGCTTAATATTACAATTTGATTCCAGTTATTTTTAATTGAATACTCCACAGCTTCTTTGATTGCTATCAATTCTGCATTCATAATAGTGCAATTTTTATTCAGTTTTATTTTATGTGTAAAATTGTTTTGTATTGAAATGAAGGCAGCTCCAACTTGATCCGGTTTTTGAAGTGAAACTTCTTTAGGCGCGTAATGGATTTTCGGGGACGGAGTAAAACCGAGTCAGGATCGACACGAAAATGCGGGTACCCCCACCACCGCTCACCGTTCACTGTCCCTCTCTCACCATATGCGCTTGTTGAGGTGGGGGAGCCGCTCACGAACGTTTTGCTTTGAGTTACGAGCGAGATACGAGTTCGGTTTAGCAGGTCGGCCGGTAGCGCACTTGCGCGGCCACGCCCACCACGGCCAGTGAATCAGTTAGCAGCGTGCTCCCGCTGTGATAAGTTGTGTTCGCGTTTTGTGTTGCGTTTACATTTACATTTATAGTTGTAGTTCATTTAATTAATTCATTTAATTTTTGATGAAATGAAAATAGAGAGAGAGGAATACTAGAAGTTTCACTTCTGTCTTGCGTAGGCTTGACACACCCACTTTTTTCGATCCGTCGGTGTAGATCTGGTAGAATCCTGAATATTTCTTAATTAGCATATCGCTTACGACATTACTAATTTCTCTCAATGAAAGATGTCTTTTGGGGTAATTGAAATCATGAATATCAACTGCAATACATTCTAAATTAATTGCTCCAACCCAGGTTTCGAAGGAGTACATATCGAGACATTTGTTTCTATTTGTTTTCCAATCAATGGTTTCTGTACAAATTTTTATCAACATAGGTAATTTTTTATTATTCCAGAATCTGTTTTGTATCAAGGATTTTAGTTTGAAAATTTCCAAAACAAGTGGATTATTTTCAATTGATACAGCTCTTAGCCAAAATCTTGCAGCTAGTTTCCAAGTTCTTATATGCAAAGGAGGGGCACACATTTCACTTTGTAAGACATGCACCGGAGTTGAGTTCAGGAAGCCTCCACATATTCTTAAGGCTCGTGATTGTATTCTCTCTAATTTTTCAATATTGCTTTTGGCAGAATTATGAAAGAGTATACTACCATAATCTAATCGACTTCTTATAAGGGACGTGTACAATCTTCTCATATGAAGTGGATGAATTCCCCAGCTTTTGCCTGACAACACTTTCAAAATATTCATCGGCTGGTTCAATTTTAGACAGGTATTATTTATATGTTTATTCCAAGCGAGTCTGTAATCCAACCACACCCCAAGGAACTTATGTTCATCCACTCTTTCTATAAGTATATCATTTATTTTAATATTCAGGATGTTTCGTCTCTTTCCCCTTGCAAATAGACATATTTTCGTTTTATGTTCCGATATTTCAAGACCTTTTATTTGAAGAGCATTCTGTAGTTCTAACAGAGCTTGTTGAATAATGTCTTCACATGTTTTTACTTTCTTACTTGAATAATAAATACCAAAATCATCAATGTACTGTACGCGTTTCACTTGAGGATGGTTTCCTATACCAGAAGTTCCAATATTGAATAGGAGGGCAGACATGGGATCTCCTTGCGGTAGTCCTCTCGAGCACCTTTGTGTAGCAAATATGTTAGATTCTTTAATAATGATCATTCTTTGTTTAAAATATTCCCAGATATACTTTATAACTTTTCCTTTTATACCTTTAGAGATGAGAACCTTAATGACCTCTTCGATCTTTATATTATTGTATGCATCTTTAATGTCTACAAAAGCAGCAATTGTAACGGCATTGGTTGTTTGGGCAACTTGTATTTCTGTAACCATTCTTCCCAGATTATCCATGGTTGATAGTTTTCTTCTAGATCCTATTGTAGACTTATCGAATAAAAAATTACTTTCTAAATACCACTCTAATCGTCTTGTAATTATAGTGTTGAAAGTTTTACAAAGACATGAAATTAACGAAATTGGCCTTATAGAGGTCATAAGTTTCGGGTCTCTTCCGGGTTTAATTATAGGCACAATTTTTACCTGTTTCCATTGCATAGGTAATATGGAAGTTCGTAAAATTGAATTGAATAAATCGATAATAAGCAAATGACAAGAAGTAGGTAAATTAGTTATCATAGAATAAGATATCATATCTATTCCTGGGGATGTATCTTTCATTTTTAATACTGATTTTAGTTCAGAAGCTGTTATCGGTTTGTGAATGCCAGAAGTATCCGAGGTTTCTTCTTCTGTCCACACATGTTCAATTAGATCTTCGTTTGGGGCCAGATATTTTAGATACTCTAACGCTGATTCGCTATTCTCAAAGATATTTGGACGGGAGGTTCCTATTCCCTTATACCATTTCATTTTCTTCCACATATCAGAGTAGGTTGTATTAGAGTCAACAGAATCACAGAACTTTCTCCATCCATCCCTTTTTGCTTTTCTTACTATCCGCCTAGTACTCGATTCCTTGCGCTTTAATTCTATGTAATTGTCAATATTAACATTTTTCCGTAAACGAGTCAGAGCTAATCTTCTTTCAGCTATAGCTTTCGAGACTTCTTGATTCCACCATGACTTCGGTTTGAATTCTTTATTTTTAGACTTCTTAAAGAATGGAATACTTTCATCGGCACCTTTGTTTAGAACTTCTTCTAATTTATCATAGTACTCTTGGATTGACAATGCTTGTTCTGGAAGATTTTGTATTAATTTTTCCACCGTGGATTTATATTTGTTCCAATCTGCTTTTTTGAAATTTCTTTTCAAAATTGGTTCATAGTTACAACAATTTTCTTCTAAAGTGATAATTATTGGTAAATGATCACTACCCATCGTATCTGAATCTACCCTCCAGTTACAAGTCAGTAGGAGCTCTGAAGATACCAGGGTAATATCCGGGCTCGAACTCCTTTGTCCGGGATGTCCTAATCTTGTTATATCTCCGTTATTGACAATAATAAGGTTTGAATCTTGGCAGGCTTCTGCAATGAGATCTCCCCTTGTATCTCGTATAGCTCTATCCCATAGTGGATTGTGGGCATTGAAATCACCGCCTACTATTGCACCTGATCCCATCTGATCAAAAGCTTTCCTCCATGTTTGAATTGTAACATTTATATTACTAGGACAATATATCACGTTGACGGATTTCAGATTTCCAGCATTGAGTAAGTTAACACTGCATAATTCTAATTCACAGGATCCGATGATATCTATGGTTCGTTCAATTGACTGTAAACTTTTATGGATTAAGATTGCAACTCCTCCATAGCCATCGGCTCTGTCTCGTCTATATGTTGTATAGTCTTTAAATGTCAAAATGTAAGGAAATTGTAGCCAAGTTTCTGATATTAGGGCAATTTTAATGTGTTGCCTCTGTAAATATATTTCTAAATCAGGTTTCTTAAAATGTAAGCTTCGAGCATTCCATTGTAATATGTTAAGGTTATTCTTATCCATTATTCGACGTAACAAGTGATTTCAATATATCATTTAAGCCTCCATCCTTAATCATACCCATTATGGTGTCTATGAATCTATTAATTGCTATTTTTACGAGATTTTCCCAGTTTTCCCCATTTATAATTGCTGTCAATATTTCACGAGCAATGTTGACATTACTGTTGTTTTTTGAATTTATATGCATTTCAGCTATGTTTGTCTTATTTCGTTTAAGTTTCTCAGCATAAGTAGTTTTTCCGCTTGATTTTTACACATTTTCTTTATTAAACATGTTATTTGGAATATTTACTTTTTCTTTTGAGTTGGATATCTTCTTTTCTATGAGTTTTTTCGCCTGTTTATGCGTAACATTTTTTTTTGCCATTTTTTGTGTAATCTCTTTCTCGTTCTTCCACTTTGGACAGTTAATGTCATTTGCCGGATGGTCTCCTCCGCAGTTAACACATTTGGCTACCTGGTCACAGGTCTCGTGCTCTCCATTACATTTCGGGCACAGCTTAATATCTTTCTTGCTACAGTTATTTGCAATATGTCCGTACCTCCAACAACAATAGCATTGCATTACCCTGAACACATAAGGTTCTACTCCAAATTTGACCCCGTACATAAAGACGTGTGATGGGATCTCTTTCCCCACGAATTTCAGGCTCACAGTTGTCGTCAGTTGACCCTCTTTCCCCTTTTTAGAGAAACGCTTAATGCTAACCACACTTTTATCAGATTTGACGACTTCCATGATTTCTTCGTCTGTCACATCAAGGTCTACCCTTCGTATTACACCGAAAGAAAATTCATTATTATTTTTTTTTGCCACTTCCCATTTCTTAACATTGAAAATTGAATTTATGATGGCTTTTTCGGCTTCCAGATCGTTTGGGAACGTAATTTCCATTTTTGTTTCGGAAATTATTTTCAATTTCTCCATTTTCATTCCAGCCTTAAAAAGTAGTTTCGCCATTCCTAATTTTCCAGGTAGGTTTTCTCCTTGTACCACAATGATTCCTTTCTTTTCATTCAATTCTTTTTTCCCTGTTTCACTAGTTTCGGAGTTCAGCCTTGACCTTTTACCGGACCGTGTCACGGTTTGCCACTCTCCAGAAATCTCATCACTTTTATTATTTGATGTTTCCATTACATCATTAATCACTATTTTAGGCGATAGCGGGTACACCATATTACTGGATGGATCCAGAGCCTTCTGGCCCTGGTCTCCCCTTTATTTATATTTCAAGCACGAGTAGTTTTTCGAAAACAACGTTTTGTAGATTTATTGTCACCAATGCGCCGTCCACTGGTAGTAATTTCTGATTACGTCAAAATACGGAAATTCGAGCGCGGCTCGGACTGCTCACCACAAAGGTTCGCGGCGTACTGTGATTATAATTATTATTATGCAATAAACCATAGTTGTATTTAGAATTGCATTTCTTGTTGCTACTGCAATGAACCTATTATGTTTAAATTCAGTACCAATTTAGTAACCCACTCCTAAATAATGATGCATTATAATCTCTTGTGGTTAAGTAAAAAAAAATCCGAATTTCCAAATGGTATTTTTGAAAAGATAAAAATATTTGTTGAAAAAAGTTTTAGGCACGCCACGAAAAATAGGCGTACTTTTTATATAAACAATATTAATTATTAAAGAAACAGAATAAATTTGAATAAATATTAATAAAAAAATCTCTTACACAGAGTGTGTTACTTATATTATTATTGCCATAGATTCACCCCACATTACCGTAATATTATTTCTATATTCTATGAATACTGTTTGTCCGGTTTATAAACCACATTACTTTTGCTACTTTGTGCGTGTTACTTGTATGAGAAGTGGCTACCTGTTGCATACATTGTATACTGTACACGTATATTACTACATAATGTTGATTCTAAGATGAATATTTATAACCTCACCTAGTTAAAGAGCACGCAGAATCATATTTATAAACACCTAAACTATTAATTTTTCGAAGAAAATTTCTTCTGTAAGCTTTTCACTATGTGATGTCATTATTTATTATATTAAAACACAAATAACATTGTTTACGTCACTTTAATATATATCACCTCTATTGGTTTCATGAACAATGTTCACTACATCAGGAGCAAGTATTTACTAAAGTCAAACATTAAATATAGATTACAATCGAACAGTGGAAGAAGTGGGGAGGGGTAAGAGTGGGCGGAGTTTTTCAGAATTAGGAATTACAATATTGTTGGACGAGAAAGACCAGTTTAGTGGGAAAATATTTAGAAGTGTTTTTATAATTTTTTTTTGCTTATTAATAAAGTCTTATTTTTTATTTACATTTTGTCTAATTTCTAAATTATTTATTTGCGAAGCTTTATATCCTGTGTGCAGTATTTTAAGACCTGAGTTTTTATCAAATGCGTGATCGTTATTTAAAAGATGATCTGCAAACTCAGATTCACAATTTCCATTTAGAGCTCTGAGATGTTCTTTAGAGATGATTTTTTTTTGCTTATTAATAAAGTCTTATTTTTTATTTACATTTTGTGTAATTTCTAAATTATTTATTTGCGAAGCTTTATATCCTGTGTGCAGTATTTTAAGACCTGAGTTTTTATCAAATGCGTGATCGTTATTTAAAAGATGATCTGCAAACTCAGATTCACAATTTCCATTTAGAGCTCTGAGATGTTCTTTATAACTTCAAAGTTACCTAAACTATGTATTTTCGAAAAGATTCTGAAGGAAGATGGTGTAGATGAAGGATAATAAATATCTAGCCGTCCATATACGTTCAACAAATATGGCCTTGGATGAGAAAATTTTCACGCTTTTTCTATGTATTTTGTGCCGTGTAGGGACAGTTGGAGGCTTTTAAAATCATTTAATTGAAGCTTCTTTAAAACGACAAAAGTAGAGTCATGACGTGAGAACCAATAGGGGGACCGTTCTGGCCCTCAAAACGGTTCTGGAAAGTGGTGGGTGCCCTCGACTGTGCAACAAATATGGCTAAAGCTATTTAAAGAAACGTATCAATTCTAACTGGTGGTCTTTTATCAGAGGTATATCTGTCACCAAGAAATGTTCGGCAAATGTACCAACTACAATTCAACGCTCTTGAAGTAAAATTCAGCCAAATATTATTACATACTAATAATATTAAAGCGTAAAATAACATAACATAATTTAAATACAATTTATTTTAAAATTTGGAAATGCAACGACCTGCTACAATTGCGCCCATACACAAATTTATGTTTCTTGCATAAGACCGGACCAGTTTTTTAATATAAAAATTTATGGATTAAAAGAGAAAATAATCTCGTGTCACTAAACGTGTAACTCTATTAAATAGGCTTAATTCAGTATTAACAAGCAATTCGTAACTGTTTTTTGAAGATTTTGTAATGGCCGCAAAACCATGAATCAAATAACTTCAATCTTATCCATAAAAAACTCACCAACTAATTCTGTCAAATAAATGATTTAGATCCTTCGGCCTTACATTTGAATCGGCCAGTTGCGAAACATAAAAACCTCATTTAGTATCGTGTTAATTATTTAAATTGTGTAATTGGTTGGTTCTTGATATTAGTTTTAGCAAGTAGAGCTGTCATCGTATAAGGACACATATTCCATTACTTTAAACACGCCTTAGAAGTGTGACATGTGGAGTATTTAATGTGATTGTAAATAATACCGTAATCATGGTTTCTTTGCATAAATTTACAGTTTAATTAGACTATCATTGGTATTTGATTATGTTGTAATGCGTTTGTACCTAACAACATACTTAAAGTAATTAACTTCAAATAATGTGCTATTTGATCTAGAACTTTATTAATAAAAATCTCAGTTCCTGAGAAGGTATTTTACTAAACAGTGTTGGTGAAAAAAAAACAAAGATTTTTCAAAAATATAATCATAATACCTATCACCTGATATCGTTGTGATTTTACTAGGGCCAGGCAAAGTTTGACTCCAGGCCAGCTCAGCCCCCAGTTGGTTGATCCCTCTGCTAGTTGATCCCTCGGAAACTTGATCCCACAAAGGATTGCTTCTGTTATATTTCTTCCAGTACGCCGTCTTTTGTTATTCGGCGGTGAATTCTCTCTGCACACTTCTTCAAATTCGGATACACTATTGTTAGCTGTTCTTTCTACACACGATATCTGAGAGAAAGTACAACATAAATAATCCTGATCAACTATCGGGGGGATCAAGTAGTGTCCGAGAGAACAACTGTCCGGTGGATCAACTATAAAGGTTTATATTTATTTATAATAGTGCACTTATTGGCACATTAAGTCCACATTTTTATCTTAAACCAATTCACTGTGACCTTAAATAAGCCGTTAGGAACGCGACTCTTGAAAACAAGAAGTTGCATAGAAATTACTTGGAGACATTTATTGTTTTTATTTTTTAATAAAAAATATATACAAATATTATATTACTGTGACAATTTAGGAAGATACTATATTGTTAGACATAAATATAAAAAACAGAGTATCTACTGTTTTCTCAGTCTACTCACTAGGAGAACCTGTGCTGAGGCGAACTAGGTTTTATATAAAAAGTTTTCAGCGACTTCTATGGTTCAAGTTCAACTTTTTGTAAGTTCATAAATATCCAATTTGAATTTCTGAAAATGAGGAGTATTTTCAGTAACTTCTTTGACAATGTTTTTTAATAATATTTGTCAGTTCTTATAATCTTAATTGATTTGAAATTGAAACTTATTATTACTTTTGTTTTAATTTTTAAATATTTGCACGCCTGACTAAAGAACTGAAGAACTGAAGAACTATGTATCAGTTTTGAATTGGCCAGTTTGCGCTCACCGGGTGCCGGCGCCGCTAGGTACCTACCTACCTGGTAGCACGAAAGTGTGCGAGCGCTGTCGCTGTAGGCGTGTGAGCATTAAGCGCTGTGTGTGCGCTGTATCGCTGTTAGTAGCGCCGTCACTGTGTGCGTCAGACGCGGAGCAACAGGTTCATTTGTTCTCACCAATGGGCGGTGCAGTAGTATTGGTGTAAAGCCTGATTTACACGAATAGTGCTTTTTATTTTTTGTATAAACTACGAAACGTGGATGGGTCTCCGGAGAACATGCGAGCATTCTAATATTATCCTTTTAGAATAATTAATACGATTTTGACCTTAATGCTTCGAAAAATGTACGAAAAACGAAATCAGCTAACTCGCTATTTATTGTGGGCAGAATGCACCACTTCAACAATCACCAGGAACAGGATTATATGGAGATGAATGATGGACTAGCCGAACGTCACAGCAGTGTTGCCAGGGTCTCTTATCTATGTGAGGTGTCAGCGCTTTATTAGCAGCAGACATACAACTAGACGGAAGACGAACCTCGTGCTGGCACTTTTGGTGGACGCAGTGGACTCTCTCGCTGCAGCAGCTTGTCCTGTTTCTTTACCACCAAAGATTCTTGCTGCAGAGTCTACATTTTCTATCTTCGTATCACCTGTTCCTGTACTTCATCACCTGTTCATGTACTTCATTATACTTAACTTAACTTCACTTTATTTTTGTAATATTTATATTTTTTGTAATACCTGCATCAACTGTAAGCGCCCCTGAGGTGATATCTCACAAAATCGGCGCTATACAAATTGTTCAATAAATAAATAAATCTCGGAAATAGGTACCCCAAGGGGTTCGCTATGTTTGGTGTTTTAGCAGGGGTGAGGTTTGTCCAGGTTTTGGCGGCAGATGCGTCTATCCACCAACAGAATGGAGGGCCCGATTTGGAAAAACCGGTTGACAACCACTTTAGCCGGACTCTCTCGACCCATCACCTGCAGTAGGGGGAATGGATTCACACCTCCGACTCTCCTGGACACACTGATCCTCAGATACTCACTTCTTATACATTTTCCTACTCAGAACTTCTTCTCTCTCCATTCTTTAAAAAGACCCTCCATTTTGCATCACCAAAGATGATATAGGCCCCGGAATTATTCCACACCTCATGTGTGGAGATAATGTAACTAAACTAGTAATAAGTTCTGTGAAAATCATTTTTAATAATGTTTTTTAATATTTTTTCTTGCTACCGTAAAATGTAGCTTTACATTGAGAATTGTTCATGCGAACAATACACAGGCACCATCCTTTCTTCGGTACGATTAAACCTACACACACCACTAACTCAATCTCACACACGCACACGAAAGCACCGCAAATCTGACAGGCACGTACATATACGCGTTGTACGCACACATACGAGTGGTTCAAAACATTAGTGTGGGAGGATGTATTCACACTCAAGCCAGGACCAAATCATTTGCATACAAACAAGAACACGGTGGACATCGCGCGGTCAAATATGATCTTACAACCAGAGTATCAACTCAAGAGCCAAATACAGTGAATTGCATCAAGTAAAAAGGATATCTTCATTATATTTAACCAAAAAATATCAATTCCAACAGTTTGATCTTTCTACAACGTGCCCAAATCACGAACAATCAATATTTTTATACTGCTCTCATTAATTCAGCACTTAATAAAAAAGTGTTTATATGTTTTTTGAACACCTTACAAAAATATATGCGAAAATGTTCAAGTGTTAATTTATTATCGAGCTTTTGATACGCCCTTTTTATAATAGAGTTCTTGCGATTTTACATAAAACGACCATTATTTTTCTATTATTGTGAATAGGCATTCACCACGAGTAATAAAATGTTGTTTTTAGCTATGTATCCAAGAATCTTAGTGTTCCATCTAGTATTTATCAAAATAAAGAAGGGTTATAATCATGTTTATACAAATGTTTGTTCAAATAGTTTTTGTTTTGCTCTTTTGATGTAGTGGTGTTATTTTGCTTGCTGCTTTTAAAGCGTGAAGGTATAAAATACATTATAGAATCTTGATCAAAACAGGTGTATAAAGGTCATTATTTTCAAATATTTTTTATCGGATTCAAAGTAACGATTTTAATTTAAATCAAATATAGTGCTAATATTTCAGTTCCACATCATCATTTGAAAGTTTTAATGAAACACTTCTTTTAAACTAATCGTAGAAAAGTTACCTAATGATTTTAAATATATTTTAGTGTTGAGCGGTTCGGACGTTTATTATGCATGTTTTTTTTTTAATTTGACTTTTTAATTTTTACCGATAGCATCTTGTTAAAAATGAAATGAGGTTATTTATTAAATAATATTACAATGGGCGAGTTTGAGAAAACGCTTAAAAATCTTTATAATTCGTATTGAAAAATACGAATTATTAAATTCATAACTACACGTTTTAGGTTTCTAATAAAAAAAAAACATTGACTTGTTTGGTAAATATTTGAGTGAGAAGAAAACATAGTTTCCTTACTCATATAGCCAAAGAACATATTTTACTTAGTTTTAAATCTTGAGCTCTGGAGGAATCAGATTTTGGCTGAATTTTTTAATATTAAAATTTTAAAAATTCCACTAAGAACATGATTCAAAGATACGGATTTTAAAATTGCATAATCTTCAATTGCTGATTTGAATTACAAATACTAAAACCAGGTAGTAAAAATTCCATCAAAAAATTAAGTAACTAACCATCACGCTGTTTCCCGCAGGGGTAAGCAGAGAGGACGGTCCTCCAAATAACTCGGTCTTGACACACACTTCTTGCCTCATTTACATTCATACACCGTCTGATACATACTATTCTATTATTCTGTCTCACTGATTCACTTGATCATGCCATGTCTTCCTCGGGCGTCCCTGACTTCTAAAGCCAGTAAATCACTTATCTTCGTGTGTGCAAATTATAACGTAAGTATTTTTATAAAAAAATCCAGACAATCGGTTCTCAAAAAGCTACATAAAATGAGCTGTCAAAAAAATATTGTTATGGTTTTATGTTGAATGTACAATACGATTTCTACGGTGACCGGATAAATCATCACAATGATAATTCATCACATCTTTAACAACTTATATAAAGTGATGAAACAAAAACTTTATTAACTGAGTTAAGTAAGTTAGGTTAGATTAGGTTAAAAAAATCATTATTTTTAATGAATTTATATCACTTTTTAAAAGTGTGTTGAGTTATCATGGAACCGATTTCTACATTACAATATACTAAACTAGACTTAAATACCCATTGAAAATCGATTAACGTATTTATATTTAAATAAATATTTAAATAATATAATATTAAGGTAGTTTTATGGTTTGAAAAACTGCCCCGAGAATAGATTTGAAAAGTGGAGGTATCAACCTGTTCCATGAGAATTAGCATAAATATATGTTTAATGGGATGTCGTAAATAAAGCAAAACCTTTTGGTGGCGGCGCCATTAAAATATGGTGGAATGCTCTTACGTAAAAATTGAGGTTAATTTTGTAAAGATATTTTATATTTATTACAATAATATCTTCGATTATTTAAGTACGGTGCTAGCAACTCTTATCTTCCGGCTACCACATTATCATCATCTGGTTATTCTTGTGGAAAGTTGATCGGCTAAATATCGCATTTTATTGAAGTGATTTTGTAACAGAAGAATGTATCTCGATTACAGCATGCAGCGCCGGATTTCGTAAATATTCTCAATAGTGCCCGGGCGACAGAACATCTTTCGGAATCAAATAGATGCTTGAAATAGCTTTAGCCATGTATGGTTACCAATTTTATAACCAGATTTTTTGCAACCTTCCTCTTCCCCATCTCATTATCTTTCTCACTCCCTTCAGCCTCACAATATACTGCGATAGGGTATGTACACAAACTATGAATACTGTTAAAATTTATGGAAGATTTAGGACCGGTTGTTTCAAAGAATTTGAAAAATTCATCAAATTTCAAAGTTAATTTCTGTGAAGGTTCTATTCATGTTTTGTTATTATATCATTATCAGTGGTATCACGAAACTGATATGATGAAATTATTCACAGCACTTGAAAATCAACTCTGAAATTTGAAGAATTGTTCAAATTCTGTCAAACATCCCGTCCTCAAAGTATTATTATTCAATTCTGATCATTATTCCAAAAATCTGTAAATACAATACTTTAATTTGTAATAATTGATTTGAAAAACGATTTAAAACCATGCGAAGCGAACTGTTTGAACCATTTAGGAATCTGCACTCCTAAACGGTTCAAGCTAGCTACAATTTCATTATGACGTAGAAAACCGTTTTGGCAGGTAAAACGACTGTCTTTGATGCCATATTCACGAACATAAACAAACAAGTAGTTTTGGCGGAAAATCGAAAATGGTGCATTTAAAAAAAATATTCGTCAACATAAAAATATAAACAGTAAAATAGAAAGTTAGATATCCCGTTTCTCCACTAGATCCAATTATAATTTTTAACTCTTCCAGTAATCACCTACACAAAAAAACATAGATGCAAATGGGACGTTTTACCAGGGCTGAAAATTGTAAAAAGCCCTAGGAAACAGAATAAATGTGAAAATGAATAATATATCGTTAATTACATTAATCTATTAAAATAAAATGTAAACGTCAGTCACTAGATAGGTACATTATATTTTCAGTATTGTCTTCAGTCTTAGGACCAATATCTTAAGGGAGCGCCTTGAAAATTATAACACTTGTTTGCGGCCGATACTTTTGGTATGTAATCAACAATACATCAACCGGTTGGTATTGAATATTTTGAGATACGAATAAGCGATATAATATGGGCAAGCGTCCAAAAGCAAGGTGGTTAATTTTGCACTTCGTAGCAACATTTGGTAGTCAATGCAAATTTTTGTATTCATCCAACCTAAAATATGTGCACATTTTTCACACGATTTATATATATTTATATTTCGTATTATAAATATTAAGTGTAGTGTCTTTGGGGCGTGTTTTTTTTATCTACAGATTTATTCCGAGATTAATGAAATTTCGCACACTTGACCTCCAAAATAAGAGGATTTCACCTTACATTTCTAAAAATCACTCTTTTACTATCCCAGCGGTATTTTGACAATTTTCTATGAAATTTTGCACAGGTAACGTTGAATAGTAAGAGGAAAATTACAAACTATATCTCATTTAAAAAAAAAAATATGTAAATTCCGGGCAATGCCGGGGATTCAGATTGTACTACTTTATTATTAATATTATCGAAATTCATATCTTGATGATTTCGCAAAAAGATGCGGTACTGGTAACTTTTCCACTAACTTCTGTCGGAAATCAGCACGTGTAAAAGTACAACGTTCAAAGAAGTGAACTTCTTTTTCCTTATCCAGAGGAAGGTAGTTTAATCTAGTGTAGCAAAAATTATAAAATAAATATTTTATTAATGAATATAGTGGACATAATGGACTCTAATTGTCACTTGAAACCTAAATCCTATCCAAAAAACAGAAAACGCATTTTAGAACATTGAGGTTGGGAGGGACAACATCTATATTAATTTGTTCGATCAGGGACGATTATCAGGGATCAGGGACTGTGATGTGAAGAACGAGCATTTATGATCTCTTAGACATCATTGCAACGCCGAGAGATGTGACAAAAACGTAATTTATTACAGATAATTTTGGTTATTGGTGCATGGTTAAGTAACGTGGAATATTCCTGCGTAATATTATTCAATGGCATATAACTTTTAATTTTTAAATTTTGAAGTGCCATGCTGGACAAGTGATAAAGCAGGTACCAAAATTATTTTATGAATTAATAAATCTTTATTTGAAATCGTATTTTTTTCGAAGGAATAGAATGAAGATACATTACCTACTGAGACAACGTGTTTAGTTTCACTGAATTTTGTTCAGTAAACGTATTTTTGTGGCCCGTTCATACATAATTCTATTAATGGCTATCCTTTTCATGAGCCATTATACATTTTTTGTGATTAGTGTAAATATTTAACATGTTTTGTATATTTATAATGTCATCAAATAGATCTCATAATTTTTCAACTTTACTAAGATTCGTTAGGTAAATTTCTACTTTTGATTTGAGGATTTTTTTTTTATATTTGAATTTTATTTTAATAAACTCTTTCAAATTCACTAATCCTATCTGTGCTAGCTGAATTTATTTTTAAATTTATTGAAATTTCTTTTGAAGGTTATACATACGGTAAGCACACGAATGTTAAATTACTAACATTGAAGAAAAATAAAGCATTAGTAAATCTAAACAAAACATACAACAGAGCAACACACATAACATACAAAAAGGTAACGGTCGCAACTGGGATTCGAACCCAGAATCTATAGTCTTATCGGGATCTTTACCGACTTAGCTATTATCTTAAGTACCTAATTATCGTTTATTTCCCATATTTTTGGCTGCCATCTTTTGGTGTGATTGCATAGTTCTCTCCGAATATTTTGATAACCTAGATGGACCAGATAGATGAGCATTCAGACTCTCGTGGATCAGATCTTGCTAGCTCAGTGGTTAGAGTGTTGTTCGACTAAGACAGGGGTCCTGAGTTCGATCCCCAGTTGCGACATTTACATGTTTTATGTTTGGTTTAGATTTGCTAATAGTATCCTATTCTTTAATGATTGTACATATTTTGTATAACTTTTTTGGTTCAAACATTATATACAAGAGCTGTAAATCATTTTCTTTCATTGCCTAATTGTTCGTGTCTCCCAAAGCTAAACTAAAACATAAGTTTGACCATTGTGCTCGTACATTTAGGTTGTGATGGAAATCATGATCATTGATCAGTATCTCTTATGAATAAGTCCAATCCGAGCCGTGTAATGTCTCACTCCCATCATTACTTTACAGTTCTGATGACCTAATACAAAGTGTCGATCCGAACCATCAATCAAACATCGGTTTCTTTCATATTGAATTATTTGGTTTCTATAACTATCGAGATGTCTTCATCGCACTGCTTGATTAACGAATCACCTTTTGTAATACGAAATCCGATCATAATTACGAACAATAATTCTCAGATTAATTGTTTCTTCATTTTGAATCGAGCGCCGGGGAATATCACATCTATTCTCACTTCTCACATGGCGGATGTGGGAATATGATAAATGATATATCGATGCATCAATCTTTTGATGACTTGCCGAATTAATGATCACAAAAGAAAATGGCACAATGAGTATATAACAGTGGCGTGTGGTGTCATCTATTCTTGATCATGCTTTAGAAGATAAGTTATATTTCTTCAACAGACAGAGGTGTAACTTTAAAAAAATTTATAAAGAAATAACAAACAATATATATTAAAAACGGTGTACAACAGTATGTATACTTAAAACAATAACCCCCTTATTAATAAACCTGTTTTAACTTTTGCATAACTATCGTTGGTTGTTAACAGTTATGTCAAGTTTAAAACACGTTTATTTGTAAGGCTCTAAGCGTGTACAACAATAACGATAAAAATTAACAAGCGACAATACAGTTTGAGTCAGTGAAGTCAAGTTTTATCAAGAGATTCAAGGAATTTGAAAGGTTCTGGGGGGCTATTGCCAAATTTCAATTGCCCCACAGTAAATGTTAATTAATTCATATTATTATTAAGATAAACTAATGTTTAAAAGACAAGGTTTTTATATGCATGGCTCAAAGAATAACAAATAATTATAAGCAATAAAATTACTCGCCTGAAATATCCATGCAAATTGAAAATATCTCCTAAAGTAAAAATAAATGTCGCCGACGCGAATAGAACCCGCACCTTCTGTTTACCGATCAGGTGCTCTGAACTACTAAGCTAGGTCGGCTTATTCCTAACCCATCAAATACTTCAATATGTACAATACCTACTAGTATTTCTATCAACAATTTTTCACCTGAAATAACTAACGTTATTTTTTAAGGAAAGGCTTTGTTAGTGCTGACTGTCCCACTAGATGGCGTCGACACATATTGTATCTACATTTGTTAATGAAATATTTTTATTTGTCAAATATTTATAAAAAATTGTTTAAAGATAAAATAACGTTTAAAAGAAGGATGTTATTTAGTCGACACATTCGCACAAGAGTTTGGGAGAAGGTCAAATTGATTCTTTGGAAATAAATATGGAAAGTTTTGGGGTTTCTTAATAAACGGCGATTGATATTGACGTAATAATATAAACAGTTTAATTAATTTGAAACCACATTGAATAAATTATTGTTGCTCTACAAGTTTCGGGAGTGATCTTCCTTCATCGGGAGAATCAGGGGATAATCAATATTGAGTAATTTTTCCCAGCTCGCCCACTAATGTAGTAGAAAAACGCTAAGCTTCAAGGTCACCTTTTACATTAACTCCACACAGGAGGCTCTGAGGGGGCATTTTTGGGGATGTCGTGTGGAGGGTCCTTTCAGAAATAACTAACGGAAGAAACATCAATATAATTTCATGTGGTTTTAGTGGTTAGTAGTAGAGTTATATAAATAATGATCCGACATCTACGATTAGAAGCACGCCACTGACATCTAAATCCTAAAAAACATATCTTTTATTAATAATTGGTCGCACATAATAATGATGAATTAATAAAAATGATTCTATGTACCGCGAGTGTGAAACCCGAATTTCAATAGAGCACATTAAAATTATTGTATTGTCCGTTCCCAGAGAGTGATTCGGAGCATTGTAAAGCTTTAATCACGCGCATCGCATTCAGGCTTCTCGTAACTACCTATTATGATTTGCTCAATTTCGATTGTAGCCTAATAATAGGTGTAGTATAATCTCAGTAATATATTGAGCAGCATACATACAGTTAAATTATCATCACGAATGTTTTTAGTTGAAAGAGAGGTGAGGTTTCTCGTTTACGAACTTTTTAAGCTTTATTACAATAAAATTGATGGTTCATTTAAAACGTTTTTTTATAATACAACCATTTGGACCGCGTAGTGTTATATCTTTCACGAAAAGACAAGTCCTCATAACCCTCATTTTCCAATTAGATATCGTGTAATATGAACAGATTTAGAAAGAGAGAAAACCAGGGATTCTTTTTGCATTTAAAAGCTTACCCTATATTTTTTTAAATCTGTTAAAATAGAAAACGGCGAAACAGTTCAGCAGGTCAAAATTTGCAAATCTTTTAGATAATTTTCGTACAAAATCTTCATAGTAATTTTGTCTAATTTAATAAATATAATGTAGTAAATAAAGTTTACAATAAAAACATCGATCTCCAATAATACTTTAGCTCTGTTTGCATTAATTTTTTTTTAATTGTGTATGTCCGTTTGTAAAATGAATATCTGAAAAATTGTTTATGCGCTATCAAAAGTGCTAAGATATTATTTTGTCTAGGTCCGAGGGGTTTGAAGATCATTTCTCATTCTTAATTTGACAATTTTATTTAAAATAAATTTTTCACGGAAAATCAACACATACAATTGTGTATAACAGGAAAAAAGGAACAAGCAAATCACTATAAAAGTAATAAAGAAAAGCAGAAAAAAGTATTGATCCAACGAGATTTCAAATTTGCATCATGTCTTCAGTAATCTAAGACACAAAATACACTTTTTTGGCTCTCAATACCTGTGTCTATTATTATTTATTGTATTATTACAAAAGCTGTTATTTCTAGTAAATTAAAAGAAACTAATTAGTGTGCCCAATACCTCTAAAGTGCAGATGAGTGTAATGAGTGCTCCAAGGTCATCACATTAGCGATGATCATTTGGAATCGGCAGCAGACATTTCGATATTATTATCGCTTTCCTCGAGTCTCGAGAGAGTAAAGTCGCGCTGATACGATCATTAACGTCGAGCTTAGGGATGATACCTGAGTTGACATCCCTCATACCCCAATTTCTATAACTGTTTGATTTATAAAAATTGTATCAATCGCTATATTTTTAGGTATCTATTGTTTGTATGTGTATCTACTTCTTTTATGGGCGCCTCTCATTGTTGAAAGAACACATCCGTTTACCGTGTAATTGCGCGGATGGAAATTGAACAGGTAGACTTTTTACATTCTTCTCAGAATGTAAACCATTCATCAAACACGGACAGTCAGACAGCCTCTGACAGAACTGTTTGGTACCTAATCACAGCCTCCATTCAAATATGACGGATATTCAATGAAACATCGCCTACAATCTAATTTTTATATCTGTAGGTATTGTGCGGATTTTGGGATTGTTTTATGAAATCTATAGCATCAGAGGCGCAATTTCAGACCTTTGCGAAATATTTGAGACCTTTCTTTTTTATTATCTTTTAAAAAGAAAAACAAGTATTTCCGGGTTACAAACTACCTGACAATATTTGAAAATATCTTGCTATCACCACATTAATCGAACGTGTTGCCTGTGTGTCGTGATGGAGGATTTAGAATTTAGGAATTGAGCCCACGGCGCCTGGGTGGTACCCAAAAGCGATGCCAATTTAGCCACCGACATACCATCCTGATGGCAGCAAAATAATTCTTATCATTCAAAGGGAAACAAAATAATCGTTTTATTCTTTACACTGGTGGATGAGGGTTGAAAGTATAATATCACTAGTATTGTCATCCCTTGTTGTAGTTTGGATTTCATATTATATGAACCTATGAATATACACAGAGAAAAATGAGAATCGTATACCTGATAAAATATCAGTCCATTTAAAATATAGCGGAAAACCGATTAATGCAGGTGTCCTTTTCCTGATAAATATGATTTTTTACAAACACGTGTCCCGTCGTCTTCATAACGCATTCGCGTTTTACTGACACTTCATTCGTTACGGGCCCGCAATCCTGTTTTCAACAGGAATACGAATAATTTGATCAGATATTTAATAAATTAGCAATATTTTATATCTGTATCTTTTTTACATGCATACTATAAAACCGACCAAAGTTATGATAACCATGAAAAAAATACAATTGACAAATAATTTAAAAAAAAATTAATGTCTGTTAAGTTAAGTGAATATTAAATATACCTAATTCTTGTCTAGCAAATGTTCAGATATATACTAAAATTTGACTTTAATATGTGATCTTACAATATAATTTAGCAGCTAAATTTTAAATTAACCAGTAATATGGTGTCACGTAAAAGAAATCCAAAATACAAAATTGAGACAATTAGCCCCCTGTCGTGCATTTGTTAAAACCGGACAATAATGCATAAATAACAGGTAGGCAGCGCTGTTTACAATAATTTATATGGCAACTTTGGTTGGTTTAATTGATGGAGTTGCCTGTGTTGTGTTGCCAGAATATTTAAAAATTTTCCCACATCACTCCAATGTCGATGTCAACATTCTTCATCTCATGTACAAGGAATTATAACTACAAAATAAATGCACGCGCGTACAGTTATGTGTGTACAGCGGGATATTTTTTTTCATTAATTACTTCGAAAAGTTTGTTTAATCAATGAAAACTTTAATCTTCAAAGTAAAAAAGTAAACATGGGGAAACTTTCAAAGATCAGAAAAAAATCTGTTGGGTTTATTAAAAAAAAACATTTTTTCAGTAAAGGAGAAAAGAATTAATAATCTAAACAAATGCAAATCTAATGGGAGTAAATTTATATTTAGAATGAGATTTTTAGAAAAATGTTCAAGATATTTTCAGTATTATTTTGGTGAAAGAAAACTATGAAGAACTAGAATTAAATAGCTGAGTGAAATAGAAATAATCCTGGTAAAATGGTGAAGAGTTGTGGATGCTCTTAGTATCGCCCTTATGGGAGACCGCAATTCTGAAATGACTTTATCCATGTTCACAAACCAGATGTGTTTTACCATGTACTTTATCTTTCCGAAATTCTTCTTCTCTCCTCTCTCTTCAGCTTCAAAAAATAATATTAACCGGGGACGCCATAGCTCCACTGGATCTAAGGAACCACAATAAAAGTATATGATTATCAATTAAACTCATCCGTGGTTGAGTGGTTACGATTCTCGACTACGAATCCAGAGGTCGCAGGTTCGAATCCCGGCGTGCGCAAGTAAATATTATTTAATTAATTTGCGTTATTTAAAAAGTATTAATAAAAAAATAATATGTGAAATACTCTCAGTATCAACCCGGTGAAAGACCACCATTCAGAATCTAAGCGTTGCTTCAAATGGCTTTAATCGTACTTGGTGACCAGATATGAGTAAACAGGTTCTTCCCCACCGTCCCCTATCCGATCTCCATCCCCTCCCGGCTACCTTCCACCTCACAACATACCCCAATTGGCGATGCCATTGGACTCATGCAAACATGGTTATTTACTGGTCCTCGATTGGAATTGAACCCGATATTATCATCCAATTGCATTACTTTCTTCGTATTACAATACTCCCATTGTTACGGAACCACTGGTTCTGAATAGTAGGATCAACTCGTCTTGTACACATAAAAAATAAATAAAAACTTCCAAGCCTGATTGGATTTCGAAACAGAAACAGTCTCCTCTCGTCACTTTATCTTTACGACATTTTTATTGGCACGTGGTGGGCTCGGGAAACGCTTATGAACCTTATGATTCTACTTTCCAAAATATTTATCCCATACATTCCCACATCCCAATAACAATAATACTTTAAAATTAAAGATAACAAGAAGCCGTTTATTGTTCTTCTAAAAAACGTGAATCGCCCAGCGGGGTTTTGAGATGTCACCGAGAATGCCAGTTAAAAAATTGTCATTAAAATTATTTATGGGCTTATGAGCTTTTTCCGAAGCCGCCTTGGAATAGGGACTTACAAAGAAGACAAAAGATTACATTTCGTTTTATATGGGAGAGCTTTTAATAATGCATGATGGTATTGAAATGATGATAGTCGTACATCGTACTTGCTGTGTTCGTGGCTGCTTTAATAACAATATTTTGTTACGAATGGTTAATTAAAAATGTAAGCTTCATGACATGAAAATAATTACTTTCACCAATAATTAATACAATGTAAAAGGTTTTGTTCAAGAGAAAGAATAACCTGCAAAACTTATAATTTATTTTGGCTTGTTACTATAAGAGGACCCAAATAACCTGTTGTAAAAAACTCTATTTAAATAATTATACTAATCTATTTTATATTACAAATATATAAAAAGAATTTTATAATATAAAGTTAATTGAGATTTTTTCTATAGCACTTCTTTGCTGAAAAATCACAGTGAGCGAATTTCATAAATATTTAAAATATTTAACACATACTCATGTAAGATACCTTTAACCAACCACCTGAGAGATTAAGGACGGGTTGTTTCGGAGAATTAGAACAATTCATCAAATTTCAACGTTCATTTACGGGTTCTGTGAAAGTCCTATTCAAATTCTGTTATTATATCATTTGTCATATAACAGATTTTAGGCGCAAAGACCCTACAGTTGCCAACTTGAGTAGCGGGAATTATCAGGCTAGTTGCTGGGTCAAACGTAACGCGCAAAAGATCCGCTACAGTTCCCCCCACCCCCGGCGACCGAGCTCCTCGTTCCCCCTCCTTACGCGCCGACCTCTGACCTAGCTGGACGTGTGTTCGTTTCGGCGCCCGCGTTCCAATTCGCACCGCTCGGTCGAGAAGCCAAATGTACGACAATGTCGCGCTTTGAACATCGACAGGCTGGCACCGTTTGTTTGAAACACGGCGCACAGTCCTGCAATCAACAGGATACCCCGACAACATCATGCTGTGAGTCTCTTACATTTCCTATTACCCTTGAATGTGTCCGCTAATAACCTAAATTCGTCCACGCTGCCTGTCGGTCTAGAGAGCTGTTAATTATTTCCCAGAGAGAGATTAGGGAATCCTTTGATGATAATTCTAGTTAGGATGTAACAACCTGTATTCTATTGTCATTCACCCATGTAATGTCCATTTTGCCGCTCAAATACAATGTTGATTTATAAAAACCTAACCTCTTTCATTTGGGGATAGCGGTTGTATGGGAGTGTTTTGTGTAGACGGTGGGATATGGATTCTTGAGCCTCGCGCTGACCCCGAACCCTGACTATGAGAGAGACGTCTCATGCCCCCGCATCTGAGCTGGCCGAGGGAAAGTCAGGGCCCCCCCAGGTCCGACGCGCGACACTGGCGACCAACTTAGGGCAGAATTTTTTTTAAACATATCCTTCCCGACTGCACAAAATTGCCTTTACGATTGCCCCCAATTTGAAAACATGTACTATGCAATTTTGTTGCCAAGCGCATTTTCGCCGCGAGAACTTTTGTTTGTTGTCAAGCGCATTTTGCCGCGAAAAAATAACGGTAGGAATCCTCTCGAACGAATAAAAGAGACGCACGAAATTCCCGCCAAAACGCTGTGATAACGAAAGTTTGAACATAATGTTTCTTCAATAACATAGATTCTGTGTTCTTTGTTTAAACAAAACAAACCCACTGTTTTAATTTCGGCATAAATTGCACCGTAATAATAACAGTCAGGATTTAGAACTGTGAAGCCAATTTTTACACCGGAAGTGATTTTTTTTTTAAAAAAAGCACAATACACCCAACGGCCCATCGAAGCTGATTTCTAAAAGTATATCAGCTACAACCTGTAAAACACAAATAATTCTTTATCCCGATTAATTATATAGGTACGGTGTTCGTCCATTTTCTTGTTTTTTTTCAGCATTTGACTGTTATAAAAGTGATTTTAAGTAATTGTTTCAAATTAACTTCAGAAGTGCAGTGTTTTTTTTGCAAAGAAGTGCTTTCTCGACGCAATAATAAGAACGTGTGTTCAATCTCACGATTTAGTGCCAGTAAATGAAGCAAATATAAAATCTTTCCATCAAAAGTGTTTTTTCGCTTCCAAAGTGCTGTTTTTTGTGCCTTTTTCGTGCCTTTCCTCGAGTGCAGTGAATATAAGTGCGAATAGTGCCCACAAAATTAAATTATGCAAATCCTAAAGTGTCCCCCTGGCCAAATTTTCTTCAAAAAGACTTAGAAAAATTTCGGAGTTTTTTTTCCTTTTTTAAACCATTTTTTAACAATGAATTCCAATCAAATGGCTACATCTTTGGACATGGGTGTCATTCCCAATGTACACAACTTATCCAAAGTACACCTACAAGCCGTCTTAAAAGACAGAGGAATATCACCACTAAACAAATCAAAGTCAGCATTGAAAGCATACGCTTTGTTATTCAACAAGAAGTTCATCAGGAAAATAAACCTATCCGTTGCAAGTGAAGACAAGGCACCCAATACCCCAGTTTTGGAAATCCCCGTTTCTAACAAAGAAACCAGGACACATGTTACAGTAAAACAAGACAATGCACCCATCACGGCACAAGAAAAAACATACGATCTCACTCCTTGGAAGATCAAATATAACGGTGTTTCTGATGTACTGGATTTCATTGACCGAATCGAAGAAACGGCCTCAATTAAAAATGTTCCATTTGACGTGCTGCAGAAAAACTTTATAGAACTAATATCTCCAGAATTAATCCCGTGGCACCGAATACAAAAATCAAAATGCAAGGACTGGAATAAACTCAGATCAGCCCTGATCACTAGCTTCGGCAAATCAGAGGCCCAACACAGAATTAAATTATCGTTACTATCCATTAAACAATTAGTAAACGAAACTGTGGCAACATTCATAGAGAGGGCCGAATCCATCAACATCAAACTTTCCCACCCTGTCTCGGAAGCCGAATTATTACCAGTTATAACTGATGGCCTCCTACAAAGATATGAAAACATTATCACCTCACAGAAAATTGTGTCGTTGGCCCATTTAAACGAAGTTTGCCTCATTTTGGAATCCCACCAAGACAGGAAAAACAACAAAACCACCACGGACAATATCACTGTACCAAGCCGTCCTTCTGGATTAAAACCAGAATTTGACAACAAAAAAGTTTGCTCCTTTTGCAAAAAAGTAGGTCACCTAGCTACCACTTGTTTCAAGCAGGCCAAATTTCTGGAAGCTAAAGAACCCAGAACCTTAAAGAGACATCGCTCCAGGGATCGTTCTCCTCCACGCGACGAACTGCGTGAAATTTTCAAAAAATCAAGAAATAACATGGAAAGGTTGCAAGACCCTCACTTTGTTAAACCTCAAGTGGATTTCTCTAAACCCCCACCGAATTTTCACGCAAGAAAACCAAAAAACTAAATAATAACCTCTCAGGTATCCATTCTGTACCAAGGTCTAAGGAATGGACTGATTGGTTATCACACATTAAATATTTTAACCAGACCTTAAATGTTTCTTCGGTTTGTTGCAAACAAGCTAAAGATGGAAGACCTTATGCCCTTTTCTCCGTTAACAATGTCCCCTTCTCTGGACTACTAGATAGTGGTGCATCTGTTAGTTGCCTTGGCAACAATGCCCACCTGCCTTTTGTTAACAACGGTTTTAAAGTTTTTTCCAAACCTACACTCGTGACAACTGCGGACAATACTCCCCAGACAGTCATCGGTACTCTGCAATTACCAATTAAATGTAACAATAACACAGTTACAATTAACTTTCTAATAGTACCCTCTATATCCCAGAATTTCATCCTTGGCGTTGACTTCTGGAAGGCTTTTAACGTTGCTCCACAAGTATTTAATACTCTTGGCCAAAAACCTCCGGTCGCTCAAGTTGGTGAGATTCGCACTATAATTCCTCACGAAAACCTAAGCACTGACCAGGCTCTCCAATTAAAGGAAATGATCAACAAATTTGAATCAATATCTTTCGAAAAATGCGGACTGGGTTTAACTAATTTGGTAAAACACCACATCAAAACCAACGGCCCACCAATCAAGCAACGCTACTACAATTTAGCCCCCCAAAAATTGAAACTTTTAGAAAATGAACTTGATGAAATGTTGAAAATGGGAGTGGTAGTTCCCAGCAGAAGTGCTTGGACCAACCCAACCCTTTTGGTTTCAAAAAAGACGGCTCTGCACGCTTTTGCCTCGACAGTAGACGATTGAACTCTTGTACTGAAGCCGACGCGTACCCACTGCCTTTCGTTCACGCAACTTTAGACAAATTACGCAATGCCAAATTCATTTCTTCCATTGACCTAAGCAAAGCTTTCTGGCAAATACCTTTAGATGCGGAATCCTGCGAAAAAACTGCTTTTGTTGTACCTGGTAGGGGAATGTTCCACTTTAAAAGGCTACCTTTTGGTCTAAAAAATAGCCCCGCCGAACTACAGAGGCTGATGGACAAACTATTCGGCCCTGAAGTTGACAACAACCTATTCTGCTACCTTGATGATCTCATCATCGTTAGTGACACCTTCGAAAAACACCTGTTAATGCTGGAAAAAGTTTTTCAACAACTTAAATTTGCTGGTTTAACCATCAATTTAAAGAAGTCTGAATTTTGTAAGTCTCGCCTGCGTTATTTGGGATTCATTGTCGACGAAAAAGGTCTGAGAACAGATCCTACTAAGGTGGAAGCAATGGCAAATTTCCCCCGACCCAAAAACGCGAAAGAAGTCAAAGGTTTCCTTGGACTTACAGGTTACTATAGGAGATTCATTAAAGACTTTTCCACTATTTCGGCCCCATTAAACAAAATTACTGGTATCCGTAAAGGTATCAGCAACTTTCGTTGGTCTACTGAAGCCGAAGAAGCTTTTACGACTTTAAAAAATGCTCTTCAAACAGCCCCTGTCCTGAATTGTCCTAATTTTGAACTACCTTTTACCCTCCACACGGATGCTTCTAACGTAGGGATCGGTGGAGTCCTAACTCAGGAATTCCCCGATGGCGAACACCCGGTAGCCTATTTTTCCCGCACCTTGAATAAACACGAGAAAAATTACGGAATCACCGAAAAAGAGTTACTGGCAGTATTGGATTCTGTTCACCATTTTCGCGGTTACATAGACGGTAGCAAATTTACTGTAGTCACAGACCATAGTAGTTTGAAATGGTTGATCTCTCTAAGTAATCCCTCCGGCAGACTCGCTCGCTGGGCTTCTCGCTTGTCCCAATACACTTTCGATGTCATCCACCGTAAAGGTGCGGACAATATTGTCCCAGATGCCCTGTCAAGAATTGAACTTGCCACATTAAACATCGATACAATTGCCTCTACCCCATCCACAAAAGATGAATGGTATCTCAAAATCTATGAAGGATGCAAAAACAATCAACAAAAGTTTCCCAATTTTATTATAAAAGAAGGACAACTATATCGCAATTGTAAGGCCCCACTGTCCATCCTTGAAGATTACTCTTGGAAACTCGTTGTGCCCCTCGAAAAGAGAAAACAAGTAATCATCAACAATCATAGTGCCCCCGACTCTATACACCCAGGAACCTTCAAGACGTATAAAAAGATTTCCTTGAAGTATTACTGGCCTGGTCTTTTCAAGCAAGTTCGCAACTACATCTCCAAATGTGAAACATGTAAAGCTTACAAACATAGTACGGCACCCCCTGCCGGCCTAATGGGAAAACCCAAACGTGCTGATAGACCCCTCCAATCGTTATCTATGGACCTCGTCGGACCTTTTCCCAGGAGTTATTCTGGACACATGCATATACTCAGCATTGTGGATATCTTTACCAAATTTTGTTGGATCTTCCCCTTAAAAAGAGCCAACGCCGCCGCCATTGTCAAACTTGTGGAAAAACACATTTTCATACCCTACGGAACACCCAAAACCGTAATAGTTGACAACGGAAAACAGTTTATAGCACAAGAATTTAAAGATTTCCTTGCTAAATACGGGATTAAAGATATTTATTATAATACCTTGTACACTCCCCAAAATAACACTGTCGAAAGGTATAACCAGACTATTAACACAGCTCTGGCCATTTTGGTTGACAAAGACCAACGTAATTGGTGTAAGAATTTAGATAAAATTCAAGCTGCCATGAATAACACTGTTAACCTATCCACTGGTTACACCCCCTTCTTTTTAAAACACGGTATGGAACAGGTGGTACATGGTTCATTGCACTGGAACACGAATTTCCCCACGTCAACCACCTCCACAAGCAATCCTGCCGTTGATTACGCTCATCGTTTGGAAGAACTTACTGCCATTTATAGTGAAGTTACTGATGCCCTATTGCTGGCCCACCAAAAAAGTGCGGACAGATATAACCTACGTAGGAAACACATCACTTTTAATGTAGGCGATGTTGTCTGGAGAAGGAATAACACCCTCTCTCAAGGAGCCCTGTACTTCTCTGCCAAGCTGGCACCCCGTTTTGTCAAGGCCAAGGTTGTAAGAAAAATATCGGACTTAGTTTACTACCTGTCCGACTCCTCTGGCAAACATACTGGTAATTACCATATTAAGGACATTGTAAAGTCTGGAAGTGAGGAGACAGTTGAAACTGCCCCACCACCCCAGCAACTTTAAACTAACCCATTGTGTATTATCACAAACTATTGTAAGCTTATGAAGTCTTACCATAATTAGGCGTGTAAAGTGTCAACTACATGTCAACCTATTCGTCAAAAACGAGTTTAACCTACCTTTGTAAATAAATGTATATTAACATATTATGACCATGAAGTATTATTCCTGTAATAACGTTCTTTCCCTCACGACAATCGTTTTCTCTCTTTTTACGTTTTATTTTCTCACCTGTTCTGAAACTGATCATTTTAGAATAGAGACACGTTTTCGAGTTACAATCGCCGGGAAGCCGCGAACCCGCTTTTGCTTCTCAACTTCTACACTATGCAATGTTTATGTCATGTCACCCCATTTTCGTTTCATTTTGTTCCCTCCGTCGTGTTAGAAAGAACCACCCCACTTTTGTTTTTGTTCCTTGTAAAATAACGATTGGTAATCACTCATAAGAGTGCCATCCAAAAGAGTTCGGATTTTGTAAATTCCAAAGTGTTAAATACCGACCCTTTTTTTAAAAAAAAGAAAACCTGTCAAGTACAGCCATTAATTCTTTCTTGTCCAATTCAACGTTACCTTGAGTATGTAAAACCCTATAGTGGTCTCAAAGGCAAGAACCAAGTAGCAATTAATCACATAATTGTCTTCTTTGTATGTATATAATTTTTTTCATTTTTTTCAATTTTTTCCTTTCAAAAATTGATGGCGTCCTACCCAAGCTCACATTTACCAAAAATCGGATTTTGACACATCCATTTTGGGAAATTGTATTTATAAAAGAAAACCAAATGTCGGTCCTATAAAACCACATACCATAACTGGATTCGCTTCAACTAAAAGTATGTAAAACCCATTAAGGTCTTTTATTGTATGACGAGATCTCGATTTCTTTTCTCTACTGTTACGTCACGTATGTCTCGTACCTCACGTTTCAACCCTACGGGACAGGTTAGTAAAACCTTACGGTTATCCTGATCTTCGAACGCAAATAATTATATCACAACGTAAATCAACAGGACTTTGTTCGATCATCGTTGCATAATATAAACACCCAACCTTTGTCTCACCATTTAACCAAGTGTTTGCAACCCAATTGCACGCTACAATGAACAGTATGTAAAGCCATTATGGGCCTGTTCTCACCCATCGCACGATGTAAGTAGAAATACCTCCTACCATCATCTTGCACCTTGTAACAAATGAAGTAACATTGAAATTGTTTATCTTCTCTATTGTTCCATCGTACGCCTCTCCAGGCTACGGAGTTAGTCAATCTAACAAATCTTTGCAAACAGTATCAAATGATACTGCTAGCTTTTGTTGAATTATATTTAAATGTAAAAATTGTCACGCGATAGGAGAGATCCTTAAAAAATCCACCACTACACGAGAAGTTCGTTACAATTACTTAATACTTATAACCATGTGTTATAATTTGGTCGTGTGACATTAATTTGCCATGAGTACCGCCTTTATGTATAATTTGGTCGTGTGACATTAACTTGCCATGAGTACCGCCTTTGTGTATAATTTGGTCGTGTGACATTAACTTGCCATGAGTACCGCCTTTGTGTATAATTTGGTCGTGTGACATTAACTTGCCATGAGTACCGCCCTTGTGTATAATCTGGTCGTGTGTCATTAACATGTCATGAGAACCGCCTTTGTGTATAATTGTGTACAACCCTGTACACGAGACGTGGAGACGTAATAATAATACTTACCGTGATTCGTGTGAACGACATAATATCGACATCGTCATCTCCTTTAAGGAACTGTTTTTTACACTCTTTGACTTCTGTCTATAATTGAGTTGTACCTTGCATATACTGCATACTCGTACACTATACGTGAAGACGTTACAATACTCACCATGAATCGTGCGAACGAAATAATATCAAGCTTTATATGTGAACTACGTAAGTATTTCACAGAAACCTCTTTGTTCAACGCCAATGCCCGTGGACTTCCTGTTTTTGCTGCTTTCCAAAAAGAAAAGAAGCCCAGGAATATCTACTATCCCAAAAGGACTAGTTTTCAGCTTCACTGTCAATTATGGGGCATAGTGCCGCAGGAGTTAATCGATGGGCACAAAACCACTAAACTCGTCGTCTGGGAAACGAATAAGAAGAATCCCAGGTTTGTGAAATTGGAACTAGGGTCTGTCTTTTCTCGCAATCATGTAGAAGTTTAAAACGACCCCTAATCTTTTGCCAAATACACGCAAAAGATTAGCCTCTTTAGTACAATGTGTATTCAAATACTGTTTAAAATTAATCCACTTTATTAAAATGTAAAGAGTCAGGAAATCTGCTGGTTGAATATGTTTCACTCTCACATAGAGGTTGAATTGGAAATTAGTCCAGTCTCTAGCAAATTTCGTAACTCAATTCCCGTCCTTTTTCCTCCCACTCCCTACCCCCATGCCCTCAGGCATATATATGAAGTGGAAAATCTGTTGTCGACCATATTTCGCCCTCACTTCGAGTTCGAATCGGTAATTGTTCCGGTCACCAACAGGCTTCCTACCTCACCTTTCACGTATGTTGTCATTTTTTTTCTCTCCTCAACAAAACACATTCATGAATTTTGAATATGTATGATACGCACTTGGCGCATCGTCTGTCTTTTCTGACAACCTTTATTCATGAATTAGTTTCCCTGCTGTTGCCGTGACTCGTTCACGAATTTTTTTGTCTTGTTCTTTGAAATCCTACGAAAATGTTACCACCTGTATGTTAACATAGGCCAAAAAAGGCCGGTTGTTTTTTCAACCAAGACAGTTTGTCATTCGGCAAACGCCAAGTCATCCTAATAAAGGATAATGTTTATGTAATCAAAACTAGTTAGGAATCTCTCTACCTCTCTCTCACACTCTCCGTCACTCTCTGGACCGGCAGTTAAACCTCGTTTGTTTATTTTTTCTGGACACATTTTGTTTCTCTCCAAACTTTTCTTCATTGGTCCCTAGGCAGGTAAACTTCAAGAAATTTGCTTTAATAATAATTCCCCCCGGATTTAAAAAGAAGCCCAGGCGGATGCCATCTCCAGCAGCCAAGCTGAGCCTCACCTCCTAGCAGCCTGCGCTGTGGTTACAAAGGCCCCTCGACTACTACTCGCTACACACTTGTTCCATCTTGTTCCATCTTGTTCCTGAAAGCACAGACAATACCACTCATATGTATGACGTTTGTCACACCACTGCAAGCCGAGTTGTCCCACTATACTTTATGACACTCTGAACTACCTTTCGGACACGCTAGTCCCGGAGTTCAAATTTCTTGCCCTCAATGCCAATGCCAGTTATACCGTCTCTTGCTCTGTCATGCAGTGACACATACCAGGTCATGGGTGAAACATAATTACCCTTTGCCCCTCCAGTAAACACAAACTGCGCATCTCTAAAAAGTTATCCTGAGCTACATTATGCTCCGATAACCAACACATACGATCCGTGCCCACCATAATAGCACATAGGACTCGTACTGGCATAACTACGGAACCTGGACTACTCTCTCCAATGACCACTGTAACCATAGCCGCAGCCCCGCAAACCACAGCCCCACTTCGCAAACATCAACGCCCACAACGAAGCAAGGTGTTCTTTCCAAGGCCTAAGTGTACTCCTGAGTGTTATCTCAATGGGTCAGATTACAGTGATAATGTAATCTTTTAGAGTCAGTGAAATCTCGTTTCCTTCGCAACTCTTCGAAACCAAAAAACCAACGCAACGCAAACTTAGCTTCCAGACCAATGAAACCCTAGAATCACACCTTAACATTCCGTCTTTTGTTTTTTCAATTTTATAATGTTGTCTATTGTTTTTTCAATTGCATAATGTTGTCTTTTGTCTTTCAATTGCATAACCATGTCTTTTGTTTTCTAATTGCATAATTTTACTTGTTGTTTCCACACCTGCTCTCTCCCCAAAATTATTTGCTCCAAACATGCTATGTACCCTTCCTCATTTCTCCCCACAAATATTGTTACCTAGCCTATGGCATAAGCTAGTCATTATGTTTTAGCTAGGCATCTCTCTGGCCATCCAAGTCTCTCAAACTAAGGGCAACTCTTGTTTTGTCAAAAAACCCCAAGGGAGGCACATAGAGGATCTTTTAACCCTGATGCTCCATTACCACGTCGCCCTTTTTACGAGCGCGGGGGGAGGTGTCATATAACAGATTTTAGGCGCAAAGACCCTACAGTTGCCAACTTGAGTAGCGGGAATTATCAGGCTAGTTGCTGGGTCAAACGTAACGCGCAAAAGATCCGCTACAGTTCCCCCCACCCCCGGCGACCGAGCTCCTCGTTCCCCCTCCTTACGCGCCGACCTCTGACCTAGCTGGACGTGTGTTCGTTTCGGCGCCCGCGTTCCAATTCGCACCGCTCGGTCGAGAAGCCAAATGTACGACAATGTCGCGCTTTGAACATCGACAGGCTGGCACCGTTTGTTTGAAACACGGCGCACAGTCCTGCAATCAACAGGATACCCCGACAACATCATGCTGTGAGTCTCTTACATTTCCTATTACCCTTGAATGTGTCCGCTAATAACCTAAATTCGTCCACGCTGCCTGTCGGTCTAGAGAGCTGTTAATTATTTCCCAGAGAGAGATTAGGGAACCCTTTGATGATAATTCTAGTTAGGATGTAACAATCTGTATTCTATTGTCATTCACCCATGTAATGTCCATTTTGCCGCTCAAATACAATGTTGATTTATAAAAACCTAACCTCTTTCATTTGGGGATAGCGGTTGTATGGGAGTGTTTTGTGTAGACGGTGGGATATGGATTCTTGAGCCTCGCGCTGACCCCGAACCCTGACTATGAGAGAGACGTCTCATGCCCCCGCATCTGAGCTGGCCGAGGGAAAGTCAGGGCCCCCCCAGGTCCGACGCGCGACACATTATAGGCTAGTTGCTTGACAGAACTGAAATAAAAACAGAACTTAAAAATATCTTTCACAGAACTTGAAAATTAACTTTGAAATTTGAAGAATTGTTCAAGTTCTCAAAACAACCCGTCCTTAATGTCTTGTAAAATATAACGGCGCTCAATTAATTCCTTGAGACAAACGATAGATACTTTTATTCTTACTGACGACTAATTAAGGCGAAGCTTAATGCTAAATCACTATTTTGATTAATCTTTATAACGAATTGGTGTATATTAAAAATACCAAAAATATTCCTAAGATAAATTGAAGATTTTCCTATCGTTTCGCTTGAGTAGAATACAAATACAATAATTAATTACTCAATAAAAAATATAAATGTAAAATACTTAAAAAAATATTTTTTCAATAGAAATGAATGAACGCGTTAAGGAAACAACTTTAAAAAAATAGAGTACTGTAGCTAAAATTATCTGTGAGAGTTTCACTTGATTAAATTTTTTGCTTTCTTATAAAAATATTTACAAAATAAATAAAAACCAGTCTTGTGCTTGAAATCGAACGTTTCTAGACTAAGTTTGTCAAACGATTTTAATGCCTATTACTTACAATATAAGGTATACCAATAATATACACATGTTGACTTGTGGCTTCCTCTTAAGCATACTCCATTAGCAGTCCCCAATTTATACCTTAATCTTATAGGATTGTATTCGAATACTGTTAACTCTAGAATATATTTATATCGGTAATCTTTCGTCATATCGAACAATAAAAAAAAACGAATCGTGCAATGGTGGCATCCGGTCTAAGTAATTACAATTTCTTATAATTTTAATTTTTTATTACATAATATATAATTTTATTTCTTATAATTAATTATAATTTTAATTTCAAAAGGCTTCATAGCGCATAAATGAGCTTAAAGCGCTTTTAGAATGGAAGATACTATTAGTATACCGTCAGTGAAAGACACCCTTAAAGCATTGAAAAAGTTCCTTGAAATTGTATTAACTGTGTTTGATGACCAGATTGAAGAGCCGGATACTTCTCCACCTTTCCCTTCCCACTACCTTCAGCTTAACAACACACCCCAATTGGGGATGCCGCAGGCATGCCACTGGCTCTAGACAGTTGGGAGCAGTTGGTACTCTAGTGCGGTACTCGCATAAGAAAAAAAAACGACGTTAAACCAGTAAGAGCAAATTTCAAGAAGCCAGAGTTATGCCACTTTGTGGGCGGTGCATTGTTTGCATTGTTGTTTTACAGTGACTTTTGCATAATGTGTTAGTGTGTAAAGCTGATAACATTTTTTTTAATATCACTACCCGATATCCGATTGAAGTTACTGCAACTAATATCTGGATAATGTACCCACAATTTGTATAAAGCATATTGTAATATACGACTAATATTATAGTTACATACTATAAAACCGTCAGAACATTATTTATACCAACACATTATTTTGAACACCTGTAAAAGTGCATTGGAATTTTTTATTTAAAATATTATTTATTGCGTGAAATAGCCATTGAATCCATGACCCCGCTTCTCCACAGGTGCCGCCATTTTTTTAATTACCTACTGCCTTGTAAATAAGCTTAAATGTATGGTTAGGTCATTTGTTAGAATAGTTGGGTATATCAGAGCAAACAGAAACTCTGTCATATCCAATTGAAATGAACAGGCCTCTCCACAAATTAATTAGATTAGATTAATTTCATTTTCGTTATGTTATATAGACAACCTGAGGTCTACTGCAAAAGACTCGAAAAAACATTAATTATTTATAATCTTTCAACTAATATACCAACAAATGAAGCTAGTCTCACATGTGCGCTATACTCGTATTACAATATATGCGGGCTTTACTTATCTCACCGTATCGCTCACCATGTATTCCCACCAGGAATGTATAGAGAGCGGTTTGGTGAAACAGGCCAAGTCCACATATATAATGAGAGTATAATAGACCATGTCTGACATTAGCATAACACTTTATTCTCGTAAATACTATGTAAGTGAATTGTAACAAAGACTATATTACATATTCTGAACTTCTTAGCACTTATTCGCGTCACTTACGCACTATTTAACATATACCTAACCTAACTCATAAGCAACTATACCTACAGTAAATCTAAAATTTTAACAAATGCTGCTTTGATCTTAAACCACATTCTTGTAGGTATATACATACTATTATATTAATGATAATTATGTCTCCTTCAATATATTGGATTAAATTTTGAAGATTATATCCATCAATCTAATATTTAATGATTTAAGAAGTAGATATAATTTAAAAAAAACTAAACGAACATGAAACCGAGCAAAAAAATAAAATAAAATAGGTAACGGTCGCAAATGGGGATCGAACGTGTTGTGTTCTTACAAATAGGTCTCCAACTCATCTTGTAAGGAGTAAATAAATAAGTGGTTCTTTTAGATTAATCAGGGATTTATTAATACTCCGCGTATTATAAAGGTGACTCGATAGTCGACCTAACTAGTAGCTGGCTAATTGGAATCTGGAACAGTAAGTTTCTCTGAGAGCCTTACCACTGGCCCTGGCGACTACTGGCCACTGGCTCCATCTTGCGGACTTCCACGCAAGATCTACGCACTGCCATCTGTGCGTGCATCAATGAAGCTTTTACTTCCAAACAGAACGCAAGATCTTTTTTTTCACCGAGACAATAAGCTATTGATAACTGATGATTTCATCTCATTTTTGTAAAAGAGTCTTGCAACGCAGAGGGAGAGATAGATTTAAAAGTCTGGGACTCTTGGAAACACTAACCCCCAGATTCCTTCCCACCATTCATACCCTATTCCATTCAGAACTTCATCTCCTTAATTTTTTTTAAATATCTTCCACACGGCATTCCCAAAAATACTTATCAACATTATTTTCCTCTCGGTTTCACTGTGAACTCTTTGAAAAAAATATTTTTTCAATTTGTTAAGCGCATATACTTCGCGTTTAGACATTTTATTTTTTTCAAACATTGTAAAAAAGTACACAAAAATTCCATAGAGGTTTAATGCTCTTTTTCAGTGTGAAATGCCAGGGGTCAACTACTTTAACAAAAGATTGGATATACTTTACGATGTGCCTATGCTCAATTCACTGGTTTATCGAAACACCATCAAAGGAAACGCCATCTGCCCTTCCAAACTATGTTACACGACACTTATCTATCGATATTTTGTAACACTTTATAATAATGGGTATCCCGCTGGTAAGAATATTGAATGTTTTGTTTATATTTTTAATTAAGGAAATAATTTATAACCAATCTACATATCGTATTATCACGCCAGTCGTGGGTTTGGTATTTATTATTCTGGTATACTTTCATCACACGTTATTGTGTTTGTTCGGTTAGAATTCGTTTAAAAGCTAACGGAGAATTTTTTTATGTTTATTAAAGCTTAAAAATTCTTGAAATTTTGAATTTACGTTAGAAATGAATGACAAATGACTGAAAATATAATTTTTTTGCATTATTTAGGAAAAGTGAAACCTCTCTAGAACTAGAAGTAGGTAGTAATTTGCTTTTGTTTATTATTTATTTATATGCATTACCAAAATTATAAAAACTATCAAATATAAACCCTCTACCTCGTGTTGAATATTACAACGGTTCTTTATTAAAATAACAGAGGGCGCCACTTCCATTTAAAACAATCCTAAACTGTATGGTTATTAAGATTTTAATACTATTAGATATTTGGATGATTTGTTTAGCGCCGTATTTGCGAAAAGTACCTCAAGGGTGCTCTACAAATATTTAATATATTTCTACAATGCTCTAGGGGTGGGTCCTGTAATTAATTTTGGTTACTGGGTACAATGAATACAAGTACAAAAAATACCGGTTACAAAATACTCAAAAGTAATTTTATTCCGACCTGAGGATTGATTAAGAAAAGTAATTTGTAAACTGTACTCAGATAATTTCTACCCACAGATTCCCCACAAGGGGTTGTTAGAGAACTTCTGTGAAAGGTTATTCCCTACAAAAAAACCGATTTGTGATTCCCAACAGTAATTTTTCAAATCTATGGGGGGGGGGTCCCCGTAAAAAGTACCTATCAAAAATACCTGGTAAAAGTACCTATTAAAAATATTTGATCCCAGTATAAACTACTTGTGGGTATTTTGGAACCAGGCATTTTGGAGATTTGTCACAAGTACAAAGTATCGCAAGAAAATACCCGGTACTTTTACTGGGTACGATAAATACGCCTCTCCTCTTCAATTCTCTATCTTATTACTAAATGTAAACTAGACAAACTATTATCAACTCATTGCAAACAGATTGCATCCACCGGTTCGTCGATCACTAATACAAAACTATATGTACAATTCATTTGAGCAATGAGAGTGATGCTGCGTTAGAATGAACATATATTATTATGTAATTGTTTTCTGTACAGGCAGATAACAAGCAATATATAAAATTTCCTTCACTTTCGTTATCCTGAACATAAAAAATCTCGTTGTTATTTACGTGAATAATTTTAAAGTGTTATTTTATAGAGTCACATTTTTTTATTATTATTTTATCGCAGATAATCCATATTAAGGGTAATGAAGAGGTTTTTAAAGCTCAAAATTAATTTTTATTTTATGTTAGCGACTATTTAAAACATCTGAACATACAAAATATTATGGTTTTTCGTAGTCTTTTTCAAGTTGGCTACGTTTGGTGACTCAGCAGGAGTGCCCTGGTTCATGGTGAGGTTTATCTAGATTTTGTAGGCGGATGCGTTTTCCCCCTTTCTGCGTGGTGGGCGGATAGGAAGAGGCTGGTCGAGGATGACCTTTTGGTTTTGGACTCTCTCAACCGAGGGCAGGGATGGATTAATACGTCCGTCAATCTTAGACATGACGACCCACTGCTTATACATTCTCAGAAACTTGCTCTCCTTCCTTTCCCTAAAAAGATCTCCACACAGCATCCCCAAAGAAGACATAGGCCCGTATTTTTTCCTCAAGGCTTCCTGTGTGGAAGTAATGTATAAAAATAGTCTAATTTTCACCCTACTATTATTTGATCCGACTCACGTATTAAGCTACGCTTTAAATTACCGTCTGCTTACTGTACAGAGCTAATGAAATATGGAGAATTGCAAAATAAATTATAGAGTTATGTTGTAGTGAACAAATTCTAATCAGAACCTCAATAAAACATGAATTGCCCATGCATCAAACACAGCTACAATTAATAAGGGAATAATTATTTCCTTTGCGTGTTACTTCTATTCCGGATGCTCATAAGTTCCTTAAAGCTTAGAAGCAAGTGGTGTAAAGTTTATGAGCTGGTGAGAGGAAGTGCGTGATGATGAAAACGCGATCTACATCCTCCAACTTCTTCAAAGTGGTAGGCAATTCAATTACATCTAAGAAGATTGATGAATCTCGACCTTATAGGTTAACGGATATAGTTTATTCATTTTACTGGCTGCTTAATTTCTTATACATTTTATTGAAATGACAACGAAATTGAAGAAATTTAATCCAAGCTAGTAGAGTATGATATACGGATATTTGAATACGTCTACTTTAATTTCGGATTGTTTTTTGGATTAATTAATGCTAATCTTACAAGTGAGAATTAACCCACTTCTCTATATTCGATCGAGCTGAAAGTCAGCAGATATAATCGTTATCTATGACAATGCTTTTATCATGCATACACAAGCGAACATATAAGTATTTCTCTGAAATCGGATGACATAAATTTCGATCCTAACCAATCGGGATTTGGCTCAGTGGTTAGCGTGATTTACTCTAATCCCTGATATATTTGTAATTTTTTTATTTATTAATAAGGCCCTAATTGTTTTATTCTAACATTTATATGTTAATATTATACACGTGTGTCATATTCATTAATTGAAAATTGCTTATAAAAGTAAAAATTAAAAGTTTCGGCCAGGTGAACTAGCCAAATTGATATAATACTATTTTGTTCAGAATGTGAGTTGACACATTCGCTTTATTTTGCATAGATGTGAGCTAACTTAAGATTAATAAATAAAAAAATAAATAGACAAAATGACACAAATAAAATTTTATTAAGATAATATTAAGGTAAAATGAGACACAGACGGGACATCTATAGGTGAAAGAGTCTATAGACGGAAATATAGCAAAAATGAGTTAATTCATAAACTAATAAGAAATGAAGCTGAATAATATAACGGACCACATAACACTCAACTATTTTTATTTTTTCTTTCGACTTTACGTCCGGGTTAAATCTTCCCCACAGGAAAAACTAAACCCTTTCACACACTTTTCCACAAATGATCATCTAGTGAATCCACATTATGCAAGTGCATTATAAAAGCATAATAAATACAAAACAATACAATAACAACACGTCAAATCACCAGAGATCAAATGGGAAAATAATTCACCGACTTCAGATATTTTCATATCAGAGGGTTCGGCTCTGTAAAAAAATTAATTGGACCTATAAATTCTACTGATCCCACAATATAAATATTTAAAAAATATAATTATTGGTATCTATTATTTTTTATTTTTTCTATGTTAATGTTCTGTTTATTCTGTACATTATAAATAAAATTTAATTTATTCTTCTGAGCAGTATTAGAAAATATTATTTGATCAATTGCGCCAGTTATTTTCTCCAAAGAGAACCTTCATAACTTGAAACTAGTATTCAATCTGGTGTAAAGTATGATTAATCCGTAGATAATTACTTAACTGTATGCGGCACATAGCAGGAACCTCTCCATACAATACCTGAACACAACTACCTTAGCATAATAATAACGTGAATTCCGTATCACAGTGCTGGGTATTTTTATCCAGTCTCGAGATCTCCAAGAATGGTTAACAATAAATTTTAATTGGGGACGATTGTATGAAGCAAGGATTCTCAAAGCGGGTTAAAATCGGTTACCCCCCCTGGTCCTTGGGTCGGTGGATAAATTTAGGGGGGGTGGACTTTGTGTCAAGAAGAATAGTAGAGAAACACGGCGAATGCAATAAGAGAACGTTGAAAAAATAAGACGAACGTTATTTTTAAAATAAAAAAACACACAAGATTTTCTGCAAAGTAAGAATTTTTTTTTTAATTTAATTAGTTTCACTCTGAGATTAAAAATTGTCCTTACTTAATAGAGTTTGTAGAATTCAAGGGGTTGTGAAACGAAGAAAAATTACTGATTCAAATTTATTAATTATTATTGATCGTTGTAATATTTATACCAACAGAGAGAAAAATTATCCTGTTAAAAAACGTGATTGCATGGTAATTTCCCGATGATATTAGTCATTCAGAATATATCGAGAACGCGTGTTCTTCTCCTAGGAAATATGATGACGGAACGCAACAGTATCAGGATTTATACGAACACGTGTTCCGCGTTCCTAATACTTTATTAATTCAATTGAATAATTTGACCAGAATTTTTAATAAATTAACAGTATTTATTTCCAATCAGTTAGTTTTCTCCATATTTTAGCATGCTCTATTTTACTAAACCCCCGTAATAAATTACATTGTAACCAAAACCCTTTAAGGCTCCATAGTAAGTGTTCAAAAATAAGAAGAAGATTGTTTTGAAGGGAGATATATATAAATACGAGTGTAAGAGGAAGTGCACTAATATTGAAAAATGATTATAACAAATTATTAGACGTAAGCGACAATATTTAATATGTCATGACTTATTTAAAACAGAGCGAAAATCTCGTTACTAATAATTTCAAGATGTATTTTTTTTAAACTGTGTTTTTTTCACACCTAAATAATATAACCTGTTAAATAATAGAATCAGAAGTGTTTTCATAATTTTCGGAGCAGAGTTGAAGTTTTTTTTCTATTGAGGGAAATTCATAATTACTTTTTCAACTTGGCAAATATATTGAGATTTTCTTAATAAACAACATTTTTGTGAGAGTTTTCAAAAGTGTTTAGGATAGTATATTATATTTCGGTAGAAATTTGTAATGCGGGGTCTTATACGTCGACTCTCGGCCCCTAAGCGTAAGATCAAATTTTGAGGAGGGTTGTTTATTCAACTGTCATTAGGATTAAAAAAAACACCAATATCGAAACACATATTACTAAAGGATCGTTTCTTAATGGCAGATATTGACAAAGGTAACTCCGAAAAAACAATTTGCTTTGCAAAAAACTTTGCGAAAATTCGCTTGTGTTTTTCACCATTGGCAAAGTTATTAGAAACAAAAAACTTTAATGATGGTGAGCGAGAAAGAAGCAAAAGTTTATTTGAAGGTGCCAGTGAAACAAGTTTTGGGAAACTCTGGTACAGAGGTAGGCCCCGCGGCCCGGTACGTACCACTGCCCACTTATTGGACAAGACAATTACAGGGGCCGTCTTGCGCAAGGAGCCTCGGGGCAATGCTACCTGCTCATTCATCACACGCCACTGACTCAAAAACTCATTCGATCTTTATTGAGATGTTGAATATTTAGTATCATGGAAACAGACTTCTTTACTTGAGGGATTCGGTGGCAAATACTTTGCGAACATTCATCAGGAATTTGCGAATGAGTAAAGATTTCAGGAAATTTGCATTTTTTTACGAAGTAATGTGGATATTTTCGAGATTTTCATAAAAAAATATTGAAATTTGATTTTGTAAAAAATCTCTAAGGAGATAAGGCATCAAGAAATTTGTATCGATTGATCATATTGGCCTATTGAAATTTGCACAGCTTATGTTGCCTAGTGTTTTTAAATCAAATTTCCTATTTTTGAATACGAAATGTCTACCAGACGAGAAAAATACATTTTGTGATTCATATTTTAAATGTTCATTTTTCAATGTGTAGAATATACAGCGTTGAGGCTAAAATGCCTTGCTGCAAACTGTCTACTACTACTCATGTACCAAATAGAAAGAAAACCGATGTCGTCAATTTAGGCCCCTGACAGGCCAATGATATCAAAGAACATTTTTTATTTTTTATTAATTTTACCCTGACTTGACCCTACTTCTGGCACACGGATATAATTTACCAGAGTTTGTAGAGTTTGAAGGGATGTGACACGAAGAAAAATTCCTGATGCTAATTTATTAACCCTTTTAGCTAATTTGTTCGCTTTTGGGAACAACTTATATGGTCTCATAGAAATCGTTCTATTAATCTCAATCCATTACTATAATGGTGAGAAATATAAACAATGAGTGAACACAATCCTTTATATTCAAATCTTGAAACTAACCACGTAAGAATTAAAAATGTGCACCTTTGTGAAATCTATGTTTGTAATCGCAATTTGAAAAAAAATATTGAAACTTCGTGAACAACAAAAAATAGAGGTGGCAATAACGTTTGCAATACATTTGTTTTATAAAATCCATGTGTTTTTTCGTTATCAGTAATTCTTGGTTCAAAAAACGAAGAGAGCCATTTAAAAAAATAAATCATGTTCTCATTGAAAATTTTACCATATCAAAAAAGTTATGTTGATAAGTTATTATTGATAATAATTAAATTTAAACACATATTTCATCACCTTTCAAATGCAGTTTTTAATTTCCGGATGAATTTATAAATATTTATCAGGGTAAAAACGGGATCGCAGGCCCTTAACGAATGAATTGATAGGTTCCCTAATAAACTTTTGGTAAAATCCAAATGTATTTTCAAGGTGTCGGAACACGTATTCATAAAAATCCTAACATTTTCGCATTTCGTCATTAAATATTAAAAAGACAAATGCTGGTGCATGAACACGTGTTCCGATATTATTACGCATTTTTTAAAAGTGTTTAAGGAAACGACCAGCAAATCTCGTTTTTAACCAGGTTACCAATAATTTGAAGAGATTCTTAAAAAAATAGCAACACTCATTTTTCTCCGTGTTGAGTTCATGGCGTTTTTAGATCTAATTACTTACCTATTGAAAATACAAAGTTTTAATATTGATATATTGCCACCCTGTACCAGTAGGTATAACCTGCCTACACCGCTGACCGTTCCATTGATTGCAGTGAGTGGTTGCACAATGCCTCAGCATTCAGTACAGTCGCCCGGGGCCACACGGTAGCCGGGTATACCCGACCCGATCGGTAGGAACAAGACTAACTGATTACAATCGATCCAGCGCGCTCAACAATAAAATTATACCACTACCTACATTACAAACATAACCAAGTCTAAATATGTGAAATATAACCAGCATGTAGAGTTAGTTGTGTAGAGTAGAGTTATACAGTAGATTTATAAGCGCAAAATCAATATGTTTGTAAAAATCAAGCGTGTGCTGTTAGATGGGGTGATTCATTATTATTCTACATTAAAACAATTTTTTTTTTTTAAAACATTTAAAAATATTCAAATATATTTAAAAATGTATATTTCAATTTATATATATGTGTGTTTGGGGATACAAAAAAGAAGAAAAAAAAACATGCTGATCAAAGTCCCCTTTGGGAGTGTGGTGATTTGATTTACCTTTTTAAGTTTATATTCAAGTAAGTAGTTATATACATTGATCGACTCTAAAACACGGAATATTATAAATGACACAAGACTATTTTTAGAGTTCTGAGTTCGTTCGGGAGCAATTCGGCAGGCTGTTTGCCGTCCGCCGACATTCGTCAACGTAAAGCTGTTCAGTTCGTAGTACACTGTCGCGCGTGTAGTCCTCATTTTTTGGTTGCTGTTACTATGTTTGAAATTGTTTGTTCATGACTTTTATGTACCTCTTTGGCTATTATTTTTCTCCTATATATAAATATGTGTAATACGCGTAAATATAAAAAAAAACTCATGAACATTTCAACTGAAATTCATGAACATTTTTTAAACTACAATCGTGAACATCGCTTATTTGGGACAGCCGCTCATTTAGGACAAAAATTTTGGGTTCCAATGTGTCCCAACTAAGCGTAATCGACTGTTAGTATATTTTTTGTCATTTTTACCAAAAGTTCTGCTTTGGATTGATCATAATCACTGGTAGACAAGCAGGCAAACTGATCTCACAATCTATTATTATTATAGATAAAGACCCGCGTCAAACATAACTATAAAAAACAGAACACAATCAGTCTTTATGATTTTCGGCCAGTAAAAAATGCTAATGAGTCATAAATAGTTATGTCTATCGGAAATTTTAGTCTCTAAATATCTAAGACATTGAATCATATCAGCAGCAGTGGGTGATAATCTCGTCGATAACGTATTATCTGGAGCAAGCGAAATCATATTTATCAGCGTTTTTACTGATCACAGTTAGTTAAACCCCATGAAACCCAACTGTATCAAGTTTGTAGCTGAGTTTTGTAAAATAAAAACTCTGATTTTAATGAATAGAGTAGGGAGAATTCATTTATGAAGGTAAAAAAAAGTAACACCTAGAAAAAACTTAGCACATAAAAAATTCGATAAAACTGAAAATTTCAAAGTTTGTTTTATTAGTGTCAGGACTAGGGAACCAAATAGGTTTGGAGAGGAGAGATGAGGCCATCCCCCCTCGTGGGGCACTCAAGGAACCAAAGGAGAGTGGACTCTTTCGTCGAGGGGTCTTCAGGGAACCAATGGGGAGTGTAAACTTCTCCCATGGGGCCTTCGGGGAACCAAGGAGCAGTGGAGAGGAGAGATGATAGATTAGCCCGTTGGACCTTTAAGGAACCAAGGATGAGTGGAAAGGAGAGTTGAGATCACATCCGTGAACTCTTGTGAGGCCTATGGGGAACCTAAGGGGAGTGAAGAGGAGAGATGAGGCTCTCTTCCTTTGCGGAGCTTTCGGGGAACCAAAGGGGATTGGAGAGGAGATATGAGACCTGGGAAGACATTGTGGAACCAAAAGACATAGCCACATATCCAATGACAACCCTGGTGATATTTATAAAAGGGACCGGTGACTGTTAAAAGAATGAGGTAAAATGGGCCCATGGAAATATGTAAATAAACAAAGTATCAGGAGTGCTTAGAGAGTGGTAAGAATGGCAGAAAAAGTTGGGAACGCCCGATGAATACTTAACGCAATATCTCTGCACCGAAATGAGATACTGAGTCGAATTAAATGCGATGTAATGTAGTTTTTTGACAGTGACACTGTGGTATAAAGTAGTGAATGGTGGAAGAAGTCGGAGACGCCGGATATAGACATTAACAATCGCGAAGCATTGTGGGGTTTATTACTATTTAAAGAATTTCATAATGGCAAAGACAAATACATTTATTTAACTTTATGCTGTTGAGGAATCGCTTTAACATGTAGCGGTAAGCTACATTCATCGAAATATTTCTAAAAGTTTTTTTTTATTAAGTAGAATGAATGGATTTGTGGATTTTATTTTGACGCATAAAACCATTTTACTTTAATTAGCAATCTTCAAATAATAGCTCAATAATTACGGAAACGGCTCTACATGATGTATCGCATAAGATTTAAAACCTACTAAAAATGGTAAAGGAAATCAGTACGAAATTCCCCGGAACAACAACCCGTCAACGTTTGATGACGTTGATAATAATCATTTGAGATTAAAGGTAACCGCGTATCGGACACAATCTTTTTGAAAATTTTATAATGAAAAGGTATTAGCAGTTTACGGCGGTTGTTGAGATAATGTTTTAGAGTAGCCAATACAATGATGCAAGATAGGTATAAATTATTGCTTCGTTATTTGCGTAAAGTAAATTAAACTGAATTTTTCCAAGCTCTGTTGTAAACCGCTCAAAACAAGTCAGAAATCATAACCATTACGCTACGAAGGTCATCGACGACGAATCAACAACCTTTTCATAACTCCTGTCGTAAGCCTAAGCGGTATGTTTTTATCGTAATTATTACAATGGATTTTTTGTCTAGCTGGGCGGATCAGATTTTGTCAGCGCATTTTTAAAACAGGTCTATTTTATATTTAATGGAAGAACCGGAACATCTGGCTGATTGTCTTTTATGTGCCTTCCTTCCATACAATATACAGCCCACATTTGAGAAGATTAACCTCTTGCTTGATAAGATGAAGTCTACCAGTATTTTTTTTTTACCGAATCTATTGCGTTCATAGGTGTAATCATGTCGTTGGAAAGTTTATTTTTTACTGTGACCTTCGATTTAAATACCCTTTTTAAATGGCTTTTTTAAGATGAGACACAAATATTACCAAGACGATAAAAATAAAATAAGTTTTGTTCATTTGGATAAGACTGGATAACTTAGAGACATTAGAGATACGAAAGCAAACAACATTAATAGCAAAGTCATCAACAACCAAATAAACTTAAATAAAAGTTTGATCCTAGGTTGTTCCCTATTGACAAAGAGCACTCTCATCCCAATACTTCACTTCCACATCCCTAACTGGAGCTAAGCCTATTTTTTGCAACCCCGTGTGAAAGCTTAATATTATATTTGTGACAAATGTTTCTAGTACATTTTAGATTTTAGTAGAGCATTGTACTACCCTGAAGAAGCTACGGTTACAGCCGGCATTAAGGAAAAAAATATCAGTGGTATATACTATGTTATTGATTTATAATAAATCTTATCTACAAAAAATCTAGAAAAAGACAACTTTAATAACAAGTACACATCAAGAAAACGTATCAGATTTATGCTAAATAATAAGAAAGGTAAGTAAAGAAAAACATGTTTTGAATAAATTTTAAATAAAAATTAGGAAAATGGCTGGAAAAATAGGTACCTACAATATATCTGAAAAGATAAATAACCAAAATTAAAACATTCGACAAAAAGTTTTTTTTTGGTGGGTACCTAACTTATAGTTTAAGAATAAGCAAAATACAGCATTTTCCAAAAAGAGGTATTATTTTGATATTCAATCGTAAAAGATCAATGGTTTCGATGCTTGTGTGGCACGTAGCGCCGTTTTGTTGAAAGTAAACGTTGTCCAAATCAATACCATCTAATTTCGGCCATAAAAAAATCATTAATCATCTCTCGATAGCGCAATCCATTCACCGCAACTGTTGCTCCAGCCTCATTTTCGAAAAAGTAAGGTTCAATGACTCCGCCGGACCATAAACCGCACCAAACAGTCACACGTTGAGGATAGAGAGGCTTTTCAACAATAACTCTTGGGTTTTCCGAGCCTCAGATGCGACAATTTTGCTTGTTGACGAAGCCACCGAGGTGGAAATGGGCCTCATCACTCAAGATGAGTTGCATTTTATTCACTCAAGTGAATTTCAATAATTTCGATGCGTTGTTGAAGCGTGTATCGTTCCATTTTTATTAATGGCGTAGTTATTACTTGTCAAATGTCAAAAATGACAGCTTCAAAAGTAACATCTACCGAAATAGCGGGCTATTCAAAATAACACCTCTTATTGGAAAATCCTGCATTATGAAAAAACATATATTTCTCGGTTTATGTTTTATGGCAATTATGTTTAGAACTGCTGGTAAGTATTAAGTTAGTCCTTGTGAAGATACCTATTTTACACATAATGTTATGTATAGGTTATATAGATCACTTCGATGTGTTTGGGTTATTTATTTAAAGGTTATGAAAGAAATAAGCAAGCGTTGGGCGTCAAAAAACAATTAATTTTTGCATAGCTCTAATCAGCAAAATAATAGAAGGAGATGTTCGTATGTTTGTTTTGCTAGCTAGTGGGAAGACATATTAGTCTATATACCAACTCCAGCATCTTATGCGAGATTGCCCAACGAGTCAAGCCCCATTAACTTTCCCATTTGCCACCTGAGCACCGTTAAGTTTTTTCTGCCATTCATTAGCAAACAATCCCGCACAGCCTCCGTTAATAATAATCTCCGATCAGATTTGCCTTGCAAAAGTTCGGCGGTTCTTCAATAGACACGGATAATATATGTACGCTACCCAATTTCTACCATTAAATTATTTCAAGAAATGGGACCGTATTAAGACATAATTCATTTTGATTTTATTGTACTGTCGATAATAAGATATTAAGTATGATTTTTTTTTTGATAAGGCTGAGAGTAACTTTTGTTGTTTTCAAAGGCGAAATAACTGATATAAACTTTTTTTTTTTTTAAAGTTTTCATATAAATCATAACTTTAGAAAGACTTGTTTTAAGGCTCCAAAGCTGTTTAGAAAGAAGGTGGATATTAGCAAAGTTACATAATATTTAAAAAAAAATAATGTCATCATTAAATAATACGAAAGTTTTGCCCGTTACACCCGATGGGGTGAATCACAACCGATCCGACACAACCCAAACAAAATCATGCCAAAACAAAACGTATAAACTAAAATCAACTCAAAATAGTGCTACACAAATGGGGTTCACGCCATAATAGACCTTAGTGCATTGCGAGATGGGTCAAAAACGAACGATTTGAATCACGAAATATTTTAAATTTTTATATATATATATATTTTTTTTTTTTTTACATTAACTCCACACAGGAGGCCCTGAAGAAAATAATTTCCCTCAGGGCCTATGTCATCTTTGGGGATGCTGTGTGGAGGGTCTTTTTGTGGAGAGGAAGGAGTGAACATGGGTCATGAAGAGTCCCATGTTGTAGGAGGGAGGAAACACAGAGGCCGGCAGTTCGTTCCACAGCCGAGCTGTTGAACTTAAGAACGAATCGTAGAAGCGACCCGTTCTCATGTGATAAGTGTCAACTGTGTACAAATGTTGGGCGCGCGTTTGGCGTGTATCCCGACTACGCACCGGTGCCGAAGGGATCAATGACGCTAGTTCCTCAGAGCATCTTCCATTAACAATATATATAGAAATAATCAGATTGCGAATTTGCCCTTCCATATCCGTTTTTTTTTTAAATTTTTGACGACGTAGAATTTTTTGTGGACAACGTCGAAAATATCAAAATTAAAATCACTGTATGCAGTTATTATCCAATTATCTCTCTTAATAACACACGCACGGGAAATGGACACTAAGAACGGGTTGTTTTACAGAATTTGAACAATTCATAAAATTTCTAAGTTGATTTTCAAGTGCTGTGAATGTTCTATTCAAGTTGTTTCATCATTTCAGTTTTGTCAAGCAACTAGCCTATATTGATATAATAACAGAACTTGAAGAGGACTTTCACAGAACCCGAAAATGAACGTTGAAATTTTATGAATTGTTAAAGTTCTCCGAAACAACCCGTCCTTGGTGTTATCATTTGAATTTATATAGATTATTAATGAGCTAAAACTTAACGTATTCGAAAATAGTTGTTTTTGTGATTCTAAGAATGAAATAAATTCTGTACCGATATTTCCCCCAAACATATAACAGTTTCCCGTTTTTTAACAGGTTGATTAACTAATGTATTTGTAAAAATATCATAAAAATCAGAAAAGCAATATTTTCTTCATTAAGATTATTTTGGTTTGCATCGCTTCATCTTACAAATCATTTTAATCTATCTCCAGATCTAGTTTAAAACTTGCTCAATTTATGAATGCATATACGATATCATAGACGATATCATAAATACGATCTCAAAAAGCTTAGACCAGGGAAATAAATCTTTGGCAATTTTTATAGACCTGCAAAAGGCCTTTGACACGATAGACCATAAAATCCTTTTCAAGAAACTTAAAACAATTGGGATGTCAAACACAACTCTAAATCTACTGATAAGTTACATGTCAGAACGTTCACAGTGTGTTAAAATTGATAAGTGTAAAAGTAAACCTCTCCCAATCAATTACGGTGTACCGCAAGGAAGTGTCCTAGGACCTTTATTATTTCTGATATATATAAATGATATCTGTAACTTACACACCAACGGAAAAATCATTAGTTTTGCCGACGACACTGTCATTTTATTTAATGAAAGTAATTGGATAACCACATACAAAGAAGCTGAAAACGGGCTTATCCTTCTGCAAAAATGGCTTATGCAAAACTCACTCACACTTAATGTTAACAAAACTAAATATTTAACGTTTTCTATAACGGCTAGAGCTCAACCAGCTGAGGATTATACTCTCAAATTACATGATTGTCAAGGAAAAAACGAAACGCAATCATGCCACTGCCCCACCATAACACACTCTAGAAGTATAAAATATCTCGGCATTGAAATTGATGAAAATCTTCGATGGGACTCCCACATAAATAGTATTACAAAGAAAGTAACAAAGTTCATGTACTATTTTAGAAATATACACAATATACTAAGTATAAATGATTTATATAAGGTATACTATGCTCTCTGTCAATCACGCATAGAATATGGGATTATTGGATGGGGATCTGCCTCAAACATCCACATGAAGCAGCTTATTAAAACTCAAAAAGCAATAATAAAAATTATCCTTAAAGTACCCATAAGAACTCCATCAAAAGACATTTAAAAAAAATTTAAAGTGTTCAGTATAATAAAACTATACTCAAAAAATGCTCTAATCAAATTTACAGAAAAATATGAGTACCCTGCTGACCAACACAACTATATTACAAGGAAGAAATCCTCAAAACTATTGAACATCCCAAAATTAAATACGTCTTTTGGCCAGAAAAATCATCATTTCCATGCTACAAAACTATATAATGCCCTCCCAATTGAACTCAAAAACACAACGGAGACACAAAAATTTAAAAACGACATCAAATTATGGCTAAGTAAACATGAAGATGAGGAAATCAATAAAATTATGAACTGAACAAATGTGAAGACAATTTTTTAAATTTTTTTTGTAGAAATTAACAAGGAAATCACGATCTACACCTATACAAAAACCTATAGTCCGCCTCGGAACAGGAATTACCTAGTGAGGAGGACTGCGAATAATATACTTAACTTTGTTATTATAATTGTCGTTAATAAAAAAAATATATATATATATTTGAATGTCATTTTATGTAAATTCTAATAATAAGATTGTGTGAATTATTTCTTTAGTTTTCGAGAGAAAATCACCGCAAGGGTGCTTTATAATTTAATTTATGTATATAACCTTTACCATATCACTTAGAATTATTATAACTATGTAGTTATAATAATTCTAAGTTTATTACAGGCAGCTTTCAAATACTAGGTTTATTAACTAGTGACATACAACTATACCTACATAATATTTATGAACGAATGCGTACACAATAATGCTATAATATTGATTACAACTATAGCTTAAAACAGAGACTTACGACTAACATACTAATTTACATTTACAAATACAAATTGTTATGATTACTGCGCATGCTGCCAGTGGTAATACAGTAAGTACAAAAATGTTAAAGCGTAAAAAGTTGTCATAACATTAAAGTATGTAATCATGAAAAAAGAAAAAACAGTCTCTCGGACTGAGTAATGAAATACTCCGGAGAAATGCGGTTATTCTGGATAGGACAATTTAAAAGCTGAGTCTTTGGTTTTGTTTAAAGCTCAGATGAGCATCCGATCTTTCTGAAATGTGAAGGAAGTTTGTTCCAAGCTGTTGGACCTGCAATGTAATGCACAAAAACTCTTATTTTGTTAATAATTAACACGATTTTGAATATAAAAATATTCCAACATATTTTCCGGTGCCTCCATACTCCGAAAAATTCATATTGCCACTGTCTGTTGAGCCTCACATATTTTTTTTATATTCACGCATTTTATCATAATTTGCATCTCTGCTTCCGCGACTGTAAAGCCGTGTCTTATAGTATTGCCTTTGGCGGGACTCAAACTGGTACTGCTCGGCGAATAAGTGACGGAGTCTCAAAGGTGTGATGAAATCTAAAGGGTATTGAAAAATGTAGCTTTAATGGTGATGATGAACGGTGGTAGAACACAGATAATTCATTACGAAACCTACTTGATCTCAGATGATTAGTTTTAATTAAATTTTCACTAGTTTCTAGTTTGCATTTTCTAGATCAAATATTTCATTCCGAAAATTATTAATGATCATTTTTGTAATTGGCAGAACTGAGAAATAATATCCAAAATTTAAATAAAAAGCCGTATGGTAGATGGAAGCGTAAATTGTAAATGGAAGCGTAAGTAACAATATTTGGAAGGAAGGGGGTAGAAATAAATCTCGAAAGAAAGAATATAGACGGAGAAAAATGAATATGCCGATAAATGCCGATTTATTTGAAATCTCTTCGAATTATTGGTAATCCTGTAAAATATAGGATTGCAAGCTGCTTCCTGATAAACTAAAATAAATCAGTAAATTCATAATAATATCGGGACACATGTACATCCAACTGCGTTTGTCTTAATAACATGTCATGACGAAATGCAAAAGTGTTTTTATGAACGACATCTACATCGTGACAAAACATTGGTATTTTACTTAAATTTTATCAGAATATCTATTTGGTATCCAATCCTGTTTTTAAAATTACCTACAATCTCCTTTTCAAGAGGAATACGAATGATTTGAAGATATTTTTAATAATTTTGCAATATTTTTTTATCAGGAAGTTTTCCGCGTGTAATATACAATACAAAAATATTTCAATGGAAATCAAATTTCGGAAGCTCAGCAAATGAATACAGAATACAAAACTAACAAAACTCAAAATTAACGGAATGGCTTCAGCTTACTAACTTATAAATCCATTTCTCGACTGTCAACTCTAACGGCCAATAGTTTCTCAGAATTTTAAAAATTCATCAAATATCGAAGTTAATTTCCAAGTTATATTAAAGCTCTACTCCTGTTGTGTTATTATTCCACTATGGGTCAGTTGCTTTACAGAATTTTCACAGAACTTGAAACATGAAATTTAATTTTGAAATTTTGAAATGAAATTCTATGAAATAACACGTGCTTAGATCAGCGATCTATCGGAAAGTTAAAGAAACCAAAGCGCACGAAAGATACTAAGTTCGCTGAGCAACCATAAGCCTGGAATAAACTGCCAGATAATTTAAAAATGAATAAAGATTCAACAGAATTCAGAAGAAATCTTTAAACTCATTTCTTCAGAAAATAACATTCATAGATTTAGTTGTGTTCTGAATTTTGTTTGAAATTTCTAGTTGCCTTCAACTTCAGAAGCCATCGCTTCTCCGGTCGCCAGCAATCCTCGCTAACCAGTAACCGAGAACAACAACACCTGTGGCCACTGTGTCCGCTGACGACCCGCGGCGGTGTTGGAACCAGATTCAAGTCTAGTGGTGTGAAAGCGGACGTCCCGGGTTCGGAACAAACCTGGTGCGACGGGTTTGTACGCAGTTTATAAGGCGGCATTGTTTGGAACCGTCGTTACTACTGAAGAGTTAATGGCGAAACTGTACAGTTGTGGAGAGGTCATTATCAATGTACCTACCTATGTCCATAATATAGAAGCTAATGATGTTCTATAATACTGGGTAGAAGGAATAACATACATCTGTGGCAAGCGAACATAGCAGCGACCTTACGATAGACTACCTACCATTGGCGGCTCGTCCACCAATAGCGGACAGTAGCTCTAAGTCTCCAACACCGCGACGGGCCGAGGCAGTCAAAATCTATTCATTTTGTTCTTGATTGCCGATGATACTAAGTCTCCAACTCGCGAAGTTTTCCCGCGTTCGCTATCCACCATCTCGTTAAAGTATCAAATTTATTTGCGTGTGTTAAATTGATTGTTAATACACTTAAGTAACTTTATACGTGTTTTAATTTGATTTAGAAGCAACTTTTGACATCACATATAGTAAAAACCCCAAAAATCACTAAAAATGAGGTGTGAAATATAATGATGTCTGTAAAATATAATAATGCCCGTAAAAGTGTTTCGTATCCTGATGAGAAGGACGCTGAGTGTACAAATGTCAATTAAGCCCAAAAATTTAAATTGGGATCCATCTCTGGGCTGGAACCCCAAAATACTTGATAAATCTACATGATTCTGTGTAACGGAGAGCCATCCGTCTAATTGACAATCCGTTGTTATTTTTCTTCGTGAATGGAGGCAATGGTTAACGCGATGTCCAAGAAATTTGCAGCATGTACATAAACACGTTGCTAGAGGCGGAAGTAAACCACCCACTCTAAAATTTGTCACCATCGTATATAACCTAAATTTTCCCGTTACCGTTCAGCTGTCAACTACATACATTAGTTGAACCTGTTACACAAGTAGTAGATTTATGAAATTCAATAAAATAAAATTTTGGACATTCAGTAAAAAAATTTCACGTTACCAAAAAATCAAAAAAATAATGACAATTTTTAATAATTATCTTCTTTCTGAAGTTACGTAATTGGATTACAGTCGCCACTACTTACTTACTCACAGTGACTAAACTTTCATCCTTCTAACTCGAATGTTAAGAGTCCCATTTCATAGACGTAGAAAACTTACTGCTATAAAATATTGCTAGTTTATTGAAAATCTGGTGAAATTATTCGTGTTCCTGTTGAAAACGGGACTGCAGGCCTTTAACGGATGATATGATAGATTTCCTAAAAAATTGTCAGTGAAACACGAATGTGTTATAAGTATCATATGTTTATTATGCCTTTCGTCGTCATATTTATTAGGATACATCACGTGTTCCGATATATTCTGAATTTACTGATATTTTGTTGGGAAACGGCGTTAATAAATCAACAGTACTCATTTTTCTCCGTGTATTATATAGGAAATAGGACCTTATGTTCCACAGTCACAGTAGGTATAAAGTTGTTTTGAGTCATCCCAAATAATATCGGATATGAGTTGTCCTATTTTTTTTTAAATTTTTTTTTACCCAGTATTTTTCCTGTTGTATAAGTAAGAATTACGTCTAGGCACTGTGATATCTTCGCCCTCCTGCACTCCTGCACTGCAAGCTCTCCGTGCTCTTATATCTGCCGTCAAGATCCACAGCACCTTCGGCTCTTTCCTCACTGGAGCATCAGGATGACCCATGGTCTTCACCACCAGTGATGAATTTGGCTCCTTAGTCTGGTCCCAGTTTCTACAATGTTGACCATCGGTCTGGAGAATCAGCCACCGATAACTTCCACCAACTGCGTCGAGCATCGGTTTGGAGTCATCGCATCAACTTCAATGACTAATAATAAAGCAGGTTTATAACCGCAATTGTTCAGAGTTCTACAACTTTCTTGAAGGCATAACGAAGTGATGGGTATACCTAACAACTACCAACTAAAAAAATTGAAGCATTACTTTCTTCATCCTGTAACGGATCTAGATATATATGATACACATATAACAATAGTTCTTACGTAATAAGAACGTAGGTATCGACTCACAGTTTGTCTGTTTTCATGATCCTGTTAACAGTCCGATGAGCCGCGGGGTAGGTACCTTCTCGTCACATTGCACTGATTGACTCTATGGTTTGTATAAAAAATAAATTAATTTAGTTTCGTAACAACGCGAATAATTTTCAATCGTTAACTACCCTGTATTTCTCTTCCTTGTAGGCTACCGAGGTCGGTGGGCAAGTCTCTCGACTGGTAATCCGAAAGATGCGGGTTAAAATCCCGGCGTGCGCAAGTAAATTTTATGATTAATATGTGTTACACGGAGAAAAATGAGTACGGATTTTATATTAAGATACTGGTTAACATGTGAGTGCATGACCATTTAATAGTAAAATATTAGTCATTCGGAATATATCGGAACACGTGTTCACGCAGGTGGCCTTGTCCGAATAAATAAAATGGAGGATATATGGCGAAAATATTATTATGAAATCATTCGTCACTGGTCTTCAGTCCCATTTTTAACAGAAAAACGAATAATATAAATGAATTAACAATATTTCATATCAGTAAGTATTCTCTGCGTGTTTTACGATTAAATCATTAAAAATAATATAAGGTAATTTGGGCACGTTTCAGAGTGGAAGATTTCCACAGTATCGCCTTATTCAGAATTGAAACGTTGCTTAAAATGGCTTTATCCCTGTTTAGTGACTAGATCTGAATATTCAGGTACTTTCCTACCTTCCTCTTCACCATAGCTGTACCCTCACCACTACCTTCAGCTTCACAACAGCCCGATAGGGGATGCCATGGTCTTACTGGTTCCAGACGGTAGGGAGCAGTTGGGTCTCTTGTGCAGTATTCAGATAAAAAAATAAACATTACGTTTATACAAAAATTCAGATTAAGACAGAAAAATAATACTGTAATAAACAATAGCTTGGAAAATAACGTAGATACGAGTAGGTAGCACAGAATTCAGGAGAGACCTTGGGACTTGAGACTCTAATAATTAAAATTGAAGAATCGTAAGATTCTGTGAGTGCCTCATACCAATAAAAAGGTGGACTGAAAGCGGGGAAGAATATTAGAGCAGAATGGGAAAGCTTGAGGACTACATAAGAATTGCTAGAGAACGCGCCCATGGAGACATTGGGTACATATAAATAATAATAATATTTAGATGATTTCTGTAGCACCGTTTTTATGCAAAATAACCTCAAGGGCGCTGTACAAATATATAATACATTTCTACAATGATCTTTGTAATTACTAAATATATATAGAGATAACGTACAATACCATACTAACCTGATAGGTCACTTAAGATAAACATTAACTAACTATTTATTTGCGAAATTTAGATACAGGATTTAGGACATAATTGGAAAATTGGATATAATTGGACTTTCCTCAGGAATGGTATATTTAATTTAAAAGGTAAGTTTTTTATGGTTACATTTATTTACACAATTGGATAGTTAAAAAATGTATATATTAGTAATATTCTAAAATTATTACGAATAATATTTCTTTATGTATGTTTCAAACAATCTAATTTGTTATGTTAAAAATGTGGATATCATTTGTAATTTCGTTTTTTTGCAAAACTATCTATGTAGGCGAGAAATAAGCGAGTTTGCTACATCATCGGTTTGTGAACGGTGAAAATGAAATGAATCAAGTAGATACTCTTATATTGACTAGACTCAGGAGCTCCAAATTTACAATTTAATAAAAAAACCATAAGTCGTTTTTTTCTTCGTCGATCCTCAAGTGTAAGTATGTATTTAATAAAAGGTTTAGATTATAGTTCTAAGGGAATATTCAACATAAAAGTGATAAATCGTAAAAACTTTTTTATTTTTAATGTAAAATTTATGGTAAGGTGACAAAATGACGTGGAAGAAGCCAAATGCCCACCCTGGCATGTAACACCTTTATGGTGATGTGTGCATGTGGTTGGAGCAAGAATTGTATACCAGAAGCGAGTTGTATGCATAGTTAGTAATACAACAATGCACTTGTTATTTAGCAATAAGAGCAAGCGCATCTTTTCAATCATTTGATTGTCTACAAGATCAAGGAGTAAGGCTATGTAAGACTAACAATTCGTAGTTCGCGGGCTTAAATCCCGGCGTGCTCAAATGAGTTTTATTTGATGAATTTGTGTTGAGGCACAATTAGTGAAAAATTAAAATGTATATTAAATATACGTTCCCAAGCGGAAGATACTCTCAGTGTCACCCTGGTGAAAGACCTCCATTCGGAATTAAAACTTCGCTTGAAATGAATAAAGTTGAAGTTGGTTATATCTTGATATCTGTATACCAGGTACTTACCTATCTTATCTAATAACCTTCCCCTCCCCACTACCCTTAGCCTCACAATATTCCCCGATTCGGAATGCTTTAGTCTTAATGGCTCCAGGGGGTTGGGTCTAGATGAGATTCTTGTGCGGTATTCACAGTAAAAAAATCAGTGAAAGCTTTTAAATATAGTGATAATTTTTTTAGAATTTTCTGCTCTGCTGGAAATCAATAGTTAACATTGACAATAATTTACTGTCAGCAAAATATTATGTAATAATTGTTTATACAATAAAATAACTTTTGAAAATATAAGTAATTATTACCTATTATGCAGAAGGAATGGCTACCATTCGCATTGACGAATGAACCAACAATTTGTGGTCACTTCGGGCCCTAAAGAGATAATAATAATAACGTAGGTAGGAACGGGTTATGGCAGGTTAATCAGGTGTTTGTCAGTCGAAGGTTTTGCGACTTAAGGTTGGTATTAGGTTTATAGCAGGTAGATGGTATTCAATGTAGCCATTGGCGTAACGAGAACGCCCTACCCCTTGCGCAATGGGCTTAAAAAATGACAATAATGTTTCGTAACAACCTGGTTTTAAAATGCAATAAGCCATAGAAATACCCCAAAGGCATTGGGGGAATAAATTCTTACAGTAGGTACTTTTAAATTAAATTAAAATTTTATTTATGATCTCGGTTATTGAAAACAAAAATGTTAGGTATGTATCTACCACCGCAAAACATATTTTTTAACTCTTAAAATATCATAATATAAGTACCTACCTATCTTAGTAATTTATCAATTTTCTGAATTCTTCACACAATCAATTCCAATTTCGAAAATGACACTAAATCCTATTTTATAGAACCAGAGTTACACAATCATATTTAATTATGATTTTTCGTTTTGTTTTTTTTTTTCTTTATTTTTTCCTAATTTATACATTTGACATTACAGTTTTATAATAATAAGAAAGGAAACCCACTAAGGCGCAGCCTGTGCGTTTGTAATATAAGTTTATACATTATATTTTAATACCTAAAAATAACAGTAAGCATATAAAGAAAAACGGTAGGATTATAATTAAAGTTAGTCTAAAAGATTGTGCGAGATGTGCATATTAAAAATAAATCAAAGTAAAAATAAAGTTTGTAAGATAATATATATGAAGTAAAAGAACACAAAATAAAATAATAATAAATATACAGAAACAAATAGAAAAAGAGAAAAAACTAAAAATTAAATGAACAATGCTTCAACATTCGCATTGTACAGCCACTTAAATTTAAATTAATTATTAAATTAAAAAAAATGGTTTTCCGTAAACCATATTTTGGAAAAACACACTAAAAATGTCGAATTATTTTTTTTAATATAATATAAGGTAATGGTAGGTAAAAGGCTATATTTAAGAAACCAACCATTGCTTGAAATTTATTTTGACTTTTAACAAATCTTCGTATTCTCCTACCGTTCTCACTTCAACACTCATCCATCCGCATAGTTTTACAACACTTACCCATTGCATGGGCACAATAATTGTGCCTTAATATATTTTGTACGAAAAATCTCAGTGTATCTCAGTGTTGTTATATCTGACTAGACAAACAATTGAAACAACGTAAGACTCGAAATAGCTGGGTAGTTTGCATCCAACCAATTGGCGAAAAAGACGACATAATATGTACCATACTTCTGTTTCCCTGATTGTTTTCCTGATTCATTTCCTCACAAAATGTAGGAAGGCACAATTGTACCAAAAACGCTCAAAAACAACTCGGCCCCTAATTTCGCAATAGAAGACGATTTTTTCTATATTCGTAATTTGTAATTCGTATTTACCACTAGGCCTTTTACATTAAAAGTTACGACAATCTAAAATCACAAAAGTTACAATTGTGCCTTTTACATTGGACAATTATTATTAATGACTCTAAATAAATTTCTCCAATTTACTAGGGGTGTCATAAATCCCTTGTAAAACGCATGACTTACCCTTTTTGCGATTCTGCATGAGAATGGGGCATTGTGGAACTGCTTGCCGGCTTTTGTGTTTATTTCTTACAACACTCAGTAGTATGTGACAGATATCCCGAAGTTTCCCTTAAGGCTTCCCGTATTAAGTTTATACCTATGAAGTGTCATTTTTTATTAGAGTCCTGAGATCAAAATGTTAAAAAACTTTGCATTAGAATTTGTAAGCCTTCAGCTAGACGGCGGCGGCCCAAATGGACCTAATAGTCACTACGCCCCAGTTGTTAACATTGCCTAGTATAATATTATTTAAATGAAAGTGGACACCGTAACAAAAGTCGGCGTACATAGATTCTAGTTGATGGAGAATGCTGTGATTTCCGACATAGCTCTGTTTGGAAATGTACGCGGCTTCAAATTACAGTGTTGGGCATAATTGGAGACAATAATCCATAATCACGCAGATTTCATCTAACAGCCTCGTTATTGTTTTAGATACACATTCAAAGTAATGAGTGGTTTTGGAAACTAAAGTTGATTAAATTGTAAGCTAAGTTAATTTGAGACTACTTGTTGAAATGACTAGGTTTATAAGATTATAACTTACTTGATAATGGCATTGTTGTTGTACTTGGTAGTGGTATGAGGTTGTCTGGACTCGTATTGGCAATATTTAAGTTCTCAGTTTTAACAGGTTATACGTACCTAAACTGGAATATTTTGATTTTCATTTAGAATATACTAAGAAAAACGTTGCATGAATGTGGTAAGTTTTTAGATTCTCACGGCCAAAAGCATTTTTGTTGTTTGTTTTTGGGGTGTTATGCCGTGTTGCGCTAACTCCTTCTTTAGCCGACGTTTCGGACAGCGTTGCAGTGTCCATCATCAGGGCAGATCCGGTAGATCCGAAGATGTGTGAGAAAAAAAAAAGTTGCATGAATGTGGTTAAAAAACAACGGAAATTTGTAATTTATATCATCTCAGGCTCGATGTATAGTATAAATGTAAATATTAACAATATTATGATTACATCCACGTTTACGTGATTTTCGTGTTTTAAAATGGACGCTAAATATACACAACTACTTCCTAAGTTAATGGCTGTTTACCAGATATGTAAAATTAAAAAAATCCCTTTATTAGCAAGGTCCTTAGTGATTATTGTAAACAAGCGATTTTTTTTTCATTAACACAACACGGGAGGCCTTGGGTAAAATAATTTCCCTCGGGGCCTACGACATATTTTGGGATGCTGTGTGGAGGGTCTTTGGTTCAAAGGGTATGAGGGTTGGGTATGAATATAGGGATCAGTGTGTACGGGAGTGATGGACATATTAATATATCCCTCCTATTTCGGCGCAAGACGATGGGTCCAGAGACCAGTTGGAAAGGTGAAATGGTCCCCACAAACCAGCCTCTCCCGACCTGGCACGTCATGCAGCTGGTGGGCAGGCGCTACCTGAACACACCTCATACGATGAACCGGGCACCCCTGCTAAGTCACCAAACGTAGCGAACCACTTGGAGTGGCCTATGGCAGAGGTGTTGGTTATCCTATAAATGGTTCCCGGGGCAGCGGTATCCAAACCCGCCTCCCAAATTAAAAAGGTAATTAATTGAAATCCTTTCGGGGGAAATTGTTAGGTAAATTTGTAAATGTTATTTTATGAGTGTTGTAATTGTATTTTTGTAAATAACACGATCAAATGTGTTTTTTTATAATTTTCGTTGCACACTTCGCGATTTTTTATGCAGATTTAATTTCATATAATTACCTTGTCAGCTCGGCAAATTTATATAGATTACATAAAAAAAAATATTTTTAAATCTTAAATCAGTAGACATTCGAAATACAATAAAGTCCTAATTTAAAAAAAAATCAGTTGACTAAATTAAAAATTTCTTTTCAGTTGACTCTTTTACAAAGTAATAGTTAAGTTAATAATGACCGCCAATAGTATGAAACACAATCGTAAAAACAAGTTTTAAATACTTGATAAGCTCGTACAACATACTTAGGTTGCATTCACTTAAAGCTCGACTCATTATACAAGTTTAACTTGAGATAAAATAAGGTACAGGAACATAATAACGCATGACTCGATGTTGTTTTCCGTTTGTAAAACGACCAAGCGTTTCTTATCAGAGGGAGTTAGATTGCTATACTGAATAATTAACTGTTATTCCATCCAATTGTATTAGGTACTACGAGATGCAGAAGTTTAATTCTGAGACTCAAACCAGTTATTTTTATGTCATCTTAATGTTACTTATAAGTTATAACCACTGATTACCTGTCGAGTAATTTAGTATTTCCACTGTAGATAATATCAGAACCACTGCGATTTCTAAAAAATATATCAAAACCCACTTATAATATTTCCATATACGTCAGTGCTAATTATTTTAATGATTTTATCGTGCGTAATTAAGTGTATACTTTCTACCTATTTGTAACCAAATCAGGTGTTGAGAAGTATTTATATGTATTAGAATAGAATTAGACAAGTTGGTAAGAAAAACATTAGGTTTCTATTCTTGGTTTAGAATAAAACGCATTTTTATATCATGGCTAGAGTGATTTTTATGCACTATAAGATTGGTTCATTGATAATAATAAAATTTATTTATAAAAATTATACTCTTCTGTTATGTATATCCCCATCGTTTAAAATTAATAATAGTTCTTGAAAAATCTATTAAGTACATAATAACGATACAAAAACCATCTAAAACTCAAGATACAGTAAGAATACGGCACTGAAAAGCTGTGCAAAATTTCATGATCTTACCGTCTTTTAATGCGTCCGAAACATAACTATAGGAAAAGTGAGTTCCTAATCGCTGAAGATATTCACCCCCATTCCAATTTCCCTGGTGGGCAAGGATCCTCCAATTCTCGCGGTTGTGCGCTTAGGTTGATATTTAGTCACTCCAGCGTATTGGTGATCTTTTTCCGCATCTCTTGCCAAACACTCTGCCAGTGACAAGTTTCTCCAGGTCGGAAACCTCAGTTTGTCGAACAACGTGTCCAGAATGTCTTTAAAAATAGTTTTAAATATAAAAAATACAGTGTGTGGCAAGCCTACGCACGACGGAAGTGAAACTTTTAGTATTCTTCTCTCTCTCTTTTCATTTCATATTATTATTATTCAAAATGCTGTACATTATAGTTTTAAAAAGCATAAATTTATTTATAGGCGTGTTGTTAACAAATGAACGTTTAACTAGATTCCTAATATTGACATATTTATAAGTAGCATGTGATAAAAAATAAATAAAAGTTATAAAAATATGGGATTCGAACCCGGGTCCTGCATAACGAGTGTCGAACGCTCTGCCTCTAGACCGCGAGGAGAGGTATCTCGCGCGACGAGAACCGCGTATACAACGTGTACTCCTCAATTGACTTGTCCCGCGCTTATTTTTATAACGGAGTTTGTATATGATATTATATTACGATACAAAATTTGCTTCCTTCAATCGATCGTTTCAAACAGAATTAAAAGGTTCGATCGCAAAAATTCTAAAAATAAATTACTCAATAAAAAAATATAAATGTGCATTTTTGACAAAAATCATGTAGATATCTTCTTATATGTATGCCTGACAAAGTCGCAGCACGAGAGCATTTTATCACTTTTCCTCGTATTAAAAAAATCATAAAAAGAAAAAAAAAAAACAAAAAAATAAATAGTTAAAGCGGGGATCGAACCTCGGTTCTTCACGACGAGAGTCGGGCGCTCTGCCTCTAGACCGCGAACCTGAGTTTGGAGAGCGACCTAAACTAGGTATATAATATTAGCTAGGCTCCTATAGCGAAATGATCACGGTTTTTCGTGACGGTCATGAGTCGGTTTTACTCCGGTCCTCGAAAATGCATAACGCGCGTAAAGAAGTTTCACTTCAAAAAAACATAATCCGCACATCTCACTAGGGCATTCCAGTATCAAGATGTGCAGTTTTACAATTACATCATTTAAAAATATACATGTAAGTAAACTTAATATAATAATTAAATTAAATTTATACCCACAAAAAAAGAGTTAATGACACGGTAGCAAAAATAAACCAAATTTTATTAACAAATGTAAAAAAAAAATAAAACAAAAATATCTACAAAAGAAACATTGGGCAGTACGCTTTTTATAAGTTGGCAACAAGAATATTCTTCTGTAAACTATAGTACAAGTGACCTGTGCTGGCTTATCAGATAGAAGCATAGGGTTAACATACTAACAATTACAAGATGGATAGTTGAATTAACTTACACATCGACGAAACTACAAGCGATGCAATGAGAATGCTCGGTTTTATTTTGAGAATGGGGGCAAAGTTTAAATATGTGTTAACTTTAAAACATCTATATTGCTCATTAGTACGAAGTAAATTAGAATATAATTCAACAGTATGGTCACCATTCTACAAAGTCCATTCTCAAGCCTAAGAAAAGGTACAAAATAAATTTCTTCGGTACATCAATTTTAAAATGAATATTTCCATCGAATTTATAAATTATAATAACTTACGCACCGAAACCAGACTTCTCAAACTATGAGATAGAAGAGTTTTAACTGATATTTTATTATTATTCAAAATTATCAAATCTCTAATTGACAGCCCTGAATTTTCGGAAATAATTTATATGAATGTACCTGCCAGACAAACTCGAAGCAAAGACACTTTTAAATGTAACAATAACCTCAATACTAACTCTCCATGTATTCATGTGAGTTTCAAAAGGCAACTAATTTCAGACCTATTTGCTAGTTATTAACTTGTATTATTTATTAGCTTTAAAAAAGTCTTGTTATATATATATATATTTATTATAATATATATATTTATTTTCTATTTACCTATTAATTATTTTACTTTTTATTATACTGCCCTGATGAGGCTACGGTTGTAGCGAAACCCGGTCGGCATTAAGTATTTACACATAAGTGATGTTTACAAAGTTACTGTTTAATTTTAAATTATTTTACTGTTTTCAGTCTTACTGGTTTTGCAACAAACATGAATAATTGTATGCATATACGAATTTACAATGTACATACTTACTTTGTTCTTGAAATTTTGCTTTATTTACAATATTAATTTATTTGGATTTTATGTTAATCTTAGTATTAGCATTTGATTTTATTTATTTTTGTATTTAGTTATGCTATTATCCATGCAGGTATTATGTTACACTTACATACATAAACTGTCGATTTACTCTGTAAAAGCCCGATAGGGCGTTAATGAATAATAAATAAATAGAAATAAATAAATAATAAATTATAAGAATAAAATAAAACGACTAAATAAAAATAGGTTAAAGTTAGTAAAAAACGTTGAAGGTAGACAGTTGAAAGCCTGTTGCTGATGCCTAGTTCTTCCAGAATGGACACATTAATGTATTATAAACACATTAACATTAAAATATCTATACACAGATGCATGAAAATATAAAATAAAATTTAAACATTACCAGTACTTATTAAAGGTACCTATTTAAACTCCTAATCAATTCTCCCCGTGAAATTTTACCAAAAAAGGTAATAACTTTTACATGTTTTCCCTAATGAGCTAAGTCTGTTTGTCACAATCGAGGCAAACAGAGGCTCGCCATCTCTGGCTGGATATGCAGTTAATTGGGTGTTTATATCGCAGTTACTCACCGAAACAGAAGGAGACAGGTATGTCTATCTTACGCCGGTGTGGTAATCAAAAGAGCAGGACGGTAGTATGTGCCTCGGGCTGTCGTCATGCTTATTAAGCGTCCAGGCACTATAGTTAATTTATATCAATTATCATATTTTTATGTTTCAAAAGTTGCGTAGTTTTAAATTATGACATAATTATGTTCGTTGGTATTATGTCATCTTTTAATTTCAATGATAATAGTGCCACATACATTTGTGAAATGATTTATAAATGGAAATAAGATAATTATATATGTTGTTGATAAATTAATTAGGAGTAATGTGGAAAAATTAAAAAAAAAGTTATGTATGTTTAATGAGACTTACAACACGGCCTAACTTAAGACCAGTAGGAAAGGGTCCCAAGGAAAACTATTTATAGTAAGGATGGATCGACTACTAACTTAAATGGCAGATCTAGGCCTAAATTAAGGAACATTGAAAAAACCAGGATAAAGGCATATAACTGAAATTGGTTGAAAAAGGAAAAGAATTATGTTTTCATAGATAGTGATTTTTGGGTTGTTATTATCTTTGCTGAATAATGAAGTCATAATTTACTATAGTTAAAGAAGAAGACAGAAACATGAAACCGAAAGAGACGAAGAAAAACAATTACGGTGCAAATTGGGGATTGAACCCTGAACCTTACAAAGACCTGATAACTTACCCATTTTTTATCGAACTCAATTCAATTAATAGATTTACCAATGTTATCCTTGACTAATTCACATATTTTTACGCTGCTATCTTTTTTTAATATAATTTAAAATTCGTTTTCGAATAATATAAATATATTATTTGCAATCTAGATAGTGTCTCGGATATAACAATACACACCCGATATGAATTATTTATCTGTAATGCACATTTACTTTACCATAGTCCTAGAATAAATATTAAATTTATTGGTTTATATTTTGAAGGTTATATATAACGTGCTCAATATTCAAAAGTTATTCCAATAAATTGAATACCAATCATTATAACTAAACAAACTTCGTAGCTTTGTTTATCTTTCCAATGTATTGTAATTTTCCTAGTGTTATATCTTGCATGGTGGAGTATCCAGTTTTGTTTTTATTTCGTTTTTGACTTTTTGTTTTTGTTTTAGAGGTTGTTTTTTTTTTATTTTGTCTTCTATTTTCTTTTTGATCTTGTTTTGATTTTTTACTGGTTATTGAGATATTCTTTGTAATAGATTAAAAAATAACATGTTTAATCCCAGCCGGGCGTGAAACTAGAAATAAATAAATTATTGAGTAATTTTCAAAGACTGGGATGCACAGTAGGCCAGCGCTCAAGGGAGGGCGGTTATAGCATGTTGACGTTGTGATAAACATTGAAATCATATGCTATTGTATTTTAAAATGCGTTTTGTTAATAAATACTTAGTAAAAACAATTAGTATTTTTAACTATATATACATATATGGCTTTATTAATTATTTAAAACTATAAAATGTGTGTAAAATTAATTGTGGTTGATTTTATAAAGAGTTTATATATTTTGAATGGTTGGTGAATGCTAATAATATAATTATGAGTATATTTTAGGACTTTTTATTTCAATCTATTACATAATCACAATAAAGTCTCGTTAAACTGCTAGATAGCTGTTTTTCCAAGGGGGTTTTTCACCTTAATTGCTTGAGGACTTAAATTTCAAATTGTTTGGTACCAGCATTATTATCTGTTTTCAATGACTTGTTAAAATTTCGATTTATTTTACTAATTACTATTGGGAATAACCCATATTATTAGTATATTGTGTTATTCGCTTAATAATTTACATTGTTGCTTAATGTTATTTTCCAGGTATTAATTTATATTAATAATGAATGTGATATTTGCCAATGCAGTAGAGATACTTATTGTCTAATTTCTCAAGTAATGGTTTATTGATATTTTTGGAATTATTCAGTACGTAAACTAATAAATAATTACTCAAATAATTTTCAAGTGTTTATTGCAATTGTGCAGGAATTTGTGGTAATAGAGATGTTTAATTTGGTAATGATAAAATAATTGATACGTAAAATAAAAACCTTATAATGAGGTCATCAGTATTTTATGGCTATGACCTACCGAGGGACCACTGTGCGATGGACTGATCATGTGGAAAGAATGCCAGGTGATAGAGTTTGCCAAGTTTGATCTCCTGTGGAAGCGACTGAAATCTGTTTACAAGGAAGAGATGAGCTGACTACGCAACAAATAATGAAGCAAGTGGTCCGAGAACTGGAGAAGAATGGTTAGAGATAGGAATCGATGGATAACATTTGCATAGGAAGCCAAAAACCCACCCCGAGATGCAGACGTGATGATGATAACTTTTTTATTTGAAAGCTTACATAAACTCCCCTGACAACGAGCTGAGCGAATCGTCTCTCTTGGGCTCCATTGTAAGGTGGAAAGAAAGGAGTTCTTATGAAGAAGCTCGTAATACACGAAGTTCAACAAACAAGCTTTCCGGAAACTCTAGATACTATGAGCCAACTTTATGCAAAACACCTACAAATATTTCAAAGTGATTATTATTAATTTGTTTTATTTGCAAAAATCTCATCTGGCAGCAATGTTTTCAAAATGCCCCCCGCACAGCTCAAAGGGACTTAATTTAAAATCATTTAAGAGCATTATTCAAAGAGACTACGGTAATAATTACCTGAGCATTTTAAATGCAACCGAAACAAAAGTAAGAGCAGTTTATAAAGATATTAAAATTACCTCGCGAGAGACTTAATTATCCCCTGAGGGAAATTTTCTTATTCGGATAATACTGGCGCAAGTGTTGATAATAACATGTGTTCCTTTAGTTGGCAAATAACTCAGAAATTTCAAATGGTGATTGAAAGTGAGAAGCGAGTAATTTAACGTCACTTACTTAATTTATAGGTAGAATAGCAAGTAGATAACTACCTAAAATAACGTATGAGTGATATCCGCTAATATTTTTTGTACTGCGATTTAAATACTTACGTGCATGTGAGATATCTTTATAACCCCAGAAAATTCGTAATGCTGATATATTTTTAAAAAATTGGTAAAATGCTTTTAAAAACGGGACTGCAAGCCGCATCCTGATAAAGTCTTAGTAAAATCATAATAATATCGAAACACGTGGTCATGCGCCTGCGTTTGTCTTAATAATATATCATAACGAAATTTTAAAATGCTAGGATTTTTATGAACACATGTTCGGACATTGTTACAAAACATTGGTATTTTACTTAAAATTTATCAGAATGCCTTGCAATTCATTCGTTAATGGCCTACAATTCCGTTTTTAACAATTCGATTAAGAAATTCTTAATAAATTAGCAATATTTTTTATCAGGAAATTTTCTTTGTACTTCGTATAATTACAATCGAGTGAAATACGAAACGCCGTAACTTTACCTTCGACTTTACGATATTTGTTTAATTTTTTTCCATCTCTGCGACCCTTTAAATTTTAACCAATCATTTTTGTAAGATAACACTATTTGCAATAACTTATTTGGATTGCTTAAGCCAAAGTATGGATTTAAAGAAAGTCCTTGAATGATTGTCGTTAGAGCTAATTAATAAAGTAAGATGTAAAAAAATCTTCACAGGACAGTCATTCTTAGCTTTAATTGGGATACAGTGATGTAGTAAATGAAATTGGGGAAAGAGAAAAATTTGACCCATAAATGTTTGGAATCATGCCTACATTCTAAGACAATATTGCAATAAGCATCAATAGTATTGAAGTGAAACTTCTTTACGCGCGTCATGCAATTTCGAGGACCGGAGTAAAACCGACTCATGACCGAAACGAAAATGCGGGTACCCCCACCACCGATTAAAGTTCATTTGATCTAGTCAAAGTTTTGAAGTAACATATAAATGCTTCTTAGCTCATCCCGACAACTGGCGTTGGTGGTGTAATGGTCAGCATAGTTGCCTTCCAAGCAGTTGATCCGAGTTCGATTCTCGGCCATCGCACATTATTTTTTTGTTTTTAACGCCTTTTTCATTCAATATCTTATTTTTTAGTAGGTCAGAACATTTTTTAAAAGAAAATAATATTGCAAAATAATAAAAACACTTATCTCACTGTGATAAAACATTACTCCGCTAGAGCGCGCTTTGCGTTATTGTGTTGGATTAAAATTATTATCTAATCCGTATATTATGATAATTGTATTACATTTATTTAATTAATTTATTTATTTTGATAATATGTAATAATTTACAGAAAAAAAAATTAAAACTATCTCCCTCTGATAAAATATCCGTTCGCTAGAGCGCACTACGCGATCTTGTGTGGGATTCTATTTCTGTACATTGTACATTATTTTTAAAAATATATTATATTTTGGGTGTGATGTAGGTAACATTATAAAACATAACAAGCTCTCATATTTTCAGAACCTACATAATATAATCAATTTATGCGGCTTTGCTTACAGTTGGTGCTCAGCGTGGTTGGCTTTCAATCAGTTAAGCGAGGTTCGATTCTCGGCTGTGGCATTTTTGAAGTGAAACCTTGTTGAGGTGGGGGAGCCGCTCACGAACGTTCTCTCTCTTCTCTTCTTTCCTCTCTCTCAGACACCAGCGAACTGCGCCACGCCAAGCATCAGCTGAAACTAGAAGTTTCACTTCTGTCTTGCGTAGGCTTGACACACCCACTTTTTTTTTTTGTTTCCTTGTTTTATTTTTGTTCGTTATTTAAAAAAATAGCAAAATTAAATCGAGTTTTAAGCATTAGAGTAATAAATAAACTTTAATAATTTCCGACAAAATTTACTATAGAATTTACTTATTGAAATCAATTTAGGAAGGCATTAATAGTAAAAATAAAAGCAAATTGATTTTTATTATAAGTACTTCCTCATATGAAAGTATTATAAATAGATCATCTACGTGGCTTCACAACAGTTTTATGATACCTTAGAAAGACGAAACAGCTGTCACGCTACTGATACAGCAGAACGTGTTCACAAATAAACTGTTCTTTTTTTTAAATAAAAAAAAATTATGTTATAATAATTTTAAATTAAAATGGAGTTTTAAATTATAAACTTTAAAAAATCGGTTTGCAAGTGTTTCTATCAGATCTTTTGGATGAACCTAAATATTTTCTTTATGATATAGTAAAGGGTAATATGGCAAAATAATTTAATGTGGTTTATTTTATCTAGTGTCTAGGCGAAAAAAATAAGTGGTAATTATTATTATCTACTTGTTATTGTACCTATTATTTGTCTAAATTCTAAATAATAGATAGGTAATCAATACCACATATTTCGTTAGCGAAGTTAATGGGTTTGCAATAATCATAACAACATTATCATCTGATTTATCATCGATTTTCTATGGAAAATTAATGTGGTGATAGTTAACTATTTTCTAACCGTACAAAATATGTATCGGCCATTGCATAATTTTAATGAAGTAGTTAAATTTTATGAATATAATTTTCAATAGCATCCCAGGAATTCAACCCTCGGGACCTGTTCTTCTTGTGCTCTAATCGCTGGAGCGCGGAATCCTGAGCAGGTTTCGCAGTTATTAAGGAAATACTTTGATAAACGTGATTTTGAGAAATAATCGTTGGCAATAGTTACATAATTGATTTTATTACGGCTAATAGCTGTAACGTATTACTTTTAAATGATTGCTTTACCTACTTAATTGCCAGGAATTATTGTAAATAGTGTAGAGTCTAAAAACAGGATATAAAGGTGAAATAATTTTTCTTAATTTAAATCGCTTTTGTGTAGAACGTCGCAAAAGCGCTTAACCAAGTTGGAAAATTAATTCAAACTAGTGTTAGGAAATAATTTAAGGATAATCATTTTAGCTATGTAAAATCGTACGGTAATAATTGGTATCTACATATTTACAGATGCAGCGTTCAGCGTTATGTGAAAGGTTCGGACTTGGAAAATGAAATTTAAAAAAAAACTGAAAAAAATATTTTACACAATTGTTCAAAAATGGAAGTTTACATGTTTAACATAAAATTCACTCAAAAATGGTATTTAAATCACTTTGAATTCTACCAACTTAAGCATTACAACTAACCATACATTTTCTAACTTACATGTATAGAGTTTGAAGACAGATAATTTATTTTATAATTTTTTTTTGAAAGGCTTATTTTTGAGTGCTGACTGGGCTACACCGAGAAAACTCACTGATAAAAAATATTGCTAATTTATTAAAAATCCGATAAAATTATTCGAATCCCTGTTGAAAACGGGTCAGCATTCCTTTAACGAATGAATTGACAGATTTCCCAACAAACTATCAGTAAAACAAGAATGAGGATGTCGGAATACGTGTTCATAAAAATTATAATATTTTCACATGTCATCATTATATTTAATACGTGTTTCCATCGAGTGCCTGCCATCACGTTTTTAACAGGATTTTAATAAATCAGCAATACTTAAGTACTTTTTCTTTGTGTGGATTTTAAAAAATAATATTTTTTAAATTTATGTTTTTGACTTTACGAAATAAGTTTCACTCTGAATTTGTCAAGTCAATGTTCTTTCAATGATATCTGAGAAAGTGATTCTAAATTGCAAAATCGTACTACTAAATTATCACATTTTTGACTTAATCAGAAAGGTTAAGGTATGGAAGGGTTAAAAAAATTTTAAATTTACAAAAATAGAGACTGTATTTAATAAAAATTAAATACAGCCCCTAACATGACCCAAGCTCCGAAAAAAAGAAAAAATTAAATAATTTATACCCTGTTTAAAAGCATTTATTTTGTGCGTTGATGATCGGAATCCACGCATTTATTCGTATAAGTTTAAAATATAGTTACCGTGAAGTACACAGGTTAATGAATCATTTAAATACACATATAAAACCTGCTTAATTTTTTTGAAGACGAATAGGCAAATGATACTAGTAATCGATTATTTGTATTGTAAGAAAGTTGTTTTTCAACCCTCTTTTATGTGGACAAAATTTTAAATAGTTTATCTTAACACTAGCTAAAGTCAGGGTTGTTAACATAAGCTAAAGATGGGGGTTGTGTTTTTTTAAATCTCATGCAGATGTTGACCTTTCCCTTGTTTTGGAGGTCATGTTCAAAATTTCTATACTTGTAACATTTTAATAGAATTAAAGCCAGGCCGCCCCGCCCCACAGACACTCTCATTTGGATACACATAAACCTAGCTAAACGTTACACTTACACAACTTGAATATTGAGATGGCAATACGTCAGCACCTATACCAAATATTTAAACATTATAACTATATGGAATAAATAATTGCAACAACACAAATACAATATTACTTTTATCTCCAGTACGTCCATGTATTCAACAATTTCCCCAGCTGACATTGAAAACACAGCGTACCTTCAAATAGCTACAGATTGCTAATTACCATTCAGCTTTCCCGCATCCATCGTCTCTGTTGCCCTGTGACAGCTGTTCACTGGGTGTACGAACAACGAGTATTAGCAGGTATCATCGGGTAGTTGGAGGTACAACTGCTCCTGGGAGTTTGTCGGGAGCTTTCCCGTCGAAGCCTTCATGCGGCGCCGAAGATTGACAAAAAATCGATAGGCTGTCCCGGCGGCGAGGCCTTTGGATAGTGCGGATCTCAGGATGGAAGAATTGGAGACTTGTGATCTGAAATACGCGCGTCAGATGTCACCAATTACACCAATAAGCGTCTGTCTTTGGGAACCATAACAGGAGCGCGCGCCGAGACTATTGACTTCCACAGTTCTGCGGGGATTAATGACATCGGCTGTACAGGCAAGTATGCAGCATTATTATTATTGAAATTATGCAGAAGTTATCGTTCATCTCCATAGATTTTCTTTGTAAATACTTACATTATTTTTGTAATTACTACTAATGGGTGTAGGACAAGCATTATTCGTGTTAGTTCATCTGATTTTGGATAAATTAATAGATATAATATTTATTTATGAAGCGATTCTACTATTATACTATTTTCAAGACATTAATTTTAAAATTTAAAAAAAACTACTGTTGATAATGTGTATTCCAATAAATTGCATTATGAATATGAGTTGTGAATGTTTTTTATCCGAGATCTATTTCTTCAAAAACTTAAATGTGTTGTACATACCTCTGAAATGATTTTTGTGCAAAGCGAATCACCGTATTTTCCAATAAAGGTTGCAAAAGAGATTCAAATTTTACAGTGATTTATTTTTGGGGTGTTATGCCATGTTGCGCTACCTCCTTCTTTGTCTAACGTTTTGGAAACCATTACAGTGTCCATCATAATATTAATATTTCATTATAATCCCATAATACTTTTGGCCGTGAAAATCTCATATCATATCATAATATACAAATTGGTAATTGGATATTGGATATACACAGATAAAGAAACATATTTATATTATCATAATAATTGTTTACATTAAATTTGGTTATTTACAAAGCCACAGACTATGAACAGTTTCAAGCTTTTCGTGTGATGATTACAGTTATATTTGCCCACTAGTGCATGAAATAATATCTTCTGTAAATGACTAGGTAGATACTAACGGCTAGTTTACCTATGTAAATTAGGTCTGCAACTGTATCATTATGACTATTATTTTTTGAATAGGTGAGTTAAAGCTTCGTTCTGAATTCTGACGAGTATTTAAATAATTGATTATTGAAGACAATGTTAGCGATTTTTAAACGAAAATTCACACCTGAGTACGAAATTTTTTGTAGATTTGAGGTTTTACTAATTAGGTTATCAAAAAAATTAAAACTTTTATTATTTATTAGAAAATCGCAAAGGGTACATGACTATTTTGAAAGAAGACTTTTTTTAAAGTTCATTCAGATACCCATTAAATGCGTACATCCTGGGTGTTCGGGAATAAAGTACACAAACTTTGGCTGGTGATTCGAAATGATGGAAGAAGTAAAAATGATAAATCAGTTTTTTGAAAATTTCTTAGTTTTTTTCATTGAAGAATATTATTTTCGACTAAAAAACCATTCAACTTTTGTACCTAAAAACTACCTTGAATTTTTCATATTTCTAAAAAAGGAATTTATCTTGTAGAATCACCTCCTAAAGTTTGTCCGTTTTACTCCCGGACATTCTGTATAGGCATCAATCTTACAAAATGATGTTCATTTTCATACAAAAGTATTAATAATCAATTTTTTAAATCTGGGATATCCGATATTTGGCTTCTCGCCACGCGTGCAGTGATAACATCTACATTCTCACTACGCCGTAGCTTAAAAACTATTAAAAGATAATACATCTCTTCCTTTGGTTTCATCGCTTTGAATTAAGCAAAAGGTGAATCAAAGTAAGCAAAGTCACTTTCATTCCTTGCAGTTTATGCGGATAAATTAACAATAAAATTTTATTCCTCTCTGTACATAATCAGATTCGGAATCTTCTCTGCGTTAAACTTTCATTACTCCATATATTGTGGTTTTAATTCCGCGAGATTGTTAAGTCCGCGTCGTAAAACGGTTCGATTTTAAAAGAGCGCAATTACGTTCAAGTATGGAGTTGAAGTGTTTCGCATGCGCGGTGTACATTTCTTACCTGTAGTGGGAAAAATCCTTTATTTATTAAAAAAAGATCGAAAATTAACATGGCTGTTGCATATTTTAAGAAAAAACTATTATAATTGCATTTCTTGGTAACGAAAAATTGAAAAACACTTATGAAAAATGTTTTTTTTTATTATTATTTTCCAAAAACAATGAGACTTTTACCATATGAATAAGTTTGGGGATGTTGCACATCTCAAAAAAAAAGAAAAATATAAAAAAATTCTTGGATTACAAATAACCTGACGATAAAGAAAATAAAAATAAAATATTTGAAAATCTACTACTAGGGGAAAGTGGTCACCATTCGTACGCGGGGCACGTTCGTACAGTTAGTATAACAGAAAAACTAAACGGCACACAAACACGCCTTTGCTTGTGTGCATAGAAACACCGGCCGCCATGTTGCTAGCGGAGTTTCGCGTCAGTCGCACCACGGTGTATCAGCTGACAAGACGTGACGTGTTTTCGCGCGCGGTGAGTACCTACATTTTTTACCTAAGTTTAGTTCGTAATTGTAAGTACCTAGGACTGTTATGTTTTTGACAAAATGGTGATGATTGATTAATGTTATCACTGTTTACTTTGAGCTTTAATTGTTATATTTCTCAAACTAAATTAGAATTTGTATAAATTTTTATTTTAATTTTGTGCATAGGCATGGGGTGCATTCGGACAGCCAGAAAGGGGGCACATTCGTACGCGTATGTGTTAGATTTTATTAACCACCAGTATATCAAAATTCAATTTTTATGAAATAAAATATAGTATTACCTTTTAAAATTATCGTGCAGACAGCACAATAACATATTTTCCTTTTTATGACGTATTCTAACTTCAAAGTAAATGAAATATTTTTATTAAGTCAACCTTATAATTAACATTTTATTGCAGAATCATGGTGCGAAAATATAAAAAAAAGGGTACGCGTACTCAAGAAGTGGATGAAGAGTCCATGAATTTAGCAATTAATGATGTAATACAAGGACGGTTGTCGTACAGGAAAGCCGCGTTAAAATACAACATCAAAACATCAACGTTGGAAAGCAGAGTCAAGAAATTTAAAGATGGTTCTAACGCCGATGGACCCTCACGAACTGTTCAATTTAAATTCACGAGTCTACAAGTCTTCTCCTTGGAACAAGAGGCACGCTTAAATGACTATATTACTAATTACTGCAAAATGCATTATGGGCTAACGATAGTACAAATTCGGAAACTTGCCTACGAATACGCGAAAGCGTTGAATTTAAAATATCCAGCGAAATGGGACGATAGTCAAATGGCTGGCTTAGAGTGGATGCGTAAATACAGGGAGCGAAACGCCAACCTCAGTCTGCGAAAGCCAGAAAATACTAGCGCTGCTCGATCATTCGCGTTTAATAAGAATGCAGTCCAAGAGTTCTATAATAATTTGGCTGAAGTGTTACAGCGACATCATTTTGCTGCCGACAGGATATTTAACTTTGACGAGTCCGGCGTGTCTACTGTTTTAGAAACTCCTAAAATTTTGGCTCCTAAATCACAGAAACAAGTGGGACAAATCGTGTCAGCGGAGAGAGGCGAATTGATAACATTTGGTGCTATTATTTCTGCAAGTGGAAATACTATCCCTCCGCTATTTATATTTCCACGGGTGCACTACAAAGACCATTTTCTTGAAGGTGCGCCTGAAGGAAGCCTCGGAGCTGCTAATAGAAGTGGGTGGATAAATGCTGACATATTTGTTTCAGTCTAAAAGCACATTCAGAAACATACACTGAGCTCTAAAGAGCATCCGATTTTACTGCTATGCGATAATCACGAAAGCCACATCAGCTTACAGGCTATAACAAATGCTCGAGATAATGGCATCATTTTTGTGTCTTTTCCGCCGCACACAAGTCATCGATTGCAACCTTTAGATGTTGGAGTGTTCGGCCCATCCAAGGCAAAGTTGAAAATAGCGTTCAATAATTGGCATATGTCGAATCCTGGCAAAACAATCAACATTTATAATATTCCTAAACTGGTAAAACTTGCATATTTCGAATCTTTTACCGCAAAAAATATCACAAGTGGATTTGAAGAGCCAGGTATATGGCCGTTCAATGAAATGGCCTTCAGCGATGAAGATTTCGCTCCCATTGACGTGTATGCTTCAAATAATTCGGAAAATGTGCCACATAATCTGGAAACAAGTACTGTCGCTCTAGAACCACAACCTTGCACCAGCATGCCATCGACTGATATGAATGAGTCAGATATTCGTGAGCAGTCGCCTTCCTTGCTCCAAAATCCTCAAGACCTTTTGACGGCCGGCATAGTCCAGTGGTAACGCATTGGACTGCCATTCCGAAGGTCGCGGGTTCGAACCCGGCGTGCGCAAAAAAATTTTATTTGATTAATTTGTGATTATTTCACAATTAATTAATTAAAATAATATATAGTATATTTGCGGCACGTTCCAGAGTGGAAGATACTACCAGTATCGCCCTGGTGTAAGACCACCATTCAGAATTGAAACGTTGCTCAAAATGGCTTTAGCCGTGTTTAGTGACTAGATCTGAATAGCCAGGTACTTCCCCACCTTCCTCTTTCCCTTCCCCACTTACCTTCAGCCTCACAACATCCCCCAATTGGGGATGCCATAGTCTCACTGGCTCCAGACGGGAGCAGTTGGGACTCTTGTGAGGTATTCACTATAAAAAAAAAAGACATTGTTACCGGAACTGGCGAACCTTCCACCTCTGCGGCCGATGCACAATCTGAACCGAGTTCTTATCTTCCCATAACACCAGAAGTCATAAGACCTTATCCTACAGCTGTTAGAAATAGAAAAACCAATAAAGGAAGAAAACCGGGTAAATCCCGTATATATACAGATACACCTGAAAAAACTGAACTAGAAGAGAGACATAGACAGAAAGAATTGAAAAAAATAGAACAGGAAAGGAAAGTCAGAGCCAAAGCAGTGAAACGTAGTTTGAAGGAACTTAATTTAAGACAAAAGAAAAATAAAGCTAAGAAAATAGAAAGCTATGAAGATTCAGAGGAATCTGAAGGATCGCAATTTAGCTTGCGGGAGATTTCAACATCTCTAGTTGATTTAGAAATGGACGAAGATACTGATGATCATAGTATCAATAATAAATTAAATGTGACACCAGCGAAAATCAAAGATAATTATTATGTTTTGGTAAAGTTTGAAAAAAAGACTTCTGTTGTTTATTACGTCGGAAAAGTTCTCAGTCATTATTCGAGTACAGAGATGAAAATATCTTATCTTCGGAAGCAACCGAGATTATCATGGTCATTCTTTTTCCCTGATATAGAAGACACACTCTGTATATCAGCGATGTCGCCATGATCCTCCCTGATCCTCAACCACGAACGGGCTGTACAGCTAGAATGGCTAGACTTTTTACCTTTGCAGTTAATTTAAATAATTATAATGTGCAATAAGTTCCAAAGTAACAACCAAATGTATAATTACCTACTTTAAGTTTAAATTATCAAAGACTGTACAACGATCTCATACAAAATGATTGTAAACATCTCATTTAGACTGATTGTAAAGCTTGGAATTATCAATAAGTTAACTAAGGATGAACGATTTTATTTTTTGTTATTTTTCTAAAGAAAGATGTATCGACTATGAGTCAAGTCAGATATTATTAAATTAGTTCTTTGATAAATAAATATTTTTATAATAATTAATACAAATTTAACGACTTTAATTGGCTTTTTAATTACCCTGTATGAATCTGCCCCATGGCGTACGATAGTACCCCACCTACTGTACGAATGTACCCCGTACGTGGGGTACGTTCGTACAAATATCTTATTGTAGAAAAATAGCCATAACCCTTTAACCGTTTGACATAATAGTTTCGGACTTTTTTGTAACAAACTACAATATATTTGTTACACTTGTAACCACTTTCCCCTACCAATTACTTGTGTTGTGATAGAGGACTTAGCCAGCCGAGAAATTGAACACGTACGCCTGGGTGGGACCCAAACGCAATGCCAACTCGGCTCTTGACCAGTCATAGTTTTCAGCTATAACATTATTAATATATTTTCTTTCAATCTTATGTACGACTCTCACTCATTGAGAAGTCACGGATCGCTACTGGTCACAATAGGCATCTACATCATTGCAAAAAAGAGTAAGATGGAAATATTTAAAAAAAAATTCCAATAATGTAAATTAAAGAAATACCCGTAGAACTTAAAATAATAGATGTATCGAATATTATTAATTATTAAAATATAATAATTTTTGTACTTCCTTTATGGCTTGCCTAATATGATTTAACCAGTTACAATTTTGAAAATTAAAATTTCTCTCAATTTTATCAAATTTAGATAAGCATTGCGCTGGAATATATCATATCACCAAGCATAGACAATCCCCCCCCCATGAACCCGGGCACCCCTGTTTAGACGCCATGCAAACTTAGCGAACCACTTAGGGAAATATATGACAGAGGTGTTGTTTATAAAAAAAAATGTCGTGAAAAAAGGACTGATAAGTCATTAAAGATAAGATAAAAAGAAGATAACAATAATTTGTTACTAATATGTACTTGGTTAAGATAATATGGAACTTGCCAATGGAAAGGTTTAGCGCAAAATAACATTTATGATATTTTTTATGGATTTGCTGATTGTCTCCTGGGTCCTTATATATTATTACAACTTGGAAAGCTTAACGTTTGAAGATCTCCATAACAAAAAGAATCGCCGAGATCAATATCCGTAAAGTGGAGAATTTGTGAAGCTTAACGACGTCTCCAGCCATTTTTTGGATATCTTTATCGATAAAATTGGTGTAAACAGAGGTAACCCGATTGTTGGACGTGAAAAATAATAAATAACGTATTATATTTAAAGTAAGTCAGTAACAGAAACCATGCTGTTAAATAACACCTGCCGCTTTTACTCTCTTATGCACCAGAAACACAAAATTTACTACACGAAATAATAACACATATTTTTTTTAATTAACGTTTATACAGTTGATTCACCTTTGCAAAATGTGTATATTTGTCGTACTTAATAACGCAAAGATTTCCTCATAACCAACTGAAACTAATCAAAGTTAGTTAAGTTTTTAAATTTCAAAAATATAAAGGTATCTTTTTATTTCAATTTAAATGAGGGATAACTATCGACCAACAATTGGGGATAAACCATTACTATCCTAATCCTTTTTCTTGTCTTTTTAAAAAGCTGCACCTTTTTTAGTGTTGTTTATAGATAGACCACCCTGATGAAATTTTAATCCATGTGAACTGTTTTCGTTAATGAGGTTTATCTGTTTTCTTCTTTCCAAGTCAATAAATAATTATATAATACGACACCAAGTTTTTCAACGACATTCTGCAGTTCTACTTTTTTAAGTTATATATTTATGACAAATTAAAAAAATTAAATTTTATGTCTAAAAAATATTTTACACCGTTATATTTAAGTATCAAACAAAGATATGATAAAGCTCGCATGGTAAACTAAATATAATTTTTTTTTAAATATCATTAAAAACAGGCCTTTATGTTATTTCTACATGTAATCGATGTTATACTTTTTTATAAAGGACATTTGAGTTATGGTGTATGTTTTTTTGGAAAAATCTTACAAATATAATGGTAAATATTTAAAAAAAGTGTAAAGTGTGTTTTGCAAAAGTGCTCTTACGTTGTCGACTTTATAGGTTATCTTTTGAAGCATGTCACAAAATAGTACAAGTAGCTTTGTATACTTATATTTTTTTTATAACGAAACAACGAAATAATGTAACCTCTTGCATATTCATAAATTGATATTGTCTTTTGTATTTTTAAATCTTTAATGCACATATTTTACTTACTTATTTCTTTATTTTGTATTACTACTACTTGTTTGAGATATTTTTTCTTGCCATTTTTCATTTACTGTACTTTTGTGTTCAAAATGTGTCATTTTACTCTGAAATATATTGATGGATAACTGTTTTATGGGTACTATGAAATTTAACAAAAAAAAATGTGTGCCTTTTATGTGACGTAAGAAAATTAGGTATTATTATAAGTGAATATTATCAGTTATTATAAAAATATTATGATAGTCATTCACAAAATATATATTTATCATTACCTAAATGTTAATTGGGAGAATTATGATAATCTCTAAAAAAATACAGACGCTATAAAGTTGGAAACACTACACGGTTACGAAGAAAACGAGGAGATTTGGAATAACTTGCCCATTCAGATTATGCAAAAAAGTTAGAGACAACAAGAAGACAACCTTCCTTCTACAGTAATTCACATTTTCTCTCATCACGCCACACATTTTTACTTTAATTTTACAGATCCACTTACACGGTACCTTCACTTTCCGCTGTTAAACATTTTATTACCTTTTTTATTTTAGTTTTATTTGTATTTTTATTATTGTCCTTCCTCCGAGGTCCGCCGCATCCGAGAGACACTGAGAATGAGAGGCTGAGAGGCTGAGATGTCCCCTGGACCCGGACAGTAAAGTATTTTGGTTTATCGATAGCGGCGACCATTGTACGGAGTTTATGGAATTGTTTCACATTAACCACGTTTGTCGGCTTTTGGGCCCATTTGTCGGCATTATTATGCTAACCGCCAACTACCACTGCTGGGAATAGAAGAACTAATGAATTGTTAGAGGTTTTTTACTTTGATTATAAGATTATTTTATTCATGTTATGGCGTATTTAAATGTTCTCTGATATTCTTCGTAGCTAGGGTCATGGACTCTTGAAAACGTGTTATAAGAATCATTAAGGTCTCAGAATAGACAACGTCTAGTAAGGCGAGTAAGGTAGGTACAAGTATTAACCTTAAAATTCAATAAACTTCCTGATTGCCCGTAGTAAAAAAAAAATAAAGAACAAATATCTGTACCTGAAAAAACTGCCTCTGGATCATAAAGGTCCATTTACACACAGCGACTTGCATACGCAATCGGTGCAGTGTCCATACGATATCAACTGATTCGCCAACAGCGTCTTTTCCAATAAGGGTTTGTACAAGTAGACGGACCTTAAGAATGGAGTAATAATAATTATTTTTACTTGTGAATGGATATGAGAACAGACGGAAGAGACCATTAAGATTATATTGTTATTTTTTTTGTTATAATAAGTTATTGTTGAAGATAATGATAATGCTAACAAATCTAAGCGAAACATGTATCAAAACAAGATGCCGAACAAGACACCTTGATTTGTCTTGTTTCATGTTTTGTTTAGATTTGTTGGTATTATCTTCTTCTTCAATGTTATATTACATTGATGGGTACAACCTTAAAAAGTAGAAAAATTGTTTCACTAAAAATTAAATAAATTATTACTTGCTACAGGTAAAATACTAGGCTAACTTATCTGATATAAAGCAAATAATTTATAGGTTTGAGTACTGAATAGCAAACTTGGACTTTATAAATAAATAAATTGAAACGATACATTTTTCTATGAATCGTGCTTTTGACAGCTATCAAGAGGATGGTGAAATGCTCCCTTAAAGCTGTATTAGCAAAGGTAGTTATGTGAAATAAAAAGAAGAGAAGGAATAGCGGAAGAATTGACCAGTGAGAAATGATTTCATCTTTATTTATTACACAGGAATGTATTTTCCATATAAATTATATTTATACCAATGAATTGTTTTAAATATTTTGTTTTGGGTTGCAGAAAACTCTAGTTCAGCCTTTTTCTTTAGTTGTCCCTAAATCAAGGGAAAAAACTGACAACACAATACCGAATGGACAGCTGAAGATGGTCTATAGATAGGTAAGATCTTAATTCAAACAAGATGCCAGAAAAGCTTATATTTAATAGCCTATTATTGGAAATTTTATCAATAGGTATAGAGAGTGAAGGCTGTGAGATCCAGGAGAACAGAAGAGAAAAGGAGATCCCAGTTTGCGTTGCAGTGAATCTGCACAACATACAAATGGGGATACATTAACTGACTGTAACGAGCTTTACAAGTGTTAGCCGCCACTTAACCCTAAAATGACGATCAAAAGTGAATATAAACATTATTATTTTTTTTTTTTAATTAGTATAATTATAATATATTATGTAAGGCTGTTGTGTTCATTGATCGAAGAGTGAGTAAATGACGGAAGTAAATGTAGTTTAATTGAGAAGGTGAAAAAAATTAAAACAGAATCTTAAACTTTTGCATTTGATATTATTTTGTAAGCGCGCCGTTCTGGTTGTACTCGTAGTATGTACGCCAAAGGCGTGTGTATCTAATTATTATCCTTGAACACGTAACGAGTCAATAAATAAACAGTATTTTTTAATCTAATTATTGAAGACAATATTTGCTGATTTTTAATGAAAATTTGAAACAGAAAAATTGGTAAAAAATTAGGTCGTACGTAGGAAGTAGGAATTGAATACAAGACTTCAGCCCTGTTGGTCCTTTCTATCTCCTTCAGTCACGTTTAACTGTGTTATACTTCGATTAAGAACGGCTGAGATCCTGGGTTCAATTCCTAGCTGCGAGCTGCAACCTAATCTTTTTATAGTTTTCATGTTTCAAATTTCCGTTTGAATGTCGGCAATATTGTCTTCAGTAACTAAATATTGCAATTTTAGGTTTTACTCATTAAATTATTCAAAAATTTAAAAAAATATTGTCTCTTGCACACTAATAATAATACATAGCATTTGGAATTAAATCGTTAGCAGAATAGAAAAATATTGATATTTTTTTTCATTATTTGTTTCTAAATCAAATAAAATATCGGATGCCACCCAGTTTTGTTAAAGATTTAACGATTATGTTAAGATTTTTTTCTTTTTATTTTTGATAAATCGAAAAATATAAAACAACAGTATTCAGCCAGTTAAATTGAACTTTTGAAGCTTTACTCGCGATAGAGATAACCTTATCAGCTGAAAATAGTAAATATTATTTCATCGTTCTGCATTTTTTTCCGTTTAATATTCAGATGCTTAAAAATCGAGATAGAAGAAAATACCAAAAGATAGTTAAAAATCTCTTGAAATATTATGCTTACTTAGCATATCGATAAGCGCTATTTTTATTTGATTTTTTAAAGTGACAAATGACAGAATGGGTGACATTCATAAATTCATCTATTAAATTAATACTATAAATGTACAATATATAATATGAGTGTTCGGTTATTTAGTGTTAAGAACATATAAAAGTTTCCGGGACGTCTGATTGACTTCACAATAGAAGTACAGTGCTTTCCACACAGGGGTGGAGCCATGAATCAAGATTCCCTTCCAGGGGCCCTATTGTTCAGGTGGACAATGACTACCCAGTACCCTTACCCCTCGCTGTCCACAGCCAAGGCTATCGGAGCAGGCTTCTCGGCACTTTGTTCAGGATCCTGTAGGCTTGATGGGTTTGAGGAATCGCGGCAAAGTAATGACAAGAATTATTTATTTCCTAACATGTTTATATTAAGGTGATGAAGCCACTGCTGACTACAGGCAAAAAAAAACTTACAACTAAAAATTCTAGCTCTAATAGCGGAAAACCGTCCCGGACGCGTCTATCGATAAACAATCGAGAAAACCATTTGACAGGAATAAAATATCAGGAAGATAAATATTATAGGTTAATTTATGTCATTTTCCGCAGTCGCGCTAATGTCACAATCATTATATATTAAAAAACTAAACAAAACAAATAATAGTATAATAATAAACATTAACTACTCAGTGGCATCACATAATGAGGAAACAATTTATATTTGTAAAAACACATTTTTTAAAAATTTTCCCTTGTTTTTGACGGGTTCACTAATAAAATGCTAAATTGTTTTAAAATATAGATTAACGTTGGCCTCGGTTTTTAACGTGCACTTGTGAAGTCAAGAAAGTTAAGTATTTGTACAGGGACATATTTTACGACTTGTTTTATCAAATGTCTCCAGTTTTACCGATTATTGCCTCAGCCATTTAAAGACGGCAGATATATTAAAGACATCAACACTTCTCATCATTTGACTTCCTTTGTTACTATTCTCCGACAAAGAATATTATTATAAATATGATGAAACAACTCATACTAGAACCGTTCGTTAGTATTCTCCAAAACAAATCTCATTATGAGTAGTGTATTTACATTAAAATTTCACAACCAATCATAAAATTCCAGATTTTTTGTACAAATATAATCATAAATATCCTAACTTACTCATTATTTCTGTTCGTCATTACCAGAACGGGTATTATTTACATAGTGAGGTAGGTTCGGTCAACCTTACAGAATTTTTGTTTTGATCATGTTAATATATACCTACTAATTATCTACAGTTTACCTGTAAGACAATAAGTTTTCATATTTGAATATAGTGTATAATTCACCGACTTCTTTTTACATTGTAATTTCTTTTGTTATAATTAGAAAATAATTAGAATGTAGATATACTTCGGGAAAGTTTATATTTTATTTATTATTATATAATATAAATTAACTTATTTTAAAACATTATTTGATAATGTGCTTTTCGTCGGGTGCTTTGCACTTGCTGATGCTTCCATGAAAATAATGTCCGTATTACAGTGGGGCCCGTAGTAATGGTGTAGTAAAAACTACCATTCAGAACTGAAACATTGCATGAAATGGCTTTGGCTGTGTTTGGTGACTAGATCTGAATAAATAAATACTTCCCCACCTTCCTATTCCCCATCTCCTTTCCCTTCCCATTATTTTCAGCCTCACAATATACCCCAATAGGAGATGTCATAGTCTGGCTCCAGACGGTTGGGAGTAGTTGGGACTGTTGTGCGGTTTCACAATATAAAAAATAAAAATAAATAAAGATGGACCAAAAGCTAGGTTATTTTAAGTGCGATTTTTTCAAGCTTTCCAGTTTGTATACCTATATTACATCTGTAGGAATAATGTATTTGTCATTCCAGCATTAAATCCGAGATAAACATCATTAAAGTACAACCAATAATTTATAAAATTTTCCGATGCATAATAATAATATCAAATACTTCACACAATCTTTCGGATCGCTTAGAATCACTTAAAGAGCTTTAAGCTCGCTTAACCGTAACATTTGTCACATCTCGGCGTGAGTACGCCCTGATTGCCACCTGGCTATACTCCTACCGCCACCGATCAATCAAAGCTGCCGTTTTACATATTGTAAAGTGTAAAGTGTTAGGCCCGCAGAGCCGCAGGTGAATTGGGGAGGGCGGTAGGTGGCTCCTTGTAACTTGAAAAACTGGAAGCTCCCAAAACGCTTTAGGGTTCGAATTAGTTTTGTTTGAAATTCTTGCAAGGCAACTCGTTGAACATTACACTTATATGTATTTGTCTGTTTTAAAAGCAAAGTATTTTTTAATGGTTTGCGGCAATAAAATTAGATACGTTTGAGGGAGGCTTATGTCCAAAGTTAGATAACAGAACTCTCTTGAAGAATAATATGAAAGCCATGGCACCATGGTAAAAGCCGTTTAAAGGAAACTTTTTCGTGGTATTTTGTTGATCTTTGAAATATACAACCTAAAATTATTTTTTCCAGTTGCACGTTAAAATATAATTCATAAAATTGGAATATTGATCTAGTTAGATGAACATTGAACCAGAGTAAAAGAAGACGTTCGTCTTAAGCCCCCGCATACTTAATTTCTACCAATTTATCTTCTTCCCACTGAAAAAAAAAGTTTGTATGTTGGTCTTGCAGGCAGGAACATAGGATAATCTATGAAGCTGTCTAAGATAGTCATAAGATATAACCTTCAAACGTTATTCGAGTAAATAATTCCTCAAATGAAAGTCAAAAGTAGCAGATTTATTGCTCTATGACAGCTTCTGTAACGAAAGCATTTAAAAAAATGTTATTGTTGTTTGCCTAAAAATGAAACAAAAGTGCAAGAAATTATTATTTTCCTCAACCTCCTTATAAAATACCCTAACTGTTGTGTTCCTCGTCCATATTAATCATTGTGAGCTGTATAACCGGTTGTCTCAGATCTGATAGAGTCAAAATATATATTTATCAATATGTTCAAATTGAGGTTATTTATTGTGGAGGCAAACATAGCCGTTTTCTGTATATCTGCATTCTAAGAGCATTCATTATCACCTTTCATTAATGAAAGACTTTTTTCAAAATAAACTTAAGCCTCAGTATAAATAACTTCTTTGACGACTGTGAGAAAATAATAAAAATTATGTCGAAATTTCGATACACTTGTAGGTAGTAAAACGATAATAATTATTACAGCCTAAAAATAGTTATTCAAGTATAAAAAGGTTTATAATACATGATTATCGAAAAGGGTCCACGGAATTTGAAGAATTCATCAAATTTCAAATGTGATTTGCAAGTTCTGTGAAGGTTTTATTCAAATTCTGTTAGTATTTCAATTTTGTTAAACAACTGACCAATTATGATATAATAACTGAACATGAATAGAACCTTTACAGAACTTGCAAATCAACATTGAAATTTGACGAATTGTTCAAATAACCCGTCCTAAGTATTGAAATATATATTTTTTTAATATCGTTTCCCCGCAGGGGTAGACAGATGACGGACCGCCAAAAAACTCTTTCTTGGCACACACTTCTTGCCTCATTCACATTCATACATACTCTTCTATTATTCTGACTCTTGACATGGCCCGACTCGAGTATCTGATTCACTTGATCGTGCCATGTCTTCCTCGGGCGTCCACGACTTCTGCTACCATTCCCATTTGCATCATATATCCTTCTTACACTCCTTTCTTCGCTCATTTGCTCTACATGCCAAAACCATATAAGCGTCCCTTTCTTAATCTTTCCCATTACGTCACATCTTCCATCACAATCTTCCACATTTCTCACACGATCATACATGGTTTTACCACACATAGGTCTCAGGGTAGAAATGCAAACATAATTTAAAGATTTTTTTCATTATTCATCATTTTTTTGTATCCTTGTTATATATTTTTTCGTGTTTTCAGTCATAATTCAGTCTTCAATCATAATTCGATTTTCAGTCATAATTCAGTAAAAATTCATAAAGCAGAAATAAATAAAATATTGTATTAAAAAGGTGCTTAATAGGTACACGTATTTCTCTATCAATAAATATAAACTATGTAGCCAGAAATAATCAACAAAACGTGAATAAATCCCATTAGCTAATCTTTACATCAAGTCTAGTCATATGGAAGCCACTATTACAGACGCCATCACTCTTTCCTTCAAGATTATCACAATAATTTATTTTTATTTTCCAAAATTGACCAAAGCGTACAATGATTTTCTGATAAAAACATTTTTTCTTCTAAATAATGTGACAACGCATTATAATTCCTTTATCTTGTAACCATTAAGTGTTATTTTCTCATTAAAAACAACCAACGAACGGAAGTTTATGTTAATGATAATTTACCAGCTTACAAATTACGATAATAAATTTAAGGCAAACGTAAGAAGCCTAAAACGATTTTTTTTCTTAATTTTATATACTTTTGGCTTGATTGGTTTTTTTCCACACCGTTAACTGTTTGTTTTATCGTAATATAAAAATTCAACAATTTAAAAATAACACTTTGTACGAATATCTAATTGATTAAAAAATATTGATTACTTACTGGTTTCGTTAATAACTATTTTCATCAGAATTGTAAATTATCAACTTACTCACAATATTCTCGTAATTATTATTGTAAATAATATGAGACTTTTATTTGTATCTTATTACCTACTTATAATGTTATTCCTCCAATAATGTAGTGTTTTAAATTCAGAATAGAAAAACAAACAAACAAACGATTAATTATATAGTTACGCTCAATGCTTGGATTCAAGCGAAACCGTAGTGAAACTTATTATGTAATTAAAATAGTTGATTTGAGTGAGAAAAGTGAATCTGATGTCGTATAGTATAACGTCATAACACAACATGAAAGTATGGTATAATATTGATATGGAAAATCAATGTTCACTCCAATGACACAGAAAACTTCTCACCTGCATAAAATGTATGACGAGGTAATAAGTACTCTTAATGTACTGTAATAGGTAGTAATTTGTAATTTATTTTAAAGAAAGACAATTACAAAAATCCTGACAACATTTGAAAATCTCCCATTGACTTTACAGAAAGCGGAAAATGTTGCTAGTTGAGTGGGACCCAGACGCTTTGCCAAGTCAGCCACTTACCGATCAAAGTAGGTTTATACAGGTACTATTCTGTCATCTCGTTCTTATGTGTCAATTTTCACTTACACTTCCGCATACTTGATTTTGTCACTTCAAAACAAACAGGTTAACTTTATGTTGAATTGCATACTGACTGCACATTTGACGAACCTTCGACACTTCCACAACATGCAAATTTGATTAAGTCAATTTTTAAAATACTTTGCAAATCACACAATTATGAAAATCTTATATTATTAAGGGTCACAACAAGATAAGTTCGATAGAGCTTTAGAATAATAAATTTATTTGTTTGAAAAATTTTGTTTTTGTTAAAAAATGATATCCAACAGTTGTTCGTGAAAATGCAAAACTTTGACACTTTGTTAAAAAAATGTTTATCACTTATTTTTGCATGTAAACAAGCAAGTAGATTTTGACAAGAGCTTTCAACTGTCCGACCGACCAGTGACAGGGTGACCGAAACACTTGCTGATGCGCTAACGGAGTTTTGTATCGGCTCGAAGCTTGGAGGTTGCCGAGGAGAAACGGGAGCACTCCAACCACCCTATATCTCTATTATAGCCTAGAGTGTTTAGAATATTAAATTTGTCGGATACAGGATGTTGTACACTGCTACTTAATACTTAACCCTGTCTCGACGCAGATATTTTGAAATGTCATATTACTATGTTTATGATTTTTTTACAAAACATTGATATTTTTAAGAAAATACAAAAAAATATACATACAAAAAAAATGTAATTTAAACAATTAATAATACTAATTTCGACTGTGGTTTCGTCTATCGGTCTGTAATTCCGATTCAATTATATTTAAAATTAGGATTTTCTATGAATTTAAGTGTAGAATTGGAAGTGCTTGTTTGGAGAAATCAGTCAAGCGTTAAAGTACCTACCTATAAAATATATGTTTTAACAAACTCTAAAAAGAAATACAAGTGAAATTTTTAAAAGAATATACTTTAAACACATTTAAGCTCAAACTAATTTGGTTGTGTGATACTATATTGTATGCATTTGAACAAAAAAAACATATAAAATATACGTAGGTATGCGGATTATATACGTATTTATTTTGAATAATTTCTGTATTTTTTTGCTATAGTCAGCATATCTGTTATTTTGTTCACATTTGTTCATTTATTTGAATTTCTATTCTAATGGTAGTATTCCCGAAATTATTTAATGTATGCAATTCATCATAGTACTCCCTCCATAAAAATGAGTTATTCTCAAACAAGGATAAAACTTACTTTGAAAAGTTTTTGTTGTATTACAATATGTTGACTGTAAAATGTATTACATTTTTTTTATACTTACCTTATTAAATAAAATAATTTAATATTTTTAACAAGAAATTATTTCACTTTTAATTGGAAAAAAATAAAATTTTGTCGATAATTCAGACTATCCGTGATTTTTCACTGGTCTACGCTGGTGGTTTTCTAAAAAAAGATTTAGTCGTTCACACAGAAAATTCGATATTGAACATTTATTATATTATTATTCAACTTGGTAAATAAATAAGTATCGCCCCTGTAAAAGAATACAATTCAAGAATCGAAACGTTATTTGAAATACATTAATTCGTATTTTGTGACCAGATTAGAATAGCTAGGTACCTCCATCCCATCACCTCCTCTCTACTCTTTTCAGTCTCTCAACATTCCCCGATTTATTGAGAAAAACATAGACCCACAGGCTACGAACAGTTGTGCAGTATTCTCACAAAAAATTCATGGGAAAATAATACCATTACAAAATAATACTAAAAAAATTACATGAATAACATGGTTTTTAAATACTGAATATAAGGTAAGACCAGCTGGACAGTACAAGCGTTTAATATTTACTTGTCCCCTTTAAATTACTCGCACATCGAATTCTAGATCTTAAATTTTATATTCAGTTTTGTTTATTCGATTTTTTTAAATTACTGAATTTTTTTGTTTGTTTTTCAAAATTAGTCTTTGGGTTAAACAAAGAGATGGTCAAAGGCATTGTGTAGAACCTACCTTAAACTCTACCCCTGACCGTTTACGAAACCTTTTAACTTTCGTATCCGGCCAACAAACAGGGAGATAATTTTAATCTATTTAAAACTCTAATTGCCTTTCAGGATGCTTTCATAATGTCAAACTAGTTTAATTAAAAAAACCTACCTTACTTATTTTGATGATAATATTGTTATAAATAGAATTTGATTAAATAATAAAAAAATATTATTCACCCAATATTCATCCAGTAATATCCAATATCCAATGATTATAATATACTGTATTTCGATGTCCTAGAACACAAGTGTATTAAGTGCAGTTTTAAATAAATAAAAACATTATTTCGTGTTTCGAAAAGCATTTATTAAGTTTACTTACTTTGTTAATAAATATTTCGTGGGCAACATTTTTTTTTAACAGAATGAAATTGATGAAAAGCCAATATTCACATGATTGCTGTTGAATTTATATATATATATATATGATAAAAACCTGAAGTATTATTACAAATTGAATTTTAAAATTACACTTAACACACGTGTGTGCCAGGCCATCGACTTAATGCCGAGCATTTATTTCCAAAATGAAGCTATTCCATGAAAAAAAACGTTTAAACAAACCCACAAAAAAAACCTACAACATATAGTAAACGTTAAATTATTTTTACGGCTATGGAGACCGTTTATACAAGATTTTGTTCTGTCCCAGGAAAACGAAAGGAAAAACCTAGGCAGCCATTTGAAAACATTTTGTTAATACCAATAATTTTTCTCGGTAACATCACCTGATTGGTGTTACAGCGAGGTACAAAATAGCATCTATTGACCAATTTAAGAAGCTCAGTGAACTGAATGATGGGTATTGTCACAACCACTGTAGAGAATCTGGGGAGTCAGTGATATACCTTTTTGTTATAGTAAATAATATTTTACGAAAATAATTAACTTTTGCTTACAAATATTTTAGTAAAAAATATCTAGATTTTTCCGAACCAACGGTTCATTAAAATAGTGGTTTAAACAATGTTTTATAACAACTCACCAGAGATTAAATGGGAAAATAATTCACCAGACTCCAGATATTTTCATATCAGAGGGTTCGGCTAGGTAGAACTCCTAACTAGACCTATAAATCCTACAGATCCCTCTATATAAATATTTGAAAATCATACATATATTTATAATGACTGATTTTTGCATGTTTATATATAAATTCTTTGACAGATCTAATACGCCTAAATTTGGAATGAGAGATCTAGGTATAATGCCAGTATTCGAAATAACAAATGGTAATATTTTTAAAGTCTGGGAATGCCATTTTTTTTACTTTCAAGATTATTACAATCAAAATTAACATATATGTTGGAATTCCATATTATATTTAAGAATGTGTTAGCGAACACGGTAGTACTATACCAGCTGTTGAATTGACAGCAATCCGGATCGGAATGGTTCAAAAACACTAACTGTCAATCTTGATTGCAGGTTCAAGGATATTGTTTGAGATTGGTGAACGGGTCGCTAATAGCGACTTGCGATGCGAGTGGTTTATGCGCGCTGCAAAATGTTGTTGTTGTTGTTCGCTTACCGCAAAATAATTCAATACTAAACTAAAAACCCTGGAGCAGGTAGTATGTGCCGAACACAATTATTGATTTTCTAAGAAAATCGGTTCTTACCATAAATATTATTAAATCACTTGAAAAATCAAACAAATGAATACAGGAGAGGGATATCCACAATCATGTAAATAATTCGTCTCAATGCAACACAACCACAGTTTGATAATGGTCTCGAAGGCCGGAATAGTTGCGACGGTAAGAAAATTATAATACTTGCAAAAAATTCCGTATTAAGAACTGAAAAAACGTTTTACTTACAGTAAACTATTTACTACAGATATTTAAATTAAAAAAAATACTAAAAATAGTAATAAAACCTTCCACATACATGATACACAGATAAGTAAGTAAATTAATATAATATAAGTTAGTAACATGTTTATTTATTAAATGAAAATCATGGGCACTTCAAAAGTCCAAACCTATCCCAACCTTGTCTCGTCTAGTCCAGACACCACAAAGGGCGAATACCCTTGTTTCTCAGAGTCCTGAGAATCCAAAGGGTGATACTTTAGCCTTCCCCCTGTGCAACCTGCCACCCTGGTAGCCTGGTAGCCCGGTGCTTCGGATGCAGAGGGTGTTTTGGGGTGGTTTTGGGACGTGGGTGTTGGGGGGTAACTGACCACACTGATAATAATTAGATATACTGTCCTTTCATTACCTTATTGATTGAACCATTGTCTTGGATAATCCATAGGGAGGAAGTTTGAAGATTGGTACGGTAGAAGAAAGGGATGAAAATCTCAACAAATATTCAAAGAAAATTGTTATTTTAGTACTTAATATAAAATATTTGTATCTAATTCGCTTTCATTATCTGAGTCAATTGTCAAAGTAAAATTGGCATAAAAAAGAAAAAAAATATTGCAGGAGAAAAAATTTTGAGGTACGAGCTTTGGCGACTTGACATTTGGACAGCTATTTCATTCCAAATTTTCTACTTCTAAGACTAATTATTACTCCAGTACTTGTGAATAGCTTTCGAAATGTATAACATAATTAGAAAAGTACAGGTTTAGCTAATTATGTGGGTTCTTTGGATGAAGTACCATCGCAATAAATTATTTAATGTTGATATTATTAATTTTTGCTTTTCACTTACTATCTACAACCCAACCCTTTTATTGTCACTAACCCTTCTGCCCTGCTAGCTCCAACACGGTCCATCTCCGGGTACGTCCTTGGTCCACTGGGATAGAAAACACTAACCTACAAGCAGCCGGGACAAAGGAGCCGATCAATGATCCCATTCACTGATCAAAGACGTCTGGGACGAGGGAGAATGCCCGATCATAATTACAGGAGGCTAGTCTGGGCGCAGTATTATAGAAATATGTGTATTTAATGTCATATCACGATATGTTAAAACATATTATAGTGCTGGCACCTCTACCAATTGAACTATTGTCATCCTTATCAATTTTATTCTTATATTTTCGAATTATTACAATCCAGTTGGATTTTCTCGACCCATCGCCTTGCACCTCAGTGGGAGAGATGGATTTTATTTACTCTTATTTATTTTTCACTTATTACTTTTGATTTTATGCAATGGTTTTTTTATTTTATTTTATCTGAAAGAAAAATTAATGAAACAAAAAATCCAATTACTTGATATGTTGCAAAGTTCGACTCAAATATATTTACAATCTTTATGGTGTCTCCTATATATATCCATCCGACTTTTCGATAATTCTAAAATAAACATTCGATTTTATTAGGGATAACTTATATAAGTTTATAAACCTCATTGAAAAAAAATTCGAGTGTAAATACATGCCACCGGCAGCGCCTTCTGATTGCCAGTCAGCTACTCTACCATTACGCTCCGTCGGCTTATTCTAAACCCGCCAAATAATTCAATATGTTTAGTATTTTTCATTAAAAAATTGAGTGACTCGACTGTAGACCATGTTAACTGACATTGGATGATTGGATGCGTAAAAGTAACATTATTCATATAAAGTTAGTAGTTTTTAAAAAAAAATTATTAAATGAGAATTTGCAAAATTTGAAGAAATAAATATTTATGATCATTTCAGTAATATGATTTAAAATGGTAAAGAAGTTGGTTGCCATTCTTTGCATGAACACACAAACCACTTTATAGTATATAATATATTTATATGTTCCAAATCTAATAATGGCAAATGAGGAAAAAAATACCATTATGCATCTAAAATCGTCCGTTAAAACAGTGCCATCTACGAAAATACGATTTTTGCGAAAATGTCAGTTAACAAGGTCTACACCCGAGCAAATCAATTATTGTTCATTAGATATTTGCAAAACTGTCAGTTTACATGGTCTACACCCGAGCAGGTTAATTATTGTTCATTAGATTTTTTCAAAACTGTCAGTTAAGATGGTCTACACCCGATCAGCTCAATATTGTTCATTAAATTTTTGAAAAACTGTCAGCTGAGATGGTCTTCACCCGATGAGCTCAATTATTGTTCATTAGATTTTTTCAAAACTGTCAGTTAACATGGACTACACCCGAGCAGCTCAATTATTGTTCATTAGATTTTTGCAAAACTGTCAGTTAACATGGTCTACACCCGAGCAGCTCAATTACACAGGTCTGCAAATCAACAATTTTAAATTTTTTTTAAATGGTAATGGTTGAATTATATGTATTTCGGTATGCTGAATTCGAGAATGCCATCCATTTCGACCCATCACTTAAGGATTTTCCCGCAAAGTGGAAATTAAAATAGAGGCAAAACCCGCCTTACACTACTTCTGTAGGGAATGTTCAAAAGAAAAAAATCATAAAATTATACAAATTTAATTAATTTTTAGTCATAATATATTTTATTTACATTATATACAATTATAAATTTTTATAAAATCTGCTTTTTTTAGTTTGGAAGCTTCGTTTTGTGCTTTTTCGTTTGTGGGACGTTATATTTTCCCTATGCAGCATCCAGCAGTAGTCGCCCATCATATTTGTATCCCATTGACCTTGATACCTTCTCTCCATTTCCTTGATATCTTGGTGAAACCTCTCACCTTGCTCTTCAGTAACTGCACAAAAATTTTCCGGGAAGTAATCCAAATGATATAATTGGGTAACAAATTTGTTTATTTTTTTTATTTTTGGTACTATACCCTTGCACATTGCACAAACAAAAGTAGCAGTTATCGCTGTGGTTTCGAGGCTCTCTCCAAGTCATGGGAACACCAAAACGAAAAGATTTAACATTACCTTTTGACCACATTCTAAGTCCTTCACACACACTGAACAAACTCCATGCGGGGTCCAAGATTTGTCCTGGTCCCCTATCTTCACACCAAAATACGCAAAATATACTTTTTTACTAAAATCAGTAATATTTCTTTGTTCTTTTTTTCACTACAAATTCACCACAAATATAGCAAAAACTCTCAAAAGAATTTACACAACCTCTTGAAGTCATTTTTGAAACGCACGTTACGAAAGTTGGAACAGAAATAAATTAATGAAAGAGCACCTTGGGAATTCTGGCATTTTCTCATAATACTTACTATGGAAAATCCCAATATATATGATTCAAAGCTGACTAATTTTATCATCATGAGTTACTAAATGTTTTGTTTCAGTCTATAAAACTTAATATTTTCTTATAATAAGTTTTAAATAATAAAAAATATATATTTCGGCAATAAACCCCGTTTTGCGCCTTAAGATGGGCAATCCCACAGTATTTTGCGTTTTGCGGAAAAACCTTACGTGATGGAATTTTTTTGATAATTTTCCCGGATTCAGCAACCAAAAATACATGGGAATTACCTCTTATTTCAAAGAAAAAAAAACGTTGCAGACCTGTGTTATTGTTCATTAGATTTTTTTTAAACTGTCATTAAACATGGACTACACCCTACACCCGAGCAGCTCTATTATTGTTCATTAGATTTTTTTCACCTAAAAACAACCAAATTTATTTTCGTAGAAAAGGCGTTTGTGCTAAATCTCTTACTAAATAGCACGAGACATATTATATGTTAATTTATTACTGAAATTTCCTGACTTGTCAAATAAACTATCAACATGTCTTGTAAATATTAAGTTTATAATTAAAAATAATAATTTTTGGAAATTTTTGATTGATATCACAAGAAGTAAGAAAATAATTTGTTTACTTAGGGGAAGACAAATACGCCCACGAAACAAACCTATCAGTTTATATAATCATTGATAGCTATAATATATCTTATTAATACTATTTGTGCGCGACAGTTGTTTCGCCATGCCACATATATTTAAAACAACATTTGAGAAAAAAGTTAACAAAAAGCTAAACTGTTTATCGAACTTTACCATTGATTTGTGAAATTCTGTATTTAATTCTACGGTAGGTATTCGCTATCATCTGTGTGTATCAAATGTCACATTAATTTAACCTAATAAGAATAATGGTAATGAGTTGCTATTTTAGATGCAGAGATCCCACTTAATTAGGTTTTATTACTCCATAACTCTTAAAAAATGATTATCAGTTTCTTATAACAACAAAAAACACACACCGTATCAAATTTCATTTGAACTACCGAATAAAATAAATTATAGTTAAATATAGGCAGGTGTTATCTAGTTTTCATGGTATAGTGGGTTCCCGTTAAAATATTGTGTATATTTACATGTGGTTGCAATAAAACAATCATTATTTTGAAATGTATTTTATTAATTTAATAATACGCTTTTTCGCACGCATGTAGTTTGGAACACCCCCTAACTTCGATCAAATTTATCCATTGGTCCATAGACAACTTTCAATTTGGAAGGCTGGTATGGGTACCATCGCCCCGGAAACCTTTTATTGGATAACCAACACCTCTACCATAGGTAACCCCAAGTGGTTTGCTACGTTTTACGACTTAGCAAGGGTGCCGGATTCATGGATGAGGTTTTTCAAGGTTTTGTCGGCAGATTCGTCTGTCCACTCACTACGTGGCGGGCTAGATTAAAAGAAACTGGTTAAGGCAGAACTTTTGATCTCTCCAGCCGACTTTCTTAACCATTGAATCTTATTTGGAGGGATGGATTCATACGTCACTCCTAGAAACCTTTTTCCTTCCCAGAACTTTCTCTTTTTCCTTACCTGGTTAAGGCAGGTCTTTTGATCTCTCCAGCAGACTTTCTCGACCATTGCATTTTATTTGGAGGGATGGATTCATACGTCACTCCTAGATACCTTTTTCCTTCCCAGAACTTTCTCTTTTCCTTACCTGGTTAAGGCAGGTCTTTTGATATCTCAAGCAGACTTTCTCGACCATTGCATCTTATTTGGAGGGATGTATTCATACGTCACTCCTAGACACCTTTTTCCTTCCCAGAAATTTCTCTCCTTCCTTACCTGGTTAAGGCAGGTCTTTTGATCTCTCTAGAAGACTTTCTTGACCATTGCATCTTATTTGGAGGGATGGATACATACGTCACTCCTAGACACCTTTTTCGTGCCCAGAACGTCCTCTCCTTCATTTCCTTATAAATAATGAAATTTTTATCTACAGAGCCTCCTGTGTGAAGCTAATGTTTATTTTCTGTTATTCTTTTTTATGTGAGGGCCCCACACCACTTTCAAATCCTCACAACGACTTCTTGGAGCTATTGAGACTATGATCCCCAATTGGGGTATTGTATGAAGTTGAAGCTGGTGAAGAAGAGGGGATAGGGAAGATGAAATTGGGTAATTATATAGATGAATATGGCTATTCTGATCTGATCACCAAATATGGCTAAAGTCATTTCAAACATAATTACAACTCTGATTAATTGTTTCGATCAGGGCGATACTTGCATCTGCAACTAGCACATGCAGAAAATAATCTCGTACCTTGTATTACTGTTAATAGACAAATTGTGAAATAACAAAAATTAATCAAAAAAAATTACTTGCGCACGCCAGGATTTAAACCGCGACCGCTGGATACGTAGCTGATTCGTTTCTAACTCATCCACGGACGTTATCATTATCTTGTTATTTAATGAAAATATATCCTTTTATATTGATCCAACTATTCTGAAGATGTCTGTATCAAGTTAAACCGGTCCGATCAAAAATAAACAATTGGAAAAAACTGAGTAAAATTTATTTTCAATCAAATAATCAGTAGTGTCTTGAATTAGTATACCCACATAATTATATTTCTACAATCTTTCAATAGACTGAAGATTTGTCGAAAAATCTTAGTAAGAATTAGTTAATCCTGTACGGTGGATATTTTTCTATGAACCCGCTTGGACAAAGAAATAAATAATTATTTAATATCATCTTAAATTTCCCACTATCGTATCGTTGCAGGGATGGTAATGAAAACAATAAGATTAAAACAGAACGAAAAATAATAAACAAGCCGCTATAATGTGCGGCTCTACATTCATGTAAATTGTAGATACAGGATGAATTAAAAAAAAATTAATGAGTTTCGTTTTTATTTTTGTGATTTTGAAACGTTATTTTTTCCAGAAAACATCGGTGTATTGATTTCTCACTTTGTGCTTGTCTGTCAACAAATGTATCATTTTAATTACAGTATGCTGAGGATATAACATTTTTAATTTTTGTAAAATACCGAATATTGCCTATTTTATACAGTTATAAGCCGGCAAAATGTTGATATTTTAGGAGAATCTCGCAGGCCAGTCGAAAAGTGAGAGACATACGGTAAATAAAATGACCAGCATGGCAGTGTGATATTATACATGTCTTAATCGTGAATTGTATTGAATTATGTATAATTTGTATTTATCGATTTATAACACATTATATTAAAGGCACTGCTGAAAACCAGCTACATTCCCGGAGAAATCCGGAATGTACAGCTGAGCAGTTTCCCTTTTGGCAATATAATCATCTAAATGTATGTGTACAAACTATATGCAAACATGTAAAAAATTATTGTCAAATAAACGTTTTATTATTATTATTATTATGTCTCGTAATGTCATTTGTATTTATTATTAACGCTTATCGAATATTTATATACGTTTATCGAATTATTAACGCTTTGAATATAAAACAATTACAAAAAATATATTTTCAAAAAGTTGGGAGAAAAACTTTCCAATGAAATTCCGGTTTGTATTTTTTGATCACTTACGAAGTAAATTACAAATATTTACACATCAAATAAATACTTTTGGATTCGGAAAATTGTAAGCCTCTTTTAACGCGTAACCTATGCTTAAAACTCAGGCTTCTGATTCTCAAATCTGAAAAAAAAATTAATACACCCTGTACATAAGAATCGGCGGGAACTAAACTCGTCGCTCGGCAACAACAGGTAGAAGTAAGAGGAACGAGTAAGAACTAAGAACTACCGGCCGACAAGGCTTCCCAACATATCGGATGTCAACAAACGCACATTATCTGGGAGATTAACATAATAGATATCCCCCCGACAAGAATGTCTGATGAACCTTTTGTTGAACTCCGGACCAACTATAATAATACTAACGTACAGACTATACACTACAATCCGATCTTCAATAAAGTATTAATTATTCAAGTTGGATAAATTGGGAGAATCTTGAACACGTAGATAAGTAGTTTAATTTTGTTTTTCGACGAATAACTTTACTTATCAAATTTAATACTAGAAAGTTACTTATTAGTGCGCATAGTAAAGTGGCCAACTGGTGACTAATGTGGCCGAGGGTTCAAAAATCAATTAAAGCTAACATAAAAAAAATATTTTCTTAAATTTTCTGTTTTAATTTAGACCTTATATAATGTGAATTTTATTAATTTGCTCTGTCGGCCAAACTGTGCGTATTGATTTTGTTTAATACTGTGTGGTATACCATTACATTGAAAACTAGGTTAACATTTTATAAAGGATTTTGATTTGACTAGAGTATCGTCGGGGGTCAAAGTAAATAATTAATAGACTAACTCTGATCTTTTAGTAGCTCAGTGGATAGATGCGTAGGGTTCCCACTCAGGCATCGCGAGTTCAAGCTTCTGCTAGCTAACCTTCTTCAACAAAAAACAACATTTTTCACATATTGTTATGAATCCATACATTGTCAGGTAAGGCTCCTCTCCCATAGATATACGCAAGATACCAATACTCAAGTTGCCGATTCAAGTATCATGGCAATTATTGCCATACATCTGCGTAAAGTTTCGAACACAAGCATACGTTACCGATAATCTGTATGCTCGTCGGCGACGCCAGTCTCCCACTTCTAGCCAAGTGAGGTTGTTCCAACTCATGTGGTTGAGATATATGGAGTCATTTGTGTTAAAAATGTTGTAATTATGTGTGTATTTTAGATCAATCCTAGAAATAAAAATAAAAACGACAGCAACTGTTTGGTTGTGGGTGAAGTTATGAAAGCATCTTTGTGAGTAAACAAAATGAGTATCGGATACATGCGTATCCTCGTGGAAGAAGGGCCTTAATCGTAACCAAGGAAAGTTGGTGAAAATAAATTAAAATTTTTAATTAATTTAACAGTTTTACTTTAAATGTTTTCTCCTCCTGCATGAACATAATACAAGAAAGTTACCGCCTCAGATAAAGGAGTAGGCTCTTGCGTGGCGACACGTGAATTTATGATACGACCGTAAAAGAGTAGAATACAATAAAAATCTGAAACGCAATTTCATATATCAACCTGCCCTGCCCGGGATTGCTTTCAAACAAAACCTCCAGTGGAATCTGGAGGCCATTCGATACGGTAAACCATCTCCTCGCCAGCGTTATGTAATGATCCAACGCACTGAACATATAAACCATTAGAAGTGTTTTGTGGGTGTGTCCGAATTGATAAATATGTTAAAAACTTTTTTTTGTCATCTTTTAAGGGATTTTCCGTGATGAAGGTTGGAGAAGATTTCAAGCAACGTTTCAATTCAGAATTTCGGTTTTTTTATCAGGGCGATACTAAGAGTATCTTCCACTCTGTATAATATGAATTATTTTTTTATGAATTATATATAATAGTATCCCAATCAGTGAAACAGATGCCGACCTTGAACGTGATGATATTTATACATACACTAATAAATAAACTATTAGCAAAATACTTTTTTAAGAAAATTATATGCAATAAGGACATACAACACAAGTACGTGCAATAAAATTCGGCATCAAAAACAAAAAGGGACAAAACCAATACAAAGACAGTAAAAAATAATACAATATAATAATGCTAATAATAATTAGATGTACAAATTGCTTAAATTTAAATTGATAAATTAATTAATTCTGAAATTTATTTATTTATCAAACAAAATTTACTTGCGCACATCAGGAATAGAATTCGTGACCTCCGGAACGTTGTCAAATAATGCAAGTGACATATCTTAACCACATATTTTCCTTTCGAATTGGCATAGATCACACTTCTAGCGATTTTTTGTTCAGTGTTCGATTGACTGGTGTAATTATTATCAATAAATGTATACAGGATATTCTGTTACATTTTTCTGTCGCTGGTCCTATTAAGATCTGGTGTTATTAAGGACTGGTATGCCAGAGAGCGAAGGAAGTGTTATAATAATATTATGTTTATACGACTTTTTTTATTACGATGTCTTTTAAATTGTGATATTTTATGTAAAATACTGCATAAATACGGAGTTATCTCTATGTAACTTTTCACATTATTTTTAAACACGCAAAAATAAAACACTCGTCATCAGAGGATAAAGAGATTACAAGATTAAAATAGAACGTCAATCAAATCGATAAAGCTGTGGTGTATACATAAATATCCTGAATAAATCCAGAAAAAAAATCCTCAGGTTTATCTATATTCGGACGCGTGGAACTGACGTATCAGTAGGTACTAAAGACTTACCTGAGGCAACAAATAGATTTAGCCGAGAAACCAGACGCCATGCTATTCTTGCAATATTTAGTTTTTATTTAGTATCTATTTATTTTATTTTAGGGAACTCAATAATTTATAATGTGGCTGTTCTATACATCTGCAATTTACGGAGATGATAAATCAATTCATATGTAATATGTACTTTCTTTTGTAAATATGTAAATAAATAAATAAATAAATAAATAAAAATAAATAAATAAATTACAAATTTCTACATAATATCAATAACATATTATTATGTATCTAACAATTCAAAAGTATAAGTATTTCATAATAATATATTCAATTACAACAAGAAATATTTCATAATATATATCGTCACATTGAATATCACGACTTGTCCAAGATACCACACGGAAGAACAGATGCTCTAACACAAAGTAGCTATGACAAGAGGAATGGTAATTTTGAATGTAATTTCTAAAACTCTTTAAATAACATTTTTTTTGTATTCATATCTTCTCAAATGTTAAGAATGTTAGAATAAGAACTCTTGTACTGTAAATGGTGTAATAACCCGTCGTATATTGGGTCAAAATAACAGAAGAGTAGGTACGTATGATTTTGAATGAAGCAAGCCATGATGAAGTCGTGGAGAGGTTGTACATCTGCGGAGAAACAGCGTAAAGCCTGTGATAGACCACACTATGTTTTTGTGGCTTGGACTATTTCAGCATTTTACTCGCCATACATTCCTATTGGGATTGTATGGTGAGCGATATACTGAAATAGGGCAAAGCCGTGATGAGTGTAGCGTTATTTGTCAACCACATAATGGTAAGTTAGTGATTCCTACTTTCAAACTGTATAAATGCTAATTTCATAACAGCCCTAGAACAAAATTAATGCATTACTAACTAAGAAGGAAGATTAACATATTTATGTTTCAAAAAGAGATCGTATAAATGCATCTCAACAGTCCAGATGTTTCGGAATACTAGATAAAACTTAACCATATCAAGAAAGAAGTATACCATATATCGAAATAGGTTTTTTCAACAAAACCACATAGTTACTTACTTGAAGAATAAATCGGTCAATTTGAAAAACTTTTTTGTAGTTTTTCCACTGTTTCCAAGAATAATCAGTCCCCCATGATGCAGTGTAAAAAACGTCGTATAATCCCGTATAAGTTCGGGGCCTTTGGCCTCACTGCAGAGTGCAGATCAGACTTTTTCTAAATTATGCTTCGCTAGTAAGTCCCTAGAGCTCTAGTTTTTCTAAACTTTACATAATGTAAGCATAATATGTCTCTCCAGATTCCATTCTTCCATCTAGGTATTGCTTTGAGTATCCTCTTGGGTATTAATTCTAAGGAAATGTCCAGTCCAACTCCGTTGATTTCTCAAGAAAATGTCGAAGCAATTAAAGCCACGTTCGCATCAATTTATGACATAATTAGCTCTTCCCAATGAATATTATAATATACGCATCTACTACACACGATTATTTTCTCATTAGAATTTGCAATATTATTTAAGTTGATCGCAGGTCGGTACTCTTATTTACGGGTTTGTTCATGCGAACATTCATCATCGTTAAATGCTGTTGGTATAATAATAATACGTCTCAGGTACGCGTACGCGCAAAGAACATTTCCTAACGGAATGGGGGAATTACTGTCGTGGGTCGCAGGGCCAAGCTGTAAATGACTTTAAAAAAAAGATCGTTTGAATAATGCTCATTACTTTGCTTATTTGTTCATATTAAGATATTCCCAGCGATTGCGTGCAAATTAGATGCTTATTTGCTGATGTTTATTTAAATGCAGCAACAAATTTATTCTGTAAGTCTTAATAATATTTTAAGGTAAAAGTTATCCGCTCAGATTATTTTACAATATTCTTCATTAATTTTACGTGCAAATCTATAAGCCATTGGCTTGGCATTAAATCAGACCATTAGCAATATATTTTTAATGTATATATATTTTGAAATAATTATATTTTAAAGGTATATATATTTTTTGTGTTTATTTATATTTTTTATGTACATATATTTTTTTTCGTTATCAGTATTTTTAGGTTTAGATAAAAAAAGACTTTTTTTTATGTTTGCACTCAATGTTTAAATATTTCAAAAATTATATATTTGTTTTTTTCTAAAAATAAAATTACTTTTCCTATCTCATCACCTTCCAGAATTAGTGTTAATTTGTAAAACCTTATTAAAATGAGTTTATTCAACAGGTATGTATGGTGTATATATAATGATGTATGAATTAAAAGTACTTCTTTCGTCTGATGTTTAGCAGTATAGCAGTGTGTGTTGCGAAGGACTAGTATTGTGTGAGAACTGTATAAGTGTATAGTGCATATCGGCGGGACAGAGGCTCCAGTTTATATGACCGGGATTGGAGGCCATGAATCACGGCTGGACTATGAAAGGCCGTATCTACGCACCCGCCGCAGGGAATTATTATTCTTAACAGCCGAGAGCAGCGGCCACCAGCCACCAGTCTAACACTTTCATTGCAGATTATTTAGTAATTAAATTAATTTTTCATTAAATATCTAATTTAAAATTAAAATTAAACTTATTTTTCAGTTCTTGCACCTAACTAGAGATGGTGACTTTTTAGATTCTTCATCGGTTAGCCAAAAATGGGAATTTGTACTAGGTATAAAAATAATAGTACTGTAGTATCTTGAGTATCTTGGTTATATAATGAGGGGAAAATGCGAGATTTCCTATACGATAAACTAGATAAAGTAGACGAACATTATACTAGGCAGCATAAAAAAATTGTTCACACATGTTGTAAGGACTGAAAGTGGCAAAAGAGGCATTGGCCACGAGGGTGTACAAATATACAATCTCCTTCCAGATAAACTTAAAACGGAGAGTATAAAAGTATTTAAAAAACTTTTAATCTTAAGTTATTAGACAACTACTTATTTAATGTTATTAAATTAAGTTAAGAACGTGAAATGTAAATTTCTTTTAACTTAATAAATAAAAAAAATTAAAAATTAAAATGACCTGGAGGAGGCCCACCACTTCCCCGCCCTGTTTTAGGTACTGATGGTACCCCTTCAGAGCTCTCGCAAGGACGCTAATTTTTTTGATATAACGAGTCTACATTTAAAATTTCAAAACAAGACCTCCATAAAATGGAAAATGCCAGTTTTAATAGTTATGTGATTGCTACGATTGCTGTTGAATTCGCGACGAAAACTGCCTTGATGATAATAAACCGCCGACTGCAAAACAGGCTTTGGCGCGCCACGTGATCAAGTCAGTGCCATCGAACAACGACAGTTTTTGCGAATAGCGGCGATTTTTTCAACACTCATTGTTAATGATGAGTTAGTGATTAAAGTGATTAAACCATTTTAAACAGTTTGCTTAGCAAAGTCACTGACTTCCATCGGGCGCCCACAAAGTTAGAATATAAACTTTTCAAGAACGTTTTCGGTTGAAAATTTAACCAATTTAAAGTATTAATTTTTTTTTATTAATACTGAGTAAGTGTCCGATCGCGAAAGCGTCAAGGCGTCTATAACCTCCAATCCTTCATTCAATGCGCGGAGGCTGTGCGGTAATACCTACTACCTGCGCATGTACCCGGTGCCCAGTACCCAGTACCAGGCCGGTACCTGGCTACATGCGAATATCTGAATTATTACCGCGGGGACGAGAGCCGCACCTGCTTCTTAACACGCAGCCCCGGGACGTTTGTTCTTGTCTCGTTGTGTTGTCTTAGCTGCTTTGTTGCTCGTTGTGTGTTGTGTTGGTCGTTGTTTGTTGTCTGTTGCTAACTTGGCAACTGGACAACTTATGCAAGGTATCCTGTATCGAGATGTGACTGTAATTAATGCGGAATCAAGTATTTATACAATATTCGAATTTCATAATATTATTTTTAATATTAGTTTTACAGGATCAAAATGTGTCTTTATTTTTGCATGGTAGAAATATTCGATGGCAATATTTTACATTCAGATCGAAATTTCCACAATTTTCGGTTTTCCAAATTATAGCATTTATATTTTACAAATACGTACTTACACAAAGTTCCGTTTGTCACGATGTGACTGTTATTAAGGCAAAGCTTGATGCTAAATCACTATTTTGATTAATCTTTATTACGAATTGGTGTACATTATGAATACCCTAAAATATGTTGTAGATAAATTGAAGGTTTTTCTATCGTTTTGCCTGAGTAGAATACAAATAAAAAAATAAATTACTCGATAAAAAATATAAATGTAAACTACTAAAAAAAATATTTTTTCAGTGGGGTGGTGGACTCTCTCGCTGCAGCAGCTGGTCCTGTTTCTTCACCACCTAAGATTATTGCTGCATAGTCTCCATCTTCTATCTTCATGTCACCTGTTCCTATTCTTCATTTTACTTTAATAATAATAATAATAAATAATACTTGGATGACTTTTATAGCGCCGTTTTTGTGCAAAAACACCTCAAGGGCGCTGTACAAACTTATAATACATTTCTACAGTGTTATTACTTAACTATTTATGGAGAAAATATACAGTACAATACTTACCTGGTAGGTCACTTGAGATTAACACTTAATTAACATTATCTAATTGTTTATTGGTGAAATTTAGATACAGGATTTAGGACTTAATTGAAAAATTGAATATAACTGGACTTTCTCTTAGGATTGGTATATTTAATTTAAGGGTAAGACAGCTTAAAAAGGTAAGTTTTTAGTTTAGACCTGAATTCTGTTGGACTTGTTATGGATCTTAGTTCCGGAGGGAGTTTATTCCAAGCCTTCGGCCCAGATACTCCGAAAGCGCGGTCACCAAACTTAGTATTTGGCTTGCGCATAGGTTCTATCAGTCTGCCTACAGCTGCTGATGTTGCTGATCTAAGCGTTGACTGCCTCAGACCAGTGTTTTCCGGGAAGCATAGTTCAGAGATGTAGGGTGGGGCCATTTCATTGATGGATTTAAACACCATCCAGCACAGTTTGTACTGGATTCTTTCAGGGCACTTGAGCCAGTGAAGGTTACGAAGGTGTTCTGAAATGTGCGAATATTTTGAAACCCCGGTTATGAGCCGTGCTGCTGCATTAAACACTGATTGAAGTTTGTCAATTTGATATTTTGGAAGGCTGGCATAAATGCCGTTGCAGTAATCGAGACGTGAGACTACGTAAGAGTTGATAAGTAGTTTTGTTGCTTCTGAAGGAAGGTTTTGTTCGGACAGACTTGAGTTGTCTTAGGTGAAACCGGTGCTTACAGTCCTATTTATTTGATTTTTAAACGAAAAGTCTGAATCTAAATTGACACCGAGAAGTTTGACTGTTGTTTTTGGGATGATATCGCTGCCGGAAATAGTAATAGGTGGATTGTCTATGAAATGTTGACGTTTTTTTGTGGCTACCCAAAGAAACTCAGTCTTAGATGGATTGAGCTTCAGCTTGTTTGAAGACATCCAACGAGTTATTGCTTCTAGACATTCAGTTATACGGATCTTGAGACTATTGATTTCATTTGGAGCGCAGTAAAAATAAACTTGCTGATCGTCAGCGTAGCAGTGAGACAAGAGATCAAATGACTCGATTATTTTGGTGACATCATTTGTAAAAAGGACGAAGAGAAGTGGACCCAAAACGGATCCCTGGGGTACCCCTGAAGAAAGTGTTGCGAAGTTAGACAATTTATTACCAACCCTCACGGCTTGTAAACGATTGGATAAATAGGATACCAGCCAATTTTTTATGTCGAAATTCAAACCAAATGTTTCCTCTAATCTCCTAATGAGGAATTCATGATCAATCGTGTCAAACGCTGCACTCATGTCTAGGAGTGAGATAAGTGATAACTTACCTGACTCTACGGCCAGAGTTATGTCTGATAGCATACGAAGTAGTCCGGTTTCAGTTGAGTGGAACTTTCTGTACGCAGATTGATGTTTTGCGAATAATTTATTTGAATTCAAATGACTGGTTATTTGTGCGGCAGCAATTTTCTCCAGGATTTTTGAAATAAATGGTAAGTTTGAAACGGGCCGATAATTACCTAAGTTATCGGCGTCTAGATGTGAATTTTTCAGGATTGGTGTAACTACAGCTGACTTGAGTTGTTCAGGAAAGTCACCCGTGCTAAGTGATTTATTAAAAACGTGAACTAGGAATGGAGCTAAAACAGTAGAACATTGTTTTAATAACCATGTCGGTATGGGATCAAGACTGCACTGTTTATTAGGCGAGCTTGAAATAATTTTTATTACTTCTTCCAGCGTTGTGGGTTTGAAAGAAGACAAAATTCCTTTAGAATTTAAAGTGAATATTGGTGGAGGGGCGTGAGATGCGGAAGCACGAATGGATTCAATTTTTTCCCGAAAAAAAATTGAGAAAGCTTCCGGGGTAATATCTATTTTCGTTGGAACAGTGACTTCCGAAATTACTGTCTTTATTGAGTTCCAAAGACGTCGCGGGTCGGTTCGCTCAGAGTTAATCTTTTCTTTCCAATAGTCTGATCTTTTGGAATTAATTTTACACGTATACTGTTTTTGAGCAAGGATCCACTCGTCTCTTGTAGTTACAGAAGAGTTTTTCCTATAGGTCCTCTCTAATTTCCGCATAAGTCTCTTCTGGTTTCGACATTCATCGTCAAACCAGCCGTCAGACTTTCGAACTTTCCGTGTTTTAGATGATGTCGGGGCATATTTATTTAACAGACATGAAAGTGTTTTATTATATGTCTACGTTTACGTAACTTCACTTTATTTTGGTAGTATTTATATTTTTTGTAATACCTGCATCAACTGTAAAGCGCCCTTGAGGTGATATGTCACAAAAGCGGCTCTATAAAAATTGTCCTATATTATTATTATACTATGTTTGAACGCGTAAAGTAAACAATTTAAAAAAATAAAGTATTATAGCTAAGATTATTTGTGACAGTGGCGGCTTGTACTGACTAAAATGGTTAGTGCGCTAAAAATATTACCAATCTATCCCTATGTCAGATCAGGAAAGTCTTCAGCGGTGAAAAATTCTAGCAATTAGCAATTTTAAAGATTGTAGCTACCTACTGGGATGATCGGTATGCGAACTGTAAACTAAAGTGGCGCCATCTCACCGAAGATTTTAAGAGACATTGGCGAGCGCCGTTCACGTTTCGGACAAATTTTATTGATGTTCCCGGGTGACGTTTCTCCATGAGCGATATGGAATTTGATCACACCACGTGACTTACGACACGTGATACAATGAACGAACGCTCCTTAGAGCTAGCCGTCACTGATTCTGATTCTGAGACCAGTCAATTTGAGAGACGGGAATTTATTGGATAACCAACACCTTTGCCATAGGTCGCTTCCAAGTAGTTTGCTACGTTTGGTGACTTAGCAGAGGTACCCGGGTTCATGAAGTGAGGTTTTTCTAGGTCATAACCGCGGATGCGTCTTCCCACTTATTTCGTGGCAGGCTGGACTATTTGACCTCTCCAGCAGGACTCTCTCGACCCATTGCCTTGAACCTCAGTGAGTGGGATAGATTCATACTTGCGTCACTAATAGAACTACTGACCTCCAAATTCCTACCCACCCTTCATACCTTCTTCTTTACTTGAACTACCTCTTCTACCCTTTCTTGGAAAGACACTACACGGTATCCCCAAATATGAAATAGGCCCTGAGGAACATTATTTTCTTCAAAGCTTCCTGTGTGGAGCTAGTGTAACAAAAAAAGAGTAATTTCCATGTCGAAATAATCGAGTATACTATGAACAAATGAAGTAAAGGTCTGACTGAAGTAAAATTCGACTTTCAGCCTCTCAACATATCTACATTGTGGGGGTTTCATAATCTCACTGACTCCGGTAGTTGAGACTCTCATGCAGTTATGATATAATATTGAGAGAAAAAAACTTTAAAATTGTTTAGTGCACGTATTCTAAAAAAATATACTTAACAATTTAATTTCGGCGAACACAACAATTTTCGACATGATGCAAAAATCAACAAATAGTTTATAAATAAAGCAATGTTCACATTTTTGGATTAGATTGAAGAAATAAGTTTACATAACAAAGAGTTTAATTTTTTTTTTTTAAATAAAATTATAAAGCATCATGTGCAAAAAGTAAACGGTGTGAAAAACACGTAGTAATAATAAAATATAGACATTTGTAAGTTTGTTAGGATGTTTGTAAATGTTATTGTCACTGTTCTTGTAGTGATTTTATCACTGATATTCGAGATCATACAATAACCATGAAATGATTTCTGCGATTTTATTCAGCTTTTGCAAGAGAATAAAAAGGATAAAATGTTTTATTAATGCTTCGTGTCTCATCAAGACTCGGATTATAGACATAGCATCCTGTTCCTAATAATGCAACCACTAAAAAATGAAACATTAAGATGATTTTTCAATGGGAGTCCATTCATAACAATCACGAAAAGTTGATACGATACACGAGTGGGAGATCAGGGCAGGACCTGGAATGTTTTGAGCCCGGTCCATATTTATTTATTTTTTTAATGTATCCATTATAATTTTAACAACAATTATGTTCCAAAAATTTCATTTATTTGAATGGTGAAATGGTCTACTATCCCTTGTTCCGAAGAAATTTAACTGTGATTTTACGATATTAATAGTTCTGTGAACATTAAACCCCGTTTTCAAAACACTAGAGTTGTAATAATTTTTTCTAATTTAATAAATAAAAACTTAATTTTCACTGAAATTAAGATTTGTAAGTGAAAAAAAAATCTTAAGAATTACTTTAAATGCTTAATAAGGAACTTACTTTTAATGAATCTTTTTTTGAAATGTTTCCAGTACCAAATGTCGTAGTTTTATTTAAGCAAGATTCCTTTATAAAATATGTAAATAAAAATAAATCATAGAATATCAGGATTACTATAAATAAACGAGAAATGGAAATTAATTTATTACACATAATTTTAAAAGAACCGAAACGCAAAAAAAAATTATGTCAACCAAGCTTTATAAAACCACAACAATCTCCCTTCTGAAATAAAGAATTTGATTAAAAAATTAAAATATATTTTACAGAACATAATATAAATATCACCCAAATAACTATGCCTAGCAGAACTTTAAAGAATGTATTTGTAATTATTTTCCAACGACATATTTTCGGTGTTTCAGTACTTAAACTATTCATAATTTGTGATTAGACAGAAAATTGAATATTAGTTCTTTGATAATAGATGACAAAAATAGGTTTGCGATTTTTTTGTCCTATAAATTTTGCACCCTGGTTTAAGTTCTGGCTTCAAATTCTTCATCCATTCTTAGTTCGGTTCTGGCTTAGCCACTATTTAGTATGCAAAGCGCGTATCCGCTGAGCATTTATCTCAACTTCAGAGCAACCCAAACTGATGATTAAAACCTCTCTACTAATCAATCTCTATATCCAACCTTTATAAGCGATTTAAGTGATAAGAACGAGACGAATAATTAAAAATATAATAATAGTTTCAGTCTCGTTACCGATTGGTCACACCTCATATATCGCAATACCTACACTGTATTTACATCGCCGTAATGTGACGATAAATTGAGAATAGTTTTAATGGCAGGTTTGATCATTACGTACTAAGAGTTTTTTTTATAAGTGACGGATGAACTAGAATGAAAAATGTCGAACAGTTGTTATAATTAATACAATGATTTAGGGGTTAGTGTTTCAATTTGATTTTTATTTCGAAAATTTAATTGAGATGGTTGTTATCAATACGATTGAAGCCGTTATTAAGACTATTTAAATATTATTGAGTACCTACTATTTAGAATACCGAGTAATTTTTATAATTTTTTGACAATTATTAATAATACATATTATAAATGATTATAAACAATAATTACTTGCCTGAAACACCCATATAAATTGAATAAATCTCCCGAGATGGAATAAATGCCGCCGACGGGAATTGAATCACCATCCTTTTGATTTCCGGTCATCTACTCTAGCACTAATTTATTCTTTCTCGGGAGATTATTTCAATTTATATAAGTGTTTCAGTCGAATATTGTTTGCTTATAATCCTTTGTGTTTTGCATAAAAACCTTTTCTTATAAACATTAGTTTATCATTTAAAAAATAATAGTACAAATTACTTTACGAAAATTTGAAAACAGGGAGATGTCCAACTATAGATGCGTTCAGCAAGGGAGAAAAGGGGAGTGGGTGTAAAATTAATTATAAAGTTTTTGCGACCTCTACTTATTAAAACTTATTAACATCGAATTGATAAAAAGAGATGTTACAGATAATATTCCTGTATTTTCCAGGAAGCCTTTACTAAACCCCCACCCCTTATATACGCCCTATCTTCAAGTTCTGTTATTATTTCATTTTTGTGAAAAAACTGGCCAGTAATGATATAATAACAGAACTTTATTGGGACATTTACTTTGCGTTGAAAACAAACTTAAAAATTTGATAAACTGATCAAATTTTGTGAAACAATCCGTCCTTCATGTTTCACGTGTAAAATATTAAAGCCTTTTTTAGATGTATTAATTTATTCAACTTGCCTTACCAAAGCATAAATTCGACAAAATTGAGCTCACACATTCCAAAATAAGAATTAACTAAGATGCTGACAAAATAATGATAAATATTTATTACCCATACAATATCATTATATAATCAACTTTCCGAGACATTATTTTATTCCATAACTTTCTAACTTTTACCACTCTTCTTTTTTCTACATCAACCTGAACACTTTATGCTCTTTGTAAAAGCAAAATCTTCGTGATGTTTTTTTTATTAAATTAATTGAATATTACTCCCGAAATTCAAGATTTATGCACGTCCTATTCTGCGAGTAGCTTTGTTCACATGACGAAAAAACAGCATATTCAGTTTTTTTTATGTGAATTCAAATAGTCATGCACGATACTAAATTTATGAAGCCACGACTCGGAGATAGGCTGAACAACTGAACATTAATAATTAAACAAAAGTGACACAACGTTCATCTTCCGTCCGTAGTAAAAACAAGTAAATTAGACAAAGCATGTACGGTTTGAACCACGAACCGTCGATAAATCAGCACGCAAGTGTAGCCTCTATTATCCTTCGCCATAAATTTCAGAATCCCATCGCACGCTTAATTATTTACGAAGGTAAAAATAAAAGTCACGTAGTAAAGTAGAATGATGATTCTTTTTGGAAATGCTAGGAAGTGGACTGTAATTAGCGGGCGACGAGTTATATTATTGAATATAACCATTATTCAATCAGGTTTAATTGCTGTAATATTGGAACTGAGCTTTACTGAAAAAAGCTTTATAGTCCGTTATTACCGAACTTTGATTGGTGCTATTATTATGGGAGCCGTACTATTATTGAATGTTACGAGGGTGTCTGTAATAATCAGAAACGATTTACAGTGCAATGACTTCGTTTAAATGCATTATAAGATCTTCGTAGTGTTTTTGCTTTCCATAGCAACACTGTTGCTAGATACATAGTATCTACGTCCTGATTTTCAATCTTGCAAAAAGTTCGTTTGTAATTATTGAGTTATGAACAAAAAATGAGAAGTTTCCTTTTAACATAAAGGTATAAACAATAAATCAATGTATCGTTTCATTATGAAATTTAATTTGTGGACCGAAAATAGCGGAATTGAAACGAAAATTCTAGAAATTTGATGTACCTAGAGAGGTTCTTAAAATGCTAGTGCAAACAATCAGAATGTTTTTCTAAATTAATTTCAGCTTCACACTAAAGACATGTTGTGCATGTGAAATGTACCTACAACTTCACGAAATTGTACCAAATATTGTTAAACTGTTTTTATTTGCGTGTGTGTACACTGTACACTGCTCTTCCACCCACAAGCAATATAAAATATCCATTTGTGAAACCTGAATTGAAATAACGTAATTACATATAAAATAGTATTAACATTGTGTTTGTACATATTGTGAGTTTTAATACTACTCTTCCATGGAAGCGTTTGTTTGTGGTTGAAAGACGAGTGTACAGTACAATATTGTACATAATGATAAGTAATTAATTATATGATAGAAACATATATTTTGAAATCTGGTAAGTACATTGTAGTGAGAAACTAAAAAAAAAAAATTGTACTACGATTTTGTTAAATATGATATAAATCTAGTTAGCTAACACGTATCTAAAATAACGTAAATAGTAATAGACACATTATAATAGTATATGTATATTTGGAGAAGAAATTGTCATTATGGTAAATTACTGACATTTAGTTATTATATATTAGTATTTTTTATAGTTTTTATTTAATTTTTGCAGGTAGTCTTGTAAATTATTATTTTCATTTTACATTATTTACAACCCTCTATGATCAAAAGAAAGTATTTATATAAACAATAAGTAGACAAACTAAGGTTGGCTTTAAGTGATTTTATTTGTCATCGTGTTCTTTATTGTATAATTATTATTTTCGCGTTTATTATTTTTATTATGTATATTTAATGGTAAAGAAAATTATGACATAAGAATAGAAAAATAACATAGATTGACACAAAATATAACTATAAGTGGTGGAAAAAGTAACTAATTAGCCATTGTTGTAAAAAAATAATTGTTTATAACAAAGAAAATGATTATAATAAAAAAAATATTTTATTAAATAATTAATCAATTAATAGAGTATAATCATTTATGATAGCTAAAATAATTCATAAAATTTGTTTTTACTGCCGTTGATTTTTTAATGTTTCTTTTCTCGAAGCTAGCGCTTGTGTTTAGAAGACTCATGAGCATCAAGATGAAAAATATTTAGTGTTTTTAGTTATGATTTAAGGAAATATGTAATAAATAAAATAGTTATGTGTTTATCGTTTTTGATTGTGCTGATATTTTCGAGTAGGTTTTTCTAGTATTTTTTCCCTAGATATATGTAATAATGTTGAGCAAAGAGGTGTTACATTTTTGTGTTGGAAATATGTTTTTGACGAGTACGACTTTCAGTACAGAAGCTGTGATTTTGTTATTCTTTTATTATTTGATTTTTTTGTTTTTTCGGACAGATCATTAAATTTTAATACTTTAAATTCTTCAAAATAAGTTTTTATATGAGCAATAAAAAATTTAAAAAAATTAAAACAACATAATCAAGTAGCAATCAGCATACCAAAATATTAAAAAAAATTGAGATTTTACTTTTTTTAAATTTAATTTAAATTTTACATTTAACTTATTGGAATTCTCTCGACTACCATATTAGACTTATATCTGAAACATGTTAGTCGTTTATAGGATGTATTATTGTCATAGAATAATAAATGAATACCGAAATTTTTAAAATAAAATAAAAAAACAAATATAGACAAAATGAAAATGAAAATTACACTAAATGATAAGATCAGATATCTTGACGAAAATAGAAATAACAATATTTAATTAATAACAAAAAGTTACATTAATATACATGCAATAGAATACCTATCACCCCTTTCAAAAGAAGTCAAAACCACCGATCTCACTACATTGCTGTAACGAACAGTGCTTCTAAGAAATTAGATAAATGAAATGGAAAATGTATTCAAATTTTAAAAAGAAGTAAGAAATAAATGAAGTGTAAGTTTTTATTCATGTAGTCTTTAAATTATATATAATGAAATAATACATATTTTTAATTCACAGGATATATAACTTATTCGTTTGTATAAATGGAATTGATTTTCATAAGAAATAAAAACTTGAATCATTTTACAAGAGTCACGAATGTATAAATAAATATTCAATGTCTGACTCTAAGTACTCTTATCTTCAACTGATAAACCAACATGGCGCCTGTATAAAAAGGAAAACAAATCTGAAACACAGTTTTCCCGTCAGTATTTAATGATGTATTCCCGGGAGGATGTGAATAATAAGAACAGTCGGTGCCGCTCGGTTACCTGACTAGGCCTGGACACCGGAAAGTATGAAATATTATGCAATTGATTAATTTAATTGCTCTCACGAAGGCTGGTTACAGATAATGTTTGTAATAAGCAATTAAATATTAGCTGCATAGGTAAAGGGATGTTCTATTGAAGATGCTATATTTTTTTTTCAAATTTTTGGATATGCTGTTTAAAACGGGACTGCAAGACGCTTCCTGATAAAGTGTTAGTAAATTGATAATATTATCGGAACACGTGTTCGTCTACATACATTTGTTTTAATAATATATCATGAGAAATGCAAAAATGTGACAAAATATTGGAATTTTACTTAAAGTTTATTAAGATACCTATTAATTCATTCGTTAATGGCGTACAATCCCGTTTTTAACAGGAATATGAATAATTTAAAGAGATCATAAATATTTTTTTATAAAAAGTTTTCTCCAGGTTACTGAAATTTTAAAACAAACTTTCACATCGTCGATATAAGTATTATAATCTCTTAGGTTGCGGCGTTTCGAATTCTCACAACACTATGTTTTTTATTATTTTTTTTATTATTTTAATATAGATCTTAGTTACATTAATACATACATATTTTGCAATATATCATATTTAGGTACATAGTTGGTCATGTATACCTTATCAGAAAAGGGGAGCTCTTGTGGCTGATAAGGGAGCCACGATTCTTACTTAGATTCAATGTTATGTGTAAAATATAAATATAATATATATATATATATACATATTTTTTTTAATATTAGTTTTTTTGGAAAAAAAGTTGATTTTATTTATTTGTTCTTGTTGGTTCGTAATACAGCGCAATTCGGAAGGGAGATTATTGTAGTTTTTTATGGCTTGGTAAATATAATGGTTTTGCATTTGAGTTGTTTTAAAGATTGGCGTAATAAATTGATTTCCATTTCTCATCAGTTTGTAAAATTCTTGATATTCTGTGTTATTTTTTTCTTTACACATTTTTATAATTGAAGTTTGCTTAAATATATCATCAATATTTGGTACTGGAAACAATTTAAAAAGCAATTTTGTTGGGAAAGTAGAGTTTTTTTTAAGTATTACCTTTATAATAATTTTTTGTGAGACTTTTACTGAGTGTAGGTTGTTTTTATAAGATCTATATATCTATCTTAACGTTATTTATTCATTTAATTTATCCAAAATATATACTTTACATAGATAGTATAGAACATATCCAAAACAAATTTATAAAATATATTACTTACAGATTCAACAATAACTTTGAGTGTACATTTGAAACTTTGCAGCGAAGACGAGCAGTAGCTGACTCAATATTTATACACAGAATTTTGAAAAATGACATTGACTGTACTTAACTTCTGTCCCTTATTAACTTCAACATACCTTTGGGACGTACACGAAATACAGTGCTATTCTACACGTTAAATTATAAAAAAAAAAATGCAGCATATAATTCGACAATTAACCGAGCTCTTCAAACTCTAAATAATATTTGTCTTAACTCTAACATTTTCGGATTCACTGCCCAAATTCAAACGTGGCATCATGTCAATAATTTGAGCTATTCAATGCGCATACATACAGATACAAATACATAAACACTCACACATACATTACACACGTCACAAGGAAACATATAATAGGTACACAACATGAAGTATTTTATTCCTGTATATTGTTTCAACTCTGTAAATCATGTACTGTTTGTTTCTATCGTATTAAATAAAATAAAAAAATAAAAATTTGAAACATTAACGCCTTTTGGATTTTACATAATATGACTTATAGTATAAGACATACACTTTAACATGAAATTAGAATTGCGTATGCAATAAAAAGTCCTTGTGAGCATGTAAAATACCAAAGGATAGTTTGTAAATAATAGAGGAAAATGAGATCCTGTTTAAGTAATACAATATAGGAATCCCAAAAAAATGTATCCACTTATGTGGAAAAAAATATATAGAACTAACTTAACTCTTGACAGGCCAAGATGCTAAACATAACGTCTGTAACCAAGTGGGTCTTCCGACAACTCCATGATTTTTCTGTCTTTTGGACTTTTAAACTATAGAAATACTAATTATTCAGTCAATCATTAATGTCAACTTAAGTATTTGCACAGAAATACGTAAAATACTAAAATCATAAGTCAAGTATTTAAGCTAATATAAGGAGGATAGTAATTTTGGGTACTACCCACTCCCCCGCTTAACTGCGGGATAGTAAAGATTGTTGTTTGAGATACTTAGAAAATGTTTATGCGGTGGTAAATAATAATTAAAGTACATTTTAAGTTAAAATATTTCTAAATGATAATTTTGTAATTAAAAAACAGAAAATTAAATTCGCTATTATTCAAACTTTTCTGGGCAGGGTCTTGCAGCATTCAGTTTATATCGGTTTCTTACCGACCCGTGGGACAACGGGCTAAGGCATTTCTGCGTAATAAATTCCTAAATGAGCGTTACATTACTTACGTCTTACGCCATATATTCTTTGGGTTTCTTATTACACCTACTCCATTTCTAGTTGTAGTTCTAACCACCGGCCCATCCCTCACGTAATTAGCTTCAGAAGATTTCATGCACTTCGTGCTAATGCGCGACACGTCGCCCGCGATCGTGCTGTTTGGGTGCAGCCTGGACTATGCGAGCTTTCAAGTCAAATTTTCAATATTTATACTTTGGTTTATGATAGGTGTATAATGTTACTTTGAACGTTGTAAAACCCGCTGGTAGCAAAATGACCTTTTTGAGCCTGTAAATGTATCCACGAAAACCCTGATATAGTGTCCAGAAGTAGAGATTATTCATCAAATGTCCGAAAATTGTCAATACAACATAATAATCGGTCTCATCTAGGACCGAATCTTTTTCTGATTTTTCTGTTTCTTCTGTTTGTCTTCAGCGATTAAATATTAAAATTTAAGGCTTAACTTATACTTAATAATTTTAAAAAAATGTTTTATTACACACGCGGAATTTATAAATTGTTATTTACTTATTTTACAGTAGTTATCTTTAAAAATATTTTAGACCATAACAAACAGCGTCCTGTGATTGATCGGCGAGTCGTGATAAAAATTAGACTGCACCCTCACGGGTCGGTCGAATTGCGAGCAATTTAGCGATGTCACGGGCCACCATAAATATATCATAAATAATGAGAATGGCCTTAATGTTAACCGATAAAGCCGAGGTATGTATGACGTCATGCGTACCCTCCCCCCTAAATTTCTAAAATTATGGTAGGCATTGAAAAATTAAAATTTTCAATTTATTTCAAGTTAGAAGTTAAATCGGTTTTCATTTTATTTTTTTTAATAATGGAATTCCTTATTTTGGTATAATATGTGGGCTGAATTTTATATAAAGCGCAAGGACATGGGAAAACGATGAATGGAAAATTCCCAGCTTTTAAGATGTAGTCACGGGTAAAGTTGTATTTTACAAGGGTATTACTGCGAGTTACTTCCGCCCTCAAACGAGATGCGAATGAACATAAATTAATTGATTTCACCTATAAATAGACTTATATTTAACAACTTGCCGCTAAGATATATGACAAGAAGACTTATAACTAGTGACGCAAAACTAATACATATTTATGACCAAGTGGATCCTAAAACATAATACCAATGTATGACTTTCAACTATGTCCTAATACTACAGACATACAGCTAAGGTTATAAATACTTACATTTACCTGACATAACAATAATTTTTGACCGTGCTATAAGTTCTCAACAACTAGCCACTGACAAAATTTTCCAATATCCTCTACAATCTTATAAAGTTATAAAAAAAATTGTATGATCTTTCTTGATACTTGAGTCACGTCAAGAGTCGGAATAGCAGAAGGGTATATATAAGATAATGTATGAATGTCACTTAAACAAGTGGGTTATAAGATTGAGAAGTTTGGCCGTCCTTCCGTTTTGCCAACTCCTGCGGAGAAACGGCGTAATTGTTGGTTAGTTAGTTATGATCTTCCTACAAAATAAATACTGTCTGAACACAAACAATCTTACTAGTTTTAACGACTTATCGTTAACGTTATGTTAGATACACGTTAAACTTACAAATAGCTGATTTATCAACAGTATTTACCGATTTAATTCTAATAACTACTACCGCCAGTCTCGTTCCACCCCGTTACAGAACGAGTACCCAGCAGTACTTGCGCAGTTCTACGTGGTGCTGTCCAACCTCTGATGAGTGATCGGCCCGGGGTCATGGGTCAGGACTCGGTAAGTCATCGTCATCAGGTGCCCCCTGTATCATTAATCAGTAGGAAAATGATTGTGAAAAATTACGTGCGAAGTACGCAGGTTATACTGTGTGCAAATGAATATTAGTTACAAGTTGGTTACAAGTGTAATCGATATTTCGCTGTTTTGAGTAGAAGATTCTGAGCTTTTACATAGTTTGGAAATGATACAACAATATGGATTTACCAAATCAGTGGTTCTTATCAAGCAGCCCATTAGACTGCTTTGTTTTGTAGTTTGGAAAAATATCTGAAAAAATCAAGCATTATGACCGTGTATTAATTAATTAGATAGGTACCTATACGAATATACAGTAGCATTGCTTGAATTTAAACTCAAATTTGTAGCAATTTGTTTAGAATGGTAAGCTCTGGCATTACTAAAATTGTAGAGATTAACAGTTGTGTAAACGTAACCATTTTTAGCTTTGAAACAACTAAACACTTTCCTAATTAATCAGTTTTAATAATGGATTTAATTATTAAAACGGATTAAAACTAACTACACACTCAAAGCGACAGTAAAACTAGGTAGCTAGAAAGCACAAGTTGTCAGCCAATTGCTCCCAACCATTTGAAGTCAGTGAGGCTATGGCTTCTCCAATTGTTGTCTGTTGTGAAACTGAAAATAGTGAGAAGGAAATGAGATAGGGGAGAGGAAGGTGGGGATATACACATATACAGGCTATTCTATCTTGGTCGAGAGCCTTATCCCTTGACCACGGTAGCCATCACTATTTAAACTTAGATGCAGACTTGACACACTTTCATAAATTTTTTTCGGAAAGCGATTGTATCTCTGATTCATTGAATTCGGATATGTTTTGAATTTAAGTAATTTTTAAAATTAAGAGATTCGAGAAAGTACCTACCAATAATATAATATTTTAACAGATTTGATTTTAATTATCAAAACTGCAACTGATGTGTCCAGAATTCAGACAGGCTATAAATATAAAGTACCTCACTACATATCTATAAAAAAAATCGTGAATTGTTTTTCTTGATAAATCTGCAGCTATATTGTCTTATTTCGCAATTTTCTAATGAAAAATCCATCAGGATCGCCTTGGTGTAAGACCTCCATTCAGAAGTGAAGCGTTGAAATAGCTTCGACTGTACTTAGTGGCCAGATCTGAATAGCAAGAACTTCACCACTTTCCTCTTCCTTATACCCTTCCTCTCCTTCCTCACTGCCTTCAGCCTATACATGTCCCACATCCCTTATTTAGGGATGTCGTAATCTCACTGTTGATGAGATTACACTGCAGTTGGGAGCATTCGGGATTCTGGTACGGTTTCACACTGTTTTTTTTAAGCTTCAAAAATCATTCAATATGCATCGTCACAAAATGGTCACTATAAAAGCCTGAGAAGAATTTAACAAGTTTACATTTGTTACTTCTATTTTTTTTTTGTTACTTAGTTCTGTTTGCATATTTTAGTTTGCATTTTTTAAGTACTTAGTTTAATTTACTTACTTACTTTACTTTTACTAAATCAACCAATCTGTGAACATTTATAATTGGTTTGTTTTTTTTCATCCTCTTTTGTATATTATACTAGTGCACCCCGCAATGCTTAGCTATAGCTAATATCTTTCTCGGGCGTCTCCGACTTCTTACACCATTCACTACTGTATACTACAATGTTACTGTTAAAAAACTACATTACATCGTATTTAATTCGACTCCGTATCTCATTCCGGTACAGAGTTATTGCGTTAACTATTTCTCAGTCGTTTGGGATTTTTTCGACCATTTATACTACTATATAAACACTCCAAGCACTAATAAGAAGAAACTTTGAAACTTTCTGCAATATCCGTAGACTACATTTCGAGTTTTGCGAGGTCAAACATACCTAAGCTGATTTTTTATATATCAAGAAGATTAACATTAAGAATTTTTTAAGTTCCTAACTAACAATATGGTAGGCAGAAATGATGAACCGCCAAAAAACTCGGTCTCCTTGCCTCATTCACATATCGTCTTATACATACTCTTCTATTATTCTGACTCTTGACATCAAGTATCAGATTCACTTAGTCGTGCCATGTCTTCCTTGGGCGTCCCCTTCTTCTGCTACCATTCTCATTTGCACCCCATATTCTCATTACACTCCTTTCTTCGCTCATTCGCTCTACATGCCCAAACCCGAGCGTCCCTTTCTTGATCTTACACATGCGACTACACTCTTGCTGATCTCCACATTTCTCAAACAATTATACTTGGTTTTACGATACATAGCCCCAGGGATCTTATTTCTACAGCATTCAGTCTACTTTCATCCTTGCTCTGCCAGTTCCATGCCTCACTTCCATACATCAGGTTAGGTACCAGAACTCCATTGTGGACTGGTAGCTTTGCTTATGTGGACATTTAATGCTAGCGCCACCTATTAATGTTCATTAATATATTTTATTAATTGGTTTATTAATGCTCGTTAAATAAACAAAATTATACGTTAACCGGTAGGCATATACCTATCACCACGATAAATGTAACATCCAATGGTAAAGTCGATAGCAGTTCCTTCCCAGTGTCCGTACTGAATAATTAGATTTATTATACTGATCGTCACGCTTCTCGGACAACAAGTACCCAGTGAAGGTGCCCAGTCACCATTGTCCAATCAGGGCTCATTAACTGGCAACGACCAATAGAGCCTCGCTAAGTGGCGATTATGTCGGCCTAACCGCAGAGTTAATTATGCAAATTGCGCAGATAATGGGATTGTTTGCGGTGGGAGGCAATTGTTATCTTGACAGGTGCTTGTTGCACTCCTTTTGGATTTGTTCATTGTTCGACGTGGTCTATTGATTTTGAAATTTTAATTAGAGACTTCTATTGAAGTCTGTGTTTGTGTCTTTGTATTGTGTGCTTGTGTATTGTGTCTGTGTTCGAGGAACGAACAATGGTTGGGATAGCCGTATTAAAGGGCTATTCCACACAGATAAAGCATGAAAGAAGTCTATGGCTTGTGACAGGCGAATGCGAAAACATAATTCGTAAGGTTACTTCACAAGGATCCACAAGGATCTACAAGGTGCCACAAGGATCTGTGCTGTCTCCGACGCTGTTTTTATTGCACATCAACGATCTCGTTGAATGTGCACCAATTCACTGCTACGCTGATGACAGCACCGTTCACGAGGGTTATATTTTTGACAGGCCCCCTTCCACCTATGATGTCTGAACAGCTCGGGAAGTTTTGAAGCAAAAAATTGACCACCACCTCGAGATGGTTCGCGCCTGGAGTAAAGCCAACTTGGTCAGTTTCAACGTCTCAAAAACTCAAGCGTGTCTGATTTCGGCAAAGAGGGAGATCAATGACTGTCTGGTGCAATTTGATGGGAGCACTCTCCCCAATAAAGACTCCATTGAAATGCTTGGAGTTAGTATATCAGACCAGCTCAAGTATCGGGGATCCATAGAAGCCCGAGTAAATCAGGCCTCCAAAAAGTTGGGCGTCTTGTACAGGGCTAGGAGATTCTTCAACAGTGACCAGCTGCTGACCCTGTACAAGTCTCAAGTCCGCCCAACTATTGAATTTGGGAGCCACCTTTGGGCTGGTGCCCCAAAATACTTGATAAACCTGCTTGAATCTGTGCAAAGGAGAGCGATCCGTCAGATTGACAATCCGTTGTTAACAGACCGATTGCCTTCTCTAATGCATAGACGCAATGTAGGCATGCTGTGTCTGTTTTACAGGTATTTCAATGGAGCCTGCTCCAATGAGCTAGCAGCATTGATTCCTGATTCACCGGTGCACGTGCGCGAAACTCGACGGACACGAACTGAACACCCGTTCACAGTTGACGTAGGTTTCATGAAAACGGGCCGTTTTTACGACTCGTTTTTGTGTAAGTCGGCTCGTATGTGGAACGAGCTACCGGCATTTGTTTTTCCTCCCTCCTATAATCCGAGCCTCTTCAAGGCCCGCATTAACAAATCCCTTCCTACAGCCCCTACCTTATTCCGCCTCACAACGCCGCCCAACCGGGTGGTGACATAGTTCCCCTGTCTGTACACTGCACAGGCAGGGACACTTGTGAGGTGTCACATAAAAAAAAAAAAAAAAAAAATTAGAGAGAAGTTCAATGTAAAAATACCAAAATTATGAAACTATATTTTTAAGTAATAATAAATTTGAATATTCATAATTACAAACACTAAATATTATTAATCTTGATGCTCACCACTCTTCTAGACCCAAGCGCCAGCTTCTATAGAAGAGGAACATTAAAAAAATCAAAAGCAGTGAAAACTAATTGTATGAAATATTTTAGTTGACATTATTGATTATACTCTGTAATACTATTTTACTGTAAATTGATTAATTATTTAATTAATAAATACATTGTTAAACATATATATATAAATATACTATGAACATATATCTTATTATGGCATCAAATTATTTACTTTTAATTAAAATTTACAATATTTTTAATCTAGTATTTTACTTTTTTTAAACCTTCTGTGACATTATTTGTTAGAATACGATGCAGTCGGATGAAGTAGTGCAAAAGAGAGTATCTTAAAATCACTAATAAAAACTTGAAAGCGAAACTGAAAATAATTCTGAAAGTTCCTGTAATAACTAGCACTAACAAAATCTTCAACAACCTTAACATCGTGTCAATTAAACAATACTCCTATAAATTCATAAATAGGAAATACATTAAATAACACCTAACACGTATATTGGAAACACTAGATCTCAGGGTCAAAAACATATCCAACAAGCAACTACAAATACAACATTTGGGCATAAAACTTAATATACTGTGTTTTTTTTATTTTTTAAAAATTTTTTTTTTAATTTTTTTATTGCACAACAGATAGATTATCCAATTACTGTACAATTCTCAATTTGACAATCTTAACACCTATGAAGATAATTACTATACAAAAAAACTTTAGGCTATTTAAAGAAGAATTATATATATCTAGTGCTTCTGAGATTTCATTCAATAGCACCATTCCTCTTGTCATGCTATGTTGTGCTAGAATATCTGTTCTGCCGTATGGTATTTTGAATAAGTCGTGTCGACGACTACGGCTGAAGTTTTCGGGCACGTATAAACCATAGCATTCCAAGAGGAACGGGCTATCAATATAGTTATGGATTATGTTAAAACTAAGTATTGCAAGATTTGCATGACGTCTAGTTTCCAAGCTAAATCTATTTGTTGCCTCAAGTAAGTCCACATGGTGCATGAACCTTGGATAAGTTCCACGCATCCGCATATAGACATACCTGAGGAATTTTTTCTGGATTTGTTCCAGCATATTAATATACTTAGTTTGGTGCGGAGTCCACACACCACTAGCATACTCCAGCTTACTTCGTATGACGCCATCAAACATGGCTATCATTGCATCTGGGTCGTGAAATTGTTATTAATGTCACTAAGCTCTAGAGATAAATCCCACTCTCATTCAAATATCAAATTAATATTATTAATTTTAATAATCTTAAAAAACAAAAGGATCCAAAACGAAGGGAGATCAGAAATAGATAATATGCTACACCAAATACAGTCTGATACCAAAACCATTCAATAGATAATATCCTTACACCAAATATGTACATACTGAAACCGAAACCGTTCAATATGCTTACACCAAATACATACTGAAACCGAAACCGTTCAATAGATAATATGCTTACACCAAATATGTACATACTGAAACCGAAACCGTTCAATATGCTTACACCAAATACAAACTGAAACCGAAACCGTTCAATAGATAATATGCTTACACCAAATACAGACTGAAACCGTAACCATTAAATAGATAACATCCTTACACCAAATATGTACATACTGAAACCGAAACCGTTCAATATGCTTACACCAAATACATACTGAAACCAAAACCGTTCAATAGATAATATGCTTACACCAAATACATACTGAAACCGAAACCGTTCAATAGATAATATGCTTACACCAAATACAAACTGAAACCGAAACCGTTCAATAGATAATATGCTTACACCAAATACAAACTGAAACCGTAACCATTAAATAGATAATATGCTTACACTAAATACAGACTGAAACAGAAACCGAAACTGGGGTATCTACATCACATAGACAACGTACAGTTTTTCATTTTAAAGTCCTTTTTTTAATTCTTCGCTTTTTTCACGAACTTTAGAGTTAAGAAACCATTACAGCCGGATCTATGCTTCGACAAATTTCGAAAGACTTTCAAATTTGATTTTAAAAATTCTAACTTATTCGATTTACTCGAAAACAATTCTCAGTAAAAAAAAATCACCTCCAAATGTTTATAAGTTTCCCGCGTGTGCCATTATTTTCCAGACATCATGTATACAAATTCATGAGTAGATACCTCATAAAATTATGCGCAAATCAACATTTTAAAAATTTCAAATTGCCTAGGTAGTTGAGAAAGTTTTTATTGCGATCAATTTATTGCTCTCATCTGTTCTGTCTTAATTTCTATATTCAAACCTGATCATATATAAATTATCGTTACATCATTACACCGAAAAAAGTCGATAAAAATGGTAAATACGGTGCATCGCACATATAAGATACAATCACTATAATGAATACTTTTATGTTAATACGGAGTAACTGATTATTCATTGAAAAATTCCCACGTTTTATGAACAATCCAAGCATTCCATTGGCTCAGATAATGGGAAGTTTGCTTGAGCGCTTACCAATAAAATTCCAGATTCAACGAATTAAAAATCTACATAATGAATAGCAATATACACAACACATTATATCTAATAGCGCCCGCAGCCATGTAGTAAAAAGATAGACAGAAAAAATTTGTTTTGATTTTTTTAATAGATAAAAATGGTACTGTTATTCGCACCGGTTCACGTTCTCGAATTATTTGAATTACCGAGCAATCTTAATATATGTTTATTTTTATCTTATATCACATTGTAAGATAATCGTTAATACATCTGGAAAATTTCTTTGCTATGACGCTAAACGAACAATTTTATTTCTAAGCAGCCAAACAATCACGGGATAGCTTGAATTTTTTGACAAATCAGTTCTAATTTTGATAATGGCAAGCAAAATATATATTTTTTTAAAGTATTACACTAAAGTAGGTACTTTATCGGTAGCAACAATGAATGCGGGGTTAGAAAAAAATTGCGAAATGTAACTATTTATTTTCGGGAAATCCACAGTTTACATTATAATGCGTTTGAACATAGCAAAAATAAAACTTATTAAGGATTTTCTCCTTGTGAATTTACTTATTATAAGACAACATTAATTATTAGTATGACCCTATGCAAATTTTAAGGGCGTCCGTTGAATTTGGCAGCCACCTCTGGTCTGGAGCCCCTTTGAAATCTTTGACTCTTTGCAGTAACGAGCGGTCCATTTTATAGATTACCCTAACAAATGGATTGCAATATTTAGAGTCTAGGAACAAGGTATATTCAATATTTTACACGGTTAACATTTATCACATGAGAACGGGTCGATTATATGACTCGTTATTTCTGCGCTAATAGTTAAGCGGCTGTGGAACGATTACTACACTACTTCCTACAACATGGGTCTCTTCAAGGCCCTTACAGCATTCCCAAAGATGACACAGGCCCTGAGTGAAATTATTTTCCTTAGAGCTTCCTCTTTGGGAATTTATGAAGTATAAAATTATATTTTTTTTAGGAAAATTATGTAAAACAATTAATCTCTCTTGACAAGTAACATTTATTTTATTTTACGGAGCGTTTTTTGGTGGTAATTGAAGATATCATTATTTGGAGATGTGGTAAGGAAACGAATCAAAGAAATATGTGTGAAAGCTATTAGTGGCTTTATTCAGGTAGTCGAATTACAGAGCACAAATAGAGCAGCCAGAGTAGTCACAGTTGTTGCTGACGATGAATGACGATGTCGTCATGGAAGTTGATGTGCATCTCGATGGGATGCATCTAGGTCACATAACGGTGAGATGTGAATCCGTGGTTCATGATCAAGGCGTTGAAGTCGATGGCTCCACACCGCGTCGGTGGAGACAGGACTCGCAGGCGGTGTTCATCACTGGTGAAGACGTTGCATCTTCCTTGTACTCCAGTGTACTTACTTTGAAGTAAACCAAAGATACGGTGGACCTGGTTGGGTGATGATTGGCTCAAAACCGTGCTAGTGACGCCGGGTACACGTAGTAGGTACTGGGGCTTGATGCGGGAGCGGGGAAGCGCAGCGCGGGAGCGGATGGCCGCCAGTCGTCAGTTGTAGCTGGAAGCTTGAATGTCACTGACTCTCTTCTAAGACTGACCTAGGACTGGCTAGATACCTCGATATAGCGGCTTTATATAGGGCACACATGCCTGTTAAGTGTCAGCTACACTACTCGCTTCGACGCTTCGACGAAGTCCTCGACGAAGTTAGCCGAAGTTCGAAGTGCGTGCCCACACACTTGTGCAACTTCGCGAGTAACTCAGTCCAACTAAGTCTCTCGGACTCGAGTCCTTTGACTCGGGCGCATTTACCGACAACAATCGGAAGTCGGGCGAAGCGAAGCGAAGTTGCCCGAAGCGAAGTGAAGTTCGTGCCCACACTATCGTATTCGGTCAACTTCGATCAACTTCGCGAGTAGTGTAGCTGGGCTTTTAGAATCGAGAAGCTTGCCTGTTAAAGCCCAGCTACACTGCTCGCGAAGTTGATCGAAGTTGACCGAATACGATAGTGTGGGCACGAACTTCACTTCGCTTCGGGCAACTTCGCTTCGCTTCGCCCGACTTCCGATTGTTGTCGGTAAATGCGCCCGAGTCAAAGGACTCGAAGCGTTACTCGCGAAGTTGCACGAGTGTGTGGGCACGCACTTCGAACTTCGGCTAACTTCGTCGAGGACTTCGTCGAAGCGAGTAGTGTAGCTGACACTTTAGAATCGAGTGGGTCGGCGCATATTTCGCCCCTGTCTCGTAGATTCCAATGTGATGCGCGTTGCATATATCAATGTTCTAGAACCTACTAATAGCTGCCACTATAATGTCATAAAAATGATAAATGATATGATTTCAATTATGTTCTGTAACAACAAACCACAAAAAATCACTAATGACAATAATAATTCGGAAAGAAATAGTTATTTATAGGCCAATAATAAATTTATAGTTTTGATTAGTGAAAGCCATTTAAGATTTTGATTAATTTCTACTATTATAACTAAATAGTATCTCAAAGACTTTAATTTATTAGGTCTATATAAATAAAAATAACTATTCGGATTTCGGATAAGTTTTTGAACCAACGACCTTATATATGTCTAAATAAAATGTACGCAGCTAAGCACCATATCTGGGGGCGAAGTTTTGCGCCACAAAACACAGACACTACAGACAGTCTTGCGGACCCATTGTTCTGAAACTTGTTCTAATTAAAGCTGAAAGAGTTAGGCAACCGGTGTTCAATTAAATATATGGCTCTCAAGTAAATGAGCGCTTTTATTTTGATTGGATATTAATTGGAATAAGCTGACATAGCTTAATGGATAGAGAAGCTGACTGAAGAAGGCTGCGGGTTCAATTCCTGTCGGCGGCATTTATTTTATCCCTTCGACAGGTTTTTACAATTCGTATTGATGTTTCAGGATAATAATTGTTACCCTTTATGCTATGCATAAAAACCTTTTCTGGTAAACATTCGTTTATCATTAAAAATATAATCTATAAAGAGCTTGCAGAAATGAACTCAAATGACAAAATTAGAGAACACGCCGTCTTACAGCTGAGGTCTTAGATTAATTTCCTTGCATTTTATTTTATTTTATGAGGTGTATCAATTTTAGATAAGGCCTGATTGAAAAGAGGATACTTGTTTAGAGAGGTGTTTTGGTTTTACCCATGGTCGGGCTTTTAAATGAATTTTAAGAAAAGAAAATACGTAGTGACCTATCGAAAATTATTCATATATATATTTTTAAAGCATGAAATAACGTAAAACTGATAAAATAAATATAAAACAATATAAGTAAAACATGTAACAGTAAAATAAAATAATATAGAAACTAGCACAATACTACATATGAGACAATTCTCTAAAACGACATTATCAACGCTACTATAATTTGTAGGATTCAACCAAGTGCTGGTATAGATAACGCTTAATTATTTAAATGGAGTCAGTAAATATATCAACAGTAACCCCAAACTTGTTGCCTAGATCACTACATCCCATTGATTAGTGAGTGTGTCTGATAGTTAGTTGTGTACGTATTGCAAAAGAATGTTTTTTTTCTTTTCCATTAATATGGAGTGTGGGGGGTGAACGCGTGCATGAATTACTGTGAAATTTTATTATAATACGCTTCTATATTTCAAGAGCACCTTCCAAAGAAAATCTCTCCACAAGTTCATGCTAAAATAAAATATGTATTGTGTGTTATCGTTAAACGTAAGTAAACAATAATATCAAAATATGAATGAAGTCATATACACACCTATTTGGAGATGACGTCATTAATATGCATCTTGTCAGGTAAGTTTCTGCCGGACAGAGATCAGTGACACGCGATTATCGCCTTTGCCGGCGGTGACGGGCTTGATGTGTGTGATTAGATTCATTTATCACCATTTTACTTCTGATATGAGCGAGGTGTGTGCAAGTGCAAAGGGATGCAGTGTTATTCAATATCCTAGAAGGGTCCTTCATTTATGAAATGAAGGACCTGTTCCTTGTGGGACTTATGAATTCTGTTTAAAAGAATAAAAATTAATTCATTTTAGTTAAAATAAGCGCCGTTGTTTTGGTATTTAAAATTCGATACAAAATAAACATTTATTTATAAGACATTTTAAAGTATAGCCCTTGGAGTTTTGATTGCGTGACAATTTAGTTTTAATACCGGCTTTTCGTAAAATATGGCCCACACAGTCTGGCGCACATTTTGATAATAAATTTAATATTAAATAGTTTTTCTGAAACATATTGCTACGTATATATCCTTTTAAATATAATATGTTATTGCATATTTTTAATGGCAATGGACGCAACCAATAATACTGCAGGAAGTTTCCTTCGAACTGAGCAGTACACATTTTTAATTTCTAAAATCGTGAGAATGACATGTACCTACTCATTTTGTTAATCATGTGTATACAGATATTTTAACAAATTGGCCAGCATGCGTAAATTTTGTGTGGCAAACATATTATCTTTGTTTTATATTGGGAGCTACGTTTGACGTTTCGTGTTGGAGCAGTGAAAGAAAAAAAATCACAAAAAAAAACGTTCAGTTGGTTGAGTTGGAATCGCAAATTCACTTCATCAAGACACAAGCAAGGAGATTTTCAATATTTTAGCAGGTTATTAGTTACCCGGATATTACGTTTTAAGTTGTCTTCAATAAATTCATTAACACGGAACAACCACATGATGATTTTAATATTTGTACTAAAAAGTGCCTGATCCCCCCTATTGGTCTGTTAAAGTGTCTCACTCTGCGGTTTGTATTGGAATAAGAAAGATTCCAGCAATCGTATCGTATTAAAAAAAAAACACTTGATTTTTTAATATTATAACAGAAAAGCGAGTTATTTGACAACATCAAGAGACATTAGTTTTATTAAGTTTTCAATATTAAAAGAGCAAAGAAGTGTACCACCAAAGGGCGGCAGTTAATCTTAACACCAGAAATGTTTGTCTTTCTTTTAAAGAATGGATTTTACTTGTTCCAGCAAAGATCAATCTAGTTAAATCTCCTTCATCGGGTGTGTGATACCCGATAGGTTGGCAGAGGTACATGCCTCCCAAGGCAGGGGTCACAGGTTCAACATACCTCAATTACCTTACCCTTTATAAACGCATAATAATATACATGTCGGTATGTGTCGGTAGAGAGGAGGTACCACTTCGCTGCACTTAACACGTATGACACGGAAATAAAATATTAATGCACATAAAACTGCAGGTGGATGCAAAATAATATCACATATAAATCAAAATATGTTTTTGCTGTATCCTGTAACGTGTTTCATGTTTTCGACGCCAAATCACAAAATTTTATTTAAAAGTACATTTTTTTTTTTTTTAAAGTCGGAGGCGGTTTACATACCTACGTTCCCCGCGAGCACTTAGGCCATAGGCCCATTGTACTATCTCCCATTTTACCTCATTCCCTTGTCAGTAACCCGGTCCCTTTTATGAAGTTCACCAGGGCTGTCATTCGATATGTGGCGATGTCTTCTGGTTCCACACTGTGTCTTCCCAGGTATCTGAGCCTTATTCCCAGCAGAGCGGGACATTGGCACCATAGGTGAATTGGAGTCTCTTCCTCCTCTTCACATTTCCTACAGATGTTGGTGTTTTCCACTCCCAACAGTTGCATGTGTCTCCTGAGATGGCAGTGTCCCGTTAATAGTCCTACCAGTTCCCTCAGTGAGTTTCTGTCCATATCGAGTAGTTGCCTGGTTCGGTTAGGGTCCGGTCCGTTTATGAATACTTTAGATTGCCTCATTCCGGGTGTCTTCTTCCATTCCTTCCAGTGTTGGGATTTGATTTGAAAAGTACATTTACGAGTATTTTTATTTATTCATTTCTTGGACATCAACTGTAAAGCGCCCCCTCAGGGGCGCTTTACAGTTGATGCAGGTATTACAAAAAAATATAAATATTACAAAAAGAAAGTGAAGTTAAGTTAGGTAAAATAAAGTACTGGAACAGGTTACACGAAGATAGAAGAAAATATACCTACGTTACTCACGGCTATATTGCACACTTTTTTCTTACTTTTTGTACATAAGCTCCACACAAGAGGCCCCGAGGAAAATATTTTCGCTCAGGGTCTACGCCATCTTTGGGGATGCTGTGCGGAGGATTTTTTTTAGGAAAAGAAAGATAGGACTGAGACGAAGATCTGGAGAGTCCTTTTCCTTTCCTCATCCTCTGTGGAGGGTGTTTTCAGGGAAAGGAAGTTCTAGGATGTTTTAGGTGTGTTCAGGAGTGACAAACTTGTAAATTCATATGTCCTACTGCATCCTGCTAGAGAGGTCAAAACATCTCCCTCAACCAGTCTCTCCGCCGCCAAGACCTAGATAATCCTCACCCCATGAACCCGGGCACCCCTTCTAAGTCATCAAACGTAGCGAACCACTTGGGGTGACCTATCGCGGAGGTGTTGGTTATCCAGCGGATGGTTTCCGGGGCGGCAGCAGTCTTTGACACACCGTAAAACTTACTTACATTCATCACTAACTCGCTATTCATACATACCTACTTCATTCTAGACACGAGTATCTGTAAATCTTGTACACAGTTAAAAATCAGCACCGCATCATCAGCATACACCAGGCAACATAAAAATAATATAATAATTAAGGCCTTAATCCGTTACTCGTACATGTGTGTATACAAATCGCCAAAAATAATTATAAAAATTGCGTTTCACATCACACTGTAGCCAGAGAGCTACCAGCGTCCGCTAAAAAATAATTATTCGCGGCGGCAAAAAGTAATATTTTAATATTAAAGTCCACAATTAGAGCATTTTTAATAATAATTTCCGTCAAAGCGCCGCGCTGAATAGGCTAGTGGCATATTCGTCATACTGACTTTTTCACGAAGCTTGTTAGGAACACGCGGGTGGGTAGCTCTTTAACCTTTCCTTTACCGTCCTATTAACTGAGTTAACTCGCCAATATATTTTTCAATATATCTGTAAATAAACTAACACAGCGTTCATATTTCGGGTATTCCACCGTAGTGCATTTATGTATTCGATAAAATAATTACAATATTTAAGTATTTATCTAACTCAATTCGATAAAATAATTACAATATTTTATTATTTATCTATCTCAACATTTTTATTTTGTCGAAAATTCGGAGAAAAATTGACTTGTGAACTTTCCGAGTGGTGTGGTAGTGCGCGAGATTGGTTAATACTGGCTACACGGAGAAAAAATAGTATTGCTGATTTATTTAAATCCTATTCAAAACGGGATATCAGGCTCAGGTTTCCTAATATTTTTTTTAGTACATCCTCAACATATCGGAACACGTGTTATTGCACCTGCGTTGGTTCTGATATATACAATGAAGAAATATTAAAATATTAGAATTGTATTGTTGATACATTTTTTTTTTTTTTTTTACAATATTTCATATTTCAATTCAGTAATGTTGGCCTCACTGGGTTGTTTACCCGTGCTGAGGCCCCCATTTTATAATTTAAGAATTTATACATTTAAAAAAGAAAGAAAAACAACATTAAAATAAAGATAAATTTAAAATAAAAATAAAGATTAAAAATTAAAATATAATTATAACACTAAAAGAAAAATATCAAAAGAGAATGTAAATCGGCATTTATAATGATATATGTGTTTGTGCGTGTTGCGTGTTTTATATATTTTTTTGTGTTGCGTGTATATGTTTTATTCTTTTATGTTATAGAATTTTGGTAATATTGTCTTTTTGTTCTTTAATCCATTTTTTTATTTTGTGTTTGAATTTATTTTTATTTTCCTCAATTTTTGTTTCAAGTGGAAGACTGTTGAATGCTTTAATAGCGTGGTATTTATGGTGTCTTTGTCCAAAGGTAGTGTTTACCGTCGGAGTTTTTATGTTTTCTTTGTACGCTTGTCTGACCGGTCTATTAGTGATATTTTGTGTTTGTTGGGGTTTGTTTTTTTGGTCGAAAATGTAGTTTAGTAGTGTTTTAACATATAATTGGCGTATATCATGTACGTCACAGCAAATAAATTAAATATTTGGTCTGTGTCGGTTAGTTTATGTTTTTTGAGTATTACCTTTAATATCGTTTTCTGTGCGATTTCTATTTGAGCGATAGCTGCGTTTGTTGCTCCTCCCCAAGCAATTATTCCATATTCTATTATAGATTGGCATAGTGCATAATATATTGTTTTCAATTGTTTTATTTTATATATGTTTCTTATGTTTAGGAAAATGTGTATTGTTCTGAGGAGTCTATTTGTGATTTGTTTGATGTGATGTGTCCATCTAAGATTATGGTCAATTACGATTCCTAGATACTTTATTTGTTCTGTTTTTTCTAGAGGGGGGCAACCGCAAATGTTGGTGTTTATGCATTCCTGTATTTTTATGGTGTTTGTATTGTTTTTTGGCTGTCCTGTGTTAGTTATGCTGTACGTTGTGAATTTTGTTTTCGATATGTTTAGTGTGAGTGTATTTGAGTCCAACCATTTTTTCACTTGCGTGATTCCTAGATTCGCTATGTTATAAACCTTATTCCAATCCTTAGATTTAAATAGTAAAACTGTGTCGTCTGCGTAACTAATTATTTCTCCATCTATTTCCATGCTGCACAGTTCATTTATGTAAATTATGAAAAGAACGGGCCCTAGTATGCTTCCTTGTGGAACTCCGTGTGTAATCGGCAGTGGTTTGCTAGTATAGTTATTAATTTTGACTTGTTGTGTTCTGTCGCTCATGTAACTTTTTAATAGTTGTAGTTCTTTGTCTTTGATACCCATATTTTCTAATTTTTTAAAAAGTGTTTTGTGGCATATTGAATCAAAGGCTTTAGCCAAATCTAAATATATCGCTATGCATTTAAACCCTTGATCTAAGTTGCTATGTATATAATTTATTGTACTTGCTAAAGCTTCTTTTGTGCTTCTTTTTTCTCTAAATCCATATTGTTTGTCCGAGATTAATTTGTTTTCTTCCAGGTATTTTATTATTTGGTTTTTTAATAGTCTTTCGAAAATCTTTGATAGAGAGTTTAACAAAGTGATTGGTCTATAGTTAGTTATTTCCATTTTATCTCCGGATTTATACATAGGGATTACCAGTCCTTTTTTAAGAGTATTAGGAAAGCAGGCATGTGTTATGCTAAGGTTGATTAGGTGTGTTATAGGTTTTAATATTTCATTTTTTATTATTTTAATGCAATCCGTTGTTATCTCATCTAATCCAGGAGCAATCTGGTTTTTTAATGTATTTATTATTTTGTTAATTTCCATTTCCGAACTTGTTTTTAATATAAATCTGTGTTGTGTTGGTTGGGTATCGATGTTTGATCTGTTTGTTTGTGTTAGTGTGTTTGTGCTGTGTTTTTTACGATTCGCTAAAACTTTCCCTATAGTTGCAAAAAAGTTATTTGCGTGGTTTGCCATCATTTCTATATTTGTTTTGGCATCTATTTTTTTCGAGTTAATATTTAGATGTGCGATAGTATTTTTTTGTTTGTATTTTTGTGTGTATGTAACTTCCTTTAATATTCTCCATATTTCCTTTGGGTAATTGTTTGCTTTTTAAAGTTTTTCTTTGTAGTACATCTCCTTAGCTACTCTAATAATTTTCGTGCATATGTTTCTATATCTTTTATAGTAATTAAGTTGTTCCATGTCATACGGTGTTTGTTTAATTTGTTTGTGAATTTTGTCTCGTTTACGAATACAGTTTAATATTCTTTGTGTTATCCATAGTTTAATTTTTTTTGCTTTGTGTGTAAGTTTTATATGTTTTATTGTAGTGTAATTATTTATTTCTTGCGTTAGCGTATTTGTAAATGTATTCCAGGCTTCCTCGACATTATCTATTTGGTATAATGTATTCCAGTTTATTTTTTGGAGTTTTTCTTTTAAGTTTGAGTAGTCAATTATTTTTTTTGTAAATATTTTATGTTGTTTCGAAGTAGTGTTTTCGGTGTCTATTGCTATCATATTCATGTAGTGATCAGTGATTGTGCTTTCAAGTACTACTGTTTTGGTTTTTAGTTTTGTCTTGATCATTATATGATCTATGCAGCTTTCAGTGTTTTGTGTGACCCGTGTTGGGACATTTATTATTGGCTCCAGTCCTTGTTGTGCTAGTATTGCTAGGTATTCTATATTTTTTGGGTGTCCGTTTTGTAGAATGTTTATATTAAGATCTCCTATGATGATGATATTTTTGTATTTGTTGAGATCATTTAATGTATTGTTAAGATCAGTTAAGAAATTTGTGATGTTGTTTTTGGATGGAGATCTGTACATAGCTAGGATACATGTTTCTTTTCCATATGTAATTTGTATGCAGTTGGAGTCGATTATGTTTATTTCTTGAATGGTTGTGTTATTTTTATCACTGACGTATATAACTATACCATCATTTTGGTTTTTGTGTATTTTTGTATGGTGTGTATTATAGTTTTTGATTGTTTTTGGTATGTAGTTGTCATTCAACCAGCATTCTGTCAGCACAATGACATCAAAATTATTTTCAAGCTGTTGGAGGTATATAAAAAAATTCATCAAATTTTTTATTGATATATTGTTTTGGTGTAATATATTGATTCTATGTTTTTCTTTTGTGAATTTAGTCCAGAGGTTAATATCATTTGTACTTTCACAGTAGTGTTGATTGTCCGAATCTATATATTCCATGTAATCTGCCATGTTGGTGTGTATTTGTGTAAGTATGTGATGTGAGGTTGTGTTAGATGTACAGTCGTGTTTATGTCAGTTTATTAGATATATCGTTTAGGTGTTTTATTTCCATAACCTTTGAGTCTTTGGATTTTCTGACGAGAATTTTATGAACACTTGTTTCGACGTCACGATAACCCATTCGCGTTTTACTGAAAGTTTATTAGGAAACGTGTCAATTCATTTGTTAAAGGTCTGCAATCCCATATTACCGTTTTACGAATAATTTCAAGAAATTCTTATTAAAGTTGCAATATTTTATAAATTTTTCCCTGTACTGCTTAAGAGGAAGCTACAAGCCAAAAATGTGTATATTCTTGGTTTACCTTATATTACGATATAAGGTACCTACGGGTAATAGGCATTAAAATCGCTTGACAAACTGAGTCAAAAATTGGTTTTTATTTATTTTGTTAATAATTTTGTAGGAAAGCAAAAAAATTAATCAAATGAAACTGTCACATATAATTTTAGCTGTAATAATGTATTTTTTAAAGTTGTTTCCTTATATTGAAAACTTATTTTTTTTAGTAGTTGGCAGTTATATTTTTTATTGAGTAATTTTTTTTACTGTATTCTTCTCAAGCGAAGCGATAATAAAACCTTCAATTTATCTAAAGTATATTTTGGTATTCATAATGTACACCAATTCGTTATAATGGTTAATCAAAAAAATGATTTGGCATTAAGCTTCGCCTTAATCTATCGTTCATAATTGTATTTTATAATAATAATAATTTGAATATATGTACGGCGCTGTTTTTGTGAAAAATCATCGAATGGGCACTGTACAAATGTACGTATTTTTTAAATCGTCTGTATTAATACTAACTGCCTTTTTCTATAATCACTCTTTTCGTGTAACTGGCCCGCTCAATTTGGAATAAACTTCCCTAACAAAACGGGCTTTGAAAACAAAATTATTTTAAAAATCCTAACTTCAATAGATGTTAACTTCTTTTCAATATATTGCAATAAGCCATATTCTTAAACTTCTGGTAAAATTTTGTTTCGGTTTCCTCCTTATTGTAATTTTTATGTTTAATGTCTCCTCAGAATGTTTTTATTTCCCAACATAAACTGCCTCTCATTTTATTTTAGCTTTAGTGTTCTTGTTTTGGCCTGTACTATAAGAGTATTGTTAATTGTTTAGTTCTCTTATCATTACTTTGTATGTACCGTTTATTGTTTATGTCATGTTAGTAATTATTATTTTCCTGTGCTGTAATAGCATTATTTTTTTTTCTCTTGTCATTTCTTTGTACATTCTGTATAATTTTATGTATGCTGCACTGTAGGAGAAAATTTAAGAATATGACCACAGAATACTAACATATTTCATCCAACTTTTCGTGAATCAATATTACAAAACTATATTTATTTATTTATTTATTGGATGATTTTTATAGCGCCGCTTTTGCGAAATATCACCTCAGGGGCGCTGTACAGTTAATGCAGATATTACAAAAAAAATATATAAATATTACAAATTGAAATTGAAATTAAGTTAAATAAAATGAAGTACAGAAACAGGTGACACGGAGATGGAGAATCTGCTGCAAGAATCCTAGGTGGTGAGGAAACTGGACCAGCTGCTGCAGCGAGAGAGTCCACCGCGTCCACCAACAGTGCCAGCACGAGGTTCGTCATCCTTCCAGGTATGTGTCTGCTGCTAATAGAGCGCTGACACAATGTCCTCTCATGGATTCCAGACCTTGGCAGCACCGCTGTGACATTCGACGAAGGTAGAGGATGGAGACTCTGCAGCAAGAATCCCAGGTGGTGAGGAAACTGGACCAGCTACTGCAGCGAAAGAGTGCACCGCGCCACCAACAGTGCCAGCGCGAGGTTCGTCATCCGTCCAGGTATGTGTCTGCTGCTAATTAAGCGCTGTCACAGTATCCTCACATAGATAACAAACCTTGGCAGCACCGCTGTGACGTTCCATCTCCTTGTACACTTGTTTCTGGTGATTATGTTAGTGGTGCATTGTTCCGAAATAAAAAGCGGCGGACGAGATAATAAATCACCTTGGGCACTTGTTAGGGCTTTCAGAGTTTTCAAGAATAACATTGAAAACATCCGGCGTACCTACAGTTACCGATTCTCGTCCCAAGTTCAACTTAAGCGAATTTAGAATATTTTTAGCACAATTTTCGATTATTCATTTTTGAAACACTGCTCTCTAGTCACATTATTATTAAATTCTGATTACTAATTGGTAAGTTAATTTAAAATGTTGATTCACTGATTTTTTAAATAACTTCAAAGGATGTTGCCTCGTTTCCCTTGAAAGTACTAAAAAAACACAAAGCGGTTGGAGACGGCATGACGCGTCCAGCTGCCACAAAGGGCGCTTCACAACATGGCATTTGACCAATGAACGTGATTCTGCCTTGAAATGTACGTATTATTATTTAAATTTAAATTATTACAGGCATTCGAGTATTACTAGGACTATTCAGAATACTATCCCATCAAAACAGTATTTTCAAAATTTCTACAATTTCTAAAAAACATGAAATTCCTAACTTATTCGAATGAGGACTGAACATTGTTCCATTCCTTTTCACCTTTTTAGTATTTGACTCCTCTTATTGCGCATTTTGTGGTCTAGAAATGTGTCTTTTGGCTGTCCCTCTCTAAACAAATATCCTCTCTTCTATCAAGCCTTATCTAAAATGCCTCCCCTCCATTCAACATCCCATCTCTTCTTAAGTTCTTAAGTCTTAATTCGATTCCAATCTGGCATATAATTTTGAAATTTGACCATTTAAACAAAGTTGATTTATAAATTCACCTTCCCTCTCTCCATAATTCGAAATGATGTCCTAGAACACCCTTGAAATGTGAAAGCCAGAACATTTGAAAAAAAAAGCTGCACTTTAATATATGTGTTTAAGAAAGGAAAAGCATATTATTTTATGCAGGGCAGTACAACAGAACAAGGACCTGTTTAGAATTTATCTACTTAAATGTGATTCGTCCCTTTTTACGAAACAGATAGTGGTGAAATGCGTCGAATAATGTTAATGCGGCGTTGAGCTCACGCCATTGGTAACAGCCGTCATACCAGCCGGTGGTAGTTTCTATGTCATAATGACGGTGTAGCCAATTGAAACCGCATTTTAAGGTACGAGAGTCTAAAATGCTAAGTGTTTAATTTGGTTTTATGCATGACCGAAATTTTCCTCGTTTTCAGCACTTGGAAACATCGTTTTACTTATATTCACTATCTAACTATCCAAATCATTATAATGATTTGGATAGTTATAATTTATTATAAACTATACATTTTTCTTCAATTTTAAAATCATTAAATTTTTAATGTGTACCTACACTACACTTGTATCGAGTGTACCGAAGCTTACGGAATTTTATAGCACCGCAAGGGAAAGGTTACTATTTAGCTTTGTGGAGATGTGGTGTTATTTTAAATAAAAACCCTCACTGGTTTCACATTTTCCAAACAAAGTGGAAAATAAGTTGGATATGAAAATGCAAATGTTTTAATGATAAAATTTTTGCGGTCCGGTTGATTTTTAATTTTGTACTTAATTGGAATTTTCGGGATAATCGAATCCTTTGTAGGCGGTTGAGTGTATGTAGTGGTGCTGCTCAAATATCATAAACTATTATGGATCCATATTAGTGAATCGGTTCAATCGCAATATTTCCTGTAAAGATTATATGATTTTAGTACCACGATTTTTCAATCGTTCAAATTTGAAAAAATAACGACGTATTTTTTAAAAACTTTTACGCAGTTAGCTTACAATATGTTCCGGGATCATTTATGTTATCAAAATATAGGATTATACATTTACAGTGGAAACTGTTTCCCCAGATGAGAGACGACCATTCAAAATCTCAATATTGCTCAAAGAGTTACTACCATGTTAAGTGACCAGATCTGAATAGCAACGTACTTCCAAACCCAACCTTCTTTATCTAATCTCATTCTCTCCAACCCTTACTCCCTTCAGATGAACAAGGTACCCAATATTGGGGATGCCATAGCTCTCAGCTAGCTCTTTAACAGGAAGTGGTACTGTTTTGGGATATTCCTATAAAAAAGAGCATTCAAAAATGGTTAGTAAAAAATAGAATTGGGTTTTTTTAAACGCACTCCATTCACGAATTATAAAATCGCAATATAGGACAACCCTTATTTTATTAATACATTTACAAGTAGTTATTTTTATTCCTTGTTACCGTCAATGAAAGTAAAGACTGAATTATGTAGAAATGAGATCCCTGTGGCGTGTATGTGGTAAAATAATGCAAGGCGTAAGCGTAATAAGTAAGATTATAAAAAGACGCATTGATTGTTTGGGCATATAGAGCGGATGAAGGAAGAAGAAAGGAGTGTATTGAGAATAGAAGCAAAGGAAGACGTAGCACGATCAAGTGTAAGAAAAACAGAAGGGTTTTTTTTATTAATTTTTTTTCTGGTACATACATTGGTATAATTTTACAATAAAGGAAACACTTTTTTATATAAACAGTTAAAAAGTAAAGAATAATACATTTAGCAGATTAACCAAAAAAAATCCCACATAGACATCGCCAGTTCGTGGGTATACTTGTGTTTATTAACAGTTAAAATTTTACTCACATACATACATTATCTTTGTAGAAGATTAGAAAATAAAATTGAAAAAATAAAAAATCGGTGTTTACAGAATTACAATTAAAAAGACATGATTGAAAAATATTAAAAAAAAATTAAATTAAAAATGTTAATTTACATCAGGTCAGATGTTACAGCAGGTCGGATGTTGCGGCAAGTAAATGTTTGTATCATGGAGAGTAAGACTCAATATGATTTATCAAACAGTTAAAAAGTAAAGTAAAAATCATTTAACAAAATAACCAAAAAACCAACCATTTGTTAAAGTTAAAAATTTTACTCACATACATACATTAAGAAGATTAGAAAAATATAAAAAAAGAAAAGAAAAATGTTAAGATACATCAGTTCAGATGTTACAGCAGGTCAGATGTTACAGCAAGTAAATGTTTGCATCAATGGTATTTATCCAAGACTTATTACACTTTTATATTTTTTGTAGGGGGATTTATTTTTACATTCAATTTCTGTAGTTTTATAGAGAGCATTATACATTTTTGGTGTTATAAAATACGCATGTCTTTGCGCAAGTCTGGTTTTACACAGTAGAACTTTAAAAACATTATTTAACCTATTACTTAATCAGTTTTCATTTTTTGTAAAAGGGGATTTCGAGCAAATATATATTTTAAATATTGTAAACAGTAAATTTTTCTTATCTCAAACAATTTAGCTTCTTGGAATAATTGCAGGGAGGGGTAGTTCATATCTTTATGCAAAAATATCTTTATTATTATTTTTTGCGTTGTTTCTAGTGGCTTAACATGCGTACCATACACTCCCCCCATCCAATTATTCCATAAGATACTTATGATTGCATGATACACCAATTTCATTCTTTTAATGTCGACTATGTAATTTAAACGTTTAAAAATATAAGTTAAATACCTAAGTTTATTTACGAGCTTTTGTATGTGATCTGTCTATTTGAGTTGGCTGTCTATTATAATACCTAAGCATTTAACTGTATTCGCCATATTAATTTCTGTACAGTTAGAGCATGAGACAGGATTTGTATGAAACGATGTTAACGTGAAAGTGTGTCCCAAGATTGAGTTCTTTGGCGGACAATACTAGAAGGGTATTCCTGCGAGGAAACGGCATTATGGTTAGTTAGGTAGTTTGTTACTGTTTCTTATTCAGAATAAAAACAACGCTTCATGTATTTCCGAAGAAAATTATTTTCTTAAAAGGCTCCATCTAACTAAATATGCATGTAAAGAAAAAATGTCTCCTTAGAGGAATATGAAAGTTATACTGTAACTACAAGAATATGGTGATGTTCGAGAAAGGCGTCCGGGTTATATGATACTATGAGATTGGATAGGTTCTCAAGCTCTGAATCCGAGTAAAGAGGAGCCTATTATCGCTTGTCTCTGAGAGGGGATGATCAAGCCTTAAATAATTTGGATATATTCAAACATCAAATAGTTACCCAAAAATACCTATTTTATCTCTGTTTGAATGAGTTTGAAAGACATAGACGGCAGTTGGTCCAATAAAGGATTATCTGAAGATTACAAAACTTTTTTTCAAGTTACTAAAAGAATATCTTTATGCCTTGGCAAGCGTCATAATTAAAAAATATAACTGCACAATATCGCTGTTAAATGAAACGATATTAGTTATGAGGTATTTCATTGGCGCAAACTGATATTTTTCCAGAGGTTCCTTGGTTTTAATGTGATGAAGGACAATAACCTTCAAAGATTAACTATACAAACATTTTGAACACATATTATTCCTTAAATTTTTTTCAATGGGTTAATTCAACATATAACAGGTAATTTTACTACATTGTTAACATCACTATTTTTATTATTATTTATGCTGAATGGTTTAGGATGAAATACGTACTAACTTATCATTAATGACATTGAACAATATGGGTAAACATATTATATTAAGTTTAATAAATCGAAACATACATTTGTTTAGATCGCTTTATTTTGATGGTAACAATGTTATGTGTATTTTAATTTAATAAATAATAACCATCACAAAGTGAAAATCACTAAGAAAAATTATTATGAGTTTAGCGGTATTATTCAAATTATTAACAAACAAAAATAATTCCTTACAATTTCATCTTAGTTATATGTTCCCACTCACCTCATATTCTTTCTCCTCCCACTCTTTAATATTCACTAGTGACGCCTCCGCCCCCACTTTATTAACCGAATTTTGAATTATTATTCATGTTAAGGCAATGCCATACGTAGTAAGGCAAAATCATGTGTTTTTGGTTTGAAAATTTTGTCGCCTAGAAATGTTTCAGATGCTTTAATTAAATAATGCGAGTAGAATACATCTTGGCCTTTGAAATAATCGAGTATTTTTTGATAAGTATTTTTATAAACCCAGAAAAAAATAATGTATAAGGCCTATGAAAACTGCTTTAAAGTTAAAAATCTCCTACTTACGAACCCATTTTCGGTTATGATTTCATTGTATAATGTGGCAAAGCAAGTTATTTATAAAATGATAGAAAAAAATTAAATATTTATGCATGAACATCCACAAAATAAAATAAAATGCACTGTTGGGTCATGTTTTTTTTCTTGCAGGGAATTTAAACCTTATCGCCATCTACGTAAGGGTTGTTATTGATAGCGGCTCAATTTAAAACATTACACGACGTAAAGCATCGTCTTAATTCAGTATATATTTTACCCAGAAGAAAGAAAGGTGATTTTGAAACCGGTCACTAAAAAATAAAGTGGTTTGAAGAAACTAACATCGTTTTAATAAATTATAATGGATAACCTCAAAGTGATAGCTACATTCAATCGTATAAAATTAATTTAAATTGCTTAAGTAGAATCTAAATTGGTTTCATAATTATGTTAAATCTATTTACACAGAAAAACCTTACTAACTCATGCTTAAACAGCTAATGGTAAAATGGCTAAAAGTTAATTTTAAAAACTTTTCTAGTTGGAAACCCCTATCAAAAGACGATTTCCTTTTCCATGTCGCAGCTTCAGCCGCCAGTCGCCAGATGGCTCAACTTTCCCGCTAATGGGAACGTTGGGGGCGCTTGTGACGTCACATCCGACCACCCAACCCCCTAAACCTCTTTATAATATGGCCACATCAGTTTTATTTCACGCCATTTTCCGCCCCAACCCTTATCGAATACGGGACTTCGTTAAGGAAAAATCACAAGATTATATTATTTATAGGCCCAGTGGAATAAGTTCGTGGAATGTGATATTTGAATGAGGGAGATCTCTTGTAAGGCGATCAAGCCTCTGACGTTATGGGTTATCATTGATTGGGGATGATTCCCCAGTCAGATATACGTAAAGAACAGATACATGTATTTTGCATACGGATTACTAGGTGACTATGAAAAGATTGCGTTTCATATTATTTGATTCGTTTTAGACTACTTTTTAGTAACTTTTTCCCATTCGTGAGTCCATATTAACGCTCGAGATGATATTTCAATATGAAAAATGTCATGATTTTAACTAAAGGAAGAATAATTAATCATTTGCAATCAATGGGAACGGGCGGGCGAATTCCTAATTTGTATTCAATGTTTTTAGAAACCTACGGTTTCCTTATAGGTAAATCATTATAGATTTCAATAATCTTCTTTCATGATTTGATGGCCTCCATGGTTAAGTGGTTAAAGGTTTCTAATTCCGGCGTGCCCAAATACATTTTATTTCATTAATGTGCTTTCTATTATCATTTAAAAATAATATGTAATATATTTGCGGCACATTTTAGAATGGTAGATATTTTCTGTATCGCCCTGGTAAAAAACCACCATTCAGAATCGAACCGTTGCTTGAAATAGCTTTATCCGTGTATGGTGACAAGATCCAATTCTCCACTATCCGCTTTCTTACCTTAATCTTCTCCCCAATACCAAAAGCCTAGCAAATTACCCCAATTGGGGATACCATCATTTCATTCCAGACTTTATAAGATTGGAACTCTTTTGCGTTGCCATAATCTTTTTAATTGCAACAAATATATCAAGACTGAGTCATTTAGATACTCGCTTATACCTAGATTGCATGCAGTTGGCAATGTTTTCTCAGAAGTAGTAGATGTGTTCAACTGCAATGAATATAGTTATACGAAAGCTATAATAACATACCTCAAAAACAATAATCAATGTCAGGAATGATAATATTCTTCTGCATGGCTCCTATATCATATTTTACTACATCTTTACTATTTACTTCAGATATCCTAAAGTGTTGGCTAACATATGTATTATTTTACTAAAAAAATATTATTTCTTATCCATAAGTATCATTGAATCGCTGAAAGCCCTGAATTGTTAATACCATGTTGCGATGCCTACTAAGCCATTCCAAGGACAATTAATTTTTTTGTAACAATAAACTCACTACTGACTATTATAATAGACACCGCATACTTCGGCTTATGAAAGGTCTTATACAAACCTAGTATAAATTAATTCAACTATTGTTACACTGGTATACATTTCTTTTGAATTATACATTGTTTTACTGCACTTATATTAATAACTGCATCACTTAGTGTTTTTGTTTTCGATTATCACTCTATTGTAATAGCCATTTTATGGCGTTTGAATAAATAAATAAGTGCCATTCTTAAAATATTGTTATTTTTCTATTTGGGAGCAAACGTAGTAACAAAAATTTTCTACTCTGGAAAATAAAAAAAGACCCGAATTATTTTCTTTGGCGGACACGTGATCCCACCATATAAGATACAAAACTGTTGTCTGCAATTATTACTCACAAATATAGACATTTAAATTTAACAATATCAAATATGGAAACGCTACCAACCATAAGAATTTAAATTCCTAAAGTGATTAAGAAACGAGAGATGTAAGAGTAACTATGATATTATCCTATGCATCCACCGCAGCTCAAGATTCGCTAAAGGCCCCTCGAGAGGGGTCCTCTCGCCTCGCTGGCCTGACAAGTAAGCGATACATTTTAAAATAATTGACTTTGAGCTTTTTCTGCCATGAAACTCCTCCGACTTCAATTATTTTTATGGCAAAAGCTCCTGGCCGCTTGGGCTCAAGGAGTGACTGATTTATGCATGAAATCCTTCAGAGTACTTTGAATTCTGTAATAATTTGTGGGGTTATTATTAAAAGTTTGTCAAAGCTTTTAAAATATGTTCAATTAGTCCCATCTTTCCACTTACAACTGATGAAAAATTTCAAACCTAATCATAAATTTAATGTATCAAGGTACTTACAATTATGTAAATACATTATTTTGGTTAACTTTCCTGCTGTGGAGTCTTATAATGTTTAAATCACAGACCAATATACTTGAAAATAAAGTGTAATAGAATTATTTTTTATGAAACACACATTATCAGAATAAAAATATACCCAATATAAATGTTTAAATAAGGTAAATTAAGGCCCCGTAGTAAGCGTTCAAAGATGGTTTGAAATGGAGATTTGTAAATATGAATGTTAGAGGGTTATATTAAAAACGATGAAAATAGTTAATAAACCACGACTCATTTGAAATATCTTTACTTGTATTTAAAGATAGACTGTCAATTTTTTGTGACTATCACATAATACCTACATGACAGAAAAAAGCGAGTTTTTAATAATTTTCCGAACTTACTTTGCGATTTTTTTCTATCGAGGGAATTTCATATAATTAACGTTTCGGCGTAACAAATGTACCTATGGATATTAACTTCAAAAATAACGTTTTAGCATTGGGTTTTCGGGGACTTAAAAGTATTTATTTTAAAAGAAAATGTATTTATTTAAAAAAAATGTATTTATTTTGAATGCTGTTGAAATAAGATCCGTGAGGCGTATGTGTGGTAAAACCATGTATGGTCATGTGAGGAATGTAGAGATCTTCAAAGAGTGCAAGGCTGATGTAAATGTAATGAGTAAGATTAAGAAAAGGACGCTAAGATGGTTTGGGCATGTAGAGTGAATGAGCGAAGAAAGGAGTGTAAGGAGGATATAAGATGCAAATGCGAATAGTAGCAGAAGTCGGGGACGCCCGAAGAAAACATGGCACGATCAAGTGAATCGGTTACTCAAGTTGGGCCATGTCGAGAGTCAGAATAATAGAAGAGTATGTATGAATGTGAATGAGGCAAGAAGTGTGCCAAGACTGAGTTGTTTGGCGGTCCGTCCTCTCTGAAACGGCGTGATGGTTAGTTAGTTATTTCGAAAGAAAATTTTTTACGCAGACCAATAAAACTGTGTGTATTCATTTGGTATTAATTTGGGGGGTGTAAGATATATTATTAATACTTTTTTTAATTCTATTTTCATGTTTTTCAAAAAAAAATTTTTCTTAGAAACCTTTTTCATCGTTTGCATGATAAATAATTTGCGAATATTATATAGTCAGTCGGAAATGTTCTCTTTCTATTATATATAACTTTAATAATGATTTATTTGTATATCTACCTGTTGTAAATTAAATTTAATCTCATATTGATCCTTGTACCATGATTATGCAAATTTAAAATGCCAAGAAAATCCAATCACCTATGTACGAATAAATTATTCTACGCTACAAAATGATTAAACATTATACGGTAACTAAATATTAGGTAAATAAATTGGCAGGTCGTTACGTGTTATTATTGATAACTCTGTATCATTAATTATTTATTTATGCACGCCTATGAAATGGGCTATTAAACATAAAACGTATAAAACAAAGAATGTTAAACGTAACAAAGTGCAATAATTACATATGTATATGTGTAACTTGCTGTTTGTTTTCTGTCATTTTTGATTTTTATTTACATAAGTTCCATACAGGAGGCCCTGAGAGAGAAACTCCCCCAAGGCCTATATCATCTTTGAGGATGCTGTGCGGATGGTCTTTTGCGTACCACGCAACATATAAAAAAATAAGATACACGGTGTCTGGGGGTATCACGGTGTCCTGGTGTCATTGTGCAAGAACTTCAGGAGCTGATTCTACCTAGTAGTAGAAGTAACATAGATAAATGAATATTTCCGAAATTCCTTTGTATTTTTCATGCACAAAAATATTTTTCCATGCAAACAATTTAACTTTTTTACCTGAAAACTGCTGTAGGTATAGTTGGAATTTACTATCGTGTAAAATCGCCTCCCGAAATTTGTGCAGTTTACCTCCGGACACCCTGTATAATTGCTCTTCATCGTTTCAAATAAGAATAATTTAATGTGATCGTAGGAAGAAATGTCTTTTCGGATTAACATTAAGTTAACATTAAGTCCTAAATCCTGTATCTAAATTTCGCCAATAAACAATTAGATAATGCTAATTAAGTGTTAATCTCAAGTGACCTACCAGGTAAGTATTGTACTGTATATTTTCTCCATAAATAGTTAAGTAATAACATAGATCACTGTAGAAATGTATTATAAGTTTGTACAGCGCCCTTGAGGTGATTTTGCACAAAAACGGCGCTATACAAGTCATCCAATTATTATTATTATTATTATTATGTACCCATATAACTCTTAAACAAAGTACTGATATGATATACCTCAGCAACATTGATAATAATACACTAACTACCTCTTATTCCTTATTTTAAAAATATGATATCACCCTTGCAAAGGGCATCGTCAAAATCAAAACCTACAGAGAATAAATTATTAAATGACTGTGATTTTTAACAATGATTTGTTATATTATCAAAGAAGATAAGAATATTAAAAAAACTTAATATTATTGCGCTCTCGTTAACTAAAAATATAGTATTTATAACGTTAACTGACTGTACAAGTTCAGACACCGATACCATTATTTTATCATCACCAACTTTGCTATTAGAATAATTAAATTCGGGGTAAGAATAACCGATGGGCGGATGGGCCAGTGGGCCAATGTCCCATTCAGAACGGACACAAACGAGCCCTTTGTACCGCTTCCTTTGCCTTTTCGCCCTGTACATTAGCATTGAATTTCATTCTGAATTCTGGCCACTTCTTGTTTCGCATAGAACAAAAAGCCAATATCCCTAATGAAAGTCTTGCATCAAAGCCGAATCAATCTTTGATCCGAATATATCGAATTCCCGGATAATGGACGGAACGGATTCATTGATTCGCGTCCGATACAGCCTTTCGGATCATTCATTGGAATACTTCGAATTCTGTTTGGGTTCCGGAGCTTTCGAAATTTTCGTTTTTAATCCGACTAATTAATTCAGATAATCCAATTATTTAAATTTTCATAACCTTAACGTTTCATAAAAGAGTATGAATATTTGTGCAAATGAGAAAGAAAAGGAAATATTATGATTGTACCCACTTGAGCGATTGTTAGCATATTATGCCAAGTTGCAAACACGGTTTGAACGATTGTTTGCCATAATGTGCCAAATTTAGAGAACTTAAGAATATTGGATTTAACGTCGAAATCAAGGTGGGTTCATTGGCCTTAAACCGCAGTAAGCAGATTTATATGTTTATTTATTAATATTTTAAGGAATGGTTATAATTAAATATTATTGTTTTATTATATTGTTTTATGTAGAATTACTTTATGTTTGTGATACTCTTATGTTTGCTTCACTCAAATGTAAATTGTTAACCTCGATACAGTGTTAGTACTAGTGAGGTGAAAAAAAAAGTGTTTTATGTATAGTGAAATGCAATAAATAAATAAATAATTAATATATGACACCAATCGCTCCAGTGGAATAGTAACATTAACGACATAAGTGATGAAGTCGTGTAAAATAATATTCTTAGCCTACGGACCTACGGTCGACTTTGCCTTAGCAGGCCTAGAAAATAAATCCTTCCGCAGGGTTTATTCGAATTATTTTTGATGAACGTAACACTAAAATTTAAATATTTCTAGAGGGATCCTTCGGGAAGTTAATAATTCATCGTCTAGAAAAATAAAATTTTGTGCTTACCTCTAATTGTATAGTTAAAAAACGTTTTATAAAATTTTACATAAGATATTTTATTGGTGAAGTCCTGTTTTAATTAATACTAAATATAAATAACTTACACCCTTAGGAATCCCTCTAGAAACATTTTAGATTTTAGTAATACGTACATAAAAATAATTAAAATGTGAGTGTCGAGCAAACCCCCGTTATACGGACATCCGTTAATACGGACATGTGTCTAGTGTGGTAGTCGAAAAGCATGTAAAAAACCTGTATCCAAATATATTTTTATGAATAAAGAAAAAAAAAAAGTTTTATGTCGCCTTCACAGAATTTCTAGTGTGGAGTAGTTTGGTAATTATTCGGGGTTTGAAACGTCGTCAATGGTTATCAGTATATAATATATATATATAAAAAGACGATACATAAATGGGTGTGTTGTTAATCGATGTCACAAAAAGTAGTACAATAGATTTATTCGAGCACATTGAAACAATTTTTATGTTTCGTAGAATTGCTTCTGATTAATGATAAAATGCACTCGGGGCTTACCGCTTGTTCCAGATGTCAAAATAAAAAGGAACATGGGAGAATTCGACAGGAACAAGAGTTTCAAATTACTTTTGTATTTGCACCGAGTAGATTTTCTTTACTTCATTTTCCAGTAATGTACTATTTCCATTTGGTTGGTTTAAAAAATAATGCTTTTCACAACACAGTTACAAATTTACATTTAGATCTAAAACCATACTTATGTTTTATTTTATTTAAAAAAAGAGATGTTCAATATCCAAAAACTTAAACTGCGCGATAGAGGTAAAACGTATTGTATCAAAATCACAAATTACGAAATTATGAGGAACATCATAGAGATTAGCTGCTGGAATGAAATAAGATCACATAAATTTATATAAATAAAAATTTAAATGTTCGTTTGTTCAAAATTTTAAATCTCCGTTCTTCGCCGATGGCTTTGAAAATTTTGACACATTGCACGAGTACGCGTGCGTTTTTGTATGGCTATATTATATAGATGTCACCTGTGACAGATAAAAACATGCTTTTTTAAACAGCGCCATCTGTTGGACGTAAAAGCAACACGCACTATTTGTTTTCCTATTTGCACAGACAGACTGAGCAATAGCAACGCGTGGCAGTGTACAGGTAGTTGTTTATATATTTAGCTCGTATTTAAAAAGGCGGTAGGGACTAAAAAGAAAGTTCTCAAGCTCAAGTACTGATTCTGTGATTATCGTTAGCAAAAGTATTAAAAAATATTTAATGTAATAGAACAGTGCGGAAATTCTCACAATCACAATGCGGAAATAATAAAGTTATAGTTTTTGTTAAACTTTGCAGAAATAACAAAAGCACATTTGTGTGGGTAAACAAAAGTATGTACTTTATTATGTTGTCATCTAAGGTATTATTAACAATCTTCACGCCTTACTAGTATTTTATTATTTGTATTACAAAGCTTTTATAGAATATCTACAAAACCTGTTTTCTTTCATAATATAAGTTGGTAGCGTTTCACTTCAATTCTCTATTATTCAATTCTTCTATTGAGTACTAATGGACATACGACAAACGAATACATTGTGAAAAAAACATAGAATTTCTCTTCGTGCGAGGGAGGTGGGGGTTGGGCGTGAGTGTGGGGAGGGGTAGGGGTAGTTCTCGGAAGATTTATTGATTCCTTTTCAGTGTGTGTTTCCTCCGAGACAGTCCCAAATGATAAATTACCTTGACAAAACACTACGCATTTGACTCGGGGATTTCGAATCTTTCAAATACTTTTCAGGATGTATCAGGAATACATAAAATACCATTCGGTATTCATCAAATGAGCCGAAATGTGGGTCCAACCAATGATAGAGAATTCTCTACATTTTACCTCCACCAACGAATTAAACTTTTCTTCGTTGGCTTCATGGCTTCAACGCACTTAAGCCGCTACCAACTATCAAACAAATAATCCGCGATCTGGGCGGCCCGGCTCACAGCGAGGTTAGCGAAGGGATTAAGTATATATTTTCTTTAAAGTAGCTACATACGTTTGCAGCAAAGGGTCAGAGAAATATATAACGTGATTTTTGACCAATATTGTAATGGTTTTACCTTTTTTATAAATTCGCAAGTAATTGGTTGGTGCAAAGAGTAGCTTTTACTAATGCCGCCACTGAGGTTTGCGGCAATAGTATAATAATATCATTAGAGGAAACTGGGTGATACTGTCAAAAGGGCTAAACCATTGATCGTGTGAGCACGAATACACCATGTATAGTCACAATTGATTTGATATTCTTTATTTCCCCCTTTTTCTGCTTAATTATTTATTTGCTAGTTGGTAGCGACAATCAACGTTTCATAAACATGCTAGCAATGGCGGTGAATGACTTTTGGAATATATTCTATAATATATATTACCATAGTTCAAAAATTCATTTTAGTTTGTGCTGTAAAGTGTACAAAAATATTCTTATATTATATACTAGTTTTATACTTTGTATAAAACGGTAAAAATATCACACTTTTCAAATGAAATCATCTTTGTTGTTATTAGACCCAGTGTTGTTACCTCTATATCGCTGGTTGAAACTTTGTTTTGGGATAAATCGACGCTGGAAATGTATGTCGATGATGTGTCAGAGAGATAAAACAAGTTGAGGTTCTTGTTATGGATGTATTTTGTTTCCAACCCTTGATTCTGTGGGGGATGGAGATTACTTTGAGGCGGAGCTTTTTTAGGCTGTAGTCTTCTCCCTTATACTCGTACTACCTATTTCAAGTTTACTTCACGCTTCTACTCCCATGGGTATATTTACAAACAACAAATTTAATGTACGAATGATTGGAGTCTGTGCCAAAGGGTAAAACAGTTTCATTTGAGATGGCTATATTCGAATAAATTTCTCAATATTCTTTTCTGTGGTTTTAAAAAATAATTTGCCTGAAACAATAATTATTTTTTTTAAAGTAAATCTACATTGGATGCATTTGTTAATTTTATTTCAACCTCCATGTTAGGGGTGTAGGGATTCCCAAGTGTCATGGTTTTGGTATATTGTTTAAACCTATTTTTCATAATATTATTTACAATATGTACTATTTTTGTAAATTGAATAATAATTATATAATTAAAGTTATAAAAGAAAAACATCAGATCAAAATGGAGTTACAGAAATTAAACTTAACAACAATAAAAAAATAATAATGGATAGTTTGAAATATGTATAAATATATATACTAGTGCAGATTAGTGAAAAAACAGGGGATATTATAAAAACAATTTTGAAAAAGACAACATATTTTTTTGTTAAAATATTTGTATCTTGGTAAGTGTCTACTCTATCGCATGTCTGAATTTTTCTTAATACAAATAGTTCAATTTTGAAAATGACACTGCAAATTCGAGTTCATTGAGCGAGAAGAATTTCATGAAGAATAACGCACCTCATAGACAATTGAAAATAATAAGTATGTTTGATAGCATAAATCAAAAAAAGAGGATGACTTAAAATTTATAGCAATTCTTTAATACTCGAAGATTTGTCTAGCGTCGTTTGTGTGAGAAATCACCAAAAAGGCGATTTTATTTGTTTTATATTATGGAAACAAACAGTACATAAATTAAATATTTCAAGGTGGGTGCCTATGATATTTTTCCTTGTAATGTCTCATGTGTGGTATGTATATTCAGTAATTACCGGCTGAGGTGTGTAGTGTGTAGGTGTGTGTGTGCATATGTATGCGCATTGAATAATTTATAATATTATTGACTTAACGCCATTTTTAAATTTTAGCATTGAATCCGAAAAAATAAAGTTTAGACGAATATTATTGAATATGAGAACAATGAAATTAATTGGAGAATGAGAAGCTGCAATTATTCTGTATTTAAGCATAATGAAGCAATTAAGTAATGGAAAGAAGTGGGTTGCAACGGAGCATCGGAAAAAGAATTAAAAAAAACTCAAATTCCTCATAAGAATGCTAAGAGATGCACATTAAGTAAATACCCGTAGGCACTTTTATGTGAAATATTACGAAGTTGGATCTTACTTATGGGTGTGTGAATATGAGTAAGATGAAAATAATTAATAAAATCTTTCTTTCCAAAATCAAACCTGTCAGTAATAATAATGTTTAAATGACCATCACAAACCACACTAACGTAATGTTCATTGTAATTAGTTAAGCACTATAAAATATTTCTCAATAATTCATAGGATTCAGAGTTGCTCCATCTCCAACAACGCAATTATTAAAATTTATTATTATTATTAACTCTGTAAATGTGCGCTAACGTGGTTTATACGTATAAGAAAATGATCAAAAAAGCTCACGTACGACCAGTTTTCCGAGAGAAAATGATGAACGTCTTGTAACGATAACATTTTCCTAAAAACTTGGCTTCTTTCTCGGAATGCGTTAATATTTTCTAGAACTGTACAACAAAGGAGACAAGTTCAATAATGAAAATAATTATTGACAATGAAGCTATCGGTCAAATGATATTTGTTTATTTGTATTGTTAATGCCTTTCGACTTTTACATAATATAATTTGCACTATAAGACAAAAAATATAACATTAAATCTAAAATGCGTATGTAATACTGAGCCCTTATGAGCGTGTAAAACAGCAAACGATAGTAAAAAGAAGAAGGAGCATAATGTGTAAATAAAAAAGCAAAATGAAATCCTATAATTTTAGTCATATAATATTGGAATGCCAACAAATGTGTATTCGAGGGAGTACCCAAAAGAAACCGAACTGTTAAATCTTCAAAGTTTTTCAACGGTAATTTACAAAAACGTGCGCCGAAATAACCATGTCAATGCCAAATTTATATTTTGAAAATACATTGTAACATTGTGACAAAAAATAAAAGGTAAATGAATGTAAGCTTGAGGCGATGCCATACGTAGTAATGCAAAATCATGTGTTTTTGGTTTGAAAATTTGGTCGCCTAGAAATGTTTCAGATGCTTTAATTAAATACTGCGAGTAGAATGCATCTTGGCCTTCAAAAAAGTATTTTTTAGATAAGTCTTTTTACAAGCCCAGAAAAAAAATTATGTATAAAGCCTATGAAAACTGTTTAATGTTCAAAATCTCCTACTTACAAACCCATTTTTGGTTATAATTTTATTGTATAATGTGGTAAAGTAAGTTATTTATAAAATGATCGAAAAAAATTAAACGTTTTTCCCTGAAAATCCACAAAATAAAATAAAAGGCACTTTTTGGCCATGTTTTTTTCTTGCATAAATCAAAACAGGCGGATGGTGTTAAGCGGGAATTTAAACCTTATCGCCAAATACGTAAGAGTTGTGGTTGATAGCGGCACAATTTAAAATATAACAAGACGAAGTGCATCACCTTAATAAACTATATTAAAAAAAAATGTTTGGGTTAGTACTCGTTTAGCGGAAGGGCTGAAAAAAGAGAATAACAAAGATGTTATTATTTTTTTTTTAATTAGGAATGTTTTAGATTTTTTTACTGAAGAACTATAAACTATTTTAAAGATAAATTATTATGCAATATTACAATTTCTAAAGATTTATGAAAAATATCCATAAATGGAAGGAAAAAACTGAGTAAGGCTTAAATTTTTTAGTTGCAAATTGCATACTGAGGGTTTTTTTTATATTACCGGTAACCCGGTCGTTTATGAACATCAATGGTTATTTACAAATCATGTGCGCTACCTGACTCACTAGACAATATCTGTTCTAAGCCGGGTAGCAGTAAAATAATAATAATAACATTGGACAATTTTTATAGCGCCGCTTTTGTGAGATATTACCTTAGGGCGTTACAAATATTTTGTAAACAAATCAGGGCTTCATAAAAAAATACAGAAAATACATAAAATTTTACATACATATATAAAAATAATTGACGAATGTTTAGTGTGAGAGTTTTTATTGAGATGGAGTACCACATAAAAACCTATCATATGGATAGAGTAAAGTTGTGTTTAAAAATAAAAAATAAGTAAGAAAAATGCTTTAGCAATTATATGTGGTGAGCAACAACAGTCTAATCTTTGTGCTGGTGTTGCAAAATCAATGACATGGAAATACAACAAACTTAACGCAGCGAAGTAATTTCTAATTTTAGTACGGGATTGGCTGTTTGTTGCACTTATAGAAAGCAGAGTTGTTTTGGAATAGATGTGTAGTGTAAAACAATTTCAACTGAACTGTGATTTAGGCTTTTGTTGCATCAGAAGATTGAAGACATCGCCCTATGAAAGGGCTGATTAACAAAAAGTTTACCCTACTTTAGGGGCGTTAATACAAGAATAAAGTAAGTATATTTTTATGTGAAAATAGAATACTTTGTAAACACCATTACTTAATCAAAAAGGATTGACATGTTTTTCAAATTATTATTTTATTTTAATACTCGTTCTAAAAATGAAGTTATTTGACTTGACTCCCTTGTCCAATCCATCCTCGCTCTGTTCTGGCAGTCTTTGTCCCTCATTGAATAACTATAATGGAGCGGCGGATGAATGGCGGAATCGGTGGAGGATGAATAAGGCAGAAGAAAAGGCGCCCGGGGCAGAATGGGCGCCGGAAATCGTTCCCGGCTTTTTCTTGGCGCCTTTCTTTCTTGTTACCGCCCCAACCCCTCTCTACCCCAAAAAGAGTTCTGGTATAGAAAAGTAGTAGAGATGAAATAATGTGTTAGATAGGTACGTCTATTAAAAATACTATGAACAATTTCATCGATTCCTAGGTAGGTGTTAATTCCACGAAAAAAGGGAGTTCAGGGATGTACCTGAAAAATTTAACTAGCAATTCCTTACCTTATTTGGAGCAAAAACTTTAACTAGCCATTTCAATTATTTAGAGCAAAAAACGTTAATGAATTTTTGTTCCCATGCGAATATTTTTGTTCAAATTAAAACATTTTCAAAAAAAAAAAATGACGGTCACTGTGGTTGAGGGGTTAGGATGTCGACTAACAAACAGCATATCGCGGGTTCCAAACCCGGCATGCGCAAGTAAATTTCATGATATTAATTTGTGTTATTTCAAAAATTACTCATTAAAAATAATATATTTGGGGCACGTTCCATACTCTCGAATTAAAGATACTCTCAGTATCGCCCTTGTGTAAGACCATCATTCAGAATTGAAACGTTGTTTTATATGGCTTTGGCCATGATTGGTGACCACATCCGAATTAGCCATATACCTACTTCCCCACCTTCTGTTTCCTATCTCCTTTCTCTCCTCACTACCTTCAGCAACATATGATAACTCGATTGGGGATGGCACAATCTCACTGGCTTAAAATATTTCACATTTCATCACCCCAACATTCCAATACCTACTATTTTTATGTATATCTTAGGTGAAGAAAAAGGAAGTCACCCAACACCAAAAGGACAACTGCATTATATTTTTACTCCAAATAAGCTCAGGAATTGCTGGTAAAGTAAGTTAGAGAGGTTTCTTAATACGATTTTTTATTGCGCCAAGTATTTAATTTGAAATTGGAAGTATGGCAAAGTTATTGAAATGTAAAATTAATAGGCTTTTTTTCCAGCGTATCTTTTAGAATGTACCTACACTCTAGAAAGTAATAAAAAATACTGCAATGTCCTTTACCGGAAACTGTTTAATTATTATTAACAAATGCGAAAATCAATCAAGGTTTATAAAAACAACCGTTTTCCATTCCTATTTTAGGACTAACACTTTTTAAAGACTCCTATTATTTAAAAGAAATAATAATACATGGTACTTCGATAAAAAAATTAAATTAAATCTTATGCCTATCTTATGTTTATAATATTACTAGTCGATTCCCCGCACTGCTTTGCTATTGCTAATGTCTTTCTCAGGCGTCTCCGACTAATTCCACCATTCACTTATGTAAACCACAATATTACTGTAGAAAAACTACATTAAATCGACTTAAATTAACCTCCGTATCTCATTACGGTGCAGAGGTATTGTGTTAAGCATTTCTCGGGCGTCCCCGAATTATTCTACCATTTTAACATCTTTAAACACTTCTGGCACTAATAACAACAAACTTTGAAATTTTCAGCGATATTGGTGGACTACTTTTAGAGTTTTGCGAGCACAAACAAAACGAATTTTTACATAATAATATTAGTGAATAGTTAGAATTTAACTCAATCACTTGGAATGCATTTTATAATATAAGATATTGTCCTGCCACAGACCGCCTTCTATGTAGGGAAGTTAAATTTTGTGGTTGTATGATTTTTGGATTAGAATTCTAAAAAAAAAAAATAAAATCGTTGAAAAAGTTTGTATCTTGACAACGACGCCACCTATCGGTATAAAACTATTCTATATTTCAAGCTGAAACCATCCATACACATTCACAATTTTTTGTCAATTTACGTAAACACAGTGACACGTGATTTTTATATATTAAGATAAATCTTTGCAATGGGAAAATTAAAACATTCCCGAAAGATTTTTGAAATTATTTTTATCTAATTTTACGGTAAAATGTTATATCCTCACCATTATATTTAAACATTGCCAATTGAGGAGGTACCTACACGCATTCACAATATTCTTAAATGCTTAATGAAAAGCTCCTATGCAAGATGGTCGCAACAACCTACATACCGAATTAAAAAGTTCATATTAGGTCTTCGGTATTAAGTCCTCATCAAATGATGATAGCTAATTTAACATGACTAATATTACAACATTGTGGGTAAACAATAATAAATCAATATGTAAAGTGTCGAAGCAAGGGTAGAGGTAGCTACGACAACAATTTAATATCATTTTCGTTCAGTTATAATGGGGAAACTCAACAAAACGTTGGACAAAAGGACGAGCTTTCGAGTGTTTCGGCCTCTCGAGCTTTTATAGTGCGGAAAATGGAGTCAAAAGTAATGTCCGGTCCGCCAAAGTGTCCATCCTTTCTGTGCGGCAAGTCGTGCGACCGTGCTGTATAATGGGACGGAAGTACGGCACCAGGAAATAAATAAATAAATCTTGCAGGAGGAAACTGCTTTGACGCTTTGTCCCCATTTTATTTCAAAATACAATGGAGGCACAACTATTGACATCCTGTATTTAGGACATAAATCTCTTGAATTGGTGTTTTTGTTTATTGTTCATTATTTATTAGGGAGAAAATGATTTGCTTTGATCTTTGGTGAGATGGAGTAATAAATTGAAGTAGCAGTTTTGTGATTTTGATGCTGGATTTTATCACAATGGATAGTTACTTACTGCTTAATTGTCCTCAAGAATTCTAATTACGCTTGTGGGTCTGACTATGATGTTACTCTGGTTCAATTAATTCGGATTTATTTTAAATTTAAGTGTCATTTTAAAAATTGAAACTGATCGTGTGAAGTATTCCACTAAGCGATAAAGTACCTACCTATCTACAATAAAATATTTTTATTTTGTATTTCAAATGTGTATTTCCTTTCATTAAAATTATTATGGTTTATGTTGACAAGTTGGGAGGCGGTTACGGTACCGCTGCCCCAGGAACCAATTATTGAATTACCAGCACCACTGCCATGAGTCACCCAAATTCGTTCGCTATGTTTGGTGTCTTAGCAGAGGTGTCAGGGTCTTGGTGGCGGATGCATATAACAACCTACTGCGTGTTTGTGGAAGGCCTTTTGACCTCTTCAGCTGTGCAGCTGGACCCATCGCCTTGCACCGCAGTTGTCACTGCTGGACACACTGACCCACAGATTCCTACCCACCCCCTGTATCTTTTTCCTTCCCAGAACTTCTTCTACTTCCTTTCCAAAAAATACCCTCCACACAGCATCTTCTAAAGTTTTTAAGGGTGTGTGCTTTTTAACTAACATGCAATGATTATCAATCTATGATTATTAAATGTTGACATAACGTTGCATTCAAATACGCGTTTTTTATTTACCTTTGTTATATAGATGTCATCAGTGACAGGTAAAAACACGCTCTTTACACGCTGTTATTTATGTATCTTTTTAATGTGTTTATTCAGTTTTTTTATTTGTACAATATTTTATGTTACTCAAATCCTACAAAACTGATCAATCAGTTGATTGTAAGAAGTTGATTGTAATAAATCTCTCACTTTTTCTATTTATTTGCTTATAATAATATAATTAAATCTCAACTTGATATCTTGATGCGTAATACATAATATTTACTAGTATATATCTAATATAAAAATACTTACTAATTATTATAATGCTTGTGATCATAATGTACGATAATAATTGTTTTTTTTTTTGTTTTATTTTTAACAATGGTTAACAGTTCTAGGTATTTATCCTCAATATTATTTGTTTTCATGTTTCACGAAGGTAGAATGATATAATTTTCGTTTTGATTTTTGAATAAGATGTCTCATTTTTAATGTCTTCAGGTAATGCGTTAAATAATTCCGGAATTTTATGTCTTTTTGTTCTATCTCCGTATACATTTTGCGATATTTTAATAATAAACATTTGTGCTTCTCTATGCCTAGTAGGGTAGTTATGGTTTAGAGATTTTTTGTATTCTGTGTTCCAGAATTCATCTAGCGTTAGTTGGTAATCTACCCTACTATGTATAGAGAGCACATTACACAAAGAGAACATTTTTCTATAATCGCCTTCACATAATTGTATTTTTTTTGCCTGATATCAATTTTAGGAAACGGATTTGTAATTGTTCTATTTTATTTAAGTACGTTTTATACGTTAATCCGTAACTATTTACTCCGTATCCTATAATTAATTCCGCTAATGCATTATATATACAGTATAATCTGCACAGACAGACTGAGCCACAGCAACGTGCCGCGGGGTAAAGCTAGTACTTCAATAAAATTATAAACTTCCGTGGATTTTCATGGGCCTGTGCTAGTTGAATATTATAACAAAAAGATTCGCGAACTTCAAAAATCATTTTGCATGGTATCGCAACGGCGTAACTCAGTAGTAATATTTAATGGCGAATAGATAACAAATTACAATTGTAATTAAATACCGCCTACATCAGAGCTACAACAAGGATCGTGCGTACAATTAGTAACTAATTCCCCAACGTAAGGATAATGAAGTTAGCTTCATATCCACTGGGAGGTTGGAACACTAATTTCGTTATAATATAGAAACACAAGGCAGGGATCCTGCGGGCTGACACGCGGGTCAAAGGAACAAATGTAGCTTTGTAATATGATACTTCATGAGATATTAAATCGAAATACTTTTAATTTTAAAATCTTTTAGATTTTTTTTCCGAGTAAACAAGGCTTACTTGGAATTTAGTTTTATATTCCAGCATTGAAAGACCCAGTTCAGGTTTTAGTATCTATCCAATTTTTTTCATAGAAACGAGACATACTGTCTTCATTATATTTCCAACTCCCACCCCTTTAAAGCAAGATTTTAATACTGCTTGATGAAATTTTACATATTTTAAGTCATAACACAGAGAAGATTCATGGATTTTTCAATTGTTTGAAGACAATTTTTCTTTTACATTGTGTTGACCTTAAGGAGGCCGTGCGGAAATTATTTTTGAAAAGACTCTAAGCTGTGTAAATTAAGTTAAGCACGAGAACGGTTTGTCAAAGTTTCAGTTTCTCTTAAAATTTCAACTGCTTGTAAAAAGTAAATGTTAAAAATACTGACTTATCTATTAGTGAGAAAGGAATTTTACAGGAATGTTTGTTACCCAAAATACATGCAATTTAGCCACATAAAAATATTAAATTATTGTTTTTTTAGAATGGTTTAGGAAGGTAAATATGTAGATAAACTGAGAATAGATTTTACTGAGGATTCCTGAAAAACCATAAAAAACGATTTTTAATGAGAGAGAAAAATAATGTTTCCACTGTTTTGAACAATTTATGTTTTAATATTTGATCGTTGAAAACCCCTGTCCAAATCTCACCGTTGTTGGCGCTTAACCCTTTGAGTGCTGGGGCCAATTAATAAAACACTATTTATGATTTATTGCCTCCCCACAAACAGCACACAGCGGCATGACATGTTTGTGTCATGTCAGACAGACGGAATAACGCTGCCATTTTAAACTAACGGAGGGGAAAATGTATAAATCATAATCGCTTTAATCCTATTATTTATTGTTAGTAAAATACTTCAACAAAGAAATATGCATTTCATTTTAACATCGCGATGGACATGTCATAAAATATGCATGGAAATAGTAATTAAACAAAAGTTACGTAAGAGACTAATTCTCTAAGGAAGAAAAGGATTAATCAGATTCGGGAAGATTTGTGCCCTTTTACCATTATGAAAATTATAAATTATTGCAACTTGAACAAAAATGTAAGTGTTTTAGGACCATATTAGAGTAGAGGAAGAGTTGGGAAATATAAAGGTTGGTATGAATCTGATATTAAACAAACAAATGTTCGCTTCTGTAAGTGGTTGTTATTTATATTACCTTTTCCGAAATATAGTGGAAATATATTTTATGTAGTCAATGGTAGAAATATACAAAAGTTTCATGATTATTTAGTATTGGAAAAAGGATTTATTTTTTTAAATTTACTTAATTGTTTACCTACCATAGTTAGAGAGGGGTAGTTTAAAATTTTAAAGGTATGTGCCTCACACAATTGATTTTCAAAGTAAGTCGGTTTTTACACAAAATATTAATAAATCACCTGAAACATTGTTATAAACAAACAGGGGAGAGGTAAATACAATCATATAAATTAGTCGTCTTAATGTGGCATAACTCCAGTTTGACAACGGTTATGAACGCAGAAACAGTTTTTAAAATAATAAAAACAAAAATATATTATTCATTCATTCATTTTAAATTTAAAAAAAAAATAATAATAGTGGAGGTCTACGAATTAACGATATCTCCCCCTGTCAGGATTTGCTTCGGTACTTTTGGGCTATGGGACAGAATGCTCTTACTGCCTAATAATGAACATCCTCTTGACATTTGCTCCGGTACATCTGGGCTATATAACCCAATGATCTTACTGCCTAATAATGAACATCCTCTTGACATTTGCTCCGGTACATCTGGGCTATATAACCCAATGATCTTACTGCCTAATAATGAACATCCTCTTGACATTTGCTCCGTTACATCTGGGCTATATAACCCAATGATCTTACTGCCTAATAATGAACATCCTCTTGACATTTGCTCCGGTACATCTGGGCTATATAACCCAATGATCTTACTGCATAATAATGAACATCCTCTTGACATTTGCTCCGGTACATCTGGGCTATATAACCCAATGATCTTACTGCCTAATAATGAACATCCTCTTGACATTTGCTCCGGTACATCTGGGCTATATAACCCAATGATCTTACTGCCTAATAATGAACATCCTCTTGACATTTGCTCCGTTACATCTGGGCTATATAACCCAATGATCTTACTGCCTAATAATGAACATCCTCTTGACATTTGCTCCGGTACATCTGGGCTATATAACCCAATGATCTTACTGCATAATAATGAACATCCTCTTGACATTTGCTCCGGTACATCTGGGCTATATAACCCAATGATCTTACTGCCTAATAATGAACATCCTCTTGACATTTGCTCCGGTACATCTGGGCTATATAACCCAATGATCTTACTGCCTAATAATGAACATCCTCTTGACATTTGCTCCGGTACATCTGGGCTATATAACCCAATGATCTTACTGCCTAATAATGAACATCCTCTTGACATTTGCTCCGGTACATCTGGGCTATATAACCCAATGATCTTACTGCCTAATAATGAACATCCTCTTGACATTTGCTCCGTTACATCTGGGCTATATAACTCAATGATCTTACTGCCTAATAATGAACATCCTCTTGACATTTGCTCCGTTACATCTGGGCTATATAACCCAATGACCTTACTGACTAATAATGAAAATTCTTTGTAGATTTGCTCCGCTACTTCTGGGCTTTAGGACCCAATGATCGTAATGCCTAGTAATGACCGTCCTCTGTAAATGTCAAATATACATATTAATGTCTAAAAATTACCAATTAAACAAAACTACAGAAAAAAAGATTTTTACTAAAAGTTAACTTGACTTATAACTTAAATAAAACTTGTCATTTGAATTCAAATTAAATGCCCATATTGGAAGTTAAAATAAGTCTCTCTTCTGCAACAATAGTCTAAGACGTCTTAATATTTATATCATTCATCATCATCAAACAGAATCGTGCATTCACCCTTAATGTAATTAAAAACATGTCCATATTGAATACTACCCCTAACAACATGTACTTGCCCACAATACGAGAACTTCTACCCACATTACTATAGGTACTTGGTGACACAGTTTTTCAATACGGTTTAATAGCTTTCGCAAGTTTGGTGTGAATTATTTATTACATAATAAGCACGGAATTTAAAAAAAAACACAAGCTACAAAACTGAAAGAAAAAAATTATCTCGTAAGAAAAATATTTTTTTTATTATAATAAATCCATCTATAACAATGTGTTAAAAAACTTTATTACCTTCCGTCACGGGGACCGGAGTCACCCGCGTTACCGACCTTGCCAGATGCAAATCGTGTAGGACTTACATTACATTACTTACATTTATTAATTGTAATATCACCCGATTTTTAGTCCGTGATTTATTAAATTGATAAAATGCACTGTTATCGACAACGAGTATATCTACCAGCCTCAGCCAACACCACCACAGGTACTTAATACTTATTTAGAGCACCACACAAGCCACTGCAGGTTCGTAATACTTATTTAGAGTACCATACAAGACACTGCAGATACTTAATACTTATTTAGCATACACTAGAATTGTATGGTTGTAAATACTACAAATGTATAGCGTTTTCCAATAAGAGGTGTTATTTTGATATTCAATCGTAAAAGAGTCCAGATCAATACCATCCAATTCCGGCCATAAAAAATCATTAATCATCTCTCGATAGCGCATTCCATTCACCGTAACTGTTCCATGCTCCAGCCTCATTTTCGAAAAAGTAAGGTCCAATGACTCCGCCGGACCATAAACCGCTCCAAACAGTCACACGTTGAGGAAAGAGAGGCTTTTCAACAATAACTCTTGGGTTTTCCGAGCTCCAGATGAGACAATTTTGCTTGTTGACGAAGCCACCGAGGTGGAAATGGGCCTCATCACTCAAGATGATTTGCATTTGATTCACTCAAGTGAATTTTAATAATTTCAATGCGTTGCTAAAGCGTGTATCGTTCAATTTTTATTAATGGAGTAGTTTTTACTTGTCAAATGTCAAAAAATGACAGCTTCAAAAGTAACATCTACCGAAATAGCGGGCTATTCAAAATAACATCCATTATTGGAAAACCCTGCACTTGCAGCACGGCTGTAATTTTTGTTTGAATAACTGTAGTGTTGAATTTTGAAATGGTTTGATATTTTAATATGATATTATGTTTTTTAATGTATTTACTATAATACTATAAAGCTGCACATCTCGACACAGGAATACTCTAGTGAGACAAGCAGCTCATGAATTATACAATTTTTTGAAAAAATAAATGTTTCGGTTGTGGATTGCTGTTTTGCAATAATGCGCAACGCAATGCTAAAAGAATAGAAGTGAAGTATTTTTTATTTATATTTAATTCCATAAATTATTTAAATTGAAAACAAATGAGGCTGCTAATTTCCGCTTCCAAGATTTGAATTCATTCATTACCTTAAACAAAAGTAAAATTCAAATGGATGTATTTACAAATGTATGAAATTGGTACAATTTAGGTGCCTTTTTAATGTCTGCGAAAGACATACATAACGCAAAAAGGAAATTTAAATGGCTTTAAATATTGATGTAGCATTAACTAAAAAAAACTGTCAATTTATAAAATTGTTAAAGTCGTCGGTTGAGCAAAATAATTTTGTAACTTCAAAATGAATGTTTCATAGCGCACAAATTACTGCAAGCAGTATTTTTCGCAGCCTTTAGTGCAAGGGTGTGCCAATGCATTGTTTTGCTTTATGTACATATCCCCTTAAAAACTAGTTTGGGAATTCAAATTGCCAAAGGCAAGTTACGACTTTAACAATTATAATGTGTTACTCAAACATAATATATTGATTTAGTGACGTGAAAAATATTCACAAATTATTTGAGGTTTTTTTTTACGCGATATTTTTAGTTCACAATAATTAGTTACATTTACATACTAGGCAAATTGGTAATCGATGCATAATATTTTATCGGTACCGTACATAATATTACTTGATTAGAAATGATCTTATCAAGTAATATTAGCTTTTAATCCTGGACATTATACAGCAAAAACAATACAACCTTAAACATATTTAACTACGGTTGAGAATCTGGTTACTAGCGTCAAAGGACATTTAACCCTCGAGTCCTGATCCCCAGCCAAAATTACCCCATCCGAGTGTCGAATTAACCCCCGAGTGGAGGAGGGGGAAGCGGGGCGAATTCTCCCGCCGGGCAATAAATCATAAGCAAAGCCCCCGTGTCGCGCATTATATGTGTATAATTGCAGTGGCATTCGGTTACAGGGAAGACGGATTAGTGACAGATATTTGTGCCTATTACAGTGGACGAAAAATTGAATAAAACACTTTCACATAATATGTACATACGTCATCGGTACAACCCTTGGAGAGTCTTGGCCGCTTCCAAGAAACACTATCTAACCCCGTAGCTGGGGATCTAGCGCAGTGAAATCGATAGTTTTACAATATCGGATAGCGATACTGCCAATTTTCTGAGCTCGTTCGCATTGTTGATATCCAGACCGATGTTAATAACGCAATAAATCAGAATTCGATTCCGCCGGAACCCGGATTGACGGTCGTTAATAATTTAGTTCTTCTCGAGGTATGTGAACAGTTTCTCGCTGACCACACTTCTCTACACTCTTGGATAGAATAGATGTGATCGCTATGTGGCGGTAATTGGTCAGGTTGGAACGGTCATCCTTCCCTGGAATTGGATGAATGACTACCTTTTTTCAATCCTGAGGGTATAGAGCCATAATTCAGGGACATTTTGAAAAGATTCGTCAAAATTAGAGCTATTTCTGCAGCGCACCTATGCAATACCAGGGCAGGTATTTCTTCAAGCCCGCTAGCTTTACTAATATCGAGCCTCCGTAAGACCTGAAGTACATCCCTATGCCAGATACTCAGTTTTTTCATATTGAAACCGCAGTGAGGAGCCGACGGCGGGACATCACCACGATCATCAATGGTTGAGTTTTACGCAAAAATTATACCTAATAAGTTGGCTTTTTCGGTGGAGGTGTTTGCTAGTGAACCGTCAGGTGTGGAAAGATGTGGTAGATTGGATTTGCAAAAATTGCGACCTATCGCTCTGCTGACATACGGACAGGCAGCCATCTTTTTGCATATCTGCAGGTCGTGCTCAACTTTCGACCTATTTACGATCCTCTTGCTTTTTTGCTGTTTTGTTATAATATGCTGATCTGTTGTCCGACGTTCGAGATGTGCTGTATGCTCGGTAAGCCGCGTTTTTTCATCGAACTGCTTCAGAGCATTGTCGTTTAAATCACGGCCCATACCAGTATATTTAACAGAGTATCGTATGAAGCCATCCATCGTGGATGTGATGTCTTTACAAAAATCCGAAGTCAGAAAACAGACAGCTAATCATGGGAAAGCATTAAAATGTGCCCACAGACCAATCAAGTACTGACCTATAGTGCCACACTTTTCCCTTCAGCCTCTGGTTTGGCCGTCGGAAGTTAGCGTGGATTGATGTCGTTACCCGGCAATGATCGGACGATACTAATAGAAAATAAGTCTTATGTGTAGATTGGAGCGGTAAGTCGGGTCATCAGGAACCGCTGTAGGTCGAGGATTCAGCCTGCCAAGGATTCAGCCTGTCGTCCACAGTTGATTTCAGCTCGGCTATAGACACATACACCACCTTAGGGTCTGAACTTGTCTACTAGGATGAAATAGACAACTATCTAAATAGACCAAGTGAACATATTGTCAACTTATCCGACAACTCTGGGGCCACGCTAAAAGTTGCGACTCTTGTCTTGGTATTTGGTGACTTGTCTACCAAATCACATTCTGACCGTTCTCGCAAATATCGCTAACTGACCATGCTAGACCTACTGGTCTTCTGTCGTTAATTGGAACTCATTTAACACTTAACCACGCAATGATTTGTCAAATACGTCTAACCCGTTCGTCCGTAATTTTTCATATTGGTTAGGGATCCATTTATTCGGTAAAGCTGTTAATAGAGGATGACGTAAAACCGATCAATTTTGCCTATGACGTTGGTGTTTTTAACTCTCCTCGACTCTCCTCGGCGACCAAATTCTTGTAAAACTATCGAAATCTAAAATTGTACGGAATATTTTCTAAGCTAATAACCGTTAAAATGCAAAAAAAAACGATCAGTGCTTCCCCAAAATTCTTTTTTTACGTTTTAATTTACACTCTCTAAATATCTTTTTAATTGACATCTTTGCGAAGACGTCCTTGAGACTAAATTGAGATGGTCATATTAAGGTAATAAAAATAATTTTTTATTACCTTAATATGACCATCTTATTTAACCAATAGAAAGTTGTATATGGCGGCATTAAATCTTCGATTATTATTCGATTTATCGTTTAGAACGTCGAGTCATCTCCACGAGATTCTCCACGTTAATTGGCCTTTTTAGGAAAGCTCTTTTTAAATTAACTGGATTTGTGATTTACATTGTTCTAATCACATTTTTATTTGATCCCTACTCACTAAGTAGAAGAGTTTTGGGAAATGCGTTCTCTTACAAATCGACGCGCCATATTAATTAATTTCTTAAATGATAGTGGGCGTTCAAATCTATGAAATCACTGCTAAAATACACCACTTGATTCAAGCTGCGCGAAATCAGTGTTCTGGTTGGTAAAACAGTTGTCTATCTGAGGTATTTAATATAATCTAAAATGGATAGTTATTCCAACCTGTTAGTAAAACCGGCTTAACTGCGTTAAAACACCAATAAATTAAAGCGTATCACAAATATTTATGTAGTGTACTTCTTTAATTTATTTATTTTCGTTTTAACGACATTATTTTAATTAATAAAGACGCGCTTTCATCTGGTAAAGTTTTAAGGCCTTAATGATGTTGAAGTGTATTTAAAAAGGTTTTATCAAGGTCTGTTAATATATTATACTTCACTGTCTGACAGGAGAATTATTTCAGACCTGGTTGTGTTACACAGAGTCATTAATAACTTAATTGATAGTCCTGCCATCCTTGCCACTATTAAACTACATGTGCCGACTAGGAATACAAGGCAAAATATAACATTCTTCTGTAATACATACTCGACCAACTATCAGACACACTCACTGACCAATAGGATGCATGATCTGGGCAACAAGTATGGGGGTGTTATTGATTTATTTATTGACTCCATACATAGAATTAAGCATAATCTACATCAACACTTGTTGAATCCTACAAATTAGAGTAGCTTTGGTAAATTAGTTTTAATGATTTGTTTTATATGTAATGTTGTTGTAATTTCTTTTTTACTTTATGTTATTTTTTTTCCTTCCTTAAAATGGATTACATCTATTTACTGTCAATATCTCCTGTATAATACATATTCTCTTATTGTACTGCATCATGTATCACTTATATGTAAAAGCCTTTTTAGGCGTATATATATATATATAAATAAATAAATAAATAAATAAATAAATTATATTATGTTTTTGATTCTAATGTATTTCCATGGAATTTGTTTCGACAAATGGATTTTTCTTTGTAAAGTTTGGGTTGCAATTGTGTTGTTAGTTGTAGAAGACAGTAAGTGATCACCCACATAGAGAAAAATGAGTATTGTTGATTTTAACAGGAAATCTATCAATTAATTCGTCAAATAAATCGTTATTTGAAGAGAATCATAATAAATTAGCTATATTATATATCAGTAAGTTTTCTCCGTGCATACATGAGATGAGTTGACGACCAGTTGAGTGGGCAAAAGTTGGCCAAAATTGAAACGAATCCAGATAGCAGATTAACAAAAAATATCAATTATTTATTGAGATTATTATAGGCACCTATCTTCAACTCCAAAACAAAACGTATAAATTCAATGCTAAATTCTAGTTTTAATGACAAATTGATTAGCTCTCAGCAGGTTTACGGCATTTAATAGGCAGTATACTTGGTGATTTATAAATCAATAAATAAATGAACTTGATTGGTGTGCTTCTTTTATCAATTTAATTTACTTCGCCGGATATTGGGCATTTGCATTATCAGCTATTATTATGTACGTAGAGTGTTCTTGGTAATACAAACATAATATATACCTGCACTACATCAAAGGCTACGCTTGTAGAAATATCGGTGTAAAAATTATGTCCACTGATGTGAACAAATTGTTCTTACTGCACTTTTGAGAATATTTAAGGAAGTTTGCAAATTAAAAAAAAAACTAGCTAAAAACACTTATAAATAATTATCAGTTCATTCATCACACAAATAACAATTTATTTCTATAAGAAATAGAGTGCGATTAAAATCGATGGTGGAAAAAATATTAGTTATTTTTATTAACTTAATTTTGCTCCAATTGTCATTATTTTTTCCGAAACCTGGACTATTATAACTATGCCATTGAGCTATAACCAAGTAAACCCAACGTGAATAAACAATAGATTTATTATAATAATAATATTCTATAACTGTAATTTGTTATTGAACTGGACTAATCTCGTAAATTTATCAGATCGCAGAAAAATCTGTGATCTATTAATATTATATAAAATAATTCACTCGGTCCTGGATACCCCTGATTTAATAGAACTTATACGATTTCATTGCCCTGGTCGCGCTAACAATAGACTGACTCTACCGTTCTACTATAATAACACACATACATTATCACATTATTACTCACCAATCAGTCGATTACACATTTTGGGAAATGAACATGCCAACATCGGCGACATTTATTTCCTAAAATTAGCGCAATATAAACATGCACTCAAAAATTATTTTTCCATAATGTAACTTTATATACGCAATATGGACATGTTGAAATGAAATGATGATATTTCTCATTGCTCTTTTTTTGTTATTTTTGGTTGTGATACACAAAATAATTGTATGTTATTTTTAAGTTTAAAACTACTATTATGTAATGATATTATTTTTCTTACTTTGTATTCTATTATATGTTTATTTATAAAAGGCAGTATGGCCGTTTATGTATTTAAAATAAAATAACATAATTGTATTTACTACTACTTGGATTCTGCTGTTAACCAAGATGACTTCTCCGGACTTGCCTACCAACAAGTTTTCGAGTACTATTGACATATGTATTCACTCCATTTATAGAATTAAGCTTAATCTATACCAGCACTTTTTAGAATCCTACATATTATAGTAGCAATTGAAAAGAAGTTTTAGTGATACGTAGTATTGTTATGGTTTCTATATATTATTTATGTTACTGTTACATATTTTACTAATATTGTTTCATATTCAGTTTATCAGTTTACTGTTATCATTTCATATTGTTACGTAATACAGTCTCCCTATTGTTAAATAGGGCATGGTTGCCCCAACTTCCCCTCACCGCGTGTGTCGAACACGCCGCCAGATGGTCAAAATACGTGACCGGCACAGACCACACGCAGCGCCGCGGCCACAAGCTAATCGCCTCGCCGCGCTCCGGCAGTCTAGCTCCGACCTCGGCCTTGACCGCATGGTCGCTCGCGGAAACGATCTACCCGCCAATGACTTGCATAAATTACGCAATAACGAACGCGATCTCGTAACAGTTTCCAAACTAGAGGCATTTCGCTAATCGACTTACAATCATGTTTACTATTACGGCTCGAGCTAACTCAATGGAGTCCCGTTCCCGTGTAAAACCCCGAGTGCATATCTCTGCCTCAACTGTCCCGCCGCTTGTGAGCGCGGGAACGTCTGGCTCAACATGATGCCCCATACCACTCCTCAAGACGAATCGTAAGCTTTCAACCTATCCCCTTTTCTTGTGTTCAATTCTCGTAAATTCATGTAGAATCCACGCTTGATCCGGTCGTCATAAATTAGTAGAGAGAGTTAGTAGGGAGATCTATGTCAACCTGTATTTCTCGAGACATTTAATATACCTTGTGCCTTACTACCCATGTGTTATTATTATGTGATAAACCTACCCTTTGACCTCCTAACCGATGGACGAGCCTGATGACCAAAGAAGCTGCCCGCCCCTGATAGTACACGAGTCACCTGCTCTACCATTTTATCTGAGCTTAGCCAATTTAATAACCAGGTTCGATTCCCGGTTTAACCATATGTTAGCACTGGCGCAACGTGGGTTTTTTTTGGTAATTAATCGTCCATCGGGAGGCCAAATTGGAAATAATCTTGTACTCCTTCACTCTGTTTTCATGCTTTTGTTTTGTATTAACCTTTGAATAACAATGTTTTCTTCCAATAAATCATAGCTGTTCTACAAACCATAGCGTCAAATCTAAAACAACTGTGTCACATTAAAGCCATTCGGTGTTAAATTACAAGTTTTACGAATCGTCACTCGACAAATTTTAAGTACCGGTATTCTATCACAAAGTGCGCAATCGACGTTTACTTCTTTTCGGACATCTCAAACATCACATAGTGATCCAAAACCACAATGGTTTACTTTCCAAGTGCAACTATTAGAGAGAATGAGCCACAATAAAAATACAATTCAACAGTTTCAAATCTTGTTCATGATACAAAATAAATTCCTTGTTAATGGAGCCATAAGCCAGCATCGTTCTGCAAAATACATAGACAAGGAAAACTAACGCCCTTCTGTCATTTGATAATTCCGCTTTATATGTAATAAAGGTGGGTAGAGTATCCTTTTTGAAAGAAAAGTCTTGAAAGCCGACTTACCCTTTACATATAATTGAGATTCGCGATTGACGTAAACCCGGACTCTCGGCGCTTCTCCGCAATGGCCTGTCAATTGTCCAAGGGAAAGGGAATTTTACGAGTAAATAACCAAACACTGGTTCTGCTTAAATTCAGACAATTTGTCACGAATCACAAACAAACCCTCCAATAATTGTTGAAAAAACAAACAATACTCTCTCGAAATCTGCACTTTGAATTTTTGTTTTTTTCGGAAGAAATTTTTTTCAAAAATTTTCTTCACTAGGACTTATATATATATAGGATAATTGAAACTTTGGAAATTTTTCGGAAATTTTTTCAAAAACGCACAATCTCAGGGACTTTTCCATCAAAAACACAAGGAAACCGCTGGCCATTTTTTTTCCATACTGGGACTTTGAAAAATTTCACAAAATTCTCCACCAACCATCACAAGCAAACCCCTGGTATTTTTTTTGAAAAACAACCAGCCACACACTCAGAAAATTCTTTTTCTTCTCACAAAGTCTAAATCAACTTCCACAAAATGAATCCTCAAAACAACACCTTAGGCATAATAGCCAACATCTGCTCTCAAAGTACTCAAAGTTTAGAAAAGGAATTAAAAGACAGGAATATTTCTCCTTTCAACAAAACCAAAAACGTCCTGATTAAGTACGCAACATTCTACAACAGGAAATATATTAGGAGACTGCAATTTCAACCCGGCAGTATAACAATCTCCGACACAAACATACCTGCTTGCACAGAAATTAAACCACCAGTTATACCCATCAAGGAAACTACAAAACCCTTCGACCTAACTGGATGGAAAATTAAGTACAACGGTAATACTAACGTAGAAGATTTCATCGACCGAATTGAAGAAACAGCCGCGATACGCAACATTCCTACTGAGATACTACACCGTAACTTCATAGATCTCATCTCGCACGAGCTACTCTCCTGGCATAGAATCCACAAGAAAAAAGTAAACTCCTGGCCCGAACTCAAAGCTGCTCTCCTGAAAAGTTTCGCACCAAAAGAAACACAGCATAGGATTAAGTCTACTCTGTTTTCCATCAAACAATTCTCCAACGAAACGGTAGCACAATACGCCCAGAGAGCAGATCTTCTAAACATCAAACTGACAACTCCAGTCCCTGAAACAGAGCTAGTTCCTATCTTGACTGATGGCCTCCTAGCAAGATACGAGAACATAATAACCTCTCAAAAAATATCTTCAGTAGAACAACTCAAAGATGTCTGTCTACTATTGGAAAACTACCAAGATAAAAGAAGAAACACCAAGCCTTCTAACGAGCCCCTTCTACCAAGCCTCGCCTCTCGGTCAACCAATCAAATCAAACCAGAGTTTAACGAGAAGAAGTTTTGCACCTTTTGCAAAAGAACCGGACATTCACAATCAACTTGCTACAAAAAAGCAAAACTTTCGTATACCCAAGACAACAGAGGCCATCAAAAGCGCCCCCGTGACCATTCTCCTCAACAGGACAACTTGAGAGAAATTTTCAAGAGATCAAGAAACAATCTTGAAAGAATACATCCTTCCAACAACTTAATTGCAAGACCACCTACAGACTTCTCCAAACCTCCGCCGAATTGGTCCAAGAGAACTCCAAAAAACTAAGATCCAACCCCTCGCAAATCCATTCAATATCCAGGCCTACTGAATGGACCGAGTGGTTGAAACACGTTGCATATTTCAAAGAGGCCTTACAACTTTCTACGGTGAGCTGCACTCAAGCTAAAGATGGTCGCCCATACGCGCATTTTTCTGTTAATGACGTCGTCTTCTCTGGACTACTGGATAGTGGAGCTTCAGTTAGCTGCCTCGGCGGTAACGCCCACATTCCCTTTGTCAACAACGGATTCACAATCAACAAACACCCCGCTTTCGTCACCACCGCAGACAACAACACTCAAAAAGTCACAGGAGCTATTGTCCTACCTGTCAAGTGTGGAAGCAAATCATTTCCAATAAATTTCCTAATCGTACCAACCATCACCCAGAAATTTATTCTTGGAGTGGATTTTTGGAAAGCATTCAACATTGCACCTCAGGTTTTCAACCCTTGCAACAACACCACACCCACCACCTCAATCAACGAAATCCGTACAATAATTCCGTACGAGAACCTTCACCCACCGCAGGCCGAACAACTGGAAGACATGATCAAGAAATTTGAATCAATCTCGTTCGAAAAGTGTGGACTTGGTTTGACAAATTTAGTCAAACATCACATCAAGACAAATGGACCTCCTATCAAACAAAGATACTACAATTTGGCTCCCCAGAAACTAAAACTGTTAGAAAAAGAACTGGACGACATGCTAAATATGGGCATCGTGGTTCCCAGCAGAAGCGCCTGGACCAACTCCACACTTCTGGTATCCAAAAAAGACGGTTCCGCCCGATTCTGCCTCGACAGTAGAAGACTTAATGCCTGCACTGAGGCGGACGCGTACCCACTTCCTCTTGTACACGCAATCCTGGACAAACTACGCAACGCAAAATTCATCTCTTCAATAGATCTGTCCAAAGCATTCTGGCAGATACCTCTGGATGATGTTTCATGTGAAAAAACAGCATTTGTAGTGCCCGGCAGAGGAATGTTCCACTTTAAGAGACTCCCCTTCGGTTTAAAAAACAGCCCTGCTGAGCTACAAAGATTGATGGACAGACTGTTCGGCCCCGAATCCGACAATAATTTGTTCTGCTACCTGGACGACCTAATAATCATCAGCGACACGTTTGAAAAACACATCACCACCCTAGAAAAAGTATTCCAACAACTCAAGTTTGCCGGATTAACAATCAACCTTAAGAAATCCGAATTTTGCAAATCACGCCTACGCTACCTCGGCTTTGTAATAGACGAAAAAGGTCTAAGGACCGACCCTGCCAAAGTCGAAGCCATGACAAACTTTCCCAGGCCAAAGAACGCTAAAGAAGTTAAAGGTTTCCTTGGTCTCGCCGGATACTACAGAAGATTCATAAGGGATTTCTCCACAATAGCTGCCCCTCTCAATAAAATTACCGGTACCCGAAAAGGTGTCAGTAACTTCGCTTGGTCTACTAAAACTGAAAAGGCTTTCACCTCTCTAAAAACAGCACTGCAATCTGCACCAGTACTAAACTGTCCAGATTTCAATCTGCCTTTCACCTTGCATACAGACGCCTCCAATGTTGGAATCGGCGGAGTCCTAACACAAGAATTCCCCGACGGCGAACATCCAGTGGCATACTTCTCTCGTAGTCTAAATAAACACGAAAAAAACTATGGGATAACGGAAAAAGAACTTCTCGCAGTCATGGACTCTATCCACCATTTCCGCGGCTATATCGAAGGCAGTAAGTTCTCAGTCATCACCGATCACAGCAGCCTAAAATGGTTGATTTCATTAAGCAACCCTTCTGGCAGATTGGCCCGCTGGTCGTCTCGCCTATCTCAATACACCTTTGATGTCATCCATCGTAAAGGCGCAGACAATATTGTCCCAGACGCCCTCTCAAGAATAGAACTCGCCACTCTGACCTCCGAAGAAGCAACACCAACTCCTACCACCAAAGACACTTGGTATTTAAAAACCTACGAGGAATGCAGGAACAACCCGCAAAAATTTCCCAACTTTATTATAAAGGAAGGTCGGTTATATCGTAACTGCAAACCACCACTGTCTATACTCGAAGACTATGCTTGGAAGCTAGTCATTCCCTCAGAGGACACACAAAAAATTATCATCGACAATCACAGCGGCCCCGGATCCATACACCCAGGAACTTTCAAAACCTATAAGAAAATAGCCTTAAGGTATTACTGGCCAGGCCTGTTTAAACAAGTTCGCAACTATATCTCTAAATGCGACATTTGCAAAGCATACAAACATAGTACTGCACCCCCATCTGGTCTCATGAATAACCCCAAACGAGCGGACAGGCCACTACAATCACTCTCTATGGATCTCATCGGCCCCTTCCCCAGAAGCTACGCCGGAAACATGCATATACTTAGCATAGTGGATATATTCACCAAGTTCTGTTGGATCTTCCCATTAAAAAGAGCCACAGCATCTGCAATCATAAACTTGTTAGAAAAAAACATTTTTATCCCCTACGGCACTCCGCGCACCATCATTTGCGACAACGGAAAACAATTCATAGCTCTGGAATTCAAGGAATTTCTGGCCAAATACGGCATAAAGGATATTTTCTATAATACACTTTACACGCCTCAAAATAATACAGTAGAGTGTTACAACCAGACCATCAACACGGCTCTGGCAATCCTGGTTGACAAAGATCAACGAACATGGTGCAAAAATATGGAAAAAATTCAAGCTGCACTAAACAATACGGTGAACCTCACTACTGGATACACCCCTTTCTTCCTGAAACATGGTATGGAACAAATTGTACATGGATCCTTGCATTGGGACGCTAGCCTCCCATCATCTTCCCTTTCTACTGATAACCCATCAGAGAACTACGCTCACCGTCTTGAAGAACTTTCCGCTATTTACAGCGAAGTCACAGATGCGTTGATACTTGCCCACAAAAAGAGTGCAAACAGATACAATCTACGCAGGAAACATGTTACCTTTAAGGAAAACGACACAGTTTGGAGACGCAACAACACACTCTCACAAGGTGCTTTGTACTTCTCTGCAAAACTGGCTCCTCGCTTTGTTAAAGCAAAAGTGCTGAGAAAAATCTCAGATGTAGTGTATACCCTATCGGACGCCTCTGGTAAATACATCGGTAACTACCACGTGAAAGATATTGTCAAACTAGGAAGCGTGGACACATTGGACATCACCTTCACTAGGTCACACACACATAGCTAACAAACTTTTGGCTCTACCTTTGTCCCACGAGATTTGGCCCTCGTGCAGACAAACAGCATGTCTTATCGCGTTAGTTTCATATAAAAACTCGCATTTCGACCTCTGCAAGGTAACCTTCTCATTTTTTCTAAAAACACAGAAGTGTCAACTGTGGCTTTTAATCATTTCTCACCCATACATGTACTACTATGCTCTTTTGTATAAACCTTTTGTTATTTTTGTTTCTTTGTCACACCTCACCGTGTAATGTATATAAATTGTACTCATATTTTGTACATATTCTTCTCTGGAACTGATCATTCCAGTCAAGAGACTTTTTCCACCTCCAAAACGATTGATGCTCCCGGAGTCATGACCCTGGACATCAGTTGTCAGTCGTCACCATTCTGACACTTACGACACTAAATACATAACTATTTTTTGTCATAACTACCACAAAAAGTCACGTACAACATTGTATGTAAATGTTTTTTAATTCTCTCATGTTATCTGTTATTCACATTGTTTTTTCACATTGTTCTTTCACATTTGTTCGTCACATTTGTTCCATTGGGCTCCATCGTACATAAAACAATGACCCTTTGCAACATACACCCAATTGAGGTGAATTTTCTACCCCTGTAACTTGTAATCATAATGCGTGTGTAAATTCCAGTTTGGTATCGTCATTTGATTCATGTTTACAAAGGTGTAACAAATAAAAGTTACAATTACCTTTTTTAAGTTTTTTCAGTTTTGTCTAAAAAATTGAATGGCGCTCAATATTCCCATTTGCTCTAATTTGTTGTTTTTTCAGAATTTGATATTGACACGTCAATTCTGAAAAAGGTTGTTGTAAAGGAGAACAAACGCCGTTTTGTCCTCCTCATCAATAACAATAACACCTTTCGGTCACATTGAGTATGTAAAGTCTTAAGATCTCAACTTTCTGACCCCAATTTGTTATATTATGTACTATATTTTGACTTAAATGACATTAATTTGCCTTGTCAAATACACCGAGCCAGGTCACTTATATTAAGTCATCCTGTGTCTCTAGGTGCCACTTGTATCAATTTGTATCATAAAGTTCACAACATTCGTGTTTGTGGCAATTTTGGCAACACCAAGTGTGTTCCCCATTTTGTGTTTGGTCATTTTAAGTAAGTAAAACCCTAAAAGGTCTTAAATAAACCACTACAAACCTTTTTGTAAGCAAAGAGTTAGTAAAACCAAATAGGTCTCTTCTGCTATACTGTGTGTCTCGCGTAAGACATCTTTAGGCATATGTCTTGTATTATTGCCAACTAAACGCATAAACCCAACCAAAGGTTATGCCATTGTCCTTTTTGATAATACCAATAGCCACTACTTGATTGTTTTTGACATTGTGTATGTATCTTTTTCCGGTATTGAAATGGTACTTTTTTATTATTGAACGTTGATATGTTATTTTCATGATACATGAGAATGTTACAATATCCACCATGAGACGAGGGATCGTTATAAAATCTAACACTATACATGAGAATGTTATAATATCTACCGTGGTACGAGAAGTTCGTTATAATTACTTTTTTACTGGCTCACATACACTGTGGCCAAAGAGATAATTTGTTCCATAAATGGTTATAAATATCTATGTTGTACCGTCCTTTCAATACTAGGGTTCTTTCGTAATTCGTTCAATTTCTACATGAGACGTGGAAACGTTATAATATTTACCATGATTCGTGCGAACGATACAATATCTTGTTGTTGTTTTCTTTAAATAAGTTGACACTATGTACTTGTTCTACCAGACGTAGATCATTTTACCCTGACTTGTCGCCCTTAATTGGGACCCTTTTGTATTACTCATGACACTGAGGGAAATGTCCTTCACTGTAGTGAGAATTTTTTGTTCTCTTCAAACAAACATGAAGCTGTGCATTCAGCAAATTTTTTACGCTAACTGATACCTGTGGACTTCTTGTCAAGCGGACCCAAGAACCATCCACTATCCATTGACCATGGACTAGCCATCAGCTTCACTGTTGGTTATGAGGTATCGTGTCGTGGGAGTTAATTGAGACAGTGACACAAAACCACCTAACTCGTTGTCTGGGAGACGAATAAGAAAAACTCCCAGGTTTGTGAAGCTTGAGCAAGGGTCTGTCATGTTCTCACAAACTGTAGAAGATTAAAAACGACCCCTAATCTTTCACCAAATACACGTGAAAGATTAGATTGTTATTACTGTGTATTCTCCTTCACCTTTTCATCAAATTCATGTATATGTGTAAAGAGTTAGGAAATTTGCTGGTTGATATATTTCGTCCTCACATGGAGATCGAATTGAGAATTAGCTCAGTCACTATCAATTTTCGCTGCTCAAACCCTCCATCCTTCACCCTTCCATCAAACTCATGTATATTTGTAAAGAGCTAAGAAATCTGCTGGTTGACCACATTTCGTTCTCTGAAAAAGATCGAACGGAGAATCAGCTCCATCACCAGCAGACCTTCTCGCTCAACGCCATTTTTTCCTCATCCCTCATTATTCTTGAGGTTAATTTCATGAATCTGGAAGGTGTACCCTACGCACATAGCGTATCGTCTGTCTTTAAGACAATCTTTATCCATGAAATCTGCTTCAAAAACTTCCTCTTCACCCCATTCCTAGGTAATCAACACATTTCTTGTAATTTTGAAAGTCGTAAGTTGTTATCGCTCAAGCGCTAACACCGGCCATGGAAGGCCAACTTCTTTCAGAAACTTGGTGTTACTACGGCACAACCACCTACCTGTACCTTGTAAATCAAATAGGTAACCTCACGCCAGTCGTGATAGTTTTTTTTGTCTCCCCAATCTCGGGATACTCATGGTATAGTCAGCATAATAGATCTCTCTCTACTCTCTCCTCTCTAACCAACAACGTTTTTTGTCTTTTTGTCTTTTCTCTTGAACACAATTTGTTTCTCTCCAAACGTTTTTTCATCATTGGTCTACCAGGCAGGTAAACTTCAAGAATTTTGACTATAATAATAACCTGTCCCCGGATTAAAAAGAAGACCAGCAGCCCTCCTCATCACCTGCAAGCTGAGCTTCACTTCTTTGCCGCCTTCACTTCCATCACTCACTTCTCTCCAATCTCTGCGTACCAAAAAACACCCGACCGCACCCAAATTAGGTGTGAGTCGTGCGTGCAGTAGCAAATCAAGTTGTCTCATCATTCAAACCACATTCAAAAGAACCAACCTCAGAGCATGCCAGCTCAAGGTTAGTTATGTTCCTGCAATCAACTACCTGCCGTTTGTACAAATCAACCATTTGCCGTTGTGCAACCAACCACTTGCCGTTGTGCAATCAACTATTTGCCGTTGTGCAATCAACCACTTGCCATTGTGCAATCAACTACCTGCCGGTTGTACAAATCAACCACTTGCCATTGTGCAATCAACTACCTACCGTTTGTACAAATCAACTACTTGCCATTTGTACAGATCAACTACTTGCCGTCGTACAATCAACTACGGGCCATTGTACAAATCAACCACTTGCCGATGCGCAAACTCAACATAATAGCCATCACACGCATCAATCATCAATCAACTTACTGGTATTACTCCATGTCTTTACCAACTTCATTTCACCTTGACAACCACTGCCCCACCACATCAGCATAATGGAATTCACGCTGGTACAACATCAGAACCCGGACACTTCCGGCCCTCAGCATCACCATCTCTCAACCACAACCAAGAAGCACAGTTCAATTTCTATGGCCCTAGTGATACTTGAGTGCAATCTCAAATGGGTCAAGTTACAGTGAAAGTGTAACTTAAATAACTTCAGTGAAATTACGTCTACTTGGTACTCAACGAACACTACGCTCTTCAAACTTAGCTTACAGACCAATGAAATTTTAGAGTCAGGTTGTTGTCTTTCCATCACTGCATAACCTTGTATGTTTGTCTTTTCATCACTGCATAACCTTGTATGTTTGTCTTTTCATCACTGCATAACCTTGTATGTTTGTCTTTTCATCACTGCATAACCTTGTATGTTTGTCTTTTCATCACTGCATAACCTTGTATGTTGTCTTTTCATCATTGCATAACCATGTACTCTTTCTTCTTTGTTTTTTTGTAAATCAACTTTTTTTCTCTCTCTACTCACCTCACGACAAGATGAAGAGGATTTTTAGCGCCTAAAGCTTCATTACCACGTCGCCTTTTACTGGCGGAGGGAGAATGTGTTACGTAATACAGTCTCCCTATTGTTAAATAGGGCATGGTTGCCCCAACTTCCCCTCACCGCGTGTGTCGAACACGCCGCCAGATGGTCAAAATACGTGACCGGCACAGACCACACGCAGCGCCGCGGCCACAAGCTAATCGCCTCGCCGCGCTCCGGCAGTCTAGCTCCGACCTCGGCCTTGACCGCATGGTCGCTCGCGGAAACAATCTACCCGCCAATGACTTGCATAAATTACGCAATAACGAACGCGATCTCGTAACAGTTTCCAAACTAGAGGCATTTCGCTAATCGACTTACAATCATGTTTACTATTACGGCTCGAGCTAACTCAATGGAGTCCCGTTCCCGTGTAAAACCCCGAGTGCATATCTCTGCCTCAACTGTCCCGCCGCCTGTGAGCGCGGGAACGTCTGGCTCAACATGATGCCCCATACCACTCCTCAAGACGAATCGTAAGCTTTCAACCTATCCCCTTTTCTTGTGTTCAATTCTCGTAAATTCATGTAGAATCCACGCTTGATCCGGTCGTCATAAATTAGTAGAGAGAGTTAGTAGGGAGATCTATGTCAACCTGTATTTCTCGAGACATTTAATATACCTTGTGCCTTACTACCCATGTGTTATTATTATGTGATAAACCTACCCTTTGACCTCCTAACCGATGGACGAGCCTGATGACCAAAGAAGCTGCCCGCCCCTGATAGTACACGAGTCACCTGCTCTACCATTTTATCTGAGCTTAGCCAATTTAATAACCAGGTTCGATTCCCGGTTTAACCATATGTTAGCAATATTTAAAAAAATTTGTGTGTTATTTTCAATAGGTCACTAGGCATATTCTGTTCTTATATTCTTGAAATTCAGCCGTTTAAATATAATGAATACATGAATTCGCCTACCATGTCTCCATGATTTGAAATGATGGCCTTGAACACCCTTGAAGGGTAAACGCCAGACAAATTTGAAAAAAAAAACACCCAGATACCCAAAACTATCAGCCACCTATAACTGGACAGTTACCAAATAATGAAATGAAGACGTCCAGTAATAATTATTTAAAAATACTTCTGTTTGAATTTCGGTTTTATTTTGATTGAATGAATAAATGACTGAATGAATGAAATGGCAAATAGACTCGTTGGCGACAACAGTGCATTCTATCAACTTGATGGCACTCATGCACACACACGTGTTTATGAAAATATATTTAAAAATTTACCGTCGTCATTTTACAAAATAAATGTCGGTACTATCGAAATAGGATTTAGCCTAGGTGTTAGCGGTTTTGACTCTAGTCCTGGGGACCAAATCTCAATCATCAGTCAAACAAAACAAAAGGTTTTACAAGAAATTTTTAAAGTTCACTGCAGATTTAGAACCTTCCTCCAGTCCCCAGGGAGGAAGGTTCAATCCTTAGTAAAACAAAAATTATTATTTTTCTTTGAAATTGGCTACTAGCAGGCCCAAGAGATGACTCAACTTTGTCAAAAATTGAAAATAGATGTATTATAATAAAATTCAAATATTGGGAGTTGATTTTTATTTATGTATTTATCATTACTTTTAATTCTATTATTCATTCTCGTATTATTGTATCGTTATTAAGTATCTTAAATTATCAATATAAACATTAAATTCATTAGATACTTTTAAGCTACATGTATCAAAATACTGCATAAAATTGCACCCATAAACGTTCAGTTAGGCTTATACTTAATGCATCCTATTTTATATGACAAACGTGAGCTGACTTTAACTACTAAAATTAGCATACAGGACCAGTGATTGTAGCTAAACATGCAGGTAAATCATTTTCATCTGTGACATGAAAGCCTTCTTCCTGCATAATACCGTCATCAACTAAAGTATCCTTTAATAACTTTCATAATGGAGTAAAATTGCACACGATGTAACCTTCCCGTACCCGTGGTGGCATTCAACTTTACCTATTTTCTTTAATCTTTAAGCTTCGAAATGTCTGCAATGAATTTAAAATTTTTGTAAACAAATATTTTAAACTATTTTATAACGGGGTCTTTATTCCCCGTTGATTTTCCCAAGCCCGTTATCTTGCCGCTGATATCGGTTGATAGTATATTGTATATTGTTAGTATATTGTACATAGGGACATATGGGAATCTCGTTAATCGATTCATGTGATCGCAATAGGCGAATCAAGAGTGGACTGTAAAATATTATTTGTGAACTTTGAAGTTGACACAACTATCGTTGGAGATAGTGAACACGGAGTAAGGAAAGAATCCTACTTACCCCTTTGGTGTTCTTCAAAGACGTTGATGGTTGGTTTCACTCACATGAGATATGATTTATTTCATGCAAAAGCTTTCATAACATCCAGGTTGGATACGAAAGACATTGAGGGAACCGAATATGTTCACTGCACAGGCCTTCTACCCTGAGTCGATGTTAAAAACAGCACTGCTCACAAATAGATGTTCATCGAACAGACTCCATCAATAAACGTTTAAAGTCAATAGTCGCTTTTATGGTTGTAAAATGTCAAACACACATGTGGGTATAGTCAGATAATGACAGGTACTTGTAGGTAAAATAGGATGGGAAAAATTGCAAGGACAATGTTAATGGAAGATTAAAGTTGCGTCAACAATTCATATGCGTCGGTAATCATTAAACATAATTTTTAACCTCGTAAAATAATAGACAATAAGTAGATAATTATTATGTAAAAATAAATAAAAATTGGTTTATAGACGGTTATGTACATAATATATTATAATACAGTGGCAGATATATTAAATATCGCCTTGGTGAAAGACCACCATTCGGACAACAAATGTGGCTTGAAACGGATTGTCCCACGTTTGGTGATCAAATCTGAATAACCATATAAATTCCCTTTTCCTTTATTCTTCTCTTTCTTAAGTATTACGGTAAAGTTGGGGTGTCATCATGGGATCAGAAAGACGATTTTAAACTAGGTAACGGGAGGGTTAACAACACCTACAACTAGTACAAGCGCCTGCTTGTTTGGTTCTTTAATAATTTATTACAGGAGCAATTATACACAAATCAATCAATCTTAGCTATAATTATGTGGCGTGTAATCAAAATGGTCGGAATGCTCTAAAGATTGTGTCAGATTCTTATCAACTGTACGCTTTTTGACACCTCGTAAATGTTTTGACCCGAGAGATTGATAATATGGTTTTACTTAGAGCTAGAGACATTCTAATTATCGTTTATATCTCGTTAGTAACTGATAGCAAACTGATTTATAGTACTTTTTTATAATGAAAGTTGATTAATATTCAACGTTTTATGTTTAAACACCTTGTTAATTGGTTAACGGAGCAAGTATGACACAATATTTTATGCTAAGTTATCCACGGAGTTACTTTAAACCCCCAAGCTATCGATTCAACCTAAGAAACAGTCAGGAATAACCATGGGGTATTTTGACCCTATAAATTGCGGTGGTTGATAGCTTAGTGGATAGAACGCTAGGCTATCAGTCGAACGGATCTAATTTGGGGTTCCGCCCATACTTACTAAAAACTTTTTCACGATAAATCTCTAAATTTAAAATAAATGTAAAGCTTTAAAAATTATATCTGATTCGTAGGTGCTGTCATATAAATGTGTAATTATATAAAATGTATTAACTACAGTACCTACCTGATTTTGTTGAAACGGAAACTTAGTATTGTTTTTTGATAATCATGCGCCGCGAGATTGTGTTTTAGGGTTTGATGGAAAGCTGCAAATTTGGAAAAAGCTGGCATTTTTCAGATTTTCATAATATTTTTCCATAACATTCTCACTTTCAAAACGTGTCTCACAAATGCTCTTAGAATCAATGTTAGTAATTTAATCCTTCACTGCCTAATGTAAACGATCAGCTACAATCGACATACCAGCCTATATGATTTTGTTTCTTTGACGGCCACTACAGGAAACAAGTCACACAATATTTGAAACAAAAATCAGTGTGATTAGTGATTTCGGCAGGATTTTATTTAAATCTATTTATATAAAATTTCAACATTTTGGAAGGAAATTTTCATACACCTTAATCATCTAAGATAATATGCAAGCGTTAATTGAAGTCATTAAAGATTCCCAGCTAGATATGATTGAAGAAGAACGGGAGGAGGGTTTTCCAGAAAATATTATCAATGGCATAGATCAATGGTATAGTTATGAAAATGATCGATGACAGCGTAAAATGCCTAAATACATTTAAAAAAAACATTGTTAAAACCGCAGTGATTTTTTAAAATTTTCTTCTTTCCTTTTTTTAAATATTTATGCCCGATATTAACTACATGAAAAATATTATTAGTCATTAAAAACTTTTTTGGTTTTTTAATGATTTATTCTATCCATACACTTTTAAGTATTTTTCCATTTAGAAAGAAAAAATCTGGCAGTGAAATGTTAAATATTATCCAGTACTATTTTATAGTAATTTTGTTTATTTTTAGTGTTTTTTTAATAACTATAAATAATTCATTGATCATAGCGGCTCATTGTAAAATTTTGGTCTAATGGTTATTTTTTATCACATTTATCCTGACGAAGAATCCATTGGTTTCAAACAAGTCGATTATTTATTAAAGCTATTTATTTTCATTAAATTAATAATTTAACATTGAGGCGGTCAATTTTTCCATAGAATTAGGGTTTCAATTTATTGTAGCGCTTTGAACATTGTATTACGTTATTTTATTAGTACGTTGACATTGCACAAGGGTCTTGACTATTATTTGCTGTATGAAGCTAGTGGGATTATGGTATAATCATCTTCAGAAGTTTACGAAACTGGAGGGAGCGTGAGAAAGAAAGCTGGGGAAGAAAGAGGAAAGTCGTTATCTACCTGGCTAATTTGATCTGGTCACCGATTTCGACTTAAACCTTTTCAAGAAATTTTAAAGATTCTGTACTGTTTTCTTTCATCACTTTCGGTTAACAGATATTATTTTCCTAATATTAAAAAAAAATGAACATGAAATAGTAACATTTTTTAATTTGCCCACACCGGGATTTGTATCCACCATATCTGGATGTAAAGTCGAGGTTCTTAACGGCTCGATCATCGAGGTTGTAGGTTTAAGTATCAACAACTTTTACCTTATTTTTACGAGGTAAGTTTAAATCTAAATAATAATTATTGAACTTGATTTTGATTCCTTTCGCGCCTTTTTAATGTAAACATAATGTGATTTGAACATAGTGAATAATTTTATTGCCAACTTGAACTTAACTATATGCATAAAAATTGATTCCTGCATATCAAGGGATGATCATATGAGAATCTTCCTCGAAGCTAATTCCCACATTCAGTTTGTAACTTAGAACAAGCTTTGCTTTTCAATTAAACCATTTCCTTTGAGCCTTATAATGGAGATAACGAGCTTTAAAGTGAGCAAGTAGTGATTTGATTAAATGTTCATACATTGGTATTATAATGTTCGTATTAATAATATCATCATCTTGAAATGTGTATCCTGTGCGAAGGAGCCAATCCGGAAAAGACGTCAAAATCAAATGTCGAATAGATGCACAGATCTAGAAAAGTAATAGAGGAACTAATATTTGTTTTTGAACTGTATCCACAACATCTGTAGAAGTAATGCCCCCGACTAAGTAATAAGTGTTTACACAAAATGTACAAAATAACTTAAAAGTTGTCGATTTTTCGTTAAAAAAATTAAAAAGAACAATCTAAGGATTGGTTCCCGTTCAGAAAATACCTATTCATTTTTTTTTTTAAAAAAAGACAAACATTCCCGGGTTACGAATAACCTGACAATATTTGAAAATCACCTACTACCACTACAGTAAGCGGAAAATGTTGCTTGTGTTGTGATTAATCACGCATGTTATTGCAAGCTGTATTTTTACAAAAATACTAATTACAGGTGAAAAATAATTGTTTATTAAAATTAATATATTTATTATTTTTTTCATATACTACTCGGTGATAGTTTTTTTAGGCTGAATTATGTGGAGAGGGTACGAAGATAAAAAACATTAAGTTTGGAAAGTCTCATTTAAAGTCAATTAAGTTTGCTAGTTTAAAAGTCTCATTTAAAGTCAATTAAGTTTGCTAGTTTAAACTTAATTGACGTTTCAGTATCAGTTCCGCTCCGTTTCGATCTCGAGTGATGCTTTTAGACCACAGCGACACTGAGAGGAACTCTTTCAGCGAAAATTTAATTAAAATATCTGTGCCATTTTTTTTTCATACGAAGCAAAAATGACCTGCACCACCAAATTTAAATAAAATAAATTGATTAGTTATATCAATTTTCGAGGACTGTATGCCTCCGATTCGAACCTTTACAGAACTTGAAAATATACTTTTAAATTTGAAAAATTGTTCGAATTCCGTGAAACAACCCGTCCTAAGAATTACTTGATCTCCAGACACATTTTACTAGAGCAATACCAATTTTATTGAAAACGAAACTGAAAAACGTTTAACAGATTATGCGCAGAGATCGATGTGTTTATAAAAAACCTCAAAATCCCTAATATTTTAATTAATAACTTTCGACGGATTACGAACATTATTTTTTCTTCCTTTTTTTCAGCTGTTCTGATTGAATTGAATAACACAATTTCTTCTTATTATTATTATTGATACGTATTTCTAATCCAAGGAAATATAAAAAAAAGTCTTTTTGTAACTCTAAGTAAATTTATTTTATTTGAACTGTTTATTGTTATGTATTTTTGAATGTCGTTATTTTATTGGTCAATGGCATAAATTTTCCTTGAACAATTGTTAAACATGAATGTATTAATACTATTTGAAACGAAAATGTATTTATTTTTAAACTATGCACAAATCAGTATGTGGAATAATCAACATCTAGTACCTACATTTTTTTGGTTTATCCATTCTGGAATTAAATACTGTGACATTAAGCTTTGGAACTTACAACTCATCTATGACGTTAACCTATTTTGCTGAGTATTTTTGAGTACAGAACATTTTTAGTACGTTGACCTTTTCATCTAGTTGTAGAAACTTTGATGTTCTGGATTCAAGTGCCCATGATAATATTATGCTAATAACTAAGTTCATTTCTACTATTTTCCTTTCCAATGCAAACAAAGTTGCGTACATTCCTCCTGATAGCAACAAACTGAACCTGTATGCCATAAATTTGAATTTATGAGGCCAGTTAAAGTTTGTTCTCAGGGTGGATTTTGCGGTAAAAAGCCTTTTGAAGCCTTCTTCGGAGTTAGATTTATACCGCATTAATAAGCTTATGACAGCTGTAATATCGACAAAAGGTTCGGATCTTGGATATAAGCGAATACGGATTGGCTTTATGAGTGATTACTGAATTCGTACAAGAGAAATTGATTGTAACGTTAAGTACTGTTATAAATTAATAATATATTTATGATTGGTTATTTAAATGATTGTGGATTGGGTGGTCTGTAGTAAACGATAACCGTAAAAACAATGTTTGCAGAAATGCATTAAATTACTCTCATTTAGATTAGGTTCAATCGAAGATATGTATTCTTATCAAGAACTCTTGACAGAGTGATAAGGTTGATGTTGCTTATTTTGACACTGGAAAAATAGTTCCACAAGGTTGACATCGTCATTCTCCTAAATAAGTCAGCTTCGTTTGGTTTTTACAAGACTACTCCCTTTATTTGCTTCATATTTCCGAAATCTTAGACAGTTTGTTTTTTATGAAGGTTCCAGCTCTCCCGAATTCGTAGTTTTTTCTGGAGTTCCTCAGGGGTAAATCCTCGGACCGCTCTTGTTTCTGATATTCATTAACAATATTGGTTATTCACTCGCACCATGTACATTTTCCGGATAACTTTAACTATATCGTTCAATGAAAAAGCTTCTTGACTGCGTTCTTTTTCAACGTGATATCGACCGTGTCTCAAACTAGGCCAAAATAATTGACATTCAGTCGGGCTTCAGTACAGTTAAGTGCAATATCGTCTCGTATTCAAAACCGACGAATTCAGATGTATTTGATTAGAAAATTAATGAAATTTTTTTCAAACGCTTAAACCAAATCAAAGATCTAGTCATTATTTATGACAATTAACTAACTTTTCACCAACACATCAACGATTTAGTAAGTAGATTACTAAAGCTTATTGGCTTCGTAATTAGAAATTCGCATTCATTTCACAACACATAAACGCTGAGGATATTATATAACACGTGTATTTGAGTCAAATTTAATCATCTGGGCAATATATAAACTAACACAAATTTTGTGCATTGAAAGAGGTCACAATATTTAATTTTTATTTTTGCGTCTCTGCGGATATTACTTCTGGCTGTACCCATCAATTTATATCTTCGGCATGACCAATTACCATCTTTTAGATACCCGTATAAGTATGGATCTGATTAAATATTTTATGTTTTACTAAATGGTTACAACAATGAGATTCTGGCTCAAAGAAATTTATTTTTACCAGAGTCTCACTCTCGAGGACGTCACCAAAACCTCATTTACTGTAGATATAATATATATATATATATTGACCTCTTCCCGTAGTATGTTGATCCAGTAAGAAGTTGTTAGACTATGTTGATCCACCTTTAACACCATATAACTTGGCTATTGTGGAATACATCTGAATGAATTGACAACAGTGGTACAATAATTATCAATGTTGCCAGTTTGCCAGAAAAACCATTTGATATACTGTTCATAAAATTTTCTAAATTTGTATGGAAATCGGATGCATAATTTATGTTGATCTACCTAAATTGGCATACTTATGTTGATCTCATATATATTGATCTATTCCCGTAGTATGTTGATCCAGGTAAGAAGTTATTGGACAAAGTTGATCTGTGTCCCTATATATGGTTTTACTAAATGAACCAATCAAGAGCAATCGGTGGACTGTTCATCACAAGGTTTTATCTGATTCCGTAATCTTTTGTGATATTGAACTCAAAGTATTAGTCTCTAGAGTCGGATATCGCATGAAATGACTGTGAGATGGTACCGTTTCAAATCAAAATGACGTGTTCATTCGACTGTTTGTTGCTTGAATTGTTTATAAGAAATGTATGCGTATTTAGATTGAAACGAAACTTTCGCAAAAATCAAATCCATTAAAAAAATACCTACTGCGTGGCGGGCCGGATCGAAAGAGACTGGTTGAGGGATACCTTTTGACCATCAAAATCCAAAATGGCGGCAAAAGGCATAATGTTATATGGGAAATATTGAACTTGCATCTATTACCATCTCTCCTGATTACGCTTCGTGACTTAGTAGGGGTGGCCGGGTTCTTGGTTATAATGGGTAATTAATGGATGATTGGACGAGGTTGGAGCTAAGAAAAAACTGTCCAAAGAAGCGAAGCTAGCAGTCCACAATGGAGTGCTGGTACCTACCCTAATATATGGAAGTGAGGCATGGAACTGGCAGAAGAAGGCTGAAAGTAGACTGAATACTGTAGAAATGAGATCCCTGAGGCATATTATCAGTTTTTACAAAGGCAAAAATCCACTTAATTTTTCCTATTTTATGAATGGTGCTAATCTTCTTCGTGTATCACAGATTCGTGATCTTGGTGTTATATTCCACGAGAGTCTACAGTTTAACGAACACATCGATGAAATAACAAGCGATGCGATGAGAATACTAGGTTTTATTTTGAGAATGGGAGCAAATTTTAAAAGTATGTCAACATTAAAACATCTGTATTGCTCGTTAGTACGAAGCAAATTAGAATACAATTCCACCGTATGGTCACCGTACTACAAGGTCCATTCTCAATCATTAGAAAAGGTACAAAATAAATTCCTTCGGTACATTAATTTTAAAATGAAAATTCCAATCGAATTTATAAATTACAATAACTTGCTTGCTGAAACTAAACTTCTTAAATTATCTGATAGAAGAGTGTTAATTGATTTGCTATTTTTATTCAAAATTATTAAATCTTTAATTGACAGCCCTAATTTGTTGGAACTTATTTGCATTAATGTTCCTGCTAGGCAAACTCGCAGTAAAGATACTTTTAAATTTAACAAGAACCTCAACACTAATTATTCTATTTTTTCACCAATTCCTAGAATTCACAACCTTGCGAATAAATACTGTGAACTTATAGATATATTTGGTTTTGACAATTTTGTGAGCTTTAAAAGGCAACTTATTTCGATTCTATCGGCTAATAATTAACTTTTATAGCTTTAATAATTTTATTACATCTTCTCCCATTCGAAACCTTTCAAGTAAATTATATCCATATTTGTTTGTTTTTTATTTGCTCTACTATACACTTATAATTGTATGCATATACCTACTAACTACTTTTTATACATAACACTATGTTCCATCTCAGATCTTATTATTTCTTATTCATGTCGATATTGCTAAATTCTATTAGTTTTTGCTTTTTACAGGTGCAACTCTTATTTTGTTATTTTTTTTTTTAAATCTCTGTTATAATGTTCTTTACCTCACGAGTAAGTTACACTCTAATTTATATTGGTTTATCGATTTGTTAAACACACAATTAATACTGGGTTTAAACACACCCACTTACTTACTTTTTATGTTGAACTTTCTTTTACTTACTATTTCATGCTTGGGTATATTTTATATTGAATCCATCTTATTAGTGTTTTGCTAATTTGCACAAAATTTTATTATATGTGTTGCTTTCTTACAATTAACTCCATTTATCTTCTTATGTTCAATTATTGTAATCAATGTAAATGTATATTTTCATGTAAAAGCCCATAAGGGCGTAAATAAAATAATAAATAAATAAAAAAATATGTACGGTAAAATCATGTATGACGAAATGTGCGTATGCTGTGTCTATTCTACAGATATTTTATTAGAGCCTGTTAAAAGGAGCTAGCAGCATTGATCCCCAGTGCACCGTGCACGTGCTTGATACTCGACAACTGCTTGATACTCGACAACTCGACGGACACGAGCGGATTGATGTTATCGATACATATATGAACGGGTCGTTTCTCCGACTCGTTTTATCGTAAGTCGGCTCGTATGTGGAACGAGCTATCGGCATCTGTTTTTCTTCCTCAATATAATCCGGGCCTCTTTAAGACCCGCATTAATAAATTCATTCCTACAGACCCTATCTTAATCCGCCCCATAACGCTGCCCAACTGGGTGGAGACATAGTTTCTATGTATTTAACGTATAAAGACAAGGGCACTCTTGTGAGAGGTGTCACATAAAAAAGTCATACCTCCGAATTTGAATATAGAGACATACAAAATGATCTATATTATAAGCAATGAATCCACCCATCTTTTATCGATTATCACATTATTTTAGAATTTAAAAAAACTCGTAAGCTTAATAATCGCAGAACTCAACTCAACTTCAAATATTAATATTCTGTATAAACGATTGTTACATCTTACCGGAGATGACCAGATAAATCATCAAAATGATAATTCATCACATCTTTAAAAAGTTATGTAAAGTCATGGAAAGTGATGAAACAAAAACATTATTAACTGGGTTAAGTAGGTTAGGTTCGGTTAGGTTTAAATTTTTTATTCATCGTTTCTAATGACTTTACATCACTTTTTAAAGGTGTGTTGAATTGTCACTGTGTTGAGTTATCATGGAACCCTTACCGGAAATGTTTATATTTTAAAGTTCTCTAAATAAAATGAAATGCTCTTAAAAGAAACATCTCATATTTAATATTATACAACAATATGACCGGAAGTCGGCATCTTTCTTTGAAATAAATAAATCATAAACTAAAAAACAGCTACAAGGTGGTTACAAATGCAATTATATTTAATCAATTTGTTCGATTATATTTTATATGAAGTTTTTTTTACAGTGGGCTAAATGAATTCTATATGTGGCCAATTGAACCAATTCAACCAAAGTTGTCCAATTTTAATAACTTCGACGAGGAAAAGAAGTTTTTTAATTAGTTGAATAATAAATTTTCAAAATTTCAATTATGTTTAACGTAATACACTATCTGGCATCAAGAAAATCAGTCTAGTCACGAACCGTAACTATTTAGTGTAATAAAATAAAAAAATAAAATTATGTTTATATCATAGTTTGCTTTAATCTCAATAAAAAAGAAGGAAAAAAGTTTTTTTTTATGAATGAGATAAAACTTTCCCCCAAACAACGTGTATATTTAACTAACTAATTAACGATCACGCCGTTTCCCCGCAGGGGTAGACAGAGAGGACGGACCGCCAAACAACTCGGTCTTGGCACACACTTCTTGCCTCATTCACATTCATACATCGTCTCATAATACTCTTCTATTATTCTGACTCTTGACATGACACGACTCGAGTATCTGATTCACTTGATCGTGCCATGTCTTCCTCGGGCTTCCCCGACTTCTGCTACCATTCACATTTGCATCATATATCCTCTTTACACACTCCTATCTTCGCTCATTCGCTCTACATGCCCAAACCATCTAAGCGTCCCTTTCTTAATCTTAACCACACATACGCCTCAGGGATCTCATTTATGAATTAAAATTAAAATAGCAACTTCACATTAGGAACGAACAAATAAGTACATTGACTAAGTGTTACGGACGGACATGCACTTGAGCAAGACTTGGGAGCTGTATTCACAGAAACTTTAAAAAAATAACTGACGTTTAGTTGTAGTACTGGGTCAATTGTACTGGTATCCCCCGAAAACATAAAAACATAAACAATATAAACTAATTTTTGAAAAGAAAGACAAACATTCCCGGGTTAAGAATAACCTGGCAATATTTGAAAATCTCCTACTACCACCACAGTCAGCTGAAAATGTTGCTTGTGTTGTGATGGGGGACTTAGCCAGCCCAGGAATTGAACACACTATGCCTGGGTGGGACCCAAACGCGATGTCAACTCGGCCACCGACCGGTCTAAAATATGGCAGAAATCGCTCCAGTGGATAAATAATAAAATGTAGTTTATAGGCACTTTATAAAAAAAAATCGTCTAAAGAAACAGAAAATTTTTTAAAACAGTAATAAATAAAATACATTCTGGAATCGTTAATAAGTCGTTATGAAATATTTAGCCGTGTTAAGTAATCAATAGTATCGCGGTGGAAAAACGTGGAATTCCATAGCCGTTTTTAAGTTATTAAAAATATTTATGATATCAAAGACAAAACAATTAAATGTATTCTAATCAGGGTGTCGTTATATCCCGGCCGGCGGCTAGAGACGGACGCTTCGAGTCCTTTGACTCGGGCGCATTTACCGACAACAATCGGAAGTCGGGCGACGCGAAGCGAAGATGCCCGAAGCGAAGCGAAGTTCGTGCCCACACTATCGTATTAGGTCAACTTCGATCAATTGTTTATAAGAAATGTATGCGTATTTAGATTGAAACGAAAATTTCGCAAAAACAAAATCCATAAAAAATCATAACTTAGCAGGGGTACACGGGTTCATAGGGTGAGGTTTGTCTAGGTCCTGGCGGCGGATGCGTTTGCCCATCTACTGCGTGGCGGGCCGGATCGAAAGAAACTGGTTGAGGGATACCTTTCGACCATAAAAATCCGAAATGGCGGCAAAAGGAATAATGTTATGTAGGAAATTTTGAACCTGTATCTTTTACCATCTCCCCTGATTACGCTTCGTGACTTAGTAGGGGAGGCCGGGTTCTTGATTATAATGGGTAATTAATGGATGATTGGACGCGGATGGAGCTAACTAAAAACTGTCCAAAGAAGCGAAGCTAGCAGTCCACAATGTAGTGCTGGTACATACCCTAATATATGGAAATGAGGCATGGAATTGGCAGAAGAAGGCTGAAAGTAGACAGAATACTGTAGAAATGAAATCCCTGAGGCATATGTGCAGTAAAATCATGTATGACGAAATGTGCGTATGCTGTGTCTATTCTACAGATATTTTATTAGAGCCTGTTAAAAGGAGCTAGCAGCATTGATCCCCGTTGCACTGTGCACGTGCTTGATACTCGACGGTCCGAGCGGAATACACGTTCACAGTTAAGTTGATGTTATCTATACATATATGAACGGGTCGTTTCTCCGACTCGTTTTACCGTAAGTCGGCTCGCATGTGGAACGAGCTATCAGCATCTGTTTTTCCTCCTCCATATAATTCGCGCCTATTTAAGACCAGCATTAATAAATTCATTCCTACAGCCCCTACCTTAACCCGCCTCATAACGCTGCCCAACCGGTTGGCGACATAGTTTCTCTGTATTTAACGTGTAAAGATAGGGGCGCTTTATCGAGAGGTGTCACATAAAAAAATCATACCGCCGAATTTGAATATGGAATAATTTCCTTTTGCCGCCATTTTAGATTTTTATGGCCAAAAGGTATCCCTCAACCAGTCTCTTTCGATCCGGCCCGCCACGTAGTAGCTGAGCAAACGCAACAGTGTACCCCTGCTAAGTTATGATTTTTTTATGGATTTGATTTTTGCGAATGTTTCGAATAGCTCTAAAGATGATTCTTCTAAAATCATCCCATATTTAATATTATAAAACAATATGACCGGAAATCAGCTGAACTAAAAAAACAGCTACAAGGTGGTTACAAATACTATTATATTAAATCAATTTTGTCATTTAATTCCCAAACAATGTGTATATATATATTCCTTTAAATTAAAATAGCAACTTCACATTAGAAAAGAGAGGACAACGAACAAATAAGTACATTGACTAAGTGTTACGGACGGACATGCACTTGAGTTTATAAAACTTGGGAGCTGTACTCACAGAAACTGGAGTTTAGTTGTAATACGGGGTCAATTGTACCGGTATAATCATCCCCCAAAAACATTAACACAGAAACCATATAAACTACTAAATGCGGTTTAAAGCTAACGAATCCACCTAGATTTAATCAATAATCCCATATTTCTAGATTCCATAAGTACCCACTCTATTGTGTACCTAGAGGTAAAACTAAGATATTGCACAATATTGGCAAAATATGGCAAAAATCGCTCCAGTGGATAAGTAATAAAACGAAGTTTATAGGCACTTTATAAAAAAAAATGTCTAAAGAAACAGATAAATTTTTAAAACAATTATGAATAAAGTACATTCTGGAATCGTTAATAAGTCATTTTGAAATATTTCGCCGTGTTTAGTAATCAATAGTATCGGGAAACGCGGTGGCAAGACGTAGAATTCCATAGCCGTTGATTATCAAAGACAAAACAATTAAATATATGAAATTCTCTGTATGAAATTAGTTTTCATACAGAGAATATCCAAATAACCCTTTTTTGTGTATAAAAACATATCGGCTTTTTGGTTAAGATGTGGTGTGATATGATTTGTATTTTTTTATGAAACACTAATATGAGGCATGAAGGAATTACAAAATTTAAATAAAATATATTGAAGTGCTTTTAGTTGGTATTACTATAAACTGCACGTGTTAGTTCATCTTCTGCCATGTTTGTGCTAAAAATACTTTATTCAACTTCTCGAAGCAAGCTGTAGCTTTTTGTAGGAAATATGATATCTGATTATAATATTGTCAATATTTCTTTTTTCATTTTTTACAAATAAAAACTTGTGTGAATACCGCACCAGAGTCATACAGTCCTAACCGCTCCCGTCTGGAGCCAGTGAGACTATGGCATCCTCAAAGGAGACCTCAAAGGAGATGACGAGGAGGAAGGTGGGAGAGTACCTAGCTATTCAGATATGACCAAACACTAATTGTAAAATAGTGCAAATTAATTTTAGTAAAATTTATTTGAACCCGCGACCTTCGGATTGCTAGTCGAGAGCCACCTCAAGTAGTTTGATATGTTTGGTGACTTAGCAGGAGTGCCCGGGTTTATGGGGTGAGGTTTGTTCGGTTCTTGGCGGCGGATGCGCTTGCCTACCAAATGCGTGGTGGGCCGGATCGATTAATCCTCTTTCAACGCATCGCCTTGCAACGCAGTAGGAGACTTGGATTCTTATGTTTATCACTCGAACACACTGACCCCCAGATTACTACCCACCCATCATACCTATTTCCTTCCCAGAACTCACTCTCATTCCTTTCTTTCAAAATACCCCCAACACAGCATTCACAAAGATGACATAGGCCTTGAGGGTTACGATTTTCCTTAGGGCCTCCTGTGTGGAGACGATGTAAAAAAATACAAAAAATAAACAACTTTCTCGCTAAATCGTAGGCGGTGACTAATGGTAGGGGTATTGGTTATCTAATAAATGGTTCCCGGGGCGGCGGTACACATAATTGTAATAGTTCTCGAGGGCTCTGATGTACAGACATTATGGCTCCTGTTGATTGACGAACATATACTAAAACATCGTTGGTTGGAATCGGTGCTTGAAATGACTTTAGCCATGTTTAGTAAAAAACAAATTGGAATTAATTTTTCAGCAATTTCAATTTAAAATTTGAAAGATTAAATTCTCACCAATCTAATCGCCGCAATTTTAATAGGCACATATTATGGATATTACGCTTTGTTTCAACTTAATCATTACAAGAAACTTACGTCGGGAGAGATGGTAAAAGATACATTATAATAAAATTTGATTCAATCAATGTTCAAAACTTCTCTTATAAAATGACTTACACAAATCTCACCCCATGAACCCGGGCACCCCTGCTAAGTCACGAAACGTAGTAAATGATGCATTAAAGTTACATTTTTGTTTAATCAAGTTCAAAAGGTTTTTTAAGCATGGATTTGACGTTTGCGAAAGTTCCATTTCAATATAAATACGCGTGAGGCAGTCTATCCTCTTTAAGTACAGAGTCATTTTCATAGAATATGGATGTTCTAACGGAATCTAAAAAGTACCACAACGCGCGTGAAATTGGCGGTTACAAGTTACAACACATATAAGCGGTCAAGTTTGTCTGAAATATATAGATCAACAAAATAAATCGTGTAAAATGTATATGCGACCGAAAAATGGGCGTGGCTTACAGCTAAATCTCGATGACACAAGTTGGTCTGTAGGGATTTACATATGTATGCCAGCTTGGGTAATGGATCAACATATCCGGGGTGGATCAACAAATGCAAACGGATCAACATATACCTGGCGTACCGTCGCGCGAGATCAACATAGTACGAGAGGGGATAAATATATATATATATATATATATATGTAGATAAATAATTTATATGATTCGATAAATAATTTAATTTGTTATCTTTGGACTTTTGCAGTATTAAACCAACGCTTCAGCATCCATAATCAGGGCAGGTGTCCTGCGCTTGTCAATGTGACATCTGCCCTTGTGATGCACACTGTAAAGCTGTCCGAAAGGAAAGCAAAAGGAAGTTCAACAAGACAAAATATCTCAAAAGTCACGCAACGTGAAAACTAATGGTCGCGAGAATCTTAAATCATTTCCAATGACGGTATCTAAAATGAACACCCTAGGAAGTTCGTCAAACAAAGCTGCCTACTTTTCACTCCATGTCTGAATCAAGTTTAGACTAAGCCGCACAATGCACCGAGCCAGTCCCAACTCTCAAATAATAAATAAGCCAGTCAAAGGGTAAAACAAAGTGTATGAAATCAAATTATTATGATATCCATCAAAGGATTCGACGTTTCGATAACGTCACTTAGTTTCCTTTATTATTTCCTTTATTTCACTTATTGTATCATTATAATTTTTGTTTGAAATACACCAGCTGTATTAATAATAAAAATTATTTCATTCGATAAGTAATTGCTTGCGTAATTATAAAAGACCAAAACGAATGTATTATCGGTCAAAAATCATTTCATACGCATGTAGCTATTTTGAGGATACTTATATTTTTCCCTTCCCTGGAAGCTTGCTGCGATCGTTCAGTAGTTACATACTTACAGCAAAAGGCAAGAATGTATTAACTGTAATATAAAATAAATAATTATTTTTTGGCCTATGCAATATTTTTTTTTATCATTTACGCAGTTGGTGTATTTCAAATGTAAATAATGATGATACTTTCAAAGGAAACTGAGTGATGTCACCAAAAACGCTGATCATTTGACGGGGTGAGCCGAATCTACTATTATATACAAAAATTTACTTCACACCCTTTATTTTGCACGTTTTATTGATTGATTAAATTGTTTATTTACTGGTTGGGAGCTGTACGGTGTGTTGTGTGGCTTGGTCTGGATGTGGCCAATGATGAATCAATTCAGAAATATATAGCCTTATTTCCAGTAGCTGATAGTTTATGGACGCCATCAACGCTGAGTTATTTAAATACTTACTTGTCACGTATCCTGATTTCCTTTGCGCATTCTGAATGTCCGTTGTGCTACCTAGCTGCAACCTGCACGCTATTCTGTTTTCCTGGTAGACTTACATAGGCATTAGCCATTTCAGTTTACAAATACTTTTCAATGGGAGAATATTTGAAAAAAAAAAAATTCAAGTTGTTTATCGAGAGCTGCAAAAGCTCTTAAATACGGAGCTTCACACAGATTTTTTATTCTTGAAATTGCTAGTGATAATTATAACAATAGCAAGACATTTATATAGCGCGGTTTAGTGTACTCCACTTCAAGTGCGCGTAACTATAACAAACTTAAAAACGGTAATTTAGTGTTAGTGGTCATGTTCTTCAAAATTATTCCTAGTGTGCCTTACCCAATACAGATCTAATATTATAACACTAAATATACTGTTTATACAAAGTGATGACAAAACTTATAATAAAAATAACAGCAAGGCAGGACAAAACAAGATTATTAAAACTAAAAACACAATATAAAACAGGAGGCAGTTTGTGTTCAGAAATGAGAATCTTTTGAGCACAAGCTACATTTTAAAAATGTGCAATAAAGAGGCAGCTGAAACCAAGCAATTACAGAAAGTTTTAGAATATGGCTTATTAAAAAAATATCAAAAAAGAGTTAAGATTTATGAATGGTAAGGATTTACATTATCATCAGGTATTGACGATGGTGACCCTTCGCTTGTGTCTGATAAGCCAGCACAGGTACCTTGTACTTTAGTTTACAGAAGAATATTATTGTTGCCCAATGTTTCTTTCGTAAACATTTTTGTTTTATTTTTCATACATTTGTTACTAAAGTTTTGTTTATTTTTGCTACCGGTCTCGACACAACCGTGTCATTAACTTTTCTTTTGTGGGTTTAAATTTATGTAATTATTTTATTGTATTAAGTTAACTTATATGTATTTTTTTAAATGATGTAATTGTAAAGCTGAACATCTTGTCACAGGAATGCCCTAGTGAGATGTGCAGATTATGTTTTTTTTTTATGTTAAAAACTATTTTTTGTATAAATAAATTGAGTTCGAAATACCAAAGAAGATAACACGTCATAATATATTATTGCTTGCTGCATATTTTTTACAAAAAGATAACCAATACAAAAATATAAAATAATTCATTCCACTATTGTAGTGTCAAATCAAAAAAATCTTTGTAAACGAAACTTAATACACAAAGTGTACGGGGGTATTAGTGCACTATTAGTAAAGGTGATTCTATTATTATGATGGTAGGTAGGTACTCTTAAATAATATAAATTACTTTTTCAGAAATTTCAACGTTTTAAGGCAGTTTTCAGTATGCTTTTATCTCATTTGAAAGGTATTTTTGTAGGTACTAAAAAAAAAACATGGAATTTTTAAAAAAGTTATTTACCTTTTTGATTCTACGGCATATAGCATCACGTCACTAAGTTAATGCACTTTACCACCGGACATAATGTGGGTACTTACCTATATTATAATCGTTATAAAATATAAAATAAAATAATAGCCAACAAAACTACAGTATGAACATACTCAAGCACAGGCGGTGTTTTTTTTGGTTCTTATAACTTACCCTTTTTAAACTATAGAACGTATTTCTTTTTGTATTCTGAAGTTATGTATGTAATTTTGTGTAGAATAATATTGTAAAAATAAATAGTTAAAAAAGTTAATAAATTTAAAAAAATATAAAAAATTCTAAATTAATGGTCATTTCCATCATAAACCATGGAGCTTTGAACTATCAATTCAGTTGCCAAATTAAATTATTATTAAATTGGCCCCTTTCTGGGTATTCCACTAAGAAACGTTATCTTTTAATAATGTTGCAAAGCAAGATGGGTTTAGCAGACCCTTTCTTAATCGTTTCAATAAAGTTGGAAAAACTACATTGTATGACTCCCAAGTGCTATTCTCCTGATGAATGTGTCCTGATTGCATTCCGCCCACTTCCTTCAGAACGCTGGAGAGGCCCGCGAGTCCAACCTAGCTTCTAGTAGGTACATAGCTGTGGCGGTTCGTGGCCTATCTCATTGAGAGTTCAATCGGAGATAAAAAGAGAGAAAAAAATTCCCACATGATATACATTTTACCTCGATTTTAATAATACACCAAAGATTAGCAAACCATATACTAGATAAAAGTTGGTGATTCATAAAAGCATCTGTGATAAATGAATATAATGTGATAATAGTTATTTTAGATACCAAAATCACAATGTACGACTATGTATCTTCAGTAATTAACGTGATTTTAAAACAACTTAAAGCGACATTTACTGAAAAAAAAACTATTGATTCTTGAAAAATATGATTACGTACAAAATTTGGTGCTAACAAATCTCATACTCGTTGCGCACACGGGAAGATTCGAAGAGAAGTACGGTAAAAATACAATAAAGTTTGTCTTTTTTTATGGGAGTTAGCTGCACAAATGCACAAGAAAACCGCCACTGGTACCTAGTCACTAATACCAACAAGAAGCCACTGCAGTAGCATCTATACCGGCGAAGCCTGCGGGGACTGGACCAAGAATTCACTTAATTAGAGACGGGATGCTATTATTACGGAGTCACCCCAAGGAGTTGATTAGTGAAGAAAACGCAGCAAATATACTCGTATTATTTGAAGTTATGTTCAGTGATAATGTTAGTTGATTTTTTAAAGAATTTTGAGGAATCACATCCATCTCATATTTTTCCGCCTGTCCTAATTAGGTTGGGAATAATAATAATAACTATACAATTATTTTTGTAGCGCTATTTTTGTGAAAAATAACCTCAAGGACGCCGTGGATAATATGAGTCCCATTATTTTTTGTAAATAATTATTTAGTCATTTAGAATACCACAAACTGTCCGAAGTCAGTGGCAAAATCGCATTCCAAATTGGGATACTTTGCGTAACTGGGGAGAGAGGGGAGGGGTGGAGGAGATAGTAAATAGGAATGTTGGAAAGTACCTGATTATTCAGATAAGGTTACCAAATACGGCTAAAACCATTTCAATTAACGTTTTAATTCTCAATCGTGGTCTATACTGAGAGTACACACTCCCCGGGACAATACTGAGAGTATCTGCCACAACCAGCACAGTATCCTACCACTTTCCCGCCCTGGTATATTGTATCAGATGCGCGGGGAAATCTTACTTATATTGCTAATTTATTAAAAAATCTGGTAAAATTATCAGTATTCCTGTTGTAGTCCTGACCGCAAGTCTTTAACGAATGAATTGACAGATATCCTGACAAAATATCAATAAAACATGTTATGAGGATGTGTGAACATGTGTTCATAAAAATTCTAATATTGTCGCATTTCGTCGTTATATTTATCAGGAAAAAGCACGTGTTCCGATATATACTGAATATTCTAAAATTTTATTAGGAAATGACTTACCATTACGTTTTAACAGGATTGTAATAAATCAGCTATACTAATGTAGGTAATCCTTTAAGGCTCTGACAAGGACTCAATTTTTTTATAAACGAAGATTACCGAAACCTAGCTTATCTCAAAACAGGAGTTTTTGTAGTTAGACCCCTGTGATCCCAAGCCTCCGAAATGTCATAAGGATTAGTAAGAAGGTCCAACTAGCACATTCAGAAAAGGGTGTTTCAAACTCAATTACATTTATGGCGATTTAGTTCTGGGTATTTGGTCGTGTTACGTTTTTCCTTCTTTAACCCTGTCCAATATTTCGGACAGGGTTACAGTGTTCATCATCAGGGCAAATATGTAGATTGTGGTGAAGTGCGTGTTTTTTAAATGCTTTTTTACATTAACCTGGTAACTCTGGTGAACTATGGCAGAGGTGTTGGTAGATGTAGAAGCGATACCGTGTTCAGAATTAGTAAATTTAACTTGGTTTTCGCTGTTTAGTTTTCGTGTAATGGTGAAGTACCGGATACCAATAACTATTAAATGTAACCGAGTCACATTACACATCTGCTGTGATGATGGATATCGTAACGCTGCCGCAGTCCGAAACGTTGACTATAAAAGGAGGAAGCGCATCACGGAATAATACCCCAAAAATGAATCACGATAAATTAATTTTTGCCCTAAAAATCTTCTATCCCATCACATTTGTTCATTATCAGATATATTATTAGCTGATTTTGAATGTTTGACATTACGGTTCAAATACCGAATTCGGCTCGTTTAAGCTTATGGTCATAATTTGATCAGCTGTCATGCGTAACGGTCAAGGGTTTATGCTTGTCAGAAGAGTTATGTTTTTTTTTTTAACATCGTAAATCGCTAAGATTTAAAATTAAATAATACATTTCAAAGTCGTACTGTTTTTCCATGTTAAAACAATGCAGATTAAAAATATTTATTTTCCTTCGCGATTTCCAATTTAAAAACAATAAAAATGCTAATATCGATGGCGGCGGCTCGTTGTGGAGTAAAACGGAAGCCCGGTCGCCATTCTTCAAATCTCTATCGGCATCTCTCAGGGATGCCTCTGTGTTACACCGCGAGCATTATTAGCTCAAACCCTTGTCAGGTTACACAAAATAATTGACTTTATCAATAAAAGCTTGTCAAAAACAAAATAAGTGGAATAGTACTAGAGTTTTGCGTTTCAATTTAATACAAGTTAAATTGTACAAATTTACGAATATTTGGTCTTTAAAATATAATCTATTTGGCAGCTCAGGTCCCTTGTTGATAAAATAAAAAATAAAAACTATTGAAAAATCTCCTTATATTATATTTTAAAAATCCTCAGGATTTCAGAATCATACCTTTCAAAATAAGAAACTTATTTAACGAATTTTAGTAAACTTAAAAATTACCAAATGTTTTTTTTTCATTAGTTCCACGCAAAAGGCCCTTAAGAAAATTATTTCCCTCAGGGCTTACGTCATCTATTGGGAATGTTTTTAAGGAAAAGAAGAAAAGGAAGGAGAGAAAAATCTGAGAATTATTGTACAATTAAAAAAAAGAAAATAATACAAAATAAATTAGAAATAAACAGGAAGTATACAGGAAAAGCGATAAGTCCTAATAAACTACTTTAAAGTATTATTTTTTTTAACGATAAAAACTAATTTTTATAAGACAAGGTTTTTGTGCATGGCACAAAGGATAATAAATTATTATAAGCAATAATAAGTCGCCTGTAATAGCAATACCTTGTGTTATAAACAGTTTATCATTAAAAAAATAATAATATTTGACAAGTCAAAATATTTCACCAACAAATGTAGATAGGTCTCGACGCCATCTAGTGGGAAATTTAGCACTAACAAAGCCTTTCCTACAAAAGTAAAATGGTTGTTTACAGGTGAAAAAATATAATAAGCAGTAATTGTTGATTGAAGTACTAGGAGATATTGAATTATTTGACGTCTTGGACGTGGCTGACGTGGCTCAGTGGTCCAGAGCGTCTGACCGGACATCAACAATTATTGCTTATAATAATTTATTATACTTTTAAGTAGTTCGTCAATAGGTGATCTAAACATTGAAAACATATACTTATTATACTTAGTTTAAGGGATATATGTATATGTATGAATATATAACTTACATGTAAATGTACATACACATTCAATTTGGATCACCAGCCCAGACCATATCAAACATCAACGATTATTTTTAGCTTTTTGGATTCTGATTCACTTTCAATTCATTTTTATTTGTTTATTGTAACATTTTGTTTTAAGCTGTAATATTTTGTCGTATCTTGTAATGTAACTGTGCCTGCTAACAACATAGGATTTTCTAGCGAGACAGACATAATACATTGTGACATTACCGTTTCCGTCTCCGGCTCACAAGCTCAGAATAATATTTAAATATCTTGCTTTTTTATTTTTACCTCTTCAGTCTACATTCCCTCTCCACTCTGCCTTCTCACCAATTCGGGTCGTGTGGGTGGAGACAAGGGAGGTGAATTTAATTATAAACATCTATCAATTATGTGTCTGGATTTTATTTAGGTTTGTCAAGTTTTAAAACCTTATCTAAATTATGCTTATATCTATTTTATGGTTAAGGTTTTCACGGGTGTAAGATGTAGAATTATGTTCTCGGTTTACCCGCGTAACGTAGTCCTTAAAAGGACTTTTTAATTCCTGACGTTTCGGACAGATCTCACTGTCCATCTTCATAGGCCCTGTGTCCTGAATTCTGTCTCAAACTGAACGCTTTCGCGTGTCTGTTCGGTCCAGAAGTCAACATACAAGTGTTACTTAAGTAAGTGATACGCGAGTTACGCGTAAACGAGAACATCATTCTACATATATATAACTTAACTAGTTGTCATATGGTTTGGGGTTGCTTCTCCATTGTTCACATCTTCATTATTCACTGTAACTACCTTGTTGTCACTGAGTTAGTTTTGTGCGTTGACCTTGGTGAGGACGAAGTCCTTGATAGCAGCTTCTGCAGTTCAGCGGCTCTGTAACTTCTTCATCCGTCGCCCAACATCACACCGCTGGGCGGGGAACGCGTACTTCATCACCACTCCTGTCTCGGTCTCCTCTCTCTCTCGCCTTGATCTTGACTGTCTTCCTTCCTGAGCTCGTAGGACCTATCGCTCTACCCCGCACTTCTCACTTCTTTCCTTACAACCCACGTCTGTCAACACTTTTCTTGTCTTTGGGCATACACTGCGGGACACACTCAGTTTATAATTCAAGTTTACTTGTGACGAAATTTGATTCGTCACAACATCATTTACGTATTTAAAGATTAAAAAAAGACAAAGAATAATTAAAAAATCAACATCACACGAAAAAAAAAGATGTCTGCAAAAAGAGAGTAAATAATACTTTATTTCTTTGAGTTTTCCGTAAAACGTTTATACACCAATATATTACATGTAAATATATAAAGTTCATGAACTATTTTGTGATACTTATACTTAAAAAGATAGTTACTAAACAGTCTGTCAGTGACGTTAAAAATGGCGATAGTCAATGTAGAAGCGTTAAGCAGGTATGCCGCATTGGCGCATCTTCGCTTTTGGAGCATGAAAAGTGCATGGGATCTCTAATAAGGGTACTTGTCAGAAACATAAGCTAACTTCTTTCAATCTAAGTGGATTAACGTTAAATACGATTAACTATAAACAATACTTTCCCAAAAATAATGCATTAATAGCAATGACAAATGTGAAATGCCGAAAATTGCATAAATAAGATAATTTTAAGTCAAAACCCTTGGTTCAAAATCACATATGATAGTCCACAAATTGCATTTCACGTGAGAATTTTTTAAATTTTTTTACGTAACAACTGATACACTGTCATTTGAAATTTAGACCAAAAACTTTAATACTTTGACTTGAGTTGACAATTCTGGAGGTCGCGGGAAAGTGGGCATTTTGGATGGTATTCTTAATTATAAGTAGTTTCTTTTTATTGCTAAGCCGCACAAGAGTTCCAAATGCTCCCAACCGCCTGGAGCCAGTGAGACTATGGCATGTTGTGAGGCTAGATGGGCTGAGGAGGGGAATGAGATGGGGAGGAGGAAGGTGGGGAATTACCTGGATATTCAGAACTGGTCACCAATTACGGCGAAAGTCATATCAAGCAAAGCTTCTGAATGGTGGTCTTATACCAGGGCAAAACTGAGATCATCTTCCACTCTGGAACGTATCGCAAATATACCTTATATTATTTTAAACTAGTAGTTTTTGAAATAACACAAATTAATCAAATAAAATTTACTTGCGCATGCTTGTATTTGAACACGCAACCTCCAGATTTATAGCCTAAAGCCTTACCGCTCGACCACGGAGGCCGTCAGAAGTGTTGATTGAGGAACTGCATTTAATTATTTAGGAGTCTACTGTAAGGATTTTTAAAGGGACGAGTTGGAACAAAGAAGGTTAGTCAAACATACTATCGATAATTATTAGTTTGACAACGTTAGTTGACCAATTATAAATATGCTTACAGATTTCTATAGTGATTTACACTAGCCGAAATGAATTATTTCTAAAAATATTCAGAAATTGAATTTTGGTAATTTAAATCGGTTTAGAAATGTTGACATTATCACTCAAAGTGTAAATGAGTTTTCGGGTTGTAAAGTTTGTGAAAACATTCGAAATTGGCTTTTTACTTGTTGCAATTTCAAGTTACAAAAGCTTTTTCATTAATGAAACAACAATTAAAACGAAATGGATACCCGATGCGCGATAACGAGAAGTCGGGTAAAGTAGTTATCTGCAATCTGCATAGCCCGCAACCTGTTATTAGGTGACAGAGGCCATCAGGGAGATGGATTACTTCCACGGAGGCTTAACAACTGATACTTTGTTGTCTACTGCGATATCACAAAATTCACTTCTATAATATATTATTTAAGTCAAATTAGTCGATCTTGGGTAAAACGGAATGAGATTGTTTTTTGCAACGAAATTTCGTGTTATTTACAAATGCATCATTGCATTAATTAGAGCAGAACGATGTCAGAAGAAGATATATGCGTCAAGTTTAGATTTCATGTGAAGTCACGGAACATGGGTGGCGGTACTGCAGCACTGCTATTTGAATTAGGTATTAATCTATTTTACTTCGTGTGACTTCATGCACTACTATTGCATACATTTTACCAATGTTTACTTTGAAATCTCATAACTTTGTCATTTTTGAATGTATCGAAAAAAAATTGTGTTATTAACTTAAGTAAAATTAAAATTAATATGTGACAATTTGATTTTTTTGGAGAACGACGGAAATCAGAGTCAAAATGTGTTAAAAACTGGTTGAGTTTGAGGCTGTTTTAATCGTAAAAATGTTTATTAAAATGTGTAGCTGAATACTTATGAAATGTCTTTATTGAGTTTAGATAATATTTTGCCTATATATAATACTTGTAGCATAAAAGGGAAACTAGTGAATCCATATCACATTTCAAGTCGATTTTGTAGTATAACTGTTTTTGATGGGAGCTTTCGTTTTCTAGTAAATCGAGTCCGATATTGGAAGTTTTAGGTCAAATTTGAAAAGAAATATTCGGCTATCGGGTTAATATTGCTAATATATTGTCTTTTAATGGCCAATACGTCGAAGCGTGCAAAAGTTTTTTCAACCCTTTAGTTGCCGAAAAAAATTGCTTAGTTCGAAAAAAAGCAATTAAAATCGCTCGATTTTGACTCGCTTTCGCCACATCTCTCAATTTATTAGGGTCTATTACGGCATGAGCCGCATTTTTGTTTCCCTATTTTGGGACATTTGAGTTGATTTGGATTGGGTTGGGATGATTTAGGTTCGATTTTGTCGGATCGGGTCGGGTTAGGTCAGACTGTGGCGGGTCGGGACGGTACGAGTTTTGGAATATTATTTAAATAATTACCCACTTTGCTTACAACGGGCAAAACTTAAGACACAATTATTATTAAAAAAATAGTTACTACATGTTCAGGTAATTATGAGTCCTATGTTGTAGTAGTAGGAAAACACATGCAAAATGGCATAGCTTTATCTTCCTTGTTTGTGCAGATGTTGAAGAGCGTTAATTAAGTGTCCCTCCAGACCCCCGCCGTGGTGGTTAGTCATTATTAAACTATCAAACACTACTTCCTCATGATGTCTTGTCTCGTGTCGCTAACACAGAAGATGGCATCTCGTTAAAATATCGGATATAAGTACCCGCACGTATCTCGTAAGTAAGCAGTATAAAGTTACTTGCATAAAGCGTACTCCTAACAGTTCAGTTAAGTTCACCTCATGCCCTTCTGATGTCTTCCTAATGACCCTAGTTTAACTAGCAAGCAAGTGATACTCGCTTGTTGCTCAGACTGAGTGTTCTTGTCCGTTTCAAATCGGCAGTAACTTGTCAGAGCTGAGAGCTGTATTTGTTAGAACACTAAGTAAAAGCTTCCAGGACTACATAGACAGATAGGTGTCATTCACATGTGTTGATAGTAAGCATATTATTACAAAGAAGGCCTTTTAACGATCAAGCACCTATATGTAAGTACTTGCTTGAAAAAATTCATTAGTATTTTTAATTCTATTTCACAACGGGATGGCGAATTCAAAGGTTTTTATGGAATGAATCATATTTCTATTTTTTTTTTAGTTACTACTTACCTCCACTTGTTGGTAGGTACCTTTTAATATTTTATTCCTGACTATTTAAGATAAACTTACATTATATCACATACACGTGTTACATTACAATTTAAGGTAGGTATAGCGTAATAGACGTTTTTTTATTCAAAGTCTTCTTCACCAGGAATTCACTAAAAGGCCGACTGTTGTTGTGTTGGTATTATACGAGTACTTATATGCTGTTATATATATATATTTTTTATAATCTTCTCGTCTCCGTGTTTGCCTAGCCACGTTGTTTTTAAATTAGTTTATTTCCATGGTATATTTAATTTGACTTGGGAGAGATCCGTCTTTTAATATTGTGACACGCAATGTGTGTTTTTTTCTGGCCAAAAGATGTATTTAATTAAGGAATGAAGTAAATTTGATGTTTTTACTTTTACAGTGTAAAAATCCACAAATATTCTCCAAACGACCACAAATTTAATATCTGTAAATATCCACAAACATCCATATAGAATTTACTAAATTATTGTCCATTAAGACAAATAAATATTTTCAATAGCACACATTAGATGATAGGCAAAGAAGTCAAGGGCTCTCAATGACGAAGACATACTATAGAGAACGAAGATCAACTGTCGAATGATATTTAATTCAGATATATCAGCAAACCTTTCCAAATGTCCACAAATATTCACAAAAATCCATAAGTATTCACAAATATCTTCATTTTTCACAAATACCAACATCAAATGTATAATAGTTGTCCGTTTGATCAATATTTTGTACAATTTTTTTTTTTTTTTTTTTTTTTTATCTAACAATTTTTTTATATAAGGACACATTGTACATGGTTGTGTGTTTGAAAAAGTATAAGTACATATGTTAAAATACTATATAGAAAATTAAAAAACAATATTTAGAGAAAAATAAAACATAATACAAGCTTTAGTCTTTGTTGGGTTGCAAAATTATATCTATATTCATCCATCCCTTATCCATAATCCATTTCTTAATGTTTCTTTTGAAGTCAGTTATTTTTTTAATGTTTTTTTATTTCAAAAGGGAGGACATTAAATAATTTTATAGAATAATACTGCATATTTCTTTGTCCAAAAGTTGTTTTAGTTGTAGGTTGGTGTAACTTACGTTGTAATGTGGATCTTGTGAGTCTGTCTGAGTTTGTCTGTGTAAAGTTGTCCTGGTTTTTGAATGCGTAAATTAGTATATCTTTTGCGTATAATTGTTTTGGTGTCATTACATTCAGAGTTTTAAAGACATAGTCGGTAGGAGTTCTGATGGGGAACCTAAGTATAATTTTTAGAATTGCCTTTTGTGTTATGAGGACTGGTTTTATAGTGGAATCGCAAGAGCTTCCCCATCCGATAAGACCATATTGTAGTTGAGATTGGGCTAGTGCGTAGTAAATTTGAATTAGTTGTTCTTTATCTAAAATGTTTCTTATTGTTTTGAAAAAATAGGTTAGTTTTTTTGATTTGTTGCTCACATTTTCTATTTGGGAGTTCCAATTTAAGTTTTGATCAATAATTATCCCAAGGTATTTTATTGTTTGAATTTCAATCAATTTTGGGCAGTTGCAAGGAATTTCATGGTTCGCGGTTAAACAGTTTTTATGAATCTTTATGTTTAGGTTTGAATTGACATTATCTGTCTGTTTGTTGTAAATTTTGAATTTAATATATTTAGTTTTAGTATCATTTAATGTTAGTGAATTTGTATCAAGCCATTGTTTTACCTGATTCATCCCTTCTTCAGCTTTTACGAATACAGTCTCCCACGACTTTCCATGGAAGAGAAGAACTGTGTCATCTGCAAAACTAATTACTGAGCCGTGACAGTTTAGATTACATAGATCATTTATATATATCAGGAATAAAATCGGCCCTAAGACACTGCCTTGTGGAACTCCGTATTGAATTGGTATTGGTTGACTTGATTCATTTTTAATCTTGACTAGCTGTGACCTTTCTGACATATATTGTTTTGACGAAAATCATTTCCGAATGCTCCCTATATTGTCAAATGAAAATATCCAACAATAATCTACAAATATCCAAAATTTTGCAGTGTTAAACTACTTACATTCATAACTTAACATTTATTTGACACGATAGTTGTTTTGCCTGCTTTCGGCACCCTCTGACAGTCGTAAAGGCCAGATGATCGCTTATTGCTGCACATGGTTTTACAGTTTTAATGATAACAGGATATCTACGCATAAATTATCTACGGAGTTTCCTCAATAAAGCTTAGTTTATTATATATTATTTAAACCGTTATCATAACATAATATTTACGTTAAGAATAATAGTCAAATTTATTGTTATAGTCGTAGATTGTATGAAGTTGGGATGAGAATGAATGGAAATAACAGATCAAAGACATGCCCAACAAGTCTAGTCTTGGGTTTTTAAAGGATTCATTAGTGTACTGTCATCTTAAGCAAAAAAAGGCAGATGGAAATTTATAAAGATCGCTTTCTGATATACGAGACCTTTCATGTTTATCAACTATTTCACGACAAGACTAAGAACATAACAAAGAATGATAATATCAAAAATGAATATATCGTTTGGACAACGTTTCCATACATTCCTCCATTGAATCCATTATACACCTCAGGAGCTGTATATAAAAGATTCAAACAGCAATACAGTAAGCACAAGACAGACCCTCGCTAATTACGTTATGGCTGATGGAAATAGGCAGAATGGAATCAGAAAGCTTCCTGAATAAAATTATTATCTGACTGAATTGAGAACTGGACTGTTCAGGACTAGACTTGGGACTGGAGAAGCAGATTTTAGAGTCTGCTGTTATCCAGCATGAGGTCTCCGGATTTGTCTACCAGCACCGAGGCACCCAAATCCATTATTTTTGTTTTGCATATTATGTTATGTTATGTATATTATTTTTAATAATTAATTATTCTTATTGTTATTGTCATTGTATTACTTTATATGTTATATGTTCTTATTGTTTTATGTTACCACCATGATATGGGCGTTCGCCTAATTTGGAGTATTTAAAAATAAAATAAAATATTATGTTAACATGCACGTCAGAATGTGACCATTGAAAATTTTCTTAAGCTTTTTTTGCTTATGACGGCAGTACACACGTGTTTTTTTGTTGTTTTTTACAATATTTTTTTGATTTAGGTTTAATAATTATGGGAATGTCATTTTGATGAAATAACATTACATTGTTTTACTGAATGCGTGATGGTTGAAAAAACAAACATAAATAAACATGGCCTCCATGATAGAGTTGTAAGGTTCTCGACGAGCAATCCAGAGGTCGCTGGTTCAATTCCGAAGGTGCGCAAGTTATTTAATTTGATCAATGTGCGTTGTTTCACAATTAATAAATTTCAAATAATATATAGCATATTTGCGGCATGTCAAAAAGTGGAAGATACTTTCAGTCCCGCCTTGGTGAAAGACCAGAATCGAAACACGTTGCTTGAAACGGTTTTAGGTGAGTTGGTAACCAGATCTAAATAACCAAGTACTAACCCAACCGATATCTTCCCCATTTCTTTCTCCTTCACTTTCTTTAGCCTTAAAACCATCACGTATGGTTGGGATGGTCCGATGCTCTGTAGGGAACCCGCTTGCACAACGCGGGTGTACATTGTGCACCCTAAAGTTTAATTTTAGACTTACGAAATGCAATACTTCGTTTGCGTGAAAGCACTACGAAACATAGTCTGGCTGGCTCCAGACGATTGGGGGCAGACGGGACTCTTGTGCGGTATTTACGTTAAAAAAAATTGGTTCAAAAATAGAAACCTTCGAACATGCTAACTTATTAATAAAGTACGATAAGCATGCGACAATACTCAAACTGGAAATATCTCAAAGTGGTAAAATCAACATTCGTTGCAATAACTCAGAACGCATTTTAACCTGTTGCAATTCATCCCGCCGCGGTTGACAATCAACCCACCTTGATAAAAGAGCAATTGATACAGCTCGGCCGCTATAAATAATAGCCCGTATTCAGATCTGCTGCCGTCGGAGGTGTTCATTTGTCTGTTTATTGGTTCGTTTTGTTACGGAGGCTGTGTTCCGTAGCCATGGCAACTGCCGCGGCCGTCTGCATCTTATCCTCGACTTGTCTCACGCATGCGCGTGATAAATAATACCAGATTCTGGGACATTGATAAAGGAGCGGGATAAGAAAGTGGCTGCCAAACTAAGGGTTCACTTTTAACCAATATTTGTTTAAGGTTGCTAGTGCAGAAGCTAGTTGCTAGTGAAGTGATGCAAAATCGTGTGTTTTTGGCTTGAAATTTTGATCGCTTTCAAATGTTATAGATGCTTTCATTAAATACTAGGAATCGATCATATCTTGGCCTTTGAAATAATCGGGCATTTTTTGATGAGTGTTAATATTTTAGAAAAAATAATTTTTTTCATGTAAAAATTTAATAAGTTTATTCAGGAAGCATTCACTTATACAATTTAATTAATTTAGTCAGGAAACATACAGTTATAAATGTAAATTAATTTTACAGTTTAATAGTGAATAAAAATAAGTTTATTCAGGAAACATACACTTATATAATTTAATAAGTTTATTCAGGAAGCATACAATTATGCAATTTAATAAGTTTATTCAGGAAACATACAGTTTTACACCATTAAATGAGTTTATACAGGAAACATACAGTTATATAATTTAATAAATTTATACAATTTAGTTAGTTGATTCAGGAAACATACAGTTATGGGTATAACTTAATAAGTTTATTCAGGAAACATAAAGTTTTACAATTTAGTAAGTTTATACAGTTACACATATGAATTAATTTGACTTTTTAATGGTGAATATAAAATAAACTTGTTATGTTCAACTTACAATAATTTTTGTTATGGTTACAGATTAGTCACCAAACAGATATTTTAACTTATTATATTACATTGTACAAACAAATAATGAGTAAAAAGAATAAATAAAAAAATAAAGAATTAATAGTTTTGATTTAAGTAAGTTATGAAGTTAATATGATTTTAAACGTTCTAAAAGTACAGTGGAATATATCTATATATCTTAAGGCATTTTAAGAGTTTTGTACGTATTTCGATTTAAAATGTTGTATTAAAAATAAGGTGATAATGGTATTGCGTTCAGAACAACGAAACAAAATCCTTACTAATGGAACTGGTGAGCCAATAAGGCAGTACACAATCTTTTACAGAAACAGTACGTTTAAAAAATGTCGATTCATAAAGAGTAATATGGTTACACTGATAATGATAATATAAGTTTGATATTGAGGATTCCAAATGACAGATTCAAATTTGAGATGAGATCTTACATATCCCATATAATGGTTCAAGTGTAAAAGTATATTGAATGGCTTTGCGATGTGTAAAATGAAGCCCATTTGTTTGTAAGTTTTTTCTATGATGACATACATGTTCAATATTATCTTGAAATAGTAATTTAGTACTTACCGTACATATGGATTATGGATTATTATGGATTCAACAGCTAGGAAACAAATACTACGATGTTTTTGATATATTTATCATATCAATTTCCATATATAAGCATACCTTATTGAAGTTTTTTTCATCAGGTAGTGGAATATTTTGATAAAGGTATTTAATTTGACTAACACATAATAATTTTGTCAACAAAGGAAAAATAAATATGTTTAAATATGTATGTAAAAGCCTTAATAGGCGTGAAATAAATAAATATAAAATGTATTAAAAATCTCCTTCTGTCTTTTTCTCAAAAGTAATTTAATTTAAACTAAAAGAGTTTAAATATTAGTGTGAAATAACATCTGCGACCCCGCAGTTTCACACCCCTGTATTAAGACAGTGTGAAAATTATTCAACTGGGGAAGACAAACGCCTCCATATTCTTGTTCTATCGAGACATGGAGGAGCAATTAAAAGCTCCCAGTCTTAGCAGATGGCGTGTGAGCGCTTTTCTACACATCCTATACAATATACAGCATCTACTATACATTCAGCCTCTGTCATTCTGAGCTTTTTACTGCTGCATATTTAGAGTTTAACGACTGAGGTTTGTATGACTAAGGAACTGGATATTATTCACTTGGTATCATCAATTCGTCAAGTTGTCAGCGTGGTCAGTTGTTGCCAGGATTGTTTTAATTTTCCGATGAAATATCTAAATTCTTTTTTAATAAAAATAAAATTCTTTGAATATACCACTAATTTAATGAAAACAATCTACACTTTCTAAACCAATGGTTTCATAGTTAGGGTTTAATTAATAAATATAAAATCTATAGACAAAAAAATAAATAATTATAGGTGGTTAAATAGTGATTATTATAAAAAATTTATATAAAATAGTAATCATTGTGTTAATATAATTTTTCTACAAACTATAACAACAGAATAAAGGACTAACTAAGATGACTAAATTATTGTGTATTATATTTTGTTTAATTTGTAGAACTCCATTTGATTGAAAGAAAATCAAATTTTATTTTATTTTTGCGATTATTTTAGTTTATACATTTTATATAAAATATTTTATTTTATTTGTTTATATATTTTGAGAGCTGGGTAAGTTTTTAGATTTTCACGGTCAAAAGCATTTTTGTTGTTTGTTTTTGGGGTGTTATGCCGTGTTGCGCTAACTCCTTCTTTAGCCGACGTTTCGGACATCGTTGCAGTGTCCATCGTCAGGGCAGATCCGGTAGATCCGAAGATGTGTGAAAAAAAAAAAATTTTTTGAGAGCTGTTTCAGAGTTCAAGGTCATTATCAAACTGTGGTTATGCCAATGACGTTAACTATGATTTATAATAAACATGTTTATGATAAATTTATTATAAAACATATTTATGATAAATTTATAGCAAAACATGTTTATGATAAATTTACAATAAAACATGTTTATGATACATATAATACAACGTGTTTGTAATAAATTTATAATAAAACATGTTTATGATTTATAATAAAACGTATATTTATATACCTACATTTTTTTAATACAAAAAAAGACAATCATTCATAACGAATAATCCGACAATATTTTTAAATCTCCTACTACCACCACAGTAAGCGAAAAATGTAGCTTGCTTACGAACAAATTTTACATTACATGGCTCTTCATACAAAAAATTAATAAAGAAAAAGTCATAGCCAAATAAAAATCTATCTATCAACCAAAACTTTGTATACGAAAAAGCTATGCAAATTGCATGGCACCAGACTTCACCGTTATGTTACTTTTGAAAGTTTATGTTGCTTCAGCATTCGAATTTTGTTTCATAATTTTATATTTGGTAATTTTTTTTTAATCCTGTTGGTACTTATGTATTATTTATCCTCAATAATTTAGAAGCTTGAAAGGCAGGTTGAGATCTTAAAGCCAAAATTTTATATCTTTTTTATGCAACAACCCGCTGGGTGTTGTGTCGCTGGTTTTCAGCCTCAATTGATTTTATACTATATCAATGAGTTTATGTATTTTTTATCGCTTCTGTAATGAATTAAAAAATGAAATAGTCTCTTAATCATTGTCTCCATCGGGATGGACATCTTTAACAGCGTCCGGTTTCCACGGCAAATTTGCATCGGCCGATCTCTGGGGATAAAATGCAAACTGCCTTTGAAATTATGTTCGCCAGATTGGTTAGGCGCTATTCAAATTACCACATCAAGCTCAGAGTGCAAAAAAAAGAATTTTTGTCACTAAACAAAGGAGGCGACATACCACTTTCACAACGGCGTTATAAAAAATATATTGTGTACCTTCATCGCCGCACAAGTAATGACTCGTAGACCTAAAAAAGCTCTGGACAGAGCATTAGTGCGATTTAGTATTGTTTAGTATTGTATATGCCTTACTTTGCAGATTTAAGTGTTGGTAACTCTTTGTTAAAAAGTAAAAGATTCTACTTATAATTGTGTTTATTTACGTTACAAATAATAGGTCTGGATTTAGCTACACTGTTCATTACCCGAAGGTTGGTAATTCTCTGGTTCGAGAAGCTTGTTCCCTGTCAATCTCATCTCACAAGTAATTGTTACACTCTAGCGACATCTGTCGGACTATGGAGTAAGCTTTATGACTAGCGCCATCTATCGCTTAAATACTCACCTTTATTACCATAAATCACACCCTTCCCCACCTAATCTAAAACCCTAGGCTACAAAAATTACAAAACATCATTATCACAATTGATGCTATACAAAAAAATTAGTAAGATTTTAAGTATGAATGACATTAAAGCCAAATTCAGTGTGAGGGAAAATCGCCTGGCAGCCATCTCGTATGACAAAATTTTTAACCGATTTGTAATCAAAGGGATGCATAACTATTATTATTGTACTTTTGTGTTGTTAATGATGTTATAACGGCTTTTGATTTTTTTCTGTGGTATTTGATGACACAAAGAATTCAAAAAATTATTTAGGTTTTGGCATTTTTCATACATCTTATCCCCTCACCTCGCAGCTTCAAATTGTTCTCGAATTGTTCCGTCCAGGGCTTTTTAGGATCATGTTTAGACCCTTCCATGCTCCTGCTAACCGATTTATTCAGCGGCATGCAAATGCTAACATAAAAGTAGTAACACGTTGAGATAAAAGAAAAATAAAATCAGCAGTCCGTCAGTGGACCATCCAGAAGTAAGATGAAATAAAATTAAAGAAATAAACGAGAAAAGGACAAAGAAAAAGTACAGCGTATAAACAAAATTTGTTTTATAATATCATGAAACAAGTAACATAACCAGGACTTCCAATACTACAATCTTCAAACTGCGTTAATCCCATTGTTATTTCACAGCAGCATACATAATTATTTTTTTAAATAAAAATTACAAGGGTTTTGGCTACGGTTGATCATTGCATAAATTTAAATTATTTCACACATCCCTTTGTAAGCCTTAGAGGAAATGTCCATATCAATAATTTCACGTTGTTCTGGAAAATTCAAATAGTAATCAGACAAAACGGTGTGTTCATTTGTGGTACTAGCTAGTAGGTAAATATTTAGGCGTAGCGGAAAACTTGCCTGTTTAATCCCTTTGACTAAATATTTCATCTATCAAGAGATATAAAAATAACAAATTTAAAAACAAAAATTGTACATTTCTGTCATATGAACTTGTTTATTTTTACATCCGGAATGATATATAATAACTATTTTTTAATTTTAATGGATATTTTTAAATAAGTATTTTTTTGTCTCAGCTGCCGATGTAGCCAACCGCAAAAAATACTATCTGTGTGTCACTTTGACAGTTCAACGCTTAGTGAAGGAAAATCAAGCATCCATTAATTTGTAACACAAACGAGATACACATGTGTTCTCTTCTTATGTATAAGCTCATATAGTAACAAGCTCATCTAGTCGATACCTAATCTAGCGTCATTTAAATCAATGCAGTTCTACTGCAATATCAACCACCGTTTGTGGCGGCTGGTCAACGATAGGTATTTATACGGTAGGTAGATAAAGGTGGGATGTTGTAGGTGGTATGTGGTAGGTAAGTATGAAAGTGCTGGTAGTTAGTAGATAGATAGTTGGTAGGTAGGTAGAGAGTGTGCAACGGGCGTCCGTTGCGTGCGAGCGTAATCAGTGTGAGCTGCATATTTTTTAATGCATTTTTTATGCATTTGTTGGTGGCATTAACTGATACCCTGTCGGTTGTTACAGGTGCGATGGAACAAAACCGGTCTAAGGTCACTGGGAAGAGATTATATCTCGGATTCAGAGGCATAATCGAATAATCAGAATCCTTTTTTATTTTTCAACCTTCGATGGGATAAGGGAAATGTTTAATTTTAAATTTTTTTTTTTTGTATTTTCTCTTGGGCTACGAAGAATTATTTAACTCAATCGAAAATTGGGGGAGCGGCAAGAAATATTTATGAAATTTAATTAACTAATTTATAAGGTTATTTATGCTTCTCACAGAACACAAAGCCTAATGTTTCGCATGATAATTAAGTTCATTATCAGGACTTATAGCCTGTATCGAGGTTAACATATTAAAAATTTGGGTGAAGCATTAAATACTGATCACTACATAATTACATATATATTACACAAGAATCAGTCTCTAGGTCTCTTCTTTAAGAATTGAAAAAAAAAATCATTCCATCGATCACGTGTAAATGTTTTACTGAAACTGAGAAGAATAATTATTTATCTTTCCAACGACGAACAAATCACATAAAAATCATTTACAGATTTACATAAAATTTAAAATTACTTTTATAATGTGTGATCGCAATAGGCGATTCAAGAGTGGACTGTAAAATATTAATTGTGAACTTAGAAGCTCTCAGAAATGTGTTTGAACTTCCATGGGAAACTCATGTTAGGGACATCTATTCAGTTTCTGGTATCCTTCTGTGATGTTCTACCCGTCAGGGTAGTCAGCCGTGGACTTCTTGCCACAGACTTCCAACACTCCTTGGATGGAAGATACCTCTTTCAGTAATAAATAGGTTACTTGTTATTAACTGGTTTATTAAGAATATCGCGTGTACAATATAACCGCGTTGGTCAACCTTTATCGGAACTAGCTAGATTCGATCTGCCAGAGGGATTCCAAATGAAACCTAACCTGAAGCTGAGACGCCCTCTGTCGTCGGAGGCTAAAACTAAGAGCACTGCCATCTGTGTCTAAAAGCCCGAAGCTTTATACACAACATCTTCCCCCTGCTAACTAGAAACCTGTCTACGATATTTCATTGTTACAGTATTATTTTTAAAATCACGAATCTATACAATCGCAAACAGATGTCACTAAAATCAATATTATTAAAATCAAGAACTAAATATTTGAAAATATATCATTACACACAAAATTAAATAATTCATTAAGCACTGACTCTACTCCAAAAAGATGTTGACTCTATAAGTAGCTGATTCTTTCCCTGGAGGTCATTTCAAAGACGTCTGGGACGAAGTCGTCCCGCCCATGGTGCTGGTTCATTTTGTGGTGGGCTTCTGTTTCTCCCTGGAGACCTGAAATCAAGAGAACTCCGGTTAAAATCTCTCAAAAGGAGTGACGTGTCAACCTCATCTGCCCAGCATTTCGTCATATCAGACGCGAAAGGTTCACTCTCTGCCTCTTCCTCTCTATGCTGCGGACATCCTCTCAGTTGATCAATATGCCTTTTCCACGACATCTGTGTCCCCACAATTTTAATAATATACAGTTTTTTCCCAGTCTTTTTTCAACAATTCCTTTTGCCCAAGAACATTTATTCACTTGTCTGAAGTCTCTCGCTAAACACTTCTGACCTATCTGAAAACTTCTACAAACAACCCCACCGAAATTCCTAAACTGATTTTCTTGACTTTTATTAATATTCGCATTCGCTAAATTCTCTGTCGAGGTTGCTACGTTTCCTTCAAAACTTTTAGGTAAAAGGCTACTAAAGGTTGATTTTAATCTCCTACCAAACATTAGCACTGAGGGTTCAATTCCAGTTGTGGAATGTGGAATATTTCTATAATCACTTAAAAATTCATATAATCTATCTTTATAATTTGACTTAAAAACGTTATTAACAAGAATTTTCTTTAAAAAATTCTTCACTGTTTTTACCGAGTTTTCTGCCTGCCCATTGCTTTGGGGATGACGCACTGGCGTTGTTAAAAACTCAATATTATTATACTCTAAGAAATCTTTGAACTCCTGACTAGTAAAAACGGTTCCATTATCAGTTACAATACAGTCCGGGTACCCAAAATTTGAAAAAATTCTCTTCAACTCATTAATCGTATGACTTGAGTCTGCTTTCGGTATTTCCACGCAATCTACCCATTTTGAGAAAGCGTCGCAAATAACTAAAAACATTTTCCCCGAAATTGGCCCACAATAATCCAGATGCAGCCTCTTCCATGCTGATCCTGAATTAGGCCAGACTGATAAATGACTCTTAGGTGGTAACGGCCTAACTGCTGCACAATCTTTGCAACTTTGAACGATTTTCTCTAAGTCCTTGTTCATTGACGGCCACCAAAAATAACCTTTGGCTAATCCCTTCATTTTTACAATGCCCAAATGCGATCTGTGTAACAAATCTAAAACTATATTCTGAAGCGAACTTGGAATTATAATTCTATGTTGCCAAAACAAACAATCATTTTCAATAGATAATTCATTCCTTTTCATCCAGAATTTCCATAAAAAACTATCGCGATTTACCCACTTGGGCCACCCTCTACGAAGATGCCCTAAAATTCCTTGAATTTCTGGGTCTGAGCCTGTGGCTGCGACTATACGCTTTACATCTAAGTGTTCACACTTTTCTATATAGCCTATGAAATCGGAACCTAGATCGTCTTCCGATCGATCCGGAAATTCACGAATAAAATCATCCTTATATTCCTCTTCAGGGTCCACCGAATTAATTGTATTTTGTACTGAAGCGATTTCTAACCCAAAAATATCCATGAAATCTCTACCTACAATTAGATCTGAACCTCCCGCAACAATTATAAATGTAACATTATTGTTTTTATTTTTGAACTTCACGTCAAAAATAACTTTGCCAATAACTTTCAAAGGATTCCCTGCGTACCCAGTAATGATACGGTTATCCGCCAATAATTTTAATGAACCAAAATGACGCTTAAAGATTTCTTCCTGCATTACACTTAACGAAGATCCCGAATCGACCATCGCTCTTAAATGCTTGTCGTTAATTATAATGTCTGCTGTGAAGGGTTTTATTGAAGCTATCACATGATTATTACAACAAAAATCCTCAACAATTGGATTTACACTATTTGAAAAGTTATTATTCACACAATATTTTTGCAGATGACCTACTTCATTGCATTTGTAGCATCTCGCATTGCGAAATTTGCATGAATTAGTACAATGGCCCGTTTTCTTGCAAATTCGGCACTGGGTTTTCGCACCCGATGGTACTGTATACGTCGATTTGTTTACAGATGAACTCGCGGCAAACTTTTGTTTATTGCCCTTAGAAAAATGCCTATTGCTAGAATTCTTACTGATGATGTTAACCTCTGATTTAACTGAATTATTTGGAACGTCTAAAACTGACATACTATTAGCTATTTCCTCTAGTTCGCTAAGTGACAATTTCAGCCCTTCCAAGTAAATCTTGTCTTTAATGCGACCCGGTAATAATCCAATGGCAAACATATCTACTAAATTTTTCTCCAACCTAGCTTCAAACTCACAATAAGTTGACAAAGACCGTAATCTAACCCCAAAATCTTTAATGGATTCGCCCGCCTCTTGTCTTGCTGAAAAAAATACTTCGCGTTCTTTGAATACTGAACGCTTTTTACTACAATGTTTTTCAAGAAGTGCCCATAATTTATCAAACGATACGTCCGTAACACTAAGTGGAAAACACAAATTTATCAACAAAGAGAGTGTATCCGGCTCCAAAAGATTTAACAGAAATGCCCTTTTTTTATCCGCGTTAATCTCATCATTTATAACGAAAAACTGTTCTAGACGAAGCTTAAACACGAACCAATCTCCCTCGAGATGATTAAAACTCGGAATTCTTCCCGATTCCATATCTACACGAAGCACAGACCACAATAAAAACACACAAGAAAAAAAACAAAACCCGGAACAATAACCTCCAACAAAAAAAACAACTACTTAACTCAGGAACTCTTCTCTCCGCCGCCAATCTTCCAGAAATTCCTTCAAAAGTTGTTATTATCCACCGCTCGCCTTGGCAATAGATAGATGCTGCAAACACCGCACGTCCTGGCAATGTTTTATTGTTCCAAATTAGCTCCACCGCTCGCCTTGGCAATGGATTACTTTCCTTTGTTAAAATGGTCCTCTGGTAAATTGCCTCTTAATTCCTAGAACAGAAATCGTCGATCTTGTCTCCCTTCTCCACGAAGGAAAACACAATTGGAAGTCACCTCGTGACTTAGCCCTCACGTTCCCGGTTGACAAAATTTTGCTGCCGTGTGACAACAAAAAAAAAAAATTCTCCAGTTATCCTTCGACTGCGCCAGCTGTGATGTTCTACCCGTCAGGGTAGTCAGCCGTGGACTTCTTGCCACAGACTTCCAACACTCCTTGGATGGAAGATACCTCTTTCAGTAATGAATAGGTTACTTGTTATTAACTGGTTTATTAAGAATATCGCGTGTACAATATAACCGCGTTGGTCAACCTTTATCGGAACTAGCTAGATTCGATCTGCCAGAGGGATTCCAAATGAAACCTAACCTGAAGCTGAGACGCCCTCTGTCGTCGGAGGCTAAAACTAAGAGCACTGCCATCTGTGTCTAAAAGCCCGAAGCTTTATACACAACACCTTCCAATTACAATCCTTCCTAAATATGAAATCACAAGCACCATCCTACAAATTACCCAAAAATCAACTCACACCAACATCAAGCCACTTTACAATCAAGACATCCACAACCACAATACTCGAAATAACAATAAAATCCGCATTCCTCAAACACACACTACAAAATATGGGTTAAAATCACTGAACTATATTGCCTATACACTATATAATTCGCTTCCAGATATGTACAAACACATCCACCATAATAAAAAATTGCAAAGCAATGCTTTAAAAGAATATTTTTTAACTACATTTAAAAATGAAAATATGTAACTGTGTTGTCATTTCTTGTTGTATCTTATCCATGTTTTTTTTTTCTTTCTGTACTTGTTTCTATTGTTGTTTGTTCTACTTAACGTGTCATTATTTTAATTTTTAATTTTTATGCTGTATTGAATGTGAAACTTATATTTGATATCAAAATACCGTTGTAAAATTGTTCCTACTACCTCCTACATATGAATTGTAAGTTCCTCCTGTCCTAAAATGAGTTCGGTTACTCATCGGGATTGCTCTAGCAAGAAATAAACACAATAAAAAAAATAATAAAAAGTTGAATTAACTATGGTTGGAGATGGTGAACATGGAGTAAGGAAGGAATCCGACTTACCCCTTTTATGTTCTTCTAAGATTTTGATGGTTGGTTTCACTCACAGGAGATATGATTTATTTCATGCACAAGCTTCCATAACATCCATGTTGGATATGAAATACATTTAGGGAACCAAATATGTTCACTGCACAGGCCTTCTACCCTGAGTTGATATCAATAACAGCACTGATAACAAATAGATGTTCAGCAAACAGGCTCCATCAATATACTGGTTTGACAGTCGCTTTTATTGTTGTAAAATTTCAAACACACACGTGGGTATAGTCGGATAATAACAGGTACTTGTAGGTAAAACAGGATGTGAAAAAATTTCAAGGACAATGTTAATAGATTAATAATGAATGTTCGCCCCAGTCAGATCCGTCATTCAGAGGCTCTAATGCCATAGATCTCCCCAAGTGGTTCACTAGGATTGGTGACCTGCCTGCTGCGTGGCGGGCCGGATCGGGAGAGACTGGTCGAGGAAGACCATTTGACCTCCCAAGCCGGACTCTCTTGACCCACCACTTTGCATCGCAGTGGGAGTGATGGATTCATTCGTTCGTCACGCCTGGACACTGATATTTGTGGCAAGCAACGACCTTCCATGGCTTGTGAAGTTGTACGTAGGTACCTATAAACCAACTTATACCAATTAGTTCTTCAAACCTCTTAATTAAAGGTAGCTTTTATATTAACAGGTTTCGTATCGGGCAGACAGCTTATATTTTACAACTTTCGACTAACCCATGCACTTACTAAAGCACAGCTGATTAATATTTAACGTACCAATTAATGAACAAGTGTAATAAATAACTTAAACATTTCGCCAACCAAGTAAGAGAGTTACCAGGTTCCTCCTCTTTGCTGGAGAAATTATCGCTTCTCCCGGTGAATAAGTGGCTCCACGCATACAAATAAAATGTTTTGCATTCACTTTACTCGACGGCGAGTGCATAAGAATGTTATTGCAGGATTATAATAATACCTCGCAGATCACTGCCCAGTGCGCACTGCTCATTGCGCACTGCTCACTTGCCGCTGCGCACTGGACATTGCGCACTTCTCACTCCGTACCCCCGCCGAGAGCATTTTTCCAATTCATTTAACATAATTTTTTAATTAAGCAGATATATTCACAATAATTAACCCTGATTTTTTTTACAGGGTGTCCGGGGGTAAAAGTGCACAAACTTCGGTAGCTGATTCTACATGATGGTACAAGTAAAAAATTTTGAACTGAACTGAACTTTTTTAACGTATTTAAGTATTTTTTAGGTAAAGAGAAAATATTTTTGCATTCCAAAAAAAACAACGGAATTTCAAAAAGTTAATTATCTTTTTAGTTTCTACGATCATGTAAAATCACCGCCAGAAGTTAGCGCGCTTTATCACCGGACACCCTGTATATTTTACCTAACATAATAAATATTACCATCGTGTAGAATCACCTCCCGAAGTTAGTGCACTTTTACCCCCGGACACCCTGTAAAAAAACTTATCCAATTCCAAGTCTCATCAAATCTCATCACCATCACAACTAACATGATAAAATCGGCCATTAGTAATATGAAATCTGGAACGTCTGCAGGGCATGATGGTTTAAGCACCGAACACGTCAAACATGCAGGGGCAGCGATTATGGGACTTCTGGCAACACTGTTCACCGACATCATAAAGAGTGGCTATCTACCCAAAGACATGACAAAGACAATTATTATACCGATAATAAAATCCAAACTGGCAGACATAACTTTACAGGAAAACTACAGACCGATATCCATCGCCACGGCCATCGCTAGAATATTTGAACGAGTTCTCTTAGATCAAGTCGGATACCTTATGACAACGAAAGATAATCAGATGGGTTTCAAGAGAGAATGCTCTACTGACTCAGCTATATTTTGCGTAAAAAGAACGTTAGAATACTACAGGAAGAAGAAAACAACAACTTATGCATGCTTTCTGGACCTTAGTAAGGCATTCGACAGAGTTTCCCACCCCTTATTATGGAAAAAACTAAAGGAAAGAGGGATACCATGGAAAGTGGTAAAAATTCTCGAATCATGGCACCGTCAGCAAGAAAACCTTGTAAAGTGGAAAGACGGATTCTCAGAACCCTATTTCTTGAAAAGCGGGGTCAGACAGGGAGGATGTATGTCCCCAGTACTGTTTAATCTATACATGGACGAATTAACCCACAGATTAAACAATGCTGGAGTGGGCTGCCACATTGGAGGTCTATGTGTTAATAATATGAGCTATGCAGATGACATGGTTCTGATGGCACCGTCAATACGGGGATTGAGAATTCTCCTGAAAATCTGTGAAGAATTTGCTCACGAAACCAACATGATCTATAATGCGAAAAAAACAGCACTGTTGGTCATAAAACACGGGGAAGGCCCAAAAAACATTCCCCCCGTCTTTTTGAATGGTGAGATTCTGAAAACAGTAGAAACCACAAAATATCTAGGACATGTCATCAACAACAAGTTAACGGATGATGAAGATATTGACAGGCAGAGGCGTGTACTGAGTATTAAATGTAACATGCTCAGTAGAAGATTTGGGCTCTGTAGTCCACGAGTGAAAAGGACGCTCTTCTTAGCCTTTTGCACCACCCTGTACACATGCGAGCTCTGGGCTAATTTCAAGAAAAGAACAATGGAAAGGCTTCGGGTGCAATATAACAACGCTTACAGATTGATGTTCGGAGTCCCCAGGCACTGCAGTGCCTCCTCGATGTTTACAGAAGGGCGAGTTCCAGGATTTGCAGCTCTGTTAAGAACCAGGATTGCAGGACTGAGGGGAAGGATAAACCATTCCAGAAACACTCTTATGATAGAATCCCGTCTGACTTCAGGATCGAGCATTGAAGACCATTGGAGAAAGATACTTGCTCCCACAATCTTAGATCCGATGGATTCCCGTGCTTCTCTGGTTTAATTTCATGTTTAATTTAATTTTTAATCTTTTTATTTTTATTTTTATTTTTATTTATTTTACTATATGTAAATACTATATGTACTTATATCCTCTATGGGATGTGTGGGATTGCACTAACCTCCCCACATCCTGGAATAAAGAATTTATTATTATTATTATTAAATACTCCAAAAATTCACATGCCATTAAAAACACAAAAATAAAACAATATTTTTCATAATGCACCACTTTCAATACAAATGAGTTCAAAAATTAGTCAAACAAGATGGCTGCCAGGAAATTTTCCCTCACCTTAGATTTGGCTTCAATGTCATTCATACAAAATCGCACCAGCAATGTCCAGGGCATTTTTAGATCCACGAGTGTAGGTAATTATTTTGACTCGTCCCCTGATTCACATCGCGTTACAGGTAAATATCATTTATTAAAAAATAACCTAAAAAATCAATTGCTTAAAAAGCGCGTCCAAAAGAGTTTATAAAAAATACTTTTATTTTTGAACAAACCTTCTATCATGACATTGTTTTCTATACATAACAGTTCTTGCACATTTTTTACTATTCACTTTTTCGCACTTCAGACTTATCATCCATTTATAGCATAAGAATAAATATTCTTTATATTTGGCAAGATGGGCATTCACAAAAAGTTATAATGAGTAATTATACGCATGATGTTTTGAAATTTCACTCCCCAACATTCGTCTTGTCATTTGTGATAGAACATCTGTTCTGCCGTGTGGTATCTTGAACGAGTCGTGGTGACGACTTTACGTAATACAACCTCTACAATATCCATCTTCTATCTCTTACAACACCTTCTACCAGCTAGTCATACTTAACACCTTTGAAGGCAAACGTTTAAAATTTGTAATTTTACGTCACGCATTCTACATCCTACAAAAGTGTTTAAATTTGGTCTAATTCTTGGCTTCACACGCAAACTATAAAAAAAATTTAAATATGTTAGTGCATAAAAAAATGTTGCTCGATGCAAAGTGAAGTAAATTATAAAAATATTTTTAATCACGTTCATAGATCTCAAATAGAAACAAGAAAACATTTTAGCTATAATCATAAATTTATTTTGTTATGTTCACATTAGATTGTATATTAGAGGAAAAAATATGATGTGAACAAATTTAAGATCAATCAATAGAGGCACACCTTTTCTAAATCAACTTTCTACATTGAGAATTTTAATTAAATTTGTTAGTTTTAGTGAGAATTATTTTGTGTTGTTTTTTTTTACCGAATCATGTGAGAGTATTTTAGTTGCTTGGTAAACCCAAATTTATATTTGCTTAGTAACCAATTGCTTGTACCTTAATTCATCCAAAATATTATACCTATATAGACATAATGAAACAAACGATTTCACGTCATGTGATTTGTCATTTCATTTCATATTTAAACGGATATTCCAAAGCTTAATAACTTACGATGAAAACGATATTGTAAGCATATTATACTTGTTTTTACCTAAAAATTTCAGAAATGCCTAAATCTGAAATAATTTCAAAACGCAAACAGACTAAAAAATTTTCAGCTTTATAGCTAAAACAAGCTGAAATAACCGCTTTTTCTACTTAAATGTGTGTCAAGGGGTAAAAGGGTAGTTTTTTAATTCGTTACAGTGGCCTTCATAGTGACAAATGTGCAAAATTTCATCAATCTCGGAATAAAACTATGGAAGTGTATATGGAAGTCAATTCCGATGCGCCTGCCACCGACATTTTTCTTTATATTAATATTTGTATTCTTTACAATAAATATACAATGTTTATAAGTCATACTGTTTTAATTTAACTACACTTCCATTAAAAGCTTTTGCTTGTGATGAAAGAGGAGTGTACATTTGCGAAAAAATAATTTAACTAGGTTACAAAGTAAAAAGAATTACAAAATTAAAATCCATACAAATTATTGTATTTGAAAGCAGGAAAAATATATATTATGGACGATAAGTAGAGTATTGTAGGATAATTTGTGAGATTTCAAGTGAAACTAGAGGAATCAGTTTTTTTGTTAACGATTTCCCTAAAATATTTTTTTTATCATATTTGTTTTTTATCATTAATGTTTTTAATTTCTTCTAGTAATTTATTAAAGAAATTTTTTACTCGTTGAGAATAATGGTGCTTGGCAAAAGAAGTGTGTAGTTTAGGGCATGCCAATATATATTTAAGTCTGGTTCGATTTTCAGTTATGAATGAGTATTTATCTTTTTAATACATAAAATATAAATAGATAGATAAAAAAAGGATCACCTTTAACCAGTTTTACATAATATGTAATTACAAAAACAAAATAATATTAATAAATGTTTTAAAATTGGCATATTATTTCTAATAAAAATCAATTTATGCCTAAATATCAATTCTTTTCTAAAAAGAAGCAGGGGTGACATCTGCGCAATCATCCGAAATGTAATATGTAAAGATTATCATTGTGAAACGAGTACAATTAAGCGGAAAACGTTTTGTATGGTGGGGTGACATGGCTAGAGCAATGACTTCTTATTAACATTCTGCAAGCGTCAACATTATTGTCCCGATGGCTAAAACGCCTAAGGTAAAGCGCATTATACGGCGATGTATAACAGTATTTACCCCGGGCTGGCAGCTTGCTAACTTGGTCCTTCCTTGTGCAATCGGATTTGACACGCTACTTGTAATATTGTAATATCGTGCGACAGTAATGATCATTGCTGCTCTTATTTAAGCCCCCGCATTCCGAATTTCTACCAATTTACAACATATTTCGATTAAACATTTTAAACTCCTTACAAATATATATGTTATTTTCGAAGATAATATCTATACATTTCTAAAGACGAAACCGTAATTATATGAAATTTCCTTGATAGAAAAAATTCGCAAATTTATCTCCGAAAATTATTATATCTCATTATATCCCATTCGTGTTTAAACCATCTTTGAACGCTTACTACCGTTATTTCATGAATTTTTAAATCATTACTCTACTTTTTTTATTGGAGTACCGCACAAGAGTCTCAACCATCTAGAGCAGGTAAGACTATGAAATGTGAGACTGAAGGTAGTGGGGAAGGAATGGAAACGGGGAGGTGAAAAGTGAGAAAGTACCTGGCTATAAAGATCTGATCATCAAACACAGCTAAAGAATGGTGGTCCTTCATAAAGGCGGTTCGGAAAATACCTAAGACTATGGAACATGCTGCAATTAAATTAATATTTTTTTTAATTTTCCGTATTAAACCCGCCTGGATTTGAACCCGTGACCTCCGGATTCGTAGCCATAGATTACAATAACTCAACCACACACGCCCGTCTTTAATTTGAATTTAATTAATTAAACTACACAACAACTGTAAGCTCCGCCATGTACTACTCTCCACACAGCATCCCCGAGGAAAAAAGTCTAACTATGAAGCACACGTCTGATTAGTGAACAGTGAGTTCGTCGAATGAATTTCTGCCTAAAAGCCTAGGTGAACTGATTTCAGCAATTATTTACCCTTATATTGGCTCCGGATCTTTATAAATCTCTCTATTTATTTATCTGACAAAACTAGTAAAAAAGTTACAGTATAGGTTCCATATTTGTCATTAAACTTTTTCAGCAAGATTTAAAAAATATGAATTGTTTAAAAACGGATGAGCCCGATTGTTCCTGCATATAACACAAGAACTTATTTGTGAAATCGCGGACTTGTCTACGTTAAATTGGCAGGTTGTCGGTACTCTTGTAATTCTGAATTTCAAAATTTAATCCCAACATCAACAAAGCTTATTAGATTTACTTACGCAGCAAATCGAGCATTTGTAACAGGGAAAGATTTCGCTGTGTCATTCTTATTTAATATTTCATCCCTTGTTGGCTCTCATCAAGGGAATAAACGTCTCAAACTACCCTTGCAAAAATGCAACTCTGTTCTTTTCACAGCCAAGCTAAGTGACCCCTTTATTATTAAATAACCTTCTAGGTGGAATTTGAGAAATCCACCCTTACAATACAGAATAAAGCACCCCCGGAGGACATTTATTTCATAGCAGACTTGTTAGTATTCCGATCCAGACTTGGACAATTTACTCGGAGTTCGGTATTATTACTTGTAATACGAGGAAGTAAGCAAAATTTCAAAGAAAATGTAATAGTAATTGATTTTTTTTAAATCTGCCTGGAAAAGAATTATCAAGTAATTTTTTACTATTAAATTACTATTTCTATGTCGCATTCCAATTAGGTAGTTTTTTTTGTTTGGTACTTTTATTCAATTTGGGAGTAGGGTACGGGTACCGCTGCCCCGGGAACCATTTATTGGATATATAACACCTCTTCCGTAGGTCGCCTCAAATATTTCGCTGCGTTTGATGGTTTACCAGGGATGCTCGGGTTTGGTATGGTGAGGTTTGTCCGGGTCTTGCTGGCGAATGCGTCTGCTCACCAACTACGTGGCAGACCAGATCGCGCGAGTCTGGTTGAGAGAGACCTTTTAACCTCTTCAGCGGGACTCTCTCTCATCTACATCGCCTTGCACTAAAGTGAAAGGGATGCTTCATACGTCCGTCACTTCTGGACACACTTCCTACCCACTTCTTATGCCTTTTTCATTTCCAGAACTTCCTCTTCTTCCTTCTCTAAAAAGACCCCACACAGATGACATAGGCCCGTCCTCCGAGCCTCTGGTAGGCTAGTCAACGTAAAAATAACTCTTATAAGACAAACTACCCTGAATCTACCGTTTGTTCATTTATTTCCTAGGTGTTTATTACTCACTCTTTAGGTGTGCACGATTTTTTTTTAAATATTCCAGTCTAATTAATTTTACGAGTCTCAATAAAAATATGTCAGCATTCGCGTGAAAACTCCATGGAGTATTTTTAAAAGTTTTTAAAATTATTTTATACCTTGCTACATAGCCCCTATTAGTTATAAAACACATTTAGGGTTCGAATAATCATTGACATTTTACAAAATGTAGTATCTTTACGTACCTGCATACAGGTTGTTCGGGAATAAAGCGCACTAACTGCGGGGGGGGGGGGGTTTCTACCTAAATTTAGAAGTAGAAAAGCTTAATTTGAAATTCCCATGTTGGCCATAATTGTGCAGCAGGTTTATGATTTTTTTTTATACTTTTCTAAAATATCTTTATAAACGTATTTTAGAGCGTTGCAAACGACAACAGATAAGTGAAAATTCACATTTTCTAAAGTAATTGGTTGGCATCTTTAGTTGGTTTACTAATATTATGATCTATGGGTGTCACTGTCTCTATTAAAGTAGACAAGACAGCTGATGAGTCGAATTATATCTCTTGAAAATGTTATGAATATTGTTCAAAATGGTGTTATTCAGTCTGTATTCAATAACTATTATTGAGACACCACACGTAAAGCCCAGGACATTATCGTCTCCTCCATTATGTCACTTTACTCCTAGATACCAGGAGACCAGAAATCCATGAGCCGACAGAGCAATCCGATGTTCGATGATATCTCGCGCTCACTTAATTAAACCAAACAGAACAAGATCTCGACAGTGCGCAGTACGCTCAGATGTGCAAAATACAAATGTACAATTGCCAATTTGCGAGTTAACATCTTTCTAATTTAAAGGCGTCAGCTTGTTGGTGGCAGGGGGGGATTTACATTATGGCACTATTCGATTGCACCAATTGTTTGTGGAATCGAAAACCGAAAATATATCGGCGGACAGATAGGGTTGCCCTTTAAAAGAAGATGCGTGAGGATTAAAATGTTATTTATTTATATATTTTGTAAAACCATATATGAGTTCCAATTAATTTTCGGAAAAATGAAACTACGCCATCCCAATTTGGGTGACGACGTTTTGAATCTACAAAAAAGTGAGAGGTCAGAAAAGGTGTAAGAAATTTGTATTTTGTAGGTACCTGCATATTCATATCTTGTCACTAAAGAAGGATGTTTTACAGGATTTTAACAATACATCAAATTTCAATGTTAAAATTCAAGTTCTGTGAAAGTTCTTTTCAAGTTCTCTTATTATTTTATCCTGAGCCGGTTGTTTCACAGTATCTTGCAAACATTATTATGACAATGTACAGATATCTATTAATAGATACTTATAGATAATCAATAATTATATTTTTTAAATCTACTGCTGTCCGTCTCAGAACGGGAAAATATAGAAAAAAGAATGTGAAAGCTGTGACATTTTTCTTAAATATAATCTTTAAATATTTTTTTACTAAACATTCAGTTTATATATAAAATGTTAATTACCAGCCTCAGAACAGACTATGTCTAGTGAGGAGGGTAAAGAAAAAAAAATCTGTACAGAACCAACCTTGAATAAACGCCCGGGTTGCCGGCACTGAAACTGAATAATTTGTTTTATATACTATACTAGTGGGGCCGGGCAGACGTTATCCTGCCACAGACCGCCCTCCGTGTAGACCGTATTTTATAAAGACCTAATTTTATCTAGACCGCATTTTATTTGGTGGCGCTGTTGTCGGATATTTTATGCATTTGACATACGTAGAACACATGCGTCGTAGATATTGTTTTGACGTTTCATTTGATATAGATCTTTTCTAGATATTGTTAGAAAATAATTAAACATGCGTCGGAAAGGGTGCACGGAAGTTAAAATTTGTGATTGTATGTATTTTTGTATAAAAAATATGAAAAAAAACTTTTTTTTTTAGATCTCGACAACAGCGCCACTTATCGGGTCCAACTTATAACTTACTGTAAGTACCACTTAACTCGTAATAGTGCATATGCCATGTCAAGAAATGTTGCGAGAATATATTCCACACTAGATCAAGGTGCAATACAGTGTTCAATATAGTTGTGAATTATGAATACTTGGAGCAGGTGGGTGAGTTTGTGTATTTGGGAAGTGGAAGACTGATAGGGATACGTTCAAACTTAAAAGAAAGGTAAATGCAGGAAACTCCATTAGTGTAAGACTGAACTCTAATAGAAAATCTCCAAAGAGTATAGTAGCAGTAGTGTTGGTACCTACACTGATTTCAATGAAAATGGTAAAGGAAGAATGAAAGTACACTGAAAACTGTAGAGATGAGATACCTGAGAATCCGTGTATGATTGTGAGAGAAATGTGCATATTCGCTAAGAAGGCTGATAAGTTAATAAATTAACAAAAGGCTGTTTTGATGGTTTAGACATGTAGAGCGAGTAAACAATGAAAGGAGTGTAAGAAAAATATTTGACGCAAATGTGAATGGTAGTAAAGTCAGGGATTCTTGAAGAAGACATGGCTTAATAAAACGAACCAAATACCTGAGTTGGGCCAAGCCTGGAGTCAGAATAACAGAAGGGTTTTTATGGACCCGAATGAATCAACTGTGTCGCATGACAGAGTTGTTTGGCGGTACGTGAAGATTTTTGATACGACATGCTTTTTTGGTCCCAATTTCAATGCGATCCTTTATCCTCCACTCATTTACAGTGCTGGTAAATCCAACCCTGTTTGTTGGAGATAGTGAATTTGAAATTAAAATATCTACGTCTACATCCAGGTGCCTGTGGGATGGAACGTGTGTCCTTTCACTGTCTAGCTGTAACATTACTGGGCGTGGCACTGTAACATAATATAATACGTTAACCTACCTCCTCGCTATGCTGATCTCCCGGCTTTGTAATTGGATTTTGCTCGGACAGGCGAACCGAACGTGGCGTGAATTTTATGTGCAAATTTTATTATTCATTTTACGATAGCAGTATTAACGTGATTTATTATTTGTTTGTTATTGCTTCGTGCTGTTATTCAGCGGTATTCACGTTAGAGGTGTTAACATTAGACAGTACTTGTCCATAAGAATAATCACACATGATTTGGATATAGCAATGATATAGTTAGCATTACAAAATTGGTATTGCCAGGTGATATTATTTTGTGCCTGAATGTATTGTGCCAAAGTGTGTATATTTTTTTTTATTTTTTTTTTATTTATTAAAAGTATACAATACAGAATATAGTATATTATATAAAGCATTGTACTCCCAGGAGTTAATAAACTCATTGCGGGAATGATACGCATTACATGAAACATATAGTTGTATGTATTAAATGGACATATGATGGGACATACACAACATTATTATTTCAGATAGTCATTAATAAGTTGAAGTTTGAGCATGTTAGTTTGGGTCTTTTTACATTGACTTGCACATTTGATCTCGTTGGGTAGTTGATTATATTTTGTGTGAGCTATGTATTCTAGGGATCTTAGTCCATATTTTGTTGATTTGATTTTTGGTATATGAAGTTTGTTGTGATTTCTTGTGTTGTGTTGGTGTACGTCGCAATTGTAATAGAGTGTAGTGTTGGAATGTGCCGAGTGTTGAATTACTTGTAATATAGTTTTCGTTATTTCAAAAGTGGGAATGGTATTAAAAGGAAGTATTTGGGTGTTTCTGTAGATGTCTTTGACATGTGTGTCCCAAGGTAGACTGAAAATATTTCGCAGGGCTCTATTTTGGACGACTTGGACTTCTGAAATCATTTTTTTTGTAGCAAATCCCCAGATTCCGGCGAGATATAATGTATCAGAGCGACTCAACCCTCGGCTCTGGCCAGTGTTTCGGGGTCAATCATGAAACACAAATAATCAAATATATAACAAGAAGATCTTGTCACTTAACGTGAGAAAATCGATGTCACGTAACATTTCCATTCTGAATTTTGAGCTTTTACCAGGGCGATACTGAGAGTATTTACCACTATATCTAACTGTCCTTGTGGGCGTTCTATTTTGATTTTTTTCTTGAAATAAATTATAAATTATGTCTCTTGTAATATGGCGGATTCGGATTGCATCCACCCAGTCTTACTGGATTAATCCACTTGAATAAATAATAATAAAATTATTCATATTTATTATTGACCATTAAAACACAAAATATAGTAGTTTATTCACGGTTATCTTTTCCTTCCTCACTAGGTATTCCTGTTCCGAGGAGGACTGTAGGTATTTGTTTTGGTGTTGCATCATGATCCTCATCTTCATATTTGTTGATTTCTCCATCTTCATGTTTCTTGATTTTCTCATGCTTATGTTTGTTGATTTTATCATTTTCATGTTGTTGACTGCATATTGTGTTGGTATCATTTCATTTTCACGTTTGCTTAGCCGTATTTTGATCTTGTTTATCTTCAAGGTATTTTATATTTCATTTGGAAGAGCATTTGTATAATTTTGTACCATGGATTTTATTGTTTTTCGGGCGCATGATGATAATAATAACAAATTATATTACCTAGATTGAATAAAAGCAATAATAATACAGATTAATACATTAGGCATAACTGAAGCATTTGGTTCCTTATAACAATCAATTCGTCTAGGAAAGAAACAGTGGAGTTTCGTGATTTTTGGGTGAACTAGAGAGCTAATATTTTAATTTTGATGTAGTAGCCGAAAAAGTTTTGATTTTATTTTTAAAAATTCGGTTTTTTATGAAGATTTTCAGGAAATCTTCATACAAAAAATTAAATTTTCTAAAAAAATATCGTTTTAAACTAAACATCAAGAATTTTTCAAACTTAGCACTCTAAAGTTACAAGAGTTACACTCAAAAGTCACGAGCCGCCACTGCTAGAAACTAATATCGAACGACGAGACATAATAGCACTATTGTACACATTTTTTGTATTTTCGGTTGTTTTAAATATTCTACCGTATTGTTTGTTGTTTGTACTACGTAAAAAATCACGGATACTCTGAATTCTATACAAAACAATTAAAAATTTTAAAATGGCAATTAAAATATTATTTTGTTAAAAATATTATGTTATAGGTAGGAATTTTATCGCTTGTCTGAATTCTCCAAACAAAAACTTCCAATTTAAAAATGAAATTTTTAATTCAAAGAAAAAGTTTAAGGACGGGTTGTTTCACAGAATTCGAACAATTTACAAAATTTCACGGATGATCTTCACTGTCTGTGAAGGATCTATTCAAGTTCTGTTCTTATATCATTATTAGCCAGTTATTTCACAAAATAAAATATTAACAGAACTTGAATAGAACCTTCACAAAACTTAAAACATTGAAATTTGATGAATTTTTCAAATTCTGTGTAACATCCTTGGAATCAGGCAACCTAAATTAGTATTTTAAAATGAAAAACTTGTATTACGTAACGTAATAAATAAAAAAAAATACAGTGTGTGGCAAGCCTACGCACGACGAAAGTGAAACTTTTAGTATTCTTCTCTCTCTCTTTTCATTTCATTCTCTCTTTTTTTCTGTCTATTGACATATTTATAAGTAGCATGTGATAAAAAAAAATTAAAAGTTATAAAATTATGGGATTCGAACCCGGTTCCTGCATAACGAGTGTCGAACGCTCTGCCTCTAGACCGCGGTTATTACGTATTCGACCAAAACATCATATAGTCAAAATATCTAAAAGTCGCAGCACGAGAGCATTAATTTTACCACTTTTCCTCGTATTAAAAAAATCACAAAAAAAAATTCGCAGCACGAGAGCATTTTATCACTTTAAAAAAAATTATTATTAAAAATATCACAAAAAGAAAAAAAAAATAGTTAAAGCGGGGATCGAACCTCGGTTCTTCACGACGACAATCGGGCGCGCTGCCTCTAGACCCCGATGCTGAGTTTGGATAGTGACCTAAACTAAGTATATAATATTGGCTAGGCTCCTATAGCGAAATGATCACGTTTTTTGATGACGGTCATGAGTTGGTTTTACTCCGGTCCTCGAAATTGCATAACGCGCGTAAAGAAGTTTCACTTCAATAAATTAATAACATTTCTTTTTGTATTATTGATATCTACTATTGTCCTTCAAAAGCACTTTTTATCTGGAGTTTCAATGTGTGTACCCTCTTCTTATTCTGTCTTCCAAAGAAGATAAATAGTGTTCTTTTATTTAAACAGTGTAAATTCATCTATCTAAAAACAAGATATAAAATTTATCTAGTCACAATCCCACTTAATTTCAGGCAGAATTACCGACAATCGTACACTTAGTGCGCACAGAGGACATAGGAGGCTGCAGCGAAGCATGCGGAATATGCACCGCGAGTTAAAGGGACCATCTCGCTAACAAGTGTATCCATTGATCCATTGTATTATTAGCAATAGCTGCTTTATCGGCTAAGTGACGGAGGCCGGCCTCTTCTAATAAGGCTTAACACTTGCAAACACGATGAAATAACCCACAAGTTTTGCTTTAACAAATTTGTGCTTTTGGATAGGTACACGGAGCAAATATCCTGATAAAAAAAATGTTGATAATTTATTAAGAAACCTTTCAAATTATTTGTTTTCCTGCTAAAAACGGGATTGTAGGTCATAAACTAATGAATTGATAGATATCGTGACAAACTAATAAGTAGAATACTAATGTTTTGTCACGATGGCTAAACACGTGTTCCGATATAATTATGAATTTACTAACAGTTTATCAGTCCCGTTTTCAACAGTATTATCAATAATTGAAGATATTTTTTAAATAGAACATTATTACTATTTTTTCTCTGTATAACATGGTATTCATCTTTATAACATTCGGCCGCTTGAAATTGTGAAATAACACAAATTAAATAAACTTGGGAACGCCAGGATTGTAATCCGCCACCTCCGGATTGCCAGTCGAGAGCCTTGCCCGTCTACAACGAAGGGCATCAAAATCATCGTAAGAACCAAGATCAAAATCATGAAGTAACATCAACACAACAACCCTCACTCAACAAACATAAGAATGAGGTCTAACTGGTTTACAAATATGAAGATTAAAAAAATCAACAAAAACAGTCATTAAATATGACGACAAAAAACAAAAGATGAAAAACACGAGGAATCAACAAATACAGTCAACAAACATAAAGATGAGGAAATTAACAGGAAGGTGAGGTCCATAAACATGACGAAGAGAAAATCATAAAAAAATATAAGTAACACTAAACAAAGGAACAAGAATCCCTAGCGAGAATGACTGAATTTATTTTTATACTTGAATTCAGATCCTCTTATCTTATCTGGGTTCGAGTCCAGTTGCACCCGTTACCTTAATATTTTTGGCGTCTTATTCTATTTTGATCACTTTATTGAGAATGGTTACATTATTTTCAATGATTAATAATAATAATAGTAAGAGTTTTTTCGAGTAGTTATGCGGGGATCGAGCAACACAATATTTTAAAATAACATACAATGCGGAATGTGTGCAAGTAGCCATTTATGGAGGATATTTGAACATCTCCGATTTTCAGAGGGCCATCAGGGGGATTCCACAAGACGAAAAATCATGGCAGTGATGATAGTGTTATTCGATTAAATAAATGAATATTTGGATAAATTCTATAGCATTAATATTGTGAAGATTTACCTCAGTAACAGAACAACAAGTAGTGTGATTTATAATGTTCTCCTTTCACACGGAGAAGCCTAGAGTATGTTATGGTGGATTTTAAAAATGAATAATTTATTTTGGTGTAAATAGGATTCGCGACGAAAGGGTTGGCGGCTGTTGAGAGCATCGCTTCCTTATCGAGAGAACAACGCTACCATTATTGGATGGGTGCTTTTCTGAAGCCAAAGACTCGTGGATTGAAAGCTCTATCGACAAGTGACCAAATAGACGCGGGGACACCTACAATAGCCTACAGCCTAGAGCCAGATTAGCAGGGGTTGGCAACCTTACAAACAAAAAACCAACCCGAAAATAGTACAACAAAAAAGCGTCTAAGGAATTTAAAAGATTTTTCTTGAATAATCATCAAACATACTAATTTCGGTTGTGGAACTGTCTGTGATTCAATGAACTCGAATTTGTTTTGAATGAGTGTCATTTTCAAAATTATTGGGACTGTCTATGTCAAGATTTCACATAAGCGATAAAGTACCTACTTATTTTTAGTTTTTTTTTTTACCTAAAATTTTTAGAATTCTATATTTAAATTATTGTACATTTCTTTAAATCAAAATTCTCATGGTTAATCTTGGCAAGTAAAGCCAGATTTCGTGATTTTTAAAGTGTCTGCGCACTTTCCACTTTTAAGAGAAGGTTATATAATAATTTTTAGATTTAATTACATAATATTCCGTGATTTTTACGCGTCTGCGCTAATTTAAAACTATTGTACGGGGGATCAGTTCAAAGATAAGCATTTTACTTAGTAAAGAATTATGTTATATATTAATATTGAACAAAATATATCAAAGTGAAAATGTACGTAAGTTTTAAATTTACATGTATAGTCAGGACTGAGTATAGTTAAAACCAATTTAATTCCACTTTATAGTGATTTATTTTTGAAGTATTATGCCATGTTGCGCTACCTTCTTCTTTAGCCAACGTTTCGGACAGTGTCTAATCTGCTCTGCCCTGATGACGCAGCATGGCATAATACCCCAAAAATAAATCACTACTATAATTTGGCCGTAAAAATCTCAAATCATATCTTTATTCCACTTGCGATGAAAAAAATATAGACCGTGAAGTAAATCCAATTTAGCTGGGATATGTTGGAAACCTGTGAAAATCAGTTCCGATTTTAAAAATGACAATTGTAATTATTTTCTGTCAACATATTATTTTATATATAGCTTTGTCGCTAGTCTGAATTCTTCACACACTCAGTTTCAATTTTGTTAATAACACTTAAATTTAAAGTAAATTCGAATTCATTTAACCAGAGTTACAATCACTCACAGACTGACATGCCCACAACAGTTTGATGATTTACGATATTACTGTTCGACGGATCGTGTTTGTTGATGGTTGTCTAAAGCTGGTTTTTGTTGAAAGTAAATATTTTGAGTTTATAAAAATTATTAATGTAAGAAAACAAATGCATAATCAATAAAAAACATTTTTCTAAGAAACAGCAATTTACTAGGGGAACTAACTGGTGAATGAAAAAAAGAGTGACCTATAATCTGCATAAATAAAAAGCAATGTCCGTATGTGTGCCCTGTAGAAGCCAAAATAATTGAACAGATTAAGCTGAAATTTGAATTGAAATCCAGAAGAAAAAGATGGGGACGCCCTATAAAGACTTAACGCATTATTTGTATGCTGTAATAAGGTACGGATCCAAATTACAGTTGATATTATGTAGTTTTTTTTAACGGTGATAATGTAGATTTCACAATACTACAAGAAGTGAATGGTAGAAAAAATTATGGACGCCTGAGGAATGTGACTGACATGAATCCAATAATTTTTTTGGGAAAAATGAGGCGTACGTTATGATTGAAGAAAGTGGTGAGGAGAATGTATGACTTAGAAGTGAATGGTTGAAGAAAGTGGTGAGGAGAATGTATGACTTAGAAGTGAATGGTTGAAGAAAGTGGTGAGGAGAATGTATGACTTAGAAGTGAATGGTTGAAGAAAGTGGTGAGGAGAATGTATGACTTAGAAGTGAATGGTTGAAGAAAGTGGTGAGGAGAATGTATGACTTAGAAGTGAATGGTTGAAGAAAGTGGTGAGGAGAATGTATGACTTAGAAGTGAATGGTTGAAGAAAGTGGTGAGGAGAATGTATGACTTAGAAGTGAATGGTTGAAGAAAGTGGTGAGGAGAATGTATGACTTAGAAGTGAATGGTTAAAGAAGTCGGGAACGCCAGAATAAAGAGAAACAAATACTTTATTTTTATTTGGTACAATATTTTTTACATTTCAAAGTTTTCCAGTAATGTTGGCCTCACTGGGTGGCTTGCCTGTGCTGAGGCCTTCATTTTATAATATGATAATATAATCTAAATAATACATTTAAAATACAATATTGTGTGTTTGTGCGTGATGTATGTTTATATTGGTTTTGTGTGTTACGTTACATATAACAATAGAATGATATTATTTCCTCCTTTATAATTAGCCCAGTTTTAAGGTGGACCAGAATTCACAACTTCAAAACTATTCTCCATAATATTCATAACCCCTAGCAAAGCCGGGTACACGTCAACTAGTAATAAATAAAATGAAAGATAAAATTTATACGATAACGATTTTCACTTGCAAAAATGTGAGAAATATTGCACTCAAAGGTTCTACTTTTCTTTATAGGTAAGTCAGTAAATGTAAAATTGAAAGAATCGTTTACATTCTGCGCCCCTGCCAAATATTTCTTGTTTTAAAGGCAATATCCTTTCTGATCCTACCCTCACACAGCCGCCCATCTCTCTACCTTTATAAGGCACCGTCCATTCCCTTGGTAAATTAGTATAAACAATTGTAGAACAGAGACTAGTTTTCACAGCATTTTACCTTACAGCTCTGCGCATAGCCGACCTCGCCATACAGCCAAAGCAAACGCAGGCTGCGCGATGCATGGGAATCTCGCTGTTTTTGTATAGTTTCTAGGGGAATTTATAGCAGTCCATTCACGCAATTAATTGGATTAATTTTAATAAGATCTTTCTATTCCGCGCATAATTATTATCACCGACGAAGTTGACAGAGACAAACGTAATTTCTTTGGTCTTCAATAAGTAGGTACTAATTAGTTTTTTGATTTTTTTACAGATGGTAATAATAATATTTGGATGATTTGTTTGGCGCCGTTTTGTAAAAAAATCACCTCAGGGGTGCTGTACAAATACTCGTTTATAACATATTTCTACAATGATCTATCTATTATTACTCCGCTAATATATTCAATAATTAATGGAAATAATTCATTGCATGTTGGATTACTAAGAATATGCGTGCAAGTGAAAATTAATCATGTAATTTGAGCGAAATAAAGTGACATCGCGATCCAGTTTTAAGTAGTAATTTAAGTAAAATAATAATTATATAGTTCCTAGGGCTCATTTTAATTAAAAACAATAATTAATTTACTATCCCTTGACAATTAGGGGGTATTTCAGCATCGTCTTGATAGCTTATCCATAGGATAACTTATACTTTCGATTCACGGTGTATTTATTTATAAAATACGCGTTTACTATTCGGTACTCAAACCTATGAATAGTAGCTATACATTGAATAAGCTAGCTTAGTTTTCTACCTATTGTGAGTACTTATTTTTTTATATTTATTGATACTCGTTATCCCATGAAAAAGATATCAAAAAGATGGCGAAATATCCCTTTAATCAAATAACTTAAACTGTAGAATGTTCAAGTACAAAATTTGCTTAAAAGCTCTGTAGACATAGTAAATAGTAATGATACATGAAGCACGAGAGAAAATAAATATAATGTTTTATTATATTTGTATTGGTTTAGCTTTGAATGATGTTAAATTCTACCTCTACATCTTTGTTAACAAGATAATTATATATTAGTTCATTAAAAGCTTAATGGTCTAATTGACTCTGCAAGCTTGATTCCTGAGTTACATCGTTTTACAACAGTTTTTTATCTGTAAAATCTGGAATAAGTTAAATACGGCTGAAATTAAATTACTAGACATTTTTTCAATGGCGGTAAAATTGCTAGATGCGTAAAAACTAAACCAAATATCACAAAGCAGGTAAACAAATTTTCGGGCTTGTTTCGAAAATTTAAAATTCTGTTAAACTATTTAGTTAAACACTTCTCCAAAGGTGTTACCCACTTGACTCAAAGACGTCGCTACGCCAGGCGAATCGTTTAAAAAAAGCACATTCTGGTCCTGCGCAAAAAATTCCCACAATCCATTGTGTTTGCTGCAAACCCTTGCGTTACTTTAGCGAACTTTACTTTTCTTCGAAGGGTTTGGTTATTTTAATGTGCGCTCTTCGGTATTCAACGTACGATTGATGTCATAGTCTATTCAAAGCATTCTCGAACCCTCCTGATACCAAAAATACGGTGACGTGGTTTTTCCCCAGCTCGTCAAAATGATTTTGTGTTAGCGCAAGACTGGCTTATCAAGATTAATTTAGATATCCCTGCTTTTTTCTAATTATTGTTTCGGGCTGATCGTTCGAGATATCGAATCTAGATTCTTTGCGTATTCTTTGAGATATATTATTTATTGTGTGATTTGTAAATACCACCTGGTTGATATTTAAACTGAAAATCTGATATATATATAAATATATATGTATATTTTTTTATAAGAAAGACAAACATTCCCGGGTTACGAATAACCTGACAATATTTGAAAATCTCCTACTATCACCACAGTAAACGTGCTGCTTGTGTTGTGATGGAGGACTTAGCCAGTGGAGGAATTGAACACAGTACGCCTGGGTGGGACCCAAGCGCGATGTCAACTCGGCCACCGACCGGTCGGTATAAAACATATGGCAAAAATCGTTGTGGCTATGGGTATGTTTATATTAATATTATTGTCACTATGGTTCAATGATGTTGTCCCACCAACTAAATTTCATGTTATTTTTAAAATGCATAACAGTATATGCAATATGTAACAATATACTAACTATGCAATGTTGCAAACAGAACATTTTGAATTTTTGCAAAATACCGAATAGAACCGAAGATATAAAATATAAACCATCAAAACGTTTATATATTTGGGGCAGATTGAAAAATTTGTAACATCACGGGACACTTATTATTGCACACGTTTTACCTAAGTTCACTTTGAAAGCTCATTACTTTGTCATTTTCGGAGATATAGAAAAAATAGTTACTGTCGTTACAATAAAAACATTTTCATCAAAATAAAGTGGTTCAGATCTGCCATGGTGTAGAGGCTGTACAGTTTATTATAGCTCATCAATGCCAAGATACACTGTACATGAGACGATAATGATCATTGCACATAATGCAAATATGTACATGAAGAGGATGACATTGTAATCATTACATCCTTATTACCGCCAGGAAATGGGGGGCAAAACACTTCAGATATATTAACTAGGTAGAAGAACGATAATTATTTTTATGAAGGCAATTGGTAAGCTCTATGATGCTTGTAAGTAAATAACATTGTAAACGTGTTTATGAAACAATCTATTCCGATATACCTACACAGGAAATAAACATGCATAAGATTAAAAAAAAGTAATTCATCGACATACACGTCTGAATGTATTTGTGCACTGACAATGGTAAAATTGATTTGAATTTGGAATACCCGCCCGTAGTCCCCTCTTTTACCACGAAGTAGTCCTAAGATAAAGTGCACGATTACACATGCAAGAATCCTTTTAACTTCTCAGGCCTCAGGCATATTTTGTCCAATAAAATCAAATAATAAAATTGAATATTTCTGAACGTATCCGAAAACTGAAAACTGCTTTTGAAAGGTGATAAATTACGCTTTCAAATTATATTTTTAGAAATTAACATATTTTTTGAAATATTAAAAATTTTTATACAAAAAAATGGCTCACTTTACGTTTTTAAACTAATATTTCTGATACCGAAAAAATATATTAAAAAAACCACGCTTACTTCACAAATGTAAACGTTAACGTCACCTTGCTTCGAAGTCACGAGGTCTCGTAAGTTTTTTATTTCAAATTTCAAAAGTTTCGTAGAGTTTCAGGTTTTGGGAGGGAAATAATTTATGTGAGACCATTTAAGTTGTTGGCAAAAACGTATAAATTGGCTTGAAGGGTTAAAGCGTTCATTCTGTTAGACATATCCTACAAGCGATATCTGCAAATTCATTTGTTTATGGGAACGTTCTTTGAAAATAATAATCACAGATTTGTAATAAATATGGTTCATGGACGATTTTTTTCACACATCCTTATGAAAACTTAATTTATTTTATCTTAACAACTCTTGACCATATGATGTTTGATCCGAAGTAGAAAAATGCTTTGCTGCTCCCAACCGTCGGGAGCCAGGAGACTATACCATCCCCAATAGGAGTATGTTTTGAGGCTGAAGGTAATGAGAAGGGCAAGAAGATGTGGAAGTGGGAGGTGGGGGAGTACGTGGCTCTTCAGATCTGATCACCTAACATGGCTAAGGCCATTTCAAGCATTTTAGAATGGTGGTCTTACACCAGGGCGATACTGATAGTACCACGTGTCTACCACTCAGGAACGTGCCGCAACTATACGATATATTATTTTTAATTAATAAATTATGAAATAACAAAAATATATCAAATTCTTTTTACTTGCGCACGCCGGGATTTACCCGTTACCATCGGGTTGCTAGTCGATACACTTACCCCTCGACCACGGAGGTCGTCGGTTGAGTGACAGTCTGTAACTGTGGTTCGATGAACTCTAAAATCCGTATTTTCAAAACTGATTGTAATAAAGCGATGAATCGAAAAGTATCTACCTTTTTTTTGAGAACTTAAATTACTTAATTAATTAACTTAACCTAATTTAATACATTATAAATTAACTTAACTTAATTAAATACTTAGTAAATAAACTGATCTTAATTTAATACTTAATAAATTACCTTAACTTAATTGAATAGTTAATAAATACTATATTTTAGTTTTGTATTTCTATTATTTATATTTATTCGTGTGACATTTTAAGCCCCCGCATTCCCAGTTTCTACTGAATTATAACATGTTTCTCTTTCACTATTTAAGTTTTACAACAAAAATGTTATTTTTGAAGATAATATCTATAAATTTGTTATGCCGAAACGGTAATTATATGTTATTACCTCGATAGAAAAAAATCGCAATGTATGCTCTGAAAATTATTACATTGTTCTGTTATTTAATATGTTATAGGCATGAAAAAATTCACAGTGTATCTCTAAATGCAACTAAAACATTTATTGGGAGATTTTTGCTCCGTTTCCAATGAGTTATGTTTTATTAAATTTTTCCACCATTTTCGCTTAAGGCGATGCACTACGTCGGTTAATATTTTAAATTGAGCCGCTATCAATAACAACCCTTCCGTAGATGGCGATAAGGTTTAAATTCCCGCTTAACACCATCCGCCTGTTATGATTTATGCAAGAAAAAAACATGACCAAAAAGTGCCTTTTATTTTATTTGTGGATGTTCAAGAATAAATATTTAATTTTTTTCCGATCATTTTGTAAATAACTTAATTTTCCACACTATACAATAAAATCATAACCGAAAATGGGTTCGTAAGTAGGATATTTTGCACTTTAAAGCAGTTTTCAGGCCTTATACATTATTTTTTTTCTGGGCTTATAAAAAGACTTATCTAAAAAATACTTGATTATATTAAAAGCCAAGATGTATTCTACTCGCAGTATTTAATTAAAGCATCTGAAACATTTCTAGGCAACCAAATTTTCAAACCAAAAACACATGATTTTGCATTACTACGTATGGCATCGCCTTAATTATTATCGTTTTTAATATTAGCGCGCTCCATCTAACATTCGTATTTACACATCTACCCTTCAAACCATCTTTGAAGGCTTACTACGGGGCCTTAGGTTTGTGGTCTGTGTTTTTTTAGTTTTCATGAAAACGTTGTTTACTAACTAGATTTACTAACAAAATATCCGCTATCTATTTGCTCTACTCGACTTTAACAAATTTTTCTGGGTTTTGAGTTTGCAGTACGGCTGTTGAACTATGGACATTTGACTTATAAATTTGAATATATTTAGCTGTAAAAAAACAGGATAAGTCCTAATTTTGTATTTTCCGTACATTTTTTTATGTGCATCAGGAAAGAATATGCATGAAACCTTTGAAAACAGTTTTATTTTACAATAAATTATTATTGCTACAGACTAAAGATTAATCATCCGTGGCGAGCCCCTCTGGGAACTTTTATCCTTCGTCAATTAACGGATTACGTACAACAATGTCCCTAATACGGACACACGTACCTAGATTAAGTACACCGTGACTGTAATGTGTTTTTATCACGCACAAAAGAAACAAAAAACTTATATTGTTTTAAAAATAATACAACAAAAAACTTATATTGAAATAAATATAATAGAATATCTTGTCGTAATAAAAATTAAATCAAATATAATTTCCCGCGTACAATGATAATCATTTAAACTTCACTATTTTTTTGTTTTAAACAAACGAATATTTTTTTAAAGAAAGACAAACATTCCCGGGTTACAAATAATCAGACAACATTTGAAAACCTCTTACTACCACCACAGTAAGTGGAAAACGTTTCTTGTGTTGTGATGGAGGACCAAGAGGAATTGAATGCGAGAAGAGGAGGAATTGAATGCAGGATGCCTGGGTGGGACCTAAACGCGATGCCAACTCAGTCACACATTATAAATTACAAGGCAAATTTTTTTTTATTTTTTTTTTTATAGTGAATACCTCACAAGAGTCCCAACTGCTCCCGTCTGGAGCCAGTGAGACTATGGCATCCCCAATTGGGGGATGTTGTGAGGCTGAAGGTAAGTGGGGAAGGGAAAGAGGAAGGTGGGGAAGTACCTGGCTATTCAGATCTAGTCACTAAACACGGCTAAAGCCATTTGGAGCAACGTTTCAATTCTGAATGGTGGTCTTACACCAGGGCGATACTGGTAGTATCTTCCACTCTGGAAATACATAAGGTACAACAAAAAAAAGTCGAAAAATCTTTCTCCTATGAGAGGGATAAACATTCTGATGCATTGACTTTACTCGAAATTTCTATAGCTGAGCGTAGTAACTAGGTCTGAATAGTTATGTATTACTCAAATATCTCCCTCTTGCCCTCTACCTAATTTTCTTACAGATTTTTTTGTTTATTATTTTGCTTGAAGTAGTAGAACTCTAAACTAGAACCTTAGTTAGAATCGGTATTAATTGTCAGACACTACCAATAATAATAATCACTAATCACCCAGTAGTTACCGACTATGCCAAACGACCTTTGACAAAGGGATCTCAGGTTGATGACGTCACACAGCATCACTCCCCCCAACTCCCCACAAACAACAGATGATCATCATCTCCGTGGGGGGAGCAAATAATTGTAATAATCCCAGGGAACAAATGAACCAAATTGACCGACGCAACAATTCAGGACGATGAGATTGGGGTATTGTAATATTGAGCTAAGTGAGAATATGAAATTTTCTATGATTCGATATGAATACCTACGTACTTTCTATGAATAGGTAGGTATAATGGTTCCTTGATAACTCAACACAGTGACAATTCAACACACTTTTAAAAAGTGATATAAATTCATTAGAAACATTGAAAAAAATTTCTAACCTAACCTACATAATCCAGTTAATAAAAATTTTGTTTCATTACTTTCCATGACTTTATATAACCTTTTAAAGATGTGATGAATTATCATTGTGATGATTTATCCGGTTACCGGTATAATATAATGATATTTATTTTTCTTGTGGCTACTTCACTAATTACATTAACTTTAATTATTAAATTTGTTGTTTTTATTACTTTTTTCTTATGTGATTAACCGCTCAATAGTCCTAATTGTTCTCAACGATCTTGTGCCAGTGAGACTATGGCATCACAAAATTGGATATGTTATAAGGGGAGGGGAAAGAGATGGGGCAGATGAGGAGAATGCCATTTCAAGTAACGTTTCAATTGTGAACGGAGATAAATTAATGATATAAAATATTTTTAATTTATTAAAAATCTCTTCAGATTATTCGTTATACTGTTAAAATCAGGACTGTATGCTCTTAACGAAAGCATTGATATGTTTGATGTTAATCTTTTATTAAAAAAAAATTATTAACGCGACATCCGAACACTTGTTCATTAAAATCATTATATTTTCGCATTTTGTCAATATATATTAACACAACAAATACAGGTGCATGAACATATTAAGCACTCAGTAATCTTATTTCTGCTCTTACATTGTTGAATTAATGTAAGATCAGAGTAACAGGAAGCTTTATTTTGAATAAAATGCTATATCTAATAACAGTGTTGTGTCCTGCCCCATACAGTTTTCAGTAATTCGTTATTACGGTGTATCCTTCGATGGAATTTCTATTGCGAATCAAGATTACGAGCAGATTACTTCATCACAGCAACATACAGCTAATTACTAAGCAACTTTAACGATTCCAATAAATTAAAGGGGTCTGTACATTTCTCGGTGCGAATCAACAATGTTATAATCCACACCAACCTGTTCCCCAGCCCAGTTAACTATCGTTAAGATCATCGAGTTTTCAAGAATACGCTCTGTATTTCTGATACTAATTTCAGTTTGCATTGCCTTTAGCTAATTAGCCCGATTAGCAGAGAAAGTGTCGCATAAGTTTTTTGTTCATGCAACCGGTAGTAAGGTGGGAACTCAGATGTAGAAATAATAATTAAATATGTCTTATGTCCTACGGCTCTACGCCTGGCGGGCAAATGCTTGGTAAAGTGATATATTATTTAATTACACTGGAAAAATATTATGTCATTGGAAGTAGGATTGAGGAAAATGATTAAATTTTAAACGGTTTGTAAAATCAATCGTTATTATGTTTAACATGCTGACGCTGCCCGGGCTTAACGCAACGTTTTTCTATTTCAGATGTAGACAATAATAATTTTCCGCTTATTTTGAAATCAAGGTTGCAAAATTTCATCAATCCAGGAATAAAACTGTTGGCTTGAATAAAAAACAAAGCTAGGCCGCCTGACACAGACCCGTTTTTTTTTAAAATAAATGTACATTATAATATTGATTTAGATCGGTTTTTTGTATTATTAATTTGTCTTACACACGGAAAAAACCGTAATACTTATTTGTTAAAAATTTCGTCAAATTATTCGTAATCCTGTTAAAAACGGGATTTCAGGCCGTTTCCTCATAAACTTTCAGCTAATTTCTCATATCTCGGAACACGTGTTCATGTGCCTTCACCATGCCTTGATAATATAAATGCGAAAATATTATTCATTTTTATGAACGCGTGTTCCGACGTCGTGAAAATACTTTCGTCTTTTACTGAAACAGGAAACCCATCATAATGGGTCGCAATTACTCTAAAGCTCATCTACAGGATAAAAAGAGCTCACTGATTTACCTACTAATAATTATATTTGTGAATAAACCTTCATCGTTACGATGTTTCGTATATCTTTTACGACGAACAAAGCCGGGAACTCTCACAGTACGGCTGTAATAATCTCGCTTGTAAGAGCTCTACTCCGAGACTACTGAGAGAAATCCCTTGAGTCTTGAGTGCTTGCGATAATAATTAAAGATGTTTATTTTTTTTATTATCATGAGTGGAGAATGTAATTGTACGGAAACCGGAAGGACAGTAAGAACAAAAAGATGCTCAGAGGAACACTTCTGTTTATTTTTTAATAATATTTAATTGTAAAATTTCTCATGAATAACAACTACATATGTTGCATATGTGATATTTATTTAATTACCAAAGTGAAAAGAGCCAATTTTAGGGGCTTTTTTGTAAAATAATCTTTACGTCATGATTGTATTCTAAACGCCTTTTTTTCACATTAACTCCACATGAGAGCCTGAGAAAATAATTTCCCTCAGTGCCTATGTCATCTCTAAGGATGCTATGTGGAGGGTATTTTTGAGAAAGGAAAGGTGTGAACTTGGATCTTGTAGCTGTAATAAGAAGAAACACAAAGACCAGCAAATCTTTCCACAGCCGAGCTGTTGAAATTGATTTTTTATGGTTAGGTGTCGGAATTTGTGTTTTTTCCTTCCTGAAAACCTTGGTCCTTTCAAGACCACACACACTTTAAGACCTTCCTTTCCTTTAAGAATCTCTCCAAACAACACCACCAAACATGACATTGGCAAGACATTCAGGGCCTTATGTGTGGAGTATTTTTTTAAAAAGGAGAGGCCATCAAAACAAGAATGTGTAGGGCGTCATTACCTAAATTAAATCTTAGCTCATGTTTTTCTTTCTAATAAAAGTCACATTAGTTTTAGAGTTAGACATATTATGTGATTTTTTTATTAAAAAAACTTCTGATGGTTCCCGTCGATTCAAGGTATCGATTGAAGATTAATTCTCACCATTTATTTGACACCTTTCACACTACATAAAACGGTTACCTGTCACATACTCCTCACCATTTTAAAATGACGGACACCGAGTGACATCTATGGTGTAATGAGATAGTTAGCTCAACATGGCACAAGGCACAGGGCAGCCCATACACCGCCAGTGCCTTGAATCATTGTTAGCGTCGTAGAAACACACTTCTTGCAGTGTTCAGCTAATAAAGTTGCCCGAATGCAGCTAATGTAACTGCAACTTCATTTTACAGTTGCAGTGACGGACTAGTTTTGTTTTACAAAATATGCAACCAGTGAAAATTTTAGGATCAAACAAATCGTTTCAGCTTTGTTAGGGATAAGTCAATAAAAACGAATGAGTTTAGACACCCAGAGTTGTTCTGTACATATCTATAATTATCTAGCAATGAAAAATGAAAATAAAGACGAATACTGAATGCGATTATTTTTAGAGAAGGACGTGACATTATTCTTAATTTGTGAAATTTGGCACTTACTAAAATATTAAGTTTTCTTTTTTCATTAGAGCTAATTTATGTATCGTTAAGTTGAAAAGTAATTTCACAATTACAAAAAAAAGTTGATTTATTAATACGACACTGCTCGGTCTAGCGTAACAAGCAAGGAAAATCAATAATTTATTACATTTTTTCGCTCCAAAAATATTGATCTATCTAATCAAGCGAATCAATGGCTAGTTAGTTTAGTTATATAAATATTTTACTAATGGGTCGCATTTACCCTAAAACTAATCTACAGGTTAACAAGAGCTCACCGATTTGACGAAAAATAATTACATTTGTGAATAAACTTTCATCCTTACGATGTTTTCTACATATTTTACGACAGTGACATCCTCAATAAAACCGGAACGCCTCACAGTATGACTCTAATTATCTCTAAATTTTTAATACGGAAATCTGAAAGAGCATTTCACCCGCTTTCAAAAACAATGCTTCATTTAAATTGAATGTTAAGCTAAATATTTGAATACATGATTTTTTTTCTAGACCCGAGGATTAAAAGCATATAACAGATAGCCACATCAAACAGTTACATTAAACCCTGACAATATTCAGAGGAAACAATTAGTTGTCGTCAATGTACCAACACGATAGAGACGAACGAAAGGAGTAGTAATGGATAAAGGAAATAGGAAAGTCAGAACATGCCCGGAAACTCAGAACCTGAAAATATCTTTATTATCCCTGTTTAATTCGCCCCTGGCATTATGAATAAGCCTTGACACCTCTTCCCGCTGATGCTGCGGCGGTTAGCTCAAAGATGTCCATTACCTGACGCGCAAAAACAGTCGGGAAGATGGCCGCATGAAGACACGTTCTGCGGGCGCATCCTTTCCTCTCGCGCCGGGCATTAAAATACGATTAGCCCTTTCCCTTACCTTCCTTTCTCTGCCATGGGAATTGTTGTAATTCTGTCTGTACAGTGCACACTTCACACCGTATATGGTAATTATATGAATAACTGAACTTGTTGCCATAAGAATAAAACACACAATCAAACGTGGAGTTCTCTCTTCCCGTTTAATACCTTCCCGGTGCAAATCATTTTGTGATGTAACTTGGCTGTTTTCAAGGCTTTGCTTAGCTTAGACAATCAGTGCAGTTTCTGCCTTGGGAATTATTGTAGTTATATCTGTACAGAATACACTTCGCACTATAAGTATATGGTAACAATATGAATAGAAACTTGGCGTCGACAAACACGCAAGATTTGTGCAATCTTGATGCGAAGCCTATTATGATAGGTAACTAACTGAATGTTTTTAAAGCTTTGGTCTTATACATAACCAATCGCATGAGCTTTTCATATTAAAAAAATGTCTTTTACCAGGATAAAATAATTTGAACTGGCGATGAAAATGAACACTTAAATATCTTAATAAATGAAGATAGTCGTTTTGTTCAACCCCTTACATTTAGATTATTTGACATTTCTATTTTTGGTACTGACAATTCCATGATAATGATATATTGAAACATTTTAAAACTTTATCCACTTATTTTATTTTTTAACCCTTACCGATTTCAGCTTATTATAAGCATTTACGTATTGGTAAAATTATTCCTTAAACTATGGTTTACATGCACAAAATTTGGGAGGACGGCGAGGGAGGTAGAGGAAGGGGGAGGGAGGGTTTTACAGAGATGGTATATAATGTTGCACAGCTGAATTTTCAATAATTTGGTACAAGTAAGGAATTCCCTAAAGAAACAGTAAATTATTATGCCTGCCCTTCCACCACCCCTTAATGTTGGGTAATAAACCACAGTTTAAGCCCCCGAATTCCAATTTCCTACCAATTTATAACATATTTCTCTACAACTCTTAAGTTTTTAAGTTCCTTAAAAAAAATTATAAAATTATGCAAAAAAATTCACGGTGTATCATTAAATGCAACTTAAGTTTTTTTTCGGAGATTTTTGCTCTATTTTAAACGAGTCGTGTTTTATAAATTGTTTTCACCATTTTCGCTTAACTATTATAATTTTTTTAATATTAGCGCGCTCCCTCTAACATTTGTATTGACATATCTCCCTTTCAAACCATCTTTGAACGCTTACTAAGGGGCCTTAGGTTTGTGGTCTGTGTTTTTTCCATTTTGATAAAAACGTTGTTTACTAACTAGATTTACTAACAAAATATCCTTTATCTATTTTCTCTACTTGACTTTAACAAGTTTTTCGGAGTTTTCAGTTCGCAATAGGGCTGTGGAACTATGGACATTTGACCTATAAATTTGAATATATTTGGATAAGTAATAATGTTACTTATCCTGTTTATTTAAGATACAATTGTACCAGTCTGATGATGGCTATAATACGCTGAAACCGGTAGCGGTAAATTTTTTTAAATTGTTTCAATATATCATTAGATTATTTGGTAAAGTAAATTGGAAGCAATAGCACGATCGTATAGAATACTGAAGTCACAGCATGTCAGAAAAATGGAAGATTACAATATATGATGAAAAAAGGAGTGTTTGTACCATGCCAAAATAGAGTTTTGCACTTAGTAAAAAAATGACAATTTATGTATTCATTCTTAGAATATCATTCCTGTTTCTTTCGACTTCATATATCTTTCACCTCTGAAAAAATTTTATATACATCGTCTGCACCATTCGTAGTTCATCTATATACATTTCATTAGAGTACTCATATTATGAGATTATTATTCAGTGAGTGCACACGTTAAATATTGCAAATGAAATAATGGTATACGGTGTTCAGATGAAGATGGCACAATACAACTTTGTAGAAGCTGAGATATTCATCAAGATCAAGATTGGCATTTTGAAGTCTTCATAAAGGATTCACGAGTGGGTAGGTACTCTTTTCAAGACTACCCATAGAAGGGAATTACTCTGTCGGTTTATTTATGTCGGAGTTTATTTATTTATTTATCAATATTCCTTACGACAGGTATAAAACCATTTTTGTAAGCTGCGTAAAATTTTACGATCGACATCACAACACCCTGACGGAAGCGCCTATATTTTAAATGTAAATATTCACGTTGATATATATTTGCGTTGCGGCGAGTAACGAACTCACAATCAGACGAAATAAAATATTTATATATGTACATATATATGTCGCACGAAGGCATTATTTAATTTTGTAAATATATCCAATCTATCATCATATCAATATATTACATTGTAATCACTATTTAAGTGCAATTCAAAAAATCTATTTTCTGCCCAAAGTTTTGTTGTTTTTTTCCATCGCAAGCTCTCTAATTTTCTGCTAAAAATATGACAAAGGTTGGTCGATAACTTAATAAAACCCCCAAAAAATAGTTTCTTGCTGAAAAATACTTTCAATGTCACTGAAATAAGAACGAATTTAGAAACCAAACATTGTTTGAAATGGCTTTAGTTGTGTTTGGTGACCAGATATTTATATGCACCCTCCTCGTTTCCACCTACTACCTTCAATCTCATTTAACCTTTAAAGTATTAAAGAATCCGCAACGCACAGAGCAGTAATGCATAAAAATCTGCAGTTTACTTATTTCTCACGGAGTTTTCTATCAGGAGCACATATATCTAAGAGGATGAAAATCACCGTAATAGGAGAAGAGAGTACAACCATCTCACATGCGCGATAATTACATAGAAAATACCAAAGTTCGTAAATACCTTCACAGATATAATATACTTTATGTATCCTACCGATCCCTCACCTGGGAACCAGTGGACTATGCAGTATGCACCATCAGAGTTGAGATGTTCCGCAGAGGAAACAATCTGAATACGTCTATGATTAGCATCTCGGGGTAGTTCACACACACAGCATCCCGCAGATCTCGAGGTAATAATAATCCATCTCGTCTTGGAGGATTGCAGGAGGAAGTCCTCTCTGTAATGGACCACCTCATTTGGCGCTCTGTGGCTTGGCAGCGGCTTAACTGGCAGTAGGTGGTTAGTGGCGGTTAGTTGACTGTGTGAACTAAAACGACAAGTGCATTTTAACCTGTTTGTGCTCGTTTGAGTGGCAGAATAAGGATTAACGCAGCTGATTACAATATTTCTTATATTCTTATCACCTCATTATTTAAAAAGGTTTTTGCATACCCGTGAAAAACATCTTGTAAAACATCATCAATTTTTTTAAACATTAAACAGAAGAAATTGAAAAACTAGTATTTAATACTGACATGAGATATTTTTTAGCTGGAATTTCAAATTATTATTTAACACTTTTCCTACAAAACGAGAGCCATAAAGAACTTTTAAAAGGCAAAACATCACAATATAAATATAATTTGATTGTCCTAAAACGGGAATCCTTCCTAGTTAGGTAGTCAAAAGCATAAAATGTAATCAATATTTTAATAAATAAATAAAAAAATAAAAATAAAAATCTCTCTAATTTAATCCAAAACAAAAAAAAACAAGTTATTATTTTTTGAATAACTTTATTGAGTAAAACCTCAAATTGTAATATTTAATTATTGATAGATAGTTTGATTACATAAAGATAGTTGCCAATAAAAAATGTGCGGTGAAAAAATGAAGACAATGTTGGTAGTTCTTATTCGAAGTATGATACAATTAAAAGTGACCGAAGGGGATAGGGTCCCATTAGCTCAGTGGGTGTCCCGGCAAGGCAAGGGTCCTGGGTTTGTGTCCTAGATGTGACCGTATCCTTTTCTGATTTTTCTGTTTCAGATTTTCGTTTAGAAATCGCTTATATTGTATTCAATAATTAAAAAACAAGTTGTTCATGTATGACGAAGGTAGACAGACATCCAAAGAATATATTTGAATAAATGAAATTGATATAGTACCAGGCTGCGTTTACGCACTAAAAAGTTGCGAAGAATTACTACATTCTAGATCACGGGTGTGACTGAGATGACACGATGCTTATAAGTGCTTACTCTCTTACACTAAGACTAATATGGAACGCTGTATGAGACGACCTACAGACAGTAGGTTGTCCTTCTTATGCTTATGTGTTGCTACGTTTGCTATTTTATTTTTTTTATCTCGACATCTACCGTTTACAGGTTTTAGCTACCTGGTGAATAATTGTATTTATTGAAATAATAAATGATTTTCGTGTATTCACAAATGAAGAGAAACATCACGAGATGCGTTTATTGCTCATATTAACTTTTTGTACCTCTCAAAAGCACAGGAAGATATATTTTTAACAACAAAGAGCGAGTGGTGTGTTTGTAGTAGCTTTTAATAGCTTGTGTGATAAAGGACATTATGTGTAATCGCAGTCTCAATATGTTCACCGGACCTAGTTCAATTAAACCACACACGTTGTCTCAGTAACCTATCTCCAGTTATTATTTCATCTATGGCAATAGGTAATTATAATTGTACCAATTTTTAACTGAAAACCGAACTCGACTTAAATGTATTTTTCCATGCCCAAAACGAAATACTTAATTAGACCAAAATTATTATACTGACTGAGGAAGATCTTTCTTTAATCGATTACCGGAAAAAACTAGACGCATTAATGACAAAATCCAAAAATTGAACACTGTACAAACATATTTTAAAGACAAATTTATCAAAAAAAACTCTTTCCACGTGAATTACTTTTACAAATAATCCGTATCGCCCATTTTCTGTATAAATTATATTACTTATCTACTTTAACTACTTACAACTTATATCAAATCTACCAAATACATATTGTAATTATTTTTTACTTTCTCACTGTAATGTAATTACTACAACACGTTATTCCTATCAAATTATTAATTACTTATAAATAATTACAATAAAGTACTGTGCATTCCTCTTCCAAACACATGCTAACGATTCTATGGAAGAGTAGTATTCAAATCTCTTAATATGTAAAAATACGATTTCATGTAAATACTGTTAAAAAAAATAAAAATTTTGAAAGCAATTTATTTTTATTTTTTCTGCATGTATTTTGCTGTCATATGTTTTATTTCAAGTTCTCAAACGTGTTTACAGGTTAATATTCTACTACATCTTTGCTTTTTAATCATTTTGATATTAAAAACTACTTTATTTTGATGTAATGCATTATAAAGTCTATTAGAATAACTGCAACCTACGAAATAATGGTGAATGCATTACTGTACTTAAATAATTTACTGATATTAATATTGATTTATCTTCATGTTCATACCATTAGATCAAGGTAGTATGTATAATTTAATGCATATTATAATTGTCATTATAATATGTATTATAATGACAATTATACTACAATTTTAGCCTACAATTCTATTATAAATACATTACATGCCATTGGTAACTCTTGCTATGTTACCTAATGTTTTAATATGCCTCTATTGAAATATAAAGCTTTACTAAATAAACATTTAAGCAGTGCATATTTTAATGAGGTCACTGCAGAACAGTTTTTTTTTTGTTTTTGTTTCTTTTTCATTTCTTTCACAAAATTTGTGCTCTTGAACATTATTTTTATTAAGTCTTCTTTACTTGTATAATCTTTTTTTTCTTTCCCTTCTTCTTTCTATAATGAACTGTGACCGTCAGTAACTATCATTTATGTAAATGGCACTTTTGCCATTAATTCTACATAAATAACAAATTTTTCTTTCTTTTAACGGTCCTTCAATATAAATATTTTTATTTGCTATAACTCTCATGAACTTAAGAAAAATAAATATGGATATATGCATAATTAAGAAACGTATCTACTTTGCATTTGTTCCGGCAACGTCGGGTTAAACCGCAGTGATGGATTACTGGTTGCTTGTACAGCTTGTGTGCAGTTCTCATAGTGTAAAGTGGTATCCCTCAATCACCCTTGAAATCCAATTATAAATACATAAATGCACACCGGCGCGACGTGCTCCGCAGGGGTAGGCAGAGAGTGAGATGCGAGCCATTAATGTGAGTCCATTCTCTTGCGACACATGATTTTTTTAATGTTTCTGGGGAGGTATTTACCAATTAAATTAAAACTTTCATGACGTTATCAATCGAATTATTACGGTGCAAAAACTGATTTCTAAATATCTTTTATTTTGAATTTCACGTCCATCTGGGTTTGTTAAATTTTTGTTATTTTTTTTTTCTTTTCCCTTCTTTTCTTTTCTCTTCTATTCTTTACTTTACTTTTCTTATCTTTTCTTTTCTTTTCTTTTTATTTCTTTTCTTTTCTCTTCTATTCTTTACTTTACTTTTCTTTTCTTTTCTTTTCTTTTCTTTTCTTTTCTTTTCTTTTCTTTTCTTTTCTTTTCTTTTCTTTTCTTTTCTTTTCTTTTCTTTTCTTTTCTTTTCTTTTCTTTTCTTTTCTTTTCTTTTCTTTTCTTTTCTTTTCTTTTCTTTTCATTCTTTTTTTTTCTTCTTTTTTTTTTTCTTTTCTTTTCTTTTCTTTTCTTTTCTTTTCTTTTCTTTTCTTTTCTTTTCTTTTCTTTTCTTTTCTTTTCATTCCTTTTCTTTTCTTATAATTAACATCCGTACTAAATAAAAAAAAATAAAAAATCTACGAAGGCATGTTTGTATTTAGTGATTAATACAACGACATCTTTGTGATAGTAATAAATAGATAGCTACGCTATTTCTCTTTTTATTTTTAAGTCACCTGATTTAAATTAATTAATTAATCAATTAATTAATTAAAATTAATTAAAATAATATATAGTATATTTGCGGCACGTTCCAGAGTGGAAGATACTACCAGTATCGCCCTGGTGTAAGACCACCATTCAGAATTGAAACGTTGCTCCAAATGGCTTTAGCCATGTTTAGTGACTAGATCTGAATAGCCAGGTACTTCCCCACCTTCCTCTTTCCCTTCCCCACTTACCTTCAGCCTCACAACATCCCCCAACTGGGGATGCCATAGTCTCACTGGCTCCAGACGGGAGCAGTTGGGACTCTTGTGAGGTATTCAATATAAAAATAAAAAAAATACCCGACATCACCGATATAAAATAAAATAATACTATATCCATGGTCACCCTACATGTTTACTACATTATACTGTAATGATTTGGCTGGTATTAGATAGGTACCATGTAGGTACTCAATTCGTAGAAACGTTAATCTAACAATATTGTTTTCTAAAAACATAATTTTTATGCTATTTTTTTATTTTATTATTTTGTAAATTAAATTTTTACCCCAACACAGGCTTGTCTATTTAAAAAAAGATAAAATGAAAATAAACAATAAACAATCCCTATTGACTGTGCTTAACACTGGATTGGATGAAAAGTGACAAGCTTTTAAAGAATAACACTGTTTAACACACCAAATCACACTCCATCGTGCTTTCCAAATCTTTTTCCAATTTCATTCATATCACTATATTAATATGACAATGTGGCCACAAACATTTCGGTACTCTTCTAGATAGGTACTATGATTAACATCCGTTATAATTTATCATTTTATCTTATATAATCCGGTCAGTTGCCGAATTGGCAAGAAATGGTTGAATTTCGCACAGCTTTTTTGGATAAAAAGTTGTATAAATTTTTATTTTGAAACGATTTTTACATCATGATATTATATAGAGCTATATAATGTAAAATTTGTCCGAAAAGAACGGAGAGTGGCTGAGTTGAATCGCGTCTGAGTCTCATCCAGGTGAGTTCAATTCCACGGCTGGCTAACTCTTTTATAATGACACAAGCGACATTTTCGCCTACTGTCGTGGTATACGAGATTTTCGAATATTGTCAGGTTATTTATAAACAGGGAATGTTTATATTTCTTTTTATGATTTATTTTTTATAATAATACATTATATAACCTACATACGACTACCATGATAATGGTATCACTCTATAGGCCAGTCAATAAAGGCTCAAAATGAGGCTAACCCAAACATTAATTCCTCCGTCGATGAAATTTTTGCAGTCACGTGGAGTATAATTTAGGGATGACGAATGACAAGAGATCCAACAAAATATTTAACGGGAAGTTAGTTATTTTTAGCAAAAACTGAAAAAAAATTATAACTCTCGCTGGAAAAGTACTTCTTTCGAGAACTCTTCACATATTGTTAGTATTAATTAATATCCACCTGATTAAATAGAAATCCAACAATATTTTTGTAGGGAAAGTGTTTTTTTTTAAAGAGATTTGTTTTTTAATTCTATTGTTGCCGGGAAAATTCCTCCTTCCAATTTTTGATCACGGAGTGTCTTTATATTGGTGTTTGCTTTATTTAATCAAAAGATCCAACATTTTTTTCTTTTGGAACATGCTTTTTTGATAACAGTCAAAAATATCGCTCCGGAAAAATCCTCCGTCCAATTTTTTTACGCCAAGTTGATGGGATAGCTATGTAAAAACGATTTCTGCAAAGATCCAACAAAATTTTGAACGGCAACCTATTTTTTTTAAATTAATTTCGAACGCACGCTCATTTCGCGTGATTTTTGGATGAACGGGAGCCCGCGGGGTAAGGGGAGGGGTGGGACTAGTCGCACGGGGGGCAAGCGAGCCGTTCGGCGCGAGATATAGCTGACCGCTGCTGTGGGGACTTGGGATTTCGCGTGAATTTTGGATGAACGGGAGCCCGCGGGGTAAGGGGAAGGGTAGGGCTAGTACCATTCGGGACTACGCTACGCGTTTGACGGCCGCTTCTAGAGTTTGTGTAAAATTAACAAAGGGCAAATTGCATGGTTTATTGACAACGCTTCGTAATCTGCTTTCAATTCGAGCTTTTCAAACCACAATTCCTTATGGATTAATAAATCCAATATGGACTTTTTGTAAATTGGACCATTTTTATTCGAAAAAGAATCTGAACTCATCAATTTTATCAATAAATTGATTACACTTTTCAAAAAACTTTTTGTACATAGTTACATTGAAAAGAAAAAAAAAACATGACAATACTTCTATTAAAATCGAAAATAAAGTTTGCAGTTAATAAGTTAATAATTAATAACACAATTCTGAAACAAATTGATATTTGCCCTGAAACCGGGTAAAAACCATAAAAAAATGTTGCTTTATGATAAGGGTTGGCACATTCAACGATAGTTAAAATACATTTTTATTAATAATTTAATTCATAACAAAACATAACACACTTTGGTAAACGTTACGAATTCCGCTTCACGGTAAATATGGATTGTTTATTTGAATTGATACTTGAATTTAGTTATATTATTACTAAAAGTGACTCTTAATGTTGGGGAAAACCTAAAAAAATATACACTTCAAATTTTTATTTCGTTTAAATTATTTCACATATACGATAATACACCGGTCGTCAACCAAAATCATAACGCCATATTCCATTTGTTCGCGAGATTTCAAAGCAACTACAAAGTAGACATGGGAAGATTCATTCACAATAATGAATCAATTCAGTCTTATTCACCTGGTCAAGTGAACTAATTCATTGAATTCATTAATTTAATTCCTTGATTCGACACTTCATTTTGGTTTTGTACCTAGATTGCTCACATTTAGGAAACTTAAAGAAAGCAATAATGAACCATTTTTTCGCATTCACATAAATGTGTTCGTTTTGAAAAAAACATTTTAAATAAACACACAAAAAATATCAAATATAGGGATTTATTTTGTACATTGCAGAATTACATTTATAACTTTACTTAGAAAACTGTACTCAATGGTAATTTTAAATCCATGCGCCAAATAAAAACTGATTGAAAGTCTGAAATTGAGTGGCATACAATTCAGTACAAAAATACAGAAATCAAAACATATTACTTGTTATCATCACACACAATTCGACAGTAAACTGATCTCGTTTTACGTCTACAAGCAGGCAGGTACATAAAAAACATACTTATAGGAACAATAACGTAAACTTCGTTTTGTTTCTAAGCGTATTGCAATAATTTTCGCACGTGGAAGGGAGAAGAATACAGGAGATACTTTCGCTTTTTTACTATAAGTGGGCAAAATTGATTGAATTAATTCCATGAATTAATTCAATCTTGTAACACAATCGATCTTATTCTCATTTTCAAAAGGAATTGAATCTTAATTCCTTATCGTTGGTATTTTTTTCTAAACATTTTACAATTAAATTATTTCATGATAATAAGGTAATAATTAATAATGATGTGCACTTTAAATGACTTAAATATTATAGTGTTTCATAGAAATCTAATTAAATATTATTACGGTTCTATGCAAAGCTTACTAATACAGGTTTTCTAAGTAAAGTTATAAATGTACTTCTGCAATGTACAAAATAAATCCCTATATTTGATATTTTTTGTGTGTTTATTTAAAATGTTTTTTTCAAAACGAACACATTTATGTGAATGCGAAAAAATGGTTCATTATTGCTTTCTTTAAGTTTCCTAAATGTGAGCAATCTACGTACAAAACCAAAATGAAGTGTCGAATCAGGGAATTAAATGAATGAATTCAATGAATTAGTTCACTTGACCAGGTGAATAAGACTGAATTGATTCATTATTGTGAATGAATCTTCCCATGTCTAGTACTAACCGAAGCCACCGCGTGGAAAGGCTCGGTCATTAGTCCGCCGTTTCCCATAATCAAGCCCATTATTCGATCCCCTCCCATATGTTTTCTTAAATACATTGGCATCAATATTTTAAATTATGACAATTGTAGTGAAAATGATTTGCAAAGTGAACAACCATCTTCTTCAAAAAAATCCAAGTTTGCAGCGTAATTATTTCATCCGAATTAATTCAACAAACCTTTTTTGAAACACAGATTTTTTTTATATTAACAGCTAATTTATTTTTTTTCCTCGCAATTAACTCATTTATGAGGGGCATGTTATTTGTTTTATCTAGATTCTAGATAGTATAAAAATATTTCTTATGATCTTATTGTGAAAAAAATGTGTATTTTAAAATGTAGTTCCATTTCTATATTTTTTCTATCTTCTGTTTCTATAATAACAAAAATAATATCAACCTTTGTACCTTATTTTATTGTATTTTTGTTTTATTTTTTTGGTCAGTTAGTAAATGATCTCTAATTTTAGTTTCGCAGAGTAATGTTTTTAAAGTGTAAAACTTTTTTTCATATTATAATAGATTTTGATTCAACAATAAAACGTTAAAAATAAGAACTGATCCCAATTGTTGTCATTGTGTTGTAGTTACCTATAATGTCTTATAATTAATATTATTATTCCACACTAACTACACCCATTTAGTTTTTGGTCACATAAATAGGCAGTTGTCAAAATAATGAATTGGTTAAAATAACATTATATTATGCAAGTATTTTAAAATTAAAATTGATATTATAGAAGCTTTACGTCTCTTTCATTGATTTTAACAACGCTTTCGGAAATGCCTGTTTGTGTTGCTTTTTATTGAGAATTTGAGAATTATGAAACAACCTCATTTACAATGCCACGATAATTTAAAAATATATATTGAGTTTGTTTATATTGCACTTCGCATATAAACCATTAGTAAAATTTAATATAATTCAATGGTTAATATAAAACACTTTTACAGTAATAACAGTTTTTGTAATTTTTGTCCCAAGTCCCCACCGCGGCTTATTCCGCGGGCAGCGGTCAGCTATATCCCGCTCCCGCGCCGAACGGCTTGTTTCCCCCCGTGCGACTAGCCCCACCCCTCCCCTAACCCCGCGGGCTCCCGTTCATCCAAAAATCACGCGAAATGAGCGTGCGTTCGAAATTAATTTAAAAAAATAGGTTGCCGTTCAAAATTTTGTTGGATCTTTGCAGAAATCGTTTTTACATAGCTATCCCATCAACTTGGCGTAAAAAAATTGGACGGGGGATTTTTCCGGAGCGATATTTTTGACTGTTATCAAAAAAGCATGTTCCAAAAGAAAAAAATGTTGGATCTTTTGATTAAATAAAGCAAACACCAATATAAAGACACTCCGTGATCAAAAATTGGAGGGAGGAATTTTCCCGGCAACAATAGAATTAAAAAACAAATCTCTTTTAAAAAAAACACTTTCCCTACAAAAATATTGTTGGATTTCTATTTAATCAGGTGGATATTAATTAATACTAAAAATATGTGAAGAGTTCTCGAAAGAAATACTTTTCCAGCGAGAGTTATAATTTTTTTTCAGTTTTTGCTAAAAATAACTAACTTCCCGTTAAATATTTTGTTGGATCTCTTGTCATTCGTCATCCCTAAATGATACTCCACGTGACTGCAAAAATTTCATCGACGGGGGAATTTTTGCATACCTCAAACTCTTTATTGATTGGCCTACTAGTACTGTGATCAGGAGAACACAAACAAATGCTATTAATATGATGTAGGTAATTAGGGCCCCAGCACGGATGAAGCACACAGTGAGGCTCACATTACCAAATAATATTAATTTAAAAATGCTTCTAATGTAGGTATCAATAAAAAAAATTATATGAAAATATTCCAAAAAATGCATGTATTAAATAAATAAATAAATTGTTAGTACCTTTTATCCAAACTATCTAAGTGTCCCTGTCATAATCTTGTTCATCAGGCTTACATCATCCTCGCGTTCGTTTAGGATCTCCACATTCGCAATACAATCAAACATAGTTTTTCCACACATAGATCTCACAGTTTTCATTTTTAGAGCTTGCAGTCCTCTCTCTATCCGTTTCATACCACTCTGCTATACATTAGGGTTAGTATTAGCACCCCGTTGTGGACTGCTGAATGTTGTGGTTCCACTAAAATACTTACATTACCTTAATGTACTAGGTACGTGCATGATTGTGTTTTAATATTTCGTCAAATAAATTTCTAGGTCAGTTTGTATTTGCTTAATTAATAATATAATATCAAATTTATTCTGAGGCGTGCGTTTCCACTACCTTAGTTATAATTTTTTTAAATTATTTCGCGATGATCTAACTACGAATCACAGCTCCGGGCGAGCCCCGCCGACTGCCCTACTATAACCTGTTAAAGGCAGGAACTAAGTATATAAAATAACGCACATGTCATTTTCAAATTTGTTCTTTATTCTAGATAAAATTTTAAAGTGTGCGTAGTGTACATTCAAGGTAAGACTCGTTTGTGTTAGTGTAAAAAAAGACCGTGCTTTTCGGTACAAATCGCTAATGTAGTAATCAGTGCCATCATCTATTAAATATGTACTACAACTATAATAACAAAATAATTATCGTATTATTTTTTGGGTTTCATTAAAATATATTTTTTATTCGGTAATTGCCTTGTAATATGCATAAATGAAGCGGTTATTTGGATATATGATGTGGCTTTATTCTCAGTTATTTTTTTAATGTCAAAAAAATCGCTGTATTCCGACTTCCTGATTAAAAACTCTGTGCACGTCACTGAATATATTCTAGCATGAGAGGGATAGGAAACGAAGGGCTGTTTTCCTTGTCACAGAGGGTGTAAGATAAAGGCTGGCATTATTACTGATTAGCCAATGTTATTTATATCTCACAATGAAGGAGGATTTTCAACATCCTACTTTTAACTTCTCAATATCAAGTTCTGCGTGGTCAACTATCATCCCGCCTCAGATCTGTTTCTCTTATCCCTTATCTCCATCCGACACACGCTCCAGAAAGCTTTGTAAAGAATAATTGCAATGAGGCCTGAAATGATGCATCATCCTCAACAAATGATTTATTTAATGTCTTGGACTTGACACGTTTGTACGCGAAGAATATAAACATTTTTTAAAACAACGATGTGTACGACTCCATCTTGAAAAGTACTTAGACTGGTTTTTTCTGCAGCAAGGATGCACCAGTCTACCCACATTTTAATCCCCGTTCGCAAATTCGGGTTCATAATTAATGTATTTATGTAAAAAAATACATCGTTAATGCTTTGATAAATGTAAGTTATTTAGCTCACTTTAATTGACATTTTACTCAAATATGTTTTATCACTTGTTATAGTCTGTGAATCTTATTAGTCATTTTTAAAAGGTAAAAAGCGTATAGAATACTAGGATATTAAGGACGGGTCGTTTCTCAAATTTTACAATTATACAAATTTCAAAGTTCAAATGATCAAGGTCCGTGAAATTCCTATTCAAGTTCCGTTACAATCTACGGACGGGTTGTTTCGAAGAATTTGAACAATTCATCAAATTTAAACGTTCATTTTCGGGTTCTGTGAAAGTCCTATTTTAGTTCTGTTATTGTATCATTATAGGCTAGTTGCTTGACAGAACTGAAATAATTACAGAACCTGAAAATTAAATTTGAAGAGTCGTTCAAATTCTCCGAAACAACCAGTTCTAAGCTTTGTGAAATAACCGGCCTATGATGAAATAGTAACAAAGTTTGAATAGAACTTACTATTTGTAAATATGATGAAATTTTCAAGTTTAAGTAAATATCTACTAGCCCTCGCAGACATGCTGCAAGTATTTTTATTAATTTTAGTTGAATACCTTGCAACTGTTCCCTGCAACTACGAAATCCCCAAGTGGCGTATATTGGGAGGCTGAAGGGAGTTGGGAAGTAAATTAGGTGAGGAAGTGGAGGTTTGAGAAGTACATCATCAAAAATACACTCAAAATTCACAATACCGAACAGTAATACACTTTCAAAATCAGTAATTCACGCATATTATGTATGGCCTTTTTATCAATATATTTTAAAATGTGAAACGAAATAATCTTACAAGAATTCCACATAATTTGGCAGACGTCAAATAATGTCCGCCATCTTAAACTGCACGAAAATCGGTACTAAAATAGAACACGTATTTTTTTATATGAACAGACGACTCGTAGCGAAACTGTACGAAAAAAAGGGTCGTGTAAGACGTCTGTTAATCGTCCTACCATGGAGGTCTGATATAAGTGTGTAATATACTCGTAGTATAATATAGAGTATTTATAACTGTGTTTTTATTTTATCAAACTGCTTTTTATGGCATGAAAGATATTAAACCATGAAAAAGACTATAAAATGTGTATTCCCCTAAACCAAAGCCTCCATGGTCGAGGGATGAGGATCTCGACTTGCAATCCGAAGGTCGCGTGTTAAATTTTTTTTGGGTGAATACCACACAAGAGTCCCAACTGCTCCCATCCGCCTGGAGCCAGTTTTGTGTGGCCATAGGAATTAATATGGGGAAGAGGAGGGCGAGGTTATATCTGGCTATTCAGATCTGGTCACTGACCATGGCTAAAGCCATTTCAAGACTCCTCGACCACGGAGGCCGTCAATATATTAAAATTAAATTTTATTAAATTAATTTTTGTTGTTTCACAATTTAATGATTCAATAAAAATAATTATTGTATTTATCGCACTTTCCAAAGTGAAAGAAAATCTCAGTATCGTCCTGATGTAAGACCACCATTCAGAATTGAAACGTTGCTTGAAATAGCTTAGGCCATGTTTGATGACCAGATCTGAATTGCCAGGTACTTCCTCTATCTTCCCCACTACCTTCAGCGTCACAAAATACCACATTTGGGGATGTCATAGTCTCACTGGCTCCAGAAGGTTGGGAGTAGTTGGGACTCGCATTAAAACATATATTCTCTTAGTCCATTTTGTTCACCCCTGATTCAAGAATATTATTAGGCTCAGTTATTTATAAGCCCAACACAATGCAATTATTTTTATTGTTGCGTGTCTGGCCGCGAAGTAAATGCATATTTAAATACCGGCCATGCACTTTTGTGGTGCATTCGCCCTTTTTTAAACTCGCCGTTTGCCGTTTTGCCCGTTTTAAGGTTATTTTAAGGCTCTACTCGAAGAGCAGACTCTCGCGAAATTGTTAATTTAAACAGAAAGTAATTCATCACTTTTTGGATTGTGATGAATTACCACAAAACTGATTTTTAAAAGAAGGAATAAGCACATCATTCTTCAAAATGATGTATTCCAAAAAATACTCATTACGTTTAAAAGTGCAAAAGGTAATTTGATTTCAAATTACACTGTAAATTTGTACATTCTTCTTGACAATGTTTAGGTAGGAGAGTGGAGGCTATTGGCTCTCAGATGGCAATGGCGCTCACCTCTCTCCAGCTCTTAGTCAAACAAGAGTATATTTACTCCGTTAATACTGATAATGTTATAAATAATATTTTTTTTTTGTCTGGTCAAAAGTGAGTTTTTTAGTTGTTTTATTGATCAGTTTCGCTAGATTTATTTTCCAATTTTTTAACACCGGAACTTAATTATTTATGGACTAAACAATAGGGCGTAGTGAATTGAAAAGCTTTATAGCATGTAATGAAAATGGCGCTGCGAACTAAAAGCTGTTAAGGTACATAACCTTAAAAAAATTCACATTTATTAATGGGTGCAAATTTCAGAACACCACTTGCTTTATTCATAAAATTACTTACGATTAAAGTAACCTATTAAATTTCTACATCGTTCTGTTATCCTATTTTTAAATACTAATTTTGGTTGTGACTTTGTCTCTCCGTAACTACAGTTCAATGAACTCTGAACTTTTGCCTCGAATTTAAGTATTTTTTTAGAGCATTTAGATAACATTTGGAACTGATTTGTCGTGAATTCAGACCATCAGTGATTTTTAACTTGTGCTATTTATTAATACAACGGAGACGGTTAACGTATGTCTCTTGAGCACTCAGACCATGGGTCCATTATATTATCTCCTATTTTACACCAGTTCTTTAAGAGTGTAAAGATAGCAATAATGTTGCTGGGGGTTATCATTGGATATACAGCTATGTCTCCTGTTTTCACAATGTGACGCTACAGGTAGCTGAGCCTTGTTCCAAGGCGGGATATACATAGATACCAAAGGTGAATTGGAATATCTTCATCCTCTTCACATTTTCTCCATCAGTTGGTGATTTCCACTCTCATTGGTTGCACAGTGCATGTGTGTCCGTACTGTTAAATAACGTAACTTATTTCTTCAACATTTTATACCCAAATTGCTGTGTTTCCACAGTGAAATTATTCCATTATCGTATTAAATCTGGTTTTTGCCTTAAAACAGCCCATGTACAAGGCTCTAGGGCAAATTTCTGCACGTGTCCGAAAAAATATACCTACTCAGGCTTAAGTAACCTGCAGCTTGTGTTTTACGATAGTAATAATGTAACAACATCAAGCACACGGAAGGGTTTGACGAGCTTTTATGATGAAATTGATCCTCTTATTACTTACCTGAATAAGTGAACAACAATGTATTTGAAATAGGTGCAATATAGTTTCATATTTGTAAGTGCATAAGAGTATTTGAAGTTTATTTTGATGTGTACGGTGAATTCTTGGAACAACAGATTGAGTTGAATTTACATACAAATATTTGGGAAATATATTCATAAAATCTCTTTAGCTGAAAGGACTGTGCTAGCTGAAAACATCAATGTATATAGTTTTAGTACCTCTATGGCTGAATACCGAAAATTAACTGAGTGGGGGACTTTGTAAAAAAAGTCACCAATACTGACGTGTAGTAGATATGCTCAGATTTGTTAGAAGATGACAAATTATGTAGGTTGAAATGATAACCCTAAGGCGTATGTGAGATAAATCCGTTTGATGGATGACCTCACATACATGCTTTTAATAATAATAAAAATATTACATGACCAACAGTACACAATTGAGTAATAATATCAATTTTAATTTAGTCATGGAACTGGCAGAGTAAGTACAAAAGTAAGCTGAATAAAATTAACATGAGATCTTTGAGGAATTAATAGGTACGTATTTGACTTTGGTACGATCAGGAAAATCCTGCTATCCAATCTGATGCAAACGTTATGAACCAGATTTAGAAAAGCACGCTTTGCTGATTTGAACATGTAGAGCAGAAAGACAAAAGAGAACAGATGAAGAGAAGATTATCAAAAGAGTAATAATAAGTGCCTACCCATATCAAATACTTAAGTCAAAAGTCGGTAGGTATATCGAAAAAATGTAAAGCAAAGTAGTGGAGCATTGCATTCTCTTTAAGTACCTATGCCTGATAATAAATAACGTGATGGTTTATATTACCTTTAATTGGCTAATTGAATGGGCACTAGTGGATTTAAATACCAGGAGCCAATTACTTCCAGGAGGTATATTGCTGCAAATGTGCGACCGTTCCAGGAGCTGGAACGGTTGCCAGGACGCGGTTAGATTTAGTACAATGGAACATGGCACTGTGATGATTTTTTCTCAGCGCTCATCTGCTCCAGGCAGTTCATTGGGTAAGTAAGAGCTGAAATCAAATACAATCTATGTATAGTTATGATGGACGTTCTATTTGCTACCACGAGGCTCTATTTAATGACAATTATGTCAAAATTTGCTGCAAAAGAATTGTGGGTAGGTATTTGAAAATACAATATTGTGTTTTTTAGTTACAAAAATACAATTCATTTCATTTCATCAGGAAAATCATTTTTAGTGAATAAAACTCTGTCTCGAAAACGTATTTTATACTTTTACTAGGACCGCTCGATTACTCGAAATCTTTTTTTTTATTTTTGAATAATTGAAAAAAATGGCAAATTATGTCATCTTGTCAGTCACTATTCGACAGTAAATCAGATTTTAATTGTTAATTTAATTGATCGAATATGCAAGATATGGTCCATAATTACAATGTTGCGTATTTTTTAAAGCATTTACGTGCAAGTAATTGTTTGTAAAACCAAAGCGTTAATTAAAACCCACCTCGATTTGTAATCAATACTACATTCTCTTTTTTGCAGATACAAAGTGTCATATAATATACAGCGTTTAAATTTTGACGAGAAAATTAGGGAAGGTAATGTTTTTTGCGGTAATTACCTAAAAGAGACAACTTTGAATTATTTAACAGACCGCAAAACTCCCAGTGGCAATGGATTTTTACAATTTTAAGGTTGTTCGTAATAATTTAAAGTATAAGAAAAAGAAAGGCAAAGACAATTATTACTGAATATCGCAAATAACAAAAAGGTTTTTTATCGTTAGGCAGTTGAGAAAGCATGAAAATAAACGGAGCACCTGTAATCACGACACATGATACAAAAAAGTGTAAATTGAGGCAATAGTTTTTTTTATCATTTTGTTTGTTGGCTGTCTATTCGAAAACTGAAAAATCATAACGAGGGCGATATCAAAATCTAACATTCTGACGAAAGATGTTATAAGCGACGCAAAATAGTTTAAAACATTAAAAAAACTTAAATATAATAAATGAGTTAATTTAATATTCATGGTGTAGGTAACAGCACGTACCCGAAGGGTTTAACTACCGATTCCCGAGCATATTTGGAGAAAACTTAGATGTCAATTTCCTGTCCGATGATACTTATTTTTTTCTTTCAATTAGAAACAAAAATGAACATTTTTCACCACACCTCGCCACTGGGTAGTTGGTACAGCCAAGCGGTCACGTAATACACACTCCATCCCCGTCCAGCAGCACGCAAACATACGAGACAGAGCTCGTATCACGTGACAGTGTGATAAGTGGCGACGTGTGGTAGAAATATTTTTTTTTATTTGATTTGAAAAAAAAATTATCGGAGAGCAAAATGACATATTTTTTTAATCGATGGTTATAATTTTTCGGGTACATCCTGTTACGCCCCGTAACGTACATAAAACATGTATGTATGATTTATCATGTTATGCGACAAGCAAAAGCCCAAATAAAAATGCCTATCGACATTGAAACATTTGAAATTGGACTGACGGTTGAATTTTTATCATTAATTAAAAAAAAACAAATAAAAATTAAGAGAGAAGAAATTAAAGGGGTTAAAAAATGATAACACACCGGAAAGATAAAATGCGCGGGAAATTAGACCGAAGAAATGAGATTCATGAGGCATATTTTTTTAACTTTAAAAAGAAAGACAAAGATTCACGGGTTGCTAATAATATGACAATATTTTATAAACCGCTGCATTATAAATAAGATATATTTTTATGCCATGACTTAGCTAGGGAGGAGTTAACCATTGACGCACGACTGGGTGGGAGCTAGATGTATTTGTTAAATCAGCTGTCAAAAACATATATATGTTATTTTTCACAGGGCGTATGATACATCACACCATAAAAAACAATAGTGCTATCTCACAAGTAGATTGGTACATTTATTATATTATTATTCATGATATGTTAAGTTTTCACGTCTCTTTCGCATGGTAAGAGGGCGTAAAAGTGAGCGCAATAAGAAATCAGAAAAAAAAGAGTTGAAATAAATAAGAGGAGAGAAAGAAAATAAATGAGTCCAAAATGAGAGAGTGAGCTGAAATAAAAAGATCCTGAACAATGGTTGGGGCAACAAGTGTATAGGTAAGTATTATACATTTCAAGTGATCCAGAATAACTTGTTTCAAAACTTGATTTCAGGGCTCCTCAATGTGGACCACTTTACTGTTATTTTGCTCATTTTTATGTTCTGTTAGCTTTACTTTGTTTTCAATTATGAAGAAGATGCACGCTTCTCTACTGATTACTTTATACCCTTTTTTAATTTATTGTCTGTATTTACAGTAGTTGCAGAGCGCATTCAAATCATGAGAGACAAATTTAATGCAATCGTGGAGCTTGGAAATATTGCAGAAAATGTTCTTACATGATTAATTACAGATCAATAGAGATAACTGGGCTAAGCTTAAAAAGTCATGGTATCCGATATTTGATGGCTACACCAAAAAGAAACACCGAAAGCTACTTTTTGTTATTTGTTTTTGGGGTATTATGCCGTGTTGCGCTAACTCCTTCTTTAGTCAACGTTTCGGACAGCATTGCAGTGTCCATCATCAGGGCAGATGTGTTATTTATAAAATACATTAAATAACACATTTGCCCTGATGATGGACACTGCAATGCTGGCCGAAACGTTGGCTAAAGAAGGAGTTAGCGCAACACGGCATAATACCCCAAAAACAAATAACAAAAATACTTTTGGCCGTGAAAATCTTAAATCATATTTACCGAAAGCTACGTTTATTTAACTTACAAAACTCATTCAAATCATGTTAGACAAGTGCAACCGTTGAGTGTGGAAAGAATTGCAGAAAATGTTCTTACATGATTAATCACATTGCAATAGAGACAACGGGGCTAAGCTTAATAGTGCATAGTATCTGATTGACGGGTACACCAAAAATAAACACCAAAAACCACATTAACTTAACTTGCAAAGCTCATTCAAATCATGTGAGACGAATGCAACCGTTGAGTGTGGAAAGAGATGCAGAAAATGTTCTTATGATTATTTATATAAAAATAGGAACGACGGGCTAAGCATAACAGTGAATGGTATCCGGTAGGTACTGGGGACTACATCAAATCTAAACGTCGAAAACTACATTAATTTAACTTATAATTATCCCGACATTCCGGCCCTAAGACGATATTAACGCGCGCAATACAGTATCACATCAACATACATAAATGCACACTAAACTACAATATAACGCTGTCCAAAACGTTGGTTTAAGGAGGGAATAAAATACGGCATGATAACTCAAAAAATTATCACGAAAATATAAGATCTAGGTGACACTACTTGTCGTATTTCAAATACTCTGAAAATATCTTAGGACAATCGTTAACCATATCCATTAACAAAGAATTCTTGTTCTTCATACATAGTGTCTTAATAAAATAATGCCCAGTTCATTTGCAATAACTCCGGTATGAAGGGACGATATAGCGTGCTGTTTAAATTACGATTTATACCCCGTCTGCGAGATGGTCCGTGGTCCATTGCCTGGTCCATGTGTACCGGATTGCGGGAGTTGTATGCTAAATTGAATACTGATTAAGGGGAATATTTATAGTCCTATATTGAGCGTAGTATGGTAGCTGTAGCTGGGGAAGGATGAAGAAGTTATTAAGTGAGTGGGAGTACAGCCAATACAAAAGACGGTATTTTCCAGTAACTAATTATATTTATTATTTTTCCATGAATTGTTCTTTTAAAGGTAGATCCAAAAATTTTATGACATAAAAAATTATCGAATTAAAATCAAATTACACTTTTTATCACACTCTATCAGAAACAAAATATACATGCTACGAGAACAGTGTTCACTTCATCAATATAGGTTATTAATTTTTTGAGAGGGGATAGAGGTCGGAGGTAGAGAACCCAAATCAGCAGAAGAATAATTGATAAAGGAGTGGAAGGGGTAATACTGGGGGCTTAGGAGGCTTGGCTTATTAAGGAATTACATTGTCGTTTGAAGGAAAAAAATGATTATGTGGCATTTTTTTAATCTGTATTTATTAAATATATATTATTTGATTTAATATTAACATTTTTTCTTTTCTATAATATTTCGAAATTATTAATTCCTATGACATGCAATATGTTTTTTTTTATATAAGACGAGGTTTTTTATGCATATCACAAATGTTCAAAAATTTTATCATAATTAATTAATCAAGATTAAAAAATAATAATATTTGATAAATCAAAATATTTCACCAAAAAATGTAGATATAATATGTGGAAATTCATGTAGTAGGAAATTTAGCACTAACAAAGCCTTTCCTATAAAAAAAATGCTTGTTAACAGGTGAAAAAATATAATAAGCAGTAATTCGTGATTGAAGTACTAGTACATATTGTATTAATTGGCGTGTTGGAAATAAGCCGACGTAGTTCTGTAGTCCACAGCACCTGACCGGACATCAAAAGGTGCGGGTTCAATTCCCGTCAGCGGCATTTATTTTTACTCGCGATATATTTTCAATGTGTATGGATATGTCAGGCGAGTAATTATTGCTTATAATAATTTGTGCAATATGTTTAGCCCTGAAATAGTAGATTTACATTCATTATAACAAGTCTTAAATCTTCCACGTAAATTTTTAGTGAATAGCCATAATCATCTAAGAATGTAAGGTATTATTCCAGATATGAACCTTGTGATTATGGGTAACTAATTTTTGTGGCACAAGAACCAACCTGACTACATAATTTTTTAGGTACCTAACAGTGCTAAAAACAATCCCAAATTTATCAAATTTTATCATTCTCCACTTTTAGCAAATAATAATTCTTTCCTAATATTGATTTTTCAGACCAAAATTTCCCTGCATTTCAGATTGGGTTTGTATGTACGAAGTATTCTAGATTTCTCAGTACTGGATTCCCACAATATTTTTGAATCCACTAATTCCCTACACAATATTATCCAATCCATGGTGGGGGGGCGGCTAGAGAAATTCAGAGAACAATTCCCCACAATATTTTTAAGTCCATGGCTAGGGATATTCGATATAATTAATTTTCGAAACAATATTTATTTTAATAGAATATTTTGATTTCCCCAGAATTTGACCTCTTCGTCAACATTTCAGAATTTCCCTAGATATAACATCATAGTTGTACTTTGAAAACTATTCCAAATAAAACCACAAAAAGAAGATCGAACAAAATAGAGAAAAGAGTTACATTCCCAAAAGATGTGGCCTATAATTGGCCTAAATGGGATCCACTCTGATTTAATTATGGTAATATGCTTAGCTTATATTTATCTATTTATTAAAATGTATCACCTTATAAAAATCAAACTAGTTGGTTAGAGTAATTTAATTTATATAATTAACTAAAATTAAGATAAATTAAATTTAGAATTAATTAAAAGAAATAAATGTCATTCAATATGGCACCCGTTAAAAGAACTTTTATTTTAATAAACAGTTTAATTATTGTTACAGAGTTCTAGAGCTTTCATGTCGGCCGTATCCTTAAAAGCACAACAGATTCGAATGACAGGACTGGGGATGATGTCTTACTCCGTGCCAAGGCAGGTCTAATGTGGGAACACGGGCCGGGGCCAATCACACGCGCCGAAGGCTCCAATCAAAGCCTTTCCGCTGCCTTTAAAAGCTCCAATAAGAACAACAAGAGGAAATGGAAACTAGAGATCGAGACGTACTAATAATGGATTTATGCTAAAGTTTCTCTCGGCTGCGGCTTGAAGATATATTTAAGAATAATGCCTTTAAGATGCTAACTTCGATCTCTTTGTTGTCGAAGTGTAGACATTGAAAATAAATGCTTTAATTTTTCAAAATTAAGTATAATAAATGGTTTTTTGTCATAGCGTACCCTTTTGAATTATTATTTTTATTTTAAGACAAGAGTCAAGAGTCAAGAGTCAAGAGTCAAGAGTCAAGAGTCAAGAGTCAAGAGTCAAGAGTCAAGAGTCAAGAGTCAAGAGTCAAGAGTCAAGAGTCAAGAGTCAAGAGTCAAGAGTCAAGAGTCAAGAGTCAAGAGTCAAGAGTCAAGAGTCAAGAATCAAGAGTCAAGAGTCAAGAGTCAAGAGTCAAGAGTCAAGAGTCAAGAGTCAAGAGTCAAGAGTCAAGAGTCAAGAGTCAAGAGTCAAGAGTCAAGATTCAAGAGTCAAGAGTCAAGAGTCAAGAGTCAAGAGTCAAGAGTCAAGAGTCAAGAATCAAGAGTCAAGAGACAAGAGTCAAGAGTCAAGAGTCAAGAGTCAAGAGTCAAGAGTCAAGAGTCAAGAGTCAAGAGTCAAGAGTCAAGAGTCAAGAGTCAAGAGTCAACAGTCAAGAGTCGAGAGTCAAGAGTCGAGAGTCAAGAGTCGAGAGTCAAGAGTCAAGAGTCAAGAGTCAAGAGTCAAGAGTCAAGAGTCAAGAGTCAAGAGTCAAGAGTCAAGAGTCAAGAGTCAAGAGTCAAGAGTCAAGAGTCAAGAGTCAAGAGTCAAGAGTCAAGAGTCAGGAGTCAAGAGTTAAAAAAAGTGTGCACCTATGCTAAGACAGAGTGATCTTTCTGCCTACTCTGGGAAAATTGCGCGAAATTTTCTACATCTACGTGTCATTTTTTTCATGAGCTCAACTTAGGAGGCCATAATAAATAAAATAATTTCCATCTTTGAAAATGCTGTGTGGAGTGCTTTTTAAGGACGGAGACGGGTGTGCGGGTGTGTAGGAATCTGGGTGTGAGAGTATGTCTCCCACTGCGGCACAGAATAGAATTTTGACAAAAGCTTTTTATTACTTCAACATGATTCAACATGATGGTTCATGTAGAATCACTTCCTGAACTTAGTGCACTTCACTCTTAGGCACCCTGTAAAAACATAATAATCATCAAATAGTAATAATAAAACAGTTTATCACGCAATCAAAACTCTGGCAAATTATCACCATCACGGCAATTCACTGGACGTCTATGCAAAACCAGCAGCATTTTTCAATATTATAACTCCTACACAATAACTACTGACCATTGACAATCTGGTTTAGATAAGATGCATAACATGATATAACCAAAAGAGAACGGTTTTGGTAATTCTTCTATTACTGTCAGGTCGGTAAAATATTAGTTCTGTGTTACCAAAGTCAATAATCCTACATAGGAAATAACTTTCCAAATTCAAGGTAGATTGTACAGGGTTTTCCAATAAGAGGTGTTATTTTGACATTCAATCGTAAAAGATCAATGGTTTCGTTGCTTGTGTGGCACGTAGCGCCGTCTTGTTGAAAGTAAACGTTGTCCACACCAATACCATCCGATTTCGGCCATAAAAAATCATTAATCATCTCTCGATAGCGCAATCCATTCACCGTAACTGTTGCTCCAGCCTCATTTTCGAAAAAGTAAGATCCAATGACTCCGCCGGACCATAAACCGCACCAAACAGTCACACGTTGAAGATAGAGAGGCTTTTTAACAATAATTCTTGGGTTTTCCGAGCCCCAGATGCGACAATTTTGCTTGTTGACGAAGCCATCGAGGTGGAAATGGGCCTCATCACTCACGATGATTTGCATTTGATTCAATCAAGTGAATTTTAATAATTTCAATGCTTTGTTGAAGCGTGTATCGTTCCATTTTTATTAATGGCGTAGTTTTTACTTGACAACTGTTAAAAAATGACAGCTTCAAAAGTAACATCTACCGAAATAGCGGGCTATTCAAAACAACACCTCTTATTGGAAAACCCTGTATATGTATCTGAATATACAAAAATGTTTTTATTTTTAGAGTGTTACCTCCTTCCTCCTTATTTAGCCAACATTTTGGATAGCGTTACAGTGTCCATCTTAAGGACAGATGGGTAATTGATTTTTTTTCTGGGCTGGTATTTCAGTATAATAAGTTAATTCAAACACCGAAAACAGTGTTTCCAGTTTATCATAATATTGCTTTAAACTCGCAATCCCCGTCTCTATTTTCTACCCCTTTGGGCAGCTACTGAATTATTTTGCGAATACACCTTCGAACTGAAATATCCTGTTTTCCTTTAGCTAGTCTTACAGCTTTTATGATCAAATCCGCGTTATTTATCTGCTCTATTTGCATTTACTGGCCTCAACCCAGGCCGCATTAAGAACGATCTAAATATTCCAACAACTTATTCCGCTTCCGTTTTTGAAGTGAACGTGTACTTTAATACAAGTCGGGTAATTGATGCTAGTGGGCCCATAAATTCACATTGACTTCGGGTACATACAAGATGGAATCTTTTATTATAGTCGTCATGGTAAAATCACCGTAGGAAGCTGAGATTCTGATTTGTATGGTGTACGTTATCATAGTAAACAATTTAACTCTGTTACCTAAAAGTCTAACCATCCTTGTACTGCCCAATATTATTTTAAGCGCTCTTCAATTAAAAAAGCGACAAAAATATATTTTTAAATAATAGTACTTTAACTGCCTGAAGGCGGTGGTAACATGGAACCCTCAATAGAGAAATTTAGTGAGACTTAATGAATTTTTGATGAAAAGGAGAAGAATAACTGGGTGTCACTAAAAAAACTTAGTGCCCATTGTTTAAAGTAAATAAAAAAGTTTTCATCTAAAGCAATCATTGTGGTTTGACATAATATTGGTAAATAAATCAACCACTTCGAATTTGACCACTATTTTTTTTTTTTTCAAATCGTTTCCATGAAGCTTAAGCCAAGCGAAACCGGTTTGTAAATATATATATTTTTGTGTTTGTTTCATTTAATTAATAAAATATAATTCATATTTGTATTAAAATGATAAAATGCCAAAAAAATTAAATTAAACAAAATGCCGTCGAATTATTGCAATTTATAAATTTTAGTTGTTTTGTCTACCGTTTGGTTCTCACCTTGAAATAAATTAAATTATATGTACCTATTCTTACCCCCAAAGAAATGTGATACTAATAATATACTTCAGATAAATAATTTCATCAATTTATTCGTACCTTTTGATAAAGTTACATAAAATTGCTTGTTAAATATATTCGGCATCGCGATCGAACGAAGTAGACGTTTTATAGTGCCCCCGGGCCCGGTGGGATGCTGTGCTCTGCCTCTAAGAAGGCTTCATAACCTTATCTGCAGCCATTTATCTTAATCTCGTGAAACGTATTCACTACCGATTAAGGAGCGGCGTACAATCACTTTTACCAACAATCATCTCGGCATTACTATCATACCATCATCTCCGGTATCTCCCCTAGACCGGCTGGCTTAGCCAATACAAAAATATGCCTATGCAGTTTTTGGTAATTTTTATACGTGGTGAACAGTACGGATTTTGAAACAATTTTTAAGAACATGCATTTTCGACAGCTCATAATCTGCGTGACGTATAGTTATTTATTTTATATGTATTTATACATGTTCTCCATAAAACGCTTATGCACTAATATATTACGGAGAAGAACACAAATTTCTCATCTAAGTCTAAAAGGTCATGGGGGCAGTTTTACTATTTTGTCACATGTCAAAGAATATTTACTGAACTGTCTGACGTTGTGACGTTGAAAATGTCGATGATCAACGTAGAATCATTAAGGCGAAGCTTAATGCTAAATCACTAATTCGATTCATCTTTATAACGAATTGGTATACATTATGAATACCAAAAAATTTCGCTCGAGTAGAATACAAATAAAAAAATAAATTACACAGTAAAAAATATAAATGTAAACTACTAAAAAAAATATTTTTTCAATAGTATGAACGCGTAAACAACTTAAAAAAATACAGTATTATAGCTAAGAGTATCTATGACAGTTTCACATGATTAACTTTTTTGCTTTGTTATAAAATTATTTTCAAAATAAATAAAAACCATTTTGTGGTTGAAATCGAACGTTTCTAGACTCCGTTTGTCAAGCGATTTTAATGCCTATTACCTACAATATAAGGTATACCAAGAATATACACATTTTTGGCTTGTAGTTTCCTCTTAAGCAGTTGAGTCGCTTTGTTGATTGACGAGTTCTGATAGGCAGAAGTCGTCGCTTTCGCAGTATGAAAAAGTGCACGGGATCTTCAGTGACACTTGTTGGAGGCATGTAAGTTAACTACTTTTAATATAAGTGGATTTAGTATAGATACTGTGATTAGTTTTAAAAAAATTGCTTAAAAATATTGTTTGGCGTGTCTTTAATTTATTAGTATATAAATCGATCATTCCTGTTAAGATGGAAATAGGAATGGATAGTACATACCTACATATATTCTCTTTTGTACTTTTCTGTTTATAAATTGCCCAAATAATGGAGCTTTATTCTAGGATACCTAAAAAATTCATATATACTTCTTATTGCATTAAATTATCAACAGTATTACTGACACAACTGTTGTTTTGCGGCTCATCCAGTTCAACGTCCCTTCCAATACACTCTGAAATAATGAATTGCTGTTCCTCAATCAGCATTCCACTAATTACCCTTTCCATTCTCCTATGTCCAGAATGGTGAGACTTGTCAACTCAACGTCAAATTAAAGTATTGAATTTTGAATTGATTTTTTTGGTGTAGGCCTGAATGAATTTCGACAGTCAATACGTAATGTAACCCCGATACAGGCTTAGTCCTAGTGAATTTGATTATAGTGAGATCCAATAAATAAATAAATGTGTAATTTTTAAAAGCCCTTTAACCTTCCTCAGTTGTAATTGTCTTGTAACACGTGTAATTTTCTTCCACCAGTACTTTTTGTATTATATGTACATTGTCATTGCTAGATGAAAATGGTTGCATAAAGAAACATTATTATGCCAGCGCTCAACATTCTATAAACTTTTTTTTGATTTCCATTAAAAAGGAACTACTGAAGAAATTTAAGAATATTTTGACACCTATCTACAAAAGTGTAGTTTTGTTTTTAATTTATGAAACACCCTATTAATTTTAATTCAATTTAACGTTGGATAGGTAGTAGGTAGGTATTAACTAACTAATTAACTGCCATCACGCTGCTTCCCCACAAGGATAGACAAAGAGGACGTATCTCCAAACACCTCGGACTTGGCACACACTCCTTGCCTCATTCACATTCATACATAATCTCATTCACAATCATACATAATTTTAGGTGTGAATAGCAGAAAAACATGATGAATAAATTAATTTTACCTTATTTTATCTTTAACCCTTAAATGCATACTGTTGCAAAACTGCAACATACCGTTCAAACCACCTTTAACTCTTTGGTGTATACTTAATGCATGCCGTTTTAGAATTATTAAGTTCACGGTAATATATTTAATCGAGTGGCATCACCTTTTTTTTTCGCGAATGTCAAATGTCACTTTTTCTTTAACAAAGTGAAGATTCTCGAAAATTGGTTGGAGGTTAGAATTACAGTTTGGTTTTGCTGTTATTATTTTGATTTTCTTAGGTAAGTAGATACAATAATACAATACTTATATGTAATAACTCGTATTTTCCCGGTACACTTATTAGTTTTGAGATTTTTTTTTGGGTTTTTTATTTTTTTTTCATACGTAAATTGTTCATATTATTTTTTATTAAATACATGGTGTTGTAAATCTGCAACAATTTTTTTTTATCAAATATCATTAAAAAATTACAAAAAAAAATTCTTTATATTGCCTTGCAAATGCATGTAAATATCTACAAAATATATTTTTTTCCAGAAAAAATAATAAATCATGCATTTAAGGGTTAAGTTGCCAATTTTTTTAAATTTTTATTTCAGTTGCGCGGTTACATTCCCTCATCTCTTTCCTCCCCCATCCCGCTACAACGCGAAAACCTGTCTCCCTTTCTATCCGTCTTGTATACATAAACACATATATTCTTGTAAAATGCACTAAATAGGTTTATTACATTTGTTCTACTTCCATATTTATACTTGTTACTTAGTTCGGATTTTAAATTTTTTACTTAGTCCTGCTTTTTATATTTTAGTCTACATTCACTAAATACTTAGTTGTATATTACCAATTCAACCATCTGTGAACATTTATAATTGTTCTGTTTCTTTTAAATCCTCCTCGTTAAATTTAATTAAAATAAAGACTGTTTATGTTCATTAAAATAAATAAATAAATCTCATGGTAGGTAGGTACTAAATTATAAAATGTATTTTTTTATTATAATACCTATGAACCTACACTGTATAAATAAGGTGACCTGAGATGTTTAGTAACAATATACTTATTTAAAAGACGGTAAAGAATATTATCAGTCTATTATTAAAATCAAACGATAGATTGATCGGTCGATACCAAAACAAGACCGTCTGAAATACCTAGTCCATTGTTTTGCCCTCATTATGCCTGGTAACAATATATAGTTTAAATTTATATCGCATTCTTTTGTTATGCTTACACGGTGATGACCAAACACAATTCAGATAAAAAAATGATAAATAATAATAATAGCACGTTGGACAGCCTTTTAAAAATTGTGAATAATGAACGCTAGCGGCAATAAACTCATTTTATTAATGTCGGTAGCATTATCTTAAATGAAGTTTGGATCATTCAAAACGGGTTCCGCTAAGACCTCTGAAGACGTAAAGCGATAGAGGTAAGCTGTGGGCGTGTCTGTGTGCCAGCAAAAAGCTTTAAAAAAAATAATTGTGGTGAAATTCATATTTTTAAGGTTTAGTGATGGTGTTTATTTAATTATTTTATAAAAATACACTGTTTGTAGTTATTATTTAAAATATTAAGAAGAATTATTTTTTGTTCGCGTCGGTACATAACGATATGTCCGCATAAAAACTCCATTCATTCAAGGTATACAAATACAATATTGGATTAAATCACCAATACAATATTGTACTTACATGCCTTTCTTAAAATAATTTAGGTTTCATAAGAAAAAAACAATTTATTGATGTTCATATTGCGTGTGTATGGACGCAACAATTAATTGGTCTCAATATTGTAAAGTATAATTTACAAAAGTTGTATTTTTATAAAATAATTGAATTGAGAGTTTCACACATAGAATAAATAATTTAACAAAATAAATGCCTTACATACAATTTTGGATGGAAACAAATTTTCCATTTAGCCCAACCCGCTTGAAATAGAAAAAGCATTTTTTTGCCTCAAATCCAAATTTTAAGTCCGGTCCATCGTTCTAACCGTTCTACAATTTCCAAAAAAAATTATAAGGAAAACAACGCCCTTGAGGTGACACAAAAACGGCGCCACACAAATCAGCCAAATATTATCATTATCAGTAGAATTGTTTTTTAATAATTACAATTAACTCACAAATGAATACAATAGTTGCCACCTAAAATCACGCGAATTCTTTTATAATATTTAAAAAACACGTAAATAAAATATCACATAATATCCGTGTTAGATATTTGCTATTCCTTTTCATTTTTATTCAGTTTGGTTGGGGATTTTAACGTCATATCAAAATTTAAGTTTTGTTTGAAAATGGTTCGACAGCCGTTCCTCTTAAGAGGTCCAGTTTTCTTTCGAATTGGTATAGGCCACACTTCCAGGGATTATTGATTCGTTGGCTAAGACGAAAGACGAGCTCCTTATCGAGACTGCATATTCAAGGGACATTTAGTTCGTCTGACCGGCCGCGGCGAGATTCTGCCGCCAAGCGACGATTATTTGCCCACTTTATACTGTTGTTTTCATCAACTTATTATAAGTTGATCTAAAATCAAGAGCTGAGGGCTTTCAAAACGGTTGGGGAAATCGAGACCACCTGAGGAGCGTTTGGCATCTGGAGGTCGCTTTGTTTCGTAGGCATTTAATGGGACTCAAAACGTTTTGGAAAAATGTGAAAGTTGATGGTGAATTTTACAAAAAATTCATATTCTTTAGCTCCTTTCATTATCGGTTCACCATCCAGTTCTTAATTAAAAGTTAGAGTCAAGCAAGTGTCAAAAATAAATTTTTATTTGTTTTTTAATTTTTATATTTTTTTTGGCATTAACTGTGAAACAATTTGTAGGAATTTTGTTTTTGAAGAGTTTTATTTATAACGTACACTTGTTACGTGTTTTTCTCTACCGGTTTCAATACGCCCGTGTCATTAACTAGCGTTTTTAAATCAAGTTTAGATACTTTTAAAATTAAAATAATAAATAATTAATGTAGTTTAACAAAATGTAACAGCATCCCAAAGATCATATTTTCTTACCACGTTTTCTTCTTTTGACTCCTCCCACTCTCCCCCCTCCAAATTAATAGACCCTCTATACTCAGCTAACAAAATACGGAAGTGACAAAACTGGTTAAAAATAGTGTACATTATAATATAAAACACAAAAACAACAAAAAAATCAGTACCCCAGTTCTATCTTGTCTTATTGCCAAAATTAGGGTTTGGAGAAAAATGCATTCAAAGCTGGAAATTGATTTTCCACTCACTGAGAATATTTTTAATTTTAAGTCATATTTAATATTTTTATTCTTTACCTGTCTTTTTTGATTTAGCCGTGAGATAAATTAGCCTTCCCTTTGGTAAGTAACACCCCAAAAACAAACAACAAAAATAGCCTTCGCTTTGATCGTTTCTTTTATTATTTAATTTAATTTTAATAAAAATTGACGATCCGACAAATATAAGAGTAAAAATAACAGTAACAGTAAATAAAATAAATAAATATTAAAAAATAATTCATAAGGAACTAATAAATTGTAACAGTGTTACGATAACATATTAACTTAAAAATCAATGTTGGAAAAAATAAAATATGTGACGATAAGTTTAATTTGAAAATAAGAAATGATTATTTATTTCGGAGGTTTCAAGTGACAACCCAAATTGAGTGTTACAACAAGATCGAACTATTTTTTCTTTGTAAAGTTTGTGTTGACATAAAGGTAAAATGGAATTAATAATACTTTTTACTCCTACACCGAATGCAAGAACCATTTCTCTTAATTTAAGTAAAAATACTAAAAAACATAGTGTTCATTATTTTGTTCTTATGGCATTCACAAAGTATTTTTGTAACATTATTATAAATTGAAATGTTTTATATGTTATTGTTTTAAAAGAATAAATCGTGAAAATACTTGTTCGATGTACAAAAAAAATATGTAAGATAAAATAGAACGTATTAAATACTCAGATTTCAACACACATGACAAATTGCATTTTTGTACAGACCAAACCAGGGCTGGTACGATAAATTGGATCGGAGGGTACTTTTCATTTACATTAACTCCACAAAGGAGGCCTTGAGCAAAATGATTCCTCAAAGGGCCTTTTCATCTTTGAGGATGCTGTGGGGTGGGTCTTTTTAACAAAGAAAAATTTCAGGGAAGGGGTAAGATTTGAGTGGTGGGAAGGAATCTGGAGGTCAGTGTATCCAGGAGTACGAGTAACTGACGTATGCATTCTTCCCTCCCACTGCGTTGTAAGGCGATGTTCCGAAAAAGTCCTGCTGGACGATGATTATTTTTCTTAAACCCATGAAATAGCCCGAAAAAAAACACAGAAAACCAGAAGACTGAGAAGAGGTCTCAATTTTCGCAACCTTTTGAAATTAATGTAGCAAATATATTAATTCAATAAATGACAGGGACTATGATATAGGTAAGTAAGTTTATTTAACATGTGTTTTTATGATTGAATGAGCATAAAGGCAATCATTTTATTTGTGAAAAAATATAAAGAAAAGTGTATAATGTACGCAGTTGTCTGCTCTTAACTTTGTTGCCAGGTAGATAGTTGGTACCAATTAAAATTATAATTGTTTCCATAAGCGCAGATAATAAAGTGACTTCATTTCCTAGTCCAGCCACATACCGAAGATTGCCAGAGATTGCTTTTAAAATCTGATTCAGAGATAAGCAACCTTCATGTGAGAGTCTCGTTAGATATTCAAGACATTACAAAATGGCAATAAGTTAAAATTAAATTATTTTGACTCATACAGGAAAAGATATTACAATAAAACTACTTCTTTGAGCTTGTAATAATTTACGGTGGAATTCCAAGCAGGTTGAATTTTTTTTGTATCCGTAAACCCTTAGCACAAGCGTGAAACTGGAGAATATAGTTCACATTTATATACTTCCTATTAATTCACAAAATCCAAAATGGCCTCATACACACAAATACTTCATTTATGAAAACATCACAAGTACATGACCACCACACAAGACAACATAATACATTATACACAAATTCAGCAAAGACAGAGTGTGGTAAAAGAAACATAGGTCATGAGGGTGTACACATATATAATCTTCTTCCTGATAGCCTGACAACCGTAAATAGAATAAATTTATTTAAGAAAAAACTGTTTGCCCTCAAGATCAATGAGCAAAACCAAAATGCTCTTATTTAAGAAAAATATGTTACTTAGGTAGTAAACCATAATTATTAATATATATATATATATATATATATATATATATATTATTTTTGTTTTAATCAATGTACACTTAAGTTAACAAAGCGAAATATGTATTTCTTTTAACTTAATAAATAACTAACTTACTAACATTTAGATTCGATTTTGTGGTACAACTTTTTTGATTGAGGCTTTGGTTGTCAGTTAAACGGGTTGCATGGTGGTAAATATCAGCTGTATAATTTTATTTTGTAAATGCATTAAAGCTTAGACCCGGCTTTGGAAGTTTTGTTGACCCTTAAGTGGAAAGAAATCGAAAAAAACCCTTTTTTGTGTTCTTTTTTTAATGTAAATACAACACAATAATCGCAACTGCTTCCAATCGCTTGGAGCTAGAAAAAATATGTTATCCCCATTGGTGCATGTTGTTTGGCTGAAGTTAGTAGGGAGGGGTATTAAATGGGGAAGTGGAAGGTGGGAAAGTACCTCGCTATTAAGATCTGGTGATCGAACACGGATAAAGCTATTTCAAGTAACGTTTCAATTTTGAATGGTGGTCTTAAGAGAATGTTCCTCTCAGGAACGTCACGTAAAGGGACATCCTGTATAGTATTTTGAATGAATTAGTAGCAAAACTTCACGAATCGATTGTTAAGAATTTATTTGCAAACGCTGGTATTTGATCCCGTGACCTCCAGATTGCTAGTCGAGATCCTTACCTCTTGACAACAAGAGCCGTATTATCTTTTTTAGGTAGATTCAACAGTCTCCCGCTTGTATAGTGCGTGTTTTCGGACACTGTGTATTTGTAAGTTAAATTACGTATTTCCCCGTAAAAAAAAAGATAACCTACATGCGAATTTTGCCATTTCCAAGATAATATCCAAAACATATTATTTCAATTTGCAAAGATGCTTGTTTCTTACCCCAAAACTTAATTACATCAATTTTTTTGGAGAATTTATTTAAATCCCTATTACTTTTTACCATTCTGTATCATTCGAAACGTGTTAGAACGCGATAAGTGGTGCGCGTAGACCGTTTTGATCTGGAGGTCTGTTGGAGGTAAAAAAGATGTTTTAAAACATATTTTTTTCGCTTGATTTCTCAATGCGTCAATGTAATTAAGTGGAAAATTAAGCACATTTAAGAAGTTCAGAAAAGTTTCCGTACCACTGATTTGTTGCATTATATGTAATGCTTTTGTAATGATATATATTTATTTATTCGATCCACGGCCGCATCTGGATCGATTATTATTCAATATACTACAATATCACCCAAGATACAGAAATTCCATCGGAACCATGATTCCACGGACGTCGCTGGCTATAAATAATAATAAATATTGTGTGTGCCAAAATGCATTATTATTATTCAAGTTTGTTATCTGATACTGATACTGAGGAAGGATTTAGTAAATTTGCTATTAACCCACAGAGCCTCTAAATTTTGCAATGCAATTTGAATTTAAGCAAACTGTCAACTTGGATTGCGCGGAAAATATTTTCACTTACATTTGATTCTAGATAAATACGCCGTTTTGTTTTATTATTTATTACGTATTTTAATACAAAAAAAAATTGAAAACAGATGAAAGATTATTCAGATGGTAGTATTACGAATCGGCATATTAAGAGTCGGCATGTGCAATTAAAAATATTACAATTTTGAACGCAAACTTAAATGTTTTTTAATATATAAACTGTAATAACCACATTACACAAACCATGTTTATTTAGAAATACGTAGTATGAAAGTTACTGTCAATCCACTTTTTTTTAATTTGCAAACTTTTATCAGTACTTTTCGCACACTAAATTTAGTTTCATGATATTACCTTACCGAAATAAAAATTGAGATTAATTTTATAAGTTTGTTGCAGATTGGGAGAAATTTTTCCTACGGGTGTTTGACATCTGTGAGAATCATTTCGAAAAATGGCTCTAGGGGTTGATGGTAGTTGTTTATGATAACATTATGGTAGCTACCATTGGAGATAGTTATCAAGTCCCTGCCCAATTTTACTGCAGATTTGATAATATTTAAATAATGAACACCAGTAATCCCGAGGGTTAAGAAACATTTATTATTAGGAAGTGAGCATTATTTATTTGGGATGCATTTTGATCAAATCTTGTGAAACTCACTCTCTATTGATGATTTAATAAGTTGTTTGATCATGATACCCGTATTTCTAACCAGCTATTATCTATACCTATTATCAGTATTGCCATGGTCGGAAACCACTGAAATCAGTATGGTTTTACCTATGTTAAGGTATCACCAAAAAACAGACTCTCAAACATTTTCTTTTCATTTTTCTCCAACAAAACATCCCTTAATATCACCAAACAAAAAACACTCAATTTACAACTAACACTCATTAATGCACAGTTTCTAGAAACTAAAACAGGTTGGCAGGTTAAAAAAAAACATAATTTTCCATAAGCCCATTGGGAGTCCAAAAGCTCCTGGCATCTATTCATAACCAATGAGTACCTCAAAAAACCGTCGATCATTCAGTCAGTAATTATTGTCGATCATCGGGCTAATTTTGTCTATCAACGGTCAATTAATGCGGCAGCTGTTTTTTAACAATAAAATTTTGCCGGGACCTTTCAATCTCTCAATATAAACAGACGAATGCAAATTGCAGCTTTCAGAATTTCGATAAAACTTTCGGCTTTTCATCAAAAGACATCCACTCTCCGTCCCACGCACCTTGACTGGACGACCGGGATTTATTGCATTGTTTCCATTTTCAAGCTGCGGGTGTAACGTAGTGGCGTAAAGGGCGGCGGCTCCTTGTCTTGAATACATATTGGTATGGATATTTTAGTTCGATTTCCAGTCAGTCGCCGATTTATAAGATGATCATGACGGTTTTGGTGGATTGAACTAAAAATCGTGAAAACCTTGCATTAAGTTTATGTAGCTTTGAAAACGAGGTTTTTATACATAAGCTTGGGTTAGTTTACGTATACAATATATTATGTACATAGAGGAAAACAGTGAGACCATTGGGCATAGGGAATTTTCAGAGAGGGGAGGCAGAACTAAAAGGAAGTTTGTTGTAGCGCCGATAAAAGTAATGATCACGTCTTCATTTAAATACCAAAAATACCCTCTCAAAATCATCAAGACTCTGTTTACGGTACTACTTTCAAGAAAAGGGTACCGTGAACAGCGTTGTTGGTGATTTTGAATACAAATTTTTGTTCTTTACAAGAAGACATGATCATAATTTTCATCGGAAATACAACCAACTCTTGAGGAGATCTGCCTCACTTCTAGGAAAAGTTTATTTAAGTCCAGTACGAAACACACGATCGAAATAAATATTCCACATCCCGCTCAAAAGATAACTGCACACAACATTTATTTTTCAGAAGAACAAAAATTACAATAACGTCTTTTCAAAAACTAATTATATCTTCCATTTATCCTACGGTCAATTTACTAAATCACATATGAAAAATATTTATGAAATCCCTGTGTGTGATACATCTACATGTAATTTAATTTTTTTTTCATTTTGATATTATTTTTGTATTTATTTGTTTAATTCGTGTTTTTTAGAAACTACATGAATTGATAATTTTTTTCGATCAATTGTACTCAATTTGTTTTTATACCATTTGATCATTTAAATTTATTCCATATTTATTATTAAAAAATATATTATGAACAAAAAATTCTCTGGTTGATGCAACCAAGTAAACAATCTATGCCTACATCTAAATGTGAATGCAACTGAATGTATGTTTCCCATATAAGAAAAAAAAATCTAGCCGACATTCTCTCCTATCTACTTTCCACGTCACATTATATGCTCATGATATATTTTTATCGTTTAACCCCTTAACTACCTAAAGTACCTAACTACGTACCTATCTAAAAAATATTACGTCACTTTACTATTCTCATTCGCTGCTTGTATCATTTTTGGGCTATTGACACCGTTGTTTTTGAAGGACTTGCGTTTAAATTTAGATGGAGATTCAGTTTGACCCTGTATTTTACAGAGTTTTTGTGCAATAATGGGTTTTTAAAACTTCTTTCATTTTGTAAGGAAATTTGTTACTCCGAACACATTTAGCATCGCAGCAAATGTATTAATTGGATTGGCCCGGGTAAGCATTTCAGAAAAATTGCTATTTGTATACACAACGAAGATCCTACTAGTTCTGGGTCAATCCTGAATTACACGATCACTGTAACTCGCTCACAAACCATCAATAAGCGATTATGTTATATTTTCAAAAAATATTTGATAGTCAGCACTTATGTCCCGCGATGGTGCCGGTATGGTTAGTGACCACGGATGAGAGAAATGATAGTTACCTGGAATCTACAATAGGCTACCATTTACCTACTACACACCTACATCAAAAGAAAATACCCGATCCAAGATCGGGTGACGAGTGCATGGGTCTCGAGTACGAGTATTTTCGACGAGCAATGCACGCATCGATCTCTCTTCTTCATAACTATGCGAATTTTTTCCATCTGTAAAAGTAGCCGATCAAAGAGCGGGTACTCTCTATCCGATCTCTTTGCCAGCATATCGTGAGCAACCCAGCTGTAGAAGCCACACCTCTTGACTTTAAGACTTGCGTAACTCTCTATTTTTATTTTTATTTTTCCAAGACGTGTGAGAAGGAAGATTCGATGACGTATGTACAACCTCTCTCTGGGACTGCTACAATCGTACAATTGCAGTAACGATGAGCTGTCCCAAGTCACAACCTTCAGAATGAACATTGTCATAATAGCAGCCAACATCCGATAGGAGAGAGCGAGGGCTCAAAATTGGGGAGTGGGATTAGTGGAGGGTGCGGGGGAAAGAATACGTAGAAGGTAGCTACTAAACCAGAGGACATTTTTACATTTTTCTATTTGCAATCATCGCCCTCAAGATAGTTGCAAGGCTGCTTAGATATTCACATGACAGAACAGATATTATGAATAATTTTATCCTCGAGTTCAGCCTCCATGAGAAAGCAACCTGCCGCCGCCGCAGCTTCTTCGACAGACATGCATCATTCATATCGGCTTTGGCTTGTGAACCGATAGCATGATGAAAGGCGGGCATATAGTAATAATATGTCGCTAGCCCCGGCCGGCGATATTGGACGGCGCGACGTACGGTATACGAAATACCCTATCAGCGCGGTAAGCGAAGCTTTATTACTGGCGTGGGAATTGAAATGCGAAGGAAGTGCAATTATTATTATTTATCTTAGTCGTAGAGGGTCGATTATCATACCATAACGATAGGATAATATTTAAATAATTTTGCAACTGTCGTCGTGCAAGTATTGATAAAATTGAATGTCACAATATTATAACGAGGAAAATTGATCGGTACCCCTGATTATATTTGTAGCTGGTGACAAATTTGTCCCAAAATAAATTGAATTTGTCTTACATAAACCGTTGTTTTTGTTTTTTGACATAGCTTATTGTGTGGTTTGATATTTTTAGAAATTAGTGTCGTGATTTGTTTACAGGGTATTATGACGTGTTGCGCTTCCTCCTTTTCAGGCAAACGTTTCGAACGTTGTTAGAGTATCGTTTTATTTATTTATTTATTTATACTGGGTTTTTACAGATCCAGTTAGTTTAACTATCCAGTTACAAAAACTCAGTTAAGTTGCGGGCAAAAATCTTGAAATTACATACATACAGGTAAAAATGCAATTTAATACAGGTTACGTACAATTTAAAAACCAATCAAATAATAATATAAAATTATACATAAGTTCAGTAAAATGACAAATAATACTAGGAGAGACAAGAGACATGAGAGTTACAGTGATACATAATATAATTATCTAAACATATTATTTAGCAGCAGCAGAACATTTTTTTATTGAAACTGTATAGATTATCGACGAAAATATCTACTTCAGCACAGTCAATTTTATTATAGAGTCGACACATTTGGGTCAGAGGGCTAAAATAGGCGATATTATTTTTTAATATATTCAGGTGAAAAATGCTATGGTGTCTTAAACAATGGGAATTGGGGACATTTATTTCAATATTGCTAAGACATAATGAGGTATCAAGATGGCCGTGGAATTTGAGATCGTTTTAGTTTTCGCAGGAATTCAGAAACAAATTTAAAGTAATGGTCGATGTTAAGTTAGTGCTTCGCAGAGAACTAAAGCGGACTACATATTTTTTACACTTTAAATCTAAAGAAATAATGTGTATAATGTAATGAAAATAGGAATCACGCGAGTAAAAACATGGTTAGATACAAACGTAGGTACTTTCACCAAACAAAGCTTAAGATGTTTTCCTTTTACAGTATTTAATTCAAATATCTATAATATTTCTAAAGTTTTAAAATTTCAAACAAAAAACACATGATTTTACATTTATTCGCAGTGCATGGTCTAAAAAGAAAAGTCATTTCAACTCGTGCATGTAATAAAACCAGAAGAATATGTTACTTCTGAGTTGTCCAAGGTAAGATTTGAACCCTTCTCGCTGTTTCATTAAAATAATGATTACGATAATATCAGCGTACATCTAATAAGCTTCCTAGTGCTTGATCAATCCTTGAAAACAGCTTCTACATTTCAAATTAATACTTCGACTGTTCACTGCTTCATAGCACGCCGACGCGACATTAAAATCTGAGCAAGATAATCGCTTGAAACAGGAAATATGATCGGCAGATCAAAATGGAGTGCTAATCCGACGCATAAACCATTAAATTGATCTGGTTCCGATAGCTACTTAAATTATGCGTTTGCTCGATGAGTCCTGTTTAATGTTCTTACTAAGCAACAGGTAATATAATGCATGTTGTATAATAATATTTAAATTACATTTCGTGTTATTTATTTATTTACTCTGTATACGCCCATGGGGCTTTATATTCTTGTTGTATTTTATTTAAGCGACTATGTAAAACATTGTACGTACATAATAGTATGCTTAATTTGTGTATAGTAATGGTATTTCGTAGTCCTCCTCACCAGGGTGTCTTGTGCCTCAGGCGGACAAAAGTTATTCAATTCAATTGTGTTTTTTAGAGTTTTTCATTGAATTATTTCAGAAAGATTTGAAGAAGATAATATTCTTGATTTGTACTAATTACTTTTCTAATAGTTTTTTATCTGTGGGAATGATTTTGTGGAGTTTTGCCTGAAAATAATTGTAGTTTATTTGTCCGAATGTGGTTTATAACTTTGTTTTTTTGTGTCATTTTACGTTAAGTAAATTATTTATTTACTAATCAATTTAAAATTCATGATGGATACATATTTTACCGCATAATACAGTGGCAACAGAAGGTTTATATTTTTAAAACCACAAAATAAAAATGAGTAAAAAATGAACATAATACATGGTTCATATAATTTTACTTTTAGATGTACATAATATAAGAAATAAAAATAAACCAGTTTTAAAAGTGCAGATGGCATAAAAATAATATAAATGAATATAACAAGTTGGTAATACGTATTTTACAGTGAACACAAGTAATTTACGATAAGAAGTAAAAGAAAAAAATGTAATCGCTCCTACGCTATACTCCTAAATAATAATATAAGCCAGGTATTTCTTATATAATGATAAACTTATATTAAATATTACGCCCAATTGGGTGTTTTATTGAACTTTATCTTTGAATGAATAAAAATGTAAATAAAGATAAAGTGTGCATGTAAGAAAAAAGAAAATTTGAAATATTTATAATATTTCAAAAATATTTTCATACATAACAGTGGTTTACATTTGGAAAAAAAAATAATTATAATTATAATTATAAACTAAAATTATCACGAATAATATCTTGACATAAAAAAATGTATAAGTATGTTTTAAAAGTCGAAGCTCTTACTGTAAAAATGTGGATGTCATTGGTAAATTCATTTTCTTGTTTATGAATGGTGATATTGAAATAAGTCAGTATTTATTTATTTCTAATTTCACGCCATTTTGACGGCCAGCATAGTCCAGTGGTAACGCATTGGACTGCCATTCCGAAGGTCGCGGGTTCGAACCCGGCGTGCGCAAATAAATTTCATTTGATTAATTTGTGTTATTTCACAATTAATTAATTAAAATAATATATAGTATATTTGCGGCACGTTCCAGAGTGGAAGATACTACCAGTATCGCCCTGGTGTAAGACCACCATTCAGAATTGAAACGTTGCTCCAAATGGCTTTAGCCGTGTTTAGTGACTAGATCTGAATAGCCAGGTACTTCCCCACCTTCCTCTTTCCCTTCCCCACTTACCTTCAGCCTCACAACATCCCCCAATTGGGGATGCCATAGTCTCACTGGCTCCAGACGGGAGCAGTTGGGACTCTTGTGAGGTATTCACTGTAAAAAAAAAAAAAAAAACGCCAATTTTCCATTTTATTTTTTTTATTTTTTTTTACAAAAAACTTGTAAATAAACACCACGAAATCAAAGCAAAATCAAAAAACAAAATCAAAAATAAAATAGAAGACAAAATAAAACACAACCTGTAAAACAAAAATGAAAGTGGAAACTAGACACTCCATCATGCAAGATGGAAAAATATAATACTAGGAAAATTACAAAACATTGGTAAGATAAATAGAGCTACGTAGTTTCTATAGTTAAATTATATTAAATTTGATATTCTTCTTTCTGAAATAAATTGTTTATTGACTTGTTTATATTTGATGAATGATGTGTTGAATATATCAACATCATCTTTATAGTCATTATCCAAATTTTATATACGGCGAACAGGGGTATAGAATTGATGTTGGAGTTATCACAAGAGAACGGTAGATAATGCCTGGATATTGGTTTGCGAGGTATATGTAAATAAATCAAGTATAATAGTTCAGGGCTGTCAATTATCGAATTTATGATTTTATATAAACATTTTAGGTCACAGGTTGACATAGTAGATAATCACAGTTGACACATGCCCTTGTCATACCTATTCTGAAATTAATAAATCTTGAATTCATTTTGTATTCTTTCTATCGTGAGTGAATGACTAGCGTAACTTGGTGCCCACACTGTCGAGTTGTACTCAATTTTATTCGTAACCAATGACATATACAAATTTGTATAGCTTTAAATATTTAAAAATTGGCTGCAAATTCTTATAACAAAACCCAACATTTTCAAAGCTTTATTTGATGTAATTTCAATATGGTTTATAAAATTCAGTTTTTGGTCAAAGTTCACACCTAAATCATTTACCTCGGTTACGGCGGTCGGAACTACGTCATTGATGGAGTAATCATAAATAAATGATTTTTTTATTCCACGAAATCTCAAAATTAGACATTTGCTTATATTTAGTTGTAGATAGTTCCCTTGCCACCAAACAAATAGTTTAAACAAGTTATTTGACGATGGTTGACAGTCTTTCATATGTCTTATAGCTTTATAGCATATTTCTTATAGTATGCCCGGTGCGTCGAGTAGGTACTCTTATTACAGGCTCAGGTTATATAGAATCTTTAATATGAATACTACAATACTAAATTAATAATAATAAAAACCCATTTATAAATTTCACGCTAATTTAAAAGGGTAGGTATTTATATAAAAATAATAAAAAGCAAAAAAAAACTAAAAGAACCTTCTTTTGAGTATTTTTCAACATATCCGGTCTCTGTCTTCTAACGACAATTTAATTCCAAATTCTAAAAAACTCCCCCATTTCTACCCCTCCCTCCTCCCTCTACCGACACCTCACTAAAGTTGATCTATATTTGAATTTTCAACTTTAGTGTACAAAGACAACCTCCGTGGTTGAGAAGTTATCTACTAGCAAACCAAAGGTCGCGGGTTTAAAACCCCGAGAGAGCAAGTAAGTTTTATATGAATAATTTGTGTTATTTCTCAATCTACATATTTAAAATAATATATAGTATAGTTGTGACATATTCCAGAGTGGAAGATACTCTCAATATTGCCCTGGTGTAAGACAACCATTCAGAATTGAAACTTATCTTGAAATGGCTTTCGCCGTGTTAGGTGGCTAGATCTGAATACCCCACCTTCCTCTTCTTTGTCTCCTTCCCCTACCCATTACCTTCAACCTCACAACATACCCCAATCAGGTATTCCATAGGTATTCGGGTAATCTTACGGGCTACGACATGCAGGATGAAGGTTGCCTTGACCTGTAGATAGGACACCGGTGTCGTCCACACAAAATTTTATGAAATTTTTAAAGCAATTTTAAGCCTTATGTACCAACAAACTGAAGAACTGTAAAGAATGGCTGATAAACAACAAAACTTGTTAATATTGAAAAAAGGTTTTTGAAGAAAATATTATTTTGGTTTATACAGTTACCACGAGTATAACGATTAATTTTTAATAATGTACACTATAAAACTGTTCAGAATCTCCAGCGTATCACAGTAGATATCAATCACATCACAAATTCGCCCAGAGCGCGAGTCCAGAACAGTGTATCGAAACGCCGAGTTTGAATCTAAATTCTTCACCGCAGGGCTAAATCGGAAGTAGTAGGCGGAATAATGGGCCGGAATAAATTAATATTTAATGAGGACTATTTTTTCGATTTTGTTGAACATAATCGATTGCTCGAGATTTCAGACCATTGTTTAATAAAATTAAACGATCTTAAATTTGGTTGGAGTCTCAAATACAGCCTGCAGTAATAACAACGTTTTGTGGGAAGTACGGGCTAATTCAATTAATGTAATGAACTGCAGTACCTACATTATTCCGAACAATATAACTTACAACCGATAGTGGCTGAGAAGTCCAAGGCGTCAAGTTCAATCCTCCACTAGCTAGGTTGTCTATTTCGGCTTATAATGATGGTAGTAGGAAGAAATCAAATATTGTCACACTGCTTATGTAATTATATCTTATGGTAATGAAATTTTCTTAAAACGGAACTTTTGAATTATTAGTGCTAGTTCTATGAACAGTAGACAAGGACCTCAATTCTCGACAAAATCAATCCACTCGAACAACGAGTGGGTCCAACAACTCGAATGACTTTTGACGTTTGGCGAATGTAAGTATGTACCTTCGACAAGACTCAATAATAAGAACGTCGACAAATGTATGTATTTTCGACTTTAAAATCAAAACCAAAATTTCTTCTGACAACATAAGTTTTGTAAATAGATACGTAGTTAAATAGGTAACTACTCAATTATAAACCATAAATTTTATGTAACATTTTTTTGTAATTTCAAATAAGGCATTATACAATTTGTCCAAAGAAACGTGACTTATCTCAATGACATTTATTTTTCAAGTACTCTTAATATACCTGCCATAATAATATATTGATTATTCAAATAAGTCTTGTAGTGGGATCTACGCTCATGTCTGGCGGGGCAAAAATTTTGTTGAACCGTAAACGGAACACATAAACACTCTTACAGATATATGAAATGCCAAACGGTCGAGTTAAAATGGTACTTAGCTAAGCTAAGTTAACGATATTTAATCAATTACTCAATGAGTCTCCATTTTCAATCTTCATCGAACGTCACAGCGGTGCTGCCAAGGTCTGGTATCTGTGAGGGGATATTGTGTCAGCGCTTTATTAGCAGCAGACAGACACATACCTGGACGGATGACGAACCTCGTGCTGGCACTGTTGGTGGACGCGGTGGACTTTTTCGCTGCAGCAGCTGGTCCAGTTTCTTCACCGCCTAGGATTCTTGCTGCAGAGTCTCCATCTTCTATCTTCGTGTCACCTGTTCCTGTACTTCATTTTACTTCACTTTATTTTTGTAATACCTGCATCAACTGTAAAGCGCTCCAAATCTAAAAAAACGGCGCTATAAAAATTGTCCGATAAAAAAATAAATAAGAAATAAATGATGCGAACAGAAAAAACCCCGAAAGTTATAAAAAAAAATATATATAGGTATATTGTAGTACCCGTATAACCATTTAATTTTTCTTTTTTAATGCTGTTATAATGTTTTATTTATCATTTCTTATGTATAGTGTACATTGTTTATAACTTTTATATATTGTCTTATAAATATCCTATCTCTTCTTACGTTTATTTTGTCTTCTCTAATGTCATCTAAAACGGTTAAATAATGATATTAATTGTCTAATTATATTCAGGTTAGAAATTCACATTAAAAATTAATAATTTAATTTTTTTTAATTGCTGAACTTGCAAGTCTAACTTTTCACTGTGTAACCTTGTTTTAAAACTTTACCTTAAATTATTTAATTTATAACTTTGCACAATAATATTTCTATGTTCTTTTTTTATTTAAAAATATATTTCTTTTATATAAAAACATAAATATGTTAAACTAAAAAAAAACTAATAACAATAAAAATGTTTTCTTTTTAACGTAACTACCCAATTCAATAGAAAAAAAACGTTTCTCGTGTTTGATTTGGGGAGTAGTGCCATTACAATATATTATATTGGGTAAAGAAAAGAAAGAAGGTTTTCTTTACTGGTGTTCTGTCAATGATTTGCAACTAAATTTAGGTAAATGCCAGATTATCAGTTTTTACAAAGGCAAAAATCCACTTAATTTTTCCTATTTTATGAATGGTGCTAATCTTCTTCGTGTATCACAGATTCGTGATCTTGGTGTTATATTCCACGAGAGTCTACAGTTTAACGAACACATCGATGAAATAACAAGCGATGCGATGAGAATACTAGGTTTTATTTTGAGAATGGGAGCAAATTTTAAAAGTATGTCAACATTAAAACATCTGTATTGCTCGTTAGTACGAAGCAAATTAGAATACAATTCCACCGTATGGTCACCGTACTACAAGGTCCATTCTCAATCATTAGAAAAGGTACAAAATAAATTCCTTCGGTACATTAATTTTAAAATGAAAATTCCAATCGAATTTATAAATTACAATAACTTGCTTGCTGAAACTAAACTTCTTAAATTATCTGATAGAAGAGTGTTAATTGATTTGCTATTTTTATTCAAAATTATTAAATCTTTAATTGACAGCCCTAATTTGTTGGAACTTATTTGCATTAATGTTCCTGCTAGGCAAACTCGCAGTAAAGATACTTTTAAATTTAACAAGAACCTCAACACTAATTATTCTATTTTTTCACCAATTCCTAGAATTCACAACCTTGCGAATAAATACTGTGAACTTATAGATATGTTTGGTTTTGACAATTTTGTGAGCTTTAAAAGGCAACTTATTTCGATTCTATCGGCTAATAATTAACTTTTATAGCTTTAATAATTTTATTACATCTTCTCCCATTCGAAACCTTTCAAGTAAATTATATCCATATTTGTTTGTTTTTTATTTGCTCTACTATACACTTATAATTGTATGCATATACCTACTAACTACTTTTTATACATAACACTATGTTCCATCTCAGATCTTATTATTTCTTATTCATGTCGATATTGCTAAATTCTATTAGTTTTTGCTTTTTACAGGTGCAACTATTATTTTGTTATTTTTTTTTTTTTTTAAATCTCTGTTATAATGTTCTTTACCTCACGAGTAAGTTACACTCTAATTTATATTGGTTTATCGATTTGTTAAACTCACAATTAATACTGGGTTTAAACACACCCACTTACTTACTTTTTATGTTGAACTTTCTTTTACTTACTATTTCATGCTTGGGTATATTTTATATTGAATCCATCTTATTAGTGTTTTGCTAATTTGCACAAAATTTTATTATATGTGTTGCTTTCTTACAATTAACTCCATTTATCTTCTTATGTTCAATTATTGTAATCAATGTAAATGTATATTTTCATGTAAAAGCCCATTAGGGCGTAAATAAAATAAAATAAAAAATAAAAAAAATTTACAAAGTAAGAAATAAACAAAATGTATAAAGCATGATAACAAAAGTATACGTAATGAATATAGACTACAATAGCTGTTACTAAATTTGATATATAGTATAACTAATATGCATGTCTAACATCTCACTTAGCTTCGATCTGTAACCTTTGTAACCTCACACTTTAAGCTTTCAACTTCGGTTTGAAAATTATTATTTTTTTATTTCCACAATTTCCACATAATATACACAAGTAGTAGCAATATATAAGTTCTCATCTCCTAAGTACAAGTATCTGCTGTATTATGAGACTGTTTGTAATAAATATAAATTAACATTTTTATATTGCAATGTAATTTATTTTAAATTAAATTTAACTTATTTCTTTGTTGGTTCTCTAGAAATATAAAATGTCTGCTTTGATTTAAAAAACAAATTAAAAATTACAACCATAATTACTATTATTACGTTTAAACGGCTTGTCATCTAAAAAGGTGAGACATAAAAAATAATGTTTTGGTTTTATTAACGGACCTTTCATAAAATTTTATTGTTATTTTTTTGTAGAAAATTTTTACACTTCCATATTATTTATATGCAAATTCTTTGTGAAATATTACATGAGAGTGTCAGCTCGACCACAAACATTCGCCTACTTACTATGAAAATTTACATAAATGTATTATGTAAGCTCACTTTGCAAAGTATTTCCTTCGCAAATTAATTGTATGGCTTATTTTAAAAGCAATAAAAAACAACAATAAAATGCCTATTATTTGATCAATTACTAATGTTGGTTTATGGGTTTCAGAAACGTTACCAAAACATATAAATGAATATTGAATAAAGGTAGGTACACCAGTATTCCCACTTCTCCTTGATTTAAGGGGAAGATATGTTAGCATTTAAATTCCTGCGGTGATTCCGTTGAAAGTTGGAGGTGTTATTGCGATCATCAGATAATGAAAGAATGTTTATTGCAAACTGAAAATAAATTAGCATGTACAAACAATAAAGGACTATTCAAAAAACAAGTAGGCACGCCCTTAACAGATGTACTGTAAACACATTTATTGAATTATTTTAGAGCTAGAGATGACGACTTCCGTGGTCGAGGGACAAGGCTCTTGCTTAGCAAGCAAGGTTCAAATTCCAGCGTGCGCAAGTAAATTTTATAATATTTCATAATATATTCATTTAAAATAATATTAAGTTTACTCAAGGCGTGAAATCCTCCAAATTTCTTTATTTTCTCAGAGGATTTGAATTCTATTTAATTTCCCAATATTATCGTGCGATATAAACATTGCCAAATGAAATTATTTGATAGAGGAATACAGGAATAGCGAGTTTAGAATCCTAATTAGTCGTCTAAATATTAAAATTTCTTCTAACCAAAGATTATGAAAATTAACGAATATTTTCCGTTTTCCTAAATTTTGCAAAATAATAATAAATCAATATTATTTTTTGGTTACAATTAGTCGTTATAAGTCGTACTGCATTAGAAACTGTTTCATTTCTAATTTTTATGTAAATCACTACCACTGCCTTTTTAAGACTCGCACTTTATTTAAAAGATAAAACAACTCGTAAACAGCAGAAAGCAACAAATCAATTTGTGACGATCAAACCGATTCATATCCACGAAAGATTGTATTACGAACATTATTGAACACTGATTAAACAATTTACCGCCCAAGCTTTGGTCAATGATTACTGATCGTTCTTACTTCTTACAAAATCCTACAGTGAGCTGCTTGCGTGATGTTTTTTAATGAAAATTGTTTTTTTGTTTAAAATACTCCCATACAGGAAGCCCTGAGAGAAATTATTTTCCTCATCCTATCTCATATTTTGGGATCCCGTGTGGAGGGTTTTTTTAAAGAAAAGAAGAAGAAGAAGTTCTAGGAAGGTAAAAAGTAAAAGGTTTGGATAGGAATCCAGGGATCAGTATGTCCAGGAGAGACGGACATATGAATATATCTCTCTAACTGCGGCGCAAGTTGAAGGGATAACTAAAATCTTTAATTTAAAAAAACCCTATTCCTAAAAAGAAAAGAAAAAGAATTTAACAGTCGGCTTAAAACGCATTCAAGTAGCTAAGGCCGTGAAATTTATATCTAGGAATCTGGTCCATAGCATCTTGCAGCTCGCAGCAGCCGGTCGCTTATTAAATATAATAATATTTCTAGTTATTATTTATGGGCTCGGTGGCCAGTGGCCAGTGCCCGGTGCCCGGTGCCTACGCACTATTCATAGTCAATCACCAGTGGCCTTTGTTTCATCCAGTTGTTAGTTCTTCCACATTCTTCAACTTCTACAGGAAGTTATACACTATATGTACACACTGTATATGTAGTTATGGATACAGAGGCTGCCGTTCTTCGAGGCACCTGCCATTATTACATCGTGGAGTGAATAGAAAGCAGGTGTGCAAAACAATTGTGAAATATAATATTATTTCTAAGCCATTGTTTTAATGAAATCCACAAACATTTAATCAAGATATACATGGCTCTGCCAATCACTCTTATAATACGTTACTATAGGAAGGGACAGTACAAATGACAATATTCTTAATTCGCTAATTAAAACCCAACTGATTAACTAGAAGATTGATTGATTGATTTAAAAAGTTCCATCTTCATACTCAATTTAAAGCTCAAAAGCTCAAAAAATATGCTACAAGATCTAATCCAAATTTGATAAAAATTCACCAGTTTCCCGCTTGTACATGAGTTTCTGGACACTGTTGATTATGTTACAATTCATATATGATAAATTAGAGTTGTGTATTTATGTGATATAAATATTTTTTTCTCTCTGATGTATAATTCACAAAATTAATAATTGCAGAAAGAAAAGTAGGAAACAAAAACTATTTTTTACTAGATATCGGAAGTTACTGTTTTAATCCCCTGTCCGCTGTATGTGATATGATTTAAACGCCATTCTACGTAGGTATGCTTTTGATCTGCCTACCATTATAACAAATCATTATCCCATACCTGTGTTGGCCTGAGGTATAGGACAATTGAAGGAAAGGGCCTTCACAGTCCGTACAATTATATCGGCCATCTTAAATAGATTGGACTACGCAGCTTTCTATATAGACACCTTTAAAAGTTGATATTAAATGCCTTAGCCAATACTTTACCTATTTTAAGGCTGCGTTATAGGAAAGAGGTACGTAAGGCTTTGTTAACAGAGGGAATATTAGAAAATAGTTCAGGTAGTAGATTTCTATTAGCCACAGGATGTGTACGTGTACTTACCTAAAATGTCGTGTTACCGAGAAAAAAAGGTTGTATCTATATTTCTACTTTAAGGAGGGTGGTCCTTCCGATTGACAATCGATTTTTCAGAGACCGATTGCCATGTCTAATGATCTGATACTTTTCTGCAGGTATTTTAATGGGGCCTGCTCTAATGAGATAGCAGCATTGATCGCCGGCGCACTGGTGCAAGTGAGTGAAATTCGACGTACACGCGACACCCGTGACGTAAACCTGTTCGCAGTGGATATTGGCTTGATGAGAATGGGCCGCTTCTTCCACTCGTTTTTAAAGTAAGACGGATAGTTTGTGGAAAGAACTACCGGTATCAGTTTTTCCTCCTTCATATAATCCGGGCCTCTTCAAGCCCTGCATTAATAAATCCCTCCCTACAACCCATACCTTAACCCACATTGGTGGCGACATGGCTCGCCTGCCCTTGCACTGTACAAACAGAGGCGCTCTTGTGAGACGTCACATAAAAAAATAAAAAAAGTTAATCATGTAATTGTTTAGTAAGTCATGCAACTGCTTAATTATTTTTATCCTTCGCGAGTAGAACCCAATTTCGCCAGTAAAAGTCCAGGATTTCTAAAGTAATTTATTACAGGATACTATGCTGTTAATAATTATTTGAGGAAATAATAAATTTTAACTGAATTGAAATAATATTTTTATTTTGTACCAAGGTAGCAGGTTTTATGTAATTAATTTTCTAAAGAATTATTGGAGAATTTTACTAGGCTTGCAAGGTGTCTATAATAAAGACTTGTTTGCTAAGGGTAATAGAACCTAAGCCGGTATATATTTATTACAATCAATCTCAAGCTTCCCTTTTCCTTGTTGCGTACATAAACGTTGATTCACAACAGTCTAAGAAGTTGATAGGCCTAAAAGATAGAATGCGATTAAACTCCTATTCAAATGGCACGCGCTCGTGGTTTTATGGCTAGTCATACTTCGTCGTATTTATTTACACCCTGATGGACTTTTTTTATTTGTGGCACTGATTGATATAAAGATTCAATTTTACATGAAATGAATGTAAACTTAACTAGATTTTTGTTATTCATTGTAACAATGGTAAAGCAAATACATGGTATTGATTCATTGATAAAATAAGTTTTGTTACAAAGCACAACACATAGGGGTCGGTACTTTAAACATTTCTTGTTCAGTTTGCAATGTTTTCTGTGTATGTATTCAAATGGGCTATATAATCTTATTTTTAATTTTCCGTAAAAACAAATAATGTTTCAAAAACAAGAATTATCTTTCCGGTGAACGCATTAAAAATAACCATTACTATTTCTAAATAATAAAAAATTATATGAAACGTGAAAAATATTGTCAAAAATGCTAATCAAATTTTTACTCCAATCGTAGAAAAATTGAGAGAACTCAATATTTCACATTCGTTTTGATTGGGAAATTTTTAATAAAACCGTACCTTCAAGTTTATCTCATTCATACAATAAAAATAATAAATATTTATTAAAATTAAGCCGATTTTTAAGATAGTGCCGCAAAATATGAATTATTCATTTTGGAACAACAACGCGGAAATGTTTATCTTTCTATTTAAAATTTTAAAAAAATATTATAAAAATATATTTTCATCTCTTCAGTCTACTTCCGCCCATTCTTAACCTTCCTGCGGTGACTTATTTTTCATTGTTTGACGGCCTCCGTGGTCGAAGGGTAAGGCTCCCAACTAGCAAGCCAGAGGTCGCGGGTTGAAATCCGGCGTGCGCATATTAATTTTATTTGATTAATTTGTGTTATTTCACAATTTGCTAAATAAAAATAATATAAACAAAGTATATTTGCGGCACGTTCAAGAGTGGAAGATACTCTCAATATCTCCCTAGTGTAATACCACCGTTCAGAAATCAGATCTGGATAACCAGGTACTTCCCTACCTTCCCTACCTTCCACTACCCCGTATCTTTCCTCTCCTTGCTACCTTTATCCCCACAACATGCCCCAATCGCAGATGCTATAGTCGTACTGAATCCAGTGGAACGGAAGGGAGTAATTGCGACTCTTTTGCAGTGCCACAATAAAAAATAATTAAAAATCTTTCATTTGTTTTACCATCTCTACATATTCTGGTGCCGGCTGATAAGTTACTATTCTTTTATTACCACTGCCGCGCGGCGGTCTCTTTTCTCGTTGAACCAATTTGAATACACAATAAATTATATCTACCAGGCGCGCATAACAATATGAAGGTATGCTCTGTTTTTATTAATATCTCGGGCAGGCATCACACGGCAGGCTGCGCATAACGCAGAACTGCCCGCGGCCCACAGTCAATCACCGTTGATATCTGCGCTCCGTAAGCGCTCCCAACTGACTCCAATTACGGGGTGCCTACTACCTACTGGACATAAGCCCGGTGAACGCAAATTACCAAAATTATGTTCATTAATAATAATACACGAACATAAATTTGTCAGTGTTACTGCGCGAGAAAGTTTTGATAGTGATTGATTTCTATGATTATTAGTTGACCTACGACAGACTTTGAAATTTAATATATCTGAAAGTTACCTATTTAATACTCGTAAATAAAAATGTTAATGTTGGTTTGTTCAAAATCTTAAATCTCCGATAGCTCTTCACCGATTGCTTTGAAATTTTAATACAACGTTGCATTAGAATATGCGTATGTTTTTATATAACAACATTTTTTAGATGTCACCTACGACATGTAGAAAACGCTTTTTTTGAAAAACAGCGCCTTCTGATGGACAATCATGCTTTATTTGTAAAACGGCGTTATTTGTTGGACAAACATGCATTTTTTAAAAACAGCCAGTTGGACATAAAAAAACACGCGCTATTGTTTCTCTATCCGCACAGACAAACAGAGCCACAGAAACGCGTTTCGGGGTACAGCTAGTTATTTAATAAATCTAAACCAAAATTTCCACCGAATTCGTGCAATTTGTAAGCAGGTTATAAAATTCCTACTTTCTTAACAACATTTAATGTACTTTTTGTTTAAATTTAATTGATGATTTATGCAATTTTTTCAAAGAAACGTCACTTTTTCAGTGACAATTCTTTTTTATCTGTTTTCCGGCAGGTAGGTATTGAAAAAATGAAAATAATAAAGTCGAAATAAACAGGACAATCTCATATTTGGAAAAATAATCTTTACTTTTTTATAAATGAATACGGCACAAGAGTCCCAACTGCTTCCAAACGTCGGGATCCAGTGGAACTATGGCATTCCCGATTGGGGTATGTTGTGAGGCTGAAGGTAGTTGGGAGGGGGAGGTGATGGGTGTAGAGGATTGTAGGGGAGTACCTGGCTATTCAGATCTCACCAAACAGATCTCAGCCATTCCAAGCAACGTTTCAATTCTGAATGGAAGTCTTAGACCAGGGTGATACTAACAAGAACGTGCAGCAAATACACCCAGTACTAGCAAATATTCCTGCTTACGGAACCAAGTTAGCCATCTAGTCATAGTCAGGCACCTAGTCAAAGTTAGCCATCTAGTCACGGCCGGCATAGTCCAGTGGTAACGCATTGGACTGCCATTCCGAAGGTCGCGGGTTCGAACCCGGCGTGCGCAAATAAATTTTATTTGATTAATTTGTGTTATTTCACAATTAATTAATTAAAATAATATATAGTATATTTGCGGCACGTTCCATAGTGGAAGATACTACCAGTATCGCCCTGGTGTAAGACCACCATTCAGAATTGAAACGTTTGCTCCAAATGGCTTTAGCCGTGTTTAGTGACTAGATCTGAATAGCCAGGTACTTCCCCACCTTCCTCTTTCCCTTCCCCACTTACCTTCAGCCTCACAACATCCCCCAATTGGGGATGCCATAGTCTCACTGGCTCCAGACGGGAGCAGTTGGGACTCTTGTGAGGTATTCACTATAAAAAAAAAAGTCAAAGTTACCCATCTAGTCAAAGTAAAGTTTTCTCGAATAGTAAATTGGATGCAGCAGATCCTTAAAATACTTGTAATAAAAATAAAAAGAAGAAAACCTCCGAAAAGTTTATTTGACAATACTATAAATTATTTAATGTCATGTTATGTAATATCTTGTTTACATCTTTGTTTGAATATTACGTGACCGGCGAAATTATTAAAAACTAGCTGTACCCCGCCACGCATTGCTATGTCTCAGACTGTCTGTGCAGGTAGAGAAAAAATCGCGCGTTTTGCTTTTACGTCCACGCGTATTCGAATGCAACGTAGGCGTAGTGTCAAGTCGTTGTGTCGTTTTGAAGAGATTTTACGTCCACGCGTATTCGAATGCAACGTAGGCGTAGTGTCAAGTCGTTGTGTCGTTTTGAAGAGATTTTACGTCCACGCGTATTCGAATGCAACGTAGGCGTAGTGTCAAGTCGTTGTGTCGTTTTGAAGAGATTTTACGTCCACGCGTATTCGAATGCAACGTAGGCGTAGTGTCAAGTCGTTGTGTCGTTTTGAAGAGATTTTACGTCCACGCGTATTCGAATGCAACGTAGGCGTAGTGTCAAGTCGTTGTGTCGTTTTGAAGAGATTTTACGTCCACGCGTATTCGAATGCAACGTAGGCGTAGTGTCAAGTCGTTGTGTCGTTTTGAAGAGTTTTTACGTCCACGCGTATTCGAATGCAACGTAGGCGTAGTGTCAAGTCGTTGTGTCGTTTTGAAGAGATTTTACGTCCACGCGTATTCGAATGCAACGTAGGCGTAGTGTCAAGTCGTTGTGTCGTTTTGAAGAGATTTTGGAGATTTAAGATTTTTAACAAACAAACATTTATATTTTAATTTATATGGTTGGATTAATGAATTTATAGTCAATTAAAATTAATAAAAATAATTGAAGTGAGTTAATAATGATTTAAAATTAATTTGTTTCAATTAATAATTATTTATTATTTGTTGGTAATTAATTTAGTTAAAAATTTATTTAAAATAATTAATAAGTAGTTCTTATTCCAAATTAAATGTGTTTTTTTTTTATTTTATTAATTTTATTGATCCATTAATTAATAATTACATAACACAAATGCATGAATTAATAATGATTAATCAATTCCATTATACAGTCACTGTTACGGGCTAGCAGACGGAGAAAAATGATCCTGTTAAAAAATTGAGATCATGCCAACTTAACGATATAATCTTAGTCATTCAGAATATATCGATAGCAAATATGTTCTTTTTCTATTAGATATCACGAAGGAATGTGACAATGTCAGTATGTCAATATCAATATTTGTATTTGTATGAACACGTGTTCTGACGTCCTCATAAAACATTCGCTTTTGACTGATACTTTCTGAGGAACTCTTTCAATTCATTCATTCATTATATGCCTACAGTCTCATTTTTAACAGGAAAATGAAAAATTTAAGAAGATTTATAATAAATTAACAGTCTTTCATCGGTAAGTTTTCTCCGTGCGTCGCTGGGAGAAGATTTCTCTCTTCTGATTTTATTTTTTTATGTCGTAAAGATATTTTACAATATATTATGTACCTACTAAATTATGGACGTAGAAATTAACTTAGAAACGACCTGGCTGAAAAAACATATTTGAGTGACCTCCGTTTCATCCCGAGAAACTCATCTCTGCCCACCCCTGCCGAAAACGACGTGATGGTTAGAGAGTTAGTTATTAGTTTGACGGCCTCCGTGGTCAAGGGTTAAGGCTGGGAATTAAAGCCGAAGGTCACGGGTTCAAATCCCGGCGTGCGCATTTAAATTTTATTTGATTAATTTGTGTTATTTTGCAATTAATTCATTTAAAATAATATATTCTTGCAGCACGCTCCACAGTGGAAGATACTTTTAGTATTGTCCCGGTATAAGACCATCATTCATAATGGAAACGTTGCATGAAATGACTTTAGCCGTATTTGGTGACCACGTCTGAATATCCAGGCACTTCCCCGTCTTCCTCTCCATCATCTTCTTCCTCTCCCCACTACCTTGAGTCTTACAATATAACTCGCCATAGTCACACTGGCTTCAGATAGTTGAGAGAAGTTGCGACCAGTTTGGACTCTTGTACGGTAGTCACATTTAAAATTTAGAATGGTAATTAATTTTCGAAAAAAAATAACGCATCACGCCAACATGACATAAAATCCATACATCTCCACTTGCCATAGAGAAAATCAGAACAACCAGGCCCACTACAACTTGCACCTTCTTTAAATAATAGGATAATTCAGTGGCGTGTCTCGGCTCCAGCCCCGGGGCAGGGCATTACCGCCGTTGCGCACCGAGCGGCGAGCCGACTGCCGCTCCAACAGAAGCTGATTCATTATCTCCGGACTGGTTTCATTGTTTAGCCTTATGCTTTGAATAAATAACTATCGGACACGGTTATAAATAATTAGAACAATCTTTAAAAAATGCATTTTTTATATCTGCCAACGTCATCTTATAATGATTCAAATCAGAGACATTAAATGAAAGACGATGAAAAAATTCATAAAATTAATTTTCATAATCTATTTGTGATCGTAACATCTTCCCTCTTTTTTTTATTTTTTTTATTGGCAATTTTTTTGATACATACAGGTACATATATAAATTATACAAAATATAAGGCAGTAACAAAAAAATCCCACAAAGGCGAAGCCTGTGCGTGGGCATTATAAGGTAAGTATTCAAAACAGTGGTGGTTACATTATCTATGGTTTAAATGAAAAAAGTAATATGAATAAAGAAAAGAAATATATAAAAAGTTAGTTATTTTTTCGTATTTAATAAAAAAAAACCGTTTAAAAAGACTTTAGACTTTTTTTTAAATTTAGATTTAGGTAACATATTATCATAATATAGGTATCATATTCGTAGTATAATTTATAGAAAAAATTCTCTCACTTCCAGATACTTTTTTACCCAGCTTTTGACATTTATTTTATACGAGTTTAGGTTTTGGCACATCTTGATGGAACTCGGCAAGGAATTAAACAATTTTGGTCCAATATAGTTAATGTGTCTTTGGGGTAACCTAGTTTTACAGAGGGACACTGTGTATACGCATATGTTGTGTCTCTAGCTAGAACGATTTGGATTTTTACAGAAATTATAAGGACGAGTGTATATAAATTTAAAACATTGGACACAGTAAATCCGCCTTAGTTCCATAATGTCAGTTTCCTTAAACAATTTATCGGTGGGATATGTCTTGGTCTTCTGGTGCATTATCTTAATAATAGACTTCTGAACAATTTCTAGAGGTTTCACATGATTATTATATGTTCCTCCCCAGGCGATTATTCCTTCTTGAAAATCAATATCAATCACTGTCCACACTTTCCATATTCGTTTCCAAATGACAAACTTAATCTTCCCCCGACCTCCTGTGCAAATAAGTCGACTAGTTAAGTTATGTTATAATAATGCTTATCTCAACTATTCTGCCTACCGAGATTCTGCAGCGCTCGGAAATATTCCTGTAGGGACGAGTGCAATTCTCCGCCACCATATGGGAAGCTTATGGCGCAGACCACGCCATTTTTTTCAGAATACATTTATTTTACAAGTTTACGGAAAATACAAATGGAACAGCTTATAGGTAAATCCTATTTCCTACAACTAACCCAATCGAAGAATACCATCTTCACTACCGTAGTTGCCTGAATGGATTCCTACTGACGGCCCTCTGGAAAGGGGAGACGATTCAATATCCTCCACAAATGGTTATTAGCATAAATTTTTGTATTTAATATTATTCACTTACTTTCTGATTTTTTTATGTAGTGTGTACTGCTAGTGTGTCTGTTTTTTTTATTATTTCGAAATGTTGGATGTATTGCATTTCACTACCCCTACTCTGGAATGAACTATTATTATTTTAACATCCACCTTAGTGATAAGATTCCGGACGTATTCAACGAAAATTTCTCAAATCTCGTGTTTTCACTTAACTTCACTTGCTTAAACTTTATGTATCTTGTTTTTGTTGTTGTTGTTTTGCATACTTATTGTTTTATTCTTATATAATATTGTTGTACGCCGTTATTGAAAGGTTTGTTTTTATTATTTGTATTTTTTTTTCTTCTTAACCATGTGTTACGTAGACATAAAAATAAAATTGCGTACAATAAACTCTGACTAGGAGATTTTCTAATCTACGAGTAATTCAATCTAAATGAGTCTTGACTTTTGATGTGCGAAAAGGTTGTTATACGAAAAAAAACATATTGTCTTATTCCATGTACTTTTTCTACTTTTACGTTTATGCCCTCTTTAGTACCATACAGTTATTTTCTTATTATTTCATGAAAATCTGCGAAGTAAAACAATCACCTAATCACAATTTAGTAATATACATTTCAACAATTTACAATTTAGTAATATTACATTTCAGAACACCTTCGTAACCTTCACTGGCTCAAGTGCCCTGAAAGAATCCAGTACAAACTGTGATGGATGGTGTTTAAATCCATCAATGAAATGGCCCCACCCTACATCTCTGAACTATGCTTCCAGGAAAACAGAACTCAGTCTAAACTAAAAACTTACCTTTTTAAGCTGTCGTACCCTTAAATTAAATATACCAATCCTAAGAGAAAGTCCAGTTATATTCAATTTTTCAATTAAGTCCTAAATCCTGTATCTAAATTTCGCCAATAAACAATTAGATAATGTTAATTAAGTGTTAATCTCAAGTGATCTACCAGGTAAGTATTGTACTGTATATTTTCTCCATAAATATTTAAGTAATAACATAGATCACTGTAGAAATGTATTATAAGTTTGTACAGCGCCCTTGAGGTGTTTTTGCACAAAAACGGCGCTAGACAAGTCATCCAAGTATTATTATTATTATTATTATTATTATAGATGTCTTTTCTCACAGTTCAATACATTTTTTTATAAGCTCTTTTCAATTCTTCTTTAGATTAAGAGATAACGGATGTAAAAAATAATTCAAATAAAGGTAATATTGCGTTGGTTTAAGATGACCATTTAAAATCTCAGCAAAAAGAGCAAAAATTATAAATTACTTTTTATGCAAAAAGAGAGAAAAATCGATTAGTTTGTGTTAAAATTTTGTATCTCAAATCTTCAAATCTTCATCTTCAAAAATCATAAATTATAGTACTGAAATGTGCAAACGAAAAAGTATGTTTTTTTTCAAATATTGCATCTCCTGAACCTCCTCAAAAATATTAAAATACATTGTAAATTCTCCAAGAAATTTTGTTACGAGCTCATACATTATATCTCCTTAAAAAAATAATTTATCCTTAATTATGGTAAACAAAAGTTAATTCCAAAATATTGTATTTACATCAGACAGATACTACAATGTAATGTGGAACTAATTTTATAAATAAATGTCAAAAGGTTTGCAAACTTCCAATTCTCTCATTGTTATGATTTATGGAGATTCAATATTTTAACTCTAAGCCTTCGAAATATTTTAGAATTACGAATAATTTGACAATATAATAATTCCATCTTCTTTAATCATTATAAGTAGTAAACTTGCATGTAAAATGATGGAGGACTAAGTTAGCAGAGGAGATTCATCAACCTGACCCATTTATCCATTTAACTAAGCTCACCCGAGTTTATTTTTTTTAAACTAGACAAATCAATTTCCACAGCCTTTTAATTCATTAGGTATGAATTAAAGCTAACGAAATTATGAACACAATTACAATATTGAATTAATAATTACGATATTGAATTACAATTATTTGTAATATGTTTTCATTGATTTTGGACATCCTGTAGTATTCACAGAGTTCACAGCACGTCAATCCTAAGGTAATGTCTTCATCGAACAAACCATTAATAACTCCGGACACACAAATTAGGTTCATTCGACTACACCATAGTTCTGTTCCTGTTGTCGTTATCAACCTCTTGTGGATTCATGATTAATGTATCTGGCCCGACACTTAAATCATAAGTATTATTATTGTGTAGGTATTGACATGAGAATGATATGGCATGAAGCATAGTTGGAAGAGAAGATGAGCTGAATGTGATAACATAAGAATAAAAATATAATGTTTGTAACATTTACACTGGCAATTAATGTTTTTAAGATTTTTTAAAAAGTAATGTATTTTATGCAACATTTAATGTTCCAAAAAAGTTTTTTTTTTATACTTATCGATTAGAAAGAAAATAAATTATGTCAAATTATGTAAGACGGTAGATGATAGAAAAAAATTGAGAAATCGACTGTCACCGAATTATGGTCAAAATGCGAGGCGCTGCTGTGCGCAGATGCAATTTGCAGTAACATGGGTGAATGATACTTATTACGACACTTATTTTTTTTTTTTGGAAAACACAGTAGTTGTATGTACGCATTTCTACATATTGAGCGTGATGGCTTCCCAGTGAACTAAATCGCATTTTTTACAGTGATATGAAAAATGTTAATGAATGAATTTGGAATAGACAATAAATTGACAGTAAAATAGAAATAAAACGAAAATACAACGCCTTCATCTCTTTCTCAGAAACATTAATTTAAATAATTTAAAAAACGTAAATAAGGAATCATTATATGTATACACAAAAAAATGCTTAGTTATACTTTGAATAATTGTAGTGTTTATTTTTATTATAATTTCGCTGGATTATATTTTTAATATTGTATTAAGTTTGCGTGTATTTTTTAATCTATAATGTACTATCATTGTGTTGCTGCACATCTCTAGACTGGAATTCTCTGGTGAGATGAGATTTATTGTAACATACTTTTTTTTTATAAAAATAAATCTTTTTTTTAAAGCTTACTCACAAGAATATACCCATATAGTGTTTTAACCGTATGTAAAAAAATAATTTTTGATCAGCCTTCGAAATATTGCTTTATAACTTTAAATTAAGTGATTTGAGATATTTTAACAGCGATCATTGTTTCCTAACATTGTGTTTTATATTAAAATTGCGATTTTTGTTAGCTATTTACCTGTATTTATATATTACACGCCCTAGTAGGTTTTAAAATCATATTTTAGAAGTAATTTGTTTATACTATATAGTATAAAAAAATAATACTATATAATATAAAAATATAAATATTTGAAGAGAGTATAAACATAAATAAAAAGAAGAACATGACACAAACATAAAATAAAATGCATTGGTAAATACGTGAGCAGAATCTAAGAAAAAATCACCCATCACACAAACAACACCAAATATGATTTACTCTAACTCATGTTCGATCCACTCGAGCGATTTCTGGCATATTATGACATGTTTGCGAAACGTTTTGAGCGATCGCTTGTCATAATATGCCAAATTTATGAAACCTAAAAATCTGCGATAAACGGTGAAATTTAGGTAGATTCATTGTCATTGAAGCTCAGTAGGCAGTTCATATGTTTCCGAAAGAAAATTTTGAGAAATGATACTAATAATAATAATAATATTTGGATGATTTGTATAGTGCCGTTTTTGTGCGAATCACCTCAAGGGCGCTGTACAAATATATAATCCATTTCCTCAATGATCCATGCTATTACTATTTAGAGATATAACTATGTATATAAATAATATACAGTACCGTACTAGACAATGAATCTATATTATTATATTACAGCCCTGATTTATTCATTCTTATTACCTTCCATATACCTACAAGAACTAGTCGATCCAAAATTCTTTTTAATTGCAACAACAATATCAAGACTGAGTCATTTAGATACTCCCTTATACCTAGATAGCATGCAGTTGGCAATGTTTTCACAGAAGTAGTAGATGTATTCAACTGCACGGAATATAGCTATAAGAAGGCTATAATAACATACCTCAATCACAATAATCAATGTTAGGCATGATCTATTTCATATTTTACTACATCTAAATTATTTACTCGAGATATCTCATAGTGTTAACTATCATATGTATTATTTTATTGTTAATTATTATTTCTCATCCAAAAGTATTATTAAATTGCTGACAGCCCTTAATTATCAAAGCCAAATTGCAATACCTGCCCAGCTATTCCAAGGAGAATTAATTTTGAAGGTAACAATAAACTCACTACCAATTACTCTATTATAATATTTTGCTAGATTATACATGTTAACATATCACTTTTTATGCATATATATCTATGCAGCTGAAAATGTTGCTTGTGTTGTGATGGAGGACTTAGCCAGCCGAGGAATTGAACACACTACGCCTGGGTGGGACCCAAACGCGATGTTAACTCGGCCACCGACCGGTCATATATATTAATATCTTTTATCACAAATACCTCATATCTCGATTTTTGTCAGGTCTTATACAAATCTAGTATTCAATTAACTATTATTCACTAGTAGATATTTCTTTTAATTATGTATTGTATTACTGCACCTCTATTAACATCTGTATCACTTGCAATAATATTTTTGTGTACACATTACATGTTCTGAAATGTATTACTTATATTCTCCTGTGTACCACTGTATGCTTATAATCCGGTGTATGATTCTATTGTGAAGCCATTTTATGGCGTTTAAATAAATAAATTAATCTAAACTCGTATATATGGATGCAACCAAACTAATGTGGGAATTTCCTAGTTCGATAGTCAAAGTCAATATTTTTTTGTAATTTTTTTTTTTTAATTTTTCTTACAGTAAACAATAAAAAAGAATATCGGTACCTACTAATTGAAAATAGTATTCTCTTGCTTTGGGTAAAATTGACATTGTTTCACTCCCAAAAATTTACTCTATTGGTAACACTTCACACTTTTTTAAGCAGTGAAACCTGCTAATAATTAAAAACTGTTATGGCAAATAATTTTTTTATTTTTATTTTTCACTTGTTTACTAGTAACGCAATTGTTGGTATAGAAAACATAACATTATATCGTAAAGTGGTACTTAAATTCCCTTTCCATTAAATATCAAACAAAATGTGCAATAAGAATAAATGACTACACGTGAAAGAAAATACATTGTAGAAAGAAATATGCCATAATAAAATCAAGTTGTTTGCGTTTCAAAAACCAACTACTTTATCTCGTTTAAGGACCTCAATAAATATTTTATAAGAACACTAAACAGGGTATTTAACGCTTAGAAAGTATTTTAATACCCTGCCATAAAATATTTTTCATACCTAATATTACTAATCTTGAGTTAAGAGAAATGTAAATTGTGTGCTAGTCAATAGAATCCAAGTCTCATTTCATGTAATTGCTTCTCGCGCTAACTTAATGCACCATTACTTTTTCACTTGTAGGGTAAGAAACTTACGCGAAATCAGTGAAATCATAACTTTCGATGAATTATTTCGATTATTATCTTCTTGAAATATGATCCGATAAAGGTGGTGTTGACGCAACTATTAATCTTCCATTAACATTGTCCTTGCAATTTTTCCCATCCTATTCTACCTACAAGTACCTGTCATTATCCGACTATACCCACGTGTGTGTTTGACATTTTGCAACAATAAAAAATATATAAATAACGACTGTCAAAGCATTTTATTGATAAAGCTTGGTTGACATCTATTTGTGTTCAGTGCTGTTATTGATATCAACTCAGGATAAAGGCCTGTGCAGTGAATGTATTTTGTTCCCTCAGTGTTTTTCGTATCCAACCTCGATGTTATGAAAGCTTGTGTGTGAAATAAATCATTTCTCCTGTGAGTGAAACAAACCATCAATATCTTTGAAGAACATCAAAGGGGTAAGTCGGATTCCTTCCTTATTCCATGTTCACCATCTCCAACCATAGTTGTGTCAACTTCAGTTCAAAATTATTTTTTACAGTCCACTCTTGATTTGTCGAGCACAGGTGGTATTGGACTATTAAAATTACATATGGTAGGTAATGTACTACATTGGTTTTTTTTATGTGACACTTCACAAGAGCGCCCCTGAATGTACATTGTAAAGGCAGGGAAGCTATGTCACCACCCAGTTGAGCAGCGTTGTGAGGTGGTTCATATTAGGGGCTGTAGGGAGGGATTATTAATGCGGGTCTTGAAGATGCCCGAATCATATGAAGGAAGAAAAACATATGCCGGTAACTCGTCCCACATAAAAACGAGACGAAGAAATGGCCCGTTCTCGTGAAGCCAACATTAACTGTGAACAGGTGCTCCGCTCGTGTACGTCGAGTTTCACGCACGTGCACAGGTGCACCGGGAATCAATGCTACTAGCTCCTTAGAACAAGCTACATTAAAAAACCTGTTGAACAGACTCAGCATGCCCACATTACTTCTGTGCATTAGAAATGGCAATCGGTCTGTTAACAATGGATTTTCAATCAGATGGACTGCCCTCCTTTGCACAGAATCAAGTAGGTTGATCAAGTATTGTGGGGCTCCAGCCCAGAAGTGGCTCCCAAATTCAATTGTTGGGCGTACTTGAGATTTGTATAGGTTAAGCAGCTGGTTACTATTGAAGAATCTGCTAGTCATATACAAGACGCCCAGTTTATTGGAAGCCAGATTTACTCGGGCTCGAATAGAGACCCGATTCATGAGCTGATCTAATATATTTAATCTAAACATTTCAATGAAGTAATTATTAAATAAACAGTGATTGGTTACGGATGTTGAAACTGGATGTTGAAATTGGCCCTACCCCAGACACGAAACTTCTTGAGGCGGTGTTCCACTTTCTATCTCAAAACTTCCCGAGCTGTACGTACATCAAGAGTGGAAGGAAGCTTATCAAAAAGATAACCCTCGTGAACAGTGCTGTCATCAGCGTAGCAATGAATTGATGCACATTTAACGTGATCGTAGATAAGCAACAAAAACAGAATTGGTGACAGCACAGATCCTTGTGGCACCCCCGCATTGATTTGGTGCAAAGATGAAGAAGATCCTATAAGAAACTACAGTTTGAATTGTTCTTATTTTGAGAAAGTCCGTAATCCAACTATGCAGGGTTGAATGTATCTCATACGATGGTAACTTTCCGACAAGCGCCCGGTGATAGACCCTATCAAAGGCTTCGAAGATATCCAACCCTTTGAGAAATAGTTAAAATGCAGGCGAATTCTCCAATTTAAGTTTTTTACTACCATTTTATTATGTGTAAAAGTATCTTCAGAAGGTTCAAGATTAATATCCATGGGAGTTGAGTATTTTCACAAACTTGGAATACCGTAAAAAATGTGATGAAGATTTAAAGTTTTATTTTTCTGATTGATCCTTGCAATAAAAACGTGTTATTTTAATATTTTCATTCATATTTATTGATTTGAAAAACCACACATTCCGAAATGGTCCCATCTGTCTACAACGTCATTATGACATAGAAAACGTCGCTTGTCGTGACGTCAACGCCGCCGAATTTACGAATAAAATCAAACTTGGTTTTTGGCGGAAAACCGAAAATGGGACATTTTAAATCGATAAAGAAAATTTATTAGTCAACATAAAAATAAAATGAAAATACTTTCTTTATCGTAATTTTTTTCGAGGTAGTTTATGTTCCCATTCATAATAAAGTAACACGTCTCCATTGCAACTACTTCGGTTGTTAGATATTTAAAAAAATGAGAATATGTGTCGTTCCTCGATTCTTCACAATTAACTACATTGATATATCAACTGAGCCGAGAAATAAACCACATAGTGACACGTGTAGAAAGTCGACGAACAAAAAGCACCTAACTGTTTTCTTGTTTATATTGTTCAGTTGATTAAGTTGACCCAACTGAGAAGTGGACAAGGTGTCAATCTGTTGATGCAACGAAACCGGTTTGGTCCCTGCTTGTTCTACCTAGACTTGCGACATCTAACGTATAATAAAATTACGTATTGTTGCTTTAATGATATGGAATTTTTAAAGTGTGCTGCGTACCTAGGCTAGATACTAAGAACAGGTTACGGCGTGGTATTAACTCTGCAGTAAGAAGGTTGTTAGAAGTAAAATAATTAGATAAAAACACAAAATAATCACGGTATTACATTGTGTTGGGACAAGCACGGTTGATAGGGGATTCAGTCATGTGCCATTCACGTCCGTGATTTAGTAATGCCCTATTGGGTTTATAACTACACATAACATATTATTTCAGTCTACATTTTACGTACACCGGCAATAATATACTATCAAATCATGTGTATTCATAATTAATATGTACGTTAATAATGGCAATATTAACGAGTCGAAGATACTCTCAGTATCGCCCGGGTATAAGACCACCATTCAAAATTGAAACGTTGCTTGAAATGGCTTTATCAGTGTTTTGTGATCAGATCTGTATAGCCAGGTACTCCCCCACCTACCTCTTCCCCATCTCTTTCCTCTACCCACTGCCTTTTGTCTCACAACATACCCCAATTGGGGATTCCATAGTTGGGACTCGTGTGTGGTATTCACATTTAAAAAAATTACATTACTGAAACAATTTATAATCCTTCTTTGTGGTAGCCCTCTTGAGAGAAGACGACTTCACTTGTTCACAGTAGTAACACGTGTCCCTATCACTGACTCATTCTATATTCGGTTACCTTTTTTATTTAGCATATAAAAAACTTAACAATAAATAATCAACTGTCAAAGATAAACAATTACTAATTTAAATATAGGTTACTTCTATGGATTTTTAACACTTCCCACGAGACCCTAATTATAAGAAAAACAATTAGCATACCTGAAGGGTTAAAATAGTATGTAATATATAGATGAATAGTATAATTACTCTCAGAAAGTGAAATGATAAAAATATCACGAAATCATTTGATTCTCAAATGGATATTAATTAATTACATGGCATACGAAAATTGCATTAAATGGGTATCTAGTACCTTTTACCACGTTATCAATATTCCGGTTACATTTTATCTGTTGCTCTGAAAATTTTCTAACAAGAAACTCTTGGATAGTTGCGGAAGTATTTTGTAGGCATAATAAACTTTATAATTACACAAAACCGTCAGAAAAAAACATGCACCTTTAATTCACCAAAATGTTTTTATTGTTTGCCTCGTTTCATAATGTTCACTATTAACAGAGAAAACTGTGTTTGAAATGAAACGTCAAAAGCTGAAATCATTTTTGTGGCAACCTGCAGATACATGCAAAAAAATAATGTTTTAACAACACAGTTTTTTGTTTCTAAATTATGACAGTAACAATGATATATTCCAGGATTATCAGGATTTTGGCTTGATTTATCTGCCGTATATTCTAGTTTCCAAAGTTTTCAAATATGTTGGTACTTGAAAATGATTTAAGGCAGGCCGTAAAACGGCCAGTAATTTTATTTAATTGAAAATTTTAGGAGATATACATGAAATATAATAATAAAAGATTTTTTTCTTAGCCTTCCTCACCAGGAGATTCTGTGCTGAGGGGAACTAGGTTTTAAATAGAGTTCTAACTTCATGGTTTGGATGAGGTTTTATCAGTAACTTCTATGACGATGTTTTTAAAATACTAGTCAGTTATTTTACCGATAATGCCAAAATTTGAAGGAATTAATGCAAAAAGTTATTTTTCATACTTTGTTTGTTTTTTGATACTGTGTGAGAGTTTTTAATTTGTATAACTTTACGGCACGAAATTCAGAACATCTGTACTCTCTACCCAAAGGTATTATGATACTTGGTATATTTGCTTTGCTATGGTTTTATAATTATGTGAGGTGCTTGCCTCTTTGTTGTTTTTGAGAAGATGATTGTTTGTTCTTGGGTTTTTCTTCCTTCTATTTACTGACCCAACTTTTCAGGTTGCCTTGCAGTGTCCATCATCAGGGCAGATGTATTAGTATAGTCATCTAAAATATTTCCCAGTAGGGGGTAGGAGAATCTTTAATATTGAATGTAATATTTCTAAATAATAACTACGTGAGAAAAGTTTCGGTACCTACATGTTTTTCGTTAGGCAGGAATCAATCCTAATAAGATAGTTGGCGCCTCGTCTACTGGTTAGCTACGAGCTTAAATAACAAATTGATTTGATGTATCGTAAACCGGGGTAACTTTGCATCACTTTTTAGTAATTTTTCACTAAACTTGTTTTTTTAAACAAGTTTAGTAGTACTTGAGTAGCAGATATTATTGTAATTTAATGAAAGTTACCCAACCACAACACACATTTTTGAAATACTGCAAATTGGAAAGCAAAAAAATATATCATAAACATTAAAAATTTATGTAACTGATATTTCAAAGTTACCCGCATGATAAAAGCATTCAAATAAGATTTTATCCCTAATGTCGGGATCACACGATGACAATTATACAGAACACAATGCAATATTATCCTGTCCCTGCTACGTGAACAGTCTCGACCGCGCACGCCAGGACAATGGAACAACACAACAATTCTAAAAAGAATTGGTACATTTTATAAATGCACAATATCGCGGATTCGAGACTCGATGACTCCGGACCACGAGTTGTAGGTTCAAAACCAGAAGGACGTAATATTTACTCTGTAATGTTTCACCTCGTATCATTTTCATAAAATATCATACATGTTTCTTCAACAATCATTATTTAGTATCTACTTCGCCTAGCCACCGAGAATTCATTACACGGCAATCTTTTATAATTGTTTTTAGATTTTTCGGTCAGTTTGCAATTATTCATCTCCCGTTCGTAGTCAGTCTGTACTGTGGTACTACTCTCCAGTTGGTTCCTTTCCTCTGCGGCCGCCGCTAAATCGCCTTGCGTAATAATTAAAAACCGTTTTGGAGTTATTGTCGCCACGCCCACGGGTCATTTGGTAGTTAAGGCTGTAGCTCGCTGTAGGAGATCGTACGTGTTGTGTGAGTCAGATTAGTAGGGCTGCCATAGATTGATAGATCTTTAAATATTTTTAGAAACATCAGTTTTCAGACAAAACTTCGCAATTAATAGTGGTTGGTCTAATGGTACGTATGGTTCAGTATTATTTTTTGAATCCCTGGTGTATTTTTGTGTAGGTACTTTACGGCACAAACTGAGAAACATTTAAGTCGTTGTATCTCCTTTAGTTTTGCGGTTATATGTATGATTTTAGAAGTATTAGCTGGAGCACCACGGGGTCTTGAAGAATCGGCGATGTGTGATTGCGGTGCAGTGCAGACCACCAAAGATGTAGTTTTTTTTAAATAAATTAAAAAATATTTATATTTTTTTTACTCCAAGATATTTATAATTGAATTGCCTAATTATTTTTTTTATATTTCGGAGTTGGGAGTATTGACATTGAAACAAATTGAAAATGATCTAGAAACTACATATAATTTGGTCAAATTTCATGATGCCAGCTAACCTTTAGATGGTTTTGCCACTGCAGAAGTTATCAGATAAGATTTTACATGGAATTATTTTACTATGGGCATCAAACTTGAGATATAAGGTGATGTCGGATTCTGTATTAGAACAGTGAATACAACTGTGTAAGTAGCTACTTTCAACTGCTCATTTTCTAGCAAAACAATTTGAAGATCCATCACATCAAAAATCACCAAATCATCTGCAATTTCGACAAAATACCGTTCGATGTTCATCACAAAATTGCATCCCTGATCAGGCCGGACCAAGCAGTGTATAGTGTACCTCCGTAACAATTGATCATCAATCACGGGTACGGAGAGCACAGGTGTTTGTTGGCCAGTGGCTGTACATAACATATAGCTGATGGGTATGGACCGGGTCGCCGCGCGAACTCGTGGGAACTCCGAATAGGTGATTGTCGAAATACTCGAACCGTGAGTGATTGTCTGCCGAGGATTTATTGACCGCTCATCACGGGAGATTAAAGCGCATATAATAATGGACCACGGTTAGCGGTTATTAAGGAGGCGAGATCCGTGAACTAGAGTCTACATTGATGTAGAACTGCCAACGCAATTTTTATTTTTACATTTTATAAAATTATGATAATGGGTTTGTGTAATTATTATTACGCGTGGCAGCTGTTTGTTGTTATCAAACTGTGGTGAAATCACTTAAATACAATCAATTTAAAAGAGCAAAAATAATTTATATATTATTTAAATTATGTAATTTTTGATAAATATCCATTTTTATACGATTTTCGCCAAATATCGCACTTATGCACTTATTTAAAAAAAATGTGTAAATGTTTTGTTTTTATTTAATTCAATGAAAATGTTATTTTTATTTCCTCCGATTTAGAACACTCCTTGGCCATGAATGTCGCTAAAACCGTTTTTGGGTATGTTTGTGACCAGAGCTGGACAGCCATGTATTTCCCAAATAACTCTGCTTTCGTTTCTTATTTTAACTTACCTTTCAACTTATAGAATTTAATGGTATTCTTGACAAAACTTAACCTTTTTATTCTACTACTGACATATTCACCTTTCCATTATTTCATTAAATGCCTCCCGCAATTTTTGTCTCAGATTTTACTGAGACAAAAATGATGAAAATATTGGCAAAGATAAATTAATAGCTACATAACCAAATAAACCTTTGTTGTTCTTGAATAATAATATGAACATTTTCACATTCAATATCTCTTTAGTATTTTAGAAGATAATACAAAAGCAGCTCATCAAATGCAATGTTCTTCATCTTAGAAGTACAACTTTTCATATTGCTGACATTAAATTATTAATTACACGACTATTTTTGCTGGAAAGACTATATCGTTCATGTGAAGAGTCTTGCAAAAGGTCTGATCAAAGGTCACAAATTGTATTCCAGTCAAATGCAAAAATATTATATATGTGTGAATTGCAGTTTGGGGTTGTGACCATTATTTATTACGTTTGAACCTTGCAAAAATGACTTGGCAACTGTTTACCTGTTGGTAGAAACGTTGATTCGGGTGATTTTGCATTAATTCATCTGACCCCGAGATGTAGAGATCGTTTATTCCATGAAGATTCGTTTTAACGCCTTTCGTTCATATTATATTGTGTATAATTATACATATATAAACAATTTTTATTTTAGACCGACAAATAGTTAATGGTTACGAAAAACCTAAGAATATTTGAAAAACGCTTAACACCATATTTCACGAGGAAGATGTTGCTTGTGCAATTATGTAGTAAAGATAGCAGAGGAATTCAACCCGCAATATCTGGGTGGAAACCCGATGCATTTTTCCACTTAGCGACTAATAGGGCAATTCCTATTTCAACCTGCATCCATTTTCAAGTCTGAAATTGCAATCTGCATTTTCAAGTTTGAAATATTGGTGATTTTATTTATTTATTGTTTATTTGTTTGTCACTATATATGATTATTCAGAGTGATAGGTACTTCCAGTATCCGAAAGTGTTCCTTATTGTCAAATTATAGCTAACTATTTAGTAATTTAATTTTTTCAACCATTTATTGGCTAACCAACACCTCTGCCGTAGGTTACACCAAGTGGTTCGCTACTTTTGGTGATTGAGCAGTAGTCCCCGGGTTCATCGGGTGAAGTGTTGTGTTCAGGATGCGCCTGCCCACCAGTTGCGTGGCGTGCCAGATCGAGAGAGGCTGGTTTGGGGAGACCCTTTGACCTCTCCAACTGGTCTCTCGGCCAGTCGCCTAGCGCCTAGCGCCTAGCGCCACAGTGGGAGGGATATATTTTTATTTCCGTCACTCCGAGACAAACTGATACCTAGATTCCTACCCAAACCTTATACCGTTTACCTTCTCACAACTACCTCTCCTTTATTTCCTTAATAAATACCCTTCACACGGCATCTCAATCACAACCACAGAAGCCAACAACACAGACACAACAAAACACTCACCAATTACTCTCGCAATCACAACATATACCTTATTTATTGTTATCAAGTTTAATTTGTAGAACTCTATTTTAATTTCATTTTTTTATAATATTATTATAAGATTTATAAAAAAATATATTTTTAAACAAGTTCTGCTGTGAAATTATTATTACGCGTGACAGATGTTTCGCCCTCTGAAGGTATGTTCAAACTGTGGTAGCCCACTTACAGACGATAAATTTATATTATTTCTAGATAGGTATTTTAATTTCAATTACTGATTTCCTCATTGATTTCTGAGTAAAAAGTTAGAAATTATTAATGGTTATTACCCCAGTAAAGTTTCCACAATTACTGTACCTAATGTTTAAATTTGACTGAAGGTCTTTATGTTAGTTATTCCTGAACGATGACTCGTAGGGTTATTTTAATAGCTAAGGAACGTATAATTCTTGATTTCAATTGACACCACACATTTTCTTAATTTTTTAAAGTACTCATATTTTATGTTAAGATTAAGAACCGTTCTCAATCCAGACGAAATTACTGATATTGTATGGACCTAGATAATGGGTACTTAACCATGTATAATTGATTGCACCTCATTACCTTTAATATACTGTATGTGTGTGTAATGGCTTGGTAAAAAAAATATCTGAAAATCGGGTACCCACTTCCTTAACTTCCTATTTCTCCACACCAACTATAGATTGCCCCAATTGGAGATGCTATAGTCCCACTGGTCACAGACAGTTGGTAGTAATTGAAACTCAAGACTTACATTACGCCTGCTGATTTCCTTAATTAAAAGTTCTACCATTCGGAAAATGAAAAAGTCATCTGGTAACGTGCTAATATCCAGTCTTTTCGTCACCCTATAAGTCAATTTTACATGAATAATTTTTCCACCTGTACAAATTAGAAGGCAATAATATATAATAATAATATTACGTGTTCGACAAATCATAATAACATTTACAATTCTATTGATCATTACTAACTTCATGTGTGTTCAATATATTATTTTATATTACTCGAACATCTGGTGTGATAAGGATTTAAGTCATGAACCGTTCAAATATGGCTCTAACTGCAGTTACAATTACAATTAACATTGATAAATACACACATTTAGAGACTGCATATGTGGAAAAATATGTGAAAAAGCAAAGCACGTAGAAAATGATAATGATTTTAACAGAAATAAAGGAGAACGCCAAAGATACTGGGTGCGTACAAGAAGAAAAACGATCTTGTTAAAAAAGTGATAGCAAGCCAACTTCCTGATAAGATATTAGTAATTCAGAATATATAGACAACACGTGTTCTTTTCCTAATATATATCATGACGAAATGCGACAATATCAGTATGTCAACATCAATATCAATATTTGTATGAACACTTGTTCCGCTGTCCGCGTAAACATCCCCTTTTGACTAATATTTTCTTAGGAACTCTTTCAATTCATTCGTCATAGGCCTGCAGTCCCACTTTTAACAGAAAAACGTAGAATTTTGACCAGATTTTAATAAATTAACATTATTTCATATTAATAAATTTTCTCCGCTTAGTAATAAAAACAATAATAATAATTTTTATTTCAAGATGGGGGGAGGTTGGTTGGTTGGTTGAAGGGTGCAATCCCACAAGTCCTGTATAGTTTATTTTATTCTGTTTAATTTTTTTAAATTGTATTCTTTACCCGCCTCACTAGACAATGTCTGTTCTGAGGAGGAATTGTGTAATTAACATAGAATATTTATAAATATTTGTTTTATATTATTAACACACATTTTTGTTTTTTACAATTAACTTCATTGGGTTAACTTTAAGAAACGGGATGCAACTATACATCTGTATCTTTGGACGTTTTTTTTATTTGTAGAATATTTTATGAGTTTGAATTTGCAAAAAACGTGAGGAAATAAATAATCGTAAAGTATTTTACCCATCCAGTACAGCAGCACCACACGTGAAAGGTTCTCTTTAAAATGATTTACCAGTACCTACCTGCCTATATTATTCTTTTATTTTGTATCCTATTTGAATGGCATACATACGAGTAATATTCTCACCAGCCTCAGCATTAAAGTAGACAAATGGATTCGAGAGATTATTTTTAAATGCTTTTAACGGGCAAATAACAAATATGTCTTATTGTACACGATAGCCAACAGGCGCCGCGTTCCTGACTCGGTATCTAACCTAACCTGTAAGAGCCCAACACATTTTGACAGCTAAATTAATCGTGATTTCTCTTATCAGATATATTCGTGCATTATTCACCTTCATAACCCTGAAGTAACCGGAGCTTTTGGAATGGGGTTAAAAAACTTTACTTGTTTATTTTCATGTTTGCGATGGTAGGTTGATATAAGCCATCTATTAAGATTCGGTCACACAACGTGGTGTCTAAAGCCTTATCAAGCAACGTTACTTTCTGGATAGCATTTAATATTTATTTTTGTGAAACTATATAATGCCCTACCAAATCAAACAAAAAAATAACAGAAACTAGAATATTTAAAACTAAAGTTAAAATATGACTAAGAAAACTGACTGATAATCAATTTAAAAACATTATGTACACAATCTAAAGACATCTTCTTCAAAATATCTGTTTATAATATCAGTCATTATAATTTTTATTTTTATCATAGTTTTATATATATTTTGTTTTTTTTTTTACTTTTATTTAATATATTTTTTCATATTTTAATATTTCAAAATAATTTAATCTATGTATGACTGTTATTATACGGACATGAGCTGAGTATGGTAGTCGAGAGTGTACAAATTAATTGTAGAATAAAATTTTATATTAAATAAAAAAAATCTAGATAATCATCACCATAATTTACAAACTGCTGAATTTCGTCTCAGAACAGCACACCCTAACGAAGAGAACTGTGAAACTTGTGACATTGTTCTTATAGAAGTTCGTTAGTAATATATGTTTTACAAAATTAGATAACTTACTGTAATTACCACTTAAGTCATAATCATGCATAAACTTAGCTCAAATAGAAACTAATATAAAATATGTAAAAGAATTAAGCGGTTTTTATATTATGTATTTGTGTTTTTATAAAAAATATTTGAACCATAATTCATAGTGTTAAAAACTATTTATAAAATATATGAACAAATAATACAACCCTGTGTGTCAATAGAGAAGTTAATAAAAACGAAGGAATTATTTTCCCATCATCAACAGCGGCGATTTCTTGTATATTTCCAATAAGGTCATAAAGGTCCACATAGTTCTTAGCTATTAACGGTAATGCAATGTTAAATTATCCGAACAACTAAAATTAATACCTTAAATACCGGGAAACAGTCGGGAAATAGGATAATCATATTTTGACCACTTTTCGGTTCCCTTCAACGTAAATGCTTAGGTTAAATCCATATTTTCCTCAAAAGACCCACTGTGCGAAATTAATGTTAAAATAGTGGTTTCAATCCCCCGTTAGCAAAAGTTTCTGGTGTTCAATCCAATACTCTATCATAGCAAAACTTTTAATTTGACAATTATTTTATTTGTGTTGACGGCCGTTTCAGTGTTAAAATAACGTCTTACTTAAAGTTAAGCGCTCTTTCCTCGTACATACTTAATGATATCAAATATGTTACGCGTCATTGTGCCAGGGAAAAAAAGCGACCGTTATCGGACAATAGAGCCCTATTAGGCCCCTACAAACTGATGTCTCTATTAAATAATGTAAAAATAAACCTGGGGACACGATGTTGTCTCTTTTATACTATTTATTTATGGTGGATTACTTGTCAGGTTGTCCTGGGACATACTGAATGATATCTGATGTTTTTGGGTACACGGGTAAATGGTCATTTTTTAATTATAGCACCGTATACATACAGAAAATGTTACTTCCAAACTTATTTTCTCAGTTAGCGTATAACTTCATTCCGTTGATTAACAGATATTAGAAAACTTACTTTAACCAGGGGCGTGCATCCCAAGAGAAAACTTGCTGATATTAAAGTGCTAATTTTACTTTCAGAGAAACGCGTATGTAAATACGTGCCATGAGTCTATCAGCCGAGTTTCAGCTTGATCGGATTCCGAAATTTGAATTCATTCATTACCGAAATTTGAATTCATTCATTACCGAAATTTCAATTCATTCATTACCGAAATTTGAATTCATTCATTACCGAAATTTGAATTCATTCATTACCGAAATTCGAATTCATTCATTACCGAAATTTCAATTCATTCATTACCGAAATTTGAATCCATTCATTACCGAAATTTGAATTCATTCATTACTGAAATTTGAATTCATTCATTACCGAAATTTGAATTCATTGATTACCGAAAACAAAAGTAAAATTAAAATAGATGTATTTAAGAAAACAGAATTTTTTTATAATGTCTCAAACATAATATGAAACAATAACGTTATAAAAATAGACATCGTGTTGTTAAAATTTCCCATTTATTAATCGCTTGTTTGTATTTTATAATACTGTATTTATTTATAAATCATATTTTTTGATTAAACGTTTCGGTTTCTTGGTCTAGAGATAAATAATAATTCACTGCTACTGGTAATCTCGAATACATTATTAATCAGTTCGTTTTAATGTAAATATAGAGATTTGATTAAACGGTATCGAATTTCCAAACTGAATAAATTATTCATATTCAAATTTGGTTTTTGGTACTTGTATCAAGCATTTATTATAACGTTATTATTTATTAGTATTGGGTGCCAATATGATGAATTATATGCTTTTATTGTGTTTATTTTGCCTGAGGTACAATCGATTGCCGTAAATAATTTTTAGAATAAACTGTTGCACAATAACTTTAGTCTCTTGTTATAAAGATTAATCAATGCTACCGAAGGCCTTAAAAAGTGATCTGAAAGTGGTTTTATATAATATATTGTTTACGTTAATATTCTCTACGACATTCTGTGCCGTTGGCGGCGTGTGTTCACTGTGTACATTAAACCGGTTTGTTACAATTTATATTGATGTACGTAAGTGCTTTGCTAATTTGATTAAGTCAATTAAAAAAAGTAGTGTTTTTTATAATTATGAAATCACTAGTGTAACAGGATTATTAAATAAATGCACAATTTTAATTGTGAAAACAATCTGCAAATATAACACGTATTTATAGCAGCTCAACAGTAAGACTGTGTAATAAACTTTAACAATCCAAAAGAACGAATTTCAACGAGTATATTCTCCCTATCTATAAGAACCCGACGGGTTACGAAGCCTCGCTTGAGTCAGACCTGCCAGAGATTTATGAAGTTGGGTAACTTATCTTTCTAGAGCATAAACATGACCTTTTATCGGTTATCACAGCTGTTTCATCCCTTTCGTGGATCACACCTGTAAGCCAGAGCGGTGCGGTGGGGTGAAAACTAACCACTTTCATAATTTGACCTAATTAGTAAGAGATGCGGGAGTTAGAAAGTATTCGAGATCGAAGAACTAAGCAATATAAGCTCGGAGTTGGATAATAACTAGATGGTTTGTTATATTAGGAAATGTGTTGTTCTTGTCAAATCACGGCTAAGCATAACCTGGGTAAGCAAAAAAGTTTTACATGTTGCTAGTGAAACGAAACTTTTTTTGTTTTGGTAAAATGCATGAATTAAAAAAAATAATGAACCAAAAAACTAATAATTTTTTTAATGTGCGTTCTTGTCTTATATTTTGATCGCTTAAAAATATAATTTTATAATTTTTAAGCGATCAAAATATAAGACAAGAAGGCACATTAAAAAAATTATTAGTTTTTAAGAATATTTTTAAGCTTTCATAGCTCGATCGCTCAAATTTCGTGTGTGGGTCTGTTTGTGATTGTAACTGAGGTTGAATGAACTCGGATTTGTTTCAAATTTCAAGGTCATTAGTGCCTACCTTCCTACCTGGCATTTTCAAAATTGTAACTGATGATTGAATAATTTAGACAATTGATAATAAAGGTACCTACATAATACAAAATATTTTTTTATTTTGTTTTAATTTCTTATGATCCATCTTAAAAAGGTCAGATTTCGTGATTTTTCAAGGATCTTTGGTCACCATTAACAATTCGAACCATTTTCTTAGGGTGGGCACAGTTTTTCTGCTTTTATGGTCTCGTACTCCTGGATACCTAACAAATTTAAATTATCATTTATTGATTATAAATTATAAATAATCTTCATCATATTATGTATTGGTGCAAGTATCATTTTATTCTATCTCATTTCGGATCATTCCAAAGAGGTTCACTGACAGTTCACAAAGAGCAGAAGAGAATGACTTGTAAAATTTCAAAATCAATCATTACGGAAGCTTTGCCATTGTTGAGGTGTTGGGCCTTTTATAGAGATAACACTTCGTTTAGTTTTATTGTTATACGAATCAATAAAAACACACATAACACTTTGTTGCCAGATGACATCCACTCGTAAACTGGACGCTTGGACGACTGATTTAATATTTAGGTAGATGTTTATTTGGTATTTCTTTGTAAGTTGGAGAGATGATGGTGGATACATTGCGATGTTAAGATTAATAGTATTTGTACGTTGAATTATTGTTTTTTTTCCATATCCCTCGACGTATATTATTATTTATTTAAGGATATAAAAATAGTATACGCTCACTAGTTAGCCTTACTTACAACAACACAAACAGTGTCCGTTCGTGGCCTAGCTTATTGGTTAAGAAATGGAAAAATATATCCCCCTCTAGATTCCTACAAAATACTAATCCGTGCAAATTTTGTCATAGGTACTACGCACTCAGGCATCTAGTAGATTCCGGTCTGGCGCCAATACCATGTTTTGTATGAACCGAAGCAATACGGCGCAGAGTCCCATAGGTGCTGATATTCATAACGCACCTATGGGATTTGGGATTTCTTCGGACTCGCTTTTGGGCAGTACGAGCATCAATGTTGGTGGATTTTTTAACATAGAATTTGATTGGTGCGCTGCCTAAAGTGTGATAAAATTATAAAAATTACAAATTTGTCTTATTTTCTTATATGTTTTTACCGGAGTTAACTGCATAAACCCACTTTAGAGAAAACTGCAACTGCAGCAAATCAATAACTAAGCAGTCGAGGGGGCATAATAAATTACTGTCTGATATCATTTCTGACTGTAATTGTGAATTCGGGCCTTCCCTTCAATATTAGCCACTATGACAGGATCACACAGTTTATTGTAATGATGTAATTATTATTATTTTCGTTGGAAATCCCACGTTATAATAATACATAATAATAATATATAGTATTTAAGAATATTTTTTGAAGATGTTCTACTAATATTTCGCCCCTTCCAGGATGCTCGCCGCGAAGAGCTAAATAAAAAAGCTACGTAAAAAACAGCTACATCCTTTGCAGCAAAGGGACAACAGAATGTATGAAAACATTTGTGACCGATAGCACATTCGTTTTGCTTTTTTATAAATAGGCAAATAATAATTCCTTGGCGCATGGAATTTTTTTACAAATTATTACATTGAAAAACGTATTACTTAACTGCGGTATTTCAAAGGGAAATTTTTAAACGCTTTACTTTGCCTTTTTTGAGGGCTAAATTTTATCATTTTCTTGCAAGCGCGAATCCAATACCTTCAGTTCTATTTGGGTTTTTAGTCCATCTCATCTGCGAGCGAACACTGCTTTTCTTTCCCAACCGAGGAAGGCACTAAATGATATTGGAATTCTAATGGCCACCTGTTATTCATGTAACGTGCTGTGTATTGTTCCACTTAAAGCATAAACAAGTATAGTTAGGTCATATCAGTCTGTCACTATCATTACAAATTATAAATGAAAACATAACCCCCCTGGATCTAATTCACCTCATTACAGCAGAAAAAAAAACACTGAAATGATAAATCGCTAGACGTGTGTTGGGGGCGTACCTATGTACACAAAAAATCTTACTTCGTGTGAAATTGATCAAAAAATTATGAACTAAAATACTGTCTTGAACTGATGGTAATTAAAAATATTAATTTCTACCATATGTCTCGGAGGTAACTGCTTGTCGGAACAATTCAGACAAGCAATAATGTAGATACCAAAAATATTTCATTTACATTTAATTTGTTAATATTTTTTATAGATGTCGTTATTTTATAAGCTTAATGATGAAGGCTTCCATAGTCTAGCTGTAAGACTTTCGACTAGCAAGTCAGAGGTCGCGGCTTCAAATCCTGGTGTGCGCAAGTAAATTTTAATTTGTGTTATTTCATAATTTAATCATTAAAAATCATATACAGTATACTTGCGGCACGTTCCAGAGTGGAAGATGCCCTCAGCATCGCCCTGATAAGACCACAATTCAGATTTGAAACGTTGCTGTGTTTGGTGATCAGATCTGAAAAACGTTCTTCCCCACCCTTCTCTTACCCATTACCTTCCCCTCCTCACTTCCTCCAGCCTCACAACATACCCCAATTGAGGATGGCATAATCTCGCTAGCTGCCAGTTGGGAGCAATTGGGACTTTTGTGCGGGTTAACATAAAAAAATAATAAATGGTATTCATTCTAAAGGTAAATTTTTGTATTCTTTTTAAAAACAAGAGAAAAAATATATTTTTTTGAACATTTTCTTGCTACATTTTTAAAACTGATAAAATAAGCATACAAATATATTGAAACCCTTATGAGATATTGTAGGAAAAAATCTATTAATTGTAACCTTTCCATCTACGCACACTTTTAGACTAACGAAATATTTAATTACTTCTAACCTCTCCATCTAGTTACACTTTTATGTCTAGGAAATATTTAATTAATTGTAACCTATCCATCTAGTCACACTTTTAGGTCAGCGATATCTTTAATTACTTGTAACCTCTCCATCTCATCACACTTTTACATCAAATAAATCTTTAATTACTTGTATCCTCTCCGTCTAGTCACACTTTTGGGTCAACGAAAGCTTTAATTACTTGTGCTTCTCGATCTAGTCACATTTTAGCTCAACAAAATCTTTGATTACTTGTACCCTCTCCATCTAGTCACACTTTTAGATCAACGAAATCAGAAAAAAATACCTCCCTCTCCTGGACTAAAAATACCTACTCTCCTACTATTAGTCATTTGTCGTTTAGGACAGTTTTACGAATACTAGTATCCATACTCTTGGAATACAACAGATAAATGATATTGTCAGCTTAATTTGTAGACTGCGTAACTCCACTTTCCATGAATGTAATATTTTAATGCCATTTGGTGCTAAAATTAGTCCCGCTTCGAATATTAAAACTTGTAAATTCGTAAAAAAATCTACTTTGTTTGTAAACACAAATCAACATAATATCCATGTTGCCATGTTGCAGAATTATGTAACCTTTATAACTTCGTTTTAAAATATAACAGATTATACTTACAAATGTTTAATGGTACGCTCTTAACATAAATAAAAATAATGACCTGTCTTTAATTTTTTTGTCACTACTAGGTTTTTGTGCCTCTTGCACGGAGGAAGCTTCCTGATACAAAACATTGTTAATTTATTAAGAATCTCATCTCTTCATGTTATTCGCATTCCTGTTAAAAACATGATTGTATACCATTGACGAATGAGTTTCCTGATAAACTCTAAGGACGGGTTGTTTCGGAGAATTTGAACAATTCATCAAATTTAAACGTTTATTTACGGGTTCTGTGAAAGTCCTATTCAAATTCTGTTATTATATCATTATAGGCTAGTTATTTGACAGAACTGAAATAAAAACAGAACTTAAAAATATCTTTTACAGAACTAGAAAATTAACTTCGAAATTTGAAGAATTGTTCAAGTTCTCCGAAACAACCCTTCCTAATTAAAACACCAATATTTTGTCACGATGTCCGAACACCGGTTCATTTAAATCCCAACATTTTTGCATTTCGTCATGATGAATTATAAAGACAAGACGAATTTACAAACACTATTAGGAAGCGTCTTGCAGTCCCGATTTTAACAGGATTACCAATAATTTGGAGAGATTTTTAATATATCAGCGTTACTAATTTTTATCTGTGTTTAAAATTTTACGAAAAATGGTAGTTACACATTCTATGAATTAAGCCGACCATGTGATTATCCTTGTTCGAGTAATCAGTTTGACGAACAACAATGTGTCCAAGAGTTAGGATACATCACACTTCTAAAGATTTTCTGTTCAGTTAAAAAAAACTGATAAATACATATCTAAAGTGGCGCGATTTTTCATTCATTATTGGTCTCGCCGCATTCCAGCATTTAGCAACTTTTTGTTAGCGGCTGGCAGCGTTAATTGACAATATAAAGAGGTCTGCCACTCCTCTGCGTCTCCGTGAACAGAATTTGTTTCCACCAATAGAACGCATGTGTTTCGTAACATAATATTGTACGCGCTTTACCACTAGATTCCTGAAACGTTTCATAATAAAAATTGCACACGCATTCTCTAAGTAAGGTGAACAGAAAGACTTCCATGCATTTATGCGTTCCATCGAATTCTATCACTTTGTCATTTGAAACTATTTAAAAAAATTACTGCTTGATAAAAATTAAGAATTTATATTTAACTGACAACTTCCTAAAGTTATTGTTATAAGCAAAATGAAAAACCAACGTTTTTCTGAAATGTTTTCCACAAGAAAGTGTTGACTTTTCATCACAATATTACATTATAATATACCATGTACGGGTATACGCTTGGTGTGGTAGTCAAAAAGCATGTACAAAATGTTATATTATGAATAAAGAAAAAAAAAACCTACCTACAGATCAGTAATTTCTGGTCATTCTTATAGATATAGACAGTATACATTAAAAATAAGTAAAAAAAAACAAACGCTGCATCAAACTGTTGTTGTCGTTGTAATCTGTTTACCATTCATATTATATATTTACTGTTTATTTTTATAAACTAAATAACAATGAAACTTAGTAACTAGTTAACCATCATGGTATTTCAGTAGGCAGAGATGATGTAACGCCATATAATAATTTCGTCAAGGCTCACATTTCTTGCCTTATTAATTTAGTTTAGGTGTTTATACAATATACATGGTAAATTTCAGCAGCAAAATGACACTTTACCAGTATGGACGTAAGATACGCAGCAGAGCATATTTACAAGCTGGGCTGTGTCATTCACAATTCCCGTTCATTCCAAAACTCACCACCTACACGGAGAAAAGTGAGTACGGCTTTTTTTACGGAATGAACATTTCCTGGTAAAATATAAGTCATTCAGAAAATATCTGAACACGTGCTCACGCAGGTGGCCTTGTCCGAATAAATATAAAAGACTAGAATGCGAAAAATATATATATATATATTTTTTTTATGAACAAGTATTCCGACTTCCTCATAACATATTCGTGCTTTACTGATAGTTCGTTATGAAATTTGTGAATTCTTCAAATTTTTAAATTGAAAGTCACGTTTTCAACAGAATAAATAATAATTAGACCAGATTTTTAATAAATTAACAATATTTCATATCAGAAGTTTTCACCGTGTAGCTTTAACGTCCAGTTGTTCAGCGTAAATGCATCTGTTCCAAAGTCATCGAGTGGCCATTCAGCGCCATTTTTTATCGAAGGTTGAAAAATTAAAGTTAAATGCCGATTATAAGACCGTTTCATCTGTTGAACAAATTGTGATCAACAGAAGAGGACAACTATCTTGTTAAGCTTGTCGGTTTAACATTTTGATAAAAAGCTGAAACGCACCTAAAATTGGCATTTAACGGGGATCTTTCCTGGATGGCCATGTTACACTTGAATTTCTGCGAAACAACTAGGCCAAAAACTAGTTAACAACTCACTGATTTGCTATGTGCATTGGAGTCAAATAAAATAAAATAAATTAATAAATCATGGGTTCAACGTAAAATGTGATTTCTGATCACCTGTTGTTGATTTGAAAATTAGTGCTAGAAAAAGTTGCGATTGTCCGTAACCTACCACAAATGCATACATATCCTTTGTAAGAGACCAGTCTAGATGGATTGCGCGTGCACAATGCACATGTACGTGTGTATTGGTGTCCATGCGCGCGTATGATTGCGCACTGTCCGCCATACAAATCGATCAAACGGCGCTTGTATGGGCATCGGATCGACAACTATTAGGATATCTGTGTCGGACTATCTAGAATGCAGAATGTTGAGTTGAGCGAATTCAATAAAGGCGAAGGCATTCAGTGGAGAAAAACCTAAGTTTATATATATACCACAATGATGAAATATTGCGTTTGTTTGGTCGGCGATGAAAATATTATTATTTTGTGACAAACGCGTTGGGATCGCGGGTTTCTTTATGCAGTAGTTTATGAGATTTCCGTTTTAAACTTTATTGAATATTTATTCAAAAAATTTCATATACTTAACATAAAAGTATAAGTTATAGAATCCGTTTTTGCAATATAAATTAAATTATTGTGAGAAATAAAAAAAAATCTTCCCGTTCAAAACAATTTTTTTTTTGCTGGTATAGGATCTATTTATATCAAGAGATGAATGTATTTTTTTTTTTTTTTACTGAATTTAAACATTTCTCTTCTGGGGCTGGAATCAACCGCACAAACAACTGTGCAAAATCCCGATAGGGTAGATCCCACTTTTATATTTTATTTTTTATTTAATATATATAAAGTGAGTACAGGATATAATATGAGTACATAAAAATATATTTACATTACAAAATATATTTATGTTCGCAATCTCACCAATGAAGAAACTGGTTCTTGTGCTTGGTGAGAGAGTTACACTAATTATAAGAAAAATAGAATCATTATGCTATAAGTAAGTATATATATGATAGGAACAATATATAAAGAGACAAAATCTAAATACAGTGGAGATGAGTATAGACTGATAATAAATATCAATGAAGGGAAAAACAGGCAATTATTTAGTTAATTATTTCTGAAAGAGTAACTTCAGTTTTAGTTTAAGTATGTAAATATCCTTTAATTTCTTTATTTCAATCGGAAGGTTGTTGAGATACTTTATTCCTAGATGTTTATAGTTATTTTGCATTTGTTTGGTATTACATTTTGGAATTTTGATATTGTATTGATATGTTTTAGATAAGTGGGATTTTTTGATTATATTGTCTTTATAAATTTGGATAGTTGCATTTTTCTTGAATATATCTTCTACTCGGGGCACCCCGAAATCTGTGAATAGTGTTTCTGTTGGATACGTGGATGGTTTCTTGAGGATTACTTTGAGGATTAATTAATTTCGTACATTAACTCCTGTAATTTTATCCTATTTCAGAGAAATTGCGCGTGTGCTTGTGTACGTGATTGAACCAAAAGTTGACAGGTCTATCGGCCGAGTTTCAGCTCGATCGGATATCGGGAAGTGGGTTAATTTCCACTTCCAAGATTTGCATTCATGCATCACGAAAACAAAATCGAAATTCAGATTAGGGGAGCCCCGCAGTATTTGAGGTAATTGACTCTCTTTAAATTATCGATTCATTATAAGGTAGTTACTATATAATACAAAGCAAAAAACGCAAATTTACAAGAAATTCTCTATTTTGTTTATGTACATTAAACAGGTCATACATTTTACTGAATTAATAACGCTTTACACGAGTTTTAAGTTAATTTTATTAACCCCTTGGAAAAATTTGGGATATATTCTTCGCAGAAAACAAACAGCCGTAGAGTTTTTTTGGAATATATATCTCCAAGCCTAACATGGTCTCACAAAAGTTATGTCATTTTGTATTTCGGTGAGAAATATGACAACAGTGCTAGAAAGAGAGAATACCTTTCTTTCAGTCTGTATTCAAAAAATTACCTTAAACACTCCATAAAAATTAATAACAATACTAAGAAACAACATTTTACATTTCTAAAATATTTATCAAGGTTTGCAAATAATATAAAATGAAAAAAAAAATATGTGACAAAAACTTTTATAACACCTTTGTTTAAGTAAACCTGTTTTTATTTTATTTTTTGCAAAATGTTCCAATAAATGATTCCAGGAGCGGCGGTACCCAAAGCCTCCTCCCAAATTGAAAAGTAGTATTTACAGTTAACATGATAAAAACCATCGGTAAGCAGCTTTAAACACTTTATTTTTGGTTCCATGATAACTCAACACAATGAAAATTCAACACACATTTAAAAAAATATATAAAGTCAATAAAAGCGATGAAAAAACTAATCAATAAACCTAACCTACGTAACATTTTTAACCTAGTTTTTGTTACATCGCTTCTCATGACTTTATGTAACTTTCAGGCGAAGCTTAATGCCAAATCACTATTTCGATTAAGCTTTATAAACAATTGGTGTACATTATGAATACCAAAAAATATGCTTTAGATAGATTGAAGGTTTTCCTATCGTTTCGCCTGAGTAGAATACTATTAAAATAATAAATTACTCAATGAAAAATATAAATCTAAACTAGAATTTTTTTTTCAATAGAAATGTATGAACGCATAAAGGAAACAACTTTAAAAAAATACCGTATTATAGCTAAAATTATCTGTGACAGTTTCATTTGATTAATTTTTTTTTCTTATAAAATTATTTACAAAATAAATAAAAACCAGTTTTGTGCTTGAAATCGAAGGTTTCTATACGCAGTTTATCAAGCGATTTTAATGCCTATTATCTACGATAGAAGGTATATCAAGAATGGACAATTTTTGGCAATTGACAATTGGCAATTTGACAATTTTTGGCTTGTAGCTTCCTCTTAAAGGTGTGTTGAATTGTCATTGTGTTCAGTTATACGGTTACCGTTTTTTCAATCTATACCAAGAATGTCCAGGGCTTACGGCGTGGCCCACATTTTTATTTAGAGCTTAATGAATGCATGCACACTTGATTCAAAATAAAAGGAAGAGCAATGTTTACATAAGATTTCGAAAAACAACCCCAACCCCTTTTCCCACCCCATAAAGCAGAATCTTATTATTATTTTTTTATGTGACACTTCACCAAAGCACATCTGTCTGCATAGTGTAAAGACAGGGGAACTACGTCGCCACTCGGTTGAACAGCTTTGTGAGACGGGTGCCCGGATTATATGAAGGACGAAAGGAAGATGATGTTGATGAAATCTTGCAAAATTGAGTTTCAAAATAAGAAACAAATTACTGTCATTACGTCTAATGTCGAAAAACTCTGTAATCATTATTATTATAAAGGCAGGTACCGTCAACCGATCGTATCCGCTGACAAGCAGACCTTGTCAACCCCATGAAAGGCGGAGTGGCATTATACAGTAATTTAGTCTGATAAAAACTAGAGCCTACGTATGTGCTTCAAAGCCTTTCTTTTTTATGTATTTATAATCTTCATTCGCCAAAATAACCTAAATAAATAAATTAAATACATTTTTGCTTAAACCAGTTACGAGTTCCAGTCTAAAAAAATATACCGTTCTGTCACGGAGTTTGTCAAAATATTATCATTTTTGAAAACCTGATTGTTTCCAGTTGTCATTATTCTAATTAGTCGTTTTAAAATAATATAAAATAATAATAAAATCAATGCTTTATGTCCCTATCTTTAAGCTAATGCATTTGATCTTACTCACCATCTCGAGAGATGATCTTTGGCCGGACAGCTTATTACCGGCACAAACCCGTTTATCCAGTACTAGTCGGCAAAGCTGGCAAGCAGGAAGACCGTTCCACGAAAGCGATAGATAGACTAACATCAATGTTGAATGTTATCATGGCGATGGACTTGATAATCTGCGATATAATAATATATTAGTATGCACAGGGGTACGGGTTTGTAGCTTAAACATGCGCGAGGTAACAATACTCCATTGTGCAATACACTCCATGCTGTCAGTTTTGTGAGAGATCCAAAAACTGTTAAGAAATTATCTTGAAGACTGAATACATTGATATATAGACGAGACGTTAAGCGAAAAAATAGGTTCAGTTTTTTTACCTCCAACCGACCTCCAACTCTCCCAACGCTCTAACTAAAACCACAGAATTCGGTCTACGTATACCTCTTATCGTTTTCTAATGGTGGAATAAGTTTCGACGAGATTTAAGTATGCAATAGCGCCTCTAATTGTAGCTCTATGACTGAATATTAAAATTACAGTTGTAGTTATTTATGTATATTGTTAGCATGTATCCCTCTCAAAAATGGTGTTCCTTACTAAAACTAACCAACCAACCATCGCGCCGTTTCGCCAAAAGGGTAGCCAGAGAGGATGGACTGCCAAAAAACTCATCACTTTTTGATTCAATCACATTCATAAATCGTTTCATGCATACCCTTCTGTTAATCTGACTTTAATGACAGGACCGGCCCTGAGCCAAACGGCGCCAGGCGCGAGTAAAATGTCGCCTAGGCAATTCGGCGCCCGAAGCGGACTGCTCCAATTGCGCCTCCTAGGGCTGGCACTGAATACTTCATGAAGAAAACTTACTGATATAAAATACTGTTAATTTATTAAAAATCTGGTCAATTTATTCGTTTTCCTTTTTAAAACGGTACTGCAGGCCTTTGACAAATTAATTGACAGAGTTTCTAACAAAGTATCAGTTAAAAGCGAATGTTTTATAAGGACGGCGGAACACGTGTTAATTATCCTAGTGACTTAGACAATAAAAACAAATATGAATGTGTTTAAAACACACATAATCAACATTTAAAACTTTTTCCTAATGTGCACACAAAGAATCTTGTAGAATCTACCCCAATTTCAGTAAAATTTGCTAAAATGGACGTAATATCGTTGATACCTACCTACGTTTTAGAAAAATTCGACATAACACCAGGTTTGGATAGATCAAGGTTTTTTTTAAGTAAGACCGCACAAGAGTCCTTACTGTGTCAAGAGTCAATCTGTGAAAAATAGTTAGGATGCAGGCGAATTCTAAGTTTATTGTTTTAAAAAATTATCTTTTAATTACTGTCTGTATCTGTGTTTTCTACTTAAATAAAATAAAAAAAAAACTAAACTGTCTGGAGAGAGTGAGATTATGGCATGCATAATTGGGGTATGTTGTTAGACTGAAAGCGATATGGATTAGGAAGGTGGGGGATTACGTGGCTATTCAGATCTGGTCACCAAACACGGCCAACGCTGCTTCGAGCATCGTTTAAAATTGGAATGGTGATCTTACACCAGTGCGATACTCTACTCTGAAAAATGCATCAAATATACTCGTATTATTTTAAATTAGTAAATTGTGAAATAATACAAATTAAATTTATTTGAGCACGCCGGGATTTGAACCCGCTTAACCTCCAGCTTACTAGTCGAGAGCCTTACCCTTCGACCACGGAGGCAGTCTAATGACCTGTTAAACGACTATTTGAGGTAAAACCGTAACTAACAAGTGTTATGGTTACGTATTTCAATACTATTTACGAATAAATGCTAACTTTCGCACCAACTGTAAAACAGTATTGTGAAATGTGACTGTTGATTCTTATTAGCTATCAAGTATATATGACAAAGAGGATAATTAGACCGTACTTACCTAAACTTGCAAAAACTAGAAGAATGAAAATATATTATAAGTAAATTGTGGCTCATTTACGTCAGGCATATGGTCTCAATAAAACCCCCGCATTCCCAATTTCTACCATTTTATAACATATTAAAAAAATAAAAATATTTTCGAAGATAATATCTACACATTTGCAATGCCATAGTACGTACACGAAATAAAAAACAATAGCTTTATTATTAAAAATACGTTTTGTTCTGTTATATAATATGTTTTAGTTATGAAAAAAATTAGATATATCTAAATGCAACTAAAACATTTATCGATAATTTTTTGCACTATTTCAAACAAGTCGTGTTTTATTAAATATTTTCACCATTTTCACTTAATTAATATAGTTTTTTTTATATAAGCGCGCTCCCTCTATTTTATTTACAAATCTCCCTTTCAAACCATCTTCGAACGCTAATACTACGTGGCCTTAAATCCCAGGTTAGTGGAAATTCTACTGTTTAAATCCCGAGTGCATAAGTAGAAGTTGTATTACCAGTTTATTGAAAATAATAATAGCCATTATAAAACCAGGATTAAAACGAAAACTATATATTTATTGAGTCTAATGCCGCTGCTAGAAAAACTTCGGTTATTAAACCAATAGCCTATGATGCCATATTTGCGAATAAAAGACCGAGATTTCTTCTAGAAGCTTTAGAACAACGACAATAAATAATAAGTTATCGGAGTTATTCCGTTTGCTATTAACTAATGTGGGAAGATTTGCCGAGACAGTAAATACTTGGGACGAAATCTAATTTACAATGCGCTTATATTATTGTCAAACATATTTTATTACATGATTATAAATTCCTACTGAATGCAGGGGCTCTCAACTTTTATCTCATTAAAATATAAGATTTTAATAAGTGTTTTTTTTTATTATCATTCTTTTTAAACGAAATCATTTGAAATCTCTGATTGACGAAAAATGACATTATCAATAAAACGTTCAAAAATTACCATCAAATATTGTCACGGGACGCCTGCCATATGAAAAATCGAAATTTCTATTGAAGGAAGTCGAAATGAAAGTAAACAATCCTTCATATTTTTGACAATAAAACAGTTGTTCTATGTTTATTAAAATTGAAACAAAGAAATATATTAGAAATTAAAAATCATCATCATTTAGTCCATTGCCATTTTTTAGAAGCAAACATACCGCACAGAGTTTTGGCGGCCTGGCGAAAAAAGCCGACCATTCACGAGAGCATCTTCCCATCTTGAAAAAGCTTGCTATGCATAGATTCGATTTTACCCGCCAGGCGTGTCAAAATAAATTTCACACCAAAAATTCTGACAACTCAAAAGCACGAATTATAAATTGAAGAATGCGATAGTACAAATAAAAAAAATAAAAGATGGAATACTGTAAGATTGTCTCAAGGCAAATGTGTTTTCATATTGCCGAACATGAACATCCTAAACACATATAATGTCATCATTTCACATGGAGGTGTACAAAATTAAATCAGGACTGCGCTATCGTAGATATTGTGGATTTCTAGAGAAACATTTCGTCCTTTACTTCCACCTCTTTGAAAGCCTCTTTCATTCCGTAGTTCCTCTTTGAACCTGCACACTTTGTAAACAACTGCTGTTACTGAAATAAACTTGTAAATATTCGGTAGGACTAATAGGTCCATTAAAAATGACAGCTTTTAGGCCAGAAAAAACGCCAAAAATTATCAAATTTCACAATACTAATATGTTTTTTGCCAGTTAATTTAGTACGATTTCGAAGAATTCTATTGGAATTTATTGTCCGAACTCACGAGATTAAATTAATAAATTTCAAATCGTTTCACCATAACATCGTATGAAACATCTGATCAAAGATGGCCTGTAAGTGGGTATCATAAACGATAATTTATAACACTGGAGTCTGCTTGCCTACAACAGTCCACGATCCACAGTCCAGCGTCTGCAGAGTCGGCCTGACTTTCGATTGTGATTTATTACTCCACGGCAGTGAGCTTCCAACAAGGAGACTAAATCTATTGTATAAATCAAACTCGCAGTGTACTCCACTGGTAATTGGTGAATATTATAACTCGTTCTGAGAAAAATAAACAGAAAAATACGGCCTACCTCTATTGTCATTTATTGTACATTTGTAAGGATTTTAGGTTCATTACTCATTAACAGAGATGGATATTGTAAAATCGTGACCAACGACAATAATATTAAGCGAATTAAATTAAACACAATACAAACTTGGAGCAAAATCCTTGCTTCATAGACTTCTAAATATAATCTCACAATATATACGGTGTCGGGAAACTCGCAGTGGAATTGCGAAACTGTTGAATCTACGGAATTTAGAAAACGCAAAAAATTATGTATTTCAATATGAGCAATTCGGTTTTTTATGACACATTACAAGAGCGCGCCAGTTGGTACAGTGTAAGGACGGGAAAACTATATCGCCACCGTTAAGGGGGTTAATTGGAACGCCTTTATTAAGGCGAGCCTTAAAGAGGTGCTGATTATACGACGGATCAAAAATAAATGCCGGCAGTCGTTCACATACGAGCTGATTTTTTTAAAGACTCTTTCTTCGGCAGTAAAAGGATCAAAAAAACTTGTCGCCGAACATTAATATACTGATATTAATTCCCTCGAGTCCTATTTTTTCTTCGTACTCGATTTACCTAAAAACAAAAGCCAAAATGTGATGTAGACAGATTCTCCCGGCTCCTGCTTACATCTACTACGAATTTCCGGACACCGTGTATAAAATATTCTCACCTGTTAAATTGTCATTGACGTGAATCGACAAAATTATTTGGTTCATTCAATAGTACGACGGTATGTCATAGTGGGGCGACCACAACTTATTTTTCCATCTACTTGCCCTTCCTCCGTCTATCCGATCCAAGCCTTCTAACCGTCCCATCTATAATCTTCATCGTTCTATGTCGTTGTAGAGCGATCTGTCACTCATTTCTCCGTATATCCGCCCTACATGTTTAATCCATTCGAGCGTCTATTCCTTTATCTTGTTCATAACTCTTCGCATATCATTCTTGATAAATCTTTCATGGATTTGGCACACATACGACTCAGGGACCTCACTTCTATAGATTGTCAGCATAATGCGTAAAGACAGTGGAACTATGTCGCTACCCGGGTGGTCAGCGTTGTGAGGCAGGTTAAGGTAGGGGCTGTAGGAAGGAAAATATAAATGCGAATTTCGAAGAGGCCCGGATTATATGAGGTAGGAAAAACAGGACTGTAAGAACGTTAGCAGGTAACTACCACATTATTTAAACAGAAAAATTCTAAGAGAAACTATTAAGTTTTGTTATTAACAACCTTTTTGACGAATCTTGAAAATATATTAAGGACCGGTTGTTTCAGAGAATTTGAACAATTCATCAAATTTCAACGTTCATTTTCAAGTACTGTGAAAAATGTTTTCAAGTTCTGTTTTTATTTCAGTTTTGTCAAGCAACTAGCCTATAATGATATAATAACAGAACTTGAATTGGACTTTCACAGAACCCGAAAATGAACGTTGAAATTTTATGAATTGTTCAAATTCTCCGAAACAACCCGTCCTTAATTTTCAAGTTCTGTTATTATTTCAGTTCTGTCAAGTAATTTGCCTATAATTCTATAATAACAGAACTTGAATATGACATTCACAGAACTCGCAAATGAACGTTGAAATTTGATGAATTATTCAAATTCTATGAAATAACCCATCCTTAGTATTTAAGTCTTACCGATGGGCCCCTCTAATGATACTTATATCATTGCTTTAAACACATTTAATATACCCACAATACGTCTACTTCACAAAATAAATCATTTATTACGGCCATATTTTATAAAGGTGTCATTAGAAAAGCCTACACTAAAAGCTTTTGTTGGCTCACAAAGGAAGCTATTTTAGAGGAAGTCTTTTCTGTACTTTTTTCTCATGACAATTATTGTTATTTTAGTTTAACTGGTATTTATGCCAACAAAAAACACGTTATATTAAATTAATAATAGATTGTTACCTACTGAATTCACATTCGAGATATTTTTCAGAACAGGTGGATAATGAAATGTTGTTTTATTTTCTCGTAGTTCTGTGAAATCCTTAGTTCTGGAATTTAAGAGACAAATTATTTTTAATTCCTGTTTTTCATCTCATTTTCGTTTGAGCCGGTAGCATTTTATAATGTTTGTTTGTTAAGAAGTAGGTATTTTTAAAATATGCATAAGACAACTTATACTGGGAAATAAGAATATTTTTTCTGTTATCGGAAACCTAATAATCTGTCAAAATATAAAGTTATTCACGTAGAAATAAGTTGATTTGTTATTTTTTTATAAGTTTATAAATCTATTGGTGATATATACAGGGTGTATCAGCACGTACCCGACCAACTTTCACCAGCTATTCCTTAGCATATTTGGAGTAAAAAATCTTTCACTTTGCTGTCCGGTAACGCTTTTTTTAATAAAAAATTTACTATTCATATTTTCACCACATTTCACCACTGTTTTATCCTTTGTCAAAGTTCGAAAACCCATCTGGCAATATTTTATTCGAATTCCGTTGAATAATGTACGTGTGTACCTATATTAGCGCACTTTTACAATCACAACGAAATGGCACGGCACCATTTGTCTCATTTTTAACTATTATTATTCAGTGTGTGCGAAAGAGCGAAGACGCTTTTCGACATACTTGCTTATAACAGCTGTTGAACACGAAAAGCAATGCCAATGACAGTGATGTAGTGTGGAAAATTTGTATTTTTTTTGTTTTTAATTGAAAAAAAAATGCTACCGGACAGCAAAGTGCCCATAACATTTTTTACTCCAAATGTGCTAAGGAATAGCTGGTTAAAGTTTGTCGGGTTAGTGCCGATACACCCTGTATAAATATTTAAGTGACAACTTCCGTGGCAGAGTGGTAAACTCCATGGATCCGGGCTCAAAGTTCACGATTTGGAAACACGACGTTGGCAATCAATTTTACTAGATAATATCAGTATCACCCTTGTGAAACACCACCATTTAGAAACGAAGCGATAAAAATAACGATTCAGTGACTATAATTTAATAGGCAGGATTCAATCATCATCTCAACCGTCTGCTACCCCTCCCCACTTCATTTATTCACTTTTTGTAAATACTGAAAATTCTATATTTTTCTCTCATTTTTAAACATCGAACTTTAACCAGAACAATTTTCTGTATGTGTAAAATCTCAATAAGATATTTCTTAATCTATTTATTTTTTATTAATCTTTGTTTTAAATTTACAAAGTAAAGCAGTTTATTCACAGTACTCCTCACTAGACATTCCGGATTCCAAAAAATAAAAATAAAATCTAAAAACAACCTATCCACAATTATTCTAAAAGCCTAGTTGAGCCTAATAAAATTAGGAAAAGTGGTTATTGAATTTTTACGTTCACCATTCGACGTTTTAAACATCTTTTGTTCCTGTATCCCCTTGCAGGTATTACTAAAAGTATTACTCCACGCGTTTGGATGTGCGTTCTGCGTAAGATGAAGAACAGTTAGTTCACATCTTAAAAGACAAAAAAGGTGATTTTGTGGTCTAGCTTTAAAAAGCAACAAGGCGCGTTCTGATGTGGTCACGGCTTCAATTCTTAGTTTTTCAACCAAACGATTAAGCCAGTTAAACTCATGGTTGTGTTATTGAACATATATTATGTAGAATTGTAGGTAAATGCATTAATCTATTTCCGCCCAGACGGACTGGTTTGTTTTATTATTTTACAGCAACCATTGAAATATATATTATTATTGACTTATTTATGATATTTGCTGATTTGGTTTTTTTTTATTTTAAATTATGGTACAACTCATTAATTATTCATCCAAAGACGGTAATTTTTTTAAAAAAATAACATTTGGAAAGAAGGTATAAAAAAAAGTTTTAAGATTGTGTAAAAGGTAATTAAATTCTGTACTGTGCTAGAACATCTATTCTGCCGTGTGGTATCTTGAACAAGTCGTGATGACATATTTATACACCATAGCATTCCAATTAAGTAGGCAGTACAGACGTGATTGCGCTTGCTCGTGGATAGTTAGTCATGGATAAATTTAACTAATTTTTGTCAATATTCATTTGGATGGTTTTCTCTCTACTTCTTATTTTGATGTCTTCTTTTCCGGGGCTGGCTATTATCAGAGCAATCGTCACCACACCGGCTGCAGACTGACACATTTCAATAACATTCAAAATCTTATTAAATTATTGAATCAATTAACCCACCTTCTTGGTTTTATTATTTTAAATGGTTTAATAATGTCACGTTTTGATTTTTTTTCACATAATGCGAATTATATTTAGGTAGGCGAGAATAAACGCATTTAGTGTAATGAACGTATGTCTAAATTTATGAAAGAGGCATTCATGTATGAGAGACATAGCATGATTATACCGAGGTATAAATGCGTATGTATGCCTTGTTATTGCTTATTTTTACCAGTAACATTCCTTCAAGTAGCTTGTGCAATTAGTGCGACAATAAACAGTGTAAATAGTGGTTCCATGATAAATCAACACATCGACAATTCAACACACTTTTAAAAAGTCATAAAGTCATTAGAAACGATGAAAAAAAATTAAACCTAACCTAACCTAACCTACTTAACCCAGTTACTATAGTTTTTGTTTCATCACTTTTAGTAAGCAAAGACATAATTTTGCCTTGCAATACATTTTCGATTGAATTATTATAAAACAAAGATGAAAACAAAATTTTAAAGCAATCGATGAAGAGATGCGACGAATAGAAGATGCATTATAACCTTATATGATGAATATGATATGAACAAAACATGTTCTTAATTTCTCCAAAAATTGATAGAATCAGTTATCACAGATGGATAGATTTATATCTACTGTTCTAAAAGATCTCCATATAACTATAAATGAACAAGGTAACTTTAAGAATGGCGGTAGAATTTTATGTAGTACGCCGCTATTCAGTTTCCTATATAATACAACTTATAAGGAAGCTTTCTTCAATGCGGCGCAGATAACTCTCTACTTGTCACACATCAATCTAGTTGCATACAGAATCAAGATAGTTCGCAACACAATACGGTACAGTTACCTACGGCTCGATGCAGTCGGCTGCAGGCCATACAAGCAGGCCCGCATTTGCCTTAGCTGGAGACGAAGAGTATATAGATGGCCCACAAATAATAGCAGGGCTCATAAACCCCCTGGACGAAGAATAAATTTCAAGAAGTTAATATACTGTAGTACGTACCGATCTCTAGACGCCAATATTTACCAATATATTGATTAATAGAATTCTTTGAGTTGATGACCGGACGGCTGCCTATCACCAGGATGGATGAATTTCCCAAGATCACTAACAAAGCGGTCGGGTTCATCAGAGCGCGATGGAAAATGGAATACATTCTACGGCACAATATTGGAGTTCAATGGAGGATAAACTATAATAGAAGTGGCATAACACAAAAGGAATAACTTTAGAAAATTTATTTTAGGACAATATTTGTATATTCGTAAATCAAAATTCTGCCGATCACCCGTCATCCATTCTTGTAGTCAGGATGAACCGTTCGACTCTCAAAAATTTATTTAATGTTATCGAACTTAATTTCTGTCGTTAGTGGGTTTAATATTGTGGAAATAATGCTGGATGGCAGGGCACACAGACAAGACTTAGTGAAAGATGTACTGACTTAAGTAGAAGAAGATTGGAGCAGGATGAGAAGGCTTGAAAACTTCGAAATGCGTGACAAGTAGAAATTTTTTACCTTATATTATACTCTTTTATATCAGAAATGAAAATAAATATTTGTCGTGTTCGCAACAGACGTATGTGGGAAATAGGTAAAGCTCGACCCAATATCTTAAAGATCTGTAGATTGGGTTAATTGATGAATATACGCAATGCTGTCAAAGAGCCAATTTAAGATTTTTAATCAGCATGCCTGCTTCACGTTTCAGAGTGGAATATACTCACGGTAATGCTCCGGTGAAAGAACATCATTGATAATTGAAACGTCACTTAAGTTTTTCTTCTTTATTCAACTCTACTACTTTCGTAGTTTATCAGCATTATCTAGATATATATTATGCCCCCACCCACCTCTATCCTTCCCATCTCTTCCCTTCCCATGCATACCCCCTCTGTTTTCAACTTTACAACTCACCCCAATTAAGGATGCCACGGTATCACTTGCTCCAGACCGCAGGGAGTAGTTGCTACTTGCGGTAATCACATTAAAAAATAAAAATAAAAATATAATTAAAAAATCCGGCCCTGCGTAGGAGATAACACATTTCCTACAGAACGCAGTAACGATAACACTAAGAAAACAGTTTCGCTATCGAAATCGCAATAACTGCAAGTAACGATCTAAGGCCGGTAACATAAATGGGATTGACCAGGCCAAATGATTTTATTTTCCTGTTTTAAAACAATGTACCATACATTCTCAATTTAGAATTGAAGACAACTTGATTAAATGTAAATTGTATATACTTGATTGTATAAATTTGATAAACTTGATTATAGAAATTGAATGAAAAAATAAATTGACCTCACTTTCCGCGAGCTTAAGTAAAAATATATTTAAAATTAAACAATAACTTTGTAAACATCACCACTATAAGTGATGTTTACAAAGTTATTGTTTAATTTTAAATTATAATGTCACATCACAAAGTAACCGCTTCATATGAAGAAAAAATATATTTATTATTGTGTGCGTTCATAATATCGTGTATTTATGTCATCGTGTTTATAGTTTTTTCAATTAAAAATTAAGTGTGTTCTGACATTAGGTTTTTAACAGAGATAATTAAAAATAGGTACCTATATAAACATTCGTATGTTTTACAGAAACCTTTGTTTGACATTTTGATAAAAATGGAATAAAAAAAAATGTTATTTATAAAGAATCATAAAATAAAACATCACTCGGAAAGATTCCATTATCAAAGTTATAAAGGTGACAACAAAACAGAAATATAACCCTAAACAACTGTATAACTAACCGAAAAGATAGATATCTATACAATTACATTTTAAAGTGATTACCTCACAATAGTTCCAACGGCTCTCAATCGTCTAGAGCGGGTGATACTATGGCGTCCCATTCGGGTATGTTGTCACACTGAAGGTAGTGTGGCGGAGGAAGGAGATGCGAAAGAGGAAGGTGGGGAAGTACCTGGCTATTCAGATCTGGTCACCAACTACGATTAAAGCAATTCCAAGCAAATTTTCAATTATGAATTATGATCTTACACCAGGGCGATACTGAGAGAATCTTTACAAATTTTGAAATTTATTAAGTAACAATTTTTTTAGGGTAAATTTAAATGCTCACAACGGAATTGAGAGTGTGACCTCCGAATTTCTAGTCGAAAACCTTTCCCCTCGACCGAGGAGGCCGTCAATATATTATTATTTCCAAAAATATCCCCTCGACTTTGAAACTTGCATGCTTTTCAGTAATAGTTAAAAAAATTGAATAATATGTTTCTCGAGTATCTACAGGACACAGGGAGTTAAAGGACGTACTTGACTTACTTTAACTAGTGATTCCTGGCATTATTTTGGTAAAAAAATGTAAAAGAAAACTTTGGTTTCCGATGACTTTGTGTGATGTTTTTTTTCTTCTTTCAAACCAACCAACCCCTCACACCAACCCCAATTCTCCAAAAATGTTATCGGAAACCAAAATTTGATTTACATTTTTTACTTCAAATAATGCCAGGAGTCACTGGTGAAAGTAAGTCAAGTACGTCCCTTAACACCCTGTATAGTTACATGTTTACTTCAGTGGTGTATCCATATTTTATCTAAATAATAATTCTGGGCGGCGCGTTTGTAATGGCTTAAAGATAAAATAATTGGCTAAATAAAACGTCATTTGATCAGATAGAAGCGGATTTGATGTTACATCACAAGAGAGACAGCCAGAGGAGGATGCCCGACTAGTTATGTAAAAATACTAGTTCGGACAATAGCATCTGGTATACGGAAAGAAATATTACTGGGACCACTTTCGAACAACTGGTCAATTATCTCAAACAAAAAAGTGGTAGCTCAGCTGAGAGACACTCGCGTAACGATAATATTATGTACAGAGGGGTCCGTGATAGCGGGAAATGTTGAACATGTCGTAAACGTGTAATTAATTGGTTAAAGTGAAAAAATACAAGCCATTTTGCCACAAAAACATGGATTTAAAAAACAATTTGAGCAAAAAGTTTTGAGGTTGTCAATTTTTAAATAAACGAATATTTTTTTGACACTGTGAAAGCTTTTAAATATGTTATCCGTAGTTGAGTGATTACGATCTTTGGCTACGAATCTGGAGGTTACGGGTTCAAATCCCGACGTACACCAGTAAATTTTAATTCATTATTTTTTTTTTCCTTGAATATGACTAAGCCTAATATTTGTATAACAATATGAATATTGGATAAAATTAAATCAAATTATTTACATTTGACCTGCTGTGTAAGATATGTAAGTTATTTTTTCAAGTGCATTGTATTGTTTTTTTTTTTTAATTCTGTTTATCTTTGAACGTTATTTTATAATAAACTTTAAATTTGGTAGGTACTTTATTTTTACATTATCTATCTATAAACTTTTTTTTTCTTTTTCTGTAACTCCACTCTTTTTTTTGTAGATATAACGAATTTTGTTATTCAACCATGTAACACGTAATTATTTCAATGAAATATGTATAAATGTTTTTTTCCCTAATAAAATAAAACAAAAAAAATATTAATTAAAATACTTATCTACGAACCAGGCACGATCCCTCCATAAATGCTTTGGATGCTCCGCAACCTTGTATTCTAGATTCTGTTGTCAAAGCATTGGACTTATTTTTTCTAGACATAAAGAGCAATATTGCAATTTACAACACGACATTAAATTATCAATGCCCGAACACCGATGACAGCGCCTAAAGACATTGATTCCAGCAAAACCTTCCTCAGAGAGTGGAATGTCCTATTTTGACAATTTGATTGATTTTTGACAGTTTGACTTGAATAACTGAAACCGAATTATCACATTAAATATTCTTTGATTAGCTATTTAATTACTTTAATTTTGGATCTGCAAATGATGTTAAGGAGAGAAAAAAAAATTGTAGAACTTATTTAATGTACTACTTTTGTCAGCAATTGCATTCTGTTCTTAGACTTGTCCATAAATGTATATATTTGACAGTAGGTATAAACCTACTTATCGTCCAGCATCTCTTTTAGAAAAACTCACCGAACGTGTTTTCCTTAGATCTTTTACAAAATATTTTTAGTTATTTGCCCATTTTCCGTTGACCACCCCATACCTACACACGAGATTCTACTACATTATAGAGTATAAGTATGTTATATTCATCAGAACATCCATAAAAATGTACTGGCGGACTGCAATATTTGCAAAAAAAGCGTATTTTATCGATTCATAGCTAACAATTTATGACCACTGATGCATTCTTAAGCGTATTAGTTTTAATATAATTTTAGATGGATTTTATATCGATGATCTTCACGTTTTCACAATGGTGTTGCAATATAAATGACGAGATGTTGTCGCACTGATATCCTATTGTGTGAAGAATCTATGGTATTATTTAACTTGTTCAACCGATCGCACAATGAGTGTTGCACAGTGGATGATATAAAAGGTGTTAATGATATGAATTACAATGAAAAGATGTGTATTGTGTATGTAGCTTTTACAAATCTACACGTGTAAGGCATTGAAGAGATATGCTGTTGTTGTGCGGAGAAACCTGTCAACAGAGGCGATTAAATTGATAGTTAATTCGTACGGTGTTTCACGTCTAGACGGAATGTATAATATGTAACCCCATATTTGGTCTTGAAATGAGAATATGTTTCGTTCCTACCGAAATATCATTTTATTCAGTTTCTACCTTTCCATAACCATCACATTACAGGTAAACTGTTTGAAAATTGGAACAATTGCAATAAAATAGTGCAATTTCTAGTGTTGTTTTGAAAGCATGTGAAGCAACGTGAAGGATTTTTGACAGTCATGGAATCAGTTTTTGGTGTTGTTTGGGTATATAATATCAACGTTCGTATTCTTTCGTTTGGATTACCTAGAAGTATCTCAGTGGAACTATATGATATTAAAGTTATTATTAAGTATGTGCTCCTTCGCAGACATGGTACATTGTGAAGTGATTGGTCATCCTTTTCATTTCAATACCCTGTTATCCTATAAATACGATCACCCAATTCCATCAAACATCATTTCGTCTCAAGTATTTAGAGTCCTATTAAATTCATCGGAAACTGTATTTTTCATATGCAGTTTCAGGTGCTACACCCCAATTACCAAATGAGCAAATAAAAATCTATTGTCACCGGCGTACCATATTTTAGAGCTACTCAAAAAGCCTCACAGACTCAAATGTCTTGAAAGAATCCAGGGTAATTATTCGGAATCGCTGGACAAGGATTATATGAAATATTTTTAAATAAAACCTTCTGATTTACCTTAATTACTATAAAAGGAATCTGACTGCATTTGGGATATTTTTAATTTTAGCATTTTAATTTTTAATTACGTAAATCGAAAATTCACTTTCGTTGTATGGGATGACAGCTGGAATGGTTTCTGTTGATTACATTTTCTTTTGTTGGTATTCCTGATACGAGTGGCTAGATTTTTTACCATATGCAAATACTACGTAGGTACTATTTTAGCCAAACTCGAAAAATAAAATAAAGATATTTAGGAATGTTTTATAAAATAGAAAAATTAAAAAAGTGAGGTTATTATAGGTTAGGTTGGATTATTATAGGTTAGGTTGGTTTATTATTAGGATTTAGGTTAGGTTAGGTTAGATTGGATATTAAAGGTTAGGTTAGGTTGGATTATTATAGGTTAGGTTAGGTTGGATTATTATAGGTAAGGTTGGTTTATTATAAGGATTTAGGTAAGGTTAGGTTAGATTGGATATTATAGGTTAGGTTACATTGAATTATTATAGGTTAGGTTAGGTTAGGTTGGATTATTGTAGGTTAGGTTCGATTATTATAGGTTAGGTTGGATAATTATTAGGATATAGGTTAGGTTAGATTGAATTATTATAGGTTAGGTTAGGTTGGATTATTGTAGGTTAGGTTCGATTATTATAGATTAGGTTGGATTATTATTAGGATAGAGGTTAGGTTAGGTTGTATTATTATAGGTTAGGTTGGATTATTATATGTTAGGTTCGATTATTATAGGTAAGGTTGGATTATTATTAGGATATAGGTTAGGTTAGGTAAGGTTGGATTATTATATGTTAGGTTCGGTATTTTGGGTTATTAAAGGTTAGGTTAGGATAAAGGTTAGGTTAGGTTGGATTATTATTGGTTAGGTTAGGATATAGGTTAGGTCAGGATTTAGGTTAGGTTAGTTTAGGTTTGATTATTATAGGTTAGGTTATGATAGCTTAGGTTAAATAAAATATTAATTATAATAATACCTATATAAAAATATAAAATGCATTGCTCACCCAGGAATGTACTCTAGTCGGACATGGTTGTCTATCTCTCCGCGTTATTGATGAATGATGAATCAGGATGAGAAAACGTCGGTGCTAAACCAGAGCGTTTAGATCTGCTGGTTTGTAATCAATTATTATCGTTACAGAAATATCGTAAGTCAAGTAGAAAAGAATGCATTTCACAATAAAGTATCGCGATGGACTCCGTGGTCGAGGGGTAAGGCTCTCGACTAGCAAACTGAAGGTAGCGGGTGCAAATCTCGGGATGCGCACAGTATTTAGATGACAATTTTAAAAACCAACTTGTAATCCACTCGATTTGATAATAGTATAAATTGATCAATAAAATAATACCAGTGAGGTAATTTTTTAAGCAGTAGCCAAAAGTTTAGTTAAGATCAAAGCTTCTCAAATTTTTTTGCCCCGTAGACCACTTGCCAAATATTTTTTTTCTCGTAGACCCCCTGCCTGCCGAATATTGAATTTTCCTAAACCTATTAACGTCCCATGTGATAATCATTTATTTTTATCTCAAGAAGATTCCCTTTTCTTGCCTGCCCAACAACCGGGTGACGGTACAGTTCCTCTGTCTTTACATTGTGCAGACAGGGGCGCCCTTGTGAGGTATTACACCAAATGGAAATGAAGCAGGACAAGCAACGGGAATTTACTAGAACTGCCTCTTCAGTTCTTTGTTAGTACTTTTTCCGATCAGTTTCTTCTTGTCGTATGATATCCTTTTTTTATCAACGTTCCATTTCCATAGTCAAAATGTCCTCAAACTCAGTTTTATGTGTGAAGTACATTTAAATGTTGAACGTAGACCAAACGTTGTTACCCTGGACGTTTTTCAAAAACATGTTGGTGAACTTGGAAAATTCCAATGTGCAATGTTTTGCTTCAATATATTAATTCTGACAAGAAAAGAAACATAGACTATTTATACCACCTACTACCTACTTATTAATCGAAATGTAATAATATTATTTTATTTTATTTTTATTCTTAAATTAATGTTCAATGTAAATAAATATATTCTTATATCTATCTATCTAATTTAGTAACATCTATTGTAGTCTATTTTAATTATCTATACTTTTGTTATCAAGCTTTATACATTTTGTTTATTTCTTACTTTGTAAATAAAAACTTTCTTTCTTTTCTTTACCCAATATAATATATTGTAATGGCACTACTCCCCAAATCAAACACGAGAAACGTTTTTCTCTCTTGAATTGGGTAGTTACGTTAAAAAGAAAACATTTTTATTGTAATTAGTTTTTTGTTGTATGTAATTTAACATATTTATGTTTTTGTATAAAAGAAATATATTTTTAAATAAAAAAAAATTAAAAAATATATCTCAATAAACAATTTTACCAAATATACAATTACAAATATTCAATAAGTAATTTCTCAGTCTATTATTAGTATTACGTAAACTGTGTTATTTGTGTTAGGTGTATTGTGTCATTTACGGAACTCCTGAATGTTGATGACTTGATGTAAATGGGGGTCCGCTCATGTGTTTGAATCTCGTTGACCCCCAATATTTTTCTCGCTGACATGGACCCCTAGTAAGCCGATATCGACCCCTGGGGGTCCATATAGACCACTTTGGGAAACTCTGGTTTAGATGAACAAGAGTTACCGTTTTTTACCTGCACTCATTTCCATAATGTTACCTAGGTTATTTAGGTTCGCTGATCATAAGTGTGCGTAATGGCGCGAATATATTTTCGAGCCGACACGCGAGCCGAGCTTAGAATTGTGTGAAAAGGTACGAAGAAACAGTAAATGGCGCGATACGTCGCTTGTGGTTGCTTCGTTTCTTTCCCATAATTCGAGGTTCAGTTTGCTTTTGGCTCGCAAGTAACAGGCTCTGTCACACGTACGCTTCAGAGCGGCGGTACCACTCGCCACTCCAGGCCACCACGCAGAAAAGTAAAGTCCGAAAGTAATAGTAACGGTTTACAGCGCAATCCATTGTGAGACTGGAGCGGCGCGGGGCACCGCGCGCGCCGCTCTAAAGTGCACGTGTGGCAGAGCCTTTTATACTATAAACAGTATAAGCAGCGTATTTTGTACAGGTTCCACCATTTTCTTATATCATCTGTCAGGGATATGTTGCATTACAATTTGTTGACACGAAACAGCTCAAACAGGTAAAACATTTATGGAATTGTATCGATAACAGAGCGACGTTCCGCCTTTGGGAAAAAAATATAGTATAACATTTAACCCTTTCAGTACCGCAAATTCATTTCCACACATGGACCACATTTTATGCTTGATAATATCTTAGATAACTATTTAAAAAAATGATGTATTCATTTTTCTGTTTCTGTTTTGATTTATAATTTTTGGGCTTCAAAGGGATATTTTTACTAGTAAGGATAAAAGCAATCAAAGAAAAAAGTTTCTGAGATTTATAAATTGGGAATTCCGATCGAAGATGTTGATTGAACTTTATTAATCATGTATTGCTTCATAGTGCTTTCTCACAAACGAAGTATTGAATTCCTTAAGTCTAACTAAAACTTGAGGGCGCACAGTTTACACCCGCGCTGTGTAAGCGGGTTCCCTACAGAGCGTAAGCCTTCCCATTTTTATGGCCTTACTAAACTTAACTGGCTTATCATCAAGGCGCACAGTGACCAATATAGTATGTCTTTTCAAAATATCAAAATAAGGAATGGCAGATTGAACGCCACGAATTTAGCAAACCTTATTACCTCGCTCGCACCTACGCGTGAGACACAACTGACTGATCCATATATTGTTCCAAGTCTGCTAATAATTATTTCGAAAATTCGCCAATTTAAAGACGACTTGGTTATATGTAGGTATAGTCCAATCGATGTTTACCGCTACCACTCAGTGTTCAAACCAAAATGCAGTCTATTAGAACATTTGTAACAGATAAATAATTTTTTTCAATGTGCACATTTTAAAAATATGTGAATTTTTCATGTTCTGTAAAACACCCAGTCAGGCATTATATAGGTTTAATAATTACAAACGTGCTATACTACAAACTGTTCATGTTTGTTTTTAAATACTCAAACTGCACTGTACAACTTTCGATATAACACTATATCTTTCAGTCTTCTTCGCCTTTTATCACTATATTACTTTAGCGATGTTTTGTAAAACATCCAATCTGGCGGGATAAAGGTTTGCTAAATACAAACATGTTTAATTTTATAAATATCAACATAGTTACTACACATTGCTCTGTACCTTAAGTTCTTATTTTGTTAATATATATACAATTATTGAACTAATTTTAACAGAACACTCTATAAACTCTATGAACTATTGTATTGTACGTGCTTACATCATTCACACTCAGTTTATTATATAGTGCGTTTATTATTGTACTCCTGAACAAATTATCTATATCTATACACGTAAATGTCTTCAAGGTGTGAATAAATTAGTAAATAAATTTAAGCTTGATAAATATCGAAATTTTATTTGTGTTGAAATTGATCAAATTGGTTTTATAGTTTCAATTATAAATTGGTTATATATTTTATTTTTAAGTCTTCCACTATAGATACTGAATCTAATAACCCATTATAAATATCGAAAATTTATTTGTGTTGAATTTTTTAAAGTTGATTTTACATTTAAATTTAATTTAAATTATTTGTATTTTTTTATTTTAAAGTAGTTCACTGAAAAGAATCAATAATTTATCCTTATAAAAAGGGATATTTTATCGTGTTGATATAGTTTAAATTGCTGGAGTTGGCAACTCCACAGTCCACAGCCTTCCGATACAAGGAATAGCAGCAACACATCACAGCCTCCATCTTCCACGTCCCGTTGGATAAGCCAGGAATGCTGTTCTTCATCAAGCCCCTCATTTGGACTATTCCCACCTTCTAGGAACCGAGTGACACTGGACAATAGGCTGCCTTCTGGATCGGCAATCATTGTGATCTCTATAAGGGGACCGACCTTTCCGGATCTACTCTATCTAAGGCGATAGACATTAATCTAAAGCGCACGCCGTCAGTCGCGAGACCAGTTCAACTATTTGGATAGGCCATCTTTTTTCTAACGTTTCTCCGTGTAAAGGAATTCTTGGCAATTTATGGAAGAGCTTTGTGCGCCAAGCCTTAGTTGAGAGTTTTTTTGTAAGTTATTGTTTGTTTCTCTGCCTTATTGGTGCAATGAGGCTCATTTTTTCAGATATCCCTTAAATATCTTATTGATCTTCTACCGTTTTTGTAAGAAAACTAATATTATCATCTTTGAGTCTGTAAGTTTGTTTTTGTAATGACGTAGGTATTGATCTTCCTTCGTCTTTATAAGAAATCTAATGTTTTCATCTTTGAGTCTATACGTTTGTTTTTGTAATGACGTAGGTTCCACCGTCTTCACAAGAAATCTAACGTTTTCATCTTTGAGTCTATACGTTTGTTTTTGTAATGACGTAGGTTCCACCGTCTTCACAAGAAATCTAACGTTTTCATCTTTGAGTCTATACGTTTGTTTTTGTAATGACGTAGGCTCCACCGTCTTTAAAAGAAATCTAATGTTTTATCTTTGAGTCCATAAGTTTATCTTTGTAATGACGTTGGTATTGATCTTTCACCGTCTTTACAAGAAATCTAATGTTTTTAGATTTGAGTCCGTAACTTTGAGCTTTGTCATCATGGTTCGAGCTTCAACAATCTTTCTTGCAAGTCTTTCTTCCTGATTAAACAATATTAGTGCCCTCTAATGGATAAGAGGATGTACTATTTTCACAGCGCCGTTTTTATGAAAAAATTTAATCAATCAGAAAATCTGGACACTTCGCAATGATTTTGAATTAAATTGAACCCTGGAGAAACTTTGCAAATAAAAAACAACTTAATTATGCAAAACCTACATGAGCAGAGTAAAATTTAATATTCTGTCTTTTGCCTAGCATAAACTCTTAGAATGTATATTTTTACTGAGCCTGTCTCAGAAATTATTTTAACAAAAGGCACATTTTTCTGAAAGGTTCATTTCGATAGGTACATTTTTTGAAAGGTTGGAAGCAAAAATACTTGACCAAATTAAATCAGGTTGGTATTGGTAACAATAATGGGATTTAGATTTTGGTGAGTTGATTTGAAATAATTATTGCTCGACCTGCTCCAATGTAACTTTTTTTACTGTCTTGTTTTGTCGGGATCTTGTTTTGTCGGGATTATTGCAGTGTCTTTCAGCATAAGATCAAAATAACATATGAAACGTTTGTGACCGAATACATTAGTATTCGGTCACAAACATTATATATACGTATTCGTCGAATACGCAGTATTGCTTTTTTTCACGGAACAATTTCTGGTATTTCAAACTGAAAGAAAATGAGATGATTTAAACTGAGTGATGCCTTCAAAGGGCGTAGTCTGTGATGGGAAGACCCAAATACAAAAGTATAGTCATAAATGATTTCATACCCTTCAGTATCGCCATAGCCCTTTCGACTGCTTAAATAAATTATAAATAAATAAAACTTAAAAAGATTTTACAACTTTTATGAATTGTTTAATTGCAACTGAGACGTTCCGTGAACAATGCTCACACCTTTAGGGCTCACTTAAAACTGATAGTTTTGTTTGAGATTTAAAAAAATATATAGGTGCTATTTTTTTCAAATTAAAATGTTGCCACAAAATAGGTTTGCCCTGTAGAAGTTAAATTTAATTATTTATTTGCTGGTTGGGAGCCGCTAGGTGCACGGAGAAAACATCCTGATTAAAAATATTTCTAATTTATTAAGAATCTCTTCAAATTATTCGTATTCCTTTTAAAAACGGGATTGTCGGCCATTAACGAATGAATTGAAAAGTATCCTGATAAACTGTATGTAAAATACCAATGTTTAGTCACGATGTCCAAACATGTGTTCATATAAATCCTCAGATATTTGCATTTCGTCATGATTTATTTTTAACCCCTCCAGCGTGTGAGGGTCATATATGACCGGGCGTCCATATTTTACCTTTTTTCCATCATGCGGAAATACGTAATTTTTTCGTTAGAAAGAAAAATAATAATTCTTTCCAGCTTGCTTTAAATATTTTACTGGAGTCCATTGATAAAATCGTAAAAATAGCCAAAAAGGAATACCTAATGCATATTTCGCACTGCTATCGTAACAATCGGTTTAACTTTAATAATTAATTACTATTTTTTTTATTATATGAACGAGATATAAGTGAAAGTATAGTTTTCTTAATAATTCCCCAAACAAAACGAATGTGTTTTCAAAATATCGAGTTCTCTCCATTTTTCAAAGATTGAGATGAAAAAAATCAAGTAAAAATGTGGTTAGCGTTCTTGACAACATTTCTCACGTTTAAACGTTAAAAATAGTAATATTTATTTTTAATGGATATACGGGTAAGATAATTTAATTTAATCATTCGTTTTCTAAAACAGATTTTTTTTAATGTAGCGCATTTCAAATACACAGAAAACATTGTAAACTTAACTAAAGTGATGAAAACACACAGGGGTGTTCCAATATTATTATGAATTTTCTAACACTTTATCAGGAAGCGGCTTGCACTTACGTTTTTTTACAGTATTACCAATAATTTGATGAGATTTTTAATAAATTATTATTATTCATTTTTCTCCGTGAGCGCGTTGTGCGATTTAGTCTGGACGTAGCCAATAACACAAAAAATGTAGGTACAATACACTTGACCAATGAACGCGTTGCCCTCATACATACCAATTATTATTTATTATATTATCTGTAGATTACTTTTATAAGCATCTATTACAAATTCACCGTTTTAATTATATCAAAAGATTGGTCAGATGAATAGTGAAAGGCGCCTAGAATGTTTTAACTGTCCAGCCCTTCGATTAAAAAAATGGTAACACGTTTGTCCATTTATTTACGTCGGCGCCGATCAAAGCGACAATAATTAATATGGAAAGTCCCCCGTCTTCGGTCCAGCGGCCGGTCGCATCTTCTGGATAAGAGAAAGATATAAAACTGACAATAAACTTGACATTTTATTTTACATATTATTACTTCTTTACATCTCCTGGTGTCCTGGTAGGTTCATGGCGTTATCTGCTATCTCGTATCGGACCCGATCGTTATTGGTAGCTAACTTGCATTTCGTAAGGCTCGATTCTTTTGTTTCCACGCATTCTTCTGATTTGTTTCGTTTTATTTTATTAAAGATTGGAACGAAAAAAGTCGAGTAAAAATAAACGTTTGTATATGTTTATATTCCTCCAAGACTGTTAATGTGAAAATGCGAGGGTTGTACTTAATAGGAGATTTTTATGAAGGAAGATAATATTGTATTATCATATCTAAAGCAGTTACCTGTACATTGAAGTACGCACATTGACCTTAGAACGGGGTACCCCAGTAAGGACACATTATCTTACATAAAAAATTGTTAAATAAAAAAAATAAAAAAATAAATAAATGTCTGGAACAGTGTCTGCTAAACTTTTTTTTTACTTCATGGCACATTTGTTTCGCGGCACATCAAACAAAAATGCCTTAAAAAGTAAATGCACTTAATAATTTGAATAAAGGAAATCAAAGTGAAGGTTTTTTTTTCACTGTGCTCACTCACTCACACTCACTACTCTGAATCACTGTATACCAGCGATACTGTACCCTCTTTGTGTGTGTCGCGTCGGTCACTGTATACGAACGTGATAAATATTTCTTTGAAAACTTATCTAGACTAAAATATATAAAACTTATAGAATAGGTATTATTTAAAATGAACAGATTAGAGGCTTGTCCTTCGCAGCACATCTGAGACTTCTTGCGGAACACCACTATACCGCGGCATACAGATTGGCAGACACTGGTTTAGAGTGTCTATCTGTAGTTGATTTCTAATAAAATAGCTTGAATGTTTAAAATACTATTATAATTTACTAGTTTTTTGTTTTTGTAAAATGTCTTTAATATTCTACTTATTATTTAAGTTACTTTCAAAACATCTTTTTCACAGCTTGTAATTTATGTACGTAAGTAAAAACTAACTGTAGTTATTTTCATAAGGGCTTTTGTAATCTTAGTAGAATTGAACTATCAAAAATCATTTTTACCTTTTTTATGTGAATACCGTACATCAGTTCCAACTGCTTCCAAACTTCTGGAGCCAAGGATACTGTGGTATCCCCAATTATTGGTGTATGATGTGAGGTTGAAGGGGGAATGCGATAGGAAAATTGGAAGTACCTGGTTTAGTGGGAAGGGAAAAGATCTAGGAAAGATGAAGGTGGCAAAGTACCTGACTTTTCTGATCTGGTCACTAAACATGACTGCAGCCATTTCATGCAACGTTTCAATTCTAAACAGTGGTGTATCCCCAGGCCGATACTGAAAATATCTTTCACCCTGGAACGCGCCGCAAAGATATCTACTAAATAGTGTTTTAAATAAAACTTGTGTAAGCTGGGATTTCAACTCGCGATTGCTTAATTCGTAGTCGAGGGTCTTACCCCTCGACTACAAAAAGCTTAATAAAAAAAATCTTATCTTTTCACGCCATGGATTGGGGATCCATCGCTTTGAAAATACAGCTTTCCTGATGTACTCAGGGTGTATTTAATTAATAATGTGAGTTGCATTTAAAACACGTTGTTCGCATTTTTTAAAAAATTGTCAGGATGAAGAAACTAACACAACGTGTTGATGGAAACTTTACAGTTAAAAAAAATGTAATCCTTATATTTGAAACGAATTTTCTTTTACCGCGGATTATTTTTTGATTCTAAAACAAAACCAAAATGGCAATTAAACACAACTGCTTATATGTTTTTGTGTAATAGCGCAGACACGTGAACAATAAAATTTTAAACAAAAAAAAATTGCCACGGCCGAGAATCAAACCCCGATCAACTGCTTGGAAGACAACTATGCTGACCATTACACCAACTTTTGTAAGAACGGCGGCATAGCTTCATTTTAATTATTACATAACATCATACCTACCAAGGTATTATGTATCTCTCATGCTTTTTTCATGTGAACCTTTTATCGCTATAAATTTAACTATGTTCTGTTAACCACATTGTCGGAGCGAATAAAGGATTGCTAAATACAAACATGCTTTACAACAAACTGTTAATGTTTATTTTAATAATAATAACCACAATGTTACTACACATTACTCTGTAACCATGGTACCAACTCAATTCTTTTGTACTCTTGTTATTACATACACGTATTGAACTCCTTTGTACAATTTTCTATGATAATGAAACTACATACTTACTTGTATTGTACCTACTTACCACTTTTGTACTCAGTTTATTACTTTTATTTATTTATTTTATTTTATTTATTTTATATATATAAATTACAAACAATACATAACAAAATGAACATTTGTCTGTCCAACTGGGAAGGATTCCCGTTTCAGGACAGCTAAATTGTGTATTTAGTACATAATATTCTTACAATGGAATGGCGATGCTGTCAAAACAAATTTTTGGAACATTGTTGATTGCAAGTGACAGGATGTTTTCTTTATCCTTGAAAGAATCGCAAAGATTTAATTTATTACCAGGGTCAAATTGGATAACATTAGTAATTGCATTCAGAATAGATGATTGTTTTCTTTCGGGACATCACAAGTCTGAGATTCTTTCCAGGACATTTTGGAGAACATTTACAATTGTATAATTAGAATTTCCACATTTATAAATCAGTATATCTAAGACATATGAATCCTATAGTACTTTTTTTTAGAATTTCTTAGGTGATAGAAATTACACATTACTAGACCAGAATATATGCCGTATGACATATGAATTTCCAATTTTAAAATTTCGAATCTTTACTTGTACTTACTCTTATATTCCTTTGAACAACTTACATTTTATAATAATTCATACATTAGGGCGTCAATAGACAAATAAACAGTATGTAATAAAAAATAGTAAGAATAACATATTATTGAATTTTAAAATGTTACCCACAGACATCATATTTTCTCTTAACTAAAAAGAAATCTAATTTTCGAAGTTAATTTTAGTGATTTTTAAACGAAAATTTGACCAAACAAAATTTAAAAAATGATGCGGACGCATCTAGTACTTGAACTCAGGAACTTCACCTTGTCGGGGCACCGCTCTAACAACTGAGCTAATGGGACCCTATTTCCTTGGGTCATATTTAACTGTATCATACTTCGAATATGAACTACCAATATTATCTTCATTTTCTCAACACACATTTTTATTGGCTGCTATCTATATATATGATCGCGAAATTCATCTGGCACTAAATACAATATGGATAATGTCTTGGATAAATATATCTTGTTTTTATTTTAATGTCTGACATTTATTGACTATGAATTTGTAAATAATAATTTAGGTTCTGATTCATGCAAAGATAAGAAGATAGAATTAAACTTATTTTACAAGGTTATTTATAATTTATCGGACTCTGCTAGTAAAATTTGCAACGCAATGAAAACCTACATGTATAATTATTACTATTCTCCCTCTGCATGAGAAACGAATCCATATGTTATGTCCCTTTACGCTGTACGGGAGGCAGCAGGCAGGTGTATCGAAAACTTATCTAAATGTCCTGGAAATTATTACGCACATTTCAAAAATAACACTTTCCAACCAATCCTTACATAGGATTCCTTTTAACCCTTTCATTTCTGTGATCCTGATACAATGTAATTTCAGATTTTACCATGCTGGAGTTCGCTAAAAAAAGTAAAAGAAAAAGCGAAAAATCTGTACTGATTGAGGAAGATGCAACTAATTTATGGTGGCAACATTTTTATTTTCAGTCATGAAATACAAGTAAAAAGAGACCTTTGATGAAAACATTCGACTGTTTTAAAAGAGATTGTTTATTTTTTATATTAAAAGTAAGAGAAACATTCCCGGGTTACGAATAACAAATCTAATCTAAAATAAAAAATCTTCATCAATCATTTAGAGAAATCACTTTATAAAAAAACCAAATACCCCGAATGAAATAAACATTAGGATTTACTCTGCACCAAACACTCACCAACACCACTGTAACTTACTATGTACTAATATTGAAATCAAAACTTCAATCAAATATCTAGGGATCACTATTGACCAATGCCTAAAATGGATACCACATATAACCATTCTCAAAAACAGAGTACGAAAAATAACCTATATTTTTAGCTGCTTGAGACATATTCTAAATAAATAACTACCGAGAATGACGTACTTCGCATTCTGTCAATCCATAATCAAATATGGTATAATAGGATGGGGGGCGCCTATAAAACTCACACATCTTTTTACATTGCGCCAAAACAAATAATGTTAAAGAAATCATTTTTACATTCATCTGAACTCATATTCAAAGAATTTAAAGTCAGAAAATTAAATACACTATTCCCGTATCACTCAACCTTACAAGTTTACAAAGAGAATATCCTAAACAAAATCGTACCATTCAAAAACACAGCACATCTCAGGCAAAAATACATATTACTAATTCCGATTTGTAAAAAAACTTTGGATAAACAAAAGTACAAATACTTAGGAACAAATTTCTTCAATAAATTGCCAGAAAATATAAGATCATAGATTCAAAGAAATCAAAACACAATTAAAAAATATTCTGAAAACCTAGACTAAAAAAAATATAATAATAATAATAAAAAAATAATTTAAAAAATGTATTATATTCATACAATTTTCTAAATGTTACATTTTTGTTCCCATAAATAAATATATAAGGAAACAAAACTGAAACAAATTATCCACAATATATGTATATATTGTGGATTTAGCCAGCCGAGAAATTGAACTGTTTCAATTTCAAAAAACAGTTTCTAAAAACGTGTGTTTAAAAATGCACTGTGGTACAATACGTATTTTCAGATTTTATAGTAATAACGTAAATGTTCAGCTAACAAGTTTACTCTCCATCAAGAGCAAGGGAGTTTTAAGTTATCGTGCAAACAAAACTGAGCATATTCTTTATCCCTTATATTATATTTGAAAATTATTCTAGAAAAATTCAGTAAAAATCAATTAATTGAAAAAAAGTTACCGGACGAAGCCTGGCATTAATTGGCTCTGAGAAAGAAATTCATAAAAAAGCGGTATCCATTCTAAGTTTCTCTAGTCCATTCCTTCAACCCCTCAAAGCTCTCAGCTCGCGTATAAAAATGTAATGACGTTCGACCGCCGTAAAATGGTTTGATTTAACTTTATAGGGCCCCGGGGTACAAAGGGGCCCGGCCTTTCTTTCGTCCGTGTTATTGTTGATGTCAAATAAACTGGCCAATAACTATAAACACGCAGAAATAATTATTCCTTGGCCCGGCGTTATCTCGTGTGGATATTTAGTGCTAAAATGACTTGGCCAATTAACGACGTTATTACGCGCGTGTCACGTTATATGAACAAAATGCAGGGCTGGTTGGACGGGTAGGCCTATATTTATTGTTTATAATGTGGCGCCTAAGGAAAATGACAACGTTTTGCTTCTTACTCGTTTATTCTAGAACTCGATTTGATCGAAGTGGAGTAAATTCTGGCAGCATAATACTCTTGTTATTATTATTATTATTATTCATACTAATACTACAGGGTTTTCTAATAAGAGGTGTTATTTTGATATTCAAAGAAAAATGCCATTTGTTAATATAAATGATCGAATGTTTATTTCATTATAAAGAGGAAGGTGTGCCGTTAATAGTGAAAAATAACATCAGTCAAATGACCACCATGACCACGCCTACAGGACCATATCCTTTTCATGAAATTTTCCATAACCAAATCGCAAAGTGGCTGCCTTATGTCCTCGATAGCCTCACGAATTCCATCTTTGGGGTCTCGAATCGACGCTGGGCTGTTGGCGTAGACCTTCTCTTTCACGTGGCCCCAAAGGAAGAAGTCGCAAGGTTTTAAATCACAAGATCTCGGTGGCCTATTGTGATCACCTCTTCGAGAGATAACACGGTCCGGAAACTTTTCCCGTAAAAGATCAATAGTTTCTTTGCTTGTGTGGCACGTAGCGCCGTCTTGTTGAAAGTAAACGTTGTCTAGATCAATACCATCCAATTCTGGACATAAAAAATCATTTTATGGCCGGAATTAAATACACATAACACCTCTTATTATAGATACTAGATACTAATACTCTTGATACTAATACTAGATACTAATATTCTTGATACTAATACTAGATACTAATACTAGATACAAATACTCTTGATACTAATACTAGATACTAAGACTCTTGCCACCAGGTATTGCAATTTAATGGAAATAGTCATATTGTAGTAGGTATGCGTTATCATCAATTTATATACAAAAGAGTAATAAAAAATTAAATTAAGCTTAGTACGTACTGAAAACAAAACAATTATTTCTTTATTGCTTACCTATTTTTTTCATTATTTTGTTTACATAAACCATGTAATATCATAGATTTGTAATATCTACTTACTTCCTAAATTGAAACCATAAAAATGTAAATGGAACTTAAATAGTTTGATTTATTTCCATCAAAATATGTAATTGCATTTCCTAAATAAACGCTAGTAAAAAAAAAAAAAGTAATTAGAAGTTTAGTATAATATAAGTCTATGAAAGCCCGGGCAACGCCGGAGACTAGAGCTGTTACATAATAAATGATAAAAAATTATTAGACGATGCCAAAAATGTTTCTTTACGATAAGTAATCCTTCATTTTTTAAATTAGCTCCTCACAGGAGGTTTTGAGGAAAAGATCACTCAGGGCCTATGTCATCTTTAGGTATGCTGTGTGGAGGGTCTTTTTAGGGAAAGGAAGGAGATGAAGTCCTGGAAAGAAAAAACGTTGATGGATGGGTAGGAATCTGAGAATCAATGTGTCCAGGAATGGCGTACGTATGAATCAATCCCTCTAACTACAGTTCAAGGCGATGGGTCCAGATACTCTGGCTGGAGAAGTCAAAAGGTCTCCCTCAACCAGACTTTCCCGATCCAGCCCGCCACAAGGTAGATCTGCAAACGTCGCCAAAACCTATACATACCTCGCCCCACGAACCCGGCCACCCCTGCCAAATCCCCAAACGTAACAAACCACTTATGGTGACCTATGACAGGGATGTTGGTTATCCAATAAATAGTTCCCGGGGCGGCGTTACCCATACTCACCTCCCAAATTGTCCCATTATTTTCTTATAATGATGATATGATTTTCTGTATTCATGACTCAATTTTTTGTTGCAAAGTTATTATTTAAACTACGAAACAATTTTTTTTAATAAATTTCACAGTGCGATCCATTATGCGATAACACGCAAATATTCAATTCATTTTGCGTACTCATATTGTGTACTCACGTCGCAAATAACTTGTCGGGCACAGCTCGTAGGTACGTATGCGTCGATATTGAAATCACAGACCCGCGTTAATCTAAAATCATTGTTGAATTATCGAAAAGTCAAAACTGAAATGATTTCATAACCTCATTAACTCACCAAACACTGCTGTAGCTGTCATTTTTATATCCTGTCATTATTTGATGACTGATTTGTTCACGGCGTTAATCTAAAGCACGCGCATTGTTACAAAATATTAGACGCAAGCAACGTCATGTTTAAAGTATCGAAGACCTAAGTAGGAACAATTTCAACGGGCTTGTCGCGGTAGACCGGCGTCACCGACGAGTTTACGATACAAAATATTGGCAATGTGTACCACTGTACGAAACTATCGAGTATCGGATTCTTTCGTATCCCTTGTGAAAGAATGGAACTCCCAACATCACAAAGATACTTCCATAATTCAACATTTCAAAATGCACAATTGAACAGTGTTTCTTTAAATGCTACCTAAGACACTGCGAGATTGTTGTGTAAATCATGTATAAATGTGTAAATCATGTAAAAGTCATCCAATGGCGAGGAAAGCAGTGAACTATTTGCCCAACACTTTTCATCAGTATATGAGAAAGATAACATAAGAGGCAACGAAGAGACTCAACCTCATCCCGTTTCAATAGATCAATCAAACGGCGTTCTGCACACAGTAAATATTAGTGTGCACGATGTAAAAATAGCAATGCTTAACCTCGACCAGAGCAAAGGTCCGGGTCCCGACAAAATTCCACCTATCCTAATTAAAAAGTGTGCACACAGTCTCGCACTCCCTCTGACTATCATTTACAGGAAATCGTTGTCTTCATCCGTTTTCCCAACAAGATGGAAACAAGCAAATACTGTACCTATACCTAAAAGTGGCGACCTTCACGACGTCACAAACTATAGACCCATCTCTATTCTCTGTTCATTTGCTAAAATTTTCGAAAAAATAATTTGTCCAAGTCTGAATTATCATCTCAAAAATCTTATTACTCCAAAACAGCATGGATTTCTCTCCCAGAAATCAACATCCTCCAATTTTCTTTGCTATGTCACTACCTTAACCGAAGCTGTCGATAAAGGTCAACAGATAGACAGCATCTACACTGACTTTAGCAAGGCCTTTGATAAGGTAAATCACAGATTATTAATACATAAATTAAAACGCATGGGTGTTCATGGTACCTTGCTAAACTGGTTTCACTCCTATCTAACTGACCGTGAACAAAGAGTAGTATTTGATGGTTATGAGTCAAGAGGATTAGATGTGCCGTCTGGAGTACCTCAAGGGTCCCATTTGGCCCCGATCTTGTTCCTTGTTTTTATTAATGACTTGTGCGATGTTATTTTGGATTCTAAAATTTTATTGTTCGCCGATGATTGTAAGATTTTTAAAATTATCCACACATTACTTGATTCAATACTCCTTCAAAATGATATCAACAGAGTTTCTAAATGGTTCACTGACAATAGAATGTTTCTGAATTCTTTAAAATGTGTCCACATAACTTTTACACGTAAACGCAACTCAATCTCAACTCAATATTTTATCGACGGTACTAAACTCCAGGAAGTCACAACCATTCGGGACCTAGGCGTAATATTTGATAAAAAACTAACTTTCACACCTCATATCGACAGCATTATTTCTAGATCCCTAAAAATGCTAGGATTTATCAAACGAAATAGTAAAAATTTTCAGAATCCCAAATCAAAAATAACGCTATACAATTCCTTCACCCGCAACGTGTTGGAGTACGCAAGTTCTATATGGAGTCCAACCTACAAAGTTCATATTCAGCGAATAGAGCGGATTCAAAAACATTTTATGTACCACCTAGCGTATTGTGATAAGCGAGCTCGATCACTTCCTCACTACACCGATAGACTAAATTTCTACAATGTACGCACCCTTGAACAGAGAAGACTAAATATTGATTTAAATTTCCTTTTCAAAATTATTAATGCTCTAATAAACTGCCCTTTTTTACTCTATCAAATTATGTTCAACGTTCCTAGAATTGGTTCCCGACTAATACATTATATTCCGTTACATATTAAAAAATATAAAACTAAGCTGGGGTATGACTCACCTTTACCAAGAATGTGCCGTTATTTTAACGAGACATATAAAAGTCATCCCATTGATTTGTCAATGTCATCACTGGCCACCTTCAAATCAAACGTAAACAAGACTTAAAGCTACCTATCGTGTTGATCTATAAAATAATTACTGTTGCTGTTATGAAATGTATATGTAAGTGTATGTATTTGTGTATACATGTATGCATGTAGGTGCATACATGTACATTATTCTTTACGTATAGTTTTGTGTTCATCAATGTTGTGTTTGTCTGTAATTAGTGATAGTATCAACCAAGTTTAATTAGTGTAATTGAATTTCGAGAGCTTTGATATGAATCACTGTTGACAGACCTAAGAAAAAAAAAAAAAAAAAAAAAAAAAAAAGTATTATTTACAATTTTCACTTTTACTTCCTATTAATTCTAATGTTTTTTTTAATACAAGCGCGCTCCCTCTATCATACATATTTACATATTATATTATTTCCCTTTCAAACTACCTTCTTTTTGAACGCTTACTACGGAGTCTTAAAATCCAGGATACATTATTTTACATACACAAAAGCTTTTCAATTAAGTCTGGAACAATAGGTTACTGTATAAGGCAGTGCCTCGTGTCATGTCAGCCTAATGTTTGGCGTTGAAGATGCACTCCTTAATATATTACTAGCTTCGTGAACACACTCTGCTTGTTGTAATGGACCAACGGATGCTGGGGTAAAATGAACCAACTGAATGAAGATATTTATAAAATATGTATCATTACTTTTTAAGCCACTAAGTACCGTACTGAGTAAGAGTCCCAACTGTTCCCAACCATCTGGAGCCAGTGAGCCTATGATATCCACAAATGGGCTAAGTTTGTGTTATTTATTCATTTTTGGGAAATCGACAGCTTACATTTAATCAGTTTGTACATAAGTATTATATAGTAAAATAACACCAATTATGGATTTCCTCATTGTGACTCAAACTGAGACAGCATAATATGGAATAAGTTATTTAAATTTATGAGAAATGAATATGAATTAAATTAGGCTGAAAGTAGTGAAAAGTGTTTTGAGATGCGGAATAGGAAGGTTAGAAAGTACCTGGCTATAAAGATCTGATCACTAAATACGGCTAAAACCATTTCAGGCAGCATTTCTATTCAGAATGGTGGTTTTTCACAAGGGCGATACTGAAAGTTTCTACCAATCTAGAACGTGCCGCAAATTTATTATGTATAATTTAAATTTTAAAAAAAACACAAATTAATCGAATAAAATTTACTTGCACACCCGCTACCTTCGGCTTCGTGACCAAGAATGGTATCCACTTAACCAAGAAGGCCGTCATTACAACTTTAAGCTCTCCAAATCAGATTTATGAAGTTAGAAAATATAACCACGGTGAAGGGCTCTATAACTCATGATAAAAGTATGTCGTTAGCTAAAAAAAAGCAATATTTATTTAATTGCCGTAACCATTCGACTCAAAACAGAATCCGTAGATTATGCATTATTATAATAATTAGAAGCTTTATCCCCGTATACCTTTAGCCCCCGTATAGTCCGACCGAATCGTTTCGCACGTCCATTCTATCCACCGACACACACACTGCGTCCACATGGCACACACTGACAGCCCCAGTGTATCCACATGGCACACAGTCACAGTCCTAGTGTATCCACATGGCACACAGTCTCAGTCCTAGTGTATCCGCATGGCACACAGTCATAGTTCCACCATATTTACTTGGCACACAGTCCCGCACGGTGACCACACGTAGTACGTACCCGCACTACGGCGGGACTCACACGTCCCGGTATGGCCGCGGCCCCTGCATACTAATGAGTCCCGGAGAGCGACTCACAAATGGGGGTCACCATTTTTTTGTTACAATCAATCGGTTATACATACAGATATTGTAAGGCTTGGGTTACATTATTCAATCCATGTAAATTATAAATCAATTATATTATTGACAGTTGTACTACCCGGCTTTGAACGATATTTAATACATTTTTTTACAATTATTATTTGATTTTTTAACTTTATTTAGATATTGGATTTGCAAGATTTTTGATGTGAAGCATGCATCGTCTCATACATGCTCTTCTATTATTGACATAGCCCAACTCCAAAATCTGATTCACTTAATCGTGCCATATATTTCTCGGGCGTCCCTGACTTATTCTACCATTCACATTTGAGTCATATATTCTCCTTACACAACTTTCTTCGTTCATTCGCTCTACATGCCCAAACTATCTTAGCGTCCCTTTCTTAATCTCACTCATTACGCTTCCATCAGCCTTGCATTATTTGTAGATCTCCACATTACTCACATGATCATACATGGTTTGACAACACATTCGCCTCAGGGAACTCATTTCTACAGCATTCAGTATACTTTCATCCTTTTTCTGCGAGTTCCATTCCTCGCTGCTAAACATCAGGTTAGGTACCAGCACTCCATTGTGGACTGCTAACTTCGCTTCTTTAAACAGTTTTTTTTTTGTTTTGTTTTCCTCCCTTTTTTATTTGAATATCTTTATCAGCCTTCCCATTTCTCAAAAACATACTTCCCAAATACCCAAACTAATCCAACCTCTCCAAATGTTCATCTTTCTAAACTATACAGGGTGTCCAGGAAGTAAACGCTCTAACTACGGGAGGTGATTCTACATGATGGTAAAAGTAAAAAAGCAAAATTACTTTTTACGAAATTCCAACTCTTTTCAAAAAACTACCTTAACACGTTGGAATATCAAAAATAAAATTATTTTTCTTTTTTACTTGTATTAACATGTATCCTCTTTTATTAATATATATTCGTCAATCACACTTTTATTTATATATATTTTACATATTATGATTATTTTACATTACATAGCTTGAACGTTAACGTGTATAAAAAATGTTATGAATCGTCACATCTCTAACTTCATTATATAAATAATAATCCATTCTCACAGTGTGAACCCAGCTTTAGCCAGTTGAAATCTTGATCATCTCATGTGTTCGGTGTTCACGTATTCCCGGGGTCGCCCGGTTCACACGAGATCAATAACTCGCTAACCCACCACGAATTTCACTAAATCATCGGTGGGTAATCTTTGTTAGCTTTTCTTTGATTGCTTATTATTCCCGCATAAATTACTACACTTGACTTGATTGCCCGTTGTTTTGTATATTCAAATTCTATTGCTCTGATCTTATGCAGAAGTTTAATGATTATTTGCTTCGAATTTAGGTAAAAAAATAAGATTAATTATCATGATTTGCGAAATTGTTAACAATTTATTGAAGTGTGTATTTTTATAATTAATTTTCAAGTTTTTCTTTACTATGCCTAGAGATCAAAAGTTTTATGCGAGGTTTAAGTGAAAAATAGTAAGAATATGATTTTATTTTAATTTGGGTACCGCCGCCCTGGAAACCATTTATTGGATAACCAACACCACTGCCATGAGTCACCCAAAGTGGTTCGCAACGTTTCGTTACTTAGCAGGGGTGCCCGGGGGTGCTGCGTGGCAGACCGGATCAGAGAGACATTTTTACCTTGACTCTCTTGGATTATCGCATTGTACCGCAATGGGAAGGATGGACGCATACTTCCGGCACTCCTGGACACACGGAACCCAAATTCCTACACTCCCTTCAACCTTTTTTCCTTCCCAGATTGTCCTTTCTTCCTTACCTTAAAAAAATTCTCCACACAGCATACCTAAAGATGACATTTGCCGTAATTATTTTCCTCAAGAACTCCTGTGTGGAGCTAATGTACAAAAAAAGATAATTGTAGTGTTATATTTTTGATTGTTTTTTTTACAAGAACAGCTGATGTGTAAGATTTTGGTTAAGGCGATGCCATACGTAGTTATGCAAAATCATGTGTTTTTGGTTTGAAAATTTGGTCACCTAGAAATGTTTCAGATGCTTCAATTAAATACTGCGAGTAGAATACATCTTGGCCTTTGAAACAATCGAGTATTTTTTAGATAAGTCTTTTTATAAGCCCAGAAAAAAATAATGTATAAGCCTATGAAAACTGCTTTAAAGTTCAAAATCTCCTACTTACAAACCCATTTTCGGTTATGATTTTATTGTATAATGTGGCAAATTAAGTTATTTATAAAATTATCGGAAACAAATTAAATATTTATGCCTGAAAATTTACAAAATAAAATAAAAGGCACATTTTGGCCATGTTTTTTTCCTGCATAAATCAAAACAGGCGAATGGTGTTAAGCGGGAATTTAAACCTTATCGCCATCTACGTAAGGGTTGTTATTGATAGCGGCTCAATTTAAAATATTACACGACATAGTGCATCGCCTTAACCTACTAAATTTTTTAATAGCCTTTCTTTCTGGCTCTGCGCCTACAGCGCCCTTTAAGATATTTATTTTTTAAAAATTGGGGCCATCAAAATCAGCCAACCATTTTATTTGAATAATTATTATCTGTAGATTAGAAAAGATCTGAAAGAGAAGACAATTGTATATATCTGTTATGTTGGTGATATTATTTTTAATATCGTATGAAACGATTACCTATGTCTTAGCAATAGTAAAATAAATGTTCACTATTCCTTATTGCTTAAGATGCCATAGCAGCATGAGATAGATATTTGAGGTAAAGTAGACATTTTTAAAGATAATTTAGATTCAGAAAAAAATGACTTGCTGTTGCTTAAAAACACGTAAAAATTTTGTTAAGTTACGTCTCTCTTCGTGTCGTCCGTGAATCTTTGTATTATTTCTCAATTGAGTGAGTTTTTATAAAATTGTATGTAGATATTATGTATCCTTTGATTCAGTTATTGTAATATTATCTACCGTTTATATAATAACTGGATTGTGCTCACATTAGTCTGTAATACCAGGGTATAATAAATAAATATGTATGAAAAGTATTTTAAAGTTCAATAGTAAAAAAAACGAAAATTACCTTGGTTGACAATTAAATTTTATTAATTTTACACTTTAAAAAATTCTTCAGATAACATTTGAGTGCCATCAATATAAAATAATTGCCTTAGAAGTGTTGTTCCAAAAGCTCTGCAAAAACAATAAGACCATCATCACACAATGATTATTCTCGCTGATTAGCTGTTTGCAAGTGTTTTATGTTCCTCCCATCACTCTCAGCACCCTTACCAATAGGTCCAACATCAGCCAATAACAGCCTCCAACAGACTACATTCAATTATGAGCTCATGTCCGCCGAGTAGATCCATAACACGCTGAATACTGAACACTGAGCTGAATGCTGAGTCAATACTCAACCCAGCGTGGGCTCCATCAATACGGCTGTCTCGAATCGATTTGTCAGTCAAAAGACTAAACTAAACTAGCACTCAGTGTGTAATTAAGAAATAATTGTTGAAGTACCTAGTTACAATGTAAGTACAATGTAAACGAGACGCATACAAATATAGCATTGAGGAAAAAAAAATTTTTGGGAATTTTGGATGGGAGGGTTTTTCGAACGTTGTATTTAAATTTAAATTTTTAATCTTGTAAATAAAATGTATAAATATTACCTTTTTATTACATTAACCCCACACAGGAGCCCTCGAGTGGGGTTGATGAATTAAATTGAATTTGGCTAAATTTCTTTTACGGCCTGTGTGATCCTTGGGGATGCTATGTGGAGAGTCTTTTTAAGGAAAGAAAGGAGAGAAAATTCTGTTAAGGAAAGAGGTATGAGGGGTGGATAGGAATCCTGGGATAAGTGTGTCCAGGAGTGACGGACAATACAGACTCTCAAAAGAGAGAGAGACCAGTTGCAGAAGTCAAAGGGTCTCCCCAAACCAGCCTCTCCCGATCCAGCACGCTACGCAGCTGATGGGCAGGCGCATCCAGAACACGCCTCACCCGATGAACCCGGCCACCCCTGCTAAGTCACCAAGCGTAGCGAACCACTTGGGGTGACCTATGGCAGAGATTTTACTTATCTAATAAAAGGAACCCGGGGCGGCGGTACCCAAACCCGCTTTTCAAATTGAAATAACCTACGTTGGTTTCTTAGTCTTTCACTCAGCCATACTTTAAATTAGATATTTTCGAGCTTAATTTATAATTATTATAAATTTAAAGATTTTTGTTTTCGCTATTTTTAGGTTTTACGATTAGGGACACGGAGAAAAATGATAAATATTGAATATTGCTAAATTCTAAAGAATCTTTTAAGGAATCAATTGATCTGTTTCTTAATAAACTTTTATCACGATGTTTGTACACGTGTTCAAAAAAATCTTAATATTTTCAAATTTCATCATTATATATTATCAAGGCAAATGCAGGTGCATGAACAGTGTTCCGATAAATTTTAATAATTAATTCGCAATCTACCAATATAACATCACTAGACATTCGTCTTCTTCTAGTGCTTTCTCTTATCTGAGGTTGATTATCATCAAGCAAGCTTCACACTGCAGACTACAACCCGGTGCAACTTTACTCTCTCACTAAGTAAATAGCTTGAAGGTTCTTAGATCTATATATAATATAAATATAATCTTTAGGTTCCGATTAGCGATTCATTCATTCACTCCCGACAGTAATGACCTTAAAATAACATTTTTTAATTATTTTATTTTATTTATTTATTACAAAATAACAAGATTGAAATTTATAACAGTAAGCAAAATAAATATAATTTATTTCTAAATTATTCTACGACTCTACCAGAGCTCCGTAAGGAGCTCGTATTTATGGGAAGAGTAAGTTTATACCACAGACATGTCTATGGTTTATACAAAAATAAAAAAATGCCTAAAAGGCGATGTGTTAACAATATTCAAGTCATAATTTAAAACATAAATATAATTTAATCTTAAAACTAACTAGAAACATAATTCAAATATAATTTTTTTTAGAGAAGTTGTATAATAACAATAGCCAAAGTTTTGTACAGTGTAACTCATATTCTTTATATTACTATAAAAAATAAAGGTAAAAAATGAAAACATTTATAGTCAAATATTCTGAGGTACGGTTGTATACAATGATGTGTCTATTGTGTATTACGTATGCAAGTTTTATTATTTCAAATTACATTTTTTTACATTATTGCCTTTTTTGTTCTTTAATCCATGTCGTAATTTGGTTTCCTCACTTTTTTATATCTAGTGAGAGATTGTGAATGATATGTGAAGTAAATGAAAACGAAATGTCTTGCAAAGTTACTTGCAAAGTTCTTGCGAAATGTTACTTTTAATAATAACATTACATCACAAAGTTATTGTATTATTTTTAATAATAACATTACATCACAAGGCAATTGATATTTTTAAAAACCTTTTTACTGCATTGCACTACCCCTGCATACTTTCTTCAATAAATTACTCTTATTATTACTATTAAAATATACCAGTATTTTTTGTCAACAGCAACAATTTCTAACTTATATAATATTGAATATATCAAGTTTTTTGACGTGTATTACTTCTTCCCATTGAATTGTATTAAAAAGCGATGAGAAAGCCATGTTTTTGTTAAGCCCTCTCCCTTGAACTGTTTGCTTCCCATGAGTAAAGACTTGGAGTGAATTGCTTCAGTTTGATTGATTCTCGACAGGTGAACATATTACCTCTCGCTGCAGTATGAAGGATGACGCAACAAATAATCGCAGGTCATATATCAAATATCAGCTGCAGTTCAACGGCATCCAAATAACAGATTTTCTTTTAACTCTGAAGAAGTCCAGAGTTTTTATGTTAGAGAAATCACTAATAGATTTTGCCGTTCATTTGGCATAGCTGTCACATTATTATTTATCTGATTAAAAATACACGTTCACTTGGTATTCATATTGAATCATTTCTTTCATAATTGAATTTTTCTTTTACAATAAATGTGCAATAATTGTAGAATTAAATTGAACAAAATCTGTTTTTTTATCTGTTTATTTGTATTTCTGAAATAGAAACAATGTTTCAGTCTGAACCAATAATATAAATCACGGGCTATTGCAATTATTGCAGGATTTGTGAAGATGGAAAAATTTATAAAATGTGTGCCTCTGGATTTATTGCCTTTCAAAAAAATAATGAGATAAGAAATAAATTATTTTTCAAATGAACTCATTTAGCAAACTGTAATATTAAAGAAAATTATTTATCATATTTAGATCTGTCAATTTAAACCAAAGATATATTATATATATTAGATATATCATATATTTTAAATCATAGAAATTCAATTTTAAACTATATATTAAATAATATAATTTTGGTATATACTTTATCGCTTGGTTTTCACATCACTTTCAAATTTGAAAATTAAAAGTTAATAATTTCACAAGTATATTTCACATCACGTACATCACAACAGACAACAGAAATGACTAAGTTTTATCCAGTGTCAGTCATCATTGGTTCCGTCTACAGGACTTCCAGAGAAATTTCGTGTACGGTTTTCTCGAAATAACCTAATTTAAATAAACAAGAAAAATTAATATACCACGTTGTACTTTGAAATCTTTGCTATATGAAACCACTGAAAAGTAACATTCTCAAAAAATGTGACTTAAAGGGTTTTACCAAAACACGGTTGATATGTTGTGTTTCAAATAATAATACGTTTCTCGGAATCAATTAGTCAAAGCTATATACAATAGCTTAAAATTAGAACACGATTTGACACAAACACTGTTTCTGAATTACCATCGAAATCAACAATCAAATTAGCAGCAATTGATTGAACAATACCCCCTTTGATTGGTGGCAATAGTTGCTTCTCCGTACAATAGTTATTTGACAGAGCCATACATATTATTTGTCAACACAAAACACGCGTAGAACAGAGGCGATCAATTAAATCTTACTGTGCTCATAATGACGGATAATCTCGACTATTGCAATGCGAGCTCAAAATAACTATTGATTCAAATAATTCAATTTGAAACCTATTAAAATGTATTAATTAATTACTTAGGTATATTTTATTTTTAATATAATAATGCTAGTCCAGATTAGTGGTTTGACAGATGTCCCTATGTTTACAGGCGTATTGAAATCTCTAGATTAAAGGCGTCCTGTGGGGATGCTTTGCAATGCTTTACCGATATTTCAATGCGAGATGCTCCAAAGAACAAGCGTCATTGGTTTCTTCGGCCTCGGTGCATAGTTGGAAAACAAGACAAAATCGTGCCCAATATTTGAACACGGTTGACATATGTCATAAATGAGAACTGAGTTAAAAAAAAATTGGTCTACAACACCACTGTAGCATCTCACCTGAATTACTACATAAGTGCAATAAAAAACATGTTAAAATAATTTAAATAATTCATAACAAATGCATGAGGTCTATATTGAATTAAGCTAAGGATAAAAACAATGTTACGCCAACTCAATCTTCTAAGTGCGTGGCAAAGTTTTGTCTATAATACCCTAGTATGTATATATATGTTAAAAAATAAAATGTTACCAGATTATAGGTTAAATAGCGATAATAATACAGTCCATGGCTATATTACGAGAAGCTGCAACGATTTTAGGCTTCCTATGACAAATTTATCGGCAACACATGACAAAATTTATTAAAGGTTTTATATGTTCAATGAACTCCCTTTAAATGTTAAAGAAACTAAAAGCCTTTTAGTTTTTCATGGGTTATGTCTAATGTGAAGTCCAAATGTAAGTACTGAGGTAATAGAATATTATAATTGGAGTGTTGAAAATTTATTTAGGTTATATTATTATTATTATATAATTTTTTTATAGCTAAATAAAATATGTACAAACTCAGCTGTGGAACGATTTGCCGATGTCTCTATTTGCTCCCTTCTAGAGCCATGTTAACTCCTTCCTCTCATCAAAAATTGCCTCCATAGAGCATCTCCGAAAATGACCAAGGCCTCGAGGAAAATATTGTTCATCAGAGCATATGAAGAGTTAATGTTAGAAATGTATCGGGAAAAGGGATAATGAGCCCAACTCAGTTTTGTAAGATTATAAATGTCAGAATAACAAAAGAGTGTGTATGAAGCAGAGTCTGCAAAAAGGTAGAGTTTTTTGACGGTCCGTCCTCTCTGCCTACCCCTGTGGATAAATATTATATTTATATAAATACAGACAACATAAATGAAAATAATTATCTTTGTAAACCGCTATTAATAAAGATTATCTAAGTACATTATTCAGAACCAAAGTATTCCTGTTAAGGAACATTTGGTTTTGAGACATGTGTATTGTGTTTGTTTTTATATTAAAATAGTGGTTTAAAAAAAGTTTATTATATTTAGTGTGTTTATAATGTTATTGAAAAAATAATATCACATAACTTAGATCTTAAGTAGAAGTTTTTCTCATCTTTCCAAGAACTTCTACTTAAACAAACAAACGTAATCTATTATTGAGTTTAAGAGACATTCAAGCAATTGCAAGGCCTTAATACTCGTAGAGTGAATAATAATTAGAACGGACGAAAGCGAGGGTTCCCAATTCAGGCGATGTAATAATAATTATTATTGGCAATCTATTGTCGGGGGAAATGGGGTAGTTGTATCGCTCGTCGCCAACTGACGTCTGACGACGGCATACTATTATTAGACGTGGGAGGCAAGAATTGGGACAGGGGTTGTCAAATATGAACCACTTTTGATTTGATCTATAAATGCTCCATAAAACTCATCAAGGCACCGTAATAAACGTACAAAAATATGAAGATTACTGAAGGATTGAAAGAGAGATACGTAAATAAGAAAAAATATGGTCCCTAATCTTAAAAAAAACGATTCAAATTAATAGGCTGTTAAATTAAGCGAAGGCTGTCAATTACTTAAAATATATCAATAATCTCTAGACATCTGAGTTAAGTAGCATGTAAAGACACGCTTTGATTGTGGTTCATACCTATGGCGTGTAATAATAATTTTCGGAGCATGTTAAATATTCATTATTCTTAACTTTAAACTTAGAAGTTTTCACAGAAAGCATGTTGTAAATATTTATGTACACCTATATTTATATGTATGCGGGGTCTACAATCAGTGTTTATACAATGCACATTGAAGTATATGGTTGCACCAACGCCCTAGTCCTTTTCGTGATTCTGAACCTGATCATTTTCGTGATCATTTCGGTAAGCCGAGAAGGTTAGAGGAGATGAGTTGATAATTCTAAAGAGTGAAAAACTGGATTTTTAACATTTTTTTATAAATTTCTGATAAGTTAAATTCTTTGAGTTGAAAACTCAACATACCTACTGTCTCCAAATTGTTTACTTTTTAAGACTGTCATTTTGTCCATATTTCAGGTGTATCACTTTATACATAGCTAAGACTGTCATACATAACTTAAAAATCCTAATTACATACAGTTATGTATTAGGTATACTTACATGGCTTATATTTTGAACACCCAAGTAACTTAATATGGCCATAAGATTAAAAATATTGGGTATTTATAAAGTTTTGTTCGAATAATTATAAGTTGATTAATGGACTTAATTGTACTTTTATTGGTAAAGGGGTGTGAAGTTTTTATCACACACATTTTTGGTGTTCCTCTGTGACCAAATATCCTAGCTTCTATCAAGCCTTATCTAAAATTGTTCAATCTCATCACTTCTATGTCTGAATTCGACTAAAATTCTCCATATCATTAAGAAATTTGACCGTCTAAATAAAATTTATAAATAAATTGGTCTTGCCTCTCTACACAGTTCAATATAGTGGCCTAGAAACCCGGGTGGATAGCCGAATACATGTAAAATAAAAATAAAATAGTTGATCACCCCTCTCCCAGAACTAGATGGTAACAATGTAAGACGTAGCTTATTGTGTTAGCAGTAGTTGCTGTGTTGCTTACAGCTACAACTTACAGCTTACACACACAGCACAACGCAAGTCAAGCGGGATTGATTGGTGATTCAATCCAATCACACAATCATACAGGAATCAATTGCTAATAATTGGAACTTAGAAGCTCGTGACTGGTGGAGCATGCAGTGAACAATAATCACAAAAATGTGTTGTATTCTGAAAATTGTATCAGAAATGATATTCATTTCTTCCTCACTTCCTCAAGTCCTCACTTTTTACAGTAAAAATATGGTTTTAAGTAGACACTCTTACAAATCTAAAAAACATTCAGCTAACCAATTTACTTAATCTGCTGGACAACCTTGTCTTGACACACATTATTTGTTTAATTCACTTTCATACGTCGTCTCGTAAATACTTTTCATTTATTCTTACTATTGATATACCCTGTTTCTTTTTTTTATTGAATACTTTTTGGATGCTGTGTGGAGGGTCTTTTTAAGAAAACGAAGATGAGGAAGTTTTGAGAAGGAAAAAAATTATAAGGGGTTGGTAGGAATCTGCGACTCAGTGTGTCCAGGAGTGATGAACGTACACTGAGAAAAATGAATATGGCTGGTTTATTGAAATCTTGTTAAAAACGTGATTGCAATCCATTTCTCAATAAAATATTAGTCTTTTCAGAATATATCGGAATACATGATTATGCAGGTGTCCTTTTCTTAATAAATGTAGGGAAGAAATGTTACAATATTATTTTTTTGAATTGTTCCGACATCTTAATAACATATTTGTATTTTACAGACAGTTTATTAGAAAACCCTCGTCTCCAGTCCCTTTTTTAACAGGAATACGAATAATTTAAGAGATTTTTAATAAATCTATATTTTCTCCGTGTATCCATTTCTCCCGCTGGCATTTAAGGAAATTGATCGGGAAAGTCCAACTGGAGAGGTAAAAGGATCATTCTCATTGTCTTCATGATGTTTGCAAGTTGTTTATTACTTAGTTCTCTGAGAAAATGTTTTGAATTTGGTTTATAATACGTTAATTTCAGCTACTTTTTGTTTGATTTGTTAAAGCAATATATGGTTTCGCAGCATTAAATTTAGTAATTCTCTTTCTTAAGATGTATTTCAATATTGGGAATAACCAGTACCCGATTGAAGTGTTTGTTTAACTCAATAATTTAATGTTTTCTTGAGGCATCCTGACAATAATATTTCCTTTCACTCCCGCGTTATATATTCTTCTCAAACTTCTTTCTACATTCATTCACTCTGCCAGTAAATTCCAACCATCAATGTTTACTTTTTTACATACCTACCCCTTAGGAATCATACATAATAATGAGACTAGATAACTGTCAAATACACACTAATTATTACCGCGTTTTTGACTGAGTGGTTATGATCCTTGGCTACAAATCCGGATAAAGGGTTCAAATCCCGGCGTGGGCAAATAAATTTATTTTTTGTTATTTTTTTAAATGGCATTAGCCTTACTTGGTGACCAGATCTGGAGAGCCAGGTACTTACTATCTATCTTCCCCCTCTCAGCAACTTTAGCCTCACATCATCCCCCAGTTTGCGATGCCATAGCTTCACTGGCTCTAGACGGTTGGGAACAGTTGTGACTCTTCTATAGTACTCACATATAAAATACAACTTTTCTATTTCTATTTTTAAGTTATAAATAAATTTTGTATTTACTCATTATGATTTTAGACCTTTACAAAATAATAGGAAAAATATATAATTAGGAATAAACGTATTAACCCTCTTTCGTCGTACCGGTATGCTTGTTTGCGATTATACTCTTTGTGCTTGGGGGAATGGTGGGTAAATACTTACACTGGGAGAATTGGAAAACTCCCGGAGAAATGAGAAATTTCCATTTCATTTTTCCACTGCGCAATACTTAGTTCTTCTTGTTTTTTATTTAGCTTAAACGCTTTGCTTCAAGCTCTCAACTCGGTACATATTGACTCAAATCTTATCAACGGGATACTTGGGTTAAGGGTTGATTTCAAAGTTTGTTAATGCACTGAATCTGGGTTCTGAAAACGCTAATTGATATTAATTAAAATAAAAAACAGTTTTAACCGTATTACCTTTTTATTTGTGACCAGGAATTATTTCAGCCTGTTTTGGTCATGTTAAGAATAACAAAGTGTTTAAAATGCCAATATGAAATCGAATAATAAACATAAATTTCTGAAACAATGGTATTTATGATACTGACTTACATACTTATTGATACGTTTTAACAGTTTATATAGCCACCTACTAATAAATGTATTTCAATTTTTGCGCAACTGATGAACAACTATTTACTCAATATCAATTATTGTTTTTATCAGGTGTGTAAAATTTTAAATTCGTTTATTAATAGGGCTTATAATATGTATTTTCAACGCCATACTACAGCCGCTATAAATGTAAAATACAAAATTCTTGAGAATTCATACTAAAAACATACAGAATTTATCAGCTCCCCACGTTCATAAGAAGGTTTTTTTTACCACACAATAATCTCTATATTAACTAAGAATATTAAGAAGTTATCATAGTAAATGAATATGAAACCAACAATGACAATCCATTATGTTGTCACATTACAAGTTTTGCCATGTTAAAATTATTAGGATCAATTTTTGGTTAAAGTTTTTGTAGCTAAATTAGATCTCTTTCTAGATACCTTTCATACATTTTTAATACCAATAACGGGATCAATTAAGCACGAAATTCGGATATTTAAAAAAAAAGATGATAGATATATATTTTTTTTTTGTTATCTCACTCGTCATTTGTTTTTATTTTCACGAGTTTTCTTCCTGCTAATAATAAAAAAGTTTGTGCAGATATTTGGTAAGTACAAACATTCACATTTATTTGAATTTAAAAAATTATATTTATTTTAAAATTTATATTTATTTAAAAACAATATTTTTTATTTAACAGAATATTTATTTAAAAATAATATTTATTTAAAAAATTATATTTATTTAACAGAATATTTATTTTAAAATAATATTTACTAAAAAAAATAGCGTGATGATATTTAATAAGCTGTATTTTTAAGAATCGGTTGAAAAATTGAAACACATTTTGATAAGGCAAACAGGATAAATAATATTTTTTATTTGAACTGAAATTTTGTATTATAAAATGATTTGTTTTTCCATTCAAAGTTAAAAGAAAGCATTTAAAAAAAATCTTTCCCATTTCGCGAAAGCCATTATTTTTTACTAGCCGTTTATTCTTCATACTTTTTATGGAAAACTTGTTAAAAGCGGTGGCTTTTTAAATTCACCTTAAATAGTAGCGAAACCAATGCCAGACAAAGGTTTAATAAATATAAACATAATTCAAATTGGTTTATTTTTAATGGTTTTTGGTGAAACGCGACAATAGTATTATAGAAAAGTAGAACGGTTCGAACGATCAAATAATAACACAGGAGGGAATTATTTACAAACGTAATTCGTATTAATAATTTGAACACAATTATATATTATTATTTTTTAATGATAAACTAATGTTAATAAGACAAGGTTTTATAAGGATAACAAATAATTATAAACAATAATTAGTTGCCTGAAATATCAATACAAATTGAAAATATCCCAATATAGAATATGGTAAAAATAAATGCCGCCAACGGGAATTGAACCCGTGCTTTCTGATGTCCGGTCATGTGCTCTGAAACCACTGAGCTATGTCGGCTTATTTCCAACCCGCCAACTAATTCAATATGTACTAGTACCTCAATCAACAATTACTGCTTGGCATTTTTACTCGGCATTTATTTTTACTATGGAGATATTTTCAATTTGTATTGATATTTCAGGCGACTAATTATTGCATATAATTACAATTAAATATGTCATTTTCAGTGTGAAATGTGACAGTAAGTTTAGACTGATAGGAGACTCTTAGGACGGGTTGTTTCGGATAATTTGAACAATTCATCAAATTTCAACGTTCATTTTCCAGTTCCGCGGAAGATTTTTTCAAGTTCTGTTTTTATTTCAGTTTTGTCAGGCCAATAACCTATAATGATATATTAACAGAACTTGCATAGGACTTTCACAGACCCCGAAAATGAACGTTGAAATTTGATGAATTGTTCAAATTCTCCGAAACAACCCGTCCTTAGACTCTTAGGAGTTGCATGTAAAACATGTTTTGTTAATTTAATGTTATTTTCATATGAGTTTTTAACAGAACCCTATATGACTGAGAGGATAGTGTAATCCTAGTCTGCAATATCTCATAAGATATATATATATATATATATTTTTTTTAAAGAAAGACAAACATTCCCGGGTTACGAATAACCCAACAATGTTTGAAAATCTCCTACTACCACCACAGAAAGCCGAAAATGTTTCTTGTGTTGTGATGGAGGACATAGCCAGCCGAGGAATCGAACACGCAACGCTCGGGTGAGACCCAAGCGCTATGCCCACTCAACCACTGACCGGTCAATAAACAATTAATAACATAATAACAATTATTACATTAATCTATTGGTCAAAAATAATTTATTATAAATATGTTCACCCTACATGTTTACTACATTATATTATGTTGAATTGGTTGGAATCGGCTTCCTTAAGCTAAGTAGCAATTGTTTGTAGAAACATTAATGTAACAATAAAACCCTTCGAAATTGTACAAAAATCATGATTATGTATAATCAATTCAAAATTTACCCTTCTAAACAATTCTTCAAGGAAGTGATGTTTGGACCTAAAGCAAAAATTTATTTAAACACACTGCAAAACCATGGAAACTGCGAAAGTTACCTGTATAAATTATTGGAACACATCTTTAGCTTATCCCATTGCACTGCTGGGTATTGTCACGCTAAGTTATTTCTATAAAAATATATGTAAAGTCGCTTAATCTTCCTTTTATATAACATCTGGATTTTTAGGTAAGATTGTTTAAAATAATAAATATAATTTTAAACTGGTACATGGGAAATATTTTTTTAAGCATTTTTCGTGAATTTTCACCCCAATGAGATCTCAAAATGAACGTGGCACACACTGTTCGTGTTTTATCGACGAAGGATTTAGGTTTATCTAATATGGACGATGTGTTTTTTTCCAAAAACGTTGTACCAATAACGACATATTATTCTTCCGTTCAAATAAATATATTCCATTACCCAGCAGCATTTACTTATTATTAAATTAGGAATTGTTGGAATCAATCAAAGAACCCACCTTTCTCCGCTTATAAAATAAGGCATATCCGCCAATAAGGCAGCTCGGGAGGGTGTTACCGCCCAACCTGCAATCTGCAATACTTACCACCCCCTTGCTCCCAGCAGCTTAACCCTCCAGTACTCAAGATGACGAATCACGTTACCTAACTTATTCATCCAATTTCTCCATTAGCTTACACAATTTTAAACTTAAAATTAAGCTTCAGTGAAAAATTATCTTTTTTCACTCGGTCGAACCAAGATAATTGTTTTGATGGCACGAAAAAGTTGAAATAATTTATAACAATTTTTTTCAAAAAAACCAATGAAAAATGTGGCAGATAAGTAAGCACCTATATAAAAAGAAGTCGAAATGTTATTTCAATTTTATTTTCGATTTTATTTCAATTTTATATTTATTTTTATTTTTTTATTTCTATTCTCGTGCATACATTTTACAGATGATCGCAGCTTACATAGATAATAAAACTCGATCAATAGACTGTAATTTTTAACAAGAAAATATGATTAAACAATCGTATTTATCACAAGGAAAAATAGGAGTGGGAAAGGAGGTCTTTTCCTTGTCAATGTTACTGCTTCAATTGAAAGTTCTGATGTTGGTATTGAATGTTCTATGGGCACCATAGTTTATAAATGTACAACTAGTATTTTTTCACCACAAACACGGTTTTTGTATCACAAATATTTATTGTTTTACAATAATATTGATTCAATGAATTTATCAATTTATTCAAATTTGTTTATTTTCCGATAAAATGCAACGATGTGCAACAACGACGAAAATAACACCAATAAACTAAAGACAGTTGTTTTTGGCTTACTATTTTTCAAATCTTCTTGCTTCTTTTTTTGAATGTAAGACTTTTAAGAAATGGAATAAAAACAAGGGAGTGGGCAATTTATATAGGAACCGGATTGCTGGATGATCATAAAAGTGCTTAAATACTAAACAATTACTATAATTAGTAACTATATGTCAACAAATAAAGTACTTAGAAGGTACGACAATGATATATTTTGGTTGGGGTGTTTCAAATTCCATCACATTTGATGACTTTTGATTTGAAAAACTCAAATATTACTGGTTCGCTGGCGTCACATCTTGGGATCGAAAAAAAGTATTTAAGTTTGCTAACTGGAGGGTTTTAACCTCCCGATCTCTGCGCTCCTGGTTCTCTGAAGGGGAGGGGTTTGACGCCTAGAGGGGGTGGGGGGAGAGCGTGACGGTGTGACGCCGTGACGTGTGTGGCGGCGACAACCTAATTACACCCCCACATCCTTTTTCTCTCGGAGACCCCTCCTCTTCCTATATAACCCCCCTCGCAGGCATGGGCATATGTATGCCTTGTGGGGTTTCACTGTCTATGGCAGGGGTTGGTAATTGGTATTGCACATTTTAAACGTTAACAATTTTATTTCCATTTTTGCTATACACAACATCATTTAAAAAATATATTTATTTAACAAAAAACAAACATAGCCGGTGTACGAATAACCCAACAATGTTTGAAAAACTCCAAATACCATCGTTAAAAACGGAAGATGTTGCTTGCTCAATGATTGAGGACTGAGGAATTGAACACATGACGACGCGTGACGCCTTCATAAGAATCGGACATATTTTTTGATTTTTTGCTGATTATTTAATTTGGAATTTGATTTTTAAAGGCCTTGGCGCGTTTCTGATTTTGTGTCATGTGATCAAGTCTGTGCCATCGAGTATCGACAGTTTGTCGATACTCGTTGTAACTGCCGATTTGTATAATGTTTTTCCGCAAGCATATTCTATAAACATAGTGATTAGACTATTTTAAACGGTAAAGTTTACTTATGGACAGCACTGATTGTTTTTTGGCGGTCGTGCGCCTAGGTATTTTAAACGGTGTTATCAAGGTCCGCGTGACGTCACCCGTACCGCGTCAGATTTCGATTGTTTTGGCGGATTTTGATGAATACAAAATTTTAAAATTATTTCCATAAAAACGAAATTTATAAAAAAATACCTGTATATAAGTATGAATGTACACTAAAATAAAACCAATATTCTTAAATAATAGTTCATCCGCAGAAGAAGTATTTAGATATCATCGAATACTTTTTTTTACTGATTCGACAAGTTATCAACCCCTGATAAATATTGAAGGTGAAAGATCCCCTTGAATAGCTTCCCTTGTTAAGGGATAGCGAAAAGATTAACAGATTTGTCGCAGGGGTAGAAATGTTCTTTCCGCAACTTATGTCCTTTCATCTTTGTGTTATAAGTTATAATCACAATTCGTCGTTGTTCGCAATCACCAACATATATTTACAGATGAGAAAGTTTTTTCTGAAACAACTTTTTTATTATTTTTTGTGACAAGTTTTTTGAATTTTTCACGGAGTTAATCATTGCTGAAATCTTATGCTGCGGAATTTTATATTAAACATAGCTATATATTATCAATCATTATTTCAAAAACATATGTCTTTTTCTATACCAACAATATAAATAAATAAATAAACACTTTCGATTGTCTATACTTCATTTCAAAAATACATAAATATTTCAAAGATATATAGATCCATGACAATAATATTTGTAACTAGCTAAACACCCTGGCGTTGCTTACATTTCATGTAGACAGTGACCTTACTCTTGTTTTGAAAGTCAAGTGTGCAAATTGTCATCAAACTTGGAATAAAACTGTAGATTTGTATACAAATCAAATCCACGCCGCCCGCCCGCTGACCACTCGTCCGCCACAAACTACATATTTTTTATAGAATGTGCTAAGAGAAAAATACCTTAAAATGAATCTTAAACTTATCCTAAAAAACAGAATAATTAAACCGAAGTTTGATTGCATGACACACATACAAATTTTGGAATCATGATAATAATGTATTTGAATCTTTTTCGGGATATTACAGGGAAACAAAGCATTTTAAGTTTGCAGGATAATTAACTGTCAAATATAAGCTAAAACGCCACATTAAGCTTTCCATTTTTAAAGGATCAATAAATAATATAAATGGAACATTTTAAACTGGGATGGTATTTGTTTAATCAGAGCTTTTATCTTAAAACAAATGACATGAAAAATGGTTAAGACAAAACGAAAAAAAAAATTACAGATTTTGTCGAATATTTCACTGTCACATTAGTGAACATTAATAATAATTTAAGTTCCTTTCAAACCACATACGTGCAAATTTAAATAACCAAATGGGAAATGCGCGAAACAAAGTGGCAGACATTATAATGACTGAGCATTCGGTTGGTGAAACGCGCTAGAGGGAGCGCCCATTAAAACTTTAATTTCGCAAAGATAAAACAGAAATCTGCAATCATCCCGCTGAATTGATATCAGCTGTCGCGGGGGTATTGGTGGCGATTTGTTAAAGATGCTGTGAAGCAAGGATTGTAGTGTTCTATGCTAATTTTATACGATTTTAGAAGATAAGTACAAAACCAATGGCTTTCTGTACATTTAAAAATGTTATTTTCATATTTTGGAAGTTTTTTATAAATTAATATTTAGGTTTTATTATTGTGAAAAAAAAATTAGAAAAATAGTGCTTTTAATAATGTACTACAAGAGGTTACATTTCATTCGCAATGTTTGGTAATTTTTAATAAATTCAAAGCAAATTTATACCACCGTTTCAAATGCATACATTTTTTTCAATTCAATTATTAATTCCAGATCTTTGAAATTTTTGTGTGGTTGAATAAACTGATGAAATCAAAAAGAATGGATGGAGGAAAGTTCAGAGATGCCTGGCCAAAATAAACAAGTAGTTCTGTAAACTGTAGACCTCACGTAATGCTGATTATTCCGATAGGACAGCATGTAATGCTCATTCGAAATCTGGCGGAGTAATAAGGTACTATCCAACACGGCTACCATATTGACAGGATTGACCGGAAACGAAACATACATAACAAATTTGCAGACGAAATGTAAATCGCTCATGCTAAAACAGGACTTCGCTACGCTCAGTTAACTATAAACATACAATTGAATAAATTAAACGAGTATTAGACATATTAGAAACAGATGTTAACAGTATTGTCAAGTTGGCAGGTTTCAGATTGGCATCTAGTTAATGGTAGATATTTCATCATCTATTTCATAAAGTATTTTGGTTAGGAAAAAAAGTGCTCTCGCAAATGAAACTGAGTATTTAAAACTTTTAAACGATTCAGTGTTAGTGGCCAATCTTCACTTTTACGAGCATATTAGAGAAGAAAATTTGGGAAGATTATTTTATAATTTAGAACATTGCACGTTTCGTTTCTGGTCCCAGGACAGGTTAAAGGAACGTGAGCATGGTAGTCGGTTGAAACTGGTGACATTTTTTAAAGCAAAACGCTACGTATGGAGAGACTTCGGCGAACCATTAACCGTGATTGTGATCTGGTAGGTGTTAAATTAAATATAATATATTATATACAATGAAAAAGATTTATTCGTATTTAACTAATCCTTACCGTGTGTTTTCCTTTTATTATTTTTCAGAAAGCGTCAGTTGCGTGCACTTTTGAGAAATATATACGATTTAATCTTATATCAATAAAAAACACATACGTTTTCAATTCTTACATATCTGAAATAAGCAAAATAAATGTCAGTTTAAAGAATTAAATTTTAATTTAAATAAAATGAATAAAATAATAATGTTTCAAAACTAATGGTTTATCCATCAGGATTTTTTTTTGTACATTAACCCCATAAAGGAGGCCACGAAGAATATAAATTCCCTCAGGGTTTATTTCATCTTTTGGGATGCTGTGTGGATGTCGTTTTTAAGGAAAGAAAGGCGAGGAGAGTTCTGAGAAGGAAAAAGGTATGAAGACTGGGTGGGAATCTAGGGATCGGTGAGTCCAGGAATAACGGACAAATAAACATATCCCTACCAATCCGGCGCAAGGCAATGGGTCGATTGACCAGTTGGAAAGCTCACGGGTCTCCTCACCGCATCCTGAACACTCCTCACGATGAATCCGTGCACTCCTGTTAAATCACCAACGTAGCGAACCATTTGGAATGACCCAAACCCAAATCTCAAATTAAAATATATACCAGGATAATTTAAGAAACCATTGGTTTCGAAGTTTGTCGTACCTTTTTGATTAAATAGTGATGTAAACAAAGATATATATTTTTAAATAATATAATGCCATTGAATTAATTTGAAATGATTGAAGAAGTAAATATTATTGTTTGATACTAGGTTAAAAGTGGTCTGTAGCGTCTGAAGTCAGTAATGATACCACGCAACCTAAAACATGGTGAAACAATAAAACATATGTTATAGTACTGTTCACCGGTTTGGAACCCGCGCTATATTGTTTATGTTAACAGGTTAGAAAGAGTTCAGGAACGATTTCTCAAATTCCTCAATTTTAAATCATTTAACATATACAACTCTTACGACGAAATCGAGAAACATTTTCGAATCACTAAACTACTCAACAGGAGGATTGTCGCTGATCAGATGCTCTTGTATAAAATTATTAACTCTAAAGTTGACTGCCCGGAGTTGCTGAACAAAATAAATTTCCATGCGTCAATTCGATACAGCAGACAAAATACCATTTTCTACATTGATAGATGATTGCATTGACCAATTCCAACCAAAATGAATTTATGCAAAGGACATGTAACTACTATAATAATAAATTTGCAAATATAGACACTCGTGCTGACATATTCACTGCTAGTTACTATCACTACAGAATTTCATTGTATCACATTCTAACTCATATTAACCACTGTTAAAATGATTGTACCTAATATTTTAATATTACTTGCGTGGCAACTTTTCCTCATCCCTCTCCTCCCCTTTCCCGTTCCAACCCAAGTCTATTTAAGTATAGTTAAAATCACTTTTATATATTGCTGTTTATGGTAGGCATATTATAGGTTTATCGTTTACAGGTTAGTTTTATGTTTCTATATATATCTGTGAACATTAATAATTGGTCTATTTTTTGTTATTCTCTTATGTACATTATATTACTAAGACTGTTTATGTTCCTAAAATAAATAAATAAATAAATAAGGCCGCGCCTTGTTCCAGCCTGTAAATGCCTTGGCCGATTCTACATGGTTTAACACCAACGGAGGGTGTCTATGGGCAAATAAATATTTCTAACTTTTCTATGAAGCTTATAGAATATATTTACGGCACGTTCAAGAAAAGAAGGTATTCTCTCTATCGCCCCGGTGTATGAACACCATTCAGAATTGAAATGGATTAGGACACGTTTGGTAACCAGATCTTAATAGCCAGTTACTTCCCCGCCTTAATAATTCCCATGTCATTTTCTTCCCACTACCTGCAGCCTTATGACACACCTCAATCGGGGATACCATATTCACACTGGCTCCCGATAGATGGGAGCAGTTGAGACTCTTGTTTGGTTTCACATTAAAAAAGGTGGGAAATTGGGAAATGGTTAAGATAGGCAACTCTCTAAGGTTCTAAATTGCCTATTTTATGTTCACCGAAGATACCATACAGAGCATATTGTTACCAATCGCCACACTGTCAATTGCCGTTACGGCCTGTTTGATATTAACCGTGAAAAATTTATCCGAAACTTCTCAAATTCCTCCTTCAACCATTCAGCAGATTTGCTTCGGGTTCGCGACACCCAGCGGGTACAAATGACCGCACATTAATAAAAATAATATCCCCTTTTATTTTAATGGAAACAATTTGCGAGGGTGACACACATACAGACACACCGCCATTCCCCCGCGCGAGTGTGTTAGTGAGTGTGTACACACGGCGGCGCATGTGCGACGGAAATTCGACGATTTGTAATTATTACTACGTACTACGTACTACATACTTTTGTATTATATAATAATATATTCATATGTGTACGAGGTTTTTGAAAGGGATGGATTGGCGAAGATGCGAATATTTTTTCCGTAACTGATTGCTACTAAACATCCTAGACATAAGTGTCGAGTACTTTAGTGTCACTGTTGATAAATATATATAAGAGCAGACCCGTGAAAAACACTTTATATTATGCTAGTGAATCCATTTAATTAATAAATAACCCTTTCTTGAAAAAAGAAAAAGCGCAGACCGTTGAAAATCACAAAACGTGATTTTACTTGTCAACCGATAGAATTCATTTTAATTTCTATCAACCGATAGAATTTTAAACAAATGAATATACATTTCAAATATAGAATTTTAAATAAAAATCCGGTTAAAAGTAATATATTATAGGTATGTTCATAATTTTTAAATGATATTTAAAAGATATTTTTTTTAAATATTATGTTCGCTGTAAGTAGGCACTTTATTATGGCTTGTCTGAATTCTCGATACAATCACTTCTAATTTTGAAAATGACACTTAAATTCAAAATAAATCCGAGTACATTGAACCAGAATTACAATCACTTACTGACCCACAATCTAAAATAGTGTTAAATATGATTTAATATTTTCAAGGCCAAAAGTATTTTTGTTATTTGTTTTTGGAGTGTTATGCCGTGTTGCGCTAACTCTGATAACACATCTGTCCTGATGAGGGACACTGCAATACTGTCCGAAACGTTTGGCATTAATTTTCTCCTATTCCGCTTCACTCTTAATACACAATATTTCACTTTCAAATAAATGTATTTAGCTTTATTAATTCAAAACATGATTTATTATGTGGGGGGAGACGGAAATATATGCACTTTTAATTTTAATTTCGTTTATTAAGTCACTTACGCGATATGTCAATTAGTATGCGGCGCCGCCGAAAGCGACTATGTTCATATCAAGAGTTGGATTATATTCATAATATCGTAATTCATACCTACAAAGTATTTCATAGACACTGCTGCCAACCAAAAAAAAAATTAGTATTGCCATATAAAATAAATAATATCATCGTGTATAATTAATCCATATTAATAATGTAAGTCAATGTATTATTTATAACAAATAATCAACATATAATTAAATAAAATGACCCGAATAACAAACAAATAGAATAAAATGTGATTAAACGTATTCCGTTTAGGTAGTTTAGGTTAGGTTAGGTTAGAACATGGAAAATAGGTATTAGAATTAAATCACAAACAAGTCTATACAAACCTAGCGTAGCCCACATACTATTTGAAAACTGGGATATAACTCTAAAGGGGACGCGAGCAGGCGTTATTAAAGGGGCATTTGTTTGCTATAGAAAATCACAGTTAGATTATATATATTAATTTAATATTTTCAAGATTTTATTTTCTTTAACTGAATTAGTTCGTAGGTAGGTACTGTACCTAACCCGCGCACTGGCTAGGTAAATAACTCATTGTGGTATTTCCGGAAAATGTCAAATTATTTTGTTTCTTTGAAATCTCGTGTGACATATCGCGTAAGTGACTTAATAAACGAAATTAAAATTAAAAGTGCGTATATTTCCGTCTCCCCCGACATAATAAATCATGTTTTGAATTAATAAAGCTAAATCTATTTATTTGAAAGTGAAATATTGCGTATTAAGAGTGAAGCGGAATTCATAACCTTTACCCGTTTGGCTAAAGAAGGAGTCAGCGCAACACGGCATAACACCCCAAAATCAAATAACAAAAATAAAATAGTACTATTGAACATTTATTATCTTAATATATAAAAATCACGTGTCAGTGTGTTCGTGTTATTTCGTGGTATTTAGTGTTATAATATTAGATCTGTATTGGGTAAGGCACACTGTAGGAATAATTTTAAGAACCATCAATACTGAATTACCTTTTTTTTAAAGTTTGTTATACGAGTAGTTAAGCGCACTTGAAGTGAAATGACACTAAACTGCGCTATATAAATTCCATGTTATTATTATTCGTATAAGCTAATTTCCGAAGCTGCCCAACAGATTTCAATGAAATTTTGAAGTGTATGGTTGGTTCTAGCTTGAAATAAAAGATAGTTTTGGACCCCTGAGACCTAAAAAAAATTTCAACTAATTTTTTTTTTCTCATTTCTCATTCAAAAATACATACAACCACAAATTTTAACTTCCCTACATAGAAGGCTGTCTGTGGCAGGACAATGTCTGCCCGGGCCCACTAGTATGAATATAAACATACATTTCCAACACAAAAATATAACACCACTTTTGCTCAACCTCATTACATATATCTAGGGAAAAAATACTTCAACAGCCTACCCGAAAATATCAAAACAATAGAAAACGATATACACCTACTAAAAGCAATTATAGAGAAGTTCAATATAAAAAATACCAAAATGATGACACTATGTTTTTGATAATATTAATATTCATAATTACAAACACTAAATATTCTTCATCTTGATGCTCACCACTCCTTTAGACACAAGCGCCAGCTTCTATAGAAGAGGAACATTAAACAATCAAAAGCAGTGAAAACTAATTTTATGAATTATTTTAGTTAACATTAATGATTATAATCTGTAAATTGATTAATTATTAATTTTGGGCTAGAGCAGAGAAAGAACTGCTTAGATTAATAAAAATCAGGAAAATTTCATATCTGGGTCATGTACTTCGAGGGGAGAAGTATCACTTGCTCCAGTTTATTGAAAGGCAAGATAGAGGGTCGCAGAGGGCCTGGTAGGAGACAAATGTCTTGGCTGCGAAATATACGAGAGTGGACCGGCATTAGAAGTGTGGAGGAGCTATTCCGGGCAGCGCAAGACAAAGAGACATTTTCTAGAGTGATCGCCAACGTCGAGGGGACCTGATACGGCACATGAAGAAGAAGAAGAATTTAATAAATATTTAAAAAAAAAAAAAAATTTAAAATTTTTTTTTATATATATTCCAGAAAAAGAGTTTCCTGAAGATTTCTAGAATCCCAACTGCCCGGTGCCAATGGCAGCATGACAGATCTTCAATTACTGGAATTTTATGAGGCTGACTTAGATATGACTGGCTATTCATATCTGGTCACCAAACATAGGTGGTCTCTCATCAAAGCAAAACTAAATGTATTTCACTCTGGAAAAAAACTCCGTATAGCAGGCCTTGAAAAAAAAATTTTTCCTCAGGCACTTCGTCTTCCTTTGGGATGCTGTTTGGAGGAACTTTTTGATGAGAGGAATTAGTGAATACGGGCCTTGAAGAGACCAATGTTGTAGGAGGGAGGAATCACAGAGGCCAGAAAATCGTTCCACAGACAAAGGGATCAGGTACAGGTACAGGTGCCGAAGGGATCAATGACCCTATTTTCTCGGAGCATCTTCCATTGAAATAACAATAGAACATGGACAATATTTCCACATATCTTCTTTGCCGTAAAGATTGCAGTCCGTTTGTCTACTAAAAATTTTTTTTTATTAATTTGCTATCAAAGGGTTTTAGACCGGTGACCTCTGAGCCCAGAGTTAATATCCTTAATGCTCGTCTAGTCTTCCCAGCTCTGATTTTAATAAAATCTAGGCTTTTGTCCGTAAGCATGTGTCTCGATTTGCCCCTGTCCTGTTTACTCGCAAACCATTCATATCTGTGCGGACGCAGGAATATTAATGAAGCTCATGAATTATTTAATTTCCGGTGATTTGCTTGCTAATTATCGTTTAAAAGGTTTTCTGGGTGGGATCCCAACACTTTTCATGCAACCGACCAAATAATTACTTGTCAACGCATCATTATTACTTATTATAATAATTACCTGCTTTTGCAGTGTTTCCGCAATTTGCTTTTACTTTTAAAATATGGTTTGTTTCAGGCCGTTTAATTACTTAACAAAATTCAACCCTACGCGTACCTCTAAAATTCTTACATATTATTCCATATGTTCTTTGCTTCTCATTAATATTAGTTAACATGTATTTATACTAATTATTTTCCTGATTCCTGTGCAAAGTGAGAGATGGTTGACTAAAAATTGATCTATTTTCTCGATAAATAGACTTTTGAGAAACCTAGCTCCAAGGAAGTCGGGGACGCCCGAGGAAGACATGGCACGATCAAGTGAATCAGATACTCGAGTCAAGGCATGTCAAGAGTCAGAATAATAGAATAGTATGTTTGAGACGATGTATGAATGTGAATGAGGCAAGAAGTGTGTGCCAAGACCGAGTTGTTTGGCGGTCCGTCCTCTCTGCCTACCCCTTCGGGGAAACGGCGTGATGGTTAGTTAGTTAGTTAGTTAGATAGCTCCTGAACTTCCTTATCATTGTGCTAACTTTTCTGACAGTTGTTATGAAGCGGTGTTAAGTCTTATTTAAAAGTAATTATTTAAAACACCTCTTCAGAACAAGTACCATTCATAGCATTAATTTTGATTAAAATTATAGAGAGCACGGTCTGGCAACAAATAGACCGCCGGGCAGTCCATTGTTTGTTTCCGTTTCCTTTCGCTGGGTACTCTGGAATTGTTACACGAGCGGGACGGCCGTGTAATGATCGCACAGTCAATTAGATTATAATTCATTTTTACCCTGGATGGGCGATCGTATTAAAAAAGTGTACATCAGTATTCCTGATGCGGGTTATTCGGTTCTTTTTTACAAAAACCAAGTCGGTGCAGGCTCTATTAAATAAACGTCCGTATAATGGATGACCGTGTGTGTGTTCGTGAAGATCACAAATAATGTTCTACTGAAGTTTATATACGCGATCCCTTGCAAATCGTTATTCCGCGGACTCCGGGAAATGAAGCATTCACCTCAAGTGGCGCGATACAAGCCGTATTTTTCTTAATAAGATACGGATAATAAAATCACAAGCCCGGACGGCACCCGCTCAAGTAATCTGCCGATCAGCTCAATGGATGGATTCGCTCCATTAATGTTACATAAACGATAGACCCGATACGCTCCAGAACCGCTTATCAGCCACCTTGTCGGAGACGCTGGACCCGTCTCCTGGACCAAAGCCCTGATGGTGCCAGCTCGATCTGTCTGGGACAGACCACCGCCGGCCGTATGGAAGCTCCCCGCTCACTTTCCGTAATTAAGTGGTTAATCAGTTTTAGATAGAATTAAGAACCAATTTTTGATCCCTGGGGGTAAGTGCCGAGTCATAATATGTAACATGTTTACTTAAATATATTCTCCATGTTTTATAATGTGCAAAAACAAAACTACTGCTTTCATTTCACTACAATCAGTAGAACCTGTAATCCTTTGTGTGCCCATGCCTTGGCGACAGTTTCATGCTCTGCCCATCCCGAACATTACTCGAGGACCGAGTATTGGCGCGCAGAAAATCTGCAAAGTTCGGGATGGCATTTAATATAAAATATGGCCGGTAACAATTGGCGCCTCAACGTGTTTTGGCTCGTGGTGATTGCATGTTGTGCTGATTTTGGTGAAATGTTTCATGATTAATTGACATAATATTGTATCACATATGTCAAGTGATTTGAATATTGTTTCATAACCTCAAATACACTCAGTATTCTTGTAACGATAATTCATAATTTGCGTTATTCTATGGTAAAATCTTGCGTAAACTTTCATCTTTCATGAAATCTATGATTTATCTATGCTTTTGTAGCTGTCAAATTTTATGTCAACACTAATTGGTAAACAAGATGATTATATGGGAGGTTATGTCAAACTGTCTAATTCATAATTATTTACGATTATTTTACGATGTCATTCACTTGTTTGATCAAGGCATATTTGCGTTTTATAATATTATTAGATTTTTACGCTAATATACATAATATTAAAAACATTTATGTCGGCGTTCTACAATACAAATTGTAAGTCCACATTACAATCGATATGCGTTTTAATTACTCGTAAGTCAACAAACACTCAATATTATTTATATACATACCTACGTCATTTTTTTTCGCCCAAATTAAATGATATCTTTGATTGACAATTACATTAGGCCGACGTTTAATAACGTTTCACAATATAATAGGGTGGTCCATTTTTCGCAATTCTCATTAGGGTGGAGCATATTTTTTTTAACAATTTTTTTTTGTTTTTTTTCACAATTGTACAATAGAAGTTGAGCTAATATTACGTCTAATGATACTACAGCCGTCAATGAAGAGTTTCTTTTGTTTTATAAACAAAAAAAATTAAATATTTATTTTTCTCTTCTTTTACTTCTTTCTTTCTATCTGAACATCAAAGAACGTAATCATGTCTTCACCAATACCAATACCAAATATCAATGGGGCTTCGAAGGAGGTTCTCATTAAAGAACTTAAAGACAGGAATATTGATCCATCGTCGACTTCTCATGAGTTACGTTTACAGGCGCGCGCTTATAATAAAGAGATTAAAATACCTGCTATAAGTGAAGTGAATTCTGAATCATCGGATTCTGAATTAGACGACACAACCATTAAGAAAGCCCACATAATTAAACAAACGAAGATTATTTATAGGGACTCACACTCAAATAACGTAGACGGTTGGAAACTGAAATATGACGGAAAAAGTAGTGTAAGGGAATTCTTACTATTAATTGAGGAGAAATGTAGGACAAAAAATTTTAACCAGGATCATCTTGTACGCGTTTTTCCTGATCTTTTAGAAGGTTTAGCACTCCTGTGGTTCAGGTCTATTTACACTCAGGATTTGAAATGGGACGATCTTTCAAAACTTTTGATAAGACAATTTGAAGCAAACGACCTTCAAACAGATCTTAAGGTAAAACTATTTAACATGACACAACCTAAAGGTATGTCAGTGCTAGAATTCACTCTCAGAATGAAATCATTAAACAATATGCTTGAAGCTAAACTACCGGAATTAGAACTTTTGCGGTTGGCAAAAAAAGCTTTATTGCCTATGTATACAAATTTACTAGTCTCAAGAGATATATCGACATTCGAGCAATTGACTACTCATGCAGGCAACTTGGAATCTTATGCATCACTGTCGGATGATTTCGTATCTTTCAACGTTTCTCAACCAAAAGTAGACTTACCTGTCACTAATAAACCGGAGAAATTTGATAGTACTGCTAGACAAACACCTAATTTTAATAATAATAATATGCATAGACACCAAGGTTATAACCAAAATCAGTACAGAAAACCAAATAACAACAATTATTCCAACAACTATACTAAAGTTAGTCTTGGAAACAGAGATAATAATTATAAATACAATAAACCGTCTTCTTCTACTTCTAACACATATATAAAAACTGAACACGAAAATTCTAGAACGTTTTACAATAAACCATTCTGTTCATATTGTAAACTATCGGGACACGTTATAGAAGATTGCAGGAAGAAAAATTCAAGGTCTAACAATCCTAAAGTGGGAGCTATCAATGACAAAGCTCATAAAAAGTCAAAAAACTAGGTCGGAGTCTCTCTTGCTACAAGCCGTCCTTGGCGCAGAGGAAAAGCGAGTGGGAGAGTTGGCTCCGAATAGTTGATAAATTTCTTTCATCCCCATCAACCGGAACAGTGGGCCCGCTGCCACGGGAGATGGCTATTGAAAATGATAACCGTCCTTATACTTATGTACATATTATAAATAATTTCTACAGTGGAATGCTAGACAGCGGCGCTTCATTGTCATGTCTAGGAGGCAATAGTTATAAAATTTTTAAGGAATTAGGTATTAAGTTAGTTAAAGTTAAGTTTAGTGTTTATACAGCGGACGGTTCAAACCAACCAGTCTTAGGGACAATGTCATTGCCGGTCACGTATAAATCATCCACAAAGGAAATTCTTTTCTACGTCATCCCGACATTGTCGCCTTCAATTATTCTAGGAGTTAACTTTTGGAAGGAGTTCCACATCGCACCGGAACTGTTTTCGAAAGCTACTCTTCCTGTTTCGGAAGGAAATATTAGTGGGTTGCGGGCTATTCGGCCAGCCTCATCCCTAACTATTGAAGAGAACAGGGAACTCTCTAAAATAGTTAAAAAATTCGAGTCAATTTCTTTTGAAAAAAAGGGGTTAGGTCTAACACACTTAGTTAAACACAAAATAATTACAACAGGACCACCCATCAAACAGCGGTATTACCCTCTTTCACCCGCACGGCAGAAACAATTAGAAACAGAAGTTGATGAAATGCTAAAATTAGGGGTTATTCAACCTTCTCGTTCACCATGGTCCAGTCCAGTAATAATTGTAACAAAAAAAGACGGAACAGCTAGATTCTGCCTTGATTCTCGAAAAATTAATAACGTCACGGTACGTGATAGTTACCCTCTTCCCTATATTGCGCGTATCCTAGATAAACTGGGCGGTGCCAGATATGTTTCCTCGATTGACCTCTCCAAGGCATTTTGGCAAATAGCCTTGGACAAAAAATCATGTGAAAAGACAGCATTTGTTGTTCCTGGGCGGGGCCTCTTTGAGTTCACTCGCATGCCGTTTGGTTTGAAAAATGCTCCTAGCGAATTACAAAGACTAGCGGATGCATTGTTTGGACCTGATTTCGATGATAATGTTTTTTGCTATTTAGATGACCTTATATTAGTATCGGAAGACTTGAAATCACATTTAAACTTGTTAAATCGGGTGTACGAACGTCTACGAGACGCGGGTCTCACCATTAACTTAAAAAAGTCAGAATTTTGTAAAGCCGAGCTTAAATACTTGGGCTATATGGTGGATTCCCAGGGACTTCGCACTGATCCAAGTAAGATAGATAGTATTAAAGATTTTCCTATACCGAAAAATGCTAAACAAATTCGGGCATTTGTTGGCCTGTGCGGTTACTTTAGACGGTTTATCAAGGGATTTTCAAGCATTGCAGCTCCTTTAACAAGTATTACTGGTTCAAATAAGGGAATTAGTAATTTTAAATGGTCACCGGAAGCTGAATCCGCATTTATTGCACTAAAGCAAGCACTTACTTCTGCCCCAGTCTTAAGTTGTCCAGATTTTTCGAAACCCTTCGCTATACACTGTGACGCAAGCTCCGTAGGCATTGGGGGGGTATTAATTCAAACTATAGATGGACAGGAGCACCCTATTGCTTATTTTTCGAGATGCTTAAACGTTCACGAACGTAATTATGGAATAACTGAGCGCGAACTTTTAGCCGTACTAGACTCCGTTACACACTTTAGACCATACATTGAAGGAACTCATTTTACAGTTGTAACCGACCACTCAAGCCTAAAATGGTTAGGTTCTCTGTCCAACCCCAGCGGTCGTCTCGCGCGTTGGAGTTCACGCCTATCCCAATTCTCGTTTGACGTAATCCATCGTAAAGGTACTCAACACATAGTCCCAGATGTCCTTTCGCGAATGGATCTTGCCGAAATCTCCATTATAGATTCAGGAAATATTCAAGATGAGTGGTATCAAAATATTTGGAAGGGTTGTCAAGAATTTCCCCAACGTTTTCAGAACTTCCAAATTCGGGAAAACGAACTATTTCGTCACACGAAAACTCGTTTAGCACTGTGTGAAGACACTGCGTGGAAAAAAGTAATTCCTCAAGAAAAAAGATTAGACATTTTAAGTAGTGTTCACGAGTCTATTCGATCTTGTCACCCCGGCGTTTTTAAAACTTATAAAAAAGCACAATTACGGTATTTTTGGCCAAATATGTACAGAGACATTAAACAATTTGTAAATCGCTGTACGGTCTGTAAGGCCCACAAAATCAGTACGGCCTCACCTAACGGTATTTCATCACATCCAAAAAAAGTTACACGTCCAATGCAAATGTTATCGTTGGATTTGGTAGGTCCATTACCGAGAAGTTACTCTGGTTTTACCGTTATTTTATCCTGTGTCGATGTTTTTTCAAAGTTTACCTGGCTGTTCCCGTTGCGCAAAGGTACCGCGCGAAGCATTGTGAAGAGTTTAGAAGAAAGTATCTTTCTTGTACATGGCGTACCGCGCACCATTGTTTGTGATAACGGCCGTCAGTTTGTATCCAAAGAATTTAAGGACTTATTAAATAATTATAATATACCTCCTCCGTTTTATAACTCTTATTATACCCCTCAAAATAATGTGGTAGAGAGATATAACCAAACTTTGGGCACCGCATTATCGATATTAGTTGAATCAGACCACCGTAATTGGTCAAAATTTTTACCACAAATACAATCAGCTATGAACAATTCCGTAAATTGCGCTACGGGTTTTACACCTTATTTTCTAATGCATGGTCGGGAGCAAATATTAGACGGTGATTTGCATCGTAACCCTATAGCTGATACGGAATCTAATTCACAAAATTGTACTAGTCAGAGAATCTACGCACAAAAATTAGAAGAACTGTCATCAGTTTATGAGCAAGTCTCAGATGCTTTACTAAAAGCTTATCAAAAAGGAGCAAACCATTATAACCTGCGGAGAAAACATGTTAGTTTTCAAGTCGGAGACAGGGTTTGGCGTAGAAATTTCGTCCAATCAAACGCTTTAAATTACTTTGCACAGAAACTAGCTCCACGCTTTGTGCAAAATATAGTCGTGAAGAAAAAATCAGACTTAATCTATACATTAGCAGACCTCAAAGGTAAGGAAACTGGTAACTTTCACGTGAAAGACATCGTCAAGTCAGAAAATATACCGGATTAATATGTTTCTGATAGTGCTTTGGTGGGTCTGGCCACCCTACCAAGTACTCTCAATTAATTAATATTTCAAATATTTTTCAATGCACGGGAGCACAAAGCGGCTTGATCACCCGAGTTGGAGCGACCCAGCATTATGACAGTCCTTAGTCCTGTCCTAGTTAATTTTCTTTTAGAAAATATAGAAATTTCGTAAAATGGTTAGTATAATCGGTAAATAATAGAAAGAAACATAATAAATTTAGTATAATACTCTAGTATCCTACTCGAGTTTGTTACACGACAATGATGTTGTTCAGATAAGCTTATAGGAAAATAATTAAAAAAAAAAAAAAAAAACGACTTGAAATATGGCTTTGACTAAACAAGTGAAAGTTAGGTAGCATGGGATATATAAACTGCCCAAATCTTGGAATGCACGGTGATACTTTTCCACTATCCCCGTATATTCTAGGTTTCTTAATATATACTTATGTTCATATTGTATACGTTCGCCCGTTACTTAGAAAGTGAAGATGTACCGGTCCAGTACATCTTTGTTTTCTAAGCAGTTTTAAAAATTTTATTATTAAGAATTGAATTTTACCAAATATATTTTTGTTTACTTTATTATAATTATCTTGTCATGTTTGGAAATGGTATACTTATGTTAGTACTCTTGATATTTTGTTTAATAATTTCATAGTAATTAATGATACAATTATAAGAGCTGGTTCAGCATATGTCTTTTCCTTAAATTCCTTCTATAACTTTAGTTATATTTAGTAAAAGTAAGTTTTATCTATAAATTAGTACAATAATACAATTTTCTACCAATTGCACCATTTACAACAATGGATGTATACAATTTTCGACCAATGGCTCCATTTACAACAATGGATGTATACAATCTTCGACCAATGACTCCATTTACAACAATGGATGTATACTACTACTAATTGCACCACATCTATAAGATTGGTTGTTGACAGTTCCACTCGATTAAACCACCTTACACACCTGCGTGTGTGTAAAGGTTAAAAGTTTTTTCTACTATTACGAAATAATGCTTTCCAAGGATGATTATTTTGTCTTATTGTATAAATTCTCTTCGAAAGACTTACCCAATAACCAGGTCAGGTAGAGTAGATAGAATTTCTTCGAAGTGTGTTTTATCTCCAACGGAGAAGTAGACTCAGTGAAAAGTGAGGGTTGGTTTACCTCCCTAAAAAAAAAAAGTGTTGCCTGAGTGGCTTATCGCCCTATTAAAGGGCCAGTGAAGCTTTAACGCTTAAGTTGTTTAGATGTGTTGAGAAGAACAATAATATTTTTTTATATACCTACAGGTTTACCTACAATTTTGTTTAAGAATATTTTCCGTCACAGATGTAACGCTAACGGCAGTCTTCGACAATCGTCAATTTATCATCACCCGGTATTCCGATACTGTGGGTGCTTGCAGACTCCGTTCACGTAATATCTTCTAAAATTTGTAATTAAGTTACATTAATCTTAAGTTATCTTTAAGTTCTAGAATGGATGAATCGCAGGCTCAACCATCCGGCTGCACGCTCGATGGGTGCGATTGAAGCTGCGGCACACCCATTCATCATAAGTTTTGCTATCCAAATCGTAGATTTTGTCTTATTCCTTACTTATCTTACAAATTATGATGCTCATGTATAATTGTTGATTGTTTTTTTAGAAACCCAGAGGATCTTTTCAAGCTTAGTTATTGCAGTTGTAGTTTTTTTTAGAGTTGTATTAATGTTTGGGGACAAACATTTGTGTGGCGCGGGGGGTAATGTTATGAAGCGGTGTTAAGTCTTATTTAAAAGTAATTATTTAAAACACCTCTTCAGAACAAGTACCATTCATAGCATTAATTTTGATTAAAATTATAGAGAGCACGGTCTGGCAACAAATAGACCGCCGGGCAGTCCATTGTTTGTTTCCGTTTCCTTTCGCTGGGTACTCTGGAATTGTTACACGAGCGGGACGGCCGTGTAATGATCGCACAGTCAATTAGATTATAATTCATTTTTACCCTGGATGGGCGATCGTATTAAAAAAGTGTACATCAGTATTCCTGATGCGGGTTATTCGGTTCTTTTTTACAAAAACCAAGTCGGTGCAGGCTCTATTAAATAAACGTCCGTATAATGGATGACCGTGTGTGTGTTCGTGAAGATCACAAATAATGTTCTACTGAAGTTTATATACGCGATCCCTTGCAAATCGTTATTCCGCGGACTCCGGGAAATGAAGCATTCACCTCAAGTGGCGCGATACAAGCCGTATTTTTCTTAATAAGATACGGATAATAAAATCACAAGCCCGGACGGCACCCGCTCAAGTAATCTGCCGATCAGCTCAATGGATGGATTCGCTCCATTAATGTTACATAAACGATAGACCCGATACGCTCCAGAACCGCTTATCAGCCACCTTGTCGGAGACGCTGGACCCGTCTCCTGGACCAAAGCCCTGATGGTGCCAGCTCGATCTGTCTGGGACAGACCACCGCCGGCCGTATGGAAGCTCCCCGCTCACTTTCCGTAATTAAGTGGTTAATCAGTTTTAGATAGAATTAAGAACCAATTTTTGATCCCTGGGGGTAAGTGCCGAGTCATAATATGTAACATGTTTACTTAAATATATTCTCCATGTTTTATAATGTGCAAAAACAAAACTACTGCTTTCATTTCACTACAATCAGTAGAACCTGTAATCCTTTGTGTGCCCATGCCTTGGCGACAGTTTCATGCTCTGCCCATCCCGAACATTACTCGAGGACCGAGTATTGGCGCGCAGAAAATCTGCAAAGTTCGGGATGGCATTTAATATAAAATATGGCCGGTAACACAGTCTTGCAGTGTCCATTTTCGGTGCAGTTGTTCAGTGTTCATAACACAATTACATATCACAAAAATCCACCTTCTTACAATATTGTTACATAATATAATACTATTTGTTTGCTTTCCTGCCTATGGAATTAACGAATGAAAAATATGGTACGTTATGATATACACGTTCATAGATGGTTTAAATTGAATTTTTTTGTAAAAATACACTTTTAGCATGTTATGCTTCCACTGTAATGATTTTTTGGTATATTTTGCCATTTTTCCAAAACTGTTTTGGAAGATCGATTGTCATAATGTCCCATATTTATAGAACCTAAAAATATCGGATTGACAGTGAAATGTAGGTGGATTCATTGGCTTTAAACAACAGTAAGCAGTTTCATAAGTTTTCGTATTAATATTTTGAGGAATGGTATTAATTAAATAGTATAGTAAATTTTTATATATATATGTATATATGACACCAATCTCTCCAGTGGCAAATATTAAGACGAATTATTTGTGTGCCCTCTTACATACGCAATATCAGTATGAATAAATAGTTTTGTCAACTACAATATTGGATTGAATCACCGAAACAATTGAATTGAATCAAGTAAACTCTAACAATAATAAAAATTAGAATACTTGGTTATAACCTAATTATTAAATTTGATTTACATTAAATTTAATAAAAAAAAATTAAAAGAAGATATAATAAATGCAGTTCTATGAATTAAAAAATAACAATAAATAATATTGGTATACTAAATCCACTTTTATTAGTCTTATTTAATTGCTTAAAATAACCTTTTAAACTTCCGAATCACCGTGTAAATGGAAAAGAATTAATCACGAATCGATAATGATCTAACACGTTGATTTTATTTTGAGTCTGCCGAAGAAAAAGCGGCCGTAATGCCGATCTAGATAAGAGAGGAAGGGGTACAATCCTTAAGCTGTGCTAAGTGCTTAATTAGCGTGCGCTTTCGGGACAGATTTCATCTGGTTAACCCTCGGAATGCTGCTGTTGTGGGAATTTATTTTTGAACTAACCGAAATGTAAACATTTTGAAAGATATCTGTCTTTTGAATCGAAATATTTTCAGCTAAGATGCATTTTAATAACAAACAGAAATGCATTTGAAAGAGGGTCGTTACTTTTGTTGGTGGACATTGACCCAACAACCTCACAATATAAATTAATTCATTTATTTTTCTTAAATATATTTAATTTAAAAAAAAAAAAAAAATCTTTGGTTTGAGCATTTGATTGCCTACAATTTTCCTAGATTATTATACTAAATATAGCATCATAGACCTCTTCTCGGCCTTTAGTTTCCCAGCATTACGCCTTGCACTCCTGCGGATCTCCACATTCGTCACACGATCATACATTGTTTTACCACACATCATGGGATCTAATTTCAACAGCATTCAATCTACTTTCAATCCTTTCTCTGCCAGTTCCATGACTCACTTCCATACATCAGGGTAGGTGCCAGCACTGCATCGTGGACTGCTAACTTTATATGTTATTTAAATTTGATTTTCAGTTTGGGTTAATTCAAAAGTTCCTCTCTTCAGTACGAAAAATACAATCATAAATTTACGTGTGCCCAGAATTTCCATAGTATTTTTTTTCTTCTATAAAATAAGCAAATATGACTAATTATTATGGGTAATTTATTATCCCGTCGCTTTTTATTGCGGGCAGAATGCACCACTTCAACAATCACCAGGAACAGGATCACATGGAGATGAATGATGGACTCGCCGAACGTCACAGCAGTGCTGCCAGGGTCTCTTATCTATCTGAGGTGTCAGCGCTTTATTAGCAGCAGACACACACCTAGACGGATGATGAACCTCGTGCTGGCGCTGTTGGTGGATGCGGTGGACTCTCTCGCTGCAGCAGCTGGACCAGTTTCCTCACCACCTGGGATTCTTGCTGCAGAGTCTCCATCTTCTATCTTCGTGTCACCTGTTTCTGTACTTCATTTTACTTAACTTAAATTCAGTTTATTCTTGTAATATTTATATTTTTTTAATACCTGCATCAACCGTAAAGCGCCCCTGAGGTGATATCTCACAAAAGCGGCGCTATACAAATTGTCCAATAAATAAATAAATAAATCGACTATATGAATAAGCAAACATGACTACGCGAGTTAACAGAACTGACTCTCATTATTATGAGGGGTTAAGAGGTCAAGTTTATTGTTCTAATAACTTACTATTTAAAAGATTAACATTGACGTTTTACAGATCAGTGTTCTAAGTATGTGTTTATTGGTAGTCTAAGTATCTCTACGTTCCTACTGCAATACTTTGCATCCGACCAAAGATCATCCAGAAAACTTTTTTCATCAAACCATGAGATAAGTTACTGCTTTTGCAGAAAGTATACAGCTACCATAATTCAGGCATTTGCCTAGTTTGATATTCGAAAACTATTAAAAAAAAACATGGTTTTGCACCACAACTTCACAAGTACTGGTTTGACCAGCGGGTTCCCAATGGTTTCTAGAAAACGTTTTCTGAAAAAAAAAACTGTAATGGAAACCACTAGATAACTAACACAATTTTCTTTTTCCATTCTTATCGTATCGAGATTTAAATGGTAGAATACTCTTAGGTGACATTAGGGGAACGTTTTCAAAGTATTTTATATTCTCATGGGTAAATTAAAAAAGATCTATTATCCATAATCAATTTATTTACAAATCAAACTCGTTATTATGAACGTAGGATTATTTCACTGTCCCAATCAATTTGATCGAAATTAAAATGTACCTACATAAAAAAATCAATAAGAAGTTATGTACCAGCAAAGAGTACATTTCGGAAGATTTCTTTGGTCTAAACCAATTACCACTTCATATACATATCTATAGTAAATCAGGTTACACGATAAAATTACATATTTCTACGAATATCACTGACAAAATTATCACGGACCCAATTAGTCCAGGCTGAAATTACAGACGCAGAGATTAACACCTACTGAAATTACAAACGTCGAAATAACCTATCCAAACCTTTTTTTCAATACGAGATTAAATTATTACACTTACCACTATGTGTAATTTCGACCATGTGTAATACCGTCCGGGTGTAATTTTGACTCTAATATTTGCAAGTAAAATTCATGTCTGTGAAATTCCATACATGTATAATTCTGATAGTGTAACACTTGTTCGTAAAATTAACGTTGGTATGGTAATTCTGGTATTGTAATATTTGTTTGAAAAATCAGGTTTGTTTAAATTATAATAAAACACGCAATTCCACACGTGCATTATTCTGAAAGTGTAATATTTGTATGTACATTGCAAGTATGTGTAATTCCGTACGCGTGTAATTCTGGTAGTGTAATATTTGTACGTAAAATGAACGTCCATGTAATTCACGTCTATGTTACTGCTTATCATTGTATATATATGTATTTATGCAATTACTTTCAACCTTTTTCCCACTGCCCCACCGGTTAGGCGGAGATCTTGATGGTACAAGCCAAGGTTAAGGATATACATCGGCCGGGTTAACTACGCTTAATGACCGCGGTCCGGTCTTGTTCCACTCTCTTATTGTTTCCTCTTTATTTCGATGCCGTTGTTCCTTATTCTTATTCACGTTCTTTTTTTGTTATTTTCTTCGGCCCGACAAGAATGCAGAGAAAGCTGTATATCGAGAGTACACGCAATAAATAATTTAATAGTAAAGGAATAAACTTTTTAGGACTTACATACAGATTTTGGCATTGCATTCGGTGTGGTCACATTTAATTCATATAATATTTACTAGGCCACTCTTTCTATATTAAGGAATTCATCTTTTAAAGTTTTTGAGGCTAGTTCCTACGTATTATTATTAGTTCCGAACAAGGCCGTCCCTAAGCCGAACGGCCCCTCAGGGCGCTAGTAAAAATCTCAAGGACGCTGTATTAGTATTATTAACGATAGGTATTATCAGCGCCTTGTCTCCTTGGCTCATTGGCGTCCTTGCAAGTGGGCGCTCGGAGCATCCACTCCAATTGCACCTGCAAAGAGCCCGCCCTGATAGGTGGAAGATTGAAAGATGTTGAACCGAATCAATATTATAATTTTTATTGCTTTCTACTTTTTTCTTACTTTTTAATATTTTTTTAAATATTCCAGAAATCCTGACGTCTGAATTTATATAGTTGACTTTAAGCATCATTTTAACCCTTAAATTTTTGTTCGCTACCACTTTGTTTCAATAAAACTACCCCACTTTATCGTTCTGTCAATCATCCCCCCATCACACGGAGCGGAAACAGAACAATTTCTTAACAAATTCGCTTTCCGCTGAAATAAACTGAGTAGGTGACGTTATTTTAAGGGATTGAATGCCAATTTCCTCAAGCAATAGAGTATTAAGTGAGAAATGATTGACAGTTGGAAACTGCCAAATTATCATTATTTTTAAATGAAGTTGTTTCGTTATGCTGACAAATTGTATTTTGGCAATCTGCTTTGTGATTAAATCAAATTGTCTGTATTGAATTAGTAAGAAAAGTTATCATGCTATTTAAAACTCGAATGGTTTTGACTTAAGTACGATAATTTCGTTCATTGTACTGTGCACAATTTTTTTTAATTTGCTGCAATTTGGCCGATAAGCCAAACAGTAAATAGTTAAGCACTCACAAATATAAAAAACTCGTATTTTCGAGTTGGTGATCAAGCTGTAATATTTATCAATAAAATAATAACAAAATTTTTATATAATATGTTAATCAGATGTGGCCTTAATTTTTTTCCACGAAACTAGCGAAAATGTGCTAATATCATATATCGCAGGTAGCAATCGCCTTGTTATTTTTATAATGCCACTTTATGTAAATGTAATATATGTACTATATATTTTAATGTAAAAATACATGAATGTATTCAACCATGATGAAGGTTCAGGTGCACAGTAAAATACTAAATTAAAATAAAATGGTGTTAAAAAAATATATGTTCTAAATTCAAATGTTAGTAAAAACATTATTTATCACTTTACACAATTCACAAAAAAATAAGATTTATGAATTATTATATTATATTATAATGATTGTTTTGTCTTCAGAGGAAAATTGGAAAAAATCATAGAAAAATGCAAAGGTATTATATTTATAACACTTTTTCTGGGTTGTAAATTAGTTTATTGTGTCATCGGATATTTAAATATGTACAATTGCACCGATATTAAAAGAATCGAATGTTGTATTTCTATGTTCCTAACCTATAAACATATTTACAGATTGATGAACTCAGATCTACGCTCAACAAAGTCATTTGTTCGTTATTCCATTTATGAAAGAATCTGAAACAAAAAGGAAAACACAATTTATATTAGGCAAACCTTGATCGTACGTAATGTATTACCGTTTAAATATACACGTCTATAATACCTAATAGATCCCTAATAAATGTAAATAAAGCCATTTGAATTAACGATGAACATTTACAGGTACACAATATTTTTATTTACTACAAAATAAAGAAAATAGCAAAATTTTAATAAAATTCCAAAATTCACATCGTGCATAAAAATGTTTTATTAATATTTATTTAAGTATATTATATTTGGCCGCACAACGCACTGAGCGGCTCCCAACTAGCAATATACAATAAAATTGATAAAATAGCAAAATGAAATGTATGAGATCACAATTGTGTATTTGGATTCCAGACGGCGTTTTTTTATTCTTAATTTGGATGAAGATGTTTGGAAAATGATTAATTCAGATTTTTTAGACTCAAAATATTTACTTGATTTATGTGTAATCGAAAATCATATATTTTTACAACGTCAAATAACTATGTGAGTATATAATGTAAAAGATCTATAATTATCTTATTTCAATGGACCTGAGTAGGCCATCCGTTACATTAAAAAATAAACTGTACTTCGGATTCCCTACCAAAGTTCTTGCCTATGTATCAGAAATTTACGTCTTTTTTGTATATGCATATAAACGGTAGGTATTATGTTTTTAATTTTTATGTGCTATTTTTTATAATTAACAAAAAAAAATTGTAATAAAATGCAAATTTCACTTTCTGAAAACATAAATATGTAGTTTTCTCTATTGTCAAAATTCTCAATATTCGACTTCTTTTACAAATATAATTTTTCACAAATGTAACGATTTTTCTTGTTATTAATCATATCTTATAATTTATTGAATGTGTATTTAAAGATTATTATAAATACTGAACCAGAAATTTATTCACCTAAAGCTTTGATGAAATTGTTTTTGTTGATATTTATTTCTCTTTGAGAAAACGCTCCTCAATTTCTTGGCGCATAGAATATTTCTTCTGATTAATGCAGCTTGATATTATAAATATAAAAGTTTAAAAATTTAAAAATAATGACATCAACAGGGTTAATATAATATAATGCCTGAATAAAGTATTATTATCACAGAATTGATTTCATAAGCTTCATTTTTCCGTTTTGATTTCATAATTATTTATTTGCTAGTTGAGAGTGGCTTTGCGCATCATGCGGTCTAATATGGAGGACTTCAGCCTTTTTTTCAATACTGCACAAAATTTATGGCCATCTTAAGTCAGAGGAACTTTGATATTCCCTTCTTGAGACATGCTTAGCTACTCAGATCTAGTCACTAAACTATACACACTTTAAAACCATTTCAAGCAACTTTTTCAAACCGAATGCACGAATAAAAATTAAAAATATCTTAAAATTATTAGTATTCCTGTTAAAAACGGAACTGCAGGCCGTTAAAGAATGAAGTGACAGATTTCCTAATAAACTATGAGTAAAACACGAATCTGTTACGACGATGTTGGAACACGTGTTGTAAAATTATAATATTTTCGCATTTCGTTATTATGCAGGGTGTATCGGCATGTACCCGACAAACTTTAACCACCTATTCCTTAGCACATTTGGAGTAAAAAATGTTATGGGCACTTTGCGGTCCGGTAACATTTTTTTTTAATAAAAAAATTATCATTCATATTTTCATCACATGTCACCAATGTTTTATCCTTTGTCAAAGTTTGAAAACCCATCCGGCAATATTTTATTCGAGTTTCGTTGAATAATGTACTTACGTACCTACATTGGCACGCTTTTACAATCACAATGAAATGGCATGGCACCATTAGTCTCATTTTTAACTATTATTATTTACTGTGTATAAAAGAGCGAGGACGCTTTTTGACACATTCGCTAATTACAACAGTTGAACACGAGAAACAATGCCAATGACAGTGACGGAGTTTGGACAGCAAAGTGCCCATAACATTTTTACTCCAAATGTGCTAAGGAATAGCTGGTTAAAGTTTGTCGGGTACGTGCCGATACACCCTGTATAATAACATGATAAACGCGGCAGCATTAACACGTGTTTCCATATATCATGAAAGTAACTACTAATAGATTAGGAAATTGCCTGCTTTCACCCTTTTAACAGGTTCCAGAATGGAAGATACTCTCAGTATCGCCCTGGTGTAAGTGCACTATTCAACATTGAAACGTTGCTAGAAGTAGCTTTGGCCGTGATTGGTGACAAGATCTGAATAGGCATGTACTTCCCCACCTCCCTCTTTCCCATCTCCTTTCCCTCCCCGCTACGTTCAGCCTCACAACATACCCTAATTGGGGATGCCATAGTCTCACTGGCTTTATAAGATTGGGAGCATTTGGTGCTCTTGTGCAGTTTCACATATAAAAAAAGATTTTTAATAAATCAGCAATACTCATTTTTCTCTTTGCGGTAGTCTTTCGCCACGGCAATAATGAGAGTATATTGAATGGAGAAAAATGAGTACGGTTTTGTATCAAGATACTGTTAAAAATGTGACTACATGATCATATCCTAATAAAATATTAGTCATTAAAAAAATATATCATGTTCCACGCAGGTGGCCTTGTCCGAATATGTATAGTGGACAAAATGCGATGATGTAATTATTTTTTAAAACACGTATTCCGACTTCCTCATAATATATTAGTGCTTTACTGATAGTTCGTTAATAAATTAGTCAAATTCCATTTTAAACAAGAAAACGAGTAATTTAATAAATTGACTTTAATACATGTCGGTCACTTTTCTCCGTGTGCATTCTAGAATCATGCACACATACGCATTTTGTTTTAAAATTAGTAAATAATTACCTGTTTAGTTAATCTTGTCGGGAAATGTATGCATTTTAAATAAATTTTTATAATTACCGTTTGCGTTAAATTTGAGGAGTTGCCGATGAAGCCCGTAATGACATCGGTTGTAGCGGTGATGCCTGCGGTGAACACTTTATTGAAGGCATCGAAAATGCCAGCCTGTAAGAAACATCAAAATTTTTTACAAAAGTAAATAAAACCCTGGCTATTCAATAAATTATACATGATATTATTACTGTTTTTTCCCAATCAAATTAATAAGAAAATTTACGACAGTGAAGATATTTTGATTTTATTCTTTTGTTGACGAATATGCGCAATTTTTCAACAATCTTTAAACACAGAAATTGGTAGGAACTGTGGGAAGGTGAGAGAAGCAATTTTAAGTAGTCTGCTGTTTGATATTTCTCAAATTTATTTCATGGTTTAAAAACAATACCGTAAAATCAGGCTGAAATCAACCGGTTGAGGAGTAAAATTTCATATTTACAAAATATATACTACTGTTGTGAAAATTATTTTTTGAATTAATGTTTACCTCAGATTACGGAACTTTTATAAAGACAAACAGTAACATAAAAAAGGGGGAAATATTACGGGAAACTGACAACACAAATTGAACTAGCGGCAGCTAATACTGCTAGTAATGGAATTATCAAGTCTTTTAAAAGGTTTTCAACGATCAGCAATGCGAAAACCTTCAGAAAAATGTCTTATCCGTTACTTTCAGTTTATTTGTTTTCCCGAACGTATCGCTTTATATCAATTTAATAGTCCTTCTTCAAATCAATTCTTATGTAAAAGCATAAAGCAACATGATCAAAAAAATTTTTTAAATACCCTTTTATTTTTCAGATTTCACCATTTTAATGGAAAATTAGCACATTATTTTAAAACTTCAAAATTTATAAATATCTCTATATACCTACCAACACAATGTTAACAATCTGTAATAATGTTCTTAAATTACTAAATAAATAAATTGTCATAGAGAACTCCGTCCACAGATTCATATTTAAACAATATCAAAAAATTGACGGGTAAATATTTCCAAAAACGCAAACAAAGTTGTTCGTTGTTCTGAATATTTTAAAAGGTTTATTCTGTAAACACGGTCCAAGTAATCAGGCACCTAATCTCCAGGAGACCTCTCAGCGGCAGTGAGATAGAAAAACACGAACTCCAAACTGAATTGAATCACGAAGCCGCATTTAAAGATTCAATATTTGTCCATCGGACGTTGTTCAACACTGGATAATTAAATAATCATCCAAAAAAGAAGTATAAGATTTAGAAAAAAGACAACTGATCAAATAATGTCATAGAGACAGAGGCTCTCTACCAATATTATTTACAATACATAGGAAATACCAACACGTATGTGTTTTCTTAGTTTAAATATTAGTAAAAAATACACAAGAGCTTGACAGAAGACTATTAAATCAAACAAATGTTAAATAGATTTAAAACACGCCCTGAAAAAGAAATAAACTCAAAGGTTAATATAATAATAATAATAATAAGCCTTTTATTCTGAACTTCTGTTAGGTACATTAATATTAGAAATATTTTGTTTGTTATAATATATCCCGAAGCTCAGTTTGCCTCTTGGCATAGGCCTCCTCTAACAATTTCCATTGGGACCTGTCACGCGCTACTCTTCTCCATTGATGTCCAGCCGTGAGTTTTAGGTCGTCTTCCCATCTCATGTGTTGACGTCCTCTACTTCTCTTGCCATCTCTGGGATACCAGTCAGTGACATTTTTACACCATTTCTCTTGTGGGTCTCGGATCATATGACCTGTCCATCTCCATTTTTGTTGGTCTATTCGGGTAACTATATCGGCAACATTAGTTATCTCCCTTATTTTGCTACATCTCACTCTGTCCTGTTTTCTTATTCCTGTCAAACTTCTCTCCATGGCTGCCAGAGAGCTCAAGTTCAAAAAGTTCAAGATCAAGAGAGGAGTAAGACAGGGAGACCCTCTATCACCAAAATTATTCTCGGCTGCTCTAGAAAGTATCTTCCGCAAACTAGATTGGGAAAAATATGGTATCAACGTGCAAGGTGCAAAACTGAACCACCTAAGATTTGCAGACGATATAGTCCTATTCGAGGAAAACCCAACGCACCTAAATAAAATGATAGAATCACTAAACGAGGAAAGTGTGAAGGTCGGCTTATGCATGAACAAAGACAAAACAAAATTACTTACAAACTCTGATCCAGTAACTATAAAAATTGACAACCAACCACTCGAATATGTGTCAGAGTACATCTATCTTGGACAAATAATATCACACAAAGATCAAACCACTAAAGAAATCGAGCGAAGAGTAGCAAATGGATGGAAGAAATACTGGTCTTTGAAAGAAGTCTTGAAATCCAAGGAACTAAGTATGCAAATAAAAAGGAAAGTCTTCAAGACGTGTATAATTCCAGTCATCACCTATGGATGCGAAACTTGGGCACTCACCAAACGCCACAGAGAAAAGTTGGAACTCAAAGGTTAAACATTGATAAAAGAAATTTATAGTTAAGCGGATTAAGGAGAGTTTTTTTCATCACAAAACAAAATAAAAATATTCGGGTGTTATTATATATGTTATAATATAATCAATCACCTTCTACTAAGAAACCTCGAAACTTTCCATATTCCTTTCCAGACCAACTTTATATTTTCCCAATTTTATGTGCAAAGGTGTATTCTAGGTATATTTTAACCTCAACTGCAGTGTATTTAAATAAGCTAATGCGGTCCCGTCATTATTAAATAATTAAGAAAACAATACCATTTAATGTGGGGAAAACAGATTTCAAAGTACCCTACAGAATATTGTCACAATTATTTTACTTAATAAATCGGTTCAACAGTAATAAATCATTTAACAAATCATCAAAATTGGAATTGGGCGAGGGTAAATAGAATCGCATAAATAAGTATCTCAACGTGGCTTAACCACAGTTTGAAAATGGCCTTGACCGCCAAAACAGCTGTCACAATAATATTAAAACTAAAATAATTGCAGAAATGAATAATAATATTATTAAATTTGATTTACATTATTTTTTTTAAAATCCACTGCTGTAGTTGCAAGATTCCGGACTAGACCTAGAACTCTTGTTTTTACTTCACTTCGCTTGATCGAAACTATATTTTATCTTTATTTTAAGTTTACAAAACTGGGAAACACCCATTTAACCTACAGTTGTGTAAAATTAAAAACAGGTTCGTTAGTAAGGCTCTTATTGTTTATTCTAATTAATCTAATAATGTTGTTGTGCACCGTTGTAGGATGGTTGATATTTGTTATTTCTTTGTAAATGTCTTATTTATATATTAACAACTGTCCGTTGTGTGAATTATAAATAGTATAAAAATATGTCTGGTGGTTTGGCTTTAATGCTGGGATATTTTTTGAGAATTTAAAGAATACGAATGTATGAACTAGGATTTTAAGTTGTCTCCTGTTGTGGATGGTTTGAATATAACAGGCAAGTCATTCCACAGCCATGCGCTTTTGGTTGCATACCGGTGCCAAAAGCTAACTCTTTAGAGCATCTTCGTTTTAAAAACCAGTAGAACAAAAACAGCATTACCACCTTTTGTGTGCGTAGGAGTTCTCTGTTTTCGAAAACCAACAATCGATAGGAAGTAGCAAATAAACTCAGTTATTGTTGATAAAGTGATACAGCATATAACAAGCAACATGTTGGTACACGCATGGTGTACAAAGGCAAGAGTGCTATGAGAATAATATAATGAATGGCGAAAGAAATCGGGAACGCCCGAAGAAGATATGGTAATACCAAGTGGATCAAATTTGACAATTTTATGATGTAATGTGAATGAAGCAAGAAGTGTGTTCCATGATAAAAGTGTGAGACGGTCAGTCCACTAGACCGACCTCTCCGTGGAAAGTTAGTTAGTTAGTTGGTACAGAATAGAGTGGAACTGAAGAAAGCAAGATATCAAAGAAAAGAAACAGCCATTCAAAATATTCTGCTTACATTAGCTACAACTGCGGCAAATGCGACGATCAAAAATAATCTGAATAACATCTTTAATGATTTTGAGCACTGAAAATTAACGCGGAAAAGACTTGAACGAAATACAACTCTAAACTGTACACTGGTTACTTTTATAGTCTTCAGAAGAAATCGTTTGGAGTTTGTTATTGTACCGATATCTACAATAATTATTTGATCACCTGTTCATGAATGGATTTCAATATCGATTTAGAGCATCATATTCAAATTTTTGTTTAATAAATTCCGGTTGTTTTAATTACCTTCAACAGTTTAAAGGAATAAAATTATAAGCATGTATTTAAGCACTTTCAATATTGTTTGTCGTAATTAGAATGCATCATATGGCCTATTTAAATTAATTGGGTGGATTAGAAGAAGCAGTTTAAGAAACAATTAAAACAACATAATATTATTGTTTTTCGACAAAAACTTTTGCAAATGTCGCAAATCTCGTGTCTAGAATATGTGACAAAAACAATGTCCAAAAATCGAACACTTACTTTTAATTAGTAGTACAAACTGGTACCATTGATAAAGTAATAAGTAGTTTCTAATCAGATTACATAGAGATATTTTCTACACACCCTGCGTGTCCGGGGGTAAAGTGCACTAACTTCGGGAAGTGATTCTAAATGATAGTACAAGTTAAAAATTTAAATAACTTTTTCCGAAATTCCAACTTTTAGTGGTACTTTTCAGGTAAATAGGTAAAATTTGTCCACCGTGTGCGGCAGGCATTATTATTTTTCTTTGATTTTAAATGCAACGTCACTTACCGTGCGCTCTTGACCCCAGAACCAGCCATTTACGAAATTTTAGAGTGTCATACGAACAGAAGATATATGATATGATACTTTATTTTATAATTTCTTACGCAGATTTGATGCCTAACAAAAGTTTTACATTCGTTCTTAATAAATTATATTATGAGTTTTGTTCACATTAAGACTGAGTTTTATTTGAGCATGTACATAATCAATTTAATATCTACCAACGCAAAATATTTTCAAGTGCAAATCAGTCTCATAGATTTTAAATTTTGCTTTATGTATATATTTGAACTCTAATAATTTAGGGTAGTAAGAATGCATTATTATAGGAGGAGCAAGATGATTTTAAAAGTAATAATAATAATAATATCTTTATTTAGGGAAGTTAACACATTACAACAATACATACATATTATGGTGTACATTGATTTGTAACTTTTATATTTAAGGTTATAAAATTAACAGAAAAATACAAACATAATATTGTGAAGGTAAAAAGAAAATAAAAGTACAGTTGAGGTTTCTCAAATACCGCCTCACTAGGCTAGCCTGTGTTGAGGCAGAATTTTTCGTGTTAGTTCCTAATACCTTTGAACATCTTGTATTAAGATGTATTCGCTCAATAATGTGGTGACTTGAATAACTGCGAATTTGGGTAAATGCACCGGTGAAGGCCCTATTCTTATTTTTGATCCAAATTTTTACATTATCTTTGAAATTTTTTTGTGAATCACATTGTTTTATGCTGTCTGGAAGAATGTTGTAGAGTCTTGTCGCAAATTATTTAAAGTTTCGTTGACCAAACGTATTATGTGTTATCGGTATTTGTAGTAAGTTTTTGTTGTTGCTTCGAGTACATCGTGTATTTGAATATTACTAAAGTTTGAGATAATTAATATGAGATGCCCATTGCTACTAGCTTTTTCAAATGTATATGTTTATTACTTACTCGTACATCTATAGCCTATTTTATGTGCCATTGAACTAAATATTAATTAAAATGTTAAATAACTAGTATGCTTGGTAAATATTCCACGGGTAACAGAAAACTGCCGATTGAAAGGGTTAAAAAATACGATTTTACGATTACGGGTTGTTATTTTGATGCTACTTAGGATAAAGACGAGTGTAATTTTCACGACTTTTCTGATATTTAAGTAGCATGCGAGACTTAAAATGCAAATATATTATCAAATTTCTGTATGATCAAGAAAGGATTCGGTCAAAGGCCACGCATTACGTCAGGTATCCTCTGTAATTTTGAAGATATTCTTATAATATCTTCTCTAACATGTAAAATAGAGTCTTATTCATTCATTTGTGTCAAATGTTATATTTTGCCCTTCAATAAGGTTGAGGCTACAGTTTAACCCTGATATCTAACGATCATTATAAGCAAATTTTATGTTTATTTTTTACGAAGATGCGTGGTTATTGCTAAATTTGAATGATGTCAATTTGTTGTTTATCCAGATGTTTGGTGTTGATACTATCGACTTATGTTTAACTAATGCGTAAGTAGAAGGTGATAATGGGGTATAGGTAAACAATTTAATAGATTTTGAACGCGGATGGCGAATTATTATGTTATATAGATTTGTGGCATAGCAACTATAGTTACATACATATTGCTTAGTTTTTATAACTGCCTTAATTATTTTATTTTCATTTCTTTAATTTATATTTCTAAATATGTCATTTATATCTGTTTAATTTAACAAAATTTAAATATAGTCCATTTTATTTACATTCAAATTTGTCACGTAAAATTGTAAAATGGTGGCCTCAGCACGGGTAAAGCACCCAGTGAGATTCTCATATTACCAAATAATATTTTATAAAAAAATTTCTTATGACATCGTATTTGTATGCACTCACCATTTTGGTGCCAGCTTGGATTAGACCGGTTAGTAGCTGAGTGGACAAACGCGTCGGATTCCAAACAAGTCGCAGTTGGCGTTGGTTTAATCACATCCATCACAAACAACATATCCAGGATGAATTCAAAGCATTTTTAGCTAAATAGGTAATGATACTAAATTTGTTCATAAGCAGCAAATACTTCGTAGAAAACGACATTATTAATAAAAAAAAAATAAAACGAAACATGATAAAATAAAATAAAACAAAATAAAAACAATATTTTTTTGAGTATTGTACCTTGAAGAAGCTACGGTTGAAACGAAACCCAGTCGGCATTAGGCATAAAAAATAAAAGTGGTATTTGCAAGTTTTTGTCTTATATTAAATGATTTTAAGTTTACAAGTGAAAATTTAGTATCATCAATAATGCATCAAAAAGTATTTAATTTTATTTCATTTAAAACGCTTATTTCTGTCAAAAAATAAAAATTTGAATAAACTAAAATTACGAAGAATAATTATCGGTCAAAAATAATAAGGTTTGCCTGAATTAAACGAATGTGTATTTCTGTAAACCGGCTGACCTGTCAGCCTAAAAATATTATGTTAAACATAATAAAATATTTAATCGCCATTATACTAATAAATAAATAATTTATCTATCAGTTTTCTATTTTTTATTTTTATTTTTTAGCTTTATAGGTATAAATACATTTTTAAACATTTTTACAAGAATATGTATATTTATATATATATGTATAATAGATATTGATTATATTCGTAGTCCTCCTCACTAGGAGATCCTGTGTTGAGGGGATATAGAGGATTGTCAGTGGCGGCAGACGGGCGGGCGGACACCAGGCGGGCGGCGTTTATTTGATTTTTATACAAATCTAAAATTTTATTCCGAGATTGAAACTTTACTCTCTTGACCTTCAAAACAATAGAAACATCTTATTATGATCAGAGTTTACATCTTATCACAAAAAACTATTTTTTAATAATAAACTAATGTTTATTTGACAAGGTTTCTTAAGCACTGCACAAAAGTTATCAAATTTTTATAAGCAATTACAATAATTATTCGCCTAAAATACCCATACAAATTGAAAATTAGAGCAACTGACCGTCAATCAGAAGGGTGCGGGTTCAATTCCCGTCGGCGGCATTTATTTTTACTCGGGAGATTTTTCAATTTTTACTGGGATTTCGTGTTTGATATTTTCCTTAACATAGTTTTGTCAAATCACTACTCCACTGAATCGTAATAATTAGGTACCTGCCATAACAATTATAAGTGTTCAATTTTAAAATAAAAAAAATAAAAATTGTCTTATTTTAAACGTACAGAAAATTTCTCAAATATTATTTAATTCGTAGGTGAATAGAATTACTGGCTAAAAACCGTTAGTTCTTATTGAAAATAATAATGAAAGTTTTAAGATGTAATCGTTAGCTTCGTACAAAATAAACATTGTTTGTTTATTAGCAGTTACTAACATGATATGATTCACGCTAAAAATTAATGCTTTGGCGAGAATTCTAGGAACCAGTGATCACTAGTGTCAGCTACTTCTATATTCGTGATTTCCAGGTCTGCGATTTTGCTAATCTATGATTATACAATATGTCGCATGTTACAAAATCACTTACAGTGCGTTGAATTTACTTGTAGATTCGTTAAATCTTTACCTCTTTCATATTTACGACTGCATAAAAAAATAAGGGCCTTACAATTGAGTTTTCTGTAACAGAACCATATATATATTCTTTTAATGGGTGTCATTAGGTTCCGACCTCAGACAAATTAATAGAGTGAAAATGCTTACATTACTGAGGCTGGCCGCATACATACGTTTTTCGTATTCGATTTCCGAATTCGTTTTCCGTATTCGGACATCCGAATGCACGGAATCAGTAGAAAATACATTAACTGCCGCACACGTTCGTTTTAGTTCCGAACGGAACAAATTCCTTACGCACGTTCCGAATGCAACCGGCGCGTTCGGAGAAACCGAATGGAAAAAACCTAATGACGTCATGTGGAACGCAGCTCTTGCATACATTTTGTTTGTGCCGACGCAAACGTTCGGAAATTTCCGTTCAGTAATTCAGTGTTGCCAACGGATCTTGACCTAATATCGCCGTTTCTCATACATAAGGTAGCGTAAAGTAGCCGAATTTGCTGTTAGGTGGGACATGTTTAAAATTGATGTTTTTACGTGAAAATAAAAATTTCGTGGGGGGGGGATGGCTAGAGAATTTCAAAAAAATAAAATTTATGTTTTTGAAGTAGCTTAATTGGCGACCATTCGCCTTTTAGATTTTTTCGGCGCTGATTCTCGCTCTGAGTTCTGACGTTTATACATTCCGAATGAAGAAAAACGAACGTTTGTGCTAGTCTCACGGAATTCCGAATACGGAAAACGAATTCGGAAATCGAATAGGGAAAACGTATGTATGCGGCCAGCCTGAGACAACGTTCGTGGTTTCACTGAACTAGATCCAGTGGACATACTTTTGGGTGCTGTTTATTTGGCCAATTCATACGTACATACATATTCTTTGAATTACTACTTTTCTTAAGCGGTGCCACATTTTTTGTTCAATTAGTATAAATACAACGTATCTAATATTTTTATAATGTCATTGTTTTCTACTCAAGGCCGACTACAGTACTGGCCTTGGAGCGCGATGGATTTTGAAGTGTCACGTGATCAAGTCAGTGCCATCAAGCGACAACAGTTTACAAAAGGCGGCTATTATTCTTAAAACCCGTTGTTACTGCTGATTTGTGTGTTGTTTGATCCCAAGCTTATTAAATAAACAGTGATGAGACTTTTTTAAACAGTGAAGATTACTTAGCAACAGTACTGACTTCGTAATTTGGCGGCTGCGCACCCAGGCTTCTACTATAGTCAGCCTTAATTCCGACTTATTGAGTGCCAATGATCGAACGAACATCCTACAATTTTTTCTTCACATGTCCTCAACGTATTTTTTAACATAAATCGTCAACTCACAGTATGTTTGAACACATGCCATATATAAAGTGAACATATAAGTAGGTAAATATGTGTTTATAAATGCAAGAGCGCTTATTTTTAATTGTTTATCCAGGCATCCAAGGTGTTTGGCGTTCACCGCTCGGAAATAGCCCCCCCTGATTTATCTGGGCCTCCTAGGGGGTCCAGATTTATTCCTCACCTGACCCTCAAACTGCCTGACCTCTGTGATCAATGGCCAGCGCCTATCGCATAAATAACTAAAAGGTGCAATGAATATTACAAAAATGTATTGTATTTTATATTACGGACACACTATGTTGTTCTTTATTCGTATCGCTGGGACCCAATTTTGTGAATTTCTTTGAACGCGTGATGAGCTACGCACAATTTGTTAGGATTACCATAATAAATTCTTGTTTATTTTAATTTAATAATTTAGTAAAGGGTTTTCCAATAAGAGGTCTTATTTTGATATTCAATCGTAAAAGATCAATAGTTTCGTTGCTTGTGTGGCACGTAGCGCCGTCTTGTTGAAAGAAAACGTTGTTCAAATCAATACCATTCAATTCCGGCTATAAAAAAATATTAATCGTCTCTCGATAGCGCAATCCATTCACCGTAACTGTTGCTCCAGCCTCATTTTCAAAAAAGTAAGGTCCAATGACTCCGCCGGACCATAAACCGCACCAAACAGTCACACGTTGAGGATAGAGAGGCTTTTCAACAATAACTCTTGGGTTTTCCGAGCCCTAGATGCGACAATTTTGCTTGTTGACGAAGCCACCGAGGTGGAAATGGGCCTCATTACTCAAGATGATTTGCATTTGATTTACTCAAGTGAATTTTAATAATTTCAATGCGTTGATGAAGCGTGTATCGTTCCAATTTTATTAATGACGTAGTTTCTTCTTGTCATATGTCAAAAAATTACAGCTTCAAAAGTAACATCTACCAAAATAGCGGGCTATTCAAAATAACACCTCTTATTGGAAAACCCTGTAGTATCTAATTTAATGATCGTGAAAATAATTAAATGGTTGAAAAATTGCACTGTACGGTGTATAGAATATAATAAGGAATAACACAATAAATCCTTGTGGATGTTTTTCGTGATCCAAAAGTCTGACCAATGCGTGCTTAAATTTCGTAAGCAGATTTGTTTTTTTACCATTACTATGAAATTCAAATGGGATGACCATATACAATTTCAGGCAAGTTAGGATCAGAGTATATGGTTTCGGTAATGCTATAATCGTATGTAATAGTAACACGAACCTCTATCTCGTACACACAGCCATTTTAGAGATATAGTTGGGCATTCAATTTGCATTTGCGTGTGTCTTAAAACTGTGATTCTGTGGATAGGCCCCTGTGATCCTAAACCCCTAATTGCGATTGAAAAACGGTTAATTTATAAATAATTAAGTCGGTTATCTATCTGATATAAAACGTATGGAGCACATATTCGGCATGCTATTTTTACAAATCTATCAAAATTATTAAAGAGTTTTTGGAGTTTTTATGCACGATTTTTTAAGGCGATGCACTAAGTAGTAATGCAAAATCATGTGTTTTTGGTTTGAAAATTTGATCGCCTAGAAATGTTTTAGATGCTTTAATTAAATACTACGAGTAGAATACATCTTGACCTTTAAAATAATCGATTATTTTTAGATAAGAATTTTTATAAGCCCAGAAAAAAAATATGTGTAAGGCCTATGAAAACTTCTTTAAAGTTCAAAATCTCCTACTTACGAACCCATTTTTGGTTATGATTTGTTGTATAATGTGGTAAATTATGTTGTTTATAAAATGATCGGAAAAAAAAAAAATTATGCCTGAACATCCACAAAATGAAATAAAAGGCACTTTTTGGCCATGTTTTTTTCTTCCATAAATCAAAAGAGGCGGATGGTATTAAACGGGAATTTAAACCTTATCGCCATCTACGTAAGGGGTGTTATTGATAGCGGCTCGATTTAAAATATTACACGACGTAGTGCATCGCCTTAAACACAATAAATTGTTCTATCTCTAAAAATGATACAGGTGGAGCATACTTGCCAGTGTTCCGTACATTCTCAGATGAAAACTGAAACACTCATATGTACTCCTTTCTTATTAAGTAATACAAATTATCTAACAAATTCAATGCACGAAAAACCGTAGATCATTGAATATTTCAATAATTTTGGTACCTAAATTGCATTCGGTGCAATAACTAACTCCAATGCGTATGATTAGACGTTAATAATCTATTAGCAATAATTACTTTCATAAAATTTCCAATTGCTGATAATAAATTTGTACGGAGGTACATTTCGTGTTACGACTTCACGGCACGGTATTATAATTATTGTTTTTAAATCATGCAAAACGCTACTCGTGCGTGAATAATTTTAGTCTAGAGGTTCTTAAAGCGATTAATTTATCACTTACCTACAAAGATTATTGGAATTATGCTTATTATCTGAATGCTTTAGCTTCCAAGGCAAGGAAAATATCTTTTTTTAATATTATGCACATTTTACTGCAGCAAGAATCAAACCCGTTGACCACCCACTCAATGTCAAACGGATATACTACTACGCTATATGGCAGCTAGATGTCTGATGTTTTTTTAAAGCAAATTCTATGATAATTTTGTTCAATTCAATTCAATTAAATTATTTTTATTCACGTCAAAAACATTACAAAATTGTTCTTTTCAATGCGTTTTTTAAATATTTTTGTAACAAGAATTCCTAGATTAATATTAACAGTGTGTATATCAACTATACCAGTAATAATAGAGCTTGTCTTTTAAAGGAAGCTTCATTGATGCTAAAAATTTCGATACCCGAATTGATTCTGTTCAAAGAGCAAGATTGCTCTCCCCACAGGCATGACCATTGGCAAGTTAGTCCTGCGGGCTGGGAGATAAAATAGTCTATGTTGTCGGTGACATAGATAACCATCGGGAACATAGAAATCAATGCTCTACATGATGACCGAGTTTTCAAACCACCCACAAATCAGTCTAAAGAAATGTGTAGCAATGCGCACATCCTTTCTGACCCGTAGATAGTTCATTCCGAGTATACCCAAAAGAAAGTCAGTGGGATAGAGCCACGGGTAGTAGCCATACTCCCTCATGTAGAGAAATCTCAAGAATTTCTTCTGAACTCTCCCCAACATGAGAGAATACTTTACCTGGTGTGGACTCCAAATCACCGACCCACTTTCAAATCTACTCCTTAATAAGGAATTAAAGAAGAGTTGAAAAAGTTAACTTCAGATTGGTCTCTGCTGTTTTAAGGCTAAAAGCGAAAATTATAAAGTTTTTTAAATTGGTGTTTAATAATTTAACAAAATAGGTTACTTGTAGTTTCTCATATAAATTTTTTTTTTTTTAAATATTTTTTTACCTACCTACCTACACATTTTCTGGCATTATTAATGTTAAACTAATTCAATATTTAATTCAGATGTCATCGTTTTGTTTTTTCGAACATAAGAAAAGTGCTTGAGACATGCTAATCTATATCATAAATTTTGATAATTAAAGTTTTTAAAAAAAGGTTCTTCTTCAACATGTTCTGTCTCTCCAGAACTTCCTCTCCTTTCTTTCATTAAAAAACCCTCCACATTGAATCCCTAAATATGACACAGGCCTTGACGGAAATTATTCCCCTGACAGCTTCTTATTTGGAGTTAATGTAAAAATAAATGTTCTTAGTTCATATTTAAGATGTTATTTAAATTTGTTTTGTTTATTTATTTTTTGGGATAACTTTATTGAGTAAAACCTCAAATTGTAATATTTAATTATTGAAGACAATTTTAGCGATTTCTAAACGAAAATCTGAAACAGAAAAATCAGAAAAGGATACGGTCACATCTAGGACTTGAACCCAGGACCCTTGCCTTACGGGGGCACCGCCCTACCACTGAGCTAATGGGACCCTATCCCCTTCGGTCACATTAAACTGTATCATACTTCGAATAAGAACTACCAACATTATCTTCATTTTTTCACCGCACATTTTTTTACTGGCAACTATTTTTATGTATAAAAAACATATACCTGAATTGCGAAGCGAGGATCCAACTAGAAACCTTGGGGAAAAAGTTCAAGATCAAGAGAGGAGTAAGACAGGGAGACCCTCTATCACCAAAATTATTCTCGGCTGCTCTAGAAAGTATCTTCCGCAAACTAGATTGGGAAAAATATGGTATCAACGTGCAAGGTGCAAAACTGAACTACCTAAGATTTGCAGACGATATAGTCCTATTCGAGGAAAACCCAACGCACCTAAATAAAATGATAGAATCACTAAACGAGGAAAGTGTGAAAGTCGGCTTATGCATGAACAAAGAAAAAACAAAATTACTTACAAACTCTGATCCAGTAACTATAAAAATTGACAACCAACCACTCGAATATGTGTCAGAGTACATCTATCTTGGACAAATAATATCACACAAAGATCAAACCACTAAAGAAATCGAGCGAAGAGTAGCAAATGGATGGAAGAAATACTGGTCTTTGAAAGAAGTCTTGAAATCCAAGGAACTAAGTATGCAAATAAAAAGGAAAGTCTTCAACACGTGTATAATTCCAGTCATCACCTATGGATGCGAAACTTGGGCACTCACCAAACGCCACAGAGAAAAGTTGGAACGCTGCCAGAGAGCCATGGAGAGAAGTTTGACAGGAATAAGAAAACAGGACAGAGTGAGATGTAGCAAAATAAGGGAGATAACTAATGTTGCCGATATAGTTACCCGAATAGACCAACAAAAATGGAGATGGACAGGTCATATGATCCGAGACCCACAAGAGAAATGGTGTAAAAATGTCACTGACTGGTATCCCAGAGATGGCAAGAGAAGTAGAGGACGTCAACACATGAGATGGGAAGACGACCTAAAACTCACGGCTGGACATCAATGGAGAAGAGTAGCGCGTGACAGGTCCCAATGGAAATTGTTAGAGGAGGCCTATGCCAAGAGGCAAACTGAGCTTCGGGATATATTATAACAAACAAAATATTTCTAATATTAATGAACCTAACAGAAGTTTAGAATAAAAGGCTTATTATTATATATTATTATTTGTATGTATGTATGATCGCAAGATTCAACCCGAACTAAATGCAATCTAGACAACGTCTTTTAGATAAACCTATCTTATTTTTTATTTTAATGTGCGACATCTATTGACTTTTCTGCAAGTCTATGATGAATATTTATTTTTCGGAATTCATTTGTGTTGTCTCCTGACCAACAATCATGGTTAAAAAGGTTTTTTTAAACCTTTTTCTCAATAACCTGGGGCAGTATCCCAATGTTCCAACAAACTGGCATTATCAATCACTTGTACAAAACAATAAATTAATTAGTCCGCTAATTAAACAACATCTTTGCACCTTTCTCCCGTATCTTTACTAGCAGTGTTACCTGTGATATACAACCTTACGCGTCCTTCAATTACCCCTGAACACGAGCATTGTGGGGACAGAAATTACCCGGCTGGTACGATACGTTATTAGGTGAGTAGGTCCTGTGTAGCCTGACTTGCTCACTTACAACAATTCAGCGCTTAACTACGTATTGTGAAACGCGGAACGTAGGCTAGTGTGGGGTATTCTACTAGCAAATCTATTATTATAAAGGAAGGAGTGGAAGTTCTGTGAAGGAAAAAGGTATCAGGGATGAATGAATCCAACCCTCCCACCGCGATGCAAGGCGATGGGTCAAGACAGTACTGGAGAGGTCAAAAGAGGTAAACCCCGTGAACCCGGGCACCCCTGCTAGGCTACCAAACGTAGAGAACCACTTACGGTGACCTATGGAAGGGCTGTTGGTTATCCAATAAATGGTTTCACGCAGTATCTAAAACAAAAAGCAGTAAAAGGCATTATCTAAAAGAATATCTAAAACTAACCTCTGGTCTTTTTTATTTATTTAGGTACATTTCTTAGTACAATTTAGTAATTTTGGCCTCACTTGGTGGCTTACCCGTGCTGAGGCCTCCATTTTAAAATACAAAAAAAATATTCATAAAAATGTTGGTGAAGAAAAAAAAACATAAGATTAAGATAATTTAAACTAAAAATATAGAAGTAAAATAAAATTTAAATGCAATAAAGTAAAAAATCGGTATATTTATATATATGTTGTGTGTTTGTGAGTGATGTGTGTTTTATATTGGTTTTTTGTGTTACGTGTAGATTTTATTATTTTATGTTATAAAATTTTGTTAATATTGTCTTTTTTGTTCTATCCATTTAATCCAATCTGAATTTATTTTTGTTTTCCTCAATTTTATTTTTAATTGTTAAAAAGTTGAAAGCTTTTACAGCATATTATTTATAGTGTCTTTGTTCAAATCTTTTCTTTGTACGCTTGTCTAACTGGTCTTTTAATGATATTTTGTGTAGGTATGTTAATTTTTGTTTTTTTTTGTCAAAAGTATAGTTTAGTAGTGTTTTAACGTATAAGTGGCGTATATCTCAGTCAGTCTATGTTTTTTAGTATTACCTTTAAGATCGTTTTCAACATATTATAATGTTATTAATTTTGTTGGATCAGAATAATGAATTCATTAAAAATAAAATCATATTATGATATATTTACGGTACATTCCTGAGTGGATAATCGCCCTGATAAAAGACCATCATTAAGAATTGAAACGTTGCTTGAAATGACTTTAGCCAAGTTTGGTGATCGGTCTGAGTAGCCAGGTACTTCTATATTTTTCTCAAACCCTACTTCCCCTCCTCACTGCCTTCAGTTTTACAACATACTTTAATTGTGGATGGATTGTCTCACTGACCCCCAGACCATTGCGTTGGGAGAAGTATGAACTCTTGTGCGAAATTCACATAAAAAGACCACAGGTCAAAGTATCTGGTTTTTGCAAAAGTATGTATTTTTCGATGAACAAAAACATTATCATTCCTGCTCCATTCCCCTCATATTTCCATGCAGAATAGGCGCCTTGCAGTCCAGACCCATTCGTCAGTTTAGCTCTCCGCCGGGCATCCGACGTATGCCCGGGACCCTGTAGCTATGTTACCTTGTAACTAAGTAACTATCCTCTAAGTAACGATAATAAACCAAGCGAAACTTAACCAGGCGCGATTAATATATGCAAATTAGACTGCCCGTTTGGTCGCGAGCGGCGCTTGTTTATGGGAATGCTGATTACGCAACAAGAGCACCTATTCTCTTCCCTAAGTGGCTGATAATTATTACAAATATTTAATATTATTAATATCGATGTTATTATTTTTGGGAAATCTCACAAAAGTTCCAACTGACCAGAGATGGTGGAAAAATGACATCCCCAAATAATAGATCGTTGGATGAAGGAAGCAAGGATAGGAAGGAGATAAGAAACAAAATGCTGAGGATTATAAAAATTCAAGAAATTATTTTATTTAAATCTGAAAATTGGTGACCGGATAAATCATCAAAATGATAATTCATCAAAAAGTTATATAGAGTCATGGAAAGTGATGAAACAAAAACTTTATTAACTGGGTTAAGTAGGTTAGGTTAAATTAATTTTATTCAATGTTTCTTATGAGTTTATACCACTTTTTAAAGTTGTATTTATTTATTATGGAACCCTGAAAAGTATACTGTTTTATAGTCAATGCCCTAAGGGACTCTTTTTTCAACTGCATTTCTCACTTTGACCGGGTGAACTATTTTCTATTTTCGACTGCAAGACTCTTTCTAAATCTGCCTATATTATATCTATGACCATAAGATAAAAGGAGGAGGAGCGAGTTTTATGAAGATGTGTCATATATAGCACCAGTGAGTGGTTAAACGTAAAGTTCGTTATAATCTATCATTCCACGGTTCATAGATACTGTTAATTAAATTATTTTATGAATATACACTTTTTCGAGTTATGCCTTAAAATATTAAGACGAATTATTTATAAGCCCCCGTACATACGCAATATGAATATGAATAAATAGTTTTTAAAAACTCAATTCTTTCAAGAAAGGCATTACAAATATAATAATGTATCATATACAATATGTTGTGAGGTTTGAATTTTATTGTTCCCGTGTAATCAAACACACTAATATCAGTCTCGCGTGAAATCTAGTTAAATTAACTCAAATTTTCTTTGAATTTTAGTGTCATTTTCAAAGTTGGAACTGATTGTGTGTAAAATTCAAACAAATGAAAAAGTAGGTGACTACCCAAAGGTATAATGTAATATTGTAAAAGAAAATGATTTTATTTGGGGTTATTCAAATTGGAAATGAAACTCAGTTATAACTTCATAATTTATTTAGAAACTTGATAAGGATAAACAGGTTCCATGATAACTCAACATAGTGACAATTCAAAACACCTTTAAAAAGTGACATAAAGTCATTAAAAACGATGAAAAAAAATTATACCTAACCTAACCTAACCTAACCTACTTAACCCAGTTAATAAAGTTATTGTTTCATCACTTTCCATGACTTTATATAACTTTTTAAAGATGTGATGATTTATCCGGTCACCGGATAGACAATCACAGTAACAAAAAGTATAGTAAATCTAATACACCCAGATATCGCGTGTTACTGTGCGATTATATTGGATTAGTTGTGAGGTTTGATTTTTCTTGCTTTCACATAATTATCCATTGAAAATGTCATCAACCTCGCCATGATGTTAATTATTATACAAACAAACCTGTTAAATTTAACACACGTTCTTACGCGCCACGAATTCATTATTGTGTGCGCTTTACCTTATTATATTCCCACTGTTGCATAAACAAAGGCATTTTCTCGAATACAAGTGCTTTCAAGGATTCCTCAATTAATAAGGCTTCGCGTGCGAATCTGGCGTAAAGCCTTGGAACGCCAGTCCGCAGAAAGGCACAGTAGCCGCGTGCAACCTCACACTACTCACTACTCTTATAGAGCCTTCGCAGCGGGAGCTTTTGTAAATCAAAAAGCTTTCGTTTACACTAAACTTGCCATACAGATTGAATATTGTGTTGAATGGAAGAAGTAAAGGCGCTACTTTATGCGTTTCATATTATTAAAATCGTGTGTCGAGTTTGAATATTGAATGGCGCTGTCGATTACCGATTTTAAACCCCCTTTTATATTTAATCCTTATTTTGATATCGTCGAGCCTGCCACTGATTGTAATTATTATCGGTGGTCTGCCGAAATGTTTTTTCATAACAGAATATAACCGTAGCTTTTATCTTTACCTACTTTAATTAGGTAGGGTTTTTATCACATATTATATTTACACTCCCATGTGTCATATGCAGAATTTGGGAAATGTTTCAAATAAGCTACGAGTTGATAACCAAGTGGTCCAAATTACAAGGTTTCCTATACTAAGTTTTGTTTTAAATATATATATGAATACCGCACAAGAGTTCCAACTGCTCTCATCCGTCTGGAGCCAGTGAGTCTATAGCATCCCAATTGTGGGATGTTGTTAGACTGAAGGTTGTGAGGAGAGGAAAGAGGTGGGGAAGAGGAAGATGGGGGATTACCTGGCTATTAAGATCTGGTTACCAAAGTTCATTTCAAGCAACCGTTGAGAGTATCTTACACTCTGGAACGTGCTTTAATAAATTGTGAAATAACACCAATGAATTAAATAAAATTTACTTGCACATGCCACGATTTGAACCCAATTCAGCTTGCTAGTCGAGAGCTTTGCCTTTGTCAGAAAGGTAACTCCTCAATCCCAAGGTATCTGGCTACTCTTTCTGCCGTATTGAAGGCAACTCACTGAAAACCAGCCACAATCAATATGCCTGAAAGTACTTGGCTATTTGAATCTGATCACTTAGCAGAGCTAAATCAATTTCTTGCGGCGTTTCAATTGCGAATGGTGATCTTTCACCGGGGAGTATCTTCCACACATTATTTTTTTGCAGATATTGACACCGATTTACCAGCTGTTTCTTTACTTACACCCTGTAACCTGTAAGCTCTGTCTCCTGCTAATAATATAGCAAGACACAGCCTAATGACATACGCTAAAACGTACGAGAACATAGAACAACCCGCTGCAAGAATCACATGCAGTTTCCCCTTCCATATTACATACCTGGTATTTCCCTCCCGTGGCTTTCTAAACACCGAGTTTCAGTCCACGCCGAATGGGTTCCCGGAGAGAAGCACAATTTACAATTGACGGGATGCTGCTCCTATTATTGTATCTTCCCCGTACTATTAAATTACACACTTGCGGGTCGGGAAAACATGCATCCCAACATGTGTACGGATTATGTACTGGCTGGGCCAAAAGTATTTCACCAATTATCGGAAAAAGAAAACATTATTGTTTTGATGATACAGGTAGTGCGTCTGTCTCGCTAGGAAATCCTGTTTTGAGAGAAAGCACAGCATACAGTGTAATTTTATGGTACGAATAATTCCTTTAAAATTGAAGATACAATTCGTAATACAGCTAATCAAAAATTATACTGCTTATAATGAGCTTTAAAATCTCGTTAACGGTTGATTGGGTGGTGATCAAAGCGTCGTTGTTTAAATTAAATTTAGCGTAATTTGTGTTTTATTGTATAGCTTTGCTGCAAATTTCTTTTGTGAATTTTGAAAGTAAGAAAATATGTCCTTTCGATGTATAAATGGATTCAAGAATATACATCAGTATCGATAAAAATTATAGTACCGTCGCGGAAAATTGTTGCAATTTTCTTAAATATTTTTTTTTCTCCCTTCGCGTTACAGTGACTAGCTCTGGTAACCTACCCTAACCTAACCCAGTGAGTTGCACCGGGATTAAACTGAATGTGAGTTTTTTTATTTATTTATTTTATTGTTCAACATAAAACAGGTAGCTTATTAACTCTACAAGGCTAAAAATTCTCTCCATATCTTCTAAGTGAGTCTAATGGTGCTGTTGCATTAAAAAAACTAATACCCGAGTTCAAGTGAATAAGAACTCACAATTGCTAAAAATCGTATGTTTTATGATTTATGTCTTAGCAAATTACCCACCTTTTAGACTAATGACACTGCTTTAAAAAGTGATAAGTGTAGAATAATTTAACGTTGGTAGTAATAAATTGTTTACAAATTAAAATTACAAGTTAGTCACTGATGATAGTTAAAACAAAGAATGATAAAAGTGAATGTTTTGTTGATAAAATCTCACGTAATACTGAATTTTTGTTTCGTCATTGTTAGACAATTAATGTTACTGAGACAATAAAATGACAGCTAGATAATCAGAACATGTTAATTGTTTCAGAATAAAGATTTCGTAGTGTTTAAGAGTCAAACATTTACTTACATAATTTGGACAAAATATTATCCACAAACTTAAAAATAAAAATACCATTATTTTTTTACTTTGATTTTCCGATGTGTTTATTGTTGTGATTTACCCGATTTTTTCCTATTTCCTGAATCGAAAAATGTGTGTTTGGTTCTTAGCACACCCGGTTTTATTCTTGTAAGCATCTTGTAGCCTTATTCTGTACTTGACTGCGAGAGGAAGCTATTATTTTCCTCTGCATACTACTTAATGTTGCATATTTTACTATAAATTGTCGCGAAAAATTGCAACATCCTCTGTTAGCGGAAACTCGATACTTTGCGCGTGTTTGTTTCAGGGAATAGTTGCGTGTACACAGGGATAATCGCCTTATTGGTTGGTTGAGTTCGGATTGATTTAATTATGTTTAGTAATTATTTTTAATAATTAAGAATAATCCAATGTTGTTTTACATTAACATCAAAACATTTTATCATGAAAGAGGTTAAAGCAGAAGACGTGCTAATGATCTATTGTGAGGGATGGCATGAAGAAATAAAATTGTAAGAAAATCACAAAACTCACAACAACATTATAACATTTTAACTCAAATAAAAAGCTGTATACAAAACACAGGGAGATCAGAAATAGATAATATACTGACACCAAATACAGACCGACATAGAAACTACTCAACTGTACTAAAAAATAACACAATGTATTTATAATTCTTTCAGTACTTATATTAGTGATTCAATTCAATTTGAATATGTAAATCAAATTCTTAGTATGTGAGATCCCATTGAGAATATCATTTTCTCTATTTATAATAAGAAAGAAGATTATTAAGCATTTATTATAATATTATCTTAATAGTTACGCTATGACTAAATTTTTATTTTCCTTTTCTCGGGTGACCGGATAAATCATCAAAATGATAATTTATCAGAACTTTAAAAAGTTATATAAAGTCATGTAAAGTGATGAAACAAAAACTTTTTTAACTGGGTTAAGTATGTAGGTTAGGTTAGGTTAGGTTAAAAAAAAATTCATCGTGTCTAATGACTTTATATCACTTTTTAAAAGTGTGTTGAATAGTCACTGTGTTGAGTTGATCATGGAACCTTTTTTTCCATCACGTTAAACAAATAATGGCAAAACAGTGTTTTTTATAAAATGACATTAGATCAAATTACAAAAATTTGAATAATTTTTTTTTTTAAATAATGTCAATTTGTCGTACGTTTGTCGAGTATTTAATAGTGTGTCAAGATGCCGCAACAATAACCTTTTACATAATTCTATTTTAAACTAATTTGTTTGAAGTAGTAATGAATATTGTTTCAACGTATAATTGTCACCTTTACTCACACTATATACCGTAATCTTGTCCTAAATTTTAAATGCAAACCATACATTAAATTTTTAAAATTTTGCTATTACTCAGAAAACAACTTCCTTTCAAAGTTGTCGTCCTTTTCCTCCTGTATTTAACTTCTCATTACCGCGCATTATTCCTCCGGTATGTCAAATTAGGTAATTATGCATAACTTATACCACGGGTGGCCTCTCAAGCCTTTTCCTGAATCACTATCTGTATATAGATCCTTCAAGAGTATTTCTCTGTACATTCTCAGAAAAGCTATCGTCCATCGAAACAGCTATCATTTAGTACATACGCCACATCCCGGCAGTCTAGCAGCGGTAGGTACTTAAATGAAGGCTTCTGCGGGAGCTAATATACCCTTTCCGCTTCCAGTGTATCATCATAGATGTCATTAGATTCGCCACGTTCCGAGATCTTCAGTGGAAGATTATCGTTTTTGTACGGAAAGGAGTGGTTATAAATAGTATTGTTGGTATGCGATACTTTTACACAAGAGGCAGGTGAAGTATAGAGGTAACAGTCAAGAAAGTGAGCGTGTTTGGTCATTTTCACTCTTTCTCTGGCGATTTTTTTACGATGGGAATGTTGAAACGCTGTATCCTTTGATGCATCAAGTAGCTAGCATAACCAGCAGCGTGAGATCTAGTCGAATTGCGTGGATTGGTCGTATGTGCCGGGTGGGAAGAGATTGGTTTAATGGAATGAGAAGCATAAACTTCTGGAATCGGGCTTTTGGGATGACCAATAAACAGACCAGAAAAATCATAACGTACTATCTTTCCATCCTTGCTCTTAAGGCGCAGAACTACGTAGATGCAAAATCAGGTGCTTTTGATTTGAAAATTTGATCGCTTCGAAATATTTTTGGTGCTTTAATTAAATACTGCGAGTTGAAGATTGGCATGTAAAGAAACGCAAGCTTTTTTGTAAAGACTTTTTTTTATAAGCCTTGAAAAAAAATAATAGGAAATTATATTATAAAACTCCTTTATAGTTCAAAATTTCCTACTTACACACCCATTTTTAGTTATGGTTTTATTGAATAGAAAATGTTCTTCAGAAAATGATCTTAAAATATGAAATATTTGTCCTTGAACTTCGCAAAACTGAAAATAAAATAAAACACTTTTTGTTGTTATTTTTCTTGCATTAATCAAAACAGGCGGCTGGTGTTAACCGTTTTACACCCGCATTATTGTTTCAACATATATAATGCTTGATAATACCTTAGAAAATTATTTGAAAATTTTTGGTAATTAATTTTTTTTTTTTTTGGTCAGAGGGTATTTTTAAATAGTAAGGTAAAATAAACATAACACAAAATTAATACAAATAACTGTTTTATGTCAAAATTCCACATATAGAATGTAGTGATAATCTCTAAGATACAAACAAATAAAATTTTAAATAAAATTCATTCAGAAATAAAGAAATAATCTAGGATAATAAATCTTTTAAAATTCTCCACACTAGTTGAAAACATGTCCGTCACTACCAGTGTTAATTTGAATGAATATTGAAATTCATTTATAATATTCTGGCAAATGACTGTGAACAGTGATTTGAACTGATGTTATTATTATAGAACACATCTTAGGCGTTAAAATATTTTTAATTTGAGTAGAAAATATTGATATCTCAACTTAAATTAAGTAATCAATGACGGCAGAAATTCGATGAAACTCACAATCAGCAGATGTCAAAATATTAATCGTTGTTGTGAAAGGAATAAGGATTTCAACCGAGCGGAAAAAATAGACGCCATAGAAAAGATTACAAGCAATAAGAAAACAAAAACATGGCTTCTCTAACTTGCTACCGTTACGGTAAAAAAATCATAAAGTTCATGTTGATTTGAATTAACACTGGGCTGAAAGGGTTAAGCGGAAAATTAAACCTTATCTCCATCTACATAATGAGTATTATTGTTAGCGGCCCAATTCCAAATGTAACACTACTTTGCGCTTGATTTCAACTCCTTACTTTCGAGAAATATTTTTGGCCAACCATTTTTGAAGTAACTAGAACTACTAGTACGTAATCCTCCTATGTTGAAAGAAGTTAACTTATTCCTAGCAGGTATACTCGGGGAGAACCTATATACTTGTTTATGCTCCGGAGACTGAGAACTTCTGCCTATAAGAAGTTTTCTACAGACAGTTCAGTTTTTGTTTTAGTTTTCAACTTGTACCAACGTAACATAATACGACAATATCACCCCTAGTATGTTAATAAGAAATTTCCTTTTAATTTCAATAGAATATGTTTTTTTTATTTAGTACAGGTTACTAATAAATTATTTAGATCTCTGTAACTATTCAAAAAAGATAGCAGCCAAAATTGTTGAAAAATAGAAGAAGATAATATTTTTAATTCTGAATTTGAAATTGATCGACTAAAATGAGTTATACCGGTAAAACATGTATTAAAAGTAAGCTTTTTAAAAATTTTCTATATCTTGTTCTATTTCATGTTACGTTAGATTTTTTAGTATCGCCTTCTTCTTCAATGATTGATATTGTTGTCTCTGTCAGTATTTTCATCACTTTTGTTCAGTTTACAATGTTTTCTATGTATTTCAAAAGCGCTATATACGCCTTATTTTTTAAATTTTCCTTCAAAACAAATACTGTTTTAGAAACTAGATTAAATTATCTTAACGTTGCATGCATTTAAAATAAACATTACTATTTAAAAATAATAAAATTTTAATATCAAACCTGAAAAAAGTTGTCAAAAACATTTTTACTTAATTTTTTACTCCAATCGTAGAAAAATTGAGAGAACTGAATATTTTGAAAACCCGTTCATTTTGTTTGGGGAATTAATATGTGTTTTAAATTTGTAATCTCTTTAATACTATTGTGCACAACATTCCGGTCAACCCAGGATTAAAAAAATGATAGAAATGGGTTTTTTTTTTTTTTTAGTATTTTGTCATAATTTAATAACATTTTTATTCCATTCGTGATATTTTTATGTAATAGAAGAACAATTTTTGATATTATTTCTTTTTTTTTTACAAAATATAACACACTAAAGCATATTTTCTTCTAAATAAATCTTCTATATAGTAGAGCAAGCCGCACTAATTTATTAATGAACTCACCTGTGGGGAGAGCTACGTGCTTTTTGAATGCGGTAGATAAGAAATTAGATTTATTTTTTGTGTCCTATAGCGCATTTGCGAGATTTTTGGCATTGCATATACACTGCATAAATGGTACAATTATAACGTCTTAGGCTTTATTACCTGTAATTGTTATAAATAAATGTACAAATTATATATATAAATAAATAAAATAAATAAATAAATTTTATACACTCTTCTACAAAAGCTGACGCTTGTGGTTGGGAGAGGACAACTTATTAATTTATTTATTTATTAACGGACATCGTCCAAATTACAAAATAATAACACGAATACAGTAAAATGAAAAATACAAGAGTAGACAAAGGTACATGAAAGCAAAGACATAAGGCAGATATAATATAAGAAAATAAAGTGAGAAGTCGAATATGGTCAAGACTACGCCGTGGGTCAGGACCACGGGACACTTATAATATTCCGTCACTTGTTTAGCGACTGGCGAAAATCATTCGGACGTATAGGTATAAGTATTTCGGTATAGTTATAAGTATTATTTAGTCACCCTCTTGTCCATTTTATGAACAACGTATAATTTGACATCAAAAGCTTTATTTTCCAACTAATTTCAGATTAACGCCAATATTCGATAAAAACGCTTCCTTACCTTTATTGGTTATTTAATTTACTAGAACATTATAGATAAGTTTATAGAAATTTTCTGTTTACCTCTTAGCAAAGTTACGCTACACAGATGTTCGTAGTGATTATTTTTGATAAGTTGTACTGCGGCGAACAATATAGTTTACAATCGCCAGTGGACATTTTCTCATATGCTATCGACTAGTTGTTATTTCACAAGGAATGTTCCCGAGCTTCGCAGATCTAGAAATAGGTACTTTATGCCTCAGATAAAATCTCAAGTACCTACCGGCCTCACATACAAAGGCGAAACTCGCATTGTCATTTATATTATATTGCTACTAGGAATGTCGATAGCGACTCAGATGTGGGTCGACAATAATTATTATTATTGTTCATAAAGTCCATATCTAGAGTATCAAAATATTTTAGAAGTAAATCCCACTCTGCCAAAAGGCTTTAATCATTTTATAACTATGAAAATATTACTCTCTCACCATTATGTATGTATTTATTTATGTCTATTCTTGAATAAACGTTTTACAAATTATTACAGTGGTTTATATTGCAGTTCAGAGAAAAAAGCATAGAAAAAAGGTATAAAAAATACAGAACATAGGTTGATATAGGTAAAACTGTGTGTAGGTGATATTATATGTAACGTGAGCACCTCACTGGGAGAACCTGTGCTGAGGTGTTAACGTGTTTGTGATTAATTCGACAGGTGTGTTGTGGTAGAAAGTTATTATTATTTTTTTTTTACAAACATATATTAAAACATGAAAACACACTTTTATATGTGAGTGTATGTATTTTTGGATAATTCTTGAAGAACGTGTATAATATTTAATTTTACTTATTATATTTTGGTTATGCTTGGTTTGGAATTATAATCTTTTGAATAATGTGAATATCTTGATTTTTTGTCCAGGCTACGATATGTTTTTTGAGAAAGTTTGTAGATGTGTTTGTAGTCAATAATTGTTTCAAAGTAATGGGCATACTGTTAAAAAGTTTGGTTGCGTAGTATTGAAAGTGTCTTTGTCCGTGTGTGGTGTGTGTTATCGGAATGTTCAGTGTGTTTAGTGAATATTTATGGCATCTTAGATCATATGACGCACGTCGTGAATACTTTAAGATTAATACACTTAAAATAAGAAGGCAATTGACTGACCTAATATGTTTGCATAAAATTATCCACAGCCATCATGATACCTCATTATGTCTTAGCAATATTGAAATCAATGTCCCCAATTCCCATTGTTTAGGACACCATAGCATTTTTTACCTGAATATTTTCAAAAATAATATCGCCTATTTATGATTGAGTGTGCTGAAGTAGATATTTTTGTCGATAATTTATATGGATTTAGAAAAAAAATCTGCTATTGTTAAAAAATATGTTGCACTGATTATATTATGTATTACTTGCGTCTCTTACTCTTCTGTAATATTTGTATTTCATATATATTTTTAATTTTTATTTTTATTTGTTTTATATTTTAATCTTTAGTCAGGTATAAGAAAATTAATGTGTCTTGTGGCTGAGTAGATTTTGGTAATTTTTGTACCTATTTGTATATTAACTGAGTTTTTATAACTGGATTGTAAGCGAGATCGTTTGTAAAAACTAAGTATAAATAAATAAATGGCAGTGAGGCATGGAACTTGCAGAGGGGATAAAGTAGACACCATGATTGGTAACCAGGTCTGAAGAGCTAGGTACTTCACTACCTTCCTCCTTCCCTCTCAACTACCTTCAGCCTCACAACATACCCCAATTAGGGATGACATAATCCCACTGGCTTTGGATGGTTGGGAGCAGATGCGATACTTGAGCGGTATTCGCAATATAAAAAAATACTGAACAAAATAAATTAGATACCTGAGGCGTCTGTGTTGAGTCTGTGAATGAGACGAATCGAAGAAAAAAGAGTGACGTAAGGATAATAATGCATAAAAACATAGAAATGATTAAATAGTTTAGAGACGCGGAGTACATAAAAGATATGGATGACACGCAAATTTGAAAAAGAATTGGTTATACCCGCCGGAAATTGGCATGATTGTTAGTTACTATTTCATTGGTTAATTTGAATATTTTTACTCTGAACGCTGAATTTGTAAGAAAACTATTTTTCCAGAAATAAATTCAGCTTTTACGCACTAATTTACATGCTTTCAATTTAATCAACAAAAAAAAGAAAAAAAAAGAAAAAACAAAGAAAACATAAAAACTCCGACAGTAAATTCAAGCTTTGGACAAAGACACTACCAATACCATGCTATAAAAGCTTTCAACAGTCTAAAAATTGAAATTAAAATTGAGAAAAATAAAAATAAATTCACACACAAAATCAAAAAATGGATTAAAGAACAAAAAAGACAATATTACCAAAATGTCATAGCATAAAATAAAAATAAACCTACACGTAACACACAAAACCAATATAAACACACATCACTCACAAACACACAAGATTATATTATATTAAATGTATTATTTTATCTTATATTGTAGATTGTATTTAGATTATATTTTCATATTATAAAATGAAGGCCTCAGCACGGGCAAGCCACCCAGTGAGGCCAACATTACTGGAAAACTTTGAAATGTAAAAAAATATTGTACCGAATTAAAAAAAAAAATCGTCTTGTTATACTAAACCGAAAAATATGCCAATTTGTAAAAAAAAACTCTTTTTTCAAAGATCACATATTCCTATGGACATATATTTTTTACAAGGTGTCTTCATTTCAGTGGCCATAATATGGTTTTTCTATATATTATTTGTGTAATTTACCTGACAATATTAAGGCCCTAGGCCTATAACGCCTGAAACTTATTATTTTGAAATCGCTGTTTTTAGCATAATTTATTGCAATATGAAATATTTAATTGCAACCAACGACGTGTGCAGACGGACATGTGGTTAATGGTGTTGCCACAAAGAGCTCTGTTGTAATCTCTCTTTCTCTTATATACTGTTAATACTAAAGAGGGAGAAGTTACAACGGATCTATCAGCGGTACACTTATGTAATTGAGTTCCAAGCCCACGTGAAGGTTTTAATGCTCGGGGGTTCATATTCTGCACAGTGAGTTACGTTAAGGCGATGTCCTACGTAGTAATTTAAAATCATGTTGTTTTGGTTTGAAAATTTGGTGGCCTAGAAATGTTTCAGATGCTTCAATTAAATACTGTGAGTAGAATACATCCTGGCCTTTAAAATAATCGAGTATTTTAATGATAAGTCTTTTTATAAGCCCAGAAAAAAATAATGTATAGGTCTATGAAAACTGCTTTAAATTTCAAAATCTACTACTTACAAACCCATTTTCGGTTATGGTTTATTGTATAATGTGGCAAATTAAGTTATTTATAAAATGATTGAAAAACATTTAAATATTTGTGACTGAACATCCACAAAATAAAATAAAAGGCACTTTTGGCCATGTTTTTTTCTTGTATAAATGAAAACGGGTGGATGGTGTGAAGCGGGAATTTAAGCCTTATCGCCATCTACGTAAGGTGTGTTATTGATAGAGGCTCGATTCAAAATATTACACGACGTAGTGCATCGCCTTAAATTTGGAACATGATTCCGAAGCAAGGTAGTGTCACGTATAATTATTATGAAATAAATTACATGCATGACTGAAAATCTATAACAATTTGTTGTAAGTGAAATACCAAAGGCCTTGATTTTTACTGTTCAAAAATAATGCGCACTACAAATAAAAAATAAATAAGTTAATACACGGCGCATTGTTCACAATAATAATAACGTTCAAGTAAATTGTTTTGTTATTATGTGCAATTTACACGGTAAACTTTGCTTGAAATGTCAATAACTTCACGTCAATAACTTTTTCGCAACTATAGGGAAAGTTTTAGCGAATCGTAAAAAACACAGCACAAACACACTAACACAAACAAACAGATCAAACATCGATACTCAACCAACACAACACAGATTTATATTAAAAACTACTTCGGAAATGGAAATTAACAAAATAATAAATACATTAATAAACCGGATTGCTCCTGCATTAGATGAGATAACAACGGATTGCATTAAAATAATAAAAAATGAAATATTAAAACCTATAACACACCTAATCAACCTTAGCATAACACATGCCTGCTTTCCTAATACTCTTAAAAAAGGACTGGTAATCCCTATTTATAAATCCTGAGATAAAATGGAAATAACTAACTATAGATCACTTTGACTCACTATCAAAGATTTTCGAAAGACTATTAAAAAACCAAATAATAAAATACCTGGAAGAAAACAAATTAATCTCGGACAAACAATATGGATTTAGAGAAAAAAAGAAGCACAAAAGAAGTTTTGGCAAGCACAATAGATTATATACATAGCAACTTAGATCAAGGGTTTAAATGCATAGCGATATATCTAGATTTGGCTAAAGCCTTTGATTCAATCTGCCACAAAACACTTTTTAAAAAATTAGAAAATATGGGTATCAAAGACAAAGAATTCCAACTATTGAAAAGTTACATGAGCGACAGAACACAACAAGTCAAAATTAATAACTATACCAGCAATTATACTGCCGATTACACACGGAGTTCCACAAGGAAGCATACTAGGGCCCGTTTTTTTCACAATTTACATAAATGAACTTTGCAGCATGGAAATAGATGATGAAATAATTAGTTACGCAGACGACACAGTTTTACTATTTAAATCTAAGGATTGGAATAAGGTATATAACAAAGCGAATCTAGGAATCACGCAAGTGAAAAAATGGTTGGACTCAAATACACTTACACTAAACATATCGGAAACAAAATTCACAACGTACAGCATAACTAACACAGGACAGCCAAAAAACAATTCAAACACCATAAAAATACACGAATGCATAAACACCAACATCTGCGATTGCCCCCCTCTAGAAAAAACAGAACAAATAAAGTATCTAGGAATCGTAATTGACCATAATCTTAGATGGACACATCACATCAAACAAATCACAAATAGACTCCTCAGAACAATACACATTTTCCTAAATATAAGAATCATATATAAAATAAAACAATTGAAAACAATATATTTTGCACTATGCCAATCAATAATAGAATATGGAATAATTGCTTGGGGAGGAGCAACAAACGCAGCTATCGCTCAAATAGAAATCGCACAGAAAACGATATTAAAGGTAATACTCAAAAAACATAAACTAACCGACACAGACCAAGTATTTAAAAGCTGTGACGTACTTGATATACGCCAATTATATGTTAAAACACTACTAAACTACATTTTCGACCAAAAAAACAAACCCAAACAAACACAAAATATCACTAATAGACCGGTCAGACAAGCGTACAAAGAAAACATAAAAACTCCGACGGTAAACACTACCTTTGGACAAAGACACCATAAATACCACGCTATTAAAGCATTCAACAGTCTTCCACTTGAAACAAAAATTGATGAAAATAAAAATAAATTCAAAGACAAAATAAAAAAAATGAATTAAAGAACAAAAAAACACAATATTACCAAAATTCTATAACATAAAAGAATAAAACATATACACGCAACACAAAAAAATATATAAAACACGCAACACGCACAAAAACATAAATCATTATAAATGCCGATTTCCATTCTCATTTAATATTTTTCTTTAAGTGTGATAATTATATTTTAATTTTTAATCTTTATTTTTAGTTTTAATTTATCTTTATTTTAATTTTGTTTTTTTTTTTAAATGTATAAATTCTTATATTATAAAATGGGGGCCTCAGCACGGGTAAACAACCCAGTGAGGCCAACATTACTGAATTAGAATATGAAATATTGTAAAATAATGTTTCAACAATAAAATTAAAAAAAAATGGCTTTAGCCGTGTTTGGTGACCAGCTTCAAATCGCCCAGTACGTTCTTATTCCCATCTCCTTCCTCTCCTCACTGCTTTCGGTGTCATAAAATATCTCAATTATTGGGGATGTCGTAGTCGTGTCTCACTGGCTCCAGACAGATAAGAATAGTTGGGATTCTTATGCGGTGTTCACATAAAAGAAAAATCACACAAGACTCATGTGTAGAGTCTTCTTTTGGCAACACTGAACATAAATTTGAGCTTACTGTAAGTAAATCCAATCCAATAAAATGACATTTTTCCGTAGGGCATAAGAAACATTGCTATGTATAGTTTATGTTTGATCTTGTATTGTTTTTATGGTACACTCAAATTTTAATGTGTCAAATCCAATAAAATATCAAGGTAATAGTTAATACCGAGTGAATCAGAAACTTGAGTCGGGCCATGTCAAAAGTCAGAATAATAGAAGAGTATGTGAGAAACGATGTATGAATGTGAATGAGGCAAGAAGTGTGTGCCAAGACCGAGTTGTTTAGCGGTCCTCTCTGCCTACCCCTGCGGGGAAACGGCGTGATGGTTAGTTAGTTAGTTATGCCGATCAACTAAGATGCAAAACCTTATCTAACCAAATATCGATCAAACCTTACCCATCTTTACTTGTTACAAAAATTTACATTATTTGTTACAGTTAAAATTATCCCTTTAGTACTAACTAACCTAACCTAACAGAAGATATAATAACAGATCCTAATCTAACCTGATAACAATAACCAAGTACCATAATCTCTCTAAAAATATTTTTTATGAAAAACTTCCAAGAATATTTAAAAGTGACTGCTTAATATGTCAACAAGGGCTCCACAGGGATCAATTTTAGTGCCAACCTTTTATGTTGTACCTTTGTTAATTGTTTTGATCATTATTTATTTATTTTTCTTCGATAGGAATTTTGTATACCCAGATAATACTGCACTCATAACATCATACGGAGACCTGACCACTGCAATAAACCTTATGCAGCGTGAATAATTTTATGGGCTTACTGAAATGGTCTCATGATGCCGGCCTCATTATAAATGCCAAAAACTGGAATTATGCATATATCATCTTGACTCATAAAAAAATTCTCTAATATTTAACATGTTACCAAGTAACATGTTAACAACAAAAAATTAGGTTTAGGTATACCTACGCTAAAAACATGGTTCCTGAGTAGAGATTCTTTATACTAGGCGATTATATAAATCAAGAGTTATGTATAAGCTATAATTATATCAATCGATCAATATTTTATATATTCAATGTATATTTAGAAGTATTTTAGAGTATTATATTCGTCAATAACAATAATTTGTATAAATTAGTGTAATAATGTTATGTACAATAATAATAATTTAATATTTCCTTATTAATTCGACCCGGATAATACTTCTGAAAAAAAAAGACTAGAATAGGTACATAATATAGAAAAAAATACGAACCTAACTCAGCAGAATTTATAATATCTTACTGTATCGATCATTATGTTTGCAGTTAATATTTTCATGTAACCATAACTTTTTTTCTTATTGTGGTCTAATAAGTTGAAATGGATAGCATTTACTTATTCTATATTTTTCAATAATTTTTTTTTATTTTTTTTTATTTTTTTTTATTGAATAAATAGTTAATACATAATATCAAAAAACAAGTCCTGCTAAGCCGATTGAATTGGCTTGTCAACAGGTGCTTAAAGTTAGTTTCAAATACATTTTTTAAAGTTATAATTTACATCTTATATCTACAGAATTAACAATTTTTTCATACAATATTTCATACATATTAAAATAAATATTTTTTTTCCGATAGCCAATTTTTCACCATATATTTAACCTTATTCATAGATTTACATTGCTTTATAGTGTCAGGTAATAAATTAAATATCTTCGGTATGTTGTATTCAAACGTTCTCTGTCCGTATTTATTATTAAATTTCGGAACTATTAACCCGTCATTGCGCGTGAATCTAGTACTGTATTTATGTTCTAATTTTTCTTTATGCTGCGGGGTAAATATATACTGAATTATGATTTTTTGCCATAATATTGCCTTAACAGGTAAAATTTTGGCACTCTGAAACAGCAACGGTGTATTATGTCTCTGTTTAAAAATATTAGGGACGACTAGTAATTTTACAATTGCGTTTTGTACAACTTGGACTTGTTTCAGATTGGTTGTACTAGTATTTCCCCATATGGTTAATCCATATCTTATAATAGATTCTGCCATTGACATATAAATTATTTTAAGTGTTTCAATTGATAGGAAAAAATTTAATGTGTACATTCTGCCAGCAATTGATCTGAGTCTTTTACAGGTTTTTTTAATATGTTTGTCCCATTTGAAAAAGCAATCTACTGTAACACCAAGATAGACATATTCTGTAATTAATTCTAAGCTTTCACATTTACAATTAGTCGGGATATTTTTATGGATGCAATTAAAACTATGAGAAATAATATTAGGATTGAATTGAAATCTGGAATTAGGTGATCTTATATGCATAACTTTGGTTTTTTTAGCATTTATTAATAGTCCTGCATCATGTGACCATTTACAAAGTTGATTAAAGTCAATTTGCATGAGTTCAATTGCAATTTTTAGATCTTTATGTGATATGACCAATGCCGTATCATCTGCAAATACAAAATGTTTAACAAAAGAGAAAAGTTTTTTCATTATAGTTACATAAATTATATATAGTGTAGGTCCCAATATGGAACCTTGTGGAACTCCTGCAGATACATTCTTTGTTTTACTAAAAGTATTATTTATTTTGGTACATATTTTTCTATTTCTAAGATAATCTTTAAATAAATTTAACACATTTCCTCTTATTCCAATTTTTTCTAAGGTTTCTAGCAGTTTTTTAGAGTTAATTGTGTCAAAAGCTTTAGAGTTATCGATAAATAACACAATAACATGTAATTTATTATTTAATTGATTATTTATGTAATTGGAAAAATCTTGCAGTAATTTTTCAGTATTTTTTTTTTCTTTGAAAGCCATATCGATTGGGATCTATGATAGCGAATTTTTCAATGTAATTATTTAATTTATTTGATAAAAATTTTTCGAGAATTTTTTCTAACGCAGGTAGTATACTAATAGGCCTATAATTTCCCAGTTCAATGTGTTTTCCACCTTTAAATATTGGTCTAGTAATGCTACATTTAAATTCTTGTGGAATTTTTGCTTGCTTTATTATCGTATTGATTAAATGAGTAATTATTGGCCCAAGAGTTTTTATATTTCTTTTTAAATCAAACATTCTTATATTGTCAATACCTGTGCTTTTAGAGTTTTTCATTTTTTTAACAATGTTTTCAATATCAGTTATAGTAGCTCTTGGTATAAATAAACTCTTGGTATAAATAAATCGTATAAATAAATCGTTTTATTCCATTATCGGTGAACTTATTATGAAGGCATAAAGATTTTATAGCTAGTGCACGGCTTAGCCAATGGTACACAGTAACCGGTAATTGATTCGTAAAATTGAAAATGGTTATAAATAAAAGTTTTTAAAAAACAGGTATATTTTTTATTTAATTTTTTATTTAATATTTTTATTTATTTTATAAAATACAGTATAATTATTTAAATTTACATAGTAAGAACATATTTCAATAAAAATTAACATGTTTACCTTTACAAGAGTCTAAAACTCGTATGTAAAGGGAAAAAATTAAAAAGTTAACATAAATAGAAGAAAAAAAGAATCATAAAAACATATAAAGTGAAGAGATTTTGGTTTTTTTATACAAAAATTTATAAATTAATATAGTGAGATATCATCGTCATTCTAGTTCGTTAAATCATTTAAGATAGTGAAGTTTATTTTATTTTTAAATTTATTATACTCCGGTTCTAATCTCATCTCTGTTAGTGTTGTGCAAAACTGGTGTGCATTAATGGAGTGCATAAGCGACCCATTGTATTTTGCCTATTGCTCTCGACACGAACCATGGCATGGTGTGACTTCTTATAGAGATCTTTGTGGATTTGAAGCAGCGTATTTTTTGTATATGTATTTTTTAGTGATGGGACTTATGTATCTAATGGGCCATGGAAAATGGCAATAACATTTCTACATATTCGGTTTTTTGTAGTTATTTATTTATGACGAATGAATTATACCTATCGTTATCTAGCCGATTTGGAACATAGGTAAATACAATAATAACAATAGTATTCGCTTTTCCAATCTCTGCAATCTGAATTAAAGATCATGTTTGAATTTGTTTGATAATTTCTCCTACAACATCTTAACTGAATCAACACATCGTTTCACAAGGGTTTCCCCAAACCAGCCTCTCACGATCCGGCAGGACACGCAGCTGGTAGGCAGACGCATCTTGAACACACCTCACCCGATAAACCCGTGCACCCCTGCTAAATTGCCAAACGTAGCAAACAACTTGGGGTTATCTATTATGGCAGGTGGTTATCCAATAAGTTGTTCCCGGAGAAGTGGCACTTAAACCTGCCTCCCAAAGTCCTCCCAAAGGAAAGGAGGAAGTAAAAAATTATTTCAACCAGATTCAATCACAAAAGTTGTAACGTAGATTGTCACCACATGTATTAAAACTTACCGTATTCTGGTAATATGCTCCACCATAGCTTGCAGCAATAAGGGGAATTGAAATGAAATCACTCAGAATATCAATTGAGATATAATAATATGATTGCATATTTAATTTAAACTTTAAATACAAGAGCAAAGACTTAAATTTAGAAAATCAGGGGTGGTTGGCTATTTGAAAGCACAACGTAATTTGAACTTGGCCACGATGTTTTACTCGTAAAATTATATTAACTAAACATCTTAAAATAAGATATCACCAGTGAGCGCCAGTCTAGAAACTAGTCTAAACGAATTTATAAACATGGTGATATCTAAAAGATTATGTGTCTAATTCATGAGGATTAATAAAATGTCTCACGTGTGTGTATTAATCTCCCGACGATCAAGCAGCTCGCTCTTAGGTCTGTTCCCCACTAGCCTCGAAAACCAACTGACGGCTTCTCTGGAATTCAACGCGCAGCTTATTTGAATCCTCCGAGTGGCAGCTGTAATTCAATGCCAACGCGTGTCTAGAAGTCTTGCTATGTAAGCGGACAGTTCCTACCGCTACAAAGTCACGAGATTCCCAATAACTTTTTTTGAACTTTAATATATCTTCTCCATTATTTCTTTCATTTATTTAGCATGAAGTACAAGTCACACTGCACGTCTATGGGTAATAATGATTATTAGGAAACTGGATTTTCTACAATACTTAGAAATGTATGTAGCAAAGTTTCGTAAAGACAGTTTCCTCTGCTAACAACAATAACCATTCCTTTACCTACTTTTATCTAGAAATCTTGAATCAGAAATGCATCTGACATAATATAAGCGAATGGCATTCCACTGCCGTTTGTGTACCGCACTGGACAGTCATAAATAATTTTATAACGGGTTGCATCGCATTGTTAGAATTAAAGAGACGGAACATATCGCAATAAGCAAGTTATATTATACTCTTACGCAAAAGTACCTACTTATGAAGACGCAGAATAAAAATATCGCTCCGCTCGAGGGATGGAGATTTCCGGATTACTTGTTTTCGATTGAAGCATTCGATTTAAGGCGATGCCGTACGTAGTAATGCAAAATCATGTATTTTTGGTTTGAAAATTTGGTCGCCTAGAAATGTTTCAGATGCTTTAATTAAATACTGCAACTAGAATACATCTTGCCCTTTGAAACAATCGAGTATATTTTAGACAAGTCTTTTTATAAGCCCAGAAAAAAATAATGTATAAGGCCTATGAAAACTGCTTTAAAGTTAAAAATCTCCTACTTACGAACCCATTTTCGGTTATGATTTTATAGTATAATGTGGAAAATTAAGTTATTTATAAAATGATCGAAAAAAAAAAATATTTATGCCTGAACATCCACAAAATAAAATAAACTGCACTTTTTGGCTTTGTTTTTTTCTTGCATAAATCAAAACAGGCAAATGGTGTTAAGCGGGAATTTAAACCTTATCGCCATCTACGTAAGGGTTGTTTTTGATAGCGGCTCAATTTAAAATATTACACAACGTAGTGCATCGCCTTCATTAATATTATCATACCTCCAATTAATACGGAAATACGTGAATTGCTTACTGACGCTTAAAGCCAATAAATCTACCTAGATTTTACCGTTTATCCCATATTTTTAGGTTATATAAAATTTAAAAAAAAAAGTATTTATAATTCATAAAAATCACCTATCTAAATTTGGGTAGCCATCACTAGGGTGGTTAAGACAAAATCATGATTTCTTTTGTGCATCTGTCCGTAACTACGGTTCATTGACTCTTGAACTTTTGCTTGGAATATCATTTTCATTTTCAAAAGTGTTTGTATGGAGAATTCAGATCAGCTAATATAATATTTTACTATATTTTCAAAATTGAAACTGATTTTTCGAGTATTCAGACTCTACCTATTGATGTTTTATATTTATATGAGAAAAAATTTTCCACTTTTTTACCTCCAATTTCACTTCCAACGCTCCCAACGCTTCAACGCCGAATGACCGAAACTACCGAATCCGGTCTGCGCGCACTGCTACTCGCGTGATAATAGTGGCACATGTTTCGACGAGATAATAGTTCGCAATAGCGCCTCTATTACTATCCCGTGATTTTTCATTATAAGTTCAGATGTGAAGTAACATCTTCAAATTCAAAAATACATAGTATTTCTTCTTTTATTTTCATTAAATTTATAGTAAATTAATTTATGTATGCCGCCGTTCCTACGAGTACAATTGTTAGTGGTGCAATAGTATATTTGTCTTCCAAGCAGTTGATCGGGGTTCGATTTTTATTTTATTTTATTATTATTTTATTAATTATTATCATTCGTCTGTGACTTAACTAAAAATATATTGCTAATAGGAGGGTCTTATTGTTCATTGTTGATTATTTTCTCTGTATTTTGTGGAGTCTTGGACACTATGAATTCACTTGGAAATTAGTCATTTTGAACATTTAAACGAAATCCCGTCCACTTGAAGCAGCGAATAAATAATAACGCTAGAAGTACCTTCCAAACAAATGTTAATGAAAACAAATGTTTCGTTTTGCCCAATAGCCCAGCGCTTCATATCAATTACACTTACCTGACATTGATTACGTAGAAAAATGAGTATTGCTAATTTATTAAAAATGTCGGTAATTAAATTAAATTAAATTTATGGTAATGCTATTAAAAACGGGATTGAAAACCGTTTCCTGATAAACTTTTAGTACATTCCCAACATATGGGAACACATGTTCTAGCACCTGCATGCTTGATAATATACATTGACCTAACCTGAAACCTATCAATTCATTCGTTAAAGGCCTGCAATCCCGTTTTTCACCGGATTACTAATAATTTGAAGAGATTCTTAATAAATTAGCAATATTCAATTTTAGTGAAGATAGATCTCCGTCCTATATGATTTTCGTAAGGACAGTTTAGTATTGGAAATTTAAGCCTCGATTGGACAATACAGAGTTTTCCAATGAGAGGTGTTATTTTGATATTCAATCGTAAAATATCAATGGTTTCGTTGCTTGTGTGGCACGTAGCGCCGTCTTGTTGAAGTAAACATTGTCCAGATCAATACCATCCAATTCCGGCTATAAAAAATCATTAATAATCAAAATAACACCTCTTATTGGAAAACCCTGTATTTGGATCTCGAAACACGCCCACAAAGGCATTTCTTGTGTTATTCTTTAAGTGCAACGTACCAAATCCCGCTTGTATCACTTAACCTAACAACGATATTATGGCAATAATTGGTACTATGTTGAATAGTGAATACATTTTACATACAAGTCAAATATCATGAGAATTGAAATAAAACAATTTATTAAAACGTTAATTATTATAGATAAACCGGAGACAAGGGACAACTGTTTCCCAATAAGCCATTTTGAAAAGGTCCAATTAATAACTGCCATAAAAGTAATCATATTCAATAATTTCCGTTTTAGTATAATGAGTTCTGCAGGAAATTAACAGTACATGACCTCGGTACCAGAAACGAACCAAGCACAATATTGTAATTTTCGTAATATCTAATTAAAATGAGCACAACAAAGTTATGTTGCATTGAAATAAAATTATTTTGTTATTAATTTGTTGTTTAATCTGTGAATGCAACGTGAAACCATTATTTCAAGTCACTATTTACCTTTTTTAATCAAACATCAAAAATACAGATTTCGTTTGCATGTCTGTCCTGTGGTACAATGAACTCGGATTTGCTTAGAATTTGTGCCATTTTCAAAATTCTAACTAATTTGTGTGAAGAATTTAGGTAAGCAATAAAGTCCCTTCCTTAAAAAAACATTTGTACTGAAAATAATTTTAATTTCCATTAAAATTGGAACTGATTTGTAAAGAATTCACACTATCGCGTACTGTGTGCGATTGTGAATATTTGGACATCTGTGTAATTACTGTGGAGATGATGGAGCAAAAACAATTTAACTTCCTTAGACATACATTTCATAGAATCGTAACAATGGCGTAGCATTCGCAAAAACTTTTGTACTAAAAAAATATTATTTTGAATCAACGTCTTGCATATTTCACTATACGATTTGTTGTATAAGGATTTTTTTAAATTTTAACAACCAAAATCAAATACTAGGACCGAGATACACCTAGATGTACATATAAGACGAGACATTACCCTAAAATAAAGCCTAAATGTATTGGAAAGACCTGCGTTTGAATTTTCCCTGTCAAATCTCTAAAGTTAAGTGGGAATCTTAAAGACATAAGTGACGAAGTAGTGTATAAACAATATTCGGCTTTTGGCTTGTGGTAATGGATGGGCCTATTTTTTTTTTTTTTTTTTAAAAAAAGAAAGACAAACATTCCCGGGTTACGAATAACCCAACAATGTTTGAAAATCTCCTACTACCACCACAGAAAGCCGAAAATGTTGCTTGTGTTGTGATGGAGGACTTAGCCAGCCGAGGAATCGAACACGCGACGCTTGGGTGAGACCCAAGCGCTATGCCCACTCAACCACTGACCGGTCAATGGTCTATTTTACCTATGGTCGATTTTATCCCAGCAGGACTTAATTTCAATTATTTCTAATGAACGTATTACTAAAATCTCTAATGTTTCTAGAGGGATCCCTCGGAAAGTTACTAATTCATCGCTTAGAAAAATTAAATCTGTTGCTTACCACTAATTTTAAAGTTAAAAAATATTTTATAAAATTTGCAAACCGTTTTACATAAAATATTTTAATTTAAAGGTCTTGTTTTTAATTAATCTTAAAATAAACATTACAAAACATAAAAAAGGAGTGCTCCAGTAGTTGAGAAACTCAAATACTAGAGCAAATACCTATTGTAGAACGACAAGAAAGAATATTTTTAGTAACGACTTTACTATTCGATAGACGGATAACCTAACAATATGGATGTCCTGGGTTCAATTCCCCGATGCGGCCAAATCGCTTTCTGTTTGTCTGTAGTTAATATTGTCTTTAATGACTTACATATAACAATATAGGCTATTTATCCACAAAATAATGTAAATTCAAATGCGAAAACAATGCATTATGGATAAAAATATCTGCAGTACCTATAAAACATAGTGCGTGCACTTGTGCAGCTATCGTATAGGTTGCAGTGAAGGGCCTATAGAGTATAGACTAGGGTACATGGTGCGGCAAGGGTCCGGTTTGCATTGTTTTCTGCATAGTGTCTTTCTCAAGAGTATCGGATTGCGGGTCAACGATGTAAGTACAGGCCAACGGATTGCGAATAATTTACCATTATTATTATTGTGAGTGCTTTGATAAAGAACACGCTAGATAGCCCCCGAATAGCAAACTGATAAATATTGACATCCTCAATTTCTCCGGACAACAGTGCAGATTTTGGAGTGCAAACCTGAACTCTCACCAAGAATTTACTGGCAAAAATAGACATCACTCAAAAATCAATGGAAAGAGCCGTACTAATAATATTCCTTGAGAACGACGAACGACTAACATATATGCATTACAAGCAAGTAAAACTTGACCTTTATAATTATCTCAATCATGAATCATGATATCTATTTCAAATTCGATACAGCTATGCTATCATCAAACAAATACAATACTATTCTATCATCAAACATAAAACACATATCTCTTGGTTAAATTAAACAATATTACTGTGTTTAAACCACTGTATTTTTAACAACCGTTCTTTCCTTAGGGATAATATAATTTACACTAACTTAATTTATTTATTTATTTGGAAAAGTTGACAGCAAATCTGTAATTATATAATGATACAATAATAATATTATTAATTATGCCAATTATGAACTTTCCACTGATGAATAGTTAATGGTGTTACAATGGTGTACAATGGCATAGAGATGTTCTCTTAAATTAATTTCTTGTTTAGTTAGGAAATATTAAAAATATTAAAATAAAGGAGGGTGGGGGGGAGGAGGGGGAAATATAGGATAAGGATTAAGAGGCAAAGGACGGGAATATATAGGAATTGAACTAGTTTGAGTTTTGTTGATTATTGAGTTTTTGTTTTATGTCGCGTAAAGTCGAGTTAAATATGTCAATATGGTTATAATTTAAGTTAAAAAAGTGTGTGGATCTGTAGATAAATGAGTTTTGTTTGGAATTTGTCTTACAATGAGGGAGATTAAAAGTAAGCGACTGTCTGCTGTTGCGATTGGGAACATGGAATAATAGGCGTTGAAGAAGATCAGGACTATCGATTAAATTGTGTGTAATTTTGAATAACATTACCAAATCTGCTACATTTCTTCGGAAAGTTAACGTCTGTATATTGAAGAACTTTGCAGAGTCTTCATTACTAATATGAGATCGAAAAGAGCGGAAATTAAGGTACCTTAAAAATCTATTTTGAACACTTTCAATTCTATTTTTATGTATTGCATAGCCTGGGTTCCACACTTGTGATGCGTATTCAAGGATACTACGAGCGTATGAGAAATACAGTGTTTTGAAAGTAGCAATGTCTTTGAATTGTTTACAGGAACGGATTATGAAACCCAGCATAGAAGATGCGTTAGTGACTACGTGGTCAATATGTTTATTGAAATTCAGTTTACTATCAAGTATAACCCCAAGGTCCTTAATTTCTGATTTGGTAGATAAAGGTTGATGATTAATTGAGTATTCGTGTATAAATATGTTTTTGTTTCTAGTAAAGCGTACGATGAAGCATTTGGATATATTTAATTCCAGACAATGGGCATTAACATACGCGTTGTGAAATCATAATAAATTTTACTGGAATAACTTGTAAATGTCCATCAATGTAATATAAAATTTGAAGAAGAAGATAATACTAATAAACAGAACAAGACACAGACAAATATGAACGTAACGGTATCAATTGGCAATCGAACTCAGGATGTTTGTATTTCAACGTCTCAACGAACGCGGCCATCAAGACCTGATTATGTAATATCATATTTTCGATCTCATATTTCACATTCAGAATAAACAATATTATCTTCAAATAATTTTTCCCACATTTTTTGGCTGCTATCTTTTTGAATGATTACTAAGTTCTAACGAATTTATTTGTAACCTCTATGGTGTCTCGGATAAACATTTCGGATTTTTATTTATATGGTACACCTATTGACTTTTTCTAAATGTCTAAAAGAACAAAGCTGTTATATACAGACTTGGTGGTACTGTGAGGATCTCAATAATTATACGCGTGTGCGGATAGAATGTTTATTAACACTTTAGAACGGATTGTCTACTACTATCTTCTTAGCTGTCGGTTGGGAAAAGAGAGCGAGCAGATGCATCCATCATCTTTTATACGTCGATATATCATCTCGCTCTTACACATTCAAAAAGCAGGCGTACCACCTAAAACCTTTCTTACAAAAGCAATATTATTTAATTTAATTTATATGGATAACCGCAAAATTATAGCTACAGTCAACAAACTATGTATCGTGTCAATATTATACCACGTATACCTATGTAAAAGCCATACGGGCGTAAAATGAATAAAATAAATAGATAAATAGTACAATACACATGGTTTGTATTCACAAGATGTTAACGCATTTTAGCTGGTGCAATTGAGACATAAGCAACATTTGAAAGAGAAATAGACAAAGATATTTAAAGATATGTTAAGTCATATAGTTAAGGGGTTAAGGGTTTAGGTCAAGGTTCAAATTTGGAACACATTCCCCTTTCCCCTTTCCCCTTGACACTCAAACTTCGTAGTAGCAATATTTATCAGCGAACTTCTATGTGTTTTTGTTTAAATGAGGTAGGCTGTAATCAAAAAGTGACCCCACTAACGGAAAGGGTGTTGAACAGTGGATATTGGTAAGGAATCCAACTTACCTTCTTGTTTACACTGAAGGTTTTTTGTTGAGAATCGATATTATGGCACTGGTGGATCACTGCACAAGTTTCCGTAACAGACTGACCGGTACAATTGTTGCAAGGTCACTCAAGTATGTATTACAATGGGACAGGTTATAGAGTATTACGTTGGGTGTGGGGAATGAGGGAATATATTATACTAAAGTGAGATTTATATAGCTGCGTCAACAGTCGCTATAGTCTGGCTTTGAAAGGATTTACGGGTCTTTTGCAAAACTCCAAATGTCTTCCTGTAAATATTATCCCAATGGATGTTTTGTATATGAGTTCCATTGGAATAGGAAATATAAGTATACATATTTATATAGGAAGATAGCCGCTTTCAGCAAAGCTTTGAGACATTCAGCGACGGAGTCCGTAAACAATAGGACCTGATATGAGATTGCGGACAAAATGTACATAATCCTGTGTGGGTACATAATTGATTTATTTTACATGAATCTCTAAGTTTTGTTTGGGAAAGCAAGGCTGTTGAAATACTAGAGTATATTTTCTTCGGAGACTGAGATGTGACGTCTGTTATAGCTGCCTATTCTTGAGGGACATTACTTTATTGTATAGATAATATCCTCTACTAGAAAATTAAATACACATGCAGAAAAATGAGTACGGATTTTTTATCAAGATAATGATAAAAACATTTGCCAACAAAATATTAGTTATTCAGAATATATCTGAACACGTGTTTAACGCAGGTGGCATGGTCCGAATAAATATAATGGATGAGATACAATATTATTAGTTTTCAGAACACGTGTTCCGACTTCCTCATAACATATTCGTGTTTTACTGATCTTTTGTTATGAAATTTGTCAAATTATTAATTATAGGCTTCCATTCCCGTTTTTAACAGGAGAGTTTTCTCCGTGCACGCACGGAAAAATTATTAATATTGAATATTGCTAATTAATTAGAATTTCTTCAATTTATTTGTAATCATCATTAACGAATAAATGTATAGGTTTCCTAATAAACTTTTAGTAAAATACGTTTGTATTATCACAATGTCGGAACACGTGTTCATAATATTTCCACATTTCGTCTTTGTATATTGTCAAGGCAAATGCAGGTGCATGAACATGTGTTCCGATATATTGGGAATTTACTAAAATTTTATCAGAAAACGGCATGCAATTCCATTCTAACCGGATTACCAATAATTTGAAAAATATTAAGAATAGCTCATTTTTCTCCGTACATAGAAATATATCTTTAAAAAATTTAAACAGTTGAAAAATAATCAAGTCATTCTCTGTATGATGTTTCGTATTATACGAAAAAAAAACATTTACAATGCGCCAAAACAATCCAGAAATTTTATAAAATGGAACAAAATTTCTTCATTAGGTACCAAGTTACTCACTTTGTTTACTCACTTTTAAAGTTCGTTGTTTATTGTCTGAATTCAGCATAGAAGGATTTTCCAACTACTATTTTTAAATGTACTTATTTATTATTTGTATCTATTTATTTAATCAATACAAAGTGTAACGCGGATTTACCAGATTAGCAGAATTTTGCTTGAAAAGCTCACGTCCAACTTAGAAGACGAAATTCTTTATTAATTACGTACTTATTTGTACAATATTTTTATAGATTTTTTCCGATTTTGATACAATTATGACCATGCCATAATTTCAAATTTGAGGTTATATTTCTCAATCGAGTAAATGGACATCAGTAAACTTCTCTACTTTTTATTTTTATTTTTTTACGTTAATTTGACTCGTTTTCTTTTGAATTAACTTCAAATAAATGGCTATTTTTGTACATATTTTTTGAAGTACTCCTCCTCACAATGCGTTAAATAATAAAAAATGGCTAAACGTAAAATAGCCTTACAATATGATGTAGAGAGTACAAACCACTGATTTCTGGACACCGTGTAGTTAAAATAAACCATTTTGAATTATCTTCGGTGCTGTTTAGTATTTTAATAATATTAAATAAATATATATTACTTATAAATTGTATGTCAAACAATTGTGTGAGGATCCACATTTTGATTTTTCCTTCTTTTTTGAAAGCATATTTGTCTTAACTGTTTTAACGGCGAGAATAAATATTTAATTCATTAGAATTAATTAGTAGTAATATTCTTTTCAATCAAACTAAGAAGAATTAATAATTTTTTTTTTGATAAATTCCTGAATTATTTTAAGAAATTACATTACTTGGATTGCTTAAAGATACTAAGAAGTGGAGAATGCATAAATATGTGTCTTTTTCATAGTATGTGTCTTTGTTATTTATAAATAAGTCATAATTTAAAAATAAAAAACTGAAAACAATATAGAATATTTTCAAATTAAAACAATTAGGACGATGCACATAGTAAAAAAGAATCACGTATTTTTGGTTCATCACGGTCTTTGAAAAAATCGAAAATATTTATGTAATTTTATAACAGTTAAAATGAACGTATCAGGCCTATAAACTGCTTTAAAGTTCAAAATCTCTAACTTACCCATTTTCGAAGTTAAATATAATAATGTAGGAAATTAAGTTATTTACAAAATGATGTAAAAATATTTAAATATTTGTCTTAAAATAAAACACACCATTCGGCGATGTTTTTTCTTGCATAAATCAAAATATGCGTCTGGTGTTAAGGGGGAATTAATACCTTATCGCCATCTTCATAAGGAGTGTTATTGTTAGCGGCCCGATTCCAAATGTTTTATGTTACATTGCGTTAAATATTCTTTAAAGCCCTTGTTCTTGACATTATAATTATTTTTTATGAGAAAACAAATTAGTAGTAGATTTTATAGCAGTTAATATAACAAGAATTCAAAATAAAAATACTAAAAAACAATGTTTACTATAAACAACGAAAATTCCTGGAATGGCTAGGTCGTTCAATGTCCTTTCGAAACCAGTTGTAAACCTAGATCACCCCAAAAGCTCCGGGTGTCCTTATTCTAGTGCGCAGTGCTATTCAAACACGGTTTTCCGGGGTTACTTGAACGAATCTAGTAGTTTCTAATATTATTTTATGTCTGTTGATCTCAATCTGGGCTTTGTTTGGACGGTTAACTGAAAAAAACTTAACCAGGCCGTTAAACTACTTTATGAGGTGTTTTGTGAGAACGTTTCATAGAAGATAAACATATTTAACACATGTTTTTTTAATGATCATTTGTTAAACGTTTTGAGCTGCGGTCGGTCGTGAGAAAACAACTAAGAGATCTACTAATAATACTACATTTTACAAATTTCAATAAACAGTTACCTAATAATAGAACATATTATATCGGGATGTTCTATATTAGCACCGTCCGAGTATACATTTAGGCACAATCAAGTTTTAAAAATAATTCACCAAAATTTGGTAATTAAACATAACTTGATTGACTGCCGTAATATAGTACCATATTATGAATACGAACCAAATTCATTTTTAGAAAACGAATTTTATAAAATATATTATGATAAAACTATACTAACAGACCGAGCGATTAGTCATAATAGACCCGATATAGTTTTACATGACAAAATTAAATAAATAACTTGTGTAGCACACGTGATAATGTAGCGTAGCGGCGTAGCACACGGCCACTTCGCAGCGATCGAGTCCCACCCACGCCACCTCCGGCCGCCGCGCCGCACAGAAAAGTAAAAACCGATTTACTGAGCACTTTGTGAGAAGTGACGCGGGACTCGCGGCACACTTACGAATGGCCACGGCACACCAGTGTGCCGCGGAGCACACTTTGCGGAACACTGACTTATATCATTGATTTTTTTTTTTTTTTTTTTTTTTATTTGTTTTTGGGGTATTATGCCGTGTTGCGCTAACTCCTTCATTAGCCAACGTTTCGGACAGCATTGCAGTGTCCATCATCAGGGCAGATGTGTTATTTTGTTATATCATTGATGTCGCTATTCCAAATTCCTGTAATATTCAAAAATCTGTTAGTGAAAAAATAAGAAAATACACAGATTTAGGAAATGAAATAAAAAGAATTTGGCATTCTCAGACTATAAAAATATTACCATTCGTTATTTCGGCTACTGGCATTATACCTAGCTCTCTAATTAAAAATTTAGGCGTATTAGATATATCAAAAAAATTATATATAAAGATGCAAAAGTCGGTCATTTTGAATATATGTAGGATAACAAAAGATTTTTTAAATATTTATGTTGAGGGATCAGTAGGATTTATAGGCCCTGTTAGAAGTTTTACCGAGCCGAACCCTCTGATATGAAAATATCTGGAGTCGGTGAATTATTTTCCCATTTGATCTCTGGTGAATTGACGTGTTGTTTTTGTATTGTTTTGTATTTATTTTGCTTATATAATGCACTTACATAATGTTGATTGACTAGATGATCATTTGTGGAAAAGTGAGTTGAAGGGTTAAGTTTTTCCTTTGGGGAAGATTTGACCCGGAAAACAAAATCGGAAGTTAAAAAAAAAAAAGTATTTTAATATCAATGTAAATCTTAGTTAGGTACAGAAGGCTTCGCTCGAATTTTAACGTTAATTTCATGGATTTTTTATTCTTTTGAAAAACTCTGAATTTGAACACAGTTAATATTTCTATAATTGATACTAATAAAAATTCGTTTTAGAATTCCAATTTAATTAATGATTTATTAAAACATTTAAATACATACATTTAATCAAAAAGTTGAAAAAAAATAAATTGCTTTTATAGCTCATAATTTTAATGATTTTGCAAGCTGAAAATTTTTTCGTTGATCTATAAAATCCAGGCGAAAGGGACTTAAAAATCATGTCAATGATCGCTGTTGGAAAGTTTACGCTATTTCGTAAAACAGATTTCTGCTTTAAATAATTTATAATATACATATTATGTATAATCAATGTCAAACTGTACGCACGACATATGGACCTACACTACAAGTTCAAGTGATCTAAGCTACGAACTATTGTGACAACATTCAAATCTGACGTTATCTGCCAATCTACAAATCTTGTTGACTAGATACTTAAAATATTTTGTGTTCGGTTGGGTTCAATAGTCTGTCATTTTGTTTTGAATGGTACCAGGTTTTTTTTTTAATTTGCCTTCATACATATCGGAACCTACAAAATTCACCTTTGTTCAATCCAGTATACATTATCAATTTAAAAAGACATTGTTAAGTTAAATCATTTCAAAAAGACAATAAGTATCAACAACAAAAAGAAACCAATGTCCTTCAAGTAATAACCTTTACTTACCCATGTTTGTAAATATTAAATATACCAACACCCTTCTAGCAATTGTTCCGTAATTTTGAACAGTATACAATAACTTGATGGTATTTATGCCAGCCATTATTGGAATTAATTACATTTTATACATTTAGCCCATACGGCCTTACTGCCATACTCGTAGTCACTAATATTATTATTATCTGTGAGCTCTGCACTGTGCGCTGGTGAAATTTATGAGCCTTTTGGTGAGTTTACTATGGTTTTAGCCGTGAATCCTTCATGCGGTGGAGGCTGCTAATAAAAAATATATTCGAGTTATAAAAAAATTAGAGTACCTACTGAAACAATTCATTTGAAGTCAAAAGCCACTCAAACTCTTGAAGAATTTATAACATTTACCAATTTATAAATTGAAGTAGGTACGGGAAATGTTTTGTTGTTACATTGTTTCAGAAGATATTTTTGGAAGGTGATTTATAATAATTCTAAATAAACCTCTTAATAAACTCAGCATACTGTTTATTGTAATAGATGTACATTCGGGTCTAAGTCAACTACTTATATTTGTGTGTTGTTAAAATCTCCTTAACCTTCCAGCGGGCGCGTTGAGAAATGTCCCTTGAGCGGGCGCTTGTTGTAAATTTTACGTCATCGAGTTTTCTCCATGTGAGTGTTGTTTTCTTACACAAATGTTAGTGAATTTTTTTAAGGATATGTAAAATGATAATAAGCAGTAATTATTTGACTTTCTTAAAAAAAACGAAGCAACACTCTAAACATGTTAATATTTCAAAACAAAATATTTTATCGACCTATTTAGTCAGAATCAATATTCTCATCCTTTAATTGTTACAAACCACCTCAACTTAAGAATGGTTCTTTCATGTAATGGACTGGCAACGGCAACACTTCATTGATGCTGAGGATCTTTTCTTATCCACTGCACATAACCGACAAACACCGCGTTTTGGAAAGCTTCTGTTTTCTTCTTCTGTTATCGGTTAAACTGCCCCACCGTAATTCACTTTGAGAAAAACATTTATATCTTGCGGTAAATGTTTGACATTTGATTTGACTCTAGCATAGCTTGAAACTCGATGCTGACGACTAAGTGGTAAGAGTGGGGGAAGCTATAAGGCACGTCTGTCGTAAATTTTACGACAGCGCGCCCGCTGGAAGGTTAACCCCAACTCTTTTCCACATTTGGTGTACAGTGGAACAAAATTTGTCAATCCTTTTGAATAAATTGTTATGATAAATCAACATGGAAGGTTATAGAAAAGTCCCACTACTTATTTTTGTGTATCCATTGATTTCTATGACAGATGTTTTTTATAGGTCCACCAAATTGAATAAAAAATTTGACTACGCCGTTTACATCTGAATCAAAAACCTTGTGATTACCTAATATTTGCCAATTGAATTTTCAACGTTCTTCTTGATGTTGAATACGTAGATTATCTTAAATTAAGTCGTCGTTGTGAGACAAAAAATATTTCGGAAACACCCAAGGAACGATCATTAGACCTGTTTTATTATTTTTTGTCTTAAATGTTATAATCAGCAAAGCGTCAACATGTTTCCTGTACTTGAATATGTATTAGAAGATTCTCCTAACAAAAAATATCTGATCTTTCTTTAAGGTTCTCTGTTATTGGAGAAAGTTTAATAATACAACGATCATAAAAATTAATCCACTATCCTTCTGGCATCCTTATTCCAACCATTCAACTAAAGATTTTACAACGCGGCAGTGCAATTCATGCTGCGACAAACAAAGAGAGTGTATCAGAACATTTATCAATATGAGAACACAGAATTTGCTCACTTCACAACTAACAACGCCATGTCTCCGCAGGTGTACGCGGAGCAAAATTACCAAGCGCATAATTCACGAACATTCCCACTGCTCCCATTGTCTGCTGAAACGAACACGCAGTTGTTTTATGGCGTAGTATTCAGAGAATAGAGTAAGCATTTTTGGTTTACTATGACAAACCTACACTACTGATTTGAAATTAAATTGTTAAAATCGTTGATTTTAGGGGAAACACTGAATTTTGCCTATTAAATGTTCGATACTTAGATCCATATGGATCAAATTTTCAACGGGGACTTAACGAATACGTAAACAGAAAAGATCTCCTCTTGGAAGGTAGATACAAAATAGTTAGTTGCCTTAAGTGTTGGAAGTTGTCTAAATATTTAACTGGCAACATTTCTTTGAGGTTATTCAACAGTTTTTTTCAAGGTAACCTTCATCAAAGTTTACTTTACGCGGTGTTAGTGCACCAGTTATGTTATGCTTCTTGGATTTTAATACTTAAGGACTATTAACAAAATTAAATCATAGGCCTGGCTTGGTTAAATCTATGAATTTTATTAAGTATGTGAATTGATTTACTATTCAGAAAATGACTTTAAAGACATAATTTTATGGTAGAATCATCTAATCATCTATCTAAGCGTCAATTTCGTTTCAAATTACCCTTCTCTTTCCAGTATTAGGAGTGCAGAACTTGAAGGGGATGTTTATTATTAGAAAGCATTTTTATTTATACTTGCCACCATTTTGACATTTTCGTAACGTATGTGGAGTGCCCCAGGGATCAATTCATGAACCGTTGCTGTTCCTAATCTATGTTAATGACACAACAAAGTGGGGTATTAAAGGAAGCTTTATGTGGACGACACAGTATTTTTTTATAACCTACTGTGAGTTTTGTAACTCATCAGGATTTCTCTAGCAAGAAATAAATAAAAATACAATCCTGTTATTACGGTAAATCTGCATAGTATCTATTTTGTCTTACGACAATGAGAGCTTGTAATGTAAGTGGCTATTAGAAAACACTCGATCAAAACCAATTTTTAAGCGTTTTTGTCAGCTGTTCGCGTCTCTTAAGTAGATGAGAAATTTGGGGATGGCAAAATTATCATCGTATTATCTCTCTTCAGATAGGAGAACATGGCTACCCTACCCTACGATGTTCTCGTGTTCTCATGTACTTGCATTAAATTTTCGTAGTACGGATACCAAGTTCTCTTCACATCTCTATTTGGACCAAGAGGTCAGACTAACCAAGAGAAATTTATCACCCCGGATTTTAATACTCAACGCAGACTACAATCATCGAATCCCTGGCATTGTCTCGTACTTTGCACATCTTCTCTGTAGCGACCAGGAGAGCATATTCAACGCGGCGATGTTTATTGAACATTTTATTCGGAGATCGGGCGATTGGTGCGATTTACAACGCAATAGCTATTGTAAAACACAAGCCCGTAGCAGAAGGTAGCCCTGCATGTGTTGCGAAATGGTCAGACGTCACGTCCTCCCGCGATTTGTGAGCATGTGAAACGGTCTACGAACGAGTCCAGTTTTAGAAAAGACTCTTGGCAGAAGAACACAAAAATAAATGAAGAACCTTTACAGCAAATGAAGTGATACTTTGGCCAAAAGATTATTATTTTTTAAATCGTATAACGAAATGGTTTACATTAATTATCCAAACTGTGTATTTCTGAAAATAAAATTAATACAATCCAAATTACGTAGAATTCACATTAAAAAAATTGCAAGGGGTTTTACTTTCAAGGTTACCTAATTGTACAGCTAATACATAGTTGTATATTCCAATCAATAGATTGACAAAGGCATTAATAACGAAGCTTGCATTTATTAATGAAGATGGAACATACATAACATACATTCACAAATAATCTACTTAGTAAAAAAAATATGTTAAAATAATTTTCAACGAATTTTTTTTTTATTTTGGTTTGTAAGAATTAAAACAAAAAACTTTATGAGAGATTGCATTAGGGACGTCATCAACTATTTGAAGGTTGGAAGAACCAATTCGCAATCCAAACAAAAGACCACTTCATATAATATTAATCGTTCGCTTCATTTTCCTTACCAGGATAGCAAGCACTATCGCCCACGTCCTGCGTCTCATTGAAAAACGTGCCTCGTGAAAGCGTGCAATCGTAAAATGCAAGAACAAATGCCGTGTGACACTAGACACGAAAAACGCGATGAATTTAATAAAACTAGACAACTTGCACGATCTGTAACATTGTCCCTTGTCCCCTGTTCCTTGTCTCGGAACACATTTACTGGTACATTCAGTTTCACACTCCCAACTCTCGCACTCTTGATATTATCTACAAATTTGTTCCGAGGTGTTTCTGAATCTCACATTTGGGTTACGTGTAGAACATTGAATTGTTTAAGCAGGATTATCCATAAAAAACATTAACAATCAGAATAAAAGTCACCTAGAAAGTATAGCAACTATGTTTGGACATATGTCACAAAGTAGTAAAAATACCCCGTGACGTTTTTATGGGTACTTCTACTTTGCTCTATTTCCTAGTTGTACCAGTGTAACACAACATAATAATGTTACCTCTTGCTAATTCTTATTTCAGTTGTGTCTATCTGTTTAACTCAGGAAATTGGATTTTTCTTTGAATTTAGTTGTCATTTTGAATTTGATGCGGCAGAAAATCAGATAAGCGATAAATTACCTTCCTATGAATTAGTGCACACTCTTGATCATTCTGCAGAAATAATAAAGTTATGGGTTATGAGTTATGGTTAGGTTAGGAGTTATTTCACAGAATTAGAATAATTCATCCAATTTCGATGTTGAATTTCAAGTTCTCCGAAAGTTCAATCCGAGTTCTGTTATTAATTCAGTTTCATGAAACAACTGGCCAATAATGATATAGTACCAGAAACTTATTAGAACCTTCAGAGAACTTGAAAATGAACTATGAAATTTGATGAATTGTACAACCCATCCTCAATTTCAGCTTCTCAAATCCTAGATATAATATAACATCATTTTTCACGGGTCTGCGCTAGTCTTTAATGTTGTTAAACATTTTAAATATCATATTCATATTCATTGACTTTGAATTATAATATTATTGGAAGTTAGATTTCATTCAATGTTCCAAGGCTTATAGAGATTCGAGGAACAAGCGAAATAGGCGGTGTGAATTGAATAGGTGTGGATTTTATATGCGTTGTTGTTATTCTGTGCACTATTGACAATATCTTATTATTTACTGCCGTGAATTTCACTTCCTCCTACTTAGAACAAACCTTTCCATACTACCATTGTATTTTTCAGAGTACTTTAGAAACGATGACGTGAAGGATATATTACACTGTTCTTTAAAAATATTTTAATGGGGAGATTGTAAGCAGCGGCGGCGTAATATAACATTTTCAGTTTTACGCTTTTTACATGTTTTCAGGTCAAATAAAACAAGGTTTAAGATAAAGCACTTCGGTAAAGCATTGTAGATAGTAAAAATTCTCTTCTGAATATAAAGTTTAAGAAATATAATTTTGAAAGAATTGACGTGTTTACTAATTTCATTTCTGGTGCCATTTAAAAGAAATCCTAATTGCTTTTTTATACTGATTTTTTTTAATCCCTCTCATTCAATGTCTCTGCGAGGGTTTTATACTCATTTTTAACGTATTTCTTAGATTTAAGATTTTAAAATTATATATCAACTATTAATAATTATAATTATAAAATCGTAGTTTTCTAGGAAAAATTATATGAAATCCAGTTATGAGCTAGATAAAGTATAATAACAAAATAAAATTCCGTCAAGGAGTAAAGACTATAATAGGTATGACGAATGTTAAGACTTATAAGAAAAACACATCTTTAATACATCTCGACGGGTTTGGAAGTAAAATTAGAATTTACTACCAAAACTTTTTCATTATCTTGATTTCCCGTTTACAAGACGAAAAAGTCATATTTTTCCGTCGCTATTGACAGCCTTTCTACCACTGTTATTTTATGACAATTTCACGTTCACTTGAATCGAAATACACAAAACAATATTAGATATCATTTATTGCAAATATTAACAGCCTTGGAACATTTCGTTAACGATTTTGCACAACCACTTTCTGAGGCTAGTACTTGCTCTTCATTGTGTTCCAACGTTAGCCAGGGGCGGAATGACATTAAAAACATTCATTTTTTCATTGGGATGACGACCCAAAAGACAAACCAAATCCATTCCGGATAACATTTAGAATCATTCAGAAAAATAGATTCAATATCTTGACAATTAAACAAAACATGACAATTAAAAGGTAACGAAAGGAATCGAACCAATGATCTCTGTGTTACGATAACAAAGCCTTTAACCACTCGGCTATTGAGACAAGAAATAGATCCTGGATTTATTACTCACTTGCAACCGTTACCTTATTATTTTTTGTATCTTGTTCTGTATTGTTTTTCATTTAGATTTTTTAATATTATCTTCTACTTCACTGTTTAAATATTACATTTATGGGAATAACCTTCAAAATATATTCTAATAAATTATATAAACTCTTTTGATTTCCAGTTTATCCCTGATTTTAACCATCGAATATACAATAATAAAGTGTTTATAAGCGCACAACCTGCGAGATGTACAATAACACGAGCGCATGCGCAATTAACAACCATCGTCATAACCGGAAAGGCTTTCATCTCGCTGCATTATACTTTAATACAATGCATTACAAAGTTTTCGAGTATTAAACTCTAAAGAGATAAAACATTAACTTTACAAGCTCATCACATTGTAAATATATTTAACGCTTGATTGCAAAATGCACTTAGAAATTTAAAAAAAAAACTTGATTATATAGTTGTTATTCAAGAATGATTCCGTTGTGCAGTACCTAGTCTAGATGTTGCAGATTTTTCAGGACAACTTTATTTAATTTTATATTCCAATCACAAACTACAGAGACTCGTAATTAATATCTGCGTTCTCTTATATAAATAAATAAGTTTTCCAGAATTTTCTAAGCCAAGACGTTCAGCTGCATCACCGGCTAATCAAAATAATCTATAATCTAAAACCGAACATTACGAAACGGTTCCAACTGGCTACATCGTAATTATAAAACGGAAGGTAGTACATCTGGCAATATGGCTGTCACTAATGTCACCCGGTGTGACGTCAACATAAATCAGTAGGAATTGGACAGATGGGTGGGGGTGAGATGTTAAGGCGGTTTCTCGGATGAGATTTTTTCTTTTTTTGTTAATATACATATGTTTTTTAAATGAATTAAGTTTTTAAAAAAATCACTTTGTTCTGAAACTGATTTTTAAAAAAAAGTTTATACTTTTGAAAGGAACTTAAGTTCATCTGATTACCCTAGATGTTGTAAAAACAATATTTATGTGTTGTTAATATTTTAAAATTTCCCACCGTTACATTTAAAAAACTGAAAAGTATGCATGAAAATAATAAATAGGTAACACCAATAAAGTATGCACTTCAGACAATAGAGATAAAAGCAATGGAATCGGTATAAGGAAGAAGGAAGAAGGAAAAAAAGTCTTACATTCATGTTATATTGCTTTGAAAGGGGCACAAGTTTTGGTGCCCTTACAATAAAATACATACAAATAGATGTATTGAAAAACTTTTTTCATGAAGATACTATGTTAAAAAGACAACCTTATGTCTGCATACTTTGATAAGAATGAAAAGATCATATTAAAGTCAATATAATATATATACGATGATTACATATCAGTAATCATTGTACCGTCCGCATGTTTCAGTCCTAGTATATACGTGGTCTCTGTGCATTGAGTTACAAACTGCACCTAGAAATGCATGTTCCACCGGTTGCACGTTGAATTATCGGGTCAACATTTTATTACGATGTAGATTCAGTGTTAATATTTCCCCGGGATCCCCACAGAGCCTTACAATAGACTACCCCGAGGAATGGGGATAAATCATCCATCATGAAACGCAACTTTAGCCTGGGGGAGTGAAATAAAGCAGGTGATTACAACGGGATATTGCGCGAAACCTGAATTCGATAAGTAAATATTTTAAAATTCAATGGTACAGCGACATTGTGATACCGTTTATCACGAATGATTTAATATCAATGAATGTAATTCTATTCTTTATCTAAATTCTTTGAGCTGAAAATTACGTATTTAAAGCTAAATCACAATATTTGTTCACAACCGATCAAAAAAGATACCTCCGTTTCATTCCATAGTGTAAGAGTTGGTGAAAATGTGATGAAATCTTATAAAACCAATATCTACTACTTCCAAAGTGTAATAAATGGTAATCTGTGGTTATTTTAGAATGACAGTGTTTAATTATTTTTCGAATTATACTCTTTTTTATATGTTTACTCGTTTGATATCATTATAAAAATCCGAAATTACCACCTCGTACTAAGTATTAAGAAATATCACAATTACGCGTACGTAGATTTAAACTGTCGAAACCTCTGAAAACTCGTTAAAAATAGAGCAAAAAAATATATAATACATACCATAATTTCATTAAAATCTACAAAAATTAGATGTACTGTGTAAAGTCATAAATTAAACTTGCCCCAAATCTAGTTTCCTAATTTTATAAAGCCAGAACCATGCTTTTTTCAATTTTGACACTTGTGACTGTAGAACTGAGGTGTTGCAGTATTGTGTTAGGCACAATTTCTTAGGCATTTATGTTATTGTACATTCTTTTTAAATTCTTATATTTGAAGGGTTCTTTTTTTGTCCTCATTTTTTATACTAATTCGTAAAATGCATGATTAAATTATAAATATTTATTTATTTTTCGGAATAACTTTATTGAGTAAAACCTCAAATTGTAATATTTAAATATTGAAGACAATATTAGTGATTTCTAAACGAAAATCTGAAACAGAAAAATCAGAAAAGGAAACGGTCACATCTGGGACTCGAACCCAGGACCCTTGTCTTTCCGTGACAGTGCTCTACCAACTGAGGTAATGGGACCCTATTCCCCTCGGTCACTTTTAACTGAATCATACTTCGAATAAGAACTACTAACATTGTCTTCATTTTTTCACCTTTTTTTATAAATATTTATAAAAAAATGAAACACTTGGTTTTTTGCCGCGAGTTTTATTATTTTTCATCGCACATTTTTGCTTAGATCAAGCTTTATCAGGATTTAAATAATAACTAAATACTAAGACATAGTAAGTGCTTGTATATACATAGATAGGAAAACAGAGGGACACAGAATATTACATATTACAAAACGTATATAATAGACTTGAAAGAGATGACCAAATTGATCATTAATAAATGGGAGGGGGGTAACAATACATTGCCGTGATAATGAAGAAACAATATAATTAATTAGAATTACACAAATAATAATAATTAAATATCTTAAAATAATTCCTATACAAAATATCATGGAGTGGAATGGATTGTAGGAAACAAATTAAATATAGGGCTATAGATTGTGTGTTTTTTTATTAGATAGGTTGATTGTTTATTAAGTAAACAAACAGATTTTTGTTTAAAGACTTTCTTATTTCTAATGATTCTAAATTGTCTAATTCAATACCTATGCCATTTTTTTATGAAAAAGACTAATACTTGTTTTTTATTGAAACTATGATCTGATGATATCAAATGATTAGCTAGTTCAGAAAAACCTTTACCATTTAAACAGCGTAAGTGTTCCTTAACTCTTTTGTTTATGTTGCGTGCTGTTTTACTATGTAGAAGGAAGGGCAATCATTACAGCTTAATTTATAAATACCCGAGTAGCTTAATATGTCGTCTTTGTCTTTAGATTTGATCAAAAATTTACCGAGGTTATTGTTCGTGTACAAAGCCGGCTTGATGTCTAAAGGAAGGTTCCTAACGTTTAGGTTGGAAAAATTATTTATAAATTAAATCCTACGCCAATTCTCATTTGGAATGTTGTTATTAATTGACGAAGTATTTTTAAATAGAAATATATTTCTGGAAATTTTTTTCTGTTTTTTATTAAGGATTTTATCAATTAATTCCGAGTCATAACCAGTATTTGATGCTATTTGTTTTATTAGGAATTATTCATTTGTAAAATTAATGGTAGACAGTGGAACGGAAATTATAATAAAAACTCGTGGTTAAAAATAAACTGTTTGATTTAATTATAAATATAATGTCTAACCACACAGTAATGGCTTCATAGGAAAAAAATTTAAATAATTTTTTTTATATGGTTAATTTATCCCTTTATATTACCTATGTGAAATTATACGATATTTGAAACATTAGAATTGTCCGATTGGACAAAGAATTTAGTATCGGAAATTTTTTAGATATTTTGCATAAGATAAGTAAGTTATTGCATACATCATCATAGCCAGTTATACGAAAAATTGACCAAATCTCTGCAAAACTCAGATAAACTCAAATAAACAGGGCCTATTAGCAGCAAAAAAGCAGCTATTATTGCATTTCTGCTTTTTTGCTTCAAGGCCGTAAGCTTTGAATTTGAGTTTTGATCATTTTTTTTCACTACGTTTGAGCTCTTGTGGTGTAAATTATTTTTATCGAGGCCTAGGAGGACAATTGACCAATAATTCTATAATCGTATAAGAGATGCAATTTATTAAAAAAATGTGTTTATTGAATGTTCATATTTATGATAATAAAAGCACTTCCAATCCATGACCGTTATTAAACTTAAGAATCTATGATAATAAATTACTGTTAACTCACGCCAAACCAAAATGCATCCGCTGGAACATCAATCAAGCATAGGTTTTTCATAAAAAGCAGTCCATTGAATACCATAGTTAATAGTTATGCATGTGAAAATAGTTCTTTCAACTTAATCTTTACTGTGCTATTAACCAAGTATTTGGTTTATAAAAATATACACGACTGAAAAATCCTCTCCAATAACTTCTGTGTTCTTTTGTAAAGCATTTGATTGTTTTGAATCTTTTTACATATTGTAAAAATTTTAATGGCAAAATTGTGTATTTTTAGTTGATAATGTAAAATGTTCAATATTGTGGAATTTAGTAGAACATGGAGGTTGCTAAAAGTATCGACGTGTAAGAGTAAGTTTGAGTTTCCGCTGTAAAGTTTAATTATAATTTGTTAATTTTTTTAGCGCCGTTTTGGTAAAAAATCAAGGGCGCTGTACAATATATTATAAGTTCCTATGAGCTATCTAAATGTATTATTTACAAACAGATTCAGAAAAACATACTTACTTGGCAGGTCACTTCAGATAAACACTCTTATTAAAAAGTTTACTACTCCACGCAGAGGAGACTATAGAAAAACAGTGGACGTTTATTTTTCATTTACTATTTTAATACAATTTTAAAAGACTGGAGAATTTAGGACTCTTTAAGACTAGAGAATTTTTAAGAAATGTCCTTAAAAGCTTATGAATCATTAGCTGTTTACATTTTTTATAGTTTTATACAATTTTACGGACTGTGAACCTTAGTGAAAGGTTTCCGACTTTGTCGATATGATTATCTGAAAAGGTGAGATTTATGTATAGCTCTGAATTGTATCGAGTCTGTGATTATTCTTAAATCATCCGGCAGCCCATTCCTCAAATTTCATGACGCCACTCATGCAGCTTTTTCAATCATCAAACTTGCTAATTTTAGTTGTGGGTCTCTCTGTGAGTGAGTGTAACTCTGGTTCAATGAACTTAGATGTTCATCCATAATTAATCCAGATAAGCAATTAACAACTTACCTACTACCTATTATACAATATTTGGTTCACCATAAAATGACTGTAATTTTTCGTTTTGAAATGTGTATTTTTTTGTTTAAATTTCTTCGGGTAAAACTTGTCAAGAAAAGTAAGTTTTCGTGAATATTCTGCGTTTTTGTCGATGTTCAAGAATGCATTATTTACTTTCTAACTAGATTTACCAACATAGTATTCGTTATGTTTCGTAGGTCTGCGCCAGTATAGTGTCTAGTGTGGTAGTCGAAAAGCATGTAAAAACTGTACACATTAATATTTCATGAATAAAGAAAAAAAAAAAAAAAAAAAAAAAAAAAAAGTATATAAAAAAATTCTTTGTATGAAAAGTAAGGCAAAGTTCATTTTCATTGTTTTATTATCATTTTGATTTCAGAGTATAATTCATAAATTGATGCAATATCCACGATAAGAATGATGACTGTACGCGTCCCTTGTTTTCCTGTATCCCCTAGAAGCAACTGCCTCAGTCACGGAGCGTTGTGCAATGGCGGCACGTGATGTATGGCGGACGTGTTCACATTTATTAATATCTTTATCGAATATCTTCAATTACACGTTTAATTTATTTCATGCGAAATTAATGGAATCATGACGTTGTGCTGCCGCTGCCTGTACTCACTTGCATAACGAACAAACTAGGTTCTAATGGGCGCTTTTATACGTCCTACGGCGACGACACAAAAAAAGTATAAGATGATGTGATTTATTAAAATCATGCTGCAACTCTTTTTTACACACTAAATAATGGTGTATAAGAAAGAGATGCTTAAAATGAGACAGGTTTGTCTGCTCCCCCCAAAGGAAATGTTCAATCATTACCATATCTGACTTATACCTCACGCGTATTAATGAAATGAAACGCCTCGTTAACGTTGCCCTCGCCGTGCCGTCGATGTGCCATCGCCGTGCCATCGCCGTGCGATCGCCGTGCTATCACCGTGCCATCACCGTGCCATCACCGTGCTATCACCGTGCCATCACCGTGCCATCGCCGTGCGATCGCCGTGCTATCACCGTGCCATCGCCGTACCATGGCCGTGCCGTCACTGTGAGAATTTAAAAAAAAAATATTGACTGAGATTGTTCTAAACCTAAACTAAATTGACTGCTCTAAAACAAGGGAGACACTGTAGAGCTAAATTAGAACACAAAATTCTGAGAAATTAAAAATTATTTAAAAATCACTCCGTAGTAGTGTGGTTAATTTTTTCGGAGATTTCTACTTCTTCTGTTGCCTTCTCTATTTGGAGTTTATCTGTTTTAATAATTTATTTAATAATCATCAGCTCCTGCCATAGGTAATCCCAAGTGCTTCGCTACTGGTGATTTAGCAGGGTACCCGGTTTCATAGAATGATTTTTTCTCTGGTGTTGAGGTCTTGGATTGGGAGAGGACGATTGAGAGAGACCCTTTGTCTTCTCCAGCTGGCCTTAAAAACTCTCAACACTGTATCCTCAAAAGTGACAGTCACTGAGGAGAATTATTTTCTTCATGACTATCTGAGTGGTTCAATGAGAAAAAAGGATATATAAATATATGTATATAAAATACAGCCAATACAGTATTTGACTTATCTAGTTTTTAACATGATTAAATTCTGTGTTGTTTAATGTTACTTCGTTATTTCAATTTCTTGTAATACTCTCTAGTGTAACGGTTTACTTTTACTATGTGCAGCAAGATTCTATAACCATCCCCTATTATAGCAGGAGTATAAAACCATCCAGGAAAATATAACATAACAGGAAAATAGAACTATCCCCATTTATTCCATGCTTAGCTCAAATACTGTGCTAGCTTGCATCTTTGCCCTATCTTATTAAGCGTACAGTTGTCCAGGTCTTCGAAGTTTATATTGTAAAGATTTACGAAAATACGACACCTTTAAAATTAATGATCTTGCAGCAATTTTTTTGCGTCGTTACGTGATTGAATTGATTGACTTAATAGTAAGCTTTTTGAAATAAGTAAGGTATCAATTAAATATGATACTTGCTATTTGAACTTCGGGGAAACGTCCCTCTGTTATCTAGTTTATTTTAAGCAATATTTGAAGTAGCCAGAATGTTCATCCGTGGGGCAGACAATCTGGTACCCTCTCTTATCGAAGGGTGTATACCATCAGGGCAATATTTCCTATGCAGGCAGGAAGAACTAAAGAGAACGGTACTAGCAGCAGTCGTGTTCGTTTCAAAGCCGTGCTGCAGATGTTAAAAACATTAAAAAAATATATGTCACTATATTATTAACAAGAATATATGCATGTTTGAAAGACAATATAATTGAGAAAAAAGTAGTAAGAAACATGAACAATAAGTATCTACTATATAATTGTAAAATGAAAACAAATTTTATGATTTTAAAACCAAATACCTACTGCTAGAATTCGCGTAGAGATTTTGATGATAGGCAAAATGCTAATGAGGATTTAACAAGACAATTAAATATTATTTATTGAATCATCACGAATAATTATTTGCTTGTAGCTAAAAAGCAGTGTTACCTGAGATCAGCAATGCGGTAAGGATTTTAATTAAAGTTTCACGTGTTTGCTTGATTAAATAATCATAGAAAAGCTGACGGTTGGGATTACCTAGGATTAATTGATTTGCAGATGAGCAAAGTAATACACACTATAGTTAGTTAGGTATGCCAGTATCAACTTCATATAATTCATACTGTGTTTGTGGTTTTTGTAATTTTGTCAGGAGAGCTAAACCTATTTACTACGAGTTGTTTTATAACCACGTGAAGTTTTAAAACTACAAATTAACATGCTTACATTTAAACTGAGCTCTTGTCTTTTAAACTAAGTATCAGCTGTTTTTTTTCATTCCGATATCTGATTGTCTTATGGTAAATAATTTTCTGAAATATTTTTCTTTGTTTTGGCATTTTAAATATTTCTCTTTTTTATACGTTTTCGAGAGTAGTTTTTTCTTGTAAATTTATATCCGTTTTGCAGTAAGACTAGTTTTCGACTCAATTGTACAAAAAAACTGAAAACTCTGAGTGTTAACAATAGTTTACCGATTGTTCCCACCTTACCTACACAAATTCAAGTCAATTCAACTTTGAATTTTTATCGCGTTGAAAGACTGATATATCAATAATCCATTTCATAGATTTCATGAAATATGTCATAAAATTGTTAATCAGGTATTTAACAGAAATAGTCGTTCTAAAATTTTTTGAAATTACTGGGAGAAATCGCAACAAAATAACGGTTTAATTTAAACGGTAACCGGATAACTCATCAAAATGAAAATTAAACACACTTTTAAAAAGTGCTATAAAGTTATGAATTAAATAAGTTACATATTTTACCTAGCTTTCGTTTCATAACTTCGTAGCACTGTTGAATTGTCGTTTTGAGGAGTTATCATGGAAACTCTTAATCTTAAATATTGTGTTTAATATTAACCTTTAACTAATTTCTTCCCTGCCCCGCTTTCTTGTTTCCCTTCTCTTTCACTACTTTCAGACTCACAACATGCTTCAATTGCAAATGCCATAGTCTCACTGGCTCCAGATTACTGGCAGCAGCTGGGATTCTTGTGCGGTATTCACCTAAAACAATCTTAATAAATTAGGTTTGTCGACCCCTGAATAATTGTTGGCTTTCCAAGACACATACATCGATTGAAAATCGTTGATTAACTACAATACCACCACAGGCCTCAAATAACTCTTCAAAATTAATTACCAGAATCGTTGCAACTGATCTCATAGAAATTTAATTGTCTTTGCAAAAAATATCACAAATGACTTCAGCGAGTTGCCGAGTGGTGAATTAACATCATTATGTTTGGCTTCGGCTATAAAACGATATTTTACAAACGTTACATTTGAGATTATTACGAGATAATATGATATTTATGTTTCCAGTGAAAATTGCTTCATTAAAGTGGTTTTTAATGTTTGATTTGATTGTTAGATGATTATCTAAGTGATGTTTTTAGCGAACATTTATTTAAGATATTATTTTATTTTATATACGTTTTGTTGTTGATTATTTTTTTCACCTAAAGAATTCAAACATTTACTATTATCGAGTATCTGTTTCAAAAAACTTTTCATTCTATATTAACGATAAAAAAGGGGGGAAACAGCTATTTTTCAAAAAAGTATCGATGATAAGCATACACTCAATACCTTAATTGGTGTAATATTTTTTTTTTAATTTTTGCTTAAGCTTTTTTATTTATTTTGTATTTTATACTTTTTCACACTTTATACTTGTTATATTATACGTAATATGTGCCACATATTGTGCTTAAGTATTTCAAAATAATATATTTTTTAAGTTAACTAGCGGCAGCTGCGAACATTACAAATATTATAATATTTAACAGGTAATGTAAATTGAAGACTATCCATTCTGAGAGATTACGCTATGCTTAAATGGTATTATTTACGCTATGGCAAACTTGTGAAAAATCAAGGGATATTTTAATTGTAGGATTTGTGAAGCTCAATGTTGATGTTAATAACACGTTATCATATATAACGAATAATTAATGCTGCAGAATGATCAGGGAAAATATTAAACATACTGATTTTTTGACACATCAGTTCCAATTTTGAAAATCACAATACAAATTATTTTCTGTTAACATATTATATTTTAGGTTAGCACTTTATCGCTTGTATGATTTCTTGAAAAAATAATTTCTGCTTTTGAAAATGATACTTGACGGCCGGCATAGTCCAGTGGTTTTAGATACTGTATAACTACTAGTACACTACTTGCATTTATATCACATTTACCAAAGATGTAATGTAATAATAATGTAATGATTTGACGGCCGGCATAGTCTAGTAGTAACGCATTGGACTGCCATTCCGAAGGTCGCGGGTTCGAACCCGGCGTGCGCAAATAAATTTTATTTGATTAATTTGTGTTATTTCACAATTAATTAATTAAAATAATATATAGTATATTTGCGGCACGTTCCAGAGTGGAAGATACTACCAGTATCGCCCTGGTGTAAGACCACCATTCAGAATTGAAACGTTGCTCCAAATGGCTTTAGCCGTGTTTAGTGACTAGATCTGAATAGCCAGGTACTTCCCCACCTTCCTCTTTCCCTTCCCCACTTACCTTCAGCCTCACAACATCCCCCAATTGGGGATGCCATAGTCTCACTGGCTCCAGACGGGAGCAGTTGGGACTCTTGTGAGGTATTCACTATAAAAAATAAAATAAAAGTTATTTGAACCAAACCTACAATTACTCACAGACAGACAGACAACCGAAATTAGTATTTTGGTTAATTTTATTTCAATCCCTTCGCTGATTTCCATTCCTTTTCACTATTCTATTAGGTACATTCCGTGCATGTATTATTATTGCAAAGAGCGAAACAGGATGACCATGTTGATTATTGGACATTATAACTTCTTCCTCGAACACATACCGGCTTCAACAGTTAATTCTAAGCCTTACTACCAGTTTTCTTAAAGTTGTTGGAGGTGTACAAACTACGGTTGTTCTGGAAATATCCAAGTTTACCTGTCTGGGAAGATACAAATTAAAAGTGATTTGTTAACTTACAACAATCATCATCATAATATACCGCTGAAACTGTTACTTTTTACAGTTTATCTTCGTTTAATTGACCAATTTGTGACTCTCTATCATTTTGCAATAACTCTGCACTTATTTATTGCGTTTTAAAATTGAACTCATAAAAAACAAAGTTTTTTAACATAATACATCTACTTTTAGTTTTAGACTTAGTTACGCCATCTCTTGTGTCGGCTAGTTACGAATATCAAAGAAAAATACTTTTTGGTTTGACTGAGGATTTTACCTTCCTCTTCAGCTACTCGAGTCAACATCGCTAACACCTAATCAAAATCCTAATTGGATTGTATCTACATTTATTTCGTTTATTAACTGCAGTAATTTTTTAAATATAATTTATGTACTGTTCCGGATGTGAAACTCATAATTTTGATAATAAAAACACATAAATTTGTTTTTGACCACGATAGTTTTATTTTCACTCTACCGGTTTCGGAAGATCCCTTCCTTCGTCAGGAGAATGAGCCACAAAGTGAATGCTTTTTACAATTTCATAATTTTGATTTCAAAATACCAATCTAAAATTTTCCTATTAACTCTTACCCGTGTATTGTAAGTTCCACTCGTCCTACAATGAGTTTTGTAACTCATCGGGATCGCTCTAGCAAGAAATAAAAATGATTTAAAAAAGTAAAATAATAATAAAATGTTATCGAGTCGTTCAGACGAACCTCGTGCTGGCACTGTTGGTGGATGCGGTGGACTCTCTCGCTGCAGCAGCTGGTCCAGTTTCTTCACCACCAAAGATTCTTGCTGCAGAGTCTCCATTTTCTATCTTCCTCGAACGTCACAGCGGTGCTGTTAAGGTCTGGTATCTGTGAGAGGATATTGTGTCAGCGCTTTGTTAGCAGCAGACACATACCTGGACGGATGACGAACCTCGTGCTGGCACTGTTGGTGGACGCGGTGGACTCTTTCGCTGCAGCAGCTGGACCAGTTTCCTCACCACTTAGGATTCTTGCTGCAGAGTCTCCATCTTCTATCTTCGTGTCACCTGTTTCTGTACTTGATTTTACTTAACTTAAATTCAGTTTATTTTTGTAATATTTATATTTTTTGTAATACCTGCATCAACTGTAAAGCGCCCCTGAGGTGATATCTCACAAAAGCGGCGCTATACAAATTGTCCAATAAATAAATAAATTCTGTCGAGTTTCAGCTTGATCGGATTTCGGGAAGTGGGTTAATTTCCACTTCTAAGTTTCCATTTCATTTATTCATTCAATCAAGAAAACAAAATTGAAATTAAAATAGACATTTTGAAAAAAAAGAATAATTTGTTCAAACCCAAGAGCAGAATTTTGGTTATTCCAAGTGGTTAAGGTGATCAGTGAATAGACGAATGTATTATTTGTTGATTCTCTCTGATACATATAAACAAGTTTGTAGTTTCACAGCCTTCAAATTAAGGTTTTGGTGATATTAAATTGTTTTCAATATTTAACGACGTTTTCAGCGACTAATAATATAACTCTTCATGATCGATTTAAAGTCTGCGGTGTTTATATGAATACTCGTTGGCATTTGTATTTTTCAAACATGAGATTATCCATTTAATTGCCCGCTTTGTAAAGCAATGTGAATGTACCTAATATGCTTTTTAAGCCTCTTTTAACATGAGTATATTTAATAAGAATTTTAATGATATGGACATATTCTCAAGTAATTTAGGAACCTTTAAAAGATATGCAATAACTAACATTAAATAATTTTAAATATTCTACTTGAAGTTATCATGTTATTGCTTTGAATCCTTTCCAGTTACTTACCTTCCAATTTATACTCATGTGTTCAATTTAGTTGTAGGTATACATTTATTATATTGTTATTATTGCTATTGTGTAGTGTTATTGATTGCTGCTGTGTTGAAATTTTACAATACATTTTGTTTTGAATTTTAGTTGGTTATTAGTATATCAGTTAAATTTAAATTTTTGAAATTTAGCTGGTTATTAGTATATTATTTGTGTTCCTAGATCTGTTATTATTTTTTATTTATTATTTACAATTTTGTATTTTTTTTTAATTTCTCAGGCCACGGGTACAGAACCCTTAGTTTCTTGTTTTAATATTTTTTATTATTATTATAATTTTAAGTGAAAATCTGTTATTGGATTTTATCTTTATTATTTAGTTTATTCTTATATATGTAAATAATCTGTTGATTTTCCCAAATAAATAAAAAAAAAAAAATGAGTACAGTGGGTTAGAATTTTTAAATATATTATTTGTTTCCGTCCTTCACATAAAATCCATAAAAAAATACTCCGATGTGTTGTAATTTGTAGTTTTTTGCGGATTTTTCAGTTAAAAAAATAAAATTTTACTAGATTACTTTAAAAAATGTTAGTTTCAATAGTACAGTTTATGGCTATCCTTCGAGAAACTGCAACGATTTTAGACTCCCTAACAACAAATTATCGAGAACTCTACACAATATGTAAATGAACTCCGTTAAGAAGCAGTTTTTCGTGGATTTTGTCTCACTGTTGTGAAGTCTAAATTTTAGTACGCTGGTAATACAAAATTATCGTAGTAGTTTTAGAATATATATACGCTTTAATAGCTTAAAAATGTACAAAAAAGTCGAAGAAAAAATTTCGGCTGGATATATCATTTCTATAGTTATGGGACTTTTATTATACTTAACAATGGAAATGTGTTTTCCACGACTTTCAACACCTGTTTGATAATAAAAACGAGCCACGAATTTCGAAAGTCGGGTAGTAAACATAAGACACTCCTTTAAAGTTTTTTTTATGTTGTTAAGCGCCCTTGGTATTTAAAAAAGTCACACTTAACATTGTGTTGTGCAATTAAATTTATTAATTTAAAAAATATATTCAGAAAAAAAATTAACAATTCATGTAATTTCAAAGGTAATTTTCAAGTTCTGTTACTATATTATTACTGGCCAGTTGTTTCACAAAACTGAAATAATAACAGAACTTAAATAGAACCTTCACAAAACTTTCAAATCAACTTTGTAATTTGATGAATTGTGAAAGTTATATTGTTACCATAATTATTATTGGCCAGTTGTTTCACAAAACTGAAATAATAACATAACTTAAATAGAATCTTCTCAAAACTTTCAAATCAACTTTGTAATTTGATGAATTGTGAAAGTTATGTTACTATATTATTATTGGCCAGTTGTTTCACAAAACTGAAATAATAACAGAACATAAATAGAACCTTCAAAATACTTTCAAATTAAATTTGTAATTTGATGAATTGTGAATGTTATATTACTTTATTATTATTGGCCAGTTGTTTCACAAAACTGAAATAACAACAGAACTTAAATAGAATCTTCACAAAACTTTCAAATCAACTTTGTAATTTGATGAATTGTTCAAATTCTGTGAAACAACCCGTCCTAGACGTAGAAATGAGATCGATAAAATTCAAATATGTTAAGTTACTTAGAGAAAGCACGAAGTCACAAAAAATCAGCATTAACTTTTTTTATACATTCTTCCGAATAACAAGTAACAAGTGCTCTTCTCTGAACATTTTCATCTCGATAAATCAAAAATTCAAAAATCAAAATTCCGAAACATTAACACTACGCGCGAGAACTGCGCAGGATCATAAATTCCGATCGACAAGCGCGCAGTGTTGTCAGGTTTTGATTTGTGTTCCTCGGTCCCTAACCGGTTTCGCATCACTTAGCCATGCCACAGTGCCAAAATGCTTACGGTAATAATTCAAAAAGCTCCCTGCACAGTCAAAAATATGCCAGCGCCGTAAATTCGTACAGTTTTGTCGGGCAGTATCTCAAATCACAATGGATTAAGGGGGGCGTGTAGTCTTTCAAGTTAATCATCTTAATACGGTTCTCAAAGTGTTAATATAATATGAGAGTATTTGCTTTTTAAATATCACCTGGTGAAGCGTTATTATCGTTATTAAGAAAATTACCGTAATAGTTAATAAGCATTTCTATACATTGATTAGTAAAAAATTATGGAACCATGTTTATAAGTATCACAGGTGCGTAAATGAATGTTATGTGTTGGTATGTATTATTTCATCGGTATTTTTCCATCTTCCGCTCCCCGCTTTCGCACATATCCCAATTGGGGATGCCACACTGGTTCCAGACGCTTGAGAGCAGTTGGGACTGTTGAGCAACACTCACAAAAAATGTTCTTTAAATAAAATAATTTAATGTCTATTTGTGGTTGTGCGCAGAGTGGTTGATGACTCTCAATTTTACATATATGAACAACCACAACTCTTTATATAATTTGAAATGAATTAAGCCATCTTTAGTGACCAGATCTGTATAGTCGGGTAATTTCTCACCTTTCCCACGATTTGTTTCGCATTGATGATTGAATGTATGATTTAGGAGGTAACTGACGTTACGTGGTAATTGACGGCCTACGTGGTCGAGGGGTAAGGGTCTCGACTAGCAAGCTGGAGGTTGCGGGTTCAAGTCTCAGCTTGCAATCAATTTTATTTAATTAATTTGTATTATTTCACAAATTAATGTTTTAAAATAATATGTAGTTTATTTACTGCATTTTCCAGAGTGGAAGATACTCTCAGTATCGCCCTGATGCATGACAATTGTTCAGTATTGAAACATTTCTTGGAATGGCTTTGGCCGTGTTTGGTGACCAAATCTGAATAGCCAGATACTTCCCCACCTTCATCTTCCTTCCCCTATCCACTACCTTCCGCCTCACAACATACCCCAATTAATTGGATGCCATAGTCTCACTGGCTCCAGACGGTTAGGAGCAGTTGGGACAGATTCATATAGGTCCTATCAAATATAATTCTGTGAAATAATCTAATAGTGATTATTCAACTTAAACCCAAACCTCGCAAATCTCATCCATAACTCACACCGAGAACACCACCTCTATTCGCGTTATACAAACCGGCTTTAATATATCTATTATCACCGACTGAATCCAAACACCGTTCGCTGGTGCTATTCTAACAATAATTTAACTCCATTATGATCCCATGGATACGATCAGGGCTGGTTTTGAACTTGTCGGCTTTAAAACGTCTTCACTTAACCCAGGTATACGCGCTGCCCGTATATTGTGGCAGGGTTTGCTGTGAGTGGCAACCTTGATGCGGATATCACGTCCCATAATAATGGATATTTCGCGATGCGCGGCGGGATGCGCGACCCTTGCGGGTGACCTTCGCGAAAAACAGGGCTGTGCTAAAAAAACATCTAGCAATCTTATCAAAAATTGGTTAACAACTAACAAGATATTTTATCGTTATAAAGTATAGAATGATCAAAAATTTTTTTAAATGTATACAGTAATATTTGAAGTAATCGTAAAAGAAAAATATTTGTATTTTCTTAAATTTGAATGAATTTTTTTTTCCATCAAATAAAAAATACGCAACTTCCACCAACCAACCACCCTGCCGTAGGTCACCCCAAGTGGTTTGCTACATTTTGTAATAGGCAGGGGTGAATGAGTTCAGGGGGTGAGGTTTATGAATTCATCACTCCCACCGCAGTGTGAGTAATGAATTCCTACGACCGTCATTCCTTGACACGTTGTCCACCAGATTCCTACACTAAGAACTCATATCCTTCCTTTTCCTAAAAAGGCCCTCCACACAGCATTTCCAAATGTGACATAGGCCCTGAGGGATTTTTTCCTGCGTAGAGCTAATGTAAAAATAAAAAATATATACTCCAGTAATGTGTGAGAAATGACCCAGTGTTTGCAAAGTGATTTTTACGCCATATGCATTTTGTTAAAGCTAATTTTTATTTTTATTTTTATTTTGTTTATTTAGGAAAACCAACAGATTTTTTACATTATTAAATAATCAACTTATAAAAAATACATATAATATCTAATGATAGGTTTTCAAATTAATTTTTAATTTTTTTTTATTCAGTAGCTATATTATACATTTTTTTTACATTTTTATAAGAATATATATATATAAAATAGATGTTGATTATATTCATAGTCCTCCTCACTAGGAGATCCTGTGCTGAGGGGGACTAGGTTTTGGATAAGTTATTCAGCGACTTCTATGGTATGACTCCATGTTTTGGGTAAGGGTTTCCAGAAACTTCTACGACGATGTTTTAAATATGCTAGTAAGTTCTTTTTCCGGTAATTCCTTAAGCCAAGATTTAATGTTCTTAATGCAGTTGTTTTTTGTTTTGATTTGTTTGATACTAAGTGGGAGTTTGTTATATACCTTTACTGCTAAAAATTCAGAGCTTCTTTGTCCAAAGGTAGAGTTACACTTTGGTATAGTTAGTATCTCTGTATGTTTGGCTCTGGTTTTATGAGTATGTGAGGTGTTTTCCTGAGAATTATTTTTGAGGTGTTGTACCAAAATGTTTTTGGCATAGATTTTCTGTATGTTTGGAACGTCAAATTGTTTAAAAATTTCTGTTCTTGACGTCCTTATAGGAACCTTTAGTATGGTCTTTATGCAATTCTGCAATTCTGAGTTACCTTCAGCTGTTTTATATGTTTTGATACTGCTGAGCCCCATCCTATTATTCCATATTCCAATTTGGAGTGGCATAAAGCATAGTAAACTCTCTTTAAATCCCTAGCTGACAAAATGTTCCGTAATTTTTTGAAGAAGTAGATGAGTTTAGTTAATTTTTTTGAAGTTCGATCAATGTGTGAATCCCAGTGTAGTTTATCGTCAATTTCAATACCAAGATATTTTATGCTTTTGGTTTGAGTTATAATCGATCAGGAACATTAAGGAAATTTTTTTTGACATTCATGTAGTTTGAGTATATGCTCATTCATTGGTTGTCCTCTTTTGTTTTTGGAGAAAATTAAATATTTGGTTTTATTCACATTTAATGTAAGGGAGTTTGCTTTAAGCCAGTTTTGAAGAACAGTTAGGCCATGTTCAGCCTCCTTATATGTGCTTGTCCAATCTTGTTCATGGAATAAAATTACAGTGTCATCTGCAAAGCTCATTATTTTTCCTTTGATGGGAAGATTCATAAGGTCATTTATGTAAATTAGAAATAGTATAGGTCCTAATACGCTTCCCTGGGGGACACCGTACTTAATTGGTAGAGTTTTGCTCCTTCTTTTACCAATTCGTACAAATTGTTCTCTTCCCGTTAAGTAACTTCTAAGTAGGTTTAGGGTTGTTTCGGTTATTCCATTTTTTTTAGTTTTAAATACAGTATTTCGTGGTCAATGGTATCGAAAGCTTTTTGAAGATCAATGAAAACTGCTAGGCATTTTTTGCCTTCATCCAATTTTCTAATAATTGTATTTGTTACATTAGCTATAGCGTCACCAGTACCCAGTGTATCAGACGTAATCGTGACACACAAGACTGTAGATAGGGCCGGTGATCCCAATCTGTGGAGGCGTAAGATGTCTTCCTTCAGTGGCGTGGAGGGGTAGAACGGGGCCGTCTCTGATGCCGTTGTAGCTGGTCCGAATGCTGTTTTCGCGTCCTTGATGCTGATTCCGGGTCTGGTCCGAAGAGGTAGGCAAGTCCGTGGTCCAGGGTGAAGCGGGGGTCAGAGTGAAAGAAGGCGAGTAGAAGCAGAAGTCGGAGCGAGGTAGAAGGCAGAGCAGAGAGAGAGGTGTTGAGCTGGTGGTGGTTTCTGGTTATCTCACGTTTTCAGGGCCTGTTGCCCGTTTTATAGGCCACCAGCGGGCGCACGACGCGCACACGGGCCCACTTTCTCTTTGATTCCTGGAATCCGTGAGCCGTGTTTGCGACGCTATCGCGGCGCCCGCCGGGCCGGTAAACTCCTTTGTTTGGGCACGATCCTCAGAACCGTGCCCGTGGGACGTAATGACGGCGTACCACCGGTCATTTGTGACGCTATGACGGCGCACGGCAAGGCTTCCCACTACGTTTTGGCACGGTTCTACCAATCGTGCCCGAATTAAAATATGAATATGATTTTACCAGCTCTCACATTACTTCTCTGCCCGTATACTTCTAGCCAAGCTCCGACGTTTCGTTTATTGTAACAATTGTACATTTTACCTAACAATTTTACATAACGATTTTACATAGCAATTTTACATAGCAATTTTACAAATTTCTACATTTTACATTTTTCGGCAGTATATTTTACTTTAATAACAGGGCAAATAGCAAATTAATAATATGGGGCGACGTCAGCTGATATTGGAGCAGTACGTCCGTTACACTCCCCCCGTGGAGCTCGGCTACACTCTTTGCAAGCGGCGTGCTGCGACATGGTCCCCGGCGGCATTGTTGCCGGTGGCATTGTTGCCGGTGGCCCGCTGATGTTCGACCGAGCTTTTCGGCCGCGCTGCTCGGCTATTGTCGGTGAGGCCCGACCGCGGCACCGCGTTGGTCAGCCGCTTCAGGAACGCGGCAGGCTGCACCACGGTGGCCACGTGCGTCTGGTCGGCTACCTTACCCAACCACAAGAGGCGTAGGGCTAACGGCATCTTCGAGGCGATCTCGCTGAGGAGGGCCGGGTTGGAGAGGTAATCACCCGACAGGTTCCCCAGCGAAGCCACGATGTTCTGCACCGTGACCGAGAACTCCACCAGAACCTCGGTCGATGCGTCCTCTTGTAGTCGGGTTAGCCGCTTTATCCGGTCGAACATGACCGCCGCGACCGAGTGCGCACCCCCAAAGCGATGCTCCAGTACGTCCATGATTTCCGGCACCTGCGCCGGGTCCAGGAGGAGAGGGCTGACGGCTTCTCGTGCCTTTCCCTTCAGGGCACGCTGCAGCCGCATCAGGTTCTCGGCCGCCGTCATCCCGCAGGTGGCCGTCGACTGGAGGAATTGCGCCTTCCAGGCTTGCCACTCTATTGCGTCACCAGCGTAGGGCGGCAAGTCCTTTGCGCTGGACTGCCGGGCGATGAGGGATGCCATCCGCTCATCTTCGGGATGGTAGCGAGGTGTGCCACCGGCCTGGGACTGCCGGAGGGCGTCGGCAAACATGGTCGTCACCTGGGCGAGAGGGACACTCCCTTGATGCACCCAGTCTCGTGTCTGCCTCGCTGCCTCATCCGTTCGGTTGCAGGCCCCGTATCCGTCAGCGGGGGGCTGCGAGTTTCCGCTCGGGGCAAATGCTGGAAACTGTGCGGGCCCGCGGGTCACACCGGAATAGCCGTACTGCGGCTCTGGTCCACCTCGCAGCGTCGCGGCGCCTGGGGAAGCGCCGTCCGTGAGTGGATCCGCAGCATGGTTTTTCTCCGTCCCGGTTTGAGCCCTCACGGCGCGGCGCGAGCTCCCAATGATATCGCTAGGCTGGGCTGTAGCTTGTGGCACGGTGGGCTCTCCCCCCACTGTGTGCGTAAGGCTGTGACCGGGGCCGCTAGGGGGCGCCGCAGTCTGTGGAAGGCCAGTGGTTTGCGCCTCCGCTGCGTAGCTCTCACTAGGTAGGCTCGGAGGCGCCGGCGTCGGCGTCGGTTGGAAATCCAGCCACGGCGCTGTAGCTTGCAGAACAGTGGGATCTCCCCCCACTGCGTAAACAAGGCTGTGACGGGGGCCGCTAGAGGGTGCCGCAGTCTGTGGCAGGCCCACCCGTGGGCCAGTGATTTGCGCCTCCGCTGCGTACCCCTGACTAGGTACGCCCGGGGGCGCCGGCGTCGGCTGGTAATCCAGCCACGGCGCTGTAGCTTGCAGAACAGTGGGATCTCCCCCCACTGTGTAAACAAGGCTGTGACTGGGGCCGCTAGAGGGCGCCGCAGTCTGTGGCAGGCCCACCCGTGGGCCAGTGGTTTGCGCCTCCGCTGCGTACCCCTGAGTAGGTACGCCCGGGGACGCTGGCGTTGGTCTGTAATCCAGCTGCGGCGCAGTGGTTCGCGCCTCCGCTGCATACCCGAAGCCGTGGGTGAAGCCGCTAGATGGCGCCGCCGTCAGTTGGTAGTCCGCTCGTGGTTCTGTAGCTTGCGGAACAGGGGGTTCCTCTCCCCCCACTGTGTAGGCAAGGCTGTGACTGGGGCCGCTGGAGGGCGCTGCAGTCTGTAGCAGGCCCACCCGTGGGCCAGTGGTTTGCGCCTCCGCTGCGTACCCCTGACTAGGTACGCCCGGGGGCGCCGGCTTCGGCTGGTATTCCACCCGTGGAACTGTAGCTTGCGGAACAGTGGGCTCTCCCCCCACTGTGTAGGCAAGGCTGTGACTGGGGCCGCTCGGGGGCGCCGCAGTCTGTGGAAGGCCCACCCATGGGCCAGTGGTTTGCGCCTCCGCTGCGTACCCCCTGACTAGGTACGCCCGGAGGCGCCGGCGTCGGCGTCGGTAGGTATTCCACCCGTGGTTCTGTAGCTTGCAAAACAGTGGGCTCTCCCCCCACTGTGTAGGCAAGGCTGTGACTGGGGCCGCTCGGGGGCGCCGCAGTCTGTGGAAGACCCACCCGTGGTGCTGTAGCTTGCGAAACAGTGAACTCTCCCCCCACTGTGTAGGCAAGGCTGTGACTGGGGCCGCTAGAGGGCGCCGCAGTCTGTGGCAGGCCCACCCGTGGGCCAGTGGTGTGCGCCTCGGGTGCGTAGCCCCAGCTTTGCCCGGGGCCGCTAGATGGCTGGCTTCCGGGATAGGCTCCGTCGGGTTGCCAGGCTGCAGGTGAAGCGGTCCGCGTGAGGCCCTTCAGCATGGCGACAAGTTCTGCCATCTGTCGGGCGTGGTCGTCCTGCAGCTTCTGGGTGCGCCGCCTCTCAGCTCTCAGCTCGAGCTGCGCCTGCCGGAGCGTGTACTCGCTGGAAGCCTCGCTTCTTGACGAGACGTTGGCCGCGGCAGGGGGCGTCTGTGGTGGTGATGCGCCGGAGGGACCAGGCAGTAGGTCCGCTCGGGGATCAGAGGGGGCCAGGGGGGCGGTTGGCCGGAGTCCGGGGGGCGCGGCTGTGGCCGCCCCGGTTGGTGTGGGATCATCGCTTCCCTGCGATGAATCCCCGTCAGCGCTGTTCTTCCCAGAGCGCAGTGAAGGTGACATCTTATCCACAGAAAGATCCGGCGGCGAAGGACCACTTATGTATCAGACGTAATCGTGTGACACATAAGACTGTAAGGGGCCGGTGATCCCAATCCGTGGAGGCGGAAGAAGTCGTCCTTCAGTGGCGTGGAGGGGTAGAACGGGGCCGTCTCTGAAGCCGCTGTAGAGCTGGTCCGTCCGCTTGTCGCTTGTTCTTGAGCTGATTCCGAGTCTGGTCTAAAGGGGTAGGCAGTCCGTGGTCCAGGGTGAGGCGGGGGTCAGAGTGAAAGAAGGCGAGCAGAGTCAGAAGTCGGAGCGAGGTAGAGGGCAGAGCAGAGAGAGAGGTGTTGAGCTGGTGGTGGTTTCTGGTTATCTCACGTTTTCAGGGCCTGTTGCCCGTTTTATAGGCCACCAGCGGGCGCACGACGCGCACACGGGCCCACTTTCTCTTTGATTCCTGGAATCCGTGAGCCGTGTTTGCGACGCTATCGCGGCGCCCGCCGGGCCGGTAAACTCCTTTGTTTGGGCACGATCCTCAGAACCGTGCCCGTGGGACGTAATGACGGCGTACCACCGGTCATTTGTGACGCTATGACGGCGCACGGCAAGGCTTCCCACTACGTTTTGGCACGGTTCTACCAATCGTGCCCGAATTAAAATATGAATATGATTTTACCAGCTCTCACATTACTTCTCTGCCCGTATACTTCTAGCCAAGCTCCGACGTTTCGTTTATTGTAACAATTGTACATTTTACCTAACAATTTTACATAACGATTTTACATAGCAATTTTACATAGCAATTTTACAAATTTCTACATTTTACATTTTTCGGCAGTATATTTTACTTTAATAACAGGGCAAATAGCAAATTAATAATATGGGGCGACGTCAGCTGATATTGGAGCAGTACGTCCGTTACACCCAGGTTTTCCCTAAAACCATACTGCGTAGATGATAATATTTTATTAGAATCCAAAAATGTAAGCATTTGTTTTTTTATAACTTTTTCTAATATTTTTAATAGTGTAGTTAAAATACTAATTGGTCGATAGTTTGATACATCATTTTTGGGGCCGTTTTTATATATTGGAATGATCGTAGCAATTTTAAGACAAGCAGGAAAAATACCATTTGATATTGACAGATTTATAAGATACGTCAGTGGGTGGATTAACTCATTTTGTAGATATTTAATTGATTTGCTTGATATCAGTTCATTTCCCGATGAAGTATTTATATTTAGGGAGGCTATAATATTTCTTATTTCATCACTTGTTATCTTGACAATATTGAGGCTGTTTTCTTGATTTACCTCGTCAATCCTCACTGTATTTTCGATAGTACTAATTGAATTTTGTTTAATTTTATTTGCTAAGTTTGAGCCTATATTGCAAAAATAGTTGTTTATAAAGTCAAGAAGTTTGTCCGGGTGTTCTGTAAAAGATGTGGGAATCTCATCAATGTTTAATTCCTTAATGCTATTGTCATTATGTGAGGCTTTAGCATTAGTTATTTCATTTATGATCTGCCATTTTAATTAATTAATTAATTTCTTTAATTGAATATATTATCGAATACTTGAAAATCATTGTAATCGAACAAGTTTCAAGTGAGTTATTAGTATACATTACATTTAAAAACTTTAAAACGCGCCGTACCATTGATAATTAAATTAAGACAGCCGACGAAACAATGTCGCGATCTTTCTAACGTAATCGGAATATGAAAAAATCGTGAAAATCACATAAATTTGTCTTTTCGATGGATCTATCTGCACCCATTACCGCTTCTTGTGTTTTAATTTGACCGACCGTAGTCTATGTGTTAATAAATAGTTGTTTACATTAATAATTGGCTGATTTTATGGTCCGTGAAAATTCACCTCAAGGGCCTTCTGCGAAAATAGCATAAAACGGAATGTTTATTTAGTTAAATTAAACATAAATCTACTCGGAACCAATTAAAACCAATAACTTATTTAAGTACAAATGAAAACAAACATTTCCTGCACCATAATAGAAAATTGTAAATGCAATCAAGTTGATTAATTAGCATGATACTGTATGCAGTGTGACATACTATGCATTAAATTTTAAATACTATAATTGTGCACAAATAAATTACGTATATTATAATACAGGTTATCACATATCTACTTTCAATAACCTACCATCAAAAATACTAAAGTATGTGCCATTTTAAAAATCGTAACTGTTTGTAACCTAAAAATTATGAAACTTTTCACATAAAATTATTTTAGTTGCCTTTTTCAAAATTGGAACTAATTTGTCGAGAATCCAGATTATCCCGCGATTTTGCGGATCTGCGCTAGTTATCAAAAATATTGGGTAATTATTTTGTTTGTGTCTGATCTTGATACTCTGGTTGGAACAAAGCTGTTCAACGCACTTCCACTGTTCATCAAATATATCATAAATTATATGAAATATAATTCAGACACCAAGTCTTAGATCATCAGCCAAAACATCAAAATCAAAGATTTTATTTAAACCTATATACAACTATTCCAATTGTAAGATGCTGGTTTTTAAATTTAATTTATTTAAAATTTAATTGTCTTATTTTTTATTGTAAACTTCGCCGCCTCTGAACACAGGAGTTCCTAGTGAGATAGGCACAGCACATCAAAAATGTAATGTAATTAAGAAAAAATGTTCCTACTAAGATTTGCATTCAATTTAATGTCAATTTCAAAATTGGAACTGATTTTATTGAGAGTTCGGATAAATGATAATGTACCAACTTATAATATCAAATTTTGAACAGAAAACTGTTTTATTTCTCAAGAATTCAGACCATCTCGTGATTTGGGCCTGCGTTAGTACAAAATAATTTAGACAACGTATTATAATTATTTTTTTAATTGTAATTGACAGACCTACTTGGTCGAGTGGTAAGGCTTTCGACTAGCAAACCGGTTCAAATCCAAAGACGCAAGTAATTTAATTTGTTTGATTTGTCTTATTTTACAATTTATTGATTTTCAATAATATATATTATATATTTGCGGTACGTTCAGGAATGGAAGATATCTCAGTATCGCTCTGGTGTAAGACCACCATTCAGATTTGAAACGTTGCTTGAAATGGCTTTAGCCGTGTTTTATGACAAAGGGAACTTCTCCACCTTTATCTTCCCCATCTTCTTCCATCTTCCACAGCCAAATTGGGGATGCCATAGTCTTACTGGCTCCAGATGTATGGGACCAGTTGGGACTCGACACTGCGATTTAACTTTATATTTTGACATTAATATTACAATATCTGTCACTCCCCGTTCTCATATCCATTTCATGTTCACTGTTCACTGTTCACGTCCAATTGTGAAAGCGCCAGCATTTAATTATTAATTACCCCGTGTCAGAAAGTGAATTATTGTAGATGTTTTGATTGCAGCCCTGATTTGCTACGCACTTCACATCGGTTGGTTGGGTCAGTTATTATGACGGTACAGCCTGGAGTATCCTACCTAGAACCTACGTATCTGCCTTCTAAATATCTCGATGTAAATCGGAAGATAATCAAATTTCTGGCCTATTTAACATTATTTAATTTAATTATTATTTTACAGAATACAATCCAAACATATGACTAAGAAGCAATAGATAAGAAAATGAAACTAACTACATAAGGAGATAATTTCTGAATAAGGTATTTATTTATTTATTTTAATTCTTTTTATTTAGGAAGCAAACATTCGTACAGTAAAAAAATATAACAATAAACATTCATATATTCTAGACCAATTAAGTTCCATGAGTTAAATGTTGATTTAGTCATTTTTACCTACACAACATATTAAATGGTAAAAAAATAAACATAATAAAGAAATACATAAAATTAAAAACAAATAGAAAAAATACAACTTTTCGCATAGCTATACTATTAAACATAATAAAGAAACAAATAAAATTAAAAACAAATAGAAAAAATACAACTTTTCGCATAGCTATACTATTCACTGCGGGTGATAATAATGTAATTTTCACAACAAAAAATGGAATAAAATAAAAGTTTTAATTTATTAATTTATTAAGCTGAATTTTATATGATATCAAGTTATGGTTGAAAATGTCTACATCTCTAGAGGCATTGTGAGTTTCACAGATACGTACTATTACAGAGTTTTGCGCGTATTTGGATTTACAGTGTGGTATTCTAAATAAATCGTTCGAATTTATTTTGATAGAATATATATAATTTAACCCCTAGGATAATTTTGGTAGGTTTTTTTTGACCGTGACATGGACTCACACGATGAAAAACATCGGTAAGCGATTTTTATCTATGTTTGCATTTACAGTTTTAAGTGTCGATTTTTTATACCAAAATATTTTATCTGCTTTCAAAAACCGAATTTTATTTTGAGATTCGTTAAGAACCAGCAAATTTATCGGAATAAACGCGAAAATATTTCTCGTTCATTACACAAAATACACAGCGTCTAGCTTTAGGGGTTACAACAACAAGCAAGATTTTTACAGTTATATTGAAGACCTGATGATTGTAACAATGTGCTTTTATCATATCGGCTTCCTGATAGTACTAAACGTTATAAAACGTCTTTATGTTGTCACCCAATGTGTCAAAATACAAAATTTATCAAATAGTCTATGACAGAAATATATATATATATTAACGTAGCAAAAATGTATTCTTCTATGGCTTTTAAGACAAGTCCAATGGATGCGGCATCAAATTCTACTACTCTTCCCCATCTCCTTTCTCTACCACTACCCTCAGCCTCACAACATAGTACATCAATTGGGATGCCATAATCTCACTGGCTACAGACGGTTAGAAGCAGTTGGGTCTCTTGTGCGGTTAGACATAAAAATTGAATATAATTTTTTTTAAATGACAACCATCAAGAAAAATATGCAAGCCCCTTGGCTCTGGATCAAGAGGTACATGGCTATTGTATGGCAATAAGACAAGTGCACTTTAATCGAGAATGAAAGATATTACCTACCAGTATTGCAGTAGTTAAAGGACACAATTCCGAAAAGAAATGTTTAAGAAACTGACATTATGGAACTAAGGCGGATTTACAGTGTCCAATGTCTTAAATTTATATACACTCGTCTTTATAATTTCTGTAAAAATCCAAATCGTTCTAGCCAGAGACACAACATACGCGTGTACACAGTTCCTCACTGCAAAACTAGACTAGCCCAAAGACAGATTAACTATATTGGCCCAAAATTGTTTAATTCCTTGCCGAGTTCCATCAAGATGTGCCAAAACCTAAACTCGTATAAAATAAATGTCAAAAGCTGGGAAAAAAAGTATCTGGAAGTGAGAGATAAGTAACCACCACTGTTTTGAATACATACCTTATAATGCCCACGCACAGGCTTCGCCTTTGTGGGATTTTTTTGTTACTGCCTTATATTTTATATAATTTATATATGTCAAAAAAATTGCCAATTAAAAAAATAAAAATAAAAAATAATAACTTTATCGGTCTATTGAGGCCTGTCTCTTCACTCTTCTTTATTTACTTCCTTCAAAACCCACAACATGTCACAGTTCCACTAGCTCCGGCCAGGGGGGATTGTCCGGTATTAAAGAAAATTGCGTTGGACACTTTTAATCACCTTAATAAACAGCTATACCAGCTGTCGCAAGAAACATTGATAAATAATTGAATACCAGTTCTTACATACCCAGTGACGACTAACAAGTGAATAGCAAAGCCCAATACCTTTTGTTTCATTTAACAAAAGCCATTCACAACCCACTTCCGTCCTAATTGACACCTACGATCAGCGGAGTCGCACTGCGGACAATTATTTATTCTTGGAACCCCGTTATTGGATGGGTGTTCAGTTGTCCAGTGTTCAATGTTCGGATGCTGAACCTTGAAATCGCGGCAATACTCCTGATTTGTGGAATAATAAGGCCGTATCACCAGCATCCATTTTATTGCATTATTCAATTAATCTATACTTACTTATTGTCTTCTTTGTGTTTTTCTTGTAGTAAGTGTTTGGAAGTCAGAAGTCTATGATTCGAATCAATTTTCTTGTGGAAGTCTTATTAAAACTTCTCCGTCTAATTATTTTATCATCTTCAGTCAACTCAAATCTGAATTCTTAAAAACGAAATCATTATTATCTTCAATCAATTTTGGTGTGTTGGTATCTAATCAGTTCAATTGGTTTGTTGGCCTGGTTAGACAACTGTGATTTTGTCGCCTTTTCTGCTCCTGTATCTTTTCTCTTTCCTTCAAATATCCAAATCAAGATTTTCTGTGGTAAGCGACGATTGTGATGATTTCAAATAGCATTTTAGTGTATTACCTGTAAAATGGAAGGTTCTTGCTGCTGGAACTTCCAGCAAATATTCTCGTAAAGGAAAATATTTTTTTCGATTCCCTATTTTTATCTATTTCACTTACATTCTATCCGAATCTTTTTGATTTCCCAGATCAAAGTTGTGTGAACATGGTGTGTACAGCATCCAATTCACTTGTTTTCATTCAGTTCCTCATTCTGTCATGCAGCGCCGAGAAAGTTATTGGCGACGTGGGTAGACACTTGTTATCTGCCAACTAACGTAGCACCTTACAACAAAGCTACAACAAAAGCCTTCAAGCAAGCCAGCAAGTCTTTTCAGCGACCTAAACGTTCAATTTAATCAAATTCGGAGCGTTGAATGTGTAATAGAATAGAACTAGCATTACAACAGTAACGATTAAATGATATAATGACGGGCACCGTAAGGCTGTCCGAAACGTCTCGAAAAGGACTTGATAAAAAATAACGGGTTTGGGATTGGTATTGTAATCGACGTCAGGAAAACAATTCCTGTTTTTTTACTTCTAATACTATGTCTCTATAACTGTACCTTTTTTTAACCTGCCCAGTTTTTGCATTCCGCGGAATCCTAATCGATATTTCTTTTTTTATTGTGTTCACAATATAAAACGTAAGTACTTAATCAGGTTGTGGGGAATTCGTACATTATTCACAATATTTTATAGGTCGAATAAAGTTCTAAGGTTTGTGGTTGAAAATAATAATTATTAAATATCTTTAGTGGTGGAAAATAATTATTAGTAGATATCTTTGCAAAGTAATATTTTTCAAGCAAATGGACACAATAATAGTTAGGAACCTACATGGAGAAAAATTACTGATAAAAAAAATATTGCTAATTTGTTAAGAATCCCTTAAACCTATTCGTAATCTGGTTAAAAACGGGATTGCATATAAACGGTATCCTGATAAACTTTTAGTAAAATCCCTAAGTTTTGTCACGATTTCGGAACAAGTGTTCATGAAAATCGTAACATTTCTTTAATTTACATTATAAAGACAAACGCAGGTGACTGAACATGTTTTTCGATATTATTAAGAATTTACTAAAAGTCTATCAAGAAGCGGCTTGCATTCCCGTTTTTAACCAAATTACCAATAATTTTAAAAGTTTATAATAAATCAGTAATACTCATTTTTATGACTTCATATTTCAGTTGAAAATTGTTTCCCGCACACATAATAAAGTTCGGATTATAATGAAAATTTTGCATAAATTCTCGTTCTCCGTCATTTTTGCACGTTTTAAATATTTATTATTATTTTTGAAAATGATACCCACAAAATAATATTCTGATAAGATTATAGGGTAGGTACGAGTACATTATCACTTTCTTCACACAATCGGATTCAATTTTTAAAATTACATTTAATTTCAAAAATTACATTTAAAGTCCGTTGAAAATGAGGCACACGGAGAACAATGAGTAATATTTATTTGCTGAAAATCTTTTCTTCATTTTTTTCTTTATCCCGACGAAGAAGCCATTATTATTGATTAAAAGTGGTGTATACAAAGTATTTCGTTTTCATATTATTAAAATTCTCTTCAAATTATTGGTAATCCTGTAAAAAACTGAACGACAAACCGTTTCCTGATAAAAACATTTTAAATTTGTAATAACACGTGTTCAAACACCTGCGTTGTCTAAATAATACATCATGACGAAATGCTAAAATGTTAGGTTTTTTTATGAACACGCGTTCGGACAATGTGACAAAAAATTGGTATTTTACTAAAAGTTTATCAGGATACCTATCAATTCATTTGTCAATGACCTTCAATCCCATTTTTAACAGGAAGTGATTATTTATTAGCAATTTTTAATCAGGATGTTTTCTCCGTGTACGCGGGACACGCACAGTTTCCCAGTTTTGAGAGATTTTTTTATTTTCTTTTATTCATATTAAACAAATATTTTCTTTTCAGAGGAGTTTAAAGGTGTGCTGAGATCATTTTAGAGCATGTTAAGAGTGCTGTAAGCGTGTTTCACAGGCATGCCGTGCTGTTTCACACGATTGTAAAAAAGGCTATCTGAGTCCATACTATGTGAGCCACCTCGACACGGCAGTACAGGCGGCCATTGTAAAACTGTCAATAATGACGCATGTGTTGTGGGCTTGTCCATAACTCAAGCGGTGTGAGAAAAGGGGATGAACCGATTTTTTACAAATTCTCGAAATTTACTGGCGGCTTTTTTGATTTTGCAATTCTTTTTAAAACCGGAATAAACATGTGTGGTTAAAGGTGAATAGAAAACCATACACGCCTATTCAATGCATGTGCATTCTTGGTTTTAAACAAGTAAACAACTCATCTATTGAAATTCTCCTTGTAATCGTACTTGTTTATTTCTTAACAAAGATTTCCGAGTGTTTGTTTGAAACAGGAAAAAATACCACAGGTTTATCTGTCAGAAATTTCTATAATTCCTAAATTTAATTTTACAGTAAGCTATTGAACTTTTCCAAAATTTTCACTAAAGAAATGTTTATCAAATATAGGTATCCATATTTATTTATTGAATGACCGTAGGGCTTTTAAAAACATGATCAAATAATAAATAAAACAGACATGATAATGCAATATGTAATATAATAAATATCATGAGTTACAACAATAAGTTACTGTTCATGTTATTTTGTAGTTACACTATCGTCAAATTTGCATAAAGGAGTAAAAGTATGTATACGATTTTATTTATTTATCCCGTTAAATAGACTTTTACATGTACATTTGTTTATTTTATACAGTATATTCACAAACATAAACGAGAAAAAAGAAAGAAATATTTTTAATTTATCTATAAATATCAACCAAGTTCATTTTTCACATCCAGAGTTAAGCCATTAACTCTATTTGAAGTCAAGAAACGTATAAGCCAACTTATACTGCCACATTGTTGAACTAAATATATCTACAAAATCGGAGTATTAATTCCCCAAATTTTGGATTTGGAACGGTCGGTCTAGCTCGTCAGCACCACGTCGTCGGTCAATCGAAAATTCGCGTGATTTCCAGCCTAAGTTGTCGATTTTGACTCATGCAGAGCATTCTTAAAACATCTTGTCTGTTTCCTGGTGTCAACCCTGTCCCAGTCAGAAAGAGGTGGTCCATCCGACATTATTTCCCGCTGTCGGACAAGTGTTTATGTCGTTGCTCTCTTTCCTTTGTTATTTGCATACTGCTATTTAACTGAGCGGGTGAGATCCCCATAAACAAACCCGTCGCCAATTCTGCCTTGTTTCGCTGGTGCAAATTTAGTTTATCGACTGTGAATATATTTATGAGACCTACGTGTGGAATAAAAGACGGTTTGTGTTCGCATGAAATGCTCAATTCTCTAATCATCGATAAATAACATTGTTTTATTAAACCTGTACAAATGAGAACAATCAATTGATGGTTCATTCCACAAATATAAGCCCTTTAATTAACATCTATTTTCGTTTTCAAAAAACAGGTATTTATACTTCATTTTATACCGCCTTTTTAAATAATATTATGTTAAGGTTAAACGCAACGCTCCACTGTGTTTCGTTTCATACAGCTAGACGGAAAAAAGTCACTTTGGAATTCTTGAAAAATGACGTCACGGGGGTATTAACAGGTAGTTAGTGTGACAAATGCTTTTGTAATTGACGGGTTGACTCATACCAGAGCCCCAAAGTCAGGTAAATTAATTAATGAATTATCAGTTGCTTTTATTCGCATCTTGTCGCGCGAGCTGTAAGGTTGTTTATGTGCTTAAAATAATGTGTTTTGGTTCTAAAAAAAATGGAAACTACTTTGGAAGGTATGTAGTATGTTATAATTTCAAAATTTTAATATAAAACATCACAGTTTTTAAAAAAAATAATGTTTAACTTGTGTATTTTTTTGTGGTTTAAAAATATTCAATTTCTAACTTCTCGAGAATTTTTTTCGGAAAAAGTATCAATAAGGTCCCGTGATTTTTTTTTGTAGATTGAACAATTAATTTTCTATTCAAATCAGTTTCGATATTTTTGCTCATTAATGCTCACCAATCATAATTTGTCATTTCACAGGCACCACATACCAGATTTCCAGGCAGGAAATGTTCGAGACGTGGAGAAGTTTACCCAAGAAAGAAAGGTTTCAGGGAATATATAATCATATTTTAAGTAAATTTGAACGTCAAAATCTGACGCAGCGAAATGCAGTGAAAAAAATTTTAAAAGCCAAGTACAGTTAATATTGTTAAACAGAGTGCAAACGTCAACAATTCCTCTCCAGTCTAAATAATAAAAATAACGTTCTTACAGTAAATCTGAACACTAAAACAACACATAATATTAATAATAAGTGCTAACTTTATTAAAATAAAGTGTTAAAACTGCAGTTTTTTTAGTGTCCCAGTGCCAAAAGTTCAAAAACGGAAATTAAATACGCCTATACTAAATACATATCACTCTACCTTGCGTCAGTGTAGTTAAACCAGTGGTCCTGAAACGGAGTTCAATTATTTATATAATAAAAAATAATAATATACAATGGATGTCCAATCATATATCTCAAATGCAGAAAGGGCAGTCAACGCCATAAACAAAGTGCTTCTTGACCCTGTAAATAAGTTCAACAAGGACCAATTCGACCATGTCGGCAGCGGTACCTGCCAAAACTGGTGCCTTGGAAGGAGAACTGCGGGCATACAAAGATATTCAAAAAATTATTCCATCTCAAAACAATATTAATATCTGTGAGGTAATCCACGAAATGAACGAAATTACGGAGAGGTCGAAAAATATAATTTTGTGCAATGTACCTGAAAGTGCAAAGGTAACAGCTACTGACAAAATCTTGGATGACCAAACTGCAGTAACGGAAATAATTTCCAATATAGATATACCTGCAAAAAATAAAATTATTAAAGTTTACCGATTTGGTAATAATAATAATAACAAGCCAAGACCAATTAAAATCCAGTTTGAAGACTCCCAGACAGCTAGAATACTACAAGGAAAAAAACATCTCTTAAAGAATAATGTACGCATTTACTCTGACTCGACCCCAGCACAGCAAAAGCACCTAATGGACTTACGGGCAGAACTTGAAAAACGTAAAGCCAATGGAGAAACGGACATAACTATAAAGTATATAAATTCGTCACCTAAAATAGTCAACATCCATCCAAAAAACCGAGTATAACTAAACTGAAAATATACTACCAAAACATCCGTGGACTACGAACAAAACTAGACGATCTACACGCAGCTCTTCCGTCCCATCATCATGACGTATATGCACTTACGGAAACCTGGCTTGACTCTGCAATAAAATCATCTGAACTTGGACTTGCTAACTACAAAATTTTTCGTTGTGACAGAAATGCCAGATCAAGTTCAAAGTCAAGAGGTGGAGGTGTTTTAATAGCAATTAAACGAAAGTACTCATCTAGGAAGTTACCGACGAAAAACAACAACATTGAACATTTATTTGTGCAAATCTCTACTGGAATGGAAAAAAATTATTATTGGAACCACCTACCTACCACCACTCTCCGATATTCAAACATACAGAAACCATTGTGAAGACGTTGAACATCTCTTGTCAAAATATCCAAACTCAAAACTTGTTATTCTTGGAGACTACAACTTTCCAAATCTAAAATGGGAATCCAACGACAGCGGCTACATCACAAACGAAAGCGAAAATGACCGAGCACGAGAAATCTTGGACACAGCAAATTTTTTAAACCTGTACCAGCACAATTTCATCTATAATAATAACGATCGCTTACTAGACTTGGTACTATCAAACATCCCTAAAATATCTGTAGAACTGTCTAATGATCCGCTCCTACCTGCCGACAATCACCATCCTCCCCTATACACGAAATTAAACATACCCCGTGATAACGATGCCAAACCTGAACAAAAAACTCTGAACTTTAAACGAGCAGACTTTGACTCAATTAACTGCCATCTCTCAAATATAGACTGGTCTTTTTTGTGTGATGAAAATATTGATAAATCTTTAGAAATACTTTATTTTACATTTTCTAACACTATTAAATCCTATGTACCTTTTTACACGCCGAAAAAGTATACTTACCCAGTTTGATTCTCATCGGAGCTAACTGCCTCTCTTCAGCAAAAAAAAAGACAACACAAAAAATTCAAACAAAGCAAATCCATAGCTGATTATATAAACTTTAGGGAAACTAGGAAAAAAATTAAAGATCTTTCTAAACATTGCTACAAAATGTACATAACTACCATCGAGAATAATGTTTTTAAATCCAAAAATCTCTGAAAATTTCTAAAAAAAATAAACAATGAAAACACGGATTACCCACCAATAATGCAAATGAATGGAATCAGTGCAAACAATACACAAGACATTGTAAACCTTTTTTCAGATTTCTTCAAAAACGAATACGATGACGAAACCCCCGATGATAAAATACCCGAATACAAATTTAGTAATACTACACACTTAACAAATTGCCATTTCACACAAAAATCTTGCGAACAGAAATTACTTTCCTTAGACACTGAAAAATCTGCTGGCCCATACAACATTCTACCAATATTCCTTAAAAAATGCTCCAATGCGTTATCTAAACCGCTTACAGTACTATTCAACCGCCTCTTGTTCCTTGGATATTTTCCAAGCCGCTGGAAATCGAGCTTCATTACACCTATCCTCAAAAAAGGAGACGACACTGACATAACCAATTATCGCCCCATTTGTATACAGTCAGTACTTTCTAAGCTTTTTGAATCAATGGTCCTTGATGAAATCTATCCCAAATTAATAAAACTAATCGACCAAAAACAACACGGTTTTATCAAAGGTAGATCAACCGCAACTAACGTAACAATATTTCAAAACTTTATATTAGAATCTTTTGCAAAAAATAAACAAGTCGACTGCATATATACAGACTTTTCAAAAGCATTCGACAAAGTATCCCATAAACTACTAACCCGAAAACTATTTGCCCTAGGAGTAAGAGACAACATGCTAAAATGGTTCACTAGCTATTTAACTAATCGTAAACTATTTGTTAAAATAAAATCTTTGCTATCGAAAGCTTTCTGTGCGACCAGTGGCCTACCGCAAGGTAGTCACCTCGGTCCCGTTTTGTTTCTCATTTTCATTAACGATATAACAAATTGCTTCGACGATGTCGAGGTATTGCTCTTTGCTGATGACATCAAGCTATACAAAAAAATAACTGATCTAAATCATTGCCAAATACTACAATCAAATATTAATAAGTTTAAAGATCGGTGCGTACAAAATAATCTGTTTTTAAATGTAGACAAATGCAAAACCCTGACTTTCTGCAGAAATAAAAATCCTGTTTTATTTGAATATTCCATTAACAATACAGCTTTAGAAAGAGTCACGGAAATGAGAGATCTCGGAATTATTTTGGATGAAAAACTAAGTTTTGCCAATCATATCCACCAAATTGTAAACAAAGGCATGAAAACACTAGGCTTCGTATTAAGAACAACTAAAAACTTTAACTCCATACAAGCCATTAAACTGTTATACATATCTCTAGTTAGAAGCATAATTGAATACAACTCAGTAGTTTGGTCTCCCTCTTACAAAATTCACATTAATAACATTGAGCGAATACAAAAAAAATTTCTGCGTTTTATAAATTTTAAATTAAATATCCCACTAGAAGACTTACAATATCATTTCTTATTAAACACTTTAAAAATACACACATTGGAAGACAGGCGTAAAATAAACGATTTAACTTTTTTATTCAAGATTCTAAACTCTAAATTCGACTGTTGCGAACTTCTGCAACTCATAAACTTACGAATACCTACAATAACAACACGACAAAATACACTATTCCACTGCAACACACATAAGCGAAATTACATTGCGAACTCCCCAATACAACGGTTTCACACTATGGGAAACCAATACTTAGGTGATGTCGATATATTTAACATTAACTTTGCGAATTTTGTGGATTATGTAAAAGACCTATTTCAATACTATTCCTAAATGGAAGTTATATTTTTGTAAACCAGTCAAATCGCTGTATTTTTTAATTTATGTTCTTGATATTTTTAATTTTGTTTCTCGCATATACTTATGTAATTTTATTTTTATTATTTCTTTGTTTTCTTTCTTATGTTTCAAAACTGTCATTAAATTTGTACCACCCACATGTAAAAGCCCTCTGGGCGTTAAATAAATAAATAAATAAAATAAATGAATAAATATCTTTGAATATAACCAAAAAGTGGATCGCAGCTTTTCGGATTTGATAAATTTTAGAATTAACATTGAAGATGTAGATTTGAATGTAAAATTTAAAATGTTATTAACTATGGTAGATGGCAAAATTTGCAATGTAATGACTGGAAACAAGTCGACTATGTCGTGTTATATTTGTGGTGCCAAACCCAGTGAAATGAATACTACGGTTATCAATAGAGTTCCACGACAATAATTTTATTCCTTCGGCTTATCTACATTGCATGCCTGGATAAAAACTTTTGAATGTTTTTGCATATCGCTTACCGAATACAACTTTGGCAAGTCAGAGGGGATGCAAATAAACTAATTTTAAGTACTAGAAAAAAATAATTACAGGAACGGTTTAAAAGTGAAATGGGATTAATTGTAGATAAGCCAAAACCTGGGTTTGGCAACACAAACACTGGTTTTTTCGAGAGCACGAAAAGAGTGCCGAGATAACGGGTGTAGATGCGGGGCTCATCAAGAGGTTTTGCATAATTTTGAGTACAATAGCTTCTGGGTATAGCATTAACATCGAATATTTTGAACAGTATGTGCATGACACTAAGGAGTTATATCTTAACCTATATGATTGGTATACCATGCCAACAACTGTTCATAAACTATTATACCATTCATTTGACGTGATTAGTTTGTGCATTGTACCTATTGGGCAGCTGTCAGAAGAGGCGCGAAATAAAGACTGTAGAAGATTTAGGTAATTGCACACCAGAAAAATCGACCCAACATCAACAAACAGAGATATGTTAACCATGCTATTAATGACATCAGATCCATTAATAAATAGTTTTAGAGAGGTTCCAAGAAAAAAATCGAGCTCACTTCCCTCTGAAGTGTTAAATTTACTTGTTCCATCCAATTCCGAGTCAAGAACACAATTTTTGCGATCTGATGACTCCTTTGAACATTATTCTGATGACTCCTCTGAACATTATTCTGATGATTCCTCTGAACATAACTCAGATGGCATCTAGTTTCAATAAGCATTATGTTTATGCACTTTCTCACAAATCTATTGGTTCTGTACTGTCTTAAAAAAATTAAAGATGTGCAGTTAATTTCTCTCGCCGCAAATGACTCAGATAGCACTTTATTATATAAGTAATAATTTTTTTGTTTCGTTACTGTTCTTGCATAACTGTTGATACTATTATTTTATTTTCTGACTGTACTTTCTGCAACTAATGCTTGTTTTTATTAAGTTCTGTTGCTAAATATGACTAAAATTGTTTTCCTTGATTAGTAATAATGCTTTTTTTGATTATTTTTTATCATTTATTTATACTTTCGCAATTGTTTCGTGATTTGTATTATATTTTTTGAAAGTGCTTTTAATATATATTATTCTCAAAATAGACATATTTTCAACTTTTTAAATTTGTTTTCTTTAAAAACCTCAAATACAGTATTAATACTGTAATTAATTATTAAAAAGATTTTTTTCCAATTTTTTTTTATTTTTTTAAGAAAAACATTAAATTAATCACTTTCAACCCAAATTTTCAATACATTCAGATTAAATACTCCCCACAAGAGGGTTCTAAACACTTAATAATTATAAAAGAGTTTTTTCCGTCTAGCTTGTATGAAACGAAACACTGTACGCTCGTTGTATTCTACGTGTTCACAGATGGCGTTAATTAATTAATTTTGTTTAAATACGCTTTTGCAAGGTATTGCTTTACAATATTAAGACAAATCATTTGTTTGCGCCCGTATATACGCAATATAAATATGAATCAATAGTTTTGTTCGTTTAAAGACTTAATTCTTTCGAGAAAGGCACACAAATACAATATTTTACCGATGATTCAATCCAATATTGTATTTGTATGCCTTTCTCGATAGAATTGAGTTTTTATATGGACAAAACTATTTATTCATATTCATATTCCGTATATGAGGGCGCAAACAAATAATTTGTCTTAATACTGTAAAACAATACCTTGCAAAAGCGTATTTAAACAAAATTAATTAATTAACGCCATCTGTGAACACGTAGAATACAACGAGCGTTGCGTTTAACCTTAACAAATATTTTATCTCGGTATAACACGATATTGAATGAGCGTGGCGAAGTTCTGTTATTTGGCATTTGGCATTTCATTGTTAATTTGTTTGTTACGTTCCGGTTCCAGTTCAAGTCGGTGTATACTATACTACATTTTTATCCCACACTGAGAAATATGAGTAATGTTGTTAAATTATTGGTATTCCTGTTAAAAACGAGACTGCAAGCCGCTTCCTGACAATGTGTGATCATAATAATATCGGAACACGTTGTCATTTACTCGAACCTGCGTTTGTCTTAATAGGTTTCATGATAATTCAACACACTTTTAAAAGGTGATATAAAGTCATTAAAAACGATGAAAAATTTTTTTTGAACCTAACCTAATCTAACCTAAACTACTTAACCCAGTTAATAAAGTTTTTGTTTCATCACTTTCCATGACTTTATATAACTTTTTAAAGATGTGATGAATTATCATTTTGATGATTTATCCGGTCACCGTCTTAATAATATATAACGAAGAAATGCAAAAGTGTTAGGATTTTCATGAATACGTGACAAAACACTGATATTTTACTTATGTTTATCAGAATGCCTATCAATTCATTCGTTAATATCATAAAATCCCGTTTTTAATAGGAATACGAATAATTTGAAGAGAATTGGCAATATTTTTTGATGAGAAGGTTTTCTCCGTGCAGTGATGGAGTTTGCATGATCGTGGTTCCTACAGCACGAAGAAAAATCAGTATTCCTGATTTATTAAATTCCTGTTAAAAACGGGATTGCAGGCCGTTTCCTGATTAACTTTTAGTGCATTCTTAATTTATTGGAACACTTGCTCATGCACTTGCTTTTCTCCTGATAATATACAATGACAAATGCGAAAATTTTATAATTTTTAAGAACACGTGTTTAGACATCGCGATAGCACATTCGTGTTTTATTGAAAATTAATCAGGAAACCTATCAAATCATTCGTTAAAGTACTGCGATTCCGTTTTTAACCGGATCACGAATGATTTGAAGAGATTCTTAATAAATCACCAATATTTTACTTCCGTAAATTTTCTACGTGTGGCTGTCTAATAGGAATAAACAATAAGCCTTGAAAAAGTTTGAAAAAAGAATTGTCATTGAGATGATGACGTTTCTTTGGACGAATTTTTTAAGTTCTCATTTTAAATTCTTAACTCTTAAACCCTACCTGGGGTACTGGAGTACCCCTCTGCTGTTTAAAATATCCACAATTTTGAAAATATTGCACTGTTGCAAAAATCGCTCTAGCTAATCTACTTTCGATAATTGGCGCGTAAATACATCGGTAAGCCGTGACCTCCCGGCAAGTGCAGTCGCGTCCACAGGTGTTCCGGGGTACCCCAGTACCCCGTGGTAGGAATAGTGTTAGTTCTTCCTTCCAGTTATACTTGAATTACTGAAGTTGTTTTTCGACATCTCTCTGGTAAGTTTACACATTATTTATTATTTACTTTACTTTGTGATAATGGCTAGAGTACAGTGTTGATAGAGAGGGCCTGCGCCCAGTAACGCGACATTCATGGACTAATAATGTGTTATGAATGTAATGACAGTGTATGCAGTGTAATGAGGTGTCTGAATTGTTTTCAGGTATGGCATACCAGACTCGAAATCTTGGGGGGGGGGGGTAAAATTGCAGCTGCTTTGTTGGTTTCTGACGACGAAAAGCTAAACCTAGGAGAAGATTCAGAAGATGAGCCCGACGGTGTTATCGAGGATTTCTGGGACCATTCTGAAGTCGCATCTCATGAAGACGGTGATCAAGTGGAAGGAGATGAAGAGTATTTAGTGCCTGACAATGATGGGGCTGGTATAAATGAAAAAGATAGGCGCTTGGTTCGTGTGCTAGATGCTCCATTAGTTCTGTACAGAAAATGTCATAATAATGTTATGGAACTGACTGCTCCCATACAAGATCTTAACAGAAACCTGACATGTAACAATTGGTTCACGTCTATACCTACCACCAACAAGGTACTGGAAAAAGGGATAACATTAGTTGGAACTGTAAAGAAGAATAAACGAGAAATTCCTCCTGTTTACTTGGACACTAAAAATTGAGAAAGATGCACCTCAATGTTTGCCTACGACGAACCTCTCACACTTTTGTCGTATTGTCCTCTGAAGTCAGCTAAGAAGAAAGCTGTAATCATGCTGTTCACCATGCATGACAGCCCTGACAAGGATAATGAAGTGTACCTTCCAGAAATAATACATTTCTATAGTAAAACCAAATGCCTGGTGGATGTGTTCGACCAACTTTGTAAGAAGTACTCAACGTCCAGGAAGACCAAAAGGTGGCCCATGTGTCTCTTCTACGGGTTGCTAAATGCCGTTGGTGTCAACTCTTGGGTCTTATTCAAGCTGTCAACTAACATTGATAAAGAAAATAACTAAGCGGCTTGAATTTCTTAAGAGTTTGTCAATGGCACTCATAAAGTCTCATATGAGAGCAAAATTTCAATGGCCAAGTTTAGCCCGGGATATCAGAGAAACTATACGTGCAGTCTTGAATATTCATAGTGAAGATCATAGACCGGTCCCTGATAATCTCAAACCTGGTCGCTGCTGTTTTTGTCCGCGCACAAAGGCCAGAAAATCTCGATCTGTCTGTAACACTTGTCGCCGCCATATTTGTGTTGACCATCAATACAAAATCTGTCCTTCATGTGACGACAAAAATGTCTATTAGTTTTTATTAATAAATTTGATTGTCTTTTCTTATTACTTTGCCATAATACAAATAATATTTTCAAAAATATCAAATACTTTTATTTTATTAATTTTTTTCTGCCCGGGGTACTTCAGTACCCCGTGGTAGGAATAATTACATTCCCAGAGTGGTAGGGTTTAAGAGTTAAAAAAATGTTACGTAAAATATCTGGTTTATAATTATTGAGTACGTAGGTATTGAAGTAGGTGCCGACAAGGATTTCAGAAGTTTATTTTTTTTTTATTAAATAAGAGAAAATTAGAATTATATTTATATGGATATGGACAAGACTTCACTGTTCTTACTCACTGTTAACAGAATTACTTACTAGTTTTGAGAAATTCTCCGAAATTAGTAAACTACAGTTGCTAGTGTCGGAATAATTTAATTTATAAAAATCACCTTTTACCTACGTCAAGTAGTTATCTACCTACTTAAAATATCACTAAATTGGAATAGGTGATTAAAATTATGACATATCGCAAAAGTGACGTCACAAAAATTGAGAAAATTTCTTTCAAAGTGAACGTAGCTTTGTGGAAGCTACAAGCTAAAAATGTGTATATTCTTGGTTTACCTTATGTTGAAGGTAATAGGCATCAAAATCGCTTGAAAAACGGAGTCTAGAAACGTTTGATTTCAAGCACGAAACTGGTTTTTATTTATTTTGTAAATAATTTTATAAGAAAGCAAAAAAGTTAATCAAGTGAAGCTGTCACAGATAATCTTAGCTATAATACTGTATTTTTAAAAATTTGTTTCCTTTTTACGTTCATACATTTCTATTGAAAAAATATTTTTTTAGTAGCTTACATTTTTATTTTTCAATTAATATTTAAAGTAATTTATTTTTTTTTAATTTGTATTCTACTCAAGCAAAATGATAGGAAAACCTTCAATTTTTCTAAAGCATATGTTTTTGGTATTCATAATGTACACCAATTCTTTATATAGATTAATGAAAATAGTGATTTGGCACTAAGCTTCGCCTTAAGCACCTTTACTTTAACAAATTCGTGCATGTCAGACTTCTATTTCCGAGAAATCTGAAAATAGCAGTTTTAATTATATTTTATTTTAATTATCTAATATTTCGTATGGATAGCTGCTAATCTGTACGATAAATTGTGTAAATACTCGATCTGTTATATTTATAGCACTATTTCATCGCTAGGCCACATTGAAAGTGCTGATAGCAAACTGGTTTTGATACAAAACTTGCGGAATCTTTGCCTGAGCGTGAAGAAAAAACCAACAGAGAGAAGGTGATCGGAGTTAAGTATGGATTTTGATTAAGGCTTTCAAAGATAATTGGCGAAGTGCCAATCACACATTATCTGCCGAGCCAAGGAGAATGCTGGACTGATAATTATTCGAACTCTTTACCCGTTGTGTAACCTGCTCTCCTGGTGTGAAGTACGAAATGGACAAAAAGGTAAATTAGTTGTTTGATTGTGGAGGCTTCGGGAATGATTTCTGATAACGTATAAAATAAATATAAATTGTACATGCACGAATCGCATGGTGGTAAATAAGATTGACTGTTGTGCCGGTTTCATTTTTCGTCGAAGAATGAAAATTAACAAAATTGTAATTTCTGTTAAAATCTATGTGCATACATTCATCTAATAAGTTTAGAGAATTCAACTTAAGCACAAGATTATTTTTGTTCTTGTTTATTAATCCACTGTTTTACTTCAATAAACCACGGGTAAAATGCTTTAATCACACGGAGTAAAATGATTTATGCTGATTTATTACAAAACTCTTCAAACTGTTGGGAATCCTGTTAAAAACGGACTGCAAGCCGCTTCCTGACATTTGTTCATACACATGCGTTTGTTTTAATAATATATCTTGAGAAAATGCAAGAATGTTAGGATTTTATATTTATATGTATTTTACTTAAAGATTATCAGGATACATATCAATTCATCCATAAAAGGCCAACAATCCCGTTTTTAACTGGAATACAAATAATTGATGAGATTCTTAATATATTTGCAATATTTTTTATCAGGAAGGTTTCTTCGTGTATTGGTAACACTTCCCATATGACTTGTTTTTCTGAGGAAAACCTCAGCGTCATTGTCATCTTAGAAGATGCATTTTAATTTGGAAAGATATGTTTTTATATATATTACCAAATGGAAGATATTTTTAAAGAAGATTGTAGTGAACCTTGCTCTTGAAGTGGAGGAAACACAAAAGCCCGCCAATCATTCCAGAGCCAAGAACTCACTTAATAAAATTACGCATAAGAATGCATGAAAGAATAAGAATTCGAAAAATAATTGTCAACCATTGCACAAAATATTAAACGAGGGTTTGAATTATCTCTAGACTGCTCACCGATATCAAAAGATCAATGACGCTAACTCTTTTTAGTACCTTCCGTTGAAATACTCATTAAACCAACACGGTATTCCCACCTGACGTATTAAATGTTGTAATGAAATATTATAAAAATATTATATGGTTGTGAATCTTCATCAAAAAATTCAGTCAATAAGTGAAAAGTTGAATAATAGTGTAGCAAAAATGAGAGTTTTCATTTTGAATATTGCATCCAGCATCTAAAATTCATTCAAATGGGATTTGTTTATCACAAAACTTCACTTCCTGCATTTCTAACACCTCCATAAACTCAAAATTAACAACCTGCAAGCCGTTAACACACTAGAACCTAGTACCTTTGGATAGATATCTCTCAAACAGGCTGTTGTTTCTTCCCATTGTCATCTGCAGATTGGTCCGCATGAAAGCTGTGGTACTGTACCATTCTTCGCCTTTACAATTCATTATTCCCCATTGAATACAGATGCCATGGAGGCTTTGTGGCTATTGTCCAGCCTCATTGTGCGCAGTACTGATCGCTTCTCAATTCTGATCACGTACTCCTCTATCTTCCATATAGAATGAACGTAATAACGTACTTACGACTAAATACACCAAGGAATGTAGGTACTTGGTTTAAGAATAGACACTTAACATAGATATCATTTAATTTATTTTTCTCAAGAATGAGTATTAAAAACTTGTATGTTGATCAAACCTGCTTTCAACGAATGCAGTAAAATCGTAATATGGCACATTGAGAAATCAAAAAATTCATTCAAGATATTTTAAAATAATGGTAGCTTTTAACTCCATTTGTATGAATCAAAATAGTTTAATTTATCTGAAGGGACGAAAACTCTCGATTGGTGTGCTTTTGGGCTTTATGAAATTTGTATAACTTATTTTACATAACATATTGTCTTTCTTTTTGTTGGTACTTATCTAGCAATGTTTAATAGGGGCCTAATGAAGCAACTTATACGAAATTAATAATTAGTTGAATGAAAAAAAAAATATAATTGGAACATCATTATGTAACGTTCCTTCTATGATTATTCGATGCAACATTATCAAAATGACAAGAACCAGTACATTCCTTTCCAGATTGATTGTAAGAAGTCAGCCAAACCATATTTGTGTTATTAGGTAATTTAATTAACTAATTATTTTGCTTCGTTACCTGTTATCAAGTTTTTCACTCGCCGGATATCATATCGAATCACCGCTTAAGGGATTGTGCAATGCGTTGCCATTTTTGCCTTCATGGGTACACCATTTTTGTAATTAAGAGAACGTACGCCCTTATTTCCTCTCTGGATTTTTATATTAGTGCAAATATTAATATAATATAGATATCAACCACTGACATGGGTCCTGATATGCATTTGTCGCTTTCGCTAAGTATTGGGCAGGGTAACAATGTCAGTGTCTTCAATAAAATAAAATAAAGTAAAATATCCATCACTCAAATTTTGCCTTAAAACATATGAAAACAATTTTAATGATCGTTTTTGGTAACCTATAGTGTGGAAAAATCATAGCTTATTTCCTTTTGTTTAGTATATGGTAGAAAGGCTATAATAACAAAAGTAAAATAATCTCCATTGCACAAATAGACAATGGTCCAGAACTTGTTGTCACGAGATGAGCCATTCCCAGGTTGAGAGAAAGGAAAACTTCTATCTTTGGACTTTAAAATGTGGCAAGTTTTTATAATAGATGATTTAAACGTAAGTCACAATTAGCAGCACGCTTCTTAAATTACAGTTTATCGTAAATCAGAAAACTTCTAGCGTAAAAAACAATCATTTAATATGGACTGGCTTGAAGCACCTAAGAGACATTATTAACAGATTCCGTAATTCGTAATTACTCCTGCAGTCTTTCTTTTTTGAAGTTTTCTTACTTCATTACTAATAATAAAATAGGTTTTAATTTTCTATAGCATTAGATTGTTACAAATAATATGCACTCATACATATTCAGACTTCTATGAATCTCACCATACGTTTTTAGTTTTCCAGAATGACTGTGACGTTATATGTATTTTCATCGAAATCCAATTCTGTCCGTCTGGAACTCGTGTTTATAATGCTTTAATGTATAGCCATTCGTTATTATAGAACTGCTATTTACTTAAATAGTATTAACATCACTATAAAACAATTCTGACAAACATGCCATCGTTAAAGGGAGGAAAACAAACATTTTTACATTGCTATAAAGTTAATCGGTTTTTACCGAAAATCCCTTCAAGGATCTTACAAATAAAAATAGGGCAGGAGTAAATAAATATAAATAAGCCATCTCAATGTGGCATAGCCTTCAATTCCGAAACAGCTGTGACAATAATAAAAAAATAACTAAAATGCTTGCAGAACTTAATAATAACATCAAATTATATTTTATTTTATTTCCATGTGTTTTAAAAAAAAATATTTATCAAAATAATCGACATGTATCATAGTCATTTCATACTACTGGCGAAAAAACCATTTGTTTCGAAGCATGTGGATTATTTTGAAGCATGTTGATTGTTTTGAAGCATGTGGATTGTTTCGAAGCATGTGGATTGTATCGAAGCATGTGGATTGTTTTGATAAAATAGTGGTTTATACAAATTGATTTATTTTCTCTCTTCCGAATTAGCCTTTTTTCCTTATTTCGTACCAATAGTAGAATTTACACAAAGACACAAACGCAAAATCAGATTCCTAAAATTGTATTAATAATTATTGTCTTTTTAATCTTCCAACAATTTTTTTTGATAAACTTTTAAAACATTTGTCCTGAATTTCTTAATTTAGCCTAACTTTCTACTAACCTGATCTCATTGCCCTCATTTCTTATAATTAGCATAATAAAATAAATACCTCCTTCAGAAGTTGTTTATTTAATCAAATATCACATAAAGCATCAACCGACTGATGCTTACGGCCAGAATCAATAAATAACGGCGATAATAGTTGAATAATAATAATTTAAAGTAGATGAATAATTCTTGGCCATCTAAAACGTATTAATGGTTGTATCCCACGCCATGCTCCTGTCCATGAGGCCGCGGTAACAAGACTCGTAATTCATCTCATTGTCCGCTCTGCCTTCAAGCAGCAAGTGTTGAAGTGTTAAATCACACACAGCATCCAATATCCAACATCCAATATCATCGCCAAAATAAAAAAAATTTTCGTTTCCAATTTTTGAACAATACCATCTTATAAGTAATTAAAGTATAAATTGTAAGTATGAAACAAAGTGGAAATATAATGTTCATACTGGCGCATTCTTTAAATATTATGGACATAAAACTCGTTCTATCTCCTTTTGTATTCCTTAATATTTAATAATAATAATATAATATAATATTTTTTTTTTTTTTTTTTATATTTTGTTTATTTCTGTTTTTTACAATGAATATACAATGTTTACAAGTCACACTGTTTTAATTTATACTACACTTCCATTAAAAGCATTTGCTTGTGGATGGAAGAGGAGTGTACATTTGCGAAAAAATAATATAACTAGATTTCAAAGTAACAAAAATTACAAAATTAACATCCATACAAATTATTGTATTTGGAAGGAAGAAAATTTGTGGTCAGGCATATAATATAAACAGCTTTAGATAGAGATGATAACAAGCTTTATCTTTGCAATTAAAAGTTTACCTTAGACGCTCCCGTTTATTTTGACAAGAATCTATAAAACAGTTCACCCAGTCAAAGTTTGCCAATATTTTTTTTTTAAATCAAAACTAAACAAAAAAATTGTAAAAAAAATGTTAATGTGTTAATTGCATTATGTCTAAATCTAAAAGATTCTTTCGCCCAATTTCAAAAACAGTATTCTATTTTTTATACATTTAAAAAAATCGAATCTATTTGAAATTGAATATCAGAGGGAATATTTTACGACATAGGTACCTACTATTATTTGATATAGGCTCAGTGGGTTAAATATAAATAAACTCCAAATTTTTCTTTAAGTGCAAAATTTCATAATAAGTGTTATCTTTTATTAACAAATTAATACAATTTAATAAAACTAACAATTTAGGGCAAGATTTATGAACGACAAATAATTAATGTTGGAAAACGCCGAACCTGTGTCTTCAAAATCGGCATGTACATTTGTTTGGATTTCCCTGATTATAGCCAATCCCCAATGGGAGAGGACTCCAGCACCAGAAGAGGCTGCTTTACAATAAGTCAAATGACGCAAATAAACTAAACAATCAAACCATTCAAAAATAAAACTTAAATATTTTAATAAATCAAACAATATAACTTTGTTTGAACCACTATATATTTATTTATTATATTAACGCTGACCAGTTTCGGAGCAACCATTCCTTTATCATGGCAGAATATGTATAAAAAAATAATGGCTGAACATATAGTATTAGGTGTTGAAGTGGGGGTATAGCTTTATTCAAAAAAATTAAACATAGAACTTATAACCATTGAACTTCGAGTTGTCAACCTAGGTACAATGGAAAAATAACTTGTTTCTTGAATCATATGCCAATTGAATGCATTAATTGTGTCAGTTTGATGAATCAATTGCATCTAATAACGCTGTCTGACGGGATAATTATGTCAGACCCTGTTGTGTTACACAGAGTATTTAAAACCTAAATTGACAGCGATGCCATCGTTACCACAAATAAATTCCATGTGCCGACTAGGAACACAAGACAAAATGTAACATTTTTCTGCAACATACACAACAAACTATTAGACAAACGCACTAACCAATTTTACGATTACCTTCTTTTAAAATTTTTTTAATATATTTATTTATTTTATTTTATTTTATTAGGTACAATATTTTTTACAATTCAGGTTTTCCAGTCATGTAGGCCTCACTGGGTGGTTTTCCCGTGCTGAGGCCTTCATTTTATAATATGAAATATAAACTACATAATACATTTAATGAGTAAAATTATGCATTTAAAATTAAAAATACATAATAATATATTTAAAATTTAAAAAAATAGTACATTGAAAATAATCTTGTGTGTTTGTGAGTGATGTGTGTTTATATTGGTTTTTTGTGTTACGTGAAGGTTTTATTTGTATTTTATGCTATGAAATTTAGGTAATATTGTCTTTTTTGTTCTTCAATCCATTTTGTAATTTTGTTTGTGAATTTATTTTTACTTTCCTCAATTTTAATTTCAAGTTTTAAACTGTTGAAAGATTTTATTGCATGGTATTGGTAGTGTCTTTGTCCAAAGCTTGAATTTACTGTCGGAGTTTTTATGTTTTCTTTGTACGCTTGTCTAACTGTAGTGTTATTTTGTGTATGTTGAAATTTATTTTTTTGTCAAAACTGTAGTTTAGTAGTGTTTTAACGTATAATTGGCGTATATCTAGTACGTCACAGCTGTTGAATAATATAATAATAATATCTAAAAGAATCAATTGATTTATGGATTTAAATGCGACGGTATTTTTTATTAATACTTAATTAGTTGTTAGTCAATATTAAACGTGTTTTGGTAGTCCGTATTGTCGGTACAATACCACGCGATGTGAGGGGTAAGGTTCTCACGCTACAATAAAAGAAACCGTGTAACGTGACAAGCTTTGTTTGATTTAAGGCTATTGAAAATATATTTGCATACACATATAATAATATATGGACTTAGGTATAAAGTTACCTACCGAACCAGGGGCACGTCACTGACAGCAAAAGATTACTTACTGTAGATACTAACAAAAATTATCGTCAAAAAACAAACTAATTATTCGATTAAATATCAAATTATTAATAATAATAATAATATCTTTATTTAGGAAAGTTTACACATTACAACTATAGGTACATACATATTATGGTGTACATTGATTTGTAACTTTTATATTTAAGGTTATAAAATTAACAGAAAAATACAAACATAATATTGTGAAGGTAAAAAGAAAATAAAAGTACAGTTGAGGTTTCTCAAATACCGCCTCACTAGGTTGTGCCTCAACATTCACTGTGTTGAGGCAGAATTTTTCGTGTTAGTTCCTAATACCTTTGAACATCTTGTATTAAGATGTATTCGCTCAATAATGTAGTGACTTCAATAACTGCGAATTTGGGTAAATGCACCGGTGAAGGTCCTATTCTTATTTTTGATCCAAATTTTTAAATTATCTTTGAAATTTTTTTGTAAATCACATTGTTTTATGCTGTCTGGAAGAATGTTGTAGAGTCTTGTCGCAAAGTATTTAAAGTTTCGTTGACCAAACGTAGTATGTGTTATCGGTATTTGTAGTAAGTTTTTTTGTTGCTTCGAGTACTTCGTGTATTTGAACTTTATTAAGGGTATAAAATAGTAATGCTAACTATTATTTGTAAAGAAAAGGCTTAGCAGCTCGCTGTTGCATAAGTAGACATCCCAAATGCGCACGCATTTCCTTAGAAATATTTTCCACACTACTATGCACTGAGTAAGTCTAAAGTTATAGTGTTTGATAGAGAGAGTACGAAAATAGTTTATTTGTAAGTGATATTTACTAAATTCCTACTTTGAGCAGGTGTATGAATTTTTGTATTTGGTAAGTATATTTAAGAGAGATGGAAGAACGAAAGATAGGAGAGAAGTTTAGTTTTAAATCACTATTTTCGATTAATCTTTATATTATCTTGGAATATAACGGAGGAAGGATAAAAGTTTACTCAATGCTGTATAAATGAGATCCCTGGGGTAAGCGTAAAGAGTGAGATTGAGAAAGGGACGTTTAAATAATTTGAGCATGTAGAGCGGTTGAACTAAGAAAAGTGTGTAAGGTGAATGTGTATGGTAGAAGAATGATTGACTTGATTCGGATCATGTCAAGAGTCAGAATAACAGAGGAGTTTGTTTGGGACGATGTATGAATATGATTGAACAAGGATTGTCTCCAAGGCCGAACTGTTTGACAGGCCATTCTCTCTGCCTACCCCTGCGGAGAGACGGCGTGATGGTTAGTTAGTAAGATTGATTTAAATTCAAGATAAGTGTATTACTTGCGTCTCTTACTTTTCTGTAATATTTGTATTCCATATTTATTTTTAATTTTAAATTTTTATTTGTTTTATATTTTAATCTTTATTTAGGTATATGAGAATTAATTTGTCTTTGTGTGTGTATTTGTATGTTAACTGAATTTTTATAACTGGATTGTTCTCTTGTAAGTGAGATCATCTGTAAAAACCCAGTGTAAATAAATAAATATGTTCATTTCTCATGAATCACAAAAACTAGCATAGTTTTGATGTATTAATCTTCATGACCAGTTAAAAATACGATGGCACGTCCCTGCTACCTTCGTAATATAATGCTAAGATTTTTTAGTATCTTCCGAAGAAACTGCAAAATGATTTCAATGAAGTCAAAGTCCAATGATTGTCAATCATCAATAATTATTTTGTATTGAATTTGAAAATATTGGGGCTAGAAGTTACCGTTATCCGGATGAGTTCAAATGATTTATTTAGTAATTCAATTGTACCTACACCTAGGTTGACCCACTCGAATTAATCTCAAAAATAAAAGACAACTCATTTATTTTCAATAAATGACAATTTCTTCTCAAAATATGTACGTATTATTATATATAAATAGCTGACGTGTACCTGGCATTGCTCGGCTTTTCTCTACTTTCAATAAATATAATATCCATGTATAATATAAATAAAAAGAAATTCTCTAAATGATAGTGAAAACCTTTTCAAACTCCATTACAGAGCTTAGAAAAATTTATTTAATTGGACTTTCTTTCAGGAATGGTATATTTAATTTAAATGTAAGGGTCATACGACAGCTTAAAAAGGTAAGTTTTTAGTTTGGACCTGAATTCTGTTGGACTTGTTACGGATCTTAGTTCCGGAGGGAGTTTATTCCAAGCCTTCGGCCCAGATACTCCGAAAGCGCGATCACCAAACTTAGTATTTGGCTTGCGCTTAGGTTCTATCAGTCTGCCTACAGCTGATGATGTTGCTGATCTAAGAGTTGACTGCCTCAGACCAGTGTTTTCCGGGATGCATAGTTCAGAGATGTAGGGTGGGGACATTTCATTGATGGATTTAAACACCATCCAGCACACTTTGCACTGGATTCTTTCAGGGCACTTGAGCCAGTGAAGGTTAAGAAGGTATTCTAAAATGTGCGAATATTTAGAAATCTTGGTTATGAGCCGTGCTGCTGCATTAGACACTGATTGAAGTTTGTCAATTTGATATTTTGGAAGGCTGGCACAAATGCCGTTGCAGTAATCGAGACGTGAGACTACGTAAGAGTTAATAAGTAGTTTTGTTGCTTCTGTAAGAAGGTTTCTTCGGACAGGCTTGAATTGTCTTAGGTGAAAAAAACCGGTGCCTACAATCCTATTTATTTTACTTTTAAACGAAAAGTCCGAATCTAATCACCGATAAGTTTGAATGATGTCTTTGGGATGATATCGCTGCCGGAAATAGAAAAAACGTACATTGTCAGATATCAAGAATTCCCTAAATGTCGGTAAAAGATCAATCTATAATAAAGATTAGGAGAAGAAAATAATACTAATAAATTTAAACGAAACATGAAACAGAACAAGATACAGAAAAATAAAAAGATAACGGGTCAACTAGGAATTGAACCCAGGATCTCCTGTCTTACCGAGACAGCCGTCTTAACCAAATTGACCATTGGGACTTATTTATTAAAAGTCATATTTCTCGATCTCATATTTTTAATTCAGAATTAACAATATCATCTTGCAGCTATTTTTCCCATATGTTGGCTTCTACCTTTTAAAAGGAAACCAAGTTTCCATTGAAAATGATTTGTGACATAAATAGTGTCTCGGCTAAAAATATCCTATTTTTATTTCAAAATATTAGTATGTTCCCCGATACAGCGATATATATATATGTATTTCTGCGCTCACTAGTTAAACATTTTTATTTATTTTATTAATGAATATTTTATGAGCGAGTTTTAAACAGAAAAATCGGTAAAAGATATTGTTGCATTTGGTCATTCAACCCAGGACCAAGCGAAGGTGCTCTTTTACCAACTGCGCCAATATCATACTTCGAATAAGAACTACCAACATATTCTTCATTTTTATCATCGCACATTTTTATTGGCTGCTATCTTTATTTATGATCAAGATTTAACTCTAACTAAATGCAATCTAGATAGTGTCTTGTATAAATATATCCTATTTTTATTTGACTTTGCGACTTCTATTGACTTTTCTTCAAGTCTAGGATAAATAATTTTTATGTTTGGAATAACATTAAAATAAATATTACATTTACTCACTAAGTTACTCGAAATTAACTATTACCTATTTTAAAATAAATATTGTATTAATTAGGTACGAAAGGGTTGACTCATTTTCTTAAGGATGTCTATAAATATAAATTATATTTACGCGTGCATTATTTTTTCCGCACATAATATTGCCGCAACTCGTCGCAGAAAACAAACGATAATTTGCAATAACACGGCGTCATATGGCGATCATTTCGTACCGTTGTGACTTATTTTTTCGTTGATCAGTCTCGCCAGCTCTTCTTCTTCTAATTTGTAAGTAAACTACGTTATTAAACAAATGTCCCCTTGTACCGAGCCATTATGGCTTGTTTTATTCGACTTAAAACACATAGCCGAGACATTATTTTAACAGATAGTACCTATTGGACCGCTTTTTTCGAGCTGCGACCAACACTACAGGCGAGTGGATCGGGAATACACAATGGCCTTATGAATTGCAAAATAATAGCAACAAGAACTGTGAGAAGAATATGAAATTAAATCGTATGGGAAATAATGCTAACTTTGATCAGTTGTTCGAGATTCAAGATGCTCGCTGACTGAGAATCGTTGTTCATTGTTTCTGAATCCATAGATGGCGTTTGGTTGTATTTAAATTTATTTATAAAGTAATTTTAAACGAAAAAAAATATCCACGGTTAGAAAGACGCTGTAAGGGTTTGTTTTCATGATTCATTATTTTGGCGTCTCATTCCGGGAGGATTAAAATTTATTTTCTATTTTCAAGCCAATGCTTCTAAAAAAGTGTATTCAGTCGTAGCCATTGTTACAATCCAACAATGGGAAAGTTTTTAGACGCTGTCGCTGACTAGGAAAATATGTATTGTATTTTTGAATTCCTTTACAAACAGGGCTCGAGAGGTTGGAAAATTCAGTTTTTTTAATTTATTTTTTTGATATTCCCGAGGTTGCGTTTGGTCTTAGTTTTATTTTGTATTAACTTCGTGTAGGAGATAAGTAAACAGAAAATTTAATAATCAAAGGAAAGTTTAGATTTTATATAGATGGCAGTAAGGCCATAAGTAATCTTACAAAGTACTGATGAAAGTACACTAAATGCTGAATAAATTAGAACTTTGAGGTGTACGTGGGGAAAAAATAAGTATGACCATATTAAAAACGTGGAGATAAGGAAAAATGTGAAGCCGATGTAAGCGTATTGAATAAGAGTAAGAAAGGGAAGCTTATAAGCTATCACTAAGCTTTTTTTGTGGACGAATTGTTGAAGAAGTTGGGAAAGCCCAAGCAAGACTTGCACGACCATTGAATCACTTCAAGAGTCAGAGTAACAGAAGATTATGTACTAGATGAAATTTTTATTTATATAATAGAAACAAATTGTACATCAGTTATAGTGATGAAACATTTTAAAGAAATCAAATGTTTAATTTGTGTACTTCGTAATGTCTATATATGTGGTATGAATATTTAGTAATTACCGGGTGACGTGTGTTGTGTATGTGTGAGTGTGTATGTATCTACATTGAACAGTTTATATCATTGACATGACGCTGTTTTTAAATATGGGCAGTGAATCCATAAAAAACGTGTACAAATTTTATTGAAGGCATTGAGAACATAGTCAGTACGTGGAATATCGCTGTATGTTGTGTACGTCTCAAAGATATGTTAAAATTAATTCGGAACAGAAGTTCGTTACACTCGATGTTATTGTTTGAAATTCTGTCTATAAATGACAAAACAGCTACTTCTCGCCTTTGTTCCAAAGATTGACATTAATTGTACATTCAAAGTTATTGTTGAATTTGAAGGTAAAATATTTTTATAATTTGTTTCGATTACGTTATATGGTATTGTTGTAAGGTTTATTTTCATGATTACAAATTGGCGAAGCATATTCCAGTGTGCTTCTGACTAATGCAAAATATAAAGTTACGATTGTATGCGAGAATGTGAATAAAGCAAACAGTGTCAGGATAGAGCTGTGTGGCGATCTATCCTCTCCGCTTACTCCTGCAAGGAAACGGCGTGATTGTTAGTTAGTAAGTTAGAAGAACAGGTGGGTTCGTTAACCTTGTCAGTCAAGCGAAGCATTTCCTTTTCTGAGTGCATAAAAACTAGTTGCATTCCTGATTCCTACCATCCTTCTTTCATGTCGTTAATGGCATTGTCCGCCTCTGTTGCAACTTTGTCTAGATAACGTGCGAATATCCTCAGAAGCACCAGCAGCTATATATCCACCGAACAGAATCTGATAATTACTAGAAATGTTATATGGGTATACTGATACAAAAGAAAACTGAAGTCGCCATTTTACATTTTTTTATTTATTTTACTTCCACATAGAAGGCTTTATTAATACTGGATGAAGGGACTTCTTGATGAAAGGAAAGAGTTTTTTTTTGTTGTATTTATTAAATTTATTGTCTCAGAGATCAATCACCCTAATATGGACACGATGCATATGCATATACATCAGGTTATTTAAAGAGTAATTAAATATAATATCTACTGTTTTAGAAGTTTTATTCAATAGCGCCATTCCTCTTTCCATGCCATGCTGTGCTAGAAGATCTTTTCTGCCGTGTGGTATCTTGAACAAGTCACGGTGACGATTACCATTGAAATTTTCAGGCACGTGGGTATAAGCCACAACATTTCAAGAGAAATAACACATCAATAGCACTATAAAGTATAGCTAGATTTGTGTAACGTCTGGTTTCTAGGCTAAATCTATTTATTGCATCAATTACAGTTTGTACATAACTATTATACAGCCAAAATAAAACCATTTATGGATTTCCTCCTTGTGACTTTACCTCTACTGAGACAGCATAATATGGAATAAGTAAATTAAATTTGTAAGAAAGGAATATGAATTAAAAAATTTATATATAAACAGAAAGATTATATAAAACGAAAAAAAATTACAAAACAATACATTTACAGCCACGGATAGAGGTTGCAGATATAAATCAAATCATAATAGAGATATAAACAATAGAGACATAAACATTATTCACAAACCATCAGAGAAATATTCTTTTATGACTTTTTGTATTTGGTAAGTTCGCAACTAAAAATATCAACCTTGGATAATACGCTATTGTAATTATTGCATAGTCTGTTCAGGCAAGAATTCTGCTTAGAGTTCGTTTTGCATTGATCAACCCTGAACAAGACACAAGAGCGTGTTAAACGCGCAGATACATTGAATGGAATCTTGTTTAGCAACTCTGGGCATTGAATATGATTGTTAACTACTTTATATAGGAATAGTGCATCCTTATGATGCCTCCGTACACTCAGTGAAAATTTCAAAGTATGAAGCTGCTTCTGCATAATTATTAAATCTTACAAATGACTTGTAACGAAGATATTTTATGGTGCAGAGTTCATACACCACTAGCATACTCCAGCTTGCATCTTGTAATGCCATCGAAAATTGCATCTGAGCTATTAAACTATTAACTGTTTTTACTGTTATCTTCTTCTTCAATGCCTAAGGATTATATCGGAGTGTATAATCTTAAAAAAATATTCCTTTCAAATGAATATTCATTTTAGACTTGTAGAAAATACAATAAACTTATCCCTTATAAATAAAATTAAGACGGTTATCGTTATCGGAGAAACTATCTAGGATACAAATATATTATTATTTTACAAAAAAGCAGCCAAATTAAATTGGGAATTAGTTGAGGATAACACTGGTAAATCATAAATTAAGAAATGAGATCGACAAAAATTACGAAAAATAATCAAGTGTCAATGGCTCAGTGGTTAGAGCGTTGTCCCGGTAATACAGCGGTTCTGAATTCGATTTCCAGTTGCGTCAGTTACCGTTTTAATTTCTATGTTTTTCATATTTCATTTATATATAATGTTTAATGATTTTGATTATCTGTTCTAGAAAAAATTCCGGTATTTGCATATTGATCGTTTTCACCCGAGGTAAGATAAAATTAAGCTTACTGTGGGCATACTAAAACGCCCTCAATCACTGTCAATTTAAAAAGAAAAATAAGGTCACCAATTAACTACAGTGCAAACACCAGAAAAGAAAATGACATTGAAGATCGAATTTCTGTTTGAAAAAATCACATTTCACCCGAAGTCAGGAAAATATCCATAATAATTTCTCATAAAAGTGAGGGAAAAAGTAGCTTACTTCAAGCATACATTACACTTCTATTGGTGTATGTATCTCGTCAGTGGCTATCGGAAATCTAGCTATCAGATGACATCTGGTGGCAGGATTAAGCGGCCGACCGCTATTATGGACTTATTACGGGCACGCTTTTTACACCACCTTTTTTGTAAGTACTAGCAGTTGTACATCTTTGTTGCCCGCGATCAAATAATAGGCAATATTGGCAAAGGTAGAGCTGCACCACATCACGTAGGAAGTTCAAGATTTTTAAATGTATTATTTTTTGTAAATAACTCGATAGCAGAGGTGTTAGATCAGCGTTTCTCAATCTAGGGCGCATTCCTTACCGGGGGCAATTTGCAAATCATTAATTGTAATAAAAAAATTGTAAAAAATCGCATTTCTCGAAAAAAATATCTTTTTGCAAACCCTGACTTTCACAAATAAGACGCCTACACTTACACATATGTCAACATGGTATAGTTAATTCGCGTACTTGTGGGCTTTTATTATAATCTTTTATTTGTATTTAAACAACCGTTTGGTGAGCTTCACTTCCAAACATGCTACTTCAACTTTGAAGAAATTTTTTGAATCTGAACCGAGAGATATCATATTTTACTTAATGAAAATTTACTTTGTTTTTAACCACTTTATATCATGTTTCCGGTTAATTTAATTACTATTTGTATTGTCGTGTTCTTGGTTTCTGTTAATATTTTAAGCAATTTGCTTAGTTACAATTAATCTCTTCATTAAATTAGTTAAATTCGTTATGAAAAAAATTGTGCATAAATCCTTTTTTTGCATTTTAAATTACCATTTAAAAAATTGGCTTTACGTTTGGTGTTTTTCAGTTTTTACTTTCTATTTTTTTGAAATATAAAACAGACACCAAGTCTTGAATCATCAGCCAAGACAGATCCAAGCTCAAAAATTTTATAAAAACCCCTTTATTAGTATGTACTCCAACTAGTTGCTGATTAATCTCTGTCATTTAATGTAATGAAATATTATATGTATCAAATAGTATGTAAATCCTTGTGAGACAGATAACGAAATACACTCGTAAAACAACTTTATATTGATAATAAAAATAAAAAAATTAAAATCTCTCCTTTTTTTCTCCTTACCATAAAACTAATACACTTTTACTTGTATCTTTTATGCATGTTTATTTTGTTTTTCTTGTACCTACATATCTAAAGATAATAATTAGGATAAAGAATAATTATTTGTGCATGATTTGAACATTATTTATTGGGTTGTTACTCAATCAATAAAATGTAAGTAGGTACATTATTTTTACAAACTAACCTAAGTACGGACATTTACATTATAGCTATAATATTAGGTTAAAATAAATGAGACAGAACGCTTATTAGAGGAGGACAATGCAAGTAGTATGAGAAAGAGCATTTAATATTTAAGCACAAGAAAAAAATAAAATAAGAGGTGGTACGGGGAAAGGAATGGAGAGGAGAGGAAAAAAATCATTTAATTACAATGTCAAGACACAAAGTGATTGCTCTATTGGTATTTTTTTAAATTTAAAATATTGGCAATAGTTTTTAGTTCCGGAGGGAGAGTGTTATATAAATTGATATAAATTTATTTGTGCAAATGCCATTATAGTTGTGTATTCCCCCAAGTTTTTTTATCAATTTTTAAATGCATTATTCAAAGTCTCGTTGGCGTATAATTGTATCATTGATGTCATTTTCACACTTGCTCCGACTTAATTTTATGATGGACAGCCCTGACCTGGTGAGTATGACTAATTATCATGTAACAATGTAACGAATAAATACAAACTAGACTCCATGTTGCATTTAATGTAGGTGCTTTTCGCATTAATTTTATGTAAAATTCTTGTTTTAAGAGACTGCAACGTGTGGAGAATTAAACTTGCTTTATCGACATATTTTACTAAATTAACATTGCTAGCTTTAAAAAGCATAATATACATATAGATCTGCAATTATCCTTAACCGTATAAGTTTGTTATTATAATTATGTTTGCAAGATAATTTTAACCATTCGGAATTAATTTTTAATATAAAAAAATTATATCTATGTATGTAAAAGCCCAGGCGTTTTAATAATAAATAAATTTTTTATTCATTCAACAATATTTACATCGATATTTTAAAAATCATTTATTAATACAGTCCATAAATCTTTCATTTTTTTTATTATAAACTTGGATTTGTTTATATACCCGCATCCAAAGATTTAAAATAATAAAAATGCATCAATTAAGGAATATTTAAATATTTTTTAACTCTCACATACAAAATTAGTATCAGGAGAACGTATGACGTGCAAATTGATGAATTCACAAGTCGGACGTATCCCAAAAAAACATGCCGTAACTCAATATTATAACCATTCCAAGTAAATGAAACAAATACATAATAATAATAATAATAATAATTGGATAATTTGTAGAGCGCCGTTTTTGTGAAAAATCACCTCAAGGGCGCTGTACAATTTATTTCCTAGGATCTACATTTGTTATTTAGACCAACTGCGCCAACACGAGGTTCGTCATCCGTTCAGGTATGTGTCTGCCGCCAATATAGCGCTGACATGTGTCTGCTGCCAATAAAGAGCGCTGACACAACATCCTCACATAGATAACAAACCTTGGCAGCACCGCTGTGACATTCGACGAAGACAGAAGATGGAGACTCTGCTGCAAGAATCCTAGGTAGCGAAGGAACTGTTCCAGCTGCTGCAGCGAGAGAGACTACCCCGTCCACCAACTGTGCCAGCACGAGGTTCGTCATCCGTTCAGGTATGCTGCTAATAAAGAGCGCTGACACAATATCCTCACATAGATAATAGACCTTGGCAGCACCGCCGTGCAAAATCACCTCATCCTAGTCTATTTTAGTCTCTCTAGTCACTTCCTAGCCATTCATGCCACTTAGTGTATCCTCTCGACCCTTTTAGACACTTTCCTGGCTCCAATACCTAAATAAAATCCAGCAAAAAAAATTACAATTCTTTCTATTGTCGTGATCCGACAATTTCACACCTCTGTCTCAGACCTTTAGGGCTCGCTTACCGCAGGATATCATAAGCAAAATCTTGAACCAAAGTCAAAGTGAAGTATGTGTGTCATCTGTAACAAAATACATAAACAAAAACAGAAAATAAAAACAAAAACTTTAAATAAAATATGGCTTATCTGTTTTCTAGGTAGATATCCTCGGTTGAAGAGGTCCCGTAAATCCTGACACCACTCGACACTTGAGGGGTCAGGTATAAAATCTTCGACTGCATTGCATCAAAATAATGTACTACCGAATTGTATACCTTAAAAAGGCCTACAGAAAAGTTTAAATGTATATGTGTATCTCCTAAGCCTAAATCCCAGCATCGCCGGGTTCATGTCAGCTAATAAAAGTATATTGAAAGATCATAAATAAATTTTAAAATTTATAATATCGGTGCAAAAATTTATTGAAAATTACTGTGGATTATTTGAAACACTTACCAGTATGTGTGTTGTTTATGTGCATTTTTAAAACAAAATCAGCGTAAAAGTATTTTGTGCATTTTCCATAGGGACAAGCTATCGTAGGCGGCCCGTTGTGGCTTTGTTCATGGGCGCTTAGAAGATACCGCTTTTGGAATCTTCTTCCGCATTTCTCGCATATGAACTATAACATTTAAATTCATCTACTGTCTGCACAACGAATGCATGGTAATTATATTTACGATAGGATAAAATATTTGAATAGTCTTCCCGAAGAAGTTAAAAAAAGCAATAATTTTTTTTTTTAAAGAAATTTGTATTATTCAAGAAAGAAATTAAATTATTTTTCAAAACTGACCACTCGTAATTTCATTAACAAAGTGCAGTAACTTCATTTCGAACCATATTTATGTTTTTTCATGTTAACACGTACTGTAATTACCACAACAAGAGCTAGTTCTCTTAATTGGGGTATAAATGCTTAAAAATAGATTTGTCCCTCTTTGTTCTTATGTTATTCATAATGTGTTATTTTACCAATATTACAAATTAAATTTTTAAAAAAATAAAAGATAAAAGTCTTGGCAATCCGTTATAAAGTAGAAAGTATAGGTGTGTTATTAATTTATGCAAATATTTTTCTATAAATTATTAATTTTCGCACAATTCTGGAAATATGTCTTCTACACTGACTTGAGCTTCACAATATGTCACAAATGCGGATGTCATAGACCCACTGGTTCCGGATGATGAGATTATTGTGCGGTATTTACACACAAAATTAAGACTTCGTCTGTTTTACATTTTTGTTGTTTGACAATTAGCTGTAGACCGCCATGCGTTGCTGAGGCTTAATTTGTCCGTGCAAATAGGAAAAAATAGCGCGTGTTGCTTTGACGTCCAATAGATGGCGCTGTTTTTCAAAAAACAAATTTTTCCCAGTCACATTTGACATCTAAATAATATAGGTATATAAAAACACAAGCGTATTAGAATGCAACGTTATATGTATCAATTTTAACTTTTATTTAATTTTTCGAAGAACTTTCGGAGATTTTATATTTTGAACAAACGAGCATTTACATTTTTATTTACATAGATATTGTTTTCAGTCATTAATATCAAGATGAAACGTAAAAATCTCTTTGAATCTCTTTGAATTCAATATCTTTGAATTCTCTTTGAATTCTCTTTGAATCTCTTTGAACTCTCTTTGAAACTCTTTGAATATTTTAATTTTAAAAATAACTATAACATTAATTTAATTTTTCATAAAAATATTTATAAATTTTAACGATGGTATAATATGTAATCCGACTAATGTGATCTTAGAGAAATACTTATTTTCATTGCCAATATGCCAATAAATTATTATTCTTTTTTTTAAATATTTATATTTCTGTTTTAATTTCGATAAAAATAAATCATATCGAATTTTATTTTGGGTGCCTATCCCCTTATTCAGCCAATGTTTACGACGGCGTTACTGTATCCATCATCGCGGCAGATGCGAAAACTTTGGAGGTAACGCAACACGGCATAATACCCAAAAAATAAATCACGATAATAATTTTACGCGTAAAAAACTCAAATATAAATAATATACGAATGGAGAAATAAGAACCTGTCGAGAAAAACATTACAATGAGCGGTGATTAATTAATAATAATATTTGGTTGATTTTTATAGCGCCTGTTTTGTGCAAAATCACCTCAAGGGCGCTGTACAAATATATAATACATTTTTACAATGATCTATGTTATAAATTACTATATATGGAGATAATATACAGTACAATACTTACCCGATAGGTCAATTGAGATTATCACTTAATTAACATTAAATAATTGTTTATTAGAGAAATTTAGATACAGGATTTAGAACATAATTGGATATAACTGGACTTTTTCTCAGGAATGGTATATTTAATTTAAGACCATGACAGCTTTAAAAAGGTAAGATTTTAGTGTTAGATATTACAAAAAATATTATGTGAAATAAATAAAAGTCATTATAAAATAGGTAATAATTGTATTTATATTAAAAATTATTTCATTATAATCAATGTAGGTATTACTAAACTACAACATCGATGAGAGTGCATCCGATAAAATCTCTAATCAACAATGTTTAATGCTGCATTTGCAACACGTCAATTATTATTGCAATGAAATGCAATTTCTAAGACCGGACAGGTGACTTGCATTCAGCCATTACCGGTACCTATCTCCCTGCCTGCACCAGTGCACTGTGCACTTTACCTATCTGTCAGGGTTGCACTTACCGTAGATAAAGTATATTTAATTGAAACTCATCCAACACAGAGAGAGAGAGCAAAGCTACATTATAACTGACCGACTTGCAATATCTTCAAACCGTTGAAATTTCTCCTCTTGCTTACAATAATTAACGATAACAAACTCTAAAGATAAATTTTTGATTGAACTAATAGTACATATTGAATTATTTGACGGGTTAGGAATAAGCCGACGTAGCTTAGTGGTTCAAAGCATCTGACCGGCAATCAGAAGGTTCGGGTTCAATTCCCGTCGTCGGCATTTATTTTTAATCGGGAGATATTTTAAATATGTATGGATATTTCAGGCGAGTAATTATTGATTTTAATAATTTATTATCCTTTGTGCCATCCATAAAAAACCTTGTCTTATAAACTTTATTATTACTTTTTAAAAAATAATCTAAAGAAAAAGTTTTACAAATCTACAAATTCGATATTGGGATGAATATAATGCAGGTACGAGAACGTGCACATCGAATTTGCGAAATTAATTATAAAAAAATATATTTATACCGAGGAATTGAGGAGTTAATCGTGAGGAGTGAATGTTGAAACATTTTGAACATTGTTAATTATTTATTTCAAATTCTCTTTTGCGCTAATTCTAGTTGGACTACTTTCATTTATTAATTTATTAAACATTATCAACACATTATTATCCGGTGCTAAAACTTGCTCTTTTATTTGAAAATTAGTATTTATTATTTTTTTAATGATTTATTTGACCGCATACCAATTTTTTACCGATTTCTAAATAGGTAGAAATTTATTTTAAAAAGTTTCTCCTTAACTTTTTAAGTTCCAATAAAAAAAAGGATTTATAATATCTATTACACGTTAATTATTTGAAATTCCCTCAATAGAAAAAAAAAACGCAAATTAAGCTCCGAAATTTATTAAAAATACGTTTTGTTCTGTTATTTAATATGTTATAGGCATGAAAAAAATTACAGTGTATCTTTAAATGCAACGAAAGCATTTATCGAGAGATCTTTGCTCCATTTGAAACGAGTTGTATTATAATAAATATTTTCACCATTTTTGCGTAATTATTAACCTTTTCAATATAAGCGCGCTCCCTCTAACATTCGTATTTATATATCTCCATTTAAAACCATCTATGAACGCGTACTACAGGGCCTTAAATTATTTCATTAAAATATTTTTTTCGCAAGTTATGCTTTACAATATTGGGACTAATTATTTGTTTGCGCCCGTATATACGCAATATGAAAATAAATATTTTTGTCTTTATTAAAATTAAATTCTTTCAAGAAAGGCATACGATACAATATTGGATTGAACCATCGGTACAATATTGTATATGTACGCTTTTTTTGGGAGAATTGAGTTTTTATATAGATAAAACTATTTAGTCATATTCATATTGCGTATATACGGGTGCACACAAATAATTCGTCTTAATATTGAAAAGCATAACTTGCGAAAAGCGTATTTTAATAAAATAATTTAGTTAACGCCCTCTGTGAACGCGTAGATTATAACTAACATCGCGTTTAACCTTAATTAAACAATATAATGTTTCGGTTGTATGCACATTGCACATAATTTTATAAAATTCAAAAATATGTAATTTATTTAAAATTTCAATATCTACCAAATACGTATAATTTTAGATTTATTTGTATTTTTTATTATCAATATAAAGCTACTTTACGGGTGTTTTTCGATGTCTGTCTCACTAGGATGTACCTGTGTCGAGACAGACGTATTGGATACATAAATTAGTGTTTACATCTTATTTGATACATATTTCATTACATTAAACGACAATGTGAAAATGATAAGAAATAAAAAAAATAATAATAAAAAATAAAAAATAAAAAAAATTATAAATTGGTTAATCAGCATTTAGTTGGGGTACATACTTATTATGCTACCGTTCTTAGAGTAAGTTGGTGGTGCAATTATCAGCATAGTTGTTCTTTGTTGTGGAATTCCTTTTTATTTTTGATTTTTTTTTACACGTTTTTAATTTTTAAAATATAATTTAGTTTTTTACTACTAATTTATTAATTTAGCATTATTTTTCACTTTGGATTAAAATTATGGAAATGTACAAGTAAAATTAAATAAATCAATAAATATTCTTGAATTATACCTATCAGCCTTTGACATGACGCTACAAAAGCATTTGATTTTCTTAATCGCGCCATGTCTTCCTGTGGCGTCCCTGACGTTTTCAATTGGTTTGTTGAAAATTTAATCTTATAGCATTGTTTTTTCCGTCCATCTGGTCTTGATGTCGTAATTCTTCGTCTAGCTAATTTCGGTTGGACTTTAAATAAGCTGTGTGGAGGGTCGTTTTAATGAAATGAAGGAGGGGAAGTTCTTGGAAGGAAAAATGTACGAGAGTTGGGTAGGAATCTAGGCATCAGTGTGTCCAGGAGTGACTAAATAACCTATAAATCGCAGAGGTGTTGGTTATCCAATAAAATGCAGAGATGTTGGTTATCCAATAAATGGCAGAGATGTTGGTTATCCAATAAATGGCAGAGATGTTGGTTATCCAATAAATTCCAGAGATGTTGGTTATCCAATAAATGGCAGAGATGTTGGTTATCCAATAAATGGCAGAGATAATGGTTATCCAATAAATGGCAGAGATGTTGGTTATCCAATAAATGGCAGAGATGTTGGTTATCCGATAAATGGCAGAGATAATGGTAATCCAATAAATTGCAGAGATGTTGGTTATCCAATAAATGGCAGAGATGTTGGTTATCCAATAAATGGCAGAGATGTTGGTTATCCAATAAATGGTAGAAACGTTGGTTATCCAATAAATGGCAGAGATGTTGGTTATCCAATAAATGGTAGAAATGTTGGTTATCCAATAAATGGCAGAGATGTTGGTTATCTAATAAATGATTCTTGAGGCGGCGGTACTCAAACCAGCTTCACAAATTTAATGCGTTTTATCATCGTTTTACTCCCTCTTCTTCTTTTTTGATTTCTCAATACATACATTTTTTATGTGAGTACTGCACAAGAGTCCCAACGGCTTCCAACCGTCTGGAGCCAGTGAGAACGGCATCCCCAATTTGGGTATGCTGTGAGGCTGAAGTTAATGGGGAGGGAAGGAGATGGGGGAGGGGAAGGTGGTAATGTAACTAGCTATTCAGATCTGGTCACAAAACCCACCATACATAAATGCAGCAGCATTTCACCACTTAACCTTGTTCTTCACATTTTCAATATTTTTCGCCTAAACTCTAACATCGATATTTTTTGGATTCGTGTCAATGATATAAGCTATTTGACGGCCGGCATAGTCCAGTGGTAACGCATTGGACTGCCATTCCGAAGGTCGCGGGTTCGAACCCTGCGTGCGCAAATAAATTTTATTTGATTAATTTGTGTTATTTCACAATTAATTAATTAAAATAATTAATTGAAATAATATATAGTATATTTGCGGCACGTTCCAGAGTGGAAGATACTACCAGTATCGCCCTGGTGTAAGACCACCATTCAGAATTGAAACGTTGCTCCAAATGGCTTTAGCCGTGTTTAGTGACTAGATCTGAATAGCCAGGTACTTCCCCACCTTCCTCTTTCCCTTTCCCACTTACCTTCAGCCTCACAACATCCCCCAATTGGGGATGCCATAGTCTCACTGGCTCCAGACGGGAGCAGTTGGGACTCTTGTGAGGTATTCACTATAAAAAAGCTGTTAAACGTGCGTACACGCCTATCGTCACTTCACAGATCACCACTTATCACACCTACAAATACACTCACACACATTACGCACGTCACTCGGTAATAATTATTAAAAATGTATACCAGAAAAAATAAAATATTACAAAGGATAGGTCGTAGGTTTCCCACCTCAATATCTGTAAATTTTCTCATCACTGTAACAAATGTACAGTTTTGTTTCTAAAAGATAATTATATAAAAACATAATTTTACTTCATCTGAGTATATTATTTCTGCGTGTATCTCGTATTTTGTTTTAAATATAATAATAAATTGATTAAATTATTATCTGTGGTTATTAAAAAATGCTTTGCTAGTCAAATTTATTCCACGAACTAGCCTGGTCATTATTACGATGGAGAAATAATTTAATTTGATCTATAGGCCAAAGATGGCACCATTATAAATAAACTTAATGTCAAGTTAATGTTCACTTGTACATATGATTAATTGTCATGGAAACCGTTTATCATTTATTAAAAATATACCATTCAAGGTTTAAATTCATAAATAGAAAGGTTAATTATGTTTATTTTTAATATTTCATTTGATATTCAAAACAGGTAAATGAAAAATGATTTACGATTCGATTGCAAACTCTTTGTGGAGGAAATATATTTGTATTTAGTAGTTTTACAAAATCTAATGAATCTTTACAGGAATTCCAATAGGTAAGGACTACAACCGCGGATCAGAGAAAATGTAATGTTTTTGTCCTAACTATGAGTCCATGGGTCGTTTGTTTTATTAATAAAGATATTTTTAATTCCTAATTAAACATTGTTAACTATCGATCAACAGCACTTCGGAAGAAATCTTTGGCACAGTCTATTTGTTCGATATTAGGCAACTTAACGCTAAAATATACAGCAAAATAACCAGAACCTTAACGACGTAACTGAAGAAACCATACAAACCGGACAGACCTGATTTGCCCTATCAAATCTCTACAATAAAATGGGAATCTTAACGACATAAAAGGTAAAGGTCGACTTTGTCCTAGAAGGCCTAGAATATCAATCTTTCCGTGGGGTTTATTTGAATTATTTCTGATGAACATATTACTAAATTCTCCAATGTTTCTAGAGGGATCCCTAGGGAAGTTACTAATTCATCATCCAGAAAAATAAAATCTGGAACTTACTGCTAATTTTATAGTTGAAAAATGTTTTATAAAATTTTCAAGCCGCTTTACATAAAATATTTTAATGGAAAGGTCTTGTTTTTATTTATAGTTAAGGAATGAACACAGCATTACATTCACACTACAAAATACAATACAGCTAATTATATATACTAATTCAGTAAAAGCTGAAAGTGATAAAGGAAACGTCAATCACGAGGATGCATGCATATACAATATTCTTCCCGATAGCCTGAAATCCGAAAATTGAAGCATTAAAAAAAATCTTAAGAGGAAAATTAAAAAGTAAGTAATTTTTTTCTTTGCATTAACCTCACAGAGGAAGCCCTGATAAAAATAGTTTCTCTCAGCGCCTTGGGGATGTTGTGTGGAGGGTCTTTTTAAGGAAAGGAAGGAGAAGAAGTTCTTCGAAGGAAAAAGATATGAGGGGTGAGTAGGAATCTAGGGATCATTGTGTCAAGGAGTGACGGACAAATGATCTATCCCTCTCACTGCAGCGCAACGCGATGGGTTAGGAGTGACCAGCTGAAGAGGTCCAAGTGTCTCCTCAAACCAGCCTCTCTCGGTCCGACACGCCACGCAGCTGATGGGCAGGCGCATCTTGAACACACCTCACCCGATGAACCCGGGCACCCCTGCTAAATCAACAAACGTAGCAAACCACTTGGGGTGACCTATGGCAAAGGTGTTGGTTATCCAATAAATGAATCCTGTAGCGGCGGTACCCAAAACCACCTCCCAAATTTAAAAAAAAACCTAAAAAAATAAAAATATCCTACTCAGGTAATATTAAATAGTATTATGAAAATTTTGTGAAAATAGTGAAAAAATATTTTTTTTATTTAGAATCAAAATTCTTAAATTGAATCTTGTCTACGAGTATATCGTAAAAGTATCAGGTAAAACGTTTCTCTAATAATTGGATGTGCCATATTTTTCTTTATAAGGAATATAATGGTCACCCTTAAGGTTTATCAACTCGTCACATGGTATACGACAAATCGAACGAGAGTGTAATAATAAAATAAAATTGATATTTGATGGCAATAATATCAGAGATGCATCGCACCACCGTCGCACGAGGAATGCGCTTGCAAAAATTCCAATTCTCCTACAATTGTGTGCATTTATTCCTGGGACGTGTTCCCAATAAGCCAGATAAATCGCCTCGTTACATCTGTGATCTGTGATCTGTGACAATATGAGACTGTGATCTGTGATGACCATTGCTCGTGGACCGTAATCTCACAGTGTCCGAGTGTATTATGTACAGGGTGTGCTGAAACTTTTTACTCTGTGCCACCCATCGCATCGAGCCTCTCCTAACTAGTAAATAAATCATTTAATTAAGCAGTCAAATGAGCAAAAGCAGTAAAATGAATTGTGACTACGATATTTATAGACAAATAATATTCCGTATCATATCACTCAGCTTCCTGCAATGATAAATACTATTGTTATTATTTTCATTTCCGTTGTATTTCACATTATTTAATTATTTTTTTATGATAAACTAATGTTTAAAGTTTTTTTTCATAGCACAAAGGATAACATATTGTTTTTAAGCAATAATAAATAGCCTGAAAAAATATTCCGAGAAAAAATACATGCCGAAGACAGGAATTCAACCCGCAGCTTTCCGATTGCCGATCAGGTGCCCTCAAAGTACATATTGTCAGTCAGAAGGATGCGGGTTCAATTCCCATTTATTAATTTATTTTTTCTCGAAAGATTTGTTCAATTTTCAAGGTTGTTTCAGGCTGATAAATTACAGTTCAAAACATGAGAAATGAAGATACTAGGTACAAAACGTTTTCAATGATTATGTTTTGGTTTCAATTTTGTTATTACTAATGTTAATAAACTAATTTGTGCTTATTTTAAATATTTTTTTATCAAACTAAGAGAAGCATTTTACGCATAAGATTTTTTTAAATAACAGTATCATAAAAGCATATCTGTTGTTTACCTGCCTACCTGTATATATAATTAACCTTACTAATAAATGTGGTGCAAATACAAACACATCTTAAGTCTCGCGGAAACATTTTATGCGGGTATTCCCACCAATGAAAACGCGTCCATAAATTGCTCGGCCAAAACGTATGTACCACATATAAAAAACCTAAACAAATCCTTCGTAAAGTTTAAACTCCCCATATTGCAGCCATGTCCCTATGCAAATAATTTTTCACAAACAACCAAATAAACTAATTTTTCAACAACCAGTATTTTAAAATCATGATGAAAGAGAAAGGGGCGTTTTTGGCCCGGAGCTCTGTATGCCAGTATTTTAAAAAGTCAAAAAGTAGTGTAAACAGAATCCAATTGATAAACAACCGTGTATATATAAATTCTCATTTCGAAAAGCCGAATGATAAAACGGTTACGTAGAGTCAAAAAAAAAATTAAGATACGTTTATTTGTTTTCTACGTCTTAAATTAATATATCTACACTCTTACATTAATATATGTGTATAGAACGTTGTGTTTTTAAGAAATGTCACTTTAATAAATTCTTAAACAATATTATTTTATCGATAATCATTTAAAATTTCGTAGCAATATCAAAATTTTGTAACACATCTCGGGACACCCATTATAACGTCACCTTATGCGCACGTATCATATGGGCTCGAGTGTTATGTCCGTTGAAATGGCTTAACGAATTATGTGTTTGCGACTCTCCAAGTCCAGGCTCGTTACCAGTAAGTTACCGTGTCAAACCTCCATTATCTCCACCGTATTATTTGAGTCTCCTTAGGTACTGGAAAATGGAAATAATGTATATAATTATTATATCATTGTGAAGAACTCACAGATTTACGGTCATTTTGATTGTAACAAGCACCAATTACTAGGGGTGTTTAAAAGAACTTGTCTAGTTTGTTTGAGTAAATATTTATTAACAGAAAAACGTACATAAGGCTGAAATTAAATTGTCCTTTATATCTTTAAAATTATGAACAATATTACTATTGAAATTTGTTGATAAACAAGTTCTGCTGTCTAATTATTTTTGCACGTGGCAGCCGTTTCGCTTTCTGAAGACATTATTAAACTGTTTGATAATGCCCTATTTTTTTGATTTGGTTATTTTTATTCAATATTTATTTTCTATTTTATATATTTTTATTCTTCATTTCAAGCACCCACTAAACTGCTAAAGCAGTTTATCCACAGGACGATTTCACAATAAAACACATACACAAAGAAAAATCACAATATAGAAAATGGATAGTAAGTAGCTACAAAAAATACATAAACATATAGATATACATAAAACAGTCAACATACTCAGGCACACACATACTCAAAGGCACACAACATACTTAAACATACTAATATTTAGTGGTTACAAGAATGTTCGTTCCCGCATTTATTGGTGATATTTAGAATGAACATACCTTCAAATTGATAATGTCTTCAGAACACGACAGTTCCCTACAATTTGATAATGCCTTCATAAGGCGAAACACCTGTCACCCGTAACAATAATTACACATCTAAACTTGTTCATTCAACCGTTTTTCATTTCATTTATTTCTCTAAATTTCTTTGTACATTAATTTCCAAATGTGAATCGTCGCGTTATTTTTGACATTCCTATTCGCATTTTTTCAATACTATGAAATAAGAAAAACGTAACTTAGGACGCGAGGTCTACTGTTCACAGAACTACTAGTATAAAATCAATCACATATTATTTTAAATCACCCTTCAATAAACACTTATCGCAATCTAAAATCCCATATATTCCATTACATCGCCACATCACGCGTCAGTGTATCGATGATGAACCATCACAATTGTCATCATTTGATGAAATCTCACTCCGAAGCGTGATGATCGTTAGTTCCCGTCATCACGACCCGATGATGGGATACTCTTGACTCGACTCCTGACCACTCAAAACTCAAACCATTTATTTGTCTATAATATTTCGTAAAGCGGCCTCTTTTTGGTCAAGCCGTTAATTAACATATCGATATAACGGACTGCACCAATGATGAGATTATTTTCATCAATAATTATAATAGAGATCATATTTTGCATATTTTAAACAAATTGTTCAAACAAAAAAAATGTTTTTTTTAAAGCAATATTGTAAATCATAATTATAACAATACCAATTTGCAGGCATCTGTGACTTTATTATAATATCATAATAAATCTCTAAGATTGTTTATTTTTGTAATATTGTAAAAATTATGAAAAGTTATGTTTCTAAATTTCTCCATTTCTTTATGGAGGAAGGACAGATACGGATTTCTCATTTCGGGATTTCGTTAACTACAATCCAATGTTCAGAGTTCCAACTTTCTCCTTATTATTGTATACTCTGCACATATACAGACAGCCAATTTGATTCTATTGTACCTTCCATTCACCCAATGATAGATCCCTTATTTATCTATGTAAATAACCACTTAACATAAGACTAGTTCACCGCAGTCACAATGCAAATGAGATGAACACAACATGAGATGAACAAGCCGACTCAACGTCAATCCTTGGAAACACAAGGCTCTATCTGCTATATGCATGAAACTGAAATTCGTCTTTCAAAATTTGAATCCCGAATACAATAAATTTAAAATTTATGATAAATGAATATGAAGAACGTATTATGAGAGCATTATGTACAAAAATCAAATGGCATTTAGCCAAACAACAAAGTGAAACAGATATAACCTTGATGCTTTGGAAATCAGCTAAACTCAGCAACAGAGTTCTATGTGTTTATTTTAAGTAGTGTTTTTGACTCTCACTTGTCTGGAAATTAGCTAAACTCACCAAAAGGGTTCTATGTTCTATCTGTTTATTTTAAGTAGTGTTTTTTGACTCTCACTTGTCTGGAAATTAGCTTAACTCACCAAAAGGGTTCTATGTTCTATCTGTTTATTTTAAGTAGTGTTTTTTGACTCTCACTTGTCTGGAAATTAGCTAAACTCATCAAAAGGGTTCTGTGTTCTATTTGTTTATTTTTAGTAGTGTTTTTTTTAATCTCACTTGTCTGGAAATCAGCTAAACGCAGCAACAGGGTTTTATGTTATCTCTGTTTATTTTAAGTAGTCTTTTCTTACTTGTTTTTCGTTGAATGTTCTTAAACCTAAAGATAATTCAATTATTAGAATACGTCCTCAAAATTCACGTTTTCATAAATATAATTGTTCATATATTTTCTCAGTTTTACGCAATTATCAGATGGAACCTTTTTTTCCAGACCGAAATAGCTCTAAGTACAACGCAAATGGAACCAAATTGCTCCAAAAATATTTTTTAAATTGTAGAAAATACCAAGTTACCCGTAGAAGCCTTATGGGCGTTTAAATGAAATAAATAAATAATATAAAAATGAAGAAAAAAATCATTGCAAATGAATTCTTGATTTTTAAAAATAAATATAAAGTTTTATTTTTTTAAGTAAAACTAAATTGCAAGTAAAACCCAGTTGTTCAAAAAAAGGTAGAACCTTGTTGTTCCAAAGGTTCGACTCCTCTCTCCATCTATTGTGAACCATTCCCACGCATCAGAGAGCAGAGAGGGGTTTGGGAGGTTCCTTGCGGCACGGCGCACGTTTTAAGCCACAGCCTCTCCTAAGAGGAGATGATTGACAGATCTAATGACCCCGTCACCCGCACAGTGCTGCGATATGTTAATTAGCCACGGTACTGCGAGCAGCGTGATCACTTATAATGTATATTTTACTAGTGATAGAATAGAGAAAAAACGTACGGTTTGTTTAAATATATATATTTTTTTTTTAATTTTTGTGTTTTCTTCATTTCTAAATACACATTTTAAAGAAAATATCATAGAAATCATCAAATATCATAGAATAATCATCAAAAGAAAATCATCAAAATATCATAGAAATCACCTATTTAAAACCAAAAAAAAATATTTCAAATTCGTAACATGAATGTTGTTACAAAAATGACATCATTTATTTTAAATTGCAAATACCACTTAGAATCTCCCCTCTTGGTCACAATCAAAATCAATACCAATCACCGTCTACGAAGAAACCCAGAAACATTCCATATTCCTTTTCAAAGAACCGACGTAACCTTCTCCCATCCTCTGTGTAGGCAAGATTCCAAACATATTTTGCAAAAAGTAATTATGAATGTATCTGAGTTAGAATATACAGTGTCAATGTAATACAAAATATAAACAAAGATGAACAATTGCGATTTTTTTTTGCTACAAAATAATAATTATGAATGTATCTGAGTTAGAACATACAGTGTAAGTGTAATACAAAAAATAAACAAAGATGAACAATTGCGAATTTGTTTTGGGAAAAAATAATAGTACCTATTTAATTTTTGTTATTTGTAATTGGTGTTTTTATTACGAATGTATTATTATAAACCATTATTGATTGGTGAATCCATTATTAATCCTATTATTACAGTTCAAAAACTAATTTTGAGAATTATATTTAAATGCCAACCTACCCATCCCTCTAATGAACTCTTTGCTAAAATCAGGGTCTTAGATATACGACAGTTATTTACTAAGGTAAGCATTTGTTACATACGAAAAAATAACCTACTGTTGGCTCCACAACACCAAGCTCACACCCGCTTTTCATCAAACCTGGGTTGCGTGGTTCCTCAAACTAAAACCTCTTTCGCTCAACGGCAATTCTGGTTCATCGCGCCTAAAATATACAATGCATTGAGTACCGACTTAAAGTCAAGTAATTCTGTATCCATATTTACTGCTCGTGTACATCAATGGATATTTGAAAGGGGACGACCTTTCTTCAAAGATTATATGAGTTCCTAACACAAAAAAAAAAATTAAAAACTTCTTTTCCAACTTGTCTCATATCACGAAAATTAAAATTAAGTGTTGAACATAAACATGTTGTCTTATAGATAATACCTAAGTTATATAAACTTGCACACAAACAATTATATGCATTAAACAATCTACATTAATTATGTTTAAATTTTAATCTTAAGGTTTAATATTTATTTGTATCTTTTTAATATACATATACTTTTTCTTTATTTTTCAGTTTACTATTAATTTTAATATACTTGTTTTTAGTTTTATTTATCATCAAATTTGTTTTTCTTTTTTTTCTTCTCTAATTCTTTCTTATGTTTCTATAAAATAGTATTTTTTAGTTCTTCTAAGTTATTTTTATTATTATTACTTCATTATGATTTATACTTACATAGTTATGTTACCTACTATAAGTATTTTTTAGTTCTTTTATGTCATTGTTATTATTATTTCATGTATAACTACCACAACACGGGCATTAGCCTAGTATGGTAGTTAAAAAAAATGTCTAAATATGTAACTTGTAAACATTTATTAAATAAAAATAAAAATAAAATAAAAATAAAAAAAACATACCTTGTGTAGCATTTTTGTGTTGTATTTTTGTTTAGCGCCGTTTATACGAAAAATAATCTCAAGGGCGATGTGTTATGACTGTTAGATGTTAGGTATTATCAGCGCCTTGGTAATTCGGCGCCCGGAGCGGACTGCTCCAATTGCTCCAGACCGGCCCTGGTATAAGGTTAAAATTATGTTAAGGTAAGCGCATAATTTTAAGAAGATTAGGATGTAACCAAAACTAGTCGACATATATAATGTATACATTATAATGATAGTTGTTTAAAACAAAATAACTTTTCATTCTATCGTAATTCAATATAACATTAAGTGCGTAGTAAATACCTTTTCCAACCAAGTTTAATAATTTCATAATTATAAACTACCTACTTACACTTTTTTGTTTAATTTTCTGCAACCTTTGTCATTAGTATTTTTTAAAACAATAGAGTTTTTCGAAATCAGACTAAGATAGTGAAATTCATCTTGTTTTAAAGGTCAAGTATGCAAAATTTCATGAATATCGGAATAAAACTGTAGATTTGTACATACAATCAAATAAATGCCGCCCGCCAGCCGCAACAGATACAAATAAAAATAGTGAAAATTGGAATTAAAATAGCAATATCTACATCAAAAATTTACAATAAATATTGTAAATAAGGAAAAGATTGATAGAAAATACAATTCCAGGTCTTGAGTGGGGATCATTATCCACTTTTGATTTTGATGAGGATTCAATAATGTACCACCATCTGTTGACATCGCACGAAAGCTTCGTAGTTTAAGTTTTTGTCGCCAGGGGAGAATTTAAAAAAAATCTGAAATAACTGCAATCTAAAAGGATATCAACTTAATATTTTATTAATTTGTAATTATTAATACATAATGTAAAGTAAAACTAGATATATTTAACTTTAAGTGAAAAACAAAGATATTTAAATGTCGAAGGGAACATAAAAAGTCCACAGAATCACAAAATGTACCTACATCTCGGTGACAGAGCAAGGAAATATTCTGCTTCAGGAACAAACAGATGACAAATGCGATGTATCGTTAATATTTAGGAAGTATAGTTATTAAGTTATAAATAAAATGTAGGAATCATATTGGTAAGTCCCAGAAGATATTTTATAAAATTACGTTCAAAGCCATTATAACTTGAGGTATTTTAATCATATAAATTCCAAATAATTACGTTATGTAGATTAAAAGCTGTTAGAAATAATTCAAAAGTAGTGGCCTACCCATTTTGCTGATACGCCCATGAATATAATAACAAAACCTGTATTATTTGGTTGGTATTTAGTTACATGTCCGGGCCTATTGTTCAATCCATCGGCGTAGATGGTCATTATTCATTATTTTAATTGGTCAACGACCCTAATAATTAGCATACTAATTTTGCTATCTCATTTTAACATAGTTAAGGGGTATTTCACTATCCTCTCGATAACTATCCATTATTATGAATAAATATTCACAATAGGTAGAAAACTCTGCTAACTTAGCCAATGTACAAATATAATAATATATCCACTATTCGTATGTTCGAGTACCGAATAGAAAACTCTAACTTTATAAATAAATACATCGTTATGTAAATCGTAAGTATAAAATCGAAAATAATACGTTATCCTATAGATAGTACTTCTCGAGAGGACGGTGAATTACCCCTCACGGGATAACTATAACAAATAATTATAAGCTTTAATTAGTCGCCTGAAATATTAATACGAATTGAAAATATCTCCCGAGTAAAAATAAATGCCGCCAACGGGAATTGAATCCGTGGCTTCTGATGTCCGGTAAGGTGCTCTGAAACCACTGAGCTATGTCGGCTCATTTCCAACCCGCTAAATGATTCAATATGTACTAGAACCTCAATCAACAATTACCGCTTATCATATTTTTCCACCTGTAAACAACTAATTTTATTTTTGTAGGAAAGGCTTTGTCAGTACTAAATTTCTCACTCGATGGCGTCGAAACACATAATTTCTTCATTTATTGGTGAAATATGTTTGACTTGTCAAATATTATTATTTTTTGATGATATTTATTTAATAATAATATTTGACAAGTCGAAAATAAATATCAATAAAAAATAATAATATTTGACACGTCATACATATGATTCTATTCAGTTTAATAAAGAATCCACTTACGATTGGTTGTGCTTTTTCCTGTGTTTTTCATTCATATCAATAACTACTCATACATTTTATTTGAATATTTTTTACTGGGCAATAAATATTCTCACTCCATCAAAGACCAGGCTCAATGGAAAACTCTATATCTTAAGAAAAGGTCCCAAGCTTGGGGACTCTATGGTCTGCTCGAAAAGGGCAGTAAAAGGTGGCAGACGGGAAATCAGTGAGTACTGTGACACGTGTCTTAACAAGCAACGTGTGCATTTGGGCGACTGCTCTCTAAAAAAACACACGTTAAAAAATTATAAAGATTAGAAGATGCAAATTTTTCTTTTATTAACCATATTATATGATAATAAATACAAGTATTTTTTTCAAATTTTCAAAAATATCACAATTTTTGAGTAGCTGTTATTACCATGTAAAAAAAATTGGAGTACAAAAGGTTTTAATATATACGTTATCCTATTAATAAGCTATCATAGGATTGTGAAATACCCCCTTAGTATTATAATTTCCACATGGCTTAGATAGCTACAAACGAATTACTAAGTATGTATGTGTAATGGACAATAATTTAATGTTATTAGTATGAACCGCGCGAAATAAGTGTCACTAATATAGTTTACCCATATTACTGCAAATCACATCTACCTACCTTGACTAAACTCATAACGCGTCGGCACGCTTCCATGCCATATCTCCCTTCGTTTCTTTTTTATTTGTGGTTTTATGTTGAGACAAAATTTTGAAATAAACCTAAGAAACTTATCATCGACGTCGAAAATCTAACCTACTAACCATCATGCCGTTTCTCCGCAGGGGTAAGCAGACAGGATGGACCGCCAAACAACTCGGTCTTGGCACACACTCCTTGCCTCATTCACGGTTCCATGATAACTCAACACAGTGACAATTCAACACACTTTCAAAAAGTGATATAAAGTCATTAGAAACGATGATTTTTTTTTTGTATACTAGCATAACCTAACCCAACCTAACCTACTTAACCTAGTTAATAAAATTTTGTTTCATCACTTTCCATGACTTTATATAACTTTTTAAAGATGTGATGAATTATCATTGTGATGATTTATCCGGTCACCGTTCAACATACATAATTTCGGTTGTGGGTCTGTCTGTGAGTGATTGTAACATGATATCCTCCAAGATTGTAACTCTGGTTCAATCATAGAATAAGGAATAACACTAGAAATGCCCTGCATTATAAAAATGATTAGAAACAATTATTTCATTTCGCCCAAAGCCCAGCGCTTCGTTTCACTTTAGACTCGCCTGACATCGAAGATCTCCATCCAATTTAAATTTCTTAAGCGATCTTTTTTATTGGAAATTTAAACCTCGATTAGGCAAATGTTTGTATGACGAAACGCCCACAATGTACACTTCTTGTGTTATTATTTATTTAATGGGTTCAATGAACTCGAAATTTTTTCGAATAAGTGTCAATTTGAAATTTGGAACTAATTATGAGAAGAATTCCGACAAACTATAAAATAAGTACCTACTTATATTTTAACAATGTTTTTTTTTTCATTTTCAAAATTGGAACTTATGTGCCTAGAATAAACTGATAGTTCAAGTTCAATATAGTAATATTATATAATTATGTTTCTTTGAATTTAGAACCAATGTCCACCAACACAAAAAAATAACCTGCAGACCAAAAACACAATAATTTTTTTAGTGTTTCACGAAAATTTAATTAAGAAAAATCCTTATTTTATTGGGTTTCCTCTTGGTCCACAGGCTCTTCGTGGCTGGGAGTTGGATACACAATATAATAAAAACTATAAACTTGATTTGAAAGCAATTAAAGGCTAAACGCGGTGTAAAAACTGTTTGGAAAGTAGATTTATGGGAAACTATCAATCTTTTTGGTACAATCTTTTAGTTACATCACCGCTTGAATTTGGGGAGATATGGATTTCGGGTCATCGCTGGAAGTCGAAAAACTTGAAATGTTTCTGAATTTCACCCGTCAAGGTATAATTAATGCTTTCTACTTTCAAAATATTCCCGCTTAACATTCAATTTCAAATCCATTCGCTGTTTTTGAACGATTCCCAAAATTAAATACTATTTTGAATGTCGATGAAAAATTCTTTCGGGCTTTGATTAACTTTATTATTGCAATTCAAAATTCAAAAATTGAAAAGAACACAAACCCAGCAAATTTTTAAAAACCGCATCCAAGTTATTTTTTTCGTGCAAACTTTTTGCACTTTTAATTACACAAACGCATTACCTATAAAGATTATTGTGCTTTCTTGAAATAATTGCTTAAAAATTTTGCAAACTTCATCGGGTGAATTATTTGGCGGTTTTCAGTTTTATAGATTTTTTTTCAAATTATACGAGAGCTTCTATGGTAAATTTAAAAACGTGCAAAGAAATCTTGGTGTTCTCTCTTTCTCAATCTGTTATATTATAATATCTCATTATAAAATAAAAGGAGATAGGACGAGTTTTATGAGAACATGTCACTTTGTGATAGATAAAGCACTACGTGGCCCGAATGGTTGCATATTATTTTAAATAATCGGTTAAAGCCATCCTTCTCCTTTTTGCATCCGTCCACAAATTGCTTTGGACACATAAAAAAAAAGATAATGTGAATTTATGTTTGGAATAGTGGTGATATATGAGTTTCGGAGGTAGTTCAGAATCTTAACAAGTAGCTCCATGTGAATTTATAATATATCTCCGCATTGTCTTTCTTTAGAATGTCTCAGGTTAACTCCAGCTGGGGTTATAACTCAAACCGAGTAATGCATGCGCACTGTTGGGATTTATATAAGTATAACTAAAAAGCATAAATAGAGTGGCATAATGGTATTCTAATTAATCGGAAAAAATCCGTGAGCCTAAAAACTAAATCAGATATTTTTTGTTCTGGAAATTTTTTGTTTTTGAATGACAGAATTCCGGAGTACCTCCGCCTCGAGAACCTTTCATTGGGCAACTGACACATCTGCCATAGGTCGCCCCAAGAGGTTCACTATTCATTACGTTTGGTGACTTAACAGGGATGCGCGGGTTCGTGGGGTGAGGTTAGTTTGTTTGTTTTTTAATCTTTATTTAGATGTACCTACGCAAAAGTGGCCTGGCGGAAGATGTGTCTGACCATCAGCTGCGTGGCTGGATCGGGAGAGGCCAGTCAAGGGAGACCTTTTGACTTCTCCAGCTTGACTTTCTCGATTCATCGCTTTACACCGCAATGGAAGAGATGGATTCATGCGATCGTCACTCTCGGACAAACTGACCCACAGATACCAACCCACGCGTTGTAGATTTTTTCCTGGAAGAAAAATGGATAATGGGTGTTTAAAAGGGACCCTATATACAGCAACGTAAAAAAGAAACAGTAAATCATCATTTTTCCTCAATTTATGGGTAGTTTCGGATTCTTATTAATTTAGATTACGTAAATAAGTCCATTAGCATAACAGGTGTAAAACACGCGGAAGGTCGAGGTTCCTACCTGGATGGTAGTTACCAAAGATATTAGAAGAACGAGATATGCTATGTTGGCCGCCGGACCGTAGGCGGAGTACTACCTAATTAGGGTACTTTGAATACTATCGGGACGTGTACGCACAGATATCTGTTCTATGTATTAGTGCGGATACCTTAGCGTAAGCGTAGGTGTGCAGTAGTATTGGTGAACAAAACTGGCGACACTCGGCAAAACAATTCCACACAGTATGAACAGCTCATAGCTAGAGATGGCAAAATTTCGTTTTAACTAAAAACGTGAAAAAATATTTATGGTTCGAAAATAGGGCTTTTATAAGTTTTCTTTGCGTTTCAAGGCATTTGAAAGTGTTTTCAGTGATTTCTATTTCGCGAATTAACGCGAAAAACGTGATTTTGGCCGTATTTCAGCTAAATTATTCTATTTAGCGAAATAGGCGCGAATTTCCCGAAAATACTGGGTATTAAAATAATATGTGAGAATTTCAAAAAATTGATATTTTTCAGCGGAAATAAGTGATTAAAAATCATCTCTAACTTCAGCTCGCGCTCCACCGACTGTGTGCGTAAACGCTTTCCGAGAATATAGCGTATTTCAGAAGTCAAAGAACCATACAAATTGGAGAAGCTGATACAGTAATATTTAGTCCAGTACAACTAAAGAAGAATTGAGAAATATGCATAAGGAAGGTAGTTTCATGTGAATGTGCAGGGAAAGTATTATGACTACTTTATTTCATTTTTGGAAGCCTTTCCTACGATTTTTTATAATTTTGTTATTATTTTATGTGTAAATATTTAATATTTTTGTACTGTAGGCTAAAATTGCTTTTTGACCTTACACAAATTGTGCGAAATAAATTACGCCTATTGATGTTAATCGCAATCTGCATTTTTTGTGTTTGTGTTCGACCCGTACTTAGAGTTTCCTTCCTTATTAATTTAATATTAAAATTATTTATTTATAATTTTTCACATGGAAATACTTGCAAATGTAGGTTAAACATATATTTTACCAAAAATACTTAAAATATGCGCTAAAAACATTCAGAAAATACATTTTTTTCTATTTTGCTACAAAACGCTAAATTATGCCTCAAAATGCTATAAAACGCTAAATTTCCAATTATTAATGCTAAAAAATCTGAAAATTAATGCTAAATTTTGCCATCTCTACTCATAGCACATCTCGTTCTTCTAATATCTTTGGTAGTTACTTAGTAGCTGTTAGCGATTGTACAGATATTTATTTTTTTCATTAATCTACGAAGTGAATATTGAATATTTGGCAGTATTAAGCGATAAATCCACTGTAAATATGCCAATGGTTGCCTCGTGAATAATTATAGTATTTTGCCCATTTTACTTATTTGTCATTTACTTTTATTTAGGTAATTATTGTAATACTTTTTTTATTTATTATTATTTTATCATTCATGCACCTAATCATGCTTGTTTTGTAAATGTATTAAAATAAAATAATAAGTTTTTTTATGTGATTACCTACAGCAGTTCCAAATTTCAACTGTCTTGTGAAAGAAGTTGATGGAGAATAAAAAATTGGCTATCCCGATCTGCCCACTCATCACAAAACGAAATCAAGCAAGGTTGTTATTCTTCACGTATTGTTCCAGTTAATGTTGCTCAATATCGTTCTGGTAAAATAACACCATTCAGAATCGAAATGTTGCTTGAAATGGCTTAGACGTGTTTGGTGACCAGATCAGAATAGCCAGGTACTTCCCAACCTTCCTCTTCCCGATATTCTTCCCTTCATCACTCCCTTCACAACATTTTACAAGTGGGGATGACATCATCACAGCACTGGCTGTGGAGTTAGGAGTAGTTTATTTATTTATTTTATTTATTGTATTTATTTTATTTATTTTATTTATTTTATTTATTTTATGTATTTTATTTATTTTATTTATTTTATTTATTTTATTTATTTTATTTATTTTATTTATTTTATTTATTTTATTTATTTTATTTATTTTATTTATTTTATTTATTTTATTTATTTTATTTATTTTATTTATTTTATTTATTTTATTTATTTTATTTATTTTATTTATTTTATTTATTTTATTTATTTTATTTATTTTATTTATTTTATTTATTTTATTTATTTTATTTATTTTATTTATTTTATTTATTTTATTTATTTTATTTATTTTATTTATTTTATTTATTTTATTTATTTTATTTATTTTATTTATTTTATTTATTTTATTTATTTTATTTATTTTATTTATTTTATTTATTTTATTTATTTAACGCCCAGAGGGCTTTTACATGGTTGGTAGTATAATTTTAATTTGACAGATACTTTGAAACATAAAAAATAAGAAATAAATACACTTTTGTCTCTAAAAACTTACCTAAAAAAAAATACATTTGATAAAAGCTATGCAACAAGTCATACAAACACAAGAAACAAAAACAGAAAATTACAGCTATTTGTAGGTTTACATGATGTGTTGTTGAAATAAATGTTTTAAATGATCCACAAAACTTGCCAAGTTGGTATTGAATATGTCAACATCACCCAAGTAATGATTTCCCATGGTGTGAAGTCATTGTATCAGAGAGTGGGCAATGTAGTTACGCTTATGTGTGCTGCTGTAGAATATTGTATTTTGTCGTGTTGTTAATGTGGGTGAATGTATGTTTATAAGTTGGAGGAGTTCACAACAGTCGAATTTAGAGTTAAGTATTTTGAATAATAACGTTAAATCGTTTATTTTACGTCTATCTTCTAATGTATGTATTTTTAGAGTATTTAATAAGAAATTGTATTTTAAGTCTTCGACAGGGTTAGTTGGTACTATATTAATAATAATAATTATTATAATAATTGGATAATTTGTTGAGCGCCGTTTTTGTGAAAAATCACCTCAAGGGCGCTGTACAATTTATTTCCTAGGATCTACATTTGTTATTTAGAAAAGATACCAAAATATATTACCTGGCAAGTCACTTCCGACAAACACACTTACATTAAAAAGTTTATGCTTATATAAGATAAAACTGCACGCAGAGGACACTATATCAAAAAACACTGGTCATCGCATGACCTTAAGTCTGCTATAGTTTTTATTTTAATTTAACTGTATTTTAACTGTCTTAAAAAGCCTACAAATTGTTAGTTGTTATCATTTTTAGTATTTTTTTTTTTACATTTTGTTAATTTAAATTGCTGTCGACTGTGAAAGTGGAGGTTTCTGAAATTATGGATACGACTGTCTGAAAAGGTGCATTTTAAGTTTAGACCTAAATTCTGTCGAGTCTGCGATCATTCTCAAATCATGTGGCAGTCCATTCCAGGCTTTAGGTCCTGACACGGCGAAGGCACGCTCACCGAACCGGTATCTGGTGTGCGCTTTGGTTCCTTCAACCTTCCGATAGCTGATGACGTTGCTGACTTAAGGGTTGACTGTCAGGAATTGGAATCTTATGGAATACACAATTCTGATAAGTAAGCCGGAGCCATTCCGTTAAGTGACTTAAATACCATCCAGCATACCTTGAACTGGATTCTTTCAGGACATTTGAGCCAGTGCAGATTTTTGAGATGCTCTGAAATGTGGGAGTATTTACATACTCCGGTGATAAGCCTTGCCGCGGCGTTGAAAACGGATTGTAATTTGTTGATTTGACATTTGGGGAGACTTGCATATATTCCGTTGCAATAATCTAGACGTGAAACAACATAGGAATTGACTAACAATTTAGTCGCCTCTGTTGGCAGGTTTCTCCGCACTGCTTTAATTTGCCTTAATTGAAAGAACCCCGTGCTTACAGTTCTGTTCACCTGAGTTTTAAGGGAAAAATTAGCGTCCAGATTGACACCCAGTAATTTTATGCACGTTTTTGGAGTGATGTCACTTTCTGAAATGGTTATTGGGGAGTTTTCAATATTATGCTGACGTCTGCTTGTAGCAGTCCACAGAAACTCAGTCTTTGTGGGATTCAGTTTCAATCTATTTTATGTCATCCAGCGAGTAATTGCTTCTATACACTCCGTTATACGAATTTTTAGACTGTTTATTTCTTCTGATAAGCAGTAAAAATAAACTTGCTGGTCATCAGCGTAGCAGTGAGATAGAAGGCCAAATGATTCGATTATTTTAGCGACATCATTTGTGAAGAGGATGAAGAGTAGTGGGCCGTGATGTATTGTCTTAAAAAATACATTTCTTACTATCACGAGTCATTGAATAACAAACACCTCTACCATAGATCACCCCAAGTAGTTAGCTACGCCAGGTGATTACAGGTTTCCCGGGTTCATGGGTTGAGGTTTGTCCATGTCTTGGTGGCGGATACGTTTGCCCACCACTGCACTGCAGCGGGAGGGATGGATTCATACGATTCATTCTTTTCCACCTATCATACCTTTTTCGTACCCAGACCTTCCTATCCTTCATTTCCTTAAAAATACCCTCCACATACATAGGCCCTGAAAGAAAATATTTTCCTCAGTGCCTCCTATGTGAAGGAAATACAAAAAAAAACAGTCAAATAGAATCAATATTTCATCATTAATATTATACAATCAAACATAAATACATTGCTGTAAAAAACAGTAGATTTTTTATCAATAAATGAAAATGTTTGGTATGAACTCCCTTCAACCTCTAAATATCCAATAACCTGCTGCAACATACAGTCCAACATAACTCAATGCGCACATCGACACAATAAATTAAATCGGCGCAGGTGCTTGTCTACCATTGCATTACGTTACCTGGATATGTGGATAATGGAGCCTAGTGCGCACAGTAGGTATTTCTGCGCAACTAACTGTCGAGCGCTTGGTTCGAGGTTCTGTCTATTTGTAATTTATTGTTTTGATGCTTTTAAGCATTTTTATTTGTAATGAGAAAACATAATCGGATGAAAACATAATATTATCTTAATGACTGTATAGTTTATGATTTTTGTAAACGGATGTGGCGCCCTCTGTTATTTTCAAAACCGAGGCAACGGGTTTTATCTGCTAGTTATAATTGATTTTTTAATGCCTGTCTTACTGGGGAAGTCCGTGAATAATAGATAGGTATAATAAAGTGAAATACAGTACGTCTTTTCATTAGATTAACAAAAGTTTTTTTTACTAAATGTAAGATTTAGTCCTATAGTATGTAATGTTATATTATACGTATAGGACGGAATAATATTAAAATGGAGTATGAAATATAATTGTTTATTGTCTTGCGTTATCATTCAATGCGTATTTTTTACTTGTTAATCTCGGCTTTTATACCCGACTTTGAGCGTGTTTTGTTTTCAGTTACACCTAATTAAATTTAAAAATATAAACATATATATTTTTTTTAAAGACGAATATTCCCGGAATTTTTATTTTCATCTAAAAGGCCGGGTGGCTTTATTGATGCTCCGTAATTGAAATTAAATTGACCATCACATATGGGTTAAAAAATATTTTAATTAATCTATTTGCAGGCGGTCGGGTTGATTCATATTTATAAAAATTAAATTTTACCAACAATCGTATAAAATAGTTTGTGATCGGTAAGTATGTATATTATACGTACGTACGTAGGTATGTATATGTAAACCTCATATATTATGACAAAATCAATTGGGATGTAAAAGACTAGAATTTAATTTCGGTGATATGTTCGGATATTCATTTTTAAAAAAAGACAAAAGGGGAAATGTTTAGAACACCAAAAAAAGCTTGGCATTTTAACGCATTCAACAGACTTTTAATACTATGGGCATTTAGCTAGCTACCACACAATACACAATATTTTGCGTCGATAGCGAAGTAAAAATAATACATAGTAATAAAACACCATAATATTATAATAAAGATGTCTTCTTAAGCGATAGCTATGGACGGACGCCATAACTCAATCTGGAGGCTCGATATTTCTTGGTTCAGAAAGCGATTAATATATGGTAGGTACCGGGGATTGTTGGATGCGGCAATGCTACTAGGACTAGAAGAATGTTGTTTTATCAGACAGTCTGTCTATTTGTTGTTATAGAGGCTTTCTTGTAAAATTATGAATTTAATATGTGGTAAGTTTCATCGGAGTTTGCATCAAGTCAGATTATCTTCTTTTTTGATTATTTCTTTCTCTGTTAATAAGACTTTGTCGTTAGCAAAGGAAATAAAATTATTAGTAATAGCAAATGTAAGAATTTCACTCAGACATATTTTAAATAAAATAGGGCTTGAATTTGTTCCATACGGGATTCCAAATTATGTATGAATTGGCTTGAAGAAATAGTAAAAGCGATGTCATCTAGTCGAAATTCTAGTATTTTAAAGCATGTTTTAACAATATTTTTTTGTAGATGTTTTAGTTGCCTTATTAAAGCGGGCCTTTGATGTTATGTCAATAGATGTCAATATTTCCACATTACGATATTAGGGGAGTTTTGATCTGATAGTTTTACAAGTTATTTTCCTAATCAACGTATTAATCGTACTAATAACTAACAATAAAACTTGTATATTCTGAATCTACTTTGGTTGATAACTGTCATGATAAAGCCAAACATTCGCGGATTAAACTGACATATTTTGATTTTTTCCCACCCCTAATGTAAGCAGAAAATTTGACTTTACGGAATACAGATACGAACATTCTTATCATAATTGATGCTCTTATAAATCACTTTGGTGCTCTTATAAATCTTTAATCTATGGTTTATTGAAAAATTATCGTTAAATAACAAACGTGCGACACGATGATTGAATGTTTAAACGTTTTACGAGAGATTTGTAAGACTATTAAATAAATAATTATTATACCCAGCATTGCACAACAAAGATGAGTCGGGCTAAATACTTCGTGTTATTTTTTACTAGGTAAAAATAATGATTTTCATGTACAATAATAATAGTACGGTGGTTTATGAAGCAATTAATTTAGATGAAGATGTTTTTTCATACACTGGGACGTGATGTGGTTTTCAATATATCGAATTAGGCGAATTCCATCAATCTTAGTCTCCTACTGAACAGGTTTAATATTACGATACCTAAATTAATGATTAAATTTTAAAATCAATAACGGGCTGTTGCTTTTAGGTGTTAGAAGGTAAACCGTGCTATTCATATTATAATATTTCTACGTATTCTTTCACAAGATGTTTCTTGCGTATTTCTCTCCTGTTTAATATGCTGATGTTACGCGTAGGAACTGCGTTTTCTGCCAATAATTACACAATAAACATATATCACTCAAAACCAACTCCGTTGATTTTCCGTGTGTGTGATTTTTTATTCATATCAACTTACTAAGAAATGTCCTGTTGACATTTTTTTTACATTCAGCTCGATTTTAATAAAGTCATTATTTTAACCTTCTTCATATGTTCTTCAACTTTTCAAATACAATCTCCCTTGACTTTTCACGAAAGAGAAGGCCTGAATCATCTGTGAAACCTCTGCGTTAAGTTTTAGGTGGAATAAATTAATAATACAATCAGTGAGGTACCTCAATGAATCCAATAATTCAAATCAGGGATAGTATCGATCCTAGAATACTGCCTTGTGGAACGCCTTATGAATTCCCAAACTTATGTGGTTTTGGCGTAGATTTGTTAAATTCGATTGCACTAGGAATAGCGAATTTGTGCATTAGTTGATCATGCTTTCGGATAAATTTAAGCTAAATGGTCGCTAAGTTTTAATGGGATCAACGGACGTAAGGGTAGCATCTAACATTTATATGAAAGCTCAGTCAAACCCCACTCAGGCATTTCATCACATTATTCGAACAAGAATCGCCGGCACAACAAAGGCAAGATAGTGTACTTTAGGTACTGCTGCATGGATGATGGACAAAGATATAAGTTTTTAATCTTCCCCATAAATAAAGGAAGTGTCCGATACAGTCACTAGTCAGGAAGGTACCTACTTACTAGTTACCGAAGTCAGGTCAGGTGCAGGTTCTCACATATTGTGAGAACTGCGTGTAAACGGGTACAACAGATGGGTATTTGACATTAAATGGACGTATCTCGGATCTACTGTCTACCTAATAATACATTATTTTAATGACAGTGCTTTATTAGAAAAAATTTATTTTCGATGTATTTATATTTATCAATTTATTGGAGTTCTTTCAAATTTTTTTAGAATGATATATGAGTTTCTTCTTCATCGTGTAATCTAAAAATGTTATTTGCATCGCTAAATAAATCTTTAAAAAAACTAAGTGTTGCAGTTGCAGCGCTTTACTTTTTCGCGTACTCAAGATGACAATTTACGATACCTACCTTGCTTCTTTCTGTTTTTTTTGCATTTGCCATACACTAGAGGCGCTGAGGAAAACTATAAACCTATCTTTGTCCTTTAACCACTCGAGTGCTCGTGTCAATAACCGGATTATGAGTTGAGTGATTGGCGTTCGAGTGGGTAATTTCTCGCCCTCACTTAAAAAAATCATAACTCTGAATTTTAATACGGAGACATATAAACTGATTATATTGCTAAATAGCCAAAAAATTCACGTTTATTTTACGGCTTATCATATTTCGTTAGTATCTTTCATAAAATTATTAAAAATCGTAAATGCGCGAATTCGGCGAGACGAAAATGGGGAAGTATTTTTTTTATGTTTCTGGCTTTCACACTTCAAGGGTGTTCAAGGCCATCATTTCAAATTATGGAGAGAAATAAGGTGACTTTATATATTAATTTTGTTTAAATGGGCAAATTTTTAAGTTATAACAACGATTGGAGTCGAGTTCAGAATAAGAAGAGATGAGATGTTGAATGAAGGGGAGGAAATATTAGATAAGGCTTGATAGAAGAGCTGGAAAGAAAAATGTATGAAGGTTGAATAAGAATCTAGGGGTCAGTGTCATAAGGGCCTCGATTCTCGACGAAGTCATTCCACTCGGACAAGTGTGTTAAAGTGGTTCGACCTACACGTTGTTCGAGTGGAATGACTTTTGACGTATTTAAGTATGTATAAATAATAATAATAATTGGATGACTTGTATAGCGCCGTTTTTGTGAAAATCACCTCAAGGGCGCTGTACAAAGTTATAATACATTTCTACAGTGATCTATGTTATTACTTAACTATTTATGGAGAAAATATACAGTACAATACTTACCTGGTAGGTCACTTGAGATTAACACTTAATTAACATTATCTAATTGTTTATTGGCGAAATTTAGATACAGGATTTAAGACTTAATTGAAAAAATGAATATAACTGGACTTTCTCTTAGGAATGGTATATTTAATCTAAGGGTACGACAGCTTAATAAGGTAAGTTTTTAGTTTAGACCTGAATTCTGTTGGACTTGTTATGGATCTTAGTTCCGGAGGGAGTTTATTCCAAGCCTTCGGCCCAGATACACCGAAAGCGCGATCACCAAACTTAGTATTTGGCTTACGCTTAGATTCTATCAGTCTGCCTACAGCTGATGATGTTGCTGAGCTAAGAGTTGACTGCCTCAGACTAGTGTTTTCCGGGACGCATAGTTCAGAGATGTAGGGTGGGGCCATTTCATTGATGGATTTAAACACCATCCAGCACAGTTTGTACTGGATTCTTTCAGGGCACTTGAGCCAGTGAAGGTTACGAAGGTGTTCTGAAATGTGCGAATATTTTGAAACCCCGGTTATGAGCCGTTCTGCTGCATTAAAAACTGATTGAAGTTTGTCAATTTGATATGAGACTCAAATGAGACTCTTCGATGAGACTCAAAAAAAAGAACGTCGACCTATGTAAATGTATGTACCTACTTTAGATCGATACAATGTGTTGAGAAATCTGTTTTCAATGATTAGATTTTTATGATGATTGATATTTTAACACTGTTTATCTGATCATTTTGGCTAGCCCTTGGTGTTTCAAAGAATTAATCTAATTTATAATCAACCATAATTTCTTCAATCTTGACGACCTCTATGAAATTTGGGTTAAATACTTACAGCAATGTTACGTCTACTTCAAAATGTTATAGCGACAAAAGAGGTCAGTTTTCAGGGTTCATAAGAAATGCTTTGATTTTTAGGGTGTTCAAAATATTATATTTGATATATGATATTTTAAAATTCTTTTCTTACAGGTATGCCGAAATTTTGCCCAACAACAGGCGCTAATATACATAAACCAAATCACCCCATCTGAAAAAAAAATTCAGAACACAAACAAAATGGACAAAAACACGGAATTATTTTTATCTAAACTTGATGAGAAATTAGAAAAACTAGCGGAAATAATAACTCATTCCGTTACTAGAAATGTGATGGAAGCGCTAGATGAGAAGATGACAACAATTTTTGAGGAAAACAATATCCTTAAAATTAAAGTTTCAGAACTAGAACTAAAACTTAAAGCACGAGATAGAGAAAAACCTAAAACTAACCTGGTGTTCTTCGGAATGGAAGAGAAGGGAAAATCTGAAGGAGACCTAGTAGACTACATTAAATACCTCATAGTAAACATGGGAGTACATTTGGACAGCCAAGAACGTGTACAGAATAGGGAAACAAAGCAAAAACACGAATCGTCCGGTCATAGCCTCTATCACGACCCAATGGAAAAAAACACCTTATACTCAAAAACAAGACAAACCTTCCGCCAGGTATTATTGTGAAAGAAGACTACTCAAAGGAAATCCTGGAAAAACGAAAACAGCTACAACCTCAACTAGAAGAAGAGAAAAAGAAAGGAAAAATTGCTCATATAAAATATGACAAACTGGTAGTGATAAAACCGAAGGACAACATTAGCGAAAAGCGAAAAAGAGGAACTTCGGATTCTCCTAAGTCATCAGCACAGAAGAAAGTAAATACAAAAAAAAAATATCAAGCAATCCTTCACAACCTCTACCCAAAACTAGCATGAAAGAGACCAACAGACCTAACATACTGAACTATGTCAACCGGGCAAGTTCTGACCCACAACTAAATGTTCCAAAAAACTAATTACTGTCTCGAAGATCGGAAACAAGGAATATTAACACCAACCAAAATTAACAATCAAAACCAACCAACAAAAAGTCTCCCAATTTGGCTGGTCCCCGCGGGAGTTATAGACCAATACCCTCTAACAACAAGAAGAAACAAAATACTCAATATTGCAACTTTAAATACGAGAACCCTTAGAACCGAAGAAAGCCTACACTAGCTAGAAATAGCTCTTGAAGAAATAAAATGGGATATCCTGGGCAATGGTGAGATGCGAAGAAAAAAAGTTAGAGGAGGCCTATGCCAAGAGGCAAACTGAGCTTCGGGATATATTATAACAAACAAAATATTTCTAATATTAAAATACCTATTAGAAGTTCCGAATAAAATTATTATTATTTTAAAATTACTGATCATATTATAATCCTTTTGGAAACATACTGTGAACATTCTGAATTTTTGGAAACATAATAATGCATAATAGGAATCAATAACAAAAACTCAGTGAAGAGGCATTTGTCGAAAAATCATATTTTTAAAACATTGCTGTAATTTGGTCTATGTTTTTAAGGGCATAAATGAACGGGAACATTGATACATACTGAGAATAATGTTCATAATAGGAATCAATAACAAAATTTCAAAAGTGGCATTCGTCGAAAAATCATAATTTTTACGGGCATATGTAAGACTTGGGTTCGATCTTTGAAAGCCGTTTTCTCGGGAACTATGTCGGCGAACGGAATAAAATTTTGTAAACATACTAAGAATATTGTTCAGAATGGGAATCAATAACAATATCTCAGTAATGTAGCATTCGTCGAAAAATCATTTTTTTAAGTTCGATTCGAACTTTGAAAGCCGTATTCTCAAGAGCTATATCGCCGAACGGAATGAAATTTAAGATTCTTACTAAAAATTATGGTCTGAAGTGGAATCGACAATAAAATCGTGATATTTGTGGAATAATCACAGGTTCGAACTTTGAAAACTGTTTTCTCGGGAACCGTAACGGTGAACCGAATGAAATTTTTGTTTCGTTCTAAGAATTATGCTCTCAAGCGGAATTATAAATAAAATCTCCATAATGTGGCATTTGTAGAAAAATTACCGTTTTTTACAGGCTTATATGCAAGACTTGGGAACAAACTTTGAAAGCGTATTTCTCAGGAAGTGTGTTGCCGAAGGAACTGAACCTGCATGAATAAATCCCTTCATACAGATATACAATATATACATACAGCTACTGCCTTAACCCGCCTCACTGCTGCCAAACCAGGTGATGTTATAGCACCCCTGTCTTTACACTGTGCATACATAGGTACCTACTTTTGTAAGGGTATAACATAAAAAAATTATAAACCAAAATAATGAATCCCAAAAACATAATGCATTCGGCTTATAAATGTGTTTTTATTTTATTAACACGTGAACTCTATTATCCATTCTGTCACCATGAATAATGTTTGCAATGAATTTTAAAATATTAAATCGAGAAAGTGTACCGCCCTCTAGCGATATTTGCTGTAATCGTTTTAAACTTTCTGAATTATTACGAATCGGAAGCGAAGTTCCAAGCTCGTAGTGAAAATGGTTTGCACCATTGCTAGATCTCAATCTTCCATATTATTACTTTGAAAATGTTACTCCAACGGGTCGGTAGATGTCTCTGCCATACAGGTTATGGGATTGGTTTATTTATGGGTTATGGAGTGTTCATTGAGGAATTAAAAATATACAAATTTTTATATTCGGTATTATTTCATCCTTTTCTTTACGAAACCAAATTGTGTAGGAAAATCAGAAGAATGTTTGGGCTAATAAATTACAAAATTTAACCCCCCCCCGGGAACATTAATTGGATAACCAGCACCTGCCATAGGTCGGCTCAATCGGTTCGCTACGTTTGGTGACTTAGCAAGGTTGGCCGGGTTCACGGGGTGAGGTTTGTCTGGGTCTTGGCGGCGGATGCACACCTACCTTTTGACTGAGGACCGAGGATTTTACCTCTACGCAGCGAGGTAAAAAAAAAACAATTCTTGTAAATTATCATTACCATGTTGTAAGGTTTTTTGGAATTATTAATATGCGTTTTCCTCAATTGGTAGCTGGCTTAAGAGTTTTATTAATTTAGATTAAGTAAATAAGTCCACTAGCACCCTACCCATCCCTCATACCTGTTTCCTTCACAGAACTTCCTCTTCTTTATTTAGACCCCCCACACGGCATCTCCAAAGATGACATTGTCTCTCGTGTTTAGGTTCAGTTGAAATCGTCAGCTTCATACTTCATATCCCATAAGTCTAATCACGATCGCATCACTCAAGTTCAGTCAGAGAAAAAACATATTGCAAAAAGTTAGCACGTCGAAACGTTGATAATGGAAGACAAATTATACCTACCTATTTCGAGATTCAGGGTTGCCAGTTTGTTAAATTTAACATCGTTGACTTCGTGGCCCACAACCTGAAAGGGCGTTTTTAGGTCCGTGGCTCACTTTGTAAGCAACGTTGAGACCATATACATTAAAATCAATGGACGAGCCAATCGGAATAAGGGAAACAAACCAACTTGTGCGGAGTACGGGAGGCATAGTGACATTAGTGACCGTCCCACTTTCGGTGATTTATTAAAAAATGAATCTGACAGTATACAGGCAATTCGCATTGTAATATTACCATTCGGACCTCGATAACAAAAAACTACTAATGAATTACTAGTAATTTTTATAATGGCACGCAATTTACTTGTTGCGTAAAAAACTACAAATCCCAAAACGGGTAAACCAATGTTCGAGCTTGTTTCCAAAATTTCGAACAATCAGATCCTACGCTGTTCAATGTCCCACAATGAACCGCGCTGCAAATCTTTGCTATTAGGGAACTTTACATTTCTGCGCATGGTCTGGTTATTTCGTTTTGCGCTCTTCGGTGGTCAATGTACGACTGATGTTATGGTTGATTATTATCATTCACGAACCCTACTGGAGTCTAATATATGGTCATGTGTTTGCCTCCAGCTCGTCGAAATGATACCTACCTACCAGATACCTAACCAGATTTCGTGTTAGGACAAGTCCATTGTTTTGGATGTCTATGATCAACACATTAAATATCCAGACTGTGAGTTTGACTGCTTTAGCGTAGATTTCATCTGATTTACGTTTTTTGAGATGTATTTGACTGTGGATAAGACAAATAGTGTTGTCAGTCAAAAAATATATGAATAACACACAAGAGTACCAACTGCTCCGAGATATCCAAAGCTAATGGGACAATGACAAATATCATTTCTAAACCCTAAGCCATGGGACTATGTCGGTAAGAAGAAGGGGAACAGAAAACTTAGATGTATATTCAAATCTGATCACCAAACAAACGCCATGTCAAATAAAATTTCGATAATTTGCAGTGGTCATTTATCATGAGTGGTGGCGATCAGTGGCGGCCGGTGGTCAAAATATATGGGGGTTCACCGGATTACAACATTAAGTCATAAAATAAATTAAATAAAGGTACGTACCTATTTATAAAGAAGTTCTATTCTCTGCTCCTTTTGTTTAGCGAAGACCTCTATCAATGCTTAACACTGATAGTGCGTTCAGTCTGTCCTGGCTCAACGTGTTTAAAAAAGATTTTATTCTTTTTAACGTTGAGAAACATCTTTAGCTTTCAACTGAGGTCATTCCAAAGGTCATGAATGGTGCACAAAAGTTTTAGTAATTTCAGTCTCGGGAAAGTCTTCTAATAAACAAGTACTTTAAAAAATTTGTAAAATTGATAAAGCGCCGTTAGCTTTTGAAAAATCGTCGCGGGCGTAAATTGCACAGAGTTCACTTTTACTGAACTTTATTTAGGAAGTCATACGTTTTAAACGTCACATTGAAATCATGTTCTGGGAAATTTGACCTGTATCAATTTTTATTAAATAGCTCATTATGGTGTTTAACTTAGGCGCGGTAGCCTGAATCCAATTGCATTCTGATGTCAACTTTTCCTAAAACCTTTAAGCTCAAAACTTTTTGTAAATGTAAATGACAAGAATTATGTTTTTTGATTTTTTAAGAAAGGTGAGTTACATCAGTAACACCGCTGATTGTCCAAACTGAATCAACATCGTAAATTAAACACGTAAAACAAAATAAACAATTCAATTGATCACATGCACAGAGCTACGAAGCTTTGTTATACATTGTTTTGTTAAATGATCGAGTAAACTTCTTCGATCCAGATTTTCACTCTTGTTTTATTATCAGTTCAGATTTTAGGTGGACCGGCATTTTTTATTATCACTTTGTTTTCAAAACTCGACCTATTGTTCTTAATGTATTCCACATTCAAACTCATTCTTAATTTATACTTTGAACAAACACAAAAGTAATCATAAATTAGTATAACCTGCAATTGATATACCTTATTAATAATTGATATACAAGATCGATATAACCTGCAATTAAACATAAAACTTTCGCAGAGTAAGAAATTTTTTTAATTCAACAGACCGTGCCCGTCAACGGCGAGTACCTACTGACTAAACTGATAATAAGTAATCTGACCATCACTCATCTCTTAATGACAAATTTTATCTTAAATGCTTGTATCGAAGAAGCGAAACATTCGCTGAAAATAGCAGATGGTAAATTGAAACCACGATATCGACAATAACATTAAACATACGCGTTTTAGTTTAACTTTCTACTGAATAAACCGTTCCTTCTGATGTGGTGGTAAAACCCCGAACGCCGTCCATGATATGCTATTATTTGCAAAGAATAGTATGAACTGGTATGTACCCACGCTTTCAACTGTTCCACAGAATATGCGACAAAGCAGTTAAATTTTGGATCGCAATCGAAAACGAACTGCTACGAACATAGGCACAAGTCAAAGTCGGTCTGCAAGTTAAGCGCGCTTAATAAGTAGGTACCTTTTGAATGAGATATTATAACCGAACCGAGTTTCGTATTGTGATTAGTCATGTCGGAAATCTTGTTGGTTGTTCGGCGCTCGGGAGCACATATTAGCTGGCCGCCACTGGTGGCGATACAAAAAGTATCTACAACTCATGGTGAAATTTTATCAATAATAATAATATGCCTAAGAAATAATATCGAAAAAATGTCCTTTATCGGCTAGACGGTTGAGCGTCCAAAGCGTCAGGTTCCCACGGCGCACTTTGGACGGAATGGAAAAAAAACGCGAATTAAGTGGTTTTTGCAAATGTTAATTTTTTAAATATTTATATATTTTTTAGTGTAGTACAATAGTTTCTGCATTTTTTGTGTTAATTTAAATATGTCAATAGGGCTTGATGGAAGTTTGGCAACGCTGCAAAGTGTGTCTTAAGTTGGATGTTCGGCATCGCGTTTTTCAGTTCACTCCTATGCGTGAGCAGAGACGGTTGTGTAATTAGTGACATTTGGATATATTTACAAAAGTTTGTTATGGTTGACATTCCTCAAGGTATTTTTAATTTAATTTACTAAACTATATATCAATATATTATGTGTGTGAGATTTGAACTAACATCTAATTTTACACTATTTTTGAATTTTTTTGCTGTTAAAATGCATATTTCAATTAGCATTTAGAAACAAAACATCGTTTGTTCCCATTTATTAATATATAAGTATTGTAGACTGAAGTCTCACCTTTAATGTCATATATAAATTGTGATCATCTTTTGTCCTTCCTTGAACAATTTTGTTATTTTCAGGAAGGCCTATATGCATTCCCCGGAGAGAATTATTCGAGGCATTAAAAGAACGGAGTATATTTAATGCCACTTCTGTGAAATCAAAAGAGTTTTTAATTAATTACGTAACACAAAAATACCACATAGCGGCAGGTTCTAACATTTTGAGCCCTACATTTTACGAAAACATTAAGAATTTTTCACTACAATTAATTTTTTATTTTTTTATAATGAATACCTCACAAGAGTCCCAACTGCTCCCGTCTGGAGCCAGTGAGACTATGGCATCCAAAATTGGGGGATGTTTTGAGGCTGAAGGTAAGTGGGGAAGAGAAAGAGGAAGGTGGGGAAGTACCTGGCTATTCAGATCTAGTCACTAAACACGGCTAAAGCCATTTGGAGCAACGTTTCAATTCTGAATGGTGGTCTTACACCAGGGCGATACTGGTAGTATCTTCCACTCTGGAACGTGCCGCAAACATACCATATATTATTTTAATTAATTAATTGTGAAATAACACAAATTAATAAAATAAAATTTATTTGCGCACGCCGGGTTCGAACCCGCGACCTTCGGAATGGCAGTCCAATGCGTTACCACTGGACTATGCCGGCCTGGACTATGGCCGGAATTAATGAAGAAATGGAGAAAAAGCCGCAGTTATATTGTGAGGTTTGAAAAACATAATTTAGAGTGGTTGCAAGAAAAGCTAGTTTTCTCCAAATCTTTGGGTAGACCAATAAAAATATTTCAAGAAAGTGGTTCTAGATCAAAGCAGAAAAAAGTGCACGATCTGTTAGTCTCGCACTCTTGATGAAGTCCAGTTAGCAGCAGAAATGAGTTTTCGAAGCGCAGGAAAAAGTGATGCTGCAAAACTCGGAAAACAGATAACATTTTTACCTTGTCGAGCATCAAGAATACGTCAAGCTTTTGCAATGAAATGTAAAAACATCCTTAATCCATACTCACCGGAAGAGGCTTTAGCGCTTATTGTGGGCTTAAAGTTAACGAAAGAACAATACGTCAGTAATGAAATTCTTTTTACTCCCAATAGGACAACTAAGTGAAGATGTGCAAGAATCGAGGCATAAAGAGATAAGGTACTACCGAGAACATCATAGCCCAAAAAGTTTCCAGAACAAGCACCAATCAAGATATATTAAATAATTTGTTAATCTCATCAGACCCCGTAATTTCCTCTATTCGACCACTTCCTAAAAAAAAAAGTTCTGTGTTACCAACTGAAGTTTTAAGTCTACTAAGAATTCCGTCCAATGGCTCTGGAAATTTGAGTGATGATTTAGACTTCGATGACAACGGAGACACCTTTAGCACCTAGATTTTCTACACGACCATATTTCTAATAAAATTCTGTTTCTGATTATTGCCCATCTTTTTGTGATCATAGAAGTGACTTATAATATGTAATATTTATGATTAATATGTTTTATTTTCCCAGATATTTGTATATCTTCAAATTGTATTGAATTATTTGTCGTTGTAAATTTCTACATAAGAGTATATTAATATTTTTACTTAAAAATAGTTATAATTCATTAATAAAATAAATAAAAAAAATATTGCACTAATATTTAGCCAGCAAACAATTAATTCGTGTTTTTTCTTCATTCCGTCCACTGTGCGGCGGGAGTTCAATGCTCCGCTAGCTAATTCCTCCATCATTGCATTAGCAACATTTTCCACTATAATGAAGGAAGTAAAAGGATTTCAAATACTTTCAGGTTAGGTTAGGTTGTAAATAAATGCTTGTCTTTATTAAAAACAAAAAATTATCTAAAGATTTTCATTAACAATCTTACTCAGATGTCAGATGCAACTCACGCTTAGGGCGTGGTGTGATGTATCGAACAGCATGGTTGAATCATCTCGTTTGAATATTGTGAAAATTTTATTTAAAATTTTAAAGCATACACAGTCTACACTAAACTTTCTAGTCTACGTTCTTGTAATGTCCTATTTTTAATTTGGAGGTCAGGTTTTTCAAATTAAATTAAAAAATGTTATATTTTAAAAATGCTAGAAAAGCGCCTTTGAGGAGATTACCTATATAGGTATAGAGACACCCATTCATAGCATTAACCATATTTTCGCGAATTATAGCGATAATAAAAAAGATTTTTTAGTCGCTATAATCTTGTATTGACAGATCGTAGAACGAACATGACACACTCTACTGTGGAAACACGTGCCATGTTGAGTTTCAATCAATAATAATATAAACATGTTTCAAGTGATTTTGCTAATTTAATTGTTTTTCCCCTATTGCCGACTCCCATTCCTTGACGTTATCCTATTTAGCTATAAAAGCTATTTTTTCAACAATTAATGCTACATTCCTTAAAAACTAAAGCTATGAATGAGTGTCTCTACCTATGTATATATCACAAAAACAGCGACATATACGAGTAAATTTAGGATTTGTATCAGCCCTGGGCTCGCAAATCGTTACAATTTACAATGCGGATTTCACGCGCCATTTACCTCCAGTCGATATATCATCCTCGGCCTCTGGATAGAATTATACAAATCATCCTGAATCCCAGCTAGAAACTCCATGGCAGTAATAGTGCACAGGGCGGGAGCGTGACGACACGGGGAAGAAGCTATGTTGCCCCTTAAAACAATCAATTTCGTATCCATCTTGTATCCAATTTTTTTTCGTTACTTGTATTATAAGAATCACTTATTTGAGAAATCCCTTTGTTCACCCAACACAGTTCTGAGATAATCTGTAAAAACTGTGGAACGAAAACTTTCCACATCTATGTGAACTTGCAAGCCTCCCGCTAGCAGCCTCACGTCAAGGTAATCCTTTTGACCTGAAGGCAAAACTATGATTCTATAACGACACCCCTGAAGAAAAATGAGTGGCGAACTCAGTAGAAGACTTTACGGAGAAAACTTACTGTTAATTTATAAAAAAAATCTAGTAAAATTATTCGTTTTCATGTTAAAAACTGGACTGCAGGCCTTTAACCAATGAATAAGAGTTCATAAAAAAGTATCAGTTTAAAGCAAATGTTTTTCGTTCGAAATTTACAATGCACTCTATCAGACTGTAGAAATTAGATGTAAAAATATATCGTCTTACAGCGTATACAAAAAGGTAATAAAGACTTGGATCGTTACCAATGACACAAATACTTACCTGCTATAACATCCTACCTGCTGTAACTTTACAAATTCTTAATTTTTATTTAACTTGTTTTTTTTTTAATTTTTTTTTGTAAATACGGTATTATTTGTTCTATAAATATTTTCTTAATATTTTCAAAAAATTTATAACTAAATAAAAAAAAAAATTTATAAGGACGGCAGAAGACGTGTTCGTACAAATTCTAATATTTTCAAAGAAAAAAAAAATTTAAACAACACATATTTCGATATATTCTGAATGACAAATATTTTATCCGGAAATTAGCATGCTATCACTTTTTTAACAGAATAAGAAGCGAAGTTAGCAGTCCACAATGGAGTGCTGGTACCTAGCCTGATGTATGGAAGTGAGGCATGGAACTGGCAAAGAAAGGATGAAAGTAGATTGAATGCTGTTGAAATGAGATCCCTGAGGCGTATGTGTGATAAAACCATGTATGATCGTGTGAGGAATGTGGAGATCCGCAAAGAGTGCAAGGCTGATGTAAGCGTAATGAGTAAGATCAAGAAAGGGACGCTTCGATGGTTTGGGCATGTAGAGCGAATGAGCGAAGAAAGGAGCGTAAGGAGAATATACGATGCAAATGTGAATGGTAGCAGAAGTTGGGGCCGCCCGAGGAAGACATGGCATGACCAAGTGAATCAGATACTTGAGTCGGGCCATGTCAAGAGTCAGAATAATAGAAGAGTATGTATGAGACGATGTATGAATGTGAAGAGGCAAGGAGTGTGTACCAAAACCGAGTTGTTTGGCGGTCCGTCCTCTCTGCCTACCCCTGCGGGATAAACGGCGTGGTGGTTAGTTAGTTAGTTTTTTCTCAGTGTTTACAATTATTAAACTGCCAGGCTTCTCTCGGAAGACGCTGTCAAACGTATCGTTGATTTTTGTTCTTCATTAGTATTTAGGGATTATTAAAAAAAGAGCACGAACCAAAATGACAAAATTTATTGTAAAAAATGAAGCTAACAGTTTTAGAGATTCATCATTTTGATTTTAGATTTTATGACTAATTTGACTGTGTAATTATCTTAGGGTGTAGTTGAGACTGTTTAAACGCAGTTGACGTTAAAAAATGTCCAAAGAAGCGAAGCTAGCAGTCCACAATGGAGTGTTGGTACCTACACTGATATATGGAAGTGAGGCATGGAACTGGCAGAGAAAAGATGAAATTGGACTGAATGCTGTAGAAATGTGATTCCTGAGATTAACTTACTGATATGAAATATAAGTTTAATTTAGCAAAAATGTTGTCAAATTTTTCGTTTTCTTGTTAAAAACGCAACTGGAGGCATATAAGTACCTTCCACACAAATTTGAACCGAAAAAAATGTTCCTATGTAAATTTAGTCTCACATACACTCGCCTGACATCGAAACATGAAACCCATATGTTTATGTTTCGATTAGTCAAATGTTTGGATTCGTAAACACGCCCACAAGGCACTTCTTGTGTTATTCGTGGACAAATAGTTTTACTGAAATATCAAACAGATGAAATCATTTGTGATGTCAAACAGAAAGTAGGTATTTGTGGACAAGTGGGGTTTCTGAAATATGTGATGGTAAACAGAAGGTAGGTATTTGTGGACAAGTGGGGTTTCTGAAATATTTGATGGCAAACAGAAGGTAGGTATTTATGTATTTCAGACACTAATGAATTAACCTAATTATTTATGTTTTTCTGAGAGTTGAGATATATATTACATACAGATTAACAAACTTATAAAATATGCTCGCTTTACATGTTAAATTATCGATCAATGATTGCAAGCGTGATAAACAAATTGTCGGCACAGTGGAAGCTTTTTAAGTGCTTCGATATACCCTATTCATCGCAAGAACTCCTGTACCTACTAAATTCACATTTTTATTCATCCCCTAAAAACTTTCATGTTTTGTGTTTTAACTAATAGATGGCAGTAACTGTATCGAAAATGGTCACAACAAAAACGATTATTTATCTTTGACGTTTTACTACCGACATTTTTGCGCTAACTTTATAAGTGCGTTGGTTAATGAGAAAAAATAACAGATTTTCAGAAATATTCAATATTTATGAAGTAGGTGGGTGCCATAATTAATTTATCAAGAAAGTACATATTTACCGCCCAATATTTATAATTAATACTAACATGGTTATCAATTAACATTTCATGTTTATTTTTCTAACATCAAAATATTTATTAAATATTCTTCCGCTACTAATCATACCTTAAGTACCCATCTTGTACTCTTATTATTATACATTATTTATTGAACAACTATTACTTGAATGTACAAGAACTCTCAACGATAACTAGTAGGTACTGTTCCTACTTATATTTTCTGTACTTGACCTATTATGCTGCGTAATATACACTCATTATTGTACCTACTCCTGATCATCTTACCTTAAAAATTGTATACATGTAAAATCCTACATGGCGTGAATAAATAAATATTTTATAGATGTAGTGGATTTTTTTATAACTCTATGTACATACCATTTAAGCAATTATATTGTACATTTTATGTTTATTATTTATAAGCACATTTCCAAAATAAAAATAAAAACATTCTAATTTCATTATTAACTTGCAATAAAGACCCAACTGTAGCAAATCATTTAAATTAAATGAACACTTGCAATCCATTTTGCGTTTTGCTTCGTAAGTGTACATAGTAATGTACACTGTTATTGCATACTTTGGTATTTATATAACTAACAGCCATCCTAAATACCCCACTAGGCCCAACCCTTGTGTCATTTGGGGTGGTTTTGATTTTTAATGACGATGTCATAAAAAAGTGTTAAATGGCGTTATTTACTTCTGCCGGGGGGAGTTTGTTAATTAAAACAGAATACAGCGGAGGCATTTTGTAACAGTGATAAATGCAAATTATGTATCAATTCATGCTTGGATTCGTCGCCATTAAAAATTGTTATTTTACACCCTCTGTTCAAATGCTTTGTATTATTCATTGTTATGAATGCAAAACACGATAGTATGTACGTAGATACTCATTTATTTTTTGGGTACTCAAGTGGGGTGCGAATGATCAGATTATAACATAAATATTCTCGGTTCACAGATTGTGGGAGTATTTCACCATCCTCTAGATAGCTTATCCCTAGGATAACGTAAATTAATACATAATAAACAAATAAATTCGCGCAAAAGGTATAAAACTCTGCTGACTTATCCGATTTATAGCCACTATTCATCGGTTTTTATACCGAATAATAAACTCACTTTTAAAGAAATCGTATATCGTAAATCAAAAATATATGTTATCCTATGGATAACATATCTGGAGGACTTTGAAATTTCCCTGTGTTAGGTATCTGCTACTCGATTAATTAACCTGATGCAGGTACCTAAATAATCATAAAAGTTTTAAACATGAGTGATATATCTACTGTGTCAATCTCGCTAAGAAATCCTGTATTGAGAGCAGGCGCAGTTTGTAACCCAATATTACAATCTTGGGTACACCTTCTCGATAACTATCAACAAAATAAATAAATATCTTCTCGCAATATGTAGAAAACTCGTCTAAATTATTCAATATAATATTATATGTTGCCATTATTAATAAGGTTCGAGTGTCGAATAGTTAACTCGAAGTTTATAAATCATTTATTTTTTTGCATCTTACTTTATAAAAATCATATTATTTCTCTTAAAAATCAACCTCACCAGGATTAAACCTGTATCGAGGTTAACAATTAACATTTGAGTGATGAAAATATAAAGTAATCACAAACATAAAGTAATACTACGTACAAACAAAAAATATTTCAAAAGAAAGAAAAAACAAGTTACGTGAGTGACCAGTTGCGTAATTTCAATCATTAAAATCATAAATCGAAAATATACATTATCCTACGGATAGTGCATTTGGCAGCTTATCGAGAGGATGATGAAATAACCGCTAAAAATAAAATAAAAACACTCAACATTGGTAATAATAATATTTGGATGATTTTTATAGCGCCGTTTTTGTGCAAAATCACCTCAAGGGCGCTGTACAAGTACATAATGCATTTCTACAATGATCTACTCGTATGTTATAACTAACTATATATGGAGATATTATACAGTACAATACTTACCACTTGAGATTCACACTTAAATGAAATTAACTAATTTTTTATTAGTGAAATTTAGATACAGGATTTAGGATATAATTGGATATAACTGGACTTTTGCTCAGGAATGGTATATTTAATTTAAGGGTATGAGAGCTTGAAAAGGTAAGTTTTTAGTTTAGACCTGAATTCTGTTGGACTTGTTATGGATCTTAGTTCTGAAGGGAGTTTATTCCAAGCCTTCGACCCAAATACTCCAAAAGCGCGATCACAAAACTTAGTATTTGGCTTGCGCTTAGGTTCCATCAGTCTGCCTGATGATGTTGCTGATAATACGTATAAGGAGGTTTTAAAAATATCGTTGATGTTTGATCTGTCTTGGCTTGGTGACCAATTTTTTATTCCTCGTATTGTAGAAATTCAAGACTTGGGGTCCAATGGGACCTCTGAATTTTGTGTCTATTTACCAGTGGATTTTGGCATTGTTCCAAAGTACCTAACTGAAAATTCACTATACAAAAGTTTTAGCGAAAAGGAAAATTAAAAGATTATGCCCTTTAGTTTAGATCAAGTGTCACGAGCAGAAAAGCAAAACATACCCATATATAATAATGTGATAAACGCTGAAGAAATAACCTTATCGAAGCATTTTACGGGCCTTTCTGTGTGCTGGAAGTAAGCTAATATTTACCTTACTTTTACCGAAAATCATCACGCAGTCTTAAGATCCTTTCGATAACTATCCATTCTAATAATTTTTGCGGTGTTTATTTTGCGCCTCAACACAGGTGCTAAAATGGTCGCGGATAGTGGAGATCAATTATGCATGGACAATCATTCATTATATGACTTTTATTTAAAAAAAACACAATATACATGGGACAATGTTTTCAGAAGGCTTACACGGGAAGGAAGTATGGGTCTTTAGCGGACGGTTGTTCAGTAGGGTGGATCGCCATTGTATGGAATTTTTTATTTTTTATAAATTAGTTTTCGCGGGGTGCGGAATAGATGCTCTAGGTACATACAATGAAGCATACAAAATATCAATTTAAAATTTTGATAACAAGTACTGCCCCAAAGCAGTTGAATTTCTTAAAATCTGGTAAAAAATTGTCCCTTTATAAATCAGTTTTGTGTCAATATTAAAACTTTAATTTTTACTTTTACATTTCATAATGAATAAAAATTGCCGCGCCTTAAATAATAATATTAAAAAAATGCGATAATATATATTTTCCCGCGAAAATTTGACAAATTGCCGAGTCCACTTTCTCGCGCCTCGCTCGCGCACCGCGCATCTTTAGATCAACCGTCCATATCTCGCAGTACAGTTTCAAGTTTTACTTACTTTGATCTTCCAACTGACCAACATTACTTTGCTTCATCTACTCCTTCTTCTTATGTAATAAATCCAACAGACAGTGGACTATCTGTTGTATCCAGAACATTGGATCGATACAGTATTTCTGATCAGGCAGGTGCTGCCATCGTCTGCGCTACATTGCAAGATATTCGATTAGTGACAACAGACAACAAACGTGATTGATCGTAATAAGATTCGACGTGCTCGTGCCAAAACTAGGACCACACTGACTGTCATCAACCAGCCCCATTTTGATTTGTGCATTTGCATATCGTTTGATGGTCAAAGGATAAAACATTAATCATGGAGGATGGACGCAGAAAAGTTGTGATAGAAGAACATATCAGTCTATTGAAAGAACCTAGCTCACAATACATTCACCACATGGGCGTTAAGTTCGGCGATGCTAAAACAATAGCTCATTGTTTGCATATTTTGTGGCAAAATCCATTAATTTATCGTGCATCGTGGCTATCGGATGTGACGGAACAGCAGTCAATACTGGAACTAAGTCTGGCATTATTCGACTTCTTGAAGGAAAGCTCCATCATTCACTTCATTTCTCGGTCTTTCAGTTACATGCTAAAGAGTTAAGTTTGAGACACCTTTTCGAATACCTTGATGGATTGACAACAGGTCCTAGAAGCTTTAGCAGCCAACTAGTAAAGTTACTCAAGAACTGTGAACATCTTCCTGTGATAGAATTTCAAACAATATGATGCAACTTACCTATAAACCTTACTTATGAAATTACAAAATCCCGTGACGACCTTAACACAGACCAGTTTTATTTATTGAAAATGTGCCGAGCAATCGCCGAAGGACAATGTAATGAAACCTTAGCGAAAAGAAACTCGGGTAAAATCTGTCATTCGCGTTGGTTAACAACAGCCAATACTATTCTCCAACTTTACACATCGACCAAGAATCCGACAGAAATCAGGTGATATTGACTGAATTTGTGCTAAGAGTGTATGCTCCGATGTGGTTTAAAATAAAAACACAACCTTCGAGACAACCAAGAGCAGACTTCAACTGGCGAGACACCTCCACGAAACGATAAAATTGTCTCGTTACCTTCCAGAGCATTTGAAAAAGGTGGTAGATCACGTAATTCAACGCATCGGGTATTTTGGCCAAGCGAAAATATACTTATTAGTATGTTAAACGACGAACGAAGACAGATTAGAGAGTTGGCTCTCAGACGGATTCTAAGTATCCGAAAACTTACGTTGGGGTTCTCTCCAATAAGAGTATTTAAGCTACCTACTTTAAATTTCAACGCAGAAGACTATATTGACTTGATCTACTGGGAAAAACCATGAGAAGCACCTCTTACAAAACTGATATCTAGCGAGACAATAATTGATGCCATTGTAGACCACGAAATTATCGAATCCAAAATTTTGTTCAAGTTCCGATTGATGCCCTGTCACATGCAAGCCACGGAAAGATGCATCAAAGTGGTAACGGCATCATGCTCTGCTGTTTGTGGCCATTAAAGACGTGAAGGGTGGATACAAAACAAGCTAGAATCTTGTCGTATAATGCCAGTATCGAATTCGAAGAAGGACTATAAAATACAATAACTTTTATGATTTTTGACTATATTTTTTAACAGTGTTTGTGATTTTTTGTGTAGCAATGGTACTTTTATTGTTTCTTGATTAGTAAATAATATTATTAGTAAATGAAAAGTTAATTTTTTTTATATTTTAACTACTTTTATTGAGCAAAGATTAAACCCTTCTTTTTCTAGTTTCATGCTTTTTTTTTAAATTTGAATTGACTTGGGGCAGTACTTGCACTCAAAATATCTTAATGCTGTCATAATGACTTTTAAAAGTATCCCCATAGAGCATCCATTCCACACCCCGCTGCTAAGAAAAACATAAAAACAAAAAATCGATCCACCCTATTGTTCAGATCGGAATAATGATCCAAAAAAATTCTATGGATAGTGCTTTTGACAAATTTTAACTGTCAATTTTTTAGAACAAAAACGGCGCTATACAGCTTTTTTTATGTCGCTGTATGACCATTTCCTAATAAAATCTTAGTAATTCAGAATATATTTGAACACGTGTTTATACAGGTGGCCTTGTCTGAATGAATACAATGGACAATGTGCGAAAAATATCATACTTTTAAGAACACGTGTTCAGGCTTTCTCGTGACATGCTTTACTGATGGTTTGTTATGAAATTTGTCAAATCATTCGTTATGGGCCTCCAGTCCCGTTTTTAACATGAAAACTAATGCTTTCATCAGAATTTTAATAAATGAACGATATTTCATATCAGTAAGTTTTCTCCGAATGCCCCAAAAAATTCACCCGTTATTTCTTATTTTTCCGTACGTTAAATTCAATTATTGTTAAAATTCAGTCACGCACTAATCCAAACAATACTGCAATCTTTTGTGCACTTGTAAGTAGAAATATTTTAGAAGTAAAACCCAAAAATAATATTCCTTTGTTGTGCAATTTCTTTTTAATTATTATTGCTAACGCCCAACACAATACTAATACGAATTTAAATATTCGATATTTGAATCGTACAAACCATCTATGTCCATTGTCTGGAGCAAGTGGAGTCGAACACCGAAACGTCAATTATTTGTACTGCCAATGTATTCAAGATTGTACCTTACGATTTGAATTAATTTTTATTATTTGAGATGTATTTATAAAGCTCTTGCTGTAATGTCGATCGACGAATATTTATTATTCTTCTCACAGAATTGAATGGAATATTAAGGGGATAGGTCTAAAGAAAAAATCATGAAACATGTTTGTCAGGGGTTTTAAACAGTGTCGTGGTCTGGGGTAATTCAAAATTGAGCAAAAAGTTGCTAAATTATGAAAAACGAACATGAATAAATAGTTTTGTTTGTACAAAAACTCTATTCTTTCAAGAAATGCGTACAAATATAAAATATGTATCGGTGATTCAATCCGAAATTCGTCTTAATATTTTAAAGTATTTATTTGCAAAAAGAGAATTTTCATCTAATTATTAATTTACGCCATCTATGAAAGCGTAGATGATAACGTACGTTACGCTTTCCACTAAACAATTTATTCGCAGATATGAGAGAACTTTGAACTGTCTAACTAGAAATAATTTCCGCTTTAGAAAAGTCAAATTGACGAGTCCATTTCATATTATTAAGTGCAGTTGACCTATGACGTAGGTGTTCGTTATCCAATAAATGGTTTCCGGAGCGGCGGTACCCATACCCGCGTCCCAAGTTGTGTTGGTATCAGATTCTTATTCGTATGTCGTTGCCGCATTGCCCATGGTCGTATCAGAAAAATATTTTAAAAAGTTCGAAAATTCGCACCGAAATAAAGCGAGTACTCGAAAAAATCTTGTAAACCCCTGTCCTAGATTGTATAAACTTATTATTATTATTTAAAAATCGACACGTTCTCAGCTGGGCGCCATTTATTAAAACTCCGTTGTATCGGCGTTGTTAAATTATTAAAATAAATAAACAACTTACGGCTTTGAGCTTTTGCAAAGAGCTTTAGAGTGAGAGAGGCGGGGCGGTCCCTCCCTCGTGAGAAAGCAACCGACAATTACAGAAAGCAAAACTACAATTTGATAGAAGCTTTGGAGGGTGATTTAGAACTTGAAGTCACACTGGGAAGTGCGATATAATGGGAACTATAATAATTATAGTGTTTATGTGGGCTTGGTTATTTTAGTTTTTCAAGTGTTGTAGAAATTGCAACCCTTTTGGTTTCTTAGATTAACCAGATATACAATTGGCTTTTCGATTTTTTGTGTGACTTTATTTAGGCAATTATTTTCAGGTAGATAGGTAGGTACTAGGTACTCTTTTATTATAAACGTATTAAATTTCTAGTAAATGGCTCGGATTCTATTTTTGAATTAAATCCATGTATAACTTGTGATAGTTAAAAAATACGAACAATAAACACTTCTAGTTTTTAACAAAACAAAACGGTTAAGTTACACATTGAATGAAGATTGTACATGCTTTGTTTTTAATTCTTACTAACAAAAATTTCTGCAAACGAACTTGCAACCTTGCAATGTGACATTTTGGTGGACTGACGCATGAGATTCTCATCTAGAAAAAGGGAGAAGAAATATATTTTTTTAAATTGACTGTTACTGCGTGAATTTTATGAGAATTGCATTAAACATATGATTTAATAACGTTAATGCGTTATGCCTGTGTAGGTAAATCTAAACCCATAAAATTAATATTTATATTTCCAAAACAACGAATCCAATATACATTTTCTGCAGTTATTCTGAGGAAATTCAATGGAAGTAAATGCAATTAAAAAATGTATTCTTTAAACTAGATAAAAAGTAAAGTGACATTTTTCTTGCAAATTCCTTAAATAAAATGAATGTGTTTTGTAAATTCCTCATTTTGTAAAATTTTTCAACGTTTGAGAATAATATGGGATGTGTTTTTTAACATTTTTTGTGTTTGATATTAAAATATTTCATTTTATAAATAAAAATTTTTTAAATCGAAAATGGATTTTATCTTTTTTCTTAGACATCTTCAAAAATAATAAATAGTAAGCAAATATAATATTAGTTTATACAACAAGCAAACCACTCTTTTCTGGTGTATAAAAAATGTGCATATTTTTTATGGCTGTTAAATAACAGTTAGGTCAATTTTAGTAAATTAGTAAGGTTTGTACATCAATTGTATAAATTTTACACCACGTTCATTACTAAGACTGTAAGTGTTTTTTCCACAACTCTGCTATATTTGCGTTCCACGGATTCGGAATCCGCTGCCTCTACAGAAGACGGAGTGTGTTTACTGTGAAGAATCCGTTTTTATGAAAATTGTAATCTTAATGACGGAAGTGAAGGAGGCGTCTTCAAAAAAAAGCGACGCAATATCCAGCGTATTGGACGGTACCGCGGTCGAATTTGCCGTGGCAGGCCTAGAAAATGGTTTATTTTAATTAATTCTGATAAACGTATTACTAAAATCTGGTTCATAGCGGTAATTTTATTCAAGTAAAGTAATGTTTTTACTAAGTAATAATTATTTAAATATAAATAACTTACATCTTTGGGTGTAAAAGTATAAAAGGTATTATAATTAGCAATTTGATTTAATTAAATTGTGAGACTCGGGCAAACCTACGTTATTAGTAGTTATATAATCGCCTTAAAGTATATTTAATTAATCATTATTATAATTCTTTTCTATTTGGGAAGGTACTGAATGGTTTCATAATATATATTTCATTTTAAATTGAAGATCGGCTTTAAATAAATACTGAAAGAAAATTTAATTCTATGATTTGGAGTAAACGTACCCACCTAGTACTCAACCATTGCATTACAACCAATTGTCATCCTCAAAAACTTGGGATGATATTTTGTGTCTCGTTCTCCAATCCAATAGATGGCATTAGTAGTATCGAATCTCGTTCGCACAAAAATATAACCAGTAAATTATTATTATAATTCGAGCGCTGAGCCGGGAAGAATCACGGGTTATTTTAATTGATGGATTTGTGAAGCTGAAAGTATCTTAAAAATAAAAAAAATCACAATAAAAAGACGACCAGAAATTTACCTTTCAAAAGAACACCGTCAGTAATTTGAAAATTTACGATATCTGTCAAAAATTTTAACAAATTGAATACACATTTCAAATATGAAATTACTGATTAGTGATTAGTACCTACGTTATTGCTTGGGTGATTTTTTCTCACAATAAGTTCTAATTTTCAAACAAAGGAATATTCTTTTATTTTTATATATCTTTATTTTTTTACGTGTACCATTTCATTACCGAAAAAACTTTTAATCGTATTTTCGACAGTTGGATGTATTACCTAAAAAAGTAAATTATATCATATAAACGCCTTTAAAGACTTGAACGGTAGGTCTGACAAACCTTAAAAAAATAGTCAACAGTATCAAGTTATTCGTGTTATATATGGTGACTGGATAAATCATCAAAATGATAATTCATCACATCTTTAAAAAGTTATATAAAGCCGATGAAAGTGATGAAACAAAAACTTTATTAACTGGTTTAAGTAGGTTAGGTTAGGTTTAATTTTTTTTATCGTTTTTAATTACTTTATATAACTTTAAAAGTGTGTTGAATTGTCATTGTATTGATTTATCATGGAACCGTTATATATATAGTGTTGAGTATAATTCGACGTCATAACGAATTCTATACGTCATTATGACGGGTAAAGAATAATTCATTCCGCAAAGAGATCGTGCGAAATCGTTCCACTTCACAACAAATTACAAAATACAGTACAAAGCCTACAATACAACAATGACTTAATGCAAAATTGTTTTTAATTGTTAGATTATCATGGAATTTGATATAGCCAGCCCACAAAAATAGGGCCACAAAGATTCTCCTAAGGTCTAACTATTAAAAGAAGGGCAGAGGCCATTGATTGAGCGATCGACTAGGGCTGAGAATAATCATGAGTGTAAGGGTCGCGTTTCTTTCCCTTTGTCAGCAAAGCACCCAAGTAAATCTTTACAATACATTGATTGTAAGGCAGTAGTTACAATATGTTGACACTCCGAGAGGTCCTGGCGCATGCTGATGAGAAAGAAAGTCGTTATTGGGAAATGATAACAGATCGGATTGTATTGACGACGACTGCAAAAGTATTTAATATAAATGATTTATTGTTATGGATTGCCTTTGTAGTTTGTCGGCGTTTTTTAAAACGATTGTTTGATTTCAAAAAAGTTTTTGGTGCTTTGTTATATACCTAACAGAAAAAATATTTTTTAAACAATGCTAATTACTGTAAGCTATCAAAGAACCCAGTAGAAAATTATTCTCTGACTGCATTTTTAACTTCTGGTTTTACCTACTACCCTTCAACGGGTAACGAATATTCAACCCATAATTTCATCTTCGAAAATTTTTGTGATTCGTCACAATTAATGTGATTGAAAATAAAATTTCAAACTAAAGTGACCAAAAAAATTCATTACATTCGACTTTATCTAAATTTTTGGTCAAAGAATCTAATTATCACTTTTTATTTTAAAGGATTAACACGAGCAGTAGACAAATATATAACTTAAAATTATACAAATTTATAAACATTAAAATAAATAAAATGCATATTGTCTAAACGAGGTAATATCAGATAAATAATAAATAGAAGTTTTTCTTTAGCTTTGAATTTCCTACTTAAAGTACTGCATATTTCAAAGAATATGTTCAGAGTGTGATTTTGAGTAAAAATTCATGCATTCTTTTGATTGGACCCCTGACGTGAAATAGGTTGTTACTAACTTGTTTAGGGTGGTATTTTCCTGAGGTGATAACTCACAAAAGCGGCGCTATAAAAATTGTCCAATATCATTATTATAAGGTTTATTAGTTCGAATAAGTCAGGACAGTCGGTGACGTTATTGCCGACTTACAGGATCATGAGCTCAAGGTATGTTCGCCGTTTAGAGAAAGTGGAGACATTATAGTTCCAGAATTCGGTTATTGCCTTATTATCAATAATATTGATAAATACATATAATATGATAAATAAATAAATACATTAATACTGACTAAAACAAAATAACAAGGTAATCCAGTGGAAGATTACTGGATGACGTAGTAAAGCTAACCACCCCACGTTATGGCATCTGACTTACTGGTGCGAGTGCAGTTCTAACTGCGATCCTAAGAGTGAAGATTGATCATAGCCAGCCTCTAACAAAGAAGGGCACCAGAAAAAAAAATTCATCATCTATTGTTTTTTTCCTACAATATTATGTAACACAAGCAATATTTTAAATATATTACCTATAAGAGGTGGTCTATATTCCAGTGTATGTTAAGCATTGAGTAATATATAAATAGAGTCTATATTCCTTGCAATATCATTGTGAAATATTGTTCCCGTGCGGCAAGTAGGAAGGGAGGTGTGGCGGCTGTCAATGTCCCCCGAATCCTTCCGACCGCAAACGAACTCAACGAACGAGTCGAAGGTGACCGGCGTTGCTCGCCACCTCGCAAATTCTCCACGAGCTTATGGTAAAACTAAAGGTTATACCGTTGCTTTCCCTATATTTTCAAGTACGACTTGTACAATATCTCAGCGTGTCGGCATTTTGAATCTATTGCCGGAGTCCTGTGCCCGAGATATCTCACATCGGACAATGATCCGATATGCGCGGCCCACAACTCTAAAAGCTGACTCTATCTATATACCTCATTGGTATTGTACCGGACAGCAGGTGGATATACCAAAATAAATAAATAAATCAATATTTATTTGTTATCACTCATTTTACGAGGCCGAATCCTTTGAGGCTTATCACCGGACGTGTATCATGTGTCAAATGGAATTTAACCGTAGAAACTAAATTCGCTTATTTTTCTTGGTTCCTTAATGCTCTCATGCTTCCTGTTTAGAGATAAGAATAATTTCTGCACATTAACACTTTTAGAAACTGTAGAATTTTAATTTTAACTCAATAAATACGCAAACAACTGGCTCAATCAGTCAGTAGTTGTCCGATGTCATTCGCGAAGTTGTGTTCCAATTGCAAATCCTTCCTTAAGGTACCCCCGTGAGGAAACCGTCATTTTACAGTCGATGTCACTGGCGTAGGTTTCTATTAAATTAAATAGATATTAAATTCGATATCCATAACGGGTAAGGTCTTATTCACATTTCAGAGCAAGTTACGCATAGTGAAAAGTCCATACTTGCCATAAATACAACGGTTTTAATTGCTGTACCCCGTCACGCGTTGCTGTGACTCAGTATGTCTGTGCAGATAGAGAAACAACAGCTTTTACGTCCAACATACGGCACTGTTTTAAAAAAAAGACGTTTGTCCAACGAAAATTAACATTTTTTTATACGGATTGCATGTATCCCAAATTAAATAAAAAAAAATTTAAAGCAATAAAATATAGCAACGCAAATGTTACAATTTATTCCCAACTACTTATGCAAAGGTACCATTCCAAAAATACAACATAATTTCGTAAATAAATAAACCTAAATCTAATACAATCCCATACTACACAAGTAAATATCTCGAGGGTGGCACGAGTTACGCTAAAATAAACACGAAACTAAATAAAGATGCATCTTCGCCAATTGTACAAAATAGTAAACAGACAGCATTCAATAGTACAATGAACATTAGATTCAAATTAAATCTGAAACATTTGATCGGGGGGTAGTTTATTTGCTACCCCAAAACCGAATTCAGAACTACTTATTACCATCCCCGGGCATTATGACCTCGCTGAACAAATAGGAGACAAAACGCCACAATTGTTCAACGTTCATCCTTTTGTTAAATACCGCGCCCGTCAACAGATGGCTGCCCAATGCAGGAACTCTGATGTGACGCAATCGTAAATACCATTATTATTATTTACATTGTAATAAAAAAGGACTGATGTCTGTTACATGGTTACATCAACTTAAACATTTGTAATGGATTGCTTCTGGGTTTGACAATGAATTAAATAATTGGATTGGGTTTAACTGTTAACCCTTTTACACTAGACTTAACGCGACGATTGTTACCATTTTAAAATTTGGGCAAATAAGGGATAACTGATTTTATATAATTTTTCATGCTAAATACCTATAGTATCTAATTCTTATATATGTCAGGTACTGAAAATAGTTTTTTTGCTAATTGATAGAACTATGTATATAGTTCAAGTATAAATCAAAAATTGTGTTCAAGATACATCAAGCACAAATTACTATTCATTTTCCATTCGTCGTAAATAATTGTTCGGTGATTTTTCGCAAAAAATTACAACAAAAAGTATTATGTTTAAAAAATCTCTCTATTTAGGTTAAACGCGACGCTCGAAAAAAAAATAATTCTTTCAAGAAAGGAATACAAATACAATTTTTGATTGAGTCATCGGGAGAATATTTTTTTTGTATGCCTTTGTCGAAAGAAATGAGATTTTATGCGAACAAAACTATTTATTCATATTTATATTGCGTATGTACGGACGCAAACAAATAATTTGTCTTGATTTTGTTAAGAAATAACTTTCAAAACGCTTACTTGAATAAAATAAATTAATTAGCGCCATCTATGAATACATAGAATATAACTAGCGTCGCGTGAAAATTCCGCTTTTGATATTGATTATGAACGTTATTTCTTCACTGCGAATTCAACTTATTAACTTATTTCACGCGAGTTCCTAACTATTAAAACATTATCGGTTCGACGAATTAACAACACAATCGCTGTACCTTCCATTGAAATCAACTAAAATATTAAAGTGAAAAATTACTTCATTAGGTGGAAAACCCTACTTGTAAGTTTTATATGAGGGTGCAGTTCAATACATTGTAAAATACACTATAAAAATAAATATTACAGCTTCAATATCTGCAGTATTCCAAATTGCATCATTAAAACGTCGATAAATGTTCGCATATCGTCAAGATCATTTGCACGCAATATCGGTGATGATTTATCTACATGGGGTTGGATGTGTAGTATTGAAGGGTTGGCTGATATTGCCAATGGTACCCAGTACAGTGCCCAGGGGTAGTATGCATTGCCAGTGCGCGGTGCTGCCTAGAGGGTAGCCCGCCCCTCGTTACGGCCCTTACGCTCCGCTGACCGTTGCATTGTGGAAAGGGGTAGGTTATGCGTATGAGACAGGGTTGGCTTGGATCATAACTACCGTAAAGCGAAGCTACTATCAGTCAAATCACTATTTTAGATTAATCTTTACCACGAATCAGTTAACATTATAAAAACCAAATAATACGCTTTGGATAAATTGAAGCTTTTCCTATTGTTTTGCTTGAGCAGAATTAAAATAAAGTTGTTTATTTCCTTAAAAATAATATTAACGAAAGCTACTATATAAATAAAAATGTATAAGAAAATTTTGAAAGCACGTAAGAAACAAATTTTAAACAATACTGTTTTACCGCCAAGATTATTTGCGACAATTTCCCTTGATGAACTTTTATCTTTCTCATAAAGTTATTCACATAATTAAAAAAAACTTACATCGGGCGTTCCTAGACTCGGTTTGCCAAAGCGATTTTTATGCCTTTTACCCAATATTCGTAGAGATATAAGACTCACATAAGACTAAGAATATATATATTGTTAAATTAAAGCACTGTTTGGTATGTTAAACACATTTTTAAAACAATCCTTTTCCTTTTACGATACCAATGCACAAGGACGCCTCGGTTGCAAGCTGTTGTGCATTGAGTTTGAAAATTTGAAGAGAAAACATATAATTCAGTATCGAAGAAAACAAAATAAAAATGGTTACCACGGTAAGACAAGAATCTATGAATCGCTGTATTGATTAATAAAAGAACCTGGTTATTATAGTAAAACAAGATATCTATTACGTTCTATTGATAAATTAACGAAACTGGTTACTGTGGTAAAACAGGAATCTACTAATATAGTTATATTTATAAATTAAAGATACTGGTGAATATGGTAAACAGTTGTCTACTAATATAGTTCTATTGAAAATTGTATGGAACTGGTTACTATTGTTAAAACAGGAATCTACTAATAACCTTCTATTGATAAATTAAAGAAAAGATAGAATCATCTATTGACAATATTAGGTGCTGGTATTATTGATCAAATCTTGATATCATAATTATTATTTTGTTCAGACCTTTAAAATTGAACACATATCTTTCGCTCGTTACCCCTCCTAAATTGATTTATTATTTTAATTATGTGTTTCATGAATGTTGCCAAATATATAAGAAAATATGTCGATATATCACGGAAATATATGGAAATAAAACATAGTTTTATGTAAATTAAAAAAAAATCGGAGTTTTGTTTAATTTATTTACTTCGTTATTCACTCGTGGGGCTTTTACATTGCATGCGTGACATGGTTTATTTTTTTACAGAAGGGTTAGTAGATAATAAACAATGCTTGCTACACAATAATAACTTACATTATAATAATAGTGGTTATAAAATTATTATTTTAAATTTAAAAAAATAACTTATATCATTGATGTTGCTATTCCAAATTCCTGTAATATTCAAAAATCTGTTAGTGAAAAAATAAGAAAATACACAGATTTAGGAAATGAAAAAAATAAATTTGGCATTCTCAGACTATAAAAATATTACCATTCGTTATTTCGGCTACTGGCATTATACCTAGCTCTCTAATTAAAAATTTAGACGTATTAGATCTATCAAAAAATTTATATATAAAGATGCAAAAGTCGGTCATTTTGAATACATGTAGGATAACAAAAGATTTTTTAAATATTTATGTTGAGGGATCAGTAGGATTTATAGGCCCTGTTAGAAGTTCTACCGAGCCGAACCCTCTGATATGAAAATATCTGGAGACGGTGAATTTTTTTTTTCCCATTTGATATCTGGTGATTTGACGTGTTGTTGTTCTTGTATTGTTTTTTATTTATTTTACTTATATAATGCACTTACATAGTGTTGATTGACTAGCTGATCATTTGTGGAAAAGTGAGTGGAAGGGTTAAGTTTTTCCTTTGGGGAAGACTTAACCCGGACAACTAAATCGGAAGTTTAAATAAACATTATCAATTAAATTTAAAAAAATCAAAAATTATCAGAAATCATATTTGTACATTTGTACAATTTGTTGAGTAATTTTGTTTGTGTGTCTGTCTGTATATGTAAATTTAATTCAATGAGCTCGGATTTTCTTTGAACTTAAGTGTAAAGAATAATTCAGACAAACATTAAATTAGGTCACCTATCTGGAATACAGCCGTGGTAATCTTTTTAGTTACCGCGGCAGAATATAATGTTAACTGCTTATTTCACAATAGGAACAGATTTGTAAACCGATAAAGTACATATAAGTTCACATATTTTCGTGATTTTTTTTTTCTTAACCATTTCGCAACAATAATTGTACCTGTTCGGATTGTGTGCTTTATATAAATTTTTACTTTCATAAATCAAATATAACCTGCGATTTTTCACTGGTCTAGTAATAATAATACAGGTAAGTAGTAATAATTTCAAGTAGGTGAGGGTACTTACATACGAGTACAACTTAGGTTTCACAATAAAATTGATTAGTTATTTTACTTCTCAAATTATTTTAAGCGACTCTTCCATTAGAATCATTTGATGGTAATGGATGGGATACAAGAGTAGGTGGGAATTAGTGATTAATCAATGGTAAAGGTTCGTTATTCTCTTGAAAATGAACACACCTGTTCGATAAAATGATTATTTATTGACAATTTGTTAATTGTCAGTTCGTTACAACAGCTTTGATATCATTTTGTTTGACTAGACACATTCGTTAGCGGATACACCTACGCAATCAATTCCTTGATCCGTCCCTGTCTATAAATCCATAACTTCCGATACGTCTGCCGGAATATGATTGCATATCATCAGGTCCGCAAACACGCTCAGATAAGCCAATCGCTGTCGTGTTGATGGTGTTAACTCAGGCGAACGGGTGCAATATGCCTTGCATACTCTCTACCATGTCTGATCCTACACGAACTCCTATTCTGCCGTTCATTATCCTCGTAGTTGCACAAGCCGATAATAAAGTTCATGCTAGTGATAAGGATATGTATCACATGTACTATTTATGTTTCATAATTTGATAGGCATCTTAACATCCGGCATATCAATTCAACATCTTAAACTCAGAGGTTTTAAGATGTCGAATGTTATCTCAGAGGCTTTAAGGTGTCGAATCTTAACTCAGAGGCTTTAAGGTGTCGGATGTTAGCTCAAAGGCTTTAAGGTCTCGAATGTTAACTAAGAGGCTTTAAGGTGTCGAATCTTAACTCAGAGGCTTTACGGTGTCGAATGTTAGCTCAGAGGCTTTAAGGTCTCGAATGTTAACTAAGAGGCTTTAAGGTTTCGAATGATAATTCAGAAGCTTTAATGTGTCGAATGATAACTCAGAGGCTTTAAGATGTCGAATATTAACTCAAACAGTCTTGCTTTGAAACTTGGAATTGACCTCAGAGGGCCATGTTATTCACCAAGGGCGTACACAAGGGAGTGGGTTTAGGTAGTTCAAACCTCCTCCTCTCTAACCGCAGACCCATGATACTATATCACGGTATAGTCTGAGTTCATATTCATTCGAATTTAAAATAAATCTGAGTCCATTTAACCAGAGTTACAATCACAGACAGACCCACCACCAATATTAGTATTTTTTTATCTTGCGTATACCCGTGAAAAATAACGCGTCGACTCAATTCTGATTTTGAAAATGGCAATAATCGAAATAATTTTCTGTTAAAAATGTAATATTAAAGGCAGGTACTTTATTGCTTGTACGAATTCTCAAAACAAACACTTCCAATTTTGAAAATTACTCTTAAAAGCAAAGCAAAATTTACATAAAGACGGAGTCAGTTTTTTCCGGGATCTAGAGTGGCATTACCGCTTTAGTTAAAAATGCAGGTAACTCTACGAATCTATAAAAATGTAACTAGAAGGCTCTGAAGATATAAAAATACTTTTCAATTTATGCTGGATAACAAATATTTCAAGCATAATTAATGCTTTCCATTGTCTACAACATTGTCACATAACACCGTAATTCACTAGGTACTAAGAATCCACCCTGCCAAAAAACGTTTTGCTAACACGTCAAAAGGGCAAAAAGGGCTAAAGGCTCGCAGTTGTATCAGTGAGGCATTGAGGACCGAGGTTGTTCAGTAGGTACCGCAGTATTTAGTTCTGCCCGCGGCCTTTTGGTAGGTAATGTTTGTTCTGCGGTAGGGGCCCGGGCGCCGCCGGAGCAATCACCGCTCACTCGTGAACTGAAAACTGAAACACCCCGTATTATGCAGTGCACTGTTGAAATATTTCAAATGCATTTACCATTTTTATTGCCCTACACTGTACATAGGTTTGTGGACTTTATTTTTTGTACCGAAGTTAGGTAGGTATGACACAGTGGCGTTCTGAAACTTTAAAAAAAGGTTTTTGATACTTTAGGTTTGTCACTAAAATTTTCTCTCTTCGTATTTTTTCTGTCATCGAGAAAAAATGTGTTCGACTTCGGCGTATTGCCATGAAAACATTGGCGCTTAGGGAATCTACAAAATAGAGTTTTTTTAAATGATGTTGATGATATTTTTTCAAGTGGTATATTGGTGTCTATAAATATATTTATAACTAGGTCCTCATGAAGAGTCTCTGTGTAGGAATGTGTATTTTTTATAGACATCTTGTTACCTACCTAAATTCGAAAAGGTGGATCACTGATTGAACTCTCTTTTCCATCAGGTTAAATGTATTTGGTTCTATAAGTGATAAGTCAAAGTAATATTTTTTATGTCAATACTCTATGTTTACTATTGTACCTAATCCTTCTGGTTTAATACGAATCCGTAGCTTCTTAGAAAAATTATAAATTGATTCGTAAAGAAAAAAAATAACACATAATAAAAAGTTAAATTATCACCTTGGAAAAATAACGAATTTTGTAAGTAGCCCAATTATATCATTTCGAATTTATAAAATATATCCAATTTACACAAATTTTTAAGCTCTTACAAAAAAATATTTTTAAGATAATTCTCGAAAAGTAATAATATGAAATTCCCTGGATGTTGCGAAAATTATTGAAACACATCTAGTTCTCTTCTTTAACATGTCATAGAATTAAAAAAAAATACAATGTTTTTTTAGGTGCTTTTTAAGACATTTTCCGAGAAAAGATTGCTCTTTTTTGTAATAAATCATGCTTTTTTTAAATTTTATCTTGCGCCAATTAATTATAATATTTTTTTAATAGCGCGCTCTCTCTAAAATGCACATTTACTTGTTCCCTATTTGACCCTTCAGACCTCGGAAGGACATTTCTAGCCACAAACATCATATTCCATTATAGTCTCTGAAGGACAGATCTGGCCGGGGTCCATGGATTATAAAAGTATTTTTATAATGCGTGGATAAGTGATTTGTTCATCATTGGAAAGATAAATAAATATTCCTTTCAGTTTTTATCAAACAATTATACATTATTAATAGGATAAAATTTAAAAAAATGTCGAAGTGCATGATTTCAAATTGGCGTGATTTTTTCGTGATTGAACACTTGAAAGTTAAAAACCTATTTATATTTTTTTATTGTATAAACGGCATAAAAAGTGAAGTAACAATTATCTTACTAATCACATACACAAAAGGAATATGTTTTATAATATCGAATACTTTCTAAATTCTTGACGTTAAAGTTCCTAGTTAAAATGTCCCGGTAAGTTTTTTGTTTGAACGTTTGATGTCAACATTTTTTTTAAAATATCAATGTTTTTTTTTTCAAATACAAACATTTCAAGGTCAATTTTTACTAGTTTCTAAAATGGTATTTCTTTCAACGACGTTAAAAAATAAGCAATATGTACCACATTTTAGATACCTCGAGAGCGTTTCGAAATTCCAAGAAATTCATGTCGTTGGGACTTGTTGGTAAAAATATTTTTAAACCTGAAGGGTTAAAATATCCTCTTCTTTTTGAACCCTTACTATGTCGATATTTAATACTAACGTAATTATATGAAACCCCATCATCCGGGATCTGAGTCCAGGACCTTTCCGTTCTGCCACGGAGGTCACCAGATTGAAGAAAGATCATAATATTATAGAGACCTACCCATCTCGCATTCACCAAACCAATTGTTTTATAACAAAGCCTGAATCTTACATTTTTTGTTACACCTCTTCTTAGGTAAGATAGTTGCTGCATTCATTATCACATCACTCGATAAACCGTCTTAATCCAAATCCATCAGACCTTCACCTCTGATGTATCTTAGTCGGTCCCTTAGAGCCATAGAGTTCCAGCTGGCATTCCGCCCCGCTTGCACCGCACAAGGGGCTGTAAAGGCGACGGAGCGTCACGGATGCGAAAGGGGCCGACGCTTGACAAAGCTCACAATGCGCCGCAGATCGCACGTGAAGATTCAGAAAGCGGTTAGCCTCAAAATGCTAAGACTTCGATAACAATGGGAAACAAAACCAAGTCAAGCGAGTCTCGTAAAGAATAACACACGGTTTTTTGTGATTTCACCTTGTTTAGTTGCGTCAGAAATGGAAACCCTTTGATTGAATTTTGATAGCTCGGTTGATAAAGTTTTAGAAATAAATACACTAGCTGAAGTTTCCTACGTTGTCAGCCGATGCTTCACATAGAGTTTTTTTTAAATTCAGATGTGGACAGTAACTTACCTATTTTTATTCTGCTTTGAATGGTGGGATAGGGATGGGATAGTTTTTCAAAATATCACGTAGAAAGTGACCTTGCTCCTCTTTTGGCGGTCAAGGGGTAAAATTTCTTCAGCCTCGAAATTAAAATGTAACTGTAATAAAATCAAATTGAACCAGCCTGCCGACTTAAAATAAAGTTCTTTATGATATAAACCATATTATCAATTCATAAAAAATATATATTTATATTTGAAGTAAATAAATCTTTGAGTAATATTATGCCAAGTCAAGACGATCTGTTTTTTTTACCACAAACTTATTTTTATTTGTATAATGTTTAATGTAATTTATAAATATGTTCTGTGAAACCCAATTTATTTAGAAAATCAATTGTGTAAGGCATTTGCCGTATTTTTTTGTTTGTTTTCCCCTTCCTATAACAAATACGACATCATCATGCTACTTGAGTTTGATTTTCTCACTAAAACGGCCCTATACAAATAATTCAATCATTATTGACAAGTAAGACATCGTCATGCTAATATTGACAAGTACGACATCATCATGCTAATATTGACAAGTACGACATCATCATGCTAATATTGACAAGTAAGACATTATCATAATAACTAATATTGACAAGTTCTGAGATTTTTAAGGAAGCGTTCACATTTCTTCAAAGTTTTAGAGTAACTTACATAATATTTATGGAGATGTGAGTTTAAAATGTCTTTCATCTTGTAGAGGTAACTGGAGAGTAGGAGTCTGCAGGAATTGTAGTTCCCTTAAAGCGGCAGGTTTACCCTATCCATTTATTAAAATAAATAATAACATAATACTTTCTTTATGTATTTATATGGGTTGTAGGTATTATTATTAATTATTTCTGCACTTAAGGTAACGCAATCCTCCATAGAAGGCACGTCTACTATTCACATCAGAAGCTCGCATTCCTCTCATAAAGGTCCCATCAACCAGGAACCCTTATCACCCTGTGCTGATCTCCTTTACGAAATGGGCACGTCCTCAACTGGGGGCCTCCATCCCTCTCACCCCCTCCGAATGGCGTCCTCCGGCCTGAAGTGAGTGAAGAGTGAGGAATATGGAAAGCAGACTTGCCTCGGTTTGTGCTTTTATTTCGTCATATATCTGAGAGCAGATAGGTATGAACCTCGGTGGAATAAAATGAGCAGCTTGAAAGTAAAAAGAGGCAGATGTTTTCAACTATCTTAATCAGCAGAAAGTATTTTAATTTTCAAAAACATCAGGAAAAAGATTTAATTAAGATTTACATGGCTCTTTGCCAATCACTGTGAGAATGTGGTATTATGGATGGGGAAGTGTAAATGACAATATTCTAATTTCACAAATTAAATACCCTTAAAATAATATGAAAAGTTTCTGTAAGATTTAGATCAGAGGTTCCCAAACTTGCCCCATAGACCCCCTGCCTGCCGAATATTGAATTTTCCTAAAAATATTAACGTCCCATGTGATAATCATTTATTTTTTTCCTAAAAAGATTCCCTTCCTTTGCCTGCCTTACAACCGGGTAGCGATATAGTTTCTCTGTTTTTGCATTGTGCAGACAGAGTCGCCCTTGTTTGTGTGAAGTACATTTAAATGTTGAACGTCATTATTTTTCTTTATTTTTTTAACTTTATTTATTTTCATTTCTTTACACATATTATACATATTAATAGATAATATAAAATAACATAATATATAATACCAAATAGTTTACAAAAGAAATGAAAACCCACTAAGGCACTGACTGCCTGAGTGTGGGTAATATAAAACGATTACTATATTTCAAGTACCTAAAGTATAATATACATTAGTAGAAAAAGTTTTTTTTTCGTTTATAGTTATTATAAAAAGTAAAGAGAAAAACATTATGTACAATAATTTATAAAGTTTCAGCAAGTGAGTTGTAGAAAGGATAAATAAATTTATAGTAAAAGCGTTTCAATATCTGCGTCAATCAGCCATAATTTTACCTCTTTAATATATTCTATCTTTTTGTTTATCATTTGAGTTTGTAGTGGTAGAAGGTTAAATGTACGAGGACCAATGAAACTGCTATGCGTCTGCATTAATTTAGTATTGGTTTGGGGGGTGTAAAATATATTATTTGTTCTTTTGCTCATTCTGTTTTCATTTATTTTGAAATTGTTTTTGTTTTTAAATAGATATTTCATAGTTTGTAATATAAATAATTTACGAATGTTAAATAATTTAGATTCCTTGTATAATAGGTCGGTCGAAAATGTTTTATTTTTGTTATATATGACTTTAATTATGTGCTTTTGAATTATTTGTAGAGGCTTAATAAAAGTATCAGGTGCACCACCCCATCCTATTATGCCATAAGTGATTGCAGATTGCACCAGAGAGAAGTAGATCATTTTCAATTTTTCAGCGTTTAAAATTTCCTTGAGTCTATAAAATATGTAGGTTAGATATCTTAGTTTAGAAGTGGTTTGATTAATATGAGATTTCCAATTAAGATTAATATCTATTGATACTCCTAAATATTTTATATTTTTGACATTAGCGAGTTCGTTGCACAGGAAGCACATTTCTTGATTGCAAGTTGTATTATGGATTCTAATTTTAAGGTTGTCTTTTGGTTTGTTTTTGATGTTTTTATAAAAAGGTAAGTAAAATGTTTTGCTTTAAGACAAGTTTGTTGTATTTTAACCATTTTGAAACAAGTGAAATACATACAGTTGCATTCGAAAAAGTTTCTGTCAAATTATTATTACCCTGGACGTTTTTCAAAAACAAGTTGGGGAACTGGGAAAAGTCGCGGCTTTAATGTTTTGGTTCAATATATTAATTGTGAGGAGAAAAGGAACGTAGACTCTATTTATATACCTCAATAAACAACTTTACGATATATAAACATACAAATATCAAAAAATTAATTTCTCAGTCTATTATCAGTATTACGTAAACTGTGTTATTTGTGCTAGGTGTATTGTGTTATGGAGTTGAAGTAAATGGGGGTCCGCTCGTATGTACCCCCATTAGAATCTCGTGGACCAACAATTTTTTTTTCGCTTACATAGACCCCTAGCAAGCCGATATCGACCCCTGGGGGTCCATATAGACCACTTTGGGAACCTCTGATTTAGATCATTAACAATCTTATCAGCATTCTATATAGTTTCTCCTAATTTGCCGACTGTCTCATAAAAACTGAATAGTGATTAGTGTGAATAAGTTGGAGGCACTAATAATAATACTAATAAAAGCCCAATAATTAGATTGTTAACTATTAACAAAAAGCACTATTATCCCAACCTCCTACTTTTTCTTGCTACCTCTTCCACTGGGGATCAGTGTATATTTTTGTAACCATATGCGAAAGCATAGTACATATACATATGTTACTTGTAGATTTCAGATTTTAATACTGCCCTGAAGTAGCTATGGTTTTAGCAAAACCCAGCATTAAGTATAAAAATAAAATTGTTCTTTACTAGGTTATTGTTTCGTTTAAAATTATAATGTGAGATCACAAAGTATCTGCTTCATTAAACAAAATAAAATGGATAAAAATATGATGCTACAAATTCACAATTCCACTTATACAAAATAAATCCGAGTTCATTAAACCAAACTTAAAATCACTCATAGACAGACACACAACTTAAAAAATGCCATATGGATGACCGCATGCGGTCTAGCCACAAATTAATACATAATACCTTCGACGGATGTAAAAATCTCGTTTACTTATTTTAAAACATTAATAAAAAAAACTGCCAAATAAAAAAATTATATATTTTGGTTAAGGCGAAGCTTAATGCCACATCACTATTTTGATTAATCTTTATAAGGAATTGGTGTACATTATGAATACCAAAAAACATGCTTTAGATAAATTGAAGGTTTTCCTATCGTTTCGCTTGAGTAGAGTACAAATATAAAATAAAAATTACTTAATAAAAATATAAATTTAACTACTAAATTATTTTTTTCAATAGAAATATATGAACGCATAAAGGAAACAACTTTTAAAAATACAGTATTACAGATAAGATTATCTGTGACAGTTTCACTTGATTAACTTTTTTCCTTTCTTATAAAATTATGGACCAAATAAATAAAAACCAGTTTTGTGCTTGAAATTGAATGTTTCTAGCCCCCTTTTGTCAAGCGATTTTAATGCCTATTACCTACAATATAAGGTATACCAGGAATATACACATTTTTGGCTTGTAGCTTCCTCTTATCATAATATACACATTATCTATAAACGTTAATCACGACCAAACGTTAATCTCAACATTTTATCTATAAAAGTTAATCTCAATCAATCCATAATATTTCCATTGTTATAAAAGTATAGAATTGATAACATGGTCAAAAGCTATAATTAGATAGTTACTATTTAAATATACCTGTATAAACGATAATTTTATCGATATAGTTTGACCTAGTGGTGAACGGAAAGTCAATACAACGTATGGAGTAGAATTTATTGTGGTTTTTGTCCAGTCTTTTCAACTGGGGGCGTAGCTCAGATGGTAGAGCGCTCGCTTAGCATGTGAGAGGTACCGGGATCGATACCCGGCGCCTCCAAACCTCTCTTTTAAAAATTTATATTAAAAAGATGCGCCAATCATCTTCAAATAATTATTATAATTTAAAACCAAGGAATCTATGAAAATAATTTTCATAATGCGAGATTAATTTTCAAATTAATTAATTATCATTAATTGTGCAATAAAGGGTGACCGGATAAATCATCAGAATGATAAATCATCACATCTTTAAAAATTTATATAAAGACATGGAAAACAAAAACTTTATTAACTGGGTAGGTACTTTATTAACTTTATTAAGTAGGTTAGGTTAGGTTTAAAATTTAAAAAAAATTTCATCGTTTTTAATGACTTTATTTCAATTTTTAAAAGTGTGTTGAATAGTCACTGTGTTGAGTTAGCATGGAACCATAATAAAGATATCAGTGAAGAGGTGATCGATTATTTCAATATTAATTTTAATTTAGGTGGCGGGTTTGGGTACCGCTACCCCGGGAACCATTTATTGAATAACCAAAACCTCTGCCATAGATCACCCCAAGTGGTTCGCTATGTTTGGTGATTTAGCAGGGGTGCCCGGATTCATTGGGTGAGGTATGTTCAGGATGCACCTGATCGAGAGAGGCTGGCTTGTGGAGACCATTTGACCTCTCCAACTGATCGCCTTTTGCAGCAGTGGGAGGGATATTTTCATATGTCCGTCACTATTGGACACACTGATCGATAGATTCCTACCCAACCCTCATAACATTTTCTTTTCCAGAACCTCATATTATAACTTTAAAAAAAATCCCCACACAGCATTATAAAAGATGACATAGGCCCTGAGTGATTTTTTTCCTGAAAATGATTAATGTAAGAAAATCGAAATAATTTAACGCCAAAATTAATTGACCAAAAGTTCACATGGAAAATACAAAAGATTATGTTTCGTATAGTATAGGTATTATATACCTATATATATCACTTTAAAAAATGATAAATCAAATGCCGAAATTCTTTCGCAGTGTTTTTCGTCGACGATTTTGTCTGTTTTCATTTGCGAAGCACCTCTCGACAATATCAGCATTTCAGACAGAAATAATTCGATTATAAATATATAGTGATTTAATTGTCCACATTTTTATCAAAAATAATTCCTCAGAAAAATTTACTGGTTGACTTTATCTGAAACGCACAGCCTATTCGCCTCATAAAACCAAAAACTTCACATGAAATATTCAATTAAAAGGAAATTCGTAGACACATAATCAAAACACCTTCCCATTACTACACACCAAACACAACAACTCTCATCCAAAACCTTTCCTTATTACAATGTGTCGTGAAATTCCTCGACTATTTTATTTTCATGGATTAGCTCCTAATGATGAGTATTTCTTCAAGTGACTCGAGTCAGCGAACCGATGTTTGAGATCATCCTTTTCTTTCTACAATTCCCTCACTAACTACCCTCTTGTATAGAGAATCGAAGTACGTATTGATAATTTGATGGCCATACACTGACAAAGAAAATATGTAGTGTATTTTATATGAGATTTCTGAGGATGAAATGTATGAATAAGTATTGGCCCATACGAATATGTAAGGATACCGTATACCCAATTGGAGAACTTGAGATTTGCAATGGTGGGGGCATGTGATACTACATATTTTAATTTAACAAACAACTGGAAGAATCGAAAGCGAAGTACTCCCTAAACCTATTTAATTTAGCTAAAGCCAATGATGTTACAATATATATAGACGCGCTGTAGAAATTTCAAAGTGGTAAGCAAAAAGTACGTCAATTGTAGTGCTTTTGATTTCATAGTTGTAGTACCAAACTGTCAAGGTCATGTGCTACCTCTAAGTTTTCAAAGTGCTAAAATGCCATCATGTGTAATGAGTTTATTTATATGCTTGCAGTAAAACAACATAAAAATGAGTAGTAACAACGAGTGTCAACCGACACCACTCTAGTCGGCCTTGAGGCCTCTCTTTGACGCATATTTTTATTACGATAACGCCGCCCGGTGCTATCATTAATTTCGTTCATATACATATATTTCTTTAATGTTTACTTTGTCACACATCAGCAACGTTTGAATTAATAATTTACTGACAACATATAAATGTTTTTACTTGCCAAATTTTATCTTAATTTTGTGAGACAATAACAAGTCTAGATATATTTTAACGTCATTCTCTAAAGCCAATATTAGCTGTCGTTTTTTATCATTGTTCGACAGATTAATCATTTGATTAAATAGAAGATTTCTTATTTTCACATTCTTAACATTTAGGAAGATAGGCATACAAAAAAATTACGATTATTTAAAGAGAAATGAAATACTTATATCTACTGTTTAAGAAATTTCATTCAACAGCACCATTCATCTATCACGCTACTCTGTGCTGTCTGTGCTAGAACATTGTTCTGCTGTGTGGGATCTAGAAAGTCATGGCGACGCCTACCGGTGTCGTTTTCAGGCACATCTCTATATTCTGGTTCTTATGAATTTGAATGAAGAATGAACTCTTGCTATTTGCCAAATAATCACCATTTCGCACAGACAGGCAGAGTTGTTAGACCGCCATACACATCTGCATAAACATCCGCTTTTGCAACTTAAGGCGATGCACTACGTCGTGTAATATTTTAAATTGAGTCGCTATCAATAACAACCCTTAAGTAGATGGCGATAAGGTTTAAATTCCCGCTTAACACCATCCGCTTGTTTTGATTTATACAAGAAAAAAACATGGCCAAAAAGTGCCTTTTATTTTATTTTGTGGATGTTCAGGCATAAATATTTTTTTTCGATTATTTTATAAATAACTTAATTTGTCTCATTAAACAATAAAATCATAACCGAAAATGGGTTCGTAAGTAGGAGATTTTGAACTTTAAATCAGTTTTCATAGGCCTTTACATCATTTTTTTCTGGGCTTATAAAAAGACTTAGCTAAAAAATTCTCGATTATTTCAAAGGCCAAGATGTATTCTACTCGCAGTATTTAATAAAAGCATCTGAAACATTTCTAGGCGACCAAATTTTCAAACCAAAAACACATGATTTTGCATCACTACGTATGGCAACGCCTTAATTTAAAAATTTTAAACTTACTTTTATACGAATCCTGCCATCATATCTTCATCCTTATTCAATTTCTATCTGAATTACTCTATGATTGTAGTCTGCAGTGTCTTTCTAGCTCTACGTAATATGTAGTATTACTTCAATAACTTGTTATGTTTAATTTGTTCCAAATGATCAAAGCAGTCCATTGTTGTTAATTTAACAAAACCAGTTCCAATAAAACCAGTTGATCTTTTTAATCCGTTTGCAAGAAAAGTGAAAGTGTACAGATAAAGGTGACCATTAACGTCACATCGTGACGTATTGTTTCATTGACAAAGAATTGGATCATTGAACAAAATAGTTAAGCTGCATGTTATTTGTAACTGGGGGCGTAGCTCAGATGGTAGAGCGCTCGCTTAGCATGTGAGAGGTACCGGGATCGATACCCGGCGCCTCCAAACCTTGTTTTGTTTTGCCAAAATTTGATGGATTGAAAAATTGTCAATAAGACTGATTAAAAGACTTATCTAATAAATTGATAAGAGAATATACAAAGTAATCTTTGTACTACTCAAATTGAGAATCTTGTTTTATTTTTGTACCTATCTACTTATTTGTGTGTTATCACATTTATCTTCAAACTGATAACTTTAAGGAAGCGCAAAAACATATTTATTTATTTTATTTTATTTTATTGATACATGATTTAAGTGGTTTTTTGTGATATTTCACCCTCCATGCTAGGGATGATCCTGTGTTATGTCGGGTGAATTTTACAGTTTCCTGACATATAATCTATACATTACTATAATATGAAAAAGAAAAATGATGTAAAGCTAGTTTGGGCTTCCAAGAAGAGAATGGAGAAGTTTGAGAATTATAAGAAGATGAAAAATTTGAGAAATTATTAGTAAATAGATCACCCAAATTAATTATGTACATACTATACCGCTAAGTTAGGGAATAAGGATATAGATATTATGTTTTGTCTGAAAGGTGATTAAATTGTGTAGAAATATTGAACAATCATTTTATTTTATTTGTATAATATTCACTACCCTGAGGAAAATAATATACCAAGGGACCTATGTCATCTTTATTTATGCTGTGTGGGGTGTCTTTTTAAGAAAAGGAATAAAGGAAATTCCGGGAAGGAAAAAATATTATTAGGAATTATTACGAATGTTGGGATACTGACTGAATGATGTCCAGGAGGTAGAGACGTATGAATCCATCGCTCCCACTGACTTCGGTGCAAAGCGATGGGTCGTGAGAGTCCGGCAGGAGAGGTCAAAGGTTCTCCCGCAACCGGTCCCTCCTGTTCCGACCCGTCACGCAGAAGATGGGCAGACGCATACGCTGCCTGGACACCCCATAAATCCAGGCACCCACATAGAATCACTTGGATCGCTATAATTAACCAATAATGATATCCTTTGGCATAGGTTATCATTATTATTTTTTATCCAATGAATAGTTCCTAAGTTTAAAAAAATCACCCAAAATTTTATAATCACAACATTCTGATGTCGAGTGGAAGTGTTGTGTTTCCGCCAATTTTTCATATGCTAGTATTTCATTTGATTAATGTGTTATTACCCAATTTACTATATATAGTATATTTTCTGCACGTTCCAGAGTGGAAAATGCTTTCAGTATCGCCCTGGAGTAAGACCACCATTCAGAATTGAAACAAATATTTTGGCCATGTTTGGTGATCAGATTTGAAGAGCCAGGTACTTTCCCACCTTCCTCTACCCCATCTTATTTCCCTTACAACGTAATACAACTGGGGATGCCATAATCTCACTGGCTCCAGACGGTTTGGAGCAGTTGGGACTATTGTGCGGTTTCATATTGAAAAAAATTCAATGCAGGGTGCCCCGAACAGTTAGCTTTTTCAATCCCTTCAATACCGATCGGTGCATCCCCGGGGGACCCCGGGCATATCGTTTTGCCAAGCCTACTGGTCGCTTTTCCGCTCAACAACTTGGCTACGGAAGGGCTTTTTTTTATCTCCTCCATCCTTAGATATGGGTCTCTTCAAAACCCAAAGTCGCCCTCTCTCTTCACAATAAAGAAACCCCACACAATATCTTGCCTCATTGTGACGTTGTGTCAAAATGAGGCAAGCTTTGAATTTTACTGTCTCATTACCACGGTACCATTACTTTCTCAGTGAAATAATAAAAACAGTTTCGAGTACAGATGGATTGTATTAAATTGCCACTGATGAATTGTTTATTTTGCTAACAGTCGCTCTAAATATGACACAACTTACTTAGTTTCCTTCTAATTTGTATACGATCAACATATCAACTATGCTATTCCGATCGCGTTACAATAAACTGATTAAACCACTATTGGCTGTGTTCAAATTACTATCAATGGGTGTGTAATGTAACCGCGCTGCATTCCGAATATGCTGTAGTATCTATCTACGGGAAAGTCGTTCACGTTATAGTTGATTATTGATATTTACGTCACGTAATCCGGTCCAAAGATCGATTTTGTACCAGTAACTTGATCTAGTATTGAGTGTTTTCAACCGGGGGCGTAGCTCAGATGGTAGAGCGCTCGCTTAGCATGTGAGAGGTACCGGGATCGATACCCGGCGCCTCCAAACCTCTCTTTTGTTTTTCCAAAATTTTATGGATTGAAAAAATTATCAATAAGACTGATTAAAAGACTGATAAATTGATAAGAGAATATACAAAGTAATCTTTGTACTAATAACCAATTCTTTTTTTTGGATTTTGAAAATATCCCCAAACGATCCTCAACTATGGCGACATTTGTTTTCGAGTATCTATTACGAATTTAATGATTCAATCTAGATAAATTCTCTACAATTTATTAATATTATTTTTAAATACGCATTTTTTGGCTTTTTTAAATAACACATTATAAAGCATAAATACAAATTTCATAATCTTACTTGCAGGTCTTACTAATGAAATTCTTACACGCCCGTTCAACGTTGGTATGGTAAAGTCTACCCGTGCCCGGCCTAAGTACGTTTTAACCAAACAAACACGATGGTTATAAGTAAAGTTCTTCACTGTTCAGAAGGTACTCGCCGCGTAATATTTACAAAGCGTTAAAGTACGGGGGTTAGTGTAAAAGTATAACTATAAAAAACATTAACATATAAAGTTTCTAAAGGTACACACTACTACACAATAAGGCTTGACGTTGAAAAGCAGCCTTATTGCTGCTAAACATGTAGGTATCCGAATTGATTCTGTTCAACAGCAAGATTGCCCTCCAACCGACATAACCATTTGTAAGTTAGTCTGCAGCCGGGAGATAAAACAGTATATGCTCTCGGTGGCGGAGATAATCGTCGGGAACATAGAAATGAGTGCTCTTCATGATAGCCTAGTTTTCAAACTATCCACTTATCATTTATTTATTAACGGACATCGTCCAAATTATAAAATAATAACATGAATACAGTAAAATGAAAAATACAGGAGTAGACAAAGGTACATGAAAGCAAAGACATAAGGCAGATATAATATAAGAAAATAAAGTGACAAGTCGAATCAAGTCAAGACTACGCCGTGGGTCAGGACCACGGGACACTTATAATACTCCGTCACTTGTTTAGCGACTGGCAAAAATCATTCAGACTTATCCCAAAAAAGTTAAGGTTTGACTTGAGTTGACCAGTCTACACATTCTGGACAATGGTGAATAATATCCAAAATTTGTCTATTGATGGTTGAGGAAAAGCAGTTCATTATTTCTGAGTCTGTGCGAGGGGATATTGAAGGGAATGAGTTGCAGTAGAGTAGGTGAATCAATAATATATATAGGTAGTTATAATAATTGTGTAGCTATGTGAACTGCATATCCCTTCTGACCAGTAGATGGTTCATTCGAATATACCCAGTATATAGTTAGTAGTATAAAGCTAGTAGGGAATAGTACCCATTCATCCCGAGGTAGAAAAATCTCAAAAATTTCTTCTGATCTCTCTCAAACATGATGTAATATTTAATTTTGCGCGGGGTAGTGGCAATACTGCGAACCTAACAAAAAAATAGTTTTTCACTGATTTCCATTCGCATTTGATGAAAAATTGATCGCCTAGAATTTTCTGTTTGTTAATACTGCAAGTATAACATGTTTCTGCTTTAAGTTTTGGGATGTAAAAATTATTTGAAATGTCGAATTTCTTATACACAGTGTCTGGAATTTCATGGTACAAGCTGGAAACTGGTAAATCTACATCACAATTGAATTGAATGACATAGAAAAACCAACAAAAAATTTCAGACCATTTAGATTTTTAAATTATTTTCCTTTATTTTCTGCTATAAAGTGTCTTTTGGGTCTACGATTGGATGCATTTAAAAATATTTTTCACACTTTTCGTCTCAATTTACTGGAAATGAATGCACCAATTAAAAAAAATTGTACAACAAAACAGATTCCAAATTGATATAGAGTACTTGTACTACGAGTTTCCGGACAACGTGTATATTATGTATTTTTGTCTGATTTGTTTTTATTGAATAATGTAAAAAAAAAAGTTCTTTAATTATGATTGATAAACATTTCAGCATTTGTGCCTACGCATAATTTCCCATAATTACAAATATACGCTTTTCGTAGACATTTTTTTTCAGTTAATCAAGTCAGGCGTTATATGGCAATTTCAACCTTGTCTCCACCAACGCAATAAGTGTGTGATTTTGTTCGAATTCCAAGGTCATTCAGAAATTGCTTTGCTTTAAACAACTTAAAAACCGAATATAATATATTATGTACTTAAAAGATTCTTACCAAAAAAATACTAACGAAATCGGAACCCTAACTAGAGAGTTTTTTTTAACCCCCAGACCTCTGGTATAACAATTACTATATTTGTTAAAGATGCTGGCAGAAAGTCTGAGAATTTTTGTGTATTTATGCTTCGCAATAAAATTCAATTAAATGAAATATATTTGAATGTATCCAGAAACTAAAAACGGATTTTAAATGTGATGAAATATGCTTTCAAAGTTAATAATTAGATATAAACATATAATTTTTGAAATATTTAAATTTTGAAACAAATATAAAAAGTTTTGAAAATGTGGCATTTTCTGTACATATTCTATCAGGTGAATGTATTATAAACAATATTGTCACCTCATATAAAAATAATTTATGAAAACTTATGCATAAATGAAACCCACATAGTCGATGCATTCTCTTAATTCGTGCATATGCAGAGTATAGTTGTATGATATGACAATGTTTGTGAAGCCTTTAGTATTTCTTGTTTTTGATCCAGGTATTTTAACTGCCTTGTTTATTATATGATAGTGTTACATTTATACTGTCGCTTACTTAAGTTCTCACATGAGATTATAGAATTACTTATAATTATTTTTTTCTTTTCTTTTTGTCTTTTCTTGAACCATAAAATATAAGTGCTTTTTCTGACAACAAACAGATAGTTACGCTACTTAAGTCACCTGTAATTTGATAATAACAGTTATTTATGGGTTTTACAGATTGGCATCAATGAAAAATTATAATACATTATTTCATTAATACGTCATTTAAAAAAAAATTTTTACACTTTTCACTTGTAACTTTATACCTTTTTTAAAGACACATGTTGTGCAATATGTTTTTTCTTACATTTTGTATTTTTACTATTTCTTACACATAATACTTTGTACTTGTAACTTTATACCTTCGTTAATGTCACATGTTGTGCCGTATGTTTTTTTAAATAAATAAATACAAAGCGTGGTGTTCTTTCTTTCTAACACTGTTTAGATCATATTTCTAACCATGACAGTAAGGGTGACACGACGATTTATATGAGGTCGTATAATCTGTCCCCAAAAGCGAACAAATTGACTATAGCTGTTTGTTCGAACAAATTCGAATCGAATCGACCACTCTCACGACACCCGACACTCACGGAGGAATCCAATCGTACCACCCACAACCAAAACTTCACTCGCTCAAAGACATTTTTCATTCCTAGGCCCAAAACTTTGCAACTTTATACCTGATGCTTGGAAAAAGGAAAGCATAGGTGCTCTTCGTAAATCGATCACTGTCTGGCTTCACCAATTAGGGAGAAAAGAGTGTGAACTCACACTTTTCCAAAAATAAAACAAACAAAATATCAAACACATTAAGTAAACAAGAAAATAAACAAAACTAAAAAAACCAAACAACAAGTTAACATCAGTCTTTATAACTTTTTGCTTTTAATCTTTTATAATAATATTTTTTTTATGTATCATTATTTTTAAGTTATATATATATTTTTTTTCTTTTAGTTATGTATGTATTATATTACTTTTCTTTTTTTTTCCTTTCCTTTTTTGTTTTTGTTCTTACAAAATATGTATGCGTGCATGAATACTAACTCAATTTTGACTGTCCTAAAACGGGAATTCCTCCTAGTTGGGCAGTCAAAGTATTTTTATGTATATATACATGTGTCATTGTATCATCACCTGTACTAAATAAATAAATAAATAAAATAAAAATAAAATTATCCCAAGGGGTTATTACGTTCCATATTGTTCAAATAAGGATTAAATAATAATCCTTTAATAACCACCTTATTAATGTAATATATTTTTATAACGTTTGTATTTGTAGGTAATAGAAGATAAAAGGCTTGGAAACGAACAATATTCTCTCAGCTGTGAAGAAGTTAATAATATTCCGCGATAACAAAGCAATTCTGTATTAAATTATTCATACTTAAGGCAATATTTTAATCCACTCGAAGAATTAACGAGACAGGCAAAGATTTAAATTGTGTTTCTTATTTCAAGTTTCAAACAGCAGATTTCACAACAAAATATAAAGGATGATGAAAACTTAAAAAAGATTTTAATGTTTTTTTTTAAATAATACCATTACTTTCCTAAATTCTTCAACACTATACGAGTCCAAATTCTGATAACATTATCGCAAAATCAATGATTAACTGAAAATGTGCAAATCAGGTTCCGCTCTTCAAAGCTTCTGTCTTCTATGTTAGGTAATTGGTTTAGTGTCCGGATTTCCTTAAAATTATACTAAGGTTTCAGATTTCACAGGAGTGTTTATTTTAATCAAGCCATCTTGACGCGAACTCTTTGTTATTTTCATTTTTCATTTTACAAACACCCTTTGTTTGTAATATACTTAGATACCTTCATGAAGTGGAAACTGAGGAAATCTCTATAAGTTTTGGGAGTTGTAACAGATGCTGTGCTAAGCCTAGCGAACTTCTTTAAATCCCGTCAAGATTACTGAATCCTGTAACTGGAGAAGAAAGTTTTCGATGATTTTATTTATCTTAAAAACATACCTTATCATCATATCAACTTACCATGTACATGTTTTATCTTGAGTAGAAAGATTTTTATCGTTTTTAATCACATCATAAGTAAAAATCAACAAATTAATATGCACGGTGTCCAGAAATTCGTAGTAGGTACTCTCATTTGGAATAGATTTTGTGGTATCTTTTTTGATTTGATTTCTCGTTTTTGAGTAAATCTTGTGCGAACTTAGAATTTTTTAAGTCGAATTTGATTTCATTGCGGATGAAGCAAGAAGTTTGTGTAATGGCCGATTTTTGTATCTTCTCTGCCCATCATGAGTGTGGGGAAAGGAAAGTTTATTAACTAAGCAAAAATTATCTTTTTAACGCTTGTTTGTTTGTCTTTTTAATAAATCAATACATAAAACATCAAAAATAAAGGTTTGGAGGCGCCGGGTATCGATCCCGGTACCTCTCACATGCTAAGCGAGCGCTCTACCATCTGAGCTACGCCCCCGGTTGAAATAACCATACTGCCGACTTAACACTTTTTAACACTTCGAGGTCGAGTTATCCAATTTGGACTGACGCCAACAGTCAAATTCACAAAGAACTTGTGTGTAAGAGAAAGGTCACTATATTTAAATTCAATTTAAAAATACTCTTGTCATTTGAGTTCCATTCCCACACAACGTTAAAATATATTTTCATCAAACGTGTTGAGTTCTCACCCTGGCCCTGCCGGTCAAATCCTCTGCTAGGTAACTCACCCAATGATAGCAATTACATGATCATTTTCCTCGCCAAAAATATTATCGTGATTAATTTTTGAGGTATTGTGCTGCGTTGTGCTTCCTCTTTCCTTAGCCAGCGTTTCCTCCTTTAGACAGAACGAGTCATCTCCAAAAGGATCTCAAAACACTTTCAAGCATGCAAACTCGGCCATCCGAACAAATCGGCAATTGCCGAGCATTTACTTGAAACCGGCCATTACTTTGAATTTGTTCCTGAAGTTCTGAGAAGGTCCAAAACGCATCGAACACGCCTAATTATGGAAGCAATTGAAATCCACAAAAACGTCGTCGTACCTGGGACGAAGGGACTAAGCTTAATAGTTGGTATCCAGTCAACTTCCGAATGGTTTTATTTTTACTTAATTAAATTATTATTCATACATCTATTTTAATGACTGTACGACTTTGTTCCATTTAGATATTTAGATCAATCTGACGGATTTTGATGTTCGGATCAAAATAATAAACAAAAGAAATTTGCTATTATTACTTTGTCAACATATTCAGGATATATATATCAGATAATCCATATGGCAATCCATAAAAGCAGTGTAAATTTCATTGTAAAACATTGGTTTGGTTCCGATACTAAGCTCTGCCATACATTCTGCTCTCTTAGATCCAGCTTAGACTTGGAGACTCTAAGAATTATTTTCCCCTTTTTCAATCCGTAGAAACATATGGTATTGTAGAATGGGGTGGTTTTTCTGAATCCTCTACCCATCCCTCAAAATAATTATTTGCTAAAATAATGATCTTACATATTCGCCAGTTATTTGTGAAGACAAGCTTATGCTAAATACGTAAATTTAACCTGCTGGTATCATACAGCCGCTTTTCATCAAACCTGGGATGAATGGTACCTAAAACTATAACCTACATTTTCGTACAAGACAAAGTATTTTAATATTTTCCTTCCTATCCGAAAACTATAACATTTTTTGCCAATTTATACGTTCTCCGTATTCAAATTTGGGTCGTTATCCAAGATGGCTTCTCGGAATTTGCAGAAAGCAGACAAAGTTGCGGGCTGGGGGGCGCTGGATATAAGGGTGGTTTCCTACGTTTTACGACCCCGTGGCTCGTTAAGGCGACCTCGCGTCTCTCCTTTACTGCCGTACGACCATGCTACCTCTTGGGGTAGCGGTACTGCATCATATAGCCAACCAACAACCACTGTAATAATAAAATATATGCAAGCTTCTTTTTATGGCCGAGTCTCTGTTATGCTCGATGGACGAATTAGAACCAAAATAAATATATATTTTTTACTCGTAACTACAAACACGTATAAATTTGTTATGGTGTAATAAGGTTCTAAGAATTAAACTTTAATAAAAAACGCTATACTATACAAAATATTAAACAAAATTAAAACACATTTTTTTGAAATATTGGCACTCCAAAAAATCTTTGCTAATCTTAAGATTAAATGAGACAGTACACTCATTAAACATAACCTAAATTATATTATAATGGAATTCCACCACGAATTATCGGTCTCAAAAATAGAAATATAACCTAAATTGTTATTATCTATACTCACAGATTGTTTGTTGAGAAAGGTCATTTGGGATGAGTTATCAAACAATCAAGATTATGAATGATTTTAATGAACATGAACGTGGTGCATTCCATCCTACGCAATAATAATAATAACTTAACATTACTTTATTGTAAGATAAACGATTACTAAAAATACGTGATAAGTTTAGTGTACAGTGGTTTATAAATAATATAAGTACATAAAACTAAAAATAGAAATAAATTATATAAGTACGTTAAATTAAATCAACAGACTGGAAATTTGTCAAATAAGCAGTAACAATAATTCCGCGTTCTTCATGTATGTATCGTTTCATTGCTTGTTGTCAACTATTTCTCTTGTCAAAGCACAGCGACATTGGATACAATCTGCAAAAATTATGGCACATTCACAATATGACATTACTTTTGCCCCATTTTGAGTAATATGTATGAATAGTATTCTATAAAGTTGAAAATCGCAAGAAAAAATTGTGAGAGCAGTATCAATTTGTAACTATCAACAGTTTTTAAATGTACACTTGCCTACTGCAGACTTACCTTCTTTCGGTTTATTTTTTCTGATTCAACTCTGTGTGCAAAAGAGATACCTACATATTTATGTCTAGGCCTTAACATGTTCAGCCTCTAATACAAACTAACGTATATAAGCCATCGTCATAATAAAACGCAAAACTACAAAATAATGCTTTTGTGCGTGGGTATTAAACCATGACATCATTTCTTAAAAACTTTTGAAAGTTCTACGAACAAATAAACTTGTGACTGTTAAAATCTTATGATTACAATTAAAATATATTTTTATCATTCTTCATAAAATCCCATAAACTTTTTTAACGAAGTACACTTTTTATAGCATTTTCTACAACAATGTGTTGAAGGTTGTAGTCACGCTTTGAATTAACATAAAACATTCAAACTTTACTAAACCTTTCTGGGTCCTTCCTGTTTCCGGCATTTCCGGTCTAAATTTAAATATTATGTTGCTTTAAAACTATTTTGCTGTAACTATTACGGGGGGCGCGCTTTGGTTAAAATGTAAAAACTTCCGCTGGATAACATTATGTAAATTAGTGACATTATGTTTCTTTTCTATCTGCTCTAACCCTTATCCTAAAGGATTTTTTTGGTAACCTTAACGAATGAATAATTTAACTTTGTATATTTTTATTTAGTACTACACAAAGTGGTTTCAATACTACCCCTTTTGAGACTGTTGGTAATAATTTATTTATTTTTTTATTAGAATGTCAAGAGATCCTGGGTTTGATTCCTAGTTATGACCGTAACCTTTTTTTGTATTAAGTATGTAAGTATTCTTCTTCAATGATATACAAATCACAGTATAGAATTCCAATAAAAATGTAATTGTTATTACTGTTTAACCCCACTTTTTGACATGAAATGAAAGTTCGATTTACAATGTGCAATTATTGTAGAATTGCAGACTATAAATAAAAAGAATAATTTGTAAAAACATTGAATTATACGAATATAATAGTGAATCGATAAATAAAATGTATTACTTAATTATTTATTAGTACCGACTCGAATCGAAACTTATAAAGTCATTATAGCAAAGTATATATGTGACAAAAACACCGTTTAACGGTTATGAAGTGATTTTTTAAAATTATTTTTCTGTGAGTAGTTAAACAGGTGATAGTTTAAAAACAATTATAAAAAAGTTAATAGGTTCTATAATAATTAACAACAATTTTCGAAAGATGGAGGTAGAAGAATTTTTTTATATTTCGGATGATTATCCTTCTTAATTCATGACTATAAACTGACGTAGCGAACTTGGATTAGCCGCACTTAGATAGAAATTTGAAACAAAAAGATGTGCACCCTTCAGAATATTAACATTAAATTACTATGTCAGTTGGGTTCTTTACTGTTATAATATCATCAGAATAACATTAATATTAATCTTAAAAAACACATTTTTATTTTTATTATATTATATTTAAAAATCATTTAGTTAGACCCTTTAAATCAATTTCTTTGCAAATATTTCCACGAAAAGTCCAAAATAGGTAGTTAATAAAGTAATAAATAAAAAAAATTTAAACTAGAAACTCTAAGATTCAGTTTAAGTTATTTTACTACAATGGCATTATGAACCAAAAATCTCAATTGTAATAAGTCTGATATTAAAAATTGTTCTTAAAATTTTTCACTGTCGAAACCCTGCGATTGTTTTATTAATTCACGCCAGGGTAGTTTTCAATAGCCGCTCCATATTGGCCTTGCAACATGTTGCCTTCATCCCCTCGGATAGAACCTTTCAGAAGAGAATTACGATCCTCCAACCCCTCAAACCACCCCTCGGTCACCGTGCTTATAAAATACCGTCGTATTCTTCTGCCTACTTCACAGTACGTAAGTACTTTGTATAAATGGAAGATAGAAACTATTATCTAACGTTGAGTTATCTTTTATACAATGTAATATTTTATAGAGAAGACGGGCACATACTCTGTAAGGAAGCAGATGATGTTTTATTTATAATAGTGGGTACTTTACTGTGAAACCCTTTCCTTAGGCTGCATTTCCTGGAGTTTTGATAAGCTATAATGTAAAGGATTTAATATGAATTAGAATCCTCTAGAGCATGAATAAAAATGCGTTGATTTTTTTGATTTGTTAAATTTTACTACGTGTTCGCCTTTTCAAGAAGTTAAACAAAAATTCAACCGAATTGTCGCCAGGGTCGAGCCCTATGCGGGCGCAATTGAGGCAAGGCGCCAAGGATCCAACGCGCTAATGAGCCAAGGCGATAAGAATATCTAATACCTATCACAGAACTCCTGAGGTTTTTATTCAGTAGTTCAGCTCAGGGTCGGCCCTGCCAGTGGCATTTAAATTCGGGTACGGTATAAGTAAGGAAGTAGGGCTCATAAAGAGTAATCATACTCATAATTTAGTACAACTTCAAGTCGTAGGTAACAATGATAAAAAGTGAACTTTGTTTTAACTCTTTACTTACATGGTGCGAAAACTATTAGAAATATCTTATTAAAATATGTATGATATTTAACATGCGTAAACCTACATAATAACTTGAGGAGAATCTATACCACAAAGATATCAAAGGAAAACAAAAACTTTATCAAGTTTGAGCTTTTTTGTGGGGAAAGTTTAAAATCATTATAATATTCTGGTTTTTAACGCCATTTTGATATATTTTACAATTATCTGTGATCCTAATTTTTTGCTGATTAGGTATCAAAATTGCTTTGCTGATGATACGTCACTTGCGATCAGGTTTGACTCATTAATATTCGTAGTAGTATTCGCAAGTTATTCCAACAAACGAATTAGATGAATATTTATGTAAGAATGTGTTAAAGAAAGTCATCAATATTCTTTTTTTTGAATTTATTGGTATCTACGTGCAACTGATGATTTTAATTCATCCACTTAAAAGAAAATCAACTTTTATATTGGCCACGATTGCAAGCCACTGAGCAGTAAATGCATGCATATATACAGATTTGGTAATTATGTATGACTCCGAGTCATTGTCTTATTCGCAGTCAAATTAAACCAAATAAACCGCATGAGAACTGGTCGTTTTGTATTATGTGCTTTTAAGCTCTCCTTCAACAAGCTCGGCCTACCGATTTTAGTTTTTCCTCCTTTCTTCAACACTGGTCACTCCAAATTCCCGATTCACACCTTCTCTCATTAAAAAAATCATCCACACAGCATTCCTTCATATTTTAAACATTTTTATATTGCACATTATTAACATTTACTACTGCTTCATTTGTTTGAGTAGATACTATACCTACATATATACCAACATATACGATTTCTGGAGACCCGTAGTACAAGCGGATAAACTCGCGAATCTACATCTCATGGAGAACCCAAAAAACCTTTTTTTATCAAAACATTTATTTTGATTTATAAATTTGATCTGACTTCGGACTAGATTTACTCGACAACGAAAACTCAAATCAAAAAAAGTCACAACTTCAAATGTGACGCTTCTACTACGAGTTTCCGGACAATGTGTACCTATATTCAATTCGATTATTTTACCTTCTCAAAAAATCACGATAACAACAATTTCAACAAAATCTTACCTTGCTATGTTAGTAAAACATACCTATGTACGAGTATATCCCATCAAAAGACGCAGTTTTTATCCAGCTTTAATACTCGCCTGATACAAGTAATCCCCTGAACTGGCGGCTCTGTGAACTATGCAGAGGTAGAGAGCCGCAGAACACAGGACATAGAACACAGAATACAGTCTCACAATTCTCCAGCCGTAGCCACGATCATCCAAGATTAAAATCCTCGCTCCAATAACCACCGCCATTACTTCTATTGTTGTTTCCTGGTCGTAGGGGGCGGTTTCTCTGTCGAAGTCTTATATTATAAATCATTTATTCGCCAAAACTTTTCCGGATAATACAATCAAGTAAACACTAACCGTATTACTAAATAGATTTTTTCACGACCGTTTAACGTTGGTGTGGCAAAGCCTGGCTTAAGACCGTTTTAACTAAACAAGCTCCATAGTAATAAGTTAAGTTTTTCATTGTTCTGACCTTACGCGCCGCGTAATATGAAAATAATGATTTTTTAGTAAAGCTGTAAAAATGTAAATAAAAAAAAATATATTATACATATTAATCAACCAAATTTTCAAACTAACCTAAGCTCACCTAACTCATCCTAACCTGCTTTACCTTACCTCTACTAACCTAAGCCAGCACAAACCGCGATTTATGCTGAGATATCAACCATTTTTATTTGTTTCGCAGACTTGGTAGATATCAGAAAAGGGAACCCTACTGAGGAAGACTGAAAACTGAGATATTATCCTATAAACGTAGGTACAGCATGTAAAAACTTTGCAATAGAAACTAAAAAAATCCTTGTAATAATCAACTAAAAAACCCAAAGCAAGCACAACAATTTGTGGTATTATATATGAAATGACCACGTTATAAAGCTACTGTTAAACCTCAATACTTGATGTTTCCCATTTTAAAAAATGCACACCAAAAAAAGTGATACAAAATAGAGGTTTGGAGGCGCCGGGTATCGATCCCGGTACCTCTCACATGCTAAGCGAGCGCTCTACCATCTGAGCTACGCCCCCGGTTGGTAATGGTAATCTATAATTCAATAATTTTGTATCCAACTTCAATATCCTCCATGCGATATCAACAACTTTCACTCTCCCAAAGGTCAAAGAATAAACATTAACAGGAGCTGTGCACTACCCAGGAACATGACAGACAAGAGCCAAAACACAAACACAAAGTTGATGTCAGCAGCAAAAGAACGAGTTGACGTTATTCGTCTTTCTTTATAAATTTAATCCGAGTGAGTATCTTGAACACGTATATAAACACATCCCCTTAGCGGGTTAAACGCCTTAAAATGATATCCAATCAGGCAGTGTAGCTCTCGATGTTTTCCAAAATATAGCAAAGGGAGCTCTTGTGATAATTCATACAATAATGATACAAAGGCGAAAATGAATAAATGCTAATTGTTAAAATCCGTTTGACTAAAGATTGAATCTTCCAACTCAGGAACTAAAGTCAACAACTCTGCCAACTTCGCCAAATGCCGATCGCGTAGGACAGACATTTATTTCGCATGTTAGCTGAAATGCATTGTCATCGACAACAAATCTATCAGATGTCGGGAAGTGGGTTAATTTCCACAAAAATGTGAGTGAATTCAAAAGAGATACATTTAAAAATACTCGATCCACATTAAGAAAATGTTTAAAATTTATGATTTTGATAAGTTGTTAGGCCGGTTACGAAAAAATGAAACAATAAATAACAATAAATAAAATAAAATAAAATATGTATTCATATGCATATATGTATATAATTCGTTTTTAAACAAAAATAAATATAAACATTGGCGTCTTGGCTGCTCCTTGATTCAAATGATTTAATTTATAAAAGTTTTTTTCAAACACATGAATAATTATTCAGTCTTTTTTTGTAAATTTAATGTAATTATTTTTACAATAACTAAATAATTACCTTCTCCTACAACTTATTTTTAAGTTTTTGGCAGTAGGTACTTACATCTTTGTCTAGGCTTTTTGTATATTCTCATTTGACATAATTTTCAGTACCTATTTCTACTTTGTATACTGATGAAGACATCTATTTTAGTAAAAATGTTGATAATTTTCATCAAATATGTAATGGATTAAACAAAAAATGTTATTACTTTTTTCTCAATTCATATTAACTTTAATAAAATATTAAAATGTGTAAATTCAATTAAAAAACTGGTTCTCAACCAGAAATGGAAACTATCGATGCGCATGCGTGATCGTTTCTTTAAATCCCGCCAAAATATATCATTATTATACCTACCGCGAGACACAATTGGGGTAGTTTTGTGGGAGGACCCACGTACATACACCTAACATACGTACATTCAGACACATCTACCCAACTACCCTACCTACCTACCTACACCTATCTGGGGATGGAATGATTTTTTAATGCGTAAGACAGAAGTGTTCAATGAAATTTTATATTTTTTCTTGAGTTTTCTTGGAGGAATGATTTTGGTTTTTATCACCACAAATTATAGATAGACATACTGAAAATACGAACTAAAATGAATCATAATCCGCATTTACAAATTTTTACACTGTGAAATATTAGTATTGCTAATTTATTAACATTTTCTACAAATTATTCATAATCCCGCTAAATACGGAATTGTAGGCCGTTTTCTGACAAACTTTTATTATATTCCCAAAATAGCGGAACATGTGTTCATGCACTTGCATTTGCCTTGATAATATACTATGACGAAATGCTGTTTTATCTGGATTTTTATGACGTCATGTTCAGACATCGTGTAAATACAATCGTATTTTACTAAAAATTCATTAGGAAACCTATCAATTCATTTGTTAAGGACCTCAAACCCCGTTTTTAGATTTGAATAGATTCTAAATTAGCAATATTCAATCTCAAAAATTTTTATCCGTGTAGGAATATTTTTACTTATTCATATTTTCAATCGTTAAATTTTCAAATTCGCTCACATATCGAATATAATATATAATAGACTTACAGATCGTACATATATTATAGATCGCTAATTCTCACCCGGTAATAATTACCGGGTGATATGTTGTGGGATGGCTAACTGCCACAAATAATACATTACAAGGAAACATAATATCAGAGGTATGTACACACAATGTCATATTTAATATCTATAAATTATTTCATGATTTTAACTAATAAAGTACTACTTTGTTTATATATAAATAAATGCTTTAGCCAATGTTTCGTGCATTTTCTATGGCGCTCTAAATTAACTACATTTTTTAAATTTTAAGTTACACCCAGTTTTATGAAAGCTTAGATACGTATATGATTATTTAAAAGCATTCCGGTACTCTAGTAAATCGATTCAACAGATTCTGTAATTTTATTTGATAGGAAAAATTCTGTAAGTATCATATCAACCTCTCAGAAAATATTATTTTTATAAAATAGGCAGTCGAGTAATTTCCTTAATTATTCGAATGAGTATTGGACATTGTTCCGTTCCTTATAACCTTCTTAAAATGCTTGTGCTTGACTCCTCAGATTGTACATTCTATGGTCAAGAAGTGCTCACTTTAGATCACATATTTTTTTGGTAGTCCCTTTCTAAACAAATAGCCTATTTTATATCAATCATTATCTAGAATTGCCTCCCCCTATTCAACATCTGAATTTCTGAATTCGACTGCAATCTTAAATATAATTGTTAAATTTGCCAATTTAAACTAAATTAATTTATAAATTCGCCTTCTCTCCCTCTCTCCATAATTTTAAAAGATGGCTTAGAACACCCTTGAAGGGTAAAAGCCAGAAATATTTAAAAAAACAAAGTTAACCTCATTCTAAATAGTTGGACGCACCTTCCATAAGAAACATTTTTATTCATTCCCTTAAAAGATTACCCGAGATATCGCAGACAATGGCAACAATCAGAATGTATAAAAAAGATGATTTGGCGCTTGGATTTTACAAAAGTAATATTATAAATATATCGTGGTAGAATTATTACCCCACACAATCCACTGTGCGTTCGCGAAATGGGAATTGATTGTGGTTTTCTCCATTGTGGTTCCATTGTGAGAAATACGAGATGCGAATTGAGAATTTCAATTCTATCCGCCATTGTTAAGGAAAGTTTTTGGATTAACTTCGAGATATTATATTATTTATGAAAGGAGATTTAATAAGAGATTGAAAATGGAAACCATAATCAAAGCAGAAAGGTGAAGACTTGGCAGAAGAAACTATAACGAATAAAATAGATGTATTTACTTGCATACCATGATGCAATTAAAAAAATATTGATTTTATTAAATGAAAAAAACTTTTTATTTTTAAATGAAGAAATTTAAATCATTTAAATTTATTTATTAAAATTTAAATTTAAGTTATTTAAATTTATTCCCCAACCGAATTTAACAGCCTCCGTGGTTGAGGGGTAAGGCTCTCGACTATCTAGCTAGAGGTCGAGGGTTCAAATCCCGTTGTACGCAAATATGTATTTTTAGATTAATTTGTGTTTTTCACAATTTCCTCATATGAAATAATATATGGTCTATTTATGGCACATTCCAGAGTGTAAAATACCCTCAGTATCGCCATTTCAGAATTGTAACGTTGCTTGAAAAGTCTCTTCCCCATCTCCTTCCCTTCTCCATGACATTCAGCCTCACCACATACCCCAATTGGGGATGTTATAGTTTCACTGGTTCCAGACGGATGGGAGGAGTTAATGAAAAACAAAAATAAAACGATCAAGCTTCATTAGGGAAAATTTTGAAAATGTACATATTTTCTGAAGTGTAAATATTTTATGTGTTAAAGTCAAATAAATATTATGTACCTACCTACTACTTATCAAAATAATAATACAAATAAATAAATTAAACCACTGATTGCGAAAAACTAAGTGTATTGATTCTTACTTGATCACTAAAAACACGGAACTGTTCACTTTATAAAGGCCTCCAAATGTTTAGTGTAGTTCGCACTTAAATAAAAAATGTTCCTAGATTTTAGCATTTAAAGAAAAATCTTAAAATTATATATCTTAGTAATAAGTATTAGAAATAAGCAAAGTGTAAATTAAAATGTAAAAATCTATGTTATTGCATGGAGAAAAATGATTACGGCTTTTTTTATCAAGATGCTGTTATAAATGTGACTGCATGACCATTTCCTAATAAAATATTAGTCATTCAGAAAGTATCTGAAAACGTGTTCACGCAGGTGGCCTTGTCTGAATAAATATAAAGGACGAGTTGCGAAAATATCATTATTTGTCAGAACACGTATTCCAAATTCCTCATAACATGTTCGTGCTTTACTGATGGTTTATTATGAAATTTTTCACTCGTTATAGGCCTCCAGTCCCGTTTTTAACAGGAAAACAAATAATTTGATCAGACTTTTAATAAAATAACAATATTTCAAGTCAGTAAGTTTTCTCCCCGTGTTAGATCGCAATAAGTGGATCTTTTTAAAATTTATTAAATAAAATAAAAATTCCATGGCGTTAAGAAAATATTATGGAAAAGTGAGATTTTAGAATGATTATGACAAATGCAAAGAAATCACGCGATGAATTAAATTATTTTCGATAACTGGGCAGAAATTATTATTATTAGCTATTTTGCAACTCCCCATGGATATTGTATTATTATTATGCAAAAGGTGGTTTTTACCTTTTACTTTAATGCGTTTTGGATTTTTAGGTGTTAAATACATACCAGTAAAAAAAAAACAGTGACCGCGGTAATGGAACTTTAGTATCTGCCCATTACAATTCATTGTACGCGTATGCAGTAACCAATCCACCTCCAGCCTCCGGGTCTACTTGCGGCCTCATCAGACGGATTGCGGTAGCAGGATTCATTGTTAAGCACTTTACTCTAATCCCAATCGCACATTTGCTTCCATCTTGCGGACAAAGAGAGGCGGCGTTGGTCAGAAGAAAGTACGAATTTTCTCACACTCGATGTTACTACCTACCTTTTTGGACTGCTTTCAAATATTTTTTGCAAATTCACGCTTTCAAACGCAATTTATTATTCAATCCTTTTAGACGTGAGAAAAAATATTTAAAAACTGGAGGGTACAATCTATAGTATTTCTTTCTTAGCTCGCACGGGCTTTGGGCTGCCCTGGGGGTAGTTATCTTATTCCTCTCACCTCCGAAATATTTTTCCAATCTTTGTGACGCTGACCTTAATATTTAGTGTAAAGTAGATATTATTATTTATGAATCTTCTGGCGTCCAGCTTTGAACGTCAGCCTCCCTCAAATAATCCTAGTTTCCTATTCTTTGCTATTATTTCAAATACATATTAGTTATGAGCCAGCTTAGTATAATAATATATTGACGGTTCTTAAGGTTACAAAGGTTGTAGGTAGGTAACAACATCATTTTACAAAATTTGGTGTAAGTTGATTTAGAACGAAAATAGAACACCTTCCCATTGTCGACACCCAAATTACTGATAAGTATGATTTAAATTATTATTTTTCGTACTGAAAAGCTTATAAAACATTTTAATAAGCTAGTAGTCACCTATGCATTATTTAATGTACAATAATTGTAAGTTTCAACCCTATAGCGCTTATTTCGACCACAAAAGCTAAATTGTACATGGATCATTGTACTTCGTGGACTATATTTCATTCACTATGGACCTTGTTTTATGGACTATAATATACCCTTTATGGACTATGAACCTTGTTCATGGACTTTGGACCTTTTTCATGGCCTATGGACCTTTTTTATGGTCTATGAATCTTCTTTTTTCTAGGACCTTGTTTTGGTACTATGGACTTTGTTTTTCGGATTATTTGTTGGTTGAATCTTGTTTCATGAACAATTCACATTGTTTTATTGACTATATACATAGTTTCATGTACTATGAACCTTTTTTCATGGACTACGGTCCTCGTTTCATGGACTATAGACCTTGTTTCGTGTACCATGTAACTTTGTTTCTTGGATTATGGACGCAGTTTCATGGACTGTGGGCCTTGTTTCATGGACCACGGACCTTGTTTCATAGAACACAAACTTTTTTATTGTAAATAGCGCAAAAGAGTACCAATTGCTTGGAGTCAGTAAGACTATGACATCCCAAATCGGGGAAGTTTGTGAAGCTTAAAGTAGTGCGGAGGGGAAGAGGATGGGGAAGACGAAGGTGATTAAGTACCTAGCAACGTTTCAATTCCGAAAGGTGGTTTTACACAAGGGCGATTCTGAAAGTCCACACTGGAACGTGCATTTGAACGTGGTATATTTATACCATAAAGGGAAAATATATTATTAAGGGACGTACTTCACTTACTGTAACCAGCGATTCCTAATACTCGTATTATTTGTATAGTGTGTCTTTTCGATGATTTCGTAATTTTCGTGACATTTTTATGTTTTTTGCAAGCACAAAGCACAAAAAATAATTCTTTCACATGTCGTCACAGGTCACCCAGCTGAATAACCGCTGATCCTCGACCCTAACTGTCCAGTATCTACTGATGTTTTAATGTTTTAGTTGCAAAATTAAAAACATTAAAATTGTGTCAAACAATGGCAGGAATCACAGGTTCAAGTGAGTCAAGTACCTACGACCTTTAAAACTGTATACCTTAATTTAAAAGAATAGCCGAGTTGTTAAATAACACAAATTAATTAATTAAATTAAAAATGTACTTACAGATGCCGGGATTTGAACCCCCGACTTCCGGATTGCTAGTACAGAGCCTTACCCCTCGACCACAGAGGAACTTTTTTCAAGGACTATGGACCTATTTGTGCCTACTTGGGAATACGAATCAATATTATCACAGTGCAGGAATAACGCTCGAAAGCATCCACGCGTTCATTAGACCGTGAGAACAATATCATTTCAGCCGCTGACAAAGCACCTAGGATCCTTGGTCAATAATAGAGCCTTTAACTGTGAACTACTTTGCAATCCACACTTTTCAATAATTGCATTCTAAACACCCTGATAAGGAGGCAAAAACTTTAAATGTGAATTGTAATGGATAGTTTGTTGTTGTTTGTTTGTGAGTTTTATTTCGTCGTACAACACTTCTGCTTTCGGCGCCCTCCAAATGGTATTATTCAATTGTTTACTTTTTTTTCTACTTGCCGACAAATGTCTTTGTGCAGGTTTTAAAAGAGCCAGTTAAATGTGGAATACATTTAATGGGTGTTTGTGAATGTAGAATTGAATGCGGTGTTTTTAAAAGGGGGTGAAATAGAGATACTATGTCCGAGATTTAGACTGAGATATATGTGTAAAAAAACAAAATGGTGTCTTTGCATTTTTAAATGGTTATTGTAATCCTCTAATTTTATACTCTATTTTATATCTTATTATCCCAGAGCTCATCGTTTTGCTGCTTGGTAGGTGGAATCTATAATTAGATTTTTTTTCTTCACTTTTTATGAAAAACTATTACAATGCAGTAAATTATTCACATTCCTCCTCATTAGGGTTTCCTGATCCGAAGTGGAATTTAGGTAGTTGTGTTGATGCTATTCATACATAATGATTTCTTCAACTTCGTTTCCTTGTCGACCTCATCTTTGTGTTTGTTGATTTTGTCATGTTCGTGTTGGTTAATTGACTCATCTTTATGTCTGTAGATCTCATTTTCATGTAAGTTGATTTCATTTTCTTCGTGTTTGTTGCCTGTAGATTGTGTTAGTGCCACTTAATATTTTGTATGTTTTCCTCATTATTGTACATATTTTGTTATCAGCATACTATTGATAGATATCTTATAAACATATACTCTATGACACAATAATATATTATAAAATTAAGACTAAAAACGATAAAAAGCTAATGTACATTACGGAAATTTTCCGCAAAACACATCAATATCTACCAGCAACTGAAAGTCAATCAAGCATTAAAATATTACATAGGCATGTTGTCACTTAAAACACCTCCGCATTCCAAGACACCTTTCCTTAATGTGAGGTCCAGCTTTGAGCACAAAGCACTCCACACACAATAACACCCCTCAATGCCCGAAATACGGACTGTATTTAATGCCCATCGAGACACGGCCAAGTGCACAAATCTCACATCTCTTGAACCGGGGCTCTCAGCCGGACTTTACGCTTGGCCGGACTAAGATTCCATCGGCAAGATGTTCTATCTACTATATATATATAGATATTGAGAGTAACTTCACTTCTACTAGCTAGGATCAAACTGGTCTACCGCCTTGGATCAAAGGTGCCGGCTAACTTAGGTCCTCTGAGTTTGAGCGGCATTCGCACCTTTGTAGGTCAAATGTATCGCATTGTTGTTTGTGCAAAAGTAACCGAAATGTTAGGATTCTGCCTAATTGGGGCTGTTTGTGATTTTGGATAAATGGCTGAGCGTTGGATATAGATGCGGTCATCTTGGATGATCAAAAGTATCTTAGAATATGTCATGAGGGGGGTAGTTTTAACGAGTTAGCAATGAACACCTTCAAGGAAAGGAACTGGAATCGAAGCCACTGGGTTAATACCATAAATATATATATATATATTCATCTAGATAATATTTTAGAATATAGAAAGAAAATAATATATTAGAGGATTATGTAAGTAAACAAAACAAAAAAAAAGTATATTTATATTAGTACAAAGAAAGCCGTGAAGAAGAAACAAAAACAGAAACAAATAAAAAAACAGCAACAACAAAAACACAAACAAAAATCTCTTATGCAGTGTAAAATTATGTACGGCTAAATTTTATTAATTAGTACCGTTTTATACTTGCATAGTGGCATATTAAAAACATCAGCAACATTAACATAAGAGTTACAAATGGTGTGTAGCAGAATTGTAGCCTAAGACCGTAGTATAATTGTCACAATATTACTACATACTAGAGAAACCTTCATATAATGATAGAAACATGAAATTAATAATTAAAAAATTTATACAAGAATATAAGATTAAATAAATTATTCTGTTTTTTTACGTTCAACAATTTCAATGAACATAATAAAAAAATCATAATTTATTGATTATAAAGGAGTACCAAGTCTTAAATTAATGCACCTCAAAATTTTTCGTTGGACTTTTTCAGATTTGTTATAGTTATATGAAAGTATTATAGCAGAGTTTTCGGCCAAAAATGATTCCTAGATCAAGTATTTTGAGCACAGAGATGAAGTCAACATAACGAATAATTATTTATTATTGGATGATTAATTTTGTACAACCTCATAAAGTGGAATTTATTCATTTAGCTGAAGTTTATTACCAGAACACTATTTGAAAAAAAGTTATTAAGGTTCTCTTGCGAACTAACGCAAAATGTACACATCATTTATGGTCTTAAACAGCTTCATAGCATCGGCAAAGCGTAAAATTTCGACACCGTAGAAAATGCTGGTAACGTCATTAATGCATTTGATAAATAATAATGATCCCAGGTGTCAACCTTGGGTGACACCGCTGGTAGCAACAAATTCGTAAGATAGATTTAAAAAAATTATCTATTAGATAAGTAACTGATCAACCATTTGTAAGCATTCTTGTGAAATGTAGATTCTCTACTATACGGCCTCCTTAATTATGCTATTTAATGATAGAACGTCCAAACCCTTGTCCTGCCGGAAGGAGCTTCCGGAAGGACAATTCGACGAGTGTGCGTCCTGCCAGCAGTACGCAATTTTTTGCGGTTTTTGTATGAATATAAGAGGCTGTCCTTCTAGCAGTACTCGACTTTTATGCATGTTAAAAATAGGCAGAGGTGACAAACTTTCTGTATTTTATTTAATAAAATTAGATATGGGCGCTTATTAACATAACAGGGTAGAAAATAAACAAGAAAATGAAAAAAAAAACGAAAGTGAAAATTGTATTTATTTTGAGAAAATTAAAAAAAGGTATAATAAAATAAGACATGGGCGCTTATTAATATAACAGGGTAGAAAATAAACAAGAAAATGAAGAAAAAAAAACGTAAGTGAAAATTGTATTTACTTTGAGAAAATTAAAAAAAGGATTATGCTGGAATTCCATTCGCGATATGGTAGGTGAAGCAGTTTCTTCCTGTCTGTGGAGAGCATAAAACACATCGCGGACCACATGTCTTGCAAAAAAAGCTCGCCTTCTGCTGTTTTTTGTTGACTCTGGAGCAAACTATACATTTGCGTTGAACTCTCTTTCTGTCATCTGATTTTGACAGGGCCTCAAGAATGTGTTCTCCGCTGTGAGCGATGTTCTCGTGTGGTGGCGGCTCATTCTCTTGTAGGTTATCATCGTCATTAATAGTTAGAGCTAATACCAGGTTGGTAGTAAACCACCTGTGAGACACCTGATCATGTTCGGAGCGAAAGAAATTATTAAAAACCAAATACGCATTCGTTTCTATAATGCCCAGAACTGAGGCATATATTCTATGTTCCCATTTTTGTGTGCCCCAAGCTTTCTCCAATGCCAATCCATCCTGCCTAATGTGATTGTGAATATCGATAGCCGCAGCCCCGTCAAAATATTGCTGGACTAATTTAGGCCGATCGACTTCTCGGTAAAATAAATTTCCTTCATCGTCCCACCTTCTTTTGCGTGATGGCAGGCCAGGCAGTGTCGTTTCGCAAGTGGCTACAAATGTATGAATCTTTTTGTCTCTCCAGGCACAGGCAGTGAGCTGCACAGAGTCTTTTTCTGCTGTACTCACAACAGATGCCCCCTTATGCGTAGGACACTGAGCTGCCATCTCAGACACAGGATAGAAACTATGTGCTGTCTTTACCAGTCCAATAAAATACAATCCAACTTTGAATAACTCCACAGCTGTTTTGACTGAAGCAAACCAAGAGTCACCAACTATAACTCTGCCAGAACCATACCATGGCTCTGTCAATCTCAAAGTAGTTGCAGTTCCTGCGCCAAATTCTCTTTGCCATTTCTTCGTACTCATTGCTTCTTTGCCCTCATTAATTTCCATTCTGATCATAATGTTTGTGTCACTATCACACGCTGTTTTTACTTCACAACCGACTCCTTTTGGTTTTCTTTTAATCTTCATAACTGCTGGCATTCCGTTTTTGAAGTACGCACCCCTTCCATACCAGGCGAACATGGATTCATCTACAGTTATTTTTGACCCAGGATGGATGGTATCTTTTAGTTTATCATTCACCATCGTTACTAATGTTCTAGTGTTACGCCATTTATCAGAAAAATCAAGGTCTGAGGATTGTGTGAAGCGCAATGCCATGAGAATGATCTCAAATCTTTGGCGGCTCATACCAAATCTTTGTCCAAAATTTGCAGGGGGATATATTCCATCAGAGGTGGTATTCCAATAGGATCGTCGATCTGGAAGTTCTTGAAGAGTCATAGCATATAATATGCCAAAAACAGTTAATAATTCCTTCTCGTTCAACAGTTTTTGTCTTGCTGGAAACGAATAGTTGGTGCAATGGACTATGTAACTAAGCTTCTCTCTCGGAAATATCATGAAAAATGCATCCTTGATACTTCGTGCGGGCCCCAATGGTACTAGCAAGGTAGCTTTGAAATAGCCTTGTTGTCGTTGATCGACACGTATTGCTTCATGAAAAGTCCAGGTAACACCCTTTGCAACTGTTGTATTTCGAGCAGAATTTACGTTGCTTGTACTTGAATTCGGATGTACTGAAATACTTGTCTCGTCATCTTCGCTCGAAGAAGAAGAACCCGATTCAGACGATGCTGAAAAAAAATCCATTATTAGTGATCAACAGACGCAAAGGGGTGTAGGTACTCAATATATTTAAACTTAAAATTATTTTCCAAATAAATATAAGCAATAATTATTAGCCAGAAACACCCATACAAATTGAAAAAATCTTCCGAGAAGAAATAATAACCGCCGACGCGTCGCGACGGTACTCACACCCTCCTGATTTCCGGTCAGGTGATCGATCCATTGAGCTACGCCGGCCTATCTCCTGTCCCGTCAAATTATTCAATATGTATTAGAAATATTTCGTTCAACAACTATTGCTTATTTTATTATTTCACCTAAGAACAACATACTTTATTATAGTAGGGAAGGCAATTTTACTTGCTAAATTCCCCACTAGATAGCGTCGCGACAAATTATGTCTACATTTTATTGGTGAATACTTAGAATTGTCAAATATTATTATTTTTCGTCGTCGGCAGTTATTATATCTTCTCGGAAGATTTTTTCAATTTGTATGGGTGTTTCTGGCTAATAATTATTGCTTATAATAATTTGTAATCCTTTGTGATATGCATAAAAACCTTGTCTTATAAACATTAATAAAGTTTATCAGTTAAAAAATAATAAAAATATTTTTAATACACACACACCCAGGCACAGACACACAGGCAAGCACGCGCCCACACACACAGACACGCAAATACATACGCATACATACCCATACAAGTCAAACTTAGCAAAGTTAATTTATGTTGTGCCTGTCAAAAAAAAATTGTCAATCACGTAAATAATGGAAACGAACAAGCAACCTCCAAGTACTATTTTTTCTATGGGAATATACTAGGCTTACTATAAACGTAAGCCTATGAATAAAATAAGAAAGTTTGTACTTACAATGTTCTTCATTTGTATTTGCTTCCACTAAATTGTCATTTTCGGTTTCAGCAATTAGAACTCCAACGGGCACGGTTGATATTTTTTTGTCAATTTCCCAATATACCCTTGCATAATTGTTTTCTAACTTTTTTACAGTGCCCCAACAATAACTAATGTCGTAATTATCACCAAAATGTTTGCGACTCCATGTGTTTAGGCCATCATTTTCGTCGAAATACGTGGCTTTGACGCGAACGCGGACCCCACGTCTTATACTCGCCGCCATTTTGGCCAGACTGATCGCAGAAATACGATTCAAAAACTCGCTGAATCAGAAAGAGACGCACTATGCAATGCAGTTAACGGCATCCTGCTAGCAGGCCTACAAAGCCGCATATAAACAAAAAACTTACGTCCTACCGGTAGTACGTAAAGTCCTGCTGGCAGGACGCTGGACGTTCTATCATTAATGGAATGTGCACTTAAAATGTTGAAAATATATTTTCTATAAATGTCAATGTCTGTTTTTAATTTTTTTTGTTAATTATTAGCACACATGGTATTTTGTTAGGTATCTGTGTTGTCACTCCTCGTATCTTCTTTTCAAGTCCGCATATTAGCATATCTGGAGTGCAAACATTCTCCTTCATACCCCACATACCAAAGCATATTAGGCTACCAAATTACGCCCCCAAACATCGTGATTACTCAAGCAAGGAGTTAGTGACCATTGAGGACGCACTATTATTAGCCAAGCATTGTGTGCAGAATGCAGAATGCCGGAGGATAATCACATACATAAAACATACCTACAGCCATTTGCAATTATTATTATTACATTGTTGTAAAATTGAGGTGCCTATATTTATTTTATATTTGAATCTTTTTTTTCATTGTTTTACATAGGTAAGGACATTTGTTTTGCGTACTAGGTATAAAAAAATAACATTTATAAAATTATAAAACAAAGTTGAATAAGGGGAACCCACTACTTTATCAAGTTTTAATGTACCTATAATTTGAGTTAGCTAGGCTTAAATACAAATTACATAATATGTAAATCACACACAAAAAATGTGTAGGAAAAGAGTTTCAACGTCTAAATCATTCAGACAATTATTTTATTTTATCCTTTCCTAATACCGCAGCTTTGCGCAATTTGAATTTGTAAAAATGCGGCATCTTCCTAGCTGCGGTCAGGTCACGTGGCTGCCTGGCCCAATGAGGACAGAGGAAAGAGAACTTGGGACTAGGGGTATATATCACCCCATTGCCGCGTCACTTATTGCCCTCGTCTGAATGGGGCTTTAATTGAAATACCGGCTGCGTGCGGTGCGGCGTCGTCTGTAGGTGTGTCAGAGACTTTGATGTTATAATGTGTGGATGAGCATTATTTGTAGATGCAATCTGGAAGACGGCGGAATGCTGATAAGCAGTGTAAAAAGTGATCAAGTATTAAACTAGGAATTGACACGGTGTCCAGAAACTCGTAGCACAATCAGGAATTCGTAAATCCTTTTAGATAATATTTCACAACTTGAATAATATTATCGTATTGTCCTTCAATTTGACCCAATTACCAGCATACAAGATACCAAAAGCCCCCAAGTTAACAATGTATTTTAAACATTTGGATAGTATATAGGTGGTAAAAATCTGTGTGTCCAGTTTTTCACTGGTCCTCTCGTGTCCTGTTTAGTGTAACCACTGTTGTGGGATTTTAATTGAAGTATTGACCCCCCTCGGATATAATACTGAAAATAGTGACAGTCAATAAATAATACGACTAGATAAAGTTATTACAAGGAATAATTTGGCACTTTTTGAAGTGAAACTTCTTTACGCGCGTCATGCAATTTCGAGGACCGGAGTAAAACCGACTCATGACCGAAACGAAAATGCGGGTACCCCCACCACCGATTAAAGTTCATTTGATCTAGTCAAAGTTTTGAAGTAACATATAAATGCTTCTTAGCTCATCCCGACAACTGGCGTTGGTGGTGTAATGGTCAGCATAGTTGCCTTCCAAGCAGTTGATCCGAGTTCGATTCTCGGCCATCGCACATTATTTTTTTGTTTTTAACGCCTTTTTCATTCAATATCTTATTTTTTAGTAGGTCAGAACATTTTTTAAAAGAAAATAATATTGCAAAATAATAAAAACACTTATCTCACTGTGATAAAACATTACTCCGCTAGAGCGCGCTTTGCGTTATTGTGTTGGATTAAAATTATTATCTAATCCGTATATTATGATAATTGTATTACATTTATTTAATTAATTTATTTATTTTGATAATATGTAATAATTTACAGAAAAAAAAATTAAAACTATCTCCCTCTGATAAAATATCCGTTCGCTAGAGCGCACTACGCGATCTTGTGTGGGATTCTATTTCTGTACATTGTACATTATTTTTAAAAATATATTATATTTTGGGTGTGATGTAGGTAACATTATAAAACATAACAAGCTCTCATATTTTCAGAACCTACATAATATAATCAATTTATGCGGCTTTGCTTACAGTTGGTGCTCAGCGTGGTTGGCTTTCAATCAGTTAAGCGAGGTTCGATTCTCGGCTGTGGCATTTTTGAAGTGAAACCTTGTTGAGGTGGGGGAGCCGCTCACGAACGTTCTCTCTCTTCTCTTCTTTCCTCTCTCTCAGACACCAGCGAACTGCGCCACGCCAAGCATCAGCTGAAACTAGAAGTTTCACTTCTGTCTTGCGTAGGCTTGACACACCCACTTTTTTATTTTTGTGTCAAATTCTTTCGTGGAAATTGACACCGCTCCTAATTTCTTTACGTGCCTTTTTCACCTGGGAAAACTTAGTTGCAGCTTTTTGTTTATTATATTTATTATTATTGTTTCCGATTGTAAAAAATATATTAAAAAAGAAGTTTGGAGGCGCCGGGTATCGATCCCGGTACCTCTCACATGCTAAGCGAGCGCTCTACCATCTGAGCTACGCCCCCGGTTGAAATTTATTAAAATAAAAACAGTTTTATTAAACGAATCACGATACTGTGTTGCGTCGATCCAGTTAAACTGTGTCCAGTGCATTGTTACATACATCCGCCGAAGGTTTAGTATGCGTATTTCGTCAGTTGATCTCGCAGAGGCACTTTCTCTTCGAGGCGTTGACCAAAGAACGTGCGCTGAATTCATAAATGCTATTCTATCAACCAGGGTCGGTTACGTTTATTGTTGAGAAACGTATAATTTTAACATTGCAAAGAAAAAACAACAATTGAAATGTTAATTCAAATTTAATAATTGCCAATAAAATTTCATATTTAATAGAAGCTATGAATTTACTGATATTAGAAAAATTGCAAAATAGCTGTGATGTTCGTTAGTCATGCGTGAAATCTGTTTCTTTGAAATAAAATTTGATTTGAATTTAAGAGTCATTTTCAAAACTATAACTGATTGTGTGAAGAATTCAGACAAGCGATAAAGTAGGTACCTTCGTACCGGTAATATTTATAACATTCCGAAAAAAAGAAATTTTTGAAATTTTCAAAATTGGAACTGATTTGTTAAGAATTAAGACCATCCCTTGATTGTTCAAGGTTCTCCGCAACGATTAGTTATTTTATTTATTTACTAACGGACCATGTCCAATTATAACATATTAAATGTAACGCGAAGTTAATACAAGGAGAAATGTTACAATATAGCAATTTAAAAAAATACATCCATGATTGAAATAGGGTCCATAACCAATAAATATAATGACAATTACAGGAACAAGGTTTTAATATACCTAGTTCACGACTTTTGCCACATCAATACCAAATATTACTTGCGTAATGACTGACAAAATTCATTAGGTCTTTTACATAAAAAAAAATCTATTCTGATTTTAACGTTTTAACAAGTAGGAAAATACAAAGTAGGTACTTTCATAAATAAAACATGCATCCGTAATATTCACAAAAATCGGTTACAATTTCCACCCTTATTCTCACCAACAAATCCGTGAAATCGCGACCCATTGTCGTGCTGTAGTTACGACTGTATTTGCACGAGGCGCGTGCTGGTGCGTACAGTGTGGCGTGCGTAGCGTGGCGTGGCGCAGGCCCGCGTGGCCCACGCCTCGTCACGGCCTTCGTCTTCTTAACATCTTCATCTGGGAAATTGTTGCAAAGGCAAATAAGCAATTTGTTATGGAGTAATTGGACGTTGGTTTAGATTTTTCGGTAGTTATAATGATTACTACCCGCATGTTATTTTATTTGTAGTATTACATTTATTAACTAAGTTTATTAACCCTTCGGGGCATTGGCGTATTGACCGTTATACGTCTTAAAGATGCTGTCAAAAGCGTTTGTTAAATGGATCACTTTAGGTTTTTTCGTCTGAATTTACAGATAACGAAAAAAAATTACTTGAGTACACTTACTGAGTTAAAGAAAATAGTTCCGCAGGATTCTATATTCTATATATAAATAAAATTTTAAAAATGTATGAATTGTGTAAACCTGTTACGTTTTTATTTATTTTTGTTTGAATATGCACAAAAGTCCCAACTGCTCAGAATCGTCTGGAGCCGGTGGCAACTATGTTATTACCAATGGGGTACTTTTTAAAATTATAAATACCGTCAAAAATGTGTGTAAGATTAAAAGTTTATTTTTCTGATTATGATTATTTTACTAAAACTATATATTTTTAACATTTTAATTCATATAATAAATAAATTACACATTCCGAAAAGGTTCCAACTGGCTACAACGTCATTACGACATAGAAAACGCTAATATATGTTAAGACGGCTGCCACCAACGTCGCCTCGCCCGGCGTGACGTCAACCCCGCCGAATTCACGAATAAAAACAAACATGTCGCATTTTCGTCAGCATAAAAATAAAATAGAAATATATTATTTTTATTTTATAGTAATATTTGTATGATTGTGTACCGTCGTTTTTAAAAAAATTACCTCTTTTTACAATGCTCTATCTTATTACTAACTACACACCAGTCAAACTATTAAAACAACTTATGGCTAATAGATTGCATCCACAGGCTCTTCGATCAATAATACAAAACTATATGTATAATCCGTTTGACCAGTGAAAGTGATGCTGCGTAAGTATGTACATAATATATTATTATTATTATTTATTTACTTAGTTAATAATTTATGACAAATCATATGATCAAGTCTATAGTTTTCGCCAAATCATTATTCCTGTGTCAATATTTCAACAAACTAATTGACCCGTCAAACCTAACAATAAAAATAAAACACGCATAAGCCATTTTTTATTGGCATCCAAATCGCCACCAGTCGTAACATTTTGCAGTTCACACACTTTGTCCCGTCGTAAGGTGGGGTTAGACCGCACTAGTGGCGTGGTGGGAGGGGTGCTAAAAAACAGTTGAATCGCGTTGCGCGTGGATGCCACGCGACCGCCACGTGGAGGGGATATTAAAACGCTCAATCGCCACGCGATCTCGTCGGGTAGAGCGACAGATCTGTAAGACTGCTGTCATTGGTCCATTCGATGTGGATAACCATGGGTAAAATGATGTTACTTTGGATTTTCAAAAAATACAAAATTTAAAAACAATCATTTTATTGGTGTACAGACGTGAAAGAAAACGGAGGTCACCATGATGAGACCATTCGTCTTTCAGATTATCAGATTTTTTTTTTAAACTTTTGTCAAAATCCATTATTTCCAAGTGAATAAAAAAACAAGAATATCACGCACTCTCATATTACCAAACAAAATATTGTGTTTTAATCAAGGCAGGTAGGAACATTCATTTTTAATTCCTAATGCGTTCCTTTACTCTTAACATGCTTTTTAGGCTTTGAATCTTCGTAATAAGCACAGAATAGATAATACACACTAGAAATGCATTCATGTAAATTTGAATGAAAACCAATGCTTCAACTAACTCTATCTCTCTTACACTTGCCTGACATTGGATACCGCAATCCCATTTGAATTTCATAATGACACAATGAATGTGTTTGAAATTTAACGCCCGATTGGCTAAACTAAACTTTTGGATCACGAAGCACGCCCAAAAAGCATTTGTTGTGGTCTTCTTTATTCCGTGATATTTAGGCATGAATTAATTCAACGAAGAAAATATCTATACCATGTATGCAAACAGATTTTTTATGCAAATAATAGAAAATTTTATAAACATAGTATTTAGTACCCATTTCTGTAGGTTTTAAGATTACTACCCCAAAAGAAAACTTACGTTTGAGATTGTGAACTCTCCTTTCTCAAAAGCTTTTACAAAACACCTAAAGCTGTTGGGATATTGGTGTTATAGCGGGTTCAGACTATTAAATTTAAGTTGATCAACTCGACACTTGAAAGCAAATTGACAAGATTGAACCTTTTTTCAACAAAGTTCATCAAGTTTTTAGTTAGAAATCTTGACGTTTTTGAACGACTAAAATGCCTACATTTCTATGATTTCATGTAGTAATAATTCTAATTGGAAAGCACATAAGTAAAAATTCATCATGCGAAGTACAAAAATTTGAATTATGAAAATCTCACTCTCAAAGTAACTCCATTTTGCGCTTATGATATTTTTTATTGCAGTGCGCAATTTCATATCACATTACGAAGCACAATAATAAGTCATTGCAATTGACACATCAAATTATTATTTTAATAACGCTATTATGCCGTTATACGCGATATTTATATCAACAATGACGGGCGGGGGAGTCAAGAAATATACCCTTTGTTCAATGCTTAGCGGGACAATATGCGACACGTGATCGACGTCGTTCATATTATATAAAATAGGATAAATAATGTTTTTGATTTTTTTTATAGTATTGAAGATAATGCTAGAGGAAATATGAAAATAATTATTGAGATGTCACTATTCTTAAAGCAGATATTAGTCTCTTCAATTCATTTTATTTATTAATTTTAAAAACGTTACAAAATTGTTAATCTTAATGCGTTTTTAAATAAACTGATTCAGAAAAATGCAAAAATATATATTTTACTATTAAAAACAGAGCTTGCCTATAAATGCAGCTTAATTGACACTAAAATGTCGATATCCTAATTGATTAAGTTCAATAGTAAGACTGCTATCACCACAGGCATGACCCGTGACAAGTTAGTCCTGAAGGCAGGGAGATAACCATCGGGAACCTAGAAATGAATGCTTTCCATGATAACCGAGTTTTCAAACCATCCACTTATCAGTCCGAAGAAATGTGTAGCAATGTGCACATCCCTTCTGACCCATAGCTGGTTCATTCCGAGTCTACCCAAAAAAGAAGATAGGGCCGCGGGTAGTAACCATACTCCCTCATGTAGAGAAATCTCAGGAATTTCTTCTGAACTCTCTCTAATATGAGAGAATGCTTTGCCTGGTTTCGACTCAATTCCTGACATTACTTTACTAGACAAATTACCGACCCACTTTCAAGTCTACTCCTAACTAAGGAATTGAACAAAGCTGAAAACAAAAGTATTTTGTATTATCTAGTATCCCGAGTAAAATGTGTCTATGTAGTATAGTAATAGGCCAGTCCGGAAATAGGGGTAACGAAATGAAAAATTAGGTTTTCAATAAAACCATTTAATAATTTTCCGATTGCCGAATGTAGGCATGGATATTGATTTTTGTAAATAATTTAAAAAATCTTGTCTCCTCGGTTTAGTGCCTTTTTTATCAAAACTGGTTTAGAAGTCACAATCTTTTGTCATGTATTTTATCCAGTAAATAAGTCGTTTTGAGTTAATAGTTGGTATCTAAGTGCATATTATAATCACTGTTAAAAAAAATCACTAATATATTTTAATGACTTTTGACAGTGGGATAAAGTGTAGAAATGCACATAAAATGCTCACTAAAATTTTGGTAACATCACGCCAGACATAAATTATTTTCATTACAGTGCTGTTTTTTTCCTACAAATTTTAATAAAACAACAAGTTTAATTTCCACCCAAAATCAGATGAAATTATTATTACATCTTGGATATAGCTAAATCAAGGTAATTGAAAATCGATTATATAGGCATCCAAATATTGTTAGTGACTTCTTCCAGGAAGCCGATGAAATGTAAGAAAGATTCTGTGATTGAATTATGGAGTGAATTGTGGAAATATTGTAAATAAAATCACATCTAGATCATCGGCTTTTAATTATGTTAATTTTCAATGATATGTTATTTTTGTTTAAATTATGATATATTTACAATATTATTTATGTGCAGATTTTGTGTCGGGTCTGTAAAAAATAATGATTTTGATTTGATCCCATAATGTAATACTAGTTTTGAAAAAAAGATGAAGAAGTATATCATATTTTGAGTTTACAAGCTCACACACGCAATGAAAAATACAAAAAATTTTAACGGAAATATGGTTAAAGTTACCAAAATTGCTGACCGATAGTTTTATTCTTGCAAACTTAAGTATCACTTCATAAGAAACTAAAAACGTATTTACATCAAACGCATAATAAAGGTTACTATCACTTACATATAAATGTATTTTTTAAATTGGCTTTTTTACTTCAAACGGGTGAACTGTTTTCTGTTTTATAGATTTTTTTTAGATTTACACTGGAGTTTCTATGATAAATTTTTAAATATAGTTGTAAAGCTTGGTGCTTTCTCTTCCTAACTCTGTTTATTATTCATACCTGACAATAATAGATAGAACGAGTTTTATGAAGACGGAAACGTTGGTGACAGATATAGCACAACGTCGCCCGAATGGTAATCTGGTAAAATGGTAAACCATTCTGGATCCACTTAATAATTAAGCTAAGCATTTTTTTTTGCTTTTTTTGGACACTTAACCAACCAATCTATCTACACATTTATTTTCCTCTCGATCGCTCGTTATCTATGAAATCATCTATTACACGTGTCCTCCACGTGTGCCAGGATCGGGGGGAGTCGGGAGGGGGATTATCCTTTCCCGAATGACCCCTATTTTTAACATAATAATTAAAACATCCATTAGAAAAACCCTCCGTTTTTTGGGTGTGACAACTTAATCCCGTGACAATTGGGCCGCGTGCCGTCACTGGTGGACTTTTTACTCATCCGGAGTGGGTACCTACCCAACTTGTTCATGTGCAAAGAAGATCGATATTGTAATTATTGTTGACTTAAAAATTATTTAAAGTAATGTCACAGAATTTAATAAAATTTTAGTGCCTTTTTAGTTACTATCTGGCTCGTTCGAAATTCACATCTCTACTTTAAATTTTTTTTTCAATGATGATTAAATTCCGTTGACAACTGCAAATAGTGGCACTGACCTGAACATTGAAAACAAAAAATTCTGTTAATATTTTATGTCGCTTAATCGCACCGTTCATGAGTTTTTGATACCTCACACAATCTCAAGCACGCGGAGAAAAATGAGTATTGCTAATTTATTAAGAATCTCGTTAAATTATTGGAAATGCGATTAAAAACGAGATTGCAGGCCCTTAACGAATGAATTTATAGGTATCCTAATAAACTTTTAATAAAATACTAATGTATTATCACAAAGTCCTAATATTTTCGCATTTCGATATTATATATTATCGGGGCAAATGCAGGTGCATAAACAGTATAAACACGTATTCCGATATATTGGGAATTTACTAAAATTTTATAGGAAAACGGCTTGCATTCTTTGAAAAGATTTGACATAATTTGAAAAGATTCTTAATAAATTAGCAATATCCATTTTTTCCGAGGAACCCAGGGTTTTACAGTCCTTGTATTCACTGTCCTGAAAAACTTGTAAAAACTTACAAAACCAAAAAAAGTTTACGGTAGAAATCCCTAATATGATAAAAAGTTTACGGTAGAAATCCCTAATATGATAAAAAGTTTACGGTAGAAATCCCTAATATGATAAAAAGTTTACGGTAGAAATCCCTAATATGATAAAAAGTTTACGCTAGGTAGAAATTCATAATATGATAAAAAGTTAACGGTAAGTTAAAATTCATAGTATTATAAACAGTTTACGGTAGGTAAAAATTAATTATATGATAAAATGTTTACGGTAGGTAGAAATTAATTATATGATAAAAAATTAATACTTTTTATGTTAAATTTAGAGGCTGTGAAAAGTTAAATAATGTGTAGTTAATAAAAAGGTATACAGAGATAGTGTTAGGTTATGTAAGTAGGTATTTGGTGGATTTTATCAGAGTTAAGCTATTGCAAATCGGCTAAATTGATGTTTTGGCAATGGAAGAAATTCGCAAAACGTATTTCGATATTTGGCATTACACGCGTGCTCTCAAATATTTTTCACGTATGCGAATTTATATGTATGATTATTTTTCAAATATTTTGCAAGTAGTCCAATGAGCAATGAGAGGTAGCTTTTGTAGCATGGTAAACATTTTGCAGTTTTGTGGTACCAACTACCTAATTTATATATTTTATTGTAGAAATTGGTAGAAAATGGTTATTTAATTCTAATTGGTATATTTAAGAAATACTGTAAATATTCTAATACCATGAGCTTGATAATAATAATCTGAATACATTTTTGACGAATGTAAGATTAGCAAATGTGAGTTGTTTTTTCTTGTTTTAAATTACTAGAACTCCATGTAATTCTTTATATACCTATTTTATTTCAAATCTAATTAATGTAAAAAGTATGTGGTAGGTATATTGGTAGCACGTTCTGGAGGGGTAGATACTCTTAGTTTCTGTGCTAAAACACCATCATCCAGAATCAAAAGGTTCTTTATTGAAATGCCTTTATTGTTTGGTGACCATTGTGCGATATTCAGATGAGAGAAAAAAAAATACCAAAAAAACTTTCAAAAATAAAAAATACATACTGTCAAAATTGGTTTCACTAGTTTTTTATAACATTACTCGTAGCGTGACAGCACTCGTTTTTTACAGAACAAAGAGTTCACTGAAGAGGCACTAAGGAAAATAATTTCTCTCAAAGACTGTCATGTATTTTTAAGTAAAAAAGGAAAGGATGATCTGGGAAGGAAAAGGGTATGACGGTTTGGTAGGAACCTTAGGACGGGTTGTTTCGGAGAATTTGAACAATTCATCAAATTTCAACGTTCATTTACAAGTTCTGTGAAAGATTTTTTCAAGTTGTTTTTTATTTCAGTTTTGTCAAGCAATTAGCCTACAATGATATAATAACAGAACTTTAATAGGACTTTCACAGAACCCGAAAATGAACGTTGAAATTTGATGAATTGTTCAAATTCTCCGAAACAACCCGTCCTTAGTGTTAGTGTGCGACGTATGATTCCAACCCAGCTAATGCGGTGCACGGTTCTGAGGTAAGAGTGGTCTGGAGAAAGTTTCCACCAACCAGCATCTTTCGATCCGTCCCGCCACGGATGGACAGAAGCATCGGCCACCAAGACCGGGACAAGATTCACTCATGAACCCGGCACCATTGCTAAGTCGCCTAACGTAGCCAACCACTTGGGATGACCTATTGCAGAGGTGTTGGTTATCTGGCGGTACCCATACCGCTTCCCAAATTGAATCGATTCTGCCTTTATCAACCTGTATGCCGAATTCTAATATCGTCGAATATATCGTAACTTCGAAACCGTTTGAGGTTCTTCAGACGACGGATGGTAGGGTTGTATGGGGTAGTATGATGGGGGATGAGGGATGGTAGAGAGAGCAGTGGCGTACCGGGGGTTCGCAGCCCCCAGCCAGCCCCCTCCCGCGAATTGTAATCAGGTTATGAAACAATTTGCTGAGCAAGTGATGCGGACCGCGATTTCGGCGGAACCCGAGTCGGCCATATTGAATTATAACAAATCGGAGAGGTTTACACAAATTCAATTACAAATATGGTCGATACAAGTGGAATTGTTTTGCAATGAGGGATGAGTCGCTCGCAGATTCGCAAATTGATAAAATGGATGCGGTATTAAAAGTTATCGAAGGCTCAGATCACAATCTACAGAATGTTTCAATTAAGGCGTTTATATTTTCGATAACTGCAATTGCACACATCACGTGATGGCACTTTTTAATCCATAGTGCTCCATTTTGTTTTTTAATATGTTGTTATGATCATTTGATAAAGATTTCAAACTGTTTTTATTCATCAAAAGAGGCAAAAGTGTAAAAAAAATTCTTGGAATCATTCTACTGCAGACTTTTTAATCTGTTTATTATTAAGTCTTGGCTGTTTTTCCACAAAATATTTCTCAATAACACCTGTAAAACTCCACTACGCCTTTATAAAACCACATTTATAAAATCACAAATAATTATTCTCAGTACCCAGCCTCTCTGTTGGGACTAAAATTACGCTTGGACCATAGCACTAGATCATAGCAAGAGAAAATAATAATTCGACATAACAAAAATTCAATTAGCCAAACCACAAATGATTTTAAGCAGTCGATGATCGCGAACAATGCTCAATGCACTGATTGTACCGAATTTATTCCACTCTTTAAGGGGGACCCATTTACCCAAATTGATTGAATCGTAATCATTGAAACGAATTTATTCTCGTGCAGTATGAAGTATGAATCAATCAAAAATATCTTTGATAATTTAATGTGAGATGTAATTGATTAAAATAAACCAATGCAGATTTATTTATTTATTAAAAAAAATGATTAGTAAGAAAAAAGTACGTGCGAAACCTGGAAGTATCGATAGTTAACACATTAGCACAAAAAGGCTACTTGTCAAACGCATACCAAAATAAAGTATTATTCCTAAATAATGTAACTAAACTCAAAGTTGTATTTATTAAAAATAAGAAGGGTTGATTCGTTGAAGTCTGAAAATAGTTTCTATATATGGAATAAAAATTCTGGATACAATATAATAAATTTAATGATATCCCACCGTTCAAAAAATATTTAGTTTTACAGTTAAGAAGATTGTGAAAACAAGTAAGCTTGAAAATGAACACGGAAGTAATTCTCGTCAAAATAAGAAGCAAAAAAAAAAGACCAATAAATCCCAACTCAAAGCGATTATCTTCCCAGCTGTTTAATCGCATCAAATGGGAATCGAATTAAGTTTCTTTATGATTACTATTATTATAAAAGCACCCGCGGCTGTCGAGCTTTGGTCGGGGTCTTTATGCGAGCTTCGGCAATTCAATTTGCGGTCGCGAGATGGCGGAGCCATGCAGTTTTGGTCGTAAAATAGGAAGCATTAAACCCCTAACCAATGCACAAACAAAAACTTACCCCGTACAATATTTTGTATATTATAATAAACATCTTAGACTCTTTTAATTCCGGGACTAACTACCACATACATGCACATATTAAATTTCAGTTTATTATTTAAAAAAAACTTTATTTACCGCATTATGCAATAAAATTACATTCGAATAGAAATTAGTAAATAATAAATTTTGAACTAGCAAGTATTTTTTATAGGTTTGAAATAGCATTCCTTTTTATTTTTTTAGTGATAAACTAATGTTTATAAGACAAGGTTTTATGCATAGCATAAAGGATAACAAATAATTATAAGTAATAATTAGTCGACTGAAATACTAATACAAATTGAAAATATCTCCGAAGTAAAAATAATAATATAAAAATAAAATAAAGTGAATCATCAGAAAGCACGGATTCAATTCCCGTTGGCGGCATTTATTTTTACTCGGGAGATATTTTCAATTTGTATTAGTATTTCAGGCGACTGATTATTGCTTATAATTATTTGGCATTATTTTTAAATAATTACAAAATATTTTATTTTTTTATTTACATCACCCATTGGTACTTCAATTTATGAGTACCTAGCTATTCAGATCTGGTCACCGAAATGGCTAAAACTGTTGAATGCAACATTTTTATTCCGGGTGTAGGTATTTCACCTGGACGAAATTTGCAGTATCTACCTCTCTGAATGTTATCTGTCGATTTGTAATGAAATGTTTTACTGCTAGTAGGTTTAAGTTTCAACGTAAAATTTATTGTTTATTTTCACCACAAAATCATTATTATCGGGCGGTAAAAATTCAAAAGCTTTTACGATGACAAAATTCAAAATAATAAAACTTTGGTTGGGGTAACATTGCGCCGCGGGGGGTGACTAGGGGATGCGGAACGTACCTACCCCATTATTCTATGTATCATTTAAGCAGCTAAGCCAATGTGGGAAACTGGAAATGGTATTTCTGAATATCTTTTGTTGATTCTTTTGACTTTATTGTTCTTGAATCGACAGGGAATTTAATGAACTCCGTGCATAGAGTAATTACATCAATGACACCGTGCTAAGATTTACCTCTTGCAGTTAGGTTCACGTACCAGCTCAAATAAGTTATGAATCTTTAAAATGTTGGTTTATTTTTTTAAACGAATACTTGATACTATTTTTTAAGCGAAGAGTTTATTTTGTAATAACTAACTGACTAACGAACTCGCCGTTTCCCTGAAGGGTAGGCAGAGAGGAAGGACCGCCAAACAACTCTGCCTTGGCACATACTCCTTGCCTCATTCACATTCGTATATTCACTCATACATACTCTTATATTATTCTGACTCTTGACATGGCCCGACTCGAGTATCTGATTCACTTGACCGCGGCATGTCTTCCTCGGGCGTCCCCGACTTCAACTACCATTCACATTTGCGTCATATACTATCCTTACACTCTTTTCTTCGCTCATTCGCTTTTATAGTGGTGTTTTTATTTTTTTATTACCTTAACGAATATAACCTTCAATTGCAATCTTTAATAGACAATATTAGCGACTCCCAGGATATGACCGATGTAAATAGGGTCGAATTAGCTCAGTGGTTAGAGCAGAGCCCAGGCATGGCTAAGATCCTGAATTTTAACTCGAAAGTCCCTAATATTGGCTTCAATGATTAGTAGTATGTCACATAAACATTGAATTACGATTAGTAAAAGCATTCAATAAGATTATTTCTCTGACATTCAATTTAGATATCTCAATACTTGTTATTTATATATCTAGAACGGATAAAAATGAGTATCGCTGATTTATTAAAAATCTCTTCATATTTTTTGTAATCAGGTTAAAAACGGGACTGCAGGTCACTTCCTGATAAACTTTTATTAAATTTGTAATAGTATCGAAATACGTGTTCATGCTCCTGCGATTGTCTTATTAATATATAATAACGAAATGCGAAAATGTTAGGATTTTTATGAAAACATGTATTCCGACATCGTGACAATTCATTGGGTATTTTAATTATAGTTTTAATCAAATAACCTATAATTTTTTGTTTTTTTCTTTTATATATTCAATAGTATTATTATTAAATTTACGAAATAACAGTTTATTATAAAACAAGTTCTGCTGTGCTGCGTGACAGCTGTTTCGCCCTCTGAAGGCATTATCAAACTGTGTCAAACTGTAATTAATTACTATTATATAGGTGTTTTTTGTAAATTTAATAATAATACTATTGAGTGTATAAAAGAACAACCAATTGGAGTTCTACAAATTAAACTTGATAACAATAAATAACCCATCAATTCATCCGTTAAGGGACTGTAATCCCGTTTGTAACCGGATAACGAATAATTTAAATAGGTTCTTAACAATAAGCAATATTTAGTAAGTTTTATCCGAGAACTACGACGATATAACATTTCAACGTTACCGATACATTTTCGAAATATAATGCAAAGTTCGGTAAATAACAAATATGACGACCATTTACGCTTTACAACTATTTTACAACGATTGCTCTTTACGAAGTTCAAGGTGATGTGCGCATCCTTTTGATGTAAATATTTAAAAGAGAGGTTTTGGAGGCGCCGGGTATCGATCCCGGTACCTCTCACATGCTAAGCGAGCGCTCTACCATCTGAGCTACGCCCCCGGTTGAAAGAACTGACTGAAATACACCACATATTCAACTCAATACAATATTTTATCATAATTATAATAGCATACCGAACAAACTGGTTTACGTAGTAGGTAAGTACGTAGAACATGTTGGTATACGCTATGTATGTATCTCACTCATGGCGTTAGATTTTTAAATGTTACAAAGCAGTTTTAAGCATTATAATATTGTTATGAAGATGTGGGTATTTTTATATTATTTTTTTAAACAAGACTTTTAGAAGAAAGTTTCACTCACATCTTCAATTCTGCATCTTCAATTCTCCGTCCCTTGATTTTAACTCAAAAACTATAGGATAATTATCAAATGTCACCCATCACACCCATCAGAGCCACTATTTAAAAAATTAATAATCCTAGATATTCGTCAATTATACTTTAAGACTATTCTTATATACATATGGAAAAAAATATCATCAAAAAACACAACAAAAGATTCATACGCGCTACTCGTCACATCTAAAATGTGTAATTCCTCCAACAAAAACAGCATTTGCCCAGCGACAATTTTTCTATATTGCTCCCAAGATATTCAATTCACTCAATATAGATACCGGAAAATCGGAAACTGAACATCTTTATATAAAAAATATTCAGAATTGGCTATTGGTAAAGGGAAGGAACTATTGCAAAGAATTTCTCGTGTCATTAAATTATATTATATAATAGATTGTGAATTCTACAGTACATTTTTTTCGTTCACTTCATGTGGTATCATGAAATCCACATTGTTACTGTTAAAAACTACATTATGTCAATTTTAATTCGACTCCGTATCTCGGTCACATGCAGAGATAATGCGTTAGGTCTTTCTCGAGCGTCCCTTACTTTTTCTATCATTCAAAACCACTCTCTAAGCACTCCTGGTACTAATAAAAACAAACTTTGAAATTTTCAGCAAAATCGTATGACTGGTATAGGAACGAGAACGGGACAAACAATTTTCTGGCAGCCATCTTTTCAACTGATTTGAATTGCATAATGAGCTATTATTATTTTATTTTGAGTTATTAATACAGCTAAATTAATTAAGTAGGTTTCAACATTTCTATACATCTCCCCCTTCACCCTGCGGCTTCAAATTGTTCTCGAATTGCTTCGTCCAGATCTTTTGGGTCCATGAAAAATCAGTGTTGCAATAATAATTCTGCTACAGTTGCATAAAAACATTTTTTAATCAATTTTCGTTGCCTTTTTAATGTTCGCAATATACCTACCCTACGATTAATATCTTAAGCTATTAATATGCTTATAAAATAAATAAATAAAAATATATAAATATTTACGATTATAGCTTGAATTTTCGATTGTTCAGTTCTTTTCTCAGTCCTGAAATCGCTACCAATTTTGAACTTGCTCATTTAATTCTGTCAATGTTTTCCTTCAGCAATATTTCTTCGAAACTTTCGTCTTGCTTCTAGCTTTCCTGAAGCTGCGTGTGGTATGTTGATAAGGAAAACATATATATGTCTGAATGATAAATGAATTTACTGTAATGGGGCTTTTATTGCGAACAAGTTTCGTCCTTACTGTACATTAATAATGTATTTCGTGAGCATACAAGGAGAACTATCAATGATATTCTTGTACTTTGAAATTACTGGATAATTTCATAGATTACCCACCAATGTCAACCGGTGTCGATGTTAAATCTACTCGATTCCACCATCTTTTCCACTGTAACGACTATGGCAAAAACTTTTCATAGAACTCCTTTTAAAAAAAAAAAAAAAAAGAAAGACAAACATTCCCGGGTTACGAATAAACTGACAATATTTGAAAATCTATACTACCACCACAGTAAGCTGAAAATGTTGCTTACTAGCAAGATTTCACTGAACTTCGAAAACGAACATTTATAAATAATTTTATATAAAAGTGCTTATTTGTTTCCTGAAATTTTCATGAGAAATAATTCAATTCCATTTATATTTATGGGAGAGTTGTGAATTGAGTAAAATTGCAAAGCTTGATTTAATTATCAGATATTTGGTTTTTTGAAATAACCTAAAAAAAAATTTCGCAATTAAAAATGCCTTAATCAGTAAAATTTACTTTGCCGTGTTGTACTTTGAAGACTATTCTACGAGTATATGGAACCTCTGAACAGTAAAATTCACAAAAATGTAGCTCGTAGGGTTTTCGCCGTTGTATAAATGCCCTGTGGGTGTTAAAGTACCCAAAATTACTATCCTTATATTAGCTTGAATACTTGGTATATCATTTTATTATATTACGTATTTATACGTATTTCACGTACATAAGTTACCATTAATAATTGACTGAATAATTGGAATTTCTATTAAAAAATTAAAATCAAATAATACAGATAATAATAATACATGGGGTCGTCGGAAGACCAACATGGTTACAAACGTTTTGTTTGGCATCCTAGCCTGTCAAGAATACAATAAATAAATTGTGAAATACAAATCTATTATAACGACAAACAAACCTACCTACTCTTTACCTGTCGATTTATCGGTTATTACCGCTGTGGGCTGCTATTAATTAACATACATTTTGTAAGAAACTTTGGAAATTTTCTATTTTTAGAACATTTACAACAACAAAAAACGGATGATCCCTTATAAATTCAAGCCACATTCCTCCCTTATTTCGAGTAGGAGAATATCGCACAAGGCAAGCAGGGGTGTAGCGGGGTCATCTCCGGCTCCCTTTTTATTTTCATTTTTTCAGATTACCCCAAGCGGAAAATGTTTATGGGAGGGACGATTTTCCAATGTGTCTAGGTAGTGACTAACGACCGCCGTATTTTATTACATAAATCCTTAATGCCTGTTATGGGCCGTGGTCAACTGCAGAAAAAACGAATAAAAAACCCAAAAAGGACGAAAAGGTCCGCGGGGTAAATTGAATTACTCCCCGGGGTAATTTATAATTAAAGTCTGGGAACAAAGCTAAAAAATGTAACGGAAATACTTTTAATTCGGAATTTATTAGCTTAACCTTACTCGCGAGGTTTTGTGGAAAGTAAATTGTATTATGTAGTTTATGCTAATATAGTGTTAAAAGGGAAGTGTGTGGATTTTATATCCATGCTGTTACGAAAGCCTATGCATATGCTATTGACGACGTAACTTTAAGAAAAAGTAGACTAATAATATATAATTGTTCGAGCCAAGGCTTTGCATAATTTGATCTGATTATGGTCTTCTGCGAGAGATAAAGCAAATATTAAAAATATTGCCTAGTAAACGCTAAGTGTAAACGTCTCTTATTACTTTTTTGATAAAGGGTTTTACCCAATGGTATTAACTATGATGAAGAAAATCTGTTTTTAGTTTCAGCAAAAACTTTTGAATGTCAAACTCCGATATTGGAAAATTATACAATTTGCTCTGTCATACGGAGAAAAATGAGAATGGCTGATTTAATAAGATCTTGTCAATAATGTGATAGCATTACATTTCATAACAGACTATTTGTAGTTTCATCATATATATCGGAACAGATGTTCATGCAGATTTGCTTATCCTATTGTTATATAATAACGAATTGCGAAAAACCTAAAACTTTAATAACCACGTGTTCTGACGTCCTCATAACACATTGGAGTTTTACTTATAGGAAATCTGTCTATGCATTCGATAAAGGCCTGCAATTCCGTTTTGTCAGGAATACGAATAATTTTACCAGAACTTTAATAAATCATCATGTTTTCTCCAATGCAGGAATAGCACTAATCCGGAGTGAACGCAACATCAATTCTTGAGCTATTTGCTTTAAATATCAAAAACAAAAATATACACTCTCCACTGACCAATCGTCCTTCAGGATCGTGAGATCGTAAAACTATAGCGTTATATAGGGTTTTTTTTATTAAACATATCTAGGAATAACTTAGTACGCATTTCTACAATATAAATAGAAAGGGTACAACTATGGTTCCTTGCGTTATTCTCCTTCTGGCAAAATTTTCGGGATAGCAAAACAATTCCATAAAATTAGCATAATAAGGCCACGCAACGATCGCTGGAACCGCAACCCCTTTGTGTATTTTTTATATTCCCTCCATATATTCCACTTCCACCACCGAGTATGTAGGTATACGTGTTCTTCGGGGGAGAACCATGCTTTAGAGAAACATTCATATTCGGTAATATTGGTTGGGGCATCCGTTTTTTTATAGCGTTTCTGTATGTGGCAGCTTGGCAGGGAAAACAGATTTAATGTGTGGAATCTGTAAAAAACGACATTTCCTTACGAAAATAATATAATGTTTTATTTCAGGGAGTTAGCAATCAATCATTCGACATATTATGAAATAAATTTAGAAAAACAATTTGAATCTTTCACGTACGTTCAGTTACGTAGAATATTGCTACTATATTATTTATGCTGAATTTTACAAACTTCATTGTTAGTGCTCACAATTAACGCTTAATATGCATTAGAAGAAGTGTGTGAAAGATAACCATTGAGAGTCAAAAAGTTGATTGAAATGGCACTAGCCTTGCTTGATGACCAGATCTGAATACCCTGGCACTTACCCACCTTCCACTCCCTCGTCAAATTTTCCTCTCGCTCTCTTTAACTTCATGGCATACCCCAATCTAGGCTGCCATAGAGCCACCGGCTATTCACTTTATACAAAAGTATAAGAGAAACGATTAAGACAGCCGACTTGTTGATAAACTAGCAGAGCAAATACGTCAGGAGCGGATACGTGAAACGTATTCTCGAGACGTCCAAGATTCTTCAAGAATTGTAGCACCAATGATGATGATGATGATGTTGCTATACTATGCCAGATCTATATATCTTGAAAATTCGTAGCTTAAAGCGACACTTATTAATCTGAGATTGCCTCCAATTTCCCTACATATATCATCACTATATACTACGTATGTCGGTAAATTGGTACATGTTACAGCATCCACGGAGATAATATTAATTGGAAAAGCATCTCACGGCGGAGAGGTTTTATAATTATTAAATTAATCCAAGCAAGCGCCTAATTCCTCGTACGGGGAGCTTACATCTCCTGGCAACAGATGGAGGCCTCTTACCATAATATGCCAAGCACCATGTACCACGTACCATCCTACGAATTAAATGATTTTAAAACATGACGACGACGTAGGTATTTAAATTTTGTATCATCTTGCTAGACACATTTAATTAATCATAACAAGGTTCTTAATTTTTTTTAATCTTCAACTGTAAAACCATTTAATTGGTAGATATAACCTACTGTTATGAACATAAAATGTTTGGGTGACGAGTTATTTTGACCCAAAGTTGCTTTATTAAGCACTACGTTAGTAAAAATTATTTTCTATAATCGATTGCATCAAAATATTGTATAATGTACATAACCTCAAGCTTGTCTTCCGTGGATTTCATATTTTTAATCATTTTCAAAAATTTGTTTCTCTCTCGTGACTATTTTTGAAACTGTTGTTTATATAACTCGATTAAGCTCAGTTTACTTCAATATTTCCAAAATTCTATAACATAAAAGAATAAAACATATACACGCAACACAAAAAAAATATATAAAACACGCAACACGCACAAACACATAAATCATTATAAATGCCGATTTCCATTCTCTTTTAATATTTTTCTTTTAGTGTGATAATTAGATTTTAATTTCTAATCTTTATTTTTAGTTTAAATTTATCTTTATTTTTATGTTGTTTTTTGTTTAAATGTATAAATTTTTATATTATAAAATGGGGGCCTCAGCACGGGTAAACAACCCAGTGAGGCCAACATTACTGAATTAAAATATGAAATACTGTAAAATAATGTATCAATAATAAAAAAAAAATAATGATACAAGTCAAATATTTTTAAATCAGTATCTGTGGCTTTACCCAGATGTACTTTTTAAACTTATTTTAATTTCTTCTATATTTCATACTTGATGTATTATTTTAATGTACTGTTAATTGAATAAAGAAAATATATATATACACATTAATTGTTGTTTTTTATTATTTATGGCGACGTCGAGAGTCACGACGTCTTTTATTATTAAGTGTAACCGCTTTTATATTTTTAATATTGAAGAACACTAAGTCAATTGTAAGCATCTCGTCAATGCTGTTATTGTATTGTACCAAAGTGCAAAAATACATCCATGACCGCACCTGATAAACAATTTATCAGTCTGTAATATTTTTATTAATGTTACATCAGTTACCTAAAAATATGTTACTATTTACATGATAATCACTTCACATAATGTTCTGAGCAAGATGTACCATCTTAATAATAGGCTTGTGTTTATGGGGGTGTGTATTATATTCTATATTTATTTATTTAGTGTTCACTTTGTATTTTCAGTGTGATTTTTACATGAAATTAAAAAAAAAAAAATTATATTTTTGACACTTTCTGATAACGTAGTAAAAACTTACTAATATTTACGTAATCAAAAATATTTACAGTTGAAGTGCCTCGTTGTTTTTTTTTTTACATTTGGGATTTTCTTGTCGAGCTTTCTATTATTTTTTAAATGGTGTAGTTGTATCTAGAATATTATCTTTGTAAATTGACACTTCCGTGGTTGAAGGGTAAGGCTCTCGACTAGCAAGCCTAAGATTGTGGGTTCGAATCCTGGCGTGCGCAAGTAAATTGCATTTTATTACTTTGTATTATTACACAATTTACTCATTTAAAATAACATATAGCATATTTGCGGCACCTTCCGAGTATAAGATTCTCTCAGTATCGCCCTGGTTTTAATACCACCATTCAGAATTGAAACGTTGCTTAAAATGGCATTGGCCATGTTTGGTGACCAGTTCTGAATAGCCAAGTACATTCCCTCCTTTCTGTCCCCATTTCTTTCCCCTCCCCATTACCTTAAGCCTCACAACATACCCCAATTGGGAATGCCATAGTCTCACTGACTCCAGACGGTTGGGAGCAGTTGGGACTCATTTAAAAAATAAAAATTTTAAAAATGTATTTATAATGCATTTAATAATGGCTGATCACCTGTAGGGCGATACAGCTGTCACGCTTCGTATCTAGTAGTAATAATGATAGTAAAAATTTCAACATTTATGTGTTTAAATTATTATTATGTGGCTTTTACATTTTCACGAAAAAGAGTAATTTTTTTCTTGAAAAAATCTCTACAATTTTGCTGTGTGTTACTATTTTTGCTTAAATTGTATTATATATTTATAAATAAATAAATTTTTTAAATTATATATTCTAAAGTCTTTCATTGTAGAATTAATCTACCATTGATAAATATTCCGAATTTTGTTGTGTTGAAATTGCATTACGCTTATATTTTACATTTTATTTTTTTTAATCCAAAATTACTTTTAAGTGCCCGTATTATGATCTAGTATACTACATAAAAATACTCTTGAAAAATTTCCTCCACAAAATGATCTTCTAGCGGGAATAACAATATATGATATCAATAAATAATATGATATAACGTTTTCAGAAAAAATAAAAAGACAAGGAATTCCATAAGTCACAATGCAAAAAGACAATAGAATTCCATGAGTAATGCAAAAAGACAATGGAATTTCATGAGTCACAATGCAAAAAGACAGTGGAATTTCATGAGTCACAATTCAAAAAGACAATGAAATTCCATGAGTCACAATGCAAAAAGACAATGGAATTCCATGAGTCACAATTCAAAAAGACAGTGGTATTTCATGAGTCATAATGCATAAAGACAATGGAATTCTAAAAATCTCAATGCAAAAACTAGTATTTGATAATATTTTATCAGATAGGTAAACATAAAATCATAGATTTGTGGAAGGCGTGGATTAAAAAAAAAGGAAATTTATGCAACAAATCTTTGTATTTTAGTGTTTTTTAACATTTTAATCGTACCTAATTGCATAGTTAATGTGCAATAAACTAGTCCTGACTTATCACCTAAGGACAGCACGCGACACACTAATAAATATCAGAATCCATTGGACCATTGGCTCCAGAATCTTCCTTGTTTATCTAATTAACCGGGTGTAATGGACCCGGACTGTTTGTCTTTGCTTTCTTATCAGATTAAGTAGAAAAATAAACCTGACAATTAATCAAATTGAAGCAGTTTTGTTTAAACCGAATTCATTGAATCCCTTGTAAATAATTAAAAACCGAGAATAGTGGGATTAAAATGATTTTGGTGCCTATGTAGACGTAAAATGTATTTTAGCAAAAATTTAAATTTTATCTTCTTCAACAATATTACTTAGATGCTATTTTATTTTATTTGGTTTTACGCCCAGCCCGGCTTTTACATAGGTTTTAAGAACAGAATATACCCAGTGAGTTGTTGCAAATAATACACAAAGTTTTGAAAGCTTGAAATAATGTTAAACTGATATTAGTGAGTATTAAATATTATTAAAACATGTAACAGAAGCATGAAATAATATAGAAACTAGAAAAATACTACATCTAAGACAAATCACTAAAACTACATTACCAACGCTACTACAATTTTTTGGATTGAAGTGCTGGAATAGATTAAACTTAATTCTATAAATGGAGTTAATATATCAATAATACACCGAAACTTGCTGTTGTTGTTGTGTGTCTGATAATTAGTTGTTGTATATATTGGAGAAGAATGTTTGATTTTTTCTTGTATTCCTAGTCAGCACATTAAATTTAATAGTGGAGACAATGGAAGGACTATCAATTAAATTGTTTAAATTGATGAAATTTTTTTAATTAAAAACAAAAAACCACTGATCGCGACTGATCAGATTTGATGTTATGTAAAAATTAATTTCTCCAATGATATGAATTTATCGTTATGAATTTGTGTTACATTACCTACATCATATCAACTAAACCTATCAATTTGATTGTCCTGTAACGGGAAAACTTCCTAGTTAGACGGTCAAAGGTTCATTATTCTGTAATTGTATTTGTTAAGTACTTAATAAATAATAAATAAATATTAATTCGAATGACCGATTTCGTTTTAGAAGAAGTTTTTTCAAACTGTTGAAAAAAGTTGTTATTTCTTTGTAATCTTTTCCAAAAATTACTAAAATGTTCATTATTGTCTATCATATAATGTTATCAATCAAATAATGAAACGAACCCGTAAAGTAATTTTACTTATCGGTCTACCGTAATACATATCTTACAATTTGAAAAAAATGTATTTTGGTTTTGTACTTAGCAAGAGAATACGGGTTAGAAATTCGCGTAGAAAATACTCCACATTGTTCGATATTGGGTCACTGATCAGCCAATGGACGGATCATCGTTTTAATCTGCGTCCTTTTTCCTTAAACGTAATTCTTAAAAGGTTGTAGCTAGGCACCACACAGTACAATATATCCACTTACTACAAGTAGGTAGGTACTGAATTATAGATATATTTATAGTGGACGCAGAGCATGCTGTGACAAGTTTTGTTGTAAAAATTAAATTGTTAAAACATTACAAATATTGAAAAATATTTTTTTCGAAAGATTTTCTACATTTATTAATCTTAATTTGCTTAAAATAAAATGATATTTATGTTCATGCAAAATGTATTGGAGGTATGATAATGAAGTAGAAAAATGAGTCCAAAACTCTATTCATTAATTTTACACAAAAATTTACTGATTTATACAAATAAGTTTTATGGTAATTTGGAGAATAAAATTTTTAAAGAATGAGAAATATTTCCTAGTTACGAATAACCTGACAATATTTGAAAATCTCCTACAACAACCAAAATAAATAAAAAAAAGTTAAATGTCAACCACCAAAGTAAAATGTTGTTTGTGTCAAGATGAAGGACTTAGCATGCCGAGGAATTGAGCTTACTGGTATTGACCGGTCTACATATACAGTGACCTACCAGGTAAGTATTTTACTGTATATTATCTCCATATATAGTTAGTAATAACATAGATCATTGTACAAATGTATTATATATTTGTACAGCGCCCTTGAAGTGATTTTGCACAAAAACGGCGATATACAAATCATCATTATTATTATTATTATTATATAAATATGTATTTACTCTTTTAGAATTTTCATTCAATAGTCCCATTCCTGTTGCTTTAATAATAGTAATAAGAATATTTTGATCATCCGTATTGCGCCTTTTTTGTGCAAAATCACCTCAAGGGCGCTCTACAAATATATAATACATTTCTGCAATGATCTATGTTATTAATAACTATATATGGAGAAAATATACAGTACCTACCATACTTACCTTATAGGTCACTTTGCTTTGGGTAAGAGGGGCAAGGAAGATTGACATATAGTTACCTCCGTGCTATCTCAGTTACTTTGGTTACTTAATACTGCAGAAGTTACTAGTTATTTACCTACAACCTAACTTTCTATTCTGAATGGTGGCAATAACAGCATAAGTTACTAGTTATTTTCTTACAATCTAACTTTCTATTCTGAATGGTGGCAATAACAGCATAAGTTACTAGTTATTTACTTACAATCTAACTTTCTATTCTGAATGGTGGCAATAACAGCATAAGTTACTAGTTATTTTCTTACAATCTAACTTTCTATTCTGAATGGTGGCAATAACAGCATAAGTTACTAGTTATTTTCTTACAATCTAACTTTCTATTCTGAATGGTGGCAATAACAGCATAAGTTACTAGTTATTTTCTTACAATCTAACTTTCTATTCTGAATGGTGGCAATAACAGCATAAGTTACTAGTTATTTACTCACAATCTAACTTTCTATTCTGAATGGTGGCAATAACAGCATAAGTTACTAGTTATTTACTTACAATCTAATATTCTATTCTGAATGGTGGCAATAACAGCATAAGTTATTAGTTATTTTCTTACAATCTAACGTTCTATTCTGAATGATGGCAATAACAGCATAAGTTGCTAGTTATTTACTTACAATCTAACTTTCTATTCTGAATGGTGGCAATAACAGCATAAGTTACTAGTTATTTACTTACAATCTAACTTTCTATTCTGAATGGTGGCAATAACAGCATAAGTTACTAGTTATTTACTTACAATCTAACTTTCTATTCTGAATGGTGGCAATAACAGCATAATTTACGAATCGTATTTAACACCATTGAACGATACATATCTACTGTCTACTCATTATAAAAATAAAATAAAATTGTGCTTCTGGATAAATAGTTCTTCTTTTATGTTTACTTTATTAGATTTAGAACCATCGACCTCTGGACTCACATTCAATGATTTTACCACTTTATTACGAAAGTTTTATCTATTACCAATAATTGCATTTCCAAAGAGCAGAAGCGCGACTGCGGTTAGAAATGGCCCTATTTAAGTCAGCCCATTGGCCAGAGCTAGAGTCAGAGTCACGTGACCCGTCCTGCACTTAATGACATGGAACCGGTCATTAGGGCGTCTTTGGCGTGCGGTCCCCTAATGGGATGGCCGGGGACCGGAGGCATTAGCCTGACAAACCAGATAGAAAAATGGCCTTAATCGCCCGCTGTTTTGTTTGCTGCTAACTCTAGCGTAATAATGGCAAGCGATTGACTTCACTTCGGGTTTAGGTAATTTAATGTTTATTATATTCCTCTATACAAATGTCACTATTTGATTAAGTATCTACTTAGGTTAACGATCTGTATGGTTTAGTTGTTTTAATAAGAATTACCTTCAGGTTTCAAAGGTTTTAAAGATTTCAAAGGTAAAAAAGGTTAAAAGTAAAAAAAGGTATTTACCTTTTTTACGAAGAAATATAAACAATATTGTAGAAGGTTGAGTGCAACCGGATCCGGTAGACCTTCATAACTCAATAAAGTGGTTAAAAAATAAGAAAAATACGCCATTTATATAAGGTAATTAACCTCTTAAGGACCACGCCCGAAATTTAAAAAAAAAAAAAATTATTTTTTCACACTATGCACCACAACATCAATATTCAGTCCCATTTAAGGCCCGAAATGGCTTTTATATGAGGATATATATTTTGAGTAAATAAAATTCATTGATAAAAAAAGGTGTTTTTTTTTCTTTACTGGAGGGGTTTTAAACACCTACCTATTTTAATTTTTTTTTTAAGTATTTGATTTTTTTCCAAAGAAACGTAACTATCTCAATGGGTGACCGGATAAATCATCACAATGATAATTCATCACATCTTTAAAAAGTTATATAAAGTCATGGAAAGTGATGAATCAAAAACTTTATTAACTGGGTTAAGTAGGTTAGGTTAGGTTTAAATATTTTTTTCATCGCTCTAATGACTTTATTTCACTTTTTAAAAGTGTGTTGAATTGTCACTGTCTTGAGTTATCATAAAACCATCTCAATGACACTTTATTTAAAAAAAATTCAGATATTTAGGCACCATAATAGAAAAAAATTAAAATAAGACATTCCAAATAAGAACCATGATTTTACAATTGAAAAAACAACCGAAAACATAAAATAAAAACAAATTTACAGACAGACGTTTAAAACAAAACAAACATTTCCTACTCCTTTATGATAAGACTCATGTATCATAAAAGTTAAATTTACAGTACTTAATATAATTTTAAAAAGCACTTGACTTCAATTTTAGAATTCGAAGTCATAAATTGTACAAATTTTTCAAGCACAAGTGCGCGCTTTCCCCCGAAAAAGCTCTACGAAAATTCACCATGGCTTTCGCATTTCAATAGGCATAATAATTTCAAATGATGAATTATACATTATACCCTATCGCCTTGTTAATCGTATTGTCTCTCTGTATGGAATATCTCATTGTCACATATCTGCAAAATACGCGGAACGAATCTTGTACAAAAAGATGTTCACAAACTCTATCGTTACTCATGTATTTTTGACGTTTTGTAGTGCCTATTTTGTACGCAATAATATAATAGGGGTTGGGTTATGGGGGTATTTTCCACCCTTGGCATGTGCTAGAAGTTACACAGGCAACGAGTGCATATCTAATTGCTGTTTAGTAGGTTTCATCGTTCAGTCATCGAGGGGGTATGACGCAAAAATACAATGGAAACAGTCAAGTTATGAATGTAAGATTGATAACCTTTCAGTTTAGTGTTAGTTATGTCATTATTGTTTATTACGGGATGTAAACAAGCCTACCTACTGCTTAAATTATGTTTTATATTCTGTTATCAAGTGTCAATTATTTATTTATTCGGTCCACCGGTTTCGAAAATTAAACTTTTTTCCGATGATAAGTTATTCTTCAACGTGATAATTAATGACGAAATTTGGAAATTCCTTAGTGATAATTGGTATAATGATTAGCGTGCAATTTTATTTCCTAAGATGTTATATAAAAGATTTGTAACAATCTGTGTGGATCCTTCTACATACATTACATATATAGTTCGGTGTGTGTTATGTTCCAGCATTTACGCATTGACCAATGTGCAATTGTCAGAATGCCAACCTTGGAATTTTTCAAACCTGCGATCCAATCAGAAAACTTGGGAGCTGAAAACAGAGAAACAAAATCATTCCCAGAGCAGTTGGCACCTTTTTGTCCAAAAAATCCGCTTGATAATATCGTCATGATATTTTATTTAAAACCTGGCGCATTCGTACTTGGACCATGAGATACCAATTACATCTTCCGATCCTGAACTTTTAAAAGCTTTAAATTTTGTCCTTATTGAATGTTTCTTTCTGTATTCGATATTAGTTATATAGTTTTTTCCTTGGAAATGTTTTCTATAAAAATATGTTTAAGTATGAAAAAGTTAATTAAATAAACAGTGCTTTTGAGGTGATTTTTCACTTATCGGTGAAGCATTAAATCAAATATCATAAATCCATCAAATAATAATAGCAAAGAAATCTGATACGCAATCTTTCAAAATATGTATGAGAGGTAGTTAAAAATGTTATTTGTGAACAAAGCTGTAATTTTTGCCGGCATTGCGCTGAATTTTTAGGCACCTAATAAAAATGAAAATAATAAGCTCTGTGACACTGTATTAAAACGGAATGAAATTGTGAATTAATTGTGTACGGCTCTGGAATATATTTAACAAAGCAAAGCTTTAGGGGTAAGTGTGGGTATGTACGGTTTGTGGAAACTTATTCATACAATACAATTAAAAAATATTTTATGAAAAATACGTAGGTTTGTACATTTTTTTATACATGACTATTGAATTGTAGTGAAACCATTTAAATATCAACTTGCTTTGCCTTTTAACTTTTTCTTTCTCTTCTTTTTTGATTAAAGGTCGTAATAATAATGAAAATCAAAGATTTAAAAAAATATATTATTTGTCTTGATATAGTGAATGAATCACTGACAAGTTTCAAAATGAATATTTAACCAATTTAACAAAGTCGAAATGGACAATTGTGTAGAATAAATGTCTAAATGAACAAAATATTTTTTTAAATACAGTACTGCTGAATTCAACGTCTTCCTTAAATATAATTAGTTTTTCATATAAATATTCCGCACTGAACTGCGCTGCAAACCGTTACCTTTCTAGAGCAAACTTAATTTCTGCACAAGGTATTGCAGCATTCGGTTTATGCGATTGCTTACCGACCCATGGAACGACGGGCTTATTCTATCACTTTTTTTTATAAAAAAAACACTACTATGTAACTAGAACATTTTAAATGAATGTGTAGGTACTTGATAATATTTGAAACCATAGAATAAATAAAAAAAACACAAGACACGCCTCGTGGACGTGTTTCGTGATCGAAATAGTTGGCCAATCGGGTCTTAAATTTCCTTATAAAACTGTATTTCACCACGATTATGAACTTCAAATGGGATGGAGATCTGGGATGTCAGGCAAGTGTTAGGTTCTAATTGTTTTAGAACCAAAATGTAAAAAAAGGTATAAAGGTAAGTTAGTGGCGACATTTATTTCCATTAAAAATTTGTATAGAAAGCACTTCCAGTTTTCTTATTTATTCTATATTTGAAACATTGATAAATTTAAAAAAATGGGAAAAGTCTAAGTTGGGCTATATGTCCAAGTGATCAAATGACCAAACGGACAAAGTCCAAAAGGACCAATTCTAAATTTATGGAGTCCAAATCGGCAGTCAAAATGTTATGTATAATCAATAGAGTTGTTTTTCCAGACGGTTGAAAGCAGTTGGGTTGTGTGGTAATCTCATTCAAAAAAAGATTGACTTTAAATTGTAAAAAAATAACGAAAAGTTAAATATTTTGTAAAGATTTCCGCAAGTTAAAAATTTTTCCAACCCTTGCGATAACTTCGACAAGGAAGGGGTGGGTGTTAAAAACGCGCGCACTTAGGATTAATGTCCCCGTAATGAAATATGATTTATAATACGGGATGTATTTGTACCCCTTTATTAGGGCTATGCATACAGTATCAATGTCGTATGAAATATTTATTATTGTTGATGATTGTGAAGTAGATACACAAAGTAATTGTTGAAGCCTTTCTGAATATATTATATCGGATCAACTGACTGTCGAGTTAAAAATATTTAATAGACTTTTTTACTGTTTTGAATAGCTAAGTTTTTGTTCATTAGTGTCGTTTTTGGTTGTGATTGGTGCTTTTGAAAATACACAATAAATTTTTCATCTTTGTTGAATTCCGCACAAGAGTTTTAACTGCTCTCGGCTAAGTGGGACTATAACACCCCCAATTTTAGAATGTTGTGAAAATGAAGGAAGTGGGAAAGATATATATGGGCAAGAAAATTTTGACCAAACTAAACCTCACCCAACCTAACATTACCTAATCTAATCTAACCTAACCTAAACCAACATAACCTTAACTAACCTCATCTAACCTAAGAATAATTATTATAATATTTCTCATGTGCGGTACCGTGATTATCTACCACTGTGCGTACCACCTGTTTAATATAACATTACCACCAAGGGTCGATTGTTTCACCGAATTTTAACGATTCGTCAAATTCTAAAGTTAATATTTAATTTCTGTTTTTTATTTTTTTATTTCAGTTCTGCGAAACAACTGACCTATAATAATACAATAACAGAACTTTCACAGTACTTAAAAATTTACTTTTGAAATTTGATGAACTGTTCAAAATCTGTGGCACAACCCGTCCTTAATTTTATTGGTAGAAGGTTTTCGCGAAATATTTCCGTAACTTCACACACATACTGTAAACGAGAAAATCAGTATGAGGCTGCTTCATCTATTGAACGGTGAGCCCTAACGTCGTCAGATTTTGTGCAGGTGTTTAAAGGTTAAGCGCTTGTTATATGCCAGCGGATTTTCTCAAACTGTCAAAATCTCTTCATTTTTTTGTCGCTAGAGGGCGGTAGTTGTACATTAATGAACTTGTCAAAATACAACGTCAAATGTGCGTCATGATCATGTCCCGCATCATCACGTACGCAATTGGAAATCGGAAATATTAAGTAAAACAAACAGCTTAGTAAAAAGGTATGACTTATTTGCAGAACCCTCTATTTTGGTAAAGCATTTACTTTGACATTTTTTATAAATGTTTATCATTCACTTGCTGTTGTTAAATCTAATTAGATTTGAACGGCTTTTGGCTTTACGAATCGCATTTCAGAAACATTTCCTATACAAAGAAAGGTTGTTTTGCACGGTATTCGGAAACTCGTGGTATAAACGGTATAACTTGTGAATGAATCTACCTTTCATTTAAAGTCAATTTTGGGTTATGATATTTTTTATTTGAGCTTTCGTTTTCGAGAAAATGGAAGGCGGATTTATTTGGTAGATTTATAAATTTTATATTTGATAGAATATCTATACATATTAATAATATTGACCTCGAAAAATAAAAGAAAGTTTTTTTTAAATTTATATATTTGTTAAATTATTCAGTGTTAACTAAACAATAATCTGTTTTAACCATGGCAGTATCGTGCAAGGCATACTATTACTGTATCAAAATATAACTAGCCGTTGGAAATAATAGTTATATTCATTTAACGACCAACGTTACGTGTGTATACGCAGAAAGGTGATATAATCGTAAATTTACTTATAAAGTTTTTTTTGTCTGTTTAATCTAAAGATAAAAAAACGGTAATAAACTTGTTTACTCCTTATGTGAATACGCCTTACCATGTAAGGTCGGAATAGTGAAAAACTTGACATGTTATCACTTAAAATTGCCAATTTTACCATACTAAAAATGATTTGGCGTGAGATGGTAATTTTTGGTTTGATTACCAAACGCGCTCACAACTGAGTCAGAGCGACAATGAATTCTCACACACACTTGCATAAAGGGCACGCAAATCAACATCGTGACGTTCGTGCTAACCGTTAGGAAAAGGTACGCACAACGCACATTGAATATTGCATTTTATTCGTTTCAAAGAATATGACAGTTCAAAAAATACAATGCGACAAATTTACGTGAAAAAAGAGTATTTGTGAGTACTTAGCGTTTTTGTAGCTTCCTAAAATTATGGCAATGCTTCAAGTGAGTCGGTATTCTACTTTTAGACCCAGAAATGAAACATTTTGATGGCATTTTAGAAATATATACGCCGTAAACCAATAGTCCAGTCAAGTTAAACATGAAAAGGGGGTTGTGCTTGCAAAAGGTCCAGTCATTCTGAATTTTTTATATGTTGTTAGGACCTAAACCAGTATTAAAAAAAAAATTTTGCAACTTCGAAAGTGCTGTGCGAGCGGCGGTGGACCTAAAAAACCAGGAAATTTTCGGATTTTTTTCAGTTTTTGCTCAATATCTCAGTAAAGGAAGGGTCTGACCGGTAAAGTCGGTAAACATACTTTTAAAGAAGACTAAATTTTCTATAATTTGAGACTAAAGCAAGCTATATAAAACCATTGGTTTTCAAGATACAGTTCTTCAAAAATAGGCAATTTTTTCCAAAAAGTGAAATTTTTTCGAAATGGTCACTTATTTTGTAAAATAATTTCTAAAATACGCATCTCACGTCAAATATTGTATCAAACAAAGTTGTTGTAAATTTAATAAGCTTTTATTTAAGACTAGATTGATATCTGTAGACTAAACGGTTCTCTCAAAAATGGCAGATAACCAAAAACAGTCAAAAGTGGATTTTTGGTGAAATGCAAATAAACTGTTCTCACGTCTTTTTATGGTTTTATTTATCAAACACTTAACAGATATTTGATGAAAAAAAGTAAAGATATTACATCTATCGGGAATTACGTCATCTTCAAACATTGTTTTATATACCTACATACCAAAATGCTTGTACAAACATCATGGTACCTACTATAAGGACAAATTACATGTACACAAAAAAATTAAACTAATATAAATCATGTAGGTATTGTGTCTTGGTTGCCAAATCATTTCTTTCTTTTTATCTTAGCTGGGAGAGGCGCCCAGTCTGTAGTCGGGTCATCTTCATCGTCCGAGCATTTCAGCTCCACATCCGGGACGTTGATGCAAAATTTGCCACCGCATGACTGACAGAGAACTGAGCAGTGGAGCCCAGCCTTTCTATACGAGCAGCTCCCAGAGTATCCTTTCATGCATTTACATGAAATTTGAGGATGGGGGTGAGTCCTTGAGAAGACAGCTTCCACCCCCATTCAGTGGGATTCAAGTTGACTCCCCGCCACTTCTGCACTTGGAGGTAGCACCTTGCTGCATGGTGGCCTGCAGCATCTTCCGTCGGTGGCAAACGGGCGAGGTTTATGTTTGTTGAAGTGACAAACGTCTTATACCTCAGGAAATCCAAAGTATCCCTCGCGATGTCACCCCCATATAGAGCCATGAAGCACTTGATGCCTGCTTCACTCACGGCTTGTGAGGTAGAGTCTGGCCGAAGGAAGACCTCCACTTGCTCAGCAAGTGGTTCACTCTTGCTCAGAAGTGTGCTGATTTTGGTCTTTCCTTGGCCAAACGGTGCTGAGGTGGTATCGCACCCGGCAAACGCGTGGGTTAATAGTACCGTTCCTGGTAATTGTCGGGAGTCCTGGTTGTTGTAGGAGGTCGTAGAGTAGTGACAGCAACCAGCTTCTCCCTTCGTGCTCTTCTAAAGATAGACGTTTGTCTCTTCAGCGCCTAAACCATTGAGAAGAACGAGCAGGTCGACATTTTCTCCCACTATGACGACCCGATCGGCATCTGCTTTTTTTGATAACGCCATCATGACGATCTCTCGATCAACATCTTCTTCGGCAACAGCCACTTCTACTCCCTCCTTCTGAAAGGCGTCACAGAGAAGAGTTATAAGGCGTCTCTTATTGTTTTCATTGCCCAAAACATGCTCTTGAGCAATTTGAATTACTGTGGATTCATCGAAAGTCAATTCGTAGCTGGAATGAGCTGCGTAGCGCCGGAGTCGTTCCGCTGTTTTGGTGTTTTTTTTTTGGTAGCATCTTCGGGTAGACGTCAAAAACGATGGAGACGTTCTTCCCAAAGTGGTTTCGGACGTAGGTGGTATAACGCGCCAAAAGTGCTCGAACCGTGCTTTTCCGCTGCCACACGACCTTGTGCAAGAGGTAGCCAACATCCAAAGAGTGCTGGTATCTATCGGCGTGTGGCTGGAAAGAGGAGTGAAGGGAGAGTACAGAGTAGATTTTGTGCCCTTGCGCATCCCTTGTTCATTGAACAGAGACATCGGGAACGGGGCCAACTCATACTTGAAGTCATCCTGTAAATCCTTTTCAGATTTCTTTACAATACACACTCGCTGAAAAATTGTGAGCGGATCCACAGCCACTCTTCTGTTTTTGTCCGGCAGTTTAACGGTTGAGGTGATCGATGCCAGCGTGGTCACTTTATTTTGTCCGGCAGTTTAACGGTTGAGGTGATCGATGCCAGCGTGGTCACTTTATTTTGTCCGGCAGTTTAACGGTTGAGGTGATCGATGCCAGCGTGGTCACTTTATTTTTCTGTTTTATTACTACCTTGTCGTACATTTTACCACAATTTTCATTACTCCTTCCGTTCCAACTCTCTGGGCTGTGTGGCAATTAATTTCAGGACCTGCCAGTAAACCACTACTGATAGAAATTAAACTGTCAGTTTTGGGAAATGGAGGGTGGAGAGCAAACCAGTTTTTTAGTTTTTCCATATCACTATTATCTCGGATGATTCAAGAAGGTCTCATGTCTACATGCTGCTCTCCAGTATGACATGATAAGCTGCAAAAACTTTCCAGTTCTTCACAAATGTTCAACATAAACACCATTCCTGTTGTCCACCTTGCCAGAACACTTTGGGAGATTCCTCTTCCTTGGGTCAAGCCACCGTAGGTTTTCATGGATCGCATCAGCTTCTGCTCAATTGTTAGGTCTGACCACAACCCAGACCAAAACTTGTCAGACCGGCAAATGGTGAAGGATCCTTTTGTGAACATGTCGTATTCACTTTTATCCATCCGATCTTGTAGAGCTATCATATCCTGAAGGTAGAGGTGCGCGCTCTTAGCATACAAAAAATGTCCAGCTGCGTGGAAAAAAGGGAGCATCTTGTGGACAGTGTACAAATGAAGGTTCCAATCACAAGCACGCTCTGCCTGGATGAATAGTTTTATCAAAGTGGTCATACGAAAGTATTGGACCCACAACTGTGATGTTGGACCATTCGCTTTAATTTTCTCCAAGGCACTTTTAAATTTTGCCTTTAGTATTTGGTAGGTATCAATTTCTTCTGCTGATATAGTGAGAGACCTTTCAGTGTCTCGCAGCAATTTTTCAGTCTCGTCTCGCTCCTCAGGAGTTATGTCAACCTCATAAAAAACAATGCTGGCCAGTGTGAGGTTTGCCAAAATGTGGGCCCGAACAGCTCGTGAATATGCGTGCCCATTCATATGGGTACCCATGGGTATAGGTACTAATGGGTACTTGAAATTTGAAATAGTCGTAATTGTATTATAACCCTAGGATAAACCCACGATGATTAATGGATTTACTTCACAGCACAATATAACCATAAAAAGACGCGAGAACAGTTTATTTGCATTTCACCCAAAACCCACATATGACTGTTTTTGGTTATCTGCCATTTTTGAGATAACCGTTTAGTCTACAGATATCAATTTAAGCTCAAATAAAAGCTTATTAAATTTACAACAACTTTGTTTGATACAATATTTGACGTGAGATGCGTATTTTAGAAATTATTTTACAAAATAAGTGACCATTTCGAAAAAATTTCACTTTTTGGAAAAAATTGCCTATTTTTGAAGAACTGTATCTTGAAAATCAATGGTTTTATATAGCTTGCTTTGGTCTCAAATTATAGCAAATTTAGTTTTCTTTAAAAGTATGTATACCAACTTTACCGGTCAGACCCTTCCTTTACTGAGATATTGAACAAAAACTGAAAAAAATCCGAAAATTTCCTGGTTTTTTAGGTCCACCGCCGCTCGCACAGCACTTTCGAAGTTGCAATTTTTTTTTTTAAATTCTGGTTTAGGTCCTAACAACATATAAAAAATTCAGAATGACTGGACCTTTTGCAAGCACGGATGTACATCTTGACTGGACTACAAGGAGCGTATAGTCCCACTACCGCTCTCGGGGGCTTCTCACCCGTAATAAGTAAAACAGTGTAAATGTGTTGAAAATTTGGTGCAAGATGAAGTATTTATTTAATTGTTAATATCCACAGATATCATAACGATAATAAGAGGCCGTACTTCTACAGATGTGTGTATTATATACATATTTTAAATTAAAAATATAGTGTAAAGCCGTTATTAACGCGATAATCATACATCCAAGTTTTAAAAGTGGGTTGTATGGTGTATCAATGTTTTTATTTTTTATAGTCGAATGTCTACAACAACTACAAAAAAAATAGGCAGACTGAAAAATAATAGTCCATTAATTGGTATTAAAAAATATGAAGTCTGAGAATGACATACGAAAGGTAGTATTAAGCCGTTTTAGGGAGCCGTTTTCCAGCAAATCACCATTATGCCCTATAACCCACTCTTAACACAAAACACAAAACACCTCTCCAACGTATTAACACCTAACGTAAAGAGTTTCCATTGAACTGTAAATATATATATATGAGACAACAAATTACCTGTACCAATATCAATTGAGTATTGAGAAAAATGAGTATTGAAATCTTTTCATGTTTTGCTACTTGGGTTAAAAACGGGATTGCAGGCCTTTAACGAATGAATTGACAACTTTCCTGATAAATTTCAAATATTTTATCACGATGTCGGAACACGTATTCGAACAACTTGGTTGTTTTGCGTTAGTGCTACGTGAAATCAGGTTTAATGAATTTTAATACGCTTTAAATTTAAGGGTCAATTTCAAAATTTTAACAGACTTTGGGAAGAATTCAGATAGTGAAGAAAAATGTAGGCGCCCAACTATAATATATTATTATTCAGAGAAAATCTGACCTATCGGGAATTCAGCCTATCGTAATATAAAATGCATAAAAAACTCTCACCATAAATACTGTTACAGTCGACGTGTGCCGAAATATTTTTTAACAAAAGAAATCGCCTAAGCTCAGGAAACGGAAGTCCTAACCCTCGCAATTCACAAAGGCTATATTATAATACAATAATAATAAAATACAATCACCAACACCCTCCTTCAATACTTCAATGGCCAAACTGAACCTTTTAATTTCGGAACTGATATTCTAAACGTATTTGTTTTAGTTAGCATTAATAAATAATATTAATATCACTGTAAGGGATGAAAACCTCCCCCTACAATGTCAAGGCTCGTGACGGCACCCCAGTATAGTAATCCATATTTTTTAGTGTTGTTATAGCACAATATTATTATTATGTATGATATTTAAAATGACATTAAAGTGATGACTCTATCATTGAGGAACGTGCTCATTGTTAGGGGGGAGATAACACGATTTGAGAAAAGATATTATTCAGTTTTAAGTGTGTGAACGTAGTGAATAATAAATAATAATTATATCTAACTTGCGATTGGACTATCGTATGAGAGAGACAGCATGATAGAGAGGTAGTGTTATACGTAAATTCAAGGTTGTTCAGTGTCTTTTCATTGTCACACGTTATCCGAGGTTGTGAACAAATATTCCCGTTTGACATTCATTTTCAAATACATACGCTGTTTTTGAACGAATCACAACATAAAATATCGTTTTTAAAAGCAGGTAAAAGATTCTTTAAGATTTGAATGTAACAATCGAACATACATGCAATTAAAATATCTAAATTTTAAACCCAAAAATGGAAATAAGTCATTTGAAAAACTTTGTATTTATTTAATATTTAATTAATTTAACGAATCACAAGATAAAATACCGTTTTTGAAAGCAGATAAAAAATTCTTTCAGAATTGAATGTAACAATCGAACATACGTGCAATTAAAAATATTTAAATTTTAAACCCAAAAATGGAAAAAGTTATTTGAATAACTTTGTATTTATTTAATATTTAATTAATTTAACGAATCACAAGATAAAATACCGTTTTTGAAAGCGGATAAAAAATTCTTTAAGAATTGAACATACCTACATGCAATTAAAAATATTTAAATTTTAAACACAAAAATGGAAAAAAGTTATTTGAATATCTTTGTATTTATGTAATATTTATTTGAAAATGAAGTAAATACTAAAAATTTAAACGAAACATGAAACAAAACAAGACAGAAAAAATTAAGGAGTTACAGTCTCAATTTTAATCGAACCCTGGATCTCTGTTTCACCGGGACAACGTCTTTAACCACTAGGCCATTAAGATCACATTCTTTTAATCTCATATTTCAAATTCACAATACTATTTGTACTATTTTTCCTGTATATGTAGCTGCTATCTTTTTCAATGATTACATAGTTGTAAAGAATTAGTTTATCCGAGACACTATCTAGAACTAATTCTTTGTAATCAACCATTCATATAAATATTTCATTAGGTTATGCTGCCTTAAGTATCCCAGGTATTTTGGGGTGTTATCCATCATCAGGGCAGATGTGTTATTTGAAAATAACACATTTCAAAATAACACATCTGCTCTGATGATGGACACTGCAATGCTGTCCGAAACGTTGGCTAAAGAAGGAGTTAGCGCAACACGGCATAACACCCCAAAAACAAATAACAAAAATACTTTTGGCCGTGAAAATCTTAAATCATATCCCAGGTATACCTACCTACGCATGTCGAGTTTTTTTTTAATTAACTTTTAACTGTTCTTTGTTAACTACAGCTATATATTTTTTTGATGATTTCTTTCTCTCCATGGTATGTTTGTTAGATCTATATCTCTTACTTGGGGGCTCGTTTTATTATTTTGTATTCTATGAAAAAAATATAAAGTAATGAAAAATTCATTATTAAATAATATTTTTTAAATACATTGTTACGTTGTGGTCCACGCTCTCTGCCTACTGTTTAGTTGCTTGGCTATTAATACAGTAAATATATCAGCTTTGGAGCACTATACAAACTGGAAAGTAACATTTTAACTGCAATAAACTTCTCTAGGTAAAAGTGCCAACTCTACCAGATCAAATCAACTGACGAAATACGCGTGTTTAACCTTCACTAGAGGTGTGCACCAATGTACTCAACACAGTAGTTAAATTGGATAAATAACTGTTTTATTACTATAAGTTTTCAACCGGGGGCGTAGCTCAGATGGTAGAGCGCTCGCTTAGCATGTGAGAGGTACCGGGATCGATACCCGGCGCCTCCAAAACCTCTCTTTTGTTATTTTTCTATACCAACTGATTTACCCAATTTTGCATATCGCCTATATCATATGGAATGAACAAAACCTCTGCCGTAGGTCCCCCCAAGTAGTTTGATGACTTAGCAGGGGTGTTCGTGTTATTGCGTGAAGTTTTTCCAGGTCTTTGCGGGATGGGTCGATTGAGGGAGATCCTTTGATCAGTCCTTTCACCGTATTGGATGGGATGTTTCATACGTCTCTAATTTCTGGACTCACTGTTCACTGGATTCTTACCCATCCCTCCCATTTTCTTCCAGAACTACCTCTCTCCACTTTCCTTAAAAAGACCTTCCACTCACTGTTCACTGGATTCTTACCCATCCCTCCCATTTTCTTCCAGAACTACCTCTCTCCACTTTCCTTAAAAAGACCTTCCACACAGTACCCCCAAAGATGACACACGGAAAAAACTTACTTATCCGAAATATTGATAATTTAAAAAAACTGATAAAAACGGGACTAGAGGTGGTGTCGCGAAGCTGCGACTCCACTATATATTTTAGAGGTGGTGTGATATGCCACACGCCCAAAGGACCAGTCCCAAACTACTCCGAATGATAGGTATGGGACGATATATGCATCCGACAAACCCGATGGACAGTGCAATAATCAAAGGTATAAATCTGGGCTTCTGGAGCACAAGATAAGCCCAGATTGGAATGCAGGAAAGATGGACTCACCCGTTGATGACTATCACACGTCTCCAGGAGTATTAGTTGATTTCACTTCACAAATTATATGTATATTCGCCCTGTCTGATATTAATTATCACTCCGAACTCTGATAAGCAACTGACACCACTTGTCAGATTTTACATGTGTTGCAACAATATTTTTAATATGGTGACATTTTGGGATGGGTAAGAGGGTAGGTAGGACATTTGCAGGATTTGGTATTGACATTACACTTGTCCTTTAAGCCTGTGGATGCATACCTAACAATCCCATATATATTGCGCGAACATTCTCCCGGCGTTGAAAGTACCTTCCGAAATTTTAAGTACTTTCAAATAAAGTAAAAAATTAAATGTAAAACGAAGTAAGATGAAATATAAATATTCTAATCAATACGCTATTAATATTACAAAGTTAAAACGAGAATTTATAAAATAATGAAATAAAGAAATAATACTTATTGTGTAGGCAAAGGAGACAATTTTACGACTGGTCGTTTAAAGTTCCCGGAAGGGGTCCTTACGCGTGCGACACGAACCACTCCGTCTTTACCAGGGAACACCTCCTCAACAACGCCCACCGGCCAATAAAGTGGAGGCGCATCCTCTTGATGCACCAATACTATGGTACCTACTAGAATGTTATTCGCGGGACTATTCCATTTTTTTCTCATCTGCAGAGAGTGAAGATACTCTATATGCCACTTCTTCCAATAAGATTGAACGAGGTGGTCCAAAAGCTCTTTCCTTTTCAGTAGACTAATGCGTTCATTAGTCAAATCATAAGCAGGTAGATGCTGAATCGGGGTAGACATCAGAAAATGAGCCGGAGTAAGAGCTTCTGGATAATGAGAACTGCTTAATAAACATAATGGCCGTGAATTAAGTACAGCCTCTATTTGTGTCAGAACTGTGAGAAGCTCTTCATAACATAAAAGTTGAGTACCCACAACCCTATACAGATGCGATTTAATGCATTTAATATTTGACTCCCATAATCCTCCAAAGTGAGGAGCGCGGGGTGGAATCGTCTTCCATTCAATTCTCCGAATGTTAAATTCATTGCGAAGAACTTCTTTAGTTGAATTTGCCTCTAAAAAATTATACAAGTCATCCAGACAATTCTTTGCGCCTATGAAATTTGTCGCATTGTCACTGTACATACACGAAACCGGTCCGCGTCTGGATAGAAAACGCTTAAATGCGTTTAAAAAATTGTCCGTGCTTAGATCTGATACCACTTCCATATGTATAGCCTTCGTTGTTAAACAAATAAATAGACATATATATGCCTTTTGACTTTTTACCCCACGACGCCTAGAAAGGGTTATATTTATTGGTCCGGCAAAATCTACACCCGTATGTGTAAATGCCTTTGCTTCCTGAACTCTAGCTGTAGGTAAATCTGCCATTAGCGGTATAATATTAGAAGGTGCAGTTTTAAAACAGAAATTACAAGCATGTACTCTTTTGCGTATTAGATTTCTCCCCGATAAGATCCAATAACGCTGTCTAATTATTGACATAAGGAGATGTGCACCAGTATGACAATTCACACGATGGTGAAAGTCTATAATTATATCGACAATATGATCCTGTCTTGGCAAAAGTACTGGATGTTTGTTTTCAAAAGGTATATTCGCGTTTGTTAATCTACCACCTATACGTAACAAGCCATTATGATCTAAGAACGGGTTTAGTTTTCGGATTGAAGGTAAGCATAATTTATCCCTCTGTATTAATTGTATATCGGCACTAAAATACCTATTCTGTAAAGCTTTTAATACATTCATTTCAGCAATGTTTAATTCCGTGGAATTTATAACTGTTGAGCGTGATAACTTTCGCATAAATCGTAAAATATATACCACAATTCTCAGCAGTTTTGGCCATGAGGAAATTTTTAAAGCGAGATTATATATCGGAGAATTTTCCTCTATTGACGTTATCGTAAATGTATGCGATTTTTTCAATTCCAAAGTATTCTCCTCCTCTCGTGAGGGGGAAAATCTTTCGACAGGCCACTCGGATACTGGGTTCGCAGCCCAGGGCGGACCGTGCCACCAAAGATAATGATCGACTAGCTGTGCAGGCAGTAGTCCTCGTGATAAACAATCACTAGGATTGGTAACGCCATCTATGTGATAAAAATGTTTCGCGGGTAAATTTTCCTGAATTTCACTAACTCGATTAGCTACAAAAGTTTGCCACCGGTGCGGGGACGAGTGAATCCAAGAAAGTGCTATTTTTGAATCTGAAAAAGCAAATATATCGTTTATCGAAACGCGATTTCTATAAGTATCTATAATAGATCTAACGAGTCTAGATAAAATAAGCGCAGCGCATAATTCCAATCGAGCGAGCGACACTGTTTTCAGAGGGGCCACCTTGGATTTAGAACATATCAAATTCATTGTAGTGTTGCCACCCTTATCCGTGACATGAAGATATATTACACAACCGTACGCTTTCAAACTCGCATCTGCGAAGGCGATAATATTTATCGTGCAGTCCTCCTTTACTCCCAAATATCGAGGTAAATTTAAATTAGAAAGCATCGGTAATTCTTCCTTGAATTTGACATATCTATTAACAATACTTTGGGGTAGTTCCTCGTCCCATCCTACTTTCTCTAACCACAGCTCTTGTAAAAGTAATTTGGCATATAAAATTACCGGAGCAACCAAACCTAATACATCGAATAAACGAGCTATTGTGGAAAGAATTGATCTTTTACATATAGTTTTTTCCTCCGTCGGACATATCATAAATCGAAAACAATCAGATATCGGATCCCATTTTAATCCTAAAATGCTACATTTATCCGAAAAATCCATTGTCGCGCGGTGCGACTCTGGTAATTGGGCCAGTAAATGAGGAGAATTACTCGACCATTTGACTAATTCAAATCCTCCACACTTGAACATCGCCATTAAATCTGTAGCCAAAGTGATGCCTTCACTTATAGTATTTACAGAATATACAAAATCGTCCATATATAAATCATTAATTGCAACTTCCGCCGCTTTCGGATAACGATTTCTTTCATCGCTCGCTAGCTGCCGTATAGTTCGCATTGCTAGAAATGGTGAACAGTTCAAACCAAACGCGAGTGAATTAAATTGATAAACTCCAATTTGTTCATCTTCGTGAAATCTATAAAGAATTTTTTGATATTTACGATGGCTTTCCGTTACCATTATACGTAGATACATTTGCTTAACATCTGCGGTTAATGCTACAGCGAATAAGCGAAATTTAATTAAAAGTGTAAATAAATTAGATTGCAAATTTGGACCTGTATACAAAGTATCATTAAGTGACAACCCTGAACTGGTCTTTGTACTTGCATCTAATACAACACGAGTTTTAGTTGTTGATTTATCTTTACGAATTACTGCGTGATGAGGAATGAAATATCCCTCATCAATATTAGATGAAGACGGAACTTCAACCCTCATATATCCCTTTTCCAGATATTCAGAAACTACTTCATTATAACTGCAATGCAATTCTGGCGACGTATTAAATTTCCGTTCTAAATATTCATATCGACGCTGCGCGACACGGCGCGAATCACCTAAATTATTAGGATCTATCTTAAACGGTAAAGATACAATATACCTTCCCGATTCATCCCGTTGGACTGACTCGAGGTACATTTTCTCACATTCTGCATCTTCAGCACTCATCAACGACTTAATAGGCATGTCTTCCATCGTCCAAAACTTGGATAACGCATTATATAAATCTACATTGGTTATGGGGCCGAACGTCCACGAAACCTCCGGCGTACACGTAGGTATTTCACCCATTACAATATACCCGAATACTGTCTGTATAGCCGGTGGTGCATTCGTATTATGTTTAGATAAAACCTTATTCCCCAGCAGAATATATGGAAATAACTGTGCACCTAATAAGATATCAACATCGGATGGAACGTTCCAGGATTCATCCGCTAAGTTTAAACCCACTAAATGCTCACATGACTTTGTGTCAACATGTTGTGTAGGAAGCTTATCAGTTATTTTATCGACAACTAATAGACTAATTTTATAAGTATCTTCTGAAACGCGGGATTTAATTTTTAACGCAACGTGTCCCAATATTGGTGTCTCTACTGAACCAACACTTTTAACTACTGAATTATTTAAAGGAATTATTTTAAGATTTAATTCATTACAAGTGTTTAAACTGATTAAATTTTGTTGCGAGGCGCAATCAATTAAACACCTTACGGTTACTTGATTATTTTTATTGTCATAAGCAAATAACTGCGCGGTTGACAGTAGTACATTCGTAGCTATATTACCCGCAGAAAAATTATTATAATGTTTATTATTACGCGCTATTAATGTAATGGCTTCGTTTTTCGATTGACTTTCAGTATTCACCGTGCTCTCAAAATGCAGAGCGGTGTGATGTCGTTTTTTACAAATTCTACAATCCGATTTAGATGGACATTTCACAGTTTTATGTTTATCGCTTAAGCAGTTTACACATAAATTATTTAATTTCACAAACTGAAAGCGAGCATTTGGTCTTAATTCGTTAAATTGTTCACATTTAAACAATTCAACATGATCAGAATGATTACATTTCCGGCACCTATTACGATTATTATTACTTGACTTCTGTTCGACCACAGCGAATGAATGCGTAACTTTGTTTTTATTATTAACAACTTTATTATCATTTTGCCCAGTTCGTTCTAGGATTTTGACATGCGACCGAATGTATTCTATTAAATCGGTATATGTAGGTATAGCTTTCTCCCGTATAGACATTTCGAAATTTTGCACCAACTGTATATCTAATTTTTTCAGTGCAACATGTAATATTATAAAATCGGTTAGGTCATCAATACCTAATTCCTTGAGTGCAGCTATGGAAGACGCAAACCTTTCGATAAAATTATTTAACTCATTTGGGTTACTAGGTGCCAATAATTTTAAATTCAAAATATTGTTCAGATAAAAGGTACCTAGCACGCGTTTGTCCTGATATTTCTTTTCGAGAGCTTCCCAAATTAAAAAAATAATTTTGTTCGTTCGGAAGTATTCCCGCAAAAACTGATAACGCCTTTCCTTGGAGTTTCCCTATCAGATATTGCATCTTCTGCGACGTATTCAAATTTTCATTTGAGTGAATGTTTAATTTAAAAGCTTCATAAAATATCGACCAATTCTCTTGATTACCATCGAACGATGGCATCTCGATCGGTGGGAGCTTAATTAATGGTGAATTATTTAATTTCTGTCGATCACGTGATGAATCTTGCTTTGCTATAATGCTTTCGCGTATAGAAACTACAAAACAGTACTTATTTTCGAATTTACTCCATAAATCGAAATTCATATTGTAATTTGAATCCTTTTTCAACTGAAGTGTATGAAATTCATCACACAACGTATTAAATTGTGCATAATATGTAGCTATATTAACCGTTTGTTTAACAAAATCCTCCGAACTTCTCGTCTCCCTGTCCGCAATACTTTTCCCTTTCTCATATAATTCATTAACACGATTATGCATCAAATTAATCTTCGATTCTAGTAACTTGATTTTAATATCCTGAGTACTATCGCTAGTCGCCATGATTAATTGTATGTAGGAATTTAAACACAACAATAATTACAAATGCAACCTAGTACATACAAATTAACAAAGTATAAAGAGGAAATAATATTTATTTATAACTTTAAATATGTTAATTTTAAATACCCCGTTGGTAATCCGGCTCGAAAGAACCAAAAATGGTGTCGCGAAGCTGCGACTCCACTATATATTTTAGAGGTGGTGTGATATGCCACACGCCCAAAGGACCAGTCCCAAACTACTCCGAATGATAGGTATGGGACGATATATGCATCCGACAAACCCGATGGACAGTGCAATAATCAAAGGTATAAATCTGGGCTTCTGGAGCACAAGATAAGCCCAGATTGGAATGCAGGAAAGATGGACTCACCCGTTGATGACTATCACACGTCTCCAGGAGTATTAGTTGATTTCACTTCACAAATTATATGTATATTCGCCCTGTCTGATATTAATTATCACTCCGAACTCTGATAAGCAACTGACACCACTTGTCAGATTTTACATGTGTTGCAACAATATTTTTAATATGGTGACATTTTGGGATGGGTAAGAGGGTAGGTAGGACATTTGCAGGATTTGGTATTGACATTACACTTGTCCTTTAAGCCTGTGGATGCATACCTAACAATCCCATATATATTGCGCGAACAAGAGGCCTATAACGAATGAAATGAAAAATTTCAAACAAACTATCAATAAAGCACAAGTATACGCTAATGTTATGAGGAAATCAGAATACGTGTTCTTAAAAATAATAATATTTTCGCATTTCGTCCATTATATTTATTCGGACAAGGCCACCTGTACACGTGATCACATTATTACAGTATAAAGGAACTGCAGGTTATCCGCCCTTGAGGTGTTTTTGCACAAAAACGGCGCTATACAAGTCATCCAAGTATTATTATTTATTTATTATTATCCACTGCTTACCAGCCCTGGTATACGTAACAGATGGTTACTCCTTCAGGGCTCTCACTAGAATTCTAATTTTCTTTCGTTAAACGACTCTATATTTAAAGTTTGTTCAATTTAAATTTTGTTCAATTTAAAGTTTGTTCAATATAAAGTTCGTTCAATTTAAAGTTGGTTCAATTTAAAATTTGTTCAATTTAAAGTTTGTTCAATTTAAAGTTTGTTCAATTTAAAATTTGTTCAATTTAAAGTTTGTTCAAATTAAAGTTTGTTCAATTTAAAGTTTGTTCAATTTAAAGTTTGTTTAATTTAAAGTTTGTTCAATTTTTTTGTTTTTATATATGCATGTAATATTTTACATATACATTATTTTTTGTATTCTTTTGTATTTTTACTAACTCTGATTTGTCTACAAAATATATGTAATTAAACTGCTACGCGGCTCAGAACAGATATCGTCTAGTGAGTCGGGTAGCGCACATGATTTTGTTAATAACCTTAAATAAAAATTAATACAAAAATAAAAATAAATTTTCATAAAAAGAATCTAGACCTCCCTACATAGTGATTAGGTTGCAGGATGCCTACAATATACATAAAACACAATTAACAATATTAAAATATGTACAGGAATAGTTAAAATAAAATAAGCGTAAAAATAATGATTGTATGAAGGAACTGATAAAAATGATTGTTATTAAGATAAAAAAAAAACCGTACTCATTTTTCTTGATGTATAGGCCTTGAGGGTAAATATTTTTCTCAGGGCCTCCTGTGTGAAGTTAATGTAAAAAATAATATTTATAAATACAAAATTAGGGACTGTTCTAGGAAAGAACAAGGGTTGGGATAGCCGTATTTTAGAGGGCTATTCCACACAGATAAAGCATGGATAAAGCCTATGGCTTATGACAGGCGAATGCGATAACACAATTTGTAAGGTTAATTCACAGTCAGCTTACCGGGTAGCGAACGAAATCTGCATCTTGAGAATCATCTGTCAGCACTAGAACGATGATCGTTGTACGGTAGCACTCGTTATGTTGAATTGGATTGCGATAGTTGCGATAAAATACGTTTAAGGGATTATTCTGATAAATAACCGGCGATAGTACACACATTGGTTTTTTTACAGGACGAACGTTTTGATGCGATTGTACGGCTCACGGCACTCCGTGATTATAAGTGAGACGTGTGTGAATTCAAACTGTACAGTTCAAATTCTGACCATACTATTGGTTAGCACACGGCCTGTCAAAAGCAAATCGGCGTGACGGAACAGGGACTTTATAGTAAATATTTAATATGAATATTTTTTGACTTACCATGGCATCAATAGTTGTTGATTTGAACCGTTTCTGGAAAAAAACTACTTTTTTCCTTAATAAAATGCTTTCATATTTTATAAGTATATTTTAAACTCGTATTTGAAGAAATCCATCAATATTCAATTCTTTTTTCATTCGTTTAACCCCAAAGAGCAGGAAAATTCGTTTAGGTACGGAGCGGGAGTTTGTGTAAGATTGGTATCAGGATTAAAAATCACCCATGCGAAGAAAAATCCTGAATATATAGGAAGGTTTAGTTGGGTTAAGGGGTGGAGAAATGGAAGAGGGTGGGAAGGGAAGGTGTGGTTTGAAAATGGATTGATAGACCTTTTGGCTGGATGGAGATTAAAACGAAAATATTTTTCATTTTGATTTAAAGGGAAAAATAAATAAAATATGGTCTTTGGGGTGCGTCGAAATTCGTGTCTATTTGTTTCTCATTTTAGACAAAAACTATTTGGATCCAACATTTTTTTCATATCATACCTAAATTTCAATTTATTCAATTTAAATAAATGAGGAGAAATTAACTTGCAAAAACTTTCGATTTCGGAGCCCATTTAATTTTTTATTCTTTTTATATTTTCGTATAAACAACAAAGTGAATAACCCACAAGAGTCCCAACTGCTCCCAACCGTCAGGAGCTAGTAAAACTACGGCATCCACAATACTATTACTTTATAATATTTAATACTTAATACTTAATTTGAACAATATATTAATGAAATATTCCTCAGCACGGGAGATCCCAGTGAGGATATCATAATCTCATTTTGTTACAAAAATGAAGATAGTAAAATAAATATTATTAAACTGAAGAAATAGAGAGTGGAAGGAAATGGAAAGATGAAATGTGCTCTGAAAGAATCCAGGACAAATAAGAAACCTTGATATAAGACCAATATTCAGAATTGAAACGACCAGATTTGAATACCTAGGTACTCGCCTTCCTCTCTCCTACCTCCTTCCCTTCCCAACTACCTTTAGCCTCGCAGCATTCCCCAAATGGGAATGTTATGGTCTCAAAGGCTCCTGACGGTTGGCAGCTGTTGAGACTCTTGTGCGGTATTCATATTAAAAAAAAACAAAATTTCATATTAAGTTTTCATTACTATCTGAAAATAGTGCGATTAATTAGCACCCTCTCAAAATGATCTTAAACCTAATCTAATTTATCTAAAAAACATATTACACTTAATAAATTTAGTTCTTTCCAATTATCAATTATTATAATTCAATCCCGAATAAATTGCATTACAACTCTAACAAATAGATGCAATATTTGATTAAGTCCCGACGAACCATTGACGCGCTCCCTCCAACGCTTCGCCGCTCAGCTGCCGGCTCCTAATGGTGAATGCGGGATTACGCTAAGTCCTGTGTAATCCTTTTATTATCAGCGAACACCGCATTCAAATCATTTCATAAGCGCCCGTTTGTTCTACAGTTGGCGGCCCGTGTTACGCCGGGTCCGTGTCCGTGTGAAGTATATTAGATTGTGTGGGCGTGGGTTTTATAGTGCTGAAATAAAATTAATTTTGTAAAGTTTAACTTTGAATGAAGGGTATCTTCCACAACGTTTATCTTCAACTCTTAAATGCCAAATAAAACACGACAATTTAACGTACCTAGCAGTATGTTACTATAATTTCGATATAAGGTTACAATAATGGGATTAATGAATTTCTTTCTACGTCTGATTTTGAAAAACTTTACGTAAAGCCCGGACTTTGGCTAGATGAATGAGCTCTGTATGAAAAGCCAATGTAAAATATAGCTAATTTATTAAAAATCTGATCATATTATTCGTATTCCTGTAGAAAACGAATTTAACGAATGAATACAAAGTGTCAGTAAAAGGCGAATGTGTTATGAGGACGGCGGAACACGTGTTTGTAATTTTTTTGTTGATATTGTGGCTTTACTTATTATCAAATCGCTGTATTTTTTAATTTATGTTCTTGTTATTTTTAATTCCGTTTCTTGCATATATTATTTTTTAATATAATTTTATTTTTATTATTTCTTTCTCATGTTTCAAAACTGTCTGTCATTAATATTGTACCACCTACATGTAAAAGCCCTCTGGGCGTTAAATAAATAAAAATAAAATAAATAAATAAAATTACTTCATTATATTTATCAGGAAAATGACACCTGCATGAACACATGTTCCTACGTATTCTGAATGAATTGATATTTTATCATGTAAAGGATTGCCATTACGTTTTTAACAGGATTTATATAAATTAGCCATACTGAATTTTTCTCCGTGTAAGAGCCGAAATACTTAAGATTTACAGAAAAACAACTTTCTTCGTAGATTTCATAATAAGTGTCACCGCCAATAGTTTTTTTAGGGACATATCTACATACAAACACAATTTAGAAACGTATCAGTGTCGGAGATGAAAGTTTATAAATATCATCCCCAAGCAAGTAGAAGATGCATCCCCCAGCTATAGCTGGAAGCTGCCGCATCCTATCCACTTCCGGCCCGCCCCCCACCCCTACCATTTCCGGTTTCCATTATTGGCGCGGAATCCGCCGTTGTGCGGAGCATCAATATGATCTGCCTCTGCCATTGTCTGATGATTAGAAGGCCTCCCTTGTTGTGTGTCATTAAAAGAATCAGGGGAGAAATGTGAGGGGTCTCAATGTTATATCATTTCTCATCGGAGGTTCATTCACAAGTAGGTACCAAGTCAGAAGCTTCCAAGCCAGGTTCATTTTTAAATACATCTCTTCGAATTCAGATTTTGTTTCGGTAAATGAATTAAAGCAAATCTTGGAAGCGAACATTAACCCATTTCCAGACATCGACTCGTTTTGCGGCAATCATGTACACACTTTTACATACGCATTTATCTGTAATCGGATGACATTTCAACAGTTAGTATACAAAATAAATGTCGGTCCTATCTAATCGGAATTTGGCTCAGTTGTTATCGCTGTTGACCTATCCCTGGTGAGGGAGGTTCAATTCTCTATCAGTTCAAATAAATGTGTTTTTTTTAAGTTTTTAAGGACATTTTAAAAGTGCATACCGAGGGTTCACAAATGTGTGCAAATTGTGCACATTGAAAAGTTAACACATTCGATAGGAATAGGGTCGGATTAGCTCAGTGGTTAGGACAAATCCCCGGCAATGCTGAGGTCTGCGTTCTTTTTTATGTGAAACCGCACTGCTGCTCCCAACCGCCTGGAGCCAGTGAGACTATGGTATTCCCAATCGGGGTATGTTGTGAGGCTAAAGGTACAGGAGAGGGGAAGTAGAGGGGATGAAGAAAGTATTAAGTACCTTCCGAATGGTGGTCTTACACCAGGGCGATACTGAGAGTATCTTCCACTCTGGAACGTGCCACAAATATACTATATATCTAATATTTTTAATTAGTGATTTTGGTTAAATGACACAAATTTATTTGCGCACGCCGGGATTTGAACCCGCGACCTCCAGCTTGCTAGTATAGAGCTTTACCCCTCAACTACGGAGGCCGTCATTGATGCGACCGAATTTTTTTCTGATTTTTCTGTTTGTCAAATTTCGTTTGATAGTTGTGAATAAATATTAATTTCAATGATTGTTTAATCATTCATTCTTCATTCTAGAACGTGGAGAGATTTGCACTATCACACTCTTACATAATAATAATAATAATAGATAATATTTGGCTAATTTATATAGCGCCGTTTTCGTGAGAAATCACCTCAAGGGCGCTGTACAAATATATTTCTTAAATAGTTAATACTAGAACTACTGACTTATCTCTAAGACTTATATCTAGTGACTTACGACTAAGGCCTATAACTACTATCTTAACGACATATATACGAGTATTTATTTACATGTTTAGCAACTTACAGCTAAAGTTAATATTAACAATCTAATCTTACTAACGTCAGAAGAAGAAGGAAGTTCTATTATATTAGGGTGTTTTTATTGTTAGCTGGATATATATGTTAAATGAATGAAATTAATGAATAAAATCAATCGTCAATCTTAAACGCATCTAGATGATTCACATGCCAACAATTAAACCGATTGACTTGTTATGTTCCCGCTGATATTGTCCATTGTCCATTGATAGGCAAGTCAATAGCAAAATTGAATGAACGGGATCGCTAGATAATGTAACAATTACGGTATAAAAAAAAAGAAAAAAAAAATTTGGATAGTATGACGGATTTATGGAAATGAGTGTCTGAAACGGTGAGTTTTTAGTTTGGATCTAAATTTTGTTGGGCTGGTATATATACATCTCAATTCCATAGGAAGTTTATTCCAAGCCTTGGGGCCGGATACTCCGAATGCACGATCACCAAACTTAGTGTTCGGATTTCGCTTAGGCTCTTTCAACCTTCCAATTGCAGATGATGTCGCTGATCTAAGAGTTGACTGCCTTAGACCAGTATTTTCCGGAATGCATAGCTCAGTTACACTAAATACTAATTGGTCAAATACAAAATGAAATAATTACTATCATAATGATGACTATATCACCTGTAAGAGGTGGACGTATTTATTTAAACACGGAATGTGTTTAAAGCTAGTCCCTGGGGAGGAAGGTTAAAAGGTTCGCTCAATAAAACCGAATTTTTTTATTAGATTATTATATTATATTAAATCTTCTATATAGTAGAGCAAACCGCACTAATTTATTAATGAACTCACCTGTGGGGAGAGCTACGTGCTTTTTGAATGCGGTAGATAAAAAATTAGATTTATTTTTTGTGTCCTATAGCGCATTTGCGAGATTTTTGGCATTGCATATACACTGCATAAATAGTACAATTATAACTTCTTAGGCTTTATTACCTGTAATTGTTATAAATAAATGTAAAAATTATATATAAATAAATAAAGAAATAAATTAGCAACTAGGACGAAAATTGAAAATAGATGTCAATCTAGATATCAAAAATATATGTCGATTCACATTTTATCCATATAAATAAATAATATTTATCATTGAAGAAGATAATATCAATCTCAATGAAAATATGGAAGAGATAAAGACACAGAAAGTTAAAAAGGATAACGTAGTCGCAACTGAGGCTCGAACCCAGATCCTCTGGTCTTACCGACATTGGCGTCTCTTCCAGTTGAGCTATCGCCAACTCATTGATATATCGATATATATATATATATATATATCTTCCGTACCGAACAGACACGCGAAAGCGTTCAGTTTGAGACGAAATTCAGGACATAAGGCCTCTGAAGATGGACAGTGAGATCTGTCCGAAACGTCAGAAATTAAAAAGTCCTTTTAAGGACTACTTTACGCGGGTAAACCGAGAACATTATTCTACAACCATAACATATATATATATATCGATAAACACTGTTCTGTTTTTCATTGTTCAAACATATGTTTTTCTGTGTTTTTTTGCCACCTTTTTTGCCATTATCTTTACATTTTTATTTGTTGTATTAATTCTTAAGTGTTTTTTTATACAAAGAGCTTGTAACTTTTTTAATAAAAGACCACTAGGGCGTGTAATAAATAAATAAATAGGTAAATAAATAAATAGATATATAATCTAATAATACTATCCTCTATCATTACTTCCCATATTTTAGTCTGTCATCTTTTTGGTGTGATTAACAAAGTTCTACCCGAAACATTTAGATGTTTTATAGGATATTTCCATCGGATAATACTCGTATATGGGACATCTATGGATTTTTCGATAAGTCTAGATGTCTAGAATGAATATTCATTTTTATTAGAGATAACTTATTGGTATAACAATGAGGTTTATAAACTTCTTTTCTCCTTAGTAAAATTGAAAGTAAATTCAGTTGATTCCTTGAAGTATTTGAAAATGGGTTCATGTATTATACAATAAACGGTGTCATAATCAGACCTTTACTGATTACGTGTCAACACGTTTTCCACCCTTTTACCATCCAGCCTTATCTCATTTCAGTATGTTTCTCCTTCATTCTTCATCCCTGTACAATAAAACGAAGGATTGTTTTATTTATAATTAACTAATGAAATCAAATAATAACTACTCTCTCCTCTCCGTTTAAACATATTTTGTTAATTACAATCTGTGACTTGACTCGCTTGTTGTTTAAATCAGTGGATAAATAGAGTAACGGATGATAAAATAATATAGAAATTGTTAAATTTAATATGATACGAGGAAGTGTACGAAGAATATTGTGTGCCTACAGTTCGAAGTTTTAGTAATGAACCTTTCAGTGGCGTAGAGTGGTGACAAACTAAAAAAAAATTATAAGAAATTAGATTTCTTATAAATCGACTCCCAACTCCTTAACGACAAGAAGAATATTTATTTTTTACATTTTTTGTTTGTTAACAAATTTTATTTTGTTATTTTGGAAGAACATAGTGGAATCGAAATATGAAACAAGTATCGTAGTCTATCGCTGCAATTTACCAAAAAACAGATTGGCTCTTGTAGGTACCTGTACGTGTTTAATATTTTCGTCACAGGGTCTGATTTAAAATAGATATATGAGTGAATAACATATTTGTTACAATCTTATATTGTGTGAAAATTACTTTGTTACATAAATAGCATAATATTAAGTTTTATTAAATTTGCATCTGTTTAAATGACAATTAGCTAAGTTACAACCCATCAAATGAAATCCATAAATTGTTAAATATTATTCTAATAAATATATAAATACATTAAAATATAAAAACATTTTTAACACTTTATTTAAACACTACTTTTAAAACTAATAATATTTAGATTCCAGTTTAAATATTATCCTGGTGAAGGAAGGGCTCTTATGAAACCGGTATTGGAGAGGCTTAAAACATATGTATGTATCTATTTTGTAAATATTGATATATAATAGGTACATTTTTTTATTTAATAACAGGTATCCACAGGATAAACACTAGGCGATTAGTACCTGTCTGTAAAAATCTTGGCTTCCTACCTTCATAAGGGTCAGTTGATTTGACGTTTATCCACTCGAGTGATTTTGGGCATATCATATAATATGCCTATAGGCATAATAGTTTGCAAAGCGTCTTGAGTGATCGCATGCCAAAATATGTCATTTTAGAAATTTTTGATTTTTTTATAATTTTTTTATACATCATAAAAATTAAGTATAAACGGTAAAATATGGGTAAATTGGGTATATAGCACCATAATTAGTTTATGTCTCCGTAATAAATTTCAGAGGTATGATTATTTTTAAATGAAGGCGAGAATTTTCCAAATCGAACGCCAACCACTCATATTCCAGTTTTTGAGGCGATCACTCGAGTGGTTAATTTTAAAGGTTATTTTTATGTTTTTCACTTGGTAGCATACGCAATTTGTGGCTTTGTCGTGTCTTATGATTCAGAGAGTGAATTTGAGGACAATTTACTATGTTTATTATTTTATTAAGCCTACTGTAAAAACACACAACCATAGACATAGCAAATATAAGAGTAGATGCATAGATAATAGCACTCATAGATGCGAAATCAACTCGTTGGAGGCGTGACACAGGAGGAGTGACGTGTCCAGGGCTGTCCAGATCGGCGCAGCGATGGAAGCCTGGGTTTGTTGTGTACTTTTCGTCTATGTTTCATGGAAAATGTATGGATTGTGATTAATCCATACATTTTCCATTTTAAATATTTGTTGCTTATGTAGCTTGTTTCTACCTACAACCTCTTTCAATATTTGTGGATTAAATAGGTATAGTTCCAGAGATTATTATTCTGTATTTATTTGTTTAATTCGGCATTCTAATAGTTTTATTGACGGGACTTAAGACGAAAAATTAGGCTTTTAAATCACTTTACTACTACGTAAAACAAATTATGTTCTGTAAACTGAGTTGACAACATTTTTGAAGCAGGAAGCTACTAAGGGTACCTATGTACATACTTACCGATCCTTTAAAAATTCCTCCGTTATTTCAAATATAACACAAGATTTAAAATCTTTGAATCTTTCCACGCGCCGCCTTTGTCTCAAGAATCGAGAATGTAATAATTATAAAGCTTGACTTGCGGTCTTAAGACTTGACGCCGAGCTTTTCCCCATCCCCTCCCCCTCCCTCAACCCTCAACTTCCGCAAACAGCCCGGGGGTAGTCTAACTCATATGAGCCTCTCGAGGAAGTGAGACGGCTCAAGGAACACGACTTACATGGAGCGCATCAGCTCACGCCTGAGACTGGCTCATGTCTAATAACTTTGTCTTCGGAGAAGTGTGCTAACGAACTTTGGACTTTGAATTGCTTTATCTGTTAAGGAATTAACTTGCATTTAGTAGGGACTTTAGGAGGACCAAACTGCAATCTTGTTCAGGTATTTCCTGAATTAAATTTGCACGTCTTTGAGTTACGTACTTGGTTAGTTATGTTACGTTATTAACATCAATAACCTTTAGACAGATAAAATATGTAAAACTTACATACTTACCATCTAGTTTTTAACTGCCCGCCATCGCTCGAGCTTCTCGGGATCATTTTTAATGAGTTTTTTTTATCAAATCACTACTTTATTTCATCACCAGAAGAAGACAGAGAGAATCGGTTGCTACAAAACTCTGAATTGATTTGTTCTCATTAATGAATCAAATCATACACACCAACTCTTTTGTAATTCCTTTCCTTCTTTTGACTCTCTGATTGGTTGTCTTGATATACAATTGTTGTATATATTTTCTGAAATTTTCACTTGAACAACGTCAACGGATTGGTCATGAAACTATCATCGTGGCAAATAATATACAACAAACAATGCAGTGGATTTAATTAATATACTTATAACCATAAATCCAATGTGATTAATGCATCCTTTTTACACAAATGCTTAAATAAAATGGGTGTAAAATTCAAGGTGATTTGCGCATCCTTTAAAAACAAATGTTTAAAAGAGAGGTTTGGAGGCGCCGGGTATCGATCCCGGTACCTCTCACATGCTAAGCGAGCGCTCTACCATCTGAGCTACGCCCCCGGTTGAAGAATCTGAACAAATATCACAACATATTCAACTCAATTCGAAAACTTGATTATGGAATAGGTGTAATTAGATAGAATACGTCATTACATAGAATACTTACAATTTATTTCTCATTTAGTAACCGCAGTCAGAGTCCAACCGTTTCTTAAAAAGTTTTAATATTTGTTGAGTGAAAAGAAATATACACCGTATCCGGAAATTCACTGTAAAAGCGGGATACTGGTAAACTTATAATAACCCCCTAGCGACCGATTTTTTTCAAATTTGATAGAAAATTTCAACTTCGGACTCGATTTACACTCCACTCCACAAAATCCACTCTGAATATGATTTGAATTCATCAGTTTCCCCCTTGTACTACGAGTTTCCAGACATCATATAATATAGTCAGCCACTTCCTTAACCTTACTATACCTCTTTTCCTTATTCTTCCCCATTTTTTCCAGACACAAAACTGTTTTCAAAAATAGTCATATTTTTTTGGTTCCGTAAAGTTGGGACTACTAATACAAGAAGTTAAGTCATCGCAAGTGTGAATATTTGACAAATTAATAACATCATATTATTCGATGTAGGTAATTCTCAAATATTTTTTCTGAAGTAAACTGCCAGCAGGTTTAAATGAATTAGTAAAAGGGTTCTAAATTAGTTTTTTTTATTATAAAATTATCTTTGAAGTTACCAATTTTTGACAAGCGATTATGAGCTTAGCATCCTTGTAAATATGGGTGATTGGGGTGTGGGTAAAACTGTGGAATAGTCCTAAAATCTGTAGAATATTGTGGAAACGGGGGAGTGGAATCCAAACGCGGCCTGTGTCGAGTTATGAACGCGTGACAACGCTGTCAAGTCAGTGTGAAATCCTCTTTAACTCCCCCACCCTGTAACTACCCCACCCTGTACTGTGTACATGTGTACTGTGTGCGTGTATTATTCTTGCGAAGCCTGTAGCGACCAGAATATTGCGTTAACTGTGTGCGTGTGTTTTTCTTATAAAGCAACTATAAAACTGTGTGTTCTCTTTGCACACCATGTAGCGATAACTGTATATGACTTATGTGCGTACGTTCCTCGCGCACCCTGTATATTGGAAAAATAATGAGCGGAGTATTAAAATGACAAACGCTGTAGCAAACGAAGCTAATTAAAGATAATAATAAATGTTCATTTGGGGATTTTTTAATTGGGAAATGAACATCTGTATTAATGATGTTGTGCGATGCTTGGAAAAATAATTGTAAACCTACCCATGTTATTATATTTTGTCATATGTTGCATTATGAATTTCAATGGGTTGGTTTAATTTGGGAGGCGAGTATGCGTGCCGCCGCCCCGGGAACCATTTATTGGATAATCAACACCTCTGCCATAGGTCACCCCTAGTGATCCGTTACGTTTGATGATTTGGCAGGGGTGCCCGGGTTCATCGGGTGAGGTGTGTTCAGGATTCGCCTGCCTGGGCAGGCAAAGCCTAGTTTGAGCAGACCTTTGACTGCAGTGAAAGGGATATATTCATATGTCCGTCACTCCTAGACAAACTGATCCCTAGATTCCTACCTGACACTTATACCGTTTACCTTCGCAGAACTTCATCTCATTTCTTTCCACCCTCCACACAGTATCTCAATGAATATCTGAGGGAAATCATTTTCCTCTGGACCTCCTGTGTGGGTTTAATTTAAAATAAAAATAAAAACATACGGATCGCAATCTTTAAAACACAAGCGTGAGGTGGGAATAGCTTGCAACAATTATTATTGGTTTATATTTATTAGTTTAAACATTACAAAACGGGAAGAAAAAAAAATTCTTTACTGGATACTTTGCAAAAAAGATATAAAATGCACTTCCATTGGTCATTGGACAGAAAACTAATTACTATAAATATAAATGAGAAACCAAATCTTGGATCATCAGCCAAAGCAGATCAAATAACAAGGATTTTATTAAAACATGTCTATAAGTAAATTTTCAACGATCCAATGTTATCATTTGCAATTGTTGTTGTAATCTTGCCTGCTATCAATACTGGAGATTCTGGTGATATAGGCACAGTGCATCACCAATGTAATTTATTTAATTTATGTAGAGTAAAAAATTCTTTTAAAAAATGATGTTTTATAATATGTACGTAATAATTTCAATTAAGAAACAAAAAACCAATAATAAGAATTATGAACTTACGTACATGAAAAAGAGAAAAAGTCTTAAAATGACATACAATACAATAAAAATTATGAAAGACATACTCTGTTTGTTTTTGGCATAAAATTCAATTTAACTTCTTTCTGCCTCAATATTTATAATATAATAAACCTTTTTGTCAGAGCTTTCAAGAAATAAATTCACCTCGTGATTTTTAGTATTAAAGGCTGACGAGGAAAACTTAATCTGTGTTTTAATTGGTTCTGGTGACGGCACTGCAGTTGCTTCCTCTGTCTTCTCTACGCGTTCGTAGCTCGAATCTAGACACAAACTGCATATCGTACACGTCGTTGTGAAGAGACCATCGTTTTGCAGCGTCTGTTACTGTAAGAATTACAAATATATTAGTTTGTAAAATGCTTTGTTGAAATGATAAATCTTGTATTGTAAGTGTAAGTGCAATTGCACACCCATCTGTGTGTGCTGATATGTATCCATATATTTTTAAAATATCAATAGAAAACTTGCAAATTATTATTACATACTGATCATTAGTAAGTAGCTTCAGACAACTTGGCTAAAAAAATGTTAATATTCTAAACTCTAAAGCTTATAAATTAGGTTTAAAATTTAGTTAATTCGCAAGGTCTGTTATTTTCATTTATATATCAATTCACAATTAAAATGCTTTTTAAACTCAAAATAATAATCTTTTCATACTGAACAATTTAGGGGTAGATAATGTGACAATCTGAAAACATATCGCAATAAGATAAGACAATATGTTTAATAATACGACGGCACAGAATATACGATATTTGTATGGGATTTTTTTACGTAAGTATGCAATTTAAGTTGTGAAACTTTAGTTGTGAAACTTAAGTTGCGAAACTTTAGTTGTGAAACTTTAGTTGTGAAACTTTAGTTGAGAAACTTTAATTGTGAAACTTTAGTTATTAAACTTAACACGAAGCACAAATGAGTCACAAATTTATAATAAAATTATCCCAAAACAGGTTTCTTAAAAAATTCATTGATTGATCACTTTTACAAATTCTCTCTTATTGCCCGCGAAGTTTCAGTGTAATGGTCACCCTCGCATTGTGTCTAACTGTCTTGTTAATGCCTGGTTTAATTTCATTCTAATAATATTAAGCCAAGTTCTCGGAACATCTTGTCTTTGTTGTTGCCTTACTGGGGTGACCATAGCTTTACGAGAAACTTGTTTTTAACTGATTAATTTTAATTTATTATTAATATCACATTGTGCCAAATGGTTACAAAAGCTTTACGTTATTTCACTTCTTTAAGCTGGCTTAAATTCAAGTATGAACCAAAATGCTTATCGATATGTTGGTAGAAGGTAGATACCTATAGTATCTACGTATCTACCTACGATCAAAGAAAATGAAAGAGAAGTTTTTTTGTTTCCAAACACCAAAAAGTATAGCGTTCGTGAAATACCACCATATATAATTAAAACACGTCTTGAAATGGCTTTAGACGTGTTTGGTGACAAGATCTGAGTAGTCAAGTAGATGGTACTAGCCAACTCTAGTCATCTCCTTCCTTCCCCAGTCTCTTGACAACATGTCATAATTGGGGATGCCATATTCCCCAATTGGGGTACGTTATGAAACAGACGAGGAGCAGATAAAAGTACCTTGTTATATACTCAGGTAGGTAGATTGGTAGAACCAGCATAAGCTATACATCGCATCATTGGAAAATGTCAACTAACTTCAAGGAGATTTCAGATCAGCCCGAATACGAAAAAAAAATTACTGCCTTCTAATTTTTAGGGGTGTTTTAAATAATTGCCTTCTAGTTTTTAGTTACATCCCTACATTTGCAGATTCAAATTTCGATTACTTTTACGTATACACCTCTCACCTGCATAGTTAAGTAGGTACTATACAGGTAATCCCCTTGAAATCCTCCTTAGCAACAGACTAGCTAATCTTTTCTCCACATCAATAGTCACAAAGTGGTGGCAGCTTCGGCTCTTTCCGTTTTACTTCGGCAAAGCTCGGCTCTGACTAGTGTTTGCCGAGAGTGGTGTAGATACACAGTATGACTGCAAGTGGTTGATAGCGGTTCACGGGGTTGGAATGATTTGACACGTGTGCACGCGTCTGTTACAGATATTAAAACGATTGATGGATGCGAAGCTGTAACCTAGGTACTTGATACTACTGCTAGCGGCTGCATATGGCTTTACATGTTGTAAGTTACATTGACAGGAGCACCATTTAGCTGTTATACGTTATAGGGGAAATGGTATAAGTCCTGTGTGGAAAGTACTTTGCGTAGTCACTCGAGACTTGTGTTTTTGAATGATGGATCAAGTATACTGCACTGTCACGTGCAAAAGTAGATTAAAGTGATTTATCAGAAAATTACTCAGATTGTGGTAAGTACTAATAAAATTATTTGTATTTTCGATTTGGTGAAGAATGAATGGCGCATTACAAATTATTATTTTCAAATTTAATTATTCTTGAAATCCAAATTTCAAATCAGAAATTAACTATTGTTCCTACTTACCGACCAAACACAAACAAACTTTCGATTTTATAAAAGTAATATTCTTAATGTCATTCTTCTCTTTATTTTACCTTATTATGTTCTTTTTAAATACATCTAACTTGGATCTGGAAATTAACCCACTTCCCAACATCTAATCAAGCTGAAAATTTGAAGACAGAATAGTTATCTATGACAATGCATTTTATCTACTTTTGGTGGCACTCATGCACACTCTCACGCGGACACATACGCATTACTGAAATGGGATGACATTGTATTTAAAAAAATTACAGCAACTAATATGCGTAATGAATGTCGGTTTTATCCAAATAGGATTTGGCTAATGTGTTATCTGTACTGACTCTAGTCCCCGTGGGGTGGGGGGGAGGTTGAACCCTCAGTCAAACCAAAAAGAAAAAAATGTTTCAAAGATATATGAAAAGTACAGAAAATTTAAAATAGATCTATGGTAGTAAAAAAAACTACCTGTTCTGTTCTTTACAGGTTGACTTTTTAACGTACATAGTCAAATAAGTACGTTCCCATGTATAAACCATTCAATTCACTAAAAATGTGAATCCTACTTTGAACTAATTAAACTGCTTTTGACTTATAAGAAAAAACTCATGCTTTCTTTTAGCACGTGTCTTTTATAACTGTCGAACCATTATTGTTTAAAAGTGCTTAATTACTGTTACATGAGGGATAGATTCGTACTTAGATGGGATATACAATTCTGCGTGTTTTGTTTATTAAAACTTGACTCTCGTAAAATTTTCCGTTTTCCTATCATAAACGAAACTGGAGGCCCACAACGAATGATTGGACAAATTTCATAACAAACCGTCAGTAAAGCACGAATATACGAGTATTATGAAGAAGTTGGAAAACGTGTTCTTACAAATAATAATATTTTCGCAACTCGTCCATTATATTTATTCGGACAAGGCCATCTGCGTGAACACGTGTTCATATATATATTCTGAATAACAATTTTTTACTAGGAAATGGTCATGAAGTCACATTTTTAACAGTATCTTGATAGAAATGCATACTCATATTTTTTGTAGGCACCTGTAGACATGCTTATGTATATTCTTGTTTTCTAACTATATATAACTAACTGACTAATTAACCATCACGCCGTTTCCCTGCAGGGGTAGGCAGATCGGTCTTGGCACAAACTTCTTGCCTCATTCACATTCATTCATCTCATTCTCATTGTTTTCTACTGTCGCTAACTAAAAAAACTTCTCCCATCTTTACTTGATACTTACATTTTAAAACCTTTAATCTTTATCTTCACCCACCATGACACAGAATCATCCCTAGAATATCGGATGAAATAACACAAAAAAAATCACTTTAAATTTTTATGTAGAAATAAATTTTAAAATATTTTTTTTATTACATACCTACGTTGTTTCTTCATAATAATAATGAACCTGCTGAATTCTGTCCTAGAGAGGGGTTGTACGTACGTCTTCAACGACAATGTTCCCTCTCACATGTCTTGTATGAAAACGAAAAAGGCCAAAAAAACTCTAACGATGACTTCACACACGACCTCTCTCTGGGACCACTATATTTGAGTTTGTGTTCTAAAATGTAATTACTGTAATATATTGGTATGGTGCTGTAATGGAAAATACAAAAAAATAATCTACAGCGGTAGATACAGAGGATTGAACGTCATATACTTTTATCATTTTAAACACTCCTTGCAGTTTTCACAATCATAAAATATATCATCTCAGATATACTAATTAATTTATAAGACCTTTAGGACATTAAAAAATAATAAAAAAATACTACTTAACAATTCCGGTAGATAATGATTGTGAACTTTTGACTTCGAGAGATCCACCCCACATATGTAACTCTATATTTTTATTCCTCGTTCTACATGGCTTGATATATAACATATAATATAACCCATGACGTATCACGGTACAGTGATTTCAGGTGGGCGTGTCCCGCCCAGCCAATGTGCAGCCGAGCGAGGGCGGGCCCCGCCCATCGCGGGGGCGAGAAGGACGCCGCTAGACACAATATCATCCCCCTCCCTCTGCCAGCAATAATCCCCCACCCGCCTCATGTTACACAGGGGTGTAATATTGAGGTACCTAATTAAGTAATAATATTATAACTCATCACACCGTTATTGTTATGTATGACTGAACTTAACACAATTTTTCGTGTTTTTAAATGTGAATACTGCACTAGAGTCCGAACTTTTACAAGGTTTTCGGAACCAGTGAGTATATGGCATCTCCATTTGAGATATGTCGTAAGGACAAGAAGGAGGTGGGATAGAGGAAGGTCATTAAACACTGTTTAAAAGTAACATTTCGATTCCAAATGGTGGTCTTTTATCAGGGAGATACTACTTAGACTAGGTACTTATACACTATCTAACACTTCCAAATCTAACCTAACCTATTTAAAATGTTACCCAACCTAACTTAACCTAATCTTTTACACAAGGTTTCCAATATGGTGAATCTCCATTACATTTTAAGTCAATTCTGTGGTATAACTATTTTTGATTTGAGTTGTCGTTTTCGAGTAAATCGAATCCGAAGTTGGAAATTTTTAGGTCAAATTATTAAAAAAATCGGTCGCTTTGGGATTAATAACATTTTTTAAAATGCGTCCAAGGGTAATAAAACTTTATTTTACTCTAAAAATATTCGAATTGCTCGAAATAAATATTAATTTTTTGGGTTCTCTGTGTGATGTAGATTCACCAGTTTACCGTTTATGCCATGAGATTCTAGACACCATGTATAGATCTTAACCCTCCTTGATGATATCTACTTGTTAATACATAAATTAATATTTCTAATACATTAAATGTTCTTTAGAAGCTCTTTGTTTTGTTACACTAAGTTAAGCTGCTTGTTATTACTAATAATTTTAAGATTAGAGAAGAGAAAAATGACACGGCTGATGTTATTTATAAAATTTAGACACCAAAACCATAAATAACTAGCAATTCTAGGCGAGAGAGAGGAAAGGTAGATTTATATTTTAATTTTGTTTAAATTTGAAAATTTCATAATTATATGGAAGATTGAAGTCGAATTCAGACTTAATGGAGGGGAGGCAAATTTAGATAAGGCTTGATAGATGAGAGGATATTTGTTTAGAGAGGGACAATAAAAAAACATATGATCTAATGTACCTACCCACTTCTAAACTACAGAAGGGACATTTAAAAAAAGGTGAGAAGAACAAGAACGATGTCCCTATAGCACTATTTTTTATCATTAACTCTACATAGAAGCCCCTGAGAAAAATAATTTCCCTTAGGGCCCATGTCATTGTCACAGGTTGTGTAAAAGAGGTGCGTTAGGTTTGGTTAGATTAGGTCTTGGTGGTGCTGTGTGGAGGGTCGTCATGAGAAGAGGATGGAGTCAACGTGAAGAAACCCACGAGGAAACACGAAGGCCGGCAAATCGTTCCATAGCAGAGCTGTCAAACTCAAGAACAAGTCGTAGAAACAACCCATCCTCATGTTACAAATGTCAACCGTGTACAAATGTTGGGCACGCGTGTGTGGGGTGTTTCCCGACTGTGCAACTATGCGGTGTCGAAGGGATCAATCTTCCATTGAAATACCGGTAGAACAGGGACGGCATTGCCACTATAACACGCCAATGTTCTAAAGATTACGATCCGTTTGTTAAGATAGGGGAATTTATTAAATGGACCACCTATTTCTGCATAGCCGAGAACAAAAGTCCCCAGGATAGAGGTGACTGCCAAATTCAATATCTTATATTTATTTTCACTGAGAAAAGTCTACTACAAAGGTGCAGTCACATGCTGAATTAAACTAATTGGAATGAAACAAAGAATAATATTGAAATAAAATAAAAACTTTTAATGAAAATAATAACAAATGATCTTAAAATAAAACTAAACACAAAAAACCATTGCGATTCGCTTTAAGATATCCTTCTCTCCCAGCCTGTTCAGGTCAGCCAGCACTTTGTTCATAAAGCATTCTATTAGTCTGCGTAAAGACCTGCTATTAGATCACTGGATGACTTCGTGCCTACATCTCCGTTGGGCATATTTTACCAATCCTTGCTAGTTGACTAGCTCTCATCCAGTTGGTTAATTGGGGTTGATACCTAGGTCAAGGAATGAATTTCTAGGTTGCTTTCGTGTGTCCATGTTTCGACTACATTATCGGGCCGATCAACGATCTTCATTTCAAATCGGAAGAATTTATTTCGCTGTTAACATAGTCTTTGATTCCGACAACTTTTTCATGTTTTTAATATAATGGAACACCTGAGAAAATATGAAGGTAAGTAGGTAAGTACGTACTGTAGGGAATAAGGAAGAATGTCGTGAACGCTGTAACAAATATTGAGATTGAAGCAAGGGGTGCGTGACTTAATACAGCTATTAGGCTGTACACCCTATCTGCCTACCCCTGCGAAGATATGGTGAGTTGTATAGTTAATTATATAAGTTACATTGTTAAAAATGACCTTTAAATTATTCAACAAAGCTAGAAACTAATTAGGTTAGTAGGTAGGTACCCATAATAATAATAATAATAATAATTGGATAACTTGTATAGCGCCGTTTTTATGAAAAATCCCCTCAAGGGTGCTGTACGAATTATTATGAGTTCCTAGGCTCTATATAATTTTATCATTTACAAATAGATACAGAAAAACATACTTGCCTGGCAAGTCACTTCAGATAAATACACTTTTATTAAAAAGTTTACGATTTTTCACGCAGAGGATACTATAGTAAAACACATTTTAAGATTTTAGATTTGACATTTTACCATTTTATTGATATTAAATTTGTTATAAAATTAGTAGCAAAAGTGTCGTTAATACTTTTTTTTCAATATATAGGACTATGTAGAACTGGTGAATTTTTATGAAATGACCTCAAAAAGCTTACACATTTTTGGTTGTTTGTTTTTTTTTAGTTATTTATAATTTGACTTAACTGTGGAGGTGAAAGGTTTATTTATGACTTTAACGATATAATAGGAAATGTTTTAACAGGTGAGTTTTAAATTTAGCTGTGAATTCTGTCGAGTCTGTGATCATTCTTAAATCATGTTGCAGTCCATTCTATGACCCATGGCCAACGCCTCAAAGAGAAAGTGAAACCGCACGTTCCAACTGACAAAATGCTCATATTCTGAGGAGGTCGCAATGATGTAGGCACCTGCTCGATACAGTTTAACTGGATCAATGTAACGCCATAACGAGATTCGTTTAATATAACAACTGTTTCTTTAGTGTAAGTTTTCAACTGGGGGCGTAGCTCAGATGGTAGAGCGCTCGCTTAGCATGTGAGAGGTACCGGGATCGATACCCGGCGCCTCCAAACCTTGTTTTGTATTTTTTTTAACCCACATTATTATAAAAGAAAATATTTTTTTAACTTGTAGTCCTATTTTCGAGTTAAACACAAGTGTGCTCAAGACCAAGGACGGTTTGTGTTACAGAATATGAACGACTCAAATTAATTTCCAAGTTATGTGGAGGTTTTACATTACACATCTGAAATAATTACAGAACTTCAATAGAACCTTGACAAAACTTGAAAATTAGCTTTGAAATTTGATGAATTGTGCCAATTTTATGAAACAACCCGTTTCAATCTTACAATCACTTACTTACTTAATTCAATACTTCAATCTTCTACATCGATTTTGTTAAACATCCATTATTTACAGTTCTGATGATGCTGGCTGGGAAAGGGTTCAGGTTAGTGGTAAAAGATGGGTGCTTTTAAAAGGCGAAAAAAATAGAAAAACGGGATCAAAAAACATTTCATATGAACAATTTTAGTTTCTTAGGCAAAGGCGGGTAGTGAAAAACAATTCCTAGAACGTTGAAAATGTATCTTTGTCAAAACTGTCTTCTGTATGTAGATACTTACAAATCGTTTTTTGTGCTCAACTGCTTGGACTATTAAATGTGTGTGTCCTCCCTCTTACAACATTAGATTTTTAAAGTTGTTTCACTCTTTCCTATCCTATTAACCATTTATAAGGGTTTCTCTCTGGCAATAATAAAGTGATTCAATGAATATAGGTGGATATACTCATTGAATGATCACAAATAAAAATTATACTTTTTTTTAATTTTCTTTAAAAATTTCAAACAAAAACACAGAGCAGTAAGATTGAAACCAGACGAGCGTAATTTTGTAAGTTAGAGTCGCGTAATTTATGCTGCATTCGTTTTCATATAAAAGTCCAGTTTGTGCCACACGGCGACGCAAAATGAGTTGTCTGCCGACATACTAGTGTAATTACGTGACTCAAAAAACGCGATTCACATCTCACATAATTATGCTAGTCTGGCCTCAGCCTAAATATTAAAAAAATCGTTAGTCCCATACTACAACTTCAAATTAAACCCATCAATTGTACATAATTTTCTGATTTAAGAAAACAGCACTGACTGTGGTTTGCCTTATGCATTATAATGATTTTTTGAATTTAAAAAAAAATACGGTTGCCAGAAGCAGTTGCCTATTTAAGAATGACAAAATTCCAGATAAGAAGCATATACTACGGGTACTAACCAGTTAAAGACCTTCCTCACAACATTTCCAAATAAATCCTGTTGTGACGTTAATTCCTATAATGAACATTATTTATTAAATATAATATCTTGTTCCTACGAAGAACGTAGTTGCTTGGATATGTAGGTATGTAGGTACTATATGACTTTATAAAATGATTTTCCGAAAGTTTCTCACCCCTTCCGTCGGGGGTTGAAGAAAGAAACCCCAGTAATATGTAAATCACTCTCATTTCCATGTTTTATGGCGCGGGGGTAGTTCCATGTCCCGACCGTGGCACAGGAGTAGAGGGTAGCAGCAGGGGCATAAAACAGCCTTATTTCACCCCCTATCCCCCACCCCTGCCGGCTTCTGCCTTCTTGGCGGATAGACGGACTGACAGATAAGGGTTGAAGATGACACATCGCATGCTACCTCCGTTATACTACAGCCACTCACCCCTAGGGAATATCTAATAGTGTTTAATATTAGACACATAATATAACATAATATATTTTAAGCCATTTTTATTATTTTTAAAATCAATGTATAGTAGATAAGTAGCAATATACTTACTGACGTACACAAATCCACTCCCACTCTTCCACTCTTACCGTTTCGTAAAACGAGCCTTATGCCTGGTTTAAGACGGTTTTAACCAACAACCGCCATGATGATAGGTTTAAGTTTTTCACTGTTATGATCTAACGCGCAGCGTAACATTTATAGGACGTTTTCAGTAAGACTGTTATTAATTATCGATTAACGTTTTTTTTTTATTTTGGTACAATATTTTACATTTCTTAGTACAATCCAGTAATATTGGCCTCACTGGGTGGCTTACCGGTGCTGAGACCTTCATTTTATAATACAAAAATATACATAATGCATTTAAAGAATATAGATAGATATGATGGACTCGCCGAACGTCACAGAGGTGCTGCCAAGGTCTGTTATCTATGTGGGGATATTGTATCAGCGCTTTATTAGCAGCAGACACATACCTGGACGGATAACGAACCTCGTGCTGGCACTGTTGGGGGACGCGGTAGACGTTGCAGCAGCTGGTCCAGTTTCTTCACCACCTAGGATTCTTGCTGCAGAGTCTCACATATTCCAGTTCTTCATTTTAATTAACTTAACTTCACTTTATTTTTGTAATATTTATATTTTTTGTAATACCTGCATCAACTGTAAAGCGCCCCCGAGGTGATATCTCACAAAAGCGGCGCTATAAGTAAACAATTATAATACTATAATTGTCAATTATTATTATTTTTATATTTTTACTATTTTTATATTTTTACTATTGGTGAAGAAAAAAAATAAAAGATTATGATAAACATAGACTAAAAATAAAAATTTTAAATTAAAGTAAAATAAAATTTAAGTAAGAAGAAATAAAATGAAATAAAGTTGAAATCGGTATATTTATATGATATGTTTTGTGTTTGTGAGTGAGTGTATTTTATATTTGTTTTGTGTGTTACGTGTAGGTTTTATTATTTTATGTTATGAAATTTTAGTATTATTCTCTTTTTTGTTCTTTAATCCATTTTGTAATTTTGTGTCTGAATTCTCTGTTTTTGTTTTCCTCAATTTTATTAAGTGTTAGACTGTTGAATGCTTTTATGGCATGGTATTGATAGTGTCTTTGTCCAAAGCTTGTATTTACCGTCGGAGTTTTTATGTTTTCTTTGTTCGCTTGCCTAACTAGTCAGTTAGTGATATTTTGTGTATGTTGAAATTTTTTGGCTTTTTTGGTCAAAAATGTAAAAAAAACTTTAATTATAAAAAACCTTTTAAAACGTTAACTTTATTCAACAACTATATATTTGAAACCTTTCATTTATCAAATTACTCCGTGCATAAATACCCACATCTAAACACCATAATTAGTACAATAATCATGTCGATAGTAACTGAAACATTATCTAATTGTAAATATTAATCTCTCTAATTCCTGAATTAGCGGTGTGGCTCTAACGGAACAAAAGCACGCTCCATTTGCTGCGTAAATATTTTCCCACCTGTACAGATTAAATTAGTTTGCAGCTAAAACTGTGGGCGGGTGTTAATTTATGGTGAATCAATGAGCGGACACAATGAGATTATTTGCGTATTTTGAATTGACATAAAGTTTTCGTGTTATTTTGATTTTTTTAAATGTATGATTTATTTATTTGTAAAAAACAAACAGCTTTTACATAATATACAATGATAGATATAAATATACAAGTTAACCGAAGTCAAGCCATAGAAGTTTCTTGTGCTAAAGTTCATTGGAAATGAAGTTTTAATATCTTAAAATTAATTTTGTGTTAAAGGAAGGGGAGAGGAAGAGGAAAATAGGAAGAGGATAGGAGATGCTCCCGATACATTCCATACTCTCATATTATTAATCGATCGTACGCATTACTTCATATCGATATTTCTTTAGATTATTACCAAAAATGTCAATGCTGTAAAATTTTGTATTATATTGTGCTCATATACGAGGAATTGGGGATTTTTTTCTAATGATTGTTCTACACGAGGGTAAATAAAATAAATCAGATTGTCGGGTTGATCTAGACGGAATATGAAGATTTATTAAATTGGTAAGTTCTGGTGAGTCCAGACCATTATTTAGGATTTTAAACAATAAGATTTGATCAAAAATTAGACGTCGTGTTTGGAGGGTGTTAAAATTATGAAATTTAATGGAATCGGTATAATTTGAGATGTGTATGTTTAGTTTATAATTTATGTTAATTTTTTTTTTGAATTCTATCACCATAAAATATGTATAAAAAGAGAGCAAAATAAATAATTGAAGATATTTTATATGTGCACATGAACCCCAACTGTTCCCAACCGCCTGGAGCCTGTGAGACCATGGCATTCCCTATTGGGGTGTGTAGTGAGGTTGAAGGTAGTGAGGACTCGGGAAGGCAAAGGGACATGGGATGAGGAAGTCAGATCTGTTCCCCAAACAGAGCTAAAGCCATTTCAAGCAACGTTTCGATTCTGAATTGCGTCTTTCACAAGGTCACTACTGAATATTGCTAATTTATTAAGAATCTCTTCAAAGTATTCGTGATCCGGTTAAAAACGGGATTGTTGGCCTTTAACGAATGAATTTCCTAATAACTTTTACTAAAATACAAACGTGTTATCACTATGTCAGAACACGTATTCATAATAATTTAAGTATTTTCGCATTTCGTCATTGCATATTATCATGCCAAATGTAGGTGCATGAAACCGTGTTACGATATATCATAAATTAACTAAAAGTTTATCAGGAAACGGTCTGTAATCCCGTTTTAGATTTTTAATATATTAGCAATACTCATTATTCTCCGTGTACTCCTTCGGAACCTGATCAAATATACTAATTATATATTATTTTTAATGACTACCTAAATTATGAAGTACAAGAAGTGTGTAAATTAAAATTTACTGCTTAAATTTTAATTAAGAACAAGTGACTTACGAATTCTTAGGACGGGTTGTTTCGGAGAATTTGAACAATTCATCAAATTTCAAAGTTCATTTTCAAGTTCCGTGAAAGATTTTTTAAACTTCTGTTTTTATTTCAGTTCTGTCAAGCAACTTGCCTATAACGATATAATAACAGAACTTGAATGAGACTTTCACAGAACCTGAAAATGAACGTTGAAATTTGATGAATTGTTCAAATTCTCCGAAACAACCTCTCCTTAGTTGACGATCGTAACTTCTGAAGTTCATTCAACCACGGATGACGTCAATCAACATCTAAAAGAAAAAACCTAGGTCAGTAATATATTATAATAATTTGTATTCTTCTTCGATGGCGCTACAGCCCATATCGAGCTTTGGCTTCCTCCTGTCTGCTCCAACTCCTCCTGTCCTCAGCGGCTGACTTCCAGTTTGTCACCTGGAGAAGCTGTGGTGCATCCCCTCTTACCTCATCTTCCCACCTCAGTCTGGGTCTTCCCACTTTTCTCTTTCCACCTGGGTGACCAGTCAGAATTCTTTTTGGGACGCGTGTATCCGGCATTCTCTGTACATGCCCAGCCCATCTCAGCCTGAGGAGTCTCATGTGTGCAGAGATTCTAGGGGCCTTATATATATCGTACAATTCTATATTGTGCCGGATACGCCACTGTTCGCCCTCTTTCACGGGTCCACATATTCTTCTCAGCACCTTTCTTTCAAAAGTATCCAGCATTTCAGCCATCTTTACCGTCAGTGTCAGCGCCTCACATCCATATTTTTTTTTTTTTTTAATAAAATTTTTTAAATTTTCTTTTTTAAAAAGAAAGACAAACATTCCCAGGTTACGAATAACCCAACAATGTTTGAAAATCTCCTACTACCACCACAGAAAGCCGAAAATGTTGCTTGTGTTGTGATGGAGGACTTAGCCAGCCGAGGAATCGAACACGCGACGCTCGGGTGAGACCCAAGCGCTATGCCCACTCAACCACTGACCGGTCTATATGCCAATACAGTTCTTACAATGGTCTTATATATGGTTATTTTGGTTTATCTGTGGACACTACGTGACTTAAACACTGGCAGCAAAGAGAAGTATGTTTTGTTGGCTGCTGTGATTCTCCTTCTGATTTCTGCTGGATCCTCATTGTTCTCTGTCAGGCTGGAGCCCAGGTAGGTGAATTGATCGACCAAATAATTTGTATAGGTATTCAAAAGAATAACTGCTGACAAACTGCTTTGACAGTTTAGCGGGTGCTAAAAATAAAAAAAAGTACATTCTTATGTAATTCACCATTTGGGAGGCGGGTTTGGGTACCGTTGCCCCGAGATCCATTTATTGGATAACCAACAAATCTGCCTTAGATCACCATAAGTGGTCGGCTACGTTTGGTAATTTAGCAGGGTGCCCGGGTTCAGGATGTCCTGCCCAACACCTGCGTGACTTGCCAGATCGGAAGAGACTGGTTTGGGGAGACCTTGTGATTTAAATACGTCATTCCTGGACATACTGATCCCCTTGTTCCTTCCCAGTACTTCGTCTCCATCCTCTACTTAAAAATACTCACTACACAGCATCCCCAAATAGGACTTAGGCCCTAGGGGATATTATTTTCTTCTGGGCCTCTTGTGTAGGATTAATAAAAAAAGCCTCGGTGGAAATTTAATGCTCATTATTAAATATGACCCCAGGACCTCATACATTGTTAGCAGTCAGTTTGCAAGTGCGTACAAGTTGTTAGGTTTTTTTTCACTGCATCACGTCTCATCTCCGCCACTTGAATTGCTGAAATAAAAGTTATTAATATGAAAGAAGAAAAGTTAAAAGAATCGTAAAATAAATATTACATAGAAAATAAAATTTATAGAAATCCCAACTGGGAATCCACGTTCTATGTTTAATGGGACTACGCATATGACCACTCGACCACGTTGATTTGATTTAAATAATTAATTGGTTGAGTATAATAATAATGTTAATTTCGATATAATAATAACTAGATCCCAATGACCGAGTGGTTAGAAGCGTTGTATGGTAAGACAAAGATACTGGGTTCGATTCCCTGTGTAGACCGTAACCATGTTTTATTATCTGGATCTTGTTCTGTTTTGCTTAATTTATATTTATTAGTATTATTTTCTCCTTCAACATAAATATAATATATGTTATGAACTTAGTTTCTTTTAATTAAAATGCGACACTCAAGTGCATTTTTTAATCCACAAACAAAATAGCATTTCGTATTACTGTGGCTACCATTGACAAATGTGATGATTAAAAATAAACTAGACAATTTCTGTTCTGAGAAGGGTATTATAAAACACGAAATTTTCTTATAACATATTTTGTTACAATAATACTTGCTTCTCTTACTTCCCCATTGGTAGTACATACTTACCTTTCCACTGATCGTTTCCACTCTCGGGAATTCAACGGTGTGCAACTTTAGTAGGTTGGTGTGTCTCTTTTAAAGCTGGGATTGAAATAAATAACATTATTTTTTAAAGTAAAAAGTACAGATACCCAGTAATTATCAAAAAATAACAAGTGAATAAAATTACAAATTTTAATTGAAAATAGGAAAATTATTGTGTTACAGCCAAATATAAGAAAAATTACATATTGTCTAAAGTAAGTTTCAGCAGATTACAAGCAGTACTAACAATTTTAAGAATAAATTTTTGAATTAGAAATATTATTACACAGAGAAATTAAGAAAATTACACAATGTTTAAATAAACTATGTAGATAGATTGATTTTTTTAATTTTTGTTTTGTAAATATTTATATTTTTAGCCATTCATCTCTATCAATATCATTGTTATGGTGACTAATATACAATGACATCGCTCGCAGCTCAGAATATCGGAACCTAACCCAACTGGGCTGCATTATAAATCTTGTTCGCACGTCCGGCTTTACGCGCGTGACCACTGACGGTTGCTACCATTGCCCGTTGTCACAGACAATGGGTAATTCTATAGAACATAGACAGTGTAGATATTATAGGCACACGGAATATTATTAGCAACTAGCAACCTATGTAGGCAATATAACAACGCCTGGGGGCTGGGATGTGCAGTGCACGCTGCACTGGGCTTGACCCGTAGGGTGGGGGGGGGGGTCGATATGCCACTGGCCACAATACTGAGGAGAGTGAGGAATGAGGTTTTGTTTGTAGGTTGTGCGGATGAAACATCATTAAATTAATGATAAGAAATTATTTTTTTCGCCTGATTTTTTGTTATCCGCTTTTTTTTACATACCACATAAACGTGGTATCGTGCTGTTAAACAACATGTGTCTTGATGTCTCCAATATAAACTTGGAAAATTTCAAGAGACATGTTAACAATATCTCATTAATTTATGTATTTAATATAATTAATGCCCTTTTTAGTGTATTTTACATTGGAATGTCATAAATTATAAAGCTTTTTTCTTACTCTTTTGCATAACTGAACTGCCCCAGCAACAATCCTTTGAATTTATTTAGTAATAAATCTACTGACTTTATATTTACTTACATCCTTTAGTATTCTGGGAAATGAGAACTACATAATAGATGGTAGTTAGTCTCGGAATTTCAACACTAAAATAAATTTAAGTTAAGTGTAATTCTTTTCATGTTTAATTTTGTATATTTGTAAATTTGTCCATGTGTATGTCCGTCCGTGTGTAATTCTGGCAGAATCACACACGTGAAATTCACGCCTGTATAATTTCGTCATGCAACCATTACGTATGCATTCATATCCACACCATACAAATGAAGAATGTGTGTACGAAGTATGTATCTACCTATGGAGGTACCTACCACAGACAACAACAATGAATAGTCGTTCCTTGACTTTTAAACAATTTTCGCAATTTTCCGTTGCAAAAATATTTAAGTTTGTAGGTATTTGAAAAGAATTATTTTAGGTAAAAACTCAAGATTAGATTGATCTGTTTTTAAAAGTTCGTAATCCTGAATCAAAAAATTATCTAAAACATATTTACGTTTATATTTTAGAGGGAGTTTTTAATTTTAAAGGCGTTTTAAAAACGAACAATCCGTAACTTTTTATCCTGGAAAATAGCAAAAATCGTAAATAAAATATCGCTCATTTTCGTTACTACCGAAAGAAATTCTTATTCTTGGAGTATTTTTTTCTCTTGGCATAGTGATAATGTGAATTAAGATTCTTCGTTGACTTCATAAGCAATAAATTACTGAAAATCTTCGTATGTTAATTTTTTAGCCCGTTGACAAATCATTATTTTCCAAAACATCCTATTAAACTGAAAAAAACCTTGGTTACCTATTTCTAAAAGTTATCGATTGCCCATGGCCGATTCCTTCACGCGTCAGTGGTCTAATGTTACGGTCCTTCAATCCAGGCTCATTATAAAGTGCTCACTCTCTACTGTGGAAGAAATCATTCACTGACCAGTGATTAAAAGCTCACCATCAAAGAGATTGTTTTTTTTTACATAATCAAGCGTAAGCACCACTTATTATACCCATTCGAGTTCCGGAAAAACAAAAATTTCTGCCATTCGATATCCGGATAAACTAAACTTGCTACCATTTAAATCTCCAAGATTCTATTAACTTAGCCTCATTGCAAAATAATTGAATTAATAAAAGTTTGTGATATCATCCTCCGTAACACACACATTTATAATTATTTCAAATAAATTATCTTTAATACCTAATCTTTTAGTTATTATGTTTTGCAAGATTTTTGTATGAATGTTACAGCTATATTGGCGTTCAAACCATTATTTAATATGATTGTTTATAATTAAACGGAATTCTTACTATTTTAAATTTTTTACTATCTCAGCCTATATTTATAAAAAAAGCGTCTATGGCGGGTAGGTAGGCCGGCAACTTGGGTTAGATTTTTTATGTAAATCTACAGTTTTATTCGAAAATTGATGAAATTTTGCATACTTAACCTTCTAAACAAGAAGGTTAAAATTATTTAGAAAAATGTAGTACTTACATTTTTCATTTTCAGGGTTTAAAAATTAATTTGCTTAGTGTTGGAGTGTGGATAAAAATACGAAATGTATTTGTATTGAAAAGAAACATCGAAAAATGAAACCAACAATATTTTTTCATGAATGAGAACCAATGGTTCTAGCTTATGGTACACACAATTTATACGCATTATAATTTTCTTGAATATCTTAAAGAATATAACAATTATTACCTATTATAATTATTCACCTCACATTCCGTAGTGAAGTTATTAAGGTAAATGCAGTCCATCCACCCTAATCTGCAGCCCCCAGCACCTCCCAGCGGGTGGCAGGTAGCAGGTAAAGGCAAGGGTGGCGATACAGGGTGGCGCAGAGACTGAGGAATGCATATTGCTGCTACGGCGTAGTGCTGCCACGCAAGGCTGTTAGTGGTCGTGGTACAAGGTGATCTGAAAAACAACAATGAAATGGGGAATAAAATTTTCGCAACGAGCTGACACAGTAATTTTTATTTTTTTAAATATACAAAAATTCATTGAAGGCATAAAAAATTACTTTTCACAATTATTGTAGGTTGATTTTCTACACCGATATACACTTTGAAGTGCAGTCAGGTGTTGTCTGTGTTGTAAGTTGTAAGACCATCATTCGTGAAATGGCTTTAGCCCTGTTTAGTGAACTCATTTCAATAGATAGGTACAGGTATTTCGCCCCTAGTATTCCCTTCAACCGCATAACATTCGGCATTTGGAAATGCCATAGTCCCATTGCCTTTTGTATTTTTGATACTCTCCAAAAATGGAATACGAATAGGACTTTGGTTTCATTTACCTTTTGATATTAATCAATCTATGAGTGTTATGTTATGTTTATATTATGTTTGGTTTATTTATGTTACATTATGTTATTAAATGAAAGCCTCAGCACGGTCAAGCCACCCAGTGATGCCAACATTACTGGAAAACGTTGAAATGTAAAAAATAATGTACCAAATAAAAAAATAAAATTATATATTATTTTGTGATAACCTACTCTTACCAGCTCTGTACCGTTTATGTTAAGTATGTTATGTTATGTTTATGTTTATGTTATGTTTGGTTTATTTATGTAACATTATGTTATGTTTATGATGATATTGTTGATAAGAAAAATGTCAATTGTATATGGCCAAGATCACCCCTAATGGGTGAAAGCCAAAATTAAGAATATAAAAAAAATCAATGAGTTAACTAGTGCATAAATAACCAATATAATAATAATAATATAATAATCAATACCTGATTTAACAAATTAATTAAATGATATTGATACGTTATAAACGGTGTCCCGAAACTCGTAGTACAAGCAGGAAACTGGTGAATCTATATCTCAGAGAACACAATAAAATTTCGATCCGGTCATTTTAATTTTTTTCGGCAAACAAAGGGTTAAACAATACTTCTGCCATAGGTCACCCCAAGTGGTTCGTTACGTTTGGTGATTTCGCAGGGGTGCCCGGGTTCGTCGGGTGAGGTGTGTTCAGAATGCGCCTGCCCAACCAGCTGCATGGCGTGCCAGATTGGAAGAGGCTGGTTTCGGGAGACCCTTCAACCTCTCCAACTGGTCAATCGATACGTCCGTCACTCCTGGACGCACTGATCTCTAGATTCCCATCCAACCCTCATATCTTTTACCTTTCCTGATATTCCACACAGCATCGCCAAAGATGACATAGGCTCTGAGAGAAACTATTTGTCGCAAGGCCTCCAGTGTGGGGTAAATACTAGGTAATCAAAAAAAGGGTTGAAAAACTTTTATAACCAGGTCTACGCTTCGACTCAGTTAAGAATGCATTAAACTAATATTAACCCCTCGGGAGGCCGATTTTTTTTAAATTCTAACTTTCTTTTTTACTTGAAAACTAAAACAAAAATCGCAACAAAGTATTCTACGAAATCTACTCGTGAAATTGTGACGTTTATTCAGCTCAATTTTTGTACCACGAGTTTCCGGATACCATATTTAATGTAAATGGAATTTTCATATGAACTAAGATTGTTATCAACTAACACTGTTGTAAAACAAGAATTCTTCCTAGTTGGACAGATTTTTTTTTTAATAAATATAAATATCGTACATTTATAAATACATTTTGCATTAAATAAATTAATTAATGCATAGGTTGGATCTGAAATGTGGGGCAATTTTGCCATATTTTCATCCACCATCCAGCAATTGTGTTATTTTTCTTTTGAATCACCCACCAGCAGTATGTTGTATGTGTGGTCGGTATCTAGGTACCCGTGCAATTGCAATGCGGCGGTTTGGAAATGCTTCCGCTACGTTGGCCTCGAATAGAGTATCCTCCCCTCCACAGGAGACGCTACGCCGATACCGCTGCTACGGCTTCTCTGCTACGATGCTACGGGGCTACGCCGCTACGGCACGTTGTCAGTTATAGTTCGGTCTATTTATCTCTTTGCTGCAGAAGTTTAGTAGGTGGGGTTACCGATTGATGAATTTATGATGGAGATGAAATTAAAGTGTAGTATTGGAATGCCATTGTTGCTGATTAGTTAATGAAAAAAAGCACTTAACTGAGTTAAACCTATTACTGAACAACTATTTCGTTTTCATACTACAAAGCACATTAAGGTGATTTTTCACTAAAACGGCGCTATATAAATAACCAAAATATTATAAAGTACATATTATGCTTTACTGGGTTTATAAGCAAGGGTTTTTTAATATTTCATACTAGCTTAGTTCCCGACTTTGGATGGATTTTTAGAAATCAGAAATAGATAATTCAGGTGTACACAAAATTTCATCAAAAAATATCAAATTCTTCTACAAGGATTGCGAAAAGGAGATGGGTGGGGTTGTTTGGAATCGTATATATATACACTATACAGTCACCTGTCTTTTGTTTTGAAGATCGAGTGTGCGAAATTTCATCAATCTCGGAATAAAACTGTAGATTTGTGTAAAAATAAAGACACCAATGTCAACAAAGAAAAATTACTGATTTATTAAAAATAATTAAAAATCAAATTATTCGTAATCCGGTAAAAAAAGGGATTGAAGATCCTTTTATGATAAATTTTAGTAAATTCCTCATACATCCGAACATATGCACATAACATTCATGCACCTACAATTTGCCTTGATAATATGCGATAATATTTTTTTTTATGAACACGTGTTACTCTTACTCTCAACACATTACTCTTTTACAATTACAATTTTAACAGGAAACCTATCAATTCATTTGTTAAGGGCCTTAATCCCATTTTTAATTTAATTACGTCCGTTCTGCCACGTGGGATACATAGCAGATCATGGTGCCGTCCCTGGCTGTAGTTGTTCGGTACGAACAACTTATAGCATTCCAGAAGGTATGGGCTATCTATTAAATTATTAAGAATTTTGTACGCCGTTACTAATTAAGTTAGTAATAAATACGCAGATATGGTCGATCTATTTGACTGCACGCAAAGTAGATACAAGAAGGCTAAACTGTCATATATTTTCAATCATTTTTAATTTTTACTTTACTCTTAAGTTGTATACTATTGGATTTCGTGTATGGTATATTTATACCGTGGATACTAAATAACCGAAACTAAACATTTTCCGTTCACTTCCATCAGCCACAACAAGATGGCGAAGCTAAAACAATTTTGGCTCATTGAAAATTCTGTGCGATATCACGTGAATAAATTAATAAACCAGGAATGAACGCCAAATAGCGCCAAAATATTAGTTTTTAATATGATCCTAAAATATTTGTCTGAAAAAGTAAAATATTTCCGTATAAAATGCACAACGTTATTTAATTAAATATGAGTATTTTAATTAACATTACTCCTGAACCAAAATATGTAGGTACTTTCAAATTGAAATGGCGATATTCTCTGTTTAACTTAAAACAATGCTTCGCTCCCCACCCAAGTGAGAAAATAAATATTTAAACAGACATTAATTATATTATAACCTTCTCGTAGAATTTTATAAAGTCCGCTTTTGCCTCGGCTGGAAAAATGAAAACTCAGAGAGCGGGCGGAGGAAAAACGTAGGTAATTTTATTAGGGGCCTTTCCGAAAATAATTAGCTTAGTGCTCCAAAACACAGGAGTCGCAAACACTGGGAAATCTACGCTTTACTGAATTAATTACACCTGCTGGATCCGTGGCAGCTCGTGCATGCAACTACTTCAGATTGGTGAACACTGTACTAGTACCTAGGACGTACCAGTGCCAGTGGTGTGCCGCCCATGCCAAGGGATTATTTACCCGTTAACTTTCTAACTACTTTATAATGTGAATAATTCCTATTTGACAGCTCGTAACGTTCAAGCACTCTGTAATATAATAAACACGGCTACCATCTGGATACGATTGACCGGACACGGAGATACGAACAATTTACAGATAGAGGAAATGCAAGTGACAACAAGTATTATGTCAATTCTAGTATATTTTTGTTTTTGGTGGCGTGTTGTATATATAATTTGAAAAGCGTTAGCTTAATTATTGTTGTTACGTATCATCGTGCGTTTCAATAACGGCAACCTACAAAGTTTAAAAACCCCGCATTCCGAATTTATGACATATTTTCCTCAAACTCTTAAGTTTTTAACTCTTAAAAAATATGTTTTTGAGATAATCGTTGTACATTTTGCCGAGCAGAAAAAGTAATTAAAAATATTAATTATCTATAAAATAATTATTATAGGTCTCAATAATATACAATGGTCTTTTATGAACACATGTTTGGGTATCGTCACAAAACATTGGTATTTTACTTAAATTTTATCAGGATACCTATTAATTCATTTTTTTCATGGCCTACAATCCCGTTTTTAAAAGTAATGTGAATAATTTGAAGATATTATTAATAAAGTAGCAATACTTTTATCAGGAAGTTTTCTCCGTTTTAATATATAGTGTTTCTTTAAATGCCACTTAAGACATTTGTCGAGAGATTTTTTCTCTATTTTAAATAAGTCCTGCTTTATTAAGGATTTTCGCTTACGCCTATTATAATAATAGTTTTTTTTATATTCGCTCCCTCTAACATTCATTTATATATCTTTCTTTCATATCATCTTCTTCTTCTTTTTTAACGCTTACTACAGAGCCAAACGCATTCAAAATAACCTGAGATGTATTGGCTGATATGCTAAAAAGCCACAATAAATGATGTTATCTCAATTATAATATTAGTAACTCTATTACGTGCAGGATATATCGATGCCACACCCCACATAAGTTATAGTTACACCTTTATAGGCGTTAATATGTAGATATAATAATATGGTGGATTGTATTCGAAGAATAAAAATGTTCGCTTAAAAAATGACTGTGCGCCACTGGTTTTTCCCAGGATCTAGTAGCCCGAGGTTACACGGACTATTCCTGTAAAGCCTATACCCACCACGTTAACCTGCGCAGGAAGGCAACTACTGCATAAAGTAATTATATCTACAATCCACAGTACAGTGGCACACGCTACGCAAGTCTTGGTCAACTAATGTAGGATCAGTTTGCCAACATAGTTTCAACCGAACTTGGTCGAAGTTATTTTCGAAATTAGGCTGAAAGCTCAAGTAGGTTGTATTCAATATGATTACGAATGTATGGGAAGTAGACACGTTTGCAGGGTATATTCTGTTGTTTTACATATTTAACTATAGAAAAAACATATTAATATTTGTTCCGTAACGCCAATTGCTTTTGACAGGCCGTGTACTAACCAATCGTATCGTCAGAATTTGAACTGTATAGTTTAAATTTCGCACATGTCAGCTGGATCCACGGAGGCCGTGGGCCGAGCAGTCGCACAAAAAAAACCGTTCGTCCCGTCATAACAACATTGCCGGTTCCTTATCGAAATAATTATCTTACGTATTTTTTATCGCAATTTAATCTAAAATAACGAGTGCTACCAACCACGCTAAACGTTCCAGTGCTGACAGATGATGCTCACTATGCAGATTTCACCATCTCCTCCCGGTAAGTTGATTGTGAATTAACGTTATGCATTGTGTTCTCGCATCGCCTGTCACAAGCTATATAATCAATTTATACTTTATCTGTGTGGAATAGCCCTGTAAAGGGCGGCTATTCCAACCCCTGTTCGTTTTTCGAACAATATTATTATACATCATAAACATAAATAGTTTTTTTACATTTTTTACGGTAAAAATTCATGGTAATATTATGATTAATATCCGGATACGGCATCTTCAGACTTGTACATTTTGTACTGATTCTAGGATGGTATGATTTGAGATTTTGACGGCCTAAAGTATTATAATGATTTATTTTGAGGTATTATGCCGTGTTTCCCTATCTCCTTCTTTTGACAATGTTTCGGACAAAGATCCTGTCAGAAATGTTGGCTAAAGTAGGGGGATTTTTATAACACCTCGATCAGGGAGGAAAAACTGTATTCAATACTTGTAAAAGACAAATTGTTAATTTCCATAGCATAAAATTGATGTACCTATGTAGATGTAGTAAATTATATATTCCGACATTATTTTGTTGTGGTTTCATTTTGTGAGATGATTTGATGAGCTAAATGCAATAAGAACATAAATGCAAATTGCCTTTATTACCTCTCATCGCTTTTTTGGTATCTCCAATCCCTTCTCCATTTATTGTGCAAATATCACTTCAATAGGTTTTACACATACAGAGAAACACACAAAAGTATGAACACTAGTTATAAGTTAAAAGTGAATACAACGCAGTAAAAAAAACATTGAACTCGTTTCAATCAAAACTACAATTTTTATCTTTAGTTATTACTGCATTCAGATCCTCATTTACAAGTGTCTTGTATCGTGACCTGACTTAAAGTAGTCTGAAGTATTAGTAGTGTTTTCAGGACAAAAAAAAATCCAAGCTAGATAAATCAAATAAATTGACCATGGCCGTGATTTGAACTAACACAGTATTCCGCCATCTAACCGAGCGACTAACATTTAAAAAAAAACGACCTACGCAGAATAAAATTGAAAAACAATTACCAAATTTACGTTTAAACGCTCAAAATTAAGTGTACCTACCTATAAAAATAAATAATGTAACGTCAACGACCAATCCTTTGTAAAATATCGTATAACCACCCTACGAGCGCGTTTGTAACTTGTAAAACAAAATAAGTGATTATTCTGGTGGCAGCGTATTTCACAAAGCAAGCGAAGCAGTCAGCCGCGTCCGGTCATCAGGTCATCTCACTGTCGTGTGGTCCGGGCCCTCATCCCTCTCTCATACTACCAACCTCATCCCACGTCTCTCATCCCTCATCTCTCATCCCTAGGAACTTCTGCGCTCCCGACCCGATTCGCCCGCAATTTTCACTTTACATGGTCGCTATGGGGTAGGTTGTATGTAGAAATTGCAAAATGAAAACTTGTGTTCGAAGTTGAGTTCGCTCTAAGCATTTAGAAGTTTGAAGATATCTTCTTAAAGTATTGGCCATGGGTATACCTAATTCTTTGTTTTTTTAGGGTGGATTAGTTATAACATCAATAATTATTCTCATCTTCTTACAGTGCATTTCTTCATGTTAATATGGCTAAGTATTATATTATATAGTGTTACCACTAGCCGAAGTCCCCAGCCTTGCCAGGACTTTTTATTCTATTATAATTCTTGGTCTGATAAATTACGTATGAAAAATAATTTGTCAAGTGAAAAACTAACCAGCTATTTTTGCGGTCTTCGTTAGTACATTCTAACTTTTTTAAATGAAACAGTAATGCGTAATCATTTTATAAACATATCTTTTTAAACCTTGATTTTAGTTCTATTGAACTTTAAACACAACATTTGAAATTTCTTGTAATAAATTCTATTCTAAACCATTTTTGTCTTTGACTTTAAGGCCTTGTAGTAAGCGTTCAACGATGGTTTAAAAGGGACACATTTAAATGTTTATATGACATTTTCGTAACCTTCACTGGCTCAAGTGCCAACTATGTTGGATGGTGTTTAAATCCATCAATGAAATGGCCCCACCCTACATCTCTGAACTATGCGTCCCGGAAAACACTGGTCTGAGGCAGTCAACTCTTAGATCAGTAACATCAGCAGCTGTAGGCAGACTGATGGAACCAAAGCGCAAGCCAAATACTAAGTTTGGTGATCGCGTTATGGTGAGTATCTGGGCCAAATGCTTGGAATAAACTCCCCCCGGAACTAAGATCCATAACAAGTCCTACAAAATTCAGGTCTAAACTAAAAACTTACCTTATTAAGCTGTCATACCCTTAAATTAAATATACCATTCCCGAGAGAAAGACCAGTTATATCCAATTTTCAAATTATGTCCAAAAATCCTGTATCTAAATTTCGCTAATAAATAATTAGTTAATGTTAATTAAGTGTTAATCTCAAGTGACCTACCAGGTAAGTATTGTACTGTATATTATCTCCACATATAGTTAGTAATAACATGGATCATTGTAGAAATGTATCATATATTTGAACAGCGCCCTTCAGGTGATTTTGCACAAAAACGGCGCTATACAAATCATCCAAATATTTGTATAGCTTATTTAGGTTAGGTTCGGGTTATCATCATCGTTCGGTGCTTTGATATTCTCGTTTGTCAATAAGTATATATAGTATCTACCGACAAAAGTTACTGTTGATGCAGTTTCAACCCTAGTTCTACTGGCCCAGTACATAGTAAATAAGCTTATCGTTACCAATTAATTATCGTCAATTCACTGTCAATAAATCACAAATCGCTTCGATTGATCATCTTAATTGCTTTTACTGTAATATATTATGTGGCCATCTGTCACCGCAATCTGGTAACCGATCATGCAAATATACCGCATGAGAGAATTCCGCATAATAGAACATTGATTTTACTACGATTATTTATACAGCAATCGAATTTTACAAAACCACATGTTTATATTCTCTTCTTTACAGTGCTATTTTTGTAGGTAAATGTGAAGTGTGATGTTATCGAGTATTTATGAAATCATTTAATACTGTGTTTTACCTTGATTATTGAATTTATTCTATTTAGATAAAGCATTCACGGGAACCATTTACTGGATAACCAACACCCCTGTTAAAGGTCAACCGAAGTGGTTCGCAACGTTTGGTGACTTACTAGAGTTACCCTGCTTTATGGAGTGAGGGTTTGGTCTTGGCGACGGATGCGTCTGCCCAAAAACTACGTGGTTTGCCGGATCGAGAGACAACGGTTGAGGTAAGCCTTCTGACCTCTCCGACAGGACTTTATCGACCCATCGCCTTGCACAGCAGTGGGAGAAATGAATTATACGTCCGTCACTCCTAGACACACTACTCCCAGATTCCTACTCACCCATCATAACTGTTTCTTACCAGAACTTACGGGCGTAAATTAATAAAAAAATAAAATAAATAAATAGTTATTAACCACCACTCCTTAAAGGCAGTCACCCAAAAAAAACAATACCAACCCACCCCCGTCAAACAATCTAGTAAAGTTCTGTAAAACTGCCATTAAAGCGAACTCAACTCTCATTAAATTTGAAGCATAATTACGGAAGCTATATTCAATTTCCAGTTTGTTATATTCAATTAATTAAAAACGCAAAATCTGACAGCGCGTTCCACGTTCCATATTATTTGAAACAACCGTCCGGCTGACGTTTCCGCTCTCCTGACTCTCTGATTGGATGACGCGAGCTTGTCCGGCGCATAACATCGTACTCAAACTAATACATATAAATCTACACACAAGTGCCTTCTATGGACATGCTACTTTGTTCAGTGCAGTGGTAGTTGCCATTCTATAAAATGATATTTCCGTGGATTGATGCATGGTGCAGTCATGTTAGCGTATGATATAATTTGACGTTGAATGGTAATTTTGTGAAGAGTCAATTAGGTGCAATATCTAAAGAGGGTATAAAGATTCAGTTTTATGTTCGTTTTGGTATAAAATTATCAAAGGAGACTTTTAGAATGATTCTTGAAGCAACTAGATTTGGAAAAATCCCGATACCATATTTTAGTATTTTTTTTTTTTGAAGAACTACAATTTTCGTGTCTTTTTAACAATAACTTATTTTACAATTTCTTAATGTGATGGATTAAAAAAAACTACGAGAAACTTATGTTGGGATGGTTCGATGCTCTGTAGGGAACCCGCTTGCACAGTGCGGGTGTAAACTGTGCGCCCCTAGAGTTTAAGTTTGGGAATTCAATACTTCGTTTGTGTGAAAGCACTTTGAAACAAAACATGATTATTCATCATGGGCTGATTTAAGAGTACTTGGATAGTATCAGAACATGAATAGAACTTTCACAGTAATTGAATATGAACTTTGAAATTTGGTCAATTGTTCAAACTCTGTGAAACCACACGTGTCTAAGTCATACTTACACCTAATATAAAAATAACCTTTTTTATACAGGAGATAAATAATACGACATTTTTTTTTTTAATAAATATTTATGATGGACCTTACTTAATTATAAAATAGGCACCCGGTCCACGTAGTGTTATATCTGTCAACAAATGACACGTCCTTATAAAACTCTTTCCGTGTCCTTTTTTACTATAGTCAGACATATAATATAAACTGATTTAGAGAGGGACAACACTAAGCTTTCTCTTTTCATTTAAAAGTTTACCAGTATAACTTGAAATAATTTCATAAAATAGGGTACCATACGAAATATGTAGTTCATTCATCCAGGAAAGATTTCCGATTATTCAAATAATTGTTTTTTACAAAAATAAAAAAAATGATGGTGACCTCTAAAAGACGTTTGTCTAATTAAATGTGTTTTTTTTAGTTTAGTGGTAAAATCAGTTTATAAGAAAAAAAACAATTGGAAAGCAATTTTGATAAGTTACTGTTTCTGCTTTCAAAATTTAATATTTTTATTTGCATTTTATGTCCGTTGGTAAATTCAAAAGAATTCTTTCATCTGTTTTAAAAAACTGTATTTTATTTTGAGAGAAGTTCAAAAGCAGCGAATCTATTTAAAATCGAATGCCAAGCGGGAATATTTTGATGACATGCTAATATTTTGTGTATGCCCGAGGGGTTAATAACTTTATCGTATTACAAACGCGCTTAATATCACTGTAACATCAGATCGCAGCGCCAAACCGGGCTTCTCGGCTTCCCAAACAAAATCCAATACAAAATGTAATCAATCGTCCGCAGTCACAATATTAAGGATTAGTGATTCGCCGACTGAACAATGCAATGTTCTTCCGCTACCCTGCCTCTGGTTTCTGCCGCAAAATGTAAACAAGTAACCTGAGATTTTTAAACGTTACACCGATGACTGGATGTATTAGATGGATAACAATTATCCAATCAAGGAAATCAGGTAGATGAGGTGAAAACTTACTAGTAAAAAATTACAAATAAATTAAGAATCTCTTCAAATTATTCGCAATCCAGTTAAAAACGGGATTGCAGGCCTCCTGATAAACTATTAGTAAAATACTAATGAATTGTCACGATGTCGGAACCCGTGTTCATAGAAATCCTTAAATTTTGTCATTTTGTCATTATATGTTATTATGACAAACGCAGAGGTATAATATAAACACGGGTTGCGATATTATTAATAATTTCTGAAAGTTTATCAGGAAGCGACCTGCAGTCCCGTTTTTAATCGGATTATGAATAATATGAAGAGATTTTTAATAAATCAGTCATCATCTTTTTAAATAAATAAAAATCTCCCTGTACCATCTGAGGACCTGGTTATAAATCTGTATTTCAAAATATGAGTAGATATGTAGGTAATTATCGAAGATAATACAAGAAAACTAAACATCGTGCCAGTTTTCTTGACTTTCCGACACTGTAGTCAACAGGCAGGTCGATCAATTTGATTTTTGGTTCAAGAAAAAATTTCAAAATTTGTGATCCAAATATTTGACTAATAATTGAGGCTTAAATTTCCAATATAACACAGTGCTTACGAAATTCAAATGCGATAGAGATATGCGATATCAGGCGAGTTTAAGTAAGACGGAGCGCTGGGCTGTTGGGCTTGGAACAACTGTTTCCATTCAAATTTGTATGGAAGACACTTGTATTAGTCTTAATTTTGTACGAATTCCACACAACTGCTCCCAATAGTCTGGAACCAGAGATAATGGCATCACCTATTGGGGTATGTTATAAAACTGAAGTTAGTGTGTAGGGGAAGGAGACGGGGTAGATGATGGTAGGGAAGTACCGGGATTTTCAGATCTGGTCACTAAAGCTAAAGCCATTTGAAGCAACATTTAAATTCTGAACGTATCTATGAAAGACACAACTAAACATCCAATCATTATTTTTAATGAATCGCGTAATTGTAAAATTACACCTAATCAAATCCAATTTAACAAACCGCGAACTCCAGATTCGTAGTTGAGATCCTTACCCCTCGACCAGCCCAAGCCTTACCGGGAGTCATTGCATTTGATAGAATCAACTAAAAGCAAGGAAATATTGGTTTATCTAATATGTGACTTATTATTTATATGAACTTGGGTTACATTTGTTTTATTAGATCAATTAGATGGAAGTTATACAAATTCCGCGACATCAAAGAGAACAATTCGTTATAATATTGAAATTATCGTTCCGAATTTCTAAAAAATATTTGCTTTTGGCAGTAGAATAAAAACAAAATAAAAAATCGTGATTTTTTTTTTAAAATTCACCTAAAAAATATATATTTGGTGCAAACGAAACTTCCGGTCTGACGATTTAATCCATGTAAATATAAATTGGCAACGGAAAAGCGTAAAATCATATTAGAAGCGTTGGAATTCCCAAAATAGGAAAGCCGAATAAAGCAGAAACACAACACGTCATTATCGAGATCGTTGGAATTGTGGAATTTTAGTTGGCGCAAAAAGTCATTGTAAAACCATTTGGGGGTGAAATCTGTTTCACAGCTTTCCTCACAACCCTTCAATCCAAAAATCGGCTGAAGGAAAATATTTTTCCACCCTCGTTTAGCTCCTACCCTTATCCACTATACAGTTGGGCATTACGTACGTATGACGGTTGGATATTTATTTTCTTTGGGGTGGAGTATTTTCATATATTATACGTTGATTCTTTAGCGTGAATATTCCCTAATAACGGGGTTATCGGATATTTTTTTAATTTTTACGAACGTTGGTGGTTATTATCACATTCGTAATAAAAAAAATTATCACATTTGTTATAAGAATTATTTAGGTAGTGAAAATCTTTCAACCAATTTCTTTATTTTTATTATTATTAAGTTTCAAATAAATTTTCGTATAACTTTTATGTTATATCGTTAAAAATGACTAAAATAATGTCATTAAAATAGGTCCATTGGTGTTTTATTCCGAGATTGATAAAGTTTGGAAAATTTGACCTCCAAAACAAGAGTAAGTTTTCTGTCTACATTTGAGCAATTGGTTTTGAAAATATGTGGAAAATTACTGTCTATATCTGAAAAATTCTGATTAAAGCCCAGGTAACGCCGGGGATTTCAGCTAGTGGTCTATAATTTGTAATGATCTGCCCTTTCTACTTCAAACTTTTCCTTCTCTTCTTTCTACGATAATTTTTCCTTAAAGTCCCATAGGTAGCTTTTCCATAAGGCTTTGCATATGTGTTCGCAGGGATGGAAAATTCCTCCCCTGCCGTATCTACAAGCCTTTGCTCCTCTCTTTATTACACACCCCTTCAAGTGTGTACATCCTAGTTGGTCCACGTGACGTACGACCTTGAACGTACTCATTTCACGTGACGGTTCAGTATAAAAAGGCTTCACCGAACGTTGTGTTGGTTTTTTGTTTCTCGGTTTAGAAACCTAGTTATCTATGTATGTGTGGTATCCCTTGGTTCTTTTGAGATAGAGTGGGTTGAATCCATTATCGCTGTGTTTTAAAGCCATTTCATAAACCTTATTTTTCTGAAGTCGCCTGCTCTTCAAACTAGCTACGTGATTCTACCTGTCATAGGGTAATGTGAGTATAATAAAGTGTTAGATTTTATATATGGGATATACATACGATAAACTTATGGTGTTAGTTGTCGGCGCCATCCATGTATATATTTTAGGAGGGGAAGGAGAGGAAAGGAAATGAATTTTTTTCAAGCTAAGATTGACTCCTCCTCTTACCAAACAAAACTGATGGATGATAATTTGAGCAAGGCGATCGATATCTGCGTGTCTGGATATCACAACCGGCCGGGTCTCCCCTTGTTCCAAATCGGCAACCGTCACGCCAGAATAAAGAAAACCAGGTCTCATCACCAATTTCAGAATTGCCCCAATCTCATACACCTCCAGGAAAATCTACTTTACTGAGTGTAGAAGGGGAAAACCATGACATCCCTTGTCACGAATCTAGTCGCGAAAATGTGACACGCAAGGTCCTAAGTTACGTGCCACCTCTAGAAAACGTTGTAACTCCCACGCCGTCGGGGATTTACATCCCTTTCTAGGTCAATACATAGATAACACACGACGATCTTGTCGACATTTAGCCTGCTTTTTAACGATAGGTTGTGTGCCTACCCATTCAGCCAATTATCATGTGAGATATATGTAAGGTCTACTCGAAATGCCAAATTTAGGATGAGGACTGTCTGTATTTTAATATTCGGTTCTAGTAATTATTTTATGAGGTTACTAGCATCCTCGTGTATTAGGTATGGGTAACTCCTACTGAATACCTATCCTCTCAGGTAGGTATAAACGGATAATTGGTTTGATTTTTGCATTTAATTTAAAGAGGCTACCTACCTCTCGAAAGGTACCTGTTGAGAAAAGTTGTTCGGTTGGTAGTTTTATCTCGGAGATTACCATCTCCCTCTTTCGACTTTAGATTTGTTTTTGTGCATCCCAATTCGTAACTTAGAAAGTCAAACAATAGATGAAAAGTATTAAATTAGAAAGTCAAATAACAGAAGAAAAGTATTCATTCTGTTTTGTCTGGTTGCATCCGATCGCTTTCTATTTGGGCGGTCATACGCTAGCAAAACTTCCCCTTTGACTGACTGTACCTGCGTCTTGTCCTATATATGAAAAGGTCATCGGCCCGTCTCCCTTTTCCAGCTGGTAGATAGTCTGATTGACACATTCCCTTTCGAAACATTATTTGGACGACAGGGGTTGTAAACTTGGATGCTGTATCCGTCCTTTAAAGGGACTTCTGTTGTTTAATAAATAATATAAAAAAACTCACCCTGCTAGTCACCTCCAAATCCTAGTGTGAAGCTTACCTGGTTACACACTATATAGCTAAATCAGTTTAATTTTCGGTCTCCTCCCTACCGGCATTCCATTACATTAATCATTTTCTCCTTTTAAGTCCTTGTAATTTGTTCCATTTTGATCCCCTCCCTACGACTTTAAAAGGGTAATTAAATATTCCTGTAAATAAAATTGTACCTCCCTAATCTGTCAGGATTCGAACCCACAGTTAATGATATATTTGTTTCTCTGGTTTTCGGTCTCCGTGGATAAATGCCATCTCGCCAAATCAATAACCTAGCCCGATTAAACACTTCCCGCCTTTAAGTACGTTCACTCTGTTTTAAAAAAACAATCATTATTTTTATTATTTTCATGTTTTTAAGACAAGCAATCTAGTTCGAACTGTATACGAAATCACGTTTAAATCAACACAACTTTATAACACAATCGCGATTGCACAACACCTGGCGCCCCTGAGGTGGGTTTTTACAAAACGGCGCTCTACAAATTATCCAATTATTATTATTGTCATTATTATTAATTGTTTTCTCACTGAGTCCAACCACTTTCACTTCACACAAAAACCGTTCCAATAATATTTCACTTTAATTCAAAAACCAACAAAGCTTTCTAACGCCATCTGAATTCACTAATTCACTGCAATTTCAAACAACACTTCTCATTTGTATCGATTTCACGGAGCTGTCAACGTACTCAAGTTCAAAACCTCACTGACTGTACCTGCGCCCTGTCCCGTGTGAATGTGTTTACTCCAGGCCTGTCTGTCAATAAATCTTCCGTCGTTGTCTAAACAAAAATTTTTTTTTGAGCACGTTCGTTTATTATTTATCGTTTATTTATTTTCGTGATTATTCAAACCATCACAAATTTAACTCGGTTTAAAAATATATCTAGGAATAACAAGTAATTTTTAAAATTTTGTTATCTGTATTGGCTTTTTCATTATTGGAATTTTTATTAATTTCCAAATCCTCTAAAAGACTTTGCTTACGTACTTTATTTCAAGTGCTACGGAGTTGGTTTTAAAAGAAAGATAATAATACGAAGTAGTTACATTATTTTATTTTCAATATAATATATCCTACCACTTAGTGCTTCAATCTCTTCGACCTTTGCAGTATAGTTATGTAAATTAAAATGTGGATTTAATTTAAATTTTGAGCACAACGTAAAACGATCAGACGTTGTATTTTTAAAGTAAAATAAAGAATTGTAAAATCACTATCTACCAACTTACCCAGCGAAGAAAATACTCCAGCTTGCGAGCAAAGTGGAATTCAGTACAAGGTGGTTACACAAAAACTTGAGCAGGATTGCTGTTATGTTTGGCAGCCACCTCTAGTCTGGAGCCCCTATACGGACAATATTTCTTTGATTCTGGGAAAAATAAGAAAAAAAATCTCAGGCAATTATCGAATTTGCATTTTTAGAATAGAGGCATTATATATGCTTATTCTACTGGTATTTTAATGAAAGTTACTCATAAAACTAGCATTATGATTTTTTCTGTTTCCTACCTTATATGACACTGATATCTTCAAGAGACCCTATAAGCCATTCATAAATTTGGAACATGGCTTATGTGAAATTAACATAAAATAAAACTATTTGATAAAATAACAGGTACTAGCCTCTTACATAAAAATAGTATAGGCATTAGGTTAGACAATTTAGAATCATTAGAAATCAGGAAATCTATAAACAGTAACTTATCAGACCATTTATTAAATACACAAGTTAATTTATCTAATCAAAAAAACACATTCTATAGTCCTATATTTAACTTGTTTCCCAGAATCCTTTCCACTCTTAAATAATAAGTTTATGCTTTTTCTTATGTCTTTAAAATGTATTATTATATGTATAATTCATGTAAAATTGTTAATTGTTATTATATATCTTCAATTCACTATGCCTATGTAATATTTGACTCCTCCCACTTTTATAATGTATTATATTCTGTCTCCCTCTGTTTTCCTATAAATATGCATCACCTCTGTCTTAGTTTTTAGTTATATTTCACATCCTGATGAAGCTCGACCGTAGCGAAACCGGTAGATGTAATAATAATAAAGTCGTGGTTAATAAACAAAGTGTTTTATTTGATTTAATATATAATTTCTAACCACAAAGTGATTGCTTCCTACGAAAAAATAAAATAAAACTAATATATTATTGGCAACTTTTATGTTTTTAACATAAAAAAAGAGGTTTGGAGGCGCCGGGTATCGATCCCGGTACCTCTCACATGCTAAGCGAGCGCTCTACCATCTGAGCTACGCCCCCAGTTACATAGATTTAATACAAAACCAACTAACTGCCACAAAATCCATCCTTGGAACAGATTACGTGACGTAAATGCCAATAACTAGTGGTAATTACAACGTGAACGACTTTCCAATATGTTGGTACCCCACTACTGTATTCTAAATGAAACGTTCAACGTTAGGCAGAAATCACTCTTCACTTTACAATAATTATACTTTGCAAATTTGTATATGTTACTTCCATGAAATTGATTTTCTCTCAAGTAAGAATTATGTTTATGCCAACATTACAACATCATCAACATTTTATCCTGTAAAGATTTATTGGTGGCTTTAATCTCTTATGGTGGCTCTTCAAAAGTTGTCTCATGATGTAGGATTGATAATTAACGCCAAAAAAACAATCTTATTTACATCAGATCTCTTAATGACGTCATCTCAATTTGGGCGGCTGGTTTGAGTACCGCCGCCCCAGTGACCGTTTATTGGATAACCAACACTCCTGCTATAGGTCACCCCAAGGAATTAGTAGGTTTCCTGATTAAGTTTCATTAAAATACAAATACAGATGATGATGATGCTAATAGTATGGATGATCTCCAGTCTCTCGTGTCTAGGATGAACGCATGAAGAATGAGTTAATAATGAATGTAAGTAAGTCTAAAGTAATGGTGTTTGAAAGAGAGAGTACGAAAACAGTGTGCTATATAGTTGTGAATGAAGAATACTTGGAGTAGGTGGATGAGTTTGTGTATTTAGGAAGTATGTATGTTTAGGTGAGATGGGAAGGCTGACAGAGATATTGAAAGAAGGGTAAATCCAGGTAACCCCATTAATGAAGGACAGAACGCAGTTCAACACAACAAAAAATTGTCCGAAGAAATCGAGTTGGGCCATATCAAGAGTCAGAATAATAAAAAGGTATGTATGAGACGATGTATGAATGTGAACGAGGCAAGGAGTGTGTGCCAAGACCGAGTTGTTTGGCGGTCCATCCTCTCTGCCTACCCCTGCGGGGAAACGGCGTGATGGCTAGTTAGTTATTTAGTTAGTTAAAATACAAATCATGACGGAAAATGACAATATCAATATTAGTATTAGTATGAACACGTGTTCCGCCGTCCTCATAAAACATTCACTTTTGACTGATACTTTTTTAGGAACTCTTTCAAGTATAGGCCTGCAGACCCATATTTAACACGAGAAAGAATAATTTGACCAGATTTTTAATAAGTTAAAAGTATTATATTTTACGTAAGTAAGTTTTCTCCGTGTGGTATCCTTAACTAACTCTTCTTTTCTAGGAAACGATCTCTGAAAAACACTGTAGAATACCCAAGGAGATTTGTAATTTGGTAGACATCACGGTATACCTAAAGAATGGCTTCCCTGTCCAGCCTGTACGGGTCGGTGCTGGATGTAAAGGGTGGGGGTAGGTATGTATTGTATAGGGGTAGACGTGCATATTATCTGAGATGTGGTCCGGCGCAATAAAACGGTTTGCCTGGCCGAGGCTCCCCGCACTGCCGCCAGGTGGCGGGATATTGCACGAGGAAATCAAAAACGTTCTTATTTTTAGATCGAAAATTATAATGAATGTTAGAAAAACTTTAGAATTAATGTCTATACTATGAAAACACCATTAGATTTTTTTAAGAAAACTTAAAAAAATCTAATGGTGTTTATAAAAAATTTAAAAAAGATAAAGAAAATAAAAAGAATGCGCGATCAACTACTAATAAGTTAAAAAATACCCACATATTTTAAGAAATGGAAAGATTCAATAAGATTACCAGGCCGATAAAAGAGTAATGAGTGAGGCTTAAAAAGGATACTCAGATAGTTTTAATTATGTAGAGCGGGCGTCCCTTGTCACAACCAGTAGACGCCTTGGTAGGTGATCACTGTAATCAATAATATTCGGATGATTTTATTTTTGTGTATCACCGTTCTAAACAAAATAATATCTAGGGCGATGTATTAGGACCGGTAGATGTTAGGTATTGTCAACGCCATGTCGCCTTGGCTATTCGTAACGCGGAGCAGACTGCTCCAAATGCGCCTACAAAGGGCCTGGCCTGAAGCGGGTGGTTGGGAAAGAATGTCATTTATGCCCCATTAAAACTCAACCCGTGAAGTTATACTGTTCATGTATCAATAAATCTGTCATACAATATTTTTAAAAAAATAACGGTAATTTAAAAAAATTAAACAAAAGCATCCTTTAATGAAACTACTAAAAAATAGTTTAGTTTTAATTCCTTCAAATAAAATAAAACAATTCAACTTCAACATATGTATGTAGGTACCCACTTTATAGTTCAAAAAAATAGTTATTGATTTGAAACTTAGGTACATCAGCATTTCTATGCAAATTGAAATTGAAACAGGCCGGGCTGGTGAATCATAAAACCATATTAAATTCTTGAAAATTCTGAGCATAGAAAAAGAAAAAAACTTTTCCTTCAGCTCCACCGTCCCACAGAGTTGAGGGTACGTGGTATATGGTACGGGGTGGTGGGTGGTATCGCACGATTTTTTAAACCGCTTATATTTCATCCTGACGGGAAATCAATTTGCGAAATTATTATTCAATATAAACAGACTTTCCGTCGCCGCTGAACCCATTTCCAACCCCATCCTTCCGATCCATCCCTTCCTCCTTCCTTCCCGGTTTCAGCCTTCTCGCATCCCGCCTTCCGTCTCACCCCTTCCGCTGGGAGGAATCAGCTCTACCTTCTGGCAGAGTTGAACTTGTCTTTTAAGACAATCGCTTGGTAAATTGTTAACATGGTTTATTAGATAAAAATAATGATTTTATTTAAGACCTTCCTCTCTCTTAATTTATTACTCAATTACAATTTCCGCGACGTATTATTCAAACTTATAACCAATATCATAAACCACCCTCTAAGCTCAATGATTCTCAAACTTTATTCATGCAAAGTTGCCTTCTTCATAGAGTTTAAAGGCTGGTTACTATTTTTGATAAATAAATTAAAGTTAGGTGTTTACGATCCTTTGCTACGAATTTGGAGGTCGGGGGTTCCATGATGGTAGATTCTTTTGGTAGCGCTCTGGTAAAAGACTAGCATTCGGAATCAAAATCGGCCAAATCTGAATAGCCAGGTACTTCCTCATTTTCTCGTTCCTCTCTCTTTCCCCTTCTCACTACCTTCAGCATCAAAACATGCTTCAATTGGGGATACCATAGTCTTACTGGCTACAAACGGTTGGGACTTTTGAGTACTTACCTACCAACTTCATTTTATAAAGGATTAGCGTGGACCCGTAAAAATATCTCGGTATATTCTTAGTTCTTGACAAATCAGTTCCAATTTTGAAAATGATACAATTAAAAGATACTATGGGCGAGCACTCTATCGCTTGCCTTACGTGTTATGTACATAGGAGGCGGCAAAAGTATTGTTTTAAATTGAATGAATTTTTATTTCATCGAAAATAAACCAATAATTTGTTTAAATTCTCTGTCCAAACTAACCTTTAAGTTTTTACTATTATACAACTTGAATTCACTGATTGGTTTTCAATTCCGACATTTATTTCGTATATTAACTACTGCAATATCATTGAATTTCAGATAAATGCGTTTATATGCATCTGTATGCATGATTGCCATCAGGTAAAATGCGTTGTCACCAGAGGCGGCTCGTGACTTTTGTGTTACCAGAGTGCTAATATTACAAAAAATGGCATTATTTATATTGTTGTAGCTGAAAACGATTTTTTATGACGATTGTCAGTAAAAAACTGTAACTGAAATTTCCTGAAAATCTTCGTACAAAAAATCAATTTTTCGAAAAAAAAAATCGTTTTCAGCTACAACATCAGAAATTCCATTTTTTATAATAATATTAGCACTCTAGTACGCCCAAAAGTTCCGAGCCACCACTGGTGGTCACCGACAACAAGTCTATCTGTCGAAGTTCAGCTCGATCGCATTTCGAGATGTGGGAATCCGCTTTCAACAATTTCGCTTCGAAAACAAAATCTAAATTCAAATTGTATTTAAGTATTTAATAAAGTCAGTAAGTTGATTTGGTAAATAATAAATATGGCGTAGTTCGCTCCTGGACCGCTAGGGGTGGGGGTAAAGGAAGAGTCTTATAATCTCTTCTCCGTTTTCTGCATTCTGTTTTTTGCTCATTTCCCTTCTCCGACAGCGCTCTCTTTCACCCCCTTGTTTTGGAAGACACGGGGGTGGAAGGGAGAGGGAGATTAACCCACCCTTAAATGTAATATATTACGGTGTAAAGATGTTCCAGGATATGTACTAGTATTATGTACATCTTACGTAGGAATTTATTCCGAACTCTTTGTGATTTTTGCTTTAAGTTGACTGAAAATTTAATCCGTAAGGAGGTACCTAACTCATAAAATACCTAGTACAAACAGAGATTTTTGGTAAACGTTGATTATGAAACGTAATTAAATTCACCTTGCGCACTTCTGTAAAGTATTTATTACTGTGATTTATTATTTTTTTTCTTCTAAAAATCGGTTACTTAGAAAATAACTTGAACGAGCCATTTACTCATAAAATGTTCCCTTCTTTTTAATAATGCTTTGTTTTAAATGACGTGAATACTATTTAATTCATTAGTCATCTGTTATTACACGGTTATGAGAATGATTTTAAGAAAAATAGTATTGCTTCGTTTTGAAGACCACAGAACATAAAAATATGGAATGAACTATTATATCTAGGTGGAGCCATTGGTTTTAAACCGCAGTAAAGCAGTTCATATATGTTGACGCATTTATATTTTGAGGAATGATATTAATTAAATCGAATGGCCAAATTGAAAGCCGAACACCCATCGCTCGATTTTTTCTTCAATTAAATTTTTTTAATGTTATATTATGTACTGGGGTAGTCATTTTCCAGTGAATTTTAGTCCGCGGATAAGTTTGAAACCATTAGTTGAGTACAACACAATATAATTAATATGATTTTAACCTCAAAATTTTAAAATTAAACTACCGTCAATATCAAATAAGTAGGTACTTTTTGCATAATATACCCATCCCACTTAACATTAACCTAGCATTAAAAATAAGTAAATCCTGTCGACGTAAAAACCTTTCTGCTTAACTTAAAAATGCGTCAGTAAAGATCGAACACAGTTCCCTTGAAATTAGATTCTTTAACAACAACCTCTGTTTTCCTATAGGCCTTCGCAAATGTCAAAATGCTACAAACGAATGGATAATTTAACCTAACTCAATCTTAACACAACCTAGATAAAATTGAAGTCACAAAAAATAAGATAAAACACGAATGTTTTATATTTTTGTTATTTATATTAATCTATAAAATCATTAACTCAAACACAACCTTCCAATCATGCAATAGGTACGCACGTAATAGAAAATACTACGTGAGCCTACCCACTTTTGCGATCAATACATACACTTAATTGACACTTCTAAAAGTCTCATCACTGATTCAGCACGTACCTACATTTACTTACCCACAAACTTACGATTCGTGATGTAAACATAAAAAATACATATACTTAATACACAATTCTACATTTCTTCAAATCTCAATACTTAGGTACACGTCATCAAATTTAAAGTTTAAATAAATCACAACTGAACACAGATCACTGTTTTCCAATCACTAAATTTCGTTGTATGTTGAACCTTTACTCTCAATAATCTGTAAGCTATGAATCTCGGCGTTACATTAAATATAACAAACTTAATCGGTCACTTTTCACTAATCAATAAAAAACTTGTCTCATTGTAACTTGATCCTTTACTTCCAACAATCTGTTTACTCTTGTTACGTGATATTTTTCAACCATTTTTCACTAATCAATAAAAACTAATCTCACTGTAATTTGAACCTTTACCCCCAATAATCTGTATGCTACTAACCTTCCAGAATCTGCTCTGGCTTATATAAGGCTGGACCTAGTCTGGAAACACTTCTGCATGAGAGCAGAGGGTCGAAAACCGAGAAAATAGAGCCGACGAGGTGCTCCGCGGAGCATGCGGTGAAGCCCCGTGAAGCTTGCTAACCTGAATTTCGTGGACCACTTGAGCGGCGGGAAAACTTCCCGGGAATCTGGCCATGGACCACTGGTCACTGGGCACTGGGCGGTGGTGCTTACTGGCGTTTTAGCTTTCGGCAGACCTTTGGGTTTAGTCTGAGTCTTATAACGAGTGAGGAAGATTAATTCATACTTATTTCGCTTAATTACCGAAGAAGCAAAATAATTTCAACAGCCAAAAAAAATTATCTTTTAACGTTGGTTAATTTTCCTTCATATCCGACCTCTGCGATAACTAACTATTGCAAGATTAATATTTAGGTAGATACCTATCTATGTGTATCGTATAAATAAAAAAATAAAAATTCATTCGAAGAAGATACTTTGTGATGTGACAATATAATTTAAAATAAAATAATAACTTTGTAAGTAGTATTTATTAGGTATAATTTTTTTTTTTAAATTTACTTCTTTATTTTTTAGCAATAATTTTACAACATACATTTTGCACATTTTTAGAAAAAAAAAATAACATATAATATGAAACAAAAGGTAACTATGTGTGGGTAATATAACAAATGAAAGTAAAGGGAACTGTGTGGGTAATATAACAAATGAAAGTAAGGGAAACTGTGTGGGTAATATAACAAATGAAAGTAAAGGGAACTGTGGGTGGGTAATATAACAAATAAAATTAAAGGGAACTGTGTGGGTAATATAACAAATGAAAGTAAAGGGAACTGTGTGGGTAATATAACAAATTAAAGTAAGGGGAACTGTGTGGGTAATATAACAAATGAAAGTAAAGGGAACTATGGGTGGGAAATATAACAAATGAAATTAAAGGGAACTGTGTGGGTAATATAACAAATGAAAGTAAGGGGAACTGTGTGGGTAATATAACAAATGAAAGTAAAGGTAACTGAGTGTGGGTAATATAACAAATGAAAGTAAAGGTAACTGAGTGTGGGTAATATAACAAATGAAAGTAATGGGAACTGTGGGTGGTTAATATAACAAATTTGTTGACATTTGTTTCCATTCAAATTTGTATGGAAGGCACTTCTAGTCTTTATCTACTCGTTTAAAGGTATGTATAAGATCTAAAAATTGATAAGACAGATCTCTAAGTCAATCAGTCCAATGTCAATTATTAAACTAATAACAAGATATTAAATCTAACAATCTCGAGTAAACACTTTAACTGACTGCGCATTGTGAGGACGCAATATCATTCATGGACATAGATTTTTCTTTTATTGTATTTTTTATTGCTTTCATTTCTTGGTAGAGCAATCCCGATGAGTTACAAAACTATTTGTAGGACGGGAGGAACTTACAATACATAATAGGTGCAATTTTACATTGGTATTTTGATATCAAAGTTATAAGCTTCACACACAAAACTGTTGTGTTCCCACAAACAGTTCTCCAACTCGTCGTGGAAGGAGATTATAAATAAATGTTCCTTTGTGATAAATCGGGGATTTATTTATTTTAATATCAACGGTATAAAATATACCATATACAGTAAATTATAAACAGTGACATCAGAAAATATACAATTAACAGAAACTCTAGATGGATATAAAAAGTTAACGATACAAGTACATGCAAAACTTATAGGTAGACTAGGTTAGATTAGTATTGATTGAAATATATGATAGTATAGATACATGATATAATATATTACAATAGCTAAAATGTATGCATTTATTTTAAGGTTTTGGTTGAAAGTAGGTAAGTGCCAATCAAACTGTTGGTTCACCGTATTGAATATTATTACTGACCCAAGTTTCCTCAGTTGCCCCAGGCAGTTCATTTTATGTACATATTTATTTGACTTTTTACGTAAGTATGAGTAGACTTACATTTTATAACTTTTATAATTTTAAAACTTCGCGTATTACAATGGTGACTCGATAGTCGTCCTAACTAGAAGCTGGCTAATTGAGATCTGAAACAGTAAGTTTGTCTGGAAGCATTCTCACTGGCCCTGGCGACTACTGGCCACTGGCTGCCATCTTACGGACTTCCACGCAAGCTCTATGCGCTGCTCTCTATGAGTGCATCTGTGAAGTTCTTACTTTCCAACAAAAATAGAAAAGGGAAAGTTAAGTAAAACAAACAGGAAAAAAAAGGAAATAAACAAGGTTACGAAGATTAGCATAAAGCCAAGTTAGGAATTTACAAAAAGGGACTTATCCAATAATAATTTCGTAAAAATAGATTATGCTCGATTACAGATACAGGGGATAGAAAGGAAAGAGAAAAACAAGACAAACACAAGACGACAAAAATTACGTATTTTTATATAAAAACCCTTATTTGTTAATTCAATAAATCATTTGAAATCAATACCAGTAATTCTTGTTAATTTTTTCAAAATTGGGTAACATAAAACTGCTGTTAAATTTTATTTATTTATTAAAAAAATATATATTTTTACTATCTTACATAAAGTTGACAAAATTATTACCACTAATACAAAACAATGTTAATCATCAGTAACTGCACAGGTTAATAGTAGTGTTTTGTGAAACACCTCACTAGTAGAAGTTGTGCTGGGTGGTTCGCATGTTTAAAGTGTTGTTTTGCTGTCATAAATAAAAACACAGCTTTATCCTTAAGATTCTCAAGGGTACTGTGGTTTCACCCATGTCGGCAGTATTGTATTAAATATGATTTAAGATTTTCACGGCCAAAAGTATTTTTGTTATTTGTTTTTGGGGTATTATGCCGTGTTGCGCTAACTCCTTCTTTAGCCAACGTTTCGGACAGCATTGCAGTGTCCATCATCAGGGCAGATGTCTTATTCTTATTAATGCAGCACTGCAATGCTGTCCGAAACGTTGGCTAAAGAAGGAGTTAGCGCAACACGGCATAATACCCCAAAAACAAATAGCAAAAAAGTATTGTATTAAACCAACTTCTATATTAAATTAACTCCTATAACATTTCCACGGAAAGGTCACAAAGGCCACACGGAAAAAAACTATCCTCTTAAAACATCCTGATAAAATCTTAGTCATTCAGAATACATCGAGAACACGTGTTATTTTCCTAATAAACATCATAAAGAAATGCGACGATATCAGTATGTCACTATCAATATCAGTATTTGTATGAAAACGTGTTTCGCAGTCCTCATAAAACATTTGCTTTCAATTGATACTTTGGTTGGAACTCTGTCAATTCTTTCGTTAAATGCCTGCAATCCAGTTTAAAATACGAAACGAATAATTTGACCAGATTCTTAATAAATTAACATAATTTTATTCCAGTAAGTTATCTCCGTGGACAACAACAGTGAAAATGTTATAATACACGCATATACTTTTTTATTTAAATATGTCTTTGCATTGTGCGAGGTGCATGTAAGAAATCATTATATCATATTGGTAGGCAAATGCTAGGTACTTGTATTTACAATATTCATCCAGCCCACGTTCCCGGGGTGCAGAACAAGTGAGGAGGTTGCCAGAAGGTGGTGGGGGTGGGCCGGGTGTTAGGGCGAGTTAGTGCCGCTTCACGCTTTGGTAAGGCCGAGACTTATATGAGATTTACCCCTTATCTTGGAATTCGCAGGCGTCCTGCGGCCGACGCGCCACCGGCACCGTGTCAACCTACCGACACTGCTGACGGTGGTGGAACCGTATAACAGACGAAACAAACTGACAATACTAAAAAGCTATTAATATCGTAATTTATAATCTCAGCTGCTCCAACGTGAGAAGTGTAGGTAGGCCTGAGTACTTATTTGAAACCGACAATTATTTTTGATTATTTCTTGAAGTCCTGGGAAGACCTAAAACTCATTGAGCACGCATTATTACGGAGGCAATTGAAATTCACAAAAATTATAATAAAGACGATGGGGCCAAACGTAATAGTTTTTAGAATCCGGTCGACACCAAAACTAAACGCAGAAAATCATACTCATTCTACTTATACTGAAATACCCACCCTAAGAGAATTGGAGCGTGGAATCGTTACTTCATAAAAAAAACACACTCTTCACATCTGGTCAGATGATGGACACTGTAACGCTGTCCGAAACGTTGGATAAAGAAGGATGAAGCACAAAATGGCGTGATACCTCGAAAATTAATCACGATTAAGAGTTTTGTTGTTAAAATCATGTCAAATCATGACATTTACTAATATTTCAGGCCTACTCATCTTCTTTACTTATTTTTTTTGTCACTGACTTACAGTGAGTTTACTGGGTAGCGAATTAAGATGTTTTAGGCTACAGTTCATACTGCCTACTACCCATGACATTGATCCACTGAAATATGGCATCCCTACTCTTAGTGGAAAAATAATAAGTAAAAGAAAAGTCGGGAAGTATGTGTCTATTCAGGTCTGAATTTGGATACAGCCATTTCAATTAAATTTTAATTTTAAGCGCGAACATTAAAACCGTATAGTCCACAGCTTAGCGACTAAGAAACGCCTAGAATATTTCAAATTAGAAACATTAAATGAACGAGGTGACAGAAATGATATCAAATTCCTCTAAAAAATTATAAATTATCATGTATCATCTTCCCACTTGGCCACAATTAGAAGCAATATCTATCACCCTCTGCTAAAAAACTCCGAAACTTTCCATATTCCTTTCCAAAGAACCAACCTAACCTTCTCCCAACCTCTTATGCAAATGTGTCGACTATAATGCATACAATATAACATGCAATTCCGGACATAAGGATGTACCAATATCCCCCAAAACTTAACTAAATTTCGAGAACCTATTCTTCTCACTTAACTTCACTTTACCCAAACTTTATTTTCTCTTGATTTTTTCTGTTACATATTGTTGTACGCCTGTTGTGCACACAATAAATAAAACAAAATAGAATTCTATTGACAACGTAACCTATCTATAAATCGAACTTAGGTTATCCTCACAGATTGGTATTTTTGCCTCTTTTTACATCTGGTTTTGATGCCTAATCTTAACCCAATCAAACGAAACTCAAAAAATATATATCTGACGACTCAGGGACCCACCACTGTCACTTATATACTTCTGATTTGAGCATTAAAGGGTGACTTTGACATGTACAAGATGAATATTCTACATCTTTAATTAGTTTTGCATATTTACCGCAGTTCTGGGAAGATGTCCCCACAGAGCGAAAGATGCTGTGAAATCTCTCTTCTCTCATAAACAGACCAGGGAGAAATCAGTGAAGATAAATTGAAAATTATAAACAAATTAATACCATTCTTGGTATTTCTTGTTATTTCTCCAGCTTGGTACCAAGCTGCACGATTATTGGATAGGTAGCTGATAGTGTTGAAGAATACGAAAAGAAGCTATTCTCTAAAGTAAATATATATAAAGTAATTCAATAAATTCCCGCTAAACCCGCTGCCCTTTTTGCTGCTAGGCCCTGCAGGCGGCTTTTTGATGAGCTTCTCCCAATTTACTAAAGTGAAAGTATAGTTTTTTCCCCATTTGTATGTACAATACAAAAAAATTACATATCACATAGGTACATTTATCTCACCAAATAAAAACCGTGTATGCAAGACTACGTAATATAATATAAGTATGTCATATAACTTCATTATTTAAAAATTCGCCAAACGAATGTAAACTGCATTCTGCTCAACTTCAGAAACTTTAACAATTCTTTTTGTTAAAAATAGAGGACGCCACCTCCGTTTACAACAATCCTTTACTATACACGCATAAAGATAGTATTACTATCAGATACCTGGACTAAAACTACTTAATACATAAGTCAAAGTGTAGCTAGTGACAAATAGGTCGAAAATTAAAAATAGATGTATCTATTATTATTTTTAAAACAACATTTTTTTATAATAATAGAGGGCGCCACCTCCGTTTACAACAATCCGTACACGCATTGATAACAATACTCTCAGATACCTGGCCTAAAAGTACATAAGTAAGAGTTTAGTGTCAACTAGGTTGAAAATTAAAAATAGATGTATGTATTATGGTTTTTAAAAAACTGTTTTTTTATTGGTTGATTTTTTCACTCTTTGAAACCCATCGGTAATCTTAGGTTAAATTTTATTAATGAAAAATTTAAAAAATTCTGGTAAACATACTTAAAGTAAAGTCACGTGACAATAATGTGTGCATTACATGAAAAGAAAGATTGAACATAACTAAGAAAACAGAAAAAAAACAAAAAATTATAGTATAGTTTATCTAAAATATCCGTGGAATTTGAAGTAGAAAACTTCTCGAACAGTGAACTCTTGAATCAAGAAATTTTCACAGATTTTTGTCTAGAATTTTTAGGTAAATTGTATCTTTACAGTTCTCTACGTCTATTCCACCATGAGCTATATCATTCGATGTTACCTCGCAATATTTCGAGTAATTTTTGCGAAATAAGTTTATAATTTATATCGTATATGTGGGTAAATACTCATCTACGTAATAACCGCAGTACATCCTTCATAGTTAGTTCAATATTCATCTTATTTTGGCACCACAGACGCAGGTAGTTTTGGTGAAAGCGAACAAACATTAGAGTCAATGTGAAATTCCATTTTTGATTGCGTTATTTTTTGTGTAACAAACATTAGTGTCAATGTCAAATTCCTTTTTGATTGAGGAGTAGGTATTATATCTTGTGCAAATATCATCAACCGGGGGCGTAGCTCAGATGGTAGAGCGCTCGCTTAGCATGTGAGAGGTACCGGGATCGATACCCGGCGCCTCCAAACCTCTTTTTTTGCTAAAATAAATCCCGTAAATTTTCATATTATTTCCTTCAATCAAACCACTATGTTCTGACTTCTACTCTCTTCCCAAAATCTGAAATAGAAATAATCATATGAGGGATCCTTTGTCCGATCGATCAACCGACAGAGGGATCAACTGTTGTGGGGGTCAACTATCCGGGGGGTCAAATTTACAGAGGATCGTTTATCGGGGGATCAAGCGTCACGGAATCGTTTTTCACATTTCAATGACTCACTGAAAAAAAAGTTATTCTCTTAATTTTTTTTTCTTCTCATTTTATGATTTAACTCGTGTACTTTTATTGTTGTAATTTTCTGTTTTTAAGCACCCTACATAATCTTTTTCCAAAACGCATTAAATCGCCGCTTAAATAATGTAGCGAGCGTACAGGGTAATTGTTGTGGGGGTCAACTATACAGGGGATCATTTGTCGGGGGATCAAGCGTCACGTAATCGATTTTCACATTTCGATGACTGTCACTGAAAAAAAAAGTAATTCTCTTAAAAAAATTTCTTGTCATTTTATGATTTAACTCGTGTACTTTTATTGTTAGAATTTACCGTTTTTTAAAGCACCCTGCGTAAACTTTTTCCAAAAAGCATTAAATCACCGCTTAAATAATGTAGCGAGCGTACAGGGCGGAAAATGTGAAAAACCACCCTTGAATGTAAATAGAAAAAAATAAGAGACAGTGGAACTTGGGTGAAATGGGAGGCTGGAGAAAGGAGGGGTGGGGAGTAATTTGAAAAGGTTAATTTAGCATGACGATCAGCATCCTTCCGTTTTGAGACGAATCTGAAGCCAGATTGAAGTGGAGGGCTGATTCATAATGGGGGAGGATGATTATCGAGGATTGCATTTGAGGTTAGAAAATGCTATTTTCGTATTGTTGGCTGTTGTGGAAAATGCTTTTTATTACTCAGGCTGAAATATAATAATGTATGTTATTCGGATATAATACATTGCCATATCCTTGTTGGAAAATTTTTGAAAAAATGTGGGTTAAATAAAATAATAAAAATAACATTATTATAATGTTAGAAACCATGCAGGACAATGATTTGATTTTCTGTTCAAGAAAAAAAAAACGATTTTTTTACTGCTACAAGTTTTATTAATAGGCCGCACCTTCAAAATACAAAATATCTTACGACAAAGTTATATTGAATGATTTTTTTTTATATCTCCATAAAACGGTTACATCTACACCAATATATATTGCTGAAAAGATTACAAATTTGAGATGTATTTAATTAAAAATAAATTTAAAAAGACAGCACGATCGCGTAAAACAATCACTTGGTCAATGCTTGAATCTTGTCTTTGTCTTGAAAAGGGCACTTGTACAGCACAAATGCGTAACAATTTCTACCCAATGAATTATTTTTGACATTATTTTCCCTATGCAGGCGCAATTGGAGCAGTCCGCTCCGGGCGCCGCATTGCCAAGGCTACAAGGCGCTGATAATACCTTACATCTAAAAATCCTAACACATCACGATTGAGCATTTTCAATAAACTAATCAAAAATACAAATAATCCTCCGAATATTATTCATAACAGTTATCACCTTCCTTGGCGTCTACTGGTTTTGACAGGGGGCGCCAAAAATGTATTCCGGTCCTGAAAAGTGAGGTTAGGTTGGATAAGGATTACGTTAGGGTTACGGATGTTATAGGAAAAGTAATGTTTTTTTGTAAACTATATATTATTATAATAATATACTACTGATAACGGTAAAAAATGATAGAGACACTCGTGCTCGCAAACAAGCCTTACGTACTTACTCTACGTTTATTTATGAGAGAGATACACGGAGAAAAATTAGCCAAAAAAATTGCTAATTTATTAAGAAACTCTTCAAAATATTGGTAATTCTGTAAAAAACGGGATTGCAGACCTTTAAAAAATGAATAAACCTTTAGTAAACTGCGTATATATTATCACGATTATATTATTTATTACAAAATAATATAACCACCCAAAGTACGCTAAATTGTATGATGTTTTTTTCCTAATTATTCTACTACTTCATAAGGTGAGCTCCAGGAGCTCATGTTTATGGAAGGAGTATTTACATACAAAAAGAAAATTATGATTATAAGGCGATGTGTAAATAATATTCAAAGACTTATATTTCCGACATCGTGATAATATATTCGCAGTTCACTAAAAATGTATCCGGAAACCTGATAGTTAAAGGCCTGCAATCCCGGTTTTAACCGGATTACCAACAATTTTATGAGTTTCAATCAATTAGCAATACTATTTTTTTAATAAATCCATAGTCTCTGACTTACGTTCATTACTGTTAGTTTAGTTATAGAGCACCTGATATTATTCATAACAGGGCATTCAGAACTTCCCATAAACCCTTGTTGAATTATTAAATTGCAAGCAGCAGTACAGGCTACAGGGAGGTACAGTACGGTGCATAGACGCGTTGCAAATTGTCAAGGTTCGCTGCACCTGGCTTCATGCATCTCGGACACTGAAAAATAAACCGAAAGGAATGCTTTGTGGGCGTGTCGTATTTCTGAAGTACGCTCAATTTAAATGAGTGAATTGATTTAAGATTTTCAAATACTGAAATTTTTTCTTGAACAGAAGAACATTTTCAGGGGCCAAAGAGACGAAACATTATCAATTGACGACATCGGGGGCCTAGCGGGGCCTTATCGTCAACTAAGCTGTAAATGTTAGATTATCAATATCGCTAGTACGACTGGCGGTATGTAAAATATAGGTATTCAGATAAATTTATCAATACCGGGAAAATTCAAGAAAAGATTCGGGAAGACATGCTGGTTGTTTTCTTTTGTCTCGGATAGTGGGATTTCCCGATATTGATAAATTTATCGAAATAACTTAAATGTAGTACTTAATAACACCAGGTGTACTAGCGATACTGAAAAACTAATAGGTATCGATAGCTTAGTTTGTCTTTTTCATTCTGCTTAGTTGCCGATATAGCCACGCTAGGCCTAATGTCGTCATTTCATGGCCTTTCAACACTGGTCCCAGACAGGCCAGTAAAATTGTTCTTATCTTCAAAAAGGAATTTAAATATTTGCAAATGTTAGATCAATTCGCCCGAAGTAAGGCTAAATTGAGGGTAGGTACTTCGGCCCACAACAATTTGTCTTTAGCCATTACTCGTGATATCTTGTTAATTGTCCAAATTCCTTTTTGTTCAGTAAATATCAGCCAATTTGTATCTCCGATCTACTTGAGAAAAAGTGATAGAACGTGCTTGATTTCGTATTGAATTTTTTGTAATAAATACAAACAATCCCGGGTTACGAATAAACTGACAATACTTAAAAATCGTCTACTGCCATCGCTACAAAGCGGTCGTCGACGACTGTATAGAAACCCGGTGCATTAGTAAACTCAGCCACCGACCGGTCTATTTTAGTCGTTGTCAACAGTTAAATTTCATGGCTGACTTTGTCGACTTATTAGCAATATTGTTGATAAAACCTTTAACGATGTCAGTAGATATTTTTCAGGAAATCTAAACGTATACTTTTACTAAATATATTTAAATTATGTTACGACAGATGAATCATCCATTTATGATACAAGATTTGTAAAAATAGATCATACTGATATAAAATATTGCTAATTTATTATTATAAATAATTACATATATATGTAATTAATTTAACTGATTAAATAATTCATATTAATATTAAGACATGCAGACCTTTAACGAATGAATTTACAGGTTTCCAAAAATGTAGGTAAAACACGAATATGTTATTAGGATGTCGGAACACGTGTTCATAAAAATTTTGATATTGTAACATTTCGTCATTATATTTATCAGGAAAATGACGCCTGCATGAGCACGTATTCCGATATATTCTGAATAGACTTATAATTTATTAGGAAATGGATTGCAATCACCTTTACAAGAGGATTTCAATATTTCAGCCATACTTATTTTTCTCCATGTACATATTTACTGTTTTAGAAATATCATTCAATAGTACCATTCCCCTTGTCATGCTATTCTGTTCTGTTGAAGTTTTCAGACACGTATAAGCCATAGCATTTCAAAAGTAATGAGCTATCAACAGAGTTATGCACTATTTAAAAAAAATGAATGAAAGGTTTGCATAATGTCTCGTTTCTAAACTAAATATATTCGTTGTCTCGAGTAAGTCCATACGGCACATAAACCTCGGATAAGTTCCATGATATACCTTTATATACCTATTCCCTAAGATTTTTTCCCTGGATTTGTTCCTGCATATTTATGTATTTAGTTGTGAACGGAGTCTATATTCAACTAGCATCTCCATCCACATATCACACTTCTAGGATTTTTTCTGATCAGTGATCTCGCGCTATGGGAGATATATGCAGCTAGTTGCTAGTTACTGAATTGTCTGTGGCTATTCGCTAGAATCTGCCTCTGCGTTTACTTGCACACATTATGCTGCATTATGTGCAGCGGATTCCCATTGTATTGCGCAGAATTTGCATCAATCAGATGCAATTTACATTATGCTATTGTGGATAGACACTTGTAATAATTATATTGTTAGGTATGCATATTGAGGTTTTCGCATGATGTGTCTTGAACTTCGTATTGTAGTTCACGTAGAACGACCTCCGTAGTTGAGTGATTATATTAATTGGCTAAGAACAAGTACTTTAAGCCAGACTAAATACTTAACTAACCATCTCGCCATTTCCCCATAGGCGTAGGCAGAGAGAACGGGCCGCGAAACAACTCGGTCTTGCCTCAGAATCAGGCTCATACAAAGGTACTCTTCTATTATTATGACTCTTGACATGGCCCTACTCAAGTATCTGGTTTACTTTATCGTGCTATATCTTCCTCGGGCGTCCCCGACATCTCTTACCATTTGCGTCAATTATACTATCCTTATACCTACTCTTTATTCGTTCATACGCTCTACATGCACAAACCATCTGAGCGTCCCTTTTTTAATCTTACAAGTTACGCTTAAGTCGGCCTTGCATTATTTGCTGAGATGATCCAAATAAATATTTTTCACACGATTATACATGGTTTTACTTTGTTTTTCTTTGTAGGTATATATGGTATACCTATGCGTAATAACGCAATTCATATCTAGCCCTTAAATAATAATTTAATAATATCGCATATTTTAGCCCTCTGACCCAAATGTATCGACTGTATAATAAGACTGAGTGTGCTGAAGTAGTTATTTTCGTCGATAATTTATATAGATTCAAAAATTATGTTTAGATAATTATAATTTGTATCACTTTAACTCTCCTAGTTTTTGTCATTTTACTGAGCTTATGTATGATTTTATATTATTATTTAACTGTACGTAACCTGTATTTAATTGCATTTTTACCTGAATGTATTTAATTTGTAGATTTTTGTGTTTAACTTAACTGAGTTTCTATAACTGGATAGTTCTCACGTAAGTGAGAACATCTGTAAAAACCCAGTATAAATAAATAAATAAAATGTACCTATTCCTATTTCTTTTATTTCCCCACATGCAGAACTAACCTTTGGGCAGTATAACACACAACTTCGTAATAAACACCCTTTAATAACCTTCAGAAATATCAAACCGATGTCATGTATACGATCACAAATTATTAATGCGTGAATAGAGAATGAATCGAGAGCATGTCCTATTCCTATCCTTTATTCCTCTTCCCTTTACTTATTATTAGTTTTAAGGCAAAATTAAACTTCCATACAACATTAGCATTAGAAAATGTTCGACTTAACCTTGTTTAACTTAATATATATCATACTTTTTGAATTAAATAAAAGGTGTGTGTTTCCTACAAAATAATATATCAGCGTAATTGTATAAAGGTATTGCCATAACACTGTAATCCTGGTATTTCTGCAACCTTTATAGAAATATTAGTTGAAAGATTCCGTTCAGAAAGCACCCGGTATGACAAGAAAAGAATCCCGATTTGATACATAGAAAACTGGAAATGGTAAAACCAATTTTCACGCGCGGCTGCAACTGAAAGCACCGCCAGGAATAACTCCGCAGCTTGCCGACAGATGGCATTACGTGCGCCGAATTTCGGCTTAGCGAATATCCGAACCACTTTTCCATACGTAATCCTGGATATTCCACGGATTTTTGATGTATGGAATGTGGAACTCAGATCGAGTGGATTATTTGTTTTTAGGGAATATTTTTTGCGAATAACGAACTGCATTGTTTTAGGGATTTTTATTAATGGATGTTTTTTGTGGCATTTGAATCCTTACCAATTTGAATTTTATTTAAATTCATGATTACAAACAATTATATAATACTAAAAAAATAATTTTAAAAATTAAAAACAGAAAAAGCAGAACAGAGAAAAACTGTAGATATAATCTGGATTCTCGACAAATCAGTTCCAATTTTGAAAATAACAACTAAAATTATTCAGATTTTCACGGTATTATCGTGATTTATTATGTATGTGGAGTATTACGCCATGTTGATCTCCCTTTTTTAGCTAATTTTTTACTAAGGAATGAGCAACAGATTGTATTTGTATGCCTTTCTCGAAAGAATTGAGTTTTTTACGGACAAAACTATTTATACATATTCAAATTGCGCATGTACAGGCGCAAACAAATAATTCCTAATATTGTAAAGCAATACCTTGCAAAAACGTATTTAAATAAAATAAATTAACTAACGCCATCTATGAAAACGTAGAATATAACGAGAGTCGCATTTAACCTCTAAAACTATAAATTACAACCACTTGATGAAAGAATTAAAATATATAAGACTAGTTTCTAACATGACTTTTATAAAAAAAAAAATAATTGAATTATAGACAGCCCTGATTTATTGAGTCTAATCACCTTTGACATATCATCTAGAACTATAAAAATGTTTTTAATTGCCACAATAACATCATGACTGTATCATTTGCTCTCGACCAGCAAGCCGAAAGTAGCGAATCGAGATTTATTTGTTTCGTTTCCCAATTTATTCAGTTAAAATAATACATAGTGTAGTTGCGGCACGTTCCAGAGTGGAATATACGCAAAGTATCGCCCTGGTGTGACCACCATTCAGAATTGAAACGTTGCTTGAAATGGCTTTAGCTGTGTTTGGTGACCAATTCTTAATAGCCAAATACCTTCCTCTCCTCCATCTCCTTCCCCTCCCCTATATCTTCAGCCTCACAAGATACCTCAATTGGGGATGCCATAGTCTCACTGGCTCCACACGGTTGGGACTCTAAGGTGGGAATCTTGTGCGGTATTCACAATAAAAAAATATAAAATTAAATACTCGCTTGTAACCCTATATTGCATGCAGTTTGTAACACTTTCGCGGAAATTGTGGATGTGCCCAACCGCAAGGAATATAGTCACAAGAAGGCTATAATAACATATCTCAGTAATAACAATTAAGGTTAGCATAATACTGCATGACTTTTATATAATTTTATAAGAAAATCTTAGTTTTGATTATTGTTCCACTGAAATATTATGTAGGAACATATTGTCACATGTTTGTAAAAGCCCCATACGGGCGTATAATATATATACTTATAAATAATTTCATTTTAATAAAATTTGGTTTTGATCTCAAGAACTTCAGGATCTCAAATTCTCTAGTTCTCTAATTTCCCCGTATATAGAGTACAGGCCAGTTCCTACTATGTAGGTGTGTATGTAAATCACGTTACTTTATGTGAGGAACATTATTTAGAACAGTTTTCCTAATAGTTCTCTTGTCAATAATGTTTCCTGAGAGTGGGAGGTGAATAGTGGGCGAGTAATGGGGGTGATGGGTGGGGGTCCATCAATCACGGGGGGCGGGAAGTGGGTAGTTGGGAGGCTCGACGGGGGCATTTAAGGGGGGGTTTTAAAATACTAAAGGAATTTAAAAGGAAAAGATTTATTCAAAGTGGTTGGGGTATACGAATACATTGTGATTTTTATAAATATTTGAACATACATTTAGGGGTTTAAATGAGATAAATTTAAAAATTTTTATTGAACCTACGAAAACATGTATCAGAAAAACTTAAATTATTAAACTCGAGTTGTCACGAAAAATTCTTAATAGAACCTACAATTAAACTTAACATATATATACCAATACCTAACAAGTTCTGCGTCTTCGTGTTTCTATTTTCCCTTATCGCTGCTGTTTTACGTCCTTGTTTCACCTAAACGGTTCATGGAATACAGGATATGTTTTATCGGATAACTTTCTAGCAGAATTTCACTTTTTTATCATTGGAGAAGTAAATGTCAAATGAAATAGACAAAAACACAGAATCCAGGTACAAGTCCAATTACTTCCAGTCGAGCTATTGATACTATATTACTTATTTTTTATCAATTTAACATATCCATTTTTAAATTATCCTGTGTTTCGGATATATTTATAGAATCCTTTTGTGTAAATACCTACTAACCGTATTATTAATCGATTATACGAAAGTCTAATACGTAGCTATACAAAACTTAATCGATTTTTTGTGAGCAATCTGAATCTAATATACCCAAGAAAACCATTGGCAGATTGACAAGAAAACAAAGCACCCCCACAGCGGTGACTGACAGAATGTAAATTATTTTTTCGCTTCTAGCCCCCCCCCCCCATTCGCTTTTAACCCCAGGAACAATACGACAGGCTGAGAAACCTGGAAACTACCTTAAACGCTTTGGGAAAATTATCATTCTCGAAATAAAAAGGAGACCTAGGAAACAAGAGGAAATATTTTTAAGAGGCCTCGAGGCATATTTCAATATTTAATCGTTATTGAGAGTTTTCATATTCGCTTATGTCCATTACAGCACCTAAAAAATAATTAATATTATTTACACGAACGTTCTATTCGACAAAACTTAATTAGATATTCAACACGAATTATTCACAATTAGGGAGATATAAGTTAAAAAATAATTTTATAAGGTACAATTTTACATTGGTAGTTTGATTTAAAAATTATAAGTTTCGCGTACAATACATTACAAAAATAGGAAAAGGGAGGTTGTATATTCAATGTTGTGTCAAAATGAAGAACTTTCGTCGATTTCAGATTTTGAACAAACGAACATTTACATTTTTATTCATATAGATTTCAAAGTTACCTTACATCCATTGATGTAACTTACCTATTTTGTAACAAATATTTATTTTTTAGTCCGTTTAATCATAATTGTTTCTGCTATCGTGGTACGAGAACACGCCGTCAGATGGAATGCAGGAAAACACTTCTTCTTCTTGACATATAAATTTATTAATTCACAATATAATTGCAGAGGATCTTATTTTCCTCTGCTAAAACTTAAACTGAAAGAAATAAAGGTCTAGTTTCCTCTATTCTTCAGTTTTCCCTAGGTTTACATAAACCTAGTAATTATCTCACGACTGACTGCCTAGGTACGCTTGTACCTACCAGTTATAGCAACACTCTAATACTGTCCTTTTTCTGGGAGGTATCTGTATTTAAACTAAATTCTGAAGGACATTTTACCAAAATAAAGATGTTCCACCCGCTCGTTGGCAAACAACATTCTTAACATAAATAAAATGCACTTAACTATTCTTAATGATACAAACGTGACTTAAACAATACAAATATTTTAAAGGAATTATTTTGAGGGAGATGAAACTTTATTTGGGGTTTTTATTACTATGGGACAGGGGTGGGAAAGGTATTGGCAAATATTTTTAGGCATAATGGTTTAACTAGGGTCATCATAAAATAGAAAGCGAACAGGTCTATTTGAAAACTGCCGCTGCTTGCAGTAAAATGTCACTAATTCTTAAATCATAAATGATACACAAACAAGACAATATCTTTATAAAAATACCAGGCCAAAGAATTGTTTTATTGTAGGGTCGAATCTGCAAATGTGGGAAGCTACACTAAACTTGAAAATACGAACTGTGGGAACTGGCTTGAAGGTTAAATTTTACTGAGCAATATGTAATAGTCGCATTCTGGAAGATACATACCTCCTCCCGTGAAGATACTTCACAAAATAGGCAAAGAATGCGACTGTTATCTTTATTAGGTACCTACTGCTTGTCTACGAAAATTACCAGTTAAATTTAATAAAATGTCTAAAATACAAATATTTATGCTACTCTTAAAACTAAAAATTCCGTGGAATATGTAAATCTTATGACTAAAAATTGTGTAGTAGGTAATGTCTTAAAACTAGAAATTCCGTAAAAAATGTAAATCTTATGACTAAAATTGTGTAGTAGGTAATGTATTAAAACTAGAAATTCCGTAAAAAAATGTATATCTTACTGACTGACTGGTTGTAGTAGGTAATTTCGCATTCACCTCCACCCTTAAACCCGCCTTGAGCATGTATGTATGTAATATCTTGTATTAATTTCTTCGCACTTTCTAATGAATTTACACTATCTAAATAGTCGTCCATGTAATGTTTTGTTTTTATTGCTTTGACGGCCTGGGGATACTGACATAAAAATTGATCCGCGTTTTTATTTTTTACGAATTGCGCCGAACAAGGTGATGATTTTGCGCCAAAAATCATTGAATTCATAACGTACACAGACGGGGCTACCTTACGATCTTTTCCACTCCATAAAAACAGCTGAAACGGTGTATATTCATCAATAATTTTAATTTGTAAAAACATTTCTTGGATATCGGCGGTGAATGCAATTTTATTTTGCCTAAATTTAAAAAGCATTCCTAGCAGAGAATTATATAGATCGGGCCCGGTTAAAAGCCTATCATTCAAAGAAATTCCCTTTGATTTTGCCGCCGCATCAAATACAACCCTAAGCTTTCCTGGCTTATTTGGGTTGTAAACAGCAAAATGTGGTAAATAAAATTTATCCGAGCTATCCGGATACCTACCACTGAAATTGAATTTTTTTGCATATCTTTTATCTAAATAATGTTGTATTTTGTTGCAGTAGGCTTCCGCAAATTCAGGGTCTTTGTCCATTCTCTTTTCTAAAGTTTTTAATCTATTTTCCGCAACCTGAAGACTATCAGGAAAATATCTTTCTTCTTTCTTCCACAGCAAACCCGTCTCCCAATGACACCCCTGACTAGCGCGTTTTGAGGTACTTTCTAACAGGGAATATGCACGTTTATCATCTTTGCATATTTTCGGGCTCACTACTCCCATCTCGTCTATCTTAAAACTCTCTTTGATAATTTCATGCAATTCGCTATTTTCGTTTTCCTGAACATGAAAATTGAATTCTACACTATTTCCCGTTTTATTTGAAATATGGCCGAGCGCGACCCAACCAAGCTTTGTATAAGATAATGATACTTTATTTTTATCTCCCTGAACTATTTTTCTGGAAATAATTAATTCCCAGTTGTTTTGCCCAATTAACATTTGGGGTTTTACATTCTTTTCAAAGCGAGGAGCGTTCTTTAAGTGTTTATTACTCGAAATGTAAGAATTAGATAGCGCCATTTGAGCTGGTATCTTTAAATCCCGAACGGTTCGAGCACTAGCTATGTACGATTCTACTTCGTTTTTACCTTTTATTGTTACATTTATTGACATAGAATCCGCGTTGTTGGAGCTCATTTCATTGACTCCATGCAATGAGAGGTCACTAACTGGTCCAGACAAACCGATTTGTTTGGCTACTTCTTGGTCTAACAATGTGACGGTTGACCCATCGTCTAACAGCGCATGAATATCTCGGCTTCCGAGTGGCCCGTATACCGTAATCGGAATAATTTTTAAAAGTACTTGATTACTTTCCCACGTGTTTGTGACAACTTCATCGGTTTCCACCCGATTGTGATTAACCAATAAATCATGAAATTTTTCGTTTGGTGATTTTAAATTTACTTTACAATTAAAACGGGAATGTCCGTACCCTAAGCACTTGTAACAAACATTATTATATTTAGCAATTTCCCATCTTTGCGTTATTGGGACATTTTTAAATTTTTCACATTGCCAAATCTGGTGTTCTCCTTTGCAAACACAGCACGGTGGTTTTCCATTATTAGTGGTGTGATAAAGGAATTTTTTTGACGTATCGTACGGACGTTCGAAATGATTATTTTTGGATGCATAAGGCCTATTAAAATTTTGTTTATTTTGATGTTGATTAGCTTGCCGTGGATGATAATTATTACTATACTGCTTGAAATGGTTATTGGAAGCAAATTTAGTTTCGTTACTGATTTTAGAATTAAAACTTATTCCTGAGTCACGTGAATTAATGACGATTTCTTCCAGCCAAAGTGATAAATAGCAGAGTATTGGCTGTGTTGTGTTCCGCCTATCTTTGTCTGTAAGCCACAACGTTCGTAGTGTACTAGGCAGTTTACCGATTAATGTCGACAACAAATCTGGATTGTGCAAATGTCCGATATTTTTAAATGATTTTAACATAGAAATTAAATTTTTTACTTTACAAGAAAATCGAATTATGGCGTCTGAACTGGTATTCTCATCTAATTTACTTAAATTTCGGATCTCACCAATAGTTTTTTGTATGATGTGATCCGTGTTGCCAAAAATATTTTCTAACGTATTTATTATTTCCTTGACATTGCAAGGAGATAATAGAAGGGAAGAAACAGCGTCACGCGCCTCTCCTTTTAACGCCTTTTGCAATCTATATAAATTTTCGCTGTCAGATACTTTTAAGAAGTCTGTGGTATGATGGTATATTGATTTGAACGCAATCCATTCAATTGGATTGCCGTTAAATGTGGGAAGATCATTAACTTTGGGCCTGGTATTATATAAAGACATTGCCTTACCAATTGATTCCGCGAGACGGTCTTCAGTTATAGCAGGTGTTGGTCCCTGGAATCGGCCCTGCGACTCTGGCCACTGTTGCCCGTTGCGTTGCTCTGCTAAGTTGAATGGCTGCTCTGATGTAGGCAGCTCCCAGCAGCTAGGCTGCTGATGCTGCGTCGACTGCAGCTGAAGAGATTGCCCTACCAAGGGCTGCTGATGTGATGTTCCTCTGGGTGGGAGTAGCTCGTACCGCCCGCCCTGCTGCTGCTGCTCCAACCGCTGTCCCAAGTACAGCGGAAGAGCCTGCTCTGTCCGAGGCTCCAATTGCGATGGGAGAGTCTGCCCTGCCAAGGGCTGCTGCTCTGATGATCCTTTTGGTGGGAGTAATGCGTACCGCCCACCCTTGTGCTGCTCCAACCGCTGTTCCAATTGCAGCGGATGAGCCTGCTCTACCCGAGGCTCCATTTGCGACGGGAGAGTCTGCCCTGCCAAGGGCTGTTGCTGTGCAGTTCTTGTGGGCGGTTGTAGTGATAACCGCCCATCATGGAGCAGTTCCTGTTTCTGCTCCATTTGAACTCGAAGAGGCTGTTCATCGTGATCTCCAAGATCTGATGATGAACTGTGATGTGACTGGTCCACCCAGTCATTGACTCTATCCTCGAGATTCCGTTGCGAAGTCCTTGATGCAGCTTCTAAAACGAGCGCCGCATGTTGCTCCTCTGCATCCAATATTGACATTGCTGCAGCCATCTTTGCTTCGGAAGCGGCCATCTTTGCTTCGGAAGCAGCCATCTTTGCTTCGGCCATCTCCGTAAGTAGGCGGGCCTTTTGTCTCGTGATGTGCACCTTGGTTTCTGAAGCTTTTATTTGAGCCTCCGTCCAGCTGCTGCTGGTTCCCGCCTTGCTGCCGCAGACAGATGACGTCTTTGAGTGTTGTTCCGCTTCCATGATGCTGCTGTTCCCGATGCGGCTCGAAGGACCATATGTTTCTGCTATCGTGGTACGAGAACACGCCGTCAGATGGAATGCAGGAAAACACTTCTTCTTCTTGACATATAAATTTATTAATTCACAATATAATTGCAGAGGATCTTATTTTCCTCTGCTAAAACTTAAACTGAAAGAAATAAAGGTCTAGTTTCCTCTATTCTTCAGTTTTCCCTAGGTTTACATAAACCTAGTAATTATCTCACGACTGACTGCCTAGGTACGCTTGTACCTACCAGTTATAGCAACACTCTAATACTGTCCTTTTTCTGGGAGGTATCTGTATTTAAACTAAATTCTGAAGGACATTTTACCAAAATAAAGATGTTCCACCCGCTCGTTGGCAAACAACATTCTTAACATAAATAAAATGCACTTAACTATTCTTAATGATACAAACGTGACTTAAACAATACAAATATTTTAAAGGAATTATTTTGAGGGAGATGAAACTTTATTTGGGGTTTTTATTACTATGGGACAGGGGTGGGAAAGGTATTGGCAAATATTTTTAGGCATAATGGTTTAACTAGGGTCATCATAAAATAGAAAGCGAACAGGTCTATTTGAAAACTGCCGCTGCTTGCAGTAAAATGTCACTAATTCTTAAATCATAAATGATACACAAACAAGACAATATCTTTATAAAAATACCAGGCCAAAGAATTGTTTTATTGTAGGGTCGAATCTGCAAATGTGGGAAGCTACACTAAACTTGAAAATACGAACTGTGGGAACTGGCTTGAAGGTTAAATTTTACTGAGCAATATGTAATAGTCGCATTCTGGAAGATACAATAATCTTACACAAAATTTACGGATTTTATAGAAAGTACCTACCTACCTACTAGCGGTCTACGACCTTAATGGATTGGACATGGATTCATTCATTCATTCATTCATGGAGAATGGTAACTTGATGGTAAGGACCCACTGTTAAACAACATACATTTAGGCTTCCCACAAAACAAAATTAATTTGCCAAAAAAATACGTCCTGTTTTAACGTGACTATTTGGCATTTAATCTGTCTGTAAAATTGTTTGTTACTGTCAGGATCCGATTTAAGATGATGGTCGTGTTAGTTACTACATTTTATCCTGCCAGAGTTCGCAGTCGTAATGCCTACTACGAGCTGTCAAATCAGAGTAATCAATATAACGGTACCTACCGGACTGTATGAAGTTTGAAAAAATAATATCGTGATTGAGATGGTGACATTTCTTATTTGGTATTTGTAAAAACCTTGCAAAAAATATTTATGTTTTATTATTAAGTAATTTAAGGCATTTATGAACAAAATCTTATGATTTTAGAGGAAATTTTGGTTTGATGTATTAAACAAGAGAAAATTAGAAACATACGTTACGAACTGTTCACGGAAGTACCAGTTATGTCTGTTTTAAATATTTTCTGTGTCTGTGTATATGTCGTTAATTCACGTGTGTTAATTTTCAATATTTTTGCATAATGTCTGCCTATTTAGGTACTGGACAACTTCTATTTGAACATTAAAAAAAGTTGACGGAAAGATTAGCAGTTCAATATATTATTATTTTATTATGAGTTTCATTTCTTAAGGCAAGCTGCACAACGTGTATTATGCAAATATGTATGTCTCAAGTCCCAACGATTTTATATTTAAGTAGATAGGTACCCACTTTAAACATAATAACATATTTCAAGTAGGCACCTACCTACTGATCCATCCACCTTTCCGTCTTAGAAACAGCAGATCCCAGATGCGCTTAGAACTATGTAGAATAAAGGCGAGTACCGGGTACCTTTTACTTTACAAAGGGTGTTCAAAGTGAACTCAAAAATGGTTCAAGTACCTATTTCCTGTGCCGATAAATATACTGAAACATTAATCCTTTTTTTATACCTAACAAGATGCGTTGCTTACTATACTATGCTATGTCAAGAGTCGGAGTAAGGTAAGAGTTTGTATGAGACGATGTATGAATGAGAATAAAGCAAAGCGTGTGCCAAGACCGATTAGTTTGGCGGTCTATCATTTCTACCTACACTTACGGGAAATGGTGTGATGATTAGTTAGTTATACCGATTAAAGATCCCTTGGAGTGATTTTCGCAAATAACATTTTTGGAGTACTAGGAACCATCCTACATAAATGCTACAATACCTAGCGCAGATCCGTGATAAATATAATCGCATGATTTGTGGAGCTGAAAGTATTTATAAAATATTTGCCAAGTTCAGGATCATTGCTTTTCAAACAAAAAATATTACAATTTTCTTTATAATATAATAAATTTGTTTGCAAAAATTAGAGGGAGTAAATTTATCTTTCGAATCAACACCATTAGTAAACCTTGTAAAAAATCATAATCTCTCAAAAATTTAATTTAAAAAATACACATTTGGAATAAAGAATCATAATATGTAAAAACAATTACACAATCAGTTTCAATTTTGAAAATGACGCTTCAAAATTCAAAGTAAATTTGAGTTGATTCGCAGACAATCGAAATTAGTATTTTTTATTAATTATTACTTATTACTAAAATCCTGCTGTAAATTTAACGTTAAAACTAGTTCCAACCATTTCCCAATACCCAATCTACTCGTTCTTCTGTATATTATTAGTTCATCCCTTACAAACAACAGCCTGAACCGCACTCTGGACTACTGAAATAAGAAATTTACATACAAATCGAATTATAAACGTGTTAGCAAATATTTAAGTTTGAGAGCACTTAAAGCGCCTGCAGTTTATTCGGAAATGGTTTTTCGCTCTTTGTTTCTTAAAAAACATGTTTTTAAATATACTTAACTTTCTCAAAAGAGATAAGAAGAGACGGTGTAACACACCTTAACGAATTCTAGAGGCGGTTCGTGGAAGTTCAATCGAAGATTAAAAATGACGAAAAAAATCCCCCAGATACATGAAAAATATCATTCCGTAAAAAATTGGTATAAAAAAATCTCATAGGTGTTGCGCACTCAGGCAGCTAACAGATTCTCAAGGTTTGAAGGTCTAGCGCTCTGGCGCCACTAGTATATATCAGATGAACCTAAGAGTGTCCCGTAGGTGCTGACATTTTCAACGCACCTATGGGATTTGGGATTCATTTCGACTCTTGGGCAGTCGAGTATCATTCGGACCGGTGGATTTTTAAACACGCAATTTGAATGGCGCACTGTTTGTCTATAGCGTGGCAATAAATGTTTGGGTTAGTTCCTTATAATTTTTCATAGCAAACATGCCATAGATAAAACCGGCACTGTCGCATTTCCACTTATTCATTATATTTTGATTATGATTCTTCTGTTATTCTAGCTCTTATCATGACACGGCTCGAGCATTTGATTCGTCGATGTTGAGAAGCAATATTAAAGGCAGGATTGGGAAAAGGAAAGATAGTAGTACACTCAAATAAATAAATATCACAAAAAATTGTTTGCAGCCACCAATAAATGTTGTTCATGCAGGAATTCCAGTGAAAATGTCAAGGAATGCCATTTATACGCAGTTTCGGTATTGAATTATTAGGTTTGCCGATACTCCTGCTCGAGCGACCACAATCGAAGAGGTTTGTCTTGTATGTTTATAAATACTAAACTTAAAATCGACACCATTCTCAACGATCGACGAACTATTGGCAGGTGGCCATAATGATTACACGTTGTTCGCTTGTAATTATGTTTATGTAAATTATTTTCGTTGTACATTACAGTTAGTATAATCTGATACTTGTTAATGATGTCACGTAATATGGTGCAAGGCTGGGCTGCAATTTCGAACTATCTTATACATTTTGTTTGAAGTATTTTCAGCCGGGGGCGTAGCTCAGATGGTAGAGCGCTCGCTTAGCATGTGAGAGGTACCGGGATCGATACCCGGCGCCTCCAAATCTTTCTTTTCGCTGGCATTAAGACCTCGTATTCCAAAATTCTACCAACATATTATAACAAGTTTTTTAAGTTAAAAATGTAACTTATTTTTTAAGATAATTTCTATTCAGATGCAGAGTTGAGAAATGTTATTATATGAAATTCCCTTCATAGAAAATTCGTGTACTTCTTTGTTATTTAACATGTTATAGATATGATAAGATATTTTTTATGAAATGAATCACAATACTTTTTTAAATGCTACTTAACCTATCAGACCTCAGTTAGCTTACAGTTACTCTTACCTCACTTTTTCTCATGAGTTTTTATTTCAATTTGGAGTTCTTTTGGTTTCATAAAAGTGTACATTTTTTTATTCTGTGGTTAACTTCTAGACTTGAATATAAATCGTAGGATATTATCTTCCAAACACCCTTTAGATCATATTTCTCGCCACTGCGGTAAGACAACGATTTCTGTGAGATCATGAGTTGTTCCCAAAAACGAACAAATTAGCCTGTAGGGTTAACCCAGATTTCAAGATATTTTCGTGTATAAGTCGTGTTTTATGAAATATTTTCACAACAGTCGCTTAGGCAGATTCATTATAATAGTTTTTTTATACTAGCCCTCTCCTATATCATTAGAAATTACGTATCTCCATTACAAACCACCTTCAGTAATATTATTCTTCTTTTTGAACACTTATAACGTGGCCTTAAAATTTAAGGGTGGGTACCCGCTTGAATAGCTTAAAATGGAAGAAGCCATTTGTATTTCAATAGGGGAAGCTACCAATGTAATACAAATGTTAAAGAGATACATAATTTTTATAAAACGCAAAAGATTTTTCAACAATCACAAAGAATGGACTGAAGGTAGAACAATTACTGAAGTTATTTATTACGTCAAATAATTCACTTTTTCAAACTACAACTCAAAAACCGTCCCGGAGTAATCAACCCTTCAGTGAATAGGGGCTGTTTTTTCAGTTAACCAACTCCTGCTGACTACTGACAGTGCAGTTTTGGGCACTCGACCTCAAGTGTTAATGCTTTTCCCGCTGCTAAAATCATGTTCCGTAATCACATTTCAAATCAACACACTTACTAGGGTAAATTGAAGTTTTTGGGAAAATTACAATCATTTTGGTTTAAGTGTTAGAATAAAAATGAACAAACATCTCGTATACACATACCAGATTTAAAAAATCTTTCGATAGATGAAAAGATATTTATAAATCTAACTCTGTTTTGAAAATTTAACTTTATTGTCAGTACTAATTTGAAGGAGGTTTAAGTTATTGGTATGGCTGGTTAGAGGTAATGTGTGGTCCAAATCATCAGATTTCCACCTAGGCGTCGCGGGTTCAATCCTATGCTATCCGAGTTCTCCATTATTGCCATGAGCAACATTTTACGCCATTTATTATGATAGTAGCAGGAATCCACATACTCTCATGTTAATTAACTTGGGAATTATTGATTTTCTAAAAACGAATGTATTATCACAATATCGGAACACGTGTTCATAAAAATGCTAATATGTCCGCATTTCGTCATTGTATATTATCGAGGCAAACGCAGGTACATGTTTTGATGTATTAGGAATTTACTAAAAGTTTATCGGAAGACAACCTGCAATCTCATTTGTATTAGCTTACTAGCTGTACCCAGCCACGCGTTTCTATGGCTCAGTCTGTTTGTGCAGATAGAGAAACAACAATAGCGAGTATTACTTTTACGTCGATTAAAAAAAACATGTTTTTACATGTCAAGAGTGACATATGTATATTATAGGTATATAAAAACACAAGCGTATTCGAATGCGACGTTTTGTCAAAATTTCAAAGCAATCAGTGAAGATCTTTCAGAGATTTAAGATTTAGAACAAACGAACATTTATACTTTTATTTGTATAGATTACAACGATACGCCAATCCTAAAAAAATAGTATTCGAATATTCAAAAAATTTCAAGTACAATGTTACAATGCAATTTTATGTTACTTTTTTGTTAAAATAAATGTTGTCTAATCCAATTATTGTTACCTGATTTAATCCTGTGAAATGTTTTTGCTTGCAATTTATCAAAAAATGAACCCATTGTAATTAACCTTACCGAAAAAATAACATATTGTTAAAAAATATATACATATTTGCAAAGTAGCTGTCTCGACACAGAACATTGATGGGGAAATGTATCAGACACCTCTTAGCATAGTGGTACCGTGAAATATCGCTAAATAATATCAAATACCCTATGATTACCCATTAAATTGACTGGGTTTTTTTTTTTTCCATTATTTCTGGCTTTCACCCTTCAAGGGTGTTCTTGGCCATCATTTAAAATTATTGAGAAAGGTGTATTGAAAGGTGAATTTAAATATTAATTTTATTTAAATAGGCAAATTTCAAAATTATAATGAAAATTGGAGTCGAGTTCAGACTTAAAAGAGATGAAATGTTGAATGGAGGGGAGGCAATTTTATTTAAGGCTTGATAGAAGAGAGGATATTTGTTTAGAGAGGGACAACCAAAAAATATGTGATCTAAAGTTCCCACTTCTAGACCACAGAATGTACAATCTGGGGAGTCAAGGACGTGAATTTTAAAAAGATGGGAAGGAACGGAACAATGACCGATCCTCATTCGAATGAGTGAAGAAATTTCTTTTTTGGAAAAATGAGGGAATTGCTGAAACCACGGTTTTGGTGGTATAGTCCTTTGTATTGAGGCATAGCAGGCTCCCTTGGATTGACTAGCAATGTGCCAATACTCTGACCAAACATTGCGGGATCTTTCTTTGATGATGGAAAAAATGTCAGATAAGGGAATGTGGTTTACGAGGGTAACAACAGGGTTGGACGCTCCTTGTTTTGCCAAGGCATCCGCAATATCATTACCCATGATACCAACATGTCCAGGAATCCAAATCAGAGTTACAGATTTACCAGAGCTTTGAATGGATGCTATCATCTCTCGAATAAGGCATACAAAATGATCATCAGGATGAAGAAGAGGACTGGATTTAAGTTTTTGGAGGGAACTGAGAGAGTCAGAGAGAACGAGGGAATGTTAAAATTTGGAATGTGTCAAAATTATTTTTGATTATATATTTGAGAGATTCTATTATTGCAATGCACTCAGCTGAAAATATTGAAAATTGATTTGAAATTGAATGAAATATTCTATCATTAGAATTATTGTGGTAAACGTTAATACCTATACCACAGTTAGGAGAGTCGGGAGATTTGGATCCATCAGTAAATAAAAGAGAAAAGTTGGGCCATTTAGATAAAATAATGTCATTGAACATATTATTGACAGTTCGGGCCGGGAGATTGGAATGACTTTTAAAGATTCCAATCCCTTCTAATATTGTTGGGGATAGGGTGACGTGACTATATTTTAGTTTGTATAAGGGAAGTAGATCATTTTGGATGATGTGGAGCTCTGAGAGAGACTTAAAATTTTTACAGATGTCAGGAATAGGTTTAGTTGAAGCTCTGATTGTAGATGAATGGGTTGAGTCAATGAACAACGAGACGCTGGGGATAACCTGATGACATTTAGAATTTAAACATTTAAGAACAAATTTGTCAGCAAATAGTTGACGCCTTAAATAAAGAGGAGGATCAGAACATTCTACTTGAAGGGAATTGATGGGTGACGATTGCATCGCTCCAGTTATTATTCGCAAAGATTTAGATTGAATTTTGTCTAATTTATTAAGTACATTTTTTGAGGCAGTACTAAAAAGTGGGCAGGCATAGTCGAGATGGCTTCGAATAAGTGCATTGTAAAGCAACTTAATGCAAGTAGGGTGAGCTCCCCACCAAACGCCAGATAATGATCTGATGATATTTAAATTTTTTTCGCATTTAGTAACTAAATTATTAATATGGGAAGACCATTTAAGTTTCCTATCAAATGTTACTCCCAAAAATTTTACTTCAGAAGCGTTGGAGATTGGAGAATTTTTAAATAAAATTTGAACGGGGGGGTTTTTATGGCGGTTTGAGAAGGTGACACACTGAGTCTTTTGGATTGAAAGTTCAAGACCATGTAACGTGAGCCATGTGCAAAGGGCATTCATGGCTTCGTTAAGATATTTGACGGCAAGAGGGATGATTTTGGATGATAAGAAGAAAGCTATGTCATCTGCGAACTCGATAATTTTTATTTGTGGGGGAATAGTGACATGCATATCATATGTGTATATATTATACAGTAAGGGGGACAATACATCGCCTTGTGGTAAACCCTTCCAAATAGACCTACTTTGAGGAGAAATATCTGGAAGTTCAATGAAAATTTTTCTATCTATAAATAGATTAATAATTGATTGGACAAACATGGGGGGAAGGCCAAGGCCTAGAAGTTTTTTTTTCAGGATTGGGATGGAAACATTGTCAAAGGCGCCTTCTATATCTATAAAGACGGCAAGACAAACTTCCTGTTTAGAAATTGATAAATTAATATCAGTGCTGATGATGGCAAGGTTATCCTGAGTGGATTTTTTTTTCCTAAATCCAAATTGAGATGGAGAGAGAAGCTGTTTACTCTCGACAAAAAATTCTAATCGGTTTTTAATTAATTTTTCATAAAGTTTACTGAGGGTGGATGAAAGAGCGATTGGCCTGTAGTTGGATCCAAAATTTGGAGATTTGTTTGTTTTTAAAATAGGGATGATTATTTGAGAACTCCAGTCATCAGGCATTATACCAGTCTGGAAGATTTTATTTAAGATGCTTAAGAAGTGGTTTAGAACATTATCATTACTATTTTTGATTATGCTGTAAGGTATACCATCTCTGCCTGGAGATGAGTCCTTGACTGTTGATAAACAATTTTTTAGCTCAATTAAGGTGAATGGAGAGTCTAGCCAATGATTAGACATGGGAGTATTATAGATGGGCGTTATTTCATCTAAGTTAGGAACAGAAGGGGGGGCAATTTTGTCCAAGAATTCATCTATCCATTTAGAATGGGACGCTCTAGGAGATGGTGAACTGAAGGAGGATCGAAATCTTCGGATCATAGACCAAACTTCCGAAATTGGAGTGTTCGGAGATACTGAACTGCAAAAGTTGTACCATCCGGATCTTTTTTTTGACCTCAATACCCTTTTGGCATTGGATTCAGCGTTTTTGTATATAAGATAGTTCTCCATAGTCATATTGTAACGATAGGAAAGAGATTTAGCTTTCCGAATTCTTACTACTTTGGAACATTCCTCATCCCACCAGGGAGTTGGAGGGAGTTTTTTGAGAGATTTAGTTTTAGGGGGAGGATTTGATTTATTTATTGCAGTTATGAGCATTGATTTGAAGTTATTATAATCATCTTTGACGGAAAATATATCGGTGGCGGGTGAATTTAGTAGGAACTTGTCCATATGAGAGTTAAATTCATCCCATTTGGTGTGTTTCGTTTTAATCTTTGTCGAAATATGAGACTTGTCCGATTGGAAAGAAGTTTGATAAGTAATGATGATCGGGAAATGATCACTGGAGCAAGGGTCGGGGGACACCACCCACGAGGAGAGAGAAGCCAGACTAGTAGAACATATCGAGAGATCCACTGCACTGGGGTTTGTGCTGGGGCGTGAGATCCTAGTAGGAGATCCGTCATTCAAAAGGAAAAGGTTGGATTGATCTAGGAAATCCATCACACTTCGACCATCTCGGTCGGAGAAAGCAGAACCCCAGACGGGGGAATGGGCATTAAAATCGCCTAATATAAAGAAAGGAGGGCTTAGTTGACTTACAATTTGCAACCAAGTTTGTTTATTGAAGTGGGCTGTTGGGGGAAGATAGACTGAAATAAAGGATGTGTCCTTTATTTTAGCTGCAACCATTTGGAAGTCAGCATTGGGGGGTTTGATATTATTTATTGGGGAAAATGATATGGATTTTTTAATAAAAAGGGCAGCACCGCCGCCCGAACCTTCCGGGCGATCGTCGCGGAGACAGGAATACCCTCCCACATTAAAGTGGGTGGATGGAGTAAACCAAGTCTCCGAGATAGCAGCCAAAGAAATAAAGTTGGAATTTAATAGGTTAAGGAGATCAGATGTGTTAGAAATAGCACTTCGGCTATTCCACTGAAGTATTCTGACATCCTGAAGAGCCATTTTGAATAAATGATTTTAATGTGGAAATAATAGTAGCAGCGTTGGACGGTAGATTACTTTGAGAAGAAATAAGGTCAGTTAGAAGCATAATAAGAGTTTGGATAAATGAAGAATTGTCTTGGGAGAGTTTTTCAGAAAGTTTAAGAGAGTTCATTGAGGACGGATTATAATTATTTGCACACCCATTTGTGGCATTTGAAAGAGGTGAACCATTGGGATTTAAGAGCAGTGAGTTGTGTTGTTGCTGATCGTATCCAGGAGCCGGTTTAGAGATAGCGTTTTTGTATGTGAATTTAGTTGAACGAGAAGAAGTTGTTGTAGTGGAGGGAAGAGGGTTGGATGAGGAGTTGCTGGATAAAGCCTCAGCAAATGATTTTTTGACAGGCGGGAATAATTTAGAAGCCTGCAGAAAAGACAAGTTCTGAGAGGCCATTGAAATTTTAATATTTTTTTGGCGAGATTGTTCTGGGCAAGATGTGTTGATAGCTGTATGTGAGCCTGAGCAGTTAAAACATTTAGGTGAGGAGGAAGAAGGACATTGGTCAGCTGCGTGGTTTTCTCCACATTTAAAACATCTGGGTTGAGATCTGCATGCAGCTTTGGTATGACCAAAACGGCAGCAATTGAAACATTGAGTGGTGGGATATGTATACATTTCAACTGGTAATGAGTTGAAGAATAAATATATATGGGAGGGAAGAGATTGACCTTCAAAGGTGATAACAACAGATTGGGAGGGCTTCCAGGTAATTATACCCTCAGAGGAGTCCTTGTAATTTAGCCTCCTGGCTTTTATGGGATTGCCAATGTGTTGGGGGGTTGAAAGTGAAGACAGAATTTCTTCGATGGACAGATCGGTCGAGATACCTCTGACCAGGCCCATGCGAGTGACATTGAAAGTAGGGATATATGCTTTGAACTTTGAATTAGATGAAATGAAGATATTTTTGATGAAACTGTTGGCAGCTGGCCCTGAGAGGAATTCGACGGAGATTCGGAAGCGACCCTCGGCTTTTACACCTCCAGGTTTGATTGAAAGATTTTTGCTATTTGATAGGAATTTGCCAAATTCAAGAGGGTGGATGGTTTTTCCTTGCTCAGTTTTTTGGGCGTATGCTATGAATGGGCCACGGGAATGAGGAGAATAAAAGTTTGTTGGAGGAAGTTGAGAAAGTGCTGGTGGGGACAGTGAAGTCGAAGGCGAGTCAAGTTTTATTGGGGAAGAAGGAGTAAATTTCCTTTTTTTGGTCGAAGTCAAGATGACAGAATCACTGTCAGAAATTTCTACATTTTCCCCGTCTGGGGGGTCTGGAGAGGGATCTGGGGGCTTTGTAGGGGGTCCAGGAGGGAAATCTTCCTCCATTATTCACAACAGTAAACAACTACAATAATAGTATGAAAAATGACAGAAGTAAAAAAGTTTATAAATATCTGGAAATCAGCAGCGAAAAGTGACTCCTGGAAGATCAGGAGGGAGAAGAAACCTCAAGGCACAACACACTACACTTTTTTTTGCCAGAAAACAAAAAAGAATGGTAAAAAATTAATTTTAGATAGAGCAAAACAAAACAACTGATGACAGCCAAATGTTATTGTTGCAATGAATTGACTGGGTTACGTCAAAGGAATTTGGTGAAACATGGGAAGTTATTGGCCTATGCCTGTGGCTTGTGTGCTTACGAGAATTATGCAGCCAGTCTCAGTTGTCGGTCCTTTTGTCTGTCAGTAACTTCGGTTCAATAAACTCTTCAACGGGGATTTGATTTCAAATTATAAGTGTCATTTTAAAAATAGGAACCAATTTTTCAGACAAGAAATCAAGTGCAATTTATGTACCGATAATTTGATAATTATTTTATTTTTACACGGAGAAAATGAGTATTGCTAAGTCATTAAGAATCTCTTCACGTTGAAGTAATCCAGTTAAAAACGGGAATGCAGGCTGTCTGATAAACTTTTAGCAAATTCCTAATATATCGGAAAACGTGTCATGCACCTGCGTTTGCCTTGATTATATTCAAAAAATATTAGGATTTTCATGAACATGTGTTCCGACATCATGATAATACATTCGTTTTTAACCGGATTATGAATAATTTGAAGAGATTCTTAATAAATAAGCAATATTAATTTTTCTCCCTGTATTAATTACAATAATTCTATATTTGAAATATGAATTTCTTTTGTTAGTAGTACATCCCTATTTCTCATATTTCATTCGATTTGTTTTCACGTGGTGATTTTTAAGGGTCGAAGTTTCAAAATTTAAAAACAAAACCGCACAAGAGTTCCAACGGTCTGGATCAAGTGAGACTATGGCATCCTCAATTAGGTAATGTTGTGATGTCTAAGGAAGTGTGGAGGGGAAGGAGATGGGGAAGAGGAAGGCGGGGAAGTAATTTTAAAGCAACGATTTAATTCTGAATGATGGTCTTACACCAAAGCCATAATTCGAGTATATTCCGCTCTGAAAAGTAATATACTAATTATGAAATAACACAAATTAATCAAATAAAATTGACTTTCGCACGCCGGGATTTGAAGCCATGACCACCAGCTTGCTAGAGCCTTATCCCTGGACCACGAAGATCGTCAAAACGGCCACGGCCTTGATGATTTTTGTAATGATTTTTATAAATACTTCAGCTTCACAAATACTATAACTACAATATCTCCTGATTTTTCACGGGTCTGCGCCAGTACATAATATTCTTTTAGAAACCAATCTTCTCTCTTTTTAGGGACCATAGGTAAAATGTTCATTCCTGGCATAATATCAGTGGTACATTACATAAAAAAATATTATTCCACTCACCCAAAGTGTCCTCAGAATTTTCACCAAAATCACCAGGCGTCATTTATCATATTCCGACGATAGATGGCACTAGCGTAGCGATCACATGTCCTATAAATATATGCATGAGTCCCGCAACTCCAATTTCCCATCACGGCGGGCGGCGTATTCCGTCAGAGATCACGCTTCATTTCACAAACAAATTTCCTATTAGCGATACCTGTCGAACTGCGCCGTAACTACTCCGGTGGTTTGCGCCTCGACTGACATTTTAACCACAGGAGTAGAAAACACTAGATGCAACATTTGCTAAAATAATTATGTTGAGATTAGCATTGACAATAGTTGGCTTTTCTCGCTATGCTGCGGATATTGATTCTTATAAACACTAGTATTTGCGAAAAGCATTAGACAAATGTAATTATTAGTACCCAGTTTTTCGTCATACGGAATTTTCTTTCAATACTCGTAAATCTAGATTTGTAGTGGTGTTAAAATATAGGCGATGGTCTTTTGAAATTAGTAACAATATCAAAACAATGAAGCGAGCGGAACCACACGGAGAAAACTTACTGATATTACAAATTTATTTAAAATATCTTAAAATTATTTACAATCCTCTTAGAAACGGTTTGGCAGGCCTTTAAAGAATGAATTAATAGGTTTTCTAATAAACTTTCAGCAAAACATGAATGTGCTATAGCGATGTCGGAACACGTCTAATGTTTTAAAAATCCAATAATTTCGCATTTCTTCATTGAATATTATCAGGTTGAATGCAGGTGTATGAACACGTGTTCCGATATATTAGGAATGTACAAAAGTTTAATAGATCACGGCCTGTAATCCCGTTTGAAGTGGATTTTAATAAATCAGGAATACTCATTTTTCTTCGTGCAGACTTATTAAACTTATATAAATATTCGTGACGCCATTTTGATAAGATTGGTTTTCTCACACCCATTGCTTCATCCACATTAATACATTTCCCTTACATGGGATCTCTCTTGTGATTTCGTCTATTTACATGACCCTGTTCAAGTATTTTTAATACCCAAGTCTTCCTGATCGTTCCCGCTTCTTCTTTTGTCGTATATGTTCCCCGCTGATTTATCTTTCTCTATCCATCCCACATGTCCAAACTTTTAGACTTTCAAAGTCCTTTCTTAGTCTTGTGGCGGTTCGTAACTTCTATTAATTTCTACGCTATTGCACCTGACCACCTTTACATTCACTTCCTGTCATCCCCTCGATCAACACCCTCCTTCACCATCGTAGTAACGCGTTCTTCTGATAAATTCAATTAAGATGATAGTGTATTGTATGTAATAAATCAGTCTTTCTTAATACATATTATCACATTCCTTCACAAGGTTATTAGTCAATATTATACCCACATTCATCCTCTTCCTACAGTCTTATTCAACGCGCTAAGGTCAGGCTTGGGTTGATTTCAATCGTTCTCATTCTTAACACGATATATTACTTGATTTTACCATACATTTTTCTAAGAGATCTCATTTCTACTATATTCTTCCACGCCTCACTGCGCATTAGAATCGCTTGATCTAACCATATATCTTACTGAGTCGTTCTCGACTTCAAATTTCATCAATTTAGATTATTAGCGTCGCTGAAATCTTTGTCAGACGAATTGTCTTGACTCTTTACCCAATAGCAGGATGGTGTCACCATGCTAGCCAAACTGACCAAAAGCCAGACTTGGTTATTTTAGTTGCAAGAAGGCTAACCTTGTGTTGCCAAATCAATGGTTACTACAGTTTTAAAGCCCCCAACATCAAGTAAGCGACGAGGATTGAACGGAAACCACCTATGAAATTTGGTTTAAGGTTTTTCACATTGCGTAACTTTTATCTTTTGACTTCGGCTTTTCAATGGATAAAAATGTATGCTTTGGGGAAATTAACCCGTGTGCCAGCTAAAATGTCGAGCCTCCCGCCATGCGCCGATTGACACTAATTACGTACTTATACTTGTTTTTTGCAAAATTATGTTTTTTTAAATTGTTCCGTCTTACCGGATAATCTGTTTACATGTTCGTAAAATGGTATGTATCTATCCAATATAGTTTCCACAGGATAGCTACTTATATTCTGAGAAACGTAATGAATAAAAACACAAATAATCTTGAAATTTGTTAAATTTTCCATCTAAATCAGGGTTCTTTAAATAAAAATAAGTCACATGTGGCTTTCCTGAAAACACAAACAGTTCTATAAATTTTGAAAATGAAAAATTATGACACTTGACTCGGGATTTGCGACGCGCTTTTTCACATACCTATAAAAAATCAATGTTTGCAAGTGACGAAACGACAAGCTAGAATAATATTAGCATTCATTATTTCTTTGCCAAACGAATAAATAAAAACTTCGAACTCACTTCGAATATACTCGAAAACGAAATCTAAATTAAAAAAAAGTTATGTGCCGTAAATTCACCAGTTTCTCGCTCTTTTCCGGACACCGTGTTTATGCACTTGGACTTTAGCCCCCGCATACCAATTTTTACCGATTTATAACAAGTTTCTCGTTAACTCTTTATGTTTTTAAGTTCCAAAAAAACTATTATTTTTAAAGTAATATTTACACATTTGTTCAGCCGAAACGTTAATTATATGAAATTCCCTCGATTGAAAAAAAATCGGGAAGTAAGCTCCGAAAATGATTAAAAACACGTTTTCTTCTGTTATATGTTATAGGCATGAATATTTAAATGCAACTTAAGCATTTTTCAAGAGATTTTTGCTGTAGTTCAAACAAATCGTGTTTTATTAAATATTTTCAGCATTTTCGCTTAATGATTATCGTTTTTTAATATTATATCTCCCTTTAAAACCATCTTTGAACGCTTACTACGGGACCTTAAGCAGTAGCCTGCCACTGAGAGGTCCGTCTCAATTTCTCTCTTTCTATTATAAGCGTTGTTTACGAATAAAAGTAAGAAGTTACAATATATCTATCAACGGTACTCCAAACCTGATAATACTAGCATTATCTAGCGATTGGTGTCATACATAAATATATGTACATATAAATAAATAAATATATATATATATAAATTTATTAACCATATTATTTAATGTATACCCTTCCTCGAAATATTAATATGGAAACATATGAAACCGCTAACTGCGATTTAAAGCTAATTTCCACCTAGATTTAACCGATAATCTCACATTTTTAGGTTCTATAAATATGGCCAGTGATCGCTCAAAAGTTTTTGAAAACTTGGCATGATATGCCAAAAATCAATTATTCAGATTGCTATTCAGATTATCAAAAAACAAGCACGTAAGAAAATACTTAAAGATATCTAACTAAAAACAAATGACAATACTACAAAATAGATTTATGAGAATTTTACAGAAGAAAAATAGAAATACGAAAATAAAGGAAATGTTGAAGGAGTTATACATATTTTTATTTACTTCATTTTTAATCTACAAAATATTAATAGCCAAGCATCAAATGAATTTCCAATTAAAATTGAAAACGTTCAGAACTAACACACACACGATACGCGGAAAAGAAATTAAATAAAACTCCCCTTAAAAAAAAGTCAAATTAAAAATTCGTTTACATACAAAGCAATTATGATATTTGGCGAATTACCGAAATAAAGATAATAGAAAAAAACTTAAACAAATTTTAATTTGAATTACGAAAATAAGTGATGGATTTATAAAATATAAGGATTGTTATAGGACTTAGACAACTTATACCTATTTAAAATACCACAGATAAATAAATAAATAATTATTATGAACAGTTTTAAGGTAATCTAAAAAAAGACATAAAGGCGATGTATATTTTATGCAGCATTATTTTAAACTTTACACAAAACATAAATTTCCTCAGGGCCTAAGTCATCTTTGGGGATGCTGTGTGGAGGGTCTTTTTAAGTAGAGGAAGGAGTGAACATGGGACTTGAAGAGACCCATATTGTAGGAGGGTAAATATATCTATGGTTTAGTCAGGTTATTTATAAACCAAGAATTTTTTTACTTTATTTTGTTTTTTAACACGTCATGATCGTTCATACCCAAAACTATAACAGATTTCAAGTGTACTCAAAAAAATGTATAATCATTTTGAGCAGCGTGACGTCATCGAAGTGGGCACCGAAGTGTAAATAGTAATTTGCCCGTCGGGCACTCGAGCGCACTAGGCGTGTTGGGTGCAAGCTGTCGCGGCTAAGCGATACAGCTTCACATCGTATTATGGGAGTGCTGTCAACATGCGAGTGATACAAGTAGTTTGCTCCTCACTTGAAACCTAGTGTCAAGTATGTAATCAAACGCCAATTTGCTTCCGCGGATAAGTGTTGTAAACTGCATTAGATGACTTGATTTTTGCAAGTGATTGGTTTTGACATTTTAAATAATGATTTTATACCGAATTACACAAATATTAGTTATAACTTAATTATTATTACTTATTGGATAATTTGTATAGCGCCGCTTTTGTGAGATATCACCTCAGGGGCGCTTTACAGTTGATGCAGGTATTACAAAAAATATAAATATTACAAAAATAAAGTGAAGGTAAGTTAAGTAAAATGAAGTATAGGAACAGGTGACACGAAGATAGAAGATGAAGACTCTGCAGCAAGAATCCTAGGTGGTGAAGAAACTGGACCAGCTGCTGCAGTGAAAGAGTCCACCAACAGTGCCAGCACGAGGTTCGTCATCCTTCCAGGTATGTGTCTGCTGCTAATAAAGTGCTGACACACTATCCTCTCGCTGATACCAGACCTTGGCAGCACCGCTGTGACGTTCGACGATGATAGAAGATGGAGACTCTGCAGCAAAAATCCAAGGAGGTGAAGAAACTGGACCAGCTGCTGCAGCGAGGTATGATTTGCTGTTTTCATTCTTTCAATCTTTGGCTTATTATGCCGTGTTGCGCTTCCTCATTCTTTAACCAACGTTTCGGAGTGGATTACAGTGTTTATCGTCAGGACACATGTGTAGATGATGGTGAAGTGTGTGTTTATATATTATATTAATTGCCTACTTTGGACGTATACAGGGTGTCCGGAAACTCGTAGTACAAGCGGGAAACTGGTGAATCTACATCACATTTGGAGTCGATTTTGTAGTATATTTTTTTTTTATTTGAGCTTCCGTTATCGAGTAAATCGAGTTTGAAGTTGATTTTTTTTTTTTTTTTTTTTTAATAAAATTCTTATAAATTATTACTGAAGATCAAAGTACCCAACTAATTAAAACTATTTGAAAGTAAAACAAATGAAGAAACTCGGATTTGAAGCATTATTTTGAAATCACCCTTCATTTAACCCGGTGTAATCATAAAATATTTCTGCTCTGCAGGGTTAAAACATCTGTTATTCAACCCTAAACACCAGAAAAAACTTTAACCCTAAAATAGCCGAAAAATATTTTTTTTTGGTTTTTTTTTTTTTTTTTTGAAAATGCTCAAATCAAAAAACTTTATGTTTTTTTGGGTTCCCCATGTGGTGTAGATTCTTCAGTTTCCCGCTTGTACTACGAGTTTCCGGACACCGTGTATTATTATATACAGCACTTTTTTTTCTGATTTACCTATGTACGGCAAATAGATGGCTTACCTGATGCGTATGATGAGTTCCAAATGATTTCTCAGAGGCGTATGTATGGTAAAACAGTATATCTACGACTGTGTAACTACTGAGATTAGAAAATAATTATAAACGAATGAAACCATCTGTGATTGGAAATAATTTGAGATTTTACCCGGACATGACAACAAAATTATATTTTCCTATAACACATCGCCACTGAGTAAGACAACCTAGCGCAACACGTAGTACGCATTCCGTCACATTCCAGTAGCACCGTTTAAATGAGACAGAGCGCATATCACATTATCCGTTGCGAAGTGTGATGTAAAAAAAATTGTTTGTTGGTAGACAATAAGACAATATTACCAAAATTTCATAGCATAAAATAAAAATAAAACCTACACGTTACACACAAAACCAATATAAACACACATCACTCACAAACACACAAGATTATTTTCAATGTTCTATTTTTTAATTTTAAATATATTAATATGTATTATGTATCTTTAATTTTAAATGTATTATATAGTTTATATTTTCATATTATAAAATGAAGGCCTCAGCACGGGCAAGCCACCCAATGAGGCCTACATTACTGGAAAACTTGAATTGTAAAAAATATTGTACCTAATTAAAAAAAAATTAAAAAAACAATAGTCGGATAGCAAAATGACATCTACGTATATTGCTCCAAATATTTTCAAAGGAATCAGCTGTATAAAATCTTTCAGGTACGTACTGATACAGTGATACACCCTGTATATTCAAAGCCACAAGCCTTCTAACAAATATTATATTCTTATAAGAAGTTAATCTGAAATGCACACTTCGCCTGCTGTGTTATTGTATCGTTGGTTGATCCTGAGAATATTTCCCCAAGTCCGCTGGTTGTTTGCTAAAAGCTCTGCAGTCTGCCTTATGTTATTGGATTTTAAAAGCCGTGATTTCAGGCAAACAATTCGGGAAACAATGAAAGCATCTTAGCGCGGCTTTAGGCTGTGTTGCCATTTCCAGGCTTTCAGAAGTAACTTTATAGCAGATGGTTCTTCCCAGAACACTGAGATGAATGTATTAATATAAATATTGTAGATGTTATATTAAAAGCATAATGAAATTCTTAAATATTTAGCTTGTGGAAGAAGTAAGTCAGTATTATTTATATTTATCGTCATAGGGACTATGAAGTATGGTCTGTTCGTCTACTGGTTCATATTTGATTCCTCTTGAATATTAAGTAGAATTTTGTTATTGTAATGGATTCTAACAGAGAAAATGCTGTGGGTGCATTTGTACAGGTATAGCGTATACCTACTGTTTACTAGCGACGAGTCGTAAGGCGAAGCTTAATGCTAAATCACTATTTTAATTAATTCGTTATATTTTATAACGAATTGGTGTACATTATGAATACCAAAAAATATGCTTTAGATAAATTGAAGGTTTTCCTATCGTTTTGCTTGAGTAGAATACAAATAAAAAAATAAATAACTCAATAAAAAATATTAATGTAAACTACTAATTTTTTTTTTCAATATAAATGTATGAACGCGTAAAGGAAACAACTTAAAAAAAATACATTATTATAGCTTGTAGCTTCCTCTTAATGAGCGAGCCGCACAATTGAGCTAGCTTTTCTTGATGAGCCGTATTCGACGACTCCCGGTAAACCATACCACGACTCAATTGAACGGATACTTTTTTATCAGGAGATATTTTAGAAAAATATATTCTTTAAATGAATCAAAGTTTTAATTTTTGTTAAATAGTCAGAGACATGAACGGCGTCTGACAGTCCTACATCTGAACTTGGACTATGTAGGTATCTACACCTACTAACTACCTAGAATTTTATTTTTGTAGTGGTACGAGGTGGCGTATCAGTACCAAGAGTCGTACCATCATTCATGCCCTGGAAGCTGGGAGCCGTATCGGGGGAGCCGTAGCGGGGAAGCTGTACCAAGCAGAGTATTCTCATTAATCATACGCTCTGAGCTCACGGCCCCCGTTCAATTGAGCCGTCGTTCAATTGAGCCGTCGTTCAATTGAGCCGTCGTTCAATTGAGCCGTCGTTCAATTGAGCCGTCGTTCAATTGAGCCGTCGTTCAATTGAGACGTCGTTCAATTGAGCCGTCGTTCAATTGAGCCGTCGTTCAATTAATCCATTAATCCATTCAGAATTGAAACGTTGCTCCAAATGGCTTTAGCCGTGTTTAGTGACTAGATCTGAATAGCCAGGTACTTCCCCACCTTCCTCTTTCCCTTCCCCACTTACCTTCAGCCTCATAACATCCCCCAATTGGGGATGTCATAGTCTCACTGGCTCCAGACGGGAGCAGTTGGGACTCTTGTGAGGTATTCACTATAAAAATAAAAAAAAATCCATCGTTCAATTGAGCCGTCGTTCAATTAAGCCATCGTTCAATTGAGACGTCGTTCAATTGAGCCGTAGTTCAATTGAGCCGTTGTTCAATTGAGCCGTCGTTCAATTAAGCCATCGTTCAATTGAGCCGTCGTTCAATTGAGCCGTCGTTCAATTGAGACGTCGTTCAATTGATTCAACTCTTTGAGCCGTACGAAAACATTGAGCTGTGAAATGAGTCATGACCCACCGCTACTGTATTCCCTTAAAAAGTTAAATTTGTTTGTAAGATAATTTCCATCAGCGCCTGTGTCATATTTTGAGGATGCTGTGGGGAGGGTCTTTTCGAAGAATGAAATGAGAGAATGTTGATCTTCAAAAGACCCATTGTTGTAGGAGGGAGAAAACTAGAGGCCGATAAACCTTTCCACACAACGAGTCGTAGAAATGACGCGTTCTCGTGGGACAAATGTCAACCGTGTATAAGAATGTTGGCCACGCGTTTTGGCGTGTTTCCCGACTACGCACCGGTGTCGGAGGGATTAATGACTCTAGTTCCTCGGAGGATCTTCCATTGAACTACCGGTAGAACAAGAATAGAAATCCCACATGAAGCCGGTGTTCTAAAGATTGATCAATCGTGGGAAATCTATCGAAAGGAACCCATGTTTCTGCACAGATTCAAAGTCAACCTGTTCATATTATAATAAGTTGTATTACCTACGTACTTACACATGTTGTGGGCTAGAAAGGGCAATACAGTAAGCACGTACCTACGCATTACTTAATCTATGAAGTAATTGTTCTTTCAAGTATAAAAAAATGTTTATTTATCAAGCTTACCATCTTAAAAACGTTATAAACACCAGGGGATCTCTCCACTCGCCCACTAACTCTGCAACAAGCTACAATATGCAACAATGCATTTGTATTCTGCAATAGCAATCCTCTTGGCTCGGAGGTCACTGTAGTGTCACTAAATCGTCTAGGGGTGTATTTAACCCGGGATCAACCCCCGCCTGGGACGTTTTCTTTCGAACATCCTCAGTCACCCTCTGAAAGGGATGAAGCCGTTCATAAAAAAATTGATAAATGCCGATTATTATTATTATGGGTTCGTAAGAATGGAAGGGATTATTGTTTTGTTAGATCACGGAGATTACTTACTGATAAAAAAATTATTAATTTATTAGGAATTTCTTGAAATTATTCGTAATCCGGTTAAAAACTGGATTGCGGTCCATTAACGAATTAATTCATAGGTATCCTGATAAACTTTCAGTAAAATGCCAATGTTTTGTCAAGATGTCGGAATACATGCTCATAAAAATTCTAACATTTTCGCATTTCGTCATTATATATGACAAGCGTCATATATAATGACGAAAATATCATTATAAACGACAGGTAGGTGAGCACGTTTTTCGATATTATTACGAATTTACTAAAAGTTTATCAGGAAGCGGCCTGCAGTCCCGTTTTTATCTGGATTAGCAATAATTTATAGAGATTTTTTAATAAATCAGCCAAACTCATTTTTTCCGTGAATGTATTTTTATAGGTATTTTGTATTTTGTTTTGCACGTGGGTTGAGAAAATGAATTTGGATTGCGTAGATACACATGCCCAAGTTTTCTTCATAAGTAAGTACTTACTTTTCATGAAGAGGGTAATTAAAGATTATAAGTGGGTACCTACCTCAAAGTGTAACAGATCTGAACATTGTACCAAGTTCTTCTTCATCTGGCGTCCTCTCCTGACGAATATTGGACTACATTACAATATTCACCCTGCAGATTCAAATAACTGTTGACCTTAATAAAAAATTTGTATTTACTCTATCGCCCTTGAGCTGATTTTTCACAAAAAAACGGCGCTATACAAGTTATCCAATCATTACAATTACTTGTGAAAGGTTGGCAATGGAAACTAATCGTGTAATAATTTTATATCCGACAATTATATTTTTTTCATTCTTCTTCTCGTATTTAATGGTTATAATTATTTTCATCAAATATTAAAATATACGTACTTAAAATTTAATCTATTCTGATATTAAAATAGTCACATTTTTGGATATGATTTCATGTTACCACTGAAAACCCAAACGGCAGCCATTGACGTATGTTTTAAGCTTTCGGTAAATTTCAATAGATGTCGCTAGTCTACATATTTTGTACTCGTTCCGCAAAATTAGTTGAAAATAATTTACGAACAGCCATCCAGAGATGTGCAAAATGGGTACCCAAAACCATTTGAAATGCAAAATGGAAATGGGTCCAAACTTTTCCATTTGAAAATGCAAAATGCAAAATGGTTTTTAGAAAAGCATTTCAAATGCAAAATGCAAAATACCTATTTTCAAAATGCATTGAAAATGCAAAATGGTTTCTCAGGTCAAGCAATTAAAATAATTATAGAATTTTTAAACAATTTTGTCATTTAATAATGGACATCAATGTAGAACAAAGATATTGATAACACATGATGGTAAATCCAAAAACACCACGACTACAGATTATGAAACCACAAAAAATAAGCGCGGTACTAATATTGCCAACGTAAAAACATAGAAACTGATATCTAACATTTAATATTACAGCGTCATGGCCCCATGTTCAGTATTTAAATCAGTATTTTTTGTAATGGTATCACTCAATTGCCAGGGCTCCTACCAGGGAGCAACATGACAAATGGAAATTATCTCTCATAGCCAGGTTGAGGATCGACTGATATTTGGGGCTTATGAAAAAAAGTTGAGTGGAGATAGTAGGAAGAATGTTGCAAAAAAGCATTTAAAATGCAAAATGGTTTTTAGAAAAGCATTTAAAATGCAAAATGGAAAATACCCATTTTGCATTTTGCATTTCCATTTGAAATGGATTTATTTGAAATGGATTTATTTGAAATAAGGCACATCTCTGCAGCCATCATTACTATCAGTTCTTAGAAATACAGCTTTATAACTGCAATCAGATTAACCATTAACATGCTAGAATTTTAAAAGGTATTTGAATGCAACATTATATGTACTTCAATTATTTTTCAGAAGGAAATTTTATTTATTTTCTGTCAGTATTTATAATTTGTGATGAAACTCAACCTCCTACACAGGGTTGACAGGTATTTGAGAAACTGACAGACTTAAAATAATAATAATAATTGGATGACTTGTATAGCGCCTTTTTTGTGCAAAATCACCTCAAGGGCGCTGTACAAACTTATAATACATTTCTACAATGATCTATGTTATTACTTTATTTTTTTATTTTTTTTTATTCTAGATAAAAGAAAATTACATTTTTCACTTATTTAACTAGAAATAACATATATATTACACATAAATATATTACACACGGATATTATTCACTTTCATTGTTTTGTTGATTGAGCATAAAACTGAACAATTTTTTTTTAAATGTACCTATACTTTTTTCATTTTTAATTTCGTCTGGGAGGCAATTGTATATGTTGCTTCCCTCGTAACCAATGGATTGCTTGCCATAATGAGTATGTATGGTGTTTAAATGTATTTTATCGTGTTGCCGTGTAAAGTGTGTGTGTACTTGGGACGTTTTAATGAGTTCTGTATTTGTATGTATGAGTTTATTATTTATTTTGTATGTATGAGTTTATTATTTACTTAACTATTTATGGAGAAAATATACAGTACAATACTTACCTGGTAGGTCACTTGAGATTAACACTTAATTAACATTATCTAATTGTTTATTAGCGAAATTTAGATACAGGATTTAGGACTTAATTGAAAAATTGAATACCTATAACTGGGCTTTCTCTTAGGAATGCTATATTTAATTTAAGGGTACGACAGCTTAAAAAGGTAAGTTTTTAGTTTCGACCTGAATTCTGTTGGACTTGTTATGGATCTTAGTTCCGGAGGGAGTTTATTCCAAGCCTTCGGCCCAGATACTCCGAAAGCCTCCAAGTGGCTTATTAATGTAAGCCAAATATGAAAATAAATAAATTTAAAAAGAAACACTAAAACTGATCTCAGGGAAAAAGTACAAACATATAAATTGAAAAGTTTCATTTTGCTAGAAATTTTGTAATGCGTCCCTCATTCAAGCTAATAAATGCGATCCAATGCAGAAAAGGGCAACAAATAAAATCTAAGTACATCGTGATGATTAGCAAAATGCATTCTAGTGAGTCCCAACAACTTCAGCAGTTGCATCACATTAGGCAAGTAGTTACCTAGTTACATTGCAGTATTTACGGTATACAGTAAGCAGAAGCCATATCGCTTGACTGACAATCATTTGTTGGACAAGGGAGGCCAGTATTAGGCATTATGGAAGGGCAACCCTCGAGTTGTGATCGGTTGATATGTCCACTTGTCATCGGGAATCGTTATTTTGGTCGAATTCGACAAGATGCAGGGGTAGTTTTATTACGGACTTTAGAATTTCCTCATATTACACAATAATAATTGGTCAGTTGTAATTTGTTGTAACAAATGGAAAACATGATATCAGGGCCGGCCCTGGGCACAACGACGCCTGGCGATAACAAAAACCTAAAGGGTATTGCATTAGGTATTAGGTATTGTCAGAGCCTAGGCTCCTTGGCGCCTTGGCCAGCTGTTCTGTCTGCTTCAATTGTGCTTGTACAGGGCCGGCCCTGAATGATTTCCTCGCTTGGATCTCCCATGCTGACGATTTCATTTACATATAAAAAAATTGTATTATGGATAGTATGAAGTAATTACAACTATATTATGTTATGTTTTTTCTGAAACAATTATTACAGTGCAGTTTAATGGTTTCGTTTGCAGTCTGTATTTGATGTCAGTATATTGAGTTTTGAATGAGAGTGGTATTATGTCGTAGAGTTTAGTACCACAGTACAGGAAGCTTTTTGCCCAAATGTTGTATTTGTAGTTGCTTGTTGGATATGTTTTGACCCTGAGATAGTTCCATGATAACTCAACACACCTCAAAACTAACATATATACTCGTATACCTAACCTACGTAACCTATTTAATAAAGTTTTTGTTTCATTGCTTTTCATGACCTTATATCACTTTTTAAAGCTGTGTTGAATTGTTATTTTGATTTATATTTACTTAAAGTTATCTATTTATTATTATTACCTCTGTTTGCATGTATATTGAATAAGGTTCTAAGCTTTAGTACCCCGGCAAATTGGAGGATTCATGTTATTTAAGGGTGGTCCACTTGTCCTGTAAAACATTTTTATCTGACTGCGTTGAGGGGTGGTTGACTGGGGCGCAATTTGGATAATCATCTCCGTGCAATTAATTAAGGGCTGGCTAATGGGATCTGCCCTTTGCCTCTGTGACTTCGGGCATAGTATAACATATAACTGCCCTTGCATACCTATCTACTACCCTTACCCACTGCCTGCTGCATCCCCGTGGCTAGGCAAGGGAGGATTGCGTGTATTGTGGGGGATGACAAACGTCACGTAAGAGGGTGCTAGGTCTTTTGACAGTGCCAATTTCAGAAGCAATTTAAGTAGCAAATATTTATGTATTAACCACGAGGATGTTTTGATATATTTACTATAGAGACTGTTAAAAAATCGCCATACTAGTCGAAAACATGTCCGTCACTACCAGTGTTAATTTGAATGAACATTGAAATTCATTTACAATATTCTGAGAAATGACTGTGATCAGTGAATTGAACTGATGTTATTATTATAGAACACATCTTAATGTGTTAAAATATTTGTAATTCGAGTATAAAATATTGATATCTCACTTTAAATTAAGTAATTAATGACGGCAGAAATTCGATGAAACTCACAATCAGCAGATGTCAAAATATTTATCGTTGTTGCGGCGGGAATAAGGATTTCAATCGAGCGGAAAAAATAGACGCCACAGAAAAGACTACAAACTATAAGAAAACGAAAACATGTTTTTTCTAAATCGCTACAGTTACGGTAAAAAAAATCACAAAGTTCATGTTAATTTGAATTAACACTGGGGCTGAAAGGGTTAATCGGTAGCGGTAGAGAATACCCATTGTAAACTTGTTAACAAACCTTTTAGTTCTTAGTAGGAAAGATCGCAGTAACTTAATGGTTAGTTAGAGTGTTGTCCCGGTAAGAAAGAGGTCCTGAGTTCGATCCACGATTGCTGGTTCAGATTTTGAAATTATCTTTAAAAAATGTTAATTGCAATTTATCCACATAGGTACCAAGAGTTAATAAGCTAATTGTGGGATCCGAACGTATTACCTACATTTTTCTACAGTTTATGACTTCACTATGTATGCCTACATAAATCAAATCTTTATTAAAAGATTAAGTTATTCTTTGTTTTTGAGCATCCTTCTTTGAAACACTTCATATTGTTAACATTTTTCTATTTTTTTTTTTAAATTCAGGATCGGTTTCATCTCACTAAGGGCACCTTCATTTTAAAATATACTGGTAAGAATATGTTCGTAGCTGGAATAGTAAGTTCAAGTAATATCTTGTCTACTTTGAATTGGGAAGGAGCTATTTAGATAATGTTCAATAAGTTGTTCCAATTGATATAATTTTATTATACTTGAGTTATTAACTATGCAAACACTATTTTCGCCGAACAATTTTTTTACAATAATCAGCGTCGCCGAATTTGATTAATTTAAATTTAAATTAATTAAATTTAAATTTAATTTTACAAAATCTGTGAAAAAATCGAGATTTAATAGCAGAAAGCAACCCTAAAAGTGCATATTTCAATATTTCAAGGCTTTTTTTTCAAGGAAATACTTGTCATTGAACGATAACTGGACAACTCAGGACAGTGACAACACAAGTTTGATGAGTAATATAAAGTCATGAAAAGTGATGAATAAAAACAAGGATATATAGGTTACGTTTATCGGTTAGTTTTTTCATCACTTTTAATGACTTTATATCACTTTTCAAAAGTATGTTGATTTGTCACTGTCCTATGTTGTTATGGAAACCATTTGACAAACTATAAAACTCTTCTTGCTCCGCCACTACGCACGACGCACGACACACGACGCGCGAAGCACGCATTCATCGCTTTTTTTTATTTGCTCTGAATACTCGTTTTTGATCTCAAAACGCTGACTATCATCATCATCAGTCGTTGTTTTTCCATCGCTGAAAGTAGTCCTTCTGAAATGCCTTCTCGTTCCCAGCATTTTGAGTGATACCAGCACACAAGAGGGAAAGGGCGAAATACACAAAGAAAACAAAGACATGTCATACGCAATGATTTCCAAAAATAATTCCAAAAACTAGTATATTTCAGAAATTTTAAATGAAACAGGTTATAATTTTGTTTGTAACATTTTATTTACATCACGTTCCAGTACAGTAAACAAGGGAAAACAGCGTTCATAAGAATGGAACATTTTCAATGCATTAAAAGCAACCCAGGAAATAATTACACGTAATAAATAAATCACTAATACTTCAACGTCGCAAAAGAGTAATATGAGGTCAACGTTTTATAGTAAATAACACAGTATAGAAAATAATATGGATTATTAGTAAAGGAAAACAATGGGGTTGATTGATTTAAAACCGAGTAGGTAGCATGGTCATCTAGATCAGGGAACTTATCAATTATTGTAGTAAATTTATATATAGTGAAAAATGCAGTATAAACATACAAAGAGGATTTCGGGTCATAAAAATATATCAAAAACATTACTTGCAAATCGCTGAAAAGCTTCAAAAAGCTTCGATAAGTCTTATTGTAGTCGTTCATTTAACTATGTTTTACTTCTTAGTTGTTATTCTATTATATAACATATTCAGATTGTTTTCTACAATTTATTTATTGAATTTTCTCACGATTTAAAAAAATTATTTAATTTACCCAACTTTGTTACGTCATTTTGTTGAACCAAATTGCGATATTACTTCTTTATTACTTAATTATTTAGATCGTCAAAAGAAATGGAAATTCTCGAAAAAAATTATAACTTTCGAGAAACCGTTTGATCTTCTTACACTTAGAAACCGTAAATTATGTTTAAATTTATGTTAAAGTATTAAATTACGTAGTTACGAACAATATCTTCGATCACTATTTGACTATTTTTGGCAGAAACTTTGGAAGTATTATGAATTATGATAATCGGCTTCCAGTATTACTAAAATCAAAATCACAAAATTTCTACGACAGTCAGACAATCGTCCTCAAGCAATCATTATTATATAATAATTTAAACAATTTAATTAAAATAATGAAGACTTTGAGCCTCGATTAAAAACACTGCACCGTTGACAGAATAATGTAATTAAAATATTATTTTAAACCTAATCTAAACAAACATCATTTGTGATCGATTTAAATCATTTTATAGTATAATACATTGCGCTAACAATTGAAGTTTTCACATTGTTTCTCAATAAATCTACCTATTGTTTAAAATATCAAACATTTAAAAGCCAATATATTCAAGCCGATTACGATTACGTATAATACAAATGCCGATACTATATTTTTCCATACAAGCAATAATTATTTAAGTTTCGAGTTTCATATAAATTATTAGGTACATTTAAGATATGCCATGGAAAAAAATCTTCGTTCTTGCTATCGAATATACTGCGCGAACTTACATTTTTTAATTGAAAATCTTGAAACAAAGTTTTAAAATATTGTTGTAGTCAAACAGACTTGAAAAAATAATTAAAATGTGTTATATTTTCCTCACTTATTATTACGATACGTTTTTTTTTAAATGGCTCTCAGCTCTCATCTAAAAAATGTGCCACCACACAAAGAGTCGTGTTAGGTAGTCAAGGTCTCCTTGTCAGACAGATTCACAGCAGGTCAAAGGCGTAGTAGAGCAAGTCAAAGTCGTATTAGAGCAAGTCAAAGTCGTATTAGAGCAAGTCAAAGTCGTATTAGAGCAAGTCAAAGTCGTATTAGAGCAAGTCAAAGTCGTATTAGAGCAAGTCAAAGACGTATTAGAGCAAGTCAAAGTCGTATAAGAGCAAGTCAATTGCCAATTGCCAATATTACCATAACGATCTCTCCTTGGATTATGATGTTTAATTGTTCTAAATTATATTAATTAATACTGACCATGCTTTTTTAAATGATGTATTTAGAAGTGCTACTTTACAATTATTGTAGATATAAATACTCATAAATATAAAATAATATTGCACCTGGTACATATTGTGAGCACGTAAAATAATTATTGCTATTTTGGATATGCATAATAAAATATTTTAAATTTAAAAAATCTTATTATTCATTCACACTGTTTTTATTTATAAGTATTATTTGACGTAAATTCCATTACGGCAGTATTATTGGCACGCTTTGACAATGAAAAAAACACGAATTTTATATAGTTTTTATATTATTTTTTACCGATTACTCATTTTTTAAATTTAATTTTGTTGTTTAAATAATGATTTCTGATTGAATTTGAAATATATTTAATCAGTTTTAATTATAAGGGTTCTTAATGATACGATTCCTAACTAACACTGTTATAATAAACGCATCATATACTGAGAACAAATTACATTTTTAAAGACTAGTAACTAAATATCACAAATTTCCATAACGCATTTATTCTACAGCAAAATATAAACAAAAATAGTAATTTGTGTTTAAACTTTAAAAAAGATCTCTCATACGAAATTATCTATAGCACATTTTGAAAAACATAACATCCCTTCAGGTTCTTTACTTTTGCAAACCTAATTTAATATTTGAAAATTTTACGAAATCGCTGTAAGTGAAGTTTGACATACACGATTTTGTAAATTTATCTTAAAAAATTTAAATTATATTTGATTATTTTGCACAACTTATAAAAAGCACCAAACCGATCAGTTGAAATAGCAGCACTTGATAAAAGCATGTTTTCCAATAATTATTTATTCCTATTTATTAATTTCGATTTGAATTCTATACTGCCCTAATTTAAACGTATAAAAACATTATCTTAAAAGTTATTCAGTAAAAGTGATGCGATTAATCAGAGTGAAGTATCGAACTTTTCAACAATAAAGGTATTCAAGAACATATCGTTTCATCGGAATAAAGAATATACAACGATTTCGATATTTTTTACATAATCCAGAAGTAATCCAAAAATGTTTCAGTCCACAGACAACAATGGGTTAATCGAGTAATAATATATTTTCTGTTGATATATGTATATTAAAAGTTATTGTAAAAGTGAAAACAAAAACAAATATAAACAACTACTTTCTACGTAACTATATAATAGGAATACTTCTTTATTCTTTAATTACTTAGTTTGGTATAATAATGCCATTAGCACAAGTTTTTTTAAAAGACAAAAGCTTCTCAAATATCTATGTATGTACTTAAATACTAAATATAATTATTAATATCAAATTTTACAAAATGTTTAAGCCTGAGGCATTGATTTTAATTACTATTTATACAAAAAATGCAATAATTTAAAATTATCAATAACATTCCTAAGAGTAGAGTTCCACTGTCAAACCGTCTCACGATCTGAAGCGAATAAATGTTTTATAGTTTATATTATATTTGTTTATAAATATGTTTTATTTTTATAGTCATACAAAGTTTGAGCTGCGTAATGTGTTTAGCTTTACAATCATCACAAATCTATTTATCTACTACTCCTTATCATGCATTCACATTTCAGACTGATTAACACATATTTGTACATACAAAAGGGAGGAAAACTTGTGAAACTAAAGTTTAGCAAAACATGAAATTAAAATAACAGAATAAACAACTAGATTGAACAGTGATTATTGATTAAACTCCTAAAATAAACTTCATCAGCCTTTCTTAGCCTACACACTCACAGCGTGCTGGGTTATGATGTAAAACAAAAAGAGAAACTAAACAACGATTTGGTGTTTTGACCATTCTGGGTAAAATGCTTTTTTGAAATAGTAACTATGGTAACATGTCCCAAGACCTAATGTTATCTCAGAACGAAAACTAATAGAGACCTCTTTAAAAGTCCAGAAAATTCAAACCTCCCAAACAGGGTTTTCGGTTAAAGCTCTTCTGCAACAGCTATGGGAGCCTTTGCCGAAGGAGTTCTTGGACTTCTCTGAACATCTCCAGTCTTTCCAATTTGGAAGTCTTCGTTAGAAAGTGACACAGTCATAGGAGCTACCTTTAGCTGATGACCATTGAGCTTGATCTCTGTAACCGAATGCGATCTTCCGTGAAGGTTTGCTTTTTCTTTGGTTATTATATTAGTCGGTTTTTCGTGTGTTGGTGTTTTCGATAGTTGCTGCGGAGTTATTTGATTTGAAGATATGGAGCGGAGTTGCGTCGGAGCTGGGTTGGGGTTTGGCTTAGGGGCCAAATCTCTGAGAGCCATTTGATAAGCTACCTCAAAAGCTTGTCCGAGGGTAAGGATAACTTCAGTGGCTTGATCCTATTGAGAAAAAATAACAATATTACTACAAAAAAAAAGAAATTCATTTGCAGAAAGAGAAAAGTCGTTTAAAGAGCGAGTTCTGGATCCGCATCGTTTTATGATTATATTTTTGAGAGTTTATAATAATTGGTGGAATAGGGGATTAAACCAGGATCTCACCATAGTTGCAACACAGAATACGTGGCAGTAATGGCTCTTGCTGGTGATGTCCTTGGTGATGTAGGCAAAGTGAGTTAAGTCATCAGCATCCTGACAGGCGCAATGGATGTTTCTGATCTCGTGCTCGCAAACGAGCTCCTGTAAAATAATACAGTAACGAAAACATTTAAATAACAACGTACATTTAATCAACAACAAGGTGGTACAATTAAAAACGGCAATTTAGATATAATTTTCAAGAAAAACGTCAAAGTACGGTCGAGACACTAAATTAGGCTAAATAAACTGACCTTTGTGATTGTATTCAGGAACTTCACCCCTCTGTAAGAGATAGAAAGAATGATGTCGGGAAGTGCTCTTGGTTCGCTGTTTGTCTTCTTTAACTTCTGAATAGACTTCTGGGTAGATTCTGTTCCCCTCAATTCTCTCACAACCGTAGATCCCAAATACTGCAAAAGAAAAACAAAGAGAATGGTGAAAGACAATTCAATTTTGATGAACAACACTGACAACTGTGAAGTACCTTCGATCCTTCGATGGAATTGATTATCCAATTAGATGGCTGGTAGAAACTCGGATAAATTTGAAAGTTGCAATACTTACGTTTGCAACATACATGACGGAGCTGGTGACCAATACAAATGGCTGATGTCTCCATTGGGTCTTCAATGCTCCTGGAACTCCCACGAGAAGTTCACAAGGAGCTCTGATTTCAAGATCAGCTCCCCTAGCCGGAGGAGGTGGTGGAGGTCTATTCTTCTTATGACTTCTTTTGAGTGTTTCTCCTCCAGACACTACCAGAGTTGGTCCAGAATTTGTCGAATTGCTCTTCAAAGTGCCAGTATTTTGATTTTGGTCCCCGGGTTTTTGGTTTAATGTTTGGCTCTGTATCGAAGGAGATTTTTGTGGAGGATGCATTGGAATTTGTGGACACGGGATAGATGCAGGTTCAACGAGGGTTACGTCTTTGATTTCAGCCTTTTGGTTTTGTTGATTTTTCTGCTGTTGAAAAAAAACAAATAAAATTATTAAACGATAAAAAAGACACAAAATTTCGACCCACCAAGACCTTACATGCAAACCAGATGCGCAATTCTTAAAAGCTAACGTAAATAAAATAACAATTTTTTTTTTCCTTAAAAGTCTTAAGTTTGAACATGTCTGTCTATTGGCCTTCCTAACTACTAGTTAGTAATTAGTACTGCAAACAAAGAATGAAGTGAAAGTATAATATTATGGATGTAATTAAAAAACGCATTCACGTTTCCCGAATGCTAAATCAACAATCCTCGTGAAACAAAGACACATGTAAATATTATTGCACTTACTCGCAAACACAACGCGGTTCTATTAAAATGCATTGAAACAAAGGATACAAAAGACCTCTCATTATTTAAAAATAACATGTTCATACAATACAAATACACCGCAACCATTCAAACTGTCTTTTTCATTAGCACTTTGCATTCGCGCATCCGTTACCAAAAGCTCCCAGTGAAAGCCTCCTTGTGTAAAGCCTATTTTTCAGCATTGAAAAGGCTTATTTACCTCCATAAAAAGACTCATTTTTCGACGCAAATCCGTGCATTTTGCACAGTGCGAGCGATCCAGGGTTGCCACTACTTAAAATTAATATTTTTCATAATACACCCATATATTTTTTTACATTTTTATACCTAGCGTAATTATCAGATTTCAAACAGTCGGATACCCACGTGATTATGAAGATAATGATTTTTTTTGCATTTCATTAGTATATCATAAATAAAAATGTATTCAATCAAAAGTCATGCCAAATACAGGGAGTAAAATAGATTTTTCGATATTTTCAGGTTTTTGCCGCTTTTACCGATAATTCTCTGTTTTAAAATTGATCATTAAATAATTAAAATAATGACAGACTCTGTAAAGGTTCTCCTAGTGAGATGTTCGCGAGAGATAACAGTGAAAAATACGCACTTTGATAAGGTAGATATCTATATGCCTGTACGTGTTTTTCTTTGCACAGTCACTACAAAGAAATCTTTATACAAATTCGCAAACTACATACCTCCTCTCCAACGCACGTTATGTGAAAAACTCATGCCCGAAAGCCAAAACAATGAAAAAAACTAAGAATTCAGAAGTTCCATCAATAAAAAGAACATGTTTACTTTGAAGTAAAAATTATAAATACGTTAATTTACTATAAAACTTATAAGGGGACACCCTAAATCAGAGTTATTTTCGGAAATATATGTTTTTTGTCCTGCCTAGATTGGCCATAAAAGAAGCAACCCTACCGCTATTTGATTGAATTCCGCATTGAATGAAAATGAATCACGGTCTCCTTTAATTACCTATGGATAGCAAGTGGGGTGTGAAGCTGGGGTAGGCAAGGAGAGGTGATGGAGACAAAGGAATAACGTTGCTGAAGCCAGGAGCCCGGGGGTGGTGATGGGATGCTGTCAGTGGTAGGCTCGGCGGGATGCGCACTTGCAGGTGCAAAGGGAGGTTATTGCAAACCATTTGGGAGTATCGTTATAAAATTAAAACAAATTGTGTTTTTCAATAAAGTATCCAATCGTTTGCAAAAATAGAAGAACCCAAGATAGAAAGCACAGATCTTTTCACTATAAAGATTTTTTTATGAAGTGGAGTAAATTTATTACCCGGTGTACTAATCGAACGCAATCGTTGCACTGCTAACCACAAGTCCAACTAACCCGACTACCGACAACCTCTTTTGTGTTATTTTGGTTTCAAATAATTGTGCGCTGTAGTACCTACCTAAATTATTCAAGGTTATGTATTTTCTGAAAGAGACTAGAAATCTCAGAGTTAGAACTTGTTTCATCGCGTTGACCGACTTTCTTGAATTATGTCTCAAAAAAGCTCAGTTCTAAGTTTTCAAATGTTTTCCGATTAGAATATCGTGTACATAATTTTCCATATTTAGATAATTATGTTCGTTTTTACAGGCCTAATAGAAATAGGCCTATGAGAAATATATTTTAAAATTGCTATTCGAATTCACGTATGTTATGTTCTACTCTGCTATTTTAACCAAGACTAATGTTAATTAAAACACATATTTTTTGTGAGTTGGATCCTCGCAAAATTGTGTCAACCCTGTTTACAGAAATAGTTGAAAAGGGTAATTTTTAATAATGAACATTTGTTGGTAGGTACGATGCAAATATACGCCGAATTTCTGCCACAATGAATACATCGGAAATGAAAGTTCGATTTGATTGAATGCCGATTTTAAATAAAATATGGTTCCATTCAATTGTATGTAAAACCACAAACAATATACAACTCTTTTGGATTGATACCTAAATTGAAACAATTTCTGTAGAATGAGAGAAATGCAGAGTAATCCGGTGAAAAACGGGACTGCAGGCCTTTAACAAATTAATTGATAGGTTTCCCAATAAACTTTTAGTAAAATACTAATGCATTATCGCGATGTCGTAACATGTGTTCACAAAAATCGTAATATTTCCGCATTTCGTCATTGTATATTATCAAGGCAAAAAAGCAGGTGCATGAACACGTGTTCCGATATATATGGAATTTACTCAAAGTTTATAAGGAAACGGCCTGAAATCCCGTTTTTAGTCAGATTAACAATAATTTAAGAGATTTTTTAATCAATTAGGAAGACTCATTTTTCTTTGTGTAGATTTAGCATTTTTAAATTTTATTTCTATTTTCTTGTCAAGTAAAAACTTGTTCCTCCCCGTTCTGATTTTTTATCGTCCACCTTGTTATGTGCACTTTTAAATTATTATTATTATTATTACTTATGAATTCATACTATTATTTGTTTTTATTGTTATGCCATCTGCAATGTAATAACTGGTTTATTTTTTAATTTTTATGCCATCTGCAATGTAAAAACTGGTTTATATTTTACTTTTATGCCATCTGCAGTGTGAAAACTGTTTTGTGTTTTTATTTGTATGCCGTCTGCAATTTAAAAACTGGTTTGTGATTTTATTTTTATGCCATCTGCAATGTAAAAACTGGTTTGTGTTTTTATTTTTATGCCATCTGCAATGTAAAAACTGGTTTATATTTTACTTTTATGCCATCTGCAATGTAAAAACTGGTTTGCGTTTTTATTTGTATGCCATCTGCAATGTAAAAACTGGTTTGTGTTTTTATTTTTATGCCATCTACAATGTAAAAACTGGTTTGTGTTTTATTTTTATGCCATCTGCAATGTAAAAACTGATTTATGTTTTTATTTTTATGCCATCTGCAATGTAAAACCTAGTTTATGTTTTTGTTTTTTTTTTTATTTCTCCTTTCTCTATTTTCGTATATATTATTTACACTTATATGTACCTTTATACCTGCCATGTATTATGGTTATTTACACAAGTTTTTTGTTGTTATCTAAATATTTAAGTGTTTGTTTGTTTCTTTGTCATGCACAAACGTAATAATCTTGTATGAGCCCATCACCACTTATTGACGCGGTTTAGTTCTGGAGGAAGGAATACGATTATTAGTACCCTCGTAAATCTTACTTCTTGCAGGATTTTTCATAAGCATGATGAGATATTTAAAAATATATATTATAAATCGATTTGACAAATCATTGGTTGTCGATCTGAGAATCTCCAAACGCAAATGTTTGACAGTCGCGCCGCCGCAATATAATTGCCACATATGAATGGATGCAGCTAACAAAAGGTGACAAAGTGCATATAAGAGAACAGTCGTTACTGAGTAGGTACAGTACAGTAGTCCTCAGCCTGGCAGAGTGCCATTCAGCAGAGATGTGACACCCCTCTCGCGGTGGTGCGATCCGTTCGACGGAATTCAAAAACCAATTATCTCGTTATGCGAGCTTTGGAAATTATCACACCTTTGTAGGAAAATCTATTAAAATAAAATAAAAATTGATAAGTTCTATCACTTATTTAGAGCACGAAATAAACTTAAAATGGAAATAATCTCCAGTAAATGGATACCAGTATTGGATCAGTATTCCCCTAGTCTTATAATCGTAATCTTTTTTTGATTAACCCCTCAAGGAGGCCCTGAGAAAAATAATTTCCTTCAGGGCATTTGTCATCTTTTGGGATGGTGTGTTGTGGGTCTATTTTTCGGAAGTTTTGGGAAGGTATGAGGGTTGGGTAGGAATCTAGGGATAAGTGTGTCCAGGAGTGACGGACATTTGTATATATCCCTCCTACTGCGGCGCAAGGGTCTGCCCAAACCAGCCTCTCCCGATCTGGCAACCTGGGAACCACTTGGGATGACCTATAGTAGCTATAGGTGTTGGTTATCCTAAGAATTTTTTCCCGATGCCTAAATCCGCCTCGACAAATTGAAATGGCTTTAGCCGTGTTAGGTGAAAAAAAAATAATAATACAAAAAAAAAAAATCTAAATAGCCAGGCATTTCCCCGCCTACCCCTTCCCCTTCCCATTCTCCTTCCCCTTACCACCCATTTAGCCTCACAACGTAGCTAATTTGGGGATGTCATAGACCCACTGGCTCCAGATGGTTGAGAGCAGTTGTTATTCACATTAAAACAATGGTTTACTAAACGAAATAAGCTTAAAACCAAAAAATCTGCAAGTATGAAAAATGAAATACAATTTTTTTTAACCATTACCACTAAACTAAATTGGGATATTAATTACAAAAGCTCTAACCACTTCAAACATGTAAGTAAAACTCTGACACCACTCAAACTATCGATTATATGTAAATATAATAATAATGAACATATTAGGACAACGGAAGCATTTTCAAAAAATGGGTCAAAGATGGACTTTTTAGATAGAGTAGATGAAGAAAGGCGTGAAATCGAAATACCACAGCCGGAAATGCACAAAATGATTTTGATGGTGTTAATAATATTATATAATAGTTAGGTACATTAACGTAGTCTGAACTTAAATTCAAAGTAAAATTTGAGTTCATTGAACCAGAGTTAACCAGGACGTACAGACAACCGAAATCAGTTTTTTCATAACAATGTAAAGTTTTTTTATTAATATGTAACATTTTTTTCTAAATTACTGCGGTTTAAAAAATGAGATAAAAATGTACTGAAATGTTTCAGAATTCCTTTCTGAACCGAAACAAAATTATCTTGCAAATGGTAGCTTAAGGCGAAGCTTAATGCCAAATCACTATTTTGATTGATCTTTATAACGTGTACATTATGAATACCAAAAAATATGCTTTAGATAAATTGAAGGTTTTTCTATCGTTTCGCTTGAGTAGAATAGAAATAAATATATAAATTACTCAATAAAAAATATAAATGCAAACTACTAAAAAAAAATTTTTTTCAATACAAATGTATGAACGCATAAACGAAAGCACTTTTAATAAATACATATAAATATTTTTGCTTGAAATCGAACGTTTCTAGACTTCGTCAAGCGATTTTAATGTGTATTACCCACGATATAAGGGATACCAAGAATATACACATTTTTGCCCTGTAGCTTCCTCTTAATGAATTTATATAATTTGTTTGATTTACGATAAGTTAATTTTTTAGACATATTTACTTGAACAATTTGTTTCTGAGGGACAAACAAATGACAAAATACGAATGTTAATGGTGTAACCACAGATAATAGAAACAAAGGAGATGGTCCATAAACCGTTATTAGTGTGAAACCGCAAGCCCAATATCATTAAAATCGTTTACGCATGCTGCAAACCGCATCTACGCACAGCGACGCCTATCTTTCATTGGCTCAGCCTTTTTGATAGTCCGTGCAGTTTAGTCGTAGAGTCGGCATGCTTTCATACCATATCGCCCTTTGTTTCAAATATCTATGGGTGTTACGTAGCGAATGGGGGTGATAGTCAAAAGGAAGTGTTAGTTAAAGTATCAGCCACAACCCACCACGTCAAGTGCTCAGGGTTTGGTTAGAAAGTGGCTCAATCTGATTTTAGGCTATCTAACCTCGAGCTGCGACTTTTTCCCAAGGGACATTATTTCCAATATCTAAGGATTAAAAAATAAATAACAAATAAAATCATACACTAAACATCGACAAAACAGAATAAAAACTAAAACTTTCCTCTTACATCAATTTTAAAAAAATTTCAAAAATCCTTTTTATTTATAGTCAAAAAATATTTTTTTTTACTAACAGAACGAATCACAATTTTTTTTCTTACAAATATTGGTATTCTTAAATAAGTATCAACGAACAAAAAATTACAGATTTAAATAATTGTGTAAAATAGATAAATGACGCCAGAGCTCAACGTTTTGTGCTTTAATGTTAAGATAATACCAAATAATTTCGTCTAAAAATAATCGAGTTTAGTTTTAGTTTTAATGATCCACTGTGTTCCGTTCACCAAGCACCCTTTAACATTAGGTATTAAACTACTTACTAAGTTGTTGAGATCTGCTTTGATATCTTCCATATTGGAATTGGACACTGGTCCATTTTGTCTCCCAGCAACTGAGGCCAGTATTCTCCTTCTATGTCCAACTCTCTGAATTTCTAGCACTGCTGTGAGTTCCACCTCCCATATCCTCCTGACTCTCTCCATGTCGGCGTACAAGTGCTTTCTGAAGGTGTCTTGGTAAATATCGAGGCCTATTGGAAGAACATACATATTATTATCCTCTGTCATCGTGTCAGAGGCGTTGGTGTGAAGGAAAACGGTTTGAAGGGTGAGTAGGAAACTGGGGTTTATTGTCCAGGAGTGACGGACGTTTAAATCCATCCCTCCCACTGCGTTGCAAGGTAGGAAGAGTCCTGATGGGAGAGGTCAAAGGATCTCCCTCAACCGATCTCTCCCGGTCCGGCCTGTCACGCATTTGGTGGCCAGTTGCATTCACCGGAAAGACCTCGACAAACCTCTTAAATAACTCCACACAGAAAGTGTTGATTCAAGATTAAAGTGTCCAAGAAGATAATTTTGCAAAGAACAGACAATTGTCATTCTATCTAAATTTCTAAAAAGGTGACATCCCGCTAGAACTGCACAGTCTTTTGTTACACTAAACTGCGCTCTGCAGGGATTGTGCCACAATATAGGGGTCAAATTATAAATTGCAATGTTGGAGAAACAACCGGCGTTTCTTTCTTGTAATATTTTTTTAGGTAATTAAGGAAAACATAAATGTGTAGGTAAATTGACCAAAACGTACCGGTAACAATTTCGTCACGCTATTCATTTAAATAAAGGTTTTTCTTAGTCGAACAATGACCTTCTTGTTCGTCGAAGTGATTTAGGTTGGTATATCTATATAGTATATGTACCCACGTATCTGTTTAATATTCTGCGTATATTTTCAGTAGTAGCACAAGAATTTCGATAAATATAAAATATATGAAAAAGGTCAAGAATTAGATCAGCAAACTAGATGTCTTGATTGTCAAAACTTTGGTTTAGTAATTAATACTTTCATTTTTGATTTTGTACCAATATGAATAGGCATTAAGAGCATTTTTGAATAGTGCCACGCGTATATATGTAGGTGAATGAATGAAAAGCTGTTGTACCATGCTATTCGCTATGTTCTGCATACGAGGACCAGCAACGGTCCAGCTCGTCAGCACTTCGTCGTCGATCGACCGACCGTATGCGTGGCACTATTTCCAGCCATTGTATAGAACTTACCTATTGATTTCAGCCACTTATTGACTTCTTCTGGGTCAGTCTCTTTCTCTTCTTTGTTAGATATATTGTTGTTGTGGTTGTCAATAACAGGTGGAAGAGACAGGACTTCATCTATCTTCATCGGAAGGGCTTTGGACGCCTCAAGAATCTTTGTCTTCTCCGGGTCTTCGATTGCCATCTCGGAGAAGTCATTCTCTTCTATGACACCATTCTACAGAAAATATGTTCATTTTAAAATCAAAAACCATATGATAAAACAGTCAATAATCAACCAATACGTGGCTAGAGTAGACGATCAGTGGGCGGAAAGATTCGAGTTCAAATCATCTTTATTCTATTCTCTAATACATTATGAGTACCTACACGAAAGTTATTGGAATTGAATATCATTAAAAATGACAGGATAATGCGGGCCAGTGGCTGATAAACAAATCGATAAACATAGCACAAAAATCACCGCACAACACAAAACATTAAAACTATGGTCACTTGAAAAAACCTCACCACACATGATTTGGCCGTATTTGAAACAGCCTTTTTGAAAGACTTGTACTTGAGCCTGACAAAAGAGCACATCTTTCTGTAATCGACACTCAACCAGTGACAACAATTGATTCCGGCGACGAACTAAGCAAAACTAATTGAATATTTTCCAATAATATTGCTTGTTGGTCGCTTTTTGTTATCAATTCGGGACAAGGCAGTAACGCTTAATGAGTCGAAACATCAAAATCTCTGGTATCGCTGTATTTTACACTAGTTCCTACTTAAAACTCCGTAGCCTCAAGTTCTTTGTGATTGCATCGAGGTCGATGTTAAAAAAGCAAGTTATCGCGTTAAACGTTAATCGTAACTCGTAAATTTATGTAAATATTGTAGAAATAATGTTTAATTGATTTTAAATACACGACAAAGTTGTAAAAGGTCATTAAGTTGATAACAGCAATAAAATATTAAGTTTTAGTATAATTTTTATAAGGCCTCACATACGGCTAATATTAGAAGATAAGTTTAAGGTCATACATGACACATAGCATATTGGTTCATGGTACATTGCACATGACACACGACACAAGCCTAAAATAACAAAAATCAATCAAACTTACTATGAAATCCAGTTCATCATAGCCATTTCCCACAAGGTTTGCTTCGAGGTTAGACAGTCCAATAGAAGCCAGCCACGCCGGTACAGTCACTGGCTTTGTGAGCATCTGCTCTGGAGCAGGGCTTGGACTCTTTCTTAGACCACATATTAGCTGGAATTCTCGCTCCATATCGTCAGCGAAGACGCTTTCCCTGACCAGACGGGTGCCGAACGAAGCCATGATCTCTGATATCTTGGCCCACTCCTCCTAAAATACAAAAATGTGGAATGTAACAAACTATACCGTCTTTCGAATACATGCCAAACGTTTTTTTTCCGGAGGAGATCGATCATTTTACAACTAATAATTAATTGATTATTAATCATGTCTTCCTCAGGCTCCCCTTACTTCTCTACCATTAACTTTGTGTACACATTTTTACTTTTAAAATACTACATTATATCTTAATTCGACTCCGTATCTCATTGCAGTGCAAATACAAAGCGTTAAGTCGTTTCTCGGGCGTCTCCGACTTTTTCAACCGTTTAAATATCTCTCTAAACACTACTGGCACTAATAAGAAAAAACTTTGAATTTGAATATTATGTTGTGTAGTAGTAGATGTTATAGCTTAAATTTGTGAAACATACAAATTAACATTGTCCTACTCGTTATGTTATCGTTAATTTACCTTGCGGTTTTGTTAGGGTTGGCAAAATACCTTATTTATCTGACCAATTAGGTAACACCTGAATACTTAATTCCGTCAGTTAATATAAATTGATACAACATGTAATGATATCGAGGTTTCATCGTTATTAATAAAACAAAACGATACGCCAAATAAATTTAATTTCTACGAACCTGTTCGTCAAATGGACTAAGAATAGAAACCGATCTCTCCAGCCCTCCAGAAGTCGGATTGGTACCACTCTCCTTCCTATCGTGATCCTTTGGTTCTCTACCAGTCCTGTACTGCCAAGGGTCTTCAAATTCCGTCTTGCTAGACCCGCGATCAACTAAAGAAACTTGAGAGCTTTGATTAGTGTGTCCGCTATAGTGATTAGAATTCTTATTCCCTTGGTTTCTGTAAGTCTGATTCAGGCTATTTTGGCTGTTTTGAGATCCATGGTAGCTCTGGCTGAGGATGCTAGAGTTTGTGTGGGAGTTGTTGGTGACAGGGTATGAAGGGTGGTAGGATTGGGCGAGGCTGTTGGTCGTCTGCTGGGACCCTTGGTTGGTCTGGAGCCCGCCGCCATCGTACACGCTCTTTAGGGTCCTCAGGGACTTCGGTCTTTCTGCTGGGGTAGGTCGCTGGCCAACCCCGTCAAGGGTCGTGGTGGACCCCTTGAAAAGGCCTGCAACAAGAGAAAAACATAACATTAGCCAATTAGTTCAAACAAGCCGTAATTCTTTCTTTAACAGCGGGTCAAACTTTATCATTGTGAAATAACTACGATGATAGATAGATTGGACACGTAGAACGGATGGATGGAGAAAGAAGTACAAACAAGTAGAACACCTCCTTGAAGACATGCCATTATCAAGAGACTACGATACTAACTTTGGGTCATGTATTACATAAAACGATGTAGGTTAGGAGCGAAGCAAGGAGTGTATGCCCTCTGCTGACAAAGGAAATGGTTATTTAGTTACAAAAAGAATTCACAGATATGTTTAATATTGATAAGCCAAAGATGTATTTTTCAATGAACGATTGAAAAAGCTGTAAGTAAAAACCGTTACTTAGAAAGATTAAAAACACTAAATGTTTACCTTATTATTAAATGACACCGGTCAGTCAAGTAATTCACTAAAACCATCTGAATAATCAAATTTAAAAATCAACGATCGACTTTTTAGATAAGATGAAAATAAACTACCCATCTCATCTGAACACGTTAACGTAAATGAAATAATGTAAGTAATACAGCTCCATACGAAGGGACCTCTATGAATTAGAATGTAAGCATGTCAACACACCTGACAAAAACCATTACTCAAGATAACCACGTAGGTTACATTCAACGCTTTATCTGTGGCCATTGATCTCGCTTGGTCCATAGACCTTTCAAAAAATGAAACTTCACCTATTGAAATAGCTACTATTGTTAAAATGAAAGACTTGCCCAACAACTAACACAAGTTTCCGTCCATTCAATTCGTACGGGTGTGACCTTTTGTTCACTGTTTATAAATATTATGGTGAAATTACTACTGTTTTACAAAACTTTAAGATTTTAATTAATATTCATACGAAAATAATAAAAACTACCAGGCACTCCTAAGTTGTAAATATTTTTTTGGTATTAAGCAATTGAAAACGTGGAACAATAATAATGCAGCATTTGGAATTAAAATTTTAGAGCTGATATTGGTTAATCTAAAAAATCTTAAAGTCTGTGCAAATTTCCTGGGGCTAGAGCTCATAGCTCGGGAGTTTCTGCTGCTACGGACAAACACACAGTTTTAAGAACATACAAATTTTTAGTGGTTTATTTTGCGGTATTATGCCGTGTTTGCACATTTGCCCTGATGATAGACACTGTAACAATCATAAAATATTGATACCAAGTCGGACTATAAAATGTATGGTGTTTAGTAACGTGGCAAAGTTCGCAAGGAATTTAGTTAGTTTCGTCGAGCGTAACAAATACTAAGTAATGAAAATAATTATTACAGAGCAGTACAGCAGTGTAATATATATCATTGCAAACATTTTTTTTTTTTTTTTTTTTTTTTTTTTTTTTTTCTTTTCTTATTAACACATAGATATAATGATATCCTCACTGGGATCTCCCGTGCTGAGGATGTCATTTACATATTATAATTTAATTATAAGAAATTAATATTACAACAAAGTATAATGTAGTATATATATATTTTTTAAGTAATTTTAAAATAAGTAAGGTACTGTTTTTTGGTATAGTTCAGTTGATTCTGTTTTAGTCTGTGTTTGATTTCAGTAAATTTTCTATTTCAGATCTTCCTATGTTAAGTATCCAGCTTTTTATTTCAGATTTAAATGTTAAAGTGTTGAGGTTTTTGAGTGTGAGTGGTATTTTGTTGTAGAGTTTAATACTGTGATATAAGAAGCTTTTTTGCCCAAAAGTTGTATTTGTAATTATTTGTTGGATAAGTTTTTGATCATGAGATCTAGTGTTTCTATTGTACGTGTTTGTTGTTATTTCTTGTGTTTTGTGTTTATGAATGTAAATGAGTATAGTTTTAGAATATAGTTGTTTAATAGACACAATAGTGATTCAAAACAACATTGTTAGCGATTACTGTCTAAACAAGCCGTCACGACGGTGGTTGGTATTTCAACCGGTGTTTTGTGACCGATTTAGAAAGATAATGTAATATCCCGTGCCAAGATCCATCCGAACCAACGCAAGAAGAAACTCCCCCTGCTCAGGACTGTCCGGCGTCTTTAAAGAATTTGACAAAGCCTCCACAAAACATTCCATCAGAAAGTCAGTAACAACCACTACATCTAAATAACACTCCTTCAACTGTTTCACAAGAAAGACGGGAGAGGTTTGAAGGCAGGTCACACAGACAAACCACGTTCAATAAAGGAACTGCTGTAATTACTCAAGGCTAAATTTTAAACCATCTAGATATCGTGACATATTTAGCAAGAGACCGAGACTCTTCACTTATATTCGGTTCCATTTTGTGAAAAAATGGCTAAACTAACTAACTAACTAACCATCACGCCGTTTCCCCGCAGGGGTAGGCAGAGAGGACGGACCGCCAAACAACTCGGTCTTGGCACACACTTCTTGCCTCATTCACATTCATACATCGTCTCATACATACTCTTCTATTATTCTGACATGGCCCGACTCGAGTATCTGATTCACTTGATCGTGCCATGTCTTCCTCGGGCGTCCCCGACTCCTGCTACCATTCGCATTTGCATCATATATCCTCCTTACACTCCTATCTTCGCTCATTCGCTCTACATGCCCAAACCATCTAAGCGTCCGTTTCTTAATCTTACTCATTACGCTTAAATCAGCCTTGCACTCTTTGCGGATCTTCACATTCCTCACACGATCAAACATGGTTTTACCACACATACGCCTCAGGGATCTCATTTCAACAGCATTTAATCTAAATGGCAACTGAAAAAATGGCAACAAATATATAATATAATGTTTCTAATTTAACTTTTAATTCCAAGGTGTAAAATAACTGTATGGTCGAGAATTTATATATCTTGCATCTTCGCTTAAAGATATATAGTACCAAACTTTTTCAGGCCAATTTACTGTTCAGAACCTCTATGAAATCTGTCATGTTGGTAAAAGCAACTTGATTGCTTATTTAAAAAAAAAAACTGTTTTGGAAAAGGCCAAATAACCAATTTACATCGCTCTTGGGAAGATTGAATCACAACGTTATGTAAAGATGATTATTTACTATTATAATAATTATAAATAAAGGTATTGAGTGTCTAATAATAACGGTATATACTTAACAATAGTGTATTTAAAACACCATTGTCAAACCAGAAGTCACATTATGATACAGAGAAGATGAGTAGTGAGAGGACTTATAAACAGTAACAAATGGCTGTCGGTAGAAAGCGAAGTAAAGAATATAAATAAAAATATGATGTATATTTAAACAAGTTTATAGGCAGCATAACGAGCCATTTAAATAGGACATTGCAGTGAATTACAGCAGTAAGCAGTCTTCATGAATCATTGAATTGGTTATTTACAAGAGCATTGGCATTAACAAAACGTTTACACAAATATACAATGCACTCAATCAAAATGATTTATTTTGAGTAGACGTTTACTACTTCCGATATTCCTTTTCCAAATAGACAATACAGACCTCTCAGAGAATGCTACTGGCAAATTATGTTTATTAGGTGAACGATCGAAAATAAATATAATGTGTTTCTCTTCCTGCCCACAAAAGATCAATTATCAAAATCTACCTACGCAGGAACAGCAAATTTCGTCAATCAATACTATAGCCACCAACTCTGAATCGAAGATGAACATTCACATCAAAAATGACAACGATATCTTTTACGTATAACAAACATGCCTAGTTGGGTACCTAAATAAACACATTATATATTTAATCATAACTTAGGTCAACATTATTACACGCCAGCCATGTGGAGCAATTGAACAAACATAGTTGGAATATTTAAAAATATGCAGATAGGAATTTTTCACCCAATTGAATAACGTTTTGGAAATAAGGCCATGGGGAATGTATTTCTAGCTTCCAACTTGTGGATATGTAGGTTAACGAATCGATTTGATGAACGATAAAGATGGAAGATAATTTGATTTCATAAACAATGATGCAAGATCAATCAATATACTAACGAAATTATCTAAGCCTCTTAACGATTAAAATATCTGAAATAAGGTGTAGGTATTAGATACCTTTTGCAAGGTACAGAATCACGATTGTTTCTTAATGTTTTTTTGTGACATCTACGATTATTAGCTACATAAGATAGCATTATTTGTATAATATCAGCTAGGATCACACCGTCTGGGCGAGTAAATGGACTCAAAGGTTAGAAAGAAAGGTTTTTAATTCACCTAATTAGGTAAGTACTTCATTTACACTGACATTCAAGGGGTTCCCAATATGTCGATAGAGTGGCAAATGTCGCTCAATAATTACGTTTATGAATTAAGAAAAAAATAATCATATCGTTATTTTAAATTAACATCAACAGATAAAAAAATAAATATTCTGATTCTTATCTGAATGAGGCGGTTTAATGGTCAAAGTTTTGAAGAATTAAAAAAATGTTCGGACTAAAATATTGAAATATTCTTTTGTAAATAATCGATCCCCATGAAAATTAGAATAAAAAGTAGACACCATCCGCAAAAAGGTTGAGTTGGAACCTTTGACCTTGCGGGGTGTGAAAAGACGAACATTTTTCAGTTTTCGAACGTGTGAGTGTGGCTTTCTGCTTTGTAGCCACAATTTTAGTGGATGTGTAAAAATATAAAAATATTTATTAGTTTTTTTGTTTCCTTTTACTAAACACTCATTGTTTGTTTGCTTTAAAAATGTTTAATGGACAGAGTGCAGTTAGTTCCACTATTTAATGTGTGAATTAGTATCTAGTAAAACCTTAACAATTATTCAGATATTCCAGAATAATAGTCCATGAGAAGAAACTCACTGAGGTAACTAGAAGAACTATTAACAAAACACAGCCACCTCGGCGGTCACATAGGGACAGTTTCATGGAGTGGAGGGCACCAACAGCTGTAGGAAATGTGAATGATCCATCGAAATCCATTCATCTAAGGTGAAAATATTTATTCCAATCGGGAAAAAGGGATGCTTAGGTAATTGAAAACCACGTTGTTGAAACACGAGACATGACCAAACACCAATGAAAATTCACGTGAACTTTATTATTAAGACTGACTAGTGAAAGGAATAAAGTAACACACGGGATATGGTACAATAAGTCCACAGTGTTAGTACGTATGGGAACTATGCAGTAATATACAATGTAACATAGTCAGCATATTCGTTATTAATGATGTAATAGCACCAGAATTTTAAAAATTCCAACATAAAACAATACATAAATCTAAAATCAGCCTACCTTGAAGATAGGCAGAGAAAACGATAGCAACGACATGAGAAGACACTCAGACTGTAATCTTTAGCATGCCAGAGCTAAACATTATGTTGATTTTATTACCAAAGGGCTCGTAAATCTGCCTGATGGTCACGAGGAAAAGTTAATGATGTTTTATGCATATCTTGAGGTTGGCTTAAATATACAAATGGGCTGTTGTAAATCCGTTTAAGCCCGTAAGTCCTTTGGATATGGTTAGGATTTATTGACGAAAGTTTCGGATTAATTAAAGAATACATAAATGTTTTGCGCAAAGACATTCAAGTTTTATGTATGATCCTAACTGTACGTCATTTTAGATTTTTATCCTGTACTTTCCGAGTAATATAAACTGTCGGTACATCTGGTTGTCACGTTAGACAAAAGAAGCATGACTGTGGATGAATCCTATCGACTAACGGGGTCAAGGGAAATGCGGCTATTTTATAGGTTGGCTGGTCGGTGTACGGTTTCATCTCAGGTAAGTATGCATTTTACCACGACGTGGATAAGCAGTCATACATAAATAGTGTGAACACGACAATTTTTAACGTATGATATAAATATATCAATTTTACTTATTTTACCCGGCTTTCACCAGAGTTAAACTAACTTTTTTTAACAATAATTATTAAAAATATGGAATATTCTCCAATTACGCATGGCAGTTAAATCGATATTTTAATACTCAAAAGTTAGATTTACTTTGTTCTGAACTGCTAACATGCAGATAATATCACGATTGTGACGAAAACAATTTTCACCTACCAAAAACTACCCTTTTCGATATATTGACAGGTCATGCCATATTTTCCAGACAAGGCTATACAATATTTATAGGAAGGGTATTTAGATAATACAATATTTATAGGAATGGGCTTTACATTGGGTCCTTAGGGGGTTCGACATCCCAAAAACCGGTGCGTACTTATACTCGTGAGAAGGTATAAATATAGACTTCCTTCCTGAGTAGAAGATACTCTCGATATCGTTCTAGTGACAAATAATTGGCTAGAATAAAGTTTACGTATAGTTCCCATCAGGACTCGGACCATAGGCCCATAGTGCTATTTCTCATTTCACCTCATTCCTTCAACAGTAACCCGGTCCCCTTGATATTGTTCACTAGGGTTGTCATCGGATATTTGGCTACGTCTTCTAGTTACACAATATGTTTTCCTGCCTTGTTCCCATCAGGGCAGGATATTGTCACCATAGGTGCATTGGGGCCTCTTCATCCTCTTCACATATCCTGCATCTATTGGAGTTTTCCACTCTCAACAGCTGCAGGTGTCTTCTGGGGTAGCCGTGTCCCGTTAGTAGTCCTAACAATTCCCTCACTAAGTTTCTGTACATATTGAGTAGTTTTTCTAGTTCGTCTAGGGTCCAGTCCTTTTATGAGTAATTCAAATTTATCCAAAATAACAAGAAAGTGTTATAAACGAACACATTTGAATAGTAATAGAATAGAATTAAATTTGAGTGATTAGCCAGATAGGTGCTCCGCAATTATAATCTTTCGTCTTATCTGTCCTCTCACTCAATTCTTTTAACACTCCCAAATTGGGGTTCAATAGTTCCACAAACTTCAGACAATAATACCCCTTTTAGCTGAATATTTTCTTTGAGGTTGTAAGGAGTGAACAAGAGAACATGAGTCTTTAGGGACTTTTAGTAGGAGGGAGTAAAAGCAACGATTGGCAGGAATACAGACAAATCCATGATATGTGCATGATCCAGTGTGTAATCATTCCACTGTAAAACAAATCACGTTATCAACTTTCCATCCAGGTGCAAAATAGTGAAAAAAATGCTCATATATACCTGCATGCACATTGCACTACAGTTATAATAATTGCAGTCATTGAACAATAATTGCAGCAAGGATCGCTTTAGTACAGCAAAGTACAGTAGGAATTATGATTGTTCGAATAAACAATGCAACAGTACTGAGGCAGATTGTCTATTGTTGCCAGTTGGGATATTAAACAGGGCCCAAGGGCATTTCCATAGATAATAATGGCAACATTATGGTTAGCGAAGGTATTTGACTTATTAATTCAGGAGATTCGGTTCCATCGAGAGCCGCAGAACACTTAAGGCATAAGGTTAATGACTTGAAGAGAATGATTGAAAACAAAGCATTACATAACGGTACGTAAGTACCTACATACATGGAAAGATATTTTAAAAGTTTCACATCTATATAAATTATTAAATATAACCTTTAACATAACATGTATGGTAGGGTGTCCCAGGACATAAGGAAGATTTTTTTTTCATGAATTTAAATATGCATACCCTCTTATTTTATTCCATTTGATCCCAATAACTCAAAAAATAAATATTATTTTGATTAAACACCGGCAACACGTGCCGACTTGATGCCAAACAAATGGTAGAGAGTTAATATGGAAGGATCTTCAACTTTCATTTTTGTCGGATAAATAAAATTTAAAAATGCACAAATGTTCAATTATGTAGTATTTTATATTTAAAAATGGTTTATTGATTAAATTTTTTCTTCGTAGTTTGTTTTTTACAGTCAGGATAAATCTTCCCGTGTTCCTGAACGCATCGTAACAAAAATAATTTTTGTTCCTCTTCGACCGTGAGATTAAGTCATGAAAATCTTGCACTTAACAGTTCTTTCAGCTGTATCATTCACTACCCTCAGCGGCGACACCTTCTTTTTGACTTCTTGATACGAAGCATTATTTGACCACATCGTAGGGAATTCGTTAAGAAAACTGTTTTCAGACGATCAAACAAATACTTGCTCTTGACTGAAATGAAGTCGTAAATATTTTTCTCTGAAAAAAAAGTCACTAAATTATGATATGAACAAAAACCTCAATACAAAACATAATTTAAACTACTTAATAAACTTACCATACAATTTACCATCAAGATCTTCCTTCGATGGGATGTAACGTTTGTCATGGGTTGATAAATTATTTTTTTTTGATATTTCGAGCATTTTTATTTTAATTTTTTGATCCACAGCGTCGTCAAACAGCGATAAAATAGATCCTTCATCGGTCAAATACCATAACTGCTTACTGAACAGAAATAAAGCTGCCATTGAGATGTTTTCAGCATTTTTTTCTTAAGCCTTCATCGATTTCAAAAAGCACAAGTCCTGGTAAGGTGCTTTAACTGCTATAATACATTTTAGCCATGGCTTGACATAGGATGTTACTATGACATTCATACACATAATTGCCTGTGCAAACGTCTAAAAGTGTCGCCTTATCCTTACCGGTAAATTTAAATTGCGCACAAATTAATGATATTTTCAAGGAATAAAGCGCCTTTGCCATCCATCGAGCACCTGGAGGCCGAATCTTAATCTGAATCTCGCTGTATCTCCTCCTAAAACTATCACACAGAGCTCTAAAAACTCTCAATAGTCATCTCCAAGTATTTTTGTTGTCAGTGCAGTACGGTAAAAGTCAAGCAAATCATCGATTTCGTAAGCAGTTAGGTGCAATGTGAGATTTTCTCTGTAGCACTGAATTTTATCGGGATCAACATTTTTACAGTTATCTCGAAACTTTTTGAAGAGAGGTATGTCAGGACTTGTAGTCACTTGACTGATTTTTACTTCAAACGCAGCTTTTAATACCAACTATGGCTATATTTGGTATATATTGACAGTTAAATTCACTTTCCGGATATTATAGAACCAAACTTCAAGAACTTGTCAATTAGATGGCAGTTTAGAACCCTATATTTGGTGTTTTACGACTCCTATTAAAAATATACTCTTTTTAGAAGTGCGTAAATCTAACAACATCTTACCTAAACGAGTGATTTTTGTTTACTAACAAAATAGCAAGTTACTACACGCTCATCAACACGTTTGCTCGCTGGCGTCTTAATGTACAAGTACTGACATCTTTCGATGCAAGTCGGCACGGGTTGCAGTTGTTCAAAGTAAACGAAATTTTTTTTTAAAGTATTTTGTCATTATAAAAACAAAATTAGAGGGTATGCGTTCAAAAATAACAACTTTAATTTTTTTGGGACACCCTAATGTATGGGCTTTGTTATATATATTTAATTATTTTTGTTATTATAGTTTTCATTGTCAAGTTCTAGCACTATTTTAGTTGTGTTTTGAATTCTTTAAAGTTATTATTATGTTATAAATACTTGGATAAGCGCAATGACAAAATAAAATTAAAATAAATCAATTACCTAGAGCACGTTAATGCGGTTAACAAAAAATGTAATTATTACGTGTTTCGGAAAACATTTATCAAGATTACCTAGATTGTAAATATATGTTTCGTGGAAAATTTACATTACTTATTTCATATAGAATGAATGGATAAAAGCGGATATTCAGATTATTTTACTTGGAGTATTATTATAAATTGAATCGCACATTGCACTCAACAAAATAATGTGTGCGCTAAGCCATCGAAATTATTTCAAAACCGCGATGACGAATTTCTATCAACTTTTCGCATGAATGCTAAATGCAATATAATTAACTTGTTTACGTACTGGTTCGTATACTGGTAGGTATCTTGAAATATTAAATTAATCACAAACACATAAGATGTGTAATGCTGAAATAGATTACTAATCGATGTGATATTCCAAATGTAAATAGTAGGTAGGATTGTCGATGAATCACGCAGATGCGTTGTTGATATTGAATTATATCTAGTACAAAAGAGTACACAGACTGAATTGGTCATCTCTTCATCTCAATTCAATTGTATTCTCAGTGGAGGTGCCTTTGTCCTGTGTCTGTATCTGTTCTCTTGTCACCCGATGGTGACTATTTAAGGCAATTGGATCTGATTGATGAGGAACAATCATTTGTCTCAACAACCCTGAAGCAGGTCAGCGACGGCCAAACTACATCGAAACGAGACAAGTTTTTTAAAGAAAATTACAAAAAAGGGAAGGGAAGTAAATGGGGAAGGGGAAGAAGAAAAATACCTGGCTATATACACGGAGAAAAATGAGTATTGCTGATTTATTAATCCTGTTAAAAGCGGTACAGCGGGCCGTTTACTAATAAAATGTTAGTACTTTCTGAATATATCGGAACACGTGTTCATGCACCTGCGTTCGCCCAGTTAATATATAATGACGAAATGCAAAAATATGATGATTTTTATGAACATCGGAGTCGAGTTAATGCATTCATTTTACACATGAAACATTTTAAATTCATTCGTTAAGAGCCTGCAGTCCCGTTTTTTCGAAATATTTAAGATTCTGAATTTGAATAAATTAGCAATATTTTATATCAGTAATTTTTCTCCTTGTAGGTTTGGTCAACTAGCACTGCTACAGTGATGTTTCAACGATACGGATATTCAACGGTCGAATACTCTAATACTCAAGAGTATCTTCTACAGTGAAATTATCGCTATTTTGAATAGAAAACGTGTTAACTTGATGTTATAAGTTTTATCACTACTTAATATGCAGATATCGTACTCGAAAACCTAGTGGCTCCAAGTCTCTTTCATGCGCTCTAATCACCTTTTAATTATTAGTTTTATTACATGTCAAATTTGAGGATGATGTGTAGAGGATCTTTTTAAAGAGAGGAAGGAGTGAACATAGGTCTTGAAGAAGCTCATGTTGTAGGAGGGAGGAAACACAGGGGCCTGCAAATCGTCCCACAGCCGAGTTGTTGAAACGACCGAAAATAATGTATAACGAATGCGAAAATAATGTACAGTATTCTTACAGGCTTGTGCATTGAGCATGGTACACAAAAAAAACATTTTTCCACAGAAAACACACAAAGGAAGATACAAAAAAATACGGAAACGTAATTTAATAATATAACGTATATACTCACAATTACCCATGAATTCATCTGTGCACTTCGATGTATTCGTTCACCCACTTGCACACGTATTACAATGAGATAAATAAAAATATTTATCGCAATAAATTCTCACTGATAACGTGAAACACTAATCTTGGATACACCGCCAAAAATTTCCTCTATTTTTAATGATAATTCACTTAGAAAAATATATATTTTTAAATTGCATTATTTATCAGTTATCACCCGATGTTTTGACACAACCGCTAAAAACTATAAATTGATTATGAATAAACTGAATTATTTCACGATAAAATACTAATTTGATAAAATATTGGATCATGAAGTTGTTTGACGAGTTTCTATGTAAAAAGCATCACCTTTGGTATACCGAGAAACAATGCACACTTGAATTGGCATTTACAAATAAACATTACTCGGTGGTTTTGGTAAATCCCGTAAAAAATTCTTGGTACCAACGCAATGTATATTTAACCGGTTTTAAAAAAATGTTAAATTCAGCCTCACGTAAGAATAATGCAACAATGGAACTTTATATCCTTAATTTAAGACAAAAATAATATCGATGTCTAAACAATGAGTAGAGTTTTTTCACTGTTTTTTGTGTTAAAAAAAATAATTAAGGTAATTTTAATTTATTTTTATGTCGACGAGTAAAGCAAAGTTTTTTTTTTAATTCATATTTTACTTTATTTTTTGTAGAGAAATCTGACAACAAAATAATTTTTTTTTTTTTTTATATTTATCACAATGTTTATCATCAACTACACGTAAACAGGAAACAATTAATTACTAACAGACATTAAAAAAACTATTATTTTAAACGCAATAAAACGTTGTTGTCTCGTAAATTTCCAACTCAATAGTATTTGTTTGTCAATTAAATGGCATTTTATAGTACACGAAAACTAAAAACACAATTGGCAATCCTTTATTAAGTAAATATAGGTACACACGGCGTATTTCAACAATTGAAAAAAATCTTTCTTATAACCGCCACTTTAATAATCAGTATTCACAAATGTACACCCAATTCGACAACTGAAAAATTCGTTCTTAGAACTTCCTTAGTAAGTGTCTATAAAGGTACACACATAAGTGCATCATATTTGAAAAATCTGTCTTATAACCGCACACTTTAATAATTAGTATTCACAAATGTACACCCAAGAGTATAATATTTATTATAATTCGACAACTGAAAAATTCGTTCTTAGAACTTCACTTTAATTATTAAGTGTCAATAATGGTACACAAATAAGTGCATTACATTTCGACCACTGAAAACATATTATACCGAAATCGGAGTCTTCGAAAACGTATGCGCAGACGTCGATGCGCAGAGTGACTGATAAGAAGCGACAGACCACATTATTTCGCATACTGTGAACACATGTTCATGTTAATAGATTATACCAGCATACTATCTATGTGTTCTGTATTGTATTGTACGTACGTATATTCATAATATTATGTAAGTGTATAAGACCGTATTGAAGTGTGTCACATTTGATCAGGGTAATGCCAAAATATACTTAGCAAACTGTCCGCTGTATTTTTTTTTAACATTAATTCCACACAAAAGGCCTTGAGGAATACAATTTCCCTCAGGGCTCATGTCGTATTTAGCGATGCTATGTGAATAGTATTATTAAGGAAAGGATGGAGAGGATGTTCTGAGAAGGAAAATGGTATAAAGGGTGGGTAGGAATCTGGGTGTCATCTCCCGCAGTGGCTGCCGCCAAGACATTAACAATCACCACCCCCCTTGAACCCGACACCCCTGCTAAGTCACCAAATGCAGCGAACCACATAGATTGACATATGGTAGGGGTGTTGGTTTTCCAATAAACGATTCCCGGGACGAGGGTACTAATACGTGCCTCCCAAATGGACAAAACTTGTATAAAACCAAATATTGTGTTGAAGACAGAGAGTTTAGTAGAGATATTAGACAATTATCTCTAACACAAACAAACTACTTCTAACTGCAAATGCATTTTTATATTTTCAATTATCATGTTTCATCTCTTTGGCTTTTTCCTGGTTTACAAAAACATATACTTTTTATGGTTTGTAGATATTACCACTCTGGACTTGGCACATGGTTGATATTTAGTAAAGGTTTCATGCTAACTCAACACAGTGACTATTCAACACACTTTTAAAAAGTGATATAAAGTCATAAAAAAGGATGAAATTTTTTTTTTTTAACCTAACCTACATAACCTTGTTAGTAAAGTTTTTGTTTCATCACTTTCCATAACGTTATATAACTTTTTAAAGAAGTGATGAATTATCATTTTGATTTTTTATCCGGTCAACTTAGTAAAATATATTTCTGTTTTAAAAATATTAATATTATTTTATAATGTGCATTTTTGTGTACATCTTTATGTGTTTTTATGAATTGCATTACATGTGGTTGTGCATGTACAATTACATGCAGGTTATACATACGTACATGTAGATATAACCTAACTAACTCAAACCAACTAAATATAATAAATTCTTTCAACTTTAAAAGCACCCAATGACGAACTACTAAAAAGTACTTTATTGGGATTTTTCTCGTTTGTTATACCGTTCCACGATAACTGAATACAGTGACAATTCAACACACTTTTAAAAAGTGGTATAAATTCATTAGAAACGATGAAAAATATTAATTTAAACCTAACCTAACCTAAATAACTTTTTAAAGATGTGATGAATTATCATTTTGATGAGTTATCCGGTCACCTGTAATACTATATCTATTATATTATTTTATTTTTTAAATAAAAAAAGATATAAAGACACATAAAAATCATTGCATTTTGTATATGTCTAATTAATAGTGAGTTCTGGCTTCTAGAAATTTTTTGTGTGTTGAAATAATCTCGAAACGTTATTCACATTATGAGTATCGAATCATTTTTGGAAAATCATGAAGCAACGTTACCAATAACAGAAAGCGTTGCAGAAATTATAATATGCAATGCAATGACAGAACCTAAATCGATTACTTAAATTAAATCCATCCCTGATTTTGAAACAGATATCATTTCGTGACATAATAACGAAAGTCTGCTTCAGTCGGCGATGGTTTTCCTGTAGATGATTTTTGTCAAACCGCCAATCTACCAATTTCTTTTAAATCTCCCTAAAAATACTAAGAACTCACTTTTCACATCGCATCAATATCTATAGATTGCACTACCTACTAACTTATTAGCCATATTCCAAGAACACGATTACGTATTTTCTTTACCGCATTTTATTCGGGCTTTTCGTTGCATTCACATTTTCAAACTCATCGTCCAAAAAATGTATGTAGCAAAAAAGTATCTAGGTAAACACATATTTAGCAGTCCATGCTTATGAAATATAATAATTTCGATTGTCGGTGCATGGGTGAGTGATTCCTAATTGTATTCCTGCGTAGTGCGTAAAATTATTCAAGTTCAATTAACTTTTAATTTAAAAAGTATAAAATAAAGTCGCTATCCGCGTCTGTCTGTTTATGCGCTTAGTTCTTCTAAAGTATGCAATGGATTTTGATATGGTTTTCACTATCATTTAGAAAATTTCTTCCGGAAGGTTTTCATATATAGCACATGCATATTATATTTATATAAAGTAGAAAAAAATCGAAGTTTTGTAATCAAGTAGTAAACAAATATTTTCGGGCTCTTACATTGCTAACGCTGGCTAAACATTATAAGATACATCAAAATAATGTACTACGGAATTGTTTATCTTAAAAAGGCCTACAGAAAAGTCTGCGAAGGTATATGTCTATTTCTTAAGGATAACCCCCAGCAATGCTGGGTACACGTTAGCTAGTATCAGATATGCGATAAAGTATGTACCAACACCATTTTCTTAATAAATATTCGAAATGTGTATTTCTTTTATGTAAATATTTGACAGATGATTAGATGAAAAATTAATAGTGTAAAGATACGTTACTGAGACAACGCGTGTGGTTTCAATAAACTAGGTCTAATGAACATACACGTAGAAAAATGAGTGTTTCTAATTTATTAAGAATATCTTTACATTATTGGTAGTCCGGTTAGAAACGGGCTTGCAGGCCTTGACGAATGAATTAACAAGTTTCCTAATAAACTTTTAGTAAATTACGAATAAATTATCAAAAACCCGAATATTTTCGCATTTCGTCATGCTGTGTTATCAAGCCAAATGCACGTGTTCCGATGTCAGATATAGGTATAGCCTGCAATCCCGTTTTTAATCGGATTATCAATAATTTGAAGAGATTCTTAATAAATTAGCGATTCTCATTCTTATTTCATTTGAACACACTAGATTCTTTGAATGGCTATCGTTTTTTCAAAAGCGGTGTTAATGTTTTTTTCGAGTAGTTCATAATATAAAGCGTCTTGTATTTTTATAATAATGTCACTGGCGTAATTTTTCAACATTCGAAAGCTAAATTTCTTCTTTTGCAATGATCCTGATACAAATATATTTTTTATAAATACTTTCAGCTTCACAAATCCAACATTATCAATAATATTGCCCGATTTTTCTTCAGTTTTAAATTTAGTTCATCCCTGATCAGAATATGCTATGACTTCACATAAAGATACTATATTATTGTTTCAATGTCAAAGTATGTTCATTACGTTTTCCTATATCGATAGTGTTCAGAAATAATTTGAATAGGAAGAAATAAGCGAAGAAGAAACAGATGTTAAATGAGTTGGCGATAATCTGAATAAAATTATTATTATTATCAAAATAAGATATGTCTCCATTTTGAACACACTATCCATTCTATGGAGTTCGTTCATCAGGGTGATACTAATCCACGAGGTAATGAGCGAAAAATAGAAATGATGATGTATTTTGTGAATTATTGTGAAAAAATTGCATTATTCCATTGCAAGGCTTCAATAACTTAATTGATTCTACTCTCAGTTTATTGGCTTATTTCGCAAACACCATTTAATTTTTTGAATAGCAGGTAAATTCCGCCATTTAACTGCAATAAATAATTAACTTTTGAAATCATTTAATAATGTCGATCTTTTCTGCGAATTAAATAATTTCAGAAAGATATTGAGTAACTTAAGGAAACAGTTGAAAGATGATTGATGAATCAAGGCCATTGGGTTCAATTCCTGAGTAAACAGGCTTTACAGTGAAAGTGTTGATGGCACAGTTAGAAGTGCATCGATGAGATCATACATATACTGTTCCGGAAACAAGGAGGCTGTTCCGAGAACAAGGAGTGTCAATTTAGGCAATAGATGAAAGATTGTTTAATGATTCAGGAACTAATGGGTTAAATTCCTGAGTAAATAGGCTCTAGATGGAAAATGTTAATGACATAGTTAGAAGTCCATCGAAGAGGTCATACGGATACTGTTCCGGAAACAAGGAGACTAGTCCGAGGGCAAGGAGTGTCAATTTAGGCAACAGGTGAAACATTGCTTGATGATTCAGAGACTATTGGGTTCAATTCCTAAGTAAACAGACTCTACAGTAACAGTATTACTTATAAAAAAATGCCTAATACATATAGGATAGCTATAAGATGAAAAGCGCCGCATACTGCTCGGGTTAAAATCTTTACTCATAATAATACTCATGAAAGATTTTTTTATACTGGCACCACTTTGTTCCAATCCTCAAAAACACGGTCATTTTCGGATTTCGCGTTTGGTACTAATTTCACGTTTCTTCAGATGATATTTGATGTAATTGAATCGCTTCCAAATTCGGCCAATTCGATTATGCGTTCCGCATTGGTTTTGGTCAATCTATATTTCGATTTAAAATATTCCTCGGATAGTGCTGCAAATAGGTATTACTGCTTTTTTACATTCTCACTGAGCGACCGATCGATATTTGTCAAATCAACCAGATTTTTTTAATTTTTTTTTTATTGAAACATATAAACAAGATTTACAATTTTATAACAATATGAACACAAATATTTCAATCACTCTCCTAATAAAGCAGCTGCTTGTGTTTAGGAGAGGACAACAAAAATATTTTAACATTTGTTTAAATTAAACAAAAAATATTAGTAATAAAACAAAAAATAACAATAAAAGTAATAAAAATATAGGTTAGTTAATAAATGATTCAAAGAATTTAAAAGGCAAAAACATATTTCTAAACAATAAGTAAAGTTATGAGGTGGTACAAGAGTATTTTTTTTTTTTTTTTTATATTTTTCGAAGTTTTCTTCCAATCGTATATCAAGGGGTAATTTATTAAATAATTTTACACCCTTGAATATATAGTGATGCTGTGCTGTTGTGGTTCGTGCTAGTGGCACGGTTAGTCCTCCAACAGATATTATTCTTTTGCTAATATTCAATTGTGGTAAATTATTTTTACTAAAGAAATCTTTATGTATTTGTAGGAGTGCAATTTTGTCATAAATTTTTGTAAGTGGGGGAACCGGGAAATCTTGAAAAACATTTATAGTTGGGTAGTAATATGGCTTTTTTAAGATGATTTTTATTAGTATTTTTTGGATAGTTTCCAGTGGGAGTAGGGATGATTTATATGCACCCCCCCAAGCCACGATTCCATATTGTAGGACAGAGTGCGCCAGTGCATAATAAATATCTTTTAGTATTTTTAATGATACAGTATTTCTTAGTCTAAAAAATATATAGATCAGTTTTCGCATTCTGTCTACTGTGGAATTTATTTGACTTTTCCATTTGATGTTATTATCAATAATTATTCCAAGATATTTTATTTCTTTTTTACTACTAATGTTTATACAGTTTAAGTTACAGGGTTCGATTCTAAGGAGGCAATTTCTTTCGTGAATTTTTATGTTTAGATTTACATTTGAGTTATTCCCTGTTAGGCTATAAGGTATAAAATGGGTTTTTTCGACATTTAGTGTCAATAAGTTTTCGTCAAACCATAGTTTAACGATATTTATGGCATTATTAGCTGATACTTCGACCTCATTCCAAGAATTTCCTTCAATAGTTATCACTGTATCATCTGCGTAAGATATAATGTTTCCAATGATTGGGAGTTCAAAAAGTTCATTTACATATAGTATAAATAATAAAGGTTCCAAAACAGTTCCTTGTGGAATTCCAAAATCTATATTTTCTATTTCACTTAATTCGTTGTTTACTTTAACCTGTTGAGTTCTTTGATAGAGATAACTTTTTAACCATGTTTTAGCTTTGCCAGTAATTCCTATATTATTTAGTTTATTAATTAATTTTGAATGTGAGACACTATCAAAAGCTTTACGGAGGTCAATAAATATACTTAGGCACTTTTTGCCTCTATCTAATGTTTTGTAAATAAGCTTAGTTAATTCTGCAATTGCGTCTTGTGTGCTAAGTTTATCTCTGAAACCGTATTGACTAGGGTTAATACATTTTTGGTTATCTGTATAATCAGTAATTTGTTTTTTTATTACTTTTTCGTGTATTTTTGCAATGTTGGATAATAAGGATATTGGGCGGTAAATGTTTACTTCTTTTGAATCTCCGGATTTATATACTGGGATTATAATGGCTTTTTCGTAGTTAGACGGGAATATTCCGTATTTAGTACTTACATTAATTATATGCGTAATCGGTTTGGTTAGAAAATTGCAGTATTTTTTCAAGATTTCTGTAGTTATACCGTCGTATCCTGGCGCACTACCATTTTTAAGTGATTGTATTATGTTTTAAATATTTTTTTTCTGTAGTCGGTTTAAAAATTGAAAGATTGCTATTTGTTATTTTATCTTTATGTATTTCATCAGGTTGATAATTTTGGTCAATTTTATATACAAGTTTTTGACCGACGGTTGAAATTTTTAACAAAGTCCGCGATCTCCGTCTTAATACGATCATAATACGTTTCTATACCTGGGGATCGGGCGGTTTAAAAATCTGTCAACTTTTAACGTCGTAATACGGCCGGCATACGCAGTACGCATGCTCGTGATTATGAGTAACGTTTTCTGCTAACCAGTTCTTATCCCCCCGTATTATCTATTTTGAGTAAAACGGTAAATTTTTTATGGATAAATCGTGCAATGCCGTATTTGGGCATAGGAAACCTATGCAGCTGCCTAGGGCGACAATTTTTATGGAGGCGGCATTTTGCCGAAACTCTTATAACTGCGTAGTTTCCATATTTCGTACAAACTTATACAAATTAAAAATATTGCAATATTTTAAAAGTATGTTATTTCTTCGTAGTGTTTCAAATAGAGATGGCTACAATTCGCACACGAACGCTTCATATTATCAATGGTGTATTTGTCAATAGCCATAAATCAATAATGCATACCTGTTTCAAGTCGTGCCATTTTTACTGGTACTGATTTACTGATTTATTAATATTTTGGATAAAAACGATAAACTTAGTTAATCAATTATGGTATATATCGTTGAATGTGCGATGTGTGCAGTTGTAGTATATAGGCCTACTTTCAGGTGAAATACAATATTTTGTACTGAAAGATAATTTTCTTTGTCTAGGGCGGCTCACTACCCAAACACGACCCTGATGTCGTGCAATATTGCATCGACGATGTCATACACACACTATTCCGGGAACAAGGAGTGTCAAAAAATGCATGAATTTGTAAGATGCGAATGCATATAATGGGTGGTAGAGGTCGGATATAATGTGAAGACAACGATATTGCAAATTGTTTACTATAAATTCTATTATCTTAAAAATAGTGTTAAAAATACAATATCTAAAATATTGGTTAATTGGTTGAGAGGTTCAAAGTTCAAAGCTAGTCGTTGCGGATTCAATTATTTACTAGCTAAATCCTCCATCATTGCACAAGTAACGTTTTCCGTTGATTATGATGGTAGTGAAAGGAAATCAAATATTTTCAGGTTAATCGAATCCTGGAAATGTTACGCAGAGAGAATTATTGGTTTGTGGTGAAATTAGTTTCGCACGTTCATTTACGATGTAGGTACTAGGTACCCACCTATAATTGTGTTGCCAATATCAGCATTAGAGATAAAAATAATTCCTTGAATACCTTATTACTTATTACAATTAATATCTACATCGTAAAAAAATGTACCACATCTATGTAATATAGCTCTACCTCACGGTATTTACGTTTTATTTACTTACACATATACAGCTTTTCTAAAAATCGTGGTTTAAATAATACGCGGAATGTAAGGTCAGAACAGTGAAAAATTTGACTTATTACCACGGCGTTTGTTTGGTTAAAACTGTTTTAAACCAGGCTCAAGGCCGGCTTTACCACACTAATTTTAAACGGGCTTGTAAGAAGCTAATTAGTAAGACTGATAATATATTACCAAGATATAGGTAATATAGTATACATAGATACCTACTTAACACTAGTATGTGTGCGTATATACCTATTACTTCATTATAATATGTCGATGATAGATCCGGATTTCAAAAATATTATTAATTTACTATTATTAGGTATAATAGCATTTATAACTAGGTACATGCATAATGTGTACCATTCTGAGGACGGCCGTAACAGGCTGAGACCAAAACCTCCTAGATTAAAAGGCCGGGATACTCATTCAAAGCAGACTCTTAACTTGTATGGGATTGTACAAAAAGTTTGGTTTTAATTATTTTTTTTCAATTTATTCTTACTTATTACAACATTCTTAAAATGTTTTAATAAATTAAAAAAAAATTTTTTTTGGAGGTTCTCACACAAATCAGGAGGCTGATTTGATTCATTGTCCTGGCCTTGTGATCTAGGAGGTTTTGATGAGACCCGTACAGTTCAAAAATGGAATGTGAAAAAACGATTAAAACTAATTTGTTTCAATTAAATCATTTCACAAAATAAAGTTGCAAAATAACTAGAAATTAATTATTAACAATAACTGTTAGTTACTTCCAAGCTTCAACACCACTAACCAACGTGTTTCTTAGGTTTTGATGCTCCACAGCACATGATAAAAATGACGTTGAAAGAGCGGAAAATAATAACGCTGACTTACAAACTCCAGACAGAAAAGCTATGAAAAATTCAGTTAATAGATTTTATTGCGACAAACAAACAGTTTTTGTTTTTTGTTTTAGAGATAAGAAGACAAGGTTCACGATATCTAATTTGCAAAAACGTTGATCTTTTTTCAAACTAGGTAGTACATAGTAAATACCTACCTCTATTATATAATAAAAGCCTGAAATATAAAGCTTAACTTTCCGTGATGGCATAATCGGAATCATTAAACCTAATGATGACGTGCAACAAGTAACGTATCTACAACTACACCTACGTAAATACATATATTTTAAATCCAATAATAATGTTTCTCTATTGTTTAACACAATGCCATCCAATCAACATTCAATCAAAACTTGCACAGATATTCTTCGCTGAATCAAACAATAATAATGAATATGATTTAAGATTTTCACGGCCAAAAGTATTTTTGTTATTTGTTTTTGGGGTATTATGCCGTGTTGCGCTAACTCCTTCTTTAGGCTAAAGAAGGAGTTAGCGCAACACGGCATAATACCCCAAAAACAAATAACAAAAATAATAATGAATAATTGTAATTATGCTGACAGAGGATGTCTAAAAATTGATGGCACACATATAATACCTACTGGAGGTTACTATGTTGCTTTGTGCAAAAAATTCTTAGTAAAACGAACTTGCTATGTAAATATTTAAAATTCGAAGAAACAACTATGTTTGGTATTACTTCACAGAAAAATACACAACATGATAGAAACAATTATTAGACATACCCAGTAACTCGTTACATACAGAAAACAGTGAAAACAATGCCTACAATACTGAGGGTACGAAAAAAATAGATGTTTTCAGCAAGAAGAGGCAAGTACAACCAAGAAGTTACAAGAGAATTTAAAAAGAGCTTAGAAGAGGCAAAAGAGGATAAGAAGATATAAGAATAGATAAGAAATAGCAAAAAGCTTAAAAGAGGTATAAAGAGCTTAAAAGAGGCATAAAGAGATAAAAAGACGCAAGAAGAGCTTAAAAGGGGCATGAAGGGCTTGAAAAGGAAAAAAAGGAAAGTAGGATGCAAGAAGAGTTAGGAAGAGGAAGAAAGAACTTAAAAGAGGCAAAAAACGGATTAGAGGATGCACGAAAGGTATGAAGAGCTTAGAAGAGGCAAAAAGGCGATGGAAGAAGAAATAAGAAGGAGGGAAGAAGATCTTAGAATAGTCAAAAAGGGGCAAGAAGATGCGAAAAGAGATAAAAAAAGAGGATGCCCAAAGGGCTTAGAAGAGATAAAAAGGGACAAAAAGATGCAACAAGAGATAAGAAGGGGGCAAGAGGAAGCAGGAAGATAGATGGAGAAATTAATATAAGAAGAGCACACATATACAGTCAATGAATGGAAGAAGAAGTCATACACACCCCAAGGAGACAACACAATCAACGTAATTACATAACTGAGTCAGGTCATGTATGGAGCCGGTATACAGAAAAGTATAACGTATGAGACCATGTATGCATGTGAATGAAACAAGGAGTGCATGCTAAGAAGGAGTTGTGTGCCTAGTTAGTTAATTAGTTAAAACATCCGGGGTAAGTAAAAATATTGATGCAAAATACAGGTACTACGTATTAATTGCTAAATTACTGTTTGAGAAGATTCCAATTGCCGAGACGGATGAAATTAAAGATGCATGGCTGAACGATTATAAACTTATTCTTACGTAATATCCGTCTGATAAACATCTGTGTAATCACAAGTAATCAATCAGCAACCAGAATCACAATCGAGAAGAAATAACTTTTGTGGATTTATGAGAATATCTCTCGATTTAAATAATTACCTTACTCATCAATTAAATTCCACGCGTTCCTCTATAACTATAACAATTTACAAAGAAACCTTTAAATTTTAAATGTTTGGGATCTACTGACGTAGGCAGTAGACCTTGCGTCAAAAAAGTATGTTTCCAATTTTCTCTTCTTTAATAAATCAACACCAAAATTTCCTCTAATTTCAAAAGACATTAATATCATAAGTACTAACTTAAAAACCTACCGACTTAATTAGAAACCATATTAATTTATTTAAAATTTTATTTAATTTCACAATCATCACATGTTACTATCTCATTGAAAATTCGTTTTTTTAACATTCTTCAGACAGGTAGGTACCATAAAATTGAAAAAATAATGCGAATAAGAAAGTCCAAAGAAACACGACGATTTCAAAAAAGAATCTTCACTGAAACATTAAAACGACCACCATCTTCAAACCGAAGCGGAACATACAAACGTACGTTAATTTTAGCATCTAAATGTATGAAGCAGTCTTTCATGATAATATTACACGGACCACACACAAAATAAGTAAAAGAAAAGTTGTACTTATTACGAACAAGATTTCGTGAAGTGCGTATTTTTATTTGTACTTTAAAAAAATTTAAACAAAAAAAATACATTAAAAAAACGGTTGTGCTTTAAAAAATAACTTGTTCGTCACAAATGTTGATTACAAACGGGAAAAAAATGTCATACCCAAATTAAAGGGTGATAAGTGATAAAAGACCATGGCGACACCAGCGGAGGAATAAACAATGGTAACACTAAAAGGCATTCCATTGATAGCTCTTATGCAACCTCTCCCTCTTTCCCACAAACGACGAATGGAACTGAACGAGGCTTATCAACGGAGCTCTCAGCGGTATGTCCACAGTTGTGATTATCCGCCAAAATAAACAAAAGCAAGCAATAAAAACAGTGAATTTCCGGCGCATTCCGAGTGACGTCACGCGTCATCCGTCAGGCGTCACTCACACGAAACCGAATGGATATCATTATACATACAGGGTGTTAAGAGACGTATCTGACTTACTTCCAGAGTTTCCTAACATTCATTGAAGTAAAACATGTTCATGAAATCTTGATCTATGGTGACATTTTTTTTTTAAATTAAAAAACAACACTTTTTTCCACATGATGCTACTGGTCAGCCGAGTAATCGCCCCCCCCCCCCCCCCCCCCCCCGATCCAAACTGTCCAATACTTACTGATATTTTATGTTCTTAGTTGAAATTTTTTTTTTAGTCATCGGGACTAAAATGTGCCCTACATTTTTTACTCCACCTGAGTAATCACTGGTTTAAGTAAGTTAGGTACACCTCTTAACAGCCTGTATAATATTTTTTACAGAGACCGGTACCTGGGTAGGTATCTACTTGCAAATAAGCGTGTTTTGCAATTTATCAGTCTCCCTTTCGATATATTTGCCGCACATTCCGAAGAGGAAGAAACACCACCATTCAGAATAAAAATGTTGCTTGAAATGGCTTTAGCCGTGTGTGGTGACCAGATCTGAATAGCTGGGTACTTCTTAATCTTCCCCTTAACCGTCTTCTCCTATCCACCTTAAGAAATATCCCCTATTATTGGGGACCCGGACCCTTAGATATCAAGCAAAAATAATGACACTTCATCAGTCTACCTCTGGGTCGCTTCCACTGGGACACCCACTTGGTCATGTTTTTTGGGTACTGTCATCTGTCATTCTTTCGAAGTCTATCACAGTCTAACTTACCAGTTAAGTATATTACAAATGCTGTTTACTTCCTATATCTTGGTTCATTTTACTTCCTTACTTAATTTTAAAGTTGGGTTAGGTTATTCGGTGGTTTGTTTCCTTGATTTAAATAGGCACCGTATCTCACAAATAAAAGTAAAAAATTAACAATTAAAAAAAAACACCACGGCACATCCCTGAAATCTACAGTAGACGAGTTGCCTATAGATCAGATCACCTGCCGTTCCGCCGCCGCTACTTCCGGCGGCACTGGCAACTTGCTACACCGGATCTTCCGGTCTACCTTTACCTGTTCTCCTATAGAGCCTCCCATTCATCTATCACCATTACGAAGCGTATTTCCGGTTATTCTAAAAGCGATCACATCCAATTCAATGCAAATCGAATCACTGCACTGTCTGGATTTCGCTTGATTCGAGTACGTGTATCTACTACGCAACTGTGTTTACAGTGTTCAGATCATTGACAGGATTGGGTCCCATATTTAATTGATTATTAGATTACATAGACGTCATTGAAGCTTAATTGATCCAGGTACATCATAAAATAGGTACTGTTAATTCGTTGGTTCGTCAATTATTTATTATTTGGTAGGTAGTCAAGTCACTAATAAAAACTTACTAAGCGAGACAGTAAATAATAGAGGTTAGTAACTAGTAATCTACAATGGTGTGTTAAGGCGATGCCATACGCAGTAATGCGAAATCATGTGTTTTTGGTTTGAAAATTTGGTCGCCTAGAAATGTTTCAGATGCTTTAATTAAATACTGCGAGTACAATACATCTTGGCCTTTGAAATAATCGAGTATTTTTTAGATAAGTCTTTTTATAAGCCCAGAAAAAAATAATGTAAAGGCCTATGAAATCTGCTTTAAAGCTCAAAATCTCCTACTTACTAACCCATTTTCGGTTATGATTTTATTAAATAATGTGGCAAATTAAGTTATTTATAAAATGATCGAAAAAAAAAATATTTATGTCTGAACAACCACAAAATAAAATAAAAGGCTCTTTTTGGCAATTTTTTTTTCTTGCATAAATGAAAACAGGCGGATAGTGTTAAGCGGGAATTTAAACCTTATCGCCATCTACGTAAGGGTTGTTATTGATAGCGGCTCAATTAAAAATACTACACAACGTAGTGCATCGCGTTAATACCATCCCTGATGAATGGCAGTGAGGAAGGAACTGGCAGAGGAAGTCTTTGAGACGCGTGTGAGGGAAAATCACTATATTACCAATTGAGTTAAGCGTAATAAAGGGTTTAAAAAGGGACGGTTAGATTATTGAAATCGCAAAGGGAATATACGCAGTTAATTTGAATGATTGAAGTAGTCCAATCCGTTATTTCTGCCTACCTCGGCGAAGAAACGGCCTGATGGTCAGTAAAGTAAGTTAGTTAGTTAGCATTATCGATGTGAGTGTTGTGATGTTTTTTTGCATTAGCTCCACACAGGAGACCCTAAAGAAAATAGTGAGCCTGTGTCGTATTTGAAGATGCTTTGTGGAGGGTCAATAAAAAAACCGTCAATTAAAAAGAAAAACATGAAGCCAGTCCTATCTAATTTTTGGTAGATGCCTGTAAAGATACTGATAATTTCGATTTGTCGATAATAAATTACTCAATGAACAAAAGTGACACCTTTAGTCGGTAGATGTCTCTGTACCTACTCTGTTGAGAAATAATTAAATGAATTTTTAATAATTGAAAAGCACACGAATTAAATACGTGGTACTAGTAATAATTTATACCTACCCAGTTCCGCTGCTATAACTCACGATGAAAAAGACGCTAAGCAAAAAACTGCGTGGTAAAATTTAAATTGCTTTGAAAATTCCATAACGCCAGAGGTCAGATGAGAATTTTTGTAGCTTCATTCTTTTCATTTTTTATTTTATTTTAAATTATAGAAACAAACAGTACATAATTTACAGAGATGAAACAATATGCAGGAATAAGATATTTCATGTTGGTTACCTATGATATGTTTCCTTGTAATGTCTGCTAAGTGGTATGTTTATTCCTTAATTACCAGGTGACGTGTGTAGTTTATAGGTGTATGTGTGACGTGTGTAATGTAAGGGTGAGTGTTTGTGTGTGTGTCTGTATGTATGCGAATGAATAGTTTAAATTATTGACATAATGCCACGTTTGAATTTGGGCAGTGAATCCGAAAAAATGTCGAGTTTGAGTTAAGACAAATATTATTTTGAGTATGAAGAGCTCGAATTAGATGCTTACAATCCTTTATACTTTGTTTTACTTTAGGTAGGTACCTAAATACATCACTAATATTTATTGTGACAATGATGTGTCTTTAAAAAAATCGGCGATAATGTCGATAAGGAATTATCTACTGATAACATTCGAAGTCATTCACGAACATTAAAAAAAATATGAGCAAACATAATAAATATTTTTTTAAACAAATTTCATAACACTGGTCTTTATCATTATAATCAGAACGATGTACATATTTAGCAGAATAAAATAACAAGACTTGGAACATATTCGTGAGTCACGTTCATATATATAAATACTATAATGACGTACACCACGTAAACAGAAAGATGATTTCGGCACGGTTCTTAGATTCTGTATGATACCTGCTTTATTTTGGCTGGCCAGTGACAATGCGTCCTTGAAAGCAAACAACTGGTTGGTTTGCCATAAAATCTGCGATAGTTTTTATTTAATATAAAAAGAGACCGATAAACCGAAGGTAATAAATACATTTTGACAATATTAATTAAACCATAGTGGTAGATATCTACTCTCATCATCGCCCTGGTGTAAGACCACGATTCAGATTCGAAATGTTGCTTCAATTGACTTGAAGCGTGTTTGGTGACTAGATCTAAATAGTCAGGTAGGTACTTCCCACGCCCTTCAGCCTCACAAGGGCGTTTTTAATAACTCAACTTAACACGAAGTAAAAATTTTCCAGGATCATTTGTTTTTTTTTCAATTGCTTTGTATCTAAATTAGTAAAGGTAATACAATTTAGATACTGTTGTTAAAATTATAAATTGATTAAATTCAAGAAGCGTAATAAAATAAACATAAATACAAGAAGCGTAACAAAATTTTCACGTACAGTACAACCGCAAATAGAAGTCAAAATTGGCAGTTTGAAAAGCACTCTACAATTGGGGAAGCAGTAGTTCCACTGGGTTCGAACAGCTGTGAACTATGATCTTTCAACAGGGCGATACTGAGATTATCTACTAGTGTGATCGCATATTATTTTACTTCATAAACGCCTCAGGAATCTCATTGAGCAATTGAGCATTGAGTCAAATTGCAATCTCCCTCTGAAAGTTCAAAGTTTTATTGCCGTACGTTGGTAACAGAATTACAAAGCGGACGGATTATTATACGAATTATAATAAGTTAATGTGTGATGAAAATTAAGATAATAATTAAGTATAAATGACAACTTTGGTGAAATTGATAATGATGATCATGTTCACCTTGAAATTAACCAGACCTGACCGTTTTTCAGAAGCTTAATGTCGGTAATATAATGAAAAGGTACGACAAATTGGCAATTGGTGTGAAAATGTATGGATAAAGATCAAGGCAGTTTTTAAAAACCATGATGTGAAGTATGCATTATTATTATTATAACCATTTATAACCGGTATTTTTGTTTTGCTTACACTTTCATTAACACAACGAACAGTCCCGTATTGAGGCCATTAAATTCCCTGAATGATTTTTTTGTTGACCTCACAATATTAGTGATGTAGGAGTAGGTATAGACTGTTATTACAACTGTTATAATATTTGTGCCAATATTATAAAAATATGTTGGGATTATTAATTATAATGATACACGGTTCTTTATGCCACGTATACATCATTATAATTCGTGTTACGGTTCGCGTTTCGTATCGCAACTGTACACGTACCCTTAGAGATTACTTTAGATCATTGTCTAATCGTGCACAAAAAATATTTTTTTGTGCTATCTAGGTGCAAGCTGGGATGTGAGAGAGAAGTGAAGCTAATTCATGGGCTTTTACATTACTGTAATATATCTATCTCGCTCTACACAGACGAAGTCAAACACTTGCCATTTTTGTCCCACAAAGACGATGTGTATACATGAATAAAGTTAGGAGTGTGTGCAAAGATCGAGTTGTTTGGGGGGAAACAGCGTGATAGTTAGTTATTTACTATACAAGTTGTTCCTATAAGCCAGCATTGAGCGAGATTTGATTTGAAAAAAAGGTTATTTATTCATTTACTGGGTTTTTAAAGACGATCGCACTTAGGTGAGAAAAATCTAAAATATAACAAATACATATCATGCAATTTTAGTTTCGGGAGTACAATTTTAAATCCACAATTTGAATTATATATGTAATTATTGCAATTTTGTTGTGATCTTTTGGTGTTATCTCGTTATTTTAAACACACTGTGATGCGAAAATGCAATTTTAGCCATATCACGATCAAATTAGATCATGTGTATGTTTAATTATATTATTAATCCAGCCCTGAAAGTGGTTGTAGTAAAACTGTGAACGAGGAACAGGATATCAGCATTGGTATTGCAAAGGTTGCGTCAGCGTTTCTGCAAAAATTTTGCATACATCTAAATGATAAATTCTTGTAAACACATGTTTCGCCAGAAGCCAGAGTTAATTTGAAACCGACTACGCAACACACAGCCAAAATGTGCGTGCAGAATAAACAAAGCTGTATTATTTTTAGAATATAATCCACAGGAATTAGAATATGTTCGGTTCCGACATCCGCGTACACTGTGCGATATTATATGATGGGATGAGACAAGACATTTGGATGGCTTCCAATACAAATATGTACTCTGTATACAAATCTGAGTTTTGGGAGATATTCGTCAATAGACAGTGTAGTCGAATAATACGTTATATGGGACTTTTTCGTAGTTTCATAACGAGACAGTTGAAGTGGATTGGCTGAAAATGTGTCAGTCGTTTGAAATATGATGGACACTGGCTGCAACTTTTTTTTTTAAAGAGAAAGGGGCACTGGAGGTTATCCACCGCTTACCGGCCCTGGTATAAGTAACAGGTGATTACTCCTTCATGGCTCTCACTAGGATTTTTTTTTTGGCTAAACGACTCAACATTTATTATAAAAATAAACTAGACCCCCAATAAAGGAAAAGGGCAGGACCGGCAAAGGGGTTAATAAGCCAAAGCGCCGTTTAGTGCCGATCCTGGAAAAGGGTACAAAAGACAAGACATAGAAGACAGGCCACGTAAAGTTAAAAAAAAATATATGGAAATATGTAACACTGGTTAAATAGTCGAATGGAGCATCAAAGAAACAAGATATCTAGAGTTTATTTTTAAGCAAAATACTATTCGTAAATGTATTTATTTAATAAACAAGGTTTAATACTTTAATATAATTATGTATGACTTCTTCCACTTCTTCATTTGTGCAAGAATTCTATGTTTATTTTATACATTGTGGCTGCCTGCAATACCATAATTAGCTTGTTTTCTTTTAAAATATAAGTTGAAAGACTTGAAAGCCAATTCTCGTGCATAAGTATTATTTTTAAATAGTATCCGAACTGCAGGAATACGCAGCTCCGCAATGGGGGATTGTAATGTAGATAGACAGACAGAGATAGACAATTGAACGGTTGATTGTCAGTTATTGACAATCCACGCTATTGAGAATAAGTAACTAGGTTAAAACGAACGTGTTGGGTTAATTAAAATAATAGTTAGTAAATATAAACATATTGTAAATCGTCGTGTTTTTAAAAATCTCATATCATTGAAACTCCGGATGGTTCAAGGTACTGCAGAAATAGAAAACATTGAACACGTCAGAAATCATTACCGTCTGCGTCGCGTTGCCAGTAACTAATGATGCATTCAAGTAACGCGCATGTTGATAAATTTTATTGCATTTCACAGTGATTTGTCGGATTATGACTAATTTCATTGATACTTTTTTTTAAAACAATATTTGTTCAATTATTCTTTATAATATTCAACAGAAAAATAAGGAATTCTAAATTTTATTTCTCGCTGTCCATTTGAAACAAAATTATACGGGTAATATTTTATTAATCTACGTTTTCAGCCTTATCTAAATATTCATCATGTTATTCATAAAAAATGTTGGCCAAGATAATAAAATTGCAGAAATGAAGCACGAGGAATGAGGACATCCTACTATTCCTTCAATACCTCGGAATGCTTGGGAGGACACATATAATAATAATACGACGGTTAAAATCATTACTTATTTCTAATAAACTACGCAAGAGTGAAATATTGATAAAATTGTTCATGGTGAAAAATACTATGTGTTTTATTACTCTATATCATCTGGTATCTCTCCTATTAAAGGTTGGCTATCATCATAGTAACTTTCAACCCAGAGGCTGCTGCCCGAAACACGTACATGTACAATGTACATTGCTAAGCCAAGTGATACGGCGTCTCTTCCAGCAATATCCCCCCTAAACATTGGATAACCCATACAATCTCATACACTCTAATCAAATTTTGACAAATTGACGAAGAACCTTTATATCCTAAATTGGTATTAGACATACCGTTGACAGCTTCACTGCAACCCTTCTCATGACGACAAAAGCTAGGTTACAACTTACAACAAAGTTCTCGGGCGCAGGATATGGCAATACTCTACAAATACGGTAGAATAAGTAACAAGAAAAAAAAACACCATCCTTCAACATTGCTATGTGGCGTATCCGATCAAAGAGTAGGAATTTGTAGACGGATGAGCATTATCGGATCGAGCAGCTTGTAATGAATGGCTAATTGAGGTCACTGCTTGGTGAGGTCACGCGTTTGTCACGAGGAAGATGTCAGTCAAAATATTATAGCAGGAACAGAACCGTGTCGTAATCGTCTACTGTTCTAGGAAATAACTGATTCGTCAGTAGTATTAATAGGTTGGTTAATTGGAAACGACTGCTTCATTACCACCAAATTAATCAGTCGCATTATTGAGAAATGAAATACGATGTAGAGATTTAGATTGAAACATTTCAGTTGAACAATAATTTTACAACATCTTTCATCCATGAAACTGCTTTATTAAAATTTGGTTAAAATAAAGAATCTCCTGTCATCGAAACTATCGAATGTAATTTTAGCCGTACACATGACTTAAAATTAAGACATTTATGACCATGGGTACCTCTGCTGTGTTGAACTATCAAAGTAACGTCTTCGGAGTAGTTTATATGTGTTGACTGTTGACCCCACTGACAGCATTTATTGGTTTACCAATATATTGCTCCTTCCAGCACGTAAAACAAAATACGCATGCCAACCAAGTCTTTCAGCGAATGCTTAGTTCAAAAATGTTGATGGAACTGCATTTCGTAATGATTCGATAAAGGTAAAATTTTACATGACTTAGCGTTCGCTCTGTTATAACTGGTGAAAGCGGTCAAGAATCCGTTATGATCAGTTATGATGCAAGACTCTTTCATTCTCTTTCACCATCGAAACTCTCGACCCCGCTGCAATGAGAAATCCAGAATTATAGGTACAGGAAGCATTCAATTATTATCATTATTGTTGATACCGCATAGCTACCGTAAGCATTCAGGCCAAAGGCCCATTGTGCTATCTCACACGTTTCATCTCACTCCTTTGACAGACAGTAGCCCAACAACTTTGTGAAATTTACCATAGTTGACACTCTGGGTGTTTATCGATGTCTGCTGCTAACACAACGTGACTTCCAAGTCTCTGGGCCTTCTACTCATAAAGGAGGATCATAAGTACCATTGTTTTAAAGGTGTTTCTTTGAAGATTCTATAAAAAGCTTTGAAGAAACAAAACTAACCCGACGACACTATAGTCATGTAATTAAATTCATTATTGAAATTAAATCATGTTTGTAGTGTTTGCACATACCGAGTATTGAGTAAAGAAAAGTGTAGGTCAGCACATTCGCAAGGAATATGTCAAAATTACTTAGTATGTGGGAGATATTTCTAAGAATAAAAAGTGAGGCATACAGTGTGGGGTTAGCAAACTATATCATTTGGATGCCATAAGCGAAAAGCGGAACTAGACAAAAAAAACTGACGAAGTCGGTTTGAGAAGGACAAGTTATTCCGAATAAGGACTACCAAACAATATATTACTATTTTTTGTTGAAGACGACAAATTTGGAGTCGAAAAGACGCCCATGGGACTATTTGAGAAACTAATGCAGTGACTTTCAAAAATACATTGGCAAAATTGAGGGGGCGGATGTAAAAATGCAGCTTGCTTTATATCTCTATTAGAATGTCACCAAGTTCGTAGTATTTTGATGGTCTCATAGCGCTTTGGGGCAGGTCATGGTGGTATACTGAATGAAATGAGGAAATCATTGGAAAGTTTGAAATTCTGGTACTGTGAAAGGTTGTATGCTATTGAACTCAGCGATGAAGCAATAAAACTATAAATAACTCTCCCAGAATGAGTTTGTTATTACTCATGTGGAGTGTAATATGATGAATTTATTATTTCTGTCATGCAATAAAATAATGCAATAAAAAGATTTAAAAAAAGCTCATAGAATTAGTAAAATAGTGACAGACAATTGTTAAATGAAACACTATAACCCGTGCCAAAGGAACGATTGTCCCATTGGCATTAAGCATTGTATGTAAAGTTACAGTGTTTCCTTCCATAAAGAATCATAAAAAATAAATAAATTATTCTGCGAATAATCAATAGAATTTTCATGACCTACATTGAAAATCTACAACCATAAAAAAATATATAACACGAGAATGTAATTCTCCTTTTCAGTTGGGCAAAATTCATATGTAAAAGCGTTTTATAAAAAAATATAAATTACACTATTATTATACTAATTTTCAAATGAAAAACAAACGAATTTACATTTGTTTAATAAAAATATTTGCTACTAGAAGTTCAAGTTCATTGGCTAATGAATTAGGTAAGTACTAATATATTAATTATATGCGAAGTGGCTTAATGAGTTGACTCCATATAAGTTGAGCGAATAGATCTGATGAGTATTTTGTGTTATGTATGCCAAAATTAGATTAAATAATCATTATAGAGCGTGCTATTTCTGGTAGTGATCACGTATTTCGGGAAACTGTTGTTGATATTCCTTATTCTTTTTAAACAAGGTTTTCATGACCACGAACACATAACCTAATAAACATAAATACAACAAAAATGCTTAGAAACACATGCCTTGATGATGTATCAAGGCTAACCGAAACTTTGGAAAAAAACGAAATATGCGTAACGAAAACCCACAAATAACTAACATAAAAAAATGTCTTACGCCCTCATTCAAAAATCTGAACATGAAAACTGGCAATCCATCAAAAAACAGAATTGTGAGATTTGAATTAGTCATAAACATCGATGAATTGCTTTTATGATAAATCTAGCTCGCAGCATTCAAATATTTAACGCACTTTAACAGATTTGTTATTTAAAATCGTATTTCAATTGAATCTCTTGCACAATCAATCGCATTTCTATTTCCTTATTTCTTGCACCAAAATCTTATTTGCTTTGACGAATGGGTTAAAAGACTTATGAGTTAATCTATGTTTGTTTACTCGGTGTACAAACGAGTCTTGATTTCGATGGAGTGTCTTGTTTAATGGTTTAGTAAGCAGAGTAAACAGATGGAGTCGTTATCCAATTGTAAACATGTTTGATGGTACTAAGATGATAACATTTAGTGCGGGGGAAGGAACAAGCTGCCAGTAACTGTGGAACTATTGTAGAACTATGGAAGTATGTCAGGACTGACTTGAATAGTGAATGGCCTGCTTAAAATATAATATTAACGTGGCTGTGGGATGGATAGTGAGGGATCATCTATCAAATCTTTGGGACAATCATTCTTGGTTTTGATATGATCATGAACAACCTTCGATCTAACAACAGCCTCTCTGAGACACATATAAAGGTTTATTCTATTGTAACGCATAAAGATTGGTTTCTCTTTTTAACAAACAGATGAAAGTTATGATTTCTTTCTTATTCGTATCATTATACATTATTCATAATGCATCGCAAGCAAGTAAAATAGGATGTTAAAAGAAGTTTCCGAGTTCAGTATAATTTATAATGTCGACGTCCCCGTTCGGCTTGTTGTTTGATTGATTTTGTATTCTGGGTGGTTCCACTTCAAAAATACATTTAGCTTAGATTCATGTGCTTGCTATTAAAATGTATAGTACCTACCTACGTAAGAAATAATTAAAGCCCGTTTCGCTGGAGCTCACTAACAATATTCTGCGCTTAACGTATTTTTTGGGTTATAAACGGTGTGGTGCTTCCTCCTGCTTTAGCCAAAATTATCAGGGCAGATGTGTAGATTATGGCGATGGTTAGTGTTTATGTTTGCAGAGGTGCGTTTTTGGTATTCGATATTAGACGGCTACCCCAAAACTAAACGTATAAAACCACATTAAGAGGATGAAATCTTGCAACACGGTATTACTTCTCCACACATATACATATACTTCACCACAATCTACAGATCTGCCCTGATAATGGACCCTATAACGCAGTCCGAAACGTTGGCTAAAGAAAGAGGAAGCGCAACACGTCTTAGTAAACCAAGTTCAAAACTGTTCATTTTACACTTTAACCTTAGTACCTAATCTAACCCGTATATTTATAGTTATACCTACCTTGTATAGTTATAGCCTACTCGTACAAGGTGTGGCAAAAAAAAATTAGCTCTGTTTTCACGGAAAGTTAATTTTAAGGTGTACTTAAAGACATTAAGCTAAAAAAAAGACATCGGTCAAAAATTATGGCACATTCACATTATGACATTACTTTTGCCCATTATAATTAAAATCAACACCATATATTTAAAACGAAAGTTCCTATACACCTTTTGATAAAATGATCCATTTTAGGTTTAAACTATCCGAATCTGGTTGGTAACCCCAAATAACTCTAAGAGCAAATGAACTTTTTTATTTAATTTAATTGAAGAGTATTATTTTGTGAACTGCCAGTGCAAAAGATTTTCCTGCATAACATAATAGCTATTAAAAGCAAGTCGACAACCCGATGACACACGACATAATATCCCAGAAAACGGTAGCTTCTACCCAGTAACTCTCTTTCACATTTTACGCAGACAGGAACCATTTAACTGACTCGTTAATCAACTCCCAAGAAAAAGAGCTTTCGAGAAACAATGCTGCATAATTCATTCACACCAGTAAAACTTAAGACGATTATTTAAACGAACCTTATTTTAGATTGCCCGTTTTGACAGAGAAGCTGACTGGTGTAATAACAAAAAGAAATAACACTGCCTAACAAATCAACGCCAACTGACGTGCTGTCAACTTCCATTATTCCCCACACCTCTTGTACTGCAGTTTATGTATCTAAGGCTACGGCTTCTGAATTATAGTCTTCACGTGTATTTTTTATTTTACATTTTACACGGCATGGGAAACCTGACGCATGGAACTTGCCAGGATTAATAAGATGATATTTTATGTGACATTATGACGTGTTATTGTGAACTAAGTTATTATCCATGTTAATATCATACATGTTTGAACAGTGTCAATTTACCCATTTCTTTTACAAAGAACAAGATAAAATAGGTTTGAATATTTATGTACTAAGAGCTGATAGACAAAGGATAATATATATAATACACAAGTGGACTGTAGATAGTTGTGGACTAATACAAAGGAGTTCTGATAACATTGATTGCCCTGGTGTTTGGCAGTGAGGCATGGAACAAGCAGAGAAAAAAAGGCGAAATTAGACTGAACACAGTCGAATTCAAATCTCCGAGGACCACTTGTGTAATATCACATATGAACTGGAAATGGACACCTGTGTGAACGGAGAATGAAGTGTAGGGAAAATAATATATGCCGTGAAAACACAAAGAAGACAAAGCAACGTCAAATGAAATAGTCGGGTATTGATACGAGTCTGAGTAGGTAATGGAAGAGTGTATGAGAGGATGTATGAATGCGAATGAAGCAAGAAACCACCAGAACAAGATGAGGATATAATCTTGCATGACCTTGACTCATTCATTTCTCTTCTTTAGAGAGTATTCGCTGCAATTGGCAAATACCAAACCAAACAGATCCAGGAAACAACGTTGCAAGCAAAGTAGCAAATTTAGAATTAAAACACGTAGGATTCAAAGAAGTATATAATTAGAAGGGGGCAGAGTGTGTAAGCACAGTAACGCGGTGAGTAATATCGTTTGACAATAATTAAATTCCCCAAATAGAGTCCAGCAACTAATGGTCGCATAAAGCAATCAGAATAGATTCTGTGGAATGCTGGCATCATAAATCGATTTAATTGGAACCAATTGACGTCATTATCTGCCCCTTAAATTAACTCGATTCCAATGCGATAACGCCCTCGTGCTTATCAATATTCAATATTTAATTTCAATAATAATGTAATGACTCTGAATACATTTCATTGCTACTAAATAGTGGAGTTAAACAGCAAAAAACATCTGGAAATAAAAATATCTTGGTTCGCAGCTTCATACATAAATCATAACATTTGTGTTCTGAAGCAGGAAAAACCAAAATTTAAGCTAAGGGTTATTTCACAGAATTTGAACAATTCATCAACATTTAAAGTTAATATTCAAATTCTGCCAAAGTCCTATTCAAGTTCCGTTATTATTCAAATATTAAAACCAACCGACCCATGATGAAATAATAACAGTACTTGAATTTTAAATTTGATGAATTAATGTTCAAATTTTATTCAACAACCGTTTCTTAGACTAAAGACTTAACCCTTTGGAACAATGCAATTGAAAGTCAAAGTAAAAAGTTTGAACTTTGGAGTTTTCAAACATACATCTGTCAATAAAAAAGGCGCTTCGTCATATTGTTTGTTGAAGGCCGACTAGAGTAAAGGCATTGGTGGATTTTGAAGTGTAACGTGATCAAGTCAGTGCCATCGAGCAACGTCAGTTTGCAAATAGCAGCCATCGTTGTTGATATTCGTTATTACTGCTGGTTTGTGTGTTGTCTTACGGCAAGCGTATTAACTATTTTAAACAGCGAATTTACTTGGCGACAGCTATGACTTCCGAATTTGGGATTTATAACTAGGAATTACCTAGAAATTTCAACTATATAAAGTGAATTAAAGTGTTATATTTTTCATTTGTTAGGAGCAACTTGAGTACAATTCTCCTATCTGAAACCCACATTACAATATTAATGTACAAGCTATTGAAAAAACATAAAACAAATTCTTACAATTTCCTAATTTTAAATCAAGTATTCCAGCAAATTTGTTGAGCTGCAACATTCTTTTAAATGACATGAAAATGCTTAAATTGTCAAAGAGAAGGATTTTCACGGACTTGGTATTTCTGTAAAACATTCTAAATAATGCATTTCATAGTCCAGAATTGCTTGTATTGATAACCGATCGGATTCCAATAAGTAATACTTACTATAAGTCGGAATTTATTTCAGTGCAGAAATTCTGGGACTAACTATCAATAGTATTCCTCTCTGCCTAGAATACTAATGGAGGTAAATAAATACACGGAGTCAGTGGAAATTTTCAATTTATCAAATATTTAACAAATACATTTAGCTGTTACTGAAGCAGTTCAATTACATATAATAACTACGTATACTATTCATTTGTAAAAGCCTCTAAAAAGGGCGTTAATAAAGAAATAAATAATTCGACGGTCGCGTGCCCAGGTCATTAGGTTCTTTAGAATTTAGAACATATTTGTATTATTCAATAAAAAATAAAATTCAAAGCGACTATTTTAACCTCGCAGACATTCCATCAAGAGCTATATAATTTTGAAATATCCATTTCACTGTCTACAAAAAGTGCAAAGATGTCCTACTTTGTATTCCACATTATTCAAATGTTCAATAAGAATTAATGATTTTGACTAAACACATATTTTCCATATAAACACTGATCAAATAATCATGAATAAACCTCGTATTTGCACATAAAATACCAAAGAATAGAGTGACAATGTGATAAATGTTGTAATATCTTACCCAATTGATTCGTATTTTCTGGCGCCATAATCCAAGACTTGATATAAACTGATAAGACGAAATGCTTTGTCTATCTTATCTCTTCTCCACACAAACACTGCTCATAGGAGAACGACACATTGCTTAAACAAATCACCATTTAACACAACAAACACTTTTAACACATCACTGATTTACATAAAACTGTAAGAAGAAAGAATCACTATTTACTTCGAAACCACTGTTTATACCATAGACATATGAATATTAGTAGACCTGCCCTAAGTGATTAAAAGCGTATTATCCCCACTCCCCATACCGGTTCCATTGGAGCCGGCTGTGCTCGCGTATGGCCTCAAGTGAAATTTGAAAACGTGACGTCATCATTCTTGTGCGAACTATGGTCGAGGCATCATCGGTTCATTTTACGAAATAACACGGCAAAATTTTGACTTGTACTATGAAAACTTGTAAAAATAGATGTGAAAAAGAGAATAAACCCAATTGTCGTATTACATTCCATATATAAGCATTATTTTACTTTATTTTAAGCATATTCACATCGTATAATATGAATCAGTTGTTACTATCACATCGAGAAACGTCTAGACGCGAAACACAAAGCTGGTTGGTTGCTGGGAAGTAAATTATGAACATTTATAAAAGTGTCTTAACTAAATACTTAAACGAAATATTCAACTCTGAAAATAAAATCAAATTTTTTTGTCGAATTTGGACTTCGCAAATTTGTTCATAACGTGGCGAGTAATTTGCGCTCTCATGTAAAAATGTCTATTCATTCAAAAGCAGATTTTACTTTTAAGAAGTAAATGGTGATATTATAATGCGAGATGCCTATTTACTGTCAGATTGATTTATTGACGAATCACAGTCAGCTTCACTCCCTTCGTTCTTCAACAGTTGATTTTACCCCTCGCCATTATCTTCTCGTCTATTAATTCCTATGTCTGTGGTTTATACTATGGACCTGTTTTTTTGTGAAAGATCTGCGGTAGACAAAAAAATAAGATAAGATATTACTTATTATATTGATAATTATTAGAAAGAATTTTATCGTTTTTGTGACGTGCCATTTGACATTTGATGACAAAGTGGGTGTTTCCTAGAAGTTCTATTTTCGATAATTTATGCAATAGTCAAATAATTGCAGTCTTAGTACAATACAGAAATAAAGAAAAAATTGTAAGCTTAAATAAATTAACAAGAAAAAAGAATATACATATATATTGGTACAAAGTTATTATAAGAATACAGAAGAAACAAAAAAAATATTATGCGTTGATCTCTTTAAAATAAGCACTGAATTTTTTTTAATCATTACAGATTTATATTTCGATAGAGGCATGTTAAAAACATCAGCTAACATTGCATACCAGTTACCAGTGGTGTGTTATCTATTTATAACAGAATTTTAGCCTGAAACCGTAGTATGATTGTTACAATAATACATACCTTGATCTAATGGTAGGAACATGAAAGTGAATCAACATATATCAGGGCTATCCAACTAATAATTTACATTTTTCTATAAAAGTATAAGATAAAATAAAACTTCTTCTTAACTACTCTACTTAACTTCAACAATATTAATTAATGTAATAAAAACTCAATCTATTTTTTCTGAAGTAAAAAATTAATAAACCTAAAAATTTTGCGTCGGACTATTTCAATGATATTAATGTGATTATTAAAGACAGGTGACCAAATTGTAGAGTTATATTCTAGAATGTTTCTAACGAGAGATGTGTACGGAATGTTCAATGTATGAATATTTTTTAACCCTTAAATGCATACTGTTGCAAAACTGCAACATACCGTTCAAACCACCTTTAACTCTTTGGTGTATACTTAATGCATGCCGTTTTAGAATTATCAAGTTCACAGTAATGTATTTTATCGAGTGGCATCACCTTTTTTTTCTTTCGCGAATGTCAAATGTCACTTTTTCTTTAACAAAGTGAAGATTCTCGAAAATTGGTTGGAGGTTAGAATAACAGTTTGGTTTTGTGTTATTATTTTGATTTTCTTAGGTAAGTATATACAATAATACAATACTTATATGTAATAACTCGTATTTTTCCGGTACACTTATTAGTTTTGAGATTTTTTTTTAGGTTTTTTATTTTTTTTTCATACGTAAATTGTTCATATTATTTTTTATTAAATACATGGTGTTGTAAATCTGCAACAATTTTTTTATCAAATATCATTAAAAAATTACAAAAAAAAAAAATTCTTTATATTTCCTTGCATATGCATGTAAATATCTAGAAAATATATTTTTTTCCAGAAAAATTAATAAATCATGCATTTAAGGGTTAAGTGTTCGGAAATCCTTTCTATAAAACATTTTCATAGCCCTGTTAGCAATAGAAGTTAATGAGATACAAAGCGGAGTTTTTGGTAAAAATTATGCCTAGTCAAGTATTTCGACTATCTCTAAATAGTATAAAATAAAGTCGCTATCCGCGTCTGTCTGTTTGTGCGCTTAGTTTTTCTAAACTACGCAACGGATTTTGATAGGGTTTTTACTATCATTTAGAAAATTTCTTCCCGAAGGTTTACATATAAGATACATGCATATTATAGTTATGAAAAGTAGAGAAAAGTCGATGTTTTATAATCAAGTCGTAAAAATATTTACTACACTAGACTACATTGCCAACGCTACGCAACGATACATCAAAATAATGTACTACGGAATTGTATATCTTAAAAGGACCTACATAAAAGTCAGCGATGGTAAATATCTATCTCATAAGGATAACCCCCAGCAAACGCCGGGTACACGTCAGCAAGTATTGATTAAGTCAACATTGCACAATAAAAACATATATATTATTAAATGTGTAAATTGTGTTTTCAATGAAGAGTTTGTTTCTGCAGCATCATGACTTCTGGCGAGATGAATAGTTTTATTTTTATTTATTTTATATTGTAGAAATATTATAAGCGAGGAGTGTGTGCCAGGACCAAGTTGTTTGGCGGCCTATCCACCCTGCCTACTCTAAGTTAAGTTAAGATTTCTATGTTATATGCGCATGTGAGGTGAAACCCGTTGATGTTTGTTTACCTCTATGGTAAAACCATGTACGAACGCATTACTAATAATGAGATATGTTTTGAGATTTTCACGGCCAAAAGTACTTGATTATTAATTTTTGGGTTATTAAGCCGTGTTGTGTTATGTAAATAATAACGTATTTTTTCAACTTTTACATAAATAACGCGGATATTGTAATTTTAAGGATTTAATTTTATTATATATGTGACAAACTTATAATTTAATTTTTAATAGGTACACATAAGAAAGATTACATTAATTAATTAAGATAACAGATTATTATATTTCACCAACGTGTGAATATTAGGAGAAGCGAAAGAAATAATATATCAATTTGGGAGGCAGGTATAAGTACCGCCGCCCCGCAAAGATATAAATAACCAATAACCAACACCTCTGCCATAGGTCACCCCGGGTGGTTTGCTACGTTTCGAGACTTAGCGGGGGTGTCCGGGGTGAGGATTTTCCAAATCTTGGCGTTGGACGTGTCTGCCCACCAGCTGCAGGGCGGGCCGGATCGGAAGATACCGTTTGAGGAGACCCTTTGACCTCTCTTGCTGGACTCTCGCCACCCATTGCATCGCCGCCCACAGTGGGTGAGATGGGTTCATGTTCATACTTCCGTCACTCAACACACTGACCTATAGATTCCTAACCATTCCTCATACATTTTACGTTTACAAAAATTCTTCCTATCTTTAAATAAATCCTCCAAACAGCATCCCCAACTATGGCATAGACCCTTAGGGATCAAGTCTTGAATCGGTTCAAAAGACATCACTGTTTTCTGTTGCATATTCCACCATCCCTGTGTACCCCTCGTGGAAATAGCGTAATGGTTAAATAAGTACCATGAGTAAGATTCTAAAATTGATGTAACTTTACCTTCTGACGTTTCCTGGTTATCTGACCACCCCATTACTTATAATAGCTTAAACCAGTTATTTATTTTTACGATTCTGTTTGTTATGATTTATGGTATTAAACCAGCAACTTGTTTACAGGTAAACTACACGGAGTAATAAATATGTTTTAATTGCAATATTTACGGCATAATCGAATCAATTATCAAATAACAATTTGTTGATAGATCAAGATCATCAATTATTATTATAACCGCTTTGGCCAACTTGCTAAACGAGATCAACGTTTACATTAATAATGATATTATTTTGTCGTGTGGGTATCTTCGTGAAACGATTTCAAAATTGGTTCATGAAATAATAAATTATTTAATGAATGAAAAGGATCTTGCAAACATTTGTAGGATTGGCAAAGTGAGCATTGGTAACAATTGATGCGAACAATCATTTTTATTTATAAGTAAGAAACAAACAGGTTTCATGAAGATAACTATCTAATAGGAGATTTCTCTTTATAACTAATATGAAAGTAAAGAAAAAAGGAAGAGGAATGTAGGATTAGGATAGGAGATCCTCTCGACCCATTCTATCCTTGTGCATTATTTTCTGAAAGTTTTTGTCGATATTACGTTTTTGTGTTAAATATTGCGGAAATTGGGGATTTTTTTTCTATGGTTAGTTCTGAATGCCAGTAAATAAAGACAATCGGTTTGTCGTTTGGTCTTGGTGGTATGCGATTTTTTTTAAACTGGTAGGTTAAAATAGACACATTTTCATACAATTGCAAACTAGACTTATTATGTTACTAATGCATGTTGAGATTTTGATTTAATTATTCAGCAATTAAGGCCTGTAATGGGGGACTTGCATCGATATATGCAATACCATTTCAAAAGTGTTATTGAAATATTGGCGTTTTTTGTAAGTCTGGGACTAGGCGTCATAGGAAGATGTGACACGGTCAAGAGAATTAAATACCTGGGTTGGATCATGTCAAGAGTCATGTCATAACAGATAATAATAAAAATAGAAGAATAACATAATATGATAAAAATAACAGAATATGAGACAATGTATGAATGTGGAAGGAGTGTATCCTAAGGGTTGTGTGGCGGTTCTCTCTGCCTACCCCTGAGTGAAGATGGCGTGATAGTTAATAATTAATAATTGAACTAGTGTATCAATATAAACATCTCGTAAGTATCTAATTCCATGCGTTATAAATTTAATTAGGTCCACAGAACCAGTATGTAAGCAAGTTTTCTGTGCGCCGATATAATGGCATCCAGAAATAGCTGCCGATAAAGAAATAGCCCAAGATACTGAATGACATGCCGATATCGTGATCGACGCACGGATTTTATCAGGGAGAAATGTTAGCAGGAGGTAGCTGTCAGATAAGGTGCTGATAGCGTGTTACTTGGAGATAGTAATTATATCTACGAGTATTTTGGTACTTACATGATTCAATGAACGTATCTATTGTCTTCTGTTTGTTTAATATTTATGCATCATGTAATTAAACATCAAATTACACGGAGATAACTTACAGATATAACATGTTGCTGATTTATTAACAAACTCTTCAAACTAACTAACTAACTAACTAACCATCACGCCGTTTCCCCGCAGGGGTAGGCAGAGAGGACGGACCGCCAAACAACTCGGTTTTGGCACACACTTCTTGCCTCATTCACATTCATGCATCGTCTCATACATACTCTTCTATTTTTCGACTCTTGACATGGCCTGACTCAAGTATCTGATTCACTTGGTCGTGCCATGTCTTCCTCGGGCGTCCCCGACTTCTGCTACCATTCACATTTGCATCGTATATTCTCCTTACACTCCTTTCTTCGCTCATTCGCTCTACATCCCCAAACCATCTAAGCGTCCCTTTCTTGATCTTACTCATTACGTTTACATCAGCCTTGCACTCTGCAGATCTCCACATTCCTCACACGATCATACATGGTTTTACCACACATACGCCTCAGGGACCTCATTTCAACAGCATTCAATCTACTTTCATCCTTTCTTTGCCAATTCCATACCTCACTTTTATACATCAGGGTAGGTACCAGCACTCCATTGTGGACTGCTAACTTCGCTTCTTTGGACAATTTTTTGTTAGCGCTAACTGCGTTCAGTCATCCATTAATGGAGTTACCTGCATTTACTCTTCTTTCAATATCTCTGTCAGCCTTCCCATCTCCCGTAAACACAAACTCATCAAATTATTCGTATTCCTTTAAAAACGGGACTGCTGGCCTTTAACGAACCAATTTACAGGTTTATCAGTAAAACACGAATGTGGATATCGGAAAAATGTGTTATAAATATAAATTAAAATATTTTCCCATTTCGTCATTATACATATATAATAACCAGATAAACGCTGCTGATTGACCGTGTGTTCCAATATACTCGTAATATGAAAGTAATAATTATGTTTTTTAGGAAATGACCTGCTAACACCTTTTCAACAGGATTTTTATAAATTAGCACTACTCTTTTTTTCTCCGTTTAGTATTAACGAATTGAAAAAAATCATGTTAGTTGGCCCAACTTTATTATGTTTTATAACATTAGTGTGTGTACATTGTGTTATCATTTCTAATACAACTTCGCTCTATTTTTTGGAGTTAAGGCGTTTATCTCGACAAGGCGATGCACTACGTCGTGTAATATTTTAAATTGAGCTGCTATCAATAACAACCGTTACGAAGATGGTGATAAGGTTTAAATTCCCGCTTAACACCATCCGCCTGTTTTGATTTATGCAAGAAAAAAACATGGCCAAGAAGTGCCTTTTATTTTATTTTGTGGATGTTCAGGCATAAATATTTAATTTATTTTCGATCATTTTATAAATAACTTAATTTGCCACATTATACAATAAAATCATAACCGAAAATGAGTTCGTAAGTAGGAGATTTTGAACTTTAAAGTAGTTTTCATAGGCCTTATACATTATTTTTTTCTGGGCTTATAAAAAGATTTATCTAAAAAATACTCGACAATTTCAAAGGCCAAGATGTATTCTACTCGCAGTATTTAATTAAAGCATCTGAAACATTTCTAGGCGACCAAATTTTCAAACCAAAAACACATGATTTTGCATTACTACGTATGGGAATAAACTCACGCCGAAAGTTTATAAATTTTTATATGAATACTAAAGTTTACAAGCGTCCCAACAGCCCCATACTGTGTGGAACCAGTAGGACTATGACATCCTCCAATTGTGTTATGTTGTGAACTAAGGTAATGGTGAAGGGAAGGATGAGGTAAGGTATGAAACTGGCAGAAAATGGATGAAAGTACACGGAATACTGAAGAAATAAGATCCTTGAGGCGTACTTGTAGTAAGATAAATGCACGATCGTGTGAGAAATGTAGAATTTAGAAAGAATGCAAGGCTGGTGTAAACGTTTTGAGTTAGGCATGTAGAGCGAATGAACGAAGTGAAGAGAATACAATGAAGCGAATGTGATTGTTAGAAGAAGATGGGAACGCCCGAGGAAGCATCGCACGATCAAGTGAACCAAATACTTGAGTGGCACCAAGTCAATAGAAGGGTACGTATGAATGTGAATGAAGCGAAGAGTGTGTGGCGGTCCTTCTTCTCTGTCTACCCCTGCGGGGAAACGACCTGATTGTTAGTTAGTCAGGTATCTATTTAATAGAGTTCAATGTTCAAGTATTCAATATACCTTATCTTCTCCTATTTCCTGATCTCATATAATACGTCTTCCCATTCAATTCATGTCTAACGTATGGAATTTTGAAACATGGCATACTTCAAAAATAGAATGCTGTGTGAAGTTGTTTTCAATTACGGGAAAGGAATGAACAAAAGAATGCCCTTCAATTATTTCAGCTATTTCGAAGAATTCTTTTCGTTCTTCACTTCTCCCCAATTGAATTAAGTTCTTCAACTAGCTGTCTCTATAACTATTCCAACTAATTTATTTTTCTAAATTACCAGTAGGCATGCTATTTTTGTTCAACGAGGGTGCAAGCTTTTATTCGAAAGTCTGTTGCAGTTTTGTGCAAGATACAAAATAAATAAACACTGGGTAACTTGGTAACACACTTCTAATATTATTTTTGAACGCAGCTACGTTTTGTTATTACAGATTCTATTCTGAAAGGGCGGTAAACTGTTACAGATGTGATTCTTTATCAAGGCCCATGATTTTACCATATTTGGTAACAAACAGAAACCTAAATATTATCTAACTTTATCATTGGTGACTATTTATACCTGTCAAAGAACCATCAAATGAAATATGAATGTAATGTAATGTAGGTAGGTACCTACCTATATACTTACGCATTATAAAAACTAAACGAAAATAAAATATAATTTAAGAGGAAGCTACAAGCCAAAAATGTGTATATTCTTGGTATACCTTATATCGTAGGTAATAGGCATTAAAATCGCTTGACAAACGGAGTCTAGAAACATTCGATTTTAAGCAAAAAAACTTGTTTTTGCTTATTTTGTAAATAATTTTATAAGAAAGAAAAAAGTTAATCAAGTGAAACTGTCACAGATAATCTTAGCTATAAAACTGTATTTTTTTAAAGTTGCTTACTTTATGCGTTCATACATTTCTATTGAAAAAATATTTTTTGTAGTAGTTTGCATTTATATTTTTTTTATTTGCATTCTACTCAAGCGAAGCGATAGAAAATCTTCAATTTAACTAGAGCATATTTTTTGTTTTCATAATGCACACCAATTCGTTATAAAGATTAATCAAAATAGTGATTTGGCATTAAGCTTCGCCTTAAAGCATAGGTCATATAGTTTAGCATATATGACCGGTCAGTAGCTGAGTTGGCATCGCGTTTGGGTCCCACCCAGGTAGTGTGTTCAATTCCTCGACTGGCTAAGTCCTCCATCACAACACAAGCAACATTTTACGCTTACTGTGGTGAGAGTAGGAGATTTTCAAATTTATTCGTAACCTGGAAATGTTTCATTCTTTAAAAAAAATGAATTGGCGTTGATTATAATAATAATAATAATATTTTATTCCAGGATGTGGGGAGGTAAGTGCAATCCCACACGTCCCATATAGATATACATTTGTTTTGTTGAAATTAATTGTTTAAAAAAAGTAGAATTAAAAAAACCATGAGGATAATATTACGATTAAATAACGACTTATTTTATTTAAGATACTGCTTTTAAAACAGTTGAAACAAAATACACGTTGTTATCAAAACTTTGATTCAAAAGAAGCGCAGCAGGAGAAAAAAATGTTGATATACAAAAAAAAAAAAAAAAAAAACAGAATTAAGGCTGGCCGCATACATACGTTTTTTGTATTCGATTTCCGAATTCGTTTTCCGTATTCGGACATCCGAATGCACGGAATCAGTAGAAAATACATTAACTGCCGCACACGTTCGTTTTAGTTCCGAACGGAACAAATTCCTTACGCACGTTCCGAATGCGAGCCGGCGCGTTCGGAGAAACCGAATGGAAAAAACCTAATGACGTCATGTGGAATGCAGCTATTGCATACAGTTTGTTTGTGCCGACGCAAACGTACGGAAATTTCCGTTCGTAATTCAGTGTTGCCAACGGATCTTGACCTAATATCGCCGTTTCTCATACATAAGTTAGCGTAAAGTAGCCGAATTTGCTGTTAGGTGGGACATGTTTAAAATTGATAGGTGGGACATGTTTACGTGAAAATAAAAATTTCGTATGGCGTGGGGGTGGCTAGAGAATTTCAAAAAAATAAAATTTGTCCCCAGAAAATAAAAAAAATTCATGGGGAGGGTGGCTAGAGAATTTCAAGAAAATATAAAATTTGTCCCCAGAAAAATAAATTTCATGGGGGGGGGGGTTGGCTAGAGAATTTCGGGACATGTTTAAAATTGATGTTTTTGAAGTAGCTTAATTGGCGACCAGATTTTAGATTTTTTCGGCGCCGATTCTCGCTCTGAGTAGCCTAAATGTGCGATATATCGCCCTTGTTGGCAACACTGGTACTGACGTTTATACATTCCGAATGAAGAAAAACGAACGTTTGCGCTAGTCTCACGGAATTCCGAATACGGAAAACGTATGTATGCGGCCAGCCTTAATGCCTGCATGCAAAATGAAAGTATCTGGCTTTATTTATGGACGATAAAGGTGGATAGTAAGATGTACGAAGGTACTTAATGGAGAATCCAGAAGAACAAAAAAATATATACTGGACAGTCTGGAGTTTGGGGTCAGGAAACCCTGTGCGTACAAAAAGCCTTCGGTCTTTCGTTGCTTTTGTTGGTCGTGGTACCGCCGTGAATAATCTCTTGTGAGCCAGTTATAAATTTGATTATTGCAGTTGAATTATGTCCAAGTAGACGTTTATTTGAAGTGGAAAATGCAGCTCCTTCCCAAGCAATGAGACTCCGTCGCATTAACTAGCGGCGTAGTCCATTTTGACTAGCAAAGCCACAATTAGAAGTTACAGAAATAGCATTCTGTATTCGATGCGACTCGTAAATAAAGACGAAATCTGGTTGAGTCGGAAAACAGACACTAGGTACCTATGCTCAACAAGAAATCATTATTCAACAATGATTGTATTCGTATTGGCACAGAGTCAGCCTCATCTAAAGCTGTTAATTGTTTCGATAGAAAAAGAACCATTCCACCAAAAGCACCGCTTCACAAATGTATTATTAGAATATCTACCAAAAAAGAAATGTTCCCACTCATTCGGATGAAAATTGGACATTGCTCGTTTCTTCTCACCTTCAAATTTTACTCGCTTGACTTCCCTTATTGTAATAATGAAAATATTATAAAGAACGATAGTAGAAAAAGCAAAAATTAATATTTTAATATTAAATATATTTTATACCCATCACCATCAATCAGCACACTTGGGGTGATTTTCACAAACAACGGCGATATTCAAATTGATTTGATTTTAATTTAGATGTTGGCACATTATTTCTATAAAAGCCTTGTTAATTCTCTCTGTTTTATTCTATAATATTGCTTACATATTCTGTATGTTTGTGATTTACTTTATAAATATACTTTCATGTTCTTATAGGCATTGCAAAGGATATAAATTCAATATTTTTTATGATTTATTCAGTCACATTTTTAATTTACATAGTGTCTTACAAAACTGAAAAGTATTCAGTTTGATTGTAAGAAATCTCTCATTTTTACAATTTTTCAATATACAAATATCATAATTTTTTTCTAACAATTAACTTTAATTTATCCATTGATACGTATTGAATCTTGATAATAACATCACCCACGCCATATTATTATGTAAACTACCATATTATGATTATTTAAACAACGTATGTAAAAAAAAAAGTTAAATCTATGGAAAAAAAATCAGTCTTTTAAAAAGTCATATATATTTACATAAAAGGTAAAATTTGAAAAACTTACTTAAATAACTAAATCCCTTTCCATTTTGTGCCAACATGCAATTTTCTTTACTTACCAAATTTACCATTTTGACAGTTCATCCCACAAGTCCCAGCATCAAGCAAAATATATAAACACAAATATTAATCGAATATTTGGTTTTATTTATTTGCATAGAGCATCTTAAAACTGAGCGGATTGTCCGGACGCCGAACTCATTTTAACAATCGAATTATTTTTTAAGGTAACTTTTACGAGTATCTATTAATGGTTTTAATTATTTTAATAGCATTGCAAAACACCGTTGAAGTGATATTTTACACAAAAGGCAAAAGCACAATTATTATAATTCTTGATGACACATTATGCAACTTGATTGGTTCCCTTTTCTCTTTAGAAACACATTTGCATATTGCAACATGCTGTATTTGTATGCACATCATGTGGATATCAAAGAACGTGATCACATTATATCACCATTGATATTCAGATACAATATGGCAATACTTTTGTTGCCAAGAACTCGATTGATCAAAGGGTCAACGTCGCTAAACCGTGACCTCCGTTGAACTGAGAAACAAACTAATATATCAGGAATTCGATATATGTTCAAACAAATAACTTTCAAGTGCCTCACAAGGGTTAGGTATCTATGTAAACACAAAGAACATTATCTTCTTTGGTAACAAACGGAAGCACTTCGGTGTATCTCTTTGATCAGGCTAATTCCTCGTTTATAAGAAGCCCTACTTCATATCAAGTGTGAATATTTATGTACAGAGAAGTCGTCTTCTCGCTGCTAGATTAATTAATGTCCAATTGGCTAAACGACATATTAACAACAAAATTGCTAGCTTCTGAACTAGGCGAACTAAACGGGATTTACGTAATCTTTCGAAGCAGTGGGATGGGAGTTGGACACGATACTGGCAAGTCACAACAGTCAAGGTTAAAACACTATGATCGGTTGATAAGTTGGTTCCTTGATAACCTAGGGCTTTCTGTCAATAATTGTCAAGTTCGTATCAGAATCGTGACAACTGACAGCTCTTATCATAAATATGTTGGTACTGTTATAAGGGACTCAAAGGACGCCGAACTCATTTTAACCAACGAATTAGTAAAATATATTAAAAAATAAAAAGGGGGTGTATTGTTAAAGATAACCGATGCATCGGTTAAATTTAAAAAGATATTTTAATCCAGCATGTAATTTGAAGAAGGAGAATTTGAGTGCAAGAATAACAAACTAATTTTAAGATAAAGAAGACTGGTTGAGAAAGATGATAGAGAAAAGTAGCTTCCTTACTCTAACGACAACAACCATTCTCGGATGCTAACAATGAAAACTAATTAACTGCCAACCAAATCTGCTTCATTAGTGATGCCAAATGAATCTTAACTAAATGAAATCCCACAGATGGTAAGAGATAATGGTTAGAGAATCACTTTTGTGTGATCATAATTGTATTATTAGAAGCAGCAGTGGTTTAGTCATTTGGGTTTAATGTGTCTTATTTTTTACGGTTTATCTGAATATTATAAAAGCATAATTACTATTTGCAGATAAAAGTTTGTTTTATTAGATAGATAGCACCTCAAGTGAACTACGTAAATGAAGATGATTTAACTGTACTTCGAGTACAGTTAAATCATCTTCATTTATCATGTACGAGAACTTTGAAAAGTGTCCTTGAGGTGATATTATTGTGCGAAAAGGAATGCCTATATGGCTTGTATTTGGAATTCGCCAAAATATATTCTCCCTTTTGCCTTGGGACTTGAATTTATTTTCTTAAAACGGTCATAGACTATCAAAAACGTGTTAATACAATATTCAGAAAAAACCCAGTGTCTGGTAGAACAACAACTAACGATGCCTGTTATTAATATTATTATTACAACTCCGCGGTTTCATAAAATGTTTCGAGACCAGACGGTTATAAATAAATAGGTACCAGCATCCTGACTCGTGACCTCAAGAGATGTAGTGCCGTATGACCCTTATCTGTAAACAATCTATCTCCAACTGAACTTATGAAAGTGCTCACGTTACGAAACAGCGATAAAGATAAACTAGCGAAACATTTCAACGAGAAAATAAACCAGCGAAACATTTCAACGAGGAGATAATCATCAGTCTTGTCAGCTCGAGACATTGTGCCTATATCTATAATGCTTATGGTCGATGTGTTTCTCGAGCACAGCACTGCTTCACCACGTGAGAATTGTAATAGTCAATAAGTCGTGAATAATAATTAATAACATTACCAAACAGGTCTAGGAACAAGCGCACGTGCAAAGGCCTGAGGCAGGAGATTTCAATGCGGGCCTCGGGATAATTTATAATCACAATATTGGTTTCTATTTCTGTATCCATTGTAAATAAGCTGTGAATGGCAGTGTCAGATTTCACGGTCGATGGATTTGATTAAACTAAGACCTGATGCAACAGAGAGGTGGAAGCGAGTACCTATCAGACTTACAGAGTCCCGGTTCAAAGTCTAAACAATTCAATCCATTCATTTGTCGATTTCTAATCTCCCGTTGCATGCTTTAGGCCAAATTGAGAAATTTTAAACCATTTTAACAGACAAGCAACCGAAAATCAATTAAAAATCTAACTGTTTGGATGGAGAAACTATCAGTAATTTGGCAGGTAAAATAACGCACGTAAATCAATTGAAAAAAATACTAAATCAGGACCACCAACGACTTTTTATAGGGAGAAAGATTTATGGACAAATTTATATTTATTTTAAGGAAATTGACAGTTTATATTATATAATTTGGTAAAATAAAACTAATTATTCGCCGTATGAATAATGCATTTCTTATTTGATATTTATATGGATTACAAATATACCTACCTTGATCATAAAATTTGTGTACATAATAGGCTGGGCTATCTGAGAATAAAGGTTTTTAGTTTAAGAGGAAGCTACAAGTCAAAAATGTGTATATTCTTGGTATACCTTATATCGTAGGTAATAGGCATTAAAATAGCTTGACAAACGGAGTCTAGAAACGTTCGATTTCATGCAAAAAACTTGTGTGTTTATTTATTTTGTAAATAATTTTATAAGAAAGCAAAAAATGTAATCAAGTGAAACTGCCACAGATAATCTTAGCTATAATACTGTATGTTTTAAAGTTGTTTCCTTTATGCGTTCATACATTTCTATTGAAAAAAATTTTTTTTAAGTAGTTTACATTTATATTTTTATTGTGTAATTTATATATTTATATGTGTTCCACTCAAGCGAAGCGGTAGGAAAATCTTCAATTTATCTAAAGCATATTTTTTGTGTTCATAATGTACACCAATTCGTTATAAAGATTAATCAAAATGGTGCTTTGGCATTAAGCTTCGCCTTAATATTTATTTATGGAAATGAATATCAGAAGAGATGAGTAGATTTAGAAGGTCTATAAGCAGAGTAACGGTTGATTTAGATGTGTATTTGCATCGCAGTGGCGGCTCGTGACTTTTGAGTGTGATGATCAATGATGCCATTTTTTGTAGTATTAGTATTCTTGTACACGTAAAAGTCACGAGCCGCCTCTGTTAGAGTGTAGTTATTTGGGATCACAGAGCATTTGAACCACTCTTAACATGGTTTGCGAGTTATGTTGAAAAATTGTACATTTTTCATGGCTCACATTTTAGTTTTAGTGGGTGTTTTAACTGGTGTTTTTACGACACGAAGACTCAGAAATCAATTGAAGCCGTGTTCAAGAGGGCCACTTAGGGGTCTTGTTGAGTATGTAAATTTTTGGAAGAAAAAAATAAAACGTTTTGTGTTTTGAAGTTTTTTTTTGTATTTTGAACACCCGAGTCAAACACAATGTAGGGATTAAGTTTCAAGGCGATATTTTATATACCAAAGAAATGTCGCACAGGTAGAGATAAAAAAGAGATTAAAGAGAAATTTGCTGCGGACTGGAGAGACCAATGCATTGTGGAATGCAAGTAGTATGAAGAAATAACTGTAAACATATTGTAAGCTATTAATGTTCGAACATTTCACTTTTTTAAGTGCTGTGAATATGAACAATGTCAACTCAAGGTTTTGTTTTGTAATTTGTTTTGAGATCAAGTAAGTACCTATTTACGTATTTGACGTAGTCTGTTGTAGGTACCTATACACAAAATGCACATCATTCTTAGCGTACTTAGAGGTAATTTACAAAAATAGCACCCTAAAAATTAGTCTATTATATTTACAGCAGAATGGTAGGCAATCCTAACAACAAAGGGAATATCTACCTTATGAATGAAACAGAAATAACTCTAGAACGGTGAGCTCTAGCGTTATGAAATATGAACAGCTTTTCAGGAAAGACTTAAGAGCAGAACGCATTAGTATTTAGCTCACAAGATCATTTCCATCACGAGCCATACAGCTTTAACAATATATTCACCGAACTGTCAAAAAACATAAAATCAAAATCGGTTTGTTTGAAGCAGCAACAATCTCTGCCATCAAGAAATCTGCACTGTTTTTTGTCGTCAATTTATAAGCCAACGCAACTGTTTTCAGTTCGAGATGTTATTTGCATCATGAGATCATAAAAACATTATCTATTATTATTATTTATTTATTAATTTAAACGCCCTGATGGGCTTTTACATTATACATATTTTACATAATTTACTGCATAATACAGTGAAAACAGAAGGTTTGTAAAACAACAAATATACGCAATCGCTCTATAAATATGCTACACAAAAATGTCATTCAGGTATCTCTTGAACACAGGCAAACTTATATTAAATATGTCGATATTTGAGGTGAATTTGTTTCCAAGTGTGTGAAAGCGAGAAAAAGGTGCATGTATGTGATAGTTGGTACTAAAGTTATTGTTGCAAAATAATATATTTTGCCTAGTTGCTCGAATAGGTACTCTGAAATCTATGAATTGCAGGAGTTCACAAGTTAGTCTAGTTGAGTCTAGTTTGGAGTTAATAATCTTAAATAAAAAAGGTCATTTATTTTTCTTCTGTTTTCTAGGGAATGTATTTTAAGTGTATTTAGTAAGAATGTATAGTTTATGTTTTGAATAGGTATGATTGTAATAACTGTTACCTAATAAAAATTAAGCTTGTCAGCAAGTAATTACCTAATTTTCCAATATACACTCTCGATAATATTATTAGATTAATGATTGGTATTTTTTAAATTAATCTAGGCCTTCCTGTTTACGTTCATCATTATTGAACTAAGTAATAAAAAAATAATTCAGAAGAATTTTGTGGTTTGTAAACTTAGGTGGTCCGTTCGCTCCATTATTTTGGGGTAATAATAATATGATAATGTGTCTACCGTCCTCAGGTTAAATTGCACAGGTAAATGCGTACAGTTTATGGCTTCGTTGTAACCTCTCCATCTTCTCATGTAGACACAATATGTAACAGAAAGAGAGGTTACAATGTTACAATGGCGTTCTCAGGGGAAGGAAATAAGAAGAGTTATGCGGTTTTCCTTATGGCGTGAAATTAGTAATGAAGGTGGTATGAAATATTTATGCATAATTTTTTGAAATCATGAATTATTTATGAACTGCATCATTTATTCGTTGATTATGTTTATTTCAAATGCGGTATCACATGAGTCATCGTTCGGTTTTTTTCATGACTAAAGTAAAAACATTTAAAAATAAAACTAAACAGTGCACAATAGTTGAAATTTTCTAGGTTATGTAATGACGTGTTCTAACCTTAATTTTTGTAAGGCTGAAATCGGTAACGGTAAAAATAATATAAAACTTTTAAATTGTTTCAATATATCAATCTGTAAGTAATTTGAATTATTTAAGCATGTGATCAGAACGAGAGACGTAGATACTAGATAAGTACCTACTCTCAGACTCTCAGTATCGCCCTTTTTTATTTTATTTTTACGTGAATACTGCACAAGAATCTCAACTTATTCCAATCTTCTGAAGCCAGTGATACTGCAGCGTCTCTAATTACGGGTATGTTACGAGGCTGAAGTTTGTGGGGAGGGAAAGGAGATGGGAAAGAGGAAGGTAGGGTAGCACCTGGCTATCCAGGTCTGGTCACCAAACGCGGCTAAAGTCATTTCAATCAAGGTTTCGTTCTAAATGGTAGTCTTCACCAGGGCAATACTGAAAGTATCCACCACTCCGAAACGTGCCGCAAGTATACTATACATTATTTTAAATTAATAAATTATGAAAAAACACAAATCATTAAAATAAAATTTACTTGCGCACGCCGGGATTAGAACCCGCGACCTCCGGATTCATAGCCAAAGATAGTAACCACTTAACTAGGGATGCAATAGTCCTACTATCTCCGAACAGTGTCACGCCGTTGGCGCTATGGGTAAGCAGAGAAAATGGTACGCCACAAAATTAAAGTTTAGCAAAAATTCCTCGTTTCAACAGCATTTCTTCATGACCTCATGCGTTCTTCTGATATCTCGACTCTTGACACGAACCGCGTATCATGATTCACATAAACGTACTTTGGCTTCATCGGGTGTCCCCAACTTTTTACGTACACTTGCGCGTCATATATTTTTCTCCGTAACAGTGATCAATTTGACCATTGAATTCAAGTATTCCTATTTTAAAATAATTGGCTTTCGTCAAAATCGCAAATTGATATAACAATTTTTTTTATGTAAATAAGTTCTGATAAAAATACACAAGCACATAATATAAATAAACACTACACTAAATAAAACAAACAGGCTTGTTTGTATCTTTGCAACAGGATTTATAATAGTACAATAAAGTCTGTTGAACCCAAAAACAAACAATACACCACTGTCGTAAATTATTTTAAGATAAAAAAAACTGAAAAATCCGCCCCTAACTGACAAACCCCTCAACTGTTCTCAAACAGCATGTGGCATTTATGGACGAGAGTAAACAACCCTAAGTGACACACCCCCTGGTAGGCGAAAACAACCCGTATATTTAGCGAACTACCTGAGGTTTAAATTCATTTTTGCTTGTCAGAAAACAGTTCTTTTTCCTTCGTGCTGAAATGTCATAACACCTTTATACCTGCATTCAACCTGCTAAGAATTATTACCAATTTTAAATTTGAATATAGAATAGAAAGTTTTCATACCAATTTTTAAGAATAGAATTGATATTTCTACACAGATTCTTGAAAAAATCGATAAAATTAAAAACTGTTTCAAATTTCACAATGAAATGATTACACATATGACCAAAAAAATGTCACATTTAATTCACTCGAACAATAAATTGTAAAATATAAAAGTACCTTATTTATAACCGCACAATAATTTGAAATTTTTTTCGAATTAGGAACTGTTACATTAAAAAAATGTTGATATGTTCGAATTTTGAAACTCCGAACTGTTTAAAATACTATCACGTGCTTTATAATTCGTCGTTCAATAACACCGTCACGAATCCCGGACGAAATTCGAAATTGGAACGGAAGCAATCCCGATATTCGAGTTCGAACTTCCGAATTTGGCGGGTCGAATTAATAATAACGAAATATGGCGCGAATTTCGAAAAAGGAACGCGGCGCTCCAATCGACCGGAAGAAGTCAAAACTCGAACGCTGTCGACAGCTGACTAGATAGTACTCGACAAACCAGCCATGCTAATGCTAGGGATTGATAAAAATAACATTCCGCAAAAAAGCTGGCAAAATAATAAACCTGAACAGAAACTCAAAAGTATTAAAATCATCACAATATCTGATACATACAGATGTTTAAGACTTTTTGGCAAAGTGTCATCTACCTGAAAATGGTTGTAAAGATGAGATTAAGCCGAGCGTGAGTAATGTAATGGAATTTAAAATATCGCCCTGAGTAAAATTGTTTTAGTCATTTGTAAGCTTTTATGTATCGATATGTAAAGATAGTTGTATTTCTTTATTAAGTGGTAGTTACTTAATTGGTTGTTGATCTTTCGCTAGACAAAAAAGTAAGGGTTTTCTCGTTTTGTTGGTAGCAAATAATAAACCAACGCTCTGTCTAAGCTCCGTAGAAAAGGGAATTTGAAACCTTTTTGAAGGGTTGTTGATGAAAATATTAAGCAATAATAATTGTTATTGATATTTTATTCAATTAATTAATGATATGATAGCGAACGATTGTTATGATATCATAAATAAAGAATTTAATCACGTTAATCAACGGTCGAATACGTATGAGGATGTTATATTTCACAAAGAAAAGGCTTGAATATAAAATATTATATTTGAGTGTGTATCAAACACAAAGACATGGCAGTTATGAGACACTCAATTAAGCTAAACTCCACAAAAAAATCCCACTCTCATTCAAAAGTCACAATAATATTATATATAACATTTAAAACTAAAAAAAACTGGATACAAAAAAACGTAGGGACATCAGAAATATTATAGCTGAAATATGATAATGTCTTTTATGAAAAATACAAGTCAATAACATAAAATCCAACGAGGCTTTATAAAAAAATACTGCCTTGAATTTTTTTAGTAATTCTTAAATACCAAAGCAGTAAAATTAATCAACCATCTTGGAAATGTTGCAAATATATCCAGTCATAATTCAGTCATGATAATGCAATATTATACTATATAAACGTTTTACTTAATAATGCAAATAATGATGTAGCTATTTTTAATTGCGAAATTTTTATATATGCCACTCAAAATATACTAGAAATAAAGTATAGGTGAATAACATGTAAAATACTAAAAAGATACGTGATAGATGTTAGTTCTGTCGTAAGATAGTTTTGTAATAAAGAGATTCAGCTTTATTAGACACCTATTTAAAAAAAAACTCCACACTGCATCCCCAAAGATGACACAGACCCTGAGGGTGATTATTTTCCTCCTGTGTGGGGTTAATTTAATTTTTTTATTTTTTTATTAATGAATAATTTTTCTTATATAAGGGTTTTCAGAATAGCTTTGAATTATATTTGGCTGAATATTTTTATCGTATCCCTAGAATTAATTGAGGATTGGATAAAAACGCAAACTACAAAAATCAATTTAATATTGTAGTCGATGGCTTTTTTTGTTTAAATAATAATAAAATATTAAATAATGTCAATAAGACAATTCATAATATTTTTCTTCTCCTCATCAATACGGTTTGCTGTGTTGAGGCGGCCTAGGTTTGAAATAAATCGGTATATTGATTGCTTTAGAATAGGTAATAATTTTTCAAGCCAGGTTTTGTTAGTTTTTTTTTTCAAACATTATCAATGTTTTGTTTCATCCGTTTTATCTGTTACTGGTGGAAGGGAATTAAAGAGTTAATAGTTATTTCATGTAGTCTGATTGCATAATGAATGTAGCAAATATAAACTTGCCTATGAACCCATTCAATATATCTATAATGCTAAGCAAGTAACTAACTAACTAACTAACTAACCATCACGCCGTTTCCCCGCAGGGGTAGGCAGAGAGGACGGACCGCCAAACAACTCGGTCTTGGCACACACTCCTTGCCTCATTCACATTCATACATCGTCTCATACATACTCTTCTATTATTCTGACTCTTGACATGGCCCGACTCGAGTATCTGATTCACTTGATCGTGCCATGTCTTCCTCGGGCGTCCCCGACTTCTGCTACCATTCACATTTGCATCATATATCCTCCTTACACTCCTATCTTCGCTCATTCGCTCTACATGCCCAAACCATCTAAGCGTCCCTTTCTTAATCTTACTCATTACGCTTACATCAGCCTTGCACTCTTTGCGGATCTCCACATTCCTCACACGATCAAACATGGTTTTACCACACATACGCCTCAGGGATCTCATTTCAACAGCATTTAATCTACTTTCATCCTTTCTTTGCCAGTTCCATGCCTCACTTCCATACATCAAGGTAGGTACCAGCACTCCGTTGTGGACTGCTAACTTCGCTTCTTTGGACAATTTTTTGTTAGCGCCTACGGCGTTTAGTCCTCCATTAACGGAATTACCTGCATTTACCCTTCTTTCGATATCTCTGTCAGCCTTCCCATCTCTCGTAAACATACTTCCTAAATACACAAACTCATCCACCTGCTCCAAGTATTCCCCATTCACAATTATATTGCACACTGTTTTCGTACTCTCTCTTTCAAACACCATTACTTTAGACTTACTTACATTCATCATTAACTCATTCTTCATGCATACTTCGTTCATCCTAGACACGAGAGACTGTAGATCATCTATACTATTAGCAATCAGCACCGCATCATCAGCATACAACAGGCAACATACTTTAAAATTATTCAAATTCGCGCCCAATCCCACCTCTTTCAATTCTTGCATACAATTATCCATGTATAGATTGAATAACCACGGTGACATTACGCAGCCTTGTTTAACACCTTTTGTGATATCAAACCACCCCGTAAAACCACCGTTTACCCTAACACACCCTAAGTATATAACTAAGTAATAACAACTATATAACTAAGTGATAACAACTATATAACTAAGTTATAACAACTATATAACTAAGTAATTACAACTATATAACTAAGTAATAACAACTATATAACTAAGCAAGTACATCCTAAGATAGTACAAGTCAAAAACCACAACTTTTCAGGAGAGCGATTTCAAAGTATAAACTGTGCGTTCTTATATTGGGTGATTGAGTAAAACATGCCATAAAATACCATATAGATTCTTCCCTCCTGCACACAATCAAAATCAACAACCGTCTATCAAAACACCCCGAAACTTTTCATATTCCTTTCCAAAGAACCAACTTCACTTTCTCCCAACCTCCTGCGCAGATTTATCGACTATATAACATCCACCGTAATGATTTAGGACATATTTAACAATAGCCCCCAGAACTTTACTACATTTCACTTGATCCAAACTTTATTGTACAGGGTTTTCCAATAAGAGGTGTTATTTTGATATTCAATCGTAAAAGATCAATGGTTTCGTTGCTTGTGTGGCACGTAGCGCTGTCTTGTTGAAAGTAAACGTTGTCCAGATCAATAACATCCAATTCCGGCCATAAAAAATCATTAATCATCTCTCAATAGCGCAATCCATTCACCGTAACTGTTGTTCCAGCCTCATTTTCGAAAAAGTAAAGTCCAATGACTCTGCCGGACCATAAACCGCACCAAACAGTCACACGTTGAGGATAGAGAGGCTTTTCAACAATAACTCTTGGGTTTTCCAAGCCCCAGATGCGACAATTTTGCTTGTTGACGAAGCCACCGAGGTGGAAATGGGCCTCATCACTCAAAATGATTTGCATTTTATTCACTCAAGTGAATTTTAATAATTTCAATGCGTTGTTGAAGCGTGTATCGTTCCATTTTTATTAATGGCGTAGTTTCTACTTGTCAAATGTCAAAAAAATTACAGCTTCAAAAGTAACATCTACCGAAATAGCGGGATATTCAAAATAACATCTCTTATTAGAAAACCCTGTATCTTGTTTGTTGGTGTTGTTATCTAACATACTTATTGTTTTATTCTCACGTGATTTTTGAATACCGTTATTGGACGGTTGGTATAGATTATTTGTAATAATTTTATGGCTGTCCGGTGTGTGTTGTGTGCATAATAAATAAAATATCAAATGTGATGTGCACAGTAGCAAAATCTTATTCCAAAAATTACAGATGTTCAAAAAATTTGTCATATTTTTCATGTATTTAAAAAAATCAAATCCGTAAAATGTTGTCGATATCTGCATTACCCCAGCTACCGCGAGAAGATGTCTGTCTGCCGCTTCTGCTCTGAGCACGATGTCGCGACCCCAGCAGCCAAGCACCAGCATCCAACAGTCTCAACACCCAACCAGATAGTTACATAAACCCAATCTGCAACGGCCAAACCGAAATGAAGCCTGTTCATTTGTACACTCGTGATACCGAATTAAACGTTTGGTCCCAAAATTATTAGGTTGCCTAGATGACTGTCGATGTTCAATGATGATCATGATATGATAACGAAATGAAACTGGCCATTCCAAAATGAAACTGAACACAAAGGTAAAGTTAACAAATAACAGATAAAAATTAATAAATTAATTCAACGGCAAAACCCAAAAGAAATCTGTCATCATCTGAAAATTTGTGCGAGCCAAGCCACGAATTACGGGAAAGAAGCGAAGCAACCGCAAGCGGCGTTTCGTTTGACGGCCTCCGTGGTCGAGGGGTAAGGCTCTCGACTCGCAAGCCGGAGGTCGCGGGTTCAAATACCGGCTAGCGCAAGTCAATTTTATTTGATTAATTTGAATTATTTCACAATTTACTATTTGCGGCACGTTCCAGAGTGGAAGATCCTCTCAGTGTCGCCCTGGTGTTAGACCACCATTCAGAATTGAAACGTTGCTTGAAATAACCATGTTTGGTGACCAGATCTGAATTACCAGGTACTTTACCACTTTCCTCTTCCTCATCTCCTTCCCATTCCCACTACCGTCAGCCTCACAACATACCCCAATTGGGGATGCTATAGTCTCACTCGCTCCAGACGGTTGGAGGGCAGTTGGTAAACTTGTGCGGTTTCATAAAAAAAGACGAACCTGAAACTACCGTAAGATTCTGTGTGTCTCAAATACTGCAATGAGCTAGCCATTTGGAAGGAATGCCAGATGATAGGAAATGGTGGATAAGTTCTCAATTATGATATGATAACGAAAAGAAAGAGGCCTAACCTAAATGAAAAAGAAACATCAAAATGCAAAGGTTGATATCAAAGAGATATGAATAAGAATCTAACTGAGCAGAAAACATCATAATATGGTCCCGAAGACTTCGAGGTACTTTGCAGTGGAATGCATTCGAGAAGCTCTTGGCAATCGAAAATTACGGTATAATTTTAAATCCATTAAAGAGAAGGACAAATCGAATTCGTTAAAAACGTAACCGGCATTAAATTTCAAAATGACCAGGATGTTGCGAAACAAAACAAATCAAACCAAATTAAAAACTAAAAGACAAATAACCCGAATAACGAAATTTAGTTTCTCATTTTTCGGTTGTTTCGTAATGAAATATTGTCATTACAGTTATTTTGTGGTAATTACCAAAATGACCGGTGCCATTAATTGACAACAACGAGTGGAATTAATTGCAAGGAATTTCGCACTAATTGTCACTTCACTTCAATTGCTATTATTACTGTCACAATTCACAATGGACACACCGCGCACCGTGTCAATCGCGAAGCATGACGGACTACGAAATATATATTTAAAAAAATAGCTTCACGCAGGAGGCCCTTCCGGGTTTATGTTATCTTTGTGGATGCTGTATTGAAGGAGCATTTTGACGAAATTAAAAAGCCTCGGAGTGATCACGAGGAACAGGAAGAAGGAAACACAAAAAACAGTCTTAGAATTAATCGTAAAATCCACCCATTTTCGTGTGCCAAGGGGCAAATAAACCACGCACAAACTTTGGAAAAAGCACTCACAATGGGCCTCGATATTTGCGAGAGATTGATTGATAGAACACTGAACAGGGCATTTACAGAAGGGAGAATGCAAGAATTGCAATCGATGGAGGACTGAATGTCGCTAATAAAAGGAAGCAACACTAGCAATCCACAACAGAGATTTTATAACAACCCTGATCAGAAGACACAAATAAATGGAAAATAAAACATTTTATGAAATATCAAAAAGAAGCTTGATGGCAAAATGTTGTACAGCTACACGGAAGCGGAAATGTTTGATTAGGTAGGTACCTAATCGAACGTGTCAAGTTGCCTACTCAAAAAGAAGTAAAAACAATCAGGTCAACGATCACAACATAAGTCTACTATCATCACGAATGTTTATGTATTCAAACATTGTTTATTTGTGAGTGCAATTCTGAACACACCGAGGCGGATACAATGAACTCGCATTGACGCATCCTATACTTCTTGCAACGCGTCATAAATTCTGGGGCTACAAAAAATACAAAGCAGAGCAATAAATCTAATCACTTTAAAACAAACACATGAAATTTGACAATTTTAACGTAACGCGAATGTACGATGCGATTACGAGCCTTTGGACCCACAAGAGGGAAGTTGAGTCTCGGGATTATCTATTAATATGTTTTTTTAAATACGTTAGGCTGGTGCTTTGTCACGATTCGGAGTGCTGGCTCCTCGTGAATAATACCTACATAGTGAAGGTAAATTACATATTTTGAAAGGAAAATCGAAAGAATAGTCTTTGGAGCCAAACTTTGGAGGCGCAATTGGAGCAGTCCGCTCCGGGAGCCGACTTGCCAAAGTGCCAAGGAGTCAAGGAGTCAAGGAGTCACGGCGCTGATAATACCTTAACATTTAATACAGCGCCCTTGAGGTTTTACTAGCGCCAGTCGCCGTTTGCCTCGGAGCCGGCCCTGAGTGTTGAGACCAAAACATAGACGGCTGGACGGGGTGGAGATGAACACTGTTTCCTTGGGCATAAGGGAATGGAGTTAGATAGCAGTGTTGGCGTCATCTAGAGACTGCCAGGACTCGTCCAGGATGCTGATAGCGGTCATGAAGGTAATGAGATAGTCTTTGCCAAACAAATATGATTGGTAAGTAGGTATAACGTTATTTTGTTAGAAATTTTTACAATTTTATAAAACCTCGTTTATAATGAAATCTGCCAAGAGAAGGTTAATGTAATTTAACATAATAATATTTGTCAGAATCCTAAATATTGTTTTGTTTTTATCATATTTAATGATTAGGCTTTCAAGTGCCACTCACTATGAACTTGAAAGTGTGGAGGACCGAGTAGATAAGGTATTTGGTAATTAAATATTTATAATATGACGTTGAGTAAGGTCCTTCTGTTATGCTTGTGGTTTTTCTAAGCACTAAAAAGGTTGTCATTGTTATTACAAAGGTCAGTTATTATTACTCAGAAAAGTAGGTAGTGTTCTATAGAAACATATCCTAGTGAAGTTGAACCGTTTTATTTCTAGTAAGAAGTTCTTCATTGAGTGGCCAAAACTTGAAAAAATAGACTAGAAAAAAACATAAGAAAACGCCTGATCTTTTCCGCCTTATGTGGGGTGCCAATAAACAATATAACACAATAAATAAACAATTACAGAACTAATGCAGGAGATGATTATTGAAAACCGTGGCAGACGAAGACGTCATACCTAATGGCTTTGAAACTTTGGTGAACGGTACAAGTGCAGTTCCTCTGAGTTTTTCCAGACTGCAGCCTGCAGCGTGAAGATTACACAGGTGATAGCCAACCTCCGATAGGCGAAGGACACTAGCAAATACGAAGTGAAAAGCTTAGCTCTCCGAGTATAACTTACAGCAAGTTTTTTTTTAATGGCAAATTATCTAGTTCACTAACTAACTAACCGACTCACCGTTTCTCCGCAGGGGTAAGCAGAGAGGACGGACCGCCAGACAACTAGGTTTTTGCCCACACCTCTTACTTCACTCACATTCATACATCGTGTGATACACATCCTTCTGTTCTTTGGACTATTGTCACGATCCGACTCAAGTATTTGGTTCACTTGATCGTGCCATGTCTTCCTCGGATGTTCCATAATTCTTCTACCATTCGCATTAGAATCATATATTCTCCTTGCACCCCTTTCTTAGTTCATGCGCTCCACATGCCTAAACTATCTAAGCGTCCTTTTCTTTATCTTACTCATTACGCTTAGTATTAGCCTTGCATTATTCGCAGATCTCCACATTTTTCACATGGTCATTAGGGTGTCCCAGGACATAAGGAAGAATTTTTTTTTCATGAATTTAAATACGCATACCCTCTTATTTTATTCCATTTGATCCCAATAACTCATATAATAAATATTATTTTGATTAAACACCGGCAACCCGTGCCGACTTGATGCCAAACATATGGTACAGAGTTAATATGGAAGGATTTTCAACTTTCATTTTTGTCGGATAAATAAAATTTAAAAATGCACAAATGTTCAATTATGTAGTATTTTATATTTAAAAATGGTTTATTGATTAAATTTTTTCTTCATACTTTGTTTTTTACAGTCAGGATAAATCTTCCGGTGTTCCTGAACGCATCGTAACAAAAAATATTTTTGTTCCTCTTCGACCGTGAGATTAAGCCATGAAAATCTTGCATTAACTTAACAGTTCTTTCAGCTGTATCATTCACTACCCTCAGCGGCGACACCTTATTTCTGATTTCTTGATACGAAGCATTATTTGACCACATCGTAGGGAATTCGTTAAGAAAACTGGCATCTGTTTTCAGACGATGAAACAAATATTTGCTCTTGACTGAAATGAAGTCGTAAATATTTTTCTCTGAAACAAAAGTCACTAAATTATGATATGAACAAAAACCTCAATACAAAACATAATTTAAACTACTTAATAGACTTACCATACAATTTACCATCAAGATCTTCCTTCGATGGGATGTAACGTTTGTCATGGGTTGATAAATTTTTTTTTTGATATTTCGAGCATTTTTATTTTAGTTGTTTGATCCACAGCGTCGTCAAACAGCGATAAAATAGATCCTTCATCGGTCAAATACCATAACTGCTTACTAAACAGAAATAAAGCTGCCATTGAGATGTTTTCATCATTTTTTTCTTAAGCCTTCATCGATTTCAAAAAGCACAAGTCCTGGTAAAGTGCTTTAACTGCTATAATACATTGTAACCATGGCTTGACATAGGATGTTACTATGAACAGGCAAACGTCTAAAAGTGCCGCCTATCCTTACCGGTAATTTTAAATTGTGCAAAAATTAATGATATTTTCAAGGAATAAAGCGCCTTTGCCATCCATCGAGCACCTGGAGGCGGAATCTTAAATTTTCTCGCCGTATCTCCTCCTAAAACTATCACACAGAGCTCTAAAACCTCTCTATAGTCATCTCCAAGTAATTTTGTTGTCTGTGTAGTACGGTAAAAGTCAAGCAAATCATCGATTTCGGAAGCGGTTACGTGCAATGTGAGATTTTCTCTGTAGCACTGAATTTTATCGGGATCAACATTTTTCCAGTTATCTTGAAATTTTTTGAAGAGTGGTATGTCAGGGCTTGTAGTCATTTGACTGATTTTTACTTCAAACACAGCTTTTGATACCAACTATGGCTATATTTGGTATATATTGACAGTTAAATTCACTTTCCGGATATTGTAGAACAAAACTTCAAGAACTTGTCCATTAGATGGCAGTTTAGAACCTGATATTTGGTGTTTTACGACTCCTATTAAAAATATACTATTTTTAGAAGTGCGTAAATCTAACAACATCTTGCCTGAACGAGTGATTTTCGTTTACTAACAAAATAGCAAGTTACTACAAGCTCATCAACACGTTTGCTCGCTGGCGTCTTAATGTAGAAGTACTGACATCTTTCGATGCAAGTCGGCACGGTTTGCAGTTGTCCAAAATAAGCGAAATTTTTTTTTTTAAGTGTTTTGTCATTATTAAAACAAAATTAGAGGGTATGCGTTCAAAAATAACAACTTTAATTTTTTTGGGACACCCTAATGGTCATATTCGGTTTTACCACACATTCGCCTGCGGGATCTCATTTCAACAGCATTCATAGTTTCATCTTTCCTCTGCATTGCACTTCCGTGCCTCACTACCATATGTTATATCAGGGTTGGACTTAGCACTTGGATTACTATCTTCTGCTATCGCCAACTGCGCTTCCTGCATTTACCCTTCTTAAAATATTCCAGTCATGCAGTCGTTCCATCTCTCATATAAACATCTAAAATACACAAACTCATAAGAACTCTCACCCAAGTAATATTGTCAATGTAGCTTTCGGGGAAATTCAAGAAAAGACTTGCACTTGTAGAACATAGAAAATAGAATAGGGATGGTCCGATGCTATGTAGGGAACCCGCGTGCGCCTTAAAGTTTATGTTTAGACTTACGGAATTCAATACTTCGTGTGTGTGAAAGCACTATGAAACAATACATGATCTAAAAGCCCACTGGGCGTGAAATATATAAATAAATAGTTGGAAATTACGTCAAAAAAAAATAATTAGAAAATATAAGTATAAGAGTAAATACTTGAAACATATGCCCTATCTGTACAAGAAAATCGAAATAATTTATCGCAAAAGAACGGATCATGTTCGAAACATCACCAAGCTTTTATATTTACTTGATCCTTGAATGTCTTCAAGACGTAGGTTTAATTCTTGCTCCCCTTAAATCTACCCTCGACAGAGCATCCCCTGAGATAACAGGCCTCTAGGGAAAACTCAAGGTTTCCTGTCCGGAGAAAATATTTAAAAAAAGTATCAGCCTCTTAGTTACTATTTTGTCGCGATCTTCCTTCATAGTAAATTAGACCCGCACGAAGACATGACATGTGTGGTCGATAATCAATATTGCAATAAAATAATGCTCACAGGTATGTACACATTTTGTACGAGTAATGTGTCTACCGAAATGGCGTCAAAATTAAGTTTACGACTTTACAACGACTCATTGTCCCACGGCAGATGCAGTGATGAATGTTGATGAACGTGAAAAGTCACGCGAACTGAAACGTCAGAACGTCAGAAAGATTGTCATATACACATAGAAACATTTTTATTTGCAATAGGTGTCGTCGCTCCCCCAACTTCTTTGAAGTTCTTGGTAGATAAAATTATTGATCAGGGCATTATTTGGACCATAACAATACCATTTAAAAAAAAATTATACTTCGTTTTATATTTTACTAATGGTGTTCATTCGAAAGGTAATTCTGATTCTCGCTCTACTTATTAGTTTAATATTTATTTATTTATTTATATTTATTTTATATTATAGAAACAAACAGTACATGATTTACAGAGATGAAACAATATACAGGAATAAGATACTTCATGTTGTGTACCTATGATATGTTTCCTTGGAATGTCTGCTAAGTGGTATGTTTATTCCTTAATTACCAGGTGACTTGTGTAGTTTATAGGTGTGTGTGTGACGTGTGTAATGTATGTGTGAGTGTTTGTGTGTGTGTGTGTGTGTCTGTATGTATGCGCATTGAATTCTTTAAATTAATGACATGATGCCACGTTTGAATTTGGGCAGTGAATCCGAAAAAATGTCAATGTTAGAGTTAAGACAAATATTATTTAGAGTATGAAGAGCTCGGTTAATTGTCGAATTAGATGCTGCATTTGTTTTATAATTTAGCGTGTGGAATAGCACTGTATGTCGTGTACGTCTCAAAGGTATGTTAAAATTAATAAGGGACAGAAGTTCAGTACATTAGTATTATACTCGTACAAAAATATAATTATGTGTATTATAAACAAAATTGACAATATTTGGTTTTGAAGGCAAATATTTTATAAATCCTCTCAGCTTCACAAATCTTACAATTATAATAACCTGTAATGACCCAATCCTACAATCATAATAAGTATGCGTTAGTAGGATCGCAAAAACCTAAAACAATGTTTTACAAAACCTAATTGAATTGGTTTGGCAGCCTACCTACGTGCACACTCATCGTCAATTAAAGATGCAAATTTGCATGGAAATGAAAAACGTCACCATCCTTTGTGAACTCCGCAGCTTACAGGATGTGTTACTTTACTAATTTAATTGTACTAGATTATTATGCCATTACGCTGTCCCCCACATACTTCTGATTCTTCCAAATTCACACATCGAATCTTTACATGACGCGACTTAAGTATTTGATTGATTCAATTGATGGTGACATGTCTTCCTGGGACTTTTCAACTACTCATTAGGATGTTCTCCTGATACTACTTTCTCCATCCATTTGTTCTACGTGTGTTAGCCATCAATGCTTTCTTAGTTCATTTACATTCTGTTCATCGCGTATCGTCACATACGTAATTTGCTATTATTATAATTCTTGATGATTCAACGATTTAATTGAATTTACTTGATTGTGCATTGTCTACCTGGAACGTCCTGTCTTTTTCTTCGATCGCATCATATATTATATTCTCATGACAATCCTTTCTTTATCCATCCGCTACACGTTTAATTTATTTTGGACCATTATTTTTTTCTGTGAATAACGCACAATAGTTTCAACTATTCGGAGCCAGTGGGACTATGGATTCCAGAATCGGGGTATGGTTGGAGTTTGTGTGCCCTTTGGGAGCTTATCAAGCACTAAGCTATCGTGGACTGTTGTGTCATCCGCGTAAAATGATTTGGTGCACACGATAAAGTGTATTTTGTGTGGAACAAAAACAAAGTCGGATACATAATAGATCCCTGTGGGATGCCAGTATTTATTTAGTGTGAGAAAAATGTCGATTGGTCGGTCTTCAAATTAGTTGTACAAACAGAGCAGTGTTCAAATTTAGAACTTAATTTAAAAACCGAACAAAGTCATTGCATAACGCGTTTTAGACCACAAGTTGACAATACTCCATTGTTATGGTAAATGCAAATATCTGAGGTGGTTCTCGACTGAAGTATTCATAATGAAAGGCTCATAAATAATTTATGACGTCTAATTGTACCTACATACCTACAAATAACAGGCAGTCATACAATTTTTTTTAAAATTATAAAATATGGCAATATCTGAATTCCTTCTACTACCACCGTATAAGCCTATAATATTTCTTATGCAATGGAGAACTTGCCTAGCAGAAGATAGACTTTAAATTTGTTTGTACGTTCCGTTTCCTTTTCAAGATGGTGTTAGAAGATTATTTTTTAAATCATGTTAATTTTGACTTTCTCGCTCGTATTCTTTCAAAATAATGATATTTACCTGCATGAAGAAAGTCGGAAAAGAATTATTGTCATTGATACAGTGAAGTTCCATAAATTGCTGATGATAGAAATGAGATCCCTGAGGCGTACGTGTGGTAAAACCAAGTATAATCGTGCGAAAAATGTGTAGATCCGCAAATAATGCAAGGCTGATGTAAGCGTAGTGAATGAAATAAAGAAAGGGACGCTCATATGGTTATGGCATGTAGAGCGAATGAACGAAGAAAGGAGTGTAATGAGAATATATAACGCAAATGTGAACGGTAGAAGAAGTCTAGGACGCCCGAGTAAAACATGGCACGATCAAGTGAATTAAATAATGGTGTCGGGCCATGTCAATAAGTATATTAGCACGTAGATAATATAATATTATTATAGTAGCTTAAGAATAGGTATATACCAAATATAAAATTTTATAGCTAAATAAAATATAGATAAAAAAGAGTACATATAAAACGATATATGAATGCGAATGAGGCAAGAAGTGTGTACCAAGACAGAGTTATTTGGCGGTCCGTCCTCTCTTCCTGTGGAAAAACGCAGTGATGTTAGTTAGGTAGATATTTAAGCAGGTACTTACCTACTTTGATTTAGTTATTAATTAAGAGAAAAAGAGTTACATACTTTTTTGTCTACTGTTCACAGAACTACTAGTATATTTTAGATACATCGTAAATAAAGAGATAACTCTTGAGAGTTGGCAGAACACCTATGGCACTCTTAAAATTAATAAGTTCGTGAAGAATAAGTTGAATATTACTATTTAACTATTCACCTTTTATGGATGGCGTAAGAAGTTTACAAATCAAAAGGTTTTATTATTTGGTGATATAGTTGAAAGGTATCAAGCCTACAAAATAAAAAGGAAAGATAGAACTACTTTGTTACCAAAGATTATTTCCGGACTGTAAACAAGGTGTTAATTGTATTCATATCCGCTTCAAACGGTCGGAAGTGACTCAGACAGTCGATGTAAAGGAGAATAAAACTAATCGGAAGTCGGAAGTCATCCTTTATTTACAGATATATCAGATGTTCTAATCTTAAAAGTTATTAGAATAAAACAAAAACAAAGAAATACGTGACTAGCTAGTGTCAAGGAAGATGATATTCATCAGATTTCCACAGCCTAGTGGTCCATGCATTTGACTTTGAGTCAAGAATTTGCAAATTCAATTCCTAAATATTGCAAATATACTTATTGAAAGGGATTTGCATAAAAAAATTACAAAATACATACAAATTAGCTAAATAAAGAAAAATGGCTCTAGTATTAGTATAAGATAAACAGGATTATATTAAAGAGAAGATTACAAATTTAGAATACAGTAATTGAAAAATGGTAAAATAGTAGAAAAAAAATCATATATAAGCAAGTAGTAGTAATAACAAATATGTAGTAGAATGAAAGTAGATAACATTGAAGATTTAAGAATAATATTAAAGACATCAAACCTGGGACGCTTGGTCCCTAAAACTTGAACCACATTCGCTCAACGACAATTCTGGTTCATCGCTCCTAAAATATACAATGCCTTAAACACCGATATAAAGTCAATTCATTCTATACATGCGTTTCTAACACTGTTTAATTTTTTTATATCGCTAAACTAAAATGTGTAAAAAAAATGGTATAATTTTGCATGTATTTTAATCTTCCTTTCAATATTTTTAATTCTATTTTATTTAAAATATCTTTTTTATCAATCAATTTTATTTATTATTTTTATTTATAATATGGTATCTATAATTATCTGAATTTTTTTATTTTTTTGTTTTACCATAACAATTTCCTTTTCCCTTATGTCTTATTATTGCTATTCTTACATAAATCTTGTACGACTACCATAATACGGGCATGAGTCTAGTATGGTAGTTGAGAAAATCATCAAAAATGTAATTTTTAAAAATTAAAAATAACAATATCGAATGATCGAGCAAGAGGTGACATTATTGTTTTAAAATACGTTAGTACCTACGACTTCAAGATTAATAGGAAATAGAGCAAATAATTATTATTTATTTTTAAATTAGCTCCACAAAAGAGGCCCAGAGAAAAATAATATCCCTCGGGGCCTGTGTCATCTTTGGGGATGCTTTTTTAAAGGAAATTAGGGAGATGAAGGAGTGTGAGTTCTGGGAAGGAAAAGGGTATGAGGGGTGGATAGGAATTTGGGGTTTTGTGTGTCCAGGAGTGACGGACGTTTGAATTCATCCCTCCAACTGCGGTGCAAGGCGATGGGTCGAGAGAGTCCTGCTGGGGGTGAAAAGATCTACCTCAACCAGTCTTTCCAAATACGGCTAACACTAAGTGAGCAGACACATTTGCCGCCAAGACCTCGACAAACCTCACCCCATGAACCCGGATACCCCTGCTAAGTCACCAAACGTAGCGATCCACTTGACGTATGGGAAAGGTGTTGGTTATCCAATGAATGGTTCCTGGGGCAGCGGTGCCCATACCCGCCTTCCAAATTGAAAGTGTACTATAAAAAAGTCATGGGGGACCGTTTTACTATTTTGTGACATGCGTCAAAAGATAGTTGCTAAAACTGTCTGGAGGTGTCGTTTCAGTGATGTATCACATTAAAAAGCACCTTAAAATTTATGATTTTGCGTAGGTAAAGTGTGCATTTTAGTAAGGACTTGAGTAAAATCTCAACGTATGTGCATAAAGTTATACAAGTATTAGAGGCGATACTTCGTAATAATACCTCGTCGAAACGTGTTCCTCTGGCGGTAATCGGTGCGCACTGCGCATTGACCGGACTTTGTAGTTTTCGATCGACGAGCTGGAGGTAAACCACGTGACCATGTTTTTGGCACTAGGAGGGTTCATGAATGCTTTGAATAAACTACGACATCCGTCTTACGTTGAACGCCAAAATATGGGGGCGTTAGAGGCCAAATCGGTGTAATTGGTCGAAGAAAAGTGGAACCTATTACTTCGCTTCATATCTCATCTAAATAGAATAAATCATTGCGTATGTGTGTATTGTGAAGTAGGTATATAATACATCTCACATATTATATGCTGTTTTGTAAGGAATCGGTTAAAGGCACATTAATGTGGAAAAATTCATAGTACTTGAAAAGACTACAGATGTTGTTCAGAATTAAATCGTTCTGTCATGAAATACTAATTATAATAACAAATTGTATCTAGTTGTTAGCAGGTATACCTATTAATTAGATATGTGAAGAATCACAAAATTAAAATTTAGACTTCGGAAAGCCGCAGACAACAATGCCATTTACTTCTGTCATGGTTGAACTCTCCAACTTAAGATTGTTATTTCAGATACCTTGATTTCCCATTGTTCTTTTTCTCTGAGGTAAAGTTGAACATCCTGTACATGCATATAAGATCAAATTAATATTTATTCAAGTGTGGTTATGGTATATTACAACCAAAAGTGTCAACTAACTAAACGGAAGTACGTATCCTAAACAATATGCTGTATTTTATATCGTAGAATCTTTGAAATTTGGTACTAACGAAGCAGAAAACAGATGCTTCAATATCAATACAACAATAACATTGCTTGTAACTACTGTCAAATTTTGCTCTTCCTTTGTTTTTCAATAATATAATAATAATAAAAAAAACAATTTTCATATAAAATAACAATGACTACACGTTCAAACTCCAAGTCTACCAGTAACTTTAGTCCGGAACTACTACAAATTCTGGATAAAAAGTTCGACGACTTTAAAGTTGAATTCCTAGAAAAATCGTTTGCAGACTTTAAAAAAACTATAGTTGAAGTGATAAAAAAGGAGTACAAGGAGGAAATTGAAGAACTTAAGAAGAAAGTAACACAGTTGGAAAGACAAATTGAAAACAGTGATCAATATAATCGCTCAAACAACGTTATAATAAATGGTATTCCGGAAAACAAAAATGAAAATGTTTATGACATTCTATCTAAAATCGGTGCTACAGCTGGATGCAAAATCACCAGAAATGAAATAGACTTCGCCAGCAGAATTTCCCCCAGAATAAGTCGTACCGTAACAAATGGAAAACCGAGGAACATTGTTGTAAAATTCACGCGCAGATATCTTAAAGATGAACTATTAGCTGCAATAAGGAAGAGAAAAGGGATGTTTGTTTCAGAATTGCAGCTTCCTGGAGTCAGTAGAATTTACATTAATGACCACTTAACCTCTAAAAACCAACATCTTCTAAAACAATGTCGAGATATAAAAATGGAAAAAAAAATTCGCTACTGCTGGGTAAAAAACTCCAAAATATTCGTTCGTGTAAGTGATTCAACCCCTATAATGTTAATTTTTGATCAAGATGATGTCAACAGACTCTCCAAATTGAAGACACTTCAACCTGCCTTACAAACGCAGGCCCCTTTAGAAAATTAACCTTACATGTCAAATATAATCTCTGGCAAGGATGGAAATATCTGAATATTGTACACAATTTGTCATTCGTTGCAAAACACGAATTATCACCATGTGTTAAGTACAAAATACTACCAAATACTTATGAAATAATGTTAAGTCATAGTAATATTGTTATTTTTAGGGCTTGTTTACAATTCATTAATCATGTGAATATGTCCATAGATATACCTATCAATCTGTCAAAACTAAAGTCTCTTGGAATCATAGACAATATAATTTACCAGAAACAAACACATAATTCGGATGTTCAAAATTACCCCCAGTCACAAAATATTTATTTTATATTTATAAAATATTTTCCAGCCAATTTCACAAACATAATATATAAAATGCTTAACTTATATTTTAAAAATGTGCGAGGTCTTCCCACAAAAACTCATAACTTCTTAAATCAGGTCCTTTTGAACAATTTTGATATTTATCTTATATGCGAAACTTGGCTAAAGGAATTTATCCATGAAAATAATTTTGTTGAAAATATGTACGAGTATTTAGAAAAGATTGTGATTACTCTTATTTTTCTCACTCTTAGTATACTGACAGATCTTTTAGTTTATAGCAAGTACTTAACCGGTTTTTTATCTTTGTATCAGTCTATTTCAATCGCTACAAATGTGTATTATTATTGTAACCATGAAAATGTAATGTTTTGGATTTCTAAACTTAGGATCCCTTTAGAATTTTTAATTTTTTTAATACTATTATACATTTTTCAATACCAACATTTCAATTATATCTCTACATATTCAATTAATCTCTTCTATGTTTTCGAAATTCAACATATTCCATTATTATTGTTTACACATATGTTTGACCTATATACTCCATTCAAATGCATGTTCTCGGTGAATTGAATATATATTATCAAAATGTTAGAGGTCTGCGAACTAAGACTCATGTATTTCTTTCCAGCGTTCTTAATGCCAATTATGACGTAATATGCTTGACTGAGACTTGGCTTCTGCCAAGTATATTTGACTCGGAATTATTTGATAACCGTTATGTAGTGTATCGTTGTGATCGCGACTATGTGCGGTTGGGACAGGCGCTCGGCGGTGGATCACTGATTGCAGTGCGCCGCGAACTGCCGACGTGCCCCTCAACCTCTCTCCCTCCTGTTCAACGCGCAGAAATAGCGACAGCAACTCTTGCACTAGGCCCTAGTGGGCATGTTTCTAAACTACGTATATACTGTTCATACTTCGTGCAGGGCGCGGAGCAGATTAAATCTTTAAGTGACTTTTTTGAATTTATATCTGCGTTGTATACAAATTTCCCCAATGATGAATTCCTTCTATTAGGAGACTTCAACATATCACATGCCCCATGGCTTCTGCCTTTGACCGCAGACGGTGCTTTATTACTTAACGGATCCTCAATCGATGCACTTACTTCAACTCTCTCTGATTTCTTAGACTTTACTGGCTTCCGTCAATTCAACAACCAACTTAATATAAACGAACGTATTCTCGACCTGGTAATCTCGAGTAACGTGTGCACGGTAAGTGGTTGCAACACTCCACTAGTGCCAGAAGATGCACATCACCGCTCCTTAGAGTTGGCGCTGCGCATATCCCGCGAGCCTTCCCTCCAAACCCCGCGATCGCGCACGGTCCGCTCCTATCACCGCGCTGACTATGTACTGATTAATAGCGCCTTGGCAGCCGTTGACTGGACAACGACCTTAAACAGCAGTAATGTAGACTCACTCACAGCGCGTTTCTATTCTGAATTAAATAAGGTAATTGACGCACACGTACCATCCAGAACAGTTAACATAGACTCTAGATATCCTCCGTGGTACAGCTCTGCCTTAAAAAAAGTAATTAAAGAAAAACTTAAATTTCATAAAAAATACAAAATTTATAACCGTTACTCAGACTATCATACTTTCTCTCTTCTTCGAGAACGACAAAAGTGCATGCAGAAAGTATGCTATGACAATTTCATTAATATGGCCGAATCTAATATTAATACCGATCCCAAACATTTCTGGACATTTGTTAAATCTAAGCAAAAAAGCTCTGAACTACCTAACAATATGTATCTTAACTCTCAGCATGTATCGGGTGGGGAAGCTATAAGTAACTTATTCAATATACATTTCCAATCCTCCTTCGAATCCCACACCCCGTGCACCTCGTCTACCACTCAAGTATATAATCCAAACACCTCAGTACTCAATCTAAGTAATGTTAATATGGACGCTGAATTAGTTTGTAAATATCTTAAATCATTAGACCCTACCAAAGGCAGTGGGCCTGATGGTATACACCCAGTGTTTTTAAAGAATTGCGCTGGTGTTTTATGTTATCCGCTAAGTCAAATATTTAAAACCTCACTGTCTTCTGGCATTTTTCCGCAGCAATGGAAAAGCTCATATGTTGTACCTATTTTAAAAAAAGGAGACAAGCACAATATTGAAAATTACAGACCGATCTCTAAACTAAATGTAATTGGTAAGCTTTTTGAAAAAATTGTTTATGATAATATTTTTCCTTGTATACGGCCACACATCATTCCGAATCAACACGGCTTCATGACCAAAAAATCAACAGAAACTAACCTTTGTGAGTTTGTTGACACAGTCCTTGTTGCTATGGATAACGGATATCAAATAGATGTAGTCTACACAGACTATTCCAAAGCCTTTGATAAAATCCCACACAGCATTTTAATTGAGAAAGTCGAAGCAATGGGTATACACGGTGACCTCCTTCGTTGGTTAGCCTCTTACCTCTACAATCGTACACAAGCTGTAACTGTTCATGGGTTTTGCTCTAGTTTCGTGCCCGTAACCTCAGGAGTACCCCAGGGATCTCACCTTGGCCCCCTTTTATTTAATATCTTTATGAATGACGTTAGCATAATTATCCGTAATTCTCAGCTATACTTATATGCTGATGACAAAAAGATAGTCAAAATCATAAAGTCTGAGATGGATTGCATAGAACTCCAGCATGACCTTGACTCTCTGGTGAATGAATATTGTTTAAAAAATCACCTTCTTTTGAATGCAGACAAATGCAGCGTCATATCTTACTCTCGAAAGAAACACACAATATTATATCCCTACAATATTAAAAACAAACCCTTAAACAGGGTAAATGTGATTAGAGATCTTGGAGTCCTAATGGACAGTAAGCTTCTTTTTCAATCTCATATCGAGCATATTACGTCGAAGGCTTTGAAAATGCTGGGATTTATACTTAGAGTATGTTCAGTTTTCAAAAATCCACAAACATTTAAGATTCTCTACATATCTTACGTCCGAAGCCACCTAGAGTATGCATCAACAGTGTGGAACCCTCATAATTCTACATATAAATCAAACATAGAAAGAGTTCAGAAAAAGTTTTTGAAATATGTCTCTTATCGCATGCGAAATGATGAAAACAATGTGTCCATGAACTTTAAAACTCTTGATCAACGCCGAGATATCAGAGACCTAGTAATGCTATATAAGATAATCCACTATTTTATTGATAGCCCATACCTTTTACAAAATATTCATTTCAGATGTCCATTAAGAGTAACTCGATCTCCGGACACATTTTATATTCCTAAGAGCAATACTAATTATGTTGAAAATGTATTTATAAGAAGAAGCTGTAGCACCTTTAATAGATTATGCACAAATATCGATGTGTTTAACACGAGCCTCGCAGGATTCATAGCATTCCTAAGAGAGTAGCGTTCGATCGTTGCGGGAAACTTAGTAGTGTTAGTGTGTGTATTGTTTTTGTATGGGTTGAATCTGTAGTCTTTTTATTTTTTTTGGAGATTTTCCTTTTCTACTAGTTAGTATTTATATTGTATTGTATTATTTATATTCATATGTTTTTCTACCAATGAATCTTCTGTGGAAACTTTACTGGTTTATGCAACTTGGTAAAAATGATTTGTATTAAAATATATTTGTATAACTGTTTGTTTCCCAAATAAAATAAAATAAAATAAAATCTGTAAAGGTGTGAAGGAATATTGGGGTCGATAAAACTCAGTAGACGACGCGCTCTTGTGTCCTGTTCAGGGTTGATCAAATCAAAACGAACTCTAAGCAGAATTCTTGCCTGAACAGACTATGCAATAATTATAATAGCGTATTATCCAAGGTTGATATTTTCAGTTGCGAACTTACCAAATACAAGAGGTCCATAAAATAATATTTCTCTGATGGTTTGTGAATAATGTTTACATCTGTATTATGATTCGATTTATATCTACAACCTTTCTCCATGGCTATAAATGTATTGTTTTGTAAATTTTTCGTTTTATATAATCTTTTGTTTTCTAAATTTTTAATTCATATTCCTTTCTCACAAATTTAATTTACGTCACAAGGAGGAAATCCATAATTTGTTTTATTTTACTATATAATACTTATGAACAAACAGATTAAATGTAAACTGTCGATTTCCCGAAAAAGAATAAATAAATAAATTAACTGCTCATAGATCAAATTCATATTATACATACAAACTGATAGACTTGCCCTAGCATTTAAATCCGGGTACCATTTCGATGAGTCGGAGGAAAAATACGTGACCATATGTTTGGGACCAGGAGGGTTCGAGAATGATTTGAATAATCTACGACAACAGATGTACGTTGAATGCCGAAGAGTGCACAATAACCAGACCCCACCAGTTTTTGTTGTGCAGTCTATTGTGGGACTTTTCTGCGCATTTTCGAACCAAACCACCTTCAAATCGGGTTGCGTACCGACGCTAAGAATGTGTGATGTTGGTAAATTATAACAAACTTATTTATTCACCCCATGAAGGCTTTTACATGTATACAAAGTTTAAGGTAAGCTGATCAGGAGTACAATAATGAGTGTATATTACATAGCACAATAGACCGAGTACAGACAATATAAGCAGGTAAGATACTAGTTATCGTTGTTCAATAAATAAATATAATAATAAGAGTACACGACAGGTATTAAGGTACTATGAAAGTAGAGGAACAATATTTAGTAACATTGCTGATGTTAGTAAATAAACATGAAATGTTTATTGCTAAGAATTTTTCAAAATTTTATAATGCCAGATTGTGTATTATACAGAACACAGCTTAGCATTAGTATAATAAACTAGAACGGTTCGTTGTAAAGCAAATTTATTATCACTAAACATTTATTACGCCCGATTGGGTGTTTTTCAGGGCCGGAGCTGGTTTTAAGGCCTGTGAACTGGAGATGAATGACTAGTACCTAGTAGAGTCGGTCGACGAGGCCAAATCTTATGCTACGTATAAACAGGACAACATTTTGGAGAGATTTATTGGAAAGGAACGAAGCAACCGCAAACGGCGCGAAACCAGATCACGTTCGAAGTTTTATTAATCTCAACGACATTTGATTGGTTTTTTTTCAAAATTAAATAGTTAACTCACGTAATACCAAGGTAAAACGAATGAAACTAATTATTATTACAAATCACCATTAAATGGTATTTTAACAGCCATGTCAGACTTAAATCTATTTTAAAAATCAATATGCTTATATCATAGTCAGTAACGTAACGACAAGTCGGACACAGTGGAAACTGTAAAGTGTTCGCACAAAAGTGAATACATTCGCCCAAAAACATCCTACTTATATGACATAGACCCAGGAATTATTTTCCTCCGCGCCTCCTTTGTGGAGATAATTTAGAAAAAATACAATCTCCGATTCTGGAACTTGGAAGAGAAGATGGTTGGGGACAATGAAAGCCAGAAAGAACCAGACTATTCAGATCTGGTTCCCTGCCAAGCTATAGCCGATTCAAGCAAAGTCTCGATTTTGAAACTTGATCTCTACAACATAAATATGGACATTATTGGAAGTCTTTCGCTCTAAAACGAAAAAAACATACCCACTACATTAAGACACAAAATGGCTTTATTTTTACATTTGCTCCATACTGGAGGCCAGAGGAAAATATCTTACCTCATGGTCTGTCATCTTAGGGGATGCTCTGTGGTGGGTCTTGTTAAGGGAAGGAAGTTCTGGGGAGGAAAAACGTTTGAATGTATGAATATGGGGGTCAGTGTGTCCAAGAGAGACGGACGTACTAATCCATCCCTCCAACCGGGGTGTAGGGCGATGGGTCGAGTCCTATTGGAGGGGTCAAAGGAACCCCTCAACGGCCCAGCCCGCCCCGCAGTTGGTGAGCAAGCGCATCCGCCGTCAAGGCCTTATAGATAAACTTCACCCCATGAACCTGGGCACCCCTCCACCAGTTAAAGATTTGAAGCTTCTATATCTAGGAGATCGTAAAATTTTTGCCAATTTTTTCGCTAGGAATTTTTCTAGAGATGGTCCAGTTTCCTTATGGGTCCTCTTTTCTTAAAATGGATTCGGGACGTAAAAAAGGACGTGTTCAATTTAGGACCGATTTTCGTGCAGTTTCAGATGGCGAACATTATTTGATATCTGTCGTCTGTCATTGTTTTTGTGTGGAAATGTTGCACGTCTATTACGTTTTGTATTTAAAATATTTATAAAAAAGACTATAACGTGTGATTATTACTGATTATGAAAGTATTTTTCGACAAATTATGAAAATAATTAACGCAAAGATTTTTCATATGGGTTTCTATATAGTTTTAATATGGGGATCGGTATGGAAAAAAAGGATGGTGTAAAGCGCCCACTACGCCAGTTTGAAATTTCTCCTGATACCTAGAGTAAAATCGGTACGGACAAAAAATAGAACAAGTTTATAATTAAATTAAAATATAATTGTATAACTAAAACAAATTGGACTTACTAGTAAAATAAAATTAAAAAAAACTTCTAGGATATTTTACGTCCTATGGTCTATGGTATTTTATATTTCTGTAAAATTTCTTTTTTGTAGCGAAATATAATTTAATGAAGGCGAAAAAGTTGAAAGTAAGACATTATCATAAAACCCATGTAAAGCTTTGGGTCCGGAAATTGGTCGACACGCCACTGGCAATATTATATTACTAACAAGTCAGTCAAATCCGAAGGTATTTAGGTTAGAGAAATACACAATTCACGTTGATTATGGAAATAAACGACGAAGAAGTATTAAAAGATATAAGCAGTAGCGTATTGACAATGCTAGAAACCTAAAACGAATGTTCAATGTTTGTTCTTTACCACGTGTATTTTTCTTTGGCATACACAGTATACACACGTGTCTCGTATTAACTTCTTCAGTGTATGATGCTGTATTTAGTCGGCGAAGTGAGAATTGTTGTATTCTCACTAACCTTGCATAATATCTTAAAGAGTAGCTTTACCTAAATGCAAAAGATAAATATTGGTGAAATGAGAAATACTGGTATTATTAGGTATTTTCTAACTTATCATATGTGTAAACTTACCTAAACTCCAAACGGTAAAGTTGGCTGATCAAATAATAGAGATACATAAATTTATTTATTTTTAAATACAAGCGTTTAATTTCAGCGATTTGTAAGAGAAGTCACGTAGTGTATTGAACATTTGTGAAGGAGCATTCAGAAAGTAAAAGCATACAAAATCTGCCTTTCAATCTTTGAAGTTAGTGTAACTAACTTGTTTGATAATGGGTACAGCGTGCTCCAGTATAGAACGTATACATTTGCAAACTGAAACCTAGCCACAAATTACGAGAAAGGTATGAATCAAAGATATTAGAAGAACGAGATATGCTATGTTGGCCGCCGGACCGTAGGTGGAGTACTACCTAATTAGGGTACTTTAAATACTATCGGGACGTGTACGCACAGAAATCTGTTCTATGTATTAGTGCGGATACCTTAGCGTAAGCGAAGGTGTGCAGTAGTATTGGTGAACAAAACCGGCGACACTGGGCAAAACAATTCCGCACAGTATGAACTGCTCATAGCACATCTCGTTCTTCTAATATCTTTGGTATGAATCAACTGCAAGCTTCGTTTCGCGCCATTTGCGGTTGCTTCGTTTCTTTCCCATAAGTTGAGGTTCAGTTCGGCAGTTCGCTCGCGAATGTATACTTCGCATTATTCGAGGTGAGTGTTTCTTTAGTGCGATAGTTTACGATTGGCCAAGTCAAGAATCGAAACCAAATTAAGAATGTAAATCAAGTAAATTAAGCGTAATTTTGAAGAGGAGTATCTTAGCGTCATGCAATTATGTAGGTACGTAATCAGAAAGGAGGTAATTTTAACAAGCTTGTTTGAAATAGTTACACATTCAAAAATTCCCGTTGCTCAAGTATAATTTTTGATTAACCGTTGATATTTTATTTAAAAAAAATCGTTTAAATGGTACCTTTACTGTACTAATATGTGTGAATCTGACTCTACAACTCTTCATCTTTTCGAATCTATGATAAAAACGTAATTTGTAAACGTAAGTAGGCAATAAATAGTTAAAACTCAACTTGCGCATTTGTAGCCAAACGCGGCAAGCGCTCTTCTGAGTGTCTACTTTCAAATGTATACACGCTTAACAATTTACCCTCATTTGAATAAGGCTTAGGCCAAATCTTCCGATTCAAGCGATTACAGCTTCCAAGCGTGGATTCTGACAATAGAACTAACCACATTCGAAATAATCTAACCTTACGAACCTAAAAAAAAGAGTGTTCCAGAAGACCAATAATAACTCCATCAATAATAAGATAGGGTCAACATACAACCCCTCGGGCGTATATAAAAACATGTCGTCAAATATTTGAGCTTGACATTTAATTTTAAATGGATTCGATATTTTTGAACGCATCTCGAAATAAAATACTGTTTTTGAAAACAGATGAAAGACTCCTTCAGTAAGACTTCCTCCTTTTACAAATATTATGTAATTAAAAACATTGAAGATTTGATCGCAAATATACCTTAAGATTTTAAAGTCGCTTTTTCATTGGACAAACGTGTTATAAAGTTTATTGTAACTTAAAAACATATATATTAAAGAATTGGAAAACCTTTGTCAAGTTTGGCGGTTTTCTATTTCAAGATTTTTTCAAATTATACAGGAGCGTCTATGGTAAACTTTAAAATTAAATGATAAAGATTTGTGTTCTCTCTTTTACATTATAAGTCTGACCATGATAGAAAAGGAGATAGGACGAGTTTTATGAGGACGTATCATTTGTTGACAGATATACAGGGTGTCTGGGGATAAAGTGGATAAACGTTTTAAGGTACTTTTCAGGTGCAAAATTGTTTGAACGGAAAAAATAATATTTTGCCATGGAAAAATATTTTTTGTGAATGGGAGAAAAAAATCGGAATTTTGAAAAGAGTTATTTGTATTTTTTACTTCTACTATCACGTAGAATCACCTCCAGAAGTGTGTGCAATTTAAACCCTGCATAGCCTACGTGGTTTGAATGATTAATAAATTATGGATATTATCCACAGAAAAACTATTGAGACGGTCCTCTCCCCTCGGATTACCAAAAAAATATATGCTAAAATATTGATAATCTCTGTTCTTACTTCTTCCACGTGCTGGTTGTATTCACACAAAGAAACACGAAAATAATTGGTATGGAAGATTCGTTATAATTGCGAGGCAAACAATCGAAAACACATTATAGTGGTTGCGAGCCTTTTCCTGTTGAATATTCATGAAATACGTATGTATTCACAAAATAGGCTCAAGCTAAGCTGGGGAATAAATAATGTAAGTCTGGGATAGTATTGCCACATATACACAACTCCCTCTTGGCATTCGCTCCTCGCTTTATTCACATTCATACGTTATAGGGGCGGTGTTGTTTTGTTTTTGTATTTACTTAAATAAGATAAAGGATTAAACCTTTCTCTCCTTTCTCCCATCTCTTAGCTGCTGTGAACTTTTAAAATGTCTTTCAAAACATAAATAGTTATTATTATAATATTATGAATCTCAGTTGTAAGCCAGTAACATTTCTTATGCATATGGAATTATGCATATGGAATTATTGCTTGGGGAGGAGCAACAAACTCGGCTATCAATTACATAGAAACCGCACAGAAAACGATCTTAAAGGTAATACTAAAAAAACATAGACTGACTGATACAGACCAAATATTCAACAGCTGTGACGTACTAGATATACGCCAATTATACGTTAAAACACTACTAAACTACATTTTTGAAAAAAATAAAAATTTCTACATACACAAAATAACACTAACAGACCAGTTAGACAAGCGTACAAAGAAAACATAAAAACTCCGACTGTAAATTCAAGCTTTGGACGAAGACACTACCAATACCATGCTATAAAAGCTTTCAACAGTGTAAAACTTGAAATTAAAATTGAGGAAAATAAAAAAAAATTCACTCATAAAATTACAAAATGGATTAAAGAACAAAAAAGTCAATATTACCAAAATTTCATAGCATAAAATAAAAATAAAACCGACACGTAACACACAAAACCAATATAAACACACATCACTCACAAACACACAAGATTATTTTCAATGTATTATTTTTTAATTTTAAATATATTATTATTATGTATTTTTAATTTTAAATGTATTATTTTCTCTTTAAATGTATTATGTAGATTATATTTTCACATTATAAAATGAAGGCCTCAGCACGGGCAAGCCACCCAGTGAGGCTTACATTACTGGAAAACTTAAAATGTAAAAAATATTGTACCAAAAAAAAAAAAAAAATATATATATATATATATATATATATATAGATTTTACACGAAATCAGCGCTACATAAATCAGCGAAATAAATTTTTTATTTTTTAAGTTATGTATCGGAGGATTAAATCTTCCACCTCAGAAACCACTAACTGAATGAGTGAACGGCGCTATCACTAGCTAAATACTAATTGGATGGTACCGAGGTTTATTTTGTATATTAACTGCTGTAAATGTTTAAAATTACATCCAATTTAAGAGGAATGCCTGTGTGAGCGTGTTTTTGAAAATTTTCCGCATTTTTAGCTCGTTCTGACGTAGGTAAGTGGGTTAACTTCCACTTCTAAGATTCAACTTTATTAATTCATGCATTCATTAATTAATTAATTCATTAATTAATTCATTAATTCATTCATTAGTTCATTTATTCATTCACTAATTAATTAATTAATTCATTCATTCATTATTTTATTAATTCATCCAATAATTAAATCATTCAAAATTCATCATTAATTCATTCATTCATAAATTCATACATTAAAAATTCATCATTAATTCATTTAATTCAAAATTCATAATTAATTCATGCATAAATTCATCCATTCAAAATTCATAATTAATTCATTCATAAATTCATTCATTCAAAATTCATCATTAATTAATTCATTCATAAATTCATTCATTCAAAATTCATCATTAATTAATTCATAAATTCATTCATTCAAAATACATAATTAATTCATTCATAAATTCATCCATTCAAATCCATCATTAATTCATTCATTCAAAATTCATAATTAATTCATTCATAAATTCATTCAATAAAAATTCATCATTAATTCATTCATAAATTCATTCATTCAAAATTCATCATTAATTCATTCATAAATTCATTCATTCAAATTTCATCATTAATTCATTCATTAATTCATTCATTCAAAATTCATCATTAATACATTCATGAATTTTTAATCAAGAAAAAAAGTTGAAATTCAAATAGATGTATTTAAAAAAAAACTCACTCAATCATGTGGCGAAGGATCGCGAGCGCGTTGCGATAGTATTCATTACGAAAATACACAAATTCTCCAATTCGTGGAAGCCATAGAATAGTTGCTTAAACTCGGGAAGTGGCCCTCAAAATGATGAAATTAATAATAAAGACGTAAGTAGGTAATAATAACAAAGAACACATCAACTAAAAATGTGAAAACGAAACAATAGAGCCAGAAAATAATATCTAATTTAAACACAATGAGCAATAATTAGTTACGAATAATGGGATGTAAATCTAATCTAGGGAATTTGATTCCCATCATTAAAACTAACAAATCTTAGTTACCAGTAGCCAGTTAACTATCAATTAAAGTTATCAATTATTCTTGATTCACACAGGGAATGAGATTTTATTACGAATTCAGTAAAATAATAGTGTTTCTGAGAACACGCAAGTTAAGAATTTTTTAATTCAAGTTGAGTTAATTCAAGTTAAGAATTTATTGACGATAACGAACACGCCTAGAACGTGCGTAGAAGAATCAACATCCGAATCGGGAAGTTTCCCACATGGCCAGCATTAAATTTGAGGATGCTGTGTGGAGGGTCTTCCATAAGGATACGAGAATTAAAGAGACCTAAGTACCTATATAGATGGCAAATTAGATTAAAGATTAGTTTATTTTTGGGGTAATTGTGCCGTGTTGCGCTTCCTCTCTATTTCATCATCAAATCGGCAATTGTCGAGCACTTATTGAAAACGGCCATTATTTTGGGTTTGTTCCTGGGAAGACCGAAAACGCATCGAGCACGCCTGATTACGGTGGCAATTGAAATCCACTAAAATCAATTATTACTAACAAAGACAAGAGAGCTAACCCTAATAGTTCTTACTCTTCAAATATGAATAAGAAAGTTAAAGTGAATTCACATTTGAAAAAATAACCTTTACTGAACCATTAAAACGGCCACCACACGGAGAATACTTACAGATATAAAATATATCTATTTTCTTAAGAGTCTCTCAAAATATTCGTAATCCGGTTAAAACCGGGATTGGAGGCCCTTGACGAATGTGTAACAAACACGTGTTCCATGTATGATGTAGGAACACGTGTTCATAAAAATTCTAATATTTCAGCATTTCGTCATCAAGGCAACACGAACACGTGTTCCAATATGTTAGGAATTTATTAAAGTTAACATGAAACGGTTTGCAATCCCTTTTTTAACCGGATTACCAATAATTTCAAGAGATTTTCAATAAGTTAGCAATACTCATTATTCTCCATGCATCTAGAAACAGAAACAGGACGTACAAACAAATTTACAACAGACAAAATGCAAAACGGTCGAGTTAAAACAGAAACAGCTACGCTCAGTCAATAATTTCGTTAAGTTGTAATAGTTGAAAAAATAAAAATAAAAAAGATATTAAAAAATCTAAAGAGAGTCATAGATTTTCACTAGGTTGAATAGGAAGCTTCTAGAAGCTTCGTATCCTAATAAAATATCATATTCATATAATATTGTTTATCATATTAACTCCTAGGTAGTAATAAAGTAGGTACCTTCCCATCATATTTGAAAAAGCATCTGCGAAGCATTTTATTATTTTCGAAATGGAAATACTGGAAAACACCATTAAACGAAATGAAAAATGCAACCAAAATAAAAATGTGCTTTTTTCGTCGTTTTTCAGCTGCAGCTGATAGAGCAAATTATTCAACCAAAATTCCGCATGGTTTTTTCCCCTCACGCACCAATAATCCCGCCGGACCATCAATATTTAGAGCAAATACGCAAATGTTGCCAGGGAAACTTTCAGCAAAAAGGGTGGTTCAAATTAAAAGGTTAAAAAAAATATTAAGAAATTAGGTACTACACTATTACAGCAACCCTAAAAACCATATGAACAACTACTTTTTATATGATTACGACACAAGAGTCCCCGAAGCCCGAAGCCATAGAACTATTATCATAGCGTCATCAATTTCAGGAATGTTTTGAGAATACTTCCATAAGTGGGGAGGGAAAGGAGATTAGGAAGTAAGTAGGTTCTATAAAGATCGCTACAGCTACTCCAAGAAAATAACGATAACATTCTAAAAATGGGTCAAGATGTAATTTCTGCTAGCTCTCTTCGGTTTTTGAACCCAAGATCGCTTAGATAATTCTATGATGTTAAGTTAACTATAAAAAATACAATAGACTACGCAGAACAGATTTCCAAAAGTGTGTTAAAATCTTTTTTTTTAAATCTTTGCGCGAAGACGTACAATTATAATATACAAGTAGGCACCTTAATTATTTAAAACAGAAGAAAGTTAAAAAAAATTAATTATTTTATCATATTTTCACAAGCGCACTTCTTTTATTAACGCCCCTTTTTCTATTTATCAAATACTATCGGAGTATTGTTTAAAACCGACACGAAAAAATAATCAAAACTAGTACGATGTGAAAAATAAATTGCTTTCATCGGTGAGTTTTCATTTTTGGAAAATATCAACGCCAAAACATGCAAGCCTTAAAAGGATTTTCATTTATTTATATTCACTCGCTCGACGTTTTTAGTAGAGATAAATTAATGTTAGTAGTTTGTATAGATACACATGGAGAAAATAAATTATGTTAAATGAATTACCACAAAATGAGATTTGTGTGGACAGTTTCCAAAACTTGTTAATTAGATTTATTTTTATTTTTACTTCTTACATGTTTTATAATGTGAGTGTTTTTGTAAAATAATAATAAATTTAATTGCGGATACGTACCTAACAGGCTTTTGCAAGGTTAAAAATATATTTTTAAGTTAATTAATTAAAAATTATTCAAACGAAACTCGTTTATTTATTAATTTCAGCTTGACCTCTTTCTCATAAGCAAACCATTAAAATCTAATAGAAAAATACAATCGCTTTTAGGTACAACAAACTATACTTTGTAAATACATCTTGCCCTTAGGTTTGAACCATTTCCTTACCTCTTACCTCACTCACCATAATATCTTGTGTGGGTCATTACAGTCTTATAATAATAATCTTTAATATTGAAATATTTTTATGGTTATTCCAACAATCCGGTTCCTACCTAAATTTCCCTTAAATTAAATTAACCTTCGAAAAAAGCAAGCAAGAAGATTTGAAAATTAGAAACCAAGAGCAAGTGTAATTTTTTTAAATTTTTTTTCGTCGTTGGGCATATAGTTGCATATTTGTCGCCCCCTCGTAATAGTTATCGGAAAACAGTATGAATTATCAGCCCCAATCATTACACATTTAATAAATATCGTATATTATCGATAGTGACCTTTTATAGTCCCACAGAACAATTTATTACAGTCAACAAAAATTACACTACATTTGTTGAGTACAAATCGATCTGGTACCCAACAAATAATATTATTTAAAAATAAACTTAAATATGCATTCAGTTCATAAACCATACCTTAATATGTTGTTTATCAAAATCAACAAAAATGAAGTGGTACTGCCCAACTTACTTGGCTGCAAAACCTCTGATTAAGTAAACCGGAGAATCCTCAAAATCAAATTTTACATGAACACAGATTCCTAACATGACAATGACAATAATTGAAGAAGAACTAAGACACCAACAATATGCGGCCAAGACTATCCAAGGGTTGTTTCGACGATGATGCGCGTTGTTATGTATCAGTTAGAGAAAAAGAAAAGAAAGGAAACTCAAAAGACCGAGAAGGTTGAAGACTTTTCCTGGATGCGACCAAGACTATCCAAGTATGATGTATGTCTGTATATGAATCAGTAATAGAAGATGAACTAAGGGTGAGGGAAATAGTAGACAGAAGAGCGATGAGATTAGAGGCGATTTCTGGATGCTACCAAGACTCTCAAAGAGTTATAGCTCCAAAGATGCACGTATGTAAATGAAACAATGTATGCATGTAAAACACTAATACAAGAATTAGAAGAAAATGTCAGGGGAATCGAAGGGGTGGAGGTGGTTCCTGGATGCGGCCAAGACCTCCAATGAAAGGTTCTAGATCGTAGTCCGACGGTGTGACGTAACTTGCAACAGTAATAAAGTAAGATAGTTGGACTTACCAGCGAAAGGAACCTCGGCCACGTACTCCTCCACACAGTGGTCGGTGCTGGCACTGCTGGATGGGGAGGAGCATCTGCCCAGCAGGCGAGGGTCCGTTTCCGTCTCCATGTCGCGGGACATTCTCTTATACTCCTGCAAGAATATTTAAGGTTTTATTATACGATAATAAAAACCATTTCATGAATACACCCAACGGAGATTAGTTTTGATGACGCCAACAATTCAATATTAATAGTAGAGTTTCAGATATCACTAAAGCATAATTAGAAATAGATTATTTCTGGTGGGCGTTTTCAACAAAGTCAGATAAAGTTTTGCGTATCGCTGTATTGATGCATTCAACATTCTGTTGTAGTTTTGAAGATATCAAAATTTATGTTTTTAACTTTATAACAATAACAGAAGGGTAATAAATCCAATTTCTTTACGGTTATAAAACGGTTTTATGTAAGGTGGTATTTGTAATGTTTAATTTTAGAGGTATACATAATGTTGTCAACAGATATCATTTTGATTTTACCATAGCAACCAGTTTTATATGGCAATTAAGTAGATTCCTGTTTTACTTATTTATTTATTTATTGTTTATTTGCAAAAACAGTATGAACCAGAACATTGCAATATCGATAATTAACATTTACAAAAAAGTGAATAACAAATAGGTACATTTACAAGTGGGACAAAGAAAAAAGTTTCAAATTTAGATTTACAATTTTAAGTATTGAATAATAATATTTCACGTTTAAATACGTTGTAGGACATGTGGAAAATATCCACATTTCCTGCGAGGCAGTTAATTAACCTAGTGATTCTTCCCAAGGGCATCACCATTGGTAAGTTAGTTCTGCACCTAGGAAGAATCAAAAGCCTGTGTTGGCGGCCTCGCGCGAAATTATCCGGGACATAAAATCCTATTTTAGCCAGAATGTCTGGTATTGATACTAAACCGTTTAGTAGCTTATACGCCATCAGGAGTAATGCAACATCCCTTCTGGAACTAAGGCTGCATATACCCAGCATTCCCGAGATAAATGCTGTTGGAAACAGCCATGGGTAATAACCAAACTCTCTCATGTAGAGGTATCGTAAAAAATTTTTTTGTATCTTCTCGACCATTAGTACATAGACAGTGTCCTCTGGCCCCCATACCTGAGATCCATTCTCGAGAATGCTACGCACTAAGCTAAAGTAAAGCAGCCTTATTACTGCAAGGTTGGTCAAGTCTTTCGAATTGTGTATGACAAAACCCAACATCTTAGTGGCTGATTTACAGATCTTTTCAATATGAGCGTGAAATGTTAAGCGAATGTCGTACACAATTCCCAAGTCCTTGCAAGTCACCATGTGCTTCAGTGACGTATCTTTCATTTTGTAATTAAAATATATGGTCTTGTGTGCCCTTGTAAAGCACATCACTGAACATTTTTGGAAGTTGAACCCAAGTTTGTTATCAATACTCCAGTCAATAATTGCATCGATATCTTCCTGGAGCTTTCTACAGTCTTCTATCGATCTTATTCTCAGAAAGAGTTTGATGTCATCGGCAAAAAGTAGAAAACGGACGAATTTAATCTTTCCCTGAATATTGTTTATAAAAATTAAAAACAATAGGGGTCCTAAATTGGATCCCTGCGGCACACCAGAATTTGTAGGATATGCATTAGAGTTGAACTCACCATAGGACACGAATTGTTCTCTTTCACTCAAATAGTTACAAAAGAGTTTCAATAAGTTTTCCGAAAAACCAATTTCTTCGAGCCTATTTAGAAGCACTAAGTGATCAACTCTATCGAAAGCCTTTGCAAAGTCATGGTAAGATGCGTCAACTTGCTCGTTGTTATCGAGTGCTCTCGACAAGTAATCTGTAAATACCATTAAATTTGTAGTGGTTGATCGGCCATGTCTAAATCCATGTTGTTGTTCGATCAAGAATGGTTCAACTTTGGTATAAACATATTTATGGATAATTATTTCCCATAGTTTAGCAGGTGCGGAGAGAATCGCTATAGGACGGTAGTTGGTTGTTTGATACTTGTCGCCATCTTTGTGTAAAGGGGTGACTTTCGACAGCTTCCATAATTTAGGAAAAATTCCGTTTTTAACCGTAAGATTAAATATATATAGAAGTGGCTTACATAATGGTTCAGAACATCCCTTAATAATAAAGGGTGGAATGAAATCAGGACCATACGATGTTTTTGGTTTCAATTTCTTTACTGCTAAAACAAAATCTACAATATCAACGCTATGAATAGATATATTTTGAGCTTTTGTTGATTCAGTCTGTCTTGGAACATAAGATTCAAAATCAACTTTTTTTGAATTATATACGGATTGAAAATACTTTGCGAAGGCTTCCGGTATGTCGGATCCTTTGTGTGTGCTATCATTTAGATTAACATGACTTAAGAAACCTCTGTCACGTTTCTTGTCAGAAATATATTTCCAGAATGATTTCGGATCGTTTTTCACGTTATTCTCTACCTCCGAAATATAATTTTTGTGGGCTATTGAAATATTGCGTTTAATTCTAGTACGATAAGTTTTAAATAACTCGTGTTCACTTTTCAAACCTGATTGTCTCCACCGCCGGTGATGTATGCGCTTCATTTACCATGATAATCGGTGTTCTTTTGCATTTTAGCATTTTTCCTCTTGAAATTCTCTACAATAAACAGCTTGTGATCTGAGCGTCCTTGTTAATATAAAAGGAAAGGAAGTGCGGTTGACATCAGGAGTGCCATTATTTAACGAATATTTCATTTTATTTTTTCACATAATTTGATAATGTGGGACGCACTGGGTGCTTTACGCACGCTTTTTAATAAAGGTATAGTTTAGTCCCAGTTTTGTAAGTGTGATAATTACATATCTACAATATTTCCAATCGAAAAGAACATCGATGAAGAATTCTTTTCACATTTCGAGTTGGATTGATAGTGTAACAAAAGCTGGTAAAAATTTTTGAAGATTTTTTATGAGAAACCCATTCGTTATTTTACGAAAACAGATCAACTAAAAATAATGAAATTAATTAAATAACAAGGGAATTAATACTTTGGAAATTTAATTTTTTAACGTTTCCTTATTACCATCACATTAAGCACAAATTTCTTTCAATTACTTACCTTTACAACACAACTATGGCTGTTAAAACTCACACTCAGAACAACATTTACTAGCAAGTGAATCGATTTATCAAAAAAACAACAAATCTTTGCAGTACGGTATACTGCAGTAGGAGCTGATAAAGACTAACTTGTTAGTAAAATGTTTCAACGTGTAGACATACATGCGGTGAGTAAGTTTTGTGGAAATTTTTGTAATCAAAACCACATAAAATATACCTATAGATAACGAACGGAGAGATAAGGCAAAGAAAAAGTATTAACTTCTTGAAACACTTCAAATTTATTTTGCGGCACCATTTTAAGCCCCCCCTATTTTTTTCCCACTATCAGTCTTACTAAAAACGTGGAGATAATTCAATTTAATTCATAAACCACCGCGTACGTGAAAACCTTACTAATTGAAACGTAAAGTAGAAACTGACATAAAATAGTTCATGTAAAAATATAAGATATATATATATATCATTAATAAGATATATACAGCAGGTATACAGTCAAAAAAAGTTGTTTGTCTATTGTATAAACTTAAAATAATATTAAGTTCTCACTGAATTTCGGAATTTTTCCTAGATTTTTTAAATATTCTATATTTTTCTTAATTTTGAAGGTGTCGTAAAAACAAATACTATTTTAGAAACTAGATAAAATTACCTTTTAGTATTCGAAATATAAGTTCATATTAAAAAGTGCAATATTTTAATTTCAAATAAAAAATAGTTGAAAAAAAACTTATCACAAACATTTTTGATTAAAACGTCGAAAAATTTCACAGAATTCAAAATACATATATTATTTAAAGTATTTTTAAGAAAACTGTCACTACACTTTTTATCTCGTTCATACAAAAATAAATATATAAAAGTTTTTGAACTTTCTTTTAATTTCCAGAAAACAACAACAAAAAATGAAAGGTTTTACGCATTGATTGTACATTTTATTAGTTTTAAGATTTTCACGGCCAAAAGTATTTTTGTTGTAAGTAACGTTGGCTAAAGAAGGAGTTAGCGCAACACGGCATAACACCCCAAAAACAAATAGCAAAAATTTTATTAGTTTCTTTAATACATGGTAAATCTGCATTAGGCATTTATCTTATAAAAAACATCACTTTAATGAAGTTCTTGTAAAATATAGACAGTAAAATTCAATTTGAATTTTGGCTTAACCGTTTTCCCGACATTATGACATAACATGAAAGTAGATTTTATAAATGCAAGTATTATATAATTACTTTACTAAAACTGTCAAAAACAACAAAAAGTAAATTTATTGAATTCCACGAATATGACAATAAATTGACAATTTTTTTAACAAAAACACAATTTATTACGAGAAGACACAAAACAGCTGTCATTCACAGTTTCGGCGGTTAAAGAATCTCATAATGCACATGCGTGAAGTCATTGCTAGATGCAAAAACATTGTTTCATTGTTTCCGGATCTAAAAAACAGAGCTAAACGGTGTTTATTAATTAGTACTAACTCTAATTAAAACTTTTATAGTCTTTATAGAATGTGTAACAAAAACACCGTTTAACGGTTGTGAAGTGATGGCCGTATATCATTAAGTCTATATTTTTTAATTTAGTTTTAAGACGAGGTGAGCATAGCTCACGAAACATGTCGGTTCCATCTAAACAATACACATGTTTAAAACGAAGTGTTTATTATCTTTAATGTAAAATAATATTGGTTTTATTTGACCGTTTTACTAAGAAATTATTATCATTATGGATGACGAAATTTATCTGTGATACGTTTGACAATAATTTTACGAATAAGAAAAAAAAGTGTACCAAGAAGCAACCATGTATTCGTAGATTACTTCCTACTTATATTCTTTTGGTGATAATTTTGTTCTGAGTCATTATTTATTAAAAAAGGGTTTATTTATTTTACTAGCTAAAGTGAACCCGGCGTCACGGGGTGAGGAGGAAATAATAATGTTGTGAAGAATTATTGGAAAAGTTTATTTTTTAAGGTAATCGATTCACTTGATCATGCCATGTCTTCCTCGGGCATGCCCGACTTCTTCTAACCATTAATTTCCACGTCATATATTCCCATTGCACTCCTTTCTTCGTTCATCCGCTCTTTATGCACAAACAATTTAAGCGTCCCTTTTTTAATCTTATCCATTTGAATTATATCAGCCTTATACATACGCATCATTGACAACCGATGTATTTGTTTCACTTGATCGTGCTATGTCTACTACGGGCGCACCCAAGTTCTTCTACCATTCACTTCCACGGCATACATTATCCTTATACCCCAATCTTCTTTAAAAAAATACTTACATGGTGATACTACTAAAGTGACATAATCATTGATGGTTGTATTTAGTCTATGGACATAATCGTAAGTAGTACCTAACTAGAGAGCAGAAATTTGCTTGTGATTTCACAAATAACACTCGAATGGTTGGCTATGGTGTCATGAAATTTCATGTTTGGAATTAATAGGTTGACGCAAATATTTTCTGTTCCCAAAGTCAGTTCCATCAAAAGAACAATTAGATATTTGGGCAAACTGTCAGCTCCACACCTTTTAATTTCTTAATAACAATGAATCTAAACTCAGGCGAAGCCGGGTAGTAACTATATATGTCTCCTATCTATTTAGGATCATCTAATGAAATTCACAAATCCTCCAGTTTATCTTCTAACAACTCACATTTGTTAAACAAAAACACGTTTCTATGACATTTAAGTTGAAAAAAACATATTTGTGTTAACAAACAACTAATATTTGAATAGGTGTGCAGAAAAGAACGCATGCATTATAATTTTTACAAAATGTTTATGCAATACCAACAGCGTATAACATATTTACATTTTTGCATGCATGCTCAACATCAAATACATATTAAAAGATTACGTGGATTGATTAAATTTAGATCGTGAAATCCTACAAGAAATAAAAAAAATAAAACATGTTGCCAGACATATGAAGGTATACCATACCAAATACCTCCATGGGTACCTGTTTCAGGGTGTCTTTAAATAATTACACAGGTGGGAACCGCTGCCAGAATTACAGACGGACGGACTTATAAATGGGGAGATTTTAAAAGAATTTGAAAATTTCTGTTTTTGAATAGGTTTAATTTTGAAAGTGTTTCAAGTGAGAGTTAGGTTAGGTTAGGTTTTTTGACGTGATTAACTCCAGTGGGAGTAATTCTCTTCTTGTGTATTTTCGTCCATGTGTAGTTCCATCCTTAGTGAATCTACGTCACATTTGGAGTCGATTTTGTAGAATAACTTTTTTGGATTTAAGACTTCGTTTTCGAGTAAATCGAGTACAAAATTTGTAAAAAACGATCGCTAGGGATATAATGTCAGGTGTTTAAATATTTTATAAGTGGACGAATGAACTTACACGGGGTTGATGCACCATAAGGAGTCCCACAAGGATCTGTACTGGGACCATTACTATATATATTATATTTCAACGATATAGTGCAGTGCTTAAAATACTGTTTAATCAAACTGTTTGCAGATGATACTCTTTTAAATATAACAAATAATTTTGATGAAGTTATGTTCGAAATATAACAAACTAAAAATAATTGTTGCAAAAAGCAAATACACGGTAATAGGTAAAAAAAAAATCAACGGAATTATCATAGACAACAAAGAAATAGAGCAAGTAAAGGAAATCGAATACTTGAGCATTATAATAAATAACCAACTCAAATTTAACTCTTAACTTTGAATAATTAGCTAAGAAAATGACAAAAAGGTCAAAGAGAAGAATAAGGAATAAAGTAGATGTAAATACATTAATTTATAAGAGTATAATAGCATCTCATTTAAATTACTGCTCTAGTGTAAGTCTCCTTTTCTTGCGCAATCAAACAAACACCGATAAAGAAATTGCAAATAATCCAATATAGAGGCATGCTAAGATAATTAATATGCAAAAAAGGGTATTTTAAGTGTGAGACAGCGTATAATTTAAAATACCTTAATATTTATATTTACGCTCAAAAATAAGATTCTCCCGAAACACATGTTTAAGAATTTAAATTTTAATTTCGAAATACATGGCTACCCCTGGAGAAACTGTGGAGATTTTAGACTTCCGAAAACAAATTTGTAAAAAACCCAAAATAATCTCTATTTTAAAGGATTTAAGATTTAAAATGAACTACCGACAGATGTTAAAGAAGCTAAAAGCCTTGCTGCTTTTCACGTGTTTTGCCTAAATGTTATAAAGAATAAGTTTTAGATGCAGTGTAAAGTGTGGCAAAATGTCACATAAATCAGTTTTTAGCAGTTATTAAAGGTTTAAACTAGAAATAAAAATTACTAAATAAAAACATAAACAAAATAAAACAAAAATAAATAAATTATGGACTTACCTACGTGAGGCTTAAGAATAGATTTAGCCTTGAAACTAGTCGTCGTGCAAATCTTATAATACTTTCATTATAGTGCACAACTCTATTGATAGCCCATTCCTCGACTGCTATGGCGTATATGTGCATGAAAACTTCAGCTGCAGTCGTCACCACGATTTGTTCAAGAAACCACACGGCAGAACATATGTTTTAGCACAGCGTAGCATGATAAGAATAATACTGCTATTAATTGAATTTTATAAAACAGTAGATGTATTTAAGTACATACTCTAATAAATTTGAACCCTAAACTCTTTTAAATCTTGTAGGTAGGTACTGTAAATGGGTGATTAATCTGTCGCACAGTATATAAAAATAATACAAATTAAAGTTGACGCGATGTTTCACGAAAACGCGCCATCGAAGATCAAGAATTGAATAAGCTGCAAGTCTTCGAATAACAAATTCCAAGTAAACAAATAACAAGTTTTACAATATAAACACATAAATTTGTTTTTTCCACTTTATTCTAATTACACTTAACCGGTTTATGAAGAATCCTTTCTTCACTAGGATGATATTAAAACTGTTTTAATAAAACTGATTTGTGTTTATATTGTAAATTATGGCGAGCCAGAAAGATAATGCTTTTTACAAATATATAACAAGTTTTACACAGTTTAGAATCCAAATGTAATTCTTTTGCAATATTATCAAATGATTCACTTCAAGATTTTTTAGTATATTCCATATTGCTTACAAATCAACAGCACTTGCAAGACACCGACCAAATAATTTACCGTGCAATTATTCTCGGTTGTAAGTGGCGCCGTACTGCATTTCCTCAGTAAAGTCACGGTAATTGTAGTAATTGGAGTTATTGCTTCTAATCTCACGCAGTAATTCAGACAACATCCGTGACAGACTGCAAGTACACTGCACGTAAAATCATTAGAAGTGTGATCAACAGTTCTACGCACCAGAATGGAAGACTCTCATTGTCGCACTAGTGAAAGACCACACGATGGAAACTTACTGATATCAAATATTGTTAATTTATTAAAATGCTGGTAAAATTATTCGTATTCCTGTTGAAACGGGACTTCTTTATTCTATGTATCAAATACTGGGCCAGTGAAATTGATTATTTGTTTAAGAAATCGTCTAAAATTTTTTTTTTTTCCAAAAATTACCTTGTTTCCGTCACGCAAACACGCCCACATCGCAGTGCTATCGGTTTACATCTCCAGTGTTGCAGTATGCAGAATGGCACAATTTCGCAATAAGAGATGGCGCCACTGTGATGAATCATGGCAGAGTTGCAGTTTTAATTGACGAATAATTTATAATATTTTTCGTACCCTATAATTACATGTGTGTGTAAAATGTGTACATTTACCTTATTTCGTAGTGTAGTTAAGAAGTTAGCTTGGTAAGACGAATTTGTATAATAATAATAATAATTGGATAACTTGTATACCGCAGTATTTGTGAAAAATCACCCCAAGGGCTCTGTATAATTTATTACGAGTTCCTAGGCTCCATCTAATTTTATTATTTACGAACAGATTCAGAAAAACATACTTAATATTGTTTTAGGAAGTTAAAATAGGTAGGTACTTATTTCCTCAAATCCATTGTTCTTTTGTATATTAACCTCCCTTAGGTACTAAAAAACATGTTCTAAATTTATCAGTTCTGTAATTCTGAGAGCTGTCAACCAGAGTTGTCTGCCAATTTCAACAGTGGGGCGCACTTGCCATATGTAAAGGGTCAGCAGTTGTGTAATCTCTGAGGACCTTGTTCAGTACGACCAGCTTCTGAGAAGCTACATAACATGACTCAACATATCAATGGGATGCATGTTGGGAAGATTTCTTCAGTTGAAGGAGACTAGATTGTCATTTCGATCCCATTCAGACGTAATCAGACATGACTGGGTCTTTGAAATATGAAAAAAAAACTTTGAAACCACATGACTGGTACATTTGCGATTCAGGCTAAAGGCTTGCAGCAGGGTGAATATTGCTTTAGTGTAACCCAACCGACAGGAGAGAAAGCACTATGAGTGTTGAAAAATAAGAACTTCACAGATGCACTCATAGAGGGCAGTGCATAGAGCTTGCGTGGAAGTCCGCAAGATGGCAGCCAGTGGCCAGTAGTCGCCAGGGCCAGTGAGAATGCTTCCAGACAAACATACTGTTTCAGATTCCAATTAGCCAGCTTCTAGTTAGGTCGACTATCGAGTCAGCATTGTAGTACGCGAAGTATTAATAAATCCCTGATTTATCACAAAGAACCTATTATATATAATCTCCTTCCACGACGAGTTGGAGAACTGTTTGTACGAACACGACAAGTAGAAGTGAGAGTTTTTTAGCAGAACACAAACAGACTTATAGACAACCACTCGGGTCAAGTGGTGATGCCTGCACAAAATGACACGTTCTCATAAAACGCGTTCTATCTCCTATTCTATTATGGTCAGGCAAAAAATAAACAGATTTAGAAAGAGAGAAAAAAAAACTTTCTCTTTGCATTTAAAGTTTATCATAGACGTTCCCATATAATTTGAAAAAATCTAAAAACAGGAAACTGTGAAACAATCACAAAACGAACAAGTGAAAACCTTTGTACTACGTTCGTCTAATAAAATTGTTATTGTTTTCAAAAACAATATTTCATCTTTAAAAAAATCTATTTGAAAATGAATATCAAGCTGGAATATTTGATGATGTGATATTATTTTGTATAGGCCCGAGAAGGTAGCAACGTTTTAAAAGGGTTTTTTTTAACCATAACTTAAAATTAAACCATATAAAAAAGGCTTCATCAGATCCATGGCGCCATCTAGGTATTACGATGAAGACATTTCCTATTTACCTTTCACAGAAGCAGATAAAGTTCAGGTAGTGACTAGTGACAGGTAGATTCGAGATAGCATACATTCATCCAATACATATTTACCTTCATGCAAACACGTGGAATGCAGACGTGCCTACGAGCTGGCAATAGTCAATATTTACTGCCAGTCATACACCTTGTTTGCTCGGATCAAATAATCACGTAAATGGTACTTACCTACATGAAACTCGTTGTCTATTGCCTCAAGGAACCAATGCGAGAAGTTGCTAATTTCGTATGGATTGATTACTTATTTTGATGGAACGAGAAAATGTTACCACATTAAAGTGGCGTCATGATGGCTGGGAATGCCACAGAAAGTAATGTAACTTATTCATATACTGAAGATACGTAAATAAAGATTCAGAGTTGGTTTTAAATCATTACGCTAATTGTTCATTCGTGTGAAATCTTCTTACTTACAAGGGACGTACTTAACCTACTTTTACCAGTGATTCCTGACATGATGTGTAGTAAAAAATGTGAACGAAATTTTGATCTCCGGTGACATTTTTTAATGTTTTTTTTTGTTGTTGTTTGGTTTAGAAGAAAAAAATTTGCTAAAAAAACATTAAAAAAAGTCACCGAAGACCAAAATTTCATTAAATTTTTTTACTCTAAATAGTGTCAGAAATCACTACTTAAAGTACCTAAATCAAGTACGTCCCTTAACACCCTGTATAGATGAAACATTGCGGCATTTTTAGATCTACCATTACAGGTGTGATGTGAATTTAGTCAGCATCGCGAATTATTTCCAAATGTAGATGAATAAAATATTATTAAAATTTAAGCACGTTCGAAAATAACGACTATTTCAGTGGATGCATTTGTTATTTTTACCAACTTTTACCACCGTTTTGAGAATTAAAAAAATGAAGTGCTTTAAAATTCACACTATCAAAAATAGGGTCAGGTCTCAAACACGTTAAAAGATTTAATATAACCATGTGACAAAAATTCAAAACATTTGACTTTGGTGCATTTTCTTTCCATTTGTTTCCAGGGTATGGATCATAGACATATTATTATGAATATTAGTAGACCTGCCCTAAGTGATTAAAAGCGTATTATCCCCACTCCCCATACCGGTTCCATTGGAGCCGGCTGTGCTCGCGTAGGGCCTCAAGTGAAATTTGAAAACGTGACGTCATCATTCTTGTGCGAACTATGGTCGAGGCATCATCGGTTCATTTTACGAAATAACACGGCAAAATGTTGACTTGTACTATGAAAACTTGTAAAAATAGATGTGAAAAAGAGAATAAACCCAATTGTCGTATTACATTCCATATATAAGCATTATTTTACTTTATTTTAAGCATATTCACATCGTATAATATAGATCAGTTTTAGAAACATATACTATCACATCGAGAAACGTCTGGACGCGAAACACAAAGCTGGTTGGTTGCTGGGAAGTAAATTATGAACATTTATAAAAGTGTCTTAACTAAATACTTAAACGAAATATTCGTCTCTGAAAATAGAACCGAATTTTTTTGCCGAATTTGGACTTCGCAAATTTGTTCATAACGTGGCGAGTAATTTGCGCTCCCATGTAAAAATGTCTATTCATTCAAAAGCAGATTTTACTTTTAAGAAGTAAATGGTGATATTATAATGCGAGATGCCTATTTACTGTCAGATTGATTTATTGACGAATCACAGTCAGCTTCACTCCCTTCGTTCTTCAACAGTTGATTTTACCCCTCGCCATTATCTTCTCGTCTATTAATTCCTATGTCTGTGGTATGGATGGTTTTACATTAACAGTATTTCTTCACAAGGTCGAGTTACATGACAAGTGATTAAATATTTCTAATTTATTTATCAGTTGTCAACTAATGAATTAACATTTTTTTCACGAATGAGTTCAATGCATTCCTAAATAGCTTGTAAAACCAAAAATAAATACCTACGTGTTTGGATATGATTTGAGATTTTCACGGCCAAAATTATTACAGTGATTAATTTTTGGGGTATAATGTCGTTTTGCGTTACCTACTTCTTTAGCCAACGTTTCGGACAGCATTACAGTGTCCATCGTCAGGTCACACATCTACCCTGATGATGGACACTGTAATGCTGTCCGAAGTCGTCTTAAAGATGGAGGAAGCGCAGCACGGCGTAACACCCCAAAAATAAATCACTGTAATACCTATTTCTGTAGATCATTTCGCACGAACGACGTAATTAAGTAAAAGTGGATTATCGACATCTGCAATACACCTACGTTCTAAGATATGATTTGATTAAACGTTCAAGATCAAAATTTTTCGCCTATGGCGCTGTTTCTATGATTTGATGTTCGATTCCGAATTTTAAACTAACCACTGCTTTGTCGCTAAATCACTGAAAAACCACAACAATTGTTTGAAGTATGCAACTAGGTGACAAAATACCTATTACTCACATATCTAGCTTAATATAATTCTAACAGAGAATTGTACGTACGTAGGTGAAGGGTTACCTCTTCTCCAGTCCACATAAAGAGAAGGGTCCCTATTTTTCTTTTCAAAAATGGCTTTTCCGTGTATTTTGACGTCTTTATGTTTGTTCGTAAGCAGATTTAAAGATTTCCACATTTCTGTCCGAAGTATAATCGTGTCTAGTATGACTTTTGTATTGGATTTACGAGAACTGGGGTGCACGCGGCGCCATTCTATAAGATTGCACAAGAAGATATAAAGCTCTGACAAAACATGAATAGGTTTTAAAAAAGCTCACCAGTAAAAAATAATATAAAGAAGGTAAATAAATACGCTGAGTTTTCATATTTAAGATAAAACGAAAACTAAATATAATTTTAAACTATTGTGATTTTTGTATTATGGGTGATATGGGATTGCACAAACCTCCGCACATTCTGGAATAAACTCGTTATTATTATTTACACAAAATAAATTAGCTTAGATAAACAGAATTCATGGATTATTGAAATATATTCTATGTACCTACATATAATGTCTATACTAGTGTAGTACAAGCGGGAAACTGGTGAACATATATAAATCAAATTTAGAGTCTATTTTGTGGTAGGTATAACATTTTTTTTATTTAAGCTTTCTTTTTCGAGTAAATCGAGTCCGATGACGGAATTTTTTTGGTTATTTTTTATAGAGTGATCGAAATATAATTTAATACTTAAAAAAACGATACAAATAAGTTAATCGATCGATTGTACACAGTACAGACAGGAGGGTCTTTGCTGATAAAAATACTACGTGTTTTTTTGGCATTTACAGCCGCATAAATCGGCCTTAGTGGCACAGATAGGGTGGATTTCCACTGAACATCGCATCTACGCCTGACGTACTACGTGACGTGTATGATGCGCCAGTCAAACAGTTTTACGCACCGCTGCTCTCACCTTAGTAACGCCTACCCCGCCATGTAATATGGAAGACGTCACCACCAAGCAGACTGTGAAATGCGAGATCCGCGCACAAACAATCCGTTCGCGATCCGAATCTACACACGACACCGCGATGCCGCCATGCTCCACCCTGCAGTACCATCAGTGGGGGTGTGCCTTGTCCATTTTGAGGGCAAACAGCCGGCATATATAATGAAAACTCAGGTACCTGAGCGATATGCAGGTAAATTGGAGTTACATTCACAAGGGTTGGGGTAATTAATAATGTATGTACGTCATGTCACGTGTAATCTAATTATTGTGGCAGGTCGGTTGAATGTTGTTAGCTAGATAGAAGGCTGCAGTCTATAAAGGGTGTAAAGCTGTCAAGGGCGTATATAAAAGGGAAGTTTAGGGGGTTCAACCCCCCCCCCCTCCCCCTCTTACTTCGGCCACAGTATTGAATAGGAAAAAAGATAAAAGTAATTGTAGATTACATTCCTGGAAACACAACAATATTATTTGCACCATCTCTTTTATCAATGTGATGTAAATAAAAATTGTGGTAAGTAGGGGTCTCAAAAAAAAATTCTAATAATTTCCCACCAAACGATTTATGAGGAAACTAAAAAAAATCTCTGAAGTATAAATTAATAAAATCTCATCCCTTATTGAAACCACGTACCTTTTTAAATTGATACGATTTCCAAGTATCAAATAAAACAGAATTAAACATGCCAATTTCGGTTGTCGGTGCATGGATGCGTGATTTGAATTTGTATTCTTGCGAAATGCGTAATATTATCCAAGTTCAGTGAACAACTATTTGACAAAATCGTATATAAGTACAGGGTTTTCCAATAAGAGGTGTTATTTAGAATTTAGAATAGCCCGCTATTTCTGTAGATGTTACTTTTGAAGCTGTCATTTTTTGACATTTGACAAGTAGAAACTAAGCCATTAATAAAAATGGAACGGCACACGCTTCAACAACGCAATAAAATTATTAAAATTCTCTTGAGTATTAAAATGAATCATCAACATTAAAAAAGTGTTTTTTTCAACTTTGAGGATTTAAAAAAAAAAAATCACAAGTTGCGCCACAATACGAAGTATGTCAAAAAAATACAAATAAATAGTAGTATATCTGTGTGTAAGGATAGAATGGCCAACCTTATGATTCCAGAGAGCCTCATTTTTAATGTCAGTGCCATACAAATTTTTCTTAAAAAAATGATAACTCCTTCATTTGTACACGCAATTGCTTCGTACGAAATTTTATAGCATAGTAATGATCAGCAGAATCCATTTCTAGCCAAAAAAATACCCCTAAAATTCAAGTCTCTATGTCTATGAAAGGCGATTTTCAGCCCACTGTGCGGCGGAGTCATTGGATCTTACTTTTTCGAAAATGAGGCTAGAGCAACAGTTACGGTGAATGGATTGCGCTATCGAGAGATGATAAATGATTTTTTATGGCCGGAATTGAATGGTATTGATCTGGACGTTTACTTTCAACAAGACGGCGCTACGTGCCACACAAGCAACGAAACCATTGATCTTTTACGATTGAATATCAAAATAACACCTCTTATTGGAAAACCCTGTATAAATCAAATTTGGGAGGCCGGTATGGGTACCGCCGGGAACCATTTATAGGTCACCCCAAGTGGTTCGCTACGTTTGATGTTTTAGCAGGGGAGCCCGGGTTCATGGGGGTGAGGCTTGTCAAGGTCTTGGCGGCGGATGAGTTTGCACACCTACTGCGTGGCGGGCCGAATCGGTAGACTGGTTGAGATCTTTTGACCTCTCCAGCCGGACTCGACCCATCGCCATACTGGACAAATTCGAAAGGTTAATTTCTTCTTTTGAAAGGCAAGAATCCCGAGGCAAATATTTTGTTAAATACAACTACTAGAATTTCCATTTTGTTTTCGTGAATGAATTAATGCAATTATTGCAAGTGGAAATTAACGCACTTCCTGACATCCTATCGAGCTGAAACTCGACATATAGACTCGTTATCGATGACAATGCATTCCATCTATTTTGGTGGCAAACATACGTACACACGCGGACATATACGCATTTCTCTGAAATTGGATGACATTACAGCAATCAATATACGAAATAAATGTACATCCTTTCCAATCAGGATTGGACTCAGTCGTTAGCGAGGCTGACTACAGTCCTTATGGGGGGGGAAGGTTTAATCATCAGTCAAACCAACAAAAAACTTTGTAAAAGAGATTTATCGAGTTCTCGGGGAGGAAGGTTCAATCCTCAGTCAAACAATATTTTTTTTTAAGTAGGTACAATCTATTAATAAAAATAGAAGTATTATAGCAAAAACTTGATTTCACAAATCCAATAACTCGGTTCCATGATAACTCAACACAGTTATTCAACACACTTTTAAAAAGTGATATAAAGTCATTAAAAACGATGAAAAAAAATAAATTAAACCTAACCTAATTTGCAGGCTTTTTAAGACAGTTAAAATACAGTTAAATTAAAATAAAAACTATAGCAGACTTAAGGTCATGCGATGACCAGTGTTTTTTGATATAGTGTCCTCTGCGTGCAGTTTTATCTTTTATAAGCATAAACTTTTTAATATAAGTGTGTTTGTCGGAAGTGACTTGCCAGGTAAGTATGTTTTGGTATCTTTTCTAAATAACAAATGTAGATCCTAGGAAATAAATTGTACAGCGCCCTTGAGGTGATTTTTCCCAAAAACGGCGCTCTACAAATTATCCAATTATTATTATTATTATTAACCTAACCTAACCTACTCAACCCAGTTAATAAAGTTTTTGTTTCATCACTTTCCATGACTTTATATATCTTTTTAAAGATGTGATGAATTAGGTAAATTTTTTTTTTTTTTAGATTCTCACGGCCAAAAGCATTTTTGTTGTTTGTTTTTGTTCAAACTCGACAACCAAAATTTACACATCTTCGGATCTACCGGATCTGCCCTGATGATGGACACTGCAACGCTGTCCGAAACGTCGGCTAAAGAAGGAGTTAGCGCAACACGGCATAACACCCCAAAAACAAACAACAAAAATGTGATGAATTATCTGGTCACCCCATAATTCATACAATTTATATCGCATCATTTATCTCGTGATTTTTAACGGTTCTGTATTAGTATTATAATAAATGTCAGTCTCATTTCCCAAAATATCGAAAATTGCCTGCGTATGCGGAATTATGATAAACCTACATTTTAATAATAATTCCTGGCCAAAAATAACACGTCAAGTTTAAATGTAAGCAACATTTTCAACGATGAATACAGACGACTGTTATTTAAACCAGTGTTATAAAAAATAATATTTCAAGAAAAAATAATGATAACTAAACAAGATTTCAGCAAACAAATAAAATGTTGCTGTTAACATTTTGCAGAGGTCGCTAGTGTGTCGAAACGAATGAAGACCTATTCAAATATTGACAGGAGATTTCTCAATTTAGTGACTGCGAAACTTTTTTGGATTGTATTTGAGACAGACGTATGGAGCACGCTCTCATAATAACATGTTATAATGTATGTCATAAAACCGTACCTGGCTTGAAATTTGAATCCGGTGAATATTTATTTTTTATTGTATTTGAATTTTTTTCAAAACTAAAAAAAATAATTATTATTTAAACATGAAATCTGAGTAACCGCCAAAACCCTCACCCCAGTCCTACCTGTCCAATACTTACACAGGGTGTATCGGCACTAACCCGACAAACTTTAACCAGCTATTCCTCAGCACATTTGGAGTAAAAAAATTTATGGGCACTTTGCTGTCCGGTAGCATTTTTTTTTATTAAGAACAAAAAAATAAAAAATTTCCACACTCCATCACTGTCATTGGCATTGCTTTTCGTGTTCAACAGCTGTTATAAGCAAGTATGTCCAAAAGCGTCTTCGCTCTTTCGTACACACTAAATAATAATAGTTAAAAATGAGACGAATGGTGCCGTGCCATTTCTTTGTGATTGTAAAAGCGCGCCAATGTAGGTACGTACGTACATTATTCAACGAAACTCGAACAAAATATTGCCAGACGGGTTTTCAAACTTTGACAAAGGATAAAACAGTGGTGACATGTGGTGAAAATATGAATAGTAAATTTTTTTTATAAAAAAAACGTTACCGAACAGCAAAGTGGCTTTAACATTTTTTACTCCATATATGCTCAGGAATCGTTGGTTAAAATTTGTCGGGTACGTGCCGATACACCCTGTATAGAAAGAAATCAGGGTAAGTAAAATGCGTCCCTTAACACCCTGTATATTAATAACTTGCAGAATATAAACTCGCCACTTGTCGATGCTGAGAAGCTTTTAATAAAAACATTCAAGACTGAAAAATAATATAATAAAAACCCATTTATTATATACCCAACGAGGCAAAGTTTAGCCAATTCGTAATTTGAAGCGACATAACATACAATAAAATTATAATATTTACAATCGCAGGCAACCAATCCATAACAAAAGAAAAACTACAAATATTACATGAAAGGGTAGAAAAGAAATGAAAAACAAAATAAAACATAAAATATTTACTAAAAAGTATGGTAACTTCAGTTATAAAAACAATACATTATTAAATATTTATACAAAATAAAAACACAAGGAACATGCATTTTATGCAAAGAATTGGATTTTTTTGTACATCATAGTTTTAATTTTAACCCCCGCGTGATCATGCTATATTTTAGCATATTTGAAGCATCATCACTTAAGGGTTAAGTAATCATAAAATTGGAGAATAGGGGAAACAACAACATGCTCAAAATGCTCAATCATTTTTTTAAAAGCGGAAAAATATAAAAGGAAAAGAAGAAAAAAGACTAATGCCAAAAGAATAAAAAATCAAAGTAGTTCATGCAGAATCTATGAAATCTTCAAGAATAAGTTTTTTTAAATTTTGAATATTTTAAAATATTTTGATTTTTGCTATTGAAAAAAATCTGCTTTGTGCAAATGTTACAAAATGTATTTTTTAAATGCAAAAAGCTTTGCTAAATGTGAAATGAATAAATAATTTTTATACTGTGCTACCAAATAAAGTATTTTTCCTTTATTTATTATTTATAATATTAACACGTGAATACCAAGTGCATTATGTAACGAATGGGTACTGTAGTTATAACATAAGAATATATTTAAAATTATTAATTATAAATAAAAAATATGGTGGGTAAAATTAAGTGTTATATTTAAATCTAACAACAAATAATAGAAAATGTGTTTATTTATACAACATTATTTAAAAAATTTCCAATCAGCCTCAAATCTATAAACTCAGGAATTTATATGTCTTCATGTCATATTATTTAAAATTTTAATCAAAGCATAAATATTTAATAAGATTTTTTTATCGAATATACATAATATACAACGATTTCATTGAATTCAATTTACACTTTGGTACTGTTATAGTATAATATAATATACATGGTGTCCGGAAACTAGTGGTAAAAGTGTGAAACTGGATAATAGGAGGTCGATTTTGTGGAATATTTTTTTTCGATTTGAGCTTCCGTTTTCGAGTAAATCGAGTCCGAAGTTAGAATTTTTTGGTCAAATAAGAAAAAAAAAATCAGTGGCATCAGCTGTTTGTTGTTTGCGTTCAAAAGTGTAGACCCGGCTCCAACATCTTTAGTTTACCCGCTACAGAACGCTGCCTAACCGGGTGGCGAGGCGACGTGTCACAGACAAAAACAAAAATGTTTCAAAAAAAAAAGAACCATTCTCTACCTGATTTACCAGGTTGTACCACTAATTTCCGGACCCAGTGTAAAACAAAATATATTATTTCAGATGAAAAAAAATATTTTTCAAGATGAATTTTTTCACAATTAATATATTCTATTGATAAATTAATATTTCCACTTTATAATTAAGAAAACAACCAATGTTAAATCACACCCTTTTAACATATTTTAATTAATAAAAGTTATATAATCGTACTTACTGAAGTTTAAAGTTATATTTGTCTGAGAACATAGTCTCATTAAAATATAACAAAATTGTCCATTAAATAATTATCATAAATAATGGCCAAGAATGAAATAATGGCTAAGCTGTCATTGGAATTAGTTGAATTCAGTCAAAAGTGGCTAGAAACCACAAATTTTAAAATTAAAATTAAATAAAATTACGTTTACTGATTTTAAAATTAATATATTTATATATAATGGGTAATATTGAAATCGAAAAAAATTAGAAGAAAAATAAAGTAGAATACGGGTATACTAAAATTTCTGAGAAATTTATTATTTTAGTCCAATAGATGAAGAAAACTAAATTGATTGCATTTTTATGAAATTATTAAAGAGATTCCAAACACACAATTTGGAAAAAATAGGAAAAAATTATGGCAAAAAAAAATTAAATTAAAAAATCAGAACAACAATAATAATACTTATAAAATAATTAATGCTTTGTTACAACAATCAACAAACAAACTAATTTAAGTACAAAGCCAATACAATGTGCAGCTTAAATCATGATCGCTTCACTGTCTTCAATACTAACCTGGCTAAGTGGCCTCATCCTTTCATGGATACTTTTCTCCGCTTGTCTCGCTGAGGGAGGAGGGTGATCTGGAGTAGGTGGCTGATCGTAGTGTGTTGGTGAAAGCGGAGTCTGGATTGTAGGCCTAACTTTACAAGTCCTGGACTCAACATCACTAGGAGTATACGAGCCAACATCATCCAAAAGACTCTCCAAACTAGAACGTTCCTGCGACGAGTTGTATCTCTGATTTTTCGATTCTCCATCCAATGCTCCTACATTGTTCAATTCTTTTGGCTGGAAGTTCTCGTAAGGGTTTGTCGGGTTTCTTCTCAGTTTTCTTCTTGGGTTTTGTTCCTTGACGACTACGTTTTCATACATGGTGCTGATGGCAATGGGTTGCTCCTTTCTGCTAGCCGTCAGAAGGGCTAGAGATGGTCTGGGTTGGGGTATAGGCCGCGCTCTGGGAGAGGTCTTAAGGTCGTTGTCTACGTACTGGTCCACTGATCTGCCGTGACGCAAGCCAGTGTGTTTAGAGCCCGGAGCCTGTTGAAAAAATAAGACACACAATTGATATTATCCGTGAATATGGGTAAACTCGTAAACCATTCGATTTATTTTTTATGTAATCTTTTCGAGATGCTTAGAACTCCGCTCAAAATTTGAGTTTGTTACCTCAAAAACTGCAACAATCTATCCGAAGATTTAAAAAAAAGCTCCAGCTCTCGGGTTTTTTTGTCTGGTCTCGACAAGATATTGCAGCCGAAGCCAGAAAACAAAAAAACAACTTTGAAATTTGTTCAAGGACACATCAACCCCTCGTAGTTAGTTATTAGCGTGAGAGCCAGCCAAAAGTTGCAAGAAGCAGGCCTTTAGGCTGGTCTAGTTTAGATCAAAATTCTGTTAGGATTGTTATTAATTCCGGGGTAGTTCATTCCAAGTCTTAGGACCTGATACTGCGAAATACAAGGAATTTTAATATTGAAGACAATATTAGTGATTTTTAAACGAAAATCACTAATATTGTCTTCAATATTTAAATATTACAATTTGAGGTTTTACTCAATAAAAGTTATTCCGAAAAATAACGAGGAATTTTCTTCCTATACCACCTGGCTTTGAAGTTTTATTCGTAAATATTTTGATCAATATTACCTGAAGATCGTCCAAGTCATCCTGGCTCCTGGTCTGCTGGTGGCGAGCCAAGGAGCCTACCTGCTGCACCGTGGCGCCTCCTGCTGTTGAGAAGCCGAGGATGGGCGGAACGAGGTGGGTGGGCGACACTGACAGGTTGCGGCGAGGAGGCTTCTTTGGCGGGGTAGGCTGGGGAGAACACAATGGATTTAACATCTGCACAAAAATAGTCAGATGCGAATGTATTATAAATATAAACTCCCTTTGCTAATAATTTTTATTTCCCAGGTCAATATAAATGTCACACCAGGCGTGAGGCTAAACTTTCCAGGAAACAAACCAAATAGTTAGAAATTATAAGGCGCTAGACAAACGCGCTAGACAAACACGCCAAGTGAACCTTGGGCATATTCGCAAATAGCACATTTAAAAAAATATATGAGGGCGCCTTGAAGTTCTTTGTGCATCTCCGACAGGCATTGATATATTATACTAGTCTATGCTGACAGGTCGTCTCTCGTCGGGATTGCTGTTATTGTGTATAACACAATAACAATGTTAACAAACACATTTACATTGCCATGGAAATGTGTTTGAATTTGCTTTTCCTTTCATAATGCATGTTTCTCTCTATAAATTTTGTCTCTTCACTAGATTCAAGAACAAGAACACACTGCCTTGGATGATAATACTTAAACGTTTTTGGTTTGGTCAGTCGGGGTTTTAGAATGATCTATTAGTAAAATTATTTCTTTAAAAAAATCAACGTTTTTTTACTTTAATTTATATATTTTAAAATGTTCTTAAAACTTCTATCAACCTCGTCAAATGCCGATCGGGTAGGACCGACACTTATTTCGTTTATTAACTAACTTAATATCATTCGATTTCAAAGAAATGCGTAAATGTCCGCGTGTATATGCGCGCGTGATTGGCACAAAAAGTTGATTGAATGCATTGTCATCAACAACAGGTCTATCTGCCGAGTTTTAGCTCGATCGGATGTCGGGAAGTGTGATAATTCCCTCTTCAAAGTTTACATTAATTCATTAACGAAAACTAAGGACGGGTTGTTTCGGAGAATTTGAACAATTCATCAAATTTCAACGTTCATTTTCCAGTTCTGTGAAAGATTTTTCAAGTTCTGTTTTAATTTCAGTTTTGTCAAGCAACTAGCCTATAATGATATAATAACAGAACTTGAATAGGACTTTCACAGAACCCGGAAATGAACGTTGAAATTTGATGAATTGTTCAAATTCTCCGAAACAACCCGTCCTAAGTTGTAAAACGAAGATGTATTTAACAAAGTAGGGCATTGACCTGGTCCTTTAAACATACTCAAAGTAGTGAGAGCCCTCGACTACAGGCCTTAAAAAAGAAATAGGTTCAGAACCACCAAGTGTTAAGTTAAAGAGGTGAGTTCAAAATTCTGGATATCATCGTTGATTTTTTTCCCTTTCGCTTTCTCTCAAGCGTTGTCGTAAAATTATCCTTCGTTCTGAGAATTAGAGTGTTTACTAAAGCGTGGTTTGGCTGGAACCGCGGCATTGAACTTGGCGAAACCGCGGCGATACAGAAATAAAACCAAATGGCCCAAAGTCACGCAGCGCAGCGACTTGTTGATCCACTTTATTTCTGGGCCGCGCGGAAGGTTAGGGAAATTATGATTTTTTAACGGACAATTGGAGGCAGAGAAAATTAACGAAAAATGTAACCACGAGGTGAAAATATAGAACTGTGTTTTTCAACGAAAAGCCATTAGGTAGGGTAGAAACTATTCGGGTAAACATCAAGTTATGTTTACTCCTAATATATACGACCAGACCTTGCTCCAGTTTAACACGAAAGATTCGATAAAAAACAATATGGCGTCTAATCGTAATATTTGACAGTTTGATGGATCAAAGCTGCAAAGCGCATGATGGAAATGACGTTGCCACTTGAAAATAGGATAATTATTTACTGAACCGTCGCACTTTACAAATAAATTTATAACAAAGGCACCTGAGAAACAACTATTTTCGTAGGGGAAGATGAAAAAACATGTACAAGGTTATTAGGTTGTTAGTTTAGAATATTTAGATAATTTGATGCGTATTTATATTAAAATGGCACCCTCCACCAAACGACAGACAAGAAAAAAATAAGGTGGAAACTGTCAAAACAGGTAAAAATTTAATGAATGTTTTAGCATCTCTTTTAGTTATTAAGTTGAAACGAAAATCTGTGCCAATTAAAAATGCGGCGGTTCAGTAAATATTTACCGTAAACATTTGCGTTGATTTAAATATGCCAGACATACAAAATGTTTAAATTTCATGTTGTTAGAGTTCGCCTATTTTCATGTTTTTATAGGATTTGTTCATTCTGTTTTCACAGATTAGATTGAATTTGAAAATTGGAATGCTCCACATCTCCTGTTGGAAATGACTTTGCGAACTAAAATCGAAACGAACTAAACATTCTAGAACTGTCCAATGTCAAAACCAGAGCCCACCTTTCGTGAAGTTTTTCCGTGAAGGATTATCAAATGACATAAGGTTGTTAAATTTAAAAACATTTTCCAAGAAAAATAATACTTTGAATAAGCATAATGTTAACAAATTATTATAAGCAATAATTATTCGCCTGAAATATCAATACAAATTGAAAATATCTCCCGAGTAAAAATAAATGCCGCCGACGGGAATTGAACCCGCACCTTCTGATGTCCGGTCAGGTGTTGTGGACCACTGAGCCACGTAAGCTTATTTCCAACACGCCAAATAATTCAACATGTACTAATACTTCAAATCAACAATTACTGCTTATTATACTTTTTTCACCTGTAAACAACCAACTTTATTTTCGACTAATTATTGCTTACAATAATTTGTTATCCTTTGTGCTATGCATAAAACCTTGTCTTTTAAAAAAAATTATAAATATATTTTTTGCTAAAATCACTTGTAGATATTTTCAGAACACGCGAATAGCTTAAAAACCTTGTAAAACTTCAATAAAAATAGTATATTTACATTTTGAAGGCCAACTTCGAAAAAGTTGTACAAAATAATTCCTGCAACTTTTATGTATTCACAACTATTTAAAACTATACAATTTTTAAACACAATGTGACAGCACTAAACACAGAACTATCACGATACCGGAACGGAATTATTATAATGCGAATTAAATAAATTGGGAAAAAATTAAACCTCTTGAATTAACCCGACCGCACAGAATCAACCTCACTCTAAAACTGAATTGGTTTAGTTTAGTTTACGCAAGAAAACCTTCTAAACTCAGAAACTTACAACACTCAAACATTACGAATACAAAACAAGATCAATGTGTAATACGCGTAAAAAGTTCAATATTCCTAAACGATGCCTAAGAATAGTGAAGATCTGGTGAAGGACTTTAGACTTTATTATAAGAACAGATAAAGATTACTTCACAGAGAATCTTTTAAATTCTGAAACGGCCTGTTACGTCACTATAATCCTTGGTCGTGGGCCAAAAAGCGCGGGAAACGAAGCAATTTGCGGGCTCTATAAAAATGATCTATACACAATGCCCAATGAGCCTCTTGCATGCTGATTTACATACATTATGTTTTTTCGGTTCGGGAAAGTACAGGGTTTTTAAGAGGTGTTATTTTGAATAGCCCGCTATTTCGGTAGATTTTACTTTTGAAGCTGTCATTTTTTTACATTTAAGTAGAAACTACCCCATTAATAAAAATGCACGCTTCAACAACGCATTGAAATTATTAAAATTCACTTGAGTGAATCAAATGCAAATCATCTTGAGTGATGAGGCCCATTTCCACCTCGGTGGCTTCGTCAACAAGCAAAATTGTCGCATCTGGGGCTTAGAAAACCCAAGAGTTATTGTTGAAAAGTCTCTCTATCCTCAACGCGTGACTGTTTGGTGCGGTTTATGGTCCGGCGGAGTCATTGGACCTTACTTTTTCGAAAATGAGGCTGGAGCAACAGTTACGGTGAATGGATTGCGCTATCGAGAGATGATTAATGATTTTTTATGGCCTGAATTGGATGGTATTGATCTGGACAACGTTTACTCTCAACAAGACGGCGCTACGTGCAACACAAGCAACAAAACCATTGATCTTTTACGATTGAATATCAAAATAACACCTCTTATTGGAAAACCCGTTAGTAGACAATCAGTATCGCTCTAGTGAAAGTAAGGTCACTATTCATAACCGAAAGATTGCAACGCTTTACACAAGTACATACTTTTAAACATTTTTCCGCTGTCTTCTTGCAACTCCACTAACTTCAACCCCGCTAACTTCAGTCTCAAAAAATACTCATAATTTATTAAGGAACGTAAAAATCGCCCTATCCGCGTATCCTACTACGATCGTAACACTTACGTATACTAACTATTTTTGACTGTAGCTTTTTTCTCAGAAACTCCGTTTCACCAAATTCAAATCAGCCTGATAGGCGAAGTTATCAGTGAAATCACTATTTTTAGTACGAATCAATTTATGAATTTCAAAAAAAAATGCTTTGGATAAATTGAAGCGTAAACCACTAAATAATTTATTTTTACTGGAAAATTATGAACACATTTACATAAGAAACAACTTAAAAAACACGATTTTATTGAGATTATTTTTTTGACAGTTCTCGTTGAACTTTTTTACTTTCTTATAAAATTACTAGCTGACGTGTACCCGGCGTAGCTAGGAGTTATCCTTAGGAGATAGACATATACCATCGCAGACGTTTCTGTAGTCCTTTTTAAGATATACAATTCCGTAGTACATTATTTTGATGTATCTCATAAGGTTTAGCCACCGTTGGCAATGTAGTGCCCGAATATATTAATTTTCAACTTTTTTATAAAACATCAAATTTTTTCTACTTCTATAAATATAATATGAAAGCATCAAATATGTAAGCCCTCCGGAAGAAATCTCTAAACGGTAGTGAAAATTCTATCAAAATCCGTTGCGTAGTTTAGAAGAACTAAGCCCACAAACAGGCAGACGCGGATAGCGAATTTATTTTATACTATTTAGAGATTAACAAAACAAATGAAAACCACTTTTGCCCAGCGATTGTTATAATAATAATAATATTTGGAAGATTTGTATAGCGCCGTTTTTGTGCTTAATCACCTCAAGGGCACTGTACAAATATATGCCTATGTATATATAAAGAAGAGATCGTAGTGCGGTTTTAGGGTTTCTTTTTTAAACAAATCTACAATCTTGTTCCGAGTTTGATGAAATTTTTAACATTTTTCTTTGAAAACAGGGGAAAGGTCATTGTTTACATGAGATTTAAAAAAACCACCCTCGTCCTCTTTTGACACCCAGAAAGCAGAATTATTGATGAAACTTAGCACACTTGACATCTTTTCCAAATAGTATACGCTCTCCGCGTCTGTCTGTGCGCTTAGTTCTTCTAAACTTCACAACGGATTTTAATAAGGTTTTCACTATCATTTGGAGAATTTCTTTAGAGAGGTTTATATATATATATATATATATATATATATGTTATGGTTAAGGTTTTCACGGGTGTAAGATGTAGAATAATGTTCTCGGTTTACCCGCGTAAAGCAGTCCTTAAAAGGACTTTTTAATTTCTGACGTTTCGGACAGATCTCACTGTCCATCTTCAGAGGCCTTATGTCTTGAATTTCGTCTCAAACTGAACGCTTTTGCGTGTCTGTTCGGTCCAGAAGTCAAGATACAAGTGGGTGCTTATCAATTCTTATGTCTAGGACGGAGTATGCGTGTTGATAGTGATTTGACGGTAGAGGGGGTGGGGGCGGGGTTGGCAATATCAATCAGTATGCGTGTAGCGACCTGATTGGGTTGCTTTGAACTTGTTGGAAGTGTTTCTGAGAATTTTGGAAATGCCGGTTTTGGGTTATTTTGGTCAATTATAACTTTCCAGGTGTTGGGAATTCTAATTGAGTAATTTCTGGTATTCATATTATTTTTATGTTTATGAATTTCAATTGCTTCGCGGTAAATTCTTTTTGGCTCATTGTATATGCTAGCTATTGTTGTGGTACTATTAAAGTCCATTTTATGACCTTCATTAAGGACATGTTGCACTATGGATGAAGTTAAGCGTTTATTAGTGACATCCACCTTGTGTTCTGCAATTCTACATGATATTTTTCTGTTACACCGTCCAATATACACCTTTTCACATGCCCCACAAGGTATTTTATAAATACCATGAGACTCAAGTGGAATGTGGTCTTTCGGACTTCTTAATAGAGATGAGATTTTATTTTCCGATTTATAAATTGTTTTGATTTTATTGCTTTTGAGGATACGACTAATTTTATCTGTTGAGCCTTTAATGTATGGGAGAATCGCTATAGAAAGGGGGGGTTCTTCTTCCGTTTCAGGATCAGTTTTTTTGCGTCTATTTATGGATTTGTCAATTAAATATTTGGAGAAGCCATTTGCTTGAAGAGCGCTACTAAGAAGATCTAGTTCTTCGTGAATATGATCTTTGTCCGCTAGTCGTTGTGATCGGGTAACTAAGGTATTTATAACTGATGATAATTGAGATGGATTGTGATTTGAGTTAGTGTTTAAATATCTATTTGTATGTGTCGGTTTACGATATACGGTATGGCCAAGGCTGCCGTTATTTTTCTTTTTAACTAAAATATCGAGAAATGGGAGACAATCGTTTTCTTCGATTTCCATGGTAAATTTAATATCTTCGTGGATACTGTTCAAATGAATAAGAAAGTTATTTAATTCTTTAATTCCGTGTTGCCAAATAATGAAGGTATCATCTACGTACCGACGCCATAGTGAAGGTTTCAGAGGAGCGCTCTCTAGTGCCTTTATTTCAAAATACATCATGTAAATATTAGCGATTACCGGGCTAAGGGGGGAACCCATGGGAGCCCCAAGGATTTGTTTATGTATTTGTCCCTCAAACTGAAAGTAGGTATTTTTAAGGCAATGTTCCGTCAAAGTGATAAAATCAGCAGGAACGTCTAGTTTTGTTTTTATTAACTCTATTGCTTCAATGATTGGTATTTTTGTAAACAAAGAGACTACATCGAAGCTAACTAAAATGTCCCCTTTTTTTAGAGTTATATTAGAAATTATTGAAGTAAAGTGCTCAGCATTACGCACGTAAGAATCAGCTTTTTCAACAAAAGGCTGAAAGCGTTACCGTCAAATCACTATCAACACGCATACTCCGTTCTAGACATAAGAATTGATAAGCACCCACTTGTATCTTGACTTCTGGACCGAACAGACACGCAAAAGCGTTCAGTTTGAGACGAAATTCAAGACATAAGGCCTCTGAAGATGGACAGTGAGATCTGTCCGAAACGTCAGAAATTAAAAAGTCCTTTTAAGGACTGCTTTACGCGGGTAAACCGAGAACATTATTATGTTACATTTATAGAAAGCAAAGAAAAGTCGAGCAATCCCGGGTACACGTCAGCAGGTTCAAAATAAAAAAAAATAAAAATTCTTTCTACATCTGATATCAAAAAACTCTGTGTAAAGCCCGGGTAACGCCGAGGATTATTTAAGAATAGATATTTATCAATATGAAGAGATGCTTATCTAAAGAGTGATGGTCCTCGATAATTTCAGAAGATTTAGTCGATGCGAATTGTCATTAGAAAGAAAGGCTTGTACTCTAGTTAATTTCCGCGCATAATTTTAACAGCGATATTTATCAATATGAAGAGGATCTTATCTATAGACAGATGGTGCTCGATAATTTCAGAAGATTTAGTCGACGCGAATTATTATTAAAAACTAGGAAACGGATAAAAAAAACTATTAGCATTTCCGTAGTATGAAAACGATTCACATGAATTTTTCTTAGTAAGTAAGAGACTCATTATCTCGATTGCCCAATTAACGTTAGTTAAAGTGAAGATGGTCCGATCAATTAAACACAATCTAGCAGAAAAACTGGGCCATTGGAGCGATTCATCGTTCACGGAACATAAAGTAACAACTTGGCCAAAGAGAGTTTTCTATGTAAACACAACGTTGTAAACAAAGGTGCAGTACGCGTTGTGTTCAAATCGTTCTAGTTGAGAAGCCAAGCGATGGCAGATTTTCGATCTCAGAACAAAACTCTTCCATCTCATTTTAACTTACCTGAGATAAATTAATTCGTCATAAATTGATATGAATAACCTTATTTTAAAGTGGGTATTTTTTGTATGTCCCATTAAAAAAAATATGCGATCAGTGAGTTCTGGTCGCAGGAAATTTGCACAAAGATGCAGATATTAAAAATCAATTTTACGAAAATAGGTCAAGGTGCCAAATTGCGTAAAAGATTCAACCCCTGATTATTTTGATACGTAAATAAGAAAGTATGTGGCGGGCGGGCGTAAAAATCTACAGTTTTATTCAGAGACTGATGAAATTTTGCACACTTGACCTTCAAAACTAAAGGAAGGTCTCTGCTCATATGAGATTTAAAAAAAATTTTAAAATAAAATAAAAACAGATTTACTCTTTGATTACTTCCCTTTCTACCTTAAAAATACGACCTATTATAATACTGTTCCGGTCTTAATTAAAACACAAAATAAACAAACAAAACTTTCAGAAACAAATAAAAAAAACTGGATCAAGTTAACAGAAAGAGATTTCATAAAACACAAATTGGAAAATAAATTAATATACAGGGTGTCCGGAAACTCGTAGTACAAGCGGGAAACTGGTGAATCTACATCACATTTGGAGTCGATTTTGTAGTATATTTTTCTTTTATTTGAGCTTTCGTTATCGAGTAAATCGAGTTTGAAGTTGATGGTTGCCGGCACTGAAATTGATTTTTTTTTTTTTTTTTTTTTTTTTTTTTTTAATCAAATTCTTATAAATTATTACTGAAGATCAAAGTACCCAACTAATTAAAACTATTTGAAAGTAAAACAAATGAAGAAACTCGGATTTGAGGCATTATTTTGAAATCACCCTTCATTTAACCCGGTGTAATCATAAAATATTTCTGCTCTGCAGGGTTAAAACATCTGTTATTCAACCCTTAACACCAGAAAAAACTTTAACCCTAAAATAGCCGAAAAATATTTTTTTTTGGTTTTTTTTTTTTTTTTTTGAAAATGCTCAAATTAAAAAACTTTATGTTTTTTTGGGTTCCCCATGTGGTGTAGATTCTCCAGTTTCCCGCTTGTACTACGAGTTTCCGGACACCGTGTATACAACAATAGGTAAAACAAGAAATTGTAATATGTGGACCTTGAACAGGTACAACACTTTATGTGTACTTAAATATAAAAAAATAAAATAATTTACCACTCTTTTTAAAGTATTCAATAGAAAAAATAATATTCAAGATAAAATAAATACAATAAACCTACCGAAACTTTGTTGTTGGATCCAGGGCTGTGAGCATGATATCCAGAGGTGGCCATGGGGAGGTAGATGTTACCACCGCTGACCGAGGAGTCATTGGTCCCACACCGCTGCCTTTCCCTCGGGCTGGGGCCTCCGGTACTGGAAGTCGTAGAGGAAATACTGAGCTGGTCCGCCTCTCTTATCCGGCCCTGGTAGCTGGAGCACAACTCCTCAGAGTGGTAGCTCCCGTCCATCAGCTGGGACTTGGAGTAGGGAAAGTGCCCGCCATCCGACCCGCTGCAAACACACATTGAACTGCCACCCTTAGCATCAAGCGGACAAACACAACTAGAGGAAGCGACATTTACATCGATGGAACCAGTTTCGTGGACAGACAAATCGGAAGACCCAGCCGCGGACGTTGTATCAGAGGTAACGTCTTGTATAACAAATTTATGGCTGACATCTTCGTCATCGCTGTTGGAGGAGGAATCGGGTTCAGAAACAGTGTATGTTGGATGATTCAATGATTGGTCGGATGATGATAGCAAGGAAGATAAAAGGTATAAAGATGAACGCGTTGCATCTTTATCACTGTCCGACAATCTTTTTGATGCGTTTGTAAGCGTTAGGTCATCAACAGGACGTGTTGCTGGGTCAGGAACTACGTATATATCTTCAAAAGCAGAATGAAATGATGTATTTGAAATCATGGAGAACCTTGGATCCGATGGTGACAAGTTACCAGGGTCAAAATCGTTTGTTTGTTGACCAATATTTTCAGACACAATTTGTAAAATTGGGGATGAAAAATGACTGAAAGCATTAGGTTTAACATAAGGACTAAGATCAGATGAAATAGGTGATCTGTCAGAAATAGTATGAAAAGACAACGATGAAGTCGTGGAGTTACGTTCGTCTGGAGGATCACTAACGCATTTAACAAAAGCAGACGGTGTATCGTACACGTCAGCATCAGCTAACGGAGTATTGAAAACAATGTTGAATGCCTCGGATGGGCTGCGCTTTGGTTTTAACGGCAAAGTGGAGTAACCGTTTTCTAAATCATTTTGAGAAAACAGAAGATTAGGAAATGAAACTGAATGAGACAGCTTAGAGTACGATGCCGTGAACAAGAGTGAAGAGTCGGTTATTCTTTTAGAGTGATGAGAATCACAGCTAGAGTCTTCACAATAACATACAAACTTTCCACTTGACACATTACAGAAACGCTTTGTCGAGGAACCAGAATTTGAATTGTTATCAGTCGATAAATTGTCCGCACTCAAAAACATCTTTTTATCTTTGTTTTTTTCGCAAAAACAAATTTTACGATCGGCGTCTAATCCCCTTCGGGCTCTGATGAATGGTTGAGTGTCCATATCTTTGACAGATTTCCGGTTGAAAACGTAAATATATTCGTTTTCAATTGGATTGTCATAGATACACTGATCAGACCCTCTGACATGGTAAGAAGATTTCTCAGCGGGGCGGGTAAAGGTCAGTTTTCTTTCGGATGTGGAACTAGGATTAGAAACAAAAACCATATTTTGATAATGAGGTCCGCTTGGTTCGGTCACTTGGCGTAAGGTTGAAACGCTCTCTGATTTAGATCCGTCACGAGAAAACTCAAAAACGGCATTCATGGGCAAATAAGAGTCGTCTGATCCATGCTCAGTACTAGACCGACAGGAAATACTGGAGCCACTTACAAAAGAATCAACACTGACTCTTTGTGATTGGATTTGGACATTCTGGGAGGATGACATCTGCAAAAGTTTTTTCTTTGCTAACTGTGGAGACGGCGTTACATCCTTGGTGAAAACATCATCATAAAGTTGCGAATCTCGATTTACTTTGTTTGAATTGAGACTATCGCGCGCCCAGGAGCTGAAAGATGTGACACTAGATATCTGAGAGTTTGTCGTGCTGCAAAGGCTATGAGACCTGCTGGTGTCCGAAACAGATTTAAGGGCAGGAATAATTTTTGGAATCAATATGCCTTTTGGGCGAGGTGGAGGAACAGGTTTTTCGGGAACTTTATTTCTAAAAGTCAACAGTTCGTTCAATGATTCTTCGGACGAATGAGGACCGATAATGACTTCATCACTTATGTTGTCAACCGCGATGGGCCCACCATCCGGCCGTTGGAGAGAAGTCAAATCTTCTTCGACAAAAACTGAACTACTTTCTCTAAAAACCTCAATGGGTTTAAAAGATGTTTCTCTAATAGTGGCATGAACGGGACTTTCCACAATTTCGTAGTTATATTTATTTTCGAATTCATAAGGTTCGTAGAGGTGGTGTTCGGGTTTCTCTTTTTCAATCTTTCTATAGGAATTCGTTTTATTTGTAAAATCTAACATTGCATAGTACAATGGATTTGATGGTTTTAAACCTGTTGGATTATCTTCTGTCGAAGTGAAGACTGGCACTTCCAGTTTTGAATAATCAATATCAGTTTTGAAATCGTCTTGTTCGGTACTCCAGTTTTTTAGGGTTCTATTTGAATGGGATAATCTTAAAGGTTTTTTGATAACCTTTTTTTCATTATAAGACTGACTCTTTTTTGTGATAGTTATTTCACCTTTTGGTTCATTACTTTGGAATTCAAAGGATGATCTAGCTGACTGTAGCGGAGACCCCATAGCACAGCCTAAATCGTCACCGAACATATCCCTCATTTCATCCAATTCTTTGCGAGCATCATCTTCTTCATCACTATGAGAACTTTTCATTCGTGGTTGTGCTTCTTGAGTGCTTTCCCGTTCACTGTGGGATTTCATAAGCTCCAATAAATCTTGAACACTTCCACATTGCGAGTAGAGAGGGTTCGCGACGGAATTGCATGATTTCATCGAATCATCGCTATCCGATGATGTGATGATTTCAATTTTCTCAAAAATGTTAGGCAACGAAGGAGCATTAACACTAGAATATCTCCTCGGTTTGGTATTTGATTTTGAAACATTTAAATTAGCTTCCTGTAGATCGAGAGAAGGATTATCGGGAACAGAAGATTTTCTTCTAAAGAACTTACTTTTGCCGACATGCAGGGTGGAAACATTGGGGATGGATTTAGTACGGGTTTCACCGTCTTCTTTAGTAGAAGGTTTGGGTCTTTTATAGTATCCTATGGAATTTGAGCTGATGTTAGATGTTGAGGTGGACTTGTACTTTAAGCCAAAGCAGTTAGATGAAAGCAAATGCATATACTTGGATTTGGTACCGGGATCTGTAGCAGGAGATGTATGTGATAAAGGACGTTTATCTGATATGGGAGGTTTATCTGATAGGGAAGACGTAGCTTCGAAATTCCTGTAAAAGTTATTAAATAAAATTTTATTACTTCACAGAAAAAAAACGCAAAATAAAAATCATCGAAGTATTAATACGGCACAAAAAGATTAGTGAAACAAACACAGATAAAAACACAAGCTTTCACAAAAAATCCGCAACCACAGAATCCATTAAACCATTTTTCAGGTAACACAAAATAATTTCGAGATTTAAGCACATCGGATATAAAGATTAATTTTTGTGCTATCCTTTATCAAACACGTAGGTAACATACATTTGTGGCTGAAAATCTTTATAAATTAAACAGATTTCCTGATGGAGAAGGACCAACATTAATATGTCAGGCACTTGCTACTAAAAGATCATCACCTTACACGTGATAAAACTATGAATGAAGATTTAGTTAAATGGGTATACATCAAAGAACTCGTTTTACCTATATAAGAGTACCCCTTGCTCCTTTGAAAGGATTAAAGGTGTCTGAATGAATAGCGGCCTTCATTAAAATGGGAAATGTTATTAAAATTGTCACATCCTTAACGAGGTCCCCGCTAATGAGGAAAAGACGCGTTGGGCAAAGTTAAACTGACACAAAGAGGAAGAACGCTAAGAACCGAGAAGCCTTAATTATTTATATTGCCACCAGATAAACGGGCGTGTGAGATGGGGGTGATACTAGAGGTCGAGGGCAACCAGAAAGCTAGAAAAAATGCACAAATGAAGCTGGGAACAGCAAGGGTGTGGAAGTTTTCCCAACAGATTTTTAATGTCTATTGAAAATATTATTCTACAATATTTTCTTACGGGCGTTTTACACGATATGTTCTTTCGTCCAGTTTCCACATGGGTCGTTTTTTCATTTGCATTCGGAATGAACAAAAGGACGTGTTCTACCGGGTTGTCCAAAAAGTTGTTACCACTCATATGGTAGTTACTATATAATTTAAAAAAATACAAATATTAATATTATTATATAAATATTTATGGTTATCATAATTTTAGTACCAAAAAATTATTTAAATAATTACTATAATAGTAATTATTTGGACTTGTGGTATTGTTATCAAAATAAATGTCAATCCCATGTAAGCGGTGATATCTTTTTGGACATCCCAGTATTTCGGTACCGATTTTCGTACAGGATGGCGGATATTATTTATCTGTCGTCTGTCATTGTTTTACGTAACTATATTTTTCGGAGATGTTGCATGTTTATTTCGTTTAATATTTGAAATATTTTTAAAGAGAATACATTACATGTGTTTATTACTGATTGTGAACGTGTATTAATCGTTCGATGGTGTTAATTTTTCGTGTATTTATAATGATTTGTTCATGGAAACGGCAATGGCAAATTAAATATACTTTCATGCAATCTACGGTTTTGTTCAAGGTATTGTAATTTTTTGACGATTTAGTATGAAATCGTACCCCGAGAAAAATCAGTATTGCTGATTTAATTAAAACAATCTCTTAAAATTATTCGTAATTTGGTCACAGACGGGATTACAGGCCGTTTACAGATAAACTGTTAAAAACCTAACATATCGGAACACGTGTTCAAGCACCTGCATTTGCCTTGATAATATGTAATGACGAAATGCGAAAATATTATTATTCTTATTAACACGTGTTCCGACATCGTGATAATACATTAATCTTTTACTAAAATTTTATCAGGATTACGAATATATTGAAGAGATTTTTAATGCATTAGGAGTACTCATTTTTTTCTGTGTAAGTATGAAAAAAATGTAGATAGTAAAATTTATATAAATAAAAATATAAATGTTGGTTTGTTATAAATCTTAAATCTCTGAAAGTTATACCTATATTTCATAGATGTAACATGTGAAAGTTATTTTTTTTTAAACATCGTCATCAGTTGGACCTAAAAGCAACACGCGTTGTTGTTTCTCTATCTCCACAGACAGACTGAGCCCAGCAACGCTCGGCGGGGTACAGCTAGTAATAAAAGTCTCGTAAATAAATGATCGTGGAAAGGAAAGATTTTCACATGGGTTCCGATATGGTTTCCTTACGGGGATCGGTATGAAACAAAGCATCGTGTAAAGTCTCCTTTATGTCTGTCTGCAAGTCAGAGCTTAAAAAATACTTCACGATCTATTTGCATTTTTGTTGAAAAACAATATTTAAATATACAACGTGGTTCACAAGCAATCTGTTTAAAACCTATGCGACAGTCCCGAAGAACAATGTCCGATGTGCAAAATTTAGTTTTGAAGAAGAGCTGTTTAAAGTTTCCTTTCTGCATTTATAATGTTTTCGATAATATATTTCTCCAATTAAACAGAAGTTAATGCAAAATATTAAACAACACTAAGTTTCTTTATCACAAAAACAGTGAAAATGGAGAAATGAAACTTTAAATAGCTCTACTGCAATTCTACAAATTTGAACATCCGACATGTTCTTCGGGACCGTCGCAATATCATTTTTGGGGCTGCTGTGTGGGAGGTATTTTTAATGAAAGGAAAGAGTGAACAGGGGATTTGATTAAATTTCGCGATATTACCAGAAAAATTTGTAAATTGTTCAAAAATTATTTTTCAAAGAATCTACAAAAAAATGCACGCCACGGAAGAACTGAAAAGAAAAAGCTAACAATACTGAATGTTTTCTTTTATTCCATTCATCTTCTTCCCTTTCTCGAGCTCCCCTCAAAGGACGCGGCACAAGGGCCCACAGCCCAGAGCCCTTAGCTTTGGCTGGAAAAGTCGCTAATGACAACACGCTTTGTACAGCCCTTATGCAAATCCACAACAACCTATTCTGTATCCAGAACCTACCTGGTGTACGGCATTCGTGAACCGTCTATCCTTTGGATACTAAACAATCTTCTCATATAAAATTATAATTATAATTTTACAAATAAAATAAAAAATAAAAATAATGTAAATATAAAATTTAAAAAATAAAACTAATGCACAAATAAAAAAGTAAAATGTTTAAAAAAATAAATAATTAAATTTCAATGTATCTATATCTGGGATTGCACTTATTTCAAGAATGTTATGTATTTAAAGATGGTTATTGTAGTAATATACGATAAGGTGAAAAATGTTGTCGAATTTTGTCATTAAAAATAATATAAATGTAGTATATTTGCGGCACCTTCAAGAGTGGAAGATACTTTCAGTATTTCCCTGGTGTAAGACCACAATTCAGAATTGAAATGTTGCTTGAAGTAGGTTTAGCTGTGTTTGGTAATCAGATATGATTGGCCAGATATTCCTCACTTTCCTCTTTCAATCTCCTTTCCCACCACACTACTTTTAGCCTAACAACATAACCCAATTGTGTATGACGTAATCTCACTGGCTCCAGGCGGTTGGGAGCAGTTGGGACTCTTGTGCAGTATTCACAAAAAATAGGGCTTTTTTGTGAAAATCACCTTAAGGACTCGGTGCAAAATGGCTTTCAAAATAAAACATTAAAATAATTTAAAAAATCTCACATAGAAATATTCGAAGTAGCCGACACCCTTCTCTCGTCTTCTCCTCTCCGCTCCCAGACGCCGGGCTGCGGGGGGCGGCGCGCCCCCGTGTAGCCCGCCGCCCCGTGCGGAACCTGCACCGACCCAGGGGGGCGCACGTTGTCGTAGGGGCTGTCTCCGGCCACAGGGATGGGCGGGAGGTCCTCGCCGGAGCTGTCCGTCCCGTTACTGGATCTGTATTCTGTAGAAAATATTGCTTAATAGATTTTTTCCACATTTATTTATTGTCTTTGTTACCTGATACACGCCTTCATTATGATAGCATATTATTACAAATCCCAGCCGAATTCGTTGCGTAGTAGCAAATTTTATTATCATGTTCAAATAATAATACAATTTTATGTGAGAAATATGCAACTTTAACTAAGAATACATGTTAAGTGTTCATAGAGTACATTTGTTTATAAATTAGGTATTAAATAGAATTAACAACAGAAAATAATAATATTAAAAAAAACAGTAGGTAGGTAATATGTAACAGATAAAAAAATTGAAGTTTCTCGTAACTTGCCTCACTAGGCTACCCTGTAATGACGCAGTGATTTTAAATACATAATTATGAAGATACCTACACTTACCTATATTACAATATAATCGCTCGATATTAATAATAAATCTTTGCTGATGACATCAAGCTATACACAAAAATAACTGATGTAAATCATTGCTAAATACTACAGTCAAATATTAATAAGTTTAAAGATTGGTGCGTACAAAATAATCTGTTTTTAAATGTAGACAAATGCAAAAACTTGACTTTCTGCAGAAATAAAAAATCCTGTTTTATTTGAATATTCCATTAACAATACAGCTTTAGAAAGAGTCACGGAAATGAGAGATCTCGGAATTATTTTGGATGAAAAACTAAGTTTCGCCAATCATATCCACCAAATTGTAAACAAAGGCATGAAAACACTAGGCTTCGTATTAAGAACAACTAAAAACTTTAACTCCATACCTAGCCATTAAACTGTTATACATATCTCTAGTTAGAAGCATAATTGAATACAAATCAGTAGTTTGGTCTCCCTCTTACAAAATTCACATTAATAACATTGAGCGAATACATAAAAAAATTCTACGTTTTATAAATTTTAAATGAAATCTTCCCCTAGGAGACTTACAATATCATTTTTATTAAATACTCTAAAAATACACGCATTGTGAGACAGGCGTAAAATAAACAACTTTTTTATTCAAAATTCTAAACTCTAAATTCGACTTTTGCGAACTTCTGCAACTCATAAACTTACGAATACCTACAATAACAACACGACAAAATACACTATTCCACTGCAACACACATAAGTGCAATTACATTGCGAACGGGTCTAGGACGTTTCTACGCCGCCGGTTCTTCGCCACCAGTTCATCGCCGTCGTTTCTACGCCGCACAGTGGGCTGAAAATCGCCTTTCATAGACATAGAGACTTGAATTTTCAAGGGTATTTTTTTTGGCTAGAAATGGATTCTGCTGATCATTACTATGCTATAAAATGTCGTACGAAGTAATTGCGTGTACAAATGAAGGAGTTATCATTTTTTTAGGAAAAATTTGTATGGCGCTGACATTAAAAATGAGGCTATCTCTGAAATCATAAGGTTGGCCGTTCTATCCTTACACACAGATAATACTACTATTTATTTGTATTTTTTGACATACTTCATATTGTGGCGCAAGGTGCGATTTTTTTTTTTTTTAAATCCTTAAGTTGAAAAAAAATCTTTTTTTTGTTGATGATTCATTTTAATGCTTAATATATAAATATATGTTCTACTTTTTAAATGATTCGATAATTTTTGTATTGTCTACTTTATTTTCTATGACTGTATGTAGGTATGTGTTTAAACAATAAAGTTTAATTGTAATTGTTAATTTAATTTGAATGCGGCGTAGAATCGGCTGGCGTAGAAACGGCCAGTGCAGAACCGTCCCGGCGTAGAAACGTCCCATTCCCTTGCGAAATCCCCAATACAACGGTTTCACACTATGGGAAACCATTAATATTAACTGCGAAGTTTGTGGATTACGTAAAAGACTTATTTCAACACTATTCCTAAATGGAAGTTGTATTTTTGTAAATCAGTTAAATCGCTGTATTTTTTTAATTTATGTTCTTGTTCTTTTTTATTTTGTTTCTTAAATGTATTATTTTTATTATTTCTTTCTCATGTTTCAAAATTGTACCACCTACATGTAAAAGCCCTCTGGCCGTTAAATAAATAAAAAAATAATTTTAAAAAATGTACCTATACCATACTTAGACATACTATTTTTAGCTGTTGTTATAAATTATTATAAAATATGATTAATAATTACATCTCACGCACCGATGACAAATAACTATGCAAGTAAGATTTATTTTGAGTTTTTTAAAATATCAAAATAATTTTAAAAAAAAATTCAGGTTAATTAGTTATAACTACTACATTGTTTCACAAGATTTATTTTTATTTTTGCTGATTTGATAATTTTTGGTGAAGTTATTATGGCGAAAAGGAGGCGCCATGGTTTTCAAGAGTAGTCTATTTATACCCGTAAAAAATACAGTTAAAATTAAAGAATTTTTTCTTGTATTGAAAAATGTGAAAATAACAAAAAAAATTTCACCCTATATATTTTATAATTTTTTTAATCAAATTTACTCGGTTTTCAGTATGCGAGCCCTTAGGTGTACAGTTTTTTCTTGTACTAGAGAGCATTCCTTGAGCTTGAATAGGGAAATAATGTAATAATACACAAAATTGTACACTGCGAAATTTGTATCACGTAAAATAAGTTAAAAAATAAAATAATGCTAAGTGTGATATCCTAGAGCGTAGATTAAGAGGTTACCCTTAGATGGCACTAGAGAGTAGTTTAAGATATTACCCATAGATGGCACATAGCTGCATCTCGATAAGACAATAGGGATTGAGACAATAATAAATGCTATTGCAACCTTAAGGCCCAGAATAATTCCTACCGCCTGATAAAAAAGCCATCAGAGCTCATTGTTATCTATCATAAATAAATTCCAAAATGTTTTGTTGACCCGGGAGTTTATATTTATAGAGTTTGTGAGAAAAATTTGGAACGCCACCTAATAATGAAAAATAAATATACGTACATTTAGTCACTGGTGTAGTTCAAGATAAAATATGAAATAAGCTAGAATATTCCGTAGAATTGTGTGATAAAATGAAGGAGTTAGGTGAAGATTTTAAAGGAATGTAGATAGGGCGTTGGATGGAATGAAGAATTTGATCTTACCGGCTGCGCCAATAATATTTTGTGTGAGGCAAGTAATTTAGTTTATGAACAGTTCTTCAATGATTACATTATGTTCTGATAAATAAACCATCAAAATCTTACACAACCACTTGAAATATTATGATGTACTCGAAGACATTACAAACTAAGAGGTACTGACGTTGTTAATTTCAATGATACATTGACTTACTTACTTCACTATCATTGTGGACTAATTTCTAACATGGATGATGGACTTGTAAAGAAAGAGGCTGGGCGAGAACGCGTTATTAAGGTTCGCCTATTATGTCGTGTTCTTGTACATTCCGTAAATCACTTAGCGTCATTCTACCTACACAGAAATGGCTTCTGACCGGATCTGAATAGCAGTGACAAGTAATCCATGGAGGCTAATAATCCATGGAACCTTCAGACATCCCCCCTCATACACGCCCATGGGTACAATGCTACATATGTCAATAGGTTAGGTGATCGATTCACTTACCTCTCATAACTCAAAATTTATAATGACATTGGGTCATTTGCCACTGAGAGAAATTGTTCAGAAATCTCCAAAGTACCACAAAATAAGCAGTAATGAATTAATTACGAATAAGCTTGCACTGGGTTAACCGAGATCTCTTCCATTAAACACTTATACAATTTGGCAAATGTGATGACAGATGACAGATAACGTAACATCAGAATGTCCAAGACGAAATGAAAAAATTAAAGCCGAAGTACAACGCATCGTCTCTATCTTAAACCTTAGACAAATGTTTGATAACGAGAAAAAGTCATGCCATGTTATTTATCATGTTTTAGAGATCCATTTTTTTAAAATAAATTTAAAGATTATTATTAGTAATTCGTAAGCAGATTATATACTATCTGCAAGTATTTAAGTTTTTATTATTAGCTGTTTAGGCTTTCAAGGCTGTTAAGATTTGTTTGGGCTTGATGAAGTCTTCAATAACAGACGCATGGTTTTTTTTTGGTTTTACTGCACAAAACTGCATTTCACTTTATTTAGTGTTACAAAGAGTTAAATTATTCCCGACCCGGACAAAACACTTTTACTAGTGATAATAATGACCATAATGACTGCTTGTTACTATTTTATAGGAGAGAAGAAGAAGGAATCCAGTCGGCGAGGCTTTTTATAATCTAACCAAGTAAAACACATTGACAAGCTAATTGTAAACTAACACTGTCAAAGAAAGCCAATTGATAAGGCAAAACATCTTAGCCCCAGTTTTACCTCTGACCGCTAGGTGCTAGGCAGGAGACTGTAAAGTAACTGGTGGTGAACTTTGCTAATGGTTCGTACATTTTTAACAAAGGCCATTATCAAACTATGGTTATGCCATATTGAGACGACTTATTTATATCATTTTATTAACCCTTACACACAGACATTCAAATTAATAGACTTGCCCTAAAATTGAATCTGTGTATTATTTTGACGAGCTGGAGGCAAACCAGGTGACCATACTTTTGGCACTAGGAGGGTTCGAGAACGCTTTATGACATCAGTCGTGCATTGACTACCGAAGAGCGCACATTAAAATAATAACCAGACCATTCGCAGAAAACTTCACTAAAGTAAGGCAAAGGTTTTCAGCGTTGTCAATTGTGGGACTTTTCTGCGCAGAATCTGAATGTTCGTTCTTAAACGAACAGCCTAGTGTAGCGGCGCTAAAATTGAGTGTGTAAACACATTTGTAAAAAAGTGTGTAACCAAATAGTAAAACAAAACATTACATTTTGGAAACAAGCCCGAACTTTTGTTTACCCGATTTGGTATATGTAGTTATGTTGTTACACAGCCTACAATTTGAGTGACATTGTAAAAATGAATAGTAATTCGTAAGCAGATTATATTTTCGAGGACCCAATTGTGATATTACAATGCGAGTTGCCTGTATACCGTCAGATTCATTTACTGACAAATCAACGAAAGTTGGTTTGTTCCCCTTTCCATGATTGGGTCGTCAACTAATTTGGATGTCAATGCTCCTACACTATTTATTTATTTATATGATGTTTAACATATTTTCGGTAAAATTGATTTGCTGGGAAAAAACAATTTGTTACTGTAATTTTTTTGTTTGTTTTACCACTTTTTCAACCCCGTTTGTCTTAATCATTTTATAATGAAGTAAATACTATTTATGTCAATTGCTATTCGGTATTACGAGGTTATGAAAATAAATGAAATATTTAGAAGGAATTATATCGTTTCGGTTTCTTGAAAAGAATGGATCGGAGCGGAGAATGCATCATTTTGTTTTGATTAAGTATTACGGTTTTATTCGGATAATTTCTTATTTTGTTTGTCTGTAATAATTGCCCCTAAAAATTAATCTATAACTATTTATTTCCATATTGTGTAAAGGTTTAGGTTCGTTGTTAAATGGGGAAAAAACAATATTTTCAAGAAGCAAATCACAATGCTTTGTGATGTGACGTGACACTATAATTTAAAATAAAACAATTATACTGCCCTGAAGAATCTACGGTACTAGCGAAACCTGGTCGGCAATGTTTATAAGAAATAAAAGTAGTGTTTACAGAGTTATCGTTTTATTAAAAAAATAAATACACTTGACAGGTTGTTACGGATTTTGAAGACTCCCATCACCATAACAAATAGAGAGAGCATTTGAAATAGAATATATATTAAGTATTTAATAAATGAGCCATTAATAGGTAACCATGTAAAATTTTAAATTACATTATTTAATAGTTTTTCAGACTCCACCCTCCCTAAGCCAATCAACCATTTAGTTATTATTGAACCGATGAAGGACATTTTGCATGTTTTAATATTTAATTCTTTAGGGATTTTATTATATAATTTCGGTCCCAGATATGTATACCACTTTTGATACTTTGCCGTATTGCTTCCTGGAACCACGAGATCCTTTTGGGTGTGACTTCTTGTGATATATTTGTGATCAATTTTATCAAGATTTTCTAGATTTTTGTGTACCTGAATAGTAACCTTTTTTATGTAATTTCGACGAACATCATGTACATTAAATTTTATGCAGATCGCTAGAGTACATACAGGGTTTACGCAAAATGTTTATAATAACGGATTTCTGGGCATTCACAAGCGGATCTAAAATTGTTCTACCTGACGCTCCCCAACCAATGCAACCATACGTTAAGATAGGGTTACACAATCCGAAACATATTTTTCTTAGGTCTTGTTGTTTAATTTTTTACTTGTATTTATCGACATCTGTCTCACTAGGGTACACCTGTGTCGAGACAGACGTATTCAGATACTTAAAACAAAATAAAAATACAAATTACAAAGTTGTATACATTTTAAACTATGGAGTCAATTGATAGATAACAGAAAGAGTAGGTACAGGTACGACAATATTGTAAATATATATGTAATATAAATGCATTTAGTTGGAGGACGTAGTTACAAAGGGGTTTTAGTAAAATTATTTATTCTAATATTTTATTTTGTATTTGAATTGTTGTTATTGTTTACGTGTAATTTGGTTTACAGATGTTTGCGATAGTCGGACGCCCAATACTTGTTATCCATTTCTTTATTTCATGTTTGAATTTGGTTATTGACTCTGTCTAATCATAGCTGGTAGTGTATTGTATAGTTTGCAAGCTGCGTATTTAAAATGTTTTTGTCCAAAGTTGGTTCTAACAAAAGGAGTTTGCAGAAGTTCTTTATTTTTGGCTCGGGTATTGTGTATCGTTTGAGTTGGTTTGTATAGTGTTTTGCTGTTTTGGTGTAAATTAATCAAGATGGATCTTGCAAAGAGCTGTTTTATGTCCATAAAGTTGATAGTATTGAAGATAGTATCAGTGTTGGTAGAAAGAGGAAGTTTGAGAATTATTTTTATGATTAATTTTTGTGCTTTAATAATGGGGTCGAGGGCACTAGAAGAAGTACTACCCTAAAATTCCATATTCTATGTGTGATTGGCATAGTGAGAAATATACTGATTTTAAAAGTTTAAGGTCAAGGAAATTACGTGTTTGTTTGAAAAAGTAAATAGATTTACGAATTTTGTTTGTAATGTCATCAGTTCAGTTTCAGTGCCGGCAACCCGGGCGTTTATTTAAGGTTGGTTCTGTACAGATGTTTTTTTTCATTACCCTCCTCACTAGACAAAGTCTGTTCTGAGGCTGGTAATTAACAATTTATATATAAACCAAATGTTTGGAAAAAAATAGTAAAATAAAAATAATAAGAAAAAATAGTAGTAAAAAAAATCAGTAATATAAAAATAGAAAAATAAGTGTAGTACTATATGTGTTGAAAAATTATGTATAAAAATATGAAATGAGTATTTCGTATTATAATTAATTGTAAAAATTTTGTAATTTTGATAGAATTTGTGTGCAGTATGTTTTGTAAAATGCATTAGATGTTTAGAATATTTCTAATATCTGTTCTTTCTTTTACCATCAACCAGTTTACAAATCTTTTGAACAACCAATTCAAATTATTTGGTAAGACGTAAGTTTTAGTTTGGGTTAGGAACATGTTGAATATGTGAGGAGCCAGGTAAGATTCATGTCTTTTAGCGAAATTTGATTTGATATACGGTACTTGTAATTGTTTGTGTGTAATTGCTCTCGTGTTTTGAGAGTGAGTTATGTGATGTGGTAATTTTTTTATGCAGTTTTTGTAGATGATCTTCTTTATGAACAGTTTATTTATGTCTAATAAGTTATTTTCAATTATTAGCTGTTTTGTCGGATATTGATAAGGCTTTCTAAACATAATTCGAATTATTGATTTATGATTAATTTTAAGGGATTTGAGATGAGTGTCTGCTGCTACTCCCCATACTGAAATACCATACATTAGAATACTTTGACAAAGTGCAAAGTATATATTTTTTAGCTGATTTAATGACATAATGTTTCGTATTGTTTTGAAGATGTATGATAGTTTCCGGATTTTTTTTGTTATTAGGAGATCCCATTTTAGATTATAGTCAACAGTTAAGCCGAGATATTTGATATTATCCGCATAATCTATTTTGTCACAAGTACAGCGTGTGTTATTTGTGGAAGTATTGGTGCAGGGGTGAAGATGTAATTGTGGGCGACTATCTGGCTGACCAGCTTTTGTTTTACTAAAAGTCAAGTATTTTGTTTTAGAAATGTTGAGTGTAAGAAGATTATTCACTAGCCATTTATTTATTTCAGTCATCCCTGCTTCTGTGTTTTTGTAGACCTTTTCCCATGATTGTGCTTTGAATAAAATTACAGTGTCATCTGCGTAACTGATTACTTTGTACTCTATTTTTCCAAGGTTTGTCTCAGTTAGACTATTTATGTAGATGAGAAAAAGTATGGGACCCAAGACGCTGCCTTGCGGTACTCCATACCTGTTACCTACCTTGTCACTTTCGTGTTTATTGATTTTTACTATTTGTTGTCTATTTTCAATGTAGTTGATGAACCATTTTAGTGGTGGACCGGTTATGCCGATAGTTTTGAGTTTTTGTTGTAGTAATTTATGTGAGATGGTGTCGAAAGCTTTTGCTAGGTCTAAGATGCTAGTTATAGATATGTTGTTTCCAATTTAGGTGTGTGTCAAAGGTTAGTCTTAGATATTTGATATTGATTGCTTGTTCTAGGCATGGGCAGTCACAATTCCGGTCAAGGGGAGAATTTTTGCAAACGTGTATTTTTAGAGTTAGGTGTGACATTGGGATATTGGTGAGACTAAACAATAAGTATTTTGTTTTAGGTACATTCAGAGTTAGTGAATTAGAGTCGAGCCACTGTTTTACCTTTTGAATTCCTTCCTCCGCTTTGGCGTATACGGTAGTCCATTCTTTCGATTGGAATAGTAGGACTGTGTCACCGGCGAAACTGACAATAGTGGCATCGATATCAAGGTTACATAACTCATTAATATATATCAGGAAGAGGGTTGGACCTAAAACACTGCCTTGTGGGACACCGTAACTAATTGGCAGATTATGACTTTTAGTTGTTCTGATTTTAACGCATTGTGATCTGCCAGATAAGAAGCTAGAGAGAAGGTCTAATTCCTTATTTCTAATACCTATATTGAACATTTTGCGTTCTAATTTGCTATGTGAGATTGTATCAAATGCTTTGCAAAGGTCGAGGAATACCGACATTTCGAGCCCTTATCCAGATGGCCATTTATATTTCGTAATGCAAAAAATATGTGTATTAATTTTCTTATCCTTATTGAAAGGTTTTCGATGTGATGTTTCCACTTAAGATTATTGTCTATAATAATACCTAGATATATGATATTTTTTACACATTCCAAATCTTCACAGATGCAGTAAGAATCAATACTATCGGAATTACAATTAAGCTTGTGTATTTTTATTGTGTATGGTGTGCTAGGTTGTCCTTTTATAGTTGACCTGAATCTTATGTATTTAGTTTTGGTTATATTCAGTGTTAGTAGATTTTTGTCAAGCCAATGTTTTATCGCATTGATTCCACATTCAGCATGTTTATGAGTTTGAGTCCAAACCTCTCCTTCAAATATAACTACTGTATCATCTGCGAATGTAATAATTTTTCCGCCCACCGTTAGCTCGCATAACTCATTGATGTAAATTATAAATAGAAGAGGTCCCAATGTGCTTCCCTGTGGTACCCCAAAGTTGGTGTCCAGTGAATTACTCACCGTTTTGCCCATTTTGAGTTGCTGGCATCGACCCTTTAAGTAACTCTTTAACCATTCATAGGGCATACCTACAATACCAATATTTTTTAATCTTTTGAGTAGTAGTTTATGCGATATTGTATCAAAAGCCTTGGCTAAGTCTAAGAACAGTGCAATGTTTTTCTTTCCGCGATCTATATTTCCAGAAATATGTTCTGTAAGTTGCGATATAGCTTCGTTTGATTTTTGCTTAGAAGTTTTCGGCTCTCTACATAGTTACTTAATCTATTTTCAAAGATTTATTTCTATAATTTTTGAAATAGCACTCAACAGGGATATTGGCCTATAATTGCCCACTTGTTTTTTGGGTCCGCTTTTGTAGATTGGTACTACATATATTTATTTTTTTATTATTTTTTATTTATTAGTAAAAAAAGATACACGAATTACATTACTCAATATAATACAGTTTTACATAATATAATATAATATAAGTATTTGATATATATAATAATAATAGTCGGAAATATTATAATAATATTTCCGACTAAAGATAAATTTATTTATAAATAACGAATTTACTACTCTACTAACCTCCGAATAGTGGTTATACATCGGATAAGTTATCATTCTACCTACTGCGAGTATTTATTTGTTTATTTATTAATAAACGTTATCCTATGGATAAGCTACAAAGGGACGGTGAAATACCTCCTTAAAATCTGAAGGGTATTATAGGGGAAGAATGAGTGAGCATCTATTTTTACGAGAGGCTGTGAGGTAGTTGGAACTTTGATTTCCAAAGGTCAAAAATTCATCGATCACATTAAGTAGCTCTAGTTAGCTCATGCCGTCATTGATGTATAAAAAAATAACTCGCGTCGGCGTAATCTAGAATTTATTGGAAACGATAGTTCAATTTGTACAGGGTGCAACAAAACAGACAGTGCAGTTTTGAAGGGCCGGTACATCCGGTGTGGTGGTGGTAGAAACCTGGAAGGGGAGTCATTATGTCGGGAGGGTCGTGCCGTTTTCAGTCGTTACCATGGTTTGGTCCGGACAACACGTTGATTGAAAATTGCCGTTCATTCGTCGCCACGCAGCGGGAATTTTTTACACAATGTGATTTTGATATAATGTGAAGTTTTATATTTCTGAAAAAATTCTTCGGGATAATTTTATGAAAAACTTTTTTTGATATAACATGACGTTTGGCAATTTTTCATGTTGACAATTTTTTTTCTTTGAAAAATTGGAAATCGGAGAATTTTGGTCGGAAACTATATCAGGATTTTTTTTTAAAACATCCTTTTGATATAATGTGATGTTAGGAAATTTTCCATGTTGGAAAATTTTAATTTTTCTAAAAATGTGAAAAAGTATTTAAAACGAAATAAAGAATGATGGGAAGATAACGGGGTGCTGTTTGACAATTTCAACGGTTGTTTTGAAAATAACAGAGGGCGCCACTTCCGTCAACAAGAATCAAAAACTGTTCAGGACTTGAGAAACTAATACTAGATATCTTGTCTTAAAATGACACCTTCGATTACACCAGAATAAGCTGCATAATTTTTTTTATAATGTTGTCTTATTAGAGGTATATTCACAAGGAGGAAATCCAAAACTGGTTTTATTTTAGACTACATTATACAGGGTCTCAAAGGACGTACTTGACGGAATCGCTGGTCAAAGTCCTTCGGGACACTTTGGGTCCGTGCTGGTACAACCTGTATAACAATCCTCAGACACCATAATACGGGTGTGCCTAGTTTGGTGACCGAGAGAACATAAAATTATTGTAAAATCTTCAAGTGAAAAAAAACATAAATCATGCATGGAGAAAAACGAGTATTGCTGATTTATTAAAATACTGTTAAAATGTGATGGCAGACCATTTCCTAATAATATTTATAGGTTCAGAATATATCGGAAGAGGTGTTTATGCAGCTTTATTCTAATAAATATAATGGCCCAATGCGAAAATATTAGAATTTCTATTAACACGTGTTCCGACAGAAAGACGAGTTTGTTAGGAAATCTGACAATTCATTCGTTAAAGGCCTGCAGTCCCGTTTTTCACAGGAATACGAATAATTTGATCAGATTTTTAACAAAATAGCAATATTTGATATCCGTGTGGGTAGGCTATAACATTAACAATAACGTTGAAGGGGTAAGGTACATACTGTTGATCAGCGCCACGATCTCGTGTGTGGCGCGCTCGGGGAACTGCGCCAGCACGTCCAGCACGGTGGCGCCGCGCGTGTCTCTAGCGCGCGCGTCGGCCCCGCCCGCCAGAAGCGCGCGCGCTGCCGCCGCCTTCCCGCAGAGCGCCGCCTCGTGCAGCGCGGTGCCGCTGGGCGTGCGCGCGCTCGGAGAGTGCCCGGCCGCTAGGAGAACCACCACTACGGCCCTGGTGGAGAAAAAAAAACAAAAATGAAAGATATTTTCTTAAAAGTCAGCAAATTAATAAATAAACAAATAAATGTTCTATAAAATAAATTACAGTGTGACGGGCGGCGTGGCGTAACAAATATACACGGAGAAAATGGTTTATTAAAAATCTCTTCAAATAAACGTAATCCGGTTAAAAACGGGACTGCAGGCCTAAAAGTTTAACAGGAAACCTATTACGTTAAGGGCCTGCAATCACATTTTTAACCGGATTACGAATAATTCTTTCTTAATGAATTGAGATTGATGAAATTACGCACACTTGACCTTCAAAATATATCAAGATACTGTCTACGTTAGATTCTGATACACTATGCCTAAATCCCATTCAACGCCTGGGGCTCTATTCCTGAATCGAGGGCGCTCGTAATCGCCGTCGAAAGTACGTACGTTGGTCGTCGTTGCTATTCCCGAAATTGGTCGAAGGTACATACTTTGACGCCAAACGTCAAAAGTCATTCCACACAACATCTACTGGGTGCAACCAGTAGAAACAGGGCAGCGAGTGGTAGGTTGTTGGCGTTTCTATGGAATTGGCTGTCAAAATCTAGTCTAGCTGTCAATTTTTGTTTTACCGCGCGGATTCCGCAAATGTAAAAGTGGGTGAAAATTTCCCACTTACTAAGTCTTTATCGGAGCTTACAAGCTTAATTAAGAGTTGCTTTTGGCAATTTGTAATATGTCCCGCAGCCATTTCTGTTTTGAATAACGAATAACTGTTGTCTGTTTGACAGTCACACCATAGAAATCCCAAAAACATCAGGAACATAGACAATATTCACAGGGGTGCCAATATAATCATCTCTTCTACCAACTTCGACCGTTCGACGCTCAAGAATACGTAAAATTGAAACATTCGAAAAAGTTAGTCGCGGCGACTAGTAGTTTTTCACTCGAAGACGGCGCATACGAAAACGATTGATCGTTTAACTCCAGAATCGCAGGCCTGGACTTCGGATAGTTGGAAATAATCCAAAAATGTAAACATCATAAAAGGTGTGATAATTCTACACGGTTTCCCCAAACTCGTAGTAAAAGCAGGAAACTGATCAATCTACATGGTATCTGTGTTTCCTCCCTTTGACAACAAGGGTCTTTTTGAGATTCATGTTCACTCCTTCATATCCTCAAAAACACCTTCCACACAGCATTCCCAAAGACGTCATAGGCACTGAGGAAAATTATTTTCCCCGGGTCCTCCTGTGTGGAGTTAATGTAAAAAAACAAAAAGGGTTTTTTTTTTTACTTTTTCTGATTTATTTCGGCCGGTTTGAAAACCTTTCGTTGACGGATAAGCTTAGACGCATTTTCACATTAACCCCAAGTGACCGTTTTTTTTCAAATATGACCTACAAATTTCCAACTTCGGACTCCATTTACTTGAAAAAGAAAGCGCAAATCAATAAAAATTATACCACAAAACCGTCTCCAAACATGAAGTAGATAAACCAGTTACCCGCTTGTACTTCAAATTTCCGGATACCGTGTATTTCTGGTTGATAATGGAGACCATTATTTGAATCGATGCTGAGTTTCTCCGTGTTTCGTGAGGGTTACGAATTGGAATACATATTAAGAATTGCACGGAGAAAAATGAGTATTGTTAATTTATTAAGAATCTCTTCAAATAATTGGGATTTGGTTAAAACGGGGATCGCAAGACGTTTCCTGATAAACTTATAGACGAGTTTATCATATAAAATATAAAATCACTCCAATGGATAAGTAGATAGTTTTAAATTCATTATACCTCATATGTCAACACTTGACCTTTCAAGGCGATGAAAAACCTTAGATAATGTGACACACTCAAATGTCAATCTACTATATATGATATTTCCCTAGTTATACAGTTTGTAAGAGCACGTATCCGAAATACCAGTGATTCCTGAGCATATTTGGAGTTGAAACGTATATTTTGTTTTTGCTGACCGACGATTAATTTTCTTCACTTAAAAACAAAAAAACCACCTCGCCACTGAGTAGTTGGGTACAGCCTAGCGGGTTACGTGATACGCACTCTGTCTCATACCAGCAGACGGTAACAGACGAAACAGAGCACGTATCGCGTGATCCGTTGTGACGCGTAGAAGTGTGATCAGCTTGGAAAAAATCAACCCGTAAAGAACAAAGTATTTTTAGTAATTGTAGTGTATTGACTAATAATATCTTTTTTTCAGATGTTTGTATTTAATTGTGTATTATGTTTTATGTATTTAAAAATATATACAGGGTGTTAAGAGGCGTACTTGACTTTGATATTTAATAATAATTTACTTTACCCAGTGATTCCTGACATTATTTATAGTAAAAATGTAAATGAAATTTTGTTCTCCGGAGACTTTTTTTTAAAGCTTATTTTTTAAAACATCTTGCACATATCGTAATTGTATACTCAACCTAGTAACCCCCCAATCTGCCACACCGACCCTAGATGTCCAATACCTAATGATTTTCGATGTTTTTAGTTTTTTTACTACAAATAATCAGTCAATAGTCAGGAATCACTGGTCAAAGTAGGTCAAATACGTCCCTTAACAGCCTTTTTATATTTTATTATTTTTTGAGCCGTGGTCCGTTTTACCGGGAGTCTTACGAATACGGCTCACCAAAAGCAGTTAAATGTGTGTGAGGCTCGCTCATGAGCGACTCAACGCTACTTGCTTGTTCGCATAAAAAGAGTAACCAAGAGTCCCAAAGGACGTATTATGTGAATATGTATGAGGTTTGTTTAACAAAGCATGTTTTTCTAGACGCATATTGCATGAAGGAATAAAAAGTAGTATTGTAGCGATACTACAATGGTATTATAATTATCAATTCTGTGTTCCTGCTTAGATTTTGTTTTACGAAATTGAAAGAATACATTACAAGCTTATCGGTAATATCTGCGAGAATCTCATAGGTAGAAAATATATCTGAATAATAGAATTTTTTGTTATTCTACGATATATAACTAGGAGAACGCATTTAAAAAAAAAACAAAAACTATGGAAAAATGTATGTTGCTTAAATGTGTATTATTTAAAGCTAAGCAAAAAATATGAGGTATAATATTGTTTCAATTTAAATCTCGGGCGAAACGGATGGTATTAGGTAGATACTATTCAATGCAATTTTTTTCGTAATTACTAATTACTAATTACCTACAAACATTTTTCTAAACGTAGGTAAACGATTCATGAACTCACTTTTAATGTGTTATCTTTGAAGGTCGTTATCCGTAGGTTGTTAATTTAAGGCGAAAAACAAGAGCAAAATCAAAGAAAAAAATCGTCTATTTTTGATGTGTTTGTTTTTGCTGTACAAATGAAAACAAATAGAGTCCAATAATTTAAAAAAAAATTAACAGGTACAATAATGGCAATGATACAATACGAAATTTGTCAAAACTTTCTCCATTAGCCCTACACCCGTATTTAAAATTTAATTCGTTTCGTTCCTTTTTCGAATTAACGCTCGGTTCCCGCAAATCGCGAGACGGCGTACAGGATTGGCGGAATTTGCATCTCAATGCTAAGCCAATCAGTTTATTTGCAATGTTGATTAGAAAAATTAAGAGCAGATATATACATATACAGCGACGATTCGCATTGGAAATGCACCTAATTAATGCGAGATAAATTAATTCAACAAGGTTTCTTAATTTGGTTCAGAGACAGTTTACAAAAAACCTAAATTCTATACAGTAAGAATGCTTAGCAAGGAAGAAGCGAGCCTATAAGTATCACACTAGATCGTATAAAAATTACTAAAAAACATTCCAAGTTATAAAACCATATTCAGACAAAAAAAATTCTTCCCCAGATATAAAACGAATAGAAAAGTTTAATGAGTACAAATCAATAATTGAAATCGGACTGAAAGAGGTCAATGAAAAAAAATCTAAAAGAGCTTTAAAAACGACATAGAAGATAATTAAATGAAATAAAATAACTTTAGTCCGCCTCAGTATAGGACCCCTAGTGAAGAGGACTGAGGAATACCTTTACTATACTGAAATACACCACAATATTGTAATCTGTAAGAACAATGTTTTACAAAGTCGCGAAAACAAAACAAAAAGTGCATTGCATCAAACAAACAGGATTTTTTGTTCAAAACATGGAAAAAAATTAAGAAAAGGGTTTATTTTTGTTAAATACATTGCGGTTACTTTTCCCCTCACAAACCAGTAAAAGAAAAGAAAAATCACAAATACAATTCAAATGTAAACTACTCAGTAGATACACATATAAAAACTCAATGAGGGTGTCCTTAGAGGACTATTAACAATACACTGCAATCACCTCGGGAGACACATGCGGCTGTTGGGAGTGAAAAACACAAAGAAACTCATACCATGTAGCCAATGAAGAAGGCTGATACCTTAGAAGACGCGTTGAGGAACCAGGAGATATATACCTGATGACTTCCCCGATGAACTTAACTACAGTGACTGGGCTATTGTCTAGGGAATACGGTAAACACGGAAGATGTCACAATGGGTCTGAGTGCTTAAGTGAACTATGCAGACCGTACAGTTATCAATCTAGAAAAAACACCATCAGAAACCGTTCTGAGAACTGAGCCCCCGCGAAAAGGTATTAAGAATCACCTGATAAGATTAAATAATTATGTTAACTTACTTGTGTCCATTTCTGCTGGCCCTGTGAAGAGGAGTGTGGGGGAGGATGCCTCGGGGGTGTCTGTAGAGCTCCAGAAGCTCAGGGTGGGTCCGAACCAACAATTCGACTGTCTCCAACCTAAACAAAAATATACAAATTATAAAACGAAAGAACAAGATAAGTGGAATGAACTCAAGAATTTAATTGAGCATGGAACTATGGGAAGATTCTGTTGGTCACAAAAGCTGTGATGATTTACATCTGAAAACAAAAAAAAAGATGACAGAACACCAAACACCATGACCAAGTGACTAGAAGTGACTCAGAAGCAGACTGAGGAAGCGGCGGACTGAATGCGTAGAAAATATTGGAGCAGGATGTGAAAGCCTTAGGACTGGAAATGAATTGCTAGAGTCAGGACAGATAGACACATCCTCCATCTACTCTGGACTTTTCTCCAAAGCTCAAACCTTCCGATCGTGTTTCAATCCTTTCAACGCTATCAGTAGTCAGTACCTATACCTTTTCATAGGTCTGCACTGGATCACTTCCACCAATATACATTTACATGGTTTTCTGTGTCCTGTTCTTCCACATATTATCCACTATTCTTTCCACAAAGAATCTCATGATGAGTGATGGGTGTTTGTTCGAGGTATGTGGATTACCACCACGAGCGTGTGGGGTGGCAGAACGATGTGCGGATAATGGGTTAGTTGGTTACGTACCTTCCATACTGCGACGCTAGATCCAGAGCTGTTTCATCACGAACGCTCTTGACGGTGGGGTCAGCGCCGTGGTTTAGCAGCATTACAACCACGGCCGTGTGACCGTACTGCGCTGCACAGTGAAGGGCGGTCTCATTGTCGCGGGTCTGAAACAATGAGACAATCAATGTTTTTTTTTTAAATCTTTAAATTCTTTGCCGGGTGTATCTTTTTTGCATTCGGTGCATCGTTCTTCTCACCTTATTAATGGCTATATGACGTCGCTCTCTCACCTAGCGTTGTCGACTGTCAACACTGGAATGTTTTACTTTACAGACGTGTAAACATTCTAGATTATTAGTCACTTCTTCCGTTGACTAATCACTATTACCCGCACACTAAGCATATCTCATCAAGGTGAATAAAATGGTTATCTCGACATGCAAACCACGTGCAATACAATAAAATTAGTGACAGAGACCAGGATAAAGGCATTTATTGGATGCAGTATTTGATTTCAAATAACAGGTAACCAACATTGAATACTAATCTGTCTAATGTGTGTTTGGGCTTTGCCACAGGACATGGCAGTTTGTTGCCAGGCCATTTGAAAGAAGCGCCAAATAATGCTAAAATTTAAGAGTGCGTAAAAAGTGGAGCGTTTAGGTATTTCACCGTGATTATCTCTGCCCCGCTACGTGCCTCAACCCGCAAAATGGGCGAAAGGGACAACCGCAGTAAACTAAACTAATTTATACTATGGAAATCTCGCTGAGAAGTCTCGCGGGAAAAAACACTTTTCTATACCGAAACTTTCACAAAATTGAAATTTAAAAAACCAAAATATGTTCTAGAAGGGAGTAGCTACGTCTGTATATTTTTATAATTTTGTTTATGAGAATTGACATAGCATTACCTTTTCTTTAAATAATATTTTTAGCTAAATTACACCAACTTGACAGTAAATATTTACATTAATACGAAATGTAGCGAAAAATTAAAAACGTACAGACACATCTTTTACCGTCTAAATCGCAAGTTTCTATGAAGAAAAGTATTTTTCCCGTGCGTTTTTTTGTATGGACCGGAAAACGAAATCTATCATCTTAAGATTTAAAATATCCATTGATTGATCAAGTAAAGCAATTTTTTTTTAATTAGGCGGATTTTCCCGCTATAAACATATTCAACCACTAAAACTAAAATTAAGTAGCAATATAAAGAATTTAGCTACAGTATCTAAATCTATGGCTACATTCGGCTTTGATCGCATTTTTTATTGGTAGGTAACTAGCTGAAGTCCCATTCGTTGCTCGTGCTGCGCGCAGAGGGTTTCGAAAGCAGATATTGAGAGTATTTTTTCTCTAAAAAATTTCACCAATCTATGAATAAAACTGTAGATTTTTATAAAAAAATAAACTCACACGCCACATCGGGACACTCTTCTTCATATATACAGATAGATAAATATTGTACGACAAAACATATAGGAAAGCGAGATAATATTATGAACCTTATTAATAATATTGGTAGTCGGTTAAAAACCTAATTACTACCCGGTTTAATAACTCCCACCCAAATAACTCTATTTTGAGACGAGTAATAAAGTCCGTTCTTAAATGCAGTTAAGGCGATGCACTACGTAGAAATGCAAAATCATGTGTTTTTAGTTTCAAAATTTGGTCGCCTAGAAATGTTTCAGATGCTTTAAATAAATACCGCGAGTATAATACATCTTGGCCTTTGAAATTATCGAGTATTTTTTACATAAGTCTTTTTATAAGACCAAAAAAAATAAATTATAAGGACTATGAAAATGCTTTAAAGTTCAAAATTTCCTACTTACGAACCCATTTTCGGTTATGGTTTTATTGTATAATGTGGCAAATTAAGTTATTTATAAAATGATCGAAAAAAAAAATATTCATGCCTGAACATTCACAAAATAAAATAAAGGGCACTTTTTGGCCATGTTTTTTTCTTGCCTAAATCAAAACAGCTGGATGGTGTTAAGCGGGAATTTAAGCCTTATCGCCATCTACGTAAGGAGTGTTATTGATGGCGGCTCAATTCAAAATATTACACGACGTAGTGCATCGCCTTAGTATTTTTGGATGTGATTACAAGGAAAAATGACATCCAAAAATGTTTTCATATATATCATAAATAATTTTAAGTGAATACTCAATTTTCTGAACAAAATAATTCATCTCATTCTCGCCGAAAGGTTTAATTGCGTATCTAGTGAAGATTTTATATCAACATATTCTACTTCATTTAAAATAATCACAGAAATAATATGGTCGTAATTTTGATGGAGTCAAAACAAAAACAGAAATAAAACACCCAGAGAGAGAGAGAGAACCACAGTTTTTGGAGCTTAAATAAAACGACGGAAGTTGGAGACCAAATCCAATCTACAAGTTTTAATCACCAATTTTATTTACGTACTCAGAGCGTAAATAAAATAAACAACTATTAATTGAAAGAGTCAAGTGCTGACAGCCGGCCGATTTTTTTAATTGCTAGAACACCCGTTATACAGATCGGGAGGAAAAATGTGGTTGACAGATTTCAACAAATTAAAAAAGTATAGCGCCGCCACTGTCCAAAACAGAACTCCGTGACAGGTGGCGGCTTAAATTAATTTTGGCGGTGAAATATGGAATAAATTATATTATACCAAAATATTATGGATAAATAACGAATAAAAAAAACTGAAAAGGGTTCAGTTTTAATTTTTTTTTATTCTTTTTTTTTGTATTAGGCAATTCGCCCTAAAAAGTGTGTTATTCTTCATTACGAGGACTTGCTTAACTGCCAAAGCAGTTTGTCAGAAAGTCAATTTCACAAAATGAATTATATAAATAAAGCTCACACAAAAGCCACAATATAGAAAATCGATAAAGCAGATATGTAAAGGTAGGATTAAAAGGAAATAATGTACAGATATTATACGTGGATAATGAGTTAATGATAAATTAGAAAGATCACGGGTTCAAATGCACTCTTCATTTTCAGAACCGAAATTCACATTATTTGGAAAAATGAATTAAAAATTTTGAAGAAGATATATTAATAAATGTAAACGAAACATGAAACAAAACCAGAAACATAAAATAAAAAAGACGAAATTCGCAACTGGGGATCGAATCCAGGACCTACTGTATAACTACTGAGCTATTGAGACCCGATTATTTTCCTTCGAAAGTTTTTCTAATAAATTGAATAATCATTCAACAGGACTTGCAGAAAAGTCAACAGATGTCATATAAAGCTAAAAGACTTGCTTTATGTCACAATGTTGTGAAGTCTAAAATTGTAGTACCTACGTAGGTAGTTATAAAATACATATGTATAAGCCAGATATAAAATTTTTAATTTTATAACTAAATAAAATACACAAAAAAAAAAAAAATTAAAAAATCAGACAGGTATATCCGAAACACTATCTACGGCACAAATATATTCGGGTAAAACTTTGTAATCATCCAAAAAGTTAGCAGCCAACAAAGTATGGGAATTAGTTGAAGATGATCATCATATCTGTTAGAAAGGATTGCATTTCGTTGCCCCAAGCAAAACACCAGATCGAACGATTTATTTAGAATACCACATTGTAAATCCAAATACGCGCAAAGCTCTGTAATAGTACGTATCTGTGAAACTCACAATGCCTCTAGAGATGTAGACATTTTCAACCATAACTTGATATCATATAAAATTCAGCTTAATAAATTAATAAATTAAAATACTTTTATTTTATTCGATTTTTTTTGTAGCGAAAATTACATTATTATCACCCGTAGTGAATAGTATAGATATGCGAAAAGTTGTATTTTTTCTATTTGTTTTTAATTCTATGTATTTCTTTATTATGTTTATTTTTTGCCATTTAATATGTTGTGTAGGTAAAAAATAATAAATCAACATTTGACTCAATGGAACTTAATTGGTCTAGAACATATGAATGTTTATTGTTATAATTTTTTACTGTACGACTGTTTGCTTCCTAAATAAAAAGAAGAAAAAAAATAATAATATTGGTATTTCTTAAATTAAAACATGAGATCGACACTACGATGTAGGTAAACCTCATACTACATCCGCACAAAAACAATTCACCTACCTAGCTCCCAAAACCTTCAAACTTCTCGCTGATATCATAAAAACCGAAACCCAACTCCACACTTTTAAAACACCAATAACTCTATCTGCAATACATTTTAATTACAAAACCCACACATTCTACACTTAAGCATAACCCCCTAATCTCCCTCCACACATCTCTCACATTCCTCAATTGACTTTAAATTATTAACTGATTATTTTTCACATACAATATTAACTAAATCGGAATTGTACAATTTACTAACCATTATGTATATTATGCAAATATTCAATCTGTAAACGTCACCCGTCATCACAGGGGCATCCCTAGCATGGCGGTTGAAATAACATTCAAAATGTATCATCCAATGTGAATTTTCATTGAAATTAAAAATAAAATAGTGAAAAGAATCAGCTCAGTGACTTCTGTCCCTGTAAGACAGAGGTTCTGTGTTCGATCCCCAGTTGCGACCTACACCTTTATTTTCTGTGTCTTGTTCTGTTTTAATGTTACGTTTAGATTTATTAATATTATCTTCTTCTTCGACGATTAAATATTTGATTAACGTGAATAACCTCAAATCCCGCCTTATTTACTTATTAGAAAAGCAGCTCTATTAGAAAAGATTGCATTTCGTTGCCCTGAAGGCAATACCAGATCGAATACCCTATTTTACATACAACAATTCAAATCAAAATACGCCAAAAACTCTTTAATCAGACGTATCGGCAAAACTTAAAATTCCCTAAGAGATATTGTTATTTTCCACTGTACACTCTTTTGAAAATCAAATTAACCATACAATGTACATAAAACAAAAGAATTATTTTTTATTGTTCGCCTTTTAATATATATTTAATTTCACTTATAACTTAAAGATCTACTTTCTTCCTAACCTATAACCATAAAAAAGGAGTGTAGGGAACTTAACTGGTTTATTTTGTACTCAACATCTCAAATGCAAAATTAATTCACATATATAACTGTAAATACCGGTAATGAGCATTTTCGCCAAAATTTGAACTAATTTAAAAAAATATATTTTTTAAAATTTTTATTTAGTTTTCTTAACATACTTCTTACAAAACTGAGTAATTTTCAGTTTGATATGAAGCTCCCATTACGTTTCCACAAATAACATATTACTGGGGAGATTAAGGAGAAATTCTGGGATTTAGTATCGTAATATGTACTCCTCATTGCTCGGAATACTAATGAAGGGTAATAATATGGATCCTTCAGTGGATATCTTCAATTTATCACTTAATAAAAACAAAATTAATTTACAATTTATAAAATTAATAGTAACTTCATTCTATATACTACTCCTATGTAAAAATGCTGAACGAACTGACGGATTCTTTACCAGAAATGTTATACTTGATTTTTTTTCAACCTTGGCCAAGATAATATAAAAAGTGCATATTTTCAAAAACAAGTATTATCCGAGATATTTAAGACAACGCAAAATGAATCTTACGTACCTAACATTAAATACGAAATCAGACTTTCTTTAAGAAAAATATACTTAAAAAGTGGGTGGTGAACCAGATAAGATTGGAAATCTCTGCTCTATGAAAATAATCGCTGAAGAATGATGCATCAAGCGGTGAATTTCCTCAAATTCTAAACGCAATGCAGATATTACGAAATACTAATAGTAATTCTTGTGTTGTAGAGATAGTGTTATCAGTTGTAAAAGCTCTTTAGATATCATTATACCATGCAAAATAATACTTAATAAAGGGACGATTTACTTCAACCCAAGCAGACAGGTGTAATATAATAATAATAATAACACAGCATTTATATAGCGCAGTTAGGTTTCATTTCACTTCAAGTGCGCTTTACTATAACAAACTTAAGAACGGTAATTTAGTATTAGTGGTCATGTTCTTAAAATAATTCCTACAGTGCACCTTACCAATACAGATCTAATAATATACACACACAAAGGCACACAAGCATACTTGAAAAACTTTCATAGGCATATTTAAACAATTGAATGCATACAATCAATAGATACTAGAGTATTTGTAACAGTATCAATGTAGAAAATCTTGATCCATTAACCACTGTTTTAGCTTTTTCATTGTAATAATATTTGTGAAGCAATACTGACACTCATTACTCATTACTGTCTCGTAGCTTTTTGTTTAGGTATGTCGTTCTACTAGTAAGAAGGAAAGTGGAAATTGTTAGTTCTGACCAGAGATGTGCAAAATGGGTACCCAAAACCATTTGAAATGCAAAATGGAAATGGGTCAAAACTTTTCCATTTGAAAATGCAAAATGGTTTTTAGAAAAGCATTTCAAATGCAGAATGTAGAACAAACATATTACATGATGGTAAATCCAGAAACACCACGACTACAGATTATGAAACCACAAAAAATTTGCGCGGGACCAATGTTGCCAACGTAAAAACATGGAAACTGCTATCTAACATTTAATATTACAGTGTCATGGCCCCATGTTCAGTATTTTTTGTAATGGTATCACTCAATTGCCAGGGCTCCTACCAGGGAGCAACTTGACAAATGGAAATTATCTCTCATAGCGAGGTTGAGGACCGACTGATATTTGGGGCTTATGAAAAAAAGATGATTGGAGATAGTAGGAAGAATGTTACAAAAAAGCATTTAAAATGGAAAATGCATTGAAAAAAGCATTTAAAATGCAAAATGCAAAATGGTTTTTAGAAAAGCATTTAAAATGCAAAATGGAAAATACCCATTTTGCATTTTGCATTTCCATTTGAAATGGATTTATTTGAAATAAAGCACATCTCTGGTTCTGACCAAATAAGTAATAATGAAGATGTTTGATTTATGTTGTTATTGCAGCAAACGAGCGATATGTCAGTATTTTCTTGAAGTCGGTGGATGATGCATTCTGTCGGTTAGTATCTGATGTGATCAGATTGATAGGACATTTTTACGATATGGTCAGTGAAGGAGAGACGAGTGTCGAGCAGGCGCATGCGCATGCGCGGACCGCAAATGAAAGATGGCGGAAGGCGGTGTGCTAAGAGCTGTAAAAGATTCCGTAAATGGAGTAATAAAGGAACAGGTATACAGAAGTACTAGTTTATTTACAATGTGAATACTATACATGAGTTCCAATCACCCGGTGCCAGGGTATGGTAATTGGGTTAATTACGTGCCTGATACCACATCCATGATACCACACGGCAGAACAAATGTTCAGGCACACAAGAGGAATGGTGCTATTGAATGAAATTTCTAAAACAGTAGATACTATTATTATATTTAAATACGCTTTAGAGAATCTCGTAATACCCACATTAGGGAAACTGGTGAATCTAGAGAACACAAAAAACTTATTTTTCTGATCTGAGCTTTTCAAAATATTTTTTTTTTACCCTTTTCCATATTTTTCTGATCTGAGATTTTTAAAATATATATTTTTTTACCTTTTTCCATATTTTTCGGCAATTAAGGGTTAAAAAAAATCTTTCGAAGACAGGACTACATATCGACGCATTTTCAAAGATAACAAAAAAAATTGACGCAGATTCACCATTTTCCCGCTGGTTCTACGAGTTTCGGCACATCATATATTCGTATATGACGAAACTAAGGATGAGAGAGGTACTCACATTAAATGCATGGGCATTGCAAGAGTGGCCGTTCAAAGGTTGACGATCTATTGTTATGTAAAATATTTTAAGACGAGACAATACCTTAGAACAGTGGTTCTTAACATTTTTGGAGGTACCGAACCCCACCAGTTACATATATTCACCGAACCCTACGAATTTGAAAAATAAAATTAGATTTTTACAAATTCAAAACATGGTATAACACGGGCATTAGCCTAGTATGGTAGTTAAAAAATGTCAAAAAATGTAACATGTAAGTATTTATTAAATAATAAAATAATAAAAATTATATATAAATTTAAAATGAAAAAAAAAAAAAATAAAAAACAAAGATGAAAACATTAAATTTTAATGGTGAAACATGAAACATATTAACTATTATTTACTTTAAATCAGTGTGACTTCTGCTGTTGCCTTTCAGAAACCAATTCAGAAATACGCGGCTTTACCTTGGCAAGTGCTACTCTCATGTCATTTTCACAACAAAGTCTATTTATCTACTTCGTTTTTTATATCCAGCATCTTCGAAAAGGATTGCTCGCAAAGAAATGTTGTAACAAACGGTATAAAAATCTCCAGAGCTTTCATAGCAATAACAGGGTATGTTTCCATTTGTTGACACCAAAACGTTGAGAGCGATGTTCTTCAGAAGATTTGCCGTTGAACCTGGCTCTGCTGAATTTCAATGATTTCATCAAATATAAGTCGGGGGTCTTGATCTCCACCGAACCCCCGAGACTGACTCACCGAACCCCTGGGGTTCGATCGAACCCAGTTTAAGAACCACTGCCCTAGAATAAAGTCAGAATCTGCAAATATGCGACGCGTAGCCCTGGTGTATTGAACAAACCTACAGTTGAATGTTCCCTAGCAAATCTCTAAAATAAAGTGGGAATCTTAACGACCTAAAACGACGACGTAAAGCAACATTCGGCTCGAGGCCCGGCGTAATGGACGGACCTACGGTCGAATTTGCCCGAGCAGGCCGAAAAAATTGATCTTTCCGTAGGGTTTATTTTAATTATTTCTGATGTACATATTACTAAAATGTCAAATGTTTCTAGAGGTATCCCTCTGGAAGTTACGAATGCATCGTCTGCAAATAAAATCTGATGCTTACCGCTAATTTTATAGTTGAAAAACTTTATTAAAATTTCAAATGTTTTGCATTTATTAATCTCAAATATGAATAACTTACATCCGTAGGGATCACTATAAATATATATATTATGGTTACGAATTCGTCGGAAATAATTAATATGTGAGAGCGAACCTCGGATTAGAGTCTTGTGAACTATTGATCTATATACAGGTTTTTCCAATAAGAGGTGTTATTTTGATATTCAATCGTAAAAGATCAATGGTTTCGTTGCTTGTGTGGCACGTAGCGCCGTCTTGTTGAAAGTAAACGTTGTCGAGATCAATACCATCCAATTCCGGTTATAAAAAATCATTAATCATCTCTCGATAGCGCAATCCATTCACCGTAACTGTTGCTCCAGCATCATTTAAAAAAAAAGTAAAGTCCAATGACTCCGCCGGACCATAAACCGCACCAAACAGTCACACGTTGAGGATAGAGAGGCTTTTCAACAATAACTCCTGGGTTTTCCGAGCCCCAGATGCGACAATTTTGCTTGTTGACGAAGCCACCGAGGTGGAAATGGGCCTCATCACTCAAGATGATTTGCATTTGATTCACTCAAGTGAATTTTAATAATTTCAATGCGTTGTTGAAGCGTGTATCGTTCCATTTTTATTAATGGCGTATAGTTTCTCCTTGTAAAATGTCAAAAAATGACAGCTTCAAAAGTAACATCTACCGAAATAGCGGGCTATTCAAAATAACACCTCTGATTGGAAAACCCTGTATATAAATGAGGAAAATACTCACGGTGAGGTTAACATTGGTGAGCGCTGGCCCGTGTGTGAGAAGTAGCTTCACGATGGCCGTGTGGCCCGCCCAAGCCGCCAGGTGGAGCGGAGACGAACCCTTGGTGTCCGGCACGTTGGGGGACGCTTCGTGCTCCAGCAGCTGTTGGACGATCTCCCTGAGAAACAAGGTCAGAAGTCAATAAAAAACCTAACACTGATTGTAAATTAAACCTAATTTAACGAAAATAAAGAATTAATACGAAAAAAATGGAAGATAAAGTTCAAGGTAGAGATTTAAAATTATATAGATATATGTATTATAGAAACTAGTGATAAAAGCATAACCCAAAAAAATCTTTTTTTTCCTTCTTTGGCCAACTAAATGGATACTGGGGTGTTTGTATGAATGTGTGTATGATATAATGAAGTGCAAGCGAGATAGCATGCTTGCGAGATGCTATAAAAGGCGATGCATACTAGGATTGTCCCTCTTTTGTTTATTGTTTATTGTTTATTGTGGTATTTTAAGTAGGTACATAGTTATCTATGTCCTAATACAATCCTTATATACATATAATTATGGTAACACATTTAAAATGAATCAATCACATATTTTCTTAATTTAATTTTAAATGTTTTTATGTTTTCTTCTGATTTTATTTCTTCTGGTAGCTCTCCAAATATCTTCAACGCTCCGTACATCAATGACTTTTGACTCTGTGTTTTTTTCCTGAAGGGGAGTCTCAATTCATTTCTTTTCCTTGTCTCATGTGTGTGTTTGTTCTGCAATTTATCAATTTTTCTCAGGAATTCACTAGACGTATGACCATTGATTATCTTGTAGATTAAAAATATGGTATTAAAGTAAATAATTTGTTTAAATGACAAGATATTTAACTCCTTCAACATGTTCTTAATTTTTGTATATCTATTTTTCTTCAATATGGTTCTCATTGCTCTATTTTGTAGAATTGTCATTTGTTTCATTAAACCGTCGTTGGATAAGAATAGAATGCTGCTACAGTAATTTATGTGTGGTACAATAATTGCGTTGTACACATTTTTACTGGAAACTGTGTTAAGGAATCTTCTTATTCTTCCCAACAGTGAGATTTTTTTGGCAATCTTCTTAATAATTTGTTTTGTATTTTGAGCAAAAGTTAATTTGGAGTCAATTATTACCCCCAAATATTTCATTTCAAATACTTCTTTCAATACTTCACCGTCTATCAATATGTCTTTTTTTGTTTGCGTTACTCGTTTTCCAATGTTCATGAATTTTGTTTTGTTTACATTCAATTTAAGTTTATTTTTCTTCAGCCATATTGATATATTATGTAGGTCTTCATTGAGATGGTTCATTATGAGTTCATAATCTTCTCCTGTTATATAAATCAGTGCGTCGTCTGCAAATAATCTTATTTTACAATGTTTCAATACTTTCACCATATCATTAATGTACATTATAAAAAGAATAGGTCCGAGAACCGACCCTTGTGGTACTCCCAATGTAATCTTTACTGGTTCGGATATTGTCTCACCCACTTTTGTGGTTTGATATCTATTACTTAAATAATCCTTGAACCATTTCAATGCCTTTCCTTTTATTCCATTTTTAGATAGTTTTTTAATAATTATATCTCTATCTATCGTTTCAAAAGCTCTCTGAAAGTCCAGGAAAACTGCGATCACATATTTATTTTTATCTGAGTCTTGTTTCCAGTCCTCCAGAACTAGATTGAGAGCCATTTCACAAGATTGGTTATTTCTAAATCCACACTGTTCTTCACATAATATATTCCATTTTTCTATAAAATCAACAAGTTGTTTTTTTATTATATGTTCAAGTATTTGTTCATACTTAGGGAGCGTGTTCACTGGTCTATATTCTTCACATTTTTTTGTATTTTTTATTTTCGGTATTGGGATGACTCTTGATATTTTCCATGATTGAGGGAACTTTCCTAAGGTGATAGATTCATTTATAAAATTAAGTAAGTAATTCTCAATGATTGGTAATGATTGAATTATTAATTGTATTGTTATTCCATCAGGACTGGGTTTTGATTTCATTTGTTTCAGAATTACTTTTAATTCCTCCTTTGTTATTTTTTTAATTTCCAATTCTATATTTCTTTCTTCAATTTCATCATGAACATTATAAACAATTTTCGGAATACTCTCGTTAATATTTTCAATACTTTTTATAAAATAATTGTTGAATTTATTGGCTATATTTAACCCATCTGTTCCAGGGGGGAATATTATGTCTTCATATGCAATACTGTTATTTTCATTTTTCAGTAACGATTTTATTGTTTTCCACATTTTCTTCTGATCTCCCCTTTCTTCCTCTATTTTAATTCTGTAGTATTCATTTTTTACACTTTTTAATTGAGTGGTATACCTGTTTCTATAGATTTTGAAGTTTTCCCAGTTGTCCGAGCTCCTCGTTATTTTTGCTATTTTATACAATCTGTCTCTTTCCTTTTGCATGCTTCTAAGTTTATTGTTGTACCATTTATTTTTTGATTGGTTCTTAGTTTGTTTTTCTGGTACAATTTTATCAATTGAATATTTTATATTTTTTATGAGTGTTTCTACCTTCATATCAAAATCTAATTCCATTATTCCATTCCAATTTTGTGCTCTGAGTTGTAATCTAAGTTCTTCTTCGTCATATTTTGCATAGTTCCTGTAAACTTTGGTTTTTATAAAATGTTTTTCCGTATTTCTATTTTGCTCTATAATTTGAATTATGGAGTGATCTGTGATTCTGGGTGAATCTAAAAGATTTACCTGTAGTTCAAATACATTTGTTATCACCAGATCAATTAATGTACTTGATGTCAGAGTCACTCTAGTGGGATCTTTTACCAGTTGTTTCATCCCATTGAACACAATGATATTTTTAAGTTTTTTTGTATAAGTGTCTGCATTTTTATTCATGTTTATATTGAAATCTCCTACTATAATATTCGGTTGTCTTTCTTTGATGTTCTCTGAACACCATTTTTCGAAGTACGTTAAGAAATCCTTCATACTCGAATTAGGTGAACGGTATACAATACAGTAGACCCCTTTTTTTAAGCCACTTTTTACTTTTATCGCCAACATCCACGCTGTTTTATCGTGTTGATCATTGGTTATTATTTCAAATTTTATATTTTGTTTGATTAATAGAATTACTCCACCCGTATGTCTGCTATATGAGTTACATCTTATAGTATTGTACTGCGGAATATTGATTTCATTATCTTCTATGTCTTCTGTGACATGTGTTTCACTTAACATAACCATTTGTGGCTTTCTCTCCTCTAATAATATTTGGAGCTCTTCATGGTGTGATATAAGGCTTTGTATGTTTAGGTATAAGATCTGTTCCTTCAGCCTAAAAAATCGATTTTTTTCATTTCTATTTCAACTTTTCTTTTATATACTGGGCATTCCTTACTTGTAGCTGAATGATTTGTATTAAGTTTGAGTCCCAATCTTTTATTTGTCATTATGCAGTTTATACATTGAATATCCTCATCATCTGTGCATTCTTTTATGTCATGTTGTTTTGCACATTTAGAGCATGATTTTTGATTTTTGCATTCTATTGCCTTGTGGTTATATCCATTGCACTTAAAGCATCTCATTATATTTATGTTATTGTACACCCGGCATCTGTCCCACCCTATATATATATATATTTTCGACCTTTATTATTCTCATGTAAGTGTTTCCGTCGACTTCCGCATATACTGTATAATTTATCTGGTCTCTTTTATTTTTAAACTCTTTTATGTAAGTTACTTCAATATTTGAACTTTTTTCGAATATGTCTTCATTTTGTGATTTTATTTTTGTTTCGATTTCCTCTCTGTCTTGCTTCTGTGTTATTCCAACAATTTTGATACTTGGTTTCTTCGCTGTAATTTTTTTAATATCGTATTTGTCTCCTAATTTTCCCTTTACCTCTTCACACATCTTGTCTATATTCGACGCATTTTTACATTCAACTATTATTCCACCATCTTTTGCGTTTCTTACACCCGTCACACCGCAGTTTATGGGATCAATATTTTTTTTAATTTCCATTGTAGTTTTGACATTTTCTTGTTTATTTTTCGGTTTAATCATTACCGTAGGCTCATGTTTTTTTTACTTTCTCAGCATAAGATTCATTTAAAGTTATTTTTTTGAGGTCATTTTTCAGGTCGTCGCTTTTATTTTTTATGTTTTCGGAGAGACATTTATTTTCACTTATCATTTTCTCACATTTTGTATTTAGTTCTTCATATTTTTCAGAAAAAAATTTCATCTGTTTCAGGATAATCAAGTTCTTTTCTAATAATTCATCCATTTTGTTCTCATAGATTTTGGATTGCTCTTCTAATTTATTTTCAAAATAGGTTTTCATTAAATCAAACTCCTTTCTGAACATTTTTTGAATACTGTCAGATAGATTTTTTTCATTTGCATCTTGCGTCACATTTGCCCTGGTAGAGCGCGTAGTGGCGGTATTCAGATTGGTTGTCATGGCGTAGTGGCGGTATTCTGATTGGTTGTCATGGGAGCAATAGCTGTAATTATAGCAGCACTTTTAATTCCCGACTGCACCTCACATATAAATACGTTTCTCACTGCACCTTGCCCAGGTACTTTGTCTATGGTAGTTGTCACTTGTCACACACACTACCAAACACTAAGGTCAATGTTAAAGTTGTCAAAATTATTAGAACAAAATTACGCGTGTGTTTACAACAGCATTCATTTCTAACATTCACACGGGTAACTTGGCACTTTTATTTTATTTTAACAGCACAGCAATTACTGTATTACACCGCAATAAACAGATTACAGTTTATATTCCACGAGAGCTACAATGACAGTTGTTGCGTATGTATTGGTTTTTCTGGGTTTTTTTTTGTAAATAGCAGCTCCCCAATAAATATCACTACAAGATCACGATTGTTCATTATTGTGTACGACCTTCCCCAGCTACAATAATACTCCAGCCTCTATACTACATTGGCATACATTACAGATACATTTGACTTTTAGATTGATCGAAACGTCGCCCTGGGAACAACTTTTTGGATGACAAACACCTCTGCGGTAGGTCACCCAAGTGGAAAGCAACTTTTAGCGACTTAGCAGGGGTGTCCGGATTCATTGATCGAGGTTTGTCCTGGTCTTGGCGGCGGATACGTCCGCCCTCCTATTGCGTGGCGGGCCGGATCGGAAGAGACTGGTTGATGAACCCAGCAGGACTATCTCGACCCATCGCCTTACACCGCAGTGGGAGGAATGCATTCATACGTCCGCCACTCCTGGACACAATGACCCCTAGATTTCTACCTACCCCTGATACGCTTTTCCTTCCTAGAACTTCCCCTCCCCCATTTCCGTAAAAAGTTACCACACAGCATCCCCAAAGATGTAATAGGCCCCGAGATAAATTATTTTCCTCAGGGCCTCCTGTTTAGAGATAATGTAAAATAGGCATTACATAATTATATACAGGGTGTATCGGCACGTACCCGACAAACTTTAACCAGCTATTCCTTGGCACATTTAGAGTAAAAAATGTTATGGGCACTTTGCTGTCTGGTAACATTTTTTTTCAATAAAAAATTTACTATTCATATTTTCACCACATGTCACCAATGTTTTATCCTTTATCAAAGTTTGAAAACCCGTCTGGCAATATTTTGTTCGAGTTTCTTTGAATAATGTACGTACGTACCTACGTTGGCGCGCTTTTACAATCACAACGAAATGGCACGGCACCATTCGTCTCATTTTTAACTATTATTATTTAGTGTGTACGAAAGAGCGAGGACACTTTTTGACACACTTGCTAATAACAGCTGTTGAACACGAGAAACAATGCAAATGACAGTGACGGAGTGTGGATTTTTTATTTATTTTTTGTTTTTAATGGAAAAAAAATGTTACCGGACAGCAAATGGCCATAAATTTTTTTACTCCAAATGTGCTAAGGAATAGCTGGTTAAAGTTTGTCGGGTACTTGCCGATACACCCTGTATATATAATAATAATACATAGGTAAAATCGAATATATTGTATGCCTCCATAATATGTTGATAGGAAGAATATTATTTATGGTAGCGCGTAGGAACATCATAAAATACGACATTATAACCTAGCCACATATTTTGAAAAGGAAGAAGGATGCTTATTACTGCTATTATGACGAACATGAAAAGGGGTTAAAGGCGTAATCTTGTTTAACCCCTTTTTCTTGTTATGACCTGATAAGAAACGAGGCCGCCTGACGAAAATAAATATATCACGGAGGTCCCCTATGCTTACTTACAGATTTCTATTTGAGAGGAATCCTGGGAACGGAAGACTTTCGGTGTCATTTGTGGATAAGTAATATTGGCGTGCCATTTTTCTAAAACTAACGGAAAAAGTTCACTGCTTATTAGCAGAATTAATAAGTTATTATAGTTAATAACTTTCATCACCTCCAGAGGTCATAAAATATCTCATCGGCCACTTGAATGAAACCAATGCCGTAGGTACGTAATGAACGTAGGTATTCGTTCCCTCTTTATAAATATATCGTTCTGCCGATATAATAGGAGAACCCTGTGGCAGACTCGAATATTCGAACGAAAAAATGTCTTTCTTCTCACTAAGACTGATAACTCATCTGATGAATTCACGGGTTCACAACAAATATTATGTCGGCAGAACGATATATTTGTGAAGAGGGAACGTTTACCTAAATTATGGAATTTGTTTCATTCAGGTCGCGGATGATATGTCGCATTGCCAAGAGATCTTATAGGCCATTAGTAGCGCCCTTCGTGGCAGCCGGACGCGTCCTCACGCGTCCTCCAACCGCTTTGTGTATTTTTTTGTATTTTCAAGGGAAATGAGGCAACATCCCTTTGAAATTATTTTTAAAATCAATCAATCAAAATTTTAAATAAACTTAACAACCAGTTATTAGAACTTTATAATATGTGATTTGATTGCAGTGTGTTAAAAGTGAATAATCGAAAATTTTGCTAAAAAATATTCGAAATGCTGGCACTGTTGGTGGACGCGGTGGATTCTTTCGCTGCAGCAGCTGGTCCAGTTTCTTCACCACCAAGGATTCTTGCTGCAGAGTCTCCATCTTCTATCTTCGTCGAACGTCACAGCTGTGTTATCAAGGTCATATTGTGTCAGCGCTTTATTAGCAGCAGGACGGATGACGTACCTCGTGCTGGCACTGTTGGTGGACGCGGTGGAATCTTTCGCTGCAGCAGCTGGTCCAGGTTCTTCACCACCTAGGATTCTTGCTGCAGAGTCTCCATCTTCTATCTTGGTGTCACCTGTTCCTGTACTTCATTTTACTTAACTTAACTTTTAACTTATTTTTTGTAATACCTGCATAAACTTACAAATCTAACTAACAAATCTTATTTGGTGTTAATTTCCAGCACACATTTGGTTGAAGTGGCTTATCGGATAGGATTTTCGGTCGTCGCTTGGACTAGTAGACGAATTGGTGGAAAGAATGACAGGTTTTTGTTATCAGAACCTTTAGAATTTTTCGGGATATCCGTAGGTACTCCTAGGTCCGCAATACGCTTGAAGAGTGGCTCAGATATGAGATGAAGTGCTCCCTAATGTTAGACATGGTATAGAAAAAGGTAATGAGATTTACACGAGGGAGTGCGGCAATCGGCATTTATCCGTGGCTGTGCCCGAAGTTTCTTCTGGGCATTCTAAAACTTTAATCCTTGCAGCTCAGAAGAGAGGGGTATGCCGTCACCCAACCAGTTATTAAGGAGCGCTAAGTCACTACGTTCCTGATGGACTATCTTAGATAGCCATCAGGATCATAGTTTCTATTCTATTCTAATCTTCCTATTTGCAGCACCAAAATTCTATTAATTCTCACGGTGGGCAGCAGAATCGTCGGTATCGCTACGGTTTTAGTCTAATGGTACATTTGCGAACCGAAACGCGAGCCGAGCCACGAATTACAAGAAAGGAACGAAGCAACTGCAAGCGGCTTTTCGCGCCATTTGCGGTTGCTTCGTTTCTTTCCCATAAGTTGAGCTTCAGCTCGGTATTTCGGATCGCATGTATACGTAGCATAACAATACGTAAATATAAGATAATCACGAAAATAATTTCCCTCAGAGCCAATGTCATCTTTGGGGGTGCTATGTGGGGGGGGTTTTTTTAGGGAAAGGAGGAGTGATCTATGGCAGAGGTGTTAGTTATTCTATGAATGGTTGCCGGGCCGGTGGTAGCCAAAACCGATTCTAAATTGAAAGATTGGTGAAAGCGAAGCATGATGACTACTTACTTGTGTCCATTGAGGGCTGCATGGTGAAGTGGGGTATACCCGCTGCTGTCCTGCACATTTGCCCCAGGGCCTCTTCTTAAACTGTAACAATACAAAAACATATTAAATAAAAAATCAATAAACACTTTGGGTCAACGGAACTAAACAAATATACAGAACACTTAAAGTAAAAAATATATACGATTCTATATTTTTAAAAAACATAAAAAACCATAAAAACAAATAAAAAAAAAAAATTAACAGTAATTAAAATTTTCTTAGTGGGTATTTAAAATGATAATGAAACGTGTTGAAATAACACCACATGAGGGGTGGGAAGGGTTCTGGGGGTACCAGAAGTGACGGACGAATGAAATCATCCCACAAACGTATCGATAGGTCAATGGGTCGAGACTTCGGATGGAGAGATTAAAAGGTCTCCCTAAACATCTCTCGATCCGGTCTGCCATTCAATAAGTCGACAGATGCATCCACCGCCAAAATCTAGGCAAAAACTCCCCCCCATGAACCCGGGCACCCCTACTAAGTCACCGAACGTAACGATCCACTTGGGGTGAACTATGGTCGAGGTGTTGGTTATCCATTAGATTGTTCCCGGGGGAAATTGAACACCATCACTAAGAATTTTTAAAGTCGAAACCGTCAAGTCGTAAAAACTCAATAAAAAATTGCTTATACCGTAACACAGAACTGAATTTCATGTATTTTAAAATATTTTTTTATTTATAGTTCTCTCTTTTCACGAAACAGATGTTTTTTTAAAAAAACTTATAGGTAAGAGGGTATTTCACCGTCCTCTCGACAAGCAATAGGTAGAAAACTCGGCATATTATACTTATCCGATATTCAGCTACAATTCATAAGTGCCGAATAGTTATCTCGGACTATATAAATAAATCGTAAATTGAAAATATACGTTATCGCATGAAAATTGCTTTTGACAACTTCCAAGGGGATGGTAAAATACTCCCTAAGTTGTGTTGATATTTTTTTTATGCCATGTTGATACATTGTTATAGTAAGCTGCAGTAATATATTTACCAAAATGTGATAAATAAGCGATAATTGATTCCATCTATAAAAACTACACGAAAAAACCCTCTAATTTGTGGTAAGTACCTACCTTCTATTGAAAATGAATGACTCACTAATCAACAATGTTATCGTGATAAGAACGATAAAATCAAAAGTGAATCATCCATATTATAATATAAGTCTCAAAGCAATTACAACTCTAGATAAATTCAGTATGAACAAAGAAATTATTAATAAAACATCCAAAACAATGAAACAAATGTCTTATATTAAACTCAAGGTTGAAAGCATTAACGCGATAAAAAAAAATAAAAAAATTAAAAGGCAAAAATAGAGACGCAGCCGGTAGGATTCGAACCTACGCTCCCAGAGGGAATCTGATTTCTAGTCAGACGCCTTAACCGCTCGGCCACGGCTGCTGATACGAGGAGTGCCAATAATATATAACAGATTGATAACACGACGCGCTTTCTTAACGTAGTATCAGAAAGTAGATTGCTTTTAGATTATTACAATCGTAAAAGCAAAACATTAATATTTTTTTATTTAAATGATTACTGCCATCTATCGACAAGATTTTGTAAGAACGTTTGAAACAGAAGATAGTAAAACAAACGTTTTTGTAAATTTGTTTGTATATTCTTTCATAAATCAAAATTCAAATTTCCTCTGAAATCATACGATTTGAAAGTAGGCAATTACAAATACCTACCAACCTAATAATTTTATATATATATACTTACATATTAATTTGGGCAATAAAGGAATTATGCAATTTGTCCAAATGAACGTCACTATCTCAATACCATAATATAGAAAAATTCGAATATGTCCAAATAAACACGAAAACTTCACATTTGAAAAAATTATCTTTACTGAACCATCAAAACGGCCACCATTTTCTGAACTGAACGTACAAACCAATTTACATACAGAAGAACAATATTTTGGATAGATAGACTTTTCTTTCGAAAGTCGAATAGTTTTGTTTTGCAGACATGAATTATTTATACCCACATTCTATAAAATTTTATTTAATTCTCAACTTACAAGCTAGTTGAAATAAAATGTACGTAATTCATACGTTGATTTTATCGTTGAAGCACGCTCTCATAATCTCGACAAGGCAATTTAGTAAGTAATATGAACGTGCATTATTGTGACGTAAGAACGCGTGTTCAGTGTTGTGTTGGAGAAAATAGTTTTATTGCGAAAGAGGCCTATGTTCAGCCATTATTCATTATTTTGTTGGTTTTATTTACTTTTGAAATTTTTTTTTAAATTTCTTGAGCATCTACATAATTATTATTTATTAAGAAAATAGTTCACTGCATATCTTTAAATAATTTTCTTTTTCCAATAAAAAATCTCACATAAATTGTTTACACAATTTTATTAATTTAGTTCATCATTTTTGAAACACCCGGTAAATTTTATTTTCTGGAAAATTTTATTATATTTTGTAAAAACGACAAAATTATTCAATATCTGTTTGTAAAAACGATAATAGTTCATAAAATAAGATTAAAATGCAAGATGAAAAAAGTAGAGCAAAAAGAAATTTCGATCTTGCCAGGATTCGAACCTGGAATCTTCTGATCCGTAGTCAGACGCGTTATCCGTTGCGCCACAAGACCATGTCACTTAATAGACAAAATAGACTATTTAAGCAGTTTCCTCGGCCAAAGTCTTCCTTCTTACTAATTTTATTCTAGTCAAGAGCCTCAAATCATATCTAGTCTATGTAGACTAGTTTACATACAAAATTGTTATTTATGTAGGTGGATAGCTAGCTACCAAGAAGAATTATAGTAATTGAGCGAATAATTATTGTAATAATATTAGGATACAAATGTGAATTAGGGCGAGGGAAATGGCACTGGAAAAGGACGAAGGAAATTGACACCATGAAATATAGATGGAAATTTACAATCATCTAAGAATAATTACGCATCGAATTGATATCTCCTAGTTAACCAGTATTTTTTTACGATAATATTACGCGTACCTAGTTTTTTTTATCGCTTTGTCGAAATAAATCAAAGCCGACAAATAGATTGTTCTAAAGTTCGACTTGTTGACAAAATATTATATTTAAATATAGTTTGATTTTGAAAAGAGAATATGGTTGGTTCCTACCGGAATGTCATTTACCATCCAGTTCCTACCTTTCTCCAAACATCACTTTGCTGGAAAACTATTTGAAATTTGGAACAATCGTAAGAAAATTGTACACGTCGGAGTGTTTTTGTTTTGGATCAAGAAGAAGAATTCGGACGTGAGTGGTTTATTTATGGCTTTGGACTATCATGAAAGCAATTTGTTGGTGTTTTCGATGTATAATATATAATCTCATATTGTAGAACTCATTAATTCGTTTTGGCGATAATAAATATTGATAATAAAATTTAAAAAAAAACCTCGATGAACTGCGGTGGAACTAAGTTTATAATTTTATTTTATAAAGAGTAAAAAAATTACAATTTTGGTGACTTTAACTTCCACACTAGGCTCATGATATGTATTGTATACTCAGTATATTGTGATTATGTTGATATAGTGTGCTTCTTCGCATTGGTCATCCTATTCCTTCTGTTACATTACACATAATATCACACATTTGTATCGTTATTGTTTTCAAGTCCACTTGAAAGTTAATTTTAACTGTAGATATAATTCATATGCAGTTTCAGATGTAACAACTAAAGTATTAAATTGAGCATTGGCAATATTAAAATTTTAGAACGGAGTTCAAAGTATAACGTTAAAGCTAAAATTAAAATAGGGTGAACCATGAAGTGATGAAAAAACTAACAGGATGAAGGTTTTGATTTATTTCATATCAATCTAACCTCTTTTGGTATGTGAGAATGCGAGTATAGCAAGTAGAATAATTCCTTTCTACATACAGTTATACAAGGTGTCCGAAAGTGTCTCTTAGTACAAGAGGGAAATTGGTGAATGTAGATAATACAAAAAACCCAAACAAAAATTTAAGCAGACAAAAAAGAGCTTTAAACGGACTATAAAAACTTCAGACTCGATTTACTCGAAAACGAGAACGCAATCAAAAAATCAAATCAAAAATTACATCGCAAAATCGACTCCAAATGTGATAGAGATTCACCAGTTTCTGGACGCCGTGTACAAAGTGAAAAAAGTGCTTTTTTAAACGCAGTCAGAAATGCGATAAAAACGTAAAAAATGTTTTTACTTTTGTATGACCTTTTATCTCAAATTGATAATAAGTGTTACAGGTATATGAAATAAAATATTGCGCGAATACTCGGAACTTAGTTCATATCGGAAAAAAATGATGAATCAAACGAAGAGAGTGCGTGAAAAACCCATTGTAATAATAAATAAGTATTTTTCGATTTTTCTCAGGGCTTCCTCGGTGGGGTCAATGTAAAAAAGGTACCTCACTAAAAACGTTTTGATGATTAATATCAATAACCATAATTATCTTAATACTGATTTGTTAGAGTTATGATTTGGTGAAACACAGTCTTCAGAAAGTTTCTTTTTGAACTTTTTTTAAACATTTAATTAATATTAATAAGCCCGTTGTCCCATTAGGTCGTTGAGGGTAAGAATTCAACACAAACCAAAGACCCCACGCAGAAAAATAAAGTTCAGTCATTGTATTCAGTTCTTCGGTTTAGGTCGATTCCTTACCCCTACCGACCCAATGGGACGATGGGCTAAATAAAAATTATTATTATTATAGAGTATTATTAAAACCCTGAAGAAGTGAGCGTTGCTCATGAAACATGTTGGTATTTATAAACAATAAAAGTGGTAAAAACTAAATTTTATTAATTTCAAAAATTATTATCACCAAAAAAAAAAAGTTAAATGATATGTCATATACAACCAAAACCTCCTAGATAATAAGTCCGGGACACTGAATCAAATCAGCCTCCTAACTTGTATGGGAACCTCCTAAAAAATGAATTTTTATTTATTTTATTAAATTAAGTAACACTTTTTAAGATGTTTTAATAAAAAAGAATAAATTGAAAAAAATATAAAATTATTTTTTTATAAAATCCCATACAAGTTAGGAGGCTTTGAATGAGTATACCGGCCTTGTGATCTAGGAGGTTTTGATACAACTCTGTAACACGAGCAAGAAAATTATGTTTTACGATGATGATAATGATGTTTACGTACAATTCAGTGAATTGTCTTGTGTGACTAAGTCAATAATACTTAATCATTTAAGAATAAGATAATATTAATAAATCTAAACGAAGAATAAAACCACAGAAAAAAGACACAGAAAAAAAGGTAACGGTCGCAACCGGGGATTGAACCCAGGACCCCTGTGTTACCGGGACAACACTCTTACCACTAAGTTACTGATATCTGAGCGTGAGAGAGCTAAACAGTTTATTAAAACCTGTCCGGTGGTATGACCGTACAGGTACGGTGAGAAAAAAATTCCTAGTAAGGAGTATGACCGTACCGGTACGGTTGCGCCTAAAATTAATTAATTATTGAATTTCTTCCGGAAAACCGATGGTTACTGCCATCTAAGGACAATTTGTCATCACTTGCAAAAGTTTTTAGCGATTTAGGTACATTACCAACGGAGTTATTCACAATTAAAATATTTCGTGAGGTCACCGTCTGGTAGTCGGTGGTAAACAACATTTTTATTGCGAGCGACGTCTTTTGTGAAATGAAATTTGTGATTTTTGTTTGTTTTTACACTGAATAACCTAATCATCTTGCATTAAAAATTACCTCACGTGTTTGGATGTGAACATTTATTACATATATTGTACCGACAGTGTTTGTTTTCAGTTTGAATACAGTTTTTGACAGTTTGAACAAAATTCAATAGTGAATCTGAGTGCTGTGAACTATTTGAAATATTATTCGTTATACTGTTATTATCATTGACATTTTATAATTTGGACAGTGTTTTACTGTGATTTGACTTTGTGATTCGTATTGATAACATGTTCAATTTAAATATTTTACTTTTATAAAAATGGTTAACCCTTTGAATGAACAAGACATTGCTGATATTTTAATCGAAAGTGAAGATGAAGATGTTTACGAAGATCTTCATGATTTGCCAATACATTCGGATAGCTCATCCGACGAATCTGATACATCTGATGAGGATGAAACTCTCCCTAGTTGTTCAACATCCAAAAAGAGAAAAGTTGGAAATGGGATCAGGGTAAGTTTACGCCCATTATTCATGAATTCGATTCAACTAACTGAAATGAAGTCTTTGAATTCGAACAATCTCATGGCTCTGAAATGGCACGATAAAAGGGATGTACTTATGCTTAGTAACATACATACAGATGCAATGATTGTTACTGATAAAATTGACTTCTCCACGGGAGAAAATAAAATAAAACCAGAGGTAGTTTTAGATTATACCAAGAATATGGGAGCTGTTGACAAAGTGGACCGCATATTGGGCTTCGCAAGCAGTTCCAGGAAGTCTCTAAAATGGTATAAGAAAATTTTCTTCAGATTGATAGACATTGGAAGACTAAATGCTTTCTTTTTGCATCGTTTGAAAACGCAAAAGGTTTTATCATTTAACGAATTCCGGGAAAACTTTGTGTCTCAAATGATCGAACAATATCACACGCCAAGGCCGGCATCATCTGGAGGAAGGAGAGTAGTGGATCAACCAACTCGCCTTTTAGGAAAACATTTTCTCCGTCTTGTACCAGAAACTGCAGCCCAAGGAGAGCGAACTCAACGACAATGCCATGTGTGTAGACATACAGCAGTTCGAGCTCAAAAAAGAAGTGACACGAAATATATGTGCACCGACTGCAATCTTGCATTTTGCGTATATCCATGTTTCGAAGACTACCATACGAAAAAGCAGTATTAGTTAGTGAAGACAATTTTATTCCTAAGATAGTGTACATAATAATTAGATTAGTGTTTTTGTTATCGTAATTATTGACTGCATATACATTGTGTACCTATGTTGAATTTTTATAATGAAAATACAATAGTGTAAGTGTAAATAATAATACGTACCTATATGTAAGTGTGTGAAAAAAATTGTTCTTCCCCCCTTGATCACCTTGGCATCATTAAAATTGTGGTAAGTGAATCAAATTTTTATTAAGTAAAAACAAAAATCTGCTCCGATTTCGATGGTTGGCGATTTCTGCAAAATTGATTGTATTTTTTCCATCTAAATAGATTATTATTTGTTTTTTGGTGCTAGTTTATAAGGATTTTTTTATTATTTTTTTATACTCTACGAGGTGGCATTTATTTTTTTCTATATTTTGATTGTTGAAAAAACTCCCTCCAGCGGGACCGTTTTCTTTCCAGAAACTCACCACCGGACAGGTTAATCAACAATTTTACAATGGGTATTCTCTACGACTACCAATAAACGGACTCAAAAATATTTATTTTCTGTGCCTTGTTCGGTTAAAATTTCGTGTAGATCTGTTAATATAATGGTTGAATATTACATTGAATTGTAAAACCTTCAAATAAAGTCAGTAATACTGATAAATTCATCATTTCAGACGAGTGGTCGACGCGCCATAGTAATTTCAATTATATCGCGACCAGCATATATATATTATGGCGGCCACTCCAGAATTTCAAGGTCATTGTAAAAAATCATAACACGTTGTTTTGTTTATGTGCCAGTTTTGTTAAATTATGTTAGTGAAAAATTATGATTCGGCGAGAAAAGCAAAGAGCAGCGGGGTCCATGAAAGTTGTGTTTTGCGCGTAGGTTGAAAGTAGAAATTATACTAGAAATAATGGGCCGCTGTGCGTTGGTGCGATTTGCAGTAGTATGGATGACCTATGTTGGCGACACGAGATTTCATACAAACCAGAGGCGGCCCGTGACTGTAATTACCAGCAGTGCATTTCACTTTTAAAATGTACCTAGTCTGTAATTTAGGTGGAGCAAATTAATGAATGGGAACACCTACTGCAATTCATTCTATCTTCTAAGTTATATTTGTAAAATAACTGATTAAATAATACAAAATTATCTCAAAAATAAAGGACACTCAATTCATCGTTGAAAATATAGCAAAACCGTTTGATTTCACCGCGAACGAGTTCCAATGTGTTAATGTTGTTGCGTTAACATTGAACATTAGTATTTCTAAGCGAATCCATTCCAAACGCATTGGATTACGCACGATCAAAGTCAAAGCACTTCGATAATGCACGGATGGGTTATGTATCTGCACTGCTCTAACACGTAATTTGACGTCAAGAGTGTAATCTGTCTCGCTCATGTCACCGTTTCGGCTACTTCGGGCTGTCTCAATACTGCCCGATGCTGTTTTAGTAGTATGGTAAAAGTTGGTTCTGTGCATATCTGGGTATGCACGAACGCTTGCTCTTGTGCGGGATTTTTTTACTAGAAGATAGCTCAAATAATGACCTGACGGGAATTACGAATTTCTTACATCGATCACTGGGGCACAGATGTCGTTGTAATTTGTTATGTGGAGATTGAAGACAAGCAGTGCAATGCACAAATGCACGTACCAAGGAACCGCCTCTGATACAAACACGGGTTCATATCACATCTCAGTTTCTATCATGACGTTTTACAGTGGTTTATTTTTGGAGTATTATGCCGCGTAGCGCTAACTCCTTTCGCCGGAGTATGGGAGGAGTTAGCGCAACACGGAATAATACCCCAAAATGATTCACTGTAACACTTTTGGCCGTTAAAATCTCAAATGAACAGTTTTTATTTTGTCTAAGTTTGTTTGTAATTAGTTTGTCTTTTCAAAATAGCGAATGGCAGATTAGACGCCATGGATTTAACGCACCCTTTTACTTATCGTGTACCCACGCGTAATACGAGACAGACTGCTTCTATAATCTTCCAAAGTCTGCTAATAATTATTTCGAAAATTTTCCATTTCAGAGGTTACACAGACAAGGTAATAATTATAGTTCAATCGATGTTTACCGCCACCACTCGGTGGCCAATCTAACTATCTAACCATCACGCCGTTTCTCCGCAGGGGTAGGCAGGGTGGACGGACCGCCAAACAACTCGGTCTTGGCACACACTCCTTTCCTCATTCACATTCATATATACTCTTCTATTATTCTGACTATTGACATGGCCCTACTCAAGTATCTGATTCGCTTGGTCGTGCCATGACTTCCTCGGGCTACCATTCACATTTGCATCGTATATTCTCCTTACACTCGTTTCTTCGCTCATTCGCTCTACATGCCCAAACCATCCAAGCGTCCCTTTCTTGATCTTACGCACTACGCTTACATCAGCCTTGCACTCTTTGCGAATCTCCACATTCCTCACACGATCATACATGGTTTTACCACACATACGCCTCAGGGATCTCATTTTATGGAATTTTATTTTTATATCAATAAGTAATTATACAATTTTTACAAAGAAACGTCACTGTATCAATGATAATAATACTTTTCCAACTTTCTTCATGCGGGCAAGTAGATACCATAATCTTGAAAGTATAGTATTGAGAAATCCGAAATAAACATGATTTGAAAAAATAATTTTCTAACACCATCTTGAAACGGAAAGTACAAAAAATTTACAGATGGACGAAGTACAAAACGGTCGATTTAAAACAGGCTTCGTTACGATCATTCATAATAATCTGAGAGCTGGCTGGTGGCTGAGTGGTTCAAAATGTCGGGTTCAATCTTCTGCTAGGGAAGTCTTCCATTATCAGTAGGTACCAGCACTCCATTGTGGACTGCTAACTTGGCTTCTTTGGACATTTTTTTATTAGCGCCAACTGCGTTCAGTCCTCCATTAATGGAGTTACCTGCATTTACTCTTCTTTCAATATCTCTGTCAGCCTTCCCATCTCTCGTAAACATACTTCCTAAATACACAAACTCATCCACCTGCTCCAAGTATTCCTCATTCACAGCTATATTGCACACTGTTTTCGTACTCTCTCTTTCAAACACCATTACTTTAGACTTACTTACATTCATCATTAACTCATTCTTCATGCATACTTCGTTCATCCTAGACACGAGAGACTGCAGACCAAATAAAAAAAAAACTAAAACCAAATTAAACAAAAAAAATAATATATAAACTAAACTTACTAAAAAAATAATATATTAGAATATTAGTAACTGCTCCACAAAATATATTTTTTCTTACATGCACACTTTATCTTCATATTAATTTTATTTATATAAAGATAAAGTTCCATAAAACACCCAATCGGTCGTAATATTTAATATAAGTTTATCATCATATAGGAAAACCTTAATTATGTTTTTGACTAGTTATAGTTATTATTATTTAGGAGTATCGCGCAGGAGCGATTAATTTTTTTTTCATTTACTCCTTATTGTAAATTATTTGTATTCAATTGTAAATTACGTATTACCAACTTGTTCTATTAAATTATATTATTTTTACGCCATCTGCACTTTTAAAACGAGTTTATTTATTTTTTCTCTTTTCTCATATTATGTACATCTAAATGGAAAGTTATATGTATTAATTTTTTGTTTATTTATTTTTTTGTTGTTGTTTTAAAAATAAAAACCTTCTGTTGGCACAGTATTATGCAGTAAATCATGTTAAATGAGTATCATGTAATGGGCTTCATTAAGGCGTTTAAATTAATAAATAAACGTGACGTTTGTATATTTTCGAGTTAATGTGCTGGTTTAGTAAAATGACGTTAAACGAACGATTCCCTGAATTATCTCGAATAACCAAGTCAATAATAGGTAGGTACTGATGATGATCTGATGACCTCATAGGGACCTCCGACAACGGTCACGCGGTGCAAATGAACAACTTCCGGTCGCGGAAATTGACAACACAGGGTGTGACAAATGAACCTAACCAAACTACGTACCTACCTACACAATGCAGTATGTGGTTTTAGTATGTGGAATTAATTTGTTACGGAGATTACTACAATACAGGGTGTATCGGCACGTACCCGACAAACTTTAACCAGCTATTCCTTAGCGCATTTGGAGTAAAATATGTTATGGGCACTTTGCTGTCCGGTAGCATTTTTTTTCAATTAAAAACATAAAAATTTCCACACTACATCACTGTCAATGGCATTGCTTTTCGTGTTCAACAGCTGTTATAAGCAAGTATGTCGAAAAGCGTCTTCGCTCTTTCGCACACACTAAATAATAATAGTTAAAAATGAGAGGAATCGTGCCGTGCCATTTCGTTGTGATTGTAAAAGCGCGCGAATATAGGTACACACGTACATTTTTCAACGGAATTCGAATAAAATATTGCCAGATGGGTTTTCAAACTTTGGCAAAGGATAAAACAGTGGTGACATGTGGTGAAAATATGAATAATAATTTTTTTATTAAAAAAAAAAGTTACCGGACAGCAAAGTGCACATAAGATTTTTTACTCAAAATATGCTAAAGAATAGCTGGTTAAAGTTTGTCGGGTACGTGCCGATACACCCTGTATATGGTAGTCGTAAAACTGGTCAATATTCAATATTTAGTCATCGGTTGTGGCAAGGTCAAATTTACCTGAGTTAATAACATACCGTCGGAATCCTATACAATCCGTCGTTACGAGATAAATATGTATTGTAACCTACAAAATATATGGCAATAGAAGAATGGGTTGAGTTCTGGCGTCATGAATATTGCAAAACTTTTTCTGTCTGGAATTTCAAGGTGTTCGTAAATAGTTTACATTAAAATAGTAACCGTTGTGACCAGGCCCAATTTATGTATCTGAAACCACGCGCGTTGTCTCAGATTCGGATCTTTCACTGTATTAATTTATCTAAGAATAAAACATAATTTAATTAAAATGAGTAAAAATCTCACGACATCTGACTTAAGAAGCATTTAAAGAAACACCGAGAATTTTTGGTACATTTTAGCATGTTACTTAAGAGGATTTTTTTCTGAATAAAATTTATCTAAAAAATACACTTAAGAGCTTAAAATTTTCTTACTTATAAAGCTTCACTATTACGCCGCTGCAGGGCTGGTATACCTATACGGTGAAGAGGGCAGTATATTTACAGGCACAACTTTTTTCGAATTTTTAAATTCAGGTCATTTTCGCATTTCGCGTTTCGTTGCTAACTTCACGTTTCTTCAGATGACATTTGCGATGTCATTGACCCGGTGTGCTTCGAATTGCATCGAAAATTGGCCAATATTATTATGCATTCCGTATTTGCTTTGGTAAATCGATATTTCGATTAAAATTTTTCCTCTGATAGTTCTGCCAATGGGTATTACTGCTTTTTGACATTTTCATTGCGCAACCGATCGATATTTTGTCAAATCAACCAGATTGTTAACAGAGTCCGCGATCTCCGTCTTAATACGATAGTAAAACGTCCCTAATCCTGGGGATCGGGCGGTTGAAAAATCTGTGAGCCACTAATAAATAATGCGGTATTACGGCCGGTACACGCAGTACATATGCGCGTGATTATGAGTAACGTTTTCGACTAACCTGTTCTTATCCCTCCGTATTATCTATTATGAGTAAGACGGAAAGTGTTCATGGGAAGTATGTTATAATATAGAAAATCGGAACGAGGGATCTTGAGGTATGGGGCTGTATTGGTTTATTAATGCGGGTCTTGAAGAGGCAAGGTTAAAAATATGCCGGAGGAAAAACAGATACCGGTAATATTTTTTATTTCATTCGGGGTAATCTCAGTTTTGATTGTAGAAATCTTAGCTCCGAGCTCAGAAGCCTACTTCCCTTTGCCACATACAATGCAACGAACTTTAGCTGATACTAAAGTTGGAATAGTTTTCCCCACATTATATGAATGACTGTTCAAACAATCTCGTAGAACAGTAACTCCTCTAAACAAGTATATTTATGACAAAGGGATCCTTTATCAAACATAGCGCCAGTGTGTGAAGTATTTTGTGCGCCCACCCTATACTATAAAGGTGTGGCTTCCGGCTATAATAGGTACATACAGTGTGTGACAATTTATTTGAAATATATGTTTTTTCTTTATTCACAATATAAGTTATTGGACAAAGTTTTCTAACATGGATTTCGACTACCATGTACATATTGTACATGCCCATATTGCGGTAGTCGAAATTTGTGAATACAATTACATATGTCAGAAACGAAGAAAGGAGTGTAAGGAGAATATATGACGCTAATGTTAATGCAGAAGACGAGGATTCCCGACGAAAACATGGCACGATCAAGTGAATCAGAAAAAGACACGGTCACATCTAGGAAATGTCTAGTGACCGCATTTTTTTCTGTTTCAAATTTTCGTTTAGGAATCGCTAATATTATCTTCAATAATTCATTATTGTAAACTATTGATTTCCCTAAATTAAAATAAATAAGTAACTTTACTTGTTAAAAGAATGGTAATATACAAGGTGTGCAGGGGTTAAGACCATACACTTCAGGGGGTGGTTCTAGTTGATAAGTACAAGAAAAAAATATTTACTACTTTTTTCAATATTGAACGTCTGCATGGAAAAATGAAAATTACAACGGAATTTATTTCACTTTTTTACTTCTACTATAATGAAGGATGACCTCCCGAAGTTTGTGCACGTTACCCCCAGAGTTAGTACCTGAAGATTAGAAATAGTTTTTTTTTTAAATTTGACTTAGTAAAAAAAAATTAAAACACAAAAAAACAAATTAACTTGTACTTGTAATTAATAATTTAATATGTACTCGATCAAAGGGATAATTTATTATAGTTTCCCAGAGAAGTAGATACTCTCAGTATCGCCCTGGTAAGGGCCCACATTATAATAAATCGAACTACTTCCTCCAGACTATACCTAATGTCGGTGGTTTTATTACATTTTAACTCGCTCAACTCAACTTTTCAACGCTGAAAAGTATGCTATGCGTTTTTATTGCTCACCCGTAGGCGTATATAACATATTTTGGATGTCACGATAGTACCTACCTAACCTTTGATGGCCCCCTCTGGAGACAAGATACAATCAAATTAATTTTACCCATAAATTTAACCGAATGACGTATTATTTATGTAAACATAATAACCATATTATAAATTAGTAGGAGTGGCGAAAAAAATTAAATTGTACGCCCTTGAGGTGACTTTTCACAAAAAAAAACTGCGCTATATTAATCATCCAACTATATAAGTGATACTGACAACGCTATATAAGTGATAGTAAAAACCCTATCAAACTCCGTTGCATGGTTTAAAAGAACCAAGCGCACAAACAGACTTTGTGCGCTGGATAGGGACTTTGTTTTTTACTATTTAGAGAATACCAATGAATTGTCACGATTACGAATTCAATAAAAGTTTATCAGGAAACACTCTGTAATCCCGTTTTTAGTTCATTATGATCTGGGATGTTCCCGAACGTTCCAGACTATTCCCAAACATTCTAGAATATTCAAGGATGTTGTGAAATGCTCTCGAATACTCTCGAATGTTCTGGAATGTTCTAGAAATTTCTAGAGGGCGAAACTTCCAGCCCTTGTATCTTCAAAAGCACGCCGTTCAGGTAAAAACTGGCTCCTTCGTTATGGATGGGGGATAGAGGGCTACCACACCACATAACTCCCTTAATGGAACCGGACTCGTTTCTGAGTTTTAGCGGCACGGACGTATTGATATATTATAGAGTATATATTGATTTAAAAAATCTATCCCGTTGACAGAAAACTTGTCATTTCCCTACCCCCTGCATACTTTCGGTAAAAATAACATTATAGTCATACACCAGAGATGTTGCACTTAAAGCAGTACATCATCGTTTGGTGATTGTCATAGGATAGAAAGAAGCGCTGAGATGATATATCATAAAAACGAACGAGGAATTAAAAAAGAAAAAAGGTTACAACTGAGCTATCGGCGGTAGGAGAATTTAGTAGGAACACACCTTGTATTGCACTACTGTGACCTCAACTCAACCCCCATTTTACCATTAAAATAACCGCCGATTAGCCACCGTCCCGCTAAGCTAATAATGTCAAATCCACAATACAACCCCCGCCACAATAAGCGAATAACCTATTTAAACACAAAATAGCACGCTAAGTGGTAGGTGTTGGATAACGCCATTATGTAGGTCACTCCAGCTTGGACAGACAACGCCCCCAGATGACATATGACATTATGTAGTTTACTGTACAGATAGCAGAACGAAGTACTGCATTAGGTATATAGTTTATTTAGCAGATGTAGAACTAGGTATTACATTATGTAGTTTGTTGTGTAGCAGATGTCAAACTAGGTATTGCATTATGCAGTTTGTTGTATAGCAGAAGTAAAACTAGGTTTTACATTATATGGTTTGTTAGATGTAAAACTAGGTTTCGCATTATGCAGTTTGTTGTATAGCAGATGTAGAGCTAGGAATTTCATGATGTCGTTTGTTGTATAGCTGATGTATAACTAGCCATTGTATTTTGTAATTTGTTGTATAGCCGATATAGAATTAGTTACTGTATAATGTATAATGTAATTTGTTGTATATCAGATGCAGAACAGGGTATTGCAATATGTAATTTTTTGTAGGTACAGCAGACATATAACTAGTTATTATTACATTATGTAATTTACTGTTTAGCAGATATAAAACCATGTAAGTATTGCATTTTATATTGCATATTGTCTAGGTAGATAGAACTCTTTAAACGTTAAAAATATATACATATACGAATTTTACAAAAAACGGTTTAATTGTTGGTATTAAAAACATTACATTTTGGTGAGTTAGCAAAAATTGTCGGTGTTTTGAAAATACACAAAAAATATAAATTCCCGAACCTAAAGAGAGCTACATGCAAGTCGACGATTGCTTAGCCGTCTTTTATACATTCTAACACTGCACTTTTTCAAAAGAGCTATTACCACTCAACAGAAAATAGTTAGAATTATTGTAATCTATTCCGATTTGAAGGAAAACCGCTGTCGTCAATATACATACGTATAAAATACTTTTTATCGCTTTTGCCTCAGACAGACATGAAATTGAGAAATTCAAGAAAGCATTTCAAAATATGAAAATGTTTGATCAATTTAAGTAGAATTAAAGAAAAAAAAATAATTCGGACACACGGACAAGCCCACAACACGCTTATACCAGTTCATTTCTTCAGTGGTATTAGCTATACTTTATAAATAAGTATGCATAGAAAGAAAAACGTTACATAATTCAATCTTGATATTGAGCAGGCAGTTTGCCTTTTATGTGATGTATGTCTTTTTAGTACCAATCTGACAACTAACATAATATTGTTATTTCTCCTTCATAACCCTTTTGCCAGAATACTCAAATTATTGCACACAAATAAAAAAATTTACAAACCACCTCTTGAAATCTTATGAACTCATTTTTAAATGTATAGGCACGAGATTATGAAATGAATAAACATTGAAATGATGTCAGATTTTCTCGGAGGATTTCCGCTTTGCAATATAATCCACATAAATAAAATATTTTTGAACGTATCCGAAAACTAAAAGCTGTTTTCGATAAAATTATGAAAAATAAAATTTTATAAATATTAAAAATTTGAATGCAACCCCAAAAAAATTAAATTTCTGATAGTGCAAAAATATATAAAAACACAAGCATTTTATTAGGCAAATGTATTACAAAGCTTATGGTCGCCTCAATTTTTTGACTTTTCATATAAAAATAAAGTTTCATTTCATTCATTTTTTTTCAAATCACGGTCTTCTGTGGTTAAAATCTAGATTTGAGTAAAAAGCAAAGGAGACAGTGATTTATGAGACCATATGAGTTGTTCCCAAAAGCCAACAAATTGGTCTGAGGGATGTACGAGTATATCGGAAGAAAATTACGGATCTGGAGGCTGCTGAGATAGCTCGGTAGAATGATCAGTCGTCCAGATGAATGCATTTTAAGATATTTTGATAAATAAGAAAAAATTGAAAAAAAATATATTAAATGGAAAATTTTTGTGAAATCCCATACAAGTTAGGATGCTGCTTTGAATGAGTGTCCCGGCCTTGTGATCTAGGATGTTTTGATTAAACACGGCCAAAGCAATTTGAAGGAATGTTTCGATTCTGAATAGTGGACTTTAACTTGGACAATATTGAGACTATTATTATTTCAACTAATTAAATGTACAAAAATAATAAATAAAAATACGCAGAATTCCCTACGTAAAGCCGACAGTAAATATATTTGTCGAACTCCAAAACAACAAAAAAGGCATTTTTATAAAGAAAAAAGAAATGGGTGTCACCGACCATCCCTGTTATATCGTGTGTAAAAACATTTAATCATACTTAACCAATTACGCGTGAAAAGTACCTACTTTGATCAAAGGCCTACCTTCAAAGGTGAAATATAGCGCCTAGATTACCAACTGTCTATTAAAAAAATACAAAATAACATACTTTCGCCGAAAGGGTTGGGTTTCCCGAATTCACATGATCACTTTTGAAAATTGGATAAAAAAATTAAAAGTATAATAATTGTCAATACACACATTTTTAAAAAATCAATTCAAGTGTGTTACTCTAAAAGCCTTATCTATAAAAATATTAGGTACATCATTTATGTCAATATTTTGTAGATAATTATTTATTCTTTATGTAAACAACAAGACTTATAACAACTATGTAATTAAAATAAATATTGATTGTAAACGTAAAATTTGCAATAACATTAAATGAAACACCCGAGTTAAAATAATGAACTTTAGTTTGCAAGCACTAAATTTGATGTGTAGGTTTTAGGTAGGTACATTATTAGAAAAGAACAAATTTATTAAAAAAATCTGTTCTCTCAATAAATTATCAAAAGCAAGACAAAAGAAACAAAAACCACACAGCAAAATATCAATGTACAGTAATTAAGTAAAAAAAAAATGGTACCTAAACTTAATAAGGATACTGTAGAAAAAATAGCAGTAGAGAAAACCGAACAATTCACGTAACTTATTTATGTGAAGATAAGTACTTTTACTAGAAAACACTTTGCAAAAATAGCAGTAGAGAAAACCGAACAATTCACGTACTTAACTTATTTATGTGAAGATAAGTACTTTTACTAGGAAAACCTTTGCAAAAATAGCAGTAGAGAAAACAAAACAATTCACGTAACTTATTTATGTGAAGATAAGTACTTTTCTAGGAGAACCTTTGCAAAAATAGCAGTAGAGAAAACCGAACAATTCACGTAACTTATTTACGTGAAGATAAGTACTTTGTTAAAAAAACCAAAACTAACTGCAAAAATTGCAGTTATTTGCATTTCGATCACGGGTCTGTTCAACCTATAATACGGAACGATTCATTGATTATCACTAACAAAGAGATCTGCTGAGTTAAAAGTAAGCTGTCTATCACTTAGCTTAGGTTTAGTCGGATACATAGTTCCGATATAATTTAGACTGGTGCCATTCCCTGCAGTGCAGTGCCCCAAAAGCCACTAAACAAATCACAAACTCTATTGTTTCAGGGCATCAAAGCCAATAAATGTGATCCCTTAGAAGGGGAGTTCTGACAATTTTAAAACTCGTAGCAGATCATTCTCGCCGCAGCATTGAATTTTAACTGGATTATGTTGGAATGTTTTTTAGAAGGCCTGCACAGGAGACGAGATATGAATGCATAAGAGATTTAACTCATTCGCATGTAAGGCAACTTCAATGGAGGTAAGAAATCATACTTCCAATGGCAACTTCTGATTTCATTCTCTCAGCTAAATTTCTCGAATCAAGGGAAACACTATTGTCCAAAACAATCCCAGAGATATGACTTCCATTGATGGATGGCTAAATCACAAATATGCAAAAAGCTACATAAATTCACTCCTCCACTAAACCGGACGCGTAATGTTTGTTAAATTGATAAATAAATAAATAATAGGAGAACAGACTGATAAAAGAGACATACGAGTGTACATGGCGAAAATTCCCAGGAAATGACCACACACACAATCAATAACAGTTGGCGAAGACGCGATGATGTGTTGTAAGGAAGTTCCTAACCATCTCTAAAGAGTACATGGAATAAATTACTCTGCCACTATTCTGTGCTCCGCGTACTGTATGACCTCCTGGAACGACCGAGCCGAAATGTCAATACGAAAATACACTGAAGAACTAACTAATTCCTCCGGACTTCACGCTACATCTGGATAACAGTTACGAAACGGTTATTTATTATTCATTTGTATTCAAATCGTTGGAATTTGTTGCCCTTTCTTTGTTGTGGTTGATATAAATGAATTTAAAATACATAATATGTTTGTAGGTATATTGTATCTAAAACGTGACAAAGGCCCGGCTGATTGTATCATTGCAAATGCGATGACAAATAAGGATAAATAAATAAAAAACAGATTATGTTGATCCGCGATAAGTTCAATGGCAATGAAGTGAATCATTAAGATATTATTTTTGATGTATTGAGGCCTTTGGCAGTATATAGGTTATTAGTCACTTAAGCTGAAAACAAATTCGGAGAAGTTTATTGATTAAAGAAATCTATACACTAAGGTGAAAAAATGGCATGAGACAGGCGAATCTGCTATTCTTTAACTAGGCCAATCACGTACAGGCAATCTTGTCTATCTACGGGTTCAAATGAATTATTGGATAAAGGCCGGAATGGTCGAACATAGAACATTTTGCGGCAGGTGCAACAAATATAAACGGCGATAGATTTTAACGTTTTCCTTCGATAGCAGTCAAATATATTGAAATTATATTACTTTACAAATTCGCAGGATTCGCATTGCTACACGGGGAAAAAGGAGTAATGCTGATTTAATAAAAATTTCTTAGAATTATCGGTAATCCTGTTCAAAACGGGACTGCAAGCCGCTTCCCGATAAAGTGTTAGTTAATTCATAATAATATCGGAACACTTGTTCATCCACCTGCGTTTGTTTTAATAATATATCGTGACGAAATGCAAAAATGTTAGGATTTTTATGAACACGTCTTCGGACTTTAAACATTGGTATTGTACTTAAATTTATAAGGATACCTGACAACTCATTCGTTAATGGCCTACAATCTCGTTTTAACAGGAATGGGAATAATTTTAAGATATTCTTAATAAATTAGCAATATTTTTCATCGGGAAGTTTTCTCAGGAGGCTGAAGAGAGGGCAAGAAGGGCAATCAGAAGATCTTATCACAGCTAATGCTATTTAAAGCAACGTTTATATTCTCACTGGATGCGTTTCAACAGTTGAAAATGTGAATATTACCTACCTACATTAGATATTAATAATCAAAACAAAAATAATACATAAAACAACAGAAGATATGGATTGCTTTTGAAAGAGTGAAACGATGTTTAAATATGCATATCATATTACTGAAATAATTGAAAAGGAGTCACACCTCTCAAAGATAATACATTAAATAACACTAGATTAGAATCACGAGAAGAAGCACGCGATGGAATTGTAAACAGATCTAGTAGTGCAATGTATAATTAGCAATACGAAGCTATTACTAAATAATTATTATGCAGGTTGAGATGCAGTTTTGTATTTACTTGCACTTAAATGCACGGAGATAAACTCCAGATTATGATTACCCCATCTTGCCCTACAAGAAAATTTATGTTCGTGTTGTTTTTCCGATACAACGAATCCAATCAAAGGAAGTTTTAATACAAAGCTTACTAATTTAATGGAGTAACGTAAATCTGTAAATACCGGTCGGTGGCTGAGTTGGTAACAGTGTTCAATTCCGCGGCTGGCTAAATCCTCCATAACGACACAAGCAACATTTCCCGCTTACTGTGATGGTAGTAGGAGATTTTCAAATACTGTCAGGTTAATCATAACCTGGTAATTTATTTAACAAAAACAATAAATAAATATTAAGTACAGAGTTTTCCAATAAGAGGTGTTATTTTGATATTCAATCGTAAAAGATCAATGGTTTCGTTGCTTGTGTGGCACGTAGCGCCGTCTCGTTGAAAGTAAACGTTGTCCAGATCAATACCATCCAATTCCGGCCATAAAAATCATAAATCATCTCTCGATAGTGCAATCCATTCACCGTAACTGTTGCTCCAGCCTCATTTTCGAAAAAGTAAGGTCCAATGACTCAGCCGGACCATAAACCGCACCAAACAGTCACACGTTGAGGATAGAGAGGCTTTTCAACAATAACTCTTGGGTTTTCCGAGCCCCAGATGCGACAATTTTGCTTGTTGAAGAAGCCACCGAGGTGGAAATGGGCCTCATCACTCAAGATGATTTGCATTTAATTCACTCAAGTGAATTTTAATAATTTCAATGCGTTGTTGAAGCGTGTATCGTTCCATTTTTATTAATGACGTAGTTTCTACTTGTCAAATGTTAAAAAATAACAGCTTCAAAAGTAACATCTACCGAAATAGCGGGCTATTCAAAATAACACCTCTTATTGGAAAACCCTGTAATTTAAAACAAAGTCGCAATCCGCGTTTGTCTGTTTGTGTAGATTTTGAAAGGGTTTTCACTATCATTTAGAGAGTTTCTTCCGCAAATTATATTTATAGTCGATGTTTTGTAATCAAGTCGTAAAAAAATATTTTCGGGCGCTTACATTGCTAACGCTGGCTAAATCTTATGAGGGAGCGCCCCTGAGGTGATAACTCACAAAAGCGGCGCTATAAAAATTGTCCAATATTATTATTATTATTACATCAAAATAACGTACTACGGAATTGTATATCTTAAAAAGGTTTACGGAAAAGACCGCAATCTCCTAAGGATACCAACGCCGGGTGCACGTCAGCAGTTAGTAGATATATTTGAACTAAATAATTTTGAATGCATCTGATATAATATGCGAGTTCATTTGAAACACTCAGAAAATATTGCAAAACTCAACAAATGTGTTGAAAGTACTGAAGGGTTTTGATTTTCAAAATACTTATTACAATAAATACGTGAAATGTTTGTTTATTCGTAAAATTTTTAAAAAAATAAATTAAAAAACTTAAAAGAGAGTTTCATCTGCTTTACCATATTTTATTTTGACTTATTATCAAAAACAGCGAATTTATCTGGAAACAAATTAAATGCGAAAATCTGACAGTTAGAAATGTACATTGCAAAATGTCAGAGGTTCTAGGGATTAATACATGTATAACGCACTGAATTTATAAAACTCGGCGGGTAAGCACTTAAAAATCAGTTGTGAAACTGTAAAGTAGGTTACGTTTCTAGTTACTACCGCAAATGGCCTGGTATACATAGAGAAACACATAATATCTCTTGGTACTAAGTAGCCAACACACTCATCTAGGAGTTAAATATTAATAATAATCCGCGAGCGAATACCACATTATCACCACTGGGAAACAAGATCGCTTTGTCTTTAGTTCCCACATTTAATTATCACGTGGAAATAAAATAATATTACCAAAGCCTACAATAAGTATTTGGCATTGAAAACATTTGTTTTAATTTGCAACAATGAAAAGGTCTAAAGAAATTTATTATATTATTTTAACATGCAAAAATACATAAAATGATATCCTTTGATGATTGTGTTGCATTGAACCATAACCTCGAGAGGCTGGTCGATTATGAAACCATCGTAATGGCGTGTGTACAATTAGAAAGATACAAACACCGCGAACTGATTGCGATGAAATGACTATGTGAAACTACCCGGATATAATTTGAGCTTTTCAAGACCAAAAGTATCATCCCGATTTATTTTTAGGTTATTATGCCTTGTTTCGTTTCCTCCTTCTTTAGCTAAGTTTTCGAATAGCGTTTTAGTCTACATCGTCAAATAACGTTAGCTAAAGAAGTAAGGTACTGCGATACTGCATAATACCCCAAAAATCATTCACGGTAATACTATTTCTATCGATTCGTTTACTAACAGAACAATTAAAAAATATCGAACAAAAAATAATACGGCGACAGGATGTTTTTTCCATTAAATGTAAATATGTACTTCAAAGTTCCAAAGCCCATGACGAGAATCATTTTGTAAGCCAAAAATAGTTGCAAGAATGTAGAAAATCATGACGCAAGAACTCACCATTCGAGAATTTTATACATAAGTTTTAAGATGAAAAAATGGACCAAAAAAAATGAGTAAACAAATAAGGGATGGAAAATTATATGAATATTATAAAAGCGAAGGAAAAAAGGTTCAAACAAAGATGAATGAATATTAATTAGACCCTCCACATAGCATCCCCAAATATGACATCATGGGAGAAAAGATCACCCTCAGGGTCTCCTCGAACTATACAATAATCTGGAGAGTAAAATAAATTTCTTTTCTTATGTCGAAAAACAAGTTTAAACATGTTGTATGCCAACAATGCATCTGTGTGAGTAGATACTGTGTTCGCATCGGCTCTGTCCGCTATACCTACACATTTCTGTAGAGAATACATAAATAGATTATCAATCTGGTGTTAGTTTAAATGAGTCTCAAAATAAACTCACTCTGCTTGTACGAGTAGGTACCAACTTCTTGCATTTAGATGGATATCCTCATAACTGAAGGGGTTTTACTGCAGACGAGATGCAGTTAGGTGCATGTAGGTAGGTACTGGTAAAAGTGCATTAGTGGATTGGAGTGCAGTGCCTAGGTCGCAGATCAATAGAGGCAGATGAAGAAACTTAGATGAGTGAACTGAAGTACTTACTTCCGAGAATTAGGAAAATAGAATAATAATTGCAACACAACAGGCCTGCAGGAAGCGTGATGTAAATATATATACAAAGGGCCTTAATAATAAACGTGTTTTAAATTTTACATAATTGATAACCGACCATTGATGTATGGTAAATGGTTATTTATAACACATTACCAGTAAGGGGTAATATAAGTAGACATCGGATAATATACACGATCAAAAGGGAAAAGTTTGCGTGCAAATATACATATATAAATTATTGCTAATTTATCAAATAAACTGGTCAAATTATTTGTATTCCGGTAGAAAAAGGGACTACAGGCCTTTAACATTAGGTAAAATGTGAGCATTTCTTCACTAATGTTATTGTATTGTACCAAAGTGCAAAAATACATCCATGACCGCATCTGATAAACGATTTACCGGTGTTTAAAAGCATGCTTTACTACGAAAGAAGTGGCGTGATGCCGTTGAAATTAGTTTAAAGAAATACTTCTTTATGACTTAGGTCAACTGAATTTTATTCCGGGGATTATTTTGATGAAAGTACAATAGTTTCATTTAGGTGGTCGAATAAATGTTTCCTATAAATATAACCTCATTGTATTTAAGGTTTGTTTACTCTTTGGTGATTCAACTGCATATTTCCGTTTTAAATAACATGATAGTTTCTAAAAATTTCTTTTGTGGAAATTTCTTTACACATACACACATAATATTATATAAGTCCGCCCCAATTGAAAAGTTCAAGATGTTGTGTAGGAGCCACATCAAGCAAGAAAAAAAAACATAGTATATTTGTATGTAATAATTAATTAGTCATTTGTAAACTTAAATGTATAAATTACTAAAATAAAAACAATAAATAAATAAATAATAAGCAGATTACCATAGAAATATTATTATGTTTTGATTTTAACACCAACCTCTAAAAATCCTTTATAAATAATACACATCGATCGGATCGATCAAGTGAACATTAATGCCTATACTAATTTTATAAAATATAAATCATTAAAGGTGCCTAAATAATGTTTCAATTCTGTAAAAACTGAAACAACAATGAAATCTTTAAATTTAAACAAAATTGTCATAGGTTAAAATGTTTTTTTTATTGCAGACCATAGATGCACTACTCACGTAGACTGGTTGTGGTGTCAGAATCAGCAGATTCAGTCTTACCATCCAAACGGCGTGTTTTATTAGTTATTAAATGACGATTTATAAATTCTACGTATAATAGTATATAGTAAGACAAATATTCAGAATCAGCGTTTGTTGATTGATTTCAGAAGTTCCCAAACTTTTTGACCCATATACCATTTGCCAATACCAAACACGTGTTCATAAAAATTAACATATTTTTGAATTTCGTCATTATATATATATTAGGATAAGCGCGGTAGGAAAACAAGTGTTCCAATATATTCTGAATGTACTGATATTTTGTTTGGAAATGGCGTGCCATTACGTTTTAACAGGATTTAAAAAAAAAACAGTTCATTTTTCTCCGTGCGAAAAAGGCGCAAATATGCAGTATTCATATGCAAATACATAATCTGATTTTTAATACTAAGTACCCAACGATACATTTTTTTAATAAAGCGATTCACCCTAAAAAGAGTGCTTAAGAGAAAATTATCTACTTTTCGAATTTGAAAGATTACAACTTTAATTAAAGTCGGTACCTACTTATATACACATTATAAAATAATAATATAAAGTAGGTTGATTTTGGAATCATAATCTCTGTTTACCGAGAAGAAAACAAAGAATAGAACGAAAAAGAAAATCTATTTATGGTTAGATGACATCAACCAACATATCGATGATGTGTACTACATAATAATGTATTTGCACTTTGTACATATTGTATATGTGTACAAAGAGTGAGATAAAACATTGAAAGAATAAAATAAAATTAATGAAAGGAAACATTTTGAATATAAAACTCAGTTCTCCCCTTTATTCATTGATGCAAAGAGGTCGCGAAAGTTTGTCATTCTCAAAACTGGGTCACAGTTCTACAAAGTTTAGGAACCTCTGCCCCAAGGCAACTACAAAGTCAGGTCTATAAATTTATTTATATGAAGATAGAATTATGGGCGTTTTTTATATGAATATCGTACAAGAGTCCCGAACTAACCGCAATCAGTGAAACTATGGTATTCCCTGTAATTGGGGTATGTTGTGAGGCTGAAGGGATTCATGAAAGAAAGGAGATGGAGAAGACGAAGGCTGGGAAGTACCTGGCTAGTCACACCTGGCGTCTAGGCACGACAATCGTCTTTCTAGCGTTTTTTTTAAATTTTATTTTTTTTATTTATTGGCTCGCCAACAGAATACATCACATAATTTTAACAGTAATTTACATTTATACATGCTTATAATGATGTTTCTAATTATAGGTGAGCACAACATTCATCTCAATATTATTTGTGTAATAATAATTGCAATGTGATTACAGCACAAGAGTCCCTGATCACAGTAATGTTGACAAACCTCCTGAACGTGAATCTAGCCAACTGATCCCAACCATCTGGAACTACAGGGTTTTCCAATAAGAGGTGTTATTTTGATATTCAATCGTAAAAGATCAATGGTTTCGTTGCTTGTGTGGCACGTAGCGCCGTCTTGTTGAAAGTAAACGTTGTCCAGATCAATACCATCCAATTCCGGCCATAAAAATCATTAATCATCTCACGATAGCGCAATTCATTCACCGTAACTGTTGCTCCAGCCTCATTTTCAAAAAAGTAAGGTCCAATGACTCCGCCGGACCATAAACTGCACCAAACAGTCACACGTTGAGGATAGAGAGGCTTTTCAATAACTCTTGGGTTTTCCGAGCCCCAGATGCGACAATTTTGCTTGTTGACGAAGCCACCGAGGTGGAAATGGGCCTCATCACTCGAGATGATTTGCATTTCATTCACTCAAGTGAATTTTAATAATTTCAATGCGTTGTTGAAGCGTGTATAGTTCCATTTTTATTAATGGCGTAGTTTTTGCTTGCCAAATGTCAAAAAATGACAGCTTCAAAAGTAACATCTACCGAAATAGCGGGCTATTTAAAATAACACCTCTTATTGGAAAACCCTGTAGTAAGATTATGGCACCCCGAATTGGAGTATGTTATGGGGCTGAAGGAAGTGGGGAGGGTAAGGAGATGGGTAAGACTAAGGCGGGGAAGTGGCTATTCAGATTTGGTCACCAAACACGGCTAAAACCATTTTAAGCAACGTTTCAATTCTGAATGGTGGTTTTTCACTAGGGCGATACTGACAGTATCTAACACTGTGGAACGTTCCGCAAATATAGTATACATACCTAAATACATTATTTTTAAAGAATAAATTGTAAAATAACACAAATTAATCAAATAAAATTTACTTGCGCACGCCGGCATTTGGACCCGCGATCCCCGGATTCGTAGCCAAGGATCGTAACCACTCAACCACGGAGGCCATCAAAATGATTAAATATTAGGATTACAAATGCATTAAATTGAAATGTTAATAAAGGTTTATGGAGAAAACTTCATTTTCATGGGACACCATTAAAGATATCTGTAATCTATAAGGTGTATCGCTTGGGACCTTCGCCACCCCTCCATTCATAATAGATGAATATGAAGAAGGGTAATGAAGACAATTTATAATAATAATAATAATAATAATTGGATGACTTGTATAGCGCCGTTTTTGTGCAAAATCAGCTCAAGGGCGCTGTACAAACTTATAATACATTTCTACAGTGATCTATGTTATTACTTAACTATTTAACATTATCTAATTGTTTATTGGCGAAATTTAGATACAGGATTAAGGACTTAATTGAAAAATTGAATATAACTGGACTTTCTCTTAGGAATTGTATATTTAATTTAAGGGTACGACAGCTTAAAAAGGTAAGTTTTTAGTTTAGACCTGAATTCTGTTGGACTTGTTATGGATCTTAGTTCCGGAGGGAGTTTATTCCAAGCCTTCGGCCCAGATACTCCGAAAGCGCGATCACCAAACTTAGTATTTGGCTTGCGCTTAGGTTCTATCAGTCTGCCTACAGCTGATGATGTTGCTGATCTAAGAGTTGACTGCCTCAGACCCGTGTTTTCCGGGACGCATAGTTCAGAGATGTAGGGTGGTGCCATTTCATTGATGGATTTAAACACCATCCAGCACAGTTTGTACTGGATTCTTTCAGGGCACTTGAGCCAGTGAAGGTTACGAAGGTGTTCTGAAATGTGCGAATATTTTGAAACCCCGGTTATGAGCCGTACTGCTGCATTAAAAACTGATTGAAGTTTGTCAATTTGATATTTTGGAAGGCTGGCATAAATGCCGTTGCAGTAATCGAGACGTGAGACTACGTAAGAGTTGATAAGTAGTTTTGTTGCTTCTGAAGGAAGGTTTCTTCGGACAGACTTGAGTTGTCTAGGTGAAATAAACCGGTGCTTACAGTCCTATTTATTTGACTTTTAAACGAAAAGTCTGAATTTAAATTGACACCGAGAAGTTTATTGAAATTCTAGTCGCGAAGAATCCTAGATAATAAATAGACACGGGAGATGTTTGTTAGCCCTGTTGTTGATAAATGCAGGTGTGATCCTGCCTCTCAGAGATCCATTGTAACCTGCATTTCTGCTTGTTAGCCGAGTTTACATAAGAAGCAGAGATAAGTCACAGTCAGTCCATCAGCGGAATATTAGAGATTAATCTATTCATAGTAGATTTGGGTGGAGGGTCTGTTAGATTAATCCAGGTCTCTAGGAGTATCAAATAAATAGTATTACAAGAGATAAACATGGAACTAATCACCATAAAACAATATATTATACAGGTAGAAAAGTGCATTCAGTACAAATGAATTGTTTTGCATTAAAACATAAAACAATAGGCTATTATTACAAACGAGGTTGTTTGTATTCGCTCATAAAAACACAGTAAATGTAAACAGTGTGGCACAGAATACGATGCTGGTTGAAAGGTAATTTTCGTTCGCTCTGACTCTACCAATTCCTTTCAAAAATGTAAATCTTCTAATTCTATTCTTTATCCTTATGATTACTTTGTATGCTTTATTCGAGTCCTGATAGCTTCCATTCGAAGCTCTGGAAAACTGTAACTCTAATTTGGAATCCTGTACATGTTGACAACTTGGGTAATGATATTGCAAATTCCTTCGCAAAACAAAGAGCGTCCGACCTAATTGTTACCCTCATCCCTAATGAACCCTCTTTGTGACATTGTTTTAAATCTTCAAAGACAGAACCCGCAATGTTTGTGCAGACTCTTGGCACATTGCTAGTCAATCCAAGGAAGCCTACTTTGCCTCGATACTATCCCATCAAAACCGTCCTTTTAACAATTTTCTCATTTGGAAATAGTAATAATTTCCTCACTTTTTCGAATTGAATTGGACATAGCACGGTTCCCAAAAGAAATTCACTTCTTGACTCCACAGATATGTACTTTCTGCGGTGTAGAAGTGAGATCACACATTCTTTAATTGTCCCTCTGTAAATAAAACCCCTATCTTCTATCAAGCCTTATCTAAAATTGCTTCATTTTAATATCTCATCTCTTCTACGTCTGAATTCGACGCCAATCTTCAATATAATTAAGAAATTTGCACATCGACAAAGTATTATAAATGCCCAATTAAATAAAATTAAAATATGAATTCACCTTCTCTCTCCCACAATTTGATACAATGGCCTAGATACAAAAAAAAATCTAAACTTATTCGAGAAGTATCGTCATTTTGAAAGATCAGCACTCAGAATATGAGATGGCTTGAGAAGGCTTTTGTCATGTTTGGTCACCAAATCTGGATAGCTAGGTACTTCATAACCTTTTTCTTTCCATCTCCTTCCCCTCCCCACAATATTTCACAATTTACAAAAAAATTGAAGATCCCGTAGTCCCAATCGCTCCGGGAATTTCAGACTGCGATAATTACAAAAACTGAAAATACCGCAGGCCGATATCGATATCGATATGTGAATTTATTATCAATCTAGGCGCTTTATTTACTTCCTTTCACCTAAATTTAAGATAGTAAGAGACAAAGGGTAGGAAAAAATAAATATTAGAGATTAGAAAAGTAAATTTACCTGACAAATTAAATCATTTTCTCCCAATACCTCCCAAACAGCCGGAAGAATTACGAAATTACCTGAGCTTCGACCAAATATCGTAAGATGGTGCAATAGAAAATGATCAAGAATAAGAAAGTTACCAAAAAAAGTTACGAAAAATTGACAGCAGCTGTCAAAATATTTTTAACGAAAGATATTTAACATTCCACACAAGATAATCAATAATACAACAATGGTATAATTAATATTTGTTGAACATCGATGTAAACAATGACACATTTTTCAAATAAAACGATTAAATTTCGGTTTGCGGTTTTCCTTTAGTAAAAATCGTTTTCATTGCAATTTTCCTCCCAGTTTTCCGTCCCATATTTCGATATGTACCTCTAGTAGTTAGTACTATAGCAAAAGGAGGGCATCGAATGATAAAATCGAGTAAAGAGACACAAGAAGAAACAGAAGATAATAAAATAGGTTGTGGGAATCGATATCAAGGTGAAAACTTTAATAATGGTAGCTAATAATGTTTATACAAGGTTTTATTCGAGTCAGAATAATCTAAAACGTTGAATTTTACATTTTCACATGAGAAAATCTAAATTTCGTTCGTCAATATTGATGAAACACTTCATCATAGAAAAACGTTAAATTGAATGAGTAGGGACATGGAGGAATTATGTTTACAGAAGGAACAAGCGATACTTAACAATTTTATCGAATCGTTTGATTGATAAGGCCTGATAAGATTGTCAGATGAGAAATGAATTTCGTTTACGAGAGTGGGAATAAATACAAATAACGCCAAAGTTTTATACAAATGAGATATATTTGGGAGTTCATGAAATCTGTGAAGGTTAATAGTAGTTGGGAAAGCAATATTAAGGCCCCGTTTCGTAGAAAACATGAATAATAACAAGTGTCTGGATATTTCAATTAAAATTATGATACACCCACCTGGCTAGAGGACCACTCCTTTTAGCTCTCTGGTTCAGTATTTTCTCTACAACCGCCACGTTGCCGTTTCGGGCGGCCTCCAGTAATTCTTGATCCTTTCCCATGGCCCATTTGTATTTGATCACTTCACAAATATCACAATATCCATCGTAGATTTACAACTCGGTTACACTACCACACCATCGATCGACAGCGCCATGTTTAGATTGTCATGCGCCCTGGCGGCGCGACGCGAACTAACAACTCAATACATTTCATTGGCGTGAACATAGCAGCTGTTCGTAGTATTTACTACTGACACTGACAGCGCCAAACAAACCACGTATACGTACAGCGCACTTTTTATTTCAAAATAAACTCAATTTTATCATCTGGGAAGTCCCCACAGTACTCGTAGGATGAAACTAACTTGACGTGATATTATTTTTAAAGCAAAATAACTTAATTAGTAGTGAAGTGTTGGTACTGTGCGTCTTCGAAATAATGTAAACATGCAAGTATTATTATCAACAAACTTGCGATAATAATAATGTCGTCATTGACCGGCACACAATCTAGCATATATTATATTTATTGAATTCTGTGTGCACCAGTGAGCATTGATTGCATTTTCATTTCAGTTCAGTAGAAATAATATTTTGTTTTATTTGTTGCAAATCTTTTCTAATCATGGTGCGGGTGAAAACAACAAAAGTTAATGTGTGGTTTTTGGTGTTGTGCTTTGTGCATTTAGTTCAAATTTTGAGTGCCATCGATACGCCACCTGCCAGCACTGGTTGTGAGTAGTACCTATCAATAATTGAGTATTCCACCAAACTTAATCTAGTTCTTGAAGAAGAAACAGGTCAAAACTTTTACCTTTTGTTTTTCAAGCATCAAATCAGGGCTTTGTTCTGAGATTGCAATACGTACATTATTGTATGCTTTATACGCAATTCTAATTATTTTGTAACAAAAGATGCATTCATTTATTTATGTTGATACTCTCATAGGATTCAGCTTTTCGCAATGTCGACTTTTTTCAAATATCTTCAAGCGTCCCTACACAATACATATTTTCCTAACCTTGTAGATGGAATAGTTAGAGTTGTATAGGTACTTTTTCTATATTTCTTTTCTATGTCCTCCGTGGTCAAGGAAAGGCTGTCGACTAGCAAGCCGAATGTCCTGGGTTCAAATCTCGGCATGCGCAAGTAAATTTTACTTGATTAATTTGTGCTATTTCACAATTTATTCATTAAAATTCTTTTATTTAACTTGAACTAAGAGCCTCAGAACCTAAAATAGGATGTGGGTACTGTGGGTTTAATTAAAAAATAAGAAAGAAAAACTACCCTTCATAGACATTCAAATTAATAGACGAACCAATCAGGGACAGGTGAACAATCAATTTTCCTTGAGCGCGTGAGGCGACGTGACTTGTCAATAATTGAATCTGACAGTATACAGGCCACACGTATTGTAATATCACCGGTCCTGAAAATAAAATCTGCCTATGAATTACTACGCCCTTTTTACAATGGCACGCAAATTGCATACTGTGTAAAAAATTTTACTACGTAACCCAAATCGGGTAAACAAAAGTTTGGGCTTGTTTCCAAAATATATTTTGTTACACTATTTAGTAACACTTTTACAAATGTGTTATAAATTACCTACCTCACTCAATTTGAACGTCGCTATGACAGGCGATTCGTTTAAGATCCTGCGCAGAAAAGTCCCACTACGAACAGTGCTGCAAACTTCTGCCTTATTTTAGCGAACTTTACTTTTCTGCGCATAGTCTGGTTATTTCCATGTGCGTTCTACGGTGGTTAATGTACAACTTATTCAAAGCTTTCTCAAACCCTCCTGATGCTGAAAATAAGGTTACATGGTTGCTTCCAGCTCCTATCCTATTTTCATACGTCATAACATGGTGTGAACGAAAGATGTTAAATTATCCATTTATATTAATTTCGATGAAATTTTTACTTCTCAGGAGATTGAAATAGATACTCTTCATTGTTATTAAACTGATTCACAATTAAATTTGATTTCATTTGACAATTGATTTCACCGTTAAAAATAAATTTTGCATATTAAGGATGTCCAGCATATCTGGATATTTACTGAAGCCCTTTGTCACTGGCAAAGTGGAATGCTGGAGATCACAGATGCGTTGGACTGGTCTAGTATCACAGGAGTCCGGAACAACAGTGTCTGCGGCTCTCCATGCCGCGCAGGGTCATGAAAAGTAGAAGAGATTCGTTCATTGGGGCTTTTGGAATGTTTTGGGTAGCGATCGTTAGCAATAAGACTGCAATACAAGATGAAGTACTTATACTGTATTTTTGTTTCAGATGTGGTCGATATTTCAGGCCGCTTACCTACTTCTACCAACTCTGAAGTGTATTCGAAGATGATGCAGCTGGACGATGTTTCTTCAGTGATTCTACAAATCGTTGGGGTTTCTCCTTTAATCAAATTCCTGGTGATGCAAGCACATTCGTACAAGCACAACATAACCGTGTCATACAGCCCTAAATTAACCATAGCGAACCATGTGAACGGTACTAACTTGGGACTTGTATATGAAAACAATGACACAAAAATATTTTGCATACATAGTGGCAATGTGGATACGTCATTTAATATCTATTTTTCTATCCACGCATACACAGTTGAAGGTATTTTATTTTATTTTATCACTAATATTATTTTTATAACGGAGATCCTATTGATAAGTTTAGTATAACCAATGCTGTGAAGAGACAATATTGGTTTCTGCTGCAGGATTTGAACCCTTTACAGTGTTCACATAATTATTTATATTTTTACATGATATATTTCAAACTTATAACTATAATATGTTGTGTGTAAGGTAGGTTTGAGAAGGTGAAACTGTATGTGAGTAATATTGTATGTTTCGTGAACACCTCACTAGGAGAACCTGTGCTGAGGTGTTTACGTGATTATGTATAGGTGTGACAAGTATTTATGTGTTGTAGAAGAAAGTTTTAATTTTTTATAAGTTTTAATTTTTATTTTATTTTTTTTTTGGTTTTTGTAAATTGAATATTCATAATAAATATGTAAAAAAAATATATTGATATATTTTAACATATATGTAAGTGCATATATTTGTATTGTAAGTGTGAGTATAGTTGGTAAAATCTCGAAAAACGTGTTTATTCATCATTACCTGCACAGATGACCTAATTACCTGGAGCCAGTAGGACTATGCCTTCCTCAAATTGACATATGTTTTGAGGCTGAAGGAAGTGGGGAGGGGTAGGAGATAAGAAAGAGAAAAGTTGGGAAGTATTCAATATTTATAGGTCATCAATTTAGTTAGGTTAGGTATTAATTAATTATTAAGTTAAGTAAGGTATATCAGGTTAGGTGTTAGATTAGATATAGTTAAGTTAGGATAATCCCACACATGAGGCCCTGAAGAAAATAATTTACCTCAGGGGTTGGTGCGTCCAGGAGTGAAGGGCAATGAATATATCCCTCCCACTGTGGCGCAAGGTGATGGGTTGAGATACCAGTTGGAGAGGTCAAAGGGTCTCCCCAAACCAGCCTCTCCCGATCTGACATGCCGCACAGCTGGTGGGCAGGCGCATACTGAACACACCTCACCCAATGAACTCGGGCACCCCTGCTAAATCACCAAATGTTGCGAACCACTTGGGGAGACTGTTATCCACGCGGCACCCAAACCGCCTCCCAAATTGAATTTTAGTTGGGTTAGGTTAGTTTAGATAATAATTGAGATTCTGACATTTTGTATTTCCCTGTATTTTTTTGGTGTTTTCGTTTTTATTACCTGTATGTTAAAACTGTTCCTATGAACCAAAAGTTTTAAATAAGAAAAAACAGGTTAGATATAAAATTTGTTGAGATTCAAAAAATGCTGTATCATCTGTCATCTACCATTAAAATGTACATCTGATATTTCTTCAAGCTCCAATACCGGGTGGCTGCAACATGGAGTTCCACGTCAACAACGCTCCGTATCTCTCAGTCAGCGAGGACTTTAACCTGATCAACCTGGAGGCAGCTCCAGCCAGGATCTCTACCAAGGAGGACTGTTACGCAGACTCACAGTCAATCACGCACGACTTTTACCACATGTTTATGCCTGAATCGGACCTCACCAACGAGACGTACTTTGACATGATAAAGAGCATGATTACCGTTGAGGGCATACTGGAAAATGGAAGAAAGGCAAGTTTTTTTTTTAAACTTATTTAAACTTACTTGGTCTTTGACATGAACTGTAAAGAATTGGGTTTGAAAAAGTTAACCTAACCTAACAATTCCTGATTTGTCATAAGTCGTATAGCATAACAAATTCCAATATATCCCTGCAATAACTAACCTAAAATTTACCATTTCAGCATTTATTAATCTAAAATTTCCTAACCCAACCAACTAACCTAAAATGTTTATACCCTACAGTTTCTAAGCTAATTCTTTTCCACCCAACTGTTAACCTATTGATTAACCTCCACAGTTTACTAACATAAAGTATCCTTATTGAACCTGAATGATTTAAACCTAACAGTTACATAACCTAACATTTACCAACCTGCCCATAAATGAACCACTCACTAGATCAATATCTTCGGGTTTTTAGTACTGAGCCCATGGGTCCTAATGTTTGCCATAGATAAAAGTCTGTAACTGAAAAATATACGTCACTACTACACATACTCACCATCGACTAGGATAGAAACTATAAAAAAGGCGTAACCATAGACAATATAATTCTCATTCGAAGCCAATCCCATTCACTAGCCTAAAATTTTGTTCTGAGATGAACAATCAACCTGTCGTAAAAATAAACTAAAATGACTTAAAATCCTTTAAATAAAGGAAGAACATTTATAAGATTATCAAATATGAAATGTTTTTTTACGACAGTAACGAATTTTGATATTTCTCTGCTTTTAACAGAAAAATGAAAAACACAGAAGATTTTTGTATTTCGTAATAAATTCTAATCTATCAATCCGTATTGACCATTTGCGAAAAAGACTAGGGTACTCCTTAAAACTCGGAAACCGATGTCGAATCGATGTATTGTCCGTACATCCTTTCACATCGCACTTAACATTTTTTGACATTTTCATGTTTTGACATAAAACCTATAAACATGCATGAAGTTCGCACTGGTTTGTGGAAAATATACGTCACAGATACACAGCCATAGAGATTTACCGTGTCTTTTTTTCTGACCCACTTTTTTCTCGGAGTTATACCCCCCTGAACCTGCCTTTCCTACTAGTACTTACTTCTGTGAACTGAAGACCTTGCGTCCAAAAAAGTATGTTTCTAATTTTCTATTATTTAATAAATCAAAACCAACTCTGAAATCGAAAGATTTTCAATGTAGGTACTTAAAAGGGTACCCAAATACTTATAAACTTTAATATAATATTGTATGTAATTTTTTTTTTTCAAATAAGGAATTATACAATTTTTCCAAAGAAACATCACTCAATCTCAATGACAATTCTTTTTTCAAACTTTCTTCAGACATGTATGTACCATATTGATGAGTATTACGATTTGATAGCTCGTAAAAGGATTCACATTCACACAATCTCTGGTGGGATAAAAAGGCAGTAGCTAACACATCCACCATCTTGAACCGGAAACGGAATGTACAAACATATTTATACAGACAGGCGAAATGTCAAACGGTCGAATTAAAACAGGAATTTGCTACCCTCAGTCAATTAAGCTAAAATTTCCTAACATATGATATACGACTGCCATCATTTGACTTGTGGATTTAGCATTTAAAAATAAATAAATCCAATTTCTTCCTTTGTTTTTTAGTACATCGTTGATTTCTCTTTTAGGTTCCACGACCTTCCGGCATTGTCCAGATGAGGAGGCTATTCAGTGTATACCACGGGATAGGCTCTGTCTATGGTGTTATTGCCACCAAAGGGGGTTTTAGCTCTGCTTACGTTCCCAATCACTCGTACGCGTCGTCCATCTACGGTGGCCACAGTAAGTCTCTTTCATCACTTGGCACATGTTGACATAAAATATTTTCAGTAAAACTTGTTGAATCACATATACACGGTGTCCGGAAACTCGTAGTACAAGCGGGAAACTGGAGAATATACACCACATGGGGAACCCAAAAAAACATAAAGTTTTTTGATTTGAGCATTTTCAAAAAAAAAAAAAAAAACCAAAAAAAATATTTTTCGGCTATTTTAGGGTTAAAGTTTTTTCTGGTGTTTAGGGTTGAATAACAGATGTTTTGACCCTGCAGAGCAGAAATATTTTATGATTACACCGGGTTAAATGAAGGGTGATTTCAAAATAATGCTTCAAATCCGAGTTTCTTCATTTGTTTTACTTTCAAATAGTTTTAATTAGTTGGGTACTTTGATCTTCAGTAATAATTTAAAGAATTTGATTTAAAAAAAAAAAAAAATAATAAAAAAAAAATCAACTCCAAACTCGATTTACTCGATAACGAAAGCTCAAATAAATAAAAAAAATACTACAAAATCGACTCCAAATGTGATGTAGATTCACCAGTTTCCCGCTTGTACTACGAGTTTCCGGACACCCTGTATAGGTATGTAACATCCGCATTCAGGGTTAACTACCGATATGCGATGACAGGGTAAATAAGTTTTAAGGTTCTGAAATCAGAAAAAGAAAACCCTTTAGAAAACTTGCCTTAACCTCAAAATCAAAATGATACCTTAACACTTTCGAATATTTTTCTTTATAAACTCTCTTCAAGAATATTGTGACAATCTACCAACAGCCATGCTAGGTATTTCCTTGCAAGGCAAAGGGAGCGGATATTACAGTCCACGCCCAAGTGGAACAATGCATGTAGCACAACTAACAAATACTGGAATCACAATAACACCAGAGAGAAACAGAGGTCTCCCGCAGATAAGATGGGCTGATGACCTGAAGAGAAATGCTGGTATCGGATTTGGCATAAGCGGAGAAATACGGAAGAAGCCAAAGCTGGACAAAGAAGATTTAAAAATATTTTTAATCTTTATTCTACTAACATTCAAGAAATAAAAAATTACGAATTTTGTGTTTTAAAAATGCAATGACCCAAAAAATTATAATAATTTGCTAATTATAACATTATCATTGAACCTTTCAACTTTGATATCAGAAAGCTATCGTGAGCATTTTTTGACCTACCAAATGACTCAGTGACTTATGACTTGGCTTACATAATCACTAATGATGGGACATGTTTGTAAAATGATAATAATACTTGCATCAGTATGTATCAAATATATTTGAAAATCATTGCAAGTATTTAATTTTTTTTTTTTTCAGTTCCGCTGTACATGAAAATTCTCTTTCCATTATTATCGCTCCTAGGCCTTTTTCTGTGTGTATGTGGACACTATTACTTCAGCATTGAAATACTGATTCTTGGATTTGTGTCATGTTCGATGGTAACATTTATTATAACCAGCAACTTCGTAACTGAGCCAATAGAAGGTAAATATTTATTTTTATTTTTATTATTTAATTTATATATGTACTTATCTAGAGGTTGTTTATAAAACCTCAAAAAAATTTTGAAATTTTCAAATTAAATTTGAAAATAAGGGGCAATCATAGACATATGAATATTAGTTGACCTGCCCTAAGTGATTAAAAGCGTATTATTCCCCACTCCTCATACCGGTTCCATTGGAGCCGGCTGGGCTCGCGTATGGCCTCCCTTGAATCTAGAATATGTGACGTCATCATTCTTGTGCGAACTAGCGTCGAGCTATGGTCGAGGCATCATCGGTTCATTTTACGAAATAACACGGCAAAATGGTGGCTTGTGCTATGAAAACTTGTAAAAATAGATGGGAAAAAGAGAATAAACCCAATTGTCGTATTACATTCCACATGTAAGCATTATTTTACTTTATTTTAAGCTTATTCACATTGTATAATATGGATCAGTTGTAGAAACATATACTATCACAACGAGATACATCTAGACGCAAAATACAAAGCCGTTTGCATAAGAATCAGGGATGTGCCTTCGCCTTTTGCGCTTTGATAAAATTCATAATCGTATCATTTGGAACTTCTATTTTTTCATCTGTTATATCTTGCTGGAACTCCGTCGTATTAGTAAAGGATAATAAACCAATAATTTTAAAATTTATTCCACTTTAATGGCGTTAATACTAAACGAGTTTTGAATTTTACACAACTCATAAACAACACTTAATATAGGATAAATGGTTGGTTATCAATTGTGAAAAATTTGTATGTATGGAAGTATATGATACAGTGAGCATGTTTGGAATGAAAAATGTATGTGTTATTATGCTGTCTGATGATATTTTTTATCTATTAAAATTAAAAATATTATATTATATCGCACGTCGCCACATCTTTGGATCATACTATCACACGTCGCAACGGACCACGTATTAGGTACACGCTTGTTTCCTATGTACGGTACTGCTGGAACGAGAACGAGTGCATATCACGTAATGCGCTAGGTTATACTGAGTGGCGATGTGTGATAGAAAATCACGTTTTTTGTTTTTAATTGAAAAAGTGTCATCGGACGGCAAAATGATGTCCAAATTTTTAGTCCAAATACTCTTAGGAATCGCTGGTAAAATCTGTGTGTATATAATTTCATTTGTTTTTTTAGTTGTTTTACTTTTCTATTATCTTCTTAAAAGTGAAATGTTATATATTTTCTTAAAGATTTAATTATTTTATTATTAATAGGAACAGAGCGGTTGTGACAACCCTCCAAAATTGGTCGAATGTAGCGATTCTCAAGTGTGGTCATCGTTGTTTACTGGGAAGTAAATTATGAAACATTTATAAAAGTGTCTTAACTAATTACGTAAACAAAATTTGGACTTCGCATATTTGTTCATAACGTGGCGAGTAATTTTGCGCTCCCATGTAAAAATGTCTATTCATTCAAAAGCAGATTTTACTTTTAAGAACTAAATGGTGATATTATAATGCGAGATGCCTATATACTTTCAGATTGATTTATTGACGAATCACAGTCAGCTTTCCCCTCTACGTTCCCCAAATGTTGATTTTACCCCTCACCTTTAAGTTCTAGTCTATTAATATTCATATGTCTGTGGGGGCAATCTATATTACGTCATCCAAATGAAGTAAAATGTGAGTGGCTCGTCTTCTACTTTTTGACAACCCCCCCCCCACCCTTTATCATACAAAGGGGTATTTCATCATCCTTTTGATAGCTTATCGATAGGATAATTTATATTAACAAATAAATTTGCCACACTCGGCCTTCTAACCAAGAAAGAGGTTACTGTGTACTTGAGATTTCGCAAAACTTCCCCCATCCCTTAAAGCGGAAATTAGATGCTACTCGATGAATTTTTGAACATTTGATATTCAAACTTAGGACGGGTTGTTTCGGAGAATTTGAACAATTCATCAAATTTCAACGTTCATTTTCAAGCTCTGTGAGAGATTTTTTAAAGTTCTGTTTTAATTTCAGTTTTGTCAAACAACTAGCCCATAATGATATAATAACAGAACTTGAATAGGATTTTCACAGAACCCGGAAATGAACGTTGAAATTTGATGAATTGTTCAAATTCTCCGAAACAACCCGTCCTTAGAGTTTACATCTGATTTTGAAAAATTCTGCATAAAGCCCGATAAACACTAGGGACTATTTATATATTATATACCTATGTAAAGTAGAATTGCCCGGTGTGGCATGCCGCATGTGGCTTTGTTTTTTATGCAAATCTACAGTTTTATGCCGAGAATTTTGCACACCTTCAAAACAAGAGGAACTTCACTGTATAGTCTGATATCTGTGTATAGCCCTAACTACGCCTGGAAGTTCAGCTAGGTAATAAATAAATTGTAAATCATTATTCGAAAATATATGTTATCCTACGCATAAGCTATCAACCCAACCACAATCTCAAACCAACGAGCTTCTGTGGTTGGGTTTGTGTTTTATACAAATCTACAGTTTTATTCCGGGATTGATGAAATTCTGCACACTTGACCTTCGAAACAAGATGAAGGTCACTGTCTATGTGAGATTTATTAAACCACCCCTATCTCCTTTTCCCATCCCATAAAGCATAATAAAACCTGGTCAATGGTAGGTTTGTTTTCTGGTTAACTAACCTAGATTTATGGTGGGAATATCATTAAAACATATAATATGTATTGTTATCTTGTGGGGAAGGGATGGGTTTGGAAAGAACGGAAAGTTATAGTGGTTCAACACGTCCTAAAGATTTCTTGTGAATTATATAGATTGGTGGGTGGGAATTTTGAGGGTCCTCCTGTCACTTTTGGATTTCTTCTATTGAACATAATTAATTGCTATTTTCTGTCCCTTTCTAAACTATGTTTGAATTAACAATTATTTTTATTTCTGGTTATTAATTTGCCAGTAATTATTCGGGATCGCTGGTTACGCTTAGTAAGATTTATTTTTAAATAAAACCTTTTAATTCTTAAATACTATAAAAGTGAACTATTTTCTTATGTTGGTATTCCTGATACAATGCGAGTGACTACAAGAAACTTTATTAGTTATTACCGTTTACTCTGTGCAAATTATGTAGCTACCATTGTGGCAGACCTCTGGACATAAAATAAATAAATAATAAAAAAAATAAAGGTTAGGCTAGGCTAGGCTAGGTTAGATTAGGTTAGGTTAGGTTAGGTTAGGTTAGGTTAGGTTAGGTTAGGTTAGGTTAGGTTAGGTTAGGTTAGGTTAGGTTAGGTTAGGTTGGGCTAGGCTAGGCTAGGTTAGTATAGGTTAGGTTTATAAAGGTTAGGTTGGGATATGATAGGGTACTATAGGTTAGGTTAGGTTAGTATAAGGTAGGTTAGGTTAGTATAGGTTAGGTTAGTATAGGTTAGGTTAGTATTGGTTAGGTTAGTATAAGGTAAGTTAGGTTAGTATAGTTTAGGTTAGTATAGGTTAGGTTAGTATAATTTAGATTAGTATAGGTTAGGTTAGTATAAGGTAGGTTAGGTTAGGTTTTTTAACTTTATTATTAAAAAATTGTTAAAAACTTTCCAAATACCCTAATTTTATTTCCTCCAAAATAGTGCTTACCTAATATGCACTTAATATTCGATACCCACATTTCAAAATATCAGAAATTATTGGAAATGGTTGTCATCCCATGCAGCGAAAGCGAATTTTCATTTTGCATAATTAAAAATTAGAATATTTAAATTAAATATTTCCCAAACGCAGATAGTTGCCTTTTAAATTAAGGTTTTTTTTATTGTATTAAGAGTAGCCAGCGATCCCAAATATTTACCAATTTGCCTTGTGCCTCGTTCAGACGTTTCAGTTTTGGTTTATCAACTCCCTGTTGAATGACACTTGAAAGCATATTGGCAAGTGCGAAATCTCTTTCAACAAAGTTGAAGTTATTAGTTGGAAATCTTGTTAAATAAAAGTTCACAACTAAAAGTGAAACACAGAATGCGGGATTACTAATGGCTAACTTGCATGGCTTTTATTTGATCATATTTGACAAAATAAATTAATATAGTTTTATTTTAACCTCACAATATAACATGCAATGACACACCCAACCTGACCTAGAATTTCTCACCGTAAGTAATTTATTAAAAATAACAAATTACCAATTAATATTTTGTTTTGCATTATATATTAAAAATTAACGAGTGTTAATTTTTATTGTAGTATAGTAACATCTTAAGTAAGGTATGTATGTTCCATAAACTGATTTTAACTTAATTATAAAAAAATATTATATAAAAAATATATTTTTTTGTCTAAATACATTGATTTTTATTAATGGATGTATTTAAAAATATATATTTTTGTTTTGACTGAGGATTTAACCTTCCTCCCCAGGGACTGGAGTCAACCGCGCTAATAACTGAGTCATTTATTTAGTTTATTAACTGCTGTAATGTCATCCAATTTCAGAGAAATGCGTATATGTTCAGGTGTGTATGCGTGATTGCCACCAAAAGCTGATAGAATGCATTGTCATCGACAACGAGTCTATCTGGAAGTGCGTTAATTTCCACTTCCAAGATTTTCATTCATTCATTCACTAAAACAAAACAAAAAAGTATTTTAAAAAAAAACTGTCGATTTTTTTATAAAAAATATTTACGTCTATTTATATAAAATATACTTTTAATTTTGTTTTGAAATAACTACTTATTCATTCATAATTAAGGTCATTCATTTTTCCTTTTTTCTAGTGGCTACTTGGTTAAATGTCCTTTTTGGCCTAGTAGCATTGTCGGTTATAATATATTTCCTCTTTTACGTGCTGATCGACTGGCTGAGCAAGCTAGGATTTCTGTGTAATTGCGTCTTTACGTACGTGATTCTTTACATGGTAGTTGATCTTCCCTTCACAGGTGAGGCTTCATACACATTTGCGGTGATGGTCAATTAATTTATGTAATAAATTACTTATATTGATTACTGCAGTCAATTAATTTATGTAATAAATTGCTTAAATTAATTACTTCAGTCAATTAATTTATGTAATAAATTACTTGTAATTTAAGATATTGCACGAAAAATCAATGATTCTTCAATATAATCATCACTTAAATCCGCCATTTTGGTCTGTCGGTAAAACAGTTTTCTAATCTTAATCAAATTATGAACAGACATTCGAACGGTCCCCATTAAATGCCGATTCCAAGCTTTTGATCAATTTGTGATAAGCTGAAAAGCATAACTACATTACTGTTGTGCTTGACAGCTAATCATAATTAAAACGGTCAAAGAAATAGAGTTTATAGTAAAGCTGCTGCCACACGCAAAGCTCACATCAACAGATAATATAAAGCACAATAGCGCTCGCCATACAATCCCATACAGACCCGACACACGTAAAAAGATAAAGCGCTATAAGTGTGGTTTTGAACTTCGCTAACCGAATTTATTTTACGTAACCGCTCCCGACGCGATATTTGAAAAGTTATGCGTCCCCCTCTCCGCCGTAAAAAGGAGAGGGGGTCATTTTAATTACGGAGCTACCAACTAAGTTCCGTGTTCCCTTTGACAGCCATGACATAAGCAGCCTAATAATGCATTTCTTATTTATTATGTTAGCTCATATCGTCATGTGTGCTAGTAAATTTAGAAACATAAAAAAAAACTTTATTTGGCAAACATACTTAACATATTATTAAAATATAAATATAATCAATATTTGAATTTGAAGTAAACAAATTTTCGCCCTTTCAAAATTAATCATATTTTTAACTCAGTATGTTTATATGGTAATATCATTCGGTTTTTTGAGAAAGTTGGACGGCCTGATACCTACATAGAGAAGCTTCTACTTTGTTCGTTTGTTGATTGTTTTCCTGGGTAATCTGGTTTGCTCTCGTCAGCTCTCGTGCTCTCTTCTCGTTCCCTGCCCTGGTGTTGGTCCTTGCCGCCTTTACCTTCGACATTTTTGGAAATCGACGTGAGCTTATTTTACAATAATTTATTATATGTCGCTTTCGTCGATCGGCGTGCGAACTGCGAATTTCCTGATTCGACGGAGAGGTTATGTCAGGTTATGTGAAAATGCGCTATTTACGCGCAGATTTTTAAAATCTAAAAAGTTTGTAAATAGCATTTATTATTATATAGTTGGCGGCATCATCATCTGAGGATGAGCTGTCCAACAGATCCAGCAATAGGCGACAAGTATCATCCATTTCGAAAACGTGCTCAAGCTGTCAGTAAGTAAAGTTGTCACTTTGACAGATGAAATTATGTTCCTCGGCCGCTCTCGAATTCAACTGACCCCCTCTCCTACCATAGGAAGAAATATTTGATAGCGTCGTGTGTCGGTAGAAAAGATGATGCGCTGTACATTAACTTTTGATGTGAGCTTTGCGTGTGGCAGCAGCTTAACTGTTTTTTTTCACAGTTCGTCAATTTGATGGTGGTCATCAAATGGTATGTGTATTGTTTATTACTGTGCAGATTACACATTTTGATTTACACTTCGATGCTCGTTTCACAACACATTTCATCATTTTTCATGCAGTGTCTTTAATTATTATTAACATATTCATTGGAAAATTCTTTTTAAATAATATATTATTAACATATTTTACTTGGGACTAACATAATTTTGTAAAATTGTACTTGAATGTTCAGTTTAAAAGTGATTACATCTCAAACTTACAACTAATTTCAGGTACAATTAGTTGTAAGTTTGAGATGTTTGCAACCCCGTCAAGCATAACAGTACAACCGTAATACCTACTTGATGACTGACAAAAATTTAATAAAACGCTGAATCGGGCCAATAATCTGCGAATCATGATTTTCTTTCAAATGTTAAAAATTCAAAATCGCGATAATCGTTGGTCAAAAGTGACTCGGTTCAAACAACCAAACCTAAGTACTTGATTGTCAAATTTCACTAAACAGTGTTGCTTCATGAATGAAACTGCATCAATTTTTTTTTTTTTTTTAGTTATTTTTACTATCGCCGTAATTGCTGGAGTGTTGAGCAGCTTGACTTGGCTGCTATGCCTCAGGATTTTTGGAATTGGACTAGCTGCTATTGTGCTTGCATCATTTTGTATTGGATTCCAAGTTTCCACAATCGTTTATTATGGCCTGCCAGGTAACATTAAAACAATTCATATGAATATTAAATTGTCACTAATTAGCTATTAGCTTTTAAAAATTTCTGCCAAAAAAAGTTGTGCAAATTTAACCATAGAACACCAGTCAAGAGATTTTGCTCAAACAGATTATTCAACTTATTATTAAGACCAGTAGTTGTTTATCTGCACAATTTAGTCCGAATACAACCCTTTAATTTTCTTATTGAACAATTTATTGAAAAATTTGGTATAAAAGTGTGGCATCTTATGTATTTCGAAGCTCCATAGCACACGCTGCAAGTAATATTTCGAGCTAAAATTAGGTGCGTTAATATTGAAACCCCAGTCAGAAAGAGCTGTGCAAATCTCATAACGCCAGAGCTCACCGTTTGTGAGTTTTAGTAGTACATGAGACATAATTAGAAATTTGTTGCCTGTGGCAATATTATTAATTAATTTTAATTCATTTCAGATGGCTACCAACTGCTTCAGAACAATATAAACTTCTGGGCCTATTTTCTGATGGTCACCTTAATTGGCATGACTTGCATAATGCCACTGACGTATCGCTCCAACATCCTGGCCTGCGCCATCCTCGGATCCTTTGTGGCCCTGATTGCCATTGAGCTATTACTTGGATCCTACCTAAGATACATGTTCATTAACCTCATCAGAAGAGCTGCAGTTAAGAATTTCAATGACGCCGTAATTGACCCACCTTATCAATGGAGAGGTACCTATGCATAATTTTTTTAAAGTAACTAAAATTCCCGGGTTACAAATAATTTGACAATGTTTTGATTCTCCCTACTCCCATTTGATGTCAGTTTTTTCTATTTCTGATCTCCCTATATTTAGTGTCCGACTTTTTATTTGAGATTTAAATTATAGTGATTTTTGAATGAGAGTGGGATTTTGCTGTAGAGTTTAATACCATAGTTTGAATTCATCTTTTGGACAGAGAAATATTAAATTCTATGCTACGAAATTATACAAAACAAATCATACAACCAAATCAAACAAAAAAAAATAACGGAAATGAATATATTTAAAACAAAAGTAAAAACATGGCTAAGAGAACAAAGTGATATTCAACTTACAAAAATTATGAAGACGGTGTAAAGATAACACGAAACTAAATACAGAAGTTTAAAAACTACATTCCTCCTCAGAACAGGAAACCCTAGTTTTCAAAAAAAATTAATTTATACTTATATTATACTTTATACCTACATTGTGTACAAACTTGGCAATTGAAACTAAAAACAAAAAAAAAATTGTAAAAGAAGCTTTTTGTCCAAATGGTATTCGTAGTTACGTGTTGGATATGTTTTTGACCCTAAGTTCTAGTGTTTCTAATACAATGATATATAACACCCATAGTGGACTAGATCGCCAATCACCCTACCTCCCGTATAGCAGCGCCCGTAGTGATTTGAAGAGCCCATCCGCCATCTTGTAAAGGTCAGCCGTGATTTGTGTACAATGGAGAATGGGTTTATCAAGTTTAATTAAATATTTAGGATTGGAGACCTGTTGTCAAGCGGACCACCATGTTGCCGGCTAAGCTGGACCAGATGTAGCCACAAACATCGGTGTCGGTCAAGAAGCGCCTAGTGCCTAGGTGCTGGCCGCAAAGCCGCCTTTGATTTTATTCAAAGGATTTCATTTTGAAAATTGTCTGCTCTGAACAAGTCTTTATGAAGCAAATGTAGGTCTATGTGCAAATTCACCTCTTTTAATATAATCAGGTTCCAATTGCTTAGGTAATATTGCCTACAATTTTTTATCTACATTGATATGTTTATATTTATAAGATCTATATGTACTGTATAATGTTTTATTTACATTAATTTTAGGCAAAGACTGATATAGGCCTAACAGTATTCCAATATTTAATGTGAGCGGTAACTTATGTTTGCCTAAGAAAGTCACTCCCTATCAATTATTACAATACATCTGTAAATCCTGATTTATTTACGTTACCAGTCTTAAACCTGTAACTATATGACTATGACTAGGCCTATGTCTTATGTGACTACATATATACGTTATTGCAGCATATTGTCTTATCCCATTGTAAACTTTCTAAGCACAACGTAAAAGCAGAAATCATTGAAAACAGTATTTTTTTTGGTAAACTAATGTTTAAGACAAGATTTTTTATGCATAGCACAAAGGGTAACAATTATTTAATAAGCAATAATTATTAGCCTGAAACACTCATCCGCATTGAAAAATCTCCTGATAAAAGATACATGACGCCAACGCAACAAATAAAATAAAATTGGTTGTTTTCAGGTGAAAAAATATAACAAGCAGTAATTGTTGAATGAAACACTAGTATATATTGAATTATTTCGCGGATAAGAGATAAGCCGCCATAGCTCAGTGGTCAGAGCTGTCGACCGGAAATCGAAAGGACACGTGTCCCGTTGGTGTCATGTATCTTTTATCAGGAGATTTTTCAATGTGGATGAGTGTTTCAGGCTAATAATTATTGCTTATAAAATAATTATTGTTACAATTCAAAACAGTGTTTGTTATGCTTAGTTGTGTTGCTTTGAAAAATGAGTGTACATATTCTAGTTTCTAATAAAAACCCAGGAGCCTATCCTGTTAGAATATAATACGTCATTTTTTTCTCTTTTCCCAATTCCCAATCAAATTTTTGTCAAATCCAGTCCTTTTTCTTTCACAATAACTTATTTTAATATATTTGGCAAAGGTTGAGTCCTAAAATGATGGTGCGGTATGTATTAAAACCATAATTAGAAAAGCCCTTTGTCACACATTCCGTGAGTCTGTTAATAATCCATTTATTTATTTAATAATCATTTACTCAATATTTAATTAGAAATATAGTATACATTTCATAAAGAGATGTTTTAACAAATATGTTCTTAATGTACGATAGAATGCATGTATTTTGAATTCCCGCCGTGATCTGACTCTTACAAGATGGCTTCAAATTCCTACGGCAATGGCCGCCAGGTTAGCTATCTAGTCCACTATGGGTGTTATATATCATTGTTCTAATATACATGTTAGTTATTATTTCTTGTGTTTAGTATTTATGAATGTAAAGGAGTATTGTTTCAGAATACAGTTGTTTAATTGACATGATGTTAGGGTTGTTGAAGATTTCGCCAGTGCTAGTTTTAACAGGGACTTTTAGTATTACAATAGCAGAAGAATGAACCCGCGACACCAAAGTGCGAACCCAACGCATTGGACCACTCGGCACAACCGATCTTGTTGTGTAACCTCTCTTTCTGTTACATAACTCATTTATGAGAAAGAGATTATAAAATGAAAGCCTTTAGTGGTATTGATACAGTTAATAATTCTTGGTATCTGGTACTTGATAACTGCACCAAAACTAAATATCAAAAATCAATTAATTTAGCTAATTATTGTACTGAAATACCGGCCCTAAGAGAATTGACGCGCCCAACTCGGTATCACTTCCACATATGTACATAAACACACTTCTCCATAATCTGCACATCTGCCCTGATGATGGATACTGTAATGCTGTCCGAAACATTGGCTAAAGGAGGAAGTACAACACGGCACAACAACCCAAAAATTAATCACAGTAATCAGTGGTATTGGTTTTATCATGTGCATATACATTTCTTTTAAGACACTAGTAGTATATTGGGATCTTTCACTAACGAGGCAACTGCTCTGGATACTGGTTTGATGGCTTTAAAGTGATCCTCCAATAAACATATATTGTTTACACATTTTTATAAGTTATGCCAAAATTTAAAATGAAATAATATATGAAATGTTTCACATTTGTTATTTATTTTGCTTCCAGATGGAGTAGCAACCCTTGTATGGCTGTTTCTCATCATAATCGGCTGCGTCAGCCAGCACCACCTTACGAAGAACGGACCCTTGTTCCCGTCTCGAGGATCCACCCTCATCATGAGGCGAGACCGGTGGGGAGACGACCCAGAGCAGGATCCTTTCCTCAGACATCCGGTCCAGTCGTACGGATCTAACCAGCACCCGTCGGCTCCATTGACGGATTCAGCTGAGGAAGAGATCCAACGAGCATACGGCGGGGGTTATTACGGGGGTAGGGGAGTTCCGCATAATCAAATGCAGGCTCAAGTACAACACAATGATAACATGTGATGAGCTCCAGAGCCCAGTGGGTAGCGCACTCTCTAATACTTATAAATGAAGGCCTCAAAACCCAGTGCCAATAATACATAATATTAAAATTTTGATCACTAGACTGACTGTCATAATGACTAACTGTGATAATCAGTACGTATTTACGTCATAGACTATAAATGTTTTTTGGTTATGCCACACAAGAGTTTCTTCTATCAGCCAGTGAAACCGTGGCATCCCTATTTTTGGAGAATGTTGTATGGTTTATGAAAGAGAAGTGGTTGAGGAAGATTAGGAAGTAGCATTCTGAGCGCACTAGAGAAGAGCAAAATAATAAAAAACAAACATAAATATATCAAAGCTACATCGATACAAAATAATAAGAGTACTTGTTAAAAATATATTTTTATTCTCTAAAAAAAATGAGTTTTTATTTATTCAGTGGCTTAAAAAGTGCCAATTTGTAATATTATCTACGGTGCTTTGTTTAGTCAAATATTTATTGTTGCCATTCAAAATGCATTGTATGAAATTGTCAGGGTAGGTACCTTACTACTTACCCCTACTTTAAGTGTGGGGTAGAGTGTGCAATAGATGTTTTAAATCCCCTTTTGTTAATAGAATTTAGGGGTTAAGTCACCCCTCGCGAATTCTATACAATCCCCCTCTCATACAAATCTAACATATTATGCTAAGCTATTTACGCTTGGGGTAAGATATTTTTCTCTTGTATTTTTTTCTGGCAACTCTATTAGCCCTGTTTTTATTCCATTTTTTTATATTATCTTGCATGATTTTGATTTCACACAATCTTCTGTAATATGAATAATTTAAAGTAGATTAAGTATTGTCTAATGTAAGTGTAAGTGAAGTAAAAGTTAATTTAAATAAAACAGGAATGATGGCTACCCATATTTAGGTCTCATCGCTCTAGGCTTCAGCGATGGCTGCCTAAATTTCCAGAGAAGAGATTCTACCAAAAAGGTGAATGTGAACTTAGTGTTGATTGATCGTTAGGTGATAAAAAGGGAACAAATAATACAAGTTTTGGGTGAAATTGATTAGATACTTGAATAATTCACCCATATTGCTGTTGAATAGCAATGGCGGTACGGGTTCTCCAATAGATACTTTTGAGTCCAGTCTTTTCAGGAAATATCTCTTTTTATTTCTTGCTCATATCTTCTCTTCTGTGTACTTTTAATATTAAGTTTTATTTACCATCAAGCACCAATCACCTAGTATATTATTAACGTTGAAAGGTTGCGTATAAACAAGACAAAATTTCCGCAAATCGAGCAACGAATTACGGGAAACGTACAAAGCAACCGCTAGCAGCATTTCACGCCATTTGCAGTTGCTTCGTACCTTTCCCATAATTCTCGGCTCGGCTCGCGAAAAATTTTGTCCTGCTTAAACGTAGCATAATTTTCTAGTCTGCTCGATATACGGTATGATTCTTACACTCTTATGTTACATTTAGGTTTATTTTATAAAATAAAAGATATATTTTCATCAATAATAATGTTTTATTTTTCAGTAACCTATGCAGTAGTCCTTAAAATAACACATGAAATTAATTTATTAGCATATACCTATCACACGTTTATTATATGTTATTTTTCAGAAATCTTAAATATTTTTACAATTTTTGTTTTAAATAATAATATATTTCAATTCCGCAAGAATGAACTAATTAAATGTTTATTTACATTGTAATCTTAATTTCAACTTTCATAATGTAATGTACACTGAAATTCTTTAAAAAATCTTTGTAGAAATACCATGCAGTAAATAATAATTTTAGTTTTGTTCATATTATACCATTTGTATAATTTTTTCATTTCAGATCTACAAATTAATTTTTCAGAATGTAATAAAATTAGTTTTGTGACACTGTTTTTCTATGAATTGAAGTTGATTTTTTACTTAATATTGTAATTTATCGTAAAATTTATGTCCTGTGTATGATGGGATGTTACTTCTATATATGAGAACATAGATGTAATATTAATATTTAGTAATACATAATTCATTGTTAATACGTCCTAGCTCAGAAATTTTAACTCAGATTTTTTAGAATATCTATAGGCTTTTGTGTTTAGTTTAGGTGTGAAACATGATTTCTTACAAATCATTCAGTAAAAAAAAAAAGAATCGTAATATAACATAAGTCATTTTCGTTTGTCGACACAATTATGTACAATGATTTACTCACAAGGTGAAACAATTAAAGATAATATGATTTATAAATGTAATTTTGTACTTCACAGATTTCTTATAGGGAAAAGTATATTTAATTTATTTGTACATGGATGTGTACACAATGCTTTTCAACACAATAATATCCAAGAGAAGCGAGTCGAAAATAAAATTAAAAATAACACAATGAGTTTGTGAAACCTTACTTGCAGTTTTTAGTGAGTGTAACAGAAAAAATTGTGGCTTGTTTTGTGAGCTTTATTAATACAAGAAAATGCGTGGATATTGAGTAATTTACACTATCTGACCTAGTCAACAGTGGCCTTATCGGTTAAATTGCAATACAACGGTTTAAATAGTACCCAAAGAAATTATTAGCCTTATTACACACATTTATAAACAGCATGTCCTTTTATTTACATCACAGATTGTCCAACTTGAAACCAACTGGCTTTATCTCATGTCCCTTCATTCCCATTTTGGCACCGAAAACCAACACTCATTAAAATAAATATTGCGAATCAAATATACCTGATACCCTGTCGACCAGGATAAACGTCAGAGGAGACATATTTTTTAAATACATCTTGCCTCAGAACCTACTATTATGGAAATCGAGATTTTCACTTCTGACAATAATTTAAATAACAAAAGTTCAATAATGCAAAACTATTTAACAACACTAGAATACTTTCGATGTTACGATTGCGTGTCAAATCACAATAACTTTTACTTCAATACCTAACAATTTTGACGTTTCACAGCACTCCCGCGAATTTTCGCCATTTGTTATTTTTTTCGTGAAACGCGATGTTGATAAAAGCGGTTTCTTCCGTACCGCAAATATGTAAAGAGGAAGAAAACCAAGTCTAAAAGGTTTGCGTCTCGATTAAATATATTAATTTTATTTCCACGCGAGCGGCTTTGTTTTATTTTTTCAGTTAAACGTAAAACTCACGTTTTTATCAGTTTTTACACAATAAATTGCACTGGTATTTATCTAACTGTTTTTATGGTTGAATTTACACATTTTGCGGTATTCCTCCAGCGGTGGAAGCGTTGTTGGTGATGTTCATGGCTAGCGCGTGGGCGGTGTCTCCGCTGACGGAGTAGTTGTGAGCCACGTCGGCAGAGGGCTGGTCGTGCGCCGCAGGCGGGTTTTCTTGCGGCATTAGCAGCCTGTGAGGAAACCCGAAGAGTTGAGATCACTGCAGCCGCGGCCAGTAGTTAGATGTTAGGTCAGGGCCTTGAGAGGGAATCTGCACGGGAACAGAGACTCCAGCGGAGATTACACCTGAAATAAAAATAAAGATTAGTGACAATTCCAAAAATAAATGAAATTCTTATTGCCGGATAATTTGATATCAAAATACAATAATAACATTTCTACTACCTCTGAACAGGCTCAGCTTAGGTTTTTATACAAAAAAGATTATTTTTAACTGTGCAACTATGTATTTTTGGAAAGTAGAAAAATAATTAATGTACTTGAAACGAAAAATGAGACATGACGCCATATTGATTGTTTAATATTATTTTCTAATTTTGAACACCAAAAATATTTCGAAGAAGGGTATTTGAAATATTAATTTATGTATTTTTTTAAATCCATTAAAACATAAACATAAGATTTTGTGGATTATTTGCGGTAGGTACCTTTTTACAAGCATTAGGTATTTCGCAGCTGGAAACATTATATTATTTGGGAAGGTACCGGGTAATAATTCTGTTTTATACCAGACAGCGAACTTCTTTGATTTAATTCAAATCCAGAATGGAAATCTGATAGGAAATTGGCTCCGTAATCTGCTTATCTTCGCTGAAAAATACGTCCCAGGAGCACAGATGCGCGAGGAGGTACCAGGAGCGGAAGGGTAGAAGAGGTACTACTAGATGGTAGTAGGTGTGTGACGGATTTAGCCGGCAGTGTTGGGAACGTTGGAAATTACCATTAAACGAAGCGCACAACCGCCTTACCCCAGCAAACCTACCCCCGTAAAGCTACCCTTTCAGTGCGCGGGCCGCCAGCCACCGCTAAACCTACCCGCTTTTCAACAAACTAACATTTATTGTTCAAACTAGACAAACTATAATTATTGCAACCCACAAGTACAAACAGATTTTTTTCTGAATTAAGTGGTGAATTCAATTAATGTCTACATATATAATATAAAGTGCCAGGATTCGAGTGGAAAATTGTATTTTTAGGTAGGTACCTGTAGTAAATTCTGCACGAAAACCTGCATTTATTTCTTATTAATTTTAGCTGTAAACGAGACAGCATTATTTTTTTATTAACGGTTAGGTTGGTTCTAAAAACGAAATCATGTAGCACTTGCATTCTTCGTACAATATAGTCACTACGCGAATATAGTATCTATCGATGGTGGAGTTTACGGTTGGCGTGTAATGATTATACTGTTTTCTATTTTTTTTTATTTGTCTTGTTAAATTTAAAATTAAAATTGATGTATACCTCAATAGAATAGAGATTTACCTACTGTGGTTTTCAAATGTCTTATGCGAGAATGATGTGTCGGTTATTAATTAGAGAGGAGAAGTAAGGTTCCCTAGGCATTTTAAAAATATAAATATAGTATCTACACATTATATATTGCGAGAAAAAAGATAATTGTTAGTATTATACAATAAAGGATATATATTCTGTATCAGAAAACGTGCTATTCGCAACGTCCATATAACGTCTGTAAAAATAATACAGTAATCAAATGAGTAAGGTGGTGAGTAGGTATGTACTAAACCCCTAAAATATTGGTATGTATTTACCTTTTTCCACACAAAGGCAAAGATAATTGAATTCCCCACCGCATGGAAATGCGAAGATTTTTTTATAATAAATTGAAATGACCGTTTCGGTGACAGCTATTTGTTTAAATGTATTAAAGCCATTTTGGCGCGGTTTCTGCGCGGCCGCGTCCGCCCCCGCCACGCACATTCCGGCTGCCATTGCGTTTTACATTTTAATGCCGGTGTCCCAAAAAGGATTGAAATTTCTCTGTGTACGCGGCTCACATAAAATATTTTACATGGCAAATGGGAAATGTCACTTTCAGCGCCATTTTTGCTCGCCGCGCCACTTCCGACGCCGGGCGGGAATTGAAAAACGTGAAAAAAAACTTCCTGTTGTGGCGCGTTGACCGGGAACAATCTCATTTTGCTGGCTGCGTGGGTTCGGAATACGGGTGTTGCCATGTTTTATACAATTTCCATTCTTGCCAGCTTCCGAGCTTTCCTTCCATGAATTATTATATTTTCCTCGGCACACCGTGGCGGTTTTTTTTTCTCTTTTTTTCGCCCGGGCATTATTTCAGATTTGCACGGGGAGCGAAGAATGAATGATTTCCATAATTTTAATGGAATATGTATAAGCTGAAATGTGGGAAATTTACATACGCGCACATTTAATATTAAAGTGAACGGAGAAACTCGGGGCTTTGCTTGGGAAAAATAAATAAAATCTCTGAATTTTGCGTTACAAGTTATGCTCCTACTGTAAATAAGTTTATTCTATGCGAGTTTTTTTGTTGTTTTGTGAACATTGGAGCAGATTCCTATCTATACAAATACATTGGAATTCAATATCATTTATATACAATCGTTTGCTCTGATCAGAGTTTTTCGAATGTTTATTTTACGTTGTGAAATTGTGAAAATATTGATGGATTTGGGATCTCTGATTTCGGATTCAACAGACGAGGAGCATTGAGAAATGAAGCTGAACACTTAAGAAGAGACACGAAGGACTGGGTGTGAGAGAATGATATGGGTGGGAAAGGTGTAGTGGTCAGTGATGTTTGAAAATCAAGGAGGAAATTTAGGGTAGTGAACACGAAGGTGTTAGATTGGAAAAGTGATCACGCAGGAGTGTAAAGTGGACTCGAGAGATCGGTTAATTATAGCTAGGTGGTTAATTCTACTGAACACGAAAGCGTGAACGGATCAGTAAACAATGTAAATGGCCAGTGGATAAAGAGGTATTAAAAGTGGACGTAGAAGAGATAGCAGTAGACATGGTGACAAGTGCATACGGAGTTGTAAAGAGAGGAGATAGTAGAGTGGAATGGAGAGTAAATAGTGGGATTCATGAACAATCAACGTGAACAAGTGAAAAGTGGATATGGAGGCGTGGGGAGTAAACAGTGAACAGGGATGGGTATATTGTAGGTATATAAAATGCTGGAATGGACAGTAGATAGATACGAAGGAGTGAACAGTAGAAATGGAGGCGTAGACAGTTGCTACGGGTGAGTAACCACTGGACATTCAAGAGTAAAACATGCAAATGGATGGGAATAATATAAAACTCTGCACGGTGGAATGAACAGCAAATATGAACGAGTCAACAGTGGATTAGAGAGGGTGATCAGTGGAAGCTGGTAGGCAGGTACACTTCAAGGAGCATAATTGAAAGGAGTAATAGGAAAAATCACTGCCATTTCCGTAGGCGCCTGCAGTTGTTGGGAGTGGAAAGCACCAACAGATACAACTCAAATTCACCAGTGGTGCCATTGTCCCGCCCTGATGGGAACAATACTTGATAAGAGACATAACCACATATCTAATGTCAACTCACCCTGGTGAACTTTATCAAAGCGATAGAGTTACTGTTATAGAAGGTGGGATGGGAGAACTGGAACTATCCGTAAACCAGAACCGTAACCCGCTTTAATAAATAACCTTTTTAAGTTTATACTTATCAATATAATATTTAATCACTGAAGAAGAAGATAATATTAATACATCTAAACGAAACATGAAACAGAACAAGACACATAAAATTTTTAAAAAAAGATAACGGTCGCAACTGGCCATTGTGACCTAATTGTTCGATTGCCAGTTGCGACCGTAACCTTTTAAAAAAAATTCTGTGTCTTTATCTGTTTCATGTTAGGTTTAGATTATTAGTATTATATTCTTCTTCAGTGATAAATGAGTAAGAATTCAATTTACCTGTGCTTCCAGCGGAGGGCGGCCCACCGTAAGACGGGTGCCCGCCAAGCTGCGGCTGCTGGTGGGCGGCGGCGGGGCACGGCGGGCGGGGATAGCCGCCCAGACCGTGGATGGCCTCGGGGAACATGTAGGGATAACCGGAATCACGCTGCTGCAGGCAACTACTGCCGGACATGGAACTGCAAGAAAGGCCAAGGTTTAGTAAATAAGAAAACAACGCGTAATCAGATGAACGCATTGCGAGACAAGAGACAAGAAAGACAGATATGACCTAAAATAATCGGACCAGATATGACAAAAGTACATATAATGCCCGCTTCACGCTTTCTGATCAGAAATTAAAGAGGTCTACAGAGTGACTCCTGAGAATGTATCTTGATGTCCAACCCCTAGTAGGTGCTATATTTGGACATCAAGGGTCCCCTACCGTGTGATAGAAGTAAGCAGTTATCGGAATACCTATCAAATCGCCCTTCAGATGATATACAAAACTGACCTACGTAATAGAGAAATGATAATGACAGGCATTTAAAGTGGCACTGAGATTTTTTCCGAGAAGTCGACTTCGCGAGACGAAATTACTAGAAACCTACAGGCAAATCATTTTAAAGGATACTTTTAAATTTATTTGTGTACACTGACAGTTTCCTTTTCAAACTATTTTGAAGCACTCACCATCAGCCACCTCTTACCCCGCAAACGCCCAAAGATACTGAGTAAGTAGCGAGGTTTATTAATTCCATTTAATTTTAAACTCGCGATTTAATCCGACAATATGATTTTTAAGTTTTTGTTTCGTTCTTTGGCTTCCTCACAAAAAAGTTATTATTAAATTGAATTATCTTTTGATCCATCCAAGTGTTTTTGTTTATTGTAGCCAAGTTTAATTCGTAGAACTCAATTTTTATTTCAGTTTTTCTTTTTATATTTCAATAACATTATTATTATATAATTTAAAAAACTGCTTATCTATAAACAATTTATGAGGTGTAATTATTACTAAGCTTGATAGCTGTTTCGCTGACAGCTGTTTCGCCTACTGAAGGCATTACCAAACCGTTTGTTGTTTGTGATGGCAAAATATTAATTAAAAAAAAAAATTTGCAGAAAGAAGACTATCCTCGCTGAATATTTTAGATTTTATCAGCATAGTCCGTAAAACAGTTAAAATTGTATCTATGTTTCATCACAATCACCAATCAGGTGATTATTGAATTTCATTCTGAAATTTTATTTTTTAATTGGAGTCATTATCCGATCTAGCCTCCAGCCCCACGAAATCAATTTATCTGAATGTTTGTTATTTCCACTACAAAACGAGCGCCCGATGATAAATAACAAAGCAGAGTGTAAAACAATTGGGTAAAGTTTCATCAATGGACGCAATTTGGCAAAGTTTGCCTTAGCAGATAAAAGCGATGACTGCCATAAAAACGAGTAAGAATAATGTCCTAAAGTTCTTGGTTCTTTCTTCTATCGGAGTGTCCTTTTCTCTCTGCCTTAAGGTTATTTTTCTCTCTTACCAGGTAACTAAAACAACTTCCTTTCAGGTTTCTGCGCCATTAGTCAATTATTTAATTAATCCTACCCCTCGCAGTAGGTTGTCTCGACTCTCGCAGATATTCCAACATTTGTTCTGCAGCCCTTGTAATATTATTCTGTGTTCCGTTTTCAGGATTTTCAGGAACAATTGAAGGTTTCACGGTTCGGTAGGTAATTTAGAAGTCAGTTACCGACTGAATTTCAGGATTTTGCAAACGTTTTGTTTGGACGGATCGATAATTTATATTACGGCTATGTTGGGGAAGAATTGAAACTATGAAATGATTTAACATGATAAAGTACCTTAATACTATTTATGAGTAACAAAAAACCGTAAAAATCTTGAGAAAAGTGAACAGCTGATATTTTTGATAGAATTGTTATAAGAGTTATTAATATTTTTATTTTGATTCGTAGTGGAATTCCATTATTATCATTTATTAAAACAATTTAAACTATTGTCCAATTTTTTAATAAATTTTATCAAAATTAAAAAAAAAATTTATACCCATTTTAAAAAGCGAATGAAAGTTTTAAATTGTTTTGATAAATCATAATAAAAAAATATTATTTTATGTTATTTATTTATGAAACTATTGATGTGACTGCTCATTTGTTACATAATGCTTATAGTGCTATTTATATAGATATTTGTACAATTCTGTTAGTTTAACCCAGTGAATGCCAAACTGTGTTCCGCAGCATACTAGTGTGCCTCAAGAAATCTCAGGTGTGTCGCGAAGGAAGAAGCACCCAAACCGTTCATTTTAAATAATTCCTATTAAATTTGAATGTCTTCAATTTTAAATAAATTCAATATCTACATGTTCAAATAAATATTAGTCACGTTCGTATATAGTGGTCGACGCTACACAGTGATACAGCGCGTGTGAGTGAGTGAGTGAGCACGCACACCCGCTTTGTAAAGCACTACCACACTAACAAATGAGGACATTTTAATAGATCAAGGACTCTGTGAAAAAACCTCATATTCTGAGCTAAAGGTGTCAACATTTTGTATATTGCTTTGAAGTCAATATCCTCTATTGGCTACAATAGCGATTAAATCTCTGTTGAAGTTTGGATCGTCGTATCTTTGCGAATTTGTTTTTTCAGAGCTCGTTAAAATGGAATCCGAAAAACGACAGCTGTTATAGAGGATTTACGTGTTAGTTTGTCTAATTTAATTATTTCTAAAATTCAATTGCATCTATCTTACTAATAAAATTATTACCACCTTAATACATATATGTTGATAAAATATTAAATAAATTTGTTACCTATACTATGATTTCCTTTATTCATATCAATAAAGTACATTTACAAAAAAGGCATCTTTATTTGGTGTGCCGCGGAACTATCCCTTTCACAAGTGTGCCGTGAAGTAACAAAGGTTGGCAGACACTGGTTTAACCTATTGATATAAATGTTTATTTATCATTATCCTTACTCTTAATATATAGAGGTACCGTTTGAAAACGTTCCATTTTATTACATATTATTATATCGTCGTCAAAATGTACCTGCTGACAAACCACAAAAGAAGTTCAGCAGGTTTAAATGATAATAAAGAAAAAAAAGGCAAAGACAAAATATTTTTGTTACCTCACAAGTTTGCCTAAGAATCCCCCAATCAAGGAATATTATGATGTTGATGAAGTGCGTCGGGAGGAAATTAAGTGGAAAGTTAGTGTAATGTTTAGTATTTTTTGGTCACTGAGTGAATAATACAAAGATTCCGATATGAAGAATATTATTTTTTAATGTTCAACTTGAGCGGCAGTTTAAAAGGAAGAGAGCACTATGCGTACAGATCTTGTATACCTTCATTCTCATCCGTGCATTGATCCGAAACAATCTCCGATCTACGTTAATAATAGTTAAAAAGTATCCTGTATTGTGGTCACTTAACACAGCCAAAGCCACTTCGAGAGATGTTTCCAGTCTAATTGATGTTCTCTCACCAGAACAATACCGAGAGGTATCTACTACTCGTGTTTATAGAGGAAAACAAGTTTTTATGAATCATACACGGGATGCCTCAAGGTTTCCGGCAGGGCCTTAGAATGTTTGGGAATTTAAGAAAAGAAGAAGAAACCCAAATTTTGAAGAGCCAAGCTATTTGAGCACAAGAACGAGTCGCAAAAATCGTCACCACTTTGGAACGAATTGTAATAGTCCACTACGACTATATTACGATAAAGCTAACTGCTCTGCCATGGAGATCGTTAAATTGGACTCAAAAGCTGGCAGATCATCCCACAGTCTATTGGACACAAAAACTAGCCACAAAGATCTTGAACTCTGGAATGAAATACAAGTTCACAATGACAAGAAAAATTTCTGTCGAAAGAGATAGAAAGGGCATAGAAAAGAGTTAAAAGTAAGTAAGTGAAAAAATAATCACAGTGCTCTAGTAAGAAATATTCTTACAAGTACCTGTAAGTATCGGCCATCGTGGCGATGGGCTGTGGGATGGAGGGGTACATGGAGTTGAAGCCCGCGTTGAGGTTGAGCCGGGGGCCCGGGGGCGCCGGGGGACTGGAGGCCGGGCCCGTACTGGGCGGGGGGCCTCCGGGCTCGGCCCTTCGCTGGGTGCGGAGCTTCTCCTCGCGGCGCCATTTGGCTCGGCGATTGCTGAACCATACCTGTTGAAAATGTTTGTGGTTAGTTTGCGTTACATGATTATTATAATTATTAGGGCACTGCCGCTGAGAGGTTAATTTTTGTGAAAGTTCCCGAAGTTATAACAGTGGATAATCAACAAATTTGGAAAAATAAAGGAAAATTAAAGGAAAATTAAAATTAAAATTTTTTATTTATCAACACTTCTTTTTATTAGTTGTGTTATCCGGTGTAACCTTTCTGTATCAAAGCGTTCTATCATGTTTAATTAAACGATAAATATATTATCTTGTACGTCATATAAATATTATGAAAACTATACTAAGTACTTAAATATCTACCCTCACGGAGAAAACTTACTGGTATAAAATAATAGTAATTTATTTAAAATCTGGTCAAATTATTCGTATTCCTGTAAAAAACGGGACTACAGGCCTTCAAAGAATAAATTATCAGGTTTCCTAACAAGGATATCGGAACACATTCATAAAAATTCTAATATTGTAACATTTTGTCATTATATTTATCAGGCAAAGGACACCTGCATGAACACGTGTTTTGATATATTCTGAATAAACTAATATTTTAATAGGAAATGGATTATAATCAAGTTTTAACAGCATTTAAATACATCAGCCAAAATCACTTTTCTACGTGCACTGACATTTTTATAATTTTTTGATAGTTCTTGTTAGGTTTTCATTAAAAATCTTGTTTACCTGTTAACTTACCTTTATTAATTCATAAACGTACCATCTTCGGTGATTGAATTTTGGTATAATTATTTATTAACATCTTACTTACCTAGAATCACGTTTCCCTATAGATAATCAATGAGATAAATGCAGCCCATTCTCTCGACATCGCTGGACTAGAGGGATCTTATTTTTTTTGTTTACTCTGAATATTCCATCTGGTGGAATTATATATTTATGTACGCACCATTCAAAATATGGATTCTTGTAATATTCCAATTCTTATCATTATCCCAAAATGTCCTTATAGAACAAAATTATTTGAGTTGTACTGCGTGTAAAATTGGTATGTTTCAACCATTTGGAATCCATTTAACAATATTCATGAAAAATCTATCGAGCAAATCCAACATAAATTTTTACGAAACATAAATTATAGATTAGAAATTCCTATAGAAAACATTGACTACACCTCACTGTTGAAAGTCACAGGCCTTGCCACATTAAAAGATAGAAGAATATGTTCTGATCTATATTTTCTTTATAAAATTGTTAATAACATGTTTGACTCCGCTAAACTCTTTAGGCTAATTGACTTTCATGTGCCTAGTAGAACGGTTCGTCAGAAGGTACCTTACCATTGTAAAATTGCAGGTACCAAAGTAGAAATAAATTTAGTAATGAACCGGCTGCACGGTGCAGGGAATAAATATCACATGAACACCAACGGTACTGAATGTCTATCAGCCTATAAAAACATTGTTATTAAATCTGTATGTCTATCTTGATAGCTTTGTAATGTTTATAAATTTTCAATGTATCCAAATTTATACAAATGTGCATCCTGTAGTTTACTCTGTTTGATGCTTTAAGTTAATATTTCTGTATTTGGTAAATATTTTAATTGTTATATCTCTTTTACTCTCTGATAACACCAAATGTATTTTTAATTGTATTATATGTAAAAGCCCTAATTGGGCGTGTACAAACAAATAAATAAATAAACTTGCCTATTTGCACAGGTGAATTATCAAACTCTTATTTAATAATTCATTTGAATATTACAGTTGTAAATCTACATTAATATCATTATTCTTGCACCTCGTCCAAGGTTGATGGGCAGAGGAAGCAACCCGTGTAAAGTTCCTTGGATCGCCGCACGGCCGCGCAGCGCTGACAAATGATGGTTCTCGCTTTCCGCCAACAGGGAGCGGAAGTTCCAAATTCAAAAAGCGAATCTGACAGCCGGAATAAATAGACATTTTTCCGAATTTTGATTTTTTGAACGAATGAGCGTAGTCCAAGGGATTATTAATAGTGCGAGACGTAATATTGTAACTACTTAATATATTATGTTAAAGCTGCTGTGATAGACTTTATCGTGCTTCGGAACTTTTGTAATAATTACAATTAAACTACATCAGTTTCCAGTATACAGTAGTTAAGATTAATTTTAATTTATATCAAAAGCACCCTAAATGCTTCAAAAAAGGAATATGGATTACACATTACGTCCAATCCGTTCGATGATTGTGCCAGAGGCTGCGAAATTTGAACAAGTTAAAAAAAGTTTGAGGTCAAGACAACGATTCTCTCTCCTTAACCGAATCTTCCACCAATATAATATTGTGTTCCACATTTTTCAATTGAAAAAAGATTTCCAAAACAGAGTTCTTAAATCTCGGGTGACGCCGGGTAGTGTGGTAAAATATAAAATCAGTGTCCTTTTAACCAACTCTGGCTGTGAGTGTCTAAAATATTTGGAATGATAAAAATGTACGATTTATAGTTTCAAAAATCATTATTTAAATTGTGTCCAAAGTTCGTAAAATTCACAAATTCTCTACTCTTTTTCCTCTAGTCCGAAATGAATGTAACAAATGCGTCGTAAAAAATATATATGATTTTCGTTTGTAAAAAAATGCGTATCCCAAAAAAAGCGGGTGGCGGTATGAAATATGACAACACGAAAAATAAAAATGGCGACACGCTTTATCAATGGCGGACGGAAGTGAGTCCTCCCGCCCTTTCGGGCGCGCGGCCGCTGACAGGGGCTGCGACGTGCTTCCGGTCGACGCCCAAATAAAATGGGGGGTTTTTATGGAAATTTCCCAGCAAACATATTATATTATAATATGAGTTAGTGCTGAAAGTTCTGACGGCCCCAGGGCCCTCACGATTGGGTGATTTCGACTGCGGAACGGTCGAATGCTCAGGATATTTTCTTTATATACGAGGAAGAAAATAAAAGAACAGCAAGCTAAGCGTAAGAATTGTAAAAAATAAACATTTATTGTGTTCACAGCTAAAACTTCTCTGTTTGACATAATTTTACAATTTTCTATTGAATCCTAATTGTTAAAGAGAAAAGGTATTTGTCAAACGATGAAATCTAGCGTAACAGTAATATAACCCCTTTTTAGACGAGTATTTTGTGGTCAATGGTAACTAATTTCGCCTCACTTCATTATTACGATCTTGAGTTACGGAGCTTTGATTTGGTATTATTTTCAAACTGACAAAAAATGAGACAAAATGTGTTACGACTATTTCCACGTTTTTCATTATTATTTTACAATAATTAAGATTATTCTTTGTAACTATATATAACTATAAATGATCAAGAAAGTAAGAAAAGAAATATGCAATCAAGGAGTTTAAATATTATGTATAGAACAATGTTTACTTTGCAAGGTAAAATTCTTCATGAACTTATTGTTTATCGCATAAATTCCAATGCTTAGTGATCGAAAAAGTTATATAAAAGTAAACGATATTTATAGAACTATTTTCCAAGATAAATTTGTTTTAATAAATATATTTTTAAATTTAAACTCTCTAAAAATACATCTTCGTGGGGGATTGAATAAATAAATTCGTTGGAATTTACTATCGAGCGATTTTTTCCATTAGATTATTGTTTATTTAGTTTGAAGAGCAATCTAATTTTCTGTTTTATTTTAGTCGAAAAATTTCCCCTTCCCACCCCAAACGGAACTGCCCCCTTCGGTGATTTATATTAGGAATTAATAACAAAGGTTCCACCGGCCTACTTGTCTCATTTGAATTTTAAAATATTTTTAACTTCAGCTCTCTGCAAATGTGACAAAAAGTTTAAATTTATTTACATTTTTGTCACTTTGATACAAATATGAGAAGATTTTCTTAATTTTATTTAAGGAGTTTCCCGAAGAAGGACCAAATTCCACTGAATTACTATAAAAAACAATCTTTGTTACTGAAAACCTAAGTGCCCGTTTGCCGGTACCTTATTTGTAATGTGTGTCCTCCATCAAAGTGCAAGTAACGTTTTTTGCTTATAATAATGCTAGTGGGAGGAATTCAAATATTGTCAGGTTTCGCGTATCCCGAGAATTTTTATAACTCTCATAATAATTTGTTTCGTAATAAAAATATCTCGTTTATTCTATGATGTTCTACATTTTTCAAACAATTTAAAAAAGCCTTTAAAAATGATTTTTTAAGCAGGCGTTAACTGTATTTTGCAATTACAATAAAAGCCTTGATAAGTTTATTTATATTAATTGTTACTACTAGTAAATCTTGTTTACAATCCATTTTACGTAATTTCTAAGATTTTTAAAACCTCGTTATAGTTATTATTTTCTAGCTTTGTAAATCGTCCTTGAAGGAACTCATAAAAATGGCAATGCTTTGCAACGGCCAATCGTCGTTTTTATAAATATTATCAGTAAAACAATAAATGACATCTTTTGACACCAATGCCTATTTAAAACTTCCATAATATTTAGAATTGAAACACCGGTAGTCAGGTAAATTCTTTCAGGCGCCATGCTTCCCTGTGTTCCACTGCAGGTAGGGGTGTTTGGTTGGGTGGTAGGCTATACCAGTTAGGATAGGATTGGGTAAGGGGGTGGTGGTACCTACTCCCCGCGTAGTACATGCTGAAAGCAGCCCCTGAAAGATCAATAACGCGCGGGAACATGCGTCGAGACGCACGCACAGCGACGGCGAGTGCTTTTTCGACGTCTAAATATTTGAATTTCGAATGCAGGCAAATAAAATTAATTGATAAAATTATATCTATTACATGAAACACAAACTTTTCATTGAATGAATTTAAAAGGTGAGTTGAATTCAACGTTATAATCATCTTTGGAAATAATTTGGCGTTTGAATCAATTGCTAGCTTTTTTACCCAGCCTATCCAAGTCAAAACACTTTTTTATAATTAAAAACAAATTATTGAAAACAACTTTTACGAACAACAGTTCTTGTATTCTCTTGGGTCTAGATTTTTCAAAACATCACAGTTCTTGATAGAATCAAAGTTGAGAGCTAAAAACTGTTGTGTTAGTTAAGAAACATTACACAAAAATATGTAAATTTCATCATGCCAGAGCTAATTTCCTGATAGCTATATGAGATGTTTGAGCAGATTATGTGTTTTTTTTATAGTTAAGATCGTTAAATATATAAGAAAAAATCCTGATACCTTCTATAATATTATTTTTGAAATAGTTGACCAAGACGAGATGTTCTTACAATATATTTGAGATTGTATGTTTTATCAACTTAGATCTGATTTATTTTACAAAAATACATATATTCATTAGTCTAAAAACAAAATTTCGCAAGTAATGTAACGTAATAAATAACCACCACATTCGTCAAACAAAATATGACTTGTGATAAATAAATAATACACCGATTGCTACGCCGACCAGTACGACACTGCGCTGTTCCACCGCCACGCGTAGAGCGACTGCTACGCCGTAGTCACCAGCAGTCACTACAGCCAGCAGCGGTGTAGACGCGCGCTAGCAGTATGGTCATAGCCGTATCACATGGCTTCCGACTACGCAAATATTGTAGCGGTTGGAGCGAATCAAGGAACATTTCAAAATGTACAGAAATTTCGGAGTTTGGCCATAAAGAATATTTTATTATGGTTATATCGATGCTGTATTAAGTCAATGATATAGTTAGACAAATTCTATAAGATAAAAATGTATTATGTAAAATATTGATCAGATACTATGTACAAGAGTAAACTTTTTGTTGTTGTTGTAATTATTGTGCAGATTACATACAGAGTACATTGTCAAATTAATTATTCATTTATAGTACAAGATTTCTTATTTTAACATTCTTAAAATTTGTTAACAAGAAAGTTTTAAATTTATTTAAAGAATAATCAAATATATTAAGACTTGTCTTCGAAATTTAATTCAATAGCACAATTTCACTTGTCAAGCTAAGCTGTGCTATAACATCTGTTCTGCCGTGCGGTATCACCTTGAACAAGCCGTGGTGACGACTACGAATCTTTACCGATTTGAAAGGAAACTGATGTCTCCATCTTATAAGACTTTTTGATACCTAGGTTTCATTTCAGGGAAACAAATGAAATTCACTCCCTTTTAAGAAAGATTGGCAAATATAAAAACAATAGGGATATGATTAAAACACACTTTTAATAGAAAAAACTTCTTCCAGGTAGATAAAAAGAAGGATTTCAGTTTCCGGAAATGGAAAATAATGCATTTAAATAGTTATTTTGTACTAGGAACCTTAACTCTCGTCCAAATTTTTCACACAATCAGTTCCAATTATGAAAAACAAACCTAAAATGTAAAGCAATTATAAGCTTCATATTTCATTGAACCGGAGTTTCAGATATAGTCTTAACCGAAGTTATTATTAAAAAAAAGGTTTTCTCTTTCCTCATGGCCAACTAACAAATTTGTATAAATTAAATAGATGTAATATAGGTATAAATTAGTGTGGGTTTTATCTTTGAGGAATTTTTAGTTTTTTGTTAATAACTCAAAAGAAAACTTTTAGCTTAACACTTAAGAAAAGAAAACTATTATGTTTGGAACTCAAATAAAAAAAAAATTCCACTCGATAAAAGATAATCTACGTTCTTTTTATGAATTATTTTAATATCTCTAGAAAACTTCGATTGTAAATCTTATTGTAATTGACGTCTACAGTCCATAAATATCTTACGAATATAATTCAGGGTGGAAATAGAGAAATCCATAGATCTACTCACTCCCAGATATCATTTACCCAACCACCATTTTGTAAAAGGCCACCCTTACTGTTTAGTTTCCAGTTTTATTTTCGATTCATTTTTCTGGCATAAATTTACGACGAAGAAAATATACAAGCAACCCCCATAAAATACATATTCTTATTTTTGTTGAAAGAGGGTGAAGCCATGTTTACAAGGGGTAATAAAGTTCATACCGTTCGTTTTTTGTTTTATTATTTCGAAGTGTTTGTTTCCACGAGAAATTCACTCGCCTTTGGAAATTCTCCTTTTTGTTTATGATCGAAGAAATAGGATATTTTGGTTTGGTATTTTATAAAATATTATATATGCGAATAGTTTCAACGTGTAAACAATAAACCGTGTTATTTATAGATATTCGATTCAAACACAACCATCAATTTAAAAATAAGTGCATAGCGTATTTGTATTAGAAATTATGGATATTATTTAAATATTTTTGAAACTATTTTTGAAGGAAAATATCTACTTCACTAAAATAGTAATCATAGTGACAGTCATAAATAAAAATGTCATCAAAATGGAATATCATAGTAGCGGTATCAAATAGTGGAATATGGAATTATTTATGGAATTTCATTGTGACAGTGATAAATAGTGAATGTCCTCAATATGGAATTTCATAGTGACAGTGATAACTAGCGAATAATCTCAATTTGGAATTTCATTGTGACAGTGATAACTGGCGAATAATCTCAATTTGGAATTTCATTGTGACAGTGATAACTGGCGAATAATCTCCATTTGGAATTTCGTTGTGACAGTGGTAACTAGCGAATAATCTCAATTTGGAATCTCATTGTGACAGTGATAACTGGCGAATAATCTGAATTTGGAATATCATTGTGAGAGTGATAACTGGCGAATAATCTCCATTTGGAATTTCGTTGTGACAGTGGTAACTAGCGAATAATCTCAATTTGGAATCTCATTGTGACAGTGATAACTGGCGAATAATCTGAATTTGGAATATCATTGTGAGAGTGATAACTGGCGAATAATCTCCATTTGGAATTTCGTTGTGACAGTGGTAACTAGCGAATAATCTCAATTTGGAATCTCATTGTGACAGTGATAACTGGCGAATAATCTGAATTTGGAATATCATTGTGAGAGTGATAACTGGCGAATAATCTCCATTTGGAATTTCGTTGTGACAGTGGTAACTAGCGAATAATCTCAATTTGGAATCTCACTGTGACAGTGATAACTGGCGAATAATCTGAATTTGGTATATCATTGTGACAGTGATAACTGGCGAATAATCTCCATTTGGAATTTCGTTGTGACAGTGGTAACTAGCGAATAATCTCAATTTGGAATATTATTGTGACAGTGATAACTAGCGAATAATCTCAATTTGGAATTTTATTGTGACAGTGGTAAGTAGCGAATAATCTCAATTCTAAATTTCATAGTGACAGTGATAAATATTATTTGATCTGTGTTGGGTAAGGAACATTGTAGGAATAATTTTAAGAACATGATAACTAAAACTAAATTACCGTTAAGTGTATTATAGTAAAACGCATTTAAAGTGAAATGACACTCAACTGCCCTATATAAATGCTATGTAATTATTAATATTACTATAAATAGTTATTACCCTCGATATGTAATTTCATCGTAACAGTGATAAGAAGTAATGAATTTCCTCAATGTGCTCTGATCACATCTGCCCTGATGATGTACATTGTAATGCTATCCGAAACGTTGGTAAAAGAAGGAGGTAGCGCAACACTGCGTAATACCCCAAAACTAAATCACTGTAATACTTTTGGCCGTGAAAATCTCAAATCATATCTGTAATTGTTGTTTTAATGGTACTGAGGAAATGAGGGAAACTTCAGAGTCCGGGTCAACTTTGAATATGCTTTTTAAGAAAAAAAAGTGGCAAATCGGGGTCTTAAAGAGACTTATGCTGTAGGAGCCAGAGAATATGGAAACTGGTAAATTGTTACATTTAATAACGCACTTTCTTCAATTTATCTGTGGGTAATTCAAGATGAAGGAGTAAAATTGGTTACAAGTTGCAACGGATAAAGAAGGGAATAGAAAATGAAAAAAAAATTAAACAAGAAGTCCCTTGGCCCGCTATAGACTGTGGTCATCAAATAAGTGCAATACGGGGACGCATACACGAAAAAACTTACCGATAACAAATATTGCTAAATAATCTGGTCAAATAATTTGTATTCTTGTTAAAGACAGGCTTTTAAGGAATGAATTGACAGATTTCCTAACAAACTATCGGTAAAACACCAATGTGTTATGAGGATGTCGGAACACGTGTTGATAATTTTTTAAATATTTTCGCATAAGCGCAGCTGCATGAACACATATATTTATCAGGATAAGAGCAGCTGCAAGAACACGTGTTCAGATATATTCTGAATGTAATAATATTTTGTAAGGAAATGGCCTGGCATCACGTTTTTTAATAGCATTGTAGTAAATCAGCCATACTAATTTTTCTCCACGTAATCGTAATAATGGGACCATAATCCGATTCGAAAAATTTTATGAAATTAATATTAAAAATAAATTTTATTATGTAGTTGGTTCATATCAGTCATTTTATGAAAAAAAACATGCATTTTTTTATTTGCATGCCGCTTCTAAAAACATAAAAGTAGCATTCAAACCCTTCTGTTTGCTAATGTAGACCATATTCCTCTATTTAACTCTTTACTCAAGTGACAGACTTCACATGTAGGCTGTACCCCGTAGTCAGCGCAGCTTTTAGAGCAATCGGGTACAAGTGCGCAAATGTTGAAAGCATCACTCTTCGCCCGTTTTTACCCGGCAGCTTTATACACTCCTGGTACCTCTACTGGCTGCTTCTAGGGTGGGATAGGCTGTATTTGAAGGGTCTACACCTACACTCTATACCCTGTACACTGTACAGTGTGTACCTCCTGCCACCCCCACTACCTATAGGGTCGCCCTATTGGGTTAAGCGAGCCTGACGTGTTTACTTACGCATTTTAAAAAGGCTCTAATCAAATGCTTTTGATCCTTACCAATACGGTTTTTCAAACATGTTGTTTTCACACAGAAAGAGAAATTGCAAAAACACACAAATATAATATAGCACATATTGTGATTCGGCGCTGGGAAAAAACACTACAGTCACCATGCTGTAAGAATAGACAAATCGAATAAAAGCACGTTTTTCTGAGATCATATTATATATTGGCTAGATTTTATTGTCGTTGGTAGGTATTGTATTTTTTACAACATTTAATTGATTCAACAACGGCAATATTTGAAACAAGAAAAATGAAGTCTTGTCTAATTTTTTGACAGTAAATATAATTAAAAAACTTTGAGCTGAAAGCAGGTGTTTTTAATGAAAACATCTTAAAGAAAACGCCGTTTTGACCTCACGACATCAGAGTAAAAACAATTTTCATAACATTGTTCTTGCTGGTGGGTATTAATTTTATTTTAATGCCAATAACTCCCGGGGAAACATGTTTTCTTCTGTGTTTTCGAAATGCGTAAGATTTAATGTTTGAATATGGTTAAACCAAAGCCCAAAACTTAGCTTAAAATCTACAATAATAATGAAGCCTCAAAACACAAAATCTCTTAAAAAACACGACTTGTATTCCTCAAACCACCCTTATTTTCTTTGTCGTTTTACCCCATGTAAGCCACCATTTTCCAGCGAACATTTTCAACTTTAAATAATATGAAAGCCCGACTGGGGGGGTGCCGTCTGTGGGGTACTGGTTGTTGCCACTCGCCTCGTGAATGGGCCGATGTTAACCCAAAGATTCATTACTTATACAAATTAACGGGGAGGTTTGATGGATGTAGCGGATCGCTGCGGGGTTGCAAAACCCACATGCCGTGGTACCTACGTTCTCAACAGTGGCGTACAGTTATGCATGTTATGTTCATGCTTTGATACATGCCTAGGTATCAATAAATATTTTCAATGAGCCGAACAAAATTACAAACATTTTTTGGTACTCAAAACGGGTGGTCCATTTGATAGATTCAGATAACTTAACAAACGGATTTAGAGCATCATCTTGCACAGATGTCATGTGGGACAGCTGTACTTGTTCTTCAAGTATTTAACGGAACTGGCATCATCGATCCCTTCGGCACCGGTACTTAGTTGGGAAATTCGCCAAAAATTTGTAAACGATTGACATTTGTCACATGAGAACGGATCGTTTCTCGTTCTTGAGTTCAGCGGTGTTTCTTCCCTCCTACAATATTAGTTTTTTTAAGACCCATTTAGTATAGTTAATAAAATGACCGCACGCCCCTGCATCACACATTCAAGAGTTTGTTCGAGTAAAATGGCGCTCGGGGCAATGCGATGCTTGATGTTAGTTCGGGCAAATCTGTTTGTTTCATAGTACTACGAGCCGTGATTGCGATGTGCCAACCAACCAACCTTCCCATGAAAAGCTATTGAAATACTCTGAGAGTTGATTCGTTCCAAAGATACTGCGGATTTGGGGCTAATGTTTACTTAAGCTTTGTACATCGGGATTGATTGACTTTGCTAGTGATTAAAAAGGAATCGCTAACGAAATCTGGTTTATTTTTCTATGGCCTTGTCTTTGTTGCATTTCATCAGGTTTAGTGCAACATTTTTTTGGAGTCCGAAAAGTCCACGAATCCGAAGAACCCAGAAAACCTTAATATTTTGTATTTTTTGGTCTGTTTTTATATATTTTATGAATACGACGAGAATATCAAATTTTGAAATTTTTCAGAACAGAAGTAATTAAACAGTATAAATTCGGATGTGATGTAATGCAAGCAACATTCCAACATTTAGAAATTCATTATTCTTATTTTCAGTACATACCCATAATGAATTTATCCCGGCGTTCTTTCACTAGTTGTTTTACCAGCAGTGGTGGTATGAAAATGACTATTGATATATTTTTTTCATTAATTATTACGAAATATGTTGATTCTTGCTAAATACTACTCTGTATGTATTTGGTGTTAACAAATCTCAGGTGCTGCGCACTCAGGCAGCTAGTAGATTCCTACGGTTTTCAGCTCTACTGCACTAAAATTACTAGTGTGTTTTTAATATACATTAAAAAAATATGACGAAAGTTTCCATAGGTGCTGATACTCTTAACGCACCTATGGAATTTTAGATTCATTTCGGACTCTCTCTTGGGCAGTACGAGTACCGGGCGAGTGATTTTTAACACGCAATTTAAATAGCATGCTGTTTAAAGTTTTGTAAAATTATGATACAAGTTTATCTTATTGTTATGTTGTTTTATCAATGTTGTTTTGTCAATCATGTCAATTTTATCCTGTAATTTGTTGTATTTATTAATAAGAAAAATGTTGTAATGTATGGCCAAGATCACTCTTAATGGGTGAAAGCCAAAATAAAGAATAATAATAATAATATCTTATTTAATTTAATTTTTAAACGTACATTAGAGAAAACTGCCACTAATCTCTAGATACAAAATATTACGAATTTATATATAAAACTTGTTACAAACGTTATGAAGCGATCGCTTTATCTTTAAAGTATGCATATTGCACAATGGTAAAAACTCATAAGAATTTTCCGAAAACGTGCATTTTGTACTCTTTTGCAGATACAAAACATAAACGGAATTACGAGAAAGAGAAAATTCCCAGAACGACATTTCCATCCTTAATCTTCCTCACTTTCCGGGAAATTCTCGGGAAATGGAATGTAATCAGATGATGAAATGTTAATTATGCACGTAAATAACCAGCACTTTTGCTACAAATGGACGCTTTTGGTGAAGGGACGGAATAGGTGGCTTTGGTAGAAAGAACGGTGTAGGAGCCTTTGTGGAATTCTCGCTGGATGTTTCAACGTTTTAGAGCTCAGAGATATCAAACTGTTTTGCATATGAAATTTATAATTTAATAAACTGCTGTATCGGATTTTGGCGATGTATTATAATTCTTTCTTGTAACAATGCTCAGTGAGCATGAAAAATGTAGACATTAATTTAAATAAAAGTTTTATTACTTTTTTTAATTATTAGAAAACTTATATATTAAAGAGACCACGATAATTTTATCGGATTATAACACCAAAAAATCGCGATCGGTGAGTTCTGGCTTTATATATTTTTAATTATTATTTTTTTAAATTTTTTTAAAAGGAAAGACAAACATTCCCGGATTACGAATAACCTGACAATATTTGAAAATCTCCTACTACCACCACAGTAAGCTGAAAATGGTGCTTGTGTTGTGATGGAGGACTTATCCAGCCGAGGAATTGAACACACTACGCCTGAGTGGGACCCAAGCGCGATATCAACTCGGCCACCGACCTTAAAACTTTTTTATGTTTGGAGTTTATAGGTTAATACATTTTTTTATATATATCACGATAAAAGTCATGCTTCTGGCTTTATATAATTAGTAAAAAAAAATTATGTTTGGAATTTAAAGGTTGATACATTAATTAAAATACACATCTTTGTTATTGTTAAGTATAACTGTTTGTATTAAATATTTAATGACTATCAGAAAGATAATTTTGAAAATATGTTTGGGAAAATGTTTTTCTACCGCAGATATGATAGAAATTAAAAAAAAAAGAATTTAAGCTTCATTTTATGTATACTAAACGTTAAAACTCTAATAAAGGTAGAATATTATGTAAATAGTACCTAAATACACTATGGTAAACCCTTAACTAACTCTAATAATAATTCATAAGAATGATTACCAAATGTTTAAAAAAACTGAATACGATTGTTCTCTCACCAAACAATTACCATACCACAGTAATAATACTCTTTCTTCGGCTGTTTTATGAATAACTTTACTAGACCGTGATTTCGTAACGGGATGAGCCAGTCTCCCCATAAACCTCCCCCGAAAGCCTTCTTTTTTCGCCGTCATCCGCCCACTCCGCGAGCGCAACTTTTGTTTTGTTAGTTTCTCATTACATTAAAACGATTTCCGCTTCCTAGGTTTGATTCCATTCACCGACGGCATTATATTTCCAGCAAAAAGAACATCCCTTTTTATTTCGTTCTCCGTGCGAGGGACTCATTTTATTTTCTCCCTAAGCGTAGAAACATAAATTTCCAAGGGAAAAATTCATACAAGATATATTTACTTGGATGCAGATGAAACTAGTTACATTATTTATTTTATGGTTTAAATCTTCCTTCTACATAACTTGAAAGCTACTGCGAAGAAATAATGTCAGTTGTGCGTAGTCTGTAACTCTGGTTAAATGATCTTTTCGTGTGTTTTTGCTTATCAAAATTAAGACAAGCGATAAGGCGAGTAAAACTAATGTTTAGTAATTATTTATTAAACTTTTTGTTTTCTATTTCGAAATTGAAACATGACAACACGTGATTTTTCGCGCTGGTATATATATGTACAATAAAACTGATGTATATTATATACATATTTTTTAAATAATGAAACATTCTCGTGTTACAAATATCCTGAATTTTTTGAAAAACTCCGATTACTACTATTGTTATTAGCGGAAAACTTTGTTTTTACAATGATGGAGGACTTAGTTGGAAGAGGAATTGAACTCTCGACGCCTGGAAAGCATTTGGCCACTCAACTACTAACCTAACGGAATTTTCAAAGAAAAACCACATAGAAGTTACTTAGGTCTTCGTTCTGGGCCTATGTTATCTTTGATAGAGCTTACATAGGCCCGGAGATGAAGAATCTTACGCCCGAGTTATTCTTTATTTGTTATAGCCAGTTATTTATTAAAATTATAGCTTTAGTTCTTATAAGTTAGGCCGACCTTAAGCTAAACCATTTTAACCATCCCTGTGACCTTACAAAAAATTCCTTTTAGCTTATTATATTATTTCGCGCTTGTTCAACGTGGGTGTAGACAAGCCGATCTTATGCTAGGTTTTAGGGCTATTTTAACCGGTAACCGGATAAATCGTCACAATGATAATTTATCACATCTTTAAAAAGTTATATAAAGTCATGGAAAGTGATGAAACAAAAACTTTATTAACTGGGTTATGTAGGTTAGGTTAGGTTTAAAAAAAATATTTTTTTCTACGTTTCTAATGACTTTATATCACTTTTTAAAAGTGTTTTGAATTATCACTGTGTTGAGTTATCATGGAACTATATTATTGACCTTCCAAACCAAAACTTCATTGGTTTTTCTAATTACATTATTATGCGCCAGTTTAGCATTAGTGCAGCTAAACCAACCTTAAGATAGGCATGAGGCCGTTTTAACCATACCTATGACCTTACGCGCTACATAATATTTACACTGCGATTACCAATACGTGCTAACCATCGTATGAAATAAGGTGACATTCAATGTATTGCATTCAAACCTAAATAAGTACAGCAAACGTAATAAGTTTTCATTTACTTTATTGCAAAATGCAAATATCTACAACTTTTACAGGTAAGCCCGTAGCTAAACGTCATTCACAAAAGTGGCACAAAAGCGACAAAACGTTTCGTGCAAAAAGGCCGCTTTAAAAAGTACTCGCGAAAATTGCAGTGCAGTGGAATATTGCGAAATATTTTATGCCTCGACGGGCGGCACTGCACACTGCACCAATGTTCGGCTTAGCCTGTACTTTTCGATATATATATTCCATTATTCGAACTTCAAACTACTGGCTTTTGCGCGGGAAATGCTTGCTCTACGTGAATTACACGTGTATGCACAATGCGTACCGGAATACCCTGTGCATTCATAATAAAGCTAAGAGCCAAACCCTTTTAGAAACATCATATTTTTACAGTGCGGTTGCACGATTCTGAATCAAGTTTTAAGTTAAATATAAGTAACATTTACAAGTTCTAAAGTTCTCTGCAAACATATTAAAGAGTTCATTTTAAAAGCCCACAATCTAGATTCGAAATGTTTCTTAAAATGGCTTTAGCCGTGTTTGGTGACCTGATTCTCTCCTCTATATCATGAGCCCCACAACTCACAAAACTCCTACCCAAATTCGGAATTTCATAGTCATATTAGCTCCGGACAGTCTGGAGCAGTTGGGATTCTTGTGCATTCTTCACATAAAAAAAAGTTCTTTCAAGTACATTTCATTGAAGTGTCAATAAAACGTTGACGGCATGTCCACTAACTTTTATTGAAATGTCAGTGAAACGCACACGACATGTCCAACTAATATTTATTGAAATGTCAGTGAAACGCACACGACATGTCCAACTAATATTTATTGAAATGTCAGTGAAACGCACACGGCATGTCCAACTAATATTTATTGAAATGTCAGTGAAACGCACACGACATATCCAACTAATATTTATTGAAATGTCAGTGAAACGCACACGGCATGTCCAACTAATATTTATTGAAATGTAAGTGAAACGCACATGGCATTTCCAATAAACTTTTATTGAAACGTCAGTGAAACGCACACGGTATGTCCAACTAATTTCCATTGAAATGTCATTTAAACGCACACGGCATGTCCAACTAACTTTCATAGAAATGTCAGTGAAACGCACACGGCATGTCCAACTAATATTCATTGAAATTTTAGTGAAACGCTCACGGCATTTCCAATTTATATTCATGTGCTTTTAAAGATTTCATTAAGTGAGCGTGAACGTATCTAATTTAAAAGTCGGTCAATATATGTCTCAATATAGTACCTAAACATACTATTAACTTGAAAACCAAAAACGGAAGTGAGAAATAAGTTTTACACTAAACCCACATAGGTCTTGAAGTTTCTAAGACATTTTTAGGGACGCAGTGTTGAGGTTATTTTAAAAAACCTACGTTAAAGGATTAAAGCAGAAAATAGAATATGTACGTTCATAAATTACTCCCTATATACTATATATTAATTGATGTTTCTAAGTAGTAATTAAAAAAATATATTAACGGATTTTCTTAAATAAATAAACATGCTTATTTTAATAAAAAGTTATTCACTTATTTACGTAAAATCAATACTGAACATCCATTATCCGATGGAAGTTTGCAAAGGAAAATCTCTGTTAACTGCGATAAATAATTATTTTTAATGCTCTTAATGGACAAATACTTTGAAACTTTCTTAAACTTTGCAATCTTGTTCTCAGTTGCCCCAACTTTCCGCTCTAGGAAAGTCCGTTATGAAATCTAGGAAATTTTTTAAATTGCTTTAAGTGAATTAATTATTTTTGAATAGCCACTACACTAATGGATTTTAAAATTTTACCAAGGGCGCTTGGATTTAGATCGATAAAATGAAAAATCCAACTGATTCAATTTGTATTTTTAAGGTAAAACATTAAAATTAATTAATAATGCAAAATCTCTAGTTAGGTTAGAAGTTATAACGTTTATTTTCAAATAACTTTTAAATCGTTACGTGAAGGACATTATTATTATTATTGAAGGGCATATGTTGTGATAAAGTATTGAGGTGTTTTGATGGATTGGCTACGGATTTAAAAATGGATTTTGAAAATCCATTTATGGTACCATTATTCTAACCACTTACCTTACAATTGATTAATCTCCAGGATTTATGAGTCCATTATTAAGTAAAACATTCGAGCTACCTGTTATCACCAGTAGGATGCCAACCCGTCGAAATGTTTATCAATATGGGAGTATTTTAGAGTAAAAAGTATGCGGGGGACTGTGTTAGTTTTGAGTAAAGTTTACCGTCTCCCAGGTGTGTTGAGAAGGGTTTACCTGGATACGTGCCTCGGGTAATCCTATCTTCTCCGCTAGCCTCTCGCGCGCGAACACATCGGGGTAGTGGGTTCTCTCGAATTCTGAAACAATCACAACAAACAATTAATTTTTTCAGTAATTATTTAGAATACATAGAATTATTAAAGACTGGTTAAATGGGAAGGTTTTCACAGCTAATATTTACGTAGAAGATGAAAAAATCACAATTCAAAATCATGAAGGTGATGATATGTGAATGATACTGTATTCTAATAATAAAATAAACACATCGGTCACTCCCTAAGAAATTTCTTACTTTCCATTTTCCACCCCTTTCTCCACAGTTTTTTACCTCTAAGCAACCCCCGACAAAATATGCCTAAGTTCTACTGCCTTTAAGATCTAAGGCTCTTGTGTTAAAGCACCTCTACAAAATTTGGAAATAATTTTTATTTTTTTTATTTTATATAACTTTTGTCTGTCCAACTGGAAAGGATTCCCGTTTCAGGACAGTCAAATTGTGTATTTAGTACATAATATTCTTACAATGGAATGGCAATGCTGTCAAAACCAATTTTAAGAACATTGTAGATTGCATTCGAAGTGACAGGATGGTTTCTTTATCCTTGAAAGAATCGCAAAGATGTAATTTATTACCAGGGTCAATTTGGATAACATAGTAATTGCATTCAGAACAGATGAATGGTTTCTTTCGGAACATCACAAGTCTGAGATTCTTTCCAGGGCATTTTGGAAAACATTTAAAATTGTATAGTTAGAATTTCCACATTTATAAATCAATATATGACATATGAATTCTGTAGTACTTTTTTTTAGAATTTATTAATATATTTCTTAATAATAATTGAATTACAAAATATTTTTATTTTTGACCGTTACTGGTTTCAGTCTATCAAAGTCCTGACCTCCTCTCCCAAATGTTGTGTACCTATAAAATAGTTTTAGGAATAATTGTACTAGTTCGAAGATATTAGTTTGAAACCAGTAAACAACAAAAATAAAATAAAATGGAAAAGTTTAACATTATTTCAATACATCTTTTTAGTGTAATTTGAATTCGAATTAATAATATATATAATTAAATCTGAAAAAAAAAATATTTTGTGAATTAAACACAAAAACAATAAGTAGTCAGTGTCAAAGGCACAAATATTGAATAAAACTACATTCATCTGGAAAGTTCCAAAATGATAAATTACTGTTGAAAGAGATAAAGGTTCTACTTATGTACTATGTAGTAAAAATTAGAAGGTTCACCATTTAGAATAAGGATAATTGTCAATCTTGAAGTGTTACGAAAATAGTCTGAATACATTAATTTTAAATAATATTCCACTGAAGTAATTGTGAAAACTAGCATTGATAAATATGTGAAACGTTGTGGCAATAACAAAAAAACATTCTTATAACTTATAACATATAGGTTACCATGTATTTGTTCATTTGTAAATAAATGTGAACGTTAAGCACATTCTCAATGAAAGATAAAACACGGTAGCGAAATTCAAATAATCCCGTTATTCAATATTCAAACAACAAAAGCAACGTTCAAAGTAATTCATCGCCAACTCGAGCGCACTGGAACAAACCGCGCTTCGATATTCAAAGAGATTAATTTAGCCATGATTCGTTATACAGCCTTCGTGACGCCATGAAAGCGTATAACGTAGCACTCAGACTGAAGACAACGGAAAGATTGTACGCGAGCGTCTACGGCGGGTCTACGACGGGGCCACAGCGGAGCTACGCCGGGATGAGTCTATCCGAGTCTCCTGCGCTCCTAGCTACGGAGGCTCGATTGTAAGGCTAGCCCGGTAAATTAGCCTCCATTACAGGCGGAAACGGAAACGACAAGTGCCTCTGTGTTAATTCTCTCGGCTGTCTAATCGATTTAGTCTTCTATTGTGATGAAAAATCAATTGCAAACTGGTGGGACGATTACAGCGCGGGATAATTAAGTTAAGCGCGTCGTTAGAGACGAGGTTGAGTCAAAAGAACCATTCAAACGATCAAACAACAGTTTTATTCATAAATTTAATCAGATTTCAATTATAACGTTCGAGGAACCCGATAGTTTCCATGTCTCGCTTTTATACTTATACATTTTCCGTTTAAAGTTCTACGTTTTAATTTATTTTTAAATTATGAAAAAATCATTTAATTTGTTTTTTGGAATAATAACAAAAAGAAAAGTAACGTTTTTAAAATCAGTATATCAAAAGAAGGTTAAAAAAGCAACTTTTTTTTTCAATTTAATATGAAGCAAAATGAGAGAAACATATTATTAAGGACGGGTTGTTTCATAGAATTTGAACAATTCATCAAATTTCAGAGTTCATTTTTGGGTTCTGTGAATTACCTATTCAAGTTCTGTTATTATATCGTTTTAGGCCAGTTAATTGACATAACTGAAATAATAACAAAACTTGAAAAGACCCTTCATAGAAATTGTAAATAACCTTCACAGAACTTGAAAAGAATCTTCAGAGAACTTGAAATTAACTTTTAAATTTAAAGAATTGTTCAAATTCTTTGAAACAACCCGTCCTAAGTATTTATTTTTAAATAAAATATACGTCTTCATTTTCAAACGCATTTGAAACTAGCTTTGCTATCTAGCTTCATTCGTAATTTGGATTATAAAACACGAAATAAAATTGGTTTTAGTTATGTACTCGTAGATGGCATCTTTTTTTAATTTTGGCATTTCAAAGCTCCGTATCGCATGAGGAAATTGGCTTTGTGAGCTGAAAACTTTACGTTGACCTATATATTCCAGATTCAGCTGTGTAAATTTTGGGATGCCAAGTAAGTAACATATTCATGAATTTTAATAATCTCAAAGTAAATCACTATAAAATTATGATTCTTACCCTTTTCAAGGCTGTCTATTTGTTCGTTGGTGAAGGAGGTTCTGTTTCTCTGCAACTTCCGTTTCAATCTAAGCCTCATTTGGGAGTCCTCATCTCCGGAAGACGCGTGTTCACTATTGCCATCGGATCCTGTCTCGGAATGGTGCATGTGATCTGTAGAAAAAGAAAATAAACCGATTAATTTAATGTACTAAACATTATTTTATGTATTTATTGTAATTGTATAACACCACTTTAAAGAAAATAAAATTTAATAACATTATTAATATTATTGAGTTCTGCAAGCATTTCAGTTTTTGTAATTATGACAGCTGTTTTGGTGTTCCTTATCACTATCATACTATTTAATAATGGCCTTGAACGCCGAAATAGCTATCACAGCAATAAAAAATGAAATTCTTACAGATCAAAATAATAATAATATTATGCTGTCTCAGTTAAAGTCATAAGGAAGAAATCCATAATTGGTTTTATTTTACTATATAATACTTATGTACAAACTGATCAAATGTAAGCTGTCGATTTCCCAAAAATGAATGAATAAATAAATAATATTATTATATTTGATTTACTAGATAAAAAAGATTTTGCTAAAAGAATTTGACATTATTTATTACTTTTCGAACACGGCACAATATTCAATGAAATTTTAACAAATTGTGGCAAATGTATCTATCGTTTTCGTATAAGTATTTTACTATAAATGTTTATTAATTATTCCCCACCCAGAAAAGGATATCGCTGCCCCTAGAATAACTATAATCCCTGTCACGTAATTTAATAACGCAACTTGTGCAACTGGATTTGGATGATCAATTTCTAGCGTTGCATTTAACAAGACGTAATGCAGTTAGGGAACTTTTGTATCGCCCGCCCGCCTTCATATACCGTTGTTGATTTATGGGATTGTAATTTGTCTGGGCAAAATTGGATTTGCTTTTGGTATGAAATATTGGCTTTTCGAGAAAAACCTCGTAATATACTTGTTTTTGTGAAATTTACCGAGGGAGTTGGTAGGACTGTAAACAGACATTTCATTAGGACCATATAGTTATTGGGAGTTGAAAGCTCTACGACAGACGGTTTAGAGGTTAGACTTTAGAGTGTCAATGTCCAGCCTATGACTGAAAGATTGCTCAGATATCAAGAAAAATATGTTGCAGACACACGAGACCGCCGAATACTTATAATAATAATAATAGTGTTTTATTATATATTTTTTTGTAACAAATAGATATAATGATATCCTCACTGGGATATCCCGTGCTGAGGATTTCATTTACATATTATGTATAATTTAATTATAAGAAAATTAATATTACATCAAAGTTACATATAAATTTAATTATGAACATGTATCATGTAGTATAATTTTTTTTTTAAATAATTTTAAAATAAGTAAGATAGTGTTTTTTGGTATAGTTCAGTTGATTCTGTTTTAGTCTGTGTTTGATCTCAGTAAATTTTCTATTTCAGATCTGCCTATGTTAAGTATCCAGCTTTTTATTTGAGATTTAAATGTTAAAGTGTTGAGGTTTTTGAGTGTGAGTGGTATTTTATTGTAAAGTTTAATACTATGATATAAAAAACTTTTTTGCGAAAAAATTTTTTTAGTAGTTATTTGTTGGATAAGTTTTTGACCATAAATCTAGTGTTTCTATTGTACGTGTTTGTTGTTATTTCTTGGGTTTTGTACTTATGAATGTAAATGAGTATAGTTTTAGAATTTATCAATCCCGGTGAACTTTATTAAATACTATTCGAAACCTGATGAATTCCAGCATATTCCTCGAAACACGCAGTACTTTTTGTGGAAAAACACTGTATTTCTGTAAAAATACAACCTTTGTTTATACGATGTATAATATTTACAATTCTCGAATTCTTAATTTTGTAAACTTTTTTTCCCTTTAAATTTATCGAAAAAAATATTTGTAAACATTTATTGATAGACATTGTGCACTTTTTTCTCATTTTTTCCCTTTAAATTTATGTAAAAAATATTTGGAGAGGTTTATTCACTGCTGCTAATGTAAATCGGTGAGAAATCAGTATTTGTATTTTCTCCTTTGTTGAAAGAACAAAAATTGTTGCTATTTGATTTTGAGTAAAAAAATTTTGAGTTTAAAAACTTCCCAATAATTAATTTACAGAAAAAATAAATTGTTTTCTCAATTATTTCACAGAATTAAACATAATATTATCGTTTTTGCTTTGGTTGCTGAACCGTATTGCGCCCACCATTTTTGGATCAACTCTAGCGTTACTGAAAACCTTATAGAAATAATCGACGATAATAAATTCAGAATAAAATTAATACACTTATCTGCTATGATGGAAATTGTAAGGTTTTGCGAAACGTTTACTCAAGAACAAAAAGTAACGACAATAACCATCACTTACCCAAATAATATTCCATATCTGTGAAAATACAAAATGTTTCAATCCCAATTATGCTACGATACAATCTCCAAAACGTTGTTGTTAATTTAAGTAAAGTGAACATTACAAATATTATCAAAAAACATTACTCAGTAATTCAAGAAACAACCCCTGACAAATAATGTTATTCGGCCTTCCCAAACATTATCCAATAAATGCCATCACACCCTCATATTCAATGCAATAAACAAATTGTCAGTAACTACCCCTAACATCGCAACTAACCCCTGTTCGACCTCTCTGAATACAGCGGGGGCGTCGCACTCGCATACATTTGAGTTATTAAAGAGATACAGTATAATTTATTCGTTTGCATTGAGGGCTCTGTTGATTGTGATTAGGTACCCAAACAAAAATTGAGACCTTCAAATGATTTTAAACTTTTACACCTAATGCAAAATACAGTAATACATCTGATACAGGACAAACATGAAACTAGTTTTTGGTTGTTTTTTTACATTAACTCCTCACAGGAGGCCCAGTGTAATCTTTGGAAATGATGCGTGGAAAGGAAGTTGTCAACCTTGGTTTTGAAGAGAACTATGTCGTAGGAGGAAGGAAGCGCAGAGGTCGGCAAATCATTCACAGCCGAGAGGTTCTCTAGTGACGAATGTCAACTGCGTACAAATGCTGGGCGCGCGTTTGGCGTGTTTCTCGACTAGATTCGTCTATCTCACTGGATCCGAATATTTGGGAGCAATTGAGGTTTGTAGTTCGTTCTTTCAATGTTTAAAGCGAAGTTTGCAAATGAATTATAAATATTCAAGACAATAAGACATGCTAATGAGTGCCATATATTATCAAATAACTTGTCCAAACTTTTTATAAAGTCAAAAAAATAACTTGCAACTCAACATAAACAAATGTCAAATTATGATGTTTTATCGAATATGGAATCCTCTATTTTTATTATTCTATTAGTGATATATCGGTAGTTTCTGTCTCGGAAATCAATGACTTAGGTATAGGTTTGATATGAAAATAAATTTTGTAAAGCATATATTAGAAATCATATCCAAAAAGCTTTGAAAATTTTGGGCTTTATTTAAAGATTATCTAATGATTTTCACAATATCTACATTATCAAAACATTGTACAGTCATATCGAGTATAATTCCACAGTTTGGTATCCAAATTACGAAGTTCATTCAAAAACCATTGAAAGAATCCAAAATAAATTCTTAAGATATGTAAATTTTAAAATAGTTATTCCTAAAGAATGCCCAGATTACGGCTACTTTCTTTATTCATTAAATTTATTAAAATTATCTGAACGAAGAATTATTTGCAATTTTTTTTTAATTATTGATACATTATTTTACAGTATTTCATATTTTAATTCAGTAATTTTGGCCTCACTGGGTTGTTTACCCGTGCTGAGGCCCCCATTTTATAATTTAAGAATTTATACATTTAAACAAAAAACAACATTAAAATGAAGATAAATTTAAACTAAAAATAAAGATTAGAAATTAAAATCTAATTATCACACTAAAAGAAAAATATTAAAAGAGAATGGAAATTGGCATTTATAATGATTTATGTGTTTGTGCGTGTTGCGTGTTGTATATATTTTTTTTTGTGTTGCGTGTATATGTTTTATTCTTTTATGTTATAGAATTTTGGAAATATTGTCTTTATATAATAAATGTTTTTGTTTAAAATTATTAATTCGTCATTGAATACCCCTGAGTTGCCATGTTTAATTTCGTTCCATGTTCCTGGGAGGACAGTTACAAGATAGTACCTACCGTACTATTATCGCAATTCTTCTACAACTTCGCAGAATTACGCGCCTGTGAGACAAATCGAAAATTTGGGAAAAAACATATACTCCAATGTTGTAGATATATTTAACTCAACAATATTTCATTATAAGTTCGCTTTAATACATTTTATGACTTCAAATAGAACTGTTTCATTGCGTGAAATGTAAACAATTATAAACCAAGAAGAGTTAAGACTCTGGAGTTAATTTAGTTGATAGATTTATAATATCAAATGATATTTATTTTATATACTAAGGTATTAAAATTCTGTGTCATTTTAACTGTATTATGTCTGTAAAATCCCTACGTGCATGGAATATATTTTAATAAATAAATTATTAAAATTTTTCATTAGCATTTATTATTTTTAAGTTGATTTTTATTTTTAAGTAGGTACATGTTTTTTATGTTTCGGACAAAATTACTCCTATCCCATTAAAAATACAAAGAAATAAATTTGTGTTTCTCCTCGCAACAACTCGTTCCGTCCCGAGATATCAAACAAAAAATATCACCAGACGATCTCCTAACCTTTGCCAAACAAGACCAGAGAGAAACAGGAAAGGAGAAAAAAGAAGTGGGTTTCAAATGAAAAAAGTAAAACGGTAGAAAGGTATGAGAGCTGGAGGAGAAATAAAATAAAATGAAATAGAAAAAAATGGAAAAAATAGCACAAAGGAACGATGGGAGAGATAAAACGAAATTGGAATTATCGGAGCGTATATAACAGTTGTTGGGTGGTACAGCGCTATATGTAACTGCCGAGAAAAGGGTCGAACATTTTTCCAGGGTTTTCACTGAGGAAAATCTGACAGAGGGGTAACAAAGCTTCGCCCAGTCCGGCGTCTATCAGCCGGTTCTACCTACCACCATTCCACCTACTAAACCTTCTCCTGCAACCAGCGGTAGAGCCTTTTCTCCCACTGACGGCTGAGTGGGATTCTCAACTTATCTGATACCAAGTCATCACGGAAAGGATGGGAAAATCCACAAGTAGGAATCAAATACTTACATAGATTTTTTTTTTAATTTTGTTTTTTATTGTTATAAATAAATGCTAAATAATTCATTTTATGTTCATTTGAATTTTATTTGCTGTAAAAAATAAAAGATTAAATCGCAAACACAGGTGAACTATTTATCTAAAAGTTTATTTTGATTTCAGTTTCAAATCATCTGCTGTTAATTAAATAATTATATATATAATATATTATATTCTAGAATGTATGCAGCGAACTAGCGATAATATTCACAAATAAATGTTGTAGAATCTTGATTTTTATCTTATGCTAACAATGTTCAATTGATAGGTTTGGTTAAGTTTAAAGTGGAACATAAAGATTATGCACATTAAATGAATCAAATATATGAATAAGCACATTGAGTGAATCAAATATTATAATGGATGAATTCGTGTTAAATGCATTTCATTTGTGCAGAATTTTCTACCACAGCGGAAATTCCACAAAACATAGCATCAAAGTAATCCCTGTATAAAATTTCCGAGCAGTTTTAATCCTCCCCAGTTAAATGCATTAATAACTGAACACCATTCATTGCACTAAGCTATTCGGTATAAATTATAAAGAGACAACCCCCGCCCCCGCCCTCACCAATACCCACACAGCTGCGGAAATTAAACGAAAACTACCCTAACATACTGCGGGTCTCACCACGCACAATATTTTCATCTATTTCGTTTAACGAACCGGGGGTAGATATTATATAATGTAATGGGGTGGTCGACGCATGCGCCGCTGCACCCCTCACTTGTACACAGCCTTTCAGCGATGTGAAAAACACTACGGGGTGGTTTTCCAAAGGCCTTTCTTTCTTCTGTCTCGTGTGACGGGGATGAATAAGTCTCTGCCCCGCGGGGGAGGGCTGTAAACGTTTTGGGGATATTTAGTGCTAGATTATTGGCGAAGGCTGTTGCATCATTTATAATCATTAATATCAAATTGAGAATTTTTAGTTATATTTACTGGTATTAAAGTAGTTCTGCCGAGTTGCTCTTATTTGAATGCTCTGATGATATCCAACATCCGATAGGAGAGGGCATCATAATAAGAATGATATTTTTCCATTGAAAACTTCAAATACAAAACCCTTTTTACTAAGATTTTTCAACCAATCTGTCAATCTACGATCGAAAAAAACGAAATATTTTTCATTCTGTATTCCTAGAAGAATCAAAAACACTCTCAAAATGTCTCTATAAGTACTTATTATCACAACTCCAGCATTTACCTATTGCCATCCTAAAATAACTTCATTATGTTTAGTTTATTATACATATTTATATTACGATTTCTAGAGATGTTACAGCTATAGCAGCTGTATTCTAGAAAATTTCTATGCATATTAAATTCCAAATAAATGATCTATATCAAAATGGATTCTGATCCTTTCTAAAAATTTCTTTCTCAATTGGAGGGCTGGCCGCTTGTTTTTATCTCCGGGGGTTGGTAAAATAGCCTTACATGTGCATAGAGGTATTTCTTCCAAAGCTTCTCTCGTTCTGTAGGAGTAGAGGGGTAGCAAATTGCCCTATACGCCCTTATTTTTATTTGGACTTGTAGTTAATTTGAGAGGTATTGGAATTTTTTAGAAGGAATCGGCCGATGGGTAGTTAAATACAGGACTATGCAGTTATTCCAATTGTTTTTAGAATAGTGACAGTTTTTTTCCTCGGCTTTTTACCGAGATGTGCTTTAAAAGTATTCAAATTTTATTAATTTTTTTTCAATATTAAAACTGCAAAAGTCGGAAGAAAGAAATCAGTATTCTAAGTCCCACAAACGAATTGAAATAAAAATTAAAAACATGGATTCCTGTGTTTGTAAAAAAGACATTTAAATCGAGTTTATAAATATTAGTGGGTAGTAGCATTGATCGATTTTATCCGAGTTTCAGCCTCCAAAACCTCAAAACCCTTTAAATGTTAAACTACTGGAAATAAGACAACAATACGACGATAGTCTTTATTTAGATACCCGAAAGGAATGCCCATGATGGAAATGATGGATCAAAAATAACTCGTTAAAATTTCGAATTGTCAGAGCTCACCATGTAAGATTTGAATTTTCACATATCGGGCTATTACACTACGCGCTTTTCATGTTCAATGTCGTAATAAAGACACGATTTTTTGCAAAAAAATATATTTGGCAAAATGATCTGGCAAGTATGAAACAAGAATTTCCAAAATGGCGTCCATTCATTAGCGTCAGTTGGCGCCTTTTTTACTCCGTTTCCCGCCATTCCCATTCTTCCAACAGTCAAAACTCACAACGCTACGTCCGCGGGAAGTGGAAGTAGCGCCAGAACTTTTCGACTTATGCAATGTCGACTTTGCATCAACAGACGAATGAAATAAATAATATTTTCATTGAGGCGATCTTCACAGCGAAGTTACCTGCGCGTTTTACTTTGAGTCTGGAGATTATGTGTTCGATTATCGTTCAAAGTATTTAAGTGTTTTTTTTTCATCCGAGCGTTGAAACATTTCGTTTAGTTGCTAATTGCTTTTTGGTTCTGAAAACTGCAACAGGTTATATACGGTGCTGTCTTGACAATAATGTATCTGATACTGTATTAATATATTTTATTATTGAAGACAATCTAAGCGATTCTTAAACGAAAATTTAAAAAAAAAAATACGGTCACATCTTGGACTCGAACCCAGAACCCTTGCCTTGCCGGAGCTCAGCTTTACCAACTGAGCTAATGGGACCCTATCTCCTTCGGTCATATTTAACTGTATCATACTTCGAATAAGAACTACCAAGATTGTCTTCATTTTTTCACCACACATTTTTATTGGCTACTATCTTTATGAATGATCCTGCGTTCGAGTCCTAGATGTGACCGTATTTTTTTTTTGATTTTTCGTTTTCAAATTTTTGTTTAGGAATCGCTAATATTATCTTCAATAATTAAATATTTCAATTTGGGGTTTTACTCATTAAGTTATTCAAAAAAATAGAATATTAATATATACTAGCAGTTAAAAACCCGCTCCGCGGGTTTTTGCTGCTAGGCCCTGCGGGCGGCACTTCTTGCACGGCACTGATATTAACTGTTATGGTACCTAATATAATTTGCTCATAGGAGACTTGCAGTGCTTAAATATGTGTTACAACCGTCAATGTCTATAAGTTGAATCAATATCGTATAGTTTGCCACAACAATCAAAGATAGTTATAACAAAGTTGACTGAAATAATAGATTATTACATATTGATTAATTGTACCCGTGTTTATGGATAAAAGGAGGGTAATTGTGCGATGAGATTAACAGTCGGTTTAATTAAAAGGTGTAAATTTTACTCCAACTGGTGGTAATTCTTTACCTAAAACTGTTACTGTATCTAATAAAGTTTAAAGTTAGAATATATATACACCTTCATCAGGAGAGTAAAAATCTATATATAAAGGTAGATTATTACAATATAGCGCCCCTGAGGTGATATCTCACAAAAGCGGCGCTATGCAAATTGTCCAATTAATAAATAAATATAATGTTTACATTTTATTATGTACGTATGCATTGATATACAATGGAAATAGATAAAATAATGTTATCCTATTAAACTTTATTTTATTAAAAAACAAATAACTTTTTTAACATCACTTTATTATATACAACCAATACATGTTTCATGAACGAAGTATACACCGAAGTCAAAAATTAAATATAGACTACAATTGGAAAAAAAGAAGTGGAAGGAGGGGGGGGGTAAGAGTAGGCTGGGTTTATACGAATTAGGAATTACAATATGAAAGACCAGTTAAGTGGGAAAATATTTAAAAGAGAGTTTATAAAAAAAAATTCTTGTTAATTATATCTACTTTTATAAACATGTTCTCTTATTTTTAAAATTTCGAAATTATTTATTTGTGATGCTTTATATCCCGTGTGAAGTATTTTAAGACCTGAAAAAAAAATGCATAAAACAATATATTCATAAGACAAATAACATTTAATAACGGTTATTCTAATAAATTGAAAGTTGAAATACTAAATAAAAAAATTAAACATATTCTCTTCAAACGGTATTTTTACCCTATTTCTTAAGATATAAATAAACAATCAGGATTAAAGCATCGCAAATAAATAATTTTTAAATTTTAGAAATTATAAAACATGTCAATATAAAATCAGATATAATTAATAAGCAAAAAAAAATATAAATAATAATGAAAAATGCCATTGAAAAGTTTAAATAAACTTCCAGAAGAAATCTTCTTATGAAACGCTTAATGGTCAAGTAATTTTGCATATTTAAATATTCGCGCCAGTTATTTGGTTAGTTTTTACACCGCCAGAGGTGCGCTCTGTGTCGGCCAGCTATTGCCGGCCATATTGAATGAACGCGTGCTTTTTTCGTCAAACGTCAAACGTAATCACGTAATTGTGGATAATTTTCACTGTAATTTAATTAATCCAATGGATTATAAACTTTCTAAAACATATTTTCTTCGATATTATCCAAAAATTATATGAGGAGAAACGATATTTTTGAAGAAATGTCGTATTACATGTGGCGATTCTTTTTCAGTATGAAATCGTGTCTTAATTTTTAATGTCTTATTTTTTTGTATCCAGTCGCCTGCAAACCGAAATGAACCTTACGGTTGCTTAAAATTGAGGGGCGGATTGGTATTTTTTGCCTGCAGACCCCCAATGCAGAATTTATCCGAATCACATAATATGAATTTGACCAATCAGAGGGCCTACATCGTCCAGACGCTGGGACAATAATACTATCAGATTTTTAATGTAGTTTTTAACCGAAGAGTAAATAATATAAACCACTGTATGTATTGTGTAATCTGCAAAAGCAGCAAAAATTCACGAAAGTGAATTTGGCGTCTTAAAAATTTTATTGCATTTGTTTATGTTATTTTTGGCTGGAATTTTACGGTAAGAATTGACGCCATAAATAATTGAATGTTGAAACCCAGAGTGTTACTCTGGTAATAGTAATTTCTAGTAAATCAGGACACCTTTTATTTTTCATGATTATATCAATATGTTGGAAAAATTTAAGAAATAATATTGAATAATTAAGGAAAATATTTCAGATATAAACAGGTGAAACGTAAATCGTTCAACTGATTATTCTAACAAATCATTTAGGCAGGTTGTCACGTGACCGCCATCGAAACCTTATCATCCGTCGCTTATCTCCTCGACTGAGAAAGCCTTACGAGCTTAATTGCCGGCAAAGCCTCCAACCTTACAGCTCTACAGGCCTACAGTCTTCGACCGAGCCTCCCCGAGCCGCAGCGGAAACGCCCGAAGCGGGTGGCGATGGCCGTTTAACGAAAATAACGGCGATTGTCGCGGCACAGTGGAACGGAAGCGGATTAGATAACGAAATCGTTTTCCGTTCTTGTTGTTATTTAACGGATTGTGGAACTCTAATCATAAAGAGATTTAAATTAATTCAAGGGTAAATAAAATAATATAAACGCTAATAATTATAACTGACGCACGTGGGAAAAGCAAAGGAAAAAGCCATCTCATGCAATGCTTTGTACTTGTTACGTTATTCGAGTATGATTTAAACTACTTTGACTACAGTTAAGATTTTACGACATAAAAGAGCAGTCTACGAGTGTATATGTTTGTGTTCAATCTATTTATACTTATATTTTTGTGGATAACAATCATTACCTAGTTTGACATCTTATTAGCTAAGAAGCAGAAACCTGTTTGTCTGATACCTGAGGCAGCTTAAAAATCTCTAACGGAAAGGTCCGGCGTTGTAAAACTTACTCATATATTTTTTTTTGAAATTTCAAATCAACGTAATTATTTTGAAGATCTTATGTGTAACACCAGTTTTCTTTAATATTGGTACTTCTAGGGACCATCTGTTCTGTGGTGTTATTTCATCTCAAACCTCTAAGAACAGCATTGTGTACATTGTACTTTAATGTGATAGTAGTGATAGTAGATTAGTAGCTCTGCCTATTTGGTTTGTGTCCACAGATTTGATTGGATACTTAACACCGCTGGTTAATTCAACAACACAACATACAATATACAAGACACCGTCTTTACTCGGATAATATATCACGTCCATAATAGAGAGGGACATGGTCAGAGGACTAACAGATTAATGCTTTGTATTAATGCCGTTGGAATTATTTCCATAATGTATTCTAGTGTAACATAATGGCATATCCCAACATAAATAATGTGATATCATAATATAAATAACATCATTGAATTGAATTTAATGACGTTGGAGTTATCTTTGACTCCAAATTACGCTTCTTGAATCACATTAATAGCATTACCAGTAAGGGATTACAAATGCTTGGATTTATTCTCAGAATCGCTAAAGACTTTAATAACATAAAAACTATAAAATTACTATACACGTCTCTGGTTAGAAGTCAGGTTGAATACAATGCAACCATTTGGTGTCCTCATTTAAACTCTCATTGTTTACAAATTGAAAAAATTCAAAATAAATTTTTACGTTTTATTAATTTCAAAATTGGTATTCCTATTATTGAAATCAATTATGTCAATTTACGCAGTAAACTTAACTTATCGAAATTATCTGAAAGGCGAAAAATATTTTATCTTCTTTTATTATATAAAATTGTTCATTCAAGGTTAGACTGCCCTGACACTATAAACTTGCTATCTTTACATATACCTCCAAAATATACAAGACGGAATATTTTATTCTACAACAATAACTTCGCTATGAATTCTGTGTTAGAAAGAATACATAGGTTGGGCAATGAACTAAGTGATGTCGCTGACATACTTAATTTAAACTTCAATACATTTAAAGCCAAATTAGTCCACCACTTTTTAAATGCAAATAATGTATGAGAAATCATTATATTTTATTTCGAATTTCTATTGTTTGTTTTATACTGTTGCTAAAAATGAAATTTGTAATTTTTATGTACTTAAAAGCCCAATAGGGCGTCAATAAATAAATAAATAAATCATTTGAAATATTTTGATCTTAAAATATGTGTATTTCCCCAAGAAAACTGATCGGAAACTGATTACGAAAACTGATTACGAAAACTGATCACGAAAACTGATCACGAAAACTGATCACAAGACATATTGGAGAATGATGAAGGCCTCCTCACAATCCGAAGGTCGCGGGATCAAACTCCGACTAGCAATTCGAAGGTCGCGGAAGCGACTCCGCGTGCGCAAGTAAATTTTATTTGATTAATTTGTGTGATTCCACAATTCAACTATTTAAAATAATATAAAGTATATTTGCAGTACGTTCTAAAGTTGATGATACTCTCAATATCACTCCGGTACCAATAATAATACCACCATCCAGGATTGAAATCACTCGAAGCCATTTTTTTAACAGCGAAGCACCTCTCCGCCTTTCTCTTCCCCATCTCCTTCTCCTCCTCACTACCTTCAGCCTGAAAATATACCCAAATTGGGGATGCAATAGTTTCACTAGCTTCAAGAGGTTAGGTGCATTTCTGGACACTTGTAGGGTATTCGATGATTTTTCACAAAAACGAAGCTATACAAATTATAAAAAAATAAAAGTCAAAGAAAATGGGAAGAAAAAGGTAAGAGAGTGCTTAGCAATTAAGTATTGATCCTAACCTATCTGTAAATAAGTCCTCACAAGAGTTTCAACTATCCAGAGACAGTGAAAAAATTGCATTTCTAGTTAGGAGATGTTGCGGGGCTGAAGAAAGTTGGGGAGATAATTTAGAAAAAAATATGCCTTGGCTTATTTAACATAGCTTAAGAATTTTTAAGTAACTCTGGACCGACTTGAAAAAATCTCTAAGTATTTAAAATGATGAATGGGTATCGACTCTCCAATACGAATACATCGATCGACTTTCTTATTCTTGAGTCTAGTCGAAGGTACATACTTACATACGCCAAACCTCAAAAGTCATTTCACTCCAACATTTCTTTCATCCCAAATAATCTTTTGGGATGAAAGAAAATTTTTATACTTCTACATTTTAATTTCTTTTGAGTAATTTTATTATTTTTAATATGATTCGAATAATTTTTATCTAGAAGCTATTATTTGGTATAAAACTTGTCTAGTTTTTAGTGTATAGTGTGTGCATTCACGAATGAATGAATACTTTTGACCGATGAAAACAATACATCCTTTCAATCGGGCGACTTTTCACGTGAATCGTTTGACGTCCACTTGCTGTATAAACTTCAAAGGACACAACACAGATGGCGTTTTGCTTATGGAATCAAATCAATCATGAAAGAGTCAGGGCTTTCAAACTATATGTAGTTTTATTCCATTTATGCTTTTGCCTGGACCAATGAAATAGAACACAAAATACTCCCATGCTAATATTTATATTGTTCGGTTAGATTATTTTCTTAATAGCAGTGTTTTTTTTGAGGTTAACTAGGAACATTCGCGTAATGAAGATTAAAAAATAGTGATATTAATTCAGCAATTAAAAACGAATAATTTTTGTTTATTGCTATCCAGATTACTTTGCAGAACTCCATTTCAAGTTTTTCTAATATATTTTTCATAAATGCTATCATGCAATTTATTAAAACACTGCCATTATACAATTTATTAAAAAAATATATTTATAACCTGCTGTGTAATTATTGTATTATTGAATATGTGAAAGAAAAGTTTCTTTCTTTCTCACTCTCTTATTTGAGAAATACTTCAAAAGCAGACCAAAACATCAAATTGTTGCGTTTAACTGATTGATCTGCCTTGATTCTTACTTTTCTTTTCCATTAACTAACATTGATATTACGATTGACACATAAGTCCGCTTACCATATTAACCAGACTGTTAAACAATGCGTTTATCAATCACAAAGGACCACTTTGCGTATTCCTTGTAATTATTTGAATGAGCTCAACCTAGTTAAAATTTTTTTTATAACAATGCATTATGTAGTTAATACAAAGATCGAGTGGCTATCGCTTAGCAGTACCCGATTTCACAATTCGCTACTCGAGGACTTGTAACTGATCCAATCAATTTAGCGAAATGATTGAAACACGGGTAGCGACACAATAGCCGATAGTTGAGGCCGAGGGGTAGGGAGAGGGTTGGTCTGGGGGTGCAGGGTGTTTTGTTCGTTAAACTAGATCGTTAGCTGAATATGCAACCGAGCTGCATTGAAGGCAGCGCGTGTGGAGTTAAAAGTTCAACTGCCACGTGGTATGAATGGAGACCTCACTCGAAGTCAAGGAGGGCCTCTTACATCACGTGGAATTACGCGCTCCATTGAGTGTGTTTAATTGTATCCAACACTAGAAGTGAAATTACTGCGGTTAAAGTACTTGAAAGTTAATAATGCTCAGACAGAATAGTAAAGTTGACGAGGTTGTAAATCACACTCGTCAAACCGAAATGTTTAAAACACTTCATATAGCATCCTTATACATTTAAGGGCTATTTAATCAACCAATTGACAGGTTATCTATAGGGTAATATATATATTAAGAATTAAATGAATAAATACTCACAATAAGAAGAAATCTCGGAAAATTTAATGAATATACGGCTACTATTCACAGGTTGGTTTAGTGAATAGTAAACTAGGACTTTATGAATAAATTAATTTTAAATTTAAAATTTCTATTTTTTAGCAAAAAAACACGACTAACCTACATTTTAACCCATTGTAATAAAACTAGCGATTACCTAGAATATTATATTGCAGGTAGGTACTTTATCACTTCTCCAAACAATGATTTTGAAAATGACACTTACATGAAAATTCTGGAGTTTTTAAATACACAATGATTGTTTATTATAGCTAATTAAGGAGAAGAAAGCAGCAAAATCTCTTTAACGGTGAGGCGGACGCAATGAAATTTGCACAAATTTTCAATCTAAAACCAATGCAATCATTTTTGGATCTCAACTTTCTTTTCTTCGTGAGGTAAGGAAATTTGAAGTAAGTTTTCCTTTAGCTATCGTAATAGAAGTCAAGCCATCATTTCTTTATATTTATAGAAGGAAAAAGAGGGTTCAAACTAAAGAGAAACCATTTACAGTTTGTACAAAAATATTTACGAATCTCAAGTTCTGAAAGACTTCATGAAACGTCTTTAAAATGAGTAATTTCAAATCAACATTTAACTGAAAAGATAAACATGTAATATTATTTAACTTGTGGGTTATGAATACATAATTTATCCATCTATTCTCAATCACTTACCGATCTGGATATTTGCACAGTCCACAGAATCTACGCCGGGTTACGAGGCACAACCGCCACGCCGCTCCGTAGCGCGCTACGAACTCTCTGACATCGGCGTAATAACAAGTAGAAAAGCGAAGCGTAGAACTTTAGCGGATTAAATGCTACATACTACAAAGGCAGTAAATTTATTGTAGAACGATAATTTATATCAGAATTGTTAATTGATATTTGTACAAATAAATCAAATATAAAACAATTCTCTAATGATAATCGTACTATGGAATTCTAATGGAATTCTCAGACTATAAAAATATTACTATGTGTTATTTCGGCTTGTGAAAAAATCAATCATTTAAAATACATGTAGGTTCAGTAGGATTTATAGTTCCAATTTGAAGTTCTACCGAGCCGAACCCTCTGGTATGAAAATATTTGGAGTCGCTGAATTATTTTCCCATTTGATCTCTGGTGAGTTGACGTGTTGTTCTTGTATTGTTTTGTATTTATTATCCTTATATAATGCACTTGCATAATGTCGATTGACTAGAAGATCATTTGTGGAAGAGTGTGTGGAAGGGTTTAGTTTTAATTATTAAATAGTTATAATTATTATTAAAAAATATACACCATCGTGCCGAGTGTCACTTATAATCAATTTCTTTAAATAAAAATCTTCACTTCAAATAAGTTATAGATATAAAGGAAATTAAAAAATGCATTCTTAAAATAATTGTAAGTCATATTTTAAAATATTGGTTCAGTTGTTAATTATAAATATCTGCCCCAAAAAGGGATTACACGATTTTTCCGAAACCGATCGGCCCGATAGAATAAATACAGTGATCTAGAAAAAGTGAGGTAGTTTTTTTTGTTAATTTAAATGATGATTATGATTATGATTATGATTTGACTTGATAATTTAAGTGCGTTAGAATATTAAAAAAACATTAATTTGTACACTATTTTTACCAGGAAAACGATACATTTTATATTTCTGTCTTTATTGGTCACCATCAACACAAACATTTCACAGTAGTTTTTTACAATCGCTAAAAGCTTTTGGCTCGTAATTCTTCATGCCATTTTATTTGCAGCGCGTTTATCGGAAACACGAGCGCTCTTCGTTTTTCCATGGCGGAAAATTTATTTCACACGCCGAATAATAATTTTTCCAAACAAAAGAAGGGGCGGTGGCCACAGAATGCGGCATTCATGGCAAACATTACCGACAGTTTATGGAACACAATGCTAAACTAATATGGGGAGAGCTGAACTTGTACCCTGTGCCATCGGTCGGGTTTAAACGTGCGTACAAATATTCATAAAACAACTGTATTGTTTGTATTTAAACTACTAATCACGTGTTTTGCTGTTCATAGAACACAATTTAAATAATATGTAAAAATGACACTCTTGCATTTTTCAGATTAATATTAATTGAATTTTAAGTTAACCTTTTCACTATTTTTCTAGATAACAGCATCATCGTGGCTATTTATTTATTACTACCACGGCTACTCAGAAATTTGTGTATAATATAAAAAACGTTCCATCAAAATCGTATGAAAATTATGAACTGAAAAGCTTAATTATTATTTCATCATGTTTATGTTTAACTATGTTTCCTGTGTTTCAGTTGTTTTCAACAATATTTCAGTTGTATTAAACTATATTTCAGTTGTATTAAACTATATTTTAGTTGGGTTTAACTATGTTTCATTTGGGTTTAGCAATGTTTTAGTAGTATTAAATGACTATAGTTTCACTTCTTGTTAACTGTGTTCCAGTTGTCTTAATAATGTTTCAGTTGTGTTTAACAATATTTTAGTTGTGTTTATCTATGTTTCATTTGGGTTTGACAATGTTCAAGGTCCGATTGACTATGTTTCACCCTTTTTTGATTGGATGGATTTCATCTTCTATTCTGCAACAAGCATCTCCATTTCAAATTGTTTTAAAATTTAATCGTTAATCACGTTCATTTCACGTCAACAGTGTTGTAATCACAGAATTACAATTTGATTCGAATGCTAAATAATGGTCTGTCAAATCATTCTTCCAAATAGTAAGCTCAGGGCATCTTTATTATGTTTCCAATTATTTTTCCCTTAACTTTTTCCATTAACACTTCTTTCGCACAGCCTAATAAATTAAAACTAAAACTAAAAATTAAACGAAATCTCGAAAAATTATTACAACTCTAACAAACTCAACACTTTTATCTCCAACCGTATTTTGTTTCTGATAGCGTTCGTTTCTCTTTACGTTTCTTTATTTCGTTATTCCCTTACTTCGTTATTCCAACGGCCACTATCGCATTCCTCGGCCGTACAACGGCGCAGATCGGCCGGGCGATAGTTCCGCCACTGGCGGTAACGGCGCATAACGAATACCAACGACTCGTACGTAGTACTACGTTACGGCCGGCGTTACGAGGGGGTCGGCAACCTACATAATATTGAATTTGTGTATTTTCTAAAGTTTCTTGGAAAACGAAAACATAGTTGATTCTAAAGTGGAAATTCCCGCCGACCTCCCACGCTTTTGCTTAAGATTACATTCATTGACTTTTTTTTGAAGTGAAACTTCTTTAGGCGCGTAATTCGGGGACGGAGTAAAACCGAGTCAGGATCGACACGAAAATGCGGGTACCCCCACCACCGCTCACCGTTCACTGTCCCTCTCTCACCATATGCGCTTGTTGAGGTGGGGGAGCCGCTCACGAACGTTCTCTCCCGACACGGGACAACAATCGATGCAGTTTTTGCACGATTCATTAAGGATTTAAGTGCTCATGTATATATCTCGCACTTTAGTTACCATAACCCAATTATCACGACATTAGGAAATGATATTCATGAAATTGACAATGAAAATGGCACATGATTGGTAAATTGTCATTGTAATTTCTTTGTAATTTTTAATTGTAATATTGTTATTTATGTAATATTGTATACTTGTGAATAAATTGAAAATTTTTGGAACTATACATTAATCGAACGTCATTCATCTATAAGAAAATATTAGAAAAAGCAAATCCATGCTTCGTCGTTGAATTATTTAACCTCTAATTTTCAAACTAACCTAAGAGAGAAAATAGAGATGATGAAATGAAAATAGAGAGAGAGGAATACTAGAAGTTTCACTTCTGTCTTGCGTAGGCTTGACACACCCACTTTTTTTCTCTTAGGTTTGTCAACAGTGATTCATAACAAAGCTCTCGAAATACAATTACATTAATTAAACTTGGTTGATACTATCACTAATTACAGACAAACACAACATTGATGAACACAACACTGTAAGTAAAGAATAATGTACCTGTATGCACCTACATGCATACATGTATACACACATACATACACTTACATATACATTTCATAACAGCAACAGTAATTATTTTTTAGATCAACACGATAGGTAGCTTTAAGTCTTGTTTACGTTTGATTTGAAGGTGGCCAGTGATGACATTGACAAATCAATGGAATGACTTTTATATGTCTCGTTAAAATAACGGCACATTCTCGGTAAAGGTGAGTCATACCCCAGCTTAGTTTTATATTTTTTTATATGTAACGGAATATAATGTATAAGTCGGGAACCAATTCTAGGAACGTTGAACATAATTTGATAGAGTAAAAAAGGGCATTTTATTAGAGCATTAACACTTTTGAAAAGAAAATTTAAATCAATATTTAGTCTTCTCTGTTCAAGGGTGCGTACATTGTAGAAATTTAGTCTATCGGTGTAGTGAGGAAGTGATCAATTGACTTCACATTCTATCAGAATTAACTAGTAACTATTGAAACACCATTTCTTAATTTCAAGCTAATTTTTTGAAGGCAAAATTTTATTTTAATTATTTTCAAATATAGTACACAAATCATCATATTGCAACAGCGATAAAGGAAATTATAAATACAATTATTTGGCATAATTTGCTTAAAATCATATAACACAAGTGTGGGGAAAAAGATTAGACGTAGATGTACACAGTTAAAGATTACATTATACTTCGTGCTTGAATTTGTTGTAGGACATAAGGAAATTTCTACATTTTCAGCGACGCAGTAAAATAACTCAGTTTGCCCCCCTTGGCATCGCCATTTGTAATTTAGTTATGCATCTGGCAAGAATCAAAAGCGTATTGGCGGCCTCGCATTAAATTATCTGGGACGTAGAATCTTACTTTATTCAGAATGTGTTCAGCAGTAATGTGACATTCCACCTATAACTAAGGCTGTAGATACCCAGCATTCCTAAGATAAATGCTTTTGAAAATATCCATGGGTAAAAACCGAATTCTTCCATGTAAAGGTATCGTAAGATTTAGTACACAGACGGTGTGCTCTGGCCCCCATATCTGAGATCCACCCTCGGGGATGCTACGCACCAAGCTAAAGTAAAGCAGCCAACTGCAAGGTTGGTCAACTACTTGTGGCTGATGTGAAAATGGACGGATCGCCGCTCAACATTGTCGTTGAGTACATTTCTTGCTTTATCTGCGTTCACTTCTTTAATTGTACAAATTATTGTTCCAATTCTTCCCGAGAAGAATTTAGCTTGTTTAGTTATAAACTTATTCTTACATCGACTTGTGCCCCATATAATCTTCAGATACTTTTTTCTTCATCTATCCATAAAGGTAAAAATCGTTTATGCATATCGTACGTTTACTTTTTACCCTTATTTCTGCTTTAAATTCTTGTTATCTATGATATTAACATTAAAAACAACATTTCCTCATCAATATTAACGTTGGATCATGGATAATGGATCTCATTTCTACGGGAATATTTTTACTTTCGTAAAATTATACTAAAACGTGAAAACCAAAGTTTTTTTTTCATTTTTACTGTATTTATTTCAGTATACTCGTGCATACAGTTTATTGGTATATGGCTGATAAGAACAAGTAATACAAAAAACAAGATTTTATATTTTTGATAGTAAAACAATTCTTTTATTATTATCAAAATACACAGAAATAAATGTATTACAAATTTTAATTTATAAACATTTAGAATAGATTACAGTTTTAGTGAGAATAGAAGCAAAAGGTTTCAACACGGCATAATACCCCATAAATAAATCACTGTAATTCCAATTGTGAAATAATACAAAGAAATCAATTTTTTTTTGGCGCTCGCCGGGATTTGAAAACGTGACCTACGTATTGCTAGTTGAGGCCCTCAACCACGGCGTCCGAAGAAGAAGACTTAAAAAAATTCGAAAACCTTGTGTTTGAAAACCACAGGTTTGCGTTTCACGGCTACGCTTTGGCTACGCTGTTACACGCTGAGAGTAATGAATCGTTACGTGGCCGCTCTACGATATCCACTTGGCCGCTATGACCGCTCTACGCTTAGCGGCGTGGTACTAGATGAATACGTATTAGGCTACGTCGTCGAACTATCATTATTTTACCTTACGCTTTTATAAATTGATTTCACAAGTACTAAGGATAGAAACGTGGTGAAGAAAACTGCGTTTCGGGTACTGAATGCACGATGAGTTGTTATCAAAGAAGTCTTGAAGATTTTTATTCCTACATTATATAATTTGTTAACTTTTTTACTGCATTTAATTATTTCTGTAAAATGATCATCATTTTGAGCTCGTGGAGTTGTTGAATGCATGGTTTGGATTAATTTCACGAGGAGGCGCGTTGTCAATAAACATTTATCTAAAGCCGTTTAAAGTGACGTGGATTCAAATTTGTTTTCTCTCTCTAAGATAGGGTTTTTCAAAAGATGGGCGGGGGCCACAAATCGCAAATGAAAAAAGCTATGTTATTGTCAAACCGTGTAAGTTGAAAGCAGCTGACATCTTCTTGGACCAGAAAGTTAACAATAATTGCATCACATTCCACACTCTGACAATATAAAAAAAATGAGACAACACATATTGTACAATACTCTTTATTTTCAGCTATAAAAACGAAGTAGCAAAAAAGTTTAATAATTCTAGCGATTTATTCTATACGATTTTCAATGTTAAGCTAAGAATTGGAAACCTCTTGAAAACTTCATCTATCACATTGAAATAATTAACTAGGTATCACAAATCTAAGTAGTTTTTTATATGACTTTGACATAAATTTTAAAAGCAATAAATTAAGCTTTGATAATAATCAACAGTTTTTTTTATAACCTGATCTCAACCTAAAATAAGCTGTGTAGGAGTGCGAAATCTGTTTTTGGTAGAAAGGAGGAGTGACATAAATAAGTTTGGGAACCCCTGATCCAAGACATGACAATATATGCTGTATACGAATTTGTTTACAAATTATTACTATGATAAAAAATTCAGTCGTATTTGTACTCGATGGAATTTATGGCGATATTTTACGGTCAATTATCGATTAACAAGAGAGGTCATGTTAATTAACTCCGTACGTTAATTAGTCGATATAAGCGATCTTATATATTATATATCGTACACACTTTCGAGAAAATATTATTTTATCTATCGGAAAAACTTACCTTGTATAAGTTTCGTACTCTAAATGTAAAAGCTGTAATGTCTAAAGTAATAACATCATGCACACGAGTATACACTCTCAATACATAGCGTATCACATCGCACCTAATCCAATATTCCCTTGCCACTAGGTATGGCAGTATTCCTGTTTTATTTTCCCCATCAAATAAAACAATATGGCGACGAAGGGAAGGATCTGTTTCGGCGCGCAAAGAAAATGCCGTGAGATTGTGACGGGAATAATAAAAAGGAGAATGGGGATGAGAAACAGGGAAGAAAATGCTGGGTATTTTGTATTACCTTATTTTGTCTGAATTTAAGCTGTATTTTACGATTTTGTGAGCATTGTACAAATTAAAATCATATGAAAACCTTTTATATATTTGAAAATAAGAAGTCTGTTAGATTCTAGATCCGTTATAAAGTGGCATAAGAAGTCTAAAATCAAGTTTTTCAATTTTCAAAGTTGCGCCATCTCTTAAAATACGTGTTTGCGCGCGTGGGGGTGCAAGAGTGCCAACTAGACGACAGAATGAATTGTCATCGACAATAAGTCTTCAGCTATATGTCGAGAAGCGGGGTAATTTCCACTTCTAAGGTTCCATTTCATTCATTCATGTATTCATTCAATCAAGAAAACAAAATCGAAACTCAAATAATGATTAAAAAATTACGTCAGCACAGGTAAGTCACCCAGTGAGGCCAAAATTACTGGATAGCTATGAAATGAAAACAAATATTGTATCAAAATAAAAAAATTTAAAAAATGTATTTGTAAATAACATTCTTTCCGTTCAGCTTTTATTTTGAAAACATAAAAATATTTTTTTTCCATTCTAATTTGTAGATTAAATTTTTAAAATATGACATTCCAAGTACACTGAAGCTTTTGTAATAAAATGAACCAGTTTTTCAACAACATGATTATTTAAAAAAAGTTGTGACGGACATTGTGTAGCAGTTTATACGGTTAACTGAAATTTCAAAGTTTCATTTCTCACGATTGATATAACATATCAGATTAAAAATAGTTGCGTTGACCTAAAAAATCTGTTATAAATTAAATTTCAAATAGTGATCAACACAAACAAGATGTTTTCTTTCGTATTTTCCAACGCCAGCGTCCATTATTCCGCATAGGTCTCGAGTCTTAAAAGGAACATATTTTATTCTATCGGAGTTCGCAGGAGGCTTGAAAGAGGCTGTATTTCACATATTTGCTTAGAGCCTGCTAGAGCCTGTGCACGTGACCTCTTGCTGGAGGTCTTAGCTCTGTAGGAAAAGCCACGGACGTGTTGGTGTTGCAAAGTGTTTGCGGGCGTGTTGTCTTTCATTTGAATGACTAGATTTTTTGCTTTACCAATTTGAAAGTTTTAAAGGCGAGTGATTGCTTGAACATTGAAAACTGGCCATGCTTTCGAAAGTGTTTTAAACAAACTATAAATATTTTTACGTAAATAATGTTCAGACAAGTACTTAATTTGTTGTGCAATGGTAATTTGTTTGAATGACTTTAAGAAGAATTATATTGTAGAAAGCATTTTCCGATATGATTCTAGTAAGAACAAGTAAATATGTTTAAACATTTTACAAAACTTGGTCGGAGAGGTCGCCGCTAGTTCAAATCCAGGAGTGCGCAAGTACATTTTATTTGATTGAATTGTGCTTTTTCACGCGTTCCGCATTATAAGGTTTATTCGCGGCATGTTCCAAAGTTAAAGAAACTCTAAGTATCGCCCTGGTGTGAGAATTGAAACATTGCTTGAAATGGCTTTATCCACTTTAATTTCAGCCTATGTAGATATACCATAGTTTGAGGAAAAAATGTACCAGTTGAATGAAGATGGCCGTGAAACCAAATGATAATTAATGAAAGTCTAAATAAATCATTATAATGGAAGTACAAAAATATTCAAATGTAAATAATAAATACATCTATGTTCAAATGTCTTTTCAACTATTCTCTTTGGTGTGATTCAGGATTGAACCTTCCTACCCAGGAATTGAAGTCTACAACTCTACCAACTGAGCCAAATCCCGATTGGATAAGACCGACATTTATTAAGTATATCAACTGGTGTAATGTCATCGAATTTAAGAAAAATGTGTATATTTCAGCACGCGTGTGTGTTACCACTAATGAAATATTGCATTATCATCGACAACGAGTCTATCTGTCAGGTTTCAGCTGGATCGAATGTCAGGAAGAGGGTTAATTTCCACTTTCAAGATTTACATTCATTCACCAAAATAAAAGTAATATTAAAATAGATGTTTTTTTTTAAATCCCCCTCAATTTTTCAGCCTTACAAAAATTCATTAAATATATATTATAAGTTGTGTTTTCCCACTAGTTCCGGCAAACAAAATCTTATGCAGAATAACATAAAAAAATCTTACCTCTTTTATGAAGTTCTTCGCGGCCAGGATGAGTGCTTCCCAAGACGGGGGCCGCGGGCGGCGGAGGAGCGGGCGGAAGCTGCAGGTGCGCCGCAGGCGGGGCCGCGCCGTACCAGGCCCAACCGCCGACCCCGACCCCCGCTTGACCCGCAGCGTTGAACATGCGCAGCTTGTCGTACACGCTGTCACCCGTTGACGTGGGGCCGGATTGCTGCTCTTTTTGAGAGGCCAGGTTTCGGAGGACGCGGTTGATTGAGGATACCTGGAGAAAGACATGGAGATGTTTTTATAATGTTGAGAACCACTGGAAAAGAACCTACGCGTTCCATAAATTGGAAACAATTATTCAAATGTGAGGAAAGTTTAATCTCTTGGTAACAACGGTTCACCTGACATTACGTAGAAAGATATTTAAGAATAGTCGCTACTACAAAAATTCATATGTTACTTTGTTGTAATATTAATTTCTTATAATTAAATCATAATATGTAAATGAAATCCTCAGCACGGGAGATCCCATTGAGGATATCATTATCTCTATATGTTACCAAGAAAATAAGACAAAAAATCATTATCATTATTACACGGATTCAACACATTTTTGTCTATGGAACAAACGGCAAAATTTTGTGTAATTTGTTGGCAAATAAGTGTACATTTCATAGCTTCATAACTCACGACAAAAATGAGAAACAGTTGCGTTTACCTAGAAATCCAAGAATTTTCATTTCTTTTTATGACACTTTCATCCTTGAGGATGCTGTGCGGAGGGATTTTTAAGGAAATAAAGGACAAGAAGTACTGGGAAGGAAATAGGTATGAGGAGTGGGTAGGAATCTAGTAGTGAATGTGTCTAGAAGTGACGAACGAATAAATCCATTTCTCCCAGTGCGATAGGTCGATAGAGTTCTGCTGGAGTGGTCAAAGAGTCTCCACGCAGTAGGTGGGCAGACGCATAACCTAGATAAACCTCACCCCATGAAACCACCTGAGGTGGAAGTGTTGATTATCCATTGAATGGTTCCCGGGGTGGCGGTGTCCCAACACGAAGTATTTTTTTTTTCAAACATTAAAAACATCTCAATTCGAAATTTAATCAATGTTCGTAGCTGATGTACGACGTTGTATCCTTTTCGACAATTAAACTTAATTTGTAACAACATTATCCCCTAACTAAATTAATTCAGCCACCATAAATAACATATTTATACCCTGCTTTCAAATATGTAATTAAAACTTTGGTATAATATTTATTTGTGTGCTGGTGGGTCTTCCCTGAATTCGAGTACAGCGGCACTACTAGTAATAGGCTTTTCTCTTTAATCCTAATGTTTCACTAATGGAAGATTATCCCCGCGCGGAACACTACTGTAAAAGCGAGGGGAATTATTTTTACAGCGCTGTAACAACACTGCGATGTCAAGATTGAAATACATTATAGGAAAATAGAATTTCACGAATTAAAGTTTTAATAATTAAATGATTCTTAAACGAAATATGTGAAACAGAAAAGACAGAAAAAGATTCAGTTCCATCTAGGAATTGAACCCAGGACCTCTTTCTTGCCCGGGAAGTGCTGATCCAATTCAACCACATTAATTTCGAATAAGTTTAAAGAGTATCCTTCAACGACTGATTTTTTTCTGTCTTTTCTGTTTCAAGTCTTTCTTTTGATAGTCATTAATGCTGTCTTCAATAATAAAATAGTACAATTTAAGGTTTTACTCATTAATATATTCTTCTATAAATATAACTTTTTTTTTGCCAACTGGTTTCGCTCGTTATGAATTTTTGTATGCATAATATTTCTGCCTACGCTCCTACAGTAAATTTTAGCACAAACCTACCGAAATGGTTGAGAAAAAGTATGACAACATTTGCAAGTTTTTTGTCGCCATTATTAAATTCCATATGCCGATTAGGAACACAAGACAAAATTTAACATTCTTCTGCAATACATACACAACCAACTATCAGACACACTCACTAACCAATAGAATGCTGATCCTGCAAGATTGGGGGGGGGGGGTCTAAAATATATAAATAATTAATCGTCTAGCATTATTTAAGAGAGTAATATTATATAGAGGAACAAAAAAAATAATTTACGCCTATTGTAATGATTTTTTACTTTTACAATAGTACTGCAATAGCATAGTTAGTAATGTCGCCAGAATTTCAAAAGATTTCGAATCATGGATGCGGTAATAATCTTCTTTCACGTGAATATATATTAATGTGAAAACGTCTAAAGCACTCCCATACTAAGGTCCCGAAAGAGTTAACGATGAAACGATTTTGTTGTTCTCAAATATTTAAATAGTTTACTGATCTAATATGTTTACACAAAATAATTCACGGCCATCTTGATGCTGCATTATTTCTTAGAAATATTGAAATAAATGTTCCCAATTCACATTGTTTAAGACGTCGTAGCATGTTTCACCAGAATGCATTTGAAATAATATCGCCTATTTTATACCTCTGACCCAATTTTTTCAATTTTATGATAAGATACAGTGTGCTGAAGTAAACATTTTCATTGATAATTTATTCGGATTCCAAAAAAATGGTCTGCTGTCGCTAAAAAATATGTTACGCTTGTAATGTTATGTTATGTCTCTATTTATGTCTCTTTTGACTTTTTTGTAATACTTATAATTTCATTGAGCTTTCATATGATAATGTATATAAAGCAAAATAATGTATCCTATGTCTGAGTAGGTTTTTATAATTGTTGTACCTATTTGTGTATTAAGTAAGTTTTTGTAACTGGATTATTCTCCCAAGGATTGGCCCAAGGGTTGTGGTGCTATGTGGAATGTATACTCTATAAATAGACCATGCTTACGTGATCGTGCGCTTATGTCATCCAGCGGGGAGGGGGGGGGGTTAGATAGTCAGTGGTAACGGGGCAACGAAAATGGTTACATTAATTATTCGTTATACGTCATCATATAGATCTTGAGCTGTTCTAAAAATAAGTTGAGCCGAAAAATATTCAAGCTGTCGAGTCGAAAATTGTGCCGAGTGACAGTTGACAAAACGTTATAAAATTGCCTGTTTCTGATAATATAAGTATATTTCACTACCCTGTATTATATTTTATGAATAAATACGTTCATGAAAAAGTCAGTTTCATTTTACGCTACCTCCTTCTTTAGCCAACGTTTCCAAATTACACATCTGCCCTGATGATGAACACTGCAGTGCTGTCCAAAATGTTGGCTAAAGAAGGAGGTAGCGCAACACGGCATAATAACTCAAGAATAAATCACTATGGTAGAGTTAAGATTTATTGCCTATTAATATTTAATATAATTTAACATCCAATTTGATAAGGTATAATTTATATATATTATCAGCTGTCAATTTCAAATAATTATTACCAAAAAGCGATTGGTAGCCCAAAGTGCTTAATTTATTCTTGAACCCAAACGTCAGGCATTTTTCCGAGTGAGCGCTTCGTAGGTCAACGCATCAACACCCGCCATTTTAGGCTGCGTGAAATAATAATACCGGATATTGCGAAGGCTTCGGCGGGATCGTATCAGAGTTGCCATGGCGACGGATGTAGCCGCGCCGGGCGCATGCGCATGAGTAAAGGGGGTCCCTTCCGGAAAAACAACCAGTGATTTTCACCGGGGGTGGAAATGTGGTTGGGGTGCACAGTCTGATTGGAAAGGCAAGACGGCTTTGTAGACAAGTTGCGCTTGGAATTTTATTCAGATCTGTTGAATAAAATAATGCTCAAATGAAAATAATGGAATATTAGCAGAAAAAGACGGCGTTTTGTTACCTTCATCAAACTATGACGGAAAAAAATTGATGATGATTATATTATAAATATTCAGTAAATACCAAGTTAGTTAAAATGTTATTTAGAATAATCTGAGCTCATTTACGACCAGAATGTATACGATTTCTATTAGAGCGTTATTTGATAAGTTCATTTTATCCAAGTCCATAATCTAAATGGATAGTCAATGTCAAATTAGCTCAGTGGTAATGGCACTTCCCCGGCAAGAAAGAGGTCCTAGGTTCATTTCCTGGACGTGACTGAATCTTTTTCTATTCCACATCTTTAGTTTGAGAGTATTTGATAATGTTTTCGCCCACCTCACAATGCTGTCCAACCCCATACCTGTACTGACATGGTTGCTCTTGTGAGATGTCACATAAAAATAACACAACCTTGCAATGATGAGTTCTCGCGTAATTATAATTGTGTAGCTATTTTTATGCAATGATTTTTTCCATCACTATATCATTTCCAAGATGGGCCGTATTTTTTTTTAAATTATACATGCGTAACAAGGACGAAACCGGGTAGTAAACACTTGCATGCAGTGAGTTACTAATATGTTCTATTAAATATTTTTCAATATATGCATAAAAAGAGGCTTATTTTATCGGTGAAGCCTGCGCAATATTACATGCATTTTTGTTTGCTAATAATACAACCGAAATAAATCACATTTATTCACTCAATGCTGTTACATTATTAACAAAGCACCGAAATCATAATATTATTGACACTGCCATTATTTATTTTAATAACATCTTGAAATTTTAATTCATGCAACCTTTAGCAAAAAAAATGTGTCCGTATTCATAATAGTAGCAGTAATAATTTTTTTCTGTTTCATATACAGTTTTAATAAGCCGGCGAATTTGAAAAAGGAATGAAAAGAATTTTGGAAAAAAATACGCCAGGTGAGGGATGCGGTCGGATGGTTCTGAATGGACACAAATATTATTATTAGGTAGGTACTACAAATTTGCCGCGCAAAAAATGTTCTCGCTATTAAACTGGGTGACTCAAAACGAACACAATTCACTGAAATGTTATCTAAGTTATGTTAATTGATGATTCGTTTTTACTTTTGAACTGGCAGTTGCTACCCGGTTTCACTCGTGTTTCAACACAATTTTATAAATTTAATATTTTAAGGCCTGCAACTAACTTGTAGTGAAAGTGAAGTAGCGAGCTGTAAACTAAAAAATAAAACTAGAAATTTTTGAAAAAATATAAAATACGCAAATTTCATGACGCCAGAGATCTTTCAGGTGTTTTTTGTAAAACATACCAAGAAATTTTCGGCTTTTGCTAATTTATTAAGAATCTCTTCAAACTATAGGTAATCCGGTTAAAACGAGATTGCAGGACTTTAACTAATGAATTTACAGGTTAACTGATAAAATTTTAGTAAATACATGTACAGTAATATATTCGAAATTTATCAGGAAACCTGTTAATGCGTGTTAAAGGCCTGCAATCCTGTTATAAACCAGATTAGCAATAATTTGTAGAGATTCTTAATAAATTAGCAGTACTCGTTTTTCTCCGTGTACGATAATAAATATTTGAAATTATATTCGGTTTTATTTATCGGAGGTTGGTTATCATCAGGTTAGTTTTCACACTATTTTAAAGACATGGCGTGTTGATTGAGAGGTTGCCAAATTGCAAAAACTGGCTACATTACGCAACCAGTGCAAAGTATCCTTGAAGTGATTGATTCATTAACCGGCAATGTCTAAAGCTGACCAAATATGTTTTAAGACGTTGATGCATTTCAAAGTTTCCTTTACTATGATTCGGACGATCCCAGTGAGGATATCATTATATCTCTTTGTTAAAAAAATGAAAAACTTATTATTATTTTGTTGTTATTTTATTATTATTATTTGAGCATCTCTGAACACTCTGTAGCCGTATAAGCAAAAATACCGTCCCCTACATGAGAACAACACAGACGTATTCTAGAGATGTCAATACATTATCCGATATAATCCCACTTGAGATCGAAAGTACTAATACTTGTCTATGCTCCCGTCTAGTCCTACCTTGTCTCTGGATCAATATCGGTATGTTCGGTGTGACTGGCGGACAATGACGTGACATGTCACGACAATGTCGATTCGCCTTTGTTACATCACTATGGTCAGAATTGAAGTGCTTGCTGTGAAAGTGAAATGCGTCGGGATTTAAAAGGGCATTGTTGTGAAATTATACGTTTTGTTGTGGTCATGAATTAATGTGTCAAGAATGTTGAGAACTTACATTTTACAGGACGGATAATCTTAATCTTAAATTGTAAGAAAAATGAAATTCGTCCAATGTTGCACAAAATAATTACAAATTTACAAATTGCTATTCAAGAAAATTAGTATTATTTGGGTACAAAAATTAAATTAAAAAAAAAAAAACACTAAATTCAATCCTCTGTCTGTAACTGCGGTTCAAAGACCTGAAGAACTTTTGCTTTCAGTTTAAGTTTAATTTTCAAAATTGGAAGTGTTTGTGTGGAGAATTCTATAAAGTACCTACCAACATATAATATAAAATTATTAAATGAACAATTAAAATAATTGCCATTTTCAAAATTGAAATTGATTTTTTAAGACTTTTCCAATAAGAGACAGATAAATTTGACGTTCAACACTTCTAAAGCTCTAACGCCGAACGACTGGAAACTATCGAATCTGATCCCCTAATAATAGGAACACATAGTACAACAAACAACACAATAAGTTCTTTGTGGGCGTGATCCAAATATTTGCATAATGGAGGCTTAAGTTTCCAGTACGAAATTGCGTTTAAAAAATTCAAATGAAATCTACGATGGCAGGTGAGTATAAGTGAGACGGAGCGCTGGGCTATTGAGCTAAATGAAACATTTGTTTTCCATTTAAATTTGTATGGACGTCACTCCTAGTGTTATTCTATATTTTATGGTGGAACATGTATTAAGGCGAGATATTAATTCGCAATAGTGCCTCTGTGACTATCATGTGGGTTTTTACGGGCTTTTTTATGTGAAACCGCACAAGAGTCCCAACTGCTCCCAACCAGTAAGACTATGGCATTCCCAATTGGGGTATGTGGTGAGGTTGATGGTAATGAGGATGGAAAGGTGATGGGGAAGTACCTAGATATTCAGATCTAGTCACCAAACAGAGCTCAAGTAAAAAAAAAAAAAACAATCTCACGATGTTATTCTTTCCTTTCTTAATGTTATTCATAGGTACCAACGTGTACGCCTCACAGATTTAATTTTTACCATTCGGATGACTTTATTCCTTCTACTGCTTATCTGTGCATTCACAAAATTTGGTGATTTTTTACAAAAAAGGCGCTATACAAATCATCCAAATATATTATGTAATTATTCAATTTTATCATTTATTTTACTATTTAAGTTGTCTATTATGCTTCATTTAAATTAAGTCAAAGGTTACAACTTCTATGCCCATCGTACCGTAGTACCAAAGCTCACGTTTTCAGTCCATCCGAATCAAACAGATTCCATTCAATCTGATACGAATACCAAAACATATTTAATAAAACATTTTTTCATAAATAAATAATAATGTTGAAACGCACAGAAGGTCTGGCGATATTTCTAAGGCCAAAATAACAAATGGCCCGGTCAAAATGAACCCGAATAATCCAATAAAAGAAATACCGCTTCGCTGGACCCATTTTACTCCTAAATTATTTAGAAAATATGTTATTTGTTATGAAATGAAAAGAGATTTCATCACAATGGAAGTTGAACGCCGGCCAATGTCCAATGGCCGACAAAAAATGAATATTTCGGATTGAATTAAATAAATTTACAAGCCGAAGATTATGTTATTGAAATCTATTAAAATGAGAATAGCGTTATTATATTTTTGCGTACAGATAAGATCAATTGATTTAAATAATTTTTGATTTCTACAAATACATATTATTTATAAGAAACGCTGTACTGTAAATTAACGTAAAGCAGAAAATCTGCTCTTATGAATGGAAAATACATATTTTTTATAAGAAACGTTGTACTGGAAATTAACGTAAAGCAGAAAATCTGCTCTTTTGAAAGTACGTCATTACTCGAACATTGAGCTCTGGTGTCACGAAATTTGCACCCTTTTATATATTTTAATCTTGAAATGTCAGATCCATCACGAGCTATGGAGCTTGTGATTGAATTAACATTGTTAATTCTGGTTTGTTAAAAATATGTTTAAATTATTGGTCAAATACGGGACTGCAGGCACCTCCCTGATAAGCTTTTAGTGAATTCGTAATAATATCAGAACACGTATTCCTGCGTCTGCGTTTGTCTTTATAATAATTGTTCATTAAAATGTTTTTGAAAAGCATTTTTATGAACACGTGTTCCTACATCGTGACAAAACATTGGTATTTTACTAAACATTTATCAGGATGTCATTCATTGGATGGGTGACGAATAAATTTGCAATATTTTAATAAGTCTTCTTGACTTGAATTTGACTATTTTCAGTGGTGTTTTTTTTACCCCACTGGTAGTTTATTATATTTCGCTACACTTGTTTTATCATAAATGTAAAAATTATAGAAGAAAGCCAAAAAAGCATTTGCATTTCACAATAAATCGTACAATATTTTTCAAATGCGTTACCTTACATAGCTAATAAAGGTTTATTTATTTAATCAAATCCCTATTACATCCAAAAATAAAAAAGTAGGTTTCTATCACGTGTTTAACAACCAACACCTGAACAAACAAAATTCAGATCCTGAACCAATTCGACAGAAAGACGTTCGAATTAGTTGAAAAACCGACCAATGAATAGATTCGAAAGTACCTTTAGATAGCAGAAAAACCGATCGGAACTAATTCAAATAACGATTCGCGTTCCATTTTCGAATAAAGGAACGTTACCGGCGGCAAATTAAATAAACTCCGCGCACGCGCGCACAATAAATACCGAACCTCTTTTTCCCTCAATTTTTGAATAAAGAACGTACCTCCTTTCCCGCCATTTTAGAATACGGAATGCGCATCTGTACTAGGGATGTGCAAGCTTCGAATTTAATTTCAATTCGTGTTAAAAGTAAATATTATTAAATACCTACCAATGACATGGTTTTTTATAATGTTATGGCTGTAATTTTTTTTTTACTGTACCTACCAACCATAAGTTAATGTATCTACAGATGAGTGGTGAAAAGAGGAATTTTCTCGAAACATTTTCGGCAAATGTGTAAAACATTACACAATTTTTTGCCAACTTTCGGAAATAAGGCAGATTTGCATTTTGCATTATAATAAGAATAATTGTCGGAAATTTTATGTAGCGTCACTTGCCTAGAACAAACAAACTTGAAGGGTAAAAGTCATAAACAATTAACAAAGCGATTAATAAAAAAATACTTGGTTTAACCAAATGAATCATTGTATCTATGTATAGCAAATAAAAATATTAAATTAAATGGCATTTTCAGATAACATTTATGTGTTTTGCAGATTTACATGCAATTAAATGTAGTCGGGGGCTTCGCTACTGCAGATATTGGGGATACAACCCTTACAAAGACTCAACTGCTCAAGACTGTCTGGAGCCAATTGGGGTAATTTGTGAGGTTGAAGGTAGTGGGGAGGGGAAAGAGTTGAGGAAGAGGAAATTGGAGGAGAACCTGGCTAGTCATCTGGTCACCAAGTACGGCTAAAGCCATTTCAAGCCATGTTTCAATTCTGAAGGGTGGTCTTACACCAGGGCGATACTGAGAATATCTTCCACTATGGAACGTACCACAAGTATACAATATGTTATTTTAAATGTATGAATTGTCAAATAAAATGTAGTCGAATTGCTAGTCGAAAGCCTCCCCTCTCGACTATGGAGGTCGCATATATACAGGTTCATATATCTGAACGTTTGAAGATCAGCAAATTTTGCCAAAGAAAATATTGCATAAAAAATAAAGATCTCTTAATGTCTTTGCAAAATAATAATTTTAAAATTCGAATCTCTGTTTTATTTGGAGCGCCCCCATCTATTTCCCCCCTCATCTATGGCGGATATTTTTTAAATTTATTCGGCTCTATCTGATTGGTTGAAAATCTGTCATGGCCAGAGATTGCCTCCCGTCTGTTGGTTAACCCCAAGAATTTAAAAACGGAATTATTTTCAAAGGAACACGAGATTTCAGCGGTTTCAACCGCACAAAAAAGTATTTAAAAAGAGTTACAAATGCATCGGTTTCTTTTGTTGACAGATTAAAAAAGACAGATAAACGCTCACAATGTTTGTCTGGAATTTAAGTTCATAAATTGAACACTAAAACTACTAACAAAATAAAATTATGAACAAAAATTAATAAAAAAAACTTTTTAACACAAATTTTTCACTTGAAATACCTACGTAAAATTTGCATCAATAATTATTATTTTCGTAAAATTGTGTTTTCGATAGATTTGTTTAATGCAATTCAAATTGCGCAAGTACACCAAGTTTTAGTAATAAACAAAAAATATAATTTGTAGTTTAAAATATGCATTATGTGAAATATTAAGGAAATGGGATTTTTATATAAATTTTTGCAATATCATGACAAAATAAGTACCAGCATAAAATTTTTACTTTTGGAAAATTTTCACAGATTTTTTTTCCTAAAAATATTGATCAATAGATGTCCATTTTTTAACAACAGTTCAAACATTTAACGCATCTGAGTTCGATCGATGTAAAGCGGGGAGGGTTTGCACGTCGGGTGAACATTAAACATTTACTATGCACCGCAAATTTGAGTCGAGGGCGACCAGACACAGTTTACAATATAATAGGCCTGCGGTAGATGGCGCAACAATAGAATAATTCAAAATAAGAACCATTGGAACGGATGAGCGGTTTTGAATCCCGCCAAATTATTTTGCTGGAATTAAAATATCTGGTCATTTGGTCGTTTTTTCTACATTGTTTGCATGGAAATTTTTTCGACGAATTAATTTTGGATCAACGAATGGGATTTACATTTTAATATGCTATCGCGGGGTTATTTTTTGTAAGGGTGTCGAAAGTTAATTTGACGTTTATGATTGCATCAATTCACACACCTTTTTACATAATACACAATTTCTTGATTGGTCAAATTTAAATATTAAAGTTTTAAGCGTTAGAATCATCGAAATTTTACGTTGAACGCAAGGAAATCTATTTAATTAGTTGGTTCATTGATAAGCTGCCATTTAAGAGGTCAATTTTTCCGCACTATAGCCTGGTCGAATTTAAAAATCAAAATCGCTTCCGTTGAGGTCACTCCACCGGAATTCATCGATTAGTTCCTCACTGACTCGCAAGGGGCGCCCGTCACCGGTTCGGGGGAAATTTTAAATTATCCTTTGTCGCTCGTTTGAATTTGGAACCGCCGATTACCGCGCTCGAGTTGGCGCGAAAAATACAAATTTTCGAATGTGGAACGATTAAAAGGCGCGAAACAGCATCGCCTAAAGAAATACACTGAGAAATTAGGTGCTTAAATATAAAATGGAGAAATACATTTGACTATGTTTTTTATTGGGTTACTAAAAAAAAAGAGAAGTATTGAGACAACCCGGCTTCGAAATGAAAAGAAAAATGTAGGCAAATCCCCTAAAACAATTACAAAAATTATCAATTTTACTACCCTGGATTTACATGGAAAATGCATCATATTTTTCACTAAGCAAAATCTCACTGTTTGAGAGTATTTATAAAAAGACCAAAAGATTTCCTGCCTTATGGTGAAGATATATGAAAAAAATACTGAAGGTTTTAAAGTGTTTTTTTTTTTGCCATTAAATAACTGATTTTAAGAATCTATACTACATTTAATGCAATATCTCTTTATTTTTAAGAAAACCATTGCATATAGAAAGTAACCCCGTTTTGTGGAAACATGTTTTCGGATTTCAAAATGGCTGCTGATCGGTTTGGGAATATAACTTAACTGGATTGCCGCGAAAATTGATGAAAGGGGCGGGAGATTTTGATTTTAAAATTGTCTTACGCGTGGCGCTCTGGTGGTGAAAAGCTGAACAATGGAACGATGCGGTATTTGAATTCCTAACGCTGTTGCATTATTCTATTTTCAAATTTGAATGATAATACCGTGGATCTTACCCAATTAAACGGGTTTTGCGGCTGACATTACAATTAGGATTATAATTATGTGTAACCTACAAAGTAGGAAGGTATTAAACGTAAAAAATAAAAGAATGCTTCATGATCTACTAAGATGGAAAAAGAGGAAATTCAGTTTGCACGGAAAAAAAATCTATGCATTTAAAATATAGATTTAACGGTTCCATGATAACTCAACACAGTGACAATTCAACACACTTTTAAAAAGTCATATAAAGTCAATAGAAACGATGTTTTTTTTTACCTAACCTAACCTAACCTACATAACCCAGTTAATAGAGTTTTCGTTTCATCACTTTCCATGACTTCATATAACTTTTTAAAGATGTGATGAATTATCATTGTGATGATTTATCCGGTTACCAGATTTAACACCTAATAGCTATAATCGCTTTCTATAGGGCAAGTGGATTCTTCAATAGTGACCAGCTGCTAACCCTGTAACCAAGTAAGTCCAGCAATTGAATTTGGAAGCCATCTCTGGGCTGGAGCCACAAAATACTTGATAAATCTACTTGCTTCTGCGCAAAGAAGAACAGTCATCGATAATCCCCTTGTAAACAGACCGATTGCCACTCTATTGCACAGAAGAAATACTGAGTCTGTTCTACAGGTATTTTGATGGAGCCTGCTCTAAGAAGCTACACCATTGATGCCCTGTGTACCTCTAACCTAACCTTCCTCACAATATGAAATTATAATGCTTAGCGAGAAAGTCTTTTTTTTAAATCTGGTTTAGTAGATTGAGGTCCAGTTAAAAATAATGAACCTGAACCCGAGAAATTCAAAGCATTTCCATATGATTGTAGGTCAGTAGGTACCTAGGTACTAATGGACATTATAAATAATATTGCAATTTTGAAAAATTTATTAATATGTAATAATCGTTATTTTTTATATCTTTTTTACTATTTCTGAACGCTGACAAACACTACAAACATGCATACCTACTTGTTTCTTATTTAGTAATGGCATTTTCATCCCCTTTGACTATTAAACCGATTCAATTACAGAAACCCTCGCTTTTTAAACGCTCCGGCGCATCCCGCTCTTAAACTATTATCTGGTGCCGTTAATGCCACGCACACGCACGCACGCGGATATACACCACGCATACAACACGCATACAACACGCATATAGCACGCACACAACACGCACCGCCTCGCATATGAACACAAATGATAACTTATAAAACGTTAAATATTAAAATATAAAATATTTTAAAATTCGTTGAAAATTACTAAACATTGTAAACGGCTTAGAAGCAGAAATCTGTGCAGGTCGTTCTCTCTGAAATTTATGCCTAATTTCAATAAGGAGTTAGAGTTTTAAAAAATAATTTTTTTTAGTCATAAAATATGAAAGACGCCCAATATTATTTGTTTCATGTTTCATCGGTTCAACATGAAAAGTAGATTTTTGAGTTGACGAAACCGGTTTGTAAATGTGTAGCTAATTTTATGTCTTGAATATTAATGTATCACTGAAATTCGTGTTTAATCACATTTAAAAAAAAATCATAAAGGCGAATGCTAAATCACAATTTTCGATTAATCTTTACTAATAATAATCGGTTTACCGATTATCAAAAAAATTGCTTTGGATAAATTCAAGTTTCCCTATCGTTTACTTTGAGTAGAATTAAAATAAAATTGTTAATTATTTTATAAATAATATAAGAGTAAACTACTTATTTTTTCATAAGAAATAACGTACAAGAAACAACTTTAAAAAAATACAATTTTATGACTAAGATTATCTGTAACAGTTTCCTCTGATTAACTTTTTTTCTTTCTTATAAAATTGTTCACAAAATAAAATAAAAAAAACACTTTTGTGCTTATATCGACCGTTTCTAGACCCCGTTTGTCATTCGATTTTTATGAATATTACCTATATTCGTGGTGATATAAGGCATTTTAAGAATACACAAATTTTTGGCTCATTTTTTCCTCTTTAAAATTGTTAGAAAACGCTATTTTACATCTTAAAAAAGTTGGTGTGATAAAAACAGATGATAATAGTATATTCTTGTTGATTTTGTGTGTGCTCAAATATAAAAATGTGTAGGTACATACCTATACAAACATAAGAGCGGGCACACACCGGAGGTACCTAGCTACCCGCTACCAGTCCTCGGACAGTTTTATTCAGCGAAATCACTTAAGCGTGCATTACGATTCGTCGATAGACCGGGGGGAAGCGGTCCACTTCGAAAGGTCTTAAGTCCCCCCAGGAATGAGGCACTTACGACCTTCCGCCGCCCAACCGTGCCATGTCTGGGTTTGGTCATACATGAAATGTGTTGCATGTGGAGGGGGGACTTTATACCATGGCCGTCTCGCTCGCACTTGGAGAAGAACGCGACCAGATCTTTGGTTGATATTTGTTTTATTTTTTGAATTTAGAATTTCGTACAACTGGTTTTGGGTTACCTATGGAATATTGAATCTATATTTTTATCAAGTTCTCTTGTTATTTTTATTAATTTTAACTCTATTTCTGTAGAGAACTAGTTGTGATTTTTAATTCGGTGTAATGATCTGTAGTAGTATTATACGCAGCTTGTAAAGCAAGAATTTCGATAAGCAACTCATAAAAATGGCCAAACTTCACTAAAATACTTTCATAGGTTCTTTATAAATATTGGTTATGTGTAAGCAACGTATGGAGCAAGTATGACCATGGTATCAAAAATTAAGGTGTGTTGAGAGACTACAGGTAGTGGTGAGAGGAAGGAGATGAGAAAGAGGAAGGTGGGGAACTACTTGGATATTCAAATCAGGTCACCAAACACGGCTAAATCCATTTCAATCAAAGTTTCAATTGTTTTTTATTCAAAGTGAATGGTGGTCTTTTGCCAGTGCGATGACAGTATCATTCACTCTGAAACGTGCCGTAAATATACTATGTATTATTTTTATCGAATTAATTGCGAAACAACAACAAACATAAAATTTACTTGCGCACGCCGGGATTTGAACTCCGGTTTACTAGTCGAAAGCTTTGCCCCTCGACTACAGAGGCCGTCAATGAGGTCACCAGGAGATATGCTTTAAATATGCAGCTTCTGCCATGCGTACTTTAAAACTAGATTTTAACGTCAACAAACGATATTAATTGCAAAAGTGATCTTCCATTGATTCCTCCATTATCGGCATTGCCAATCTAGGGAGAATTATTGGCAATTTATCGGTTTATTGTGTCATGTTATTTGCGCACTCTTGCATCGTTAGTAAGCAAGAGTAAAACAATGCCAGGGTTGACAAAGCATTCCCCGGAGGTCGTATCCGATCGCAGTTGTCTACGTCTACCGGGGTACTTTTACGTACCCCGCCTTTAAGAGTTGATGCACTGCGAAGTATTTAATATCTAATATTTATTATGTAGGTACTATTTTTCTTCCCTGCTAACAAAAGTACAAAACTATTAAGTTAGAGAAGCCATTCGATATGAGCCATTATACAGGGTTTTCCAATAAGAGGTGTTATTTTGATATTCAATCGTAAAATATCAATGGTTTCGTTGGTTGTGTGGCACGTTGCGCCGTTTTGTTAAAAGTAAACGTTGTCCAGATCAATACCATCTAATTCTGGCCATAAAAAAATCATTAATCATCTCTCGATAGCGCAATCAATTCACCGTAACTGTTGCTCCAGCCTCATTTTCAAAAAAGTAAGGTCCAATGACTCCGCCGGACTATAAACCGCACCAAACAATCACACGTTGAGAATAGAGAGACTTTTCAACAATACTTCTTGGGTTTTCCGAGCTCCAGATGCGACAATTTTGCTTGTTGACGAAGCCACCGAGGTGGAAATGGGCCTCATCACTCGAGATGATTTGCATTTGATTCACTAAGTGAATTTTAATAATTTCAATGCGTTGTAGAAGCGTGTATCTTACATTTTTATCAATCGCGTAGTTTTTACTTGTCAAATGTCAAAAAATAACAGCTTTAAACGTAACATCTACCGAAATAGAGTGATATTCAAAATAACACTTCTTATTGGAAAACCCTGTACTATATGAGTACAGGCACATCATTTTGACTAGTGCACGTATGAAATACGTCGTATGTATATATTTTTGCACACCGATAATGGTTGAAATTGGTTAGAAATAGTTAGGAATACCCGCTCGCAGTCCCCTCTTACCAATAACCCGCAATAGTCAATATACACTACACTGCTACAAAAGCAAGAATTTCTTTAATATTATTGTACTCTACATAGCTTTTTCCAATGATTTTATTTCATAGAAAATAATAATTTTGGCTGGCGAAACTGCAATGCAAAATTTCAAATTTGAAATGAGAAAACAGTAATTAGATACTTCTGGATCATTTTTGCATACTTGATTTTAAAAATAACATGACAATTCTGTGTAAAGCCCGGGCAACGCCGAGAACTTCAGCTAGTTCTATTATAACATTAATTATGTGTCTACTTGTGTATTTATCAATATTCTTAGTAAATCTGATAGTAAACGCCATGTTATTGATACGATTCGTTTATCTTTAGTGTTTGACAATGCACCTTGGTTTTTTTACAATCTTCGCGAGTCAGGTGTTTTTTTCTAACATTTTTCGTATTAGGTAAAAATGTAATCCGATACTTCTGCTTTGAGATACGCGACTATAAAAGATACTGGTTTTTTTCTGTAAATGAGATAATGAAAACTGACGTAAGAGAAATAATGTTAAATTCCTGAAAAGTTTTTATTACTTCTTTTAGGTCATTTGCTTATATGGCATATTTATATGCAGTCACTAAGCTGTAAATTGTGTAACTAGGTACCTTTACCTAAATATGTAGATATTATACCTATCTACACATTTGATGCAAACGTACCTTTTAGAAGTTCCTTGCATTACACGGAGAGAAAAGAGTAATGCTTTTTTTTATCAAGAAACTGTTTTTTAATGTGACTGCATAACCATTTCAAAATAAAATATTAGTCATTCAGAATATATCTGATCACGTGTTCAAGTAGATTGAAATTATTTTTATACATAAAAACACTTGATCCGAATTCCTCATAATATAATCGTGCTTTACTGATAGTTTTTTTATGAAATTGTCAATTCATTCGTTATAGGCCTCTAGTCCCATTTTTAACAGGAAAACGAATAAATACGACATTTTGATAAATTAACAATATTTCGTATCAGTAAGTTTTCTCCGTGTTTTTACTTATTACTTGAATACCGTAGAAGAGTCCTAACATTCTGGAACTAATGGGACTATGGTCTCTTCTAGGGTAGTTTCACTGTTTTTTTTTACTTGCGAAAAAAGTTAAGAAAAAATTATTCTTAAATTAGGCGCCGTTGACGTTACGCCGGGCAACGGTGGTGACAACCACGAAATTACATAATATGATTGAATATCCATACTCCATGTCATATTGACGTTGTAGCCAGTTGAAACCGATTCAACCTTAGATTCAACGATTAAATCATTTTTAAATCAATAATCATGAATGAAAATATTAATACAAGTATTTTGTACGATTATCATAATCAGAAAAATAAACAATAACTCTTACACACGTTTTTAATGGTACTCACAATTTGTGATAATACTTCATTTGTGTATGTTGTGATGCTGAAGATAGCGGGAAGGGAAAGAGAAGGAAAGAGAAGGAAGGTTGGGTATTACCTGGCAATTCATATCTGGTCACCAAACACAGCTAAAACCATTTCTAGTAATGTTTCGATATTTAATTTAAATATGTATATTCTGAATCATCTATAATCATAAATATTTTTCACTTAGCTACACAATATATTTTGACATAAATAATTTCCGTAGATAAAATTTGATCCTTAGAAACACATTATGAAGTGTAGATAAAATATAAAACATTTCGATCACGACCCTTTTCAAGATAAACATTTAACATCAAGTGCTTTTAAAAACAATTTATTTGTACATAATTAGAGTCTTTGCCCAACCCTGTTTTAGCATACTGAATTACACACTTAAAAAGTAAAAGTGATCCTCCCATGGCTGTCTCTCTTACTCCAATGAAACTACGACCGTGTTTTATTTTATTGACAAAGTAAAAATCAATTGATACATTTCTAGCGGCCGAATTCGTTAAGTCGTCTGGCTTCTAGTTTTAAGTTTTAAGGCGAGACTTTAGTTAATATTGAATTGAACTAAGAGATATTTACCTACTTGAGAGTTTGTATATAGAAAATAAACAATTAGTCGAAGCATTCCAAATTAAATGGTTATTATTGTCCTTTAAAATTAATTGGTCGGATGAAAGTTGTATCTTGAGATTATGAGACGAATTTGGGAGGCGGGAACCATTAATTGAATAACCAACACCTCTGCCAAAGGTCACCTAAAGTGGAATTCTACGTTTGGTGACTTAGCAGGGGTGCCTGGAAGTTTGGCTGATCAGAAGAGACCGGATAAGGAAGCTTAGTTAGTGTTGATATCTCCGGTTTCTTTACCCATAATCGCCTCGCACAGTAGTGGGAGGAATGTACTCATATGTTACTCTTGAACAAACGGATAGCGAGATTCCTACACACCCCTCCAAGTTTTTTCCTCGAAATCTTAAAATACCCTTCACACATTATCCCCAAATATTCTATGTGGATTTGGTTTAAAAGAAATATGAATAATAAAACGTTATTTTGATGATGATATTCCTTGATTCCTAAACGTACGACGAAAGAGAGGATTTTATAAAATTTAAATTAAGCTCTTGAAAAATATCAAAAACTCTTGCCCTTATAACAGCCTATTCTTATTGATGATTGGCCTAATGATAGCCTATCTCACATAACACGGGTAGGTACTAGAAGCAGAAGTAAAAAATAAGATAGACGGATGATCGAGAAAAGATTTCAGAGAGTCAGAAATGAGAATGTATTGCGAATGGGACGAGTAATGGACTGGTAGTGCAAAATAATGCGCAATACCATGAGACAAGTGCTATGCCCAATATGGGTTTAGGGGTTCCATGATAACTCAACACAGTGACAATTCAACACACTTTTAAAAAGTGATATAAAGTCATTAGAAACGATGAAAATTTTTTTTTTTTAACCTAACCTAACCTACATAACCCAATTAATAAAGTTTTTGTTTCATCACTTTCCATGACTTTATATAACTTTTTAAAGATGTGATGAATTATCATTGTGATGATTTATCCGGTTACCGGCTTTAGGGTGTTGATTTAATCGTGGTCGAAAAACTGCTGATCAATGATGTTTGAACCAGTCAGATTTCCAAGGAAAAATATTTGATAATTAATAAACAAATTGTTCACACTGGTTATTAAAAGTGAAGGCGCATATGCTTCCCTTGGGTTGTATTGTTGTACAATACCACGAGTAAGACGATATTAATTTAAAAAAATAATAATATAAAAAATCGGAATTTTAAACATTTTTAACATTCGAGTAAAATCTAGTTATTGTTTGTGTGGTAGAATGAACTTTGAACTCAGTTTTGTTAGTAAGATACTGTACTATCGAGTGTATGTTAAATTTCTGTAAAAACGTTAAATAGGTATGCCACCAGATTAATCGGACAGTATTATATTTGGTGGGCTTCAGCGGCTATAAGCTCATAGTTTGTAGGCTGTTGGCCGTTCATTTGGAAACAATTTAGAACGAAAATAGTTTATAAATTTAATCATTGATGAAGACTCTTAAACGAAAATTTGAAACAGAAAATCAGAAAAAGATTCGGTCGCATCTTGGAATTGAACCCGGAATCTCAGCCTTGCCGGGGTTCGCTCTACCACTGATCCTACCCCTTTCTGTCATATTTAACTGTATCTGAACTACCAACTTCATGATAGTAATTTGTTTTTTGGGTATTGTTGCGCCAACGTTTCGGACGGCAATGTCCACCATCAGGGCAGATGTGGCAGATGTCACACATCTGCCCTGATGATGGACACTGTAATGCTGTCCGAAATGTTGGCTAAAGAAAGAGGAGGCGCAATAAGGCACAATACTCAAAAAAGAAAATAATATAATACTATTAGCCTTGAAAATCTTAAATCATATCTACCAACATCATCTTCATTTTTATTGGCTGTTATTTTTTATATATAAAATTGCCAGACTCTTCATTATTGTGCGACATCGACAAGTAAAAAATATTACAAAAAGTAAAAACTAACCATCACGCCATTTCCCCACCTCATATACGTCTGTTATTATGACTCTTGACATTATATTTGAATTACTTGATCGTGTCTTCTTTAGATAACTCCGATTACTTGCACCATCAACTTCCGCGACTTATATTCTCTTCATCCTTTCTTCGCTCATCTGCTCTACATGCCTAAACCATCTATGCTAACTTTAAATAATCATAGGAATTACGCGTACATCAGTAATACATATTTTCGGATTATTAACACGGTCAAAAACATTTTATTAGTAAGAAAATCATCACTTCGTAAAACTATAATTCCAGAAAATATGATATGTTTAAAGATGACTGATCGGTTGTTTTCAGCAGCGAAAATGAAGTTATTCTCGCTACAAAATCCAAAAATTACGACTCTCATTTTCACGATACATTAACAATGTATCAGCCATTAATAGGACTAACACTGCACTCATAAATTGTAATTGTATTTTCCATTGAACAAATCACCAATACTCGACAATTACCCATGTATGGCAAGGGGTTGAAAAACATGTTATTTCTGCAATACGCGATCGGTTTATTACAAACGGGGGTAGTTCGGTAATCCACACTTCAATTCTGAATAATTACAGGATCCTTTTCAGAAATGCAACCCTTATTTTGTTTACACGAATTTCGTTTGTCAACACTCCAACCTCTCCGGCGAATATCATAATCCGTCATACTTGAACATATGGCGCGATCAGGGGAGCTTTATAAGGGAAATATTATTCTTAATAAACAAATAAAGAAACCCGTAATTTTTACCACAAACTATTAATATTTTGTTAATATTTAACAACCAAAAGAAACTGCGTATACATTTTAATAAATATTTAGGTAAAGAATTTCTTAATAAACATCTAAAAATGGATTTATAAAAACCCTTAATAATAATAACAATAATTGGATAATTTGTATAGCACCGTTTTGTGAAAAATCACCTCAAGAGTGCTGTGAACTATAAATCAAATGATTTATTTGTCTTCTATTTTTTAAAATTAAAATTAAAATATTCATTCTAGACTTGCAAAAAAAGTCAATAGATGTCGGACATTAAGACAAAAATAAGATTATCTTAGACACTGTCTAGATTGCAATTAGCTCAATTTAAATTTAGTTAAAGCGAATAAAAATGTGCGGTGGGAAAAATGAAGATAATGTTGGTAGTTCTTATTCGAAGTATGATACAATTAAATGTGACATGAAAATGAGATAGGGTCCCATTAGCTCAGTTGGTAGAGCGGTGCCCTGGCAAGGCAAGTGTCCTGGGTTCGAGTCCTAGATGTGACCGTAGGTATATTTTTCTGATTCAAATTTTCCTTTAGGAATCGCTAATACTGTCTTCAATAATTAAAGATTTATTTGTAATCTACAAACCGGTTTCGATTTTATTTAAGTTTCATGACACGTCTATATTATTCGTTGATGGATCTTTAAAAAATTGCGTTTTACTAAAAACACAGGTATTTCAACCTACGTCAACACAAAACACATGTTTTTTTTATCTCACAAATTTATATTTAAAACACTTGAAACCGATGAATTTTTGTCTGTTTTCATTTGTTAGTTGTAAACTTCTGGTCTTAATCGCATTGGGACACACTCGTAAGTGCGTTTATTAGCATCAATGACACATAACAATTTTACGGCAAAAGTAAACATGTGTTGTCGAAGGGTTCCCTCGGGGACAGCGAGTGCTTGGGGATGTTTTCCGTGGCGTAAGGGTTGCAATTTGTTAATAGAATGCTGAAGCAATGGAACCAAATCATGATTGATTGAAATGTTAAAAAAAAAATAGATAAAGAAGAAGAAAATTCATCAATTAATATTTGTGATAAAATAACTATTGACGAAGTGAAATATGTGTTTTTTTGTCTCTCGAATCGTGAAATTTGGCTTTATGAATTTTGTAAAGCTCTTTTATTCAGCTATTTAAAAGAATGACCGGATAAATCAACAAAATGATAATTCGTCACATCTTTAAAAATTTATATCAAATCATGGAAAGTGATGAAATAAAAACTTTTTTAACTGGGTTAAGTAGGTTAGGTTAAAAAAAAAATTTTTTCATCGTTTTTAATGACTTCATATCACTTTTTAAATGTGTGTTGAATAATCACTGTGTTGAGTTATCATGGAACCATTTAAAAGTTATCTAGACTAGTTAAAGAAAACAACTTGAGTTCTATCAGGAACTAAAGAGCTTTGAATTATGATTTAATTGCAAGATGTCAAACTGCTGAGATTACATAAGACAATCCTTTTTTTTCAAACTTTATTTCATGTACCTACTATATTTTCTCTGGCTTAATGTGGCTCCTACAATTCGTCTTGAATTGGTGCAAATAGTAAACTATTTTGCTTATCCGCATTGTCCTTTTTAGGTAGCCTGTTTTCAGTGAACGTCCTTGTGTTTTATCTGTGAATATCCTTACTGTATATAATTTTGTTTGAAAATTATTTTAGTAACAGGTTGTTAATTATTGTATGCATAAATATCATCGCATTCAAGGTCAGTATCTATTTCACTGTTCGCCAATTCATTTCCTTTAATATTTAAGTCTTTTTTGAAAATCTATTTAGCATAAGTATTATTCTTATCCCCTAAAAATTGCAACTTATTTTGTTCTTTGTCGTTGCACAAGGACACACACATCAATTATTTAAGAAAGAATTAAATATTTGAAATTATCCTTACTTTGGACACACATTCACGTCCACAACACGTTTCTTTCGGTTTATCTCTTCAGTGCAATTGATAATTTATAAGGTGTATTGCTTAACTAAAAATATTTTATAAAAATGCTTATTTCGTATGCACAGTGCCTAACTCCAGTGTATTAATGAGAATTACAGATTTTTTTAAATATATTCAAATTTTTGGCAATCCGGTTAAAAACGAGAATGCAGGACACTTCCTGATATACTTTAGTATGTTTGTAATAATCTTGCAACACGTGTTTAATGCACCTTCGTTTGTCTTAATAATATATATAATAACGAAATGCGAAAATGTCAATTTATAAACACGTGTTCTGACATCGTGAAAGAACATTGGTATTTTACTTAAAGTTTGTCGGGATACCTATTAATTCATTCGTCAATGACCTGCAGTCCTGTTTTTAACTGGAATACGAATAATTTGAAGAGATTCTCAATAAATTATTAAAGAAATTTAACAGTATGTTTTCTCCGTATAGGTCCCTTTAATGAGAAATAAAATTCAATAAATAAAATTACAGCTTTAAGCTTTATCCATAATAAAAATAATAATTATATCTACACCCTGACTGGACACTTTACAGCGTATAATCATTACACCACCCCCGGACCCAATGAAGGGTGGTTATAGCCAATAAATGTAACAATACTTTTATTATGCCCCTCCAAACTGAAGTACTTTCAAGTTTCCTGAGCTCTAAAAACCAAACAAACGGTAGAGTTTGGTAAATTCATAACTATCCATGCGTTGTTAATTAAATCGGCCATAAAATGAGATTAATTTAACTAACTTAGACATGGTATTATTGGATTAAATGTTGATCGGTAAATACATACAAGTATATACAGAATTGCTGGCAACCTTACTTTGTATCGAAAATCAATAAGTATTATGGAAGATGCCTAATGCCGGCTTAAGGTTTAAGTATTTAGATAGGTAACTACTATGAGGCAATTTTAAATAACGGTTAATACAAAAGGTGAAAATTTAGTTTTATGAAATCTGTGTTGCAGTAGAAAAGAAAAAAGTATCTAATTAAAGAAACAAATTAAATTATATGTGGCAGGTAGGTAATTATTTCAATTTGTTTTTGTAGACAGCTAAATTAATTTGTTTGAATATACAGGGTGTTCGGGGGTAAAGTGCGCTATTTTCGGGAGGTGATTCTACATTATGGTAGAAGTAAAATATAAATAACTTATTTAGAAATTCGAACGTTCATTTTCCCAAACAAAAATATTTTTCCGTAGAAAAATATTTATTTTCCCACTAAATCAATTAATCTTTTTTACCTCAAAACTACCTTAAACATTAGAATTTCGAAAAAAAAAATTTTTTTAACCAAATTTAGCGCACAAAAATTTAACCCCTGAAGTTAGCGCACTTTACCCCCAGATATTAGCTACAATTATTTTTATTAATTATAAATGTTGTAATATAATAACGCTTACGTTCAGGTTACATTGTTAATTATTCGTTAGAACTGATTCTTAGATGATATTTTACGCATACTGCTCAAAATTTCTTCTGATATTTCTGTCATCTATCAAGAACCAAATACACTGCATTCAACTATGTGTATTTTTAAGATAATTTAGTTATTTGTTGGTCGTAATGTTTTGTACTATATTTCAAGATGTCTTGCCAAATACCCAGTAAGCAAGATGTCCTAGCGATATTCAACATTTCTTTCAAACTCCTTCCGGTTTTCTCAGAGAGCGGAAACCGCAGTTCGCTCGTGGCTTCATTTAGGGGAGGAAAAACATAAAGATACCATCCCCTTTCTTATCCACAAGTGGAGGCACTCGGGGTCAAACTGGGAATTGGCAGCGGAATCTGGGGGCGGATTAAATAGGGGCGCTATATACTCTGCCTACACCATACAGTGTACGTGTGCCCTCTATTGATGAGGGAATGTAGGATTTGATGCTGGAATAAAGGAACTACAGATAACTTCGAGATAGAAATAAATGCATTTGGAATTATGTTGCGTAATAAGGCCATGGTCTGTGTAACAAGTGCTACACAATATATTATAATAACATTCACTTCGCAAAAATTCAACTTCATATCCAATAATTGTACTTATTCGTAATGGTACAAATATTTTTTGAGAGGTGGGGTTAAGTTTCTTAACGATTTTTGTAGTTTCAAATGATGTCAAGGCCTTTGTAGTGAAAACTGGATATTAAAAACTCCACAAGTATTATTAATTATTGTTAGGTTGTTTTGGGGACAGTTGATAAATGTCATCTAGTTTATTACTGGTCACAATAAAAAAAACCTTTTACTTGATCACCCCACTAAATAGCCTTATCTAATACGATACCAATTCAGGGTTATTACTGTGAAGGCACGAGGGTAGCAGACTACAGCCATATTCTTCTAAAACCTCCCCCGCAGTATATTCTTCACTGAGGGAGGATGTCGAGATATGTCAAAGGGAATGTGGAGGATTTTCCTCACAAATTGAATGGGATTTTTGAGAGGCCAGGCAGAGGGATGTTTGTGGCTATTTGAAAGAGGTATAAAAAGAATGTTGGGAAATTAAACAAAAATGTTTTCCCAACATATTTAACTCAGAAATCTAATGAGTATATAATGCTAAAGTATTGATATAAATATAAAATGTACACAATAGTAAAAAAAATATTTAATATGCTTTAGTCAGACCATTCAACACGTACAAATTTTAAATATATGTTGTAAATTTAATTTTCATTAATTTCACCGAGTTCTTAGAAGTTATTGTAGAAACAGTTCCAAGTTCCTCAATTTTCACTAGAATCTGTTTCAGAAGCTATAGAACTTTTAAACGATGCGCTTTGGCATTATTAAATTTGCATAGCTTTTATTGTCTAAAAGTTCCAAGTCAAAGTAACTATTTTCAACTAGAAAAGGTAACTTCAATCGAGCTTTGAAATATTCATATTACCGCTTGAAGGTTTTTGGTCGATAAGAATTTTCAGTGTACGCATCCTCATTTCCAACGTGAGCTATGAAGCTGTAAAAGCCCAGAAATCAATCAAATATTAAAAAATAATATTTTTTAAACGTTTAATGAGAAAAAAGATTTTTAAAAAGGGTGTGAACGAAACTGGTTAGCAAAATAGCTAGTGAACATTTTATAAAATGCTTAAATTGTAACAAAATTTGTATCACCATACAAATTAATACACTTTAAATTAAGCTTGTATCATCTATTCCTTTCTCTCACCATTTGTTCATCTCACGAAAGACCGAGACAAAAATGTACAAACCGGCTTTTTATCGACAGAATCGAAATGCGGCCGACAAAAACAGAAAAAGACAAACATGTCGTCTCTCTGTATCGCCGCAAGAAATGCTAAGAGCAAAAGGGATGTGAATATATCAGTCGGTTCGTCTTGTATGGGTACAGCAGACAATCTGATATCTTATACTTGAATTAAAATGGATTCTGATGTGGAATTATTTTATGGCAGGGCGCGAATTGTTCTGCAGAGGTTTGTAAAACTTTTAAGCTTAATGGAACTTTGGAGTTAAGTTTCACTTAAATGTGAGTAAGTACATTTAACATATCTAAATTTGATGTTCGTAACACGAATTTACCCAGTTACATTAGTTAGAAATACCTAATATCTATTCATGAATCAATTTGAAATTTGGCGTGCGCAAGTAATTAAATTTTGTTATTTCGCAATTTATGTAATAAAATTAATATATAGTGATAGATGCATTCAGTACGGCCCTGACGAAAGACAGAATCGAAACAGCGCTTGAAATAGGTTTATGCGTGTTGGGTGACCGGATCTGCATAGTCAGGTAGGTACTTCCCAACCTTCCTCTTTCTTCTCTCCTTCGCCTTCTCACTCTCATCAGCCTCACAACGCATTTCTCCCAATTGGGGATGCCATAGTCTCACTGGCTTCAGATGTTTGGGAACAGTTGGAAGTCTTGTGCCGCATTAGCATATATTATTATTTAAAGACTCGTCTTTAAAGAAATCAGGTTCCAAATTCAAGTCCGGAAAAGATTTTCAAATGTCGTGAAGCCAGAGCTCTGATTATCTATAATTTTTCTAATAGATAGAAACATTATTTTGATTTTACAATGTGATTATGATGTTACCGTAGGTTTCGCCGTAAGTATTTATGCAGTTTGAGAAACTTAGGTCATTTATACTAAATATAGCAGGTAATCAGCCACCTACCTGGTGGGTGTCAAAAGTTATTTGGTTTTAATTCGGACAACGATATGACGTGGAAAAAACACATAGTAATTATGCGTTTTTATTTTTTTTTCTGTCGGCTCCACACAAATGAATAATAATTAATTCAGAAACTAAAGGTGTTTTATTCTATTGGGAAGTGGATTATTATGGATGCGTCACTTAAAGAAGATAAATAAAAACCAATTTGATAAATTTAATCATATCAGTGGCTTCAGTTAGTACAATACAATGTCCAAATATCTGATGAAATAAAACGTAAAATATATTAGGAAATAATATGTTTGTCTTAAGCAGCATAAACTATCGAATGGCGAGCTGTGGCGTAAAGAAATTTACATGCATTTTTCTTTTGCAATCAATAGATTCAAAAGCAACTGTTTACAATTCAATACGTTGTTTCCATCGTGAGCTATAGAGCTTTGAATGTGATGTAATCGGGCAACCGAGCAGTGAAGATATTTTGGTGTAAAATTAATTCGATTACTATACAAACATTAACAAGGATTTATATATAGATAGATAAATATTATAGTTTATTTATCTATCTATATAATTAAAAAATGTAAATGTTCGTTTGTTCAAAATCTTAAAACTCAATAAGTTCTTCTCCGATTGATTTGAAATTTTGACACTATTTTGAATTCGAATACGCGTTTGTTTTTAAATTATACCTTTATTGTATAAATGTCACCTGTGTCATGTAAAATAATGCTTTTTAAAAAAAAAACAGCGTCATTTTAACGAATTTGAAACTATGAGTATAACTACTTGTCTACCCTTTCAATAAATATCGCAAATCTGTTATTATTTATTATTGTAATTAAGTTATTGTGTTTGCCCATAACTGTACACAACTTAGAGCTGAAGGACCGCTTCACAAATGACATAATTGCACACGTAGGTCAACAAGCAAATTCCCTCAACACACTCGGCGGACATTGTCAACAGGCATGCCGCAGTCTGGACTGTTCCAACAACAAATCAGAGGGCGCCCGGGAACATTGGAGAACATCGGGGACATTACGGGACATTTGAGGACACTTAACGACATTGGAAATATTACTGGGAAATATCAGAAATAGACAACTCCCACGAGATGTCGCTAATGGAGGAACTATTTGCCAAATTGTTTAAATCATTTTGGAGACATAGTATTTGGATCATTTTTAACTGTGCTTCAAATTTAGTTGAGGCAAAAGCTCGTACCTTTTTAACTGGATTTATTATATATTCAATTTTAAACAAATAACATTCTTTTCGGCAAAAAAAAATCCTCACGGCATATGTCATCTTTGGGGATGCTATGTGGAGAGTCTTTTTAAGGAAGGAGAGGAATTTCTGGGAAGGAGTAAGGTATAAGAGGTGGGAAGGAATCTGGGAGTCAGTGTGTCCAGGAGGTCTCCTTTAACCAGTCTCTCCCGATCCGGACCACCGTGGGCAAACGCTCGTCACCAAGACCTAGACAACCTCGCTCCAAGAACCCAGGCACCCCTGCTAAGTCACCAAACGTAGAAAACCTTTTGGAGTGACCTACGGCAGAGGTGTAGGTCATCTAATGATGTTTCTTGGGGCGGCCGTAAACGTTTGTCTCCCAACGTTCCAACAGGAGATTACACACATTTTAAAGTATAAACTGAACAATTGTTCAATTACTCGCAGCCAGAGTGACTACGCATTTTATTTACATCGTTAATACCAACGGTAAAATGAGTTTTTCGATATCTCAAAAATTACCAAGTTATTAACACGAGACACGATTCAGCAAAATGTGCAGTAATACCGCCGCGCGCCGCCTTTATACGGGGATGTTACATATTATATCAAATAACAACATTTCGACGGATTATATCTTTGGTACTATTCGGCATTTTCCAAATATTCAAATTTCAGCATGCTCTCGTTAATATTACCATAAATATTTTTTTTTTATATGAATTTTCGTTCTAGGAGACAACCTCATTAGTGTGTGTTGTGAAGCTTAAGGGAGTGGGGAGGGTAAGGAAATGAGGTGGGAGACCTGACTATTTAGGAAGATTTTCAAGTAAAATGGCACGATTGTACCATTATCTCCATAACAGGCAGAAATGGTAACCTCAAATACCTAAACTACTTGGGAAAACTCCAAAATAATGAATGACGGAAAATATACATTCGTTAAATATTGGTTTAAAAAACTATTGTTGTCTTTGTACATCGGTCTATTAAATTCTAACTATAGTCGTTTATAAATCGTATTTATTAAAAAAATAATTATTAGATCCTTTACAGAAAAAGATGCTTAAAGAAATAATATCTGTAAATAATATCCCAGAACATCAGCAAGGAGCAAAAAAACTACGACAATAAATGAGAATTTCATATGAAATAAGTCTGGTTTCGCGATACCGAAGACAATTTCCTTTCAATAGTGAAGTTGTGATATATATTTTTCTATTAACAGGAAATCGATACTAGAGACCGATCCCTTTTTTGTAATATTTCTCCAACAAAGCGATATGTCCTGCGGGGCCAATTTATTTGAAAGGTTCTGAGATTCAGGTCTGATCAAGTAATGGTCAAAACTGCAAAAAATAAACAAGATTAAATAACAACCAACTACGAACCGTCTGCAGCCAATGAGCATAGTCTGGAAAATACAACAATACATATATATAAAATATTTTAAAATGAATATTTCCATCGAATTTATTATTTATAATAACTGGCTGGTCACTTCAGCAAAATGCTATTGCTATGCCACTCTCAATTTTCAAAAGTGTGTTGAGTTGCTCAGTTAACAATTTTGGTTGCAGCATTTCTGGTGTGCTTCCAACGCTAACTAATTTAACGTCTTCACTTACAAACAAGCGAAACGAAGAAATTATCCGAAAACAATTTGAAAATAAAACTTTGATCACTCCTTACATTTCCAACAAGTTCCAACTACATCTAAGCGTCTACAACCAGTGAGACTTGAGGCATTCCCAATTCAGTTTCTAACTCATGATGTCTAAGTCATAGTTAACTTTCCATTGAGTTTTTACCCAAAAATTCCCATATCCTCTTAACCGTCTGGAGCCAGTGAGACTATAGCATCCCCAATTGGGGTACGTTGTGACGGTAGTGGGGTGGAGGAGATTGGGTAGAGGAAGGTGGGGAAATACCTGGCTCTTTAGATCTGGTCATCAAGAGATTATATATTATTTCAAATTAAAAAGTTCATTTCTGAAATAATGTGATTTGAACCCGCTACCTCCAGCTTCTGGAGGCTGTCATATGTTTTCATTACGTTCATTTGTACAATGTTCTAGATTTTCCATTAACAATATGAAAATGTTAGAGGCTAAATCCACAGAAGATTTTGTAATGATAATATCTTAAGGCGATGCACTACGTTGTGTAATATTTTAAATTGAGCCGCTATCAATAACACCCCTTACGTAGATGGCGATTAGGTTTAAATTCCCGCTTAACATCATCCGCCTGTTTTGATTTATGCAAGAAAAAAACATGGCCAAAAGGTCCCTTTTATTTTATTTTGTGGATGTTCAATCATAAATATTTAATTCTTTTTCGATCATTTTGAAAATAACTTAATTTTTCACATTATACAATAAAATCATAACCGAGGCGCGTAAGTAGGAGATTTTGAACTTAAAAGCAGTTTTCATAGGCCTTATACATTATTTTTTTCTGGGCTTATAAAAAGACTTATCTAAAAAATCTTCTATTAATTCTAAGGCCAAGATGTATTCTACTCGCAGTATTTAATTAAAGCATCTGAAACATTTCTAGGCGACCAAATTTTCAAACCAAAAACACATGATTTTGCATTACTACGTATGGCATCGCCTTACATGAATTCTGATTTTATTTTATTAGTCTCATTTTTCATTCGCGTTTCTGATAGTCACTGATACTTAATGATAGTCGAGAATATTTTATTTTTATTGTGTTTAAAAATAGTACAAATAATTAAAAAATGTATTTATAATTTGAAAATATTAGTAAGTATACCCGATGAATGCCGTAGAACTCAATTTGGTAGTAAAAATCTGTAAACACCCCTGCTCTCAGCTAGACCGCTTATTGCCTGTAGACGTACATACGGACTGACGAAGGCGCGGGGAGCGGGCATCGCAAACACAAAAATTCCACTATTTGCCCCGCCAGTAATAACTAAACTTGTTGTGTCGGTGAGGCATCTCTTTGTGCCGCGATTTGTTTGGCATTATTGCCATCGAGTGTCTTATTTATCCCGCGACAATGGTGCGGGTAAATATTTTCGCAATATTGTCAAAAGCAATAATCGGGCCCCGAAAGTATCCTGCTAGAACTACCAGCTTCCCTGGCATTGTTGGCCGGGTCAATACTTGAGAATTGGGATTAGTTGTAGAGATATTATTATTATTTGTTCGGGTGACAGACGTTTGTGATATTTGGCGTTATTATCCAGGAGGAAGGGTATTAGAACTGGAGGACTCTCGAATCTCTTTACTGTCAGAAATATTATTTTTGAAGTGTAGTTATTATTATTGTTTGTTTGTTTGGTTTATTGCTTCGGGATTTTGGCACAATATGGAATAGATTTTAAGCTCAAATTCGCAAAATCGTTGAAATTAAATCTGTTATTATTAATATAAAAGGTTTTTTTATCGTGCCCTTCATGTTTGTGAAACGTGTTAATTCTCTATGAATAATTTTTATCTTTTATTATTTTAGGAATAAACAGTACCTACGTAGATGATATGAATGGTTTAACAGTTAACAGGGTTTTATAAATAATTACAAGGATTAGTACAAATGATAAATATGTCTCTATGAAATAACAAGTGACTGATAATATACATTTTACCCTGCAAAGTTTGAGGTAAAGATAAATACTATGTACAAAAAATTATGTGGTGTATAATTGTATGCGTGTGTTTATATATATGCGTGTTAGTATGCGTGTGTGTGTGGGTGAGGGTGTGTGTGTGTGTGTGTGTTAGGGTGAGGGTGTGTGTGTGAGTGTGTGTGTGTGTGTGAACGTGTATGTATATGGATGTAGTGATAAATCATAAAGAAAATCAGGAATACTACAAAGTTATAAGAAATGAAAACAATATTATTTTTAAAATGAACAAATGCAAAACCATTATTTGTAACAAGCTATGGAAAAAAAGATTACCTCCCTATAAAACTGTGCTATATCAAAGTTCAAGCAGAACAAATAAAAAAATTAAAACTCTTTTTCAAAAAAGCTTACACTGATATTTCACAGTATAATATACATATTTATATGATTTGATTGTTCAAGCAATGGGTCCCCGAACGGAATTAGAAGAAAATGATTGATTATTATTAATACAAAAATAATAAAGGTTGTAACTTACGCTAGGGATATTGTCATTGTTGCAGACGGCCTCGCTTAGAAGGCGGTCACGGATTTCCCAAGCGAAGATGCTGGGACACTCGCGCTTGTAGTCGGCGATCTTGTTGACGACGGGGGTGGTAGCTACACGTGGCTTGGACCCGCCGATGGCACGTGGCTTGATGGAACCCGTCTCATAATACCTAGGGACAAAAATACAGTATTAAATATAAAGCTGAAGAACTTTTAACATTAATTTTTAATCATATTTCTGGATATTTTTAACACTTGAAATGCCAACTTCCCGTGACCTTACACCTTGCTTACCTTACCTTACTCCTTACTCGTAAGTTGGCAGTGGTAAAATGACAATGTCCTGCCGTACGCCGGCTGACAATATTTCATTAATAACTTGCTTATTTTTTGCCAAATTATGATTTTGTCAATTGTACCGTCTTTCCAAATATTTTTTTTTAATATTATACAAAGATACATATTTCTGTCTTTCGTATTTCCCCCATGATTGCTATTTATATCCAAAGAAATGTTTTTTTTTTATCTCCTATGTTATAAAAAAATGTTTGTAGGAAGCATAAAAATGTTTTTTTTTTAATATTTCACTTATTACCAAATCCACGGTGGATTTGTTGGCTCAAACGTCAAAACGTCAAAAATCACATTAAGGGTTAATGTCTTATTAAGGCGATGCGCTACGTCATATATTATTTTAAATTGAGCCGCTATCAATAACAACCCTTACGTAGATGGCGATAAGGTTTAAATTCCCGCTTAACACCATCCGCCTGTTTTGATTTTTGCAAGAAAAAAAACATGGCCAAAAAGTGCCTTTTATTTTATTTTGTGGATGTTCAGGCATACATATTTATTTTTTTTTCGATCATTTTATAAATTACTTAATTTTCCACATTATACGATAAAATGATAACCGAAAATAGGTTCGTAAGTAGGAGATTTTGATCTTTAAAGTAGTTTTCATAGGCCATATACATTATTTTTTTCTGAGCTTTTAAAAAGACTTATCTAAAAACTACTCGATTATTTCAAAGGTCAAGATGTATTCTACTCGCAGTATTTAATTAAAGCATCTGAAACATTTCTAGGCGAACAAATTTTCAAACCAAAAACACATGATTTTGCATTACTACGTATGGCATCGCCTTAAATATGTTTTTTTAGTTTCATGTAAAGGGGTACAAAACATTACTGTTTACACAATAAAAACCATCGGTAAGCGACTTTAAAAACGATATCGACGTTTACATAACAAAATATGTTTTTATCAAATATGTCGATACTAAATATAATATAACAGATTAAGTATTGTAAATGTATACTTTTTTATTCGCTTTCAAAAATAGTATTTTATTTTCAAATAAGTTTTAAAAAATCAATAGTAATATTAGTGAGTAAATATTTCACACGCAGTCAGCATTTTTAATGTTCGTTTTTTTAATGTTAAAGTGAAATACATTGCAAAATATCAGAGGCTCGATGTGTTAAATTGATCATTTTCTATGTAAATTAAGGAAAAAAAATGTTAAAATGTATAAAAATTAGTTTTGTGTGTTATTATGATTATTACTATTTTTATCAATTTATTTGTTTCCATATTTTGACGTCGGTGATTTTTTGTTGATATACATTAAATACAGTGATAAATATATTGTATACCATTATTAATACAAATTGATTTTAGAGTCCACTTGTTATCGTGTTAAATAAAAAGGTTAATTGGGTAGAAAAGGGGACTTCACATCTGCATTCGTGGAACATCCATAAATAAGATATAGGGCGATAAGTCCGCTGCTCAACCAGCCAATAAGTTTCTCACTAATAAAAAGAGACATAACATCCGCTCTGGTAATTTTACAAACACGTTGTTTATCAAATAAAATTTTCCTACAAGATACTCATTTTCAAATAATGTATATTAATTTATACGAATTAGGTGGTCGGGTAGGGGTACCACCTCTCCGTGAACCATTTATTTGATAAACAACTCCTCTGCCATCCATCATACATTCATGGAACGAGATTTGTCTACGTTTTGGCTTCGGATGCGTCTGTCCTATGCGTGGCGGGCCAAATTTGGAGAGACTGTTCAAGTGAGATGTTTTTACCTCTTCAGCATGACTCTCTCGACCCATTGCGATGTAACGCACTTGGAAGGATGGATTCATACGTCTTTCACTCCTGGACACGCTAACCTCAAGATTCCCACCCATCCCTCATATATTTTGTCTTTCCAGAACATCAATCCTCTCTTTAAAAAACCATCCACACAGCTTTCCCAAAGACGGCGTAGACCCCGAGGGAAATTATTTTATTGGACCCCCGGTGTAGCTAATGTAAAATATTTTAGATTGTTGAACGCAGTCAAGTAAAGTGGAAGATTTTATGAAAACTTACAAAAATGTTAAAAACTACGATCCATAAAATATTAAATGTCATTAAACTACTTAACTGTTTTAACAATTTTTAAATAGTTGGGAAAAATATCGCAAGCAAAAATATACAGAGACAAGTAAATATTTTGACGATAGTTTCAGAAAGCCAAACAGTTTTCATGCGTAAGTTATCTGACAGAACACGCTGTATTTGTTTTAGCAGAAGAAAAAAGCATTAACAGGACATCAAAATAAACTCAAAATAAACAAATAAACGGTGCCAGCACTAAGTCATTGAGATTTACAAAACAGATTGAAGCAGATAACAAATTGCAACAAAATAAAATAAGGTAACGAATCCAAAACAGCAAAATAACATCTGACAGCCAATTCCTTCCTATTTCCTTGATGATATCAATCCTAAAGTACCATTTAGTCCTTTGCTTCGATTGTGTACCTTTATTCGGGGTCTTATTATTTGCCGGTTTTGAATTGTATTAAGTACCCATTGCTTTCATGTCTATCAAACGACAAGGGGTCTCTGATCCTTGGGAAAAAAGTCGTCAAACGTCACTCACGGCCAAAAGTGTTCGACTCTTTCAGACCTTTACCCGATAGGGGGTCAATCTCCCCTCTTATACCATTATAATGCCATCAAACATCGATTAATTCAAGGCCCCGAGGTATGGATGGATTCGATAAGGTTTACAAGGAGAATGAGGTACAAATTGCTGTTGAAATGTTGGTGAAATAAAGATGCTGATCTCGATGCGATGTAATTATGCTGTGGATTATTGTAGAAGTCGATAAATACTCTAAACTTCGGGGGAATAGAAATAATGTCTCCAGTTTTGAAAACAGTTATATTTTGGATTGTATGTTTATCTTGACATCTTTATTCTTATAACTTTTACAGAATTACAGGGACCCCTTGGCTAGATGTAGGTAATTGTAATCTTAACAATACGACAGAAAATATTTTGCAATGTCTCACTTAAAACTCCAGAAAGGTGAGTTCAGGCTCTATGAAATTAAAACAGCCTTTACGGTTTAAAGTTTTTTTGTTTAATGTTACTATTTTTATAGCTCTACTTTATCATCGTGAGCTATTATACAAAACTTATAACATTTGTTGTGCGACTCATATTTTTCTATAAAAAATTTCAAAAATACGAAAGTTGAGTGAAAATCTGGCGAAACCGGTTAGTAACCACCAAAGAGATTACAAGAGATCGGTAAACGATGCGAAGGATGGGTAGGTACATACCTACATTATATTGTCAACTTACGAAATTGTTGCCATTTAAAAATAATTAGGAAAAAAGTTTTTCAATTTTTTTTTATTTTTTTTATTTTTTATTATTTATTGAGTTAGTTTATACATTTTGAATATAAACTAATATAAACAAGATCATATTTCATTTTGTAATTTTACATATTTTTACAATAAATATAACATTTCTTTTTAAATACATTCATTCTTCCTTCATTCTTCAGACTTTCAGGCATTTCATAATACATTTTTAGTCCTTTGTACATTAGGCAGTTCTGTGATTTTGTTTTTTTCATATGTGGCAATCTAATCCTATTTACATTTCTGGTTTCGTAATTATGAACAACTCTATTAAAAACAATTTCATCCTTAAAATATTTTGGCATTTGGTTGTTCATGATTTTATGTACAAAAATTAACACATTAAATAATAGTCTCTTTTTTATAGAAATCCAATTTAGCTGTTCTCTCATTTGATCTATGCTTGCGTATTTTCCTTTTCCTAGTATACATCTCATAGCTCTATTCTGTATAACATCTAGCTTGTTCAAGTTTCCTTCATTGGCCAAATACAACATAGTAGAGCAATAATCTAAATGTGGAGCAACTATAGTTTTATAAATCAGCTCTGTAGTGTTTCCATTTAGTTTATTTCTTAATCTTCTAAGAAAATTGACTTTTTTAGATACCTTCTTTAGCACATATTCAAAATTTGCTGCGAAAGTTAGTTTTGAATCTAGTATCACACCTAGGTACTTAATTTCATTTACTTTTTCAATTTTTTCGTCATTAATTGTCAATTTTAACTCTGTGTTATGCGTTTTGTTGCCTATTTCCATATATTTTGTTTTGTTGACATTCAGTTTTAATTTGTTTAATTTCAGCCATTTTGCTATATTTTGTAGGTCTTCATTTAATTTATTGATTGCATCTATGTACTCTTCACATGAAATATAGATTAATGTATCGTCTGCAAATAATCTAATTTTGCAATGTCTTATGGTTTTAATTATATCATTAATGTAAATAATGAATAGAATTGGACCTAATACCGACCCTTGTGGAACACCGAGGTTGTTTTCTATCGGTTCTGATTCTGAGCTTTCCACTTTTGTTACCTGTTTTCTTTCATGGAGATATTCTTTGAAAAGATTTAGAGCTACTTCAGAAAGACCTATATCTTCTAATTTTTCCAAAAGTTTTTTCCTTTCTATCGTTTCAAATGCTCTTTTAAAATCTAAGAATGCTGCAATGGTGATTTTTTTATTATCTGTTTCTTCCATGTATCAATCACAATGTTTAATGCAGCTTCACAAGAGTTATTATTACGGAATCCTGATTGTTCGTCACATAATATATGATGTTTTTCCAAATACTCAACGAGTTGTTTCTTTATTACAATTTCTAGTACCTGTTCGTATTTTGGTAACATATTTATAGGTCTAAATTCTTCACATTTTCTGGTATTAACAACTTTCGGAATCGGGATCACAATAGATGTTTTCCATGTGTTTGGAAATTTTCCACTTCTTAACGATTCATTTATTATGTTCAGTAGATGAGGTCCTATCACTGGCATTGCATCCCTTAAAACCGTAAAACTTATTCCATCTGGACTCTCTTTTGATTTGGTGCTGTTTAGAATCTGTAAAAGATATGTTTCATCAATCTCTTTAAACACAAGTTTTTCTCGGTTTAGGGGAACATTTCTCACGCTGTTGTCTTCCTTCAGTATTGGTATACTCTGATGTAATTCCGTTATGCTGTTTACAAAATATTTGTTGAAGCAGTTCTGTATGCTACCCTGTATCTGATGTGGAAATTCAATGTCATGTTTCATCCCTTTATCTTCAGTTTGCATTAATCCTTTTATGGTTTTCCACATTTTTTTAGTGTCTCCTTTTTCACAGATAATTTTATTTTTGAAGTAATCGTTCTTACAAACTTTCAGTTGTTTTGAGTATTTATTTCTTGCATTTTTGAATGCTTTCCAGTCTTGTGAGTTTCTTGAGATTTTTGCAATTTTGTACAGTCTATCTCTTTCATATTGTATTGATTGTAGTTTTATGTTATACCATTTATTTGTTCCTCTTATTTTAGTAGTTTGGATTGGTATTAACTGGTCGATTACTTCTTGAAGGTTATTTATTAATGATTTAGACTTTTCATTAAATTCCATTTGATGAAGTTCATTCATATCACCCAGAAGTTCAATTAACCTTTCACTGTTATATTTTTTATAATTTCTGTATTTTATTTCTTTGCTGGTTTTCGTATTAGTTCTTTTTGTGTTATCTGTAATGTGGATAAGGTTATGGTCGGTTATTTTTGGCTCATCTAGAACTTTTACATTCAAATCTAATCTGTTGGATATGACAAGGTCAATTAACGTCCTGGATTTATCCGTTATTCGTGTCTCACTTTTAACAAGTTGTTTCATTCCCGATGCTTGGATAATTTTTTTAAGTCTTTTAGTATATGTATCATTCAAATTTTTGAAATTTATATTAAAGTCACCAGTTAGGATATTATTTTCTTCTTCTTCGAGGTTTTGGGTGCACCAGTTCTCTATAAATGATAGAAAGTCTTTGGTACTTGCATTTGGAGAATGGTAAATTACTCCGTATACTCCTTTCTTATATCCAGAAGTTATCCTGATCGCTAGTATCCAGCAGTTCTTTTCATATTGTATGTTAGAAATAACTTCATATAATATGTCTTTTTTGATAATTATTATTGCTCCCCCTGTATGTCTACTGTAGGAATCACAGCGTATTGTTGTATATCCTTCAAAAGTAACTTCGCTAACTTTAATTGAATTAATTTATACAGTAGGAATAGAACCAACAACGTCTAAAACAATATTAATCTTTACCACTGAGCTACAAAGTCCGAACATTTTTGGTGTAAGTCATACTATCTATTTATATTTTCTAATATATGTATATTTATTTAAGAAGAGTGTCTGTGGCGGGAGGACGGCCATTAAAATCTACATTTTTTTCTGATTTCAAATAACCCGAGCAACGCCGGGAACTTCAGTCAGTAATAATATTTCTATAGAAAATACCCGGAGCGCAGAGCTTTCTCAAGGTATACCGTATTGATTGCAAGTCAAAACATTCACATGGCAATTAGAGTCTAATCTCTGCGGGGAGTCCGTGACTTGTGACGTCATTAGAGACCCCCCGCGGATCGAGAGGCTGCCAAGTTGCGAGCGCTCCTGTACTTCGTAGAGATGCTAAACTGTAGACAGCGTGGCAAGTAGGTACTTGTACCTTCTTCTGTGGTTCAAAACTTCCGTAATGAAAATAAAGAATATTAATGTAATAAATTAATCAGATAAATATGATTTGAAATTTATATCATTAAAGAAGGTGCCTATTGATATTTATGAAAATTTACCAAAGAATATTAGCATACATTTATTTTTCTGACCTTACCAAATTAATAAAATGTATCATGATATACTGATGGTTTGTATCTGCAAAAACTTTCGCATGGTAAACTCTGGCGTCATGACGTTTGTACACTCAGGCCTTTCTGTCTGAAATGTAAGCATTCTCAGCTATGCAAAATTATTTTTACCACAAGCTATAAAGCTTTGAATATCCATCAAAATATAAAATTTTGTGTTGAACTCATAATTTTAATCCGATCAAAAAATTATAAAAAATATTCCGTAAATCGTGGTGAAACCGCATAGTAGCTACTGGTTATCAAAATTTTAAAACAAATTGTCAGGTTCGATCAATTTCCAATAAAACAACACAATTCTGTTCCTATAGATCATTGCAGCAATTATTATGGGTACCTACTTCCATATGTGTAGGTACTGCAAGACGTCAATGAGCACTGCGAAAAGCCAAACTCCCGCTGCGTTTTGTTTTGTTATCTCACTCATTCTTCGGAGCTGGCTTGCGTATGTGAACGATCACCTGTAATGTATACCACGGTAGCTGGAGCACCCCTGATCAATTCTTTTGAAGATTTAAATAATGATATTTAGAACTACACTTGACTGGGTTTTTTAAGTCAAATGGATTTTAAGAATACGTCATAAAAGGCAATTGATTCCAAGATGCATCCAACATGCGTGTAGCATAATTACTAATTGGTCAACTTTCAAACTATGAATGCCGAATTTGGTGTTAATTATTTTTATTTATTTATTGCAATTTTTTGAGGCCATGGGGCTTTTACATTGGGTACATAACATGGTTACATTACATTACAAAACTTGTGATAGACATTGGTTTAGTATAGCTTACAATATTTAGACATAATTTAACAAAATATATAATATAATCTAAAATTACATTTCGTAAATAATTTCGCCTTCGAAGTTGTGATGTTAAAATGTCGATGAAATTTGTAAATTCATTCTCTTTACTACGTAGGTGAGTAAATAGCCAGTTTTTTACATAATTTGTTTGTGAACGATGCCAACGAAATAGGTCCTTATGTCTAGTGTATCGAGTAAGTAATATTGTATTAACTTGACTAGGAGTTCGCAACAGTCGAGTTCTAAAATTAACAATTTTTAGCCTCATTTTGTGAGGGTTGAGGGTTTGGATAAGGGTAGAAAAGTAGGGGAAGAGGAACGAAGCAAAATTGACTAAACTATTCTTAAAAATCGTTAACTATTTTAATAATAAAAGTGGGACTTTGCACGTAATACCGTAAAACCTCAGAACGCCTCCCTGGCGCCCCTCACCGCCTACAGATCATCAGGAATGCTTAGCACTTTAAAAAACCCCATCCCCTAATATAATATTACAGCCGTCCCATTGCGGTCAAACAACCCAGAACTTTCCACCACCAACGGAGCCAACCCCTAAATAATTTCTTGTCCCACTGGGACCTCCAACCCCAACCTCTAACAATCGGGAGCCTTCTACCCCTGAATCGGCTTGGGAATTCTGCTGTTCGATTTTTTCGTAAATACATTTTTTGTTTCTAGCCATTGTTTCGTCATTCTGTTATTAAAATGGAAGGGAATGTTAGCACACCTGTTGAACGATTTTTTTCTTGATTTATGAGTAGTTTTGTAATGTTGAACTTTGAGTCTTTGCATATTTTTTTATAGAAATAGTTTTTTGCTTCTCTTTGTTTAAGAAATCTACAAACTTAATACCAATAGCTTCCAAAAATGCTGACACAATTTTATATGATTCTAGTAATTGCTACATACCCGGCAACGTCCGATTATAAACTTTTTTTTCTTATATTACACCTAAGCCATCCGTCATGAGAATAAGTATTTTGAATGCAAATAATACAATTCAGAATCAATTTAGCTTGGGCCACTAGCTATAATCCAAGTTTCACGCTAATACCGTGAAATTTAAGTGATTAATATCAATGAAAAAAATCCAAAACAAAAGAAAAATTAATACGCCTCTTGAAATGTATTTAACCACATTTGGTGGCCAGATCTGAATAGTCAGTTACTTCCCAACCTTCCTTTTGCTCATCTCATTCCCTTCTCACTCCTTTCAACTTAATAACATACTTCGATTTGGTTGGGAGCAGTTGAGACTTTTTTTTTGAGACTCATCGCTCATATAATTCAAAAGAATCGTATCCGCATTTATCATGTCTTGAGAAAACAGAGTGTGAAGATTATTTGAATGTTAACATTATTTGACGAATTTTCAAAAGGTGCAAAAAATTTCCATAAATAGGTGTTGTTTTCCTGCGATCAGTATCAAGGAGTTTTATTTTTTATATATATATTTTTATTCACATTAAAAATATACTTTTTTTGAAATAATTACTGCAAAGAAACATTTGCTACAACAAAGTTGGTAAATTCTCGGATATTTCTGCATTTTTAATTCAAAACCGCGATATTCGCACTTATGGTTATTTTGAATTACGAGTACATGAAATATCTCGTATCTTTAAGCTAAGGACTATATTGGTTATTTATGTAATAATAAAATAAATTTATTTTCTCACCTTCCCAATATCTTGCTAACGCATCCATTGGACACCTGCAGTATTCGCGAAATATCGCACGGCCTGGCGCCCGAGTGCGCCAGCTCGACTATCTTCTGCCGGGTCGAGTCGGGCAGTGGGCGGCCGTTGACGTACACCCCGCCCAGCTGGTTGATGCCGCTGTGTCCTGCCGCGGAGCATCCGAACAGGCCGCCCCCGCCCATACCGTGCATCAGCTCGTCTTCGGCTACAAGCGGGCACCATTGCGGCCCGACTAGAATAAAACAAAACAAAATATTAATATTACTCGTCATACTCATTTATTTGTATTTAACCCCTGGGCCTCTATATTTTGCATCGTATGTATTTCTCTTCATTCAGTCATCTGTCAAAATGCAGAATGCGCGAGAAATATTTTCGCATTTCGTTCGATTCCAGATATTTCGCTGTTTTTGAAAGTACATTAAAGACTTTTTCAGATTTTAGTATTACAAATCGAAGTATTCAAATAAAAATATTGAAATAATTTTTAACACAAACAGAGATAGAGATTTGAAAGTCGCTTACCGATAGTTTTCATCGTGTAAACTTTGATTAATAATTTAATTAAACTAAAAAAACATATTTAAGCAGACGGATGTGAAACTGAAAACATTTAAACAGAAGGAGTTGAAACTAAAAAACATATTTAAGCAGACGGACGTGAAACAACAAAAACATATTTAAATGGACAGTATTAACAACTAAATGATATAAAGAAGTTATAAAAGTTATTGATATTTTTTTTGTTTTATACAAGAATTTGCGAACGTTGACTTTTACAAATGCCAAATCTTTTACAAAAGCTAAATGTTATTGGATAGATTTTTTGATTATTTTTCAGGAGCGTCTATGGTAAACTTCTAAATCAAATAGAAAGGTCACGTAATATAAAATGAGTATGAATTTTAGTGTCAGGCTGGGAGAAATATTTCAAAAAAAGACTCTACATTTGTTTGGCGTACGGGAGAAATATCTCCCAAAATTGTTCTACGGGTTAAATAAATGTTATTTACGAAGTGTTTGGCTTATATGTAACAGTGGGAAACATCCCTGGAAAAATCAAGGAGACCGGGCGGTAAAAGCAGCAGGGTAACATACGAGGAAAAGAAAAAAAAGGCAGTAGAAATTGCAGAAAAATTGTTGAAGATATAACATACGTATTGTATATTGTCTGCCCAATGTAAAACTTTCAAGTAGTAAATTGTTCACGAGGGAATTTTTTCCGATTTCGTTCAACTAAAGGCGTCAGTAGGGAAAGATTTCATAAGTAATTGATTATGTATCGAATTGTCGAAAGAACATAATATTTAAAAATCGTTTGATTGTAAAATGCATTTTAAAATGTATGTGTGATTGTGGTTATAGGCCTAACTCGTAAGAAAGAAGTTATAGACCTTAGTCGTAAGTCACTAGATATAAATCTTAGTTTTAAGTCACTAGTTTTATGTCAGTAGTTCTAGTATTAATTATTTAATAAATATATTTGTAAAGCGCCCTTGAGGTTATTTTTCACGAAAACGGCGCTATACAAATTAGCGAAATATTATTATTATGCCGGTCACGTGATTCCTCCCTCCCACAACATGGATATCTTCAAGAACCAGGTACACTTCTTCATATCCGAGGGAAACTATTTTCCTAAAAGCCTTCTATGTAAAGTTAATATAAAATATATATATTGATAAAAATTGTTAAGAAAAAAGATTGCCAAATAAATGGGGGAAAAGGAAATGCCTAGTTTATTCATAAACTCAACCTATTTTAGATTGTTTACCTCTGAATGTATGTATTAACATATACTTTGATTAGAATAAAAAGAGAAATAAATTTTGCTATTTATTTTCAGATTGGCAGCATGCGGCAAAAATAACAATTTTCAGACGATTTTCTCAGAGCCAGAATGTTAAAAAGTGAGGTTAACTCAATTTTCAAAGAGGTGTATTGATGCTTATTTACATTTTCATTGATATTAAAATATTGTTTTGCTCAAAATAGACTGTAGGTACGTACGATTATATAAATTCCAGAGCAGTCCGGAATATTTTTTTATTGCAAATACGAGCATATTTTTAATGTATTTTTAAGACATAATCCACTTTTTTACTAACTACTCATTACTTGAAACCTACGTTCAGACTTTCTCATTCCAATACAACATTGAGACATTTTAATTAGTGTTGTTAAATAATTTTTTTCTTATTTTTCAGGATTGTCTATGGTATACTAATTTAATCAAATACAAAGCGAGGATCTCTTTCTTCTAGGACGTTTTTAAATCATATTCCCCGCTTAATACAAAATGAGCATGACTTTTATTAATACTCTTGCTTATCATTGCTTAGTTAAAACGTGCATTTAATGCATACAACTCCCACTATTCTTCTATAATATTTTCATTCGGAGTACATCAATAAACAAAACATCATTATTATATAATGTTTGTCAATAAACCAGTCTAAATCTATACTGTATATTCATGAAAACGTCAACATTAGTTGAAGCATTAAACGTTTCAAATCGCTTTCATTAGTCAGAAGAAACATCGCAAAAGGGGCAGAGAAAGTGTTTTAATTGAATTATTTATTTTCAGACTTTGTCATGAGGTGCCGAATTGCTGTTCATCCCGGATAATCCGCACTAAGCTCACGGTTGAAACGAAATGATAGTGAAAGCATGCAAAATTTGCAAGTGAAGCCGGGAGGCTGTATTCAGTATGTGTACATAATATAGTAAATAGTCACGTGTGTGACATTGATACTACTTTATGTAATTATATGAGGCGAACTCTAAAACGGACACGCTTTGAAACATGTTGACCAATTCATTGTTTTGGATGATATTTTGCATGTCAATAAGTGTGTATCTTTCACAAGTAACTAAACTGATTTTTAGCTAATTGCGTATATGGAATTATGTAAATACAAATTTTAGTGGCTTTGTCAGTCTAGTAACCATGGAGATTTTTTTTCTTTTAGCTAGCTTTGCAATAATTCCTTAAATTGCCCGTAAAAATTAACCATTATTAATTATACTACAAATCTTTTTTTTATTTAAATTAATCTAAAAAACACATAAAATAATTTAAGAAAACGATTGAATCGATTGGTTTGCATTTTAATGCACTTTTATAACTCGATTACAAACGGAGAAAATGCTGCGCTGATTTATTGAAAATTTTTTCAAATGATTAGTCGTCCTGTTAAAAATGGGAATGTAAGCCGCTTAAAGTGTTGTTAAATTCGTAATGATGTAGGAACACGTTTTCACCCACGTTCGTTTGAACACGTGTACGGACCTTGCGTCAAAACATTGGCATTTTTTTAAAGTTTATCAGGATACCTAACAATTTATTCGTTAATGCCCTAAAACGAATAATTTCCTGAGATTTTCAATAAATTAGCATTTTTTTATCAGAAATTTTTTTCCGTGCAGTTTTGATGGTTGAATTTAAACACTTCCCGAAAGCGCAAAACTGTGCTGTTCGATTCAATTGAGATCTTTCGTTGGAACTAAGCCATTTAACCATTTAGTTTTCTGCAACAACAATACTAAACCTTTGTTGAAAACAGTCTCAAGGAAAACAATGTAAAACGTAGATCCTACAGCTTGTCGCAACGAGCTTCGCGTAGCAGTAGCACCTCGTAGCTATAGTTAGAAGGACTATTATATGTTACTGCGAGTGATATTCGATACGTGAATGCATTGCAGTACGATACATAAAAAGAAAACACTATCGTAGAAGCACGATCGTTTTGCAATTGTTGAATTTTGGGAAAAGTACAACTTAAATTGTAAACATAAAATAATAAATGCTGAAATATGTAGATATGAACCAGAAGGTATTTAGTTTAAATTAAAATTTATGAATGCTGGGTACATTTAGCGTGTTTGAGAGTCAAGTTCAAACTATAACGACATTCCAATATAAATAATTGAATAGAAAAATGGGTGTTTTATTATATGTACGATAAGCAGAAAGATTTCATTGCATTCAGCAAGGGTGCCATTTATGACTCCTCTTGTTTTTTATACAAATTTCATAATTTGTTTTGATGATCTCGTTCAAAGTTCATTCTTTAATATCGATAACGATTAAAAGTTTTGAATTTAAGTATCTAAATAAATTATTCGTTCATTTCCAATCACCCGTAAGAATAAGCACAATGATTAAAATAAATAAAATAAAAACGTTGATGGCTCACCCATCATATCTCTGAGCGGTCGGGCATGGAAAAGATGGTCGTAGGTAGGTGGATGGCACCCCATCATTGCTTACTGCTTACCCCTTCGGGGATAAAATGATGTGATTGTCTGCTAAAATGAAAATCGAAATGGGAATATTTTTGGAACTTCATAGATGAATACAAATCAGTACAGTTGAAACAAATATAATGAAATCCGCAACTTACAATAATTAAAGAAATATAAGCAATAAGATATAATTGATGGATTTTAGCGGTAGAGAAGCAAGCTCCTTGCCTTTGAACATAAAAGTCGCTGGTTTTAAAACCTTATGTGTGAAAACAAAATTCATTTTCATATGTTATTTTACATTTATACGTAATATGAATTAATATATTTACGCTTCGTTCCAGATGCTCTTAGAGCAGTTGTCACTCCTGAGCAAGAAGAAAATTCTGAAGCTAGACATTGCTTAAAGAATCTATGGCAGCGTTCATTTTTCCTTAATACCTACCTGTGTTCATGAATGAGTTCGTAAAGTCCACTAAGGTATTCTTATTTGATTCCGCTTACAATTTGACATTGGAATAAAGAACGTGACAAGAATTATTATTAGACCGAAGTGAAAATCCAATCGCATTTATACGCCATTTGTAAGAATTCCACTGCTTGCTTCAATAGTTCTATTATAGTCAAGTAATACTGTGTATTTATAATATTTTTCTTTAAACTACAACAAGATGCATGTTTTAATGAGAATACCGCCCTAGTAAGAACTGAAACTGATCTCAACTCTCCAGAGCCAGTGAGACCATAGCATCACGTCTATTTTAACAAATTTTAGAGTTCTTTCCTAAGAGCTGTATGGCGCCCATCTCTGTGAATCAGGTCAGATATTAATCTTGTACACAATGTCACATTTTTAACTGTTTATTGCTACCATTTAAATTCCTTCCGTGCGTGCAAATCTTCGATTGCCGCTCACCCCTTGAAATTATGTTAATCATGTCAATTTGAGAGTCTCTTGTTCTATTCGATTTGAATAAATGTAATTAATCATCGTCTTTCTTTTTATTCAATATCAAAGCAATCCTTTCTGTCCTAAACCTCTTAGCATTACAATGGCGCCCTAGCGAGGTTTTGATTTGAATATTAGTTTATCTGGTTGTGTTACAATTGGCGCCAACGTGGTAGTTGGACATTTGTAAAATAATTCATGTTACAATGGCAGGAAGGGACGGAGATGAGAAAAAAGAACGTTGGAAGTGTCCGGTTATTAGAACTGGTAACCAAACACGGCTAAAGCCATTTCAAGAAGCGTTTAAATACCGAATGGTGGTATTTCTTTATTCTGAACCCTTAATTAGATTAGAAACTGAAAATATCTACAGGATTTTAGATACATTCGTTCTATTGTAAATCTAATCGCCTACATTATATTTTTAGAATGGGCAAAAGGGGAGAAATTTAAAGCGACCACAGTAACCTCTTTACGGCATAGTGCACTGAGAGTGCAACCTAAAGGCTTGTTTACACGTTAAACTAACTTTTAACCTACTTGTTTGTCGTCTTAAGGCTTTGTAGGAAGGTTCTAATTGCTTAGAAACCGTTCAAACATATTAAAGTCTTATAGTTAGCTTTATATGTTCATTCGTTTCCTAAATGGGCTTCTCTAAGGAAAGTTTGTCGCGTTAAATAACGTTATTAACTTTGGTTACCAAAATATATATTTTTAATAACTTAATCTTACACATTTCGGCGGTCGGTGCATGGGTGCGTGACTTGAAATTGTATTCCAGCGAAATGCGTTAAATTATTCAAATTCATTAAACATTTATTTTTAAATATCGTACTGATAATAATGGATCATATCAGATAAAAAATAAAGTAGGTTCAAATTTATTTAATTCATTAATAACTCTTTTTTTTAAATTTGTATTTATTTTGTTTAAATATTTGAGAAATTCTTAGATTAATTAATAGATTGAACTTACATTACTAAGACAAAGTACGTGGTTTCACTGAACTAGCTTCAGTGGACGTAAATTAGCAGCCCGTTATATAGCTATTTCATTCATACACACATATTCTTTGAATGGCTATCCTTTTCTTAAGCGGTGTTACATTTATAAATACTTTCGATTTCACAAATTCCACAAATATAATATCCCATGATTTTTCACGGGTCTGCGCTAGTATTTAATAAAACCATTATAAGACCCAGTAGTTTCATACGTGGCTATATAATTTTGAAAACAGTTTATATACCCGACTTGAATACGATAAGAGGAAGAAGATGTGATGAGTTTAAATTTAACAGTTTAAAAAATGTTAGAAAGTGAGTTCAAAGTAAATACGATGTTTGGAAAATAACGATAGATTTTAACCACCGTTTAAATATACAATGCATGAATGAACCGTGCCTTAATATATAATAATAATATTTGGCTAATTTATACAGGGCCGTTTTTTGTGAAAAATCACCTCCAGGGCACTGTACAAATATATTTATCAAATAATAAATTTCATTAAAATTTTTAAATATGATGAAAATAAGTGATAATAATAATTTTGTATAGCTTTAATTTGTATCAAGACAATTAACATTACTATATCAATTTATCAATGATAGGCATATATATATATTATGATAGTAGACAAACTCCGATAAGGAAAAGTTTTTCCAACATTTAGATGTTAAATATATATTATTATCATATGTTATTTTCCCGATGGAACCTAAAAAAATTGTAGGCACAAAATTGGTTTTAGCATTAGAAATGCAATTAGCAAAAATTTTTTTTACCATGTTGCACTATGAAGAAGGATTGTATCGAAGCACTGAAAAGTAACTTTGCCAAAAATATGGCTTGAAAGGTTTCACCAAAACACAGTGGATGTGGAAATTGTTGAATTTATCATGAAATTTTTATGTTCTATTTTTTTAATCTTGATGGTTTATTGGTATTATGTTTATTAAATTAAGAAAGATGTTAGTAAGTTTGTCTGTGGCTGTTTTCTTTTGTTATTGTTAAAATTATTGTAAAATCTTTGCTTTATAAGAAAAATAATCAGTAAAATTTAGCTCCTTTTGTAACGCTGTTTGGCTTAAACAAATTTCTTTATTTCCGAATCGATTAATGGGCCAATAATATGACGATTCTTATGATTAACTACTTTTTTAAGCAAAGTAAAATAATGTATTATTTATAAATAATAAGCGCATACATACAAGTTATAAAAACACATATTAAAAGGGTTAAGTGAGAGTTTAACGCATGCTTCCAAGAAAATATAAGTCCATTACATTAAAGTTTAAGAAGCTTCTTAACGAAGTGTATTTATGGACCATTAAGAGGGTTTGTTGTTGGCAAGTCACCGTTGTAGTTGGTTAACTATCCCCTAAGTAATTCCTGCGTTTAAAAACTACGGAAATGGGAATAATTTCTAAATAATTACAATGTAAAATAATAACGATTAATACAGAAAAACCCTAATAAGAACTTGTTATTTCTCAAAATATAAAAAAAAGTTATGTGTTTGACAACGTGATGGTGCACGGAGAAAAATGAGTACTGCCGATTCATTAAAATCCTGTCAAAAACGTGATAGCAGGCCATTTCCTAAGTAAATATTATTACATTCAGAATATATCGTAACACGTGTTCATGCAACCGCGCTTATCCTGATAAATATAATGACGAAATGCGAACATATTAGAATTTATATGAACACTTGTTCCGACATCCTCGTAACACATTCGTGTTTTACTGATAGTTTGTTAGGAAATCTGTCAATTCATTCGCTAAATGCCTGCAGTTCCAACAGTTTTTTTTTCACCAGGGATACCAATAATTTGATGATATTTTGAATATATTAGCAATTTTTCAATATCAGTTAGTTTTTTCCGTGTGGTCACAGGGCTGTAAAGTGGGTGGTGAGCACAATTGAAGGCGCTAAATAATTTAGGTAGTTACTTAAAGTTAAATTTTTCCATTTTACTAAAATAAAGTTATGATTTGTCGCAAGAAATACAAATATTTTATTTATTTATTTTTCTTTATTCTATATATTACAAAATAATAACAGTTTTTATATATTTTTTCTTAATTATTCTACAACTCCGTATGGTGAGCTTCTGGAACTATTCATATATGGCGTAAACAAATAATTCGTCTTAATATTGTGAAGCATAACTAGCAAAAAGCGTATTTTAATAAAAATAATTAAATTAACGCTATCTATGAACACGCAGATTATAGCGAACGTCGCGTTTAAATTTAAGAACTGTTATTGTATTAATATATTGCAAAATAGTTAACCTTAAAATAAATACTAAAATTTTCGCCCTAGGAAATGACCACAATTAAAATTTGACTTATTGCTTGAAATGCTTCGAATTAGTAAAATAGATTTAAATAGTCAAGTTTTTCCTAACTTTCTTCTACCATATTTTATGGCTTCACTCCCTTCAGCCTCCCTAGATACCCAAAATAGTGGGTGCCATGGTCATATTAGCTCCGAGCAGTTAGTAATTTAGTGTCGTATTCTCATATACAACGAAGTAGGTAGTTATTTGCCAAAAATGTGATAAATTTAATAAAATAAAACCACAACATATTTGAAAATCATATTTTTTCTCATAATACAGAACTTTTTCAACGTAATCATGTACATCCATAATATTCACATGAATGTCCATAACCGCTTCACCTATTTATAAAGTTTCATGTAACTACTACCAATGATTTTTGGGTTAATTAACTCAAAAACCCTCAAACAACCTAAAAGTTATCGGGAATAGTAATAATAATATTCATAATTTAAAATATTTCACGAATTTTGACCTTTGTAATTTTATAGGTACTTAAACTTGAAATCAAATGATATTACTGACAACTCCTAGCTAGGTACAAATAATATTTTTGGACATGAATTAAATTCAAACATTTTGTTTTCTATAGAATCCTTATTGGTCATCGGAGAAATAAATGACAATGAAATTTGAAATTACTAGAAGAATTTTTTATTATTTTTTTTAAATAATAAATTAACATCTTAGATGGAGCTAAGGCGTAAGCGAAACTGATTGTAAGATAGGATGTGCTGAAATACACATTTTCGGAGATAATAAGATTCCTTCTATTGTTCAAAATATATTATATTGCGTACCACTTGTCTCTCTCGTTGTGTCTCTTGCCTCTCTGTATTTTTTGTTATTCGAGTGAGTTTTATGTTTATTGTAATTTAGTGAAGAAAATTGTAATTGTTTAGAAAATTATTGTAATTGTATGTACCTATTTGAACATTAACTGATTTTTTATAATTGGAATTTCACGTAAATAAATTATCAAATGACGATTAGATTTATAGCTCATGGATGAATTGAAAATAAATGCAATGTACTCAAATTTTCAGACAGGAAAAGATCTACAAATTTCACGATGCCAGAGCTCAAAGTTCCATAGTTTTTACTCCTTCAGACTCAACACAAACATTTTTTCTACTACATCAAAATCCAAATGAATATTTTTTCCCCTTTATTTTTAATTGAACATCCTTTCTTGATGGCTTGTTGCGTTGAACCAACACGACAAAAGCCTGAAAATACCATAATGACCCTATCCTGTGAAGGAAGTAATGATTAAAAGATGACCACGATACGATATGTAATCAGTAATTTAGCCAATGATTGATCAAAGGCCGCCTCAGATGCTATTGAATGATACGAGGAGACTGCGTCGCATACGGAATGCAATTAGTTGGTGCATTGATAAAAAACCTCCCCCCTTGGGTAAATTTCAATCCTACCTATTTCTGTGCTACTGATACCACAGTAGAAATCGGACTAAAAGCTTTGGTGTTATTCGGTGTGAATCGGTCACTGTTTTGTTTTGTTAATGTTTTGTTCAGGGTTTCTTGCAGTAAATAGTTTAATCGATTTGTTAGAAGTGTTAATTGAATTGAAGAAGGTAGCAGGGGTTAAGGGAAGATAGCAGAATTAAAAGGGGTACCCGGGTTCATAGGATGATGTTTGCTCAGGCCTTGCTGCGTGGAGGGACCGGATCGGGAGAGTCTGGTTGACGGAGATCTTTTTACCTCTCCAGCCGGACTCTTTCGATCCATCGCTTTTTACCGTAGTGAGATTATGGATTCACTCATCCGTTACTTCTGATCACAATGAACCCATCCACCGCTTTCCTTCGAAGAACTTCCTCCTCTTCCTTTCATTAAAAACACCCGATTTCATACGAAATTATTTTCTACATATACGAGATATAAAATGAACATGCCTACAGAAATGTTTTGGGTATCAAATTTGATATTTTTGAGCGTGCGAGCATATTAAGTAGAATTATAGAAACATATTTTGTGGTATTTTGGAAAAGAGAAACTTGTTTTGATCATTTAAAATGAGACACTCTAGTTTTGTGTAAATTATTCAGTATAAATACACCGGACAGGGGCATTATTGTGACAAAATCGGTTTGTATCTTCGTGTACATAAAGTTTTTATGTAAACAGAGTTACAGTGTTTCAAATAAATATTGTATTTATCGCGTAGTACAGGCAAGATTTGTATAATAATTTAATACCTAAATAACATTAACCTTCCCTAGTTTAAAGAAAATAAATTGTTATTTTTAAATGACCCTTTTTACTGCACATTTACAGTAAAAAATCAATGAATTAAAGGCAAACTAAACGCTGAAACCACCCGCAACGTATCTTGACAAAAAAGCGCTCAAACCCACCCCTTCTCCTTCCCGTCACACGCAACTGCCTTCCATCAACACCCCTACAAAAAAAGGGTTCATTATTTATCAGAACATCCCTCCGTCAACCGCAATTGAGTCGAGTTCATTTATAGAGCCTCCGAGACTGGCAATTAGATGCACCCTGGCTGTTCTGTAATTCTATTGTGGGCGGACCAACCCCTATACTGGTAATAATAGTAGAAAAAAACCACCCTCTAGATGTCCCTGTGGAATATATATTTGATCAACCCCGACGGTTATAAGGATATGCGTAATTGCAAACGTTTCATGTAACAATACGACTAACTTGTCTATATTATCTCGTCCGAGATTTCAGCAAATCAAATTTTCCTGAGCGTTTATAATATATTTTGCAGCAAAAAATTTTGCGTCTTCTCTTACTTTTGTCGGGAAAATTGATATTTAAAAGCTCCGTAACCCACAATTGAAATGTCGTCCTAAACTTAATAGATGCATTAACTTAAAAAAAACCCTGTTTTTATATCTGTACAACTTCCATGACGCCAGAGCTGATTTTTTGGGAATCAGAGATATTTTCTTCATTTTATTATTACATATCAACAACTCCCAATAAACATACTATTAAAGAGATAAACACAAAGAAAATAATAATGTAACAGTCGGAACTGAAACTCGAACCCAGAACCTCTAGTCTTACCAATCAATCTTTATCCTTTATCAATCTCATACATCGATTTTGATAACTTTTTCTTTGGCTTTTCGGTTATAAGTTGAAACAATACAAACATAGAAAGAAAATAAATACATTGTATTTCATAATTAAGTATTAAGTATTCAGTGAAAAACATACAGGTATTATTTTTTTTTTGGCAATTACAATTATTATCGTAGAATTGTATGTCAACACTAAATGATAATTATTCAAATATTAACAACTATTTAGTACATCGATAACGACATCTATGAAATAAAATTAACTCTCTTATGTACTATACACGGTGTCCGGAAACTCGTAGTACAAGCGGGAAACTGGAGAATCTACACCACATGGGGAACCCAAATAAACATAAAGTTTTTTGATTTGAGCATTTTCACAAAAAAAAAAAACCAAAAAAAAATATTTTTCGGCTATTTTAGGGTTAAAGTTTTTTCTGGTGTTTAGGGTTGAACAACAGATATTTTAACCCTGCAGAGCAGAAATATTTTATGATTACACCGGATTAAATGAAGGGTGATTTCAAAATAATGCTTCAAATCCGAGTTTCTTCATTTGTTTTACTTTCAAATAGTTTTAATTAGTTGGGTACTTTGATCTTCAGTAATAATTTATAAGAATTTGATTAAAAAAAAAAAAAAAAAAAAAAAAAAATCAACTTCAAACTCGATTTACTCGATAACGAAAGCTCAAATAAAAAAAATATACTACAAAATCGACTCCAAATGTGATGTAGATTCACCAGTTTCCCGCTTGTACTACGAGTTTCCGGACACCCTGTATAGTAGACCATCCTATATGCAGATGACATGAAAATCTTCTCACCTATAAACTCAATCGAAGACTGTCTCAATCTCTAAGGATTTACAACGTTTAAACGCGTATGTTAATGCCCATTGTCTGGAATTAAATATATCCAAATGCTTCATCGTACGCTTTACTAGAAACAAAAACATATTTATACACGAATACTCAATTAATCATCAACCTCTATCTACCAAATCAGAAATTAAGGACCTTGGGGTTATACTTGATAGTAAACTGAATTTCAATAAACATATTGACCACGTAGTCACTAACGCATCTTCTATGCTGGGTTTCATAATCCGTTCCTGTAAACAATTCAAAGATATTACTACTTTCAAAACACTGTATTTCTCATACGTTCGTAGTATCCTTGAATACGCATCACAAGTGTGGAACCCAGTCTATGCAATACATAAAAATAGAATTGAAAGTGTTCAAAATAGATTTTAAGGTACCTTAATTTCCGTTCTTTTCGATCTCATATTAGTAATGAAGACTCTGCAAAGTTGTTCAATATACAGAAGTTAACTTTCCGAAGAAATATAGCAGATTCGGTAATGTTATTTAAAATTACACACAATTTAATCGATAGTCCTGATCTTCTTCAACGCCCCTATTCCATGTTCCCAATCGCAACAGCAGACAGTCGCTTACTTTTAATCTCCCTCATTGTAAGACCAATTCCAAACAAAACTCATTTATCTACAGATCTACACATTCATTTAACTTAAATTATTACCATATTGACATTTTTAACTCGACTTTACGCGACATAAAACAAAAACTCAATAATCAACAAAACTCAAACTAGAAGTTCAATTCCTATATATTTCCGTCCTTTGCCTCTTAATCCTTATCCTATATTTCCCCCTCCCCCCCACCCTCCTTTATTTTAATATTTTCTAACTAAACAAGAAATTAATTTAAGAGAACATCTCTATGACATTGTACACCTTACCATTAACTATTCATCAGTGGAATGTTCATAATTGGCATAATTAACTATATTATTATTGCATCATTGTATAATTAAAGATTTGCTGTCAACTTTTCCTAAAATGTATAAATAAATAAATATTAATTATCTAGAAGTCAGCTGATTTACCTATTAACCAGTTGTATTGCAATCATGGTTTAATGTACTTACCATGTAAACAAAGACCTGCTAATGAAATGCATAAACGTAGTACTCACGTTTTACGTGTTGGTGCGTTCCCCCCTGCTAGTATTATTACTGAGGTGTGAATTTCCACGTGGAAAGACTGAAGGATCTTCAAAACGCGTTAAACACGCAAAATATACCGTATACGAGCTTAAGTCAAACTTCAAACCGAGGGTTAACGGGAGACAATATTGTAAAATATTTGATTTTTTAGATAAGGTATTTTTTGTGTTCATTATTATTATGTTAGAGTGAGACGAAAACATTAAATCATTTATATAGAGTAGTGCGATCTTATTAAGTCTCCATCTATAACAAGTCATCATATCAGCTAAACTTTAGTTCGTCAAACTAGTAGTTTCTTAAATCGGCATTAACAAGCAAATACTACATTAAGATAAGAACAAAAAAATTAATTAATTAGTAAAACTAAGAGTTAAATTTTTACTATTATTAACGAACGCGATTTTACAAATGTGTGTGGTTGTTTTTATCATTAACTTTTGCTGAATGTCTATAGAACACTGTTTTACCTACTGTTCTTAGTGCATCATAAAGATTATACTGTGAAGCGTAGAACTAGTTATTACAACTTAATTTTCAAAATACGATTTGGGATTTTAGCAGTTATGAAATCTATACAAAAATTTACAAAAGAGCACACATTTTTTCTGGAAGCAAAATATTTATTTTGTGTTTTCGTAGGGTTTGAACCTTCGCTAATTAAAACAATAATAATAATTGTGTTTGGGCGCGTAATTAACGAAATAATAAACTAATAAAAAATTCACAATGCAGCCACGCGCGCCAATTAAACGCCATGCATTTTTATTTATTATTCAGTATGGCTGTACCAATACGGATTCTAAAAGTGGAATGGATAACAGCTATCGCTTATTTATGGGAACATCGTAGTCGAACATCACGATCCAAGCCTAATACATCAAATGAAAGCGTCGGCTATGGAAGAATTTCTTTGAAACTGATATAAGTGGAATAAGGGAATGATACCTACAGACATAGAGATATACAATTAGATGTGCTAGATGCGAAATGTGTTCCACTATTAGAACGTAATAAGTGATGAGCGTAAACCCGATTCGGTAGTTTTAGTTAGAGCGTTGGAGGTCACTTGAAAATAAAAAAGTGGAACATGTTTTTTCGTTTAATATATCAATGCCTATAGAAGAGAAAAATAAAATAAAAAGACCGAGAAGTTTCTGAGAATTTGAATCTGATCTAAATTAATGTAGATAAACCCTTTTAAAAAAATCGATTCTGAATGTTGATATATCACTAGAGAAATGCTGAGAGCATTTTCTACTGTTTAATTGTAAAATAATATCGGAGTAGAAGATGCTCGCAGAATAAATAAAAATCATTACATGTATGTTTATATTGTGAATTTGATCTAAATTCAGTACAAAAGTATGAAAACTATTATTAAAATTCAAATAGCTTTATTAATAAATAACAAAATATACTTATATTATACTTTAAACCTACATAATGTACAAATTTTGCTATTGATATTAATAAAAAAAAAATAAAATAAAAAAATTAGTTATTTATATTAAAATAGGTACTCAAGTCGATAGGGTCTGAAAAGTTAATTTCTAACTTCTCAAATCATTATCATTGTATGTGTAAGTAAAAACAATAATTTATAGTTAAATGAACTCTATAACTTATGCTTTGAATTTAAGTGTCATGGTTTTCAAAATTTGAAGTTTTCAATCACAAGTGATAAAACATACCTAAAATAAAATAATAAATGTGAAATTATTTGATTGCCATTTTCAAAATAGAAATTGAGTTGTGAAGAATACAGACGATTTCCATTGTTGTATTAGGTATAAATTTAGATTAAACAGGAAGTGAAAAAAATGTTAATTTTTTTTTTTGCCAATTTGAACTCCAACGCTCTTACGCCGAACGATTGCAAATTACGGAATCCGGTACCGCGCACTGCTACTCGAGTGATAATAGTGAAACACGTTTTGACGTGATATTAGTCCACAATAGCGCCTATATGACTATCTATCTGGTGATTTTTCAATGAACATTATTTGAATTTATTTTTCAAAATAAGAATGCTTTTGAATCTCGCAAGCTCCTTAGCAACAGAGCTCACTGGTAACACTGCAAATATTCGTTACGCAGTTCACCAAAACGTAAAAAATATAGCTCTTATATAAGAACAAATTTAATATTTCATGATCAAATTCGTACGTATAATATAAATATATGTTTGTGTTTGTGCACAGCGAGAGGTACATGGTTTGTTCTCTTTTACATAATTAATTATTTTTCGACTGCAATGTTGACGAACTGTTATTATATTATAAATGCGCCCGTTTCAGTGTTTTCACTGCATGCTTTTTCTACCCATTGCATGTTGAAAAGCTAATTATTTTATCAATTGAAACCAAAATAACTATTTTGTACCGTGAAATTTTTATGTTAGTGTTAATTAATAAAACACCTCTTAATTAACAATCTAACACAGGCGCACCGTAATTTTTTAATTGCATATTGCATGAACAATCAACTTTTTTTCTACAACGTTCTAAAGCAATTTTACCGAACGAGGTTGGGAATTCCCAAAGAAATCCCTGTTAATGTTGAATATCGTTGGAAAAAATGTAGTACCACAGAATTTTTTTCTTCTCATAACGCTTTTTAGGGGCTTTTTTAGGAATTTGTTTAATGCGATGCACTACGTAGTAATGCAAAATCATGTGTTTTTGGTTTGAAAATTTGGTCGTCTAGAAATGTTTTAGATTCTTTAATTAAATAATGCGAGTAGAATAAAATCTTGGCCTTTAAAACAATCGAGTATTTTTTAGATAAGTCTTTTTATAAGCCCTTAAAAAAATAATGTATAAGGCCTATGAAAACTGCTTTAAAGTTCAAAATCTCCTACTTACGAACCCATTTTCAATTATGGTTTTATTGTATAGTGTGGTGAATTTAGTTATTTATAAAATGATCGATAAACATTTAAATATTTGTGTCTGAACATCCACAAAATAGAATAAAAGGCACTTTTTGGACATGGTTTTTCTTGTATAAATCAAAACAGGTGGATGGTGTTAAGCGAGAATTTAAGCCTATTCGCCATCTACGTAAGGTGTGTTATTGATAACGTAGTGCATCGCCTTAAAGACGAATTGTAGATGTCCATAAACTCATTATTTCCCTACATAGAGGAGTACTTAATCAGTTTCTTTTTACAACGATTTACATGAAAATACCTAGCTTAGTCATTTAAATCTAGTTATATATCGGAAATAAAACATTTCAAATGTTACATCGTTGTAAAAGTACTAATACAATTTCTGTAACAAGGAATATCACACCTCCTTGTTAAGGGATATTTTCGTTACAAAGCTATTAGAGGATTATGGCGACCTGCAAATGCATCTGAGTGCCAACGCCGACGCCGTGGCGGTAAGCGTCGCCGCGCCCCACTAGCTAGAACTATAGAGGCTGCAGCTTTTGTTCACCGGGAATACTTGTAGGCTAAATTTGCGGGTGGGAGGTGTTGGGTGGGCGGAGAGGGTGGTATAGCGCGAGAGCCTTTTCCCGAGCGGAAAACGTGCATTTCAATTGTTTTCACGGTTTAATTGGAATATCCTTCAATATGCTCGCACCGCCCAACGTTTTCACGCCAGAAAAATCACCACTTGAACCGTGTTCGTTTATTTAAAGGTGTGTAAACCTAGAACTCTCAGAGTACCTATAACTACTATAGAAAGCATGTGATTTTCGCCTGAGCACACAAAAATCGCTCAATATAAAAAATAATAATTCCATGTTCTTTTCTACTATAGATTTTTAATGATTTGAAGGTGATGTCCTTAAAAATATAATACATAAATAACGCATAAGAGTCTTAACTGCCCCCAACTGTCCGGATCCAGTGGGACTATGGCATTCCCAAGTGAGGAATGTTGTGAGACTAAAGGGAGTGTGGAAGAGAAGTAGATGGAGAAGAGAAAAGCTGGAATAACCTGACCATTCATATCTGATCACTAAATACAGCTAAAGCCGTTTCATGCTACCTCGGGCCTTTCACCAAGACAATACTGAGAATATCTACCATTCTGGAAATTTTTATATAATCTAGGTATGAATAGAATCACTAATATGTATTATTATTTTAGTTAATGTTTTGATTGTAAAAATTGTGTATTTTTTAGTTGGTATTTAAAGGAATATTACTTCTTGTCTTCAATGATTGAAAATTCACTTTGTGGCGTCATTTTTTATGAAATAAAATAAATCACTTTGTATACATCACTATTAAATTAAAAAAATGACATGTTTCAAAACCAATGGTTTCTTCGTCACGATAAAAATATTTAACCACAAAAATATTTGTTAATTTCTGTCCTGACGAAGAAACCATTGGTTTCGAAATGTGCTGATGATTAAGATAAATTAGTGATGTATATATACATCGTGCAATTTTTTTATTCTTCTATCGCCTTATTAACAAAACACGTGTTCTTTACGAACTTGAAAATAATGTAAATATTTCCAAATCACGTATTGAATATGAAACAAGATAAATATTTACTTAGAGCATCATCCAAACGCAGCCTATTTACCCCAGACTTACAGCGAGGGGTAACTTAAATACATAATGTAGTAGAAATTCAAAATAGGGGTGAAATTTTGGTTAAGTTCTTGCCACAGGCCAGGTGTTGAGATGAGTTTGATCATATCTGCTGGGGCTTATTTTACCCCTCTGTTTAATTCCGTGTTCCATCCCTCTTTTCTCGTTGCTGTCTCGTCCCTTATAATCGTTTATATAAAATGTCATTATGAATGTACATATTTAAGGGTTGGAAACACACGGGTAAAGAGAGAGTGATACAGTGTGTTTAAAATTCGATGACACAACATGTTTATTTTAAAAGAAAATGAATAACGAAGATAAACTGTTAATTTTTCTGATTATGATGGTCGTATTAAAAATGTCTTTGAAATAAAAAAAATGATAAAACCGCACGTTCCGAATGATTCCAACTGGCTACAACGTCATTACGACATAGAATACGCTAAAATCTGTTAAGACAGCTGTCACCAATGTTGGACGGCGTGACATCAGCGATTCACAAACAACAATGAACTTGTCGTTTTTGCAGCAAATCAAAAATGCCACTTCTTAAACAATCTATAAAATAAAAATGCTATTTTAATCGTAAGTAATTTTTTCGAAAGTGAAAAAAACTTTGAAAATACCCTATTATTAACATTTTGGGAACAAAGCAAAAAATAAATTAAATATAAAATTGTTTTGCAAAAATAAGATCTTCAACGTTCAACTTTTTCACTCCTGTCTGCACATATTGTATGGCAGATAATCTGTTTATTTCTCATCGGTAAACTCTGCTGTGATGAAATCGGCACAGCAAATTCTACAACTATTTTCAGCTCACAACATCAATTCCATCCAATGATTTCAGAAATTTTAAGTAAGCGCCATAAATCAAGATGAACAGCCACCCTGTTGAATCAATATAATGTTCAAAATTTGTTTCAAAAAGAAAAAAAAGTTGTATCTTTGAATAACGTGGAGTAGGTATATTGAATTTAACTGTCATTTCGAGTCATAGCTTCCGAATTCCTTTTATTTACAAAACAATTTTATGACTCCATTCCTGATCTACGAATACAACACGTTTTGGCATTCTACGCGAGGGGCAGGGCATTTGAATGACACATTAAATATTATAATAAGCTCGGCGAATAAAGCTGTATAAAGAATAGTCTATAAAAAAGGATAGCACCTGGATTATAGCATCCCTTGGCATTTAAGCAGTCAGGACACGCCTCCTTCTGTTGAGAAGTGACAGAACCAACGCCTATTCAGTGAGATATTTTGCTGCTAATATGTAGTTTATTTTGTTTTTTGTTTGTTGTTTGTTGGTTTATGACTGTCTTGAAGATTTTTTTTGCAACCCTTAGAATAGACAGATCTACATAGAATAGTAAGGTACACTGCTAATTTGTTTAGGACTATAGCCTGCAGTGTGGAGATTGATCGGATGTAAGCATACCTCATTGGCAAGAGCACTCGAAGAAAAATTCATCAAAGTAGGAAAAAATCTGAAAATTTAATTTACAAGAAAATACATTCAATGAAAATGATTACGGTAAACAACAGAAGTTCGCATTTTAATGTACAATTCTTGATTTGACGCAAATAACCTTCGCATACAGGCAGATATTTAAAATTATTTTTTTTATAAAGATAAATCTGATAAACTTAAATATCTGGTGTTAATGTATTTTTTTTCTAATGCCTTAAACATTTTCTGAAGATTCTCAGAAGGCAAGGGTTTGAATGAGTGACGCGTTTGCGTGTGGCACGGGGTGAATGGGCTATTGTTGAAATTTCTTAAAGTATTTAAGAATAAAACGGTCCCTTTGTCTAATTGTTTTAGCCACAAAGCCACTGTGGTCTGTGAGTCCAAACAGTGTTTTGCAAATGATGCATTATTTGTTCGCTACCGGTTAAAAACTTTTAAATTAAATTTTCAGGAAAGTGGATACAATTTTTAACAGGAAGGTTGTTTTCGTTTCTACAACATTTCTTTTGTTTTATGGAAGTGTGACTGTTAATTCATCATAAGAAGTAACAATTGTAGTTGCATCAGCTACTTAAATAATGTACATAATACCGACCACCTGGTGACCGGATAAATCATCAAAATGATAATTCATTACATCTTTAAAAAGTTAAATAAAGTCATGGAAAGTGATGAAACAAAAACTTTATTAACTGAGTTAAGTAGGTTATGTTAGGTTAGGTTATAATATTTTTTTCATCGTTTTTAATGACTTAACATCACTTTTTAAAAGTGTGTTTAATAGTCACTGTGCTGATTTAGCATGGAACCTTAGTTTAATAAGACTCATCATTTATAACACGGTTAAGCCCATTAGAAATTATTTCAAAATGTTTGATTAATATTTTTTTACATTAACTCCACACAAGAGGCAATGAAGGAAATTATTTTCCTCTGTATCATCTTTGGGGATGCTGTGTAGGATCTTTTTGAGAAGAGAAAGGAGTGAACATGAGTCTTGAAGAGTCACAAACACACAGCCGAGCTATTGAACTCAAGAACGAGTCATAGAAGTCATAAGTACCTACCTACATACTTAGAGTTTCTCACCTTCCGATTTGACAAAATATTGAACCGGAATAATTGGAACCAAGAACAAGGGTGATATTATAAGTTCCGTACTGCAATTACCAGAAGTACCTACCCAATCAACCATGATGGCTACTTAGTGTTAATCTTATTGTTTCTATTATTTTCTAAAGAAAGTACTTGACTTCAGCAGATTGCAATTCTTTGAACGCATCAACAGTTGTCTTTCTCTCGGGGATTATCATTATCACATTACTTACCTGACAATGGTCCCCTTTTTGCTAATCTAGTGATAATACCGGAATAACCCGAAAAGTATAATTGCATCTCGGAATAATTTAGCGATTTCTGAAGAGGCACGAGCCTCTTTCAAGGAATGTATTCGGCAGTTAAAATGCATACATTTACTAGCAAAATTTCAGTTTAAATGTAATCGATTTTTATGAATTAGTGAATACCTCACAAGAGTCCCAACTTCTCCCAACTGGGGTATGTTGTGAGGATGAGAAGAGTGGGGAAGAAAAAGAGATGCGGAGGAAGGTTGTAAAGAACCTACCTGACTATTAAGATCTGATCACCAGATACGGCTATAGGCGTTTTTATACATAACCCCACCAAATGAGCTTTGAGGTTATCATCCTGCATCATCTTTGTAGATGCTGTGTGCAGGGTATTTTAAGGAAAAGGAGTAGTGAATGTGTTCATGACATCTGACAGCAATTTGTTGATCGTGATATTAAGTAGGTAGGAAAAAGGACCAATTCTCATAAGCAAATAACAATTGTGTAGAATATTTGGCACGCGCTTTGCACACCTCGGAATTGCACCGGTGTTGAAAGGATTATTGACACAAGTTCTACGCAGCAAACTCCACTGAAATACAGGTAGAACAAACCTAAAATTGTGCAGAATAGATCCGTGAACATTTTGTTTTTTATAATTTTCCTTTAAGATTTGAGTTTGACATATCTTCGAATTATTAAGCTTTCTACTTGAAATCTACAAACTGAAACAAAAACATGGCGTCGAAGTCAACGAATAGGGTTTTACAAATGTCAACACAACTTGTTGAATCTTCCTCTTCCTTATTAAACTCTCGGGTCGTGGCCAACTTTGATAATTTGGAATACAATAACAAGATTGGTCGGAGGTAAGAACAAGAACTGCCCGAGGAAAGGTTCGGACCTTCGCTAACACAAACAAAGCCACGGAACTTCAACTCTGACCTGAAGTCAACAATGAACTCGCCAAGTCTTGGAGTTGAACCAAACATAAACCAGAGTTCACGAGTTCACCCGAAGTTGGGCTAAAATCCACCCTAATGAAATGATGAAAATTACACGCAAAATAACTTACCTAATAATATTAGTCAACTAGTGATCATAATATGGAGTTCTTGGGATTCACACGTTAATGAAACCTCAAAAAAGCTAATGAAGTATGTCTCTTGTATTCTTCAAATTCTGAAGAAATATCTTGTAAACTTGGTATAAAAAGATCATATTGTGTTTTTTGCCACTCTCATTTTCAATATGGAATAGTAAGATGAGGCTTAGCAGCATCAATTCACATAAAACGACTAAACATAACTCAGAAATGCCTCATAAAGACCATATTGAAGGTGACCATGAAGATGTCAACAACAGAATTCTTTAAATATTTTGACGTATAAAAAAATGTATGCCAATAATATTCTGGTTTATCATCTCAATAAACCCAAAAAGGCATACACCTCACATCATCCTTCATCATGAAACCAGAGGTAATCAAATAGGTAAGAAAATATACCCTCAATGTTACACCTACAAACTTTGGAGAAAGAAGCCCTGAATTTTTAGGTGTAAAGTTATATAACCAACCCACACGGAGAAAACTTACTTAAATGAAATACTGTTAATTTATCAAAAATCTGGTCAAATTATTGGTTTTCCTATTAAAAATGGGATCGCGGGCCGATAACAAAAGAAATGAAAGAGTTCTTAACAAGTATCAGTCAAAAGCAAATATTTTATGAGGAAGGCGGAAAATGTGTTCATACAAATATTGATATTGATATGGACATGTTGATATTGTCATGATATTTATACGGACACGTGTTCTCGATATATTTGGAATGACTAATATTTTTTCAGGAAGTTATGCTGTCACTTTTTTAACAGGATCATTTTTCAGCCATCAAATCATTGCTTAAAGAATTATCAGAAAGAGAGCTGACTAGTATTTTAAAAACATCATCAAAAAATTACTGAAAAAACCCCTCCCAAACCATGCAGTTGAACCATAGAAGTCGCTAAAAACCATCTATCCCAAATCTAGTCTCCCTCAGCAAAGACTCTCCTAGTGAGAAATACTGAGAAAATATTCTACTTCCCTTTTAATTTATATTTTGACGTATTTTTAAAATGTCAAAATTATAGTTAGTTAGTATAGATAGATGTAAGATTTTCTGTAGTTGACCAATAAAATAAATCAACATCTAACGAAAGTACTGTGATTTTTAAAAAACAAGTAAAAAAAATTTGTATTAATTAAAGCGGTTATTATAAAAAAAAACTAAAAATCTGTACAGTAGGTCCTACAAATTAAAACCATGAAAAGTTGTATGACTTCCTACTGAAATATTAACTATGCCTACACTAAAACTGTCAAAACTCTTTAGCAATGAGCTCTGGCGAAATTTGAAAGTTGTGTTCATGGTGACCTATGAAGCATTTATGTAGCTGTCAAAAAATAAGACAATATTGTAAAAATGTTTTCAGAATTCCGAAAAGGTAATTCCTAAAAGTCGTCCCATGGGTCGGTAAGGAATCTAAATAAACCGAGTGCTGTTAGATGGAGGTCTGCAGCACAGTCCATTATGGGACTTTTCTGGGCAGGGTCTTACAGCACTCGGTTTATGTTGATTCCTTACCGACCCATGGGCGACCGCCTGAAAAATAGAGCGGAACGGCGCTATACAAATCATCCAAATATTATTATTTTTTATTATTATAACGAGTTTCAGCTTATGTCACGAAATTACTACGATGCATTTTTTCAATCAACATATAGATTTATGATGCATAAATCAATACAATGGGAAGACAGGTTTTAGAAAAAAACTTTATTTAACATAAAATTTGACGCTGGTTTTATCGTTGTTTATTGTAAGCTGCTCGCGTGCCACAGTTAGTCGCTCGCCCACACCCACTAAGTGGGTAACTAAAGTTTCACTTGCCCCATGGCAGCCGGTAGCTCGCAGTAATTACCGTGTCCTTGCTGGGTAAATTGGGCGAAACTTATAGCCTCACTTCATCGGTCGTAGTGTGGCGGTAGGCGTGCCAAGATGGCGGGAGTGCTCAACATTTTATCTCCTGGGAGAACCGCAGATTAAATTAAATAAATCACTTTAAAAATTGCTTTCAAAAGCATAACATATTTATGTTTTGATTTGACTTGAACCTGTTTAAAGAGCTTAATTGATCAAATGATGATTTAAATAAATGAATAATATTAGATAAAATGTCATCAGATAGATCACATCTGACTGATTTGTCCTAATTCAAAAAACTGTAGAAGTCATCTATATACAAATAAGAGTGTTTGTAGAGGGCGGGCTGGTTTTCCATTTTATAAAAATCTACAGTTTTATTCCGAGTTTGATAAAATTTTACACACTAGACCTTCAAAACAAGAGGAACCTTTCAGCAGAATGTTGATACTTTTGATAAAATTTTGCATAGGTACTTGACTTTCAAAATAAGAGGAAAATTACTGTCTTCATCTGATTTCGTTAAACTCTGCGTAAAGCTCGTATAACGACTTCATACGTTTTCTTTTAGGAATATATTATTTATGTACGTAAAATAGTTTTGTGGAATGTGCTGAGTCAGCGGCAACCGGAAAGCTGCCGCCGCAGCTTATCGAGGAGTATAAAATGACAACACGTATGTTTGGCGAAAAATACAGTTATTTTCAGTTTTATTGAGTGTTTACATAGAGAACATTTAAATTAGAAGAGAGCGACGTCACATAACCAAAAAAATTATAAATTATTTTTATATTTATTGGATAATTTTTATAGCGCCGCTTTTGTGAGATATCACCTCAGGGGCGCTTTACAGTTGATGCAGGTTTTACAAAAAATATAAATATTACAAAAATAGAGGGAAGTTAAGTTAAGTAAAATGAAGTATAGGAACAAGTGACACGAAGATAGAAGATGGAGACTCTGCAGCAAGAATCCTAGGTGGTGAAGAAACTGGACCAGCTGCTGCAGCGAAAGAGTCCACCGCGTCCACCAACAGTGCCAGCACGAGGTTCGTCATCCGTCCAGGTATGTGTCTGCTGGTAATAAAGCGCTGACACAATATCCTCTCACAGATACCTTGGCAGCACCGCTGTGACGTTCTACGAAGATAGAAGATGGGGTATATAGTACTACCTAGATATAGAATTTGCCTATATCTAAGCCTCCCAGGGGCAGTAAATAACAAAGAAATCTGTTTAATTTAATTTATAAATTTTCAATATGTTTTGGATATTTGTAAAAAATTGACTAATTTCCTCGTGATTAGAACTCCCAGTCATGTTCAATATAAGGCTCGCTACATTAACCCGCCGGTAAAGTTGCCACCAACAGCAGTTAAGTTGGCACCAGCACTAGTTAAGTTGGTACCAGCAGTTAGTTGGGCAAGTTAGTAACCGACCGTTGACTTGGCCGCGCGCAGACAACTTAACGGCTGCGGTTAAACTCCGAAGAGGAGTAGCAAAGTAGTTTGCCTTAAGATCTATGCGTCTGGTACGGAGGCGTGCATCGCTTATAATTCACCGGAGTTTGGCACGTGGGTGGTACATGACCTGTTTTACTGAAAGGCGCTAATGAACTGTAAGGCGAAGTAGCTATTCGCAAATTCGTGAAAATTAGTAAAAAAAATCTTTGAAATAGCTTGAATTTTTCCTCAAATTTTAACATTTATCAATTGCTGATAATACAGGATTTTCCAATAAGAGGTGTTTTTTTGATATTCAATCGTAAAAGATCAATGGTTTCATTGCTTGTGTGGCACTTAGAGCCGTCTTGTTGAAAGTAAACGTTGTCCAAATCAATAGCATCCAATTCCGACCATAAATAATCATTAATCATCTCTCGATAGCGCAATCCATTCACCGTAACTGTTGCTCCAGCCTCATTTTCGAAAAAGTAAGGTCCAATGACTCCGCCGGACCTAAACCGCACCAAATAGTCACACGTTGAGGATAAAAAGGCTTTTCAACAATAACTCTTGGGTTTTCCGAGCCCCAGTTGTGACAATTATGCTTGTTGACGAAGCCACCGAGGTGGAAATGGGCCTCATTACTCAAGATGATTTGCATTTGATTCACTCAAGTGAATTTTAATAATTTTAATGCGTTGTTTAGCGTGTATCGTTCCATTTTTATTAATGGTGTAGTTTCTACTTGTTAAATGTCAAAAAATGACAGCTTCAAAAGTAACATCTACCGAAATAGAGGGCTATTCAAAATAACACCTCTTATTGGAAAACCCTGTATTAGCTACTCTCAAACGAAAATTTGGAAAATCTTGCCATCTCATCTTGTCTCCAATATCTAAATATTTCAATTTAATGTTTTAATTATTCCAAAAAAATATATGTATTCATCCCAGACTTGTCGAAAAGTCAATAGATGTCGCGCATTCAAATGAAAATGGGTATATTTATCGAAGACACTATCCAGATTGCATTTAAATCGGGAATAATCTAGCATTCATACAAAAAGATAGCTGCAAATAAAAAATGAAGATATTGTTGGTAGTTCTTATACGAAGTATGATACAGTGAAATGCGACCGAAGGCCTCACTGTTTCATTGAAAAAAATACGACAGTACTCATGGATTACATTCCTCAAAAATACACATAACAGTAGGTACTCATAGATTACATTCCTCGAAAATACATACAACAGTACTCAAAGATTACATTCTTCAAAAATACAATAATATATTATTTGCACTCATATCTTTTAGCGATGTGATGGGTGGCGGGTATGTGTACCCCGGTAACTCCCCGGTACTCATACATTGGATAACCAATACTTTTTCCATAGGTATGCTACGTTTGGTGACTTTGGTAACAAGGGTTCATGGGATAAGGTTTATTCACTTCTTGGCGGGCGGTTATGGGAGACCTTTTCATCTCTTTAGCTGGACTGTATTAACCCATCGCCTTGCACCGCAGTGAAGAAGGATACATTTTACGTCTGTACACACCAACCCCTCAGATTCCTATCCACCATACCCTTTTCCTTCTCATAACTTCGTCTCCTTCATTTCTTTTAAAAACCCTCCACAGAGCATCCCCAAAGTTAAAAAATTATAAGTTTCGGTGAGCAGAGGTCCCAAATTTTTTTTCTGTAAAATGTTCCAACACCCTCCTTCACCCCTCCCCGGGAGGAACGCCTCCCCCTCTTCCATGTGAATTTTATAGCTACGCCACTGCCGAATGTTTAACACTCGTATTTGTTAGACACCGACCAATAATTTGTAAAAATAATATTACTAGAAATCTACTTAATTGGTATTTACAAAATGGGTTACAGAAATTAGATTAATAATTACCCTACAAGCCTTTAGGGTAAGGGTAAGGATATGATAAATAAAACGTTAATTTGTTGAATATAATAATTATGAACGCACATACGTGTATTATGCGAAATATTATTTTTATTTATTACTTAAACTAGCATTACCATTAAACTTTTAAAACAATGGATCATCTAATCTATCTTGAGTGCCGCATGAATTTGCCCCAATTAATTCTGGTAATTATTCAACCACTGTCTCGCGTTATTTTCTAGATTGTGAATGATTATTTAGGAAACATGGCAGTTCATTATTTAAGTGTGCTAACCTGTAATGATAACAATTAAAACAATTACTAAAAGAGCTTTATGTAATATCCGTACATAATAAACAAAACACCAAAAATAGACACTTAAAAAAATATTGATAATAATTGTATTTGTACTTCGTTACTGAGTGGAAGATACCTTTTCAATAGCCTCGTTGAAGAGACACCACAATTCGTTAGTTTATTAGTTAGAAACGAACAAAGGTTTATCTCATTTTTATTTATGATTTTTTACAAAAGTCGAAAAGATCCGTGTACAATGTACCAGTAAGGTACACGTTGTACACGGTTTTGTGTATGAATTATAAATTATAAATCAAGTTTTTTTATACGTTAATTTTTTAAGTCAGTTTTTGTATGTATTTTAAAATATATCAAGAAGACAATTTTTAGCAGTATCTATAAAAAAAACATTAACACCAGCGTTAGTCTTTGTTAGGTTTGTATCTATATTCTGCCTTCTAGTGTCCATAATCCAAATACTAATAGTTCTTTTGAAGTCGCTTACTTTTGTAATGGTTTTTATTGCAAGAAGGAAGGAATTAAATAATATTATAAAGAAATATTGCATTCCCTTTATCCAAAAGTCGTTTTAGTTGTCGGTTGGTGGAATGTATGTTCTAATGAAGACCTTTTGGATCGACCCGAGTTTGTATGTGCAAAGTTATTCCCTTCTTACTTCGATCATCCCCATCCAATTTGGCGTTAGCACACATCTATGAAAAACATCTTCATCTTCCAAAAGCCAAAAATTATGTTAAAGGGCACTGAGTAAGTAAATACGACGAAAGCTTCGTCAATTATCACTTAACCTTTTTAAAGTTGTTTATTATTTATATTATATATTACATCATAAGCAAATCATCCATGGGTCATGCCATAATAATTTACAATGAAGCCGAACTGACCAGAGATGTTAATGCAGACCGTTCTTTATCCTATTCGACAATCAGTAGTTTACGTTTCTGAGACGGTATAGCTTCCATCATTGAGCTTCTGCTATCGTGAGATATTAAATTATTGATGTGGTCAATACACAGCCTTCATAAAACTTTAAAAAATTCTTTAATAATGATTTCAAAAACAAAGTGATAAAAAATAATTGATGATGCTCCCTAATTCCTAAATATAAAATCAATGAAAATATTAAACTTTTGGCTTATTATGTAGGGTTCATTTTACTTAGGCAACGTTTCGTACAGCGTACAATGTCAATCATCAGTGCAAATGTGTAGATTGTGGCAATTTTCTTAGGGCCGTGTTATTTCAGTATAATATTTAGTGGAATTAATCCTATTTTCGGCGTTTAGTTTTGGTGTAGCCGTCAAGTACCGGATACCAATAACTATTAAGCTTACTTTGGGCTTTCGATAGTCTCTTGTAGGAAAGTTTAAAAAAATGTGAAACCTGTTCTTAAAATGTCATAAATAAACTTTTTCTTGTCATCAACGCGCATTATTTTTTTGTGTAGAAAAACTGTCTGCAAGTCACGTGTTAATTTTACAATATTTATTTATTTTCATTGCTAAAAAGTCTATATAGATACACTAGTAGGTACTTAATCATTAAATTGTATAACTAACAATTGTTAAAAATGCATTCTTATTATAGTGGTTATTTGTTTTCATTATTAAATATTGAATAATTTTTCAAAATAGAGATCGTACAAAATTACAATGTTCAAAGGGTAAGCGCTTCGTGTCGGAATCTTTGAATATCCTGCAAGTCATATTCAGATACAGTATGAATTCTAAAGCCGCGATACGTTCAAGAAGCGATAGGAGGCAGTTTAGTGTATAACTGTATGGAGAAGGGAAAGACGAAGCACGGCCATTGAATGTAGTGGATGTATGCCATTGTTAATTATTATTGTAAATCAATTCAATTCAGAGATTACCAGTTAAATATAACTTACAGAAGCGGGGATAATGGATTGTGTTGAATTGAACCTAATTTAAGCTAATTACTTGAGAAATCAAAATACTTAGATGAAGTTTATAGGCAGGTAACAATAATTAGGTGGCCATGTGGGAGGTATTTTTTTAAATATAAATATGAATGTTAAAAGGTTAATGAATACGATGTCATAAATCATTGGGAGAGTTGTAGGTATAATTTAAACAATCGATTTAATTAAAAACTATGTTTTAAGATGATGCCGGTACCTACGTTATGAAACAATTTTTAATCTTGTGATTTTCAGTATTTTTGTGACTATTTTTGGGTATCCATAGTACAACGAGGCTAGGCTTAATCGTTCTTAAAATCCAATACTTGACGGCTACACCAAAACTAAACACCGAAAACCAAAAAATCTAAAAATTATCAAGTTAATTTTATAGTTAGTTTTGAACAAAAAAACAGTTTTTAATTTGCATATTACCCTAAATTACGACACCAAAACTCTCCAATTGTTAGCTCTAACATCATGAATTTTCCACAGTATTTTTTTTGTAAATGAAATTTACAAATCAATGCATGTACTTTCAGCTATACATATAATTTTCATCAAGAGCTATGGAGCTTTGAAAAACCTTTTTGGTAGAAAAAAATTTAGACATAATGCCATGTTGGTCAAATACCTAAATATTCGATTGGTAGGAAGTTGACAGTTAAAATTTTATATTTATAGTCTGTAATTAGAGAAAAATAACACTAACGTAACTCCGTTCATACGATGTATTTATATATTGGTTCAATAAAATAGAGCCCAATCTATTCACCCTTTGTTATACATTATGTTTTATTGCACTTCCTCGTGTTTAACCAATAACCATATCCCCCTTTCACCTAGCGTAATCCATATGTGATTTCCCATAATTATTACGTTAATGCATCATTTATATGCATTCACAGACTGCATTCGATAAAAATTTCGAGCAAAATTTTCGAATTTCAAAATTTTATGTGTGTCAAGTTAATTATATCACCAACGATCTGTACGATAATGGCTTTTTACATCTGATAGTAAATCAACTACTAAAGTGTATCTTTAAAACATCGACAAAGTGACATATAACAAATGCTTTTTAACCTACAAAATACAAAATGAACGGATGCATACGAACATAACATATGCCTTTTAACCTACAAAATGGGCGTATGCACACGAACATAAAATATGTCTTTTAAGGCGATGCCATACGTAGTAATGCAAAATCATGTGTTTTTGGTTTGAAAATTTGGTGGCCTAGAAATGTTTCAGATGCTTTAATTAAATATTGCAAGTAGAATACATCTTGGCCTTTGAAATAATCGAGTATTTTTTAGATAAGTCTTTTTAAAAGCCCAGAAAAAAATAATTTATAAGGCCTATGAAAACTGCTTTAATGTTCAAAATCTCCTACTTACAAACCCATTTTCGGTTATGATTTTATTGTATAATGTGGAAAATTAAGTTATTTATAAAATGATCGATTTTTTTTTAAATATTTATTCCTGAACATCCACAAAATAAAATAAAAGGCACTTTTTGGCCATGTTTTTTTTCTTGCATAAATCAAAACAGGCGGATGGTGTTAAGCGGGAATTTAAACGCCATCTACGTAAGGGTTGTTATTGATAGCTGCTCAATTTAAAATATTACACGACGTAGTGCATCGCCTTAATTAACTTAATTGGTTTATCGGATGTTCATTTTAGAATGATATAATAACATAATTATCATATGTTTAAGTAAGTTATAAATATAATAAAGTAAAATAAGAGACCAACGACAGAGAGATCTCTCGAACAGAGGACTGGAGTGTATCAATATAAAGCTTGCAGAAGAATATGGAAGAAGTTATTACGAAGATCAAAAAAATTCAAAGGTCGTAGATTAAAACAATGAGATAGTCCAGCATCTGTGATCCATCGCATGTTTCCGGGATGGTATGCCTGAACTCTAGTTGGATTGCAATAATTACAGGGTGGTTCGAAGTGATCTTTCTATCTTCCTCTTAATCTGATTGATAACACAAATAACACAAAAGATTCGGCCGACGTCAGTGAATAGTTTCACAACGATCCATAACAATTAACGTTCGCTGTACTATAAATCAGGGGTGGGCAACCTATAGTGTGTGCACTACTAATATTAAAAGTGCCTACCTACTAGAAAAATGGAAACAGCCTTAGAATTTTTGGAGTTAAGGCGATATGTGTATATATGGGTGTATCAAGTTAACTAGGAAAGTATTTAATTATTTATTGTTTATTTGTGACAAATAGTGATTCGTATGTCACAAAATAGTAAAAACTGCACCCATGACCTTTTATACTTAAATTTATCTCAAAATTTGTAAAATTCTCTGTAATATAAATTGGTGTAAAATCTTTTTTTTGTTATTTGTTTTTGGGGTGTTATGCCGTGTTGCGCTAACTCCTTCTTTAGCCAACGTTTCTGACAACGTTACAGTGTCCATCTTCATGGCAGATTTGGACACTGTGCAACACGGCATAACACCCCAAAAACAAATAACAAAAATATTTTTGGCTGTGAAAATTTTAAATCAAATTTGGTGCAAAATCGTTTTATAGAGAACATAATTTTATAAATAAATATACTAGTGTTAAAGTTGTGAAGAGTGTTTGTTTAAAAAAAATGTCATCACGATTAATTTGTGAACCTCCTAAATATTTTTTTTATATATTTAATCATGTGATTATATTTATGTAATTTTATTACACGTTAAAAATATTTTATAATTTAATATGAAAAACTTGAAATTGTTGTAATTATAACATCCTTTTTTGAAAACGACCTGTAGCGGGCATGTGACGCATTCGATTCAATTAAATATTTCAACGCAACGTCAAAAACATCTTTCGTCAATAGACATTGTAGATTTGTACACGGTTGACATTTGTCACATGAGAACGGGTCGCTTTTACGATTCGTTCTTAAGTTCAACAGCTCGGCTGTGGAACGAACTGCCGGCCTCTGTGTTTCCTCCCTCCTACAACATGGGACTCTTCAAGACCCATGTTCACTCCTTCCTCTCCACAAAAAGACCCTCCACACAGCATCCCCAAAGATGGTATAGGCCCTGAGGGAAATTATTTTCTTCAGGGCCTCCTGTGTGGAGTTATATAAAAAAAAAAAATTGAGTTTGTTTTCCAAAAAAGTTTGCATTTCGCTGATGATGGATATACAATATACAGGAGTCACGACGTTACGAATTGTTTGTTTGATATTGTCAATGCGGTCGGTCGCTTCCTTTTGTGATTACCTGCTGCCGGTGGTCGGGCGCGCTGATTGGCCGTGACTGATTAGATTTACAAGTGGGGTCAAGACGTACAGTCATCCTAATTGGCAGCACACAGCGATTGAATATTGTGTTGTAAGTATATTTTGCAATAATTTAATGTAGGAGGATTTTTTAACGAAATCATTTCAGTATCGGATTTCAAACTTTCAATAAATATTATTAAATAGAATTTCTATAAAAAATAAAGAAAAAGGATATCGGTTATTATTAATTAAGGATGACAGAAGTTTGCAGTTTTATTTTTAATGTGAAACCGTAAAAAAGCCCAACATCTCAGAATTAAAAGGACTTTTTTTTACACGCGTCCAAACGAAATGGCATTTGTGTACATGCATTACCTGATTGCTAAACCATATTAAGGCAATGCACTACGTCCTGTAATATTTTAAATTAAGCCGCTATCAATAACAACCCTTACGTAGATGGCGTTTAAATTCCCGCTTAACACCATCCGCATGTTTTGATTTATGCAAGAAAAAAACATAGCCAAAAAGTGCCTTTTATTTTATTTTGTGGATGTTCAGGCATAAATATTTAATTTTTTTCGATCATTTTATAGATGACTTAATTTTCCACACTATACAGTAAAATTATAACCGAAAATGGGTTTGTAAGTAGGAGATTTTGAACTTTAAAGAAGTTTTCATAGGCATTATACATTATTTTTTTCTGGGCTTATAAAAAGACTTATCTAAAAAATACTCGATTATTTCAAAGGCCAAGATGTATTCTACTCGCAATATTTAATTGAAGCATCTGAAACATTTCTAGGCGACCAAATTTTCAAACCAAAAGCTCATGATTTTGCAATCCTACGTATGGCATCGCCTTAACGCAAAATCCCGCCAATGTTGCGTCAAAACATTAACGCTTATGAAAAATATATTAAATTATGGCATCATTTTATCACCAGATATTTAATAACGGTTTCGACTTTACAAAATTTTTCAATGCCTAAAAAAATAATACGTTCATAATATTGGGCATTTTTTATGATGCTGAAGACATTAAGTGTTAAAACGAGAAAAGGAAGATTGGAAAAAATATGCTATACTTATGTAGTTACTAAACATATCTAAAGACATTTTACTTAAATTTTTATACTCCAATTTTTTTTTTCAAATAACCAAGTACCTACCTATTCGCAGTAGCGCTCTTATTTTATTTTTTATTGAATATACAAACACATTACAAAAATTTACAAATGTAGATATTTCGAGGCTGATTGCGAAAAAATTAGAAATTTTTAACAAAAAATTGCCCAACTCAATTGAGAAATTATTTCTCGTGTTTGAGTTGGGGAGTGTTGTGAGTCATTATGGTTTATAGGTTGTAATATTTCACTAGTTGATGTAGCTAAAAATTAACAAATAGCTATAAAACTAGATGAAAAATTTGAAAACACTAAGTATATAATTAAGAAAATAAGAAATTTAATTACAAACTAAAAAAATATAACATAAATAATATAATAGTTATTAAACTTAGAAAAAATAAGATATAAAAATAAAAATGTACTTATTAGGTACGAAATAATATTAGGTAGGTACAGTACTGGTAGTAAATTGTTCAAAGACCGAGCTGATACATAATGATACACTTATGATAGACTTATGATAACTCCGGCATTCCATTGTTTTTGAATTTTTTTCAATACTTCGTCTCATTTTTCTTCCACCCTCATCTCCAAAAATGAGTATTTTAATTGTTAACAGAGTATTGTAATAATTAACCCTTTTCTAAATTTAATACATTACATTCATCATTTATTCATTATCACTCTTACATATTATTTGTATTTAATATCAAATGTACGTGTGTGTATGTATGTATGTATGTATGTATGTATGTATGTATGTATGTATGCGTATGTATGTATGCAACTATGTATATGTATGTGTGTACGTATGTGTTTATATGTGTATATGCATGTGTATGTATATATATGTATGTATGTGTTTATACGTGTATATATATATATATATATTTTCTCTTATTATTTCCTTGTTTTTAACATTTCTTTGTTTTTAACCTTTCTTTGTTTTCTTTGTTTGTTTATTGCTTTTTAACCTTCTTTATCTTTATTGCATGATGTGAACATTGGTTATTGGGTTGTAACCTAATTCTTTTACTTATTTTTTCTCTCTCTCTATGCATGTTATGTTATAAACCTGTTAATGTTCCTAATAAAATAAAATAAAATAAAATAAAATGATACACAACCATTCCCCTTCCTTCAGCCTTACATCATACACAATTAAAGATGCCATAGTCTTACTGGTTCCAGACGATTGGGAGCAGTTAGATACTCTTTGCGGTATTCAGAAAAAAAAATGAATTGAAGATATTTTTCACGCTTAATTTATTCTCCTAGGCTCCGTTTGATATTACAACTGTGATTACAAATTTCAAGAAGGCCTTCGTATGCAAAACCAAAATCAACATTGATTATTTGATAATTTATCACTCTTGCCATCCGATTATTTATCAATTTGAATTTACTGGGAGGTCCGGTCTCTCTGACAACTTTCCATTTGTTATGTCGGTACTCCTGACTACTTTAACAGTGTTCAGTTGGCAGGCCTGACAGTTAGACAGAAGAAAATCAATTTCGCCAAATCAAAATAAGCATCACAATATCGAGTGTAAGAAATCACTGTTAATTTAGCCGCACACGAAAATACTAAATAATGCGATGCACAAATAGGTAAATCATTGTAAAGAGAACTTTGCTTGTAAAGTGTGTAGTTGTGAACTGGATAGATTAAAAAATATGTGTTAATAATGTGATTGAAATCTTGAGAATCTGCATTTTGAGAATTAGGCAAATTTATGGCAAAAATATTCTAGCATACCTATTCAAACACAAATGTTTTTGGCAATGTCCAAACAGCTCGTGATACTAGAACCAAAGATACTTTCTTTCTTATCATTTTCGCTAAAATAACTTTTGGCCAAAGATATTTTAGATACATTGCAACATTCTGGAGGAGGCCCACCACTTCCTGGCCTGTTTTAGGTACTGATGGTACCCCTTCAGAGCTTTCGCAAGGACGCTAATTTTTTTTGATTTATCGAGTCTACATTTAAAGTAGAATTATTTTTTATACATTGCAACAAAGCTATACAATGCACTTCTACTGGCCATCTGATAGAACACATATTATTTGCAATAGAAATCAGATGCCAAGTTTTGGTTAATCAGCCAAGACAGATCAAATATCACTGATTTTTTAAAACCTATTTATAAGTATGTATTTCTGTGATGTTTAGTTGTGTGTGTGGTGTGTTCTGTGTTGATGTTGATTGTCTTTTATTTTACTCTGTTCTCAACATAGAAGTTCCTAGTGAGACAGGCACGCCTCATCTCCTATGTAAATTTATTTAATAAATTTAAAATAAAAAATAATGTTGTTTTTGTAAAGATACTAAAGAATGGAACAATAAAACAAACAAAAAACATTGTCGCATTAAACCGCGAGTCTAAATATAAACGGAATTGATAAACGTCTTCAGTATTCTTGGGCCTTTGCCGGGTAAGAGGGAACTGCAGACGAGTATTGTAAACTACTTGGAAAAACTTTTTCGAAACTTTTGATACTATCGGTGTGCACAATTACCTACTTTCAAATATATCCTCTTTAAAATGAAGAATGCGAACGTACAGGTAGGTTTGAATTTGAAACGAAAATGATTTGATTTTTCAATAACAATTTACCTCAGGAAATTAATTATTTGCCTACTCTAGAAAATAAGCATTTTTCAAGAAACACGGTTAAAAATACTTACTTGAAATGTTGTTTATTATTTGCATGCATCTTTTTTAAGAACATGCCGACCGGTTTCAGTCCAAACATGGTCCAAACTGCGCGAGGGTATTTCTTATACTTTCCACAATACATAAGTATCTTCCTAATTGAAACAACGTTTACAAAGCTTAGAGCTTTTTAAGAATCAAATTTTAAATTAAATTCACAACAGTTTCGAGGTTGCCTTTTCATTTCACAGTGAGCGTACTGTATTACAGTGTGTAAATTGAATATCATTTCATCTCATATCACACGGAATGTATATCTCCCACTGTGCTGTACAGTAGGACCACGAAAATGTTTCTTCAGAGTGAAAATTTTGGTGCCATTATATTAGCATGCGGTTATTCCATCGTGCTGTGATGAATTTCCATGAATGATCCGCTCCTGGGAAGAAAATTGGACTAATACGAAAACCCGAACTGGTGCTTTTTATGCTGGAATACAAAATCATATTCCAAGTAAACCTTGGTTCCACGGCAAGAAAAAATCCAAAAGATTTATATCCTGTATCTCGAGAATGAGAATTGGTCATTGCTCCATTTTATCCCATTTGTTTAAAATCCGGGTCCTAGATAGTCCACTCTGCCAGTGCGGCATGGAAAATGAGACTCTTGATCACGTTTTCTTTAATTGTAAAAATCATTCATCCTTCAAAGGCATTTATCGTTTACTTATAAAAATCACCCACCAATCTCCCCTTAGTATTCCTTATTTACTTTCTCTCAACAATTCTCGCATTTTCTCAGTTCTATACAAGTTCATAGACGTGAATGACTTCAATATTTGAGATTTCCTATTCCCGTATAGATTTCCCATAAAATTATAACCATCTCCCTTAACTTTAACGGCACATAGCACTCTCTTTAGGGTGAATTGCCTAATACAAAAAAAAATGTCCATGAATTTTGATGAATTTTATTGATTTGATCACGGTTGTCAAACAAAACTCGTTTGCAAAAATGTGAATATAAAATTGCACGTAAATATTGTCATTGATTAGAGTTAAGTTATTAAGTACAAACTACCTACCCTAGTCAGTCTTTCAAAACCCTTTTAGTAATCTCGATTTTCTTTTTTAATAACTTTTATTGTTAAATTTAAAAGACAAATTTATAGTCTTAAATATTTGTATTTTGATATGCAACTTGGGCTGAAAGACCAAGGATATATTTAAGACTTTTTTATTTATTTTATGGGCCTATCCATAATATTATTTTTATTTGTTACATTTTCGAAAAAAAACTTTAAACAATTAAAGTACTTTTCAAACACTCGGTATTCAATCATTCAAATTACAGAAGGAGGTGTATTTATAAAAATGAATAAAACAATCGATGTGTTTCGAAGCCCCATACTATTTCATCATTGTGATAAATCAAAATCAACGTGAGATGCCACTCCGATACTAAATTCATGGAATAAAAAAATAGTTCGTTCGTTTTTACGAATTAAAATTGTACACGTGGCCACCTGCAAAGTTAAGTGTCAAACTTTGCAATGTCAATTTCGAAAATCGAACAAAAATTAAGATCCTATACGCGACTTCTTGTTAAGTAGGTACCTACCTGACCTTGGTTTGACCAAAGTTCAGAATCTAAAGGTTGCTTGAGATGGCTTTTTTATTGTTAATTTTTTTTTTATACACCCATTGGGCTTTTACATTGGTTAAACATGGTTACAATATTTTACATAAGTGTTAGTAATAAGCAATTGTTTTATATGGTTTTCAATTAGATAAAAGTTTAAAAGATTTTTTTAAAACGAAAATATTTTCAGAAATATTATTTTGTGATGAATAATTATTTTGGTATGTTTTAAACATCCAATTTGTTATGTTATAAATATTGACTTTATTTGCATGTTCGTTTGCTTAACTATTGAAGGAATTGACGAGTTTGCTACACAATTTGTTTGTAAAGGTGACATTGAAATAGATCCTTGTGCCTTATGCCTAGCGTGTCGAGTTGGTGCTCTTTTATCAAGAGGAAGCTACAAGCCAAAAATGTGAATATTCTTGATATACCTTACATTGTAGATAATAGCCATTAAAATTGCTTGACAAACGGTGTCTAGAAATGTTCGATTTCAAGCACAAAACAGGTTATTCGATAGTAATATTAAGGTTCCTACATATCTACTTAATTTATATAAGTTATTTTCAATTAGTGTAAAGTTCAGCCTTTTGTATTGTCTTAGTCTCTTTAGAAAGTGAAGTCAGTTTACTACGTTGTTTTTTGTGATATATTTTTCAATAATATTTATTCTGGCATCGAATGTGATTGGCGCCCCGCGGACCCTGTCAGTCTACTCTGATAATGTATTAATAATAAAAACACTCGACGTGTAGCTGGTAGTATTCATAACACGGTAGGAATTCAGGCTCTGTGGACTTATTGATTTGAAATAATACATCTTGATTTATCTGAAACTGCACACAAACTAAACAGTTTCAAACTAGAAGATGGATTTTAAATATTTTAGACGAAACGAAATTGTGTTTTGCTTGAAGTGGGTGAAATTATATGTAGGATAGAAGAAGGTATAGAAGGAAAGCGGGATGACCAATCCAAACCACTGTATATCTGCGAAGGAACCATCAACATTGCGATATCTCGAGGAAATCTAAACGAACAAACACGAAAAAGATATACTTCTTCGGTCTTACACCAGGGCGATACTGGAATTATTTCCACTCTGGGACGTGCCGCAAATAAATTGTATTTTATTTTAAATGAGTCATTTGTGAAACAACAAAAATGAATCTAATAAAATTTAATTGCGCACGCCGGGATTTGAACCCGCGACCTTAAGCTTACTAGTCGGGAGCCTTTGCCCTCCACCACGGAGGCCTTTAATAACACTAAGTAAATAACATTAATTCTATAAATTGCGACCTTTGTCTATAATTTGGAAAGCAAATAACAACGTTTTTTTAAATGAATTATTTCAATTTAATTAAATTCAAATGTATTATTGTAATGAGTATTATTGCAAGTACGCATTTCATTCCTATGTGGAAAATACTCTCAGCATCGCCCTTGTTATTTCGTAAAAAAAAATAAGCCATGGAATAGTTCCAACTGCTCTTAACCGTCTACCGAATATATTACATTTCCAATTGGTGTGTGTTTTAAGGCTGGAGGTAGTGGGGAGGAGAAGGAGTAGAGGAAAAGGAAGGGGAAAGCTGACTATTCAGATCTGGTCACCAAATACGGTTAAAGTCATTTTAAGCGACGTTCATTTCTGAATTGTATTTTATCAACAGGGCAATTCTGAGACTAGCTTCCATTTCCTATTCCACACGCTTAATTGCAAAATAAATACCCGTGCTCTTCATGCTTTTAATAATATTTGTATAAACTCTAGTTCACTGCCCAAATTTAAAAGGAGCATCATATCAATGATATAAAATGTTCAACGCGCATACGTATACACACACACACTCCCACGCCTATACATTACATACGTTACCCGGTAATAACTAAATATACATACACTTATATAAGACATTACAAGGAAACATATCCTTGAAATATTACATATTATTTGTAATTGTTTTCATTGCTGTAGCCAACGTACTGTTTGTTTCTATAATATAAAATAAATGACTAGCTCTAAATAGCAATTTATAACTTTCCACCTCACAACATTCCCCCAAAAAGGGTGCCATAGATCTACAAGTCCTGGCATGGAAATCTTGCACAATATTACCTAAAGTATCTTCAAATTTTAAGCTAACTACTGACCACATTGCAGAAAAATTTTAACTTTAAAATAACCACAAATCTATCGAAACTCACACTAGTATTCACATGTTTATTGGCTCAATAATTTATAAAGTTAACCCTTTCAATGCAGACTTCAAAGTCAAACAACCTTTGACTCTTTGAAAATATTTCATAAACATTTTAACCATTTTCAATAATATATTAAACAGCCTTATAACTAACTCTGTACATGAAAATGTGTAATCTATGTAAGTACTGGTGGATTTCAATAAATACAGTAGAATTCAAATTTGGTGAACAAACTATTGAAAGATTGTTAGAAATAGCTTTAGGTCAAACGCGACTCGTTAAAATCAGTACAAAGTAACAATGTGCGTACTTCAGGGTCTCGTGTCGAGGATCGGAAAAACGCAAGGAAAAATCAAAGAGTTGTCCCGGTAAATTGAGCTTTCTCGACATCAAAGCAATATCTACCTACTTGTCATCAATATCAGAATGTACCGAGGGGCTGAAGTGGTATGAACCATAGCTGCAGACTTCGGTCCTCTTGAAGCCCTTTCCGCCGCGACCTTTGATTCCATCAAGCGAATACTTGCGCATATTTTTTTAAGGAATTTTTTTGTGAAAGGAAATTTTTCGTATACAATTTGTTTTCGCCTTCAAAGAGACACTCGAATCTGTATACCCTAGGAACTGAGCTTTGTGAAAATAGGTGGAGACGTGCGTCGTTAAACATATTATTTAAGAAAACATCTGAATTTTTTTTTTAAATATTGAGTGCAAAATGTCAAAAGCTTCCCATTTCACACATGCTCTCTCCTTTCGATATTTAGAATAATGTAGGTCGAGCTGTTATCAGTTGTCTGAAAACCTATAAACCTATACAAACCATTTTAGGGTTTCGTGACTAAACAAGAGAGAGACGAAACCAAAAATGATATAGCCACAAAACGTGATGAAAAAACTAACCTAACGAAACACAGTTACAGTAGTTTTTTTTCCATTCATTTTCTAGACTTTACACCACTTTTCAAAAGTGTTCTGTTTAGTCCGGTGATCCATTTTAGATTCTTACCTACCTACAAAATAAAAGACTTGGATTTTTTTTGGCCACTAAGTATGATAAAGCGATATTCACTTAATACCTATAAATATGCAAAATTGAATTTTATTGGGTAATCGTTAAAAAAATAAGTTTTTTCAGCTTTTGATATATTTTTGAAAGCCCATCGGCGCACATTTCTCTTGCTTCATTGAAACTCATACCGTGAACCTAGCCTAACCTTAAGTGTCTCGGTGAAGCTTTTAAATATTTTTTCCATTGAATTCGATTCTCTAACTAGTCAATGTAGTTAGCGACAAGAATCGCAACCTCACCCCCCGTCGCTGTTTTGCATGGCAGATTAGGTGCACAACTGCACAGCTCAATTAGTTGAGAAACACAGGTGGATTGATACTAATGAACCGCGCTGCACTACACTTGCGATCTTCAGAAGGTTTCAGTAAATTGATTACATTTACAAAAATCTGTGCACGTCTTACACCAAAGCTAGATACACTAAGCAGTTAGGGCCTGTCTAATAAACGTGTTTAAAATGTTACACATGAATGTATGGTAAATAGTTGTGTATAATTTAAATCACGTAAATTAGTAATGGGCAAAATCCCTGTCTTATCTGTAGGGGTAAAGCAGGTAATCATTGCCCGATTTTATGGAATATTTTACTTTCAATGGGTATAGGTTTTGTCATGGCCACCATATTACACAATAAATACGAGCTAGGTACCAAGGTGCCTATTGCTTAGTTACCTATCAAATTCTTCCATCATTACATTATGTTTTTTCTGAATTATTATCTTCATGGGTGAGTTTTTGTTGGATTATATAATTCTGCATCAAACTTAAATAATGTTATATCCTGTATTATTTTCATATTAGGTACAATATAAATACCATCATGGTAAGTTTTATAAAATAAGTGTTTTTCTTACTAGTTGTTTCGTTATGAAGTTTGTCATTTTTCAGGCATTATCAGCTTTGTTCTGCTCCCACCAACCATAGAACAGGAATCAAAACTCCTCGCTTGATTTTGAACATGAAACAGGAACGCACCGAGAAAAAGTGCGGAAGTAACAATTCACCCGTCATCATTATTATCTCAATATTCGTAACACATGCTCGCCAATTGTGTGCATTAGTTCATGTGAAAAAGGTGACATGTGATTAATCGAACGTTTTTCCCAAGTGTGGCCCCGAAAAACCAAAGAAACGCCAACCTGGTAAGTGGATAAATCTAGCAATTACTTTGTATGTTGGTTGGGGTAGTGCAATCTCCATTTCGAGGTTCAAGTCTCCTGAAACAGAGAAAAGATAACGCCTTTCTCTGCCCCAAATTACGGTGACGCAATTCCAGCGTCATCGCACACTAGTTTTAAAGGTTTTTTTGTATTAAATATATATTTTCACAAGTCACGAGGAGGAAATCAATAATTGGTTTTATTCCGTAATCAACTGAACAGCAATACCTACCTATGAGAATTGTGAATCAACTAATTTACCTTAGTAATTAGTAATTAATAAAAATAATTAAATAATAACACGAACACGAACAAAAAATAATAAGCGAACAAACAAAGAAAAACACAAACCAAACAAATAAGTTTAGTGTTGAATTCGAAGTCAAATTTTTAATTGAACAAATAACGTCATCTGCACAACTATTGAATTTTTATTAATAAAAAATAAACTATTATTAGCAATACTTTGAATCAATAACGTGCTTTAACATCAATATTATATAACTCCGGAATACTTTTTAATATCGCACTTGAGTTTGTATTATTAAATATACGTAGGAAGAATGCCCCTCAAAGAGCAAAGGGAAAAATATATCTACATTTTAATAATAAATTCTAATATCTAGTAAAGATTCGTAAATGTTCATTACTACGCAATATAAGTACTTGTTTAGGATTAAGCAAAACATTAAAACAAATCTTCAAAACGAAAACATCAGAAGCAATATTTTCCTGATAGACAAAATAATTTCCCAAAAACTGTAATTATAATAATAATTCACTTCCTTATTTTAAATCTAGGTAAAACTAAAATTTTATGATCATAATCATAATTAAATTGGTGGCAGAATTGTACCTGATGAATTTTAAAACATTACTAATTTAAGGGATGAATTATAATTACGGACAGATGAAAAGTTTTTTGACGATTTCCTGAAACAAAGGGTTGGAAAGTTTTACACCTCAAAACCTTTATATCTACAGCCTCCGTTGTAGGTACTTGGGTCCCAACCCTGGTTGGTTGATTAAAGGAACTCTAATTATTTTATAATTTAAGGATAATTACATTATATCTGATCGATTATTATTACTAACGAACACTTTGGAAAGCTTATAAATAATATTACGCACATAAATTAATTCAAAGCTTTTGCAAGGTGAAAGATAGTTCATCTTTTATTAATACTCGTATTATTCCAAAAAGCTTTTTTAAATTTTTAGATACGAATATTTTTAATACAAGTTTTTTCGACATCCGTTTGAGTTGGAAGTAATTAGGTATCTGTACTTTAGTTTCTTTCGTTTGAATCTCTCCTATAAAATGAAAAAACAACACAAAAAATTCTGATGTTTGTTAGGTGAAATCATTTTAATATTTTATTAACAATTTTCTATTGAATTCGTTAGAAAAAAACATAAAATCTGTTGGTCTTAAGAATTGAAATTCTGAAAATTTTACCATCTATGGAGTCATGAAATATGCACACAATTAAACTGCCTGAATGTTATCGGTCAAAGCAACTCAGTCAATGCTCGCTTATTTTGCATTTAAATGTAAAAAATGGCTGTAAAAATAATAAAACGCCAAATTATATATACTTAATTTAAAAAATAGTATATTAAAGTATAAGTGGATAAACAGGTCTTTAAAACACGCGCGATTTTTCGAGCACGACGGCGTAGCCGAGTGCTCGAAATAAAGCAAGTGTTTTAAAGACCAGTTATCCACGAATACTTTACGCTATTTTTATATTGGTACACTTTGAAAACATAAATATTGATATTATTATTAAAAATTTGGAAATAAGAACTATTAATGAATTCGTGATGTGACATCACAATATCTTGTTGTCATGGAAATGAAAAACACAAACATTAATTTGCAATCTGTCACATAAGATTAATAGTTGGATTTATAGTTAAAAGTTGACATTTAGACTTCACATTTTGTTGATTTGTTGATGTTGCCATGGTAACTTTAAAAAACGCGCGTTCCATAAAGTGCGATTTAAACACGCTAGAGCGTACTTTAAATGAGTAAAAAAGGGCACCAATAGAAAAAAAACTTTTTGAAATCATAATTTGGGTTGTAATATTTTTTTCAAAATTTTAAAGTGTATTTAAAAACATTTTGTTCGCAAGAAGATTTGGTTGCAATTATTTAATGTTTTTTCTCTTAACTTTCAGATCTCCGAAAAAATTCGCATTTCTGCAGAGTTTTTCAGTTTGAAGCACCAATTCAGTATCCGAACTTCCCTCTACTAATGATCCGCCGACGATTCATCGGTTCCTATTTCAATTGCTCGGTCCATCCCATCTCCCGTCTCCCGTCTCCCACCTCCCATCTACCGGCATAACGAGAATATCTCCTGACTTCATTGATAGATAATATATAATAATGAGAGATGCTGACACACCGCGCTACTATTTATAACTTACAAACTTGTTAGCAATGCATAATACTTTTTCGTTTTGTTATTTCGTATACTTATCAGCACAATTATACCTAATGAGAAGTTTTAAACCTATCCATGAAAAAATTCTTGAAAATAAAAATACTATTTAAATTGAGTCATTATACATATATCAGTTTTCCGCTCGCAATCTTTATGGTAAGATGACAGTTCTGAAAAATATTTTTCTGCTTAATCAAATTTGTTGTGAACAGTTATGCTTATTTTTTAAATTTATATGAAAACCATAATTTCTAGTTTTGGGAACGTTTTTAAATACTAAGGATTGTAGAATGACAGGAATACGAACATATTTTAATAAACTCAACATACGTAATGAAGATTTTGTAAAATTATTGCTAATCGCGGCAAGCATTGCCCGTGATGCAGATTTTTTTGGTTCAATTTAAACTTATAATATTTACTGATTAATTACTTTTAGAAGTAATGGATTTCAAGATATTATAAATCATTGATTTATATTGATCATCAAAATAAGCATAATATATATTCAGATAAGAAGAGACAGAAGTATTCAGAAGGGGGGAAATAATATTATCCCATGGATCCTAGAGTGAAATTGTGCCAAATTTGGATTGAATTGCAATAATTTTTACTTTTATTTTTATGCGATTTTGCACACAAGTTTCTTAAACCAGTAGAAATATGTCACCCCTATTTGAAGGCATGTTGCGAGGATAAATTATTATTTTTTGTGCAAGACGAAACCATTTAAAAATTGATCTGACTTCTAGCGAGGTCTTGACTTGACATTTCTATTTTCTTATGTTTATTTCTGAATATTGCCTTTTGCCTAATCCATCTTTATCATCTTTGCTGATATTTTAATTTTAATTTTCTAATTTCGAGTTACTTATTTTATAAATTGGACGTAAGGCCGTTAGTAAATAAATAAATAATTATAACCTATAGTATACTTATCTATAGAATCAATATTCGATAAAAATCAAAATTTTACGATTTTGAATTATTAAAATTACTATCTGGGGAGTAATTCTATCTACTTATATACCTACCGTATTCCTACCTACAGAATTAATTTTCGATAAAAATCAAAATTTTATGATTTGGTGTCAAATTGCTAACTTGGGAGTTATTAAATATTTAAATAAATAGTAATCACCTAAAATATTATAAATATTGGACAATAAATGAATCAGTGAAAATACATAGTAAATAGCAATAGAAATAGCAAGAAAATCATCGGTAAAAATCAGTCTGTTGGTTATTTATTTTATTTCCACTGTAATGAATCAATTTACCATCGTAAATACTGTTCTCATATTAAATACATTTTTTTAATTTTAGATGTTTTATATTTTAACTGTTTTTTTTTTAAATATTATTAACTAAAATACTTACATTATACTGATACAAATTATCATTGAAAAATTTCCTCTACAACACAGGTGAACTCCTAGCGTGAAGAACAGTATACAATATCTGTTAATAAACAATAATTTATATGTAGATGAAATAAAATAAAAAAACGTAAAAAATTTTGTGGAGAGTGGAATGATTTAAGTGTTTGTTTGGAAAGTATTTATCTAGCTCAATTACTGGAGAGTGGAAAGATATATTAAAGAGTATGTTTCGAAAGTATCTATCTAGCTAAATCAGTGGAGAATGGAATGATATATTAAAGAGTAAGTTTGGAAAGTAACTATCTACATAGCTAAATTAGTGGAGAGTGGAATGATATATTGAAGAGTAAGTTTGGAAAGTATTTATCTAGCTAAATTAGTGGAGAGTGGAATTATATATTACAGAGTAAGTTTGGAATGTATATATCGAGCTAAATTCTTTTAAACAATTACCAGATTCTTAAAATTTGTAACAAAAGTATTGCATAATTTTGTATCAGTGAAAATAATTCACTCTTATTCAATTTTCAAAAGCTTTATGAAATATTTAAATTTAGAGTTTAAACCATACAATACAACCCATAAACTATTTAATTTACTACTGCCATCATTACAACATTTCGACACCATCGGTAGAAATGTAAGTCAGGAGGTAGATCATCCATCATCATTCCAACAATGTGTTCACAGGGAATCTGTTAAATAAGGAATCTGCCCAAACAAGAACTTGAACCAACAAGCCGCCAATCCAAAGGCATAATAGACTCGACAGAGTTAGAACAGACAATAAAATCCAACGGCTGCTGGGTGTTGGTTGATGGCTTGGGGTTTCGGGTTATCAACAGGGATGAATTTGGACTTAAAAATTAAATCGAATTTTGTAGTTTGCCAATTCTTAAAAAAACTTAACAATTTCAAGGAACAGAATGCTATTTTTTTAGTTTGACTTTGACGGTGAAGAGTTTATACAAGGCGGTAGGTACTTACTTACAGGTAATGTTTTTGTTTTCTTATGTTAAAACATCTTAAAGAAATAATGGTGAAAAAAAGCTTAAACCGTCAAATTACCGCTTGGTAAAAAAACTGCACATATTTACATTATTTTTAATTATGTAAAAAATATTGCGTTAACCACGACAATCCCGAGAAAAAAGCACAAATTTCAAGATACCACAGCTCACCGTTTGACATTTTTTTGCGACAGTCAAATTAACATATTTTTTTACTGAAGGCGTATACTTAAAAATATTAAACATTTATTTTTAATAGTGGCTAGTGTTTACTATAAAAATAATGAGTTTGTAATAAATATTATCCTGATATTAAAGCATTCACACAAAATGTTCGAAATCACGAAAGCTCCAAGCTCCAAACCTCAGCAAGTATTAGATACCTACTTCATTTCCACAATAAAGCTCTCATAGGAAATACAAAAGCACTTGCAACTCGGCAATCTCCAAGATGTCGCTATGACAAACGAACAGATTTTCTACATTAAACTTAAGTTTTCACAATACTAATTTTCTATATAAATGTGACACAATATTCCGATTTCCCCACACTTATTAAAATAATAATTCCCATGCCTTCGATAGCATCATCTATTATATTATTTTCCCTGGGCATTCGTAGTTCTACACCGCCCCGCCGTCCAATTGATAAATGCAACATTTCACGGCAATATAAAGAATGGCTGTGAAATCTTTGACAAGCGTCACCCATTGTCACCAATTTCTGAGTTGACTCGTAGTTTTGTAAGTCATTATTTCATATCGAAGTGCCAATGAATGAAATAATGAATAGCGGACTATCCTCTATTGTATTGTATCGGCGCTATTACCAACGCGCCGACAGCTTTTGCAAATAACACGAGTGTTATGTTGTATTATTGTTAGTTATTATAACTTTTTTTGTCATTTTATTCAACAATAAGAGAGTATCTTTATCACTTGTGAAGTTTAAATTATTTCAAAGGGGATTTGTTATTTATTGTGATATTTAATCGTTGCCATTGTACCTATACTACATATGAAATTATGTTAGATTTTTTTTGTAATATCTACCTATTTTAAATAATTAACCACAATATTTTGAAGTGCACGATATACTGTATTACATTTCTGTCTGTTTTAGATAGCACAAAATTAAGAAATAAAATCATGGAAAGCTTTGTCAAACACTTACGGTGTGAATTAAAAATCGTGTTATATGTAAAGAAAAACATTCACTCAGACTTCAATCATTAATTTTAAATATGTAGTTATCTTTAGTTTTATCGAAACTTGGATTCAAATAAACACGGTTGGCATAAAAAAAAACCTACCTCTAAATGGTGCGTTAAAAAGTTACCTAACGTGTTTCATTTTATTTTACTGATACAGTTTTTTTATATCCGTCGGGTAAAATTTTTCACATTTCTTAAAATAGGTAGTTATCTACAATCTACAGTCTACAATGAAAGAAAAAAAACAGTACATCGGTATTTACTAATTTTTAAGACACTAAAAATGTTTATTATAAAACTTTTTTGCAGATCGCGATAGGTTTCAAAATCAAATATTTTAATAACATTGATATATTTTTCACGAAAACAAGTATTACTATTATAATGGACTTGTAAATAAACTGCCGATTCTTCTGAAATCTTACAAACGTCTCACAACATTCTAAAGATTATCAAAACACCTTTAGCTTAATCAAATCTTACAAATGGAAGATTTACTCATATCAAACTAACTACTTTGTTGCTTCGGTTAAAAAAATATCCATATCGGTTTAACGATTTCTTTGTCAGAGGCGGCATAACACAAAGCGGGTCCTTCTGTAGACCCTAGGGCTCTTGGGACCACAGCAAGTATTTTGAAATAAGATATTTTATTTTTAAGCAAGTAACCGAAGTCCTTTGTCCTTTTGAAATAAAATGCTAAGCCAAAAAAGGATTCCTAAAACAAGGACACGCTTTTAATTTTAGTCCGATGTGTTATTTTTTTTATACGATACGGAATTTAATTTTGTTGGTTGTGGGTATGAATTTATTAATCTATAAAATGTGTTGCTTGTTAGGAAAAGTGAGGTAGGTAATATGTAAATGTGAAAAGGATTAGCGCTCTTTTGATTGTATTTATTTATATTTTCGGGGTAATTATTGTGGGTAAAAAATAAATCCACAAACTGTAGATAGGTGTAGGTATACTCAATTCATGAATATACCTATTTATGAATATTGGTGACGTACATTATAGATAAAAAATAATAAATTTCGCCAAAATCATAAGCCTACACCAAATTTATTACCTAAAAATAAAAACCGAAAAACTTTTAAACCGAAAAATATTTTTAAAAAATATATGCTTTTTTTCACTTTGAAACTTTTTATTTGCAAATATGTCGGATCCTTTTAAAAAAATCTAACGTTTATCATGGTTTTATGGATGCTTTTACGATTTTTTTGGTAAAGCGTTACAGAAAAAAATAAAGAAATGAAAAAGTTTTTCAAAAATATTTAATTTTTGCGAAAAAAAAATTTGCACAAATTACACAAAACAATTTCGATCGCTGTTGTTATTTTAGAAATTTTAAAAAATGAGATACTTTATTAAGAATAGATTTAAAAAATACATTTATGCAAGAAGGTATCTACCTACTTACTGAGTTGATATGCATACCTATACAAAAAAAAAATTAAAATTCTGAAAACTATCCATCTACTTCCCGAAATGTTCTGTGCTTAGGTAGCAATATTTACAGAAATTTTAGAAAAATAATTTTATTCTTAAATACATATTACAAAAATAGCAAATCTGGCTATTTATCACTTTTGCATGCTAAGTTGAGAATGTTGTCCGTAGTATAAGTGAGATTGACTATAAATTAAAAAAGAAAATAAATTTGTGTAAACAGTCATCCCTTTCATTCTATCAAATAAATTGTAATGTTTTTCCTACCTTTTCCACGGTCAATCAACTGTAGCATATCAATATAACACTAGGAGTCTCTTTTCACAAAAGTTTTTTTTTTAATCACAGAGTTAAAAATCAATTATAACTTCACAATCACACAATGTTTTAACAATCCGAAAAAAAACCAAAATCGCAAAAATTCACTGTGATATCTGACTAATTATTTGGTATATCTACCTAGAAACGAACTTATTTTTTGTGACGTTGAAATATTACTGACAGATACTTTGAGCTTGCTTAAAAAATTGTGCAAAATTTGAAAATGTTTAATTTGATTTGTTTTCTTTTGAGAGTTTGTTTGTGTTTTGGGTTAGAGTTAACCTCTTCGATGCGCTGTTCGATTTTTCGTGTTTGAAAAAAAATCGTACAACAAATAAATTATGCTCGGTCGATTTGGTCGAGTTCGGGGCCGCTGCTCGATTGCCCGGTAGAGCGTGTGGTTCGGTGGTTCGGGTGTCGCGCTTGCACGGTCGGATTCACGGGTTCGAGTCCCGGCACTGACTCGCTACCGTTCGCGTTTGTTCGCACGGAACGCCTAGAACTAAACTGACTCAATTCCAACTCAGCCGTGTGCACAAGCCTCGAGGGTGGGACGCGAGAAGGGGTGGCGGGGAATAGAGGCGGGCTCCCATAAACTGGGAGGAGTCATATTTAATACGGAGGGGGCAGTAATCGTGAGGAGGCCTCGTGGAGGGGCTAGCAAAGGGAGAGAGTATACGTTTTATTACGGAGCTTTTCATTCTATGATTCGGAGTGAAGCAGTTTTGCTTCTGTTTCTCTTGCAGATTATTTCTTGAACTTGGAATCTTAGCCTTGTTTAGCGCTGGTTCAGTTGTTGCTTTTTTGTCTTGATACTTGATTCGACTACTGGTTGCAGATTTTTTAACGAGTCAAGCACGTTTGATGTCTGATGCCTATGTGGTGATTTGATACGACGCATTTCAGAAACGATATCAATTACAAGTTTTTGTAAATTAATTCAACAATCTTACTTGAGCTTTTTGGCTGAATAATGGATAGAGTGACAACAACTGATACCTACCTGCAGGTAGTATTCATCAAGTCTTCTTAAAACAGTGGCGCGCGTTGCTTTTTGACTGATTCGTTGGCGCTCATGGGTTTTTTTTAGTTTTTTTTAAATTATGAACACCTAGATATTTTTATAAAGAATCCAACCTCATTACCCGATAAAATTTAACAGAATCACTAGTAGTTACGTATAGGTAGGTAGGTACTTTACGTTAAATTATTATTTTTAAAGTTTTTGCATCACTTAAACATTTTCTGAAGTTCCGATAAATAAACTATTAAAATCGTTAACTTTCGATTTTGCAGAATCTTTGAAATAATAAATAATAATTATTAATTCTTTGACTTTCAATTAATTCTTGGGGTTTGTTTAAGAATTTTTTTTAAATTTTATCTTTAATTTATAACTGTTCTATTTATACGTCTAAATTTAAGGCATCATTTACCAATATAGGAAGTAATTTTAGTAAAATTTGTTTTTTTAATGGGTCTCTTATAACATTGTCCATAATATCAAAAATCTATTGACAATATTATTGAAAAAATATAAAAGTTTTCCTCGTGCGAGCTTAAAGCTGTCGCTAAAAGATGAAATAGTCCGCGAAAGCCTCCTTTACAAGCGTAACGCGCCGAAGCCTCCAACAATGGTTTTTACTGCTGTGAAATTCATATTCCGAGGCGGAATTAAGTCATCTGGACTTCATAATTCATACAGAGCCGAATCGGTTTAATGTGTGAACCGATTAGAAGCGGAAAAACTGCACAATTGGACCTTTCGGGCGCGTGGAGCGTTTAGAACCGATTTCACGCCTTCGAACCGTTTCGCGGGGAGCTTTTGTGGCTACATGTTTATTCTTTTGACTGGTGGCTAGTTAGTTTTGTACAGCTGGTTTTAATTTTAATATAGGGACGTGGGTACCTACCCATTTATAATTTTTTTATTGCGTGGGACTTCAAAAGGCAGTTACAACAGTTGATGTTATGAAGTTTAAGCTGCACCCTGTTGAATAAGTTATATTAAAATTAGTTAGTTTGTAGGTAGGTACCTACGCATATGAAATTGTCTAATCCACGTTTCAGACCATTGTTTTTCTGAGGTAGGTAATTAGGTTCCAAAAATTTAAGTATAAATCATCTGACCTACTCCAAGATACGTATGTACCTAGTAAAGATATTTGCACCTGCATAGATTTGTAGATTCATTTTTAAAGAACATATAATTAACAAGTTTTTATTGATTTAAACTGGAATTATTAGTTAAATTTCAAAATATTTTACCTTCTAAACAGCTAACAGGACATTAACCCACTTCCTATTATAGTTGATAAAAATAATATGGTAGTTGTTATATATACAGGTAGGTAATAGGTACATTATCTACTGTTAACATTTAAATAATATTTATCAAACTTCGAGTTTCAATAAACACGTATTGGTTTTACACGAAGCTTTTTTCGTCGATTCCAAATTGGTCGTCGTTTCATATCCGTACAGTTTAAGATGGCGGACATTATTCGACCTGTCATTAGTCATTGTTTTACAGAAATATAATCTGGAAATTTTTCATGTTTATTTTGTTTATATTTAAAATTTTGATAAAAAATACTACCACACGTGTTTATTAATGATTGTGACTAATTGATTTATTGTTCGGCAATCCGACTTTCGCATTATTTTTGATGATTTGTTGGTAACAACAGTAAAAGCAAATTACAGATGCTTCAATCTAATCTATGGTTATGTTCAAGGTGTTGCTATTTTTTACGATTAAATACCGTTCAAAAATATTATTACTTATCTGAGAGCAAATAGCTATTAGCACAAATTATTTTATGTATAAAAATAATAATCGTGCAAAGTAAACATTTTTCACATGGGTTTTTATAGTTTCCATGTAGGGATCGGTAAGAAAAAAAATACACCGTGTAAAACGCCCATTCGAAATCTTTACAAAACTCATCCAAAAGTGCAATTCGTTTTATCAACAAGCAAGCGGTCCGATAAACCGCATGAAGGCAAAAGTGCATCACTTTACACTAGTCGTATTGTGCAACGGGTGACGCGCAATGAGAAATGTGCAGTACACCTACCTACTGCATCTACTAACAGTTGAACAGCGTATAGAGGAGTGAGTCCTGTCGGCAGATTGCTATGCAAGGAATGCTGTAAGCGATTTGGGGATAACTTTTTACCTCAGCGGTTCAAATGCTCAACCATTGTCTGGTAGAGATGACAAAAATGTGAGGATGCGAAGTAACAGTATATAAATTAAATATCGATTTAATTTTTTTTGTAACACCTAGCTATGAGAGCGAGAATAAAGTAATTAAGAAGAGTGCGAACGGTTGTCTGATGTTTCTTCTTTATCACCTATACAGACCGTACAGTCAACAAATGTGAAGATAAGTAAATCGACAAACATATTCAAAGAATATGAAAATAAAGAAATCATCAAACACGAAGATGAGAAACATGATAACATCGACACAACTAACTACCGTCCGCCTAAAAATAGGATCCCTAGTAAGGAGGACTTTGAATAAACTACACACTATACTATGAATAAGCTACAAACCATAATAAAATAGAAATAATGAAATTAAAATTTATTATAGTCCATTGACTGACTAACAAAAAATGTCAAAAAATGAAACCAGCAGTCCAAAATGCTATGCTGGTACCTCCCTCTTTGGATGGTATTGATGCATGGAACTGACAGAAGAAGGATTAAAGTAGACTGGATGCTGTAGAAATGAGATTGAGTGTGAGTGTGAGTGTGTTGTAAAACCGTGTGAGATAGGTGGAGATTCGCAAAGAAAGCAAAGCTGATGTAAGTCGGGACATGCCAAGATTCCGGTAGGTAAGAAGGACCGGTCGGTGGTCGAGTTGACATCGCGCTTGGGTCCCACCCAGGCGTAGCGTGTTCAATTCCTCGGCTGGCTAAGTCCTCCATCACAACACAAGCAATATTTTCGGCTTTCTGTGGTGGTAGTAGGAGATTTTCAAATATTGTCAGGTTATTAGTAACCCGGGAATGTTTGTCTTTCTTTTAAAAAAAAAAATAAAAAAAAATTCAGAAGAACAGAACGGTGTGTATGATACGATGTAAGAATGTGAGTGAAGCAAGTAGTGTGTGCCAAAACCGAGTTGTTTGGCGGTCCATCCTCACTGCCCACCCCTGCGAGGAAACGGCGTGGTGATTACCTCACTACTTAGTCAAATAATAAAACTATTCCAAAAATTATCTAATATAATTTAATTATGTGTATTTCGAAACGTATTCACATTTCTCTTCCATCGATCTCCCCTAAAACATCCCACTTTCAGTCTGGTCTCCTGTCGCTTGCACGAATCATCTTCCCCTCGCCCACTCCACCCCTCCCCATTCGCCATTATTATTTCATCCCCCCGGTTCCCACCCCCTACCCCCCGGCCGTCGACAAAGCCTACCATCCCCAGTCACAGCCTCCAACTCTGGTCACCAACCCCCGGAACTACGAAAACACTGTCATTAATTATTTCATATAATGGTGAATTTTACGGGTATTAGAGCTTAGATTTTGAAAACTTTAAATCGACAAGGGATATTTTTAACTGCTGTAGGCACCTACTAATACTAGAAATTTTTACCAACCGTTATCGCTTTAAATTAATTCATATCTTGGTTTTCATCTGACGATTTATAAAATTACCTATCTCTTTAACTATAAATGAATTTATTTCATTCGCTTATCAAATTTCTTTGTCATTCACAATACACAGCCCATAAAAATTGAATAAAAATACTTATTTCCGTTGTGCGTCTGTCCTGTAACTCTGGTCCTATGAACTCGAATTTACTTTAAATATTAGTATATTTTTCGTAATTGTAACTGTTTCTTTAAACAATTCAGACAAGTGATAAAGCACCTACTTATAAAATAATATTTTGAACATAATTTTTTTACATGTTTTTCAGAATTAGAACTGTTCTGTCAAGAATTGAGATGATCCGTTGTTTTTGAATCACGAAAAATTTCTAATAACAAATTACCAACATTTCTAAAATAGATAAGTATTTTTAGATATTGTTCATGTTGCTCCTGCCTATCTGTATAAAATGATTAACTTTATAAATAATCATTTACACCCGTTAGGTTATCGATTTCCTTGAAATCTGTTATTTGTATAAATAATACAAGAGAAAATAGAAAGGAAGACCCAGGTGTTCAGTACCGTTCAATGTAATATTGTTATGTCTATCAATTATCCTTTTAGTTCCGCTCGTCCTGCCTAATATTTATGTCTGTATTTAGCCCGGACAAGGGATGTTAATGTTGCCTTGTTGAGATATTTCAAGGGTGTTATTAAATGGGATAAATCAATAAACTTCTCCATATTGCAAACGGAACTTATTTAAAAAATATTTTTATTTATTATTAAATAAATTTGATAATAAATAATGATTTTAACAGCGCCGTTTTTGTTAGAAAATCTATTCAAAAGCCTTGTACAAGCATGTATATTTAATGGCTGATAACTAAGAATTATAACTAGTGACTAAAACTGTAATAACTCTTATAACTAACTAACTAACTAACTAACCATCACGCCGTTTCCCCGCAGGGGTAGGCAGAGAGGACGGACCGCCAAACAACTCGGTCTTGGCGCACACTTCTTGCCTCATTCACATTCATACATCGTCTCATACATACTCTTCTATTATTCTGACTCTTGACATGGCCCGACTCGAGTATCTGATTCACTTGATCGTGCCATGTCTTCCTCGGGCGTCCCCAACTTCTGCTACCATTCGCATTTGCATCATATATCCTCCTTACACTCCTATCTTCGCTCATTCGCTCTACATGCCCAAACCATCTAAGCGTCCCTTTCTTAATCTTTCTCATTACGCTTACATCAGCCTTGTACTCTTTGCGGATCTCCACATTCCTCAAACGATCAAACATGGTTTTACCACACATACGCCTCAGGGATCTCATTTCAACAGCATTCAATCTACTTTCATCCTTTCTTTGCCAGTTCCATGCCTCACTTCCATACATCAGGGTAGGTACCAGAACTCCGTTGTGGACTGCTAACTTCGCTTCTTTGGACAATTTTTTGTTAGCGCCAACGGCGTTCAGTCCTCCATTAACACTTATATCTAGCTATAAACTAACTACAGAGACTTCGATTAATCTTAGACTTAACTAAGACTTAACTAAGACTAAACATAGTCTTAACTTAACACGTACTCAAATTAAACTTAACTTCATATTTATAAATACAAATTACAATAAATAACCACTAATACGTACTTTAGAAATACTAGATCTCAGTGTCAAAAACATATCCAACAAGCAACTACAAATATTACATTTTAGCGAAAAAGCTTCCTTTACTACTGTACTAAACTCTGCAACAAAATCCCACTCTAATTCACAACTTAATATTACAACATTTAAATCTAAAATAAAAACCTGAATACAAAACATAGGGGGATCAGATATGGAAAATATGGTGACACTAAATATCGACTGAAACTGAAACTACTCAACTACACTAAAAAAACACCTTATAATATATTTATAATTTTTTCATATTATCCATACTATTATATTTTAATAATATTTAAATGAAATCCTCAGCACGGGAGATCCCAGTGACGATATCAATATCTCTATTTGATACGAAAATAGAAAATAATAAAAAAAATATTATGACTTAATGGCTTCATTGTAAGACTAACCATTGTTAACGGTTTTTTCAAATGGTAAATTAAATTTATTCGTTGTTTACATTTGAATATGTAACTTCACTTGGACTTATCTTGTATTGAGGTTAACAATTTTATAAATGAATAAAAATTAGTACAATTATATGTACGTACATTAAAAGTAGAAATTTTATTGTAACAAAAAAAATCTTGCAATTATCCACTAATGTCTATGGTACCTACGTGAAAGCTTTATTATATTTATTTGTGTTGTTTCATAATTAATCGATTTAACAGATACTCTCCACATCGCCTTGGTGAAAGACCACCATTCCGAATTAAAACGTTTCTTGAAATGGCATAAGCCGTGTTTGATGACCAGATCTGAATGGCCAGGTACTTCCCCACCTTTGTCTTTCACATTTCATTCCCCTTCCCACTACCTTCAGCCTCGCAACCTACCACAATTCGGGATTACTAGCTCTAGACGGTTAGGAACAGTTGAGTTGGTAATTTTATGCGGTATTCAAATATTTTTTTTATTCCATTATATTTATTAAAACCAAGAAACTTGCCGCTTTCTCAAGGTGATAATCTTTTCCTTCGTCTTTCTTACAATAAATAGGTATTATAGCTTACCTCCCTTTATATATGTGTGTATCTAATAAAATAAAATTAATAATATAAACGCGTAGCATCTGTGATTAAACCTACCTTATCCGAAAAGCAAATAAATTGAAAACCCAGATTACCTGCGATATATTTATTTATTACCATCGTAAAAATTTAAGTGTTAAAATAATCGCCATCTTGAAGAGCATTCCACTGTTCTAATTTCAAACTTGCAATGATAATAATAATAATGCTTCAAAAACGATTCTAGCACAACACGCAGCAAGATACGCATTTCCGAGAGAGAGAGAGAAAATAAGGGTCTGTCACCCGCTCGCAAGGCGGTATAAGAGACAGGGATGTAATAAAATACCCATCTCCCTTTGTGCCCCTGGTAGCGGTGTAAGCGAGGGGATGCAAGGTTCTTGTATCTCCCTCTTCTAAAGGGGTTGGTGTCTTATTGGTTAGTTCACCACTATGGCGGCTACACCCCCACTCCCCCTGATACCTACCCTACCTACCCTTATCATTCTCACCCCCGTGGTAAAATTCATAGAGTATCGTGCAATCATCCTGCACGCTTAAGAATTGTATTTTTACGTCACGAAAACACTATTTTTCACAAGTATCGCAAATATTTAACACAATATTTGAATCTTTATTATTGAATGTAGTTTTTTGTCGGAAGTTTCCAGGAAAATCGTGCAACTAACGCGTTTCCTCACAGTGTAAATGAGTAAGGGCTCAATCAATAAATAACCTCAAATTTAATCTGGTCGCGGTGAGTATTCGGTGTTAATTTTGGTTTTCAGGTGTTACATTTGTATAGTGCAAAAGCTATTTTATATCATTGGCAAATAATATCATTATTTACGTTATAAACAGATTAGGTATTCTACCCGGATATTCCTCAAAATGAATGCTTTATTTTTATTTAACATTTTAACTTCCTTTTGTTGTTTTCCGAGGGTTAACTCATTATATAGGTACCTACCTACCTAATTTTGCATTATTTCGTTCCTAGATTTATTAAATTACTATAAAAATTAGATAGGGAATTACCTACTGTAGAGGAAAAAAATGAGTATTGCTGATTTATTAAGAATCTCTTTAAATTATTCGTAATCCGGTTAAAAAAGGGATTGCAGACCTTCAATGAGTGAGTTGAGTTTATTAGTTTAGTTTTTGAGTTTGAGTTTTTCGATAAACTTTTATTAAAATACGAATGTATTATCACGATGTCGGAACACGTGTTCGTAAAAACCCTAATATTTTCGCATTTCGGCAAGGCAAATGCAGGTGCATGAAAAAGGGTTCCTATGTATTAGGAATTTATTAAACGTTCATCAGGAAATCGCTTGCAATCCCGTTTTTAATTGGTATATCAATAATTTGAAGAAATTCTTAATAAATTAGCAATATGTACTCATTTTTCTCCGTGTACCTACTGCTATTAAATTATTCCCAACTGCCATAGATAGATAGATACCTAGGTAGGGCCTACAGTTATTGTTGATGGAAAACTTGTTCCCGTGTTAAACAATACCAGTGCATTCTTTAGCGTTTATTCGTTAATAAAAATACTGAATAGGAGATTTATAACTTTTTATAGACAGAAAAGGTTTTTTTATAAGAATGTAGATGTGACCCAATATTTTCAAGCTTTTATTACAACCATAAAAAAGCGGAAACTTGACGCAATGGGGTATATTAACAAACTCTTTATTCCGTTAAAAATGTGTGAGAGATTTTAAATTTATTTTTTGATTCTGATCATTGCACTAAAAAAATGTATAATTAATATTTTCATTCATATTTACTGATGTGATAACCCACAGCTTTTAATACGGTTCCAATTGGCAACAACGTCATTATAACATAGAATACGCGACTGACTGGTATGTCACCAGCATTGCCCGGCGTGACGTCAACGTCGCCGAATTCACGAATAAAAACTAACATGTCGTTTTGGCGGCAATCGAAAATGGCATATTATAAATCGATATAAAAATACCTTCACTGTGGTAACTTTTTAAAATATTTTTTTTGAGAAAAAAAAAAACGGTGAAAATTCACCATTCAGTTTTTCAATTAGCTTTATTTTAATAAAATTGAAATGTGATTTTGAAACACAAAATTATTTCATAAAACTCCAGAAATTTCTATTTATGTGATCTTTTACAACTGCTTCAGATTTTTTTGGAATTTATTTAATTAGCATTTTATTATTTGTCCAATTATACGCTTCAATAAATGTTCAGTTATACAACAATAAATAATATAATATACAACAGACTAATACACTAATATTTCAAAACTTCGTCAAAGGAGCAACTAGATTGATTTTACCTTTAGAAATATACTCAATTTTTTTCCATGTGTCATATATTTTAAGATACTAGCAAAAACGGGTAGGTACAAAAGTATTTACCTAAAAAAAATACATGCTTAGTTTTATTCTAGTAAAATTTTCATAGCGCGTTTTTGAAAAAAATAATCATTGAACTTTTCTTTACCTATTACCTACGCAAGTGGGTAGATAGACGCAGGTCGCTAAAAAAATCACCGGAAAATGATTTCACCAATATTTAAAAAAAAGTAATTTAATCTAATTTAAATGTATATATTGCAAATTTAGCAACATTCCATTTTATACATACTTGAGAGTTTATCAATTAAATCAAATTGCATCGATTCGTGTCCCTGGCCTAAATACCTTTCCATACATATCGCGCCATCTATGATCTGAGAGTCGACCCAACGTGGTTAGCGGTGGTCCGAACCATTCGCGTCTGACGGCCACGTCCAATTGGATCGCGTCAAATGAGCATAGCCCAATGGGCAATGCGTATTTCAAATTATTATAATGCGTTCTAAATCCGACAGGTACGGATTAGGAAAATCATAAATCTATTATCAGCAGTAGGTACTTAGAATTAATTAAAATTTACAACAAACTCCTTTTATATTTCCAGTAAAAAATTTCAAATCAAACTATATATTTTTTTATGTACCTTTGAACTATTTAACAAGCGTTCGGAAAAACATATTTATTCATTTGTAAGAAACAAACAGCTTTTACATAATATACAATGATAAATATAAAAACACAAGTTAACTTAAGTCAAGCCACAGAAGTTTCTTATGCTAAAGTTCATTGAAAATGAAATTAAATATCTTAAAATTAATTTTGTGTTAAAGGAAGGGGAGTGGAAGAGGAAAATCGTAAGAGGATAGGAGATGCTTCCGATACATTCCATACTCTCATATTAATTAATAATTATTAATTAATATAATAATGCGTACGATCGATTATAATCGATCGTACGCATTATTTCATATCGATATTTCTTTAGGTTATTACCAAAAATGTCAATGCTGTAAAATTTTGTATTATATTGGGCACATATACGAGGAATTGGGGATTTTTAGTAAATAAAATAAATCAGATTGTCGGGTTGATCTAGACGGAATATGAAGATTTATTAAATTGGTAAGTTCTGGTGAGTCGAGACCATTATTCAGGATTTTAAACAATAAGATTTAATCAAAAATTAGACGTCGTGTTTGGAGGCAGTTAAAGTTATGAAATTTAATGGATTCGGTAAAATTTGAGAAGTGTAAGTTTAGTTTATAATTATGTGTTTAATTCTTTCTTTTCTTTCAATATGGGCTTGGTATAAAGGAGTCCAGATCGGTGTACAGTGTTCCAAGTGCGGGCGAATATATGAGGTGTAAAGGGAATATAGAGTGTTTGTGTTGTTAAAATTAATAAATTGAACTTAATAAAGCGTTTTTAGTGACCAGATCTTAAAAAGGTAGATAACTACTTCACAACCTTCCCCTTGTTCATCTCGTTCTCCTCCCCGATCACTTCACAGCCTTACAACGTAACCCTATTGGCATGGTAACCCAATATGGATTTAGTCTATATACCTATAGTGACTAGATCTGCATAGCAAGTTTCTTCATAACCTTTCACTTACTCTTCTAATTCATCTCCAGAACTTCACAACAATACAAAAAAGTGAATGCAATAATTCAATTGGCTGCAGGAAAGGAAAACTCTAATTTTATAAATAACTTAACATTAAACACTTATAAATATGATGAATTTAACCATCAGTATTAAAAAAATCCAATTAATTATCCTGAAACAATAATATTAATTACTCATTGCGATAATAAAATCGTAAAACCCGATGGGGGTCGCCATTGAAAGCTGTCATTACTAATCCTCCCGAGTAGGTACCACACGTTTCTCTTTCCAACCGACGATCTCAACCGTAGATGTCAACCAGAGATGTCAACCGGCGATGTCAACTCTACAAAGGTACCTATGCCGGCTTGGGTTGTCAACTGTTCAACCTTCGTCGGGGTTCCTGCCACAGGATGACATTTTTCTTAATACATAGGTAATAATTTATTGTTTTCCTAATATATTTATTTTGTTTTTATAATCTTCACATAATAAGGTATTTATCTTAATAATGTTGTTTCTCTTCAGTGTCATATTTTAGATAGAGATTTAATGTAGATATGATTTGAGATTTTCTGAGATTCTTGATTATTTTTTAGGTTACTATGCCATGTTACGCTTCATCCTTATTTAGCAATGAATTATCCATGATACATTTTCCCAGATTATGTTTTTACCGATATTGGGGACGCCCGAGGAAGACATGGCATGATCAAGTGAATCAGATACTTGATTCGGGCCATGTCAAGAGTCAGAATGATAAAAGAGTATGTATGAATGTGAATCAAGCAAGGAGTGGGTGCCAAGACCGAGTTGTTTGGCGGTCCGTCCTCTCTGCCTACCGCTGCGGGGAAACGGCGTGATGGTTAGAAAGTTTAAATATTCTAAAATATTTTTATTATGTTTAAATTTTAGAGTGATAAGTGTGGGCTAAAATAAATTCACATTTAAAATTTAAAAAAAAAATGTTAGGTTTGGTTTTTTCACGCATGCAATTCCAGCAGGCTAATAATAATTTAAGTCGGTGTAATTCATAATACGTAATTATTGGGTGAATTTAGTTGTTTTTTTTTTTTAAATTGGAAGGCGGGTATGGGTATCGCTGCTCCCGGAATCATTTGTTGTATAACCAACACCGCTGCAACAAGTCACGCCAAGTGGTTCGCTACGTTTGGTTAACAGGGGGAGCCGGGTTCGTGGGTGAGGTTTTCTTAGGTTTTGGCGGCGATGCGTCTATCCAATAGCTACGTGATCGGGAGAGACTGATTGAGGGAGATTTACATATTCACCCCTCATACGTATTTTTTTCCTGAACTTCCTTTCCTTCATTTCCTTTAAAAGACCCTTACACAGCATGCCTAAAGATGACATAAGCCATTAGGATTTTTTTTTCCTAAAGTGAAATTCATGGCTCTCTAATTTTGTCATGTAACGCATGTTAACATGAATGCATGTTAACACCGTTGAAATATGTGGATAAGTTACATACAGGTACCTAAATACTAGTTAATGCTAGTCAACACCATCGAAATATGTAGTTAAGTTACATATAAGTATCTAAATACCAGTTAATGCATGTTAACACCATTGAAATATGTAGGTAAGTTACATCCAGGTACCTAAATACCAGTTAATGCATGTTAACACCATTGAAATATGTAGGTAAGTTACATACAGGTACCTAAATACCAGTTAATGCATGTTAACACCATTGAAATATGTAGGTAAGTTACATACAGGTACCTAAATACCAGTTAATGCATGTTAACACCATTGAAATATGTAGGTAAGTTACATCCAGGTACCTAAATACCAGTGAATGCATGTTAACACCATTGAAATATGTAGGTAAGTTACATCCAGGTACCTAAATAGCAGTTAATGCATGTAAACACCATTGAAATATGTAGGTAAGTTACATCCAGGTACCTAAAAAGCAGTGAATGCATGTTAATACCATTAAAATATATATGTAGATATATTGAAAAAACCACTCATGAATAGTTTCCTAAAATAAAACCCTAAAATGGTATTTCAAAAAAATAATAATCAGCAGATTAATCAAGTTTTCATTTGAATCCATATTCAAATATCGAAGGAAATTATTATTACTTCAATTAGGTCCCCTATATCAGTCGGGGTATATAAATCAACTCCATTTCCTCGCCCAAGTATGCAATTGTGTCATATATGGGCGAAAAACTAAAGGTACCATTTTGTGTGTATCTAGAAAACGTTGATTCGAAGATACTTTTGCAGCAAACGGAGAAAACTGATTTAAAATATTACAAATTTATTACGAATGTCTTCAAATTATTTGTAATCCGGTTAAAAACGAAATTGCAAGCTTTTAACGAATGAATTAATAGGTTTCCCAATAAACTTATAAAAAATTCTAATATTTTCGCATTTCGTCATTATATACTATCAGGACAAACGCAAGTGCATTGACAAAGGTTCCCATATATTGTGAACGTACTAAAAGTTTATTATTAAATGGCCTGCAATCCCATTTTTAACTGGATTTGAATTAATCAGAAATACTCATTTTTCTCCATGTAAATATCTAATATTTTAATAGGTTCCAGAAAATAGGACCCTAGTATCTTTTCAGCAATCATTTCACTGTTATGTTTTCCGTAGTAAAGTTAATATTCTTTATAGTCGTGAAGATGAAGCAATTTTCTCATAAAATTTATTTATTGTTATTAAGTTTAATTTGTAGAACTCCATTTTATTTTTTTATTTTTTTTTATAAACAATAATATTATTATTGGGTTTATAAAAACAGTTTATTTTTAAACAAGTTCTGCTGTGTAATTATTATTACGCGTGACAGCTGTTTCGCCCTCTAAAGGCATTATCAAACTGTGGGTAGCCCACTTACAGACGATACATTTATATTATTTCTAGGTAGGTATTTTAATTTCAATTACTGATTTCTTAATTGGTTTCTGTGTAAAAATGTTAGAAATTATTGATGGTTATTACCCTAGTAAAGTTTCCCCAATTAGTAACATTACACTAATTGGGGAAACTTTACTAGGGTAGTAACCATCAATAATTTCTAACATTTTTACACAGAAATCAATTAAGAAATCAGTAATTGAAATTAAAATACCTACCTAGAAATAATATAAATGTATCGTCTGTAAGTGGGCTACCCACAGTTTTTCTCATAAAATATTTTTTAATGCCTTGAAATCACAACTATAACACTCATCGTTGTAATGCATTTTATCAGTATTGCACAATTATCTAAGTTCATTGCGTCCAGGCATCGTGCACATGAGTAGGACAATGGAACCATTGTTAACCAAGTTCTATCTTTCCGATCTTGTGGTCAGATTTAATAAATATTATTTGAACCAACTCTAGTGTAAGTAATTAAACCACCTCGGCAGTACGGTTAATTATAAAACCCTACGGATTGCTGGATAAAGAAAATGTGCTGTAATTATTGTGGAATAATTAATTAAAATGTTGATCTATCTATGACGTAATCTTACATTTGCGTAGGTCAGACTTCAACGTACCATAAATAATACGAAATAAAATGAAAATGTTTCCGACGAAAAACATTTTCTTACAATTTTGGCAGTGGAGTCGAAGCGTAAATTGTTTATTATTTATTTATTAATTTATAACTGTTCTGACATCTTTGTGGATTCTGCATAGGTGGTTTTTTTTAAGAATAGGATAAAGTGAACCCGACTCTAAAAGCTTTGACCCGATCAAATAACACACTGGGATGATGTCTGCAATTACATTAAGGCGAAGCTTAATGCAAATCACTACTTTGATTAATCTTTATAACGAATTGGTGTACATTATGAATACCAAAAAATATGCTTTAGATAAATTGAAGGTTTTCCTATCGTTTCGCTTGAGTAGAATACAAATAAAAAATAAATTACTCAATAAAAAATGTAAATGTAAACTACTAAATATTTTTTCCAATATATATGTATGAACGCATAAAGGAAACAACCTAAAAAATGTATTATAGCTAAGATTATCTGTGACAGTTTCACTCGATTAACTTTTTTGCTTTCTTATAAAATTATTTACAAAATAAATAAAAACCAGTTTTGTGCTTGAAATCGATCGTTTCTAGACGTTGTTTGTCAAACGATTTTAATGCTTATTACCTACAATATAATGTATACCAAGAATATACACATTGTTTGTTTGTAGCTTCCTCTTAATATCAAAATAAACTTTGAAATGTTACGATTTTTTTCTTTTATAAAGTCCTTTTTTTAAATGTCTCTTAAAACGTTTCATTCCTTACGACTGTTTACATTCTTATTAATTATTGCATGCATTTATTATAATTCGTAGAACTCCATTTAATATTTTTTTTAATTTCAAGTAAATAAAATTTACAATAATGTTATTATTAAGTTCTTATTTAGTATTTCATCATTATGATAGCTGTATCGCGTTAAACATGTTAAGACGATTTATTTATATGATTCTTTTCACCCCCGCCCAAATTTTAAATTTTATGATGTCTAAAATGATTCATTACCAGGTAAAAACGTTTTACCGAGAAAGTCATGGTGACAGTAGATTCTATATTCTGTGGGGAACTTTGAAATCTGTTTTCCCCACATTATTAAAATTCATTTACATGTAGGTACCTGCATATATACTTATACACATGTTCTTTTAATCTTTGAATTGATTTAATATATGATGTTTTTAAAAGCTCAATGAACATCTAAATAAAAAAAATGAATGTCATTTAATGATTTCATGTAGTTTAAATAACTCATGTCCTCTTCAAAGATATATTTTTGTTTATTTTAACCTTTATGAAAAACGACTTACCCATATGTAAATAAGTAAGTACCTATGGTATAAAATTAAAGTTTTTTTATAATAATAAAAAAAACTCGTCAACTCATTTACAACGATACCTATAAAATATTACGGCGGAGTTCTCAGCAGCACGCAGCGAGGCGTGATGTTAAAACAAATAAAAATCTACGCAAAGATAATGATATCTTTTCAATTATTAGGAGCATCCGTCACTTTTCCCACCTGTACAACCTACCCCGCTTTACCCTCATGCCCCAACCTACCCCTTTTGCCCGACCAGCCCAGGCCACCTGTCCTCCTTCACTCCTCGTCACCATCATTCGCATCACTTGCCCCGACGTACGATTCACCCCACATTCCCCTATTTATCTTCATACTGAAATTAAATAATACCTTATATCATCAAGGATTTATGTATACACAATATATTCATTACTACTGGTATTCGTTTTTGTTGTGTAGGTATACAGAGTGGACCGCTGCAAAATATAAGTTTCCAGGAAAAACGTCAGGTAGGTTTGACATTTAACCTGAATTGCCATAAATATACTGACGACCAAGCTTTACTTTTTTCTTGCTAAGCTGTACGCAAGAGCGTAGCTATAGCATTGACATTGGTGGTTCGGCAAGGGTGAGAGAAGGGGGGGGGTGAATTTTTATTTCAAAGTTTTTTGAGACTTCTATTTACGTCAACTTATTATTTACATCACATTTATTAACCTATCTATATCCATAATGTAACAACAGTCTACCACGCTCTTTAAAATAGCAATATCTTCTTGAAAACATTTAACATTAAATCGATATTTTAGCTATTCATAAAAAAATATTTTTGTATCCATCAAAAATATTTGAAAAATCAAGCCAGCGTCGAATTGCGAATTATATTTTACTATCCAATAAATGATTATTTTTCAATATTTCAGGTTTTATGCAAAAAATCTTTTTTTTTCAATAAATTAATTTTAACATACTAAAAATGATGTAAAAACATATATTTAGAAAGAAAATTAGAAATAATAATAAAATAAAATAAATAATAAATTCGCGGGTGTGATATGTAGAATAATTTTCTCGGTTTGATTTCTGGATCGAACAGACACGCGAAACCGATCAGTTTGAGACAAAACTCAAGACATAAGACCTCTGAAGATGGACAGTGAGATCTGCCCGAAACGTCAGGAGTTATAAAGTCATTTTAAGGACAACGTTACGCGGGTAAACCGAGAAAATTATTCTATATATACAGAATGTACGATACTCTCAATATCGTCTTGGTGGAAGAGCATCATTCAGAATCGAAATGTTGCTTTAAATGGCTTAAGCGTGTTTGGTGACCAGCTCTGAATAGCCAGGTTCTTCCCCACCTTCCTTATTCCCATCTCCTTCCCTTTCCCATAATCTTCAGCTTCACAACATTGCACAATTGGGGATTCCGTAGTCACACTGGCTTCAGATGGTCAGGAGCACTTGCGACTCTTGTGCGGTAGGTAGGTACTGTCATAAAAATAAATATATATATACCGATTGATCTTGATTTAAGAAAAATACACATTAATATAAGAACCAAAAATATTTCTCTTCTTATTGTGTCTTATATCATCACAACTAAAAGCAAAACGCATTAATAATTGTTTGGCAATCGGAGTCTCGAAATTTATTAATTTTTGTTTTTTTTGCCTTGTTTTTTTCCAGATATCTGGGAGAGTGATGTAATACCATGAGTTACATATAATACAAAGATAAGTATATAGATAAGAAAAAAAATTAAGTACATGCAAATCAATAATGATTAAAAAAATTGAAAATAAAGTTGAACTTTGGGCAAAAGTGGGTTTTTTTCAAATATTTTATGAAAGAAAAATAAAATAAATCAATAAAATAATCTACACCATAAAAAAGTATTAAAAAAATTGTTTCATAAATTGTGTTCATAATTTTCTAGTTAAAAATTTGATTTTAATCCTACTCAAGCGAAACGATAGCATCAATATTTTATCTAAAACTTATTTTTTAATGTTCATAAACCGATTCGTAATAGGTTAATAGAAGATAGTGATTTCGCAGATTAGGCAGGCTGTATTAGATTCAAGTTCGAAATCTGATTCATGATTGGTTGTTAGAATTTTTTAACCAAATCCTAACGTAACATTTATATCAGTCAAAATATGTGGTATGGCATTATTACATCCTGTATGAATGAAGATTCTAATAAAGTATGTATTGATACATGTATTTTTCACACCCTGTTCTGTCGAATGTCTAATCAGTTCCCTGTCCACTGAGGTATCCCACAGGTTTCTCCAGAAGGACCCCCAACAAAGCTGTTGAACGGGGGTCTTCTAAAAGTTCCAATATTTTTTTATTTTTTTATAAATATGGTAGACTTATCATGTGCCTATCGCAATCGTACCCAAATTTGAAATTTGTTCCTTTCTTCATGTTAATTTATTGAAAAAATGTGATGGTTTTTTTATCGATTGTGTCACCTGGGAGTGTCGTGTAATACACAGAATTCTAATCGTAGCGTGATTTTCACCAATTTCAATCTCAATGAGAATGAGAGATTATTTTTTTTAAACAGTTTCGTAAAATATCCAATTTCGTTAAAGTATTAAATATTGTACGAAATGCAGAAGAAATGCTTAAATTAGACAACTTGTCATTCGAAAGTTGAAGTTCAAAAATATGATTTTTCTTAGAATTTACGCAATCTCTCTCTCTGGTTTCAATCCTGGGATTGGTTTGCAGCAATTTCATCTAATCTCCTCTTCCATTCTTCCCTGTCTTGTGCGGCTCTTTTGACTTCTGCATATGATGAGCAGCGCACGTCCACCAGCAGGTCCTCCAGGTACTCTTGGCGTGGGCGTTAAGTTGGTCCCCTCGGTCATACCCTCCATTATTTATTTATTTATTATTTTTTTATTTACGCCCTTATGGGCTTTTACATGAAAATATACATTTACATTGATTACAATAATTGAACATAAGAAGATAAATGGAGTTAATTGTAAGAAAGCAACACATATAATAAAATTTTGTGCAAATTAGCAAAACACTAATAAGATGGATTCAATATAAAATATACCCAAGCATGAAATAGTAAGTAAAAGAAAGTTCAACATAAAAAGTAAGTAAGTGGGTGTGTTTAAACCCAGTATTAATTGTGTGTTTAACAAATCGATAAACCAATATAAATTAGAGTGTAACTTACTCGTGAGGTAAAGAACATTATAACAGAGATTTAAAAAAAAAAAATAACAAAATAAGAGTTGCACCTGTAAAAAGCAAAAACTAATAGAATTTAGCAATATCGACATGAATAAGAAATAATAAGATCTGAGATGGAACATAGTGTTATGTATAAAAGGTAGTTAGTAGGTATATGCATACAATTATAAGTGTATAGTAGAGCAAATAAAAAACAAACAAATATGGATATAATTTACTTGAAAGGTTTCGAATGGGAGAAGATGTAATAAAATTATTAAAGCTATAAAAGTTAATTATTAGCCGATAGAATCGAAATAAGTTGCCTTTTAAAGCTCACAAAATTGTCAAAACCAAATATATCTATAAGTTCACAGTATTTATTCGCAAGGTTGTGAATTCTAGGAATTGGTGAAAAAATAGAATAATTAGTGTTGAGGTTCTTGTTAAATTTAAAAGTATCTTTACTGCGAGTTTGCCTAGCAGGAACATTAATGCAAATAAGTTCCAACAAATTAGGGCTGTCAATTAAAGATTTAATAATTTTGAATAAAAATAGCAAATCAATTAACACTCTTCTATCAGATAATTTAAGAAGTTTAGTTTCAGCAAGCAAGTTATTGTAATTTATAAATTCGATTGGAATTTTCATTTTAAAATTAATGTACCGAAGGAATTTATTTTGTACCTTTTCTAATGATTGAGAATGGACCTTGTAGTACGGTGACCATACGGTGGAATTGTATTCTAATTTGCTTCGTACTAACGAGCAATACAGATGTTTTAATGTTGACATACTTTTAAAATTTGCTCCCATTCTCAAAATAAAACCTAGTATTCTCATCGCATCGCTTGTTATTTCATCGATGTGTTCGTTAAACTGTAGACTCTCGTGGAATATAACACCAAGATCACGAATCTGCGATACACGAAGAAGATTAGCACCATTCATAAAATAGGAAAAATTAAGTGGATTTTTGCCTTTGTAAAAACTGATAATCTGGCATTTACCTAAATTTAGTTGCAAATCATTGACAGAACACCACGCACATAGTTTATTAAGGTTCAACTGCAAAATTGCGCGATCGTCATCGTCTTTGATTATTCTGTATATCTTCAGATCGTCGGCAAATAACAGGACTTTAACATTAGTAAAAATATTAACAATATCATTGATAAACAAACAAAATAAAATTGGGCCCAAGTGAGATCCCTGTGGTACTCCGCTCGAGGCAGCAAATGTATAAGAAGTGAACGAATCTATCTTGACTGCTAAGTACCTTCCTAATAGATAACTCTTAAACCATTCCAACATACTCCCTCTTATTCCCAACAATTTTAGTTTACGTAATAATATTTTGTGGTTTACTTTATCAAATGCCTTACTGAAGTCAGTATATATGGAATCAGTTTGATGTGATGCATTAAGGGCATTAACGATATCATTCGTGTACAATATCAAATTGGTAAGAGTAGATCTACCTTTAATGAATCCATGTTGAAGGGGAGAGATGGTTCGATTGATTCGGGATATCAACTTATCTAGTACTAGGCTTTCAAAAAGTTTGGGTAAAGTAGACATTATACATATTGGCCTATAATTTGTTACTTCGCTCTTATTACCTTTTTTGAAAATCGGCGTTAAAAGACTAAACTTCCAAAGGTCCGGGAATACACCTGATGAGAGTGACTTTGTAAATAACTTATGAATAGGATATGACAATGTATGCATACAATTTACTAAAAACCTGGGCGGAACATTATCAGGTCCTGCGGATTTTCGGGAATCAAGACTCTTCAGCTTAGATATAATATCGTCTATGGTTACATTACAGTCAGATATATCAAGAGTTTCAACCAAATCAAAGCACGAAATATTGCTGTCTTCACTTGCATTAATGTAAACGCCGCTAAAAAAATCAGCAAAAAGATTAACAGTTTCCTGAAGATTTTGGGATAATTTAGAATCGAATGACACACTACTAGGTATGTAAGTACCATTTTCTTTTTGGGATTTAACATATTTCCAAAAGAAATTTGAGTCGTCCATGATAGAGCCTTCGACATCACTAATGTAATTTTTGTAACATTTTGCGGAGAGCTTATTGCACTCTGCCCTCAATTTTTGAAACGCAGTATAATCGATGGCCAGGCGACTTTGTTTGAATCTCTTATGAGATAATTTTTTGAGGTAAATTAAGTCTATCAGGTCTTTTGAGAACCATTTTGGGTATAGAGTTTCTCTGTAAGTCGTTAAAGGAACAAATTGTTCAATTGCAGAATTAACGATGAAGTAAAATTTTTTAAGGTGTACATTAATATCATCGTCGCTATCAAAGAATGACCAGTCAGTCTGTTTAAGGAAATTTGAAATTTTAACATAGTCAGCTTTTTTGAAATTTCGAGTTTCTACTACCTTTTTTACGATAGGAATTGGTTTAAGATTAGACATGCATATTTCTAGTGGTGGATGGTAAACATCGACAGGTAATAGAATTTCGGTACTTCTCACAACACAGATGTCAGACACATTTGACAGTGCCAAATCCAACGTACGACCTCCTATATTATGAACATTATTACACTGTGTTAGACCTAAGAACAGTGCCATATCTCTAATAACACGAATATTAACATTAGAACAAGAATTGACAGAATTCATATTACACCAATCATAATGTGGCAGATTGTAATCACCAACTAGAAGTAGTTTAGTATTAGGATATTTAGCACAAATTGATTCAACCTCGTCGCAGTGATTGCTGTAGCTTTGGACATCAGAATTCGGAGGTAAGTATGCACATCCCACTATTATTTTACCTCTAGAAGTGTTCACATTGACAAATAGTTGCTCGATTGATGTGTTTTTTGTGGATATTTTTGAAGAACTGAGATATTTTGAGATAGCAATGGCTACACCACCTCCTCTCGTTTTGGCACTTGTTTTAGAATTCCTATCCATACGGTAGATGTTGAAATTAGGGAAGCCTAATTCGGCCGAATTGATTCCTGAGTCGAGCCATGTTTCGGTTAAAATGAAGATATCACTGCTGATAGTTGCCGCCGAAGTCAGCAACATGGGAAGTTTAGTGCGGATCCCTCTCACATTTTGGTAGTAGCATTTTATTTTTTGTTGTTTCAGTTTTTTGGCGCACATTCAATAATTTTAGGTACAGAGTTCACATATTTGATAGTTATATTGGTTTCACCGTTGTTCTTCCTCGTCTCGAGTTGTTGGCGTAAATCTAGAAGTTGAGTCCTCTGCAATGGTGTTTGGTCGTTACTGGCCTTTATACCGTTTTTCAGTTTTGCGTTCCTGGTCAAAACCTCACGAGCCGAGACAGAGTCATTGAATTCGACCTTAATCGGTCTAATTTTATTGGACTTTTTTACACCAAGTCTGTACGACTTAACCACACTCGGTATTAATTCATTATTTATATCACTAATCGCTGAAAGTACTTTATCGCTGTCCATTTTAATAATTGTTGTTGTTGATTCTGAAATACTTTCGGGAACATTAAATAAAATAATGTTCTTTGACCGGGTTTTTCTTTCCTCGGCCTCTGCGAGCAAATCATTTATTGAAGATGAAGTATTTGTCGGGTTAGTAACAATAGACTGAGTATCCGTTACACTTTTTAATGTTGACAATTCTCCTTCCAACATTCCCATACGAACAGCCATCAATCCTGTGGTTCCTAACAGATCCGTTGTTATCGGGGTAATTTTACCCATTTGCTCCTTCGTAAATTTGTTGCCGGGGTCATTAATAATTTTTATCAGCGAACAGAGTAGATCCTTGGCCTTGGTCATATAGTTAAGAGAGTTCTCGTTTAAATCCATATTAAAATTTATTTAAAAAGAGTTAAAAATATGTTAACTTTATTCGTAATTAGTTTATACACAAACGCCTGTTTCCCGCAAACTGTTTAGCACTATTCAAAAGTGACGACACTTTCGACCAATGGCGATAGTAATGACGGACTGATAATGCGCCTGCGCGTTTGGTATGTTTACCAGTTGAAAATTGTTATTTTAATATTTTTAAAACACAGCACTGCACAGCACACACGATAATTTAAAAATCTAACTGATTGAATATTTCGAAGATGAAGTGATTTAACTACTTCGACACTTTATGTTGTGTTTACTTGCAATTTTCTAATGTTTTGGAAGTTTTAATGTGGAGCGTATTCACTATCTGTGTAATCAATGACGGTAGGTATTATTGAATTGATTATGACATGCAAGAGGCCTTCTTGTCGTATAACATGGCCGATCCATCTTGCACGCCTTTCGGACAAGGTCCTGAGCAGGTGCCTTCCTCCTTCGATTCTTTGGAGAACCTCCTCATTTGTAATATAGTCTCTCCAGGAAATTCCTAACAGTCTTCTATAGGACCACATCTCAAAAACCTCTAGTCTCCGTTTATCTCTTTCGGATAGGCACCATGTTTCGCAGCCGTACATCAAGATACTCCATACATAGGTCTTGATGAGAAGTATTCTCAGTTTTAGGTCTATATTATTTGATTCTATTATTTTCGACCTTTTATTGAATGCAAGACTAGCCTGATGTATACGGCTGTCGACCTCGCTCTTAGACCGACCGTCCCATGTTATTTTGCTCCCGAGGTAGAAAAACTCCTTGGTGTTCTTTAGTGGAACTCCTGCCATCTCTACTCTCATCTGATGTTGCGTTCGGCCTACAGTCAGCAGCTTTGTTTTGTCTTTATTTATCTTCATGTTGTAGTTGTTTTGAAGAATGCTTTGCATGGTTGTTAAGGCCTCTTGCAGTTCTTCTTCGCTTTCAGCAACCAAAGCAATATCGTCAGCAAACCTTATCATATCCACCTTTTGCCCGTGTATCTTTACACCTTTTCTGTGACTCATTCTCTCTCTCAAGTCATCAATCGCACTCTGTATATAAGCATTAAAAAGAACAGGTGACAGAGAACATCCCTGTCTCACCCCTTGTCTTATACTGGCTTCTTTTGTTTCATTGTCACATCTAATTATAGCGGCCTCATTCTTGTATAGCGCCTGGATTATTCGTCTATCTCTATATTTTATATCAATTCTCTTCAGAATCTCGAAGAGTCTTTTCCATTCTACTTTGTCGAAAGCCTTCTCCAGGTCTATGAATGCGATGAATGTGTTTTGGTTTCTTTTTATTCTTTTTTCTAGTAGTATTCGTAGCGACAATATTGCTTCTCTGGTTCCTACACCTCTTCTAAAGCCATACTGGTCTCCGGAAAGGATGTTCTCTACTTTTGGTTCGATTCTTTTTAGAATGATATTAGTCAATATTTTTGAGGCATGGGAGTTCTGTGTTGTTCACATTTCGTCGTGCCTACCTTCTTTGGTAATGCGACAATTAGGCATTTCTCAAAATCCTCTGGTATCTCTCCAGTCTTATACATGGTTTGTATCATTTTAAACAGGGCATCTGTGGTTCCTTTTCCTGCTGGCTTCATTAGTTCAGCCGGAACGTCATCGATTCCGGGTGCTTTCCCGTTTTTGAGATTTTTCAGTGCGAGGTCAAACTCTTCTCTAGTGATTGGATCTCCCAAATCATCTGCGTCTACCTCATTTTCTTTTTCTATCAATGTTTCGTTGTCACAAAATCTATAGGAACAATATTTTTTTATTGATTTTTATAACAGGCAAAATTTTTAATAAAAATAATTTTTTCCTAAGCAAGTCTAAAAAAGTAAAAAAAAGTGTCAAATTTTTTTTTTCGAAAATAATTCTCAAAGACTACAAAAAATCTGATTTCAAGAAAATATATGTTTAGAAAATCATCAAAACATAGAAAACAGTCACAACACGATAGTGGAAAACGCAGATGTTGATACATACAAGGAGAAAAATTAGTATTTCTGATTTATTCACATCCTGTTTAAAGCAGATAGCAGGCTATTTTCTAATACACTATTATTACATTCATAGTATATCGGAACACGTGTTCATGCAACTGCGTTAATCCTGTTATTATATATAAACGAAATTCCAAAATATTAGAGTTTTTATCAACACGTGTCCGGAAATCACCAAAAAACGTTTGTGTTTTACTGTTAGTTAATAAACTAGCAAGGATATCTGTCAAATGATTCGTTAAAGGCCTGCAGTTACGTTTTCAACAGGAATATGAATAATTTGAAAAGATTTTTAATATATTATCAATATTTCATATCAGTAAGTTTTCTCCGTATACGTAATCATTCAAAAACTACTTAAAACGTTTAATTAGAAACAGAAATTTCGATTCCTTTTTTAAATTTTAGCCGAAATTTTTTGACGAAATCTGTTCCCCACTGCATTTTTTTTATTCAGTAATTTGTAATTCAGTCGCTAAGTCCACTGTTAAAATAAAAACAAAACTAATTCGCATTAGGTACCATTAACAAATTCAAATACATACGTGCCATAAACAGGGTTGCGCTTTTGATTCCAGATCGGCATTAAAGATATGCCGAATCCAATTATAAAAAGTCGCCCTAGCCGGTGCGGGCCTCAAAGCATTATTGGGAGGAATTCGGCACTTAAAATACCCTGGCAAAGTCAATCGCATGGGGTCGCGTCCATACAAAACCACCCCCGCCGGCCTTCGTTCCTTAGGAAACGGAATATCTGTGCAGAGGGTGATCAGCGGAGGGTAGGAAGACTGTTTTCACACCCCTGAACTGGAAACAGGGTTGTGCTAATATGGTAGACAATATTTTTATAAACAGTGAAATTTATTCAAGCCTTGAAAGGTTTTAAATGTATAAATTATTTAAGATAAGTTGTAATAATAAGGGTATATTAGTATGAAATATATATAGACATAAACATTATTCACAAACTTTCAGAGAAATATTCTTTTTTGTATTTGGTAAGTTCGCAACTGAAAATATCAACCTTGGATATTTTTTACTAAAATTTTAAAATGAAATCTATTCAATTCTTTCGTTAAGGGCCCTGCTGTCCGTTTTTAACAGGATTGCGAATAATATGTAGATATTTTTAATAAATTAGTAAAACATTATATCAAAAGTTTTCTCCGTTTAGCAAACCTTTATTATGCCGGATTGAGTGTTTTACAGAACATAGTGAAACATTTATTTTTTAATTTTAGATGTTCAACAATTTATGCTTTAAATTCCAGAAGACTAATTTGGTTTTTTAAGAGGGATTTATAACGTTTAATGATAAATCATATATTTTGTTAAAATTACCTCATCAGCCTTAAAGGCCTTACAAACCTCCAGCGATCGGAGGCAATTTAGGGAGAGTGGTGGTGGGGGTTTAATCGGCGTCTTCTCTACACACCTGCCCCTGCTGCAATGTGAAGCTGATCGTGCATTGGAAATAAGTCTCTGGCGCTTTATTGTGTTCAATTAGGTAAAAAAAATAAGGAATATTTTTGGGGAAGAACTGGTAAATGAATCGACGCCAAAATTAACACGATTTCATTTCACACTGGGTGATTCAAAGCTAGCCGATCTGATATCGGTCCCGATTTTGGAGTAAGGGTTGATTTGTCTTTTGCGGTGATCAAGAAAGCAACCTATGGTGCTCCCCACCATATTGCCTCCAATCGCATTTACATATTTTGTCATAAAAATTTATAAACAGCGAAATTCAATCTGAACTTGAAAATAAACTCTCGAACAGTTTTCTCTGGCATCAATATTTGCTTCTTTTCTGGAAAGTCAATGTAAATCAGTTACAATTCGTGATAATCTATGAGTCCTTGAAATGATAACTATCCCTTTAAAAAAAAGCACTGCGTTGTTAGAGACACTTGAAAAACTGGATAATAACTACAAGTAACGATCTATAGTCAAGATAATACGGCTTATTAAAGTTAAAAAAAATCATTATTTAAATTTATTTCCGAACCATTAATTGAAATTCTATTAACAAACTTTATTTTCACAGCCCTGCTTCAAACCCGCCCGTTTAGTTGAGGTTTATCCCAGCCCTATAAGTAGCGCTCCAAAATAAGGGTTGGCACAAACACCGGGGCCGTTGTGCCCCCAACAGAGGACATAATACAGCCTCCCGTGTCACGCCACTTCACTACACGACTAGAGAACGGGGTGGCCAGAGACGGAGGGGGTGAATCGCACAACCTTACACCCTGCACCCTCACACGCGGAGTTTCATCACCACACCACCCTCTGATCTGATAGAACTAAATATTATTTGTTTATAATGAGCTTATTTTGAGATGATATTGCTGTCGAAGACTTGGAACAGATTTTTTCCAGTTTTTATACAATTTAGAACTATAATTGATCATCTTTTCAAGTATGTCAATGCAGGTCAATGAAAAAGACATGCCATAGGAAGGCGGTCTGTTTGATTGACGACCGTTGTTGATAGACCGATTGTCATCCTTAATGAACATATACAATGTGGGTAAACTGAGTATGTTATTCGGGTATTTGAATGGAGCCTGCTGTAATGATCTAGCAGCATTGATCCTCTGTGCACCGGTACACGAGCGTCCGACTCTATAAACACGAGCGGAACAGCCGTTCACAGTTGATTCATGAGAACGGGTGGTTTCTTCGACTCGTTTTTGGCTCACACGTGGAAAGAGCTACCGGCAGTTGTTTTTCCTCCTTTACATAATCCAGGCCTCTTCTTGACCCACATTAATAAATTCCTTCCTACAGCCCCTACTTTAACTCGCTTCACAACGCTGCCTATAAGGCCAATCGTCATCTATTGCCTTCATTTCTAATAATGTTGATAAATAAATAAATAACCTGGTGTAGTATAGTACTTTATACTACCTATTTTAGTCAGATAAAAAAGCTTTGTAAGTACTTACCAACCCTCATTTTCACCGTCTTATTTCGCTTCTTTCTAATGTAAAAACTGAAAAAAATGAAGCAAAAAGTAAACATATAAAATCAAAAATTACTTAAAGGACATCGAGGATATGGAGAGGCAAAAATAGCGATAACCTTTAGAGCAGGAATGCTCTCAAGGCGTTTTCACTTTTGCAGCACAAACGTGTAGTAGAACTGTGGGTAGATTACACCTAATCCCAATGGCATAAGATTCACCTAAAATAATGCATGTCGCCAATTATTCCATCTTTCGAGATTTTGCAGCGCTGCGGAAATATTCCTGGAAGGACGAGAACACTCTTTCAAAGCACGTCTCCGCCACTGCAAGGAAAGCTTATGGTACAGACTACGCCAATCCAAGAATACTGGATCAATCAGTGCCTGGTTGGATTGACCCCTGGTAGCCCGACAGGAGACGGAAGAGTGTCAAATGTCCACAATAAACGACTATTTGCATAATTTCTAATTAATATTTTACAACTTTTCTGTTTTTGTTTTGTGTATTGTTACTGTGTTTTACTCTGAATTATGTGATGTTGTATTTTGCTACCTCTGCATACCTTCTGTAATAAATTATTATTTTTTCAATTTCAAGAATGAGAAGCTTGAGTGGTTTCCATTTAAAACAAAGAATCAAAAATGAACTTGTGAACAGTGATAAGGAAAAAAATGTTTTCGTGCACAGAAAGAAATCGAAGTTTGCCCTCATGATAAATTAACAAGCCTTATTATTAATAAAACATCAATTTAAGAACGTTTTGTGGATTTGCTTTGATAATATATCATAATGATATAAATAATTTTCGTTCCAATGAAAGACTATTCGTAATTTCGTGATTTACTTAAAGTTTATCACGAAACCTCTTTATTCATTCGTGTGGCCTGCAATCCCGTTTTTAACCGGAATTACCAATAATTTGAAGAGATTCATCTCTTTTCTTACATTAAGAAATGAATGTCTTCTTCAGTTGGTATCATCTCATGGGTTCAATTTGTATCTTTGTTGGCAAATGACTTGGGAGCATTTACACTAAGAATACATTTGGGAGCAATAACACTTAGCCTAATACAGTCGCCCCCAATAAAAAATCAATCTGTGTTACTAAACGCAATCTTAATTGAACATCTAGCATGGCCCCGGGTATTGCCGGGAAGGGGTCCTTCTCGCCATTTTTATCCCGGCATTTAATCCCGGCTAGATCCAGAAAAAGCCTACTTACATAGGGCCGCATTCGATAAATAGAAATAATTTCTCAAACCCAATTCGCAAGTCTAATAAAAATGAAAACTATAGTAAATATATTATCGAGAACAATCAACTAAGTATCTAAATACGACAGCATTGCTTACTTTTTAAGCTGTCGTACCCTTAAATTAAATGTACCATTCCTAAGAGAAAGTCCAGTTATATTCCAATTAAGTCCTAAATCCCGTATCTAAATTTCGCTAATAAACAATTAGATAATGTTAATTAAGTGTTAATATCAAGTGACCTACCAGGTAAGTATTGTACTGTATATTATCTCCATAAATAGTTAAGTAATAACATAGATCACTGTAGAAATGTATTATAAGTTTGTACAGCGCCCTTGAGGTGATTTTGCACAAAAACGGCGCTATACAAGTCATCCAATTATTATTATTAATATTATTATTATTGTTGGACGTTGTAATGGATAAACATTCATTAAAATTAACAGGTACTTTGCAACCTTCAATATCTCTTTCCCGTCCCCAATCGCTTCAAATTCCAACGTTTTTCAATTTGGGAGGCAGGTATAGGTACCGCCACCACGGGAACCACTTATTGGAAAACCAACACATATACACACATCTGTTTCGATACGTTTGATGACTTAGCAGGGGAGCCCGGGCTCATGGGTTGAGGTTTGTTCTTGGCGTCGGATGCGTCAGTCCATCTACTGCGATTCTGCGAGCCTAATCGCAACAATTATTGCACCGCAGTAAGCGGAATGAATTCATACGTCCGTCACTCTTTTCCTTAAAAAGACCCTCCACACAGCATCCCCTAAGATCACATGGGCCCTGAGGTAAAATTATTTTCCTCAGGACATCCTGTGTGGAGCTAACGTAAATAAAGGAAAAAGGGTGTCATAGGCCCACTGGTTCCAGATAATTGGGAGCAGCTGCGAATCTTAAATAAAAAAATAAAAATGTTAATAAATTATTCATGAAAAAATTATTGTAATGCATTTCGTTAATATTGTGGGTTACGTATTGCAAACCGTACGGTAAACACAGTGGATTAATAATATAAAAGCTGTTTTTATTTTTTTATACATATACATATTACGTATGTTCCTAATTCTGACCTCCTCAACCAAATTCGAGGGACCCCTCCCCCGCGTTGGCCCCACAATAACGTAACAAGTTTACACACAAATATGATCGCCAACCCCCTGCTATATAATTATCAAAGGGGAAGTTCTTCCCTTGCAAATAGGGGTGCGGGAAGTCTCTGCAATGAAACAGTGTATTAAGTATTGTCGATTATTGTGACTGAACAGAGGAATTTATATTAGGAGAAAGATTAATAATAATAAGAAGCTTATAAAATCCTTTCTTACTAATTAAACGTGTTTTTAATTTTACACAACTGATAAAAAATAATTAATGCGTTTACAGTTATTTTTTAGTATTGTGGCAAGTGGTTTGTCCATTGAAATCGTGATTTTGAGAGAAGAATAACAATACATTATTAAATCTGTTCTTACATGCTGATGTCAGTAGCTTCCTGGCTAATGTTAATACATTATATAGACACAACAGACATTATTTTTCTTAATTTTTTATAACATTTGTTTTATAATACATATAAGTATATTATTTATATTTATTTTCTATTTACCTTACGAGTAAATTATTGTACCTACTGTTTTCAGTCTTACTGGTTTTGCAACAAACATGAATAATTATATGCATATACGAATGTACAATGCATATCCTTACTATATACTTGAAACTTTGGATTTTATGTTAATCTTAGTATTAGCATTTGATTTTCATTGTTTTGTATTTAGTTATGCTAAAATCCATGTATTATGTTACTTTTACATATGGTGTCGCGGAGCTTCGACTCCACTATATTTTTAGAGGTGGTGCAGAGCAAAGCCCTATGCCACACGCCCAAAGGACCAGTCCCAAACTACACCGAATGCTAGGTTATGGGACGATTTTATGCATCCGAAAAACCCGATGGACAGTGCAATAGTCAAAAAGGTATAAATCTGGGCTTCTGGAGCACAAGATAAGCCCAGATTGGAATGCAGGAAAGATGGACTCACCCGTTGATGATTATCACACGTCTCCAGGAGTTTTGGTTGATTTCACTTCACAAATATATGTATAATAGCCTGGGCCGCCAATGTATGGCGAAAAAAAAATTGACTTATCTCAATAAGCGCTACCGATAAAAAGTTGTCTTAGGTCTTTATTGTTAATAAAAAATAAAATAAGTCATTGAATGTTATCATTTTTAGGTTCCATTTTGCGATCGAAAATTGATTAAAATACATTTTTTGTGAATTATTCCCAAGTGATAAGGTAATGAAAGAGTTATAATTACAATTTTCACAATTGCTGTTTCAACATTAAGAATTTAACTCATAAATATTACAGATATCGTATAGAAATAAACGTAATCAATTATTCCGGTATGAAATCACGCTTAGTTTCGATTTTTGGCATATTTTTTCTTGAGATTATGGTGGTAGTAATAAGGCCTTCCCTGTTCTTCTTGCCACACACTTTCGAAGATGCTTCAGTTACAACCTTCACACAGCGTTCTACCGATTGTGTGTGACAGGGGAATCTCTCAAATTTTATGAAAATGGAACTGATTTCTGAAGTTAGGTTAAGATCCTCCAGGTCTTGTTTTGTTACACCTTCTAAAATGGGAGGATATGTGATCGGCGTATATCATATCAATATAGCATTGTGTATTAATATTCAATGTTGGTACTTTAAATGTTCGGAGCTCTGTCCGGGAAAACTCCTCTGGCTTTCAACAAACGTCTTATCCCAAGTTCTTTGATGATAGGCGATTCATCGGTTATCATTGATAAGAGTAAATTTTACGGATGAGCGTAGTAAGCATTTCGCTGTATTACGGGATAAATGATGGCTTTTAATTCGTCCGGAAGATAGCGCGAATAGTTTATCATATTATAAATATGCCTCGCATCATTTTTGCCCGACCCATGTAGTTTTATATCAAACCACATGGGAACATATACCCTCATGAAAAATGTGGTTAATATGACCAGATTTTCTGATGGCGTTGCGCATCCAATATACAGTCGTAGGATACGACTCGCTGTAGTAAGCCATCGTGCATGTGACATCACTCCTGGATTTCTTCTGGCAATATCAGGATGACAACGTCCGCTGGAAACTATTTTGAAAATATCGAGCAAGTATTTTTGATCGGTGCTTAAATCAGCATGGAGGACATCGGTCGAGTACCTACTCCACATCAATATTAAAAAAAATTGAACCGGCAAATTATGAAGAGCCGAACTTCCGGGGCCGGAAAAAGCACGAGGTCCAGTAGCTGTGCCATCCAACTTAATAATCAAATGGCGTAGAAGCAGCTCGTTGCAATGAAAAAGACAGATCAGCCACTGTACTGGACGATTTAAGTGTCTCTCCATCGTTCGAATCACACCACCAGTTGTTCCCGTGTTAACATTTGTACCATCACAACCAATTGCTTTTAAATGGTCAAGTGAAATGTTTTGACAAGCAAAGTATTCTATAATTGCTTTGGTTATATTAACGGCAGTGTCTGACCTAGGGGTAATATGGGTCAAGAAATGAGATCCTGGTTCTACGATTAACGATACGTGTTCTTCAAGTACCGTATATAATAAAAGAACAAATATCGAACAGCTTTTTTCCTTAAATTGAGATTATTTACTTAAATTAATTAACTAAGGCCTAGGGCAAATACAGCAAATACGGCAAAGCGCGCAGCCCGTGCAACGGCGAGGCTAGGAACTGCGGGCGGGAATTTTTTTGTATCGTATTACTACAAAAATAATAGATTCTAGATATATACAGTAAAGCTACATACGTTATTAAAGAAGATTTTATAAATGCACATGATTAAACTGATCCCGAATACTTTATGAGACTGAAAAAAACTAATTTTTAGCATATTTTATCAAATTTTAAAGGCAAAGTGGAGCCTTAAGATATTTTTTGATTTTTTTTAAAGTATATTATTTTGATGTTTTAGATACATAGACAAATTTTTATAAGTAGCGTCAAATGGAATTCTGAAGATATTAAATATCACTACGAATGCTGATGCGCAACTGACACCACTTGTCCGATTTTACATGTGTCGCAACAATAATTTTATTATGGTGACATTTTGGGATGGGTAAAAGGGTAGGTAGGACATTTTCAGGATTTTGTATTGACATTACACTTGTCCATTAATCCTCTGGATGCATACCTAACAATCCCCTATATATTGCGCGAACAACATACATAAACTGTCAATTTATTCCGTAAAAGCCCGATAGGGCCTTAATGAATAATAAATAAATAAATAATGTGTCAGTTTTTTTAAGGCGAAGCGAAATGACAAATAGAGTGTGTTTATTGATAAAAATGAAGTGTTTAATTGCCTTCTAAACTACTGAAATGTGTTAACTAAAATTACGCCTCACCCACATCAAAAATCCATCCCACAACTACCGCTGAAAAGTTTTGTCCCCCGTTGAACAACAATATTGTATGGTAGAATTTGTTTCAAACTGTATCGCCCTCTGTTGAAGTCAATCTTAAATTCCTTATCCATATGATAGACAGCCGTCTTCAGCAGTAAAACACCGCATTGGTCGACACTGGCTTCTTGAGTTCAAGATGACTGGACCTACCTACGACCTACCGATCAAACAATTATATTATGCAACAAACACACGTACGAACCGAAGCACGAGCCTAACTACCATTTATGGGAAAGGAACGAAGCAACAGCAAGCAGCGTTTCGCTCCGTTTGCGGTTGCTTTGTACCTTTCCCATAATGCGTGGCACAGCTCGCGCTTCGGTTCGAAAATATATACGCAACATTAAACCATAGATGTTGCGCTTAGCTAAACAATGATTGTTAATAATCTAAGAGTACATAGATATATATGTTCTTTTTACACAATAGATTTTTTTATTGATTATATCAATCAAACGGCACCGATTTAACAGAATAAAAATTACAACTTATTTAAAAATAGGACTATTCTTTTGATAAAAGTCCGATCGCTACCTGCCTGAGTAGTGTAAACACAACCCTAGTTTAAACATTATTTCCAACACTGCCAAAAATAACATGTAAATAATAATACATTGAAATAAATAAAAAATTCTAAAAAATCGATCTTGGATTAAGGTTGCATCATAGATCGTTTGTCGGTATTTTTAACCTTGTGCGGTGTACTTAGGACCTTAGTTGGAGAAAATAGGGCGCAATTTACACAGGGTGCTGAAGCATTGTACGAACAAATTAGGTATAGTGCAACAACAATAGGATATTGTTGTAAGACCTGTGCAAAATAACTATTTTATTACTGGATACAATGACTGATCCCTCAAACCATGCCGAAACGTGAAGATTTTCTCATTCGGTATCTGACGAAGATGACTACTTTTTTACTGCAGTTCGATCTTTTTCTTCGTTTGTCTTTATGGCTGATAGTGATGAAGTCGTAAATGTTGCCAAACTTTTAATAATAATATTGGACAATTTTGATAGCGCCGCTTTTGTGAGTTATCACCTCAGGGGCGCTTTACAGTTGATGCAGGTATTACAAAAAATATAAATATTACCAAAATAAAGTGAAGTTAAGTGAAAATGAAGAACAGGAACAGGTGAAATGAAGATAGAAGATGCAGACTCTGCAGCAAGAATCCTAGGTGGTGAAGAAACTGGACCAGCTGCTGCAGCGAGAGAGTCCACCAACAGTGCCAGCACGGGGTTTGTCATCCGTCTAGGTATGTGTCTGCTGCTAATAAAGAGCTGACACAATATCCTCACATAGATAACAGACCTTGGCAGCACCGCTGTGACGTTCGACGAAGATAGAAAATGGAGACTCTGCAGCAAGAATCCTATTTTGTTTTATGTAACATTATATTATTTTAACCATCCGGAGTTAGAGAGTAAAATTGCTTAAGACAAGCGAAAAATGGGGAAGACAGAGTAAAATTTTCTGTTTTAACATCCAATTTTAAATAAAATCTCTATACAGAAGGAATATTTTGTTTGATGATGCTTTTCGAAGGGTCTTTTCATTAATTTCTTTCCCTCTCCACTCCCCCAGCCTCACAACATACCTACCACACGAGGAAAAACATGAGTATGGCTGATTTATTATAATCCCTCTAACTAAGAGAATGCAGGCTATTTCCTAATAAAGTTTTAGTAGATACATAATATATCGGAATTCGTGTTCATGCACCTGAGTTTGTCCTGATTATATACAATGACGAAATGAGCAAATATTTTTTTGTGAACACGTGTTCAACATTCGTGTTTTACTGAAAGTTTATTAGGAAACCTATCAATTCATTCGTCAAAGGCCAGATAACGAATAATTTCTAAGAGATTCTTAATAAATTAGCAATATTTTAAAACAATAAGTTTCTCCGTGCAATTTGGGGTGCTCTAGTCCCACTGGCTTTAGACAGTTGGGAGCAGTTGGGACTCTTGTGCAGTACTCACTTAAAAAGAGAAGGAACGAGTAAACCAAGGTCTCGAAGAAGAGGCAAGCAAATCATTCTACTCCACAACCAAGAACAATTTGCACAATAATACATAGTAAAATCAACAGTTCTTGATTTTTTCTTCTATATTGCAGGGTAAGGCACGCTTTTGGTTTGTATCTCGGCTGTACTGAAAGATATCGAAATTATCAAGGACGTTAGTTATGCGTGACATCTTCATTTGGAATACAGGTAGAACAAACACATCTTTACCACTCGTCGTCCATGTTCAATCCATCTGCTCAGTTTCTAAAAAGAATAATGTAAAAAAATATGTAGGTAGGTAGGTTGTACGCATACTTTAATGTGTTTCTTTTCTATTTAGCCAAGTGGTAAATTAGGTACCAAAGTTACTTAATTCAACTGTATTCGAAAAGTGTATTTCGTTTGTTTAAAATTTTGACAGATATCCTAATTTTTGCATGCATGAAGCATGCAGCAAAAAATCTTTATTTAAATATTTTCAACGTCACAAATCCAAAATTATAATATCCCGTGATTTTTATATGATAATTTTTTTTTTTTAATCAGTCGGGTAGGTAGGTACTACTCAATGGAATATTTTATTTCGTTGCAGGGCCCGTAAGCTTTACCCGGGTTTAACAACTTTTTACACCGATTAAAAATATCATTGAGGCGGGTCCAATACAAATACAAACACGTAATAACCAAAAAGAGACTTCATCATTTTTAAAAGCCGCAAAGCTCAATATTCTAGAGTGGATTGAACAGTGGCGTAGATCGTCATTTTATATTTAATTTCTAACTAAATAATAAACTTTTTGTAACAGATTTTTTGTGATGTAACAAAGTTCGTTGATAGATTGCGCTAATTTTATTTAAAAATCACTTATTGGTGATGATCTGGCTTGTAAGCCACACAGACCATCAGGGAATAATTAATTCCCTATGAAAAAATGGGTTGATTACAAAATTCACTCTGCAGAAGACGTAACAAATCATCCAGCCACCAAATACAAAAAAAAAACAGAGAACTCACCGAATATATCACTCGCATTGAGATTGCAACGATTCCTTAATCTCCAAATTCGGAAGCGGACGACAATCGACACAATAACACTTGCATTCGCACCATGAAATTATGATCTGTCACGACAAGCTCTCAAGATAATAGAATTTAGACTAAAACTGAATTAGCACATTGTAATTCTAAAAGTACTGTCACTCTCTTGTGACAAAAATATTTTAATATTTTAGTCTTAAATCGACCAAACAGGAATAGTGGTGCCCTCTTTTGTCAAACAATATAATTCAGATAAATCTTGCTGATTAATGCACAGATGACTGTATTTTATTATCACTTACCTGCAGAGCAAAATCTATACAAAACTGACCAGAGATATCTATCCTATCCACTATTTTTAATTTTAATTTTCAAATTGTATTTCAAACTAATTTTAAGTCTACTGCTTCTCCACTTATTGTTAGTGACGCTTGAAAATATTAAGATGAATTGTTTTTTTTCGCTATCAGCTAAATACTGCCCTGAGGAAAATAATTTCCCTCAAGGCCTATGCCAACTTTGGATATGCTGTGTGGAGTTTTTTTTTCTCTGAGATCTGGGAAGGAAATAGATATGTGAGGTGGGTAGGAATCTGGGGGTTAGTGTGTCCAGGAGTGACGGATGATTGAATTCACCCCTCACCACTGCGGAGCAAGGCGATGATCGAGAGGGGTAAAAAAAGTCTCCCTTAACCAGTCTCTCCAAATAAGGCCAGTAGGTGGGCAGACATATCCGCCGTAAAGACCTAGACAATCCTCACTCCATGAACTCGGGCACCCCTGCTAAGTTGCCAAATGTAGCGAACCACTCGGAGAGACCTGTGGCAGAGATGTTAGTTTTTCAATGAATGGAGACTCCCAAATTTAAAATATGAACATCAATATTATAAAAAAAATAAATAATAAAGTTTCGTCCGAATAAAAATTCAATTCTCTCAACAAAAACATGCAAATCCAATATTGGATTGAATCCACGATACAATTTTGTATTTGTACGCCTTTCTTAAAAGATTTAACTTTTTATTCTAAAATTAGCGCGAAATAAAAACGAGCTATTTATAAACAACTTTAAATTTAACCTTAAATAAAAATTGTTATTTAGAAGCCACTTTGTTTCTGACACAGCCCAATATATATTTGATGGTCAACTGCTTACGTATTTTTGTCAATTTAAAAGTGCAGATAAGTCGTTTAAGATTTAAAATGCTTGTGTAGTGGTATACTGGATGGATAAAAAAATATTTATTTTAATAATAATTTTGTGGTCCTTATTCAGTTTAAGAAAAAAAGAAACAAAAAGCTTTAAAGGATTGTAAAATTGAATCGAGGTTCGGTAATAAACCTCGGTACGCACCAAGCGTCTTCGGCAATTTGTGGGGTAAAAGGGGACCCAAACCTCTATTTCAGTTTCCCTGCCAAAGAAGTCATTCGATAATATTGAAATTGCAATGCGATAATTTTCGGTACTGCAATGGTTTACCTACGCCAAAGCCTTTTTTTATAAACCCACCCACAATCATCCCTCGCTGCGACAGTGTATAATATGAGGTGTACGGTTTATGGGTCGGGTCCCCAACAAAAAGATCCAAAAACATAACTAGTCCCAAAAATAATCTGTAAGTGATCGCTAGGCTCCAGGCTGTGGGAGCCTGCGGAGAGATAGACCCAGATCTGCGGATTAGTGAACAGGGGTTGTAAACCAATGATAATTAAATAGTTTGAGGAGGTCAATAAATGAGTATGATGCGCCCTACATGAGGCGCTGTATCTAACTCAAGAAGCCAATCTCAACTAATGCTGATTTAGAGAATTCACTGGGTGGAGACCGGCGGCTGCTTATCACCTGGAGAAATTTCTAAGATCGTTGACGATGCGACTAGATTTTATAACACCACATTGGAGTTCAACGGATGGCAAAACTCGTCACCGGTAGTAGTGGGTTGGATTATGAATTCATAGTTCGTAGCCGAAAAAAAATTTTTTTTTGAATAATATCAAACTGGAAATTTTTCAATTTAAACTTGAATTCTAAAATATTTTTTGATTTAAATGAAGGTTCTTAAAATATGTTATTCCTAGGTAGATGTAGGTATTTTGGAAATACTTGGTGTTCAATTTTGGAATTGTAATGTTATTTTGATATCTTGTCCTTGTAACGGGATAAATTAAGTACCCGTTAATTTTTATTATTTGGTGTGGATGTCCTACAACTCTTAACCTTGTCTAATGGTGTCGCCAGTTGTATGACATCCACACCAAATAATATAATTAAATTACAAGTAAATTGTTAGCTACCTTTTTTACACTAACCCCACACAGGAGACCATAAGAAAAAAAAATTCCCTCGGTGCCTATATCATCTTTTGGGATGCTGTGTGGAGCTTCTTTTTTAAGGAAAAGAAGGAGAGGACGTTCTGGGAAGGTAAAAATTATGAGGGTTGGGTAGGAATGTTGGGATCAGTGTGTCCAGGAGTGACGGACATGAATATATACCTCCACTTTGGCGCAATGAGATGGGTCGAGAGACCAGTTGGATGGGTCAAACGGTCTCTCAAACCAGCCTTTCCCGTTTTAATTCTCTAATATAATTTTTTTTCACTAAAAATCTGTATTGAAGAATGAATATTTTTATACACCTTGTCAATGGTAGGTACATTGATTATTTAATAAATACAATTTCTCTAAAACGTTACAACAATATTATAATATAGTTTTACTATTTATTCGAATAAGGAAGCTGATAAAGAACAAGACCACTGCCTAAATAATAATAATGGAATTATTGATAAATCATCCTCTGTCTATAATGAGTACCTTCCAAATGGTTGCCAATTCCTGACACCAAAGAATAACTCTAGTCAAAGGTACCGCAGCCCTAGAGAAAGGGGTTCTTACATTCAGTAGCCCTTTGCACTAAATACTTGCACGAGATTAGGCGTCACACATCTAAGATAGGTAGTCATCTACTCTAAAATAGGCCCGCGGGAATCTAAGATCTGCACCAGCCCTTATTTTACTACTGTAATTAAAGTTCTTACCATTACGAGACATGGTGCTTATCTCAAAAGAATGAATAAAATTGGCAGTCTTTAAAAAACAAAGTTGAAATTAGATCATCGTCAGTTTTTAAAAATATCTATGACAGTGTGTGCTTTAGCAAGATCATTGTATGATCGAGACATTCTAGACATAGGATTAAAATATCCAGTGTTATTGGCAAAAATTTCGGTCCAAAATATGTTCATATATCTAGTATATTTGGGCCTGGCGTAAAAGTTGATTTGATTGACTAAGTTACTATTTACACGATTATTCACAATTTTGTAAAGCATTAAGAGGTCATTTATATTTCGTCTTTTAACTGCTAAAGATGACTTAAATAAATTGACTTGCTAAAGAAGAAGTTCTCCCTCATGTCCGAGAGGGTTTTATAAAAAGTTTCTGAGATTTCTTTACATTCTTCTGGGCATGCTAAGACTTCACTCTACGCAGCTCAGAAGACAGGGGTATGCCGCAGCCCACTTTTTCGGACTGCTGCGATGCTTTATCGAGAACTCAGCTATTTTAGACCGAGTGAGTTTCTTTGTCCATGGTGACTATCTTAGACAGCGTCATCATAGATTATTCTTGTTGCATGTAGAACCAACCAGCTAATGGTTCTCTCGGTGGGGAATATGGCTCCTGAACCAAATCGAATTTTGCGTTAACCAAGCCAGTGTATTTGCGGAGGAGGTTAAATTCCACACTAGAATGTACCGCCTTAATGATGAGGATCTACGAAGTATAGAAGTGTTTCTCAACCTTATTTATGGCATGCCCCGCTGTGCTACGCTAGGAATAGCGCCGCACCTTTCCACCTTTTCACTCCGCTAGGGACATTTTTTTTGGTGCAGAATCAAAAAATATCATTGATATTTTTTATATTGAAAATTTCATTGATAATTTGCGCAATCCCGTGCAAATTGAATAACTAACTATTGAATTGTTCGTGAAGGACGTGTTCTTATCAGTGCTCTGAATATTAACTGTATAACAGTGTTGATATGGCGACAAGATCGACCCAAGCCTGGGAAACGGTCACCGCTGCCATTAAGGACCTCACGGACCAGATTAGTGGCCTAAAAAACATCATAACAGAGCTACATAACAAGGTTAGTGATCAATCGAACCTTATTGTTGCACAAAATACTACCGTCGCCAAACTGTCGGCGAAGATAGTTGCACTGGAAGCCGCCAGCACCTACGGCACGAGGGAGCACGCAACCAGTGGGCCGTCTACCTCGGGTAATTCTACGGAAGGATCAATCCCGATCAAGTCTTCATCTAGCGGGCCATCGGCCTTGGACGAATCGGCAGAAGGTACAAACTCATCAGCATCTCCGACAAATGAGGAATATCTCGGGAAATCTAACCCGGACGAAAAAATAAAGAAAAGGAAACCAAGAAAAAATAAAGCTAAGCCACTGAATGAACCAATCAATTCTAAACACGTTGATGATCAGAGTGAGTGGCAGGTGCAAGCACGAAAGCCGCGACATCGTACATCCCTCATAATAACGGGCACTAAAAAAGAAACGGCGTTGCGAGCAATAGAGCGAAAGCATTATATCCACGCTTGGCGCTTTAGCCTAGATACCGATAGCACACACGTGCACGCATTTCTCAAAACCATTGAACCGGACTCCGAATTCGATATTGTCTCATTGAAGGCAAAAGGGAACTACACCTCCTTCAAAATAGGTGTCCCGGAAGAAAAGAAAGATACATTCCTAGATGCCGCCAACTGGCCGGCAGGTATCGCTGTGTCTAAATTTAAATTCTTATCACCATCAAATAAAGAAGGTGGCACACAATCAGGTAAATCTTTACCTACCTAAAAATGGCAAAACTAGCGTTGAAATACCAAAATGTGCGTGGTCTAAATACGAAAATAGGTGAATTTTCGAACAACGTTATTTCACAAAATTCTGAAGTTATTGCTCTAACTGAAACATGGTTGCAAACCTCTGTATTCGACGCAGAACTGTTGTCCACCAGCCAGTACACAGTACATCGCCGGGACCGAGAGGGGCAACGAGGGGGAGGGGTACTGCTCGCAGTACGTAAACCGTTAAATTCAATAAGAGTAAGGGAGCTAGAAACAGATGGCGAACACCTCTGGGTAAAAGTGTGTAAAGATAACTTTACTGTGTTTATATGTGTAGTGTACTTCTACTGCACAGATGACAGCGAAAATAGACGTATTTTCTATGAACATTTAGACAATAAAGCCAATATATTATTAAATAAGAACATAATAATTTTGGGTGATTTTAACTTAAATAATAAACCCGAAGACGTCTTAACTGATTTTTCGTATTTCACAAACTCGAATGGACTGACGCAGTACAATAAAGTGAAGAACAGTAGCGATAACATTCTCGATCTTATCCTTAGCAATATAAATGTGTGTGACGTGATGAGAAGCGAGGAACCACTGGTGAATGAAGACCAGCATCACCCGACGCTGGACATTTCCGCGCGCCTATCAAGAGCGGTTCGGTGCAGACGAAGACCCCGCCAAAACGATCGCCGCGCCCCCCGCGGGCCCCCGCCTTCGCTCCACAATTATAATTTCCACCAATTTAATTATAAGCGAGCAAACATAGAACTGTGCAATAATATTCTTTCGCATTTTGATTGGACATTTTTGTACACCATAAAATCTGTAGACGAAGCAGTGAAATATTTAAACAATGTACTGTTTAGTATTTTTGAATTATGTATACCAAATAACAAACCCAACATCACAAACGATGTATATCCGATATGGTTCAATAAGAGCATTATAGATAAACTGAAAAGAAAGGAATCGCTCAGAAAAAGATATCTATTGCACAAAAAGCAATCCGATTATCTGATATTTTCAGCCAGTAGATCCGAGCTAAAATCTGAAATAAAATTTGCTAAAAAACAATACATGGAAAATGTTCAGAATGGGATCAAAGACGACATAAAGTTTTTCTGGAACTATATTAGGTCACAAAAAGTTAACCCAACCTCACCAACATGCTTGATTGAGGAAGGCGTAACTTTTACTAACCCTAACACAATTGTAAATAAGTTTGCTGACTATTTTCATTCCGTCTATAGTCAAGTAACCCCTAAACTTGAAACCAATTTCCCAACAGCATCACCCTGGAACGTTGGAGATATCTCACTCAGATTGACCAACATCCAGGAAATAGAAACTTGTATCCGGAATCTCCGACCTGATAAGGCTACTGGTCCGGACGGTATTCCTCCTTCAATAATTATAAAAATCTCTCCAAATATCTGTGTTCCCCTTGCGTACATATTTAATCTCTGCATCATGTCTTCCACATTTCCACAGTGTTGGAAACTAACGAGGGTCAGCCCCATTCACAAAGCTGATGAAAAGACTGACGTCAGAAATTATAGACCAGTTGCAGTACTGTCAACAATTCCAAAAATTTTTGAAATGATTATCTGTGATAAAATCAGTCCACAAATCACGCCTTTCTTAAGAGGTAATCAACATGGCTTCTTACCGAAGAAATCAACGGTAACCAACTTACTCTCTTTCTCTCGACGGGTAGCACAAGGCCTAGACTGTAGGCATCAGACGGACGTAATTTACACGGACTTCGCAAAGGCATTTGACCGAGTAGATCACGATATTCTAATAAAAAAGATGCATAAAATAGGTTTTAATCAACCCTTACTGACATTTTTTGCGTCATATTTAAAAGATAGAAGTCAGTATGTAAATATAAATGGATACGACTCCCATAAGTTCGCAGCTCTGTCAGGAATTCCTCAAGGATCGAATCTCGGTCCCATGTTATTCCTCATTCTGATTGATGACATTCAGGATTGTATACGTCACAGCTCATGTCTACTATTCGCAGATGACATGAAACTGATGAAGGAAATCGAATCAGATTATGATTATTCGAAACTGCAGGCCGACCTCGATTCAATCATGATATGGTCGGTAGAAAATAAACTTAACTTCAATATTAAAAAATGCGTTGTTATGACTTATAGTCGTTCACAAAATCCGGTATTCTGCCAGTATAGAATGAATGGTGAAGTACTTACACGCGTAAACATCATCAAGGACCTTGGGGTGATCTTTGATCCCAAGCTGACATTTTCAAACCACATAGTCCAGCTTACCTCGGCTTGCTCCAAAACTCTTGGTTTTGTAATTAGAACTTGCAAACAATTCAATAACAAAGAAGCAATGACCTCCATGTTCAACGGAGTGGTCAGAAGCAAGCTGGAGTACGCCAGTACTGTCTGGATACCTTATCAACTTAAATACATAAATATGATTGAACAAATTCAAAAAAAATTCCTAAGGTATGTTTACATGCGATCATACGGAATATATCCGAAATTCATGCATCACGTGGAACTGCTAAACGAGACAAATTACCAAAGCCTGGAGACTAGGCGTAATGCCGGACTCATGGTATTTGAATTAAAGTTACTAAAAAACCTTATCGATTGCCCATATCTCCTGTCATGCTGTGGATTATTCGTTCCTGATAAATACTGTCGAAATCGTAGCCACGACCTATTCTGTATACCGCAGGGTCGGACAGATGTCATTGCCCGACATAGCATGACAAGAGGTATAACCTTACTAAATGCCCTACCAGCGGATATAGATGTGTTTAATATCACTATACCATGTTTTAAAAAATATATGTACATGTATTGTTAGTTTTAATAAAATTGTACCATAATTGGACTTACCTGTCTGTCGTACAATAATTAAAAAAAAAAAAAAAAAAAAAAAAAAAAAAAATCATGGGATATTATTAAAATTGTAGAATTTGTGAAGTTTTTTGTATATAATATATCTGAACAAGGGGAATTAGATGTAGATTGATCAAAATAAAATATTCACGAAAATATAGCTTGTATGCATTATTTTTTAATTTTATTATTTTTTCAATTTTATTTTATTCTTAGGAAACAAACAGTCATTAATACGTTTAGCATAAACAGTAATTATTCACATGTTCTAGATAAATAAAGTTCCACTAAGTTGTAAATTTAGTATTTGTGCCTACACAATATATTTATAAATGACAAAGAAATATACAAAAATAAACATTTAAAGAAATAATAAAATGTTATAAAACAATTAAAGACAGTTAGTAGTAATACAGTTTACGCATGATCATACTAAAAACAATAAAATAAATAGAATTATTTCACTAAATAAAAAATTAAGCTGTCAGTTTAGTAAGTTGAGTTTAATGTATTTTCAAGTTACAGTTGAAAATGTCTACATCTTGTAAGGCTTGTAGACATGCAAATATTCACCAAAATAAAGTTATTTTATTGGTAGGAACCTCCTCATCGCTTGTCTGTATTTTTCATACGATTTGTTCCAATTTCAAATATTACTTTTTTAAATTGTGTTCATTGATATAGAAATTGGTATGTTTGATTATTGACTACAAATATCAAAAATAAGCCAACAAATACACTGCTTATAGCTTTTTCTTTGAAAATCAGGTTACTATTTTCAATAAATGTAACAACAAATATTAATAATTTCATTGCGCCCAAAACATTCAGATTATCCTCCGGTGAGGCGCACGCCACACATTGAGAAACATTTAGCCAAATAGATACGTTCCCGATAGGAGCACGGAGGAAACTTACTGATATTAAATAATGATAATTTATTCTAAATCCGGTCTAATTATTCGTTTTCCTATTACAAACGGGACTGCAGGCATTTGACAAATGAATATGACGAGTTCCCAACCAAGTATCAGTTAAAAGCGAATGTTTTATGAGGACGGCGGAACACATACAAAAATTTACATTTACGTTGAAATACTTTGCAACCGTCATTACATTTATTATAAAATAACACGTGTTCTCCATATATTCTGAATAACTAATATTTGAACATGAAACTGTCATGATATTACTTTAACGAGATAATTTTTCTACGTGTCTATTAATTTTACTTAATTTATTCAAAAGTGTATCAAAAACTCTAGGCAGAAATTGTTACTTCTGAAGAAGAGAAAAAATCTGTGAATTAAAAAAAAAACTGTACCTAGCGCAAATAAATTATGATTTTTATAAATAGAATATTTTCGGATTGGTACTCGAAGACAATAATTTTTTTGCACCATTTTTTTCACGGGCTAAAAAGCTATTCCTTGTTCGCACCTCAAACTTTTAGGGATTAACTGAAGATTTTAAAAACTTCCTTCGAACTTAATCACTTTACTATTCTCAAAAGTTTCCAAACAAGATTAACAAAGAAGGAAGTTGAAGATTTATATATTTTCGTACTTACGGTCTACTTATAACAGAAGTTGATCAAAACAACCGAATATTGATATGAAATGTATGTTAATATTCATATGTTTAGTGTTTAAGAGTTTTGTCGGATTCTTTTAGAAAACTTCCTGATAAAATTTAAAATTATTCGAATCCTTATAAAAAACGGGATCGTAGGCCATTAACGAATGAATTGGTAGGTATTCTGAAAGACTTTTAGTAAAACACCAATGTTTTGTCCCGATGTCAGATCACGTGTTCATAAAATCTTAACATTTTTGCATTTCGTCATTATATATTATTAACACAAACGCAGGTGCATGAACACGTGTTTCAAGATAATTACGAATTTACTAAAAGTTTATTAGGAATTGGTTCACAGTCTCGTTTTTAACGGGATTACTAAAATACCATTGTTTTGCCACGATGTTTCATAAAAAAAACATTTTTTTATTTCGTCATTATATATTATTAAGACACGCAGGTGGATGAACGTTCCGATTTTTTTTCATAATTTTTTTTTAACTATTAATTTACTTTAATAACATTTTATCAGGAAGCAGCTTTCAGTACCGTTTTTAAAAGAATTACCAATCGTTTGAAGAAATTTTCAATAAATTATAATTACTCATTTTTCTCAAAATTTGCTTAACAGATAGGATAAAATATTTTTTTAAATAATTAATTAATATAAACTCGACGCAAATAATTTCAAGAGTACTCTTTAAAATTTTGAAAAAAATCGATTTCTCTAATGGCCTGTTTTTTTTAGTTTTAATTTAACACAGTAAAATTCTGAGCAATACTAGAGATTGTTATACATTTTGATTTAATAAAAGAACATTCAATTTATTTGGGTATATTGACCTCAAATTCACAATTAAGTTATTTGTGAAAAGGGGAGACTTTAACACGTGATTATGATTCTATAAATATACCTCCTTTTTTATAAGAACCAAAAAAAATACCATTAGTCATTCAAACATCTTTAAAAAATAAGCTCTTCATCTAACACAAAAATGCATTAAAAATAATTAAATTTCGGTTAAGATCATTATGCATCGTCCGTTGCACACGAGCTATTGGACTCACCGGTTTAGCCATTACAATATAATAAGTACCTACTTATTATATATTGTATTCGTATTTAGTATTATTTGATGGTGGAGTGTCCAGGTAATAACAGCCTTATCATTAGCAGGGTATAACAATGGGATATATGGAAATTTAACAATAGACCTCACAGGAAGAAAATGCAAATAAGTTGAGTGTTTTCGAGAAAGTAATGATAAGTGCTCCCGTGTCTGCTACTCGTGCTGTAATGAATCGCATTATTTTTTCTTTGAATTTAGATTTTTATTGCAAATTTTGAATCGATCAATCAAGATAAAAAGTGATTACCTATTATAAATGTACTTCTTACAAAAATAACAAATATTTCGGGTTGTGGTTAACCCGTAAAATCGTAGTTTGAGCTTATTTGTAGTAAAAAATGTATACGTCGTTTTGCTGTCCGTTGACATATTTTTTCAAATAAAGAATAAACAAAATAAAATTTATCACAAGTTGCCACTAATCACCCTGCCACATTTCGCAATGTATCACGTGATAGTCGCTCTGTCTTGTGTGTACGGTGCTGCTGGAACGAGACGTACTTCGTATCACGTGACACGCCAGGTTATACCCAGTAGCGACGTGTGATTGAATTTTTGTTGTTGTTTTGTTTTGCATTGAACAAAAATATTATCGATCAGAAAAATGACATCTATCTTTTTTTACTCCAAACGTGCTCAGGAACCGCTCGTTAAAATTTTTCGGGTACACGCTTTACACATATCTTTAAAATACATGCATGTATGTCAAAAACTATAAAATAAAACTAAGATACAGAAAAGCTTCGTCAAACAAGACGTTACTGTATAAAATCATCCCAAAAAAATTATGCGTTTAAGGCATTCATTGTAAGACAAGACCCCTATATGAGTGGGCAGACATAGTAGTTGGCGCAGCTGATGTGCGCAGAGCAGCGTGAAATCACCTTCAACTACCGGCTGCTACCTGTTACTGTTACCTTCTATACCTTCAGATGCCTCTGAGTTTCTTCTCAAATCTCTGACAGAGATGTAGTTGGGAGATGGGAGTGTTATATTAGTCGATTTATTATTTATCGGGGTTTTCCACATATTTAACGATCCATTCTTTGAAATTCTTAGGTAATTCATCGTAATATATTTATTATTTCATGGGTTTTTTCTACATTGACTTTTAAGTCTTATAAAACCCAAAATTAAAGGATGGAATGCAATTTTTTTCTGTCCTTGTTAACGATAGTCTAAATGTATTGTATTTAATTATGAACCTCGATAAGGAGGCGAGGTCATGATTAAACGGTGAACAAGCGGTGACATAAGCGAGCGCCATGGCGCCATACACCACCTCAACTGTGCGAATAGAGCTGTACTTACCCATTTATCTATACGAAAACCATTGCCCTGTTTCTAACCTAGCCAAGGTTTTTGAGACAATATTGCATAAAATACTTTTACAGAGACTAAAATCGGAAGGAATAACGGGACAAGCTTTCAATGGTACAAATATATAATAGAAGATATGATAGAAGATATAAAAAAACAGCAGTTAATGAAGATACGACCACTTCACTAGAAAATAGCTTTGGAATGCCACAAGGAAGTATATAAGGTCCTCTTTTCTTCATTACCCTACCCTACTCTCGTAAAACTGGGTAGCTGATGGAATCATGTTTTATGGAAGAGAGCGAAGCTGTAATTACTCATCTAGATTAAAATGCACGCTTCTTCAGGCGTGTGAGACAAAATTAGTATTTACGTATTATTTTATACATACATAACTACAACTAAAATAAAAATTATAAAGTTGAATACATTTTAAACCGTGAAGATATAATAGAAAGTGTAGGTTATCCTACAGTGATAACAATATTATAAATGTTTATCAAAAAGTTGCGATAAAATATTTAATGAAATTATAAATGGAAGTTTCTATGAGCAGTATAACCTAAAATAACATGTATAAGAATATTTTCACGACAGAAGTCAATCAGCATCTAGTTGGAGTATATACCTATAGAGGGGTTTTTATAAATTTTTTGATCTTATATCTGTCTTGGCTGATGATCCAAGACTTGATGTCTGTTTTATATTACAAAAAAAATGTGTTTAGTCTAATGGCTACTGTAAGAACATTGTAAAGCCTTGTTGCAAAATATCTAAAATTTCTCTTGCCAAAAGTTGTTTTAGCGAAGGGTACAAGTAAGAGATTATGTCCTTTGGTCTAGTATCACGACCAGTTTGGACATTGTCAAAAGCAGTTTTGTGTTTGAAGAGTTATGCTAGTATGTTTCTGGCATAAAGTTGACTAATGTCAATATATAAAGTTCACTCCAATAATATAGAAAGAGTTCAGCACAAATTTCTATATTACGTAAAGTGTGTAAATTTTAAGCTCAGAATTCCAATTGATTGCATTAATTATGTCAGTTTGATGAATCAATTACATATAATAACACTATCTGAAAGGAGAATTATTTCAGACCTGGTTGTGTTGCACAGAGTCATTAACAACGTAATTCCTGCCATCGTTGCCACTATTAAATTCCATTTGCCGACTAGGAATACAAGACAAAATATCACATACTTCTGCAATACACACACGACCAACTATCAGACACACTCACTGACCAATAGGATGCATGATCTGGGCAACAAGTATGGGGGTGCTATTGATTTATTTATTGACTCCATATATAGAACTAAGCATAATCTATACCAACACATTGTCGAATCCTACAAATTAGTGTAGCGTTGGTAAATTAGTTTTAATGTTTTGTCTCATATGTAGTGTTGTTGTAATTCCCTTTTTACTTTATGTTACTCTTATGTTTTACTAATATTGCTTCATATTTATTTTTTTTATTTGGTTTTCTTTTTTTTCTATTATTTCTTAATATTTTCTCATTATACTTGTAATCACAATTTTACAATTGTGTATTTTGTACCTACTTTACAATGGATTACATCTATTTACTATCAGTATCTCATGTATAATACAGATTTTCTCCTATGTACACTGCATCATGTATCACTTTTATGTAAAAGCCTTTTTAGGCGTATATATATATAAATAAATAAATAACAAGTTAAATGTTAATAACACGTATTGCGCTTGGTATGATGACAGCATTGCGTAGATGCGATTTTCAGTAGTTTGGATAAACGATGTCTCATACTAATAAAGCATCATGTCCCGTCTACTTTGTTGCTATTACCTATGTATGTTTGAACTGGAATTTTTTCAGACAGTTGAATTGTTTTGGTTCTCTCAATCGGTCCTGCTCTACCTGTCTGCGTGTTACAAAAACGGCTAAGACAGCGTCGCACCGTATCTTAAATCTCTTATGTACACTATGGGCCGTGGTTCACGTCCTGACCGCGGGGATTTCTCGAAGTTGCCTTGTTTGAATCTTAAGATACCTTATATTTGATTTAATTACGTAATGTAATAATGTATATGCGGGATGATGCATTCTGAATGATTCATGCAATAGAATGAGGTATTTACACATTTGAGAAATAAACTAAGCCATGTAAAAGCTATGAAAAGATATAAATAATTTAGAACTTAATTTGTTTTCGTTGCACTTTAACAATATTTTATATTTTTATATTATGTTATGATTTGATTTGAGATTTTCACGGCCGAAAGTATTATCTTGATTATTTTTTGGGTTATTTAGCGTGTTTCTCTTCTTTTTCAGAACGTCATCTAAAGGATCTCAGAAAACTTAATAAAATCGACCATTACTATCTAGCATGCCTAATTTCGAAGGCTATTGAAATCTACCAATAATCCGTCAATATTAATGAAGACGACGGGGATAAGCTGAATACTTTTTGCTGTCCGGTACTTGACGACTACACCAAAACTAAACGCCGAAAATCACATTAATTTGACTAATTATTAAATTTGAAATACGTTATTACTTCTACATACATAAATAAATACTTAACTACAGTCAACAAATTTGTCCCGATGATGGACACTGTAACGCAGTCCGAAACATAGGTTAAAGAAGGAGAAAGTGCAACAAGGCATAGTAACCCTAAAATTAATCAAGAAAATTGATGTATTGTGATTTGTAATTTCATTCAATTCACTCTCAAAACCACAATGTAATAACTAACAAATGTTGCTTTGCAAATGCGATTTTAGCAACTACTAGCTACTCACCTCAATGAAGAGACAGATTAGATTATATCTATCAAATTTAAGAATGATGTTCGACAATCATTTATCTATATTTCATTAGTACTTGAAAGAAAATTTTGAAAAAACCAACCTGAATCGTTTCGGGTTAGAAAATTTGGTGGCCTCCGTGTTCGCGGGTTAAAATCCTGGCATGCGCAAGTAAATTTTATTTCAATCATTCAATTTTGCTCATTAAAAATATTATACCATGTAGAAAATACTCTCAGTATCGCCCTGGTGTAAGACCACCATTTAGAATTGATACGTAGCGCTAAATGCCTTTGGACGTGTTTGATGACCAGACCTGCATAGCCAGGTACTTCCCCACTTTCCTCTTCCCAATCTCCTTCCTCTCCCCACTGCCTTCAGCCTCACAACATACCTACCCTAATTGGGGATTGCATAGTCTCACTGGCTCAGTTGGGATTCTTGTTAGGTTTCATATAAAATAATAAAAAAACACTAAAAACTTTATATAATCATAACCCGGTATCTGAAATCACAAATCAACCAATGTACTCATATATAAATATTTTCAGGTGACCGGATAAATCACCTCAATGATAATTCATCTCATCTTAAAAAAGTTATATAAAGTCATGAAAAGTGATGAAACAAAAACTTTATTAACTGGGTTAAGTAGGTTAGGTTAGGTTAGGTTAGGTTAAGTTAAAAAAATATATATATCGCACACCTAGATAAAGGGAGCACAACTCCAAATAATTCAAAATTGAGTTATTGCGATTTTCGGAATCTTCGTCGAAAACTACACAAACTACAAAGACACCTGTTTTAAAATCTCCATCAATAATAATGTGATGGCGATGTAAGTTAGTCTTTCTGAGTTGCTCCACGTACACCCACCACCAACAACAGTAACATATCACCAATTACGACATACCAGCAGTAGGGGAAGGTGCTGTCAATACCCACAAAGACTGGATTATTTCGACTTAGTTTTGTATTCGTGATTAACTGCAGTCATAAAGCGTGAATTATTTTTGTTGATTTGGTATTCGTGATTGAACCTGTCTTGTTTCTCGGGCGTTCTACATATCAACTCCACATACTCCGGTTTTGTTTACAAAAGTAAGTAATTTTAATTTTACTAATTCATAATAGTTGATTAATTTGAGTTGATAAAATTATTAAACAATGATTTAGTCACGAATACTAAAATAACACGAAATTAATTAATAAAAAAGTGATACGTGTATTTGATGATAAGTAATTGAGCAAATAAATATCCTAGTAAAATAACATACAACATTATATAAAAATATTTTTAATCGGTCACATAAAAATCGAGTAGAATGTTTTTTGCTGTTCCTGAAAAAAGAGGTATTTTGAGTTGTACTACTCTTCATCTAGGTGTGCGATATATTTCTTCGTTTCTAATGACTTTATATCACTTTTTAAAAGTGTGTAGAATTGTCACTGTGTTGAGTTATTATGGAACCATATTTTCATTATCTGTATCTAACCCTTCAATGAGCTCGTATCCACTGAATCAAAGAACAGAGATAGGGAAAATAATTTGACAATTATTGTGTTCTCCTGAAACTGTGTGAATCGAGGCATAGGTAGATGGCTCTTTTAGTTTTACTAATAATATGTCAATATTAAGCCCATTCTGTTCAGGACTAATGTCCTTGAAAATCCAAAATATATATATATATATATATATTTAGCGGAACAATTTGGTGAGTTATACGCCCAGGTATTGAAAAAAGAAATTCTTAAATAAAATTATCTTTTTATTTTTATTTATTTATTTATTAATCTTAAGTTAGCTCACATCTTCGTGTGTGCTAATAGTTTTATAAACATGTACATTGTTTGGCAAACATAATCTTTCTTTAAATATTTCACTAAAGTCACAAAAAAAAGAAACATTAATAATTGAGATAGACATATTTTCTTAATTCATTTTTGAACTTATTAATATTTTCTATCACAGCAATTTCCTTCAGGATTTTGTTATAGAGTTGAACGGCCTGGTACATCAGAGATTTTTGGGTGCTTGTTTTTTTTCTTGTTGGCAATCTAATTTGCTTAGAATTTCTCGTCCCGTGTCCGTGTATCTCGTTATTGTAATTTATTTTTATTTTCAGTTCCTTAGACATCATCCCTAAGTTAAGTATTAAATATTAATACCAATATAATATATAATATTATACTAATATAAACTATTAAATATTTATACCAATGTATGGTAGCACAGACCTGTAATGGCAGAATTGTAATGGCTATATATGGTAGGCATCATCGAAAAATTTAATTCTCTGGTTCAATGTTCAACGAACACGGATTTGCTTTGAATTTAATGTCCATTTTCAAAATTCGAACTGATTGGATAAAGAAATCAGATAAGCTATAAAATAGGTACCTACCTATAAAATAATATTTAAGAAACATAATTTTTATTGTCATTTTCATTTTTGAACTAATGCCAATAATTCTGACAAGCGATAGAGTATCTACCTAAGAAAATATTACATTTACGCGAATATTTGTTCTTGATGAATGATGTCCGCAGCAATTATTTTTGTTCTGATGTGTTCTTTACGTAAACCTTTCAGCTCCACAAATCCTACAATTATAATTTCCTGTGATTTTTCACGATATGTTATTTCATAATATCTGTGAATTTAAGAGTTCACTATTCAGTTGAGATGCGTATTTGTATCAAAGTTTTACAAAAATTGAGATTCCACAAGCCTTGTTCCTTATTTTCCCTGTAGACAAAAACTCCGCACATTCAGATCAGACTTTTTGTTAGTTGCCCATCATTCAAACCATGTGCGACATGGCACCTTCAAACAACTCAAATAAACAACAAACTCTACTGCCATTTACACTCTAGCTAATCCAAAATCTAAATTAAGTTATCATAGAATAATCATCAGGTATTATTCTAATGACTGCGATGCCCGGTTTGAGTTCACGATTTGTGCAGCGGTCTGTAAACTCAGCAGGTGTGAAGGCAACAGTAGGAATATTTTTTCCTGACCGCAGGAGATACGACTCCAAATCTGGTCCAGACAGCTTCTGATTTAAGTTATCATTCCACATGTCTGGTGGATTGAGAAATTAGATGCTTTTATGATCTTCGCTTCAGGGGTTCTCAAAATACTTGTCCATGTCTGAAAGGGAAACTAACAAGAAGAAATGTTTATTTTTAGTTGTTTTCATGTTTTTTTGTATTTTACTGCGGTGTTCACATTACAGATAAAGATTGGTATTCGAAAATCATGAGCAGTAGTAACAGAAACAGATTTCGCCCATAAATATAACTGCCGGCTTCGATTGGGGGAGGTTTTTGTGAGAAGCTTAATTTTTTTATCCGGTCTCTCCCAAACACTGATAATCCTTCAAAAATATGATTTTAATTGTTTATCATACTGATACATTTTTTTTAAACAATTTAAATAAAGATGTTTTGTCTTTTTTTAACAAATAAATATGATAAGTTAAAATTTCATTGTGTTAATGACAGTGGGTAGTTTTAAATTCAAACCAAATATATTAGTTGAAATTTTAAGTATTCCAAAATCAACGTTTGAGTAGTGGGATATGCTAATATTTATGATTTTAATTGACTTATCAATGTTTCTCACGACAGCTAAAAAGTCATTTTAGGGTCCATTAAACATTCTAATTCACATCACTAAAATGACACAACAGCGCTACTACTTATTTCAAAATGAAAATCCATGTCGGAATAAAAATAATGTTTTTAAACAGACGACATTAAACATTTTTCAAAGATAGCCGATGTTTTCAAAAGACCGGAAAACATTGGTAAATTTTAATAAAATAAAACACTCTAAATGTTAAACAGGAACATTGAAGAAAATATCAAATCTTTTATCCATTTTTTTACAACAGTTTGGCCGATGACGAAGGAGTTAAAAAAATATTTACTAAAACATAAACAATTGCACATTTGTATTTAATAGCTGCTGACAGGAGCCAACTTGGGGTCGTATGAAACATGAAACCCTTAAACATCTGATGCCGCATCCTTCTAAAACCAGCATTAGGATCGGAGCGCCTACTTCAGGAAAATGATAAGTCCATCTTATTTATTTATTTCTTTATATATATATATACGCCTAAAAAGGCTTTTTACATAAAAGTGATTCATGATGCAGTGTATATAGGAGAATATCTGCATTATACAGGAGATACTAACAGTAAATAAATGTAATCCATTGTAAAATTGGTACAAAATACACAATTGTAAAATTGTAATTACAAGTTTAATGAGAAAATATTAAGAAAAAATATTTAAAAAAAGAAAACTAAATATGAAGCAATATTAGTAAAATGTAAGAGTAACATAAAGTAAAAAGAGAAATTACAACAACACTATATATAAGACAAAACATTAAAACTAATTTACCAACGCTACTCTACATAATATGTAGGATTCGACAATGATTATTCTTAATTCTATAAATGGAGTCAATAAATAAATCAATAGCAACCCCATACTTGTTGCCCAGATCATGCATCCTATTGATCAGTGAGTGTGTCTGTTATTTGGTCGTGAATGTATTGCAAAAGAAAGATATATTTGTGTTTTGTATTTCTAGTCGGCACAAGGAATTAAATAGTGGAAACGATGGCAGGACTATCAGTTAAGTGGTTAATGACTCTGTGTAACACAACCAGGTCTGAAATTATTATTTATGAATAAAAATACATATTAATTACTTAAATGAAGAGTTTCTTTGTTCATAACCATTTTATTAGAATTTGTACACATTATTTAATAATAATAATAATAATTGGATAATTTTTAGAGCGCCGTTTTTGTGAAAAATCACCTCAAGGGCGCTGTACAATTCATTTCCTAGGATCTACATTTATTATTTAGAAATGTTCGCATGTACTTCAACAATACTAGTGATTAGATTGATACTCTCCGAAAGAAGGTTATGATATAACCGAAAACAGTTGTTTACATGACGTATAAATTTGAATAAAGTTAAAAACAAAGTAAATGATGTGAAGTCACAAAGTGATTTCTTTCTTCAGTAATGTAATATACGAGACATAATTAAAAACTAGGTTCTGCTGGATAGGTAAGAGTATCTCCCTCAACCAGTGTCTCCCATCCAACTCACCACTTAGTAGGTACTTAAGACCTAGACAAACCTCACCCCGTAAACCCGGGCACCCCTGCCAAGTCACCAAATGTAGCGAACCACTTGGAATGACCAATGGCAGAGTAATAAATGGTTCCTAGGGTAGCGGTACCCATACTCGCCTCCCAAATTAGAATTATTTTAATAATACGTGCCATATCCGTACATGATTATGTCATATTATTATTTAAAAACAAAAATTATTTTTTATGTAAAACATAATTGTCATTTTATTGGTGGTATTAATGAACAAAATAATAAGAAATTTATCAAAATATGAACGTGGGATGTTTTAATGCTCGCACTTTGAATCATCGAAAAAACACACTTTTTACAACGTGATATCATTGAAATTGGACTCCGATTGTATCGGGTTTATTTGTTTATTCATAACATAATTCAAAGCCTTATTTTGTAAACTGAATAATATCACTAATAAAAGTTTTTATTAAAGCGGATTAAAGTGCATTTGATATTATAATAATCATCAATTCCAAATGAAGAATGGGCGAACAACAGTGAAAAAAAATGAATCAGATGAAATGAATGTTTTAATATTTTGGGTTCATGATCCTGTCGCACTGGGTTATTCGATTATTTTATAGTTCGAATGTACCTAGCTACGAATATTTGTGTATTTAAAAAAAAAAATCATTGTTTTTTATAATATAATTTTTTCTATGTAATATCTCACAAGAGCGGAGTATTGTTGATTCAATAAAATGTTGTTAAAAACGTGATAGCAGGCCATCTCCTAACAAAATATTAGTAGATTCAGAATATCTCGGAACACGTGTTCATGCAGCTGCATTTATTTTGTCAGGAAACCTGTCAATTCATTTTTAAAACGCCTGCAGTCCAATTTTTAACCGGGATAATTTGACCAGATATATTAATAAATTAGCAATATTTTATATCATTAAGTTTTCTCCGTGCGGGGGAATTATGTTGGGTAGTGTTGTGAGACGGGTTAAGGTAGTGACTGTAGGAAGGAATTTATTAATGTGAGTCTTGAAGAGGCCCGTATTATACGAAGGAGGAAAACAAATCAGTAAACAAAGGTTTTTTTTAAAGAAAGACAAACTTACGAATTACCTGACAATATTTGAAAATCTTCTACTACTACGCCACAGTAAACAAGAAATATTGCTTGTTTTGTGATGGTGGACTTAGCCAGCCGAGGAATTGAACACACTACGCCGGGGTGGGACCCAAAACCGATGTCAACTCAGCCACAGACGGGTCATTACATTAACGGTTGTTGTAGCTGAACAAATGCGTGTTTATCATGCTAATCCTTTCCTCGATTCGAACCATTTGATCCACAGCCTGTTTTCACTCGACCATCGAGCATATCAAAAATCTGCACCAATTCTCAGAATTCTACCCATGTCGTAAAGGCAATGCCTTTTCCGATCAATATAACATCAGATGCAATATCAAAATACCTGTAGATAACTACACCTTGCAGCGGAAAAAATAAACTGTTTTATGGAATATAACACGGAGATAAAATAACACATCGCATATGGTCCTACTACAGAGAGCTCCGCTGTTATCTCTCTTTCTAAAATATGTAACCTTATTGAGAAAGAGCGAGAGGTGTCCATGGAGCTATTAGCGGTATGCCTGTATCACCACGCAATATGGTTTCTGATGATAACCTCTCCAATCTTGGGATATCGTGTGTCCCAAAATGGGCTCCTTTCTTTAAACTGTGATGAAACTAGATACCGGGTGTCCTCCCGAATTTCCACGCACACTTTTATTAAACGGTGAACTACCGACTTTACCAGCGATGATTTATTTATAGGGGTGTAAAAACGTATTGCTACAGGGTGGTTCTAATATAATGTTTGCTCTTTTGGTAAAGGTAATGTGCGAACGGGAATTCCTTCAGAAGAGAGATGAAAACTGCAAATATTTTGAAAAAAATTTGAGGGGAAATATTGATAGCCTTTCCACACTATAAGGAGACAAGGTTCTTGTGTTTAGTGAGTGAATTTTTGCTCTAAGTAGTAAAATCATTTATGTAAATAGTAAAAAAATATTGTTAATAAATTACAAAAAAAACTCAAGATTTATTGATGACAGATAAAGAAGTTTTTTAAAAATAATAACGCATATGAACTCACAGCAGATTTAAGTAAGTTTTCAATTTTAAGGGTAAACGTAACGTACGTTATAATCTATGCGTCCATAGAAAGCGTAAATTTAATTGTTTTTCGGAAATTCGCTTTTTGCAAGATATACTTTGAAATATTTAGACGTTTGCGCCCGTACACACGCAAAATGAACATTAATAAATAGTTTTGTCCGTATAAAAACTCAATTCTTTCAAGAGAGGCATACAAATACAATATTGTGTCAGTGATTCAAACCAACATTGTATTTATATGCTTTTCTTGAAAGAATTGAGTAGTAATGCTGACAATACTATTTATTCATATTCATAAAATAATTAAATTTACACCACCTATGAACGCGTAGATTAAGCTGAAATTCATGGATATTTTGGACACTTTTTAGGTCAAAAAGAAAATTGTTATAATAAGTTAAACTAGGTATATTGAATATGCTTTCAATTCAATTTTCGGATTTTAATGTAGTATTGAATATTATTTATAGGTACATTTTGTCTATGGTAGGTACATTGAATATTGTAAAATGAATTTCACTTTTTTTCAAGATCACCTTAATTAACAATATTTATTAAAATTACAAATATGTTATTCCTAATTGGTACATTTTTGATCTCCCAGTTAAAATAGTTATCAATTCTATAAAGGGGAAGATAACATTATATGCTGCGTGTGTTGTTTGGGAAGAAGTGAGAAGAAATAGATATATGAGAATGAAGCCATAAGAAAGAAGGCCCTTCAGTGAATTAGATGCCGGTAGATCAAAAAACTATTCGTCTGTAATTTAAACTCTGGTTAATACATATCCCAAAATTGCAATAAAAATGTCTGAAAATCTATAAATCCCATTAAATGGTGATTGAAAAGCAAGATGGATATATTTATCAATGTTTCTTAAGATAGCAATCGAATGAAATATTTTTTGAAGGTACATCAAAAAACAATCAACACCACAATATTAAGTCATGGTAAGGTGTATACAATTAATAAAAGTACAAGTAGTCACAATCAGCAGTAATAACCATAACGTTAAAAAAATCATCTCATAATATGACAAAACATTTTATGTTCTACGCAATTAAGCTCGATAATCAATGTCTACAAGGTGAATCAATCCACATAAAACACACCAATATACTCGTATATTGAAAAATTTTAGGTCAAAACGTTAGGTTTCTGTATGGCAGAAACAAAAAGTACACAATTAATAATTAATTAATAACATAAAACATAACATGATAACATTGAAATTATTGATAATCATTACATATCTGTATTTTTTTTTCAACAATGAGGATCCAGCAGAAATCAGAAGGAGAATCACAGCAGCCAACAAAACATACTTCTCTTTGCTGCCAGTGTTTAAGTCACGTAGTGTCCACAGATAAACCAAAATAACCATATATAAGACCATTGTAAGAACTGTATTGGCATATGGATGTGAGGCGCTGACACTGACGGTAAAGATGGCTGAAATGCTGGATACTTTTGAAAGAAAGGTGCTGAGAAGTGCAATATGTGGACCCGTGAAAGAGGGCGAACAGTGGCGTATCCGGCACAATATAGAATTGTATGATATATATATAAGGCCCCTAGCATCTCTGCACACATGAGACTCCTCAGGCTGAGATGGGCTGGGCATGTACAGAGAATGCCGGATACACGCGTCCCAAAAAGAATTCTGACTGGTCACCCAGGTGGAAAGAGAAAAGTGGGAAGACCCAGACTGAGGTGGGAAGATGAGGTAAGAGGGGATGCAGCACAGCTTCTCCAGGTGACAAACTGGAAGTCAGCCGCTGAGGACAGGAGGAGTTGGAGGCGACTGTTGCAGGAGGCCAAAGCTCGATATGGGCTGTAGCGCCATCGAAGAAGAGAAGAAGAAGATTTTTTTTCATTCTTATAGTACCTATTCTATTATAAAACAATCAATTCACATCGATACACAACACGCAAAAAACACGCGAACACCTGAGAACAGGATTTCTAAGTGAGGTGTCCACGATACATTACAACGTATATATATATTTTTTAATTGTATTTAGGAATCAAACAGTTAGATAAGTTGAATTGAAAAATCTAATAAGATCAATTATTAAATAATTATGTAAATAAAATAATAGTAATAATATTTGTATAGCGCGTTTGTGTGCAATATCACCTATATAAACAAATAATTATATATAGATACTAATCGATATTTGGTCAATGTAAAAACAATAATTTAAACAAAAACAAAATAATAATGAATAGTAAAACAAAAATAAACAAAAGAATAGTGAATAGTAAAACAAAAATAAACAAAAGAATATTGAAACAAGCAAAATGTGGATCTAAAATTTATAAATATATTATTTCTGATACTAAATTATCATTAAAAACATACCTGTTTTTATTAGAGTATTTAGGAAACATATAGTGGTTCATGTGTGTAACATTTAAGTTACATACAAAATAAACCAGTTAAGTTCAATTTGCAACCTCCAAGCAATTTCCCGGACTCAAAAGTAAAACGCTTAGACAAATAAGTAATGCATTTGAAAAAAATACCGACATATTTTTAAAATGTTGATTGATTCTTGATGGTGAATACGAACTAACATTTATCCTTTCCACATTACACAGTACTTACACAGTGAGTTCGCTAACCCGAATCAATCTCCCATTCATCATCATTTTCCACTGATCTCTGTTATCCACATACTGATCCTTCATCCTTCTACCGGTTCCTTTAATACTGGGCGGTGAAACTTCAATAGGTACTACACACTCCACTTCAAAGAGAACCGATTTTATTCCACTAATTTGGCACTTCATAGAGTTAAGATGCGCTGTTGGCACAATAACATCAGTTGTACAATAGTACAATGTGGTTTCTTTCTAAAAAATCGTAATTATTAAATGATTACGAAGGAATTCAGGTCGGCTTCTCTTGGATTCATATTTCAATGCATCTAAAAGCTATGGGCTATTTTATAATACTTGTATGTTATGTATTGAAATATTTTAACGTAATATGCGTTACTCTGACGTTCTTGACGATTTTTGTATTAAAAAATAGTATTTTATTAACTGCAGTATCTGTGTAATTAGGTATTGGGTGAGTATTGTGCTCGAGCGATAGAGATTTCCGAGTGTTCGGAAAGCCAATAAATCCACACAGATTTCACTGTTTAGCCCATATATAAAGTTTTTTAAATCGATAAATTTGTAATTCATAAAAATCACAAACATAAATCCGGGGAGCAATCGCTCGATTGGTTATAGTGATTTAAAAAAAAAACAGTGTTTAAACTCCATGCCATACTCGGGGATGCTCTCCAGAGGTTGAAGAAGAGAAAGGAGCAAACCTCGGTCTTAAAAAAAAACAAAGTTTAGAGAAATACAATTTTTAGATTTACCTTTTGCAAATTCGTAATGAAAGTTTTTTTTTATTGTAACACGTCTCTTTGTATCAGATAATAATATTTTTTTGTCTGACTGAGGGTTTAACCTACCTCCTCGGGGTCTAGAGTCAATCATGTTAATAACTGAACCAAATCCGAAATGGGTAGGACCGAGATATATTTCGCATATTAACTGATGTACCATAATAAATAAATCTCAGAGAAATGCGTATATGTCCGCATGTATGTGCGTGATTGCAACCAAAATTCGGTAAAATGCATTGTCATCAACATCGAGTCTATTCGTAGAGTTTCAGCTCAATCGGATGTCGCAAAGTGGGTTAATTTCCATTTCCAAGATTCCATTTCATTCATACATATTTATTCAAGAAAACAAAATCTAAATTCAAATGGACGAATTTAAAAACTAGCAGTATCAGGAAATCTAATAAAACTTTTAGTTTTTATTTATCAACTATATTACTACTCAAACTACTTGCTAAGCACAAACAGGTATACCTACCATTTTTTGTTACATAGTTCTTGTGAATAAATTCAACTAAATGTTTAAAAATTCTGGTAGCTGAGACACCTAATCAACAAATAAAAATCTTCATAATTTTATCCAAAAATCACCTGCTTTTTATTATTTATATAAATTTCCATTAAGTTTGTAATAAGCAGCTAAAGAAATCACGGATAAAATCAAACAAAACCTAATACAATATTATTTTTACATATAAAATTATAATCGTATCACACATAATTAATTAGCCTGGATGCTAATGAGGTAATATTTTTTACATCTATCAGGATCGCATGAAAAAGAAGAGATGAATTGGTGAAGTGAGAGGAAGGCAGAGGAAGGATACCTCTCTGAGACCAGTCATCCATCACCCGGTGTCAGGGAACAAGATTTTTGAGCTAGGGCCAGTGACAACACACGGAGAACAAACTCCAGCCTCCAAGTTGCCATGCCGACGTGTTTAATAACGGAGAGGAATTTGCGTTGAGGAAATTAAGAATTTTAATGCTACAAGCTCAGGAGAACCGAAATTAAGTCACACAAAAAATCAAAAGCATATTAAAACTGGTGATTTATTTTCATGTTTTGATAAAAGGGTTAACTGAAAATTACTCTCCTTCTTTTCGAACAATTCAAAACTAATGAACTAACGACCAACTGATGGACCGCCAAACAACTCAGTCTTGGCACATACTTCTTGCTTCATTCGTATTCATACATCGCCTCACATATAATCTTCCGTTATTCTAACTCGGCTAGACTCAAGAATTTGGTTCACTTGATCGTGTCCTGTCCTCGGGCATCTCTGATTTATACCGTCCACTGCATTAGTTCATGCCCGAGCCATTTAAATGACCCTTTTTTAATCTTACATCAATCTTGCATTATTTGCAAATCTTCACATTTCTCAAACGATCATACACATGGTTTTACAACGCATCTCATTTCTATATCATTCAGTCTACTTTCATCCTTCCTATGCCAGTTCCATGCCTCAATGCCATTCCTCAGAGTAAGTACCAGCACTCAATGGTGATCTGCTACGCTTCTTAGAACATTTTTATGCTAGCGCCAGCTGCTTTCAGTCCTCCATTAAGACGAAATAACAAAAAAGTAAAAAAAACTAACATTTGCCCCTTTACAAGTAAGCCACAGAAATAGTTCCTTTTTTATTGAAATCGCACAAGTGTCCCAATTGCTCCCAACCGCTGGAGCCAGTGAGACTATAGCATACCCATTTTGGATATGTTGTGAGGCTGAAGGTAGTCGGGAGGGGAAGGAGAGGGGGAAGAGTAAGGTGGGGATAAAATATCCGTGGAAACACGCCCAAAGTCATTTCAAGGTACGTTTCAATTTTGAATTGTAGTCTTACACCAGGGCGATACTGAGAGTATATTTTACTCTGGACCAATATATTAGTTCAAATGAGTAATTTCTGAAATAACACAAATCAATCAAATAAAATTTACTTGCGCACACCGGGATTTAAACCCGCGACCTCCAGCTTGCTAGTTGAGAGCCTTACCCCTCGACCACGTAGGCCGACAATAACCTATCTAGATTATGCAAGAAATATTGATAAACCATTAAACTACAATAATTTCATCCCATTCAAAATGATAATATAAATTTTGATAGCGGTTATAACGAGATAAGATATCAGGACTGAAATCTGACCAACGAGTTATAATTGCGGCATCACCTTTGTGACGGTTTTCCATTGACATCTCTGGGATTGACATCTTCCCCTGGTTGGTGCAGGACCACCTCGGATGCTGCAGGGTATCGGCCTTCTCATCTTGGATGTGTTTTGTTTAATTGATGCGGGACATCGACTTGTATCTGGTTTAACCGCAAGGTCGATCAATCTAGTTATCAAAAAATAACTATCTCGTGTGTTCCGATGCAGTACGTTCATGTAGACTTTTTGGAATGAGATTATTTTCACAATAATTTTACAATTTAAAAACTCTTAATTTGTGATGGGTTCGGTTGTAATATTGGGATCAACCAATAGTTTGTTCCAGTTATTATTTCTTTAACCCGGCTAAGGGCATCTCCGGAACACACCGAGAAAACTTCCTAATATAAAATATTACTATTTTTTTTAAATCTCTTCAAATTTTTAGTCAATTAGTTAAAAACGGGACTGCAGGTCCTTAACGAATGAATTGATAGGTTTCATGTTAAACTTTTAGTAAAAAAATAATATAATCAACGCCACGTCGGAGCACGTGTTATTTATTAAGAATCTGTTCCAATTATTCGTAATCCGGTTAAAAACTGGGTTGCAGGCCCATAACGAATAAATTTATAGGTTTCCTGATAAAATTTTGTTACAATATCGGAACACGTGTTCATAAAAATCCATTAAAATCAAAACATTATCTCATTTCGTTATTATACAATATCAAGACGAACGCTGGTGTATGAACGCATGTTCCGATATTATTACGAATTTACTAAAATTTTATCAGGAAATGGCGTGCAATCCCGTTTTTAACCGGATTACCAATAATTTGAAGAGATGCTTATTTTATAATCGTTTTTCTCCTCGTGTCCTTGTATCGAATCTTCTCATAATTGGTAACCCTGCAAATAAAACATATCACCCAAATAAAGATGGCATTTTTGCAATGGCTGACAGTTTGGCCTAAAATAAATATGACAGTGTTAAGGGAATAATGCAATCAATTAACAATAAAAGCAAGGTATGGGGAATAATGCAATCAATTAACAATAAAAGCAAGGTATGGGGAATAATTTATCTCTTTGCTTTTTCATACCACTTCGCTGTTAAGATTGATTGAAAATCATATTAACGTTAAAATCATTAATTATATTATCAAACTAAATTATGGCATGATCGCTGACCACAGTGAATAATAAATCATCTCGTCACCATTCTTCGCTGGTCTTTGCTGCAAAAATTTATGAGTTCATCTGCTGCATTAGGTCGACCAAGCACGATGGCTGGCCTAACTTATAATGTCAGCGAGCTTTCTAATTCATTAGTCACAATACATAGGAGGTACAACAGGTATGACAGATATAAGAAGTGGTCCAGATAGCTGGCAAATCTCACGCTCTATTTAGACTCTAGGAATCTGAAGGAAATAGGTAAGATATTATCGATGGTGATTCATCGTACTTTATATGAAAAAAGATGAAATCGACAAAAGTTTCGGAGTATAGATTTATAATTTATAGTGAAATATTTTTTGGTCCGGGTTTTTAAAAATGCACGGAGAAAACGTATTGATTATTAAGAATCTTTTCAAACTATTCGTAATACTGTAAAAACGGGATTAAAGGCCCTTAACGAATGAATTGATAGGTTTTCCAGATAAACTTTGGTAAAATACCAATGTATTGTCGCCATGTCTTACTTAGTGTACTTACTACAACACATAATAACTATCATATTATTAATTACTTATAAATAACTACAAAAATGTATAGTGCACTCCTCTTCCAAACACAAGCTAACTCTTCTATGGAAGAGTATTATCCAAATCTAAACCTAACTATAACAAATCTAAACCTAACTATAACAAATCTAAACCTAACTAAACCTAACCTAACCTAACCTAACTCTTCTATTGAAGAGTAGTATTCAAATATCTTAATATGTAGAAAACCAATGTAAATACGATTTTTTATGTAATTATTTTTTTGGTACAATATTTTACATTTCATAGTACAATCCTGTAACGTTGGACTCACTGGGTGGCTTACCCGTACCTAGGCGAAAATCATATTATTTCTTTAGTAAAAAAATTAAAAAGTATGTATTTAGCCGAATCAAAGTTAACAGCAGTTCATTTTTTCTAAAACTGTATAAATTATTACATTAGTACACTACAACGGCAATATTACTTTAAAAATAATTTTGCTGAAAAATGCTTTGGCGTCTTTACTTTGAAGGGTAACAATCTTGGCATTTTTAAAATTGATTAAACGATGTTTCATATGTAAATGTGTTTTCCAAATACTGATTCCGTATTTCAGTTCACTTCTAATTAAGGTGTATATATTTCCTGTACTTAATAAAAAAATCAAATTTCACTATTTTAGATATAAATAGAGTGTTTTAGCGAAATGTAGTGTAAGTTTTAAGTAAAATAGTTTGCAATACAAGGCTAGGATGGGCAAGACATTATTTTTATTTTTATTTTAATGTACGAAAATCATTTGTTTTCAATGTGGTTGGTTTATGCATAAAAATAACTACCACTGTAAACACAAGCTTTGGACAAAGACACACAAATACCAGGTAAAAAAGCATTTAACAATCTTTCACTCGATACAAAAAGTGTTGGAAACAAAAAACATTTCAGATACAAAATTTAAAAAAGATGGATGGATGGATTAAAGGCCTGCAATCACGTTTTTATCCGGGTTGCCAATAATTTGAAGAGATTATTAAAAAATTAGGAATACTCATTTTTCTCCACATATATCACCAAAGTTTGTAGTTAGAACCTTCCTCTCAAAAACACACACTTACCTCACTAATTTAATTAGAAAAATATAATATTTTGATGCTCCACAAGTAGTTGAAGCTTTTATGCTTAAAACACGCATTTTTGTCACGTTTCTGATCAATATGAGGTGGACTCTCGCTGAAGCAGCTTTTCCAGTTTCTTTACCACCTAGGATTCTTGTTGCAGAGTCTCCATCTTCTATCTTCGTATAACCTGTTAAGAAATAACATTATACTAGGTATGCATGTGAAATTTAAGTAGAAAACCGACAAATTGCTTCAAGAGATCACGGATAATCTACTCGTAGTTATAATATTATTTTTATTTCATGACATCCTGGGACATTTCCGAATTATTATACCAATTTGCTGACAATATTACTGATTTTATTCTCTGACTATTATTCTCGGGTCTCATCGTGTGTAATTCAGTAGTTGTTGCAATAAATAAGTCCTGTCATCACAAACGTTAATTTAGTACATCATCAGCAATAAGTTAATGGACGAATGGATGGCAAAGACGAGCACTCAGAGTAGAGTCAAACATGATCACGCTTAGTAAAATTTATCTGCATTGCAGTTCACTTATAAAAGGGATGATGTACCTTGCGTGTTGTATGACCTTTTATATCTGCAAGCTTTTGATGAACTTCAAAAAGCATAACATGGAAAGGTCTCGTGTGCAATACCTACAAAAACGTCCACCACATGAGGTTCTACTTTTCCTGTGCTTATAACGAGTTCAAGGAGGGGAGAATTCCTGGTTTTTCAACCCTGGTACCCAGGTGGCAACGGTTAGGCACACTGATTTGGCATACTGGAGAAAGATATATTTCGAAATGTAGGGTAGGGATTTTTTTTTCTACGTTTTCTAAGAAGTATAGGTAGGTATTCATATACGTAAGATATAATAAATTTCAATGATAGTATAGTTTAGACTTACGGAATTCAATACTTCGTTTTTGTGAAAGCACTATGAAACAATACAATACTAAATGATATAAGAGATGTTAGTGATCTGCGACATTTATATGTGACATCGATGATTATACATTTAGAATTAATAATAGCATTTCGTAATAATATTTAGTACTCTTTATACCTACCCAGTATGGATTTGTGATATCGCACTATGTTCCCTTCCCTACAATCCAGAATTAATCAATTGTTTGAACAGGCACAAGTCATAAATGAATAACGGATGATAGATTAACTGGTTAATTTTTCAATTTTTTAAACTCAAATGACTTCCTCTTCGGTCTCCTACAACTATTTCTCTTTGATGGCACCAAGGTATTATTAATAATTATAATACATGTAGGTAGGTATTGTAAAAGTTTCTGAAATTTTTGTACTGAAAGATGTTTGGTATGCCTACAAATACTCGCTCAATATAGAACTTAATTCAATTTATTTGCAATAGTAAAAATATAAAAAGTGCATCATATTTTACAGTGAGTCCCGCCCCTCGTCGTGATTGGTTGAATAATTAATCAGTAATTAAGCCGTCATCAAGCAACATTTGAGAGGCTTCTTTACGTAACGCGTAATGTTTAATTCATGGGTCTTCCAGTTCGATATGGATTAAAACATAGTTAAATCGGGATGACAACATTACTGAAACGTGAACAAAAAACATTGCTCAACCGTGTGGTTAAAATACCAAATCTTGTCTATTCATTTACGTATGATAGCATTATCGATTATTTTTCCTGAAAAATTATCATTATTAGTTGGAGTCTACGACAGGGCTGACAGGTCTGAGCAGATTTTGAAGTGTCACGTGATCAAGTCAGTGCCATCGAGCAACGACAGTTTGCAAGTAAGAGCTATTGTTATTTATACTCTTTGTTCCTGCTGATAATTAAAAAACGTTTTGAATATTATAGCAATTTAAGCCAGTTACGACAAAAATTCAAAACAAAATATTATTAAATAACATAGAAAAAATAAACTTATATGGATATAATTACGAAGATTGCAATCAGTTCCATATATGCATTTTGTTTAATATATAATATTGTTTATGTAATATTACTTAATGTAATTGTAGTAAAAAATTAATAATTTACTAATTAATTAATAGTTTACTTAATTTATCAATTATGTAGGTATTATCATTCACTCTTGTCACTGTCAATATGGGCACCCAATGATTGTGGCTGATAAGCCAACACAGGTACTTTGTAATACTTTAAATCATTTTACACTCTTTGATCACAATGGACCATCAGATAATGAATATTATACCTCTCCGAAAATGTAGAAGGTACCTATTGTTTCAACCTTACATCTTCAAAATGGCATCCAAGTGACCAAGAAGTTCAATGGAGAGAATGTCTGCACATTTACAATCATACCTACACTACCACGGCCTTTACACGGTAAACCTAGTAGGTACCTATGAGGAATAAATTATACAACGTGTTCTATTGTCACCCACCTCTCAACGTCTAATCGCTTCACACTCGATTAAAGATAATATGAAAACAAGACAAGTTGTCGCGGGTGGAATTTTATATCGATTAAATAGGTTTCCCTTGTTGCGTGCTAGGTATCGAGCTCGCTAGTTTCACCTCTATATATATACCTCTGTATGGTCCGTCAACTGAACTTCCAACACGGGCCCTGGGGAATCTAATTTCCCCATAGGCCCATTTCATCTTCGGCGATGCTTTGTGAAGGGTCTTTTTGAGGAGAGGAAGTAGTACACATAGGTCTGGAAGTGACCCATCACGTGCCAAATGTCAACCGTGTACAAATGTCAAGCGCGCGTCTGGATAATTCCCAAAAATGCAGTTGAATAATATCGCTAGTTCCTCCAAGCATGTTCCATTGAAATACCGGTAGAACAAGGACAGCATTAAGGATTGGGGACTCGTGATTTAAAGATTGCAATGCTATCTATCAAACGAACCGTCCATTTTGAATAGAGTCAAGGGTTTTTTTGAAGTATTTTGGTGCTCCAGATCAGAGATGGATGCCAAGTTCAACAGTGGTGCGTACTTTCGATTTGTGCAGGGTGAGCAGTGTGTACGATTAAAGTATCTGCGGGCTCTGTACAGTGCACCCAACTTCTAGAGGACAACTTAACACTGGCTTCGGTGGAGCCCCCGTGCATGACTTGCTTAGAATTACACCAACTTATCAACGTTTAATGTGTTTCATTGCTATGGTAACATCGAGCTTATACAATTATAGTAGATTAAAATGTAAGGTTACATATGACTTCCACAAATTCTATTTTAATTTTGAATCAACTAATAAATGGCACCTTTGAAATGTACATTTAAAAAAATATAATCATGCCATTGTGTTGCTAAAATTTAAAAAAATAAAAACGAGAACGATTAATACAGTTCCTTATAAATTGAAATAGAATGAAATGTGATTTTGTTTTCAGCCAAAACATAAGGCGACACAAGACGTTAATAACGTGGGTTTGTTTTGGCTCAGATTTGAATTAATTCCGTTGAATTCGTAACTTTTTTTCTTTCAGACAGATACCTACAGATGTAAGTTATTTATATTCAAGATTAATAAACGCAGTAACTTACCATAAAAAATATTTCACAAAATTTATTTGGTATGGAAAATTTATAACTATATTGATTCGCTGAGTGTACCGAGATATCATAAGGATGTACTATTCTCGTATAAAGTAGTTAACAATAATATTCAATGCCCAGAATTGCTAAACAAGATTCCATTCAATGTACCTGCGCGTTCAACACGCTCTCGTGTCCTGTTCAGGGTTGATCAAAGCAAAACGAACTCTAAGCAGAATTCTTGCCTGTACAGACCATGCAATAATTACAATAGCGTATTATCTAAAGTTGATATTTTCAGTTGCAAACTTACCAAACACAAGAGGTCCATAAAAGAATATTTCTGTGACGCTTTGTGAATAATGTTTATGTCTCTATTGTTTATATCTCTATTATAATTTGCTTTATATCTACAACCTCTCTCCATGGCTATAAATGTATTGTTTTGTAAATTTTTCATTTCATACAATCTTTTATTTTGTATAAATTTTTTAATTTATATTCCTTTCTCAAAAAATTAAATAACTTATTCCATACTATGCTGTCTCAGTTAAAGTCACAAGGAGGAAATCCATAATTGGTTTTATTTTACTATATAATACTTATGTACAAATTGATGAAATGTAAACTGTCGATTTCCCAAAAATGAATAAATAATTAGGGGTAAGCACCAGATTATATTTTTCTAGACAATGAATTTGTAACTTCCCAAAGAATTTATTTTGATAAATCTGAGATTTTAGAAAGAGGTTCATCAGAATCAAATAAAATAAGCCCAGTGGAAAGATAAATTTTCTAGACCTGCTTGTCTAAATTCGACCGTAGGTCCGTACAATACGCTAAGCCGCGCGACGAATATTTGTGTACACGCCTTCTTCACTTACGTCGTTAAGATTCCGACTTCGTTTTACGGTATTGTAACGTCTTTAACGATCGCAGCGCTCTCCATGTTTGTGTACAATTTGTTGCCAGACTGTACAGCAAGCCTTCTAGATATTCATATAACTTATGGCATATAACTTGTGCGTCAGATATTGTGGTTAGTGCATTTTATGCATGCTTATTAAACTCTCATTATGAACAATGCAGAATGTGCTAACGATAAAAGTTTTCTTACAACGACTAATTAACTAGATATTTCAAGCGGAAGTAATCTACAGGTTACATTTTTATTATTAAGAAATTGTTTATGCGAAAAGTATTATGATTAGTGAGATTTTTTTATATTTTTTATGTGAATACCGCACAAAAATCCCAACTGCTCCCAACCGTCTGGAGCCAGTGAGACTATGGCATCCCCAATAGGGGAATACTGTGAGGATGAGTAGTTGGGAAAGGAAGAAGTTGGGGAAGTACCTGGCAATTCAGATCTGGTTTCCAAACATAGCCAAAGCCATTTCAAGCAAATTTTCAATGATGAATGGTGTTCTTACTCCAGGGCGATACTGAGAGTATCTACCACTCTGTAATGTGCAGCAAATATATTGTGTTGGTTTAAATGAATAAATTGTGAAATAACACATATTAATCAAATAACATTTACTTGTGCAGGGATTCTGAACCCGCGTCCCTTCGCGTTGTAGTTGCGTACCCTCTCGACCACGGAGGCCGTCATTTAAAAAACACTTTCTTTTACTGTTAAATATTAATAATAAAATCTTTATGTAATAAATTTGCAACTATAAACATGTAAATAGATAAAATACAAAACAATTAGATAAAGTTGAGGATTCTCATAACCTGCCTCACTAGGCTAGCCTGTGTAGGGGTAGTCATATACTTGTCAATTTAAATTTCGTAGTTCCATGATTTTACATTATACATTTGAAGAAACACCTACCTTCTTTGATGACCTCCGAGGTCGAGGGATAAGACTTTTGACTGGCAATCCGGATTTCACGGGTTCATGTCAAAAAATTAATTTCTTAACTATAATGGTGAAAACATATAATGTTAATTACCCTGAAATCAACTACGTAATCGCACAAAGGCTTAAAAAGGTTTTCTATCAAAGAGTTGTGACGTGGTAACCTACAAATTCCACACAAACACATTGCCAGATAAATAGTTTTGCTGCTACAGAAAAGAGATACGAAGGTTTTTAAAAAAGTATATAGATAATTATTAGGGTGTCCCAGGACATAAGGAAGAAATTTTTTTCATGATTTACCCTCCTATTTCATTCCATTTGATCCCAATAACTCATATAATAAATATTATTTTGATTAAACACCGGCAACCCGTGCCGACTTGATGCCAAACATATGGTACAGAGTTAATATGGAAGGATTTTCAACTTTCATTTTTGTCGGATAAATAAAATTTAAAAATGCACAAATGTTCACTTATGTAGTATTTTATATTTAAAAATGGTTTATTGATTAAATTTTTTCTTCATAGTTTGTTTTTTACAGTCAGGATAAATCTTCCGGTGTTCCTGAACGCATTGTAACAAAAAATATTATTGTTCCTCTCCGACCGTGAGATTAAGCCATGAAAATCTTGCATTAACTAAACAGTTCTTTCAGCTGTATTATTCACTACCCTCAGCGGCGACACCTTCTTTCTGACTTCTTGATACGAAGCAATATTTGACCACATCGTAGGGCATTCGTTAAGAAAACTGGCATCTGTTTTCAGACGATCAAACAAATACTTGTTCTTGACTGAAATGAAGTCGTAAATATTTTTCTCTGAAACAAAAGTCACTAAATTATGATATGAACAAAACCTCACTACAAAACGTAATTTAAACTACTTAATAAACTTACCATACAATTTACCATTAAGATCTTGCTTCGATGGGATGTAACGTTTGTCATGGGTTGATAAATTATTTTTTTTGATATTTCTAGCATTTTTATTTTAGTTGTTTGATCCACAGCGTCGTCAAACAGCGATAAAATAGATCCTTCATCGGTCAAATACCATAACTGCTTACTGAACAGAAATAAAGCTGCCATTAAGATGTTTTCATCAATTTTTTCTTAAGCTTTCATCGCTTTCAAAAAGCACAAGTCCTGGTAAGGTGCTTTAACTGCTATAATACATTGTAACCATGGCTTGACATAGGATGTTACTATGAACAGGCAAACGTCTAAAAGTGCCGCCTTATCTTTACCGGTAATTTTAAATTGCGCACAAATTAATGATATTTTCAAGGAATAAAGCGCCTTTGCCATCCATCGAGCACCTGGAGGCTGAATCTTAATTTTTTTCGCTGCATTTTCTCCTAAAGCTATCACACAGAGCTCTAAAAACTCTCAATAGTCATCTCCAAGTATTTTTGTTGTCAGTGCAGTATGGTAAAAGTCAAGCAAATCATCGATTTTGGAAGCGGTTAGGTGCAATGTGAGATTTTCTCTGTAGCACTGAATTTTATCGGGATCAACATTTTTACAGTTATCTCGAAACTTTTTGAAGAGTGGTGTGTCAGGGCTTGCAGTCACTTGACTGATTTTTACTTCAAATACAGCTTTAAATAACAACTATGGCTATATTTGGTATATATTGACAGTTAAATTCACTTTCCGGATATTGTAGAACAAAACTTCAAGAACTTGTCCATTAGATGGCAGTTTAGAACCCGATATTTGGTGTTTTACGACTCCTATTAAAAATATACTCTTTTTAGAAGTGCGTAAATCTAACAACATCTTGCCTGAACGAGTGATTTTCGTTTACTAACAAAATAGCAAGTTACTACAAGCTCATCTTTTGATGCAAGTCGGCACGGGTTGCAGTTGTCCAAAGTAAACGATTTTTTTTTCATAAGTGTTTTGTCATCATTAAAACAAAATTAGAGGGTATGCGTTCAAAAATAACAACTTTAATTTTTTTGGGACACCCTAATAATTATATACACTATCTATAGATAGTTATATTCAGATACACCGATAGATAACTCCACAAAAATTATTGGACATTGAGTTTGAACTATTAAATATGGTCAAAAAATCAGCAGATTGTGTAAAGAACTGACAAAGCTAGACAGCAAACATACGGATTAAAACATTCTTCAGCTTTACCCAGATGTTCCCAAAGTGGTAGGTCCACGTGGACCCTTAGGAGTCGATTCCGACTTACTGGGGTCTATATTAGCGAGAAAAAAAATTGGGGCGGAATTAATCATCAAGTCATTATCAACATTCAGGCGTTCAGAAAATTACGTAATACACCTAACACAGATTTCGTGTTCTTAATAGGTAGGTACCAACTACTTCGTAGTTGATGGCGTAAGAAATTCTCCCCAGACGCGTGATCATAGGTAGGTGGGTCCTGCCTCTTGGAAAAGTAGAAATCCTCTTGAAGTTACCTGGGGCATAAAACGTAATGTGTTCCAGAACATCAGGATGGCAAATTTTATTTATTTATTACAAAATAGTTTAAAATTTCGAAATATAACAGTATGAAAAATAATTTGTTTTTTTCGTAATTATTTCACTACACCATAAGGTGAGCTCAGTAGCTCGTGTTTATGGGAGGAAGTAAGGAGGTTAAGCCATTTGTGTTGAATATATTTCTTATGCTATCTAATGTGTCCATAGAGCAGCTTATGTGCTAGTAACACAACTACAATTTATTACAATTATCTAGACGATCTAGTCCTAGAATTCCAGGGTAAATTCAGAGGGATAATGTAATAAAAATAGAGGTTAGTCTCCAAACTCTCTTATGTAAAGGTATCGCGTACACTTTTCTGCACTTTTTCTATATCATTTGAGTAAAGGGCATCTTCGGGTCCCCATATTTCCGAATATTGAAGTAACTGTCGATGTACCCTAGCAAAAAAAAATGGCAAGTGGTCTACGTGGAAAAAAGTTTGGGAACCTCTGGTAGCTCAACCAAACCTCAGTCAAAATTAAAATTCAATCGTACTGCTGATCAAAAGAGAAGATAAGCTTCGCCCGAGTCTTTAAAGTCTCTAACCCGAGTCCGGTAGGCGCCCTGCCGGCACCGGGTAACGAACACTGGTCCCTCAGTCCGCAGTCTTCGCCGTCACTCTGACAGCAGAGCCACGAACAAAAAATATCCATATCGTGCTTACTGTTCGTGGCCCCTTATTATTATTATTGTAGGCAGATATATGTTGTGCTTGACTGGAGAGTGAGGGAGCTACTGATTGTTGGCTTGAATGATGGGTAAGAAGGTAGCAGTGACGTGCCGTGCTGTGTGAAGTTTATACAAAATTTTCCCTTAAAAATAAAATTTATATTTGCAAGTCAAAACCAACATTATGCAAGCCCTAAATGGGAAATCACTTCCGAATGCCAAGTAAAAAGATTACAAATGTTTCAAAATAAATCCGAAAAAGGTTCTCTAAATGGTTGAGATTTTTCCAAATACATCAATGTTCGAAAAAGGGTTCTCTTAAATAAATATATATTAGGTTTTTTAATCAAAAATAGAAATAGTTAACTTTTGTTAACAAAATCCGTGTGTGCAATTTTTTTATATGTTAGCTGGAAAGTTACCTAAAAATTCTGGAATGGCGCTAGTCTCAAATGCTACCCAAATGAATATACCTATTAATGTTGACAATTTTGAAAATTTTGTTGTAGAGATTCTTATTTTTTATTAGAAAAATATTTTAAAAAGCAGTTTAAGTGAGAAGATTGACATTGTAATTGTTTTCTATCACTACGAGTAAAATACACATAGAAAATCGTTTCTTTGGACCGGACGCCACTGGTAGGTAATAATTTGTGTGCTGAATTTTGTGAAAAAAATCATGGCGTGTTAAATAATTCACATTTAAGTAGGGCACAGGAAGTTGAGTTGTTTTCATCTAGTTTTTTACGCGTTGATGTAAGATTAGTATTTCAATCAATAATATATTTTTCAATACTATCATAAATAGTTACATAGCATTAGAAGTTTCAAAGGGAATATAAGACGTTCAGCTGATAAATATAAGTATTTGGGGACGCCCAAGGCTTTAATTCTTTTGCATAAGTATAATATGCCAAGATATAATGATGCGAATTTGATTCCTCTCAGGAGGAATGAAGATAGTTTCAGGAGGGTTAGTTTTTTGGTAAGTGTAAAAGTGAAATAAGAAACATAAAATACAAACAAAAAATGAACTGTCCCTAGAACGGCAGTCTTCCTAGTTCAGGTAAGGCTCTCTTCTATGAACTCGGAGATCGCTAATTAGGTCGTTTATTTAATTGATTTGTTTCGTTTCACAATACTTAAATCATTTAAAATGTATAATGCATTTCATGCACGTTCCAGGATGCCAGATACTCTCAAAATAGTTCTAGTGAAGGACTACTGTTCCGTAACGCTGATTTCTTTTGACAGGCTGTGTACTAACCAATCGTACCGTCAGAATTTAAACTGTATAGTTTAAATTTCGCACATGTCAGCTGGATCCACGGAGGCCGTGGGCCGAGCAGTTGCACAAAACGGTTCGTCCTGTCAACTCTCGATCGCCGGTTGTCTAATCGGAATAATCATAAGACGTATTTTTATCGCAATTTAATCTAAAATAACGAGTGCTAACAACCACGCTAAGCGTCCCAGTGCTGACAGATGATGCTCACTATGCAGATTTCACCATCTCCTCCCGGTAAGTTGATTGTGAATTAACGTTATGTATTGTGTTTTTGCATCGCCTGTCACAAGTCATATAATTCATTTATACTTTATCTGTGTGGAATAGCCCTTTAAAGTGCGGCTATTCCAACCCCTGTTCGTTCTTCGAACATTTTTGGTGCCGAAACCAGGGAACTTTAAGATTATAATCTATCTATGCCAAAACGGATAATGCTGTGGAATGTTTCTTAAATTTTGAATAATAATCAATTCGAACAGTAATTAGGTAGGTACCTAGCGCTTGAGTATTTACGACCTACTGCGCATATAATTATAATAGATTAAATTATTATCATTTATTTTGTTTCGTTTTTGGGTACGTTTCCAATCGTGTTTATTCAACATGGCCCCAGCCATTCAAACATTGCGCCGGAAACGGACATTAGCGAATAGTAGATTACTCAAGACACATGAAATAGCAAAAAGCGCTTTGCACGATGCAACTAAGTGCAACTTACTGTTAGCGCATTATACTACTCTGGAAAAGATAGTTCTTGAATTTGAAACGTCTCACGCGGAAATATTAGCTTTAGATGACACAAACGAAATTGATGAGGATAAAATTCGCGAAACCTTTGACGAGATGTATTATCAAATTGTCGAAATTTACCAGGAGTTAACCAGTCAGCCTCTCGATTGTAAAACCGCGAATGCGTGCACAAACGTTAAATTACCAAAAATAAACATTCCAATATTTTCTGGAAATTTCAAGCAATGGCCCGAATTTTACGACATGTTTAACGCTCTGATTCATGAAAACAAATCTTTATCCAACATCGAACGCATGCAGTATTTGTTCTCATGTTTATCTGGAGAAGCTTTAGGGTTAATTCGGACATTTCCAGTACAAGGAGCTCACTACGTTGAAGCATATCAAAGATTAATCGCGCGCTATCGTAACGCGCGTGAACTCGCATTTACGTGTTGGCGGGAAATGCTAAATTTAAATTTTCCGCCCAACGATCCTTTTGAATTCCGTCGCGTGTTCGATGTATTTAATGAGGATTTAACAATTTTAAAAGAATTGGATCTCCCAACAGATAATTGGGACTTCGTGCTTTGTTATTTAATTCTGTCGAAATTAGATTCACCTACAAGATGCGCATTCGAACAACTTCAGTCTCCTACCAAGCTGCCTTCATATTTGAAACTCAAAGAGTTTCTTTATAACAAATGCGAAGCTCTTGTACGAGACTTACATTTTTCGACTCGCGATAGCAGTACTATTGACAAACCTCTTGAACGGAACTTTAATCAGGCTGCCAAAAAACTCACTTCAACGCTTCTTTGCGATCTTAAGAAAGGAAAGCCTAAAACAAATAGGTCCTCGAACTCCACCACTTATCTGAAATGCTCCTGTTGCGGGGAAGACCACTCCATTTCCAAGTGCAAGGTATTTGCACTCAAGTCAGTTCAGGATCGCCTACAGTTTGTTCGATCACACCGTTGGTGTTTCAATTGTCTTCATTCTTCTCATTATCTTAAAGATTGTAAATCTTTGTTTACATGTCAAAAATGTCAGCAAAAACATCATACTTTGCTCCATCGAGACGAAAACGCTTCTTTGGAAGATCAGTATCAACACTCCACGACGTCTACGGACCAGGAGCCTTCTTCCGACTCTAAAATTCAGGTCCTCACCAACTTAGGAGACAAGTCCATAGTACTATTGTCAACCGCCAATGTTGGCATTCGCGATTCATCCGGCTGTTTCCAAACCTTTCGCGCATTGATCGATTCGGGCAGTCAAGCTCACTTCATCACCGATCGTGCTGCGGAGCTCGTAGGCATCCCTCGTCAAGCCAGTTCTCAGAGAGTTAGCGGCTTAGGCCAATCTTCCGCAACCACGTCAGGAATCATTCAATTAGAGATCGGTGTTAAGGGACGGGTTCTCTTCAACATCAAGGCACTTACGCTGCCTAGTATCTGTGGCAACATGCCAACTGTTCGTCTAGATAAGTCATCGTGGCATCAGTTGAGAGACTTGCCTCTTGCCGATCCTGACTGTCACAAACCGGGACCGATTGATCTTCTTCTGGGTGCTGAGGTTTTCTCTTCTCTTCTGAGACCTGGTAATTTGAATGGTGGTCCACGTCAGCCATCAGCTTTCAATTCTGCATTCGGTTGGCTTCTTCTAGGTTCAGTTGGTTCGGACACTGCTCACGAAACGAAATCTTTCATCGTTACTAACGAGGACCGGCTCCACGAAGAGGTCCAGCGACTGTGGGAGTTAGACACCATTCCCCAGTCTTCACACCTCACTCCTGAGGAACAACTTTGTGAACAAATGTACTGCACTGACCACTCACGGGACGGACCTTTGGGAAGATACATCGTATCCTTGCCTTTCCGAGAAAGGGGAAGGGATATCTCTTTTCCAGGGTCGGGTGAGATCATTTTACGTAGATTCCATTCCCTCGAGCGCGAACTCATAGCAAATCCAACCTTACGTGAACAATATTCTGCTTTCATGACTGATTATTTACACAGTGGTCCCATGACTCGTGTTCCTGGAAAAGATTTGCACAAAGGAAAGTATCACATACCTCATCATTGCACTCTTCGTCCAGGCAGCGCTAGCACTAAGTTAAGAGTGGTTTTCGACGCCTCAGCGACGGATGTGAACGGATCCTCGTTAAATGATACCTTGCTTATCGGTCCAAAGCTTCAAAAGAACCTGCTGGAGCTTTTGCTAAAATTCCATATACCATCGGTAGTGTTTACTGCTGATGTACGACAAATGTATCGCCAAATATTGGTTCAAGAACCAGATCGTGCTTTCCAAAGAATATTTTGGCGTTTTCATTCGTCGGAACCCATCCAAGAGTACCAACTAAACACTGTCACCTATGGTGTCTCCTCCGCCCCATTTTTTGCCTGTCGTACTTTCAAACAGTTGACCAAATATGAAGGTTATGATTTACTGCTAGCGCGTCGTGTGCTAACTTCGGATATTTACATAGATGACATCGTCACCGGTTGTAACAGCTTGGAACAAGCTCAACAAACGAAAACCGAAGTTATCGAGCTGTTCAAACGAGGTCAATTCGAATTGCGGAAGTGGGCTAGTAACAAACCAGAATTACTCGCCGATCTGCCTCCGGAATACTGCCTCAATGACTTGGTGTCCATGGATGTTGATAACTCTCACATTCTCAAGGTATTGGGATTAAAGTGGGAGCCACGACATGATACATTTTCATTCGAAGTCTTATGCCTCGATCGCGAGTTTACTAAACGCACTATCCTCAGTGAAGTCGCTCGGGTTTTTGACCCTCTCGTTTTTCTATGCCCTTTGACGTTTTTCGCCAAATCCCTAGTACCAAAGTTGTGGGTTCTAAAGGTTGGGTGGGATGACACCCCCTCTGTTGACATTGTTCGTCAATGGGATAGTTATACTAAACAATTACCGCTCTTGAAGTCGTTCAAAATCCCTCGATGGGTGTCATTCCCTCACATGGAGTCGTGTCAACTTCATGGCTTCTCAGATAGTTCGGAACTTGGATATGGCGCGGTAGTTTACTTGCGAATCATGGATGTTGACGATAAAGTCCAAATATATTTGGTTTGCGCCAAGTCTCGAGTCGCCCCCACAAAAAAGATTTCATTGCCTCGCCTTGAACTGTGTGCGGCAGTTCTTCTAGCAGATCTATTAAAATTCGTCAAAGATTTATACGTACCATTGCTTCCGATCTCCAATACCTTTGCGTGGTCGGATTCAACCATCGTGCTCGCCTGGTTACGTTCTCTTTCGTGTCGCTGGAAGACTTTCGTGGCTAACCGTGTCAGTCACATTCAAGATGCTCTCGAAGGGACTTCCTGGCATCACGTGTCATCTGGAGATAATCCAGCGGATTTCGCTTCTTGTGGTCAATCCCCAGCCGATCTGATCGATCACACGTTATGGTGGGCGGGGCCTTCGTGGTGGATCCAGTCATTCGATTCTTGGCCGTCTTTCGATGGCAATGTCGACGAAATTGAACTTCACTCTGAGGAACGAGTTCGATCGTTATTTGTCCAACAGGACGAAAATCTGGTGGACCTATTACTAATTAAATTTTCTTCGATTCAGAAGATCCAACGCATTCTCGGTTACTGTCTTAGATTCATCTACAACCTACAGAATAAAGAATCTCGTCGTTTGTATCTTCCATTAAACCGTGCCGAAATTCACACTTCACTTTTGACAGTAGTTAAACGCACTCAACATGTACATTTTAATGATGATATCACGCGCTTGAAAGAGGGCAACCTTATGTCGAAACAAATGCGGAAGCTTAATCCCTTCATTGACGACCACGGTGTGCTCAGTGTGGATGGCAGGTTATCTCGATCTGGTCTCGAATTCGAGTATAAACATCCTGCCCTACTTCCTCGCGAATCTAAGCTTACTTCTCTTGTGATAGACGCTCTACATCGCTCTACATTAACCAAATTATGTCCATTGCCTAGTCAATGTGACTAATCATCTTCGCTTCCGCGGCGCATTCTCTCTTATCGATTTTCGTTATTCTTATTTTCATTTTTTTCTTTTCTTATCATTTTCATTATTATTATTAATATTTTTTTTGAAGTGAAACTTCTTTAGGCGCGTAATGAATTTTCGGGGACGGAGTAAAACCGAATCACGATCGAAACGAAAATGCGGGTACCCCCACCACCGATTAAAGTTCATTTGATCTAGTCAAAGTTTTGAAGTAACATATAAATGCTTCTTAGCTCATCCCGACAACTGGCGTTGGTGGTGTAATGGTCAGCATAGTTGCCTTCCAAGCAGTTGATCCGAGTTCGATTCTCGGCCATCGCACATTATTTTTTTGTTTTTAACGCCTTTTTCATTCAATATCTTATTTTTTAGTAGGTCAGAACATTTTTTAAAAGAAAATAATATTGCAAAATAATAAAAACACTTATCTCACTGTGATAAAACATTACTCCGCTAGAGCGCGCTTTGCGTTATTGTGTTGGATTAAAATTATTATCTAATCCGTATATTATGATAATTGTATTACATTTATTTAATTAATTTATTTATTTTGATAATATGTAATAATTTTCAAAGTTTTGAAGTAACATATAAATGCTTCTTAGCTCATCCCGACAACTGGCGTTGGTGGTGTAATGGTCAGCATAGTTGCCTTCCAAGCAGTTGATCCGAGTTCGATTCTCGGCCATCGCACATTATTTTTTTGTTTTTAACGCCTTTTTCATTCAATATCTTATTTTTTAGTAGGTCAGAACATTTTTTAAAAGAAAATAATATTGCAAAATAATAAAAACACTTATCTCACTGTGATAAAACATTACTCCGCTAGAGCGCGCTTTGCGTTATTGTGTTGGATTAAAATTATTATCTAATCCGTATATTATGATAATTGTATTACATTTATTTAATTAATTTATTTATTTTGATAATATGTAATAATTTACAGAAAAAAAAATTAAAACTATCTCCCTCTGATAAAATATCCGTTCGCTAGAGCGCACTACGTGATCTTGTGTGGGATTCTATTTCTGTACATTGTACATTATTTTTAAAAATATATTATATTGAAGTGAAACTTCTTTAGGCGCGTAATTCGGGGACGGAGTAAAACCGAGTCAGGATCGACACGAAAATGCGGGTACCCCCACCACCGCTCACCGTTCACTGTCCCTCTCTCACCATATGCGCTTGTTGAGGTGGGGGAGCCGCTCACGAACGTTCTCTCTCTTCTCTTCTTTCCTCTCTCTCAGACACCAGCGAACTGCGCCACGCCAAGCATCAGCTGCTTGGTTAGTATACTGCGTCGTGAGTGTAATACGAGTGAAATACGTAATTGATTGTGGTTCATACGGTTTAACAAAAGAAGTTTCACTTCTGTCTTGCGTAGGCTTGACACACCCACTTTTTCTTTTTCTTATTTCTTTTCACTGTTCTTCATTCACGCAACGTTCCACAGCATTGCCCGTTTGGTTTCTAAATTTTTTTTAAAATACACGTTGTTGTATTTTGGTGGGCGGAATGTTCCGTAACGCTGATTTCTTTTGACAGGCTGTGTACTAACCAATCGTACCGTCAGAATTTAAACTGTATAGTTTAAATTTCGCACATGTCAGCTGGATCCACGGAGGCCGTGGGCCGAGCAGTTGCACAAAACGGTTCGTCCTGTCAACTCTCGATCGCCGGTTGTCTAATCGGAATAATCATAAGACGTATTTTTATCGCAATTTAATCTAAAATAACGAGTGCTAACAACCACGCTAAGCGTCCCAGTGCTGACAGATGATGCTCACTATGCAGATTTCACCATCTCCTCCCGGTAAGTTGATTGTGAATTAACGTTATGTATTGTGTTTTTGCATCGCCTGTCACAAGTCATATAATTCATTTATACTTTATCTGTGTGGAATAGCCCTTTAAAGTGCGGCTATTCCAACCCCTGTTCGTTCTTCGAACAACTACCATTCAGAATTGAAATGATGCTTGAAGAGGCTTTAGCCGTGTTTAGAGACCAGATTTGAATTGCCAGGTACTACCACCCTTCTCTTCCCTATCGCCTTTACCTCCTCACTGCCTTCAGACTCACAATACACCCCGATAAGTAATTTGAGTTAAAAAATACAGTGTGTGGCAAGCCTACGCATGACGGAAGTGAAACTTTTAGTATTCTTCTCTCTCTCTTTTCATTTCATTCTTTCTTTTTTTTCGTATATTGACATATTTATAAGTAGCATGTAATAAAAAAAAATAAAAGTTTTAAAAATATGGGATTCGAACCCGGGTCCTGCATAACGAGTGTCGAACGCTCTGCCTCTAGACCGCGAGGAGAGGTATCTCGCGCGACGAGAACCGCGTACACAACGTGTACTCCTCAACTGACTTGTCTCGCGCAAATTTTCGTTTTCAAACACGGCAAATGAATAATATCACATAACGTCTCGTTAACGCTTTATATAGGGTCGAATTGAAGATATATCGGCAGTGTGAAGTAATATCTGTCGTTTTTAAAAATATTTCCGTATATTTGTCCATTTTGGAAAAGATCTATCGTGTTTTAACAGTCTCATACCCGTATGGAGTCTGAATTTGAAAAATATTTCTAAATTTTGAAAAACTCACTTACGGCTGTGTTTTTTACTAAAAAAACTTGTCACGCACGTCTGCGAGGGTAACTAGTCGCGTTATCGGCCTTTATTAGTAATTTTAATGAGTCAAAATAAAAATAAGTAATCAAAATACCGAGCGACTCTACCGGCTCGATTTGTAAGCTATATTTCGACCAAAATATCATATAGTCAAAATATCTAAAAGTAGCAGCACGAGAGCATTTTATCACTTTTCCTCGTATTAAAAAATCACAAAAAGAAAAAAAAATAGTTAAAGCGGGGATCGAACCTCGGTTCTTCACGACGACTGTCGGGCGCTCTGCCTCTAGACCGTGAAGCTGAGCTTGGAAAGTGACCCTAACTAGGTATATAATATTAGCTAGGCTCCTATAGCGAAATGATCACGGTTTTTCGTGACGGTCATGAGTCGGTTTTACTCCGGTCCTCGAAATTGCATGACGCGCGTAAAGACGTTCCACTTCAAAAAATTTTTTTTAACTTATATCGTAGTATCTCCTGACATTGAAAAAAGCTAACAAGCGCTACCGCGAATAAAATCACCTACACGCCAATTTAACGTTTTTGAAAAATTTTGGATGTAGGAACGCATTTCAAAATTTACTTAAAAGCAATGACAATAACACCGCAAGCGAGAACCCGCCTTACTGCCGCGGCGTGAGCTACGTAGGTACATCGATGATACCGTGTAGATTTCAGTGAACGGGCTTTGTCTGGCGATGTTTTGGGCGACAATCATGCAAGTCTAACGTAAACAATTAATTTCAGTATGACATTTTGAAATAAAAACAAAAGCCTTAATTAAGTTATGATATATATTTTTTTGATAAATGCACTAACCACAGGACTTTCAGCACACGGACTCTTTTTTACCACGCGGATTGCGATCGTTTTGGCGGGCTAAAAAATATTCCAGCTTGGAGAATTAATTTAACCATGCAAAAAAAATACCAGGATTTATGTTTGAATGTGGATGTTGATATTTTTTTAAATTCCTTATTGTCATATTCTCACTGGCTCTAGACTGCTGGAGCAGACCTCGTGACCATTCACAACTACCTTCATAAAAAGTTGATAAATAATTTATTTTTCTTATTGTAACAAATAAATAAAAAAATTATTTAAATTCATGGAACTGAAAAAATGTACAGTCAGGAAAAAACCCTTGTGCGAAAAAAAAAACCAAAAAAGCGAGGAAAATTTGAAATTTTTTTATTTCTCATACAAGATAATAATTTGATGACGTGTCACAGGATTGACACAACTTAATATAAATTCTACCCATCAAAACGCATCAAAATTGTTTATTTGTTTTTGTGGTCAACTCCAACTGTTCTGCAGTAAAAAAAACTGTCTTCGTGAAAATATTTCTTATAACGACGAGTCTATTTCATATTTTGAAGGCTTTAAGGGTGATATAGGACCGGACCACCTGCGAAGCCTCCTTTGAGTGAGATGTTTTCAAAATGTTGGGTAGAAAGACCGCCCCCATATCACCTCATTGTTGTAAAGGGTGGTGGTTGTCTAGTTAGTTCGGAAATATTTTTGTCATGCCATTTTTTATGGAGTGGTGCAAAAACTTCTTGTTTGTTTTGTTTCGATTAGCCAACTTTTACTAGTTTTTTTGTTAGTAAATATATAAGAACCTACATGAATGTGATTGAATGTAGTACTTCATACTATTAAAATAAAATAAAATCATTAATTGATATTGTATGTATTCATTTATATGGGTAATTTTAAATTTGATTAGCAACCCACTAGTTTTACCGAATAAATTAAAATAAGTACCCACTGAAAAATTCAATAGTGTATATGGTTCAAGATATTAAAATTGAATATAAAAGTAGGTATTGTGTAAAGTTTTAATTTTCAAAAAAAATACAATAAAAATTGGAGTTACGAGCAGGGTATAAGTCATGTAAAATAGATTTATGAGTTAAATGGAAATTTAAAATCTCTCGATATAAATGATAATGCGAACTGAAAAAAAAAAATTTGGTAATATATTTTAAGAAGAAAAAGCTGTGAGATTTCAGATCTCAACGTTTGTTTGTGTAAAGTGCTTTTGATAGCAAAAATGTCTTTAGCATGGTTCGTTGACATGGATTTTTGGGAATAGGGTTGATATTGCATAAAACAAACAGATTTCTTCTTTCAAGGGCCGGCCCTATGCGGGCGCAAATGAAGCAGTTCACTCCGGGCGTCGAACATACCTAAATCTTAATAGTCCTAAAATATCACCCTTAAGATTATTTTCCATAAAAAAACGGCGCTACACAAAAATACAAATCATCCGAATATTATTGACTACCGTGATCACCTACCTAGGCATTTACAGGTTTTGACAATCGGCGCCACAATTTTACTCGCGCCAGGCGCCGTTTGGCCGGCCCCGCTGCGCTGCTTTGGAATTTATGTCTTATAAACGGTAAGGTGATTTGCAATTGAAACAAACTGAAAAAAATACTTAGTCGCAATTCAAATTACATTCTATTTACTTATTTGCCTACTTCTAAAAAATAATAAAATTCTACCAACTACGCGTGATATGTATAACAAAATCTTGAATAGCGGTAAAGGTACAGTCACAGAACATAATCATTTGGTCCTGCATTGGATAAGGCGGCGTTTAGTATGGATACTTATCCCTTTGTAAACGATAGTCCTTGTGAGTGTATTGTTTGTTGCAATGTTGTTGCAATGGCTGCAGTACCGGTGGGCGTCTTACAAAAAATACTCTGTCTATACCGACAGCTAAAAGAATAACTGATTATTGTTATTTGTAGGTAGCTCCTAGATGTCCTAGACGATTTTTTGTTGCTTACATAGTTTAATTTGCTGATGGAGACATAGAATATGTTAAGTGTAATAGTTCAACTACGGTAAATAAAAATGGTATAAAGTTGGCTTGCTAGTTTAAATGTGTTATTATATTGTTATGTGAATACCTCAAAGGTTTCATAACTGCTGGAAGTCATTGAAAATACGGTATTCCCAATAGGGATATGTTGTCAAGCTGAAATGAGTGGGGAGGGGTAGGGGATGATAAAAATAAGATAAATGAAAAATCTCGCCAATAAACACAACGAAAGCCAGTTTAAGTAACATTTCGATTTTGAGTGAAGATAATTCACAAAGGCAATACTGAAAGTACGTGGCGCTCTGGAAAATGCAGCAATTATTTGAAACTCAGTAAAAATTCTCTTGAATTTCTCTTTGAAAACTTTACAAGAATCCCAATTTCCCGAAGTCAGAGCATAGATAAAACTTATTGATAAATATTGCTAATTTATTGAAAAATCGTCTTTGAATTATTCGTATTATCCTTTAAAGAATGAAATTACAGATTTCCTACTAAACTATCAGTAAAATACGAATGTGTTATGGTGATGTCGGAACACGTGTTCATAAAATTATAATATTTTCGCATTTCGTCTTTATATAATAACAGGATTGATGCAGATGCATGAATATACTAATGGTTTATTGGTCTGCTGTCGCCTTTTTAACAGGATTTTAATAAATCATCAATACTCATTTTTCTACGTGTGGGACTATTGCATCCCCCAATGGGGCATGTTTTGAGTCAAACAAGTACTGAAAAGAAAGAGGAAAGTACCATTCAGTTCTGGTCAAACAAACACGGCCAAATACATTTTATAATTTCTATTCTGAACGAATTTCACCAAGGCGATAGAGAGATAATCTACCACTCTGGAACATTTACTTGCGCACGCCAGGATTCGAACCCGCTACCTCAGGATTCGTACTGGAGAGCCTTACCACCCGACCACGGCGAACACCCATTCTTTCTCTTCAATTTGTCATAACTATACCTTAGGCATGTCGAAGCAAGAAAATAGGACATTCATTAACTAATCATTTTGATGCTAAGCGTAAAAATATTTTTTAAATTAATCCCATTTAATCTTCGTGATTACCATACAGCCTCCAGTAGGCATATCTACATATATTGTTACTCTCCTGCTAAGGTACAAGATTTTATAAATAATATCATTGTGTGATATAAAATTATTCATGAATTGAACGCGGGGGGTACCGTAGGATATGTGAAATATTTTTTTGATGGCCACAAAAAGAAGAAGACGGTTTGATGCACGAAGAGAGGAAAGAAGAGAAGAGAAAGAGGAAGGTTGAGTGACGATTGTGATAGGTAAGATACTTTCATGTTACACATTTTTATCGTGACAGGGGTAAACAAACCGGGTTAAAAATCGAAAAAAAATAACTAGGTACAAATCATGTGTTAGCCGCCGTTTTGAGAAGTAAAGATTTTTGACATGGGGTCTGATGAAAATTTGACAGGTAAGTACCTAACTAAAACAGGTGTGTGTACTACTTACAAAAATAGGTATCCAGGAACTCCGTTTGAATTATTACATTTTTTTAAAAGCTCTGGCGTCATGAAATTTGCTAATAAAGTCTGAAATTCAAAATTCAATCATTTGCAATGTCTTTTTCACTATGATGTTTTGGAGTATTTAAAAAATAATAATTTTATGTGCACCGTCTGGAGCTAGTTGTGAGGATATGTTTTGAGGCTGAAGGTAGTGGTGAGGGGAAGGAGATGGGAAAGATGAAGGTGGGATGTTCTGGGCTATTTAAATCTAGTTACTAAACACGGCTAAAGCCATGGCGATACTGAGAGTATTTTCTACTCTGGAACGAACCGCAAATCTTCTTCTTCGAATCTACGTATTCCAAGTCGATAGCGTTACCCCTCGACCTTAGAGACCGTAAAAATAATAAAGATACATATCGAAAAGGCGTATGCGAAAATTTTGTCGAAATTGAGTTATATACAGTATGATCAGACAAAAATTCTTATCAAAAATTTACAGTTTAAAATGGAAAATTTAGTCAAAAATTAGTTAATCATACAGTTTTGTTTAGAAATTTTGTCTGATCAAAACTGTATAAAACACAATTTTGACTAAATTGTACTAGATGAAACAGCTGTTACGCGTAATAATAATAATTACCCAGCAGAAATTATTTATAAAAAAACGTTTTTTAAATGAATTCGATTATCACCAAAAAATAAAAATTACAGTAAAGTTCTACAAATTAAATTTGAAAGAAATAAATAGATGTTAATCCCATTTCTACCATATGAAGAAGAACATCTTATACATAATCATAACAATAATAATAATCATTGGATTATTTGCATAGTGCCGTTTTCGTGAGAAAATCACCTCAACTTAATTTATGCATTTAATTTGTTCCAATTACTTAAACTTATAACTTATTACTTTTGGCTTATAACTAAGATTAAATTTTAAAATAAAGACAGTACTCACAATTTAAAAGCACGCTAAAAAGCATATTTTTCAGTTTTTGACGTCTGAAACTACAGTACCTAGATGATATAAGTGTTTGAGGTAAGCGCGGTGCGATTGAGCCACGCAATCCTCAGGCCTAAGATTAGCATCTCCAATCTCCTCAGATCTTACGGTGGTCCGTAGTCGTAACCCATCTCCCGCACCATCGAATTCCTTGCTCGCTCTACCGTACCCATTGGCTACCGGTTTTAATTCAACGCGACTTCCCACAATGGGCAGTCTTTCATTGGGCAAGACCCGAGACATGGAATTATCTATGTGGTTTTTGAGCATATTATTAGTATAGAATTATGGAGCAATGAGTACTGTTACAAGTGCCTTAAGAGGAACAGCCGCGTTGCCTTTTCATACAAAAGTTGATATGGGTTTAACGGCCAAAATACCAACCAAAATGAATAATTAAAAATTTAAATTTACTGCAAAATCAATTTCAATAACATAAAAATTAAATATTTTTCATTACTTTAAAAAAATTTTTTTCGTTGTAAACAGTATTTATATATATTTAGATTTTACAGTATTGAGAATTGATTATATCATTGACCAATAAAATAACAACATTAAAAATTACGTCAATAAAAAAACACATAACAATATAATTTAAGCAGTTCTGATAAAGCTCAACTACTTAAGGTACATACAATAGGGATGTTTTCACAGAGTTTTAACAATTTATCAAATTTCAAGGTAGATTTCAAGCTCTGTGAAGGTTTTATTCAAGTTCTATAATTTTATGAACTGTTCAAATTCTGTGAACCCGTCAGGGTTGTTTCGGAGAATTTGAACAATTCATCAAATTTCAACGTTCATTTTCAAGTTCTGCAAAAGATTTTTTCAACTTCTGTTTTTATTTCAGTTTTGTCAAGCAACTAGCCTATAATGATATAATAACAGAACTTGAATAAGACTTTCACAGAACCCGAACGAACTGAACGTTGAAATTTGATGAATTGTTCAAATTATCCGAAACAACCCGTCCTAAGCAGGCGTAAGCGACACAAAACGCTGTTTCTTAGCGACTTTTCACAAAGACAATCGCAGTCGGAAATGTTTTTTTGAAATAGTTTTACATTTAAACATGGAGTTGGTATCAATAATGACAATGAGAGAAAGTGTTGTTAATCAATGAAAACTGCAGTTATTCTGCTATTCAATTTTTCTTTCGTTATTAAAAGCAGAACAAGAAAAAAGATTTATTGTATACTGGTATATTTAATCAAAAATGATCGACATGTTTCAAAACCAATGGTTTTTTCGCCAGGATAAATGTATAAATAATTCATTAATGTATAATTAATAATATTCAATCTTTTTTTAATTAAATAGTGGTGAATACAAAGTATTTAATTTCCACGTATTTGATTTATTATTTGTGTCGTTAAATAATTATAGGCTTCGCATTTTTTGGAGTTAGTAGTAATTATTTGAAAACACATTAGAAGAAAAACAATATAACGAAATTTAAAATAAAACAAGAAACATCTTAAAAAGGTGTTTTTATTGACGAAATTTAATTTACATAATAACAAATTTGGGTTCCAGCGTAATTAAATTAAAGCCCATATTAATTTTAACCATTTTAATTTAATATTTCACCATACTTACATAGCTGGTAGTGCAAAATTACAGTTTAAAAATTTTTCGTTCACTTACAAATATAAGGGTATTTTGCAAAAAAAAATTATTAAGTTTATGAAAATACTTTTATATTGAAGAATACATTTTCTATAACGACTTAAAACTTGATTTTTTATTTGTGTTCGTTTTTACTCATTCGATGATGTGACAATGTGATTAATGACGTCGGTGACTACCATCTCACCAGAATTGGTGTTTTCTATGTCGTAATACAATTATAGCCAGTTTTTACCGTTTCGGAATGTGCGGTTTTTTAAATAAATAATTATGAATGAAAATTACATATTTTTAGTAAGATGATCAGAATCAGAAAATTAATCTTTAAATCTTCCACTCATTTTAACGATATTATGAATTTATGAAAATACCCCATTGCCGAAGTTGCCTCTAAAACCATGAAAAATCAAATTCGTTAATGGCCTCTATTTTATAATTTAAAAACAAATATCAAGCAAATGTCTTACATCCGTACTAGATATTTGCTATCCCTTTGATTTAAAAAAAAATGTTTTTGAGTATTTTGGCCTCAAATTCAAAATCAAGTTTTGTATGAAAAAGGCCGCGCTCTTCCTCTTAAGCGAACAGATATAAAGTGATCGAATAACTTATTGCTATGTTATCAACTAATTAAAGAACGGGAAAATTCTAATATAATTGAACTGATGCTATTCCGAGATTAATTAGAGAAAAAATAATTTTCCAAAGTAATAATTTTAATGGCTCTACTCGGGAAAGTGGGGTATCTTTTGATATCTGAAGATAAATAGCCATAATTTTTTCACTATTTTGGGGACCAGTGGAAATAAGTTAGAAACACAGGTCAATGCGGTTCGGAACAATAATTATTACTATGCAAACCGGCGGAGGTTTGTCAGTATCACGGGATGGTACCAATTCTTGATAATTCAGAAACAATTTTCCAAAAGTAGGTACTTTATCGCTTCTCTGAATCCTTCACACAATCCGTTCAAATTGTTAAAATGACACTTCAATTCAAAGTTTTAGTTTACTGATCCAGAGTTACGCAGGACACACAGTAAACCGAAATTAGTATATTTGGTAATTGATTAAAAATATTTTTTTAATGCATGTTGTTAGTATGAATCAGAAAACACTCAAACGATGAACTCTGGCGTAGTGAATTTTTGACATGGGTACCTTTTCGGTAACTTTACATCCATCAGAAGCATAATTTTCACCGTAGAAAATATGACAAGACGCCAAATTGTTTATTTCAAATATTAAAATTGGTGAATTGTAGAATTTTCAACACACACTACCCTCTGATTTATTCTGAGTTATTTTTTAGGATAATAAAACGTAAATAGAACCCACTGTGTTTGTACCCGAATCTTTGTAAGTAGGTACTATAATACTTCCAACTCCAGTGAAATAATGGCAATATCAACAAGTTAGAGGCGCTTTGATTTATGCGATTCTTTTCAATGACGGCAATTTGAATTTATTTAGTACTTAATGGCGGTTTTTGCGATTTATAAGTTGTATTTTGATCAACATTGATAAAAATATGTATAAAAACGTCACAAAAAGTAGATGCTGTTTGTAAAGTTAACCAAAGTAATAATTACATGCAACAAAAACGCTCCCAAGTCATTTTCAAGACGACAAAAAACGTTGGTGAAATATAATACAAGTTCGTTAAATCCAAGCAAATATTTTCACATATTTTTTACGTTTTACCTATTTTTTTTTTCGTTTCTCTAATTTAATATCGTAAAATAAAAAAATATTTAAAATGTACACTTAAAATCCAATCAAATGTACGACAGAAAACCAAGTACAATTCATGCCGCTAGGAAGCGCTATGTAGCATGTTGCCACCATTCGTACGGGAATCGTAAGAAGTTGGATCTATTATTAATATTACATGGTATTTGGAACCATCGATCATTATTAGAAAGTTTGTTTTTTGTTTGATATGATTTATTTTGACATTTATATAACAATATGGTTCCACTATCAAAAGCTTCTGTCGAACTGTTTTCATCAAAGAGTTTAACCGCCCTCTACTTCGCAGTGGCTCTACGATAAATATTCGCACCCAAGGCAAAAGTTTAACAAAATTCTTATGTGCCTGGGATAAACAAAAAGATGACCATGCTTGATATATAGAATGAATAAAATAAATTATTATGATAAGTAAATATATGTATACGTTAATTGTCATGAACATTAAAATTGTCATACATTAAGCATATCGACGTCGAAAAAGGAAAAGGGTGTAAACATTTTTGTAAAAAATGATTTAAATGTACAGATTTTGATCAGACAAAAATTTTAATCAAAACTGTATGATTAACTCATTTTTGACTTAATTGTCGCTTACGCCCTTTTGCTTTTCCGTCATCGATATGTAGAATATACTCTTATATATCCGGTTATAAAGATAGTTAACGTAAATAACAGTACCAAATAAGTGGTTAGGTGCCCATGATAGTACCTACACCGAGAAAAATGAGTATTGCTGATTTATTAAATTCTGGCTTAAATCGGGATTAAAGGTAGTTTCCTGTTACACTTTTAGTACATTCCTAATAAATCGGAACATGTGTTCATGCACCTGCATTTGCCCTGATAATATACAGTTGCGAAATGCGAACATATTACAATTTTTGTGTACAAGTGTTCCGACATCGAAATAAAACATTTGTGTTTTACTGAAAAAAAATAGGTAACCTATTGATTCATTCGTTAAAGGCCTGCAATCCCGTTTTTAACCGGATTTCGAATAATTTTAAGAGATTCTGAATAAATTAGTAACATTTTATTTTAGTAAGTTTTTTACATGCACCTATAATTAAAAGAAACACTGAAATTTATTAAATTGTTGGTCGTAGCGGATATAGCGATACATTTTTACAGATGACATGAATGACATCGAGGATATGGAGAGAAAAAGAAAAGCGATATCCGTTAGATCGGGTTTTTACTATTGAAGCACGAAAATAATAATATTCGACGCATTCTGCACATCACTGTATATGTCAGAACAGTGGGTAGATTACACTTGTGCATTTCGCCAACTGTTCCGCCTACCGAGGTATTGCAGCGCTACGGAAATGTTCCTGGACGGACGAGTGCACTCTTTCAGATGACTTCACCTCACCGCACGGAAAGCTTATGACGCAGACTACGCCAATCCAAGAATATCATCATAACTGCCATGACTGCCTGAATGGAGTCCTCCCTGGTGGCCCGACGGGAAAATGTCAATTTTTATTTATTTAATTATTCATTGTAATGGTTATTCAAATTATTAGGAATGTTTAGACCGCCAAGCTAGGCACATGCCCGTGATTTGGTGGTTGAGTAAATGAACAGTACATTAAAAGAATATATCAAGTATGAAATTTAGCAGAAATTAAAAGAAACGTAAAGAGTATATAATTTAAATATCGACCATAAACAACTATTTGCATAATTTACGTAAATAAAAATGTAAATGTTCGTTTGTTCAAAATCTTAAATTTCCGAAAGTTCTTGATTGCTTTGAATTGCTTGATCTACAATTGCTTTGCATTTTATATACAACGTTGTGTGTTTTTGTGTACCTATGTTATGTATGACCTGAGAGGTAAAATCATGCTTTTTTTTAAAGAGCCGTCCGTTGGACGTAAAAGAAACACGCGATATTATTTTTCTATCGGCAGAGACAGACTGAGCCATAGCAACGCGTGACGAGGTACTGCTTGTTTATAATTTTAAAAAATATCGTTTCTTTCTGCTTTATCTTTTATGTATTGTTATTTTGTTTTACTCTGAATTATGGAATGTATTGCATTGCATACATTCCGAATTTTTTTTTATTAATTACCTATTATTAAAATACCACAATTTTGAAAACCCGCAATCGATTTTCGTAAGTAATCGTTACGCCACTGCTTCTGAGTATGAAACATTCTTGCCCACATTCACATCATACAGGTCTATCAAATAAATAATTCTTGTTAACCATTGGCAACAGAGCCTTCTTTGAAAGATAAGGAATTTAAAAAAAATAGCCATCACTGAACGTGAAATGTAAGACTGAAATTGATGTTTATTCAAGGAAGTGAAAATGAAAGTAAACACTTCTTTACATTTTTCATTGTGAAACAATTCTTTTGTTTTTATTAAAATATACCAAGAAACATACTATAAATTAAAAATACGTCAACATTTAGAACAGATCCATTGCCAAGTTTTGTGAGAATAGAAGCAAATATACCACACAGAGTTTTGGCGGTTGTGCTGTTTAGGGTCGTCCTGTCTTGCCAAGCTTGCTACGCAAGAGTCGATTTTACTTCGGTGCGCCAAAAAATGTTTCACATCAAAAAATTTTCGTTAGTATCATAGAATAAAGAAGATAACTGGAAGTGCTTTCACATAAATTTTCATGGAAACAAATGTGCCACTGACCATTTAGCATATAGTCCATCTCTCTTAAACTAGCCTGAAATTGTATATCACCATCCCATTTGAATTTCGTAATCACAATTGACCGGTCGGTGGCTGAGTTTACATCGCGTTTAAGTCCCACCCAGGTGTAGTATATTCAATTCCGCGGCTGGCTAAGTCCTCCATCACAACACAAGCAACATTTTCCGATTACTGTGGTAGTAGTAGGAGGTTTTCAAATATTGTCAGGTTATTCGTAATTCAGGAATGTTTGTCTATATTGAAACACAGTTTTGAATGAAAACATAGGCCATAATTGAGCTTATATTTGGATCACGAAACACACGCACAAGCCAATTCTTATTATTGATCTGATTCCATGGTCAGTACTTAAGGTTAAACATAACCTTTGTTACAATCAAGTTTTGACAAAGCTCTTAAAAATGTCCCTGAAGTGTGGCAATGTGCCCTCTGGTTGAAAAAAAGCGGTCATTCACCCTATTCCCAAGAAAGGTGACCGCTCCAACCCGGCCAACAACCGCCCCATAGCGTACACATCAGTTCTGTCCAAAGTGATGGAACTTGTGATCAACGACAAACTGCTCACATACCTCGAGAAGAACAAAATTATCAACAACCGTCAATACGGATTCCGGCGGAACCGCTCGTGCGGTGATCTTCTCGCGTATGTGACGCATGTTTGGGGGCGGTGCCTGGAACGTCACGGTGAGACCCAAACGGTCGCACTAGACATATCCAAGGCCTTTGACCGGGTCTGGCACCGAGGACTTGTCAACAAATTGCCTTCTTACGGACTACCCGCATCCCTGTGTACGTGGATTGCTGACTTTTTAGGGGATAGGTCGATTCAGGCAGTTGCTGACGGTTTCACCTCTTCCTCACACTCTTTAAATGCTGGCGTCCCACAGGGATCGGTTCTGTCTCCGACTTTGTTTTTGTTGCACATCAATGACCTTTTGAGATGTGCACCGATTCATTGTTACGCGGATGACAGTACAGTTCATGATAGCTTTTTGTTTGACAAGCCCCCAAAGGGCACACAAACTCCAACGGCTCGGAGGGCTTTGAAGCAGAGAATGGACGGTTATCTCGAGAGTATTTCCTCCTGGGGTAAAAATAATCTTGTCGAATTTAATGTTTCAAAGACCCAATCCTGTCTGATTACGTCTAAAAGGGATCCAAATGATAATCTAGTCTCCTTCAACGGAAGCAATCTTCCGAACAGGCCTTCCATTGATATGCTTGGTGTAACTATAAGTGACCAGCTCAGGTACGGGGGCTCCATCGAAGCCAGAGTAAAGCTGGCCTCTCAGAAGCTGGGCGTACTGTACAGGGCCCGCAGATACTTTAATAGTACACAACTGCTGACCCTGTCCAAATCGCAAGTGCGCCCTACTGTCGAATTTGGCAGCCATCTCTGGTCCGGAGCCCCTAAATACCTGAAAAAAACCCTTGACTCTGTGCAAAAACGGGTGGTCCGTTTGATAGATTCCCCAATCTTAACAAACGGACTGCAATCTTTAGAGCACTGGCGTCAGGTAGGTATGCTGTCCTTGTTCTATCGGTATTACAATGAAAGATGCTCTGAGGAACTAGCGTCATTGATCCCTTCGGCACCGGTGCGTAGTCGGGATACACGCCAAATGCGCGCCCAACATTTGTACCCGGTTGACATTTGTCACATGAGAACGGGTCGCTTCTACGATTCGTTCTTAAGTTCAACAGCTCGGCTGTGGAACGAACTGCCGGTCTCTGTGTTTCCTCCCTCCTACAACATGGGACTCTTCAAGACCCATGTTCACTCCTTCCTCTCCACCAAAAGACCCTCCACACAGCATCCCCAAAGATGACATAGGCCCTGAGGGAAATTATTTTCTTCAGGACCTCCTGTGTGGAGTTAATATAACAAAAAATAAAAACTTTATGGAAGTTATGCTTTAAAATATTAAGACTAATTATTTGCTTGCGCCCGTACATATATCCCATATGAATATGACTAAATAGTTTTTCCAAACAAAAACTCAATTCGTTCAAGAAAGGTATACACCACCGAAATATTATTTGTGTAAATTGATAGATAACTAATTAACTATTACAAGTTTAATAAAAAAACGCCTTAATTCTTGGTACACTTAAATTCTTGTAAACTTTAATTCGGTTTAGGCTTCGGTTTCGGCTGAAAAGCTAGTTTCGGTCTGTCACTATAAATAAAGTATTTAATATCAGATGAGGGAGCAATGGTTACTTGCACCTGACATTAATGTCGGATCTTTTGATTGAAAGGTCGGTCTTTTCATGTTTAGAATTCTTTGGCTCAGAATAGTAGCTAGAATATTGAGCCGCGGTCGGCCCCAGAGCCGAGGTAAAGGATTCGCTCAAAGGGGTATTATGCGGATAAAGGTACCGATTCACCATTATTTCTTGTATACGGTGCGGACTACTTTGTAACCAACCGACTTAACTTGGAATGAACTAAAGTGTGGTTACACTATTATTATTATTATTATCAAGATATTTTCATATAAAGGTGAAGGAAATTATACAGATATAGATATACACGGTGTCCGGAAATTTGTAGTAGAACGAAAAATTGGTGAATCTAGATCACACGAAGAAACTAAAATAAAACTTTTTTTCGATCTCAATATACCGATTTTTTTGTTTGTTTAATTTTTTCCATTTATTTCGGCAAATAAATAGCTTCAACATATTTTACATCACTAACAGCTGATATTAACCTCCTAGCGACCTTGTTTTTTCAATTATTAACTAAAATATTCCGACTTCGGTCTCGATCTCGATAAAACCACAAAATCGATAGAAAAAGTCATGTGAATTCATAAATTTTCCGGTGTATGAGTATTTATTTGAATGAGTTTCCAGACACCGTGTACAGTTACAGAGAGCTCGCACCTTTATAGGAAGCAAATACTGTTAGATTTGTAATTAATAAAAAATCAAACAATTATTATCCTCTGCTGGTCGTTTAGGTGATTTAATCAATTCGAGATGAGAATAATCAAACATACTTATTTCGGTTGTTCTGCTAGAAATCTGGTTTCATGAACTCAAATGTGCTTTGAATTTGAGTATCATTTTAAAAATTGGAACTGATTGCGTGAAATATTCAAACAAACTTTAAAGTATGTACTATAATTTATCTTTAATATATCAAATATTTCAACAAAAAAATATTTTACATACCTATGTCACTTTCAAAATTGGAACCAAATACATAAATAATTCAGACAGGCGAGAAAGTACCTATCTACCTAAAGATAAAAAATTCAGTACAAGAAAATTATTATGATTACATTATATTCGAAATGTGATTTTCTTTTGTTTAATTTTTTTAGTAATCTTGACAGGATATTTCATGATGCTTCAGGGGTCTGCGCTTTTTAGATAATATGTAATTATCAATCGTATAATATTATAATATTCCCTGATTTCTCGCGGGTAGTTAATAATATTATAAATTAATTAAAACATTATCTTTAAGATATTTGACACATTTATTAATGATTCAGTGTTGCTGATTGATTACCTATCGAGAATCTCTGTCCCAGAAGTGCGGTCAATTTTCCTTTACTTTGTGAAAAATTGAGCAAACCGAAATAATAATAAATAGTACCGAAAGTCTTTCTTTAACAAGTAATCAATTTGATAGAATTGGCTGGGACCCCGAAGGCGAAAATTTGTATGTAAAATGGATACATCAGTTTCCTTTCAAATCAGAATTATTTGTTCAGTGTCTAAGAACGGGTTGTTTTACAGAATTTGAACAATTCATCGAATTTAAAAATTCTGTGATGTATTCTGTGATCTTTATCCAAGATATGTTATTATTTCATTTTTGTGAAACAACTGGCTAGTAATTATATAGTAACAGAACTTGAATAGAACCTTCACAGAACTTGAAAATCAACTTTGAAATTGAATGAATTGTTCAAATTTTGTGAAACAAAACAACCCGTCCCAAGTATGACCGTATTTCAATGGTCTTAAGAATTAATCGAGACAAATGATCAATTGATGAAACTTAACAGAATTAAGTATTGATGCTATTTTCTATCTGCACGGAGAAAACTGGCTTATTTGTAATATTGTTAATTTATTAAAAAATCTGGTCTAATTATTCGTTTTACCATTAAAAACGGGACTGGAGGCATATAACGAATGACTTTACAAATTTCATAACAAACTATCAGTACCTAAAGCACGAATATCTTAAGAAGAAGTCCGAACACGTTTTCTTACAAATAATAATATTGTTGCATCTCGTCCATTATGTTTATTCGGACAATGCTACCCACGTGACCACGTGTTCAGATCTATTCTGACAAACTAATATTTTATTAGGAAATGGTCATGCAGTCACATTTTTAACAGTATCTTTTTTTTCTCCGTGTAAAACTTTCGATTATTTAAACAAATAAACGTCTCATTTATTCAAATAATAATCGCCCTGGTAAAAATACATCCATTCTGAATCCAAAAGTTGCTTGAAATGGTTTTAGCCGTGTTTAGTGAATAGATCTGAAAAGCCAGGTACTTCCCAGGTTTATCTTCCTCTTCCACCCACATCCTTCAGCCCCAAAACATATCTCAACTGGGGATGCCACAGTCTCAATGGCCCCAGACGGTTGGAACTCTTGTTCGGTACCTAATAACAATTTATTTTTTAAATCATTAAAAATAATCGAAGTCCTGCTGATCTCCTTCCCCTCCCCACTCTCTTCATCCTCAATTAGGATGTCATAGTCCCACTGGCTATAGATGGTTGAGACTCGATGCGGTGTTCACATGAAAAAAATAATTTTAAAAACTTTTAACTGAGTAAACAATGAATTGCTAACGAATTAAATAATTTTCTTATTTAGAAAAGAAGTAATCTATATCACGTGGATCTAAACGTCAATAGGCCGTAAAAAAAACCTTGCACAAAAGTACAGTACGTAATTAATACGAGATAATAATAATTACTGCAGTTTTCAGAACCGCACTTCGCAGGTAATAACAATAGTATCTTTATTGTAATAAATTAATAACAAAAATACTTGTCAAATATAGTGTAATTAGATACTAAAATGAACAATCTCTTCTAATTAGTATAAAACAACGTCTTCCGGAAGGTTTACATATATAATACATTAATTTTTTAATGATTAACTAATGTTTATAAGACAAGGTTTTTTTATGCATAGCATAAAGGATAACATATACTTATAAGCAATAACTAGTCGCCTGAAATATCACTACAAATTAATTACAAACAGATTTCAGGCGACTAATTATTTGTTATATTATACGTGAATATTTTATTTATATAAAGTAGAGAAAAGTTGATGTTTTATGATCAAGTCGTTAAAAAAATATGTTCGGACGCTTATATTGCTAATTCTGGCTAAACCTTATGAGATACTAATGTAACTGTATGGTGCCAATGCCCCGCTCTGCTGGGAATAAGGCTCAGATACCTGGGAAGACACAGTGTGGAACCAGAAGACATCGCCACATATCCAATGACAGCCCTGGTGAACTTCATAAAAGGGACCGGGTTACTGGCAAGGGAATGAGGTAAAATGGGAGATAGTACAATGGGCCTATGGCCTAAGTGCTCGCGGGGAACGTAAGTAAACCGCCTCCGACTATAAAAAAAAAAAAAAAAAAAAAAAAAAATGTAACTGTAACAGGAGGTAACGTGTAAATAATAGAAATATATACCTAGCTTTTAAAATGAGACTTCTCATAACCCGCTTCTCTAGGCTAGCCTGACTGTGTTGAAGCAGTTATTTCGCAATACCTGTGAATGAGTATACACTCATTTTATTATTTACTAGCTGTACCTCGCAATGCATTGCTGTAGATCAGTAAGTCTGTACAGATAGAGAAACAAAAGCACGTATTGCTTTTACATCAAACTGCAATTGTTTTTATCTGTCACAGGTGACATCTATACCCCTAGAAGCCTAATCTATTTTATACATTGATGTATTATACAAGATTAGCCCTGTCTAGTTAAATTCATTTTAAAAATAACGCCACGTAGCGTACGTCACAAATATGGAGATGAACTTAACAACCCAACTCTGTTTAAACTCCTTGTACAAGCGTTCAAACTCGTAAGCGAAACCACGGAGAATTTGTTGTCAAAGGTGTTGTAATATGGACATAATTCAAATTTAAATATTTGGAACTGGGTTATTTTTGAGATTGAAAAAATGAACTTGCCCAGCATAGCTGAGAAGCAAAATAGCTTACTCTAGACCAACAAAAGGTAAAACGCAATGCACAATGCCCATTGCGCATTGCGACACAATGCGTGGGCCTTTTCATAAATATGCACTTGAACCAAACCAAAATTGTGTTGGGGTTATTTTTAAATGAATACGCCGTGTCTAGTCTAATTTGGTCTATGATTTTATCAGTACATAAAACAGTCAGTACATGTAAATGACAGCCTGTAGGCCAAAATATCCCCATTTGTGCCCTATTCTACAATGGAAAGTTAAGGTTGGTATATAAACTAATAATAAAACACAGTTTTATCAATAAAAACTACTATCACAGGTATTTATTACAACGAATCAAATCATTATGCTTATATTCAAACAAAAAAATCATCTTCTTAAAAATCAACTTATATATGTTTTATTTAAATAATATACTATTTGTTCAACATTAATTTCTTATTCATAGGGCAAACATTAAAAGTAATCATGCTTTTAATTACTAGCTATAATTTTAGAGTAATATAAACAGACATCAACTTTGTGCACAGAAAATACTGACTTTTTGCACTTATAGCACACTGATTTCGGCATTCTATTTTTTTAGCAGCAAACAGCTCAGTATTTATGTTATTTTGGGCTCTGGTTCTCGTGCCTGAAGTTTATTACCTGAATCAGTAGGATTTGCGAGAATTTGGCTTATATTTTGTCTATATAAGTCGGAGTTTCAAGTTTCACATCCATCCAAGGCTTGACCGAATCTGTGCTGAGTTGTTTAATGAATTACTTTTAATCCAAATTTTTACATGTTTGAAAATTTTTATACTATTTGGAAAGAATTTTGAAAATTCTTGCCTCAAAATACATACCTAAAGTTACGTTGATTAAATAAAACGAAAATAAGCTTAAAACGAAAATTTTGCTAGTTTCTAGTCGTGCTATTATTACGGAGATTATGGGTTCGGTTTCCGTCAAAAAAAGACATCAGTTTAGGTAGCGTAAAATGTGGTTAATCGTATCGTTTTTCAATTTTGAAACTAAAATAATTAATAATCATTAAAAATTGTAAACAACCGTCTTTTAAATATTTTCTCCTTCTGTTATTCACAGATTCCCAGTTCTATTCCTTTCACTTTTTCATCTATTGTTCTGCCGATTTGGGTTTGCCCCTCCCCACGCCCTCAAAGTTCTCTGTCATTTTTAATCTGTATTTGAATTAAGTGTACGACTCATCCTGACGAAGAGAACGTTATTCTCAAAACATATATTGAGTGGAAGGGGGTGCATGGACCAAATCTTCTCATTGCGTATGCTTACTAAGAAGTTTCAGGCAAAAAAATCAGAAATTTTTCTGTGCCTTTGTAGATCTACAAAAATCATATGACCGAGTCGACAGGAAAAAAGCTATGGAAGGTGTTGACAACTATTAACATTCCTTTAACCTTGTCCTTGCAATTTTTCCCATCCTATTTTACCTACCTGTCATTATTTATTATTATTATATTATTTATTCATCATTATTTTCTTATTTGTACCTAAGGGAACTTATTCCCAGCCTAAGTTTCCCATTTGGTTCAGCATGAAACTAAAGAAGTTGATAATCGAGAAAAAGAAAATACACAAATTATTCAAATGTTCGAACAACTTGGCGCATTACCATAAATTTTCTCAGCTAAGAGAACTATCCAAAATCGAATCTGTTAGGTACCACAAATCCTACATCGAACTCACTGAGACACAATTAAATCTTAACCCTAAACAATTCTGGAAATTTGTTAAACAAAAAAGTACTAATGATAATGATCTCCCTCCAAGTATGTTCTTTCATGAAAATCATGCTACCAACGGTCTCGACATTGCTAACCTTTTCGCTGAACACTTCTCCTCCGTCTATTCTGATACCTCGTGCTCTATCCCCCCACTCAACTATACTAATACTATTGATTTAAATAATTGCCAAATCACACTTATAGATGTCTTTAACTCCTTAAAAATCTCCCCAGCAAAACAAGCACTGGTCCTGATGATATTCCAGAAATATTACTGAAAGAATGTAAATTTACTATATCTCAGCCAATTTGTTTGTTATATAACTTGTCAATATCATCTGCCACTTTTCCAGACTCCTGAAAAGTTTCTTATATCAGACCTATTTTCAAATCAGGCAATAAGTCGAACGTAGAAAACTATAGACCCATATCGATATTATCCCATATTCCTAAAATATTTGAGTCAATAATCACGAAGAAAATCACACCTATCTTTAAAAATGTACTGATCGAGGAACAGCATGGATTTAGATCTGCTAAATCTACTACTACTAACTTACTATCCTTTACCAATTCCATCGTCAATGGTCTAGAAGATAACTCACAAATAGATGTTCTAAATACCGACTTCTCTAAAGCTTTCGACAAAGTAAACCACTCAATCCTTATGGCCAAACTATATGCTATCGGTATTAGAAACCCCTTGCTATCATTCTTTAATTCTTATTTAAGCAATAGAAAACAAAGAGTTAAATTAAACAACTTTGAGTCTACTATTATTGAAGTAACCGTCCGGCGTACCTCAAGGAGCACATCTAGCACCGCTTCTTTTTAACTTGTTTATAAACGACATTATTAGTATTTTTTCTCATACACGCTTTTGGCTTTTTGCGGACGACAATAAGATTCTAAAGATAATAAAAAATCACGATGACTGTCTTCTTTTCCAATCGAATATCGACTCTTTCAATGATTGGTGTAAAATTAATTGCTTGAAACTAAATGTCGATAAATGCAAAATTATGTCCTTCTATAGATCAAAAAAACCGATTGTCTTCGAATACAAACTTAATAATATTTGCTTAACAACTGTTACATCTATTAAAGACCTTGGTGTCTCTCTTGATAGCAAGCTTTCTTTTCGGGATCACATAACTGCAATCGTTAATAAATCGCTCAAACTACTTGGTTTCATCACTAGAATCACTTCGGACTTCAAAAACGTAAATACCCTTAGAACTCTTTACTGCTCCTTGGTTTGCCCCCATCTTGAATATGCTTGTGTTATTTGGTCTCCTTTTTATGCTGTCCACATTCGACGCATTGAATCTGTTCAACATCGGTTCTTAAGAGGGATTGCTAGGAGGCTAGGTTTAGAAAAAGGCAAATACTCATATGATGAAATTGAACGAACTCTAAACCTCTCTCCTTTGGAAGTCCGTCGGGAAAGAAATGACCTCATTTGCTTCTTCAAAATTATAAATGGTATTATTGATTCACCTACGCTACTGCAACTCATTCCCTTCAATATCCCCTCGCAAAGACTCAGAAATAATGAACTGCTCTTCCTCAACCATCATTCGACAAATTATGGATATTATTCACCATTGTCCAGAATGTGTAGACTGGTCAACTCAAGTCAAAACCTTAACTTTTTTGGGATAAGTCTAAATGATTTTTGCCAGTCGCTAAACAAGTGACGGAATATTAAGTGTCCTGTGGTCCTGACCCACGGCGTATTCTTGACTTGATTCGACTTGTCACTTTATTTTCTAATATTATATCTACCATATGTCTTTGCTTTCATGTACCTTTGTCTACTCCTATATTTTTCATTTTACTTTATTCGTGTTATTATTTTGTAATTTGGACGATGTCCGTTAATAAATAAAAAAATAAATTATCTGACTATACCCACGTGATTGTGTGACATTCTACAACAATAAAAGTGACTGTCAAATTAGTTTATTGATGGAGCCTGTTTGTTAAAGGTGCTGTTATTGATATCAACTCAGGGTAGAGCGCCTGTGCAGTGAATATTTCGGTTCCCTCAGTGTCTTTAGTATCTAACCTGGATGTTATGGAAGCTTGTGCATGAAATGAAGGATGACAGTAGACTGAATGCTGTAGAAATTAGATTCCTGAGGCGTATGTGTGGTAAAACCATGTATAATTGTTTGAGAAATGTGGAGATCCGCAAAAAGTGTAAGCGTAGTGAGCAAGATCAAGAAAGGGATATTTAGATGGTTTGGGCATGTTGAGCGAATGAGCGAAGAAAGGAGTGTAAGAAGAATATACGATGCAAATGTGAATGGTAGCAGAAGTCGGGGACACCCGAGGAAGACATGGCACGAAGTGAATCAGTTACTCGAGTCGGGCTATGTCAAGAATCTGAATAATAGAATAGTATGTATGAGAAGATGTATGAATGTGAATGAGGCAAGGATTATGTGCCAAGACCAAGTTTTTTGGCGGTCCGTCCTCTCTGCCTACCCCTGCGGAGAAACGGCGTGATGGTTAGTTAGTTAAGTTAAAGTGGTGTAAACTAAGGACGGGTTGTTTGGAGAATTTGAAGAATTCTTCAAATTTCGAAGTTAATTTTCAAGTTCTGTGAAAGTTCTTTTTAAGTTGTGTTATTATTGTAGTTATTTCAAACAACTAGCCTGTAATAATATAATAACAGAATTTGAATAGGACTTTCACAGAATCCGAAAATGAATGTTGAAATTTTATGAATTGTTCAAATTCTCAGAAACAACCCGTCTTAAGTGATTTCATTATAATTCAAACATTTCTGTAAATTTATCTCTTCAGTACAAATAAGTCTTTCTAACAAACGAAAAAATATTATCATTTTCTTCGTGTCATCTCTTGTCGTCTTTAAGAAAGGTGTTTTATTTTGGTGTCGAAAATAATAATTAAGAAATTAATAATTCTACCCTGTTCATTGTTTTGAGAGTAACTTAAAAATAAAAGTATAAAATTAACTTTAATTGGTATTGGAATTTAGTAGACTGCAGACATTCATCACAAGAATTGAAAAATCAATAAATATTCCTGATACAACTTGGGTGAAGTACCTTTTTACACAGCTAACGCCAAGATGCAACTGGTATACCTTTTGACAATATTTTGACATATTCATATTTATATGAAAAATATCAGATTATCAGGTCACTCCTAAAATTATTTTCCTCAGGACCTCAGAACCTCAACGTGCAAATAATACCTATACTATTTTGATATATTATTTATTTTCCGACATTATTTCCGGGTTAAATCTTCCCACGGGAAAAACTAAACCATTCCACACACTTTTCCATAAATGATCATTTAGTCAATCCACATTATGCAAGTGCATTATACAAGCATAATAAATACAAAAAAAATACAAGAACAACACGTCAAATCGCCAGAGATCTAATGGGCAAATAATTCACCGACTCCAGATATATTCATATCAGAGGGTTCGGCTTGGTAGAACTTTTAATTGGACCTATAAATCCTACTGATCCCTCAATATAAATATTTAAAAAATCTTTCGTAATCCTACATGTATTTAAAATGATTTTTGCATTTTTGTATATAAATTCTTTGACAGATCTAATACGCCTAAATTTTGAATGAGAGAGCTATGTATAATGCCAGTAGCCGAAATAACAAATGGTAATATTTTTATAGTCTGAGAATGCCAAATTCTTTTAATCCCATTTCTTAAATCTGTGTATTTTCTTATTTTTGAATATTACAGGAATTTTGAATAGCGACATCAGTGAAATAATTTTATTTATTTTTATAATTTTGTTATGTAAAACTATATCAGGTATATTATGACTAATCGTTCGGTCTGTTAGTATAGTTTTATCATAATATATTTTATAATATTCACGTTCTTAAAATGAATTTGGTTCGTATTCATAATATAGTATTATATTACGGCAGTCAATCAAGTTATGTTTAATTACCAAGCTTTGGTGAATTATTTTTAAAACCTGTTTATAGGTACCTAAATGTATACTCGGACGGCGCTAATACAGAACATCCCGATATAATATGTTCTATAGTTTCCGGAAAAGCCAAACACTTTCTACATAAATCATCATTTGATTTGTAACTTTGATTACATGCTTCCTATAATTTTTCGTTATTTACTGTTTTAAAAAAATAGTATTATTATTTTTTACTGTAATATAAGGAATAAAGATACATAAATAATTAACAATGTTACATTTTAGATCATCATTGGTTATGTATTTAATTTAAGTATAATACATAATGGTAATTAAAAAAATTATGAACAAATATACTTTTACAAACATTAATTATCTTCCCAAAACATAACAATATTTTTGCAAGACAGTTTATTGAGTGTCATTACGTTTTGCAAGTTCTCGGAATACTTATAAAGATGTGCATTACGCCACTATATAATTTCAGAATAAATGTTTAAAACGAACAAGAAAAATTGATGGTTTTGAAATAAATTTTTAAATAAGATTTTTATGATATTTTATAGGAATAAAGGGTCGAAATTCATTTTTTAGTTGTGTGAACTTTATGTACCTATTCATATTGGAAAAAGTCGGATTGACTAAAAGTATCGTGACACCAAATTCTCACGAATCAATCTTTATTTACCTCATTTTATTTTTATTCAATATCAATTACGAATTTTCATGTTATTTATTACACTTGTATATGAGACGACTAAAAAATGTAAATCGGAAGTGTTTTCTATTGATCGTATTCGTATGTCAATCTGTCAAACTGTGAAAGACATATACTAGTATAGTCGCATTTTTACTTATTTTCTAGCAATAATCACAATCTGCTAAAATGATAGATATCAAATGAAAACAATATCTACAATGGATGTGACGTGCGCATGTATTCTGTGTGTTTCAAATGCATAACATATCCGAAAACAGCGACAACAGATAAAAGGCAGTCTACATAAAAAGGTCTATCTAAAATGCGGTCTATCTAAAATGCGGTCTACATAGAAGGCGGTCTGTGGCAGGACCGGGCACACTAGTATACATATTTATATACATGGTGTCCGGAAACTCCTAGTACAAGCGGGAAACTGGTGAATCTACATCACATTTGGAGTCGATTTTGTAGTATAATTTTTTTTGATTTGAGCTTTCGTTTTCGAGTAAATCGAGTCAGAAGTTGATTTTTTTTTATCAAATTCTTATAAATTATTAGTGAAGATCAAAGTACCCAACTAATTAAAACTATTTAAAAATTTAAAAGTAAAACAAATAGTGAAGAAAAAATTTGAACCCTGAAATAGCCGAAAAATATATTTTTTTGTTTTTTTTTTTTTATAAAAATGCTCAAATCAAAAAACTTTATGTTTATTTGGGTTCCCCGTGTGGTATACATTCTCCAGTTTCCGGCTTGTACTACGAGTTTCCGGACACCATGTATATATATAAATACAACAACCCACAGTTCACCTCGGAATACCTAGTGACTAGGAATGTGAATAAACTACTATTATACTTTTGACATATTTAAATAGTCATAAACAAAAAACAATTATTTTACAAGCAAAAATTATTAGCCTGAAACACTAATTCACATTGAAAAATTTCCTGATAAAAGATACATGACGCCAACGGGACTCGAACCCGTGTCCCTTCGATTTCCGATCGACAGCTCTGACCACTGAGCTATGGCGGCTTATCTTTTATCCGCGAAATAATTCAATATGTACAAGTGTTTCATTCAACAATTACTACTTGCTACATTTTTTCACCTGAAAACAACCAACTTTATTTTAATTATTCAATAATTATTGCTTGTAAAATAATTGTTACCCTTTGTGCTATGCATAAAAAATCTTGTCTTAAGCATTAGTTTACCAAAAAAAAATAATAAATAAACAAAAAAATTAAATCAAGTAATGAGAAATGTGGGAAAAAATTGATTTATACTTCGGGGGGAGGTTCTATATGATTTTAGAACTAAAAAATATGTAAAACCTTTTTCGAAATTGCAATATTTTAAGCAATTTTTTAGGTAAAAAAGTTGAATTGTCTTTAAATAAATATTCTTCTATGGACATTTTTTGGATGGGTAAATAAACATTGTAATTTCCAAGAAGTTTTTTTTATTTTTTTTTACTTCTACCAACAAGTCGAAAATCACCTCCCGAAGTAATCGCACTTACCCCGGACACCCTGTACTTTCAAAGCCACAACAAACTGTAATGAAAAATAGATTTGAAATACTTTTTTTAAATTTTAGGTGTTACTGCTGACAGCCACAGCATTTTTAGGAGGGTTCGATAAACAGTGAGTGACAAGTAGTTTTATCATCTTGTGTATTAAAATCTAATAATTTATTATTACCGGGAAAATTGATCAATCTCTGTATTGGAAAAGAATATATAATTTAAAACCATTAAAAATAAAAAAAACGTTTAAAAATAAAAGTAAAATGTTTTGAAAAAGTGTGTCTGCATTAAAATACAACATAATACTGTTTTAAATAAAAAAAATATGATATTTATTTGTTTATCTCATCTGATCGCCTTATTTCTATCAACAATCGAAAATTTCATATCGCCGCTCAATCTTAATCTGAATCCAGATTTCAATAAATTCAAAGATTTTGCTGATTATCACTATTTCTTTCTTATGTTACAGACAAGACCGTATTCCACATCTTACTGCATTCAACAATTACAATAAGGCAAACTTTAATCAGTGGTATGGTCCAGTTAATTCCATGGACCAGAGACTATACAATTTCCGTAGTTTAGATATTGATCAATATGAAATATTCCCAGATGTAACTAATGAATCAAAGCAACTGGACCTTGGCGATGAATACACAAACTCAATAATAAAAGCCCTATTGGAATTATCAGACTTACCAGAGCCCAAAGATGACCAAACTAATGAAAAATACATTAGGGGACCATTTTACCACCCTAAATATACACATAGATTCATAATATTTAGAAGTAAGAATCAAAAATACAAAACCCAGGTACTTGGAGATGGAACAGCGAATGCATCAGCAAGGAATAAAAGGTTTACAAAAGATGATGTCGCTGAGGAAGAAGATGTAGGCGACGAAGAAGAAGATGCGAAGAAGGGTGGGTCAAAAACAGGAGGAAAAGATACGACTAAAGGAGATGGTGGAAGGATTGTAGGTGGAACATCGTCACTCCAGCATGCGAATGTGAACTATAAGTTCAGGAGTGCTCTCCCTGGTAGAGTGAAGAGATTTACAGAGGATGATGTAGGCGACGAAGAAGAAGATGCCAAGAAGGGTGGAACAAAAACAGGAGGAAAAGACACGACTAAAGGAGATGGTGGAAGAATTGTAGGTGGAACATCGTCACTCCAGCATGCGAATGTGAACTATAAGTTCAGGAGTGCTATCCCCGGTAGAATGAAGAGATTTGCAGAGGATGATGTAGGCGACGAAGAAGAAGATGCCAAGAAGGGTGGGTCAAAAACAGGAGGAAAAGACACGACTAAAGGAGATGGTGGAAGAATTGTAGGTGGAACATCGTCACTCCAGCATGCGAATGTGAACTATAAGTTCAGGAGTGCTATCCCCGGTAGAATGAAGAGATTTGCAGAGGATGATGTAGGCGACGAAGAAGAAGATGCCAAGAAGGGTGGAACAAAAACAGGAGGAAAAGACACGACTAAAGGAGATGGTGGAAGAATTGTAGGTGGAACATCGTCACTCCAGCATGCGAATGTGAACTATAAGTTCAGGAGTGCTATCCCCGGTAGAATGAAGAGATTTGCAGAGGATGATGTAGGCGACGAAGAAGAAGATGCCAAAAAGGGTGGGTCAAAAACAGGAGGAAAAGATACGACTAAAGGAGATGGTGGAAGGATTGTAGGAGGAACATCGTCACTCCAGCATGCGAATGTGAACTATAAGTTCAGGAGTGCTCTCCCTGGTAGAGTGAAGAGGTTTTTACATTTTGATTCTGGAAATGGAAAACAGGAACTTAAGAAAGTCAGATCGAAGACAGGAGGAAAAAATCTGACCAAGAGAGGTGTTGAAAGAATTGTTGGGGGTATTTCCTCGCTAATACACTCCAATGTTAACCATAAGTTTAGCAGTGTTTTTCCGGAATAACGCCATTGTCATTGTTACTACAGATATAAAATCATGTGGAGAATTTACTAAGGTATATTTTGTGTTGAGTGTACATTCGTTAGTTTTATGCTTCCTCACTTATTACACTGAAGCATAGTTTGTTAAAATATTATGTATTTGTCAAACTTATCGGTAATAAATTAATATTGCAAGATTTTTTTCGTAAGTATATTATTGTTTAATATCTGTATTACATTATTTTAAAAAATAAATTTATAATTTGGGGCATTTATTTTTCTTTTATTATTTTAGGTATGTAGATTTTGGAGATCCCTGAGGTTAATGTGTGGTAAAATTTTGTATGACCGAGCTAAAATTATTGAAGACATCCGGAAATCCGGAAAAGAGTCAGAATAATGGAAGAGTCTGCATGAGACGAGATATGAATGCGAACGAAACAAAGAGTTTGTCTCGAGACAAAGTCGGTGGCAATTTGTCCTCTCTGCCTATTCCTGCGTTAGTTGGGAATGTAGTATCTACAATGCTATAAAAGCATTCAACAGGGTAATACTTGAAAATAAAATTGAAGAAAATAAAAATAAATTCAGACACAAAATTACAAAATGGATTTAAGAACGAAAAAGACAATATACCTAACCAAAATTTCATAACATAACATAATAAAACCTACACGTAACCACACAAAAACAATATAAAACACACATCTTTCACAAACACACAAGATTATTTATATTTCTACTTAAATGTACTGTGTATATTATTTTTTTATATTATAAAATGAAGGCCTCATTACGGGTAAGCCACCCAGTGAGGCCAACATTACTGGATAACTATGAAATGTAAAAAAATATTGTACCAAAATAATAAAAAAAAAAAATAAAAAAATGGTACTCTTATTTGGATACTGATTTCCTTCAGGTTTTCACAATTTTAGAAGATTATTCAGTAATGACAAAAAGTGCATTAAAATAATAACAGTTACGTATGTACAACCTTTTTAATAATTTTATTTTATAATGGAAAATTGTACTAATGCCATCTTGCGGAATAAAGATGAAGCACAATGCGAAAATGCACGCTGTTTTGGCCATCTATCGTTATCATAAAGAACTTATTAACAACAGCCTGTAGTATCTCTCTATTTTAATTCACGTGTATAATAACTTTTCCATTTTTTTCATAGATGGCAGTATAGAGAGGTTTTTAAAACATGAATTATGTTCTTCCATTTGATGCAATTGTATTCCATCAAAAAATTGACTAAATTATTTATATTTGGGATATTATTTCTTAATCATTCGTACCGACCAGGATAGCTAATAATTAACAAACTTATAAGTATTAATGAATTAACTTACCCAGTAAATCATAAATAAGAAGGAACCGCCAAAAAACTCAGTCTTGGCACACAGACCTTGCTTCTGTTATTCTGACTCTTGACATGACCCGGCTCAAGCATATGGTTCACTTGATCATGCCATTTCTTATTTGGACGTCACTATTCACATTAGCCATATTATATTCTCATTACACTTCTTCATTCGTTCATTCGCTCCACACACTCAAATCATCTAAGGACGGGTTGTTTCACAGATATTCAAATGTAACATGGTCATCAAATGATCATTCAGCGCCATTTTGTATTTATGGCGTTGAAAGGTCCCCGTTAAATGCCGTTCCAGCTTTGAACGAATTGTGATCAGCAGAAGATAGCTTTTATGTTGTTTGTCAACTTATTACAGTTTGATATAGAGCTGAAACGTTTCTAGAATGGCTTTCAAATGCCAAAACAATAAAATGGCACAGAATGGAAATTTATAGGTAAGTTAGACATATTTGTTAACGTGCACCTGCCATGATTTCAATTAAAAGGAGTTGTATAAATGATTTTTTTTTTAATTTATGAACTAAAAAAACCACTGCTTCTGTGTAAGCTGTTGGTACCAATTATTATTTGTATTTGTATAACTTATATTGTAGGTATTTTTACATATATTATTATACAGTAAAATATTCGTGTCAACTGACTAATTAAATTACCATTAATTACCATGTAGTTTCATCCCAAAATAAGCATAACATAAAAAAAATGTTTTAAGGCGATGCCATACGTAGTAATGCAAAATCATGTGTTTTTGGTTTGAAAATTTGGTCGCCTAGAAATGTTTCAGATGCTTTAATTAAATACTGCGAGTAGAATACATCTTGGCCTTTGAAATAATCGAGTATTTTTTAGATAAGTCTTTTTATAAGCCCAGAAAAAAATAATGTAAAGGCCTATGAAAACTGCTTTAAAGTTCAAAATCTCCTACTTACGAACCCATTTTCAGTTATGATTTTATTGTATAATGTGGAAAATTAAGTTATTTATAAAATGATTAAAAAATTAAATATTTATGCCTGAACATCCACAAAATAAAATAAAAGGCACTTTTTGTCCATGTTTTTTTCTTGCATAAATAAATACAGGCGGATGGTGTTGAGCGGGAATTTAAACCTTATCGCCATCTACGAAGGGTAGTTATTGATAGCTGCTCAATTTAAATTAAATTATCAAATTATCTCAAATAAGATTTGTGCCTTGCCTTTTTTAAATTGAATTAATTTCATGTAAAACACGATTTGTAGCAGTCCCACAAGAATTTTAATTGTTGTATGGAGGGAATTTAAAATGTCACACCTCAGAAAAAACCTTTACATCCAGACGGTTAATTTCAATAAATGGTTTCAAAAATTATCATCACTTTTTTGTAAATTACCAATTCAATTGTTGCTCTATTTAACGGCGAAAAAAAATTACCGAAAAATTGTGGGCGTACTTCGCTATCCAAAAGTCTGACAATTCTTTTTGCTTAAATTTCAAATACAGAAATTCGTTTCTAATGATGATTCATTATGAAACTTTCATTACAAAAGAATCAAATGGAATGGCGCGTATACGATGTCAGGCAGGGCAAGAGATACAGAATGCGTGCTAAATGGGCTAGACCCATAGAAAAAATAACACAAGTAACCCTTTGTCAGCGTGTTTCTTGATCCAATATATCCAATCCAATCCAATCATTTTACTTTATTGAAATATTTAAAGAAAGATTATGTTTGCCAAACAATGTACATGTTTATAAAACTATTAGCACACACGAAGATGTGAGCTAACTTAAGATTAATAAATAAAAATAAATAAATAAAAGTCTGACTATTCTTTGCTTAAATTTAATTAGCAGGACTGTGTTTCAGCATCATTGATATCGATGTACGATGTATACGATCGGTTATACGTCTAAATGGTTAGCGGGGACATTGGTTTCCATTCAAATCTATAATATGGAAGACACTTCTATTGTTCGTCATTATTCTATTGCCAAAATCAAAAGGTACGAAGTCAGTGGAAAATTCGGTTTACATTCAAATCTACATGGAAGGCATCTAGCGTGTATAATAATAAAAAAAAAACAATACAATATTTACGATACAATACGAATATAATATTTACCTACTACCCTCATGATACCCCCGGTAAAAGAATACTGTTTAGAATCGAAACTTTGCCTTACAATCAGACGTGTGCCCGGCATTTCTCGACTCTTTACTACTTTTTATAAATATAATATGTATGTATTATATATATAAACCTTTCAATAGAAATTCTAAGTGAAAGTGAAAACCCTTTCAAAATCCGTTGCGTAGTTTAGAAGAACTAAGCGCACAGACAGTCGCGGATAGCGACTTTATTTTAGCATAATAGAAATTATGATACTAGCTGAAAGCACTATTATTTACATATTATAATATACTAGCTAACATACAATACAATAATATAATATACACCCGACGTTGCTCGGGGACTTATACATTGTTTGGGGTAAAGTTTTGAGGTTATAAGGCCTATTTTAGAAATACTCGTACATTTCTGTTAGTACATTATTTGGATGACCATCGTAAAGTTTAGCCAGCGTTACGTTTTGACGACTACATTATAAAACATCAATTTTTCTCTACTTTCTATAAATATAGTGAGCATGTGTTTTATATATAAACCTTCCGAAAGAAATTCTCTAAATGATAGTGAAAATCCTGTCACAATCCGTTGCGTAGTTTAGAAGAACCAAGCGCACAAACAGACAGACGCGGATAGCGACTTTGTTTTAAATGTACTAATTAGAGATGCACTAGCCGTGTTTAGTGACCGGATCTGAAAAGCCAGGTACTTTACGACCTTCCTACTTCCCATCTCCATTCATTCCCACTCCTGTCGTCTCACAATATATCCCGATTGGGGATGCAATAGTACCACTGGCTCCGGAAAATTTTAACTCATGGGCGGTGTTAACACAAAAATAAATATTTCAGAAAAAGTAAAAGATACAGAATACTATTATTGCAGGATAATTAATTGGTTTTTCAATTTAAATAAATATATTTAACAAAAAAAAACTTATTTATTTTGTACAGACAGCATTGATGACAATTTTATTTAATTAAAATTAATTTGACTAATTAATTTTGGTATAAATCCGGTAATTGTTAAGGAAGCTAAAAGTCTTGCAGTTTTTCGTGGATTATGTCTCAATGTTGTGAAATCAAAATTTTAGTATGTAAGAAGTAAATAATATTGTAGTAGTCATAGTAAATAATATATTAGGTATAAGATGTAAACTCTTATAACTAAATAAAATATACATTAAAAAAAAAAATACAAACGTCTAATAAAATATGAAATAATTGATAATTTATTCGTAGACTTTAATTGCAAAACTCAACCTATGCAAATGGTACCCGACCAACCTCCATACAAAACTTGCACAAGTGAATTTTTCAAACACAAATAACTTGATTTTATTGTGAAACTAAATCCGTTCGATATCGAATTAATGATAAAACCACCACGCGACAGAAAGACCAGCCAAAACTATGCTCATATTTTAATATGCAAGTGTTTGATAAAACTTTTCGATTCGTGAGTCTATTTTATATGTATTGTTTATTTATTTATTCAACTCGTGCGGATTGTTTCAAAGTTGTTTGGGTAAATTGAGTATTGGAGTCAGTAGTTTGAAGATTGTTCGGTTGGTGGTAGTGTGCAGTTGATTTCTGTTTTGATGTGTTTTTCAAAATCATTCTTATTTACGAACACATCTGTCAGATTACTGCTGTCACAAAACATTTTCACTCAGTAATACATCATAAAAACGAACTGTGCTAAACAAAATTGTTAATAATCTTTGAGATAACAACATTTTTGTATTGTTTATGTTTTTATTGATAAATGGATTGGATTCAAATACAATTTATTGATAATAAATAACAATTTATGTGTTCTGTAAAAATAAGTGAAAAAGCGTGTGTTTTTATTAGCAAATAAAACAATAAAATATAGTTTAACATATTTTCAAAAAAATAAATAGTGAATATTTATAAAAGTTTTTGATTCTTAACAAAATTGTTATGTGATATTTAAAATGACTCTTTTAAAAAATAAACTCTAAAATTAGTTAAAAGTGTTTTTGAATATAAAGATAATACATTGTTAAATGTGTAATAGTGCTACTAATAAAGCCAAGACTGAATTTTATGGATACTATACCCCGGATTTGCTCTAACATAGGTGAGATATTTTTAAACCTTGTTTATTGTAAGGGGAAGACTATTATAAGGCGAACCTCGGTATAACGTTTACACTAATATAACGACACATTATTATTAGATGTGCTACAATTTAATAATTTCAAATGTTTTTTTTATTACAACTTATTATTAGAGGTGCAATAATTATTACAACCGTAAACTAGGTTAACGTACATCGATTTACTAAGCAAGAGTATTTTCAGCAAACAATTAGTAAATAAGTCTATATTTTAACCCTACGGTTCAAATCTATTGCACTTCGTTATTTTATGTATTTATTTTAATTACAATATTTAACCTTTTCCTTCCGAATGATTGTTTTTTTAATCGATGGTTAAGGTTAACAGATTACATTACTTGTACTAGTTCCTGTGTAATTGTGTGGTGTTCATAAGAAAAACGTCACTGAAAACACTTCAAAACTTCTAACTAATTTGGTTCAACATTTGTTTATAAATTTAATATTCCTTACAATTCGAGTTCAAGAAATCTGTTGCAGAGCGATCAGCTCCTTTAAGACTCCACATTCTCAATTTCTATCGAAATATAAAACTGGACAACAATTCTCTTGTACACTTTTAAGTAACTAAATCACTAGTTTGATTAATCTTTATAACTAATTGGTGTTCATTATTAATACCAAAAAATATGCTTTAGATAGATTGAAGGTTTTTCTATCGTTTCGCTTGAGTAGAATACAAATAAAAAAATAAATTATTCAATAAAAAATATAAATGTAATCTATGATTTTTTTCAATATAAATGTATGAACGCGTAAAGGAAACAACTTTTCAAAAACACAGTATTATATCTAAGATTATCTGTGACATTTTCACTCGATTAACTTTTTTACTTTCTTATAAAATTATTTACAAAATAAATAAAAACCAGTTTTGTGCTTGAAATTAAACGTTTCTAGACTCCGTTTGCCAAGTGATTTTAATGCCTATTACCTACAATATAAGGTATACCAAGAAAATATACAAATTTGGCTTGTAGCTTCCTCTTAACATGTGTATTAAAAACAACATAAACCTAAAAAGAAGTATGCGATGTACTTGTAGGAAGGTATAGAGACAAGATTTAAAAAGACAAGAAATAATAAAAAGTTAATAACGAGCAAATAGGTCTGAAATTAGTTGCCTTTTGAAACCAACACAATTATTAACACCAAACATATCAATACGTTAACAGCGTTTGTTTGCAAGGCGATGAATGTGATATATCCCATTTTTATTTTAATGCGTTGACTTTTCCACACGTCTAGGTTTATTTTTTCATTTTGTTTTTTTTTAAATTATTTTATTTCTTGCTAGGGCAATCCCGATGAGTTACAAAACTCATTTTAGGACGGGAGCATATTACAATACATTGGTCGGAAAATAATACAAAAGAAGAATACATACAGAAGTCAGTACATACAATTTTAAATTGGCATCAAAATACAATACAAAAAAATAAGAGTAACCATAAAAAGGAACAATCAAAGATATACAAATATGGATTAACTGATTTTCATTTTTAAAAATATTTCTTCAAACCATCATTTTAATTTTTTTTGTATTTTTCTCAATGGTTTTGTACATTTCTGGAAGCGAATTATGAAGTGTGTAGGCAATGTAGTTTGAAGATATTATTCCATATTTGTAGTGTATGTTTGAGGAATGTGGAATTTATTGTTATAAAAAGAATTATAAGTTATAAAAAAATTTTGAATAACTTATTGTGTAAAACCTCAAATTGTAATATTTAATTTTTGAAGACAATATTAACGGTTCTCAAACTTAAATTGTGAAAGAGAAAAATATATTGGCAAATATAATGCCAAGTACACGAAATGTAATAAAATGTGGATAGACAGTATTATTGCGCCGAAGACGTATAATTTCGCACAGACGAGACTAATTATATTGAAACACTTTATTTCGCATATTCATGTTCACCTTGCGATATAAAATTTAATTGTCGTTATAACGGGGTTAGCGGGTAGTAGCCTCAGCGCAGAGCTCAAGTGCAACGGTCGCGGGAGCAGAAAATAATTGCCCGCTCTTGTGCTGTTATTTTTATACTACCTCTTAACCCGGAATAGTTCGGGATAAATTTAATATTCCTTATGTATTTATTTATTTTTGATTATCACTTTTTGTCAGTTAGATAACAATAAGTAACAACTATTTCAGTAACCGGAAATTAAAAATAATGCGTATTAATAACTATTTTAACACATAATTTAACATCTATTCTTCGCGTTATGTTTTTTAAATTTAATATAAATTTAGTTTTTTTTTATATATATATAAATTTTACACATTTCAATTTTTGTGATTTTCTCAACCACCATTAAGGCGAAGCTTAATGCTAAATCACTATTTTGATTAATCTTTATAACGAATTGGTGTACATTATGAATACCAAAAAATATGCTTTAGATAAAATGAAGGTTTTTCTATCGTTTCGCTTGAGTAGAATACAAATAAAAAAATAAATTACTCGATAAAAATATAAATGTATAGAACGCGTAAAGGAAACAACTTTAAAAAAATACAATTTTGTAGCTAAGATTATCTGTGACAGTTTTACTTGATTAACTTTTTTGCTTTCTTATAAAATTAATTAATAAAAACCAGTTTTGTGCTCGAAGTTGAACGTTTCTACACTCCGTTTGTAAAGCGATTTTAATGTCTATTACCTAAAATATAAGGTTTACCAAGAATATACATATTTTTGTCTTGTAGCTTCCTCTTAATACTAGGCTCTAAGGTATTATGGTAATCGTACACGATCTAGATTATAATATATGAGCCAATAAACTATTATTTTGATGAAACAAACAAAATGCGTATTATTATATCAACCATAATTGAAAAAAAAATAAACAGAATGATAAAAGATATTTTAAAGATTTTTTTTTTAAACTTTTGATATTTTAATAGGTTTTTAGGCTAGTTTAATTTTTATTTATTTTGTAATGAAGCCCAAACTATGAAGCTATTTAATGTTCTTAGATTCGTGGTTTAGGTTAAATGAGAGGAGAAAAAATGACCATAAGACTTTGAATTTAAAACAATAAATTTTAATTTGAACGAAATAACTGTTAAACCGTTTCGAAGTGTTGATAAAATGTGTCCTGGGTATTTGTATTTATATATTTTTTATAATATAATTTGTACTCAGTTTAACAATGTTTTGGCCCTTTACATCTATCGCTTCTTCGATGCACTAAAACTAATTATTAATTAAGTATTATTTAATAACGAATTATGAATAAAAAGTAGTGATTATGTATAAAAAGTAGAATTATGTATAAAAAGTAGAATTATGTATAAAAAGTAGAATTATGTATAAAAAGTAGGTACTTATTTTGTATAAAAATGAATTTCATTTCTGTAAGCTGTAAATAATTTTTATTATTTATTCATTTAGACTTTTAGAAGAAATCAACATCCCTTTTAAATTTGTAAATCATATATGTTTATCCGATACACTATCTAGGTTGTAATCCAATTCTTTACAACAGTGTGATCATTAAAAAAAAATTGCAAGATAACATTATTAGGTCCCATTGATCGAGTGGATAAAGATGTTGTCCCAGTAAGACAAAGATCCTAGGTTCGATTCCCAATTGAGACCGTTATCGTTTTATTGTCTGATTCTAGATTTTTTAGTATTATTTTCTTCTTCAATGATAATTTTTATTCCATTTGTTTTTTTTCACTTGTAATTTTCGCCGTGTTAATTTAGCACGTGTAATCTTGACATCCAATATTATGTCATTTTCGCCGGGTTAATTTAGCACGTGTAATCTTGTCATCCAATATTATGTAATTTTCACCGGGTTAATTTAGCACATGTAATCTTGACATCCAATATTATGTAATTTTCGCCGGGATAATTTTGCACGTGAAATCTTGACATTCAAAATATGTCAATTTCGCCAAGTTAATTTAGCACGTATAATCTTGACATCCAATATTATGTTCTTTTCGCCGGGATAATTTAGCCCGTGTAATCTTGACATTCAATAATATGTCATTTTCACCGAGTTAATTTAGCCCCTGTAATCTTGACATCCAATATTTTGTAATTTTCGCCGGGTTAATTTAGCACGTGTAACCTTGACATCCAATATTATGATCCAACAATGTATGTGAATATAAACAAATTATGTACCTACCGGGAGTGTACACAATTTATTACACCTAACAATAATATTTTAAGTTATGCTCTACCTACTTCGCTAATGATAATAAAAATTATCAATATTATTACCTGTTCATAGTAACAAAGTGAATGAATTATTATTTAATTGTAATAATTTAAATAGTATATTTAATTTAATTTTTGTAGTCATTTTTAATTATCCGTTGAGTTGTGTAATATAAATCTCAGCTTCTTTATAAAAAATCGTGTCTGTGATTTACGAAGTTAGAGATTTTTTTAAATGTGAAACAGTACAAGAGTCCCAAATTCTCCCAACTTTCTGAAGCCTATGAGACTATGGCATCCCAAATCGGAGTATGTTATAAGACTGAAGGTAGTGGGAGGGGAAGGAAAAAAGGAAGATGAAGGTGGGGAAGTAACTGGCTATTCAGATATGGTCACCAAACACCCCCATTGCCATTTCAAGTAACTTTTCAATTCTAAATGGTGGTGTTACACCAGGGCTATACTGAGAGCATCTTCCCCTCTGGAACGTGCCGAATATATACTACATATAATTTTAAACAAGTAGATTGTAATATAACACAAATTAATCAAATAAAATTAACGACGGCAATCAGGCATATACACGCGGACTTATACGTATTTCAGAAAATAGATGACGTTACAGCAGTCAATATACGAAATAAATGTCGGTCCTAAAATTCGGGTTGTACCGGGACAGGAGGCTCCTTCCTAGGAGGTGTAATCTTAGCATATCGGAAATATCAATGTAGGTACTTAATATTTTTATTAGTACCTGCAGGTAAAATAATGATGCTGTTTTCAAATTATTGTGTGCGTGTTATTTATTAAAAAATGAATTAAAAATCATAATAATAATAAGGTAGGTACCTACCAATCAATTCAGGTTATTTATATAATTCTGAATAATATCAAGTTATCAACAGATGATCAACCGTAGATAGAAGCAAACACGAAGGATTTGAATGGCATAACTTCTAATATCTTTGCATAAAGTAGACACAAGGAATAATGCATTGAATAATCTACCTTGTTATGCGTTTCTTCTTTGTGGTTTTGTTTACATTATAATTACAATGCATCAATGCAAATTGGACCCACCGACCCATTAAAATCATAGCCGTTCTTTGAACACCTGCAAAATTATTTTTAAAATTCTCCATTGCATTATAATATTACACAACCTCTGAAATTTAGAGTTTTTTTTGTGAAATACCGCACAAGACTCCCAACCGTGTGGAGCCAGTGAGACTATAGCATCCACAATTGTGGTATGTTGTGGGGCTGAAGGTGGTGGGGAGGAGAAATAAATGGGGAAGAGGAAAGTGGAGGAATACCTGATTAGAGTTCAGATCTGACCACCAAACATGGCTAAAGCCATTTAAAGCAACGTTTCAATGCTGAATAGTGATCTTACAATAGAGCGATACTGAGAGTATCTTCCACTCTGGAACGTGCCGAAAATATAATTTATATTTTATTAAATGAATAAATTGTGAAGTAATTCAAATTCATTAAATAAAATTTTACTTATGCACCCCGGGATTTGAACTTGCGACCTTCGGTTTACTGGTCGAGAGCCTTATACCTCGACCACGGAAGCCGTCGTAGGTTGTATAAGGATATTAAAAATCGGCCTTTTGGCTTTTTAGTTAGTACTTTCAACTGGACTACAAAGATTATGATTGTTATTTTACCATTTTTCATTGTTTTCATATTCTTCTGTTGACTGTTGAAAGCAATAAAATTAAATTACGGAGTCAAAAGTAATTATTTATCATTAGACCGTTTAACCAGCGCCCTTGAGATGATTTCTTAGGAAAACAGCGATATATAAAGCAAATATTATTATTAAATATTAGACAAAGAACCAATGTTTTCCACCCCGACATAGATAATGTTCCTATTTAATATGCCTGTAATGAGATGAAACTAGTCAAGTCTAAAAAAAATAAGTGAAAATTACTAACTTGATTATAGAATTTTTTTAATGAGAGACACAAATTTCACGGTTAAAATGTTAGGAATTACCTGACAATATTTGGAAATCCTTTTACTCCTACACAGAGAAAGAGTTCTGATGTAAAATGCTGTTAATTTATTGAAAATCTGATCAATTATTCGTTTTCCTGTTTAAAACGGGACTGCAGGCGTTCAACGAATGAAATGACAGAGTTCCTAACAAATTATCAGTTAAAAACGAATGTTTTATCAGGACGGCGGAACACGTTTTCATTGATATTGAGAAACTAATATTGTCACATTCCATTATGATTTTTTATTATGAAAAGAACACGTGTTCCCGATATATTAAGTACTTTTATTTATGATTGATGGAGGTCCTTTTTAAATTATTTATTGAAATGATGCACTCGTTTGTAGATTTTTAATTGTGGTCATTTTTTGGTAAAAGAACAAACGTAATCCTTTTTTTAGATCAAAAAACGGGTTATGGTATCAGAGAATATGAAGGCCTCCGTGGTCCAGGGGTTAGTCTCTCGACTAGCAAGCTGGAGGTCGCGGGTCCAAATCACGGCGTGCGCAACGAATTTTATGTCATTAATTTGTATTATTTTACAATGTACTCATATAATCCTGTGTTTTACGAGAGCGGACGTGTTTTAACCGCTCCGGTTTGTTTAATCCTTTCAGAAGGTTTCCCTTGTTAAGAGATCGCTGAAAAATGTTCAGCATCCGTGTTTTATATAGTGCTTACCTTCTTATTTCACGAAATGCGCGTAACTTCTACCGTTTAGCCGGAATTATTATAGCATTTTAAACCGATTAAATTTTGAAAGTGAAGCTAGAACAAAGATTCTCAATGCAGTCGAAGATTTTATACCTGTCTCAAGTGTCAAGTGGTGTCGGGATTTACGGGACCTTTTCAACCGAGGATGACTGCCTGGAGGACAGATAAGCCATATTTTGTTTAACGTTTTTGTTTTTGTTTTTATTTTCTGTTTTTGTTTATGTATTTTGTTACAGATGACACACATAAACTTCACTTTGACTTTGGTTCAAGATTTTGCTTATGATAGTCTGCGATAAGCGAGCCCTAAGGGTCTGAGACAGAGGTGTGAAACCGTCGGATCACGACAATAGAAAGAATTTTAATTTTATTTAGGTATTGGAGCCAGGAAGGAGTCTGAAAGGGTCGAGAGGATGCACTAGGTGGCATGAAAGGCTGGGAGGTGACTGGAGAGACTAAGGTAGACTAGGATGAGGTGATTTTGCACAGCGGTGCTGCCAAGGTCTGTTATCTATGTGAGGATGTTGTGTCGGCGCTCTTTATTGGCAGCAGACACATGTCAGCGCTATATTAGCAGCGTACACATGCCTGAACGGATGACGAGCCTCGTGCTGGCACAGTTGGTTGACGGGGTAGTCTCTCTCCCTGCAGCAGCTGGTACAGTTCCTTCGCTACCTAGGACTCTTGCAGCAGAGTCTCCATCTTCTGGCTTCGTCGAGCGTCACAGCGGTGCTGCCAAGGTTTGTTGTCTATGTGAGGATGTTGTGTCAGCGCTCTTTATTGGCAGCAGACACATGTCAGCGCTATATTGGCGGCAGACACATGCCTGAACGGATGACGAACCTCGTGCTGGCACAGTTGGTCTAAATAACAAATGTAGATCCTAGGAAATAAATTGTACAGCGCCCTTGAGGTGATTTTTCACAAAAACGGCGCTCTACAAATTATCCAATTATTATTATTATTATTATTATTGTAAGTGGAAAAAATTGCTTTTGGAATGATGAAGGACTTGGAATGATGGAGGAGGGCTCGCAAAAAATTGAACCTGCGACGTCGTACTGGGAACTAATTGGCCCATCTGTTTATCTCAACAATTAAGCCTATTCCTTACGGAAATATGGTTAGTAATTAATAATTAATAATGAATCTCATACCACGATGCCACGTTTATTCTTCTGAACGTACACGAGGCTTTATCTGCATAATTCTTGCAAACAAATTCTTAAAATTGTTTAATTGTAAACAATAGCACTGGTATAAATGCTAACAATGCAAAATATCTTTTCGATTGCATTGTGTACCCATCTTTATCTTATTATTATGCATCTGCTTACCATTGTTGAATATTAATTTATGCAATTAATTGCATTTGTTTAAACAATTAAACATATGCAACATGATAACACCAATAGGGTCATATTTAAAAAAAAATCTTTTACAAAAAAACTAATTTGATCGGACTCTTGTAGATCGTAGAAGTTATGTCAACATCTAGCAGCATATTCGCACTTTGAAACCATACAACTTGTGAAATACTTAAGAGGTAATATGACACCACTAATTATTTATGTTTTTTTAATGTGTTTTGTTATAAAAAACGTTATATGTATTATGTAAACAAGACACCGGTTTAGTATAATAAATTACCTTACATCCTATGGTTGCTCCCTGAGATGTTATTTCACAAAAAAATCGTAGGTGTTAATAAATTAAGTTTTAATTAATGTAAAATAATTGTTAACACAAAGAAATAAGCCACGATTTCTGAAGTGTGAAATTAGATGAATAACTATTTTTCTTTTCTTTTTATAAATTTATGTTTTTTTTCATATTTTCTTTTCAGACAGGATATTTCTTTCCGTTATTTACCAATAATTATTTTTTTACACTAGCCCCTCACAGAAGGCCGTGAGGAAAATTATTTCCCTAAGGGTTTATGTCATCTTTGAAATAATTATAAGCAATAAATGCCGCCAACGGGAATTGAACTCGTGCCTTCTGATGTCCGTCAGGTGCTCTGAAACCACTGAGCTATGTCGGCTTATTTCCAACATATACTATGATTCAATTTGTACTAGTATCTCAATCAACAATTATTGCTTATTATACTTTTTCCACCTGTAAACAATCAACTTTATCAATCGGGAGATATTTTCATTTTATATTGATATTTCAGGCGATTAATTATTACTTATTTGTTATCCTTTATGATATGCATAAAACCTTGTTCATCATTTAAAAAAAGCAATAATACGTTACTCTCACTGCGGTGCAAGGCGATGCGATGGGTCGATAAAGTACTGCTGGAGAGGTCAAAAGGTCTCCCTCAACCAATGTCTGCCGATCCAGAAAGTGTGCAGAGACCTAGAAAAACTTTACCTCGTAAACCAGGGCACCCCCGCTAAGTCACCAAACGTAGCGAACTACCTGGGGTGCCCTATAGAAGAGGTGTTAGTTATCCCATGAACCTCCAAAATTGACACAACTCTAAGCTGATTTCATAACGCCTGCAGAGCCCAACGTTCAAGAGATATTACTGATTCACACAAACAAACTATGTATTTCAGCTTTATGTCATAAGCACAGAATTTTCCATGGGTCAATCAAACAAGCATTGAGTTCAACCGAAATAAAATGCCAAAAGTCTTCGATGGTCGGAAGGTTGTTTGTGAATATTACAACAGGTATAAAAATGACACATAATGACTTTATAAAACCTCATTAGTTGTTTAAATTATACAAACAGGTTACTTGTAAAACCTTTGTTGATTCAATTCAATACACAACAATATACGATATTATTTCATCGTAATATCTTTTATAGCACGTTAGGTGGTTTATATCTGTAAAACTTATGTTTACTAAATAATACACAACACAATAATACATATATTATACGATATTATTTACAGTGTACACAATATATTTTATTTTATAATACAAAATGCGTACGAGGCTGTGTCTATTATTTGTTGAAACTAGTTTTCTACCTGTGCTGAACTTGTGATTTTGAGGTTACATAATTTTATAAGTTCATACTGGTCTGCCAATTATTGTTTGCGATCATTCTAACAATTGATATCCAATACAAAGCGTATTATCCAATGGCGTGCCGTGGTTTTTTTCTCAAAGGTCGCAATTTTCATGTATTGTTATTAAAGACTTTGGGGGGGGGGGGGGAAATATTATGTAAAATTGCAAAATTGTCTGTATAAAATAGGGTAACTTACGACTGTACCATTGTTTCTCAAACTAGAGGCTGACTAGTTTCATTACACGCTTTGCCCTCGATATAACAATTTTTCAATTGTATTTTTGAAAATGTTAGATTAAATATAATATGTCGTCTTGCAATCCTCGTAATAATATTTCGCAAAGTTATATTAATTTTTTTGAAATTGTAGGAATACAGGTATTTATTTATTTATTTATTTATTTATTTATTTTTACATTTATTACATACAAGATATACAAATATAAAAGGAAGCTTTGACTGTCCAACTAGGAAGTTTCCCGTTTTAGGACAGTCAAATTGGCAGGTTGCGTGTACATAATTCCAGGTAGGTACATGTAAAATATAAAAATAAAATTAAAATATAACATATAAATGTAAGAAAGAAAAATAGAAAGAAAATATTTTTTTAGGAAAATACAATTTTGCAGTAATAAACAATAAAATCCAGATAGGTACATGTAAAATATAAATAAAAATATAGTATATCAATGTAAGAAAGAAAAATAGAAAAATATTTTTTAGGTAAATACAAAATACAAAATCGAAGAAATCAACTCAGACTACGTTTTTTAATAATTTTTCGGAATCTGTCCTACCTAAGTCTAATAACCATTTAGTAATTTTAGTACCGAAGGCTGATAATTCACACAGTTTAAAATGATAGGGGATTTTGTTGTATATTTTTGGTCCCAGGTATGAGAAAACTTTTTGATAAGCCGCAGTATTGCTAGTTGGAATAGAAAGGTCGTTTCTGCTCTTACTTCTGGTGTGATGATTATGATCGACTGTTATCGTTTTGTTTTTATTTTTGTGGACGCAGATTGTTATTTTTTTTATGTAACACTGTCGAACATCAAGCACATTAAACTCCTTGAAGAGAGCGTCGCTCGAGTATCTGAAGGGTTTCTTCATAATGACGCGTAGAATGGATTTCTGTGCCTTCAGTAGCGGGTATAATATTGTTAATCCTGTTCCACCCCATCCAATGCAACCGTAGGTTATGACGGAGTTACAGAGCCCGTAGTATATTTTTTTAATGTCTTGAGTTTTTATAATTTCCCGCAATGCTATAAATATATAAATAAGCTTGCGCACTTTATTAGCTGTGTTTTCAATTTGTTGTTTCCATTTAAGATGGTTATCCACTATTATACCTAAATATTTAATAGATTTAATACATTCAAGGGTTTCGCATTTACAAGTATGGTTATTATTTCCAAGGCTACACTTAATATTATGTATTGTGAGGTGATGAGGTGTTAGGTGATTAGGTAGGTACTTTATTAAACGTTATCCGCTAATAAATTGCATTACACACTTTTTTTTCAATTCGAGTGCCGTTTTATGAATGGTTTGACTAGAAATGTAAAAATTAAATAAAAAATTATTAAAATAAAATTTAATAATATAATTATTAAGTTCTGCAAAATGGCTAATGGCCTTGAAAGCCGAAACAGCTGTAACAATAACAAAAACCTAAAAAATACTTGCAGAACTTAATGGTATAATATAACTTAATGGTTGATAATATATTAAATATGATTTTAAATAAATTTAAAAAAATTGAGTTCTACGAATTAAACACAAAAACAATAAACAGATTGTTAAAGAATTGATGTATTATTTTTATTAAGAGAGATCGCATAATCAAAAATCACAGCACGTCACTGATAATAAATAATCGAACAAATTGGTCCAATTGATTTAATTCGTTCGCTCAAAAGGAAAATGCAATAGATTTTGTTTACAAAATCTGATTGTCAATTACGACTTCGATTCCATATACCTACCTTCTTTTTTCATATCATAACAACAAAAAAATGTATTATATGGACAACGTAACAAATCGATTCTGACTTCACAATATACAATTTTTTTTATAATCCTGTTCTATTCAAATATCTAGTTATGAAACATTGATTTAATCGAATGATGTTTCGAATCATTACACAAAAAAGAAAACACAACAACTACGCTTAAATATTCCAAAAAATACTTGGATTGAAAATATATATTTTTTTAATCGTCAAATTCCGATTATTTTTTAAGAATTTGCAAGCAAGGTTTCGATTATTTCGAATTGAGGTGGTGTGAGGTGTGTTCAGTATGGGTCTGCCCACAACCCTTTGACATCTCCAACTGGACTCTCGGCCAATAGCCTTGTGCTGCAGTGAGAGGGATATATTCAAACTTCTGTCACGTCTGGACACTCTTCCCTAGATTCTTACTCTCCCCTTGAACCATTTTCCTAACCGGAACTTCTTCTACTTCCTTTCCATAAAAATACCTACCACACAGCATTCCCAAAGATGAAATTGGCTTTGAGGGAAATTTTATTCTCATGGCCATCTGTGTGAAGTTAAGTAAAAAAATGTTTTTTATTTTTTTATTTTATGTATTAGTTATGGCACAATCCAAATATTCGGTTCTAAATAATCGAGATGACTTTTTCGAAATAATCGAGAGATTAAATTTAAATTAATCGAGGTGTAAATTTCTAAATTATCTATATCTTATCTCGAAATAATCGAGTAAATCAAACCATTCTAGCAAATTAATATCAATTAATTAAATTCTACCTCACTGTTTCGTGGAGCTGTATTAATTATGTCAAAAGTATGATGATAATGTGCGGTTTGCAATCAGTCAAACAATAAATTAAGTTTCCCAAACATTATTCTGCTGTTTACAAATAGTACAGAGCTCGAAATGCTGTTTGGTTTTGCACGAGTGAGTGATGAACTGTTCTTGCGAAAAAAAATATTATGAAAATTCCCTGTCGTTTTCAAATAATATCAATGTGAAGTGTAATGTATCCTAGGATTTTATTGTTTTTTTTTTTTTGGATTACTTTGACGGATAGCCATTTATTTTATTTTTGGCACAACAACATTACAGGTAGATTAGGCTTCACAATTACATGGAATTATAATGAATGAATACCGGTCAGTGGTTGAGTGGGCATAGCGCTTGGGTCTCACCCGAGCGTCGCGTGTTCGATTCCTCGGCTGGCTAAGTCCTCCATCACAACACAAGCAACATTTTCGGCTTTCTGTGGTGGTAGTAGGAGATTTTCAAACATTGTTGGGTTATTCGTAACCCGGGAATGTTTATCTTTCTTTTAAAAAAAAAAAAATGATATCTACCTATTAAAAAATCGTTTTTTTTTTAATCCGTCGTTTTTGTGTCTTCCTTAGTAGCGACGCCCCCGAGTGCATGGATTCAATGTACAATTTTTGTAGAAATAGTTTTTTTATATAATTGAACAAAATAGGTTGTTTTTTTATTGCAAGTTTCATCCAGTTTTTCCGTTTTATATTGAAAAAATAAATTAAAACCGAACCAAAAGCCATATTATTATTGGCATGTGACCTTTTTGGAAGATAATTTTGTTGGCTTTGCTTAGGAATCTGTTATAAGATTTTTTAACTTAATGTTTATGTTGTAAGTATATTTATACCAATTTGCCCGGAGTTGACCGTGTACTAATACGGTCAACTCCGGGTTCATAGTTCATAATTGCATAGTTCTATAATTGATACACATGAAATGTGCTTATGTCATTTATATATTATGTGATTTTATAATAACAGTTTTTAGATTGTCATCTTTACAGGATTCTACATACGTATATAATATGGCGTGCATACAATCTATTTGCGACTTGTTTCTTCCCAACCAAGGTCATAAACCGATGATGTTGGAACTCGAACGATCATGTACTTATATGTGTTATAGACGTTGCCGTTCCAAGTCCAGCATAGTTACATAGTCTCAATAGAGTGTATGACTGTGATTAATGCCGACTCCCTTTGTATTGCTTCCAACCCACTCATTAGTAGATATCTACAATCTAAGATGACATTATTGACAACGGTAATTTTGCAACTCCTTTCATATGGTCAAAGTCCTGAATCGTTTGAACGTTCAAGGAAACCTATTCAAACTCTTGCGAAAAGACATTATACAGAGCCTAGAATTTAATCGCGTATCACATTTAAATACAAGCATAATATGAAATTTCAAATTATTGAAATAAATACTCTTAATTAAGGCGTTATATTATACAATGACGTCGTAAAGTATAAAATTACTACAAGATCACGTTATTTTTTATTTCATTTAATTTAGGACAAATTAGGAAATCTACAGTTTTAGAAATTTCATTCCCTGAAACATTCCTCTTGTTATGCTTATCTGAATTAGAATATCTGCTCTGCCATGTGGTATCTTGAACCGGTCGTGGCGAGGACTATGGTTATTACTTAAAACTTACGCAAATGTCAGTTCATAAAACATTTGAATGTACAAATCTATTTCTACGTACTCCATTGTGTGGATTTCTTATTTTATGTGAATTCCGCACAAGAGTCCCAACTGCTCCTGTGGCGTTCCAAATTGGGGTATGTTGTAATGCTGAAGGGAGCGGGGAAGGGAATGAGAAGTAAATGGTTTTTCAGAACTGATCATAAAACACGATTGAAGCCTTTTTAAGCAACATTTGGATTCTGAATGGTGGTATTTCAGCAGGGCGAGACTAAGGGCGGGTTGTTTCAGAGAATTTGAACAATTCTTCAATTTTCAAAGTTCATTTTCAAGTTCTTTTATTGTTTAATTTTTTTCAAGTAACTGGCCAAAAATGATATAATAACAGAACTTGAATATGACATTCACAGAACGCTCAAATGAATGTTGAAATTTGATGAATTGTTCAAATTCTGTGAAACAGCCCGTCTTAAGAGTCCACCCAGAGATTTTGTAGTGTTAGCAGTGATGGAAGTTCTACTTCCTCGGTACCTACTCAAACAAAATGCCTGGAATATTGCCTACATGTTTACTACATTATACTGTTATGAATTTGCTGGAATTAGATTAATAGGTACCATGTAGGTACCCAATTCGTAAAAAAGTTAATGTAACAATATTGTACTCTTAATATATAATCTTTGTATTATTTTTTTATTTTATTATTTTGTAAAATTATTAACCTCAACACAGGCTTGTTAAAAACACACACATCTGCCCTGATGATGGACACTGTAACATTGTCAGAAACGTTGGCTAAAGAAAGAGTTAGCGCAACACGGCATAACACCCCAAAAACAAATAACAAAAATACTTTAGGCCGTGAAAATCTTAAATCATATAAACACACACAGGTTAAGAATTATAACATAAAAAAACGATACAACAAAAAAAAATTGTATCTGTGAATACTTTACTCAATTTTTTTTTTCTTGTTAATCACAAAACTTTTACAAAATCAAATATTCAAAGCATGTTAAATTAACAATAAAATGACATTGACATAATGTCAAAATCTTTTTTCTCCGTTTCAATAAGTTCCATAGTCCGCGAATAAAAGAGTTCTTTTGAATCTTTGTGCTTTGTTATTATTATAACCTAGCAATAATCATACTTACCTGCACGATTTACAGACATAAAATATAAAGATACTTAGTACAGATCTCTGTGTTGCAGTAAAGCCTAGTCGCGATTTGCCTTCGTTCTGAATTTCCTTTGTATTAGCCATTGGTATTGAATGTAACTATATGACGGTTTCGAAACAGGGCGTGTCTCTTAAAAGCACTTCATATTTATTTTACTTTATTCTTTATACTGTATACTTTATACTATATACTTTATGCTTTATACTTTATACTTTGTGCTTTATGCTTTATACTTTGTACTTTGTACTTTGTACTTTATACTTTATACTATATATTTTATACTTTATACTTTATACTTTATGAGTACTGATTTGATTTTATGTGAATACCGCACAACAGTCCCAACTGCTCCCAACCGTTTGGAGCCAGTGAGACTGTCACATCCCCAATTGGGTGTGTTGATAGGCTGAAGGTAGAGGGAGGAGAAGAAGATTGGGAAGAGGAAGGTGGGGGGACAATCTGGCATATCAAGCAACGTTTAAATTCTAATAGTAGTCTCACACTAGGGCGATACTTAGAGTATCTTCAACTCTGGAACGTGCCGCAATTACACTATTTATTATTAGAATGAATAAATTGTGAAATAACACATATTAATCAAATAAAGTTTACTTGCGCACGCCGGGATTTGAACCCACGAACTGCTAGTCGAGAGCCTTACCTCTCGACCACGGAGGCCGTGGTGGCATTCACACATATAAGCATTTCAGAAATTGTACGACACTACAGCAGTCAATATACGAAATAAATGTCGGTCCTAAAATTCCGGTCGCACCGGGACTGGAGTGCTCCTTATCATCGTCGTCAAGATAATAACAATTATCATTGTAAAATATTATATAATAAGAATTCTCGTCATATTTTTGACAGCTTGTTTCCTAGCCTCATAACTCATGATGAAAATGAAGATGTGATCTGAAACTAGTTGCATTGATATTGAAATTCCGACCGGAAAAATCTGCTCACGATTTCACTAGATGTTAGCAAGCACCTCCGACCTGAGAATTAATATTGAAATCTATTGGTCTTTTCTGCATGAAGTCGCACCACGATTTGCAAGAGTGTCAAGCTTTGTGGCCTTGAAGTAGATTGACATGTACGACGTTACCTCACCTTTATGTCAATATCATAATTCTTAGCCAGGTCATCAATCTCACTAAATATTGTCATATATAGACATAGATTTGTGGTATTTTAAAATTGATATTTTATAATATGCTTTTTCGTCCAATTTCCATTCGTAAGATGACTTTATAATTTATACTTTATACTTTATACTTTATACTTTATACTTTATACTTTATACTTTATACTTTATACTTTATACTTTATACTTTATACTTTACTTGGCCATGTAGATCTGAGATATTTTGATCAACGTTTTGATTCTGAATTTCTTTTATCGTATTTCCACTTCGCCAATCTCAATAGAAATATAAAATACACCATTAAAAACTATTTTTATTTCTTTTCAAATTTAAATATCTTTAGAAACACAAAAACATTAACGCGATATTACTAATAACCTTTTTTCACGTGATGTGATTTAAGGTACCTACCAACAACATATACATCTCATCGGACCTTGGATAATTCTATAACATATTTTATTGCGATATCCAAATGATTTGTCCCATAAAGGGGCGATTGCGAAACAGCAACAATGGCTCAGTTTTGTGTTCCAAGATCATCAAACGCGAAACCGGAGCAGTTTCTTAATTCTGAGCGCCTTTCACCGACCGTTGCCTAACATTTATCTCAACAATATAGTGCATTAAAACATCGATGACAAATCTGATTATTTCTATTTATTTTTATGCTAGGTTTCAAGTCGCATTTTCGGAGTAAAGAAATATTGTCTGACTTTTTCGGCAAGAGGTTTAGTATCTTTTCATTTCGATTCATTTGTTGCTCGTATTGAGCAGTCTCAACGAAGTGCAAACATTAAGTATCACTAGCAATTAAGTAGACGTATGGAAACAAACCTGTTGAACAATGTGACGTGTTCTTTCGCTGGTCGAACTAGAGGATAGAGCGATGTGACGTGTTCTTTCGCTGGTGGAACTAGAGGATAGTGCAATGTGAAGTGTTCTTTCGCTGGTAGAACTTGTTATGAGATACCCATATCCTCTATTAATCAAGCATTCCTACAACTACAAAACATAGAGGATACCATCATATCGATCACGTGGCAATATAGTGTAAAACATGCCTTGGTCACGTGCAATCAGAAGGATCACCTTATATGGTGATCGACAGAAGAGGCATAAGCGCTAACGCAAAAATCATGCCCATAAAAGGAATGATTATCTACGGACGATTGGGAAATAAGAGGAGAATCGGCTCAGGGATCTCATTTCTACAATTAACATAACTTTAAATAAATAAATTTATAATTTAACAATAATATGTTTTAGGGTCCTTGCCTAAAATGACTCTTCAAGGTCCTTCAAATACCTTCAAGGTCAATGTTGAAAATATCAAGAGACTTAAAGATTTCATTTAGTAGCACCATACTTCTTGTCATGCTATGCAGGGCCAGAATGTCCCTTTTGCCATGTCGACCCTGGCGATAGTTGAACAATTTATAGCATTCCAGGAGGCAAGGGCTGTCAATAAAAAAGTTAATTATTTTAAAAACTGTTAATGTATGGACTCCATTCCTCCTAGATAGAAAACTTTCTTAGCGCGTCTCAAAGAGCAAAAACCACTTTACCACTTAATTTTTTTAAAATCAATTTGATTAGCAAACTTTATTAATAGGCAAGTACTTATTATTTATTTATATAAAGAAGTGTGTTAGTGGCGGGTGGCGGGCATTTTTATTCAAATTAATAATAAGTGTTTTATTATCTTTTTTTTGTTGTAACAAATAGATATAATGATATCCTCACTGGGATCTCCCGTGCTGAGGATTATAGTTTTATTCCCAGATTGATTAAATTTTTCACACTTGAGAGGAAGGTCACTGTCTAAATCTGATTTCGAAAAACTCGTATAACCCGTGTAACGCCGGGAACTTCAGATAGTCTTCTATTTATTTGAATAAGAGTGTCTGTAGCGGGCGGGCGAGCGGTGTGGGTATGGTTTTTATTACAATCTACAGTTTTATTCCGCGATTGATGAAATTTTGCACACTTTACCTTCAAAGTAAGAGATAGATGACTGTATACATACAAGAGATTTCTAAAAACCACCCAAGACACATAAACCATTTTACCACCCACGTAAAGAAGAGTGATGATACTTCTTGATGACATTTTGCGCACTTAACATTTAAAATAAGTGGAAGTTACTGTCTACATCTGATATAGAAAACTTCGTGTAAAGCCCGGGCACCGCCGGGACTTTAGCTAGTCTATTTACATAAAGAAGAGTATCCGTCGCGATCTGCGTGGATTTCAATTTAATACAAATCTTCCGTTTTATTCCGAAGTTGATGTAATTTCGCACAATTTCCTTCAAACAAGAGGAAAATCACTGTCTACATCTGACTCCAAAAAAAAATATGCGTAAAGCCCGGGCAACACCGGAGACTTCAAAGATATCTAATTTAAAGATATTTTCAAAGCGTCCTTTAAGTGTTATTGACAAAATGGCTCTGAAAATTATATCAGCCATGTTTTATTTATATCCTCAATTATATTTGAATGACAAATGCAATTAATTCAGATAATTAGATCTTTACTTCGCTGTGGAAAAACCAGAACAGCATTTGAATAGGAACAAGCCATACACCCCTGACCTAAAGCTGAACTTTTCTTTGCAGCACAATGGCTAAATGTTTTCACAATGGCTTTTTGTTTTGAGAGAGTTTCCCGGTACAAATATTAAGAAATAGCTTTGATCTGTTGATGCACTGTTTAGATCCGTTAATAATACAATTAGTGTAATTTAGTTCCATAACGAAAACATTGGTGTTAGTAAATTGTTCTGATTTTGAGTTTCCATGGAAACCAAAGAAGAAATGACTCATGCCTATCTATTTATATCTGTCTATTCAATAACACTAGCTACTTTGTGCAGCAAATTATTTATTAAAAAAAAACATTTTTTTTCGAAATAAATAATTTACAGAATTTCTGCACTGAAATAATTCCCGACGTAGTGTAAATCTAATAACCAAGTTTACAATGCCAATAATTCTATACCATCAAGTGCATAATTTAGAATTTTAAATAGTAAAATCCTTCTATCCGACAATTTAAGCATGTTCATATAATCTAAAAGAGTGTTGTCGTTCATAGAAAACGTTAGAATTTATTTTGTACTAAATGAACCCCGCCACGTCTGTTGCTCAGTCTGTCTGTGCACATAGAGAAACTATAACGTGTGTTGCTTTTACTTCTACGCTTTAATCTGATTATTTCTATTTATTTTTATGCTAGGTTTCAAGTCGCATTTTCGGAGTAAAGAAATATTGTCAGACTTTTTCGGCAAGAGGTTTAGTATCTTTTGAATTCGATTCATTTGTTGCTCGTATTGAGCAGTTTAAACGAAGTGCAAACTTTAAGTATCACTTTAAAAAAAAACGTTTTTACCTTTCACAGGTGACATCTATACATTAAAGGTATAAAAAAACACAAGCGTATTCTAATTAAACTTGTGTCAAAAATTCAAAGCAATCGGCGGAGATTTAAGATTTTGAGCACACGAACATTTACATTCTTATTCATATATTCATAAACAAATAAAATCTAAATAAACACAAAAAAAAACAAAATAAAAACAAAAAAAAATCAAAAAGAAAAAAGAAGACATAATAAAACACAACCTCTTAAACAAAAACAATGTCAAAACGAAATAAAGTGGAAACTAGGCACTCCACCATGCAAGATGGAAAAATATAATTACTAGGAAAATTACAAAACTTTGGTAAAATAAACAGAGCTACATAGTTTATATAGTTAAATTATATTTGGTATTCTTCTTTCTGAAATAAATTGGGTAATGACTTGTTTATATTTGGTGAATGATGTGTTGAATATATCAACAACATCTTTATAAGATATGTAAGACAGAAAGATAGATTATTTCAATGTTTTGTACATGAATATTACAATGTGGGTTCCAGGCGGGAGAATCGTACTCAAGATGACTTTTAACAAAGGCAAAATATTAGTCAGATCATTCACACTGCAGTAGAAAGCACTCAAAAATTAACCTTAAACATTTATCAATTTTCACGTACCTACACGTAGAAAACTGACTGAGAAAAAATATTGCTAATTTATTAAAAAATATCTTCTAATTAATCGCTAACCGGTTAAAAACGGGATTGCAGGCCGTTAATGAATGAATTGATAGGTTTCCTGATAAACTTTTAGAAAATACCAGAGCTAACGTTTTTTAAGTATTTACAAAATGTTAACAAAAGCTTTGCCCTGCTACTTACAAACTAAATATGTATACTCGCTTCTCTTAAGATTTTTTTCTCCCAGCACATTATTATAAGCTCGTGACACGATGGTTTGAATTATAAGAATATTTCTATAAAACGTCGCCTTGAGACAGTACAAATTCGTGACCAACATTCATAAGTTGTTTGAAAGACTGCATTGTATTTATAATATAAACTAGCTTCCGTATATCCTTCAAACATAAACCTTCACCGGAAATAATAGTTGACAATAATATTTTACATCTACTGATTTTTTTCGTAATCTTAAATAAATCAAATTGAATAATGTTATTATTAAATTCGGCAAGTATTTACATAACTACGATATAGTGTACGTTACGTAGTTGTGTATTTTAAATTAAAACTTTTTTTAAAATTGTTTTCTTCGAGGCCTATGTCATCTTTAATGTGCTGTGTGGAGGGTATTTTTCAGAAAAAGAAGATAGAAAGTTCTCGGAAGATAAACTGTATGAGGGGTGGATGTAATTGTAACAAAGAATTACGGACGTATCAATCCACCCCTCCCACTGCATATAAAGCAATGGGTCGTCCACAACCGGCCTCTCCCGATCCGGCCTTCCAAGCAGTTGCTTGACCAAGACAAACCTCACCTCATATACCCAGAAACATCTGCTCAGTAGCTATGTGTAGGTTCTGCGTTTTGCCCGAGGCCTCCGAGGAGTGCTTTCTTTTAAAAGTATTTGAGTTCTAGGAATGGGTCCGGGTTCCGAGTTATTGGGTGCGAACTGTATCGGTTCCAGCCCCGAACTCGCTTCAGTATGATGATTGGTGAGTCACCAATCTACGAGCATGAGGCGATTGCGGGGAGACGCGGGTGCAAGAAGCCACGCAGTCGAGCGTTGGGTGCATACGAAGAGGCATTCTGGTCCGAGTTCTCTAGGAGTAGGAGTGGAATCCGCTTCCCGCAAATAACTCGGGTTCAAGAACTCATTCCGGCTGAATCTACACACCGCTACTGCTCATTATCATACGTGGTGAACCACTTGTGGTGACCTATCCAGAGGAAACAAACAAATCTCTAATTAATTCGTAGTTGATCTCATATTTTGCGTGAATTAGAAGAGTTTATTGTTTCTTTAATACTCGTTTTTATGTAAATCGGATAACATCAATGACTTCACTGAAATTCAAATAATAGTTAATGATTAGGATAATCGTTGTTTCCGCTCCTTGTCACCATTATGTCGATAGAAATATCGTAATTAAATAGGTAATCGTGTCATGCACTTTATCCATAGAATTATCTCGTGGCTAGATGGTTAAATATTTCATTACCATAATAATAGCGCAGTGATCGTGATAGGTAAGTTATTTCAACTGAGCACATTTCTCACGACTAACCCAATTCCGTGTACCCAACCTAAGCTTGCCTAGCCTAACTCTAGTAAGTAACCTACCATATACATTTATTAGTTTGTGATTAATGTTCTATTTTTATGAGATTTTTAGATATATAAACAAACAAAACGACACCAAGGACATTCACAGACATAACTAAAGGACGGGCAATGAAGTCAGACTACCAAAAAAGGAAAAAAGCTAATACGCAAAATAGTTTATTTTAGAAAGTAAATAAAAAATTTAAAAGTCAAAAAGAACCACATTCATCAAGATAAAATTCATAGTGTGTACTTTATCTCTCTATATAAATATCAGTGTAAATTTTAGTTTTTTCAAAATCTTAAATCTCCGAAAGTTTTTCTCCGATTGAATTGAAATGTTGACATTCGAATACGCGTATGTTTTTATATACCTTCATACTAGTGGATCCCCCACAATGCTTCGCTATTGATATTGTCTTTCTGGGGCGCCACCGACTTCTTCCAACATTCACTACTGCATACCACAATGTTACTGTTAAAAAACTACATTACATCCACTATAATTCGACTCCGTATCACATTACTATGCAGAGATATTGCGTTAAGTATTCCTCAGCCATCCCCGACTTCATCTTCCATTTAAACATCTCTAAACACTTCTGACACTAAAAATAACCAGCTTTGAAATTTTCAGCGATATCGATGGACTACTTTTCGAGTATTGGGAGCACAAACATAAGCAGGCTGTTTTTTTTATATATTACATCAGTTAGAATTTAACTCAACCATTTGTAATTCATTTTATAATATAAGACGTTGTCCTACCACAGACCGCTATCTATAAAGGGAAGTTAAAATAGATGGTTGTATATATATATTTTTTTAATCGACAACAGCGCCACTTAACGGATCCAAAACTATCCTAAAAATATAGATGTCACCTGTGACAGGTAAAAACATGTTATTTTTTAAAACAGCGCCATCTGTTGGACGTAAAAGTAACACAGGATATTGCTTCTCTATCTGCACAAATATATCGATCCACAGCAACTCGTGGCGGGGTACATCTAGTAATTTTAAAAAATGTACTAATAACTTAAATTAAAAGTACCATCCTTAAATTTTAGCTACATATTCCTAATAATACATTTTTTCACGATAAATTTTTTTAAATTGAAAATTGCCTCAAAAAATGTGGCGGCTATGGATTTCAACAGGACAAATATTTTCGATGATTTTTTTTAATGAACTGGCTAATGTGGTTAGGTACTTCTACTCGCATTGACAGATATAATATTTTTATTTTATATTTTTTTACAAATGCTGAAAAGAATGTGACCTTACTGAGTTATCCCGCTTGGTCACATTGTATTATGGTTTCCCACCACGCGATTAATAGCATACGTTCCATGTCTTTATTGGGACTTGGAAATAAACCATAAGATTTGGAATAGATAACAATCAATAGGAATATTACAATAATCATAGACCAATAACGATGGCAATAATATGCAATAAAACAAATTGCATATAATAGTATTTTTATGACGATGTTTTAAAAGATTTTTTTAATGATATTAAAATGGCATTTTGCGCAATACTTCTTTTATGAGGCACTAAATACGAACGCATTATAATAATACACGATTGAAAAACTTCATTTCGTTTCAAAACTTATTTATTTATGACCGGTCCGTTTTTTTACATGCTAGGATGTAAATTGATAACACGTGGGTCAGGACTCATTTTAATTTTAAAATATTAATTATTTAAATATTTTAATTGCTAACCGTAATATTCTGTTCTAAATATTCCTGCCTTTGTGTCTTTTATATTGTTCAATTGATTGTAATCTTCTGACGCCGAAAAGACGTGAGGACAAAACCTCAATAGTTTTAATACATCATCAGTGCCATTGTCATTTTTTTAACCTATAAAGGAAACTTCACTGTCTCGTGTTCTGTGATTTTTTTTGCAATTTACGAATAGTTGAATTTCACAATTTTTTATTACCGTTTAGTTACTGATAGAACAGTATTGCTGAAGTGATATCAAGTAACTTTTCAACTGAATTATTATCATACCATTGCAATATTTTTTTAAAAATATTAACTCCACACAGGAGGACCTTAAGAAAATAATTTCCCTCAGGGCCTATGTCATCTTTGGGGATGCTGTGTGGAGGGTCTTTTTGTGGAGAGGAAGGAGTGAACATGGGTCTTGAAGAGTCCCATGTTGTAGGAGGGAGGAAACACAGAGGCCGTCAGTTCGTTCCACAGCCGAGCTGTTGAACTTAAGAACGAATCGTAGAAGCGAACCGTTCTCATGTGACAAATGTCAACCGTGTACAAATGTTTGGCACGCGTTTGGCGTGTATCCCGACTACGCACCGGTGCCGAAGGGATCAATGACGCCAGTTCCTCAGAGCATCTTCCATTGTAATACCGATAGAACAAGGACAGCATACCTGACGACATACATGACGGCCGGCATAGTCCAGTGGTAACGCATTGGACTGCCATTCCGAAGGTCGCGGGTTCGAACTCGGCGTGCGCAAATAAATTTTATTTGATTAATTTGTGTTATTTCACAATTAATTAATTAAAATAATATAAAGTATATTTGCGGCACGTTCCAGAGTGGAAGATACTTCCAGTATCGCCCTGGTGTAAGACCACCATTCAGAATTGAAACGTTGCTCCAAATGGCTTTAGCCGTGTTTAGTGACTAGATCTGAATAGCCAGGTACTTCCCCACTTACCTTCAGCCTCACAACATCCCCCAATTGGGGATGCCATAGTCTCACTGGCTCCAGACGGGAGCAGTTGGGACTCTTGTAAGGTATTCACTATAAAAAAATATATATATATACTTACCTGACGCCTGTGCTCTAAAGATTGCAGTCCTTCTATTAAGATTAAGGAATCTATCAAACGGACCGCCCGTTTCTGCACAGAGTCAAGGGTTTTTTCAGGTATTTTGGGGCTCCTGACCAGATATGGCTGCCGAATTCGACAGTAGGGCAATGAGAGCATATTCCACCCTTGAGGTGAAAATATCAAAAAATCACCATCTAAAGTCCCCGGCGTAACTCGCGCGATACACAGATTTTTAGAAATCTGATGTAGACAGTGACCTTCCTCGTGTTTTGAAAGTCAAGTGTGCAATATTTCATTAGCCTCGGAACAAAATTGAGATTATGGAACTTAAGTATTATTATTGTCATTATCTTATTTACAATGTATATACTGTTTACTGTCTGTTTGATAGATTCCCGTATCTTGACAAACAGATTGCAATCTTTAGAGCTAAGGCGTCAGGTATGAATGCTGTCCTTGTTCTGCCGGTAATACAATGGAAAATGCTCCGAAGAACTTGCGTCATTGATACCTTCAGCACCGATGCATAGTCGGTAAACACGCCAAATGAGCGTCCATCAAATTTACACGGTTGACATTTATCACAAGCGAACGGGTCGTTTTTACGACTTCAACAGCTCGGCTGTAGAACGATTTGTAGAACTGTTTTCCCTCTCTCCTGCAAGCAAAAGTCTCTTCAAGACCCATGTTTACTCCTTCCTCTCCTCAAAAAGATCCACAACGCAGAATCTTTTTTTTAAATTTATTTTATTTATACGCCCATTGGGCGTTTACATACATAGTTCTTAAGAAAAATATTCTGAAGATTGTAAGTTCACAATAGTAACAGTAATAATACATTTAACCATATCCATTAGACATATTATAACTGCAAGTAAATAGTAAATGCATTCAACAATTATTTGTAGGTATAAACCTCTTGAACAAAAATAAGAATATGTATTGTTAACAAAATATAGAACGTTTGACTGTTATCGTGGCCTGTTAAATCGAGGGCGATCGGTCTGCCATTTTACATACATATTTTAAATAGTTTATATAAAAAAATATTGTGAAGATTATAAGTATAGAATAGTAAAATCAATAATATAACCTCCACCATTTGATATATAAAAGCAAGCAAAAAGCAATGGAAACATGATAGTTTGTAGGTATAAGCCTGTTGTAAGAAAATAAGAATACGCCTACTTCTAAGGTATAAAGATGAAAATTGTTTATAAAAATGTTAAGTTTAGTAATACTAGGTAGTAGTTGTCTTAACATAATATGTATGCGATACATAAAAGCTAGTGTATATATTTATTTATTCATTTAATTATCTTTTCACGAACTAACGGGCTCCATAAGCCAGCCAGTTCGTAAATTGATAAATAAACAATAATTGTTACTAAATGATTACAGTAATTACATGTGAAAAATAATGCAGTTGTAGTAATTGCAAGAAGACTACACCTATAATTGTGTCAATCTTGTGGAAATAATTCGATAAGAATCACCAAAGATGGCATTATTGGCCCCGAGGAAAACTATTTCAAGTCTCTTGTAATTTTTTGTATGAACTATGTAAGCATTTTTAACGGGCGTAAATAATTAAAACCAGATAGATAATAATCAAACACAGTAGGTACCTACTCTGTTCTCGCGATATCAGGTGCTTTGGAGTATCTGCAATTACACTAAAGCATGACTGGCCCGATCTATGGTATGGATATTAATTGAATCATAGTTCCATGGGCCCGATATAACCTTGCCATATTAAATTTATGCCGAACCTTTAAAAGATAGAAGTCTGCGTTAGAACTAAGGAATTAATTAAAATATCTGATCTAATCTTTTAATTTGATGATCTTGTAAATACTGTCCTATCTAGAAATATTTTTATTAAAAAATGACCTATTACACGTGTAGACATTCTATTTTAATAGGCGTGGCTTAAAAATGGTAGGAAATTGGTAGGTACTGTATGTAGTGCTGTCATCCAACGGGTTTCCAAGGGTTTCCGGAAACTTGTTAAATAACATCGATTTCCGGAAAACAGTTAATTAATTACTGCTAAGGTGGCCGATTGCCTGGTGAGTAGAACTCTTGACTAGCAGTCGGTCAGATTGAGTTTGATACTTGCAGCGTGTAGGTATCCCGACTTACTCGAATTACTTGAATTACTTGAATTATGTTTATTGAAAAGGTCTGTAATACAAATCTTAGGTTTCATAACCTTTGTAACGATTTTTTTTATGTAAATGTGTAACCGATAGCATTAAAGTAGTCCCAGAGAGAGGTCGAACGTACGCCATCATTTCTTCCGTCATGTGAAAACGAACAATACAGCAAAATTACTAGAACGACGACGTCACGTACGACCTCTCTCTGGGACTACTCTAGTTGCTAGGTTTACAAAAAAATTGTAACTACAGTATCCATTGAAATGTTATATTTAGTTGGATACCCGTTTTTACAGAAACTGGATGACACCACTGGAGATAAGTAAATAAATATGTCATTTTACTGTACGATGAAATTTTTTTTTATTGAAAACATATTAAATAAAAATAAAATCTATCACACGTCGCCACTGATCACACTGCTATACCTTGTGATGGATCACGTGATACGCGCTCTGTTTCGACTGTTACTGTGCTCTGGCACGAGACGGAATGCGTATCACGTGACCCGCTAGGCTGAAACCACCTATCCAGTGGTGAGGTGTGATGGAAAAATATTTTAAAATTTTAAATTGAAAAAAAATGTCGCTGTACAGCCTAATGATTTCTAATTTTATAACTCCAAATGTGCTCTGGGATTGCTGGATAAAATCCTCCGGGTACGTATAAATTCCTAAACAATCTACTCATATCTCTTAGGGGCATGTATCGTTGTGTTGACATGCAAATTTGCTCTCCGCCAAAAAAACACACAAAGGTTGCAAGTCGCAATGCCATAATAAAGATTAAAATCATTGTGTCGGGGTAAACGGTAAGCCGTATTTTCATTTCATAACAACTCTGAAAAACACTTGTGGATTGTCCATTGTTAAGCGATATGATAATATTTGCATGCAGTGTGGAGGGTCTACATATCAAAGTTGAGACAATGGAAATCCCGTTTATTTAGTCCCGACTTGCGGAAAATAGGTATTGTGTTTAGATGAGGCAATGCGTTTAAATGGATTATTCTACGATGCGTGAAAACAGTTGTATGTAATAATGCACTTTTGCAACATCTACTGACATGATACGTGTCAAGTTTTTGCTATTGTTAGTTACCTGAAAGTTACACGTATGTTAATTGTAAATAACTGGTCTGCTTACTTTGTTTTTTTGTAATTTTTTAGCGTACATTTACTAATATTTTTTTGACTTATATGAATACCTCCCAAAAGTACCTATTGCAAAAAACTATAACACTGGCATGGCATTTTTATGTTGACGAATAAATTTTCCATGACGACAAATATTTATTTGTTTATCATTGAAGATGGAGATAATTCTAACAAATCTAAACCCAAGATGAAATAGAACAAGACTCAGAAAATAAAAGATAACGGTCACAACTATGAATCTAACTCAGAATCTCTGTCTTAAAGGGACAGCGTCTTTAGCCACTCGGCCATTGAGACCTAATTTATAAGCTTCATATATGAAACTAGTTGTTATCTTTTTTTGTGTCTTTTTCTATTTCACGTATAGTTTAGATTTGTTATATTATTACATTGTATTAAATTACATTGATGGATAAAATCTTTAAAATTAAAGAAAAGTTGTTCCAATAAAAAATATTATTTTTGTTTGCCGTCAAAACTATATTATATTCGTCTGTAGGGCATTTGTGACGTCACGACTTACAACGTTGGTAGTGTCCCGATGACAGCAGCTGTCTTATGATGCGTATAGACACGAGAAAAAAACGAGCGAGCTGAGCCACGAACTATGGGAAAGGAACCTTTCCCATAAGTCGTCGTTCAGCTCAGCAATCCAGCTCGCGTGTTTATAACTAGCCGCATTGCCTAATTGCCTACGTTACAATGATTTCAATGAATTTCTTATGAGGTTAACTTACTCTTGTAAATTGTCCTTCACAATACAGCTGAACTCCAAGCTTAAAGGATATTATACGCTTTTCTAGAAAATAAAAGTTTAAATGAAATTAAATAAAAGGAGTCCCGCTGATGGTTCGCATTGTGGCATTAAGCTGAACGTCTACCATGGAAGTGTGGGCGCTTCTAGCCCATACTGGAGCACAGTATTCAGCCGTTGAGAAAACCAGGGCAATGGATGCTGTTCTGAGCGTGTTGGCGTCGCATCCCCAGCTAGTTCCAGCTAGCTTATTAACTAAGTTAAGCCTTGTCCTGGTTTTTTTACCCACTGTTTCCATGTGTTGCCGGTAGTTCAAGCTCCTGTCCAAAGTAACTCCGAGATAGCGGGGGTGGGGGTCATGGTAAATATTTTTTCCATCAAACTGAACACAGAGTTTGGCATCCGCTTGTGAATTGCTAAGATGAAAAGTTGTCGCAACTGTTTTCGACAGCTTTTCGAGTCGGCGATGTGTGAATGTGGTGCGGTGCAGACTACCGAACATGTGGTCAACGAATGCCCGCTCCATTCATTCCCCGGCGGGATTGATGAGGTTCACATGGCGACGCCTGAGGCCCTAATATGGCTCGCAGATCTAGATGTCCCCCTCTGACCCCCCACCATACGAAAGAAGAAGAATAAAAGGAGTGCGAAGGAGAATCGTTCGAACGAACCTGGTTCTTTAGACTTGGTCACCAAACATGATTTCAAGCGACATTTCGATTCTGAATTGTCGTCTGTCAAAGTATCTACAACTCTAATTGCGCCTGCATAAAACCAGGCCTGCAGATAACCTGTATTGTGCATTCAACTTTCAACTGTCACAAGCATTCAGATAAAAATTACATAAAATCCACGTCTTGATTATGTAAAGCACTTCACTTAAGGCTTTTCAATGTCAGCAATATTACCCAATCCTGCAGATATCTGCCGAGTTATACAATTATGCATATAGCTAACACGGATACATGTGGGCTATGTATGCTACTGGACCACTTTATCTGGCGATTATGGCATACTAGACACCTTCACTTTGCGGCCATATTATGATGCAGGTCGATCATAGTCAGACTAAATAATGTATTATATTGGCAGAAAAAAAGATCTGCGATAGTGAAAGTACTCGTAATTGTAACAGAGTCAAGAATGCGGTTTGAGATAAATGAAATTTAAATTAATCTATTGGTTGTACAATGAAACAAAAGCTTGCTCTTATTAAATTTGTAGGTTCTTTGCAGTTGGCTTAGTTTTCAAACTTCATAATTCATGATAGGTGTATCGCGCTCCTGAAACTATACAACATTTTTGAGATAGTGGACTTGAATGGAAATAGCGGAACACGTGTTCCGCCTTCCTCACAACACATTCGCGTTTCACAGATGTAAGGATATTTGTCAATTCATTCGTCAAAGGCCGTTTTTATTAGGAATACGAATAACCAGATTTTTAATAATTTAGCAAAATTTTATGTCAGTAAGTTTTCTCTGTGTGAACATGAATTATTTATGTCTTTTTTATTACGCTGGGTTTTTACAAATCGTTCACTGTGATGCGTGAACAGTAAAATTATAAAAAAATCTCGAAATCAAGATAACGATAATGCAAACGAGATACATAATTATAGATCAATCAGTTTGTAGTCGGATATATAGATGTCCAGGGGATAAAATACACAATCTTCGGAAATGTGATTCTACATGTAAAAAAGATTAATACCTTTTTTCGACTTTTCAGCATTTTAAGATAGTTTTCAGATACAAAAGTTGAATTTTTTGTATAAAAAAAATAATATTTTTCGAAGGAAAATATTTTCACGATAAAGAATTTTTTTCTTAATTTGGGGGCGGGTATGGGTACCGCAGCCCCGGGAACCATTTATTGGATAACCAACACCTCTGGCATAGGTCACCCCAAGTGGTTCGCTACGTTTGGTGACTTAGCAGGGGTGCTTGGGTTCATCGGGTGAGGTGTGTTCAGGACGACCCTTTAACCTTTCCAACTGGTCTCTCGACCCACGCCTTGCGCCAAAGTGTAAGGGATATATTCATACGTCCGTCACTCCTAGACACATTGATCCATACATCCTACCCACCCCTCATACATTTTTCCTTCCAAGAACTTCTTCTCTTTCCTTTCCATAAAAAAATACCCCCACACAGCCTCCCCAAATATGACATAGGTCCTGGGGGAAATTATTTCTCTCAGGGCTTCCTGTGTGGGGTTAATGTAAAAACATTTAAGTTGTTTGTTCTCTCGCTTAAACCAACAACCCGGCCTCTGATGAGGGCTGCAAAACCTGATACCCGCCCTTCCGTGAGCATGTTGGAAGCGCTGCAGTTGGGTAGGCCAAACATCATGTAGTAGGCGTTGTTATACTGCACGCGTAGCCTTCCCATGCTCAAAGATCTAATGCTCGTAAGATTTTAGTTAAACGCCGCGGTTTGCCTTGAACTCAAACACATTTATTTTTAGTAATCTAATACAATTAAATAATACACCAAACTTTGTAAATAGACAAGTTAGCCCCCCATGTTCACGATGATATCACCCATGACCCCATTGGAACTGGTCAATATTCAATATAACATACCAAACCAAGCACCGTACATTGAAATTGTACAAAAATAAGTCAGTAATTACATGATCTTGTCCATTGATTTGTTACGTTAATCGCCAGATGTTGATTCATTTTACCACTCCGGTTAGCCTTCTACGAGAAAAATGGTCATTTTGGGCTATTACAGCTGTTCAGACAATGTCAAAGGCATATTAGTCGAAGGTCTTACCTATTAGTCAATCTATTTAGGTACCAATTATTATTCCTGATGGACCTTATGTACATGGTTGAGTGTGATACAGGGGATATTATTAAGTATTACGACACAATAATACGTGTTGTAAACCTACCGAGTGTAATATAATACCTTGCCCTTATTATGGGTCTTACAGACGACTCAATTTGGTTGAGCGTTTGGTTGAGTTGAACGTAAAGATGAACCGTGTGAAGGTGCGTTGTATGGGATAAGGTTAACACTCAACGGTTGACACATGGTTAAAATTGGATTAAACCTGAGTTGAACCTGAGTTGAACCTGGGTTAAACCTGGTTTGAATCTGGGTTTAACCTGGGTTGAACCTGGGTTAAATCTGGGTTAAACCTGGGTTGAACCAACTAAGTTGAGTGGCCTGTAAGGCACATTTTTAGGGTTAGAATTTCACTACACGTATCATTATTTATTGTCATAATCGTAAATATTAAGTACCTTCTCACATAGTATAATATTTTAAAGTATGTAATAATTATAACATTTGGGTGATTTGTATAGCGCCGTTTTTGTACAAAATCACCTCAAAGGCGCTGTACAAATAAATAATGTATTTCTACAGTGATCTATGTTATTACTAACTATATACACTGTAGAAATGTATTATAAATTTGTACAGCGCCCTTGAGGTGATTTTGCACAAAAGCGGCGCTATACAAGTCATCCAATTATTATTATTATTATTATTATATGGAGATAATAAGCCACCCAGTGAGGCCTACATTACTGGAAAACATAAATTGTAACAAAATAATGTACCAAATAAATAAATAAAATAAATATACAGTACCATATTCACCTGGTAGGTCACTTAAGATTAGCATTTAATTAACATGAACTAATAGTTTATTAGCAAAATATTATTGTTGTCGTCTTTAGCACTACCGGCGATTTTTATTAATGATAAAAATTATATCTTTTTATGTCCGGCCCTGATTTTGTCACCAAATGTGAAGTTCGCAAACATGTTTTTTTCTGAATTCCATATTTAATGAACTGAACAAACATATGATTTTCATTGACGTGGCCCCTCATAAATGCGTGTTATGTTATGAATAAACATACATACAAATATCAATGTTTGATAAAAAACTAAAGTTCCCATGTAACATGTTATGTCATCAGGTATTGACCTTGGTTTCTTTATTGTAAACGAAAATTTAGCATTTCTAGACATACACCAAAATGGACGCTAAACATTTATTTCCAATAATTCGTGACTTCGAATTAAATGTTAAGGTTAAATGGAACATGATCTCAATTTCATCTAAAGTGAGATAGTATTGTTACTTGTGGGAAATTGAATATATTTATATTGTGGATCAGAGATTTCTACAGTGGGCGGAGTCAGATAGGTGCTGCTGCAAATTTTGATGCGATCACAGTACTCACACAAATGCATTGCTTGCGTATGACGTGTTTAAAACTTATATTAAAATTGAAATGTGTTTTTAAAAACCTTTAGACATAAAAAAACTTTTCGAATAACTGTAAAATCTTTCTCACGATAAGAAAAAAAATGAATATCAGTCAAGGGTTACTCTCTAAGGACTGGTGTTTCACTGAATTTGAAAAATTCATCATATTTCAAAGGTAAAATTCAAGATCTGTGAAAGTTTTGTTATTATTTCATCATGGGGCCGGTTGTTTCATAGTACTTATAGATATTATTATAGGATAGTAAAAATAACTGGATGGGACGTTCATAGAACTTGAATTTTAACATTGAAATTTTAAAATTGTGTGAAACAACATTGAGTGGACGTAAGCAATACAAAACGCTATTTCTCAGTGACGTTTCGCAAAGACATCGCTGTGAGCAGTGTAGACGTGTGCACCATTACGCACAATCCTTAGTAGTATGTATGCGTTGTTGACAACAACTAAGTGCTCGGCCTAAAACTTTAAATGGTTTTAGTAATTTTTGGAACCAGATCTGAATAGCTCGGTACTTCCCAACCCACCTCTCCCCTTCATCCTCCCCTTTCCCACTACCTTCATCCTCACATCTTACCCCTCTCTTAGGAATACCATAGTGTCATTGGCTGCAAACTGTTGGCACTTTTGTGCGGTATTCATATAAAAAAGATGCAGGGGTCTCCAAATATTATCGTTCTAGTACCTACCAATATTTAGTTCAAATCTACCTACGTATATAAAATATAGGACGCACGATACAAAGAATTATTTAATATTTTAAGTTGCATAATCAACGGATATGACCCAGTTTCCCAAAAAAACAAAGTAGATGCGATTTAACATAATTATTTCTTGCACGGGAAAGTGTATTAAGGCGAAGCTTAATGCCAAATCACTATTTTGATTAATCTTTATAACGAATTGGTGTACATTATGAATACCAAAAAAACATATGCTTTAGATAAATTGAAGGTTTTCCTATCGTTTCGCTTGAAGAGAATACAAAAAAAATCAATAAAAAATATAAATATAACTAAAAAAAATAAATTTTTTCAATAGAAATGTATGAACGCGTAAAGGAAACAACTTTTAAAAAATACAGTTTTATAGCTAAGATTATCTGTGACAGTTTCACTTGATTATTTGTTTGCTTTCTTATAAAATTATTTACAAAATAAATAAAAACCAGTTTTGTGCTTGAAATCGAACGTTTCTAGACTCTGTTTGTCAAGCGAATTTAATGACTATTACCTACCGTATAAGGTATACCAAGAATATACATATTTTTGGCTTGTAGCTTCCTCTTAATGAGTGCGGGTAAGTTTGGATCATTTAAGACAAAACACATTAAAGCATCACGCATAGGTTGTATGGAATTGAATTAAAATATATTTATTATCGCGTGTTTTCCTCCTCTATACAAATATGGTTATTTTTTGCGTTATAACCAACATTAGTGCAAGAATTCGACGCCATGATCATAATTTATGATACTTCGTATAAATGATTATTTTTCAATCAATGTTAATGTCGTGTTAATTAATATTAAAGACATTGTCCCGGGTTATCCTGGGTTCGATTCCCATTTGAAACTGTTACTTTTTATTTTTCTGTGTCTTGTGTTTCATTTTTCGTTTAGATTTTATTAGTATTATGATTTATTAATTAATTTATTACGAAGAAATTGAAGACCTTAGGAAATAGAACTGGTTTTTCTTCGTGTATTGCTGATAGAACTGTCTTTATTTTTCGATATTATCTGATCGTCGTCTATTCTATCATATATGTCTAAAAATGTTTTCTTTTTCTCCATCTTTTACACATAACATACTTTATTTATTCTTCTCCATCACATATTTATCTAAATTTAACATTTCTAAATCTGTCAACAACATTGCAATTAAGGACGGGTTGTTTCGGAGGATTTGAACAATTCATCAAATTTCAACGTTCATTTTCGGGTTCTGTGAAAGTCAAGTCAAGTCAGAAATTTTGAAAACTCGGTCATCATAGAGAGCATTCATTTCTATGTTCCCGATGGTTATCTATGTCATCGACAACAAAGACAATTATCCTGATGTTATATATGTTATACTGAGCTTTCAAGTACGACAATGCTACGTCCCGCCGTCCCTGGTTCTTTGGCGTATTATATTAAATAATTCAGTATATTTAAAATTCCTATATCTTATATTGCTGGCTGTATAAATTTTAAGAATATACACACATTTCATAATAATAAATTAATAATATTTATAAAATAGATAACATCAATACTGAAAAGGTGAGTATGTCTGAAAGCATCTTTATTTGCTACGCATAATTATTTGCTTTTAAAATTTTCTAAGCGCCGCATCTTCATGTGAAATAATATGTGCTCTGCACACGGGCGGCCTAAGCAATGGGCGGCTGTTTGAGTTTTCCTCTGAACGACTACCACTTAATTTACTGGCATTCATGACTGAATGAAATAATTCGTACTTAATAATAATAAAAAAAGACAAACATTACCATGTTACCAATAACCTGACAATCTTTGAAAATCTCCTACTACCACCACAGTAAGCTGAAAATATTGCTTGTGTTATGATGGAGGACTTAGCCAGCCGAGTAATTGAACAGTCTACGCCTGGGTGGGACCCAAACTTGATGTCAACTCATCCGCCGACCGGTCCATTATTAGTAATTCATGGTTTAAACACTATTAACGTATCTTGAATGCTTGCTTTAGCTGTTTTATTATTCACGGATGTATACGAAACAAGATTAACACATTAATTTTTTCACTGTTTTATTATTTTATAACACACGCGGCGGCCCTGCTCTGCATAATTTGATGATATTAAATTCTATACTACGTAGACACGTATCTACATACCTGTTCCCATTAACTAGTTTCTTCGTTTATTTAAACACAAAATATAGTTAACCGAGTCGTCGGTCTTATTTGCGGAACTTTACATAACCAGCAGGCAATTAATTACATAGTTAATTCAATGTCGCGTTAGTTCACCTATTAAAGCCTTAATTATTATTCAAAGCTGTATTGTTATGAAAGTGATATAAGAAGCAATCATTGATGGTAAATTATAGAATTTATTCATTATAAAGTCATTAACAATGTTCTATATGGAATAATTGTCGTTTTATCGACAGGTATCAACTATTTATTTATTTATTCATCTCTTTTCCTACGATGCACATCTCACTAGGGAATACTGTGTCGAGATGAGCAACTTTACAATTGTATTCAATCAAATAAGTTAATCACATAACACATACACAGATGGATCACATCGAATATGGGGCTCCTAAGGTGATTCATGACAGAAGCTATGACATGGGCAATCCAAAATCACCTCTCTCAGCCAGTATTGATTTTTTTACCATTTTCTTGAATAGATTCAACGAACCTATAGCTTTTATATTTTCACCGAGCATATTTAGCAACGGGGGTTTATAAGAAAAATCATTTGTCCAAAGGATGTTTTGATATTCACCGGCTGATAATTTTGTTTTAATGGGAATTGGAATGCTTGTGGTTTAGTAAAACTATGCAGCAGAGAAGTTATATCCTAGGTTCTGTGAAAAGGCGTCACGGGTTCAAAGCCCAGTGACGTCAGATTAACTCCACTATGTATCGATTTATATGGGTTTTTCCATTCATATTTTATCAGATTTTCTCAGTATGGCACTGGTAAAATAGCTTATTTTCGAATCGAAAAGTTCTTTGAAAAAGGCTTTAGCTCTATTAATCTTCTTATCTAATCTTACATACTAAAAAAAATAGTAAGCTTTCTTCAGAATCTCCCCCTTATCATTATTCATCCCTTACCCCACCCCTAACCCTCTCTCAAAATTGTGAATACAATTGTTCCACTAGCACCTGCTAGTTGGTACTTCTGTTGTGTCACATCAATATAACAGGAATACATTTTGTAAGATCGTTTTTTTTATGTTTTACTTGTTGATAACCTAATCTTAATATGTGAACCTCTTATTATGGATTACATCTATTTACTGTCAATATCTCCTGTATAAAACATATTCTCTTATTGTACTGCATCATGTATCACTTCAATGTAAAAGCCTTTTTAGGCGAATATATATATAAATAAATTATTACTATACATCTTTTGATGTACTTTAATTGCTACTAATCTAATATACAAAAAAAACATTATCTAAAACATGTGAACACCTTAACACAGGTCTCCTAGTGAGGTGTTCACAAAACATTACTACTTTACATTTACATACTGCTACTGATTCGTTTACACTCTACACCAGTCATTCCCAAAGTGGTATATATTGATCCCCAGGGGTAGATTTTGACCTGCAGGGTGTCAATATATCTGTATCAATATAAGTGATATCTAGGAAAGTTCTAAAATGTTGACGAAGAGGTCAAATTCCCGGGAAATCTTAAATATTCTAGTGAAAAAGTTAACGAAACATTAAAATTTTAGCTCTCTTAAATATTGTGGGATAAATATTATACGAAATTCAATAGCCCCCCTTCCCCATAGATTTTAAAATATTGTGAGGGGAAATATTGTATTATCCAGCACTGAGCAATCGAGAATACCTCAAACATACAAATCTATTCTGAAATATTCATGGCAAAATCAATATTAAGAAAGCTGGGGTCTACCCAAAACAGAAAAAATCAGAACGTAGTCTATGGATCAAAAAAGTTTGAGGTCCTCTGCTTTACACCATGTTTTTTCTTGAACTTATTTTGCTTTACTTGCACTTAACTTTTATTTGCCTGTAAACTGCAGATATGTCGATCATGGACATACATAAAAACATGTTAGGTAAATTAATTGTACAAAATGAAACAAACACTTAATTTCAAACCACTTTATTTTGAGGTATATTCGTCGACCGGTTTTGATTGGACTCAATCTTCTTCAGGACAATAAAATATAATACTAAATTATAATACAGAGCAAGGTATAAGGTAAACATAAAAGAAAGAGATGTATGTAGAAGTATGTAGTAGAGGGAGAAAACATCATATACTGTTTGTTTAGGGGGAGGGGTAGGGGAGGGGTGGGGGGAGGACCAAAGGAAGGGTGGGGGTTACGGGTTAGGTTGGAGCAAGGAAACAACTTTAAAATCGGGCTGTTGGTTAGTTCTATCTGTTTGTTTAAAATTTGGGAATTATTTTTCGTTGATTTAGAAATTTCCAAAGCTTCTAAGTTATTCAGGCGTATTCCTATTTTATTTTTATGAATTATTTGGACTCCAGTATTTTTATTAAATGTGTGGTTAGTATTGATTAAATGTTCGGCAAATTCTGAGAAACCTGTGTTTGTTAAGCACCTGATATGCTAAATTAATTGTACCACATATAATATATATTTTATTATGTAAATAAATTCAAAGAGATTCATTATTACAAATAACGGCAGGTTTCTAACTATAACAAGTTTCTAAGAAGTTGGGTACTTAAATTTAAAAAAAAAATACTTTTAGAACTTTCATAAAAGAGTATTTACAGGTTTAATGAACAAAGTAACTTAATTGATCTTTTTTATTGTATTTGAAACAATAAATAAATTAAGGCATTTAATTATAAACTTCTGTACTTTTCAATCCGATTTTCAGCTGGTTTTATTGTGATGTAAGATTTCTTTGTTTAAAAATCACATTGCGCTGTGGACAAGTAAAGTGGTCCGTGATAAACTTTCCAATGAAATGATACTTTATTCAAGGTGATTGAAATGTATCAGAATTAAGTAAGGAATTTCGAAGGTTATTTAATCGTTACGTTTTAATTTAGTAACTGTTTTCAGTTAATTTCATTGTTGTATAATTACTGATATATTTAATGGTCCATCTCGAGACACGACTACCCTTTTTTTTTTTTTTTTTTTTTTTTTTTTTTTTTTTTTTTTTTTTTTTTTTTTTTTTTTTTTTTTTTTTTTTTTTTTTTTTTTTTTTTTTTTTTTTTTTTGCAGTATTACCGCACAAGAGTCCCAACTGCTCCCGTCTGGAGCCTATGGAGGGAGATGGGGAAGAGGAAGGTGGGGAAGTACCTGGCTATTCAGATCTGGTCACCAAACACGGCTAAAGCCATTTCAAGCAACGTTTCAATTCTGAATGGTGGTCTTACACCAGGGCGATACTGAGAGTATCTTCCACTCTGGAACGTGCCGCAAATATACTATATATTATTTTTAATTAATTAATTGTGAAATAACACAAATTAATCAAATAAAATTTATTTGCGCACGCCGGGTTCGAACCCCGCGACCTTCGGATCTGTAGTCAAAAGCGTATACCACTAGACCACGCCGGCCGCCTTATACATTAACCCCACACAAAAGGATCTGAGTTGAAAAAAATCCCTATGCCTCTGGCATCTTCGGGGAAGCTGTATGGAGGGTCTTTTTAAGGAAAGGAAGGAGGAGAAGTTCTGGGATGGAATAAAAGGTTACCGGGTATGTCATCAAAATGACAATTCAACACACCTCCGAAAAGTGATACGAAGTCATGGAAAGTGATCAAACTAAAAATAGGTTAAATAGATCACATAGGTAACTAATAAACGTAGTTTTTTTTCATCACTGACTACAAAAACTATTATAGGTAACTAATAAACGTAGTTTTTGTTTCATCACTAACTACCAAAACTATTATAGGTAACTAATAAACTTAGTTTTTGTTTCATCACTAACTACAAAAACTATTATAGGTAACTAATAAGCGTAGTTTTTGTTTTATCACTGACTACAAAAACTATTATAGGTAACTAATAAACGTAGTTTTTGTTTCATCACTGACTGCAAAAACTATTATAGGTAACTAATAAACTTAGTTTTTGTTTCATCACTAACTACAAAAGCTATTATAGGTAACTAATAAGCGTAGTTTTTGTTTTATCACTGACTTCAAAAACTATCATAGGAAGTCAGTGATGAATCAAAAACTACCTATGTGACCTATTTAACATAGTTTTTGTTTCATCACTTTTCATGACTCTATATCACTTTTTTGATGTTTGTTGAATTTTCATTTTGACGAAATATCATGGGACCGGAAAAAATTATGAGGAGTGGGAGGGATCCTATGGATCAGTGTGTCCAGGAGTGACGGACTTATGATCTATCTATGATCTATGGGTCAAGAACGACCAGTCGGAGAGGTCAAAGGGTCTCCCGAAACCAGGCACTCCTGATCGGACACGCCACACAGCTGTTGGGCAGGCGCATCTTGAACACACCTCACCCGATGAACACGGACACTCCTGCTAAGTAACCAAATGTAGCGAACCGCTTTGGTCTACTTATGGCAGAGATGTAATTAAATAAATGTTCCCGGGGCGGCGGTACCCAAACCCGCCTCTCAAACAGGAACTATTAGTGAATAAATCAATAAAATAATTACTTCTTCAATAACTGCAAAAAAAAACTGGTTTGCGTCATTTTAATTTAAATGACATAAATAACTGTTTAAGCCACTACAATCAAAAAGTTTCAACACCAATAGTTTGTTCGTCAGGGTGAAAATTAACAAATATTAAAAATAATGGCTTTAAAAAATAATACTCTATGCTTAATAGCTCCAAGCGGAGTGCAAACTTGTTGAATATAAACCCAATATAACATACTTCTGCAATACATACACGACCAACTATCAGACACACTCACTGACCAATAGGATGCATGATCTGGGCAACAAGTATGGGGGTGCTATTGATTTATTTATTGACTCCATTTATAGAACTAAGCATAATCTATACCAGGGCTTCCCTAACTGTGAGTCGCGACGCCCCGGGGCGCCGCGGGATCATCCCAGGGGCGTCGTGAGGCAATCTTTATAGCGCCTTCCACACGCACACTTCGGAGTGACTGAGTCCCGCGCCACTTCAGGCCGCCGCGCAGAAAAGTCTCACAGTGAACTGCGCTGTAAACCTATCGGTCTTTACTTTTCTGCGCCTGAAGTGGCGCGGGACTCGGTCGCTCTGAAGTATGCGTGTGGGAGACGCTAATAGGTTGGCTGTCTGTGTTGACGCGACCGACTCATTTTAGAGAATATGAATTTTGGAGCTCAGTTTATCAAGAATATCGTTCCATCAGCACTGCAGCGTTAAGGGTTTTATTACCGTTTGTGACATCATACTTGTGTGAGACAGGTTTCTCTGCAGTTGCAGTAATTAAGAATAAGTACAGATCAAAAATAAATTTAGAGGCAGATACGAGAGTGGCGATTTCGAAACTTCAACCTCGTTTTGAAAAACTATGCTCAGAAAAGCAAGCACATCCTTCTCATTAATACCAAAGAAAAAAAATGCTTTTTTATCTTTTTTGTTTGCTTCCATTTTTGTTTTTATGTTGTGTTCTTTATTTTCTAATAAAAAATTAAGATACTATTTGGAGTTTTTCTGACAAATTGTTATTAGGTAACGTACCCATACTACGTGACCCGTTCAGGGGGGGCTTCAAAATACTACGCTTGGTACAAATGAGCGGCGGGGGCTTAGATTTTTAGTCACCGGGGATGGGGGGGGGGGGGGCGTCGCAAATATATGGCAACTTCCCAAGGGCGTCACAGTTGAAAAAAGTTTGGGAAGCCCTGATCTATACCAACACTTTGTCGAATCCTACAAATTAGAGTAGCGTTGGTAAATTAGTTTTAATGATTTGTCTTATATGTAGCGTTGATGTAATTTTTTTTTTACTTTATGTTTCTCTTACGTTTTACCAGTATTGCTTCATATTTAATTTTTATTCTTTATTTAGTTTTACTTTTAATTATTTCTTAATATTTTCTCATTATAATTGTAATCACAAGTTTACAATTGTGTATTTTGTACCTTCTTTTCAATGGATTACATATATTTACTGACAGTATCTCCTGTATAATACAGATATTCTCCTATGTACACTGTATCAGTTATCACTTCTATGTAAAAGCCTTGTTAGACGTATTTTTTATTTTTTTATTTTTTTTTTTTTATTGAAACATATAAACAAGGTTACAACTTTTTAACAATATAAACACCAATATTTCAATCACTCTCCTAATAAAGCAGCTGCTTGTGTTTAGGAGAGGACAACAAAAATATTTTAACTATTTTTACTATTTTAAATATTTTTTGTATATATATATATATATAAATAAATTATGAGGACAACAAAAATATTTTAAATATTTTAACTATTTTAAATATTTTTCGTATATATATATATATATATATATATATATATAATATATGAAAATGATTTATGGAAATCAAAATTTCAATTTTAATTTTTACACCATCAAGAACTTATCAAATGCCTGCAGTTATTATTTAGCACCTATGTAGATCAGAAAAACTTGTTGGTTGCTTTTTCTACGCGTTGACGTTCAGTTTGCCTCGTTTCTAAATGTTCATTACACGTGATATAGCAACATGCTTGCGAGATATGAATAAATTAAAGGTATCGTATTATAAATAACCCTTACGAAGGTGCACATTGCCAATATGAAGATAAACCCAGCTAACACGTTTAATCGATAGTCATTTGGTATTCAAAGAAGCACTCTTATAGGTTTTTTACTATTATTTCTAAGAAAACTGTATACTCTGGGATTTCCAAGCCAGAGAAGAAATAATATAACATTGTAGATACAACTACAATTTTAAAATACAAGGAAACAAACTAATAAATACTTGATCCGTAATTAATAATTGAAAAATAATTACAACACATGAGATTGACTATAAATTCTTTTTTAATTGTGTTATTTGTTTTATTTTCAATTAATTTTCTTCATCAACATTTTTGAATTTAGAAATAATCGAAAAATTATTCATCTCAGATTCATGGTAAACAATTATAAAAATCTAATTTGGAGCAGATTTAAAAAAAAAATGACCGCAATGTTTTTCTTATTCGACCATCGAGAAAACTTACTGATAAACTTTTTGGATTATTTATTAAGTATCTCTTCAAATTATTCGTATTCCGGTTAAAAACGGGACTTCAGACCTTTAACGAACGAATTGATAGGTTTCCTAATAATATCAGTAAATGTAATATTACAACAAATATATGCTAAAAATATACTACACAAAATACGGAATCCTCTAAAATATCGCGTATTTATCACACTAGATCAAATCACAATGACATAAAATAAAATACAAGTCGTGAAACCGCATTCGGAAAAAGAAACTCCATTTATTGTGTACAAAACTCCACAACTTCCTTCCCCCACATATGAAGCGAATAGAAAAGTTTAATGATCACAAATTAAGATAAAAATCTGACTGAAAGAGATTAATGAAAAAACTCTGAAAAAAACATTAAAAACAACAAAGGGGCCAATAAAATTCAAATGAATAACTGTAGTCCGCCTCGGCACAGGTCACCCTAGTAAGCAGGACTAAGGAATAAGATTTACTGTACATATATTCACTATCATATTTTGTGTGTAAAATGTTTAAATAGTCACTATAATAAAATAATAATAATAATAAATAAAAATAATAAACACGAATGTATTATGGCGATGTCGGAATCGAGTTAATAAAAATTCTTAGTTTTTCGAATTTCATAATTGTATACTATCAGAACAAATGTAGGTGCATGAACACGTGTTCCGATGTACTGTGAATGTATCAAAAGTTTATTAGGAAACGACTTTAATAAATCAGCAACACTCATTTTTCTCCCTGTAGTATAAGAATCATAAATGGTGTCTGAAAAAGAACGAGTCGGTCATGATTGTTTTTAACACGTGATGGTTAGTTAGTTAGTTAAAAACAATTGAGTAGTTTTATTGCATTCATTATGGAATAGTATTTTCTAACTGGACAGTGAAAGTTTACAATTATATTTCTTTAAATTATTTTATTACTCAAAAAATTACACTCTTGTGATTAGGTAGGTACCTACTGAAAATAACTTATTTTATTTATTTATTTTATTTTGCAAAAACGCTAGAAAAAAATTTAGCATAGATAGTGTACAAAAAAAAGGTTACACGTCGGTTAGTTACAACTTACAAGAGATTATTTACCGATAATTTTAAATTATTTTAATGGGTAGGTAATAAGAAATTCAGATAATGTTGATTAACTAATAAGCTCCTTTCCATACGGGTACCACAATAATCATCAATATATTAGCATGTTTAACGATGTTCAGCTGCCAAATAAAATGCCAGCGTGATAATTTCTTTCTCACACTTATTTCCTCGAAATAAACAGATAAAAAATAAACCTTCCTCGAACGATGAACCAAGAGATATTTGACTGCAGACCTTTGGAGTGTCCGGTCAGCGGAGTTCAGAACCCATATGGTCTCGTAAGGATTACGCTGCCAAGGCCGAATATTCACCTCGCTAAACCGATTGTTGTGTGCATAAATGAATACAGAATTGGCACAAATTTATACCCAAAGCATTGAGAATTTTCATGCATTTTTTATTATGAACCAAAAATCATTTAGGATAAAAGAGTTTAAAGGTTTACCCACTGTCCCATCGTTGAAGTTTTTTTACTTAGCGGTAAAATTATATAAAATATATTTTTTTTAAATTTTGAGATTTTTTTGCAAACAATTGTGCTAAAATTTAAAACAGTTCTATTTGCGGAATTTGAACACATTTGCTCTTCTTTATGACGAGACTCCTACCAAAAGATTTTCTCGTTAAAATTAAATACAATGTATTTTTTCGAAATTCTTTATTAAGTGACATCTCTAAATAGTATAAAATAAAGTCGCTATCCGCGTCTGTCTGTTTGTGCGCTTAGTTTTTCTAAACTAGTCCACGGATTATGATGGGGTTTTCACTATCACTTAGAGAATTTCTTTTGGAAGGTTTATATATTTAATATACGCATATCATATTTATAGAATGTAAAGAAAAAACGATGTTTTATAATCAAGTCGTAAAAATATTTTTTTTCGAGCGCTTACACTGCTAACGCTGTCTAAATCTTAGGATATGCATAAAAAATAGATTACTACGAAATTTTATATCAAAGGCCAACAGAAAAGCCCTGGATAGTTTATGTCGATCTCCTAAGAATAACCCCCAGAAACGCCGGGTAAAACGTAAATATGTTATTCTAATAAACATTACATAGTGACTTATTTTTTACTACATTAATCTTTTTGTATGATGAAGAAAATGCGAACAGTGAGCACGAACATCATGAAATTTGCTCAAATTTTTCAGTGTGGAATTTCTGGACTGACGTCCGATGCGGAGCTTTGTCCATGTAACCTCTGCCTCTGCCCTGATGATAGACTCCGTAATGTTGTCCAAAACTTTAGCTTAATTAGGAGGTAGAGCAACACGGCACAAAACTCCAAAAATAAATCATATTTTGCTTGTTCAATAAATGTTACTCAATTTCAATTAGATCAAGGTCTCTAAGAAATAAACTAAGTTAACATTTTAAAAGTTACCGATTCCACCATGAGAAAACCATTGTTGCGTCTATTGCGATGGGATGTCCCGTTGATTTGGGGACAACAACCTCAGTACGTGATGCCTTGTTAGAGGAACCACCAGAATAATCGTAGGAAGTCATTATCTGTCAAAAGCAAACAGTAACGGGAATCAAGAAATCATTTTTCAGCAATATTTTGAAAACCGGTTAATTTGTGGTGGAACGTTGGTGTTTTGATACCAGAATCAAAGAACATTCAAGGGCTCTTAAAAATAATAAGTTCTCCGAATTCGCCTTTTGGCAATTAAATGATTAGATGATGTGTGAGCTGAAAATTGTTGTATTGACGTAGAAATTCCACAAGATTCATAAATTTCACAAAATTCACAAATTCCACGAAAGGTTTACAAATTTCATAACATCCAAGTTCTCCATTAGACAGATAACAAAACAGAGTTAATATATATTTTAAATGTCAATGATAGCAGTAGTAGATACTAGAGCTTTCAAAATCCGACATTTTTTCTGAACCGGGATTACGGTTACCGGGATTACTCTAGGAATTTTAATGTTAAAATTATTATTAAAAAATCGGTGTTTAAAAAAAAATGTTTTTATTTTTTATTTTCCGGATATTACGATACGATTAGTCAACAAATATTATTAACTAAATATCGCTAATATAGAATTAGCTGCCCAAAACAAAAGAAAAAGTAATATTAGAAAAAGGCATATTCCAATAAAAACATTTGTTCAATATTTTTAGATGAAGATTTCTTGTAGAGAATATCTAAAACTAACAGATGAATCACATTACAATTGCAAAACAAATATAATTGAGAGCTCGCCTGCCTTATTAATCCCAGCGTAGTGATGTCACAAGTGAATGTTACATATATGGTTTCAAAACAATTTTCCTTACTTCTAAAAAAAGTGCAATATACAGGGTGTCCGGAAACTCGTAGTACAAGCGGGAAACTGGTGAATCTACATCACATTTGGAGTCGATTTTGTAGTATATTTTTTTTTTATTTGAGCTTTCGTTATCGAGTAAATCGAGTTTGAAGTTGATTTTTTTTTTTTTTTTTTTTTTTTTTTTTAATCAAATTCTTATAAATTATTACTGAAGATCAAAGTACCCAACTAATTAAAACTATTTGAAAGTAAAACAAATGAAGAAACTCGGATTTGAAGCATTATTTTGAAATCATCCTTCATTTAACCCGGTGTAATCATAAAATATTTCTGCTCTGCAGGGTTAAAACATCTGTTGTTCAACCCTAAACACCAGAAAAAATTTAACCCTAAAATAGCCGAAAAATATTTTTTTTTGGTTTTTTTTTTTTTTTGAAAATGCTCAAATCAAAAAACTTTGTTTTTTTGGGTTCCCCATGTGGTGTAGATTCTCCAGTTTCCCGCTTGTACTACGAGTTTCCGGACACCGTGTATATATATATATAACCTACCCCAAAATCTTTAATAAACGACGTGATGCCAATTTAAAAAAAAATATATTACCACCATTGAAACCAGGTCGTGAAACTAACAAAATTTTTATAATGTTGGTATTAAGACAAGCACAGCACCGGGATTAAGGTGCCGACAAAGGTCCGGGATTCCCGTAATCCCGTTTCTCAAGATCCCTGGATTGAAAGCTCTAGTAGACATCTAATACCGGATAACTTATATTAACTCTTTACTTCCCTCTCCTTCACCTATAACTCTTGTTTTGTCTCTCTTTCTACCCACATATTTACTTTATATCATAATATTTTTAATTTTGTTCTTATGATTACTTTATCAATCATTTCGAGATGCATCAGTCATCTACGTAAATTGCTAGGCTTTTCTAGCAACAGCAAAGCTTACATATATTCATGTAATACTTATCATTGATCTGTATACTTCATTTATATTTAGGGGTCATAAAAAGAAGAGAGAAGTAACAAAGTGAAAAAAAATAGGAAAAGAATGAAGCGAACAGTTTTAATGATTCATATTTTTTTGTAAATTAAATGACTCTGAATTTGACTACATAAATTTCTCAGTGTGTGGATGACACTCGAAAAGTTTTCATCAGATTAAAACGTTGGTAAGTAAATTAATACATCTTAATATGAATCATTTTATGGGGCGCAATATCATTTTTGAATATAATGATTCAAGTAAAACGATTAAAACAAATTGTAAACCAAGCAAAAGGTAAAAAACTAATACCAGTTAATTTCCTCATCCGCATGTTCCGTTGGGGTCATTATTCCTGTCCACTGCCGGAGAACTCGCTAGCTGAACCTTCCATTTAGATCGTTCGTGGAATATTGAAGTCATAGGTCATCTCCCGATCTCATCAATGCTGACAGCTGTAGTATCGATATTTATTGTGTATTGATGTTGTTGTAACTATTTGTATTGGGTTTGATGTTCCAATACGTTACATTGTATTGGTACGACTCACCTTTTCGTGTTCAACTTGAAGTAATATACCGCCATCAGAATTACCCTTGCAAGAATATCGATGTGCCTCGATAAACACGAAGTTGCAACACACTGCTAATGGTCCATTGTTTATCGTAATGTTTGAAGGCACTAAATCTTTTTCTACACATCAAGTTCATTAATAACATAAAGAGGTTATTTACTGCTATCTCCTAATGAGATTTGTAGTATAATGCAGTACCGAATTAATTTTATTTAAATGAAGTATTTTTTTTTGTACATAAGCTACTTATCTCAGCTTTTGTGCTAATTTATAGGAATTTATAAACATTCCCAATATAAGACTTATATAGCAGATTCATGCTCATTGGACCTTGATTTTTATAATGTCCCTCAAGGCCAGCGTCATATTTGGAAATGCTGTGTGGGGGTTCTTCACAAGAAAAGGAAATAGATCAAGTTCTGGGAAGGAAAAGTTATGAGGGGTAGGTAGAAAAGTAACGTATGAATCCATCCCTCTCACTGCAGTGCAAACGTTGGGTTGAGAGGGTCCGGCTGGAGAGGCCAAAGGGTCTCCACAGGTTCTGGAGAAAATTCCAACATGTCCAAACGAAGTGAACCACCTGGGGTGAACTGCAGATGTGTTGATTATCTTATTAATGGATGAATTTTTTTTTTGCACGCCTTCAGATAAAAGTATTTACACTTCAATATAGACCAAAATATATTCATCATGTCGTCATGGTGATATATAAGTATCGTACAAAAATACAAATCATTCGAATATGATTGATTACAGTGATCACCTATCTAGGCGTCTTTGGTTTTGACGAGGGGCGCCAAAATTTTAGTCGCAACGTTTTTAACCGGATTACCAAAAATTTAAAGAGATTCTTAATAAATTAGCAATACTCACTTTTCTCCATGTAACATTAACATTTGGGCCAAGTACAAATCGGGATAAGTTGTTGCAAATAATTACTCAATCCATTGATTCGAATCCTTGGAGTAAATTTAAATGTTCACGCAGTTTCTAAATTTAAAGTAAAAATCGTTCACTAAACTATTTCCTAATACTGTTAAGAATATAGAAATAGACTACAAAATTAATTACGTTTTTTTATTTGTTTTATGGGTACCTACTTCGATACTTGCGAAGTCGATTACTTTATGTAGCAATTCTTAAATCACCAAGTAGTACAATTTTATTGTCATTTTTTCCGAAGGTTAAGAGAGTTTAAATGGTCAGTTAAGTTCATTATTCAGGTTTTAATGTACGTACGTAAATCGCTCAACCTTGTTTGTCTTGTTACATGAAATAATTGCATGGTTTAATTGTTTTAGGTGAGTTTTCGATGTAATTGTGAACGGTTGAAAATGAGAGGTTCTCATGTTTAGTGACATGAGAACCTATCATGATGATGTTACATATCGACCCTGAAGATGGAAAAGCAGGTAAAAATATGAGGGAGTAATAACATAATAACACTGATAGCAGGAAATAAGAGATTTTATAACTTTTTTATTATGTAAACAATAGATAAACATTACATTGTTAAATAACTCAAATAAAATTAAAAATAAATACTACAAGAAGTAAATTTCAACAATTCCTCTAGAATCCGCCCATATCTCGCTGGCCAAGGATCAACCACACTTTACCAGTACCTAGTTAAGGATATCGCTTCAATTCTCTGTTGATAACTCGAGTAAGGTCAATAATCCTTCACAACCTGTTTTAATTCAAGGCAAAGGCGCTGAAGCCAGACCTCGGCTAGAATCCAGATATCAGTGCGGCCGTACGTACCTTAAAGATCACCTGTTTGTTTGCCTGGCTTACCGACAGGCAGGCTTTACGAACGAAGGTCCTTACTACTTAAACTGAGACTACTTCAGACGCCCTATGCAGTACATGTTAATTAAATAGGTCCATAATTATTGATTATGAATATATCCTGTTTTAAATTTTCTTTTGTTTTGGCTTGTGTTTTTTTCGGTTAAATAATATTATACTCTCAATCTTGATGTAATAATTTATGTTTAAAGGGTTCCATGATAACTCAACACAGTGACAATTCAACACACATTTAAAAAGTGATATAAAGTCATTGGAAACGACGAATAAAAAATAATAATTTAAACCTAACCTTACCTAACCTACTTAACCCAGTAAATAAAGTTTTTGTTTCATCACTTTCCATGACTTTATATAACTTTTTAAAGATGTGATGAATTATCATTTGGATGATTTACCGTTTAAAGTGGGGGATCTTTGGTGGGCGGCGTTAATATGTTTTTAATACTAATCAACAGTTTTATTCCTAGATTGATAAAATTTGGCACACATCACATTCTAAGAAAGAGGTGGGTCACTGTCTTTACGGTTTTTTTCAAAAAAACCTCCCCATTCCCCTTTCCCACCCCGTAAAGCAGAATTTTGATACTTAACTCTGATAAAACTTTGCCCACTTGACATTCAAAATAAAAGACAAATATCTCTCTTCATCTGAATCCGAAAAATTTTGCATAAAGCCCTGGTAACTCCGGATATTTTAGCTAGTATAATATATTTATGTTTCTTCTTATATTCAAAACAATGCAAAGTATCCAGACAAGATATAGTACAGGCACGCCTTCTATCGATTATAGCACATTACGGATTTACAATAGCCCACACGGAAGTATAAAATAGTTCAATAATTAGTTGTAGATGTGTTTTTATTATTATAAAGATGTTTACGAGTATATCATTGTAAATACGATGCAATCTTGGGGACTAGACATCACCCAGTTTTCTTAATATATATAATACACCAATAATCAATGTTAAATATTATGAATAATGGGAGTAGTAGGTACTCATCAGCAATAAGTAATCAAAATTATTTATTATTTTACAATGTCCTTTAAAACTTAAAAACAAAAACCAAAAAAATGGTTTGACTGAGGATTAAACCTACCAACCGAGCCAAATCTCGATAGGATAACCGTCATTTATTCCGTAGGTATATTGCTGCCATAATGTCAAACAATTTCAGCGAAATAAAAAAATGTTCGCGTGTGTTAGCGTGATTGCTACCGATTGAATGTATTGTCATCGACAACGAGTCTATCTGTCAGGTTTCAGCTGGATCGAATGTCGGGGAGTGGGTTAATTTCCACTTCCAAGATTTGCATTCATTCACCAAAACAAAAGTAAAATTCGAATATATATATTTAAAAATTAATAATGAATTCAACTACTTAATAATTTTTAGTTACATTACACGGAGAAAAATGATCATGTTAAAAAAAGTAATGAATGCCAATTTCCTGTTAAAATATTAGTCATTCAGAATATGTGGAGAACACGTGTTCTTTTCCTAATAAATATCATGACGGAATGCTTCAATATCATAATTTTAATATCAATATTTGTATGAACACGTGTTCCGCCGTCCTCATGAAACATTCGCTTTTAACTGATACTTTGTTGGGAACTCTCTCAATTAATTCGCTTAAGGCCTGCTGTCAGGAAAACGAATAATTTGATTAGATTTTTAATAAATGAACATTATTTAACTCCGTGTATCCACACCTAAGCTGCCCCTTGGTGGGTTCCTAATAATTGCTTTTGTTTTATACATTATCATAATTTTATAAATTTAAAAAATGCCTGTTCTAGAGTGTAAAAAATTGGCATTAATTTTAATAACAAATGACTTAACATGTGTTTTTTCGTGGAGATATTTACAGATGGTTTGGTTGCCAAAATAAAACAAATCGAGCAACGATACTTACAACCGACAATACTAACAACCAACAGTACTCACAACCAACAATACTTACAACCAACAATACGTACAACCAACAATATTTACAACCAACAATACTTACAACCAACAATACTTACAACCAACAATACTTACAACCAACAATACTTGCAACCAACAATACTGACAACCAACCATACGTACAACCAATAATACGTACAACCAACAATACTTACAACCAACTATACTTACAACCAACAATACTTACAAGCAACGCGCTGACATTGATATTGTACACAGCTTAATCATGAGTTTATGAATAATGTTAGTTCATCTGTATAATTTAATTAAACCATCATTTACCGGCTTCTGTGCACTCATTAGAACCAATTAGTGGTGTTGTGTATATGTTTACCTACATCTTGAAATATGTTTTTCTTGAGATGGGTAGTCAACAATCCAATAATTCCGTAGATATTTTCTCTCCCCATGGGATTTTACAAAATTTTTTTAGATATAAAATCATTGAGATTTTCGTGTCACTTGGAAGTTGTTACGAATCTGTATTGTATCGGTTAATTCTCTAAAAAATAAATTAATATTTTTCTATGTTGAATTTCATTACATTACATGCATTTCATGTTAATTTTGTATAATCCATGTAATATTATTATGTAGTGAATGTGCAATCACGAATTCTAGGAAACTTGTATCTTTCGACAACAGAAAACATAAAATGTTATTTTTGAAGGTTGCTATAATAAACATAGAACAATATTATTAATGTCATAGAATATTTACTGCGTCGTGTAATGTAATATGTCCGTCGCTGTTCCATTTACCATTGACTTTACCCAACAGACAGCCATGTTACAGGCAATGTTAGGAATGAAATAACACAATATAATCCATTGCTTCATGTCGTTATTTATAATAGATCAAATGCTGGCAAATCACGAACAGGGGCTATTAAAAAATTATGTGAAAACAGTGGCGTAACGTCAGCAAACTGACGTGTTCCAAGGCGAGCCTGTTAACCGGGTCCATAATTTTTGTTATTCCGACTCTTAAAAGTATGTCATTCACTTCATCATGCCACTTCTTCCTGGGTCGTCAACAACTTCTTTGTTTATGTACATTCCCACCACATATTATGTTGATACTCCTATCTTCATCAATGCAATCAAAACCAAGCTATCCAAGAGGTACAATGCGCGTTACTTCTTACTTTGGCGTTTCATTTTTTCCGGATTTCGTTCTCGAAATACGATCGTGTATTATGTCTTACACCACGTAAACGAATTAGGGATCTCATTCCAATGGCATTAATAATAACAATAGTTGAATAATTTGTGCGGTGCCATTTTTGTGAAAAATCACGTCCAGTCTACTTTCGTCCTTCTTTGCCAGTTTTTAAGTAAATCCATTTGAATTTCACTTTTAAGAAGTTAACCCACTTCCCTACATCCGATCGGGCTGAAACTCGGCTAGAGACTCGTTGTCGATGATGATGCATTCTATCGGTGGCAATAACGCTCACACACGCAAATATTGACATTAAAGCACTTAAAACGAAATACACTTAATATAAATATACGAAATAAATGTCGGTCCTACCCAATTGGGATTAGGTAAAGTTGTTAAAGTGGTTGACTCCAGTTCCTGGGGAGGGATGTTCAATCCTCAGTCAAACAAAAAATTATTTTTGTTGACTGAGGATTGATTTTTAAGACTCCGAACTGCTCCATACCGTCTGGAACCAGCAAGCATCACTAATTGGGGTATGTTGTGAGGCTGAATTAAGGTGGGTAGAGGAAGGTGGGTGGAAAAGTACCTGGCTATTCAAATCTGGTCACCAAAGCAACATTTCGATTCTGATTCGGGGCGATACTGAAAGTATCTACTACTTTGGAACGTGCCGCAAATATACTTTAAATACAAATTATTTTTAATGAATAAAATAGATTTGATGGTATTAAATATTGTAGCTATAGCGGGCTCCTTTGAGAATCAGGCCCAAGGCAACTGCCCTGATCATCAATGCGATCGATACGCCAATGCGTTTAAACAATAGTACTGATGGCATGGTTAAAAATGTTGTTTTATTTGGAGGAAATTGATTTCTAGCTATTCTGTATTGTTATCTGATCAAATTATTCAATATTTTTTATTTATTTAAAAGGTTATTTTACCTACACTAATACAGAGCAGCGAGCACGCGATAATAATAAATATTTTCTGATAATATTATCATAACCTTTCAAAATAAGTAATCAATTAACAATCGCCATAAGTTCAATGTTATAAAGTGCTTTGTTTTATGATATTAAAAGGAGATATTTCAAAGCTCCATTTTTCATGACCTTAATTATATAACGATTTTAATATTGACTGTGTTTTGGTAAAACTCTTCACTAAACAAAATTAAAATTTACAGGAGAAGATTCACACGAATATCTATCTACTAACCGTTTCGTATAGCTAAATAAAAAAATCTCGAATTTCAAGTGTTGATTTTTGGGATTTTATGCCGTGTAACGCTTCCGCCTTCTTTATCCAACGTTTCGGACAGCGTTACGGTGTCTATCATCGGGACAAATTCGGCTAACATTTGTGTATGTCTATTTTATATATTTCAGTTATTTTGTTTGGTTTTATGATGTAAAATATTGCAATTCCATTTATCATTATAAGATATTGTAGGGTCGAGTGAATTCATCTACGGTTTTCTACAAATATATTTATATAAATCTACTTTACCATATTATGCTTTGAAGACTATTCTAAATGACACCACTGAAAATTAAAATTCTCAAAAAATGGCTTGAAGGGTTAACCAAAACACAGTTGATGTAATAATTTCATAAGACATCTAAATTTATAACAATTTAGCAGAACTGGACTCACCTACTCAAATCCACACACAAAGAAAATTTAATATTTCTTATTTACTAAGAATCTCTTCAAATTATTTTTAATCCGGTAAAAAACGAGATTGCAGGCCCGTAACGAATGAATTTATGGGTTTCCTGATAAAATTTTGGTAAAACACGAACGTACGGGTATTATCACGAGGTCGGAACACGTGTTCATAAAAATTCTAATATTTTAGCATCTCGTTATTATATAAAATTAAGACAAATGCAGGTGCATATAATTCCGGTATATTAAGAATTTACTAAAAGTTTATCAGGAAACGGCTTGCAATCCCGTTTTTAACCGGATTACTAATAATTTAAAAAGATTTTATTTTAGATTTTTATTGGTGATTGTATAGGTATAGATCTATGCTTCCAAGTATAAATAAATCAAATGTTTAAGAAAACATTATAATTTGATGTCATTAAAAGAAATCTCGAAACTAATCTCTGAGAATTTGACCGAGTTACAAGCGCATGTAATACCTGCTCACGTTCCTGGCTTCTAGTTTTCTACAACTTCTGATGTCGACTTCTCTCAATATAATTTCACCACAATAAGCAGGATTACTAACTAATAGAGCTGAATGCGTTTAAAACATTTTGCCAATATTAACTGGTTGGCAATCTATTGGCTAAGGCTATTGCAATAAAACTAAGCTTGAGAGGAACGGCTACGCGGATTTTTGAAACAAAATTTAAATTTGGATTTGAAGACAAAATATCCAACCTAACTAAATACTTTTTTAATTTATAGCAAGTATCTAGGCGGATATGGGTTATTTTATTTAATTGTGCTTTAAATAATAATGTTCGTAAAGGCAATTAGAGAATTCAAGTTTGCATAATTTTAGAGGATATTTGTCATTTTTTCTAAAACAATTATTTTTTTAAAAAACATACCTATTGTGTTAAAATAATGAAAAATATATTTTTTTAAATAAAGCACCGAAAAAAGGTTGTTTTGGGGTAAAAAATTTAAATTATATGCAACAAAATTGTGTTCCAATGTAAATCAATGGTTTTTAATTTAAATTTACCCAAAAAATCATGAAAAATTGAATTCTTTTTTGTCCTATATTTTTTTAATTTAAATCGCAAATAATATTGTGTAGTGTAATTCGTGTATCTTTTTTTTACTAATTACTAATAAAGGACTTTCACAGAACCTGAAAAAAAAATTTAATTTATACCAATCCGTACTAGATATTTGCTAGAATTATTGAAAATAGAAATTGTTTTTCAGTTCGGTTGGGTATTTTGGTCTCAAATTCAAATTTAAGTTTTGTATGAAAAAGGCCGCGCCGCCGTTCTTCTTAAGATGATATTGCAGAATGCCTAGAGCCCAATAAAAGTATAATTTATAAACTACTTGTGGTGTTTGTATATATGTGTGTAAGTGCAAGCGAGATAGCATGCTTGCGAGATGCTATAAAAGGCGATGCATACTAAGATTGTCCCTCTTTTGTTAATGGCAGCTCCACAATAAATATCACTACCAGATCACGTATCATTATTCTGTTCGACCTTCACCAGCTACAATAATTCCAGCCTCTACCCTACATTGGCATCACAGACATAGGAATTAATAGACGAGAAGATAATGGCGAGGGGTAAAATCAACTGTTGAAGAACGAAGGGGGTTAAACTGACTGTGATTCGTCAATAAATCAATCTGACAGTAAATAGGCATCTCGCATTATAATATCACCATTTAGTTCTTAAAAGTAAAATCTGCTTTTGAATGAATAGACATTTTTACATGGGAGCGCAAATTACTCGCCACGTTATGAACTAATTTGCGAAGTCCAAATTTGGCAAAGTAAATTTCTTCTGTTTGCAGAGTCGTAGTTAGTTTCAGAGTATTTAGTTAAGACACTTTTACAAATGTTTCATAATTTACTTACCCCAGTAAACAACGATGAGCACACTTGAGAATCGCTACATTGTGATGTGATAGTATATGTTTCTAAAACTGATCCATATACTACGGTGTGAATAAGCTTAAAATAAAGTAAAATAATGCTTACTTATGGAATGTAATACGACAATTGGGTTTATTCTCTTTTTCACATCTATTTTTACAAGTTTTCATATCACAAGTCAACATTTTGCCGTGTTATTTCGTAAAATGAACCGATGATGCCTCGACCATAGTTCGCACAAGAATGATGACGTCACGTTTTCAAATTTCACTTGAGGCCATACGCGAGCCCAGCCGGCTCCAATGGAACCGGTATGGGGAGTGGGGATAATACGCTTTTAATCACTTAGGGCAGGTCTACTAATATTCATATGTCTATGATTGGCATACATTCATTGATGTATTATACTTAGTCTATGCATACATTACATTTGGCGCAGCCACAGATAAAGTTAAGAACCACTTTTTGGCGTTACCAATACATTACGCACAGCCTCGGGGTGAGTAGGAACCTGAAGGCGTAATATTTAAGAAAAAAATTGCGACAGTAGTCAAATTGTTGCATGGAAGGAACACCAGTTTTATAATATTAAAATTATATCGGCAGTAATAGAACGAGTCTAATCTCCGATTCGATTTTCAAAACCAATTAATGAAAATTTTGCCAGTTTTCGCCTTTCCTCCTACATTCAATAAATCCTGCACAGGGTGAAGATGAACATTGCTCTGATGGTAGCCAGCCTGCGATAAGAGAGGGCATAGTAAAAAGAAGATTTTTATTTTATTTTATACGCTTAAGGTTGCTGCATACTGTAAGGTTGAAACTGTCTGAATGTCTCGAAGTAGGCCAAAAAAAATATTCAGAAAATGTGTTTTATTTTATTTTGTAGATAAGGCTGGACAAAAATTTTACGAGATCTGAATTTTCTCCATTAACAATACATTACAATATAATAACAATAATATGTTATTCCCATTGAGTTTTGAAAAAACTCACGTCGGGAAAGACAACATTAATAAAATAAAATAAACTTATTTTTCAATTTTTAACTGTATATCTTTTTAAAAACCATGAATATGAAATATATAGAAAATCAGGCTCAGAGCATTTTAAGAATCCTGATAACACAATATATACATGTTTATAAAACGATATAAATGTATTCAAATATTGTATCAGTAATATCGGAATTGAGTATCAGAATTTTGTATTTAGATTTTTTGTGTGAACCTTTTAGCGTGCATAGGGGGGTTAAACCGACTCTTGCTCACGGGGCGTAGTTCATGCACGTGAGATGGCGATATACAATTTTAGGCAAATTTTTGGCGATATACAAGTGTAAGAGAGAGAGACCGCCTAGATGGTCTATGAACCAAAAGGTACTAAGTCATAAGAAGCTACTAAGCGATACGCCTTTTGGCGTACCTAGGGGGGAAAGCCGACTCTTGCTTAGCAAGCGTGGCAAGACAGGACGACGCTCTTGCTCGGCGCGACGCTTCATTCGGCCAGCCTCGTCACTCGTTGGCTCGTTTTGTCTTATTTTCTCTAAAATTGGCAATAGATCAATTCTTAATGAAGATTATTTTTTAATTTGTTGTATATTTATTTGTGTTTATCTTAATAATAATAAAAATATTTGTTTTGTTATCAAAAATAAAAAGTCTTATTTTCTTTCATTTTCATCTCTTTCAATAAATTTTTTTAATGTATTTTTTTTAAATTAAAGATCCCAAGATATTTCAATGTAGGTATTCTTATCTTATATAGCCTATTTCCCGAGATACATTGAAAATAAGTAATAATTGATCATTACTAAACTTTCGAATACACTTATAATATGTTCTACTACTGAGAGCTCCGCTGCAACCTCCTTATTTATCTGTTATGCATTTTTAATGAGAAAGAGGGAGACGTTACAACGGGGCTTTCATCCTTGTCACATTTATTAAATCGATAAATTGGTCAAGCCAACTTTTACAGTCACCACAAAAAAGACAATCTAAAATCATGCTGTTTGGTTAACTAAATTAAGTTTGGTGTTACTGCACCTAGAAAAAAATGCAACAATACATTTTGTTGTTAGCACTTTATTATGTCTTATATTAACACAAATCGCTAGTTGGCTGGTAAGTATGATTACTTCATTATATCATCATGTGCCGTTAGCAGACTGTGACAATAAACGTAGGTACAAGTGTTCTGTTATATATGACGACAAAAGGTATTGAAAAGCTAGTTCTAGTGACAGTGAGCAGTGAAATCTTAATAGGTCAACGTATAAAATACAACTTCACATTTGTATAAAGTGACGTAGGATAAAAGAGAGGCGCATCACCATAACACCAAGGACAGATAGGGTATCTAATGCAGGAGTCCTTCAATGGCCAATTGTCAAAAAATTTAGACTTCTAGATTTAAAAGAAAAACTCCTAATCTTTGTAAGATAGCAACAATTGCAAGATTACCCTACGCAAGATAAGGCTCTCTACTGCGAATCTGGTGGTCTTGGGCTCTAATTCAATTTAAATTTATATGTGTTCCTGTTGTGTTCCCACAAACAGTTCTCCAACTCGTCGTTGAAGGAGATTTTATATAATAAGTTTTGTGTTAAATCAGGGATTTATTAATACTTCACGTATTATAATGGAGACTCGATAGTCGACCTAACTAGGAGCTGGCTAAATGAGATCTGAAAACACCAAGTTTGTCTGGGAGCATTCTAACTGGTCCAGGCTACTGCTGGCTACTAGCTGCCATCTTGCGGACTTCCAAGCAAGTTCTATGCACTGCCCTCTATGAGTGCATCTGTGAAGCTCTTACTTCCACCCGTTCCAGAGTGAAAGATTCTCTCAGTATGGCCCTGGTGAAATACAACTATTCAGATTTATTGGAACTTGGCTTTAAATAACGTTAGCCGTGTTTTGTGATCAGATCTAGATTGCCAGGTACTTCCCACCTTTATATTTTCCATCTCTTTTCCCTCCCTACTACAAACCTACCCTAATTGGGAATGCCATATGCGGTTTGGAACATTAGGGACTCTTGTGCGGACAAAAAATCTCATTTACTTGCCCTGTGCAGTCGCAATTTGAGCAGTCCGCTCGAGGCGGCTACCAATGCGCCAAGAAGTCAGAGTCAATACACTGATAATACTAACACAGCACCCTAGAGGTTCTTACTAGCGCCAGGCGGCCGGCTAGCGGTCGGCCCTGCCTAATGTTTTCTACATCTTTAACATATTGGTATACAACTACTGTATAATGGATACTATGAAAAATATATTTCTAGCAATGTTTCGATTCTAAATTAAGGTTTTTCAGCTGGTTGAGAGTATCAACCATGGCAAAAAAATATATTATATCCATCTTAAAGTTTTATCATAAAATATTTTAATGCTTGGCCAATATGTAGGAATGTGAACCATATTTTAATATTGAATGTTCTAGATTTTAAATTTGAACATATAATATTATATAAGATCACAAACCAGTAAATGGTCCAACAAAAACCATCTTGGCCGTTTTCTCGTCGAATTTCTTGAAATGTGATAATTTGCTTGTGACGAAATTGGGTAGATGTGTAAATATACAAATTAAACAACTAATTATCTCAAAAACCAACGGCTCCCAGGTGCAACTCTGTAAAAAAAGATGTTATGTCACAGGTCAAAATACTACATTTCTTAATAATTCGTTTTAGACAAGGTCAAATCTAACCGGAGGTAAATGGTTTTTTAAATCCATTATTTGCATATATGACATCTAGAGAAGTTTGAATACGTATCTACCTAGACAATTTTTTTTATAAATGTGGCACCACGAGGAATTGCTTATACCTACCATTGATAATAATAATAACACTTATTTAATTATCTTCCTTTTGTAACAAATAGTGACAATGGGATCTCCCGTGAAGAGGATTTCAATTACATTTGAAGTGATCATAAATATACTCTGTAGTTTTTTCTGAAATAATTATAAATATATTAAATAGTGTTTTTTAATTCAATTGAGTAGTTTTAATTTCAGTCTGTATTTGGTGTCAGTATATTTTATATTTCTGTTCTCTTACGATTTGTATCCAGCTTTTTAGTTGAGATTTAAATGTTATAATATGTTTATAATTTTTGAATGATGGTGAAATTTTGTTTTAAAGTTTAGTACCATAGCTTTATCCCAAATGGATCCTTGATCCTTCCGAATTGCGCTGTATTACGAACCAACAAGAACAAATAAATAAAATCAAACTTTTTTTCCAAAAAAACTTATATTAAAAAAAATATATATATATATTATTTTATATTTTACACATAACATAATATTATAACATTGAATCTAAGTAAGAATCGTGGCTCCCTTATCAGGCACAAGAGCTCCTCTTTTCTGATAAGGTATACATGACCAATTATGAACCTAAATATTATATTTTGCAAAATATGTATGTACTAATGTAACTATGATCTATATAAAAATAATAAAAAATAAAAAAAATGTTTTTGACTCTGAGATTTTACATATGTCAATCGTTATTTCTTTTTTTTTTTGTATTAGGCAATTCACCCTAAAAAGAGTGCTATGTGTCGTTATTTCTTGTGTTTTGTATTTTCGAATATAAAGTATTATTTTAGAAAAGAATTGTTTAATTGACATGATTATTATTTATTTATTGCATCTCACCATACATAAATCATGTAAAACCATATAAAAATCAACCTCACTAGGACTAAGTTTGTATCGAGGCTAACAATTTACATTTGAGTGAAGCAAACATAGAGTAATCACAAACGAGTAAAATAATACTACAAACAAACAAAAAACATTTCATAAAGAAAGAAAAAAAAAATTATTAGATGAGTTACCAGATGGGTAATTTGACAGTATATTGTAACGATATTTGAACCATAACTAATCATTAATCATTATTCCCAAGAAGAAACAGAGTAGATAATAAAGACAGTTAAGGTGACATTCAATTTTTAGCAAATGCAAATTTATAAAATCTTATTATTTAAGAAAATACAAGGATGAAAAATATAAAGACAATCGTCTGTCAATACAAACATCTTAACTAACTAACTTGATGTTAAGATTGTTACTTTTTGGAAACTGTGTGTATTTAATTAGGTGTATGATATTTTAATCGGTAGAAGGGGCGCAGAGTTGCTCGCCTATGCCTCCGCCGATTCAGTGTGTATCTTCATAGAGTAATGGTTATCGGGGTTTTGGGTTCGATTTCTGCATAGGTCAAACATTAACGTCCATGTTTTTCATGTGAATTATCGGCTTGTTTCAATTGCATACTACTATTCTCAATGTGCTATTTGGTCATGTCCTATTTTCACCATCTACCATACAGTACCGTACAAACGTCTCACACGAGACAGATAATATAACATACGCATGGGCATGGCCTGGGTGATATGCCGTGATCCGATAGCCGAGCCGTATTTGAAAATGATATTACCAATCTCCAGATAAATTGCGGAGCTGCCGTTGTCACGCGGCTGTCAGCTGTCAAGGTGACAGATTCTGTAAAAAGAAATAATATTTCAAGAATAGTTGTTATGAAACTAGCATAAAACCGGATCCGGTATATTAATATTACCAATTTAACAAATTCACTCAAATTATTTAACTAATACAAAAAAAATTGTTATGACATAGGTCAAAATTACAAACAACGTTTTTTTCTTAAGAGCTCATTTCGTACAAGGTTATATCCAAACCGAAGATACATTAAATATATACGTAGGTAATTTAATATATTTTATGTATATCCATTATTATAATTTTATTGTTGGTCACTGCTTTACAATGAAAAATCAGTTTGAAAGGGCGTAACTAATTATTTTCGACCCAGTCCCGATTCGGATAATTTATTCATTACAAAATAACGGTGATGCAATGTTATTTTTTCACGATTTTAGTGTGAACTGTGAATAAAATTAATCGTGTTGTGTTAATACGATCTACAAAAAGTTGTGAAATTTATTTTGAATACGTAAATATTTAATTGAATAAAGCGATCACTTTGTGGCATGATTTAACTTAAAATTTTATTTCTGAATTTTATACTCGTACAATCTGCCAAATATGATAAATTGTCCTATAATACCTGATCTTTAAAAATAATTAATAATAGTTGTAAAGGGTGAGATTCTTTTTTAGATTAGGTATTATGCACGACTAGGATTAATAATTTGGTTCGTATAATAAATTTAACGTTTTATTGTTAAAGTCAGTGTTTCAATGTTTTTTATTCACCGCCCCATTTCCTAGTGTATTTTTTCCGCCCCCCTCCATCCATCAATAGCATGATCATTTTTGTATCAATATAACAACTTTAAGATCTCAGACTAAATAAAATAATATACTCACTTGACAAGTCGGCATGTATTAAAAATCTGTTCGTTGTAACAGACATCTAATAGACCTCCATATTACAATGTTTCGTGTCTTAATTTGTATAATGAGCCTATTGGCGCCATCTACCTACGAGCTATGATAATCTAAGCAGTAAATCCAACACGAAAGCAGATTTTGTAAGATTGGTTGTATTTTTCCCAAATCTTTTCCAAATTTTGGCATCGTATTGGGAATTTCACAATAATTGAACCCATTTTTTTCGGTGCCATTTTATGTCCATTGTCGCAAAATGGCAATGCCCACTGTCGCTTCTGATACCATATCAGACCCCCCCACCCCCTCAGGATCATTCCAACACCCCCTAGAGGGGGCGATATCGCCCCGTTGTGTATCATCCGTGCTGTGGACAGGTTAATGAAGCAATAATCTGTTTTACTAAGACTGGTTTTATATTGTTAGTTTTCGGTTGCTATGCCGAGAGCGACTTTTCCTACCTGTGAAAACATTCTGGGCGGCTGTTAAACCCCTATTCTTGGTATCTGAAACAAACTTTTTTCATTTAGGTAAAAGAAACTGAGAAGAAAAGGAAAACGTCTGAGAGTAGTCAGTAGCGTAGGGATAAATTACATGCCCCTAGGCAAAACATTTTACAAACTAAGACTCATATTTTCACAGCACATTTTTTTAAACTAGTTGCTAGTTGTGACCAGTAGACCTCGCGTCCAAAAAAAGTATGATTCTAATATTATCTCATTTAATAAATCATTAAGTAAAAACCAAACTCTCCTCTAAAATCGTAAGATTTATAAGTAGATACTCAAATGCCTATCTAATTAATTTTTAATCATATATTTTATTTAACGTTTTTTTACCAAAGAAACGACACTATCTCAATGACAATTCCTTTTACAAACTTTCTTCAGGCAGTTAAGTATCATAATTTTTAAAGGACGAATTACATAGTTAAAATAAATACGATAATTTCACATTTGAAAATAGAATCTTTTCTGAACCATTAATACGGCCACAGGATTTGTCAGAGATGGAGCATGAATTTTACTATTGATAAATTTAAAATTATGAAATATACAATAATTATTTTATTATTTACTACATAACCTCAAAGTATTGAATTTAATATAAATAATTTTAGGGTCTAAACGGAAACGGAGAACGATGACTCCATATAAATAATATAGATAAAAAATAATCAGATAGCATAAAATTCGTTTGTAAGGTGAACTTTATGTGACACTCATCTAATAAATAACAACATTTAAACCGCAGACCAAAGAATGGATAAAAATGTACGTACTTGAGAAATTATAGTGCTGGCGATAAGTAGGGACCACCAGGTGTACGCCACTGGATACATACAAAAAAAACTAAAATAAAAATTGAACTGCTCATCAAAGTCCAGGTATAAAATTCTCCACCCAAAGTTCCCGCTATCAAATATCACATTAAGCATATATGACCTTGTTTGACCTTTGTTACTGCATCAATAATGTAGGTACCTACCCATGGTAACTGGATAACTCAACACATCTTTAAAAAGTGATGTGAAGTCAAGAAAAATGATTAAACCACGACTAGTTAATGTTTTACGTAAATAAGGTGTTAATGACTTTACATCTCTGTTTAAAGGTGTGTAGAATTGCTCTCGTTCAGTGGTCTCAGGTGAAATAAATTTTGTACAATTATCTGTCATTCTAAATGATTGACATATGCAAACTAAACTATTTTTAGTATGCGAATTGACTTCCATCACGTGCTTTGAAATCTTACTTTTACTATAATACATTGAAAAGTGATTAAAAAAGGGAAAAATAGTAAGTTTATTATACGATATATTTTATATTCAAATTGCAGAAAATGTATAAATATACACGTAATTAAATTATTCTCAATGCAAAGATAAAAATGATCAGCGCTAATTTATTAAGAATCTCTTTACATTATTGGTTATCGGGTTATAAATGGCATGGCAGTAATAACAAATGAATTACATTCGTAATTTACTAAGAGATTATCAGGAAACCTGTTAATTCATAATAAAAATTCCTGCAATCCCGTATTTAACCGGATTACCAATAATTTGAAGAGATTCTTAATACATTAACAATACTCTTTTATCTTCATGTGTCTACCATATCTAACATGTCTACCATGTTCGGTTGCTGTGCTTTATAAGCTTAAATATGCAAAAAAAACTATTTAACCTTTCAAAAACATATCATCGTAAAAATGAAAATAAAATGTGAACATACTAATAAACTAATGAATATTGTACAATATATTTGAGAAAAAACGTTATAAAATATAAAAGTTATAAAGCTGTCATACCTTTAAATGAAATATACCATTCCCGAGAGAAAGTCCAGTTATTGTTTATTTGCAAAAACAGTATGAACCAGAACATTGCAATATCGATAATTAACATTTACAAAAAAGTGAATAACAAATAGGTACATTTACAAGTGGGACAAAGAAAAAAGTTTCAAATTTAGATTTACAATTTTAAGTATTGAATAATAATATTTCACGTTTAAATACGTTGTAGGACATGTGGAAAATATCCACATTTCCTGCGAGGCAGTTAATTAACCTAGTGATTCTTCCCAAGGGCATCACCATTGGTAAGTTAGTTCTGCACCTAGGAAGAATCAAAAGCCTGTGTTGGCGGCCTCGCGCGAAATTATCCGGGACATAAAATCCTATTTTAGCCAGAATGTCTGGTATTGATACTAAACCGTTTAGTAGCTTATACGCCATCAGGAGTAATGCAACATCCCTTCTGGAACTAAGGCTGCATATACCCAGCATTCCCGAGATAAATGCTGTTGGAAACAGCCATGGGTAATAACCAAACTCTCTCATGTAGAGGTATCGTAAAAACTTTTTTTGTATCTTCTCGACCATTAGTACATAGACAGTGTCCTCTGGCCCCCATACCTGAGATCCATTCTCGAGAATGCTACGCACTAAGCTAAAGTAAAGCAGCCTTATTACTGCAAGGTTGGTCAAGTCTTTCGAATTGTGTATGACAAAACCCAACATCTTAGTGGCTGATTTACAGATCTTTTCAATATGAGCGTGAAATGTTAAGCGAATGTCGTACACAATTCCCAAGTCCTTGCAAGTCACCATGTGCTTCAGTGACGTATCTTTCATTTTGTAATTAAAATATATGGTCTTGTGTGCCCTTGTAAAGCACATCACTGAACATTTTTGGAAGTTGAACCCAAGTTTGTTATCAATACTCCAGTCAATAATTGCATCGATATCTTCCTGGAGCTTTCTACAGTCTTCTATCGATCTTATTCTCAGAAAGAGTTTGATGTCATCGGCAAAAAGTAGAAAACGGACGAATTTAATCTTTCCCTGAATATTGTTTATAAAAATTAAAAACAATAGGGGTCCTAAATTGGATCCCTGCGGCACACCAGAATTTGTAGGATATGCATTAGAGTTGAACTCACCATAGGACACGAATTGTTCTCTTTCACTCAAATAGTTACAAAAGAGTTTCAATAAGTTTTCCGAAAAACCAATTTCTTCGAGCCTATTTAGAAGCACTAAGTGATCAACTCTATCGAAAGCCTTTGCAAAGTCATGGTAAGATGCGTCAACTTGCTCGTTGTTATCGAGTGCTCTCGACAAGTAATCTGTAAATACCATTAAATTTGTAGTGGTTGATCGGCCATGTCTAAATCCATGTTGTTGTTCGATCAAGAATGGTTCAACTTTGGTATAAACATATTTATGGATAATTATTTCCAATAGTTTAGCAGGTGCGGAGAGAATCGCTATAGGACGGTAGTTGGTTGTTTGATACTTGTCGCCATCTTTGTGTAAAGGGGTGACTTTCGACAGCTTCCATAATTTAGGAAAAATTCCGTTTTTAACCGTAAGATTAAATATATATAGAAGTGGCTTACATAATGGTTCAGAACATCCCTTAATAATAAAGGGTGGAATGAAATCAGGACCATACGATGTTTTTGGTTTCAATTTCTTTACTGCTAAAACAAAATCTACAATATCAACGCTATGAATAGATATATTTTGAGCTTTTGTTGATTCAGTCTGTCTTGGAACATAAGATTCAAAATCAACTTTTTTTGAATTATATACGGATTGAAAATACTTTGCGAAGGCTTCCGGTATGTCGGATCCTTTGTGTGTGCTATCATTTAGATTAACATGACTTAAGAAACCTCTGTCACGTTTCTTGTCAGAAATATATTTCCAGAATGATTTCGGATCGTTTTTCACGTTATTCTCTACCTCCGAAATATAATTTTTGTGGGCTATTGAAATATTGCGTTTAATTCTAGTACGATAAGTTTTAAATAACTCGTGTTCACTTTCACAGTTATGTCCAATTATGTCCTAAATCCTGTATCTTAATTTCGCTAATAGACAATTAGTCAATGTCAATTAAGTGTTAATCTCAAGTGACCTCCAGGTAAGTATTGTATTGTATATTATCTACATACATAGTTAGTAAAAATATAGATCATTGTATAAATGTATTATATATTTGTACAGTGGTGATTGAGGTGATTTTGCACATGAACGGCGCTATAATCATCCAAATATTATTATTATTAAAATAATATAGATATTTTTCAATAGTTTTGACTAACCAAATATTTTTTTTTAAATAGCCATCACTTAAATTTATTTCCACGTTGTTATATATTTTTGTTATTTATACATTTAAGTTACTCCTTGATTCTTTTTATTTATTATAAATGTGTTATTTTATTTAAAAAATTGCCACATATATAAATGTAACAATTAACTATTTTATGATAATTTAATTTATTTTATTATATTTTTTTAATAATAATAACTAATTAATCAATCACCTTTCATTTTAATTTTTTTGTCTACATGTAGGTACTTATGTGTCTATACTTATTTATTTATAAATTTGTTAATATTAATTTTCCTGACGAAGAAACTATTGGCTTTGAAACAGCAAGATTATTATAGATTAAAAAAGTGGTGTAAACAAAGCATTTAATTTATATATAATATACGTATATTTGATAGAGCAGGATACAAAATTAGTCATATATAATTGGACATGCTTCCAAAAGCACATCCCACTGAAAAGTCAACCACATAATGATAATGATACGAACAAATGATTGATAAAATGAATATTTGTTATTGTGTTCACTTCCTGTTGCATGTAATTCATTATTGTCATTTTTCGTATTTGTTGCCCCCATGCGGTATGTTCTGTCATCGTTCCTTATTTAAATGTCAGCTTATAATGGGAATAAATCAAGGTTAAAATCATTTATACTTGCTGGTTTAATAGGAATTTTTTAATTAAATGAAATGTCTTCAATGGAAGAAATATAAATATTAATTGAAATGACTTCTATGGAAGAAATTTGAATATTAATTGAAATGACTTCCATAGAAGAAATTTAAATACTAATTGAAATGTCTTCCGTAGTAGAAGATACTCCCAGTGTTGCAACCGTGAAAAAAAAAGCATTCACAATCGAAACGGTGATGTCGAAGAAATCTCCAGTGTTACCACTCATTCTGTTGCACTGAAACATATAAAGTAGGTGTTTAACGAGTTTTTTTACCATAATAAATCTATATTTGTTAATAAAAATACTTTTTTTTTGTTTGACTGAGAATGGAACCTTTATCCCCAGGAACTGGAGTCAACCCCAGCTGACAATTGAACAAAATTCCGATTTGGTGGAACCGACATTTATTTCGTATATTAACTGCTGTAATAACATCAAATTTCAGAGATATGTCCGCGTGTGTATGCGTGATTGCCGCCAAAGTTGATAGAATGCATTGTCATCGACAACGATTCTATCTGCCAAGTTTTAGCTCAGTTGGATTGTTTCGAGAAGTGGGTTAATTTCGACGTACAAAATTGGCATTCGTTCATTTAGGAAAACAAAAGTGAAATTCAATTAGATTATTTTAAAGAAAAATCCTCCAAGTTAAGCCAAACCTTAAAAAATACATACAAATTATATTATATTTTAAAATGTTGTGATAATGTTTTCATTTAAAATTGAAAAATGCAGCGAATGTTATTGAATTTCGGAATGCCTATGGAAATTATAGTATTGCAAAAAGACTACCATCGGCTTGTGGTGTGCAACTGAATATAATTTGAGTGAAAAAACACAGATTCTCAAATGTTTGGGAATTATTTCTGGTACATTAATTATTCTTTAATTTAACATGAAAAAATATAAATACATATTTTTGGGTTTGGTTCTTGACCGCTAATTAACATTTTTGTTCAAGAATGAGGGTCAATTATTGTTTGAACTCATTGAAACTTATAATCGATTTATGTTTCGATTAAATTCGCTTGGACACGAATGACAGACGATTTAGAAATTGTTTAAATGTTTGAATGATAGCGGAAATCATTAGTTCCGATGACGTTAATTTATAACGCTTTCCGAGCGACAAAATAATTTGGTAATTTCGAATCTAGTTATTTCTAAATAATTTTAATCGATTTTCTTAAATATGGACAGCTATCCTGGGCAGGATACCATTAGAAATTATGTTAGATAGTCTACCGTAGATAGTTTACGCGTAGCAATGATGTTTTACCAACAAATGGGCTTCTTTAAAATAAGTTATAACAACACATGGTTAAGTATAGCTAATCTTTGAGGGGTGTAACACCGATGATGACGATAATAATTAACCGAGCTTAGCGAAATCTTTTTTTTGTCGAGCACTTTCCATTTCGCCTGTCTGTAAATTTATGTGTGCGTTTCGTCTCCGGTCAATCTGTCACGAAGGTGGCCGTGTTTAAGTATACGTTTTCATTTCGCACGGAGAAAAATGAGTATTTCCAATTTATTCAAAATCTTTTCATATTATTTATAGTACATTTAAAAACAGGACTGCAGGCCGTTTCTTGATAAACTTTTGATAATATATTCGTAACTAAAAGTTTATCAAGAAAGAGATCAATTCATTCGTTAAGGGCATGTGTTCTCAGTTGTTGTTGTTTTTTTTAATTTTTTTTTTAACTTCCTATTTTATTGTCTGGATAAATCTTCCCCATAGGAAAAACTAAACCCTTCCACACACTTTTTCACAAATGATCATCTAGTCAATCAACATTATGTAAGTGCATTATACAGGGTGTCCGGAAACTCGTAGTACAAGCGGGAAACTGGTGAATCTACATCACATTTGGAGTCGATTTTGTAGTATATTTTTTTTTTATTTGAGCTTTCGTTATCGAGTAAATCGAGTTTAAAATTGATTTTTTTTTTTTTTTTTTAATCAAATTCTTATAAATTATCACTGAAGATCAAAGTACCCAACTAATTAAAACTATTTGAAAGTAAAACAAATGAAGAAACTCGGATTTGAAGCATTATTTTGAAATCACCCTTCATTTAACCCGGTGTAATCACAAAATATTTCTGCTCTGCAGGGTTAAAACATCTGTTATTCAACCCCTTAACACCAGAAAAAACTTTAACCCTAAAATAGCCGAAAAATATTTTTTTTTTGGTTTTTTTGAAAATGCTCAAATCAAAAATTGTTTTTTTGGGTTCCCCATGTGGTGTAGATTCTCCAGTTTCCCGCTTGTACTACGAGTTTCCGGACACCGTGTATAAGCAAAATAAATACAAAACAATACAAGAACAACATGTCAACTCCTTAATAAATTTTTAATTAGAGAGCTAGGTATAATGCCAGTAGCCGAAATAACGAATGGTAATATTTTTATAGTCTGAGAATGCCAAATTCTTTTTATTTCATTTCCTAAATCTGTGTATTTTCTTATTTTTTCGCTAACAGATTTTTGAATATTACAGGAATTTGGTATAGCGACATCAATTATATAAGTTATTTTTTTAATTTTGTCATGTAAAACTATATCGGGTCTATTATGACTAATCGCTCGGTCTGTTAGTATAGTTTTATCATAATATATTTTATAAAATTCGTTTTCTAAAAATGAATTTGGTTCGTATTCATAATATGGTACTACATTACGGCAGTCAATCAAGTTATGTATAATTACCAAATTTTGGTGAATTATTTTTAAAACTTGATTGTGCCTAAATGTATACTCGGACGGTGCTAATATAGAACATCCCGATATAATATGTTCTATAGTTTCTGGAAAAGGCAAAAATTTTCTACACAAATCATCAATTTGATTTGTATCTTTGATTATATGCTTTCTATAATTTTTAGTATTAATGACTCTATCCTGAATGGCAAGCATAAATCCTTCTATTTATGCGCTCAACTCTCCAATACTCAACCATTTGTTTGACGAAATTTTGTCAACATACGTTTGGTTGAGATAACTGAAGTGTTTTGCGTGTAAAATTTTATTTGACCAGGAATCTAATAATTCCTGATTGGGATTTATAAAAATGTTGGCATTCTCATTGTATAAATTTAAAGGTGTAATATATTTTTTTTTTTTTAAATATGTAATATTTCTATCTGCCTTGCAAATTATTTTGTGCATTTCTGAGCTATGAGCTTTCCTATGGAAAAAGTTCTTAGCATTTCTACCTGATTATGTTTCAAAGAAGTTATTTTGACTATACCTCTACCTCCTAAATTTCTAGGTAAATTAACTCGTTCTATAGCTGAATTTGGATGATGGCAATTAAACTTTGTTAGCGTAGTTCTAATTAATCTTTCTAAGTTATCTAAATCTGTATTAGACCATTTAATTATGCCAAATGAGTACGTTTAATTTTAATTTTAATTTTAATTTTGTTTTAATTTTAATTTTAATTTTAATTTTAATTTTAATTTTAATTTTAATTTTAATTTTAATTTTAATTTTAATTTTAATTTTAATTTTAATTTTAATTTTAATTTTTATTTTTATTTTAATTTTAATTTTAATTTTAATTTTAATTTTAATTTTAATTTTAATTTTAATTTTAATTTTAACGTTAATTTTAATTTTAATTTTAATTTTAAATATAGAATTGTGTAAAAAGCTAGTGATCTATCTATTGACGTATAAATGTTTTATTATAATTCTTTATTCGCGAAGATGGGAAAGCCTTGCATAATACAAAGATGATCGAGAGACGAGTCCGCGACCCGCGTGTAATGTGGCGAGATGCGCTGTAAGGCAATGTAGGTCTGTGGAGAACAAGTCAAGGCAAACCACTTTTATTTTTTATACCCAGTGTCCAATCCAATCCCATCTCATCACAGCCCGGTACTATCGCGTCACTCCGTGTGTTCTGTCTTGTATCCTCACTTCTGACAGCGACACTTCTTTGTATACTTAAAGCAATCAGACTGAGGTTGTATTTTTTTTATTTCTTACCCATCTTTTAAGAGACGGACTGACAATGACACTTCTTTGTCTACATAACTTGCCTGGTAATAACAATGTTCTATCTGCCATTTGAATGAAACTGAGATATTGAGTTTCAAAGTTTGAATGGCGAATTAAATATAAAAAACGACGTTTATGAAAAAAATAATATAAAGAACGTATTATAATTGAACGAGCCTTGTGTTTCTGTTTTTTCGATGTAAAATACATCGCATTTAGTGGAATTTAGCGAAAGAACCAAGCGTTAAAAAAACAGATCCTCTTGCTTTGAAAATCAGCTAAACTCGGAGAAATGAGGTTCTATGTTTTTTGGTTCCATGATAACTCAACACAGTGACAATTCAACACACTTCAAAAGTGATATAAAGTCATTTAAAACGATGAAAAAAAAATTAAACCTAATCTAACCTAACCTAACCTACTTAACCCAGTTAGAAAAGTTTTTTTTTCATCACTTTCTATGACTTTATATAACTTTTTAAAGATGTGATGAATTATCATTGTGATGATTTGTCCGGTCACCGTTTTTTTACATTAACTCCACGTAGGTCCTGATGAAAAAAAATACCCTCAATCCTATGCCATATTTGGGGATGCGGTGTAGAGGGTCTTTTTGTGAGAGGGAGGAGTAAACGTGGATCATGAAGAGATGGGTTTTACATATGTATGGCGCGCGTTTGGTGTGTTTCCGACACATGAACCGGTCTAATAGTAATAATTTCTTTGGCTAAATGCCATGTTTTGTTTATGTAGAATGTTATTTATAAGAAAATTCGATTACAATTCATTTTTCATATTTAAATTTTCATAAAAATGTAATTTATATTATGTATTTTATTATTCTCACGCTCGTAAGTAAAACGCAAATGAAACCATGATGCTCCAAAAATATTTAATCTATGGCAGATTTGCAAGTGAAACTTTGTTGTTCTTATAAATAATTGTAAAAGGTTATAGATATAATTTTTTATCATAATTATCTAAAAAGAACTTTGACATATGTTAAATAGGATGTTGAAGAGAAAAAAAGTAAGAATTTTTATGCTAAAAAGTCAATTTTAGACAAAATTTCAGATGGTACTTTGTTGTTCCAAGGGAACGATATTACAAACAGATTGACTTTATGCTGCGTATAATATATATGTTATTTGAGAGGTGGATTGACAGACACTAGACGTAGGTCAGTCGTAAGAGATAAAATTAGTTTTACCAGTGATTACGTAAAAACGGTCAACGACTGCCATATATATAAATGTGGTTTTATTCCGCGTGATGGACCACCATTCAGATTGAAAGGGTTCTTGAAACGGGTTAACAACTTCGCCACATTTATAATAGTAAATTACTTAAAGACATTATTTTTTTAATGATAAACTAATGTTTATAAGACAAGGTATTAAGCGTGGCATTAAGGATAAAAAATAATTATAAGCAATAATTAGTCACCTAAAATATAAATACAAATTGAAAATATCTACCGAGTAAAAATAAATGCCGCCAACGGGAATTGAACCCGTGCCTTCTGATGCCTTCATAAAATATTGTTAATGAAGCAATTCAATTAAGTACAATAAATAATGTATATTTCTTAATATTCTCATGTAAAAGCCCGGAAAAAGGGCGTTAATAAATAAATAAATAAAAGTAGTTTTCTTATAAAAATAGAAAAAACGTTACAGTACAATTTTTCGGACTGCTCTTCACGTAAAGTTAAAGTTCGGTTGAAGATCTAACTTATGAATCTCAAATAAATAAAAAATTCAACTAACCGGCCAATATTTTCGTTACACGTGTAAAAATGCTCTGATGACAGACACTGTAACGATGTCCGAAACGTTGGATAAAGAGGGAGAAAGCGCAACACGGCATAATAACCAAAAAAAAATCACTATAAATAGTACACAGTCGTTATATAACATGTATAAATATGTATGAGATTGAAACATGTCCCCCAAATGCTGCTCTCTCAAGTCTGGAACAAGAGTTTCGCACGGTTGGAATTCTTTGGTCATTATTGGTTTGACCTTCAATAAAATCTGCATTTCATCATGATGGGGACCTTAGATTTTGTCAATATTTTTTGTTTGGGTACAAAAATCTTTGAAACGTGCTTTGAATAATTTTGAATCGACTCAATTCTCGTCTAAAATATATTATTGCGTATCTAATTACTGTACAAAACGACACAAAATATATTATTGCGTATCGTATTACAGTACAAAACGACATAAAATATTTTTAAAACCAATAACACAGCAATGTCTTCAATTGGATATCATCTCAATGTACCGCGTATATTGATCGCTTAAATCGAGACTTCCCAGTAAAATAACCGCAAGGGATATCAAATTATACAAGTCTGCTTTAAAGGTATTTTATGTTAATATTGCACAAGAGTCCCATCTGCTCCCCAGTTTCTGGAGCCAGTGGGACAACGTAAGGAAAGGATGTATGAAGGGGAAATGTTGGGAAGTACCAGGTTATTCAGATCTGGTCAACAAACACAACTAAAGTTTTTTCAAGCCAAAGAGATTGTTTTCCACAAGTTATAATTAAAAAATAAATCTGCTAACTGGTTCATAATCTTATTTATTTCGTTAAACCTATTTTTTTCAACACAAAGTTTATTGAAACTATTTCGTTGAACAAAAAATCAGCAAAACTGCAATCCCGTTTTAGTTCGTTCATTAAAAAAAGTTTAAAAAACAATTTGAAGACGCTCTTAATAAATTAGCAATATTCGTTTTTCTCCATGTGCTTCTAAAACGGCCAATGCCAATTTCCAATACACATAATAATTATATATTCTTGCGATCTTGCTTTATATTTGGGTTATCTTTTGAATTCTAAAAGGACCTTTCAATTTCGAGAGAGGATTTTTCGATTTGTGGACGTCAATTTTTCACTGAAGCTTTTTTTAAATCAAAACTTACTAAAAAGAGTAAGTAACTTAACAGTCTTCGTGAAATTTGAAAAACTGAAATTGGCCCTTACTGAAGCACACCAAATAACGTAAATTGTTAACTTTATTATGGAATAGTCGTTGTTCGTCTAATTTAAAATTGTAAAACCGCGACCAGAATAAACTACTTTGTGAAAAGGCGATAAACTTTCTAAAGAGTTGAATGCAAATTAATCAGCAATTTGTGACCAGAAAATGAAATTCTACTCCAGTATTTTTTGTTCGGGTGACCTACTGAATTTCGTATACTTAAGTAATGGTGTATCGTGTAGGTATTATTCCGTTTTGGAAGTGGTAGTTATTTAACGTTTGATTAGATATTAGGTTCACTGGTAACCAGTGGTGTCATCCGATTTTAATAAAAACAGTAGTTATAGTTTTCAACACAAATATTTATGTGTTTTTATTATAAATTATGATGAGCCACAAAGTGAATGCTTTTTACAATTACAAATATTTATATTTGTGTTGAAGTGTTTTATATAGGAAAAACTAATAAAGAACAAATTTATGTGTTTTTATTATAAATTATGATGAGCCACAAAGTGAATGCTTTTTACAATTACAAATATTTATATTTGTGTTGAAGTGTTTTATATAGGAAAAACTAATAGAAACTTTGAGATCAGAATTAAAGAACATCTTAGGGCTTTAAAGGGAAACTGTGAATCAGAATTTGCGGATCATTTATTAAATAACGACCATACTTTCGATATTAATTCAGGTTTTAAAATACTACATTCTGGTTACAAGGTATCTCAAATCAATAATTTTGAAATCTTAGAAATAAGAAAACACGTGAATATGAAAGCAGATATTATTAATAAACAAAATTTTTTTATAAACCCCATTTTAAATATTTTCCCAATTACCCGGTCTTTCCCGTCTAATGACATTTTAATTCCTACTTTGAATAACCCTCCCCCACTCTTACCCCTCCCCGCTCCTTTTACCTCTTCTTTCTAGACCTAATTTTTAATTATAATTTTAGTATACTTGTGCTTCTGATGATGTGAACTTGGTTCACGAAACATGTTGAGATTTTGTATCGAAATAAAGTGATGTAAACTAAGTTATTTGTGTTTTAATAAAAAACAAATATTTTTCATTACATTCTTTAAACAATTCGACGTTCATCATCTGAATGAAAAATCTGGTTCATCATCTCAAAAAATACAAAAAGACATATACTTCACTTAATCATAAAACCAGAATAAAGCAAATATACAAGTTAAATATATCTGAGCGTAATACCACCTTTGGACAAGGAAGCTCTGATTTTTAGCTGTAAAGTTATAGGTACAACAAACTCCCAACTAGTATCAAACAAATTATTATAATAATTAACTACATTAACTAACTAACCATCATGCCATTTACCGCAGGGGTAGGCAGAGAGGACGGACGCCAAACAACTCGGTCTTGGCACACACTTCTTGACTCATTCACTTTCATACATAGGTACTCTTCTATTATAACTACATTAAGTTTAGCAAATTTAGGCTTTATGAATTATCAGAAAAATCATAAAATAAAATACTTTTTGTTTTAAAACCACAAGTTTTCAATAATTTTTAGAACCGACCGGTTTTACTTTGCTCAAGCATCTTCAGGGTACATATTATTACTGTAATAATTTGTACCCTGAAGATGCTTGAGTAAAGCGAAGCCGGTCGGTTCTAAAAATCATTAAAAACTCGTGGTTTTAAAACAAAAATATTTTATTCTATTAAATACGTCAAACCACAAAGTGATTTCTTTCTACAATAATATCAGAAAAATAATTGACCAGTATTTTAAAAAACATCGTCATAAAAGTTACTGAAAATATCCTGCCCAAACCTTGAAGTTGAACTAATTCGCCTCAGCGCAGGACATTTGAGAAAATACCTTTACCTATTTTTATAATTATTTCTTACATATCATCATAAAATGATGAAATTATAGAATATACGCACGTAACCGAAAGATTTTAACCAGGTATTGCCACTCATATTTGGAGTTAAAAATGTAGCTTTCATTTTGCTCTCCGGTAATTTTTTTTAATTAGTAAATTAATTTATATTTTTCTATCTCATATAATTATTAATATAGTTGTTCGGTGAACAGAAGATCTCACGTCCAAAAAGTACTAATGTTTCTATTTTTTTTCTTAATTTTTTTATTAAACCAAAACCAAATTTTCCTCTGAGATCATAAGAATTGTAAGTAGGTACCTACGTAAATACGTATCTACAATTAAAAACCATAAAAGTATTTTATGTTACTTTGTTATTTCAAATAAGAATTTTTACAATTTTGGACCGTAATGTTGAAAAAATGCGTAGAAATAAGTCCAAATTAATAAATTAGACGATTTCACATTTGCGAAAATAATCTTCACTGAACCATTAAATGGCCACCACCTTAAATTGGAAACTGAACGTACAAACAAATTTACACATAGACGTAATGCAAAACGATCATAACGATAAAACGGTCGAGTTATAACAGTGCAACAGCAATAAAAATAGAAAAAGGATTACCCACTGAAATAGGACAAAACCAGGAAGTAAAACTAAAATACTTTAAAGTAATTATTGTTGATGAAGAATTATTAGCTAAAGAAGCACCGGTTATCTCCAGTTCGTTCCATAACGTATTATTATCTCAGTGCAATATCTGTATGAGAGTCACATCCTTCGCATTGTCAGTCGGACCAGGTGCACAAACACCATACCGGACGTTAGAGTCATTCAACAACACTTTCATCGACTCCAACATACAATACATAATATGGATGGCGGTGAAGCCAGCCAACATCCAGTCAGTGTCAGAATATACTATGACTGATTGTTAACTGGCCTTTGTTTTACTAAAGCGTGATAAATGAGTCGCATAAGAAACAGAACATTACCTACAATAAGGATTTTCGGTCCATTTTTTTATGAAAATTCATCTTCTAACTTAAATGCCAGTATTTTTTTTTACCAATGTCGATATCATAGTTAAAATAATTTTAAATGTTTCAATGCATTTTTCAAAGCCCGCCAAAACGATTGAAATCTGACGGGGTACGCGTGACGTCATACGTACTTCGGTTTGTCGATTAACAGTAATGTAAATCCAGTATGAAATCAACCAATCCTAATATAAATATTTTAATACAATATTTCCAAAAAAAAAACTTATATCCTTTGGAAATAATTTGTGTACTGGTAACTAACACGTGTTCTCTATCTGATAAATTTACCAGTATCTATTTGTACCATTAGTTTCTGAACACCGTGTATAATATACAATTACAAACTTATGTTTGTAACAGTTAAAGTTGCGAGGAAATGATTTCATAAAAGAAAAAGGTTTATTGTCATTGTGTTTTGTTATTGAAAAATGTTTTGATTCCGGCCAAAGTCAGATGTGTGGTACAATGTAAGTATTACAATTAGGTTAGTGCGGTATTGCATGCAGCTAATCAAAATAATTCTCATAAAACACTCAGCAATTAATTTAATTGCAAACCGTTCAGACTCGTGGGAATTTAAAGTAACATAATTATTTTTTCCCACAGGATCCGATTGTTTTATCTCAAATCGGAAATTGCGGCTTTGCTACAGAACGTATCGAGACGTTAATTATATATTTATTAACTAAATGTAGCTAAAGCCCGATTTACATGAACGGTCCGGAAAGTGCGTGCAAAATGCATTATTTCCTGCAGACATCCGAAACTAAAGAAAAAAAAACTAACTACCTAAGCTATTTCTTCCCAGGGGTAAGTACAAGAGAATGAAATGCCTGACTCATATATTTATCCAAATTTTTCCATTATTTACTTGATCGTTATGTAGTTAATGTTACCCTGGGACACCTCGACTTTTTTTTCAATGTACTTGCTTGGCACATGCTCTTCTGAGTTACATGTGTTCATTCGCTATACGTCCAACCATATAAGCGTCCCTATCTTAAATTAATAAATTATGCTTATGTTAACCATCATTATTTTGATCAACTTTATTCGTCGATCTAATATATATACAGGGTGTCCGGGGATAACTTTGAGAGGTGATTCTACGTGATAGTAAAGGTCAGCGTTTTAAGGTAGTTAAAAACAGTTGTATTGTTTGCATGGAAAAAATAATACTCTTCTATGAAAAAAGAAATGTATGGGAAAAAAATGGAATTACGAAAAATTTATTTATCTTTTTTACTTGTCCCATCATCTAGAATCACCTCTCGAAGTTTGAGCACTTTACCCCCGGACACCCTGTTTAGAGGTGTGCCTCAGCCCACATAATCATTCGAAACATGTTCCTCTTCTAGAGAAGTTTGCGCTTGTGTCTAGATATCAATGTTTTAGCCCTTATTAAAATTATTTCCACACCACGTGTTTTTGTTTCATTCGTAATAAACTAACTAACTAACCATCACGCCGTTACACCGCAGGGGCAGGCAGAGAGGATGGATCGCCAAAAAAACTCTGTCTTAGAACACAATGCTTCATTCACGTTCATATATTGTCTCCTACATACCCTATTGTTATTCTGACTCTCGACACGGCCCGATTGCAGTATTTGGTTCATTTGATCATGTCATGTCTTCCTCGGGGGTTCCCGACTTTTACCATTCTCATTTGCGTCTTATATTCTCTTAACACTCCTTTCTTCATTCATGCCCTCTATATGCCAAACCATGTAAGCGTCCCTTTCTTAATCTTATTTTTTAGACTTACATCAGCCTTGCATTATTTTTCGAACCTCCGCATTGCTTACACGATCATATATGGTTTTAGATACATGCACCTCAGGGATCTTATTTACACAGCATTCAATCTACTTTCATGCTTTGATACCGGCAGAGATCCTAGCCTCTCTGCCATTTTAGGTACCAATGCTTCATGCATTATCACTAAAAAACTTAAATCTTATCGGTAAAATTGCACAAGAAAAAAAATGGGGAATATAGGTGAGAACCCACCTACCGACCCGTATACACTAGGCAGTAGCAATATTTCACTAATTTTATATTACAAATGCGTCGCCATATCATAAGCAAGCAACTGCATTGTTGTTTTGCCAAATACTGATTTTGAAAAAGGTCAAAGCGCCAGCGTAATTAAAAAAACTGTTTTATATAAGAAATCTGTCATTTTGCAATCATCAGTAAGATTAACTTACACATACCTACAATAACAACACGACAAAACACACTTTTATATTGCAGGCATTTATAAAAGCAACTACATTTTCCATTCCTCTATAGGTATATCGTCTTCACACTATGGGAAGCCAAAACTTAGGTAATATTATCACTAAAATCTCTCTCTCTCTCTCTCTCTCTCTCTCTCTCTCTCTTCCTCTCGCTTCTAAAACTATGAAGTATTTATATTCTAATTTTCTTTATACTTTTGTTTCTACTTTAGTTGGCGATGTTTTTCCTATTAAACTTTGTCCTTGAAAACATTCCATAATTTATCAAAATAGTTGAATCAATCCTCCTCTTTAGTTGAAAACAGTTTCAGCATGTCCCACGTATCCTCATGTTCTCGTTATACGTATAACACATCATAAGAAGGTGAATGACAGTCAACTATCGTGACATTTGCTATCATGACATGCTACCTACATGCAGATACTTCACGTTACATTTGGCGCTCATCGTGGTTTACCATCCTTCACGTTACAGTGTTATAATTTCACCACACTAAACAGCACTTTGATGATTTGACACGGATTCATCAATCACTCTCATCTACCAATAATTCATCAGCTTTTCGGCTCTTACGTAACCTTCAATTACTTTAAAAAGACTGGTAATTAGAGTAAGATAATCTTAGAGAAATTTTCAATTGAGAATTTGAACCAGAAACTTTCCTTCTTTCCGGACGAGTGCTTTAGCTACTGGGCTCTGACCAATTTGGAATAATTTGTCGAGTGTTATTGACTTGTTAGGCAATAACGAATACCTCATTAGCACCTTCTAAGGACGCACATTGACTGTGAGGCCGCCCATACAAAGGAGGTGTCGACGATTATTGATTTTTACAAGACTGTTATTTAGTAAACTGGGTAGACGAACTTTGTGGTACATTTTTACTATTGAAACATAACTGTCTGGAAATTATTGAGACTGTATTTTTATGCACATGCCCTCTTGAATACATTTCTTTGTTCATTGACTGACCGTAGCAAAGTTCTGTTTTAACTCAACCTTCCGTAAATTTGTTTGTGCGTTCAGTTTCCGGTTGAAGATGGTGGCCGTTTTGATGATTCAAATGTGAAATTGTCATGTTTATTTGGACATCGTTATTCCCATTTATAAGTCTAATTACCTTCCATATACCTATAAAAACAAGTCGATCCAAAACTCTTTTTAATTGCAACAAAAATATCAGGACTGAGTCATTTAGATACTCGCTTATACTTAGATTGCATACAGTTGGCAATGTTTTCTCAGATGTAGTAGATGTGTTCAACTGCACGGAATATAGTTATAAGAAGGCTATAATAACTTACCTCATACACAATAATCAATGTCAGGAATGATAATATTCTTCTGCGTGGCTCCTTGATATCTCATAATATTAGCTAACATATGTAATTGTTTTTTTTTTAAATTCATAAGAATCATTGAATCGCTGACAGTTCTGAATTGTTAATGCCAAGTTGCGATGTCTACTCAGATATTCCAAGTACAATTAATTTTGTGGGTAACAATAAACTCACTACTGACTATTATCATAGACACCTCATTCTTCGACTTATGACAGGTCTTATACAAACCTAATATAAAGTAGTTCAACTATTGTTACACTGGTATATAGTTCTTTTGAATTATGCATTGTCTTGCATCACTAATATCACTGCATCACTTGCAATCATTTATGTAGTCTGTGCTGGCAAAAGAGTTTTTGTTTACACATTAATTGTTCTTTAATTTATTGCTATTATTGTCCTGCTAACCACTGTACACCTGTAATTCGATTATCACTGTATTTTAAAATTCGTTTAATGGCGTTTGAATAAATAAATAAATAAAATAAAATAAAAATTATAACACCAAGGTTATAACACCTAACTGCCAGAAGAAAGTTTGAAAAAATAGAGAAAAAAATATTGCATGCAATATAATTAATTACGTAGGTAGGTATTTGTACCTACTTACCTGTAGGTGTTGCTTTGATGGGGGTTGTGGTGGATGGGGGGTGGTGTTTAACACCCCAGTTGGCGGGAAAATTTCCACAATTTTATTAAAATCTCAGTAGAAGAGAATACTTACTATTTCAAAACATGTTTTTGTTGGTTATATATAGAGACACCCATTCATAGCTTTAATTTTTAAGAAATGTAGCATTAATTATTGAAAAAATAGCGTTTAAAGCTTTAATTTTGCATGTTCATAGCGTTTATAGCTAAATAGGATAACGTCAAGGAATGGGAGTCGGCAAGAGGGGAAAAACAATTAAATTAGCAAAATCACTTGAAACATGTTTATTGTATTATTGATTGAAACTCAACATGGCACGTGTTTCTACAGTAGAGTGTGTCATATTCGTTCAACGATCTGTCATCTTTCTGCGTTAACACTAATCACAGGAAAAACATTTATCGCTTTAATTCGAGACAATATCGTTAATGCTATGAATTAATAATATTATGATAATATAATCGTAATTTTAAAACGTTTCTAATGCAAAATTATTATACCAATACACTCTATTTTCTTGAATCTTTGAAATTAGGTTCGTTAGATATAACTTTTTTTACATTAACTCCACACAGGAGGCCCTCAAAAAAATAATTCCCGTCATGGCTTTGGGGACAAATGTAGAGGTTCTTTTTGAGAAAAAGGATTGAACATGGGTCTTGAAGATATGAATTCCCGTGTTGTGGGAGGGAGGAAACACAGAGGCCGACAAATTGTTCCATACCCAAGCTGATTAACTCACCAACAAGTCGTAGATACGATCCGTTCTCCAGTGACAAATGTCAGCCGTGTACATATTTTGAGCGAGCGTATGGCGTGTTTCCTGACTATGCATCTGCGCCGAAGGGATCAATAACGCTAGTTCTTCGGAGCATATTCCATTTTAATACCGGTAGAACAAGGACAACATTCCCACCTGATGCCTATGCTCTAAAGATTGCAATTCGTTTATTTTATGATAGGGATATCAAGCGGACCGCCTGTTTCTGCAAAGAGTCGATTTCAAGTATTATTAAGGGCTCCAGACCAGAGGTGGCTGCCAAATTCAATATTAGAGCTCAATTGCGATTTATACAGGGTCAGCAGTTGTGTACTATTAATTGTTGGCCTTATGCAAAACCATAATCCAATCTGCAATAACACCCAGTTTTATTAATCTGGGAAACACAATATTTGGTTTCGCAACAGTTCATTGTCTGTTGCACCTTCCGTATAATGACAATCATTTCCAGTTGACATTACGGTTTTATAGCTAGACACCTCGCAAAAACCACAAGACGTCGTTGTTATAATTATTTATGCTGACAGTTTCGATATAAAACAATGAGACAATAGCGAATAAGAAATCCCCCGTTTGTCAATCAGTTGACAAATAATGAGACAAATCATTAGTAGGCATTGTCCTTGACACAATTAAAAGTCATGGAAAATATAAATAATAATGATTTTTTAGTGATCTCCGTTATTTTCCTGTGAAGGACTCACCCAATAGAAATGATCTCGATGCAGTATCGGCAATCAAAATGACAAACTGTTTTGCCCCCATCGCCTTTATGGTATTGCCAATCACTTAACGATCTGCTTTGTAAACCCTCGCATACCCAATTTATAACAAGTTTCTCATTAACTCTTTAAGTTTTTTAAGTTCCAAAACAAATGTATGTTATTTTTGAAGATAATATCTAAACATTTGTTATGCCGATACGTTAATTATATGAAATTCCCTCGATAGAAAAAAATCGCAAAGTAATCTTCTGAAATTATTAAAAACACGTTTTATTCTGTTATTTAACATGAAAAAAATCACAGTGTATCTTTAACCCTTCAGGCGTCGGGAGGACATTACTAGCCATAAACATCATATTCCATTATAGCCTCTGAAGGACAGATCTGACCGGGGCGTCAATATATTGTAAAAGTATTTTTATATTTTTTTCTATAATGCGTTGATATGTTATATGTTCGTCATTGGAAAGATAAATAATTATTCTTCTCAGTTTGTAGGAAATATTCATACATTATTTGAAGAATATTTTTTTTTTAATTCTCAAAGTGCATGTTTACGAATTTCGGCATTTTTCCATTGAATGTTAAAAAATTATTTATATTTTTTTATTGTATAAACGGTATAAAAAGTGGAATGACATTTTTATTACTTATTACCTCCACGAAAGGAATATGTTTTATAAATATAGAATTATTTCAAAATTATGGACGTTCCGAGTTTAAATGTCCTGGTATGTTTTTTTGTTAACATTTTCATGTTTGATATTAAAAATTTATTTTTTTATATTGGTGCCCTTTTTTTAGTATATTAAAGTATAAGTGGATAAACAGGTCTTTAAAACACGCGCGATTTTTCGAGCACGACGGCGTAGCCGAGTGCTCGAAATAAAGCAAGTGTTTTAACCCTTTCGTCCCGGAAAGAAAAAAATCACATTGGATCCGAAGCGGGGTCACTCAGTCCCCCAATTTGTTTTGCTTATTAAAAGGTGTTAATGACATAATTCGATGAAATTTGTTTTGGTTATAATTAGAGGGAAGTATATATTACATATTTCAGTAGTCATTATCAAAATCGTTTCATAAATAAAGTCATAATTAATGTTCTAATGAATTTAGACCATAACGCATATGTTTTCAAAGAAAACGGAGAAGGCGGGTACGTAGCAAGCATCGCGCCTCGTTTCCGAATCTCGACTGCCGATTGGCGATTAAGCGTCGACGTGGGTGGCTAGTTTCTTGCATAGGGTGGTCTGTAAATGATGGATATGTATTTTTTACTTTTATAGTTTATGAAAACTACTACGTACTACTAAACTAGGTACGGATGTTAAATATTTTGAAACAAATGTTGTATGTTGATATTTAATGTAGGTATTAAATTATTTTATTTCTACAATTATTCTTATTATTATTATGTATCTTTTCTCGGGAGATTTTTCAATGTGGATGAGTGTTTCAAGCTAATAATTATTGCTTATAAATAAATGTTACCCTTTGTGCTATGAAAAAAAATTCTTGTCTTAAACATTAGTTTACAAAAAAAAAAAAAATTAATATCTTATTTCTGATTGTTTTTATTATAATTTCATTTAGAGTATCATCTAGCATCGTGCCGCAGTTAACCTGTAATCATAAATGATGCGTTTGCTTGAATAGGTATATATTGAGTTTATAGTTTTTCACTGATCCATTTATGTAGGTATGTTTTACATTTTTAACGGTGAATGGTTTTGTTTTGTAATGTTTTATCAAATAAAATTGTAAAAAATAAGGTATTTTTAATAACTTCAAATTGTTAAAAATAAGGTATTTTTAAAGTATTGAAATCCAATCTTGAAATAAATATTTTTTTATTGTAGCCTGAGAATTCCCCGTTTTTGATAAACAATATTTATGAGAGATCTGGAAACGGTATTTATAAACTCGTAATAGGATACATATGAGAAACCGGAGAATTTCTCTCTTTTTCTTAGTAATGACGGCCCCCATGGTCAAATGGTTGAGATTCTGGGTCGCGGGTTCAAAATCCCAGCAAGCGCAAATTAATTCAATAATTATGTGATATTTCATAAATAATTCATAAAATATAATGCATTTAATATAATATATTTTCCGCACGGCCAAGGATGGGAAATGCGTTCAGTATTGCCCTGAACAAAAACCACCATTTAGAATAGAAACGTCATCATACTAGGAGGCTATCTCTTTTATGGTGACCATTTATAGGGATTGATTAAATAAACTGAAAATTGCAAAATTATAATAGAAAATAGAAAAAGACATTCGTAATATAAAACATAATTTTAATATAATTTTAAAATATCTTACACACATAATATCGTAGTAAAATGAAGAAATTTACAAAAAGACAAAAAACACACCTCAAAATATTATATTTTTACAAAAATACACCTCAACATTTTGGAAACACATAAGGTAGGTACCTACTTTATAATAAATGAGTTTTATGAAACAAACATTAGATATTAGCAAAAATTATTACACATATAGTATAATGAACATACCTATTACTGGTAAACAAGACATGTCGATCATCCAGTTGATTAGTCAGACATCTCTAAATACAAAGTTTTGAGATAATGAGGAAAGCAATGTTCGAATGCTCGCCATAAACCAAATATTATTTACATGTGTCTGTATTTTATAAATTAAATATGCTATAAAAAAATAACACCGGGAAGTATAACGGTTCGGTACATTAGTACGACATTTTTAAATTTTCTACAAATAACCCAGAAAACATATATTTTGTTTGTTTTTTCATTTTACATATAACTGTATACTCAACTCAAATTCCGATTCTTCGGAGATGTCTGACTAATCAACTGGACGATCGTTATATTTACATATTATACACAAATCGCGTGATGAAAATCACAACTTGAAATGTAAGATATTTACTCTTTATCGTATTATTACAAAGAATTTTTTTTCTTGAGCAAGTGGAATGTAACATATACACACGGCACGAGTTCCCAAAATTGAAGATGAAATAAACGAAAATTATAACCTAGCTAGAAGACAATAACTTTTTAAATAAAAATTCACAATTTAGAAAAACACACACAACACGATGAAAGTTAAACCCAAACAACATGGAATAAAATCAGCATTATTAAATAGCGAATAATTCTGTCAGCTATTAATTTTGGTACATACATATCCCAAACTTTAATTTATTGGTAAATCGAATAAATATACTCCAGAATAAATTGTATGAAAAAATGAAATGCAAAGTGATTACCAAGAAATAATCTAATCTAAAATTGGGATCATATTTATAAAAGAAGACAAAACAAAAACAAGCTGACGTTAACAACACAATTTTTGCGTAATTTGATGGAAAAACATAAAATATAATGTTATAAGAAGGTACAGTAACTATTGGATATTATGTCCGGTTTTTGACAACATTTCACTTGTAAGATATTATAGCGTAATGACTCCTGGATATATACTTATTGCACAAGACTGCAAAAGTGAACTAGATGTTCTGGAAAACATTGTAAAATTGATATCAAGTTATCAATAAACAATCGCATAAATTAACAATTTCCAAATGACCACTATGCTTTGAGCAATTGAAACCTTTATACATAAATTTAAATGGAAAATGAGAAAAGTGCACCACGTCTAAAACAGTAGAGGGACTTCTTATAAAAAAGTGATAAACAGAGAAATGATTAAAAGCACAAAAGATATGGTCGAAAAATGTTTGTTTTCTTATAGAAAAATATGTTGTTCATTTACCAAATGTTAGTAAGTGACTACATGCACTATCATGAATGCTTTAATTATTTAAAATACACGTAATTTATTATTAAAAACTATAATATTAATATGAAATAAACAAAACGGATTTTTATGCAAAATATTTTCCAACGTGATCATTTTAAAAATGAAACAATTCGACTGAGAATACACCAAGATAACACAAACAACCAGTACACTAATTGAGTTTGTGTAATCAAATGAACGTGAACAAATTCTAAAATACTAGACAAACCTAAAATTGCAGATCATGGCACCATTAGTATAGTGATGACTTGAAAAGAAACAGCAAAAATACTAGAAAAAGTGAATAATAGAAGAAATTTCTAAAGGTCGGATATGCTTATTACAAAAATGACAGATTGTTTGTTAATTTTAAAGTTCTATGAAATTTCTATTCAAGTTCTGTTATGATATCAGTATAGGCCAGGTACTTCACAGAACTGAAATAATATCGGAACTTGAATAGAACTTTCGCAGAACCTGAAAATTAACATCAAAATTTGATGAATTGTTTAAAATCTGTCAAAAGATCCGTCCTAAGCAACTTTTATTATTTTAACAACATTCATTATTGGCATTGTCCTTGATAGTTTTACAGTTAGTACAAAAATTTTCTTGGACCCTGTGCAGAACACAAATAGATTTCCTGCAAGTATAACAACACAGCTTAGTTTTTCTATCAATGTTGCGCGGGCAAAGATAACACCGTCTTCGTATTGCCTTGGTAGGTAAAACTTGTACTTCATTTAATACAATATCGTCGCTTGTGCTCGGCATAACTTTTTCAAATAATTCGAAGCCGTATTGCTGCGCTTTGTGAAATTTTACACCGCTTTCTTTTCTACTTTTAATGTTGTTTTTCACTAAGTCCATGGCCAACTCCCTGATAAAGATTTTTCGTCTGCTTCGGTCATTTGAATGCCATTCTGGATATTTAGTGATCCAAATAACATAAGCATTCAAGGCAGCCATATCTAAAATCTCCATGAAAATACGAAATGGCCACCTTCTTGTCGACCTAACGCAGGAATATTCCCTTGTCATTTTGTCCCCGGTGTCTACAGCCCCCTTTGTTGAGTTGTAATGTAATATTATATCTGGCTTTTTTGACTCTGACGCTGATGAAATTTTGTCGTCGTGGAATTCGGTTGAAAGAAGAGCCACTGCACTCTTCTTTTTCGGCACATAAGAAACAATTGTAAGTGCATCGGTAAAACCAAAAAGGCTTGTATGTAATTCCCTTTGCGGAGAAGGTAAAAATTCTTTTGGAATTTCTCTTTTATTCGACCTCAATGTACCAGTCAGCGTCAAATTATTATCCAATAATTTATTGGCAAGAGGTATTGACGTGAAAAAGTTGTCTGTCGTAACACCTCTTCCAGAACCGTAATATGGTGCTACTAAGTCAGTTACGACTCGTAACCCCTGATTTACTTCTCGGGCATTGCCAATTTTGCCCGTGTATACTTGAGTATTTAAAATATAGGCTGTTTTGGCATCAGCTGCCACCCATATTTTAATTCCGTATCGTCCAGGTTTGCTTTTCATGTATACACGGAAAGGACATGATCCCCGGTACGTCGCCAAACGTTCGTCTACGGTGATGTGGGAATCCGGGGAGTAATTTCTAGTGCAAGCTGCGTTAAAATTTTCATAAATTGATTTTATCGCCTCCAGTTTTGTCCCACTTTGTGCGATTCTTTCGTGCCTAGTCACTCTATCATCAAATCGTAGAGTACTAAATAAGAATGCAAATCTATCTCTAGACATAGCTGCTGTATAAAAAAATTGCCTAAATAGATCATTCGTTGTCCACAACTCTTTCAACTGCATCTTTCTGCAACGGTTTCTCCCAGCAGCAAGCAATATGCCGATAAAGGATTTAATTTCATCCGTAGAAATTGATGCATCATCGGCTGTGCCCTTGTTTTCCCTCACACAAAAACGTTGGGTTTCAGTAACTATTTCTTTGAGAATATCGTCAGTAATAAACAATGAAAATGCGTCTCCAATAGATGAAATATTTTTGCTTTCATTTGTCAGGCCAGGACGAGAGTAAACAATATTGTGTTGCCTACTACGGGATTGTGTCGGAGGAACGGAACTCCACTTAAATCCAGATTTGGAAGTAAAAGATTTTTCTTCCGTTTCATCAGTAATCTTTTCGGCATCTTCGTCAGAGGTGTCGGATTCACTTTCAGAAGAACTTTCAAAAGAAACATGATCTTCAATGTCCGATGTGTTTTGAATGTTTTCAAATTCAAAATCACTGTTTGACTCATCACTACCAGAGTCTTTCTCTAATAACGCTCGCACCTGCTCAGCGTTTAAAAATTTTTTGGGCATTTTTTTAGAATTGTGTAAATTTAAAAAGTAAGTAGGTAAACTTGATATCGTAACTGAATCTGCAATCAGAGCCTGCAATCTGTAATCAGAAAAAAGTAATTATGTAGCATCAACCCACTTACTTTTCAATAATAACTAACTAAATATCTAATCATCACGTCGTTTCCCGCAGGGGTACCTAGGCAGAGAGGACAGACCGCCAAAAACTCGGTCTTGGTACACACTCTTTGCCTCATTCACATTCATATATCGTCTCATATATATATATATATATGAGACGATATATGAATATATATATACAGTCAAACTTGGTTATAGCGAGCACAAAAAACTAAATTTTCTCCTTAGAGCGATTACTCGTTTTATCCAAAATAGGTTTTCTAAAAGTCGTAAGTACCTACCTACCTGCCCCTACTATTAATATATGTGTAGTGTATTAGAAAACAACACTTTTATTCATAAAATTTATAATCAATGATTGTTTTTAATTTTTCGTTTTCCCGCTCCACAATTCCTTTCTCAAAACAATCAACACATTATAACTACCTTCACCTGGTTCGAGGCTTCCAAGAAAAATAACATTAAATTGCCAGTCGTAATATAATCAATAGCATGGGCATATTGTAATTTTACTCATTGCACTTACATCAGCCTTGCATTCTTTGCAGATTTCCACATTTCTCATACGATCAAATATGGTTTTACCACACATACTCCTCAGGGATCTCATATCAACAGCATTCAGTCTACTTTCATCATCATCATCTGCCAGTTCCATGCCTCACTGCCATACATCAGGGTAGGTACAAGCATTCCACTGTGGACTACTAGCTTCGCTTCTTTAGACAGCTTTTTGTTGGCGCCAACGGAATTCAGTCCTCCATTAATGGAGTTACCTGCATTTACCCATCTTTCAATATCTCTATCAGCCTTCCCATCTGAGATTGATATTCTCAAAATATCTCAAATCGAAAATTTATGCATCCAAAAAATAACCATGGGTGCCTTCCGTTGATTATGTGTTTACATTTTTATGTTTTTAATGATCTATCAAATAACGAAGATAAAATAAAATAAATAACAAAAACATCTTGAAATTATTATTTCACATAAAGAAAAGAATTAAATGATACCTTTTTGTTAATTATAATTAATGTAAGACTAAATTTAACGCTTCTTGAGGTGAATTTTCACAAAAACGGCGCTATTTAAATCATATGGTCATATTCTAATGCGTGAAAAACTAGTAGGTACTATTAGTACTACTAGTAGTACGATTATTCTATAAATTGTATGGTTTGAGCAATGGAATACATAATGTTTACATGAAAATAAATTTAGAATTAATATAATAATTTTTATCATAAAATAAAAGAATATGGGAACCAAATGAACATTTTGAGTAAAAGCGCAAAAACAAGCTGCAATAATATGCAGTTATAATAATAATACACCGAGAAATTTTGACACTGATACCATCAATAAAAGCAAACTATTAAAATGCAATATTTTAATATTGTGGAGAATAAATAATGTTTATGAATGTAAGTAAGTCCAAAGTCATGGTATTTGAAAGAGAGAGTATGAAAACAGTGTGCAATATAGTTGTGAATGATGAATACTTGGAGCAAGTGGATGAGTTTGTGTATTTGGGAAGTATGTTTACGAGAGATGGGAAGGCTGATAGGGATATTGAAAGAAGGGTGAATGCAGGTAACTCCATAAATGGTGGGTTAAATGCCGTAGGCGCCAACAAAAAGCTGTCCAAAGAAGCAAAGCTGGCAGTCCACAATGGAGTGCTGGTACCTACCCTGATGTATGGCAGTGAAGCATGGAACTGGCAGAGGAAGGATGAAAGTAGGCTGAATGCTGTAGAGATGAGATCCCTGAGGCGCACGTGTGGTAAAACCATGTATGATCGTGTGAGTAATGTGGATATCCGCAAAGAATGCAAGGCTGATGTGAGCGTAATGAGTAAAATTAAGAAAGGGACCCTCAGATGGTTTGGGCATGTAGAGCGAATGAATGAAGAAAGGAGCGTAAGGAGAATATATGACGCAAGTGTGAATGGTGTAAGAAGTAGGGGACGCCCGAGGAAGACATGGCACGATCAAGTGAATCAGATACTTGAGTCGGGTCATGTCAAGAGTCAGAAAAATAGAAGAGTATGTATGAGACGATGTATGAATGTGAATGAGGCAAAGAGTGTGTGCCAAGACCGAGTTGTTTGGCGGTCCGTCCTCTCTGCCTACCCCTGCGGGGAAACGGCGTGATGGTTAGTTAGTTAGTTAACACCCCTGAAACATATACTTTTATACGCCATTGCATAAGATAAATGTACTTACCAATCTGAAGACGCCCGTAGCACTGTGAAACTGGTCCGTTCCCAAAGAGAATTATTTAACACCAAAACACAAGTTAGCAATAACCGAAAACACTATTTATTCGCTGCAGTCTTCAATCATACTGTACTTTAAACTTTTGAGCAAGTTCTATCTTCCAAATTCCAACAAATTTAAAAAAATAATTGTCTCTTTCTGGTCTATTTGTATTTCATACGACAAACAGAGACGGATGCAATTTTAATTGTGTTCCTAAAATGTGTTGCTCATAGAATGTATAAGGACACCTGCGCCGGATGTTACCCAGACGAAATGGTCTGGGACCGCCAAGTGAATATCTTAGTATTTCAAAAGGACATATGAGAAGCGCTGTGTCACCGATTCGGATTAAGTCCTTTTCATTAATAACTAAGAAATTACTTACTATCCCTTAAAAATTGTCCAGTTACCGCCTCTCCCATTTCAATTCCGGTCAATCATTAGGTAAAGCAAAATGGTAAAGTGATAATAAGAATACTAGCGTGACTCAATTATAACGGTGTAGCCCTTTTTATTACAATGCAAAATTTATCTTTCGGCTACCGGCTTCGGCAGGATCTTCGTCCAGTTCGTGGAAACGTTTATAAAGTCCCGCCCCGTAAAAAATATTCTATCAGATTTAGATGTAATTTATTTAATATCTTAAAAAGTAGTAATGCGATATAAATTTTTTAAATGCAGATCGATAGCTGAATAGTTTTTCTAAGATTACCTAAATTATTTGTTATATGGTGTAAAAAACCATCTAGATACAGCTTAAAACTCTAGTTAGTGTAGAATTATAACCCCGGTCCGGGGTGGAAGTGTTAAAGACCAGTTATCCACGAATACTTTACGCTATTTTTTTTATTGGTACACTTTTAAAACATAAATATTGATATTATTATTAAAAATTTGGAAATAAGAACTATTAATGAATTCGTGATGTGACATCACAATATTGTTATGAAGCGGTGTTAAGTCTTATTTAAAAGTAATTATTTAAAACACCTCTTCAGAACAAGTACCATTCATAGCATTAATTTTGATTAAAATTATAGAGAGCACGGTCTGGCAACAAATAGACCGCCGGGCAGTCTATTGTTTGTTTCCGTTTCCTTTCGCTGGGCACTCTGGAATTGTTACACGAGCGGGACGGCCGTGTAATGATCGCACAGTCAATTAGATTATAATTCATTTTTACCCTGGATGGGCGATCGTATTAAAAAGTGTACATCAGTATTCCTGATGCGGGTTATTCGGTTCTTTTTTACAAAAACCAAGTCGGTGCAGGCTCTATTAAATAAACGTCCGTATAATGGATGACCGTGTGTGTGTTCGTGAAGATCACAAATAATGTTCTACTGAAGTTTATATACGCGATCCCTTGCAAATCGTTATTCCGCGGACTCCGGGAAATGAAGCATTCACCTCAAGTGGCGCGATACAAGCCGTATTTTTCTTAATAAGATACGGATAATAAAATCACAAGCCCGGACGGCACCCGCTCAAGTAATCTGCCGATCAGCTCAATGGATGGATTCGCTCCATTAATGTTACATAAACGATAGACCCGATACGCTCCAGAACCGCTTATCAGCCACCTTGTCGGAGACGCTGGACCCGTCTCCTGGACCAAAGCCCTGATGGTGCCAGCTCGATCTGTCTGGGACAGACCACCGCCGGCCGTATGGAAGCTCCCCGCTCACTTTCCGTAATTAAGTGGTTAATCAGTTTTAGATAGAATTAAGAACCAATTTTTGATCCCTGGGGGTAAGTGCCGAGTCATAATATGTAACATGTTTACTTAAATATATTCTCCATGTTTTATAATGTGCAAAAACAAAACTACTGCTTTCATTTCACTACAATCAGTAGAACCTGTAATCCTTTGTGTGCCCATGCCTTGGCGACAGTTTCATGCTCTGCCCATCCCGAACATTACTCGAGGACCGAGTATTGGCGCGCAGAAAATCTGCAAAGTTCGGGATGGCATTTAATATAAAATATGGCCGGTAACAATTGGCGCCTCAACGTGTTTTGGCTCGTGGTGATTGCATGTTGTGCTGATTTTGGTGAAATGTTTCATGATTAATTGACATAATATTGTATCACATATGTCAAGTGATTTGAATATTGTTTCATAACCTCAAATACACTCAGTATTCTTGTAACGATAATTCATAATTTGCGTTATTCTATGGTAAAATCTTGCGTAAACTTTCATCTTTCATGAAATCTATGATTTATCTATGCTTTTGTAGCTGTCAAATTTTATGTCAACACTAATTGGTAAACAAGATGATTATATGGGAGGTTATGTCAAACTGTCTAATTCATAATTATTTACGATTATTTTACGATGTCATTCACTTGTTTGATCAAGGCATATTTGCGTTTTATAATATTATTAGATTTTTACGCTAATATACATAATATTAAAAACATTTATGTCGGCGTTCTACAATACAAATTGTAAGTCCACATTACAATCGATATGCGTTTTAATTACTCGTAAGTCAACAAACACTCAATATTATTTATATACATACCTACGTCATTTTTTTTCGCCCAAATTAAATGATATCTTTGATTGACAATTACATTAGGCCGACGTTTAATAACGTTTCACAATATAATAGGGTGGTCCATTTTTCGCAATTCTCATTAGGGTGGAGCATATTTTTTTTAACAATTTTTTTTTTGTTTTTTTTCACAATTGTACAATAGAAGTTGAGCTAATATTACGTCTAATGATACTACAGCCGTCAATGAAGAGTTTCTTTTGTTTTATAAACAAAAAAAATTAAATATTTATTTTTCTCTTCTTTTACTTCTTTCTTTCTATCTGAACATCAAAGAACGTAATCATGTCTTCACCAATACCAATACCAAATATCAATGGGGCTTCGAAGGAGGTTCTCATTAAAGAACTTAAAGACAGGAATATTGATCCATCGTCGACTTCTCATGAGTTACGTTTACAGGCGCGCGCTTATAATAAAGAGATTAAAATACCTGCTATAAGTGAAGTGAATTCTGAATCATCGGATTCTGAATTAGACGACACAACCATTAAGAAAGCCCACATAATTAAACAAACGAAGATTATTTATAGGGACTCACACTCAAATAACGTAGACGGTTGGAAACTGAAATATGACGGAAAAAGTAGTGTAAGGGAATTCTTACTATTAATTGAGGAGAAATGTAGGACAAAAAATTTTAACCAGGATCATCTTGTACGCGTTTTTCCTGATCTTTTAGAAGGTTTAGCACTCCTGTGGTTCAGGTCTATTTACACTCAGGATTTGAAATGGGACGATCTTTCAAAACTTTTGATAAGACAATTTGAAGCAAACGACCTTCAAACAGATCTTAAGGTAAAACTATTTAACATGACACAACCTAAAGGTATGTCAGTGCTAGAATTCACTCTCAGAATGAAATCATTAAACAATATGCTTGAAGCTAAACTACCGGAATTAGAACTTTTGCGGTTGGCAAAAAAAGCTTTATTGCCTATGTATACAAATTTACTAGTCTCAAGAGATATATCGACATTCGAGCAATTGACTACTCATGCAGGCAACTTGGAATCTTATGCATCACTGTCGGATGATTTCGTATCTTTCAACGTTTCTCAACCAAAAGTAGACTTACCTGTCACTAATAAACCGGAGAAATTTGATAGTACTGCTAGACAAACACCTAATTTTAATAATAATAATATGCATAGACACCAAGGTTATAACCAAAATCAGTACAGAAAACCAAATAACAACAATTATTCCAACAACTATACTAAAGTTAGTCTTGGAAACAGAGATAATAATTATAAATACAATAAACCGTCTTCTTCTACTTCTAACACATATACAAAAACTGCACACGAAAATTCTAGAACGTTTTACAATAAACCATTCTGTTCATATTGTAAACTATCGGGACACGTTATAGAAGATTGCAGGAAGAAAAATTCAAGGTCTAACAATCCTAAAGTGGGAGCTATCAATGACAAAGCTCATAAAAAGTCAAAAAACTAGGTCGGAGTCTCTCTTGCTACAAGCCGTCCTTGGCGCAGAGGAAAAGCGAGTGGGAGAGTTGGCTCCGAATAGTTGATAAATTTCTTTCATCCCCATCAACCGGAACAGTGGGCCCGCTGCCACGGGAGATGGCTATTGAAAATGATAACCGTCCTTATACTTATGTACATATTATAAATAATTTCTACAGTGGAATGCTAGACAGCGGCGCTTCATTGTCATGTCTAGGAGGCAATAGTTATAAAATTTTTAAGGAATTAGGTATTAAGTTAGTTAAAGTTAAGTTTAGTGTTTATACAGCGGACGGTTCAAACCAACCAGTCTTAGGGACAATGTCATTGCCGGTCACGTATAAATCATCCACAAAGGAAATTCTTTTCTACGTCATCCCGACATTGTCGCCTTCAATTATTCTAGGAGTTAACTTTTGGAAGGAGTTCCACATCGCACCGGAACTGTTTTCGAAAGCTACTCTTCCTGTTTCGGAAGGAAATATTAGTGGGTTGCGGGCTATTCGGCCAGCCTCATCCCTAACTATTGAAGAGAACAGGGAACTCTCTAAAATAGTAAAAAAATTCGAGTCAATTTCTTTTGAAAAAAAGGGGTTAGGTCTAACACACTTAGTTAAACACAAAATAATTACAACAGGACCACCCATCAAACAGCGGTATTACCCTCTTTCACCCGCACGGCAGAAACAATTAGAAACAGAAGTTGATGAAATGCTAAAATTAGGGGTTATTCAACCTTCTCGTTCACCATGGTCCAGTCCAGTAATAATTGTAACAAAAAAAGACGGAACAGCTAGATTCTGCCTTGATTCTCGAAAAATTAATAACGTCACGGTACGTGATAGTTACCCTCTTCCCTATATTGCGCGTATCCTAGATAAACTGGGCGGTGCCAGATATGTTTCCTCGATTGACCTCTCCAAGGCATTTTGGCAAATAGCCTTGGACAAAAAATCATGTGAAAAGACAGCATTTGTTGTTCCTGGGCGGGGCCTCTTTGAGTTCACTCGCATGCCGTTTGGTTTGAAAAATGCTCCTAGCGAATTACAAAGACTAGCGGATGCATTGTTTGGACCTGATTTCGATGATAATGTTTTTTGCTATTTAGATGACCTTATATTAGTATCGGAAGACTTGAAATCACATTTAAACTTGTTAAATCGGGTGTACGAACGTCTACGAGACGCGGGTCTCACCATTAACTTAAAAAAGTCAGAATTTTGTAAAGCCGAGCTTAAATACTTGGGCTATATGGTGGATTCCCAGGGACTTCGCACTGATCCAAGTAAGATAGATAGTATTAAAGATTTTCCTATACCGAAAAATGCTAAACAAATTCGGGCATTTGTTGGCCTGTGCGGTTACTTTAGACGGTTTATCAAGGGATTTTCAAGCATTGCAGCTCCTTTAACAAGTATTACTGGTTCAAATAAGGGAATTAGTAATTTTAAATGGTCACCGGAAGCTGAATCCGCATTTATTGCACTAAAGCAAGCACTTACTTCTGCCCCAGTCTTAAGTTGTCCAGATTTTTCGAAACCCTTCGCTATACACTGTGACGCAAGCTCCGTAGGCATTGGGGGGGTATTAATTCAAACTATAGATGGACAGGAGCACCCTATTGCTTATTTTTCGAGATGCTTAAACGTTCACGAACGTAATTATGGAATAACTGAGCGCGAACTTTTAGCCGTACTAGACTCCGTTACACACTTTAGACCATACATTGAAGGAACTCATTTTACAGTTGTAACCGACCACTCAAGCCTAAAATGGTTAGGTTCTCTGTCCAACCCCAGCGGTCGTCTCGCGCGTTGGAGTTCACGCCTATCCCAATTCTCGTTTGACGTAATCCATCGTAAAGGTACTCAACACATAGTCCCAGATGTCCTTTCGCGAATGGATCTTGCCGAAATCTCCATTATAGATTCAGGAAATATTCAAGATGAGTGGTATCAAAATATTTGGAAGGGTTGTCAAGAATTTCCCCAACGTTTTCAGAACTTCCAAATTCGGGAAAACGAACTATTTCGTCACACGAAAACTCGTTTAGCACTGTGTGAAGACACTGCGTGGAAAAAAGTAATTCCTCAAGAAAAAAGATTAGACATTTTAAGTAGTGTTCACGAGTCTATTCGATCTTGTCACCCCGGCGTTTTTAAAACTTATAAAAAAGCACAATTACGGTATTTTTGGCCAAATATGTACAGAGACATTAAACAATTTGTAAATCGCTGTACGGTCTGTAAGGCCCACAAAATCAGTACGGCCTCACCTAACGGTATTTCATCACATCCAAAAAAAGTTACACGTCCAATGCAAATGTTATCGTTGGATTTGGTAGGTCCATTACCGAGAAGTTACTCTGGTTTTACCGTTATTTTATCCTGTGTCGATGTTTTTTCAAAGTTTACCTGGCTGTTCCCGTTGCGCAAAGGTACCGCGCGAAGCATTGTGAAGAGTTTAGAAGAAAGTATCTTTCTTGTACATGGCGTACCGCGCACCATTGTTTGTGATAACGGCCGTCAGTTTGTATCCAAAGAATTTAAGGACTTATTAAATAATTATAATATACCTCCTCCGTTTTATAACTCTTATTATACCCCTCAAAATAATGTGGTAGAGAGATATAACCAAACTTTGGGCACCGCATTATCGATATTAGTTGAATCAGACCACCGTAATTGGTCAAAATTTTTACCACAAATACAATCAGCTATGAACAATTCCGTAAATTGCGCTACGGGTTTTACACCTTATTTTCTAATGCATGGTCGGGAGCAAATATTAGACGGTGATTTGCATCGTAACCCTATAGCTGATACGGAATCTAATTCACAAAATTGTACTAGTCAGAGAATCTACGCACAAAAATTAGAAGAACTGTCATCAGTTTATGAGCAAGTCTCAGATGCTTTACTAAAAGCTTATCAAAAAGGAGCAAACCATTATAACCTGCGGAGAAAACATGTTAGTTTTCAAGTCGGAGACAGGGTTTGGCGTAGAAATTTCGTCCAATCAAACGCTTTAAATTACTTTGCACAGAAACTAGCTCCACGCTTTGTGCAAAATATAGTCGTGAAGAAAAAATCAGACTTAATCTATACATTAGCAGACCTCAAAGGTAAGGAAACTGGTAACTTTCACGTGAAAGACATCGTCAAGTCAGAAAATATACCGGATTAATATGTTTCTGATAGTGCTTTGGTGGGTCTGGCCACCCTACCAAGTACTCTCAATTAATTAATATTTCAAATATTTTTCAATGCACGGGAGCACAAAGCGGCTTGATCACCCGAGTTGGAGCGACCCAGCATTATGACAGTCCTTAGTCCTGTCCTAGTTAATTTTCTTTTAGAAAATATAGAAATTTCGTAAAATGGTTAGTATAATCGGTAAATAATAGAAAGAAACATAATAAATTTAGTATAACACTCTAGTATCCTACTCGAGTTTGTTACACGACAATGATGTTGTTCAGATAAGCTTATAAGACAATAATTAAAAAAAAAAAAAAAAAAAACGACGTGAAATATGGCTTTGACTAAACAAGTGAAAGTTAGGTAGCATGGGATATATAAACTGCCCAAATCTTGGAATGCACGGTGATACTTTCCCACTATCCCCGTATATTCTAGGTTTCTTAATATATACTTATGTGCATATTGTATACGTTCGCCCGTTACTTAGAAAGTGAAGATGTACCGGTCCAGTACATCTTTGTTTTCTAAGCAGTTTTAAAAATTTTATTATTAAGAATTGAATTTTACCAAATATATTTTTGTTTACTTTATTATAATTATCTTGTCATGTTTGGAAATGGTATACTTATGTTAGTACTCTTGATATTTTGTTTAATAATTTCATAGTAATTAATGATACAATTATAAGAGCTGGTTCAGCATATGTCTTTTCCTTAAATTCCTTCTATAACTTTAGTTATATTTAGTAAAAGTAAGTTTTATCTATAAATTAGTACAATAATACAATTTTCTACCAATTGCACCATTTACAACAATGGATGTATACAATTTTCGACCAATGGCTCCATTTACAACAATGGATGTATACAATCTTCGACCAATGACTCCATTTACAACAATGGATGTATACTACTACTAATTGCACCACATCTATAAGATTGGTTGTTGACAGTTCCACTCGATTAAACCACCTTACACACCTGCGTGTGTGTAAAGGTTAAAAGTTTTTTCTACTATTACGAAATAATGCTTTCCAAGGATGATTATTTTGTCTTATTGTATAAATTCTCTTCGAAAGACTTACCCAATAACCAGGTCAGGTAGAGTAGATAGAATTTCTTCGAAGTGTGTTTTATCTCCAACGGAGAAGTAGACTCAGTGAAAAGTGAGGGTTGGTTTACCTCCCTAAAAAAAAAGTGTTGCCTGAGTGGCTTATCGCCCTATTAAAGGGCCAGTGAAGCTTTAACGCTTAAGTTGTTTAGATGTGTTGAGAAGAACAATAATATTTTTTTATATACCTACAGGTTTACCTACAATTTTGTTTAAGAATATTTTCCGTCACAGATGTAACGCTAACGGCAGTCTTCGACAATCGTCAATTTATCATCACCCGGTATTCCGATACTGTGGGTGCTTGCAGACTCCGTTCACGTAATATCTTCTAAAATTTGTAATTAAGTTACATTAATCTTAAGTTATCTTTAAGTTCTAGAATGGATGAATCGCAGGCTCAACCATCCGGCTGCACGCTCGATGGGTGCGATTGAAGCTGCGGCACACCCATTCATCATAAGTTTTGCTATCCAAATCGTAGATTTTGTCTTATTCCTTACTTATCTTACAAATTATGATGCTCATGTATAATTGTTGATTGTTTTTTTTAGAAACCCAGAGGATCTTTTCAAGCTTAGTTATTGCAGTTGTAGTTTTTTTTAGAGTTGTATTAATGTTTGGGGACAAACATTTGTGTGGCGCGGGGGGTAATGTTATGAAGCGGTGTTAAGTCTTATTTAAAAGTAATTATTTAAAACACCTCTTCAGAACAAGTACCATTCATAGCATTAATTTTGATTAAAATTATAGAGAGCACGGTCTGGCAACAAATAGACCGCCGGGCAGTCTATTGTTTGTTTCCGTTTCCTTTCGCTGGGCACTCTGGAATTGTTACACGAGCGGGACGGCCGTGTAATGATCGCACAGTCAATTAGATTATAATTCATTTTTACCCTGGATGGGCGATCGTATTAAAAAGTGTACATCAGTATTCCTGATGCGGGTTATTCGGTTCTTTTTTACAAAAACCAAGTCGGTGCAGGCTCTATTAAATAAACGTCCGTATAATGGATGACCGTGTGTGTGTTCGTGAAGATCACAAATAATGTTCTACTGAAGTTTATATACGCGATCCCTTGCAAATCGTTATTCCGCGGACTCCGGGAAATGAAGCATTCACCTCAAGTGGCGCGATACAAGCCGTATTTTTCTTAATAAGATACGGATAATAAAATCACAAGCCCGGACGGCACCCGCTCAAGTAATCTGCCGATCAGCTCAATGGATGGATTCGCTCCATTAATGTTACATAAACGATAGACCCGATACGCTCCAGAACCGCTTATCAGCCACCTTGTCGGAGACGCTGGACCCGTCTCCTGGACCAAAGCCCTGATGGTGCCAGCTCGATCTGTCTGGGACAGACCACCGCCGGCCGTATGGAAGCTCCCCGCTCACTTTCCGTAATTAAGTGGTTAATCAGTTTTAGATAGAATTAAGAACCAATTTTTGATCCCTGGGGGTAAGTGCCGAGTCATAATATGTAACATGTTTACTTAAATATATTCTCCATGTTTTATAATGTGCAAAAACAAAACTACTGCTTTCATTTCACTACAATCAGTAGAACCTGTAATCCTTTGTGTGCCCATGCCTTGGCGACAGTTTCATGCTCTGCCCATCCCGAACATTACTCGAGGACCGAGTATTGGCGCGCAGAAAATCTGCAAAGTTCGGGATGGCATTTAATATAAAATATGGCCGGTAACAATATCTTGTTGTCATGGAAATGAAAAACACAAACATTAATTTGCAATCTGTCACATAAGATTAATAGTTGACATCACAGTTTTTACTAGTTATTGTGTGTTGTAAAATGAGTTCTAACATTCATTATTTAAATACCAAAGCAGAATCGCGGTTAATACCTGAAAAATCCAAAGACGTTTATAAAAAAGAATATGAAAGGTTCATAACATTTGTTGATGTTGCCATGGTAACTTTAAAAAACGCGCGTTCCATAAAGTGCGATTTAAACACGCTAGAGCGTACTTTCAATGAGTAAAAAAGGGCACCAATAAAAAAAACTCATTTAAAGTACGCTCTAGCGTGTTTAAATCGCACTTTATGGAACGCGCGTTTTTTAAAGTTACCATGGCAACATCAACAAATCAACAAAATGTGAAGTCAATGTCAACTTTTAACTATAAATCTGACAGGAATATTTTAAACGTCAAATAAAACATTGCAAATTAATGTTTGTGTTTTTCATTTCCATGACAACAAGATATTGTGATGTCACATCACGAATTCATTAATAGTTCTTATTTCCAAATTTTTAATAATAATATCAATATTTATGTTTTCAAAGTGTATCTACCAATAAAAAAAAATAGCGTAAAGTATTCGTGGATAACTGGTCTTTAAAACACTGGCTTTATTCGCGCGTGTTTTAAAGACCTGTTTATCCACTTATACTTTAATATACTAATTTATAAAGATTTATGTTTTTTTCACATGCAAATGTTTCAAAGAAAATTTTGTCTAGTTTCTAAAATAGTATTTCTTTTAACGACAACTTCAAAAATAAGTAATATGTAGCACATTTTAGATACCTCGGAAGCATTCCGAAATTCAATGAAATTTCACCATCTCGTTAAGACTTGTTGGTAAAAATATTTAAAAACCTGAAGGGTTAAATGAAAGTAAAGTATTTATCGAGAGGTTTGTGCTCTATTTCAAACGGGTCGTGTTTTATTAAATATTTTCACGATTTTTGCTTAATTATTATCGTTTTTGTTTAATATTAGAACGCTCCCTCTAACATTCGTATTTACATATCTCCCTTTCAAACCATATTTGAACGCTTACTAAGGTGCCTCAATATTACTCCTGTGGGTTTCACACAGACATAGCTACACCAAATAGTTAGAACACATGTTACAAGTGAATACAACGCATTTCAAAAAACTTTGGACCCGTTTTACTCAAAACTACACTTCTCATCAAGTTGTTGTTGAATCCAGCATCCCAATTTTCAAAATAGTAACTGATTGTGGAAATAATTCCGAGAAGCGATAAAGCGATTTCCAAATGTGTTCCAAATTTAAATTTTGGTCTACTCTAAAATTGACAATTACTGTTTTTGTAAGGCAATTAGCCTGATGCAAATGTTTTATTTGTAAATACTTTCAACATCCCTTGATTTTTTACAGGTCTTTGTTAGTCTCTAAATAGTATAAAATAAAGTCGCTATTCGTGTCTGTCTGTTTGTGCCCTTGGTTCTAAACTACGCAACGGATTCTGATAGGGTTTTCACTATCATTTAGAGAATTTCTTCCGCAAGGTTTATATATATATATAATACATATTATATTTATAGAAATTAGATAAAAGTCGGTGTTTATCCTAGAATTCACAACCTCAAAACTTTACTAAAAAATCATTCACAACCCCGAGCCTCGCCGGGTACACGTCAGCTAGTTATAAATTAATATATGAAGCACGTCATATTCTTTGTCATCTGCACTAGGATTTTATGAACAGTTTTTAGATGAGAAGATTTTTAACTTCCTAGAAACAGTGTAACTATGGCAAACCCAAATAAGAATTTATTTTTATTATTTTATGTGTTGTACCATACAAGAGTCCCAAGTGTTTGGAGCCAGTGAGGTTATACCATCACTGATTGGGAATTTTGTGACGCTAAAGGTAGAGGAGATACGAAGAACAGAAAGGAAACAGAAGTAACTGGCTGTTCAGATATGGTCACCAAACACGACTAAAGCCATTTCGGGCAACGTTTCGATTCTTCTACCACTCTCTGAAATAAACCATTGAAAAATCAACCTTGCAATATTCATTAAAAAAATGTACATCAGGATTTTGAGTGAGTGTTCCCATTAGTGATTAGATAATAACCTACCCGAATAAAGAATAATTAGCTGTTATGTGTTTTAAACACTTTATTGTACCATTGAATACCCGTGTCTCTAAGAAAAATTTTTATATGAACCAATTTCCCCATCCGTTCCTCCTTGCCTAATAAATGCTGAATTATTCAAGCATCACGAAAACACTGGTACTTGAGAGATGCTTGAAATAGGTACCTAGGTACTTAATTACCACTTGAATAGTCATGCACTGATGAATCTATATTCAGTCAAGAGCAATATCAAAATGATTTTAAATGGCACGCACGATTGATAAGTGAATTAATAACCACAAATGATTGGAAATTGAGGGATGTATTTTTTTGTAAAGACGAAATCAACAAAGAAACGTAAGTAACAAGAAGTACAAAGAGAATACGATACATCTTTCCTATGACTAGTTTGTAATAAAACGATTAAAAAATTTCCGGTAATTTAGCGTATATACTTTTTGAAAGATATTATTTTTCTAGGCTATTTTATTTCGTGTTGGCACACTTGCACAATTTGTGAAAAAGTTTAAAATTCAATAAATAAATATATTGCTAAGTTGAATAAAATAAGGTAGTAATGCCAGCAAATTTTGACTTGTTTATAAATAAACTTGTTTGCCTCTCTCGGAGATGCGTGCCTCGTTTACCTTCGACCAGATTCTGAAAAAGTCCATCACGTCACACGAATGAATAAAAAAGTATGCAATTAAAATAAATCTGTTAGAAATATGTTGAATAATTGTTTTTTTTTACATCAAAATTCTGTATAAGTTTGCAAATAAAAAAAAAAAAATTTACACTACTCCCAAGAAGAAAAGTTTTTTGTTTCTTCTGTAAAGTTGACTAAATTGACTTTTGAAATGAAAAATGCAGTTTGAAAATGGCCCTGAACCCCAAAACAGCTGTTCCAATAATAATAAAAAAATACTTTCAGAACTTAATAATAACATTATTAAATTTGATTTACATAATTTTTTGTAAAAAATAACGGTTCAAGTTAGATTCTCACTTCTGTAGCGAAAAGACCTTTACTGTAAACTATTTTATTTAATTTTCAAATATTTAATTATTATTAGTGCAGAACTTAATAAATTTACATTACATTAAATTTAAAACAAATTAAATGATGTTCTACGAATGAAACACAAAAACAATCAATATCAAACAGTTATATCCTATTCTATTTATTTAAAGTTAACTCAAGATGATAAAATAATTCATCAAATCCTTTTGCGATATTATTCAAAAACGATTCAATTCTAAAAAAAATCTTTTGAATTTGTCGACAATTTTGAGATCGCATTTCGAATTTTTATTACAAACTCTGGTCCGAATCCATCGATGCAATAAATTGACTTTCGCGTAATTTTTCGTCTTCAGCATTTAACAAAAGCGAATTGAACATATTTGATTGGTGCCACCGAGAACGACAGGACACTGAATTATATTTAGTGTTTGTGTCGCTTTCACTTCACGAATCGCATATAATTCACACAAACATAACACAACAACACGGATATAACATTTTAACGTAACAACGAATTAACGCAATGGACCGGTGTGATGAAGGTTACTTGGTCATTTTTTGGCATATTGATCTATGGGACTGTAAATTTCCAAAAATAATTGCAATGATGTCATTGGGCACCGTGCAGGAGTTAACTGTTAACTTCATTTGTGAACCAACGTTTTGCACAGTATTGCAGTGCTCATTATCAGTGCAGATGTGATGAACACTGCGTACCAAGGACTGTTACAAATGATGGTTCATGAATAGAACGAAGTGCAAAACGCAAATACCTTTAGTAGTACACAATTGCTGACCCTGTACAAGTTGTAAGTGCATCCCATGAATTTTTTAACCACCTCTGATCTGGGGTCCAAAAATTCTTGGTAAAAATCCTTGACTCTGTGCAGAAACAGGTGATAGATATATCGGTTGCAATCTTTAGAGAACAATCGTCAGGTGGAAATTCTGTACTTGTTCTATCGAAGATGATCTCTACAGGAAATACGCAGACTGTCGTTTCTAAGACTCGTTCTTGGATTTAACAGATCGACGGTGGAACGATTTGCCAGCCTCTCTGTTTCCTCTCCCCTACAACAAAGACTTCAAGACCCATGTTCATTAATTCAAAACGATCCCCACTCTCCAAAAAAACCCTCCACGCAGGAAGCTGACATTGGATTCTATGAAAATTATTTAATTTTCCTCCTCAGTAGAATAATTATATTTAAAAAGAAAAAGCCGTTAAAATTTCAAAAGCTGCTGTTCAATTGCTCCGTTGGAAGTTGACCTTTCTTTATACCTATTGATAAGATATCTATCTGAAAAACTGCCAGAATACTGCGAGTCAATCGAAAAAGATTGTATATTTTGTTTGTAATAAATAATAACTGCATCGATCCAATAAATACCTAATGTAAAAAAATGACTACGGATATATTTGCCGGAATACAATCTCCTAAAAAAAATTACCTGTTTTTTAAGCACGTAAAATACCGTATCCACAAATGGGTAAAATGGTAAGGTTAGATCGTAATAAGATATATAATACGTCACCTGGAATAGTACTTAACACTTGTCCACTGTCATCTTGGAATTCAAAATACAAATTTTTATCTTCGAATACCGACAGGAAGCAAAAAAATGTTTTGCTTTGTGGCCTTCGTTTGAGAGCAAATGTCATTATATCATTCGGATCGTGCATTGTATACAAATGTCCATATAAATTGAAAAAATTGGCATTGACGATGGCAAAACACGGAAATATAATTAATGGGTCTAAAAAGAAATTAATATTATTTCTATAATTTGCAAAAACAAACATCATATTGTCAAAAATTCTCGAACGGTGAGTTCTGACGTCAAAAAATTTACACAGGTATGTTATATTTGGAATATCTAGGTATCGATAATAAAACATGTGTCGAAAAGGAGTGAAAATTTAGTGAGAAAGAGATGGTGGCGAAATTTGGTAGTAACTCTACGAAAATTATACCGGTCTTGGGCAAGAGACTTGTTTTAAAAATACTTTTGCAAATTTTAATCACGTCTGAATGTAGCTTGCCTTCAAACGTACATTAAATTGAAAATCATCAAAATGCTAAAATACAACAATTTCTTTTTAAGATTTGATAGACAGCATGAAAAAATGAATCGAATGAATGAATTTGAATAAAATGAAATAAATTACAATGCTATGAAAAAAAAATTATATCCATTTTTATAAAGTTAAAAAAATGTTTCCTGAAGTAGTTTGACATTTCCCCCTGCATAAGTGCATTAAAATTTCACATAAAAATATGCCACTTTATAGTTTCATGTAAAACAAGACCATACCACGTGTTAAAATGCAGTTTTGTGCAGTTGATGATATCTACTTCAGAGAATGTTATTAAATTATGTTGAACACAATCTAAGCTTTTGATTCGAATTCGATTACAATGTTTTCATTAAAAATAGCTCACGAATGAATGTGCCGCGTGGGTATTTATAATTCAATTCCATTTAATAATTCAGAACATTCAGTAAAGTAAAATTATTTACTATTTTATATAATAATATCTGCAAACTATCTCAATGAATCACATTTTGAAGAACACAGTTGCAACAAGATTGCGATTTGTAAGAAATGTATTTGATGATTTATTTTCTGATTAGAATCAATTTTGTTTATAATAAATAAATAAATTATTATTATATGAAATGCATAAATGGAAACCACATAGTCAACGCGAACTTTTAATTCATGCTATGCAAAGTATAGTCGTTTGATATTTAATTGTTTGTGAAGTCTTTTGAATTTCTTGTTTTTGATGCAGATATTTTAACTGCTTTGTTTAATAAACAGCTAATAGTGTAAAATTTATACTGTCACTTACTAAAGTTCTCACTTATTATTTTTTTTTAACCATACAAAATAATGGATTATTCTGACATCAAATAGATAGCGACATTACTTAAGTCACCTGTAATTGGATAATTTATGTAATTTGATAATAACGGTTATTTATGGGTTTGTACAAATTGGCGTCACTGGAAAAAAAATTATCTCACTTTTTTTTATTTCTTATACTTTATTTATTTATTTATTGGTCAATTTTTATAGCGCCGCTTTTGTGAGATATCACCTCAGGGGCGCTTTACAGTTGATGCAGGTATTACAAAAATATAAATATTACAAAAATAAACTGAATTTAAGTTAAGTTATTACTTTGTAATTATAACTTTTAAACTTTATATCTATGTTAACAACACTTGTTTTTCCGGATGTTTGTAAATAAATAAACTAACAGCTGGTCGGGGTCGTTAATGTCAATAAGCAGCCAGCCAATATAATTACTTAACCTAAAGAATAAGAGTTACACATAATATAAAAACAAAGTACAGGATTTTCCAATAAGAGGTGTTATTTTGATATTTAATCGTGATAGATCAATGGTTTCGTTGCTTGTGTGGCACGTAGCGCCGTCTTGTTGAAAGTAAACGTTTTCCAAATCAATACCATTCAATTCCGGCCATAAAAAATCATTAATCATCTCTCGATAGCGATCCATTCACCGTAACTGTTGTTCCAGCCTCATTTTCTAAAAAGTAAGGTCCAATGACTCCGCCGGACCATAAACCGCACCAAACAGTCACACGTTGAGGATAGAGAGGCTTTTTTAACAATAAATCTTGGGTTTTCCGAGCCCCAGATGCGACAATTTTGCTTGTTGACGAATCCACCGAAGTGGAAATGGGCCTCATCACTCAAGATGATTTGCATTTGATTCACTCAAGTTAATTTTAATAATTTCAATGCGTTGTTGAAGCGTTATCGTTTTTATTAATGGCGTAGTTTCTACTTATCAAATGTCAAAAAATGACAGCTGTAAAAGTAACATCTACCGAAATAGCGGACTATTCAAAATAACATCTCTTATTGGAAAACCCTGTATTACCGTGGCCAGCTAGACTACGAGAAATTTATGAAAACAGCTAGTATTGTATTATCCAGTAATAACTAACAGAAAAAGCCTTAAGTTAGAAGCAGTTGTCCGTGAAATTGGACTATTTTATGCATGTGCCCAAGCTATAAATTTTGCACAGTAATGCAATAGTAAAATACGAAGGCTATATATTATTTATTAAACTAAATTAGATTTATTTTAGATGTAATGCGACCATTTTCAAAATCCTAATTGCTTCCCGAACAAAATAGCCTAAAAAGTTTATTTCCTCTAAAAGTAGATACTAATAATTAAAACAAATCTAATTGTAAACGGGAAAACATTTATTTTTATTTTTTTAATATCTTCAGGTTTTGAACCCGAGACCTACAAACAGTCTTTGCAAAACCAATTTCAACTAGAACTCCTTCTACAAATCTACAGATTCACAAAATGCATTTAACTTAAATTATTACCACATTTGTATTTTTAATCGGTTTCACCACACAACAGAACTCAAACCAGATCACTCGATCTAGTGATTCCCATTTACGCCAGTCATTGACTTTATCTATATTGTAACTAAATAAAATAAAAACACGACGGGTTGTTTTGGAGAACTTGAACAATTCTTCAAATTTCAAAGATAATTTTCAAGTTCTGTGAAATATATTTTTAAGTTCTGTTTTCATTTCAGTTCTGTCAAGCAACTAGCCTATAATGATATAATAACAGAATTTGAATAGGACGTTCACAGAACCCGTAAATGAACGTTGAGATTGGATGAATTGATAAATTTCAACGTTCATTTTCGAGTTCTGTGAAAGATTTTTTCAAATTCTGTTATTATTTCAGTTCTGTCAAGCAACTAGCCTATGATTATATTATAATAGAACTTTCACAGAACCCGAAAATGAACGTTGAAATTTGATGAATTGTTCAAATTCTGCGAAACAACCCGTCCTAATATCCACACTTTTATCATTCAATTTCTGCGGTGAAAAGTTAATAATTATTATATTTACGTTAATTTTAAGATTTGCTCTCAACTTTCCCGCAAATAAATAAATTATTTAATTAAATTAAGTGCCAACCGGCTTCGACATAACCGCATTCATGACAGATATCATAATATGAACACCGATATATTTTTTGTTTTACAGATCATAATATAAGGGTCGAAACCGTTTATTTATTATTTAGTGGTGAACGCAAATTTAAACTGTTGTATTTATCGTAAAAAAAATATTTAAAAAAAAACATACAATTAAATTAATCAAAATCAATTATGTGATAATTAAGGTTCACTCTTAATGTGTTTTATTGGGTAACCGGACAACAACACAACTCAACGACAATTCAACACACCTTTAAAAAGTGATATAAAGTCATGAAAAGTGATAAAACAAAAACTAGGTAATGTAGATTGGATTAATATGATAATTTTTTTTCATCACTTTCAATGACTTTATATCGCATTTTTGTCATTGTGTTGAGTTATTGTTACTTTACATTGTATGTTTAGAATTTTTAACCTCACTAAGACAAGACTGTGTTGAGATTATTATCATTATTATCGTTTTATTGTTAGCTTAATTACAGTTTAAAAGCTTAATCCGGTACTGTCTCACTTTGAATAGTACCATTTAAAAATACTCCGTACATCCGGTATAGTAAAAAAAATCCCACGTTTATCAGTAGAGCGATTAAAACCAGATTTAACTTATTTTACAGTATGGCGCGGGTTCTACCTCAAAATGGTATTTACCGAGATAATTGCGCATCGTAAAGATATTTTACTTACTACAAACATAATTGAGCCAACAGAAGAATAGACACTGAAGATATAAACCGAAAGCAATGTTTTGTGGACGTATCCGCGGGTTTGTGTTCCTCGAGTAAGGTAAAATTTCCCTTACATATTTCTAGTGAAATTTTTTTTTTTTTTTTGCAAATATATAAATTCTTTATCTTTTAATGTGAATAACGCATGTGAGTACCAACTGCTCCCAACCGTCCGGATATTCAGTGATACTACGGTATCCCAAACTGGAGTATGTTGTGAAAATTAAGTGGGGATGGGAAGAGCATGGGGTAAAAGAAGTTGGGGGAGTACCTGGTATTTCAGATCTGGTCACTAAACATGGTTAAAGCTATTTCAAGCAACGTTATGATTTCGATTGGTGGTCTTTCATCAGAGCGATAATTTCTACTATTCTGGAAGTAGATGCAAATGGTAAAAAAAAATATGGGTCACACCTTGCCTATTTTGTGTTAATTAAATTGATATTTAAAAACTCAAGATAGAAAATATGCGAGCTGAAAGTAATTCATCCAGAAAGTTCAGATAAAGAAAAGCTATTCGAATTTAAAACGACGAAACTCACCGTTCAAGAGATTTGTTGAGACAGACAAATAAATTTTCTTCTTTATTTCATTCTAGATCTTTTAACTATTATTTCAAGTTTCATAACGCCAGAGCTCGAGAGTTTTTGTATATATATAGTCAAACAAGTTTTCTGCTTTACACCGAATTCGGTAGTTCGGTTGGTTAGTTAGGGTTGGAGGTCAAATTGAACTAGTTAGAGGTATAAAATGGAATGATTTTTTCGCTGCGTGTCTCATCTAAATGTAAAAATTAATGTATACAAATGTCCATATGAATTGATGAAAATTGACATTGACGTGGTGACATGGTGAGTTCTGACGCCATGAAATTTACACCGGTATGTTATATTTGGAATTTCTAGGTATCAATAATAATTTTTTCGCTTCGTGTCTCATCTGAATGTAAAAATTAATGGGAATACTCTGAAGGTCTGAATTCTCGACAATTCAGTTGCAATTTTGGAAGTGTACCGTTTGTCTGAATTTTCGAAACAAACACACCTTATTTTGAAAACGATGACACGATTCAAAGCAAAAGTTTTGAAGTTTATTGAACCGGAATTACAAACACAGCGACACACAAACTAAATTAGTATTTTTAATCACGTACAAAAATTGTGTAGCTACGGAACATAGATTATAATTTTTAATAGCGTACCTTTTTTAAATTACGTGAATACTTAGGTTATATATATATTGAGTCTGTAACGGTCAGTCAATTGATAGCTAGTTTTCAATACCAAATTACAAAGGTCAAAAGCAATAGGCCATTCATTCTCACGATTCTGTTCATTCCCATAAGTCAAAACTTACAAATGGTTTTACGCTTAGCCTGTCGAGAACGAGATTAAGACAAATGACCTAGCGTTGCATTGTAAATGTAAGTGTTAAATAAACGTTGAAATGAATAAAATAAAATAAGAATTTCGTATACACCACTATTTAATCAAAAAGGATCGACATATAGAACGTACAGGGAGAAAATTGTTGCTGATTTACTAAAATCCTTTTATTGAAAAAACCCTAAATATTGGAAAACGTAGTCATGCACCTGGGTTTGTCGTGATTATATAAAATGACGAAATGCGAGAATATTAGAATTTTTATGAACACGTGTTCCGACATCACCATAACACATTCGTGTTTTATTTGTTTATTAGGAAACCTGTCAATTCATTCGTCAAAAGCCTGTGGTCGAGTTTTTAACCGGAATAAGAATAATTTGAAGAGCTTCTCCGTGTACAGGGTTTTCCAATAAGAGGTTTTATTTTGAATAGCCCGTTATTACAGTAGATGTTACTTTTGAAACTCTCATTTTTTGACATTTGACAAGTAGAAACTACGCCATTAATAAAAATGGAACGATACACGCTTCAACAACGCACTGAAATTATTAAAATTCACTTGAGTGAATCAAATGCAAATCATCTTGAGTGATGAGGCCCATTTCCACCTAAGTGGCTTCGTCAACAAGCAAAATTGTCGTATCTGAGGCTCGGAAAACCCAAGAGTTATTGTTGAAAAGCCTTTTTTACTCAACGTGTGACTGTTCGGTACGGTTTATGGTCCGGCGGAGTCATTGGACCTTACTTTTCGAAAATGAGGCTGGAGCAACAGTTACGGTGAATGGATTGCGCTATCGAGAGATGATTTATGATTTTTTATGGCCGGAATTGAATGGTATTGATCTGGACAATGTTTAATTTCAACAAAACGGCGATACGTGCCACACAAGCAACGAAAACGTTGATCTTTTACGATTGAATATCAAAATAACACCTCTTATTGAATTAGAATTACAAACAAGTATAGACCAATAACTAGGAGATACCTATTGACAAAATGTTACAATGAGCGGTGATTAATTAGTTAGAATAAATAAAATTATCAATAAATAGGTAGTTATTGCAATTATGTTTAGTAACAAACGCATTTATGTATACAGTAGGGTTACTGCCAAAAGTCGGTAAATACATATTTGGTTTTTTGAGTTAGCGATAATTTTAACGTTTATGTTTTCTAATCTATGTCTGGAATAATTTTGTTCCCCTTTAATATCGGTAAGTAGGTTTTTAGCTACTGCTTTTAAAATTAAAATTTCTTACTTCATTTTTTATAATTAATGGACCAGAAAAATGTTATAAAAGCACTTACAGAAATAAGTATGATTGGTTAAAAAACAACACGGTAAAGTTTAAAAAAATTAACATTAATGTAACCCTATTTTATAAAGAAGATCATACTTTTAAATTGATTTTACACCAAAACATGGTTTTGTAAGTTGCCAAGTAACCCCACGATACATCAAAAACTTTTATAAATTAACACAACGAAATCAAGGAGAGACTTCTTCTTCTTCTTTCGTATGTTGGGGGTTCAGAGGGGGACATCTAGGTCTGCGAGCCAGTCTAGGGCCTCAGGCGTCGCCATGTGGACCTCACCAATCCCGCCGGGGAATGAATGGAGCGGGCATTCGTTGACCACATGTTTGGTGGTCAGCACCGCACCACATTCACACATCGCCGACTCTTTAAGGCCCCATCTGTGCATCATGTGGGCACAGCGGCTATGAGAGCACCTTCACCTATTGATATCGGACCAGGTTTTGCGAGGCAATGAGAACCCAGGCTGTCTCTCGGTGGGGTCCTGTATGAGACGGACATTCCCACGTTGGCCGTTTGCCACTCAAGTTTACACCATCTTCTGGGGTGAGAGGTAATTGGAGGAGCCTCTCTCCTTCCGCGCAGAAGGGCTTTCAGGACTTCAAGCGGCATGCCGGGTGGGAAACGACATCTTCGTGCAAAGGTATTGCGCTTTTTTACAGCGCCTTCTTGTATTCCCTCAGTGTTGCAATTTCTCGCCTGATGTTTGGCGGGGTTATGTTTGCAAGTACGGGGAGCCAAGAGAGAGGAGTAGATTTTAAGGAGAGACTAAGATAACCAAAACATAATAATAATGACGAAGAAACCATTGGTTTTTAAACACATCGATCCTTTTTGATTAAATAGTTGTGTATACAAAGTTATTCATTTAATTTAAATTAAAATGACGCCACAAAGGGATTTTGCAATTATTAAGAATATGATATTACATTTATTTATTTACCACTAAGAAATAAATTGTTTTCCTTTACAATCCCTCAGAATAAGAAGAATCTTTTTTGTAACGTTTAAATCTCTTTTATTTTAGGCGTTGAAAATTGGTGTTTTTGCAACATAATTGGGTACTTGTACAATTTCATTGTTTATACACCTGTTTAATCAATAATTAAATATACTGCGGAAATATGAACTTGTGTACATTGTGGATTAAAATATGTCAATATCGGTGTTTGTGGCAGACGTGCCAACAGCGGTGTGTTTAATTTTATAAATTTTCTCTATCTATGATATTTTGTTTGAATTTATTACTCCTTTTGTTTTTGAGAATACTTTTATATGTTTATGAAAAATATGAAATTAACAATATGGCGGGTTGCATACATATATTTTATAAGCTAAGTTAAATTGACATTTCAAAGCACGATAGGAAAACACGTTGCATTTTAAAAATCGTTGCGTTAACCAACTAACTAACGCCGTCCTCCGTGGTCGAGGGGTAAGGCTCTCGTCTAGCAGGCCGAAGGTCGCGGCTTCGAATCCCGGCGTGCGCAAGTAAATTTTATTCGATCAATTTGTATTATTTCACAATTTATTAATTAAAAATAATATATGGTATACTTCGGCACGTTCGAAAGTGGAAGATACTCTCAATATCGCCCTGGTGTAAGACTACCATTCACAATAAAAATGTTCACATTCTCATTCACATTTTTTGTAATTTATTCTCCTTACTCTCTTTTCTTTGTTAATTCACTCTACATGCCCAAACTATCTGAGCGTCCCTTTCTTAATATTACTAACTAGCTGACGTATACCCGGCGTTGCTCGAATTTTCTCTACTTTCCATAAAGATAATATCAATTTATTATATACATAAACCTTCCTACTTACTTTCCATAAAGATAATATCAATGTATTATATACATAAACCTTCCTACTTACTTTCCATAAAGATAATATCAATGTATTATATACATAAACCTTCCTACTTACTTTCCATAAAGATAATATCAATTTATTATATACATAAACCTTCCTACTTACTTTCCATAAAGATAATATCAATTTATTATATACATAAACCTTCCTACTTACTTTCCATAAAGAAAATATCAATGTATTATATACATAAACCTTCCTACTTACTTTCCATAAAGATAATATCAATTTATTATATACATTAACCTTCCTACTTACTTTCCATAAAGATAATATCAATGTATTATATACATAAACCTTCCTACTTACTTTCCATAAAGATAATATCAATTTATTATATACATAAACCTTCCTACTTACTTTCCATAAAGATAATATCAATGTATTATATACATAAACCTTCCTACTTACTTTCCATAAAGATAATATCAATTTATTATATACATAAACCTTCCTACTTACTTTCCATAAAGATAATATCAATGTATTATACACATAAACCTTCCTACTTACTTTCCATAAAGATAATATCAATGTATTATATACATAAACCTTCCTACTTACTTTCCATAAAGATAATATCAATGTATTATATACATAAACCTTCCTACTTACTTTCCATAAAGATAATATCAATGTATTATATACATAAACCTTCCTACTTACTTTCCATAAAGATAATATCAATGTATTATATACATAAACCTTCCTACTTACTTTCCATAAAGATAATATCAATGTATTATATACATAAACCTTCCTACTTACTTTCCATAAAGATAATATCAATGTATTATATACATAAACCTTCCTACTTACTTTCCATAAAGATAATATCAATGTATTATATACATAAACCTTCCTACTTACTTTCCATAAATATAATATCAATGTATTATATACATAAACCTTCCTACTTACTTTCCATAAAGATAATATCAATTTATTATATACATAAACCTTCCTACTTACTTTCCATAAAGATAATATCAATGTATTTTATACATAAACCTTCCTACTTACTTTCCATAAAGATAATATCAATTTATTATATACATAAACCTTCCTACTTACTTTCCATAAAGATAATATCAATGTATTATACACATAAACCTTCCTACTTACTTTCCATAAAGAAAATATCAATGTATTATATACATAAACCTTCCTACTTACTTTCCATAAAGATAATATCAATGTATTATACACATAAACCTTCCTACTTACTTTCCATAAAGATAATATCAATGTATTATATACATAAACCTTCCTACGTACTTTCCATAAAGATAATATCAATGTATTATATACATAAACCTTCCTACTTAATTTCCATAAAGATAATATCAATGTATTATATACATAAACCTTCCTACTTACTTTCCATAAAGATAATATCAATTTATTATATACATAAACCTTCCTACTTACTTTCCATAAAGATAATATCAATTTATTATATACATAAACCTTCCTACTTACTTTCCATAAAGATAATATCAATGTATTATATACATAAACCTTCCTACTTACTTTCCATAAAGATAATATCAATGTATTATATACATAAACCTTCGTACTTACTTTCCATAAAGATAATATCAATGTATTATATACATAAACCTTCCTACTTACTTTCCATAAAGATAATATCAATGTATTATATACATAAACCTTCCTACTTACTTTCCATAAAGATAATATCAATTTATTATATACATAAACCTACCTACTTACTTTCCATAAAGATAATATCAATTTATTATATACATAAACCTTCCTACTTACTTTCCATAAAGATAATATCAATTTATTATATACATAAACCTTCCTACTTACTTTCCATAAAGATAATATCAATGTATTATATACATTAACCTTCCTACTTACTTTCCATAAAGATAATATCAATGTATTATATACATAAACCTTCCTACTTACTTTCCATAAAGATAATATCAATGTATTATATACATAAACCTTTCTACTTACTTTCCATAAAGATAATATCAATTTATTATATACATAAACCTTCCTACTTACTTTCCATAAAGATAATATCAATGTATTATATACATAAACCTTCCTACTTACTTTCCATAAAGATAATATCAATGTATTATATACATAAACCTTCCTACTTACTTTCCATAAAGATAATATCAATGTATTATATACATAAACCTTCCTACTTACTTTCCATAAAGATAATATCAATGTATTATATACATAAACCTTCCTACTTACTTTCCATAAAGATAATATCAATGTATTATATACATAAACCTTCCTACTTACTTTCCATAAAGATAATATCAATGTATTATATACATAAACCTTCCTACTTACTTTCCATAAAGATAATATCAATGTATTATATACATAAACCTTCCTACTTAGGGGAAGGGAGGGCAGGATGGAAGGCTTAACTTTAAGATGTCAAAAAAAATATAACAACATAATATCAATCCTTTATTTTAATAAGTCTTCAGAGAGATCTTACATGCTTATAAAATTGAGTTATTAAAATAATTAAAATTGAGTATAAAATCTGTTAGGACTCATAAAAGAAAAACAAGAAAAATTCCATCTTGCCCTAACCCTGAGGGCAGGATGGAAAGCTTATAAAGGCAAGATGGAATGAATTGGATATCCTTACATTTTACAGTTGACACATAAAAGACAACCGTTTTCTATGTCTGAACATAGTTCATGTGCCCAACCACAACACTGTGGACACTGTACCCAGTCCTCTGTGGACGGTTCCACATATGCTTCTCCACATAATACACACAACACATCGTCTTGTGTTGACTGCTCCGGATGTTGTAGTATATTTTCATCTTTTTCTGTCCTTTTCCCCTTTCTTTTACCCTTTCCTTTGTCCTTTCCTTTGTTTTCCTTGCCATTGAGGACCGGATTAAGGAATAATTTTGGTTTTACTTTCAGCTACTTATTTTTTTCAATAGTTTCTTGGAATGAAGAACTAGTTAGGATTTGTGATTTTTTACATCTCAATTTTCACTTCTTTATTATTGTAGGAGTAATTTTTGGTGATGGAAGTATTTTAATTGGAGAAATTTAATACGAGGTGGATGGTTGTTCCAAACTCTTATCAATAACACCTGAACTTGTTTTAAATATACTGTCTTCTGACATCGTATTCTGTGAATTATCAAAATTAAGTTGCACTTCTTCATCCTGTTTTTTTTCATAACCATCATGGACAGTAGTTGTTTCATTGGTAATATTGTCTACCATATTGACGTTTATTGACGAATAATCATTTGTGTCGGTATTTTTGTCTCCCTCATCAGTCACAATGAAATTTTGTTCGCCTTCAATTACTGGAGCGTTTTCATAAAAAGTGGCCGATGCAAAGTCTAAATCTGTAAACAAATGTCTATATATGGGAAGATGCCAGCCTTTCTGAACCCACTAGTGGCATTTTGCACAGTAGCACTTATGTTCATAGGCGATGCATACTGGCCTAGCTATATCAAACTGATTTACTCTTCTTCCAGGATGATTCTTTTGAAAAGTGTCTAGGTTTGCTCAAAAGCCACTTTGAATGAACGGTAAACCAAGACGTCCAATGGTTGCAGCTTGTGGCTTGTGTGGGGGGGAATACTGACCATGATTATATGTTTTTCTCGAGCTGAATTTAAAGCTTCTAGATTTTGATGAGTAACATGATTATCTGGAATTAATTAAACAGGTCTATCTGCTGTTGGTATTGTTTTCTCAATAAATATTTGTAGCCAGTTGTTAAAGGTGTCGTTAGTTATCCAGCCCAAATCAGTTACACCACACTTGAGAGCCATTGGGAGCTCCATCCAAAAGACGTTCATTCATTCTCTTCCTGTGTCCAAATATAAAGAAAGGTGGAATGAAGCGACCAATAGCACTGAAATCACAAATCACTGTGGTAAATTGCCCTTTTTCTACTGTTGCTACAACGCCTACTTGTGTTTTGCCTTTTGTAGAAATTACTCAAGGAGGTTTAGAGGCACTAGTCTTGACACCAGTCTCATCCATGTTATAGATGTCGTCGGGTCGTGACAGAAAGTTATTTTGAGAAATAAACATTCATAGGTTATCATAGAACCGATCCACCTGCGTGCGATTAAAAGCCGAACAACGAGCTAAAGCTGTGGGTTCCGGTGTCCTGTAAGTTAGTTGGTGATGCCTTTTCATAAATCCGCTAAGCCATGCTCTCCCAGCCTTCTCACATGTAAATGGATGCGGTATTTTGTTTTGTACCTCCACCTCATAAGCAAATGCTGTAAACTTTCTTTTATTAAGCCGTAAAAAAGGGTGTCCCGTTCAATGGCAAGGTCACAAATTTTTCTCTCAAGTTCTTTCGAAAAAACAGTTTGAAATCTACCTAGGTTTTTGGACGCGGTACCTTTTTTGATATAGCGGTGTAAGGTTCCGATCGCAATTCCGTATTTCAATAAAGCTACGCGTATTGTAGTAGTTACAGCTTCGTCCATCACTATCTTGTTTCTTCAGTTCAAGATCCTATGTTTCTCTTTGTAATATACTTGAACACCATTTATAAAGAGAATCATTCTCAATTAGTTGAAAAAATTTAAAATAGAAATCAAAATAATTGCACGCGGGCAAAATGGAAACTATTCCATCTTGCCCTAAAATGCAATTTTCCATCTTGCCCATAAGCTAACTGCCAATAATAATATCAATTTCTTAGAAAATCCTTTAATTTTTTTCCTCTTTAAATATCAATTCATACAATCTATTCCTTATAGTTAGTGTTTATAAAAACAAAATGGTAGTATTACTTACTTTGTATGAGTAATCACACTTTTAAAGACCACTGATTTTGTAATAATTCGTCGAAAAATACAAAACACGCGTGCAAGTCACTTGGTGGCGCGAGCTGAACCGAGTCTCCGGACATAAATACAACATGGCCGCTTATATCTGTGTGCGTAGTGACACGGGCACTTTGTCACGTGGTTGGCGATAGGTAGATAGTTTCCATCTTGCCCGCTCCTTCCATCTTGCCCTCCCTTCCCCTACTTTCCATAAAGATAATATCAATGTATTATATACATAAACCTTCCTACTTACTTTCCATAAAGATAATATCAATGTATTATATACATAAACCTTCCTACTTACTTTCCATAAAGATAATATCAATGTATTATATACATAAACCTTCCTACTTACTTTCCATAAAGATAATATCAATGTATTATATACATAAACCTTCCTACTTACTTTCCATAAAGATAATATCAATGTATTATATACATAAACCTTCCTACTTACTTTCCATAAAGATAATATCAATGTATTATATACATAAACCTTCCTTTGTTTTATACTATTTAGTGATAACGCTTACAACAACCTTGCATTTTTGCGGATCTCCGCATTTCTCACATGGTCATGCATGGTTTTACCACACATAAGCCTCAGAAATCTCATTTATACATCTAGCCTCATACATTAGTGTAGGTACCAGCACTCCATCATGGACTCCTAGCTTACCTTCTTTGGACATTATTTTGCTAGCGCCAACCGCGTTCAGTCCTTTGTTAATGGAGTTACCTGCAATTACTCTTTTTTCGTTACTTTAACATAGATTTTATAGACAGAAAAAGCTGTGCAAATTTATCAACGTTAAAATTCACCACTCGAGAGCAACCATATTTGCTGCTTTAGAGTGGAATCTTTTTTGTTATGCGTGATTTTTTGCTTTTTGTACAGCTTTACATTGAATAATGTGAGGTAACAAATTAATTGTATTAAAAAACTTGAAAATAATCTTGCTCAATTTCTTATTACGCTTTTTAATAAACTAAGCTTGGGTCTGAAATACTGGAAAAAAGATCAGTAAAAACAGACCTTCGGTTTATTATCAGTGGTAGCTGATATGAGTGAAAAACCTCTCATTTATTTGCCAGGTATGAAATAATATGTATCGTGGAGGATCATGTCAAATTGTTTAAACACTTTATTCGTGAGGAACTATTATTGTTAATTGACAATCTAACTTTTGAAAGATTCTAGGTTAAATGCTGAAAATATTCATTTCGCATTTCGACCTGGTAGAGTTGTCACAAAAAAATGAGACGTTAATCTTAACTATTCAAATAATTTGATTTTTAATTAGTTTATTGTAACATTTATTTTTCAAAAAAAAAACAATATAAAAACCAATACACGTCTTTTAAAACTTAAGAAAAAAAAATGGTTTGACTGAGGACCAACATTTATTTTGTATACTAACTGATGAAATGTCATCCGATTTAAAAAAAATGAGTATGTAAATGTGATTGCCACCAAAAGTTGGTGGAGATGTATTGTCATCGACTGCGAGTATATCTGCCGAGTTTCAGCTTGATCGGATGTCAGGAAGTGGTTTAATTACCACTTCCAATATTTGCATTCATTCATTCACGAAAACGAAAGTAAAATTCAAATAGATTAATTTGAAAACTTTAACAGTTCTTGTTGAAAATAACAGAGAGCGCCACTTCCGTTTACAACAATCCCAAACTGTAAAGTTATTATGATAATAAGCAGATACTGTTAGCACAATAAACGTTATAATATACTCGCAAGGTTATATGTATAACAAAAAAGTTTAGTGACCAACTCATGAAATATAATATACCTAATCATTGAACTAAAGAAGAATTTATTATATTGATTAGTTCTAATTTAAGCCATCGAGGTGTAGTGATATTTTTTTCTCTAAAAATAGAAATACCCATAATACAAGTAAATAGGTACTGGTTATAATACAATAATTTTAACCACAGTTTATACAAATTCAAATGTAGAATTATTTGCTTTGAAGTTAATGAATACATTTCCGTTTTTATAGCTGAGGTACGACGTTATATCGTATATCCACTTTCGCAACAATAATATTTGACTAATAATACGTCCACTTGTGCAAATAATGCTGCCTTTGCTCTAATTTCGCACGTAGGTAATTTTGTTAGGATATTTATCACGAGATAAACTTCTGTTAAAACTAAATCAATCTGATGCTATTTCAAAACATCTGTTTCAACTTATTAATTTTATTGTTACAGATCGAGCGGCGTTATCGTCTCGCAACGATGTGGCACCTAGTCCTGTGTGCTATAGCAATTTGCCTGACTTCAACACTCGCCGATGACGTTGAATCAGAACTAGGATTAGGAAAAGCTATCAACATATTCAGCAGGTACGGCTACCTCAGCATCTGCATGAAAGTAGTCCCAAGAAACGACACAGAATCCTGGATCTTCAGAGAGCCAACAGTAAACGTGTTCAAGAATATTGGATATCTCGAAGAAGCACCAGACAATGAAATTCAACAAAAGCAAAGAGTCTTCGAGGGAGACTTTCACATGGAATTCTGCGATAACTTGAAACAGTTGCTGCAAGCCTATTTCAGGGATTTCAACATAGAAAAGTTGGACAAACCGTGGAGGGCTTTTACAGCGGGTTGGCCTGTAGACGTGATGGCTCGAAATTTAGGGATAAACTCATCTTTTGTCTTGGGAGATCACTGCTATGTTCTTGTAAGAGTAGCGAGGTATAGAGAGAATGCCAAGATGAGAGACTTGCCTATTGACGTAGATGTTGAAGATGTAATAGCGGACGCTATAAATAAAGCAGGACACGCGGCTGATTCGGAAAGCTTGGCGGAGTTTATCAAGAAGTATGGGACGCACTACATTGCATCGTATGTCACTGGAAATGCACTGTATCAGGTCAGTTTTTTTATAATTATTGTGGCTATTTACCCATTTGACATTGATGTTTTTTTACATGGATCTAAAAAGCCCTGGAGAGCCATGGACAGCCATCTTGCATGACTGCTTTTTAACCGATTTGTATACAAAGTTGTGCATAATAAACTATTATTATTTTTTGTTTGTGTTTAATGCAGTTATATCGGCGTATGATAAGTAGATTTTGGCATTTCCGTACATCTTCTCTCACCCCGCGGCTTCAAATTGTTGTCTTGTTGTGTTATTGCTACGTTCAGGTGTTTTTAGATGCATGTTTTTTTATCAGTCGTGTAAATGTAAAGCATCGATGAATAGACTAAAACTGACATGTTTTATTTTATTACCTATATCATATATACTAATTTCGGTTGTAGAAGTGTCTGTGAGTGATTCTATCTCTGGTTCACCATTTTTACTTCATTCTCAGATTTGTTTTTAAATTAAGTGTTTTTTCAAAATTGAAACTGATTGTATCAAGAATTTAGACAAGCGATATTGTAGGTACCTACCTACGTACTTACCTATAATACAATTTTTTTAACAGAAAATTATTTTAACTGCCGTTTTAACACAACTGATGTATCAAAAATTTAGACAAGCGATAAAGTATATACCTACCTATTATATAATATTTCGTATGCCGGAAAATTATTTTAATTCTATATTTGAAATTGATATGTATTTCTTTTGTATATTTCTAAGGTTTAATCCTTGACAAAGTAAAGTCAAATTTCGCGATTATTTAAGGATATGCGCTTTTTCCATTTTCAAGAAAGCGTTATTTACTAGCTAACTAGATTTATTAACATAATATCCCGTGATTTTTCACGGGTTTCGCTAGTTTTGCCATAAGATATGTGTAGCACCAGAACTCAACCACCTTGAATCTTTATATCTTCCGATATCACACAAATGTGTTTTCTGCTTTATTACCAAGGATTATGAAGAAAAGTTTGTACAGTTTTTTCAAATAACGCTTGTTTTAAAAGTTGGAGGTCAAACCGGATAATTTTTCACTCCGTAAAACATCACTTAAAATGCAATTTAACATGTTGCGTAAGCTACCTGCCAATCTAGAGGTAATACTTTCGTGAGGTTATTATCTCATTAGAATGTTTATGTAGGTACCTACCACTAACGAAAACAGTCTATAGAAATTGATCTGAGTAGATATGAAAACAAAATCTCTTTAACGCAATTACTTATTAGGTATACCTTATACCTATTATCATATCACATTTTCCGACACACACACCCAGTGCTTCCATCCAGCGGGTTTCTGGAAACTTGTTTTTGAATGTCTTTATAAATTATTAGCAAGAAATGTGTTTTTGAATAATTTTTGTAGTATTTTCAAGTAAAGAAAAATGCAAGAATAGCGATGTACTTGTCTCAATTATTGAGGATCTACGAAAACAGATCATTGTTTTACCCCCGCAAATAATTACGTGACTGACATTTTTATTCAACCCAAAAGACAACAAATACATTATTTACGACTCCGCTAGAGAACGTTATTGGAAAATATTTTATGAAACAGGATGCAGGGAATATTTAGATACCTACGTATAATTTTAAAATCTTTTTCTGTTACTTTTCGTACATTTCATTTCGTGGCTAGCAAAGTTTTTTTACACCAAAGGCATTACTTGGAACATTTTTTGTTGGAAACCCGATTTTACGGAAATTGGAAGACACGACTGCCCATAACCTTTTTTTATGTATATTTACATTTACCGAGGTACCTATTTTAGTACACAGCGTTATTTATAAAAGGATAGGCTCAGTGGACCAGTTGGTATAGTTCGGCAGCATTCTTGCCCACTGGTCGAAAGGTCAAGGATTGCTATTTTGCCGACATGTCGTAATAACTGGGCGCCGGCGTGACTAATAAATAATAGGTAGGTACCTATCATGTTTCACATTCGAAAGAGGGAAGTGTAAAAACCTTGATCAATGAACATATTCGACTTACAATTTAAGACAGGGGTAATAATATTAGAAATGCACATAGATGTGGCTACAGCAAAATTTGGGGAGAATGACGTCACAGCCGTCTTTCGCAGGAAAACATCGCTTTAATAAATGTGCAAATAATAATTTAGAAAAAACTTAAACACGCAAATTTGAAGTCACTGTAGAAAAATTCTTAATGAACATAAAAAATAAAAATAGTTCCATATTTTCAGTTTTTTTTTCTTTTTGAATGATACTTTAATTTCTTAATTTAAGGAGGAATGCACGATTAATATTAGGAAAACTGAAGGTTTTTTTTAAAATACATTATTATATTGGAAGGTTTTTTCGTTGGAAACCAGTTTTTACAGTAATTGAAAAACACCACTCCAGTTAGCATCAATTAGCTACAATCCACCCAAGGAAGCATCTAAATACAAAATGTTAATTATTTCACACAATGACAATATGTATGTGCATCATATATCCCTACGCGGACCCCATTGACACCCGGGCCGCTGAACAGCCCACATAGGTACTCGACTGATCAAAAATATTTTTTCATTTCAGGTATTTGTCTACACAAAGAATGTGTACAGTCGCATAAAGGAGCGCTTAAAGACCAAAGGAGTGATGGACATGTCCACCCTGGAACTAGGAAACTACTTCTCCCCCTGGTACGCAGAACACATAGGACAGATACGAGTAGCGAGCGGGAACCGAACTGTAGACACGTGGGCGTCCAAGAAACTGCGGGTTCACTACTACATCTTCACTTACCCGAGCTTGTTAAAGTTACACGGAGACGCGTCTTTGCTGAAAACTCTCGATGGCCTCTTAGGAAATGAGGCCTTATTACAGTTGCAATTAAAGACGTTATCGCCTGCGTTTAAGTTGCCTAGAGAAAAGTTCTGGTTCGAAGAGATGATAGACAATTATTTAAAACTGTGGGAGAACAACATGTGATCAAGAATAATTGATTATAATCATGCCGCTTTGTTACATGTCTTGTTCATGAGAAAGAAGGAGAGGTTACAAGTTAGAACGGAGCTGTCATCGGTATGTTTATAAAATAAGTGATTATTGAAGTGATGGCTGATTCAATCGGCTGTCGGGATAATGTGTTCGTTATTGTGAAAAGTGTTGTTAGTCAAATGAATTGTAGTATATTGTAGTAACTATGGAAAACTTTATTGTGAATAATGTAAATGCCAAATTACACAATTGTTGTGTGTAACTATTATTAATTTATTAATATTGTGGATACAAAGTACTTTAGTTAGGATTTCTTTCTTGTATTTTAAAAACTGATTAATACATCAGTATTGATTACTGAAAATTTATTTCAGAGGTAACACAAAATTAAATAATATTGTTTTAATATTTAATATCATCGAATGAAGAACTTTGTGTTTTAAAAACTTATCCTTCAATAACAACTACTTTATTTAAGTGCAGTAAGTCTGATTGTTTAACCTTTTTCCCTAGTACACTGGAAAAAAATAAAACTGTATTCGTCAACAGATCATCTCATCAATCTCACACAAAAAACTGAATTCATCTTCAGTTCATCTCTCATCTTACCAAACTCACCAGAAAACTGTATTCATCTACAGCTCATCCTATCAATCTCGCACATGAAACTGTATTCATCTACAGTTCAACTTATCAATCTCACACAAAAAAAAAACTGTATTCATCTACAGATCATCTTAACAATCTAACACAAAAAATTGTATTCATCTACAGTTCATCTTATCGATCTCACACAAAAAAAACAGTATTCATCTACAGCTCATCTTATCAATATTGCACAAAAAAAACTGTATTCATCGTTAGCACATCTTATCACAAACTGATAATTTGTGCCACTTAATCTTTAAATTCACCGTACTGAAAAAATCTGTCTTAAGAAATGTATTATCACGTAAAATTCTTTCAATCTCTACGCAATCATAATAATATGTGTTAGAGCTTAGTTAGTAATCCATTAAAAAGTGCATAATATTTCCTGTGTTCTTTATTAAATTATTTAAAGGCCTTTAAAAAATGTCTAATATGTATTAGTCAATGTTTTGTAAACAAAATTAATAATAACATGTCCAATAGTCCAAATCTTAACAGATGTTGCAAATCTACCATTCTCTTCAATGGTAAGTTATAGTAGATGTCCTTGAGAAATCCTATAAATTTATAATATGCTATTTAGCAGACATCTTGCAAATCCGGTAGTAGGGAAACAGTTTGTATAGAAAACTAATTGATTCATAAACTCGTAATCTTTTTCCGTACTACTACAACCTTCAGCAATGGTATCAAATAATTACAGCAATTACTAGAAAATGGCATTGTACTTATCTTGTGCGACTTTTTAACATGAATGAATTATTCATGCAATCAAAAGGTCATAGTTTCAATGATGTGTGATGAATTCTTGATAAACATTTGTTTTCACAGGATATAACTTACTTACCAATATGAAACTGACAAATTTTAAAACTGAAAAATATTACACATTTCAAAAATAGAATAAAAATAATCATCTGAAATAAATATATTTTAGACAGGTACTGTCAGGTACCTGGTTACTTTATCATTTGGCTGGATTTGAAAACATTCCTTTTATAATTTAATAACTTTTAACATAGTATAATATGTACTATATACTACATCATTTCCAATTTTGAAAAATGCTGAACGACATTATTAAAAGATATTACACAGCTTATATTGATCCTCCAGAAAAACGTTTTTTTTTTTCAAATTTAAAAATATCAACTTCAGACTTGATTTACTCAAAAACGAAAACTCAAAAGTCAAAAAATTTTATACCACAAAATGTGATGTAGATTCATCAGTTTCCCGCTTGAACTATAAGTTTCCGGACACTGTGTACATTCTCCCAACACTTTTGTATCCAACTTAACTAACTAACTAACTAACTAACCATCACGCCGTTTCCCCGCAGGGGTAGGCAGAGAGGACGGACCGCCAAACAACTCGGTCTTGGCACACACTCCTTGCCTCATTCACATTCATACATCGTCTCATACATACTCTTCTATTATTCTGACTCTTGACATGGCCCGACTCGAGTATCTGATTCACTTGATCGTGCCATGTCTTCCTCGGGCGTCCCCGACTTCTGCTACCATTCACATTTGCATCATATATCCTCCTTACACTCCTATCTTCGCTCATTCGCTCTACATGCCCAAACCATCTAAGCGTCCCTTTCTTAATCTTACTCATTACGCTTACATCAGCCTTGCACTCTTTGCGGATCTCCACATTCCTCACACGATCAAACATGGTTTTACCACACATACGCCTCAGGGATCTCATTTCAACAGCATTTAATCTACTTTCATCCTTTCTTTGCCAGTTCCATGCCTCACTTCCATACATCAAGGTAGGTACCAGCACTCCGTTGTGGACTGCTAACTTCGCTTCTTTGGACAATTTTTTGTTAGCGCCTACGGCGTTTAGTCCTCCATTAACGGAATTACCTGCATTTACCCTTCTTTCGATATCTCTGTCAGCCTTCCCATCTCTCGTAAACATACTTCCTAAATACACAAACTCATCCACCTGCTCCAAATATTCCCCATTCACAATTATATTGCACACTGTTTTCGTACTCTCTCTTTCAAACACCATTACTTTAGACTTACTTACATTCATCATTAACTCATTCTTCATGCATACTTCGTTCATCCTAGACACGAGAGACTGTAGATCATCTATACTATTAGCAATCAGCACCGCATCATCAGCATACAACAGGCAACATACTTTAAAATTATTCAAATTCGCGCCCAATCCCACCTCTTTCAATTCTTGCATACAATTATCCATGTATAGATTGAATAACCACGGTGACATTACGCAGCCTTGTTTAACACCTTTTGTGATATCAAACCACCCCGTAAAACCACCGTTTACCCTAACACATGCAACGCTTCCCTCATACAGAGACGCAATTGCCTGAATCAGATTCGTATTCACTCCATACTTGGACAACACCTTCCATAGCTTTTTCCTGTCGACTCGGTCGTATGCTTTTTGTAAATCTACAAAGGCACAGAAAAGTTTCTGGTTTTTTGCCAGAAACTTCTCAGTGAGCATACGCAATGAGAAGATCTGGTCCATGCACCCCCTTCCACTCATGAAAGCACCTTGCACATCCCATATTTTATCCTTTGTTTCCTTTCTTACTCTTTCAATCAAAATTCTACCATACAGCTTGCCAACTGAACTAAGCAGGCTAATAGCCCTATGATTCCCACATTCCATACGTGACCCTTTACCTTTGTATAATGGCATGATCACAGCCCTTCTCCAATCTAAAGGCGTGTAACCTTCCTTTAAACATTGGTTAAAAAGATTGCACAACCATGTGAGAATTACACGGCTCCACCTTTAAAATATTCAGCAGCAATATTGTATCCAACTTATGTATTATTTAAACCATAATTGTCATTTTCTTAATCTTGTTGATTACGCTTACATCAGCCATGTATTATTTTTAATTTTTAGTACAGTTGTATAAGGATTTACCAAACATATGCCTTAGGAATCTCATTTATACTGCATTCAATCTACTATTGTTCTTTCTCTACAAGTTTTATGTCTCACTGTCACACATCAGGTTTGGTACCGTATCTCAAATTGAGGACTACAGTGAAACTCTCTTAAGAAGTTTTCCAAGGGACCGGGGAAAAAAAACTTCTTAAGTGGGAAAACTTCTTAAGTGGGATTCAATTTTAGCCATTTAATAACTCGAGTCCGGGGCATACGTCATTCCTATGTCTACCTACGTTAAATTGTTGTAAAAACAAGCTCATATGATCCAAGCGGTCAAAAAAAAAAACCTACTACTAGCTAGTACTACTAGCCTTGCAACCTATGAAAACTTTGTATTAGGGACTACTGTTTTTATTAATGCATTTTTACATTAAATGCATTTTCTGTATTCGCCCTTCTGTAAATAATATCCTTATCAGCACATCCGAAACCAAATTTAAAACTCAAATATATTCATAGAATCATCCAATAAACTAATTAAAAAACAAAAATGGATGACAGTGGGTTAAATTTTGTCAAAAACACTGATAAGACAAACATGATAATAAAGGACCAAAATGATTATTTTATGTTATCTTTATACAATACCACATGAAATAGGTCAATATGCAAAATGGTGTCATAGCTTTGCTATATTATAACAAAAAGTGTCATAAACTCACTATTATTGAACTTCTCATATATTACAAATAAAACAAGATGCAAATATTATAAAATTTCAGCCGTTAGGTACCAAATAATTATTTTTTTGGATGTTAATTAAGATTGAGTCATATTCAAAGACAGTTTATAGGTAGGCTACATATATTTTTTTTTCAATTTCATAAGGTTAAGTAGGAATTTATAATTTTAGTTTGAAATTACTATCAAATTGAATCAGCACAGTGTAATATTAGTGATGACATAATATAGTTTTTTGTATTTATTCAAATTTTATTTTACAAAATTGATTGCTATGTCAACACGTTAACAGGGTATAAAGTCTTTGTAAATTAACAACAACAAAAAATAAACAAGAATGTCCTCATAAAATGCATTAAAACAAATTACCAAGTAAATTATGCATTGATATAGAAAAACAAAGTTAGTCTTTATGGCTATGAAAATGACCCAATATTGATCATGAACCAGATCTAGATGTTTCAACAAATAATTAATTATTGTTTCACTAAAGAAATATTAGTTTTTTGTAGACAAATTTTCTCATAGAAAAAAATTTGAATAATTTTTTAATAAATAATTATGTACATAATGTTGTATGGTGAGGTCTTCATATCGCAGTGGATAGACGGTAGATAATTATAATGAAGGTACTTCAGTGTTATCTCAAAATGTTTTAAGCTTGTATTTTGATTGTATTATGTAATTAACGATAATAATGCGAATTAATTTAAAAAATACCTAAAAATTATGTATTTTTTAAATGCTGGAGAGAAAAATAAAATAATACATCATCAATCAAATGTTTATTTATTATTTTTATAATCGTAAATAATAGTGTGTATAAGCTGCTATCCGAGAAAACCATAAAATAATCACAATTGACATAATAAAGCATTTAAAAAATATTACCACAAGAGACAAAATCTATCTATATATATTCTACCGATGTATATTAAAAAAAAGAGTCTCTGTTACTTCTGGCGAGCGGGCGGTGCGGATTTGATTTTTATGCAAATCTACAGTTTTATTCCAAGATTGATAAAATTTTGCACACTTGACCTTCAAAGCAAGAGGGACGTCCACTGTCCACCTCTGATTTAGAAAAACTGCATAAAGCCTGGCAACGCCATAGACTTCAGCTAGTATTATATAAAATGAAAGGGATATTTTTTTTTTTAGCTATTTAGAAACACACATTAAAATGTTAGTAAATAATAATAATATTTTGATGATTTGTATAGCGCTGATTTTGAGAAAATCACTTCAAGGATGCTGTACATTTTATTTTTTCCAAGGCTCTAGTAAATTTGATCTCTAAACAAAATTTAAAATGTCATCTTTGAACATAAAAAAAATTACTATCAATCAAAAATTTTCAGAAACTTGAGATTTAGCAAGCAAATGTTGTGCAAGATTTCATAAAATCGGAACAATATTCTTTTGCGAAAGGTGAGCTCTGGCAGGTATTTCCGTTAATGGAGGACTGAACGCAGTTGGCGCTAACAAAAAATTGTCCAAAGAAGCGAAGTTAGCAGTCCACAACGGAGTGCTGGTACCTACCTTGATGTATGGAAGTGAGGCATGGAACTGGCAAAGAAAGGATGAAAGTAGATTGAATGCTGTTGAAATGAGATCCCTGAGGCGTTTGTGTGGCAAAACCATAAATGATCGTGTGAGGAATGTGGAGATCCGTAAAGAGTGCAAGGCTGATGTAAGCGTAATGAGTAAGATTAAGAAAGGGACGCTTAGATGGTTTGGACATGTAGAGCGAATGACCGAAGATAGGAGTGTAAGGAGGATATATGATGCAAATGGTAGCAGAAGTCGGGGACGCCTGAAGAAGGCATCGCACGACCAAGTGAATCAGATACTCGAGTCGGGCCATATCAAGAGTCAGAATAATAGAAGATTATGTATGAGACGATGTATGAATGTGAATGACGCAAGGAGTGTGTGCCAAGACCGAGTTGTTTGGCAGTCCGTCCTCTCTGCCTACCCCTGCGGGAAGGCGTGATGGTTAGTTAGTTACTTAGTTTAGCTCTGGCATCAAGAAATATGCAAACCTTTTTCTGTCCGAAATTTCTAGGCCAACGCAAAACGCTAACTACAGCTCGCAACATCATTTATCTAATGAGCTGTATAGTTTTGAAATAACCATTTTATTAAAAATAATTAAATGCCATTCAGTTTCATAAAAAGGTGTTGAAACTCAATAAAGCTGGCTAATGAATACTAGTTAAATATATTTGTAGATTAGTAAGCTCATAAAAAACGAACAGGAAAAAAAAATCTCCATACAAAAACATTCACGTTTAAAAATAATGACGTTCTGAGAAAAATGGAAATACACATGTGCTAAAATTGTTAAAAGTGTACTTTCAGTTAATTAAAATATCTTTTAGTAGAAGGAAGGAAGTGGGCGATAACTAAAACTGTGATAGTGACAATATTATCTAAGCACATAGTTAAAAATGCATTGACCATTGGTCTATTTAGTAGATAAAAGTGCAATGCCTGCAGAATATGATTAGGAAATTATAATCAGTTGTGGATAAGAGTTAACTGAAGTTGTATTGACACAGGCAAGCTTTTAAAGAAAAATAATGCTGTTTTTAAAACCAAACAATTTTCAAGGTGTATGAATACACCTGGTAAATATACCATATGATGGTGATTTCTACCCAGGAGGTTATTCTGTATCTTTTGAGTTAAATTAGTCGCATGTAATCACATCATCAGAACTTCTTTGGTGTCTTGATCCTCTTCATCAGAACTCATGTTATGTACTTTACATGCAACTGATTTAACGCCGATTAACCCACTTTAGACTAACGCAAAAGATACAGAATCACCCAGGGTGTATTTCGCTATGCAACATGGTACATATCAGTGGATATGTACCATGTTCATCAAGGAGGCACACTCCCACACAGGAGTTCCTGAGGAAAATAATTTCCCTTAGGGCCTGTGGCATCTTTGGGGATGCTACGTAGAGTCTTTTCAGGGAAAGGAAGGAATGGAAGTTCTGAAAAGGAAAGAGTTGTGAGGGGTGGGTAGGGATCCAGAGGTCAGTGTATCCTAGAGTAATGGATGTATAAATCTATCCCTCCCGCCGCGATGCAAGACGATGGGTCGAGGGATCAGCTGGAGAAGTCATGTGGTTTCCCTCAACCATTCTCTCTGATCCAGTGGATATGTACCATGTTCATCAAGGAGGCACACTCCCACACAGGAGTTCCTGAGGAAAATAATTTCCCTTAGGGCCTGTTGCATCTTTGGGGATGCTATGTGGAGTATTTTTAAGGAAAGGAAGGAATGGAAGTTCTGGAAAGGAAAGAGGTGTGAGGGGTGGGTAGGGATCCAGGGGTCAGTGTATCCTAGAGTAATGGATGTATAAATCTATCCCTCCCGCCGCGATGCAAGACAATGGGTCGAGGGATCAGCTGGAGAAGACATGTGGTTTCTCTCAACCATTCTCTCTGATCCAGCCCACTATGAAGCTAGCGGGCAGGCGCATCCGCTGCCAAGGCCTGGACACACCTCACACGATGAACCTGGGCACCCCTGCTAAGACACCAAATGTAGCAAACCACTTGGGGTGACCTATGGCAAAGGTGTTAGCTACCCAATAAATGGTTCTCGGGGTGGCAGTGTGCGTACACATCTTCCAAATTTCTTTTTTTCTACCTACCCGGAGACCGAAGTAGAAGAATTATAGAAGAGTGATTCGAAGCATCAGGTTTCCATTCAACTGCTAGCTAATGGACATTTTACAGATACACCGATCCCCTCATCAGAACTATACTGGAACCCATATGTAATTTTGCTTTATACAATCATTATTTTTATCCTTACAATTTCATGCACATAGTTGCCATTAGAAAAGAAATAATATTTTTGGACAGTACTAAATAGTTAAAAAATGACAACACCTTGAACATAACCATAGATCACATTGAAGTATCTTGTCATTTGCTTTTTTGCTCAGAGGGGTATAACTCTGACAGAAAATTGGAACCGTAGAAAAGACACGGTAATCTCCATGGCCCATAATGACAAATTATTGACTAACCACATCCACCAATGAAAAACTCTGAATGTCTTTGGAAAAAACTGTCGACAGCTGAATACTGGCTGAGTGGTACATCTATGGTTGTTTGATATTTTGATCTCGAACTACGCCGTTTTCGTGTTTTGGCAGATTTGAATATATTGTTTATCCAATATTAGTGAGATGTCCGTCAGTGTGTGGCTCTCATTTCTCAAACGGAAGCAAAAGACCGAGTGGTTCGTTATGAAATTACGCGTTGCCAACACTTAATCTTAACATCTCGATACAAAATAGAACACGTGGTTGTTATCAAAAAACAGGTAAGAATCTCTCTTGGTTTTGTTCCTAGTTTGCTAATTTGTAATAGCCTTAATTTAACTTCACCGCAGAAATAAATCTATTTTATTTTTCAGACAGTATCCGTGTTCCTGCCAGGAATGTGCGTATTGAGGCCGTTCTGGATTGTGATTATATCATGCAAGGTAGAATTCCATTGTTTTACCTTATTCATTAATGATTTGACCTCTGTATAATTTATGGTCTTGCTGAAATAAAAATGCTTAACATGTAATTGATTTTTTCATTTTCCTGTCGTGAGGTAATACTTTAGGCTAATAAGTAGGCCCCGAATGAGAATTATATTGTCTATGGTCGGGACTTTTTTTTTCGAGTTTCCTCTATCCTCGTAATGTAGTATTATCGCATGCATAACTTTTTTCTAAATATTGGCATATCTGTGGTTAAATAGAGGACCAATATGTTTCATACAAAAGCCCAAAGATACCGATCTAGTGAGTGGTTTATTTATGCTTTTGCTATTGTCATCAACAAATCATCAAAAATATGTCTTAAATTCACAATACGCAATAGTAGTTCAATAATTCACAATCAGTAATAAAAGCATATTATAATCTTTTTTATCAATATTTTAAATACATAAAACGAAACAAACATTTCCAAATAATACATAGTTATGTAAAACAATAACAGCCGACAGATGTTAAAAAATATATCCACTATTTTAAACTGTACGAAAACTCTACCAAAACAGAAAAAATCCCTTTTTAAGCCCATAAATCCTCCATCATTGCACAAACAACATTTTCCACTTATATAAGGGGTATAAAAGCAAAACTGCCATTATTCACACTTAGTTCAATATGACCTAACAATTGATTAGTAATTTATATCTCACTTTTTACACCGTACAATCTTCAAATCAAAGCAAAAACGCCTCTAAGCCATTCAAAAACAACTTTTAAAATGGTGGTCAACTGCAAAACCACCTCTCTTTCACTTTTGGTGAGTTTCAAAAGCATCACTCTCGAAATGCACCAATCAAGAGCCAGAAAACATTTAAGTACTTCCGCAAATCCAAAATGGCCACCGTGCTGGTTCAAGTCCAGAACCGCCACTCTAACAAATGTTCAGTTTCAAAAACTCAGCTAAGCCGAGTTGAACTGAAACTGATTTTTTTTAGAGCAGAAACAAATCTAAAAATGATTATTTTACAAGCAATAATTATTCGCCTGAAACACTCATCCACATTGAAATAATTGTTACCCCTTGTGCAATGCATAAAAAAAATCTTGTCTTAAAAACATTAGTTTACCAAAAAAATAATAATTAATATTTGACAAGTTCAAGTATTTCACCTAAAAATGTAGACAATTTGTCTCGACGCCATCTAGTGAGAGAGTTAGCACTTACAATGCCTTTCTCATATAAAATAAAGTTGGTTGTTTTCAGGTGAAAAATGTAACAAGCAGTAATTGTTGAATGAAACACTAGTATATATTGAATTATTTCGCGGATAAGAGATAAGCCGCCATAGCTCAGTGGTCAGAGCTGTCGACCGGAAATCGAAGGGACACGGGTTTGAGTCCCGTTGGCGTCATGTATCTTTTATCAGGAGATTTTTCAATGTGGATGAGTGTTTCAGGCGAATAATTATTGCTTGTAAAATAATTGTTACCCTTTGTGCTATGCATAAAAAAAAATCTTGTCTTAAAAACATTAGTTTACCAAAAAAATAATAACTAAAAATGATTGATTTGAAAATGTTAAATTTCAAAAAATGCATAAGCTTGCAATTTAAAAAACAATCACCAAAAAGGTAGCTCTGCACTACGTCGTGTAGCATTTTGAATCGAGCCGCTAACAATAACATAGTGCATCACTTTACTTGAAATATTCAAATAGATTTTTTTTAATGCTGAACATTTTAAATTGGTGGTTTTGCTTTTCAACCCCTCACATAGTGATGTAAGTGGGAGATTCATATATTGTTAGATTATTCGGACACGGGAATTTTTTATTTTTTTTTTTTAATAAAGAAAGACAAACATTCCCGGGTTACGAATAACCTGACAATATTTGAAAATCTCCTACTACCACCACAGTAAGCTGAAAATGTTGCTTGTGTTGTGATGGAGGACTTAGCCAGCCGAGGAATTGAACACACTACGCCTGGGTGGGACCCAAGCGTGATATCAACTCGGCCACCGACCGGTCATGTTTGCAATTTTTAATAAAGAGTTTCTCGAAATCAATGGTGTATTTTATTTCTGATTCTGCATTATTATATTACTTGGTTTATTAAAATACTCATATTTATTTTTTAAACACACAAAAGAGAACAAAACAATGGACAGCATATCAATTAAATATTTATTTTTTAATTTTCTGGTAAAATGTATTTTTTTATCATCTTTTAACATTTCTGATGTTAATAAAAGCAAAGCAAATTCTTACATATTATTACATGGAATGTTTTTTTTTTTTTAATATGTAAAACAAAAGCATACAATTGATTTTGGTTAAAACATGTCATAAGGTGATACAACTGCGATAAGGTGATACAGGTTTACAGTGAAACCCACTTAAGAAGATTTTATTTTCGGTCCATTGAAGATTGGAATATTTAAAAATGGCCTAATTTATCAAACATACATAATATGTAGGTATAATGTTTTCCACATAAGAGTTTTATCCGAACTTTTAACCTTTATAAAAGCATTTAGGTACTACATACCACATAAAAAAATATATAGGACCTAGTAGTAAAACCCATACAAGATTCATTCCCCTGTCAGAAGTTTTCACCTAAAATCCTTATACATATAAGGGTTTCACTGGATTATAAAAAGAATTACAATATGTAACAATAAAAAGAAATATTATTCGAGTTTTGTCATATTTTGTTAATTAAGTCTGACAAACCACGCTATATTTTCGTGGTTTGGCCTATTTCAGCATATCGCTCACCATAAATTACCACTGGTGGTGTATGGCGAGCGATATGCTGAAATGATGCGTATAGCGTAATGTGTCGCATACCTTACTCTGAGATACAGTCAAGTTCGTTCATAACACTGAAGGGATAAACTGATGAAAGTATATTGTGGGCATGTCTCATGCATAATGTAAGATAAACTGATGGAAGTATATTGTGGGCATGTCTCATGCATAATGTAAGATAAACTGATGAAAGTATATTGTGGGCATGTCTCGTGCATAATGTAAGATAAACTGATGAAAGTATACTGTGGGCATGTTTCATGCATAATGTAAGATAAACTGATGAAAGTATACTGTGGGCATGTTTCATGCATAATGTAAGATAAACTGATGAAAGTATACTGTGGGCATGTCTCATGCATAATGTAAGATAAACTGATTAAAGTATATTGTGGGCATGTCTCATGCATACTGTAAGGTAAATTGTCCCTTACTTGGGGTGAATTTGAAACTTAATACTTATTAAAATATTTCAATTGTTTTTTTAACATATAATCAATTTCATTGGCCTGTCTGGGGCCTAGGAGTTGAAAGGTGTCAAAAAAATAATTTACTGGAATTTAATAAATATAAAAAGATTTAGCAAATTTAACTCGAAAGATCAACCGCGGTGGAATTCCGGACTTGAAAAGTCAACATAAATTAAAAAATGTATGCATAATAGCAACCAAATAAATCTTTAGGGTGAATTGCCTAATACAAAAAAAAACAAATAAATTGTAGTTCCAGATATCACCACACTCAATCCCTCATTATTTGCATTATGTATATACAAAATAATGTAATTATTTTGTGGAAGTTTTATAATGCGAATTATTGAACTGATATAAATGTTCCCTCCAAGCTATGCACTATCTTCAAAGGCTTGCTGAAGCTCAAATTTACTTGAACATGCCACGTCAATTCCCCGAAATCATTTTCACTTCATCGTATTATATCCTCAAGGCACTCCTTTCTCCGATCAATCATTCTACATGTCCGTACCATCTAAGCGTCACTTTCTTAATCTTACTCATTATGTCTCTCTTTTGAGTTCAGCGAATGTATCAGTACCTAATAATTAAAATATGGACATAATTTATTGTGACACCTAACAGGCAAATTTACATTTCAACAGTTTTATGAAATATTTATCCATGTTTTTTGTGAAGTCAACTCATAACTTCGCTTACAATATTTAATTAGATGAAGACAGAATTACTATGTTCAGTAACAGTAATTTAATAAATAAATCCTAATAGGATTGCTCAAAGATTGTAAAAGAAATTCTCATAGACGCACACAGATGATATGAACTAAAACTTCTATTTAACGATGCAGTAAACCGTGTTACATGATAACATAATGATATTACATATACCCCTGTTTTAAACTATGTAATATACAACAGTAAATCAATTTGTATCTACAAAAACCAAAATTTCAGCACTACGCAAAATTTTTGTGTGCACTGAATTTATTTGAGCAGTGGTGCATAACCTTTTTAACAGTAGAACTAATCTATTGAGGTTGTCTCCTACAGATTTTTTTTTATTTATTTACAAATGTATCATAATATTAATTAGAGCATGCTGAGAACAAAACTTTTAGAATTTTTGGAAAATACCAAAGAATATCGAAGATATAAGCCGTCAAAACGTTGATATTTGCGGCCATTCAAAAAGCGCACGACATCATGGCACATGCACGGCAGTTCTGCAGAAATGCCATTCGATTATGAATCGTGCTGCTTGGGCGTACATTTTACCAATGTCCACTATGATCATAATTTTACCATCGTTATTAACTCTTTAAATATAATACACTTTAATCAAACAAAAAAATTGAAGACAAGCTCATTGTTCATAGAAGGGTATATGCTGCAGGGAAAGCCAACAATAACCCTCGCAATGTGTAAACAGCGATATAAAAACAAACCGCAAGAAGAACCAAACCGTAGCAAATCTATCCGCATAAAACTAAATTAATATTCATATTAACCCCTAGAACGATTTCAGGAGATATTTCCCCCAGTGTCAAACACTCAGTCTTTTTGGGAGATATTTCTCCAAGACTGATACGGACTGATAAAAGTCATGCTATCTCATTTTGTATTACGGTGAGATACATGATTTAAACAGTGTTGGAAAGAGAGAACACCATGCTTTGTATTTGCAATAAAAAAGTTTACAATAAACTACTGAAAAATTTGATATACATACTGAAAATATTTGTCAAGTTGTTTTTTAAAAATATTTTTATATAAAATGAAGTGACAACAACTTTTAATACCTTTGTCTAAATAAATATGTTTTTGGTTTTGTGTAAAGTGGTAATTACAGTTTACACAATAAAAACCTTTTGTAAGCGACTTTAAAAACTTTATCTTTGATTTTGTTAAATTGGTTAATTATATAGATTATATTATGTAATATTAAAATCTGAAAGAAGAGTCTTTCATTTGAGTCATTCAAAAACAGTGATTTTATGAGGAATTCAACATAATTCGAAAATATTTCCTGTGCAATCCAAATTTTTAAAGTATGCTAATGAGAAATACATTGCAAAATAGAGGCTCTAGGGGTTTAATAAAATAACAACAGCCCTATACGCCTCTCAAAAAGATTTTTTTTTTCAGTCTTGTCAATTTTCACCAATGACTGTAAACTGTTGACATTTTATTCAGCATTTTGCGCCGAGGGTTGTATACCACTGGCATTCAGGGAATGTTGAACATAAACATTGCAAAGTAGTTAATAAAAAATTAAAATTTAATATTTTAGGCGATCAATACCTTTTATTATAACCGCAGCACCTTCTTAGCATTCCGAACTTAATTAATATAAAAATATAAGTCTTTTTTTAATTTCAAAGCGTTGAGAAGAAGGATACCGACTTTTCATTTGTTATGTACTACCTACTTACGATTAATTTAGTAATATCACATGAATAGAAATACGTGCTAAGAGACCCTGTAATAACTTGTTAACTTGGTTCCCGCCATTTGATCCTTGCTGACTTTTTTTCCATTGACAACCATCACCATTGGGTTGTCCACTCGAATAGAGCTAAATTTATATTCCTGGAAACAGTAAAAAAAAAATAGATTTACAAAACATTATCAATCAATGATTATTTTAAACAAAAATAGTAGAATTAAAACAATCATCAACAAAAAATATAATTTATCCAGTCCTAAATTCTTCAATCTTTTAAAATACAAAAAAAAATTAAAATAAATATCAACTCCACCAATTTTCTAATAAATGGTAATGGAAAGTAAAAGAGCAAATGTAAAATCAATGTCCAGTATTTTTACCAGTGGCGACTCGTGACCTTTGAGTGTGATACAGTGCCAAGATTAAAAAATTCAATATTAATGGTGTTGTTTAGTCGAAAACAATTTTTTTTTTTTCTAAAATGCGGAATTTTGTATGAAGATTTTAAGGAAATTTCAGTTTGGCAGTTCGATTTCCTGAAAATCTAACGACAAAACCAAATTTTCGAAAAAAAAAGAAAAAAAGGTTTTCAGCATAGACATATGAATATTAGTAGACCTGCCCTAAGTGATTAAAAGCGTATTATCCCCACTCCCCATACCGGTTCCATTGAGCCGGCTGGGCTCGCATATGGCCTCAAGTGAAATTTGAAAACGTGACGTCATCATTCTTGTGCGAACTATGGTCGAGGCATCATCGGTTCATTTTACGAAATAACACGGCAAAATGTTGACTTGTACTATGAAAACTTGTAAAAATAGATTTGAAAAAGAGAATAAACCCAATTGTCGTATTACATTCCATATATAAGCATTATTTTACTTTATTTTAAGCATATTCACATCGTATAATATAGATCAGTTTTAGAAACATATACTATCACATCGAGAAACGTCTGGACGCGAAACACAAAGCTGGATGGTTGCTGGGAAGTAAATTATGAACATTTATAAAAGTGTCTTAACTAAATACTTAAACGAAATATTCGACTCTGAAAATGCAACCCAATTTTTTTGCCGAATTTGGACTTCGCAAATTTGTTCATAACGTGGCGAGTAATTTGCGCTCCCATGTAAAAATGTCTATTCATTCTAAAGCAGATTTTACTTTTAAGAAGTAAATGGTGATATTATAATGCGAGATGCCTATTTACTGTCAGATTGATTTATTGACGAATCACAGTCAGCCTTACTCCCTTCGTTCTTCAACAGTTGATTTTACCCCTCGCCATTATCTTCTCGTCTATTAATTCCTATTTCTGTGGTTTTCAGCTACAAGCACTTTAGCACTCTAGTATGCCCACTGGTTTTCACTTTAGTGTCCTCTGCTTGCAAAGTTGTAAACTTTTTAATAAAAGTGTGTTTATCTGAAGTATCCTGCCAGGAAAGTAAGTTTTTTTCTGTATCTGTTTGTAAATAATAAAATTAGATAGAACCCAAGAACTCATATTAAATCATACAGCACCCCTGAGGTGATTTTTCACAAAAACAGCACTACACAAATTATCCAATTATTATTATTATTATCATGTACACAATTACTGCTGACATTATATAAATTGTATTGTGCCCTCGGAGATAGTAAAAACAAAGGGAGCAATGGCATGTTTGCGTGCCGAATGTCGCCGAGCTACGATCAAACTTTACAGATCATATGTGTGATACTTCAGACCAGAATGCTGTGCTTATTCTACCGGCATTTCGATGATAGATGCTTTGAAGAATAACAATATTGGAATTGTGCAAACAGTAACTATTGAGTAGCCGAGAGGACAAATACGTTGGGTTCCCACCCAGCCGCGATGGGTCCAATCATCCACAAGCAACTTTTTCCAATCATAATGGAATTAGAAGGAATCGATATACTGTCAGGTTATTCATAGCCTGGGAATGAATGACTTTTTCTTTAACCTTCCAGCGGGCGCGCTGTCGTAAAATTTACGACAAACGCGCCTTATCGCTTCCCCCACTCTTGCGACTTAGTTGTAAGCATCGAGCTTCGAGCTATGCTAGAGTCAAATCAAATGTCAAACATTTACCGCAAGATATAAATGCTTTTCTCAAAGTGAATTACGGTAGGGCAGTTGAACCGATAACAGAAGAAGAAAGCAGAAGCTTTCCAAAATGCGGTGTTTGTCGGTTATGTGCACTGGATAAGAAAAGATCCTCCGCATCAATGAAGTGTTGCCGTTGCCAGTCCTTTACATGCAAGAACCATTCTTCAGTTGAGGTGGTTTGTAAAAATTGTAAGGATGAGAATATTGATTCTGACTAAATAGGTGGAAACAATATTTTGTTTTGAAATATTAACATGTTTAGAGTGTTGCTTCGTTTTTTTTAAGAAAGTCAAATATTTTTTTTTTAAGTACTGCCTATTATGATTTTTCATATCCTTAAAGAAATTCCTTAACGTTTGTATAAAGAAAACACCACTTACATGGAGAAAACTTGATGACGTAAAATTTACGACAAGCGCCCGCTCAAGGGAAATTTCTCAACGCGCCCGCCGGAAGGTTAAAAAAAATACTTATTCAATTAAATATTGTAAAATTGAATCGAGTTCTCCTTAGCTACGGCTTTTATTAAGAGTAAATTTATGATAAACTTAACATCAGCTCAGTTTAGATTGGTGAAAATGGTTGTAAAAGTTTTAAGAGTGTATTACCTTGTTATGAGTGAAGCTATGATGTGTGACAAAGGGTTCAGGGATGGCGATATGGTCTCCAATAATAACTCCTTTTCCATCAGCTAAGTTGTAGACAGTCACTCCTATGCAGGTTCCTTCAGCGTCCACTATACAGAAGGTGCTGAAATACAAAGAAATACCAATTAATTCATTAAAATTTAAATCTCTTCTATATATAAGTAAACTACATTTATAAATAAGATTTACATATTATAACTAGTAGTTCTGTGAACAGGGTGTAGACCTCGCATCCAAAAAATAATATTTCTATTTTTTTTTATTTAATAAATCAAAACCAAAATTTCCTATCAAATCATAAGACTTGTAAGTAGGTAAGTACTTACATATCTACCTACTTAATTACAAATCAAAAATATTTTACATAACATCTTTATTATTTCAAATAAGCAATTATAGAATTTGTCTAAAGAAATGTCTCCATCTCAATGACTAATTCTTATTTCAAACTTTCTTCTGGCCGATAAATACCACAATATTGATTATCCAACAGCTCGCAGTAGGAAACACGATCATGCGAACTCTGGTAGTATCCAACATGCCACATCTTGAACCGGAACTTGAAGTACAAATTTACAGATGGATGAAATGCCAAATGGTCGAGTTAAAACAGTCAATAAAAATTATTGTAAAATATAATGACTTACAAAGGTACCGTGCGCTCGTTCCTGATGGAGCAAACCACTTTGCCCAGAACCACAATCTCTGGGTTCATCTCCGCCTTCAGTTGGCTGAGAGGTGTTAGCTGCAACTTGATGCTGTGGACTCCACTGGTGTAGTGCCCATCTGCGTAGGGGCCCAGATGCTTGGACCTCAATAATTGCTGCTGTCAAAAATAATTCATTGTTTAACCCTTGGAATACCATCCTCCCGGTACCTGGTGCTCTTCCATGGGCCAGGGGTAAAATGCCAATCGCCCGACATACGATGGCTGACACTATTTTCGTAATAACTTACCTGTTTTTTGCAAAATATTTTTTTGTAAATTTTACTATGTTCCTACTCATACTGCAAAACTTTGACAATCTAAAAATCTTAATGTTTTTAAACAAAGCAATTCTAATTAGCACCCTTGAGGTGATTTACACAAAAACAGCGCTATACAAATCATCCAATATTAGAATTACAAAAAAAAAAATGATTAAAAAAATTATCCAGTGTAACCGTAGCTTTACCTTTGCGAGTAATGCATGTGTTAGAATAATAAAATAGCCACCCTAACATTTCAAATCTTTAAATAGAACAGCTGACCAGTGGGATGAAATAATAATTATAAAGCTGTGTTTATACAAAGGTTTTGTAAACCACATAAAAATTATAAATTGTTTGTAACTTTTTTTATTTGGGCATGAAAAATGTGTACATATTTCGCTGTTTTTCATGAATAATCAATCAACCCCTAAAGTTTTGCAGTATGAGAGTGGAATACGGTGTATTTATAAAAAATTGTATACAACTATCCCATGTAATTTTCCCAGAATAGCTACTTATATTCAGAAAAATGTTTTTTTTCTCTCTGGTTTATTTTATTTTATTTATTATTCATTAACGCCCTATCGGGCAGAGGATATTGACAATTTATGTATGTAAGTGTAACATAATACAAGGATAATAGCATAACTATAAACAAAAAAAAATCAAATGCTAATACATACGAGGGTGGGTCAATAAGTCCTTAGAAAAAAGCATTAAAACAGTTTGTATTTTTGTATTTTTTTTTTATTTCTCAACATAATCTCCTTGGAGCTCAATACACTTGGTTAGACGTTTCTCAATTTTTTTTAAACCGTCAGAAAAATAAGTTTTCGGAAGGTCCTCAAAATAAGCATTTGTCCGATCGATGACTTCTTCATTTGAAAAAAAACGTTGTCCACTTAGCCATTTTTTTAAGTTTGGGAAAAGGAAAAAGTCACTGGGGGCTAAATCTGGCGAATACGGTGGGTGGTCGACCAATTCGAACTTCAATTCTTCAATTTTAGCCATTGATCGTAAACATGTGTGAACACGGGCATTGTCCTGATGAAAGAGGATTTTTTTCCTGTTTAAATGAGGCCGTTTTTCTTCAATTTTGTTTTTTAGCTGGTCCAATAAAGATGCATAATAATCCCCTGTTATTGTTTTTCCTTTTTTCAAATAGTCAACGAAAATAATTCCACGTGCATCCCAAAATACAGTAGCCATAACCTTACCAGCTGATTTTACGGTTTTCGCCTTCTTTGGACATGGTTCGCCTTTCGCAATCCACTGCTTTGACTGTTCTTTCGTCTCGGGAGTATAGTGGTGTATCCATGTTTCATCTACAGTCACAAAGCGACGAAAAAATTCATCCGGATTGCGTTGCATGAGCGACAACAGGGCTTTAGAGGCCACCACCCTATTGCGTTTATTGTCGACTGTGAGCAAACGCGGCACCCATCTTGCAGAAATTTTTTTCATGCCCAATTTGTCATGTAAAATAGAAATGACGCTTCCTTTTGAGATCCCTGCAACCTCAATTATCTCACTTAACTTTAATCTTCGGTCACTTAACACCATATCGTGGATTTTATTGATCATTTCTGGTGTAGTCACCTCTACAGGACGTCCTGAGCGTGGTTCATCCTTTGTTGATGTACGACCACGTTTAAATTCATTTAACCAGTTATAAATAGTTGCAAGTGAAGGAGCAGATGTGCCGTGAACTAAATTCAACTCATTTTTTATTTCCTTTGCTGTTAACCCTTTTATATTAAAATGTTTAATAACAGCTCTAAACTCAATTTTCTCCATTTTTGTAAACAAGCAAAAAATTTTTTTTAAATGTACGAGAAACACACAACAACCCGACCAATCTGCTTGAAACTTCGCAGCATACTGAATCGGTAGTGCCGCTGCATGAAAACAAACCGCTTACAGTACTAGTCGCGCCACCTGTCGGCTTTTCTAAGGACTTATTGACCCACCCTCGTACATACTAAGATTAACATCAAATCCAAATATAACATCTAATATTGTAAATAAAGCAAAGTTTCAAATATAAAGTAAGTATTTACATTGTACATTCGTATTTGCATATAATTATTAATATTACATATTATGTTTTTTTTTAAATTATAATGAGAAATACAAAAATTTTCTTGAGTTTTATTATATTTTTCAGCTCAATAAGCATTATTTAAAATAAAATAAGTTATATGAGGCTGTAAATAAATACAGTAGTATGATTTTTGAAAATTAAAAATTATGATATTTGACAGGAATTTGCGATGCGGTTTTTCACAGCTAAATTAACTTATGTATTTGCAAGTGTTGAAACTAAAAGCTAGAATAATATTAAGATAAGTACATTATTTCCTTGCCAAGTCCATCAAACATTGTTAAGAAATTATTGGTATTTCCTAAAAGGAAATAATTCTACATCATATTCTAAGAATATTTAATACATTTGTATACATAACACCTACACACTATAAGTGACCGATGGAATCTTCAAGAAACCAGGGGGCTCAAAGAAACCAACATCATCACCAGGTAAAGGCTTCCTTTCCTCTCTCCTTGTGATAATAACACAATCAATTGAGCTTGTCTTTTCCTTTATATACAGTCTATTTTAAATGTCAATCGGGCAGTAAAAACTCACGTTATGAAGTTTTTCACGTCAATGTCATATTCGGGAGTCGAGCATAACCTCACATTTAAATAGACTTTGAATGTTGCTCGATGTTGCAAAAGTAATGAAAAAATTTGGTAGCATTTTAATAAATTTCTAGACATTCTTACAGACTTGTAAACAGGTTGTTGCAGGTCAGCTGGATTAAAATTTACCTGCATCATCTGTTGAAGTTTTTTCCCCTTAATTTTGCCCCTTGTTCTGATCAGGTCAGTGAGGTCATCCAAGTAGGTCACCAGCTTCTGTTTCTCTGTAGTGGGGTCTTCCCAGGTAGGGTCTATCGCGATAGCTTTGGTAAACGATTCAAGGGCAGCGGAAAATTCCTCTTCATACATCAATGCCTGGAAATGAAAAGCTTTCAATTATAGCTAAAACAATAAATAAATCCGCTTACTTAGTGCAAGGTGATGCTTACATACCGGTAAAGGGCTACTGAAATCGAAAATACTGAGAAAAGAAGCAAGAAGTTGTTATTAAAATGAGTTAATTACTGAAGAAATTATCCACCCTGGCCCTGAGCCTTGAGTGATGAAGATTTCTAGGCATTTGGTTTTGGACTCCGAATATTAATATGAAAACATATACTTGCTACGATTTAATTAATATGCAATTAATACAATACATTTTTATTTACCTACATAATTTTAATTGTAAAATGAGGGGCTCAGCACTGGTGCACCCAGTGAGGCTAACATTACCAAATCATATTTTATAAAAAAATTATTCAAATGTATCAATAAAAAAATCCAATGAATTCACCTACATTTCAAATTGAAATGAATTGGAAAAAATCGTCTACCTAAATTTAGGCATTAATTGTTCAAGATCGTTCTATGAGACCAAGTACGGGTAGTCATTGTTCGACTGGTTATTTAAAAATAAAACAAACAGTTTCATTTGTAAATTGTGATTTTCATGTTTAAAACTATTTTTTTATAACCTAAAGCTAAGCTAAATACTATAATAAAATGATAGTATATTATATTATTTAGGCACAGATGTTTTAATAAATCGCCGAATTGTATCTTGTTGCTAATGTCTGGTGAAGTGATGTGATAAAATTCCTTAATATCTAGGGAAAAATATATGTACAAAAATTAGGAAAGGACCAACATAGGATTTATAGATGAGAGAATTCCACTCTAACCCACTTCCCAACTTCCGATCGAACTGAAACTCGGCAGATACACTCTTTGTCGATGACAATGCATTCTATTAATTTTTGGTGGCACTCATGCACTTGATGTCATGTGAGGCCTGCACTTGGTGGTAATGTTTGATAAAAAATGAATCACAAGTCATTTTAAACATGAATCAATGCACACACACAGCTTTCCTTTGTTGCAAATAATTATGATTAACAGCGGTATCTTTAGGCGGTTTAATATCAGTAGGTACTGATCTCATAACTTTCCAATACATAGTATTTAACTGCGATTCTCAGTATTTACGTAGGTATCTCTTTTCACGTATTGAAAAGTACGAAGTCGATCGATGACTCATTTAAAAACACTATTCACGCTAACATTAACCATTGCCCAAAACGGCAAACATCACTCGCAACGATTACTGAGTTTCACAGCGTTTTACGGAGTCTTTCACTGCAGTGGATATCGTTGAAAAGAAAGAAGTCAATCGATGACTCATTTAAAAAACACTGTTCACGTTAACGAACATCACTTGCAACTATTGCTGAGTTTCATAGCGTTTTATCTTCTCACATGTTGAGAAGATGGAAGTTGATCTATTACTTAGCGCTTAGCACTGGCGGCGTTCTTCTTGTACAAAATCGAGCGCAGATTCAATTGTAAATGTTTGAAATCCTGCCTGTGGTTGGTGGAGCCGAATGAAGCTACTGGTGTGACGTAACCACAAGAATGGTCAAACGTCGTGACGAAACACTGCCACTGGACTAATGAATAAGGTAAAACATGGGAGATCACGTGACGTTTAGTTAGTTAGTTGGTTAGTTAGTTAGTTAGTTAGTTAGTTTGAATACTTACAACAGCCCTATTATAATGCAGATCTGACTGCCCCCTTGCCACAGGATCGCTGAGAGCCTGCTTGTAGGAACTCATGCAGAGCTTCAGAATGGCTGGGTCTTGCGCTATGACGAAGAATGATGAAAGATATGCGTTTCCCAGGATGCACCAGGATACCCCGTCCTTGGGGTCCAGCTGCAGCGCCTCCTTGGCCAGTTCCACACTCTTCTCAATGTTCTTTTGCCGCTCCTGAGGGGTCAAGGAAACCTCTTGTCTTAGAACGATAGACAAGTTTCTGAGGGAGATTTTGTTTCTTTTCTGGAAAAACCCAAAAATTATGATCATTTGATATTGCTAATGCACCATCTTGGTGGGAAGAAGTGTCAGATACCTGAGAAGACAGGTTTTGGAACCAGGAGACATAAATGGACACCCAATGCCAGAGGCGGCTCTAAGGATCCAGTAGTGGTAGGTCATTTGAAAAAAAATGTGTGACTAATCTTTATTTTATATTGTGAAAAAAGTCCATATATTATTATCTATATTTTGACCGGTCGGTGGCCGAGTTGACATCGCGTTTGGGTCCCACCCAGGCGTAGTGTGTTCAACTCCTCGGCTGGCTAAGTCCTCCATCACAACACAAGCAACATTTTCAGCTTACTGTGGTGGTAGTAGGAGATTTTCAAATATTGTCAGGTTACTCGTAACCCGGGAATGTTTGTCTTTCTTTTTAAAAGAAAAAAAAATTGTTAATATAGTAAATTGGAAATTAATACACAATCCATGTATGTACTTACGGCAAATTATTTTTAAGATATTAGGTTTTAATTTAGTTTTGCACAACATTAAAGTAAATAAAATAAGAGTTTGATTCTATTTAACAGTGATCTTTTACGTTTTTTGTTTTTGTTTTCATAACAACATAAATAATTATTCTAAACCTTTCCCGAACTATCCAATTGAAAAACAACCATTGTTCTACACAATACAAGCGTGTAAAATGAAAAACCGACATGTGTTTATGTCACCATCTCTGTAAAACATATAATATTCATCGTGTTGTCTCCCTCACGGTCATGACCTAAGCGTCCCTAAGCTTTCTTCGGTACCTAATTTTTACTTCGACAAAAATTATAGTGCCATCTCGTTTATTCTATGGCGCGCATAGGGACAGAAGATGCGAAAGTGGACATTCTTTAAATTGACCCAGCGAATCGTATGGACTTGTGAATGAAAGCTTCTAGCTTCTATTAGAGACAACAGATGTCACTCCTAGTCACTAGCCGCCGCCGCTTGCAGCTTTGCTGTTTCGCAGTACATTTTAAATAAATTAAGAATAAGACCAGTTGTTTTGATGCACATAATTGAATATTATTATTGTTGTCTTATAATTTTGGGGGGTCAAACACCAATTGACCTAAGGGAAGAACCGCCACTGCCCAATGCTAACCCTGGTGAACTTTATTAAAGAGACTTGGCTACTGTCAATGGAATAAAGTCAAACATGGGAGATAGCACAATGGACTGAGTGCTTTCTCCAGGTTGGTAAAAATAATAACAATTATTTATGTTTTCCTCGGGCATCCACGATTTATTCTACAATTCACTTTCGCATCATACATTCTCCTAACACTCCTTTCTTCATTCATTTGCTCTACATGTTTATATCACCATCCATTTCTTAACAGTAAGCACCTTACACAATTGATTTTGTAAGGAAATCGGTTTTTACTGAAAATATTTATAAAAATAGGGAAGGGGAGATACTCCCAGTATCGCCCTGTTGTAAGACCACCATTCAGAATGGAAACGTTGCTTGAAATGGCTTTAGCTGTGATTGGTGACCAAATGTGAATAGCCAGGTACTTCCCCACCATCCTCTTTCCCATCTCCTTCCCACTACCTTCAGCCTCACAACATACCCTAATTGGGGATGCCATAGTCTCATAGTACATCTAAATGTTGAACATCATTATTACCTACTAGGATAATTCGCGGCTTTAATGTGCAATGTTTTGATTCAATATATTAATTCTGACGAGAAAAGGAACGTAGACTCTATTTATATACCTCAATAAACAACTTTACGATATATAAACATACAAATATCAAATAAGTAATTTCTCAGTCTATTATTAGTATTACATAAACTGTGTTCTTTGTGTTAGGTGTATTGTGTCATTTACGGAACTCCTAAATATTGAGTTGAGGTAAATGTGGGTCCGCTCGTATGTACCCTCATTTGAATCTCGTGGACCCCCAAATTTTTTTCTCGCTGACATAGACTCCCAGCAGGCCGATGTTGACCCCTGGGGGTCCATATAGACCACTTTGGGAACCTCTGGTATAAGGGATAATCTTTAACATAAGAAATTAGAATTGCGTTAGTATTAAAGAGCCCCTATAAGCGTATAAAAAAGCAAAGGATAGTAAATAGAAGTTAAGAATATGTGTAAATAACAAAGCAAAATGAGATCATGTTTAAGTAACACAATATTGGAATGCCAAAAAATACATACTTATGTATAAAAAAAATATACGGAACTAACATAAGATAAAGATGAGGTACATAGTAAATGCTTGACGAGTTACGAGCAGGTAAAACTATTGGTTATGTATATATATACATTTATCATATTATTTAATTAATATCATTCCTCAAAATTATAATATGGAAACATGTGAACTGCGTACTGAGGTTTAAAGCCAATGTTTAAACCTAGATTTTGCATTTTATCCCATATTTTTAGGTTCTATAAATATGGCACATTCTGACAAGCGATCGCTAAAAACATTTTTTCAAACTTGCCATATGCCAAAAAAACGCTCCACTGGATAAGAGATATTGTGATCAATGTTTTCGTAATTCCATTCACTTCAAAATTGTGGTGATTTTTAACATAAACAGCGCTATAAAAATATTATGTATTACATGAGGCAGAGCTCCGCTGAAGCAATTCTTGGCCTCTGGCAGGTTACTATCCTTCCAGTAGCATTCCCCCAGCTCGTTCCAGGCCTCCACCAAGTCGGGGTTCAGCTTCACGGCCTTGCTCAGGGCCTGCTCCGCCCTCTGGTCAAACTTGGGCAACACATTCAGAGCCTTGCCCTTCAGGTATAGGAACTTGGCCTTTATAAGGTCACTAATGGTGGTCTCTAAAAGGAAATAATAATAGTGATAATAAATGGTTAACTTATAAAATGCTGTTTAGTGATTTAACCACCTCAAATATTGATCGCATTAATTATTGTAGGGATTGCCTTTATCGGCATTAAAAAAAAAATTGTAAGAAGCAACTACTTTGTGGTTAGTTATTATATTAAATCAAACAAACACTTTGTAGTATTATGAAATTTATTAAGTATATTTATATCGGTTTAGCTTGAACCAACGACATCCTGATGAAGCTTGATCCATGCGAAACCGATTGACATTACAAATATTAAATATCATGGTTTAATAAAGTGTTTTTTTAAATTATTTTTATTATTTATTAAAAATAAATTATCCTGTTACTAGGTATTTAAGTTATTAAATAATATCTACCCAATTCTGACAAAAATACTCCCTCCCTTCAAACCCATTATTCTTTTAAAAAATCCTTTCCACAAACAAGCCACGAGTGCAATAGAGGTGAGGCGTATTTATCGTACCCAGTAAAAAATGATGGGTATTTTTGATGAGTATTTTTAATAGGTATTTTTGATGGGTATTGTTGATGGGTATTTTGAATAGGTATTTTTGATGTGTATTTTGAATAGGTATTTTTGATGTGTATTTTTTATTTTTGATCGGAAAAATGTGGGGAATTTTTCGACAGGGAATTCCGTAGCCAACTTTGAAATATTTTGTGGGGAAGTACACATCTGAAACTTTTTGTGGGGAATTACGTTTCACAAAAATTCTCTAACACCATCCCCCCCCCATGGATATTAAAAAATTATTGGGGAATCAAGTTTAAGTAAAAAAAATTGTGGGGAATATGTGGGTAGAATTTATGTGAGTACAGTTTAGAAATGACTTATTCTGAATCAATCCTCAGGTCGGTATTAAATACTTTTGAGTATTTTGTCACCGGTATTTTTACCAGGTATTTCTTTGTACCTGTACTCATTGTACCCAGTAACGAAAAGTACTCATAGGACCCACCTCTAGAGTGCGGTGGTTAGAGGTGAAAATAGGAACACGGTTAATATACACTTTTAATAGAAAAACCACTTCGTATCAGTTAGATAATAATGAGAAGTATTGTAGTTGGCGAAAATGGAAAATAATGCATCTTAGTAGCTATTTTGTAAAAAAAAATTGATAGTTTGACGTCGTTTCATCACGCCATGTTTTGACATAACAATTTTTTTATTGTTTTTTCAAGCTACTTTTAAGCATTTTTAAAATAAAATCTCTATTTTCTGTGTATTTACACCAAAACTTTGCAACATTTGAGAGGGTTCAACTAGTATGTAGGAAGTATCAGTCTTGTTCGACCTGGTGGTAAGTTGTCTCTGAATAAGATTGTCCCTCACGCAGATATCAATGAAGTGAAGTATGATGGTTCCAGCCAAGTGCCAATGGAATGGTAAATGTAAGATCTGATTATATTGAATTTGTTGTTGAAAGTTATGATGAAGATATTAGGCATTGATCCTAACTGAAATAATCCCAAATTATTCATCATTTTGATACATAGGTTATTCAGAATGAATGTTTCTCATACCTTCACATTTTGCGAATGAACCTATTGCAATTTCTAGCTTTTCTCGCACATCCGAGTCCTTGTCAACTGCTTTCTCCAAAGGATAATTCTCGAAATAGTGGTCACGAAAGATGTACAATCTGTCAACCTCTTCCTGCAAACCAAAATCATCTCAGTTTATCCCAAATACAAATTACTAATTCCACCATGGACACAGGGATTCGTTATTTTAGGTTTTTTTAAGTTATCGATTAAATAGAGAGCAAATTAAAGTAGCATGGCTCTCTCAGCGATTCATCACTTATTATTATGTACTAGCACGCGACAAACCCATAAATGGAATCCATTTTACAAAGTGTGGGAGTCTCTTACAATTGGTTGCATTACTCCATTTAATTGATCAGTAACTCAATAAGTATTGACATAATTATGTAGAGATCAATTATAATAGATAAATAACACTATTTACCGTCAAATCATTGATTATCTTGTCCAATTCCTCCTTAGTTTGCGTTTCTTCTATAACATAAGAATTATCGACAGACATCGTGGCTGACGCCTCTTTTCTAAGACACTGAATGGTTTTAAGAATTGTGAGAGTTTAATTATTTGTTTAATATGTGTGCAATAACTAATTAATTCATAACATCACATTGCACAAGTTCATTTCGTTCAAAAACACAGACACAAAACGAGAGAAGCACAAAATTTGAACACCATCTGTCACAAGAAAAAATAAACACGCCGAGTTGTGTGGTTTCTGTAAATCGACATTCGAACAATCGATATTTATTTATCGCAATCGTCATCGGAGTTTTTTTTAATATTCTCTCTTTCACATTGTGGACGTCGATCGCTGATAATATTATATTTAGAATAATAGAATTTTTGGAATCAAATATTCCTTTTCCGTCAGGGAATTATAAATCTACTCAATCAAATCTATATTTTGTATCTAAGGTATAATGTATTTGTGGTATAATATAATATATCCTATTTTTTTAAGTTCCTACCTATCCCTCCCTGATATTGACATTTTACGAAGCATTTAATATTTTTTAAAGCTTGGTATCAAGTAATTACCGCATTTTGATTATAATAACACTGAGTTTTTTTTTGTTTTTCAATTGTTGCTCTTTCACAAGTAAGAACCTAGGAAGGTACACGTTTAAAAATATATTGATTTGACGCAGATACTTCTTCGCTAATGACAAGAAGTTCATCTGTTTTTTTTTAAATTACTATTTATGTTTCGGTGATTTTTTTCCGAATTATTTACTTCAAAACATTTTATTCTTGGCGGTATTCAATAACAATTCAAAATGACGACTTCGGCTGTATCTATGGAGAAGCCCATGCCCCACATAAGCTTTTCGGACTGGACTTCTGGGCTTCAGGAACTACAACAAAGTTCCAATCAGAAGATTCAGCATGCCTATCATCTTCGGCACTCGGCGCGACAACTTCAAATTGAATCGAGAGTTAAAACTGAATGGGAAACCTATCATAATGATAATCGTTTAGCTGACAGGTAAAGCAAATTAGGTCTTTGGTTATCTCTTCTGGACTTCTTCCCCTTGTCCTATTGTCCTATTCGGGTAGGCTGGTTTGACGAACTCTCTAGACCTCACTGCTCTGAGATAATACGTCAATTGCAGGCCCAGTATCTCGTCTCCGGAACAATTTCTTTCCCCAGCTATGCCTGTTTGATCCCACTGGACTTGCCTGCATACATATCGTATTTTTTTTATACCTGTATTTTTCGCGGAAGTCGGTCTTCTAGCATCTTATTTGTAGCTTTTATTTTAAAGAGTATTTAGTTTATCTAGTTTTATTATTATATTTATGTCTGATTCATATATTTTTCAGGGTCCAAGAGCTTCTTAAATGGCGAACCAATTACCAAGAGCTTCTGGGGCAGGTAGAACAGGAACTACGTGCCCTGAAGGCGGAGAAAGCTGCCACTGATATAGAGCTGGAATCCTTAAACATATTCATTCAAGTAACTTCTGACTGTCTGGGCAGCAGAGATGCCAGGAAAGCCACAGAGCTTACCAGCGATTTGGCCAATGATGAACTAAAAAAGGCATTTAGAATAAAGCATTACTTACTAAATTTAAAAATTTTACAATGTCAACTGCATTTCAGAAAACTTTACTTTTGACCACACCTAAATATTATTGTTGCTCGACGACCCTATCATTTTTTTTCGCGTCTATATTCTGTCAATGCACACTCTGAATGTTGTATTAAGGTTTCTTGATTTACCAGCTTGAGCTTGACTTTGGAACCCCTAGTGATTGTTTTTCTGGGAGATAATCTGGAAGCAGTCTGAATGCAGTCTGAATGGAACTAACTCGCTAACAAATTTATAATAATTAATTTCTTTCTGATCTATATTCTTGCCGAGACTACCGAAGATGCCGAGTACCTACCGACGAGAGTGTAGTTTCTTTTTCGCTTTCGTGTCCTTTGAGTCGGCAGGTCTGCGCTCCGACCCATGCATGTCAGTCTTTTTGTAAAAATCTAAGGAAGAAAGACTTACGACCACTATCTATGGGAGTCAACATGGAGTCAACCAATAACATCCAGTCAACCCAGGCTGCATGTTTCGCCTCTAGAATTGGTGTAGATAGTGATTTAATATTTAATTTATAATTACGGATATTTTTCTTCGTAGTCCGCAATCACCGAATGACTTTTATTTCAGGAGCTGGTCATCGAAGACTCTAATAAAGCCATGCTCTCCGAATACTGTCAAATGTCTTGGGAGAAGATCAATGAGCTGGAGAAGTTGAAATTTGATCTGATCCTGGAGATCAATAACAAAACTGAAACCATCGCCATCGATTATAACCAAATGGCCATGAGTAAGGATAGTGCCGACATATCATTCAAGCCAGACCCCATGAAAATAATAAAAGGGTTAATATACTGTTTCTCTTTAACGTCTTAAAGCTTACAGTCCAAAATACCCATTATTTCGTTAACAGTAACCCCACCGGGGTTATCATTGGATGTTTGGTGATGTATTCAGGTCTCTGAACCTTATTTCCATCAAAGCGGAATATACCTTAGATGAATCCGTTTTTCTTCAAATAGCTTACCTGTGTTGGTTATAACAACAAATTAATAATAATAATTAAACAAAGGAACTATGCTGAGGTAGTGTGGTAGATATTTGATGGTCTCTTATCTCTAGCGGACCATCAAGGGTGACTCCATCCAGGTAACAATGGTAGTATTGATAGTAGTCTTGGATTGGTGTAGGTACTCTGCCCCATAAACTTCTAACAGTCTTGACCATCACTTCGCTATCTCAATATCACAGTAACATCTAAATGCAATGGACCATTATTCAAAGATTAAATCATTAAAACGAATTATTTCCAATCAGTTCCATATCATATCAGCAGTGGCTCGACAAGCAGAACCACTTTCTGTCGGAGGGCGAGAAGGAGTTGCGGAACGCCCTAGGCTCCAGGGAACAGCTATTCATGGCGAGGGGAAAGGCCAAGAACATGATGAAGGCACAGGTGGATGCCACTGAGTACGCCCTGAGGAGGAGGATCTACGAGACCAAGAGGGCCCATTCGGAACTGACGTGGCAGAAGGGGAAAGTACGTTTTTTTTTTAATATGTGAAAACCACACGAGAATCTCAACTGCTCCCAACCGTCTGGAGCAAGTGAGACTACAGCATCTGTTGTGAGGCTGTTGGTAACGGGGAAGGGACCTAGCTCGTAATATCTGTTCACCAAACACGGCTAAAGCCATTTTAAGCAACCTCTCAATTCTGAATGGTGGTCAGGGCAATACTGAGAGTATCTTCCACTCTGGAACATGCCGTAAATATCGACCACGATGGTGCTAGGTTACATAAAACCAAAAAAATATGGGGCTGACACACTTGCGCTACCTATACAGTATACATACTCTCTTGGCTTGGCCTATATCGCTCGCCATACATTTCCATTGGCGGGGGAACGATATGTTGAAATAGGCCAAGCCACGGGAGTATAGCGTGATCTCACACAGACATTTTTCACGATGTAGCTACTCTGGCTACACCAAAAAACCTCAAAAAACAGAGCTATATAATTAGAGGCAACATTGCACACTAATATCTCGCCGAAAAGTGTTCGACTAGCGACAATAGTAGCGTTGAAGGCCGAATCGGATTAATTGGACCAAAAAAATTGGAACCTATTTTTTTGCTTTTCATGTTTCATCTAAATATAATAATAGATTAATGCTCACAACTGTATGGCAGCCGGATGCGTTCTCTAACGCGTCCCCAACCACTTCGTGGTTTTTTTTAGTATTTTCAAGGGAAATGAGGCAACATCCCTTTAAAATTATTTTAAAAATCAATCAATCAACATTTAAATAAACTTAACGACCAGTAATCAGAAGTTTATAGTAATGTGATTTGAGTGCAGTGTGTTAAAAGTGAATAATCGAAAATTTTGCTACAAAATATTCGAAATTCGCTCGCGATGAACTTGGGACACCAGATGTAGGTACTGTACGCCATTGGAGGGGACCCACCCTTTCCCGAGGGCTGTGTGAGGAAACTGATTGTTTAACCTCCTTAGCCGCACACGTCAGGACTCTATTTTTTTTGTAAAAAGAAGCTAAATTTATTTTAAAACGATTCTAGACCCTCCAATGTCCCTGCATGCATGATTGTTAGTACGAAATAATGTATGCATACTTACATTAATAGTAACACAAAATAAGAACACATCTGAAATGTGTTCGCCTGGTGATTTGGCATCTAAAATTAAATAATAAATAAGGAGCACAGTATTTATAAGTGGAAGTATGATTGAAACATAAAAATATACAAGCCGCGTGTCGAGGGCAGTTTACCCCACCATCACGGGGCAGTCCCGGCAAGAATGAGCATGGCAAGCGGCCTGGCCACAACGATCCCAAGCACCCGCGTCCCTTAGCCAGTTTTCCGAGAGTACCCTCAAAGAAATGTAAATGGGGGGAGGGGGGGGGGAGATACTCCCAAAGAACTGTACGCCAGATCTGATGTTTTCAACGGAATTCGAATGACGGATGACGAACCTCGTCCTGGCACTATTGGTGAACGCGGTGGACTGTTTCGTTGCAGCAGCTGGTCCAGTTTCTTCACCACCTATAAATTCTTGCTGCAGAGTCTCCATCTTCTATCTTCATGTCACCTGTTCCTATACTTCATTTTACTTAATTTAACTTCACTTTATTTTTGTAATACCTGCATCAACTGTAAAGCGCCCCTTAGGTCTATCTCACAAAAGCGGCGCTATACAAATTTTCCAATAAATAAATAAACTTACATTACACAGCCCTAGTCGCGGAAAACGCCTCAGACTCTCTTATCGTAAAACAAAAGCATTCTAGACTCTCGATTTGGACGGGCTACATCTCTTCACATCGTTCGCTTACTCGTGTAAAATGATGATATTTTCCTCCAGATGTTAGACAACATGGGTAAACTAGTGGCAGAGATGGCCTCTCTGCAAGCCTCCATCCTCTCCAAGACCAACGGACTGAAGCTAGCGCAGACCCGCCTAGAGAACAGGTGCTACCGACCCGCCTCCGAGCTGGCGCTGGACGCTGCTGACGAGGGCATTAAGAGGGAAGTCAAATCCGGGCTGGCGACGATTAAGACGTTGAATGCCAAGTACGATTCAGCCAAGTAGGTGGAATGTTTTAGTCGTAAATGTATATATATATCTAAGTGACAATTTGGGGATTTATTGCGTAGAGTTTGGATTATGGCCAGTGCCAGCCCTGATACAAACGGCGCTTGGTGCGAGTAAAACGTTGGTGCTCCTTGTCAAAACCAGTAGACGCATAGGCAGAAGATTACTAGTATTCAGATGATTCGTATTTTTGTGTTGCGCCGTTTTTATGAAAAATAATCTCAAGAATTATCCGCCCCTTGGCGCTTCGGCAATCCAGCGCCCGAAGCAGACTGTTTCAATTGCGCCCGCATATGGCCGGATCTGATAATAATACAACTTACTTTATGTAATTCAGAAGGTGGTTTATTATAACACACGTCCCATTTTTCTCATCTTTCCTCTGCCAGTTTTAATCAGTTTCTTTAGTTGGGAAAGAGTGGGTCCCCTACAATGCCAGTTTCATTCCTCACTGCCTTTAACTTCGGTTGGTATTAGAACTGCATTGTGAACTGCTAGCCTAGCTTCTTTGGAAAACTTATTTTTTGCGTTAACAGAGTTTCCTGCAACACCCTTATTTTAATGCCATTATCATTTCTTCCATCTCTCGTGAACAAAGTATTGTAAGAGATAGTAAATCAGTAACGTTTTCACAAAGAGAAATAGCTACAAAAACTTTTTTTTTCGTGAGATTGTTTTAAGTGAATAATCAGATGGGATCAATATTTTATTAAAATCTTTAAATGCACTTTCTATTAACTGTCAGTCATGAATGACGAATAAAGAGAACGCAATTCATTTCCGAAAAGTTATCATCATTTAAAAATAAGTCGAAAATTGCGAATTTTGACATAAGAGAAATATCCACATGTATGAAAAAAGCTTTCACATACTAATACATTTTAGTTCCACAAATAAAATAATTTTTATACAAAAATACAATATTTTCTTAGCTTTATCTTTGTACCCACTTCCAGCGAAAAAAATATTGGTTTAAATCCTATAAAATAAGACCTGTTTTTACATATTTTCTATTACACATAAATCAGGTCAATATCGTAGACACCTACATAATAAATATAAAACCGTTTGGTGGAGATATTTCTCTTTGTGTTTTTCTCTTAGCGTTTTGACGCTCCTCAAATAGATAACGCGCCTCATCGTTCCGTTTTTCCACTGCCACTTTCAAACCTCTCTACCATACTTCACGGTTGATATAAGGAGTCAATTGTGGATTACTAGCCTTGATTCTTTCCTCAACATTTATTGCTGCATTAAAAGAGTTTCCTCTTTTCAACGCCCCTTTCTTATTTTCATCACCTCTCTTTCAACGTTCATCAGCTTTTCCATCTAATATGCAGGAGGTATGTAACAATGTACTGTGATCATCGTCTCATCCAAGCTCTGTCATTTCCATACGCCTCACTGTCATTAAACTTGGTATCAATACTCCATTGCGAACAACTTATTTTCTTTGGGCAGCTTTTTAGTGTTTCGTTTATACAGTTTCCTGTATTAGTTCTTCTTCTTCCAATGTCCTTATTAGCTTTTTCATAAACAAAATATTGTAAAATAGAGTAAATAGAAAAGCTGTTGCTTTCATCGGGCATTTTGTGTTGACAGGGCCGCCTACAATTCGCTGGAGACCCAATGCATGAAGATAACCACCGACTTAGAGGACAAGACGGAGACTATGGGTATAGACGAGAGAGCATTGAAGATACGGGATGCTGCAAAGGCCAGCGTTGAGCAGAGCCAAGTGGACCGGAGCATCGAGCTGGTCAACTTCCAGGGAAGAATTCCGGCCTCTTGAGAACACTGGAACTTTTTAGTTTCCAAAGCTGTAGAAACGGTTAATTTTTTTAGTGTTTTTTTATATTATTTTGAGAAAACTTGAATTTTATGCGCTTTCCGCAAGCGCTTGAAACAGTTTTTTTTTGTTGATTTTTTTTTTAAGAATATTTTTTTTATTATTATTTTATCGTCGACTACTGACGAATACGTCAGAAGTAAATGTTACATAGATTTTTTTTAAAGTGTATTTTTGTTTCAAAGTGATTATATTCTGTGAATTTTTATTATGGGTGATTTGAATGCCCCGTTGATGGTCACCAAATTCAAAGAAGTTTGTAACAGTTCGACCTAATTCACCTGGATTGATATGAATGATTAAATACACAATGAAAATCTTCAAATCAAATTGGTTTCATTAAACTTTTCGGCGGGTATTTTGGTAAGTATCAAGTATCTTAAAGCTAGAGGCATCTTACACATTGTAATGTTTCGGCCTTCTACATTTATACCTACTTTAAAATAATGATTATTTCTCCTGTCTGGTCTGCAAAATGTTGTAACATCCTGGTCATTGTCCTTCGATTTTCCTAAGCTGTTGGTGGCGCCCTTTAGAAGGAATACCGTAAAAGGAAACCCTAGCTAAGCCTTTCGATCCCCGTATGGAACATACGGCAAAAGATCTTAAGATTTAATTCGCAATAATGCTCTTTTCAGCGTTGTGTTTTTTTTTGCATATAATGCATATGTTCGTGGTAATCCTGTTTCGTTTAAATTAGAGTGAGAGATCCCCTTACCATTGAAATTTTTAAAACTTTCTTATAAGACCGCGCGTTTAACCTACTCTTGTCCCCTACAGTACGCCTAACTCTAATACAGTAGTAATCACTTGTAAATTGTTTCCTTTTAAGCCCTTTCCGACCTTAAATAAATCCGAGGACATGAAATAGTTTCGTTATTGTACAAATTAGTATAGTATAGTATTGACATGCATAGAGCGTCGGTTTTCGCCATCTCAGCTCCGGGATCGCCTCCATCTGTCTTATTATATATTAATTTTGTTACTCGACACTTAATCTTTTAAAGGGAAGGAGTGAGAGGGGGGGGAGAGAAGGGGTAAGCTATATGATCAAAATATTTTTCAAATTACGTTGGCTCCTCCACTGACCAATACGATAACGGTGGATGGTGATCAGAAATCAAACGCTGACTCCGACGTGGCTAGACTATACCTTATATCTGGCAACCCATTTCATAAAGGTACCCTGACCTATCGGATCCGTTCACGTCCAAGAGAAAGCGAATTAAGTCATCACGCCATTTCCGAAATCGCTCCAACGCCCATTCCTCCGGACGAACTACTTTAATGAGTCTAGATGGGGAAGGTAATCGCATCCCATATCATGATACTAACGCGAAAAGTGTGTCGTGTAGGTTTCGCCTGATGAAGCTCAAACTCCAACGTGCTGTCAGACCTACACTCCACCTCAAAGAAGCTGCTGTAATTCCGCCAAGGGAGCGTTCCAGTTGGCTTACATCAGCTTCCCGGTCGACACAATTGGATAATGTGATAGAGCTACGGACTTATTCTCACGTAATAGCACGCCGTCCTCCCTCCACGTGGATTTTCACAGACGTCCAAAGTGCCTTCATCCTATACGCCCCAACTGCTGACCATGTTCCCGTTCATTACCAGTTGGCATCACAATTTTCATTCCACTTTCGCGCCCCTTAACTCAACACGGCCCCGTCAGAGGGAGTAGTCCTCCAGCGCCCCGTCGGTCCGATCCGTCCGCGTTGGCAACCCCTACCACGTGATAGCGTGAGAAAAAAAATCCTTCTGACTAGTCCGTATTTGTGGGATACGGATTTGCAGCGACACTATCAGACATTAACCAACTATGAAGTTTAATCGAGGGTTAAATTTGGGAATGAGGTAAGGCTTGAGGGTGGTAATATTGATCTTGTCGGGGAATCCTGAAAATTGACATGTTGGTTTGATATACATTTTAGAATGGATTAGTGGTAATTGTTAGTCGACAGATATCAGCAGCGCACGTTCTAGGTTAGACTGGTACACCTTAATTGGAAATGAAAATCACTTACCCGGCTCCTACCCGCTAAATAGCAAACATCCAGGTGGGATCTACACAACCGTTGCCTTGGGTGGAGCACCTGCATAACCACTAAATTAATTTTTGGATAGCTTCAATCTTATTTCCCTAATTTTGATTGTGTTACCCCACGCTATTCGCCGTAATGAATGCACTTCGATCTTCCCTCCCTAACCTAGTAATTATTGAAAATTTTTTCGTTGCAACACGGCTTCGATCGAGCCTAACACTCGCGATAACGAGATACTTAGGTATATAAATTTTCAATTTTAAATTTAATTTTAGTCCGAGACTTTATCAAAATCCCAACGAGAGATTCCTCCCTTTACCTTCCGAATCGATCACTTCTGACAATCATTCCCATTCCACCGTATGCTAAATCCCTTGTGTAAGGACGTCTCTTACATTGCACATTTATTCACCTTTCTTTTCCTTGGTTTAGTATAACTATCTCACTTTTCACCGATTATTTCAACCTCTTCGGTACTCGTTCTAATTGAAATGTCCCAGTACACATTATGTCAGCTATTTTTTTTGTCCTCCGTCCAAGACCGCTTCGATTTGATATCCTGTTTATTCCTCCGGCCAGTTTTACCTTAAGAACTATTACTCGATTTTCACGATTCCTCTCTGCAATTATGGGTGTTAACCCTAATGATACTGCCACACGCCTATCTTTTGTCTTTGTCTCTCCTCTCACCTCACATTAATCAGAGACTTCAAGCCCCTGTCACAACAAAACTGAACGTACTCGCTCATAATTCCTCTGTTAGTGGTTAACCCATTAATTTTAATGTATTTTCTTCTTCCATAAGCCATGGGTAAATTTTATTACTTTCGTGTATGATTATTACTGTCTAAATGGTGCAAAGCCATGTTTGAATTTTTTTCCAAAATTAACCCGCTCGAGTGTCAGAAATCGCACATCTTTCTCCCTCTTTTAACCTCAAGTAACAGACCTGTTACCACCAAACCTTGCTCCGTCCCAGTGATGCTACGCCTCAAAAAAAGGTTTTGAACCCCTAAAAATGTCAAGTGATTCAGCCTTGGATCCAGCTAGTGCGTTCACCTAATCATCTGGTGGGAATATTTCCAAGGTCGATGCCATATAAATCAAAGCCTAAACACACCCCCTCTCTTAAATATCTTTGTCCTGTCAGAAAGTCGCGCCCCTTTTTTCTATGTAATCATGATTGGGCAATTCAACCCTTCCGTCGCAACCCTAAAGGAAACCTCCCACCTTTGTATGCAGTTCCCTGTAATTCATATGTGTCTGTTCCGATAGATGTCTCTACTATGACGGTTTATATCATTTACCTCGGGAAAGACCTTGGTCCATCACAACATCCAAGACTATAGGACATAATCAATATATTTTAAAAGACAATATAAAATGTTGTTATCCAATAGGAATAGATTTCGAGATAATATGGTTATGTTTAAATTCATAAATAACTCTTCAGTAATGGAATCACAGAATTATTAATTATTAACAACGGACCCGTGGTCGAGGGTTCAAATTTCGGCGTGCGTTATAAATTTTATTTCATTAATTCATGTTATTTCGCAAATAATTCATTAAAAATATAATATAGTATTTTTGCGGCACGTTCCAGAGTGGAAGATACTCTTAGTGGAAGAAACTCAGTTGTTTAGTATGACTTTAGCCGTGTTTGGTGACCAGATCTGAATGGCCAGGTACTTCCACACCTACATCTTCCCCGTCTCCTTCACCTTCCCACTACCCACAGCCTCACAAAATACCTCAATTGGGGATGCCATAGTAACCTGGCTCCAGACGGTTGGGAGCAGTTGGTATTGTTACAGCTGTTTCTTCTCACGCGTCTTGTTTGAAAACGATAAATGACAAAGAAAATGCAATAACTATGACGTCACGTACGATCTCTCGCTGGGATTAGTATACACTGTTCATCATAATGATACAAACAGTAATTTGAGTTCGTAAAATAACAATCGAAATACGTCATTGCGCGTGTGAATAGGTAAATCATTTTAAAGAGACCCCCTCACTTGCAGTGTACTGGATGGATATGAAATGAATTTAATTTAATAATAATTTTGATTTTGTTAGAAAGCTGAAGAAACAAACAAAATAAAACAAAACATTGTCGGATTGAATCGCGAGTCTAAATTTAAACTGAATTGATGAACATCGCTATGCATCCAGTATCTTTGAGAATTCGCGGGGTAAGAGGGGACTATGGATGAATTTTAAAAGTAGCTTTTTTGAAACATTCGATACTATGGGTGTTTTTTTTAAATTTTGTTATAAGTATATTTTATTTAGTATATATATATATCTATATCTAATATATAATTAGATATATATATAATATATATATATACAGGGTGTCCGGAAACTCGTAGTACAAGCGGGAAACTGGTGAATCTACATCACATTTGGAGTCGATTTTGTAGTATATTTTTTTTTATTTGAGCTTTCGTTATCGAGTAAATCGAGTTTGAAGTTGATTTTTTTTTTTTTTTTTTAATCAAATTCTTATAAATTATTACTGAAGATCAAAGTACCCAACTAATTAAAACTATTTGAAAGTAAAACAAATGAAGAAACTCGGATTTGAAGCATTATTTTGAAATCACCCTTCATTTAACCCGGTGTAATCATAAAATATTTCTGCTCTGCAGGGTTAAAACATCTGTTATTCAACCCTAAACACCAGAAAAAACTTTAACCCTAAAATAGCCGAAAAAATTATTTTTTTTGGTTTTTTTTTTTTTTTTTTGAAAATGCTCAAATCAAAAAACTTTATGTTTTTTTGGGTTCCCCATGTGGTGTAGATTCTCCAGTTTCCCGCTTGTACTACGAGTTTCCGGACACCGTGTATATCTAATATATTCTTTTCTAAGACTACTATAATATTATTGGTGACCGGATAAATCACCACAATGATAATTCGTCACATATTTAAAAAGTTATATAAAGTCATGGAAAGTGATGAAACAAAAAATTTATTTTAGGTTAGGTTAGGTTAGGTTTAATTTTTTTTCATCGTTTCTAATGACTTTATTTCACTTTTTAAAGGTGTTGAATTGTCACTGTGTTGAGTTATCATGGAACCAATATTATTTACTACTTACATACAAAAATTTGGACTTCACAACATTGAGACATAATCCACGAAAAACTGCAAGACTTTTAGCTTCCTTAAAAATTACCGGAAGTTCATTGAACATTTTAAAACCTTTACAATAAATATTGTTTTGTGTTCCCGATAAATTTGTTTTAGGAAGCCTAAAATCGTTGCAGTTTTTCGTAGGATATAAATGAACTTTATGTACTATTAAAATTATTTCGTGTGCACAAATACATTTAAAGTGTCTTCTTTAAAATGGTTTGCTTGTACCTAAATGTGTACAAAATTAACCTTTTCAGTAATTTTTCTTCGTTTCTCCAAATCAAAAACATGTCGTGTACTATAAAATTGCACAAAAAAAACCTTCATGTACTAATTTCCAAGAAATTTTTTTTTTGAATAATCCTTTTTGTATACAGGTTGCCCAACGTTGTTCCTAATTAGGTAAACGAACGCGTTCCATTTTGGTCCATCATCCCTTAGTTTCATTTTGGTTCATTCCCCTAATCCTTTAGTTAATTTAACTATTTTTTTACTTTCCTTTTACTTAAACGGATTACATTTATCATTAACTACTCGAAGGCTAAGAAAAATAATATATTTTTTTTATTTTTTATTATCAATATAAAGTTTTTTTACAGGTTTTTTTTTCGAAGTCTGTCTCACTAGGATAAACCTGTGTCGAGACAGACGTATTTGATACATGAATTAATTTTTACATATTTTTTTATATATAAAATATTTCATTACATTAAATGACATTGTGAAAAAGATACAAAATAATAAATAATAATAATAAATGATAAATTTGTTAATCAGCATCTAGTTAGAGTACATACTTATGTAGGGATTTTTATAAAATTTTTGATCATGGATCTGTTTATTTATACCTACCTTACGAGACTAAGTTTGATAGTTCTTGTTCTCCGGTATTAAACGGCTACACCAAAACTTAACGCAATAAATCTACGTTAAAAGACACACTTCACCACAACGTAAGGCTTTCCTTAATTTAATTCTTCCAAAGAAGTCTACGACCTTTTTGTATTGCAGGATTTATTCTGTGATAATAATACATACCTTTTATGTAGGTGATTCAATTAAGTTCAAATTTTCTAGGTAGTGAAACCATGGTAAGACTGAAAGTAGTGTCTCTACACTACACATGGTACCTATCTATTCAGATCTAGTCATTAAACATTGCTAAATACATTTCAAGTTTTATTTCTCACTGGAACAATACTTAGAATACCGTTCACTTTGGGCCGAGGTGCAAATTAACCATTTAAAAAAATGAATTCAATAATTAATTTTGATTAATATATGAGTCCCGCACAAAAGTCCTACCAACAAACTACTACCAACCTTCTCAGGCCAGTAAGCCTATGGCAGAGTGTGGAAGAGGAAGGTGGGAAAGTATCAGGCTATTTAGATCTGGTCACCAAACACGGCTAAAGTCATTCATGCAACCTTTCGATTCTGAATGGTGTTCTTCACTAGGGCGATATTGAAAGTCTTAGAGTATCTGTGGCGAGTGGGAGGGCGGCGTGGAATTGATTTTTTCACAAAGTATTATTGATGAAATTTGCACACTTGACTTTAAACACAAAGGAAATTCACTGTCTACATGAGATTTCGAAAACCACATTCATCCCATCCTCTGAAACTACTTCTTGATGAAACTTAAGAGGAAAATGACCTTCTACACCAGATTGTCGTTTGTGCGGATGTGCCTTCCACTTTTTAAGTTTTTTTTTTTATTTCTACCTACCTTTACACTTTCTTTAAATAAACTTGGCCACGCAACCCTTAACTTTTATAGCGATTTTCTAACCTCGTCTCGGGGTGTAAAGGATTTTATTTTCCCTGTGAAAAATGCTAAAAATAGCCTTAATTCAATCAATTTGTTTATCCTTCGGCAGTATCCAACTTGCTTGTGAGATCACGTCATGTTTTTCTTTCCGTTATTCTGTCGTGTAAAAAATGAGTTCATAAATTCTCAGCCAGTCACCGTGGATCTACCCTAATGTTGACAAACAGAGTAGGGGCATGTTTCTATTGCTGAGTAGGTTTCTCTAAAGGTTGTGTTTTATACTGCTACCCAACCTACCCCTACCGGGGTGGGTGGGTGGCTTGTGAACTAAGGGTGATCTCTGTTTTGAGAGAAGCTGTACGAAGTTTTAATAGCGTGTTCATGTAAATTTGTTTTCACCATGACGTAAAAAGATTTTAATAGGATCTCAAATAAGCCGACACAATAATAAATAATAAATACATTGAGAAAAAGACAAGTTACAACCTAATTAACAATATTCTTTTGTGGGTAATAGAATGATAATAATTACAAAATCGTGGGATTCCTATGAATTCCTGCTATTTTCGGTCAATAAATGCAATAGTTATAGCTGGTTTCGGGTGATAAATGCAATAGTTATAGCTATTTTCATACAGATTTGTAATCAGAATACACCTTTTAAGTTTTTTTTAATCTTTGTGCCGACTTACGTCTGTACTGCAATTACTGACATAAAATAAAGGTACTGATATTAATTCAATTGTACTGAACTGAAAAATCTGAATATTGTCAATGTATGAAGTAGGTGTATATCTAGCATGAATTTTTTTCACTGTAAGGAATTCCACAAGGATTCCAACATGGACCACATTAAAAAGAAAACACGTAATTTTTGTGTGTAAAACACGCGTTTTTGACGGCCTCCGTCAGCCACCGTAATTGAAGGGCAAGGTTTTTGACTGGCGACTCGGAGGTCGCGGGTTCAAATCCCGGCGTGAGCAAGTAAATTTTATTTGATTAATTTGTGTTATTTCACAATTAATTAATTTAAAAATAATATCTAGTATACTTGCGGCACGTTCCAGAGTGGAGGATACTCTCAATATCTCCCTGGTGTAAGACCACCATTCAGAAATGAAATGTAGCTTTAAACGGATTTTTCCTTGTTTGGTAAATAGATCTAAACAGCCAGGTACGTCTCCTACCTTCCTCATCCCTACCTCCTTCCCCTCTTCATTACCTTCATCTTCACAACAAACCCCAATTGGCGATGTCATATTCTCACTGAGGGTTGGTGTGTAGATGGCCGGGAGCAATCCGGTACTCTTGTGCGGTATTAAAATTAAAAAAGAAAACGTAGTACATAATTGGATAGGCTACCTGGCTGATATTTGCCTTGTTTGGTAAATAGATCTGAACAGCCAGGTACGTCTCCTACCTTCCTCATCCCTACCTCTTTCCCCTCTTCATTACCTTCATCTTCACAACAAACCCCAATTGGCGATGCCATATCCTCACTGACGATTGGTCTCTAGATGGCCGGGAGCAATCCGGCAATCTTGTGTGGTATTAAAATTAAAAAAGATAACGTAGTACATAATTGGATAGGCTACCCGGCTGATATAAAGACAACTTTTTATTGCAAATTTGAAAGATTTCATGAAACCCGAAAAATAATGCAAGAAAATTCTAGAATGTTCCCAAACAACAAATCAATAACTTGTAAAAATATTAACACGAAATAGGAAGGGTTAAGGAAGGGTTTTTTATATTCTCTTCCAATTCTTTACACTTCCTTTGGGGGCAAATTGTTTTCACATGGAAATTGTGTGGGAACATCCCTTTCATAAAAGTAATATGCATTTTATGATAGGAAAGTTGTTTCAACGAACGATCGAGAAATTGCAAAGTTTTCGGTGGGAATGAAAATACTTGTTTTGTATTCGTGGTGCGCACTTATTGTTTTTGAAGAAGGCATAACAATCCAAAGATCATTTGGTGTCTATTCGCTTTAACTTTTTGTTACGAGTAAAAATGTTTTGTGAGACAGACTCGCAATTTGACATTTTGAATATACGTTTTCCAATAGTCAAAGTGTGGTAGAGCTAAGATACCAATTTTGTAACTAAATAAATGCTTTTTTTAATGTGAATACCATCCCAAATGCCCGGAATCAGTAAAACTGTGGCGTCTCCAAATAAATAATGTTGTGAAGCTGGAGGAAGGGAAGGAAGGAGATGGGTGGAGGAAGGTGAGGAAGTACCTGACTATTCATGGCTGGTCACCTAAACATGGCTTAAGTCATTTCAAAATATTGTTCGGATTCTGAATGGTGGTCAATGCTAAAAGTACCTACCATTAATCAAATATAAAATTTTATTCTTAACCTAAATCGCCAAAAAAATATCAACACAAAATCAGGATGACAATAATTGTATTGGGCTGAGAGACAAAAAATAAAAAGCTAGGTCAATTTTCACACCGAATCTTCAATCTAACGAAAATGATATTAGTTATTTCAATAAATGTAATATTTTGCAATATTCACCATATTACCTCCCTGAACTATTGTTCTCATTCTTGTCACTCATCAAGGAAGACAGCAAATGCATTTTGGAGGAAGTCTATAGCTATTGATCGCCATCAGTAGAAAAAAACAATTTCATTTAAATAATAAATTTATTTATTCACAAACAAAATTTAATCTTCAGGAATCCTTCCAGCGAATCTAATAAGTTCTACGCTCCTATCAGCTTGGCTTCCTGCATCCACCTCCTTCGCAGCATCCCTCATTTCGAGAGCCCTGATGTCGATCTCCATGGTATTGGTCTTGTCGTCCAAATCTGTGGTGATCTTGAGGCACATGTCCTCCAGGTTATTGTAGGTGGACCTAGAGGACAAATATTAAATAGTACAGTTATTGCTGTAACTCCGGGTTTGTCTCACAAACACTATAAAAATCCGGGGTCAATAAAACACTTGGACATTTATTTAGTGACAGATAACAATAAACTCGGATGACTTTATTAGCAGGTGGTAAGAATGATTCTGGGCTCGATCCTGGGTTTCAATCGTATATGGGTAACTTCTTAAACTACTATCTAGAATTTCATAGTTATCTTATGTCCATGGTGTTCCACATGTTCCATTGGAGCATAATAGCAATGACTTATTCCAAAGGGAAGTATAACTTGAACAGACACCGAGAGTTCTCTCTGGTGGTCAATAAGTCTCGATAATAAATTAAATTAGTTTCCCAAAACGAGAGTAAATTTACAAATATGTTTTTTATTGACATTTAATTAATTTTAAAAAGAAAGACAAACATTCCCGGGTTACGAATAACCTGACAATATTTGAAAATCTTCTACCAACACCACAGTAAGCTGAAAATGTTGCTTGTGTTGTGATGGAGGACTTGCCACCCGAGGAATTGAACACACTACGCCTGGGTGGGACCCAAACGCGATGTCAAATCGGCCACCGACCGGTCGTTACTTTGTGTTATTTTAAGTAACTAGCTCACATAAGTTATCTCCATTGAAACCTGGGTTATGTTGCTGGGCGAATTATACAGATTCCATAGGTAGAAGAATAGTGAAAAAAAACTTTCAAAACACCAAAAAACGAAACAAATTGTTTCACAACCCACTCGTGTAAAGACTTAGAACGGAAAATTTGAATTATTTCTCCCTTAGGCCAGCTTTTACAATAATTAAGATTAGCTGGGTAAATATTTTTTTCTCCAGAAGTCTTCTGGCGTCACGCTTGAACCTAGGCCTTCCTCATTTTTTCCAGATTTGCCAATCCTTGGCGGCTATTACCTATTGAAGCCTGCAGCCCCCTTCCAATCATCAGTTCATAGGTAAATCACCGATGAGAATTTCAGCCCTCCATACCATGTCCATCAATTAACTTTCAGGGTATCTAGCCCGGTAATAAGATACTGATTAAATCCGTCATCTTAAGTCAGTTAGAGATATTTGCACGGTCAACAACTGATTAGAAAAATTCCGATGGCCGATAGACAAATTTTAGCGCTGCCTCCATAGTATCAGATGAGCTTTGGCTAACTGGCAATATTCACGACTCTTTGAGTATATTGTTCGTTGTGCAAAATTACTCGTTTATTAACGAACGGAGTTGAAATAACGATGCTTTTAGAATTGAAAGAAGTCATATACGAGGTGAGTTAAATACGTTCGATCCAATGACGTTACATTGATTCGGGCTTGGAGAAACGAAAGTTGTTCAAATAGTAAGTTTTAGATAGACCTCATTATTAATCAACTCCCTTTTATAGTATCGAAAGGTATATGAAGACTACCAATGCAAATTTAAGTTAGTATTTCAATTTTTTTTTTTTTTTTATAGTTAATACCTCACAAGAGTCCCAACTGCTCCCGTCTGGAGCCAGTGAGACTATGGCATCCCCAATTGGGGATGTTGAGAGGCTGAAGGTAAGTGGGGAAGGGAAAGAGGAAGGTGGGGAAGTACCTGGCTATTCAGATCTAGTCACTAAACACGGCTAAAGCCATTTGGAGCAACGTTTCAATTCTGAATGGTGGTCTTACACCAGGGCGATACTGGTAGTATCTTCCACTCTGGAACGTGCCGCAAATATACTATATATTATTTTAATTAATTAATTGTGAAATAACACAAATTAATCAAATAAAATTTATTTGCGCACGCCGGGTTCGAACCCGCGACCTTCGGAATGGCAGTCCAATGCGTTACCACTGGACTATGCCGGCCGTCATGTTGAATATTGTAAATTCATTAATATTTTTATGTAGTCGTTTGATGTTCAGGGATATCAATTCATAGACCGATCCGCCAAAGTTGCCATCGTATTTATTTCGTGTTATAACGGTTCGTGTATCGACAACACAACCGGGCTCGGGGTAGTGATATAAATTTGTCGGAAGTTAAGTCTATCGATCCGATGTTGTTAAGTTATCAATTTGATCGTGATAGACCCGTACTAGTTATTAAGTTTAACTTACTTTGCCAAGTCGAATTTCTCTCTGAGAGTTTTTATAGTTTGTTTAATGTCCTGTACTTCCTTCTTCAGTCCCTGGTCAGTGGCATCAAGCGACAGTTCCGCTGCAGGTCGATAGCACCTGTTCTCCAGGCGAGTCTCAGCCAGCTTCTGGGCATTATTCTTAGCCAACATGGCAGCCCCTAAGGTGCTCATCTCTGCAACAAGTTTCGCCATGTTGTCTTCCATCTGTGATAAAAATAAACCAAATTACATTCAGATAGGTTCTCAAAATGTAAGCGCATACCGCACAAGAAACCCATCTGTCCGAAGCTAATGATAATATGGAATCCCCAATTGAGATGGGTTGTGATGTTTATGGGACTCAGTAGGAGGAGATGAAGGTTGGAGAGGAAGGTTAGAAAATATCTTGCTATTCAAATCTGGTAACTAAACAATTATAAAGCCATTTCAAGTACCGTTTCGATTCTAAATGAAGGCATTCACCAGGGAAATACTAACAGTCGCCCTGATAGTGGATTAGAAGCAAAGAAAATATAGCAGATCTTACCGTCACCATTTTCACATACAAGTTGGACTACGCTGGGCACGAAGCGCAGGCCAAACATTCCTTTTTGTTCTAGATTATTATCTAGTATCTAGTTATACAACTGATAATTCAAGGAAAGATTCACAGAAAATGAAGTAGGCCAAAACGCAGCATCTTAAAGCTTTGAAACCTATCATTGAAACTAGAGTTCTGCCCTTTAATTTGCTGCGTTAATATTGCCTTGATGATAGCCGAGCTGTGAAGAAGATCGCAAAAGAAGAACAATATAGGTAAGTAATTATGTTTATAATCCAGGTATTTCCACTAAATTCCTTAGTCCATAGTATTCTTCAAATGTCTCTTCTCCACTATCCTACCATCTTCACAGTGGTCACATTTGGCCACTGCATCACCGGAGATGGTTAGAAGGACCACACTTTCATCCCACTGCTCACTTTCTCTCATCGAACTGCCTGTAGCTTGCCAGAAACTGTGGATTCCGTCCGTGTGCTGTTCGCTGCCACAGAAACGTGATTGCAATTTATTTTATTTACATGCTAAATTTCTAAATTATTTTAACGGCTGACCTTTCCTTTCTGCCACTTCAGCTCTGTGTGTGCCCTCTTGGTGTCGTAGATCCTCTTTCTCAGCGAATAGTCCGTGGCATCGCATTGCGCCTTCATAGTATTTTTGGCCTTACCCCTGGCAAGAAACAGCTGTTCCCTGGCGCCTAAAGCTAGGCGCAGGCCCCTCTGGCCTTCAGCGAGAAAGTGCTTTTGATTTTCCAGCCATTGATCTTGGGATATGCAACTGGAAGTTTACATTAATAAAATACTGATTACTTCCATGAAATGCTAAAATATATTTTCTTGGTAGCACTCGTAGATGACAAATATTGTAGAAAAATATTTCGACGTTACCTTTTCAAAGAGAGATGGTTTTAAAAATCAACAAATAAAGACATTGTTACATTACCGGGAGCCACTTCAAACGGGTGTCCAACTTTAGAACATGATTGAGGTTTGACTTATGAGAACCGGTTGGTATTATTTTTTTATGAGTACCACTCTCCCAAAGCATGGGTCTCTCAAGCACCCAGGTACACTCCTTCCATTTCTCAACTACCCTTAAACGGTGCACCTTCAAGGTGACATAGCCCCGAAGGAAACCTCAGCGCCTTTCAGCGTATGCACATCGAAATCTGTAGTATTTTCAGTATCGTAAAATGTTGAATATCATGTTTTATTACGTATTGCATGTAATATGTATTGTACAGATCCATTAAAACAATAAATCTTTAACTATAATGATGGTACACAATCAGTTTTGTATTTTTTTTTTTTTTTTTGTAGTGAATACCTCACAAGAATCCCAACTGCTCCCGTCTGGAGCCAGTGAGACTATGGCATCCCCAATTGGGGGATGTTGTGAGGCTGAAGGTAAGTGGGGAAGGGAAAGAGGAAGGTGGGGAAGTACCTGGCTATTCAGATCTAGTCACTAAACACGGCTAAAGCCATTTGGAGCAACGTTTCAATTCTGAATGGTGGTCTTACACCAGGGCGATACTGGTAGTATCTTCCACTCTGGAACGTGCCGCAAATATACTATATATTATTTTAATTAATTAATTGTGAAATAACACAAATTAATCAAATAAAATTTATTTTCGCACGCCGGATTCGAACCCGCGACCTTCGGAATGGCAGTCCAATGCGTTACCACTGGACTATGCCGGCCGTCTAGTAACAACGAAGATTTAAAAATTAACCTTACTGTTTAGGATTTCTCAAAGGATTCGGTTTCGTTCCAATATTGGCACAGTCCTTATTCAGGGTCAATTGATCGTAATCTATGGCGACGGTTTCTGTTTTGTTGACTATGTCCAGAGTCAGGTCGAACTTCAGCTTTTCAAGGCTGTTGATCTTCTCCCAGGACATTTGGCAGTATTCCGCGAGCATTTTCTTGTTGGCATCTTCGACGCACAATTCCTGGATTTGGCAGAGTTTGAAAAATGTAAATAAAATGTATTTATTTTAAATATAAAATTGACAACACAATTGTCATCGTCATCGTCTTCGTTACTACAGTTATTAGAGATTTCTGGCCTCCCCTAGAAAACACGTTCACTTTTGAACTATCCACATCATCCGTCTGTGTCTATCTACAACATATCCTAAGATAAGTTGGGCATGTTGCTCGCCAAAACCAAGACTTGTCACTGGAAAAGTGGAAGGCAGGAGAAGAAGAGGAAGTTTACCATAAGTTTACCGATGAGCGAGTGATTAGTATCATAGGCTACTGGAACGACGGTGTCTATTACTCACTATTGCGCAACACCGCAAATAGTGGAGGAGACTTGTTTATCAAGGCAACTGTGGCTTATTCGTTCCTGATAAATACTGTCGAAAACGTAGCCACGACCTATTCTGTATACCGCAGGGTCGGACAGATGTCATTGCCCAACATGACAAGAGGTATGACCTTGCTAAATGCCCTACCAGCGGATATAGATGTGTTTAATATCACTATACCATGTTTAAAAAAATATATGTACATGTATTTTTAGTTATAATAAAATTGTACCATAATTGGACTTACCTGTATGTCGTACAATAAAAAAAAAATAATTAAAAAAAAGTGGTGCGGGGGTCATGACTTTGAGCAATGAGGTAACGGCGCAAGAAGAAGATCAAGAATGACAAAATACCTTCATTCATTCTTCACCTTCGTTCATTTCAAATTATCCAATTTGCCAGGGTTTCTAACCTTTTTAAGTTCTACCATGGCATCATCAATGGTCAGCTCAGTGGCTTTCCTTGCATCTCTGTTTGAGAGGCAGTCAGATGTGATGAAGATGAAAGTGTTTAAGGCTTCTAGTTCTCTCTCCGTGGTGGCTTTCTCATCCTTCAAAGATTCCAGTTCTCTGGTGACTTGCTCCAGCAGATCTTGGGATGTGGATCGCCACTCCAGTACTTCTTGAATCCTAAAAATAAATAGTAATATCAGAAAAATAATTAAACCATGACGCAGTTTGAAAAATGTCTTGAGGATGATATTTCAGTGAGGATTTTTATGTTTGCAGTGGAGTCATTAAGCTGGTGGCATTTTATTTGTGCGTGCAGAAAAAACTTAATGAAGTAATTTATGTCATCAAAAGCGTAGGTTCAAATTTCTCTGGAATATTCTTTAGGAAGTCTTGTAACAGGTGCTAAACGTGCTAATGCGAGGAATGCATTTGTACGCTTACTGTTTTCCGGTCAACTGTGGTTGCTATACGTACCTATAGTGAATGACAATTTTTAGATACATAGCTGAAAAAATGGTTAAATTATGTTTTAATGTGTGCCTCACTGGATGCTTTACCCGCTTGCCCACGTGCAACAATTTAAAAAAAAATCAACAAAAAGATAATAATGATAAAAAAATGAACAAAAATAAAATATAATTGATATGAAATAAAATAAAATAATAAAGTCGGTACATAATGAAAAAAAATTGGCAAATATTATGAGGTTCAGTTGTATATTATAATGAAGTGTGTATCACATATATTATGTATGTTTTATTACTTTACGTTATAAATTTCTTCAAAAGCAGTGAGGGAGATGGTAAAAGGTGCATTACGCTTTTATTTTAATTTAATTTAATAATAATACATGATAAATTAAACAGATATGGGAATATATTCGGTTTATGGGTGAAATTCCTAAAAATTAAAACTAGTTATTTTTATACTAACTTTGGGCCGGGGAATCCGAATCTGGAAGAATTAGGTGGCGGCAAGCAATATTAACTGAATTACACGACTTTAAAATTTCGACGCACAAACAATTTAACTGGCCATTTTGAACGCTTTCTGACAATAAAACTAGTTATCTTTATACATCTTTATACTAACTTTGGGCCGGGGAATCCGAATCCGAAAGAATTAGGTTGGGGCAAGCAATATAAACTGAAATACATGACTTAAAAATTTTAGATGCAAACAATATACAACGCAATGGTCGATGCGTTTTTTGGACAATAAATCCATAGAAAAATAACCAAAGATAAGCAAAATTAAAATATAAGATGCATTTTATATTTTAATTTTGCTAACATTATTTCAATTACGTAAGTATTTCAGTTTTCAAGTAGTTTAGCGGCTACGCTAGGTTTGTGTAACATGGTTTGTGATAGAAAAGAAAGTGCCCCCTTCGTAGCGCCTACTCGCGTCAAGGCAAGAAAACATCCCAGTTTTCAAGTAGTTTAGCGGCTACGCTAGGTTTGTGTAACATGGTTTGTGATAGAAAAGAAAGTGCCCCCTTCGTAGCGCCTACTCGCGTCAAGGCAGGAAAACATCCCAGTTTTCAAGTAGTTTAGCGGCTACGCTAGGTTTGTGTAACATGGTTTGTGATAGAAAAGAAAGTGCCCCCTTCGTAGCGCCTACTCGCGTCAAGGCAAGAAAACATCCCAGTTTCAAGTAGTTTAGCGGCTACGCTAGGTTTGTGTAACATGGTTTGTGATAGAAAAGAAAGTGCCCCCTTCGTAACGCCTACTCGCGTCAAGGCAAGAAAACATCCCAGTTTTCAAGTAGTTTAGCGGCTACGCTAGGTTTGTGTAACATGGTTTGTGATACAAAAGTGAATAAAATGTATCTGAATACTTTACGTAAATGAAATAATGTTAACAAAATTAAAATATAAAATGCATATTTTTTCGTCTCCCCCGACATAAAAACTTACCTTTCGTGATAATAAACCTAAATCTAACTGTTTGAATATGAAATATTACTGAAATTATAAACATGTTATTTTACGTTATTGATATTATCGCTTACTAGCAACACTTAATTTTATATATCTTTGGTTATTTTTCTATGGATTTATTGTCAAAAAAACGCATCGACCATTGCGTTATATATTGTTTGCATCTAAAATTTTTAAGTCATGTATTTCAGTTTATATTGCTTGCCCCAACCTAATTCTTTCGGATTCGGATTCCCCGGCCCAAAGTTAGTATAAAGATGTATAAAGATAACTAGTTTTATTGTCAGAAAGCGTTCAAAATGGCCAGTTAAATTGTTTGTGCGTCGAAATTTTAAAGTCGTGTAATTCAGTTAATATTGCTTGCCGCCACCTAATTCTTCCAGATTCGGATTCCCCGGCCCAAAGTTAGTATAAAAATAACTAGTTTTAATTTTTAGGAATTTCACCCATAAACCGAAGCTTACCCCAGATTTCGTATAAAGGTGTTCTTGCAAAGCTGCCACATGTATTAATTAAAAAGAGAAATAAACCTAGAAATTAAAATTTAATATTCACCTGTCTTTTAGCTGGCAATCATTCCTATACGTGTCATATTCCGTCTTAACTTTGGTCTCGTTCCTCAGGTTTCTGGAGGAGTGCCTGAATTCGAAGGCGAACTGCCTCTTCTTGTCTGCATCTCTCTGCATCACACCCAGACCTGCGATCCAATCTGAAAGCTCGACATGAGGACAGGGCTTCTCGAAAGTTACTACTGAGTCTGCCATTTTGGAATTTTATAAAAAAACAATTATGAAATGATTTTCCAAAAGTGCTACTATCGAAATGATCCGGAATGTAAAAGTCAGAATAAAATAAATGACTATTAATTATTGCCTAAGATAAATGATGAGGTTCTTCATTTGAATTTTTTGATTTTGTACCTACATAATAAAATGGAATGGACGAATATTTGTACCAGACGTAGACACTGGTTTATTTTGGAGTAAAAAATACTCTTGTTAATCTAGATGGGCTAAGTAAGAATCCAGAATGGCAGATACTCTCAGTAACGCCCTGCTGAAGGATCACCATTTGGAATCGCAATCTTGCTGCTCGAAATGACATTCGGTATTTTTGACGATCAGATCTGAATAGTCGGATACTTCTGAAACTTCCCCTACCCATCTCCTTCTTTTCTTCACTCCCTCCAGGCTCACAACTTAACCTAATAAGCTATAGTACCATCCACTATATAGTGCCACCTATCCCATAGTACCATAGTCCCAGTCTCAAAATCGCACACCCAATGTCCCATTGTCCATAGTCCCTTAGATCCATGGACTTAGGGACTATGCACAATGGACTAGACACATAGTCCCATTGTCCCATAGTCCATAGTCCCATAATACCATACTCATGTAAACCCATAGTCCCATTGTTCAATAATCCATAGTCCCATAATCCCATCGTTCCATTCTCCCAAAGTCCAGAATTGCATAGTTCCATGCCCCCATTGTCCCACAGTCCAATTCTCTCATAATCCCATTGGCCCATATTAGCCCCCAATAGTCCCATAGTCTCTGGTCCCATAATCTCTAGTCCCATAGTCTGTGGTCCCATAGTCCTGTAGTCCCTTAGTCCTGTGGTCTTATAGTCACATAGTGCGACACAGGCTTCGAGTATTTGGGAGTGTGGGGTGTTCACAAAAAGAAACCTTTAACTCTCTATCACCGTTCTATTAAAATTAGACTTGTAGAAGTAACTAGAATTGAACTGCCCGGTTTTAATGACGTTTTTAATCGAATCCTAAATACAAAAAAGGTATTTCCTCGTATAAGCCAAAGTTATTTGTAATGCTTAATAATGAAAGTGTTCGCCTTTGTAACGTCAATTAAGTTAGAAAAATGGTGTTGGGCAAACGATGTCATGTCCGACTAAACTAGATCTCACAAGTCCACAGAAAACATTGACAGATTTCCTTTTCGTAATGGGGGCTTTATTGTTCTGTATTCAAAATATTCACTGCGAGGAAGAAGGGATTTGTTGTAATCGGGGTGAAAAATAATAGGTTTGTATTTAGTTACATAGTTGTTGTAAATATTTTAAACTTTTGAATTTTAATTTTTTTAAATTCTGTGGTAGCTAATCCTCTCATGTTTTATAATGGTCATTGATGTACGTGTAAGCGTTTCATCTGAGTCTAGCACAGTGAAATCCATTATATTACAATATCAGATCGATAGGCATAACTGCTGCAGATTTTGTACCGATTTCTCAAGCACGGTCGCGCTGTTGATAAGTCAGACCGATATTGATAACGTAAAAAATCATAAATCGATATATCGCTAGCAATAATAATATAGATTTTCAAATAAAGTCAAGTTATTCATAAACCGGGAATGTTTGTCTTTCTTAAAAAAAAATTATAATTAGGGAGATGGGTACGGGTACCGCCGCCCCGGGAACCATTTATTAGATAATCAATACCTCCGCCATAGGTCACCCCTAGTGGTTCCTAGGGAGGAATGGATTCATACATCCGTCATTCCTGGACACTGACCCCCATATTCCTACCCAACCCTCATACCTTTTTCCTTACCAGAACTTCGTTTCCTGAAAAATCCCTCCACACAGTATCCTCAAATATGACATGACCCTGAGGGCAGTTATTTTTCTCTGACCCTCCTGTGTGAGATAATGTAAAAAAATCCCTGGATGTATTATCTTTGAATTGACATTCCGAAACATAAAACGTTACACACCATAGACTATGAATATTAGTAGACCTGCCCTAAGTGATTAAAAGCGTATTATTCCCCACTCCCCATACCGGTTCCATTGGAGCCGGCTGTGCTCGCGTATGGCCACAAGTGAATTTAGAAAACGTGACGTCATCATTCTTGTACGAACTATGGTCGAGGCATCATCGGTTCATTTTACGAAATAACACGGCAAAATGGTGACTTGTACTATGAAAACTTGTAAAAATAGATGTGAAAAAGAGAATAAACCCAATTGTCGTATTACATTCCATATATAAGCATTATTTTACTTTATTTTAAGCATATTCACATCGTATAATATGGATCAGTTGTAGAAACATAAATACTATCACATCGAGACACGTCTGGACGTGAAACACAAAGCTGGTTGGTTGCTGGGAAGTAAATTATGAACATTTATAAAAGTGTCTTAACTAAATACATAAACGAAATATTCGACTATGAAAATAGAAGAAATTTATTTTGCCGAATTCGGAATTCGCAAATTTGTTCATAACGTGGCGAGTAATTTGCGCTCCCATGTAAAAATGTCTATTCATTCAAAAGCAGATTTTACTTTTAAGAACTAAATGGTGATATTATAAGGCGAGATGCCTATATACTATCAGATTGATTTATTGACGAATCACAGTCAGCTTTACCCTCTTCGTTCTTCAACAGTTGATTTTACCCCTCATCCTTAATTTCTAGTCTATTAATATTCATATGTCTGTGTTACACACTTACGTAAAAACATTAATAAATTGGAAATGTTGAATTCAAATACTAATCTAAATATGTATTGGCATTCCGCATTTACTTTTTGGCAGAAAAAGGGATCTAATTAGTTAATGAGGTCTTTGTTCACAACTTGTTATGTGAACAAAAAATAGTTTCTACAAGCCTGAACCAATGTAGTGTCATTGGCCCGAACGAATTCAACTCACCGCGTATATGAATTCTTCGAATTCTAAATGCTTCAACTCCGTTCTTTAATAAGCCAGTAAATTTGCGAAACGAACGAAATTATATGAAAAAAAATGTGTATTTTCAGAAGAAACTTATCTGTTACTATGAAGGCCGCGCCAAAATTCGTCAATCGTCCATCGAAATATCAATCGTTGACCGTGCTCGCAAATATCGCTAACTGACCATTGATGACGAATTTCGTCAATATCTTACGTATTGTAAATATCAATATGCATTGGGTTTATCGATAGATCTCCTGAGGGCCAGTGTATATATGGTGTTTGTTCTGAGGCTGAAGGTAGTGGAGAGGGGAAAGAGACGGTGAAGAGAAAGGTGGGAGGAGGTTCCTGGCTATTAATATCTGGTCATCAAACACGGCTAAAGCCATTTTAAGAATCTATTTACCTGGGTGATACTGAAAGTGCCTCTCTTTCTGGAACGTGCCGCAAAATGCAGGTACTACAAAACATGTAATCTTTTATTTTTTGGAATAACTTAATGAGTGAAACCTCTAATTGTAATATTTTATTATTGAAGACAATGTTAGCGATTTTTAAACGAAAACTTAAAAGAGAGAAATCAGAAAAAGATACGGTCGCATCTAGGAGTTGAACCTAAGACTTTTGAAAACCCGGGGCGGTGCTCTACCAACTGAGCTAAGACCTTATTCCCTTGGGTCATATTTAACTGTATCATACTTTGATTAAGAACTACCAACATTATCTACATTTTATCATCTCATATTTTTATTGGCTGCTATCTTAACGTATGATTGCAAGATTCCACTCGAACTAAATGCAATCTAGGTACTGTCTTGGATAAATATATCCGATTTATAATTTAATGTGCGACATCTATTGACTTTACTGATAATGAGTAAACCCTCAAATTGTAACATTTTATTATTGAATACAGTGTTAGCAATTTTTTAAATTTTAGTAAAATTTGTTAGCGAAAATTGAAACAGAAAAAAATACGGTCGCATTTAGGACTTGAACATAGAACCAACGCCTTGCCGGGCGAAGAAGGGGACCCTATTCCCTTCGGTCATATTTAACTGTATCATACTTCGATTATGAACTACTTTATTGTACTACTCCGGATTCTTAGCCAAGTATCGTAAATACTAAACCACTGAGGCTGTCATTTGGGGTGAAGTACGAAGCATAAAATCAGTATAATTTTTTTAACTGAATCATACTCATAGGTGTGCAGTCATAAAAAGTAAACCAATTAACAATAAATTCATAGGAAGATAAGATATTTTGTGCAACCATTTGAAGTTGAAAATGATTTCAGGTATTTAAAATGCCACCTCCGGTAGCTGAAAATCTCAATATAAGAATTGAAATTCTATTTGACCCATTCGAGTTCTTTCTGGAAACACATCGACAGATAATAAAACTGGTGCACCCACGTCTCGTTTCAGAGAATAGTTGGAAGAGAATCCTCTCAGATTTAACGCCCAGCCATCTCCGTGAAGAATCCTAACAGATAAATTCTCATTTGTTTTATGTGAAACAACTTATATCAATGACGTTTACGCGCTCAGCCGAGCTCGGCAAGAAATTAGCGGGAAACTCCATTGACCGTGGGATGAAAGGCGCGTCGGTAAGTAGGGAACTGTTTTAACGGCTGAACTAAAAACTGTAATGCAGGTTTTACACGGGAAAGAAAAAAAAATCAACATAAAGTTGCAAAAACATTCACTTTCGTAAATAATGATAACAACATATAAACAGACACGTCTCAGAGTGGCTGATGCGAAAGACCTGAAATTTAAGTTCAAGACGTTGCTTGAAATGGCTTTACCCGAGCTTGGAGACCGGATCTGAATACCAAGACCTTCCCAATCTTCGTTTTCTAATATTTTCCCCCTCCTCCTTACCTTCAGTCGTAAGGCTTATTTATTTAATATCCAAGGTATTAAAATACAATAAACAATAATTGCACGTCATAATATACAAGCATAAGCAAACACTTATTTAATTTAATGAGGTTAATTGGATCAGGGCTGTCTATACTACCATTTTTCTTTTTTTTTCGAAAAAGTATTGTGAAAATTTATTCATTTAATGCATAACATTTAAAACATTTATTATTGTTACAAAAATACATAGTGAATGGCATAAGAACAAAATAGTTTTTTAGAATTTCAATTTGGTGTAGGAGTAAAAAGTAATATCAGTATATTACAGAAAGTGGTAACATTATAAAATATAAAAATGGTTCGAAATGAAGTTACTGCAATGTTTTGTTAATGATGTTACGCGTTCAGTTTTTTTAAATTAAATGTTATTTTTTATTTTATTTCTTGAATAATATCCAATTCAAATATTCTTAAGACTATTGTAAATATAATTGTTGTGCATTTGTTGTGTAGAAAATAGAGAAATTTTGATTTTACATTTATGTCTTAACTTTGAACATAAATATTTAATCGGACATAATTTTTCGATCTAAGTGTTTTTATAAATTTAATTCTTTCAACAAGTAATTTTTATATATGCCTACAATGGAAATACCGAATTTAAAATTAATGTGTCTTAGGAATTTAGGTTGAATTTTGACGATTGAATCTGAATATATTTTAAAATGGCGGTCCAGATCGAGGAATTATAATCGACTTGACTTCGAACTAAAGACGTTTACAATATTTTCAAGGTTGAAATATTCCTAAGGCCTCTGGAATTTGAAACCAAGAATTTTCGTTCCCTTATTATTAATAGCGTTTATGTGATAGGTATAAAGATTAATTTACGCTCGAAAAGCTCCGTGGTCGGATGTTTTCGACTAGCAAAATAAATTTAATTTTATTAATTTATGTTATTTCACAAATGAATCATTAAAAATATAAATAATGTATTTGCGCCACGTACCAGAGTGGAAGATACTTTCAGTATCACCCTGGTGTAATACCACAATTCAGAAATGAAATGTTGCTTGAATTGGCTTTGGTCGTGTTTGGTGATCAGATCTTAATAGCCAGCTACTTTTCCACCTTCCTCTTCCCCGTCTCCTTCACTCCACGATTCCTTCAGAATCACAACATACCCCAGTCGGTGGTTTCATATATATACTGGCTCCAGACGGTTGGGAGCAGTCTTGTGCAGTTTCACATTAAAAAATAAACGCGGAAGTCATTAATTTTTTCGACAGACTGTAAAAATTACCACAGTTGGCTATTTAAAAAAAGATCGAATATGAATAAAAATCAGTTGAGAATTTTTCGTTTCGTGTATTCTGACAGTGTAATAAAACTTAATAACTGTGAGATAGAGAAAGACGATTCATATCTCAAACAGTTTTTGAGTTTGAAAAAAAGATCATTGAATATTTGGTCCCTCTGTAAACTGTGCTTTAGAAAACGCAGGCTATAAATCTGTTCAAAGGGGATTCACTGGACTTTATTATATTGTAAACCATAAAACAATAGTATTAGACAAACAAGATATTTCACCCTACTTAAGGAGAGAAGTTCAAATGATTCATAACGGAAGGATTTTTTTAAAGACTGGAGACAAGTAGGAATAGTTATTTTTTTATGAAATCGCGCCATACAAATAACGCATAATTATTTGTATCAGCAAATTAATATCAATTTATGAAACTAAGTTTTAATGACTATATCAATTTTATTCGGGACATAACTTTTCAAATCATTAATATCAGATGTTTGAACATAATAATTAAATATATATTTTCTCATTTCAGCAAATAAATTATGAAACGCTTTACTTATCTGGTAGTTCCCCAAAAATGTATATCACTATTAGGTCAATTTATTTCTGTAATTAAGAAAAATATTTTTGGAATAACTTATTGAGTAAAACCTGAAATTGTAATATTTAATTATTGAAAATAAAAAAAATAAATCACCATAGAATTGCAAAAAATCAATAGATGTCGCACATAAAAAATGGATATAATTATCGAAGACACTATCTAGATTGCATTTAGTTAGAGTTGAATCTTTCGATAATAGATAAAAATAGCAGCCAATAAAAATGTGCAGCGCTCCGACAAGGCGAAGTTCAAATCCCAGATGCGACCGTATTTTTTCTGATTTTTCTGTTACAAATTTTCGTTTAAAAATCGCTAATACCATCAATTTTTTTTTTTAATATTCTTCGTCTCAAATTATTCAAAAGGTTTACAAGGTAATAAATGAACAAGCGATTCAATATTTTTCAGATCACCCAGTGATTGTCAACATCGTAAACCCAATCAGCTTGCATTTGTATTTTCCCACAAATTTTTCGGGTTTTTAGGTAACAGGAGGTTTCGGAAATTTTTGATTTTGAACAAGGTTATCCAGAAACCCTTGAATATATGGAAAATTTTTGTTGAAAGTTCTTATCTGTGTGAGAGATCGCTACGACTTCTGTTGTTGTATCTGAGGTGTCCCTCATAATATGATGTGCTTTGAGTTGTTTTAATTTCTTTTTTTTTCCTTATGAAAGCGCTTCGGTTTGTACGGTATTAAAGAAGGGGAACTACAGGGTTTTCCAATACGAGGTGCTATTTTGATATTCAATCTTAAAAGATCAATGGTTTCGTTGCTTGTGTGGCACGTAGCGCCGTTTTGTTGAAAGTAAACGTTGTCCACATCAATGTTATCCAATTCCGGCCATAAAAAATCATTAATCATCTCTCGATAGCGATCCATTCACCGTAACTCTTGATCAAGCCTCATTTTCGAAAAATTAAGGTCCAATAACTTCGCCGGACCATAAACCGCACCAAACAGTCACACGTTGAGGATAAAGAGACTTTTCAACAATAACTCTTGGGTTTTCCGAGCCTCAGATACGACAATTTTGCTTTTTGACGAAGCCGCCGAGGTGGGAATTGGCCTCATCACTCAAGATGATTTGCATTTGATTCACTCAAGTGAATTTTAATAATTTTAATGCGTTGTTGAAGCGTGTATCGTTCCATTTTTATTAATGGCGTAGTTTCTACTTGTCAAATGTCAAAAAATTACAGTTTCAAAAGTAACATCTACTGAAATAGCGGGTTATTCAAAATAACACCTCTTATTGGAAAACCCTGTATATCGCCTTCCGTTTTGCAGCGTTGTAAGGCGGAATAGGGTAGCGGCTGTAGGAAGGAATTTATTGAAGTGGGTCTTGCAGGAGGTTCGGATTATATGAAGGAGGAAAACAGGTGCCTGTAGCTCGTTACCATAAGCGAGTCGACATACACAAAAACGTGTCGCAAAAACGGCCCGTTCTCACGAAGCCGACACAAACTACTGCGAACGGGTACTTTGCTGATGGTTGCACAAGTTATACATAGTATGATATAGTCGTGTTCAACTGCACGGAATATAGTTACAAGATGGCTATAGTAACATACCTCAATAATATTATAACTAAGCATAGCATCATACTATGTATTTTAATTGTTTGTAAAAACCTGTATAGGCGTGAAATATATTTAAATAAATATTTATTCCAATAATTTTTTTTAACATAAACTTATATTTACAAGACAAATGAAACTATCTTTATAAACTTAAATTTGAAAAGCATAAATTTATTTATTTATTAAACGCCATAAAAGGCTTTTACAATAATGTGATACATGAGATTATAAGTACACAGTGGTACATAGGCGAATATTAGTATTACATTTAAGAACACAACAATATGTATACAAAACGACATTGAATGTGATACAGCTGAATTTTTCTTAAGGCATAGAATGCTACAATAATAGAAAACACTTCATTTAAACAGGATAAAAATATACAGAAAAGGTGACTTGCCAACAGATACAATCTAGCAAAATATTATAGTAGTAGCGCAAATAGTAGTGAGTTTATTGTTACAATCAAATTTATCTCCACTTGGCCACTATGGCCGGAGTGTATGGCAATGATACAATGACAAATTATTATAAATAATAATTACTAGCCTGAAACATAAATATAAATTTTTTTTTAAATCAGAGAAAAACTAAATGCCACCGACGGGAAATGCTGCTTCTGATTGCTGGTCAGGTGCACTAAGTCACTGTGCCAAGTCGGCTTATTTTTAACCGTCAACTAATTCAATTAATTCTAGTATTTTATTCAACAATAATGGCTTATTGATTTTTTAATTGTGTTTGTTCCGGAATGCTGCTACTTCCTTAGAGCGGACTTTACCCGAAGAAGAATATTATGAGGTGATTTTGTTATTGGTATAACAGACACAAGCCTACCGAACAGCTAATATCTGATAATGAATGAATGGTAAAGACGTAATAGCATGTCTGTTCTTCTAATTACTTCGACTGAGCTTAGATGATGATGTGATTGTGTGTGAGGTGTTGACGGGGGGGCAATAGGGGAGTGGTGGGGGGGTAATGTTTTCTTTTGACGTTACACGCCACTAATTAATTAAATCCACAGTCTATGACGGGATTACCTACGAGCCAGTGGCGTACAACGAACAAATCGTATAAAAAATCACAAATTTGAAAATCCCAAAAAGCATTTAAAACTTACATGCCTGCATAAGGATAACTCAACATAAAAAAGAGTAATACAAAGTCATGAAAAACTAGCTTACATAGGTTACATTGGGTTAAGTTCATAGGAGAGTTTTTTTTCATCACTCTAAGACGGGTTGTTTCACAGAATTTAATTTATCAGTATTGGCCAGTTGTTTCACAAAACTGAAATAATAACAGAACTTGAATAAAACCTTTACATAACTTTAAAATCAACTTTGAAATTTTATGAATTGTTCAAATTCTGTAAAACAACCCGTCCTTAATGACTTTACATCACTTTTGAAAAGTGTGTTAATTGCCATTGTCCTGAGTTGCAATGGAACTGTTTTATATGCCAAACAAGACAATTTTGAGTTTTTTCTCTATTGGTACGGGAGCAGAGAACACATATTCATAACGAAATTGCATCTCTAACTGGAAATTAGCATTTTGGTAGACCATTGCGGGTTCAAATCAAAATAATATTGATGAATTTGAATTTAATTGGAGTAAGCAGGTATTGATGGGAATGATTGCCTGTTTAATGAAATTTTTACGTTTAATATAAGTTTTGGTCCTACCCTCCATATTGCAATAAAATAGATGCTTGATATTTAATTAATTATCTATTTAATCCTTTCATTTATTATATGACACCATAACAGGAACAAAAATGCATACCTAAATGTAAAATAAAAATCGATAGTAAAACAGGGTGAAGATGTTCTATTTTTGAGGTGTTATGCAGTGTTGCGCTTTCTCCTTCTTTAGTCAATATTTCGAACAGCGTTACATGACAAAATACCTCGAAAATAAATCACGGTAAAACTTTTAGCCCTGAAAATCTCAAATCATCATATCAATGAAAATAAAACTTGTCTGTTTTTGCCGGTATGTCAATTTGTTGATCACTTTTAACTAATCGATATATATATATATTAAGATTTCGGTGACATATTTACATAAGTTAGTGAGAAAAAGACAGTCAAAATGAGAATGGGCAATTACTAGTTGCGTGCAATCGTATTCTAATTCACCACATAGAATATGTATGGTTCCACGCGCAGCTATTGTCAGATTGATTTAAAAAATGTAATTTAATTAAGATTCGCTTGGGGCAGGTCCCAGGTAATGGGAGACTAATAAGGCTGCTTTAATCTCCACACCTCGGGGGTCTCGGAGCCCTGGGGCTGGGGGGAACGCTAAGGGTGGGCCGCAATAACCTCACTTCACACGTATCTCCTGAATACCGTACTGTATAACTCTATAAGGGTGGGGGGTTTAACATTTAATCAAAGAGCTGGATTGTCTTTACTTTTCTTGTAGCCAGAATACAAATAAAAGCAATTATGACTGGTATTATTTTTTCTAAATTTAACACTAAATCTCAACTTCTATTTCTAAATCTAACGATGGTATACGCAGTAGTGAACACGCGATTTTCACATATTGTAATTATTGTTGCACAATGTTTATGGCGGCCTCTAAACATCATATCACTCAACATTTTCTGTGACGCTAAAGAATTATTTATTGTATTTTATCACACTGATTTGATGACAAGAAGTTAACAATATTATTTGATGTTTTATTAAGTGCGTTGATTTCACAGAAACGGAAACATACGTTTAGTGACCAGATCTGAATAGCTAGGTACATCCCCACCTTCCTATCTCCCATCTCCTTCCTCTTCCCATTGCCATCTGTCTCACAATTACCTCAATTGGGGATGCCATAGAGTTACTGGCTTCAGACTTTTGGAGCAGTTAGAACTCCTGTGCGGTAATAACATTAAAAAACACATCTTTTCCGACAGTGGCTTCATTGTTCGCTGAGCGTCACCCAACCATCGGGAATATAGTTTTTCTACGTTTACGTAGAGTAGTGGAGATCTTATGATATAAATTTCAACAATTTTCGATACATTTAAATAAATAGATATAACGAAATGTGTCAAAGAGGAGAACACGGGATAAAAGCAATTATCGAAATTATTTAATAAAATAAGTTGCAAGTATTTATCAAATTTTATTAAGGGGAATATCACAAATTAAAACATAGAAACATCCGCAAGCGATAAAATATTATTGTAATACTACCTCAGACCCCTGAAAAATCAGAATTATTTTTTAAATAAAAGTTTAAAAAAAAATTGATTTTAAATTTTTAAAAATAAAAATACAAGAATCGAACCCTGGACAACTGCATGGAAGGTAACTGTCCTGAACACTACACCACAAACTATTAAAATTAATTTGGGAATGCTGCGTACTCACAGATGTCAACTGTTTATTTATTGCCACACACGTTACTTAACTTATCGTATGTCGATCAAGTTTTGTGGTCTATTTTTAAATCTAAGATTTTCAGCATTATCTCAACAGAAATATTTTCTTTGCAATCATAACCACCCCTTCAACACCTCCTCCTACCGCCGCCCACCCCGTGGCGGTTTTCACTGTCATCCCATATTTATTCTCCAATACGTCATGTTCCAACCCCTCTGTCTATTTAATCCCTTTGTCCAGCTTCGGATAAAGCCTGAAAAAGGAAGATTATTACGTTTCCAAAATAATGGTCAGTAAAAAATATTTAGATTAAATAAATTATTATTTTGAATATTTGTGAATTTTTAGGAATTTTCATGATTTTTTTTGTTCGGGAGGGATATAGGGTTAAAGTTATAACAAAGCACCGTAACAATGAATTTTAATAAATTAAGGATGATTGTTTGTGTTGGACATACCAGTTCAGGGGCTCTAACGGTCGGGGTATTTTGAAGAAATTTACGGGCACCTGTTTTTAATTTTATTTTTTTGTTTGAAATAAAGACAGGTGAACTATATTACCACCCGCTAATCGATAGATCTATGGTCGACTTTGGCCTGGCAGGCCTAGACAATCAATCTTTCCGTTTGGTTTATTTAGTTATTTCTGATGAACGTATTACTAAATTTTCAAATGTTTCTCGAGGGATCCCTCGGGAAGTTACTAATTCACCGTCTAGAAAAAATCTGTTGGTTGCCGTTAATTTTATAGTTGAAAAACGGTTTTAAAATTTTCGAACCGTTTTACATAAAATATTTTCATTATAGGGTCCTGTTTTGATTAATCTTACATATAAATAACTTACTTCCGCAGGGATCCCTCTAAAAACATTTGATTCGGTCAACCGCTAAAATGGTTTGTCAGTTACATTGAAAATAGAAAAAAATACTTAAATACAGCGGTGATAAATTAGATATCAGGTATGGAGTACCGCAGGGCAGCGTATTGGGTCTCATATTATTTCTAATCTACATTAATAGTCTATCTGAGATAAACCTAGGAAAAATAGAGTACATAGTAATCAGTTATGCAGACGACACAATGATGTTGTTCAAGGCACAATCATGAGACAAGAACTTCATAAACACAGAAAGAGAGATAAGTGAAAAATAAAAATGGCTTGAAAATAATTTACTAACAATCAACATTTCTAAAGCAAAATACTAAACTTTCGGCAAAATAAATAGCTAGTCAACCAAATAACCGTCCACAACTACATCTTCAACCCTGTATATAACACATACTGTGCTTGTGACAAAATTGAAATGCAGATAATATTACATATCTCGGATTAACTGTTGACCATAAACTAAAATGTGATCTCCATGACAATTTACTCATAAGAAAATTCCGGAAACTGTCATAAACCTTCACAACAATATGAAAAACGTTGTTATTAAATCAACTAAAAAAATTTTTTTTGCACACTTTCAAAGTAATTCTAAGGCACGAAACGCCACTTGCTGTCGCTTCGTTCTTTTCCAATAATTCGAGGCTCGGCTCGCAAATACAGCATAACATATGGTATACCGGTATGTGGAGAAGCAGCAGATGCTTACCTCAAGCCTCTAAAAATAAACATTAATTATAATCATGTTTAAAAAGTCTTGCCAACATCCAACAGAACAGCTAACTATGAAAAACAAATTACTAGACGTTAATAAACTATTAATTAAGAAAATCATCAAAGAATTTCAAGTACCCTATATTAAATCAACTTTTGCAAAAAAAATATTAATCTTACCTGGTATCACTTAAATTCAACAATTTCTTAACACAAACAAAAACTTACATCACCCCAAATAATCTGAATTGATTTTTCAAAATATTTTTAATGTGGTTGACCGGAAAAAACGAACAGACATTCGAATCATTCACATTTCATTCAATTTCTAACAAAATTACATACTGTTACAATATAATAGAATAATATATATAGTGTAGGTACTTATTGCTTGTTTGCATCGTGTTATTTATCATGTAATTACTGTATTTATAACTTGTTTATGTTAATAATTTATTATTTGTTAATTACCCTCCTCAAAATAGAATTTGTCTAATGAGGCGGGTAAAGAAAACTATGTAATAAAAAAAAACAAAACAAAATTAAATTAATAAATAGTTCTGGGTTGCCGGCACTGAAACTGAAAGAAAACTTTGAGTTTATGATTTCCAAAAGGGACAGCTAATATCACAATTAGGAAACAAGAGAATTAGAGTACCATGAAAAGAAACAAAGACAAACATCAATTCATTATTTTAAATGAATCGTCTCAATCAAAGATATTAGAAGAACGAGATGTGCTATGCGCAGTTCGTACTGAGTGGAATTGTTTTGCCGAGTGTCGCCGGTTTTGTTCACCAATACTACTGCACACCTTCGCTTGCGCTAAGGTATCCGCACTAATACATAGAACAGATTTCTGTGCGTACACGTCCCGATACCGTTCAAAGTACCCTAATTAGGTAGTACTCCGGCTACGGTCCGGCGGCCAACATAGCATATCTCGTTCTTCTAATATCTTTGGTCTCAATTGATATTTTTTAGATACAGCATTTACCAAAGCTAAAACTATTCGCATTTTCATCTAATTTTATCAACTTTTGAGTTTTATTATATTGCTAATAGATGCACACAATACGATTTTAATAAATACTTTACGAGCTTTCACAACATTTAATCAAAACCAAGTCAAAGGACTTTTCATGAAACTTTGCCTTACGTTCGAAAAGAACGTGGAAGTTAGTACGAACCAAGGTAAAAACCTATCAGGAAACTCACCGCAAGCCCCCGTCCTTTGGTGAACTACTAAATATAGCCTGAAAACGATGTGATTCTATTGCATAACCTAGTAGTGAATTATAAAAAATTGTATTATATTAAGTATGGTGTTCTTTGTTTTAGACAGATATATACATACGGTAACCGGATAAATTATCACAATGATAATTCATCACATCTTTAAAAAGTTATATAAAGTCATGAAAAGTGATGAAACAAAATTTTTATTAACTGGGTTATGTAGGTTAGGTTAGGTAAGGTTAAAAAAAAATTTTTTTCATCGTTTCTACTGACTTTATATCATTTTATAAAAGTGTGTTGAATTGTCACTGTGTTGAGTTATCATGGAACCATACAAACATATTTTGATAATATTAGTATCTGAATGCCTGTACAGCAAGGATTGTTGTAGACGGAAGTGGCGCCCTCTATTATTTTAAAAAAGAACCGTTGAAGTTTTCAAACAGCATCGCCGATAATTTTTTTTCTTTCAAAACTTGGATTATATAATTATTTTCCGATCATTTTTCCGCACACAACATTTTAGATTTTTTCAGAAAAATAAAAATTTATCAAAATGGAAATTTTTTAATCTTAACATAATAACTAATAGATAAAATTTCTTATAAATTTTTCTGACCAATTTTCAAGGCCAAAACTTTTTGATATTTCAATGTTTCCCGATGTACTTTTAAAAATAATATTAGCTAAAACATTCGTTTTTAAAAAAAATAAAAAATCGTTTTCAGCTACAACAACATCAATAATGTAATTTTTTGTAGTACTAGCATTGTAGTACACCCAAAAATCACGAGCAGCCACTGCTTATGAGGGAAAAACTAGATTTGTATATAAAAAACGAACAAAGTTATAACACATACATATATTACGTAGGCATTCATAATTGGTTTAAAGTTAGTTAGAAAAATGAATACACCATTGTTATTAACAAAAATTTTCACCCATTCTAATAATTGCTGTTGTACGTACAAACGGGAAAAACTACCATCAGGTACTAGATAGGGCGAAGCCTATCAAAAAGCCGCATGCATGGCCTAGCATCCAGAAACCCGTTGAAGAAGATTTTTATGTTCTGTAATATATTATTTTATCAGAACTAAAAAAGTACAAGAGCACAGATACTTTCAGTATTCTTTCATATCTGGTGAAAGACCAAAATTATTCAGAATCAAAACTTTTCATTTCTTTTTTATGCAGGTAACAATATTATAATGTGATTTTAAAATCAGGTCTTTCTCAATCTCCATTTCCTTCTACTGCACAACCTTCCCTATTTATTTGACAACTAAAGCCTCTGTCGTTGATCCCCCTATGTTGTTCGATATGTTTGGCGACTTGGCAGGGGTGAACGGGTTAATGGGGTGCGGTTTGTTAAGAACTTCTGCCTTCTGCTCACCTGCTGCGTTTCGGGCCGGATCGGGAGAGGCCGGCGGAGGGAGACCCTATGGCCTATCCAGCCAGAATGTCTAGTTGGAGAGGCCCCAGATTCCTACCCACCCCTCGTACCTTTTCCATCCCAGAACTTCTTCTCCTACCTTTCCCTAAAAAGACTCTCCACAGAGCAATCCCAAAGATGATAAAGGTCCTCAGGGAAATTACTTTTCTCACACCCTCCTGTGTAGATCTAACATAATTACTTTTTAATTTGGAATCCCGTGAACCTTAAGACGTAATCAATTCATAAACAAATGTAATCATTCGATGAGGAAAAAAACCAGTTGTTTAATTTGTCCTGAAATACAGCAGTTGGGTAGCTACACTCGTCACTAATACTTTTATCTGATTCGGTAATCCAGCCCTTTATTTAACGATCACGATTTAACTGCAATTGTTAAACTGAACTCACTGTTGGCAATTAAGAGCCAAATAAACGGTTGTTAGGTAAATACACGGCCTCAAATATAAAATAATCCCACCAATCATTTAATTAGCATGTTTCCCGGTGCACCTAATCCCTTGAACATGCAAAACAAAACAGGGCAGAAGTTGTTTGCATCATTTAATCCAGTGTGTTTCAATCTTAGTTGACTCACCGCCCCCTTTTCAAATAAACATTAAAACAAAAATAGTTCAAAACCATTTTCACTTCTTCTATCGTATGGTGGGGAGTCAGGGGGGCGAGTCAGTCTAGGGCCTCGGGTGTAGCCCTGTAGAGTGTGGACCTCATCAATCCCGCCGGCAAACGTAGGTACTAGATCACGTGTTTGGTGGTCTGTAACGCACCGCATTCACACATCGACGACTTTATGGGCTTACTCATGCATCATGTGGGTATAGCGGCTGTGGAAGGACCTCATCATATTGATAGCGGAACAGAGTTTACGAGGCATTGAGAATAAAGTCTGTCTTTCAGTGGTGTAGTGTACGAGATTGGCATTTCTCGCGTCAGCCGATTTTCACCAAAGTTTTATCGGGAAGAGCCTCTCTCTTTCCGTCCAGAAGGGTTTGTGAGAGAAAAGAAATACCATCTATTAAGACGTACCGACTGGAGAGTCGATCAGTTGTTTACATTTCCTTAAATCTTTTTTGCTCTTCACGATTCCTCACAAATTTAATTCGTTTGCTGAATACTTCATAATAATTTTACTGGAGTTCGCGGGTTCAAATCCCGGCGTGCGCAAGTAAATTTTATTCGATTAATTTATCTTATTTCACAATTTACTCATATAAAAGACTATGTAGTATATTTGCAGCACGTTGGAAGATACTCTCAGAATCACCCTGGTGTCAGACCACCATTTAGAACTTTGCTTGAAATGGCTTTGACCGAATTTAGTGATCTGAATAGCCAGGTACTTCCCCACCTTCCTCCTCCAAATCTACTTCCTTTCTCTACTACATGATAAAAATGAAAATACGTACAGAAGTTAATAATAACATCAAATATTAAATCTTACGAAGTTTGAGTTGGAGAACGTATTAAACACACGAAAACCATAAATAAATATACATAAAATTTAAACCTTCCCACGGGATAAAACATGTGTGAACTAATTATTGAAATTTAGGTTTATTCTACAGTATGGTAGCTTTTTGCTCTTTATAATATTTTGATAAATATACCAATATTCGTATAATTTTGGGCAAAAAAACTTTTTTTTATATAATAGTGGCATATATGAATTAAAATGTGACCAGGCCGATTGCAACGCTACTTATATCGGACAGATGGGAAGGGTTTTCTCAACTAGATTCAAAGAACATATAAGATGTTATAATAATAAGAGCACATTTTCAAAATTCGCAGAACACCTCTTAGGACGGGTTGTTTCGGAGAATTTGAACAATTCATCGAATTTCAACGTTCATTTCCGGGTTCTGTGAAAGTTCTATTCAGGTTCTGTTATTATATCATTTTAGGCTAGTAGTTTGACAAAACTGAAATTAAAACAGAACTTGAAAAAATCTCTCACAGAACTAGAAAATGAACGTTGAAATTCGATGAATTGTTCAAATTCTCCGAAACAACTCGTCCTTAGTAAATCACGTAAATCAAGTAAAATCACGTCCCGCTTGACAACAATGAACTTAAACCCTTGCACATAGAAAGAAAGGGCATTAGATTAAATTTACTTGAACAATTAGAAATCAATAAAAGAACCAATGACCCTAATATAACATTAATTAATAAAGTAAGGAAAATTATTTATTCCCCGCTTCTAAGTATGTTCACAAAACCTAAACAATATAACACATTTAAATAAATTAATAACTGCTACATCATTATTGAACAATTAAGAAAACATTAATGTGGGGAAAACAGACTTCAAAATACCCCTACAGAATATGAAATCTATTGTCACAATTATTTTTATCAGTAAATTGGTTTAACCGGTAATAAATCAGTTTAAATTTGGGAGGGGGTAAAATAAAATCATATTAATAAGTCGTCTAAACGTGGATAAACCACAGTTTGAAAATGGCCTTGAAAGCCGAAACAGCTGTAACAATAACAAAAACCAAAAAATACTTGCAGAACTTAATAATTATATTATTAAATTTGATTTTAATTAAATTAAAAAAAAATTAAATGGAGTTCTACGAATCAAACACAAAAACAATAAATAAAAAACTATTACATTCGAAAAAAAATTTCAAATGTGATTTTTACGGACGATTCCTTAACGGTTGGAGTCAGTGGGCCATGTCATTATTTTATTTCAAGCCCGACTGGGCTTTTACGTGTTTATTTTTCTTACACTTTTCTAGCACATGTAAATGAGCTCAAAATTAATAAAAAAATATAAAAAATACTTCATTTGAAAATGGTGTGAGTCTTAAAAGAGTGTGCGAAAAAGAAGAAAGGCTTGGATCTAGGTACCTGGCTATTCAGATCTCGCCATTACTGACCCCTCACATACAAGATGCTACAGCTCCATACATTTTTTTTCACTCATATATTATCTACTTTTTTAATTGTTGTTATTTACATTTTTTGCTTTTGTTGTGTGTCACCTACTCAATTTATTAAAAACCAACCACCCCATATACCGGAAAAAATCATATTATTTTTTTACTATCCATATTGAAGAGATTTCAGGCAACACCTTTGAAGCAATACCCTATTAATATATGTATTTATTTATTTAATTAATTACATTATTTGTATTTCGCCTTTCAATCTTTAACAGTGATTCCACACATAAATTTATACACTTAATAAACTTCCCCAAACGAGAGTTTTGCGCGACAGCGTTGTTTTTACACCACTGACTATGTGATGTTAGATAATCCTAGACTTACACCGTTACTTTTTTTCAAGATCTCCTCACCGCAAACAAGTCGCGATGTTATTTGGAAGGGCAAAAGAAATATTAAGAGATACTTAATTTGTCAATAGAATGTTAATCTACTGAAAACCATTTAATAAAGCTTTGAAAACTTGGGTTTTATATTAATAATATGTTTTGATTTTTATATTTTAATTATATTTATAAAATTTCACGTGTCAGTTCCACTAATAATGTGTTGTACTAAATTTCCACTGAAACTCATGAAATCTGATTGTACCTGTTGTACCGTCAACCAAACGAGCTTCAAGCAATCTACGTTAACGTGTACGTAAAGATTTCGTCGGGAGCAAAAAGCGTGTTCACATCCGGTGGAGGGAGGCTGTGGCGGAGGTATAAAAAGCCAGCATCCCTCAGAGCTTTCACAGTTGACCTGCGGCTTCAGTTCTAGAGACACCCAAGAAGCCTTCATTTCATCCCCGAAAACCTTGCGAATTTTGTAAAAGTTTTAAGTTTAATTTTTGTTGAGCTGAAATTTTTAAACCAGCTAAGATGATGTTTGTAAATATTGTGCTTTTGGGTCTGGTAGCTGCAACAGTTCAAGGAGCAGGTGAGATTTTTTTAAATAATAATATATCTACATTAATTTAATTTATTTGTGTTCGTATATTGCATGTTTTACATAATTTTTCTCCATTACCTCCAATAGACGAAAAACTATTTCATTAGTCTAATTTTTAAATTTCAATTTGTTTCTGTATACACAATTTTTTGTAAGTGTTAGTCATAGTCAATTCTTTCTCAAAGAGCAATTATCTCATAGCGGCTTTAAAATGCTAAATTAACTAAAATACTACTAAAGTACTTGTAAAATTTAATTATGTAATATGTTCAATAAGTGATAGGAGAAAGGAAATATCTTCTTTTAATAATGATTGTTCGTAATTTTTTTAAAACCTTTTTTCGTTCTTTGATGTTTCCTTTACATCGCGTTCATATTATTATCACAGTTAAATATGTATTGCTGTTAATATTATAAAATTACATATATATTCGTGATTATAGTGATTTAAAAAAGATTGATTTTATGATGTTTGCTTATATTTATTTATTTACATTTACATTCATCTATTGATGTCAAAACATTTTATGTCAAATTTGATCCGCAATTAATCATAACCACATTCATATGTCTATATGTGTAAAATATATTATATTATGTTCTCATTTTCAAAATCACAATATCAAACACGATCACAAAGTCAAACAAATTTTAAAAACAACTCACAACTCAAAATTTAAAAAAAAACGGGAAAGAACCATTCAAATTCAAATGCAATTGTTGAAATTTTATCCATTCGACAAATGCAAATTAATCAGAATCCCGAAGGATTTTATTCCCAGTATGAAAACTTTCCCATACCTTTCATACTGATTGAATTAAATAGTTTTTTAAAACACATATATAATAACTGAAGAACTAATCAGTTGAATCAATAGGTTTTAAATATTTCTGGGACATTTTATTTCAATGTTAAACAAAGTATGATTAACTATTAAAACCATTTCACCATTTTTTGTTGTTTGTTTTTGGGGTGTTATGCCGTGTTGCGCTAACTCCTTCTTTAGCCGACGTTTCGGACGGCGTTGCAGTGTCCATCATCAGGGCAGATCCGGTAGATCCGAAGATGTGACTACGATAGATAGATAGTATGAGATAGATCTACCGGATCTGCCCTGATGATGGACACTGCAACGCTGTCCGAAACGTCGGCTAAAGAAGGAGTTAGCGCAACACGGCATAACACCCCAAAAACAAACAACAAAAATGCTTTTGGCCGTGAGAATCTAAAAACTTACCATTTCACCATTGTTCATGTTTCCATTCATGCCGTATCACGCAGCTGTAAGCAGTAATGATGATGGTAAGTTCTTTCAATCATATCGCACTTATTTATGCATCACACTTGTAATTATTTTCTATAAAAATAAATTTAGAATAACGAACATTGTATGAATTATAGGAATATTTGAATTCCCCATATTAACATCATTAAAAACTGATAATGTTGTTTGTACGATGATGGAGAACTTAAGATTGTGGAAGATTGAACTATCGAAGCCTGGGTGCGAAGCCGACGCGACGCTTTGAACCCCTCGGCAACATACCAGAGAAAAATATTCACTCAATATGTATGAACCGCCGCCCGAGAACCATTTATTGGGAAAACAACACCTCAGCCATAGGTCACCCCAAGTAGATAGGTACGTTTGGTGACTTAGCAGAGGTACCTGGGTTCATGGGGTGAAGTTTGTCTAGACCTTGGCGGGTGATACACCTGGAAATACTTGTTGAAAGAGTCCTTTTGACCTCTCCAGCAGGACTCTTTCAACCCATCACTTTTCACCGTAGTGGGATTCATACGTCCGTCACTTGTGGACATACTGGCCATCAGACTCCTATCCGACCATCATTCCCTTTTATTTCCTAGAACTTCCTCTCCTTTCTTTATTTAAAAGAACCCTCCACAAAGCATCCCCAAAAATGAAATAGGTGTGGAGTTAATGTTAAAAAAAACAAAGGCGCTGAGCTGCTCGTTACTGCCGCTGCCGTTTTTTGATGGCCTCATTGTGATATACGTATTTAAATTTGAGTCGGTGAGAAATGTCGGGGGTTCAAATCCCGCACAAGACTTATAAAGCTAAAAGGTTAAAATATATAAATGTGGATAAAGCAAGAAGTACATCTCCCCACATATGTACATTCCTTCATTGGTAATTAGTGTGTATTAATAGATTTTTGATAATTGAGTTAATAACAATATTTAAGAATTAGTTTAATTCTTTCGCTATCACTTATAGAGCAACAAATAAAACCTCTTATTAACGTAAGTTAATTAATTAGTATTTTTTTTATAAAACTAGTAATTTATTTTCTTGATAAGAGATTTATCAAAGTTTAAAAATATTATCCACCCAAAAACCATGGCTGCTTTTAAAAGCGTTAAGGTAAAAGATTGTATGATGAAAGTTGGGAAATAGCTATAATAGTTGTGGCTCATGTTTGACTTTAATTTTTTCAACAATTAAAGTCAAACATGATAATTTAAAGAGAACGTACGCATTCAAATGTTTAAAAAAAATTGTACATGTTGTAGGTATAAAGTCAATATTTTTTCACAGTCCTCCTTACCAGGGTTTCCTGTTTGAGGCGGCCTTTAGTTTTTAAACTTTGTATTTAGTTTCAAGTTGTCTTTATATCGTCTTCATAATGTTTGTAAGTTGAATATCACTTTGTTCTCTCAGCCATGTTTTTACTTTTGTTTTAAATATATTAATTTCAGTTATTTTTTGTTTGATTTCGTAGAGCATTGTATAATTTCGTAGAATAGAATTTAATATTAGGTAGAAACTATTTCTAGTACAAAGATACTTAACAGTTTCTGTAATCCATTTTTTTATTATTCCGTGCTGTCACAAAAAAAATATGATATATGTTGATTATTGGATTTCACCTTATATTAAAATAGATTTGGTATGTGTTTAAAGAATCAATTTTCATTTATTTTGATGTTCACAAGTGTAGTGAACCTCAAAATAATAACTAGGCACGTAGTTGTCATAGATTTCGACATTTGATACAATTTAAAAGCATATCATTCTAGTATGTAGTTATTAGGTAGTATTTTTTTTTTCTTATTAAATACGTGAAATATATTTTTGATTTATATTTTTTTACATTAATCCATATAGCAGGCAATGAGGAAAATAATTTCCCTCATGGGCTATGTCATCTTTGGGGATGTTGTGTGGAGGGTCTTTATGGAGAGGAAAAAGTGAATATATGAACTGAGAACATTTCCATATGATGCCTGTGCTCTAAAGGTTTCAATATATGAAACAAACCGCCCGTTTGAAAAAGAGTTTTTTTTCAAGTATTTTGGGAATATGGAACAAACTGTTTTTTTACTGTTTGGGAAATTTCTAAGCACCTTCACGTATGATTGAAATTACATTTTAGTTGCATTGAGTTAAATTCCGGGATAGGCTGTGCTAAATTTCTTGAAGCCATAACTTACTGTATGATTGTTTTTGCGGCTTCAAAAAAAACAGTTTTCAACAATGATCAATATATTTTTACATATACTCTCAATTTTTTAAAATCACAATCGTATTTAATAATTTTGTTCCTTTCACTGAGAGCTCCTTTGTAACGTCTCATTCTATTACACGCATCGTTTGTGAAACAGAAAGAGAAGTTAGAAAAGAGCTATCAGCGGTACGGCTTTAACAGTTAAATTCTAGAAATAACACTCAAAAGGGCACCCAAAGTAAATTTAATTCGAAAAAAAATTGTTTCAGTTTTCACAAAGTAACATTTCTCCATTTCAACTTTCAAAACCAACAATACCAACTTTCACGCAGTAATATAAAATTCTAGACATGTCCACTTTATACTTATTCGACAATAGAGCAAGAGATGATTTTCCACCATATATTCAGATTTTTTCCTTTCGAACTTTAAACTCTAGAATTGAAAAACTTCAATCCATTTTGCCGGGAGATTTTTATTGTTCCCAATAGGCCGCGGAAACTTTTACATACAAATAGGTATCTGAAAGTTTTTCAATACGTAGAGGTGGAAATATTGCAGTACAATTTTCAGGTAAATTGACAACACAAATATTTTCACATGATATCGAATGATAGTCTACCTTTTATATCACCTGCGAGGGTAACATATTCCGAAATTGAATAACAACAATGTTTTGCAATTTATGTACGATATCGTACTCATATATTTACGGACGGAGAGCAATAATATGAAAATAAAAACGATGGAACCCAAACTATATACTAGTTTTTGAAGAAAACAAAGGGAATAGAGATCCTGCCACATGGTTTGTGACTAATACTTCTACTTTTCTGTATTTCATTATAACCTTACACTGCACTTTTCATAATAATTTATTTACTTTATTCGCACCAGCTTTTCAACACTCATTTTCATTTACAACGTCAGTGTCTATATATTACTGGTATACAGGTGTCCGAGGGTAAAGTGAACTAACTTCAGGAAGTCATTCGACATGATGGTGGAAGTTTAAAAAAAGATTTATTTCGATATTCCACTATTTTTTCCCATGCAAAACTATTTTTTCATTTTCCATAGATTTTTTTTCCATGAAAACAATTAAACTTTTTAACCTGAAACTTTTTAATATACCTCCGGACACCTTTAGGTGAGTTTTTACAAAAACGGCGGTATGCAAATCTTCCAAATTTTATTATTAGGATTTGCGGCATTTGGTGACTGGAAAAAATTTCAAAAAATTTTTTGAGGATAGTATTTTTAATTCTGAATTTGAAATATGAGATCGAAAAAAACCAGGTCACAGTGGCCAAGTGGTTAGAAGCATTGTCCCGGTAACACAGAAATCCTGGTTTTGATTTCCAGTTGCCACCGTTTCATTTAAAAAAAAATTGTGTCTCATTTTTTTCAGATTTATTAGTAATATCTTATCTTACAGTTATATTAATTAACTATTATTTAAGGGAAATCTGCAACTCATAAAAGTAGCACGCCATTATTTTACGTCATTGTTAATGAATAAGATGAAAGAAGATTTGAAAATGAATGGAAATTGAAAAATAAAATTATCGTGTTTCTTGAAAAAGCCTATAATAAGGGGTGTGTTTGTTTCTTTGATGTTACAGCGGTCCAGTCCAGCTATAAGGCTCGCAGGGGAGGCACTGTAGGGCTGTTCCCTTTCCCAAGGGTAGGCAGAGCGCAGTTCGGAAAGAGCTGGCAAGTTGTTCCTGAAGAATTCTCAGGTAAATATATTTTTAAACAAATTTCACCAAACCTACATGAAACGAAACATTCTTTCAATCTTTCGAATTTTTCCATAAAGAATTATTCACATTAGCTGTATCGAGGGTACAGTTGGATACGTCGAATATTTTTTTATTATTGAGTAATATTTTGATTTTTAAAAGGTGTATTTTGATGCGACAGCAAAATTTAAAAACGGAAACTATTTGAAATAGCGCTAAAGATAAATTTTCTTAAAGCTAAGCTTAATGCTAAATCACTATTTCGATAAATCTTTAAAACGAATTGGTGTACATTATGAATACCAAAAATTTGCTTTAGATAAATTGAAGGTTTTCCTATCGTTTCGCTTGAGTAGAATACAAATAAAAAAATTAAAAATTACCCAATTAAAAAATGTAAATGTAAACTACTAAAAAAAATATTTTTTCAATAAAAATGTATGAACGTGTAAAGGAAACAACTTTTAAAAATACGATATTATAGCTAAGATTATCTGTGACAGTTTCATTTGGTTAACTTTTTTGCTTTCTAATAAAATTATTTACAAAATTAATAAAAAACAATTTTGTGCTTGAAATCGAACGTTTTTAGATTTCGTTTGTCAAGCGATTGTAATGCCTATTACCTACGATATAAGGTATACAAGAATATTCACATTTTTGGCTTGTAGCCTCCTCTTAAGAAGTTAGATATCACTCTTCATTGACTGAGCGTAGCCATGTCCTATTTGAATTTAGTCGGTCTATAAATTTATCTGTACCTAAACAGTAGACCTCGCATCCAAACGAGTATGTCCTATATTTCTCATATCTAATAATCAAAGCCAAAATTTCCTTCGGAATCATAAGATTTGTAAGTAGGTACATTAATACCTACCCACTAGATTATATACCGTATGTGTATATATTTTTTTTTAATTCAAAAAAGGAATTACACAATTTGGCCAAAGAAACAAAATCATTTTCTCCTTGACAATTCCATTTTCAAAATATAGCTTATCAAATAAAGCTTTGTTTATCAAGTTTAAAGCATCCAAAATGAAGTAAAAATAACACGTCTTCCCCTAAGACACCCTTTCTACCTGTTTTCTACCCCCCAACCTATCAATCTGTTACTTGCATATTATACGGTATTTTTACACAAGGCTTATACTATGGGTGATTTATTTCCGCGAAGCCATTATCAGTAGTTTTAACAATCTACATTTGCCTTTTCATTACGTCAGTTAACATGGACAATATTAAGTTGATTGAAAGATTACAATCTGTATGGATGAAATACGTGGATCCCACAATTTTAATAATTAAATGATTGAAGTCATCATTGAAACAACATTAATATATAATCATCAATCATATTTATGTACGTATTTGGAAAAAATGCGAGTAAAATTTTACGTACCACTGAGCTATATGCCAACCTTCAGACCCGCTAATTTTCTCCACCATTAATATAAAGAAACTTTTGTAAGATTCCTTTGAGCTATTTAGTTTGAACCTAGAGGTGATGGGTTTGAAACTTGACTTGTAAACAGAGATGTGCTTTATTTCAAATAAATCCATTTCAAATGGATATGCAAAATGCAAAATGGGTATTTTCCATTTTGCATTTTAAATTTTTTTCTAAAAACCATTTTGCATTTTAAATGATTCTCTCAGTGCATTTTCCATTTTAAATGCTTTTTTGCAACATTCTTCCTACTATTTCCACTCATCTTTTTTTCATAAGCCCCAAATATCAGTCGGTCCTCAACCTCGCTATGAGAGATAATTTACATTTGTCAAGTTGCTCCCTAGTAGGAGCCCTGGCAATTGAATGATACCATTACAAAAAATACCGAACATGGGACCATGACGCTGTAATATTAAATGAAAAGCGGCGCTATACAAATTGTCCAAATATTATTATTAGATAGTAGTTTCTATGTTTTTACGTTGGCAACATTAGTCCCGCGCAATTTTTTTGTGGTTTCATAATCTGTAGTCGTGGTGTTTTTAGATTTACCATCATGTAATATGTTTGTTCTACATTGATGTCCATTATTAAATACAAAATTGTTTAAAAATTCTATAATTATTTTAATTGTTTGACCGGAGAAACCATTTTGCATTTTCAATGCATTTTGAAAATAGGTATTTTGCATTTGAAATGCTTTTCTAAAAACCTTTTTGCATTTTGCATTTTCAAATGGAAAAGTTTTGACCCATTTCTATTTTGCATTTCAAATGGTTTTGGTTACCCATTTTGCACATCTCTGCTTGTAAATAATAATATCACTTGCACCCGTTTCGAGAGTGGAAAGTCATTTAACATTGCTCTGAAAGACCACCATTTAAAATCCAAATAATTGTTATAAATATAAATCATAAGATTTTCAAGTAGGTATTCACATACCTACCAACTTAAATTTAAACATTATTTATATATATTTAAAAAATGCAAGAATAATACAATTTGTTCAAACTAATCTCACTATCTCAATGAAAATTCTTTTTTCAAACATTCTTCTGGCAGGTAGGAAAATTGAAAAAAATAGAAATTAGCTAATTAGAAAATCCAAATAAATACTACGATTTTGCATTTGAAAAAAGAACCATCGAAGAGGTCAAAAAATGTTGAAACGGAAACGGTACAACAAATTTGCAAACGCACGAAAATTCAAACCGGTCGTGTTAAAACAGAACTTCGTTCTCAGTCATTAAAAATAAATTACAAATATTTTTTAAATGCTACAATGGTGTTAGTAAAAAGTATTTTTTCTGCTTAGCAATTTGTAAAAATTTTTTCAATATTATTTTATACTGTTTTTATATGTGTTTGACAACTCCTGAACCTGTCAAAACTCCTACAAGCCTGTGATGAAAAATGAGAAAATTAAAAGAAATTGTCATTAATAGCGGTTCTGTTATAGAAATAAAAGCTTAATTAATCTAAACGACTTTGTACTGTGCCAACAATCACATTGGTCATTAAGGTAGTAGTATTAGAAAATACACAATACATTAAAGCCTTATTTGTATGGTGTTGTGACGCAATGTATTAACGGGTGAGGATTAAAAATAGCTACAATAATTTATTTTATTACCAATTAGATACACAGTAGTTCACGGTTGTATAAAATTTAGCTTATTTCCAGGACAGGTGGATATTTCTTTCAATCAGTTCCATGATTGAAAGAAATATCTACTTAATTTAACCTAACCTACTTAACCCAGTTAATAAAGTTTCTGTTCATCACTTTCCATGGCTTTATATAACTTTTTAAAGATGTGATGAATTATCATTTTGATTATATATCCGGTCACCCTTTCAGTCAGTCCATTTAAAATAAATATTATGTTCACCTGAGTAAAAAATAGGGGTAATCATTTTATAGATTTATGAATTAATGCTTATAAATAGGGCAGGGGAAAGTGGTAGGAAAGGAATGAAAGTGGTGGAAATGAAACTTTTGGTAAGATATACATATACAACCCTTTTGACACCAACCAAAGTGGTAGATACTTTCAGTATCTCCCTGGTGAAAGACGGACATTCAGAATCTAAATTTTGTTTGATATGGATTTATCCATTTTTGGTGACCAGATCTGAATAGGCAGGTATATCCCAAACTTCCTCGTTCACTAGTCATTCCTTTCCCAACTCTCTTCAGCTTCTCCTAAATTACCCCAATTGGAGATGCCAGATGCAGTGGCATATGATAGAGAGTACATCATTATGACACCTCGTCCCGGAGACATGTAATTGTACTGTAAAATTGTGTGAATGATTTACAAGAGTGATAGGTCAGAGAGGAGCCCATTTTGACGAAATTAATAAATATTTTTTTGACGTTAAGTTTTCAACAGCTTCCATAAAACGACGTTTAAAAATTAAACCCTTATTACGATATGCTTTGAGATTTCCTTTTCGTAACTATCTACACATGATGATGAGCAGTGCATCTCTACCTGAAACGTTTACTAAAAGAGGATGAAGCACAACACTACGTAACACGGGGATATGCCAGTGCACAATCACGATAATTATTTTCTTTCCACCAGAACTCCACTCCGATACCAAGCGCCAAGGACTCATCCCCTTCCCTCGTGTTGGTCGTTCCATGTCCCTGGAGCCACAGGTCGGTCAAGGCACCAGATGGGGGGCCAACGGAGACGCCGGCGGCGGTATGTGGTTCGGCCCCAGGCTCGGCAGGCTGTCCAAGAGGAACGGTCTCAACGGACTAAACGGACTGAGCGAGTATGCTCCCTGGACCATGATTGCTTTGAGAGGTAAGGAAAGCAGAGATCCTACGAGATCATTTGGACAATGATCCCACAAAATGTTAAAAGTGTCAATATTTTTTACCCCTCGGGTATTTTTGTATACTGAGACGAACTCACAAAAGTCGTCATTTCCTTTTGTTATACTGTGAATTGTAAGATTTAAGCAGTGTTTGAATAAGGCAATACTTCGCTTTGCATTTTCATCTAAAAGTTAACCATACACTTACAAATAATTATTATCATATATTTTCCGAAATTTCATCGACCATAAAATTTTGCATTTTTGCAAAAGATTTGTAAAAGTTTGTGAATTTTTTATTAATTATTTTTTATGTGAAACAAAAAAAAGAAACTGGCAATCACTTTTCTAATACGTTCGTCTGATTAAATGTATTTTGAATTTTTGTATAAAGTGGTATTTCTATAGTTAACATGAAAAACAATCGGCAAACGACAAAAAATCGCAAAATATTTCTTCTATTTTTGAAATCAGAATTTTAAAATTTTTAATTACACTTGTCCATTTGTAATTACAAAATTGAAAATTATTTTTTATCTGCTTCCAAAAAATTTATTTAATTTTAGTATTCATCCAAAAACAGAGAATCTATATTTTTTATTTAATACATACATTTTTTTTTCATTTTTACAAGAATATGTATATTTATATATATGTATAATAGATATTGATTATATTCTTAGATTTGTATATATGTTTAATAGATATTGATTATATTCTTCACTAGATCTTGTGTTGAGGCTGACTAGGTTTTGGAAGTTTTCTGCGACTTCTATGTTTCGATTTCATGTTTTGGTTAAGGTTTTCCAGAAACTTCTACGACGATGTTTTAAATATGCTAGTAAGTTCTTTATCCGGTAGCTCTTTAAGCCAAGATTTAATGTCCTTAATGTATTTATTTTTTGTTTTGAATTGTTTGATACTAAGTGGGAGTTTGTTTTATACCTTTACTGCTAAACATTCAGAGCTTCATTGTCCAAACGTAGAGTTAAACTTTGGTGTATTTAGTATCTCTGTTTGTTTGGCTCTGGTTTTATGAGTATGTAAAGTGTTTGCAAATATTTGAAAATTAATGTTATCCAGGACTATTTCTAAATAAACCCGAAATCTCAAAATACATGAGGGGCTGATTAAAAAGTTTCCCAATGTTGATAATGTTGATGAAACAGTACATGATACTTTGCCATATCTCTCAATAATGTCAAAACCTGATGACTCGTCTTTTTATTTCAGTCTAAAAATAAACCGACTAAGAGTCTAACCGACTAATTTTATAATACAACTCCCCATAGAATTCCGATGCCCTGCTTCGAAAGCCTCAATGCAAGTTTCCTACAATATAAAAAGTACTCGACCAAATCGCACAATGTAATATTTGTTAATTTATCGGTGAGTCTGAAAAGCATCGCGTCACGAGATATAGAGAATAACTTAACAACCCAACTCGGTGTAAATTTGTTACGAGATAATGTTGTTATTTTTTTTCTTAAACAATATTTTTGGTTTCGGCGTTAATTTTAAAATTCCTGACTAAATAATACATAGTCGATTATGATAAGCCTTCTGGTACTCAGCTTTTCATATAGACCGTCCTAAAATACCTCCAGTTTATTAGATTATTGGCAACTCGTACGCATTTGAAGCAAGATGTTATGTTTAGGTCATCAGCCCATCTCAAGTGATGTGGACGAGAGAACTTCTATTTATATATTTTTTGAATTTTCTCTGCAGAAATGACTTCCCAGCGCGACTTCACTCCTCGTCTTGGAAGGGAATCTGAAGAAGCTGATGACATTGATCTTGACCAGGACCCCAACGAGCAAGATATTGCGAGAACGGTCTAAACAAAAAGATCAACTCTTAATCCTAGACCAGCAACCGACCTGGACATATCTATGCAAACCCAAACGCTTCGCTTAAGAATCCTCAATAAGCCGATTATAAACAATAATATTAAAACAGTATGTAATTAATTCAATCACTTCTGACTTTGACCTTGGCCACATATAAATATTAAAACATCAATTTTACGAATGCCAATAAAATCCAAAAATAAATTGTCAAGCGCTTAAGAATCCATTAGGCAAAGCAATTATTTTAGTTAAAATTACAATATTAAATATTCAACTTATTTTTTATGATTCGAAAGAGTCGTACGCTTTCTAGCAATTGGAAATAAAATCAAATTAATAACAATAAGCTGTACCAAAAGATAATAATAAAATATACCTTTGTTTAATAATTTATAAAAGTTTTTACATCATTTTTGAAATAAAATTGTATCGATTGCTTTGTTGTTTTGGCATGCTTATATAAATTCATAAATATTCATTTGCATGCACCAGATAGTCAAAATTTACGAAGAAAGAGTTTAGTTTAAGAAAAATGTATATAAATATTGTTATTAACTTATTATGACTTTATGCTAATGTCTAGTTTTCTTTGGCTGGGTTGAAAACCTTTGCGATTTGTATTCACTAATAATATGATTCGCAAAATAAAAAACTAGATTTTGGTATAAAGATTTACAATTTAATCTTAGCATATTGAATTAATTGTGTACTTAGAATACTGAATAAAGATCTAATTTATGCATGAGAGTTTTTATTTTCATTAAAATTATTAATGTTATTACTTCAGCCACATGGTATAATTGTATGGGGTTGAAATATTCCCCGTGTTTAGCCTGAAGCCTTAACTACAGAATACATGATATTTTTCCCATTGTTTTCTTTCTTATAATCCGTAAGTAGATATTTCCATGCTGGAAAAGGTAAACAAAATAAATAGAAATTATATGGTTAGAAAATACATATTATGTGTCTAATAATATCTTTTTTTTGGAGTAGGCTTTCCCACTCCAGTTTTCTGATTTTGATGGCTGATCTGAAGTTGAATTCTCATTTGCGAACAAAATTTTAATTAATTTTTCGAAGAATAGTTCTTCTGAAGGAAGGTTTTTATTTTGACATGATATAATTACTTTGTTTGGTTTTGGCGAATGGTAGCAGAACTCGGGGACGCCCGAGAAAGACATGGCACGATCAAGTGAATCAGATACTTGAGCCGGGCCATGTCAAGAGTCAGAATAATAGAAGAGTTTGAATAAGACGATGTATGAATGTGAATGAGGCAAGAAGTGTGTGCCAATACCGAGTTGTTTGGAGGTACATCCTCTCTGCCTACCCCTGCAGGGAAATGGTTAGTTAGTTAGTTACTTTATTTACACCACTTTATTAGAAATAAAATCTACTTGTTTCGAAAACAATGTTCTCTTCATTGGGATGAGTTGTGTAATATAGTTTAACATTGGTAGAGGGCAAGAGAGTGGGGAGGTGGAGGGAGCAACCCAAATCGGCAGAAGCATTAACGAAGGAGAGGAAGGGGTTGGGAGTGGTGGGATTTAATTGGGAAATAATATGTTCGTTTATAAACTGCTCTTTCATTGATGGCGCTAATTTAATTATTTTAAGAAAAAACACTTTTAAAGTTATACTTTAAAATATTAAGATGAATAATTGTTTGTTTACGCATGTTTATACAAGAAAAACAAGAACATTGCATTTAATTTTTGTTTTTATTATTATTATTTGAATGCCATTAGAGTCCCAACCGCCTGAGCCAGTGAGACTAAGGGCCCGTTCCCACTTCCGTTTTCAAATCGGAGGCGTGTCCCGTTTTAAAAACGGATGGCCAATGGCCCTGTTCACACTACCGTTTTAAAAACGGACCATACTCTACGAAAAAAAATAATTGTCGATTCAACAAAAACATGTTATTTGCTCATTCTTCAGTAATGGTGCGCAATGAACGACGATGAAGCTCTTGTTGTCATGTTGTACTTATTAAAAAGAAGGAAAAAAGTGAAAAGAAAATTTTGGGTACACCCAATCATAGCCGAATGATTTTCTGTAGGAATTTTCCAAGTGTTAATTGGTGAGTTGAGAAGTGATGAACTAAAGTTCTTTAATTATTTTAGAATAATAATGATTGGATTATTTATATAGCGCCGTTTTCACCATGAAAAATCACCTCAAGGGCGCTTAATGGCTTAAGAGAATGTCTATCACTTCCTTTAACCATCTACTGAAATGAGTTTCAGAGAACTTAACATATCAAAATACAAAATTGAGAAAGTGCATTTGTCCTGAAGAAAGGCTATCGATATTTTAAAGTAAGAAAACAATAACAACTCAAATATTTTTTATTATGTGTTTATTAAAATAATAAGCTCTTCCGTGCATCTCATTAAAGCTTTAACATTTAAAAAAAGTAAACTTAAAAAAATAAAAATAAAAATTTTGATGTACAAAAGTTGTGTACACCAAGTGTTTTGTTTTTATTTAGTTAAAGATAAAATATTACCATACTCTTTCTTCGACCAGTGGTATTAAATTTTCGGGATTTATTTCCTTATCCATTATTGTAGTTTTGATTTATTTACTTAACAAAATAACCAAATACAAGCACGCAGCGTGCCTGCTTCCTTGCGACAGGGAGCGGGTGGGGAGGGGTCGGGGTTTGGCGGGGACTCTGCCGGAACGACTGGACGACAAGTGTGAACAGCTCCATACAACACTATGAGCGAGCGTGTTCCGACACGATTTGAAAACGGACGCGCTGCGTAGGCGAGCCATCCGACAAAAAATGTCGGATCCGTTTTCAAATCGTGTCGGACAAGTGTGAACAGCTCCATACATCCACTACAGCCACTAGGGCATCCGTTTTTAAAACGGGACCCGCCTCCGATTTGAAAACGGAAGTGGGAACGGGCCCTAAGGGCCAGGGCCCGTTCCCACTTCCGTTTTCAAATCGGAGGCGGGTCCCGTTTTAAAAACGGATGGCCAATGGCCCTGTTCACACTTCCGTTTTAAAAACGGACCATACTCTACGAAAAAAAATAATTGTCGATTCAACAAAAACATGTTATTTGCTCATTCTTCAGTAATGGTGCGCAATGGACGACGATGAAGCTCTTGTTGTCATGTTGTACTTATTAAAAAGAAGGAAAAAAGTGAAAAGAAAATTTTGGGTACACCCAATCATAGCCGAATGATTTTCTGTAGGAATTTTCCAAGTGTTAATTGGTGAGTTGAGAAGTGATGAACTAAATTTCTTTAATTATTTTAGAATAATAATGATTGGATTATTTATATAGCGCTGTTTTGACCATGAAAAATCACCTCAAGGGAGCTTAATGGCTTAGGAGAATGTCTATCACTTCCTTTAACCATCTACTGGAATGAGTTTCAGAGAGCTTAACATATCAAAATACAAAATTGAGAAAGTGCATTTGTCCTGAAGAAAGGCTATCGATATTTTAAAGTAAGAAAACAATAAACACTCAAATATCTTTTATTATGTGTTTATTTAACTAATACGCTCTTCCGTGCATCTCATTAAAGCTTTAAAATTTAAAAAAAGTAAACTTAAAAAAATAAAAATAAAAATTTTGATGTACAAAAGTTGTGTACACCAAGTGTTTTGTTTTTATTTAGTTAAAGATAAAATATTACTATACTCTTTCTTCGACCAGTGGTATTAAATTTTCGGGATTTATTTCCTTATCCATTATTGTAGTATTGATTTATTTACTTAACAAAATAACCAAATACAAGTTCTTCTAATATCTTTGACAAGCACGCAGCGTGCCTGCTTTCTTGCGACAGGGAGCGGGCGGGGAGGGGTCGGGGTTTGGCGGGGACTCTGCCGGAACGACTGGACGACAAGTGTGAACAGCTCCATACAACACTATGAGCGAGCGTGTTCCGACACGATTTGAAAACGGACGCGCTGCGTAGGCGAGCCATCCGACAAAAAATGTCGGATCCGTTTCAACAGCTCCATACATCCACTACAGCCACTAGGGCATCCGTTTTTAAAACGGGACCCGCCTCCGATTTGAAAACGGAAGTGGGAACGGGCCCTATGGCTTCCCCAATTTGGGTATGTTGTTGGGCTGAAGTTAATTGAAAATGATGAGCAAGAGGAAAGTAGTAAAGTACCCGGTTATAAAAGCAACGTTTTAATTCTGAATGGCAGTCTTTCACTGTGCCATACTGAGAGTACTTCTACTCTGGAGCGTGCCATAAATATACTACACCGTTTGATTTACTTTGATACTTGAATTCCAGACAAAACCTGAGCAAAACTTCATGATCCGAAGTCTTCGGGAATTTAGACCACTTCAGAAATTCTATTTTAGAGTTGACCAAAGAGATATAAGTGTTCGTAGTAAAAGTATTTATTTAAAAATTTATGTAAAGTTATTTGAGAATTATTACAGATGTCAGACGCACCTGCACTGTAGTTGTCATGGTAACAAGCCTCGATATATTTCAGAAATAGATTTGTAATTTTTTTTTATAATACGTTCCCACTCAGAATTTCATCTACCTGGAGGTAGTGAACTATAAAATCCCCATAACGTTTGCCTAGTCAGAATAAATATAATAAATATGCGAAAATATTATTATTTTGAAGAACACGTGTTCCGACTTTCATTCATAATAGGCCTCTAGTCCCGTTTTTAACAGGAAAATGAATAATTTGAACAGATTTTTAATTAATTAATTACATTTCATTTCAGTATTTTTCTCCGTGTAAGAATTTGCTAAAACATTTTTTTTATGTTAAGATTGATTCAGCGAATTAATGCAAAAATATTTACGAGTATTTTAGCTTTAAAAAATTAGGTTATAAGTTTAGTATTTTATTACCTATTTATATTCACTACCCCTGTCACGAAAACCCCTTCAATCAAAGAAAGCTAAGTGGACAATCTAACAAATTGCCCGCAGATACAATCTCACCCCATCCCCACCGCATTCATCCCTCCGCTCGTTACAATCAATCAGCTAATACAACCACTGTATTATGGAGGCTCAATTCATTCTGTGTTAAACGTCAAACCGTTAACGACATGCACGGGAGGTAAGGCTAATCAAATTTACCCATAAAAGTAGTTAAAAAAGTAATGTATTTTTTTTAAATAATTAATTACTAAAACCTCAAAATGTAATATTTTAATTATTGAAGACAATATTAGCGATTTTCAGACGTAAATTTAAAGCAGAAAAATACGGACGTATCCAGACGCGTTTCAAATTTTCGTTTGAGAATCGTTAATATTGTCTTCAAAAAATAAAATTGGTTTTTCTATTTATTTATTTATTTATAGATAGATACAAGAGAAAGTACAAATTATACATTAGGAAGCTTTGCCTGTCCATCTAGGAAAGTTTCCCGTTCCAGGACAGTTGAAAATTCGAAAATTATATCATAGTCTACCTATTTGTTTAATTCTATAATTGTCAACGTTGATAAAATTCATATCTATTTTCGTTTTCAAAAAACAAAAGCATACCACTTTTTTATACTTTGGATTTATTAAAAATCTCTTCAATTTTTTTGTAATCCGGGTAAAAACGGGACTGCACGCTGCTTCCTTATAAACTTTTAGTGTATTCGTATTAACACGAAAATATAAACCAACTGCATTTGTCTTAATAATATATATTGACGATATGCCTAAATGATTTTTATGAACGTGTTCCGACATCGTGACTTTAGTGTTTCACTAAAAGTTTATCTAGATACCTGTCGATTCATTCGCTAATGGCGATACCTGCGATCCCGATATTACCCGGATTACGAATAATTTTAATAGATTCTTAATAAATAGTAATATGTTTAATCAGTGAGTTTTCTCCGTATAGTAAATCCTTAATATATGAATAATAATTTAAAAATTAAAATAAAATAGGGTAATGATATTATTGTGATCTGTTAAATTGTTAACAAAATAATATTCGTCGCGTAATTAGGTTACTGTACCTACTTTTGTGGTGTGAAAATCTTACTGCAACTGCTTCAACCCTTTTGTAGCCAGTGAGACTATGGCATCCCTAATTGTTTTGTTTTTGAACCTTTATTTAGTGTAAGCAAATTTTTTCATACATCTAGTAATAAAATAACAAATAGAATCTTTAAAATTATAGGGCAAAAGAACTATACATTATAACAAAAGAAAAACAGTTACCCCATTTAAGAAATAGAGTTTGAAAAATACATTTCACTCCTGTTAAGGTGACAATAATATTTGTGAGTGTATACAATTCATTTTTTAGTATATTTATATCACATGTTTTACGGAAAGTGTTAAGATTTGAGGCTTCCTTTATGGCACTTGTTGGGTTATTATAAAGCTTTTGGACTTTATAAAAAACGCTGTTCTGGGTGCACGTAAGTTTAGTTTTGGGAAGCCTGAAGTCTCGACAACTCCTCGTAGGATAATTGTGAACATTTTCATTGTAATTATTATTGTTTTGGTAAACTAATGTTTAAGACAAGATTTTTTTATGCATAGCACAAAGGGTAACAATTATTTTATAAGCAATAATTATTAGCCTGAAACACTCATCCACATTGAAAAATCTCCTGATAAAAAATACATCCCGTTGGCGTCATGTATCTTTTATCAGGAGATTTTTCAATGTGGATGAGTGTTTCAGGCTAATAATTATTTCTTATAAAATAATTATTTTCATTGTACATTATATTTGTTTGCAGATATTTAGGGAGCATGTTATTTTTAAGCTTATAAATCATTCTAAACGTATTATATGTTGTTTAGTTGTCATCATATTTAAGTTATGTAACAAAATTTTAACTCTAGATAGTAAGATAGTGGAGAGGGGAAGGAGACGGAGAAAAGAATGGGGCAATTACGTAGCTATTCAGATCTCGTCATCAAATAGAGCTTAAGCCATTTCAACGTTTATCGTCTTTTACCACTACGGTACTTCTTGCGCTCTGGAACGTGCCGCAAATGGGTTATATATATTATTTACATGATTTAATTGTGAAACAGCACGTATTCGCGACATCCGGATTCACAGAGCAGAATCTTACCCCTCGATCACTAAGGCCGTTTAATAATAAAATCTACTCTATCCGTCTAATAGTAAAAATAAAAATAGAAATATGTGAGCAATCTAACACAGATCTAAAAGAAAAACTGGAGGTTAAACATGCAACAAATCACGCCGTATGATTTTTATAATTATTGTGGAGAGATTTTTTTAATGTACTGCAATTGAAATACAATAATAATAGCAACCCACGTAGATTTACCGGGGATTTATAAAATTAATTAATATATTTATATTATCACATATATAAATCTCAAAATAATTTATTGAAGATGTCTTAAACCCTGAAGCCTTTTACATTTTGCAATAAACTTATATCTTAAGGAGACAAAATACTCTAATAATGATGGATTGCTCGAGGCCCATATTTCAATTAATTCAGAAGAATTCGTAACGATTACATATATATTTTTGGTTTTTTTGGATGTAAGTTATTTATATTTACGATTTATTAAAACAGTACCTAACCATTCAAATATTTCATGTACAACGCTTTTTAAAGTTTATAAAACGTTTTTTCTGTATAAAATTAGCGGTAAGCATAAAATTTTCTTTTTTTAGACGTTGAATTAGTATCTCCCGAGTGATTCCTCTAAACCTTATTTATTTAAATGATTAAATTGTGGATTAACACAAATCAATCAAATACAGGCCGTCAGTCGTCATTACCAATATTGTATATATATACACAGATTAGTATACACATGAACTGTAACAAAAATATAGTAAAAGTTAACGTAAGTTGTAATTTCTTAAGCCTTATACATAACAAAGTGTGACATGTCTCTTAAAATCTTGGGGATTTATCTAGAAGATGTCAAAAGACGAAATTATGATGTTTAGCAGCACCGTATCTAGTGCCAATACGTCTGTTCTATCATGTGGTATGCATAGCAGATCATGGTGCCGCACCATTCAGTAGTTGTTGGGTACTAAACAAAAATATAGCATTCCTTGAGGTACCAATGGACCATCTACCAAATTATGGATATTTTCCTCATCTTTAATCTCACTTGATTAATCTTTAAGAGTTTTTTTTCATCTTCTGTTTTATTTCAGCAACAAATCTGTTGGGATGGACCCAAAACATCGGCCTATTCATACAATAGTCGAAGGCAACCAGATATACATACATCCTAATAGAAGAATCACGTTCGACCACGAATATTTGTTCCCTCCACGAACTGTTCAAAATGCCCAAGGGGAAAATAAGAAAATAATTTCGGAAGATAAAAAACTACCAATTTTGAAAGCGGTTGATAATACTTGTAACAACTACATAATTAATTTCAACGATCCTAAAAAATCTCTAATGAATATTGGAGCAAATTCAGTAAAACCGCAAACATTCTACAGTAAACTGAAGGAGGGAGTTTACGATATTTTTAGTAAGGGAAGTTTACATGGGTTAAAGTAAGTATTAACTTTATTTCAAGTGTGCTGTGACTCTCTAATAGTGAACCAACATAAATTTATTGGAATATACAAAACTTAAAGAGTCGCTTATGGGAGAGACTACTATTTCGTCTGGGGGTAAAGTGCGCTTTACCTCTTCTGGAGGTGATTCTATGTGGTGGTAGAAGTAAAAAAAAATAATAAAAAAATTCATAATTCTAATGTTTATTATATTTTCCCATACAAACATTTCAACTTTTTATCCTAACTTAAAACATTGGAATTTCGAAAAAAAGTTTTTACGTGTTTTTCTTCAAAAATCATGTAGAATCGGTTGGTGGCTGAGTTGACATCGCGGTTGGACCCACCAAGGCGTAGTGTGTTCAATTCCTCGGCTGGTTAAGTCCTTCATCACAACACAAGCAACATTTTCCACTTACTGTGGTGGTAGTAGGAGATTTTTAAATATTGTCAGGTTATCCGTAACCTGGGAAAGTTTGTCTTTCTTTAAAAAAAAATCACCGCTTGATGTTAACCCCCAACACTTTATATGTATATAAATCTAGATTTTATGAGATTAGTCATAACTGTCCAAAGCCAGTGGGATTATGGCATCTCTAATTGGGGTATGTTGTGAAGCTGGAGGGAAAGGGGAATAGAAGAAGACGAGGGAGTGGAAGGTTGGAAGTACCAGATCTGGTCACCAAATAAGGCTCAAACCATTTTTTATTAAATCTATTTCAAAAATTCAAAATATAGTAGATTATTCACAGCTCTCCTCACTAGGTATACTTGTTCCAAGGCGGACTGGCGTTTTTGTGTGGGTTGATTTTCTAATTTTTATGAATGTTCCACACAATGAAAAAATCTTCTGTTAGAAGACTGTTAGTTATTAAAACTGTTGTACTGTAAGGACGGGTTGTTTCGGAGAATTTGAACAATTCACCAAATTTCAACGTTCATTTCCGAGTTCTGTGAAAGTCCTATTCAAGTTCTGTTATTATATCATTGTAGGCTAGTTGCTTGACAAAACTGAAATAAAAACAAAACTTGAAAAAAATCTTTCACACAACTTGAAAATGAACGTTGAAATTTGATGAATTGTTCAAATTCTCCGAAACAACCCGTCCCTAGACTGTTAACCTTACTTCTTTTTTTAATGATTTGTTCATCTTCATGTTTAGTTAGCCATATTTCGACGTCGTCCTCAAACTTTTTTATCTCCAGGGTGTTTTTAATTTCATTGTATAGTTTTGTACAATGGAAAATATGGTTTTCTGGCCAAAAGATGTATGTAATTTTGAAGTTCAGTAGGTTTGAGGTTTTCGTCCTTGTAGTGTTAGTAGTTTAGGTGTGTTAGTCAGTAGGGTACTTTTTTCTCTTATAAATTTGAGTAGAGCATTTGTTTAGTAAATTTTTATAACACTTTCGTGCACCGTTTAGATTCTCTCACCTTTTCAGATAACGAGAGTATCTGCCATTATGATATAAATAAATTCTTTCATAATAATTATGTACTAGAAAAGCTTTTTACATTGATAGGAAATCGATATACGCTGACAACACTGACGAATATGTCTGTCGCGATAATAATGACAAACGTCAAATATTTAATACGTAATTGTGGATAATTTTTACTGTAATTTAATTAATCCAATGGATTATTAACTTTCTAAAACATATTTTCTTCGACATTATCCAAAAATTATATGAGCAGAATCGATGTTTTGGAAGAAATCTCGTATTACATGAGGCGATCTTATTTTAGTATGAAATCGGGTCTTAATTTTCAAGTCTTATTTTTTTGGATCCGGTTGCCTGCAAACCGAAATGAACCTTACGGTTGGTTAAAATTAGGGGCAGAGTGGTCGTTTTTTGCCTGCAGACCTCCTATGCGGAATTTACCCGAAACACAAGATTTGAATTTGAACAATCAAAAGGCCTAAACCGTCCAGGTGCTGGAGTTATAATACTATCAGATATGTCAATTTTAATTATTTTCGCATACCGTGGTTCAAACCCGACTAATAAAAACAGCGAGTAACACCATTTTAGAATTTTATGTGACAAATTAAGTACGTGAATAAACATGTTCCGTATTAAAATTTTGTTAGTTTAACGAATTTATATGAAATATTAAGAAATAAATTAATTAGGGCAAAAAACTCACCAGGTATATAATCTTCTTTAGAAACATCCGTAATATCCTCATTATTAACGACAAAAAAGTGTACTACGCTTTGTATATATCACTAATAAAGTACGGGATAACTGGTTAGGAGTATGGCTTGAGCACTCACACAGAGCGGATCAACGGTGACCGGATAAATCATCAAAATGATAATTCATCACATCTTTAAAAAGTTATATAAAGTCATGGAAAGTGATGAAACAAAAACTTTATTAACTAGGTTAAGTACGTTAGGTTAGGTTAGGTTTATTTTTTTTCTAATGATTTTATATCACTTTTTAAAAGTGTGTTGAATTGTCACTGTGTTGAGTTATCGTGGAACCAAATCTCAATACGCCATCAATTTAATTTGTAAGCCATAATACTAGATAAATCTACTTGATTCTGTGCAAGAGGGCGGTCCGTCTGATTGACAATCCATTGTTAACAGATCGATTGCCATCTCTAATGCACAAATGCAATGTGGGCATGCTTAGTTTGTTATACAGGTATTTTAGTGAAGCATGCTCTGTCTCCGGTGCACCAATGCGTGAAACTCGACGTACACGAGCGGAGCACCCGTTCACACTTGATGTGAGACGGCTCGTATGTGTAACGAGTTACCTGCATCTGTTTTTCCTCCTTCATATAATCCGCATTAATAAATCCCCACCCACAGCTCCTACCTTAACCCGCTTCACAACGCCGCCCAACCGGGTGAGACACAAGACAAGTCTTATTAAATTATCATAGTATTGCATTAAAATTTACGAAATCATAAAAAAGATTATAATTGTTTAATTCTCAGCTACACGAATGGGATATGCAATTCTATTTATCCATGTTGGCCTTAGATGAATGCATTTACATAATCTCACTATATATGATATTAGCACTATGTTGATACTTTGATGTTCTTGTTTCGTCCTGTGCTATAATGGCACTGTTATTTTTAATTATTTGTTTTATTATCATTATAAGTCCAGTCAAGATGTACATCCGTGCTTGCAAAAGGTCCAGTCATTCTGAATTTTTTATATGTTGTTAAGACCTAAACCAGTATTAAAAAAAAATTTTGCAACTTCGAAAGTGCTGTGCGAGCGGCGGTGGACGTAAAAAACCAGGAAATTTTCGGATTTTTTTCAGTTTTTGCTCAATATCTCAGTAAAGGAAGGGTCTGACCGGTGTAGTCGTTATAAACACTTTTAAAGTAGACTAAATTTTCTATAATTTGAGACCAAAGCAAGCCATACACAGCCATTAGTTTTCAAAATAAAGTTCTTCAAAAATAGGCAATTTTTTCCAAAAAGTGAAATTTTTTCGAAATGGTCACTTATTTTGTAAAATAATTTCTAAAATACGCATCCCACGTCAAATATTATAGGATATAAAGTTGTTGTAAATTTAATTAGCTTTCATTTGAGACTAGATTAATATCTGTAGACTAAACGGTTCTCTCAAAAATGGCAGATAACCAAAAACAGTCATAAGTGGATTTTGGGTGAAATGCAAATAAACTGTTCTCACGTCTTTTTATGATTTTCTTTTTGGCTGTGAAGTAAATCCATTAATCATCGTGGGTTTATCCTAGGGTTATAATATAATAACGACTATTTCAAATTTCAAGTACCCATTAGTACCTATACCCATGGGTACCCATATGAATGGGCACGCATATTCACGAGCTGTTCGAGCCCACATTTTGGCAAACCTCACACTGGCCAGCATTGTTTTTTATGAGGTTGAAATAACTCCTGAAGAGCGAGACGAGACTGAAAAATTGCTGCGAGACACTGAAAGGTCTCTCACTATATCAGCAGAAGAAATTGATACCTACCAAATACTAAAGGCAAAATTTAAAAGTGCCTTGGAGAAAATTGAAGCGAATGGTCCAACATCACAGTTGTGGGTCCAATACTTTCGTATGACCACTTTGATAAAACTATTCATCCAGGCAGAGCGTGCTGGTGATTGGAACCTTCATTTGTACACTGTCCACAAGATGCTCCCTTTTTTCCACGCAGCTGGACATTTTTTATATGCTAAGAGCGAGCACCTCTACCTCCAGGATATGATGGCTCTACAAGATCGGATGGATAAAAGTGAATACGACATGTTCACAAAAGGATCCTTCACCATTCGCCGGTCTGACAAGTTTTGGTTTGGGTTGTGGTCAGACCTAAAAATTGAGCAGAAGCTGATGCGATCCATGAAAACCTACGGTGGGTTGACCCAAGGAAGGGGAATCTCCGAAAGTGTTCTGGCAAAGTGGACAACAGGAATGATGTTTATGTTGAACATTTGTGAAGAACTGGAAAGTTTTTGCAGCTTATCATGTCCTACTGGAGAGCAGCATGTAGACATGAGACTCGAATATAGACATGAGACTCGAATCATCCGAGATAATAGTGATGTGGAAAAACTAAACTGGTTTGCACTCCACCCTCCATTTCCCTAAACTGACAGTTTAATTTCTATCAGTAGTGGTTTATTGGCAGGTCCTGAAATTAATTGCCACACAGCCCAGAGAGTTGGAACGGAAGGAGTGATGAAAATTGTGGGGAAAATGTATGACAAGGTAGTAATAAAACGGAAAAATAAAGTTACCACGCTGGCATCGATCACCTCAACCGTTAAACTGCCGGACAAAAACAGAAGAGTGGCTGTGGATCCGCTCACAATTTTTCAGTGAGTGTGTATTGCAAAGAAATCTGAACAGGATTTACAGGATGACTTCAAGTATCAGTTGGCCCCGTTCCCGATGTCTCTGTTCAATGAACAAGGGATGCGCAAGGGCACAAAATCTACTCTGTACTCTGCCTTCACTCCTCTTTCCAGCCACACGCCGATAGATGCCAACACTCACGTCATTTTGGATGGTGGCTACCTCTTGCATAAGGTCGTGTGGTAGCGGAACAGCACGGTTCGAGCACTTTTGGCGCGTTATACCACCTACGTCCGAAACCACTTTGGGAAGAACGTCTAGATCGTTTTTGACAGCTACCCCGAAGATGCTACCAAAAAAGACACCAAAACAGCGGAACGACTCGACGTTCGATGAATCCACAGTAATTCAAATTGCTCAAGAGCATGTATTGGGCAATGAAAACAATAAGAGACGCCTTATAACTCTTCTCTGTGACGCCTTTCAGAAAGAGGGAGTAGAAGTGGCTGTTGCCGAAGAAGATGCTGATCGAGAGATCGTCATGATGGAGTTATCAAAAAGAGCAGATGCCGATCGGGTCGTCATAGTAGAAGAAGATGTCGACCTGCTCGTTCTTCTCAATGGTTTAGGCGCTGAAGAGATAAACGTCTATCTTCAGAAGAGCACGAAGGGTGAAGCAGGTTGCTGTCACTACTCTACGACCTCCTACAACAACCAGGACTCCCGACAATTACCAGGAATGGTACTATTTACCCACGCGTTTGCCGGGTGTGATACCACCTCAGCACCGTTTGGCCAAGGAAAGACCAAAATCAGCATACTCTGAGCAAGAGTGAACCACTTGCTGAGCAAGTGGATGTCTTCCTTCGGCCAGACTCTACCCCACAAGCGTGAGTGAAGCAGGCATCAAGTGCTTTGTGGCTCTATATGGGGGTGACATTGCGAGGGATACTTTGGATTTCCTGAAGTATAAGACGTTTGTCACTTCAACAAACATAAACCTCGCCCGTTTGCCACCGACGGAAGATGCTGCAGGCCACCATGCAGCAAGGTGATACCTCCAAGTGCAGAAGTGGTGGGGAGTCAACTTGAATCCCACTGAATGGGGGTGGAAGCTGTCTTCTCAAGGACTCACCCCCATCCCCACCACGATGGATCCCGCACCTCCTGCCCTTTTGCGAACAATTTCATTTAAATGCAAGAAAGGATGCTCTGGGAGCTGCTCGTGTAGAAAGGCTGGGCTCCACTGCTCAGTCCTCTGTCAGTCATGCGGTGGCAAATTTTGCATTAACGTCCCGGATGTGGAGCTGAAATGCTCGGACGATGAAGATGACCCGACTACAGACTGGGCGCCTCTCCCAGCTAAGATAAAAAGAAAGACATGATTTGGCAACCAAGACACAATACCTACATGATTTATATTAGTTTTATTTTTTGTGTACATGCAATTTGTCCTTATAGTAGGTACCATGATGTTTGTACAAGCATTTTGGTATGTAGGTATATAAAACAATGTTTGAAGATGACATAATTCCCGATAGATGTAATATCTTTTCTTTTTTTCATCAAAAATGTGTTAACTGTTTGATAAATAAAACCATAAAAAGACGTGAGAACAGTTTATTTGCATTTCACCCAAAATCCACTTATGACTGTTTTTGGTTATCTGCCATTTTTGAGAGAAACGTTTAGTCTACAGATATTAATCTAGTCTCAAATGAAAGTTAATTAAATTTACAACAACTTTATTTCCTATAATATTTGACGTGGGATGCGTATTTTAGAAATTATTTTACAAAATAAGTGACCATTTCGAAAAAATTTCACTTTTTGGAAAAAATTGCCTATTTTTGAAGAACTTTATTTTGAAAACTAATGGCTGTGTATGGCTTGCTTTGGTCTCAAATTATAGAAAATTTAGTCTACTTTAAAAGTGTTTATAACGACTACACCGGTCAGACCCTTCCTTTACTGAGATATTGAGCAAAAACTGAAAAAAATCCGAAAATTTCCTGGTTTTTTAGGTCCACCGCCGCTCGCACAGCACTTTCGAAGTTGCAAAATTTTTTTTTTAATACTGGTTTAGGTCCTAACAACATATAAAAAATTCAGAATGACTGGACCTTTTGCAAGCACAACCCCCTTTTCATGTTTAACTTGACTGGACTATAAATGTAATGCACATTTTTTTAATGTGATGTCAGTTATTATTATTGTCCCGTGCTGTAGTGGTACTGTTATTATTAATTATTTGTTTTCTTGTCATTGCTTTCTACTTTTGTTGTACATTTTGATGTCATTTTATTTGATTAATATTATTCGCACACCTAGATGAAGAGTAGTACAACTCAAAATACCTCTTTTTTCAGGAACAGCAAAAAACATTTTACTCGATTTTTATGTGACCGATTAAAAATATTTTTATATAATGTTGTATGTTATTTTACTAGGATATTTATTTGCTCAATTACGTATCATCAAATACACGTATCACTTGTTTATTAATTAATTTCGTGTTATTTTAGTATTCGTGACTAAATCATTGTTTAATAATTTTATCAACTCAAATTAATCAACTATTATGAATTAGTAAATGTATCAGACGCAAGTCCTCTACATTGACTGTAAATAAGGGGTGCTGAATCTTCTAGTCGGTGAGCTGCTTTATGTTCAGGGCCTTTTCCGGTTGCTGTGATGTCGTGTATCCAAGGAAAGAGCAGTAGGTAGTCCAAGGAAGCGAGAGGTCAGAAGTCAAAGGCGGTTGTAGTAGTTCCAGCGGGAGAAGCAGTCCAGAGTGAAGCGGTCAGAGTAGATGTCGGAAGAGAGAGACTTGAGATCGCTTTACGCGCAGTATATATAGGACTAGCGGGGGCGCGCACACATCGGTGTGCGCGCGTCTAAAATGCCCCGCGTAAACGAGGTGCATTTTTGTGCAGCTTCGTGTGTTTTCATATGACTTTAATAGTCAATATTAAAATTATTTATTCAATAGTACTCTTTACGCCGCTTCATCTCATGAAAACTGTTTTTCCCTAGCATTTTTAATGTTTTTATAATAAATTGTACAATATGAATCAGTGGGTCCTCAGACCGATATTGGTGTGAGGAAATCCTTATAACTACTTAATATTAATGTTTACATATTTCAATATTACTTTACAACATAGACGTGAGTCCAGCCTTTCAACCTGTATATTTTTATTTAGCATTGTTGCGGCGAGACTCACGCAAATCTAACATTAATTTGCGCAATTATATATGAAAAGAGAAATATTTCTAGGTTTATCGTGGCTTTACGCTGATTGGCTGACCGTTGCCGCTCACTGTTTGGCCTAGCTTCGCCTAGGAAAAGGAGAGGGGATGCTACGTAAATACTGGGTCCATGGCTTGCGATGTGCCCAGTGTTCTCGAGCCGAGGAGGGGATACTACGTAAATACTGTGTCCTGGCGCGCGTTGTGCTCAGTACTCGCCGGCCGGGTAAATACAGCTTTCTTATCCTCACATGGTCAGACATCTGCTTTGCGGCCTTTGGGTAGCATTACGTAATGCGTTCGATACATCCTCCCCCCGGTGCAGTATCGGCTGCGCCTAGCAAATTCGAACGTGACGGGATGCTTTTGTCCGGCGGCGATCCATTCGGCCGGTTCCTTTTTGGCGGCGTGGGGGGGCCTCTTGTGATTTAGGGCCCGTGTTTGGTGTCGTCATGAGTACGGCAATTTTGACCGCTGGGCGCACGTACACTCCGGTGTTGGTTTGGACCCGAACGGTCCTTACATGCCCATCAGCGGCGGGCATTGTTTCAATGATTCGCCCGCGGGGCCAACTATTGCGGGGCAAAGCGGGATCCACGATTAGCACAAGATCACCCGTTTTGATAGGGGTACCTGGCTGGTGCCATTTTTGACGTGCGGCTATAGTGGGCAAGTATTCCTTCATCCATCGCCGCCAAAACATATCTGCTAATTGCTGGCTGATTCGCCATTGTTTTCTTAGGCAGACCTCTTCTTCTTTTGCCGCATACAGTGACAGGTGTGGCCGCTTTCCTGCTGATCCCAGCAAAAAATGGTTAGGGGTTAGCGGCTCCTCATCTCTCGGGTCGACAGAGACATGAGTCAGCGGGCGATTGTTCACTATGTACTCTGCTTCTGCCAGGGCCGTGAGGAGAGTTTCTTCTTTCGGTGAGCGCTCTTTCATAGTTGACTTGAGGGCTCTCTTTATAGAGCGCACGAGGCGCTCCCAAGCTCCCCCCATGTGGGGAGACAGGGGGGGGATAAATTTCCACGATGTTTTTTGTGTTGCAATGTAGTTTTGTACTCTGGGGTCTCGACTGATTGATTCCAGCGCGTCTCGGATTTCTTTGTCAGCGCCATGGAAATTAGTCCCGTTATCGGAGTATATACATTCGGGCTGGCCGCGTCTAGCTGACATTCGCTGCATTGCCATTATAGCTGAATCGGCACTTAGTGAGGCCGCTAGCTCGAGATGTACAGCCCTGGTTGACAGGCAGGTGAATAATGCCCCGTACCGTTTCTCTCGACGCCTACCGATTGTCACTTCCATAGGGCCAAAATAGTCTAGGCCGCAATGCGTGAAGGGGCTCACGTGATGTGTAAGCCTGGCAGCCGGTAATGGTCCCATCAGTGGTGGCAGTGGTTGAGCTCTCCTAATGCGGCATACTAGGCATTCATGCGCTATTCGGCGAAGGTTGGTGCGCAATTTCAATATAAAAAAGCTGCCTCTGATTTCCGCCATGGTTTTTTCGGTGCTTGAATGGTCCGCCATTTGATGATAGTGGCGGATCAGGAGCCGAGTGTATACCTCGTCACCATCCAGGATGACTGGTGTCCGTACTCCGCTGGCAACTCCTTTCAGGGCTTGTAACCGTGAGCCCATTCGTATAATGCCATCTGGGCCAAGGAAAGGCGTTAACGTTCGCAAGCGACTGTCGGCGGGTAGTGTATCGCCTTTTCGGGTAGCGCAAATTTCGGCCGCGAAAGAGTCTGCTTGAGATTTCTTTACCCATAATGTTTCTGCTCCTCGAGTCTCTTCGGCACTCAGAGGACCTTCTGATGATTTGTTGGGGTTCGGCCGACATCTCCTTATGAAGCGGAGAACCCATCCAGTGGTGCGTATTAGCCGATGCCACGATGAAAATCGCTCAATAAGAGGTAATCCGCCTCCTTTTATTATTGTGAGCCCGACATATTGAGGCCTCACCTCCAAAACTTGGTTATCAGGTCGGATGACTGGCTCCTTTTCACGGGGCCATGTAGCTTCTGGGTGGGTAATAAAGGCAGGACCGCAAAACCACCTGCTAGTGGGCGAGAGGTCGGGCGGCTCGATGTCTCTTGTACCGATATCGGCCGGGTTTAATTTAGTAGGTACCCATCTCCAATTAATTATCTCACTTAGGTCGTCAATCTCTCCTAGCCGGTTGGCCACGAAGGCGGAGTAAGTCCTCGGGTCTGTCCTTAGCCAACACAAGACGGTCGTTGAGTCCGTCCAATATGTTATTCTTCTAATGTGAATTTGGCTTTCCCTTTTGATTGTAGCCGCCAATCGTGCAGCCATTAGGGCTGCTTGTAGCTCAAGGCGCGGTATAGAAAGGGGTTTCAATGGTGCCACTTTACATTTACTAGCCAGGAAAGTTGAGTGTGTGCCTTCCTGGAAGTTTTCGGTTAAATAAGCAATAGCGCAACACGCCGACTCCGATGCATCGCAGAACAGGTGGAGTTCAAAATCGCCGTTTTTATTAATTAAGCATCTTCGTGGTATAGAAACGCTACTCTGGCTGAGAAGTAGTAGCCATTCCGACCATTTATTCGCGTGCTCGGGTTTAATTGGTTCATTCCAACCTATATTCGATCTCCACACTGCTTGTAGAAGTATTTTTGAACGTATTGTCAAGCATGATACGAAACCAATAGGATCAAAAATCTTCATAACAATACTTAGTAATTGTCTTTTCGTTGGGTGTGGGATCATCTCGGCTGAGGCGGCCTCCCTGAAGCTGTAGAGAAAGTGATCACCTATGGGGTCCCATACGAGGCCTAGTATGCGCTCGTTTTCGTGGTCCCCGCTGTTAATAGGTATTGCCGATTTCGCCCGTTTTTCAAAGGGTACTTCTGCAATGGCGGCAGGGTCATTTGAAGCCCAATTAGTGAGCAGGAAACCCCCACTTGCAAGGATTGCGCTCACCTCCCGTACCAACTTGGTGGCTTCGTCCGATGTGTCCACGGCGTCGAGATAATCATCCATATAAAATTTTTCCTGTATGGCTGTTGCCGCGGCGGTATATTGCACTTTGTGTTGCTCAGCTACCTTGTTTCTCACGAATTGCGCGCTGCTTGGGGAACAAGTTGCCCCAAACATCATAGAGGTGAGCATGTAAGTGCTCGGCTCTTCATTTGGCGTTGCTCTCCACATAAATAATTGAGATGGTTGGTCCTCACTTTTTATTTTTATTTGTAAGAACATTTCTGCAATATCTGCTGCGAGCGCGATTTTTCCTTCGCGGAAGCGCAAAATGTTACCCAATAGCGAGGAGAGCAGATCGGGCCCTGTTAACAGTTTATCATTTAATGATACACCTCGACAGCGGCTTGCTGCGTCGAAAACCACTCTTAGCTTTCCCGGTTTATTGGGATTAACTACCGCGAAATGCGGTAGGTACCATTTTCGAGGGCTTGGAATGGCCGCCTCCTGAATATTTAATTTGCGCGCGTATCCACGTTCGATCAGAGAATTAATTTTCATTTTATATGCTGCTTCTAATGTATTATTTTTCGCTAGCTTTCTCTCTAATGCGTATAATCGTTTTAGCGCGCACTGTTTGTTGTCAGGCAGGTGCGTATTATCTTCTTTCCACAGTAGGCCCGTTTCCCACCGGTCGGTGTCATATGGCCGAGTGGTGTTTTCCATGAGGGCCTCTGCTCGCTGAATAGTCGCATTTACGCGTGTAGCTGACGTCACTCCAAGTGAATCGATCGCAAAGTTTTGTTTTATTAGCTCTGAGAGCTGTTGGTCTCCACTCTCGGCTTCACCGATAATGCTCAGCGTTATATTTTCTACGGGATGAACGCCTCCATGCGCGATCCAACCGAGTGCAGTACGGGACAGCATTCTTTTCTCTGTGTCTTCGCGCACCTCTCTTGACACGATAAGATGCACGTTGTCCTGTCCCAATAATATTTTTGGTTTCACTTGGCACCGACCGGCTATGTTTTGTTGAGGTAGGTCCAGGTTTCGCACTGTATTCGCCGTAATAACATATTCGTCACCGTCTCCGCGCACTGATAGTTTAACTCGCCGGGATGTACTATCCGACGAACACATACCACTTGCCCCGTGAATACGGAGCCCGCGGGTCGGCCCGGTTGCTCCCACTTTGTCCGCTGTTTCATTGTCTAGAAGGGTCACAGTTGACCCCTCATCTAGTAGGGCATAAATTGACACTTGCCCGTTTGGGCCACATATGGTTACCGGTATCACTTTCAACAGCACTGATTCATGTCCATATGACGTGGTACTGGTTACAGTTTGGTTTTCACTATCGCGCGAGGTACCGGCAGATGATTTCACACGCGACGGGTCGTGCAGTAGTTTATGATGAGGAAGCCGACAAGAACCCACTCCACACCACACACGATATTTGCACGCTCTCGTATGGTGTCTTGCGTCTAGACATTTATGACAAAGTCGGGAATTTTTTACTTTTTCCCATCGTCCGGGGACATTTTTCCCCAAAAACACGGGGCACTCGTGAATTTTGTGCGAATTGAAACACTGTGCACACTTTTCGCTCTCCGTATCAGTTTGAGAATTTTGCGCATATACTTGTTCCCGTCGCGGTCGCATTGGAGCCCGAGCATTGTCAACTAAGCCCGAACGCGGGATCGCGTTTGTGAGCCGCTTTAGAAATGCGGCTAATTGTTGAATTGTCGCACTTATCACTTGATCGGCTATTTTATCCAACCACGCCACTCTGAGCACAAGAGGCATTTTCGATGCAATTTCACTAAGTAGCGCGGGGTTAGATAAATAATCACACTTCAGACTGCCGAGTGAGGCCACCACATTTTGAACTGTACCCGAAAACTCAATAAGTGCGTCGTTTGATGCATCTTCGGGCAGCCGCGGTAACTTTTTTATTTTTTCAAACATCAGTGATGCAATAGTGTGAGCACCACCGAACCGATGTTCTAACACGTCCATTATTTCCGGTACTTGCGTGGGGTCCAATAGGAGTGGACTTACTGCTTCACGAGCCTTGCCTTTCAATGCTCTCTGAAGGCGCATGAGGTTTTCTGATTGCGTCATCCCACATGTAGACGTTGATTGATAAAATTGAGCGCGCCATGCTGGCCACTCTACGGCGTCTCCGTAGTATGATGGGAGGTCCTTAGCGCTTGATTGGCGTGCAATAAGGGACGCCATGCGGTTTTCTTCTTCGGGCTGCTGCCGCGGAGTACCGCCATTTTGCGAGGCGCGGAAAGCCTCCGTCATAAAGGCCGCAAACTGTTGGAACGGATTTGCTGGCGCCGTTTGTTCCGTTCTATTATTGACCCAATCTTGGGTTTGTCGCGCCGTGTCATCCTCCGTGGGATGGCCCGGGAATGTCGCGTATGTGTTGTTTGCAGGCGGTGTCTGGCCGAACTGCGTATGTGGTGAGCCCGGCTGATATTCCGGATTGTAGGATGCTGCGGGGATCTGCGAGGCCCCTTGAGCTGTGGTTTGGGTCGGCTGTTGTCCGGATATTGTGGCCGGATACTCCGTGTTGATGATAGCAGGCTGCAGAGGGGTTGTTTGGCCTCGCATCGTGGTGTTGGATGCTGAAGACCGGTACCCTGCGCTGTTTTGTTGTGCGGCACCTTGCATGGAGCCTTGTAGAGCGCCCTGCATGGCACCTTGTTGATGTGTGGTTGCCTGCTCTGTATGTGTGTCAGGTTCCACTAAAGGCGCTTGTTTTTTCGTAGGAGCCGCTATTGAAGCGATGAGGGCCTCCTGTAATTTCCGATTTCGTCGCCTTTCTGCTCTCAATTCTCGCTGCAGTTGTTTGAATGAATCTGCATTTGACGCCTCGCTGTCTGATGATGAGTCATGGATGGGTATCTGTACCGGAGAATGGTCCGATATCGCCATTCCAGTGGCTTGTGAGGGACCGGCGGGGTGCGGGGTACTGCCAGCGGCTTGTGACTCATCTTTTCCGGTTCCCTCCAATGTATTCTTCCCGGAGCGTAGAGATGGTGTCATCTTGGCAGCTGGAGACTAGAAAATGCGGCTGCGAAGGACCACACAATGTATCAGACGCAAGTCCTCTACATTGACTGTAAATAAGGGGTGCTGAATCTTCTAGTCGGTGAGCTGCTTTATGTTCAGGGCCTTTTCCGGTTGCTGTGATGTCGTGTATCCAAGGAAAGAGCAGTAGGTAGTCCAAGGAAGCGAGAGGTCAGAAGTCAAAGGCGGTTGTAGTAGTTCCAGCGGGAGAAGCAGTCCAGAGTGAAGCGGTCAGAGTAGATGTCGGAAGAGAGAGACTTGAGATCGCTTTACGCGCAGTATATATAGGACTAGCGGGGGCGCGCACACATCGGTGTGCGCGCGTCTAAAATGCCCCGCGTAAACGAGGTGCATTTTTGTGCAGCTTCGTGTGTTTTCATATGACTTTAATAGTCAATATTAAAATTATTTATTCAATAGTACTCTTTACGCCGCTTCATCTCATGAAAACTGTTTTTCCCTAGCATTTTTAATGTTTTTATAATAAATTGTACAATATGAATCAGTGGGTCCTCAGACCGATATTGGTGTGAGGAAATCCTTATAACTACTTAATATTAATGTTTACATATTTCAATATTACTTTACAACATAGACGTGAGTCCAGCCTTTCAACCTGTATATTTTTATTTAGCATTGTTGCGGCGAGACTCACGCAAATCTAACATTAATTTGCGCAATTATATATGAAAAGAGAAATATTTCTAGGTTTATCGTGGCTTTAAGCTGATTGGCTGACCGTTGCCGCTCACTGTTTGGCCTAGCTTCGCCTAGGAAAAGGAGAGGGGATGCTACGTAAATACTGGGTCCATGGCTTGCGATGTGCCCAGTGTTCTCGAGCCGGGGAGGGGATACTACGTAAATACTGTGTCCTGGCGCGCGTTGTGCTCAGTACTCGCCGGCCGGGTAAATACAGCTTTCTTATCCTCACATGGTCAGACATCTGCTTTGCGGCCTTTGGGTAGCATTGCGTAATGCGTTCGATACAGTAAAATTAAAATGACTTACTTTTGTAAACAAAACCGGAGTATGTGGAGTTGATATGTAGAACGCCCGAGAAACAAGACAGGTTCAATCACGAATACCAAATCAACTAAAATAATTCACGCTTTATGACTGCAGTTAATCACGAATACAAAACTAAGTCGAAATAATCCAGTCTTTGTGCGTATTGACAGCACCTTCCCTACTGCTGGTATGTCGTAATTGGTGATGTGTTACTGTTGTTGGTGGTGGGTGTACGTGGAGCAACTCAGAAAGACTAACTTACATCGCCATCACATTATTATTGATGGAGATTTTAAAACAGGTGTCTTTGTAGTTTGTGTAGTTTTCGACGCAGATTCCGAAAATCGCAATAACTCAATTTTGAATTATTTCGAGTTGTGCTACCCTTTATCTAGGTGTGCGATATAAGGAGTAAGTTTAAGAATATGAACAAAGAATACTGAATTATTATTTACAAGTTTATTATAGTAATGCGCACTTGAAGTGAAATAGCACAAAATATTGTGTTATACTAATATTATTGTATCTCAATATATAACATTTTAGCCGGCGTGTGTTTGTTTTTGTTAGTGCCAGGAGTGTTTAGAGCTGAGGTGTTTTATTTAAATGGTAAAAGAAATCGGGTATGCCCTAGGAATACTTCACGCAATATTTCTTCACCAGAATGAGATACTGAGCCCACTTAAAGTCGATGTAATGTACTTTTTTAACAGTAACATTGTGGTATACTGTAGTGAATGGTGGAAGGATAGCAAACCATTGCGGGTCCGCTAGTAGAATATAAAAAATATAACATGGAGTAAAATCAGTCAACGTAATACTCGTAGGATTATGTTATTGCTTTTTTTTTTTTTTTTTTTTTTAAAACAAAAAACAAGAAATTGTTACATAGTGAATGCCAAAGAAATACAAAAAATTATGTTATTGCTGGCTGACGTGTACGTTGCTGGAGTTTATTCTTAGGAGATAGACATAAACCATAGCGGACTTTTCTATAGACCTTTTTAAGACATACAATTCTGTAGTACATTATTTTGACGTATCTCATAAGTTTTAGCTAGCGTTAACAATGTAGTGCCCGAAAAATATTTTTGCGACTTGATTATAAAACACAACTTTCTATAATTTTAATATGCATGTTTTATCTACGGGGTTTTCCAATAAGAGGTGTTATTATGATATTCAATCTTAAAAGATCAATGGTTTCGTTGCTTGTGTGGTACGTAGCGCCATCTTGTTGTAAGTGAATATTGTCCAGATCAATATCATTCAATTTCGGCCATAAAAAAATATTAATTATCTCTCGATAGCGATCCATTCACCGTAACTGTTGCTCCAGCCTCATTTTCGAAAAAGTAAGGTCCAATGACTCCGCTGGAAATAAAACGCACCAAACAGTCACACTTTGAGGATGGAGAGGCTTTTCAACAATAACTCTTGAGTTTTTCGAGCCCCAGATGCGACAATTTTGCTTGTTGACGAAGCCATCGAGGTGGAAATGGGCCTCATCACTCAAGATGATTTGCATTTGATTCACTCAAGTGGATTTTAATAATTTCAATGCGTTGTTGAAGCATGTATCGTTCCATTTTTATTAATGGCGTAGTTTCTACTTATCAAATGTTAAAAAATGACAGCTTCAATAGTAACATCTACCGAAATAACGGGCTATTCAAAATAACACCTCTTATTGGAAAACCCTGTGTGTAAACCTTTCGGAAGTAATTCTCTAAATTATAATGTAACATAAATCAAAAACTGTTGCGTAGTTTAGAAGAACCAAGCTCACAAACAGACATACGCCGATAGTGACTTTATTTTATACTATTTAGATATATACAAAGAAATTTATGACATTGATGACACTTCAAAATAATAAATTGTCTTTCATATTTAATATTACTTATTAATTTAATATTGGTAACATTATTACAATATCATTTTCAGGTACATTTCAGATGCCTCAAAGCCTTTGAACGAAAGATTCCTGTGGAGTATCCTTTGCCTTGCAAGTTTCTCCCTCTGCGTCTACAACATCTACAGCATCTGGATAAATTGGTATTCTTCTCCATTCAACATAGTCCTGGATGATAGCCAAACCCCAATTTATGACATTCCGTTTCCTCAAGTTGTGATTTGTCCTAAAATCACAATTAAAAAATCTGTGGTGGATCTGTCTAAAGTTATTGATAAGTATGTTGTTTGCGTGAAGATTGTTTTTTTGTTTCCTGAAATATGTGTAGTTTAATGCCCAACACCTAGGATACCCGAAAAGTGAATAAAACCAGGATCTTCCATCAAACCATAAATACGAAACAGAACATATTTTTGTATTAAGAAATTATAATTTATAAATTCTGTCAACTGGTTACTGTTATAAGTTCTTAAAATATGTTTTATGTATCTCAATCTTCTGAGCCAGTGAGACTATGTCATCCCCAATTGGGGTATGTTGTGAGGCTGAAGGTAGTGGGAAGAGGAAGGAGGTGGGAAAGAGGATGTTAGGGAAGTACCTAGCTGTGTTCCGAATTCTTTCGAAAAAACATAAATTAATCAAATAAAATGTACCAAAAAGTTATTGCTCTCTTCGATAACCAAATACAATTAGCGATAAACTTGTCGAATTCCGCAGTACGCAAAAATATATAAATGGAACATGGTTTCAACTTAATTTCTACAAGAAGTGTTAGTCTATTTATGTGATAGGAGATGGTAAACGATGCATCAAAATTACCATTTTTCTCAATCAAAGTAATGTTCTCAGGTTAGTAAAAACGCATAAATTATTAAAATAACCCAAACTAAACCCTAAAAAGCTATCAAATGCATGTGCCACTTTAATACTTGTAAACATTAGATAGAGAACTTCAAATCAAGTGTTCTTTTTTTAAAGATCGGCATAGGCAAGATAGGCATGCAGCGGAATCGGACAAGTTTACCCAATTAGTTGTAAAAACTTAGTTTTCTTTCTTTTTTTTTATTTTATGTGATTCTTTCAATATTCTTTACGATATCTTTAAATGCTTTTTTAACAAATGACCTAAAGGGATCTAAGTTCTCATTTAATGCACGTACATTTTCTCTTTTTTTTCAGGGAAATCTTATTTGCGGCTTCTTTGGTTTGTAACCAAATGGATGTACAAAATTATTCGCTGGATTACATAATATCACGGGAATTCGATAACAATTTAATAAATTTCTTAGAGAAGGTATTTCAATTTGTTTTAATAGAAAATAAGTTTTCCGCTTTACAAAATATCTCGATGGTCCCATTTATTTTTATTTTTTTTTATTTTAGTTTATTGGGGAAACAACCAGTTTTACAATTTTATATAAACAATTACATTTGTATATAATTAGTTATATACGTTGAAAATATATAACTAAGTACATGAAAATAACTATGATATCTTAGATATCTCACACACCTTAATGAAAATAACTGATATATCTTAGATATCTTATCTGAGATATCTTAGATATCTTAAGCACCTTGATGAAATTATCTGAGATATCATAGATGTCTTACACACCTTAATGAAAATAACTGATATATCTTAGATATCTTATCTGAGATATCTTAGATATCTTAAGCACCTTGATGAAATTATCTGAGATATCATAGATGTCTTACACACCTTAATGAAAATAACTGATATATCTTAGATATCTTATCTGAGATATCTTAGATATCTTAAGCACCTTGATGAAATTATCTGAGATATCTTAGATGTCTTACACACCTTAATGAAAATAACTGATATATCTTAGATATCTTACACACAGGAGGGGGAGATGGTATAATAGACCTTCCTTCTTCTTGAGTCTTTGCTGACGACCGTGATCCCCGCTCTCTTATATATCTCTGATGAAACCGGTTCCTCCACTTGAGATCTTCAATCCAGTGGCGGTTCTTCACAGGGGGACATTGGGGAAAATTCCCATCAGATATTCCCGAATCCCTCTCAAATACACAAATAATCGATACTTTATCTTCACCTAAACGAATGAAATCTTTAAACATAAAGGCAATTATTAAGAATTATTATCAGGCTTGAATTTTGATAAGATACCAAGGTGACATGGCGATATTCCGAGTGGATTTCACTTGACACGTGGACATACCATTAATCCCCCTCGTGACGAATATTACACTGGTCGACATTTCTTTTTTTGAGTGCTGTCCCTTAAGCATAGCTAATTTTTTTATATGTATTTAGTATCCATAAACACGAAATGAAACAAAAAAAATTTTTAATAGGTCAGTTTTTTTTATTATTTAACAAAGTTTTTTTACATAATTCTTCCATAGTAACTAACTTAACGAAATTTCAAAACTAATTCAATTTAATTTTTTTTTGCTCCTGATTTGCGCTTGTGAGTATTTTGAGAGTCTCTCTGCAGGGTCCAGCAATAGTCTGCTATCATAGATGGACTCAACTTTCCTTGGTATCACTTTTCCATATCCGCAATGTCCTGGTAAAATCGTTCGCCGTGCTCGTCACTGACATCTCCCATATTTTCGGGGAAAAAATTCAAATGAGATTGAAGGAAGTGTATTTTTAGTGACATGTTACATCCCATATTTTTATAGACTATGAGCATTTCAGACACAATGCTGATATAGTCTTCACTTTAATGACTTCCAATAAAGTTCTCGACAACATTCTTGAAGGCTGACCAAGCGGCTAGCTCGACTGGTCTCAACACTGTTATAAAATTCGGATCAGGCAAGACCTCCCTTATTTGTGGTCCCACAAATATTCCTTCTTTAATTTTTGCGTCGCTGACCTTAGGAAACTTTTGCTTTAAGTAAATCATGCCATTTCCATCCTTAGAGAAGCCTTTTGAAAAAAATTCATCAAACCCAATTTAACGTGTAAGGGTGTAAGTAAGATATCTTTAGATTTTACTAAGGGAGCATGTTGAACGTTTTTCGTGCCAGGTTTAACGTGCTTTCTAGTAGGCCAGTCCTTGGTCTTTCCTGTCTCTGCTGTCCCACTCGCACAGAAAACAACAATACTTTGTGTATCTCGCTTGCAGTCCTAGTAGGAGCCCTATTATTTTTAGATCACCACATATTTTCCAATCGTATTTTGCAAATTTATTTTTTGTTAACAGCAGCTTCATGTTGTCATAGTTCTCTTTCATGTTTGCAGCATGACCAAATGGAATGGATGGTCAAAAATCAAAAAATCAATGATAACTCACGAATAAAAATGAATTAATACACATTTTAGTAAAACTTAAAACCCATAAAAACCTGACGTGATATAAAAAAACTAATCACATATCTGAAATCAGCCAGAAATTTCCTGGCTAGATTTGGCTACTTTCGTTAAAGGGATAAAAAATGTGTTAACCAGTGTTATTGGACTATTTGTTTTTGTTCAAGAAAGTTACGTAGTTTCAGCGGGAGTCGAGATTTAAGTTCGATGATAATCTAACAAGATATTGCGTTTTTCATGATATTTCAGTTTTCAGTTTCAGAGAAGATAAATCGGCGTTTATTGAAATATTGTGATCAGTTTCATAAAATGTAACATAAATATCTACGATAATTCGCATCCATAATTTAATTTTCCTCACTAGGTGTAACCTGTTCGAGGTATTTACATTTAAATTTTTTTTTTTTTTTTGTTACATTATGTTCTTACTTGCTACGATAGCTTGCAAGTAGTATACATTTTGAGTATGGTGAAAATAATAAAAAACCTAAAATACTGATATACAGATATCTGATTAGGTTTATCACTTATTCAAGGATATAGTCATTTGAGAAATTTGATATATTTTCCGGATAGTGAGATTTCAGCCCACGCAAAAAATGTCGGTACCCATTATCAAAGAAACGATCGATACAGCATCTATAATATATAGCTTCCGTAGGTTCTGTATTAATAAAACAATTTTATTGATGGACAGAGTACTCCATCGTGTGCTGAAACAATCAAAGTCTGCAGTTGGACATTTCAGAACGGAGCGAAAGCCTATTCCTTTGATTGTTGTACGGATTTGTTTCATCCGGTTGTGACCAACATCGGCATCTGCTTCGGCTTCAACATGATGTAAGACAATCAAACACTTCTATTAATTTCCTAACATGAAGATACAATAGGTTCACGAAGATAAACTCTATACAGGACTCACAGGAGGCCCTGAGGAACATAATTTCGTTTGGGGCGTACGTCATTTTTGGAGATGGCGTATGGAGAATTTTTAGAAGGAAAGAAAGGAGAAGAAGTTCCGGGAAGGAAAAGGTATTGGGTTTGGTAGTAATCTACGGGTCAGCGGGTCCAGTACTGACGGATGAATGAATCCATCCCTCCCACTGCGACGCAAGGAGATGGGTCGAGATACTCCGTCTGGAGAGGTCAAGGGGTCAACCGGTCTCTCCCGATCCGGACCGCCACGCTGTACGGTGGAAAGTTCGGTGGAAAGCATGGTGAAAAAACCAAAAAACCTCACCTCATAAACGATGATTACATTTTCCCCGGGCGGGTTTGGAACCCGCCTTCCAAATTGTGTAGAAAGTCACCGTGACCATTGGGTAATATCTCTTCTTCTGATCTTTTATTCTATCAGAGGGTACCTTTTATTCACTTCCCCCATTAAGGAACCTCCCGTGTTTCAATTGAAGACGCCTCGTTAATCAATAACTGTATTTATTTTTCAGGACCAGTCTCCCACAAGATACCCTGGCCAAGATAGTGAACAACAATCACTCCTTACTATGGAACATTCACGATGGTTATTCCTTGGACGCGTCTGAGACCGACGGGAAGTCGCCTTACCCCAGAAGGGTGTTCAACAACGGGGAATACTCCGGACTCAGTGTAGAACTGTTCCTTAACACCAGCGAAACGCAAGAGTCTTGTGATGGCTCGGAACAAGGATTCAAGGTGGTAATAATTACACTTCACTGATAGGTTATAAGACATTGCAATGACAGGTAATCTGGAATGCTCGAATCAGCCGTTGGCGCTAGTGAGCTGACGGTCCATGATAGTTGTCAATCTTTGTTTATTCCTATGATGTGACGAATATTTTTTAACAAAAGTTATCTAATAATTGTTTTTAAAATGGCTCGATGTTGCTTTGTGCCTCCCTGCTCTTTTAGAAGGTCTGATTGGTTTCCAAGTAGTTAAAAGTCAAGAAAAAAGTGGATTGGGCATTAAAAATAGATAAATATAAAGCCCCTAGAAACCATAAATTTGCAAAAATCTTTTTGATGGAATTTATTATATTCGTAAGCAATCTAATTTCAAAATAAATATTCGACCTTGAGAATTCGCCTTCGTTCATCTCCACCATCCACGATGTAGAGCACTGACCTGTAGGAATTCGTCATCCTTTCATCTTCACCGGAGGACCAGGAAGTTCCGTGATCTTTACCACCGATCCTTTAGCACAGATCCAAAACCCGACGTGATGTGACCTAGCTGAAAAGCATCCCAACGTGATGCATACACCAATACTGTCTACATAATAAAGATACGATGATACCTACATCAACATTTCGTATTATCTCTTTTACTCACGCGTTAATAGGAAACGACTTGAAATAACTTTGGCTTATAAACAATTTACTAAGTTCCTTTCTTTCTTTCTTTCCCCCAATTACTTTTGAATTTCTGTTTCAAAATTCATTTATTAACTCCTCGTCACTCCAACCATCATATTGATTTTCACCCATTTTTTAAATGCCTTTAAATCCTTAAAACAATATTACATAGCTCCCAAATCATGCAAATGAAGATTTGATTTGACGACAACAGATACTATATAGGCATTATCCACAGCTCGTGTCCTTTGTGCCATAAGTGCCATCATTCGCCCCTGAATCTTAATTCTGGTCCAAACATTTTCTATACAGTCTGCCTCTGTATGACTTTTACAGGATTACCTGTTATTCTTTTAACGAGGCCAATACCTTGCAGTTCATAGGCCTACAGAATCTTACGATGATTTTCGTGTTCACGTCTTAAATAATTTCTGTACGATGTTTTTTTCATAGGTTTACCTTTATCGAAGTAAACTACACCCAACGAGAGTGCGTATGGACGTCATCGACGTTCGTCCTCTTCATTCACACTAGTCTTGTTTGATGAAAACGAAAAATACAGAAGATGACATCACGTTTGATCTCCCGCTGGGACTAGTATATTTTGCGATCCAATGCTTTTAATTTAGTTTCTTCATGAGTTCTGGTTTTGCATAATTTAAGTAGCTTTATTATTTTACTCATCGTATGTACGTATATTCTTAATCTACAGGTTATTCTAGATTCACCCCTTGAGAGCACAGTGATCAACACCTACGCCAGAATTCCCATGGAGCGAGTGACCAGCTTCTCGGTCATCCCAAACCGCATCTGGACCGACCTGAAAATGAAGTCTCTGCCTCCAGAAAACAGAAAATGCTACTTCGACGGCGAGATACACTTGTCCTACTTCGAGTTCTACACCATGAACAACTGCATTCTGGAGTGTGAAATTAAATACATTGTTTTGATATGTGGCTGCACACCGTTCTTTGCTAAAAGTAAGAATATTACGAAAAAATGGGGCTCGAAATTTATACGCTGCTAGGGGCATGGGGATTGTTGGGACCATTGATGAGGTCTATATATAGTATACTATTTGATATTTATCTGTCATTGCTCGGGGTTACGAATGGTTTGGAGTAGGTTTAGTTTTGAGGTGGTGAATTCCAATGTACCCGAAAACTGAGTGCATTTTTTAGGTGGAAATAATATTTATTTTACAAATTATTGAAAATTTTCCTTTTTTCAAGTATTGATTTCACTTGATCACGCCATGTGTTCCTCACGCGTCCTTCAACCATTCACTTCCATGTCATGCATTCTCCTTACACTCTTTTCTCAATTCATCACATACGCCAAATTTTACCACACATAAGTATTTGAGTCATTTGGTCTTGCCAAGTTTTTCCTTGGGCGTTCTCGACTTCTTCGTTCATCACGCCTCATTTTATCACACATAAGAATTTAATTCACTTGATCGTGCCATGTCTTCCTCGGGCGTCCTCGATTTCTTGTACCATTCAAATCACTCTTTAAACGATTCTGGCACTAATAAGAATGAGCTTTGAAATTCTCAACAAAATCGGTTCTGTAGTTTTTGAGTTTATGTGGCACACACAGTGAAAACTACCGTTGACAAAAATATCTTCACATGGTTGGTTCTTAATAGGTTCATAGTAAATAATGGTTATTCGTACAGTCAATAAATCGACAAAACAACAACAAAAATCTGGCTCTGCTCTGACGTCATAGATAACCGTCCGGAGTACATTGCGGATGATAATAACTTCCATGTGACGTCATCTGACACAAAATCTTTCGGCGCTACTTACAAGTGAAAAAAAAACACATGTGAAAAAGGCAACAATAAAGACGGAATAAAGGAAGGGTAAAAGGTGGTAATAGGTCACAAGGGATCGAATATTAAAATTATATTTCTTGCATTCCAGATCGCCTTCCCAATTCCAGAATCTGCTCTTCAATGGATGAACAATTATGTATCAATAATGTAAAATGTAGGTATTTCAAAAGATAGCATATTTTCATTTACCTTTGATATTTTAACCTTTCATAACTAATTAATAAATTATAAAATTATTAAACCTCCTACACAGCTTTTGTTAATTTGGCGCTCAGCCTAGTGTTCAACTTTTTGGATGAGTGTCCTCTCTCTACAGATTTACAAACTTATCAAAGCAGGCATCCAAAAGAAGAAATATCAAAATTACATCGGATATTGAAGCCATTATCAAGCAACGTTGATTTTATCAAACTGTTCTCATAATTCCTTCGATTAATAAACTGGCACTTCCAACTATTTCAGTCTCGCCGATATAGAAAGGCAGAAGAGAGTATGGAGGGAATAGGAAGTTTGGAAAATACTTGGCTAAAGCAACATTTCTATTTGAATGGCGATCTTCCAGCAGAATGTGTTAATATTAACTTTAAAGTTATTTTCAGCCGACATAACCTTGAATGGCATAGAAGATTACTATCGCAGGAAGGGGGCCTCTTCAACAATCGGAGATCGAAAAACAAAAATGAAGCAATTTGATGTTGTGAAGAGTTGCGGCTGCTGGCCAAGCTGTGATGAAATCTTCTTCAACGTGGAGGTGTTCTATTCGGATCTTATCAAGAATAATAATTCTCAAAAACCACCCTGGGCTGAAAAGATGACGAAGAAGTATGCAATTTACATTACTATACAAGGTACTCTGGGTTTCTATCGGGGCCTTTAACACCTCTGGGGATACTGCCTGTATGGTATTTTTATAGGATGGAATTAACCTGACAATTGTCGTATACCAATGCTGTAAGAGAGAGTGAATACAAAAATGTTCTAAAAGATTCTGCAGTTAAGTTTTTAGGCTCAAGAATAGGTCATAAAACGACCCGTTTTCAAATGTTGTTTGGCACGCGTTTAGGGTATATCGATGGAACCAATGACATTTTTTATCTAAGACTCCTTGCTTTTCCTTTTCCTTGAAATACCTAAATAAATATAGGTACCATTCCCACTTTGGGTCTTCTTTGTTTAACCTTCGGCATGATACAAAAGATGCCAAGATGCAAAACAAAACCTGGTTTGATGTAAATTGTAAATTTAATTTCTTCAACAAACGTAGCCTCCGGCCAGTAAGATTACCTTAGCCCTCACCCAGCTTTGGTAATTGCGCGAGCGATTGAGATAGCCCGAACCACTGACAAGGAAGTCACAGAGAATAGAATAAATAGCTGTAGTATGGTTCCGGCGCACAAAGTATATTATTTGTCACAAGGGATGATGCATACATTTGAAAAAATCTGTTTTATTTTAGTACTTTATGTAGTTATTTCTTATAATGGTAGATTATATTACATTGTGTCTGTAGGTTTTATACCTGAAATATAGTAGTTTCAGAGATTTTAACCTGTTGGCCGTTGAAAAGATAAAACTGTATTAAGGGAATCCCAAAGTTTAGTCACGTATGGTCTCTAGAGCATGGTGTCTAACACGATCAAACGATAAAGGTTATATCTCGGAACTTTTCATCCTTCCCGACCATGACAGCAGATAACCAACGAATAAACAACAGTTTACAATGACTAATTCTTAATTTATTCGACATGAACTGTTGGTGCTCGTGAAGTTACCGAGATTTTCGATAACACCTTTAACGATTGACCGAAGAGGTGGCTAAAAAACCTAACAGTAGATAAATCATGTCAGTGAATATTACTTTTATTTTTATTATGTTTTAGGAATGAAGTGACCAGGTTAATGATCAATTTTAAAGAAGTCGTGTTCTTTGGGACCCACAGGCTAATGCGATATAATAATATGGATTTGCTAGGTAAATATTAAATGCGATGTTATTAGTATTTAAAAAAACCTATCAACAATCAACCTTCCCTCGTTATATTTAAATAGGGTTCTCATAGTCCCTCTCTCCATGGGACTTTTAATGTGTGAAATCGGCCCAGTTGTTTCGCAAAAGTTGAAGCTGACAAGCTTCAAGATGATAGTTTCCTATTTTGTTCAAAAACTGTAAAGTTCGGTTATAACATCATTATTGGCCAATTGTTTCACAAAACTGAAATAATAACAGAACTTTCACAGAACTTGAAAATCACCTTTAAAATTTAATGAATTGCTCAAATTCTTAGAATCGGCATTTGGACCTTTCAACTGTCAACAAACAAAATGACACTGAATGGCCAATTGGTGATAATTTTACATTTGAATTTCGGCAAAAAACGTATTGTTCAAGTACCAAATACTTCTGTTTCAAATAATCAAATTTTGCTTCCTTAGGCTGGCCGCATACATACGTTTTCCGTATTCGATTTCCGAATTCGTTTTCCGTATTCGGAATTCCGTGAGACTAGCGCAAACGTTCGTTTTTCTTCATTCGGAATGTATAAACGTCAGTACCAGTGTTGCCAACAAGGGCGATATATCGCCATTTAGGCTACTCAGAGCGAGAATCGGCGTCGAAAAAATCTAAAAGGCGACTGGTCGCCAATTAAGTTACTTCAAAAACATCAATTTCAAACATGTCCCGAAATTCTCTAGCCACCCCCCCCATGATTTTTTTTTTTATTTTCAGGGGACAAATTTTATTTTTTTTAAATACTCTAGTCACCCCCCCCCCCCCCCACGAAATTTTATTTTCACGTAAAAACATCAATTTTAAACATGTCCCACCTAACAGCAAATTCGGCTACTTTACACTACCTTATGTATGAGAAACGGCGATATTAGGTCAAGATCCGTTGGCAACACTGAATTACTGAACGTAAATTTCCGAACGTTTGCGTCGGCACAAACAAAATGTATGCAGGAGCTGCGTTCCACATGACGTCATTAGGTTTTTTCCATTCGGTTTATCCGAACGCGCCGGCTCGCATTCGGAACGTGCGTAAGGAATTTGTTCCGTTCGGAACTAAAACGAACGTGTGCGGCAGTTAATGTATTTTCTACTGATTCCGTGCATTCGGATGTCCGAATACGGAAAACGAATTCGGAAATCGAATACGGAAAACGTATGTATGCGGCCAGCCTTATACGGAGTTTTAATTAAAATTCCGTGTGGTAATTTGTGTAAAGCATTATTCAATAAATATGTTACATCTCGTTAAGGTTAGAGTGCTTTCCTTGAACATATTTTTTTGTATTGCTCGTATCGAGAAAGAGAAAATAATATTACAGATTTTTTAAATTGTTATTTTAGGCATTGAATAGAATCATACACATATGAATATTAGTAGACCTGCCCTAAGTGATTAAAAGCGTATTATCCCCACTCCCCATACCGGTTCCATTGGAGCCGGCTGTGCTCGCGTATGGCCTCAAGTGAAATTTGAAAACGTGACGTCATCATTCTTGTGCGAACTATGGTCGAGGCATCATCGGTTCATTTTACGAAATAACACGGCAAAATGTTGACTTGTACTATGAAAACTTGTAAAAATAGATGTGAAAAAGAGAATAAACCCAATTGTCGTATTACATTCCATATATAAGCATTATTTTACTTTATTTTAAGCATATTCACATCGTATAATATGAATCAGTTACTATCACATCGAGAAACGTCTGGACGCGAAACACAAAGCTGGTTGGTTGCTGGGAAGTAAATTATGAACATTTATAAAAGTGTCTAAACTAAATACTTAAACGAAATATTCGACTCTGAAAATATAACCGAATTTTTTTGCCGAATTTGGACTTCGCAAATTTGTTCATAACGTGGCGAGTAATTTGCGCTCCCATGTAAAAATGTCTATTCATTCAAAAGCAGATTTTACTTTTAAGAAGTAAATTGTGATATTAAGATGCGAGATGCCTATTTACTGTCAGATTGATTTATTGAAGAATCACAGTCAGCTTAACTCCCTTCGTTCTTCAACAGTTGATTTTACCCCTCGCCATTATCTTCTCGTCTATTAATTCCTATGTCTGTGAATAGAATCGAATTTTTTTTAATTTTCAAAAATATATAGGTAAGGGTAAAATATAGATATTGTTAAAGTGGATGTAGAGCAACCCCGATCCCGAGGCTTGAAGCCTGGAGCTGTTTTATATAATTTTTCGAATTTAAACGATTAGGGTACCTTATTAGGAATTTTTATTAGTATAAATTAATAGTCATAAAAAGTTGTATGTGCATAATGGTTCTTTACTATCGTTATGAATTTTATTAAGACAAAAACGTAAATATCCTTACTTTGATATTTAAATAACCAGGTAGGTATGTCAAATTTAACTTCAGGTCAATAATCGATTTCTTTTCGTGCAGTTGAAATTTCCTCGATATTTTAAATTTACTAAATTTTTTTCACCTCTTAGATTTTCTTAAATGTTTCTGTCCTTAATTTACAAATACGGCTACTCATCAAAGCGCTGTTCGAAGCGGAATTGGCTGCGCAGTGCAGGTCTAGAGCCTCGATTCTCGACGAAGTCATTCCATTCGAACAACGAGTGGTTCGGCCCAGGATACTATTAAAAAAAATGACTATTTTAAATATAATTTAGTGAAAGATTCACTTGTTAAGAATGCTCTCATAAAATGTTTCATTTCATGTGAAACCGTTTGAAACAGTTTGTATGTTGAATTATCCTTCAGCATAACTTTGAATGCGTTTTGCTCGAAACTTTTTTAACACGTTTTTCAACCTGATTGCCCCAAGGCTGTGGCTTACACTGCCTAACGGACAATATGGCCCTGCGAGGGCCGAATTAAAAATGTCGGGGCCCCTAGGCAATGCTCGTCTCGGGGCCCCTTTACCCTAGGGGTCACTACCTAGACAGTTGTCTACACTGCCTTACGCATAATACGGCCCTGGCCATAATGACTGGATTTTCAAACAGTTTAAGAATTGGTGTTTGCAAATTGGATGTTTTTTTTGCGGATCCATTCGTATTTTATTTTCTCCGTCCATATCCATATTTAAATTTCGCTTGCAAGATTTTAACAAAATAAACAAACACTTATTTATACAAATGTGAACTGAATAAAAAGCTTCTAAAATAACATAAACTTCTTAAACTAGGGGGGGGGGCTCATTCATCTTTACCGCCTTAGTCCGCCACTGGTTCGGCCCACTAGTTGTTCGAGTGGAAAGACTTTTGATTGGAGAATCCAGGAGAACCCAGGACTGGGTCAAATCTTGCTAACTAGACATCAAGATTTTGGGAGAGATATGCTCAACCAAATGTTTATCAAAATTAGGAACATTATTTAAAAAAATTGATTGATAATTATAATGATGTGTCTTTTTGTATTTGACGATATTTGTATGCGTTTGATTACAGCGTCCTGTGGCGGAGTTTTAGGACTCTTTCTAGGATTTTCTATGATCAGTGTTTTTGAGATCATTTACTACGTCCTAATGAAGCCAGCTTTCCTCACCCTCATTTCTAAATACAGATTCCAGCGGAATAAAGTTCGAATAATTGATTTTCAGCAATACTTAAAATAGAAGAAAATTCCTTTTGGCAAAACCATAGATAATCACTTTACCAAACATGCTCACATGTTGTTTTGCACATAAACCCAACCTAAGACATCATTCGGGTTTAAAATGTCCTAACCTAATCACGTTTATACTTGTTCTATAGTTGTACGTACCACGTCTTTATTTTTTCATAAAATTAGTTTTATTGTTGAAATTCTAGATAAAATAAAACAAACAGTTCAAACCCATTAAAATTTTTTTTTTCTATAAATTCCTAACTATTTTTGACGGCACCAATCTGTGTGATTTTAGAATAATATTGCAGAATTTTCAACGTCAGTGACATCTACCGAAAAAATATAATACTTCGAAAGGTGGGTCTAATAGAAAATGCGATCCCTGCTTAACCTTCCATAGCAGAGATGCAAACCAAAATATTAATAAGCATGCGTATAAATTTCCTCACTAGATGTCTCTAATCGATTCATTTCGGCACTAACAAAACATTGTACATAGTTAGGTTTAGTTGGGATATGAATACGTTTTGTAATTAATATTTTTGATAGAGAATTAATATTTATTTTCGTTATAGTTGTTAAAGATATCCACGTCAGAACGAATGTTATTATATTTATTTTAAATTGATTTGAATTAGTTTTACGTTGTTTTTCATCGCACGAAGCGTCTGCCGCGTATGTACCTACTTTAAATTAAATTCTTTTAATTTAGGACAGTTATTAAAATGTTGTTTACGATTTGTTATTAAAGTAACATCGCATTTGCAAATTGTTTACGTTTTTACATCAACCCCACACTAGGAAAGTAAGTTCCCTGATGTCACCTTTGAGGATTTTCTGTGGGGGGTCTTTTTTAAGGAAGATGAAATGATTTTTAAATGAAGGAGAAAAAGTTATGGGTGGAAAAGGGTGGAATCTGAGTCCAGGAGTGAAGGACGTATGAATATATCCCTCCCGAAGCGGCGCAAGGCGACAGGTCGAGAAACCAGTTGGAGCAGTCCAAGGGTCGCCCCAAACCAGCCACTCCCGATCTGGCATGCGACGCACCTGGAGAGCGGGAGCATGCTGAACACACCTTAACATACACTAAATGAATCAATTGATGACTGCATCAACACAGGGTAGCCGCTAGCCTAGTGAGGCAAGTTATGAGAAACCTCAACTTTTCTATTTGTCACATACTGCCTATTGTTTTATATTCTCACTTTCGGTTGTTAATTCTCTTTACTACCTAATTTATTAAAAATGTACACTATGGATACTTAACATGTATTCTTTGTTAAAGTTGCAAATTTATAAAATATAGATATATTATTATTATTATAATTTTGAAAAATACAGTTGCATCAATCATTACAGGATACGCGTTTGACGCGTTTCCCGACTAAGAACCGATGCCAAAGGGATCAATGATGCTAGTTCCTCGGAGAATTTTCCATTGTAATACCGGTACACTGAAAGAAATGTTTAGGTACGATTTACCAAATTTTCAGTAATTATCTACTAAACAGTTTAGTTGCTGTGGTGACTGCCGAACTTTTAGCTACTGTTTGCTAAACAGCAGTTTATTTATGACAGCTTAACGATTCAGATATTCTAGCTAAACTAATCGGTTGAGACAGCTTTGTGTTTAGTTGTGTTACCTAAACTGTATTTATGACAGCTTAACGATTCAGGTATTCTAGCTAAACTAATCGGCTGAGACAGCTTTGTGTTTAGTTGTGTTACCTAAACTAAAAATTATATACCTAAACCATTTTGTAGTGTTCGGTTAGAAAAACTGAACTGTTTAGATGTAGTAACCTTATTATTTAGTTAATATTACAAAATGGTTAGGTTGATTAACTAAACTTCGGTTGGAATAGCCCTACCGATATAGGTGTTTTAGCTCTCTACTGCTAGCTAGCTTTAGGTACTGTAGCTTAGCTTTTTGGTTAGATTATCAGTTTTGATTTCAGATTTGCAGTTTAGCTGAAAACAATACAGGGTGTAAATGTAACCACCATCAACTCGAAGGATTATACCCATAATTCAGAATCATGGGTTAAATACTTTGAGTTGCAGGTAGTTTATTACAACCCTTTTGAGAGATGAAACCTAAATAAATAAATATTATGTTTTGTAAGACTAGAAAGTACTTATTAAAAACCTCATTCATATAAAAGTTATTTTGTTAAGAATCGTCTCTCAAAATATTGTTTCCAGCTACCAGCAAAGCCTCAAAAAAGAAAACACGTTTGATTATACACACATTTATATTATAATTTTTTTTTAAATATAGTAAAAGATGTTTGTGTCCTGATTTGGCAAATTCTTTTCGGCGCTGCCTGTATGTGTCTAGTAATTTACCTTTAGCAGCAATTTTTTGGGTAGGCCCAAAACACACATATGGGGTGAAATATACAGCTGCGCTTTCTTTATTAAAGACTTTGGTGATTTGAAAAGCAAATTCATAAAATCTCTTGCTTGTAATGGATCTATCTGGATTACCCTGCAATTCCTTACTTATAATAGTACTGCACAGTCTGGCAGAATTGTCCAACAGACCCTTTGACTCAAACTGCATTAAAAGTGCTTGCCGTTCATTGATTGATAGGAGATGATTGCGTAAGTCCTGGAAAACAAAATTAAATTGCATATTGATTACATAACTAATAACCACTTCTATAATCATCATAATATCAGTCACAGGATGGCTATTCTACGCTGCCACTACTAAAATACATATATCGGAATGTATAAAACAATTAACCTAAGTTACTTAGGTATCTGAAACTTACTAAAATTATTTAACTTACATTCGAAATTTGCTCTTCAAAAGCTTCTTGCGTTATTCTTTGTGATTTGTTTTTATTTTCCAACAAGGAAATGTCATTTACAAGGAAGTCATCGTGTTGATAATATATGGGCGTTGTTTGTTTGGAAGTTGAAGGTATATCTTCAATCTGAAACAAAAAGCGGGTATGTACACAAAGGGGAAAGAAAGGGTGAAGGGGTCAAGCTTTGTTTTTATCCCTTTGGAATTGCTTGACCCCCCCGGCAGTCGATTTATTCATTAATTACAGGAATTATTATTTTAAATACTATTATTTTTGTATCAAAATCGCGTCCGGTACAACTATTTCCAAATGGTTAGCCAAAAAAGGCCTAGGTAAACAATATGTCATCATTACTGCTTTTAAAAACTTACACTTATGACAGGTGGATTAATAACATCCTTGAGCGCATTAATGTGTGCTGTAGGCAGTGCCCGGTGCCCTACAGTCGGAATCAATTCTTTAATATCATCTTGAGATATTATCAGGAGTGTTTTCGAGTCTATGGCTTGAGTCTGAAATAAAGAAAAAAACGACGAGATAATACAAAAAATTTCAAAACAAGAAAATAAAAATTTATTTTTCAAAGGAATGAAAATTATTCATTAAAAAAATGTATATTTATACAACAGCAGATACCGAACACCCTGTATCATGAATCAAGCGGAGATAAAATAGTTTTAATAATGAAATTATTTCATTTATATGAAAATTTCAAATGTAAACATTAACAATGGGTGGTCACCCTGTATTTAAAAAAAAATATCCCTCCCAAAAAAAAACAACAGTATTCAATGTTCAAAATGTTATGTCCGAATTAATAATTTGCAATACACATTTATTAAAATATAATATATACGATTTCAAAGCTAGTTTGGTTGGTTCTAGTTTCTGGCTAGGGTAAAATTGTAACTTAAAATACTACAGTTTCAAACAACATTCGTTCAATACAAAATAATACTGGCGGAAACAAACAAAGAAATAAAGGCGCCCTTGAGGTGATTTTGCACAAAAACGGCGCTATACAAGTGATCCAATTATTATTTTATATACCACTCTCTGTAACTTGTGTCATGACTCCTGACACAATCTTGGTTGTAGCGTCAACACGCACTCTTCAAACTAGGTACATAATAAATACAAATCTTCTAAATCTATTGCGTAGGTACTTGAGTCATGGAATAATGAAGGTGCCAGTTTCTAAATTAAATAGAATGGATATTATCATAATATATAATATCATAGTTCCATGATCTAAATTCTAAATCAATAAAAAAATGAAAAAAGAAAACTCACCTTTAAATGTTTCTATGTAAGCCTCCAGATTCCAAGAAATTAAATAATCCTCCACGGTTTTGTCTGCCATTATCACTAGGAACTAGGAACAGCGGTTAACATAAATTCAATTCAATTCAAAAATAAATTCGCAACGCGCGCAACGAACGTCAATTCACGTATGGTGCGAACTGTGGCGATCTGATAACTGCGTCGTAAATGAACACCTGCGCGATAAACAGATCTACCAAAGTTCGGGAGATTTTAACTAAAGTTTTGTTGCACTTTGCCTAAGTTTGTGCAAAGCAACTAATTGTCATGTAAAAATACCAAATTTAGATATTCCAACCTCAGTTTTGCTATATGAACAAAACATTTAACCAAACTAGATGTTTAGTTAAATTTAGCTAAATACTTTGGGAAGTAACACATACACTTAAGTTACTAAAGTGAAATAGGTTTAGTAAATTACTTTAGCTTGATTTACCAAACCGATTATTTTGTTTAGGTAAGTATGCTTTTAGTGTGCTATTATTAAAGTTTAGTTGTAATAGCTCAAGCACATTTTACTAAACAACGACGGTATCTGCACATAAAGTATTTTAGGTAAAATAGCTGAACTTTAGGCGATGGTTACACAACTTCAATTAGCTTAACACTTTAGCTAACTCATTTTTTTCAGTGTAGAAAAAGTACAGCAAACCTACCTTACGCATGTGCTCTAAAAATTACAATCCATTTGTTAAGATAGGGGAATCTATTAAACGGACCACCCGTTTCTGCACAGGGTCAGTGGTTTTTTCAGGTATTTTGGAGCTCCAGACCAGAGGTGGCTGCTAAATTCAACAATGGGGCGCCCTCGCGATTTGTACAGGGTTAGCAGTTGTGCACTAAAGTATCTGCGGGCCCCGTACTGTGTACAGTACGCCCAGTTTCTGAGAGGATAACTTAATTCTGGCTTCGATGGAGTCCCCGTGCCTGATCTGGTTGGTCACTTGGAGTTACGCCAAGCATATCAATGGAAGGTATGTTGGGAAGATTGCTTCCGTTGAAGGAGACTTGATTATCACTTCGAACCCTATTAGATGTAATCAGACATTATTGGGTCTTTAAAACCTTTAATTCGATTTGTTTATTCTTACCCCAAGAGGAAACCCTCTCGAGTTAACCGTACATTATCTGCTTCAAAGCCCTCCGATCTGTTGGAGTTTTCGTATCCTTTGAAGGTTTGTCAAACAAAAAGCTATCAGGGTCTGTACTGTCATTCGCGTGACAGTGAAATGTGCACACGTCAAAATGTCATGGATGTGCAACAAAAAAAAGTCGAAAACACAACCGATCCATGTTTGATGTGAGGAAGAGGTGAAACCATTAGGTAGGTATATATAATAATAATAATAAAATCGAGAATAACGACGATTTTGTTTTCATTTAACAGATATTGATGTAGGTAGATACAATTTTTGCAATTTCTTGAGAATATGACACTATGACCATTTAGTGGTTTTTCTAACAACGGATAACCAAGTTATTTAAGTCAACTTATGGTTTGATACAGTCAGTGAGGTTATTTATGTGTTCTTTTCAAACCCTTATTTTAAATTTAAAAAAATTTAATATTTCGACCACCTAAATACGGGCCTGTGCATAGTGTTCTAGTCGAAAATCCGGTAAAATATATAAAAATAGATGCAAAGTCTACACACCAGTACCGAACCGACAAAAACCGGAGTCCCTACGTGGAAAATTCCCACGATGGCTACGCTGCAGTTGCTGCAAAACTTAGTGGAATTAACTTTTGTGCGCGGTGCGCACGGTTTCCTGATTTGCCGATTCGATACCGATCGGTACCGATATCGAACCAGTGGGACGAGGGGCTAAAGTGTGCAATAATAATATAAAAATAGTAATTATTTGTTAATGAACAACATACCATGTGCTTGGGGCCGGTTTTGAGACAAATGGCGCCGGGCGATAGTAAAAACTTCAAGTGCGTTGTGTTAGGTGTCAGGTATTATCAGCGCCTTGGTTCCTTGGCTTCTTGACGCCTTGGAAAATCGTCAACCGGAGCGGACTGCTCCAATTACACCTGCACGGGGCCGGCCCTGCATGTGCTAACTCTTTTGCGAAGGCTACATGGCGAAGACACACTGATATGAAATATTGCAAATTTATTAAAAATCTGGTCAAATTATTCTTATTCCTATTAAAATGGGACTAAGGTTTTTTACGAACGAATTGACAGATTTCCTCACAAACTATCAGTAAAACACGAATGTGAGGATGTCGGAAAAAGTGTTCATAAAAATTCTTATATTAATAATGTCATTATATTTATCTGGATAAGTAAAGCTGTATGAAGACGTGTTCCGATACGTTCTGAATTTCCTAATATTTTATTATTAAATGGCTTGAAAAACTGCTTGAAACTTTTTTAACAGGATATTAATAAATCAGTCATACTCATTTTTCCGTGTACTGGTCACTACTGGGTATTATTTTAATCAATATTAAATTTCGTATCGTTTATTCGTTGTTTATTTTTAAAGTTATTCCTAATATTTTTGTAATTTGTTTTGCCGTAGGGTATTTCGACAAAAGGCCAAAAGCACAACATCCAAAAAAATAATATTAATTAGTGCAATGCAAAAGCTACATTCCATATTTCAAATAATAATATAAATAAAGTGAAAATACATAAATAGGCCTACATAGTTGAATAAAAACAGAATAGAAGAGAAAAATATTAAATGACCATTTTCGCCAAAGTTTGTGCACGTTTTTATCCTACTTTGTGTTTTCCATTCCGTTTATTTATTTATTGCATCTCAGTCTCACTATACATAATTCTTGTTTTTTCTCATAAGAAACAACCTCACGAGGCCTAAACCTGTATCGAGGTTAACAATTTACATTTGAGTGAAGCAAACATAGAGTTATCACAACCATAAAGTAATACTACTTACAGACACAAACATAGAGTTATCACAACCATAAAGTAATACTACTTACAGACACAAACATAGAGTTATCACAACCATAAAGTAATACTACTTACAGACACAAACATAGAGTTATCACAACCATAAAGTAATACTACTTACAGACACAAACATAGAGTTATCACAACCATAAAGTAATACTACTTACAGACACAAACATAGAGTTATCACAACCATAAAGTAATACTACTTACAGACACAAACATAGAGTTATCACAACCATAAAGTAATACTACTTACAGACACAAACATAGAGTTATCACAACCATAGAGTAATACTACTTACAGACACAAACATAGAGTTATCACAACCATAGAGTAATACTACTTACAGACACAAACATAGAGTTATTTCAACCATAGAGTAATACTACTTACAGACACAAACATAGAGTTATCACAACCATAGAGTAATACTACTTACAGACACAAACATAGAGTTATCACAACCATAAAGTAATACTACTTACAGACACAAACATAGAGTTATCACAACCATAAAGTAATACTACTTACAGACACAAACATAGAGTTATCACAACCATAAAGTAATACTACTTACAGACACAAACATAGAGTTATCACAACCATAAAGTAATACTACTTACAAACACAAAATATTTCAAAAAGAAAAAAAATATGCTATGATTTGAGATTTTCACGGCCAAAAGTATTATGATGATTTGTTTTGGGGGTATTATGCCGTGTTGCGCTACTTCCTTCTTTAGCCAACGTTTCGGACCCTATTGCAGTGTCCATTAGCATTTTCAGGGCAGATGTGCCCTGATGATGGAAACTGCAATGCTGTCCGAAACCTTGGCTAAAGAAGGAGGTAACGCAATACGGCATAATACTCCAAAAACAAATCACTATAAAAGGAAATATGTATTATATGAGTTACCGGATGCGTAATTTGACAATATATTGTAACAATTCACAAGAAGAAACAAAGTAGAATATAGACAGCTAAGGTGACATTCAGTTTTTAGCAAATGGGACTTATGTAAAATATTATTAATTAAGAAAGGACAAGGATGAAAAATATTTAGACAATCGTCCGTCAATACAAATTTCTTAAATACCTTTTTAAATTTAAGTAAGGAATTGGTAGACTAGGGACGGGTTGTTTCGGAGAATTTGAACAATTAATCAACGTTCATTTTCGGGTTCTGTGAAAGTCCTATTCAAGTTCTGTTATTATATCATTATGGGCTAGTTGCTTCACAGAACTGAATTAAAAACAGAACCTGAAAAAAACTTTTACCGAACTTGAAAATTGAAAAACGTTGATATTTGAAGAATTGTTCAAGTTCTCTGAAACATCCCGTCCTTAATATGATTTGGAATAATATGAAACATATGTGGTGCCTGATATAAATATTTTCTTTGACCAAAAGAAGTTTTAGCATGTACAGCCACAAAGTTCAATGTAGAGCCAATTCCGGTGCGTTAGCATTTTATTTTTAAGTATGAGTATAACATATTTCAGTGCAAAAATACTGGGACTACCATAATATGTAGATATTTCTCACTGCCCAGAATACTAATGGAATGTTATAAAGTGGATTATTCGTTGACTTTTTCAATACTCTTAGTAAATAGAAAAAAATGCTACTGGGGCAGTTTAATTTTGAACAAAAAAATGTTCAATAATTAAAATAATTCATAATTTTATACCTATTCCTATTTAAAAACCCTAAAAAGGGTGTTCAAAAATAAATAAATTTATTCACGGAATGGAACTAACGAATTCTATCGAAATTCTTTCAATGTTAGTGGAAATTTACCTAAAATTTGTGTATTATCCAAAAATATATTATCTAAGCTTTTTAAGAAACCTCAAAATTAATCTTAGACACCTAAAATTATTCGTAATCCGGTTAAAAACGGGATTACAGGCCTTTAACGAATGGATCGATAGGTATCCTTGTAAACTTTTAGTAAAATACCAATGTTTTGTCACTATATAAATCCCAATATTCATTATATACAACAGTCATTATATACAATTAAGACAAACGCAGGTGCATGAACAGGTGTTCCGATATTAAAACTAATTTTCTTAAAGTTTATCAGGAATCAGCCCACAGTCTCGTTTCTAACCGGATTACTAATAATGTGAGGAGATTTTTAATAAATCATCAATACTAATTTTTTCTCATTACTAATAACTAAATAAAATAAATTAATAAATATGCATATGAAATATGTGCATAATTTTCCAAAAATCTGTAATACTCTGAAAATCGCCAATCGACACTATATATGAAAAAACCAAAAAAAATCGAGAAATGACAAAAACACAATTTGTACAAATTTTGGCGAAAATGACCAAAAACAAAAATATATGCTAATGCCCGTTTATGGCGCATATTTGTCCGTCTCCCGTCTACAGGGGTCCATCAGGGGGGACTCCATCCAGCAACCATCTCAGGGTAGGTGGTATTCCTCGATTGGCGTAGCCTGCGCCATAAGCTTCCCGTGCGGTTGCGGAAAAGGGCTGTAAAATAGAGTCCTCGTCCCTCCAAACATTTCCGTGGCACTGCAGCATCTCGATAGCAGGAAAAGTTGGCGATAAGCATTATTGTAATCGACTTTTAGCTAATGCCATTGGGATACAGTGTCATCTTCGAATTGTAAGAACAGTGTTATTTAACAATTATTACTCCCTATTGTCGCGTATACCGTAATGGGTTTTGAGGCATGCAAGAGAACTGTTGCAACACAGTTGCCTGCAACTTAAGTTGCTTGTATACGCCTAGACTTCGTATTCCGAAACAACATCTACGTAAAGATCACGCGAAAGAAAAAAAAACTCTTGAAGTTTAATGCATTCGTTGATTGATTTAATAACTAAGTATATTTTTATCATCTGCATATGCTAGGTAATTAGCATGTAAAAAACATTTGTGAATATCGTATATATACACATTAAATAATAATGGGCTTAAATGAGAACTTTGAGGTACACCGGAGGGCACATAGAAGAAGCTGGACTCTGTTCCCTCAACTAAGACACTTCAGAGATGAATCAACGTGCTGGTGAATTAGTCAATATTACTTCTTGACTCCGTGACATTTTTAAATATCGACAGTATAGATTAGAATCTTGTTTATGAATAGATACTAGAAGTACCTACCAACTGTGTGGCATTTTAAAAATCAAGATACTGTTTAAAATGTGACTGCATGACCATTTCCCAATAAAATATTAGTCATTCAGAATATATCCGAACTCGTGTTCAACGCAGATGGTCTTGTCCGAATAAATATAATGGACGAGTCTCTAGTCCCATTTTTTAACAGGGTAGCGAATAATTTGATCATATTTTGAATACATTAACAATAATTTAATTCAATAATTAACAATCAAACATCATAAATTATTATTAACTCTTAAAAAATCTTATACTCAATATCATCATAAAAGCAAACAGTTAGGACGGGTTGTTGAATTGAATTTGAACAATTATACAAATTGATTTTTAAGTTCTTTGAAATTATTTCAGTTTTGTGAAACAACTGGCCAACAATAATATGATAACAGAACTTCATTAGAACCTTCACAGAACTTGAAAATCAACTTTGAAATTTGATGAATTGTTCATATTCTGTGAAACGTCCTAAGAATATCCTAAAATAAATTAACTAAAAAATATGCATTTGTATATTTGTAGCAACAGTGCCACCGTGCAATGTCCCACTACACGACAAGTGACTTTACACGAAGCGACACCTCTGCGTAGTGCCTGCGAAACCAACCGCCCCCTTCTCCCTTCCAACCCTCGTCTTTTCTACCCCTTCTCTTCCCCAAGCCTGAATCACTCAGCACCTGGTCGCCATGTAGGTCTGACGTCATCACGAGCTGATGCTTAAAATTAAAAGGAAAGTTTTCGCATGAGCTTAAATGCTGCATGTTTATTAAATTACTGAAGTAGGTACCTTAGGTAATGTAGTATTCATGTGACTTTTGGTAACCTTAAACACGATTTCTAGGTAGGTTTCCTAGTTACCCGCCAGTTTACAAAGGTACTGGTTTATAAGTTAATTTTCTTTATTTTCGAAGGTAGCAAACACTTTGGGATTGTGACTTTATATATTAAATGACAAAAACACACTTTGTAATACACCACTTTTTATATGAATTAATAATGACAGCCAACCGGGTTTCGCTTATCTCAAGCTTCGTCAGGGCTTATTTATGATATGTAAAGAAAAAAGTGTGTTTGTTTCATTCAATATATGATTTTCTTTAATTTGGTACTGAACAGTTTCTTGAATGATTATCTAATACCTAACCCACGTAATAAAATGGTGATTTAAATAATATTTCTAGGAACATATTACCCGAGTATCAGAGGTCAGCTATCATCAGAAAATCTTCACCCTGTAGACTAACAGGAAAATCTGGTCTGACAGTCTTCGTGGTCGAGGGGTAGAACTCTTAACTGTTCACAACCATCTGGAGCCAGTTATAGAATGTCATCCCCAATTGGGGTATGTTGTGAGGCTAAAGGTAGTGGGGAGGGAAGGAGATGTGGTAGAGGAAGGTGGGGGACCTGGCTATTCAGATCTGGTCACCAAACAAGGCTAAAGTAAATTTAAGCATTAAGATTTGAAATCTGTAATCATTATGTACACATAAAACTTAACTTGGAAATACACTTTGTATTGATGAAGTAACTTTAATATATTAATTAGTTACTTATAATATCATCACAACTTAAATTTAAACAATTTGTGGCGTGGGCCCTGTCGCCCATGTTATGGCAATGCGCCTTATCTATAGATATAACATTGTGGCTTTGCGGCGCTCAATCAATTCCATTCGTCGAGTTACATAATATGAACTGTATTTTTTACTAATTCGATAACGATTTAACTACGATACGTTGGTCGTGTTATGGGAGTCTTAGATGATTTAAATTATGTATAATATAAGAAATTTGCAGGTTATTTATGGTGGATACTAATCTAGAAGAGAACAGGTTTATAGTCAATTTGTCATATTTGAATTTAGTGGTATGATAAAAATGGAAAAAGATAGAACGATAGAGGATGATTTTTTCGACAGTTTTAGGAATTCAAATTTTCTTTAAAAAAAGCTCGTCTCCTTTCAAATGTTCAATGCTGAACACGGATAGGTAAAAGGGTTTTTTGGAATTTTTCTTACCCAGGAATTTACGCTGGCATAATGCGCACTAAACTGCAAAAAGGAACACTTCTGTAATGCCAGAATATTTTTTTACTGGCGCTCCTCATAAGAGGCCTTGTGAAAAAAAATCCCTCGGGTTATATGTCATCTTTAGGGGTGCTATGTGGAAGGTCTTTTTAAGGAAAGGAAAGAGAGGAAGCTCTGGGAAGGAAAAAGTGTGTCTAGGAGTGAGGCACGATTGAGTTCATCCCTCCTACTGTGGTGCGATGGGTGAGAGAGTCCTGCAGGAGAGGCAAATATCTCCCTCAACCAGTCTCTGCAAATCTGGCCTGTCACACAGTAGCTGTGCAGACGCATCCGCCGCCAAAACATAGATTAACCTCACTCCATGAACCCGGGCACCCCTGCAAAGTCACCAAACGTAGTGAACCACCTGGGGTGACCTATGGCAGAGGTGTTGATTATCCAATAATTGTAACACAAACCCGCCTCCCAAATTAGTAAATATTGCTACTTAAAATACAGCATTTTGCCAGGACATTACAACACCGCAACGTTGCCATTCGGGTCGCGTTGTTTGAATTCAACCTCACATATCGGCAGCTATCAGTGCCACATGCGCATCTTGCAATGTGTCAATATGCTATATCTCTACAAATCTGTTTTTGAGATTAACGACTACAAACTTTTTGGACATTTTGTTATTTTAAAATTTGGTGACAGGTTTAACTGTTACTTAATTTGAAATGTATTAAAAAAAAACAAATATATCGTCAATTTCAAAATACGTGATATATTTGTAAATATTTTATTATGTCTTTGTAATGGTTCAATCTAACCTTCCAAGTCATTTATCTTAAAACTAGCTTTTGCAGATACAGCATATTGCCATTACACAGGCATGTGTATGGTGCGGGCCGGTAGGCTGCAGCCTGCTCCTAAATACGGCTCTGGGTGCAAGGGGGGTATTTAAATAATGCAATAACTTTATAAGTAGGTACTAGTTACCTACGCACTAAGCTCAATACCTTCCTATAATAAAACCTATATTTGTAAACTCCGTCTAGGTAGGTAGGTACCTACCTGCATTTTGTAACTAGGTACCGAAGTATATACCTATAAAATTGCATGAAAATAAATACTTTGCATACACCACTATTTAATCGAAAAGGATCGACATATTTCGAAATCAGTGGTTTCTTAGTCAGGATAAACATTCGATCATATAATTATTTCTAAACACCTTGATACTTTTTTTCGATTAAATAGTGCTGTATACAAATTATTTTATTTCAATATAATTAAAATGGCGACTCAAATTAATTATGTAATTATTGAAGAAACGAAATGAATATTTGGAATGAGTTGATTATAATATAATCTTAACTTTTTGCACGCGGCCGTATCAACTGTTGTTACGGCAAAAAGTCCATACTCACACGCGGCTGTATCAACAGTTGATACGGCAACTTTGAATGCCGATATTCCAGCGGTCTTTTGACATAAATTTATTTCCCGCTCGTTTGAACATTCGTAGAACTATCACGATGTTGACATCTACAAGAATTTCTTGAAAATAAAATTGTATTTCATTAAAAAACATCGATAATCATGTGAACCTCTTCGCGCCTTCGAGTGCTTTAGTTTACTATTTTGTCAACGGATGGCGTTAGTTCAATTTTTATTATATTAAGTGACATAAAATTTAAGTGTCCAGTTTTAGAAAAGTTTTCATAACAAAAAATGATAAGTGCTCATGGTGTCCCACTTTTGTCTATCAACGCAGTGGCCTAAGTACACACACGCCGAGTGAATGGCGGGACCACATTCAAAAGATACGGTACGTCTTTGTATGAAATTTTATGATTTTGTTTTTATAAACATCTAAGAGTGTTGACACACGAGGATTTGTTATCATATTGTGGAGAATAATCTGTTCTGTCTATATAGTTCAATAAATCATGCCAGAATGCTATAATTTGACAATAAATTGCGTGCATAGGTATTTGAAAATATGTACCGCGTACGGGTATAGATAAAACGGAGCAAATTAACGCATTCAAAAGGTTAATTTATATTTTGCTCAAAATAATCGATTGTTCCAAAAATATAAATTATAAAATAAAAATAAAAACTAAATTACGCCTTCATCACTGGAGAAGAAAATCGTTTTAAATTAATTACGATACAATACAAAAAGGTACAAAGAAAACAGTTTAGACATAAATTTTTGTAAGGAAAAGACTTCAGAAAGAAAATATGGTTGGTTGTTTTTTTGTTCGGGGCTTTATCAAAGGCTTTGTACAGTTTTCCTACAAAAGGGCGGGCATGCCGTGCACCGCCTGGCGGCATACGGCCGACACTAAATCATACCATAACCAAACTAAATAAACATTAAACAAAACACCACAACTTCACAGGGAATACTGCGAAACCTGCAAAAAAATCAATTGTATCAACCCATTGGCGGCGACCGCCACAAAGCTCCTACGCTGATTGGTCCGTCGAAACGGAGCCGCTCTCCCATTGGCCGGAGATAACGGGGAGCTTTCAACTTTGAATTTATGTTTCGAACACGGGGAGCTTTTACGAAAGAGACAGATATATAAAGCTGACGCAATACCAATGAGTGGGAGCGAGGCAGCTACAATATAGTACAGGTATGGATGTTGTATTTTGTTTTGACGCTTAAAGCGGGATAGATTGTCTACCTAACACCATCGCATACAAAACGACGTAACGCAATGAACTCAAACAAATTATTTGGAGCTTTATTGTTAATGTCATTAAGGATAATTTTTGAGTGCGGCTTGGTGTTGTTATAAACTTGTTTGGCGTTATTTTAAACCGTTATCAGAAAATATAAACCATGCTCGTTAAGGTTCAGTAGTAAAGCTTTGGCCCCCAGCGGAGGTCGCCGGGTACCGATTTTGTTGTTTTGAAAAGCTCGCTTCGTTTGTTCGTTTTCGATATTTGAATCATGATGACAGTTCTATATTTAAATAATTCCGTTTTGTATATTACACTTTTTATTTAATTTTTGTTATTGCAACAAAACGCAAATAAAATATAAAAAAACTAAAAATCTTTAAAAATAATAATAATATGTAAGGATTTTGAAAATAAACGTTTTTGTAAATTTATTTGTTAGGATAAGTATCATCGCCTTATTGATTGTTATAAACAATTAATTGGTTAAATTGTTGTGGAGTGTTAAACAAATGTGCAATTAATTGTGACTTTTTAATATTTATTGTGAACTACGTAGGATTACCAATCCTGTTTTTTGATACTTAGTATTCTATAAAAAGGTGAGTTTGGTATATTTAATTATATATTTGATTAAAAAAATACACTAAGTACACAACAAAAAACTTATTTTTTGTGTAGGCGCTTAAAACAACATTGTCAATCGATAGAAAAGTCTACATAGGCACCCTCTTAAAAATACTTGGCCTACCTTAGTAAACTTTAAAATTATAAAATCACATCAGGTTGATATTTAAGAAGGTGAGTACCTAGATATATTTCTAAATGGGAAGTTACCGACATATGCGTAATATATAGTTTAACATATGTAAAGTAGATATTACATGAACAAAAATTATAACCAACAATTTTTTTAAATTTTTATTATATAACCTTTGCACAAAATATTCATAAATAAGTGAAAATGGGCCGTAAAGGTTTTTTTTAATCGTAAATTCAATAAATAAATAGTTAAAAAGTTAGTAATTATGAATGTACCTACCTACCATTCTAACAAGACTAAACAAATACGAGTATATTGGAAGCATGTTGGTACATATGGTACGTATATTTGCAAGGAGTGATTTTAAATGTCAAATCAATAGGTATATAGGGAGGTAACAAGGGCCAGTTGTTCCATTAACAGCATTTTAAAATTTAATCACATTTCAGTGAGTTAATAATAATAATAGTATTTGGATGATTTTCGTAACGTTTTTGTGCAAAATCACCTCAAGGGCGCTGTACAAATGTGTAATAAATTTCTACAAATGTAGGTACATATGTTATTATTCTTAATTATTTATATTTTGTACACGCAAATAATATACCTATAGTAGCGAGTACTGTGGAAGTTCCATACAAGTCCTGTTATTTTTTTGTTTAATTATTTGTTCCATCTGTTTCACGGAACGGAAATATTAACAGAATTTAATTAGAACTTGAAAAATAACTTTTAAATTTGATGAATTGTTCAAATTCTGTGCAGCATCTGCCCCTAAGTGTAGTTCGTACCTAGGTATTTACCAACATATTATTTATCTAAAGGCATATTATTTAGGTAGATTATGACATGAACTAATTTTACATATTATAAGTAGTTAGGTACCTACCTACCTACTGGATTTCCGGTATGTACCTATTTACGTAGATACCAATTTACGTGTAAACGTTTCGTATTTGTGGAATGAAGTGAGATAAAAAATAGTAATAATATTGGGTAGATACCTAGAGATATTACAAAATTAGATAGGTAGGTACTGCGGGATAGCTCCGAAATAGAGTTTAAAATTGCTATTTAATATATATTATGCATTTTTGGGTTATTATACCGTGTCGCACTTCTTCCTTCTTTAGCCATCCTTCTTTTAAACATTGCCTAATGCAAATCTAGTATTCTGCAATACCTCCCGCCTCTTGGAACGATTCTATTCAAGTATTTATCTGATTCTCTTATTCATGATGTCTTCTTGGATCACCTCCGATTTTCCTAATTTTCCATCCACCATCATATCACAACTGTTAATAAATTATGATTCATTCATAATATATCTGAACACGTGTTCACGAAGGTGAACTTGTCCGAATAAATGTAATGAAAGAGATGCCAAAATATTATTATTTTGAAAAACACTTGTTCCGACTTTCTCATAGTATATTCGTGCTTCACTGATCGTTTGTTATGAAATTTGCCAAATCATTGAATATAGGCCTCTAGTCCCGTTTTTAACATTAAAACGAATAGTTTAAGCATATTTTTAATAAACTAACAATAGGTATTTTATTTAAGTATTTTTTTCCGTAAACGCACTGAGAATAATGAATGTTGCTAATTTTTTAAGAATCTTTTGAAGAATCAATTTGAAGAATTTTTTAAGGGATTGGATTAACAGGTTTCCTGATAAACTTTTATTAATTTTCCAACATATTATTACGATGTCGGAACACGTGTTCGAACACAGCTAGGCTCGGTTAGCCAAGTCAACAAATTTGTGTGATTTTCACAGGTACTCACTCTGCTAGTCAACTATGAAAATGTATCATTATCCCAAAAGAACGAAGAATTTAAACATATACGGGCTGTTCGTAAACCGAAATGTTTTATTTATTTTTAAACGAGAAAAGATATACACATCTTAACAAAAAATAAAACTTTGACTTAAGTAATCTGACACTTAGTTAGGTGGCAGTTAACTTACTGGTAGCTAAACAAAAAGCACTTGAGAGTCAGCCAATTAGTCGACTAGAGAGTTAACCCTTTACAATTGTTTCATTGAAATCAGTATATTTTTTCAGTCAACCTCTCAACATTAACGAAGCGCGAATGCGTATAATTCTCAGCGTGTTTTAACACAAGGCGCACTACGAGTGTCGCTTTTTATAAGTGTTAATAAGGCGATTTTTTGAGGGGATTATTTCACCACTAGAAGGCTTAATGACTGCCAGCATAGTAGCACTGCATCAGGGGCTTAAAGAATAATTAAATTTGAGCTTACGTCATCGTTGAAAACGGATTTAAGTGTGTTTCAGATGGAAAATTGAGGAAAAAGGGAGCATTAGAAATATGTTGGTTGAAATTCATCAGCTTATGCCACACAACTCCGTATTGCTAGGCACTCTTTGCTTCAATCACATTCAAACGTTGCAACGTCTTACGCATCTATTATACCTACCGATTAAATGTAGTGCATTTTTGATGTGCTTGATTGTCCCATGTCTTCCTGCATGCTCTTCAACAGCATTTTTCAATTTGGGAGGTATTGGGAACCATTTTTATTGATTTTTTAAAATTTATTTATTTATACGCCCATTGAGCATTTACATACATAGTTCTTAAGAAAAATATTCTGAAGATTGTAAGTTCGCAATAGTAACAGTAATAATACATTTAACCATATCCATTTGACATATTATAACAGCAAGTAAATAGTAAATGCATACAACAATTATATTATTTGTAGGTATAAACCTCTTGTACAAAAATAAGAATATGTATTGTTAACAAAATATAGAGCGTTTGACTGGTTATCGTGGCCTGTTTATATTATTATTTATTCGATAACTTTTTGACATAGGTTACTCCAAGTGTTTAGATATGTTTGGTAACTTAGCAGGGGTGCCCGGGTTCATGGGGGTGGGGTTTGTCTAGGTCTTGGCGGCATGTGTGTCTGTCCACCTACTGCTTGACGGACCGGATCGAAAGAGACTGGTTGAAATAGGCCATTTGACCTCTCCGGCCGGTCCCTTTCTCCTTGTACCGTAGTTGGAGGGATGGATTTATACGACCGTCACTCCTGGACACACTGACCCCCAGATTCCTACCACCCATCGTATATTTTCCTTCCCGAAACTTAATCTACTTCTTTTCCTTATAAAAACCCCCCACACAGCATCCCCAAAGATGACATTGGCCCTGAGGGAAATTATATGCCTCTTGCGTGGAACCAATGTTAAAAAAAACTACTTTTTTACTTATTAGTAGGTAAGAAGGCACCTACACCTACCTTTAATTTATAATCTGTTTATAATTTTATTTATATCTTTATAAACTATGTTATGTAACAAAATAAAAGAAAATCATCATTGTACCATTGGTAATACTTGATAATATTAATATTTGATCTGTCTTGACTGGTGATACATCTAATTTATATATATCTAGTGTGTAATTTGTATTCTGTTTAATGTTTAGTGAAAGCGCATTGTTTATTAGCTTTGTTCAAAGTATCCAAAATTCCTTTGGGTAAATGTTGTTTTAGCGAAGGGAATAAGTAAGAAATTACGCCTAGAAAATACTATATCCAAATCTAGTATCATTAGCAGTTTGTACAGTTAAATTTTAAAATAAAACCCACTTTGGTTGTCATAGTTAGGCTGGCCGCATACATACGTTTTTCGTATTCGATTTCCGAATTCGTTTTCCGTATTCGGACATCCGAATGCACGGAATCAGTAGAAAATACATTAACTGCCGCACACGTTCGTTTTAGTTCCGAACGGAACAAATTCCTTACGCACGTTCCGAATGCGAGCCGGCGCGTTCGGAGAAAACGAATGGAAAAAACCTAATGACGTCATGTAGAACGCAGCTATTGCATACAGTTTGTTTGTGCCGACGCAAACGTACGGAACTTTCCGTTCGTAATACAGTGTTGCCAACGGATCTTGACCTAATATCGCCGTTTCTCATACATAAGGTAGCGTAAAGTAGCCGAATTTGCTGTTAGGTGGGACATGTTTAAAATTGATGTTTTTACGTGAAAATAAAAATTTCGTGGGGGGGGGGGCTAGAGAATTTCAAAAAAATAAAATTTGTCCCCAGAAAATAAAAAAAAATTCATGGGGAGGGTGGCTAGAGAATTTCGGGACATGTTTAAAATTGATGTTTTTGAAGTAGCTTAATTGGCGACCAGTCGCCTTTTAGATTTTTTCGGCGCCGATTCTCGCTCTGAGTAGCCTAAATGGCGATATATCGCCCTTGTTGGCAACACTGGTACTGACGTTTATACATTCCGAATGAAGAAAAACGAACGTTTGCGCTAGTCTCACGGAATTCCGAATACGGAAAACGAATTCGAAAATCGAATACGGAAAACGTATGTATGCGGCCAGCCTTATTTTCACTTAAATACCTACATGAAATACTATGCTGAAGATTTTTTCTCTCATGTAGCGATTTATTTTCTGATTATTCGATTCCTTTCCTGGCGATAATAATTATTCGTTTTCTATAAAAGTTTTCTTGCATTCAGTTTCAGACATCCCTTCGACTGTTTAAATTTTTTCCGATTTTATTGGTCTCTTCCTCATCCGAAGCGATTAATTTTCTTTAGGTTGTCAGCACATCTCAACTGTACAAGATCGGTTTTCATTTTCAACCTATATATGATACTGTTATGTATGTGTTCGGTGTGTTCTAAATGTATTAATATTTTGTTCGGTGTGGTCTCAATGTATGAATATTGTGTTCGGTGTGGTCTCAATGTGTGAATATTGTGTTCGGTGTGGTCTCAATGTGTGAATATTGTGTTCGGTGTGGTCTCAATGTGTGAATATTGTGTTCGGTGTGGTCTCAATGTGTGAATATTGTGTTCGGTGTGGTCTCAATGTGTGAATATTGCGACGGAAATGTCCCCTAACATTGTGTAACTCCTAACTAACTCTTTCATAGGATTATGTATTCATTTATTTAATGGATTATAGTATACATTTATTTAATGATGTTGCTAACATAAATATCTATATAACAATGTAATTACAAAATAAACATCAATGATTATGTCAGATATGTTTTAAAAATTAAGTATATTTCAATGGCATTGATGTTATTATATATTTTAACGGCTTGGTAAGTAAGAGATTTCTCGGTGCTTGATTTTTCCTTGTTTAATACACCTATTTGAATTAGATCTCTTTCAATTTTGTTTTCGGTTATGACTGAATGCATATATTTGAAGCGGAAAATAACCCATTTTCCGACATCCGGTCGAGCTGAAACGCTGTAGATAGTCTCGTTGTTAATGATAATGCATTTTATCAACATTTTATTGACAATCACGTACACACATGCAGACCTATCAGCATTTCTCTGAAATCAGAGGAAATTCCGGCAGTTAATGTCAATACGACATATGTGACCTAGAACTCCTAGCCGGTCGGCATTTGGCGTAGTTGAGATGTTGACTCAAGTTCCTGTGTAGGAAGGTTCAATCTCAGTCAAACCAAAAAAATCTTAAAGACTGTGTTAATTTTACGTATAAAATTTAAAAACAAAACATTCAAACATATAGTTTCACCGACATACAATTTAGCTCCTTCAACGTGTCTCTTATCCTATGTTGAGCTTATGTACATATTATTCAGACTAAGTTTAGAGATGATGGTCGATCTAAATTTGCTCCTCTAAATTTCGTTTGATTTTGTGTATTTGTGCCTACCCACACATCCATTTGAAGAACATGTAAGGAAAACTTTAAACTGATATGTTGTAAATATATATATTTTTAAATGTTACATGCTTATTCTCACGTCAGTATTTTTGAAATTTCACGCGCCTACGTCATAAATAAACAATATAAAAATAGACTGAAATTCGATAACATTTTTATTGCAAATCGATACAACCGACGGGGTCAGAACAAACTGCTCAGAGCAGATATAACCCAATACAGTCGCCTATATAGCGCGTTAAATAACCCGTGAAGCAAGTCCTGAAGGGAGAAGTCTGTAAGGGTTGTTCTAGGCTTCTACCTTCTTCCACTAGAAGCCGTATTCCTTCCTGGTCTGGCCTCCCTTTGCAGGCTTATCTCCTTGCCTCAGTCGGGCAGGTCATCAATCTAAAGTGGTGACCCTAGCTTTTCTCTTAAGCATTTTGATTTTCAATTTTTTTTAAGGGTTGAAAAGCTTTTTGTAAATGTTTGTTTTGCCGGAAATTTTTTAATCAAAGTAATAAAAAAGTATGTTAACAACCAATTTAAGTAGGTACCTAACTCGTATCTATGAAAATATATTAGGTTTAAATCATTTATCAATATTATATTATGATAGATAATGTCCTGCTATTGCCTAAAAAAATTGAGCTAATTACTCTAATATTGAGTAGTTATAGAATGAGTGAGTTTTTATATAATTTTATATTTTTGTAACTTTATGTTATATTATATATCCTTTGCCTGAGTAGGTTTTTGGAATTTTATGTATCTATTTGTATAAGAACTGATTTTGTAAGAATCCAGTATAAATAAACTAAGATGCTACATTAATACCCACCTAAATGAAAATTTTATTCAAGAGATGGTATTTCAATCCACTCTTAAAAATTTATTTCATATATTTTTTAAACTTTTACGGTCGGTAACGTATTTATATAAATAAATACCATTTTTAGTTTATAATATAAAGTCTCAACTAAGCCGCGATCTAAAATGAACTTTAGTTGAAGATTCGTTTTAATATTTTCTACTTTGTAATCGTAAAAAGCCCTTAAAGTGGTTTTTACCCATGTTACTATAAAAATTTGCAAAGTATTTTTATTATCAACAAACCGTTATACCGTTATATCGCATGGTAGAAAGAACGAATAGAACGCCAAAAAAAGATGCACTTTCAAGTTTTATTCACATTCATTCTCCATCTCGTACAAATATACCTACTATTCCTCTGTTATGCCGAATTTTGACACATTGTCTGACTCTAGCAAGTATTTGATGAACTTAATCGTGGTAGGTCTCTTTTGTGCGTCTCCGACATCTTTTTCTATTCAAAAGAGCATCATAGTATATTTTTTCCATATTATTTGTTATATATTTTTTACATGTTGGTAAAAATCACCTGGTTTTCATCTTTGTATCTATTTTAAAGTTTCTTGACCGACTCATCATCTAAATAACTACCTTGTAGAATCTGAAATTGGATTGAAAATGTATAGTTTAGATAATAATAATAATAATAATAATAATAATAATAATAAGTGTTTTATTATCTTTTTTTGTGTAACAAATAGATATCATGATATCCTCACTGGGATCTCCCGTGCTGAGATACTGGTTTTGGGTCGATAATTAGAAATTTTTGGAGTTGTCCTCGAAATGCGTAGTAGGAAACTTATTGAAATTGTGAATGATACCATATTATAAGGCTTTTCGTTTTACAATCAGCCATTCTTTAGTGTACTATTATTTACAGGTATTTTCTTGGTAGATATATACCTACAAATCCAATATCTTCTAGGTAGGTACCTATTACATAACTGCAAAGATATCCATTAGATATTTAGATTTGTTGAATGCTTATTAATCAACTTCTTATAATTTGAAACCTTATAAGGTCGACTAATCGACATGTATATTACATTTTTTTTCTTTTTTTTATAAAAGATTACACATTTAAATACATTATTTAAGAAATGTTTGGACTGCCCAACTAGGAGGATTCCCGTTTTAGGACAGTCAAATTAGGATGAGTATTAACATTTTGATAAGTTGTTTGATAAGTATAGTATTAAAATAATAATGTAATAATAGTTATATGTACTTTTAACTGGTGCCTTACCCTACTTACATATTTTTTATAAATATGAATAACAAAGAGAAGAAATAGAATAAAATAAAATATCTAATTAAACATAAGATTAACTACTGCTTGGGTAGCATTCTAATTTAAAAGTACTGGGTAGGTACATATATACACAAAATGATAAAGATTATAACATAAAGGTATCTTTTACATGTTTTTTTGTTGTTGGAGTTTTTGTTGTTGTTGTTGTTTTTGGTTTGTGTTTGTTTTCATTTTTTGTGTAGTAAAAGTTCACTCTCCTTTCTACCTAATTGATGAAACCAATTAGTGGTCAATTTATGAAGAATAGCTGTGTTTTCCTTTTTCCAAGCATCAGGCATGAAATTGTATAGTTTTGGACCTAAGAATGAGAAGTGTCTTATATTATTATATTATTGCTGATCTTACGTTTAGCAATCGTTCAAATGACACATTCTCATTTACGTACTTTGGTCACTTCTAGATCTCAGCAATGAATGTTATAATTTTGTTTGACGTATCCTAAATATTGCTTCGGAGATCAATACGACCATTATTATAATAATAATTAAATTCTTATAGGTAAGTTTAATAGATAATATAAGAAATAAGGGTAAGGTGCAAAATACAAGAAAAATTGTAAATTGCAAGCAGTGATGCACGAAGAAAACTTACTGATAAAAAATATTGATAAATAAGCTAGTGAAATTATTCTTATACCTGTTGAAAACTGGACTGCAGGCCTTTTACAAATGGATTGACAGATTTCCTGAAAAAAGTATCTATGAAACACGAACGTTTTATGAGGAATACGTGTTCATTTAAATTATATTTTCGCATTTCGGCGCTATATTTATTAGAATAAGCGCAATTGCAAGAACACGTTCTCCAAAATATTCTAAACTTTCTGTTTTTTTTTTGGATATTGCGTGCCATAACGTTTTTAACAAGATTTTAATAAATCAACAGTACCTACTCAGTTTCTCCATGTGGCAACAAGACCTCCTAGATCACAAGGCCGGGTCATTGAATCAAATCAGCCTCCTAACATATATGAAAACCTCCAAAAAATGACTCTTTAAAAAACTAATAGAGTTTCCTTTTTGAATCTCTCCTCACTGACGCATAATATGTATACTTATATTTATTTTAAATATCCAGGAGTAATGTAGGTACTTTGTTACACTTTGTGATGTCATTGCATATAATTTATTGTTTATGGTGTATTTACGCGGTTTATATTAAATACATAAATGTTTCGACAGGTAGGACAAACCTCCAAAAACATTATTTATCACAGGCTACAAAATAGAATAATCTATATTTGATGACGCTCTTTAGAAAGTTATAAGGAACATAGAGACCTTAGCATTCCAAATTTTTTCTACAGGCGGTCTCACAGCAGCTAAGCTGCAAGGAGTGGAATCCGAACATGCCCAGAAGAAAGTGTGTTGGATATAGCCACAGATGGTAGCCCCACCCCCTTATTTAGAGAAATCCAAAAAAAAATTGAACTCCCGCTTCATAAGGATTCCAAACATCCGATCTTATCTCCAGCCTAATGCAGACTAATAGGGAAGTACAATATTCTTAGAATACATATGAATATCCCGAAATACTCCTCTTGTTCATTTTTAATGCAAACATTCATACCCCATTGACATGACCACGAAATGCAAGTTTACTTTCATATACAATTGCAAAATCTCTTATAGTAAAAACACACTAATCCGAATACGTGCAGTATTTTGCATGGTGCCCACAATAAGAAGAACTCAGACGCGGAAACAAGCACATTATTGTGGACCAAATCACCATACTGCCAACTTTATCTCTCCCACTAAAGATTTTGGCCTCAACAAACTGCATCCGTACAGTCGCTGTGCGATGATGCAAATGATGATGATGTAAAAAGGTCTATAAATTGTGTAAATTAGAAAAATAAAAACTATTGATCGTCGCAACAGAATTTTCCCTCCACCAGTTTCCTAGCACATCTGTTCTAAGTCAAGTGACTTCATCATTTCAGCATCTCTCTTTGACCTCTACCATAAAAAGACAAAGACAAAGAAAGCCGTCAACTTGCTAAATAACCTCAGATTTCCACTTCTTCCTCCTACTAACTCTGCTCCAAGATAAAAGAAAAAGCTATCCATTGGCTAAATAATCTTAGGATCCCACTTTGACTGCCATCAACTCTCACCCAACAAACGAAGAAGAAGACAAATAACATCAGCAGCGCACTAAGATAGGGCCGGCCCTTAAGGGCGCTGTGTTACCAGCGCCTTGGCTCCCTGGCTCCTTTGTAATTTTGTAAGTTGGCGCCCGGATCGGACTGCTCCAAATGTGGCCTGCAAAGGACAACCCTGGACTTAGACCTCCACTATATTTGCACCGACAAAATACAAAACTAAATAATCCCAAGATTCCACTTTGACCTCCGCCAACTCTCCTCCACCATACGACGAAGAAGAATGAATTAATTGAACTTGTTTAACTTGTGTTTTTAATTCCAGCTAAACTGTGCACCCCGATGCTCCCCACGCAGCAGCTGGGAGGGCTGAGCCCGTGGCCCCCCGACGCGGGGCTGATGGACCGCATGGACGACCTGGCGCACAAAGGTAGCGTGGGCGGGTCGCTAGGGAGCTCCCTGGGCGGGGGAGGCTCCCTGCTGAGGATAGAGTGCGTGGAGCTGGCACACCCTTGCTGCGGTGAGCCCTCTGCTGTCAAACTCGGTTACAATACGTCTCTGGAAAAATTGACTAAGAAACATTAAATTTCAGGCCTTTAAAGCAACTGTCCCTTTTGTTGGTTCTACAGCATTCTCCTCTTCGGAGATTGTCTGATGCCTCTCAGAATAAAAATCAGGTACTTTTGGTTTGAATTTATGACAAAATACACTTTCATACTCTGGGCTGCAAGTGTGGAGGAGTTAAATTTAGAAAAAAATCTTCTTATATGTGACTTTTGTTACGGCTACCTTCACTTCGAAGGCTTACGAATGCCACTCTGAATAACGATAGGATTCTTTAAAGCGGATTAATGCTCATGCACATTCCCCCTTGCAATAATCGTGATCATCCTGGACTTTAATGATCATTTATTTATTTTTCCAAGAAGGGGGTTAAAAATTACAGAATGTGTTTTTTTATAAATTGCCAGTTGAAGTTTTGTCGTCTGTTGTCTTTACAGTTAAATGATGAAATCAGATTGGGTTGTATTAATTTTCATCCCTCGAATTTCCGGGTTTTGTGCCATTCGTACGATCTTAATTCAGCTGTTAACTTTTGCACGAAACCTCATGTAGTTTCTCGCTATTACGTCTAGTTAATACTTATCGAAATCAATCATGTGCATCCTCTTTGAAAAGTTCATTTTATTAGATTAAACAGGTGAGCTTTTTGTTCCACTTTCGGATTCAATTTGGCCAAATGCAACACGTAGTTTTTTTTAAACCTTAACTAAATTCCACAGTCTAGGTACTCTTTTTAGAATTTACCTAATAAAAAGCCCACAGTTTCACGAGTTATATTTAGTCGTTCGCACAGCATAAACAGTTTGTAACTAAACTAAAGCATAAATTGTTTTTTCAATATCTTTCAGAGACATATTTGAACCTTGATTGAAACCAGTTTGACGTTAATTGTATGATACTCAATTCAGACAGAATAACTTGTGATAAATCGATGTTGTAAAAATTGATTTCAATTTAGAGTTGAAATTTGCATGTTGCCTTCACCTGCACATTTCAGAAAAGAACAGATGATTGTCAAGTTTGTAAAGGCCCTCGTGAAAAATTAAAGTACATTACTTTTAAAAAGGTTCGGTCTGAACTGAGTACGTGTCGAGCAAAAACGTCTTGGAGGTGCCTACCGTAGCAAGTTGTTTAAAATCACTTCATGCATGTAATTGTACTGTATTATATAATATATCCAAAACTGAATTCATACTTATTCATATAATATTGTAACACTCGGGTAAATAACACACATATCGCACACTGGGTGTAATACCGCAGTAAGACGTTTAAACTGATACAATTTCTATATCAAACAAATCTATTTAGAATGTTCTTTGTGATTGAAAAAAATGTTCGTAAATTTTAGCTAACTACAGATAATTCATCATCCTTATCACCTCTCTCACTGCCTCTTCGACAAATGTTCCACTTGTTTCCGACCTGAATAATTTTTCTTCAATCATCAGAGCTTTTTATCCTGCTCAAATCTCTTCCAGGCAGTCGTTCCACGTCATCCTCGTTCAGCTCCGGCTATATTTGTTACTATAGGATATAGGTAATGAATTTCAGTGTCATTTCATTGCTATTCTTTCCACGTGGTCAGCCTATAGTTTAGGAACTTACATATTATTACCTACATAATCTTTAATAATGGTTTAATCACTGAAAAAGTTTAAATTTTCGACACCATCAAATACACGTAAAATTCAGTTGTTTTATATAGACATCAGAAAATATAGTTTGTTGCACTTTCTACGATTCTACCCCCAGTGTGCGATTGAAATATTATTATTATTTAATAAATTAATTTCAATTCATTCTTGCTATTATCAAAAACTTCATTTCTTTTACCTGTCATGAAACTCTGAAATCCGGTCAATGTTTTCACGCCCAATAAGTTCCTCGGGGCATAAAAATAGGCCTGAAAATGAGAAATATCTCGCGTATAATATTTGATTTGTCGAAAGATAAAAAGCCCGGAGAGGCGGTCTTTTAGTTTCAAAGAAATAATAATTTCAAACTGCCGAGAGATAAAGGCCGCAAAGTTCCCTTTTATGGCCTTTTACGGGCGAAATTAAAAACTTTAGGTTTAATACCTACCGACTAGTAAACGCGATATGGAACGGAAGTTCAAACATGAAATGTTTAAGGCTTTTAAGGATTTAGTATCCACCCTCCGCCGCTGGGCTGTTTGGGGGTGGCTGGGGGTGGCTGAGGTTGGCTGTGGCGGGTTGGGTCGAATGGGTGGATAGGGTGAAGCGAGTGGGGTTTGCTCCTCCCACCGGTGGGACTGGCGCTTCGAGTTTAACTTCTGTAATGTAATTTCAGACGCCGCAAATAAACACAATTATTATTATGTTAGATTACCTATCTTATATCAACGGGTAAAGTTTTGATACTGAGATGATAGCAGAATGAATTAAAACCCTTAACTAATATCAGAAAATATCATTACTATAATTTTATTCTTGTAAGATAATTTAAAACATTTTGGGTTTATTGTTTGCGTGTTTACTTTGAAGAACTCAAGCAGATATAGTTATATTAATTTATATACGGGATTACATAATCCTGGTTACTTTAAAATGTAAGACGTGAACAATAAATTTAAATAAACAACAATTATCATTATTTATATCAGACGGTTTTATTTGTACGTTCTAATTGGTGCGGATACATGTGATAACTGTTTCGCCTAACTTCCGATAATCTTGAAATGGACATAATGACCAACTGGCTTCCTTCCAACTGTCTTTTGATAGTGGCCAACTGCCTTCGGTAGGCGAAACAGCTGTCACAGGTAAGTTACGTGAAACCATATTACGAGTATTTAATCTATGATTTACTTATAAGTACCAATATTTGCACAATAGTAATCAGTATCCATACATCTAAAAAAATTATAAAAATTTTAATTACAAAAAATAGTTACAATATATTACTGAATATTCTCTGCATTTAGTAAAATATTGTAGGTCCATGAACCGAGCTAAAAATAATATTTAAAAACTGCTCACATAATAATCTTTGTTTTGTGACAGTAACATATTGTTTTAATTGCAATTCTGTGACTTCTACGTGATATATTTTGGACCTTTCCATTTTTCCTTGCGATACACAAAAAATAGCTAGATCACAATATTAAATGCAAAAAATGAGACTTTTTTATTTATTAACTTTCAAAAATACATTTTTTTACAACTAAGTCCATTAACTTAATTGCTAATTTAGATTGTTTTACAAAAAAAGGCGTAAATGAGAAGAAAATTAAAGTAATTAATTATCCCGGAGTTCCTACAATGTTCCCTTGTTGCATTTTTTTGTGTTAAAAAGTCTTAAGAAGTTTGTAACATTTTAAGAGGGGAATTTTAAGGACACTCTCAATTCTCATTCATTAACTTCATTAGCAAATTATGGCAATAAAATCCTTTAAAAATTTGTTTTGCAAACCATGGCATATCTAAGTAATTCGAATTTGTGTACTTAATATAGGCATACAGGGTGACTGGTATTTGATATGAAACATTTAATTGACATTATATATATGTATTATTTTTTTTTCTAAAAAAGAAAGACAAACATTCCCGTGTTACGAATAACCTTACAATATTTGAAAATCTCCTACTACCACCACAGTAAGCTAAAAATATTGCTTGTGTTGTGATGGAGGACTTAGCCATCCGAGGAATTGAACACACTACGCCTGGGTGGGACACAAACGCGATGTCAACTCGGCCACCGACCGGTCAAACGTGCTACGGGTGGTTTATGTAGTTATTTATTTGCGTTAACTCAACGCATATGGCCTTGAGTAAGGTAATGTTCCTCGGGGCCTATATTATCTCTGGGAATGCTGTGGTCAGGATTTTTCAAATAAAGGATGGAGAGGTTGTCATGGGAATGAAAATATATGGAGTGTGGGTTGCAATTTCAACCGACGTCTCCCGATCCGGCCTGCCACGCAACTGGTGGACAGACGCATCCGCCACCATGACCTAGACAAAACTCACTCCGTGAACACGGGAACCCTTGCTAAGTCACCAAACGTAGCGAGCTACTTGGGGTGACGTATGGCAGAAGTATTAGTTATCCAATGAATGGATTTCAAAAGTAATTACCGTTTTCACTTTCTTTGTTGAAAATTTACATTAGCTTTTGTGTATTTTTATATTTCGCATCAATTACCAGTCATTCCGTACAAAATTTAAAATGAATGTCAACAATATATTTTAATTTTTTTTATTGTTACCATTATGTTATTTTATGTAACGCGCAAGATGGAATGATTTTTACTAAATTATAAATGGTTTCTATGTTTTTGTATCCATGGTTACAATATACTTAATTGTTTCGTTAATTTATTATTTATAGGCTAATTAGAAGTAAGATTGTTTAATTTTCATACATGCAATATGTAGTGAGATTGTGTGACTTGAATGAAATGTGAAATTTTTCAAAATTGAACACGAAAGGGGAAATCAAAATTAAAAATGCAGGTACTTACTTAGAATTTATTATGTAGGTAATTTATTTATTTCTTTGTGTAGGTACCTAAATAGTAACTTGTGAAATATTAGGTCTATTGATATGTACAAGTGTTTTACAAGTTATTTTTATGATTTAAGTTTAATATTATTATTACTGGTATTGTTGGTAAGTGCTAGCATCGCAGTTTTGATTACTAAATGGTGCTTATTTATTTTGTGTAAAAAATTGCAATGTATGGTTAATATTTTAGAATAGGTAATAGGTAGATACTTGATGGCCTCCGTTTTGAGGAGTAAGACTTTTATTTTTTTTTATCGAAGGAAGCAAACACATTGTGATGTGACATTATATATCAAATGAAAAATACACTTTGTAAAACACCACTTTTATTTTGAATTAATATTAACAGCCAACCAGGTTTCGCTTAGCTCAAGCTTCATCAAGGCTTATTATATCAACTAAAGTTATTTTCATACAGACACATATATATAGAAGAAAATAAAATCCGTTCTAGCACTAGTAAGGTGTCTTAAAATGACATTTAGAGCAGGCACTTGGAATGGATAAAAATATTTCTAGAAAATTAACACTTTTTTTAGCAAATTAATGGTGTACCTTAGATGGTGCCATTTAAACTTATTTAGTAATGCAAATGTCTGTTTCACATGCATAAAGCAAAAAAATAAATATTTCACAATTTCTTTCTAATGATCGTCTAACGTTCTCATGCATAATAATAATGTCTACATCAGAATAGAAGTATTGCAACTCTGCTCTGATTTTTTTAATATGTTTTTCTTTTCTTTGGGGAAATTAAATCTTAACAGTAAGTTCCTCACACAATAAATTTTCCAAATGATAATATTAATTAATCACTTTAACCCTTAGAATATGCGTAATATTTTGTAAATATCTCAAAGCCAAATATAATATTGAAAATTATATCTTAAATAATTGACAGACATCTACAATGTCAACGTTTTACTTAGGAATTTTCATGAATAGTACTGAAATGCGTTAAAAACTTCTAAAACCAGGTCTACACACTGCACGTTGCAGTGCACCTGAAGGTAGTCATGATTTCACTGAACTGCTATTGTAGTTGGTCGGATCCTAAAGGTTAAACGTCATTGGAAGCTATCCACTGCTTTCCTCCCAGGTATAAGTAAAATATGGTTACTCTTTCAGGTCTCTAGCAAGGACTTTAAATTCTGACTTATAAACGTCATGCAAATAGAAATAGGAGATGAGTTATTTAGTAAATAAGTCATCTCAGTGTGGTTTTACTGGCCAAGTAGTTTGATAATCACCTTGAACGCCAACACAGCTGTAACAATAATAAAAACTAAATACTTGCAGGACATTTAATAATTTAATAAAAGAACTAGCTGTTAAGAATATGAAGGGCAATAATTTTCAGCTTGCAACATTTTGAGTCTGTGCTAAGGGGTGATTTTAAATTTCAGATTGAAAGTTATTTATTTAATTTAAAAATCAACCAAAAATCTAACAATATGTGACAAGACGAATGTGTATCGACTATAAGTACAAACATTTTCAAGTTCAAGTAAATAAATAAAAAATTAAAAGATGTCCTGGTCACGTAAGAATCTCAAGGTGACCCGAAACATCATGAGTTAGTTTAAGATAGTCTTTTGCCACCATTGCCTCCGGCCTCCGTAGTCGAGGGGTAAGGCTCTCGACTAGCAAGCTGGAGGTCGCGTGTTCCAATTAAATTTTATTTGACTAATTTATGTTATTTCACAAAATACTCATTAAAAATAACAGAAAGTATATTTGCGGCACGTTGCAGAGAGGAAGATACTCTCAGTATCGCCCTGGTGTAAGACCACCATTCAGAATTAAAATGTTGCTTGAAATGGCATTATCCGTGTTTAGTGACCACATCTGAATAGTCAGGTAGTCCTTTACCTTCCTCTTCCCTATCTCCTTCCCCTCCCCAACTACCTTCAGCGTCACAACATACCCAAATTGGAGATGCCATAGTCTCACTGGCCCCAGATGGTTGGGAGCAGTTGGGACTGTTTTGTAGACCTACATTTAAAAAAGATTACAAAACGTGCAATTGAAAATAATGGATGCAGTGACGCGGAGGATTCGTAGCCCATGTTTTACAGCATTAACATATCATGTAGATTTTTAGAGTAGGAACTTATGTTGTATCAGAAGTGACTTATGAAACAAATAATCCATAATACGATATTTTATTAAATGTGTAGTTATTTGAGTAATTTAGTTAGTTAGAGTGATTTCCCCTTACGTGTCCACTATTGAAAGGTCGCCTGGGGTCACTAGGTGGGTGGAAGTGGTGGGTGGTGTGCCCCTTGCGACCAGTGGGAGTGACCGCGGCGTGTGTTGGTTGGTGTTGGCAGGTCACAGCGGGGTTAACCAACTGGGCGGGGTGTTTGTAGGGGGGAGGCCGCTGCCCGACTCGACCCGGCAGAAGATAGTCGAGCTGGCGCACTCGGGGGCAAGGCCGTGCGACATCTCACGAATCCTGCAGGTGTCCAATGGCTGCGTCAGCAAGATCTTGGGGAGGTGAGTTAAACTTCGTTGCCACTTTTTCAAAAATCTCTCTCTTTTATGTGTCCTTTAATTTCTCTATTTATGTTTTCTTCAAAAATACAATTTTTTGTGTGACCCTCTAAATTATCTCTTCTTCCTTAAAAAATGTCACTATGCATGTGTCCATCAAAACTGTCTTTTTTTATGTGACCTTCAAAAATGATTTTTTTTGTGTTCTTTTAAAGTATCTCCTTCTATGTGTCCAGCAAAGACGTCTTTTTTTAAATATCTTCCAAAAATTTCCATTTCATGTATAGACTTTAAAACTTATGTGTTTATGTTTTCTTTAAAACATTTTTGTACCCATCAAAGGTTCTATATTTATGTCTTTCCCAAATGTTTTCCAAATTTTATTTATATCCTTAAAAAGTCTGTATTTTACGTGTTATTCAAAATGTCCCTTTTTTGCATGTAGCGATCCTTCAAAACTGTTTTTACTGTTAAATAAATTGATGTCAATTTATGAAATATGTCGGGGACACCCAGAAAAAGTCGGTAAGGCAAAATACTGTAGCAGCGATTTATGAATGTGAATGAAGCATGAATGGTAAGAAGAGTTGAGTTAAATTGTATAGATACACTATCCATATCTTCCAAACTGGTCGAGTATGATTCAAACTTCCTAAAATAAATCATCCAGTTTCATCTATACCAATACAATATAAGATAAGATTTAAATTTCTATAAGAAACAAGATACGGGTCCAACTCACGATGCCATACTTTTGACATATCGAAACCTAACTCACATTCTGACTTGTAACACTTTTAGGGTTGAGTGGATAATAATATTAATTCGATTGACGAGAACTTTTAACAACTAAATGATCATTTATTAATCACAGATAAAATACGTTACGTTAACATTATGAAGTTTCCTTGTAGACTAACATAATAAATTAATGCAACAATGACGACAGTCAAATCTAAGGTCAGCAACTTCACCAACTAACGAAAAGTTTAAGGCACCAAAGCGTAGTTCAGATACTAATGATTTCGACGATAGAATTTTTAGCAAATCCTCGTTATTATAGTCTTGTATCGCCAAGAGCAGCGATATATGTAACTTGTATATGAAATCATGATCAGAATTTTTTTTTAAATATCACCTCTTGGGGAATAGTTCATAAAATCATCGTCACTTAGAAGAAACCATATTGTCGATTTTGCTAAATATTTATATCTTAATAAATTAAGAACCCTTTGACAAACTGCTATGTAGCAGTTTAACAGGACAGTATAGTTATTATGTAACATAAAAAAATTGTATCTAAACCTCATATCATAATCTACTTCTTGGGTGGTGTGGGGTTGCACTAACCTCCCCATATTCCTGAATAAAGGATAAATTAAGCTCGTAGTTCATAATTTATTTTAATATTAAAAGGTTTTTTGAAATAATGCAATGGGAGAAAGGGTTATTGCGTCCGTCACTCCTCAAAAGACTGACCCCCCCCTCGTTTCCTTCCCGTGACTTCATCTCCTTTATTTCCTTAAAAAACCTGCTACACATTATTCCCAGAGATTACATTGGCCATTATTTTCCTTAGGGCCTGCTGTAAAATGCCAATGTAAAAAAATCAAATAGTACGTTTTCTTTTGTAATGAAATTACCAATCTGCGTACTGAGTAATAGAAAAAATTACACGGTATATATTTATAATAACAAAGTAATTAAGTCTATGGCAGGGTGAGTACAAGCGTGTAATATAAATACCGATGACGACCTGCACGATTTTCGCAATATCATGATTGTCAGTAAATGTCACATGGTATCACTTTTATAACGTGTCCTGACAGTGACACATTGCAAATGTGAAAACATTTCCAGTGCATGGAGTGACTTCCACTACACTTTCTTGTTACTAATGCATTGAATTTTAACGTAAAACATTATGCTAGCATTTGCGTGATGTGATATGTGTTAAATCAAAAATCCTAACAAAAAAAATCACTTTCAATGCTTTGAAACAACAAAATAAAGAATTTCAGATTTAAGTAATACTGCAATTTATGCAATTTGCAAATAAATATCTAAATAAATTAAAAATAGTAAGGATTGTATGAACTCAGACGAAATCAGATAACCTCTAATAGATAAGAATAAAAACAAGGCATAAAACTCACCCTGAAGAATTTGTGCATTTGCTAACAAAACTCAAGACTCTAGCCAGAAACAAATCGATCTTTTCACTAGTCCAAAGGGCTCACTCAAGCAAGAGTTTGATGGAAAAATACTGTGCAAACTCGAAAATATTAAAATTCTACATTTTAAAATTAATTAGTTAGTATATGACACTCTGTCGGCGGGGAATTATATACTTTGATGTGGTTTTGGCCACAGGATACATGTTTATACAATGCAGGTATGTGTATAGTATATGCATTCTTATTTGTAGCATTTTTTTACCATATTTCAACTATAGAACAGGTGCTCTATCGTGACCAAGAGACGTAGTACTAGACCAAGTGCTATTTATGATTTTTGAGTATTAAGCGTGCAACGGAATTCGACAAGTGTATGAAAATTTCATTTATTTAAGAATTACAAAAAAGTGTAAGGATTTAATGTTGAGAGTCATTATCAAATCAATCTTTCCTCAAATCAAAGGTTTCTTCTACAATTCCATCCTTTGTAATGACGTTGATTAAGATACTGTCTCCCGTGTAGATATCGCGCTCGACAGCAGAAATGAAAACGTCTTTCACAATCTTGATAGCCTTCTCCTTTTCAATTGGTTCTTTGTTTGTGCAGGGAAGGTTCTTGAAATCAATTTGGTTATCCAAAAACGGTTGCAGCAGAGTTCCTGCAGAGCCACCAGCCTTGAAGTTAAATCGCTCGAAATGGCCAATGGGATCGTATCCGTACACGCAGCCCTTTCCTTCGTTATCTAATCCTGCCAGCACATTGGATATGATGTAAGGGAAGAACCTTTTATAGTACAGCATTGTAGAGAGCATCTGGGCCACGGCAGGGGTGGTCATGGGTTTGCGATGATCAAGCAGGTACATCTGCATGCGGGCTCGCAATAACTTGGTTAGAGTCAGTATGTCGCACCAACATCCTGTCGCACCAAGGACGGTCGTCTCCGAAAGCTTGAATAGTTTCTTCTGACTTCTTGTATAAATGGAGAAGCCTGTGCTAAGGCGAGTGTCTGCAGCAACAACAACGTAGTCTTGTCCTGCTATGGCCACAACACTTCCACCATTGTCGGCGTAAGCGTTGAATCCAGCTTCTTTTAAGCCCTGCACAGAGTAATCAGGCAAGTATTCCATTGCGGCGAGCACAGTGCTAGTTATTATTCAAGAAAAAACAAAACGCTAATTGTCTGATATTGAAGAAATTGCGATTGTCATTCATTTGTTTAGAAAATCGTGTTTGAACTATGGATTTGTGGATAAGCTGAGTAATGCGAATTTATAAAGCGTTAAGTTCTTGCTTAGTTTCAATTTTCAATACATTTAACATAGATCTTATTGACTAGTTGAAACGTTCATTACTCATAAGTAGGTACACACAATTACGTTTAGTAATGAAAAGTGGTAGTGCAGTGGTAGATATATGCCTACCAAAATAGCTATTTGTAATAGTGGTAGGTTTGACACTCCAAAAATAATATCAGGTGTAATTGAAAGATGAGCAATCTGTCAGCCAACAAGCAATTAAAAAGCTGATTTTGAAGAAGGTTTCTTAGATTCTTCTTCTTCGAAAAAATACTTTTAAAAACGGGATAGCTTGCCGTTTCCTAGTAAACTTTTAGAACATTTATAATAAAATATCATACACATGCGTCTGTCCAGATGTACACAATGACACAATGCAAAAATATTTGAATTTTTATGATCACGTGTTCCGACATCGCCATAAATCATTCGTATTTTAATTACTGAAGACAATATTAGCTATTTTTAAACGAAAATCTGAAACAGAAAAATCAGAAAAGGATACAAATATGATTTAAGATTTTCACGGCCAAAAGTATTTTTGTTATTTGTTTTTGGGGTATTATGCCGTGTTGCGCTAACTCCTTCTTTAGCCAACGTTTCGGAAACGTTGGCTAAAGAAGGAGTTAGCGCAACACGGCATAATACCCCAAAAACAAATAACAAAAAAAGAAAAGGATACGTTCACATCTAGGACTCGAACCCAGGACCCTTGCCCTTAGACACCGGTGCCCCGGCAAGGCAAGGGTATACAAAATATTGTATACAAAATATTATCGTCAGTAATTAAATATTACAATTTGAGGTATTACTCAATAAAGTTATTCCAAAAATTAAACATTCGTATTTTACTGATAGTTTATTAAGAAAACTTTCAATTCTTTCTTTTTCAATCGGATTACGAATAATTTGAAGAGATTCTTAATAAATTAGCAATACTCATTTTTTTGTGTATATTCTTTGATTTTTTATGGTTTTTCTGTAATAATAATTTATATTTATTCTTAAATTAAAGAGTTATTCATTTCGAATTCAACACAAACATTTTGAGAAACTCTTAGAATTTTCACATTAAAAGCATGACTGGGTGGGCCGCAATCAATGGTACCTATTTTTTGGTCCAGTGCGCGGAACAACTCCGTGAAACAGGTCTACGGGTCTGAACCCCCTCTACAGACGTATCGAGTTACAGTAGACAGCGGTACGGGCTCCTAACCAACTCTAATAGATCATAGATCGTCGATAGGACGAGCTTTTCACCAACGCGGTCTGTTGTTGGCTGGCTGTGTGGTCATTTGTTGTGAGGCCGTTGATGACTGTATTGATAATGATTTATACTTAAATATCGGTACCTATCAGGAAAAACTAACATACATTTTATCATAATTAATAATATTGTTTTTATCTTATAGATTATTAGCTTGGAATTAGACGGAATTAACAACAGTGTTTGTTTTTATATGTGACACCTTGCAAGAGCACCTTTGTCTGTGTAGTTTAATTACGCCACCCGATTACGCAGCATTTTAAGGCGGGTGGAGATAGGGGCTGTACGGAGGGGTGTGTTGATTCGGGTCTCGAAGTGTCCCGGATTTAATGAAGGAGGAAAAACAGTAGCTATAGCTCCTTCCACCCACGAGCCGACTTGAATAACTCGTTCTCACGAAGCCAAAATCAAAACTGTAGCACAGGGGAACAATGCTGCTATCTCTTTAGAGCAGGCTCTATAGAACCGGCTCAGCATGCCTAAATTGGCTCTGCGTATCAGACATAGCAATTGGTCTATTAACAAACGAAGTTGTTGAACTATTATATTTAACTTCCCAAGGCCTTAAAGTCCAAAACAAAACAGTTTTTAAAACTATTAATTACTTTTCGGCTTCACCAATTCCAACTGTATTTTTCTATACAGCTTTTATATTGCCAACTAACCGAAATTTAGGCAATAAAACTGGCTTTCTTTGTATTTCACTGTAATCGAAATTTTCAGTACCTAGTAATTCATTACGAACCAAAAATAGTTAGGTAGGAACTTGACCCCTAGACGAATGCCATAGAACGCTGTTCTAGAACCATTTTCTCTATTCATTTTAAAATACCAGGGCCAGTTGTTTCAGAGAATTTGAACAATTCATCAAATTTCAAAGTTAATTTTCAAAATCCGTGAAAATTTTATTCAAATTCTGTAATTATTCCATCATGGGCCTTTTATTTCACGGAACTGAAATAATATGAGATTTTGAGAGACATTTACAGAACTTGAAAATGAACTTTGAAATTCGATGAATTGTTCAAATTTTATGAAACACCCCGTCGTGAGTGTTCGTTTTTTTTAAATCTTAAATCTCCAAAAGTTCTTTCGACACAACGCAACGTTGCGTACCTACCCAGTGAGTAAGGTAGTAACAAAAAAACCTTAATTCTGAAATTTACTCATATAAAATTCTATAAATTTATTAAATATCTGGTCAAATTATTCGTTTTCCTGTTAAAAATGGGACTGCAGGCCTTTAACTAATTAATTAACAGAGTTTATACAGAACAAACGGCGGAACACGTGTTCATACAAATACTTATATTTATTGATATTGACTTACTGATATTTTCGAACTCCGTCAAGATATTTAATAGGTAAAGAACACATGTTCTCTCAATATATTCTGACTGACTAATATTTTATCAGGACAGATTGGCATGTTATCACTTTTTTAACAGGATCATTTTTCTTTGTGAAATAATTGCTGACGATTGTTACCCCCCTCTTCAACCGTCTTCATAATGCAAAAAATTGTTTTAATTGTATATCGCCGCTTTCGTTGGAAAATCACCACAAGGGGTAAGGTTACGTTAGGTTAACTCTTGACAGGCCAAGATTCCAAACAAAACGTCTGTAACCAAGTAGGTCTTCCGACGACCCCATGCATTTTTCTGTCTTATGGGCTTTTAAACAATAGAAATCCCAATTATTCAGTCAATTATTGTTATGTATGGTAATAAGTTGAGTATTTAAGCGATAGATGGCGCTAGTCATATAGCTTACTCCAGAGTCCGACAGATGTCGCTAGAGTGTAGCAATTACTTGTGAGATGAGATTGACATGGAACAAGCTTCTCGAACCAGAGAATTACCGACCCTCGGGTAATGAACAGTGTAGCTAAATCCAGACCTATTATTTGTAACTTAAATAAACACAATTATAAGTAGAACATTTTACTTTTTACAAAGAGTTCCCAACACTTAAATCTGCAAAGTAAGGCAGATATAACAATTATTAATGGTAACTTACGTATTTGCGCAGAAATTCGTAAAATACTAAAATGATATGTCAAGTATTTAAGCTAATATAAGGAGGATAGTAATTTTGGGTACTACCTACTCCTCCACTTGGCTGCGTGATAGTTAAGTTAGGTTCATCGCCTTCGTATTGTGAAGTTGATTTATTGGAGATCACGGTGGGGTGCTAAAGTTAGTCAGCTTGTAGTCGGCATAAACAGTCGCTTGGTTTAGCAGATATGTGCCTCCATTAAAGGTGAAGACATTTTTCAGCTGTTTGTTCTGTCGTTTTCATTCACACAATTCAGAATCTTTAAAAAAAGCGCTCGGTGACTGTAATTGCACCGGTTGCTACTTTATGAGGTCCATGTTTTCCGGTAAATAGTTTCAACTGCTCCGATAAATTATTATTGAATATTGATGACAGACTTGCGTGATCCGAGCTGACGTAGAAGTGAAAACTTGCCACAAATAACGTGTTGAAAGGTGGGTCAAATCCCGGCATTTGAAGCAATGGGAGGGGGCATCCCGAATGAAACAATCCAAAAAACCAAACCCTAGACAAACCATTCAACTACTCAATAAGGATCGACTTCTCACTGAGGGAACTAGTATACGAAGAAAAACGAGTAGGTATTGCAGATTTATAAATCTCTTAAAATTATTTGTAATCCGATTAAAAAAGGGACTGACTAAACTTTCAGTAAATTCGTAATAATATCGCAATACGTGTTCTATATATTGACGAAATTCTAAAATTTTAGGATTTTTACAACATGTTTCCATGATAAAAGTTCATATTTATGCAATAATTTGAAGAGATTCTTAATAAATTAGCAATAATAGCATTAGTTTTCTCCGTGTTACTAACGGGATACTGCCACCTCAGGAGAAACATTGGGGTGGAAAACACAAACAAATGCAGTAAATATTAAGAGGATGAAGACTCCAATTCACCTTTGGGACAAATATCCTAACAACGCTCAGGTCCTGGGAAGACACATTGTGAACCAGGAGATACAGCAAAATATCCAATGACGGTCCTGGTGAACATTACTAAAGGGATCGGGTTGCTGTCCAAAAGCAAGAACGGAAGACCAGAGGTGCATTACAATTCCATAGACATTAAACCAAAGAGAAAAGACATACCGAAACATAGAGATAATCCGACAGAAGTCAAAGTCACGCCAACAGTAGGATTGGGATGAAATGAGAGATAGCACAATGGGCCAACGGATTGATTGCTAACGGGAATTGTGTAAACCGCCTCCGTTTTACTTTTTAAAAAGACGATTGACTTTATATTTAAGTAAGTAAAAACTATTAACGTTTCTTAGATCTCTCTTTAAATTAATAACAATACTAAACCGGTAGGTAACAAGTACCAAGTTAGTAAGTCAGGACACCGTGGTAACCCGATACAGTAAGGCATCGTGCTGGGTGCTGTGCATGCCTGCGGTCAGCGCGGGTTCGAACCCCGGCCCGGCCTAGGCAAGCAAGGTCTATGTATTGTGTTACACAAATATTTTCATGCAATAGTGTCATTTCCGATTAGGCTCTATGCGCTGCTGTCAAGGCGGTGAACGGCAGCGAACGTCAATTCATTATTTAAACGTGAATAATAAAAAATATATCTGTACAATAATATTATAATAATCAGTTAATATAGGTTATAATCAATATTTCATATTTTTTATGTGAATACCGCACAAGAGTCCCAACTGCTCCAAACCATATAATTAACAGATTTTCTCTGTAATACGCATTGGATTAATTTAATTTAGTTTTAATACAAGCGGAAGTACCCGACGTTGTCCGGGCTGTACAGTAATTTGTAATTTGTCAGACAGTAATTTTTCTCTTAATTTTAAAGTGTGCGAAATTTCATCAAGAAGTATCAAAATTCTACTTAAAGGGGTGGGGTGATTTTTCAAAATTTCACATGAAAAACGATGTTTCTTTTGTTTTGAGGGTCGAGTGTGCAAAATTTCATCAGTCTCGTAATAAAAGTGTAGACTTGTATACAAATAAAATGCAAACCGCTGGCCCAAAACACGCCTCTTTGTTAAACAGATTGTATTTTTTTAGTTAAAATGCGACAAATTCCTAACCACCTGCTGCAAGGAGAGATATCGATTTATTCCCTCACGATAAACTACAAGCGTTATTAATAAAACATCAATTTAAGAATATTTTATCTATGCCTTAATAATATATCATGGCTATACAAAGAACTTTCGTAGTAATGCATAAATATTCTTATTTTCATGAATAGGTACTCCAACATTTTGATATATAATATATTCTATTCTTATAACATATAAGTAATTTACTAAAAGTTTATCAGGAAACATGCTGGATTTAATTTTTACTTTATTTCTTGCTATAGCAATCCCGGTGAGTTACGAAACTCATTGTAGGACTAGAGGAATTTACAATACGTAGGTGGGAGTTACAAGGTACAATTTTACATTGGTATTTTTATACAAAAATTATAAGTTTCACTTACGAAACAGTAAGAAAATAATTTAAATTATAAGTTTCACATACAAAACAGTATAAAAATAGAAAAGGGGAGGTTGAGTAGAACAAACAAGAAGAAACAAAAAAAGAAACAGACAGGGATATACATATAAGCACAAAGCTATGGTAGAAATTTACATGAAGGTACTTACCCACTAATACATTGGTAAAAATAGATTCTGCTCGATAGGAAAGGAGAAAGAAAGAAACAAGAAAAAAAAATTACGTATTTTAGTTTTTATATGTTTCAAAAAAATTACAGTAAATAAATAGTTTTAATATGTCTAAATCAGCTATAGTTTTTTTTCCTTGTGAAAATTATTTCACAAATTAATAAGTTTCTTTATGTATATTACAGGGGTACATATCGTTATCAAATAATAATTATTATTATTTTTATTATTCGATTATTTATTTTTTAAATTTAGAACAAATAGTATTAATGCGGGGGAAGCGTCCAAGATGGCCGCTCCACGCAATGTAAAGGGGTGGAACTCAGCTGAAGGTGTTCGAATTTTGAATTAAACGTCAAAAGAGATGATTCGATCTATACATAATAATTTTCAACTCATTTAAATAGCCTTGAAAATCAATGGTTGCAGTTTTCATGGAGCAAAAATATATCTATTTTTTTAACAGCTTATGATAAAATAACGACAAAAAAACGAGACAAAATAATTTATTTTTTCTCACATTTGGTTGGAAAAACAATTGTGTGAAAGGTTGTCGTACCTTGGTCGAGTGTCACGTGCACCGTATAGCGAGTATCGATGCGTACAAAAGGTTCGGTGTTGTCATCATTCGCACGGCTACCCCGCGGACATCGGTAATGCTTCAAAGCGAAAAGGAAGGTTGGCGATGACTGCCCCGATTGTGAAGCCGTCTTAAGTTACCCACCTTTACAAACCATGCTCTTAATTTAGAATAAACGGAGCCTATTAAGATTAATTTTACTTTGAGAGAGCTGTATTTAGTCAAAATCTTATGTCGAACGAAAATATTTCATTTGAAGAAGCGATTTTGTAATAAGATTGTTTTGTGATATTTGATCAATTTTACCAGAAGAAGCAGGAAAAAGAATGCTTTTTTTTCATAAATACAAACTATAATAATATAACACCAATGTCTGTAAACGTGATGAGTGAGGTTAAGAAAGAGACTCATGGATGGTTTGAGCAAATAGAAAGAATGCACGAAGAAAGGAGCGCAAGGAGAATAAATGACCGAATTAGAATGGTAGAAGTAGTCAGCCCGATGAAGACGTGACCCAATCAATGCTAAGTCGGGCCGTATCAATAGTCAGAATAACAGAAGGATATAATATATGAGTCAATGTATGATTGTGAATGAAGCAAGAAGTGTGTGGTAAGACTAAGTTATTTGGTTGTCCGTTCTTCCTTAAGCTCCCCTGCGGAAAACGGCGTGATAGTTGTTAATAAAATAACTTCAAGCTCTATAAACCTCAAAATACTAAGTTAAGAGGTTATATTTGAAGACATCGAGGAAAATTTTTTTTTCTATTAACACAGCATAAATTTTAAAACACCAAATAAATTCAGAAACACCTACTTAATTTACCTTTGCTAAATAAATTTGTTTTTAGATCATTTATGATGCTCTTTTTTGTGAATTAATTCTCAAGTGTGCTTTAAGATAAAGGGGTAAGTATTGTAAATTTGGTGGTAAATTAAGTATAGCTACATGTATTTATCTTTGTTAACAATGATAAAAATCAGTTGATTTCCTTAAAAATGCATTACCTGCGAATCATATGCAAGCCCAATAATTTTAACTGATGCATTTTCAACAATTTCAATTCTTAACGATTACTGGTTAAGAGCATTTGGGACTCTAGTGGGTACTTACATAAAAAAACAAGAAAAGATTACCCATTCCAGTCGTGTTAGTGTCAGTTTCATCACGCAATATCAATCAGCTAGGGTCAGTTGTTTCACAGCAATTCAAATGTAACATTGTCATCAAATGGCCATTTAGCGCCATTTTAATTTGTAAACGCTAATAAGCTCAACATATTTTGAGTTTATTGATCTTCGTTCCTTCTGCCAAGATGAATGTGTGACCAAGGTTCCATAAATGCACTAATATTGTCATTTATGAAAACCTTTTTTATCTGTAGTATAATTTACAAAAATCTTATTTTTTTAAATACATGTAAACATCCAATAGGATGTTAACTTCTGCTATAATAAATACATGTTTTATGCTTCCCTCCACTTTATGAGGGTTCTATATGAGACGGGTGATTTTACCATTTTAAAAATAAATGCATCGCGTTGGATTGATTGCATTTATTTTATTCTTCTTATTGTAATTTACTTGTATACACTTGTAAATTATGTATAATGAACCTGTACATTTTTTTCTCTTTTTTTTCTCTTTTCTCTCATTTCTCATAGTATCTACATTGAAATTGATGCAACTTTATATGCAACATGAATGTACATTTTTATTGTTTTTTTTATTTGTTATCTAAACATTAAAAAAACTTCTGGTTTCACTGAATTATGAAGTAAATCTTGTAAAATACGAGCATGTAAAAGCCCATCAGGGCTTTATAATTATAAATAAACATGATAATTGTCATCTTCTGCTGATCACAATTTGATCAAAAGCTGAAACGGACTTGGAATCGGCATTTAACAGGTATCTTTCAACTGTCAAAAAAACAAAATGGTGCTAAGTGCCCATTTAATGACAATGTTTCATTTGAATTTCTATGTTTACAATCCGTCCTTAATAATTCGTCTTCTTCTTTTTCCAAAGCTACTTCAATAACTAACGCCATGTCTCCACAGTTTCTCCACTATCTACACCAAAATATATGTTAATGTATTAATATTATGTATCTATATTATTTCTCCCTGCAGGTATTACGAGACTGGATCAATCCGTCCCCGCGCTATCGGCGGCTCCAAACCACGCGTAGCAACAGCCGAGGTGGTATCGAAGATCAGCCAATATAAGCGAGAGTGTCCCAGCATCTTCGCTTGGGAGATCCGGGACCGCCTGCTGCAGGAAGGCGTCTGCACCAATGACAACATCCCCAGTGTGAGTCAATTATTCATCATTATTTACTTTAATAGGTTTTTCACTCCAATTTCAATGGCGGACAAGGCTTCTACAATCCTTTCCCTGCGCGGAAAATCCATCACCGTGTTCTTGATGCCAATGATATTTGATCACTTCAGGTGTGAAATGATACCTGCGCGAATTTTTCCTGTGTGAAAATTTTCACGTTTAATGGACTCAAATATTATTTGAATTTAAGTATCATTTTCAAAATTTGAACTGATTATTTAAAGAATTGTTCAGACAAGCGATACTACAGTATAATCTACCTATTTTTGTTTAAATTGATTGATTAATAATTCAGTAACTTTAATTTTGATTTATTTTTATACTATACACATTTGACATAAATAATGATTTGGTGGTATAGTAAACAAAAAAAATAATTATACACAAACTCAAAGTGAATATTATGCTAACCTTGAGTATTAATATTATTGAGGTATGTTATTATAGCCTTCTTGTAACTATATTCAGTACAGTTGAAAACATCTACTATTTCTGCGAAAGTATTACCTAATCTAGGTACAAGCGAGTATCTAAATGATTCAGTCCTGACATTGTTGTTGCTATTAAAAAGAATTTTCGGTCGAGTACTTCTAGTTGGTATATTGAAATTGATTAGGCTCAATAAATAAGGGTTCAGTATAATTATTAAACAATTTTTAAAATAAAAGTCGGAAACGAGTTTTCTATCTGAGATTTGTGATAATTTTATATTTATTGTTAATATAGCTTAGAAATTTATACTGAATTTTTTCAATGGAATCGGAGTAGATTTTAAAGTGAGGGGAACAAATTAAGAAGAAAAACGAAGAGTTATATTCGACTTGACTTCGAACTAAAGAAGAATATAAGATTTTTAATGTTGATAAGTTTTTTTAGTTTTCCTAATTATCCAAGTTTACTAACGCTGTTCATTGGAAAGATAAATTTTTGATCGTCTTTTTAATTTGTCAGCAAAAAATATATAATTACATTTTAAAGAAAATTGAAAATATTTGTTATTGATAAGTGTTATTTTTTATTTATTTTTTGTTGCTGTTCAAAATCTGGTTAATAAAAGCCGAAAAAAAGTTTTTAGTTTTGGGTTATTACGCCTCCTACTTGTTTCGCCATTTTATAGCCAATATTTCGGACAGCGTTACAGCGTCCATCACCAGGGCAGATGTGTAGATTGTGGTGAAGTGCCTGTTTATGTATGTAGAAGTGATACAGTGTCGCTTGCGTTAATCATCTTAGGGGTATTTCAGTACGGTAATTATTTAAATTAATTGGGATTTCGGCGATAAGTTTTGCTAAGCTAGGTTTTTATTTATTTATAAAATGACCCTTTAAGTTACTAATATATATATATTAATTAAATTACAAACATCGCTTACATATTAGTTACCCGGATTAGATGAAGTCTAGGTAATAAAATACGATTTTAATATTTAAAATAATTACATATCACAAAAATCCCTTCATAATAAATCCAAAATATATTTGTAATCTAAATCCTTGATATTCCATCAAAATGTTTAATACCCTCACAAAAGCAGCTCATATTTATACCTACGTAGGTACCGTTTCTTCCCCTCTACGAATACCGAAGGAATTTACTTTGCTAATCTGCCCCACTGTCTACGCCGCTACGACTCTACGACTATAGGCTCCATGGCGCTACGGTAAGCGGGATGGCGTAGAACGTAGCGCGTAGTGTTGGCCCTGTCATGTTGGGGCAAATACTTTAGCTTGTGGGGAGACTTGATGGCGGAAAAAATAAAAATGTTGGTTATTAAACTTTATGAATTTGATGAAAATTAAAAGTACGCATTTCTTAGGAAATTCCATAAGAGGCGTTAAATTTTAATTAGATTATAACAACCTTCTTTATAAGTAGTTTGTTAACTATGTGAACCAAATTATTATTAACGTTTAATAACAAATTATTGTATCGGTAATAAATATTGTAAGCTAAAAAGTAACAAACACATTTAAAGTTAGTTGGGTAATCTGTATATATATCTTCTATCTATATAAATAAAAATGTAAGTGTTCGTTCGTTCAAAATCTTAAATCTCCGAAAGTTCCTTACCAATTGCTTTGAAATTTTGACACAAAGTAGCATTCAAATACGTGTGTGTTTTTATATGACCATATTTTATAGTTGTCACCTGTGACAGGTATATACATGATTATTTAAAAAACAGCGCCATCTGATGGGCAAACATGTTTTTTTTTAAATATTTATAGCGTAAATGAGCCATACAGCGCATGTATTTTAAAATTAACAATTTTGTAATGTTTTTAAATGAATTGAATTGAATTGAATGTTGCATATAGGTTTTAATTCGGGTAGAATCATGCAATTATACATAAAGATAGCAGCCTATAAAAAATATATAAGATAATATTGGGAGCTCTTAATAGAAGTATGATACAGTTAAATATGCTCGAAGTGGATAGGGTCAAATTAATTCAGTGGTAGAGCAAATCCCCGGCAAGGCTGAGGTCTTGGGTTCAATTTCTAGATGCTAATCTTTTTCTAATTTTTCGTTTGAATATTGTCTTCAAGGATTAAAAATACATAGACTCTGTACATAAGTATCAAAGGAAAAAAGAGAGAATAAACAAAATAACAATGAAATAGTGAGACAGGGATAATTTTACATTCAAATATAGTGGGATGACATATGCAAAAGAAAGAGACAGAACGCCAAGAGATGAACATAACACGATGAAGTAGGAATTTTTCGAGGATTTAAATGGAAACATACCTTTAATTCTAAATTAGGTAAAAAAAAAACAGTTGGTAAAATTTAATAAAACAATGTGAATGAATTTATAAATTGAAAGTATAATATAAGTTATCAGAAAAAGAATAATGCAATTTTATATCAAATGCCACCTAAAAATAACCTAACAAATTAGAAGAATTTTTTGATTATCACTTATTTGTGGAGGTTTTAGTAGCATCGTAAAGATTATACGTAGGTACAATAATTTGTAAAGGCTTTACTGCCGAAAGTCAGGCTGCAATATCCATGGTAACAAGAGCACGGAGGGACCGGGGGATAGGGAGATTCAACATGAGGTAGAGGGGGTAAAGGGTGTTGGGGGGGTGTAGAAGAGGGAGGGTGTTTGGGATAAGAGGGATACGCAAAAGCGCGGAGACCGCTACGCGTGTAGAGATTTGCGGTAATGTCGTTTCTGACAGTGGATAGATTATAAATACTTAAATAATTTACTTAAAATTTTAAACTATGACACCGGGATGTTTTGTGAGGCTAAAGGTTAAAGGAGTAAAAGAAATGGAAAAGAGGAAAGTGGAGAACTACCTGGCTATTTAGATCTGGTCATAAAACACGGCTAAAGTCAGTTCAAGCTGGTGGTCTTTCACAAAGACAAAGGAGAATGTATCCTACACCTTTAATGCTACGTATACATACGTAAGCCGAACAGCCGAACTGAACATCAACTTATGATAAAGGAACGAAGAAACAGCAAATGGTGCAAAACTCCGCTAACAATTGTTTCATTGGTTCGCAAATGTATACGAACCATAATATGCCATTTATTTATTATTATTTCTTCGTCTATTTGCAGAATGAAGTCATTACGTACGGTCGATTTTTTGTTAACAGAAACATATTGAAAAATGTATAATTGATTTATCTATTTATTGGACAATTTGTATAGCGCCGCTTTTGTGAGATATCACCTCAGGGGCGCTTGCATATAAGCGTAAAATATGTAAGCGTAAATGGAAACTATTATTTGAAGTTTTAAAACCTTAGCTTCAATATTTTAGTTAAATACATTAGTTGTAAATATAAATATGATTGTTGTTTTCCCACAAACAGTTCTCCAACTCGTCGTGGAAGGAGATTTCAAATAATAGGATCTTTGTTTTAAATCAGGGATTTGTTAATACTTCGCGTATTACAATGGTGACTCGATAGTTGACCTAACTAGGAGCTGGCTAAATGAGATCCAAAAACACCAAGTTTGTCTGGGAGCATTCCAACTGGTCCTGGCGACTACTGGTTACTAGCTGCCATCTTGCGGACTTCCAAGCAAGCTCTATGCACTGCCCTCTATGAGTGCATCTGTGAAGCTCTTACTTCCCAACTTATTAATTTAGTTTTGAAAATGTACAGGACATTTTCATGAAAAATCACCTCAAGGAGCAATAAGTAAAAATAAGTAACAATTCCTAGGATGTTTTTGATGACAATTTTATAGATTTTCATGGATTTTTTTTTTATTAAATTTATTTTGTAAAATCTAAAATGGGATATTTTTGGACATCAAAAATTTTTCATAGTCATATATTAGAAAATCACCACAATACTAGCTTTCACGCCCTTCTGAGAAGGTGTTTCCTGCGATATGAGAAATATGAATAAAATAGTAAAAAAAAAAATTCTAACGAATATTTTGTTGATAATAACTTATACGTGAGCACAGTAGAAAAAAATGACACTCACTCTACTTGGGCATATGTATTTATAATGATTACAGCCAGTTGAATTGTAATTTGTAACTTGTAGCGTAGGATGATGTGAACACGTCTTTCCTTGTTGTGGCTGTTCAAGATTATCCTAGCTCTCTCGTAGCTTAATATCGAATTCCGATCTTATTGAGATATTTAATACAAGCAGCTGCCAGGAAATCAAATTATTTTGAAATCAAACTAACACTGATGCAAAAACAATTACAAACAATTCTCGCCATAAAAAAATCATACGGCATAGGTATATTAACTACGCACATAAATCTTGCAATAAAAATTAAAAAGTTAATCTTGAAAGAGTGTACGTATACCCTAGTTTAGGGATAAAAAAACGCCCGAGAAAAAATAAATACCGCCTACGAGAATTTAACCCGCAGCCTTCAGATTGCCGGTCAGCTGCTCTAACCATTAAGCTACGTCGGCTTATTCCAAATTCGCCAAATAATTCAATATGTACTAATATTTTTCATTTAACAAATATTCTTGCTTATTACAATATTTTTTGCACCTTTAAACAACTAACTTTACTGTGGTACGAAAAGCTTTGTTAGTACTTAATCTCCCACTATTTGGCGTCGAGACATATTGATCTACTATTGGTGAAATATTTTGAAATGTATTTAGTCTTTGTCGGGATATTCTTTCAATTTGTATTGGTGTTTCAGGCAAATAATTATTGCTTATATTAATTTGTCATCCTTATGTGCTATGCATAAAAATCTTGTAATTAAAAACATTAGTTTATCATTAAAAATAATAAAAATGGTAAAAAAGTGGGTACAAGTTTTGAATTGTTTCAATTTATTAGAAGAATCTGTCTAGAACTCGACATGAAACATGCAACTAAACTGTTTTCAGCACAAAAAACAATTCTATCCAGAGTTATAAAGATGTAGAGTCTTGGGTGTGGTGGAAACATGTATTTTATTATTTTTAAATGTTTTATTGAATGAAGCAATATATATTCATTATTAATAGTACGAAAACCCGTGATTTCGTGTTCTAGAGCCAAGGATAGGCCTCGTACATGGTAGCAGTCTCCGATGCTTTATTACTATGCAAGGTTGGTATCTTAACTTTGCCCATCTAGCAAAAGGGTAGAAAGCTGTAACAGTTGTAGTCAGAGTCAAGTCAGCCTCTCTGAAACTGATCGTACTATTCAGGGTCCGTATATACTTTAATAGTACACAAATGCTTTAATAGTACTCTGTGCAGAAACAGGCTGTTTGTTTGATACATTCCCCTAGGTAATCTTTAGAGCACAGGTGTCAGGAAGGTGTGTTGTTCTTATTATACCGATATTACATTGGAAGATGCTCCGAGGAACTAGCATCATTGTTTCCTTCGGCACCAGTGCATAATCGGGAACACTCAAACGCGTTAACATGTGGAAACGCCCAACATATGTACGCGGTTAATATTTTTCACAAGAGAACGGGTCGCTTCCATGACTCGTTTTTGAGTTCAACAGGTCGGTATGGAACGTGTGTCCCTTTCTGTGATTCCCCCCTCCTACAACGTGGGTCTCTTCAAGACTCATGTTCACACCTTCTTCTCAAAAAAACGCTATGTGCAGCATCCTCAAAGATGACATAGGCCCTGAGAAACTTTTCTTCCTCAGTAGCTCCTGTGTGGAGTTAATGTTAAAAAAAGAAGATAAATCAAATAATTTCAAAGATTCAAGAAAATAGTGCGCATTAGTATAATCGTTTCCCAATAGAATCGTTTTCAAAGTACGATTTTTTTAACTATTTTATTAAAGTCCTTTTATATTTCATTAACCTTCGAAAATATTATCAAAAAAATATTCCGGGAATTTAAGCATTCTCTCCGGTTGCGATTTTAATAAAATTGGGGAAATTTTCCCGCCAACTGGGAGCATTAAACACCCCCACCCACCCCCAACCCATCAACCCTAAATCTTTTTCGATAGATTCTCGCCTTCATCTTAAACAGCCTTCCGTTAGGGTGTATACTGTAATTCGGAACGACGCGACGTGCCCAAGGAATTATTAGGGGATGAGATTTTAAAAATTCTTTCACATTTTCTCAGTCAACATTGATTTGTTTTATCTAGTGGAGCGTTCGTTCCGTTTAGGAAATATTTCAATACTTGAACCTTCTGGAATAAATTAGCAAGTCTTGTTAATAATTAAATGTTGTATTTAGGTATGTGATAAATACATTTAAATTCTCGAATGCTCTTAACGTTATAGACTTTTGTGATCAGATGTTGTTGCTTGATTCTTTTTGTTATTACTTCTTGTTTTTAATAATAACAATTAGATGTTCTTTAAAACAGTTTTATAAATATCCAACACATATTGCACGATATAAAACTAGAAAATATCTTAAGACTATTGTTAAATTGCTTTAAAATTCTTAAATTTTTGTTGGACAATGATACTCCACAAAAATTGGCCCTGATGAAAGTCCACCATTCTGAATTGAAACGTTGCACAAAATATGTTTATCCATGTTTGGTGACTGGATTTGAATTGTCAGGTACTTTATCACTACCCTCTTCCTCGTCTCCTTCCCTCCCCACTACCCTCAGTCTAACAACATACCAGTGGCGGCTAGTGACTTTTGAGTGTACTAAAGTGGCAATATTACAAAAAATGCATTATTAGAAAAGCAGTTGACTAAAACTTAGTTAACATAAAATTTTAAACTTAAAATTAAAAATAGTGATACTATAGACTCTCTGGTGAGTTTTGTATAGATTTCGCTCTGCAGGTAAGTGATAATGAATTACAGACATCTATGCATTAAGCAGCTGGATTCATCTGAATTATATTATTTGACAAGAGAGGGCACCACTAGTCCTGATTGTCATCTTCTATTTTAAAATATTTTTGTCTACTTTAGAATTACATTGTGTTAATTCAATTTATTCTAAATTCTACTCTCTTGAGAGCTGATCGTGACAGATTATTTGTTCATGTTGCGAATGCAAGTGTTATTGTGCTGATTGCCGTCCGCTGCCGAATTTGGAGATTAAGGAATCGCTGTCAAACTCAATGCGAGTGATATATTCGGTGAGTCTTCTGTTTTTTTTTATGTATTTGGTAGCTGGATTATAATTTGTTACGTTTCCTGCAGAGTGAATTTTGAAATCAAGCCATTTTTTCATAGAGAATTAATTATTCCCTGATGGTCTGAATGGCTTACAAGCCAGATCATCACCAATTATTGATGTTGTTGTAGCTGAAAAACATTTTTGTTTCTTTTCGAAAATTCGATTTTTGAATGATAATTTTCAGGATATTTCTTTTCCTGAAAATCTTCATACAAAATCTCGAGTTTTCGAAAAATATATATTTTAAGCCACAACAACATGAATCATGCCATTTTTTGTAATATTTTCACTCTGGTATAACCAAAAGTCACGAGCCGCCACTGCAACATACCTCAATTGGGAATGCCACTGTCCAACTGGCTCTAGACCGTTGGGAGCAGTTAAAACTCTTGTGCGGTATTCAATTTAAAAAAACATATTCACAAATGTCGCAGGCTGTACAATAGTTTTGATTTGTTGGATATAAAATAATGAAAGGTAATATTATAAGATAGACGTGTACAAAACAGCACAAAAATCATGTTATAGAATGCAAGTTGTGAAATTTTATGAGCATGAAAACAATATTATTCATTTAGGGGTAAGATTTTCGTGAGAGACCAAATTTATCTACCTTAGTTACTCTGGGAGTTTATTCCAAATATCAGGCTTAAACCACCAAGTAAACCACTGGAGTGATTTTTGGCATATTTTTCCATTTTGCAAAAACTTTTTGAGGGATCGCTTGTCATAACGTGCCATATTTATAGAATCTAAAAATATGGGATAAACGGCGAAATCTAAGTGGATTCATTGGTTTTAAACCGCAGTGAGCTGTTTCATATGTTTCATATTAATATTTTGAGGTATTGTATTAGTTAAATAAAGTTAAATAAGGTTGGTAAATAATTACATTTGACACAAATCATTCCAGTGCAATAGTGATCAGTTACTTTCACTGAATATTGTGTTCTTTGTAAATACACAGTGTTAATTAATCTCAAGAGTTATCCCTTTTAGGTGTTTTTATTCATTTTATCTGCCTGTACATAATATAATTCAAATTCATTGGTTAAATGCATTGTACATATAAATTTTGTGATCGACGAACCTGTGGATGCAATCTGTTGCGTAGCCTTAAGTTGATAATAATTTGTCTAGTTAGTAATAAGATAGCTTTGTAGAAATATATTATAAATTTATAAAATTCCCTTGAGGTGATTTTTCAATTATCCAAATATTATTTTTATTATTATTTAGACGATTCGTGGAGTGACATTTTTAGAATCAGTTTATCTAAAATTGTTAGTAAGTATAGTTAAACATCTCCATAACCTCTGAGATTTCAACTGACGTTCTCACCTTAAGGACTTGGTGGCCATTGTAAGGAAGCTTTTGAGGGAAAAGGCAGGGGGACTTGAGCTTTTAGGCTGTATTGTCAAACAGTTCCTACTCATTTTATATCTTCAGTTCACACTCCTCACAGAGCGGACTGTTCACAATAAAAGCTCTGATTGTGATTCTATTTGTGACATTTATATTACGTTATTACATTTATATTTTGTAATTATATTTATCGCGTAATATAACAAGGTATGAATGGGAAATTAATTTCTGCTTATATACTTAAATCTTTACTTCAAAGCTTATGTTAAACCTACCTCTTTTTTACAAAAGCCATTAAAATCCACTTAGGCCATATTTCACTTGACAATATGCACTTTATATCTTGTAAACAATAAAAATTTATAGTAAAGATTTTAACGAGAGCTTCTATAAGTAATTACTGCATTAACAAAATGCATGTTTCTACTTAATATATTATGTAAGTTTAACATATGATTAAAAGCTTTCGCGAATTCAAAAGACGAAACAAACTTTATGATTGTATTGTACCAGTTCACAATTTTTAATCACAGTTTAATCACAGTTTTTATTAATCACATTTTTTCTCTCTAATTTTCCAACAAAACATTATACCATTTCTTCATCGTGGTAGACATTAGGAATAGAGGATGGAACGCCTTGTAAATTTGTATTTCTACAAGTGAAATTATCTCATTATCTCATAATAACTCAACTATTATCCAGATTCTTGTCTCTTGACATGACCCGAATCAAGTATTTGATTTACTTGAATAATATTATGTTTTCTCTATCGACTAAAATCTTATAAATGGTTACACAGATTCAGAACGCGATTGAAATATATTCTATGACAGGATAAACGCGTGTTGTACACACGGTGAAAACATCCTGAAAAGAAGGCCCTACTTCGTATTCCTGTTAAAAACGGGATTGTAGGTCATAAACGAAAGAATTAAAAAAATTAAATACAAATCGCGATTTCCGAACACGTGTTTGTAAAACGTCTTTACAATTTTGCATTTCGTTCTGATGTATTATTAAAACCAACGCAGGTAGATGAACACGTGTCCCGATATTATTACGAATATACCAACACTTTATGAGGAAGCGGCTGACAGTCCCGCTTTTATCAGGATGACTAATAATGTGAAGAGATTTTCAATAAATCAGCATTACTCATTTTTCTCTGTGCAGCACTATTTAGTAAGCTCATCTTGTTAACAACAATACCCCCATGAATATTCAAGTCACTCCAGATTCAAACAACAAATAATCCCATTCACTCGGCGTCAACAAGTCTAGGGGATAAATGGCCAAATGCGACCTCCCAATTCCCACCCTTGCTACCCAAAAGCCACTACAACGACAGACGACACTTCGCAAAGAATCCGCTAGATTTGCGTCCGTCACGGTGTATTCATAAATCCACCCTCACTTCCGTATCTCATCGTAGATCATATTAAAAACGTCATTTGTTTGTGTGATGACTCTATCATTTTAAATACTTCCCCCAGCCGATCGCTATCAGGGGTGGTTCAGAGGGGGTAGAAGCGCCTCACGACACGCGGCAAGATTACCCGTGAAATTATTTAAGGTTATTCGACGGTTAACGATGGCGGAACGAATGTCGTTTACATGTTACTCGTAACTCTATGGAAAATAGTAACTTAATGGAAAGCGGTATTCATTTTAAATTCGGCTTCCTTAAAAAGCGTTAAAAATTACGTTAAAATGCACATTCTTCCAGAATCACAGAATATATATTTTTTTCATTTCATTCATTTTACGCCCGTGAGGCTTTTACTAATGTATATGTGGTATAATTTTAAACGACGAACAAATTAGAACATGAGAAAGAAATAATAAAAATAAAATTCCAATAGACAAAAAATACATACATGAAATACAAAAAACTTTTTTTTTCAATACAATGATAACATAGGTTTGCAAAGATTCGAAAATAGGGTTGAAATATGTTTTTGATGTGATCCACAAAATTCACCAAGTCAATATTAGACATGTCAATCTCATCTAAGTATTGATTTCCCATAGTGTGAAACCCGCTGTATTGGAGAATTAGCAATATAGTTGCCCTTATATTCACTGCGGTGAAATAGAGTATTGTGTCGTGTTGTTCTTTTGGGTATGTGTAAGTTTATAAGTTGCAGGAGTTCGGAACAGTCTAATTGTAATAAGAATCTGTTTCACGTGATCTTGCCTCTCCTTCCTCAGACAACCTCGATATCTTCAACATTTTACTTAATGTGGTATCATAAAATTCAAATAACTGTATGTAATGTCATTTATTCCAGTGAAGAGATAATGCTTTATTTGATAGAAACCAAAAACTAGTTCCCACTTCTAGACCACAAAAACCACAATTCAGAAAGTTCAATTCTTATTCGAATAAGAAAGGTGTTTTTTTTAATTGGGTGGATGGTACAACCACGATGGAATTTGCATTTAAATGAGTATTTAAAAGCTCTAAAAATGACGCTGTGAACTGAAAATACGCTGGTCTGCAAATTTCAGACAGAAAACCTTTGTCAGAGCTCAACATTCGCGAGTTTTTTTGTTAACCCCCAAAAAATGAATGGATATTCTATTTTACTTGTAGTTAAGATAATTGACTCGAGTTCAGGCAAGTTAACTAAACTAACTAAGTAACCATCACACCGTTTCTCCGAAGAAGTAGGCAGAGAGGACGGACCGCCAAACAACTCGGTCCTGGCACACACTTCTTTCCTCATTCACATTCTCTTATATTATTCTGACTCTAGACATGGCCCGACTCGAGTATCTGATTCACTTGATCGTGCCATGTCTTCCTCAGGCGTTCCCAACTTCTACTACCATTCGCATTTTTGTCATATTATATTCTCCTTGTACATGTTCAAACCATCCAAGCTTCCCTTTCTTAATCTTACTGATTACGTTTACATCAGCTTTGCACTCTTTTCGAATCTCCACATTTCTCACACGACCATACATGGTTTTGCCTCAGGGATCTAACTTCAACAGCATTCAGTCTACTTTCATCTAATTATTATTACATAACTTGTACAGAAGCTCAAAAAATCAAAAATTCGTGCTAGATGAACTGACGCCCGAGGAAGAGTCCTCGGGCGTCGCCGATTTCTTCTACCATTCAAACCAAACCACTCTCTAAACACTTCTAGCACTAATATATAATATAATAATAACAAAATTTGAAACTTTCATCAAAATCGGTCTTGTAGTTTTGGAGTCTATGGTGACAAACAAAGAATTCATTTCTATATATACAAATGTATTATTATTTTAACATCGTATTATCCAGAATTACGCGTCATTTAAAACATTTTTAAATTATGTGTAATTCTGTTAAATTAACTACGGACAAATTGACACGGTATCATTATTTCCCTCTATCAGTAGTAAATTACACAGCAAAACTAATTTATAACAATAATTATATAAACGACTGAAAATTAAAATATTTCAATTCATGTTCGTTTAGACATATGACGCGTATAATATTTAGAAGTGTTTTAGACTTTTCAGAATGTAATTTGGTCTTCAGAATGGTATTTTTATGGATTTTTAGAGAAAATTATTATTTACATGCTCATGGGGAAAATCCCGGCGCGCGCAAGTAAATTTTATTTTATTTATTTGTCTTATTTTACTTGTTTAAATTAATATATTTGCGGAATTTTCCAGAGTGGAAGATACACTTAGTATCGCCCTGGTGTAAGACCACCATTCAGAATTGAAATTACTTTGGCCGTGACCAAAGTGACCACATCTAAATATGGGAGGCCATAGACCCAATGGCTCCAGGCGGTTGGGAGCAGTTGCACGGTTTCACATTAAAAAAATTATAACTGGAATGTGCCATTAACATCAATAATGTTAGAAAATTAATTTACATCAATAGTGTTCAAAAAATTTAAATAAAGAATAACTAAAATTTTATGGTGTAAGTACAACACGTAACAATTTTTTTTATTAATATTGAAGTTTTAATTATGAACAGTATTATAAAATAATAATGTGTAATATAATATAATTATATGCCGAACTGTACAAACCCAATAACCGTAATGATTATCAAATTTTAGAATTATGTATGTAGCGTAGCATTTTTAATGGTTCAAGAAATGACAAAAAAAAAATAATTGTGATCTGTTAAGGCGATGCACTACGTCGTGTAATATTTTAAATTGAGCCGATATCAATAACAACCCTTACGTAGATGGCGATAAGGTTTAAATTCCCGCTTAACACCATCCGCCTGTTTTGATTTATGCAAGAAAAAAACATGGCCAAAAAGTGTTTTTTATTTTATTGTGTGGATGTTCAAGAATAAATATTTAATTTTTTTTCGATTATTTTATAAATAACTTAATTTTCCACACTGTACAATAAAATTATAACCGAAATGGGTTCGTAAGTAGGAGATTTTGAACTTTAAATCAGTTTTCATAGGCCTTATACATTATTTTTTTCTGGGCTTATAAAAAGACTTAGATATCTAAAAAATACTCGATTATTTCAAAGGCCAAGATGTATTCTACTCGCAGTATTTAATTAAAGTATCTGAAACATTTCTAGGTGACCAAATTTTAAAAACCAAAAACACATGATTTTGCATTACTACGTATGGCATCGCCTTAAATGAAAACTATATAAAGTAACAAAATAAATGTACACTAATCAACTCACAAAACAAAGCAGCCAACTGCCTGGATTTTACGATAAAACGAAATACAAAAGACAAACATTGTCACATCAAACAACTGTACTTGGCAAATGTATGAAGCTATTAAGAGTTTGCGTCGACCACGTGGTCTCTATTTATACATTACATATAAACCAACAAAATTGAATAAATACATTTCTTACAAATCGCATAATCGATCTTATAATTGATACAACTGTATTTTTCATCTCCATGCCTCCAAGTGCACTATGATTATTATATATATTCCTCTTATATACGCCTATAAATCATACCATGAGATTACTTAAATAATCCATTGAGAAGTTCCCTATTTAGTTAGAACATCTCCTACATAGTGGTATTTACATCATAGTTGAATCGACCTTGCTAAATATTATAATAAATAAACAGAATGATATTTCATGTGAGAAATCTAACTCAGTAAATACGTATTTATTAACTTCAGTGAATCGAACTTTTAACCAAGATTCAGGGATTATGGTTGAGCGAAAAATTATGGAGGGTTTATCGTGTTGACAAATTAACAACTGTTTCGCTTTATGAAGACAAAATCACACTCACAATGAACCCGAACCACGTTAAAAAATCATTCTCATATTACATCATAATTTTATTCATAACATTTTTATCCTGTAATAATGTACAGATTGAAGATCTTATCGCAGATTATTCTGTTTTATTGCAAGGGATGGGGATGAATGGACTCAACCCCATGTTGTAACATATGTTGCCCTCAAGTGCTATCACCACCATCCAATATGTTGCAATCTCCAGCAACATCACTCCCGGTGGAGCACCCTTGGGTCTGAGCTCTCCATGATTGCCACAATAGGTTTTATTTACTTATGTGGGAAAGGGATTAGCGTTGCTTGAATTAGGAACTAAGTAATGAGTTTGTTGTGTGACGGAGATAAAATGATTAATCAATAATATTAGACGAGTTCATTTGTGATTAACTGTATATTAATAAATAAATTTAAAAAACTTTGGATATTATATTTTAGATATATCACAATGAAAGACAAATAAAAGCTAATTCCTGTAGGTGTTATTGATAATGAATATATTTTTTTGTATTGACGTTCAGTACCTACTGTTTTTGTGAAACCCAATAAGAGTTGTCAGTAAAAATGTAGATATTATTAAATTAATAAAATTATATTCCAATGAGCTATTATTAGACCGATATAAAACAGGAAAGCGCTGAGAAATAGAAAACTTTCGACCAATTAGAATTTTTTTTAAATATATTTCTTTTAAATTAAACAAATATTAAGAAAATTATATTAAAATGAAAATGTTTGTATCATAGACCAAAAATAACATGGCTTATGAAATAGAGAAAAAAACAGAAATATTATTACGGGACTTCCCATATTTTTTGCATATTAAATAAATCTTTAAAAAGCATGTTTTATTTTTAGTAATATTTATCGATAATTCCAAAGCGTTTGACACAATTTAAATTATTAAAATATTCAGAAGCAATAAGAATCGGAGGAAACCTACTAAATGTATTTAAAAATGAGTGGGAGATAAAATGTGTGGTGGCATCCCTCAGGGTTCAATTTTGGGACCTACGATTTATATTATATTTGTATCATAATAAATAAACTTTTGTTTACAACAAAACTTTACGTACCTGCAAAACTGGTCCCATGACGCAGGCCCAATCATAAATACAAAAATTCTAAAATATTGATAAATGGTCATGATAAAAAAAGTCAACGTTGTATCTAACTTGTGCTTTTTGTTCCATATCAAATTGAAAAATCTTTCTGTAAAACTACGTTTTTATTTAAACTATTGAAAGAATTACAAAAAAAAAATAGAACGAAAAACTAGTTTTTTACAATTTATTTTTTAATAAATACGGAAGTATCAACGACAATCCAAGTGTGAAAACTTTTAGTTTTAATTTCAGTTGCACCACCAATTTTTACCAATTTTAGCTAAACATCATGAGCCCATCATTTCGAAGGTACACCCAGATAGTAATAATAATATTTGTATAGGTGTTACCATCTAATGAAAAGGATAACTTTAAATTTTCAACGGTCACATTCTGATGTAGGAGACTTTTCATGTTTATCAAACATACTATAATAAAAAGTATATCAGAGTGTAACCATTGAGAATTTCCAGGTTATGACGCAAGATATATCCCGAAATGTAACACCCTGTACACAAAATACGTCGTCATATTGTTGAAATTAGAAATCTATTTTCAAAAATAAATGCTTATTGCAGAACGTACCTATATACTTACCTAAGTAAAACAAACAAGTTTTTTTAATTACATATGAATCTACGAATATTAAAATCATAATACAAAATTCATGTAAAAAGCATTGTGAAAATCGCAGCATTCAGACAATTGCAGATTACTTAGGGATGCGCCAGATAAGAAGATTAGGTCCCCTCACAGTTTTGCCACGTGACCGGCACGTGGGTGCCACGTGGTCGGATATTGCGCGCGCAACTGCCGACAAGTGCTAAGTATGAAAATGTTTTATGAAAAAATCCGAACGCGTGCTTTGGACAACTTCAATACAAATGTTTCCTTTGACGTTCCGGCTTAAATGAAACTTAATGTTATAATAAGCAAGCAGCTGCAGTACTTAACACGTACATAGATATTTAGAATTTTGTACAATTTGCGAATTTATGTACGTATTAGTTCTTTGTAATTGTGTTCCTTCGAAGGAGTGGGTTATTGTAACCATGTAATTAGGAAAAAAAACCTGAAAGCTCTATTTCTGTCGGGAATTTATAATTCGAAGCGTCATTTTCAAACCTGAGTTTTTAAATACCCATTTAATATTTATTTATTCAAATTATTATTGATTTAATTTTTTAACACAAAACTACAAAAATAAACACTACAGTTATTCAAACTAAAATTATAACTTTGTCAGTACGTTTAAATGGTGACCGGATAAATAATGACAATGATAATTCATCACATCTTTAAAAAGTTATATAAAGTCATTGAAAGTTATGAAACAAAAACTTCATTAACTGGATTAAGTAGGTTAGGTTAGGTTAGGTTAAAAAAAAATTTTTTTTTCATCGTTTCTAATGACTTTAAATCACTTTTTAAAAGTGTGTTGAATTGTCACTGTGTTGAGTAATCATGGAACCGTTTAAAGTTGGCAACAATAACATTCAACTGAATAAATAAGTACCTGTAATGGCTTATCAGCCGCCATCATAGGGTGACCATACTGACAATCACAATCACAATGATAACATTTTTATTGTTTTTATGTAAAGTTTCTTTTTATTAATTTTTTAATATTACGTTGAAATTCGGACTGTTTGATAGCTACTACTTAATAATTAATTTTTGCCCTTGTAATTTACCCATAAATGATTTTACTATGGTGTAAATATTTGTTGTACCTTAATTCGCATTTACGTGTTATGTAAACGCCATATGTGAAGAAGCGACTGATAAAAAATCTGTTACCGTTGTTTTATTAATTATTGTTTACAAGTTGTGTAAATTTTAAGACATATTTATTAGTAGGGCCTTAGTGTCTAAATCTCGCTTATAACAATATCCGCTTTAAAAGTACACTTCCTCACATTTAAAAGTACACCTTACACTCCTTAACCCTCACCTTACCCCTTCCCCATTATTTCGTCAATCAGGGTACGAACTGACGCAATGGGCTAGCTATGTAATTCCTATGGCGTGCCATTGGGCTTGCTCTTGACGAAAACGAAAAATTAAAAAAAAATATAGTGGGTATAACGAGTTTTTCGATTTAGTTAATATTCTGTGATGATGTGTAATTTTGTGCAGCCTGTATGGAGTGACGAATTAGTAAGCCAATTTATATGTAGAATAACAAAAATTTTAAATTCCTGTGACTCATTTAATTTCTTAATCGGCCAAACCTTTTTCCGATCTGAAGATCTGCTGCTCCATCATCAGGACAGAACTTGTAATGCTGTCTGAAATGTTGGCTAAAGAAGGAGGTAGCGCAACACGGCATAATACCTCGAAAATAAATCACTATGTGTGCGTGTTATTTACTTACTTCTACTATAAATTTTTGAAAAAAAACATATTTATGTTTTTTTTAACCATTTCTCATGTATTATAATACATTTAAATGGTCTAAATGAGGCAAGGAGTGTGTGCCAAGACCGAGTTGTTCGGCGGTCCATCCTCTCTGCCTACCCCTGCGGAGAAACGGCGTGATGGTTAGTTAGTTAGTTAGTTAGTTAGTTAGTTAGTTAGTTTAAATGGTCTAAATTTACAATCTCTGTAATACCTTAGTGTACTACTAATTTACGGGAAATATATAAGATGCAAAAAGAAAATTAACAATTATTTTCAATTAGGGAATTATTAATTAAGAGGAAGCTTCAAGCCAACAATGTGTATATTCTTGGTATACACTTGACAAACGGAGTCTAGAAACGTTCGATTTCAAGCACAAAACTGTTTTTATTTATTTATTTTGTAAACAATTTTATAAGAAAGCAAAAAAGATAATCAAGTGAAACTGTCACAGATAATCTTAGCTATTATATATTTTTAGCTTATGTATTTTTTTAAAATAGAAAATAAAACATTTTTTAACTTATTTCCACTTGTTTATTTTACTAAGTTGTTGTATTTTTTTAAGTTGTTTCCTTTACGCGTTCATACATTTTTAATGAAAAAAATTTTTTTTAACAGTTAACATTTATATTATTTATTGAGTGATTTATTTTTTATTTGTATTCCACTCAAGCGAAACGATAGGAAAACCTTCAATTTATCTAAAGCACATTTTTGGTATTCATAATGTATACCAATTCGTTATAAAGATTAATCAAAACAGTGATTTAGCATTAAGCATCGCCTTAAAATTAATTGAAATAGCATACTGTTGTACGCGTCTTTGTACGATTGGTATATACTTTGTTTATATCCTTTGTTATTACTTTGAAATTTTCTATTAATCCTCTGTCTGCTGTACATTTACTGATGTTCTTAGTTACTATCAATATGTATTATATGTAATCACTTTGTTGACAAAATAAAATAAAAATAATAACTTAGAAAAAGTTAAAAATTAAAACGGTTCTCATCTTCTAGGTCCTGAAATTATTAGTTTTGTAATGACTGTTAGAATCTAAATTGGGATTGGTTTGAAATTTTATCGAGCCTTTTTTCAATGGCTAATCTATCCCACCTACTTTATTATGGACCATGAGCATTACAGGGTGTTTACTATCACAATATCTAGTATAGGGTGCTCCAGTATAGGGTGCCCCATTGCAGCGGCAGGGGCTGTAAGTGTAACTAGTGAAATTTAACATTGCGGTCCGCTGGTGCGTGAAGGATCATACTCGTTTGTTGCGATTATGACGGCCGTTAAATCACAGGGTGACCGACAACTACTTTCATTAATGGATAATTTAATTTTCTATAAATGTTTATTACGTCGTGTTTGGGAAAACTATCTTAGAATAGAATATGTTATAGCATACTCTAGAATCCACCTTAAATTTAAGTAACCAAAATTTTGTAAAAGTCAATAATATAAAGCTAGTCTTGGAAATTAAGTTCGTTTCATAGATCGTTCGTTGATTCAATCCAGTATTGTATTTGAATGGTTTTAATGTAAGAAATGGGCGCAAACAAATGATTCGTTTCAATATTGTAAAGCATGATGTGTATTTTAGTAAAATAATTAAATTAACGCTATCTATGAACGCGCAGATTATAACGTACCTTTATTTACGTACATTTATTCTCTCTTTCGACATAAACTGTCAGAAGAGTTAAATTTTACCACTGAACTAAATTGTCGGTTGTCTAGCCACAATTTATTATAGAAAATACGTTAAAGCATACTAAACATCTTTCATATTATAATTATTTTTAAAATATTTTTTGAAACCGCATATATTTTGATGGCCTCCGTGGTTCAAGGATGAGGACCACGACTACGAATCCTGTTTCAAGTCCTGGCGTATACAACTGGAGTATATAATATATTTTTGCGGCACGTTCCAGAAAGGGTGATAGAGTTCCCAATTGGGGATGCCGCAGTCTTATTGGCTTACTGGCTTGGGAGCAGTTGGGACTCCTGTGGGATATTCTCATAAACTGAACCAAAAACAACAAAAATACAGAGCAGATATTGCTTTTCTTTTGTAGTGAGTATAATCAATGATATAATGAATATATGCACGCGTATTTTATGTTTTTTTATTTATTTATTGACGCCCTATTTTAAGTACATAACAATTACAAATTTCATTTTTATCAACAGTATAAAACATACAATAGAAAATCGAAATAAAATATAATGATTTCTCATACATTATATACATTTAAAAATTGGTGGACTAATTTGGCTTTAAATTTATTGAAGTTTAAATTAAATATGTCAGCGACATCACTTCGTTGCCCAACCTATGTATTCTTTCTAACACAGAATTCGTAGCGAAGTTATTGTTGTAGAATAAAATATTCCGTCTAGTATATTTTGGAGGTATATGTAAAGATAGCAAGTTTATAGTGTCAGAGCAGTCTAACCGTGAATGAACAATTTTATATAATATTTTTTGAATATCTGACACTACATTACCTGAACCTGCAAGTAGTTCAAGGTTTATAAAAGTTGAATTCATCTTTACGCGCTCTACTAAAAACCCTCGTTTAAGATTATGTAATTTTTTTAATTGTTTGCAAGCGTTAAAAAACCACCTTAAAATCTTAATTTTACCCCTTTTAATTAATAATAATGTTTATTTACAGGACAGAGCGGTGTGTGCAATGCTCTGCCTGTCATAAAAGTTAACATTTAAGTTAATACATTAAAAAAAAACAGTATAAAAATAAATAAAAAATGAATAAATTAATGAACACAGGATTAGGACTTTATGGTGGCTTGAGTGAAATTCTCCATCTCTGGTGTAGAGGCGCTCCCTGCCACTGGGCAACAGCCTGGACAAGAGTGTTATCCGATCTCTTGTAGCGCTGACACGTCCCGGATATTCTGTGGCGCATCAAAGCAGCGAACCCATGCACCCTTCCTTCGGTGAACATCTGTGAGGCGCTGCATCGCCAGGGGAGGACAAATAGGGCTCTGTATGCGTGGTTGTACTGTACTCGGAGTGTGTTCATGACGCCTTGTGTGTATATCGTCCATAGCTCGCTAGTGTAGAAGCTCATACAGTATGTTTGGAAAAGTTGCTTCTTCACCTTTTTTTACTTAATAATTGGTCTCTTTTGTGGGTTCACGTAGAATAAATAGCCAGACACGAGTAAACGGCATATGCTCTAAAACATTAACAAGTATTAACGGGGTCCAAGTTACCACAGTATTGAACACATTTTCCAACCACCCTGTATTTCGACCAGTCCCTTATTACGTCGTTTTGCGCGAGGAATTTAATTGTAATCTCCATTTCTGGTACGTTGAGCTTTTACAATCCTGCCCCGACGCGCGCCGTCCGCGCCGCGCAGCCGGCACGGCGCGTCGCGACGCTCGGTCCGCCCGGCCCGGCCTCGGCACGCTCCGAGAGGGTTGCTGCGTTACTAAAAATCCAATATTAAATATATTAAATTGTTTATTGTAGTGAAAAATGGCGTTAAAAAATAAATTGGAGTAGTTAATTAAAGTGATTCGGTAAACTCGTGCCCGACTTTTATGAACGTTTGGTATTTGCATGAGTGGTAAAAATAATGTTTTTATCGTGAAATAATTGACAGGCCTCGTGATTTCAGTTTTCCACAGTATTTGTCTCTTCCAAACCAGGATTTACTCGTTAAACCATAATTAATTAATATTTTAAAATCGCATGAAGTCTGCCCTATTTGGTGTAATATATAACGGTATACACGGAGGAACATGAGCATTGTTAATTTACTAAAAATAAACACAAGGAGAACATGAGTATTGCTAATATATTAATAATCTTTAAAATTATTGTTAATCCGGTGTTCACGCACCTTGCACCACGCACAAAAAAATTATCAGGAAACTCATCAATTCATTCGTTCAGAGCCTGCAATCCCGTTTTTAACCGGATTACGAATAATTTGAAAAGTTTCTTAACGTAGCGACCCCGTAAAGCATTAATGTTGTGTAAATTGCTTGTTATAGTATTTAAAAAGCTTTTTTCCACAATTTTTCCAGTAAAATCAATTAATCAGTTTTAGTTAACCCCTTGGATCAAAATAATATCATGTTATCACAAATACCCGCATGACATTCGATTTCAAATAGATACGCCTCTTTCCAAAATGAAATACTGTTTTTGAAAGCAGTTTCTTCAGATTCTTTCAGATTTTAATATTACAAATGGACATATCGACCCCGAAAAGCCAAAAGGGTATAAGCGACAATCTAGTCAAAAATGATTTAATCATACAGTTTTGATTGGAATTTTTGTCTAATCAAAACAGTATGTTTAAAGCATTTTTTTTTAAATTGTCGCTTACACCCTTAATGCCTTTCTGATATCGAAATGCAATTTAAAATTTTTGAACATTTAAACAAATACATATAGATAAAGTTTTTAAATGTTTATGCTTATAAATCCGATATTCTTTGGAAAAAACAATTAACTTATTTTTAGGAAAACAAAAAACTTTCCTTATTTTTTTTTTTATTTTACATAAAAAAATATTAACAACGTACACCACACACCATGATCCGGCGAACTACTAGAAGTTTTCTGTTATTTCAAAATAAACGGAAACGGGTATGACAAACTTTTAAATGCAAAGAGATAGCTTGGAGTTCTCTCTTTCTATAACTGTTTGTTTTATATGTGTGACCATAATAAAAAGGGGCATTTAAAGAGTGAAAATATGAAATGTCATTCTGTGACCGCCATAGCCCGACATTCTATGACCCGACTAGTTAAACCAATTTTAAAAAATTTCAAATATAAGTTTTGTAAAACTTATCATTTTGTTGTATAAAATTCATATTTTAAACAATTTTATAAATAATTATACACCATAATTTACTTTTGACGTGCACTGTGAAAACAAAAAACATTTCAATGTACACGGTGAAAAATGATTCTGTTAAAAAAATGATAGCATGCCAATTTCCTGATAAGAATATATCCTTTTCCTAATACAATATCAATATGTCAATATTTGTAAGAACACGTGTTCCGCGTCCTCATAAATTTGCTTGTAACTGATACTTACTGTTGGGAACAATGTCAATTCATTCTTTAAAGCCTGCAGTCCCGTTTTTAACAGGAAACTAATAATTTGACCAGATTTTTAATGAATGAACAGTGTTTTATATTGGTAAGTTTTCTCCATGTATGAATTTTATATAGGTAGGTACTACACCATGAAACAGTAACTTAAGACCTAACTAATAAACGTGTTTTAAATTTTATACAATAGATACATAACCATAAACATATGGTAAATGGCTGTTCATCAGTTATGTACAATTTAAAACAATTGGTTGGTTAGAAAGATGTTCTTAAGCTCTAACTAAAACAACGCTAATTAAATATTTTTTGTGAGATATAATTCTTAGATTATATGCTTAACATAGCATATATATATATAAATACATAGCATATATATACATAGCATACAAAGCATATATATATATAAAACCTCCAATTTATATTTTAAGCACATCCACCCCCAGGAACTTTATCATCATCATTACAACATTCTTGACAACAATAGCGACAATTATTGACACTTTTTTGTCGAGAAGGGCCCGTAACGAATGAATTAATAAGTTTCCTGATCTTTTAGTTACATGCGATTACTTTGACGTGTTCATAAAAATCCTTATATTTTCGCATTTTGTCATTATATATTATCAAGGCAAATGCATGTGCAATGTGCATGAACACGAACATTAACGGCCTGCAATCCCATTTTTAACTTGATTACCAATAATTTTAGGAGATTCTTAATAAATCAGCAATAATCGATTTTTCCGTGTGTGCTCAAATATCGAATATAATAACAAAAACAGCAAAAAATCTAACAAAAAAAAATATCGCACTGTATTCACTGAATGATTTACAATCAACTTACCTATAATGAAGTCCTATACAAGTACCAAGCATATCACTCCAGTGTCAGGACTGTCGGGAGTGTCAGAAGTGTCAAGGCTGTGTGTGCTGTGTTCCCTTTTCCGGGCGGAACAAATTAGGTGCGGGTAAACACGTCCCGCCGCCCTGTCCGCCCGCTCTGACCGCCCGCCCCGCCCGTCCGCTCCGGATGGAGGGTTTGTCACTGCGGCGGGAAGGTCCGGCCTCAGAAACTGTGACAACCCAACCACCCTGTAAGGGAATGCGCAACATTTTCACACAACTTACTTATTTTATTACAATATATTTATTTTATTACAAAATATTTATTTTATTACAAAATATTTATTTTATTACAAAATATTTATTTTCTTCTTCTTTATGTGCCGTATCAGGTCCCCCCGACGTTGGCGATCACTCTTGAAAATGTCTCTTTGTCTTGCGCTGCCCGGAATAGCTCCTCCACACTTCTAATGCCAGTCCACTCTCGTATATTTTGCAGCCAAGACATTTGTCTCCTACCAGGCCCTCTGCAACCCTCTATCTTGCCTTTCAATATTAACTGGAGCAAGTGATACTTCTCCCCTCGAAGTACATGACCCAGATATGAAATTTTCCTGATTTTTATTAATCTAAGCAGTTCTCTCTCTGCTCTAGCCCGCCTGAGAATTTCTGTGTTGGTGATCATGTCGGTCCATGGGACTTTGAGTATTCTCCGGTGAAGCCACATTTCAAAAGCCTGTTCATGGTATTTACTTTCAAGGTCCATGTTTCACATCCATACAACAAGACCGACCACACATAACATTTTAGCATTCTCAGCCTTAGTTTTAAGCTGATATTATCATTGCAGAAGAGGGATTTCATTTTAATGAACGCAGTTCTTGCTGCTTCAATTCTGCACCTAACCTCTACATCTGGGTCAAGAGTCTCCGTGAGAATACTGCCGAGGTATCTAAATCTTTCGACCTTTTCGACATTGCAACCATTTAACTGTATCACTGATTCAGAGTGATCTAGTCGTCCAAAAGTCATCCATTTTGTTTTATTGACGTTGATTGTTAGGCCCAGTTGCTCACCAGCATTATTAACAAGATTTAATAGGTCTTGGAGGTCATCGATACAGTCAGCTAGTAATACAGTATCATCTGCGTATCTTATGTTATTAATGACAACTCCGTTGATCTTAAGACCCTTCTCAGTATTACTTAGGGATCTTTTAAAGACATAGTTGGAATAGAGATTAAACAATAGTGGCGACAGGATACAGCCTTGTCGTACTCCACGCTGAATGGCAATTGCATTAGATCTCTCATTCCCATGTCTTATTTCTGCTGTTTGGAACCAATACAGGTTTTTTATGAAATTCTGGTCTTTGGTGTCAACGTTACAATCCGCAAGCATTTTCATTAGGTCAGCATGTTTTACCCTGTCAAATGCCTTTTCGTAGTCAATAAAACAGGCAAAAACTTCCTTTCTTTGGTCACGACACTTTTGCAATAGTACATCGATAGACAATAATGCCTCACGCGTCCCAAACGCATTTCTGAAGCCAAACTGAGTGTCATCCAAGTCCTGCTCGCACTTATTGCGTATCCTGGCATGTATTATTTTAAGGAATAATTTAAGGACATGACTCATCAGGCTTATTAATCGATAGTCACTGCACTTCTTAAGGTATTGTTTTTTAGGCAATGTCACGAAGGTGTATTTTAGCCAATCTTGGGGTATATTCTCTGTGTCGTATATAGAATTAAATAACCTCAACAGGTAGTCAACATTTTCATCATTAAAGAGCTTCAACACCTCAACTGGAATATCGTCTGGTCCGCACGCTTTTCTATTGTCTAAAGTCTTTATTGCATGAAAAATTTCTGATTTTAAAATCGATGGTCCATGCAATTGATCATTGGGAATATTTATGTCAGGTCTAATATCTTTGAATGTATCATGAATATACTTTTCCCATGTTTGTAAAATATCTTTTTCATCCAATATCAATTTATTGGAATCGTCAACTAAACATGATGGAGTAATTCTTCTAGAAGTGCCTGTAATTTCCTTTAATTTTTTGTGAAGTTTGAATGCATTGTGACTACGACTGTACGATTCTAGTTCTTCACACTGTGACTTCATCCATTCTTCTTTGACTTTTTTAATTTCACGTCTAATCGTACTTTGTAATTTATTTTATTACAAAATATTTATTTTATTACAAAATATTTATTTTATTACAAAATATTTATTTTATTACAAAATATTTATTTTATTACAAAATATTTATTTTATTACAAAATATTTATTTTATTACAAAATATCTATTTTATTACAAAATATTTATTTTATTACAAAATATTTATTTTCATTTTTATGGGCGTTTTCAATGATTTAGATCATATGGATATCCTGGCCTATAGTACTTACTCACCGTACTCGAATATTCTAGCAATATTTTGGATATATTATAAAACAACATCAATCGCAAGAAAAAATATCCAATTTTTTCTCCTTGTCTCTACATTCCATTGTTACATTCTGAACGTAGAGGAATTTTCACTGTTTTTTTAAATAATAAAAAAATTAAATTTTATAGTAAAAGCATTTTTGTTTCTTGCTGACGAATTCAATTTCAATAACGATTAAAAATGTGCGATTTTTAATTTACAGATAAAACTACATATTTATTTGTGTTCGTCATAATGGCGTTGTTGACCTCACACCGGCAAACGAAAAGGCGACTAGAGTATATGCTTGAAGAAGTTCTATTCTTGTAAACTTCTCTGTTTAAAATAGTCTAATCACTCTGTTTATTTAATTTGCTTGCCATAAAATAACACACAAATCAGAAGTAACGACGAGTATCAATAACAATTGCCGCAATTTTCAAACTGTTGTTTCTTGATGGCACTGACTTATTTAGAAATCACTCTGCTCGAGCTTATCAATCGAATAAAAAAAATCGTATACTTTCGACAACCGACAAACCAATTGTTTTCAATTGCCCACAATAACCAACACAATGCACAACCAACGTTACAAAAATTCCCCAATTCCCCGTTTACGTATGCTGTAAAACATGAAATTTCAAAATGTAGACATTCTTCTAAATAAAATTCAGAAATATTGAACAAAAGTAACGCTTACCATCCTAATGATACATTAATACATGAGTATAGAATGTATCGGAAGCATCTCCTATCCTTATTCTATATTCCTCAGTCTCTCCCCTTTACCTATAAATAATTTAAATCCCTAAATATATTTCAATTTTATGAGCCGTTCGTTTCTTGCAAATAAATAAATACATTTTGATCCGCCAAGGCCTGCTCCAATGTCGGCGTTTTCTACGCCATAAAGACCCTGTAGGCTTTTGGAACCGTTTCGGAATGACTAGTTTTAGATCGTTTTTAAAATCATTTATCATGAATGAAAAATTAAAATTACACATTTTTCGTATGACGATGACAATAAGAAAAATAAAATTTAAATCCTGTGCACTTTTTTTAACGTTATTCATATTTTGCGAAAATACCCAACAATATCCATTACACAATACATTTAATATTTCACGTTTTTGTTTGGTTTCCAACTCCTGAAGTATTTGTGTGTTGTCATTTCGTGTGTGGAAAGGTTCTTTTTATATCCACAACAATGTTGCAAGAATTTGGGACATCTAGTTGCTGGTTTATTAGTGGAAGTTTGGAATTTTTGGTATATTCGACCAGAAAAACAAAATTATTTTCACAGTTGTTGGATCATTTGAAATGTAAAAAAATAAAATTGATTAGTTGAGTTTGTCAAAATAACGTATCAATTTGTTAAATATGATTTAAGATTTTCACGGCCAAAAGTATTTTTGCTATTTGTTTTTGGGGTGTTATGCCGTGTTGCGCTAACTCCTTCTTTAGCCAACGTTTCGGACAGCATTGCAGTGTCAATCATCAGGGCATTTAATAACACATAACAATAAACATAACAATTAACAATAACAATAAACATAAATAACACATCTGCCCTGATGATGGACACTGCAATGCTGTCCTAAACGTTGGCTAAAGACGGATTTAGCGCAACACGGCATAAAACCTCAAAAACAAATAGCAAAAATATCAATTTGTTATTTATTTCTCGTTTTTCTTTAATTGTTTGAAACCTTTTGGTAGAATAAAAATAAATAAAGTATGAATTTGTATGCACCGCGTACCTCATTTAATTTGTTTTGATTGATGCTATTAATGCTAACTAATGTCTCAACTAAAATTACAGATTTATTTTGGCGATTTTTCAAAATAAGATGGTTTAAACATAAGCTTTATAAATAGAAAATTGATTGAGTTAAATTATGTAATGTATTCCAATGTAGTTTAGAGGCAGGAGTATTATTGTAGCTGGTGAAGGTCGTACACAATAATGATACGTGATCTTGTAGTGATATTTATTGTAGAGCTGCCATTAACAAAAGAGGGACAATCGTAGTATGCACCGCCTTTTATAGCATCTCGCAAGCATGCTATCTCGCTTGCACTTACACACATTCATACAAACACCACAAATTATTTCTTTAATAGTTACAAAATTACTTAGTGGGATCATTTTCATATAATACACATAAATTGTTCTTTATTTTGGTTGAATTTTTCCAAGATGAGGTCGTTTTTCTGATTTTTTTAGCTGTTTTCTGGGAAATCTCAGCTTGACAGCCTTTATGGGTGGCTCAAGTATAAATTTATTTATTCGAGAAGAAGAATGTACTATTTTACGCAAACTAGATTTTTTTTAAATATTTTGTAATTTGCGAAGTAAAACACGCCGTAAAATCACTAAATATAGTGCGAGTTACTCTGCAGCCGCATAATTATAGCTCCGAGATAGCATTCAATCACAGTTCACCCCATGCTACCCCACGAACATGGGAATTCTTGTACTTGTATAAACGCGTCGTCAACATGCATTTATACATGAGCGGAGGTGTCATACCATATATTTGCCCCATTGGGGTAAGCCTGGGAGAGTAGACCCACCGATGTAACTTTGTGACGATGGGGTGAGATGGTGCGGATTGGAGGCTGCGCCAAGGGACCCCGGTGGCGTAAGCATTTAATTATCAGAATTGAATTCTCGCCCCGGCGCGATTTTTCATTTTTCTCATTTATGAATTTTCCAACGGCGTAAAAAGTATAATTGAGATATTTTTTAAATCGAACGTGTCGTTAGAAGTAAGAAAAAAACATTTTCTTTTAAAAGTATCAACTTTTTGAAAGTTTTTTGTCTATTAATCAATTTTGACAACGTGACGTTTTTGAAACACGGGCGTGAAAATTATCACAAAGAAAAAAAAATAGTAGTGTCATGTATATGTTTTTGATGTAAAAATCAGTTACAAGATTACACCTTAAATTAAAATGGTTTAATAATAGTCATTTAAATGAGTGCAACCTTATAAGATCTAGAAATATTCAATTTAATAAATTGAAACTAACTTAAGTAAATTAAATTTAAACTCTCTAAAGTTTTTTGTCAAATATTCCATTATATAATATACTAGTGGGTCGGGGCAGATGTTGTCCTGCAACAGTCAAACCGCCATCTATATAGGGAAGTTAGAATTCGTTGTGGTATGTATTTTTGATTTCGTGTCATTACGCTCACATCAGCCTTGCACTCTTCACTCATACATACATCCACACATACGCCTCAAAGATCTCATTTCTACAGCGTTCAGTCTACTTTCATCCTTTCTCTGCCAGTTCCACACCTTACTTCCATACATTAGGGTAGGTACCAGCACTCCATTGTGGACTGCTAGCTTCGATTCTTTGTACATTTTTTTTTTGTTAGCGCCAACTGCGTTCAGTCCTCCACTAATGGAGTTACCTGCATTTACCCTTCTTTCAATATCTCTGTCAGCCTTCCCATCTCTTGTAAACATACTCCCTAAATACACAAACGTATCCACCTGCTCCAAATATTCCTCAATACTATTATTATTATTATTGAATTAAACACAAAACCATGAATTAGTGATTTTTATCGTATTTTGTTATGTTAAGAATCCAACAATTAAATATAAGATAATTTCAATTTAAAATCAATACATATATGATAAACCAATTAAGTTCCATTCATAATAATGATCTGAACAAACAAACAAATAATTGTACGAGTACATAGGAATATAGTATTCTTAGAAATTTGGTAGATGTATGTAACTAAAACAATGCAAACACAAAGAAACAAAAAAATGAGGTTTAGAACAGTATTAAACAAAAAATAAAAATACTTGAACATTTGCATCAAAAGATAGATTCAGTGACATCGATTGTAACTTTTTTCAAGGTACAATTGAAAATTTCTACATTTCATAGTGTGTATTAATGATTTTTGTGCATAATTAGACTTATATTATATAAATCATTTAAAAATTGTGTTGCGTTCAAGGCAACAAAATGCAATCCTTTTTTTAGATATGATGAATCAATAATACAGTTAACAATTCTAACAATAACGCATCAGTGATTTTTCTACATTCATACAAAGCAATGGGAATAAATTGATGATTACTAAAACGATACGAAAGGAGTTTAGTAAAATGATATTGGTTGTTTTCAATACGATAAATATGAATTTGATATTTTTAATGTATTATATGTTATATTTTTGACCTAAGATATGGTTGAGGCTGCTCTAAGAAGGCAGCACGACCATTTGAATCAAATTATGTCTGGTTTTAAAAACATCAGGAATATGATACAAAGCATGAGTGAAAATCCAGTGTGAAAATTGAAAAAAACATTTATGTAAGATTCCCAGTCTCTGCCTATCCCTGCGGAGAAATGCCATGATAATTAATCGAGCATATTAACTTCAGTTGGGCGTCGGTATTTGAGTGATTTTATCTCGGATTTATTTTTGAATTAAAGTGTAAATTTCAAAATTCTAACTGATTTTGTCAAGAATTCAGACAAGCATTACAGTACCTGCCCGTAGTATTATAATATTTTAACAGAAAATAAAATTGGAACTGTTGTGTTAAAAATGAAATATAATTTGATAACTTGACCAAGAACAAAGTATTAACGAATCGAATTCTTGATTATTCTGCCGTAATTTTACTTTTATAATGTGTTCTTAACATAAAATTTTAGCTCATCAAACCTTCGAATCCGGTGATTTTTTACGGGTCTCGATAGTGTAACAGCATGTACCCACAATTTATAACAGCGTATCCTTGGTATGGATTTTATTTTTAAAAGTAATTTATAAATATTTTAAAAATTAGTCTTAGTCATTTAGATGAACCTCAGAGTTAAAAAATGTTTTAAAACAGTTATTTTATGCTTAAAGCCAGAGGACAGTGAAGTAACTCTGGCAGATAAAGCTCACTTACACGAGGGCGAGGGGAGAAAGCTGTGGAAAAGTTAGTATTTTTCCTTTCACTTCTGGACTCGGGAACAGTGAAATCAGACAAAAGGATTCTGTGACAGCTCCCCTTTTACCCCCCTCATCTTAACTCAGCTGAGAAAACTGGTCCATTCTGGCACAGTTTTCGTATCCACTGACTCACAATTTGTCAATTTTAAGTAAAATGGCTTTTTTGTGTTACATTTACACTCATGAATGTAATACGTAGAAAAGAGCCACATTACGATTTTAGCTTCTCTTCAGTTCTTCAGAACTGTACCGAATCATAATATTAAAAACCCTGATCGGTTGTATATTCGTACTATCTATTTTTTGTCAATTTAACATAATAATAATGTTGGATGCAGAAGCGATCCCTGTGGGACGCCATATTTCATTGAATATTTAAAAAAAGTCAGACCGCGAAAACTAGTAAAATCAACCTCTCCATTTTCAAAAATGGCAACCCACGTAAATGAGGCTTCGAAAATCTCATAATTAACTACTTATCATATGTTTGTCAATTTGTCAATTATTTTCAACAAAATAATGTTGTGTACATAAGTGATCCCTGTAGGACGCCATCTTTCATTGAACGTTTGGAAGAAGTCATAATGCAAAAACTGTTTGAATCAAAATTTCCGTATTACATACACATTTCATAATATACCAGTTTGTTTTCAATTCCTCAGTGCCATACCCTGTCAATGACCTTATTGAATCTTGATATTCGTATCTTCTTAACTTCAATTCGCAATGTTTATTTTAAATACATTCGACGGTCTGTGACTCGTGACCCATCTTTTTTCAAAAGGATTATTTCCACAAAAAACCTAAAATAAATTGCTTACTTAACCAGCATCGAAATCCCACGTCTTTGCTACCCCTAGAGCAGAACCAGCCACCACCCCGGATATAAACGTCACGGGGGTGGAGGTCGGGACATTAAGTGTGATCTAACGGCGGCTGAGGATATGTGTACGGCCAAATAAATAAATAAACCCCACTGCGGGGTATCAATTCAGGATGTGTCGTGAGGGGGTGACGTAAGATGTATTGTCTCAGCGGTGAACTGGTTCACTGATGTATTTTTACTGATTTGGGATAATGTCTCATAAGGGTTATTCAACGGGCACGACCTTTAGTTTTTGTGATTAATTTTGTTCACAACGTATAATAATAACCATACACGATGTTTTTAATTAATTATTTTCATCTCTCAGCAGAAATGCGTATTTTGTGAAATTGATACATGAAAACGGCAGTGAGAAACTTTTCTTGTAAATTGTTTGAATGATAATTTTTTTCAAACTTACTGAAAACAAAGTGACTGTTGCTTTCAAATAATCATATTAAATAACATTTTGATCACGATGTGATGATATATGTAATCGCACATCAAAAAAATCTGTCCTCAAATTATGTAATAAGTGTGACATGCAAAATTGCATTACAGATAAACTTTCAATTTTAATGTATTTGTTAAATGATATTTTGAAAGAATTTTAAACTTTGTTCAACATTTCTAAACGTTACCGGTTTCAGCCTATGACGTTCAACTTTAGACTGGTACATTTTTCCTTAAAATATTTTATTTACATTCCAAAACGTTGCATATATTGTACCAGTCTAAACATGACCATGATAGGCTGAAATCAGTAACGATCAGTAATGAAAAAAAAACTTTAAATTGTTATCAGAATAAAGCATTCTCCAGAATTTTGCAGATGATTTTACTAAATCGTAAAAAAAACGCAAAAAAAACCTTCTGAAAAGCTTTTCGCTCTTGAAAGAATGAATTTACATTTTCACCGGTTTTACTCTTTCCTTTTGTTACACTATTCTTGTGGACAGTAAATAAACTGGAGTTGGAGTCCACAAACAGAAGTAACGGGAAATTCAATGAACAAATAAATTGAAGTGGCTTTATTGCCGCGGTCACCCGCCGGTGCCACGGTACTGCATTTATTTCCGATTTGTTCCATCGTCATTCTCCCCAAGTGCGGATTTACGCTTGGTCAGGGAGCGCTCGTGGGCCGATAAATTCCTACATCAATTTAACAGTCGCTTACTTAGAAAATTAACTGCTTTTCCAATGGACTCTATATAACGTACGTGGGCCCGATGTTTGAATCTTCCACTTGTGTAAGAGGTCTTAATCAAAATTACGTAGGTAATAATTAGAATACTCGATAATATAAACATACAAATTTCAGTTGTCTGTGCGTTAGTACTGCGTGAATCTTGTTGAATGAACTCAAAAACGCCTTCAATTTAAGCATTGGTTTCTACATTTTAACTGATTGTATCAAGAATTGAGACAAGCGATAAAATGGGTATCACCTACCTTTCATCATTTGGATTAATTTGGGTTGTATGTTCGTTAGTAGTGCTTGAAATCTCGTTCAATGAACTGAAATTTGCTTTAAATTTAAGTGTAATTTTCAAAATCGTAACTGATTGTGTGAAGAATTCAGACGAGCGATAAAGTAGGTACCTACCAATAACATAATGTTTTAACAGAAAATTATTTTATTTTCAAAATTTAAAATGATTTTTCAAGAATTCAGACAAGCGATGAAATACCTGCCTACATGTGATTACATTTTTTATTACCTTTTTTATTATCTTATTCCTATATTTAAAACGTAGAGAGACTTTATGATTCAGCGCTTTTTAGCAAACATTATTATTAGTCTTACAATTATAATATTTTGTTATTTTTCCACCGGTCTGCGCTAGTAAATTAATATTTCAACAAAAATTATTTTAATTGTCTTTTTAAAGATTAGAATTATAATATCCCGTTATTTTTCACGGTCAGCTCAGACAGGTCAATTTTTCAAGTATAGTAACTAATATTTGTCGCCTATCGTTTTCACTTATACGTTAGCATATAAAACAAATTCTGTTATAGGTACAAGGTTTAATATTTCACAAAATGTCAACTTATATTAATTGGTACTAAGATATTAATGAATACAATGGTGCCAGAATATTTTTTTAAATGTTGGTTAACAATAATTGGAATCTACGGATTTTTATACCCACTTATTTTTTAAATAATTCTCAAAATTTTAACTGATTGAAAAACTTGTAGTACAGTTAAAAAGGGTCCGAAAATTCGTACATCGTGGAACTTGCAAACTAGGGGTAGTGAAATATATTGTTTACTGTGTTTTAATTCATTCTGAATCAAAAGAGATCACTCCCGAAGATGATAGCATTTTGGAGGATTGTGATTATCGCCAATTTAAATAAGTTGTTGACTGAATGATTCTGTGGTTCCGCAAGATCCAAGGTTGCGTGATTACTCTCAGTGTGTAATAATGCGAATTTGGTTATTTCCAATTTAGTTTATATTTTAACAAAACTCACGTTACAATAATTTTATGAACAAAACAGATCGCGTACGCTAGAGGAGATTTAGGGCTAAACCGACGGCTAGACCGCTGGAGACAGAATAAATTATTTGCCGAGCGAGGTATCGCGCGCAGGCTTACAGTGATACCAGTCTCACATGAATTTAGGTAAAAGTAATGTTGTCATTATTTTTGGGAGTTGTAAACTCCCTATAATTTACCCTAAAGCATCATTATTTGATAAGATAAGACAGGTTTTTACTAAAGACAGAAAATATCAAGGGTTCATTTCTATTGCCAAGAAGAATATATCAGCGAAGTTTTGTGAATGCAACACACAAATTTTGTCATTTATTTTGTGCATTTGTGCGGTGGAAAGGATTCGGGTATTCCTTAGCCAATATATCTGCTGAGGATGAATTTTGAAGATTAATTTAAATACCTATACTGATTGTAAAAATAGGCTAGTGCCATAATTTTAGATCACAATGAATGTAACATAATATAAACTTTCGTGATTATAAAATTGAAATTTATCCCGCAAACTATTGCCAAATATCAACAATATAACCATTTTGCTATGGAGTTGGTTAGAGTCGTACCAAATAATTCATGTCATCGATGTTTCTGACAAAAGCATATACAATCGTAAGTGATAATATATTCCTCCCTCGATCATTGTGAATACATGTATCATTTCTCTTCATCCCCTTGCCAAGAACACTGTCCGAATAATAAAATAAATGCTGTCCTGTCAAATATTATACGCTCTCATTTACGCACAAAGGAAGGCCGTCATAAATGTCGAGTGATGAAATGTAGAATGACACAAATGATATAATATATACCGCATCATGCGGGGTAGGTACCCAGTTAGTTCTGTTGAAGTAGGAAGACTCCGGCTATACTTTTGTGTAGGGTAGTTGGTATAGGGTAGTTGGGTGTTTGGGGTGCAGAGTCAAGGGTCAGAACGTGTGAGCATAATTTATTATTATTATTTGAAGTATCCGAAAAGGGACCACAAATTGTTAGAATCATTGAATACGTTTTAAATTGATTTTTCACCCTAGAATTTTTAGGTCAATGCAACTATTTTCAGTTTTCATTGTCTTTACAATAATTAACTGCAGACCTTTGAAATATATATTTAACTGTCAGAAATTAAGGCAAGTATTAATAATTTATATTATTCAATTAGAAACAACATTTTAAACTTAGGACGGGTTGTTTCGGAGAATTTGAACAATTCATCAAATTTAAAAATTCATTTTCAAGTTCTGTGAAATATTTTTTCAAGTTCTGTTTTTATTTCAGTTTTGTCAAGCAACTAGCCAATAATGATATAATAACAGAACTTGAATAGGACTTTCACAGAACCCGGAAATGAACGTTGAAATTTGATGAATTGTTCAAATTCTCGGAAACAACCCGTCCTTAGAGTTTTTAAACTCGGAGGAAACGGAGTATTAACTGAAAAATATCTCCTTCATATGGGTACGTACCTACTAACTTTGCATGTTTTGAGTTTCTAAATAAATCATCGTTTTTTTACCGGACAGTCACACAAGAGTTCCAACTACCTGGAGCCAGTGAAACTTTGACAATAGGTGGCGTGTATTAGTACCGCCGCCCCTGGAACCATTCATTGCATAACCAACACCTCTGCCATGGGTCGCCCCAAGTGATTCGCTAGGTTTGGTGACTTAGAAAGGCCAAATTTGGTGACTCAGGCGGGCCGGATTTGAAGAGACTGGTTGAGAGAGATCTTTGATCTCTCCAGTAAGACTCTTTCGACCCGTAGCTTTGCACCGAAGTGGGAGTGGTGATTTCAAATGTCTTTCACATCTCTTCCTATCCTTCATTTCCTTCTCCTACCTTACCCTCTTACCCTCTTCACAGCATCTTCAAAGATTACATAAACCCTAGGGGATATTATTTTCGTTGGGGCGTCTTGTGTGGAGCTTATGTTAAAAAAATCCCAAGAGTTTGCTGTGTGATAAAAAAAAGTTGATCTAGTCACAAAACTAACTAAGAGTTTTTTCAGTTCATAGCATCATTTCCATAGTGAGCTATGTATCTTTCGGTGACCGGATAAATCATCACAATGATAATTCATCACGTCTTTAAAAAGTTATATAAAATCATGGAAAGTGATGAAACAAAAACTTTATAGCTGGGTTAAGTAGGTTAGGTTAGGTTAGGTTAGGTTAGGTTAAAAAATAATAATTCATCGTTTCTAATGACTTTATATTACTTTTTAAAAGTGTGTTGAATTGTCACTGTGTTGAGTTATCATGGAACCGTATCTTTCTAATATCGATAAACTGAAAAAAATACCAATTTTTGTTACTACACTTTTCAAATCAAATCTCAGCCAAAATCATGAAATAAAATATGTATTTATTTTTAAAAAATGTTAAATGACCGTCGAAATCTCAATTTATTATCACTTCAACTTAAGCAAATGTTTCAAATTTAATTCAAACGATTTCACACAAGATATTCAAATAAATTATCAAATTATCAAATAATAAATAATGCCCGCTATAAATATATGCATTATGACCTAACGTGGCAGGAGCCTTTTCGAGTATTCATGCCACTTCATTCTCGGAGCGTAATGTATTCAAATAACCTCATTGACACCATAGAGGGATGATAAATGGAGGGGAGTCACCGTGTAAACGACCATACCACATCTGTCAGATGAAAACATTATTTAAATTCTAATGTGTTCATTTAAATGTTGGACCATTTCTTAATTATTGTTATAACAATACTTGCAACAGGGTACACACACATCGATATAAATCGCAACACATTCAAATGCAAATATATCATTATGGAAGATAATACTAATAAATCTAAACAAAACATGAAATAGAACAAGACACATTATACTTTCTTCCACTTTTCTACTTTTTATTCTCTTTTCCACTTTTTTATACTTTCTACCACTTTTTAATACTACTTTCATTTTCGTTATCTTCTTATATTTAATTTATTATTAAACACATTTTTCTACTTTATAAAAATGTCCAACACTTTTTCATACTTTCTCCAAAATTTTTATACTTCCTTCCACTTAATAATATACTTTCTTCCATTTTTATACTTTCTTCCACTTTTATACTTTTTATTCTTTTTTCCACTTTTTTATACTTTCTGCCACTTTTTAATACTACTTTCATTTTCGTTATCTTCTTATACTTAATTTATTACTAAACACATTTTTCTACTTTATAAAAATGTCTTACACTTTTTTATACTTTCTCCAAAATTTTTATACTTCCTTCCACTTAATAATACTTCCGTCCATTTTTATACTTTCTTCCACTTTTATACTTTTTATTCTTTTTTCCACTTTTTTATACTTTCTGCCACTTTTTAATACTACTTTCATTTTCACTTTTAAGATTTAAGTTCCAAAAAAATTATGTTATTGAAGTGAAACTTCTTTAGGCGCGTAATGGATTTTCGGGGACGGAGTAAAACCGAGTCAGGATCGACACGAAAATGCGGGTACCCCCACCACCGCTCACCGTTCACTGTCCCTCTCTCACCATATGCGCTTGTTGAGGTGGGGGAGCCGCTCACGAACGTTCTCTCTCTTCTCTTCTTTCCTCTCTCTCAGACACCAGCGAACTGCGCCACGCCAAGCATCAGCTGCTTGGTTAGTATACTGCGTCGTGAGTGTAATACGAGTGAAATACGTAATTGATTGTGGTTCATACGGTTTGGTACAGAATTTCAGTGTTAAAAATGAGTAGTGACGAGATAGAGGTGATGAACACATCAGTGGCACAAGAGGAAATATCCCCTGAGAATCACCAAAGAAGAGGAGAGTCTGATTCACACAGTGATGACATTAACATAAGGTAAATATAACCTATAAGAGTTGATAAATATTTCACAATATAGTAGTATTGTTGGAATAGGATTGTTTAATATATTGGCGAGATTATATTAACAGTGAAATATGATGTAGGAATGTCGTTACAATCAAAGCAATGGCCAACAGGCGGTACAGACAGCGGAAAAAAGAATTAAAGCCTCCCAAACCTCAAGCTAAAACGGCAGCAGAACGTTGTAAAGCATACAGAGACCGTCAAAAACTTCGGCAATCTGCGGTAGCTGAAGCTATAACACCTGCTCCAGTTCCATCAAAAAAACGGAAAATCGTTCCAAATTCTACGTGTACTGCGAATTTATTGAGTCCCAATGATGGTCCAGAATACGTCCTACATGCAGCACAAATACATAACCAACATTCCATGCCAAAACCCGACAATATTCACCAGAATTCAATAAGGCAGCAGCAAAATAAAAATTTGCAAAAAAAAACTAATGCCTCCGAAATTGTAAGTTGATATGCCATGATTACATTGTTCGAATAAATTTATTTATTAATTAACATTGAATTAAATTTGGAAATTTACATTCAATATGTATTAATTTTTCCAGGATTTTGATGAGATACAAGAGGCTCCTGTCCAAGAAGCCATAACTACACAACCGAATGATGATGATGCGAATAATGCCAATATTGTACGTATCAATTTCTGAAAAATTGCATTATAGATGAAAAAATTGATTTCGAATGAGTTTTCCAGTAAATTATATTTTCTGTTAACAGAATGTACACGATGACCATGAACTCCCGAATAGAGAATCACTGAGTGATGTTGATTCCGACATGGATATTGGAGAGCATTTCGATGGGCCACCGATAGAATTTGATAATGACTTTGTGCCTCCCTATAGTGGCTATGTGAATCACAAATTTGCACATAAACAATTTCAAAAAATGTTTGTGGAAAATCCTTTCGGCTATGCTTGTAGCGTTTGCGATCGGCTTTGGTTCGAAAAGGATTTAAAAAAGGCGACATCCGCTGATGAAACGATGCTTAAAAAAATACTAGAAGTTTCACTTCTGTCTTGCGTAGGCTTGACACACCAATTTTTTTTTGAATATATAACATTGGTAGAGCCAAAACGGTAATTATATGATTTTCCCTCTATAGAAAAAAATAGCAATGAATGCTCCGCAAATCATTAAAAACACATTTTGTTCTGTTATTTAACGTGTTAAAGATATTTATTTATTTATCCAAACGCCATAAAATGGCTTTTATAATACAGTAATAATCGAATTACAAGCGTAAAGTGGAAAACAGGATAGTAATAGCAATAAATTATAGAAAAAATAATGTGTACATAAACAATCTATTGCAAGTAATGCAGTTATTAATATAAGTGCAGTAAGACAATGCATAATTCAAAATAAATATATACCAGTGTAACAATAATTAAACTTATTTATACTAGGCTTGTATAAGACCTGTCAAAATTCGAAGTGTGAGGTGTCTATGATAATAGTCAGTAGTAAGTTTATTGTTACCCCAAAAAAATTAATTGTACTTGGAATAGCTGCGTATGAAAAAAACAGTATTTATTTAAATGCAACTTAACCATTTGTCTAGAAATTTTTTGTTTATTTTAATTGAGATTTAATTACTATCATTTTTTAATATTAGCGCGCTCCCTCTAACAACCGCATTTATTCTCATATCTCCCTTTCGAATCATATTCTTCATCTCAGAAATTAGGAATAGGTGGATGTACCTATACCTACGTAACATAACATATATGTGCATTAGAATATAGGCTAGTTTGTGTCCTATACAGTATGTGTATTGTCTTTAAAAAAAACTTGAATAATTTATGGAATTTTTATTTTCCATCGATTTTGAGAATAAAATGAATATCTTGTAATTTGGAATCCTCAATATCAAACATAATATATTGATCGCATTGAAAATATTCAGAACAAATTTATGAAACACCTATCGTATCGTTTTAGTGACCATCGATTTGTTCCTGTCACTCTATATAAACGCAGAAAAATCTCTGATGCATTATTCTTACAAAAAATCGTGAACTGCCTTGTTGATTCATCATATCTGTTAGAAAGGATTGCATTTCGTTGCCCCAAGCAAAACACCAGATCGAACGATTTATTTAGAATACCACATTGTAAATCCAAATACGCGCAAAACTCTGTAATAGTACGTATCTGTGAAACTCACAATGCCTCTAGAGATGTAGACATTTTCAACCATAACTTGATATCATATAAAATTCAGCTTAATAAATTAATAAATTAAAATACTTTTATTTTATTCGATTTTTTTGTTGTGAAAATTACATTATTATCACCCGTAGTGAATAGTATAGCTAAAAAAGTTGTATTTTTTCTTTTTGTTATTAATTTTATGTATTTTTTTATTACGCTTATTTTTTTTTGCCCTTTAATATGTTGCGTAGGTAAAAAATACTAAATCAACATTTAACTCAATGGAACTTAATTGGTCTAGAACATATGAATGTTTATTGTTATAGTTTTTTACTGTACGACTGTTTGCTTCCTAAATAAAAAGAAATAAATAAAAATCTCTTTAATATGAACACATGTTTTGATTCAACTATTAAGAACTTCGAACAGAATTGCATTATTCAGTCGACCTTTGAATTAAAAACAATCGTCCTTCGTCAACCGTTACTTCACGTATTGATGTGAAATAATCGATTAAGGGCAAGTCAGTGAGCACCTTCGTTGGCCCAACAATGCACTCCAATTTTTTTATATTGACGTAAATAAAACCCATGGTCCGATAGATTGTCATAATAAAACCGTTTGCAATTATTCTACAGTAATCCATTGTGGAAATGAAGTGAATTATTTCACGGATGGGTCATTTGGCTTTATGATTACTTTTGGTTTCTTTTCAGTTAAAGGCACACTGCGTGACTTCTGAGTCACCCCAGTCTCACAAACCCTAGAATAGAGAAACCTACCCTCATTATTTAAGCCACATTATGTATCAGAAATTATTTTATTTTATAAATAGCATCTATTAATTTTAAATAAAGATAATAAAAATACTTTTCTGATGTTTCTGGAGACTTCACCTCAAAGTGGAAAACAAAAGATAGGAAATATACATTTATACATACTTGTCCATTAAAAATTAAGTTTGATTGTAAATCATACGAAAAAAGTGTGTTTACATAGTTATAAATAGTGTTATGATAGTTATAAATAGTGTTTACATGGTATAAATAAAATGTGAAGAACAAAAATTGATAAAAGAATTACAGAATTTCCAAAATGTATGTGATTTTGTTTTAACGGGCATAAATTTTCAAATTTAAAAGCTATCCCGCATATCCCCTAGATAAAATCTGGTAGATATCTCTCCTAGGGTGACCGATAAAATGATAATTCATCACATCTTAAAAAAGTTATAATCTTATCTTAAAAAGGTATAAGTCATGGAAAGTGATAAAACCAAAACTTTATTAATTGGGTTAAGTAGGTTAGGTTATATTAGGTTAGGTTAGGTTTTTTTTTTCATGGTTTTTAATGACTTTATGTCACTTTTTAAAGGTGTGTTGAATAGACACTGTGTTGAGTTAGCATAGAACCCTCTCCTAGACGTCAAACACTCGTGGAGTATTTTTGGGAGATATATCTCTCCCAGCCTGACACAAACACATAAATGTCATGATATCTCATTTTTTCACGGTGAGATATGTGATTTTAACAGGTTTAGAAAGAGAGAACACTATGCTTTGTGTTTGCATTTAAAAATTTAAAACAGACGCTCGTTTTGTTCATCATTCAGCATTTGAACAATATTTGTCACGGTTTTGATAAATATATATTTTTTTATTAAATGAGCAAATAATCGTGTGACAAGAACTTTTAAATTACCTTTGTCTAATTAAATATGTTATTTAGTTTCGTTTATAGTGGTTTTTGTAATGTAATGAAAAGTCGCATTTTGTAAATTTATTTCTTAATTGCAGGAAGGGGTTAAGATAAATACATAAATTGCAAAAAAAAGATGCTCTAGGGGTTAAAATAATTGTTTCATTTTCTATTATTGGATCAAATATGTAATAAATAGTCCATTTTAAGCTTGACAAGTTCGTTCTATTTATTAGATTTCTTAGTGCGTGTTATAAAATCAATTCTTCCACAAGAAGAATTTTGATATTTAAACATATATTAAAGTCCGTCAAACAATTTCGATTCGACACAGTTAGATTTCAATTAACTTTAACACTATGATGAATTAGTATAACGAGGAGTTAAAATATTTTAAACTTTTGTTCACTTAATTTTTTAACTTAATCCTATGAATGATTCTATCAAGAGTTTCTTTGAGAAACTTTTTTTTCATACCTATGCAAAACAATTTAATTTTTTTCTTCATACTTTCTATCGCAAAATATCCAAATAATAAATGCATACATTTAATGATATGTATTTTATATTCATAGTTTGTTTGAAAAGATTCTTCCATGGCTGCAATCTGCTAAAACTCGCGGATTGCTGCTTCAATTCACTTTGATTTATACCTTACTTAACAACCAGAATATCCCCATTTAACTTCTTAATTTCTCCTGCCGTATTGTTGTTAAACAATATAAAAATGTCGATAAAGGAAGAATCGTTCACGGTTCGCTATCATTTCTTTTATTTAGTATTTATTGTATTTAAACAATGGAGGAACAGGGCTGTGAATAGTGGATATTGGGGCGCGAGACTCTGGAACTCCTGGAATGGGTGAAGAACCATTTTAAAGGATCAATGGCTTGAAAGAAACTCACCCTTATACCGGAGGGCTGCTAAAAGAACCTCATTACTTTCAGTTTTATGTTCTACTAACAATAACTCATAGTTCTTCATTTAAATCTTAGAGTTTAATATCTCTGTTCAATAAAGTATTGCATTGCTTTGTAGGCATTGACCAAAGAAACTATCAGATTCTTTTTTAGTTTAGTTTTAGTGTTTAGTTTTCAGAAAAGACGTTCAGGTCATATATGAAACGCCAAAATATCGCAATCGAGGAACTCTAACATCTTGAAATTTCCGTCTGTCAAGTTTTGAAACTCAAGGCTTTTTAAGGAGATTTCCGCGCAATATTATTGTAATCATTTTCTCTGTCGAAATTCTGCAACAGCGCTAATAATAAGTTTTATTTTGTAGGCTTCCCTTCTATGCTAGAGCGAAAAAATAAATAATGCATCTACATTATATAGTACAAAAATTACTTAGAAATAAATAAACCAACGTGATAAGCCCATAACTATTATACTTGATCTCTTTCCATATACCTGGTAAACCAACATCGAGGCAATATCAAGGGGCTCGAAAAGTTATATGGACACTGCACCGATGACTGAGAAAATATTTTATAAGTCAAACAAATATATTCAGTATAAATAAAAATAAATTAAGTCAAACATATGTATTAAGTATAAATAAAAGTGTACTAAGTCAAACATGTGTATTCAGTAAAAATAAAAATATATTGAGTCAAACATGTATCTATATTAAGTATAAATAAAAATATGTTAAGTCAAACATGTGTATTAAGTATAAATAAAAATATATTAAGTAAAACATGTGTATTAAGTAAAAATAAAAATATATTAAGTCAAACACGTGTATTAAGTATAAATAAAAATATATTAAGTCAAACACGTCAATCGTATGTGCCTAAGTAGATAAATTTAATATTTCGACTGTGGTGTGGGAAAACCCTTCAAGCCACAAAATGAAAACTTTACAAGAGACGTTAAACTAATTAAAATTCTTAAAGTTTATGTGAAAGTGGATATTTGTTTTACAAAATTTTGATATGCAATACGCTTTAGAACCTTGAGAAATTTTAGCATTAAGTAATTTCATCCATGGTTTTCTCTAAATAACCTTAAAAAAAATTACGAATAATTTTTTTATTATTAAGAATGCTTTAATCAGCAAAAATTACTTTACCATTTTGAACTTTTAAAACTATACTTAACTACTTTAAGGACGGGTTGTTTCGGAGAATTTGAACAATTCATCAAATTTCAACGTTCATTTTCCAGTTCTGTGAAAGATTTTTTCAAGTTCTGTTTTAATTTCAGTTTTGTCAAGCAACTAGCCTATAATGATATAATAACAGAACTTGAATAGGACTTTCACAGAACCCGGAAATGAACGTTGAAATTTGATGAATTGTTCAAATTCTCCGAAACAACCCGTCCTTAAACCATACTTTTACTGTACTTTATAAACTATACTTTTAAAACTATCTAACCAATGAAAAGTGACATTCCAAAAAATGTCATTTTAACAAAATACAGCCGAAAAATTAAATTATTATTGTCCCTGTTAATCCATAGAATTATAGATTAGAAGCAGACTGTCCGAAAAATTGGCCAAAGAAGGGGTTAGCGCAACATGGCATAATATCCCAAAAAATCACTTTAAAATTAGAAGCAGATTTTGCATTTGGTTGTTATATTTACATGATACTAAATGGGTACCCAATATTATGACCTCTACTATAAAGTAACTAGTTTAAAACTTATTAAGTATGTATATCTTTAAGGGTCTCTCTCTATCTCAGATTAAGCTCTTACATAACAGCGCTTAGGCCTGTTAAATAATAAAGCTTCTCTTCCAGCCGTGAGATGGTCCTTTATGTAGGGCCCCTTGTGAATGGGCCGGGGTGAAAAGGTCGGCGCGGGGGGTCAGGCCCTTTGTTGGAGGGGCCCCCGCTGAGGCCCTTTTTATCCGCGGCCCCTTTCTGGTACCACATTTTTTCGTGTCGCCTAAATTCAAAAATAACGCACTGTCGATATTTCACGAAACAGATGTCGTAAACCATTCTACTCAAACACATATTTTGTCTTTTAATGATAAAACAATGTTTATAAGACAAGGTTTTTATGCATAGCATTAAAGAAAACAAACAATTAGTTGCCTGAAATATCAATACAAATTTAAAATATAGAACGAATAGAAAAAAAAATGTATTTATATATTTCACCAATAAATGAAGATATTATATGTCTCGACGCCATATAGTGAGAAATTTAGCACTAACAAAGCCTTTCCTACAAAAATAAACTTGGATGTTTACAGGTGGAATGGTATACAGGGTGTCCGGGGGTAAAGTGCAGTAACTTCGTGGGGGGATTCTACATGATCGTAGGAGTAAAAAAGATAAATAACTTTTTCCGAAATTCCAATTTTTTCTTTTTCATACAAAAAGACATACCTGCTAAAAAGCCATAGTGTAGGTGCAAACTTACCCGATAAATTCGCAAGTGTGAACGTGGCAACGTTGCATATTGTGAGTGGCGCGTATCCATGGAAACCGCATGTGAATTGTAAACAATAACAACACAGAGTTCGCCGTATGTTTTGATATTTTACCAAATTCAAAAAGAGAACTGCACTAAAATCACGTTACACTTTTTATTATAAAAAATATTAATAACTCATTGAACACTTAACTAATTTCATCGCTTTTTACTAATTTAAAATATTTTCAAAATGTCCACCTTCTGCTTGTAGGCAAGTATGTAAACTTACAGTAATATTATTTATAATTCGTACATTGTGGCGTATTTCATCTGCGGCTTCGTGAATACGTAACCGGAGATCTTCGACGTTATTTACTTCTTTGGCGTATACTTTATCCTTCATCGCACCCCAAAAGAAAATATCTAACGGTGTCAAGTCTGGAGAACGCGCCGGCCATGGCGAAGTACTCCCTCGTCCAATCCAACGATCTGGGAATTGTTCGTCTAGGTAGCGACGAACGGCAAGTCCGAAATGTGGTGGAGCTCCATCCTGTTGAAACCACATTTCACGTCTTCAATTTAAATCAACTTCTTACAAAATAACGGGAAGGTCATTCTTCAAGAAATCCAGGTAATTTATTGAATTAAGCCTAGGTGGCAACACATGCGGTCCTATAATTTGATTGTTAATAATTCCAGCCCAAACGTTAACGGAAAATTGAACTTGATGGTGCAACTGCCTTACGGAGCGCGGGTTTTCTTCCGCCCATTCATGCAAGTTATGCAGGTTTATCACACCAGTTCTGTTAAACTGGGCCTCGTCCGTCCAAAGGATGTTCCCAATGAAGTTCGGGTTATTAAGTTGCTTACGAAGTAGCCACTGACAATATGCAATCCTTGATACGGGGTCACGTTCCAGAAGGCCTTGCACGCACCGATAATGGAACGGGTGCATTCCGTACGTCTTGAAGAGATCCCAGATAGAACTCTTAGGAACACCAGTCATTGCGGAAATTCTACGAAGCGACAATGTAGGATCATTTACAATTGTAGCCATGATGAAGTCTTCGTCTGCTATTGGTAAATTAATAGCATTGTTGTTTCGGGGTCTTCGGCCAATTCCTTGTTCGCGAATAAGTGCATGCGTTTGAACAAAAACACGAGCGTTGGGCACATTACGATTCGGAAAACGACGTGCATATTCCCGGCGCGCCGCTTCGGAATTTCCACCATGTAGTCCATAAAAATAATGAATATCTGCCCGTTCTTCGTTGGTAAAGCGAGGCATTGTCACAATAATTCAATATTAAAATTACGCACAAAAGAAACACATTTTTAACAGTTAGGTTACTCTTAAACTAAATAAAACTCGATGTTTAAGGAAAACACGCACCGAATAAAGATGTACTTTTTAGTAAGACTTAAACACTAGATAAAGACACTAAATTACCAAGTTTTTATTTAAATGAGACTTTTAACACTAGATAAATTAAATTTTCAAAGTTGTTTACTCCGCCCGTCAAATAATGTGACACATTAGGTGCAGGAAGGGGCGCGGGATGTAGATTTGGCAACGACGAAAAAAATAATGCCGTCTAGGCACGTCGGAGAAATTTTTCGTTATTAGCTTAAAAGTACATCTAAAAGTTGGAATTTCAGAAAAAGTTATTTATCTTTTTTACTCCTACGATCACGTAGAATCACCTCCCGGAGTTACTGCACTTTACCACCGGACACCCTGTATAATAAGCAGTAATTGTTGATTGAGGTACTAGTAAATATTGAATTATTTGGCGGTTTGGAAATAAGCCGACATAGCTCAGTGGTTTCAGAGCACCTGACCGGACATCAGAAGGCACGGGTTCAATTCCCGTTGGCGGCATTTATTTTTACTCGGGAGATATTTTCAATTTGTATTGATGTTTCAGACAACAAATTATTGCTTATAATTACATATTTTACTAACATCGTTTTGAAAGATTATTTATTTTATATTGCTTTGCCCAACACAATAGAGATACCTACTCGTCTATGTATTTACATAACTAACTAACCATCACGCCGTTTCCCCCAGAGATAAGCAGAAAGGACACACCCCAAATAACGCGGATTTGACACACACTCCTGGCCTCATTCATATTCATACAATCTTAGACATACCTACTCTTCTGTTATTCTGACTCTTGACATGGCCCGACACAAGTATCTGGCTTGTTTGAACGTGCCATGTCTTCCTCACATTCACATCCTATATTCTCTTTACACTCATTTCTTCGTTCATTCGCCCTGCATGCCCAAACCATCTTAGCTGATTACTGATCACGCTTACTTCAGCCTTATATTCTTTGGGAATCTCCTCATTTCTCACAGGATCTTGGTTTTACCACATATATGCCTCTGGGATCTCATTTCTACAGCATTCACTCTACTTTCATCCTTCCTCTACCAGTTCCAGGCCTAATTACAAACATCAGGATCAGGGTATGTAGCAGCACTCCATTGTGGACTGCTAGCTTCGCTTCTCTGGACAATTTTTGCCAGCGCCAACCGAGTGCAGTACTCCATTAACGGAGTTAATAAATAAATAATAATATTTGGATGATTTTCATAGCGCCGCTTTTGTGCAAAATCACCTCAAGGGCGCTGTTACCTGCATTTCCCATTCTTTTAATATCTCTATCAAGAAAAAATGTTCTCCACCACTTAAAAATGCTGAAATTTTGATTTCAGTAATGCTCCTATTGTATCCGCCTCTGAACGGAGAGCAAATATGGAAATGTTAAAATGAATATCCCTATTGTTGTGCGACTTCTTCCGTCTCTCCTCAACTCCTATTCTCCTGTTCTGGTACCGGTTCCTGAAGCTGTCTCTAAACTCTAAACACTTCCACACTTCTAGGCTTCCATACTTACACAGGCTGTACTTAGCTATCGGGTAGCTGACTTACAAACAATGGAAATCAAACATTTACAACGGTTCATCGATCGTGGAAACTGATTTACACTGTAAAATGATTTTAATACTTCACAAGTTAAATTGGAGACAAAGGATGTAATAGAAGCCTCCTCCTTTGTTGGCCTCCGTGGTCTAAGTATTATTAGCAAAGCAGATTTATTAAAAGATAAAGTGTTGGTAAATTTGTAATAATATCTAAACGCGTGTTCATCCACCTACATTTGTCTCAATAATATATTAAGACAAAATGGAAAATTGTTAGGAATTATCAGAATTATCGTGTTCGGATATCGTGAAAAAACATTGGTATTCTCGGACGGGTTGTGTCGGAGAATTTGAACAATTCATCAAATTTCAACGTTCATTTTCGGGTTCTGTGAAAGTCCTATTCAAGTTCTGTTATTATATCGTTATAGGCTAGTTGCTTGAAAAAACTGAAATAAAAACAGAACTTGAAAAAATCTTTCGCAGAACTTGAAAATGAACGTTGAAATTTGGTGAATTGTTCAAATTCTCCGAAACAACCCGTACTTAAAGTTTATAAGGATACCTACCAATTCATTAATTAATGGCCTACAATCCCGTTTTTAAGTGAGATTTTTTAATAAACTGTCAATATTTTTATCTGGAAGATTTTTCCGTGTAAGGCTCTCGACTAAAAATCTGGCGGTCGCAGATTAAAAACTGCGTGCGCCAGTTAATATTGTTTGATTGGTTTGTGTTATTTCACAAATAATTTATTGAAGATAATATGTAATATATTTGTGGCACGTTCCAGAGTAAAAATAATCACAATATCGATCGGGTGTAAGACCACAATCTGTTGCTTGAAATGGCTTTAGCCGTGTTTGGTGATCAGATCCAAATAGCCAGATATTTCCCTTCCCCGCTACCTTCAGCCTCACAATATACCGATTGAGGATGCCATATTCTTACCGCCTCCAGACGATTGGGGGCAGTTGGTACTCGTATGCGATAATCACAATAAAACATTAAAGAATATGTTATCATCGCAATCTGGTTGTCTATACTATGTAACTATAGTATTTTATACCTGTTCTTTAAGTACCATAATACAATATATATTAATTAGAGTGAACAACGCTTTATAAGCAACGAATTTTAAAATTTCCTCACTTTAAACCATATTTCACATCATGAAATTGTGTGCAATGTTTCATTATACTCCCAATGCCAATGTTTTTTTACATTTTCAAAAATGTTTCAATCTCACAAATATAAATCAATCCACATTTTTCATTTTTAATTAATGTTAATAATTATTGACTTTTTAAATCGTTTTTCAATTCTCTTTGACAGGAGTAGGTAATACAATCCAGACAGATCAAACATCATTCTATTTTCATAACCTTTCAATTAAAATTATATTCTTTTCGAGTGCAATGTGCTTTCAGATGATTAAATTCCAATAATAACAATTACGCTTGTTTATTAAAATTTTCCAATTAATTTCGCACGGACTCGCAACAAAAGAGTTGGAAAGAGGAGAGATAAAATAAATTTAAAAAAGCAAACAGCGATGGTGTGTTTCCTTAACGGGAACAAAACAATCAACTCGCTCAATTTAATGTCAAAGAGGTGATTTTTGTATATTTTAATTGGGTTCAAATAGTTGATAGCTTCACAGGGCATCTTTAAAATCTAAAATTTTGTATTTTTATATAATTTAAAAGCCTTAGATTTGATGGGAAGGCTGACAGAGATATTGAAAGAAGTGTAAATGTAGGTAACTCCATTAATGGAGGACTGAACGCAGTTGGCTCTAACAAAAAAATGTCCAAAGAAGCGAAGTTAGCAGTCCACAATGGAGTGCTGGTACCTAACCTGATGTATGGAAGTAAGGCATGGAACTGACAAAGAAAGGATGAAAGTAGATTGAATGCTGTTGAAATGAGATCCCTGAGGTGTATATGTGGTAAAACCATATATAATCGCGTGAGGAATGTGGAGATCCGCAAAGAGTGCAAGGCTGATGTAAGCGTAATGAGTAAGATCAAGAAAGTAAGGTAAGGTCAAGAGTGTAAGGAGAATATACGATGCAAATGTGAATGGTAGCAGAAGTCGGGGACGCCCGAGGAAGACATGGCACGATCAAGTGAATCATATACTAGAGTTGGGCCATGTTAAGAGTCAGAATAATAGAAGAGTATAATAGAAACAGCGTGATATTTAGTTAGTTGGTTAGTTATATTTAAGAAAACTTTTATAGCGTGGTTTTGCTAACTTAACTTTAACTAACTAACTTAACATCACGCATTTCTTTCTCCGCAGGGTAAGACAGAAAAGACGGACCGCCCAACAACTTGGTCTTGGCTCACAATTTTTGCCTCATTCACATTCATAATGTGTTTATTGTAAAATTATTTTATTATTCTGACTCTTGACATGGCCCTACTCAAGTATCTGATTCACATGATCGTGCAGTGTCTTCCTCGGGCGTCCCTGACTTCTGCTACCATTCGCATTTGCGTCATATTACACTCCTTTTTTAGGCTCATTCGCTATACATGCCCAAACGATCTATAGTCCTTCTGTGGCGCACATTGTACATGGAATATTAGAGGAGGAATGGAAATAAAATTAATGAATTGTATGATACAATGGTGAGCAAATGTTTGGACGTACTTTGTATAACTTTACTTTATTATTAGAATATCTTTTACAAGCTCTTAATGTGTAAGAGTGTGTAGTTTGATACTTTTTATGCTTGGAAAAATTGGCAACATTAGTAAATCAATTTGTAAAAAAATAAACAGTGAAAATATAACGTTGGTAACTATGCTCGATTCACAATACACTGGACTCCCTTTTACACGGTTTTGAAATCACACGGTGCTTTATTCCTTGACGTCGTACCGAATGTGCGTAAACGTACTCAATCTAATAAACTTTAAAATACCACCCAGAACGACGAGGCTTAACGACTTATTCCATATTAGACGGACGCTCACAAATGCTGGTGTTAGGGATCCAATCAGAAGAATGTGCGAATTGTATAATAAAAACCAAAACCTGAAGGATTTCGACAAATTTTTTGATACATATAGTACTTTTGGTAGGAAATTGAAGTCTGTTTTCTTGTACTGTGTACTTACTTCATTCACTATACTCTTTAAGTACTTTTTTATGGCTTATCTCTAAACTTGTATAAAAAATATTTGTACACTTTTATTTGACATTGAGCATTATCTTTACACAAAATATATTTTTTTATACTTTTTCCTTATTTACATGTAAAAAATATTTAGAATTGTTATCTACCAGTCAATCTGTGAGAAATAGTTAGGATGCAGGCGAATTCTCAAGTTATTGTTTTACAAAATTATCTTTTAATTACTGTCTGTATCTGTGTTTTCTCCTTAAATAAATAAATAAATAAACGAGTTCGTCAATTATCTAATTAAACTTATTTGTGGAAAGATAATTAAGATACAATAAAAAATAATTAAGTTTTTAGTTTTATTTCCTGAAAATATATTTATACAAATATACTTTTTTACACGGTGCTACGTGGAATGTATCCATCTTGTTTAAGGGAGTCCAATGTCATAGTTTATTTTTAAAAAAAAGTAATTAATTTCTTATCTACGTTATTTGATGCGTATTTTATATTGTTTAAAAATTTAATGGACATATAATATATCTTATATTAAAGTTTTTTTGTAGGCACGAATGCATATCTATAAAACCTATCAATTTGTTATAAGATATCTACGTATATTATTTTTCTATCAGATAAAAAAAGCATTAGTGAGTAAAAAATATATCGATAAATAATAAAAACATCGCTTTGAGGTGATATTTATTACTGAACGGCGCTATATAAAATGACAGATAAAAATAATATACTTTAAAATCGAAAAAAAATATTTATAATTTTGGCTAGTGGGTAGATTACTCGTGTTTTGGTAACTAATTCTAATGCTGTTTGGTCCAAGAAATAATAGTGAAGAGAAAAAAAAAGAATAAACGAAAGTGCTCCTTCACAGAGAAAACTTATTTAAAAACGGGACTGCAGGCCATTAACGATTGAATTGATAAATTTTTCATAAATTTATTTTTTTGTTACGATTTCGGAACACGTGTTCATAAAAATCTTAACATTTCGCCATTTTATATTATTAAGACAACTGCAGGTGCATGAACGCGTGTTCAGATATTATTATGAATTTACTAAAAGTTTAGCAGGAAGTGGCCTGCTGTGTCTGTTTTTGACCGGATTACCAATAATTTAAAGAGATTTTTAATCTAGGCAAATATCAGCGCTTGAGAATTTTTTTTTACGAATACGGTGCCATACAAAGTATCCAATTATTATTATAGTAGATAACTCAAACAAATTATATTTAAATGTTTGTTAGTATCTTGTAGATGTAGAAAATCATATACTTTTCGTTTATCTAAGCTGGTAAATTCATTTAATGTTCAGTATTCAGAATACCAATTTGCCTTTCTTCTGTTGCAGGTATCCTCAATAAACCGTGTTCTGCGCAACCTCGCCGCGCAGAAGGAGAAACAGTCGCAATCACCCCCTTCCGGTTCCCCGGGGGGCGCTGTTTACGATAAACTAAGACTACTAAATGGACAGGTACATAATGTTTCTTATTTTTTTACATCCCTTGAAAGAATGCCAGACCTTATTCTTTATTTAATAGAAAAGTGAATAGGTTTTATATCAGCACGGTAAATTAAATTATTCCTAACCCTTTAGGAAGTTTTTCTCGACGACAAACCAAACGCATTTTTTTAATCAGGTATATTTGAATTTCACTTTCGTTTTCTTTAATTAATTAATCAAAATATTTGAGGCGGAAATTAAGCCATTTCCTGACTTCCGATCGAGTTGAAACTCGGCTTATAGACTCGTTGTCGATGACAAAGCATTCGCGGACATATACACATTTCTCTGAAATCGAATGACATTACAGCAGTTAATGTACGAAATAAATGTCAGTCCCACCCGATCGGTATTTGGCGATGCTGGTGGAGTTATCGACTCCAGTTTATGGGTAGGAAGCTTCGATCCTCAGTTAAACCAAATTATTTTTTATTAAGTTTTACTAAAAAAAATATAAAAATAAATTTTAAATGTAGGTACTACAGTTAAAAAAATCTTTTTACAATATCATATTACGTCATTTTTAAAGAACTATTGCTGATTTAATTAATGATTTAACTTATATTCATATGTTACCTAAAAAATAAACATTTTATGTATGGGTGTGTATCAAATAAAAGTAGAAAATAACATGAAAGAGAAAAGAAATAAGAAAATAAAAAAATCTAATTCTTATTTATTAAACCATTTAAATCCAATATAATAATAAAATTGTCGAGACGGTACAGAACGGCATAGTTGGCCAAGAATATTTGTTCAATTGCTCTTGGAAAATATTGTTGTGTTTTCATTACTGAAACAATTCTGTGAATTTGTAAAAGAGCTATTTTTATTAGGGTTTAAAAACGGAGGGTTCTGGACATTCTGGTCGAAAATAGGAAATGAGAAAAACCAATTAGCCAATCCTGATGCTTGCTAAAAGGGAAACACGGGTATTCTTTTCATTAGGAATTAATAAGAAAGGAGAGTGAACATTTGCTTTTCAAAAAATAAAATCAAACAAAAAAAAAACACACAAAGTTATCGAATTGTGAGCGAAAATCCTTTTTTTTAATTCTTTTATTTTTCACAATTTTTACATTAATTACATACAATATTATATAAATCAAAACGAATAATCGGAACCCACTAAGGCGCAGCCTGTGCGTGGGTAATATATTTAAGTTATTATATTATTGTACCTAGAAAGAAACAAACTGTGGGCATATAAAACCAAAACAAGATTACATTTTGTCTAAGCGGTTTGTATAAAAAGTTTTTTCCATAGTGTATAGTGAAGTTATAAGTGTTTAGTGTAACATATTTTGTTTTGTGTTCGTTTGGGGAGTATAAAATACATTATTATTTCTAATGTTGATTCTGTTTTAATTTATTTCGAATTTATTTTTGGGGCTTGTATTTCAGCAAAACAATTATTTAGATTAATTTGGTTTTTTGAGTTTACTTTGGTGTAAAGAAAGCTAAGCCTTTTTGTTTTTTTTTTAATATTAATTGGGTTGTAACATTGGCTAAATAAAGAGATGCGCAACACGGCATAGTACCCAAAAAAATATATCACGATGAACCTCAAATTATATCTAAGGTTTCTTATCTTATTTTGCCAGCTAATGCAAATTTAAATTCTCTGCTATGTAAATAAGCTATGAAAGCATCAAATGCGACAAATCTTACATTTCTAAGTTTTTGTTTTATTGACCAATAAATTTCCTTATCTATAAGTTAAGAGCACTGTGGAATACCTACCTGATATTAAAATAATTTAAGCCGATAGACCCTCCCTCGGGATTGTGAATTGCGATAGTTCTAGCTTTGTAGCATATATGGCTCTAGTACTAGTAGCTCACAGAGTTGATGTAGTTATCCTAGAGATGTCCTTAGTGTATAGGTTTGCCCCTCCAGAACCGAGGTAAGCAAAGCTACATCTCCACAAACAGAGAAATTATGAGAGTATAACTGATTTTCTAGTCTAAATACAATCACAGTGTTTCTTTGTGAAGAACGCATTATAAAACCATTGACAGCATTTTTACAAAAATAAATATGTAAATGTTAAATAAATACCCACATTCATTAAAGTAAAACAATATTATGTACAGGGTTTTCCAATAAGAGGTGTTATTTTGATTTTCAATAGTAAAAGATCAATGGTTTCGTTGCTTGTGTGGCACGTAGCGCCTTTTTGTTGAAAGTAAACGTTATCCAGATCAATATTATTCAATTCCAGCCATAAAAAATCATTAATCATCTCTCAATAGCGCAATCCATCCACCGTAACTGTTGCTCCAGCGTCATTTTCGACAAAGTAAGGTTCAATGACTCCGCTGGACCATAAACCGCAACAAACAGTCACACGTTGAGGATAAAGAGCCTTTACAACAATAACTCTTGTGTTTTCCGAGCCCCAGATGCGACAATTTTGCTTTTTGACGAAGCCACCCAGGTGGAAATGGGCCTCATCACTCAAGATGATTTGCATTTGATTCACTCAATTGAATTTTAATAATTTCAATACGTTGTTGAAGCGTGTATCGTTCCATTTTTATTAATAACGTAGTTTCTACTTGTCAAATGTCAAAAATAACAGCTTCAAAAGTAATATCTACCGAAATAGCGGGTTTTTAAAAATAACACCTCTTATTGGAAAACCCTTTATTAAAAATGATGATACTTGGCCGCACCAAGTTGAGTGGTTATGACCATAGTCTGCACCTAGAGACTCCGACCGGAGTCAGAGTCAGTATTGTAAAACGAGAGATTCTGGACGGAGTCAGCCTCAATATTCTTAAACGAGAGGTTCTAGAGATATTCTTAAACGAGAGGTAGTCAGGATGGGTCTAAAACCAAGTGGCCCCGATCGAATTCGCTTACATTGAACCTATTTAAGTTATAAAAGATTATTTTTTGTTACTTTAATACGATGTAATGTAATGTTGTCTCCAGAGCGCTGGCTGGCCGCGGGCACCCTGGTACCCTGCTGCGCGATCTCCCTTCCTGCCCACCCTCAGTCCTGGGCCACCCTCGCACCTCGTGCCGGACCTGCCTACCAATAAAAAACGTGAGTCACGCTTTGATTTTATTTGTTATATTATAATTACTACATAGTTACTCCTGCTGCAAAATTGATATTCATATCGTGGAAAGAATTCAAAGAAAATGTAATATATTTTAAACTAGAGCACTTAAATGACTGTCGTTAATATTTCACCTTTAGAAAAGAGACGAAAAATAAACGATCTAAGCTTTTTATTAAAATTCTAAAACTCTAAATTCGATTGTTGTGAACTCCTGCATTTAATCAATTTACACGTACCTAAAAGACAGACTCGACAAACATTAACCTATTTCATTCCAATTATAGTTTTCATTCCCGAGTACAACGTGTATATAGTCTTGGTAACAAATATAACGATATTAATGTATTTGACAAAAATTTGAACCTTGGAAACTTCAAACAACGTACGTACGCACTATTCCTACATCGTTTATGAATTATTTTTAACATTTTTTTTTATTAATATGATGGATGATTTGAAGGATACTGGCAGAATATCTATTTTTATGTTGAGCATTTATATTTTCTAAGAAAAATTAATCTTAAATATGTATTTGGAAAAGGTTTATGTCATTGTAAGGAATTAGTTTTCGAACCGTAAAACAGTTATAAAGGATTATTTTCGACGAATTGATTTCCTTATTTTATTGATTAAAACAAAAACAAAAAAATCCTGTACTAAATGTATAAAATATTAATATAACTATTATTATTGACTACTAACAAACCCAAGATTGTCACCGTAGGATTATGGGGTAGATTTGATCTGGATCTTTTGGGTAAAAAGTGGATTCCACTTAAATAATAGTTATAGAATAAGATAATGCATTTATTTGGATATACAGACAATAGTGTATTACTATTAACTATAGTTAATTTTAAAAAATACCTGTTAACTTAAAATAATATTAATAACATAAACGTGCTAAATTATTACTAAAATAAAACTCCACGGTTAGTAAAACTAAAATTACAGCTAGGCAGTACGTTTAAAGATACGTTAAGGCGATGCACAGTAAGTAATGCAAAATCACGTGTTTTTGGTTTGAAAATTTGGTGGCCTAGAAATGTTTCAGATGCTTTAATTAAATACTGCGAGTAAAACTCATCCTGGCGTTGGAAATAATCGAGTATTTTTTAGATAAGTCTTTTTATAAGCCCAGAAAAAAATAATGTATTAAGCCTATGAAAACTGTTTTAAGTTCAAAATCTCCTACTTACGAACCCATTTTCGCTTATGGTTTTATTGCATAAATCAAAAAAGGTGAATGGTGTTAAGTGGGAATTTAAGCCTTATCGCCATCTACGTAAGTTGTGTTATTGATAGCGACTCGATTCAAAATATTACATGACGTAGTGCATCGCCTTAAGGGCATTACATTACATTCTACTACTTATATAAGTATAACAAACTAATGGACTCACAATACTTCGCTATTGCTTATGTTGTTCTTGGGCGTCTCTGACTTCTTCCATCATTCACTACTGTACACCACAATGTTACTGTTAAAAAACTACATTATTTGGACTTCAATTCGATTCTGTATTTCAATTCAGTGCAGAGATATTGCGTTAAGTATTCCTCGGGCGTCTCCAACTTCTTCTACTATTCAAACCATAGACATATGAATATTAGTAGACCTGCCCTAAGTGATTAAAAGCGTATTATCCCCACTCCCCATACCGGTTCCATTGGAGCCGGCTGTGCTCGCGTATGGCCTCAAGTGAATTTAGAAAAGGTGACATCATCATTTTACGAAATAACACGGCAAAATGGTGACTTGTACTATGAAAACTTGTAAAAATAGATGTGAAAAAGAGAATAAACCCAATTGTCGTATTACATTCCATATATAAGCATTATTTTACTTTATTTTAAGCATATTCACATCGTATAATATGAATCAGTTGTTACTATCACATCGAGAAACGTCTGGACGCGAAACACAAAGCTAATTGGTTGCTGGGAAGTAAATTATGAACATTTATAAAAGTGTCTTAACTAAATACTTAAACGAAATATTCGACTCTAAAAATGGAACCGAATTTTTTTGCCGAATTTGGACTTCGCAAATTTGTTCATAACGTGGCGAGTAATTTGCGCTCCCATGTAAAAATGTCTATTCATTCAAAAGCAGATTTTACTTTTAAGAAGTAAATGGTGATATTACAATGCGAGATGCCTATTTACTGTCAGATTGATTTATTGACGAATCACAGTCAGCTTCACTCCCTTCGTTCTTCAACAGTTGATTTTACCCCTCGCCATTATCTTCTCGTCTATTAATTCCTATGTCTGTAATTCAAACCAACTATCTAAACACTCCTGGCACTAATAGGAAAAAAAACTTTGATATTTTCAGCGATATAGGTCGAGTACTTATCGAATACGCTGGCTGAATTTTTATATACTAATACTAGCTGGCGTGTACCTGGCGTTGCTTATCCTTATGAGATAGACATATACCACCGGTGACTTTTATATAGGCCTTTTTAAGATATACAATTCGGTTATACATTATTTTGATGTATCTCATAAGGTTTAGTCAGCGTTAGCAATGTAAGCGCCCGATTTTTTTTCACGACCTGATTACAAAACATCTACTTTTCTCTACTTTGTATAAATATAATATGCATGTTTTATATATAAAAATCTACAAGAAAAAAAATCCTAAATGATAGTGAAAATCCTATCTAAATCCGTTGCATAGTTTGGAAGAACTAAGCGCACAAACAGACAGACGCGGATAGCGACTTTATTTTATACTATGTAGAGATTACCTATGTTGGCTTATCAGCTAAATCGGGTGACCATACGAGCGATAACAAAAGGCATATTTTGAATACTTATTAAGAAAGAATAAATAAAATTTAGTAAATACTAACAGGTGAGTAATAATATTAACGGTAGTAAGTAAATAAATATAATAAAATTGAGCAAATTAAGTACAAAATAATAAAAAAATAATAATTAATAAAACGTAATCGACATAAATTAAGTAGATTCTATAGTAGGTACGTTTATCCGAGAAACTGGGCTTTTAAATATAACGCAAGTAATGTAAGAAAGCTCCCGGGCACGCACTGGGCCCAGTTGGTGGGGACCACTTCGTTGGAAATGGCTGGGAAATTTTAAAGTTGCACGCAGGCCCTGACCTTCTGAAACTGTTCTGAATTAATATATTTTAAAGAATATACCGCGAAACGTTTGGGGAGTGGTTATTTGTGATAATTTAAGAAAAAATCTTAGTTAAGTTTTTTACGAAGTAATTCTAATTAAATACCAAAATAAAATGTTAAAAAATTGTCAAGTGTAAAGGTAGCTTTACTTTAGCTAGTAATGCACGTGTTCAGATAACAAAATGGCCACCCTCACATTTCAAAACATAAATAGGACAGCTGACCGAATATAGCAAATAACACAAAATATGAAATTCATCATAACTATTTGTTTCCTATTTTAGGTTAAAAAAATGTCAACATTTTCATGAATCATAATCACCACATAAATTTTCGCGATAAGAGCGTGGAACAAGATGTTTCCATTTAAAAAAAAATATATATTTTTTTTTTAAGAAAGACAAATCTTTCCCTGGTTACGAATAACCTGACAATATACTACCATCACATTAAGGCGATTAATGCAAAATCAGGTGTTTTTGGTTTGAACATTTGATTGCTTAGAAATACTACAGATCCTTTAATTAAATACTGCAAGAAGAACACATCTTGGCCTAGTCAGCAGACGATCATTTTTTACATAAACTTTTTTTAGATAGACTTTGTATAAGCCTAGAAAAAAATAAAGTATCAGGCCTAAAAAAACCTGTCTAGTGCAAAATATCCTATTTATAAACCCATTTTCGGATATGTTTTTATTGTATAATGTGGCAAATTCAATTTTTTATTCGATTATTGGAGGAAATTTTCATATTTGTATCAGAACTTAAACACAAAATTTTCGCGTTGTTTATTTTTACACGAATATTTGTCGATTTTCGGGGAGGTGAAGTTTTCTTGTAATGATGTAGGACTTAGATAGCCGAGAAATTGGACTAACAACAGAGAGGTTGCCAACTCAACTACCGACAGGATCAGCACAGAGCCAGCAAGATTAGGGTATTTGGGAGTGGAGAAGGAATGTAGAAGGCGTGTATGTATTTGGCTCTTTATATCTGATCACCAAACATGACTAAAGCCATTTAAGGCAATGTTTCGATTCTGAATGTTGGGCAGGGATTGGAAGTATCATCCACTCTGAAAATTATAATAAACAATACGTGAGTTTTTACTGTTTATTGTTTTGATAATATTACTGTGAAAATTTTGGTCATCGTTATAAAAGTATTTGAGTGTTGGGATACCTCAGTATTAGATATTAGGTATTACGTACCGCCACAGTTCGGGGCGTGCCCGCTCGACTGGAAGATTTAATTTTCATTTTTATTCTTTGAAACATTCTTTGATGGCGAAAAAACTCCAGAACCAACCACCCCACCCCACCCCACCCCACTCCACTCTTACTACAACCCCTCTCTACCCTACCGTCATTCTGTACCGGGGATACTCAAAATAAGATGTCAAACATTTTTTCTGAACTTTTCTTGCAACAAAATAATATGGTTAACAATTTAAGAAGAAGAAGAAAGCCATAAATTTAAACGAAACAGAACAAGAAACAGAAAATCAAAAAAAAAGTAATGGTCGTTTTGTGTTCCCGCAAACAGTTCTCCAACTCGTCGTGGAAGGAGATTTAAAAAAAAAGGTTCTTTGTGTTAAATCAGGGATTTATTAATACTTCGCGTATTACAATGGTGACTCGATAGTCGACCTAACTAGAAGCTGGCTAAATGAGATCTGAAAACACCAAGTTTGTCTGGGAGCATTCTAACTGGTCCTGGCGACTACTGGCTACTAGCTGCCATCTTGCGGACTTCCAAGCAAGGTCTATGCACTGCCCTCTGTGAGTGCATCTGTGAAACTCTTACTTCCCAACAGGTCGCAACTGGGATCAAGCCCAAGAATCTGCCTTACCGTCTTAAGCCTGTCACATTTTTGACTGCTTTGGGGAATTATTTGAGGTGGATAATATTGGTGATTCTTAAACCTAGATATGAAATGACGGAAAGTATTCATGTCTTAATGACTAAAATCTTAATAGTTAAATGCCTAATGGTTAAAAGCGTTGTCCCGGTAACAGAGATAGTGGGTGCAATCCCCAAATGCGACAGTCACCTTTTTTATTTTCTTATTTAATTTAAATAATTTTGAATATATATTTTTTTATCTTGGTTGTGAAAATTGTGCTGCAAGCAAGACGGTTCTACTTTTTCTTCTAATGCCATCATCAGGATTCAATCTTCTGTCTTGATACTTACTATGATGCATAGAGTGATGTTTTTCATGGCCTTATAAATTATTTGAATTATTAGTTTGCATAATTTATTTATTTACAATGCTCAATAATTTGAAATCGAAATTATTGTGCACGCTGAAAATGGTTGCGAATCACAGTGTGCTTAGCTTACGGTATTATTGTCACTAGGTAGAGATGCTAAAAAATAAAGAGAAATAAAATAAAAACATAAAGCATAATATAGTTTAAAGAAAGAGAAAAAATATAAAGCAATGGTTAGGATAATCATCAGTCAGTTTTCTGTGCCAAAGGAATCAACGGAGTTATTTCCTCGAATCAACGTAACAAAATCACTTTACAAAAAACATGTTATATCCACTTCTCGAGTGTGTTCCAAGAATCGCAATTTAAACAACATTTGAATATAAACTAATGTAAACAAAATAATACTTCTTTTAACTTTAAATATGCTTACAATAAACATTTATTTTTAAATACATTCATTCTTCAGACTTTGAGGCATTTCATCATACGTCTTTAGTCCTTTGTACATCAGGCAGTTCTGTGATTTTGATTTCTTCATATGTGGCAATTTTATTCTATTTACATTTCTGGTTTCGTAATTATGAACATCTCTATTAAAAACAATTTCATCCTTAAAATATTTTAGTATTTGGTTGTTCATGACTTTATGCACAAAAATTGACACATTAAATAACAGTATCTTTTTCATTGGAATCCAATTTAGCTGCTCTCTCATTTGATTAATGTTAGCGTATTTGCCTTTTCCCAGTATACATCTCATAGCTCTATTCTGTATAGGATTTAGTTTGTTCAAATTTCCTTCATTGGCCAAATATAACATAGAAGAGCAACAATCTAAATGTGGAGCAACTATAGTTTTATAAATGAGCTCTGTAGTGTTTCCATTTAGTTTATTTCTTAATCTTCTAAGAAAATTGACTTTTTTTATACCTTCTTTAGCACATATTCAAAATTTGCTGTGAAAGTGAGTTTTGAATCGAGTATTACACCCAGGTACTTAATTTCATTTACTTTTTCAATTTTTTCATCATTAATTGTCAATTTTAACTCATTGTTTTATGCGTTTTGTTGCCTATTTCCATATATTTTGTTTTGTTTACATTTAGTTTTTAATTTGTTTAATTTCTCCCATTTCGCTATATTTTGTAGGTCTTCATTTAATTTGTTAATTGCATCTATATACTCTTCACATGATATATAGATTAATGTATCGTCTGCAAATAATCATTTATATCATGATAAATAGAATCTATTAAATAGATTGCCTATCTCTACATCAGATTTGACTGATAGATAGAGTCAACAGTAGGTTATCATCTAGATATCTGTGTACTGTACATGACATGTGTACAATATGCCTGGCTCCAGAGAGAATGACTTAATTCTGTCTTTAATAGAGCTCGTGCCCGAGCTTTTCGTCTAGGTTTTTTTATGTGAATTCCGCACGAGAGTCCCAACTGCTTCCAAATGTCTGGAGCCAGTGAGACTATGGCATCCCCAATCGGGGTATATTGTGTGGCAGAAGGTAGTGGGGAGGGAGATGAGACGGGAGGAGGAAGGTGGGGGAGTATCTGGTTAATATTTTTATTTTAGTGTGAAAATTAAATTTTAATTTCTAATCTTTATTTTTAGTTTAAATTTATCTTTATTTTAATGTTGTTTTTTGTTTAAATGTATAAATTTGTATATTTTAAAATGGGGGCCTCAGCACGGGTAAATAACCCAGTGAGGCTAACATTACTGAATTAAGATATGAAATACTGTAAAATAATGTATCAATAATAAAAAAAAAAAAATACAAGTCTGGTCACCAAACACGGCTAAAGCCATTTCAAAGTTCTAAATAGAATATCTAAACTCTAGAACGTGCCGCAGGTATACTTTAAATTATTTTAAATGAATAAATTAAAAAACACAAAATTTAAAAAATATATACTTGCGCACGCCGGAATTTGGACCCACGACTTATCGACCCTTATCCCTCGATCACGGAGGCCACTGAGATTACAATGAGATATCTTTTATTATTTTTAAATCTATTTCTTGAATAGATTTTAAAGATAATAAAGGCTCTCTAGTAAATAAATCACTATAATAGTCCTTGAATAGTTTGAGAAGCCTGTAGACAGAATTACAATACAACAGAGGAGACTAGAATCTTGTGCGTCTAGCTTAATAGCTTGTAGGTTCATACCTAATACGAAGAATGAGAAGAAAAAATAGCGTTCATTTTATATTGGATTTAACGAAAGCTTTGGTTTAGTACACAGGCATTTCATATACTAGTTATGGGTTAGGGCGTCCCTTATATGGTTGAAAATTTTTTTTTTTTTGATATCAAAATGCATACCCACTATTTCTTTTTGAACTACCCAGACTTACTTAAATACAAAATTTTATCTTCCTACGTCAACATTAACCCGTGCCGACAGAGCTCTGAAGATTTTGAAAATTGCTGTTTTTAACCCTTTCCGTTGTGTATTGAAATCAATTGAAATAATGATAATAATAATAAACTTTTATTACACACAGGGAGTACACAGAAGGAATAAATCATGAACAGTACAAAGTAAGCAGTTTAAATATTTATATTAAAAAGAATATTTATTAACAGAAGATAAAATGACAGATCAGGCAGGATATTTTCCTTTGAGGGTCTCTTTTTAACAATCTGGATACAGATTTCTATTCTCTTGCACACAGCCAGCGTAGTTGCATTGCTTTTGTTCTTCATTTGCAGTGATCAAACCATGGAAATCTTGCATAAGTTTTACAGCTCTTTCAGCTGTATCATTAACACCCTTAAAGAAAAAACTTTTCGTTTTGCCTCTATATAGGCAACATCTTCGTCCCACGTAGAAACGGGTCTCTGGAGGAAGTTCTCATCAATTTTTAATCGAGAAAATAAATGTGTGCTTTTGACAGACACAAAATCACTTAATAATTTTCCTGCAATAATAAATAAGTTTTATTATCAGTTTAGTGAAAACAGTATAAAAAATAAAACTATGTATTCCTACTTACCATACAAAAAATCAGACATATCTTCTTTCGATGGAATGTATCTCTTCCCAGAATCATACAAACTCTCTCTTTGTAAGTTCACTACAATTTTTCCCTTGGTTTGTGTATTAACTTCATCATCAAAGAGTGACAAAACGGCAATTTCTTCTGACAAGTACCAAAGATGTTGACTAAACTTGCTCAGGGCTGCTTTGGAGATCAATTTGTCAACAGTTTCATATTCCTTAAGCCTCTTTAAAAAGCACAAATCTAGATTTGGTGCCTTTACCGCCAGACTACATCCAAGCCATGGTTTCACATATATAACCGCAATGAATAAACAAACGTCTTGAAGTGCTCGTTTATCCTTGGCGCTAATTTTGAACTGGGATTGCAACAAACATATCTTTAAAGAGTAAATAGCTCTAGCCATCCACCTTGCTTGATGCATCGCTCCAGGAGGTCTGATATTAATTTTTTTCTCATTATCTCCTCCTAAGAAAATAATAGATAGGTCAATCAGCTCACGATAATCGTCACGTACAATGGTTTTTTGCAGTTCTTGATTATAAAATGTCAACAGTTCTTCTATTGTTGTATTACAAAAATGTTGTGTGACGATATGGCAGGCGTTCTTCTTTAGAACTTCTCACGTCCAGTCCAGGTAATAATTTCCCATCCCAGTGAACGGTCACCATTTCAGGCATATTATCCTGAAAATCTGATTTTATAGATTCCGCTCTATCTTTTCTACTCTGTGTGCGAATGCGTTGAATGGACGATTTGTTTATCGGAAAATCATCACAGCTAAGGTCTAGCGCTTCTACTACAGCATGAAGAATATAGACAGAATCCCTTATGATTAATTGACATCTATCTAAAGCTGCAACTAACTTAAGCGTGATAAAGTTTTTCCGTCCTCTTTTTGTAGTAGTTTCAGAAACCGTTTGAGAGGTGGTTGGCAAGGGTTCCTCGAGGCTTTCTTCAGAGCTGGTATGTTGATCGGTATGTCCTTGTGTTTGTATAAAATCTTGTGTAGTAAGAGATGACGATAAACTCGCGAAACACATTTGCTCATGTCTTTTCTTCTCTTTTAATTTTCTCTTTCTTGTCCTTTCTTCTTTTTCGGCCAACTTTTTGTCTACACCCGCTAAGCATCCTGGACGGCCTGGTTCTCTTTGTTTTTGTAAAAATATTTTGTCTTCTTCTATTTTCATCCGTTCCAAAGCATCAACGTGTGCTATATCGAATATATTGTTTAAATTGTTTTGAAAGTCCTCCTCACGGCGCTTGTAAACAAGTGTTTTTTTTTGGAATTTTTTTGCAACTCCCTCCAAGCATGGTGAAGATCCACAAGTTTTTTTACACAGTTAAGTATAGCTCTGGTAGGGATTCTAGCTTTTTCCCAAAATATAATACACTCTCGAATGACGAGATTCGCGCTTTCACTAACAGTCAATTTAACTTCGCGAATGTTAAAAAAAAGTACTGCAAGAACTTGCCGGTTAGACGGTAACTTTGCGCCTGTTATTTGATAATTTACGTCACCAACTAAGAAAATATTTTTTTTATTGCTTCTTAATTCCACTGCCATCTTTTAAATGTAAAACAATACGTGATAATCACGAGAATAACTGAACACAAATGACAGATACCGCGAGTGCGCGCCGCTACTTCCGCGCAACTTGTATGAACATGATTCGGTGCAAGTCGGCACGGGTTATCGTGCTCCGAATAAGGTAAAAAAAAAAATCCGAGTGTTTTAGAAGCTAAGGAACAAAACTAAGACCTATGCATTAGAAAATAAAAACTTTGAAATATAAGGGACACCCTATTATGGGTATATATTCAAGTCAAGTCTGTGACCGCGCATAATAAATGCATATACAGAGGTAAGTGGCTTCCATTCATATTACATTAAATAACTTATACAGGAACTTCTCGCGAAGAACTTTATCCACTTTGCTTAGATATCTTTAAATTCCATTCATCAAGACTTCAGTAGATAGTAGATTCTGCAGTAGATCTCGAGTGTTGAGGTTCTTGGAAAGGAATAGACAAACTGGTGACACTGTACAAATCGCAAGTACACCCCACTATTGAATTTTTCAGCCATAAATATTTGAAAAAACCCTTGACTCTGTGCAGAAACGTGCAGTCAGGTAGGTATGCTGCCCTTATTCTACCCCTATTACAATGGAAGATGCTTCTAGTAACTCGTGTCATTTATCCTTTCAGCACCAGTACAAAGTCAAAAAATACGCGAAACCTACGATAAAGATTAAATTTTTTTTGGCACATGAGAAGGGGTAGTTTCTACGAGCTCGGCTGTGGAAGGATTTTCCGGACACTGTGTTTCTTCCCTCCGACAGCATGGGTCTCTTTAAGTCCCATGTTTACACCTTCCTCTCCTCAAAAATATCTATCCACATAGCATCCTCAAAGATGACATTGGCCCTGAACGAAATTAGTTTCCTAGGAGCCTATTGTTTTAAAAGACTGATAATTTCGATTATTCCTAATAAGAGGAAAATCAGAATAATATACTGTGATAATTTCAATAAATTGTAACTTTATGATTGGACATTTTTAGAAGAAACACTATTATGTTTAATACTATGGACCAACACATTTTTATTTATTGAAATTCGAACTATTGTGTTATTTATTATTGTTTATTTGTAGTTTAGTGCGTGTTATGGTTTGTTTTAGCACCTACACGGAGAAAACTTACTTATTAAAAATATTTTCGATTTTTCGAAATCGGTTAAAAACGGGATCGAAGGCCATTAAAGAATGAATTGATAGGTATCCTGATAAAATTTTAGTAAAATACCTGTGTTTTGTCACGATGTCGGAACACGTGTTCATAAATATTCTAACATTTTCGCATTTCGTCATTATATATTACTTAACAAACGCAGATGCATAAACACGTTTTCCGATATCATTACGAATTTACTAAAAGTTTATCAGGAAGCGGTCAGCAGTCACGTTTTTAACCGGATTACCAATAATATGAGGAAAACTTCTTCATTAATTAGTAATAATTAATGAAGAATCATTATTTTTCTCCGTGTACCTTCTTGTAAATTATTATCAATTAATTTGATAAGCAATGTTCGAAAAAACTGTCAACGATTAATTTTAATTAAACAAATGTCAAGACACCAAATGAATACGTATCACAAATCCAAAACTTATGAATCGGTACACCTTTAAGGTTAGTGAAAAAAAATAATCCTTTTTATTGATATGAACTATTTGATCTGGATTGTGGGCAGGTTAGTCCAATCAACACACTCCACAAAGTGTATAAATTACAGTGAAAAATTTCTATTGAGAACACCAAACATTATTTTGCATTTAAAAGTTTAATTGCAAAAAAAAACTTTACCGCCAAAAAGTTCACCCGGTTTGCCAATTATTTAAGAAATCAATTTTATGTGTAACAAAAAAAATGAAGTGACAAACAAAAATATCGTATTGCGATTTTAAAAATTTTGGCTCTAGTTACCCGCCTCAAACAGTTTTTTGTCTGGTGAGGCAGATAAAGAAAATTATGTAATAAAAAAATAAAATAATATAAACGCCCTGGTTGAAACTGAAATTGAACTGAAGTCTCTTAATATTTTAATTGCAATTTTTTTGTAAAATCAAAATGAAAGAGAATCACATCTTCTTTCACATCTCTCGTTAGAAGTATTCTAGAATACAACTCTACAATTTGGTCACCTGTCTTTAATAATCACATTAATACCATTGAAAAAGTCCAACAAAAATTTTTGAGGTGTATTAATTTTAAGCTTAGAATTCCTTTAGAAACAATAGATTATGATTTCTTATTATATTAATTAAAATTGCTTAAGTTAAGTGATAGAAGAAAAAAATTTGATCTTTTATTCTTATACAAAATTATACATTATCAGTTGAATAGCCCTGACATATTAATGTTAATTCAATTTCATGTACCTACCATTATATCAAGGTCCTCTAGTATGTATTATTGTGACAATTATATTACAGTCTCGGGATATAACTCAGTTATAAATAGATTGCACCCACTTGGAAACTTTCATGCTAAACTCGCAGATACTTTTAATATTCCCCTTTTAAATTATAAAGCTGCACTAATAACACATTTTAACGCCACTTATTTTAATGAGGTCACTACATAACAGGCTATTGTCATTGCTTCTTTCTTTACTGTTATTTTATTTGTTATGTTTTAACTAAATTTAATTCTTTCATTTTTCTCATCAAAATTTAATACTACACTATGTATATGTAAAAAAATAAAATATAAACTTTGTATGTAAATAGCACTTGTGCCTTAAATTCGAAATAAATAAATAGAATATTTCATTTGCTTTCAAAGACTTTGCGATACGTTTAAAAACATGTGAATCTATTTTAAATGGAATTTCAAGCTGAAATATTTGTTGAAATGATATTGTACAATGCTTGAGGGGTTAAAATATATTTTTAAGTTAAATTCAAGGACCTGTATCTTCTTTTAATTAAATATCGTTCCTAAATCAAAATTCCTACCAAAAATAATTGATTTAAGTTCAAATAAAAACAAAAACCATCCATTAACAGTCACTGATAAAAAAAGCCTCAATTTTCGGAAACGAATTGAAAACACCCCACGCACAAATGGAAGCTCCCGAAAAACGGAATAATACACAAATTCCGGCGGTTTGGGCGCTTTACGTTTTTTGAAACAAACGTAGCATAAAAATCCTTTGCTTTTCATTATCTGTGGATCCCTTTGTCGGCGTTATAATTTCTGGGTATTTTGCATTTTTAGCAGCCATCGGAGGTTCGCGAACAGCTGGCGGTGTTTAGTGTTTTTGGGGTATGCGTATAATTTTTTAAACGCCATTGTTTGTTAATAATTTTGTGATGATTTCAAGATTGTAAAAATCTGAGATGTTTTGAAAAAATACACATTTTAATATTCAACATTCTGGTGTACCTAAGCACAGTGAAGAAGCTTAAGAAAGAGACGTTTAGAAGGATTAGACATGGTTCGTGATAACTCAACACAATGACAATTTAACACACCTTCAAAAAGTTATATTAAGTCCTTTAAAAGCGATGAAAAAAGAACTTACCTATAAACCTAACCTGTTTAACCTAGTTTTTGCCTCATCTTTTTTCATGACTTTATATCACTTTTAAAGGTGTGTTGGATTGTCCTTATGTTGAGTTTCACCAACTCCTACCCCTCTTACTTCACTAAACGTCAATACACTTCCCAATTAGAATAGTACAACAATTCCTTAGTATATAGTACCAATACAAATTTATTTTTTTTGCCATTACAAAATCTATTGCTTTGACAAAGTAAATATATAACCACAACCAATGATTTATAAGAATTGCGAAGTTAATTTGATTTGCTTATTTTAGCAGAACGTACCCCACTTGCAAATGTCAAAAAAAATAATAAGATTCACAAATATTCATTGGTCGAGTTAAATTGAATTAGAGTTAAATACGATTCCCACTTACCACAGTGTTGGTTACGCCACTGCGCTATTTCAGCATCAACATTGCATGTAAACTTGCTAAGCGTTTGCGGTTTGTATGTTTTATTGTTATCCCATTACGGTGCGGCTTTGTGGCACACCCACTACCCACCACTGCGGGGGAGGCCAGTGACGTCGTTAACGGAATTCACCGGGACGGGGCAAAATATATATTTTTTTTAATTGTTGGAAAGAAGGGAGAGGGTGAAAGATGATTGAAAGGGACGAAGTATGGAAGTATTATTGAAAATACCTAAGTATTGAAAGCTATAGTAATAGAAAAATAATAATAATTGACCTTCCCAGAAAGTAGCAGTTTAAAAAATATATATTTATGTTTCCGCAATCGGATATTGTTTAAATTTGTATAACTAACAGCAATATACATGGTGGTTGGTATTTGATATGAAATATTTAAAGAGGTCTGGAGAAAACATCATCAATAAAAAATAAGGTTTTTGTGAATGATGTACGTACTGTAATTGTCTACTTAGCCCTTGAGGTAATTTTTCACAAAAAAACGGCGATAACAAATTATACAATAAGAAATTCCAGTCCAGTTCACCTTCTGACTAAGGATCCATATTTTTTTTATTTTACAAATATCATGATTAAAATAATTTAATAGTTGGCATTTTTCAAAGCTCGCCAAAATGATCAAAATCTCACAGATGACCAATATGACTCCAAAGCACGCCTTTTTAACGGTTAACAGTAAGGTCAATCCCTCTCGTTTCGGTATGAAATCAACAAATTCCAATTTGAATATTTAACAACAAAATTTCCAAAAAACAAGAATTCTTTTGAAATAATTTGAGGCTGCGCAGCCCAACTTTGCAGAAAATTGTTCATATTCTAAAAGACGCAGCCAACCGACCCACGAGTTAACCGTGTAAATTCTGTTAGAACCCGCCGAGCAATCACAGTGCGCTTAAGTCTCTTACGGTTTAAACTCTTTTTAATTGACTATTTATTAACTCTACATATTATTACATTTTTAACTTATTTGCTGTTTTCATTTGCATATTGTTATTTTGTTTAACTGTTTATTATGGAATGTATTGCATTGCACTACCCATACACACCTGGATTAAATTATTGTTATTATTACGTTCTTAAATATCCCACCAAGCACTGAACACCCTGCAACCCAGATAACACAGCCCAAACAGTTTCAGCACCGTATCTCAACCCGGGCAGCAGAATGATTTAGGAGGTAGAAATACCCCTGGAGGGGGTGGGAGCTCTGTTCCAGACACCCGGCCCCAGGGTGAGCGTGTGATCAAAGCGATACAGCGCACAGTGTACAGGGTACCCTGTACAGTACCCCCTGCGACCACCCCGGGCGCCCTCGGCTCGGCCTCGGGTTAGGGGCATTAAATGTATCAATTTAAATTACCGAAGGATGTGAGGATTCAATTGGGGTTGTGTAGGATTTAATAAATTAAGATAACGCTTTGGTGATAAATTGATTTGGGAACATAATAAATCTGATATTATTTGTGTGACATGTGATTTATACATCACGAATTATTTATTTAAATCTATTTAAACATGAAAGTTATTGACAGTCAAGAGTATAATATGGAAAGAAAGTAAAAATTATAAGACTAAATAATTTAATGAGAAAAATAATACAAAGTAATTATAAGAAATAAAGAAGAAACAATACCAAAAGAAAAACAGTTATAGCGAAGCTTAGTGCTAATTCACTATTTTGATTAATCTTTATAACGAATTGGTCTACATTATGAATACCAAAAAATATGCTTTAGATAAATTTAAGGTTTTCCTATCGGTTCCCTTGATTATAATACAAATACATTACTCAATAAGAAATATAAATTTAGACTACTAAAAATTATTCTTTTTTCAATAGAAATGTATGAACGCGTAAAGAAAACTACCTTTTAAAAATACAGTATTATTAATAAGATTATCTGTGACATTTTCCCTTGATTAACTTTTTTGTTTTTTTTAATAAAATTATTTACAAAATAAATAAAAATCACTTTTGTGCTTGAAATCGAAAGTTTCTAGACTCCGTTTGTCATGCGATTTTAATTTCTATTACCTACATTCGTGACAATATAAGGCATACCAAGAACATACACATTTTTGGCTTTTGGCTTCTCTTTTGCAGTGATCTCATGAAAATGTGCACTACTAAAATGTTTAATCAATACAAATTTGTTTTTCCATAAAGGCATATTCAATACATCCGCTAACATATCATACGAGTTACCAGTGGCGTGTGATCTATTTATAACAAAATTATACCCTGAAATTGTAATAAGGGTGGTAACATGAAAGTGAATCAAAATTAATATATAAAAACTATCCAACTGACAATACACAATATTTTATAGAAATGTAAGAAAAAAATCTTTTGTCAGTTAACTTCAACATTTTCAATGAATGTAATAAAAGCTCATAATCTATTGAATCTAAAAGAATTCCAAGTCTTAAGTTAATACAACTCAAAAATTTGCGTTGGACTCTTTCAATGATATCAATTGTAGAGTTATATTTTAAAATGCTTCTAACGAGAGATGAAGAGAGATGTGTACTGAATTTTTCATCAGTGAACAGTTTTTAAATCGTTGGAAATCCTTACTATAAAACCCAACATTTTCTTAGCCCTGTTGGCGACAGAAGTTAAATGAGAAACAAAGCAGAGTTTTTGGTCAAAAATGATGCTTGATTAAGTAACAATACACGATGAATAATTATATATTATTTGATGTGCAATTTTGTAGAACCTTGGTATTTATTAATATTTAGATGAATTTTATTGCCAAAACACTATTTGATAAAAGTTATTAAGTTTCAATTGCAAGATTAGACAATCCTACACATCAAAGAGTAAAAACTTCGACATTGTAGAAAATGCTAGTAACGTCATTGATGAATAGGATAAATAATAAAGGTCCCAGGTGGGAACCTTGGGGAATTGGAACACTTTATTTGCATTTATTAACACAGTTTCGCTCAAGTCTCTATACATTTTTTCTTGCCTTACCTATAAATATATCTATTTGAATATCACTTTTGTTTTTGGGAATAAATGAATTCAAACCTTGGAAGCTGAAATTAACACACTTTCCGAGATCCGTTCGAGATGAAACTCGGTAAATATAATCGTTGTCAATGACAATGCATTCTAATTTGGAAATCACCTACTCACTAATAATTCTCTGAACCTTCAAACCAAAATAGCTCATGATATACGAATATTATACAAATTGATGAAATAATTATAGAAATTCTGACCACATTGTTTTATAGTTTTTCCCTAGATTAATCTCTACCACATAAGGCTCTTCATGTGATGGTTTGCACTCTAAACGTGGGTACCTACCAATTAGTATCTAGTACCTACTCATTTATTGAAAATGTACCTACTCTATTTGTTCTTGATCCGATCTTCTACTTCTCCCAGCATTACTTCCGTATTTTTATTCATTTTCCAAGGGTACTATAATATATTGGCCTAGAAAAGAGACCCTCTGCAAATCTTGCAATACTGAATTTTAATATAATTCATAAATCTATTGATAGCCCATTCTTCTTGTATAGCTATAGCTTATATGTCCATGAAAATTTCAGTTCAAGATACCTCAGGGCAGAAGAGATATTCGAGCACAGCATCGCATGACTGTTGCTATCGAATTTAATTTATAAAATAGTAAATACGTTTAATCACTCTTTAACATCTTGACTGAAAACGTATCCATAAGGATGTTTTCAAAAAATCATTTCTTTGAATACAACTGCTATTCTGGGGAATCTACTCACGGTAGCTTATGTACATTCACTAATATATAAACACATTAACACAAATTAAATCTTTTATTTATCATGTATGTAAATGGATGATTGCTGAACTATCGTACCTATAATAAATTATAAATAAATAAACAAATATATATGTGATACTTTGAAAACTTAACCTTAAAAGGGGCTGCGCAATCGTAGTTATGAAATTAGTCCAAAACTATAATCAAATCGTTATAAAAGCGGTCATTTTCTAAGTCCCAATTCAATTTAAGAACAAACAATTTATTTCCAAATTACAAGAGAAACAGACACCCTTTCCATTCGCATTCACATCCACATATACAACGTGTATCCACGTTTAATCCGTTCCCACATATAACACGGGCTATGTTTGGTCATGCGGAACACGAGATATCAGAATACCGCGCAGCCAACATTGCAAACAAACCTACCAACTAATGCATACATAGATGTCATTTACGTATAATATTATATTAACTGTGTATGTATTGTACACGGTGACGTCACTGGGACCTTTGTTCGGGACACTAATGGATAATGTACTGCTTTTATCTTCGCTATGTTCTGGGCTATTAATACATACATACTAGTGGCCAGTAGGTATATAAATCTGTGATACGTGGTACATGGAGCAGTGAATATACTGGCGTATTTCCTTCGGTGTCTATCCAAAATTTTGTGCCGTCACATATGAATTTCTCTATGTATCTAAATACCTTCCAGGCACAAAAAATCGATTTGTACATCAATTGGAGCACTTACACATTTGTGTGAAAGTGTAAAATTAGTAAACTTCAATGCAGAGTTGTTTTTTCTGACATTTTTTGGAAAAAAAAAATTATATGAAATGTTGGCAAAAATTTTGGTGAAAATTTTGATGTTTTTATTTTATAATTTTTTATCAAAAAACATAGAAAATCTGTAAGATTTGGACAGCTAGGGTCGATTTGAAGAATTTAGTGGTCATTCAGCTGACCAACCAGTGACGACTTGTTAAAAATTTTTTTTTGAAAATTATTTTTGATAAAAAAAATTTTTTTAAAAACATCAAAAAAATTCCCGGATGTCAGGAATCACTGGTTAAACTATGTCAAGTGCGTTCCTTAACTCTCTTTATACTTGATTTTTTTCATATATGCATTAATTCATGCAGTCCATGGCGTTGCCCGGAATTTGTGTAAAGCTTTTCTACATCAGATTTATACTCCAATTTTCCTCTTATTTTGAAGTCAAGAATGCAAAATTTCATCGAGAAGCAACAAAATTCTGCTAAGAGTTAGAAAAGGATATGGGCTTAATTTTATCTCGTGTAGACGGACACCTTTCTATTGTTTTAAAGGTCAAGTGTGCAAAGTTTCATCAATATTGGAAATAAAATGTAGATTTTATAAAAACAAAGTCAAAAATACATTTTTCTTCATGTAACATACTCGTGATATAAATCTTTAAAAGTAATAACTTTTTACAATCTGTGTGATAATAGTGCCAACATCTTTTCGCTTATGACTGTAAGAGTTTCGTAAAATACTCTTAATAATAGTGCCAACATCTTTTCGCTTATGACTGTAAGAGTTTCGTAAAATACTCTTAATTTAGACATTTCTTGTCACTTCAAGGCCAACCCATCTCTCTTTATAAACAAAAAGGTAAATGTTCGTTTGTTTAAAATCTTAAAGTTTTTCACCGATTGATTTGAAATTTTGACATCGTTGCAATTGAATGCGCGTGTGTTTTTTTATACCTATATTTTATAGATGTTACCTGTGACAGATATATGTATACATGCTGTTTGACATAAAAGTAAAACGCGCAATTGTTTCTCTAACTGCATAGGCAGACTTGGCCACAGCAATGTTAAGCAAGCTTAGTCACGTCTGAATGTATGTTTGCATCCGATACTATCGAAAGCTTCGAAAAAGTTTTTCGAAACAGCTTTAACACCTGCCCGCAGTCCTCTCTTACCTCGCAAATTCCCTAAGATACTTAATGCATAGCGACGTTTTTCAATTCCGTTAGACTCGCAATTCAATTCAACAAGGTTTTTAATTTTAATTTTAATTTAATTTAAATATTTTATTTATAAAAACTGTCAACAGTTTGATAATATCTTCGGAAGGCGAAACAGTTCTCACGCAATAATAATTACACAGCAGAACTTATAAATATCCATTTTCATGAGTTAAATAATAAAATTATTGTTTTTTTTTAATTTTGTTTCATTGTTTTACTTCCTAACCAAAAACTAAATATTTGATTTTATTTTTTATTCTAGTAATTTGTGTTATATTATGCTAAGTTTGCATAAACATTTTGAATGATCGATTGCCAAAATGTGCCAAATGTATACAAACTAAAAATATAGGATAAACGGTGAAATCTAGATGAATTCATTAGCTTTAAACCGCAGTAAGCAGTTTTATATGTTTCCGTATTAATATTTTGAGGAATGGTAAATCACATAATATAGTAAACGTATATATATACCTATATATATATATATATATATATATGACACCAATCGCTCAATCCATCCAGTACTTATATCACCACACATTACACAAGTAAGGGTCCCTTTAAGATTATTTATTTGCATCTATGTATATAATATTGAGAAGCACGTTATAATTATATAATTAGGTACCAATGAACAAGATTTTAAAAAATCGATATTACACGCTACCTCTAATCTGTTCCACCTTTCGTTGCGTCTGCCGGCTTCTAAAGCCTCGGAACCAGTGATCTGCAAACACATACGCCCTTCAAGTAATCTCATGCGAGATTATCATAATGTTATTAAATCCGTCAAAGGGATGAAATAGCGGCCCGCTACTAGGATATTTCCACTTTGTAATAATAATAATTACTCTCAGCATCCTTGCAACGTGTTTACACGTCTACACCGTATCTCGGAACACCTGTTGGCGGGTTGTGAAGATGGTATATTACCTTGCGTCGAAACTCCGGCACATGAACAAGGAAAGTTTCGTAATAACAACTTGTCTTGGAACTGGTAAACGGATACGAGAGGTCCTCAACTACTGATATACAATTATATAAGATGCGGTAGTTATAACGCGGCTTCAGACTGTTTTAGCGAATGCGATATTATGTACAAAAATGATTACTCATAACTATGTTTTTTTTTACATTATTTCCATACCTATGTTTAGAATGCTTTGTGGAGGGTCTTTTCGGGAAAGGAATGAGATAAAGTTCAGGGAAGGATAAAGGTATGAGGGGTGGGTAGAAATCTGGTGGTCATGTGTCCAGGAGTGACGGACGTATGAATCCATCCCTCCCACTGCGGTGCAAAGTGATGGCTAGATAGGTTAAAAGGTTTCCCTCAATCAGTCTCTTCCGATCCGACCCGCCAAGCAGTAGGTGGGCAAACCCATCCACCGCCAAGACCTGGACAAACCTCACCCCACAATCCCGGGCACCCCTGCTAAATCACCAAACGTTGTAAGTTGTTACGATGTAAGTTATCCAAAGAATGGTTCCCTGGGCGGCGGTACCCATTCCCGCCTCCCAAATTGTTTACTAGTTACTACTTCCTAGTGTAGGACACGATATCATTATTAATTATAAGTTGCCATTATTTTATTTTTGGGTAATCCGTAAGTCGAGTAGGTACTAATCCGTAAGTTAGTACCTACTGGACTTAGATCGAATTAACTCAAACTCCATTGAAAAATCATTTTTTCTTACCGAAAATTTGATAAAATAAAGGAACAAACAATTTGAGGTCTTGTCTTATTTTTAACAAATAACTTAATATTTAATAATAATAAATAATAATATTATTAAATATGAAGTTATTTGTTAAAAAATAAGATACTTTCCTGACGGTGGAAATAACGTTAAGAACTAAAATATGTTTCGTTGACCTAGAAATTCAAGACAAAAACTGACAAGTTTCATAATGATAAAACCATACCTCTGTGGATTAAACTCATCGTTCAAAAGTTTTTTACGTAAATAAACATGGGTTTTCGCTTTGATAGTTTCAGAATAACGCAATAACACCTCTTCAGATCTGGTCACAATACAAAACTGCAGCTTTTCGAACATTTTTTGATTTTGAATGGTAGTCTCTTACAATTAGTAACTCTAGTCTAGAACTCCATAACAAGATGCAAATACTACTCGGGTTTTAACTAAGAACTCTGGATTCAGAGACAGATCTTAAGGCGATGCACTACGTCGTGTAATCTTTTGAATCGAGCCACCATCAATAACACTCCTTACATAGATGGCGATAAGGCTTAAATTCCCGCTTAACACCATCCAGCTGTTTTGATTTATGCAAGAAAAAAACATGGCCAAAAAGTGCCTTTTATTTTATTTTGATGATGTTCAAGCATAATTATTTAAAAAAATTCCGATCGTTTTATATATAACTTAATTTGCCACATTATACAATAAAATCATAACCGAAAATAAGTTCGTAAGTAGGAAATTTTGAACTTTAAAGTAGTTTTCATAGGTCTTATAATTTATTTTTTTCTGGACTTAAAAAGATTTATGTACAAAATACTCGATTATTTCAAAGGCCAAGATGTATTATACTCGCGGTATTTAATTAAAGCATCTGAAACATTTCTAGGCGACCAAAATTTTAAACCAAAAACACATGATTTTGCATTACTACGTAGTGCATTTCCTTAAGAACTAAAAAATAACGCGATAAATGGAGATATGAACTTTGAATGATGCGTAGGAGTTTATACCTATTGACTCTGTATCAATTATAGCTCATACACACATGTACGAGTATGTTTTGTTCCCAGACTTAACACAATATTCACATACAACTACAACTATTGTCAATGGATTAATCTGCAGCTTGTTTAATTAAACCAATATGCGGGTGAAATGATAGGAACGCCAAAACAAACGATTTTGATTGGTCAATTAATTGGAAGTGTAATCCAATCAGTGCTCGCGTTGTTACGGACACCGACGAGCTTGCCGAATTTCTGGGTTTCAGAATTCCTGAAACATTAAATAGATAGACGCCACCAGAGATGTGAAAAATGGGTACCCAAAACCATTTGAAATGCAAAATGGAAATGGGTCAAAACTTTTCCATTTGAAAATGCAAAATGCAAAATGGTTTTTAGAAAAGCATTTCAAATGCAAAATGCAAAATACCTATTTTCAAAATGCATTGAAAATGCAAAATGGTTTCTCAGGTCAAACAATTAAAATAATTATAGAATTTTTAAACAATTTTGTCATTTAATAATGGACATCAATGTAGAACAAACATATTAACATGATGGTAAATCCAAAAACACAACGACTACAGATTATGAAACCACAAAAAATTTGCGCGGGACTAGTTGCCAACGTAAAAACATATAAACTGCTATCTAACATTTAATATTACAGCGTCATGGCCATGTTCAGTATTTAAATCAGTATTTTTTGTAATGGTATCACTCTCCTACCAGGGAGCAACTTAACAAATGTAAATTATCTCTCAAAGCGAGGTTGAGGACTGACTGATATTTGGGGCTTATGAAAAAAGATGAGTGAAGAAAGTAGGAAGAATGTTGCAAAAAAGCATTTAAAATGGAAAATGCATTGAGAAAAGCATTTAAAATGCAAAATGGTTTTTAGAAAAGCATTTAAAATGCAAAATGGAAAATACCCATTTTGCATTTCCATTTGAAATGGATTTATTTGAAATAAAGCACATCTCTGGACGCCACATACCAAAAACCATATAGGTTTTAACAAATAGCTATGTTGTACGATGATACGTGTTTGAACTTCTTAAATTATCCTATTAAATCTATGTACAAACATTTGATTTGAAAGAAATACAACGCGGTGGCAATGATCGACTAATTGAGCAAAAAATAGACAAAATGTAATTGTAAGCAAACTGAAGGAACCCAATGACTACCCACAAATGATCTTATGTAACAGATGTTCCAACTAATCTCCACGGCATTTACACATCTGAATTCATTGAATAGAAAATTATTGAAAAATATGCAGAGAAAACTTACTGGTATGAAATACTGTTAATTTATTGAAAACCTATTCAAATTATTCGTTTTACTGTTAAAATTGGGACTGTGGATCTATAGCGAATGAATTGAAAGAGTTCATGACAAAGTATCGGTTAGAAGCGGATGTTTTATGAGGACGGCGGAACACGTGTTCATACAAATACTGATATTGATATTATACTGTAGCATTCCATCATGATACCTGTTACGAAAAAAAACCCTTGTTCTCGATACATTCTGAATTACTAATATTTTATCAGGAAGTTTGCATGCTGTCACTTTTTTAACATGATCAAGAATCAAGAGTGTAGCAAATATGATTTAAGATTTTCACGGCCAAAAGTATTTTTGTTATTTGTTTTTGGGGTGTTATGCCGTGTTGCGCTAACTCCTTCTTTAGCCAACGTTAAATAACACATCTGCCCTGATGATGGACACTGCAATGCTGTCCGAAACGTTGGCTAAAGAAGGAGTTAGCGCAACACGGCATAACACCCCAAAAACAAATAACAAAATAAAAGAGTGTAGCATTTTCGTATTGTACTGCAGTAATTGTACAAATTTAAAAAATAATTTTACCGGTCATTGGCCGAGTTGGAATCGCGTCTGGATCTCACCCATGCGTCGTGAGTTCAATTCCTCAGCCGGCTAAGGGCCCGTTCCCACTTCCGTTTTCAAATCGGAGGCGGGTCCCGTTTTAAAAACGGATGCCCTAGTGGCTGTAGTGGATGTATGGAGCTGTTCACACTTGTCCGACACGATTTGAAAACGGATCCGACATTTTTTGTCGGATGGCTCGCCTACGCAGCGCGTCCGTTTTCAAATCGTGTCGGAACACGCTCGCTCATAGTGTTGTATGGAGCTGTTCACACTTGTCGTCCAGTCGTTCTGGCAGAGTCCCCGCCAAACCCCGACCCCTCCCCACCCGCTCCCTGTCGCAAGGAAGCAGGCACGCTGCGTGCTTGTATTTGGTTATTTTGTTAAGTAAATAAATCAAAACTACAATAATGGATAAGGAAATATATGCCGAAAATTTAATACCACTGGTCGAAGAAAGAGTATGGTAATATTTTATCTTTAACTAAATAAAAACAAAACACTTGGTGTACACAACTTTTGTACATCAAAATTTTTATTTTTATTTTTTTAAGTTTACTTTTTTAAAATTTTAAAGTTTTAATGAGATGCACGGAAGAGCGTATTAGTTTAATAAACACATAATAAAAAATATTTGAGTTGTTATTGTTTTCTTACTTTAAAATATCGATAGCCTTTCTTCAGGACAAATGCACTTTCTCAAATTTGTATTTTTATATGTTAAGCTCTCTGAAACTCATTCCAGTAGATGGTTAAAGGAAGTGATAGACATTCTCTTAAGCCATTAAGCGCCCTTGAGGTGATTTTTCATTGTGAAAACGGCGCTATATAAATAATCCAATCATTATTATTCTAAAATAATTAAAGAACTTTAGTTCATCACTTCTCAACTCACCAATTAACACTTGGAAAATTCCTACAGAAAATCATTCGGCTATGATTGGGTGTACCCAAAATTTTCTTTTCACTTTTTTCCTTCTTTTTAATAAGTACAACATGACAACAAGAGCTTCATCGTCGTCCATTGCGCACCATTACTGAAGAATGAGCAAATAACATGTTTTTGTTGAATCGACAATTATTTTTTTTCGTAGATTATGGTCCGTTTTTAAAACGGATCCGTTTTTAAAACGGTAGTGTGAACAGGGCCATTGGCCATACGTTTTTAAAACGGGACCCGCCTCCGATTTGAAAACGGAAGTGGGAACGGGCCCTAAGTCGTCTATCACAACGACACAAGCAACATTTTCCTCTCAGGGCCCGTTCCCACTTCCGTTTTCAAATCGGAGGCGGGTCCCGTTTTAAAAACGGATGCCCTAGTGGCTGTAGTGGATGTATGGAGCTGTTCACACTTGTCCGACACGATTTGAAAACGGATCCGACATTTTTTGTCGGATGGCTCGCCTACGCAGCGCGTCCGTTTTCAAATCGTGTCGGAACACGCTCGCTCATAGTGTTGTATGGAGCTGTTCACACTTGTCGTCCAGTCGTTCCGGCAGAGTCCCCGCCAAACTCCGACCCCTCCCCGCCCGCTCCCTGTCGCAAGGAAGCAGGCACGCTGCGTGCTTGTATTTGGTTATTTTGTTAAGTAAATATATCAAAACTACAATAATGTTACTGTTAATTTATTGAAAACCTCTTCAAATTATTCGTTTTACTCTTAAAATTGGGACTGTGGATCTATAGCTAATGAATTGAAAGAGTTCATGACAAAGTATCGGTTAGAAGCGGATGTTTTATGAGGACGGCGGAACACGTGTTCATACAAATACTGATATTGATATTATACTGTAGCATTCCATCATGATACCTGTTACGAAAAAAAACCCTTGTTCTCGATACATTCTGAATTACTAATATTTTATCAGGAAGTTTGCATGCTGTCACTTTTTTAACATGATCAAGAATCAAGAGTGTAGCAAATATGATTTAAGATTTTCACGGCCAAAAGTATTTTTGTTATTTGTTTTTGGGGTGTTATGCCGTGTTGCGCTAACTCCTTCTTTAGCCAACGTTAAATAACACATCTGCCCTGATGATGGACACTGCAATGCTGTCCGAAACGTTGGCTAAAGAAGGAGTTAGCGCAACACGGCATAACACCCCAAAAACAAATAACAAAATAAAAGAGTGTAGCATTTTCGTATTGTACTGCAGTAATTGTAAAAATTTAAAAAATAATTTTACTGGTCATTGGCCGAGTTGGAATCGCGTCTGGATCTCACCCATGCGTCGTGAGTTCAATTCCTCAGCCGGCTAAGGGCCCGTTCCCACTTCCGTTTTCAAATCGGAGGCGGGTCCCGTTTTAAAAACGGATGCCCTAGTGGCTGTAGTGGATGTATGGAGCTGTTCACACTTGTCCGACACGATTTGAAAAAGGATCCGACATTTTTTGTCGGATGGCTCGCCTACGCAGCGCGTCCGTTTTCAAATCGTGCCGGAACACGCTCGCTCATAGTGTTGTATGGAGCTGTTCACACTTGTCGTCCAGTCGTTCCGGCAGAGTCCCCGCCAAACTCCGACCCCTCCCCGCCCGCTCCCTGTCGCAAGGAAGCAGGCACGCTGCGTGCTTGTATTTGGTTATTTTGTTAAGTAAATAAATCAAAACTACAATAATGGATAAGGAAATATATGCCGAAAATTTAATACCACTGGTCGAAGAAAGAGTATGGTAATATTTTATCTTTAACTAAATAAAAACAAAACACTTGGTGTACACAACTTTTGTACATCAAAATTTTTATTTTTATTTTTTTAAGTTTACTTTTTTAAAATTTTAAAGTTTTAATGAGATGCACGGAAGAGCGTATTAGTTTAATAAACACATAATAAAAAATATTTGAGTGTTTATTGTTTTCTTACTTTAAAATATCGATAGCCTTTCTTCGGGACAAATGCACTCTCTCAATTTTGTATTTTGATATGTTAAGCTCTCTGAAACGCATTCCAGTAGATGGTTAAAGGAAGTGATAGACATTCTCTTAAGCCATTAAGCGCCCTTGAGGTGATTTTCTCACGGTGAAAACGGCGCTATATAAATAATCCAATCATTATTATTCTAAAATAATTAAAGAACTTTAGTTCATCACTTCTCAACTCACCAATTAACACTTTGAAAATTCCTACAGAAAATCATTCGGCTATGATTGGGTGTACCCAAAATTTTCAGTTCACTTTTTTCCTTCTTTTTAATAAGTACCACATGACAACAAGAGCTTCATCGTCGTCCATTGCGCACCATTACTGAAGAATGAGCAAATAACATGTTTTGGTTGAATCGACAATTATCTTTTTTCGTAGAGTATGGTCCGTTTTTAAAACGGAAGTGTGAACAGGGCCATTGGTCATCCGTTTTTAAAACGGGACCCGCCTCCGATTTGAAAACGGAAGTGGGAACGGGCCCTTACTGTGGGGGTGGTGGGAGATTTTCTAATTATCGTCAGGTTATTCGTAAACCAGTAATGACTTTTATTAAATAAAATAACATTAAAATAATGAGTTGATCATAGATTCATAAGTTTGAATCGATTGAGGTTTCCAATGCAAAATGTACGTAATTTTAAAGCAAAAAAAATTGTGCCGTTTATGAAACTGTTCGCTTAATCAAAACGGATTTTCGAGGACACAAATGGAAGGTTAATTCCAAATTTTTTTCAATAAGATTTCAAATGGTCTGTTTTATACTTGACAACCTCCGAGAACTCTCTTTTAATAACCACGCCGATTTTTTTTAATTAATCTGACTTTAGAAAATTAACGAACTTAAAGAACTTGAGAACCAACTATAAACACTGCAGAAATGCACATAAAATATGGTAATTGAATATCAACTTTGAATATGTATTTAAATTAATCATTAAAGAAGAAGATAGTACTATCAAATCTAAACGAAACATGAAACAGAATAAGACACAGAAAATAAAAAGGGTAACGGTTGCAACTGATAAAGTCAGTATCAATATTTGTATTTATATGAACACAAGTTCCGCCGTCCTCACAAAACATTAGCTTTTGATACCTTGTTAGGAACTCTTTTAATATATTCGATATATGCCCGCAGTCCCATTTGACTGATACCTTGTTAGGAACTCTTTTAATATATTCGATATATGCCCGCAGTCCCATTTGACTGATACCTTGTTAGGAACTCTTTTAATATATTCGATATATGCCCGCAGTCCCATTTGACTGATACCTTGTTAGGAACTCTTTTAATATATTCGATATATGCCCGCAGTCCCATTTGACTGATACCTTGTTAGGAACTCTTTTAATATATTCGATATATGCCCGCAGTCCCATTTGACTGATACCTTGTTAGGAACTCTTTTAATATATTCGATATATGCCCGCAGTCCCATTTGACTGATACCTTGTTAGGAACTCTTTTAATATATTCGATATATGCCCGCAGTCCCATTTTGACTGATACCTTGTTAGGAACTCTTTTAATATATTCGATATATGCCCGCAGTCCCATTTGACTGATACCTTGTTAGGAACTCTTTTAATATATTCGATATATGCCCGCAGTCCCATTTGACTGATACCTTGTTAGGAACTCTTTTAATATATTCGATATATGCCCGCAGTCCCATTTTGACTGATACCTTGTTAGGAACTCTTTCAATATATTCGATATATGCCCGCAGTCCCATTTTGACTGATACCTTGTTAGGAACTCTTTTAATATATTCGATATATGCCCGCAGTCCCATTTGACTGATACCTTGTTAGGAACTCTTTTAATATATTCGATATATGCCCGCAGTCTCATTTTGACTGATACCTTGTTAGGAACTCTTTCAATATATTCGATATATGCCCGCAGTCCCATTTGACTGATACCTTGTTAGGAACTCTTTTAATATATTCGATATATGCCCGCAGTCCCATTTGACTGATACCTTGTTAGGAACTCTTTTAATATATTCGATATATGCCCGCAGTCCCATTTGACTGATACCTTGTTAGGAACTCTTTTAATATATTCGATATATGCCCGCAGTCCCATTTGACTGATACCTTGTTAGGAACTCTTTTAATATATTCGATATATGCCCGCAGTCCCATTTGACTGATACCTTGTTAGGAACTCTTTTAATATATTCGATATATGCCCGCAGTCCCATTTGACTGATACCTTGTTAGGAACTCTTTTAATATATTCGATATATGCCCGCAGTCCCATTTTGACTGATACCTTGTTAGGAACTCTTTTAATATATTCGATATATGCCCGCAGTCCCATTTGACTGATACCTTGTTAGGAACTCTTTTAATATATTCGATATATGCCCGCAGTCCCATTTTGACTGATACCTTGTTAGGAACTCTTTCAATATATTCGATATATGCCCGCAGTCCCATTTGACCAGATTTCTAATAAATTAACAGTATTTAAGTTTTCTCCGTGTGGGAAACGAACCCAGAAACTCTATTTTACCAGAACAACTCCTCTATCCACTAATATTTCAAACTCAGAATTAACAATATAATCTTCACCTAATTTTCCTATATTTTAGGCTGCTATCTTTTTTAATGATCTCAAAGTTCTAACGAATTATGTGTTATAGCCAGCAATATATTTCATTAATAAAAACAGTTATAAATTAATTCCGATAAATTTATAACTGTATTTAAAATATTTAACACGCTGTAAATACATTTATCGACCCCATGTAACACCATATTTAATATTATTTGCAATATTACAACACTTTAAGGTTTAATTTTCCTCCCTTAGTTATGAACAGTTAACATGATTTAGATACCTGGTTAGGGGATGTAATTCTGTAGGCAGTTGAAGTAGATGAAAATAGGGTGAGGAGATTAGTTTAAAAATAATAATAGCTACACAACTCTCAGGTTCAATATTTTACGATTTCTACTGTTCGATTTATAAGCTGAAGACAGCCAACGCATTTTTTTGATTGGTAAAATTTATTCCTATTTGGAATTCATAGTTTTATAATATGAAATCAAAGGGTCTAGACCAGGGGTGTCCAATCCAAATCGTTGGGTGGGCCAAAATACATATACAGGATTTTCCAATAAGAGGTGTTATTTTGAATATTAATTAAGGAATCAATAATTTTTTTATAGCCGGAATTGGATGGTATTGATCTGAACAAGGTTTACTTTTAACAAGACGGCGCTACGTGCCACACAAGCAACGAAACTATTTATCTTTTACGCATAAGTTTCCGGACCGTGTTATCTTTCGAAGAGGTGATTACAATTGGCCACCGAGATCTTGTGATTTCACACCTTGCGATTTCTTCCATTGGGGCCACGTGAAAGAGAAGGTCTACGCCAACAGCCCAGCGTCGATTCAAGGCTATCAAGGACATAAGGCAGCCACTTTGCGATTTGGTTATGGAAAATTTAATGAAAAGGATATGGTCCTGTAGGCGTGGTCGTGGTAGTCATTCGACTAATGTTATTTTTTTATTATTAACGGCATACCTTTTTCTTTATAATGAAATAAACATTTAATCATTTATATTAAAAAATTTGCATTTTTCTTTGAATATCAAAATAACACCTCTTATTGGAAAACCCTATATATAAAAATCAGTCCATTTTTTAGATATGTGTTATAAAAATGGACTGATTTTGTTGATAATTTTAAGAATCAGCAAAAACTCTGAAACTGTGAGCTCTGGTATAACAAAAATGCACATAATCATAGCAACTCTTTTCAGTTGACATCTTTATTACAATAGCTTTGAAATTTTAAATAAAATCAGAAACAGAACAAGATATGTTTCACATCTTCCTACCGCATTTCGGACGAAACCAAATAGTAAAGTTGGCATAACACAAAATGATAGCAAAAATGAACAAAGTGGCCAACAATAAATTCTCCCCAAATTACTATCATAAAAATCCTGATCAATTTGAATTATTACTATCAATTTCGAGTCAATAGCGTAATGAATGTGAAAGGGAAACGGGACATTAGCTCGCTAAACATGTTCCCCCATGTCGCCCCGTGTCATCCCTTGTAACGGTGGGGTGCAAACTAGCCCCGTGTTTCGGTACAAAGTGCCCCGACACAATGGATCCCGCGCCACCCTATTTAGCCCGGCACATCTGCACACTTATCACAAGTTGACACTCGTGATAACTGTGTGTTGTGCCTGATCTTGGACTTAATGTGTTTACACTCATTTCTAGGAGAATATGACCTCGACCAGAATTAATATTCACTTTTCATCATGTGATAGGTAGGTAGGTACCGCACCAAAGTGGAAACTACTCGAAGGTGGTGCATTAATTGCCAAAGTCAGGAATTTTATGTGATTGAAGTAAGTAGAGAGGGGATACAGAAAAAAGTAAATATTGCAGATTTATTAAAAATCTCTTCAAATTAAAAATCCGGTCTGAAACGGAATAGCAAGTTGTTTCCTGATAAATTCTTAATAAAATCCTAATTTTCCGAAACAAAGTTTAATGCACCTGCATTTGCTTTCATAATATACAGGGTATCTGGGGGTAAAGTGCTCTAACTTCAGGGGGGTGATTCTACATTATTTTAGAAGTTTTCGAAATTCGAACGTTTTAAGGTTGTTTTTAGTTATAAGGTTTGATTTGTTTGTACGGGAAAAAAAAAATTCTATTATGGAAAAGTCTCTCTTTGGCATGGGAAAAAAAGTGAGTTTTTTTTGTACTTTTCCATCATGTACCAGCTAAACCTGTTAGCAAACTTTAATAAAATTGTAAGTGGAAACCTTTCAATTCAATTGTAAAGAGCCTGTAATCCCATTTTTCACAGGATTACGAATAATTTTTGAATCTCAACAAATTAGCAATGCTCATTTTCAGAAGACGGGGAATATAAAATATGAAATCTACCTACCTGGCCACAACTCCAACATTAGCCATATGCTATTATAATACATTTAAAATGTAGGTAATGTGTATAAAATTACTATAGTACTATGGCAGAACCAGTTTGGGAAAAGTTGAGAGGCTAAAAATAGGGGAAAGAGATAGTATTGGAAAGTTCAGAAGTAGGTCCCTTATTTATTTATTATTAAAAAACCTCAAACAAATAATAATAAAAATACGATGACATAGTAAAACTAATAATTATATAACAACAAACAAACAAAAATTGACATCTCCGTTCCATTATTGGTGCGGTCCATTTATTGGTGGTTGACGGATTTGGGTGCCTCTTTATTGGTAGGCAAATCCAGAAATGTCATGTTGGATAACAGCAGACTCCAAGAAGTCCAGCCCTCTTCGTATATTTCCATATGTTTATATTCTTGTAGCCTTCCCGTTCTCAACTATCAACTAATTTAATGATATAACATTTTAACCAACGTTTTGACCATTTTTGTCAGCAGGGCCAAAAACGAAACGTTTAAAATTACCTTGAAATAAAGATCCGAATATCTTGTTACTTTTCATCATTCCTCTTCATTCTCCTACTATTTTTATAATGCAGAAAAGTAAATATTTAGACCATGCCTAGTTTTGAATTTCTAATGTACCTACGTTAATAAAAAAAATATGTCTTAAATCTTAGTCTGGATTCATTTTATGCTGTCGCATCATTAGGCATATAAAAATCATTCGAATAAATTTAAAAAAAAACAGCATTAATTTTTCCCGAAATATTTAATTCATTCATTCCAATCTCAAAAAGCCTACAATTTTAATTATCAAGTTTTACTACAAAAATCTTTACCTACAAATTTTAATTATGTGCAAATACCTTAGACAAAATACACATAAATTCAAACACAAATTTGCACCCCATAAAAAAGCCGAATTTACACAGTAAAAAACGGTGCAGTGTATTTTTTTGACAGCTTCAAAGTCTTAATAGCGCTCGACTCTGTTCCCTTTCATGCCAATCCTATAAAGGCCATATAAAATGGATTAAAATGATCTCGTTACATTGTTTGCCTGTTAAAAATACCCCACGGTAGGTTGGGGTTAGTCGATCCTTGGGGGAAGTTGCATTCAAGTGGTATTTACTCTAGGAAATAGTATTAAGCTCCCCGACTTGATATGTCCTTTGTCCTTTGTAATGTAATGATATCTGATAGTTTAATTGAGTTACCACTGATTTTTATCGTTGGCCCTTTGAAGGTAAATTAGTGAAAATTTGTTTCGTGGTTAACACATCTGTGCATTATTAGATGTTATTTTACAATTTATAAATTATTTTTTGTTGTTGAGATAATTTTGTAAGGAGAAGATAGAATATTAAATCGATCATTTAAACATAATTATTATTTATGACCTTCTCGTGAAAAATCGAATGACAATTTGTCATTGGTCAAAAGGGCGAGTATTTATCTTTAGGTATTATTTTCTCTTAGAAACTCCATAAGAGTTCCAACTGCAGTGGAATAACGAGATGCGATTGTTTTTTACGAAGTTAATGAAACGGAAGAGAAATTTTTGAAAAGTGCGTTGCCTATCAGATCTTGTTACCAAACATGGTTAAAGTTGGTATGTCAATTCTGTTTTATTTGCAACCGTATTTATCGCCATGTTCTTTCTACCACGGCATAGCATGACAAGAAAAATGGTGCTATTGAATTAAATTTCTAAAACAGAAGAGAATATCTGTTACCTATTTTCAACCTTAAAAAAAGCATACCTATTTTCCCAATTATTCTATTAATTTGAAAAAATGACATGTATATAAATCACATAATGCGGGACATCAGATTCAATCTTTTCGCATCATATTATGACCTACGCGGATAAAAATGAGTATTTCTGATTTTAAAATCCGGTTTAAAACGGAATTGTAGTCCGTTTTTGTTAAATTTTTAGTACATTCCTAATATATTAGAACACGTGTTCATGCACCTACATTTGCCCTGATACAATAATGAAATGCAATAGTATAATGATTTTTATGAAGACATGTTCCGGTGTCGCGATAATTCGTTCCTTTTTTACTAAATGTTTAACAAGAAACCTATCAATTCATTCGTTAAGGGCCTGCAGTCCTGTTTTTACCAGGATTACCAGTAATTTTATAATATTCTCAATTAATTAGCAATAATTAACATCAGGAAGTTTTCTCTGTGTAGTATTGAAAATAATCAAATTATAGTTTTTAATTAATTATAGAATTTTTTACTATCAGTATGTTATTACGGTATATTACACAAATAAATAAGTCCAAATGTTTCATTAAAGCAAAATCAAAGTCGACAGAAAAAATGGTAAATATTGTAACTATTTAATCTGCGAAGACAAAGCGTATCAGCTATGCATCGTACCATAAATTTACCTACTCGTAAATATTCGCAGAAATACATACTATATAGTAGTAGCCCGCACCATCTGATAATATCCCCATAAAGTGAAAGTCCCCCATACAAAATAGCTTACCTATAGTTATACCGCGCGAGATAGCACGAGCTTCTTGGGGAGGGGTTGGGGAGATTTCACAGGGTTGGAATGGCATTTAAATTAAAATTTAATATTAAAATAATTTAACAAGGAATCACTTCCGCACTGGTGTTGAATGGGCTTAAGGATACAACATTGATGGGACCAAAGCATCAGCAAAGGGTACATTAACCTCTGCCATAGGTCACGCCAAGTGGTTCGCTACGTTTGGTGACTTAGCAGGGATACCCGGGTTTGTGGGGTGAAATTTGTCCATGTTTTGTTGGCGGGTGCGTCTGCCCGCCAGCTGCGTTGCGGGCTGGATTGGGAGAGGCCAATTGGGGAAGACCCTTTGATCTCTCCAGCCGGACTCGTGAGGGATTCGTTCGTAACTCCTGAATGCAATACCTTTTTGTTTCCCAGAACTTTATCTCTTTCCTTTCATTAAAAAGAGTTTCCACACAGCATCACTAAAGATGACACAGGTCAAGAGGGAGTATATTTTATTTGTGTGGAGTTAATGTAAAAAAAATTAACCAAGTAATTACAGACACAATGATGTAAGCTAATTTCGCGACGCCATTCGTGTGCTTTCGCTCCATCCAGATTGCTTGGTTTAGAAATAATATTTAAGGGTTCTTTTCCGGCCCTGTCATGGGCGTCCCCATATCCCGTCTTGCGGGGCCCGGCGCGCGCATTTGGGCGGCAGTAATGCCACTCCCCCAATGGGTGGCACCGCCAGTGGCGTACCCACCACCCACTGCCCCCTGGCGGGCTGAAAGGGGGCGGGCGGGGGGCATCTTCTTGACAGATTTCGCCGTGATTCCAGCCGTCCTGTATAGTAGAGAGTGTATGAATATTTTTATTTTTAGATAGTGGGAAATGTTGTTTGGGTTTGGAGAGGTTTAAATATAAATCCGATACAGTCATAGGCGCGGTTTGATAATAATAATAATAACTGTGATAAAGTGTATTCAAATACGTATCTATGTCTTTATTGTTTTTTTGCTCAACCTTCTTTAAATAACTATATCGTTTATTTTATTATAATTTATCCTATTCTTTTAGGATATTATGTATATATTCCTAATACATTTGTTTATTATTTAAAATAGGTGTGCGAGTACACGGAGAAAACGTACTGATGTAAAATATTACTAATATATTGAAAATCTTGTCAAATTATTCACATTTCTGTTAAAAACGGGACTGCAGGCCTTTAACGAATGAATTGACAGATCTAGTAACAAAGTACCACTAAAACGCTAATATTTTATGAGGACGGCGGAACACTTGTTCATAAAAATATTAAAAACACTGTCATTACATTTAACAGCAAAAGATCAACTGTTCCGATATATTCTAAATAGACCAATATTTTATCAGGAAATGGCTAGCCATCACGTTTTTAAAAGTATTTCTCATAACTCATTTTTCTCCGTGTACAATCAAATAAAAAACATAAGCCACTAGGGCAATCCCGTGTCGTGATGAGTAGCTTTACAAATTACGTATCAACAACCATTTATTTACTTATTCTCAGTACAATTACCATTAAATACACCCAATAAATCTTTTTCTTAAATCGTTGTAAGATTTGTCGCCGAGGGTAGTAACCACTCGACTATGAAAGCCGTCAAACAAAAACCATTTTTAAAAAGTCGTAAAGCTGGTTCCATATTTTTCAGTTGTTCATTATCAACAAAATATTGTTGAACTCGAGCAAAGCCGGGAAATTAAAGGGTCACTATAGCGAAGCTATTTATATAATTATATTATGTAAACAAATTCAAAGACAGATAAACACAGAGAGGTTGCATCTGATATTAACTAGAACAACATAATACTATTCCGCGTAGAAGCTATGTAGATACCGGATAAGTAATATGAAAGCAGGAATTTCTTTGTGTAGGCTCTTTAGGTAAAGGCTCTAGTAGTAATAAAGACTCCCTTTATATCTTGCACAGGCTTCAAAGGGCAGATATATCCGTACAAGCCATGTATACACTCGTGTTGTGATTAGACATAGCAAGCAAGTAGCTAGATACTAGATTCTTGCTAGTTGTATTACCCAAAGATATTAGAAGAACGAGATGTGCTATGAGCAGTTCATACTGTGCGGAATTGTTTTGCCCAGTGTCGCCGGTTTTGTTCACCAATACTACTGCACACCTTCGCTTACGCTAAGGTATCCGCACTAATACATAGAACAGATTTCTGTGCGTACACGTCCCGATAGTATTCAAAGTACCCTAATTAGGTAGTACTCCGCCTACGGTCCGGCGGCCAACATAGCATAATATCTCGTTCTTCTAATATCTTTGGTATTACCTATAACTAATAAGTTGATATCCGCAAACTATTTCAGTCAATATTATGGTTTTACCAGTGAAGAGAGGATACATCGTTAGAAATGCCTTGCGGGCTTTCACGAAGAAATGTCAAATTATCCTAACTTCTTGTGAAATTGATCAAAATTTGTCAAATATCGAAATTTTCTCTTACAGAAAATAATTATTTTTTGCAATTCAATCTCTTTGTTGAAAAAAAGGAACAGAGGTCATTCAGGGACAGATTTACCGATGACCTAAAGAAAGCTGCCGTTTTTAATGGAATTTAAACTAAAACCACTTTTGAGGTGTTTTCAAATTGAATTTAAATGTTCTTCCTTTTGATTTATATGTGATTCTTTGGATTGTTTCATTTAATTTTCGTAACCCTTAAGGCTTCTGTCATATTGACTGTTTCATTTCTTATATATGCTGTCAGAAAGTTGGAGAATTGGTGTGTATTTCCGCATGTCAGTAAAATGAAAATAAATGGAATATTTCTGAACGTCTTCAAAACTAATAACTGTTTTTGAAAGAATAAAAAAGTTTTAAAAATGGCTCACCTTATGTTTTTTTTTAATTTTAAACACTGAACTAAATATACTGATAACAAAAAACACATATTTTATTCCATAAATGTATTATAAAAATTTACTGTCCCCTCACTTTTTTGTCATTTCATGTAAAAATAATTAATTAAAAATTTACAAATTTTCATTAATTTTTTCTCTAATAGCGGTCTGAATCTTTGATTTCACAGAGGGTGTACATTTTAATTATTCTATCGTTTACTTCTATATTTAAATGTAAAACTTGATATTTTTTTCTTTCAATTCTGTTTAGTTCATTTTTCTAACTATGACGATAAATCACGACAATTTTTATGAGACAACGTGAGCTGTTTCGAAAAGTGAACAAATTGACTCTACGGATAATAGCTGCTTGATTCAAAACATAACAATAGCCTGAGAAGATTAAACGATTATGTCAATAGATTTCCCACAAGTGTTAGATGGAAAAAGATATAAACCAACATTTTTTGCATGAAATTCCAATTCAATCATACAGAATCTATCAGACCAACTTAAACCGGTTAGCGATGCAATCCATCTTCCGGCTGATTCGTGTTATTGAAGTAAGTGTGGAAAGGATCAGAGAAAAAATAGTGCAGGTAAATGTGTAACAGGACATAAAGATCTAGATACCAAACACAGCCAAAGCCATTTAAAGGAAAGTTTCTTTTCTGAATGGTTATATTTCATTAAGAGAGTATTTTCCACTATGAAATAGGTACCAAAATGTTTTATAAATTGAAATTTATTTTGTGAGAAAACTGGATTTACCTATGCAAAGATCCAAACCCCTAATTTTTGAGTTCAAAATCAAGGGGCTTACTATTCCATCACAATTGTTAAGTTTTATATAAATTTTTTATTTTCAAATATTCGCCAGCAAGCGAAATGAAACATTATAATGTATGTGTGCTTATAATTCCTTGCAAAATACAGAATTTTTTTTATGTGAATACTGCAAAAGAGTCATAAATGCTCCCAACCTTAAAGAGCTAGTGAGACTATAACATCCCCAATTGGGATATGTTGTGAGGCTAAAGGTAGTGTTGAGGAGAAGGAGATACAGAAGAGGATGGTGGGAAATACCTGGCTACTCAATTAACGGCGTTTTCAATTAACGTTTCAATTCTGAATGGTGGTCTTACACCAGGGCGATACTGATAATATGAGTACCAAACCCTGCTAAACCCAGTTCAAAGGTCCGAAAACAGGAGTCTTTGAATTTTAGTTAATTTTCTACAGCACGGCCTGTATTAATAAAGGCGTCGATGGAAGAATGCGGTGTTCCGATTAAGGCGATGCACTACGTCGTGTAATATTGTAAATTGAGCCGCTATCAATAACAACCCTTACGTAGATGGCGATAAGGTTTACATTCCCGCTTAACACCATCCGCCTGTTTTGATTTAAGCAAGAAAAAAACATTGCCAAAAAGTGCCTTTTATTTTATTTTGTGGGATAAATATTTAATTTTTTTTCGATCATTTTATAAATAACTTAATTTTCCACATTATACAATAAAATCATAATCGAAAATGGATTCGTAAGTAGGAGATTTTGAACTTTAAAGCAGTTTTCATAGGCTATATACATTATTTTTTTCTGGGCTTATAAAAAAACTTATCTAAAAAATACTCGATTATTTCATAAACCAAGATGTATTCTACTCGCAGTATTTAATTAATGCATCTGAAACATTTCTAGGCGACCAAATTTTCAAACCAAAAACACATGATTATGCATTACTACGTATGGCATCGCCTTAACAAACAAATTTTCCTGTATATTTTGGTAATCGTTTTGTGTTTTTGTTTTTCTTTTAAGGTTATTTTCATAATCTCTGTTTTAATGTGTATTTATCTTTAAATTAACCATTTGTCGTTCATTAGTAGTGATTACAATTCGTCAAGAGATACAGATTGATTACTTGGAACGCAATGATTGTCAAATAAGCGCACTCAATTAGAATAGATTAAAAGTAATCACAGTAAATAACTTCAGTAGTTAATCCTGAACACATAATTTAAACCAGAGTGGTTAATTGCTCTCAGTGTAATGAACACAATTAGAGGAAAGCATTACATAAATTAGATAAATATTGTAAGCAAAATGACTGAATGCAGTGGTGCTAAATGGGTGTTTGTTTTATCACTAAAAAAGATAGTTTCAGATTTTGATTTGGTTTTTAAAGAAGCTAGGTATTAACAATATCAAGAAAGACGATTTCTGAAAGGGTGATGTCCAATATGATTTTATAACAATGTGTAGCTGAAAAAAATCCACTATATGTTTGTGTATTTTGGAAGTATTATGGAAATACTCTCAGTGTACCATGAAAATAAGAATCAAGAGAATAAAGTAGAAAATAACAGTAAGTTTGTTAGAATAGTAAAAAAATCTTAAATTGTGAATCTATCTACGAGTATCTTGCGTAATAAAATTTGTTCAGCTTTTTCTCTCTGAAATTCGTGGGTCAAAACAATTTATTTTACTTCACAGCGGAGTTACAGGAGGTTTGAAATATATTTTTTTCTTGTTATATGTATGACTGTCAAAAATAATACAACACTCCGATACTTTAAAAATAGTGTCTCGAGATACGCCAAATAGAAAAACTAATGAATTATATTTTTCGTTTGAGTAGTGCTATATAGTATCAGTTCAGTATAATATTACTTACCTTCTATTTAACCCATAGAATGCTGGCGAATCCGTAGTGGGTTTGCTAAGAACTCACCGCACTTCCCTCGATTTTTCGGTATTTTAAACCTGAAAAATGCTCCTATCACATTAAGATAAATTTTATTCGCTTGGCAAGGAATTAATGTACATTAATATAATTTTAACTTGTCGTTTCGTCATTTGCATACATTGTTTTTTTATGTATGCAAAAGCGCGCCGCAAATTCCATATCAGATGAAATAACTGTCCATTTTTAAAAGTCACAGTATTTCATTTTTTATTACAGACAAGCCTCATATGTCTAATTTGTATTGCGATAAACGCTTATTTAGTTGGAAAATATCATAAAACAGAATATTTTCAATCTTTATTATACATACTGCCGCCCCGCGAATCATTTATTGAATAACCAACACCCCTACCATAGGTCACCCCAAGTGGTTTGCTACGTTTGGTGACTTATCCGGGGTGCCAGGGTTCATAGGGTAAGGTTTGTATAGGTCTTTGGAAAACGCATCCGTTTGTCCACCTACTGCGTGGCGGGTTGGATTAGGAGAGACTGGTTAAGGGTGACCTTTTGGCCTCTCCAGCCGGACTCTCTCCACCCATCGCACAAATAGATACATCGCAGATTCATACTGTCTGTCAGATTCCTACCCACCCCTCATACCATTTTTCTTCCCAGAACTTTCTATCCTTCATTGTCCTGAAAATACCCTCCGCACAGCATCCCCATTACGTGGAGTTAATATAAGAAATAAAAATTTGGAGGATTGTAATTATCGCCAATTTTAATAGGTTGTTGGCTGAATGATTCTGTGGTTCTCCAATCCGCAAAATCCAAGGTTGAGTGATTACTGTCGGTGTGTATAAATGAGAATTCGAATATTTTCAATTTAGTTTTTATTTTAACAAAACTCGCGTGACAATAATTTTATGAACAAAACAGATCGCGTACATTAGAGGAGATTTAGGGCTAAACCAGCGGCTAGACCACTGGAGAGAGAATGAAATATTTGCCGCGCAGGTTCACAGTGATACCAGTCTCACATGAATGTGGGTAAAAGTAATGTTGTTATTATTTTCGGGAGATGTAAACTCTCTATAATTTTCTCTACAAAAATAAATATATTTATAACATTAGATTTAATTTTCTCTGTATCCATATGTCTCCATCCTGTGAAAAGTACAAAGGATTATCTGGTAAGACGGTACAGTTTGCAAAAACATCGCTAAGAACAAGCAATTTATTTATTACTAAAATAAGGTCGACAGCGAGTGGCAGGTCGCTCGGCAGGTCGCTCGGCAGGTCGCTCGGCATACTAGCTGTCACACTAAGGGTTAATAGATAGGTAGTATGGATATAAATATTTTCTTACACTACATCTGAAATTCGCAAAATATGATGCGAGTGATTGGTCTACATAAAAGAATGGTCGCATGTTGCACACCCTTTGATTGATGTAGCATTAAGCCTTTTTTAAAACATGCGTACCTTTCCACTCGCATTTACAAAATGATCATACACGATCCTTTACAACCTACATTATTCTAATACAACGAGTTCGCTTTGAAGCAATTATCCCGTCGTAATTTATTTCAATAACTCGCTGAAATAATGGCGCGTCGGTAGTTAAATTTAATTTTGTCTCATAATCTTCAAAAGCGACGGCAGGGTTCATTTACATATATGTCGATTATCAGTTATGGGCACCGGAGTTTACCCATGAGCTGTCACCCATTGGTCCAGAAAGGAAGCTTCGGGTGTTGTTCGCATGTTGGGTACCTCTTCACGCGTATTACACCTCCAGTTCAGTCGATAATAGCGACATTTATTATTAACGCCAGTGCGACTTCAAAGCGCGGGCTTTTTAAAACGCCGCGGATATGGCGTAATGTGTAATAAGCGGAGATGGTACTTTGACAGGGCCGCCGCGAGAGGTAGAAGCCAGGGGCAAACGCCCCATCGGCCTCAATACTCACATAAGATTACATTTCTGGAAAATAAAATAATGTATTCAATTTTTTAAATAAACTAAAATAATTTTCTGTTAAAATATGATACATACTACAGGTAGATACTTTATCGCTTGTCTGAATCTCTAAGTAGTATGAAACAAAGTCACTATCCGCGTCTGTTTGTCTGTGTGTTTAATTCTTCTAAACTATGCAACTGAGTTTGGTACGGTTTTCACTATCATTTAGAGATTTTCTGAGAATTTTCATTTATAGAGGTTTCTATACCTTTATGTAAAACATGAATATCATATTTACTGAAAGTATAAAAAATCATGCAACGCCCTGTACACGTCAGCTAGTTATCAGTTTCAAATTTTTAAAAAACTAAAAAAAATAATAATTTGTAAAAACTCCAAAATGGGGATTGTAATATAACATAAAAGAATTAAATTTCGTCTATTTGCATTTAATAAAAATAATAATAATACTTGGATGGTTTGTATAGCGCCGTTTTTTTTTCAAAATATTTCAAGATAATATCATGTTTCATTCTAGTTAAGTTGTTTTACTTTAAGGCTCCGTTATAAGCGATCAAAAAGAAGAAGAAGATTATTGAATATGGTTTGAAAGGGATAGGTAAATATTACTGCAAATAATAGAGGGAGCGCGCTTAAAAAATATTATATTGAATAGGCGTTAGCACTGGAGTGAAAATATTTAATAAAACACGACTTGGAACGAAAACCCATCGACATCTGAGTGTAGCATTTAAGAAACATTGTGAATTTTTCATAGGTACTCATAACATGTCAAACAGAATCAGATATGTTTATTTTAAAATTTGCTATGCGATTTGCTATTGAGGTAATTTCATAGAATTACTTTTTGAACCCGGCATTTGAAAAGAGATTATCTTAACATAACTTATGTTTCAGCATAAAAAAGTGTTAAAGGGAAATATGTGATATGTCGGTAGAAATTCTGAATCCGTGGTCTTAAGTATTCAAAATCAAGGAGATTTTTTTTATATAGTAGTACTAATAGATAAACCCCTCAGACCGGCCGCCCGTGTGCGCCACACGCATAACTCGTACAAGACAGCGCCCCTGACAATATGTAACACACAGAGATGGTACTCCATACATCCCGTCTCCCACCCTCGCGTCAAGTTAAGTACGTGTATTTGCGTCGTATTCATTTATTATAATCCTCGGCTCATCAAACGGTGTAAACGGAGAATCATTCATTCGTAATTAATGTCCCCTCTATGTTCGGAATACCTAAATAGGCTGCGAACAGAAAGTGGAGCGCCTACAGCGCCTCTAGCGGCGGCTCGCAGAACTGCGGGACTGCGGAACGGCAGAGATGGAATCTACCTTATCAGAGGAGATTTATGTTTTATTATATTCTCCTAAGTAACTACCTACATACATATTATTAATACGTTAATGTTTCTAGCTGGGAATGGTGGATTTTAATTATACCTACTACTCTACCAAATGAGAACTTTTGAATATTGTCGCGCAAATCTTCAAGTTTTCTTTTTTTATGGCATCCCCAATTGGGGTATGTTATGTTATGTTATGATAAAGTTACAAACATTTCTGTGCAATTCCCCTAATGCCTGAATGGTCTAAAGCGTCAAGTTACCACCCAGACGCCTATAATGCTGGAAGAAGGAGGAAATTAATAAAATATTACGGTAAGTTATTTGAATGTTTGGCTGAATGAGAGTTCAACCGCTAATAACTTTACTACGACATTATTAGAACTTTTGAACTTCTGCTTCCGCTCCCCCCTTTCTTCATCTACATTCATACATTTTTAAAAATTGAAACTGTTTTCAAATATTTTGGATGAACTCTGAGATACCTAGAATGGCACAATAACCCGCTTGTGGTTGCTTCGTTCCGTTCCCATAATTCGTGATTCGGCTGCGCGGTTTTTTCTCCTGTTTATACGCAGCATAGCGTGATTAATTTGTAGGTTACTATGCTGTGTTTTGCTTCCACTTTATTTAGCCAAACGTTTCGAACAACGTCACAGTGTCCATCACCAGGGTAGATGTAACTCTAATGGTACTTTAACGCTGTCCGTACTGGCCGTGAAAATCTCTCAGTAGATACTTTCAATAATAATTAGCTAATTTTTTTTTTTTTTTTTATATTTACTCCACACAGGAGGCCCTGAAGAAAATAATTTCCCTCAGGGCCTATGTCATCTTTGGGGATGCTGTGTGGAGGGTCTTTTTGTGGAGAGGAAGGAGTGAACATGGGTCTTGAAGAGTCCTATGTTGTAGGAGGGAGGAAACACAGAGGCCGGCAGTTCGTTCCACAGCCGAGCTGTTGAACTTAAGAACGAATCGTAGAAGCGACCCGTTCTCATGTGACAAGTGTCAACTGTGTACAAATGTTGGGCGCGCGTTTGGCGTGTATCCCGACTACGCACCGGTGCCGAAGGGATCAATGACGCTAGTTCCTCAGAGCATCTTCCATTGTAATACCGATAGAACAAGGACAGCATACCTACCTGACGCCTGTGCTCTAAAGATTGCAGTCCGTTTGTTAAGATTGGGGAATCTATCAAACGGACCGCCCGTTTCTGCACAGAGTCAAGGGTTTTTTTCAGGTATTTTGGGGCTCCAGACCAGAGATGGCTGCCAAATTCGACAGTAGGGCGCACTTGCGATTTGTACAGGGTGAGCAGTTGTGTACTATTAAAGTATCTGCGGGCCCTGTACAGTACGCCCAGCTTCTGAGAGGCCAACTTTACTCTGGCTTCGATGGAGCCCCCGTACCTGAGCTGGTCACTTATAGTTACACCAAGCATATCAATGGAAGGCCTGTTCGGAAGATTGCTTCCGTTGAAGGAGACTAGATTATCATTTGGATCCCTTTTAGACGTAATCAGACAGGATTGGGTCTTTGAAACATTAAATTCGACGAGATAAAAATTACGCAATCTAAAATATTAAAAAGTCAATACTATGATGATTTTAAACTTGGTTAAGGCCCTAACAAACGTTTTTTTCTCGTAATATCGTAATATTTTCAAATAATTATTATTATGATTTTTTGTTACTTAGTTTGAATATTATTTTATTGAAGAAGAAGATAATAGGAATCGAATCCAAGATCTCTTGTTTTACCGGGACAGGCGTCTTAAACCACTCGACCATTGGAACCTATTTATTAAACGTCATATTTCAATTTCAGATCAATATCATCTTGCAAGTAATTCTCCCATATTTTTTGAAGCTACCTTTTTCAAATGATTTCAAAGTTTCTAATGAAATTGGTTTGTAGCCTAGATAGTGTCTAGGATAAACATATCCAATTTTTATTTATATGGGATCCCTATTGATTTTTTTAAAGTCTAAATATTAATAAGAATATTATTCAGTTATCTACAAATGAATATTCCTCCGTCATTTCATATCTGAGAGTCCCCTTTCCTGGAACCAAAGCGGGATTATCCCCAAATTGGGGATTATTCCGCTCATGTATTATAATACTGCGCAATGATGGTGTTATAGGGGTGCCGAAAAAGTGTCTATAATTAACTAATATTATTATTATTTACTATGAAAGTTTGCCAATTAACAAAGTTGTGTATCTTAGCTTTCTCACGATAAATTTATTTCCCTGTCTAAGGAGGTTAACTCTGAAACTAGAAACAAGGGATCACATCACGAAGTCAAAAACAATTTATTAGAAACTTGGCTTAAAATGGATATAATAGATTGGGTAATCAGATTTGGATTGCCAGATTTATATTCCCTAATCACTGAATATATAATACACACTATAAATGTCTTCCGTGTATATTTGAATGGAAATCAATATTGCCTCTCACAGAGTACCTTTTGGTTCCAACCCATTTAGCGCGCACTCTTCATGACAACATATATCACCATCCTATTTGAATTTAATAATGATGGTAACATTCAGTTCTGAATATGAAATTTAAACTCAAGAATGATCAGATTTTTGGATCTCTAAACACGCCAACTAAAGAACGCAAAAATGCGATGTCGGTGTTTTTCGCAAGTCAAAAGTCTGACCATTCTTTGCTTAAATTTCATATGCAGAACCATGTTTCATCATGATTGTGAAATTTCCGTTTCGATAAAATTTGATTGTGATATACGATGTCAAACAAGTGTAAGAGAGACAGAGCGCTTGCTAAATGTTTGTTTCCAATTAAATTGACATGGAAGACATTTCTAGTGTGTACTAATTATCTATTCAGTGTTCAGTCAACTATTTTAGACATGTATTAGGAAAATATAATTTATTTTTTTAAATGCGCAGTTGGTTTTGCGTTTCGCCGATTACAAACTATGAGCTGTAAAAAGGGATTTTTGAATGCAATTGGGTCTTGAAAAGGCCTGGATTATATGACGGAGGAAAAACAATGCTTAGAGCAGGCTTAATTAAAATACCTATATAAAAGACTCAGCATGCCTAAATCACGTCTATGCATTACAGATGGCAATCGGTATTTTAACAACGGATTGTCAACTAGACGGACCGTCCTCCCTTGCACAGAATCAAGTAGGTTTATCAAGTATTGTGGGGCTCCAGCCCAGAGGTGGCTTCCAAATTAAATTATTGGGTCTACTTGAGATTTGATATTCTTAGAAACTGGTCACTATTGAAGAATCTGCTAGGCCTATATAAGATGCCCAGTTTCTTGGAAGCCTTGTGCGGCATTTACATTTTTAAATAAAATATAATATTATTCGCCCTTGTTACACGTTCCTTGTACACGAGTATCTAAATCCGGTCCTGGGAATACATACAAACGAGTATAAACCTATTTTTTGTCTTTTATATCATAAAAAAGGTATAAAATACGCACCGCCTCTTTAATCTGGGTACAATATTTAATATCTATACATAACACATACATATTTATACGTCCTTTTTTCGTCTCATGCATTTTATATCTTTTTTATGACTTCTCAGTGTTCCCAGAAGGGCGTAAAGAAAGGGGAATCCCCCTTAAATTTGGCCGTGACAGCTTCAAAATATATCGGGCAAAATAAATAATAACGCACACCTCTTATTTTTCTTCTTTTTTCTTCTTCACACCCCACCTCACGACACCCTTCCCATTCTTTAGACATAAATTTTTTTCCGGTTGTCCACAAATTTAGTTTTTTAACCACAGTTTGAAAAATATATTTTCCTACTTAGTAAAGTAGTATTAATAGTATTAGTATTAGTGTTAGTAGTATATGTATTAGTATTAACAGTATGAGTATAAGTAGTAGTATATATTTTTTTACTTTATGTCATTTATTACATTATGTAAGTGCATTATATAAGCATAATAAATACAAAACAATACAAGAACAACACGTCAACTCACCAGAGATCAAATGGGAAAATAATTCACCGACTCCAGATATTTTCATATCAGAGGGTTAAGTTAGTAGAAGATTAGTAGTAGTATTAGTACAAGTAGTAATAGTATTGTTATTAGTAGTTTAGTAGTAGTAGCATTAGTATAAATAGTAGTAGTAGTATTAGTAGTAATATTGGTAGTAGTAGTAGTAGTAGTAGTAGAAGTAGTAGTAGTAGTAGTAGTTTTTACTTAATTTTCCGACTTTATGTCCGGGTTAAATCTTCCCCACGGGAAAAACTAAACCCTTTCACACACTTTTCCACAAATGATCATCTAGTCAATCCACATTATGCAAGTGCATTATACAAGCATAATAAATACAAAACAATACAAGAACAACACGTCAAATCACCAGAGATCAAATGGGAAAATAATTCACCGACTCCAGATATTTTCATATCAGAGGGTTAAGTTAGTAGAAGATTAGTAGTAGTATTAGTACAAGTAGTAATAGTATTGTTATTAGTAGTTTAGTAGTAGTAGCATTAGTATAAATTTTTCTTTTTTTTTAACTTCCGATTTAGTTGTCCGGGTTAAATCTTCCCCAAAGGAAAAACTTAACCCTTCCACTCACTTTTCCACAAATGATCATCTAGTCAATCAACATTATGTAAGTGCATTATATAAGCAAAATAAATACAAAACAATACAAGAACAACATGTCAACTCACCAGAGATCAAATGGGAAAATAATTCACCGACTCCAGATATTTTCATATCAGAGGGTTCGGCTCGGTAGAACTTCTAACAGTGCCTATAAATCCTACTGATCCCTTAGTATAAATATTTAAAAAATCTTTCGTTATCCTAAATGTATTTAAAATGACTGATTTTTGCATTTTTATATATTATTTTTTTGATAGATCTAAGAAACCTAAATTTTTAATGAGAGAGCTAAGTAGCCAGTAGCCGAAATAACGAATGGTAATATTTTTATAGTCTGAGAATGCCAATTTATTTTTATCTCATTTCCTAAATCTGTGTATTTACTTATTTTTTCATTAACAGTGTTAGTAGTATTAGTACTAGTGTACTATTAGTAGAAGTATTGGTATTAGTAGTATTAGTAGTAGTAATAGTATAAATAATAGTTGTAGTATTTAGTCAAATACAAAAATCAGTCATATTATGAGGAGCGTTAAATCCCAATTTATAAAACAGCGGAGGATTCCGAATTTCTACCGACATATAACATACGTTCATTAAACACTCCCAGGTTTAATGTCTTAAGAATATATACTATGTTATTTTTGAAGATAATCTCTATTCAGACGCAAAAGTAATTAAATAAAATTTCCACGATGGAAAAAAAATCGCTAAGTGCACCGAAAATTATTTTAAAAAATATCTCGTTCTGTTATTTAACATGCTGTAAGTTTGATTACAATCACAGTGTTCCTTTAAATGCTACTTATTTAAAAAAAGTTCTGTCTTTTAAATAAGTCGTTTTTTATTAAATATATTTTTTAAATTATTTAATCATTTTCCATCCGTCACCATAAGTTTTAGACTTCTAGTTGAGAGTCAAATTAAAAAATGCGAAGGTTAATACGTAGACACTCTTTAAGACCTTATTTACTATAGATGTAGTTTGAATTTTTAAATCCTTAAAAGCAAACCGGTTTCGGCACAGCTGTTTTTTCTATTTCTAATTAATTATTATTTAGATTTAAAACATGCAAATTTTTATATGTCGCTTTAAAATAAATCTATGTATTTTGCCGTTTATATCCTTAAACTGCAAAACTCCGACCAGTACAAAAGTATTCTTCTCCAAATTAATCCCCCTCCCAACTCCCAACCCTTATTCTCCTATCGTTTCTTTTATTCCATTGCCGGTCCATTGTCATGTTATCTTAGTCCGGAAGGAAGGAAATAGCACAGAGAGGGATGCTGCGTCCCTCGCAAACCCGTGCGAAAGCCGTGGCGAAGAGAGACAAGGCGATTCTTACCATCGACAAAAATTCAATACGACTGGAGAAAGTTCTTCTTTTTTTTAAATTCTTAAATTTAAATTAAACTCCTTGGTCTATGGTTATGATATTGATTTTTAAATTTATGCGGAAATGGGGCGTTCGATTGTGATTTGACGCCATTTTGCTTCTAGATTTCATTAAAATAAATGCATGTTAAAAACCATTAAAATAATTTTTTTCTAGATCAACACCACAAACCACAACCAAACTTATACTATTATTACTATTGGTAATACTTATTTAACTGATAATACAAAACATTTGACGGCCTCCGTGGTCGAAGGGTAAAGCTCTAGACTAGTCAATTTTATTTGATTATTTTGTGTTATTTCACAATTTACTCATTTAAAAAAATATATGGTTTATTTGTGGCACGTTCCAGAGTGGAAGATACTCTCAGTATCGCCCTGGTGTAAGTCCACCGATCAGAATTGAAACGTTGCTTGAAATGGCTTTAGCCGTGTTTGGTGTCTGATGTCTGTGATCAGATCTGAATAGCCAGGTACTTTCCCCACCTTCCTCTTCACCATCTCGTTCCTCTCCCCAGTACCTTTAGCCTCACACTTACCCCAATCGGGGATGCAATAGTCTCACTGGCTCCAGACGGTTGGGAGCAATTGGAACTCTTATGTGGTATTAAAATTTAAAAAAAAATTATTCTATCCATTTCCACATATTTTTAAATTGATGTTCACTAAAAATGACTAAAGGACTAAATAAATTTTGTGACAATTTTCGATTATGATTAAATATAAGAAAAAAATGTACATATAATAAAAAAAAGATTACAAATCATTGACGAAACCGGGTAGTAAAGTGAAAATTTAACCAGTTTTGGGAATGCATTTGAAAAGCTTTGAATAATTATATAATAATTTTTGTACCCTTAAAAAAAACTAAAAATAAATTTTACAATAGGACATTTTTTAAATAAATAAATTTTACAAGTCCCATTTTCATGACAAGAATATATTAACAGCGTCTTTGAAGGGTTTTTAAACATAAACGCCGCCACCCAAATTATCAAATTATTAACAATATTATTAATAATACATTATTTTCAATGATTTCCGAAAAAATACCGTCGCATAACACTATTTCACTTTCATATTCACGGTTCAAAAAGGAGATACTTTTGGATTCGTAAATAATTCGGATCACGTCGTGGCTTAAGCCTTCGAGTGCCACCTCAGACCACCACCAGACAAACTGGATGAAGTATATCACTATGCTCAATGCTATGCTTTACGTTCTATGCTTTAAGTTCTGTGTTCCATGATCGTCGGATAAATGTTCTTGATAAACTTTACTATCCATTTTAAGATAATGGAGACAAAAGAAAATTTTAGAGTTCTTATTTATTTATTATAGAGTTATTTTTATGTTCTTATTTCAAGAGTTATTTTTAAGTTCTTATTTCAAGAGTTATTTTTAAGTTCTTATTTCAAGAGTTATTATAAAGTTTCTTGTTTCAAGAGTTATTTTAAAGCCTTTATTTCATGTGTTATTTAAAAGTTCTTATTTCAAAAGATATTTTTAAGTTTTTGTTTCAAGAGTTATTTTGAAATTACATTTCTTAACAATGAAACGAAATTTGTCAAAGGTGTGTCGCTATACTTTCTGAAAGGTGAGCTTCTGGAACAACGCAACTATTTTCAGTTTGTAAAGTCCAATGAAAATTCGAAATTTTGACGAAGCGGTCAAAAAATAAGACAGGGTTAAAATATTGGTCGTACCATGTTTTAAAACGATTTGACCAGATTCATATTTGGAATACTGCACAAATATGTCAAGTAGCCGGAACCTTTGGATCTATGGCATCTTCAATTTGGAGGTGAAAAAATGTAATTATTATGACGTAGCACCCCCGATTGGGGTATATTGTACGGCTTTAGTGGGAGTGGAGAGGGGAAAAAATGGGGTGGAGGAAGGTTGGGAATTGCCCACCTGGCTATTCCGGTCTAGTTACTAAACACATATAAAGCCATTTTAAGTAAATTTTCTATTGTGTACGGTGGTGTTTTGCCGGGGTAATACTTAATAATAATATTTTCCACCTCGTTGTAACCGAAAAAATCCCTGAGCAGACAGGACCTGATGGAAATAATGGTCCTCAGAGCCTACTACCTAATTCTTTCAGGAGCACCAATTTCCGTAACCTTTTTTGTAGCTACAGAACTTTGAAAATGTATAATAGCATTAACAATATTATCACTTAAACAAAATACATAAAAATCATTTTTTAGTAACCTATTTATTAAATGTTATCATTTTCAATGTTATCATTGTTGTTTTCATGGAAAAAAACTAGACAGTATATACAATACATATATTGTTTTTATCGGGAACATTGAACATTATACAGTTCGCCCGAAACTCGTTACAGGGTGACAGTTGACAGTCCGCGACACCTATTCAGACTGACACATCCATTAGAGGAGGAGTCAGCAACTGTCACCTGACAGTAGTGACAGTACAGTCTGCAAATAACACCACAGGGTGTTGCCAAATTCACATCATTTGTTGATTTTAATTAAACCGGTGAGATGGAATTCATTAAATGGGACTACATCGAAATTTATTACTTAGTTATGTGGCTTCAACAATATTATTTAATTGAATATTTTACATGCCTTATAATATAATATTAGTATACCCCAACGTATAAGAACAAGCTAATTTAATTGTTTCATTGAAATAAGTGTTTTTATTAAAAATATACACCGTGTTATTCATGAAAAAACATTGCAAAAAATTTATAAGTGCAGTTTTTTTAGTGCCTAAATAAAAAAAAAAGTTATCGAAATATTCTTATTTGTGTAGTTTACAAAGCGTTCGTATAAACACACATTTATAATTATAGTTTCTTCCCGCTCGGTCAGCTGTTCTATTTAAATTTTGTAATGAGACTTTCTAATGACCACTTTCTTATCACTGCATTACTCGCAAAAGTAAAGCAAGGATTACACACAAGACAGTTTTTTTATTATTATATTATTCGTATTAGAATTGCTTCGTTTTGAAAACTTTATTACAATTTTTATCTTAGATTATCATGAACTAATATATCATATCCCCAAACATTCGCGGTATAAGCTTGAAACGCGTGGTGAATATAAATTCCGCAGTGGAAAAATATTGATTCACATAAGATTTACTTGAAGATGCAAAATTTTAGAACGGTCAATTCTGGCGCTGTGAAAGGTTTACAGCATTTTTTGTTAAGGAATTTCTAAGATTTTGAAACAATTTTCAACTTGAAGTATAATTTCTAATGTAATATAATAATTTGTTATGGCCTTTGAAACCTTTAAATTAGTGTTAAAACATAGATTTATTACATGTTATCTCTTTAAAAAAATGTTAGGTAATGAGTTTTTACTTACTTAAAACAAACAACAACAAAAAAATTTTCTTAAATTAAGTAAAAAAAATATATGAAATATAAATTTATAAAAGTGTGAATAACCTGTAAAAAACAGTAAAATAAATAAATACTAAGAAAGGCTTTTGGTAAAAGATCAGATTTTCTGGAAAAACTTCGATATCTTAAAATACATATGTATGTTTTCCTTTAAAGTTCTTATTTTCCGAATAAGTTCTTACTTTCTAAAAGTGTTCAGAGTTTTTGAAAAAAATCTGCTGCGATCAAATATCGGCCACATAGCCTCTTCTCTTTAAAGCCTTTCTTCTGAGTAAATTGTTGCCCGAAAAAAAATTTAAAAACATATAATATTATTATTCTAAAAAATACAGAAAAAAGTGTTTTTGTTCGAACAGATCCTTATTCTGGGAACACCTTGCTGGACGCAAATATTGATTAAAAAAACCCTTCGTATACGAATACAACTCCTAACATGCCATAATAAATTAATAAATTAAAGCTCAAACTGAAATATCTTAACCATAAAAAAGAAAAAACGGCCTCCGTGGTTGTGAGGTAAGGCTCTCGACTAGCGAACTGGAGGTCGCGGGTTCGAATCCCGTTCACAAGTTAATTTTATTTGATTAATTTGTGTTATTTCACAATTTATTCATTAAAAATAATATATGGTATATTTGTGGCACGTTCCAGAGTGGAAGATACTCTCAGTATCGCCCTGGTGTAAGACCACCGTTCAGAATTCAAACGTTGCTAGAAATGGCTTTGACCGTGTTTGGTGACCAGATCTGAATAGCCAGAAACTTTCCCACCTGCTTCTTCTCCATCTCCTTCTCCTCTCCACTATTTCAGCCTCACAACATACCCTCATTGGGGATGCCATAGTCTCACTGGCTCCAGACGGTTGGGAGCAATTGGGACTTGCAGAAATTAAAAAGTTTCTAAGAACTCTCAGTTTCGAAAAATTAATTTAATTGCACGAAATTGTTATTCTGGTGGCCTCGCCTGTCTGGAGTTTGCTATCGTCGGGGCAACTTTACCCTGCAAGCTGCCTGCAAACAACTTTGCAGAATTGCAATTGCACCAGTAACGTAAATTCGTAAGAAAAATTGTAAATAATAGTGACTTCTTTAATAAAAACTAATCTTGATCTCCAGGTAAGTATTGTCAAGATGGAAAATTGGTGAGAAAAAAATTAAGAACCATTTCTTAATTTTTTGCTATTTTAGAAATCAATAATTTCGTCTAAAAGATATGTTCAATAAAGATAATCTAAGCTAAGCCAGAGTTAACCATTTGAGAATTTATTTTTCCATTTCAGATAAACCGTGCTTTTTAGTTAAGAAATTCTGATTATTAAAAATATGTGGGTAGTTTCATGAGGCCATAGCTCACGTATAGAGATTTTTTGCTGCTTTAAACGTGTAGATTGTTGCATTATTGTGAAGTTTTTTAGTACATGGGTATGTGAATATAGGTGTATTTAAAAAGCGCGATATTATTACAGTATCCACCCATCGCAAAACACAGCTCATCTCCAGAGTTGGCCAAACCCGACTATTCCGTTCCAAGTTCAAATCTAGATACCCCTCCCCCTGTGCCCCCCCTCCCCCTTGGTAGAGTGTCACCCCATAGCTCCACACTCCACTCCCTTATCGTCACTTTCCGCCTGAACGCGCTCGTTATGCCACCCCACCCCCACCCACAGCCTCATCACACCCCCTTTCACCACCCACTCCGCCACCCCTCCCCGGGAATCTTTGGGTGGTGTTGAGCCTCCCAAAATGCGACGGATTCTTCCTGATTCCTTGGAGACAAGAGGATGCAGTCGATATCGTAAACGCAGCAAATTGCAAATATTGCGATTATTTTTACAAATTTACGCGATGCTTTTTTTTAACAGCGTTTAATAGTATATTAAAGTATAAGTGGATAAACAGGTCTTTAAAACACGCGCGATTTTTCGAGCACGACGGCGTAGCCGAGTGCTCGAAATAAAGCAAGTGTTTTAAAGACCAGTTATCCACGAATACTTTACGCTATTTTTTTTATTGGTACACTTTGAAAACATAAATATTGATATTATTATTAAAAATTTGGAAATAAGAACTATTAATGAATTCCTGATGTGACATCACAATATCTTGTTGTCATGGAAATGAAAAACACAAACATTAATTTGCAATCTGTCACATAAGATTAATAGTTGGATTTATAGTTAAAAGTTGACATACTTCACATTTTGTTGATTTGTTGATGTTGCCATGGTAACTTTAAAAAACGCGCGTTCCATAAAGTGCGATTTAAACACGCTAGAGCGTACTTTAAATGAGTAAAAAAAGACACCAATAAAAAAAATTAATATATGATATGCTTCGCTTATAAATAGGAATTCCAGTCATTTTTTGATTAATGAAAAAGAAAATAATACTAATATATCTAAACGAAACATGAAACAGAACAAGACACAAAAAATACAAATATAATAGTCTCAATTGGGAATCTATCCAAAGATCTCTGTCTTACCGGGACAATGTCTTCAACCACTCGAGCATTTGGAACTAATTAATTATCTTGCAGCAATTTTTTCCTATTTTTTTAGCAGTTACATTTTTCGAATAATTACAAATTTCCAAAGAATTGGTTTGTAATCTAGATAGTGTCTCAGATTAACTTATCCGATTTTTATTTATATTTACGTTATTTTTTATTTTTCTACTTCTTGTTCTGGAAGGACAAAAATGATGACCAAATATTCCTAACTGTTTTTTTCCAAAGATTGCAAATTCATCCGTTGATACAGTGGAATGTTACAAACTTTAGCCCGTTTTCGCAAAACGGGGTTCAAGAGGTTTTCAGATATCCAAGAGCTCCATACCAAAGGTGGCCGCTAAAACTTTATACATATATATAGGTATACAAGACAGGTTTTTTCCAAATATTTTTCGAAATAAAACAGTAAATATTGATACATTTTCACGCATATGTTCATATGAACTTTAAAACTATTTTAAATCTCTTGAAAAACTGCAAATTCACTTTCTACTTCATATATTTAGTACATTATTCTACTAAAATATGAAGTATCAGGTCGGCGTCGCGTAGTCCGTATAGTCCGTCTTCTTTGGTCCATTCAAAGGTGACCTACATTTTTTCGTATACGAAACAAAAGCGCATCGCTCAACATGAAACAATGGCGGCCATCAGCTGTCACCTGTTTCTTTCCCGCCCAAAAAAAAACGCGTCAGTGCCAGTAAAAAACCATGCTGCCGTTATTTTTTACTCCACGAAACACAATACTTGTTTACTGCGTCAGTTCGTCAGTTGGGAGATTGAATAACTTAGAAAAAGCTGACGATTCGAAGGTGTTAGTCAGATTCTCACGAATAAGTAGGGTAAAAAATGTATTGAATTTCTTTCTAGACATTGTCCGCATGTCGAATTAATTGGGTGGGATTTCGTCTGAAAAATTGTCGTTGAAGTATTAAGTTAATGTTGTAATTTTTTGTAAACCAGGAAAAGCAGTCTGGTAATTTTTTAATACACTAAACTCAACCTAACAAAAAGTTCTTCCTGTTGATAAATAAAAAAATTCTTCACGTAGTAATAGGTATCTACCTTAGGTATGTAAGTTCTTACCTATTAGTAACAAGAGCGTATATAAGGTAAGGGTTGAGGGGGTTCAAAATCGCCCCCTCCATCGGCCTTAGTATTGCGTTTGCCAATACGGTAGGTAGGTGTCTCAGTTATTAATGGAAGATTATTTATGTAAATTTATGGACTACACTGTAGTAACGCGACAGTAAACAAATGCTTTATTATTTATACAATTAAATTACGTGGTCATTACGTCCAGTAGATGCTTTCTGCCTTATTAGCAATTCACCATTTTTAATATAAAAATAATAACTTAACGCTCGGGTTCCTGACAGACGTGTAGCGTGAATTATGCAGCCTTTATAGGTACAGCGTGTATGTAGTGTCCGCTTTCACCGCATGTATTTTTGGTCTCCTGATACGAACTTCCTTCACGCAAAATGGCGGTTCCTAGTTTCCGGCTCTCCTGAACACCTTCGTTCAGATATCTATTGAATACATCTACACTAATCATGGCGCACACTGTGTCTATCTAAAAATAAAAACCACTGCCCCTAAGAACAGTGGCGTTGAAGTTACGCACTCCTAAATTTTATTCAATTTAAAAAAAATAATAGCAGTAAACATCTAAGCAAATAATAGTAATAAAGACTATGGCAAATTCAAACGGTTCGAATTTTCATTATTTGTATCACACCGAGAAATGTTGCCTGGAAACATCAACATTATCTATCCATATTATTCATTGCGCCGAGATGGCACCACTTGTTCACAAATGGCATACGGATAAATCCAGCGGGTAAGACTTTAAAGTTGCTAGTATTCTGTATCTATCGAAGGGGACAGACTGACAATGTTTTTTGAGCATCACTCATTTAGTGAGTACAAGCGGCCACTTATCTCGAGAAAATGTAAGTACGTACGTACGTAAAAAATAAAAGAGACGACCAAAACTAGGTACCTACCTACCGGCTATAGAAGGATATAAATGTTATGGTGTAAAATTGTATCAAATATTCATTCCTGAATTCGCATTCCAACATCGTCTCGTACACACTCTTCTGATATACCAAATATTAACAAACCACATATTGTTAGACTCAATAGCGTTGTAACTATTTGATGAATATCGTTTAGTAGGAAGGTACTCTCTTTATTGTTTGGTAAAATCGTATTTTATAGTGATATAGTTATGTATCCCAACTCTACTAAAAATATATTATATGTGTTTATTATACCAAAGCTCGTAAATAATGTATAAGAAAGTTCTTCAAAATCGTAAAAACCTCCAAAAAATATTATCTCGAACGCAACCCTCAATTTTAATAAGTAAATTTATCTTCCGTTTAACGGTTTGTTCTTTGCACTTTATGAAGTGTTGAATAATGTGACACATATTCTTGAAGCTCTTTAAAATATTATACTAAACATCGTACATATTATACCCAACATGTGGATTGCAAAAATCGCGGTTGGCGAGTAGTTACTCAAGTACCTACCTTAATTATAGTAGGATTTTTTTGGTTCAATTCCTAGAGTAGGTAAGGTTGAATTATCCCTATGCCAGTATTAGTTTTTCTACCAAGATTTTTGTGTAAAAATTTCTGAATCTTTTTTTGTTTACTGAACAATCAAAACAGATGAACAAATGACAACCGATGTAGCCTCTTTGCTTTTATTACAGTAAACTAGTAGATCTGTGAACAATATAGAACACGAGTTCAAAAAATTAAATTTTTAATTTTCTCTTATTCTCAATCAAAACCAACATTTCCGTCGAAACTATAAGATTTGAAAGTAGGTACTGAAATACCTACCTACCTACATAATTAAAACACGACGACTTCACATTTGAAAAAAGAATCTTTACTGAACCATTGACCTGGTACCGTCGTGTGATGACGCTACATTTTCGCCGTTCATCAGCTGATTCTATTTTCAAAATAATCTACTCGTTTTTGCGAAATTATGTTTTGTAAATTGTACAGTCTTACCCAATAATGTATTTATATATTTTTTTATAAAAATAGTGTTTAATCTACCATTTGTATTTACCCCAGAATATCTACTTTATGCGGAAAAATATTTTTTGCGATTGTGCCTATCAGCTACTGAGGTGAACGACCAAAAATGGGCACCATCTTAAAGCGGATCCAGAACGTAACAAACAAAAAAACGAAATTCAAAACGCTTTAGAAGTTCGAGTTAAAACAGAACTTCGCTACGCTCATTCAAAAATAGTTGTCTCTGAAAGCTCAGAGCAAAAAGGACTCTCGACGCATCGCCTTGTACCGCAGTGGAGGGGATGGATTCACACGTCCGTCACTCCTTGACACACCGCCCCCTTAAATTCCTACCCACCCCTCGAACCTTTTTCCTTCCCAGATCTTTCTCTCCTTCCTTTGGTAGAAAAAATCCTCCACACAGAATACCCAAAGATGACATAAGCCGTGTGGGAAATTATTTTACCTGTTCCTTATTCGTTTATTTACCTAATACTCTTTCGGCACCTGCAAAAATCAGTTTGTAAATGGCGGAGAAAGATTTTAAAGTGTCTCTTAAGCTAAAGTCATACCGTTCCACAATGACCTCTCCCTCTTTCTCATAAACGACGCATAGTATAGGTAGGAAGGTGATAATAATTCATTAGGTGCCACAGATACCACGCAAACTGTTTGCGTTTTTAAATTCAGTGGATTGCGATATCGCCTCGCCCCCGGATTAAAAAGCGGCCGCCATTTTAAAGTGAAACCGCGCGCGGTGCCGAAACGCGGCACTAAAAATACTTTATCGTGCGCGGTTAGCGGGATCCCCGTAAACGGGATTTATGGCACCTTATCGCTGGGTGCGGGAACTCGGGAACACTGGCAACTCCGGCAACTAGGGAACTCTGGGACTAGGGAAGGGGTATTATATGAATCAGGGGATGTTTGTAGAGTTATTTGTGGGTTGAAGAGCACCTTTTAGACTAGATACATAATGTGAGAATTGTATAATAAGTAACATGGAAAATTTATTAAAATATTAAATTCATATTCTGGTCTAGTAATGTGTAATTTCTATCACCTAAGATATTCTAAAAAAATGTATTTCTCAAAAGGATTCATATGTCTTATACTGATTTATAAATGTGGAAATTCTAACTATACAGGGTGTATCGGCACTAACCCGACAAACTTTAACCAGCTATTCCTTAGCACATTTGGAGTAAAAAATGTTATGGGCACTTTGCTGTCCGGTAGCATTTTTTTTTCAATTAAAAACAAAAAAAAATAAAATTTCCACACTTCATCACTGTCATTGGTATTGCGTTTCGTGTTCAACAGCTGTTATAAGCAAGTATATCAAAAAGCGTCTTCGCTCTTTCGCGCACACTAAATAATAATAGTTAAAAATGAGACGAATGGTGCCGTGCCATTTCGTTGTGACTGTAAACGTGCGCCAATATAGGTACACACGTGCATTATTCAACGGAATTCGAATAAAATATTTGCCAGATGGGTTTTTAAACTTTGACAAAGGATAAAACAGTGGTGACATGTGGTGAAAATATAAATAGTAAATTTTTTATTAAAAAAAAACGTTACCGGACAGCAAAGTGCACATAAGATTTTTTACTCCAAATATGCTAAGGAATAGCTGGTTAAAGTTTGTCGGGTACGTGCCGATACACCCTGTATAATTGTAAATGTTCTCCAAAATGCCCTGATGGAAAGAATCTCAGACTTGTGATGTCCCGAAAGAAACCATTCATCTGTTCTGAATGCAATAACTATGCTATCCAAATTGACCCTGGTAATAAATTAAATCTTTGCGATTCTTTCAAGGATAAAGAAACCATCTTTTCACTTCGAATGCAATCAACAATGTTCTCAAAATAGGTTTTGACAGCATCGCCATTCCATTGTAAGAATATTATGTACTAAATACACAATTTGGCTGTCCTGAAACGGGAATCATTCCCATTTGGACAGACAAAGGTTCATTTTGTTTGTATTGTTTATAATTTATATATATATTTATATATTATTTTTTATTTTATTTTATATATATATATATAAAATAAAATAAAAAATAAAAAAATGTTCTAAAATTTAAAAGAGGTTAATATCCAAAACTCCCACTTACGAACACTTTTTTGAATAACGTTTTACTGTATAGTATGGCAAATTAAGATTTTTAGATTACGATCTAAAAACATTTTAGAGTCACGTGGGGTAACCGTACACGGAGTGTAAGTGTTCGCAGTGATGTTTCCGACAAGATTGTGCCTGTTAAGCGCCCGCGCGTTCCTTAATTCAGTAGCCTTCTGGATCGCGCCGAAGCGGGACATGTGTACAGTGGATGCTGATTTGTCAATAAAAACTGGTAGGTAAATTCCTTTTTTTCGTGCTTTTCTTAAATTTTTCATCTCTGTTACCGATGTGTGATATTGTGTAACCAGCTGTGTCAGAGCGACGTGGTCTATGATAATTTTTAGTGAAATATTGTTAGTTAGACGGGTGCAAAGTGATAATTCTAATAAAGATAACCACTAATCTGATTTTTAAAGTTTATTAAATTTTGGTGTGATGGGGTAAGTGTGCTGGGGTAAGCGTTCGCAGTTGGACGAGTGCGAACACTTACCCCGATAGATAAAATTGATTTTATAGCATAATATTTCAATTCTCCTTATTTTTTTACAATGAAATATGCCACGTGTGTACGTGAGAAAGCACCCGGAGAGGTCAGTTTGCACTCAAGAATAAAAAGAAACTGCAAAAAGGCTTATGAAAGAGGGGAAGAGTCAGCGGGATGCTGCAGATATTGTTGAGATCAGTGAAGCCACTCTGCGTAAACGCCTAAAACTAAAATTAATAGCAACTTCAATGGGGAGATATCGTCCGACATTTACACCAGATAAAGAGGTAGATTTTTAGATAAATAGATACTCAATTTATCGTGCAGATGTCATTTTTTGTGAAACTATTGATCTAATAATTATTCATTTATTTTTAGGCTGAAATCGTTGATTATTGTAAAAAAACTGACGAAATGTTCTACGGCCTGACTATGCAGACAATGAGAAAAATTGTTTACGAGTATGCTGAAATCAACAAGATCGAGAACAGATTTGACAAAATTACAAAAACGGCTGGCAAGGATTGGGTGGATTTCTAAAACGAAACCCTGTTTTAGCTTTAAGACCGACTACTCCCACAAGTATTGCGAGAGCTATTGGGTTTAACGTTGTTCAAGTTCGGCGGTTTTACGCAAACTGAAAAATGCTTGCAAGTCTGAAATAATTATCTCAAGTCCCTATAAAAAGAAACTTCAGCAGAAGCAGACAGATCCAGATGCAAAAATCGTCCGAAAACCAATATTTAAAACCATGGAAATCGGACGACCACCTCTTTTCAAGAAAGTCACACCACAAAGAATCACCACAAAGCGTAAGGCGGGAGATTCCAACGTGCATAACTGTTTAAAGAGCGCACAAAAACAGGCTTTTAAGGACTATTTTTGCCCACAATGCAAGGAGAAATATCGAGATCCACCAACAGAAGATTGGATAGAATGTATTGTGTGTAAAGCATGGTGGCATGAGAACTGCACAGACTACGATAAGGGACAATTTAAGTGTGATAATTGCAATGGGGGGTAACTCTACGCGGTGCGAACACTTACCCTACGGTATGAGTACACTTACCCCGCATACGGGGTAAGTGTACGCAATCGACATGCATGTAAACTTTTTTATATAACTGTTTGATTTATGAACCATATGAGGTTTTTATGGTTGTTTGAGATGCCTTAATAATCGATCATATTAATAAACAAAAAAATTTAGTAAAATACCTAAAGCTTTTTAATACAAAAATCTCAATGAAAAAATTGCGCACGGTTACCCCACGTGACTCTAATACTTATGCCTGAACTTCACATAAAATAAAACAATTTTGGCGATGTTTTTTTGAATCAATCAAAACAGGCGGTATTGTCATCTGCGCAAGAAGTTTCCGATGTTGCCCGATTCCGTATATGTATATGATGTCGAAGTGGTCAATAAATAACTATTTTCTTTAATTTCAGTTAGCGACCTGGACGGCTTGAACTCCGACGAAACCGGTTCGGGAGAAAACAGCAACGCGGGCAGCAGCGCGGGTCCGGATGATGATCAGGCCAGGTTGCGGCTAAAGAGGAAACTTCAGAGGAACAGAACGTCCTTCACCAATGATCAGATAGATAGTCTAGAAAGAGGTTAGCTAAAGAATTTGAATTAATTACCCAGTTTTACCCAACATTTACATCGATAAAAAATATGGAACTCAATAGCTCAATATTAAAAAGACGCTGTGAACTGAAAACAGTTCTAGACATTTCAGATATAAATTTAAGGGTTGGACCCGTCAGTGACGGCTCGTGACTTCTAAGTGAGCAACAGTGCAAAAATTGAAAAACATATCTCTATTGATGATGCTGTAAGTGAAATGATTTTTACCGTTCAAAATTTCATTTTTTTGTGATAATTTTTCAATTGAAAGAATCCTGAAGTAGAAAAAAAATCAGTTACAACAACATCAATGAAGTCGTATTTTTCAATCTCTTAAAGGTCACAAACCGTTTGTAGGTTCCATACATTTTCGCCGTTCGTGTGATTTACAATTAATTTTATTGTGTTTATTTTCTAGAATTCGAACGAACGCACTACCCCGATGTTTTTGCAAGAGAACGATTGGCAGCGAAGATTGGCTTACCAGAAGCTAGAATACAGGTATTTAAATCAATTTGTCGGTAGGTACTTAGGTTGAAAAATTAAATTCCTTTTTAGTAGGTTAAAATTATCTTTCATAGAGTTTACACAATAAGTGTTACCAGTTACATAAAAAAGTGTTAATAATCAGCAGAGATGTGCAAAATGGGTACCCAAAACCATTTGAAATGCAAAATGGAAATGGGTCAAAACTTTTCCATTTGAAAATGCAAAATGGGTTTTAGAAAAGCATTTAAAATGCAAAATGGAAAATACCCATTTTGCATTTTGCATTTCCATTTGAAATGGATTTATTTGAAATAAAGCACATCTCTGATAATCAGTAACTGTATTGGTTATTAGTAATGTTTTCTGAACACCTCACTAGGAGAACAAGGTGTTTGCATGATTTAGATAAAGTGTTATTATACCGTCATAGGTAAAAATACAGCATCATCCTTGAAATTCTCAAGAAGCATACAACGTTCCACCCATGGCGGCAGTATTGTATATTAGATATTTAGTTGTTGAAAGTATATGGATACAACGTTGTAACAGTTTAGTGAAAATAAAATGATACTGGATGAAGTAAACTGAATGATGCAGTTAAGACGAAAAGAGAATAAAACAAAACAAAAGTAGTTGGTAATGAAGGCAAAGTATTTATAATACCTATCTTGTAATATACAACAACAAAAAAACAGCAAATTGCACTCATATCTCCAAGCCGTAATAATGTTGCACAGTTGCAATTTTGCTTTTAAGGCACAACTCTGTCATAAATTGGTACGCCCCACTGTTTAATGTGGTAGTCACCTCTGGTTTGCAGTCCCAAAATACTAGAAATACTCGAATACATCCCTAGAAATGGGCGATCCGTTTGATAGATTCATCTATCTTAACAAACAGTTTGCAATCTTTAGAGCACAGGCATCAGATAGGAGTGCTGTTTTGTCTTACCGGTATTTCAATGGAAGATGCCCCGAGGAACTAGCGTCATTGATCCCTTCGGCACTGGTGTATACCTAGACGGGAAATACGCGAAATAGTTGACATTTAATAACAATAATAATAACAATAATGGATGATTTGTATAGCGCCGTATGTGCAAAAAATATAGTATAAGTCTACAATTATCTTTCTTATTACTAACTATAGACAGTTAAACTATTATCAACTTATATTGGTCACACGAGAACGGGTCTTTTCTACGACTCGTTCTTGAGTTTAACAGCTTGCCTGTGGAGCGATTTGCCGGTTTCTGTGTTTCCTCACTCCTACAACATTTTATTTCATCTTTTCAAGACAAAACCCATGTTCTCTCCTTCCTATCCTCAAAATTCCTTTACCCCAAACCAAGTCTATCAAAAATTTTAGCACCAAATATTCCACTATTGTACGTTAGGGATAACATGACCTATTTGAATTTTATTTACCAACAAATGCTAGTTTAGACAAAGAGAAAACATATGCAATATCCATCAGTATTATAATTTCGGTGTTTGGTAATTTAATCTTAACACATATATCACCTATACCTGTCTATTAATCTAAGAATAAGAATTTATTTTTTTATATTTATTTACACATTTTACGGCCGTAGGACTTTTTAATAAATATAGTAAGTATAATTTTTACATCAGAAATAATTTAGAAAACGAGAAAGAAATAATTAAAATAAAATTACAATAGACAAAAAATACAAACGTGATATAAAAACACAAGAAACATTTTTTTTAAATAAAGTTATTGGATTGATTTACAAAGAGACAACCAAAGGTTCAAGAATAGGATTGGAATAGTTTTTTAATATGATCCACAAAATTCATAAAGTTATCTTTAAACATGTCAATATCACCTAACTATTGATTTCCGCAATAATCTAAAACAATAAAAAGCAAGAAAAAAATTTAAAGAAAATATCGGATGCCTTGGAATATATCCAGAAACACCTTCTATATTTGAATAAATGGGTACTTTGTATGTCGCCCATTAATCCACAGAACTAAATGGCAATACTGCAGACTATCGCTTTGCAGGCTGGCAACACCACAAACCTACGCAACACAGTCTCTATGTAACTCTGAATTCTCTGTATCTGTAACTGTGTAACTCTCCGTATCTCTTTAACGGTTGTGTTTGTCTGCCCGGAGTTCATACGCTTCATTAGGCGGCTAATCGGACATGCCCAAAGCGAGACCCAGAACTAGAACTGGTTGCTAACTACTAATGGATATCGGCTAATATCAATACTAGTTCGGCTTTTACATTTGTCCTAAACACTACCTTCACCTTGTAATCCGAATTGAAATGACGATTCGACGCCATCTTTGTGGAAATTTATTGTTTGGAAAACATAAAATATTACAATGTCGCGCGAAATTTGATAAAAAATTAAAAATGAAAAGGAAGTCCTTGAAATTGTGAGCAATTTAAACAGAAAATAAAATATTTAAATTGTATACATCAACTTAATATTTAAACATTGAAGATGATATTATAATATTAATGTATCGAAATGAAACATGAAACAGAACAAAAAAATAAAAAAAGGTTTCAATCTCAACTGGGGTTATAAAGGAAACGGAACAACACTCAGGGGGTCTTGCACGATCAAATTAATAACTTAACGATATGGATCGATAAGCTCAACTTCCGACGATTTTTTATCAATATCACGAGTACGGTAGCGCTGTCGATAGCCGATCCGATATTGACACGAAAAAAAAAGAAATCGTCATACGATGGCAACACTGGCGGATCTGTTTTTGGATTATCATTTCTAAACATCAAATGGCTACGTGAAAAATAAAAATACTTTTTTTTGTGTTTTCGAGTTTAATTTGTAGAACTCCATTATATTTAAAAAAAATCTTGTATATATATATATTGAGTTATATTATTACTCAATTTACAAAATAAATAAACTCTGTTTTTTTTTGTAAATTGAATAATTATATTTTTGAATACGTAAAAGAAAACTTGAATAAATAATATTTATAAATTGACAATGTCTAAAAAAATCTTGTATATATATATTGAGTTATATTATTACTCAATTTACAAAATAAATAAACTCTGTTTTTTTTTGTAAATTGAATAATTATATTTTTGAATACGTAAAAGAAAACTTGAATAAAAAATATTTATAAATTGACAATGTCGAACCTGAAATACTAACATTGTGTACTTTTTTAAATTAAATTGGGGGTTTTAGTTAATTCAGTCATTACTAGTGATATTTTAACAACTTTCGTATCTGCAATCGGGAACGAAATCAATTGATCGCATCTTAGGTGAATTAAAAGATGCAAAACTTTTTTTGAAATTTCGTCGTTTTTTTCAAAACAAAAATATTTTTTTCCGTAGAAGAATAATATTTTCTAAGTTTGTACACTTTACCCCGGACACCCTGTATAACACTATCGAGTCGGGTCATGTCAAGATATAATAGATGAGAGGACGAAACGATGAATAAATGCGAATGAAACAAAAATGTGTGCAACAAAAGAGTTGGGTGTCGTTCTACCCTCGTTATCCACCTCCGAGGGGAATTGTCATTATAGTTAGTAATCAATATTGGCTCCTACGTTTAGGCAAATTTACTAACACCGAAAACTGAGAAATGCTTAGAATTATTATCAAGAAGCGCATTACACATAAGTAATAGGTAATAGGTACCTACCCATTTTACTTATTATTATTGACCTGTACCCGGCGTTGCCAGGGGTTATCCTTAGGAGATAGACATATACCATCGCGGAATTTTCTCTAGGCCTTTTCAAGATATACAATTCAGTGGAACATTATTTTGATATATCTCACAAGGTTTAGTCAGCGTTAGGAATGAAAGCGCCCAAAAATATTTTTTACGACTTGATTACGAAACACCGACTTTTCTCTACTTTCTATAAATATAATTTGCATGTTTTATATACATAAACCTTTCGGAAGAAATTCTCTAAATGATAGTAAAAATTCTATCAAAATCGGTTGTGCAGTTTAGAAGAACTAAGTGCACAAACAGACAGACGCGGATAGCGACTTTATTTTATACTTTTTTGAGATTTAGCCGTGTTGATTTCTTCTTATTTCACATTGACCCAAAGTTTCGGGTAGTCTTGCGATGTCCATCATCACATCGTCAGGGCTCCAACTATGTCTGGGTCGGTATCCGTTAAATTCACAGTGGAACATTCACCGCGGAGAAAGTTTCACCGCCCAATATTCAACTCGGAAACATCAACGCATTCAGACATTTTATTTTATCTAATATGTGCGGTGAATTTTCGGCAGTGAATGTTCCCCGCGATGAATGTTTCGCGGTAAATTGTGGAAGGTGGATGTTCCTAGAACCATCAGGGATGGCCAACTAGAATTCCATAAGAAAAACTACTTACATAGGGGAAGAGTAGTGGTGAAGATGCCATTAGGTCACATGGTCATACCTGAAATGTATCTGAAATTGGCGTGTGAAATTGGTATTTTATTTATTTCCAGGTATGGTTTTCCAACCGCCGCGCCAAGTGGCGTCGCGAGGAGAAGATGCGCAGCCAGAGGCGCACCGTGGGGCCCGGTAGCGCGGGGGTGCCGGGAGGCCCCGGGCAGGGGGGCCCCGGCCAGAGCGGGCCCGGCCCCGCGCTGGAAGGTCCTGCGTCCCCGGCCCCGCCGCCCTATCATCACACGACGCACCATCACCACATGTATGCGCCGCCACCCCCGCTGCCTATCACGGATTCTTACAGGTAAAAACTATTATTTATTTATATATTTGGTATTCTATTACAATTAATGTATACTTCTTTTTGTGATACATAACCTTATTATTCTTCTAAGGTTCTACCGAACTCATTAGCATTCTATAAAATCACTCAATCATCACTGGATATACAAGAAAAATAAATTCCTACTCAAAATCATCGACAACGGTATTGACAGTGACTAACTTCTAGAAAACATTCGTTTTCACTGTCCAGTACGAAACACAAGTTCAAACCAACTAATTCACTTCCCAAAAGTAGAGCATTAAAATTTTATTTCATTTAAAATAGTATATTTTCACATTCCAGCGAGCTAGAATCCGCTTTCCTGCGCGCCCCCATGTCGGGCATGGGCGGCTTCGCAGACGTGTGCCCCCGCGAGCCCTCGCCAGCGCCTTACGGGGGCTACACGCAGGGCTATGGGCCCGCCCTGTACCACCCGCCCCCGGCCAGCCCCGCCCTGCACCAGGGCTACCACACCAATGGGCACAATCATCACCATCAGTTCAGCAATGGCGGGTCTTCAGGTGAGAGAAATTTACAATTTAAACCCAATCCCCAGCCAATGGCGTGCAATGCGAGACAATCACATTTTGTCGCGCAGTGCTACCGGCTAACTCTGCTATTTTTTTTCGAATTCATATTTCTTATAAATTTCTTATATAGATTAATATTCATCAATTTTTAAATTGACAACTGAAACTCTATCTGCACACAATCGCAAACGTGGATGATATTATCGAATATTAACAAATATCCTTCCTATACATCTCTTTCCCGGTTTAATGGCGCGCACTGCGAGACATACATAATTGATCAAAGCGATTACATGTCTCGCACTCAGCGACCTAACGTATTATGTTATTTTTGAAGAATGAAGTTTTTAAAACATTTTGATCATAATTATGCCAGCAAAGAATAGAAAAAAATACAAAGCTCTCGAACGGTAAGTTCCAGCATCATGAAATTTTCCATCTATTATTAGCCTCTTATGTCATTGTGATCATGAGCTATGGAGCTCTAGGAGCTTTGAAATAACATTTAATTAATTATCAATAATACACATATATCATAGCAATGCCCAAGTCGTATTTTTTCTTCCACATTGTTCTGTATTAAATAAATAAAAAAACAAATATTGGTTATATCTCTTACACAAGGCGTTCACCTGTATCAGGAAGGAAATATACAGGAATGTTGTAATACAAATATGTATAATTCACATTTATATATAATAATTTTTACTTGTTTCTAGAATTCACCGGCCTCATATCTCCCGGAGTGTCGGTGCCCATCGCCGTGCCTGGGCAGGGGCCCGACATGAGTCAGCAGTACTGGTCACGTCTGCAGTGACCTTGGTGGCAGTAAGCGAGAACTTCAACTGTTCTCGTGTTACGCTAGCAAACAGCAAACCAATGTTACGTCAATAAACAGCGTTTTAGTGTTACGTCAATAAATAACAACTTATGTGTTACCTACGACAAATGAACAGTATTTTGGTGTTATGTGAATAAACATTAATTTTGTGCGAGTTAATGTTAATTCGATGTTACGTTAATAAGCAACACTTCCATGTTACATTAAAAAAATAATGTTGATGTTACCGTTGAAAAAAACAGTATTTTCATGATAATGTCCACCTTCATACTATATCTTTTTTTTAAAAAAGACAAATATTTCAGGTTACGTAACAACCTGACAATGTTATAAAATCTCCTACTACCATCACACTTAGCGGAAAATTTTACTCGTATCGTGATGGAAGTCTTAGCCGGTCGAGGAATTGAACTCACGATACGCGCCAATTCGCAGTGGGAACCTGACGCGAAGCCAATTCAGCCACTGACAATTAAACAGTATTTTAAAACAACTTTATATTACGTCAACAAATAAAATTTTCATGTTAAATAAATATGGTCTTGTGCCAACAAAAATAATTTTCATGTTACGTGAGTAAAAAGCATTCCAGTGTTACGTCAAAAAAAGGAATTTTTGTGTTTCGTCAATAAACAGCGTGTTCATGTTACGCTGATTGGAAGTAAATATGAAATGGATGCGATGAAAATGAACTAATTTGAAAAATATGGTTTTAAAACAGCATACCTAATAATTCGATATTATTTCAACGCCTCCTTATTTCATATTCGTACATGTATTAATGTCACAAATTAATACATAACATTATGTATTTGTGCTTGATTTGGTTGTTATAATTATTATGAGGCTAAAGAAAAAAATCATACTGCTAAAACAATTTTCTCATAAGAGAAAAAAAAACAATAATGTGTTTACGTGTTTAAAATGGTTTTCCTTAACATTTCCAATATTCGTTATTTTCCAGAAAAAAATATAGAATTAAAAATTTTGTGGTTGAAGATTTTTAATTACAATTTTGTATTATTAAAAATAAACTTTCCCGGAATAAAAATACTAAAATCATATTACATATAAAAATGCTATAAACCAGACAACTTTTAATTTCCCTTATGAGAAATATACATCCCTGCAGATAAATTAGTTTAACTAAACCTCAGTTTGTTTCATGATTCAATAAAATTTTAAATGACGATTTTTGCTAATGATCGTACAGGGTGTTAAGGGACTTACTTAACTTGCTTTAACCAGTGATTACTTACATTATTTGGAGAAAATAAATGTAAATAAAATATTCGTCTCCAGCTACTTTTTTTTACAAAAATATAGAAAATCAGTAGGAATTGGACAGCCGGGGTCGATGGCAGGATTACCAGTGTCGACATATGGAAGTCATAAACATTTTTTACTCCAAATAATGTCAGGAATCACTGGTTGAAGTAAGTCAAGTATGTTCCTTAACACCCTGTATATATAACTGAAAACATTACTTGGGTGAAGTGCTTGTCTCTAAAAAAATACTCAATAAGTTTAAAAAATTATCTCGAAGTATTCAAGTCTAAGGACGGGTTGTTTCGGAGAACTTGAACAATTCTTCAAATTTCAAAGTTAATTTGGAAGTTCTGTGAAAGATATTTTTAAGTTCTGTTTTTATTTCAGTTCTGTCAAGCAACTAGCCTATAATGACATAATAACAGAATTTGAATAGGACTTTCACAGAACCCGTAAATGAACGTTGAAATTTGATGAACTGTTCAAATTCTCCGAAACAACCCGTCCTAAGTTGTTACTGTAGATAATAGAAACCATGGAGATGAGCCAATGAAAGAATTATTAATTATTTATTAGAATGAAACCGCGAACACAAAAGTCTCAACATCGTTTACACATACTGAACACACCAAAAGCATAATTTTAATTGACTCCACTATTTTTATTGTAGCTTGCCAACAGTTGAGACGCTTTCATGCCGGTTAATAAATCGGTTTTTATGTTTAGCTATTATAGTACATTCTAATATGATTATTTTTCCCTGAAATCTATTATTTCTTCTCATTAATTAATGAAGGTTGCATAAAAATGTGTAATAAAATATGAACTGCAGTGAAACAAGTGTTGCTATGGAAATTAGCAAAAGAATGCAATAAAAAACATTAAATTACACATTTAGAATACTTTAAAACGAGTGAGGAGTATAATTGTACATTATAAGTGTTAAATGGTTGTGTATCACTAGGCTAATGTTTATTTCAAAATAACATGATTCGTGCAAAATAGATTTTGTATAAACCGGTAAATATATGAATCATTGTTGATTTTATGGATATTGTGTATATTGATATCATTGTAATATTACCTGTTCCTGGATTTGTTTGGTAAAATCTTTAGTTTAAATGCGGACTTAAAACCATCTATTATATTCGATACTATCAATGTTGAAAATAAGTTCAGTTAATCAAAACCATTTCATTTGCAATGATCCTACAGAGTATGACAAAACAGACACTGCAGTGGTGGGGATAGGAACCTGGGAGAGGTCTCATTGTGTCGGGAGGGTCGTGCCGTTTTCAGTCGTAACCATGGTTTGGTCACTGGCTTCACCATCCGCTCATTTCTTGACAATAGTCGTTCTTTCGTCGCCACCCAGCTGGCCTTCAAAACTGCACGGTCTGTTTTGCCGCACCCTGTATAATAATATGCCCAATTCATATTAGGAGTAAAAAAGCTCCCAGAGTCTTTTCGATCCAATAACAACAGTCGTGGTTGACAACAGTAGCAACCAATGGCGAGATATTTCTAATGAAGAAATAAACTCTCAAACCTAGAGCCTAGTGTCATGAAATTTGCACTGCTTTTCTGTTTGAAATTTATCGTGATCTATGGAGGTTTGAAAAATAAATTTAACAAGACATAAAAAAAGCTTTATTGTTTGTTATACTTTTGATTACTGTCCTATGCTAGAACCTTCAGTTATCGCATAGGACAGTAATCAAAAGCCCAATTTGTATATTTTTCATTTAATTAACAAAAATTTCAAAAAAATTGTGTTTAAACTCTTGCGAAACCGGGTAGTAAAAGTAGTTAATATATATATGAATATTGGGATTATACAAATTTGTTGGTGAGTGTATGAAATTGTTAGGCTATAAAATTACTCCAGGAGCTTTTTTACTCTCAATATGAACAGAGCCTTAAAAGCTTTTTCCAAGAAAACCTGATGTTGTGGATTTTACCAGTGTATCGGAACAAAAGCCAGATTTTGAAGATTTTTGATATAGGCACATATTAGTTATACTTTTATTCTTGATGACTCTGTAAATAATTTAGATGTAGCTCGATGTAACTCACAAATGGCATTAATACCACAAAGCCGATATTAAACATATCAAATGTATAAAACATTATGTACCTTATTTTAGCCTATTATTAGGTAGGAGTCTGTTGCTTCTTGTCACACCCAGTCACGCTGTACTTGCTCTATATTATTTAAAAATAAATTACAACCAATTAAATACAAAATATTTACCAGTGTTTATGTTAGAATGAACAAATCTCTGCTAAGAACATTGAATAAAGAATAACAAGTTCTTTTTTTCAAAACAAATTAACAATTTTGTAAAAGTTCTTTTTTCAAAAAATTTCAATTACAATTTTTTTGTAAACGAGAATAAAAGAACGTACCTAAGTAAGTTCTATATTTAAAAAAAAAAAAAGATTTTTTTTTATATGAATTCTGTGCAACTGCTCCCAACCATCTGGAGCCAGTGAGACTATTGCATCCCCAATTGGGGTATTTTGTGAGGCTCAAGGTAGTGGGGAGGAGTAGGAGATGGGTGAGGAAGGTAGGGAAGTACCTGGCTATGCATATCTGATCACCAAACACAGCTAAAACCATTTCAAAATAATCAAAAAAAAATTTACTTGCGCATGCTGGGATTTCAACCCCGCAACCTCCAAAATTGCTAGTCGCGAGCCTTACCCTTCAACCACGGAGACCATCAGACATGTTTGTAAACAAGGATAATAGAACAAGAAACAAGATTTTTTTTTTGAATTTCACACAATGGAAATATAACTATTTCCAAAACACCGCGAATACTTTATTTTTTCAGTTCAACAAAGTGCTTATTGAGATTTTAATAAATATCTATTAGGGTTAAAAGAAGGAAAAAACATTTGAAAGACTTCTATTTTATTTAGTCCAGAAAATTTCGTAAAAAATATTGTTTTACAATAAGTTAAATTATTGCTAATTGTTTTTCATTATTGTGATGTTCTTTTGTAGTTATTATGTATATCAATAAAATTGTGTGGAATAATGTGATTCAATGTTATAAATATAGAAATAATAATCAGATTGCATACAAAAATGTGATTAATGTATGTTTAAGATACAATTATTTGCTAGAATTAAGTACCCTTAATCATTAAACGTATAATAGGAAAATCACATGAACATTTCAATAAATACTATGTTTTACAATATTTTATTTTATTACATACACCCCTGTAGTTCCTAACCAGTTAATAAAATAATTCAGCCTAAAAAAATGAGCAGGCAGTCTTCCTTTGATATTAAAATGATCATTAGATAAGTATAAAGAACGGCACTGAAAGTATGAACCGTTATAAGTGATCGATGATAAACCATATAAAATGTGTCCGTCTCACAGTGCGCGCCATCGGATTAGGAAAGGTTAACCCTAGGCTCAACAAAGAACAATGAATGTAAAATATGTCCGTCTCACAGTGCGAGCAATGGAATTAGGAAAGGTTAACCCTAGGCCCAAGAAAGAACAATGTATATAAAATGTGTCCGTCTCACAGTGCGCGCCATTGGATTAGGAAAGGTTAACCCTAGGCCCAACAAAGAACAATGAATGTAAAATGTGTCCGTCTCACAGTGCGCGCCATTGGATTAGGAAAGGTTAACCCTAGGCCAAACTAAGAACAATGAAAAATGATTATTAACATTAAAATAATTGATTTTTTTAAATGTTCCATCATTTTCGGAAGTAATATGCAGAAATTGAGCTAATATCGGACAAAAAACTTCTATCTGCTTATCCCTTCAGGGAAGAGATTAAATACAGTATAATATATAACAGCTAAAATTAAGTGTTACGGTTGATTTAGGGTAGAGGTGGTTTCCTGTTTTTTTTTCTGTTTGTATTAGTATATAAAATATAAATACATTTTTTTAAACTAAACATCAATTTAAAAGTGGACATTTCTTTTGGACCAGTTATTTTTACCAATTCGTAGGTAGGTACTAGGCCTGAACGTAATATATTTGTAACACTGAAAATATTACGATACCGCCAGACATCGGATATATTGGTAAGGGATCCACAGATATCAGCGTTAGTGAATATTACTCGAAAATATTACGATACCGCCAGATATCGATTATATCGGCAAGGGATCCACAGATATCAGCGTTACTGAATATTACTCGAAAATATTACGATACCGCCAGATATCGAATATATCGGTAAGGGATCCACAGATATCAGCGTTAGTGAATATTACTCGAAAATATTACAATACCGCCAGATATCGATTATATCGGCAAGGGATCCACAGATATCAGCGTTACTGAATATTACTCGAAAATATTACGATACCGCCAGATATCGAATATATCGGTAAGGGATCCACAGATATCAGCGTTACTGAATACTGAGTAATGCTAGCTATATTATATTTAAGTTTAAAAGTAATTACAGGAAAGTTTTGTAAAAATAAACAAACCCGTTTTTGGTTAATAATCTATGATAATAAAAATAATAACAATTAGATGATTTATGCAGTGCTGTTACATTGCTTAAAAATTGCTGCTACAAATCATTCCATAATTTTTATTAATATCAAGAAATCGCTGAATAAAAAATAATTATCATTTAAAAAACATTTATATTTTTCACTCCAACAAGGTACCTTAATACCTACGGCATCTACCTAATCGTTTTGATTAATGTGTGTAGAAAAAAAGATGACAAAAGATGGCTCCAATGTGAATATATCATAATACCGGCAGACTAATATATCAGTATTAGGCAATACCGCAAAAGAACAGTTTAACCCAGGCCTAGTAGGTATTATTACTAAATTAAACATGTATGTTGTGAGAATTAAACTCAATTAGTTAAACTGCTAAAACCAAGCATCCATAGAATAGAGGAGAAGACAAGAAATGCCATGTCGGTTTTGTTATCCGACCATTCTTTACTGAATTATAGTGATTTATTTTTGGGGTATTATACTGTGTTGCGCGTCTTCCTTCTTTAGCCAACTTTTCAGACAGCATTACAGTGTCCATCATCAGGGGAGATGTGTAAAAATTGTGGTGAAGTGTGTGCTTATGTAAATATATGTGATACCGTGTCGCCAACTCCAATCCTCTAGAGCTCGTAACACATTATATTTAAGATGGTTTTTTTGCATTTTGTTTTGGTAGCCGTCAATTATCGGATACCAAGAACTATTGAGTTTAACCCCATTATCTTTATTGATATTTATGGGATCGTCTTTATGGATATTTATTTATGTCTTCAGTACCACAATGAGAATACAAAACTTACTGAGGCCTGCAAAAGACAAGTTTCCTCTTGAAACAGATGGAGTTTATGAACTCAGCTGTTCTAGAAATGACAAGGTTTATGTAGGCCAGACAGAATGAACGATCTCCAAAAGAAAAGAAGAAAGAAAGAATATCAGAACACTTTCGAGCATATAAACTCGGCCACCCTGACAAATCGGCAATTGCCAAGTATTTAATTGAAAGCAGTCATTACTTTGGATTTGTTGCCTTATTACGGAGGCAATTGAAATTCACAAAAATCCCATAAATATCAATAAAGACGACGGTGCTAAGCTCAATAGTTCTTGGTATCCAATAATTGATGGCTACACCAAAACGAAGCGCAAAAATCCATCTTAAATATAATGTACTACCAGCTCTCAGAGGCTTGGAGTTGGCGACACGGTTTCACATCTACATACATAAGCACACACTTCACCACAATTTTTACATATCTCTCCTGATGATGGACACTCTAATGCTGTAATACTCTAATGTCCGAAACGTTGGCTAATGAAGGAGGAAGTGCATCACGGCATAATACCCCAAAAATAAATCATTATGATACTTTTGGCCGTGAAAATCTCAAATCATATCATTATTTGCTAAGATTTAAATGGAATGGCAATACACAATGTCAGACAAATGTAAGAGAGACAGAAAGCATGCTAAAGGGCTAGAACCAAAAGGTACTAAGGTACTACTCCGTGGAAAAATCTACATGAAGTCATTTCTAGTATATTTTATCTATTCATAAGATGATTTGATTAAAAATGACATACATATTATAAATAAGAGAACAGAGTTGTAAATCAGTATGCAGACTAACTTTATGTATGCCTATCAAAAAAGATCATAGCTTGGACATAATTTCATAAATATAAACTCAAGTTAATCTATACATTTGGTGAACCAGCCAATATGGCATTGGGCAGATGAAATTGTATACAGGATGTCTGGGGGTAAAGTGCACAAACTTCTGGAGGTTAACTTCTTTTAAAATTCAAAAATTTTAAGGTGGCTTTCAGGTTAAAATGTTTAATTGTTTCAATAGAAAAATATTTTTGTATAGGAAAAAACTGGAATTTCGAAAAAAGTTCTGTCTTTTTTACTTCTACCATCCTGTAGAATTACCTTCCGAAGTTTGTGCACTTTACTCCTAGACACCCTGTATTCATTATTACTTGAAATATTTACAAATTTTGTTTTAACAAATTACTATAAGCAATAATTAGTTGCTTGAAATATACATACAAATTGAAAATATCTCCCGAGTAAAAATAAATGCCGTCGACGGGAATTAAACCCGCGCCTCTGATGTCCGGTCAGGTGCTCTGAGACCACTGACCTACGTCGGCTTATTTCCAACACGCCAAATAATTCAATTTTCCCCACCTTTCAAAACTAAAAAAAAAATTTAGCAACATTTGAATTCTGAATGGTGGTCTTTCACCAGGGTGATACTGAGAGTATCTTCAACCCTGGAACGTGCTGCAAATATACTATAACTATAGCAATCATAATCACCATTCATAATACAATCTTTCTTCACAATATAAAGACAAATTTTCTAATGTAATACATATTACAATTTGCTACAGGCCATGTAAAATCTTCCAAATATTCATGAAACAACTTTAAAAATATAATTTCAATTAACATTATCGTAGGTACTTTAAAATCAGTAGAAAAATAGTTCTTTGTACATAATTAATTTGTACTTTAAACTAATTCGATAATCCAAAATTACAATTGAAAAATGACGAAAATTTGTACTTACAATATTTTACAAACAATCAAAAATCAATTTTATATATTTAAGGCATTTGTTGAATACATACTTTACTATGTTAATAATATTTAATAACTAGTCATTCAAAATGTCATCTATATCCTTAAGAAGTTCATCTTCATCTTCAATGAAGGCAGTAGAGTTCTTCTCTAATCTTACATCAATAACTTGTTTAGTGCAACAAGAAACCAGATCAGGAATGACATCAGACAAATTATTGCTGAAATGCGATGAACTTATTTTACCGTCAACTGCCGGGGTATTAAAAACGGTAATGTCCAAATCATCTCTTAAATTATCAAAAAAATTGTTTTTAACATTTGATCCATCAATTTGAACTTCTGTTTCACTTATGTTAAAAGAATTCGAGGCACATTCGTTAACATTAGAACTAATTTCATTTGATACAGTTTGACTCGTTATAATATTATCATTGGACAAACTGCCAATAGAGGTTTTTTTAATAACTACCTTTTCATTATCAATAAAAATTTTTCGCTTTAATTTTGGTTTAGCAGAAGGTGTACCTTGAACAAGTGATTTACGAAGTTTAGGAGTTGGGGGGGATGATTTGAAAGCCTTGAGGCATGCCTCAAGGGCTTCGTCGTTAACAGGTTTGACATATTCTAAAGATATGTCAGAAGAAGGCAATGATTTACTTTCTATTTTATAATCTCGACCATTGAAGGTTACATTTAAATGTCGTAAAGGTGAGCTGATTTCTGTTTCAGTCTTACGCTTTTTCAACGCACGTATTTCACCTAAGGTTAACACTTTAAAATCGTCAGATTTCTCGACTTGACGTTTTAAGCCGCGCTTACCGTGAATCTCATCTAAGCTCATGGATTCATATTCTGTGGGCAGTTTTCTTCCTCCCATTAGTCTGCTGGTGTCAACTTCGTCGTTTTGTAGAGTGAATACTGTAGAACTATCGTAGGAATAAAACGCTGCTGATTCTTCCTGAATCCGTTCCAAGCGGATTTGCTCCAAAGTCTTGATTGCCACTATGTGTTTTCCGTCATCCAGAAAGCGGTTTTTTACGGGAGTTAGCGTGGGAACACTTTCCGAATCTGATTCTGGAAGAATAGATAATACGCGAGTTTAATTCAATTGCTCATAGCCAGACAACACAAGTATCAATGGCCCGATATTCCAAAATAACGTTGCAATTTATTTCAAATGATTTTTTTAATTTTCAACGATTGTTTTTTTTTTTTATCTATTCTCCGTACAGAAAAAGACTTAGCTTAAAGTGTATACAGAATAAGGGATAAAGGTAAGAAAGGGATTCATAAAATAACTACTAAAATCATGTGAAATAAGTTCCAACTTTATTCAATAATATGGAGACACAATGTCAACAGAAAACATGAAAATTATTTATCAACAAAAAAGATTAATATACTTGTTGAAAGCGTTAAAATAAACACAAAGAAAACAATGATTCAAATTAAAATCAGTCAAGGAAATAAATTCACAAAAAGTTGAGCTGCTTCTCAAAGTTTTCTAGGCCAACAAAACATAATACTGAAATAATAAATTGTGAAAAAGCTACATTTGTCATACATATTAATAATTTAAACGTAGGGACTGACAGAGAGAATACAAATACAATCGACGATAGAAAAAACCTTGCCAATGCCAAAAAAACACGTAGCTTGCGTGACGGCAAGGTATGGTCTTTCTAACATTGAGCACAGTTTTCCCATTACATAGACACTAATACAGTATAAATAATAATTACAATAATCATAATCGGCATATTATATGGGAATACAATGGAACCATGCCACTGGAAACAGTGGTTAAAGTGGAATGACTTGGGGATTGATAATTCTATATAAACGTATGACCCTGGTTTTTTTTAATACAAAAATGCATAACATCAAAATGCATGGAAGTTCGAGGAGTGGGGCAACGGCGAAATATGACGAATGCAAGTCTACTAAAGGTGACAATTTCACTTAACCTTTTAAATGCCAGTAGGTAGAAGTGTAGCTGTGCACAGCAGGCCAAGAATGCGAGTTAACTCGCTCTTGGCACAGAAGCGGTTAAAGGTGACAATGTTTTATAAAGGTAGCAATTGTCTAAAGTTGAAAACTCAAAAACATATATTCTAATTTTCAGTTGAACCTGGAAACATTTTACTATGAAAAAAAATTATTTCATACTGTACTGAGCTTGAAATACCCCAAGTTGTTCCACTTTTTTCCACATCTTGATTTATATCAAATATAATGTTAGTATGATGATACTGTTGACAATTTTCGTAACTTATGACAATCTGTTTACATGTTAATTTTAATCACATCGTAGTTTAATTTGAATATTCATAAACGCTGGTTATGTGAAAAACTTTGGCAGTATGGCTAGCAATGCGGTACTTCTCATTAGTTAGTTAATTATTTACTATCTAGAATTGGTTTACATATCTATGTATTGATATTCAAGTATTTGTATTTTGTTAAATTGCTCCACCTTGAATATGATAGGAAGGGAAAAAATTCATAATAACGAACAATATAAATTAAGCATTATTCCTATTTAGTTCATCCACCAAATAGTGAAAACAATTTACCATGAAATGGATTTTCAGTTTTTTTTTTCTATTGGTAAAGGTATGTTTTTAAAACTACAAAAAATATTTGAAATAATTAACGATACCTTTTGCGTAACTACTAAAGGGAAATATTAGAACCAGTCATCCAGAATATAGATTTTTACATGAAATTTTACAAACAAAGAAAAAATTATCATAAAAATGCCTAAAATAGTTCTAATTTTTAACGGCCAAAAAAATGCACTTAATCGTGCGTGATATACATATTTTTATTATCCAATTAACAATAAAGTATCAAACATTTCAAATGTGTTTCCCTAAAGAGGTGTTTTAAAAAAAATTTGTATAGATATTTTTATTTTTATATAAACGGCACGCATACATACACACCGGCGCGCGACTCACATACACTGTTACATTATCAGTACTGCAATGCGATATTCTACAGGGATCTCCCGCTATTATTAATGTGAACGATGTTAAAACAAGTAAATTTGGACTGCGCCAATTAAAATCATAATTCAAAATCTAATTCTTCAATATACTGAAGTTAGGGCCGAGATTATAATGAGCCGATAGAAGGAGATTTCAGCCGGCGGTATCACGATCACATCTAGCTAGATATACAAGCTAGCTAGTTCCTAAAAAGCTTGCGAACTACAAATAGCTTATTAGTTGTAATGAAAAAATGGTGGAAAAGCAACATGAATGTTCGCACACCATTAATTATATAGTGGAAGATTGTCACAAACTCGAATTATTAAACCAAACTATTGACAGACACTTGCCAGAAAATGCCCCAATACTGAGGTTCTGTGGAGTCCATGAAAATCAGTAGTAAAAAATTACTATCTTTGGATGTGACACTTTCACATATATCAGTGTTCGCTTTGTGACACAAATAGACAGGCAACATACTACCGCAATACAAAACTTGACTTCCCAGTATGTTGTATAGTGTCACGACTAAAAGATGTATATGTAAGTTGTGTCATATCGCATCTCCTGTGAAACAATGTCAGTGGGCATTTTGTCAATGTGTCTTTGAATGTGTTAACATAGCGCTATCGGCCACTTTGGTTTCAAATTCACCTTACACTAACAATTCTTCCCGATCATAAAATAAAGAAGCACACTAAGAATGGTCAGACTTTTGGGTCACAAAACACGCCCACGCGGCATTTCTTGTGTTCATCTTTATTCTATGTTCCCGATACAAACATATTGTGGGGTAGTAGCTATATCAATACAGCAGAATGAGGTTTATCAAATGCCAATTTTATAGGATCATTATAATCTCAGGCTAATTTGCTATCATTTCACACATTACAGAATCATGCGATGGCAAATAAAACGTCAATAATCCATAAAAACAAAAGCTTTCTCAACTAAATTTTCCACTCGGAGATACAAAAATTAGCGATCAAATAGTGTCAAATCATCAGAAAGCCCAAAGTTAGGCCAGTGATGTTCTAATTACACTAAATTTAAGCAATATAAAATTAGCAAAAATCTATTCTCCAGAGGTAGAAGTTTTTCCGAATAAAATATGCAAAAAAAATTAGTTTTATATGAAAAAAAATACTATATCAGGGGTAAAATGAAAAGTCTTCATTCACACTAAAGGTCAGGTTTCCTACTAAGCAAGGCTAATTGTGTTATACATAACCTACCTAAGTGAGAATCTATATTATCTTAATTAATATAAATAACAGAAAAAAACAGATTATTACCATTAATTCAAATAAAAACATTATTAATATTAAATATAACAAATAAAAGAACTGAATCGCAACACCACAAAAGAATATTATTTAATCATAAAAACACACATGTTGCGTTAAATTTAAAAAAAATGACAATTTAACAGTCATTATTTTATATTTAAATTGTTATTATGTATGTTAAACATTAAATAATTGGACATTTAAATATTTTCAGTACCTCGCCATCCTAGGTATAAATATTTGATGGCGGGTACATTTATATCATTAATATTAGAAACATAACTTTCCTTTTAAATACATAGATGGCGTCATGTGTTAAGATCATCGTATATAGACCAGCTTCTTCCGGGAAAACTATATAGTGTTTTCTTTTAATTGCCTTCAACTAATAATTATTATAGATTACAATTTGATGGACAAGGTACGACAGAGGGACATTATAGGGAATAAAAAGGCGAAATAACTTTATGTATTCGTAAGCAATTGAAAAAAAAAAAAAATATGTAGGCGCCAATTTGTTTCATAATTATAAACGAAAATTATTTTGTTGGAAAAGGCTTACGTCTATATTTAAATATTTGTTATATATTATTTTTAAATATTAAAAATCCGACAAAAAACAAGTTAAGAAAAAACAATCATAAGAACTTGAAATGTGTTACTTTTTTTATGAGACAAAATAAAATTTCATTCTAGCGATTTAAACAATTATTAACTATTTTTAAAAAAAGTTTTTTTTTTGTTATTTCAGTCACATATTATTACTCAATAAATTATTAAATGCTAATTTTAAAACACAATAATAATTGTATTCAGAGTATTACCAATCTCATAATAAAACCTATTTTTGACAGCAATTTATAAGGAAAATGCACTTTTAACCCATTGGCCTCAAACCCCGCCGGCCCGGCATTTATGTCAAACTGCAACCACGCCAGGAAAGCGGATCTTAAGTATTTCCAGCTTAAAATCGAAAAACAGATATATAAGTGACATCTAGGTTGCTAAATTTAAATGCCAATCACTCGATAACATTGCTGGAAAAATGCTTGGTGGATGTTTTGAGGACTGTCACACCAAATAAAATTTCCATATACATGTTTTCCAATAAGAGGTGTTATTTTGACTAGCCCGCTATTTCGGTAGATGTTACTTTTGAAGCTGTAATTTTTTGACATTTGACAAGTAGAAACTACGCCATTAATAAAAATGGAACGATACACGCTTCAACAACGCATTGAAATTATTAAAATTCACTTGAGTGAATCAAATGCAAATCATCTTGAGTGATGAGGCCCATTTCCACCTCGGTGGCTTCGTCAACAAGCAAAATTGTCGCATCTGGGGCTCGGAAAACCCAAGAGTTATTGTTATGGTTTATGGTCCGGTGGAGTCATTGGACCTTACTTTTTCGAAAATGAGGCTGGAGCAACAGTTACGGTGAATGGATTGCGCTATCGAGAGATGATTAATGATTTTTTATGGCCGGAATTGGATGATATTGATCTGGACAACGTTTACTTTCAACAAGACGGCGCTACGTGCCACACAAGCAACGAAAATTGATCTTTTACGATTGAATATCAAAATAATACCTCTTATTGGAAAACCCTGTAGCATATTGCTTGCTTAACTAAATCTTCAGGGGATGAACAAAATATTTCTTGACACCTTTCTTACTACCAACTCAGTGCAATTGCTGCTTTCAACAAGACGGCGCTACGTGCCACACAAGCAACGAAACCATTGATCTTTTACGATTGAATATCAAAATAACACCTCTTATTGAAAAACCCTGTATATAACAGGAATATATTATATAAGTAAAAAGACTGTATCCAGGTAAAATAAAAACTTATTTTTATATGCACATGTAATAACTTTTTTTCAAACTCAAAATATGTTTTTTTACATTACTTTATCCAATACTATATAGGGTTTATAAGTTATATTATTAGATTTAGCACACCACTGAAATTTAAAAAAAATTGTACAAAGTTATGGATCCAAGGCGCAGATAACAATACAGCACCCCTGAGGTTTTCACTAGCGCCAGGCGCCGTTTGGCTCAGGGTTGAGGGCAAATTTTTTAGCTCAACAATTCGGAGGTCAATGGGTTAAATAATAACACAATACAGATCCAAAATACTCAGTTTCATATCAAATGAGAAAAGCCTTAATAATTACGAAATAAAATCTGTATAAAATTTTAGGTCCAAAAATAATCATCAACGTTAATTTTTGAACCCTCCATTTCAATTGCATTGAAAGGGCATAGAAAATAGAGTTACTTTCATACAAAAATCTTACAATTATAATACATTCTAAGAATATTATTTCAAAAAGCTGATATCATATTTTGTAATTTTTTTTTTTTTTTTTTAGTGCTTGCTTTTGTGAAAACAGTGTAATCTGCTTCAATGTTGCCATTTTTCTTTAATATGTATTCAAGTCAATAAATTATAAGCATCTTGCTTAAATATTGACACTCTAAATCCAAAAATCAATGTAAAAAGGGCTAGTCTCTTGTGATGGCTGATTATAATAATATACATAGACATCATTAAGATTGCAACAATAAAATTTTATCATTGCAATTATGAAAAAGCAAATCAAAGCAATTTATTAACATCGCAATCATGAAAAAGCAATATCATTGCAATTCTGAAAATCAATATCATTGCAATTACGAAAATCAATATCATTGCAATAATGAAACTAATCAAAATTTTAATTAATAGTTTGTCTATATAAAATCATGACACAAATACAAATAAATATTGCTTCAATGCAAAATTCAAATGGTTAATGTCATATTATGATATATGTATTATTTAAGTGTGAGAACTTTTAAAATAAAATTATACTTTTAGACTAGGTTTTTACACATTTAAGGGATATTTATTATTGGCATGAATATTTAGGTACAGAGAAATGACGTCAAAAGAAGATTGATAATTTACCTGTCAAATTTCATAGTATTAATACATAGAAATAATTTATTGGCATGTTTTTGTCAATGCAAATCCATCGATAAAAAACATTCCAATAATAAGTTTCGATAATTTTAACTAATTCACCAAATGAAGCTTTGCAATAAAACAAATATAGTTGATAAATCTACTCCTCACATTGCTCTAACAAAGATGACTTTTGAGATGACGGATTTTGAGTGACATAAAATCTTATAGATTGTAAAATAAAATGATTTATATATTTATTCTATTTAGATAGCTATGTAATCTCACTTTTGAGTATGCTTCCTCGTGTATATAAAATGACCTTGATTCGAGGAGATAGTTATAGGGAACATTGAGGTATATAGAGATAGGGCCAGCTTTGGCGTTCGAAATATGGGCAGTCGGTTACAAGCGCTCTCCGTGCGCAGAAGTCTAGCGATAACTTCAAAATGCCGACATATTGTATGGGATGGACGCCGAGATATTGTACAAGTCGTACTAGAAAATATAGGGAAAGTGATGGTATAACCTTTCATCGGTAAGTAGAGTTTTACCATATTCAGTAGTCGTGTAAATTGACTTATTAATGTTAAAAACTAGAGGAGCATTTGCGAGGCGGAGAGCGGCCGCTGGTCACCTTCAACTCGTTCGTTGAGTATGTTCGCGATCGGAAGGATTCGGACGACATCGACAGCCGCAACACCCCCCTTCCTACTTCCCGCACGGGAACAATATTTCACACTGATATTGCAAGGAATGTAGACTCTATATATAACTCAATGTTAGGGAAGCCATCTCAAGATCATTGTAAGAATGTAAATTAAAACAAACATTACCCTGGTCGCCAAGACAAGGACGTTAGATTTAATAATTTTGAATAGTGAATTATAATTTATAGAACATTTAGAAAACGTAAGATTTCCAGCCCACTGTACTTTAGAATTGTAGCTGTGATTTTATTTAGTCATAAATGAGATACTGAGCCACTGATACTACAGCGTATCCATTTTGGGGAATATTGAGGTACAAGTAGGGAGGGGAAGGAGATCAGATTGGGCCACTAATGCCATTTCAAGCAACGGTTGGACGCTCTTATAGTTCCTACAGCTATGGCATGGCAATGGCAAAAAGCATAAAATGAACATTCTTTATCACAATAATGCTGCATCTCTTTCTTACATACTAAATAATAGTGTAGAGCTGTTGAAAATGAGACAAATGATGTATGTGTGTCTGCTTCCCCTCAAAGGAAAAAAGTAAATCATTATCCCTCATACGTATAAGAAGTGAAACGCCATTGCCGTGCTGTTGCCATGGGAGTTACAATAGCACCCTTTAAATTCTGAAATGTGATCTCTCATTAAGGCATACAAGTTCCACTCTGGAACGATCCAAATATAACTTTCTTTTTAAATATGTCATTGCTCGCTTTTGAACAAGCAATCTCTGTTATTGTGATTCATTTTTGGGCTATTATGCCATGTGGCGCTTCCTCCTTTTTTGGCAAAGTTTCGGACAGTGTTCATCATCAAGGATGATACGGCTAAGCTTAATGGTTCTGGTATTGGGCAGCTACACCAAAACTAAATGCAGAAAGCCACATCAAGAGTGTTAACCTTTGCAATACGGTATCACTTCTACATACATAAACACACACTTCACCACAATCGACATATTTGCCCTGATGGAAGTTTCCTAAATTCATAAGTAGGCAGAAATCTATAGTATTCTATATTCACGAGAACATGGCTAAGAAAAAGAAAAAAAAATACTAGATGGATCATTCGGAACATTGTTTCATTATCGAAAAGTTATACAGTCACAACCAACCATATTAAAATGGAAAGGCAATTATTGTTGATTATTTTAATTAAAATGTTTTAAATCTTTGCCTTGTCTAGGAGTATTTAAATAAATCAAAAATATTTGAAAAAAACATATATAGTTCGAGTCAACATATTTCTAGATACAACATATTGCTTCAAATTTAATTTACGTACATATATATTTATTAAGAGTGAGAAGAATTGGACATCATGTCAAAAACACAAGGGCAAGCAATTTTTTGTTTCCTTTGTACAGAATTTTATATTATTATGATGACATAAATGTTTTGGGATACATAATAATACAATTATTATGTTTTAGACAACAATACAATTAATATGTGCACACAATAATACAATTATTATTTTTTACACAATAATAGAATTATTATGTTTTATACAATAATAGAATTATTATGTTGTACACAATAATATAATTAATATGTTTTACACAATAATACAATTATTATGTTTTACACAATAATACAATTATTATGTTTTATACAATAATAGAATTATTATGTTTTATACAATAATAGAATTATTATGTTGTACACAATAATACAATTAATATGTTTCACACAATAATACAATTATTATGTTTTACACAATAATACAATTATTATGTTTTAGTTCTTGTATATTTAATTTCAGTTACAAATTTTTGTATTTATAAATGCAGGTGAAATAAAAATGATATAAAAGCTACATTTGTTGAGTTAACTACCTTAAATACGAGATTATAGGAAATAGTTTTACAGCAAGTATTTACTGTTAGTATGCTTTTGAAAGTCAAACCTGCCAAAGACACTTTTGCTTTTACTGCAAAAGAGACCAACCGCCCAGTGAGACTACGGCATCCCTAACAGGGGTATATTGTGAGGCTGAAGGAGGTGGGGAAGAGGACGGTGAGAAAGTACCTATTGGGTCACCATATATTTTTCCAGCAACATTTGAATATTTAATGGTACTCTTTCATCATGATGATACTGAGAATATCTTTCATTCTAGAATGTGATGCAAATATACACTCAATATTATTTTAAATAAATTAATTGTGGAACAACACAAATTAATCAAATAATATTTAATTGGGCATGCCGGAATTTGAACCCGCAACCTCTGGATTTTTAATTGTGAGCATTACCCCAACAACCCCCAATTACCCTAACATTTCAATCTCATATAAGAGGTTTTGTTTTTGCGTTCCCTCGAAGACTGAAATTTTATTTTTTGTAATTTCCGTTCCTTGGAAAACCTTGTAAGAGAGATTCACTGTATTCAGACTTAACTGTGTGACAATGACATTTCACGAAAGAAAACTCTAATAGCTTACAAGGATTTGGTCAAATATTTCATTGATAATCACTTTATCATCTCATTGGCACTGTGAATATATTACAGTGAAACCCACTTCCCAAATAAGAACTTTTCATGCTTAAGAAGATCAGTTTTTTCGGTATCTTGGAAAACCTTACGAGAGAGTTTCACTGTAGACCATTGAAGTACGCGCTATGAAAAAATTATGTCTTTGGCAAGTTTAAATTTTCACATTTGAAAAAAAGCTAATTTGAAAATTACAAATGTCATAAAAAAAATGGTATTCATTTTACGCAACTTCGTCAATATATTTCCCAACCAAACCGTTTGTGGCAAAATTACAGTAATTTTGAAAAGCATTAGATGCATAATATTAAGACATAAGAAACATTCTTAAAATAACGCACAACTAACACAATGAAACCCTCATACAAGGTTTTCCTAAACAAGAAGTTTTTTTTGGTTCCTTGGAAAACCTTATAAAATAGTTTCATTTTAAAAGGTGTCATATTAACTTGCTGTTCCGACCGAATGTTTAGTAATTATATTGAGGTCTGTCAATAACTTTGTGATTTAATTTTAACAATTATTATTGTTAATAATAATTAATTATATAAAAAAAAGTTTATATTGTTCCATGTTCATATTGAACCAAAATAAATATTTTGTTTCTAATATCTATAGATTTAGAAAAACAATGAGCTTATTGAATTTAAAGCAATAATTAACAGAATGACATAATATTATAATTATGTATTATGATTTCAAAATTTGTTTGAAAAACACTATAGCAATAAAAGATACAAGTCCAAACTGCGATAGTTAGCAGTTTTATAGTATATTTTAGAATTTTGAGTCGTAGGTCAACGGTGGTTATTTTATGGATCAAAATTGATAAACATAGAAGTAATTTTATACTAGAAATTAATACATTACTGAAAATACTTTCTTGAAGTTGTAAGTTCTATGTCATAATCAAACCATGTACAGGTCGGCAGTGTAGTCAAAATAGAGAGCGCTGCGATCGATGGCTCACAGAAAAATGAATGCAAGTTGAAAAAGCACAATGGTCAAAGTGCATATTTTCTTACTTTAACAGTTCTCAAAAATGTATGTTCCAAAAGGAGATTCTACATAGTATACTAGTATATTCCAAGAAAATTTTATTTTAACACCTTGAAGATAATTTACATGAAATGTATGTATCAAAATAGATGTTAAATAAAAATTTACCAATTAATCAAATTCACAGATCTAAACTATAAATAAATAAAAATGTTAAACAATTGTGTCATTTTTCATCTGAACTTTGATGTTTGTTTACAACGAATTGTAAAACTCGAATGTGAAGAACAAATTTCAAAGACAAAGTGAGTAGCTTGGTGTTGCCATAGTAGAAAGTTTGCCATAATAGAAAAAATATTGGTACCATTTTAATATATTTCTAGATTATTTTGCCACACTGTACAAAATACAAAATAAAATAAATTCATATCTTCCATAATATGGTCACCTTACTGTTAAGACATTCCCAAATATGTTAGAGATGAATTTATATGTCGAAAAAAAACAATTGATTTACTATAGATTACCAGACAAATGAAAAACATATTTATTTTTATCTTCTTTTCAATATTTGTCTCAAATTGACTTAAAAGGTCTTAAAGCAGGGATGCGCAGTTCAGAAAAGATTGTAAAACTGTGAAGCTCTGCATTCCCAAAGGAATAACATAAATCAAAACAAAAAATGATTATAAACATAAATTGAGTCATTTTCATAAATGAATTGGAACCAATGTATTTTCCGTCTTTTTACGGTCTGCACGCCCCTGCATAGTAAAGTTGTGATATTTATATAAAATACATGACGTGATTTAAATTTCATCAATCATTATGTGATTGACCATATTTGTGTAGAAATACTTCAAATGATTTGTATTGAATTGATTCGAAATTATTATTGATTTGATCGATCATCACGTTGGCTGTTTGAGGATAACAATTTAAAAGAATTAATTTCACCGTTGCCGCAACATCAATCAATTCAGCGGTAGAACCTGTTGTCCGCCTGGGGTCGTGGGGCGTACCGCGCAGAAGGGGGCGGGGGTTGGGGGTGAGAGTGGGGGGGGGCCGGGTGGGGTCAATACAGTCGCATACCTTCCTCGAAGTTCACCACGAGGGAGTCGGCGGGGCTGAGGGTGCTGTAGGCGGCGGCCAGCGGGGTTAGGGGCTGCGGGGGCTCTTGGCCACGCACCATCATGGACTGATCGTGGACACCCAGGGGCACTGGAAATAAGTACATAGTAAGTTTTAGTCTGATAATCTAAAGTGCTCAAAAACTCACTGAAGGAGCCAGTAGGACCGACGGTAACTTAACAGAACATGTGAGGAGAAGATGACTTAAATCATACATTTATAATATTTATTGATTTTTACAGTGCCATTTCCACCAGGAATTTTCCTCGGGGCCTATGTCAATTTTGGGGATGCTACAGGGAGGGTCTTCTTGAGGAGATAAAGGAGTGAATATGTACATGGGTCTTGAAGAGAACCATGTTGTAGGAGGGAGGAAACACAGAGGGCGACAAATAGTTCCACAGCTGAACTGTTGCACACAAGAACGAGTCATAGAAACTACCATTCTCATGTTACAAATGTTAGGATGCTAGTTCCTTAGAGCATCTTCCAATGAAATACCGGTAGAGCAAGGACAGCATTCCTACCTGACGCCTGTGCTCAAGATTGCAATCCATTTGTTAAGATAAGTGAATCTATAGGGTTTTTATCAAGTATTTTGGGGCTCCATACCAGAAGTAGCTGCCAAATTCAACAGTGGGGTGCAATGCAATTAGTACAGGCTCACCAGTTGGGTACTATTGAAGTATGTGCGTGCCCCGTGCCTGAGCTGCCAATGAAATCAATTATCTGTATGAGAAAGAGGTTGGCTCTACAATGGACGGACGCTGCTAACGTAGCACAGGTCCCTGACCCCAATAGGGAAGATGATGAAGAAAATGAGATGAATCTGACGTCTTCAATATTCAAGGTGGTAAATACATATGTTATTATAGCTCCACCACAAGCAAAAAACCGTGAGCAGAAATGACGTGGTTTATCAGTACATCAATAGCTGGTTTAATACAATAAGACATTTTGTTTTCAAATGGAAAAACCAACCACGTATCTTTCTGAGGGGAAGACATCAAAAACTGTTACAAGTCATGCAATATTTACAACACTGGAAATCAACTTCCACATAAGAAAAACAATTTTTTTAACACCTCGACTCCGGTGGTGGGTCTGGTTTGACCCAGTGTTTTTAAAAAAAAAGATTTTGCCGCAAATATCTCGTTTAGGCTAATTTCCTTTTGTCTATTCTTTCATCAAATATTTACCCATATTTCGACTCAAAAATGATTAAAATCGGACACGTTTTAAAAAAGTTATAAGAATAATTGTGTTTAAAAACACGCAAAAACTCATTTCTTCTCAGTTGAATTCGAGCAGCCGACGAAACAGCATATCTCTCGCTCTGTCCTTCCGTCTTTGTCTCTCACAGTCCCGCGCAGATGTTGTCAACCATTCGGGCACATTTCTAGTATTGTGATTTTTGTTTGTGACTTTGTTTTAATTTTTTTTTTCGTAGCGTACGAACGCAATGGCAAAGCAAAATTATTTATCTGATAATGAGATCAAAAAGCTACTTAACAGTTCGAACAGTGAGATCAGTGATGATGGCGACTTGGAATTCGAAACATTAGATCCAGAATTTGAAAGTGATCCGGAAGAAATATTACTAGAGGAAATATCTGAAAGTGGAAATGGAAGTGATAATGAAGTTAGTGTAGGAAATTCGAATGAATCCGTTGCAGATCAACATTTATACGTGTCGAATTCCGGATTCCAATGGAATTCTGCGCAACCAGCCAGCTTACGTACCAGAAGCCATAACATTATTTCTTCTACCCCTGGATTGAAAAACGGTAGCCAGAACATAGTATCCATCAGAGATGCTTTTGATTTGTTTATTTCAAATGAAATGGTGGAGGAAATTATTGAAAATACGAATAAATTCTGTCAGCTCAATCCGAAAAATTCCAGCTTTCCTAACATTACGAAGACAGAAATCTATGCATTTTTTGGAGTTCTTTTGGCTTCAGGAAGAAATCACGGCCGAAAGTTAGAACTAAGCGAACTTTGGACTACCGAGGATTTATTCCGGCAGCATTTTTTCCCCTCCGCTTTATCTAGAGATCGCTTCCGCTATATTTTTAGCAATATACGTTTCGATGACATTTATTGAATATCGATGAATTATTTTTGTGAATTTTAGCATTTTTAATATATTTTAACTAATAAAAAACTGTTAAACTTTTTATAATTGGTAGTGCTATATAATTATTTTGCCGCTGAATTTGTAATAATAAATCCATTTGGTGTTTTGTGTATGTATATAAATTTTATTAATCGTCGAATCATTTTTGTATTTTCGTATTTAGAATATTGCTTTTATTCCTTTTTTTTAAATGAAAATTGTTAATTTAAATTTGTTATATTGAAAAATAAAAGTTTTAGTATATTTTAATGTGTGTCATTCAATGGTTTTAATTGTGACAAATAAATGTGTGAGGAAGTAAATACTCAACTTGAATTTGAATGCCATTATATAATATTTTCTAATATTTGCATAAGCAATCATCGTTTAATATGGCTATAAATTGAATTTATTTTCTCTTTACACATCTTTCTATTAGAGGTACAGCCACAAGGAAATTATCAAATACGTGATTTATTTCTGGTATTTTAAATAATACACGATATTCTTGTAAATGCACATCATCGAAAATTTTAATAATTATAGAAATAAAAATGTTTGTTTCCGCTGACGAACGCTTCCTGTCCCCCTCTCCCGCGCTGCCCTCCTCATTCCCCTGACCATCGCCCGGCACCCGCATCGGCCGTCGGGGCCGTCTTCGATTCAGTCGTTGATTAGCTGTTGCGCGGGTTGTCCGCGCCGCTGTATATCGATGAACCGCAAAATTTACGGAACACTAATTTCTAAAACTTTCATGTTCATACAAGAAACACAGGGGATATGTTATGAGTTAATGAGGAACTACAATAATATCATATAAAAGTAAGAATATGAACGAAAAATGCATAAAAAGCCTTTTAATTTCATCATTTCAGCCGGGTCAATCTGGACCCACCACCGCCGCATGTGTTTCATTTTCAACCTCCGGGTATTACGTGTTAATGGAGCGATACGTCATACAGACTAAAAAAGGTAATTCCTATGCTTATAAAACTCCAGGTAGCATTGAAGGATTGAACATTTTAGACAGCGGCAGACAATATTTACCAAAACTTCTGATAAAATTTGGCTTTCATTAGAAAAAATGTCAATCAAAAGGTAAAAACACGCTAAAAACATCAAAATATTGGAGATAGTTTCTTGGGGAGACCGTTTTTGGGATTACTTTGGTCCCAGACGAAAACAGAGAACATCCCATAATATATTATTATGTATATAAAACTTATGTCAACGCTGGCCATTCCATTGTTGGCAAATGGAAAAACACCGAAAGTAAGTTTATAAGTTATTCGGTTTCCTTCCAAAGAAATCAACAGTCACAAATCTGCTTACTTTCTCGAGATTGGTAGCCACCGGTTTAGACTCAAGGCACCAAACAGATGTAGTTTACACCGACTTTGCCAAAGCATTTGACCGTGTTAACCATGATATCTTACTGAGGAAAATGTTTAAACTAGGCTTCGACCTACCAACACTAAACTTTTTCTCATCATATTTAAAATCCAGAAAACAATTTGTTTCGGTAAATGGACATAATTCGAAAAAATTCTCAGCGAAATCTGGAATTCCTCAAGGGTCTAACCTCGGACCGCTGTTGTTTCTAATACTAATAAATGACATCCAAAACTATGTTAAGAATAGTAAATGTCTACTGTTTGCAGATGACCTTAAAATTCTAATGGAAATAAGCTCCCAACAAGACTGTCTTAAAATGCAAGCTGATCTGGATGCACTATCTGAATGGTCGTTGATAAACAAATTAGATTTCAATACAAAAAAATGTGTCACTATGTCTTACACTCGCTCTTTAAACACTATACTTTACGATTATAAGATAAAGGGCGAAACACTATCACGTGTAAATTCCGTAAAGGATCTCGGTGTCGTCTTTGATCCCGAACTGAAATTCTCTGGCCATATATCGCAGCTCACTCAGTCTTGCTACAAACTTCTTGGGTTCGTCATTAGGACATGCAAGCAGTTCAATAACCAAGATGCTATGTTAGCATTGTTCGATGGCATACTGAGAAGCAAGCTGGAGTATGCGAGCGATGTTTGGGCACCGTACCACCAGAAGTACATTGAAATGATAGAGCAAATCCAGAAGAAATTCCTCAGGTATGTCTATATGCGGACGCATGGAACCTATCCCAGGTTCATGCACCATATTGACTTACTTGAGGAAACCAATTCTGTGAGTCTGGAAACTAGGCGGAAAGCAAGCCTAGCCACTATATCTTTCAAAATTTGGAACAATTTTATTGATAGCCCATTCCTCTTGGGATGCTATGATTTATATGTACCAGATCACTACAGCCGAAGTCGATACCATGACTTATTTAGAGTACCAAAAGGCAAAACCGACGTCCTGGCAAAGCATAGCATGACGAGGGGAGTGGTGCTGTTGAACGAACTAGCAAAGAATTTGGATGTAAATGACTGTTCTTTAAACGACCTAAAACAATTATTGAAGAGTCACTTACCCAAATGCTGATATGATGTAAAATTATACTGTTTGTAAAATTGTACTGTAACTGGAACGAATGTTCTGTTGTACAAAAAAAAAAAAAAAATTTTGGAGGCGGGTATGCGTCATCACACCAGCCGCGTGGCGGGCCGGATGAGGGAGTCCCTTTGACCTCTCCAGCCATACTCTCGACTGCAACAGCTTGCATCTCAGTGGGTGAGATGGATTTACAAGTCACTCCTGGACCCCCAGATTCCTACCCAACTCTCATATCTTTTTTTACTTCCCAGAACTTCCTCTCCTTCCTTCCTTTGAAAAAGAACCACCGCACAGCATCCCCAAAGATGACATAGGACCTAAGGGAAATTATTTTCCTCGGGGCCTCCTGTGTGGAGTTAATGTAAAAAAAATGTTAAACTTTTGTTCAACATTTAAAAAAGACATGTATTAGGTATCGGAAACTATTTAATGAGGACTTGCACGAACTACTATGGTCCCTTTCATACCGGACAACACTAGGGAACAGTTTTTTGTTTGTGGTCCAACTATATTAATAAAATCATCATCAAATTTAATAAAAGTTTTGATATAATATACCTGGGCGTTGATGCCAGTTGGCTGGATGTGCGGCCATGGGCGGGATGGGGTTCTGCAGAGGTGCATGGGGCGCGTGAGCCACGTGTGGCGCATGTGGCACATGGGGCACGTGTGGCACGTGGGGCTGGTGTGCCACGTGGTGCACAGGGGGCACCAGAGGGCCCTCACCGGCATCCAGTGGCTGCTGCACTGGCTGTATCTGAGGCTGCAATTGGAAATATCATTAATTGACAAATCTGCTAGTAGCAACAAGCAACTAACAGCTAACAAATTCATAAAATATCCACGGTGTGCTTTTTATGAACTATTTCTTAGAACAGAAAGTCTCATAGTCGCTGAATTAATAATGCACTTATGGGATTCATTTCGGACTCGCTCTCGGGCAGTATTAATAGGATGGATGAATTTTTTGGCACGGAATTTAAGCATGCACCGTTTTAAGTGTGGTAAAACTATAATATAAGATTGTCTAATTTTTTTTTAATGGGAGTCCACTGCACAAACCCACTTAAGAGAAAACCGCCACTTAACTTGGAAATGATCATGGTCACTGGCAAAGTGTTGGCAGCTGAAGCAGGTGGAAGATCACCTATGCTTTGAAGTGATCAAGTATAATAGGATAATATTGTTGATTGACTAGTTTGTATGATTGAATGGTTCAAGTACCGGAAATTTAACATTAAGTCGAAAATGAATATATAATATTTTTATATATATTCTTATATATTTTATAATATATTTTTGTATTGGATAAAATGTTAAATCAATTTGCCTTAAATCTGTAGCGACCGCCAATCCCAATATATACAACGCACAATAATATATCGGACAGTACATACCTACACGCAGCGGCGCCAGGCCGAAGTACCTAAGCTAGTACATTGAGATTCGGCGGCGTTCACCAGAAGGATCTAGTCAATCACTTAGGCATTTTTACAGCGCCGCTGAACAATCTCGATTGTCGAGGGTTCGTCAATTTACCGGCAGTCTCACAAACCTTCCATCGTCGCCAGCCAAGTTATATAAAGCGACCCGGCGCAGACGAGTAAACGGTCCAGTACCAGCAACCTTGACATAGTTACCAAGTTAATTTTCTACGTTTCGTGGGTGAAATATTATCTCGAAATTTCATTTGTAAAAAACATTCTGTTTTGTTTTCTATGTTTATTTTTTTTTTTGATGTGTTATAATAAACCGCTTCAACCAAATTCTGTAGTTATATATTAATTTTTAGAACACAAACCAATAACTACAAATCTATTACATCTATGTATGTGCACTTGTATCTATCTGCCACTGTCATCTCTGGAAGAAAACTTTAACTCAACGTAATTGTTATTGACTGTCGGTGTTTCACGTGTCCATATTTTTGTAAACATCAGATTACATTTATTATATGTTTATTGCTTTTGTTTGACATTTCAAGTGGAATATTATTTTTTTGTAGAAGATGTAATGCAAATGTGTAGTGCATTGAAAAGCAAGTGAAGTAGTTCATTTGAAGGAAATACCCGATGGACAAAAAGCACTTGGAAAATTAGTGGTTTTTGCCAGAAAAAAACGTTTGGCAAAATACACTAATTGCTACAATTTTTGAAATAAACTTAAAAACTGACCATCCATAATTAAAATGTAAACAGACGTAAATGAAAAAGATATTTTTAAATGAACAGTCATCATGATAAAATATTTTTATATCAACACAAACCGCAATTAAATTTGATAAAAAGGGTTTTAAATTGGTAAACTGAAATGCTAGTTTTCTTAAAACAGCGATTTTAGATTAACATATTTTGTCAGTACACGTACCCACAATACATTGTCAGGTTTTTCATTGTGGCCCAGGATTGTTTTTTTTTAAATAAATATAAAAGAATATCTTACCAGATGGGGCTGCGTGGGGACTCCGGGGGCCAGCTTGTGCTGGAAGCTACAATGGGCCTTGCGACAGCCCCCAGGCTGGGTCTCCCAGTAGCACGGGATCTGCTTGCGGTTTTTCTGCAAGACCAATATCACCACTACAATAAATTTGGGCGCTCATAATTCGCCTCCTCTCAACAAATCAACATTACTGGCAAAACACAAAAATAAATTGTTCAAAAAAAGTTGTTTTTCTGTATTATTACTCTGTTTAACTGGCCTTCTAGTACAAGCACATTGATAAAGGTTCCATCGATAATGTCGGTAACTTGTCATCGTTCCCAATCATGACTGCAGATTTCCAACGAAAAAACAACAGTACATGTCAACTAATTTAAGCATATTCAGTCGACGCGAACTATTATTCTCAAAGAGCATGACTGCAGATCACAAACAAACAGCAGTTCAGGTCAAGTCAATAGATTTAATCGATCCGCAGTCATGCTCGAGAACGATGACAAGTTACCGAAATTACAAATAAAACTTTTAAAGGTGTGGTTGTGCTGAGGGGGATGGTATAGTATGTGATCTAAAGATTTTTTTATTTATTTCAAGCAAAAATTTACTTCTACCATCATGTAGAATCACCTCCCGAAGTTTGTGCACTTAACCCGCGGATACCTGGTATATACAGAGTGTATCGGTGTGTACCAGAAAGATTTTAACCAGCGATTCCTAGGCATATTTGGAGTAAAAAATGTAGACACCATTCTTTTTAATTCTCTAACCCTCACCCCCTGCCATTTTTGTTACCAACTGTTACCAAAAGTAGCTGTATAAAGAAAAGGTTCCACATCAGTGTCCTATATCTGGAACTGCAGTGTCAACAAAGTTTTAGATAAATATTTACTATTCCGCCTCATCTTTAACATACAGATTATTGAAATAACACTTCATTTTAACTTAATTCCTATAAGAAACAACTATTTACAATGATATTTCTATAATATATATGGAACTTGGGCTCTGCGCATGTTGTTTTGTTCCCTTAAGGTGGAAAAAATGAAATATTTAGTAAAGAAAGTTTTATATAATAGTATGTGAATTATCAGTTTTAACATAAGAAAACTGAGTAAATATTTACCCAAAAAAACTGTACTTTACCTTATAAACTAAATTAGGCATAGAATAAATCAAATTATTTCCAACGGGGTTATAAACTCACCCGTAATTCCATATGCCTCAGTTTACACTGTTGGTCAAAGCATTTCCCTTCTTGCCAGTAAAAGCACATTGTCTCACATCCTAGAGCCTTGGGTTCGTGTCGAAAATTACATGCATCTCCCTGAAAATTAAAAAAATAAATAAAAAATAGATCTAAATTCAAATCTGAAACATAAAGCCGAATATGAATTTGATCATGTTGTTTATTTTGGAACAAAATTTAATTCATCCATTGTTATTTTTTTGGAACTACTTTATTTGAATATAATTACATTTCAATTAGGAACTTATAAACATAATATTAGGATGGCCCCAGTACAATGTTAAATCTACAGTAATGTAATCGGTTATTTGAGAAAGTTTGGTGTTTACTAATAAAGGTTTATCAACAACAAAAATCTGACGAAATAAAATGGTTATAATGTCTAACTTACCTTGGTACACGTGGAATAATAATAAAAATAGCAGTCTGCTAATTTCCTCGAATTATCCATATTTGTAACCGCTATCGTAGTCACTGAAAATCAAATAAAATATGTTAGTTTATAAACTTACGAAAATCGGAATTCAATGACATAATATACGCGCGTAAAATGCCACCTTTGCCGATATTACCTATACGAAACCATTCAAGTCAATCAGGATAAATGTCAAAAAACAATATTTCATTTATCTGCACAAAGTTCAATTTCATGATACCTATATCAATAATAAAGATATTTTTCATCTGAAAATAAATAACGTTGTAGCATAGTGGTTCAAGCGGAAGTATTTACATTTGATTAGGAAAATAATACATCCATGCTTGAAAAGTTATGACAGAATCGAAAACTAAAATAGCTCCACACTTTACACACGCAACCTGCAGATATCGGTGAATAAAAACTGACGTAAATGAATTGTTTACTCACATTGTAAATAGGTAATCCGTAATTAGTGCTAAAATTAATAACTTTATTATCTAAATCTACAACCAGATCCCGAAGTTTACCTCGGTTTACATAAAAAAATTACTATGGCGGACGACGGACAACGGCGACAGCGCTGCAGATTGGTCGGTTGCTAGACACTTTCCGCAAACAACCGTGCTAGTGTTTCAAAATAGTCTTTAAAATCGGGGCAATAGAGGTGATTATTCTGTAAAATATTCTTGATTTGTTGTGTTGTCATGATTTCTAAAATTGCTTTTTCATAGAAAATATTAAAAACCAGTTCCTACTTCTCATGAAATGCAAAATTTAACAGGTTTCTGCTAGTGCTATTCATTTTTTCAAGTTTTTTAACGCAATATATTTTTTAAATCTCGAATTGTTAAAGCAATGAAATCAAATTCACAAGCGTCTTCTTTAGAAACGACATATTAAACTATCAAAACTAATTGATTTATTTTTTTGAATTTAGGTGTCTTTTGGTATAAATAAATGAAGGAGGGGATCAAACTAATGTGATTGGTTTATTTATGAAACTAATCATAGATGACTATTAAAAGCTGGTTTCAATAAATTATGGTTTAATGAATAAAAATAATCATTCACTCCTGCCAAACTGCAGTCCCATTCGAAAAGAGCCGATGTTATTAATTACACAATGTGTCAATTTTTTATATTTTTTTGTAGGTATATAAGTTTATATAGGCCGGTGAATATTGTAAAGCAAAGCTCTCTTTATGCCGCTGTACTGATAAGTTAAGGTAATTTTTCACAAAATTAATGGTAATTAAATTACCAATTTGGCGCTGTAAAAACAATGAACTGAACACATTTTAAATTCCAAACTCCTTTATTACAAAAACATAACATTACTTATATAATATGTAGGTAATTTTTTGCAGGAAATAAATAAACCCAAGTGATTGTTACATAAGACAACATAAAACAGTATTGGTCAATCATTATATTAAATATTATTATTATTTTTTTTTTTAATTTTTATTCCAGATCTCGGAGAGGGTGGTGCAATCCCACGAGCTCCATATTATAATGTAAGATGTATGAATGGAGAAAGCCGCGATTAATGAATGTTTAGGAAAAATATTTCCAGATTTTTTTATTAGTAGGAGTAGCCTAAGTAGCCTTCTCATAGCCTATCTTGTTTACAAGAGAATAAAGTATAAATAGAATCACCCCTTATGACAGACCCCAAACTCGAAATTCATGTAACAAAAATATGTTGAAAAACCATGTTTCACAAAATGCGATTGGAGGTCTAGAGTTTTTAAAAATCAAGCCATAAAAGGGGGGGGGGATTGATGATAGTAGTTACCTACTTAATTTTAATTCTTACAAAATCAAAGACAATATTATAGAAGTAAATTTGAGAACAAAAAAATCTTATTTTGAATATTTCCGTCTGATCAAAACGCTTTCAGCAGTGAGTGGTTTATTTATGGCTTTCAGTTTGATATCACTACCGACATAATAACTTCACAGGGAATTTTGCAGGATGGTCTTGTATTTACTAGACTGATAATATATATACATTTTGGCTAAATTGCTAAATTCATTGATAGATTGAAAATACAACAAAAAAACACTTATCGTGATAGCCAGATAATATTTATAAGTTATTTATTAAACAACATAAAATTTATTGCATATTTTAATTATTATCCTATCGATATACGATCGGCATAAATACATATGTATGTACTCTTCGAAGAATCGTCAGAATATGTACAAAAACGCACTTGACGATCATAATCCCTTGAAATGTGATCTACCATTTTGAAAAAAAAAACAGAAATTGGCAATTTAAAAAAGTCCTCTCGACTCCTATTACAAGCACAACCCTACGACAAGCCAATTAAATTGATATCTGTCCAAGTAAAAAATTCAATATTTCAAAGTCTAATCAATTCTCCAAAAGTAAGGAAAAATTGACCTCACTTCAAGCAAAACTTAAAATGCCCACAACACACTTCTAATGGTTTATCTCTTCAGTGACAAAAACGGATACAACATTCAAGTGATACAATATAATACGAAATCAAAAAATGCTCAATACATGGTGATATTTAGAGAGAACCCTTATCAAATCAAACACAATTAAATGGTAAAACAGTACACATTTTTAATTATTAATTTGCTAAGTGCAAGGCACCAAGATTGCTAAATATTAACACTAGTGCCGGTAATTAAAACTGTATTACACCTAAAATTAAGCACATTCTCTTCAGAATTTCAAATGCAAATGGCAGTCCATAGAGGTGACCACAACTCTCAATGTGATGTAAAGAGTTATTATATTTATACCGAATTGATAATTTTTACATAAGAATTTTTCACTACTATTTTTTGTTTTATCGGTTCCTTGAAGACTGAAGTTTAATTTATCCCACATAAGAAGTTTTTTTCAGTTGGAAAGAGCGTTTCACTGTTATAGTTGACTATATAAACCAATATAAACTGAACTAACCACAGGATTCCAACTGATTCCAACCATGTGTTCGAAAGGAAAAAGGAGGTGAGTCATATGAGCTCTAATAAGATAAGTTCACTAAATAATTCACTTTTTGCAATATTTTTCAAATAAGTACCAACCTAATTGTATCTTATGACAATTTCTTTAAAGAAGATGCATTCATTTTATGATTTAACTCGTCTAAGTTTTCGTTGTAAACTAAGTTACGTATTTAAATCAGAACTCAATTCTTTAGTCATCCCCTTTTTCCTTTGCATGATAAATGTTTACGCTCTTAGTACAAACCATTATAAAAGTAAATATTAATATTCATATCGATGGTTTAGAGTTAAAATATTGTATCTCCATGAATCATAATATCATCAAAACTTAAATTGAAAGTTTGCAACCTTCGAAAAATGTATTTTTCTGATGTTATTACAATATTTTGGCATGGACTTCCGTTTAGCATAAAGATAAATTATATCTGCATATATTATATCTGTATTGCTCCGAATGATTTATAATATATTTTAATATGTTTATGTTACTGAGAAGTTAGATTTAGAAGATGCAATATTTGAAACCAAAAAATACAGGCTATCTTTAGAACATTGCAGTACTTAATTCTTTTTTTGGAACAATATTTTAACAAGTTTTGTGGATCATTTAAAACATTTATTTCAACAATACTCCCAAACACATCATGTAAACCTACAAATAGCTGTAATTTTTTGTTTTTGTTTCTTGTGTTTGTATGATTTGTTGCATAGCTTTTATCAAATGTAATTTTATTCTTATTTTTTATGTTTCAAAGTATCTGTCAAATTAAAATTATATTACCAACCATGTAAAAGCCCTATGGGCGTTAAATAAATAAATAAATAAAATAAATAAATATTTTTAGCTCTAAGCCATCGATACACTGTTTCGTCGCTTACGATATTCACATAGTTGCTAATGATTATCGCATTACAAAAGTATCAGAATGATGTTAGGTAATACAGTGAAATCTCGATCTATCGTTCCTCGAATAATTGTTTTCCCGTGTGTGTCATTTACTTCTTTTTGTACCAAATTAATTTCATGCAAAACTAGCAAAAATTGATTGCATCGATTGTTTTGCTTTGCATAATTTTACCGCATTAATCATTTAGAGCAGTGATTCCCAAGGGCGACATACAGATCCCGAGATGCAGGGGCGTTGGTAAGATCTAGGGGGGCAGTCCTAGCCCCCAAGGCGTGTGAGTGGGGGGCAGTGAAAGGCTAAAAGAGGGCGGTTAAGGGCTGAAATGACAGTCAGAGGAATTTAGAAAAACCTAAGTAACAGATACATCGTTCTAAGAATCTTACAATTGAACCGTTCAATTAGTGATTAGGTATTATTGATGGATTCATATTATTTTTGTTATTTTGATTATATTGTTCCAAAAAAACTTAGAAAGCAACATTTCCGGTTTACAACTAATATCAGAATGTTAAAAATCCACCCACTTCCATAATTATAAGTGGAAAATGATGCTTGTGAGGGCTAAAACTAGTAGAGGATCCAGCCCGCAATGCCCAAGTAGGAACCAATAACTATTACGCTACCAACCGCTTGGTTGTAATATATCAAAAAAGGTTATTTCACTAAAAAATAATTTCACCTGCGGCGTTTTTTCCGTACAAGCAGTTTTTGAAGAAAAATATACTTGGAAAGAAAGCCAGATACGGTTGGGAACCTTTGGTTTAGAGAATGTGGTTTTTTGATATTTTACTTGACCGATTGCTGCCGGCGGCCGCTTCTGACATTAGATGTCATTAGACATTTCAACCTTAAAATGAACCGTCCAGTGAAAAACGTGTGTTGTATTCAAGAAAGATAAAAAATTGATAAAGTGGAAAAAAACATGTTGATGTAGCCCAGTGTTTAGGATTCGAGGCACTTTCATTTAGACATCCATTTACATGTGAAATGTATATACATATTTAATATTAAATAGTTAGTATGAATGCAGTTTATATCTATATTCCCGCATTCATAGTTAATTTCAATAAGACCCTATAAAATTGATAAATAGAGGTTTCACTGTATAAGGTGTGGTGACACGTAAAGTTTAATCATTTCAAATTTTGTGACAAATATGGTTGAAATTGTTATTGTACGACTGACTTCTGGTATATTTAATTCTATACATACAGTGTCTACCAAATATTTACATTTGTATATAATACATAAATTTAGAACTGTTGTTAATATGGTGTTTTATGCTGGGTGTGAGGTAGGTTTGAGTAGGTGACACTGTGGTGGGTATGTTATATGTTTCGTGAACACCTCACTGGGAGAACCTGTGCTGAGGTGTTTACGTGGTTATGTTTAAATGGTACATGTATTTATGTGTATTGGTCAAAATTTTTTATATAAGTGTAAGTTGGGATTTTAAATTTTTTTTTTTTAAATGGTTATTGTACATTGTTATTTAAAGAAAAAGGAAAAAAATATTTATTTATATGCACATATATACATACACCCATGTATACATACATAAATACACATATATGCATGCATACACACATATAAGTAAGCACATGCATACATACATACATACATACACATTCATCCATGATTATGTTTGGTTTGGTGTTATAATGTTTTGTATAAAATGGATATCTTGTTTTTTGATCCAGGCTGTGATCAGTTTTTTGTGAATGTTTGTGTATGTATTTCCCATTAGTAGTAGTTTTAGAGTGGTGGGCATACAATTAAAAAGTTTTGTAGCGTAATACTAGAAGTGTCTTTGTCCGTGTGTGGTGTATGTTATCGGTATGTTCAGGGTATTGTTTGTTGTCGACCTTGTTTTTATTGTTGTTTGAGGTGGCATTGGAATGTGTAGTTTCTGTTGGAGGAAATTTAGTAGTGCAGATTTGGCATAAAGTTGTCTTATTGACATGACGTCTAATGTTTTGAAAATTTCGCTTGAATTTGTGTAGAATGGTACTTGCAAGATGATTTTAATTATTGCCTTTTGAATTTTTTGTATTGGGTCGATTGCAGTGTTTGTAGCGCTTCCCCAAGCCAGTATGCCATATGTAACAATCGATTGACAGAGTGCGAAATATATAGATCGATATGATAGATTATATTATATCAGTATATGATAGAGCATGAGAGAGTGAAAAGAACTACAGAAGAGTGTAAAAAGTTGTCCAATGCCACTTCATAGATGATAATATTACAGTTATTATTCCGTCACCCTAACTCAAGTATAATATTTAATTTTATAATGACATTAAAAGGACACAATAATTGACAATATTATCCATGTAATATACCGGCATATTACGCTGGCATTTTACTACTGTGAAATAATATTTGGACATTTCTTCTGGCCTTATCCTTAACATGCGTAATATAATAATAATTATGTAATTTGTATGATGGAGGAAAAATAATATCGCATAAGAAGTACGTAATCAGTAGTTTATTTCACTAGTTGTTGCAACAACAAAAAAAATAGCAGGTATAACAACAATAAATTGTAAAGATATAGATTATACAAAATATTAAATAAAATAAATATTTAAATCTAAAACTGAATGCAATTAAATGACTGCAGATTCCGTAAGTAAAAAAACATATTTCTTGAATGAAATAAAAAAAATTAGAACAATAATAATACTTTAAAAAATTTACAAGGAGTATATTTTTTTACTAATGAAACCATAAATATTTACTTGTTATCAACATTGTTTAAAGTCATTAAAAAAATCACTGATAATTACATGAAATTAATATTGTACATACAACTTACCGGGTTGCATATTTCTCCATTCAAGAGTAATTTTTATTAATTATTATTCATATAAAAAGATATAAAATTTCAATCGTACTTTCGAAAATTGTTTTCGTCTTTAGACTATTAAAATTTATGAATTATTACTTTATCGTGTACTTATATATTATATGTATGTATTTATATATATATAGACGCCACTAAGCGCATTATATAATTTGTGAATAATCCATACCTCAAATGCAATGAGTATATTTTACGCTTTAGTTTTAGAAGAAAATATCTTAAGAGTGCAGTATAATTCCATTGTTTTTATAAGTCGGCAAAACTGAGATAACAATTTTATAACTTGCAATTTGAACATTGTTTCAAAAATATGATTAAAAATAATAAGTTTGGTGATCTTTAAATTATTGTAGATTATATTTCCATAAGAAATAAGTTATAAAAAAATCTTTGTGAACCTACAAATTATTATTAAAAAAATAACAAACAATGAAAGGAAAAAATGCTTTTAGAACTATGTAATTTTAATAACACATAAATACAAAAGTAATATACCTAACGGGTATATTCTTCTCTTGAGATGAATGTACCTAACAGGTATACTCATCTCTTGAGATGAATGTACATAATGGGTATATTCTTCTCTTGAGATGAACGTACCTAATGGGAATATTTTTCTCTTGAGATGAACGTACCTAACGGGTATATTCTTCTCTTGAGATGAATGTACCTAACGGGTATATTCTTCTCTTGAGATGAATGTACCTAACGGGTATATTCTTCTCTTGAGATGAAAGTACCTAACGGGTATATTCTTCTCTTTAGATGAATAATATGGATGAATGTTGGAATGCTAAATAAAAAAGCAATATATGGTGATAGTTTGGTGAAATTACATTTAAACATGAATGTGTTAGAGTGAATTTTTTAATGTCAATATATCGATCATCTAGTGCAAATAACCTTAAGTTCGAAAACTAATATTTAAAAAAAATTACAGAAATATTTTGTAACTTTTTCACTAATGCTTATCTTCCCTACATGATCGATTGCATGTTCTAATGTAATTCAATTCCTTTGTCCAAAAAAGATCAATGATTAATGTCTAAAAGTACAGGGTCACAGATTAACAAAAAGTGAACAATTTGACTCGTAAAGTTAGATAATATAAATTTTAACCCCACGAGAACAACATTCATCATAATATTCTGTGTGTTGTGAATTGTAAAATGTCCTCGGCAGAAAAGTCACTATACAACCGCACTGAACGTCGGAAAATAACTGAACGTTGGTAGATCAACCGAACACTGGAAATTCAGCCGAAGGTCGGAAAATTGACCGAACATTGGTAAATCAACCGAACATCGGAAAATCAACTGAAAGTCGGAAAATCAACTGAAAGTAAGAAAATTAACCAAAAGTCGGAAAATCAACCAAACATCGGAAAATCAACCGACTGTCAGAAAATCGTCAAAAAGTGGGAGGATCAGCCGAACATTGATAAATCAACTCATCTCTATTCCTGAACTTCGGTCATGGGGGGACACAGTCTGCTGGTGAACCCAACCGAGGCCATGAGCCCCTGCTTGACGAAGCCGGGCAGGGAGGGTCGGTTGGCCGTGGATTCGGCCCACATGCGCAATTCGTGGAACATGTTACGCGTATAGGGGTTGCGACGAGACGTGTAGCGCAGACAGAGGAATTTGTAGTAGATCAGCGGGGTGAAGAGACCGGCACGACCGCTGGAAAAAAGGTAAAAGATAAGTTTTTAAAATTCACCATTATATTAGAGAACACCAGTTCTACTAATAAGTAGCCGTGGAAAATGATGTGGGATGTCAATCATTTCTAGTCATCAAAGAGATATTACTATTCAATTCAAGATACTTTACTTCAACTAGCCATTTTAACTAGTCTTTAACTAATCATTTCTCCACATGGAGAGAAATAGAGTATGTTTTGCCATTCTGTACTTGCGCATTAATATTTTCTCAGATTTCTTCCACGGTTCATAATATTTTAACAGTAATTTATAAGATAATTACATTCTAAAATCAATACATCCAAGATAAAACCAATTAAATGCCATTAATTATCTAAATATACACATAAATAATGTATACATACATAGGTTCTCATTGACATTTGGACGATGAATAAGATAAGTTATAAAGATAAGGTCGGTGGCCGAGTTGACATCGCGCTTGGGTCCCACTCAGGCGTAGTGTGTTCAATTTCTCGGCTGCCTAAGTCCTCCAACACAACAAAAGCATCATTTTCAGCTTACTGTGGTGGTAGTAGGAGATTTTCAAATACTGTCAGGTTATTCGTAACCCGGGAATGTTTGTCTTTCTTTTAAAAAATTAAATTAAAATAAAAAAAGACAATGAGAACAGTAAAAACAGTAAAAATAAGTATCTAAAAATTTTGCATCAAGAGATATATTCAGCCAGTTTGATTTTGCATATAGGTTTTCAAGGGACAGTTGAAAATGTCCACATCTCGTAGGGTGTTGAATATTTTGCAGTTAGGTCCCATTAATGCATTTTACGCATAGTTAGACTTATAATGTGCTATACTGAATAAATCATGCAATCTGGTGTGGCGTTCAGGGCAACGAAATGCAATCCCTTCTAATAGATATGATGAATCGATAATATACTTCACAATTTTCACAAAAGCATCAGTTAGTTTTCTAAGTTTATATAGAGCAATGGGATTAAATTAATGATTACTAAAAATACTCTTATGCAATCATATTAGAATCACCGGGACTTGAAATCAAAATTGATGCGAGCATTATTACTAGCTCCGACCAAGCTGTCCAAGGTCCAAAGTGGTAGATACTCTCAGTATTGCTCTGATAGAGAACACCAACCTAAATCGAAGGCGCTGATTGAAATGGGTTTAGCTATGATTTGCATCCATATCTAACAATCAGGTACTCCCACAACCATCTATTCACCCCGGCAACATTAACATCAAATGCAGAGGCTGCTCTGGAAGTCCACAAGTGTTAATACATATTGCTGATGCTTATTGAATATTATAAAAACGCATATGTATGTAATTAATTTACCTATTCCGAAGCCGGTAGTACAATATTGTTTAACTTAAGACTATTTATCTAATTATTTATACACATAACTAGTTAGTGGTTTTTTTCTTTTGAAAGATCTTTTCCTCCTAAAAGTTTTTAAATCACTAATTCCAACCTCAGTCCATTGTTTATAAGTAGATTTAAAAAGTAAACAATTAAAGCAAAAGTACATATATGTTCATTTTATTGCACCCGCAAAACCACTGACAAAAATTATAACTTTTCGTTTTAAAATATCGTTTTTAACCTCTTGATTTTTAATTGAAAAAACACACTTTGTAATACACCACTTTTTATTTTGAATCAATAATGACAGCTTGCTTCCTTCGAAAACTCTTGACTTTTCTCTCTTGTAACATAAACTAATTGTCACTTTATTTAAATACGTTTGTCATGATTCAATGAATTGTTTGCGATTTCTTTCAGTACAATATCCACAGAATTTGACATTTTAAATTATTCCATGCAAATTATTTTATTTTATTGATACATGTTGTTTTTTGTGATATTTCACCCTCCATGCTAGGGATGACCCTATGTTATGGCGGGTGAATTTTACAGTTTGCTGACATAGAATCTATACATTACTATAATATAAAAAAGAAAAATGATGTATAGCTAGTTTGGGTTGCAAGAAGAGGATGGAGAAGTTAATTACATCAACAATGACATAATTCCGCGAACATTCAATTCGAATTCGAATATTCAAGTTCAAGATGACTATCGTTTATCACACAAAAAACTTTAGACTGACATTTTTTTACATCTCCCTCTAATAACTTAATAATCCTGGGTCATAGATATCTCCATCTCACCGCGGTCATGTCCGAAAACACCTTCAAAATAAATTTTGTATGATACTAAGCATACGTCAGACATGATAGTGTTTACCTCCTTTGTCTATATAGCAAAGAGAAAGAAAGGAGGTTGGTTTGGGATAAAATTTAAAGTGACCCATGCTAGGACATGCAATAGCTTCTCATTTGGACGCTAGATGGCACTGGAATGAATCAAAAAAACGTATGAATCTTAATTAACTAATAAAAACTAAATTAATAATCGGGTAGTTTGTTAAATCCTTTTTATATTAATACTAGTTCATATTATATTAGTATATATATGTTTGCAAGTTCGAGTACTGTTGTTTTTTGAACCAAGAAGAAGGAAGAGTACTATCATGGAAACATGTTGTTGGTGTTATTTGTTGTGAAGAAAATATCGTATTTGTTATTTATTGTTAATTACTTCGAGGTATCGCTCACTAACTATTGTAGGGTTGTCGTTAAAAAATATAAAACTAATAAAGAAAGTATGCCCGTGTGTCCGAATTCCTATGCAGACGCTACCTTGGTAAGTGATTTGGTTATCCTTTTTCCTCCCATTCCTTGTTTATCCTACATCTATGTACTTTCACCCAATTCCATCAAAACAACATATCGTTTTTTTCTTGTTTGTTTTACGGTCCATTTTTCAAGTTCATCTGCATAAAGCCTGTGACAGACCACACTATAATATTTTATTTTTTCTTTAAAAGAAAGACAAACATTCCCGGGTTACGAGTAACATGACAATATTTGAAAATCTCCTACTACCACCACAGTAAGCTGAAAATGTTGCTTGTGTTGTGATGGAGGACTTAGCCAGCCGAGGAATTGAACACACTACGCTTGGGTGGGACCCAAACGCGATGTCAACTCGGCCACCGACCGGTCAACAAATATAAGCGCGCTATATTCTCGTGGCTTGCCTACTTCAGCATATCGCCCGCCATACATTACCATTGGTAGTATATGGCGAGCGATATGCTGAAATAGGCCAAGCAATGATGCGTATAGCATAATGTATCTCCACCCTAAATCGTATGTAGTTTCGGATGCAACAGATTGGTTTGCAGTTGCAACTCTTACGGCGCCACATTTATATTAAAGTTATACTTACAAGAAAATCATGATGACGCAGCAAGGCATCAGCAGGATCTCGGCAAGGGAGACAGCCCGCAGAATGTTGCGGGATTGGAATTCAACCAGCGCAATGAGAAGGCGTGCGCCCCACCATGAGTTCTGACCGAGGGTCTAAACATGATGAAACAACATTATTATTATCATCCCACCTGTGAACTTCTATTAGAGAATATATACTTGTAGACAGTTTTTTATGGTACATAATTTCATGGTTTTAGTAGAAATATTGTATTCAATTTTGGCTGATCCATGCATATATACAACAAAATTTTTAAATTAGTAAACTATTGAGCAATGAATTTTGATAAATGACAATACATACATGTAAGTAAAATTGCTGAAGAAAAATTAACATTGGATCTCAAGAAATCGCAAAAATTATGAATTTCGAATATGTAGTTAACTCCTCAGGCTAACTCAAATATGTAGTTAACTTCTCCGTATTCTGTGAGAAGGCAGGAGTATTTCCGCTTTGCAATAAAATCAAAATAAATGTAATGTTTCTGAACGTATCCGATAGCTAAAAACTGTTTTTGAAAGGTGATGAAAGTAAGAAAATAAATACATATTTTTTTAAATGGAAATATAAAAAAAAATTTTAAATGATCACTTTACTTTTTTTGTAATTAAAATTACTAACAACGAAACAATATACAAAACATAGTTATTTTATTAGACAAATGTATTACACAAAAGTGAAAGTCACCTTTTTTGTCGTTTCATATAAAAAAAATAGTTTTTCAAATTGTGGTCGGAACCTTTGGCAGATGCACATTTTAATTCTTCTGCAGTTAACTTCTACATTTGAATATAATGCGTGGTGTTTTCTCTTTCTAACACCGTTTAGATCAAATATCCCACAATAACAGTAAGGAAGACAACGATTTCTGTGAGACCGTATGAGTTGTTCCCAAAAGCGAACAAATTAGACTGAAGGAATTTGTTAATGTATTTCTTTAGAACAGGCGTGCGGCTGACAGCTTTGTTACAACTCCATCCTCTTTAACTCATCCATCCACTCCTCCATCAGTTTTCCTTGTCAATGTCATTCTGCAATACTTTTGCAACATTGTTTGCCGACAAACCATTTGGTTTATGTAAAAGAAAAAAAAGTATTTATATATTTATATTGTGTTGAAAAGGGAGTAGGATTGTCCCGCTGCAAGATTCTAACTGTGCCTATGGCAAGCCAGACAAAACTTACACCCACGTTGGTATTGAACACCTTGGAATTCAATCAACAATCACCACTAGATGTGTTTGATTCTATGGGTCATCAGGTTAAGTAATATAAAATTAAGAACAATTAAACTGTAATAACCGTACGAAAATAATAAAATTCATTTTTTATTGCTAGCGAATTGAATTAATAGTAAAATTAAAATAGCTGTGTACTTACGTCCAATAAGGGGAGTGCGTAGCTTGCAGCGTGAAGCAGAGCGAATAATCCTACTGGAATGATGACCACTGAAGAATATTACGTTAAGGAAATATTTACGCAGAGCAATATTACACGTTAAAATCATCTTAAACATTGTAAAGGCCATTATAATGCAATCTATCCCATCACATAAGATATTTGGAGAGCTACCAGAAGAAGCCGCCGATGGATCATACGTGATATAGCCACGATGGATTACAAATGTGATATCAGCTTAAGGGGATAGCCGCCGATGGATCATATGTGATATCAGCTTATGGGGATAGCCGCCGATGGATCATATGTGATATCAGCTTCTGGATAGCCGCAGATGGATCACATCTGTGATATCAGCTTAAGGGGATAGCTACCGATGGATCACATGTGTGATATCAGCCTAAGGGGATAGCCACTGATGGATCACACATACAGCGCAGATCAAGTTACATAATTCAATCGCATATCTGAAACCTACCAAAATCACATTATATAAAAATTGACATATAATAATATAAATGTAAACTTCTAATAAATCAAAGATATAAAATGGTTTTCCCAACATAAAAAGTTAATAAGTACATACATAATACGTCTTATTTTTGAACTGAAGATTAAAAATTTAAAAAAATGTATTCATTGCCATCACACAATAAATGTATTTAAAGATCGAACTTTGTATACAGCACAATACTATATTATATTATATTATTAAAGTAAACGGTACATAGTTTTGAAAATAAGGAAAAAATTTGGTAAGCCTTGTTGAAAATAATAAAAAGATGAACCATAAGGAAATGTTACCTTGAAAATTAAATAATATTATGAAGAAGTCAACTTTACACACAAATAATAATGGAGGAAAATCATTGGACAATGTATGCAAAAGCTGACAACCTTCAGAAACTAGTTATTAGTCGCTAAAAACGAGAATCACTGTTTTTTTTAACTCTTTGAGCCTCAGCCAGATAGATAAAATATTTCCGCTTTGCAATAAAATCCAAATAAGAAGTATCTGAAAACTAAAAACTGCTTTTGAAAGGCGATAAAATACGTTTTCAAATTTTATCATTATAAAAATATTATTTTCGAAAATGGCTATTCTTACGATTTTCGTAACTTAAATTACAGATGACGAAAAAATATATAAAAACACACGATTTTGTTTATTATTACCTCACAAATTTTAACGTTTCATACAAAAATAATTAATAAAAAAATTCACAAAGTTTCTAAATGTTTTGTCGATTTGCGTTTGGAACTTTTGGTTTCATAAAAGTGTACATTTAAATTCTTCTGTAGTTAACTTTTAGAGATGAAAAAGAAGTGTCGTATTTTCTCTTTCTAACACCGTTTATCACCATGAGAGTAAGGGAGATATAACTAATTATATGAGACCATGTGAGTTATTCTCAAAAAATTAGTCTGAAGAGTTAGTGAAAATAACACAATACAAAAGCATTTTAGTTCATCTACATATATAAAAATGAATATTTCTTTGTTGGTACCTATAGACTCCAAAACTACTGGAGTATTAAACTCATTTATTAATTTTACTCATTTATTATATCTTTATTTATACCTCCAAGCAACGCCGGATACACATCGGCTAGTTTATTTTATTGTTTAATAAATACTGTGTATCAATTTATTATATTATTGAATAAGTAAGTAAGATACATCAAAACTAACTCTTTGTGAAAACAATATATTTTAAAACATGTTTGTAATAAAAATTGTTCAAATAACATCGTCTCGTTAATATTATCATTTCACCGTCGCAAAAGGAAAGCAATGTCGTCAATTAACATAATAGCTAGGCCCCAGGCTTATTAAATTGATTAGAAAGAATTTTGATCAATTTGACCTTGCTTTGCACAGGTTCCATGATAACTCCTCAAAATGACAATTCAACACCTTTAAAAGGTTAAATAGTTACATATGTAATCTATTTAACCTAGGTTTTGTTTCATCACTTCTCATAACTTTACAACACTTTTTTATAGGTGTGTTGAATTGTCATTTTGATGTGTTATCCGGTCACCCTTTGCACAGTATCTGTTCACACAGACAAGCCAAGTTAAAAAATTCTTACAATTTATCTTTTCAGTGTCTGCGTATCAATTTTGAATTCAATTTAGGCACTAACCTTTCACGCCTCTAGCATATTTTGTCAGAAGGTCAAAATCAATAGAACATTTCAGAACGAACTCGAAAACCAAAAACTGTTTTAGAAAGTTGAGGAAATACGATTTCAATTTTTATTATTAGAAATAAATATATAATTTTTTAAATGTTCAAATTTTGAATGCAAACATATAGTTATGTTTTTTATGACTAAAATTACTGATTACAACAACAAAAAACAGAAGCATTTTATTAAAAAAATGTATTATAAATGTTATTGTCACTTTTTGTCGTTCCATATGAAAATAATGTATAAAAAATTCGCAAAGTTTCATTTTTTCAAATCGTGGTCGGAACCTTTCGTTTTTTACAGGTGAACTTTTTAATACTTCTGTGGTTAACTTCTATATTTAAATATAGAGCGTTAGGTTTTCTCTTTCTCAACACCGTTTAGATCATAATTCTCACCATATGAGTAGTTGCCAAAAGCGAACAAATTAACCTGATGGGTTAAAATAATAGAAAAAAAGCAAATAAAATTAAATAATACACGCACAATAATTTAAAGTGGAAATGGCGTGATGATTAGTTAGTTTTTTGATTCTATTATGAAAATATCATTGATGAAGTTAAAGTTCAATCTCTGAAAACATGTTTTGAATTCTTTCTAATATTTTTTTACGTTTTGAACTGTCACCTTGTTTTTAGTCACAACGTCTGTCTAAAACAAATGTAAGAATAATTATAGATGTATGCATAGCTACGTGACGTAATAATGCATGCACTTGGGTCCTAAGATATGTAATTTGCAAATGGATTTTTGGAAACATTTAACAAAGCAAGATTTTACTTCATCGAGGTTAGTAAACATAACTGGTCATACTGGATAATTCGAGAATCAAAATCATCCTACACAAATATGTAATACAATAATCTTAATCACAGCAGCATGATGTTAAGTCATTTTTAAAGCTAATGTTTCAATTATTAATTTATACATATTTGCCAAATACCTTAAACTTAATGAATCAGATGAAAAAATTAAACTTAACAATGAGAAAAAACTATTTTAGCCACCAGATATCTAAATTAATGCATTTTTTCTTGCCATGCCATGGTTTTACATAATAATAATAATAAAATAGGTTATTTAGGCAAGTTTATTTTATTTTTTTAAATTTAATCCAAACTAAGAACTTAGCTTACCATGTTCTTAGGTTCATAGTTTTAAATAAGAGAAGTAAAAAACTAACCTTAAAACTTTCACATCAATAACAATAGCCGCCAAGTGAACAATCAAAACTTGTCTCAACACAGGAATTTCCCAGTGAGATAGGCATTGAAAAATATTTGTAAATATGTAAACAAAATAAAATTTCCTAAAATAAATAACTATAAATTGCATTAATTTCCATTTGCGATTCTTAAAATAGTTTATCATTGTTATCTAATTGATACAAAGTGTTTTTTAAAATAAAAACCATTTTTAAAACTTATTAACCATTTCTTACATAACTGTGCAAAGACCCTATTTCAGTTTTGTAAAGGATACAGACAACAGGCGCCACGTACAAGAAGATCAGAGAGAAGAACAGATAGTGACAGGAGTCTTCCAGCATCAGCTTGGCCAAGAAGTCCCTGGAGAAGGACACCCTCGGCAGTCTCTGGTGCAGTCGGAGGGCGCTGACGGCTGCGTTGGACAGTAGCGCTTTGTAGTACGCATTACTTGCATTGCTGGAGAAAAAGAACAAATGGTTAGTGAAGGCTCTGGTAAAAGAGCAACTTGTCATGACAATGGGATGCTGTCCAACCCTCCCACTATATATTGCAATGCAATGGGTCGAGAGATCCCAGCTGAGCTCACTCAACCCGCCTCTCGGGATCCGGTCCGCCACGCATGTAAGATTGTTGTGTATTGCCTATGCTCGTCGACGAATTGTGATCTTGACGGTGAGTTCGCATGGCAACCGATATTATGACAATAATACCGAGTCAAATCTATTTCTTTCTAGCAAGTTTATTATATAAGTTTGGTTAAGTTATTGTAGGAAATCGTTTTTTTGGGTTGTTGTCCTGAATTTAATACCGTAATCTTATGCGTTACGGCAATCTTGATGGGAGACGACAATATTGACGGACAATACTTTGCCCTGCAAGACAGCTAGGATGATTGTTCGGCAATAGGAAATAATATGCAATTTAACTTGCACGTTTACCAGCTCATTAAGATTAAACCAAATGGTCCTCTAACTGAATTTATACTGTCCATTGTAACCTCCTAACAAATCAATCAGTTTGGTAGGCGGGTAGGGGTATTGCCGCCCTGCGACCCATGCATAACCAAAACCTCTGCCATAGGTCATCCCGAATAGTTCACTACGTTTGGTGACTTTGTGGGTGTGCACGGATTCATTGGGTGAGGTTGTTTTTTGGTTTTTTAAAATGAAGTCTTAAGTGTTTCAAGTGCAAGCGATTCTGTTAAAAAATTTTATGCATTTTCTCAAGGCATACAGGTTTAAATCGCATATCAAAAAATTCTATCTAGGATGAAATTCCAACGCCACCAGCGCACAATCGGCGGGAAAAAATTCTTATCACTGGTGCACAAACGGTTTTATTTATTTATTATTTATTATTACACGCCCTAATGGGCTTTTACACACTACAAAGTTTAATAGTTTATTTAATATCAATGGTTATAGTAGAGTATCACAGTTATTATAAATTCTACAAAATTAAAACAATAAAGGAAACATAATACAATGAAAAAAGAAAAAATATTAAATGTTACAACAAAAGCATATAATAAAATAAGATACATTAGTAAAAATGATAAGTCTCACATAAATAGATATTCAAAATAAAAATAAAAATATATATATTGCGGAAATTATAGATGTCTATTTGTGTCTCGATATATAAAAGAATTGAAATAAACAATATTTATATTGATTATTTTTAAGATGAAATATATCTCCCAGATCAGAGTATTTATTTCCGAGACTGTGAAGTCTTGGAATCGGGGAATTTTGATAAGACAGTGTCCTGGTGTTGTAAAAATAGAAGGGTAGTAAATTTCGGCAAGATCTTTTGGGTATGTGGATGCTGATTAATTGGAGTAACTCAGGACAGTCAATTTTGTAATGAAGTATTTTATGTAGTACTATTAAATCTGTGTTAATTCTTCTTTCTGAAAGTTTTAATAGGGACAATTTATCTAGTAAGTAGTTATAATCAATGTTTTCTACAGGAATATGCAATTTATAGTTTATATACTTCAAGAACTTATGTTGAATCTTTTCAATATTATCGGAATGAATATTGTAAAAGGGAGACCATAATGTAGAGTTATACTCTAGTTGGCATCTAACAAGGGTTTTGTACAACATGATAAATGTGCCTAAATTATTGAAGTCGTTTGAAACTCTCAAAACAAATCCAAGAGTCTTAAGAGCCTTATTGATAATGTTATTAATATGATACACAAAAGTTAGTTTGCTATCGAACAATATACCTAGGTCAATAATTTCACTGACGCAATTTAAGTTTTTATCATTTAATGTATATTGAAAAAATATTGGATTATTTATTCTGTAAAAATTAATTAACTGACATTTCTTTATGTTCAATGCAAGTTTGTTGATAGAGCACCATTCAAAAAGATTTCTCAAATTAGTTTGTAATATAATGCAATCATTTATGTTATTAATCTCTTTATAAAGTTTCAAATCATCAGCAAAAAGTAATACTTTTATGTTAGTAAATATATCAACAATGTCATTTATGAATATAATAAACAAAATGGGCCCTAAATGAGAGCCTTGTGGCACTCCACTTGTCGCTATAAATATGTAAGAATTTGTGCCATTTATTTTCACACTAAGACTTCTTTTGGACAAATAACTAATAAACCAATTTAATAAACTACCATAAACTCCAAGTGTGGCTAATTTATTAATTAATATTTTGTGACACACCTTATCAAAGTCAGTGTATATTGAGTAAACCTGGCATCTGTTTGCTAAAGAATTGGATATGAAGTTTTCGTATATTAGTAAATTAGTTAAAGTAGATTTATTTGAACAAAAGCCATGTTGGTAGGAAGTTATAATTTTTTGTATGTTGGAAGATATTTTAGAGAGTACAATTTTTTCAAAAAGTTTGGGTATCGCTGATTGGATACATATCGGTCTATAATTTGTAATGTCCGTTTTGTCCCCTTTTTTAAAAAATGGGTGTAAGAACTAACTGTGTTTCCATGTATCAGGGAAACAACCTGTTTCTAGAGAATGATTAAAAAATAGGAAAAGAGGAACAGTTAGGCCGTTTAAACATTCCTTAATTAACACGGGTGGAATATTATCAGCTCCAGCATTTTTTCTAACATCTAACAAATTTACATGCTTTTTGATATCATTAATTTCTATGCGTATTTCAGATATATCCAGACTAAGATTTGATGAGAATTTGGGAATTTCGTTGCTAGGTATATCCTCTTCATATACAGACTTAATTTCTGAGATTCCTCTACCTGAGGGAGTATGGCTACTACCCGTGGCTCTATCCTACTGACTTTCTCTTGGGCATGCTCGGTATGAACCATCTACGGGTCAGAAGAGATGTGCATATTGAATCACACTTCTTCAAACTGATTCGTGGATGGTTTGAAAATCCGACTATCATGGAGAGTATTAGTCTCTATGTTCCTGATGGTTGTCTCCGTCACCGACAGCATAGACTGTGCCATCTCCCGGCCTGCAGGACTAACTTGCCTGCAGGTCATGCCAGTGGGGAGAGCAGTCTTGCTGTAGAACAGAATCAATTCGGATATCGACATATTTAGCATCGGTGAAGCTGCCTTTAAAAGGCAAGCTCTATTGATGCTGGTATAGTTTATACACCGCTTACTTATTATGTAATACCATTTTACAAATGTACTTAAAAACGAAATAAAATGTAATTTTGTAATGTTTTTAAAGGAATAAACAAATTGAATTGAAAAAAAAAAAAAAAAAAAAAACTTAAAACAATCGGCGAATAAGTTTACAATTTTTTCATCATTACAACCAATTTTCCCATTGAAGTTCATACAAGGAGGAATACCCATGTTATTATTTTTTTGAGAATTAGTGTAATTCCAAAAATGTTTTATGTTTACACAAATATAATTTTCAATTTTATCAATATAATTTTTATAGCACAATTTTGAGATTTTACAACACTCCTTTCTTAACAATTGAAATTTATTGTAATCACTTGACATACTGGATCGCTTGTAATTTATATGAGCAATTTTCTTTTTATATGTTAATGTGATCAATTCGGGGCTAAACCAGTTTGGAAAATGAGAAATTTTATTATGTCGAATGGGCACAAAATTTGCAATGGCATCATTAAGAATAGAATAAAATGTATTGACATTATTGTTAATATCTGTGTTTTCCAGAAAAGACCAGTCTGTTGAATTTAAGAAATCAGAAAGTTTAGGAAAATTTGCTTCATAAAAATTATAAGGCGACTTGACATTTTTAAGATAAGTGTTGTTAATAAATGGAATAGTTATATCAAGAGGAGGATGGTAGAGGTCTACAGGCAATAGTTCATCCAAGGATTTACATACGGTAGCAGTGGGCTCACTGCAAAACACTAGATCAAGAAGACGACTATTTATATTAGTGATAGAAGACGACTATTTATATTAGTGATAGAAGACGACTATTTATATTAGTGTAGAAGACGACTATTTATATTAGTGATAGAAGACGACTATTTATATTAGTGATAGAAGACGACTATTTATATTAGTGTAGAAGACGACTATTTATATTAGTGATAGAAGACGACTATTTATATTAGTGATAGAAGACGACTATTTATATTAGTGTAGAAGACGACTATTTATATTAGTGATAGAAGACGACTATTTATATTAGTGATAGAAGACGACTATTTATATTAGTGTAGAAGACGACTATTTATATTAGTGATAGAAGACGACTATTTATATTAGTGTAGAAGACGACTATTTATATTAGTGATAGAAGACGACTATTTATATTAGTGATAGAAGACGACTATTTATATTAGTGTAGAAGACGACTATTTATATTAGTGATAGAAGACGACTATTTATATTAGTGATAGAAGACGACTATTTATATTAGTGTAGAAGACGACTATTTATATTAGTGATAGAAGACGACTATTTATATTAGTGATAGAAGACGACTATTTATATTAGTGTAGAAGACGACTATTTATATTAGTGATAGAAGACGACTATTTATATTAGTGATAGAAGACGACTATTTATATTAGTGTAGAAGACGACTATTTATATTAGTGATAGAAGACGACTATTTATATTAGTGATAGAAGACGACTATTTATATTAGTGTAGAAGACGACTATTTATATTAGTGATAGAAGACGACTATTTATATTAGTGATAGAAGACGACTATTTATATTAGTGTAGAAGACGACTATTTATATTAGTGATAGAAGACGACTATTTATATTAGTGATAGAAGACGACTATTTATATTAGTGATAGAAGACGACTATTTATATTAGTGATAGAAGACGACTATTTATATTAGTGTAGAAGACGACTATTTATATTAGTGATAGAAGACGACTATTTATATTAGTGTAGAAGACGACTATTTATATTAGTGATAGAAGACGACTATTTATATTAGTGATAGAAGACGACTATTTATATTAGTGTAGAAGACGACTATTTATATTAGTGATAGAAGACGACTATTTATATTAGTGATAGAAGACGACTATTTATATTAGTGTAGAAGACGACTATTTATATTAGTGATAGAAGACGACTATTTATATTAGTGATAGAAGACGACTATTTATATTAGTGTAGAAGACGACTATTTATATTAGTGATAGAAGACGACTATTTATATTAGTGATAGAAGACGACTATTTATATTAGTGTAGAAGACGACTATTTATATTAGTGATAGAAGACGACTATTTATATTAGTGATAGAAGACGACTATTTATATTAGTGATAGAAGACGACTATTTATATTAGTGATAGAAGACGACTATTTATATTAGTGATAGAAGACGACTATTTATATTAGTGATAGAAGACGACTATTTATATTAGTGTAGAAGACGACTATTTATATTAGTGATAGAAGACGACTATTTATATTAGTGATAGAAGACGACTATTTATATTAGTGATAGAAGACGACTATTTATATTAGTGTAGAAGACGACTATTTATATTAGTGATAGAAGACGACTATTTATATTAGTGATAGAAGACGACTATTTATATTAGTGTAGAAGACGACTATTTATATTAGTGATAGAAGACGACTATTTATATTAGTGATAGAAGACGACTATTTATATTAGTGTAGAAGACGACTATTTATATTAGTGATAGAAGATGACTATTTATATTCTAGAGGATAAAAAAAAAAAAACCACACCGCATCCCCAAAGATGAAATAAATAATATTCCTCAGGACCTCCTGGTTGGAGCCAAAGTAAAAAAGTATATATAAAAAAAACTCAAGAAAACAGAAAATGAAATTCAATAAAAAATTATTATCCATTTGAACTTGATCACGGCAAAACGATCTGCCAGTATTAATATACGTGCAAAGGTCACTACATAATTATGCATACTATGCATGCCGTAGCTAACTGGTTTTATTAATGAACTTGGCCACAAATGTATAATAATATTATAATAATTAGCAGAAGGTAGTCGAGACCAATATTTATGACATCTGGGTAAATTACTAAGCATCGACTATTATTACACATTTATAAAAGTGTACACAGAGTGTGATGAAAATAAATGAAGAATTTACAGTGAAACTCACTATCTTAACAAACGAATTGCAATTTTTAGAGCACAGGCGTCAGGTGGGAATGCTATCCTTATTCTTTCAATGGTAGATGCTTCGATGAGCTAGCGTCATTAATCCCTTAGGCACATTTATCATATGAGAACGGATCGTTTCCACGGCCCGTTCTCGAGTTCAACAACTCGTCTGTGGAAAGATTTGCCGGCCCCTGTGTCCCTCCCTTCTCTCTCTCTGGGTCTCTTCAGGAACCACCTTCACTCCTTCCTCTTGTCAAAAAAAGACCCTCTACATAGCATCCCAAAAGATTATATAGGCCCTGAGGGAAATATTTTCCTCAGGGCCTCCTGTGTGAAGTTAAATTTCATGCTTAAGAAGTTTAGTTTTTCGGTTCCTTGAAGACTGAATTTGAAAAATGACCTCATTTATTCTCCCGTATACTCGTAATATACTTTTCCCGCTTAGGAAGTTTATTTCCAGCCGTTGAATATATTTATAAAGCAAACCTAGAACTAATTAGTACCGTGCTGGCGGAAAGCGTGCATTATTTTTTCTGAATTTTAAAAATGGTTGTTTTTTTAGGAATAATTTCTTCCATCTGACAATTAAAATTATTTTAAGTGAATAACACACAAGAGTCCCAAACGCTCCCAACAGTCTGGAGTCGGTGATACTATGGCATCTTCGATTGGAGTATGATATGAGGTTGAAGGGGATGGGAAGGAGATGGGAAAGAGAAAGATTGGCTTTGAATTTTTTTTTTGGATTTGAAATTTTTCTTTTTGGATTCGAAATCTGGTCACCAAACATGACTAAAGGTATTTCAACCAACATTGCGATTCTGAACCAGAGCAATGAGAAAATCTACCGTATTGCAACGTGAATTGCTTTTTCATGGTCAATTTTTTTTATTTCAATATCCAGGGTGGAAAATTCAAAACCACCTATATATGCTGGTAGACAAAAACCCATATAACTGAGAACAAAACATGTACAAATTCGAGTAAGAAATCTAGTTATTTACATTTATACACGAGGAACAAAAATATCAATATTAATTGATATATCATGTTTGCAAGACAATGGCTCAGATTGAAGCATGCATCTAAGAAATTATGGTAAAGAAAACTAGTAATTCAATAAACACGAGTTGGTACATCTGTCGGCAAATTAAATTGAACATAGTTGCGACAACTCAACTTGAACCACAGTTGCTTTTTACAAATTAATGAAATAATCAGTCTTGCAGTAAGTCCGAAGTTATGCTTCAGAAAACATTTTTTTATTTTTTATTTGATTTATTCCGATTAAAGAAGCACATATTATATGAGACGATAACTACTCGAATAGTAAAAATTCCCTTAAAACTTCCCCCGCTTTACAGCTGGTAACAGAACAGCTGTGATATGTCTCTTTATATATTGTTCCTATCATATATATACTTACTTATAGCATAATGATATTCTATTTTTCTTATAATTAGTGTAACTCTCTCACCAAGCACAAGAACCAGTTTCTTCATTGGTGAGATTGCGAACATAAATATATTTTGTAATGTAAATATATTTTTTATGTACTCATATTATATCCTGTACCCACTTATACATATTAAATAAAAAAAAATAAAAAAATACCTCACATGTACTCACTATACATGTGGGTTACATAACTCGATAATGAGTTAGAGGGCCTGAAGGCCGCCCGTTAAGTAACCAGAGATTCATTCATTAATTCTTCTGAAAACTGATTACTTCAATGATCGTTTCATGCTGTGAAAAAGATAAGGATTTTTAATCCACATTTACGACAACATACTCACAACATACCTCTCAATGACAGAAACTTCACTGGCAAATAAAGAACAACGTCAGCAGTCTGGCGCTCGACATTCTCGACAAGCACACAGCGAATTTATCGGGTAAGTGTGTACCTCCTCTAAGAATTTTTAGTAGGTATGTCCTTTTGTATGGAAAACAAAAAAGTTGGAATTTAGGAAAAAGTTATTTATCGTTTTTGCTCCTACCATCATGTAGAATCACCCCGCGAAGTTACTGCAATTTGACCCCGGACTTCCTGTATATAAAGGTGTACCGCTGATAGATTCGTTGTAACCTCTCCGTCTTTCTCACCGATGATATGTGTAGCGGAAAGAAATGTTAGAATGAAGCTCTCAGCAGAAGGAATATAATACAGACTCTTAAGTATAGCCACTTGATCACGCTAAGTTTTCCTCAGGCGTCTCCGATTTCTTCTATTCATGACCATTTGTATTATTCAATAAAGAATACTAAAGTCGTAAAGTTTTCAATTGTATTATTACAATGGAATTCCTCCTCTCAATAAAAGTTTAAATAATAACATTATTACAAACAAATCCGTTAGTTTCGGAGTTATTTAAAATAGTTTACAATAATCAATTAATTTTGCGAATGTTCGGGATACCTTAATGACTTTCAAGTCATGATTGATTTCAATCAATCATTCGAAAGTCAACTGATTGATTTCAATCTTTGATTTTCAATCATCCTGATTTCAATCAATCATTTGAAAAGGATTTGTGAAAAAAATAAACTAAGTAACGCGCAGATGGTTTTACTAAATCTTATAGTGGGCTGTTGCCTTTAGTGGTACATAATTATAATTCATATGGGGATGGAGTTCATCGCACCCCTAAGTAATTAATAATAATAATAATATTTGGATGATTCGTATAGCGCCATTTTGGAGCAAAATCACCTCAAGAGCGCAAAGAAAACAAAGCCTTGACAAAGAAAAAGATCATCATTTTTTGTACTATTACTTCTAGCAGTTATTGTCGTATTTGATATTGTGGATTCCACATAATTTATTGTTTTTGTTCTTTATTTTAGTCTACCTTTGTTGAGAAAGAGAAACAGAGGTCACCCACAGGCGAACTGGGCTGATGGCCTAAAGAGAAGTATTGACTTCAAATGGGTGAGAGCATCCAAGATGGGCAACACTGGAAAAACCAATACATAATCCAAATAATAATGCCAGAAGTGTTTGTCAAACAGTTTGATAATGACGGGTCGGTAGCTGAGTTGACGTCGCGTTTGGGTCCACCAAGGCGTAGTGTGTTCAATTCCTCGGCTGGCAAGTCTTCCATCACAACACAAGCAAAATTTTCCGCTTACTGTGGTGGTAGTAGAAGATTTTCAAATATTGGCAGGTTATTTGTAACCCGGGGATTTATCTTTATTTAAAAAAAAAAATAATGCCTGCAAAAGGCGAAACAGTTCAGATTTATGAAAGAATTTATTATTAAATTCATAGACTGGTTTGATCTGATTTGTGGTAGGCACAAAAAAATATATACATACATTTAATAATCTTGAGTCAATGAATCTTTTGGTGAGAGTTTATATGCACTGACAAACATTCATTTAACTTGTTCCAGTTCAGATGATATGCAGTCAATGTGCAAAATCATTTCTAAAAGAATAATCTGTGCCAGTGAAACTCACATTGGAAAAAGAAAGTGCTCTAAAATAATGATGTCAAACATATGTAGATTATAATAACAGAAATTAATATTTTGTTTTAATACTTTTATTTTACACTCGCTATACCCCGCCATGCCTTGCTGTGGCTCAATCTATTTGTGCGTATAGAGAAACAATAGCGCATTTTACTTTTACCTCCAACAGATGGCATTGTTTTTCAAAAAAAGCATGGTTTTACATGACACAGGTGACATCGATATAATAAAAAAAAACATTTAAAAGATACCTTTATGTTCTAATCTTTATCATTATGTGTATATATATGTACCTACCTAGTACTTTTAAATTAGAATGCTACCCAAGCAGCAGTTAATTTTATGTTTAATTGGATATTTTATTTTATTCTATTTCTTCTCTTTGCTGTTCATATTTATAAAAAATATGTTAGTAGGCCAAGGCACCAGTTAAAAGTACATATACCTATTTTTTCATTATTATTTTAATACTATACTTATCAAACAACTTATCAAAATGTTAATACTCATCCTAATTTGACTGTCCTAAAATGGGAATCCTCCTAGTTGGGCAATCAAAACATTTCTTAAATAATGTATATAAATGTATAATCTTTTACTAAATAAAAAAAAAAATTAAAAATATATACACGGTGTCCGGAAACTCGTAGTACAAGCGGGAAACTGGAGAATCTACACCACATGGGGAACCCAAAAAAACATAAAGTTTTTTGATTTGAGCATTTTCAAAAAAAAAAAAAAACAAAAAAATATATTTTTCGGCTATTTTAGGGTTAAAGTTTTTTCTGGTGTTTATGGTTGAATAACAGATGTTTTAACCCTGCAGAGCAGAAATATTTTATGATTACACCGGGTTAAATGAAGGGTGATTTCAAAATAATGCTTCAAATCCGAGTTTCTTCATTTGTTTTACTTTCAAATAGTTTTAATTAGTTGGGTACTTTGATCTTCAGTAATAATTTATAAGAATTTGATTAAAAAAAAAAAAAAAAAAAAATCAACTTCAAACTCGATTTACTCGATAACGAAAGCTCAAATAAAAAAAAAATATACTACAAAATCGACTCCAAATGTGATGTAGATTCACCAGTTTCCCGCTTGTACTACGAGTTTCCGGACACCCTGTATATATAGGTATACAAAAAAACAGGCATATTCTAATGCAACGCTGTGTCAAAATTTTAAAGCAATCTGTGAAGAACTTGATTTCGAACAAACAAACATAAAAATTTTATTTATATGATAGGGTTGTTACTAGATTGGCTGTTATTATTTCCACTATAAATGTATTGTTAGGTAAAAAAAATTGGCTTGTTTACTCTTATTGACTAAGGGGTTAATTATTTCAGATTTATATCCGTTGTTTAGGGCTATTTGTTTTATAATGTAATAAAATGTTTAAATTGTTGTTATCTTTACGTTTCAGTGTAAATTCTACATTTTGATGAAGGTTATTAATGAAAGTGAGAAAGTTGTCTAATTGTCCGATGCTACCTGAATCACCCCTTCCACTACCCCTCACTTAATAAAATCTAATCATCCTGTACTTGCATCATTTTAGTTTTAAGATTGCTAGTGAATGACACGGATGTGTTGAAACCGGTAACAAATAAATAAAAATCAAGTAACAAATGTACACGTAAAATTAAAGTCTTCAAAACAAAATGTCTAGAAATTGTTACATAATTAATACCCCAGAAATACGAGAAATTAATATTCATAATAACTGATAAATTGCATGGTTTTTTTTTCGGCATAGAAATCAATAATAACATTTAACAAATAATATTGTTTTGGCCTTCTTCGGACTATCTCCGCATTTACCTGGTGAAAACCCTAGCAACATAAAACTTTTCCTGCCATTTAGTTTCCAATTTGACTTTACAATGTGTAAAGTGAAGAATTCATAGGTTGGCAGAGAGGATGGAACACCACACATCTGCCTTAGCACACACTGTTTACTCCAATGACATTTACACAATGTCTCGTAATATATTTCTATACTATTCGCATTCTTGACATGACCCAAATAAAGGGTTCCATTGACTTGATCATACAATGTTTATTGTGCTCCCCCGACTTCTTCAATCCACTTGATGACAAATATTATTTTGATCTCCCTTTCCTAATCTTATTTATCTTTATAGTATAGTTTTGTAGTTTTTCGATCTGTTGATCTCTCCTAGGACGTAATTTGATCACGATAATATTGTATGATATTAACACACTTCCGACGGTAGTTTTACCTTTACCGTACCTTTTACCGTACCTTTTTACCTTTTACCTTTAAGGGTAGTTTTACCTTTTACGCCGGTCCCACTTAAATGGCCGTAAAGGCATTTGATAATTATATATGAATATTGTATACGTACCAATCTTGTAAAGGAATCTTATTTATCTATATAGTATAGTTTTGTAGTTTTTCGATCGGTTGATCTCTCCTAGGACGTAATTTGATCACGATAATATTGTATGATATTAACACACTTCCGACGGTAGTTTTACCTTTTACCGTACCTTTTTACCTTTTACCTTTAAGGGTAGTTTTACCTTTTATGCCGGTCCCACTTAAATGGCCGTAAAGGCATTTGATAATTCTATATGAATATTGTATATGTACCAATCTTGTAAGGGTCCCAACTATAAATATGTATATGTACCAATCTTGTAAGGGTCCCAACTATAAATATGTATATGTACCAATCTTGTAAGGGTCCCAACTATAAATATGTATATGTACCAATCTTGTAAGGGTCCCAACTATAAATATGTATATGTACCAATCTTGTAAGGGTCCCAACTATAAATATGTATATGTACCAATCTTGTAAGGGTCCCAACTATAAATATGTATATGTACCAATCTTGTAAGGGTCCCAACTATAAATATGTATATGTACCAATCTTGTAAGGGTCCCAACTATAAATATGTACATGTACCAATCTTGTAAGGGTCCCAACTATAAATATGTACATGTACCAATCTTGTAAGGGTCCCAACTATAAATATGTACATGTACCAATCTTGTAAGGGTCCCAACTATAAATATGTACATGTACCAATCTTGTAAGGGTCCCAACTATAAATATGTACATGTACCAATCTTGTAAGGGTCCCAACTATAAATATGTACATGTACCAATCTTGTAAGGGTCCCAACTATAAATATGTACATGTACCAATCTTGTAAGGGTCCCAACTATAAATATGTACATGTACCAATCTTGTAAGGGTCCCAACTATAAATATGTACATGTACCAATCTTGTAAGGGTCCCAACTATAAATATGTACATGTACCAATCTTGTAAGGGTCCCAACTATAAATATGTACATGTACCAATCTTGTAAGGGTCCCAACTATAAATATGTACATGTACCAATCTTGTAAGGGTCCCAACTATAAATATGTACATGTACCAATCTTGTAAGGGTCCCAACTATAAATATGTACATGTACCAATCTTGTAAGGGTCCCAACTATAAATATGTACATGTACCAATCTTGTAAGGGTCCCAACTATAAATATGTACATGTACCAATCTTGTAAGGGTCCCAACTATAAATATGTACATGTACCAATCTTGTAAGGGTCCCAACTATAAATATGTACATGTACCAATCTTGTAAGGGTCCCAACTATAAATATGTACATGTACCAATCTTGTAAGGGTCCCAACTATAAATATGTACATGTACCAATCTTGTAAGGGTCCCAACTATAAATATGTACATGTACCAATCTTGTAAGGGTCCCAACTATAAATATGTACATGTACCAATCTTGTAAGGGTCCCAACTATAAATATGTACATGTACCAATCTTGTAAGGGTCCCAACTATAAATATGTACATGTACCAATCTTGTAAGGGTCCCAACTATAAATATGTACATGTACCAATCTTGTAAGGGTCCCAACTATAAATATGTACATGTACCAATCTTGTAAGGGTCCCAACTATAAATATGTACATGTACCAATCTTGTAAGGGTCCCAACTATAAATATGTACATGTACCAATCTTGTAAGGGTCCCAACTATAAATATGTACATGTACCAATCTTGTAAGGGTCCCAACTATAAATATGTACATGTACCAATCTTGTAAGGGTCCCAACTATAAATATGTACATGTACCAATCTTGTAAGGGTCCCAACTATAAATATGTACATGTACCAATCTTGTAAGGGTCCCAACTATAAATATGTACATGTACCAATCTTGTAAGGGTCCCAACTATAAATATGTACATGTACCAATCTTGTAAGGGTCCCAACTATAAATATGTACATGTACCAATCTTGTAAGGGTCCCAACTATAAATATGTACATGTACCAATCTTGTAAGGGTCCCAACTATAAATATGTACATGTACCAATCTTGTAAGGGTCCCAACTATAAATATGTACATGTACCAATCTTGTAAGGGTCCCAACTATAAATATGTACATGTACCAATCTTGTAAGGGTCCCAACTATAAATATGTATATGTACCAATCTTGTAAGGGTCCCAACTATAAATATGTACATGTACCAATCTTGTAAGGGTCCCAACTATAAATATGTATATGTACCAATCTTGTAAGGGTCCCAACTATAAATATGTATATGTACCAATCTTGTAAGGGTCCCAACTATAAATATGTATATGTACCAATCTTGTAAGGGTCCCAACTATAAATATGTATATGTACCAATCTTGTAAGGGTCCCAACTATAAATATGTATATGTACCAATCTTGTAAGGGTCCCAACTATAAATATGTATATGTACCAATCTTGTAAGGGTCCCAACTATAAATATGTATATGTACCAATCTTGTAAGGGTCCCAACTATAAATATGTATATGTACCAATCTTGTAAGGGTCCCAACTATAAATATGTATATGTACCAATCTTGTAAGGGTCCCAACTATAAATATGTATATGTACCAATCTTGTAAGGGTCCCAACTATAAATATGTATATGTACCAATCTTGTAAGGGTCCCAACTATAAATATGTATATGTACCAATCTTGTAAGGGTCCCAACTATAAATATGTATATGTACCAATCTTGTAAGGGTCCCAACTATAAATATGTATATGTACCAATCTTGTAAGGGTCCCAACTATAAATATGTATATTTATAAACAATGTCAGACGAGTCTCCCATTTTCTTATCTTCATAAAACATTTCTAAATGGCCCAAAACAGACTTTAACTTCAGTTTATGGAGTTAAATTACAAAGAAGGCTTTTCAGACAGTACGTTTATTGTTGGGTGTGGTGACTACTGTGTAAAAAAAAAATTTTCAAGTACATGAATTATTTAAAAAATATAGTGGTTTAAAGAAAATTCATTTACTCGAATGGGACTCTATTTTCGCATTTCTGGCGGGTATTTTTTGCGCTGGCGCTACGCTGTCTCTGGGCGAAAAAAAGGTCCCTCGCATAGACATATGAATATTAGTAGACCTGCCCTAAGTGATTAAAAGCGTATTAATCCCCATTCCCCATACCGGTTCCATTGGAGCCGGCTGGGCTCGCGTATGGCTTCCCGTGAATCTTGAGAATGTGACGTCATCATTCTTGTTCGAACTAGCGTCGAGCTATGGTCGAGGCATTTTACGAAATAACACGGCAAAATGGTTGCTTGTGATATGAAAACTTGTAAAAATAGATGTGAAAAAGAGAATAAACCCAATTGTCGTATTACATTCCATATGTAAGCATCATTTTAAGCTTATTCACATCGTATAATATGAATCAGTTGTAGAAACATATACTATTACATCGAGATACATCTGGTCGAATGTAGCGATTCTCAAGTGTGCGCATCGTTGTTACTGGGAAGTAAATTATGAACACTTATAAAAGTGTCTTAACTAAATACGTAAACAAAATATTCGACTCTGAAAATAGAAGAATTTTTTTTTGCCGAATTTGGACTTCGCAAATTTGTTCATAACGTGGCGAGTAATTTGCGCTCCCATGTAAAAATGTCTGTTCATTCAAAAGTAGATTTTACTTTTAAGAACTAAATGGTGATATTAAAATGCGAGATGCCTATATACTGTCAGATTGATTTATTGACGAATCACAGTCAGCTTTACCCCCTTCGTTCTTCAACAGTTGATTTTACCCCTCACCTTTAATTTCTAGTCTATATATTCTTATGTCTGTGGTCCCACGTGAATTTCTTTAATTTGTTTTAAATCGCTATATCTTCAAAAATAATTAAAATAATTTAATTAAAATTTCTATGTAGTAACTCCCCCTCCATTCAACATCTCATCTCTTCTATGTCTGAACTCGACTCCTTTTCATTATAATTATAAAATTTGCCTTTTTAAATAAAATTAATATCTAAATTCACCTTTCATTTCTCCATAATTTAAAATGATGTCCAAGAACACCCTTGAAGAGTGAAAGCCAGAAATAATGGAAAAAAAAGATGCAACTCAATTAACCTTGTAATATGTTTATTACGGTCCACCTATCGGTATTTGCCCATACATGCTTTCTTTTAAATACGCCCGACATCTCTCACTCCCTTGCACATAGAAGTTGAGTGTGTGCGGAACAGAGATAGACATTCGAATCGGGTTTCAGGTCATAACCCTCATTCCAGGAATTGAATTATTACAATAACAAATAATATACTATCCTTTTGTTGAAATATCGATGTAAACGAAAGGGACGAAGATAAATATAAAAAGAAGACTTGCATTATGATTCGATAATTATGTACATATAGTTGGGACCTTTACAAAGATATTGGTATATAATATTCGTATAAAAAAATTGAATAGTTCCGTCTTTTTTGCCATTGAAATGAGGCCGGCGCAAAAGGTAGAACTACCCTTCCCGCCGTTAAGCATCAATCGACCCAACGGGTAGAACTACCTTTCCCGGTCGAGGTGTGTGAATATCTTATATTATCAAATTTAATACCAAAGCACTAAAGCACGCTTCACAAAAAAATAGGAAGCAATGAAATACATGTTCCACTTATAAAAATATCAAAACATCAAAAGATAAGAGGTAATGCTATCATAAACAAGTCTCTCAAACTAAATATGTATTAGTGACACATATGATGATATGTGTGAAATACATAATTATATAATACAATGTGTGAAACGCATGTAGGTGATCCATTATTATAAAAGATTAAGATAAGAGAAAGTAATTGTGAGGTGCTTAAAAACTTTGGTTAGTTATTAATTATTCACCAAAAACCAGATTAGAAACTTTTTACACATGAATATGTAAAGCGTGTGGAATATAAAATATGTAGTCTTAGGTTAAGAATAAATTATGATAAGTGAAAAGTCTGTAGTTTTGTAGTAAGCATGTCATTTCACTGTGTGTTGTGCCCTCTTTCATTTGATAAACTATTCTAACTCTACCTACTACTATACTAGCTAAACTGATAGTATTGTATAAATTAACAGTTTATTTTTTCGATTTACATTGACAATAAATTATTGAAAGTTTCAAACTCCTGTGAAATGTCACTTTTCGTATTTTGACGCAAGAACACATAAATGTATGAATCAAAAACATGACATACCAATAGATTTTATAAGCCAATATAGTTAATGAGATAAAAATAACTAAGTAATATCAAATTATAATAGACAACAACATGTGTATCAAAATTTAGTAACTTCTTATCCATCATATTGAGTTAAGTTTTATTGATTTGATAGTTCTGTCATTAAGTACTCTACTCTAATCCGAATTATTGAACTTTGCGCCGAGTGGCTGAATAAAATGAATGTACCTACAGCCTAAATGCAAACAAGAAAACAGGTTTTGCGCCCAATTAAGCATGTTATGAAAGTGTGCTACTTACTTGAAAATGGGGATTAAATATCCAATACAGAACACAAGGGTGAGCACTCTGGTCACCCACAGGGCTACGTCAAGTTTATTCGCGATAATGTGGCTCTTCAAAGCCTCGAAACCTTTGGGTTGTAGCTGCTCCGAATTCTCCCCATTTGTTGAATTATCGTCAGTCATCTTTGATCTAAAAAAACGCACTGATTCTTAACAAACAATTTCATTATTTCACCACTAACGGTAGAAGAACATCACTCAATTTACAGACAAGATTAGAAGATATTACTGTTATAAAGTGTAAAGTACAATTTAGATGAATTGAATTTGTGCAATTTATTTATAGTATCACAAAACGAGGGGTTATGATTTAAATAACGCATTTTTCGGTTACTTCTCACTTACAATTTATAGGTCTTATCACGTAAAATAAAACGAGCGTTGTAAAATTGACACTTTCTGCTTCAGAGGAATGCTGAAGTTCCCACCTGTGCAACCAACCTGCATACGTCATGCAACTAACCATAGAAAATAAATAAATTTAGACTAGAGGTGAGGCGTATTTATCGTACGCAGTAAAAGTACCGGATATTTTCATGCGATACTTTGTACTTGTGACAAATCTCCAAAATACCTGGTTCCAAAATACTCACTAGTATTTTATACTGGGAATATATATTTTTAATAGGTACTTTTACCAGGTATTTTTGATAGGTGTTTTTGATGGGTATTTTTAATAGGTAATTTTAATGGGTATTCCTGATGGAAAAATGTGGGGAATTTTTCGACTGGGAATTCCGTAGCCACCCGCCCCCCATGGATTTTAAAAAATTATTGTGGGGAATCACAAATCAATTTTTGTTTGTGGGGAAATATTTTTCATAGAAGTTCTGTAACACCCCCCCTCCTCCCATTGAATTGAAATATTTTGTGGGGAAGTACATATCTGAATTTTTTGTGTGGGGAATTACGTAAAAGTAGAAAGTCTTACGTAGAAAATTTGTGAGGAATATCTGGGTAGAATTTATGTGAGTGCAGTTTAGAAATTACTTATTCTGAATCAATCCTCAGGTCGGTATTAAATACTTTTGAGTATTTTGTCACCGGTATTTTTACCAGGTATTTCTTTGTACCTTTACTCATTGTACCCAGTAACGAAAAGTACTCATAGGACCCACCTCTAATTTAGACGTACTTTTACCGAAAAATAATCTTCTTCTTTTGAAAAAAAAGGTGACCTGACATAATTCGTATGGTAACATTATGGGTAACATTAAAAATATAACTCGACATGGGGTCGTAGAGAATGGTTTATTTTTGGGTTCGTACAAAATTAACGGTTGGCTCATCGAGAGCACGATTGAGGGGGTAGAACGGTCAAAAGAATGTAGTCGTCACGAAGCTTGAAGTTTTTTTCCACCAGGAGATTGAATTTACTGCAATATAAGTGGCATCAAGCGATTTTTTACATAATAATCTGTCGGTAACATTATACGTATTATTTTACTAAAACTAACGTTCGAAATAAAAAGGAATATCCCAAGTATTTTTGCAGTGTTACTTGCACCATTGTTGTAGAATCGAGGTTATTAGCGCCTTGAACGTATTGCCTTTGTAGACATTCAAATTTTCAAATTGAAAGTCTCATTTACAAAACTATCACGACAAGGATATGACAGAAAAATTATTGAGAATAATTTTAACATTTAGATACTCTAAGTTTCGCCTTGGTGAAAGTCGGGAAAGACCACCATTCGGAATCGAAGCGTTGCTTGAAATGGCTTTAGCCGTGTTTGGTGACCTATATGAATAAACAGGTACTTCCCCACCTAACTTTTCCCCACCTTTCTCTCTCCCATTCCCTTCTCCTCCCCATACCGAAATAGCCCAAACTATTTTCATCACGGCTAAGTAGAATAATACAATTTATTTATACTACAACATAATTATACCGAAATAGCGCAATTTTCAGCAAGGAATTCTAACAAGTAATTTTTAAACATCAACTACACACAGGAGGTATCAAGAAAAATAAATTGCTCTGGGCCTATGTCATCTTCGGAGATGCTGTGCGGTGGATCTTTTTGAAAATATGACGTTGTAAAATGGGTATTAAAGAGATCCATGTTGCAGGAGGGAGAAAACACAAAACTCTTTCGAGTCGTAGAAACGACCCGTTCTCGTGAGAGTAATAAACAAAATTCAACCAAAAGGTCAACTAAACCAATAATGTCAACTAAAGTCATGGGTCTTTTTTTCATGTATTTTGGGGCTCTACACGAAAGGTGGCTGCCAACTTTAACAGTGGTTAAAATTATGTAATGGTGATATATTCAAAGTATTTAATAGTATATACAAACCAGTGCAAGGAAATATAGTGTATCCGAAAAATTGGGTGTAGTTAAGGTGGTAATACGTAATATTGTTAAGAATTGATAAGTATTGTCTTCCTTAGGCGTCCTTGAGTTTTTTTGCCTTTCACTACTGTACACCGTATCGTTAATGTTAGAAGAAAACATAATATCGACTTTACTTTGTCTTCGTATATCATTCCAGTGCAGAGATAATGCATTAAATATTTTTCGGGCGTCCCCAACTTTTTCTACCATTCACAACTGATTACCACATTTTTATACAAACATAGGTAGTTCGAAAAAAATTCTCAGATTTACCAAAAAATAATATTACACATTAAACCTAGTGAAGGTGTAAGAGGTCGTTCCTTTCGGACTCCCTACTGGTCTTTGAGTGACGTCACGAGCTTGCGAGCGGCCCGTTTTTTTCCCGAAAGGTGCCTGTATGAGCCAACCTTTTAAGATACATTTTCTACAAACCTTGGGTGTGAGTGGTTTATTTATGATCTTGGTACATCTATGGGTCCATCGTTGTCTGTTTTCGTGAGTGGTTTATTTATGGTTCAGGGTTCAGGTGAGATTGGTTTATTTATGGTTCAGGTCATTATTTATGTCTATGACTTGTTTGGCGTGTTTTGCGCCTTTGCTACTTTTTCGACTGTCAACGAAAACTAGCGTTGTTTAAAGATTATTCTCGTTATTCTCTTTCGTTTGTACGTAACGTATTGCATTTTGCAACTATTTTAAGCATTTCTTCACGTTTAGAAACCTTAGTTTATTGTATTTCTTTCCGATTTATAGATTATCAGAATTCTATAATAAAAAACACACATTCTAGACATTCCCCAGACAAATACAAACTTCATTCAGACAGATTCAGAGCATTATTCTTCACGTTTGAAGTCGTTCGTGGTGGTGCTATTGTAATTTTGGACATTTAGATCTTTATTGCTCAAAATTGTTTTTCATTTGATTTATTTCTGCCTATCTGATTAAATATTGAATATTTCAGCTATCCTGAGGGACAAAACATTCAGCCATGGCTCTCCCGAGCAATTATAAGCAGATTGCCATGTCGATGCCGAGTCCTCAAAACACCACACGTTCGTATAAGAACCAGATCACCACGGTTCATTGATAAAATTATAATTTTTAATGAAAGTTATGTTGTTGCTAAGATTAGGTCTTTCCACAGGAAATTAATCCCATTTTAGCAGCATCTTGCATTTGGCGGTTGACAGATTGTGTGCTTGCCCACACTCCCAAAGGTGTAGGGTTCAATTCCCTCACCAACCGATAATCCGAAAGAAAAGCTTTTTTACAAGCAAAATGTATTTAATTTTATTGTGGTAAACATGTAGGAGTCCTCACTCGTTTTTCATTCTAAAAATACTCTTGTTATATTTTGAAGTTCCTATATTTCTAAGTTCCTATTATTTCTATAAGATGTCTCCACCAACCATTTTTAAACCCTTCCTCGCAACTCCTTCATGACTCAAAACGAAGCATGAATATTGCATTTGCTTTCACTAATAATACTATAAATAAATCTGTAGCAGTAATATATGTTACACATCTAATAGTGGCTGTGCGGCTGTATAGTTTTTCTTCTGTTATAATAATAATTTATGTTGAAATGTTTTTTGTTGTTATATTTATAAATACTTTAGGGCTGCTCAGTGTATGCTCTTTCCCGTAGATAGTTTCAACATATAACCTTTGTTTTCGGTTTTAGATTTTTTGTTAAAATGTACTTTCTTCTGATTTGAAGCAAATAAATGTAATGTGGTGTAATGGTATGCAAGTGACTTTGAAGGTTGTGGGCTCAATTCCTACCGCACTTTAAAAGTTTATACAGTAATGCCCCAAGTAAATAATGTGTTAAAAGTAAAATATGTGTTCTAAAGTAAATAATGTGTTCTGTAGACTCTTGAATTTTACATAGAATTTTATGTTTATTAGGTGCGCAATGAGTTTGACGTTTCAGTTGCATTATTAATATAACATAATTTTGTGAAAAATCTACTCAAGGGCCCTGCATTCTAACGGTAAATAAACAATGAAAACTTTAATATTATACAGGGTGTATCGGCAAGTACCCGACAAACTTTAACCAGCTATTCCTCAACACATTTGGAGTATAAAATGTTATGGCCGCTTTGCTGTCCGGTAACATTTTTTTTCCATTAAAAACAAAAAATAAATAAAAAATCCAGACTCCGTCACTGTCATTTGCATGGTTTCTCGTGTTCAACAGCTGTTATTAGCAAGTGTGTTAAAAAGTATCCTCGCTCTTTCGTACACACTAAATAATAATAGTTAAAAATGAGACGAATGGTGCCGTGCCATTTCGTTGTGATTGTAAAAGCGCGCCAACGTAGGTACGTACGTACATTATTCAACGAAACTCGAACAAAATATTGCCAGATGGGTTTTCAAACTTTGACAAAGTTATTTTTTACTCCAAATGTGCTAAGGAATAGCTGGTTAAAGTTTGTCAGGTACGTGCCGATATACCCTGTATAGTAAGTTGCATGCTATGTAACTTGGGGTGTTCCTGTATATGCATTGATATCGAGATCTGTATATTTGAGGCCAAAGGCCCATTGTGCTATCTATCTCCCGTTTCACCTTATTCCTTGGACAGCAGCCCAGTCTCTTAATAAAGTTCACAATGGTTATCATTGGGTGCTTGGCAATGTCTCTTGGTTATTCGTAGCCCAGGAATGTTTGTCTTTATTTAAAAAAAAAAAACCACTGTACAAAGGAGAAATATGTCGCGTAAAGGCTTAGCAACGGAGGACTCACCGCATATTCTGTGGAATTTCTTATCTGAAGCGCTGATGAATGATTTCAGTGTCAGAGCGGATCAAAGTGTGGAGCGGATATTGGTTATTAATTATTTAATGTTAGCGGCACGGAAAGAAAAATAGTTTTTATGCATATACTGCGGTTTGAGAACCTCATTAACTGAAATCTGACGCATTGCCCGTTGAACTGCGGCACGCACGGGCAGCGAGTGGTGTACAGAGACAAAGTAGGTTTTTGAATCACAGGAATGTAACAATAATCTAACCAAGTACATCGGTATGTAGGTTAGTGTGGTGTATTGTCAGGGCCAGTCCTGTGCCGGCACAATTGAAGCTGTTGTCTCTGGGCACCGACTGCCTAAGCGCCAAGGAGCCTAGTCTCTGATAATAACCTAACATGGCACCCGTGAGCCGGCCCTGTATATTTTAGAAAATGATGTACATGTACTGTAAAAAATGGCGTATCCAGGGTCTTTTATATGATGCATCAAAATTTTCCGAATCAACGCTGTGTGATGATCAACTAAGTCTAGGTTTCTCTGAGGGTAAAGGAGTATTTCACCACCTCTGAGTAAACTGTTGGAACATCCTCAGATAATTATGCGCTATTCATGGACAAGTTCTCTGAAATTTTGCAGTGCGAGTGTAAAACACAATGTAAAAGTAAAAGGTTTTATTTTGATTTGGAATGGGTGGCTTTTTATACTTGTCTTTCTGTATTTGAGACTAATAATGTAATAATGTATGCATCCGCTGCCTGTTGCTAGTCCTGGCTATTAATTAGTTGGCAGTCTTTTGATTTTCAGTATGTTTTTTGTTCCATGTTGTGTTAAAACAGACATGATGATGACTGCGGGCTCCCCTATGGCATACAATTTACTAAAAGGTAACCTAGCTAAGCTTTGTTAATGATGCTTTCAAAATGTACAAACCAATTAAAAAAAGAGTAATTTGTTTAACCACTCAAGTGATAGAGTATTGAAAAACAAATGCCTGGAGCGATAGACATTTCCGGGCGTTCGGTTTTAGATTTTGCCGTGCTCATTCCAAAAATCTTACTTGCAAACCAAGTCCAATTAACACATTAGATATTACACAAAGTTAATACAAGGAGAAATGTTACAATAAAAGATGCTATGACAAAACTTGGACACAAAAACAACAATGTCAAGTCAAGACAAGAACAAGGTTTTGATGGAGTTCACGACTAATATGGAAACGTATAAACTGTTTGCTATGGTTTTATGTTTAAAGCCAAGGAATCCACCTATATTACACTGTTTTTTTTTAAAATTGCATATTTTTACGTTTTATAAAACAAATTTAAAAAAATTACTCTAACATGTACATATTTGAGGCAATGTCGTATAGTACTATTTCTGTATATTGTCTACTGGAATCGCAAGCATTAAAAAAACAATTTTTAACATGTTAACAGTTGTTCATGTGTTAAAAATTAAAAATGGCGTCCGGTACAAAACATTATGTAGAATATTCCATGATAGGAATATTAGTGATACTCTTTGGTATTCGATAGAAGCGTAATCAAGCTAGTGACTAAACGTATTTGCTGTATGCGGGTAGTTCAAAATAAATAATTATTATTATTTAATGAGCCGGCAGCATTCTGCTGATGCGCTCATCTGATTTCACAATAATTGTCTTGATGTAAATCCTAGGATGAACAAAGTATGTGTGAAGGATGAGTTAATGATGAATGTAAGTAAGTCTAAAGTAATGGTGTTTGAAAGAGAGAGTACGAAAACAGTGTGCAATATAGTTGTGAATGAGGAATACTTGGAGCAGGTGGATGAGTTTGTGTATTTAGGAAGTATGTTTACGAGAGATGGGAAGGCTGACAGAGATATTGAAAGAAGGGTAAATTCAGGTAATTTCATTAATGAAGGACTGAACGCAGTTAGCGCTAACAAAAAATTGTCCAATGAAGCGGAGTTAGCAGTCCACAATGGAGTGCTGGTACCTACCCTGATGTATGGAAGTGAGGCATGGAACTGACAAATAAATGATGAAAGTAGATTGGATGCTGCTGAAATGAGATCCCTGAGGCGTATGTGTGGTAAAACCATGTGTGAGAAATGTGGAGATCCGAAAAAAAATTGCAATGCTGATGTAAGTGTAATGAGTAAGACTAAGAAAGGGACGCCCGATGAAGACTAAGAAAGGGACGCCCGATGAAGACATGGCATGATCAAGTGAATCAGATACTCGAGTCAGGCCATGTCAAGAGTCAGAATATTAGAAGAGTATGTATGAATGTGAATGAGGCAAGAAGTGTGTGCCATTACCAAGTTGTTTGGCGGTCCGTCCTCTCTGCCTACCCCTGCGGTAACAGCGTGCTAGTTAGTTAGTTCGTCATACGAAATATGCTAAAAATTATAATGTGTATTTTGTAAAAACTAACAAAATTATTAGTAGACACAAAGTAAAAATTTCCATTTCTTTGGATTAAAGATAAGGTGTCATGTTTATGCTTGCGAGTAACATCGGGTTTCATTTTAAATCATAAAAATCCTATCGTTCAAGGGCAAGCGTTAGCAGTGCTACTTAAATTTGGATAGCTATCACTCGAGTGGTTAGAACTTATCACAATTTTTTTTTTAATTTCTCAAAATTTTTGATTTTATTTTTCATATTTCTTGGAGTTACAATATACAGTGGAATCCTTTTAAGATAAAATCGTGGGAATGTAGTTATTTTATTATTGTCTTAAAGACTGTAAAAAAAGGTAAATATACAATAGTTTCTGGAAATACAAAATAATGCATTTTAATAGTTGTTTTGTTAAAATTAAATCGTTTTTACTTGGCAGCCTTTTTTATTTTTGTCAAAGTTTTAAGGTCAGTTTTTCTTCTTCTTTTATTTAAACAAAAATATGGAACTATGACCCTAAAATAGGTTATTAGGTTGTCAGTTTGGGTTTAGTTAAAACTTAAATTAATTTAAAAAAAAAAACGATTTAAAATTATTATGTCAAAAATGGCATGACGAAAAGACATTAAATTATTAGTTTTTTTGTTTTGTTTACGGAATAGCTACAAAAATGCTTTATTTTTCATTTTCGGAAACTAAAATACTTACTTCTCATTGTTATTATATAACTTTGTCTCTATTTTATGTACATTTACCAAAGAAAGTAGTAAGAAACAAACACTAACCCTGGTATTGTATTAATCAAAACATTTTAGGGAGAAAGCTTTGACAAAGGCACAAACACTAAAAAATGTACTTGATTTTATTCCTTTAAAAAAAAACTTATAAGTTGCAGCAACTTTCTTTTGTAATCGGTCAGTAGTTCGTTGAGTTTTAAGTAGCATTTAATCAATTTGGTGATTAAGAAAATTAATTTATCAAGTTACAGCACTTTGGGTGCAGAATTTATTTGTCATTTTAAAATTTTGCTGTCTTAAATGGATTCTACTGTGTTCATCTTTAAAATCACCTTATTTAGAGGTTTGGTTTATTACTTGTAATTTATTGTAGTAATGCTGCAATAGTACGTACATACAATGCTTTTCTGTCCTTGAAGATAATGATTATTAGATTTGTAAGTTTTTAGACATTTGTATTTTAGAATGCCTTTTGACTGTAGACCAATAATATCTTGTTACAAAAGCATTTTGTGCATTTATTGCGCACGTTTATTAAAATATTCAATGCTGACATCTTATTTTTGAAACACTACAAAATCATTTAATTAAAAACATATCAAAATAGTGAATTGAATTGATTATTATTTGTAGAATGCATCTAACATTTTCTTGCATGTTAGTATGCTGTAACATTATGTCACCTTTTGCTTCCAATTTTGCATAGCTTCGAATTTAACAAACATGTATTGCTGTTTTTTCTTCTTTTCTGTTTTCTGTTTTTCCTTCCCACCCAAACACAACCAAACACACCAACTCCTTTTATTTTCTCACCAACATCCTTCACTTTTATCTATATTATGTATACGCCACTCTACCCACTGTTGACATTACTCCAATTATCATCCATGTTTTACGCACAATATAATTCTGTAACCTGTTTTATTGGTTCTTTAACAAATATCTCGTTTTCATTCTTCAACGTAATCTATTTTTAAAACTTACTTTATTATATTTGAACCTTGTTACAAAAATGTATTTTAACCCTATTTTCGCATTTAATTCTGTCTCTATCATTCTTAACTATGTCTCACCTCACATTATCAACGTTTCTGCTCTTTCAAACCTTGCACATTCTATTATTCCTTCAAAATCTATAACCATTGTACCACAATCCATTACCATCTGACCACCATTCTACCAATTAAATCCTTGCACAATATATATCACCACCATGTTTCCTTCTCTATCTTCACTTCTACCACATTCTATCACCATTATACCACATTCTATTATAAACTACCACTGTAATATTTCAAAATCTACCTCCACCTAATCACCTTTCTATCACAATCCATTACCACCCAATCATTATTCTATCACAATCCATTACCACCCAATCACTATTCTATCACAATCCATTACCACCTAATCACCTTTCTATCACAATCCATTACCATCTAAACACCATTCTATCACAATCCGTTACCACCCAATTACCATTTTATCATAATCCATTACCACCCAATCACCTTTCTATCACAATCCATTACAATCCATCACTATTCTATAACAACCCGCCCTATATATCACCACTCCCGCGCTACCCACATCCTTGCATCACCAAGGCCCGCCTAACAACAGTCATATGGTCGCTTGGCCCCCGCGTCCTGCAGAGCGCCTGCGCGGCTCCGGAGGAACCTCGGGGGACCGGGCCGGAGGAGGAGCCGGAGGCACCACCCCCAGCAAGGATGATAAGGTCAGCCCCTTCGTCACCACACCACACTCGCATCCTGGATTCACTCCGCAGAAAGTGGGAAAAGGATCGGCTAATGTGAGTAAAGTTTTCGAATACTTATTTTATTTGGAAGTTATTTATAATTGTTGCAAATTATATTTTATTATCATACTGATAGTAATTCTAACATCAAGGTAGTAAATAGACTTTCCCTATTCTAGACAATTTCTTTTTTGTTGTTTGTTTCTCATCTCTATGTGAAGTTAATTTTGTTGGCTAAGTATCCACAACGGATCATCTGCCAAATTTCCTAGTTAGTGAACTCTTTAACCGTCGATATTGCATTATTTAAAAAAACGTGAATCATTGCTTCTTTCAAAATATATTGTGATTCTTACTAACCCTTTATATCTACAAGTTCCTTGGCAGTTGTCCAGACTTGTTCTTTTGCTTTTTAACTTTGAAAGTTATCCCATAAATGTTATTCAATTTGAAAGTTTTTGGGATCTTCGACATTTTTCCAGCTTGTAAAATAAACAATCTTTACAGTAAAAATTTTCTTTTGGTGTAATTTTCCCTTCATTTTAAATTTATTCACCTTATCATAAAACGCTTAGGAATCTAATTATTACTTTTCTGCGCACGATCTGAATGTTTGTTAAAACGGTTAATAACCCAAACCGTCTTCAAATCGGGTTGCTTAGCGACGATAAAAATGAGTGAGGTGTGTAAATTGTAACACATTTGTAAAAGTGTAGTAACTAAATATTCAATTTTGGAAACAAGCCCGAACTTTTGTTCACCGATTTGGGATTTATAATTAAGTTTTTTACGCAGTTTGCGCGCCATTGTAAAAAGGACTAGTAATTCGTAAGCAGGTTTTTTCTTTCACAGACTAATTGGTGATACTACAATGTGAGTTGCCAGTATACTTTCAAATTCATTTATTGACAAATTACAAAAAGGGAGAGACAGTAAATCAGCCATGAGCATGAAATTTAAAGTTTCTCTGTCCAAAAGAAGTATTCAATCTGGGAATAACCAGTATATTTTTGGTTTATTGCCCTTGTATTTATGTTGGTCAGTGGAGTATTCAGATGTTTTTTTTTTTAGTTTGACAACTTTTATTACTAAAAATAAATAGTTAATTTAATTTTTTTTTAGTTTTGAATGCAAACGTAAACTGCTGTCAAAACCCTTGGTTTCATAGAGGTGTACATTTTAACTTTTTGTTAACTTCTAGATTTTAATATAAAGCGTGGTGTTTTCTCTTTCTAAAATCATTTAGATCATATATAGTTCTAACCATGACAGTAAGGGATAAGTTGTTCCCAAAAATAATAATAATAATGTTCGCATACAAACAGATACACACACGTCCACAAACACTCACACATACATTACACACGTCACACACACACCTATATACTACACACGTCACCTGGTAATTAAGGAATAAACATACCACTTAGCAGAAATTACAAGGAAACATATCGTAGGTACCCAACATGAAGTATCCTCATAATATTATATCCTCTTGATATCTCCCAAATAAGTGACAAATATTTATCCATCAATTTTGTTCACAATCCAGTCTGCGGCCAACGCCCCGAAACCCCCGAAGCCCCCGGAGAAGCCGCTGATGCCCTACATGCGCTACTCCCGCAAGGTGTGGGACTCCGTGAAGGCCGCCAACCCGGAGCTGAAGCTGTGGGAGATTGGCCGCATCATCGGCTCCATGTGGAGGGATCTGCCTGAGCAAGAGAAGACACATTTCGTAGACGAGTATGAAGCTGAGAAGGTATGATCATCATTCTTAACTTGCTTTCGATAGTTTTGTTACATATTGGCATTCTTTTCAGTACGGTTTCTTATAATGATAGTGATTTGTCGATTCCTTCTAAACAATATTATCTGATAGACTCTTGTCGTTGACAATGCATTCTCTATCAACTTTTGGTGTCAATCACATACACACACATGGACATATATGCATTTCTCTGAAATTAGGCGAAATTATAGCATTTAATATACGAAACTTTCATTCCTAAATGATCCCCATTTTGCAAGGTCGGTAGCGCGTTTGATACCGATTCCTGGAAAGAACAGTTCAATCCTCAGCCAAATCAGTTTTAAAATAAATGTATTTTGCTCTACTAACCATTCATATCTGACTAAACAACATTATCGGTTGTTCTGCTAGCCGTTTCCAGACACGAGCTCAGTACGTACGTTTCCCAGCGTAGCTCTGTGCAACATAGTGTAGCAGCTGCATTCCTTCGGATACATAGTTATTCACTAAACCAATCATTCATTTTTTGATTCGTGTTAATGATTAGTTTATTAAATAACCGTGTATAAGTACACCTTCTATTTTGTTGTATCAATATTTGTGTCAGAAGGAATGCGGTAGTTACGACACTGAATGGGAAGTATTTTACAGAGAGGAGCTGGGAAACTAATGCACTGAACCAGGGTCTGGAAACCGCCAACAGGTTAACAGGCGTGCTGACTTAGTGATACCAGCGCTCAGATAATGTTGTTTAGTCAATTAGTATGAGGTGTGCAGTTTGTAAGAGGCTGTAAAACTGCGCATTCCCCAAGGAATAAATTGAACCCATAAAAAGCAAAGTTTTTTTTACTATAGTATTAAATTAATTTTTATTAATAGATGTATTTTAAAATATGATTGAACGTTCCTCCCTGGGGACTGGAGTCAACAACGCTAACACCTAAGCCTATACCTTGCCTTCTAATTGGATAGTACTGACATTTATTTTGTATATTAACTGTTGTAAATTTTTATTTATCAAATATAATGTCATCCAATTTCAGAAAAATGCTTGTGTATGCATGAGTGACACCAAAAGTTGATAAAATCAATTGTCATCGACATCGTGTCTATCTGTCGAGTTTCAGCTCGATCGGATGTCAGGAAGTGGGTTAATTTCCACTTCTAAGATTTCAATGCACTCATCCATTCAATCAAGAAAACAAAATCAAAATTCAAATATGCGTATTTAAAAAAAGTAAATGTAAAAAAATGTGTTAATGTAAAAAAAAAAAAAAATTTTTTTGATAAATTTACAAGTAATTTTTTTTTTACTTGGATAACTCATTTAGTAGGCCTTACTTCCGAGATCCCTGGAAATTAGACCGTAAAGCAAAATTATTCAATTCAACTAATTAAACTGTTCAATTTAAAATTAAAAAAAAAAAAAAAAAACGTAATTATTTTTTGTGCAATGAAAACAGAAATAATCACATTGCTGTATAATCGGTGGAAACTGAATTCTGGAGTCCTGTATTTTTTCTTTCATAGGTCTCTTGGCACATGTCTTTACAGATGTTCATGATTTGTTATTGGTCTGCATCTGGTTTAAATACTTCATCTTTAACCGTTTATTTTTTTGTATTTTTCAAAGTGAATTTTGTATTTAGGCTCTGTACAATGAGTCGATGAAGGCATACCACTCTTCTCCGGCTTATATCCAATGGATGGCGTTCAAGAACAGAGGTATAGGAAATACTATAGGGTGGTGATACACATTAACATGTACAGTACAGGTTGTCTCTTTCGTGTAATAGCACACTTCACGGTTAGAAACTAGAGCAAATTTTATACACAAATAAAGCCAAAAGCGGCATTAAAAAATCTATGTAAGATTTAAAAAAAACACATATGAAAAAAAGAGCTAGAGGAATAGACATGCCGATAAGGGTGAAGGGAACAAACCAAGTAGTGAGGAGCGGAGAGGTGGCATAGGTGTCACCCTTTCTATGACTGGTCAATAAATGAATCTGACAGTTTACAGGCTACTCGCATTGCACTATCAATTTTAAGACATTGAAAATAAAATGTGCTTATTTTATTTTATTTATTTAGTAAAACCAACAGATTTTTTTACATCATTAAATAATAAACTTATAAACAATACAAATAAAATCTAATGACAGGTTTTCACATAAACATAAAATTATAACAAACCATGGGCTAAAAATATTTACAAAAAATACAAAATTGTAAATAATAAATAAAATAAAAATTACGTAGGAATTACTAGTCCTTTTTGCAATGGTGTGTGAATTGCTAGCATCACTAATAAATGTTATTGCGAATCACAAATCATGCGATGGTAAGTTTAGTTGAATAGTGAAATTTACAGTTATCATTGGTGCTGAGGTTTCAAAACACATTACCACTTGCTTAAAATTGCAGTGTAAGTAAGTATTACGCTGATTGGTGAAAAACTTATTACCAAGGCATAGGTATTTTTAAAACGACCTTCAACAGGGCTTAATGTTGGCTAATGTTGAACCAGTGCGTACAAATCTTATAAGTAAGACAGTTTAACTTTAAAACCTGTTGATATAAAATTTGCTCTATTTTTTAAACCCTTCTGAAGGTTATACACGAATTGGACACATTGTTATTTTCCCAGATGGCGGTGCAAAAGTCTGCTAATATGTCCAATACCCTAAAAATATAACTTCTTGTAAGATATTGATAGTTGTGAATCAGCCTGAAGAACGGTACATAAATATAGCAGTTAATTACAATTTAAATGCATATTATAACATTTTGAGGAATTGTTTATTAACTGGTAGTATTACGCAGCCTTTTTCAATGCCATGACTTTTCGCTTTGACCTGGGAACATAATATATAATACAGCTTGCAATATGGGATAGCCTGAAGAAATAACCACCCTGCTTAATATTTCCCACAACACACATATAAACACTTTCGCTTATAGTCTGGTCGACCCAAATGGTATAACACATTGTCATTTTGCTGAATTTATTTAAGTACTTACTATCAATTCATGCACTCATTACTTCTCACACTGTTAATAAAATATTTTTCAAATGAATAAATGTAACTTTCTGTGCGTCACTTTATGAACGATCTTAGCACAAACGTGTCTTTGTTAGGACAGATATCAACTCTTCTATATCTGCCCTTACAAAGGCACCTCTTTGCTGAAACCGGTTAGCGTTTTGTTATAAGTAGAGACACCCATTCATAGCTTTAATTTTTAAGAAATGTAGCATTAATTATTGAAAATATAGCTTTAATTTTGCGTTTTCATAGCGTTTATAGCTTAATAGGATAACGTCAAGGAATGGGAGTTGTCAAGAGGGGAAAAACAATTAAATTAGCAAAATCACTTGAAACATGTTTATTGTATTATTGATTGAAACTCAACATGGCACATGTTTCTACAGTAGAGTGTGTCATGTTCGTTCCACAATATGTCAATATAAGATTATAGCGACTAAAAAATCTTTTTGCGTCAACACTATTCACAGGGGCCCAAAGTGAAGATGACTCAGTCATCAAAGCTGCCTCAGCAAATTCTCTGAACAATTTTTACAGCTAAGAGTAGCTGAATTATGTCTACAGTGACTACATCCCTCACTTGCTCTACAAAGCTGGGCGTACTGTACAGGGCCCGCAGATACTTTAATAGTACACAACTGCTGACCCTGTACAAATCGCAAGTGCGCCCTACTGTCGAATTTGGCAGTCATTTCTGGTCCGGAGCCCCAAAATACCTGAAAAAAACCCTTGACTCTGTGCAGAAACGGGCGGTCCGTTTGATAGATTCCCCAATCTTAACAAACGGACTGCAATCTTTAGAGCACAGGCGTCAGGTAGGTATACTGTCTTTGTTCTATCGGTATTACAATGGAAGATGCTCTGAGGAACTAGCGTCATTGATCCCTTCGGCACCGGTGCGTAGTCGGGATACACGCCAAACGCGCGCCCAATATTTGTACACGGTTGACATTTGTCACATGAGAACGGGTCGCTTCTACGAATCGTTCTTAGGTTCAACAGCTCGGCTGTGGAACGAACTGCCGGCCTCTGTGTTTCCTCCCTCCTACAACATGGGACTCTTCAAGACCCATGTTCACTCCTTCCTCTTCACAAAAAGACCCTCCACACAGCATCCCCAAAGATGACATAGGCCCTGAGGGAAATTATTTTCTTCAGGGCCTCCTGTGTGGAGTTAATATAAAAAAAATAAAAAAAAAACAAGCTGTCTTTGAAAATAGCTGTTACCTTCCAGGAATTTACTTCAGATAACAGATTTAAATGTTGTTGCAAGCCATTTATCGCTTTAATTCGCAAAAATATCGTTAATGCTATGAATGGGTGTCTCTAATTATAAATAATGTTATGTACCTACACAAATTTACTGTGTTTAATTTGTTAATGCTAAAATTACTAATTTCTGAAATATTATTTTCATCACTTTGTGTATGCAATTGTTTGTAACTCTTCAAATAAATTGAACAAAATCACCCATGGTTTAATGAATCCCTTGTACATACTACCAACGTGTGATTTTTAAATGCTAACGAGTAACAGATTTACAATTAATTTTGAAAAGCTTTCATTCTGACAGCCTAAAGATTTATCTTAGAGGGTATTTCACCACCTCTGAATAAACTGTCGATTGACTCTACTTGTCGAGTAACGCAGATTATCTATTTCACCCCCGAGTCAAGTCAATGTTTTCTGTTTTTTGTAGATATGTTAATCCTATGATTAAAGTTAAATGACAAGTATATTAGGCACTCAATAGTTTACTCAGAGGTGGTTAAATACCCCCTAGACTGCCAGTTAAGGGGACTGAATTTTACCATTTAATATATTGAAGCTGTCAGTTTAGACGTTGATGGTTAAATACGATTATCCTTTCAATAATAGCGCTTACACCTTACCGAAAATTAATTGTAAATAATACCCTGCATTTAGAAATCACCTAAGGATTGAGATTGGTTGTATGCACTCACTACAGCACCCCGGTTACAATAAATAACTTCCTTTAATTAATATATTTCCATAAATAATATTTTAATGTGATTAATAAAAAAAGATGAAAATTATTTTTTCAAATTGATTGGGAACATTGTTTTTTTTTTGTACATCTCGCACTTGAGTACCAACTGCCCCAAGTCAGTGGAACTGTGACATCTATAGTTGGAGTATGTCGTGAGGCTGAAGGGTTTTGTTATGTCGAGAGTTGGAAAGCAGAAGATTACCAATGCTTACGTGGTAAAAAACAGTGTATTCCTTGAGAGTCTCAAAGAAGATACTGTGTTTTTACTTACCATGGCAGTATGAAGGTATGAATTTGAATGAAGTAAGCGATATGTTTGATGTTTCATCCTCTCTCCCTACCCTTTTGGAGAGAGTGATGGTGACCGACTTACTGCTCGCTGCGTCGGGCCTATTTATATAGTCCAGCCGACGGCGGTAGTAACTACGCGAGACCGCTGGTAAACTGGAGAAAACTCGCTCAGTCTGGATACTTCTGGTAGTTTCGATGGCGCTGTAATTATGCCTAGGTGATTGTCTAGACCCTTCTAGCGAATGCGTGAAATGTACCTAGTCAAACTCGTAGGTAGTTCGCTCAGCGGCAAGTACTCGTAGGCTGTAGGTAGGAACGTAGGAACGCCGTCCGCTTCGCATTGCGTCTGGAGTGTTCTAGATAAACTCTTGGTAATACGGTATCTTCAAAAGTTATTCCAATAAATTGAAAATCAAATCTACACATTTTTTGTCAATCACATTAAAATATAATTTAGCAGCGCCGCGTAACGTACATAATGTATGCACCAATCATAATCCAGCACTCCCGACACTAACTACTAATCTATAGGACTTGTCTATTCCCCCCTCGGTCACGATGCATTACGTTTTCCAGTTGGACTATGAGAAGAGTCTCAAAACTTATCACAATTCACCGGGGTATCTCGCTTACATCGCCGCAAAGAACAAAGCCGCTGGTAAGCGTTAATGTCGCCTGCGCCACCTTTCATTCCTGATTTTTATTATTATTTTTTTTATATTTTCAATGGGTACCTACTTATAGCATACTGTAATGAATAAACTGAATCCATTTTTTTCATCTTCAACCGGTTTAGGGGTACCGTAAATGGGGTGACTTTGATCAATTTTCAAATCTGAAAAAAAAAACAAACAAAATCTGAAAAAAACAATTTTCAAATCTGAATAAATAGAAAAATATTTATTTTCCCATACAAATAATTCAACTTTTTAACTTAAAAAAATACCTTAAAACATTGGATTTTCCAAAAAACTTATTTATTTTTTTACTTCTAAAATCATGTAGAATCACACCCCCCCCCCCCCCCCCCCCGAAGTTAGCCCAATTTACCCAAGGACAGTATATATTTAAAAAAAAAAATTATGTGGATGATTTTATTTATTTCAAAAGCAGTTGCCGTAGCCGATAAGTAGGTACCTTGATTATTAATTGTAGCTTATCATGAAAGGTTTAACAAACTAAACTCTTAACATACTAAAAAATATTGTTCCCATATTCTGTATATGAAAAAAAATATACATGATATATTGTTTACTGTAGGTCATTTCCTGATAAGCCACAATTAAAATCTGAACTAATCCTTAATTTATTTATTTTCATTTCACAACAACAAACTGCATGCTTTGACTTGTCGGAATTTAAATTAATTAGCTTTATAAAATACCATAATTTATTAATACATTTTTTTTTGCATAATATTAATCAAAAGCAAAAGGACGTCTGTGCATATTATTGTATTTTGTTGAACTGTAAAGGAAGTTATTTTCTATTTTATTGTAATTTTAAAACTTACAGAAATAAAAAATGTGTAACAAAACTGCATTATTCATAACACGAAATTGACAAAGTTCGCAAGCGCCCTTTTGCTAGAGTGACGAAAATGTAACATATATTTTTTTATTATTACATGTTTTAAACATTTTTCCATTTTGATAAATAATATCAAGTCGAGAAAACTTAGGACGGGTGTTTGGGAGAATTTAAACGATTCTTCAAATTTCAAAGTTAATTTTCAAGTAAACTTAACGTAGTTAAGTAGCCTACAATGATATAATTAGCAGAACTTGAATAGGACTTTCACAGAACTCGAAAACGAATGTTGAATTTGATGAATTTTTTAAATTTTGCGAAACAACCCAACCTTAATATATAATATATATTATTGCTACCCTCACCATTATTAATTTGTAGGTTCCTTGTGCGTGAACTAAAATTTCTAAATTAAAAATCAATTTATAATTATGTATTGCAACCAGTGGCGGTTAGCTCTAAGGAGCGTTGGATCTTTGCACTCCCTAAATTTCGGTTTATCCAAAAATAATAACTATAAACAGATAATAATACCACCAAAACTCAAAGCAAATAACAGTAATAAATTTAATATTTAAAAAATACCAAGTTAAATTCAAATGGCTTGAATTTTCGTTATTTGTATCACGTGTAGTAAGTCACACTGTGCGAGTGGATTCCATATCGCTCATTGAGGAACGTCACCTGGGAACATCAATTACCTATACACGCATAGCGTGGATGTTGACCCTAGTATTGAAATCTCTCCGAAACATGAATGGCACTCCCCAATGCCTCCGAAATCTTCATCGAGATGGCGTCACTTTAATTCTATGTTCGCGCACCGATGATTTCATCAGGTTGGTATAAGCTTCAAAATTGCTAGTATTCTGTATCTAGCGTAGGGGATGACTGACATAGGAGATACTCACGATATTTTTAGCGCACCACCCATCTTTATGAGTACAAGCCGCCACTGTTAGCAACGTCATAATTTTTTTTGTCTAACATAATATTATGATGAATTTCATCTTTGAAATGTCTATTAAAATATCAACACATCTTCTTCCCCTTGTCCCTTTCGGGTCGGGTACGCATTGCTTCGTTAAGGTGCGGGCGTCCCTATCCTTTCACTTGTCAACCTCAGTCAATTGGAGGCCCAACCTCTTCTCACACAGTCTCTGGGACTGTTTTCCCTGGGGCGGCCCACTGAAAGTCTTCCCTTTGGAATTACCGCCAGTATTTTGCGTGAGTCACTCTTCTGGTGTGACTCCTGCCACTACTCAAAAATCTCATTTCGGCTTGGACCAATAATATATACTGTGAGGAGTGCAGCAAAATCAAATGTAACATTGTCACAAAACGGCCATTCAGCGCCATATGGTTTTAAAAGTTGTTTGACATTTAAAATGTCCCCGTTAAACCAAAACCTCCTGGAATACAAGGCCCGGCCTTGTCAAATCCTCAATCAAATCGGCCTCCTTACTTAATGTATGAGAACCTACGAATAATTATTTTTAAAATTAACTAAAACATATTTTAATAAATAAAAGCTGAAATGAACTTTGGCTTAGGATATGCATTTAACGGGAACCTTTCAACTGTCAAAAAACACAATGACGCTGAATGGCTATTTGATGACAATGTCACATTTGAATTTCTGCAAAACAACTAGGCCTAAGTGTCTTTATTAATATTATGTTTGAATGTGGGTAGTGGTGGGAAGCCTGGAGAGCGAGGAGCCCCCAGCCGCGGGCGGCAGGGCAGGCAGCGGGGGCGCCAAGGCCCAGCAGGCGCAGCAGAACGCCCACCAAGACAGGAGGATCGACATACAGCCAGCTGAGGACGAAGAAGGTATTTAACACGTTCAAACTGCATATGTGTATGTGCAATTCTAGAGAATGATGACTCAGGCTATCTCATTCTTTTGACAGTAACCCGGTCCTTTTGATAAAGTTCGCCAGGGTTATTATTGGATATTCGGCTGTGTCTCCTGATTCTACTATGTTTCTTCCCCTTAGCTGAGCCTTGTTCCCATTAAGGCGGGATGTTGGCACCATTGGTGAACTGGAGTCTCTTCATCCTCTTCACATTTCCTGTATCTATTGATGTTTTCTACTCCCAACAGCTGCGTTTCTCTCTTGAGGTGGCAGTGTCCCGTTAATAATCCTACCAATTTCAGTTTCTGTTCATAACATCGGTTTACTGCCAGAAGTCATTAAGTGACATTTTTATCAAAACTGAGTTAGATTAACCTACTTTGTCATGCTTTATACAGTAAATAAGTCATTATGTCGAATAACACATTGTTTATAGCTTATTGAGTATCTTAATGGTCACCAAATGCATATATAAATATTAAATTAATACCAATAATTGTTATTATTGCACACTTCCAACTACATTCATAGCAAAAATCATTTTAAAATCTCAACCTTAGATGACAATATAGGACCTATATTGCCGTGGCAAATAAACATAACCTATACTGCGTTTTAGTTACCCCGTATAGTGAGGACGGGTAGCCCGCTCTCAGTACAAGTCGGCCATTACTTACTTGCAACTGACGGTTTGTGCGATCGGCGCTTGTTTACGCCAAATAATGGCCGATTGTCGTTTCATAGAGAATTGTTTATGGCAATGAATTTTGTTCCTGAACCCCGTTCTCCTCTCCTCCATACCTTTCCTCTTTGTCCAGGAGTCAGTCAAAAACCAACAGCTGTGACGCGAGGTGAACATTATTACCCATAACGCATCGCATAGCAATAAAATTCATCTTAACGCATCGCAATAAATAAAGTTTTGCTAATACCAAAACTACAGTGGAATCCAAGTGCATCCCAACAAGTGAATGTTCCTCCACCTCCGAAAGTACCCTTATACCTTTATAAAACTCATTGCCAAAGAATAATTGATTATGTTATAAAAGGTCCACAGCTTAAACAGCGCTTGGCATATTTTTCAGTATTCTGGTGGTAAAGTTTTATTTCAGCATTGTGTTTGTTAATATGTTGTAAATGTCTGAAATTATTAATTTTCAAACTTTATGGAAATTTTTGTTAGTAAAAGCAAAAAATATCAATAAGGCGTTATTTTTATTTTTTTCTTTTACGTGTATTGTACTCAAATCATATTTATGATTTTATTAAAATATATAAAACATGTTGTAAAACAATTGAACTCCCTTATTACATCACATATGTATAAAAATTCTGCCTGTGTATGTTTGAGCTCGCAAAACTCGACAAGTAGACCACCGATATTGCTGAAAATTTCAAAGTTTGTTCTTATTAGTGCCAAGAGTGTTTAGAGAATCTTTTTAATGATAGAAGAAGTCAGGGACGCTCGAGGAATACTTAATGCAATATCTCTGCACCAGAAGAGATACGGAGTCGAATTAAAGGCTATGTAACGTAGTTTTTTAACAGTAATATTGTGGTATACAGTAGTGAATGGTGGAATAAGTTGGAGACGCCGAGAAAGACATTGACAATAACAATAACAAGTATTGCGGGGTCCATTAGTTACATATTATTATTATTTTACTTTCAATGTGTACATGCTCACTACAGTTAAGGCGATGCCATACATAGTAATGCAAAATCATGTGTTTTTGGTCTGAAAATTTGGTCGCCTAGAAATGTTTCAGATGCTTTAATTAAATACTGCGAGTAGAATACATCTTGGCCTTTGAAATAATCGAGTATTTTTTAGATAAGTCTTTTTATAAGCCCAGAAAAAAATAATGTAAAGGCCTATGAAAACTGCTTTAAACTTCAAAATCTCCTACTTACAAACCCATTTTCGTTTATGATTTTATTGTATAATGTGGCAAATTAAGTTATTTATAAAATGATCGAGAAAAAATTAAATATTTAAGCCTGAACATCCACAAAATAAAATAAAAGGCACTTTTTTGGCCATGTTTTTTTCTTGCATAAATCAAAACAGGCGGATGGTGTTAAGCGGGAATTTAAACCTTATCGCCATCTACGTAAGGTTTGTTATTGATAGCGGCTCAATTTAAAATATTACACGACGTAGTGCATCGCCTTAAATTAAATCTTTACAACCCATACTAGAACTGTAAAAAACTGTTTTTTCACATAAGGGCTTAATTTTGTATTTTCTTCTCCAGACCAAGACGACGGACTATCCCAGAAGCACATTGCTTACGCACGCTATTTGCGTAACCACCGCCTCATCAATGAGATATTCTCCGACGCCGTGGTACCGGACGTGAGATCGGTGGTGACGACGGTTAGGATGCAGGTGCTGAAGCGCCAGGTGCAGTCCCTGACCATGCACCAGAGGAAGCTGGAGACGGAACTGCAGCAGATCGAGGAGAAGTTCGAGGCCAAGAAGAGGCGCTTCCAGGAGACCAGTGATACTTTCCAGGATGAACTTAAGAAGGTTGGTCTATTCGATTAAAAATATATATATACAAGGTATCTGGAGACTCATAGTACAAGTGGGAAACTGGTGAATTTACATCACCCAAAAGACTTATTTTTTTGCAATTTAAAGGTTCAAAAGCTTTTAGAGTCGGATCTAAGCTTCAACACATGTTAATTCTAATAATTAAAATAAAATAACTTTGTTTAAATACCACTTTATTGGTTAATACATGTTAATTCATTCAACAGCTTATATTAACCCTTAGCGATGAAATTTGATCTAAAACTTCCAACTTCAAAGTTTAATAAAAAAAAAGTTGTTTAAATGTGATAGAGATTTACCAATTTCACGCTTATAAAATACTATGATGTACTATTTCAAATGTCGCACTTATTTCAAGAACAGATGGCCCGAGGGCAGAGGCCCCGAATTGTTTCAACTTTACTTATAATAATAATAATATTGGACAATTTTTATAGCGCCGCTTTTGTGAGTTATCACCTCAGGGGCGCTTCTAAAATATGTTGCGAGACTATCCGCTTCAAGAGAGGAATCAACCTTAACCGGTCAGCAACGTAAGCAGATAAACACGATAAAATAACGATAGCAGTCAAGTACAATAAGCGTGTTTACACGTCAACGCGTGTGTTTCCACAAAAATCGTCATAACTCCGTTATTCTTCTAGTGACATCCCTAAAACAAAAAGTAGAATATTCGTATTGAATGAAGCTTCACATCTCTATTCAAAGTTATCCATAGAAACCCGTAAAAAGACCTACTCAGTGGAAGCAAATTTTACCCGCCAAATCGTAAAACGACGCCAAGAAAGCCGTTTGACGTGCCGACCCGCCTCGCAAGTTTAATTATTTTTTTAAAAATATATTTTGTATGAAATGGTCAAAAAGTGAAGTGACAGAATTGTTTATTGTACATTTGTACGATGAAATAAGTGTTTTTTTTTTACATTATCCGTGATTTTAGTATCGTTTTTACATAAAACATTACAGGTGAGTCATTTTTACAATTTTTTCATGTTTCCATTCTAAATTTAAATATTTACAAATGTTAATATTTATTTATGATACCAAAAATTTGAAAGCCTATTTTGTAACCTTTCTAAAACAGTTTTTACTATTCGGCTCCGTTCAGTAATGTTTCATTTATAGAGCTTTGATTGTGAGGCGGTAATAACACAACGTTTTCGTGAAATTGACATTTCGGTAAAGACATCTTAGCTTCAAGTTCGCGAAAAGTCGGAGGGGTTAATGTTGCTCTCTCCAGACAAAGAATGTTAATTTTTCGAAGAAAACTTCTTCTAACTGCTTTTCACTTTGTGATGGCATTATTTATTTTTTATTAAAACACAAATAACATTGTTTACATCACTTTATTTCGATACAAAATCTCAACATGTTTCATGAACCAAGTTCACTTCATCAGGAGCACAAGTATACTTGTGCTCCTGATGAAGTGAACTTGGTTCATGAAACATGTTGAGATTTTGTATCGAAATAAAGTGATGTAAACAATGTTATTTGTGTTTTAATAAAAAAAGAATGTTAATTCGTCGAAATTTTGACTTTCCTAAAACAGGAATTCCTCCTATTTGGAAAGTCAAAACATTTTACAAATATACAATATGTGTATCCTGTACTAAATAAATAAATAAATAAAAATTAAATAAAATGTGAATGCAGCACAAGAACCAAACCTGTCCAGAGCTAGTGGGACTATGGCATCCCTAATCAGGGGATAGTTGAGGCTGAAGAGTATTGCAATAGTACAGACCTCCAGACAAAAAAGATTGTTATTTTTTTATAAATTTATAAACAAAAAGTCAATGTAACATAATACAGATTAATTTTCATTTTGATCCTTAGCACTGCAAGCCGGCCGTGGACGATGAGACCTTTTCCCGTCTCGTGGACCGGCAGGTGGAGGTGCTCCGCCGGGGGGGTGTTCCGCCCCCTGCGCCACCGGCTGTACCCCCCGGACCCCCGCAGAACCCCCCGCCAGAGCTGGCCAACGGGGAACAGGGCAGGTCCAACACGCAGGAAGAGGTAATTACACATTGTGATTATATTGTGTCATGTACAAAATGTCTAAATGTGCCCGCATTGGAAACCTTTCGTCCGTTCTAATCGGCAATACCCTCAGAGGAGCCCTAACCTCGTAAACAGACATTTGAAGGTGCCCATTTGGGTTACTCTGATGCCTGGTGCCAGGACAAGATAAACGTGCAGGAGGAGGTGATTATAAATTCTCATAACATTGTACCTCTTCAAAGGATATCGGAGCCCCGTTACTTTTGAGTGTGCTAAGTTTGATAAATATTATATTATTAATATTGCTGACTCTTTTCTGACTGAATTGAATTAATACAAATTGCTGTAAATAATGTGATTTCCGAAATGAAAATAAAACTATTATACTATGGTAAAGTACCCAATACCTGGCAACATAACCACTCGAACGATGGTGTATTAACAAAAATAATGCCTTGAACGATGGAGGTATCCAGGCATTAGATTTTGAATTTGCCCACGCTCATTCAAAAAAATCATGACTCTGAATACTGTGATTAAACCAATCAATCCACCTCCATTTCTTAGTTTATCTCATGTTTGTGGGTTTTATAAATTTAAAAAAAAATCATTAAATTCATAAATGCTTTAAATTTGTATGTTTGTTTACATAAATCGTAAAAAAATGTACTTAATTGCATGTTTTTATAGTTCTAGAAACAAGGTTTAAAATAAGGCATAAAATTTTACAATACGCTTACCTAAAATGTAAAATTTTTGCATTATGACATTATTTTTCATTTATTAATTTGCAAATAACAGACTAAAAATTATCCTGGAGTAATAAAAGTTATATACGTTTCTTTGTTATGAATCACTCTTAGCTGAATTAATATTAAAAACTGCACATATTAGGATATTACAGCTAGTATTGTTTGTATAATTAAATAAAACACACGGTGCTCTGGAAGCAAATAACAGCTACTAAAAACTACATTTTAACACTGTATTTTTAATCCCAGGACTTAAGAAAAATAACTTTAATTAAACATGGAATTCAACCATGAAAACATATTGATATAAACGTAATTAATTTTAGATAAAATAAACCATCACGGCATTTTTAAACGACATTTGCACACCCGGCACGATGAAACTATTTTAACTGGCGACATTGTTTTGTGTTAAAATATAGGAGATATCAGAGGAAAGGACCACTAACGCTGTTTATTAGAAATCAATAGAAACATGATCAAGCACGTGAATTAACATCTTAGCTGTTTGCAGGAATTTATAAATAAATTTGAGAAAATCATCTGCATAAATTTAGGCAGCAATCGCTCAAGACCTAGAGCTATGAAACCTATATATAGGTATCCATCGTTCGAGTGGTTAAGGAAAAATAAATACTTCATTGATTGTTAAACTTTACATGGTGACTAAAATGAATAATAACTTTGTCTAATGAATAAAGTATATCTCTGAAGGCTGGTGAAATATTAAAATAGAACAAATAATAAAATTAATACTTTGTTTTTATTAAAGAAAATATGCTGTTTATGACACCAATAACTGGCATGGCCTAATTCACTCCCAGATTTGGAGAAGATTTGACAAAAACAACCACTCTTTTACAAAATCTGCTGCCATATTGAATTTAAAACTTGGATTATCAAAGCTCGTGGGTAGATGGCGCCACTATTTTACAAATGAAGACAGTGTTATGAAACTATTGTAATATGGAGGCATATTAGACTGTTTTATGAATGCCCTGTTAGCCTTTGGAGCCTTGCCAGGTTTTGGGTCCATCACAATATGTTACTTGTTTGTCTCTTGTGTGATTTTGTAGCAATTGCAAAGTTTTGTGGTAGTATTTTTTAAACCATTTACAAGTTTGATAAAAGAAAAGCTGACATACAGACCTAACTATCAACAAACATAGGCAAATGCGCCTTTTTATGGTAGTTAAACTGTATTATATGTCCCGATAAACTTGTAAATGGTAATACAAGTGATGGATTTCCACTGGTGTGTTGTTTGTTGTTATTTGTATTGAGTTTTGTGTTTTCTGCGTCTCGCACCCATAGCAGATGCTAGTACTACACTATATTCAGGTAAACAATATTCATTATGTATATGCAGCCACTACCCATTAGCTATTAGCCACTATTATATATCATCTTGCCACATATATTTTAATGGTTACATGACTAAACAGAAATGTGAAGAAAAAGAACAAACCTAATTTCTTCTTCTATTCTTTTATCATTCTGTCACTGTTCTGTTTTCTCCGGTTACCGTATTGTAATAAAATGTAATTCATCTTTCCTGCCTCCGTGAATGAACGCTTCCCAGTATATATATTTATATCTTTCAGTTCCGTTATTCTTTATTTATGGATTTGTTTTGATCGGAAAAAATAAAGTATAGTCACTTGAAAACTAAGATGAATGTAAATATGTACGTCTAATTTCGAATCCGCATACGCTACTCTTCCAGTTATCCGGCACTTGATTATCCAACAGTTACAATAATCCGCCGATATTTTTGGTAGTTGAAAGCACAAAATCAAGCTCTATAATTCGCCGGTATTCGTATGCCAAATTCAGTACCCTAGTATCTAGTGCCTAGACTCGAGTGCCAAGCTTTCTTCTCCGACGGGTTGGGTTATCTTAATCTTACACACTCAGTTACTATACCGCCGTGTAGCTTGCAAAGGTTGACCATTTACCGGTCACCAGAGTTCATTATTGTTGTTTTAGTCCTCTGCGTATTCTAGCGACCGTTGCATGTGTTTCTGTTTGTTTCATTCTGCCACGTTTCTAGTTTGAATAAGTTTACAAAATGGAGTTTTCTCGCAAGCGTAAACATGACACCTTATCTTTAATCCAAAGAAATGGAAATTTTTACAAATGATCGATAGCGGTTTAGTTAGTTTTTACAAAATATTTGTTATAATTTTTAGCATATTTCGTATATCGAACTAACTAACTAGCATGCTGTTTTTTCGCAGGAGTAGGCAGAGAGTACGGACCGCCAAACAACTCGGTCTTGACACACACTCCCTGCCTCATTCAGATTCATTCATTATCTCATACATACTCTTCTGTTTGCCCGACTCGAGTATCTGGTTCACTTGATTGTGCCATGTCTTCTTCGGGCGTCCACGACTTATTCTACCATTCACATTTGCGTCATATATTCTCCTTAAACTCGTTTCTTTGTTCATTCACTCTACATGCCCAAACCATCTAAGCGTCCCTTTCTTAATCTTACCCATTACGCTTAATCCACTATAACCTGCTGCTTTCACTAATTGGACACTTGCCTGGTTTTAGGGGGCGGAATAGTGAGAAAGGACTGTATATTTATGTAATATATATCTTTCATCTAAATTACTCTTTATTTATGTATTTGATTAGATTTTTTGCATGCCTTTCAGAAAAAAAACTTATCAATTAAATATTACATTAAAATCACACAACTATAAAGTTCTTATGCTATTATTAGATCATTTGAATTTTTTGATCCTCTAAACTAATATGGAACCCACGTACATGGTTCTTGAAGTCTCTTGAATAACTTTCAAAGAGAGTTTTGCAGTGTAAGTATTTTCTTTAAATGCTAACCAATATTTACCCAAAGACAGTTTTTTTTTTCATTCTGAAATATCTTTTCTCTTTTGTTAAAGTTAGTATGCTCATTTAATTTTTATCATTTAAAATTATGTAGGTACGCTTATGATTCTAATTTTTATTATGTAAACTGTAAAAAAATCTACCCTTAGTTTTTTTTAACTATAAAACATCTTCAGGGTTTTCCAATAAGAGGTGTTATTTTGAATATCCCGCTATTTCGGTAGATGTTACTTTTGAAGCTGTCATTTTTTGACATTTGACAAGTAGAAACTACGCCATTAATAAAAATGGAATGATACACGCTTCAATAATGCATTGAAATTATTAAAATTCACTTGAGTGAATCAAATGCAAATCATCCTGAGTGATGAGGCCCATTTCCACTTCGGTGGCTTCGTCAACAAGCAAAATGTTCGCATCTGGGGCTCGGAAAACCCAAGAGTTATTGTTGAAAAGCCTCTCTATCCTCAACGTGTGACTGTTTGGTGCGGTTTATGGTCCGGCGGAGTCATTGGACCTTACTTTTTAGAAAATGAGGCTGGAGCAACAGTTACGGTGAATGGAATGCGCTATCGAGAGATGATTAATGCTTTTTTATGGCCGGAATTGGATGGTATTGATCTGGACAACGTTTACTTTCAACAAGACACACAAGCAACGAAACCATTGATCTTTTATGATTGAATATCAAAATAACACCTCTTATTGGAAAACCCTGTATTTTCGATCTGGTCCACGCCATCTCTTGGCCGGCTAGTGGACGATTTAAAAATAACAAAAAAATGACTGAGTTTGACTGGGGTTTTTTTTTTTTTTTTACTGAGTTTGCCTGAGGGTTAAACCTTTCTTCCCAGGGACTAGCTCTTAAACTGCTGTGAACTTTTAAAATGTATTAAAAATATATTTTTTTAAAACTTTTTGGTTTGGCTGAGGACTGAACCTTCCTTCCTGATTGGGTGGGACTGACATTTATTTCATATATTAACTGCAATAATGTCAACCAATTTCAGAGAAATGCATATATGTCCGCGTTTGTACGCGTGATTGCCACCAAAAGTTGATAGAATGTATTGTCATCGACAACAAGAGTCTATCTGCTGAGTTTCAGCTCGATCGAATGTCGGAATTTACGAAAATAAGTGAAATTTAAATAGATGTATTTAAAAAAAAGTAGAATATAATTATTTTGAATTTAATTTATTTGAGTAGTAATCATCTGCTTATTGGGTGTTATAAGTACATATTTTCGTTACAATATTGTATTCTAAATGTAATAATTGAAGAGTAAGACTAATTATTAACTATTTTCTATTCAGCCCATGGAACAGGATGGCCAACCAGTCAAGAAAGAATTCGAAGAAAGCAACGCCACGGAGAAACCAACCAATGGACAACTACAGAAAGAAATTCCAAAACAGACCCCAAACAACACTGCAGAACTTGTGAAAGACTCTGAAATCAAGCCAGAGACTAACGTCGAAGAATCAGCTAAAGTAGCCTCTCCAGAAGCGAAACCGGAACCACAGGCGATAGTCGTGCCGAAGGAAGAGATCAAAGACGTCGAAATGGCCGAGATTAAAACTGATGAACCCGTAAATACTGTTGAGAAGACTGAACCAAAAGAAGTAAATCCCGAAGTTAAGAATGAATGGGAGAAATCAAGCGATTCTGAGAATAATTCAAAGCCTGCTTTTGAGATTAAGCCTGAAGAGGAGACTAGTTCTCCGACTCCCCCTCCTGTGATCGTTCCTGGTATTCCCGGGCCTCCCGCTGGTGTTCCGGAGGGTGCTTTGCCCCCACAGGGGGCACCCCTGCCTCAGCAGTTGGCTCAGGGCATGCCTCCTGGCAGCCATTTGCAAATGCCACCACATCCTATGCAGCCCATGCCACATCACGGTGAGTAAAGAATAAATTTAATAAAACTTTTATTTTGTGTCTCAAAACAGTCTTTATCATTGCTTTTTGTTCCCTCTGTGTACATCAAGCAATTTCTATTGATTATATTCTAACATGTCTTTTCCTGTGTCGGCTTTAACAAACTTATGCTTTCAGGAGGTATGATGCTTCCACCAGCCCCTGGTCAGTCTCAGATGGGACCTCATCCGAATTCACAAGGTAATTTACATATGCCAGCGGTCCATTGACAAATACTCAGGGGAACCTCAAATGACCAGCTCGTGCATGGGGTTCTGTTCAATCCCAGAGTTAATTTAACCTCCCAGAAGTCGGGCTTATTGTACAGGGCTTGCAGATAGACCAGACCTTGACCCTTTGTTATTTTTGTCAGTCACACTTAGTTTGATACTTTAATACATAGATGGATTGAATTCTTTAACCCTAACGCTGTTCAACAAATTGGGTCAGAAATACCCTCTGCGGGGGTTGATTTTGGTATTTTAGTCCTGGGTGAAGAATTATTGACTAATACATTCTGCGGAAATAAATTCTCCAAAAGTGCCGGCAATCACACGTATGTGATAGCCACACTGTCTTAACTTTCCTAATCGCATAGATGTGCGTCAGCCAATTTTAAAAGATCACAGACATCGGGTGAGAATGTTATTTTTTCTAGGGGCATTTCAATGGAAGGTGCTCCGAGAACCTTGTGTCTTTGTACTACACATTTGTGTACGCGTTTGAAGTTTTCTGCATGAGAATGGATTTTTTTTACCACAGTCGTTCTTGTGCTCAATAGCTTGATTCATTTTCTGGCTTTTATTTCCCCCGTCTCTTCTATCTTTAATATCTAGGTTCACTCCTTTCTTTCCTTTGAGAGAGAATAGCTTCCTCTAATAAACTGCAGCAATTATTTCGTAATCAATTGGCATTTACATAATGGTTAACCGTGTTATGGATGTTCAAACAAGTAAACCATTTCCTTTCTTTGAAAGACCTCTCACACAGCAGAGAGATAAAAATAAGGATAAAGATAAGGAAAAGTGGCGGTCTGTGAGTTTTCAGTGAGCTAGAGTGGTAAGACTGAAAAATACAACGTTATTGATGTTAGAAAAATTACACTTTTTAACAAAAATCTATTTTTTGTTGGTTATCTTTCAGTTTGGGGAAGCTTAGCATCATTAATGTCGTATTTTTCAATCTTACCACTCTAGCTCATTGAGCCACTGGGGTATGGACTCTGCACCAAACTAAATAAAAAATATGCTGAAACAAATCCAGAAAAAAGCCTAATTACCTTCCATACACCAACTAGAAATACTTGATCAAAAATTATTTTTGATTGCAACAACAATATCAGGATTGAGTCATTTAGATACCTGCTTATATCTAGATCGCATGCTGTTGGCAATACTTTTCAGAAATAGTACATTTGTTTAACTGCACGAAATTTAGTTACAAGAAGGCTATAAAAAACATACCTCGTAAATAAATATTAATATTAGCTTTTATTATTCTTGTGCATGCATTCACATGTTTGTAAAAGCCCATATGGGCGTATAATAATAATATTTGGCTAATTTAATAGTATAGCCTTTTTCGTGAAAAATCACCTCAAGGGCGCTGTACAAATTTATTTATTAAATAATAATTACAGCTGGTTTACGGCTAGGATTAATAATAACTAGTGACTTACATCTAAAACTTATTTCTAGTGACTTCAAGTGACAAAGGTTCATAACTACTGACCTTTTTTTATTGTATATATGCAATACAGGTTGTAATTTTTTTTTTTTTTTAAACATACAACAAACGATGTTGCACTCCCATGAGTTATCAAACTCACTAAGGGATCGCCAATTGGTAGTTTTGAAATAGAAGAGTAAAAAAATAAAAAAAGAGTTTTGTACAGAAAAATTAGACCCAACCCAACTCAATGTGCAGACACAATGTATGAAGAAAACATTTACAAAACATTTCACAGAGGCAACATACAGACACAACATATGAAGAATCACTTTACAGATATGTCCCAAAAAAATTGTCTTATAAGACTTTATGAATTATTATAATCACTTATTTGATGTATGTACTGTTGGTGTCAACAAGTTAAAAAAGTATCCTCAATGATGGACTATAGAAATGTATAAAAACAAAATCAGGAAAATACATTAAAAAGTACGGGCTCAAAAATAAACAGACCTAATACAAGATTTTTTACATTCAAAATACATGAGAAGATTAAAAAAGCCCATACATCTCTGGATGTACAAAGTTTGGTATTTGGAGATAATTAGGACGGCTATCAGAACAGAGTTTGTACCTACTTATGACTCGTTTTCCAAATAACATTTGAAAAAATAGGATTTCAATATATCATTTCGAGATTTGTTAGAGGCATATATATACCTGTCTTAATTCTTCAGGCAATTTGTTATAGTTGGTGTAGGCAATATATTCTAATGATATCAGTCCAAACTTTGTGTGGTAATTGTTGATTAATTAATTAACTTTTTTTAATGAGTGTGGTAATTGTTGTCCGTTACAGGGATGCCCCCGGGGATGATGTACTACCCCCCGCGCCATGCTTACTACCCCCATTACGCGCCCCCGCCCCACCACTACCCCGGATACCACCACCCGGGGGGCTACCAGGAGTATCCACTTGATCCTGCCGGTAAGAAAATTGTTTTATGAATATATTCATGGTTCTTCCAATTCTAATTCTACTTTTCTGAGGACTCTCGAGGTGATGCCCTTTATTAAAAAATAAAGTTCTTTGAATGAAATATACACTGAAACTCATTTATAAAGTTCCTACATAAGAAGTTTTGTTTTTTCGGTGCTTTGAAATAAAATAAACTAAAATACAATAATGACCCAAATAATCCATATAAGATGTTTTTGACTGCTGTCCAGTCCCTTGGAAAACCTTGTAAGAGAGTTCCACTGTATGTGGGATGAATTGGGTAATTTAAAAAATTTTAGTCTTCAAGGGACCGAAAAAACAAAACTTCTAATGCGAAAATCTTATAACTGCAAAAACATTAACGATTTTGGTTTTTAAATTAATATTATATTTGTTGCAGGCCCCCATATGGGCCCCCACGGTGGCCCTCCCCCACTGCAGGGGGGCACCCCGCCCCGTGGTTCTCCCCATGGCGGGTCCCCTCACGGCGGTTCCCCTCACGGGCCTCCCCCAGCCCAGCAGCCCTTGCACGCTGTGCCCCCGCCTGCTGAATTGGGCGGTGAGTTATGTGACGGAAATATTTTTCCATAGAAAAATATTAATGATAAGTTACAGGCCGGGAAATAAAACAGTCTATGGTGTTGGTGACGGAGATAACCACCGGGAACACAGAAATTAATGTTCTCCATGATATGTACAGTAGAACCCCGTTAATTCGAACCCCGATAATTCGAAAAAACGCGTAATTCGAAATTTTCGCTAATATATATATAAAAAATTTTTTAATTCGAAATTCGTTAATTCGTAATTCGAAATTTATTTTTGTCCGCGCACGTAAATTTGTCTGTAATTCGAAAAAATTTGATTTTTGCGAAAATAAATCATAATATTTCGTAAATCTGAATCTAAAAGTCAGCCGTGGCGGTAAAACGCCGAAAAATGTATTTTTACGTGGTTATACATCGTCCTAATAAGTATTATTATTTTGTAAATCTGAATCGATTTACACTGAAATTTTTCAAATTTATTTCGAATATCCGAGTTTGAAGGGCCGGAAAATACGTTTTACGCGGATATATGTCGTAGTTTTACGAGTTTACACCAAATATCTGAATTTAAAGGGTCGGCCGTGACGAAACTCGACCGCGAAATTTCGATTGACGCGTAAATGTATCATATATTTACGAATTTATTTCGAATATTTGATTTTAAATGGCCTGCTGCGACGGAAATCGGCCGCGATTTACGCGTAAATATATCGTATTTTTACGAATTTATTTCGAATATCTGAATTTTAAAGGGCCCGCCGCGACGGAAATCGGACGCGAAATTTCAATTTACGCGGAAATATATCGTATTTTTACTAACTTTACTTCGAATATCCGAGTTAAAAAATACGGCGCGGCGGAAATCGGCCGAAAAATTTCGATTCACGCCGAAATATGACATATTTTTAAGAATTTACTTCAAATATCTGAACTTAAAAAGCCGGCCGCGACGAAAAACTGCCGATAAAATTCGATTTACGCGGAAATATTTCATATTTTTACGAATTTACATCAAATATCTGAATTTAAAGGGTCGGCCGCGACGGAAATCGGCCGCACATTCTCGATTTACACGGAAATATATCGTATTTTTGCGAATTTATTTCGAATATCTGAATTTAAAGAGTCGGCCGCGACGGAATACGGCCGCGAATTCTCGTTTTACGCGGAAATATATCGTATTTATACGAATTTAAATTCAGATATTTGAAATAAAGGGCCGGCTGCGACGGAAAATTACCGCGAATTCTCGGTTTACGCGGAAATATATCGTATTTTTACGAATATCTCAATTTAAAGGGTAGGCCGCGACCGAAATCGGCAACGAAATCTCGGTTTACGCGTAAATATATAGCATTTTTACGAATTTATTGCGAATATCTGAATTTAAAGGGCCCGCCGCTATGGTAATTGGCCGCGAAAATAAAGAAATAATTGATTTTAATACAAGTAAGTTTTTAGATTCTCACGGCCAAAAGCATTTTTGTTGTTTGTTTTTGGGGTGTTATGCCGTGTTGCGCTAACTCCTTCTTTAGCCGACGTATCGGACAGCATTGCAGTGTCCATCATCAGGGCAGATCCGGTAGATCTTCGGATCACATCTTCGGATCTACCGGATCTGCCCTGATGATGGACACTGCAACGCTGTCCGAAACGTCGGCTAAAGAAGGAGTTAGCGCAACACGGCATAACACCCCAAAAACAAACAACAAAAAAGGTTTTAATACAAATTTACAACTAAAATACCACCTGGATTTGAAGAGGCGGCCGAGAAAATCGATTTTCGGCGTATTTTTTTTTTTTTTTTTCATAAAATTTCGAATTACGTGGGAATTCGTTAATTCGAAATTTGATTTTTGATGTCCCGTGGATTTCGAATTAACGAGGTTATACTGTAGTCGTATTTTCAAACCATCCATTAATCAGTCTGTTTCCGAACAAGTCCATATCATTAATCTTTAATTCCAAACAGATGTCAATTTGAAAACAATCCTTACGGCCGTTGTTCCCAACATTTCGAACGATCAATCTCAGGGTCCGATCAGCCAAGTGATTTGTTCAGTAACGTTCGATTCACCTGTTTCCTAACATCTTTACTGTTGATTATCTTAAGTGGCCCCGCCCACTTTCATAGACAATAAAATGACATCAAAGTTAAAACTTTCAATGCTAAATTAACATTGGCGAATTAATTATTGTATTTATTATTAATGCATACATTTTTTTAAGTACTGTAATACTTAAACCGATATTTAATATTCAAGCGTATGAAATATGTTAAAAATAAAGTATTAGCTTGACTTTAATGCCACCGTGCCTTGGCCTCGCAAAAATGTTTCACTCTGTTGACACTTTTTATAAGTAGTTATTTACTGAGGCAAGCTTAATCCAGTAGTTTGGCTTCCTTAAATTGGTTGATCACTCAGTTGTCACTTTTCCGTTGGAAAGAGCATAGTTGTGCGTTTAAGCAGTGTTGGGCCAAAATTTCGGCTCAGCAGTTGATCAGTAGGATTGGGAAGAACGGCCGTTAGTGTCAAAGCACAATAGACAATCAAGGGTAATTTCAAGACTTTGTTTAATATTAAACAATACTCGAAATTTGAAAATGAAGATAACGACTAACTAATTTATACAAATGTAAATATCTACACAAATATCCCAACTGCTCCCAAATGTCAGAAGCCAGTGGGACTATGGCATCCCTAATAATTGATGTATTTTGTGAAAGGTGTAGGAAAGGGAAGTGCCTAGTTATTCAGATCTGATCACCAAACATGACTAAAGTCATTTACGGCTACATTTCGGTTCTGAACAGTAATGTACGTTTAACTGCTCGAGCATTGGGGTATATCTCTAAATAGTAAAAAAGTCGCTATCCTCGTCTGTCTGTGCGCTTAGTTCTTCTAAACTACACAACATATTTTGATAGGGTTTTCACCATCATGTAGTGAATTTCTTCCCGAAGGTTTATATATATAATACATGCATATTATATTTGTAGAAAGTAGAGAAGAGACAATGTTTTGTAATCATGTCGTAAAAAATATATTTACAGGCGCTTACATTGCTAACGCTGGCTAAACCTTATGAGATACATCAAAATAATGTACCACGGAAATGGATATCTTAAACCTACAGAATATCTCTATTTCCTAAGGATAACCCCCAGAAATGCTGGGTACACGTCAGCTAGTACAAAATGAATGCCTTGAGAGATGGAGATTTCCGGGCATTCGTCTTGGGATTGGGCAGCGCTCATTCAAAAAATCATACTTCCGAATATTAATATGGAAACAAACAAACAGCTTACTGTGACTTTAAAGCCAACGAATCCACTTATATTTCATTGTTTATCCCATATTTGTAGGTTTTATAATTAAGCTGTCGATTTAAAAATAAATTGGAAAAAAAAGTCTATCTAAATTTAGGCAGCCATCGCTCAAAGCCTAGAGTGATATGACCTAAATATGGGCAGCCATCGCTCAAAGCCTAGAGCAATGAGACCTAAATATGGGCAGCCATCGCTCAAGACATAGAGCGATGAGACCTAAATATGGGTAGTCATAGTTGGACTGGTTATTCTGGTATCATAAAAAAATATTTTTGTGTTTCAGATATGAAATCCGAGGTACCTGCTCAACCTGTGGAGAAGAAGCAAGAATGACAAAAGAGAAAATCTAAAGCTAATAAATTTTAACTTGCTTTGGATTCATTCAACATAATTAATTATGTGAATTTTTGGTTTGGGACAATAATTATTATTTTAATATTGGATAAGAACGGAGTCTGCTTGTATTTTTATAAGACAATTGAAAATAATTTGTGTCGAAAGTTTTCAAACAAGTGTGAACAGAATAATTTAAAAGTGTAATTTTAAGTTGTTTTAATAATAATTACAGTGTGTTAAAAAATTATATGCATAGAAATCATGCATTAAAAGTGCAAGTGATTAATTTTTGAAGTTTTTTTTTAATATCAATAATAGTAAAATAAATATTTGTAGGAAATTCATGAATGTATTAAATATTATTTTATTTTCATGTAGTAGTTATTAGTAAAAATTAAAAATAATTGACTTATAAACTCTGTTTTTTATTATCGGTTTTGCAATGTTCTTTTAATGTGAATAATGCATGTGTTTCTAACTTCCCGGAATCTGTGGGATTATGACATCATGAATTGGAGCATTTTGTGAGGTTGAAGGGAGTTGGGAGGGGAATTAGATGGAGAAGAGAAAGGTTAGGCAGTAGAGGCGGTTGAAAAGGTGAAAAAAAAACCATTGCTAGAGAATTTGAGATTTTTAATTTTTCGAAAAAATATTCCAAAAGGAACCGGTTTCTAAAATAACTGGTTTATCGGAGACAGAAAACGAACCGGGACAGATATGTATACCATCTATAATTGGGTAGTTTGCAATTGAAATCCCAACATTCAGGCAGTTTTTTGATTCTACACCTGAAGAAATCCAGTGGTTTGGAAGGACATCAATTTTGAAAAAAAAAGTGAGAGAGGTCTATTTATTTATTTATAGAGCGGAGACGGTTTACATGTAGTTCCCGTGAGCACTTAGGCCGTAGGCCCATTGAGCTGTCTCCCATTTTATCGGCCCCACGAGGTATGAGGGCCTCATCTCTCCTCCTTGGTTCCTTGAAGGCCCCAAGAAGGAAGCAGAGCCCCGAGTGCTGGGGTAAGGTCTAAATACTCCAAGATGTTACCCTGTTTCTCGGAGGCACCGTTTGTGACACTGTTCCCCAGGTCATTTAGCAGGGATGGTTATTGCAGGTCGTGTTTCCACTCCCTGAGCGATGGGTTTGCCACACTCCCTACGCTACAAGAAAGGTCTAAATCCGATAGAGCAAGATCAAAATAGAAATCTTCCATTGTACAACAGTCTACTTCTTCTTTTGGTGCACTCTCCGATTGGAGGTTGGTTATCATCAGAGCAATCTCAACGTTGCAGGATGCAGACCAGAATTTACAGACCAGGCTACAATTTCAGCATTTAATGTTGGAAGCATAAAGAAATCAATTACATACATCTTGTCTTTGAATCGATTTGTTTAGTTTTTACAAAGAACTTCTTATGTCTTGGGCCCTTTACCATACAAGATTATAATTGGCTTTCCTTTTAAAATTGTCCCATTTCTTTCATTCAATGCTAAGGTGGCAGTTTCAGCAGCTGAAAATATAACAATTATAGATTAAAAGTTTGCGTTTTTATTGAAACTGACGTAACAAGATATGAGGCGGCGAGCGCCAAAGGAGCTCATGTGCCAACTTTGCGATTTTTTACATTGGAATGTAGGTTTTTTTTATAAATCGAAATGTCAAAGTCTCATCATTCAAATATTAATAGATATTTTACAAAAAACATCAATTTACTCTGGCATCATTGTTTTGGTCGTCATGTCCACACGCCACACGAGCTCATCCGCCATTATTCTATGGAGAGCGTGACACCAAACCAGCTATCAAATTTGTTTAATTAAATATACATTCTCAAAAGTGAAAAGTAAAAATGAGTTCAAGGAGGGTTAGGACGCTTTCGATATGTGTTGCACCTCTAAACAAGGAAAAGTTTTACATGTTTTATTCATTTTTCTTAACACATTTCGGCCGGGTATTTTTTGCACTGGCGCTACCCTGACTCCGGGCAAAAATAAAGGTCCCGTGTGAATTTTAATAAAAATTTCTACGAAGATCGAAAATTATTTGAAATGCAACTCATTTAACCTTGTAAAATGTTTATTACGGTTCGCCTATCGGTATTTGCTCATACCGGCTTTCTTTAAATACGTCCGACATCTCTCGCTCGCTTGCACACACAGAGAAAGAGATTCGAATTGGGTTTCACAGTCATAAAAACCCTCATTCCAGGAATTGAATTATTTCAATAACAAATAATATACTATCCTTTTGAATTACCGATGTAAACGAAAGGCACGAAAATAAATATAAAAAACAGACTTGCATTACGATTCGATAATTATGTGCATATAGTTGGGACCTTTCAAGAGATCGGTATATAATATTAATATGAAAAACATTGAATAATATCGTCTTTTCTGCCATTGAAATGAGGCCGGCGCAAGTACTACCCTTCCCGGCCTTAAGCATCAATCGACCGAATGGGTAGAACTACCTTTCCCGGCCGAAGTGTGTTAAAATACGCTGCTTAAAATATTTTAAATTACTTTTGAAGTATGGTTATTAGTGTCATTTTAGTAATTATTTCCACCACACTTTTACTTCAATGGAGAAAAATAACTCTTTATTTCTAATTTCATCTGGTTTTATACCCAATTATAATTTAGATACACTAAAAAGTGTGTTTAAAAAATCACCTAAATGGTTGCGTTAAATTTGAATAGTGATTTTGTTATTTTGATCACTTTGGAGTAACGATTTGATTGATAACAAAAACAATAAAAAACTTTGAAATCGTTGTTGTAATGGCAAAAACGTGTTTTGTGGCGGTTAGGTTCTTGTGGCATTTTTTTTTTTTTTTTAATGAGGTTGTTAGGTTTTTTTGGCATAAATATGGCTTATAAAAAAATTTGTTTATTTCAAAATGTTTTTTATTGTTATCCAAAAACTTATTAAAACATTTTTTAAAGGCTTAATTTAAAAAAATTAACTCCATTATCTGAGTTTGTATACATTATGTAATGCCAAAATTTAACCTCAATTTAAAGTGTAACAAAAAATTGTATCAAGAGCCATATTTTTTGTTTTGTTCAGAAATTAATTGATTGTGTTGGCCATTTTTTGGCACTTTGTTAAATGGCGCTTGGGCTCCTTTGACGCTCGGCGCCTCATATATTAATGTTGATTCACTTCCATGTTCCTACCAGTAGTTACAATATGTTTCAATAATACATACTAGGGAAGATTAAGGTTCCTTAGTATGTATTATTGTAACAATTATACTACAGTTTCAGGCTACAATTCTGTTATAAATAGATTACAAGCCACTTGAAACTTGTATGCTATGTTTAGCTGATGTTTTTAATGTGCCTCTATTAAAATATAAATCTGTACTGGTTAAACATTTTAGCAGTGCATATTTTAACGAGGTCACTGCAAACAGGCCTTTTGTTTTGGTTTCTTCTTCATTTCTTTTAATAACTTTATAATAATGTGTGTTAATTTATGGCTGTCAATAACTTTCAAGTGTGTAAATGCCACTTGTACCGTTAATTCTAAATAAATAAATAAATGAGGGCAGTTATCATACAACTTACAGGTGAAGGTGACAAATGCTTGTCCTCTCATTCTTCCCACCATGATAGTTACTTTGACATCTCTGTTATATCTTTTGAACAGCGATTGAAGATCCTCTTCCTTCAAATTTCCGGACAAATTTTTGATGTAGAGTGACTGAAAACACAGAGAATGTTGGTTAAAATTACATAACATCGAAAGATTATCTTGGAAATTACATAACACAATAAACGTAGGCAGCATTACCTTGGATTCGAAACACTTAAGAGATAATGATTAGAAGTATGATCTACATACATGTACCGATCGGAAAGAAAACTGATGTTTCCAATTTAGTTGGGGAAATAGGCTAATTAAATCTATTATGTATATGTTCAAGAAAAACATTCAATTATTAAAAACATTTTAAACAATTTCACCAGAAGCAAAGAAAAATTGAGATTACTTCAGACACAGCACACTTGTATCAGAGAGCTTGGAAATAACATTACATAGAAAGCTTAAATTGGAAAATACAAAACACAGAAAGCTTATTTTGGAAATTACATATTACATAATACAGGGTTTTCTAATAAGAGGTGTTATTTTGAATAGCCCGCTATTTCGGTAGATATTACTTTTGAAGCTGTCATTTTTTGACATTTGACAAGTAGAAACTACGCCATTAATAAAAATGGAACGATACACGCTTCCACAACGCATTAAAATTCACTATTATTAATTATTAGAATTCCATCGAAAAATCATCTTGAGTGATGAGGCCCATTTCCACCTCGGTGGCTTTGTCAACAAGCAAAATTGTCGCATCTGGGGCTCGGAAAACCCAAGAGTTATTGTTGAAAAGCCTCTCTATTCTCAAAGTGTGACTTTTTGGTGCGGTTTATGGTCCGGCGGAGTCATTGGACCTTACTTTTTCGAAAATAAGGCTGAAGCAACAGTTACGGTGAATGGTTTGCGCTATCGAGAGATGATTAATGATTTTTTATGGCCGGAATTGGATGGTATTGATCTGGACAACGTTTACTTTCAACAAGACGGCGCTACGTGCCACACAAGCAACAAAACCATTGATCTTTTATGGGAAAAGTTTCTTTGAATATCAAAATAACACCTCTTAATGGAAAACCCTATACTATATTACGTAACATAAAGCTTACCTTGGAACATTCACCAGGATCATAATTTTCAAACTTGGGTATCTTTTTAATATCTTCTAAACTTAGTCGTGAACCTTCAAGTAATTTTTCCTCAGCTTTATTTATTGGTAATTTAATTTCTACCGTATCGTAACAATCTTCTAATTTCGTAGAATCTTCTTTAAAATCAATAACGTTTGATTTCTTTTCCAATCTTACAATTCTGTTATCTTTTACAGTGTAGAGGGTTTCGGCTTTACAACCTACCACATTCTTTCTTTTTTCACTGTGTTTCTTTTGTGTAACACTTTGTGGTGCTGCTTTATAAGTTGACATATCTTTAATATCCCACTTTGAACCAGGGTTTTTAATTGACACTTCAGCAAGACTATCACTCCTTATAATGTTGGAATTGGACTTTATGAATTCATTAAACGAATGAGACGTTTGACAATTTAAATTTGAAAGGCTTTCTTTTACTGGTTCGGGAATTGGTATAGTTTTAGAAAACTTTCTTTCCATTCTTCTAAGTATTTTTCTTCTTTTATTGGCAGAGGGAAGCCTGTCTACATCCATGTGGCCAAATAAGTCATCATTTAAATCATCAAGATGGTTTATTGGATGACTGTGGTGGGAAGAACTCGGTAAAGTTTGTTGTTTTATTAGGAAACTGGGTTCAATGGAGTATTTTTTATCTAGCGATGATGCTGCATCTAAACTGAAAGAAAAGTAAGCTTTTATTTTGTAAATTTATTAATTGCTGGCTGTAACCTGCCACGCTTTGCTGTGGAAATAGCACATTTTACTTTTACATTCAACAGATGGCACTGTTTAAAAAAAAGCATGTTTTTACCTGTCACAGGTGACATCTATATAATACAGGTATATAAAAACACATGCGTATTCGAATGCAATGTTGTATCAAAATGTCAAAGCAATCGGTAAAGAACTTTTGGAGATTTAAGATTTTGAACAAACGAAAATTAACATTTTTATTTTTACCGATTTTTAATGTAGTTACATCAATAATTGATTACGCAATTATTACTTCTAAAAGATTCATAAATTAAATTAAATTTTAACTAAGAATATATTTACAAAGTAGAAAATTTATTTTATTTTTTTTAAGTTTTAGAGTTTAATTCGTAGAACTCCATTTCATTTTTTCAATGTTTAAAATAAATCAAATTTAATAATGTCATTATTAACACATTGCAGTCGGGCGCTTCAAACAATAGACTCTAGCCTATAGCGGGTGTTTTTCGCGATTAGCGCAAAAATATATCGCTTTCTTAAAATTGACACAATTTCTAAACCAAATAATATTTTCGATTGAAATTTTCAAAGAAATCAGATATGACATTTGATCATCAAAAATAAATTATAATTGCTTTGATTACATCATGATTTCACCACATTTCAAAGCTGAATATAAAAACCTGATATTAATTTAGTAAATAGCATTCAATATTCAATATTTGAGAATTCCATGTAAAAAATAACATGTTTATTCATATCATATAGTTATATAAATAATAATAATATATATTTGCCATGCCCGCAATTTTACAATCGCTGGTTGAGTGAAATCTGATTGCGTAAATATTGACTGCCAAAAACCGACAGTCGACCAAAACGGCATTTACCGTGTCCCGCAGTTGACCGACAGTCCGCGAAAAATGGAAAATGCCGTGTCCCGACGACAATGTGTTAAGTTCTGCAAGTATTTTAGTTTCCATTACTATGACAGTTTTTTTTTTGTGTTCAAGGTCATTAACAAACTGTAACTAAGCCTCATTGAGATGACTTATTTACATGATTTTATTTACACTTTTACTATTTATTACTTTTACTTTTATTTGTACGATGTTTAAAGCGATTTATTAATATTTTCGGTAAAAACTCATTTGCTTATGAAACCAATTGTTAGAGGCACTTACCGCAAAAACTTTATACAGATTAAATTTACTAAAACTATAATTAGAGATAAACAAAAGAATAAATGATCCCAAGGCCATTAAACACGGGGCAACTAAAAAAAAACCAGTTGGCAACTCAAGTCGCTGTCCTGTGTGTTTCAATGGCAATTTGCACACTATTCAACTTCTTAAAGACCAGTTTTCAACTCCGACGCAACCAGTCTCTCGCAAATCCCCATGCTAGTCGCCAGCGCGTTGCAGTTGCACTCACGAGCTATCAGTTTTAGAGAAATGTGCGATATGTACGAGCAGTAAAACTACCTTCTACCCTAAATCATCTTCCATTTATGACTATATCAGTGGTGGCTCGTGACTTTTGAGTGTGATTGAGTGCTAAATTTGAAAAATTCGACATTATTGATGCTGTTTAGTTCAAAACTAATTTGTATTTTTTTTCTAAAATTCGAATATATGTATGAAGATTTTTAGTAATTTTCAGTTTGACTGTGCGCTGCACGGATTTCCTGAAAATCTTCATACAAAAAACCGAATTTTCTAAAATAAAAAGAACACTTTTTCAGCTACATGCAATTACAATACAAGGATGCAATTTTTTAATATTAGCACTCTACTACACTATAATACTACACCTAATAGACTATAGGCTTCCTAATTATCCACAAAAGATATAACATTAAATGTGAATATTAACATTATAATTTTTGTAATTTTAAAAACCTACTGTACAGTTTGTAACTTTATTGTGATTTTTATATTACTACATATTTTATGTAACCACTATAAATATAATATGTCCTAATTTAAGTAAAAAAAAAAAAAATAAACAAATAACAGGAAAAGCTTGAAGCGAAGTGGGGAAAATGGTTAATTTACCCAATAACATTTTTGTTTATTTTTTTTATACTATTGCACAATATGATTCCAATGCTGCTTGTGGTGTAGGTATGGTGTGGTGTGGTGTCGTGTCGGTTTCCTCGTGAGCAGATGGCCTAATATAACTATAGTAAATATCATTTTCCGCTCCTTAGTATTTTCCAGAAACCGAAATGATATACAGTTGAACTTGGTTATAACAATCACGACAATAGCGAGTTCACGGCTATAATGAGCAACTACAAAATGATATTTTAGTTCAGCCTTATCTTCATATTGACTGTTATAACGAGGTCGATTCACTGATATACCGAGCAAATAATACGTCTTCTTTTGTATTACAACTCATGTGAATTTTGTTTTAAAAACCAACAAATATGTTTATGAAGGTACCTAGTTACGATTACCTACATCCCTGCACGGCACGGGGTAAATTTATGACAGTGATGCATAAATTTTTCAGCAGCTTTGCCTATTTTTCAAACAGGCCGCGACCTACAAGAGAATTTTTATTTTGTTTTCTATGTTAATTTCGTGTTATGCAAACCGGTTTTTCAAATTTGGTTCCATTTAGGAAATGCAGTGAAAATTAACCAAAACTCTATAAAAACAATTTCTAAGCCAGGGTTTTCAAGAATTACACCAAACATTTAGATTTTTCTCTATGGCCAAGTGGGCCTTATGAAATCGACATGCGGGCCGCAAGACATGGGTCGCGAGTTGTGCATCACTGGATTGTGACAAGTCAAATTTTACAGTAGAAAACCAAAACAATCGCGCAGGCTAGTTATTTATTGATTTTACAAGCGGTAGGTTGACAATTTAGTGATATTTTTCTTGGAAGCCCTAACCAGATGCTGATAGTTATAAAGCGTTGATTGTTTTGAAGAGGAAATTGAGAAGCATAAAAGAGAAATATTTAAAACAATCATTTGAGTAATAAACTAAAGTATTACCTACTCGTATTTTGAAAATATACTGCACTTTTGCGAATAAATTTAGTTGGTCCCCTCGTGCTCGTTATAACCAAGTTTGACTGTAATTCCTTAATAATTCAGGGATTTATCAAACACTTTTAAATTCACATTCATAACTACGTAATAACAAATGATATTATTTCATATTGTGTCGTAAAAAAATTGAGAGAAAAGAAGAAACACAAATCACCATAATAGTTTTTGTTCCCTAATATTTTTCAGTTGGTCAGTAAGAAAAAGAAACAGCATTGAAAGTCGTAAAGATAGTACCTATTTTATAAAGTTACAAACCTTTCATCATCCAAATTTTTGTTACTCTCAATTTTTTCTAGTACAATTTTGACAGCTTTATCTAAAGCATCACTTTCCATATTCTTATGAACTCGTTCCAAATAACTTCTACCCTTTTTGTAATCATTGTAAATCTTAATTTCATCCTGAGATAAACCAACATTTTTGAGCATGTTCATTTCTTTGGCTTCAGATTCAAGTCTGGAGAAATCTTCCAAAGAAATGGCGCCAGTTGGGGAAGTAACCAAAGCTGATAAATCTGCATTTTTCTCAATCTCAATTCCACTTGAATTCGATCTGAAATCATAAGATGAAGTAACGAGTTTACTTTTAAGTACAGGTCTATCTTTATTTAGTGCTAGTATTTTACGTTTAATTTTACCCTATCTTATTATTAACTAATGGTTTAGGTGCAAGATAAAGGTTGGTGTTATGATTACAATTTATGATAAACTTGTCGAATTCCGCTTCATGCAAAAAAAATATATGTATAACACTTGGTTTAAACTCAATTACTACAAGAACAACTATTTATGTCCGGGAGATACATTTCAAAATTATGTTTGAAGGTTAGGAAGCACGCATAAATTATTAAAATAACCCAGAATGAAAACCTATTTTGTACATGTTAAAACTTAAACCCACGACTTAAATAGTTGTCTCCATTAGATATTTAAGTTGAAATCAAGTGTTGTTTTATTAAAGAGTCTTTGCATGCAGCGGAATTCGGCAACTTTAACCAATTTATCGTTCATACATCATAGTTGTTATAGGATTCAATTCTGCGTCTGGTTTATTCATTTTTGCAGCAGAAGATAGAAGGTAATTAATTTATAATAGACATAACCCGATCTGACAATAAAATCAGGAGACGACAAAAATAAAGTCGAATGAAAACAACGATGTTTGACATTTCACATATTAATCTGACACATGTCACGAAAACGAAAGTAACAAACAATCCATAGAAATTTGACAGATATTGTAATCAGGGTTGCCACTTCCCATATTCTAAAATACCCACGTTAAAATATATGTTCAAATTCCCCACAAGTTCCTTTACCTCCAAAATGAAACAAAATTATTTATTTTTTTATCAAGAATTTTTTTTATTTTCTCTTTCTATCGGGCTTAAAAAAATATTAATTTTTCTGCCAAACGAAAAGTAATTATAGTTTATTCTCACTGGTAATTGTAAATAATATTATTCAATATGGTTGTGTTACAATTATATCCTCAGCTTGTGAACTGTGTCTAAATTTCTCTAATAAACAATAAATAATTAATCTCAAGTGACCTCCTAGGTAAGTATGGTCCTGTATATTATCTGCCTGCACAGAATATAAATAAACCATAATATATGTACATTCTAACGCAGCATCACGTTCATCGGTCAAATGCATTGTGCATATTGTTTTGTATTAGTAATCGACAAACCAGTGGATTCAATCTGTTAGCCAGGTTGATAAAACTTTGTGTAGTTTATAATTAGATTAATTAGTGATAAGCTAGATAATTGTACAAATATATTATGAGTTTGTACAGCGCACTTAAGGTGATTTTTCACAAAAAACGGCGCTATACAAATCATTCAAATATTATTATTATTTAGATAACGAGGAAATGGTCTTGTAATCGGTATTAGTTACGTCAGTTCTCATATTGTAGAATCTCCGCATTTTCTCTACATCAAAGTTATCCCCACAAAATACCCATTCGGTTTAAATTCCCGCAATCTGGGAAATTCCTCACGAATTGGCACCCTATTCTGAAGTGACTGGCTTTTTAAAATGATTTTTGACTTTTTAATTTTTTCACACCTATTAATTATGTCTGGTTTATAAAAAAATGGTCCGATTTCACCGAGACGGTCGTGACGATTATTGCGTGAAAGATTATTCACTTTAACGAATTAAAGATGATCAATAATTTGATTTGGTATACAAATGAATTGCTGCGACTGAGATTATTTCCACATCCAGATGGATTTGACGATTTACGAGGTCGAGAGGTAAGGCTCTCACTAGGAATCCGAAAGTCGTGGGCTCAAATCCCGACCTGCACAAGTAAATTTCATTTGATGAATTGGTGTTATTTCACATTTTTTTAATCAAACATAAATATATAGTACAGGTACTTGCGGCACGTTCCAAAGTGGAAAATACTCTCAGTATCGTCCTGGTGTAACCACCATTCAGAATTGAAACGTTGCTTGAAATGACTTTAGATTTATTTGGTGACTAGGCATAGCCAGGTACTCCTTCAACAGTAAAAACTATTGTGCGGTATTCATATAAAAAGAAAATCAAATGGCAAATGCAGAATAGGGTGTTGTCATTGTTTTTTTTTATTCCCGAAAAAAGTGAATAAAAACACTATTGTTAATATATACACTATGAAGGTAAATGTAGTTTATTTTTATGTTGCCAAATAAATTTTCTATAACGATTTATAATGTGCCATTTTAGATTTGCCGCCTAAACGACATGACTGTTGCCGGCCACGGCCAACGTAGGCGACGGCGTACACACGTTAGTGAGTTGGGGCCAACGTTGTTCCCATAAATAAACCACTCCCCAATGCATTGGGCAATTTAATGAGGAAAAATTGTAAGTTCTAAAAAGAGTGCTTTGTTAGTACTTACTTACGCGCTATTATTTTTATCTATCTGTCAAAACTCAAAATATGGTTTCGTTCTATGGTTTGCGGTTGTCAATTTGTCACTTGAATATGTGGAACTTGTGTTTTGACTTTAATTTAAGTACTGTTACGTGCGATATTTAGACATTTTACCTAGAATTAACAAATAAAAATCACTGACAATGGATCTGCACAAGCCCGTGGATCCAAACAAGGTTAGTCTTCCGTATTTTGGGTACGAATTATTTTTAGTGATTTGCTTATTTTTTATTATTTGTGTTTATTCTAGTAAATTATTTAGGTGCTCTCAAATCGATATTCTGTATGAAAGCGAACACTAAACACAAATTAATTGTTAAAGTTTGCTTCCTACTTGTAATTACGCATTTTTTTAATGTGTCCTTTTTGTCTTCATGTTTTAAAAAAAAATGTAACCAAATAAGTTCTTAATTTTTATTCTTATCGAAGGTTTTTTAAATGCATTTAATCAGTAAAAATATATTTACACCTGCAGAATTTATAATGCTACGTTATTTTCATGCTAAAGACCGATATTGTTAATTTATTTTTAATTTTTAGACGTTCGAGGAATTATCATCGGAAGAGAAATTAAGGTAACTAATTTATTATTTTGGTGTGGAAATTTCAATAAAAGTAGTGAAGATTTATTGTGAAAATACCTATGTACCATTTCTTTTTTCTATACACATTCTTCCCATACTTACTTTACTTCCCATTCTTACAGGTTGTAACATTATTTTAGATAAACTTGTCGAATTCCGCTGCACACTTAATACACAAAAAATTATAAAAAGCACTTGTTTTCAACTTAATTACTACAAGAAAGTACTGGAAGGACTGACAACATTTTGTAAATAACTCAAAACCATAGACATATGAATATTAGTAGACCTGCCCTAAGTGATTAAAAGCGTATTATTCCCCACTCCCCATACCGGTTCCATTGGAGCCGGCTGGGCTCGCGTATGGCCTCCCGTGAATCTCGAGAATGTGACGTCATCATTCTTGTTCGAACTAGCGTCGAGCTATGGTCGAGGCATGAACGAAATAACACGGCAAAATGGTGGCTTAGCTATGAAAACTTGTAAAAATAGATGTGAAAAAGAGAATAAACCCAATTGTCATATTACATTCCATATGTAAGCATTATTTTAAGCGTAATCACATTGTATAATATGGATCAGTTTGTAGAAACATATACTATCACATCGAGATATATCTGTACGCATCGTTGGTTACTAGGAACTAAATTATGAACACTTATAAAAGTGTCTTAACTAAATACGTAAACAAAATATTCGACTCTGAAAATAGAAGAAATTTTTTTTTGCCGAATTTGGACTTCGCAAATTTGTTCATAACGTGGCGAGTAATTTGCGCTCCCATGTAAAAATGTCTATTCATTCAAAAGCAGATTTTACTTTTAAGAACTAAATGGTGATATTATAATGCGAGATGCCTATATACTGTCAGATTGATTTATTGACGAATCACAGTCAGCTTTACCCCCTCCGTTCTTCAACAGTTGATTTTACCCCTCACCTTTAATTTCTAGTCTATATATTCATATGTCTGTGCTCAAAACCAAATTTAATACTGAAAATTAGAAAGGAAATAATAGAAACGCTTCTACGAAATTATCCTTTTCACTTTGGAATTTTCTTGGACAGTAATTAAATGCGTTAAAAACTTATGCAACCTACCTCTATATACTACACACTGCAGTGCACCTCAAGGTAGTCATAATTTTACTGGACTCCAAATGTAGCCAGGCGCACAGTAGGGGTTAAACCCCGACTCAAATAGTTGTCTTTGCATGTAGCGGAATTCGACGAGTTTTCCTTATTTTATTTTAGTAATTATTTTTTTTATTTGAAGAATATAATAATAATAACACACTACCATAACTCTCCGTAGGATTCACTCCTTCTGTCCTCAAATTTTCTGTCTTCTTTATTACACGCCCAAGTAAATTTTATTTGATGAATTTGAAGAAAAAATTATTTAATAACCAAATTTCATAAAAAAAAAATTACTGTGCACGCTGGATTTGAACCAGTGACCTTCGGATTGCTAGTCGAGAGCCTTACCCCACGGCCCACGGAGGCCATAAAGTGGGTGGAATGAAAACAGAAATCTGTTTTTAAGTATCAAATATTGTCCCAAGAATATTGATAAAACATTTCAGTTTTTAAAATTATTGTTTCAATTGAAGACATCTGAATAACAAGTATCTTTTCTTTAAAGAGAAGGGACAAAAATAACATTGTATAAACATCTACGTAATTGACACATTTGATATTAAAATTTTTGTTATATATAAATAGTAATGTTTATTTTAAATACATACCATCGGAAAGATAATTTTATCTTGTTTCTAAAACAGTATTTGTTTTTACGGAAATTAAAAAGATGCAAACAATATGTATGTGTATCAATGGGCCGCTAAAGTATATCCACTGGACCTAGTTCAGTGAAACTGCTTTAATTCATATAAGCATCTGTTAACCTTTGGAACACCAGAATCTTTTTGAGGGATATCTAAAATGATCTAAGTGTTTCAAGAGCGGTTTTTGTTAAAAATTTGATTATTTTTCGCTTATTCCGCTTCACTCTTAATACGCAGTATTTCACTTTCAAATAAATGGATTTAGCTTTATTAATTCAAAACATGATTTATTATGTCGGGGGAGACGGAAAAATACGCACTTTTAATTTTAATTTCGTTTATTAAGTCACTTACGCGATATGTCAATTAGTATGCGGCGCTGTTATAGTCGCAGCCGACGGCGACTATGTTCATATCAAGAGTTGGATTATATTCATAATATCGTATTAGAATTAAATCACAAACCAGTCTATACAAACCTAGCGTGGCCCACAAACTACTTGAAAACTTGGATATAACTCTAAAGGGGACGCGAGCAGGCATTATTAAAGGTTCCTCAACATTTATAGTAACTTTTAGTAATAATATAACTAAATTCAAGTATTAATTCAAAGTAAACATTCCATATTTACCGTGAAGCGGAATTCATAACCTTTACCAAAATTTGTAAGTACTTTCTCATGGCATAAAGGTTTAAATCGCATATAAAAAAATTCCAGCTAAGGAGCTAGAAATTACAATGCCAGCAGTGCATGAACGGTTTGTTGGCAGGAAAAAATTCTTGTCACTGGTGCACAAACGGTTTTTCAGAGGGTAAACATTTCAACAAAACAAATACATACACATTTTGAATAATGAATGATTAATGAAAACAATAATTTTGGTTCCTACTTTATCGCTTGTCCTTGAACTTGAATAATTTTAAACACTAAGCAGGAATATCATCACGTCACTTACCCAGGCACCGACAACCGAAATTAGCATGTTTAATGACATGGTTCCTTTGACTTTGTGATGTGGAAGTTTTGCATGAATTATTTGTATTTTAGATTTGAACACCAGAAGTTACATGAGCAGCACAGGGGTCATGACGCCATGCACATGGAAATGGTGCTTATCCTGCTGGGCACCATGTTTGTGGCGCAAATCTTCCTCGTCGAGTGGAAGAGGAGACACTACAGATCCTATTCGGTGAATTTAAAATGCATTTTATCAAAAGATATTAGACTCTACTGCAGTACAACATGTTCATATTGACATTTCGCCTTTTTGCAGTTAGATTGATGTAGGTCAAAACCTGGTGTTTCGTAGTATTCCTTTGAAAGAATGTCCGTTAATAAAAATAATAATCTTTGGATGATTTGTATAGTGCCGCAGTAAACCCAATGTAATAATGACCTTCGTGGTTATGTGTTATTTCACATACAATTGACTGAGCGTAGCGAAATCCTGTTTTTACTCAATCATTTTGCATTTCATCTGTTTGTAAATTTGTTTGCATGTTCCGTTTCCGTTACAAGATGGTGGGCATTTTAAAAGTTCAGTAAAGAATTTTTTTTCAAATGTGAAGTCGTCGTGTTTATCTGAACTTTCTCATTTGAATTTTTTCAATACTATGGTACCACCTGCCTGAAGAATGTTTGAAAAAAGAATTGGAAAAATTGTAAAATTCCTCATTAGAAATTATATTTTGTTAGGTTTATAATTAGGTTAAGTACCTGCTTACAAAGCTTGTGATTTCAGAGGAAATATTGGCATTGATTTATTAAATAAGAGAAAATTAGAAATATACTTTTTTTTGACGCGAGGTCTACTATTAACAGAATGACTAGTTAATATAATATTATGGTATATTTGTGGCACACCCTGATATAAGACCATTGCTTGAAATGGCTTTAGCCATGTTTGGCGACTCGATCTGAATAGCCAGGTACTTCTCAACGTTGCTCTCCCCCATCTCTTTCCCCTCCCCAATTTGGGCTGCCCCAGTCCCACTGGGTCCGGACAGTGGGGAGCAGTTCAAAAACGAATGTGGTAAGTAGTATGGAGGTCGCGGGGTCCTCCGTGATCGAGGGGTAAGGCTCTCGACTAAATTGTCATTGATTAATTTGTGTTATTTCACAATTTACTCATTTAAAATAATATGTAGTATATTCGCGGTCCATTCCAGATTGAAAGATTTCAGACCACCACTCAGAATTGAAACCTTGCTTGAAATGTTTGATGACCAGATCTGAAAAGCCAGGTACTTCTCTAGTTTCCTTTTCCCTATCTCCTTCCCCTCCGCACTACCTTCAGCCTCGCATATATCCGACTTAATATTTATGTTCAAAATTGTAAATGGTAGTGTAGACAGCCTTGATTTAATTAACCTCATTGAATTTCATGTACCCATAAGAGCTACTCGCTCTAAAACCCTCTTTAATTGTAACAATTCTAAGACTGAACATTTCAAACACTCGCTTGTACCTAGATTACATGAAATTAGTAATAGATACGCAGTTGTAGCGGATCTGTTTAACTGCACAGAAGCTAGGTACGAAAAATCTTTAATATCATATCTTTTAAATCATGGCCAATAAAATGTAAGTCTACTCATACTTACGTAAAAAGACAAATAAATATGTATATAAAATGAACTGCCTGGGGGAACTGAGGTAACTTGGGTCAATAATAATAGTCAATACGGTGAACCAACAGCTTGATTGGCACTTACCTACTTTCAACCAAAACCTTAAAATAAATGCATACATTTTAGCTATTGTAATATATTATATCATGTATCTATACTATCATATATTTCAATCAATACTAATCTAACCTAATCTACCTATAACTTTTGCGTGTACTTGTATCTCTAACTTTTTATATCCATCTATAGTTTATGTTAATTGTATATTTTCTGATGTCACTGTTTATAATTTACTGTATATGGTATATTTTATACCGTTGATATTAAAATAAACATACCTACGGTTGGGAGCTGTTGGGACTCTTGTGCGGTTTCACATATAAAAAAGGGCTATTAAATAATGTTTCTTTTCCTTTTCAGCTAATCACAATGATAGCCATGTGGATAATACCCGTTGGCTTTAGTCTTAAAAATCAATGGTGGAGATTTATTTTCATTTGGTTAGTGTTCAGCTGTATTACATTCCTAATTGGCAGAAAAGCATTACAAAAACCCATTGCCGGTACTACTCCAAGGTAAGTCATTATTTCTTTCAATTATTCACTTATCTCATCTCAATTGTATATGATATTTATTATCAATACTAAGAAACCTTTTATCACTGTTTTTTGCATTGATAAAATTCCACTTTAACCCCTCATGTTTGTTCGTTTTTGGGAACAGCTCACAATCTATATGTATCACCCTTCCTCTCATGGTGATAAATATGACCTAAACGGTGTTAGAAAGAGAAAAAACCACACTTTATATTTGAATCTAGAAGTCAACCACAGAAAAATTTAAATGTTCACCTCTATGAAACCAAAGTTTCCAGACGCAATTTAAGAAAAATTTATGAAACTTTTGTTATTTAATTTTTACGAAACGACAAAAAAAGTAAGTAACAATAACATTTATAATACATTTGTCTAATAAAATATTTGTGTTTTTCTTTTTTTATATCAGTAATTTTAGTTAGAAAAAAGCCATTTGTAAAACTTTTTAATGTTTCCATTATATGTTTATTTCTAATAATAAAATTTTAAAGCATATTTTATCACCTTTCAAAAACAGTCTTCAGATACATTCAGAAATATTCCATTGTTTAGATTTTATTGCAAAGCGGAAATTTTCTGAACTTCTGACAGAATATGTCCGAGACCTGGGAGGGTTAATGATTTTTGTTTTTAATCCTTTGTACTAATTGATGTGCTATTATTTATTACATGGTTGATTCAATGTATTTGCTAAATATGTTTATTATATTTTATCAAATACATTTCTCTGTATCTACCCTGTAATACAGGGTGTCCGGGGGGTAAACTGCACAAACTTTGGGAGGTGATTCTACATTATGGTAGAAGTACAAAAGATGAATGATTTTTTTCGAAATTCTGTTTTTTTTTCTCATTTAAAAATATTTTTCCATAGAAGAATATTATTTTATCCATACAAACAATTCTACTTTGTACCTTAAAACTAACTTAAAAAGTTAGTTATTTATCTTTTTAACTTGTACCATTATGTAGAATCACCTCCCAAAGTTTGTGCTCGTTACCCCTGGACACCATGTATAATGTAATAAATATAATTATGTAACTATAAATTATTTTGTTTTGAAAAAAATTTACTAACCTTAAGAACAATCTGTTCTATTAAAACTAACAGCTTAAACACAGCCAAGATCGCTGGGTGAAAGCAAATTTATAAATTAAAAAACAAAAGAAAAACCTGTTCTATGCGCACATCACAGTATAAATGAAAATAGCATCTAACAAGTTAAATAAAAGCAAACATTCTTGGGTTATTAATATTGCCTTATTTTTCCATATTCATGTTTAAAAAAGGCTGTAGTACTTGCTTGTACCTTATACTCGATGCCTTTGGGCCATAAATAATAATATTATCTAGTGCTTAGAACTCTAAGGGCCAATTGTTTCACAGAATTTGAACAATCCGTCAAATTTAAAAGTTAATTTCAAGGAGCTGAGAAGCCAAGGCGCTGATATTACTTAACACCTTATTAGGCTGCTATATTCAGCAGGCAGCAAAATTGGCAGTTTTCATTTTTCAATCGCTAATAGTTTAGGTGGTAGCCATTTTGAAATTAAATTTTTGTGTTCAATCTCTACCATTTTTTTTAAAATGTAAGTTGAAGGTATTTTATCAATGAATTAACTGTTATATTTTTTGTTCACGGTCTACAAATTGTCATTTTATTGGAATAAAAACTCCATCTGAGACCTAATGTTCTTTCAAATTAGCAATAACTTATAAACTTTATTTAAAAAAAAAACTGGAAAATTTTCAAAAAATTCAAATTATTATCAAGCTTCAAATATGTTCTACCACTGCCAGTTTTAAATCAGGTCTGAAAGGACTAACCTAGTAAGCTAGTGAGGAAGCCAGTATGCTAGCATCTCAAGCCAGGATAGTTTAATAGGATGGGGTTCTATTATTTGTGCTGGTATCGCCCCCCACCACCGAAGTTACTATCCTGGCTTTATGTATAGCTTCATGTGGCTGGCAAAGCTAGTGCATGATAGGCTAGTGTAGTGTGTTTTTTCCTAAGGACGTTTTGTTACTATAGTCAGTGCAATGATACCGGCTGTAGCAGAATATCTCCAATCAAGTGCTTCCCGCTGCTGTCGACTGGCTGGATAACCTCAGCATCCCCCTTTGACCTTCACTATATGAAGAAGACAAACTGTTTTTAAAAAATATGTTGTATTTTTTCATTTGCAGGTTAGTTTACAAATGGTTTTACTTCCTGTATAAGTTGAGTTGCGTGCTGGGTGTGATTGGCTACATCATAATGATGCTGACGTTCTTTGGGCTGAACCTCGTGTTTGACACCAAGCCTCACGTGTGGATGGACTGCGGCCTTCTCTTCCTGTTCTATGGACTATACTACGGAGTCCTCGGGAGGGACATAGCGGAGATATGCTCTGATAAGATGGCTTCACATGTTGGCGTGAGTGCTCAATTTTTCTCTATAAATTACACAATCCAATAATGAATTTGATAATTTTGTCATTATTTTAAATTTTTCAATGAATAGATACTATTTTTGAAAATCAAAGGAGAATGGGCGAGAATTTATGGGTCCACCCCTAAATAAATACTATTGAGGTTATAATAATAGTGGATAGGTTTTAAAGTATGTTTCTTACGGCTACCGTCAAATGTCTGCAAATCTTAATCTAACTCTCAATGAACAGACATTTGAGATAATAATAAGCCGCAATAGTAATAATACATATATTTCCCATTCTCCTTGAGGGGCAAAATGTAAACCGTGGAAAAGAATGTGTTTTCTCTGGTTCTGTGGGAATGAGTAGACTGAAATATAGGATTATTACTAGGGGCGGTTCATGATCGAAATCATTAGGAATTCAACATTAAAACCATTCATCTCTATGGTTAACTATAGTGCTAAGATCTGAAATTTCCGCGTCCCTTATAAACTAGCCGAAAAATTAATAGGAGTTGTTTAAAGCCACAATAAATAGATTTAAATTAAAGTTTAAACCTTCTACGTTTTGTGGGATCAAAAGTTTTAGTTAAGATCCCAAAGTGTGAGTGATTTTTGCGCAAAAACTAATTAAAGTAAAAAAATATTAAATGTCAAGTTGAGTGACTTTGTCTATGCAATAAAACAAATATTAAATAGTGATTGCCACCATCAATTTTTCATCAAGCATAATTAAAGAGGGGCATTTGTGAACTTACTAAAATAGTGATGTCTAGCACACGTAGCAAAACCCCAATAATTTCGGAAGATAAATTGAACATGGATAAGATTATTGAATACATTGATAAAAAATTTGAAACCCTGAAAAAAGATATATTTACAAAAATTGATTTACAAACTACAGAAACTACAAAAAGTATTGATTTTATCAGTGCTCAATACGATGAGATGTTAAAAAAAATTGAGGTCTCAAATAATTTAAATCGAGCGATTCAAACAGATTTTGAAAATATAAAAAAAGACCAAATGGAAAAAAATATGATTATTAAAAAACTTGAAATCCGACTTTCTGATTTGGAAACGTTATCAAAATCTAATAGTTTGGAAATAGCAGGAATTCCACAACAAAACCGCGAACAACCTGTGGAAATTGTTAAAAAAGTTGCTGCCGCAGCAGGAATCCACCTCTTACACACTGATATAACTGACGTCACGAGAGTCTCAGACAGACGAAATGAAGCCCCTCCTAAACTTCTTGTGACCTTTTCCGATAAAAGAAAAAGAGATTCCCTCCTTGATAAGAAAAAGGAAATAAATTATAATGAAATCAAGGATCTGGCGACATCTCGAATCTTCATCGGGGAAGAATTAAGCCCGTATCATAAAGAAATCCTATGGAAAACAAAACAATTATCAAAAGAAAAAAATTACCAATATGTATGGTACAAACAGGGTAAAGTTATGATACGCAAAAAACAAGATGATAAAATTATCTACATTAAGCACCTTGATGATATGGTGAAAATAATTTAGTGAATAATATGAACAACATTACTTAATCCACTTAATAATTTAAATTGAGAAAATGAATAACGCACTAACAACAAATATACCAAACATATTATCCATAAACAATAATTTTAACATAATGCACCAGAATATTAGAAGTATCAATAAAAACTTTGATGAACTACAAATATTGATGAAAAGCTTAAATTTAAAATGGGATATTATTATTCTTACTGAATGTTGGCTAACTGATAAATACTACCCCCTACAAATTGGGAATTATGTCCCTTACTCTACAATAATGAACAACACAAAAAATGATGGTGTCATCGTATATATTAAAGAAGATATAGAAGCTGATGTCAGAGAGATCTGTATCAATAATGCAAACTGTCTAAGTATATCAATCGGTAATGACACAACAATACTCGCAATTTATAGATCTCCTTCTACACAAAATCTAGAACCATTCCTCAACTCCTTATCTAATCAACTAAGTCTACTAAAAAGAACTAAAGATGTATTTATCATCGGTGATATAAATATTGATATTCTTGAAAATGGCCATCCAAAAAAATTTGATTATATGCAAACACTAGCATACCATGGATATAAAAGCCTAATTGATGAACCAACACGTGTATATAATGAAAGCAAAACTTGCATTGATCATATCTTTTGTAAAACTAATAGAAAAACTCAAGCCATTATTTGTACTACCACACTGACAGACCATTATACAATAATTCTATCTATTACAAAAAAAAATACATATGTAAACCAAAAAAAGAAATCACTCCTAACGAAATCTGAAACAAATTGGGAAAACGTCAAATGCGAGTTAACAGTGAATGACTGGACAAGCCTTCTGGAAAAAGATGATACTGATACTGCTTGGAGTTATTTTATAGAAGTTTTACAGAACATTATCCTATCAAACACCAAAACCATAGAAAAAAAGTTATCTCATAAAAATTTACACATTAAACCTTGGATTAGTCAGAATATTATAAACTCAATCAGAAAAAGAGATGAACTGCACAAAAAAGTCAAAAACAACCCTTATGATATCCTAACACTTCGATTCTACAAAAGATATCGTAATACATGTAAAAATGTAATACGTTATGCTAAAGAAACATTCTATAAAAACAAGATTGATGAATGTAATAATGATTCACGTAAACTCTGGCAGATCATAAATGAAATAACTAATGCTAAAGCCTCACATAATGACAATAGCATTAAGGAATTAAACATTGATGAGATTCCCACATCTTTTACAGAACACCCGGACAAACTTCTTGACTTTATAAACAACTATTTTTGCAATATAGGCTCAAACTTAGCAAATAAAATTAAACAAAATTCAATTAGTACTATCGAAAATACAGTGAGGATTGACGATGTAAATCAAGAAAACAGCCTCAATATTGTCAAGATAACAAGTGATGAAATAAGAAATATTATAGCCTCCCTAAATATAAATACTTCATCGGGAAATGAACTGATATCAAGCAAATCAATTAAATATCTACAAAATGAGTTAATCCACCCACTGACGTATCTTATAAATCTGTCAATATCAAATGGTATTTTTCCTGCTTGTCTTAAAATTGCTACGATCATTCCAATATATAAAAACGGTCCCAAAAATGATGTATCAAACTATCGACCAATTAGTATTTTAACTACACTATCAAAAATATTAGAAAAAGTTATAAAAAAACAAATGCTTACATTTTTGGATTCTAATAAAATATTATCATCTACGCAGTATGGTTTTAGGGAAAACCTGGGTACTGGTGACGCTATAGCTAATGTAACAAATACAATTATTAGAAAATTGGATGAAGGCAAAAAATGCCTAGCGGTTTTCATTGATCTTCAAAAAGCTTTCGATACCATTGACCACGAAATACTGTATTTAAAACTAAAAAAAAATGGAATAACCGAAACAACCCTAAACCTACTTAGAAGTTACTTAACGGGAAGAGAACAATTTGTACAAATTGGTAAAAGAAGGAGCAAAACTCTACCAATTAAGTACGGTGTCCCCCAGGGAAGCGTATTAGGACCTATACTATTTCTAATTTACATAAATGACCTTATGAATCTTCCCATCAAAGGAAACATAATGAGCTTTGCAGATGACACTGTAATTTTATTCCATGAACAAGATTGGACAAGCACATATAAGGAGGCTGAACATGGCCTAACTGTTCTTCAAAACTGGCTTAAAGCAAACTCCCTTACATTAAATGTGAATAAAACCAAATATTTAATTTTCTCCAAAAACAAAAGAGGACAACCAATGAATGAGCATATACTCAAACTACATGAATGTCAAAAAAAATTTCCTCAATGTTCCTGCTCGATTATAACCCAAACCAAAAGCATAAAATATCTTGGTATTGAAATTGACGATAAACTACACTGGGATTCACACATTGATCGAACTTCAAAAAAGTTAACTAAACTCATCTACTTCTTCAAAAAATTACGGAACATTTTGTCAGCTAGGGATTTAAAGAGAGTTTACTATGCTTTATGCCACTCCAAATTGGAATATGGAATAATAGGATGGGGCTCAGCAGTATCAAAACATATAAAACAGCTGAAGGTAACTCAGAATTGCATCATAAAGACCATACTAAAGGTTCCCATAAGGACATCAACAACAGAAATTTTTAAACAATTTGACGTTCCAAGCATACAGAAAATCTATGCCAAAAACATTTTGGTACAACACCTCAAAAATAATTCTCAGGAAAACACCTCACATACTCATAATACCAGAGCCAAACAAACAGAGATACTAACTATACCAAAGTGTAACTCTACCTTTGGACAAAGAAGCTCTGAATTTTTAGCAGTAAAGGTATATAACAAACTCCCACTTAGTATCAAACAAATCAAAACAAAAAACAACTGCATTAAGAACATTAAATCTTGGCTTAAGGAATTACCGGAAAAAGAACTTACTAGCATATTTAAAACATCGTCGTAGAAGTTTCTGGAAACCCTTACCCAAAACATGAAGTCGAACCATAGAAGTCGCTGAAAAATTATTCAAAACCTAGTCCCCCTCAGCACAGGATCTCCTAGTGAGGAGGACTATAAAAATCTATATCAATTAATCATATAAATATATATAATTCTTATAAAAATGTTTAAAAAAATGTAATATAGTAACTAAATAAAAAAAAAAAAAAAAAATTTAAAATATGAAAGAATTTCGGCTTTCTATGAGCAGCTTTTCTTTTTTCATCGAATGTAAAAGATGGTGTGGAGAGGTAGGTATTATATAAATATAAATAAAATAATATTATTTTAAGACAGCCATCACTATAGCCATACAGCTACGTATTGGGTGACAGGTAATACGAGAAAAAGTATAGGTTCATATTTGTGACAGAGTGTCAACATATTAATGCAAGAAGATTACCTTTAGATTGCTTAATATACAATGTTCGGCGTCGAATATTTACCTTTACTTTTTTGAATATCTGCTGCCGAAGCTTATGTTTGTATCGAACATTTTAAAGCTTGGTGCTCGAAAATCGACATTCAAATTGATATACCAGACCATCAGGGAACGGGGAATAAACTAAGTGAGCGAAGCAGTGAAATGGCGTGACCGTCTGCCTTTCTGTAATTTGTCTATAAATTAATGTGACAGTATACAGGCAATTTATATTGTAATATCACTATTTAGTCCTAACATTAAATCTGCTAACGAATTACTAGTCCTTTTTACGATGGCGTGCAAATTGCTATCTGGGTAAAAATCTTAATTACAAATCCCAAATCGGGTAATCGTAAGTTCGGGATTGTTTCTGAAATATAATATTTTGTTACACTATTTAGTTAACAAATGTTTTAATTTACTCATATAACTAAATTTTACGTTGCTACGCAACCCGATTTGCAGACAGTCAATTCATTTGTAGACGGTTAAAAATGATCATCCAGATCCTGTGTAGAAAAGTTCCATAACGTACTGCGCTGCAAACCTTTGCCTTACTTTACGCAGGGTATGGTTATTTCAATGCGCACTCCTCAGTGGTCAATGTATGACTGATGTCGTAGTTTATTCAAAGCATTCTTGAACCCTCCTGGTGCCAAAAGTATGGTCACATGGTTTGCCTCCAGCTTATCGAAATGATACATTTCATGTTGCGGCAAAAGTATCTATTTTGACATCCTATGATGATTATTATTTTTTTAAATATTATGCAATTGTTAACCATTATGATGTAAGTAATAATTATTTTATGCAACCATTGTTTATCATTAACCCTTGTGTAAAAAATTATAACAATTTCATGTACCTAATATAAAAGCCCCATGGGCGTATAAAATAGTAAATGAATAAATAAATGTATTACATTTGCTGGTGCAGTACTATCGGGAGCAGGGAATGCCCACGCGGCAGTTGGACCAGAACGTGTGCGCAGTTTGTGGGAACAAACTGATGGTCCCAGCCGGAGAAGAAGGTATTTTAGGTCAGTAGATGTCACCTGTGTTTCTTATCCTTTTATATTAAGCCTCTGAGTTTGCTAATTTCTCTGGATGCTATTTTGCATGGATTTTTTTTTGTAAACATATTTTATTTTGCTATTATCTCAAGTTTAATACATCCTAAAACTACTATAATAACAATGTATTACCTATATACTAATATTCGGAATTCACAACATTGAGACATAACCCACGAAAACTGCAAGACTATCATCTTCTTTAAAATTTCAATCATTGAACGTTTTAAAACCTCTATAACCAAATATTGTTTTATGTTCCCGATAAATTTGTTTTAAGAAGTCTAAAATTTTTGCAATCTCTCATAGGATAGCCATGAAAGGTGATTTCCGAAGCTAATCTCTCTTTCAAATCTCACATAATATATCTGACATTGTCTCCGGCGCCAACAAAATGCTTGGATTTGTTCTTCATAATGCTAGATCAATTACTAACAGTATCCCAATACGGAGAACATATGGAGCCCTTGTTCGTAGTATCCTGGAATATAGCTCCATTATTCTTCGAACTTGAACTTCGCTGAGAAAAATTCCGCACACCCAAAAACATCATATGTGATTCCCCACAAAAATTTTTCGAATTCCATGGGGGGGGGTGGCTACAAGATTCCATTTCGGACACAAAAAATATCAAAAACCGGTGTATTATGTAGCCTGAACCGTCATTTAAAACCTTTATTGAGAGAAGCATTCTCAAATTCCCTTTCGCGTGGCACTTTCCCGCTCTTTTTCAGCACCTTGTGTTGGTCAAGTGGTCACCAGATGCTACACAAAAGTAAAGCGTCCCCTATGCGACTTTTGTTTACGGCATTCTTTCTCATTAGCGTTTTAAATTCCGTCGCTGGCGTTGTCGTTGCGAAGTAGCTCCGAATTTATAACGATTTTTCCCGTATATAATTATTTTAAGTGTATAATTATTTCAAGATAATACATTATATTATAACAGCGAGGCTGTTCGAAGTATTTTTAAAACAGAAATAATTTTTAACTGTTTAAAAAGATAAAACACGTGGTGAACACGACGGAAAAGTTCGTCAGTTCGTCGGCCATTTTGTGTTGTTTGTTTATTTACATTGTGTTTTGTGTACCTTGTGTTTTGTGTTTTGGTTTCTTGTCCAATTTAACAATGAGTGGCTCCGAGATGTCATCATCCGATTCGGTAGAGATGACGGTAGAAGAAGTTAACAAGATCATTTTGCCAAAACAAAATGAGCCGAAACGAAAGTTGCCGAAATCGACCAAATCTACGAAAAAACATCGCATTGATAAACTCACGGCTCAAGTGGAGCACATTAGCTCGTTTATTCAGGATTTTATGGCGGCTAAAACATACGAAGATAGGAGAAACTTGGATTCCGACGAGGACGCATCATCGGAAGATCAAGAGATACACGTGGAGAGAAATTCACGATCTTCGCTAGGGATGGGATTAGTAAATCCTAATCATGAATTCAAGGAATTAAACCTATCGATGGCGGAAACCACGTGTAAGGAACCTACAGTTCCTAAGGCGGACGCAAACCGCGTAAAGAAAATCGAAGATTTACAACACTTCGGTTCGCCTGAATGGAACGAAGTAAGGTATGGGGAGGTCGTAAGAAAATACCTGGCCAACCCCATGTTCAACCAGTTGGAGGTTAATGGAGAGTTTCTGCATTTGAATAAGGCAGAGCAATACGCGGGGTCACTTGACAAATTTTGCGGGTCACTAAGCCATGCCCTGTTGCAGCAAAATGAGTGCCTCAAGAAATCTCTTCAGGAACTGGTAAACTGGAGTGCAGAGGAAGGCAAGGAATTGTCAGCAGGTTCCCTCTTCAAGAAAGTGGAGTCGCTATTTGCCCCGGATACGCAATATCAGACAGTGACCAAAGATGTCCTGCAGATGGTCTGTGGAAGGAGAGCAAATGCGATCCAGCATCGTAGGGATGCAATCCTTAACGAGATAAAGAGCCGCTACGTACGGGAGGCAGTCAAAAATATTCCTCCAGCAGCGGGTTATCTTTTTGAACCAATGAAGCTAGAATCCCAGATTCAGCGGATGGGAGGACTGGATAAATGCTTCCCACATTCAAGCTTCGACCCTCAGCCATCAACCAGCTCGCAGATGCCCAAGAAAGTGCCAGTGAGGAAGCCTTTTCGTGAGAGCAGGCCCTTTCGGGAAAGCAGGACGTTTCGGGACAACAAGCCCTTCCGAGACAACAAAGCCCCCCGCGGAGGGCGATCTAATCAAGATGCAAGAGGTGCGGACAAGAGGGGACCAGCCAAACCAAGAAGGAATTTTGGCAACAAGGATAGGCTATGACTATCCGGAGAAGGCGTTTCAGGGGGGGCAATTGCAGCACTTCATAAGCAAATGGGAAGAATTAGAAGCACCACCAGCACTGCTAACCATGTTGCGAGGGTACAAGCTACCCTTTCGGCAGAAACCCCCTCTAAGTATAGTGGCAGACACGGTAAGCTCAACTTATAAAACCCAAATCACAGACGAAATGACACGACAAATAGACAAAATGAAAAAGGAAAAGATATTGGAATCAGCTTCAATATCGCCTTCCTTTCTGTCACGGATGTTTCTCATACCGAAGCAAGACGGGTCATTTAGGCCGGTCTTCAACCTTCGTCGTTTGAACAATTTCTTAGCTATTAGCAAATTCAGACTTATTAATGTTAATAAGGTTGCAACATTTATTCAACCAGGCGACTGGATGGTTAAAGTGGACCTTTCTCAAGCCTACTTTCACCTTCCAATTCATGAGAATCATCGCCGTTTTTTGAGACTGATTTTTAATGGAGAACTGCTTCAAATGACATGTTTGCCTTTTGGACTAGCCTCAGCTCCAAAGGTTTTTGGCTTCACTTACCAATTGGATAGCGCAAAAATTAAGAGACAAAGGTCTCAGAATAATTGTTTACCTAGATGATTTTTTGATAGTACATCAAAATGAAAATATATTGAAAATGCATACATTCGAAACTATTTCAATGTTACAAACTCTTGGGTGGATAATACAATTCAGTAAATCCACTCTGTGTCCAGTTCAGAAAATTGAATATTTGGGAATTTCATGGAATTCAAGGGACGGCTTAAAAGGCCTCCCGCAAACTAAAATAGCGAAAATAACAAATTTACTGAAACAATACATTAATCTAGGAAGGTGGTCACTTGAGCAGGCCCAGAGCCTCTCGGGTACCCTCAATTTTGCTAGTTTCGCCATTCATAGAGGCAGGCTTAACCTTCGCATGTTACAGTGTGCCAGTCGCAAGCTGCCTGCATTCAAACCGAGACGACTCCATCCCATTCCTCGAACAGCGATAGAGGAGCTGAGATGGTGGAGCAGGTCCCTGCAGACGTGGTCACCAATGCATCAAGCAGTGATTCGTCATACCCTCACGACCGACGCCTCGGACTGGGGATGGGGTGCGCAGCAAGACGACCTCAGATTGAGTGGAGCTTGGTCCCAAACACAGCAACCTCTCCACAGCAATGTCAAGGAAATGCTCGCCGTGCTGGCAGCACTTACTCCTCACGGGCCAGAGCTGTCAGACTCGGGTCTCCTGATCCAGTCAGACAACAAATCGGTGGTTGCGTACCTTCGCAACGAAGGCGGCACACGATCCAAGACATTGCTCGAAGCGACTCGTCAAGTCCTTCAGATGACAGACACGTATCGCATTTCACTGTCTGCTCACTACCTACCAGGAAGGTTCAACGAGGTGGCAGATCAACTCTCCAGAAAACGCGAACCTCCGGAGTGGCATCTTTTACCAGCAGCAACAAAATTGATTTTTGCAAAATGGGGGAGACCAACTATAGACCTGTTTGCATCGGAGACAGCTCACGTTGTAGAAGATTATGTGTCCCTAAATGTATTCGACAAAGAGGCAAGTTTTGTCAACGCTTGGACTCGAGAGTGGGATTTTCCTCTAGCTTGGGTGTTCCCCCCTCCGTGCCTCATGCCGAGAGTTCTCGCACACCTCAACCGGGCCAAGGGCCTATACCTGATTGTAGCCCCGAGATGGAAGAAAGTATTCTGGAGACCAGACTTGAAAAGTCGAGCGACGAGCCCTCCTTTCACCATAATGAACCTGACAGAAGTGCTGATAGACACCAGAACCTTGAAACCCCCTCCACAAGTAGAGGATTTTATTTTGGAGGTGTGGAAGTGCCGGGGTGGAGTCAGTCATTAACAGATTGGTCGGACAAACAGAAAGAATTTTTAAAGTCAGGTTGGAGAGAATCCACACTTAAAACATATAAACCGGCATGGCTTAGGTGGCAAAAGTGGGCATTAAATCACGGGGTAAACCCGAATGTCCCTACAGGAAGTAACCTGGCAAGATTTTTAACAGATCTTAGTTTAGAAGACAATTTCTCTCCCAGCACAATTCGACTCCATAAATCGGTAGTAACAACTTTCAGTAGCCCGGAAGAAGGAAACCTAAGCTCACACCCTCTAGTCAGACAAGTTCTCAAAGCCGCAGCATTAAAGCATCCTAAACTGTCTAAGCCTCCTATCTGGGATCCCAGAATGGTGTTGACCTGGTTAGAAGCTAACCCACCCAAAAGGTTGAGTCTCTTTGAAGTCTCGAGAAGGGCAGCGACTTTACTTTTGTTAGCTTCGGGACGAAGAGTGCATGACCTGACCTTGTTACAGTGTTCGCCAGACAAACTATTCATAAATGAGGAAGGGGTCTCGTTATGGCCAGTTTTCGGATCCAAAACTGACTCTGCTACATACCAACAGTCAGGTTGGAGGTTGAGAAACGGAAATCAGCCAAATATAGACCCAGCATACTGGATTAAGAAACTGATTGAAACCTCCAAAGAACGGAGGGAAACAAAGCAGAATTTAACAGAACTCTTCATCACTACATCGGGAGCAGTTAAGGCAGCTTCAAGAACAGTCATCGCCCGTTGGGTCAAAACAATTCTAGAAGAAGCTAAGATCACAGCTGCCCCGGGAAGTGTACGGGCAGCAGTGGCGTCACTTAACTGGCTGGATAATTTTAGATTGGATGACATCCTGGCTCGAGGGAACTGGAGGAGCCGGGACACCTTTGCCAAATTCTACAGAAGGGAAGTTAACACTCCCCTAGAGGTAAATAGGGCATTGTCTGTAGCCTCCCTATTCCACCCACTGTAACACGTGAGTAGGTATTCCAGTTTTTTGACGTATTATAATAGATCACATTAGCGTTAGTGGTCACCAGTCGATAACAAACAGATCTCAATAAAGGTTTTAAATGACGGTTCAGGCTACATAATAAAATAGTTTTACCTACCAATAAAACTTATATTATGTACCTAACCTCATTTAAAACCTAGGCAATCACTGCCTGGTGAGAACTAATGAGAAAGAATGCCGTAAACAAAAGTCGCATAGGGGACGCTTTACTTTTGTGTAGCATCTGGTGACCACTTGACCAACACAAGGTGCTGAAAAAGAGCGGGAAAGTGCCACGCGAAAGGGAATTTGAGAATGCTTCTCTCAATAAAGGTTTTAAATGAGGTTAGGTACATAATATAAGTTTTATTGGTAGGTAAAACTATTTTATTTTTGTTTAAAAAGTAAGTTCAAGAGGTTAGATTTTTTCGTCGCTGATTCTCGTTCTGAGTAGCCTAAATAGCGATAAATCGCCTTCGTTGGCAACACTGGTGACCGCGCACAAGCTGCATTGTTTGTTTTACCGCGGGCCCGCGACACTTTTTCAAATTGGCGGGTTTTTTGAAAATGGTTCACGCGGGCCACTTATAATTCGTTCGCGGGCCACAATGTGGCCCGCGGGCCTGGGGTTGGGCAGCCTTGCTCTAGAAGCACACCGAAAAATATTTTTAGCTATACATTTTTTTAAACCATTATCTCTGGAATCATCCTTAATCCACTCATATTGAAAGAGATTAATTTATACGTGTCTTACAAGTATACTCGTGGGAGATGCCATGCAGTTTTTTATATTTCGAAAACAAGGATTTCTGCCTATCAGAACGCACCAATCAACAGAGCGACTCAACTGCTTAACGATTCTGCATTGACCATCGACTATCAGCAACTATCTTTTGACGTATGTCACAAAATAGTAAAACTGCCCCCATGACCTTTTATACTTACATGTACCTCGAAAATTTATGATCTTCTCCGTAATATATTGGTGCATTACCGTTTTATATAAATATTAATACTAACATTTTTAACATGTAATCTAGTAACTTTGTATTTTTTAACTTATATATAAATATAAAGGTATTATAGAAAACATTGCCACACACTACACATAATGAATTGGCGTTACATTGTTTGTATCCTAGATCTGCCATAGACCCCAATGCCTCTGTTCTGAATTATTTCCATTTTTTTAACTTGTGTTTTGTGCTCAGAAAAATTAGACTCGTGCAGTAATTCAGGTGGGATGCTAGTGGTGCTGTAGACCCATTTCTTTATTTTAAGGTCTGATTTTCCCTTTATTACTACTCAAGAAGTTAACCTTCTTTGCAATTCTTTTAGTTGAAATTTTAAAGTTGGTGTTAAGTTTTAATTTTTTATCGATAATAATTTAATTTCTCCTACTTTTTCAAAATTTCTGCTGTACATATTTCATGATTTTTTAAAATTCAAATATGAAAATCTATATGAATTTCAAGTGACTTTACCAACCTTATGATTGTATTAATAAACAAATGCTTCAATGCTGGTTTATATCTATTCTGACGGTCGACCTACGAAGAACCCATCCTCTGTCAGAGGAAGCGTTAAACTATTAAACCAGTAATGCACAACCTTTATGGCAGAAAAACTATCAATACTGTTAAAAATGTGTGGAAGTTTATTTTTCTCGTCTGGTCAATGAATGAAAAATATATTATTTTAATATTTTCATTTGTAATTATTGTTTTCAAAACCTGCACATTCTGAAAAAGGTTCCAACTGGCTACAACGTCATTATAACATAGAAACCGCCAATGTCTGGTAAGACGCTTTTCACCACTGTAATGTTGACTAAAGAAGAAGGAAGCGCAACACGGTGTAATACCCCAAAAATTAATCATGGTAACACTTTTAGCCTAGAAAATCTCAAATCATTTCTTATCTGAGATTAGGGCGGGTTGTTTCACAGAATTTGAACAATTCATCAAATTTCAAACTTGATTCAAATTCTATTATTATGTCATTTTTGGACAGTTGCATAAAACTTGAAATTTGATGAATTGTTCAAATTCTGTGAAACAACCCGTCCTTAGTCTATTCATTTCAAATAATGGCAAATAAGCTGCAGCATTTATAACTAAATTTCCCCCGTGCATATTTGCCAATTTGTTCAATGTTTTTAATGAGATGTTGGTGTTCCAGAAAACACATACAAGCTAACATGCGGCCACGTGTTCCACGAGTTCTGCATAAGAGGGTGGTGTATCGTGGGGAAGAAGCAGACCTGCCCCTACTGCAAAGAGAAGGTGGACCTCAAGAGAATGTTCAACAACCCGTATCCTTTCTAATATGCCACACAAATTGTTAAAAACAAAGATGTTTATTTATTCCATAAGGTATACAGGGGGCATTGCAATCATCAACCAAATTTATTTAGACATGGTGTACCAATTGAAAAAGGAACACCACGTTTACAAAGAGTTTTGGTTTTTGAACATTTTGGAGTGAAGCGTGCATTAAATGAGCGAGGCTTTCGAAGCAAGGTGACCGAATTCAACAAGGGGTTGAGATTGTTCTCTTTTGAACTCCAATATAATCTAGTCCAAACTCCATCGCCCTCTTTTGAACTCGATCGCTTCAGAAATCTTGGGAAGTTCCTCCATCCAGGTATAGACAGGTGCCAATCGTCACCCTCTGGGATTCTATAGATCAATTTATCGGTGGACATTGGATTCTTGAGTTCGATGAATTCGGTACAGCTTCTTATAAATGTAGCAATAGTGCGCAGGTTATTATTTTGCACCGCTTTTCCTTAACATTGCAATTCAGGTGGGAACGACCTCACGTCCTCTATGGCCAGTTGCTGGACTGGATCCGACTACTGGTGGCGTGGCAGCCGCTCATCCTGTGCATGGTGCAGGGCATCAACTGGGCGCTAGGACTGGAATAGTCAATAAATATATCTAAGTCGTATTCTATTAAGGACTCTTATTGGTTACAGTCGGTGTAGAGTGGCGTAGAGGATGAAGTCTGGCAATTAACATTTTTTTAGAATAATAATGATGATGTTTTAATAATTTGTATAGAGCCGTTTTTGTGGAAAATTACCTTAAGGGAGCTGTACAAATATTACTTTCTAGGCTCTATCTAATTATGTACAAAATTATATTGAAAACATACTTACCTGGTAGGTCACTTCAGATAAACACACTTTTATGAGAAATCTGTTAGACGTACGTTTCAAGCAGATTTTAGTTTTTTGGCTCACCGTTCCTTTTTTAACTTTATCCACATGGCTATTTCATATGTGATCTATCGGCGGCTATCCCCATACGGATGTCACATATGGGATCCATGAAGTTTTCCAATAGTTGTATATTTTTTTTGTGCTATTTGAATCAACAGTCAGATAATGCATTTCTTAGTGCGCATAACCTAATGTGTATGTGGGGATATTCTATGAGTTTCTTTCTCGATCTCAGGTAATCTGGGTAATCACTCATGATCATTTTCGTATGGCTCGGGGACAAACCTTTAAATCTCCCTGTGAAAAATATTTTTGGACCGTTTGTTTTTAGTTCACAAAAGTTATGTAGTTTTGGGCGGGAATCGCACGCGTTCGAATTAAGATTGACGGTAATCTTGCAAGTTATTCCATTATTTTTATAATACCATATTATAAATTGTATATATCTGTAACGATTTTAATTTTTTTTTTTCTTTAAACATCCGATGAGGTGCATGACTTGTCCATAAACATTTGAGAAATTTTATATTTTCTCCGGGTAGTGAGATTTCAGTACACGTAAAAAAAGGGTGATCGAAGAAGTGCTCGAGCCACCACTGTCTTTCATATTTGGTATTTTAAATTCACAACGAGCCCTGTAGATTTTGTAATTTTTTACTGAAACTAAACTCAACCTCATTTATTTAATGTTTAACATATGAACTGCTTATTGAAGTTTAAACCCAATGAATTCACCTAGATTATTTTTTTTTATATCGTGAAATTTATGATACATTTCAATTCATAAAAATCACCTACCTAAATTTGGGTAAAAATCGCTCGAGTGGTTATGAAAATAATGAAGTTTAGTCATTCTTGTAAGCTTCAATGTGTCGGGCCATTTTGCCCGGAGGTTATCAACCAATTAATTGTAACGCTATTGCCAAACTTTATCTTCTGTCTGTGACTTAAATCCACAACAAATGTTTATAATTTTACCGGTGGCAAAGATAGAAATGACTTACTTTTAATTTTGAAACTGAAGTGGAATTCCATTTGTATATGACTTTTGTATGAATTGAAACATCTTTATTACATTCTTCCACGTTTTTTATTAATGACCTGACCGGTTTCACCTTATGGTGGGCGTAGTCAGCTAGGATCTGAAGTAATAAAAAAAGTGAAGTTATAAAGGTGTTTTAATCCGTAAAAAGTCATTATAGGAACTACAGTGTGTTTCTGAAGGAGAAACGATTATATCTTTGCCCTTGAACCTTGGGCAGTTTTGTGTCTTTTAAAAAATATTTTTGTCACTGTTTTCTTTGACTGAATCTAGGTTATCTTCCTATTCGTTATTAGGTTTTCACGTTTAATATTATTTATCGTGCGCGGTGGGTATTATGAATTGTACTAAATCGTAACTTGCGTGATGTCTAGAGACAACTTTGCGGATGTTTTATCCATTGTCATTCAAATTAATAGACGAGCCAATCAGGGAAAGGGGAAAGTAATAACTTACGCAGAGTGTCATTAAATGAATCTGACAGTATACAGGCAACTCTGACAGTGTACAGGTAATATCACCATTCGGTCCTCGAAAATAAAATCTGCTTACTAATTACTAGTCCTTTTTACAATGGCACACAAGTTGCTGGCTTCGTTTAAACTGAACTACGAAACCCAAATCAAGTAAACAAAAGTTCGGGCTTGTTTCCAAAATTGATTATTTTCTTACACTGTTTTGTAAGACACTTTTACAAATGTGTTATAATTTAACCACCTCACTCATTTTTAGCGTCGCTACGCCAGGCGATTCGTTTAAAAACTACCATTCAGGTACTGCGCCCAAAGGTCCCGCAATGGATAGCGCTGCAAACCTTTGCCTTGCTTCAGCGAACTTTACTTTTCTGCGCACGGTCTGGTTTCTTCAATGTACGTTCGTCGTCAAAATGATATGATACCCAGATTTCATGTTAGGGCAAGTCTATTAATTTGGATGTCAATGGTTTTACCCAAGTTCACTTTGAAAACTAATAACTTTGTCATTTTCAGAGAAATCGAAAAACTAAAACAAATTAAAATACAACGTCATTAAGCGAGAATAAGTATTCAATCCACCACCTACGACTTAAGGACATGGGTGCATAATTCGACTGTAAAAAGACTAAATGACTGATGCGCCATATTAAAAATGAAAATCAAAACTATTTGGTCAGAATATTAAAAAAGTTTTAAAAGTATTTTTAAAAATATTTGAATAACTTGTATACTTGATACTTTAATTTCTAAGATACTACCAGTATAAAAATACCTAGTACAAGAGGGTTTTTGATGTAAACACCAAAAATTCATTCGACGTAACTTCAAATTCTGAGAAAAACTATATATATAACTCAATTTCGGCTAGGATGGTGTATCAGTCATTTAGCCTTTTTACAGTCGATATAATTACACCATAGAGGCCCACCGTATACTGATTTTTTTTTCAAAATCTGAAGAAAAGTATTGTGCACGAATTTATTTAATTATTTGCAAGTTTATAATAAATATGTTTTAAATGTATAAAATGAAGAAAAAAGTCATTAGTAATTTATTTTAAATGTTAATTTCTTGAATATTATGACCTTGTTAGGTTTCAATTTAGATTTATTTTTAAGTAGTAGAAAAAAAATTATGCAAAACTGCTTGAAAAAGGAAGGCCAATTCATAAATAATTATTTACCCGTTTTGAGTTTGAAATAATATTTAATCGTTGAGTAGGAACTTATATTAATTAATTTGAACGTTGATTTTTAATTTTTTTTATGGCAACATTATTTTTGAAAGTGTTCATCAGGGGGGTATTACTGCGATCGAAAATTGGAACCGAAATATTGTGACATCAAATGATTGCCTAACTATATCCACCAATGAAAAACTCTGAAAGTCTATGGAATAAACTTTCAGAGTTTTTCATTGGTGTATAGTATAATAAGTAGGCTCCGAATGAGAATGGTACTGTCTATATATTGGCATATCTATGCTTTTTAAGACCAATTTGTTTCATACAAAAACCCGAAGATATCGATCTAGTGAGTGGTTTATTTATGGTGTTCATATTTTCTGAAGTTTGACTGGTTTTCTGTACTTATAATAATATAGCTTTATAAATGCGAAGAATAAATGTGCAATAATTAAATTAAACATAGAAATTAAACTTATGTGGTAGTACAGATATGCGTTACATCATATTTGTTGATATGTTTTAATGGTTTGAGAATAAATTTCATTTCTTAGAAAAATGTTTGGTTAGTGAAGGGATTTCAGCTAAGTATTGTAATATCTTTGATTTCAGCTTGGGAGGTTCCAAAATTGTTTAGTCACCATTGATGAATACAAAAATCGGTAAATATACAGAAAATAGCGACACGCTAAATACGCACATCATTTTCTAAAAACACTTTTTATCAATTAAATAATAATGAGAAGTAAGTATTTCAGTTTTGGAAATGGAAAATAATACCATTTTTTATTGTTAAGAAGTTTAATTTGTAAAACTCCATTTTAATTTTTGGTTTTTCTTTTTTATATTCAACAATATTATTATTAAATTTACAAAACATTTTTATTTATTGTTTATTTTTAAACAAGTTCTGATTTCATAATTATTATCATGCGTAACAGCTGTTTCACCCTCTGATGCCATTATCAAACTGATAATGCCTTCAGAGTTCCCAGTCATGTATAATAATAATTACACAGCAGAATATGTTTAAAAATAAACTGTTTTTTTGTAAATTTAATAGTAATATTGTTGAATTTATAAAAAAGGGCAAACAATACATTTTAGAAGCTATTTCGTTAAAAAATGGTTAATTAAGGCGATGCACTACGTAGTAATGCAAAATCATGTGTTTTTGGTTTGAAAATTTAGTCGCCTGGAAATGTTTCAGATGCTTTAATTAAATACTGCGAGTAGAATACATCTTGGCCTTTGAAATAATCGAGTATTTTTTGGATAAATCTTTTTATAAGCCCAGAAAAAAATAATGTATAAGGCCTATGAAAACTGCTTTAAAGTTCAAAATCTCCTACTTACGAACCCATTTTCGGTTATGATTTTATTGTATAATGTGGCAAATTAAATTATTTATAAAATGATCGGAAAAAAATTAAATATTTATCCCCTGAACATCCACAAAATAAAATAAAAGGCACTTTTTGGCCATGTTTTTTTCATGCATAAATTAATACAGGCGGATGGTGTTAAGCGGGAATTTAAACCTTATCGCCATCTACGTAAGGGGTGTTATTGATAGCGGCTCGATTTAAAATATTACACGACGTATGGCATCGCCTTAACTGATTTTATCATTATTAACTTCTATTAGATTATCAAATTACTAACATATTTTTTTCAGTGCATATTAAGCGTGTGTGTATATTTACCCAAAAAACATTCATTTTTGTTTATTTTAGTAAAATATCTTTTTAAATAAAATAATAAATGACGTGACATGTTGCTTAGTAATTTATTTCTTTAATTTGGTTTTTCTTCCGTTGCGTACTATATTTGCTATGAATGTCTTCTGTGAATTGGTCTTGCTTTAAATTTAGTTAAAATAAATCTTTGGTTGTCGTCTTACAACATTGTATAGAATGTCCGACAATCTAGTTAAATAAGTATTTTGATATACAGAGAGTACAAATTCGTCAATAAACAAATTCATCAATAAAAATAATGACAACGCTGACCAAAAGTGCCATCTATGATATAGGATATGAACTATCCTGAAATTATTTACCAAAGTCCTGTTGCTGAGAGCTCCTTTGTAATCTATCTTCCTGTTACATGTGTAGTTAGAGATAGAGAGAGATGTATTGTTAATTCCTACCATCTCAAAATGAGTTCAATAACGTGCTAGGATTGCTCTGTAGCAAGAAAAAAATTATTAAAAAAAGTTACAGTAGATAAACAGTAAATAGGTACACACTTAATACGCACTTTTCATAAAAAAAAATCACTGTTTAGGAGTTGGAAAATAATAAAAACTAAATATTTCAGTTTCCGGAAATGGGAAATAATGAATTTTAACCTTTCCTTATCTGTGGTGTGTATTTACTACACATTGCTTCTAATAACTCTATAAATATAATAAATTCTGGGTTCAGATTTTAGGTATTCCTCTATTATACATTTATGCACTGAATTAAAAAATAATATTTTACATAGTTTTCAAATTCAATAAAATCAGAGTGTTTTGTTAAAAATCGGGAACAAATACACCAATACAATCAACCGTGTGATACTGCTATGCGAAGAGTGTGCGAGGAAATGACACGCTATTGAACTCCCGCTTTAGTTCGCTATGCGGGAACATGAGAAATCCACACGTCCGCAGTTGTATTTAGACCATCGATCCCTACGACCGCATAGCTGTGTGTGTACGTACAGCGCCCATCAAGCACCTGCTGCCAGTCGGTCGCAGGCCATCGTTAGATATGAACTCCTCGCACGTTTGTTTAGCATCTGCCGATGGTTTTTTCATGTTTTCAGCAATTAAATTACAATTATTATCAAATTTGATATAAAATATAATAAACATAAGCGATTAACTATGAATATTCATATTTTTCCAATATTAAATCGCTTATTTTTAGATGTGTATTGACTACACAACACCGAAACGCGTGGATTTTTTTAGCACAGTAAGGGAAAGGTTAATAGTTATTTCGTTAAAATTAAAATCTATTGTTGACTTGTCGGCCATTGTTATTGATGCAAAAGTTTTAAGGATGTTTTTTTTCTACTCTTATTCAACCCCAAAATTGATCCTAAAATAGGTTCTTAGTTTGGGTTTAATCTTTAAATAGTATAATATAATACGCTCTCCACGTCTGTCTGTTTGTGCGTTTAGTTCTAAACTACGCAACGGATTTTGGTTTTCACTTTATTAGAGAATTTATTCCGGAAGGTTTATATGCATAATACATTTGTATTATATTTACAGAAAGTAGAAAAAAATCGAAGTTTTGTAATCAAGTGATAAAAATTAATTTTTTTCTTCATGCCAAGTTTTAATATTGTTATATCAAAACTTGGCATGAAGAAAAGACGTAAACTTATCGGTTTTTTAATGAAATACTTAAATGCATTATTTAACATTTCCGGATAGTGAAATACTTACTTCTCATTACCAAGTGTTATTTTTATTTAAAAAAATGCATATTAAGCGTGTCCCTTATCTTGTGTACATTTACCAGAGTTACAATGGAGCTATATGTGGTATGCCTTATGAAATATGTGAAACCATTGTGTGTGAGTTTATAAAAATAAACAAACGATGCGCACCTAGGTTGGGGTATTTCACACAAATTCAAATGTAATATAACCAGTGAAAGGTCTTCGTTAAACGCCAATTCTAGGTCCATTTCAGAAAATATGTCAAAGAGTGTGTGTTGAAACCGAGTTGTTTGGCTGTCTGTCCTCTGTCTACCCCCGCAGAAAACGGCGTGATGGTTAGTTAGTTATTTATGTCAGCTGATCACATTTTGGTGAAACGGATCTAGAATTGGCGGTTAATGGAGACCTTTCAAATTTCAAAACAAAATGGCTTTGATCCTTAAAATGATCAGAATACTCTTATTTTATACCTTTCAAAAGGTTTTTCAGCTGTTGTAAGGGGTATATCTCTTTAAAATCTTACTGTTCGGTAAATATACAGAAAATAGGGACACGCTTAATACGCACATTTTATTTTAAAACACACTTTTTATCAGTTAGATAATAATAAGTAGAAGTAAGTATTTCAGTTTCTGGAAATGAAAAATGGTGCATTTTAGTAACTATTTTGTTGAAAAAAATGGATAGTTTGGCGTCTTTTCTTCACGCCATGGTTTGTTTGACATAAAGTATTAAAATAGTGTTTTAAGCTTGATTTTATTTTATTTCTTAATTAAACCCAAAATGGCCTAAGAACCTTTTTGGAATCGTATTTTGGGTTAAATAAGAAAAGAAAAAAAAATCACCTTAAAACTTTTGCATCAATAACAATGGCCGCCAGGTAAACAATTGATTTTAATTTTCACAGAATAACTATTTAAATGCATTTCTGGAAACTGAAATACTTTGCATTATTATCTAGCTACCACAAAGTGTTTTTTTTTTTTAGTAAAAAAATGCATAATTTTGTCCAAATTTTCTGTTTATTTACCGATTGTTTTTGTATGTTGGTAAGGATATTTCTTTTTTGGTAATTTTTGGATAGGGCCTGACACGCTTATTACGAATATTTTTTAGAAAAAAATTTTATATTCGCCTTAATTACTATAAAAGAAAAATTTTTGCATTTCGGGCGGCGGAAAATTATGAATTTAAATTTTCAATTGCGTTAACCAAAACTCACTTCGCGAATCGATGCGGCGGCAATCAGCTGCCATTAGGTACGTCACTGTTATGTTGGTATCCCTGATACATTGCGTAGATACGACTATGGCTAACTTCGTGGAAGACAAATGGATTTGTATCACAAACCATGTTACACAAACCTAGCGTAGCCGGTAAACTAGTTGAAAACTGGGATGTTTTTCTTGCCTTGACGCGAGCAGGCGTTATTAAGGGGCACTTTCCTTTGTATCACAAACCATGTTACACAAACCTAGGTATCCCACGAAGATAGCAACGGTCGTATTTAGCTCTTGTTAATGCATCAGTTATACCAACATAACAGTGCGTTCCTAATGTCGCCACATCGATTCGCGGAGTGAATTTTGGTTTTACGCAATTGAAAATCAAAATGCATAATTTTCCGCCGCCCGAAATGCAAAAAGTTTTCTTTTATTGTAATTAAGGCGAATATAAAGTTTTTTTCTAAAAATTATTCGTAATAAGCGTGTCAGGCCCTATTCAAAATTTACCTCTTTTTTTTATAACGGATGTGTCTTTAGAATTTTTTACAAAATAATCAATTTTTCATTGGGGTGAATAAATTGTTTAAATGTAATATTATTTATTGTTTTGTTTTGTAAATCGTACTACAAAAACAAAATACTTTGTCGTGTGCTTTAGGGTTGTTCAAATTTATTTTTAGAATCAGAAAGAAATTCCCTAGAAACTAAATTATTTTTCTGCATATCTGTTTTGATAATAATCTCCGAAATGTGAATCAATTGTCGAATTCATTTGTACAAGTGTATCATTTAATTTGGACAAATTCATTCATTTTGGTGAATTCATTCTGTCATTCATTTGTTCAAGTGAAATCATTCAGTTAAATTCATTCAAACAGAACGTCTGAATGATTCTCTCGAAACTAAATTGTTTTACTGCATGAATCATTGTCAAATTCATTAGTTGAAATGAATCAATTAATTTGGACAAATTCATTCGTATGGGGGAATTCATTCTGTCATTCGTTCATATGGGTGAATTCATTCTGTCATTCATTCATATGGGTGAATTCATTCTGTCATTCATTCACAGGGGTCAATTAATTCTGTCAATCATTCACATAGGTGAATTCATTCTGTCATTCATTCTTACTAGTGAAATAATTCAGTTGAATTCATTCAAACGAGTGAATCGATTCTGTCATTCATTCATTCAGAAAGTCTGAATGATTTCCTAAAAACCAAATAATTTTTCTGGGTGTATTTTGATAATGGTTTCCAAAAGAAAACAGATTAAAGTATTGCATTAATTAATTTATGTGTCAACGCATTGGGCGAAGAAAATTCTACCATCTCTTATGCAACACCCATGCTGCAAAAATTACATAATTTTTTTTTTATTTCATGACAAAAAATTGTACAATACTTAGAATTGTGGGGATATTTTTGAATTTATGAGTTTAAAGGTATTGGGAATAGAAATAAAACAAATCATCGTCACAAAAGAGTCCATTTCAAAAGATTTATTGAAATGGTACATAAGCCTCTATGTTTCTAACCACCTCAATTGTAACTGTACATGATGTATTTTAGTGCTAACAAACATTCTAAAATAAGTGTTTTCTACATGATGTGCCTCTATCGATTTATCATAATCATTATGCAATAATACAATGGTAAAGCTGATAATCTTATTACAAAAATCCAAAGAAAAACTCCAACTTCATGAATTTTATCAACTTAGGAAATTTATCGTACAATATTATTGAGACATTACAAAGCTTTGTTTGACAATTTGCCGCTTTGAAAATTTTGTTTTGAGGTTAATACGTAATTTGAAATATAGTTGAACTCTGATATTTTACATTTAATTTAATCAAAGTCCGCAAATTAATACCAAAATTCAAAAATATCATTTCTAAAGTAATTTAACTTTGTCTCAGAGTGGAAGATACTTTAAGTATCAATCTGGTGAGTTACCACCATTCAGAATCAAAATATTGCTTGAAATATCTTCTACGACCAGATCTGAATAGCCAGGTACATTCCAACATTACACTTCCCCTTCTCCTAAAACCTCTTCTCAAATGCAAATGCCATAATTCCCAATATTCCCTAGTTCCGGAGAGTGGGGCTCTTGTGCAATGTAACCTTTTTAATTTTATCTTTTGGGGTATAACTCCATTGACAAAATACATATATAATTCTGTTGCTTTTGAGTCACAAAAAGGCAAAATCTTTTTATAAAAACCAAATGTATTGTTTAATGATTGTACCTATAGAATAAACTGGATTATGTAAATAAAGGTAACACCAAACATTAATTAATGATCTGCTGTAAAATAATTAAAAATATAAAAAACATTCTGACATTGGTGTTTCTATTTGATGTTTATTTATTTCACACTGTCATTGGTTGCTACAGGTAAAAAAATCTACAGCAAGTATATAATATATATGGGCAGATTCGTTTATACATTAGAATCAATTCTGTCAAATTCATTTATACAAGTTAATAAATGGATTTGACACATTGTCTCTTTTCTCAGAGGAAGGCATGCCCAAAGGAACAAAATTTATATTTTATTTATCTTTCAAACCTCTACCAAATTACACTGAACTGGGAAGCAGTTCAAAACATGTACGTATCTTAACAAACGGACTGCAATCTTTAGAGCACAGGCGTCAGGTAGGTATGCTGTCCTTGTTCTATCGGTATTACAATGGAAGATGCTCTGAGGAACTAGCGTCAATGATCCTTTCGGCACCGGTGCGTAGTCGGGATACACGCCAAACATTTGTACACGGTTGACATTTGTCACATGAGAACGGGTCGCTTCTACGATTCGTTCTTAAGTTCAACAGCTCGGCTGTGGAACGAACTGCCGGCCTCTGTGTTTCTTCCCTCCTACAACATGGGACTCTTCAAGACCCATGTTCACTTCTTCCTCTCCACAAAAAGACCCTCCACACAGCATCCCCAAAGATGACATAGGCCCTGAGGGAAATTATTTTGTTCAGGGCCTCCTGTGTGGAGTTAATATGAAAAAAATATTTTAAAAAAAAGTGGATGGGGGATCTAAGGGAAGATCTCACGTCTCTCACATACATAGACTGTAACATAGGGCACCGGTCGGTCCTGGAGTGCGAGTTCGCTGTCGGGTATCCAAGAGCTAGAGAAATCAGGGTCCAAGGAAGTGCAGAGTCAAACAAGGTCTGGGGTAGAAGCAGGCAGAAAGCAGTCGGGCCGGGCATGGAATTGTGAAGAGAGCAGTTGGTGATGGTTGTGGAGAGTGGATCTGAAGTCCGAGACTGAGAGTAATGTTGAGACTAACTTGCAAAGGTGCCTGTATTTATGACAGATCCCCCACTCCTTGTCCCAGTGGAGTGGCGGGTATCGGTGCAACTTTTTTTCGTGGTGTGCGAATGTTTATTAAAATAATGAAACAAAGATCTAAAAATATGAGTGGATCCCCGGCCAAACTTTCAGGGGAGTATTAAATATCTCTTTAAAAAATAATATTAATTACTTATGCTAAAGAGAGTACGGCTTTTCGATATAAAATGTTTGTTTTGTAATACCTTCAGCTGAACTCTCGTAATCTAATTTAAAACATTTTATTTTTAAAGCGGAGACGGTTTACACGTAGTTCCCGTGAGCACTTAGGCCATAGGCCCACTGTGCTATCTCCCATTTTACCTCAATCCTTTAATAACAACCCAGTCCCTTTAATAAAGTTCACCAGGGTTGTTATTGGGTATGTGGCTATGTCTTCTGGTTCTAGCGGATGTCTCCACAGATATCTTAGCCTAGTTCCCACCAGGGCAGGACATTGGCACCATAGGTGAATTGGAGTCTCTTCATCCTCTTCACATTTCCTGCATCTATTGGTGTTTTCCACTCCCAATATCTGCATGTGTCTCCTGAGATGGCAGTGTCCTGTTAGTATTCCTACCAGTTCCCTCAGCGAGTTTCTGTCCATATCGAGTAGTTTCTTAGTTTGTCTAGGGTCTGGTCCTTTTATGAGTACTTTGGATTGTCTCATTCCAGGTGCCCTCTCCCATTCTTTGCGGTGCTGGGATTTGACCCACCTATCAATTTGTAATTTTAATTTAAAACATAAAAAATACAGTAATATTCATCATTTTCATGTCCATCGGTTTCACCATTGAGTAGCGCCGCTCTCATTGACCCGCCGGGCGGGCAGGCGCCCACTTGTGGCGAGGGGCGGGGTGCGGGCAGTCAAAGCACTGATATTGAGGTCTAACGTCAATTTAAACCTCCCCCCGTACCTGTAATTGCATAATGTGAGCTGGAGGGAGTGGCACCATTCTAAGTGGAGTACGAGCACAGGGAAAAATGGAAAACGAAGACGGTAGTAGCAATAACCTCCTCGTCTTCGATTTCCTCGACATACCGTCCGGTACTGGGGATGTGTACTACACAAACTTGTATGGGGTAGTGCTTAACCCTTCTCTACCGTTTTCCAGCGATATCCTCCTGTTGGTGGGTTAGGGGCCGTTCATGTATTACGTAAGCAGATTTATTACAATTATTTACCCCCTCTTCCCCCTTGTCACCAAAAGTAAGCAAAGCTCTTACCCCCCCTCCCATGCTTACGTAAAAATTGGTACCTATATGCATTTTTCTGTTAATGTATTCTGTTTTTTAAGCGAGTACCTAAACGTATTAATTATTTGTGGGAATCCCCGAATATGTATTCGGTTTTCAAACATAGACAATGTGTGGGTTGCCTATGTGTAAAAAAAAAATTACTGCTGAGCAGTGCTGACGTAATCACTATCTCGACCCCCCACCCCCCATGTCATCAAAAATAAGCAAAGCAAAGACCCCCCTGCCCCCCTATAGTGCTTACATAATACTTGAACGGCCCCTTACTCCTCAGCTCTCTCTCGTCCTAATGTATATATAATAATAATATCTTTATTTAATAAATTTGCAACTATAAACATGCAAATAGATAGGATAGATAACAACTAGATAAATTTGAGGATTCTCATAACCTGCCTTACTAGGCTAGTAAGGCTAGCCTGTGTTGAGGCAGTTATTTTAATAAATTACCAAAAATTTGGTGTGGTAAATCACCTAACGCTTTGTATTACAACAAATGTTTTAAATACATTGATAGTTGTTCAATCATGCTGTACACAACTGATGCTCCGTTCCGTCAAGACAAATACAAAATTTGTAATATTCTTCTCCAGGACCCCTCTGTGAATGAACTTGTTTGTGTGTTTCAAGATCCAAAAGCAAAGCGAGAAAAAATCATTTGGCAACCAAACAATTATTTGCACTTTTGTAAGGCGGCAATGAGAAACCAAATTTGGAAAATTGAAGGTACACTCTTTTTGTAGAGGGGGTGAAAAAGAACAATTCAGTTTATCGAGGCTACCCACGAAATATGCCGTCCAGCAACACGCTTCAAGAACATACTTGCAAGTGCAGGCTTGGCTTGATCACGATAAAGATCCAACTGAAAGGAAGCTGTTGGGTTACTAACTCAGTACCAATTTTGAAGGAGGGTTTGGTCTTAGTTTTGCTGAACTTTATGTCAATAGCACCTGCATAAAGTCGGATTTGAAATGCTCCCTACTCTGCATTCACTGCAACGGCAACTCATGCGATAATGCAGTAGAAGCCTTCGTTGATGATTATGACTAGAAATTTGGGGATCCAGTCACTACGTGATGAGGTTATATTGAAACCTGCCTAAATAGTTGAATATTGTGTTTTCAGAGTTAATTTAATTGAACATAGGATGGACCGGACCTTCAAAACTGAACTGTTTTACTGCACCCTATATTTTAAATCAATTTCTTTGTAAGGGGGTTGTGATTTGAAATTTTCACAGCCAAAAGTATTATAGTTTATTTTTGGGGTATTATGCCATGTTGCATTACCTCCTTCATTAACCAACATTTCAGACAGCTTTGCAGTGTCCATCATCAGGGCAGATATGTAAGGGTTCTAAGTTCTAACAATGAGAACTAAGTCCTCCCCAACTTCAATTACTTGTCTTCTGTGTGGAAGAATGTTTTATCAAAACAACGAAACTATATTTCCCTTAGAGCGGGAAATACATCCTTACACTTATCTCACTTCAGATGCGGAAGTTTTTGTTTTTTTTTTTGTAATAATTTGTGCAAAAATGAAAACATTTTTTTTTGTAACGTAATAAAATATGTACATTTTTTACAGATAAAACATCACTAAGTGGCCCAACACTGACTTTTGTTGGAACGCGGTGAGAACCATATAAAAAAATTTCATTCAAATATATTTATTATATTTTAAGATATAGCTGTTTAAAACAAAATCCATTTTTTCAAAAGGGACCCTTGTTTTCGCCCGCATGTGTTATATATATTGTATTTTTATATATAAATATTGCATTTCGTGTTTAAGATATATATTTTTTATTTAAAAAAAATTATTCAAATATTTGTGTTATTTTTACTACACCAATAAATTCAGGACGTAATTGAATGTAGTTGCGGTGGTCAGTTTCAATCAAAATAACTTTGGATGGCAAAAGCAAAATGATTAAAAATAGCATTTATTAGAAAAAAAATTGCTGATATACAATGATATAAATAATGTCATTTCACCCATACAAAACACAATATGTACAATAATTCATACATTCACTTTATCTCCTCTACTTTATATTTACTATCTATAGGTGTTCCTTCCATTTCCTGAGATAATTTAATATTGACGGAACTTTTCCTTTTCAAGCCTTGGCTGCAGAAGCTATAATGTGATAAATATTTTTTTTGGGATTTTTCGTTGTCGATTCCCACCGTAGCGGGGGCCCATAGACAGTAAGAGGAAATTAATCCAGCTATTGCCAACCTTTAAATTAAAACGTAAATTATAAAATTTGAAACTACACCCGATGCTGACATGGACGCATCGTTGCCAAACTTTATTCCGTCTCGTATAATAGGTTACTATTAGGGTCAGAACCTTATTTAATTTAATAATTTTATATAAAAAACAATGTTCATAAAATAATATAAAACGTAAAAATATTCCCAACACAAAATATTGACAGTGCCCTGGGAAATTCCACCAGGTTAATTTGTCAAGAGATTATTATAAATTTTTATCTCTGACTAGCGTTCGAGTTCGGTGGATTGTTCCAAATTACGGACAATATTCTTGTATGTACACATTTATACGTTATTCAACATTCAGCAATAAAAGAGTCTCTAACAGGGAAAACGCACTTTTGCTAGCACAGTCAGTCAGTTGTTGTTGGGAGAATGGCACAGCGAAGTGATCATCTCATCGTACTCCTGTAAGGAGGCCTCGAACAGCTCCAGCTGCTGCGTGATGTCCTCCACAGAGCTGGCAGGCTCCGGGGGACTGGCGGAGAAGGTCTGCAGAGGGGGCGCGTTGTAGCACTGGCGGTAGAAGCCGGCCAGCTTGGCCGTGGGGCACTTGTCTGCGATGGCGAAGGGGAAGTGCAGCTCCTCCATCAAGTGGTCGTCCTCATCCCAGGGAAGGGCGGCGGGGGCAGGGGGCTCGCAGGGTGCGTCGGGCGGAGGCAACGCGGGGGGTTCGGGGCTGGGCTCGGACGCCGGACGCTGCAGTAGCCAGCTGAATGGGGGCTCCTCCGGTAGCAGGAAGTCCTCCTCTGTGTAGCGCCGCGCGCGCGACTCGTCCACAAAGGCTCCCGCGCGCATGGGCCGGTCCAGGTCGACGGCGCGCCGTGGCGGCTCTCTGAAGTGGTGGGAGTCCAGCATGAGCGAGGCGGAAGGCGCCTGCGCGGGCGAAATGGTCATCTGCGTGCGGTAGGCTACGTTGGCAGTCAGACTGCCGGCGGGCGTGCGCATCTGCCCCACGCGCAGGGTCTTGAAGCCGTCGCCCAGTCCCGCGGTGCGCGGCTCGCCGCTGTACAGGCGGTAGTAGATGACATAGGAGCGTGGGCACTGGTTGCGCGACAGGCGGTAGGCGGGCGTGGCGCGCGTCACGGACACGAGCGCCTTGAGCAGCTGCCCCATGCGGTTGTACACGGCGCAGGTGACGCGCGCCTCGGGCTCGGGCTGGTCGGGCGCGGCGCTCAGGCTCCACGCTTCCAGAGCGAGCGGCTCTCCGTCCGCAGTGCGCAGGGAGATGTCCACGCACAGCGGCAGGCGCGCGCGACCTGTCTCGGGGCAGAAGCAGCAGCGCTTGGCCTCGGCTTGCACGTCCTGTAGGTCGGGGATGGCCAGACTGAACCAGTCTGTGCCCGACGTCTTGGGCTTGCACGCCGTGCTCAGCTTGTCGCCCAGGCGCGACTGCACGATCACCTGTGTGAACTTCAAGGCCAGGAACTTAGTGTACTTGTCCAGGTCCTTCTTGTCCTGCGGACTCAACTTGATGGATGTCATTTCTGTTTCTTTTTGTTTATTCACGCGGATATCGGATGAATTTGTATCTGACATACGTCATTTCTGGACGTTGAAATCGACGCATACATGCGAAATGTCAAAAACTTGCCTAGATCGAAGATAATAGATGTTGTTTAGTTTTTCTTTGGTTTGAGAATTGCCATAATGCTGAGAGAAATTAAAAAATACAAAGGAAAATTATTTTTTCTACTCATGGATCAAAGATGAAAATAATATATTATTTTGTTTTCGGTACACATGATTCAAAGCATAGCCTACCTAAGGTAGGCGACACATTACGCTATACACATCATGGTTTGTCCTATTTCAGCGTATCGCTCGCCATACATTACCAACGGGAATGAATGGCGAGTGACATACTGAATTAGGCTAAGCCAAGCAAATATAGTGTGGTCTGTCACAGGCAATGATATAATACAATATTCTGTTCTTCGAAAATATTACATACCAAGTTATTTGTATTTTTTAATGTATCATCTTTTTCACATTTAGCGTGGCTTCTATAATATCTAATTATTTGTTTATTTTTATTTACAACCTTGCTCTTGCTATAAATTATTTATGAAACGGCATAATATTTAGCATTGAACTAGAAAACAGAAATTTGCTAGCTGTAATTACAATGAACATTTTCAATAATTTTTATGAATTCGGAAACAAATTAAGTTTTTTTTTCAATATTTAATTTTAAGACAAGCTACAATATCGACAAAGATGCAATGAACCTGGACAGAGCGGGACTGGTTCCCGAAAAGCGACTTTAGTCATACGGCCGCGTCCTGGGCTCATGATTCGTTTTGAGACTCAGACTAGGAGAAGTATGTCCGAGACAGCCATCAAAACAAAGTTCAATGTGTTTTTATTAAGAAAATTTTTGAGAATTTGGCTTACGATTCGCGGAAAACAAATTTTAATTTGTTTCTACCAACCGGAATAAGGTTGACAACAGGCTGACGGACGGTACCTACCTACCGACGTCTTTCCCCTTTTCCAAAAATATTATCAATTATCATTCATCCTGGCAACCCCATTCAAGTACGAATATGGTGGATCAGCTGTTTTTAGATTTCCTTTATGAGTTTGTATTTTAAAAATAAAAGCGGATCGTTGGTGAATTAGCCATGTGCGCGGTACGATGGGCTCCATCGCTTCAGTGCTCCAGTGGCATTGCGACTCCTGTTCCCAGATAAACCCCACGGAGTCCACCAAATGTATAAAATGCGGAGTCAGGCGAGTTCTCGCCGCGAGTCATGACAACAACCAAACGTCACGCGAAGAGACCGAGGAATATTCCTTATCAGGTCCGAGAGACGTGCGTCTTCGTCAAACCTCTGCTGACTTCTCGAAGCTCCCCCAGCTTTCTCTTCAGAGCGGGAAAAATAGGTACACTTTACAGTGCAATTATCTTTGACAGCTGCCCATTCTTGCTAGACCTATTGATTTTTCTTTCATTTGTCTATTAGGGTTATAGGCATGTCAATATATTCGTGTTCGTTCGCATCAGAATCGAGTGTTTAAGTGAACAAGACGTCGCCTCCATGTTAGAATAAACAACTCGCTTCCGACACTGTTTTAAACCGAACTGTCAAAAGATGTTTATTTATTTATCGATGCTCCCTTCGACAGCAGCTGCTAAGTAGTTTTCGCATAGTTTTTACTTATCAATCCACATCAAAATTAACAACACATATTTGTCCACAGCAGCAATTCAAAGTAAGGTGTATTATCTGTTCTTCAATTAATTAAAACAAGTGGTGGTATTGACCACTTTACTTTCACTCATTCAATCCTTGTTTGATTTAATTACTTGTGAATGTCCAGTGTAACCTGAACTATTGTAAATCAATTAGATTTCCTCCGTTTATGACTGGTTAACACAATGAATGCAGTTTATCCTCGGCACGCTCAGGACAAGTTTAGTGGAAAGCACTGTTATCCCGTGATTCTCTTAGTGGGGTGAAATGCAGATTACGCCAAACTCTGGGAATTGAATAAAAATGCACTTTCTAGATGAGAAAAGTGTGTAGAAACTCATTAAAAAAGAATTAAGGCTCGGAAGAATAAATTGAGGGAGATACAGCCGATCAAAGTTTAATAAAATTGCACTTCGCGATCTGAGGGTAAAATTCAGAGTCACTCGAATAACCGAAATTGAACTTGATTTAGACTAATTTAGGGCTGGGGAATCCGAATCTGAAAGAATTAGGTGGGGGTCGGCACTATTAACTGAGTTATAGGGTTTGAAATTTCGTACGCGATACATAGAAACCATGTTTTATTTATCAACAATCAACTATGACTTAAGAAAATCAAATTAATAACTATTTTCATACTTTTGAAATTTCAGTAGTGCCAACCAAAAAAAGAAAAGTGTTGCCATATAATAATAATATTTTTTTACAAAATAGGTTAGGTTTTTAGTTTGGGTTAGAGTAGGCAGAAGAACATGGGAAAAAGGTATTAGAATTAAATAACAAACCAGTCTATACAAACCTAGCGTAGCCCACAAACTACTTGAAAACTGGGATAAAACTCTAAAGGGGACGCGAGTGGGCGTTATTAAAGGGTCATTTTTTTGTTATAGAAAATCACAGTTAGGTTAGGTTATATATATACAAAAATTAAGTATTTACAAGATTTTAAATACTAATCTACCAATCTGGCAAATGATATTTAATTTTCAGAATTTTCCATGCATTGATATTATTATATGGCAACACTTTTTATTTTTTGGTTGGCACTACTGAAATTTCAAAAGTATTAAATTAAAATAGTTTTTAATTTGATTTTCTTAACAGTGACAAAATATGGCGGCGGACTCTCCGAATATGGTCATAATAACAGATCGCGAAGTGCAATTTTATTAAACTTTGATCGGCTGTATCTCCCTCAATTTATTCTTCCGCGCCTTAATTCTTTTTTTAATGAGTTTCTACACACTTTTCTCATCTAGAAAGTGCATTTTTATTCAATTCCCAGAGTTTGGCGTAATCTGCATTCCTCCCTCTTAGTGCTCATATTTCCATCCTGATTTTGTGATAAATCTGACTGGAGTTACAACCCAGTAATATTGGTTAGTACTGTCGACCAAGTAACGATTGTCAATATGACTATAATATTGTGAAAAATCACCTTAACCCTTTAAATGCCGGAAGGTATTTTGCTTGGATGTACCGACAGGCCGCAAATTTTTTAGCAAAAAAAAAAATTATAAAATAATCTCTTTCTGAAATATATTAAAAATATAAATTGAAGACTTACCAAATATGTACACTGTATGTCGTTTGTGTCGCCATTCACCAAGAAAAACACCACAAAATTTTCACAAAATGTCCAGGGTTGTCACAAATTTTTAATTTTAGTTGAATAAAAAAATATTTTAAATAAACAGAAAATTAATTATTATTTTAATCAAAGTTATATACTTCACATCACATCACGAAAAAATTAATAGGCTTCTGCCATGTGGTACTCCTCAAAACAAGGTTCAATGCAGAGAGCTACTTTGCAATAAAATTCATAAGCTTACTGGTCATGAAAGAAATCTGCTTCTCTGTTTCCAACATTTTCTATGTTAGCTCCTGATCTCGAACTGATGAACGAATTTATTTTGGGAACAAAATCAACAGTTTCCCATTCAAAAACTGGTAGATATTCGTCAATGATGGAAGGGACATCTTGTTCTTCCTCACTAATTTCGAAATCAAGATCACTGTCATCCGATTCAGCAGTACGGCCAGCTTCATCCATGAAATCTTCAAGCAGTTGGTCATCACCAGGCATGCTTTGTCCATCTTCCATCGTTGACCGTAAAAAAATCACACACTTTGCAATGGGTGTAAAAAAATGCTTGTCACTCAAACAGAGTACACTTTGTAAAATACTTCTCGCAAAAAACGTATAAAATCTCCAAAATCGTAAAAAAAACAGAGACCACACTTTGTACACTAAAAACATATACTTCCTTGCACAGGTAAAAATAATTATTATAGCACAAAAACGAAATAATCAACAATAAAAATCAATATTCCAACAGAGAAATATACACCAAGCAATCACGAAACACGGTCGCCCCGTGTGCAGGGAGTCCCTCTAAGTAGCAACCCTGCATTAGTGTCACATATTGAACGTCAAAAGAAGCTTCATTCAGATCACTCTAAAGTCGATATAATCTGTGAACTGTTATATTATAATTATTTCTTCACCATCCCAATAGATGTCACAGTGGGTTCCATATTTTAGATTTTTCAAATTACTTGAGTTTGACAAGCAAAATTGTCATAAAGAACAGCGTGTTAACGCGCTCATTTTGTATGGCCGGCCTTGTGAGCACGGCTACCTAGAGCGCGTAAACGCGCTTAAGGCACACAACTGGTTAAGGGTGCTGTTAATACCTTATTCTAATTTTAAGTTTATTTTTTTTTTCCATTCTGGATTTCACCCTTCAAGGGTGTTCTTGGCCATCATTTAAAGTTATGGAGAAATGTAAGGTGAATTTAAATATTAATTTTATTTAAATAGGCAAAAATCAAAATTATAATGAGTTCCCACTTCTAGACCACAGAATGTACAGTCTGGGGAATCAAGGACGTGAATTTTAAAAAGGTGGGAAGGAACTGAACAATGTCCGATCCTCATTCGAATGAGTGAAGAAATTTCTTTTTTGGAAAAATGGGGGAATTTTTGAAACCACGATTTTGATAGAATAGTTCTTTGTATTGAGGCACAGTAGGCGCCCTTGGCTTAGTTACAATTTTTCCAGAGCTTTGAATGGAGGCTATTATCACTCAATTAGGTTGTTTTAAAATAATTTGTTTTTGATTTACTTTGGATTTTGACATTGGATTCGTCTCCTTACAAATAACTTGTTTGTTTAGTGCAAATGTTAAACTGGTAATTGACGACAGCTGCCCGCAAGCCCCAAGCCTTCGGGCAAGACCCCTTTCAAATCTTTGCCAAATTTTGAAACTGATGATACATAATTTTTTTTTTTTTTTTTAGTTTATTTAGGAAACATACAGTTATACAAAAAATAATTGAATATAAAATATAGAACATGATTTAAACCACTTAAGTTCCATTTATAACATTTATAAAAGCTATAAATTAATAAAAAGTAATATAGTACATAGTGTGTATGAAAAATGATTAAAAAGAGAATACTAAACAATACAGAAGTAATATTTTTAACTTAGGTACATAATAGTACCTTTAAGTTTTGATAAATGTAATATAATAAAATCTGAGATGGATGTATTGTGAACATCGTAATTTTATATAATATGTAAAGTACCTTTAAATTTTGATAAATATAATAGTATATAAGTTTAGAGAAAAATTATAAAGAAACAGTAAAAGGTGATTAGGAAAGTAGTAATGATAATAAAATAGTAAGAAGTATGGAGAAATTTTAAAAAGAATATGTCAAGAGATTTTTTTTAGATCTGCCTCGGAAGAAATCCGCATAACGGGGGAACCATCATTTTTTCTTAAAAATATGTTGCCGTTTTTTGTCCATAAATATTGGAAGTGGTTTTGAGTCTTTTGATCCCTTGCTTTCTTCAGTAAAAGTTTATTAGAAGGTGTGAGGTGGTCATTGAGGAATATGCGGCTTGCTACTCCTGGAAGGCCGATGTCTGCTGTGGTCAGGGTCCGGTGGCGACGGGCAGCTGTCAATAAAGCATCCTTGCAATCCCGCCGAAGAAGACGTACGATAATATTGGAAGTAGTTGTGGATGTTGGTACAACTTTTGGAGTTGTAGTTGGCCATGGTCGCACTCTTTGGATAAAATCAATGTCATTTTTTTGTATTTGGAATCCAACCTTCTGGGATATATTTTCCACGATATTAAGAAGGTTTTCACTTTTAGAAGTTGGCACTCCGTGAATCTCAATATTACTCAGTCTATCAAATTGTTCTCGTTGATTATTTTTGGTATTTACTTCCTTAATAATCTCCTTTAAATTAATAATTTCACATTCGAGAGGGTCAATTTTAGCGATTTTACTGGTTAAAGTTAGTACTTTGCCGTTTAATGTTTCAACTTCCGTAGATAAGAATTCTACTGATTTTATAATGGGTTCTAATTGTTCCGTAAATTCCTTTAATTTTGTGTCAAGTCTACACATAATGTTTTTTTCTAACTCCTTAAATTTTTCAACGATGGTTTTTGTAAGTTGGTTTACGATTTCATTTAATTGTAAAGGTTCTTCAGCGCCTTTGTTTGCCCTCGTATTCTTCATTTTGGAATGTCGAGTTTATATTAAATTTATTATAATGATATGAAAATATTATTGTTATACCTCCAAGAATTATTGAAAGATGGAGCTAAATAATATTATTATTATTAGCTTTGTGTTTGCGCCAAGAGGTGTCACTGTAGAACTGTTTTTAAAAGAGTTGTTAAATTTTATTAATTTAGAATTTAAATAAATTGTTCGTTTTAATTGTAGTAATTCAGCAACTTTTTGTTATTTAATTGGAGTTTTTATTTTATTTTTTCTTGATTACAGTTCACATTCAGTTCATTTGGTGTTTTGTTTTTTGTTTTTTTTTTTATGTTATGATCACTTAACCTCACAAAATTTCGCAATGTTACGGCGTGATTTAATAATTGTTAAGGTTTATTATTAATTTATTATGGTTTAGTTTAAGTTTAAATTGTTTTAATTACAGTTAACTTTCGTTGCTGTTGTTATTAATGGATTGACAACTAACATAACCTCGAAAAATATAACAGAGTGTGGCGATTAGCACAAAATTATGTTTATTTTAGTTTTATCACTTTTGTTCACTGTATTGGGATAATGTATATTGTTGAATTTAATATTTTAATTCGAGTTTCACAAATAACACACTTTACATATAGTTTACTAGATTTTTGTAGGAGCGAAATTTGTGCTTGTTTACTGTTTTAGTATTGTAGTATATTGTGTTAATTATTATATATAATTATGTGTATGTGTGCGTTGCAGATGTGGATTTGGGTCGGAGCCTCTGCTGTCTCGCCAGTGGGTGTGCGGGGGCTGCGGGCTGGCGGGGCGCTCGGCGGGGTGGCGCTGCGTGGCCTGCGACCGCCTGGCACCCCACGCGCGTGTCTTTCGCATGACGCCCGCCGGCGGGGACCCCGCCACCCAGACTGCGGGGGCACCAGGCGCCGCGCGCTGCAACACGGTGACGGTGCTGAGTCGCGGGGAGCGCAGTCTGCAGGAGCCCCCGGCCCCGCGCTCCCGCTCCCACGGATCCCGTGCCACCCCACACAGGTACTATCATTTCTCCATATTATGCTCCTGCTGTGTTACATAGAGCTATTAGCGATACGCCTGTAGCTATAATTTTTGAAAATTTTATTACCTACTTGCTTGATTTATTTCCTGCTTTTTGATACATTGTGAATTGTCACACTTTTTGATACATTATAAATTTAGTTTTATTTTTTTGTTATGGTGTATTTTATTTAGCTATAAAATTTAACACTTTATATCTAGTATATTATACCTATTATAAAACTACTAAAATAATATTCTATTACCTACGTACTAATATTTGGACTTCATAACATTGAGACATAACACATGAAAAGCTGCAAGACTTTTAGCTTCCTTAACGTTTACAGGGAGTTCATCGAACATTTTAAAACCTTTATAATAAATATTGTTTTGTGTTGCCAATAAATTTGTGTTATGAAGCCTAAAATCGTTTCAGCTTCTCGTAGGATAGCCATGGACTGTACTATTAATACTAACCCTTTTAAAATATAATCTGGCAATATTTTATTTTTAATGATAAACTAATGTTAAAGAGACAAGTTTTTTATACATAGCACAAAGAATAACATATTATTTTTAAGCAATACAGTAGAACCTCGTTAATTCGAAATCCAGCGGACATCAAAAATCAAATTTCGAATTAACGAATTCCCACGTAATTCGAAATTTTATGAAAAAAAAAAAAAAAAATACGCCGAAAATCGATTTTCTCGGCCGCCTCTACAAATCCGGGTGGTATTTTAGTTGTAAATTCGTATTAATACCAATTATTTCTTTATTTTCGCGGTCGATTACCGTAGCGTGAAACACCTATATAAATTGAAAAAAATCTTCTGAGAAAAAATATATGCCGCCAACGGGAATTGAACTTGCGGCCTTCTGATTGCCGGTCAAGTGCTCTACCAATTGCGCTACGTTGGCTTATTTAAAACCTGTCAAATTATTCAATATATACTGGTATTTTTCATTCAACAATTATTGCTTACTAGCTGTACACCGTTATTGGTGACAGAAAGAGATACAAATAGAAAAGAGTGTTATGATTTGTACTTTGGGTACCTGTTACCTGGTTATATTTTAAGTTTTTAAGTACATTATTGACTGTTATGTTGATTGAAGAGTGGGTGGCCGAGTTTGACTTTGTTGGTTTAAAAAACCAAACGCGCCAGGGTCCCTTCCAGTGGATAGATTGGAAATGAACCCCCCAAACCGACCAGCCAACGGTAGAGCCTAATCCTCCATACAGGGCGGGGGAAATATATCCCATCTATGCAATGTTTTGAAAGGAAGTTGCAAGGTTATTAAATGAAAGTATTTTAGTTAAACTTTGGACTGACCGTAACAAGGTATATTTAGATAAATTTCACATAGGTATAAAAGAAAGGTGAAAACTTACCCCCAACCACCAGAACGCAGAATCTAGCTACCCTGTCTAAAATAATATGACGTTTATAGTTTTGAGGAACGAACGCAGTATGCCGCGAGTGGCGGACCTGTTGTCCAGCCAAACAGGTAGAAGACGACAGTAGCATCAGGAACAAGCTGCATCAGAATGTGGCTGGCCGACGGCCCAGTGTGAACCAGCCAAGTAGGTAGAAGACGACAGCAGCATCAGGAACAAGCTGCATCAGCGTGTGGCTGGCCGACGGGCCAGTGTGAACCAGCCATGTGCCGGATTCACGGGTAACTCGTAAGTTGCCCTTCCAAGATGCAAGGAAGAACTTAAAAATGCTCCGAATCAATTACGGTCCAGTGTCAGAAATAACGCCCGATCACTCGGATATTCTCGGATTACATCCCCGGCCGCGCATGTCAAAAAAACATTTCATTATCCACTCTACGCGTGGCGAACTGCGAACGTGGCAAAAATAAGAATGACCCCCGACCTGACCCGCACACTCGCCTTTTGTTTTTCGGACGGGAAGTAAAGCCCTCTTGAATTTCGTCACTTCCCGCTATTGCCAGTGTGAAAACAACAGACAAAACGAATCGAAACGATTTCACAGATTTGAAAAGTTCTTACTTATTGCAAGTAAGAAAAATAAACCTATGTTATTTACATAACAAGAGGGAGACAAAATACTGTAGGAGGGGTGGGTAAGGGTTGGGAAAACAGTTTTAGCGGAGGTTAACTGAACAAATTACATATGTGGCTATCAGTTAAATTTGTTTGATTATTAATTATTTTGGAGATATTATTGACAGCTCTCTTAATTTCTAAGGCTAATTATTTAACCTAATTCCGATTACATTTTTACGCATTATATAGTTCCAGAGGATATATCGAAAGTGTGATTAGTTTCTATTAACCTCTCAGAAAAAGACTTTTATTTACTTTGTGTTCCTTTGCGAACTGTCAAAACGCGAACATTTTTGTGTTATTCACGAGTTTTGTTAAAAGCTTCATAACTCACGTTTTGGGAAACGTAGCCTCATTCTAAAAAATGTTTTGGAAAGATTATGAAATTCACTATCGTATTGTTTTGTTTTACGTAAATATTTGCGTTTCTAAATATACATTTTCTGAAAACGTCAAAAATATGTAAAAATCGCTGACCATTTTTTCAAAGCTGTGAAAAATGTACTTTTTTCTGAGTATCATAAAGAAATAACACTTTATACACGGTGTCCGGAAACTCGTAGTACAAGCGGGAAACTGGAGAATCTACACCACATGGGGAACCCAAAAAAACATAAAGTTTTTTGATTTGAGCATTTTCAAAAAAAAAAAAAAAAACCAAAAAAAAATATTTTTCGGCTATTTTAGGGTTAAAGTTTTTTCTGGTGTTTAGGGTTGAATAACATATGTTTTAAACTCTGCAGAGCAGAAATATTTTATGATTACACCGGGTTAAATGAAGGGTGATTTCAAAATAATGCTTCAAATCCGAGTTTCTTCATTTGTTTTACTTTCAAATAGTTTTAATTAGTTGGGTACTTTGATCTTCAGTAATAATTTATAAGAATTTGATTAAAAAAAAAAAAAAAAAAAAAAAAAAAATCAACTTCAAACTCGATTTACTCGATAACGAAAGCTCAAATAAAAAAAAAATATACTACAAAATCGACTCCAAATGTGATGTAGATTCACCAGTTTCCCGCTTGTACTACGAGTTTCCGGACACCCTGTATATTGAAGAAATATAATTAAAAACTATTAGTCACCTCAAAATATTAACCGTCCAAACTAAAATATTTTTAATAAATTATTTAGAAACGCAATAAATTATGAACGAACAAGATGACAGATTCAATCGACTTAGATAATGCACCTCTATATTCCATAGATATTCTTGAATACAGACGCGTAGCGTTATTCATTATCGATACTCAATACGAATATACACATTACTCAAGAACAACAATACGAATATACACATTACTAACGTGTTTGAATCAGCTCCTGCTAAAATATTAAAAAAATAACGAATTTAAATAGATCCTGATCATAAGTAATACGTTACTCTAGTGCTAATTTAGTAACAGTGCAGTGAAAGTAGTGCATCACTCCACATACGTGTTGTGTCAACTCAAAACCTAAGTTTATTAAAAATAATCCGCCATTACCGCTATTAGGTACCTAATTCCACCGAGCGCGACTTACTACTCTAGTGTGACTGTGTGCGTGTCCGTACTAGCCGCTCAGCGCAAGTACTCACTCCTTCCCGCCGATACAAGTCAGGGCAGCTAAACCTATCTCGCCAGCTACTTTATCATGGACTCCTGCGATACATATGCATTCATCACATTAGCAAACAATATTATACGTGATTTAAATACGACCATCATGGATCCCACTAATAAATTTACTAAAGAACAAATGGGTAAATTAACGCCTCAACTCTCAGTGCTACTAGGCAATATTAGTTTGGTTTCCACAAAAGTTGGTTTTCTTGAAGGTGAATTGAATGCCTACAGGAACATTTCACCTAATCATTCCAAAAAATTATCAACTACCAACATCGAAACGGAACAACTGACAGGAATTTGCGAAACTTTGAATGAAATGGACGAGAGAAAATCGCGATCTAAAAATGTAATAATGTTCAATGTTCCTGAAAGCTCGGGTAATTCTCAAACTGCAACAATGAGTGAAGATCTGAATAATGTCAAGAATATTCTTAACAATGTTGATAATGTAGATACCTCGCTAATTAAAGTGTATCGATTGGGTAAGAAGGACACTAATAAAACACGCCCCATCAAGGTCGAACTGTCCGATAAATATCAAGCCAGAACTGTTCTACAGAAAAAAGGAATACCGTATGGAAATGTAATTATCAAGACCAAGAACGACTTAACAATGCTTCAACGGCAAGAAGTACAAAACTTGTGGAAGGAGCTGGAAGATCGAAAAAGCAAGGGAGAAAATAATTTAATTATCAAATATATCAACAATAGACCCAAAATTATAATAAATATACCAAAAAACTTATAACCGCGCCACGTTACATCTTCTACCAGAACGTCAGGGGACTTCGGACTAAACTCAGTGACTTTAGAACTAATGCACCCACCATCACACAGGACATCATCATACTCTCTGAGACCTGGCTGGAACCATCGATATACTCAGCGGAGCTCGGTCTACCTAACCACAGTATCTACCGAGTTGACCGAAATCGGAACACCAGCTCCAAATCAAGAGGAGGAGGCGTCCTGATAGCAGTAAATAAAAAAATTTCATCGAAATTATTAAAAAACAAAAACAATGATGTTGAGCAAATTTTTGTAATGTTAAACGATAAATCCAAAAAAACTATCATCGGATGTGTATATATTCCACCAAATTCTAATATAATAATGTATAAAAATCACTGTGAAGATGTCGAGCTACTCAAATCTAACCACCCTAATCACAATATTATAATTTGCGGTGATTATAACCTACCTAATTGTAAATTTAATGATTTGGATTACTTACCATTAACGGCGTGCGAGAGAGAAATCTTAGACATGTCGAACTATTTAGGTCTATTTCAATGTAACAATGTGCTGAATTGTAGTAATCGGACACTTAATTTAATTTTTTCTACTGATGAGGGTATAAAAGTCTATGAGTCAGCCGAATCCTTTGACCCAATTGATAGTCACCACCCTCCACTTACAATACTAGTACCTATTACAATAGAGTGTGACCCTCTAATTAAAAATTGTAGTCGTAATTTCATTAATGCTAATTACCAGGACATTAATCATGCACTTAACAAAGTAAATTGGTCTGTTCTCAAGGAAGGTGATCTCAACTATAGCGTAGAACTATTTTACTCTCAACTGAATAGTATCATTTCCGACACAATTCCTCTAATTCATCATAAAGTACGAAAGTATCCGATATGGTTCAGCAAAGAATTAATTCAGTTAATTGTTATTAAAAAAGAAACACATAAAAAATATAAAGAACACAGAACAATTCCCAACTATACGGCATTCAACAATATTAGAAGAGATTGCAAAAAAATGACAAAAAGATGTTATAAAAATTACATTAATTCGGTTGAGAACACGATACTTCATGATGTAAAATACTTTTGGAAATACACAAAATCAATGAAAAACAATGATGCTGGTATTTCTGGTAATATACGTTACAGACAAAATAGCTCCAGTAAAATTTATGAAATTGTTAACATGTTTGCTGATTACTTTAAGGACGTGTATGAACCTGATATTCCAGATGACTTAATTCCTTACTTCAATTCGGATATAAATTTACACTTATCGCAAATACACATTGATATTGAAGACATTATAGTCTGTATTAAATCACTTGAACCCAAAACGAGCTCGGGACCTGATAAGATTCCTTCCATCTTACTTAAGAATTGTGTCCAAAGTTTATCTGTTCCGCTTAATATACTGTTCAACAAGTCACTCTCCACAGGACACTTTCCACAAATATGGAAACTTAGCTACCTAACTCCTGTATTTAAAAGTGGTGATAAATCCTTTGTTGAAAATTATCGGCCTATCTGTATTCAATCGTCTATACCTAAACTTTTTGAGAAATTGATTCTTAAGAAAATCAGCTTCTTTGTAAACTCTTGTATCGCAACTTGTCAACACGGCTTTATCTCCGGCAGATCAACTTTGACTAACCTAACATTATATGAAAATTTTATTTCCAATGCACTTGCCAACAAACAACAAGTTGATTCTATATATACGGACTTCAGTAAGGCGTTTGATAAGGTCTGTCATAAAATCCTCATTAATAAACTTTTGAAACTCGGCATTAATGGAAACCTTTTATCTTGGTTTAAGAGTTACCTACTTAGGCGTCAGTTAACTGTCTGTATTAATGATCACTTATCCTACATGTTCGAAGCTACCAGTGGCGTACCCCAGGGTTCGCATCTTGGTCCTTTACTTTTTAATTTATTCATTAACGACGTAACAAACATATTCACCCGTGTTCTCATTCTAATGTTCGCTGATGATATGAAGATATATAGAATTATTTACAATATCGAGGACTGTCTAACACTTCAATCTAATATTAATAGCTTTTACGATTGGTGTCTTAAAAACAAATTAACTCTTAATGTAAAAAAATGTCAACTTATGAGATTCCACAGAAAAAAAAACCCATTTTTGTTCACCTACTTTCTCAATAATCACACCTTATTATCTGTGGATGAAATAAGAGACCTTGGTATAACATTTGACACTAAATTAACATTCATTAAACACATTAATAATATAACCAGTAAAGCAATGCAAATGTTAGGATTTGTCTTACGGATTTCAAAGGATTTAAAAAATTTAAAAACTGTCAAATTACTTTACACTTCACTTGTTAGAAGCCAACTAGAATTTAACACCACCATTTGGAGTCCTTACTACAGTGTACATGAGAATTCCCTTGAGCGAGTCCAACATAAATTTTTACGTTATATTAATTTTAAATTGGGAATATTCGTCGAAAACATTAATTACCCCTCTCTGTTACAATTATTGGGACTCGATACATTAAAAGAAAGAAGAATTTGTTTTGACCTATTTTATCTATTTAAAATCGTTACCAACCTGTTGAACTCCCCTGAACTTCTTTCGTTAATATGTTTCCATGTACCTAGTCGATCAGTTCGTTTCAAATTACCCTATCATTGCAACAATACAGGATCTAACGCTGAACTCAATTCCATAATAAATCGCCTACATGTACTTGGTAATAAATATGTTTTGGATGAATCTATAAACATTACTAGCTTAACCTCATACAAACACTATTTAATTAAAACTGTATGTCAGCGCTTCTCAGATTGATTATAATCAAATATAGTTTTAAAGTATTAATTTATCCGGGATTTATTGTATATGAATTGTTTATATATTTATATATATATATAAATATATAAACAATTGTTGTATTGTATTTATAATAACTATTTCTATTGTTCTCTTTTATGTATTTTATATTTATATTTTTTTTTATCTATGTATATTCTGTATTAATATGTATAACAAATGTTATTTTTTTGTAAAAGCCGCTATAATCGGCGTTAATAAATAATAAATAAATAAATAAATAATAAATAAATAAATAGATACTCTGTTTTTTAAATCATGGCAATCCGTATACTAGTGATGGAAATAAATCGATTTTTGTAAAATCTCGCGCGTTTACGTGAAAAGACGTACTAATGTCTTGACTGCTATTATCATATTTACGTCTTTTGACGTTCTAATGTTCCGAGTGGTTAAATGATTCGCGACTTTAGAAAAACCATTATTATTTAAACATCTAAGATGTTCTTTTATTCTTATGTTGATGATCCAAGCTGTTTTTCCTATTTAAAAAGCAGAACAATCATTACAATTAAGTTTATATATGCCCGAGTAGTTCAGCTTGTCAAAACTATCTTTCCTACTAATTAAGTATTTACCTGTAAAATGTGAAGAAGACTCCAATTCACCTTTAGTGCCGATGTCCCTCTCTGTTGGGAACAAGGCTACAGATACCTGGGAAGACACATTGTTGAACCAGAAGACACAGCCACATATCCAATGACAACCCTGGTGAACTAATAAAAGGAACCAGGTGACTGTTAAAGGAATGAGGTAAAATGGGAGATAGCATAGTGGGCCTATGACCTAAGTGCTTATGGGAACCTTAACTCATAGTGTACTTTTTTGGTCGATGTTCATCTTAAGCTATAACTTGTAACAGTTTTGAACGATCATAGGTTGTTTCTCTTGTGTATCCTTAAAAGATTTGCCAAAAAGTAATTCTACTACTTTGTTTAATTCAAATAACGCTTCTTCAAAGATGTTTTGATCGTATTGAACATTGTCTGATATTAATACTCGCCGTCGCCGAATCAAAATGTCATCCATATTTTCATTAAATTTATTCCATAGAATTACAGAGTCGGTCACTTGACAAAACGCTACGATTAAGGCAAACAAATACAGCAATGACCTAGCTGAACTGCAAATAGCAGCTTCTGATAATGTTTTGTCCCAATCAGAGTCATCTTTCAAGAGACCCATTGCTTTGCATGCTGCTTGATAGGTATTATAAGAAACTCCTTGTATAGTTTTAATGTGTGGAAAAGATTTTGGGCCTTTTACAACATGAAGTAAAAAGAGAATTAGTTTTTTAGCTCCAGGAAAGCTGTCAACTGGAGTACCTTGCTTTCTCTGTTGGAATATTTTAGTCTGATTCCACATATAATAGCTTGGAACCTTATCATTTGTCTGTGTTTTTGCGAAATCGTCTTGACCACAGAACTTACAAAATGCTGTTAGTGTTGTATCCTGCGGATTAGTAACAACGTCATTAATGTTCTCTTCAGTTCAGTCAGTTCTCGTCAGTTCTCTTCTAAGGCTCGTAACGGGAGCCCGTGTCGCGGTACTGTCTTTTGCACACGCACGACACCGTAACACTCTCATGACGATAGACGAATTACTAACCACGCTGAAAAATGAAGTTCAAAAAATACAAACAGTAAAAGACTCGAAAACAAAAAACAACATCGAAAAAATTATTATTGTGACCTTGGATAACCCACGGATTAATCATTTCAATTAGACACAAAGAAACACTCTATAGATAATATACAAAACAACCGGAAAATATAACATTACAAAAAATTTCAAAGCTTATAAAAAAAAACTTGCATATTTAATAAAAAACACAAAGTATGACTACTATAAACAAAAACTAGAATTATCTGAAAATGATAGTAAAAGGACCTGGTCCATCATAAATGAAATTATTGATAAAAAGCCTTTCAAAAATAAAACAATCAACAACATAAACCACAATGATTCTAAAATTTGCTGTAAATATAAAACATTAGAAGCCGGAAATATATTTAACCATTTTTTTGCTAATCTAGGGAAAAACCTCGCTAACAAAATACAACAAGGTCTTAGCAACAATGACCCAAACACTACAGTAAATAATGAGCAAAAATTTGAACTTTTTCAACCAACAAAACCAGAAGAAATCGAACAAATCATTACAGGTATGAAAGGAGGTTCTGCCCCTGGTTTTGACGGAATCACAGTACAAACATTGAAATGTGTAAAATCTCAAGTATCAAAACCATTAACTCATATAATCAATACAAGTTTTCATAGTGGAGTATTTTCATCCACGTACAAACAATCTGTAATTATATCAATATTTAAAACCGGCAATCCGGAAGAACCAACCAATTACCGTCCTATTTCTTTACTGTCAAATATTGCAAAAATAGTTGAAAAAATTGCTAAAAAAGAATAACTCAGTTTATTAAGATCAATAACGTGATTCACGAAAACCAGTTTGGATTTATGGAAAACAAAAGCACAAAAGACGCCATTGCTAAATTATCTCATACTATACAAAACCCTCTAGATAAGTCATTAAAATGTGTTGGTATATTTGTTGATCTTCAAAAAGCTTTCGACAGCATATCTCATGTCAAATTAATACAAAAATTAAAAGTTGTGGGATTTAATGATAGAGCACTAAATTGGCTAAAAAGTTACCGCGCCCTTGAGGTGATTTTTCACAAAAACGGCGCTATACAAATTATCCAATTATTATTATTATTATTATTCACAAAAGAATACAAGTTGCAAAAATAAATCACACATCAAGTCTTCCATTCACAAGTGATTTTGGGATACCGCAAGGTACTGTATTGGGTCCATTACTTTTTATCATGTATGTAAACGGTATTTTTAAACAAAACCTCAGTGGAAATGTTAATTCTTATGCGGACGACACGATAATCATAGTTAAATGTAATGACTGGAAAATTGTAAAGAAAAATGCAAACAATGACATCCAAATCCTAAAAAACTGGTTCGATACAAACCTACTTACAATCAATGCCAAAAAAACTGTTTATATTCCTTTCTCAATAAATAAATTCAGAACTCACCCTAACATTGACATAATTATACAAAACAACAAATGTAACAAAGTTGTCTGTAATAACTCATGTACCATATTAAACCATACAACTGAAATAAAGTACCTCGGTGTAATTGTAGATCAACATATGAAATGGAACAGACACATATGTGAACTTGTTAAGCGCATAAGGAAATGTATCTATATATTTATTAGATTAAGAAATATTCTCAAGTTAAATAATCTAAAAAAAGTCTATTATGCACTAGTCCAGAGGTCGGCAAAGTGCGGCTCCGGAGCCGCATGCGGCTCTTTAGCCTCTTAAGTGCGGCTCCCGCGCAAATGTTCACGGAAAGGCGCGCAAGACGCGCCGATGGTATCGGCGGGTGACGACTGTAAGGTGCGCGGTGCGAGGAAGACTCTTCTCGCATTTCAATAAGTCTGGTTGGCGTTGGATAGCAGTCACCTCGCCAGTCGCGTTTGTCGCGCACGTGTTACAAGGGTTTTTTTTCCATCCAGCTGCACAATCTACAGGTATTTACATCATAAATTTAATATTTATTTAATATATGATAATCATTTATATTATAATGTTATTTATTTAGTGTTGGTGTCGGAAAAAAATAATATTATAATATGATAGTTATTTAGTATTGGTGACGGAAAAAAAAAAATTCTGGGATTTTTTTATAGGTCCCCTATTTCACATGGCTACCAAAAAGAAGCAAAGAAAAACGGAAGATGAAAACCGTGAATTTAGAGTTGAGTGGACCGAGACTTTCGCGTTTATTCAAAACTTAGATGGCCTTCCGACATGTCTTATTTGTAAAGAAAAATTGGCACATAACAATAAGTGAAATTTGGAGAGACATTTAAAAATAAACACACTTCATTTAGCAATTTATCCTGTCGGTAATGCAAGGGAGAAAGCAGTTGAGGAACTCCAGAAGACTCAAGAGACATTAACTTCTGTATTCAACAACTGGATGCAATCTTTCAGTAATGTTAATATGGCAAGTTTTGTTGTTAGTCGAGAGATTGCTAAGAGAGGGAAACCGTACACAGACGGCGAATACATTAAAAGTTGTTTTGTAAAGGCATCCGAAGAACTATTTCGGGATTTTAAGAACAAGGCAGAAATTTAAAAAAAAAATTAAAGAGTTACCGTTGTCTGCCAAAACAATGAAAGATAGAACACTTCAAATGTCTTCGAATATAACCATCCAGCAAATCGAAGATCTAAAATTGGTTTAGGCTTTATCAATAGTAGTTGACGAGTCTTGTGACATAAATGATACAGCGCAAGTTTCGCTTTTTGTAAGATTTATTTCTCATACAGGTCCTAAAGAAGAACTTTTAGGATTATTGCCACTCAAAGGTCAGACGCGTAGAGAGGATATCACAAACACTGTAATTGGATGTATGGATAAACATCAAATTTCTCTCGAAAAAATTGTGTCAATTTCAAGAGACGGGGCCAAAAGTACAACCGGCCACAGAAAGGGGTTTGTTGCTCTTTTGAAAGAAAAAAATAATCACGAGATACTTGCTTACCATTGCATCATTCATCAAGAAGCGCTTTGTGCGCAGACATTTCCAAAAGAAATTTGTAAAGTAATGGAATTGGTGATTACGATTGCTAACTCCATTTTAGCTAAAGCTCTTAATCATAGCCAATTCAAAGAATTTTTAGTTGAAATGGAGAGTGAGTACGGTGATCTTCTGATTCATAACAAGGTACGTTGGTTATCAAGAGGGAACGTTTTAAAGCGTTTCGAATTGCTGTTTCCAGAAATCAAAGCATTTATCCTTGAGAATATGTTATGGCTTCGTATTAAGAACAACTAAAAACTTTAACTCCATACAAGCCATTAAACTGTTATACATATCTCTAGTTAGAAGCACAATTGAATACAACTCAGTAGTTTGGTCTCCCTCTTACAAAATTCACATTAATAACATTGAGCGAATACAAAAAAAATTTCTGCGTTTTATAAATTTTAAATTAAATATCCCACTAGAAGACTTACAATATCATTTCTTATTAAACACTCTAAAAATACACACATTGGAAGACAGGCGTAAAATAAACGATTTAACTTTTTTATTCAAGATTCTAAACTCTAAATTCGACTGTTGCGAACTTCTGCAACTCATAAACTTACGAATACCTACAATAACAACACGACAAAATACACTATTCCACTGCAACACACATAAGCGAAATTACATTGCGAACTCCCCAATACAACGGTTTCACACTATGGGAAACCAATACTTAGGTGATGTCGATATATTTAACATTAACTTTGCGAATTTTGTGGATTATGTAAAAGACCTATTTCAATACTATTCCTAAATGGAAGTTATATTTTTGTAAACCAGTCAAATCGCTGTATTTTTTAATTTATGTTCTTGATATTTTTAATTTTGTTTCTCGCATATACTTATGTAATTTTATTTTTATTATTTCTTTCTTTTCTTTCTTATGTTTCAAAACTGTCATTAAATTTGTACCACCCACATGTAAAAGCCCTCTGGGCGTTAAATAAATAAATAAATAAAAATAAATAAAGAAGGGTGTTAACTATCCAGAACTAACAGATTATAAGTAGATTCAAAACTTTTATTTCATGTTAGACGTTACGTCTCATCTAAATAAACTTAATCATAAACTACAAGGAATAGGTAATACATCATAATTACGTAATAGTGTAATACTTAATATTAAAATACTTAACTGATTATTATAATGCTTTTATAATTGTCTCTTTTTTTTTAAATCGTTGTAATGTACATATTTGGCTCTTTGGCAAATAAGTTTGCCGACCTCTGCACTAGTCCAATCATTAATTCAGTATGGAATCATTGGATGGGGAGGTGCATATGAAAAAATTGTAAGTCCTGTAAAGGTGGTACAAAAACTAATTATTAAAGTAATTTTGAAAAAACAACCAAAATTTCCTTCAGCAACATTGTTCAATATTTTTAAAGTACCAAAAATTGAAGACCTTTATAAAAAAGATTCAATATTACAATTTTTCAAAGAAAATTTAATAAAAAAATTTAAACTTAACTCATCATTAAGGCATAAGCATAACATCCAAATTCCTCTATTTTCAACACAACAAATGCACAATAATTATTTTTACAAAGGCATAAAATATTTCAATAGTCTTCCCGAAGAAATAAAAAAAAATAACAAATTTGGTATCATTTAAAAAGAAGATCAAATTATATTTAAAAAAAAATTAACAACCATAACATCACCAATCACTTCATTTCATGCCATATTATAAATTTTTAACATTACAACATCCTAGTATTTAAGATTATATTTACTGTACACTATTTTATAGTATCATTTTACACTAAAATGTAGTAAAATTATGAAAAAACTCCTACACCAAGCTCAAGATCTAGCTCTCTTAATTGACGTAGAATCCTTGTAAAAGTATTTCACTATTTTGTTTATGCCATATATTATGTTTATTACCGTAACAATGTTAGGCTGGGTTTACACTTGTAAGTAAAATTTACGACTTTCGTAAATTTTTGATAAGTTACTCACAGGAGCGATTACATATGCATCCAACTTATCGTAAATAATGCTCACGGAAGTTGTTTGGAAGTTTAACTTACGAACGTCTCACAGAGACCGCTACACCAGTAATTCTCAGTGTTGCCAACTCGAATTTTAAAGTAGAGCTAGGCGAAACCCAAAAAAGAGCCAAAAAGGAGCTAAAATTTTGAAAGTGACATAAAGCATGGGGGGGGGGGGTTGTTAGAGAATTTCAGAGAAGAAAAAAAATTCGGGGGCGGACTGCAGAATTTTTGACAAAAAAAAACTTACCTTTTGTCCTTCTTGTTGGCTGCTTTTGAACAACTCATAACAAACACTCAACAATACACTTGTTTGTTTTTATAATTTTCAAAACACAATTATTTCTGATAATATCGAAGTCTTCAGGATATTTTTATTGTTTTTTTTTATAATTTTTTTTTTTGTTAGGCAGCGACTAGTCCTCTAAAAATCTAAGCAGTCATCCGGTTCCAGTTCCTGTACCATCGCACTGCTAGGACCGGTTTCATCAGGATTTTTTTCATATACAGCTATTGTTCCAATTTTTTTTTGAACTTCTGGGGGAAATTCATAATCCTCGCAACATTTGTTGTGTCGCCTGAGCCCCGATCGAATTGTTAAAATCGAATTAACCATGTCATTGCCAAGTCTATTTCTAGTTTTATTTTTGACTATATTTAACTGGCTAAAAACTCGTTCCACTTCTCCGTTTGACCACGGCAGAGCAGGTACCGAAACTGCGAAAGAGCTGATTTCGTGGAAAGGATTTTCATCAGCGGCATCACGATACTTTAGAACCTCAGCCCAAAACTTGACTGTGCTTGATGTGCTTCTCCAGGGTATTAGAGAGATCTTGAACCATTGGACTTCGGCTTTTGCAATGATGTCTGCAGAAATGCCCATTCCGTTCATCAGAGGTGCGATGCTTTCTTTCAGCTGTTTTAAAGTGTTCGAAACTGACAACTGATCTATTTTCCGTAAAACTTCATAATTTTCCGGTAGTCTTTGCTTAAGTTGCTTAATCAGTGAAACAACGAACTGAGTGCACCTGCTTCTGAATTCTCTCTCGTTTTCTTCAGAGAACCTTCCTGTTTCTTTTATTCCTCTCACTTTATTTTCTACCAAGTAACCTAAGTAGGGGTGAGGATCCAAATATTCGTGAAAGTTTTCCGTTTCAAAGATATTGATCTTACGTGTAGGGATCAATATTCTTTTTCCCGCCGCGCAGAAAAGTAAAGATCGATAGGTTTACAGCGCAGTTCACTGTAAGAGTTGCGCGGCGGCCTGAAGTGTCGCGGGAATCGGTCTATTTTTAGTAACTGTTTACTTGTGCAGGAGTTCAGGGAATCTCTTTTTTTGGGAAGTCCTCGTTATTTTGGAATATTATTGCAAATATAATTTTTTTTTAATATTATTTTACGTGAATAAGAGCTGAAAAATCTGAAAAACGAGCTAAGAAGCTAAATGACTTTTTTTGGAGCTGACGACGTCGATTTAGAGCCAGATCTAGCTCTAAAGGAGCTGAATTGGCAACACTGGTAATTCTATTTTTGGAAGATGGCTTCCTGACAACAACGCGTTGCCGCCGACATTGACAGCTGTCGGTTAGTAATATTTGATAAGGGATTTGTTTATTTACGGTTAGATCATGGATCCCCAAATATTACCCATTTCCGCACATAACGGATTGCCGCTGCGATAATATGCACAATTTTGTCAAACAAAAACGTAAGGGCCCGCAGAGTGTTGGATTAGGAGTTGGCTTCAAAGAAAAAGTACTGATGGGGATTTCGTTCGTTTAACGGCAGAATTAAGATTTGAGGATCAACGAAAATTCTTTAATTTTATCCAAATTAGAGCAACTGACTTCTAATACATATTGGAAATGGTTGGACCGCTAATTAAAAAGAATGATACTCGTTTTCGGAATGCTATTTCACCAGCTGAAAAATTAATGAGATTCCTGAGGCGTATGTGTGAACACCATGTACGATCGTGTGAGAAATGCGGAGATCCGCAAAGAGTACAAGGCTGATGTAAGCGTAATGAGTAAGATCAAGAAAGGGACGCTTAGATGGTTTGGGCATGTAAAACGAATGAGCAAAGTAAGGAGAATATACGATGCAAATGTGAATGGTAGCAGAAGTCGGGGACGCCCGAGGAAGACATGGCACGACCAAGTGAATCAGATACTTGAGTCGGGCCATGTCAAGAGTCAGAATAATAAAAGAGTACCTATGTATGAGACGATGTATGAATGTGAATGAGGCAAGAAGTGTGTGCCAAGACCGAGTTGTTTGGCGGTCCGTCCTCTCAGCCTACCCCTGCGGAGAAACGGCGTGATGGATAGTTAGTTAGAAAAAATAATGGTGACTCTTCGATTTTTGGCGTCAGGTAATGTTTCCTATGTATTCTTGTATTGCATTTTTATATGCATTCATTGGAGATATTAATTTGTTGTGAAGTTTGATAGCTGATCCATCAGTTTGTGAAGTCGAATACTAGAATCATTATCACACATTTACACAGGCATTTTTTAAACATGACATTGTGTTAATGATAAATAATGTTATGTTAGTCTCCATAGATTATTGCAGTATATTATTTCATAAAGCTGTTCATGGCGACAAATAAACAAGTCCCGATGAGCAACGGCAGAAAGACTTGTCAGCGTTGCAGATTTCTGTTTTACCATCCCGACAGTGACGTCAAAACTTACGGTAAGCATCTCAACTTATCAATCTGTTTTGATAAGCTGTGAGAGAGCCGTAAATTCCCGCGTGAGCGATTAGACCTGTCAAAAACTTACGTAAAAAAAACTTCCGTAACTTGGTATAAATTACGGTAAGTGACTTATGGTGTCGTTTACATTGGTAAATTTGTCATAAGTCGCTTACGTGAGCAACTTACAGGAAAAAACTTACAAGTGTAAAGGCAGCCTTATAATTTAAATAATAAAAAAAAATGTTGTTTTCAGTGAAATAAAACCTCTGTCCATTGTGTTTCATCCTTGAAAACCAAATAATATTGTCAATAAACAAGCCAACATGGAGAGCTCCGATATACTTGTTATCGCGACAAAGATAAGTACTCGCCGCTGCGGCTTTTGTGCGTGCGGAAAATAGTTTTGTCGCAAGTGATTTTTAAAATTGCAATATCTTCTAAGATATTGATATAAATTATCAAATAACACATTATATATGTAAAAGATAAAAATGATTACTGTGGAGATAGACATATACCACCGTGGATTTTTGTGTAGGCCTTTTTAAGATATGCAATTTTGTAGTACATTATTTTAATGCATATCATAAGATCTTGACAGCGTTAGCAATGTATAATTTTTTATTAAACCCTGATTTGTTTACAAAATATATGTAATGATACTGCTACCCGGCTCAGAACAGATATTGTCTAGTGAGTCGGGTAGCTCACATGATTTGTGAATAACCATTGATGTTAATAAAAGACCGGGTTACCGGCAATACAAAAAAAAAAAAACAATTTAAGCGTCCGATAGTATGTTTTTTCAACTTGATTACAAAACATTGACTTTTCTCTACTTTTTATAAATATAATAGGCATGTATTATATATAAAAACCTTCTGGAAACTAATTGAACAGTTGTTTTAAATTTAAAATAAATTAATCATTTCTCCTCTCCGAATAAGAATCCAATCGAGCTTTAAATTGGTTTATATTAGTAGAATTGACTAATAGAATTTTTGATGATGGATTTGTCAAACAGTCAGTTTGCTGTTAATTATAATTTAGTGGTTCTTTCCCCAGATGGACATGTGGAGCGTGCACCCTGGAGAATGTGGGTCGCCGCAGCTGTGAGGCATGCCTGTCTCCCGTGCGGGGCCCCTCCAGCTCAGGAGGCACAGGGGGCCCGGGCTGGAGCGTGAGCACGCTGGCACGGGGGGCGCGCGCGGGCCGCGGTGGTGGTGCCTTCATCACCGTATCGGACTGGCCCGCCCCGCGCCCCGCCTATGTGCGCTCCCTGTCGGAGCAGCTCGTGCCCGCTAGCAAGGTAACATCATTTTGGGTTCTTGTCTCACAGTGAAATTAGCTTAGTCACCGACACTGGCTTATTGTTGAGTTACGTGCCTTCTTTTGTGGTTAATGAAGTGAGTAATTGGATTGGATTGCAGGTGATCTCGAGTCGCCGAAGCGTTCACGAGTGCTTCGACCTGTCCCCCTCCCCGACTTCCTCGTCCTCCCTGCGCAAGAGCAGCACAGGCGGCAGCTATGCCAACCTGCCTGTGACAGGTCGTGCTCGTGCCACAGTTCCCGCCACGTGCAGCGGCGAGGACTGGGACGGCGAGTGCGCCGGCGTGATCTACGCGCTACCCAACAAGGGCCGCTACAAGGATCTGAACCTGCAGCTGCAGGTGGGCGAGGGGGCAGCCTACTCCTACATTGCCGGGCCTGAGATGAGAACTACACACATTACGCAGCAGGACACAGAGTGAGTCACTACATTACAATACATTTATACAAGTTTCATTTTGTGGCGGTTTTTGATAACAGAACTTTTTGATGTCCATTGTAAATTGTGTAATTGTGTCGATAGATATCTAACATTGTTAAGTCAATAAATGACAAACTGAGATGAACGGCATAATATGTTATTTGGAAATCTGGAAGTGTTTATTTTAGTGCTGTGTCAAAATATAACTAGGCGTTGAAAATAATAGCTATATTCCTTCAATGCCTAAACTAGTTATAATTTATAATACCTTCACGCGAATATTATTCAACCCAGTCAACGATTCAACTGGCTATGTACCTATTTTTATTGTATTGGCGCCTAATGAATAAAAATGGTTAACAGGCTTACACTTTGAACGATATTATGCTAAATTTGAATTGTCTTTTTATTATGTACCTTCCTACTAGACCTTTCTAGCCGATATGAGGCGCTAAGTGTCGAGCAAATCTATCGGTGGCAAGCAAAATTTAGCGATAGCCTGAATTCATCAATTCTAATATTTTCAACGCTGAATAACGGCAATGTACCTATTGTTTTAGCATTATTGGGCCAAATAAATAAAAGAGTGTTACAGTTTACACTTTCTAAACGATCTTATATGTAATTTGGAATGGTCTTTTGGTTATGTACCTTCCTTCTAGACGTCTTTTTTGATTTTTCTCTCCGACACGTCCGAAACTTACCGCTATACACCAATTACAACTTTAATGGTAAGCAAAGAATAGCCCTTGGCTGATTTAGCGTAATTATTTTTCAACGCCTAATGTTTTCAACAGGCGGTTTTCAACAGTTTCAATGTTGCAACTGCAAAGACTGACGTCCAAAGAATCCTGTTTTTCAGTCCTGATCGTCGGTTGAGTCCTTGTGAATAGTTTCCTTTTCCCACGAATGTAGATTTACCACAAAGGACACGAGAGATAAGAAGTATCCAGTCATGGCCGCCATTAGGCTTCTATAAAATCCATGCAAAAGTCATTAGCCTTGAATAATACTCTGAAGAAGCCGGATTCTTTGGTCGTCAGTCCTTACAGTTGAAGGCTCCGGTGCAAAGTTCGGCCTTCAACCATCTGAAAACATTGGCCCTTCACAACATTCTGTCTTTATAGACCTATTGAAGTTTTGCTAAAGTTTCCATCTCAAAACAAAAGTTGACAGCATACTGTTGTCACTCATTTCCAGAACGCACTAGAAAAAATCGGTTCACATAAAACACTAAGAACAATACGAACCACCACGTAACTCACACTGAACGCGCATCGGATGTTGTCCTGATTCCCCCCAAACAGGAAGCCTCCAATTTTACCAGATGAAATGCTATTATTGTTTAACACGTCATATGTAGATATAATGTCTATGTGTAGATGTCTATGTCTATGTCAAGCTCACGCATTCGTGGTAGCCTGGGTGTCACTGACATAAACAGTAAGCTAGAGGAACGACAGTTAAGATGGTATGGGCACATAAGACGGAGACCACCAGACCACACAGTGAAGCAGGCAATGTCTATAGAGCTTCAAAGACAGTCATCCAGAGGTAGACCAAAGAACCCCTGGATGACCCAATGCTCCAAAATCCTACAAAGAAACGGCCTAGATGAAAGCGACACTCAGAACCGAAGAAGCTATAACCTGAGAACGAGAAGAGCCGACCCCAACAGCCTACCTAGGCAATGAGTTGGGATAGTGCTAGGAAGAAGAAGAAGAATGTCTATGTGTAGATATATAATCCACCATAACAGTAATATGTATTCCAGTTGGGCTGGCGGGCGTATGTGGTGCTGCTTGTCGTGTTCGTACGCCTACAACCGCGGCTGGCTGCAGCGCTGTGAAGTGTGCGGGGCCCGGCGGCGCGCCCCCTCCCTCACGCGGCCTGCCCTCACCACTGTGGCACCTCCGCCCCCGCCCCCTCCCACCGAGGGTGAGAGCTGGTCCTGCCGACGCTGCACCCTGCAGAACGCGGGGGCGGAGGCGGCTTGCGGGGCATGCGGGGGCAGTCGCCTCAGGTCTCTGCTAGGCGCCCCCGAGCCCACCCTGCCGCGAGGGGAGTTCTGGGCATGCGCCTCTTGCACACTGAGGAACCCTCTAGCTGCGCAGGCCTGCCTGGCCTGCAAGGCACCCCCTGGTCAGTGGAAACTTCCTTCATCTATTATTATTATTACTACTACAATCTTTAGCCTTCTTCCCATAGACATTCAAAACCATAGACCTGTCCATGAGGGAAAGGGGATCAAACCAAGGGGAGGTGGCGTGACTGTCTCCCCTGTCTGTTAAGTGATTTGTCGATACATGAATTTGACAGTGTGTAGTCAACTTGCATTGTTCTATCAGTATCTAGTCTGCGAAAATAAAATCTGCTTACAAATAAGTAGTCCTTTTTACCTTGTGGCATAAGATACTCAACCACAATTGAATACTTACAAAAGATGAGATCATTCTCAAATAATATCTCTAAAGCTGCCGAGTGTGGGCCGCCATTGACAAGCCATGAGGTGACAACATCGGGATTGCAAAGTATGTAAGAAAAAGGGGTAAAACGATTCCAAAATTATGTTTATTCCTACAACTTTTAGAAACATGAGCACTGTATCAAACATTACTATAATATCTCAGGGGTGTGCGTTATCCGAAGGATTGAACGCAACGGTGGAATTTTTAATTACATTGAAAGTTGACAATAAGGTGGTGACATTTAAATTAACTGACCTGATTAATCGCGTAAGGGCGCCAAACAATGCAATTAGCGTTGTTAAATTTATAAATTAGAGCGATGGATGACCAAGGTAGAATAACTATCTACGGCGTCATTGTTGCTCGTAAAAATTTGTCGACCCGCGTGCTGGCTCGAGTCTTCCCATCTCCACAACGTCCCAAATCCGCAGCCTGTAGAATACTGACAATGGCCGCGTTGTCCTTCCGCAAGCCCGTCTCCAGTTTTCTCGAAGTTGCAATACGGCATGACAGCCGTAAATCAGTGCCAGGAACTGACCGGTGTTATTGCTCTGTAGCGGGGCTAGATTGAACTGCTACAACCATTAATTGCTGGCTGCGTTAAAACCTTAACTGCAAATCACGATTTGGATAAACAAATATTTTGGATTGTTTCTATTGGTGTTTTGTTACTCCTAATAGTTGCATTTGTATCTCGAGTGTCCTGTTAATAGTCCCACTACTTCTTTGGCGAGTTAGGATTTCCTGCCTTGCCTGTTTAAAACATTGGATTGTCTCACTACATGAAAGCAGGATGATTTATTTACCCTGGTGTATGTGTGTTGCAGAGGTCCCCGTAGCAGCGCGCCCCCCACGCAGCCCCTCGCCTCCGCCCCGCCACAGGAGAGAACACCGCAGGTTGCCATTTTCATTCATATTATTAATTTTTTAAAAGAAAAACAAACATTCCCGTGTTACATCTGAAACTGCGTACGAATTATTCAGCTTCAGATGAACTTATTAAGGGGACTGTAAATATAAAAAATCAACGACAATGATGTTTGATGGTATTTGGGTGAATGTAGGATACAAATCACTTACCATGAGAACATCTGCTAGAGGAATTCATGCATGCAAAAAAATGAATACACTTTTATCAGTAACTGTTGTTGCAGATGGGTTTTCGAAGTTTGTATCGACCAAAGTCAAATTTCTAAAATGATCCCGGTCTCCCTGACGAATGGTAAAACTAGGCATATAAATTCCATATTTATTTTTTACTATACAGGATTGTTTAAAATTATGAGACTTAATTTTGGTACTCTATATTTTAAATTGCGAATTAGTGACAAATGCGAAGTAAATTACATTTTAGAATAGTAACGATATTACTGTTTTAAAATAATGCTGTTTTTGTGCAAATTTATTCAAATTAAGCACCATGTACAGAGTTTGTCACGGAAACCGTATGTTTTTTGATTGGCTAGTATGGCCGAGTGGTTGGACTCTGAGAGTGGGGGGTGGCCTTGATTTGTCTGTTAGAGTGGGAAATTTAGTTGTCAAAATGTCGTGGAACCTAGAGCACAGTGATGCCATTCCTACCGAAATTTCGGTAAATCTACCGATTGTGGCAAAAATCTATCAATATTTGTAGTTTGTAAAACTACCGGTGCAGCTGCACACACAGCTCGTAATTCAATGGCTGTCTTTCCAGGCAGCCTTATCTCCAGATATGTTAATATTCACTGTCCTCCTCGCTCCTCTGATCTAAGCTTATCTGACTTCTTTTTGTGGGGATATCTCAAGTCCCGAGTATACGGTGACAAGCCAGACTGTCTTGAAGATCTCAAAAGTTATCTTTAATGTTAGTATTATTAAATGTAAATTACTTCACATTTGTCACTAGTTTGAATTATAGATTTACGAAATTGAGTCTATCATTTTCAATAACCCTGTACGCACAAGACATGAAATACTCTCGGATAACCAGTTTGGCTTCCAAGAGAACATGGGAACCAGTGGATGCAGCATCAAAATGATCACCTCAGTCATAGAAACTCTAGATGCTGGCAAAAAAGCAATGGCTGTCTTTTTAGACTTGTCTAAGGCATTTGACACAGTATCCCATGGTTTACTCCTAAAAAAATCCAAAAAACTCAGTTCAATGGGTATTGTTTATAAAGCTTTAGATTCAGAACTTATCTTGGAAAAAGATCACATAGAGTAATGATTATTGATCACATTAGTTCAAATAAATCAATTGTTATGGTGTTCCTCAGGGTAGTGTTCTAGGTCCATTTTTATTTTTGTTATATATTAACGACCTTTGTAAGCTGCCGTTCTCTGGTACTTCATTTGTATTTGCAGATGACACTATTTAGGTATTTGCCTGTGTTACATGGGATGAAACTTATGCTAAGTGCGAGGCGGGATTAAGGGCAGTCAAAATTCGGCTTGATCAAAACCTGTTAAACTTAAACATGACCAAAACAAAATAATTTTTTTTTAGCATTTCCTCTGTAAAACAGCCATCTTTAGACCATTCCTTAAAAATACATTGTTGTGTGCACAAGTGTAATTGTCAGCCTTTGGAAAGAGTAGACAATATCAAATATCTTCGCTTAATAATTGATAGAAATCTAAAATGTAACAATCATATTACTATCTGTCTGTGCAAATAGTGAAACAAGAGCGCGTGTTGCGTTTAGGTCCAAATGATGTCGCTGTTTTAAAAAAAGCATGTTTGTCCAACAGATGGTGCTGTTTTTTTTTAAAAAAACATGTTCTTAACTGTCACAAGTGACATCTATATAATATAGGTATATAACAACACACCCGTATTTGAATGCAACTGTGTCGATGAAGAACTTTCCGAGATAGATAGATTAACAAACAAAATAAGAAAGCTAGCTTATATCTTCAGGACTGCAAGAAATATATTTGGAATTAGTTAGTTACATTAAAAAAACTGTTGTATGTCGGGGTTCTTGTCACAAGACTACCCTAGAGCCTTTAAATGTTGCACAAAAATTAATTTAAAAATGTAAAAGAAAAGTTTTTTTTATATTTGTCACAGTTATTACATAGTGGAAGTAAGGTAGTTGTACATAATACAGGCTCTCTGTAAATTTTTCAACAACATTGATACTGCTAAAAGATCACAACAAGCGCGCAAACTAGATTGGGTTCTTCTTCAGACGGTAAATACCAGAACATCCTCCGGACAAATGAGTTTTTCTTATAAAGTTCCGTTACTTTATAATATGCTTACTGAACATATAAAACTATAGGTTCGTTAAATATGTTCAAGGAAATGGTCAAAAATTCCATACGAGCTGAGAGTGGTGATTTTGGATTACCCATATTGTGGCTTTTGTCATAAATCACTGTAGAAACACCATATTCGATATAATCCATCTATCCATGTACATATTATTATGTACTTTATTTATTTAATTAAATATAATTGTAAAGCTGCTCATCTCAACACAGGAATTCCCTAATGAGATGAGCGGCGTAGAATTCTATTGTAATGTACCATTTTATGAATGAATAAATAAATTATTGATCAATTATATACATATTGTATTTTCATACAGTAAATAAAGTTTAAAACATCTTTGACAATGATGGTGAAATTGTTGTTGATGATTCACTAATGTGTTGTAGTCGGCAAGGAGGGCCCCCCTCGCTGCCCGCCCTGCTCCCCGCACCCTCCACAGTGGCCGTGGTGTCCCCTTCCACAGTGGCAGTGGCCGCGGAGCCCTCTTCCACAGTGGCAGTGCTCGCGGTGCCCCCACCTGAGTGGCAGTGCTGCGTGTGCACCTTCAGCAACCCCTCGGGGGCGCCTCTCTGCGACATGTGTCGCGCTCCCCGCACCTCCCCACAAGACATCATACAGGTCATTGACGGAGGTCAGTTCATCCAAATGTTGTCATTTACTGTTGTTACATCCCAGGCTGCATATAAATTATACAGTTGAACTTGTAAAGTGGACTTATTGACAACGATTCCATGAAAAATTTCAGCATTGTTGGGACTTGTAGGTAAAATATTTAAAAGCCTGAAGGGTTTTTCATAATGGCGTGTGTTGTTGTTTCTTCAGCGTTTGGTGATCCGGGGCGTCAGGAGAGCTGCCCCATGGAGACCCTTCGTCTGAAGGAGGAGAGTCTGGCTTGGGCGCAATGGCAGGAGATCCTCAACCAGTGCAAGCAGGTGTGCAACCATCTCTAACTACTACTAATTACCTAATTGTATATATATATATACTTGTATACATTGTCACTTGTGTTTGTTGCAGCGTGGCGGTCAGTTTGTGGATGAAACGTTCAGTGCGGCCCCGCGCTCTCTGTATTACAGCGGCGGAGGGGAGGCAGAGCAGCCAGCGGCGCGCTGGCTGCGACCGCGACACATCCACACCGACCCCCGCGACGCGCCCCTGCCCTGGGCCGTCTTCCGACACCCACGGCCCAGCGACATCTCGCAGGGTAAGCCTCACCCAAATACTGCCTAGCCACTACAGCTAGCTAATTAAACTAAGAATTTTTTTGCAATGTAACGAGTGTTCCTTGCGCAGGTGTCCTGGGAAACTGCTGGCTGCTGAGCGCCCTGGCCGTGCTGGCGGAGCGCGAGGCACTGGTGCGGGGCGTGGTGCTGCGCGGCGAGGGCACGTGCCCCCAGGGCGCTTACCAGTTGCGCCTCTGCAAGGATGGCCGCTGGACCACTGTGCTCGTGGACGACCTGCTGCCCTGCGACAAGCGGGGACACCTCGTCTACTCGCAGGTAATACGAATAGAGAGCTCACACCCGCTTATCATCAAACCTGGGATGCATGGTCCCTAAAACTAGACCCACATTCGTTCAACGACAATTCTGGTTCATCGCTCCTAAAACATACAATGCCTTAAACTTACATACCTAATCTTACATATTTTCTTTAAAATATCTTTTTATCAATCAGTTTTATCTTTATTTTTATTTCTAAAATGGTTTCTATAATAAAATGCATTTTTAAAATTTTTGTTTTACCATAATAATTTCCTTTTCCCCTATGTTTTATTATTGTTATTCTTACATAAATCATGTACGACTACCATAATACGGGCAGGAGTCTAGTACGGTAGTTGAGAAAATCACCAAAATTGTAATTTTTAAAAAGGGACTTTTTACGTTATTACTTTGTAAGCTCCCCTAACTAACTATTAAACTCAACACAATATTTTGTGGTGTGCAACATTTAGCAGATGGTAATACAAACCACGTTCGCTCGACATTCCTTTCAAAGCCTTTCTGGCATCAAGTTCTCTTGATGCTCTTTTTGTTCTAATTGTTATCACGGGAGAACAATGTAGGGACATTTAATTGCTATCATACTGACTCGACTTATTATACAGGGTTTTCCAATAAGAGGTGTTATTTAGAATAGCCCGCTATTTCGATAAATGTTACTTTTAAAGCTGTCATTTTTTGACATTTGACAAGTAGAAACTACGCCATTAATAAAAATGGAACGATGCACGCTTCAACAACGCATTGAAATTATTAAAATTCACTTGAGTGAATCAAATGCAAATCATCTTGAGTGATGAGACCCATTTCCACCTCGGTGGCTTCGTCAACAAGCAAAATTGTCGCATCTGGGGCTCGGAAAACCCAAGAGTTATTGTTGAAAAGCCTCTCTATCCTCAACGTCTGACTGTTTGGTGCTGTTTATGGTCCGGCGGAGTCATTGGACCTTACTTTTTAGAAAATGAGGCTGGAGCAACAGTTACGGTGAATGGATTGCGCTATCGAGAGATGATTAATGATTTTTTACGGCCGGAATTGGATGGTATTGATCTGGACAACGTTTACTTTCAACAAGACGGCGCTACGTGCCACACAAGCAACGAAACCATTGATCTTTTACGATTGAATATCAAAATAACACCTCTTATTGGAAAACCCTGTAGCATATTGCTTGCTTAACTAAATCTTCAGGGGATGAACAAAATATTTCTTACCTTTCTTACCACCAACTCAGTGCAATTGCTGCTTTTGTGGCGTACAAAACCAGAGATCAATTTCAAAATTATTGTCTCTTTGGTTGCCTCTATACCCCAAATAAACTCAATTTTCTGTTTTTTAGGCAAAGCGAAAACAGTTATGGGTGCCACTCATAGAGAAAGCTGTGGCCAAGCTCCACGGATGCTACGAGGCACTGGTGTCAGGGAGAGCCATCGAAGGTAACTTCTTTCCTTTTAATATTACATGACTCTTATGAATGTGATTTGTGTGCACCACTAAGTTAAAGGCTGACCCATCCTCTTACAGCTGCATACAGATATTCACAACACAACATGTAATGAAACAAAGATTGCAACAAGGTACCAAAATGTTTATGTTGCTGTAAGCACAAACTGTGCACCGAACGGGCATGAACACTAGGGAAATTTGTTACAACCTTTGTTTTTTTTAAATTTTTTTTATTTAAAACAATATGTATAACACTTTTTTATTTAACAAAATAGGTAGACCAACAAAGCTGTCACATGCCAGCTTGTCTGCAGGATCCACCGAGTCAAAATATCTTAAGTCTATGTCTATAACATTGTATGATTATGTGTACATGAGTAAGTCTTATTTCTAAGTAGGTACATTTCACAGATTTTATTTTATTGCAGACATTCGCAAAATATATTTCTAACGAGTAATTGTAAATACATAATATATCTGATGCATCTCACTAAAAAGAAAGAGTTTGGGAATTTACATTAAGGTGTTCAAAGGTACATGGATTGATCATTTATTAACCACAGCTTTATGATTTTAGGGCAGGGTCTCTCATTATTCACAATTTGTAAGTTTTTATTTAGTTTGTTGAAGATCACAGGTACCAAGTATTCAAGAGTACGGCCTCCATACTTATTTAAAATACGAGGAGTTTTTAGCCCGTTTCCTTCTGTAAATCTTGTGTTGTGCCCGTGCACCAGTGGTTTTTTGTACAAGCTTTCTCCCGCATTGTGCATAATAGTAATATACCAGAGGAGACCTTTTATTGGAAGTTGTGTTGCGAATATCTGTACGCGGCTTTAGATATCATTGTTCTATCCTAGAATGACCTGCCCTGAGTGATGTGTTTCATCTCCTATCTGACAAACGCACCTCCCTGCCGATATATGGATCTTGCCTGAGACATGTTTATAATGTATGTATTGTGTTGCAGGTCTGTGTACGTTGACCGGAGCTCCCTGCGAGTCGGTGCCCCTCCAAGGCGGGGCCATTGCGGGTGAAGAGGAGCTGGACCGCGACCTGGTGTGGGCGCAGCTGCTGTCCTCCCGCCAGGCGCGCTTTCTCATGGGGGCCTCTTGCGGAGGGGGAAACATGAAAGTACGTTGCGTGATACCTCTATTACCTCTACCCATTAGTGTACTGACAGTTGTATGATGATTGTATGTTGTTTGTCGTGTTCAGGTGGATGAGGAGGAGTACCAGCGCCTTGGTCTGCGGCCGCGCCACGCCTACTCCGTGCTCGATGTGCGCGACGCCGGTGGACTCCGCTTGCTACGGCTGCGCAATCCTTGGGGCCACTACAGCTGGCGTGGAAACTACTCAGCCGCTTGCCCGCTGTGGACCGAGCCGCTGCGCCTCGCCCTGCAGGATGCCAGCAGCCAGGACGACCAGGGCGTCTTCTGGATCGCGTTCGACGATGTGCTCAAGTAAGGATAAGAACGAGCTCCCTTTCTAAAAAACACACTTGTATCTCTCAGTCAGGGTTGCCAATAAAATTACCACACTAGATGTTCAAAATCCCCTAATTGGGGAGAACTAAATTAACAATTTCCCTTTAAGTTTATTTATAATTCCACCTCCAAAATGAAACAAAGTATTATTGTTTATATTAAGTTATCATTTTCGGATTTTCTCTTTCATTCAGGCTCAAAATATAGAATTTTTTTTGAAAAATTGCTGTGAAAGAAAATTGTTGAAAATATTGTTTTTCAATATGGTTGGATGATAAAGAAATGCTATTTTATACAATACGGTATTAGTTACGTCAGTTCTCATATAATCCCCGCATCAAGTTCTTGCCGCAAAATACCCAATTGATTTAAATTCTTAGAAATTCCCCACAAATTGGCAACCCTGCTCTCCGGTGGGATGGACTTTGACTTACATGACTACATGAATATGTTACAGATATTTTGACTGCATCGACATCTGTAAAGTGCGCGTGGGTTGGCATGAAGTGCGCCTCTCCGGCATCCTCCCCCCACTGGCCGCCCCCCGCCATCTCTCCTGCCTTCTCCTTACCGTGCTGCAGCCCACGGAGGCCGACTTCACCTTGTTTCAAGAGGGCCAGCGATCTTCAGCCAAGGCACAACGATCCCAACTGGACCTCTGTGTGGTGGTGTTCCGTGCGCGACCCGGCGCCGCCCCGCATCCCGGGAGGCTGGTGGCCAACTCCAAGAGACAAGTCCGTGGGTTTGTGGGTTGCCACAAGATGCTGGAGCGTGATTTGTACGTGGTGGTGTGTCTGGCGTTCAACCACTGGCATACGGGTCTGGAGGGCGGGGGCGCAGGGGGGTTCCCTCGGCACGTGCTGGCCGTGCACTCCTCCAAGAGGTTGTTGCTGCAGCGTGTCACTCCCCCGCCGCACGTGCTGGCTGACTCCATCATCGGGCTGACCCTGGCCCGGGGGCAGCGTCACGAAGGCCGACAGGGGATGACCGCATACTACCTCACAAAGGTACAACCATATTGTGCATGTATATTATTTTTTACTGTTATATCTCTGCTTACTTGCAGATTTCTGTGTTGGGAACTCTTTGAAAAAGTAAAAGGTTCTTTGCTATAATTGCGTTTATTTACGTTACAATAATCAAGTCTGGATTTAGCTACACTGTTCATTACCCGAGGGTTGGTAATTCTCTGTTTCTAGAAGCTTGTTGTCTGGCAATAATATCCCACAGGCAATTGCTACACTCTAGCGACATCTGTCGGACTCTAAAGTAAGCTTTATGACTGGTGCCATCTATCGCTTGAAAACCCAACTTATTACCAAACATCACATTTACCTTCCCTATACCAAGTTGAGACAACAGCGTTACCGTTTGAATATTCAAGTTATATACACATTTCTTTGTTGAAAAGTTTGGAAATACAGTGAACATATGTATCTCATAAGTGTATTATTCTACTTAGAGATACACTTTCGTAAATATGTGTTGGTGTTATAGATATTTTACAATGTAAAATCCACTGGGTTATTCCACTCGAAAAACTTATTTTTGGAAGCGAAAACCAAGACTATTGTTTGTCGTGTTTAGAGAACTATTATCTTCTTTGGATGAAGAAGCTGAAATAATTCATCGGAATTTCGAAACACATAAAGCTTTCCATTTAATAAATATTCAAACTTGTCAAAACCATAATCAAACAAGTAATTCGAATGTAATTTTTAATTATGATGCTGTGTGGAATGTCTCTTTAGGGAAAGGAAGGAGAGAAAGTTCTGGGAAGGAAGAGGTATGAGGGGTGGGTAGGAACCTGGGGGTCAATGTGTCCAGGAGTGACGGACGTATGAATCCATCCCTCCCGTTGCGGGGCAAAGCAATGTGTCAAGAGAAAGTCTGGCTGGAGAGATCAAAAGGTCTCCCTCAACTAGTCTCTCCCGAAACGACCCGCCACGCAGTACATGGGTAAACACATCCGCCGCCAAGACCTAGACCAGAGGTTCCCAAACTTTTTTGCCCCGTTTGCCAAATAATTGCCTGCCGAATATTGAATTTTCCTAAAAATATTAACGTCCCATGTGATCATCGTTTATTTTTTCATAAAAAGATTCCCTTCCCTTGTCTGTCCAACAACCGGGCGGCGGTATAGTTCCTCTGTATTTGCATTGTGCAGACAGGGGCGCCCTTATGAAGTAGTACACCAAATGAAAATGAAGCAGGATAAGCAACGGGAATTTATTTCTGTAGCTAGCCCTACAGAACTGCCCCTTAAGTTTTTGTCAATGCTTATTCCGGTCATTACTTCTTGTCACATGATTTCCGATTCTTCGACGTTCCATTTCCATAGTCAAAATGTCCTCAAACTTAGTTTTTAAGTCTGTGTGAAGTACATTTAAATGTTGATAAACGTTACCCTGGATGTTTTTCAAAAACAAGTTGGGGATCTAGGAAAATTCGCGGTTTCCGATATTCAATGTTTTGCTTCAAAATATTAATTCTGACGAGAAAAGGAAAGTATATCCCTGTTTATATACCTCAATAAACAACTATACAAAATATCAAATAAGTAATTTCTCAGTCTATTACATATTAGCATTACATAAACTGTGTTATTTGTATTAGGTGTATTGTGTCATTTACGGAACTCCTAAATGTTGACTTGAGGTAAATGGGGGTCGGCTCGTATGTACCCCCATTTGAATCTTTGACACCTACATTTTTTTCTCGCTGACATGGACCCCCAGCAAGCCGATATCGACCCCTGGGGGTCCATATAGACCACTTTGGGAACCTCTGACCTAGACAAACCTCATCCTATGAACCAATGAATGTATAATGTCGTAAAAATGAGAATGGTAGAAGATATGACCCAAATGAGAATGGTAGAAGATATGACCCAAATGAGAATGGTAGAAGAATTCGGGGATGCCCGAGGAAGACATGGCACGATCAACTTCACTTTTTTGAGTTCATCAATTTCTTCAATATTATCTATTTCCAGATAAGCATTTAAAACCATTATATTTTAGATTTATTATGAAATGTTGTCCTAGGATCACTGAGTGCTAGGGCCATATTTACAGTTGCAAGAAGGGAATGTGAATGAGGCAAGGAGTTAGTTAATGTTACTTGCTAAAATTTCTCAAAAAATATCAAAATTCGCGCTGTTTGCCTAAAAACTGCATATTGCATAGTAATTTGCATAATCACAAACCTGAAATTTTCAAGTCTAGTAATGAGGAAAGGTAGGAACTGGTTAAATAACACAACGGATGGAACCAAACATATCCTCAGTTGGAAATAAAACAGTTGGGATGGGTTGTTCATAGAATTCAAACAATTCATCTAAATTTCTAAATTCAAGTTCCGTGAAAGTTCTATTCACATTCTGTTATTATTTCACCAATGGGCTGGTTGTTTCGCAGAACTTAGATAGTAACAGAAATTGAATAGGAATTTCACAGAACTTGAATAATAACTTTTTTCAATTTCTGTGAAAAAACCCGTCCTTTGTGTTTTTCCATGACATGATTTTTTTGTAGATACATGTACAGGCAAATCCTTTACAAAGGACACGTTTGAATGTAATATTGTTGCAGGGTTGGGCTGGGCTGGTGGTGATGGTGGAGAACCGTCACTCCAACAAGTGGATCCACGTCAAGTGCGATTGCCAGGAGAGCTACAACGTGGTGTCCACGCGCGGTGAGCTCAAGACCATCGATTCCGTGCCGCCCCTTCACAGGTAATTAACTAACTAACCTCACATCCAGTCCATTACTCCGATTCAGAGATAGTGATACTGATGTACTCTTGTATCCCCAGACAGGTGATAATTGTCCTCACGCAGCTGGAGGGCTCGGGCGGCTTCAGCATAGCGCACCGCCTGACGCACCGTCTGGCCACCTCGGCCACCCTGCACGACTGGGGTGCCACCTCGGGGACCCCGGACCACCCCGCCAGCCCCCCCGAGCACGACCCCTGGAGCCCCCGCCACCACCAGCCCCCGCTGGACCCCCACGTGCAAGGCCTGCACGCCCCCCGCCTCATCACATAACCAACCTCACTCTCTTGACTTGAGACTCACTCATCACAATCGTACTTCGGAGAACATAATAACCCCAAGTTCCTCCGAGAGTTGTTCCTCTCATAATACACATACCCGAGGCTACAATTTACCACTTATTTATACTTGTACCTCCGAGACTCGACATTATACAACCACTTGTTCCTGCGATACTCAACAAGTAAGAACTTTTTCTACCGAGACTCGTCACTTAATTCTCACCTTTCAAGACTCTATATATATCTTTACACCTCAGTTCGTTGTTTGGAGGTAACCTTTCCACGAAAATAAAAATTGTGCATATAAAAATAATCATATTTGATAAATGATCACCAGGGGGTCAAGCACAGTAAAATCAATATCTTTACATTATCGGATCGATAGGTGTAAATATCGATGAATTTATACCGATTTCCCGAGCACAGTCGCGCTGTCTATAGCCAGACCGAAATTGATAATGCAATGAATAAGAAATCGATATACGCTGGCAACCTGGAGGAATTGTCTATGAAATGACATTCCAAAACTTCAAACAGCCACGTAAAAATATTAATAAATTGACGATGTTGAATTGAAATACTAACCTAAATATGCATTAGCTGTTGGCATTTACTTTTTGACACTAAAAAGGGAGTTAATTAGTTTATGAGGTTTTAATCCACAATATATTATGTGAACAGGTTTCGTTCCTCCAAGCCCGAACCAATGTAGCATCCTTGGTCCGAACGGATTCAACTCACCTCATATACGACTTCTTTCAATTCTAAGAGCTTCGTCAGTGCAACTTCGTTTGTTAATAGGCCAGTAATTTTGCATGACAAATGATGTTATTCAAAAGATGTGTATATTGACAATTAACCGAAGCTTATCTGATACTATAGAGGCCACGCTAAAATATCGATAACTGACCATAGATGACGAATTTAGTCAATATCGTTTTGACATAGGGCTTTATCGATCGACCGTGCTAGACCTCCAGGTCATGTTAGGGCACTTTTACTATTCAATTATTGTTACACATCGAAAATCTATTCCTGGCCGAACTTCACTTGCCTGAAGGACATCCTTATTCGAACTTATCTTAACCTCTGAACAAGCACTCCTTAGAACTTCACTTCACCCTTTCATATTCACTACACCGTGATATGCCATAAACAACGTATGATGGAGTGCCTCCTTGACCGGATATATTGCTTTGTTAAGAATTTCTGGACATCTGCCAAATATCTCATGATCCTAATCCTATTAAATGATTTATTTTTTGTTTTCAATTTACTAATGACCAGGGAGGATATTTCTGTTCTACTTAAGTATTACGAATTATCCTTAATCAGCGACTCCCGTTCTCTCGAATGACAGCAGATTTGTCTTTAAACTGAAAATTTACTGCGATTCCAGTTCTCTCCGAAGAAAATTGTCAATTTTAAGGTTAAGGACAATTCTTTATCAGTGGCGGCTATCTCTAAGGAGCGTTGGAGCAACGCTCTCCCAAAACATCAGTCAATCTAAAAATAATAATTATCAACTGATCAAAGCAAATAAAAGTAATACTATGAAAGTATTAAGTTAAATTCAACTGGCTCGAATTCTCGTTCTTTGTATCACGTGTCATAAGTCACGTGGTGCAAGCGAATTCCATATCGCTCATCGAGAAACGTCACCCGGGAACATCAATTATATATACGCTCAGAGCGTGGATGTCGACCATAGTATTGAAATTTCTCTGAGACGTGAACTGCGCTCGCCGATGCCTCTTAAACTCTTCGGTGAGATGGAGCCACTTTAGTTTACAGTTTGCATTCCGATCATTCCAGCAGGTCAGTATAAGCTTCAAAATTGCCAATTGCTATTATCTTTTTCAGCTGAAGGTTTACCGGACCTGACGTAGGGATAGATTGGCAATATTTTTAGCGCACTCCCCATTTTTGTGAGTATCCGCCACTGTTCCTTATCCTTAAGTAGAACAGGAATCACCTCACTGGTTCTGTTTAATAATTACAGGAAAAAATATTTTCTTTCGATTTGAATTCAACACAAAGATTTTGGCAGTTTACGTATCCATAAATTTGGCACTAATACAGGAGCCTGTGGGTAAGCAATTACACATATTTTTATAGTTTGCTCCACCAGAAAACATTCGGTTTTGTCTTGCCATTTTGTGGGCAGAAGAATAAATTCTAACATTATAAGATTTTAAAATCAATCAAGTGCTTCTGTTAATTAATTAATTAGTCCTGAGTTTGTCAGAGATAGAAACTGGAATCCAAGTTAATTATAATAATTAGTTGAAAACCCTTTTTTGTCCATTGTGTTCACTGTGGGTGGGGTTTTACTAAGGTTAGTCATTCCATATTTAAGTATCAATAGTTTCCTGCTGAATTGTTCAATTTTATAATTTGCTAAATATTTTCAACATAACAACTTTTGTATTTCGATGACATGTATTTAAACAAAAGTCATTCAATAAAATTGTCGTGATTGTAATTGTCACCCACAGGTGGCGTCGTTTCATCGAGAGAATTTAATGGACATTTAGATATTTATGTAGAAGATTCCCACCGTGTGCTTGTGTGTGCGTGTTTTTGCGGAATAAGCTTCATCACTAATAGTAACGTACGTGGGGCATAACGCACATTTAAGATTCAACAACAATACCTTATGAAGTTAGACTGCGATGTGCGATGTTCTAGAAAAATTGTTTGAAAGTTTTACCAAGTGGGTGCGCCCAGAGTCTGCACAAAATTAGAGTAAGATTAATACGTAATAATGTGTGTCTCAATTGTGCAATAAATTAAGGATAATAATTGATCTCATTGTATTACACAATCGTCTGAAACAAATGATAATACTGTTTACAGTGGAACCAGTGAAGATACAATAAAGCTGTATTATGGTTTACCTACTCCATCCCATCCCACACATTACCTGCAGTGCGCTGTGTCTGGATGTTGACAAACATTACCAATATGGCTTTACAGTTGTCGTGGGGGCATTGTAAAATAAATAATCTATAATAGTGCTGTTTGTTTTGAAGTTAGTGATTTTTTAAGGTGAATATTAAAACTCAGATTTTCTAAATTTACAGTTGTGAATTGTTTTTAGTAGAAACAGTTGTCGCTCATTTAGACGATTCATTTTAGTTCGTCCCACTGTTGAATTTGGTCTGGAGCCCCAGAATACTTCACTTGGAAAAATTCATTTACTCTGAGCAGAAATGGGGGGACCGTTTGATAGATTCCCCCATCTTAACAAACGGATTGCAACCTTTAAAGCTCCGGCGTCAAAACACGCCGAACACGCGCCCAACATTTCTATACAGTTGACGCAGTTCGGCTGGTGAACGATCTGCCGTCCTCTGTGTTTCCTCCCTTCTACAACATGGGTCACTTCAAGACCCATGCTCACTCTTTCCTCTCCTCAAAAGACCCTAAAGATGACAGTGTGTGGAGTTAATCTAAACAAATCATGCATCCAAATCTAACTGACAAGTGAGTGTGGCACGAATACGTCATAATATTATACCCATTTTAAAAAATGACAATCATCTTCATTGGCGTGTGTTGTGCGTGTGCATGCACAACAATAAGGTGTTTGTTGTGTCTTCTCTGGTTCACCTCTGTACCTCCATATAGTTGATTGTTTCCACTTTTGCTCAAAGGTAATATTGATATTAACTAGACTATTCCGAGAGTAGAGTGTAACCACGACTGATATTGGTAACTTCTCTTCTGTGGTGCTTGTCTTGTCTACGCGGAACCCGCCAGAGTTCCGTATTAACCTTCGCATTTTCCACACTAAAAGGTTCACATGAAAGGTCTCGATAAATAATATTCCTTACAAAATATTGAATTGTCGCAGAACCAAATTACTTTCACAATTATTAATAATAAGTGAGAACTTTTTGTTGTGGAAAATCGATAAAATTCTGGAATCTCTCTTGTTACTTATAATATTGACGTAAGATCGCCATAATTGTTACATATATTTTTATTTTAAGCTTTTTTAAGGAGGTTCTTCTCTTATAAACACTGTTTTTTGTTTTCACTTTTTGCTTGTTATACATACGTAATATACATGATCAATATCAATGTCGATTTATTTGAACAAAATGAAATTCTAACAACAATCGCTACAATTCATTAAATGAATTGTTTTGTCGTTTTCAAAAAGACAAGCATAAACCCCTCAGGCCTCTGGAATATTCTGACAGAAGGTTGGAGTATTTACTCTTTGTGAATGTGTCATCCGAAAACTAAAAACTGTTTTTGAAAGGTAATGAAAAACGCATTCAAATTTTATTATTGGAAATTAACATATAATTTTTGAATGCAAACATAAAAAAATAAACTAAACTTTACCTTACTTTTTTGTAACTGAAATTATTGATCACTTCATATGAATTACTTGTCATTTCATATAAAAATAATTAGTAAAAAGTTTCATAATTTTTTTAAAAATTGCGGTCGGAAACTTTGATTTCATAAAGGTGTAAATTTTAATTCTTCTCTGGTTAACTTCTAGAATTGAATACAGATAGCGGTATTTTCTCTTTCTAACACGGTTTCGATCGTATTTCTCACCACGACATCAAGGGAGACAGAATGATTTCTATGAGACCTGCTGAGAATGATAGCGTGAGGGGTTAACGGTTATATTCGTTATACGTTGGAAGCATAAAATGGTGTTTGTAAGGGATAGAAGTTCCTTCTACATACTTGCCATGACTTTATTTTTATAGAGTTAACTTGTTTATTTTATAAATAATTGAACAAAATGTATGTTGTACATACATGAGGGATGTGATACTGTTTTTCAGAAGAAACCATGACCCCAAATACCTTATTTTATATTTGTATTGAGTTGTTGTTTTGCTAGGGTTTTATGATATGTTTTATTATTTATTGAAACCCTCGAGGAAGTGCGGGGATAATTTTATTCGTAGGCATTGAAGATTAGACACATTTCTTAATCAACATTTACAACTACAGGGTCATCAAATTACATGTATATATACTGAATAAATGTACATACACGTGTTTGTATACATATACATACATGTCGATATGATGACCACACATAATCATGGAAAAAACCCTTTGCCTTTAGATAAAATTTTACTTGCAATCTACGCACAAGTATTATTCCTTTTATGATTACTTTACATGAAATTACAAATATGTTTAGTTTAGATCAAATGAAACAAGCGAAGCAAACACAAACAGGGGGTATTTCACCATCCTCTTGTTAGCCTATCCATAGGATAAAGTATATTGATAAAAAAAAAAAAAAAAAAATACTCGTAATAGGTAAAAAACTCGGCTAACTTATCCGATATATAGCAATTATTCATAGGTTCGTGTACCGAATTGTAACTCAAACTTTATGATTGAATTAATCGTAAATTGAAAATATGCATTATCCTATGAATAACCTATCAGGAGGATTGTGAAATATATGGCGATATATAGCAATTCATAGGTTCGTGTACCGAATTGTAACTCAAACTTTATGATTGAATTAATTGTAAATTGAAAATATGCATTATCCTATGAATAACCTATCAGGAGGATTGTGAAATATATGGCGATATATAGCAATTATTCATAGGTTCGTGTACCGAATTGTAACTCAAACTTTATGATTGAATTAATCGTAAATTGAAAATATGCATTAACCTATGAATAACCTATCAGGAGGATTGTGAAATATATGGCGATATATAGCAATTATTCATAGGTTCGTTTACCGAACTGTAACTTAATCTTTGTGATTGAATTAATCGTAAATTGAAAATATGCATTATCCTATGAATAACCTATCAGGAGGATTGTGAAATATATGGCGATATATAGCAATTATTCATAGGTTCGTGTACCGAATTGTAACTCAAACTTTATGATTGAATTAATCGTAAATTGAAAATATGCATTATCCTATGAATAACCTATCAGGAAGATTGTGAAATATATGGCGATATATAGCAATTATTCATAGGTTCGTGTACCGAATTGTAACTCAAACTTTATGATTGAATTAATCGTAAATTGAAAATATGCATTATCCTATGAATAACCTATCAGGAGGATTGTGAAATATATGGCGATATATAGCAATTCATAGGTTCGTGTACCGAATTGTAACTCAAACTTTATGATTGAATTAATCGTAGATTGAAAATATGCATTATCCTATGAATAACCTATCAGGAGGATTGTGAAATATATGGCGATATAGTAATTATTCATAGGTTCGTGTACCGAATTGTTACTCAAACTTTATGATTGAATTAATCGTAAATTAAAAATATGCATTATCTTATGAATAACCTATCAGGAGGATTGTGAAATATATGGCGATATATAGCAATTATTCATAGGTTCGTGTACCGAATTGTAACTCAAACTTTATGATTGAATTAATCGTAAATTGAAAATATGCATTATCCTATGAATAACCTATCAGGAGGATTGTGAAATATATGGCGATATATAGCAATTATTCATAGGTTCGTTTACCGAACTGTAACTTAATCTTTGTGATTGAATTAATCGTAAATTGAAAATATGCATTATCCTATGAATAACCTATCAGGAGGATTGTGAAATATATGGCGATATATAGCAATTATTCATAGGTTCGTGTACCAAATTGTAACTCAAACTTTATGATTGAATTAATCGTAAATTTAAAATATGCATTATCCTATGAATAACCTATCAGGAGGATTGTGAAATATATGGCGATATATAGCAATTATTCATAGGTTCGTGTACCGAATTGTAACTCAAACTTTATGATTGAATTAATCGTAAATTGAAAATATGCATTATCCTATGAATAACCTATCAGGAGGATTGTGAAATATATGGCGATATATAGCAATTATTCATAGGTTCGTTTACCGAACTGTAACTTAATCTTTGTGATTGAATTAATCGTAAATTGAAAATATGCATTATCCTATGAATAACCTATCAGGAGGATTGTGAAATATATGGCGATATATAGCAATTATTCATAGGTTCGTGTACCGAATTGTAACTCAAACTTTATGATTGAATTAATCGTAAATTTAAAATATGCATTATCCTATGAATAACCTATCAGGAGGATGGTGAAATATCCCCACAGTGACATAATAAACTTGTTTGTAGGTAGGTAGATTATTTTTACTGTGTCAGTTTCCTTATTAGTCTGCTAGGATTTTTTAGACCCAAGGTTCTATTGGAGCCAGAATATCAATACATACATTATGTAACAAAATTACATTTTTTTTTTATCCTTGCCATAAATTCAAAACTTAATATGTATGTAACCATAGAATAAAGAAGACTTGGAAAGTGCCTTCCATGTAAATTTGAATGGAAGCGAATGTGCCACTGAATTTTTAGCGCGCGGTCTGTGTCTCTCACACTTGCCTGAAATTGTACATCGCCATCTTGCCTTCGTTTGACAGCCTTCGTGGTCGAGGGGTAAGGCTTTTGACTAGCGACCTGAAGGTCACAGGTTCAAGTCCCGGCGTGCGTGAGTAAATTTTATTTGTGTTATTTCACAATTTATTTAACATTATATATAGTGTGCTTCCGGCACGTTCCAGAGGGGAAGATATCATTCAGAATTGAAACATTGCTTGAAATGGTCATGTTTGGTGACCAGATCTGAACAGCCAGTACTTCTCCACTCTCCTCTTCCCCATCTCCTCTTGCCTATCTCCTTCCCCTCCTCACAAAATACCCCATTTAGGGATGCCATAGTCTCACTGGCTCCAGACGGTTGGGAGCAGTTGGGAAAAAAATCCTATTTTTTAATTATGGTAAAACACAGTTTTGCATGGAAGTATAGGCCCAAATTGGGTTTATATTTGGATCACGAAATACGCCTACAATGAACTTTGTGTGTTATTCTTTATTCTATGTGTATGTACATAACTCACAAACAGAAGATTATACAGAACAATCTTCTGATTTTCCTGTTCTTTGAACTTCTTTGTAACATACTCAAATGTAGCCCAAATTTTTATGTTATAAATGTTTTGTTTTATTTTTTATTACTGGAATGTCATTTTGAATACTTTTGATAAAAATTCCAAAAGGAGCCGGTTCTTCTAAAAAAATGATAAGGACAATCCAGCGACAGCAGTCACCGGGCTCAAGTAAAAGGGACAGGAATATATACATTTTGTGGATCTGTGACAACCATTATCGTGAGTAGAAATGAAAAGTGCAAAATACCTAACATTTAGTCTTTTGATATTATTGTGTCATTTTCAGCAGTCATGTGGGCATCATTTGGAACAAATAATTTTTTTTTGCAGTTCTTGTTTTATGATGACTATAATATTATGTTATATGGATTTAGTTTATTATGCAATCTGTTTGAACATTGCGAAAGACGTTTTGATTAATACTAATATAATAATTGTGTTTGAACAGCCTACAGGACGGCAGTTAGAGGAGAGGTCGCGATGCAATGATACTCCTTAACGAATTTGATTTAGCGGAACTTGCGAATCCGCCATGTATCATTTTGTTAACGTGTGCACTTTAGTTTCTTTCTGAAAGAGACAAGATGTTAGTAACTAAGGGAAAAATCTCCACGCTCCCCCACATAGAATATACTATAATACAATATGTAATAATCTTGGAATTGTACAAAACATTTAAGATTAATCTCCCGGAGAGGTTTGCACGTCGACATAGTCACCTTTTGTGACAGATTATTAGTGAAGGTTGCCACCTTTTGATAGGTTTGTTATCATTGTGTCCAGGATGCCTATTTCACCTGATTGTGGCAGATCAGCAGTTGCTGCAACTTGTGGCCTATTGGCAGAATTACAGCTGTGACAATATGTAGTGATAATCTTTGTCATTTGGTGGCTCTTTAGCTGGTTTGGGTCTGGCTGTTTGGCTGTCGCAGACGGACCCTCCCACTGGAATCTGTTGTGTGTAAAGCAGACTGTAAATAGCCCCTAAGGTAATTTTAATACTGTACTTGTATGAATAATGATAAGTAGATATTTGATGGTTGTTTGCCCTATTTAGCGTAAGATTGTACACATTAGTAGGTTCAACCAACACCCGGCATCTTTACCTAATGTCATTTCTCATTTTCCTCACTAAATTCATGCATCTTGGTAAATATGTCACTTTTGTTAGTGAAAATGTCACTCTACTCTGAGGGGAAGAATCATAGATTATAAACCATTTTATGGATTTACTGTCAGCTGCTAAAATATACAATCTTTTAACATCAAAAGCTGTGAAATGAATGTTACAAAATGTGTTGGTACCACCTATTCTCAGGCATCCTTATTTTATTATGTAATTGAATAAGGATGATCATAAGATCATATCTGTTAAGTCATTGAGATTCAAATTCGTGCCCATACTGGGACCTATAATATTTAAAGTCTTTTTCATGCCACCGATAGATATCCATTATTTTAATTAAATATTGGAAGGTTTAAATTACATTCGATGCATATTTTTGCAGCTGACTAAACTAGACAATGTGGCATTTGATTGAAGTGTTATGTGTAGTATTGTCTTTGTATATTACATATTACAAGTATTTGTAACGGTCGTTGACTGAAACAATTGAAAAATAAAGTGCCTCACTGACTGTGACTTCGGAATGTGGTGACTAACATTCATTATAATTAACAGACACTTAAACTCAATTCTAACACAATTACTCTTAACTTCATAAGGCAAGAAGCATTGGTGATGCTATTTAGATGCGATTTCCACACTCGTTTTAAGAGTTGCTGCCTAGAAGTTGGGGATAGAAAAGTACAGACATAATAATATATATGAAGTATGAAGCCACTGCCTCAAAGTTTCCTTTAGTGGATTCTGTCCTCTCTTGGTAAAGTCACATTCTTGTGGCATTCCCCTAAAGTGTTAGTAACTGTTGCGCAAAGGAAAAATACACAACAAATATGCCAATGAATAAATTATTACTGAACAAATTATCATGTTTGTGTTTTATTAACTAACTTATTGCTACAACTTTTGGATGGGACGGGTTAATTAGCAGCTTTTTTGACCTCACTAAATTCCCCAAACAGGAATGTCTTATTTCTGCTGGCTGTTTTTTATTTGACACCTCACAAAAAACGGAGTCTAAGAAACAACCTGTTCTTATGTATCATTATTGAAATACCCGTAGAACACACTCAGCATGCCCATATTGCGTCTGTGCATTGGATATCGTTAAAAATATTCTCGATCGGTCTGTTAAAAATAAATTGTCAATCAGACACAGAATCGGACACGAATTGCACAGAATCAAGTAGGTTTGACGGCTTTCGTGGTAGAGGGGTAAGGCTCTCGACTAGCAATCCAGAGGTCGCGGGTTCTAAACCAGCATACAAGTAAATTTTATGTCATTTATTTTGTATATTTGTGGCATGTTCCAGGATGGAAGATACTCTCAGTATTGCCCTGGTGTAAGACCACTATTCAGAATCGAAACATTACTTGAAATGGCTATAGCTGTGTTTGGTGACCAGATTTGAATAGCTAGGTACTTCCCCCCCTTCCTCCTCCCCATCTCCTTCCCCTACCCACTATCTTCAGCCTCGCAACGTACCTCAAATGGGGATGCCATAGTCTCACTGACTCCTGATGGTTGGGAGCAGCTGGGACTCTTGTGTGGTATTCACATAAAAATAGGTTTATTGTGGGTTTTTTATTTTATTTTTATTTTTGGAATAACTTAATGAGTAGAACCTATTATATTTAATTATTGAAGACAATATTAGCGATTCCTAAACGAAAGTTTGTAACAGAAAAATCAGATAAAGATACGGACGCATCTAAGACGTTAACCCAGGACCCTTACCTTGCGAGGTACAACTCTACCAACTGAGCTAATGGGACCATATTTTCTTCGGTCATATTTAACTGTATCATACTTCGAATATACTCACCGCACATTTTTATTGGCTGCTATCTTTATGTATGATCACAAGATTCTAACTAAATGCAATCTAGACAGTGTAAATGTAACTTATTTTTATTTTAATGTGCGACATCTATTGATTTTTTCTGTCTTGACCGTATCTTTTTCTGTTTCAAATTTTCGTTTAGGAATCGCTAATATTGTCTTCAATAATTGTTTATTGTTGGGTTCCAGCCCAGAGGTGGTGCCCAAATTCAACCGTTGGGCATTCTTGAGATTTGTGCAGGTTTAGCAGTCGGTTACTATTGAAGAATCTGCTAGCCTTATACAAGACGCCCAATTTCTTGGAAGTTAGATTTACTTGGGCTTCTATGGAGCCCGATACTTGAGCCGGTTTGATATACCTACTCCATTTCAATGGAGTCTTTATTAAGGAGGGTGCTTTCATAAAATTGCACCAGACAGTCATTGATCTCCCTCTTCGCTGAAATCAGACATGCTTGGGTTTTTGAGACTTTAAAGCTGACCAGGTTGGCCTTACCCCAGGCATGAACCTTCTCGAAGTGGTGATCAACTTTTTGTGTCAAAACTTCCCAAGCTGTTCGGACGACATATGTGGAAAGGGGCTTGTCAAAAAAATAACCCTTGTGAACGGTGTTGCCATCAGAGAAGCAATGAATTGATGCACATTCAATGAGATCGTTGATGTGCAACAAAAACAGCATTGGTGACAACACAGATCCTTGTGGCACCCCCGCATTGATTTGGTGTGGAGAAGAGCCTCTAACTACGGTTTGAATTGTTCTTCCCTTGAGAACGTCCGCTATCCAACTGCAGGGTTGGATGGAGCCCATTGATGGTATCTTCTCGTCAAGCGCCCGGTGTCAGCCCCTATCAATCCTTTATAGATATCTAACCTGACTGTTTGAGTTTCTCCAAAACATTCCAAGTACTGCACATAAATATGCAACACATTACCATACAGATCGCCACATGATCAATTTCGTTCATCTCAATATTGCCGATCGCTTAGGATGTTGTTATTCTTGAGGTATTTGAGAAGTTTGTTACTAACCACCCTCTCCAATATCTTTGAGAGTAATGAAATGGAGTGGTACATAGTTTGAAGGATTGGAGCGGTCCCCTTCTTAGGAATTGAGTGGACGATCACCTTTTTCCCAACATCTGGCACCTTTCCAATTTTAAGTGAGAGTTTAAATAATTTTGAGAACACTGAAGTTATTGCTGCAGAACTCCTAAGTATTCTGTCAGGTCTGCTGGCTTTGCGACCTGTATCTCCTAGACGGTGTAGTAAATAACCAATAGTTTACCCGAGAGAGGACAAGTGGATTATTTATGGACAGGACCTACGATAAGTTGTTCAGTCACTGCTTGCTGTCGGTTGCCTCGCAGCTTGCAGCCGGGAGTCACTAGCAGCAAAGGGGAATAAAATGCCAGAGTAAAGAAGTGCTCAAACATGAGAAGTAAAACTGTGTTTTAACTTTTTCTCATGCTGCTTGTGTATTTGGGTTTATTCAATTTGTACACAAATGATTTACATAAATACCTACTGCTTAAAATTACGTTTACAGAATATTCAAATAGTGGATAGAACATTAGTTTTGTTGCCATTCTCGATATAACGAGCGATTAAAAATTTACTAAACCCCGAATGCGAATGCTCTCTAATTCGTTTTAACCAATGACTAAATAAAATACGTTGGTTTGAACCTAGGAAGATTAGAAATCAAATGTTTATTGGAATGTTACTACATTATTTCCATTCATTACTTGTCAGGGGTAAACGTCACAAATTGGCACAGAGACAGTAGGAAATGGCGTTTGTTGGTGAAACTACCCTTTAGTAGTATTTACATTCCGGGCTTTGTGAATTTAAAATCACCTGTATTTAAATGTATCATGATTAAAAACAACACTTATAAAAATACGATTTAGAATTAAACCTCTAACATTTCCAATAAATATACATTTATAATAAATCACACAATGATTGATAGAAGCGGTTTATTTATTTCTTTTAAATTAAAAATGCCCAACTTTCAATAAACTTTTCCTTGCCATAATAATATTATTACAATAATAATAATTATAATATAATTCTTTAATCTAGGTTAAATTATATTTAAAATATTTACAAAAATCTGAAAAGAATTGATGCTTTTTGACTGGATTATTGTTTCTGTACTCTGAGTTTAGAATGGAGATAGGTCAAGTTAGCCATTGTTGCAATCAGAATCAGAGAGACGTAAGCGCTATACAACAGAAGAGTCAATTATATTTTTAATGAGGTACCTATTTCCCAAAATATTACAATAAAAACTAAAAACTTTTTTATTTCCATTATGATGAAAACCAAAATTTATCTATTTTTGTTTTGTTTCTTACCGGAATTAAGCGAATTAATTAAACATAGTATTTATTATTCGAAGGAAACTTTCTTAGAGCCAGTTCTGATTCTGAGGGCATCTGTTTGTAAATTGCAATAAACATTAAAAATGAACTCATTTTACGCCGATATTAAAAATATCACCCACATTACTGTTCTGTCAATAATACACTAGAGAGATGAATAGTAATCAACATTCAACAACTTGCTTTATAAATACATTTATTATTTATTGTTATGAGAGGTTACTTATTGTGCTGTAGTAGTTTTGGATAGAAATATTCATTAACAGTTACATACGTACAGAGATTATTGTATGGATTTACTGCATTTTGGCTAGTGGGCAGTTTAGGCTTATAAATACTTGTCTGCAGGATGCGAAATGAAGTATTAAAGGTTTGTAGTCAGGTTAACATTACTACAAGTCGTGGAGCACCTTAAACAATTGACTTTAAAGATGTCTCTTGTAAATGTGGCGATCAGCTTAAACATTATTGTAGGTAACTATTTATTATAATATATAATTGTATCTCACAAAATTGACTAGATTTAACAAGTAGTTCCCTTCATTTATAAAGTATATAGGAGAGTGTATTAGTTAGGTTAGCGGTCGGCGGGGGCTGGCTCGCCCTCGGAGGGTACCTCCCCGGAGGCGGACCTCTTGCCCAAGCCGAAGTTAAATCTGTTGAGGTCGCGCTGTCTCTTCCCCAGGCCGTAGTAGTCCAGCAGTCCGATGGGCAGCCGCTTGCCGAGTCCCGCTACTGCCTTATTGCCGAGTCCGAAGTCGTAGGATGCCTTCTTGCCGAGACCGAATTCGTACGCTGCTCTCTTGCCGAGACCGAACTCGTACGCTGCCCTTTTGCCGAGACCGAACTCGTAAGCTGCCCTCTTCCCGAGACCGAATTCGTAAGATGGCATTCTCTTTCCCAGCCCGAACTCGTATGACGGCATTCTCTTTCCGAGGCCGAATTCGTAAGCTGCCCTCTTTCCGAGCCCGAATTCGTACGCTGACTTCTTTCCGAGACCGAATTCGTACGCTGCCCTCTTTCCGAGACCGAATTCGTAGGGTGATCTTCTGCCAAGTCCGAAGGAATAGGCCGGCGCTCTTTTTCCGAGGCCGAATTCGTATCCCCTGGAGAGTCGCTTTTCTTCCTCCGGGCCATCAGATTCTGACCTCTTTCCGAGCCCAAATTCATATCCTCTCGATAGTCTCTTGTCTTCCTCGGGGCCCTCCCAGGTCGACCTCTTGCCCAGTCCGAAGCCGTAAGGACGAGCCCTCTTTTGGTGAGAAACTGGAAACAAACAGAAATAATTGTGTTAGTAAGCGTTCAAAAAGAAGAAGAAGATGGTTTGAAAGGGAATAGAAGAGCGCGCCAATATAAAATATGAGATTATAATTAATAAGTCTAAGGTTATTTAATAGCTCGATTAAACCATTTGAATTTGAGAGGCGGGTTTGGGGTACCGCCGCCCCGGGAAACATTTATTGGATAACCAACACCCCTGTCGTAGTTCAAAACAATTGGTTCGCTACTTTTTGATGATTTTGCAGTGGTACCCGGCTTAATCGGCTGAGGTGTGTTCAGTATGTGCTAGCCCACTAGCTGCATGGTGTGCCAGATCGGGAGAGGGTGGCTTGAGGAGACCCTTTGACCTCTCCAACTGATTTCTCTTGACCCACCGCCTAGCGCCGCAGCCGGAGGTATATATCATTTGTCCTTCACTCCTGGATACACTGATCCCTAGATTCCTTCTCACTCCTCATACCTTATACTTTCCCAGAACTTCTTCTCCTTCATTTCCGCAAAAAAACTTCCACACAGAATCTTCAAAGATGACATAGGCCCTGAGGGAAATTCATTTTCCTCAGGCCCTACTGTGGGTTAACGTAAAAAAAATATTAATATGAAGCAAACATCTCTCGACAAATGTTTTAAAGAAATACTGTTATTTTTTTAGTACCACATTTAGTCTATGTACCACATGCTAAAAACATAACCCGATGTGTGTGTGTTTTTTTAAATTTTACGGCGAATATTTGTGATTTTTTCTATTGATGGAATTTCACGTCATTACATGTGTAGAGATTATCGCATAAAACAACATATATATTTTAAAAAAACTTTAGAACTTTAAGCGTTCAAGGGAAATCTTTAAATATATATGTAGTATAAAATAAACTCGCCATCCGCGTCTGTCTGTTTGGGCGCTTTGTTCTTTTAAACTACGTTCCGGATTTTGATAAGGTTTTCACTATCATTTAGAAAATTTCTTCCGGAAGGTTTGTGTATATAATATATGCATGTTTTATTTATAGAAAGTAGAGAAAAGTCGATGTTTTGTAATCAAGTCGTAAAAAATATTTTCGGGCGCTTACATTACTAACGCTGGCTAAACCTTATGAGATACATCAAAATAATGTACTACGGAATTGTATATCTTATAAATGCCCATAGAAAAGTCCGAAATGGTATGTGTCCATCTCCTAAGGATAACCCACAGCAACTCCGGGTACACGTCAGCTAATATGTTATAAACTGTTAGAAATTCGAAATATAGGGTTTTCCAATAAGAGGTGTTATTTTGAATATTAATTAAGGAATTAATGATTTTTTTATGGCCGGAATTGGATGGTATTGATCTGGACAACGTTTAATTTAAAAAAGACGGCGCTACGTGCCACACAAGCAACGAAACCATTGATATTTTACGGGAAAAGTTTCCGGACCGTGTTATCTCTCGAAGAGGTGATCACAATTGGCCACCGAGATCTTGTGATTTAACACCTTGCGACTTCTTCCTTTGGAGCCACGTGAAAGAGAAGGTCTACGCCAACAGCCCAGCGTCGATTCAAGACCTCAAAGATGGAATTCGTGCGGCTATCGAGGACATAAGGCAGCCACTTTGCGATTTGGTTTTGGAAAATTTCATGAAAAGGATATGGTCCTGTAGGCGTGGTCGTGGTGGTCATTTGACTAATGTTATTTTTTACTATTAACGGCGTACCTTTTACTTTATAATAAAATAAACATTTGATCATTTATATTAAAAAATGGCATTTTTCTTTGAATATAAAAATAACACCACTTATTGGAAAACCCTGTACAAGGTCTTAAGAACCAATGAAGTCACAGGAGAAGCTGGTTCAGTAGGTAATATAAAATGCGATTGAACGATCGAGGCTAAATTTCAATGACGTCTAATATCTATACTTTCCAAATTATTTTTTTTTCTAAGAGCAGTACGATAAATATTTTGGGAGAAAGTACGAACGCCTCCCAAAAACATTATGTTCCAATGGTAAAAAAGTAATGGTTTTCTACCCATTTAATTATTTTTCAATCTTGGATTTTATGAATATTGCCTACTGTTATCAATATTTAAACATCCATATTGACTTGTAAACATACTTTGTGCGATCTTTTCTGTAAGATATGAAAACCGAATTATATTTGCAAACAAAGAATTGCTTGACTTTGTTTGAATAACGAATTTGAAATGCTAAATACGCAGGCATTAAAAGCATCCTACGAAAATTCAAATTAGGTTTTAGAAAAAGCAGATTCTCCAAAGCTGCAATTTTTTCATTGATTTGATTCAAATCACAGATGCAAATATACTTTTTTTCGCAATTACTATGCTCTGGTTCTGGTGGACGATTAATTCTCCAATGTGCAAAAAATTACGATAATAAATTATTTAAGAAGGTACACATCTTTAGCCCCCGTATTCCGAATTTCAATCGATTTATAACACATTTCTCTTTTACAATTGAAGCTCCTAAAGAAGATAATATCTATACATTTGTAAATCCAAAACGGTAATTATAAGAAATTCACTCGATTGAAAAAATCGCCAAGTAAGCTACGAAAATTATTAAAAACACTTTTTATTTATTTATTTAAAATGTTAAAGGTATGAAAACATTCACAGTGTATTTTTAAATGCAATTTAAGCATTTGTCGAGAGATTTTTGCTCTATTTTTAAATATTTTCACAATTTACGCTTAATTATTATCGTTTTTTTTAAATATTAGCGCGCTCCCTCTAACATTCGTATTTATATTTCTCCCTTACAAACCATCGTTGAACGCTTACTACGTAGCCTTAAATAAATTGTCATAATGTTGAATACATTGAGGAGAGATTGTGCAATCCTTTGGATCCTTTAATTATCCTGTTTTTAGTCTCACTGACGCAATCTTCAGCTGCCGACATAGGTTCAGTTTAATAAATACGATATTTTTAAATATGTGTGTGAAGGTGTATAGCTGAGTTCTAACCTGTATAATGTAAGCAATATGGAAATTACTGATGTCCACTGTTCTCCGTGAATACATAATTTATCATAAATAGACTTCCCTGTAATGGAAATCCAGAATGTAATAAATTGTCTTTTAAACTAAAAAAAACTTGGTCGAGAATTTCCCTACTAAGGTCCGCCCCGTTCTTTATTAAGTCCAGGCAAATTGAGCTTTATTTATTCATGCCAGTATCTAATATATATTTTTCAATATAAATTTCCCCTACATCTAATTATGCGCATAGGCCGTTTTCATTATTTCTTGTGTAAACTAATGACTACCTACATTTGTTCTAATTCTAGCTCCAGCGCGCTGCCCTCCCTACAGGGAGAGGGAAGTAGCCGCCTGAATTTACGATGTAATAATATAATTGACATACTACATTATCAATATTATGTTAAATCATAGTATTAACCAGTGTAAATTATATTAAACATAAACAATATTGGCAAAAGCTCTTGAAAGCTATTTCCTCAGCAGTTTTATTAATGACTGACACATTCTTTCTTTGGAACTCCAAAATAACTTATGCGTTTATTTATTTTAAGGCGATGCCATACGTAGTAATGCAAAATCATGTTTTTTTGGTTTGAAAATTTGGTCGCCTAGAATTGTTTCAGATGCTCTAATTAAATACTGCGAGTAGAATACATCTTGGCCTTTGAAATAATCGAGTATTTTTTAGATTAGAAGTCTTTTTATAAGCCCAGAAAAAAATAATGTATAAGGCCTATGAAAACTGCTTTAAAGTTCAAAATCTCCTACTCACGAACCCATTTTCGGTTATGATTTTATTGTATAATGTGGCAAATTAAGTTATTTATAAAATGATCGAAAAAAAATTAAATATTTATGCCTGGACATCCACAAAATAAAATAAAAGGCACTTAAAATCAAAACAGGCGGATGGTTTTAAGCGGGAATTTAAACCTTATCGCCATCTACGTAAGGGTTGTTATTGATAGCGGCTCAATTTAAAATATTACACGACGTAGTACATCGCCTTTGTCGTCTTGTCTTTAATCTAATGTTGTCTTTCCCGAAATGAGTTTTTTAAACTCACTGGGAATAATACATTATAAATTTGTAATGTATTATTTTGTAATAAATATTATTTCGTAATGTATTGTAATAAATAAATAAATAAAAAGGGAACATTATACGGACAGTGAAGGAAACAACCCATTGCTGTTAAACGCGTCGTATACATAACACGAAAGAACGTATACGTACTCGTAACTGAAAATTCCAAGGGACCCTGGACGACCGGACCTTTAATTTGGCATTAGCATTTTCTGACTCCAAACGTTCAGTTAAAATTCTCCGGTATGCTTGCACAATGCACAGGTTGCCTGCACTGGTAAGCCGGACCGTGTGGATGAAATAACTGCGGAGTTATCTTAATCTTACGATATAGAATACGATTAAGTTACGGAACAAAATACGAAAATTAAAATTGCACAGGTGTAATTGTGCGAATAATATAGACCTAAAACTGAGAATACTCCTCATCAAGACCTATGTATGGAGTATCTTGATGTACGGCTGCGAAACATGGTGCATATCCGAAAGAGATAAACGGAGACTAGAGGCTTTTGAGATGTGGTCCTATAGAAGACTGTTAGGAATTTCCTGGAGAGACCATATTACAAATGAGGAGGTTCTCCAAAGAATCGAAGGAGGAAGGCACCTGCTCAGGACCTTGTCCGAAAGGCGTGCAAGATGGATCGGCCATGTTATACGACAAGAAGGCCTCTTGCATGTCATAATAGAGGGTATGACCGAGGGGACCAACTCTAGGGGACGCCCACGCCGAGAGTACCTGGAGGACCTGCTGGTGGACGTGCGCTGCTCATCATATGCACAAGTCAAAAGAGCCGCACAAGACAGGGAAGAATGGAAGAGGAGATTAGATGAAAATGCTGCAAACCAATCCCAGGATTGAAACCAGAGAGAGAGAATTGTGCAGGTAAACCGGAGTTTAATCTTTCACGTGGTATTTCTCATTGCTGTAAAAAAACTTTTTTATTACTTGGATATTCAAGAAGAGAAGTATGTACTTTGTGGGTGAACCATGCGAATCCAGCGTACCTGGGCAGGCCACCTGTACAGGTATGCCGGTGGGTTTTGCCTGAGCGTCTGAAGCCGGGTCTTGTTGCTGGTTTCAGCGCGACTGAAGCGGTTGGGCAAATATCGAACGGCTAGTGACTTATTTATTTATTTACTAGCTGTACCCCGTCACGTGTTGCGATTTCTGCAGATAGAGCAACAATAGTGCGTGTTGCTTTTACGTCCAACAGATGGCGCCGTTTAAAAAACATGTTTTTACCAGTCACAGGTGACATCTATTTATTATAGGTATATAAAAACACACGCGTATTCGAATGCAACGTTGTGTCAACATTTCAAGGTCTTTCGGAGATTTAAGATTTTTAACAAACTAATATGTTGGGAAGTAAGAGCTTCACAGATGCACTCATAGAGGGCAGTGCATAGAGCTTGCGTGGAAGTCCGCAAGATGGCAGCCAGTAGTCAGTAGTTGCCAGAACCAGTTAGAATGCTCCCAGACAAACTTACTGTTTTCAGATCTCATTTAGCCAGCTCCTAGTTAGGTTGACTATCGAGTCACCATTTTAATACGTGAAGTATTAATAAATCCCTGATTTAACACAAAGAACCTATTATTTAAAATCTCCTTCCACGACGAGTTAGAGAACTGTTTGTGGGAACACAACAGAATATTAACAATTTTATTTACATAGGTAGATTTACTTATTCATGTTTTCCATAAAACGGTTATGCACTAATATATTATGGAGAAGATTATGACTAATGATGGGTCAAAGCTCGCCTTTTGGACGCTGGCACTGGGTCGTTTCTGCGTGAAATTTAGTTTTTATATGCTATTAATCTTAGAATATATTAACAAAATTAAGACGTACCGTATGTTTCTTCATTGTCATCTTCCTGTCCATCGCTGACGTCATTGCTGTCTTCTTCATCTTCTTCGTGCTCCATCGGATCTCCTTCCGCTTCCTTCCAGCTCTTCGGGTCTTCATCGTACTCGTCCTCTAGGCTGGACCTCTTCCCGAGGCCAAACTCGTACCCGCGGCTTCTCTTTCCGAGACCAAACTCGTAGCCGCGACTCCTCTTTCCGAGGCCGAAGTTGTAGACGGGCAATCGTTTGTATTCGGAAACGTAAGTGTAGGCGCGTCGCTTTCCCAGGCCGAAGTTGTAGGCCGATGAACGTTTATAGACGTGGCGCAGGTCTCTCTCGTCCTGCGAGGGGGCGGCCACCTCAGTTTGTGCGGGGCTGGCAGGCCCAAGGTCCCGGCTCTGCACTGGCTCTTCAGCGGAGCACCAAGGGGCGACCAGGGCGGCCAGCGCCACGAACATCAGCGGACACATCCTGCAAAGGATAAACACTTCATTAAGAAATAGTGCTGTGTGCTCTCTCTGGGTGAAAGGAGAAACTGAAAAATAAATGTCACGTTCAGGTGAATCAAATGCTTGAATCAGGTCATGTCAAGAGTCAGAATAACCGAAAAGCATGTATGAGAGGATGTTTAGGCGAATGAAGCAAGGAGTATGTGCTAAAACGAAACGGCGTTATGGTTAGTTAATTAGCTGTGGGGTATACGAGCAGTGTGGTAAACTCTGTCAGTACAGAGCGTGACAGATAGGTGACAGAATTAATTAGTTGTGGGGTATACGAGAAGTGTGGTCAACTCTGTCAGTACAGAGCGTGACAGATAGGTGACAGAATTATAAATACGAATGTAGTAGGTAGATCGCTCTCTCACATACCAGCTGCTAGCTAGTTAAAGATCCGTAATCTTGTACTCGGTTTAGTAAACGCAATAATCCAACCCAGAGTATCATTGAAAGTCTACCTGATCGTACGTACCACACATCATACGTAAATAACCATATACAAGTAAAACAACATTAATTAACAACTTTGTTAGTTTTTCTTCATAATGAGGAGCTGCAGTGAAAAATATTATGGCTTAAAAATATTATATTTTGAATATTTAATTTGTATTAAATATTATTGATTCCCCGCAATGCTTCGCTATTGCTAATGTTTTTCTCGGGCGCCTCTGACTTCTTCCACCATTCACCACTGTATACCACAATGTTACTGTTAATAAACTACACTACATCGATTTTAATTCGACTCTGTACTCATTATGGTGCAGAGATATTGCGTTAAGTATTCCTCGGGCGTCCCCGACTTCTACTGCCATTTAAACATCTCCAAACACTCATGACACTAATCATATTTTTAGATGAGAAATCTGAAGAAAAAAACTCGACAACAGCGCCAAATCGGGTCCAAAACTATAATATATTTCAAGCTGAACTGTTATATCTCTGCTTACTGGCAGATTTCTGTGTTGGGAACTCTTGTGAAGAAGTAAAAGGTTCTTTACTATAATTGCGTTTATTTATGTTACAATAAATAATTCTGTATTTAGCTACACTGTTCATTACCCGAGGGTTGGTAATTCTTTCATTCTAGAAGCTTGTTGTCTGGCAATAATATCCCACAGGCAATTGCTACACTCTAGCGACATCTGTCGGACTCTGGAGTAAGCTTTATGACTAGTGCCATCTATCGCTTGAATACCCAACTTATTACCATACATCACATGAACCAACCATAGAAAATCACAAAATTTCATTGAAATCGGTTGGGCGGTTTCGGATATTAGCGTGTACGAACACAATGACTCATTTTTATGTATTAAGATAGTAAAATTCATAAATCATCATTTAAAACCGAATGAAATACCATCCCTTTAAAACACACCGTTTTGGTTGGTTCGACTGAACACGCAGTTTCATCATAACCAGTCTAGGTGAGTAATATATCTATGGTTTACATTATCTACAACATCCACATCAGGGTTGCCAATTCGTGGAGAATCCCCCGAATTGCGGGGAATTTTTATGATTCTGGGAATTCTTGGTTATCCAACCATATTAAAAAATAATATAAGAAATAATTGTAAGAACGCACTATACTTCGTTTTCGTTTTTAAAGCTATTATTAAAAAAAATTGTTACATTTTGGAGGTAAAGGAACTTGTGGGGAATTTGAAAATCTCTTCATCTCTTGCGGGTATTTTAGAACGTATGCATTGGCAACTATATCATTATATCACACAGGTATCTAGACTTGAATCTGTCCAAAGAAAATTTACACGGATTTTGTCTTATAGATCAGGTGTCTACCATCTACTAGACGGTTACGAACTAAGACTTACATATTTCAAATAAGAGAGTCAAGTTAAAAGACGAAACATAAATGACCTCTTAATGCTTTACAAAATTGTGAATAATAAAGTAGATTAGGCCCAAATTCACTAGAAACCTTAACATATTTTGGACCGAAATTTTTACCAATAACACTGGTTATTTTAATCCTATGTCTAGAATGTCTCGATCATACAATGATATTGCTAAAACACATGCTTGCATAGATATTTTCGTAAATAATATAACTTGTTTCACGAGATATCTCCACGATTTCTGTACCTAAAAAAATAAACTCTGGTCCATGTTCACAATTTGGGAGGCAGGTTTGAGTACCGCCGCCACGGCAATAATTTATTGGATAACCAACACCTATGCCATAGGTCACACCAAGTGGTTCCTAAATCAGGACTTTAGACTCGTTTGGTGATCAGCAGGAGTGCTCGGGTTCATCGGATGAGGTGTGTTCAGGATGCTCCTATCCACCAGCTGCGTGGCGTGCCAGATCGAAAGAGGCTCTCGACCCATCGCCTTTCGTCACAGTGGGAGGAATATATCCGTCCGTCGCTTCTGGACACACAGATCTCAAGATTCATTTTTGATACATTTTTCCTTCCCAGAACTTTCTCTACTTCCTTTCTTTAAGAAGTATCCTCCACCCAGCATCCCAAAAGATGACTGCCCGGGGGTAATTATCTTCTCCAGGGTTAGTGGGTTAATGCAAAAAAAAAAAAGATTTTAACTGATGAAAATATTTTAGTACACGTTTTTAAACACCGGTGAATTGTTTATAAGATACCATTAAAAAAAAGTATGGACTCCCATACAAAATATAGCGCCGATTGAAAAAAACGTAGACTTTTTAAGATTGGTCTCCGGTGACGTCACTAGTCACGTCCATATATTCCACGCGTTTTTTAGAGAACCGAAAAATTAAAACTTTGAAAATTATTTTAACCATTAAAACTAACTAAACCATAAAAAATCAGGTATTTAAATTAGTATTTGATAAAAAAATGGACTGCAGATCCTTATTCAATAAACTTGTAATTGACTTTTTATTATTATTTTATTATTATTTATTTATTTAACGCCCAGCGGGCTTTTACATGGTTGGTACTATAATTTTAATTTGACAGATACTTTGAAACATAAAAAATAAGAATAAAATTACATTTGATAAAAGCTATGCAACAAGTCATACAAATACAAGAAACAAAAACAGAAAATTACAGCTATTTGTAGGTTTACATGATGTGTTTAGGAGTATTGTTGAAATAAATGTTTTAAATGATCCACAAAACTTGCCAAATTGGTAAGAGTAATTTAGAGTTAAGTATTTTGAATAAGAACGTTAGATCGTTTATTTTACGTCTATCTTCTAATGTATGTATTTTTAGAGTATTTAATAAGAAATTGTATTTTAAGTCTTCGACAGGGATATTTAATTTAAAATTTAAAAAACGTAGAATTTTTTTTTTGTATTCGCTCAATGTTGTTAATGTGAATTTTGTAAGATGGACACCAAACTTTTTTTAATTTTTAAACTACTGAGTTATTAAAAAAAAACATCAATTAGGTCATTAGAAGGGAAAAAAAACTGTTAAACTTCCTAACACAATAAATATGTTTTTACTCAAGAGCTGGTTTTCTTCATTTGTGTAGAAATAATAAAAAATATATTTTTCACTATTTAGTTCTTATGTCGTTCACTACGTTCTTTTGTAACAATGTTATAAATTAAAATGTTTTATATGTTAATATATTTTAAAATAATAAATTGTGAAAATACTTTCATAAACAAAAAAAAAATAAATTCTACGCCAAATTGCGTTAACTCAACTTATCCGACGACAGGCATCAAGGGCCACGAGGGAGGACTCAACACATCCCCGTCAGACATCAGACACCAGACATCAGACACCAGACATCAGATATCAGACATCAGACATCAGACATCAGACATCAGACATCAAACATCAGACATCACACATCAGACATCGGACATCGGACATCGGACATCAGACATCAGACATCAGACATCAGACATCAGACATCAGACATCAGACATCAGACATCAGACATCAGGCATCAGACATCAGACATCAGACATCAGACATCAGACATCAGACATCAGACATCAGACATCAGACATCAGACATCAGACATCAGACATCAGACATTATTTTAATTTTATTTTTATTTTTGTTTATTGCAGAAACAAACAGTACATAATTAAATAGATGACAATAGTTACAAAATTATAAAAGTTAGTACAATAATTGGCACCAATGACATGTCGCTGACATATATACATATGAGGTATATTATACATTTTACGGTTAAGTTACATTTTTAAGTTAAGTTAAATTAGTGTGCTGGGGAAGGAGAGAGGTGTGTGTGAGTGTTTGTGTGTGTGTACGTGTGCATGTGTGTCTGTGTGTGGTTGTGTGTGTTATGTGGGCGAATTCAGTGTGCTAAAAAAGTTTTTCTTAAATAGAGGGAGAGATTCAAAAAAATATGGGTAGGTATTTGTGCTTGTTTGAATTGAGTTGAATGTTTGAAGGATGCGAGAAATAGGGGAATTGGCTGCAGCGTTTGTATTATTACTAGTTGTGTAAAAAAGGTTGGTGTGTCGAGTTCTTTTAGATAAAAGGTTTGGAGTCTCGTCTCTTGAGCAAAGTGTTAGTATGAATACAAGTGAGAATTCACTTTCCACCGATGTAATATTTGCCAGAGGTGTACTTTACGCTAGTTGTGAGCGCAATTCGTAATATTGAAAAATATATATACTTAGCTATCAATAAAATGCTAAGCACATTGAACATAAAAATATTTTTTATTTAAGAAACTTTTATTTAACTTTTCGAGGTTTTTTTTTTTTTTTTTTTCTTATTATTTTTGGCTTTCACCCTTCAAGGGTGTTCTTGGCCATCATTTAAAATTATTGAGAAATGAAAGGTGAATTTAAATATTAATTTTATTTAAATTGGCAAATTTCAAAATTATAATGAAATTTGGAGTCGAGTTCAGACTTAGAAGAGATGAGATGTTGAATGGAGGGGATGCAATTTTAGATAAGGCTTGATAGAAGAGAGGATATTTGTTTAGAGAGGGACAACCAAAAAATATGTGATATAAAGTTCCCACTTCTAGACCACAGAATGTACAATCTGGGGAGTCAACAACGTGAATTTTAAAAAGATGGGAAGGAACAGAACAATGTCCGATCCTCATTCGAATGAGTGAAGAAATTTCTTTTTTGGAAAAATGAGGGAATTGCTGAAACCACGGTTTTGATGGAATAGTCCTTTGTATTGAGGCATAGCAGGCTCCCTTGGATTGACTAGCAATGTGCCAATACTCCGACCAAACATTGCGGGATCTATCTTTGATGATGGAAAAAATGTCAGATAGGGGAATGTGGTTTACGAGGGTAACAACAGGGTTAGACGCTCCTTGTTTTGCCAAGGCATCCGCAATATCATTACCCATGATACCAACATGTCCAGGAATCCAAATCAGAGTTACAGTTTTACCAGAGCTTTGAATGGAGGCTATCATTTCTCGAATAAGGCATACAAAGTGATCATCAGGATGAAGAAGAGGACTGGATTTAAGTTTTTGGAGGGAACTGAGAGAGTCAGAGAGAACGAGGGAATGTTCAAAATTATTTTTGATTATATATTTGAGAGATTCTATTATTGCAATGCACTCGGCTGAAAATATTGAAAATTGATTTGAAATTGAATGAAATATTCTGTAATTAGAATTATTGTGGTAAACGTTAATACCTATACCACAGTTAGGAGAGTCGGGAGATTTGGATCCATCAGTAAATAAAAGAGAAAAGTTGGGCCATTTAGATGAAATAATGTCATTGAACATATTATTGACAGTTCGGGCCGGGAGATTGGAATAACTTTTAAGGATTCCGATCCCTTCTATTATTGTTGGGGATAGGGTGACGTGACTATATTTTAATTTGTATAAGGGAAGTAGATCATTTTGGATAATGTGAAGCTCTGAGAGAGACTTAAAATTTTTACAGATGTCAGGAAGAGGTTTAGTTGAAGCTCTGATTGTAGATGAATGAGTTGAGTCAATGAACAACGAGACGCTGGGGATAACCTGATGACATTTAGAATTTAAACATTTTAGAACAAATTTGTCAGCAAATAGTTGACGCCTTAAATAAAGAGGAGGATCAGAACATTCTACTTGAAGGGAATTGATGGGTGACGATTGCATCGCTCCAGTTATAATTCGCAAAGATTTAGATTGAATTTTGTCTAATTTATCAAGTACATTTTTTGGGGCAGTACTAAAAAGTGGGCAGGCATAGTCAAGATGGCTTCGAATAAGTGCGTTGTAAAGCAACTTAATGCAAGTAGGGTGAGCACCCCACCAAACGCCAGATAATGATCTGATGATATTTAAATTTTTTTCGCATTTAGTAACTAAATTATTAATATGGGAAGACCATTTAAGTTTCCTATCAAATGTTACTCCCAAAAATTTTACTTCAGAAGCGTTGGGGATTGGAGAATTTTTAAATAAAATTTGAACGGGGGGGTTTTTATGGCGATTTGAGAAGGTGACACACTGAGTCTTTTGGACTGAAAGTTCAAAACCATTTAACGTGAGCCATGTGCAAAGGGCATTCATGGCTTCGTTAAGATATTTGACGGCCAGAGGGATGATTTTGGATGATAAGAAGAAAGCTATGTCATCTGCGAACTCAATAACTTTTACTTGTGGGGGAATAGCGACATGCATATCATATGTGTATATATTATACAGTAAGGGGGACAATACATCGCCTTGTGGTAAACCCTTCCAAATAGACCTACTTTGAGGAAAAATATCTGGAAGTTCAATGAAAATTTTTCTATCTAGAAATAGATTAATAATAGATTGGACAAACATGGGGGGAAGGCCAAGGCCTAGAAGTTTTTTTTTCAAGATTGGGATGGAAACATTGTCAAAGGCGCCTTCTATATCTATAAAGACGGCAAGACAAACTTCCTGTTTAGAAATTGATAAATTAATATCAGTACTGATGATGGCAAGGTTATCTTGAGTGGATTTTTTTTTCCTAAATCCAAATTGAGATGGAGAGAGAAGCTGTTTACTCTCGACAAAAAATTCTAATCGGTTTTTAATTAATTTTTCATAAAGTTTACTGAGGGTGGATGAAAGAGCGATTGGCCTGTAGTTGGATCCAGAATTTGGTGATTTGTTTGTTTTTAAAATATGGATGATTATTTGACAACTCCAGTCATCAGGCATTATACCAGTCTGGAAGATTTTATTTAAGATGCTTAAGAAGTGGTTTAGAACATTATCATTACTATTTTTGATTATGCTGTAAGGTATACCATCTCTGCCTGGAGATGAGTCCTTGACTGTTGATAAACAATTTTTTAGCTCAATTAAGGTAAACGGAGAGTCTAGCCAATGATTAGACATAGGAGTATTATAGATGGGCGTTATTTCATCTAAGTTAGGTACAGAAGGGGGGGCAATTTTGTCCAAAAATTCATCGATCCATTTAGAATGAGACGCTCGAGGAGATGGTGAACTGAAGGAGGATCTAAATCTTCGGATCATAGACCAAACTTCCGAAATTGGAGTGTTCGGAGATACTGAACTGCAGAAGTTGTACCACCCGGATCTTTTTTTTGACCTCAATACCCTTTTGGCATTGGATTCAGCGTTTTTGTACATAAGATAGTTCTCCATAGTCATATTGTAACGATAGGAAAGAGATTTAGCTTTCCGAATTCTTACTACTTTGGAACATTCCTCATCCCACCAGGGAGTTGGAGGGAGTTTTTTGAGAGATTTAGTTTTAGGGGGAGGATTTGATTTATTTATTGCAGTTATGAGCATTGATTTGAAGTTATTATAATCATCTTTGACGGAAAATATATCGGTGGCGGGTGAATTTAATAGGAACTTGTCCATATGAGAGTTAAATTCATCCCATTTGGTGTGTTTCGTTTTAATTTTTGTCGAAATATGAGACTTGTCTGATTGGAAAGAAGTTTGATAAGTAATGGTGATCGGGAAATGATCACTGGAGCAAGGGTCGGGGGACACCACCCACGAGGAGAGAGAAGCCAGACTAGTAGAACATATCGATAGATCCACTGCACTGGGGTTTGTGCTGGGGCGTGAGATCCTAATAGGAGATCCGTCATTCAAAAGGAAAAGGTTGGATTGATCTAGGAAATCCATCACACTTCGACCATCTCGGTCGGAGAAAGCAGAACCCCAGACGGGGGAATGGGCATTAAAATCGCCTAATATAAAGAAAGGAGGGCTTAGTTGACTTACAATTTGCAACCAAGTTTGTTTATTGAAGTGGGCTGTTGGGGGAAGATAGACTGAAATAAAGGATGTGTCCTTTATTTTAGCTGCAACCATTTGGAAGTCAGCATTGGGGGGTTTGATATTATTTATTGGGGAAAATGATATGGATTTTTTAATAAAAAGGGCAGCACCGCCGCCTGAACCTTCCGGGCGGTCGTCGCGGAGACAGGAATACCCTCCCACATTAAAGTGGGTGGATGGAGTAAACCAAGTCTCCGAGATAGCAGCCAAAGAAATAATGTTGGAATTTAATAGGTTAAGGAGATCAGATTTGTTAGAAATAGCACTTCGGCTATTCCACTGAAGTCAAGACATCCTGAAGAGTCATTTTGAATAAATGATTTTAATGTGGAAATAATAGTAGCTGCGTTGGACGGTAGATTAGTTTGAGAAGAAATAAGGTCAATTAGAAGCATAATAAGAGTTTGGATAAATGAAGAATTGTCTTGGGAGAGTTTTTCAGAAAGTTTAAGAGAGTTCATTGAGGACGGATTATAATTATTTGCACACCCATTTGTGGCATTTGAAAGAGGTGAACCATTGGGATTTAAGAGCAGTGAGTTGTGTTGTTGCTGATCGTATCCAGGAGCCGGTTTAGAAATAGCGTTTTTGTATGTGAATTTAGTTGAACGAGAAGAAGTTGTTGTAGTGGAGGGAAGAGGGTTGGATGAGGAGTTGCTGGATAAAGCCTCAGCAAATGATTTTTTGACAGGCGGGAATAGTTTAGAAGCCTGCAGAAAAGACAAGTTCTGAGAGGCCATAGAAATTTTAATATTTTTTTGGCGAGATTGTTCTGGGCAAGAGGTGTTGATAGCTGTATGTGAGCCTGAGCAGTTAAAACATTTAGGTGAGGAGGAAGAAGGACATTGGTCAGCTCCGTGGTTTTCTCCACATTTAAAACATCTGGGTTGAGATCTGCATGCAGCTTTGGTATGACCAAAACGGCAGCAATTGAAACATTGAGTGGTGGGATAAGTATACATTTCAACTGGTAATGAGTTGAAGAATAAATATATATGGGAGGGAAGAGATTGACCTTCAAAGGTGATAACGACAGATTGGGAGGGCTTCCAAGAAATTATACCCTCAGAGGAGTGCTTGTAATTTAGCCTCCTGGCTTTTATGGGATTGCCAATGTGTTGGGGGGTTGAAAGTGAAGACAGAATTTCTTCGATGGACAGATCGGTCGAGATACCTCTGACCAAGCCCATGCGAGTGACATTGAAAGTAGGGATATATGCCTTAAACTTTGAATTAGATGAAATGAAGATATTTTTGATGAAACTGTTGGCAGCTGACCCTGAGAGGAATTCGACGGATATTCGGAAGCGACCCTCGGCTTTTACACCTCCAGGCTTGATTGAAAGATTCTTGCTATTTGATAGGAATTTGCCAAATTCAAGAGGGTGGATGGTTTTTCCTTGCTCAGTTTTTTGGGCGTATACTATGAATGGGCCACGGGAATGAGGAGAATAAAAGTTTGTTGGGGGAAGTTGAGAAAGTGCTGGTGGGGACTGTGAAGTCGAAGGCGAGTCAAGTTTTATTGGGGAAGAAGGAGTAAATTTCCTTTTTTTGGTAGAAGTCAAAATGACAGAATCATTGTCAGAAATTTCTACATTTTCCCCGTCTGGGGGGTCCGGAGAGGGATCTGGGGGCTTTGTAGGGGGTCCAGGAGGGAAATCTTCCTCCATTATTCACAACAGTAAACAACTACAATAATAGTATGAAAAATGACAGAAGTAAAAAAGTTTATAAATATCTGGAAATTAGCAGCGAAAAGTGACTCCTGGAAGATCAGAAGGGAGAAGAAACCTCAAGGCACAACACACTACACTTTTTTTTTGGCCAGAAAACAAAATAGAATGGAAAAAAAATAATTTTAGATAGAGCAAAACAAAACAACTGATGACAGCCAAATGTTATTGTTGCAATCCAACTTTTCGAGGTTATACACATCAATATAACATATCATTGAGGAAGATAATACTAAAAAATCTAAAGGAAACATGAAATAGAACAAGGCAAAGAAAATAAAAAGATATCGGTCCCAACTAGGAATCGAACCCAGGATTTCTTCCATTACCGGGACAGCGTCTTAACAAGTCGACCATTGGGACCTAGTTATTAAACGTCATATTTGTCAATCTCATATATCAATTTCAGACTCAACAATATTATCTCGCAACTATTTTTTCCTATATTAAACGTTTGGTGTTAAGCGGTGCTAGAAATAGAGAACACCATGCTTTATATTAAAATAAAGAAGTTAACCACAGAGTAACTAAAATGTGCACCGATATGAAATCAAAGGTTCCGAACGCAATTTGAAAAACATTTTTTTTATTGATTATTTTTAATATGAAACAACAAAAATGTGAGGTGACAGCTACTTTTGTCTAGATAAAATGCCTGTGTCCCTTATTCAAAATTTTAATATATCTAAAAACGTGTTTTTTAACCTATTCCAGTTTTTAGTTTTCGGATGCTTAACTTTGACTTATTTAAATTTTGTTGTAAAGCGGAATTACTTCGACCTTCCATCAACATTAGGTTAGGTCCTTAGTTCAGGTTAAATTAAAAAAGCAAAAATGATATCCTAAAACCCTACTTTAACATTATGTCACATCAATAGTAATATTATTATAATAATATTCAAGATGGCTGCAAAGTGAAAATTACGATTTTGTCAAATTGGAAATAGTTGTTCCTCATTGTAATGAAACTGATACAAAATGAGTGCATTTTTTTATGAATAGATATTTACCATAGAGCTACAAAAATTAGAGGCGCTACTGCACACTAATACACTCTTGTCGTAACAATCGAACGTGAGAGCGTGTAGACCGGCTTCGGTAGTTTTAGTTTGAGCGTTGGGAGAGTTGGAGGTCAGTTGGAGGTAAAAAGTGGAATCTATTTTTTCGCTTCATGTCTCATCAATGATATTTACCCAAATTATTTTTGAATAGACGTAGGTTAAAATCAAAAAGGTCCTACGTTAAGTTGTGGGATTGGTTCTTTCAAAGCTTCATAAATCGCATGTGTTGCCTTGTTCGGTTCTGAAGTCTCTCCTGGGAGGCTGCGTCATAGAGACAGATTCATTTATAGTTTAGTTTCGCCTCTTGACAGGACCAAATTATTTCTTGGAAATTCTATGAAAACAAATCAGTACTTTTCTGAAAGGGTCTGGAAACATCAACACAGCAAAGCAACAACAGAGCGATATATCAAAAAGGATTTTCCTACCTCGGACCAAAAATATACAGTAAAATCCCCTCAAACCTGTAAATCCGTGAATTATCTTCCTGCGGTTAAAAAATTGCTAAATGGATAATAGATTTAGGTAGGACAAATTTTGAAATATTATTACAAAAATGACATATGATAAGTTATTAGTTTTCTCTTCGCTTTTAATTTTCTTGAATTATTTTTTAGATTTTTTTTCTCGTTAATTTAAGTATATATATATATGTCGCAGCCAAAGTAATAAATCCGGATATTATATATACTATCCAGCCATTATTTATAATGTCTACCCAATTTAGACAAAGTGATAATTGACACATAATTAATCACATTAACTAGCCCTTTTATATAATATCTTCGAAGACTTGGATAAAGTAATAAAACAAGTAGGAATAGGTAAAGATTATAAAATTTTATTTCAATTTGCCTTTAATTTATAAGGTTGGGTTATTATAGGTTAGGTTGGGTTTTGATAGGTTAGGTTAGGTTGGGTTGGGTTAGGATGGGTTGGGATAGGATAGGTTAGGTTAGTTTGGGTTATTATAGGTTAGGTTGGGTTATGTTAGGTTAGGTTAGGATAGGTTAGGTTAGGTTGGGTTATGATAGGTTAGGTTAGGTTAGGTTAGGTTGGATTATTATAGGTTAGGTTAGGACAGGTGGGTAACAAGTCAGTTGGACCGTATTTATTACTTTGGCTAACTTTGACCCGATATTATGAATAATATCCAGATAAAGTGATTAATTTATCACATTGTTCAAACAATTTTGTTATTATTTATAATGACCAGTCATTATGTATAATATATATTTAATCACTATGACTGTAACATATATACAAGTAAACTGTGACCTTGCACGTCATGGTTAGTTGTCATTGGCTACAACGTCATTGTGCCAATGTCTGGTAAGATGGCTGTCACCAATGTCACCCGGCGTGACGTCAACACCGCCGTATTCACGAATAAAAACGAACATGTCGTTTTGGCGAAAATCGAAAACGGCACATTTCTAATCGTTAAAGAAAATTTATTTCTCAACATAAAAATAAATTAAAATTACATTCATTCAATCAATTTTTGACGAGAATAAAAAAAAACAGTAAAAATCCCCACTCCAACCTTCATTATGATGATTTCTTTAGTAAAGTAAAATTCGCGGACCACAACGCGCGCCACGGTTCATCATCAGATAATTAATTTATCAATAAGCTATTGTTTGATTGAAAAACTTTCAACCAATTAAAAGCATCAAAGTAATTAAACACTTCTTGAAACTTATAAATTAATAATAACTGGAACCAAGTTCGATATCATTCTCTGACTTCAAGTTCACACCGTTCCAAATCCATTTTCCGTTCTCAATTCTTAGTTAACATTAACAGGAGAATACGTAATTGGAAAACTTTCGAAGAGCCCCTGATACGATCATCAATTCCTTATTTACGCAATATGAATTTTAATATCGGGAATTTTCATTGAAATTATAATTTCACTTTTTGGCTTGCTTAACAGTCGAGTCACAAGCCATTTCGGCCATTATCTTTCTCTAAAAAATCACCCAAAAGGATGAATTTAAATTTAAAAAAATTAAAAACTTAAATTGAAAAAAAATATTTATTCGAAATTTGTTGTCCTTGAATGCTGCGATCATTTGTGTAATTTTCACAGGCCACAAACAGGGGCGGATTAAGTCAGAAGTTTCGCTATTGCGTTGGGCCCGCGTTTTATTGAGAAAAGATTAGCAATATCAGAATCAAAGGGGTAATTAAATTCCATCCCAATTGATTCAAACTAACAGAGACAAAATATGCAATGTGAAGCGATCCTTTCCAACCTTAACAAGCTTCTAGAACCAGAGAATTACCAACCCTCGGGTAATGAACAGTGTAGCTAAATCCAGACTTATTAATTGTTACGTAAATAAACACCATTATAGTAAAAAAACCTATTACTTTATTAAAGAGTTCCCCAACACAGAAATCTGCAAGTAAAGCAGAGACATAACAGTCTACAAACGTGAAAACTGTCATTTTGTTTTCCAAAACCTTACACTGCACATTGCACTATTGCACTATTGTACGGCAAGGTGAGTGAGCATTCTTTCAACTGCGTATTATGATTAGGATGCAGCCTTTAATCTGTGATAAATAGTTAGAATGCAGGCGAATTCTCCAATTAATATTTTTTACTGTCATGTTTAATGCTATCTGTGTTTTCTACGATAAAAAAACAAATAAAAAGTATTATTTACTTATTGTAGATGCAATCTTCATACTGGATTTGGGCAGTTATGACTATTGACATAAAAAAAATTGTACCGAAACCCTAATATTTTCTTTGCATTTATTTCACTAACTTAAGCATAACTCGCATTGAGAAAGGAGTAAATAATTGTGATGTTTGGTAATAAGTTGGGTTTTCAAGCGATAGATAGCACCCGTCATAAAGCTTACTCCAGAATCCGACAGATGTCGCTAGAGTGTAGCAATTGCCTGTGGGATATTATTGCCAGACAACAAGCTTGTAGTGTAGCTAAATCAAATCAAAACCAAACAGTGTAGCTAAATCCAGACTTATTTATTGTAACATAAATAAACGCAATTATACTAAAGAACCTTTTACTTTATCAAAGAGTTCCCAACACAGAAATCTGCAAGTAAATCAGAGATATAACTATAATTTATCCTGAGTTAGTGTCGAAATCAACCCGTCAGAGTGATAGTCAAGGGTCCTCCCACTATGTTATCTACCAACTCAAATCGTAATGCTCAGTGGCCCCGTTCAAATGATGGCTGGACAACGCAATTTTTTTTGTTTTTTAATAACTCCAAACAGGAGGCCACGAGGAAAATATTATTACTCTCAGGGCATATGTCATCTCTGATGCCGGTAAATCGTTCCACAGCCGAGCTTCAGAACTTAAGAAAGAGTCGTAGAAGCGACCCGTTCTCATGTAACAAATATCAACTGTGCCCATATGTTGGGCGCGTGGTTGGCGTGTTTTGCGAGTATGCACTTGCGATTTGTACAGGGTCAGCAGTTGTATACTATCTAAGTATCTGTGGGCCCTTTACAGTACGCCCAGCTTCTGAGAGGCTTCGATGGACCCCCGTGCCTGAGCTTTTTTTTTTTTTTTTTTTTTTTTTTATTATTTATTGAGTTAGTTTATACATTTGAATATAAACTAATATAAACAAGATCATATTTCATTTTGTAATTTTACATATTTTTACAATAAATATAACATTTCTTTTTAAATACATTCATTCTTCCTTCATTCTTCAGACTTTCAGGCATTTCATCATACATTTTTAGTCCTTTGTACATTAGGCAGTTCTGTGATTTTGTTTTTTTCATATGTGGCAATCTAATCCTATTTACATTTCTGGTTTCGTAATTATGAACATCTCTATTAAAAACAATTTCATCCTTAAAATATTTTGGCATTTGGTTGTTCATGATTTTATGTACAAAAATTAACACATTATATAATAGTCTCTTTTTTATAGAAATCCAATTTAGCTGTTCTCTCATTTGATCTATGCTTGCGTATTTTCCTTTTCCTAGTATACATCTCATAGCTCTATTCTGTATAACATCTAGCTTGTTCAAGTTTCCTTCATTGGCCAAATATAACATAGTAGAGCAATAATCTAAATGTGGAGCAACTATAGTTTTATAAATCAGCTCTGTAGTGTTTCCATTTAGTTTATTTCTTAATCTTCTAAGAAAATTGACTTTTTTAGATACCTTCTTTAGCACATATTCAAAATTTGCTGCGAAAGTTAGTTTTGAATCTAGTATCACACCTAGGTACTTAATTTCATTTACTTTTTCAATTTTTTCGTCATTAATTGTCAATTTTAACTCTTGTGTTATGCGTTTTGTTGCCTATTTCCATATATTTTGTTTTGTTGACATTCAGTTTTAATTTGTTTAATTTCAGCCATTTCGCTATATTTTGAAGGTCTTCATTTAATTTATTGATTGCATCTGTGTACTCTTCACATGAAATACAGATTAATGTATCGTCTGCAAATAATCTAATTTTGCAATGTTTTATGGTTTTAATTATATCATTAATGTAAATAATGAATAGAATTGGACCTAATACCGACCCTTGTGGAACACCGAGGTTGTTTTCTATCGGTTCTGATTCTGAGCTTTCCACTTTTGTTACCTGTTTTCTTTCATGGAGATATTCTTTGAAAAGATTTAGAGCTACTTCAGAAAGACCTATATCTTCTAATTTTTCCAAAAGTTTTTTCCTTTCTATCGTTTCAAATGCTCTTTTAAAATCTAAGAATGCTGCAATGGTGATTTTTTTATTATCTGTTTCTTTCTTCCATGTATCAATCACAATGTTTATTGCAGCTTCACAAGAGTTATTATTACGGAATCCTGATTGTTCGTCACATAATATATGATGTTTTTCCAAATACTCAACGAGTTGTTTCTTTATTACAATTTCTAGTACCTGTTCGTATTTTGGTAACATATTTATAGGTCTAAATTCTTCACGTTTTCTGGTATTAACAACTTTCGGAATCGGGATCACAATAGATGTTTTCCATGTGTTTGGAAATTTTCCACTTCTTAACGATTCATTTATTATGTTCAGTAGATGAGGTCCTATCACTGGCATTGCATCCCTTAAAACTGTAAAACTTATTCCATCTGGACTCTCTTTTGATTTGGTGCTGTTTAGAATCTGTAAAAGATATGTTTCATCAATCTCTTTAAACACAAGTTTTTCTCGGTTTAGGGGAACATTTCTCACGCGGTTGTCTTCCTTCAGTATTGGTATACTCTGATGTAATTTCGTTATGCTGTTTACAAAATATTTGTTGAAGCAGTTCTGTATGCTACCCTGTATCTGATGTGGAAATTCAATGTCATGTTTCATCCCTTTATCTTCAGTTTGCATTAATCCTTTTATGGTTTTCCACATTTTTTTAGTGTCTCCTTTTTCACAGATAATTTTATTTTTGAAGTAATCGTTCTTACAAACTTTCAGTTGTTTTGAGTATTTATTTCTTGCATTTTTGAATGCTTTCCAGTCTTGTGAGTTTCTTGAGATTTTTGCAATTTTGTACATTCTATCTCTTTCATATTGTATTGATTGTAGTTTTATGTTATACCATTTATTTGTTCCTCTTATTTTAGTAGTTTGGATTGGTATTAACTGGTCGATTACTTCTTGAAGGTTATTTATTAATGATTTAGACTTTTCATTAAATTCCATTTGATGAAGTTCATTCATATCACCCAGAAGTTCAATTAACCTTTCACTGTTATATTTTTTATAATTTCTATATTTTATTTCTTTGCTGGTTTTCGTATTAGTTCTTTTTGTGTTATCTGTAATGTGTATAAGGCTATGGTCAGTTATTTTTGGCTCATCTAGAACTTTTACATTCAAATCTAATCTGTTGGATATGACAAGGTCAATTAACGTCCTGGATTTATCCGTTATTCGTGTCTCACTTTTAACAAGTTGTTTCATTCCCGATGCTTGGATAATTTTTTTAAGTCTTTTAGTATATGTATCATTCAAATTTTTGAAATTTATATTAAAGTCACCAGTTAGGATATTATTTTCTTCCTCTTCTAGGTTTTGGGTGCACCAGTTCTCTATAAATGATAGAAAGTCTTTGGTACTTGCATTTGGAGAATGGTAAATTACTCCGTATACTCCTTTCTTATATCCAGAAGTTATCCTGATCGCAAGTATCCAGCAGTTCTTTTCATATTGTGTGTTAGAAATAACTTCATATAATATGTCTTTTTTGATAATTATTATTGCTCCCCCTGTATGTCTACTGTAGGAATCACAGCGTATTGTTGTATATCCTTCAAAAGTAACTTCGCTATCTTCAATATCGCATGTTATGTGAGTCTCGCTTAACATTACAAGTGCAGGATCATTTCGTTCTATTAGTATCTGGATTTCTTCATTATTCGATATCAGACTCTGAATATTTAAGTATATAATTCCTTGCAGTTGGTTGCATTTTATAAAAAATTTACCTTCTTCTTCTCCAATTCCAATTTCCTTTTGTATACTGGACATTCGAAGCTCCACGCTGGATGATTTGAGTCTAGGTTTATCTTCAACTTGTTTTTAGTATTAATACAATTATTACACTTTTCTGTTCCTCTAATAGCCTTGCATTCTTCACTTTTATGACCACCTGTACATTTAGGGCATACAAAGGAGTCTTTTTTACATTCGCTCCCTTTATGGTTGAACCCGTAGCATTTATAGCAGCGCTTAATGTCAAATGCATCAAATACTCTGACCCTTTCCCATCCAATATTTATTTTTTGCATTTGCAACATTATTCCATGTGTTTGTGTATCTACTTCCAAATATATTATATATTCTTCTCCTGTTTTTAATTTCTTGTTTTTTATTACAGTTACTTCCATTTTTTGTGGTTCTTCTGGAAACTCGTTCTGAATTTTTATGTTCTGAACGATTTCTTTTTCATCCATTTTATGTGTTACTCCAACGACTTTTATTGATGGGAATCTTTTATCCGGGATCTTCGTTGTATATTTTTCACAGAACTTTATTTTTATGTCTTCCTGTAGTTTTTCAATATGCTGACTATTTCTACATGTAACAATTATTTTACCATCCTTTGCATTTTTTATTCCCATCACTCCTGTTTCAATTGGATCAATTTGTTTTTTAATATCCTCTTCGGTTTTCTCCGTGGTCTGCTCTTCTTTCGGAGTGATAATAATTTTTTTCCCCAAATTTTGGTATTGCTTATTGTTACCGGTAATTTCCTTAAGTATTCTATTTTCTCCAGAAATATCGGCCATTTTTGCTGCCATTTCGCTTATTAACCCCAAAATTGTAATTGTTTTCGGGGTTAATTTATTAATTTGTTCTTTGTTTAGTTTTGTCGAACTGTCATTAATGCAATTTTGTAGAATTAGAACTGCATCTGTGGCTTTATCAATAAAACTTTTAGGATCCATCTTGAGTTACTTTATTTATTTCACTATTCACGGCAAAAATCAAGTTTTATGTGCGTTTATCTCAGATCACCTGTCTATTTTAATGTTTTTCTGTGGTTTTTTTTCTGTCAAAACTTTTAATGTAAATTTTAAAGATATATTGCACCTTGTTTACTCAAGACAACGAAAAACCAATTATTTGAATACATTCATTTACCACTTCTTTTTAAAACGATATATTGCTTGATTATTTTGAAACACCAATATAGCAACACTTTAACATAATTTAAGGACAACTTTATTGTTATGTTCAGAGTTCAATTCCATAGACACTCACGATAGACGCTCACTTAAAGTTACACAAAGCATGTCAATGGAATGCATGTTGAGGAGATTGCTTCCGTTGAAGGTGACTAGATTGTCTAGTCCGCTCCCAACTAGCAAATAAATACTTAAGCACTAAAAAGGGCAAAATAAAGTGTATTCGGACCTTCTTGTCAATGTTCAAGTATTTATTAATTTAGTTGCTAGTTGGGAGATTCGTGTGGACGGAATCATTTGATAAAACGGTATCTAGTAAACAAAACATATTGAAATCAAAATTACTCATCAATTTAGTCTACAGTCTATGAAAGTTTGGCCCCATCAGATATCGGCCCACTTACATCGCCTACGGGATAATGTCCCCAATTCACCCCTGGTTTGGTAACCACGAACAATCAGTCGGTAAGCGGTCATTAGCGCCGTAGCCACCGAAGAGACGAGCCGTTAGAAGTTTGTGGTGGGCGTGTCAGTATGCTTGAAGTATTGGGAAGTAAGAGATTCCCAGATGCACTCATAGAGGGCAGTGCATAGAGCTTGCGTGGAAGTCCGCAAGATGGCAGCTAGTGGCCAATAATCACCAGGACCAGTTAGAATGCTCCCAGACACACTTAGTGTTTTCAGATCTCATTTAGCCAGCTTCTAGTTAGGTCGACTATCGAGTCATCATTGTAATACGCGAAATATTAATAAATCCCTGATTTAACACAAAGTACCTATCATTTGAAATCTCCTTCCACGACGAGTTGGAGAACTGTTTGTGGGAACAAAACATATTTATTTCGCTGCGTTGCTTTTTTTTACACAAAAATTAATTTTGGATTTGAGATTAAAATACCAAACCAAACTAAATAATTTTCAAATTGTATCAAAATATTTTTAAAATACCTAATAGTACGGATGTGAGCTATTTTATTTATTTGTGCTTTAAATTTAAAAAAAAATAATCCATAAAAAACCTAAATATTTCACTTTTTTAGAAAAAATTTTGGCATTAATAATAATTATTAAAAAATATATCTTTCCCAACCTACTACGTTAATACAACAAAATAAAAAAAATAAGATATTGTTCTATTGTGTCGAAACTTTATTTTTTGTGAGTCAGTCCCCAGTTTAATTAGCATTACACTCATAATTTCTTATAACACATTTAATTTCTGAAAGGTAAAATAAAAATAAATTTTAATTGAATTAAAAGGGATATTGGATCGCCTATTTATTTGTGACTTAACTGCTTTCTAGTAACGTAGGAGCATACGTGAGCACCTGTCAGATAAGTTGTACCTTTCTCTGTGTTCTATAATGATGTCTGAAAAATGTAGCTGAAACACCGTGAAAGAAAACCGTTCACGCTTTCTAAATGTAATTTTTAAAATATATTTCTTTGTGGTCAGCAGGCCGCACCGAAAGTGTTCTCAAGGATGTCTCGTGGGTTGCTGGTTCCTCACCCCTGCACTAAACTGTTATGCATATCAAATGTTTATAAAAGCCACCATGGGCGTATAATATATAAATAAATTATAAAAATTGAAGCCATACATGTTATATTCTCAATATTCAAAGATAACACATTAAAATAATTAAAAGGCATAAATATAACATCGGAATTGTTTTATTTTCCATACAACAATACCCCAAAAACAAATCACGAGCCGTGAAAATCTTAAATCACGTCATACAAAATACAAAAATATATTTATTTCACCATTTTGTTACGCCATTATGTTATGTTTTTTTGTGACAATATTATTATTATTATTATTAAAAAAATCGAATTTGTGATAAAAACAGAAATTTTATTGGCCTGTCAGGGACAAAATTACATCAGTTTTTTTAAAATTCGATATAGATCACACTACTAGAGATATTCTGTACAGTGTCCATAGCGGTGTTAGTTCGAATTTCTGATCATTAGCTCATAGCAGATAACTGTTACTAGTTATGTTTCAGTGGTTGAGGGAAATTATCGCTAAGCCTAATATCGTGAGTCACGCGAAACCGTAACAAGGTGGCTCTTTCATTTGGCCGAGGTATTAATTTAATTTTACTTTCATTTTCAGAATAACAACTAAAAACAGAATAACCTAAAAGCGTATTACAGCATACATCCAGAGGCGTGCATTCCATGTAGTTATACAAGCACTCCCTACAATACCACTCACATAACAAAATATAAATAATATTAAAATGATTGCAAGAAATCAATCAACACTTTAAAAATATGCGTGAAGTTCCAGCTATAAATCCGCCACCGACCGCCCTACTATGATGTGTCAAAAGCAGGAACTACTATAACGTGTCAAAAGCAGGAACTAAGTATGCAAAATGACTCACATGAACATTGTACGTATTCTACACAGACTCGTTAGGTTTAGTGTCGAAAAAGGCCGTCACTTTCGGCACAAATCACAAATATAGAAATTAGTGTCATCTCTTGGAACCTCTATTAAATAAACAATTTTATTAACGAAATTATTTTCATGTTATGTTGGCTTTCCTTGAAATACAGAAATTTTATTTATTATCCAGTAATTGGCTTGTAATATGCACAAATGAAACGGTTATTTGGATAGCGTTTCTTAGCTAAAACTTACTAAATCAGTTTTTTATTCACGCCACTGCATACAGCATACATCAGTGCGTGGGTGGCGTATTATGCATGTAAATGTGGGTACTCGTCTGTACGTAACATTGTATAAATTTACGTCTGCTGCCAACCGGAGAAATATTTTAATACAGACTTCTTGCTAAGATTTCCCAGCTGTTGAGATTCTAAATCACAACGCAGCAAAGAGACTGGCGACATTCTATCAAACACTCAATGGTGATATTATAATATGAACACCCCCTTGCCACTTCTCTCTTCTCTCCTCTCTCCTCCCTGGGGCATTCATGTGGGTATTCTAGAAATGCGTGCCAAGCTGAAAACGTTTAATGAAAGCAACCTTTATAATGCTTTTCCACCCGCGCCAGATAAGAGACCAGGACAAAGCCGTATTTATGTCTAGGGCGGCAATTTTTACGGGGCGACATTTTGCCGAAATATTAAGGACTATTTAGTTTGTATAATTTCAACAAACTCATAAATGTTTAAAAATGTTAAAAAAAATATTTCAATGAAGTAATTTCTTCGCAGTGCAAGTTGAGATGGAACCAAATCGGATTCGGATGCTTCCAATCGTTAGATCTACATATACGTCTATGGAATTATTATCAATGCTGTCAGCAGTCATGTTAACATATCTACGCTTACATCCTCAAACATTAAAAGTAAGTTAAGGCCTAATATATGTGATGTTAGCGGAAATATCGATGCCGAGTTGGCAACACCGGTCAGTTGGTTAGTCGCAGACCTCTCTCATTACCGTGTCGTTTTTCACGTCATTTAAAGATTAAAAACTTTGTTTTTTTTATGGCATTTATTTTATTTTAGATATCGGGATTCAAAGTTCAATTATCACAAAGTTCGATTCACGCAAGAAACATAGTGCTAATTACATAAACAAAAACAAAGGGCTTCCAAAAAATAATTTTGGCGGCTATTGGCATTTTGGGGGCATTTTTTCGCCTAGGGCATCTCGCTACCCAGACACGGCCCTGGATCCGGGGACATTGAGATAAAGATACAGAGAGACGGGACAGGGAGTAGGAACGGGAAGTAGGATGATGAGACAAGGGAAGAGAGACGAGACAGCCGTTGACAGATGCTGGTACGGCATGTTATCACGCTGTCAAAAGTCATTTCTAGATCTGGACGGATCCCAGCAAAGTCAGAGCAGACCTGAAGGGTTCATTTGTTAAATACATCTATTTAGCTTTGGTTTTAACCTGAATTTACGAATAAATTAATGAATGAATGAATGAATGAACGAATTGATGAATGAAGTGGAATTTGGATGTTGAAATTAACCCACTTAACGACATCCTCAACTCGTTGATGACAATGCATTTTGCATCTAACTTTGAATTCTATCTATTCTAACTTTTGTTTGTAGTCATGCGCAGACACGCGCGCACACACATTACTTTATGATTTATTATTTTAGTGAGGCGGTATTTGAGAAACCTCAACTGTACTTTTATTTTCTTTTTAACTTCACAATATTATGTTTATATTAATAGTTCTTCTTTTTTGTAAATTTTATAACATTAAATATAAAAGTTACAAATCAATGTACACCATAATATGTATGTATAGTTGTAATGTGTAAACTTTCCTAAATAAAGATATCATTATTGTTGATAAATTAAAAATTACAGCAGTTAATATACGAAATCAATGTTGGTACTATACAAATTAAATTTGGATAGCTGTTAGCGTTGTTGACTCCAGTCCTTGGGGAGGAAGGTACAATATAATCAGTCAAACATTTTTTTTTTCACGTTTAAAAAACATTTTAAAAGTTCAAAGCAGTTAAGAGTCAGTCCCCGCGGAGGAAGGTTCAATCGTCAGTTTTAAAAGTTCAAAGCAGTTAAGAGTCAGTCCCCGCGGAGGAAGGTTCAATCCTCAGTTTTAAAAGTTCAAAGCAGTTAAGAGTCAGTCCCCGCGGAGGAAGGTTCAATCCTCAGTTTTAAAAGTTCAAAGCAGTTAAGAGTCAGTCCCCGCGGAGGAAGGTTCAATCCTCGGTTTTAAAAGTTCAAAGCAGTTAAGAGTCAGTCCCCGCGGAGGAAGGTTCAATCCTCAGTTTTAAAAGTTCAAAGCAGTTAAGAGTCAGTCCCCGCGGAGGAAGGTTCAATCCTCAGTTTTAAAAGTTCAAAGCAGTTAAGAGTCAGTCCCCGCGGAGGAAGGTTCAATCCTCGGTTTTAAAAGTTCAAAGCAGTTAAGAGTCAGTCCCCGCGGAGGAAGGTTCAATCCTCAGTTTTAAAAGTTCAAAGCAGTTAAGAGTCAGTCCCCACGGAAGAAGGTTCAATCCTCAGTTTAAAAAAAATAGTGTATTTTAAAGTATATCTAATAAAAACAGATTTATTGCAGTTTTATCACGATTTATTTTTGGGGTAATATGCCTCCTTCTTCAGCCAACATTTTACAGTACCAGCGTTACAGTGTCCATCATGAGGGCATATGTGGTAGATCAACACGGCATAATACCCCAAAATTATGAACGTGATCGTTTAAAGTTTGAAGCCAGTATGATCTAAACAAGTGGATTGAAGTTGAAAATGGTTTCATTATATTATATAAATTTTGACGGCCTCCGTGGTCGAAGGGTAAGGCTCTTGACTATCAAGCCGGAGGTCGTGGTTTCGAATCCCGACGTGCGCAAGTAAATTTTATGTGATTAAGATACTCTCAGTATCGCTCTTGTGCAAGACCACCATTCAGAACTGAAACGTTACTTGAAATAGTGTTGAACGTGTTTGATGACCAGGTTTGAATAGCCAAGTACTTCCTTACCTTCCTCTTCCCAATCTCCTCTCCACTACCTTCGGCCTCACAAAATACCCCAATTTGTGATGCCATAGTCTCACTGGCTCTAGACGGTGGGAGTAGTTGAAAAAATACTCATTTGTATATATGTATTTATGATGTTTTTGTTTAAATACTTAACACCTTTACTGTGATAAACGTATATAAAATTTTAAACGACTGAGTATTATTAAGGCCATAAACATCTAGTCTTATCTTAAGTTAGTTAAAAAGTCATATTAAAAAAACCTCTTAGAAGTTTTGTATTCTAAGCATCAAAATCTTAAATAAGTTCTATTTTTGATGCTGACAATTTCGTGGTCCGTATTAAATGTCCTGTCTTTGCGATGGCCTGTCAGGTCTCTAGTTCGAACCCTTTTTCATATTTAAAAAATTCAACTATGTTTTCAACCTTTTTTAAAACCTTTTTTAAATTTTTTAAAATTTAAAATTTAAAATTTATTTATTTAGTAAATAATACATTTTGTACAAATTTTGGGTAGTTCAAGAAAGCTGTCATATGGCAGCTTGTCTGTAGGTTCTAACAGTTAAACATTCTTAATATGATGTATAAGCAAATAATTGTAGAGAAATACATTTATAGTTTTAAGGAAACATTAGAATAGATCAAATAGTAATATTAGATAATTTAAATTACATCTATAAAATTGATAAAATATCTTAATATACCTGCCTAATAACAAGAACCTAGACTTAGAAAGTATTATCTGGATTATATGTTATACTTTCAGAAAATGTACGCCTTTATATTTATTATTTTTAAGTGTAGGGTAAATTAAAGGGAGGTTACATCTCCCGAAAACAATGACAACATTACTTTTACCCACATTATTGTGAGAGTGGTATCATTGTAAACCTGCACGCGATACATTGCGCGGCAAATAATTTATTCTGTCTCCAGCGATCTAGCCGACGGTTTAGCCCTAAAATCTCCTCTAACGTACGCGATCTGTTTTTATTCATATCATTATTGTAACGTGAGTTTTGTTAAAATAAAAACTAAATTGGAAATATCCGAATTCTCTTTACTGCACACCGAGAGTAATCACGCAACCTTGGATGCTGCGGATTAGAGAACCACAGAATCATTCAGCCAAAAACCCATTTAAATTGGCGAAAATCACAATTCTCCAAATAAGCAATACTTATTAGCCTAAAACACCTACATATATTGAAAAAATATTCCGAGAAAAAATAAATACCGCCAACGGGAATTGAACCAGACTAATAATTATTGCTTAAAAATAATACGTTATCCTTTGTGCTATGCATAAAAAACCTTTTCTCTTAAAAATTAGTTTATCATTAAAAATGTACGCCTTTATATTTGTTTAACAGCCGACGGATTTCGAACAATCATCTCATGAAGCGAAGCGGTTAGTTACTTCACGAAATTCAGTTCAAGATTAATGCCCTAAATTACGTTTTCCGTTTATATAAAATGTCTCAATTAATATTAACGCCTCTCTCAACTCCTGCGGACAACAAAGCACGTTGAAAGTGTCGTAAAATAAGTTTTAATTACAGTAATTTTGAGTTTTCCGGGGGCGGTTCAAGCCCCCTAAGCACTGAGGTCCCCCTGCCTCCTGCCGAGTCCACCATGACCCGAGCCCTCCAGACGTTAGTTGTAAAATATTGACTCTGTTTTGTTTTGTTTTACTCACTTCTTAAATTCCTCCAGACGAGAGATGTTAAACATTTACTCTCGTACCGTCTAGAGCTGGCTATTGTAAATAATCCGTTACAGCTGCAAAGTCACTCTGCCACTAATCTGTCCGAGACAAAACTGCTTTAAAATTAAACAGTCTCACGATAAATAGCTACATAATGCACTCGGGAAAATGAACAACAATTCTAATACACCCTTCTATGCCAATTTAACCATTTTCCAATTTATTGTTGAGGTGCTACAAGGGTTCAGGGCCTCCATTATCGACTAAGTTATTGCACTCAAACAACGAGTGGTTCGACCCACTCGAAAGATTTTTGACGTTTGGCGTATGTGAGTACGTACCTTCGACGAGACTTAAGAATAAGAATGTCAAACAATGGGAAGTCTACGTTGCTATTTCACTGGCTCTAGTTTATGCCAAAGTTGAAATGAGGGAGATAAGTATATTAGGAACATATCCTTGGCTAAGGATAACGAACGAATATCCGCCTCTAGGTGATTGATATTCATTCGGGACGTGGCGCTTTGATGAGCTTCCGGAGAAAGCTAACTCTACTTAATACTCTAATACTATAATTTCCACAGACGTCGAAGAGGAACCAAAGTATTTCCGCGATGAATCATAGAAAAAAGAAATGTCATTTTTAAATTTCAGAAAGTTTTAATACTTCGGCGATACCAAGTGTTCATTACAGATGTATAACCTCCTGACTGAAGATTCTCAGAGAGTAACACATTGGCAAACAAAACAAAACACAAGTAGCGAAAATGGAGAGACACAAAAAAATATTTTTGATATCATGCAGTTTTTATTCTTATCTTTAATTTTCAACATGATCTCGTGCAATTCCTTATATATGCCATGTGTTTCAATGTTTGAATTGTTGTAAGTGTAAAAAAATGTGATCTATGGTAATGAGGTTGAGTACTTAATCGATAGATGGCGGTAGTCTTAAAGCTTACGCCAGAGTCCGTCAGATGTCGCTAGGGTGTAACAGGTACTTGCAAGATTATATTATCAGAGAGCAAGCTCCTGGGGATACCACCTTCGGATAACGATCAGTTATAGCTAGCAAGGCAGGTTATTGTAACGTAAATAAACACTTTTTTTGTTTTTAATGAGTTTTATTAATTCACAATGTACATTTGTTACGTATAAATTTTTATAAAATTAGCGACCGGTTTCGACACGTCCGTGTCATTAACTAGCTATTTTAAAACTAGTTTTAAAATAGCTAGTTAATGACACGGACGTGTCGAAACCGGTCGCTAATTTTATAAAAATTTATACGTAACAAATGTACATTGTGAATTAATAAAACTCATTAAAAACAAAAAATGTCTAGAAATTGTTACATAGTGAATGCCAAAGAAATACAAAAAATTGTAAATAAACACATTTATATAAAGAACCTTTTACTGTTTTAAAGAGCTCCCAACACCCGAAGTCTGCAGAGTAAAGGCAGATATATTCCGATCGCGTTAGATCGTGCAATTCAGCGTTTAGACGGCAGTCCAAATTTAACTGGTAGTGCACAATTAAGCACGTTTTCGTACAAAATTATACTAATAACTCAGTTGAACCTTTTCCGATTGTATTAATTTTACCTCAAATTGTGAGAAAATATTGGATAAAAGATTAAATTAACCTCGAAGAAATAATAATGGCTTAATAATCATTTTTGCAAACATTGGGTCTACACCACCAGAGACTACGTTACAATGATATTATTTGTCGATAGCTCGATAGTAAAGATTTGTGTTAGCGCTGTGGTGAGAGTATCATTGATAAAAATACTTATTTTTACATTATCTCATTCTTGAACATAGTTGATAAAAATTCTTTTAACGTCTTTATTATATTTTATATTTACACTGTCACAAACAGAGTTAACTTTAGGGTGGGATTGTATCTACTCAAACACGCAAACGCTTGAAGAACAGACTTAAAGAACTTGAAAACGATGCTTTTATAACACTTATGTTGGTTCCATTAGTCTAGTTTTTTTTTCTGGAAAGGCCGAATTGTTCAAAAGACTAAACTCTAGTTGTTTTAAATGAGTTCATTGTACTAGAATTCTTATAATAAGTGAAAAATACGAATAAAACTCTCTGAAAGGATAGGTATGCATTAGGTAATTAATTAAAAACATAAATAGCTATATTTTCACTTTGTTTGCGACGGCAATCAGATTCATTTAGTTAAAGGCGATGTCATACGTAGTAATGCAAAATCATGTGTTTTTGGTTTGAAAATATGGTCGCCTAAAAATGTTTCAGATGCTTTAATTAAATACTACGAGTAGAATACATCTTGGCCTTTGAAATAATCGAGTATTTTTTAGATAAGTCTTTTTATAAGCCCAGAAAAAAATAATGTAAATGCCTTAGAAAACTGCTTTAAAGTTCAAAATCTCCTACTTACGAACCCATTTTCGGTTATGATTTTATTGTATAATGTGGCAAATTAAGTTATTTATAAAATGATCGAAAAAAAAAAAAAATTATACCTAACATCAACAAAATAAAATAAAAGGTACTTTTTGGCCATGTTTTTTTCTTGCATAAATCAAAACAGGCGGATGGTGTTAAGCAAGAATTTAAACCTTATATTATTGATAGCAGCTCAATTTAAAATATTACACGACGTAGTGCATCGCCTTAAACTAATAATGTTTTTAAATCAGTGGTACCTACCTTAACATAACGTTTACTAAACTTCTTAGTGAAAGCTTTCATTTTAAACCGAAAAAGATCTTTATTGAGCTTGAATACCCATTAAAAAATAGATCCCTCGTGGCCCTCACTAGACTTTTTACTCTTAGTGTGCCGGCGCAGAATTTTTGCCGTGCGTCATCTGATTCTATTTTCGTCATAACTTACTTGTTTTTCGCAAAATGATGTTTTTATAAATTGTACCGTCTTACCCATAAAATAAAGAAGAAAACTAGAAGTGCCATTTAGCCCAATAGACCAGCGGTCTGTCTCACTTACACTCGCCTGACATCGTAGATCTCAATCCCACTTGAATTTCGAAAACACAGTTTTGTATTGGAAATTTAAGCCGCGATTAAGCAAATATATGGACCATAAAACACACCCTCAATACAAATCTTGTATTTTTATTTATTCTACGGTCTTGGAAGATAATGTGGTCATACATTTATAAAAATAATATATAATCTAACCTATGTAGTTTCCCCAGAATAGCTAGTAATATTCATAGAAATGATTTTTTAAACGTGTCCTTATAGATACTTTGGCTTCCAAGAGGTTAGATTATTATTTGTAATTTGTGTCTTGTACTTATTTATTTGAAGATACTGTTAATATGAATTTATCTACTTCTACATTTGTACTCATGCTTTAAATTCAACACAAGAAGCAGCTTTACAACTTTCGTAAGAATAATACACGAATAACTTTATACTCTCTAACTACTCGTAGAAATAATTTCAACAATTTCAAAATAATGAATGTGTTTAACTTTGATTTTGTTCTGATGATAAGTTAGCTTTTTGAAGCTGACTCGAAAGTGTTCCATTCATAAATTTAGTTCCTAAATAACATACGAGAATAAATTCAGTTAGTTAATTGGATCTACACAACTAGCTACTCGTGCTAGAGGTGCGCTGGCTTGAAGTTTGAATACAATATCTGAAGGTAAAGCAAAAGGAAAAGTTAAATCTGGCTTCTTTAGTTCATTGAGAGAAGGTTGTATGCACAGAACCATCTGCACTAATGAACAAAGTTACGGACGACTAACAAACGGGCAGGCAACAGGTAACTTGCAACAACAGGTATCCGTACAAGGACTGCAGTTGACTGCAGCTGCGTCCTATTGGTTTCACTTCATTATTATTATAAATTATACCATACGTCCGCGGAAATTTTAGTAAAACATATGCACGTTGGTACGTATATTAATTGAAATGTATTTTGTACATAGGATAGAGTAAAACACAATTTTTTTAGTTTTTGTTTATTAAATAATTAATCAATTTACAGAGTATAATCAATAATGTTAACTAAAATAATTCATACAAATAGTTTTCACTGCTTTTGATTTTTTAATGTTCCTCTTCTATAGAAGCTGGCGCTTGTATCTAGAAGAGTGGTGAGCATCAAGATTAAGAATATTTAGTGTTTGTAATTATGAATATTAAAATTTATAATCAATAAAAAAGAGAGTTTCATCATTTTGTCATTTTCACATTTTACTTCTCTTTAATTGCTTTTAGTAAGTAGGTGTTTATCTTTTTCTATTGTTCTGATATTTTAGGGTAGGCTGTTGAAGTATTTTTTCCCTATATAAACTCGTATATGTAATGATGTTGAGCAAAAGTGGTGTTTTATTTTTGTGTTGGAAATATATGTTTTTGACGAGTACGACTTTCAGTTAAAAAACTGTAATTTTTTTTTCTTTTATTATTTGAGTTAGTATATTTTTTTTGACAAGATCATACTTTAAATTCTTCAAAAATTAGGTGTGTTGGTTAATCTCTTGGTTTATTAGACGTTATTCAATTTCCACATGGAGTAGATTGTTTTGTATGCTCCTTCCCAGCTGATTACAGCGTATTGGAGATTTGATTGTACTAAAGCGTGATAGATTGATGTTAGAATTTCTAATGAAAGAAAATTTCGAATTTAAAAAATAATATAAATTAATTTTCTTATTTTATTTTTAAACATTTTTTTAAAAATATTATCGTTGTTTTGGAGAATATTGACAGATTATCTATTTTTATGTTACTTATTTATATTTTATGATACCTATATTTCGTTAACTCTTGTGGATTTTTAGGTAGCTACGAGTAACTCCAAAATGAAATTCAATGCGAAAATATTCGTATTTTCACATCTTGATAAAGTATTAGCAATTTACTAAAAGTTTATCAGGAAACCTGTTAATCCAATCGTTAAGGCCAGAAATCCCGTTAATAACGGGATTACCAATGATTTGTAGAGATTATTGATAAATACTCATTTTTCTTCGTGTAGAATAAGAAATTATAACAAGTTACAAGTCTGACGATTGACACTGCTTCAGGCGAGGAAACTCCCAAACATGTTTTAACCTCACTATATTTGGGTATTTAGTTTCCATTTATACAACTCATATTTTAACGTGTACCTAACCTGTCACGAACACATCAACATTATTTATTCTATTACATGTATTTATATTACACCAATTCCACCAAGATATTACGTACGACCATAAAACTTTAACCGTTACGGTGTCACCATATCAAATAATCGAGACATTTACGATATCCTTTCAACTTACAAGTTTATTTACTCCCTTGAACTCACGATACAAATTAAAGTCAGGAAAATATGAAGAGAGATTCAGAAAATACAAAATAAACCTGATTGATCCTCGCTATACTGATAAACAGTTTGTCTTGTTCAATTACGGGTTCATAGACTGAGATTTGTCCATGTCTTGGCGGGGGATGCATCTGCTACTGGGAGTGCCTCGCAGTGGGAGGGATGGATTTATATTTACATCATTCTTGGACACACTGACCCCCCGAATTCCTAACCATCCCTTATAACCTTTTCCTTCCCGGAATTTCCTCTTATCTCCTTTCTTAAAAAGACCCTCTACTCAGCATCCTCAAAAATGATACAGGCAAATGTTTTCCCCCAGATCTCGTGTATGGAGATAACGTAAAAAAAAACGTTTTAAACATCCACGCAGGGTCGGATTTAGCAATAAATTGAAGGAAAGACTTAAGGCCTGATTCTAAAAGGTCATAAATATACCATCAACGTTGACAAACCTTCATCTTCTTTCTTTTTTCGCAGAAATAGCCATCCACCTATGTTTAGTATTGAAACAGTTTTTTGGATAATACCTACCATTTTTCCCATCACATACTATCCATCTCCTTCCCTAAAAACAGCCTTACCCACATTGGAGAAATTATGAAGATTTATGATGCAGTGTAAATTGTCGCAAGTCAGTCGAATTCGTGTCGTATAACAAGAAGGTGCCACCTTAGTATCGTCGTTGTATTATTCACATGCAAATATCAAAATTCTCTCGTTTTCTCGTTTATCTCGTTGTGGAGGAAATTTCACCCAGTGCAAGTGCATCGAGAGCCCTATTGCCCGGATTCATGGGAATTCCAGGTAGGCTGTTTCCTTCATTCCACTTTTCCCGTGATTTATTCAGAACCAATTGAATGAGCTCTTTACTGTCGTTTTTTAATATAAATTTGATTTACAGTTCATTTTAATGTGTTTATGCACTAATTAATATTGCTAATTAGTATTGCGGTATGATGAGTTTTATTCAAAGCAAAACCCGGTCAACATCAACAGTAATACAAAATGTAAATGAGTGCAGTACAAAATTACTGTATTGAATTTGTAATGCCACACCACAAGGCGTTGTATTCTACGAAAGTATTTGGTCCTTTCTACTATCTGGTTCGTTTGAATATAGTTACAAGAAGGCTATAGTAACTTCCCTCAATCATATTAATAACTAAGCTAAGCATAATGCTATTCTTTCGGCATTTCAATTTTAAAATGAATATTTCCATTGAATTTATAAATTAAAATAATCAGATAGAATAATTTTAACTGATACATTATTTTTATTTAAAACTATTGAATCTCTAATTGACAGCCCTGAATTACTGGCATTCATTTATATTAATGTATATGCCAGACTAACTCGAAGCAAAGACAATTTTAAATGTAAAAATAAACTTAATACTAACTACTCTATTTATTCACCAATTCCAAGAATTCATCACCTTGCAAACAAACGCTGTTAACCTATTGATATGTATTTAGTATGATATGTATTAATAATTATGTGGGTTTCAAAAGGCAACTTATCTAAGAAATATAAATATAATATAAATAGAATTTGTATCGGAAAAGTGTTCTTATAAACAAGAACTATAAAAAAATTGTAAAATTGACAAAGCGCCGTCAGCGCTTGAAAAATTTACGCGGGCGTAAATTGCACAGAGTTCTCAATTTGACTGAATTTTAAATTTATTTTTTAGGAAGTCTCTCTACACGACCTTTTCTTTCTTAATACGAGTATATTCCACATTCAAACTCATTGTTAATTTATACGACGAGCAAACACAAAAAGTAATCATACGTTGGTATAACCTGCAAATTAATATACCTAATTAATAATTAATATTGATCGATATAACTTGCAATTAAACTTCAAAACTTTTAAATATAAAGGTTTTAAATTCAATAGAAAATGCCCGACAACGGCGACAACTGACTAAACTGATAACAGCTAATCTGAACATCACTCATCTCTTAATGATATGTTTTATCTTGTATGCTTGAAAAAGAGCAGATGACAAATTTAAGACACAATATTGACAGTAATGTCACACAGTTTTAGTTTAACTTTCTACTGAAAAAACCGTTCCTTCTGATGTGGTAGTAAAGCTCCGGACGCCGTCCTCGATATGGTAATATTTGTAAGGAATAGTATGTACCCACGCTTTCGACTGTTTCACAGAATATGTGAACAAAGCAGTCAAATTTTGGATCGCAATCGAAATCGAACTGCTACTATCATAGGTACAAGTCACAGTCGGTCTGTAAGTTAAGCGCGCTTAATGAGTATGTACCTTTGGTACGAGATATTATAACCGCACCTAATTTCATACTGTGATTAGACATCCGAAATTTTGATGGTTGTTCGGCGCTCGGGAGCACATATTAGCTGGCCGCCACTGGTTGGAACTGTATTATGCAGTAAATCATGTAAAATATGTGTCATATAAAAGCCCATCAGGGCGTTTAAATTTTTACATAAATTCAGAATTAATAACATAACGTTTCTATTTGGAAATTGATAAACCAAATATGTAGAGTCCTTGTTTAGTTAGAGAATTAGTGCTTAGCACCTTGCTGCAATGTTCATTCGTCTTGTTCATTGCAATATGTAGCGTTCTTGTTTAATTAGAGAATGAGTACTTAGTGCCTTGTTGCAATGTTCATTCCTCTTGTTCATTGCAATATGTAGCGTCCTTGTTTAATTAGAGAATGAGTGCTTAGTGCCTTATCGCAATGTTCATTCGTCTTGTTGCTACGAGTATAATAGAGTGGCAAATACTTTCAGTTGCTTGAAATGTGTTTGGTGGCCAGACCTGAATAGCCTGGTTTTTCTCTGCTCTGTTTTCAGTCTCACAATTGGGGGATGCCAGATGGTTGGGAGCAGTTGGGACTCTGGAGCGGTATTCACGTAAAATAAATATATATTTATAATAAATACATATATATCTATTGGAGTACTCCAGTAAAATTCTCAATTTGATGTGACCATTCGGCGGGGAATAAGTCTTGGCTCACAGCATCCTTGAAGAGATGAATGTATGAAGAAACGATTGCATTTATGCAGTAGTAACAAGGTGCACATTTTACCCGGGGCCGAATTTTCATTACAAGGCCTTGTTTCCACATTAGAGCTAACAGTCAAAAACTTTTCTTTCTCTTTTTTGAAACATCAAGGGGAATGGTCGCGAATTTTTATTTTATTTTTTTTTTATTTTGCGTTTTCTTCTTCGTAATTATAAGGAAATATAAATTTAAAAAATTACAAAAAGGGCATAAATTTAACAAGTGACCAATTTACGTGGGAACACAACTTTGTCGAATTTGAATTTTAAATTTTCACCGAAAAAATGCTTTTTTTACGAAGTTTTAATTTGATTATTTTACGTTTTATTATACTGTCGTAGAAGGTTGGGAAAATTACTTTTATGATAATAACTATTAATTATTATTTTTTTGATAAATTAATGTTTTTAAGACAAGATTTTATTTATGCATAGTACAAAGGATAACAATTATTTTTATAAGCAATAATTGTTCGCCTGAAACACTCATCCACATTGAAAAAATCTCCTGATAAAAAATACATGACGCCAACGGGACTCGAACCCGTGTCCATTCGATTTCCGGTCGAAAGCTCTGACCACTGAGCTATGGAGGCTTATCTCTTACCCGCGAAATTATTCAATATATGCTAGTGTTTAAAAAAAAAAAATTTAACAAGCAGTAATTGTTGAATGAAACACTAGCATATATTGAATAATTTCGCGGGTAAGAGATAAGCCTCCATAGCTCAGTGGTCAGAGCTTTCGACCGGAAATCGAATGGACACGGGTTCGAGTCCCGTTGGCGTCATGTATTTTTTATCAGGAGATTTTTTCAATGTGGATGAGTGTTTCAGGCGAACAATTATTGCTTATAAAAATAATAACTATTAACTTACAAAAAATTTCACTAAAAATCAATATTTTTTTTATTTAATACCTTATACTTTTTAAACTGAAACACAAATAATTCAAAAAAGCTCATATGCGTAGTAAATATTTGCTATACCCTTTGATTAAAATTTCAGTTTGGTTAGTTTTTATGTCAAATCCAAATTTAAGTTTATTAAATGTTTTTTTTTTTCAATTTTTTTTCAAACTTTTTAACAATGTTTATTGGAATATCACGGCGGGTCTGAAGTTGCCTCAAAAGCTCAGCGATTTCAAAATAAGTGTTCAAATCTCGATCGCCTAAAAAAGAAAATGAGTTGAGAAGAATATGAGGACCTTGTTTTTCAGATCAGTAGGTACTGTCATTATTTTATTTAATATTTTTAAAATTATTTTTTTTTATTAAAATTTATTTTGTAGGAAAAAGGTCGTGCAGCCGTGAAGTATGCTTGTAAACCGCTGTGTACCGTTGCCGTGGGATTGGGTGGCAACAATTTTAAATAAAACTAATATGGAAAAAACAAGCCAATATTCTCAGTATTTTGTCAAGGTTAGCTAAAATTAAGCCATGAGTACTCCAATTAAAAATAATAGCATCTGATATATAAAGGATGGTTTTTTTTTAAAACAGTATGGAACAAGCTTTACGCATTTAAGATTTTTACTTAAATATTTGGCTTTCTAAATTTAAACTGTCCGGCAAAAAGGAGGGACCTGCTTAGTTACAAAACAATACCTTTGAAGTGTGGTTAAACAACAGCTTGTCCGCAGCAAATCATCTTGGCTTGATTTCCACAAAATATTCCTCTTGATAGTTTTAGAATGGCCTTGTCATCAAGAATAAAGCCAGTAAAAGTCCAGGATGGGAAGATGTATTTAGATTCTCCATGATGAATCCTCTCCAGATTTATTTAGTTATCGAGTGGATTTGTCGGTCCCCAACCAAAAGGATTCCCACTGCTCTGGGCTGTTGAACAAGGAATGATTTGTTCAAAAATAAACCATTTTCTAGGTTGATATCTTCGGGCTTTTTGTAAGAAACAAATCAGTCCTAAAAAACCATAGACATGCCGATATATAGACAGTATAATTCTCATTCGGAGCCTACTTATTATATTATACACCAATGAAAAACTCTGAACGTTTATTCCATAGAATTTCAGAGTTTTTCATTGGTGGTCAAAAACTCTAAACGTTTATTCCATAGAATTTCAGAGTTTTTCATTGGTGGATATAGTTAGGCAACAATATGACGTCAACATATTCGATCGTAATTATAGCCACCTGGGTACGTTACTCCGATATTAACTATCAGGTTTTGTGATTAGATTCCAGGTTTAGCAACCGAAGTGTCCCAAAAATTACAGGGTTGTCAATCTGACTAATGCAAAATGGTCAATGCGTAAATGATGGAGGTGCCACACATCGACACCACAGATATAAAATGTGAAGAAAGATACACACATTTGTTACAAATCCTTTATGTAACAAACTTTTGGGCGTTTGTAATAGGCCATTTAGTCTTATGGTCCATTCAGATCTGGTAACACCAACACCCAGTAGTTGAGGGGGAGGTTTTTGCGCGGTTTGGTTCCGATTGCATTTAGGTACGGTTGAAGAAGCCGCTTTCCTAGAATTCTTTACAAAACAGGGCCGAAGCTTCGCATTCATTTAGCAAAACCGCCGCAACACTCAGTATTTCAGCAAACAACTTCCTTTGTTCTCGCAAAAGTGCTCAGAACTAACTGCCAAAGAATTATTAAAATCTTTATTATATTAGACGTGCGTACTATATGAAACACGTTTGCGGAATTCTTGGAATTAAAGCAAGAACAATCTTTTCATTGTGGGGAGATTAAAACACACATGAATAACGAGAATACTTTATTAATTAAAAATATTCCACACACACTCCCCCCCCCCGCCACACTCTCCAGAGACACTCATTATTTATTTTATCACAGTTACTTGCCACAGCTGTTTAGCCACTGAGCAGATAAACTGGTATGCCCGAATTAAGGTAATTTTTCCCTTACTTCGGAAGAAATCAACCAAACTTTTCCAAATGTAAAAATTAATTCGACTGTCTTCGTTCAATCGGTGCCTATTATATAGATCAGCGTTACCCAACCACAAGACAGCGAATGATTCGGGCGCTACAGATAAAACCTCTCACTAGTTTCGTTCAGAAATCCCGGACAACGCACGTGAGCGATTCACAACTTGCAAAAAAATAATTAAGCATTATTTTAAATGATAAACTACTGTTTACAAGAAAAGTTTTTTTAATGCATAGCACAAAGGATAACATGTTAATTTTATGCAATAATTTATAAGCCTGATAGGGCAGTGCATAGAGCTTGCTTGGAAGTCCGCAAGCTAGTAGCCAGTAGTCGCCAGGACCAGTTAGAATGCTCCCAGACAAACTTGTTTTTCAAACGATGTTTTCAGATCTCATTTAGCCAGCTCCTAGTTAGGTCGGCTATCGAGTCACCATTGTAATAAGCGAAGTATTAATAAATCCCTGATTTAACACAAAGAACCTATTATTTAAAATCTCCTTCCACGACGAGTTGGAGAACTGTTTGTGGGAATACAACACACTCAGAACATGGAAATGGTTTCTTTGCAGAGCTATCAAAAATGTGATTCTTTAAAAAAAATTTTAGAAAACATTATTCATTGAAGAATTCACTCAGCATAATGGAATTTCGTCTTTCAAGAGCTCAAAGATTGCCATGTTTTACAGATAGTAATTGCATTCTCAGCATGGGAATGGTTTCACTCCTAATGGCCTCGAATAATTTGATAAATAAATTTGATTTTAGAAATGATAAACACTTCATTCAGAACCAGCAAATGGTTTCTTCGCAGAGCCCGTAAGAATAAGATTCTGGGATTGTGCCAGTTTTAAGGTTTGTTCCGGCATCCCGGAAATTTTGTCCCGGTGTTTTGAAAAAGAAAAATTAAGCCACAATACGGGAATGCATTCCTCCGCAGTAAATATAAATGCACGTTTTTAAATCCAATTTTCACGAAAGTGAATAGCTGTAGTCAGAAAATAGTAATGGTTTATCTCCACTTTAAATTGAAAAACAGTTAAAAATAGAGAGTGCTTTTTTTATTCGATTTTCGTGTAAATTAAAATTGTAGAACCTAAACCAGTAGGTTTATTTTGTGGAAAAATAAAATAACAGTACTAGTAAAATCAATACCATTCGGTATCAGACTTTGTATTCTTAGGCGGTCCGCGAAATAATACTCAATTTTTTACCGATCCGCAGGTCTAGAGGTTGGAAAATGCTCCTGTAGATGTGTAGATCACACTTCTACGGATTTTGCATTCGGTGTGTTAAACCATTTTCATATAAATAGTTCATCAAAGTTATCAATCAACATCACAATGCCTGGCTCATAGCGCCCATGTTGTATTACACGCCCATAGACGTTAAGAATATCCCTGGTAGGGCAAATGCGAGTGGGGGCATCGGGAGAACATGTAAGGGGAGGGGGTGGCGACGATCCGTTAACCATCATCTAAGGAAGAAAGATACGCATTAACTTGTACTGTATTAACATTTAGGTTATTACTTCGAAAAAGACGTCCCACCGTCCCCAAAAAACGCAGCTTTTCACAGTAAAATTATTGGTATTCTTGTGTTTTTTTCTGTAACGTGAACATAATTTTTTAAACACTAAATAACAAATATAAACCACGTTATTATGTAATAATTGTTTTTAGTTAAAAAAACGATCTTTATTTAGGAAAGATAATATTTGTGAGTAAAACTTTGTAAACAATGCCAGGTAACAACATTTCTCCCTATTCCAAGGCAGCTAGGAATTTGCGAAAATGTACTTTTTATCATAATAGGTGAATATGGCAAATACACATTCAAGAAAAATGTTCCCCACCCCTGATCTATAAGATAGAATTTGGGCGGAGACGTAGTGTGGGGGGTATTATTGTATTAAAAATGGAAATATTTCAGATTCGTGAAACGTTTCTGTTTTTTGTTTTTAACCATATTTCAGATTTTTTCACACCATCTTCAGTAAAGTTATGAATACCACAGAGTTCACAGAGTTATCCGTGGAAATCCGATATATTATAATAATCATATGGATTAACTTCAAATGATTTTGTCTATGTTATGAAAAAGAAAAATTCCATAAATATATAATTTATAGATAAGTTGCGAGTTGTGAAAAGTTTTGAGATGTTACAATAATGTAACATAATCAATGTCATTATTTAAAAAAATATGCTCACTAAATAATACGATACTATTTCCGTAAAGGGGTGGGCAGAGATGCTTTAAGGACACATAACTGTGTTTAGGCACACATTTTTTGCTTCATTCGCATTAATTTTTTTTATTGAATGTTTGATACATATTTACATAATGGACAGTTATAGAAATAAAGTGCATTCATTCATCTTCTTCTTTACTTTAACTTCTTCTTCCTCTTTTTTATTATGCCAATGTTCAATGTTCTAATGTCTGTAAGTCGTTAAATAGTTCATTTAAATTAAAAAATTTCCGTTTTTAATAATATTATTATTTAAATTTAAAAAAAGTTTAATTTAAGAATAAGTTTGCTCGGTAATTAAAAATTAAACTTTATAAAACAAAAAATCATTTCATTGTGAAATGAAAATCCAATTCGGGAAAAAGGTCTCGAAGTGAAGGAATATCCACTTTTATTTCTATGTTTAGTCGAGTGAAAAGTTGTCTCCTATTCGGTCGAGTGTTTGATCAAATATCTCTACGAATACTTTATAAAAATAAATACTTCTTGACGCTGAAATACGATTTGCAGAACTTCTCTGGCGCATTCTTCTGAACGGTTTTGTCAAACAGAAGCCGTAAACTTAATTGAGTTAGTGATTTACAGAATTTTTCCATCAACACCTTTAAATTAACGCTTGGGTTAACCCTTGGCTCGCTAAGGGTTAGTGGTCGATCGCCACTCCTTTATTTCCTTAATAACTTACTTGTTTTTTGCTAAATAATGTTTTCAAAAATTGTACCGTCTTGCCAGATAATGTGCAATAGAATATTAGAATATATTAGAATTCAATTCTATACAGTTTCCTGAAGATAGCTAATTATATTCAGTGAATTTTTTTTTCTCTCTCCTATGTTATAAAAAATGTTTGTCACGAAGACATACAAGTATATTCTCGGATTTTATTATACTTTCGTGCTAAATGAACGTTATTCAAAATAAAAATAAGTAATATGAGACTTTTCTGTAAAATACAGTGTTATAAGACTTTTGAAAATTGGAATTGTGATATTTGACAGAGATAAAATAAACATGTTTGCAAGTGACGAAACGACTAGCTACAATAATATTAATATACATAATTTCCTTGCCAAGCGAATATAATACGAGTATATACATACTTTAGTACGCTAGGAGCAATTTTAAGGTTGAAAATTATATAAAATCAAGGCAAATGCGGTAAGCTACTAGCAAATCCACTGTTGATTTCTTGGCACACTAGGGGTTTAGGAAGATATTGAAATATAGTATCTGGGTAAATTACTTATTTGATTTAAAAAAGCTGTATAATTGTATACATTAGACATTGTACAGTATCATAAAATCTAATGAAGTTTGCTAAGTTAAATATTTTGAGAAACTGTATAATAATTGCATATTAAAATAGCAAGTACCGCTGTAGGTAATTTATATATCTATTAATGTGTGCAAATCATGGTGGATATCTATTAATATGTGCAAATTATAGTGAATATCTATGAATGTGTGCAAATCATGGTGAATAACTTTTAAAGTGTGAAAATCATGTCGGAAATCTTTTAATGTATGCAAATCCTGGTGCATATCTATTAATGTGTGCAAATGATGGTGGATATCTTTTATGTGTGCAAATCTCGTTGCATATCTATTAATGTGTGTAAATCATGGGGCATAAATATTAATGTGTGCAAATTATGGTGGATATCTTTTAATGTGTGCAAATCATGGTGCATATATATTAATGTGTGTAAATCTTGGTGCATATCTATTAATGAGTGCAAATGATGGTCGATATCTTTTAATGTGTGCAAATCATGGTGGATAACTTTTAATGTGTGAAAATCATGTCGGATATCTTTTAATGTATGCAAATCCTGGTGCATATCTATTAAAGTGTGTAAATCATGGCGCATATCTATAAATGTGTGCAAATCATGGTGCATATCTATTAATGAGTGCAAATGATGGTCGATATCTTTTAATGTGTTCAAATCATGGTGGATATATTTTAAGGTGTGCAAATAATGGTTGAATGATTTCGCACATGCATTTAATCACTTTTGGTGTACATAAAAAAGTATTGCTGAATTGTTTTCTATGAATCTGATTATTTTATTTGTGAACTTTGATTACGTTTCACATGAAATCAGGCATAAAAATAGTATTGTATAAATCATCAATCAGTAACCACGTTTAACCATTAAAATTTTTCATTAATAAACGAACATAATTCATTCGTTTTATGCTTCTGATTTTGCAGGCAAACACAGAAGGATTCCGTATGGTACATAATAATTAGTTGAACCTTTAGATGTGAACTAACGACCAGGCCAGCCACTTGAATTACACTACAACGTAGCCCAGCCATGTGCATTGCATTAACTAGCCACTGACTGATCTAGTAAGCTCTATCTAATAAATATGTACCCGGAACTCGAGTCTCGCGTTATGCACACTTTTAAAATCTTCCAAGTTATGGTGAAAGCTCAACCAGAATTAATGAAAAAACACAGTATTTTATCGAGTTGAACGATTGCGGTAAATACAGAGTAGCAAGAAAAAGCTCGTACTTTTAAGTGACCTTGGAGCTTTGCAAAATCATTGACCTGAGTTCACTGTTCGAGAGTTTTTGCTGTTGCAGAAAACAGACATCAGCTTTGACGTTTGAATTAAACACAAAATAAAAATAATATCTCTAATATTTCTATTTTTCTATCACCAGCTAAGAAGATTCCAGCGAGGATATCATTATCTCACTTGTTACAAGAAAGGAAAGACAATACAACATTTATATATTTGGAACACTGTGGATTCTGACGGCCTGTATTGTGTGTGTATTATAAAGCTTAAAAATAAATTAAAACAAAAACTAATATAATATGTACACATAAAACAAAGTAATGGTATGTCATTTTATTTATTATATGAATTAATTTAGTTATATTCTGTAAAACACCCAATCTGGCGTGATAAAGGTTTACTAAATACAAAGTGAGGCAAAAGTAATGTCATATTTTGAATGAACCATAATTTTTGCAAATGATGTCAAATGTCATTGTACTTTGACATTTATGTTGAAGACAGATAGAGAATTAGTTGACAACAAGCAATAGAGCGATGCACACCTAAAGAAAGCGGAATTATTGGTATTGCTTATTTGACCATTTGCCGATGTGTTGTTTTAACGCAGGTGGGGCAAAAGTAATGTCATAATGTGAATTGACTGCAATTTTGTAAGAAATGAAAAAAGGACTCTGTTTTAGCACATGGTGCAGGAACACGAAGAAAACGATGACGAAATTCACGATGCTCTAAAACAACGGACCGGAAATTGGTCCAATAAGCAGTAACAACAATACCGCGTTCTTTAGGTGTGTATCGCTCTATCGCTTGTTGTCAACAATTCTCTATCCGTCTGCAACATAAATTTCAAAGCAAAATGACATTTGATGCAATTTGCAAAAATTATTGAACCATCACATTGTGACATACTTTTGCCTCACCTGGTACAAACATGCTTTACAATAAACTGTTCATGTTTATTTTTATCAATATTAACAAAGTTTCTACACATTCCTCTGTAACTACTTTCATAGTACCTTAAGTATCTACTTATGTTGTATTATTGTTATTATACAGGGTGTCCGGAGGTAAAGTAAGCTATCTTTGGGAGGTGATTCTATATGATGGTGAAAGTAAAATTTTATTTATCTTAAAACTACCTTAGATTATTGGAATTTTGAAAATAGTTATTCTTCTTTTTTACTTCTAAAATCATTTAGAATCACCCCCCCCCCGAATTTAGCGCACCTTACCCCGGACACCCTGTATATAATTATTGACCTCCTTAGTACAACAATTTTTAAAAACCGTTATTTGTTTACATTTTGTATTCCAAAGCCTCTTTGTAAATTAAAGTTAATTTGCTCCATTAGTATGTTTACGCTGCGCAATTGAGTTGTAATCTTTTCATAAATAAGATTTAATACACATTATAAAACTTTCTAATTATTGTACTTAATTTAGTATCTCTATAGTTTATGACATTATTTTGGATATTTTGACCACTGGACTAGGCACATGCCCGTGTTGTGGCGGTCGGCATTCTATGCATAAAATTTTTATTCCTGTGGAAATCATTAGTAATAATGGCCACAGTCTATACCATGTAGGTTCGAGTGCTCGATTGTCAGGAATGTAATAGGTATGCAAAGGGTTCAAGAAGGCAGAAAAATTCGGAATGCGCTCTAATTTTACACCACAGTGGTCATATGAGAAATAATTGGCTCTGGAGCGGCACATTTCATTATTTTAATACTAGCTGAAGTCCACTGCGTTGCGAGGGTTTTTTTGTAGAGTTTTGAAGTGAAATTTCTTTACGCGCGTTATGCATTTTCGAGGAGCGTAGAGTCGCTCGGTATTTTGATTAATTATTTTTATTTTGAATCATTAAAATTACTAATCAAGGCCGATAACGCGACTGATTACCCTGGCAGACGTGCGTGACAAGTTTTTTAGTAAAAAACACAGCCGTAAGTGAGTTTTTCAATATTTAGAAATGTTTTTCAAATTCAGACTACGGGTATGAGACTGTTAAAACACGATAGATCTTTTCCAAAACGGACATATATACGGAAATATTTTGAAAAACGAAAGATATGACTTCACACTGCCGATATATCTTCGATTCAACCCTATATAAAGCGTTAACGAGACGTTATGTGATAGGAGTACACGTTGTAAACGCGGTTCTCGTCGCGCGAGATACCTCTCCTCGCGGTCTAGAGGCAGAGCGTTCGACACTCGTTATGCAGGACCCGGGTTCGGATCCCATATTTATATAACTTTTAATTTTTTTTATCACATGCTACTTATAAATATGTCAATATTAGGAATCTAGTTAAACGTTCATTTGTTAACAACACGCCTATAAATAAATTTATGCTTTTTAAAACTATAATGTACAGCATTCTGAATAATAATAATATGAAATGAAAAGAGAGAGAGAAGAATACTAAAAGTTTCACTTCCGTCGTGCGTAGGCTTGCCACGCACTGTATTTTTTATACATTTCATCAATCTCTGAATTTTAAATTCGAGAGGCGGGTAAGGGTACCGCCGCCCAGGCAACCAAACATCGGATAACCATTACTTCTGCCATAGGTCACCAAAAGTGGTTGGCTAGATTTGGTGACTTAGCAGGGGTGCCCGGGTTCAGGGGGTGAAGTTTGTCCAGGCCTTTGCTGTGGATTAGTCTGTCCACCAATTGGAGGCTGGTTGAGGGAGACCTTTTGACTTTTCCAGCCGGAATCTCTCGATATATCGTCTTACAACGTAGTGGGAGGGATGGATTCAGAAATCTCTCACTCCTGGACATACTGATCCCCAGATTTCGACCCATCTCTCATATCTTTTTCCGTTCCAGAGCTTCATATCCTTCCTTTTCTTAAAAAGAACTTCCACACAGCATCTCAAAGATGACACATGCTCTGAGGGAAATTATTTTCTTCAGGACTTCCTGTGTGGAGTTAATGAAAAAAACCTGTAGCTTTGTATAAAAACCACATCCACATCGCACGTCCGATGTATTAAAAGCTTAAAAGAAGTGAAATGGTACGTACACAGGATTTTCAACAATTCTTTTACTTGCCTACGATTTATTTTTTTATGAATACTTTTTTAGTATTTCTTTAAATGATACGATATCACATGTCTCCCAGTTTCCCTTTAACGGTTGGTTTGCAGCATGCTGCTAAAGGGGTGGGCGTAATATTGTTGGTCAGATGATTTATATTAATTTTCATTTGGCATTAATTGTCACCGTCCGACCAAGTGTTGCCTAACCATAAATCATCATTGTTAAACGTTACATTTCAGAAATGTAAAATGAAAACACAAATAGGGGAGGGAACAAAGAGTAATTTAATGAATTGAAACGTAGAATATTAATGAAAACATGTTTTATATGGATAAACGTTTACCATGATAGGAAAAAATATTTACTTTAGTGACTTATGAACTAAACTTTAGAGAGAGATAGAAAACCAAATGTTTTAAAATATTCGAAATCTTACTTGTAACCCAAGTTTTTCTTAAAAACTGTAACGAAACAGTTTTTATCACAAAAACAAAACTTTATTAAAGACGTAAATAAAATTACGATTTTTTCAAAAATATTTATTTCGAGAAGTAGTGTTGAAAAAAATTTGAATTTGACTTATTATTAGTAACGAAAGTTACTGAGAGAATCTTTCTCTCAGGAACGTGCCGCAAATATAATTTATATTATTTTGAACCCGCGACCTCAGGGTTTTTAGTCGAGTTGATTTTTGTCATGGAATTAAAAAAATATTTAAAGATGGCCTAGAATTTTGTTGTTCCTTATCAAATATATTTTTCATCAGGTTCTTTAAAAAAATGGTATCAATCAGAAATTTAAAATGAAGGAAGAAAAGCTTTTACCGCCTTTACCTGAGGCAACACCGATTATTTAAGTCTAACATTAAGAGGTAAAACAGACAATGGACATTAGTCGAAGGAGTTTGTTATGAAAATAATGGTCGTCTTCTTGAAGCTTTTTAACAGAAGTCATAATTAATACAACTAGACTTTTCTCATCGATCAGTCGAGGTAGAAATATATCACGGGAGAAATGCCAGAGGTTGAAATTAGTTAATGTCACTTTAAAATTATTTCATTTATTGTCTTTGGCATAATTTTTTAACGAAAGGATTATTATCGCAAATTAAAGAACATACATATTTATTATTAATATAAATAACCGGAGTTAATAATTTACATTTGTTCCAATTATGTCCTCTGCCTGCGAACTGTATCTATTTTTCTGTAATACACAAAATAAACTGTGTTAATCTAAAAATAGCCTTCCAGATAAGTATGGTTCTGTATTTTATCTGCTTATATACGTATAAATAAATAACAATACATGTACATTCTAATGCAGCATCTCGTTCATTGATACATGCATTGTACATATAGTTTGATGAACGATCCAGTGGATGCATTCTGTTAGCCATAAGTTGATAATAGTTTAACTATTCTATAATTAATAATAAGATACGCGTTGTCGTGGCTCAGACATATAGAGAAACAATAGAGCGTGTTGTTTTCAAGTCCAACAGATGGCGCAGTTTTTGTTAAAAAAGCATATTCATAGCATACATATAGTACATGTATATAAAAAAACACACATATATGTCATAATTTATCTCAATTTTTTGTGGATAAAAATCGATCATTAAATAATAGTTGGCTCTAGAAATGCTAAGTACCTATGTATTATGATTGCTGCAGATCTAAATACTTTCGCAGGTAAATAATAATAATATTTGGATGATTTGCAAAGCGCCGTTTTTGTGCAAAATACCTAAAGGGCTGTATCTTTGTTATTACTAACTATATATGGAGATCATATATAGTACCGTACTTACCCGGAAGGTCATTTGAGATTAACACTAATTAACATCAATTAATTGTTTATTGGCCAAATTTAGATACAGGATTTAGGACATAATTAGAGAATTAGACATAATTGGACTTTCCGGTATTTATTTGAATAGTATATATTGATGTTCTTTAATGAGGGTGTTTAGGAAAGGAAAAGCAAATTTTATGCTGAGCGGTACTACAGTATAAGGTTTTGATCACAATTCACTTTCCTGAAAGTGATTCATCCCTCGGTATAAAGACAGATTTCGATGGTTAATTCTTAAATTTAAATCCACTGAAATTAAATATAGCATGAAACTCAAAGTAAATTCATGGTTTTAGGAATAAAACCAAACAAACCCATGACCTTACAAAAAAAAAATTCCATTAAAAATACAAATTTTGGTCGGAAGTGATGCGAAATATTCCGTTGTATATTTATGCGTAATGCCTAAAATTGATCATGTTCACAGAACATATAATTTTCAAAATTAGAACTCATTGAAAATCCATCGATAAAGAAGGTATCAAAATAATTTAAAAAATCCTACTAATTCTGTTATATGAATCAGATACTTGAGTCGGGCCTTGCAGAATCCGTCCTCTCTGCCTATCCCTCCGGGGAAACGGCGTGATGTTTAGTTAGTTAGTTAGTTTTTCCTTTGTAAAGTTGTTTGATAGATATCGTCATTTTTCTCAAGAATGTTAATGGTGTTCATTCGAAACGTTAATTTCTCTCTAACATGTCTACAAAAATTATAAATATTTGTTTTTGAAAGACCCCTAGGCAAATATTTTTAGTTTCTGCGCTACTAACTAAATAAAATATACTGTAAAAACTTTATATAGTTGAAACACGTACTTTACGGTGAATCTAAAAAAACTAATTTCAGAAATTTCAGCACGATTTTAATAAATGCCTTTCAAATTTTAATTTTCAAGTGGGCTGGAAAATTAGGCATCAGATGGTCCAACTGAATTGGACCTCCCACGGCATGTGCTAAAGGGTACCTACACACTAAATATGTAAATATCTCGTACTCATGTTATTCAAAATATAAACTAAAACGTAGCAGAATCCTTCTAAATTGCGCCAAAAAACTCTTGCAGGTATGTTATTATGTGTGAGCAATCTAATTAAAAAGTGTTCCTATTCGTTTGGTGAAATCTTCATTCATTATTAACCTTTGATTCTAACCACAACAAATCAAATTTTTATTTTTATGTGAATAATGCCCAAGATTAAAGAGTTCGACTATGGTATCTCCAATAGGAGTGTGTTGCAGGCACAGTTCCTCCATACATGCTTTTTTAGAGTAAAAGATTTGGACTTCTAGCCGTAAACAGCAATACTGCAATTTAAATATTTTAATATTTCTACGGCGACCTTAACGTGATTTTTTTTACAAAAACGGCGCTGTAAAAAATAATAAAAATATTCTTACTATAAGACATCCCGTTTCTGTGTACGCACAACGAACGACATGATACAGAGTGCGCGGGCGAGTCATTAGTAATACTTAGAGATGGCAAAATTTAGCATTAATTTTCAGATTTTTTAGCATTAAAAATTGGAAATTTAGCGTTTTATAGCATTTTGAGGCATAATTTAGTAGCAAAATAGAAAAAAATGTATTTCCTGAATGTTTTTAGCGCGTATTTTAAGTATTTTTGGTAAAATATATGTTTAACCTTCATTTGCAAGTATTTACATGTGAAAGATTATAAATAATTAATTTTAATATTAAATTAATAAGGAAGGAAACTCTAAGTACGGGTCGAACAAAAACACAACAAATGCAGATTGCGATTAACATCAATAGGCGTAATTTATTTCGCACAAATTGTGTAATGCCAAAAAGCAATTTTAGCCTACAGTACAAAAATATTAAATATTTACACATAAAATAGTAACAAAATTATAAAAAATCGTAATGTAAATATCGATTTTTTGAAATTCTCACATATTATTTTAATACCCGGTATTTTCGGGAAATTCGCGCCTATTTCGCTAAATAGAATAATTTAGCTGAAATACGGCCAAAATCACGTTTTTCGCGTTAATTCGCGAAATAGAAATCACAATGAAATGAAATGGAAATGGAAACACTTTCAAATGCCTTGAAACGCAAAGAAAACTTATAAATGCCCTATTTTCGAAACATAAATATTTTTTCGCGTTTTTAGTTAAAACGAAATTTTGCCATCTCTAGTCATACTCATACATTTTCAAATACTGCGAAACGCGTAAAATACACGTATACAAGCAATAATGGTGGTGTATACCGTATTAAAAAAGGTATTTAAAAATTTTATTCAACATTAAATACCAATGTGTTGAGATTTGTTCTAAAATTGACACCCAGCTAAAACATTCCCTTTGCTAACGTGTTTGAAAAAAAAACTTTTGTGTATTTCGAACAAGAAACAAACGTGGTACTGAGTGGTCGCGGTTTGCTTTGTGCTAGCGGAAAATATGTACAACGACATAGTTTGAGAAAACTTTTAAGTTGTTATAAGTTTAGAGGCATACTGAACCGTATAAAAAATATTTAGTATTTTCATAAAATACTTCTTTAACAATATTTAGTTAAGTTACTGTATTTTTAAGGCACATTTACACAATAAAATATATTTTGAAGTAACATTTTGCACCATAAAAATGGACTAGAATTTAAATGAAAATAGCTCTATACGATTATGAATCACAATGTTTGTTGATGTTTCTGAATTGAGAAAGGTGTTCGTACTTTAATCACTTAAAATATCGAAAAAATTCATTGTACGAATAACACTACACAGTAAAACTTAAATCTATACCTTAAGAGGAAGCTACACGCCAAAAATATGTATATTCTTGGTACACCAGTCATGATTCCAGATATAATGTTATGAATACCTATAGGTAATAGGCATTTAAATCGATTGACAAAAGGAGTCCACAAACGCTCAATTTCAAGCTCAAAAGTGGATTTATTTATTTTGGAAGCATTTTTATAAGAAAGCAAAAAAATAATCAAGAGAAACTGTCACATATAATCTATTCAATAAAAAAAATATTGTAGTTGCATATATATTTTACTCTATTGAGCATTAATTTTTATTTATTTGCATTCTACTTAAGGGAAACGATAGGAAAATCTTCAATATATCTGAAGCATATTTTTTGATATTCTTAATGAAACCAATTCGTTAGAAAGATTAATAAAAAATATTGATTTGGCATTAAGCTTCACCTTAAGAAGATCAATACACGTCATACCAACTCAGAATTAATTAAACGTCATAAGTACACTCACACTTTACACGACGTAAAACAAATAGATATTTAATCAATTATGAAACTACTTAATCCTTAACCACCGACTAAATAACACAATATTTTATTTTTGTTTCATAATGAAGACATTACCAAACATCCTCTTGTTGAATTGATTCATTATTAATTATTCCAAACATTGTTCTTGGATCATCGCCTGCATAATACAAAGACAAAACTATAAATAATGATTTGTTTTCTACCTCTGCTACAGGGTTGATTTTTGCAATCGACATCGAGTATTCTACGGCGGCTAGGAACTGTTCTGATAGGAAATTGATCGAAACAACTTCGTGTTTAAAAAGTTGTTCTCACGCATTAGACCGTGGCAAATTTTCTGGGAATGGTCACTGCATATTATGTGGGGCTGATTTGAGAGCCGTGTTTATTATTTGTTTATTATTTTAACAAGAATTTTAAAACTTTCCTTTAATTTAGTAAGTTTTTAGATTCTCACGGCCAAAAGCATTTTCAGTGCAACGCTGTCCGAAACGTCGGCTAAAGAAGGAGTTAGCGCAACACGGCATAACACCCCAAAAACAAACAACGAAAATGTCCTTTAATTTATTTTAATGTGTATACCGCACAAGAGCACCAAATGCTTCCAACAATCCTGGAGACAGCGAAATTATGGCATCCCCAATTTGGGTATGTTGTAAAGCCTAAGGTAGGGAGGAGGGGAAGGAGATGGTGCAGAGGAAGGTGGGAGAAGTACATGGATGTTCAGATCTGGTCAGCAAACATGGCTAAATCCATTTCAAGTGAAGTTTCAATTCAGAATGGTGCTATTACACCAAGTCGAAACTAAGAGCATCTTCTACTGTGGAACGTGTAGCAAATAAAATGTACACTATTTTTGAATGAATTTGTTGTGAAAAAAAAATATATCAATAAAATTAAATTGAATTGCGCAATCCGGAATTGTGAACATTTCGATCACACTCGACAAACTAGTCGGGATTTCTATGTACATGCGTTTTGTTTTTGTTTATTTTTCATTATAAAACCCGCTAAACTGCAAGACCGTAATAAAATAAAGGGTAAATTGATATATGTAATGTTCATAGAATAGATAAAATATTCTATATTTGCATGGATAAACAGAACTGCAATTATTAATAATGCTGATACATCAGAATATCCTCTCCCAATACACTAATATTTTTTTACAGAGTTTCGTTGTCTTTGATCTGCTAAACATGTATTTAACTCAACTAAAATCTTTCAGTGTTATAACACATTTTTAAAAGCGAAAAAAGCATATTATTATAATGGTGATGAAGTAATTAAAAAAATAAACAAAAAGTTGTATTATGTTGTCCAATTCATAAAAATTGCAAGTATTGTTGTGTCCTTGTGATTTGCATAATTTTCTCTAGAACTTACAATGGCCGAAGACAAAAGGGTTTCGGAAATGTGGATATAAATCTGAGGTCCCAGGGTCCGGCCTCTTTTGATAAACATTCCTTGAAGGTTCCGCTGGAGAAATATTGTAAAAAAATGCTAACAACCATTGGTGTAAAATTAACAAGATGATAAAAATGCATATCAGTATAATAAAGTCAAATCAGTATATAAACGTAAGTCAGTAATTGAAAATAACATATTTAATTTAAGGCGATGCACTACGTCGTGTAATATTTTAAATTGAGCCGCTATCAATAACAACCCTTACGTAGATGGCGATAAGGTTTAAATTCCCGCTTAACACAATCCGCCTGTTTTGATTTATGCAAGAAAAAAACATGGCCAAGAAGTGCCTTTTATTTTATTTTGTGGATGTTCAGGCATAAATATTTAATTTTTTTTCGATCATTTTATAAAAAACTTAATTTGCCACATTATTCAATAAAATCATAACCGAAAATGGGTTCGTAAGTAGGAGATTTTGAACTTTAAAGCAGTTTTCATAGGCCTTTACATTATTTTTTTCTGGGCTTATAAAAAGACTTATCTAAAAAATACTCGATTATTTCAAAGGCCAAAATGTATTTTACTCGCAGTATTTAATTAAAGCATATGAAACATTTCTAGGTGACCAAATTTTCAAACCAAAAACACGTGATTTTGCATAACTACGTATGGCATCGCCTTAAATGGTCATTTATTTAGCGTAGAAAACAGTGTATGGCAATTTAAAAAATATTTTAGACTGTCCAAATAGGTAAGGTTTCCAATTATTTAAAATAGTATGAAATAAAGTCGCCATCTGCGTCTGTCTATTTGTGCGCTTAGTTCTTCTAAACCCGCATCTGATTTTGATATGGATTTCACTACCATTTAGATAATTTATTCCGGAAGGTTTATGTATACAATACATGCATATTATAGTTTGTGAAAACTAGAGAAAGGTCGATGTTTTGTAATCAAGGAGTAAATAAAAAAATCCGGCCGCTTACATTGCTAACGCTGGTTACACCTTACGAGACAAATCAAAATAATGTAACACGGAATTGTAGATCTTGAAAAGGCCTACAGAACAAATAATAATGTTTAATCTTTACCTCCTAATAGTCCAGTCAAGATGTACATCCGTGCTTGCAAAAGGTCCAGTCATTCTGAATTTTTTATATGTTGTTAGGACCTAAACCAGTATTAAAAAAAAAATTTTGCAACTTCGAAAGTGCTGTGCGAGCGGCGGTGGACCTAAAAAACCAGGAAATTTTTGGATTTTTTTCAGTTTTTGCTCAATATCTCAGTAAAGAAAGGGTCTGACCGGTATAGTTGGTATACACACTTTTAAAGTAAACTAAATTTGCTATAATTTGAGACCAAAACAAGCTATATAAAACCATTGGTTTTCAAGATACAGTTCTTCAAAAATAGGCAATTTTTTCCAAAAAGTGAAATTTTTTCGAAACGGTCACTTATTTTGTAAAATAATTTCTAAAATACGCATCTCACGTCAAATATTGTATGAAATAAAGTTGTTGTAAATTTAATAAGCTTTTATTTGAGACTAGATTGATATCTGTAGACTAAACGGTTCTCTCAAAAATGGCAGATAACCAAAAACAGTCATAAGTGGGTTTTCGGTGAAATGCAAATAAACTGTTCTCGCGTCTTTTTATGGTTTTATTGTGATGTGAAGTAAATCCATTAATCTTCGTGAGTTTATCCTAGGGTTATAATATAATTACGACTATTTCAAATTTCAAGTACCCATTAGTACCTATACCCATGGTTACCCATATGAATGGGCACGCATATTCACGAGCTGTTCGAGCCCACATTTTGGCAAACCTCACACTGGCCAGCATTGTTTTTATGAGGTTGACATAACTCCTGAGGAGCGAGACGAGACTGAAAAATTGCTGCGAGACACTGAAAGGTCTCTCACTATATCAGCAGAAGAAATTGATACCTACCAATTACTAAAGGCAAAATTTAAAAGTGCCTTGGAGAAAATTAAAGCGAATGGTCTAACATCACAGTTGTGGGTCCTATACTTTCGTATGACCACTTTGATAAAACTATTCATCCAGGCAGAGTGTGCTGGTGATTGGAACCTTCATTTGTACACTGTCCACAAGATGCTCCCTTTTTTCCACGCAGCTTGACATTTTTTGTATGCTAAGAGCGCGCACCTCTATCTTCAGGATATGATGGCTCTATAAGATCGGATGGATAAAAGTGAATACGACATGTTCACAAAAGGATCCTTCACCATTTGCCGGTCTGACAAGTTTTGGTCTGGGTTGTGGTCAGACCTAACAATTGAGCAGAAGCTGATGCGATCCATGAAAACCTACGGTGGGTTGACCCAAGGAAGAGGAATCTCCGAAAGTGTTCTGGCAAGGTGGACAACAGGAATGGTGTTTATGTTGAACATTTGTGAAGAACTGGAAAGTTTTTGCAGCTTATCATGTCATACTGAAGAGCAGCATGTAGACATGAGACCTTCTCGAATCATCCGGGATAATAGTGATGTGGAAAAACTTAAAAACTGGTTTGCTCTCCACCCTCCATTTCCCAAAACTGACAGTTTAATTTCTATCAGTAGTGGTTTACTGGCAGGTCCTGAAATTAATTGCCACACAGCCCAGAGAGTTGGATCGGAAGGAGTAATGAAAATTGTGGGGAAAATGTACGACAAGGTAGTAATATAACGGAAAAATAAAGTTACCACGCTGGCATCGATCACCTCAACCGTTAAACTGCCGGACAAAAACAGAAGAGTGGCTGTGGATCCGCTCACAATTTTTAAGCGAGTGTGTATTGCAAAGAAATCTGAACAGGATTTACAGGATGACTTCAAATATGAGTTGGCCCCGTTCCCGATGTCTCTGTTCAATGAACAAGGGATGCGCAAGGGCACAAAATCTACTCTGTACTCTGCCTTCACTCCTTTTTCCAGCCACACGCCGATAGATGCCAGCACTCACGTCACTTTGGATGTTGGCTACCTCTTGCACAAGGTCGTGTGGCAGCGGAAAAGCACGGTTCGAGCACTTTTGGCGCGTTATACCACCTACGTCCGAAACCACTTTGGGAAGAACGTCTCCATCGTTTTTGACGGCTACCCCGAAGATGCTACCAAAAAAAACACCAAAACAGCGGAACGACTCCGGCGCTACGCAGCTCATTCCAGCTACGAATTGACTTTCGATGAATCCACAGTAATTCAAATTGCTCAAGAGCGTGTATTGGGCAATGAAAACAATAAGAGACGCCTTATAACTCTTCTCTGTGACGCCTTTCAGAAGGAGGGAGTAGAAGTGGCTGTTGCCGAAGAATATGCTGATCGAGAGATCGTCATGATGGCGTTATCAAAAAGAGCAGATGCCGATCGGGTCGTCATAGTGGGAGAAGATGTCAACCTGCTCGTTCTTCTCAATGGTTTAGGCGCTGAAGAGACAAACGTCTATCTTCAGAAGAGCACGAAGGGTGAAGCTGGTTGCTGTTACTACTCTACGACCTCCTACAACAACCAGGACTCCCGACAATTACCAGGAACGGTACTATTTACCCACGCGTTTGCCGGGTGCGATACCACCTCAGCACCGTTTGGCCAAGGAAAGACCAAAATCAGCACACTTCTGAGCAAGAGTGAACCACTTGCTGAGCAAGTGGAGGTCTTCCTTCGGCCAGACTCTACCCCACAAGCCGTGAGTGAAGCAGGCATCAAGTGCTTCGTGGCTCTATATGGGGGTGACATCGCGAGGGATACTTTGGATTTTCTGAGGTATAAGACGTTTGTCACTTCAACAAACATAAACCTCGCCCGTTTGCCACCGACGGAAGATGCTGCAGGCCACCATGCAGCAAGGTGCTACCTCCAAGTGCAGAAGTGGCGGGGAGTCAACTTGAATCCCACTGAATGGGGGTGGAAGCTGTCTTCTCAAGGACTCACCCCCATCCCCACCACGATGGATCCCGCACCTCCTGCCCTTTTGCGAAAAATTTCGTGTAAATGCAATAAAGGATGCTCTGGGAGCTGCTCGTGTAGAAAGGCTGGGCTCCACTGCTCAGTCCTCTGTCAGTTATGCGGTGGCAAATTTTGCATTAACGTCCCGGATGTGGAGCTGAAATGCTCGGACGATGAAGATGACACGACTACAGACTGGGCGCCTCTCCCAAGTAAGATAAAAAGAAAGACATGATTTGGCAACCAAGACACAATACCTACATGATTTATATTAGTTTTATTTTTTGTGTACATGTAATTTGTCCTTATAGTAGGTACCATGATGTTTGTACAAGCATTTAGGTGTGTAGGTATATAAAACAATGTTTGAAGATGACGTAATTCCCGATAGATGTAATATCTTTTCTTTTTTTCATCAAAAATCTGTTAACTGTTTGATAAATAAAACCATAAAAAGACGTGAGAACATTTTTGTTATTTGTTTTTGGGGTATTATGCCGTGTTGCGCTAACTCCTTCTTTAGCCAACGTTTCGGACAGCATTGCAGTGTCCATCATCAGGGCAGATGTCTTATTTGAGGTTGTGTTAAAATGTGAGCTTAAGTATGAGGTTGTGATACCGTGTTGCCAGCTCCAACCCTCTGAGCTAACATTAACGTATCATTTTTTTTTATTTAAAGTGGTTTTCTTCGTTTAGCTCTGGTGTATCCGTCAATTACCGGATACCAAGAACTAGAGGTGGGCAAAATTGATTGAATTAATTCCATGAATTAATTCAATCTTGTAACACAATCGATCTTATTCTCATTTTAAAAAGGAATTGAATCTTAATTCCGTATCGTTGGCATTTTTTTCTAAACATTTTACAATTAAATTATTTCATGATAATAAGGTAATAATTAATAATTATATGATGTGTTTCATAGAAATCTAATTAAATATTATTACGGTACTATGGCGGCGCGCCGCGAAGTTTATATGTACCATACATAAACCAATCACATATGTACTGTGCCCTGTCGCACTAAATCGCGTATCTAGTATCCCGCGTCCCGCGCCGTAATCCAAAAGACTCTTTTCATCGAGTCCCCAGTCAAGGAATTAATGAATTTATTCCGTTTTCAGTTGTGACGTCACGCGTCGTGACACAAATCCTATGTCCCATGTACCGAGTCTGTCCGGACAAGCGCTCAATCTCAATCTCAGGGAATAAGTGAAACAGGACAGAGACATAGACACTCGAGACAGAGTTCCCAATTCCCTATTCGTTATCGAGTCCCTTTCCTTACTAGTTACAGGTCCGTCCGCACCGTCTGCAAGAACGCAAGTCATTAATGTCGCAGATAGACACAACACACTTACTAGTCAGAAGTTCCTAATTCATTGCACTATGTCAGCTGTCAATCGGTTCGTCGTTAGTTCCCGCGTGGCTAAACCTTCGATTTAGTACCTAGTCAGGTGAAAACTTTCTACTTTGGAATCTGAATCCTAATAAAAAAGCGAAAGTATCTCCTGTATTCTTCTCCTTTCCTAATGCGAAAATAATGCAATACGCTTAGAAACAAAACGATGTTTACGTTATTGTTCTTATAAGTATGTTTTTTATGTACCTGCCTACTTGTAGACGTAAAAAGAGATCAGTTGACTGTCAAATTGTGGGTGATGATAACATGTAATTTGTTTTGATTTCTGTATTTTTGTACTGAATTGTATGCCACTCAATTTCAAACTTTCAATCAGTTTTTATTTGGCGCATGGATTTAAAATTACCATTGAGGTAAGTACCTGCAAACATTAACATAAATAAATATAATATATATGTGGATGAAGCTTATTCCAGGTGAACGGGTCGGATATACAAAAGTGGGATAATAATAATATAGTTCTTATAATTGCTTTAAGAACGTATCTCATTGCCCCTAAAATAATATATTTTTTATGTAAAGGTTATCTTAACGTACCTACATTTTGTAGTAAATATATAGATAGTTTTACGAAGAAAGATAATAATAATTTTTATTCTGGGATTCAGTTTGCCAGCAAAAATTTTCTATGCACAAAAGAAAAATCGAGTGGGACTTTTTATTTTTGGTATCGTTTAATGATGTTTTACCTTCGTTTTTTATAGGAAAAAGCAACATATTGAATAGCCAAGATGTCTTCCGGAAAAAGGATAGAACTTTAGTGTTACTTTTCTGAAGTAGATGGAGGGATGCATTGCTCCACAATTTAGAAATGGCAGTTAAAAAATAAACATCCGACTATTCCTCTCCAGGTCCAGCGCCCTGCGCCTTCCGTGGCCTTTGCGGCACCCAATTCAACGATTTTATTAGTGACTTGTAAAATTACTTTTTATTTTTGTTCGTAAAATAACATATTTATTAAAAAGTTTGTAACATGTTTATTTTGTGGAACGACATATCTTTTTTTACTAAAGTTACTCCAAAGCTCTCCTCGCTTTAAGAACTCTGTGCTATAAAGTGTAAAGCTTACAAATACAGGTTTTCTAAGTAAAGTTATAAATGTACTTCTGCAATGTACAAAATAAATCCCTATATTTGATATTTTTTGTGTGTTTATGTTTATATAAAATGTTTTTTTCAAAACGAACACATTTATGTGAATGCGAAAAAATGGTTCATTATTGCTTTCTTTAAGTTTCCTAAATGTGAGCAATCTAGGTACAAAACCAAAATGAAGTGTCGAATCAAGGAATTAAATGAATGAATTTAATGAATTAGTTCACTTGACCAGGTGAATAAGACTGAATTGATTCATTATTGTGAATGTCTACCAAGCCCATGTCTACCAAGTCTATTAAGCTTAGCTCCATCGTCTCTATTGATGTTTACGGGATTTTAATGAATTTCAATGGCCTCCGTAATCAGCCGTGATCTATAAGTTTTCGGTCTCCCCAGGATTTCAGGAACAAATCCAAAGTAATGCCCGGTGTCAATCAAATGCTCGGCAATTGCCGATTTGTCAGGGTGGCCGAGTTTACAAGCTCTGAAGTGTTCCGAAATTCTTTTGGAGATAGTCCGCTCTGTCTGGCCTACATAGACCTTGTCACATCCGGAACAGCTGAGTTTATACACTCCATCTGTTTCCAGAGGAAACTTAGTCTTTCAAAAGCTTTTGAGAAAGGAAAATATCAAGACTGTCTTCGGAACAACAACAAAGATACAGGACTTACTGAGGTCTGCAAAGACTAAGTTTCCTCTGGAAACAGATGGAGTGTATAAACTCAGCTGTTCCGGATGTGACAAGGTCTATGTAGGCCAGACAGAGCGGACTATCTCCAAAAGAATTTCGGAACACTTCAGAGCTTGTAAACTCGGCCACCCTGACAAATCGGCAATTGTCGAGCATTTGATTGACACCGGGCATTACTTTGGATTTGTTCCTGAAATCCTGGGGAGACCGAAAACTTATAGAGCACGGCTGATTACGGAGGCCATTGAAATTCATAAAAATCCCGTAAACATCAATAGAGACGATGGAGCTAAGCTTAATAGTTCTTGGTATCCGGTAATTGACGGATACACCAGAGCTAAACGAAGAAAACCACTTTAAATAAAAAAAAATGATACGTTAATGTTAGCTCAGAGGGTTGGAGCTGGCAACACGGTATCACAACCTCATACTTAAGCTCACATTTTAACACAACCTCAAATAAGACATCTGCCCTGATGATGGACACTGCAATGCTGTCCGAAACGTTGGCTAAAGAAGGAGTTAGCGCAACACGGCATAATACCCCAAAAACAAATAACAAAAATACTTTTGGCCGTGAAAATCTTAAATCATATTAGACGTGAGAACAGTTTATTTGCATTTCACCCAAAATCCACTTATGACTATTTTTGGTTATCTGCCATTTTTGAGAGAACCGTTAAGTCTACAGATATAATTATAGTTTCAAATGAAAGCTAATTAAATTTACAACAACTTTATTTACTAAAATATTTGACGTGGGATGCGTATTTTAGAAGTTATTTTACAAAATAAGTGACCGTTTCGAAAAAATTTCACTTTTTGGAAAAAATTGCCTATTTTTAAAGAACTGTATCTTGAAAACCAATAGCTTTATATAGCTTGTTTTGGTCTCAAATTATAGCAAATTTAGTCTACTTTAAAAGTGTGTATACAAACTATATCGGTCAGACCCTTCCTTTACTGAGATATTGAGCAAAAACTGAAAAAAATCCGAAAATTTCCTGGTTTTTTAGGTCCACCGCCGCTCGCACAGCACTTTCGAAGTTGCAAAATTTTTTTTTTAATACTGGTTTAGGTCCTAACAACATATAAAAAATTCAGAATGACTGGACCTTTTGCAAGCACAACCCCCTTTTCATGTTTAACTTGACTGGACTATAAGGATAAGCGCCAGCAAAGCTGGGTAACTATTAGTTAGTTTCCGCATAATTCGCTACCGGCTTGGGCCGGTAAGGATAAGTAACAAGTGGACGATTAATAAAACTCTTCAAAAACAAAATGTCTTAATATAAGTAGTTAATCATTTTATGCTGTTGTTATCGATAACCCAAATGTATATTCAATGTGAATATGTGAGTTTTAGATTTCATATATCTGTTTGAAAAAAAAGGTTAAGTGTAACACGGTGAGGGTCTGTCTAGTAAATCATATCTATTTTCTCTCCAAAAAGGTTTGCTTTTCACCATATTCACTTTAATGGAACATTCCAGTATTTTCATATTTTGAAACAATTTAAATAACTCTAGCTTTGTTTTAAACTACATTGGTCAGTTTAAGGCTTTTGCGGATTTCTTTATTTTATTTTATTCATCAATCATAAGGCCCCTTTGTAATTGGGTATAGTATTGTTCTTCTAACGGTCCACAATTTTAAATTAGATTAAATTTGTTATGATATTTTTCCACCTGAGGCACAACTTCCTATTACTTAACACCATTGTTATTTTCGTATTAATACTGAAATTTTCTAGTTTTTGAGATACGACCGAAACTAATACGCTTATATGATTGTGGCAAGTCTCTATGACAAGGCTCGCCAATAGTAGATTTTGTGTGTTGTTATATAGATTAAGATACAATTGGTATTACGGCATTCATTAAAAAAACTAGCAGTAACAAATCCAATTTGCGAAATATCGCCAAATTTGTCAATTTGAACTTCAACGGTTCTCTTTGAAAATTATAGATTGCAGCACAGCATATTGTAGCTATAACTTGTGTGTTTTAGTGCACTTGTGTGCACACATACACACTCGTGCTGCCCTGAGCCAAACGGTGCCTGGTTCGAGTAAAATTTTGGCGCTCCTTGTCAAAACCAGTAGACGCCTAGGCAGGTGATCACCGTGATCTATAATATTCAATTCATTTGGGTTTGTTGTGAGGCTGAAGGTAGTAGGGAGGGGAAGAAGATGGAGAAAAGGAAGGTGAGGAAGTACCTGGCTATTCGGATCTGGTCAACAAACACGGCAATAACAATTTCAAGCAACGTTTCAATTCTGAACAGTGGTCTAACACGAGGGTGATACTGAGAGCATCTTTTACTCTGGAACGTGCCTCAAATATAGTATATATTATTTTAAATGAGTAATTTGTGAAATAATACAAATTCATCAAATAAAATTTAGTTGCGTACGCCGGGATATGAACCCGCAACCTCCAGCTTGCTAGTTGAGAGCCTTACACCTCGATCATGGAGGCCGTCAAAATATAAAATAATTATGATATATTTGATTTGGAAATACTTTGATCGGCAGGTAAAATATAAAATAAAATAAAAAACGTTGATATTCTTATACTTTATTGAAAAATTTAACGATTTCAAAGATTTCCATGTTTTTTCTACTGAGGTGATAAATATTATAACACACCGTTTTTATTTTTATTTTATTTTTTAATTGAATAAATAGTTAATACATATCAACAAACAAGTCCTGCTAAGCCAATTGAATTGGCTTGTCAAAAAGTGCTTAAAGTTTAGTTACATATAAATTTTTATAAGTTATAATTTACATCTTATATCTACAGAATCAACAATTTTTTCATACAATTTTTCATACATATTGAAGTAAATATTTTTTTTCCGATAGTAAATTTTTCACCACATATTTAACCTTATTCATAGACTTACATTGCTTTATAGTGTCAGGTAATAAGTTAAATATCTTCGGTATGTTGTATTCAAACGTTCTCTGTCCGTATTTATTATTAAATTTCGGAACTATTAACCCGTCATTGCGCGTGAATCTAGTACTGTATTTATGTTCTAATTTTTCTTTATGCTGCAGGGTAAATATATACTGAATTATGATTTTTTGCCATAGTATAGCCTTAACAGGTAAAATTTTGGCACTCTGAAACAGCAACGATGTATTATGTCTCTGTTTAAAAATATTAGGGACGACTAGTAATTTTACAATTGCGTTTTGTACAACTTGAACTTGTTTCAGATTGGTTATAGTAGTATTTCCCCATATTGTTAATCCATATCTTATAATAAATTCTGCCATTGACAAATAAATTATTTTAAGTGTTTCAATTGATAGGAATATAAGATATGTACATATAATATCCTTTAATTGACGCTACTGGAAAACTAGTGGTTTTGTATCCAATTTTTCTGATATTGAGCAATAATTTGGACTTGACATATATTTAAATTATTTTTAATGGTATTACAGACAGAACTCATTTACTTTACTTACCTAATTACCTTGCATATAACATATTACATAACTAGAAATAATCGTCAAAAATTAATTTTAACTTGCTAACTTGTTCCCGACGTTGTTAGACTTTTCTCTACTTTCAATTTAATTTAATAATTTTAATTTTTTTTTTTTGAAATTCAAACATTCCCAGGTTACGAATAACCTGACAATATTTGAAAATCTCCTACTACCACCACAGTAAGCTGAAAATGTTGCTTGTGTTGTGATGGAGGACTTAGCCAGCCGAGGAATTGAACACACTATGCCTGGGTGGGACCCAAACGCGATGTCAACTCGGCCACCGACCGGTCAAATATAATATCCATGTATTATACAGGGTTTTCCAATAAGAGGTGTTATTTTGATATTCAATAGTAAAAGATCAATGGTTTCGTTGCTTGTGTGGCACGTAGCGCTGTCTTGTTGAGAGTAAACGTTGTCCAGATCAATACTATCCAATTTCGGCCATAAAAAATCGTTAATCATCTCACGATAGCGCAATCCATTCACCGTAACTGTTGCTCCAGCCTCATTTTCGAAAAAGTAAGGTTCAACGACTTCGCCGGAACATAAACCGCACCAAACAGTCACACGTTGAGGATAGAAAGGCTTTTCAACAATAACTCTTTAGTTTTCCGAGCCACCGAGGTGGAAATGGGCCTCATCACTCAAGATGATTTGCATTTGATTCACTCAAGTGAATTTTAATAATTTCAATGCGTTTTTGAAGCGTGTATCGTTCCATTTTTTTAATAGCGTAGTTTCTACTTGTCAAATGTCAAAGAATGACAGCTTCAAAAGTAACATCTACCGAAATAGCGGGCTATTCAAAATAACACCTCTTATTGGAAAACCCGGATAAACCTTCCGGAAGATTCTCTAAATGATAATGAAAACCCTATCAAACTTTGTTGCATAGTTTAGAAGAACTAAGCGCACAAACAGACAGACGCGAATAGTGACTTTGGTTTATACTATTTAGTTAGAAATTGCAACAACAATATCAGGACTGAGTCATGTAAGTATTCGCTTGAACTTAGATTGCATGCAATTGGCCATACTTTAACAGTAGAACTGCATAAAATTTAGTTAAAAATGTAAAAAAAACATTCATATTTTTTACATTTTTGTACATTAACTGCCATAAAACGATGACTCCAAAAAAATCTGAAAGTAAGTATGTATAAATATTTATAAAATTTATTGTATGTTGTTGTACCAATAAAAATATATATTTTTATTATCGGTGGATTAATAATTAATAGTTTATTGCGACACTTCGACGTAATATAGTTGGTTTAGTGTTTGCGCGTAATTGCGCTGCTTTTAAGCTCCCATTAAGGTAGTAAAATAACACACCGATTTGCCCCGAACACAATCCGCTCACTGCGCTTTCGACCGAACTATAATTTTTTTTCCACGCACACAGCGATACTAAACAAGCACAGTGTATAGAAATATATATTCATTAGTCGGACAGTCGCATTTATATGCAGTGCGCGAGCAAATTTCAAAATCAAAACAAAATTTTTCTCCGAAGTCGTAAGATTTGCAAGCAAGTACTTAAAAACCAACCTACTTAATTATTAATCATGTATTTCATGAAACATTTACAAAATTCAAATAAGGAATTATTATCCAATTTGGCCAAAGAGAGTATCACTATCTCAACGACAATTCTTTTTTTAAATTTTCTTCAGGTAGGTACCATAATAACTCGGTCAAAGTTATATTAAAGCCACCTATGTATTACTCAAAGTTAGCCATCTGGTCAAAGTAAGGCTTGCTTGAATAATAAAGTGGATGCAGCAGATTTTCGAAACCGGAAAAAAATTTACAGACAAATGAAATGCCAAACGGTGGAATCAGAACAGGACTTCGCTAAGATCATCAATTGTTACAATGTGGCTTTATTCAGTTTGGTTAATTGTATTTCAGACAGCCCTGATTTACTTGGAATAACACTCCATATACCAACTAGAGATATCGTCAAAACTATTTGTTTATTGCAACAACAATATCAAGACTATCATTAAGATACTCGCTTTTACCTAGATTGCATGGGATTGGTCACATTTTCTCAGAAATAGTAGACGTTTTCAATTGCACGGAATTTAGTTAAAGAAGGCTATAATGTTATACCTCCTAAATAAATATTGATGTTAGCTTTCATTCTTCTCTTACGCTTGAACAATTTGTTTAAAAAAATAACTTCCTTCATAATGTTCCACTGATTTATTATACGTATGACATTATATAATATAAAAAAAATAAATAAATAAGAGAAAAACTCTTATTTCCACAAGAAAACATGGTGGTTGTTGGTGCCACAGACAGCTCAGAAAGTTAATCCTTGCATCTGTCAAATTTTTGATCGCATTTATCTGCATAGTCTGCAATGTATAAATTTGCGGTATGACCACTTATAGCGGGAGTGACCTTATTTGATAACAAAGTTAACACGAATACCCTTATTTCAGTAGTCCTACATTGTGTAATCTAATTTATAATTTTTGGGCTTATATGCAAATTCAGATTTGCTTTGTCTTTTAATTGTTGACAATTTATCCCATAACTCTGAACATTTTCACGGGCTGCGTTATTAGCAAATATAAAAATAACACGTGTTTTCGGTTGCATCATTAATTATTTAGGGTAGGCAAGTACTTGCCTACTATAAACGATTTTACGAGTAAGTACCTTTATTTTATAGTTATTTTCTGGCTTTTTAAGCGCACTATAAAAATTAACAAGCATTTATATTATGTAATTGATAGGCATCTGCTGTTTCCCACAAAATTGCTTATCATTGTGACAATATTCAAGACTCACCAGAACTTACCAATTTAATAAATCTTCATATTCCGTCTAGATCAACCCGAAAATTTGATTTATTTTATTTACCCTTGTGTAGAACAAAAATTCGAAAAAATTCCCCAATTCCTCGTATATGTGCACAATATAATACAAAATTTTACAGCTCGATTATTAATATGAGAGTGTGGAATGCATCGGGAGTATCTCCTATCCTCTTCCTATTTTCCTCTTCCTCTCCCCTTCCTTTAACACCAAATTAATTTTAAGATATTATAACTACATTTCTAATGAACTTTAACATAAGAAACTTCTGTGTCTTGACTACAGTTAACTTGTATATTTATATCTATCATTGTATATTATATAAAAGCTGTTTGTTTCTTAAAAAAAATAATAATATAATACGAGAATGATCGTGAAGGTCAATCGGTAATAATTAGTTGACATCTAATTAATACCGAATTCATATTCAAATGTCGATCAAAGGTTAGAAATGTTATTTATCAATACATGCATAATTTAAGATGCCTAAATTACACTATAACCTGAACGGCGTGCGTACCGAAAATTAATTAAAAGCATATTTCAATTACCCAATACGTTTTAAATGAATATTTTAATGTAATACCTGTACCTACTGTTGATATTTTAATGAAAACCTGTTACATATTTCCTAGAATTTCGAGCGGTTCATTGATAATTCAACACAGTGATTATTCAACACACATTTAAAAAGTGATATAAAGTCATTAAAAACGATGAATTTTTTTTTTAACCTAACCTAACCCAACCTACTTAACCCAGTTAAAAAGTTTTTGTTTCATCACTTTCCATGACATTATATAACTTTTTAAAGATGTGATGAATTATCATTTTGATGATTTATCCGGTCACCATTTCGAGCACAAGACTCCCAACTGCCAGATGTCAGAAGAACTTCGGAATTCAAAATCGGTTTAGTGTTGTGGAGGGGAATGAGATGGGGAAGAGGAATGTTGGGTAGTAGCTACCTGGCGATACTAAGAGTATCTACCACTCTGGACTAAAAATATGTTGAAATTTAACAAAATTTTTTTACGTATATAAATGTCCCTATCAGACAGAACGTTAAACAATAGCCATTTACTCATACATATTACAACCACTATTGAAAAAAAACTTACCATTCACCAATCAATTGATGTTGGCGATAATTGGGTGAGAGGAACTTACCTGAAAAAAAAGGAAAGACATTTTATTAGCATATAACAATTGTGTAAACATGTTTTTTATTTATTATTCATCAAAGCCCTATGGGGCTTTTACAGAGGAAATTGAGAAGTTATGTAGGTCAGTTTAACATAATTTACGGAAAATAGCACAACTGTATACAAAAAAAAATAAAAATCAAATGCTAATACTAAGATTAACATCAAATCCAGATGATAATACCTGATATTGTAAATAAAGCAAAGTTTCAAATATAAAGTAAGTATGTACATTGTACATTCGTATATGCATACAATTATTCATGTTTGTTGCAAACCAGTAAGACTGGAAACAAGAAAATAATTTACTCGTAAAGTATATAAAAAAATACGAAATACTCATATGTATTATAAAAAAGATGTTTTAAAAAGAATAAAAATAATGTCTGTTGTATTTATGAAAAAAAAAACAAACAAGTAATGGAAAATACCAGCATTTATTTATTTGAGGAACATAAACAGTCTTAGTAATACAATATGCATAAGAGGATAACAAAAAAAACAGACCAATTATTAATGTTCACAGATAGATATTCAGAAACATAAAACTAACCTGTAAACTAGAATATTTAATAAAAATAGAAAAAAAATAATAAAGCAGCAAATAAGAAAAATAATAATACGAATGTAAATTCAACAAACGATAAACCTATAATATGCCTTCAATAAACAGCAATAAATTAAATGCGATTATAACTATACTTAAATAGACTTGGGTTGGAACGGGAAAGGGGAGGAGAGGGATAAGGAAAAGTTGCCACGCAAATAATATTAAAATATTAGGTACAATCAATTTAACAGTCGTGAATATGAGTTAGAATGTGATACAATGAAATTCTGTAGTGATAGTAACTAGCAGTGAATATGTCAGCACGAGTGTCTATATTTGCAAATTTATTATTATAGTAGTTACATGTCCTTTGCATAAATTCATTTTGATTGGAATTGGTATTGCATCTATCAATGTAGAAAAGGGTATTTTGTCTGCTATATCGAACTGGCGCATGGAAATTTATTTTGTTCAGCAACTCCAGGCAGTCAACTTTTGAGTTAATAATTTTATACAAGAGCATTTGATCAGCGACAATCCTCCTGTTGAGTAGTTTCGTGATTCGAAAATGTTTCTCGATTTCGTCGTAAGAGTTGTATATGTTGAATGATTTAAAATTGAGGAATTTGAGAAATCGTTCTTGAACTCTTTCTAACCTGTTAACATAAACAATATAGCGCGGGTTCCAAACCGGTGAACAGTACTCCAGGTGAGGACGAACATGTGAATTGTAGAGAGTCAGATATGTCAGTATTTTTGAAAAATTTGCATGTTCTCAGTACAAAACCTAGACTTTTTGATGCTTTGGTGACAATGTTATCAACGTGTTTATCAAAGGTAAGTTTAGAGTCCAAGAAAACCCCGAGATCACGTACATAGTCTTTATTTGTTGAAATCGATCCAGCAATGGTGTAATCATGCAGTATTTTCACACGGTTACTTGTGAATGTGACTTTGCAACATTTAGAAATATTGATAAAAAGCTTATTTCTGAGACAGTAATCCGTCAGTCGATCAAGATCTTCTTGAAAACGCGCAGAACAGTCCGGGGAGCTTATAGGAAGGTATATCTTCATATCGTCAACAAATAGTAAAATTTGAGCGTTGTGAAAACATGTCGTAATATCATTAATATAGATAGAGAAAAGCAAAGGACCCAAAATGGACCCCTGAGACACACCGGAAGTAATGATTTTCTAGACGGAGGAAAATCCACCCACTGTCACAGCCTGGGACCTGTTTGTTACGTATGAGGATAACCAACGAAGGAGATCTCCATGAATACCATGATTAGCAAGTTTTCTAAGCAGAATGTTGTGGTTGATCTTGTCAAATCTTGTATAGTCGGTATAGATTGTATCAACTTGCACACGTTTATCCATGGAGGCAGACAAGAAGTTTGTAAAAGTTATAAGATTAGTAGCAACAGAGCGACCTGCAAAGAATCCATGCTGAAATTCGTTGATCGAATTCTTTACCACAGGGAATAACTGGTCATAGACTATGTTTTCGAACGCCTTTGAAAAAATGCAAAGCTTTGAAATGGGTCTATAATTATCTGCTTCACACTTAGTTCCCGATTTATGAATTGGTGTGATGTAGGCTCTTTTCCATATATCTGGAAATGTACCAGTCTTGATCGATATATTAAACAGTATTAATAGCGGAGTGATAAATGATTTGCGCACTCGGTAATGAACATTATAATAAATATCGAATTTAAATACTAGTACTTGAAATGGTAAATAAATCAAAATATAATTTACTTATCAAGTATGTTATATATTATATTATGATATGTATACTATATTATGCCACCGGTCGGTGGCCGAGTTGACATCGCGCTTGGGTCCCACTCGGGCGTAGTGTGTTCAATTCCTCGGATGGCTAAGTCCTCCATCACAACACAAGCAACATTTTCAGCTTACTGTGGTGGTAGTAAGAGATATTCAAATATTGTCAGGTTATTCGTAACCCGGGAATGTTTGTCTTTCTTTTTTTTTTTTTTTTTAATAAATTAATGTATACAGTCATTAATATGCGTGTAAAAAAATAAATAAACTAAGGAGTATGTGATTTAATCGTTGGAAGGGAGTGAGACAAGACTTATTTTAAATCTAATAAATAATACAAGTTATGTTAACTATTTAGAAAAGATTATGTCTAATGTAAAGTTATCCAACAATTAATATGCACCTTCACTTTAAGGCGATGCACTACGTCGTGTAATATTTTAAATTGAGCCGCTATCAATAATAACCCTTACGTAGATGGCGATAAGGTTTAAATTCCCGCTTAACACCATCCGCCTGTTTTGATTTATGCAAAAAAAATGGCCAAAAAGGCATAAATATTAATTTTTTTTTCGATCATTTTATAAATAACTTAATTTGCCATATTATACAATAAAATTATAACCGTAAGTAGGAGATTTTGAACTTTAAAGCAGTTTTCATAGGCATTTACATTATTTTTTTCCGGGCTTATAAAAAGATTTATCTAAAAAATACTAGATTATTTCAAAGGCCAAGATGTATTCTACTCGCAGTATTTAATTAAAGCATCTGAAACATTTCTAGGCGACCAAATTTTCAAACCAAAAACACATGATTTTGCATTACTACGTATGGCATCGCCTTAAGTAGATGCATTTCCATCTTTGATGACCGCCCCAATTGAACAAATTTTTTTGAAACTAGGATGGTCGGCTCTTGGATGCATTAAGCCCCTGGACAATTTTGGGAGATATTCTTCACAGAAAACCAACATGCGTAGAGTATTTTTGTGAGATATATCTCCCAGCATGACACGGTCTCATAAAAGTTATGCCATCTCATTTTGTATTATGGTGACAAATACGATTTAAACAGTGTCAGAAAGGGAGAATATCGCGCATATTCAGTATGCGATAAAAAATTACCATACACGCTCGAGAAAAAATCTCTAAATAGTATAAAATAAAGTCGCTATCCGCGTCTGTCTGTTTGTGCGCTTAGTTCTCCTAAATTACGCAACTTATATTGATAGAATTTTCACTATCATTTAGAGAATTTATTCAGGAAGGTTTATACATATATTACAACCATATTATATTTATAAAAAAAGTAGAAAAAAGTCGATGTTTTGTGATGCTGGCTAAACCTTATGAACTACATAGTAAATAATATACAAGGGAATTGGATATCATAAAAATGACTACAGAAAAATTCGTGATGGTATGTATATTTCCTAAAAATTCGTGATGGTATGTATATTTCCTAAAAATTCGTGATGGTATGTATATTTCCTAAAAATTCGTGATGGTATGTATATTTCCTAAAAATTCGTGATGGTATGTATATTTCCTAAGAATTCGTGATGGTATGTATATTTCCTAAAAACTCGTGATGGTATGTATATTTCCTAAAAATTCGTGATGGTATGTATATTTCCTAAAAATTCGTGATGGTATGTATATTTCCTAATAATAACCCCCAGCAACGCCGGGTACACTTCAGCTAGTTTTTTTTTTTAATAATAATGAAATCGGTTTTCGACAATACTGAGAAATAGAGTGAAATTTACGAAGAATTTATAAGTGGTTAATATTTTTAACGGCGCGTAATCAACGAATAGATTAATTAATTTCCGATTAGATATAAATTTTAGTTGCCTGCAAAATTATAATTCTCTATTTAAATTATTCTCACCCTTGAATATGCTTTATTGGTGTTAGTATTCATTATATAATTTATTCTTACCCATTAAAAATACTTTATTGGTGTCAGTATTCATTATTTAAATTATTCCTACCCGTGGAATATGCTTTATTGGTGTTAGTATTCATTATTTAAATTATTCTTAATAATAATAATAATAATAATAATAATAATAATAATAATAAGCCGAACCCTCTGATATGAAAATATCTGGAGTCGGTGAATTATTTTCCCATTTGATCTCTGGTGAGTTGAAGTATTGTTCTTGTATTGTTTTGTATTTATTTTGCTTATATAATGCACTTACATAATGTTGATTGACTAGATGATCATTTGTGGAAAAGTGAGTGGAAGGGTTAAGTTTTTCCTTTGGGGAAGATTTAACCCGGACAACTAAATCGGAAGTTAAAAAAAAATAAAAAAATAAAAATATTAAGTGTTATTATCTTTTTTGTTGTAACAAATAGATATAATGATATCCTCACTAGGATCTCCCGTGCTGAGGATTTCATTTACATATTATGTATAATTTAATTATAAGAATATTAATATTACATCAAAGTTCATATGAATTAGAGAATTTTGAAATAAAAAAATTAAAAAAATTTTCTCTACTATTAATTCTTACCCATTGTATACGCTTTATTGGTGCTAGTATTCATTATTTTTGAAAAGGTTTAGAAAGTGATAAAAATTATAATGTCAGGAAACGGAGAAAATTTAAAAGAATGTGTTTTATAAAACGAATTAACTTTTTATTTTCTTGTACAGGACTGTACAAGATAATAGTTCACTCTCCTTCTAATGATTTAATAGAAATTCATAGTACCACATTACTTGTAAGGCAACAGCATTTCTTGAAGTTTTAATTTAGTTGGGCGACCTCTGTGGTTGAATGCTGAGGCTCTCTAGCAGAAATTTTGATCCATAGTCTCACTGGCTCCAGACAATTGGGAGCAGTTTGAGACTATTAAAAAAAAGTTTAAATTGAGATAACTAGGACCTAGGTCGGTCGTTCACAAAAGTTGTTCGCACGTAAAATCTAAATTTTTGTGAACAGAATATTTTATACTGGTGTGGGTACCTACCGAATACATTAATTATATCTTATATTTTATTTGTGTATAACCGAGTTGATAATATATCGATGATTTTACCCATAACATTTTTGTTTTATTTTATTCCTTATATTCTATATTATATGGAACTCGCGGGATTGCACCATCACTATCTCGGGCAGGATGATGACATCTCAAGATCTCAATATGGAACTCGTAAAATTTCGTGGAAATACTCGTGGAAATTCGTGCACCATCACTTCCTCGGGCAGGATAGTGAAATCTTAAGATCTCAATATTCAACTCGTGGGATTGCACCATCATCCCCTCGGGCAGGATGGTGAAATCTAAAGATCTCAACTTAGAACTTGTGGAATTGCACTATCATCCCCTCGGGCATGTTGGTGAAATCTAAAGATCTCAACATGGAACTCGCGGTATTGCATCATCACTCCCTCGGGCAGGTTGGTGAAATCTAAAGATCTCAACATGGAACTCGTGGAATTGTACCATCACTCTCTCGGGCAGGATGGTGAAATTTAAAGATCTCAACATGGAACTCGTGGGATTGCACCATCACCTCCGGGTGAGATGGTGAAATCTCAATCTCGAATAAAAAAAAAAACATAATTTATATACTGCAATAATCACCTACACACCGTGTTCCGCGCTCGTTCCATTTAAATTTATGGGGTGATTGATGAAAAACTTCAATCTGTCGACATTTTTTCAGTAGTCCCGAAGTCTCAAGTTAAGATAAATTTCTTATTTTTGTGTGGTTTACAAAAAGTTAGTATAAACCCACCTTTATTCCAATTGGGTGGCGGGTTTGCGTACCACCATCCCGGGAACCATTTATTAGATAACTATAAAAGTGACTATAAAAGAAAAGAAATCTTAATTCATATTAAATACTTTCAATAAACATAGTTTACTGTGGCTGAAAAAATATTATCAAACGAGACAAGTTGTAAGGTAACATTCGTCAGCGGATAGCTAGTCCTAAAGAATCAAAGATGTCGGTATTTTTATAACATATAATACAACACGGTACGCAATAAGTAATAACTTATTATAGCCGATACTGCTAACAGATCTACCGTAAACGTATTAAATCTTACAAGAAAAAATAAATTTAGCCGATGGGAATTGAAGAATAGTAATCAAGTCAATATATTAAATTTAGTTTGTAGGCAAAGGTAGTTAGGTGTATATATTGTTTAATTATATATATAAGTGTTCAGACAGCAGTTAACTACTCGTACATCTAAATTAATTCATCTTCATCAACTAATGGTGTTTCCGCGAGGGGTTTCAGAAAGTGAAGGAATTTCTGTAGTTTTGTCTCTTCTAGAGCGACAACCACCACTTTTCATAGAAGTGGTACAAAATATCAACAGAAATTTCCTGGAAGTAACTTCCCTTAGCCGGAACACTATTTGAGTTCTTGCGGGAGGGGGAAGGGGTGGGATTGTGACCCACCCACCCTAATAAACCTCACCAACCCCCTCTTCTTCCTTCTTTTCTTTTCCTTTTTTCCTCCTTCCGCCCCCACCGCCCTAAGCGGAGATTAGCTCGAACTTACTTTTATATTCTTCCCTTGGAATCGAATCCTCGAAGATTGCAAATTTGAGAGGAGATTCCGAGTGACTCGTGACAGACAAAGGAGGAAATGCAAAGATAGACTATGATAAGGTGGTATTATTAACTTTAGAGATGTAATTTTTGAAAAGAATTATTATATTATTATTTTAGAAGACCAGAGAACGTTCTATTTTCACCTGTAAAATATAGTCCGGAAAAACGGTCATTAAATAATATAAGGTCTAGATGACGAACTAATAGAAAAGAGATTAATACAAACCTTGGTACATTTACTTTAAACTACTTTATTCTGTGTAATTATGGCAAGCCACAAAGTAAATGCTTTAAAAGAATATTAATATAATCAGTAAACTCACATACAAATTTGGAAGTACTAATAGCCACAGTCATTTTAAAGTGTGACAGTATTGTGTCACAGTATGACAGTGGAAGAATGTTAAAACTTTATTTGAGCTTAATACAACATTGTAACATAATTAATAAATATATAGGATTGCATAATTTGCCAGAGAACCTTAATCACTTTACAAAAGTTTACATTACAAAGCATTTTAGAATATATAACTCAACAATTTGGTCACCTGTATTTAAAAATCATATTGAAATATTCCTACGCAAATTTTTGAGGAGTTTTTATTTTATACTTGGAATTCCTTTAAAATCACAATATCATGATTTTTAATTACATTTATTGAAATTGTTTATGTTAAGTGATAGAAAAAACATTTTTGATCTTATATTTTAAATAAAAATTGAAAATTATCGTGTTGATTCGCTTTCGTGTTCTCACCACTAACTCAAGGTTAAGTATTATTTATTATTATTACAATTGTACTACGGTTTCAATTAGGGCTACAATTCTGCTATAAATAGATTACACACTATTGGTAACTCTTAAGCTATGTTAGCTGATGTTTTTAATATTCATCTACTGAAGAATAAAGCTTTAAAAATAAAATAAAATATATATTTAGCAGTGCATATTGCATATTTTGACGAGGTCACTGCAAAACAGATTTTTTATTTCTATTTTCGTTTCTTCGTCATTTCATTCCTTAACTTTCTAATAATGTTTATTCTTATTTCTGTTGTCTTGTTTACTTAGGTTATAATTTTTAGGTTTGACCATACTTAGGTTTTAATTAGACCATATTTTTTTTTAAACTTTCTTGTATCTATATAGTACCATGGCTATCAATAACTATCATGTATGTAAATAGCAATTGTGCTGTTAATTCTAAATAAATAAATTTCTAAGGATAGGTTGTTTCAGAGAACTTGAACAATTCATCATATTTAGAAATTAATTTTCAAGTTCTATCAAGTTCTGTTTTTATATCATCATGGACCAGTTGCTTCACAGAACCGATACAGTAAGAGAACTTGAATAAAACTTTCACAGAACTTAAAAATTAACTTTTAAATTTGATGAATTGTTCAGATTCTCTGAAAAAACCCATTCTAAATACTATGCAAACATAATATTTAAATGTAAAAATTAGGCAGAGGTATTTTTATTTTCATTTTATTCTTATAAGCTCAAATTCGTAGGGAGAAATTTTTTGTGTTCAAATAATGTCAAATTAATCTGTCTTTATCTTGCAAGACTTCAGACTTCAGAAGAACTCCAAAGCTCCGAAGTAATTAAGTAACTTAGATTCGTTGTTGATAAGTTTTCAAGTGCAAATAACAAATCGAGTCTCTGTTGACTTCTGGTGTCTGCAACAATGAGCTTAAGTTGAAGTGATACTCATGTATTATTTCCACATTTTATTTCAGCGTTTTTGCATTGCGCGTGCAATTTACAGCCTTCAAATAAAAATACAAAAGTTATTGTGTGTCATTTTGTTGTCATAAGCACTCCTCTAATCCTTAAATGCAAGAAATCTAACATTGATAAATTTATAATATTTTAACAAATTATTTCATAGTCACAGTAAAAATAGTACAGTGAAAATAATCATACAAACGAACGTAATTCACTTATTGTTAAGTCTATTGGATTTTATTTATTGTTATCAAGTTTATTTTTAGAAGTCCATTATAATTTAAGTTTAAAAAATATTATAAACAGGGTTTGCTATTTTAATGTTATTAATCGTGACAGCTTTTTCGCCCCCTGAAAGCATTATAAAACTGAAAAAAGATCGTTATATGTTTAAGCTGAATTCATTTATTACTGAACACAAAAATACAAGTTAGTATTATAATAATGCCGGGAAAAACAAACCACTGAGTCATCCAATTTATTAAATTGGTAACACCTTATTTTGACGACCTTAATTTAAATAATACAATAAGCGTGGATACTTTAAAGGGTAAAATTACCATTAATACTTTCCGAGATTTTATTCAGATATCAATAAGGGCATTGGTAATAAAAAAAAAACCAATTTGTTTTCATTATAGGTATCTACCCATACGGAAATAATATAAATATATTGTCTGTAAGTGGCCAAACCACAGTTTGATAATGCCTTCTAAATGTTTACACTTACTTGTTTAAAATTTGTTTTTAAATTGAATAATAATATTATTAGATAAATAAAAGAAAAGGTCTATTGAAATTTTCAGACCCATCGGTTTAAACCGTTCAAGAAATATACAGGATTTTCCAATAAAAAGTGTTATTTTGAATAGCCCGCTATTTCGGTAGATGTTACTTATGAAGCTGTCATTTTTTAATATTTGACAAGTAAAAACTACGCCATTAATAAAAATGGAACGATACACGTTTTAAAAACGCATTGAAGTTATTAAAATTCACTATTATTAATTATTAGAATTCCATCGAAAAATCATCTTGAGTGATGAGGCCCATTTCCACCTCGGTGGCTTCGTCAACAAGCAAAATTGTCGCATCTGGGACTCGGAAAACCCAAGAGTTATTGTTGAAAAGCCTCTCTATCCTCAACGTGTGACTGTTTGGTGCGGTTTATGGTCCGGCGGAGTCATTGGACCTTAATTTTTCGAAAATGAGGCTGGAGCAACAGTTACGGTGAATTGATTGCGCTATCGAGAGATGATTAACGATTTTTTATGGCCGGAATTGGATGGTATTAATCTGGACAACGTTTAATTTCAACAAAACGGCGCTACGTGCCACACAAGCAACGAAACTATTGATCTTTTACGGGAAAAGTTTCTTTGAATATCAAAATAACAACTTTTATTGGAAAACCCTATATTTGAGCTCATTCCCGAAGATTTCCGATAAGGGAACATTCACTCTTAGTTTGGCGTTATCTCAGTTATCATCGATGAAAACGAACGAAAGGATTAAAAACAATCTTAACCACAATTTTAAAGCTGAATAAGAAATATGACAGTATAACACGTATCACAGGATGCCAAAATTTCACCCCTAAGAGAACACTCAATTATAGGTTAACACTAATGTCAAGTCCTGGTTGATTAATTGATACCACTGTCAATGTGTCAATATTGTTTACTTTGCTTTGTACCATCCTGCGGTGGAGTGATTCCAAAGACGTCAGATGGCACAGGAAATTGCTTTGAATGGACCAAACGAGGAGAGATGAAATTACCCATCGTAGATCATATTGAACTATTGTTTACTTTGACAGCTGGCAACTCGTGGGACATGTATAATGTATACGAGATTATATTGAGAATGGAGAAGCAAGTAGATCAACACAATTAGATAAAGACATAATTGGAACGACAGTAGTGACATTATGTTGAATAATAATTTAATGCCGTAAATAAATTTGTCATAGATGATAGTATATTGGGTTTCTTTAGATATTATTGCTTTTGCATTTTCAAACTTTCGGATTTAACTTTCTGTCAGTTTGAGCAAAACACGCGGTACACTGTGCGGCGTTCATACAACAGTGACTTGCGTGCGCAAACAGTTTGTGCAAACCATTTGCGCATTGTACAGTTTTGTCGTAAATACAAGTACGAAAATACAATAAGTTGTATTTTCGTACTTGTGCAAATTAGAGCTAATTTTATTAGTGCAAATAAACGTTTAAAAGCTGTTAGGAGGGTGTAGGTATCGTTTTGCCGTCCATAAATGCTTACTTGCGCAAATAAGGATTATCAATTTGAAAGGCGGGTATGGACACCGCCGCCCCGGGATCCATTCATTGGATAGCCAAAAACTCTGCCATTTCTACATTTCTACTTTCGATTTCTACTGTGATGTTTTGGACATCCACAAAAATAAACGATAAATAATAAAATAACGTGCTCTAAAAATTTTTTTGTTTAAACAACGACGGAAGATTTATTGACAGACAGGCCTTGAGTAAACAGATTCCCACGGGAAAGGAGAGACCGGAGGACAGTCAGGTTTGGAACTTGAGCGCGTTGACAGCTCCATGAAATCTATACAAATGAGAAGTGTTGTGTGAAATTGCAGTGAATTAGTGGATTCAGTTGGTGTTAATAGTATTGTGGAATTTTGAACTAAAGTGAAATATTATTGAACCGGTTTTGTGCGAAGTGAAAGTGGTTGGACTCAGTGAGAGAACAATTAATAATAATGACAATAATAATAATTGGATAATTTGTAGAGCGCCGTTTTGTAAAAACCCACCTCAGGGGCGCCAGGTGTTGTGCAATCGCGATTGTGTTATAAAGTTGTGTTGATTTAAACGTGATTTCGTATACAGTTCGAACTAGATTGCTTGTCTTAAAAACATGAAAATAATAAAAATATTGATTGCGTTTTAAAATAGAGTGAATGTACTTAAAGGCAGGAAGTGTTTAATCGGGCTAAGTTATTGATTTGGCGAGATGGCATTCTATCCACGGAGACCGAAAACCAGAGAATCAAATAGATTATTAACTGTGGGTTCGAATCCTAACAGATTAGGGAGGTACAATTTTATTTACAGGAATATTTAATTACCCTTTTATAAGCGTAGGGAGGAGGTCGAAAATTAAAGTGATTTAGCTATATAGTGTAACCAGGTAAGTTTCACACGAGGATTTGGAGGTGACTAACAGGGTGAGTTTTTTTTATATTATTTATTAAATTTCAGAGGACCTTTTTAATAATAGGATACAACCGAGGTACAGGAACCGAGTTTGCAACGCCTGCAACCCAAATAATCTTCCCATAAGAAGGGATACGCTAGACGCATTGTCAATCAGCTGTGAGCGAGAGACGAGTCAACGACCTTTTCATATATAGGCCGAGAGGCGCGGAGTACAGTCAGTCAAAGGGGAAGTTTTGCTAGCGTATGCCGTCCCAAATTGAAAGCGATCGGATGCAACCAGACGGAACAAATTTAATACTTTTCATCTATTATTTGACTTTCTAAGTTACGAATTGGGATGCACAAAAACAAATCTAAAGTCGAAAGAGGGAGATGGTAATCTCCGAAATAAAACTACCAACCGAACAACTTTTCTCAACAGGTATCTTTCGAGAGGTAGGCAGCCTCTTTAAATTAAATGCAAAAAATCAAACCAATTATCCGTTTATACCTTACCTGAGAGGATAGGTATTCAGTAGAAGTTACCCATACCTAATACACGAGGATGCTAGTGACCTCATAAAATAAATACTGGAACCAAATATTAAAATACAGACAGTCCTCATCCCAAATTTGGCATTTCGAGTAGACCTTACATATATCTCACATGATAATTGGCTGAATGGGTAGGCACACAACCTATCGTTAATAAGCAGGCAAAATGTCGACAAGATTGTCGTGTGTTATCTACGTATTGACCTAGAAAGGGATGTAAATCCCCGACGGCGTGGGAGTTACAACGTTTTCTGGAGGTGGCACGTAACTTAGGACCTTGCGTGTCACATTTTCGCGACTAGATTCGTGATAAAGGGATGTTATGGTTTTCCCCTTCTACACTCAGTAAAGTAGTTTATCCTGGAGGTGTTTGAGATTGGGGCAATTCTGAAATTGGTGAAGAGACCTGGTTTTCTTTATTCTGGCGTGAAGGTTGCCGATTTGGAACAAGGGGAGACCCGGCCAGTTGTGATATCCAGACACGCAGATATCGATCGCCTTGCTCAAATTATCATCCATCAGTTTTGTTTGGTAAGCGGAGGAGCCAATCTTAACTTGAAAAAAATTCATTTCCTTTCCTCTCCTTCCCCTCCCAAAATATATACATGGATGGCGCCGACAACTAACACCATAAATTTATCGTATGTATATCACATATATAAAATCTAACACTTTATTATATTCACATTACCCTACGATAGGTAGAATCGAGTAGCTAGGGGGGGGTGAGCAGGCGACTTAGAAGATAAGGTTTATAAAATGGTTTTGAAAAACAGCGGTAATGGATTCAACTCACTCTATCTCAAAAGAACCAAGGGATACCACACAAAACATAAATAACTAGGTTTCTAAACCGAGAAACAAAAACCCAACACAACGTTCGGTGAAGCCTTTTTATACTGAACCGTCACGTGAAATGAGTACGTTCAAGGTCGTACGTCACGTAGACAAACTAGGATGTACACACTTGAAGGGGTGTGTAATAAAGAAAAGACGGCAGGGAGGACCTTCCTACCCCGGATATATATATATAACCAAAGCCTTATGGAAAAGTTACCTACGGGACTTAAGGAAAATGTATCGTAGAAAGAAGAGAAGGAAAAGTTTGAAGTAGAAAGGGCAAGATCATTACATCTGGTGCCGTGACCAGGAGAGATAGATATACAAGCTGGTTTGAATTCATTACTGTTGTTGAAAAAAAAAAATGGATTTCATAAACCTTATTAATTCACATTAACAGCAAAAGAAATGGTACCTATCGTCAAAAATGATAACAGAGACATCGTACTTCAAAGGCAAAATAGAATAAACAGACAGACCCGGAAAACATTGAATTCATTGTGACGACAAAAAACATCTAAAATGTTCATAAACAACGAAGCCAAAGGATAAACAAACATCGAAATCGGATTAATTATAACACAAGAATAAGATAGCTGGGACAAATCTAAAATAAACATTGCATTCAGATATCGTGAAGTATATGGCATATTTTATACCGTTGATATTTGAATAAATGTAAACAATTATTGTTTATTCCAGATCTAAAAGGCAGAGAATGTTTAAGACATAAATAATAAAAGACAGACAAAACCATCGGATCACCGCCGAGGACACAAAATAAAAACAAATCAACATGAAAATAAATAACACTCGAACATAATACAAATAACGTATTGAGGTGAAACAACACTGTTTAAACAAATAACTCAGAGTTTAAAAATAAACAAGTGTGACATGACATATTGAATTTCTACCCATAGAGACACAAAAACACTTGAAAAGCTGAGGGCGGAAAAAAAACTCACCAGTAGAACAAGCCGATAATCACGGGAACCAAAAAAATAAACAGATGCTAGGTTAGAAACGAAGAACAGGGGCGCTCAACATTTTGGAAGAATTAAAATAAAATTTAAAATAAAAATAAAAAATAAATACAGAGGTATTCGAGAAACGTAAATTACCTATAGTTATTTCTAATCCCATCGACTAACACGAGGAAGCGAGATTACCCGTTGGGCTTAGAACTAAAGGGAGGCTGTGATGTTTTGGACATCCACAAAAATAAACGATAAATAATAAAATAACGTGCTCTAAAATTTTTTTTGTTTAAACAACGACGGAAGATTTATTGACAGACAGGCCTTGAGTAAACAGATTCCCACGGGAAAGGAGAGACCGGAGGACAGTCAGGTTTGGAACTTGAGCGCGTTGACAGCTCCATGAAATCTATACAAATGAGAAGTGTTGTGTGAAATTGCAGTGAATTAGTGGATTCAGTTGGTGTTAATAGTATTGTGGAATTTTGAACTAAAGTGAAATATTATTGAACCGGTTTTGTGCGAAGTGAAAGTGGTTGGACTCAGTGAGAGAACAATTAATAATAATGACAATAATAATAATTGGATAATTTGTAGAGCGCCGTTTTGTAAAAACCCACCTCAGGGGCGCCAGGTGTTGTGCAATCGCGATTGTGTTATAAAGTTGTGTTGATTTAAACGTGATTTCGTATACAGTTCGAACTAGATTGCTTGTCTTAAAAACATGAAAATAATAAAAATATTGATTGCGTTTTAAAATAGAGTGAATGTACTTAAAGGCAGGAAGTGTTTAATCGGGCTAAGTTATTGATTTGGCGAGATGGCATTCTATCCACGGAGACCGAAAACCAGAGAATCAAATAGATTATTAACTGTGGGTTCGAATCCTAACAGATTAGGGAGGTACAATTTTATTTACAGGAATATTTAATTACCCTTTTATAAGCGTAGGGAGGAGGTCGAAAATTAAAGTGATTTAGCTATATAGTGTAACCAGGTAAGTTTCACACGAGGATTTGGAGGTGACTAACAGGGTGAGTTTTTTTAATATTATTTATTAAATTTCAGAGGACCTTTTTAATAATAGGATACAACCGAGGTACAGGAACCGAGTTTGCAACGCCTGCAACCCAAATAATCTTCCCATAAGAAGGGATACGCTAGACGCATTGTCAATCAGCTGTGAGCGAGAGACGAGTCAACGACCTTTTCATATATAGGCCGAGAGGCGCGGAGTACAGTCAGTCAAAGGGGAAGTTTTGCTAGCGTATGCCGTCCCAAATTGAAAGCGATCGGATGCAACCAGACGGAACAAATTTAATACTTTTCATCTATTATTTGACTTTCTAAGTTACGAATTGGGATGCACAAAAACAAATCTAAAGTCGAAAGAGGGAGATGGTAATCTCCGAAATAAAACTACCAACCGAACAACTTTTCTCAACAGGTATCTTTCGAGAGGTAGGCAGCCTCTTTAAATTAAATGCAAAAAATCAAACCAATTATCCGTTTATACCTTACCTGAGAGGATAGGTATTCAGTAGAAGTTACCCATACCTAATACACGAGGATGCTAGTGACCTCATAAAATAAATACTGGAACCAAATATTAAAATACAGACAGTCCTCATCCCAAATTTGGCATTTCGAGTAGACCTTACATATATCTCACATGATAATTGGCTGAATGGGTAGGCACACAACCTATCGTTAATAAGCAGGCAAAATGTCGACAAGATTGTCGTGTGTTATCTACGTATTGACCTAGAAAGGGATGTAAATCCCCGACGGCGTGGGAGTTACAACGTTTTCTGGAGGTGGCACGTAACTTAGGACCTTGCGTGTCACATTTTCGCGACTAGATTCGTGATAAAGGGATGTTATGGTTTTCCCCTTCTACACTCAGTAAAGTAGTTTATCCTGGAGGTGTTTGAGATTGGGGCAATTCTGAAATTGGTGAAGAGACCTGGTTTTCTTTATTCTGGCGTGAAGGTTGCCGATTTGGAACAAGGGGAGACCCGGCCAGTTGTGATATCCAGACACGCAGATATCGATCGCCTTGCTCAAATTATCATCCATCAGTTTTGTTTGGTAAGCGGAGGAGCCAATCTTAACTTGAAAAAAATTCATTTCCTTTCCTCTCCTTCCCCTCCCAAAATATATACATGGATGGCGCCGACAACTAACACCATAAATTTATCGTATGTATATCACATATATAAAATCTAACACTTTATTATATTCACATTACCCTACGATAGGTAGAATCGAGTAGCTAGGGGGGGGTGAGCAGGCGACTTAGAAGATAAGGTTTATAAAATGGTTTTGAAAAACAGCGGTAATGGATTCAACTCACTCTATCTCAAAAGAACCAAGGGATACCACACAAAACATAAATAACTAGGTTTCTAAACCGAGAAACAAAAACCCAACACAACGTTCGGTGAAGCCTTTTTATACTGAACCGTCACGTGAAATGAGTACGTTCAAGGTCGTACGTCACGTAGACAAACTAGGATGTACACACTTGAAGGGGTGTGTAATAAAGAAAAGACGGCAGGGAGGACCTTCCTACCCCGGATATATATATATAACCAAAGCCTTATGGAAAAGTTACCTACGGGACTTAAGGAAAATGTATCGTAGAAAGAAGAGAAGGAAAAGTTTGAAGTAGAAAGGGCAAGATCATTACACTACCCACCCCTCATACCCTTTATCTTCCCAGAATAATAATTAATAATTAATAATTAATAATTAATAATTAATAATTAATAATTAATAATTAATAATTAATAATTAATAATTAATAATTAATAATTAATAATTAATAATTAATACTTAATAATTAATAATTAATAATTAATAATTAATAATTAATAATTAATAATTAATAATTAATAATTAATAATTAATAATTAATAATTAATAATTAATAATTAATAATTAATACAATTATTAATTATTAATCTCTATTTCTATTCCTTAAAAAAAACCATTACACAACATCCCCAAAGATGACATAGACCTTGAAGGAAATTATTTTCCTCTGGGTCCCCTGTATATCCCCGTCTAAGCGTCTAGAGTCAGGATGAACCTTTATATCTTTATAAAGAAGGCTGAATGCAAAGTTGCTGTTTTTTCTAATCTTCTTTTACTTTAACATTCTATTCCCCATTTTCTCTAGCCCCACAATAACCACATTCCCTTGGACTACAAACTGTTTCAAGTTTTCGTATAAAATAACATAAAGTACATTTCCAAGACCACACATTTTCCTTTGTTAATCTAAAATAATATTTTTTAACGGAAACGTTTGATATTCTATTCCAGTTTCTTTCTATAGACTAAACAAACAATCGAACGAAACCATTCGGTTTCCCGCGAGATGATCCTGGTCTACCAAGATGACCACAGGCTGCCACGAGATATATTGTCTCTCCTCCTTTGAATCATATCCACTGAACCATTCAGTATTGTGCTCTTTCACTCGAGTAAATAATCGTATTCCGTACTTTTATACTAGAAAAATATGATTTTATTACCGAGAGCCGAGTAAACTGTGCTGAAAGGTTATTGGAAAAAAATATTGTAAATAGTATTATCTGAGAGCTTATTTACCGAGTGTCACAAAGAAATTAAGGAAAAATTAAATTTAGATTAGAAAAATTAAAATGTTAAAAGTTCTTAAATTTTTTAAACGCGCATAAAATATGAAAAAGAGATAGTTCTGACAGTTTTTTGAATGTTGGTGTTTGAGGGATACAAATAAATACGTCTTTATTAAAAAAAGATTTGTGTCAATCACTAATACAGCACCGGATAACTGGATGGAGTCTGCCTCGAGATTATACGGTTCCATGATAACTCAACACAGTGACAATTCAACACACCTTTAAAAAGTGATATAAAGTCATTAGAAACGATGAAAAAAAATTATACCTAACCTAACCTAACCTACATAACCCAGTTAATAATTTTTTTTGTTTTTTCTCTTTCCATGACTTTTTATAAATTTTTAAAGATGTGATGAATTATCATTTTGATAATTTATCCGAAAGCCCAAAAAGAGGTACTTAATACAATTCTGAAAATTCAGGTTAGAACTCTGTCAGTAGAAATATTTAAAAACTTTCATGTTCACAATGTAAAAAAATTTTATGCAAACAATATTTTATTTAAACTGAAAAAATAACATATCTGAATACTCCACTGTCTAACATAAATACTCAACAAAAACAATAAGTTAAAATATAGTGGTTGCCCCCAGTTTGAATACATCTTTTGGAAAGAGAAATATTAAATTCTATCTTAAGAAACTAAATAATGATCTACCATAAAACAAAAAAATTACAGAAATGAATATATTTAAAACAGAAGTAAAAAAAATGGGTGAGAGAACATCGTGATAATCAACTTATAAATATTAAGGAAACTATGTAAATAAAAGAAGAAACAAGAAACCCTAGTAAGGAGGACTGTGAAAAAATTGAATTAATAATTATATTATACTTTATATCCACACCATGGACAAACATTGTCATAGTAACTAATAAAAAATAAAAACTGTGAACAGTTAACCTTGCGTCCAGAAAGTATGTTTCTAATTTTCTATTATTAAAACCAAAATACTTTCTGCAATCCCCGGTAGAAGGGATGCTGGACAATATAAACCTATTATCAAATACTAGCTGACATGTACCCGGCGTTGGTGGGGGTTATCCTTAGAAGGTAGACATATACCACCCTGGATTTTTCTGTTGGCCTTTTTAAGACATATAATTCTGTAGTACATTATTTTGATGTATCTCATAAGGTTTAGTCAGCATTAGTAATGTAGTGCCAGAAAAAAACATTTTTACGACTTGATTATAAAACATCGACTTCTCTACTTTCTATAATTACAATATGCATGTATTATATATGTAAACCTTTCGAAATTTTTTTTTTAAATGATAGTAAAAGCCCTATTAAAATCCGTTACATAGTTTAGAAGAACTAAGCGCACAAACAGACAGACGGAGATAGCAACTTTATTTTATACTATTTAGATATGAAAATGTATTGGCAAGCGACAAGATTAACGACCAAAATGTATTAAATTGGCCACATAAAACCTTTAAGCTCCCCAACAGTAAAATTACAGATCCTTAATTAAATTTCACTTTCTCAAAAATCCTGGAAAAAAATTTGAAAAGCCAAATCGTCCACTTTCTGGAAATTAATAAAAAAATTTCCCCGACACAATATGGATTTCTGGAAAGTTTGAGTACCGTGGACGCAATTGAACATTTTACAAGAATAGCCATAAAAAATTAGACGGTGGAAAAAAATGTCTGGCTGTTTTTATAGACCTAAAAAAAGCCTTTGACACAATAGATCATAAAATTCTTCTCACAAAACTTTAAAAAAATTGGCATATCTGGCACTCCACTAAATTTACTGATGACGTACTTGACAGGACGAACACAACAAGTACAAATAGGCCAACAAAAAAGCAATCCTCTTCCAATAAACTACGGCGTCCCTCAAGGAAGTGTCTTGGGACCAATCTTATTTCTCATCTACATAAATGAAATTACCAAACTTCCCATCAATGGAAATAAAATTAGTTTTGCCGATGATACTGTTATGTTATTCCACGAAAAGGACTGGATGGACACTTATAAAGAGGCTGAACATGGACTAACTGCACTTCAAAATTGGCTTCGGATGAATTCTCTTACGCTCAATATAATTAAAACTAATTATCTAGCCTTTTCAATAAACTCAAGCGGTCAACCGGGTAAAGAATACACTCTAAAATTGCACGAGTGTCAAAACAATAAGTCACATTGCTCTTGCCCTATTATAACAAAGGCAAAAAGTATTAAGTATCTAGGAGTTGAAATAGACGAAAACCTTAGATGGGACATACACATAAATGAACTCACTAAAAAGCTTACGAGACTTGTATATTTCTTCAAAAACCTAAGAAACATACTACCTAGGAAAGACATCAAAAAAGTATTTTATGCTTTAGTTCATTCCCGTCTTGAGTACGGAATTCTAGTATGGGGATCTGCTACAGTAAATAATATTAACCACTTAGATATTGCTCAGAAGAGCATTATAAAAACCATACTAAAATTACCCGTCAGAACCCCCTTCAAAGAAATTTTCAAGTGTTTTGACATTCTAAATTTAAAACAAATATATGCCAAGAATATTTTAATACATCATTTTAAAAATAGAAAATCTCCTAATGAAACTCGGATACATGATACAAGAGCCTCAAAAAGGGATATACGAGATGTTACAAAATTCAAGACAAGTTTTGGCCAAAGAAACCACATATATCTGGCAACCAAACTTTACAACATCCTTCCTCCAAGTTTGAAAAAGATAGAAAAGATAAATAATCTTAAGGAAAAAATCAAAACATGGGTGAAAGAAATTAATGCAGACATACTAGAAAATGTATAAAAAACATCATAGAAACTAAATAACAGAAAATCAAAGAAATCTACCAGTCCGCCTCACCACAGGACTACCTAGTGAGGAGGACTAAGAGGAAACTATATGAATGAAATATTATAGATTTTTATATTATGTAACTCTCATCAAACCTTATTAAATAGACACTAATAATAAATAAAAAAAACTGCGAAATAAACATAGAAACCGCCATACACTGTTGCTGGTAACTGTGTATTCCAGTAGTGAGAATGTTAGCATACCTATATTACAACTCGCTCTTGGCGTACGTAATTTCATTGTGTTAGGTTAAGTCTCTGAAGACGGGAATTTGTAACAGTGCTCAATATGATGCTAAAATTTAAATTTTATTTTAAATTTCAAATAAGGAATAGTACAATCTCAATGTCGATTCTTTTTTGAAACTTTCTTCTGTCAGGTAGGTACCATAAAATTGAATACAAATGCGATTAAGAAAGTTCAAACAAACACGAAAATAACACATTTGAAAAAATAATCTATAATGAACCATTAAAACGACCACGGTTTTGAACCCGAAATGGAACTTAAAAACAAATATACGGACATACGACATGCAAAACGATCAAGTCAAAACTATTGACAATTAAATAATTGAAGTGAATTCGTCACTTTTCTTTGAAATATTAATTAAAACTGGTAGATTAAAGAAAAAAACAACAGATAGCGCCACTTCCGTTTACAACAATCATAAACTGTACAGCCATTAACATAATAATACTATCATATACTAGACAGTAGGCGTATGTGTGGTAAACCATATATGATCGTGTGAGAAATGTGGAGATCCGCAAAGAGTGCAAGGCTGATGTAAGCGTAATGAGTAAGATCAAGAAATGGACGCTTAGATGGTTTGGGCATGTAAAGCAAATGAGCGAAGAAAGAACTGTAAGGAGAATATACGATGCAAATATGAATGGTAGCAGAGTCGGGCCAAGTCAAGAGTCAGAATAATAGAAGAGAATCTTTGAGACGATGTATGACTGTGAATGAGCCAAGGAGTGCGTGCCAAGATCGAGTCATCTGCCTGACCCTGCGGGGAAACGGCGTGATGGTTAGTTAGTTTTTAGAAACTAGACAGATAACTAGCGAATAATTAAACAGGTGTTTTAATATCAGATAAATGATATAAATGAGTCACGAATTTCGATGCTATAACTTCTCTGATTACTTGGTTAAGTTCACAAAGCTCAATGGAAGATTGCCCGTTCAAATTTAAATTATTTATGGTTCTTATTTAATTTGATTGAATCAAAGTTTTAGACTTTCCAATAAGCGATGAAATTTAATTTGTTTTATTTCTATTCCAATCAATACTGAAGGCAATATCTTTCATTGTGTACCTCTTACTGTTTTCTTCAAGCGGAAGAAATGACGTTAGTAATCGTAAAATTTGTAATTAAAATCTAGAAAATTTCTAGTCGTTTAGTGTACTAAGAAAAAGGTATGAGTAATTCAATTTTCCGATAGTGACTTCCACGAAACAATTGAAACTAGATCTCCCTAAATACTTGTACTGCTAAAATACAAAAAGTGCTTTGAAGGCATTTAATCTTACGGATGATTTAAAAAATATTAATATTATTTATGTATTATAGGCAAAAAGACTAAAAGATATTTCTGAGAGAATGAATGGAAAATTTTTGAAATCCAGTAAAACATCGCAACAAAAAAAATTTATTATATTGACGATTCAGTAGATATTATCGGGTGCAATTTGTTTTACAGGTATTTTTTTCTTTTTCTTTTCACATTAATAATTTTATAACTATACAAAAAAAAACAATAATAATCGAATGCGTCCTAAAATTGCATTTCAAAATGAAAAAACAATCTATAGAATTAGACAACGGCGGGTAGTATCGGACAAATCAGATCTACGTTTTAACACAATAAATTTCTTTAAAGTGTTAATATATACCAATACAGAAATACACCACTACATTTAAACAAAAATAAACAAGGAGATAACCAATAATTATAAGCAATAATTAGTCATCCGAAATACTAATACAAATTGAAAATATCTCCCGAGTGAAAATAAATGCCGCCAACGGGAATTGAACCCGTGCCTTCTGATGTCCGGTCAGGTGCTCTGTATCCACTGAGCTATGTCGGCTTGTTTGATGACTAATTGCTTATAATTATTTGTTATCCTTTATGCTATGCATGAAACCTTGTCTTATAAACGTTAGTTTATCAATAAAAAATAAGAAGATAATAAGATAAAACGAAACAAAATACTTAGTGCATAATGATAATTACAAGAATTGTGGATTTTTGGATGTCAATGTACAGTATCGGACACATTTTTAACGTAAAACATTTTGTTTTTGTTTTTGACGAAAAGCCCCTAGCAAAGGTCATAGTTTTTTCCAAGAACATATTCCACAGCTGATATCATATTTCATTCCTGCCATTTGCCTTGACCGAGCCCTACTCCCGCTGTCTCTTTGAACCACGGCAAGTTGAGAAAAACTGTGATGATTTCATAATAATTGTAATACTTATAAATTATATTTTTCAATTATTTTTAAAAAGGTACCATATTCACACAGGTAAAAATAAAGTTTTTGACTAAATATTTAAAAGATAACGTCAGGACAAGTTTATAAAATGTTAACACGATAATGTACGTAAAGTAAATAAACACTTTTACAATGTGTTTATTAATTCAAATTAGTTTTAAATTATCTCTATGGATAGTTTTGGCAAAATTTTTTTAAAATGGAACATTTTAAACCATTGTAATTTGCAAAACTTGAAATGATCATCAGACTAAATATCTCTGTAAGGAGTATTTACGTTCACAGTACTGTGCTATCACAGAAGGCCATGCACAAGTCACAAGCATTTAGGAACATTAGGCAATATGCGGGATTAATATAATTCAAAATATATGCAAAACAAACCCAAACATTACCATATTAAATAAGATTTTATATGGACAGCCTGAAACACAAAGAAGTAATGAAGCCGCCCTAATATTCCTGTCATATCACATAATGTGAGACATCCCTCTAGACTTTAGACTCCGCATAATATTATGTAGTCTAGCTCCTGCAAAATACATCTTGTTTTGCTTCGTCCGTCTCGTTGACATTTAATTTAGAAAACATGCGATTTGAGATTTCCGACAAAGTCCCTAAATTCCCAAAGTAAACAGATCACGCAGAAGTAAAACTGATTGTGTGGAAGAGCAGAGCGTGAAATACAGAAACCCACAAGCTTTTGGTAGTAGGCACCAATGTTACACTTCTGCGACATTTATTGAAAGTCTTATCCTTTGAAATGCCATGGCCGATAGTAATAAGACATAAATGATACTAGATAAGCTAATAGCCAAAATATGATACGCGGGTGTCCGGGCGTAAAGTGCTCTAACTTCGGGAGATGATTCTACACGATGGTAGAAGTAAAAAAGAAAGTAACTTTTTCAAAATTCCATTGTTTTTTCATAAAATTATTTTTATCTTTCTATACAAACAATTCAACTTGTTTACTTGAAAACTGCTATAAAATATTGTACTTTCTAAAAAAAAGTTAACCTCTTTTACTTATGCAATTTATGTAGAAACACCTCACGAAGTTAGTGCCCTTTACCTCCTGACACCTGGCATGAAATGTGTTTCATATTTCCCATTTAAATAGTGCTTATTTTCGTTAAAATTTCCTTTATATCTTTGCCAAACAAAAATTCAACAATACAAAACCAAAGAGGGATAATAACATCAGGATTGGAAGTAGCCCGCTATTCAGATCTAGTTGCTACACATAAGTAACTAAATCAATAATATTAAGCACCTTTGCACTTCTTAAAAATGGTTTCTCCAGGTTAAGCACTGCGCAAATATACCTACTGCATCAATTCAAATCTCAGACTGTAAAAACAGAATTAAAATTATTTTTGTTCCAAGCGTGATTAACTGATTTTTTTAATTACATCTTGCCGTTATCATTACATGTCGGGAAGATCGAACTATCAAAATATAATTCTCTATTGCCATAGCGCCTAATTGATGGTTTGGTAAAGTTTTTTTGCCCATGACGTAAGATGTAAGTGCCTATATCGGTTCAGCGCTTATGGGAAATTTGATCTTCCGCAAGCAGCAATCTAGTGTATTTTATTTCAGTGACCTTGATGGTGTGGTTAGTTTGTTGAGTTCGCAGTTCGTTTGCCTTAAGGGGAAATATTGCATTCCTAAGCCAAATTTATTCCCGACATATTGCCTCGGATGCGGAAAACCGTGTCGATTAAACTTTCCAAGAGGGGTAAAGTGACGCCTTCGTCCAGGGGAGAGGCCATTGGATCTGGTACAGAAGACTCGGGTAAACAAAACACTATTGAATTGAAAAATAGATTGCCAGAAGAAGTATTACTTAATTACTTTTGATTTTGTAAACTGATCTGTTCACATCATACAAAAAAAAACTAATGGTTTCAAACGACAACAATAATATTTAAAGAAATGAAAAGCAAGAGGAAAATAATAACAGGAGTATTTGGCTTATCTTAAATGCATACAAAGTGATAGAGAAAGATTTCGCGTAGTAATGTTGAATACCTACATCACCTACTGATTTATAGCGGTACGCCAACCAGTTTCAGCCGTTGTTAGGATGTAATACAAAGTGACAACCAGAAAAAGACGAATACTCAAACCGGTCAGCATATTCTTATAAAAGTAACTGCACAAAATTAAAGTTTTTCATTAAACATGTTCAATCACCTTGTAACGTGTTCTATTACACGGAAATGAATTATAAATCAAATCCACAAAAATGCGACAGTGTAAAGCTCATTCAATTGGTTTTGAATAAATCACGGGAAAAGTGGAATGAAGGAACAGCCTACCTTGAATTCACAAGAATCCCGGCAATAGGGCTCTCGACGAACTTGCACTGTTCACGGGGTAAAATTTCCTCCAAAACGAGATAATCTTTAATATGATTTTGATATTTGCAAACAGAGCACAAAGCATGTGAATAATACGACGAGGACACGACGATTGCATCTTCTTGCTACACGACACGAATTCGAATGTTGTACTTGCGACAATTTACAATGCAAAAAATCATTTTCTTCTTTCCAAGTATGGGTAAGGCTGTTTTCAAGGAAGGAAATGGACAGTAGGTATGATAGTAGGTATATGATGGGAAAAATGGTAGGTGTTATCCAAATACTAAACAAACTTATATGCTTGTTCTATTTTGGTGGTTAGTAGTTGATTTATTAATTACTAGCTGATGTGTATCCGGATTTGCTGGGGATTATCTTTAAGACATAGACATACACCATCGCAAATTTTTTTGTAGGCCTTTTCAAGATATAAAATTTCGTAGTACATTATATTGATGTATCTCATAAGGTTTAGCCAGCGTTAACAATGTAGTGCTCGAAAATATATTTTTTCGACTTGATTATATAACATCACTTTTTTCTACTTTCTATAAATATAATATGCACGTATTATATATGTAAACCTTCCGGACGAAACTATCTAAATGATAGTGAAAACCCTATCAAAATTTGTTCGGTAGTATAAAAGAACTAAGCGCACAAACTGATAGCTACTTTCCTACGTTTCCTCCTTCCTACTTCCTACTCTACATAGTCAACACAGCATCCCCAAAGACGACATAAGCCCTTAAGGAAAGTATTTTCCTCAGGGCCTCCTGTGTGGAGTTAATTTAAAAAACGACTAAAGAGTAAATGTTAGCAAAAAATTCTTACAAATATTCGGATATTTTTTCATGGCACGCAATATATTTTTAAAGAAATAACAATAGAATATGAATGTGAAATTATGCGGGATTCACGAATTTACAAAATGAGCTTTTTTGAGTGTTGTGAACTGATAAAGCTCTCAGTAACGTTATCAAAGCATACGAAAATAATATTTCAAATACCCGAGCGCGTAAGCCTTGACGAACATATGGACGGCCGAATGTGGACATTTTCATACAGTTCCTTCTCTTTTTATAACCCCTAGTCTGACAATATTATGTTCTGTGGGTGGCTGCCACAGATACATAAACTACTAGATTAACCCTCTACTAATTATACATGAGGATTATAAATACAAATTTCATACATATTGGTACCGTATTTGAGAAAGTCAGCCGTTATATTATTTATACATAATTTGAGATATGATTTAAGATTTTCACGGCCAAAAGTATTTTTGTTATTTGTTTTTGTGGTGTTATGCCGTGTTGCGCTAATTCCTTCTTTAGCCAACGTTTCGGAGAGCATTGCAGTGTCCATCATCAGGGCAGATGTGTTATTACAATAACACAGCAGTGTCCATCATCAGGGCAGGTGTGTTATTACAACAACACAGCAGTGTCCATCATCAGGGCAGGTGTGTTATTACAATAACACAGCAGTGTCCATCATCAGGGCAGGTGTGTTATTACAATAACACAGCAGTGTCCATCATCAGGGCAGGTGTGTTATTACAATAACACAGCAGTGTCCATCATCAGGGCAGGTGTGTTATTACAATAACACATGTGCCCTGATGATGGACACTGCAATGCTGTCCGAAACGTTGGCTAAAGAAGGAATTAGCGCAACACGGCATAACACCACAAAAACAAACAACCAACATGATTTGAGATATTCACGTATTTTCATGATTTATTTTTGGGGTATTATGCCGTGTTGTGCTACTTCCTTCTGTAGCCAAAGTTTTGGACAGGGTTATAGTGTGATAGCGCTATGATTTGAGATATTCACGTAATATCATGATTTATTTTTGGGGTATTATGCCGTGTTGCGGTACTTCCTTCTGTTGCCAAAGTTTCGGACAGCGTTATAGTGTGATAGCGCTATGATTTGAGATATTCACGTAATATCATGATTAATTTTTGGGGGTTTTATGCCGTTTTGTGAGTTATTGGAAGGAACTCGCGGTGTAACGACGGTGAGGAGTAGTCAGTCGCGGGGTTAGGACGCTAGATACAGAATGAATTATACACACACGGTTAGCAGCTACTACTTTACCAGTGATACAAATGGTATAAAATATTGTGAAGGAAAAAATATTTGTAATGCAAATTAAAGCAGTCGTTCTACACTGGAAACTTTCACTAATTGGGGTTTCAATAGGACATTTAACAGTGCTTCGAACCGTCTGGGGCCAGTGAGACTATGGCATCACCAATTGAGTTATGTTGTGAGTCTGAAGATAATGGGGAGGGGTAGAAGATGGTAGAAGGTGAGGAAGTACCTAGCTATTTAGATCTGGTCACAAGACCAGGCCAAAGCCACTTAAAGCAAGGTTTAAATTCTGAATGGTGGTCTTACACAAGAGCGATACGGAAAGTATCTTCCACTCTGGAACGTATCGCAAAAACATGATAGTAAAAAAGCAAGAACAAAAGTTGTGACATGTACGCTAGCGACATGGATCAAAGCTAATTTAAATTCTCTCTATTATAGTACTTATGGCAAAGCTCTACACAATGTCCAAATCTAGCGAATTTTATATCTCTGTTCTTGTAAATTTCTGTTCAGGCTACATCTTCTAGCTACCCCGGAAGCGGGGCAATGTTAGCCTCCTATTCGGGCAATTTGTGAGTTTGGCGATCATTTCTTCTAACAGCGGTCTTGCTCGTAAAACAACCCGCTAATATCAATTGTTCGATATTGGCGGGAAGCCAGCAGAATCTCAGAAATTTGGTTATATTATGACACGAAAAGTTATTTAGGAAGGGATATCAACACCTCATTTACAAGTCATCATATCAATCACGATATATAGTTTACTAAATAAACATCCTGCGCAAGTAAATCTCATATTTGTTTTATCTAACTAACCATCCCTGGAGGGGTAGCTTTAAATGCTTCGCATCCCGTATGTTTATTCCAAGTAAAAATATGAAAATGAATAACGCACACTGTGACGGTTGAAATACGTATACAATTCTCAATGCTAGAATATCTAGAGTAAAAATACATTGTCAATTATATTTATTTATTCCGAGTAAAAATATTAATATGAAAAACGCACCCAGTGACAGTTGAAAAACGTATAAATTCTCAATTTTTGAATATCTATATATCGCATAAAAAAAATATCCATGTCAGCAATAGTGTGAATTCTATATTTTATTCAATAACTTGAAAATATTTGACTTTGCGCGTTCAGTCTGCCAACGTCTTTTCATCTATATAGATTTTTAATTAAAAAATGTTTCTTTATGATAAAACAAAGGCAATACTGTCAGTGATGGAATAATCGTATCTAAAGAGATCATCAGTATGTATTGACCATTTGAAATGTGCTTCACTTTTAAAATTCACGAAGCGGTGACAAAACCCTACAACGAAACTATAACGCTCCGCGACCTGCAAAAAACATTATTCGTAATATTTATGATATTCGCACGAAATTTGGCGAACGAGAGGAATCCACTAATGACGAAGCTGATAAATAACTGCTTTGCATTAATTAATATTGACAAACGATGCATGCAGGTGATGTCCCATATAAAAGTACTAATTAAAAAATGGATCGTATAATTTTAATTAGTTTTATTAATTAATTTTATCAAAAACATATTAATAATATTCAAACTGTATGCATTAAGGTTAAACACTACTTTTGTTATATTTTACGTGTTTATTGATGGCGTTAATTAATTTATTTTTATTAAAATATGCTTTTTGCAAGGTTTTTTTACAATATTAAGTCAAATTATGTGTTTGCGCCTATATGAATAAACAGTTTTGTCCTTATAAAAACTCAATTCCTTGATGAAAGACATACAAATACAATATTGGATTGAATCATCGGTAATTTTAGTTAAGTCCTGTCACGAAATTTTTTTGAATTAAAAAAAGTATTTCATGTAAAATATTGAACTTTAAAAAATTTCACAACAATCATTGTCATATAAAAATAGAAAAATGTCACATAATAATTAATTATAGAATTAATAGTTTGTGTTTTGAATATTATTATTTAACGAAATGTTTCAATTTAAAATACATAGTTGAAAATATGTATTTTGGACACGTTTCTTAAAAATTATACGAACTCTGATTATTCAGAATCTATCCTGATATTCCCGATAGTAATATTACGTCAATATTCAAAATGGTGATTTCACACATAACGAGACTTCGTTCGCCTCACAAATCCCAACTCCTTATCAAACTCACCCACATGTTTTATTCTACTTTCAATTCGATGGGGTGCCTTTTAGAATTTTATTTATTTTATTTATTTATTTATTTATTCATTTATCAAAAGAAAGTACATATTACATATTGGATGCTTTGCCTGTCCAACTAGGAAAGTTTCCCGTTCTAGGACAGACAAATTGACATGTTTAGTTCATATTATTACTGAAATGTACATAATTACATAACAAAAACCAAAAAAAAGTTTCATTTTTCTCTGAAACTAAGTTGTGTAATAAAGAAAATGTATATAATAAATATAAGTACACATACATTGTTTTGTGAGAAGTAGAAAAAAATAATCTGGTAGCATATATTATAATCGGATTTACCGAATTAACCTGGTAACATAAAATATTAAAATTTACAGAGTATGAGGTAAGCGTTGTAACTAGAATGTGTAATAAATTATGTGCATGATTGTTTTCACTGAATTAAAACATGAATTCAGAACAAATTATATTATACGGCAATACGAATATATACCGCGCTCATTTCTTAAACTACTGCTAAAATGTAAAAACAATAACTATATATAGATAGAAATATAAACTATGAAGCATAAACTATGAATATAAATACATAGTATCTGATTTAGTGCTACTTTGGTGAAATTGGTGCATTACTTCGTACGCCATATTGTGTTATGTATTTATTATAAATCATTACCGTAGTAGGTACCAAGTTTCACACAGAGTTAGTGTGCGACGTACAAATGTGATACGCTTTACAGTAGTGATGTACCTAATGAGCAGACAGGCTTAAGGGGCGCATAACCATAAATCTTAGGTTGAAAAACATCAGAAGTTTGGTGATTTTGTTTAACAGTTGATTTGGTGATTTTGTTTAACAGTTATACAGCATACGTTCACTTTCGACTCTCCCTAAGTTTAGAATCCAATCATTGACTAATTTACGCAGGACGCTTCCACTTTTCAATTTCCAAGAACCGGGTATAAGGTTGAACATTTTTGGACCTAGGTAAGAATATTGTCTTTGAGCAAGGGATGTCATAGTAGCAAGTGGAACTATTGGATTCCTCCCTGCATGTCGGGTGTTGTGATAATGTTCTACGGAGGGGAAGAGGTGACGATATTTTTGTGTGTATAATATAACTTTTCTTATAAATAGTTGCCTCACATCCAGAACTCCTATCTCTTTGAATAAATCATTACTGGGGTATCTAAATGGTTTTTTAAGTATGACCCTTAGTAGTGATTTCTGTGCTTTGGCTAAGGGGTCCAGAATTGATTTGGTACATCCTCCCCATCCTAAAGATGCATATTCAAGTAAAGAGTTGCACATGGCATAGTACATTAGTTTTAGATCTTTTGCGCATAGAATATTTCTAATCGCCATAAAAAGATGCGTGAGTTTTCTGACCTTTGTGGAGATTGAATAGATATGTTCATTCCATCTCAGATTCTTGTCTACAATAATTCCTAGATATTTTATGCTATCCACATACTCTAAGGTATTGCAATTGCAAGTGTTTGGGTCATTGCAATGGTGTATAATAATTCTTTGAGTTTCTCTTGGTTGTCCCGCTTGAGTTGCACTGAAGCAAATGAATTTAGTTTTGTCAGTATTGAGAGTGAGAAGATTATTATCTAGCCATTGTTTTACCTTGTTAATACCAATTTCTGCATTACTATGAACTTCATTCCAATTTTTGCCTTCAAATAATAATACTGTGTCATCGGCAAAGGTGATAATATGATCGGCAAATGAACTGTTACATAATTCATTTATATAGATATTGAATAAAAGTGGTCCTAGAGTGCTTCCTTGAGGTACACCAAAGTTTATATCAGCCGGATCGCTTAGAGTATCGTTAATATTCACTCTTTGGCTCCTATTTTCTATATAACTACCTAACCACTTAAGTAGCTGACCCTGAATGCCGATGCGCTGTAGTTTTTTCAAGAGAATTTTGTGTGAGATAGTATCGAACGCTTTGGCTAGATCCAAGAAGAGCGCAATGCATTTTCTTCCTCTATCTATATTGTTGGAGATGATTTTCGTCAGGTTTGTAATGGCATTTTCAGTGCTCAATCCTGGTCTGAAGCCATACTGTCTATTGGAAAGGATATTGTTTTTTTCAAGGTAATGACTTAGACGATTCTTTACAATTTTCTCAATAATTTTCGAGATTGAATTGAGCAAAGAAATTGGCCGGTAATTGTGTATCTGCGATTTATCTCCATTTTTGCGAAGCAGTATAACAATAGAGTGTTTTAAATGATTTGGAAATTTTCCTGAATTGAAGCTTAGATTGGAAATATACGCGATTGGAGTTGCTATGAAGGATTTAGTAATTTTTAGCAGAATTGATGAAACGTTGTCAGGACCACAAGCATTCGATGACTTGAGTTCGTCAATTATATTTATGACTTCGTTTGAAGTTGTTTGGATGTTGTCTAATTTATGACCGAAATTAGAGATTTTTAACTTAGCGAGATCGGATTCTGTTGTATTAAGATTGTTGAGAATTTTTTTCGCAAGTGTGACTCCCACTGACGTGAAATAATTATTGGCAAAATTCGCAATGGTTTTTGGGTCTGAGGTGTTCGCGTTATTGATGTTCAGTGATTTAATATCGGAAGATTTATTTATTTTTGTTTTAGTTATATTGCGAAATGCTTCCCATAAACGTTTTGGAGTACAGTTATTTTCGTAAATTATTTTTTTATAATAATTTTCTTTGGCCGATTTTATTAGTTTTTTGCAAAAGTTCCTATAATTTTTGTAATGAGCTTGTACTAAAATATTTTCAGGGCACCTATTTGCCTTTTTATGAAGTTGGTTCCTAATGTTAATCGATTTGATAAGGCCAGGGGTGATCCATGGCGTAAGTTTTATTTGTTTATGTGGTATGAGTTTATTGCTTGTATGTTTTGAAATATATGAATGTAATTTAGTGATAAATTCATTCATCGATGAGTCGGCATCAGTTTGGTCTAGAACATTTTGCCAGTTTTCTGAGCTCAAGTCTTCAATTAAGTTATTATAGTTTATTCTTGCAACATGTTTAATTTTAGCAGGATTAGGAGGTTTGTTTTTAAGGCACAGTGCTGTTGTATAGTGATCTGAGATTGTAGAGTGAATGACAAATGAGTCAACATGGTTAATTTTTTTGACGTTGATGTGGTCAAGACAAGATTTACTCATGCCCTGCTCACGAGTAGGGCTAATAATTGTCTGAATGAACCCATTTTCAGTTAGCAAACATAGGTAATCGTTGGATTGGCGGTGGTATTCGGTAATTGTATTGATGTTGAGGTCGCCTATAATTATTTGCCGTTCTATATTTTTTGAGCTGTTGATAATTGATTGGAGTGAATTCAGAAAAGTGTCAATATTTTGAAAAGAGGGTGATCTGTATATTGCAAAAATACATAGATTATTATTCAATACAATTTTCAGGCAGTTGGCTTGTGATAAGAAAATTTCATCAACTTGAGATTGAAGTCCGTCTCTGATGTATACAACGATCCCGCTAGACTTATTAAGATATATGTTTGTGTGGTGTTCAGAGTAATTGTGAATAACTTTTGAGGTGTAATCTTTACTAAGCCAGCATTCCGATAAAATAATAACGTCGAATTGGTAATTGAATTGATCCAGAAAAATTAAAAAATCGTCAATATTAGAAATGCTTCTTATATTTTGGTGTATAATTTTAACGCCGTAAGCACACCATTTATAGTTATTTAGATTGTTCATATCATCAATGACATTCATATTAAGATCTATGCCGGAATCATTTCCGGTATCATAATTTAATTGAATCATAAGTATGTGTTGGTTGAGTGTTGTATAGAAGTTGGTTCCCGAGTAATATATAATTAAATGCGATTCCAAATGAAGTTAAAAAGGTAAATGTGCTTAATATAAATAATATAGTACAAATGTTGTAGTTAGATGTAGTACTATTAATGAGATAGCAAGAAGTAAAAACAAAATGGTAGCAAGAATTGCTTGATATCAAATGAATTAGAAAACGGTAGTAAATTATACAAATATGAGTAATATATAATAATATAGTATAAATAATGTAATTAGATATAGTACTATGAAGATTATCTACACAGTATTCAAGGAACCAAATCTAAATTGAGTAAAGTATTGATCTGAGTCAGTCTTTAATCGCCCGAACCTTCTCTAATACATATTTGTACCAACCTACAAATGATGGGTGGACTAACCAACTAATATTTTCCATCCGAAAAGGGCGCGCTGTGACACTTTCAATTTTATGATGAAAATACTCTACCTTGATAGAGTATGTGTTAGGACTGCATTGGTTTCACCCCGGTACTTCTAACCCTTTGGAATAAAACTAGCTGATCACAGATTCTTTGTTTCGCATACTGCAACAATATTTTATGAACACTTTCAGCCCCAGTGACAATTCAAATTAACATAAAATTTGTGAATTTTTTTACCGTAACGGTAGCGATTTAGAAAAGCCGTGTTTTGTTTTCTTATAGCTTGTAATCTTTTCTGTGGTATCTATTTTTTCCGCTCGGTTGAAATCCTTATTCCCGCCACAACAACGATAAATATTTTGACATTTGCTTATTGTGAGTTTCATCGAATTTCTGCCGTCATTGATTACTTCATTTAAGGTGAGATATCACTATTTTCTACTCGAATTACAAATATTTTAACGCATTAAGATGTGTTCTATAATAATAACATCGGTGCAATTCACTGTTCACAGTCATTTGCCAGAATATTGTAAAATAATTTCAACGTTCATTCAAATTAATACTGGTACGGACGGACATGTTTTCGACTAGTTTGGCGAATTTTCAGAGATTTATTATAGATTATTTCTTTATTTCTGAATGAATTTTAGTTAAAATGTTATTTTTTTGTACCTTAGAGATTATTACTACATTGTTAATGTGCATTTTTGACATGAAACAATTATTTGTATTATTTTTGTGTTATGTTTATTTTATCTTACTGTTTAAAAAATACACTTTGACGTCCAATGTTACATAGAATAATTTCTAAAAAAATAAATTTAAATTTCAAAAATTTTCAAATAATTTTCTGAGGTATTATCAGGAATAACATATTTTATATGGTTCCATGATAACTCAACACAGTGACAATTCAACACACTTTTAAAAAATGATATAAAGTCATTAGAAACGATGAATTTTTTTTTTAAATTTAACCTAACCTAAACTACTTACCCCAGTTAATAAAGTTTTTGTTTAATAACTTTCCATGACTTTATATATTTTTTAAAGATGTGATGAATTATATTATCATTGTGATGATTTATCCGGTCACCATTTTATAAATGTGGAAACAATAATGCGGGTGTGAAAGGGTTAAGTAAGCTATTTAAAAACTTATATTATCTTTATTACACTTATTTTGTCATCTCGGTCTTCTGTCAGAAGATACGTAAGATGATGCTTTCACCATTTTACATAATCAGGAAAATCATCTTTTTTTCATTTTTCAATTTCTTGGGCCGACTGGTAGCCAATTTTAAAGGTTTTTTTTAGTTTGACTGGGGATTGAACCTTCCTCCCCATAGACTGGAATCAACCACGTTAACAACGCGCCAAATCCTGATTAGGTAGATGGTGACATTTATTTCGTATATTAATTGCTGTAAAGTCATCCAATTCCAAAGAAATGCGTATTTTTCCGTGTGTGTTTGCGTAATTGCCACCAAAAGTTGATAGAATGCATTGTCATCGACAACGAATCTATCTATCGAGTTTCAGCTGGGTCGGCTGTCGGAAAATGAGTTCATTGACACTTCCAATGTATCATTATTTTACATTGTAGTTTATACCGATGAGTATCTATTCATAATTTACATTGTACTTTACACCGATGGGTATGTATAATTAACATTGTAGTATATACCGATGAGTACCTATGTATAATTTACATTGTAGTATATTTAGATAATTAATGGAACCTAATTAGTTTGTCATATATATATTGATTTTACAGTGTAATTATCTTTTAAACAAATGTTTGATTTCTAAATATAATAAAGTAAAAAAAAAAAGTAAAAGCCTGAACAGGGTTTCGGTAGAAGTCGAAGAATAATTGAGTCTTTTCAATCGAAAATATTACCAACATTTACTTGCCTAACCAAAGACAAAAATCATTTAAATATTCCCAAAAAAACAGCTTTGACTTGAGTAGAAAAATTTCGATATTTTGGACTAAGGAGAATGGTATGTCGCTGATTTATTGATGTAAAACATCTTTTAGCGTACCTGAGGGGGTAAAACTGAATTAGGCGCCACAAGCGTAGCAGGACGGGACGACGCACGTGCTCGGCCAGCTTCGTGACTAGCCAAAACTCTGTGCGGTATATTTACTTCTAACCAACTAACTAACTAACCATCACGCTGTTTCTTCGTAGGGGAAGGCATAGAGGACGTACTGCCACAAAAATCGGTCTAGGCACACACTCCTTGCCTCATTCACATGCATACATAATATTCTATCATTATATTTCTTTGTGTATATTTTAATATTTCAATTTAATAATAAGACTTGTTTACTTTCATTTTAACTTCCTTCAATAATGATCAATTTTGATGATTCATATCTGCCAAGCATCCCGTGACGGCTTTTTTGTTGTTTTAGCGTCGAGTTCTTAAATAATCCTTTCAAAAATAAGTTTGTTATTGTATGGTCTTTCTCAATTAGTGAAATCTCAAAATAATCCCAGTGGCACTTTCTGCTTTGCTGGGTAAAGAGGATGAGATATTTTCCCCAAATGTTCCCTGTGGGAGATGGAAAAACTTAAATGAAATCTAAATAATGAGTATTTACGTAGTCATTTGGGCATGGTTTCTTGTCAATTAGTGTCGTCTCGAGTCTCCAAGTCATTAAGTCATAAAGTCCCGTCACATCTCTCGCGTAGGGTGACCACCAAAATGAATTTCGTTTTCTGTTTATTGTAAAGTTTTAAGTTATAAGACTGATTTTTCTTGAGTCCCAATTGCTCCCAACCGCTTATGCTCAGAATTCACACAAGAATCTACTCGGCGGACAGATCCACCTGTGTATTCCTGCGACGGATAGATCGGCTCAAGATCGGCTGCCCGTCTGTCCGTCATGAGTCGAGTGTGAATGTACGCAACGGATCGGCTTGCCGAGCATGACTTAATTTGCAGTGAGAATGAGACCCCATTCAGCTACGGAATGCCATTTTTTAACATTTTTTTCGATAGATTTGTTTTAGGTTGTATGAGGTACTTAAGAAATGAATCCTTCTGAATATTTTCATATCGTGAGGCAGGAATACACAAACACTCACACATACATACACAGACACACACTCCCACTCATGTGTGTTTCTGTGTGTGAATTCTGCGAAAATAAAATGATAACACGTGTAGGGAATTAAATTTAATTTGCTCTTTAAAAAATAATATTAACATAAAAATAATATCACTTTCATTTTCAATTGATTTGGATTAATTTAAATACTTTGTCATCGTTTTTTCTTTCCTGCGAAAATAGTCGATTTAATCATTTTGGTCACAAACATTTAATTTTAATGCATTCAAGGCATTGTCAGTAATTACTAAACACGCAATTAGAAATAATACATTATTTTCTATATATTTTGTACCTTAAGTTTTCAGGATGCTGTGTGGAGGGTTTTCTTCAGATAATTATTTATTTATTCATTTTCTGGAAATCGACAGTTTACATTTAATCAGTTTGTACAAAAGTATTATATAGTAAAATAAAACCATTTATGGATTTCCTTCTTGTGACTTTACCTCTACTGAGACAGCAAAATATGGAATAAGTAAATTAAATTTGTGAGAAAGAATATGAATTAAAAAAATTATACAAAACAAAAAATTATATAAATCGAAAAATTTACAAAACAATACATTTAAAGCCATGGAGAAGAGGTTGTAGATATAAAACAAATCATAATAGAGATAAAAATAATATAGACATAAATATTATTCACAAACCATCAGAGAAATATTCTTTTATGGACCTCTTGTATTTGGTGAGTTCGCAACTGAAAATATCAACCTTGGATAATACGCTATTGTAATTATTGCAAAGTCTGTTCAGGCAAGTATTCTGCTTAGAGTTCGTTTTGCTTTGATCAACCCTGAACAGGACACAAGAGCGTGTTGAACGCGCAGGTACATTGAATGGAATCTTGTTTCGCAACTCTTAAAAAAAATATCTGCTGAATCTGGGGCTTGAAAAGATTCATGTTATAGGAGAGAGGAAACACAAAAGCCGGTATATTATAGCCGGGCGAGTCGTAAAAATGACCTATTCTGTGTACTGATTGTTGTGTGCTGGTTTGGTGTATCAATAGGGTGCAGTGTGAATAACGCTAAGATTCCCAACTGCCCGGAGCCAAAGGAACAATGGTATCTCCTACTGAGGAATGTTGTAAGGATAAACGGAATGGGCAAGGAAATAAGATGTGGAAGAGGAAGATCTGGTGGCTGTTCGATATGGTTACTTATTTATTTATTTATTCAAACGCCATATAATGGCTTTTACAATACAGTGATAATCGAATTACAAGCGTACAGTGGTAAACAGGATAATAATAGCAATAAATTAAAGAACAATTAATGTGTAAACAAAAACACAATTGCAAGTAATACAGTTATTAATGTAAGTGCAGTAAGACAATGCATAATTCAAAAGAAATATATACCAGTGTAACAATAGTTGAACTGCTTTATACTAGGTTTGTACAAGACCTGTTATAAGTCGAAGTATGCGGTATCTATGATAATAGTCAGTAGTGAGTTATTAACAAATTATTAAACAATTATATTAACACGTATGTTGAACGTTGATCTTTCACCAAGGCAATACAGAGCGTATCAATCATTTCGACAGTTGGATAATGCAATTATTATTATTTTAATTTTTAATTTTTTTTAGTTAAAGTGTTGGTACCCAACATTGTTATACCTTATACCTTTCCTTTTGGTTCCTACCTACTATATTATTGCTGTCCGCCTACCTAATTCCTATATCCCTACGCCGACTACAACGTGTGTGTAATTCAGTTGAAATTCAAAACTCATCCTATCAACCTGTGTTTGATTACGGAGCCCCTAGTTGACCAAGTCGACATTAAAAACAATTTCGCTTGCGAGTTGAACGAAAGTTGCGAAAGTGAACCGTATTGAACCAGTTCAATCAAGAAAAGTGGAAGAAGAAAAAACGTCGGCATTCCAGATTTCAAATCCTTTTCTATCCACTGTGCGACGGTACCTTCATTCCGTCCCCAACATAAAGAAATTTTAATATTTCGCATTCTAACTACATAAATCAGTGATATTATCATTCATATATATTACATTATTGTTATCTCACAGTAAGGTACTTATTAAGTAAAATCTTAAAAATTATTCCATACAATTAAAGTTATTATGATGTATATTCCATAGACATCATAATGTTGTTCACTTATCATATTATGATTGAAAAGTAATTTTTATTTTGTTTACCTTTTTCTCCACTTTGAGGCTATCGGGAAGGATATTGTAAATTATAATTATTATTTCATTATTTTAATATTACATTACGGAAATCACTTATTGCCCATGTCACTATTTGTATTCAGGGGTTAATATGTGAGCATCAAGCCAATTTTTAACAGTACGAAAGCCATTTTTTGCCGTTTTATAGACTTCATCCCAAGATTGAGCGTAAAATAACAAAACAGTATCATCCGCAAGAGTTTTGATTTGTCCACAAATTTGTAGGTTACATAGATCATTAATATATATTAAGAATAATAAGGGTCCTGAGATGCTACCTTGTGGGACGCCAAGTGTGTTGTCCACAAATTTGTAGGTTGCATAGATAATTAATATATATTAATAATAGTAAGGGTTCTATAGTGTGTAATTTATTACGTTTTCTTGAATAGTGTTCGCGTACTTGTGGCGTTTTTATATATGTTGTTTTCGTGTTTAAAGTCCATTTTTTTAAATTAAATTTGCAATTAATAATTGCCACAGTTGAATATTCGTGCTCAGTGATGTGACAAACTGTACCATAAATACGCAGTGTCTACATGTACATTTGTACATACGAGTATATACGTAAATATTATAATACTATTGTATAATGTGTTGACATCCAAAGTGTACTAAGTTTTGGTGTGAAAAAGCGATTTGTAGCTCTTTGGCGACCAAGCCCTTTAAACCTTCTACCGCGATAAACAAGTGCCAGAGTCCACTTCGGTAAAGTGTCCCAGATGTATCCACCGTTACTTCTCTTAAGAGTTTAGTCACAATACAAGCTTGTAAGAATTCACTATCAACTCCTACAAAAAGTAATACACGGACAAAACTTACGGATATAAAATACTGTTAATTTATTAAAAAAAATGGTAAAATTATTTGTTTTCCTGTTAAAAACGGGACTGTTGGTTTATAACGAATGAATTGAAAGAGTTCCTAACAAAGTACAAGTCAAAAGCAAATGTTTTATGAGGAGGGCGGAACACATGTTCGTACAAATACTGATGTTTATATAGTCTCAATCCGTCATGATATTTATAAGGAAAAGAACACGTGTTCTCGACATGTTCTGATTATAATATTTTATCAGCAAGTTGGCATGCTGTCCTTTTTTAAACATAATTTTTCTCATTTGAAGAAATTCATCAAGTTTTTAATGATATTACGCTTATTATACGCTAAAAATATAATCTGTATTCTATATGTACTCGTATAATATGTGTTCTGAGTACACCCGCGGCTCGAAGTAAGCTAAAATATTCCTCACTTCTGATGAATTGTCTAAATATTTCCATACAGGTAGGTATCGACATTCTCTCTCGAACGGATCTTAAATTAACTTGGGGCCTAGGAGTCGGGAGGTTTTATGTAAAACAGAGACATCGATTTTCTTTCAAGTCATCTAAGCGTTCCTTTCGAAATCTTACTTATTACGCTTACATTAGCTTTACACTCTTTGCAGATCTCCACATTTTTCACACGATCATACATGGTTTTACCACACATACGCCTCAGGGATATCATTTCTACAGCATTCAGTCTACTTTGTTTTTTTCTCTACCAGTTCCATGCCTCACTGCCATAGATCAGGGTAGGTACCAGCTCTCCATTATGGACTGATAGCTTTGCTTCTTTGGATAATTTTTTGTTAGCCCCAACTGCGTTCAATCATCCATTAATGGAGTTACCTGCATTTACCCTTCTTTCAATATCTCTGTCAGCCTTCTCATCTCTCGTAAACATACTTCCAAAATACACAAACTCATCCACCTGCTCCAAGTATTCCTCATTCACAACTATATTGCACAGTGTTTTCGAACTCTATTACCACCATTACTTTAGACTTACTTACATTCATCATTAACTCATTCTTCATGCATAATTTGTTTATCCTAGACATCCTAGGAAATGTATGTGTGTTACAAGTATATCCTGTCATTAACAACAGCTAGCGATTTTACAAAATGTTCTTTCTGTATTTGAAATGAATTCTCTGTCGGATAAATGATAAAACGATCAAAATCCAAAACAAAGAACTAATGTATGTCTGTACTAGGGGATTAGTATTATGTATTTACCCGTCTCTCAATATTGATGTCAGTCTTCCCATCTCTCGTAAATTAAAAAATATCATTATCTATTTATTAAACTCGCTTTTTAGTGTCTATTACCGCAGTTAGATCATGCTTATAATCAGTTTCATAACGCCCGGACTTGGCAATGACATCTTATTAAAATAGTTAGTTAAAAACTTTTTCATTTAGATACATTTTTGTACTAATGCAACCTTTGGGCTCCGAGCAAGGGATCGTGCGAAGTGACTGCGTGAATCGGTCCCCCAAAGGTCACCCCCATCTCCTACCAACCCCTCGCAGTTCCCCGTGGCTAACACTAATTGCATTATTTTCCGCTGACAAAGGTTTCCTCAGACAACAAGTGTTTTTATAAACGAGGCAAACTTAAATAATTAGAAATATAATATGCTTGATGATGCTATCGGCTAACGGTGTCTTTTATGGTCAACCGGTAAAACGGGTAGCTTAAATTTACTGATTGTTACGCTTTCAGATCGTTATAAAGTTTATTTTATTTTATTTTGTCCGATGATTGTTGTTGATTATGCTTTTAAAAAACATAAAATAAAAATGATTTTATTTAAGGCGATGCCATAATGCAGAATCATGTGTTTTTGGTTTGTAAATTTGGTCGCCTAGAAATGTTTCAGATGCTTTAATTAAATACTGCGAGTAGAATATATCTTGGCCTTTGAAATAATCGAGTATTTTCTAGATAAATATTTTTATAAGCCCAGAAAAAAAAATGTATAAGGCCTATGAAAACTGCTTTAAAGTTGAAAATCTCCTACTTACGAACTCATTTTCGGTTATGATTTTATTGTTTAATGTGGCAAATTAAGTTATTTATAAAATGATCGAAAAAAAAAAATATTTATGCCTGAACATCCACAAAATAAAATAAAAGGAACTTTTTGGCCATGTTTTTTTCTTGCACAAATCAAAACAGGCGGTTGGTGTTAAGCGGGAATTTAAACCTTATCGCCATATACGTAAGGGTTTTTATTGATAGCGGCTCAATTTAAAATATTACACGACGTAGTGCATCGCCTTAAAGTACATTTTTTTTTTAAATGAATACCGTACAAGCTTCCCAACTGCTACCAACTGTCTGGAGCCAGTGAGACTAAGGCATCCCCAATTGGGTATGTTGTGAGGCCCAAGGGTAGTGGGTAGGAGAATGAGACGTGGAAGAAGAAGGTGTATTCAGATATGGTCACCAAACACGGCTAAAGCCATTTCAAGCAACGTTTCAAATATGTATGTTGGTCTTAGACTAAACAGATACTGAGAGTATCTTTCACTACAAAATATTATTTAATTGTGAAATAACACAAATTGATCAGATAAAATTTATGTGCGCACGACGGGATTTGAACCCCCGTCCTTCAGCTTGCTGATCGAGAGTCTTACCCCTCGACCACGGAAATATTCTTTCTGTCTGAAGACTGTGGACCAGTTGACCAGAAGTCGCCTTTTACAATCCCACAGTTAATTAATAATTTTTAATTTATCTACATAATTTATATATTTTTCGTATCCATGAGTGGTAGATACTCTCAGTGTCATCTTGATGAAAGAAAGTTGCTTAAAATGGCGTCAGTTGTGCTTTTTTTTACCTGATCGGAATAGCCAGGTGCTTGTCAAACCTCATTTTTCCCATCTCCTTGTCTTACTCGCACCCTTTAGCCTCATAGTCCCCAATTGTGGATACCATCGTCCCGCTAGCTCCAAACACTAGGATTCACATAATAAAATAGTTTTGAATAAACCAAATGGAAGTAAAAAAAATTAGCAATTATCATACTGTGTTATACTTTTGTAAGATAATTAATACTAATAGATAAGAATACGATATACAATTATTAAATAATTAAAAAAATATATATTTTATCGGTATTGAAGTTCTGGATTAAAATTAGGCAAGTTCTGTAGGTATTTTTTTGCTCTTATATTTTTTTCCATATTACTGTTCTCATTAGTAAATTGATTGTAAAATGTATTTTAAATTTAGAACACTTGAACATGAGTCATACAGCACGATATTATCTATAGTTAAAACCCTACTAAAAAACGTGGCGTAAATATTACGCGGCGCCTAAGGTGAGAACAGTGAAAAACTTGACTTATTACCATGGCGTTTGTTCGGTTAAAACGGTCTTAAACTAGGCTCAAGGCCGGCTTTACCACAACAAAGTTGAACGGTTGTGTAAGAATGTAATTAGTAAGACGGATAATGTTAACGTATAATGTTAGTTAAATAGCATGTATGTTTATATTCCTGTTTGGTTTTTGATGTTAATTATTTGTTTGTTAGGTTTTCTCGTAGCTAACCTAACCTAACCAAAAGGCTTAGTTAAAGGCAGCGATATTACAATACCTCTACCTTTAGTCTGCAGCGTTGAGGGGTGAAAGTGTGGGGGTGGAGTAAGGAGGTACAACTAAAGGAATATAGCGCAGTTGGGAGTACCTTGTTTTTCAGATTTGAAGCCAATAATCCTCCCTGGAACAAGGTGACGTTTTTTCTCGATTTTCATGACTTTTCAGAACAAATGCTTTTGATTTATCGTTTTGAGTTTCTTTCATTTTATTTTGACTTTGTTATCAGGTATTATGAAGTATCTATCTATCTGGATCTGCTCATCAAACACAGCTGAAGCCACTTCAAGCAACGTTTTAATTCTGAACGGTTATATTGAAAGCATTTTCCGCTCTGGAACTTGCTGCAAATATACTACATATTATTTTTAATAAATTAATTATCAAACAACACTGTTGAATTGGGCAGACACCTCTGATCTGGAGTCCTAAGGTACTTGAACAAAAACTGACTGATTATGTGCAGAAACGGGTGATCCGTTTGATAGATTCCCCGATTTTAAAAACGGATTGCAACATTTAGAGCACAGGCATCAGGTTCGAATATTGTCCTTGTTCTACCGGCATTTAAATGGAAGATGCTCCCAGAAACAAGCATCATGTATCCTTTCAGTTCAAATTTTTTTCACAGTTGATATTCGTCACATGAAAACGGCTCATTTTTACGGCTCGTTCTAGAGTTCCAAAGCTGTGGAACTATTTGCGACCTCTGTGTTTTCTACCTCATAGGACACGGGTCTTTTCAAGACCAACATTTACAATATTCCTCCTTAAAAGAAAGACCCTCCACATAGCAACCCAAAAAATGACAAATTCCCTAAGGTAAATGATATTCTTCAAGGCCTCCTGTGTGCAGTCAATGGAAGAAAAAATAATTAAATAAAATTTGACGGAGTCAGTTTGTCAGGAATCATTATAATTTTTTTTACTTCTGAAATAAAAACAAATATTGTCTCGAGTTACAAATAGTCTAACAGTATTTGAATTCCTCCCACTACCTTTATTCTAAGTGGAGATGTTTGCTTGTGCAATGGTTAAAAAATATATTATGATCGTTAGGAAGTTCGTAAGTAACATGATAAAATCTGGTTTTGTGTAGTAAAATGAACGCTGGGCAATTTGTAAAGTCTCTCTCAAGGTGGTGGAGGGTGGCCTCGGTGAAAACACAATACATGTATTTATCTGACAGAGTCAGGCAGTCAGGCAACTAGGTAGTTAGACAGTCAGGGTGTTAGGTAGTTAGGTTGGTGGGGTGTTAGACAATTAGGGTGTCGGGTTCAAATCGAGTTTACGGGAGCGGCTATAACACTGTGTACAGTGTACTGTGGGCAAAGCAGGACCTGGGATCATAATCGTTAATTATTCAGATAAGGTAACAGGAGAGGACAGATTTAAGGGAAGAAAAAATGTGAGAACGAGCTAGGAGGACCTCCTCACAGATTTAATGAAAAATTACAAAATTTAATAAAAGTTATTAATTTATCGTTACAGCAGCTGTTTCGGCGTTCAAAGTTAATCAGATTTTCGTTTGGTCAGGTCCGTACTAAGAGGCCCACCAGCCTGGTAATTCACCCTATCTGAAAGCCATTGATAATGTGTGGGCTATACGTAAGGATAGAATAGGATGACAAGATCCTGGTAAACTGCAAAAAAAATAATTGCTTCCGTGCCGAAACGAACGCAAGTTGAAATTGGAGTCAAGGGAGATCATATATTATAATCTTATTAAATAAAATAAAAATTGTTTTATTAAATGTCATCTGTAACTAAATATATTAATAATGGTAACCGGATAAATCATCACAATGTTAATTCATCACATGTTTAAAAAGTTATAAAAAGTCATAGAAAGTGGTGAAACAAAAACTTTATTAACTGGGTTATATAGGTTATGTTAGGTTAGGTTATTTTTTTTTCATCGTTTCTAATGATTTTATATCACTTTTTAAAAGTGTGTTGAGTTATCATGGAACCTTTAATACTAGTTGATATTTATATGTAAATAATGTATGTTTACATTAACTAGCACAATACTTGCACATCTCAATAATTAGACAGGCGCAAACAATATGTAGTGTAGTGGTGTTGTGAATCTGAAATGGGTAAGAGGGGACTGCGGGCGGGTGTTTCTAACTATTTCAAACCAATTCGAACTACTATTTACGTTACATGGATATATAATTAACGATTAAAAATACCTGCACATTTCGGTTCAATTAATTATTTAATAGTGATTTTTATGATAGAGAGGTTCCCTCAATATCCAAATATTTTTAATTGTTCTCCGATATTTATCGATTTCCCTTGGCCGGGAGACCTATCGGTCTTCGGCCCCTTAAATAGCGGTATAGTTTTTAGCTGGAGGTCCATTCAATTTGGTATCCGCTTCACTCACTATTTAATAGTTATATATATTTTGACTGTCCTAAAACTGGAATTCCTCCTAGTTAGGCAGTCAAAGTATTTTTTTATGTATATGTACATGTGTCATTGTATCATCACATGTACTAAATAAATAAATAAATATATAAATAAAATATTTTTTAACCATAATATGTTAATTTTAAACTAGAATTTAATTACGAATTAACTGTTTCGAAATTAAAAAGTAAAAAAAAATAATTATCCTAGTAATAATCTTCCAATTCTAAAAAATTACATAACATTCGTTGTGAGTCGGAATAAAAACAAATGTTTGAATATATGTTATTATTAGACAAAATATTTCTTTCCAAATCAATGTAAACCAATATTTTGTGTAAATAAATATTTGTCAAAAAAATAGAAAAAAAAACCAGAGACCCTACCCACGTTGGGGCCCTAGGCTTGGGCTTTTTGGGCCCCTTGTGGAAGTTCGGCCCTGAGTTAGTTCCCACGAAGACGAATTATTTATGTATCTAGGTACCTACAACAAGTTTCTGCTACTCCCTTGATTTTGCAATTTTTACTCTTCGGGATAAATCTCGAACAAATATACTAAACAGTTAATGCAAATTTCTTAATCCAATTTGGAAAAATTTCGAACTAATTTAAAAGCGTGTTTCAAAATTTCATCTTTAATTTGAAATTGAACCCTTTTTGCCATTGTAAAACATGCCAGACCACATATTGTATGTTTGTTTTTAAGGAATGAAAAAATAAAGAATACTTTTTAAGCAAGTAAACAGTAAGGTTAGTAAAAATTTGCGGAAATATGATGGCCTCCATTGCGTTGTGATGTGGTAAACGTATTTTTCGTATGCTACCAGTACACGTTGGGCTAACGCATTGGGCCAATGCGCTGGCCCAACTTGGCGTATATTGGGTATTGCACGTGTTGGCCGCCAACGTTGGCCGGTCAACCCGATTATTGTTGGTTTATCGTGCACCTATCAAATGATCTTGGCGCCAACGCGTTGATCCAAGGTGTACTAGGGGCTTTAGAGTTTGGAACCAGATGGTTCGATTTCCGAAATTCGAAAATTTAATTGAAATCTTGCTTGAAATGGCTTTAGCGGTGTTTGGTGTTCAGATCAGAATAACCAGGGACTTTATCATCTTCCTCCCCCATATACTTCCCCTCCCCACTTCTTTTAGCCTCAAAACATACCCCAATTATTTAGGATGCCATAGTCTCACTGGCTCCAGACGGTTGGACGACAGTTGAACGATATTCGCATTAAAAATGTCAATAATAAAATTTGATTTAGTAATTAAAACAATGAAGTTTTAACGTTATTAGCACAAAAGTATAAACGAGAATTGCACAATAGATAAAACAAGAATGAAAGGGTAGTCATCTTAGACTTAGTCATCATTTCAATTTAAAAGATGGTATGGGTATTGCCGCCCCGGGAACCATTTATTGGATAACCATAACGCCTGCCGTAGGTGACCCCAAGTGGTTCGCTACGTTTTGTGACTTAGCAGGGGTGCCCGAACTCATGGGGTAAGATTTGTCAGGGTTTTCTCTCGAGAGACTGGTTTAGGGAGACATTTGGACTTCATCAGAACATTGCACCATAGTGGGATTGATGTAATCATACGTCCATCGCTCCTGGACACAATGTCTCCCGGATTCCTACGCACTCCTCAAGCCCTTTTCCTACTCAGAACTTCCTTTCCTTCCCTCCCTAAAATGACCCTCCACACAGCATCCCCAAAGATTTCCTCAGGGCCTCCTGTATGGGGCTAATAAAAAAATCATGTCAACGCTTTAGGTTACAAGGAATTCCTTGTAAAGACAACACCCTTCTCCGCACTTCCACTAAGTGTATACATTCTAAGTTTACAGTAGAGTAGCAGGTACTCATGTTAGCTTTAAATGTAGCGTAGAAAGCAATCTTGGTGAAAGCGGAGGCATTATTAAATATATATATATACATCCCATTAAAGCACACTGTAAATATGCACCGTAGCGGTAACGTCACCTTTTCTATCTCTAGACTAGATCATAGCAATAAATATTATGAGGGAAAATTACACAGCGGAGAAATACCGTGTTTACCTGTACTACCTTTGATAATATACGTTACACAAGTTTCGCAAGGTTTCATTTTGTGACTACACAAGAGAACTACGGAATCCCAGTTAGGGAATGTTGTGAGGTCGAAGGAAATGGGGGAGAGATGTAGAAGGGTAAGAGGGAGGTATAGATAAACGCTTAATATGCATTTACTTTGTAGTTAGAAATAATGAAAAGTAAGTATTTAATTTTCAGAAAATGGAATACTTTAAGCGGCCATGTATTATTGATGTTGTAATGATCTGCCCTTTCTACTTCAAACTTTTCCTTCTCTTCTTTCTACGATAAATTTTCTGTAAGTCCCATAGGAAACTTTTCCATAAGGCTTTGGTTATGTATATCCGGGGTAGGAATATCCTCCCTGTGGTCTTTATAAGCCTTTGCTCCTCTATTTATTACACACCCCTTCAAGTGTGTACATCCTAGATTGTCTACGTGACGTACGACCTTGAACGTACTCAACTTTAACACAATCGCGATTGCACAACACCGGGCGCCCCTGAGGTGGGTTTTTACAAAACGGCGCTCTACAAATTATCCAATTATTATTATTGTCATTATTATTAATTGTTTTCTCACTGAGTCGAACCACTTTCACTTCACACAAGCACCGGATCAATAATCTTTCACTTTAGTTCAAAATTCCACAATACTATTAACACCATCTGGATCCACTAATTCACTGCAATTTCACACAACACTTCTCATTTGTATCGATTTCATGGAGCTGTCAACGCACTCAAGTTCCAAACCTGACTGCCCGTCCCTGCGCCCTGTCCCGTGTGAATGTGTTTACTCCAGGCCTGTCTGTCCATAAATCTCCCGTCGTTGTCTAAACAAAAATTTTTTTTGAGCACGTTCGTTTCGTTTATTTTATGTGAGTGTCCAAAACATCACAGCCTCCCTTTAGTTCTAAGCCCAGCGGGTAATCTCGCTTCCTCGTGTTAGTCGATGGGATTAGAAATAACTATAGGTAATTTACGTTTCTCGAATACCTCTGTATTTATTTTTTATTTTTATTTTAAATTTTATTTTAATTCTTCCAAAATGTTGAGCGCCCCTGTTCTTCGTTTCTAACCTAGCATCTGTTTATTTTTTGGTTCCCGTGATTATCGGCTTGTTCTACTGGTGAGTTTTTTCCCGCCCTCAGCTTTTTCAAGTGCTTTTGTGTCTCTATGGGTAGAAATTCAATATGTCATGTCACACTTGTTTATTTTCGAATTTTAAACTCTGAGTTAATTGTTTAAACAGTGTTGTTTCATCTCAATACGTTATTTGTATTATGTTCGAGTGTTATTTATTTCCATGTTGATTTGTTTTTATTTTGTGTCCTCGGCTGTGATCCGATGGTTTTTTGTCCGTCTGTGTTATTTATGACTTAAACATTCTCTGCCTTTTAGATCTGGAATAAACAATAATTGTTTACAGTTATTCTAATATCAACAGTATAAAATATGCCATATACTTCACGATATCAGAATGCAATGTTTATTTTAGATTTGTCCCAGCTATCTTATTCTTGTGTTATAATTAATCCGATTTCGATGTTTGTTTATCCTTTGGCTTCGTTGTTTATGAACATTTTAGATGTTTTTTGTCGTCACAATGAATTCAATGTTTTCCGGGTCTGTCTGTTTATTCTATTTTGCCTTTGAAGTACGATGTCTCTGTTATCATTTTTGACGATAGGTACCATTTCTTTTGCTGTTAGTGTGAATTAATAAGGTTTATGAAATCCATTTTTTCCTCAACAACAGTAATGAACTCAAGCCAGCTTTTAAATCTATCTCTCCTGGTTTGCGGCACCAGATGTAATGATCTGCCCTTTCTACTTCAAACTTTTCCTTCTATTCTTTCTACGATAAATTTTCTGTAAGTCCCATAGGAAACTTTTCCATAAGGCTTTGGTTATGTATATCCGGGGTAGGAATATCCTCCCTGTGGTCTTTATAAGCCTTTGCTCCTCTATTTATTACACACCCCTTCAAGTGTGTACATCCTAGATTGTCTACGTGACGTACGACCTTGAACGTACTCATTTCACGTGACGGGTAAGTATAAAAAGGCTTCACCGAACGTTGTGTTGGTTTTTTGTTTCTCGGTTTAGAATCCTAGTTATGTATGTATGTGTGGTATCCCTCGGTTCTTTTGAGATAGAGTGAGTTGAATCCATTACCGCTGTGTTTTAAACCCATTTCATAAACCTTATCTTCTAAGTCGCCTGCTCCCCCAACTAGCTACGCGATTCTATCTATCGTAGGGTTATGTGAGTATAATAAAGTGTTAGATTTTATATATGTGATATACATACGATAAATTTATGGTGTTAGTTGTCGGCGCCATCCATGTATATATTTTGGGAGGGGAAGGAGAGGAAAGGAAATGAATTTTTTTCAAGTTAAGACTGGCTCCTCCGCTTACCAAACAAAACTGATGGATGATAATTCGAACAAGGCAATCGATATCTGCGTGTCTGGATATCACAACCGGCCGGGTCTCCCCTTGTTCCAAATCGGCAACCTTCACGCCAGAATAAAGAAAACCAGGTCTCTTCACCAATTTCAGAATTGCCCCAATCTCAAACACCTCCAGGATAAACTACTTTACTGAGTGTAGAAGGGGAAAACCATAACATCCCTTTATCACGAATCTAGTCGCGAAAATGTGACACGTAAGGTCCTAAGTTACGTGCCACCTCTAGAAAACGTTGTAACTCCCACGTCGTCGGGGATTTACATCCCTTTCTAGGTCAATACATAGGTAACACACGACGATCTTGTCGACATTTTGCCCGCTTATTAACGATAGGTTGTGTGCCTACCCATTCAGCCAATTATCATGTAAGATATATGTAAGGTCTACTCGAAATGCCAAATTTAGGATGAGGACTGTCTGTATTTTAATATTTGGTTCCAGTAATTATTTTATGAGGTTACTAGCATCCTCGTGTATTAGGTATGGGTAACTCCTACTGAATACCTATCCTCTCAGGTAAGGTATAAACGGATAATTGGTTTGATTTTTTGCATTTAATTTAAAGAGGCTGCCTACCTCTCGAAAGGTACCTGTTGAGAAAAGTTGTTCGGTTGGTAGTTTTATTTCGGAGATTACCATCTCCCTCTTTCGACTTTAGATTTGTTTTTGTGCATCCCAATTCGTAACATAGAAAGTTATTATTGTCATTATTATTATTAATTGTTTTCTCACTGAGTCGAACCACTTTCACTTCACACAAGCACCGGATCAATAATCTTTCACTTTAGTTCAAAATTCCACAATACTATTAACACCATCTGGATCCACTAATTCACTGCAATTTCACACAACACTTCTCATTTGTATCGATTTCATGGAGTTGTCAACGCACTCAAGTTCCAAACCTGACTGCCCGTCCCTGCGCCCTGTCCCGTGTGAATGTGTTTACTCCAGGCCTGTCTGTCCATAAATCTCCCGTCGTTGTCTAAACAAAAATTTTTTTTGAGCACGTTCGTTTCGTTTATTTTATGTGAGTGTCCAAAACATCACAATGTGAAAGGTTTAAAAGTGGTTTTTCGTATTTAACCCAAAATATGAAACATTGATTCTATAATAGGTTGTTAGGTTCTTAGCTACGGTCAGCTACACGGTCTTGCTGCTTTATTAATTAATTACTCATAATAATTTGTTATCCTTTGTGCTATACATAAAATCCTTGTCTACAAACATTAGAATATCATTAAAAAAAAACCACGAAAATTGCCTAAAAAAAATGTTTTAATATTATCATATGAAAACATGACGTGAAGAACGGACGTCAAATTTTCCGTTTTTTAACGAAATTGCTACATAATTGCACTATTTTCCATCTCTTACATTCCTGAAACTGAAATACACAAAACATATAAGTTTTTTTGTTATTTGTTTTTGGGGTTTTATGCCGTGTTGCGCTACCTCGTTTTTTAGCCAACGTTTCGGACAGCATTACAATGTCCATCATCAGGGCAGATGTTTTATTTAAAAATAACACATAACAAATAACACATCTGCCATGATGATGGACACTTCAATGCTGTCCGAAACGTTGGCTAAAGAAGGAGGTAGCGCAACACGGCATAACACCCCAAAAATAACAAAAATACCTTTGGCCGTGAAAATCTTAAATCATATAAAACATATAATTGTTTTTAAAATAAAATGTGCGTGTTTAACGTTTCTCTATTGTCTATTTACCTTTATCTATTTTACAAGATAGTTAAATACTTTTTTAGCATCGTTTTGGTTTTGATTTGTGGGCGTCTTTCAGTATTAACACGATGTCTTAATAAAAAGTAAAAGTCGGTGTTTTAAATCTTTTTTCGCGGTTAAAAATATAATAAACTAAACTAAAATTTATGCAGCACAAGAGTTCCAATGTCCGGAGCCAGTGAGACTTGTAAGCCCCACAAAATAAAGCCAGAAACTTAACGACGTAAGTGAAGCAGCCGTGTACAAAAATATGCGACGCGCGGCCGTGGTGTATTTGACAGACCTGCGGTTGAATTTGCCGTATCAATTCATTAAAATAAAGTGGAAATCTTAACGAGATTAGTGATGAAGCCGCGTAAAAACAAAATCGATCTTTCCGTGGAGTTCATTTTAATTATTTCTGATGAACTTTTCACTAAAATCGCAAATGTTTCTAGAGAGATCATTCAGGAAATTACTAATTCACCTTCTAAAAAAATAAAATCTGGTGCTTATCGCTAATTTTGTAGTTGAAAAACGTTTTATAAAATTTTCAAACAGTTGTTTCTTAAAATATTTTAATGGTGAGGTCCAGTTTTTATTAATCTTAAATATAAATAACGCACATCCGTAAAAGTCCCTTTAATTAAAATGTGAGCGTCAAGCAAACCCCCGTTATTAGAATCTTATGTCGCCTTAAGGCGATGCCATACGTAGTAATGCAAAATCATGTGTTTTTGGTTTGAAAATTTGGTCGCCTAGAAATGTTTCAGATGCTTTAATTAAATACTGCGAGTAGAATACATCTTAGCCTTTGAAATAATCGAGTAATTTTTAGATAAGTCTTTTTATAAGCCCAGAAAAAAATAATGTAATGGCCTATGAAAACTGCTTTAAAGTTCAAAATCTCCTACTTACGAACCCATTTTCGGTTATAATTTAATTGTATAGTGTGGCAAATTAAGTTATTTATAAAATGATCGAAAAAAATTAAATATTTATGCCTGAACATCCATAAAATAAAATAAAAGGCACTTTTTGGCCATGTTTTTTTCTTGCATAAATCAAAGCAGGCGAAGTGTGTTAAGCGGGAATTTAAACCTTATCGCCTTCTACGTAAGGGTTGTTATTGATAGCGGCTCAATTTAAAATATTACACGACGCAGTGCATCGCCTTAAATGTAAGATGAAGAAATTCCAAAGTTTTGCCGGTTAATTTTTATTTAATTATACCATGATATTTTTACTTTATTTCTGGAGTGTTAAATACTTGGAAAGGCAACAACCGACGAAAGACACCCAAAAGAAAAAGTTTACCACTTGTAGTCATAATAACAATCTGAATATAATCGGAATTTAAGATTAATGAAGTGTTTAGAATACCTTCAGTTTTGAAAGGGATCTTTGAGAGATTCAAAGTGAGCCCTTAGGGTGTGAGCTCCCCAAATCAAATATTTAAAATATTTGTGAGTTAAAGTTAAATATTATATTTATTTGTCAGGTACATAGGTGAATCAAAATTGCGAACATTAAATTGATTTCTGTTTCTCGTAGCTGCAATAATTTTCTGGAGAAGAAAAGAAGTACGTAACAAAGTAAAAGAATAATTTTAATATGTCAATAACACGAAGATGCATTAATGATCAAGAAACCAACACGGCAGAATAGATGTTCTAGCACAACATAGAGTGATACGAGAAATTGGATGTATTTAATTCCTCTTTCAATAGCCTTAGCCTTTTTGTATACTTATCATCCCAGAAGTTAAGAGTGTCAGAGTGAGAAGATTCTACTGTAAATGTAGTATTAATCTGTCCTACAATAGTATATATATTTTTTAATAAGTAAAATCCTTTTATATTTACCACATTTCTTAGAGTTTTAAAGAAATATAAAAAGCCTGTTACTTTTTTCGTAATATCTTTGTAAGTCCCATCTAAGATTTTCATCAAATACTTTGATGTGTAAGTCCCATCTAAGATTTTCATCAAATACTTTGATGTGTAAGTCCCATCTAATATTTTCATCAAATACTTTGATGTGTAAGTCCCATCTAATATTTTCATCAAATAATTTGATGTGTAAGTCCCATCTAATATTTTCATCAAATTATTTAATGTGTAAGTCCCATCTAAGATCTTCACAAGTTCTGCTTCTGCTGAAAATTACTTGGCTACGCTTACTATTTGAGTAGTATAAATCTGTACCAGAATTTAGTGAGTGCATGGTTTTTGGCAATACATACACAGTATTATCAACGGTAGGTACATTTAATAACAAGTTAGATGCAATAATCTGTAATTTATTTTTTCTTAAATGCATATCTTCAACCAATACACATATTTGAACTGTGAAATGCTGTCCTTGTAGTACTTAAATTTAAATCCTGTCTATTAAAAATCTGTGGAAAACGGATAGTCAGAATATTTTCATAGATGTGTAATAAATTGAATAATGTGTAGTCATATATTCCTAATTTAGTCACCAATTCCAGTGCACGGTTAACTAGTTTACCGGATTTTATCAAAAGCAGATTAAATTTAATGGGACAATCCTTAAAAATATTCCCCGTATGGATGTATAAATACTATAATTAGTATACCATCACATCCTTTAACTGTTGGAATGCCAGGGGTTAAATAGCAATCGTCCGCCGTACGCTGGCTTACACTATTTTTGTAATAACTTAATGAAATTTAGAAAAAGGTTTTTTTAATTTATTTTTATGTGAACACCTCACAATAGTCCCAACTGCTCCCAACCGTCTGGAGCCAGTGAGTGTAAGTATCATATATAAAGTAATGCATGAAACCCTCGAATTAACCAACTTATTAATTTGGAAACACCTTACTTTAACGACCTTTATACAAACTTAAACATTACAATAATTGCGGAAAAGTTTATAGAGTAATAACCATTATTTTTTTCCGATACTCGGAAATCGATAATGGCGTAGGTAATAAAAATGAATAATATTTGTTTTCGTAATATGAAAATAATATAAATATACCGTCTGTAAGTGTCTTCATCACAGTTTGATAATGTCTGTCAAAATAGCTGTCACGCTTATAATAATTACACACCAAAACTTGATCAATAATAAACTGTTTTTCGTAATTAAATAATAATACTATTGAATATATAAACCAAAATCCATCCCTAAACTCCTAACCGTCTCGTAGAAACGAGACCATATCATACTCAATCGGGGTATGTTGCGAGGTTAAAGGTATTGGTTAGGGGCAGAGATATTTGGGGAAGTATTTGGCTATTTAAGATCTGGTCACCAAACACGGTCATTTCAACGAACGTTTCAAATATGAATGGTGGTCTTTCACCGAGGAGTTACTGAAAGTATCTTCTACTGTGGAACGTGCTAAACAAAATGTAATGCACATTTGATTTGCATGCTATAACTAATAACGTAAACCAAATTATCAATTTTAGAATGTGTGGTTTGGAGTACGTACTTTAAGGATATCATACAACCAGATGAGTGTGTACTTTAAAACAAAGACAATTCACGAAGGGGCGTATTATTAACTTGACTTTGGATAATTATTATAACAGGTTGTTTACAAATGCTCTTACACATCGGCTAATTACTCGGCTTCTTCCCAGTCACACTGACTGAATTAAATCTCTGCTTTCTCATTCAAGCAACTCACACGTCGTCAAGCGTGTCGCTTATTTAGTAATTAGGAAAGACACTGACAGACTCCATTTCCATAAATTCCCTTTATAAACTTTAAGCTTTTGAAAGATTAGACATTATTAATATCATCAAAGATCTTAATTATTTTATAGCACAGAAATACTTGGCTCGCATTTCAAAGCCAAGTATTTATATCCTGACATCATCAGACGTAAAAATTTCGGTTGTCTGTGACGATTTACTACGTGATGTGAAACATTCTTGCGTAAAATTACACACGTTCAATGAACTTTGAATTTAGAAAGTTAAATAATAATCCTATATTTGAAATGTGTTTTGTTTAAATTTTTAACAGCACTAAAACGTGTGTAAAAAATTGACCGATCTAAATCTGAATCATTAATGATGTTTAAAGTTTACTAACGGTAACAAATAATTATAAGCAATAGTTAGTCGCTCGAAATATTGCCAATTCAGCACTAACAAAACCTTTCCTACATATTCCAATAAAGTTGGTTGTTTACAGGTGGAAAAAATATAATAAGCAGCAATTGTTGATTGAGGTACTAGTACATATTGAATCATTAGGGGGGTTAGAAATAAGCCGATATACTCAGTGGATACAGAGGGCACGGGTTCAATTCCCGTTGACGGCATTTATTTTTACTCGGGAGATATTTTCAATTTGTATTAATATTTCGGGCGACTAATTATTGCTCATAATTATTTGTTATCATTTATGCTATGCATAAAAACCTTGTCTTATAAACATTAGTTTATCAATAAAAAAATAATTTTACTAACGGTGTTCATTTGTAAGGTAACTATGTTTTTATAGGCAAACAGTAATTTAATTTTTCTAATGAAGTACTCAATGCTTTAAATATTTTAAAAATTCTACGTCATGTGATAACATTTGAACAGTTTTTCAATAAATTCACGAAACTCTAGTTCAGAGGTTCCCAAAGTGGTCTATATAGACCCCCAGGGGTCGATATTGGCTTGCTGGAGGTCTATGTCAGCGAGAAAAAAATTTGGGGGTCCACGAGATTCAAATGGGGGTAAATACAAGCGACCCCTATTTACATTAAGTCAACATTTAGGTGTTCCGTAAATGACACAATACACCTAACACAAATAACGCAGTTTGCGTAAAACTAATAATAGACTGAGAAATTACTTATTTGATATTTGTATTTTTATATTTCGTAAAGTTGTTTATTGAAGTATATAAATAAAATTATACGTTCCTTTTCTTGTCAGTAATATATTCAAGCAAAACATTGCAAATCGGAAGCCGCGAATTTTCCTAGATTACCAACTTGTTTTTAAAAAACGTCCAGGGTAATAATGACGTTCAAAATTTAAATGTAGGTACTTCACACAGACTTCAAAACTAAATTTAAGGACATTTTGACTGTAGAAGTGGAATGTTGAAGAATCGGATATCATATGACAAGAAGAACTGACCGGAATAAGCCCTAACAAAAAACTTAAGGCGCAGTTCTGTAGGGCCAGCTACAGAAAGAAATTCCCGTTGCTTATCCCGATTCATTTTCATTTGGTGTAATACCTAACAAAGGCGCCCCTGTCTGCACAACGTAAAGACAGAGGAACTATACCCGCCACCCGGTTGTTGGACAGGCAAGGGAAGGGAATCTTCTTACAAAAAAGAGAAATAATTATCACATGGGACGTTAATAGTTTTAGGAAAATTCAATATTCGGCAGGCAGGGGGTCTATGGAAAAACATATATTTGGCAAGTGGTCTACGGGGCAAAAAAGTTTGGGAACCTCTGCTCTAGTTGGTCAGATATCTTGCAATGGATACAATCAACATTGTGCCATTATAATAAAATAAATAAGTACAATTTAAAATAAAAGTACCAAGGAAAACTTTGTAAATAATTTTGGAAACAACAAGGAAATAATCAGATTTTATTTTCATTTGAAAATTCCTTTGCTTGTTACCGCTGAGAATAAATTATCCGAAAGAAAACTCACTTCTGTTTGGCGAATAGAATATCCGCTTGTCTCATATTACCCGACTTTATCGCCCACTTTCCTAACAATTACCGGATGATCTGGCTTTTGGTATTTTTTATATTTTCTTTCCATTATTTATTCCAATTCGAGACAAATTTGTGAAACAGAGTTCGATGTTGGGTTAACGATGAACAATATTTATTCATGGAATTATATCATTTAAATTCTAACACTTCGTCCCACTGTTTATGTGAGCGCGGGGGATATTTAAATTATGATTTAAGTCACTTTGATCAAAACAAATAGTTGAATTGATCAATGTTTTGTTGTCATTACGATCAGATACCATTGTATATTTGATGAACTTTGATCCTTAGAGCCTTTACGACTTGCTAAAGCATTTAAAAAGAGGTTGACGTATATAGAAGTATGTAAAAACATGTGAATGACAATAAGTAATGAAGTCATGTAAAAACTATATTCGGCGCGCGGCACTACGCAATGGACCGTCCTACGGTCGACTTTACCCTAGCTGGCATAGAAAATCGATCTTTCCGTGGAGTTTATTTTAATTATATCTGATGAACGTATTACTAAATTCTCATATGTTTCTAGAGGGATTCCTCGGGAAGTTAGTAATTCATCGTCTAGAAAAATAAAATCTGGTGCTTACCGCTAATTTTATAGTCAAAATACATTTTATAAAGTTTTCACACCGTTTTATATAAAATATTTAAATGGTAAGAATCTGTTTTTATTAATCTTCAATATAAATAACTTACATCCGTAGGGACATTTCTAGAAACATTTTAGATTTGAGACTTGAGACGAATTATAAGTTTGCGCCCGTATATATGCAATACCAATACGAATAAATAGGTTTGTCCGTATAAAAAACAGTGCTTTCAAGAAAGGCATGTATACACAATTTTGGATTGAATCACTGATACAATATTGTATTTGTATACCTTTCTTTAAGGAATTCAGTTTTATACGGACAAACCAATTTATTCGTATTCGTATTGCGTATGTACGGACGATAACAAATAATTCGTCTTAATATTTTAAAACCTAACTTGCAAAAAGTGTATTTTAATAATAAAAAAATTACGCCATCTATGAACTCGTAACATACAACGAACGTTGCATTTATTCTTAAATCCCATGTGGGATATCTCAAGGGAAGGAAAACGGGAGTAGAATGTTTGAAAAACAACAGGCAGGTCAGATCTTTTGGAGCTAATTATTTTTTAATTCTACATAGTGATCACAAGAGTAAAACGGATAATGTACAGGATGGGGCAAAAGTAACCACCCGATGTTCTTTTGCTGTAATTGTTGCGCAAAATCCGTGTTCTTACGGAGTAAACCGATTTGTATTATGCGTTTGTTTACTTCACAAATACTAAAACCGAATTGACATTTGGCGCAATTTGCTAAAGTTATAGCGTTTTCCAATAGGGTGATTACTTTTGCTCAACCTTGTATTTTACTTTATTCATGGTAATGAATTTCCGACAAATAATTTATACATTAAGGGTTAATTGGGAAGTGATTTTTATTATTATATCTAGTGTTCCGAAACTGTAACTGAAAACCTGGACTTCTGTAAGAAAAACTTTTTTATTTATACTGCTGTGTTTACGAAATGTTAAAAAAAGTTCGTATATTTTCAATTATTTGGTGTGCGCGTTGTTATTTATTATGACATGTCTTAAGTCTTCCATGAATAAGTACCTCTTATTTGTTGTACAATTTAGTCAAATATGAAGAACGATGATTGCTTTATTCGTGATCAATTTCCGATGTGTGGTTTTGTTCTTGTTACTCTGTGTTTTGTTAATCAAATTTATTCCTCCTGGCTAGAATTCATTGAATTTCATTGCATATCAAAGAATGCCACGTTGGCTGTTGATTGTTGACATCAGCCTTGTAGGTTATTAAGTCAACAGTATAAAGTTAGCACAACTGTTGTGACATCTGCTACCAATTTTTCAACTACATGTTTTAACTCTTTCAAACAATTTAATTTTATTATAGCTTGATGGAGCTTCGTGGTTTATATCAGTAAAAAAATGATGTGTAAAAGTTTGTCTTACAGATCTTAACTTAATCAAGTACATACTTTGCATCTATTTCATTTACAAGTGATATGTGTCATACATGGTATCATACAAGTGGTAGTGTACTTCTTAATTAGTGATTCATCGGTTAGTTATAAGTTGTATGTCTATAATTAATTAAAATTTATGATAAAAAATTTTAAACGTTTTTTCAACTTTTTTAACTTGATAGGTTTATAAATTATAATATCTGAACCAAGGATAGATTATCTGAAATCTATTAATAAAGTTTTTTAATCGTAATTTTTCAACATTTCTGATTAACGGCACTTGGCTGAAAAACTTCCTGTCAATATGATTGATATTTTTTTTTGGTTCAGGCCAACAATTTTTTTTTGTTTACGCACAGTATCTTTGAACACGTCAATTCCAGTGGCCTTTATAATTCAATAACAAATCTATATTTATTCTGTACTCCCACCTAAATATAACCGGTTTATTATTTATACTAAATGTAATCATTCGAGCCTTCAAGTTCCGTGGGTGCAATCGTCCAGCGGAACCCTATTTCTGCGCGATAGGAATTTTGTCTACAGCAAATAAACAAACATTCAACAATCAACAAACAAACAAACCCAATGAAATTCAATGCGGGCTGTGACTGTAGATCATAACTATTATTCCTATTGTGGAAACTGTAACTGTAAAGCAAACAGGAAGACGTTTTCTGATTTCGATTTACTCAAAATGCCCACTTTAGTTTACAAGGCTACTAGGAAATAAATCAACACATTTAATAATACTCTTGCATCTGTGTATCTTAAATCATCGTGAAAATTAAATTTATAACACGATTTCACGGTTATAGAAACGTGAGTTTATTTTTGGTATTTAATAATATTTAATGAGATATTTTTGAATTGTTCCAGAGTGGTTGACAATCGAATCGTCTTGTTGAGAGACAACCCACAAAATCATACAATGCTTAGAATGGGTGTTTAGTATTGAAACATTTGGGATAATACCTACCATCATATACTATGATACCTACTATCCATTTCCTTATTTAAAACAGCCTTACCCACATTGGAAAGAAGAAGATGATTTTTGTTGCATTGCAAATTGTATCAAGTCAATACATTCATTTTCGTGGTGTTGTGGCAAGCAGTTGGATTCGTTGCATAAAAAAACAAATCACGGAATCGTTGTGTCGTCGTGAATTGGAGTCGTATATTTATATGCTTTGTGTTCTGTTTGCAAATTATCATCTCGTTTTGGAGGAAATTTTCACCCTGTGTTCAGTGCCAGTTTGTCGAGAGCACTGCTGAAGGGATTTATGGGAATTCAAGGTAGGCTGTTTCCATCATTCCACATTTCCCGTGATTTTCAAACCCAATTGAATGTGCTTTATATTTTGGCATCCTTGTTGATTTGGTTTACAGTCCATTCCGTGTAATAGAATACGGTTCAATGGGGTTTGACTCGTTTTTCCTCTAAATATAACCGACATTAGGGAATCAATAGTCCGTAGTCCCTTGTATGGTAATCATATTAAATTATATGTAGAATTTCATTGCTGGCCCGACATTTATTCAACAACATTTATCTATAAAATACAGTGCAAAATTACCAACAAAAATTTTAACAAATTATTATAAGCAATAATTATTAGCCTGAAACACAAATGTAAATTGAAAAATCTTTCGAGAAGAAATAAATGCCGCCGACGGGAATTGAACCCGCACCTTCTGACTGCCGGTCAGGTGCATGGAACCACTGAGCTATGTCAGCATATTTTTAACCACCAAATAATTCAATAAATACAAGTATTGCTTTTTGATTTTTTCCCCTAAAAACAACCAACTTTATGTTTGTAAGAAAGGTATTATGAAAAACTTAATTTTTTTTTTTTTCTTAAAGATTTTTTCACTTTATATTTGTGTTTCAGGCTAATAATTATTGCTAATAATAAATGGTTTTCCTTTCTGCTTTGTATAAAACCATTTCTGGTAAACAAATGTTTACCTTTAATAAATATTAATAACAAAAAAATTGATCCGGTGCAGAAATTTTACACAATTCGTCAATTCCTACTACAAAATAAATAATACAATAATAATAATTATTTACTAAAATTTATTCACCGATTTACGTAGAAAAAGGTGTAACTCTATTTGAACGGAACATCTTTTTGCTCATAAATCAAATATTCAGAGATATTTTCAGTCCTTCAAACAGGCGAGCGTGAGTTTTGCTGTTTGGTCAGAGTTATTGTAAAATAATGTAAGTATACAACTATTCGAATTACGCGAAGCCTCATTCACACAGGAGTTAATTATTACTACTACTTTTACTGCCATTAGAACTAGGTGCTGTCATTTAATGTTTTACACTCTCGTTTTGCGTAGCGAATTTTCAAAAGCCTTGTGTCGGCTCTAAGATCAATTAATAATTTTTTTTTTTTCAGATCCAAATATTTTCATCACTTGTATCATTGGTTTTTATGTGACATAGAATTATGGCACCCCAAGTAGAAGGAGATAGGGCAGGGAAGGTGATTGTGGAACATGATAGTAAGAAAATATAAATCTAGCTTCAAAACATAGCTAGAGTCATTTCAAGCAATGGAATGTTTCGTTTTCTTATGGTTGTGTCTCACAAAGGTGATACAGAAAGTAGTTCATATTTGAAAAAAATGGTTAAAGCTGCTGCCACACGCAGCAATTTAATTTATAATTGACTTTGTGAGGTGACAAAAAATATCTTCTAATTTTAGTCTCAAGAGTTTTTAGTACCCACCTAACTTATTTATTTTTATACTAGCTGTACCCCGCCAAACGTTGCTGTGGCTCAGTCTGTCTTGATTTTTAATAAATAAACATTTAAATTTTTGAAGCGTGTATCGTTCCATTTTTATTAATGACGTAGTTTCTACTTGTCAAATGTTAAAAAATGACAGCTTCAAAAGTAACATCTAACGAAATAGCGGGCTATTCAAAATAACACCTCTTATTGGAAAACCCTGTGGAAGGTATGAATAGATTGAAGAGGACGGGTAATCGACAAATTATATGCTGCATTTGTTTTGTAATTAAGTGTGTGGAATAGCGCTGTATGTGGTTTACGTCTCAAAGATATTTTAAAGATAGTTAGGGACAAGAAGTTCGGTAAAGTCTATATTATTGTTTAAAATTCAATGGACAAATTAATATTAAATCAGCTACTGCTCAGTTTTGTGATGTATTTATAATTATTTCAGAAACAAAAACACTATTTGACATATTTATAATTACTTTAACTAATTTTTACTACAACAATTTTTTTATAATTTGTAAATAAAATCCTCAGCACGGGAGATCCCAGTTAGGATATAATTATCAAATAACTAAGAAAATAAAACACTAACTATTATAATTATTTGTTGAAAATTTTGAAATGCACATATGACTTGACAAAATCGCTGGGCTACCATTTGCGATTCTAAAACTCCAGTGAGAAACAATAATAAATAAGAACAGTGTAATTTTAACACATTAAAAACTCCACGTGTGAAACAGGCTTAACACATCGCATATGGAGATTGGAGATGATTAATAGGTTAAAATAAAAACTTCAAACGAGAGCAAAATATTTGTGTAATTTTTACGAAGCGTTCGATTGGAAAATGTTTGCAAGACTTCACAAGAATTGTAAACAAAGCGCACGACTCTTGTTTACTCCCAATTTTTCCTGTGTTTCTGAAACAATATTTTTAGTTAGATAATAATTTTTGCCGGACTTTTTAATTGAATTTGAAAGGTACGGCTTACTGCAGGGTTTTCCAATAAGAGGTGTTATTTTGATATTCAATCGTAAAAGATCAATGGTTTCGTTGCTTGTGTGGCACGTAGCGCCGTCTTGTTAAAAGTAAACGTTGTCCAGATCAATATCATCCAATTCCCGCCATAAAAAATCATTAATCATCTCTCGATAGCGATCCATTCACCGTAACTGTTGCTCCAGTCTCATTTTCAAAAAAGTAAGGTCCAATGACTCTGCCGGACCATAAACCGCACCAAACAGTCACACGTTGAGAATAGAGAGGCTTTTCAACAATAACTCTTGGGTTTTCCGAGCCCCAGATGCGACAATTTGTTGACGAAGCCACCGAGGTGGAAATCACTCAAGATGAATTGCATTTGATTCACTCAAGTGAATTTTAATAATTTCTATGCGTTGTTGAAGCGTGTATCGTTCCATTTATATTAATGGCGTAGTTTTTACTTGTATACTATTGAAAAATGACAGCTTCAAAAGTAACATCTACCGAAATAGCGGGCTATTTAAAATTGGAAAACCCTGTATAATAGCGGGTAGTTATTAAAAGTTGGAAAAACATTGAAGTAATAAAAATTATATTTGCACATTGAGATGAGCTTTTATAATTCTAATTTAATTATTTTCACGACAAATAAAATTTAAAATCAACGCATTAATATATTTTTTAATGCCGATGAAATAATTTCTAAGCCTGCAGAAGTCATTAAAAGTTGAAGTCGAGCGCCTATAACACTCTTCATTATCTCTCCGAAGTTAAGGAGGGTGAATTATTACTGAACGTTTAATTATTTAAAGAAGATCACGATAACTGGCACTGGGGAACTAATGAATATTATAATTGTCCTTCTAACGGAAAGTCATTAAAATATCGAGTAAAAGTGTGCATTTCTCTGTGAACAAAGGTAATGTATAAATTGAACAAAAAAACTCTAGAAATAATATCGTATTATGATAACTGACAAAAAACTCTTGAAATAATATTATTTTAGTATAAATGACAAAAAACTCTTGAAATAATATTATATTATTACAAATGACAAAAAACTCTTGAAATAATATTATATTTTGATAACTGACAAAAAAACTCTTGAAATAATATTATATTTTGAAAACTGACAAAAATAATATTATTTTAGTATAAATGACAAAAAACTCTTGAAATAAAATTATATTATTACAAATGACAAAAAACTCTTGAAATAATATTATATTTTGATAACTGACAAAAAAACTCTTGAAATAATATTATATTTTGAAAACTGACAAAAACTTTTGAAATAATATCATATTATGATAACTGACAAAAAAACTCTTGGAATAATATTATATTATGATAAATGACAAAAATACTCTTGAAATAATATTATATTAGTATAAATGACAAAAAAATCTGGAAATAATATTATATTTTGATAACTGACAAAAAAACTCTTGAAATAATATTATATTATGATAACTTTACTGACAACAAAAAAACTGCTTGTCCGACCAATGAAACAAAATTTTATGCAAAAATACCTGAAATTCTTTAGGTTTTTTTTTAATTTTTAATTTTTTTATTTATTTTATATATATTTTTTTAAATTTATTGCACAACAGATAGATTATCCAATTACTGTACAATTCTCAACGACGACTACGGCTGAAGTTTTCGGGCACGTATAAACCATAGCATTCCAAGAGGAACGGGCTATCAATATAGTTATGGATTATGTTAAAACTAAGTAGGTATTGCAAGATTTGCATGACGTCTAGTTTCCAAGCTAAATCTATTTGTTGCCTCAAGTAAGTCCACATGGTGCATGAACCTTGGATAAGTTCCACGCATCCGCATATAGACATACCTGAGGAATTTTTTCTGTATTTGTTCCAGCATATTAATATACTTAGTTTGGTGCGGAGTCCACACACCACTAGCATACTCCAGCTTACTTCGTATGACGCCATCAAACATGGCTATCATTGCATCTGGGTCGTGAAATTGTTTACTTGTTCTGGTGATAAACCCCTGGAGTTTGTAGCATGCTGTAGCAAGTCGTGATATGTGGTCCGAGAATGTTAGTTTGGGATCAAAGACGATACCGAGATCTTTATAGCTATTGACTCGGCATAATTTTTTCTCTTTAATGGTGTAATCAAAAACTACGGGCTTCTGAGAGCGGGTATATGTCATTGTTACGCATTTTTTTATATTAAATTCTAGTTTGTTTTTATCTGACCATTCTGCTATAGCATCAAGGTCAGATTGCATTTTTAAGCAGTCTTCGTAAAATATTATTTCCATCAAAAGTTTGAGATCATCCGCAAATAAAAGACATCTGCTATATTTTACACAGACCTGGATGTCGTCTATAAGTATTAGAAACAACAGAGGACCAAGGTTTGACCCTTGGGGAATACCTGACAAGGCGGGGAATTGTTTAGATTCCTGTCCATTTATTGATACATATTGTCTTCTGGATTTTAGATATGACGCGAAGAAGATAAGTGTCAGTTGATCGAAGCCAAGTTTAAACATTTTAAGTAATAAAATATCATGATCAACTCGATCAAAAGCCTTGGCAAAATCCGTATACACTACATCGGTTTGGTGTCTCGAGTCCAGTCCGACGGCCACCAATCGCGAAAATGTTAACAAATTTGATACCGTGGATTTTCTTGACATGAAACCGTGTTGCTTTTCTCCTAGAAACGGCATAATTTGGTGATGTAATTTCTTATAAATAATCATTTCAAATATTTTGGGTATAGTTGACAGAATGGCAACAGGTCTGTAATTCTTAATATCAGCCTTGTCTCCAGCTTTGAAAATTGGGCTCACACGCGTGAGTTTCCAGGAATGGGGGAAACAACCAGTAGAAATGCTTAGATTATATATATAACTCAGTGGATGACTTATGATTTTTGAGATATAAGCAATTGTATTAGGGGGTATTCCGTCTGGGCCTGCCGCCTTATCGAGCTTTAAAGTCCGAGTACAGGCATCTACTTCCTCTGCACAGGTTAGCCCAAGACTGATTTTTTCGATATTCCAGGGCTCCTTTGTTCGAGTAAAGTCTAGATTTAGTAGAGGGGCTGTCTGGCTGTACACTGATTTGAAATAGTCAGCAAATTTTTTGGCTACCTATTTCGGGATCGGAAATAGTCGCCGTTCCGTCGCTTAAGTTTATTTGGGTATGAGGATTTGCTTTTTGAGATTTAATAAAATCCCAAAAATATTTAACATCATCTTTGATTCCAAACTGAACTTTTTCTAAATATTGGCGTTTTGCAATTGCAATATCTTTTTTAAGCTCGGATCGCATCGCAGAAAATAACAAGTAATCTGAGTGATCCCCACGCAGTTTGTACCTTCTTCGATGCGATTCTTTGCTTTTTAATTTATCTATAATTTAAATCATATTTTTTCGAAATAAGATATAGAAATTAATTTTCCTCTTATAACTTACAGGTAAAGCACTCAGCGAGGCCCAAATTATCAAATAATGTTTAAAATATATATGAAGTATTGTGCCTAATAACAAAACAATGTGCAAAATTTCATCAAGAAGTATACATTCTGCTATAAGGTTGGAAAACGGGATGGCTTCTCGGAATCTCACATAGACGGTGACCTTCCTCTTGTTTTGAAGATCAAGTGTGCAAAATTTCATCAATCTAATATGAAACTGTAAATATGTATAAAAATAACTAACCACCATCCGCATCGTGATTCTCGTCTTCACATAATATAAAGATTATCTTATAATCAATTATAAAAAAAACATACATTAAGAATTTAAGCCCGTAACTATTGGGATCAAAACAAAGGATGCCTCTAACAAAAAAAATATTTTTTTCACGAATTATTATAGACAGTCACTGGAAAAATCATTCCTCTTTAATGCTACCTCCATCTTATAAAGCTTATATAATAATTGTAATGATAATTTATGTTATGTATCTAGTAATGTTAGTAATGTTCATACTGGTGATTCAGCTTTACCAAGTTCTTTGAGATTTCATCCATGAATTAATCTGTCTTCTCGCATGCCACGAATTTACACGACATCTCGCATGAATAAAATTACACTCGTTGCATTAGCAATTGCAGTAAATGCTCCGGGCAGTGTTGTTTCCCGCAAAGAACCTGTAGGAAAGTACCTACTTACGGATAGTTCAGGGTAACGTATTCTAACCACGTTTACCTGTTTATCGCCGGAACCTTACGACACCTGCATTAGGTAATAGGTTAAAAGGTAATGCAAGTAAAGTAGTTTTATCTAAATGACCCACCTACAGTGACGGACATAACCATTGGGTTAATTCTGATTTCATTACTTGATTTTAGATACATTTTTTTTGGCTCCAAGAAAAATCAGAACGGTGACCACCAAATCACTTTTGAAAAGTGATATGAAATCATTAAAATGGTGAAAAAAACTAACTTGGATAAGTACGAGTCCCTGGCACGGACCCATCATACGTACTTTGAATGCTACGCTTCCCTTGTTTTCAAGGCTTAAAATAAGGACTTTGGACTTATTTTTCTAGCCGTAAACGGTATGTAGTCACCTATTTCAATTTAATGACGCCGTCCCAACCTCAGAGACAGCACGACACAACGCACAAAGCGGGTCGAAACATAATATAATACATTCTCAATGCTCAAATGTCGCGTAAACACACAGACACCAGCAACAGTGTGGAGTGGATTCTCTGTTTCATTCGGTATTCAAAAGGCTAAAGGTTTTGATATTCGCTCGTACACATTCAGTTCGGTCTGTCTTGTTAATACTTATCGACATTGCAAATACAAAGAACAAAGCACAAAAAACGACTTTAATGCTTATAGGTATAATACAAAAAATAATACCCGAAGTTAGTGGATTCTTTTAATACAACTAGAAATTTGTTCGCGTGATCAATTTAACAGTATGGCTTGAATAATTGAAACCGATTGAAATATTGAATATCTTTTGTTTACTTATTTAAATTTTTGATCTGTGGAGTATGAAGGATTTATAAGGATAATATAATATACTATTTTGTCAGTAATTGCATCTTGTTTGTGGGCTACTCTATAGATTACAGTTTAGGTTAGTTTTTTTTAAACTAGGTAAGGTTACTTAGTTAACTTAGTTTATTTATTTATTTATTTTCATGTTCTCCATAAAACGGTTATACACCAATATATCACGGAGAAGATTACAAATTAAAAAGTTTACAGGGGCAGTTTTACTATTTTGTGAGATGTGTTAAAAGATAGGTACTGAATTGTCTGTAGGTGACATTGAAAATGTCGATGGCTAATGCAGAATCGTTAAGCAGTTGAGTCGCTCTGTTTATTGGCGCGTTCTGATAGGCAGAAGTCCTCACTTTCGGAGCATATAAGAGTGCATGGGATCTCCCTCGAGTATAATTGTTAGGGACATAAAAGTTAACCTCTTTCAACATAGGCGGATTGTGTATTGTACCAGAGATTAACTTAAAAAATTGTTTGCCTAAAAATAATTTTCTGCGGGTTTCTAATGTATTGAAATCGAGCATTCCTGTTAAGAACAAGGATGGATACTTGACTGAGCGTAGCGAAGTTCTATTTTGACTCGACCACTTTGCATATCATCTGTAAATTTTTTGGTGTGTCCGGTCAATTCTGTCAAGATGGTAGCCGTGTTTGATGGTACTTTTTTATTCCGCCAGAGCCCATGAGCGCTGCTACCACGCTGCAATCTGCTGGACGTGAAAGCAACACGCGCCATTGTTTTTCTATCTGCGTGGCGGGGATAGCTAATTTATTGATAAAAATCTACAAACAAATTAATTATTAGTTTAAATCTATCATTGCGGCGGGAGTGTACTGCAGGGTTGTCCGAAACTTAATAATGGCTAATGGAAGAGGAAGAGCAACATGTATAAGATGGTTACCGAATAAAATAACACGATAAAATAATAATAATGTAAGGTTAGGTTATTTTTCTTTTTCTTCATGTTTTAGTAAATTCAATAAATATACCAGTTCGTCCCTGGAGATACATGTCGAGTTGCGTAAACAGAGCGAACCGAATGCTTGAGAGACGTGAGCTCGAGCCTGGGAGTGACACCTTCATCCGCTGACCCTAGCCTGGCTCACTTAGTTAGTGTGGTCATACTACCTCCACCCACCTATACACCCTCCTGCCCAGTGGCGCTTTTCTCTAAACTATGTTTGAGCAGTGAAATCCCATAAAAAATAAAGAAAAAAAAACCAACAAAATCAATATTTTTTAAACTATAAAACATATATTTTTATAAATATTTAAAATAGTTTTTTTTTTGTTTGACTGAGGATTGAACCTACCTCCCCAGGGATCAGAGTCAATAACGCTAACAATTAAGCTAAATTTTAATTGGATAGTACCGACATTTATTTCGTACATTAACTACTCTAAGTTTTTAGTAATTAAACATAATGTCATAAAATATTCCAAAAATGCGTGCGTGTGGGGTGTGTGTATACACAAGTTCCATTAAACTTGAGAGAATGCATTATTATCGAACGAGTTTATCTGCTGAGTTTCAGCTGGATCGGATGTCGGGAAATTGGTTGGTTTCCACTTTCAAGATTCCAATTCATATATTCATACAATCAATAAAACAGACGTATTGAATTAGATAATTGTTTTATATTTAAAACGGCGCTATTCAAATTCCATATTAAAAATCCAACAGTCCGAATTATACTGCCCAAGAGTGAGTCCGTGCGTTATGCATCTCAGTGACTACAGAACTTCTGTTATGGCAAATAATTCACTAGTGGCGCCAAAACGGTAGACGTGCAAACCTTGTGGTTTTACTAAGTAACTTTGTGCACAGCGATTATTTGTAGGAAATAGCTATAGTACTATAATCAAAAGATATTTTTCTGTGATTATCGTGTTTTACGTAGTTAGTAAAATAAGTTCCTTACTTAAGATGTTACTTTATTACATAACAAATTTCTTGTGTAAATTGTGAGTCTTGTTTTAAAAACTATTTTTGGGACTTACAAAACTCGTGGTGGAAATCTAAATCAATTTAATAAGAAGGTTTTAAAACTTTTTTCTACATTATTTTATTTTTGACCGTAACCGGTTTCAGCCTGTTAAGACCATTTTTAGACTGGTACAAATATTTCTTAACCTATGACTTATATAATACACTACATTTGGGGGAGGGAGTAATAAGAGGTGTCTTACAATGGGTCTATTCAAATTATTTGGATTTTCCTAGAATTTTTGTTGTGTCTTTCTTTCCAACTGAAATGATATTTTAATAGACCTACATAAAGGTAAATAATTACCTAGTTTATAAATTTATAAATTATTTAGTTTGTTTGCTTTGTAGATTAACTTTTGTCAAGTTGGTATCTATTACTATTATTATTATAATTATGGTTTCCTCGAATGTTCAGTTGGTGTATGTAAAATTAGATTAGCACATATTACACATGATATTTTAATATACTCGATATATAAGTAATACATACTTATTTAGAACATGTGTTACAATGGATATAGGAACTGAGATTTGGCATATGATTCTAATTGTTTATTTTTTAGTTAAGGCGATGTACTACGTCGTGTAATATTTTAAATTGAGCCGCTATCAATAACAACCCTTAAGTAGATGGCGATGAGGTTTAAATTCCCGCTTAACACCATCCGCCTGTTTTGATTTATGCAAGAAAAAAACATGGCCTAAAAGTGCCTTTTATTTTATTTTGTGGATGTTCGGGCATAAATATTTATTTTTTTTTCGATCATTTTGTAAATAACTTAATTTGCCACATTTTAAAATAAAATTATAACCGAAAATGGGTTCGTAAGTAGGAGATTTTGAACTTTTTTCATAGGCCTTATACATTATTTTTTCTGGGCTTATAAAAAGACTTATCTAAAAAATACTTGATTATTTCAAATGCCAAGATGTATGCTACTCGCAGTATTTAAATAAAGCATCTGAAAAATTTCTAGGCGACCAAATTTTCAAACCAAAAACACATGATTTTGCATTACTACGTATGGCATCGCCTCAAGCGGGTTATTTCTAGTGATTCTAGTCTATCTAGTTTGTATCCTTTGCTGCAGGTATGCGAACTTGAACATCTCGGTCTTTATCAAAAGAGTGTTTATTGTATATTAGTATGTTCTTTAGTCACCGACACAGACATAGGAATTAATAGACGAGAAGATAATGGCGAGGGGTAAAATCAACTGTTGAAGAACGAAGGGAGTGAAGCTGACTGTGATTCGTCAATAAATCAATCTGACAGTAAATAGGCATCTCACATTATAATATCACCATTTACTTCTTAAAAGTAAAATCTGCTTTTGAATGAATAGACATTTTTACATGGGAGCGCAAATTACTCGCCACGTTATGAACAAATTTGCGAAGTCCAAACTCGGCAAAAAAATTCGGTTCTCTTTTCAGAGTCGAATATTTCGTTTAAGTATTTAGTTAAGACACTTTTATAAATGTTCATAATTTACTTCCCAGCAACCAACCAGCTTTGTGTTTCGCGTCCAGACGTTTCTCGATGTGATAGTATATGTTTCTAAAACTGATCTATATTATACGATGTGAATATGCTTAAAATAAAGTAAAATAATGCTTATATATGGAATGTAATACGACAATTGGGTTTATTCTCTTTTTCAAATCTATTTTTACAAGTTTTCATAGTACAAGTCAACATTTTGCCGTGTTATTTCGTAAAATGAACCGATGATGCCTCGACCATAGTTCGCACAAGAATGATGACGTCACGTTTTCAAATTTCACTTGAGGCCATACGCGAGCACAGCCGGCTCCAATGGAACCGGTATGGGGAGTGGGGATAATACGCTTTTAATCACTTAGGGCAGTTCTACTAATATTCATATGTCTATGGTCACCGACGTTTTAAGGAATCGTCGTATTGTCCTAAGTTGCCAGATCGCTAATCTCTGGTGCATTGATGTAAAGAGATTTCTTTAGATTTAGGGTTAAAATATACAAAGGTGTTAACACTTCTGAAATTATTTGAAATGAAATTTTGGTCTCCGTTGGACAATGGTGTTTTTTTTTCAACTTAAAACATACAAAAATCAGTAGGTATTGGGCAGTTAGGGTCGGAGTGAGGGATGGGGCTGACGACCAGTAATGAGGAATGATGACCAGTAATGAAAAAAACCTAATAAAGTCACCGGAGACTAAAATTTCATTAACATTTTACTCCAAATAATGACAGAAAACATTGCTTAAAGTGAGTCCAGTACATCTCTGAACACCCTGTATAATCAAAAAGATCAACATAATATTTTTCGCACACCTGAGGGGATTTTTTCTTACTCTTTTAATCTCCGATTGAATTCTAATGAGATAGGCCAAGAACCGAAACTGCTTCGGCCATATAATATAACCATCTGTAGAAACCACAATCACCTGCTACACAACACTTATTACACTGATTACCACCGATTTCCGAGAAAACAACCCAAATGGGAGGAAGGCAGGAAAACGATTGACTAAGCACGGCAAAGTCCTGTTTTAACTCAGACTACTCGAGAGTTTTGCATTTCATCACCTGTAAATTCATTTTTTACGTTCCGGTTCCGGTTAAATATGGTGGCCATTTTAACCTGTTGTGTGCCGATAGGCAAAAAAAATAATTTTTCTGGATAAAATAAGCTATTCTGCATAAAATATTTATGGATGATTATATACATACCACTTAAAAAAATTATATTAGCATTATCTCGTAAGACAGTACAATTTACAAAAATATATAAGTTTTTAGGGAAAAACTAATCAGCAGGTTAATGATTAAGCGAACAATATTGTCTTAAAATATGTCGAATCGTCGTGTTTATAAAGTAGGTAGGTGTTGGTGTATTAATTTAAATGGTTGATAAAAATACAATCGTGCTTTAACCCTTTCACACCCGAATTATTGTTTCCACATATATAAAATATGTAATGCTTTTTTGTAAAAATTTTGGTATTTAATTTGGCTTTACATTGGACGTCAGGGGGTATTTTTTAAATAGTCAGGTAAAATAAACACAATACAAAAGTAATACAAATAACTGTTTCGTGTCAAAAATGCACATTTACAATGTGGTGATAATCTCTTAAGGTTTGAAACAAATAACATTTTAACTAAAATTCATCCAGAACTAATCAAGGATAAAAATCTTTAAAAGTTCGCCATACTAGTCAAAAAATACAAGAATATCCGTCACTACCAGTGTTAATTTGAATGAACATTGATATTCATTTACGATATTCTGGCAAATTACTGTGAACCGTGAATTGCAGGGCCGTATTTGTACTTTTCACAAGTATAGGCCACTTCGTTTGCGCCGCCCCCTACCCCTTCTCGGAAATTGTCACCGATAATATCTATCATAAAAAAAAATAAATAAAACATAATCACTCACTTTTAGGCTGCCATTAGGTGACACACAATTTTCAAAATAAAAGTTCAAATGTAGGAAGTAGGTATTCAAAAATAAAATAAACTTTAAACTTAAAATTTAATTTAATTATTAAAATTTAATAACAAGAATTACAATTTTTTTTATTGACAAAATCATCTATACTATCTTCATAGCTTATAGTATTCATTAAGTCTGCTTCAATGCTCAGAAGAGCCAAAGAGTTAAGTTTTTCTTGCGACAGTGAAGACCTTTGGTAATTTTTCACACGCTTTAAACAGGAAAAACTCCTTTCTCCAGAACAATTTGTGGCCGGAGTGCAAAGTGCGATTCGGAGAGCTATATACAAGTTTGGATAAACATTACATAGAGATTGTTTCCTCAAAAACTTAAAAAGATTCAGTAATGATGTCGATTCAGGTTTCTCTGCCGTCTTATTAGAGGAAATGTGACTACAAAAGTGTACACATTGCTGAACTAAATCGTCTTCTAAATCATTACAGTAATATTGCACAAGAGACTGAGCTTTTTCTGAGACTCTTTGTGTTGAAAATTCACTCATTCTTGTTAAAAATGAAAAATTTTCTTTAAAGATTATATATGCACCATGTCTTCTCTCTAACTCAGCTCTCAGTCTATCCAGAATTACCAAAAAGGTGTTGACTCTGAAAGAGTCTCTGGAGGTTGTTTCAATTTCCTCATTTGATGCTTCGTCTATGAAGTTTTTTCTCTTAGGGTTCCTCTTACTCTTAATGTCACCCCTGATATTGCTTAAGTGCGCTCATTTCAATTGCACTTTTTTCGAAAAAATCAAATTTTTCTCGCTCTGCTATTGTAAATTCGAGGAGAGATCCATAAAGATCATATACCGTCAGTACATCAACAGATGAGTTCTGAATCTGAGCACTCACTTTATTTAATCTGTCCAAAATAGCATTCCAAAATACGATCATAAATGCCGTTTCTAGTTTTTTCAATTTAATGCGAATTCCCTTTGCTTCAATTCGTGGGATGGGTTTCTGTGTAGCGTCATTTTCAATCATTTTTAAAACCGTAAGTACTTCATCCCAGGAATCTCTTACAATTTGACAGGCATCTGCTCTTGCTGACCAACGTGTGAGGTTTACTCTCTTCAGCGTCTTTCGTTTTCCTATTTCATTAGCCATTTTTTTCCAACGATCGGTTGACTTCACAAAGAAAGTATATACCTCTTCCAGCAACACGAAAAAGTGACAGGCGTACAAGACTCAGCGGCCGAGGTTCCCACCAAATTTAATGAATGAGCTGCACAAGGGACGAATATGGCAAGTGGTGCTTGTTCTTGAATTTTGGCTTGTAAACCATTATAAGTTCCTGACATATTCGAGGCATTATCGTTTGACTGACCCCGGCAGTCTTCTAGATTTATGTTCAACTTTTCTAGCTCTAAAGTAATGGCATCAAACATATCTTGAGCCTTGTGTCCTACAGAAGGTAAGAATTTAAGAAATCTCTCACATGACTCTCCATTATTTAAAACATATCTAATCACAAGTGTCAGTTGATCTACGTGTGCTGCATCCGGTGTAGAGTCTACAATTAAAGAAAAGTATTTAGCTTCTTTTATCTCATCACTAATGCATATCAGTACTTTCTCAGCCATTAAGCAAATGAACTCGTCGCAGACAGTTTTTGATAGGTATTGATATTTTTGATAATCGCATACACGGCTTACCAAAGCGATCGAGTGCCGCCCCCTGAACTCTGCCGCCCCTAGGCCGCGGCCTATAAGGCCTATTGACAAATCCAGGACTGGTGAATTGTAGTTATTACTATGGAACATATCTTTATGCGTTAAAATATTTGTAATTCGAATAGAAAATATTGATATCTCACCATAAATGAAGTAATCAATGACGGTAGAAATTCGATGAAACTCACAATCAGAAGATGTCAAAATATTTATCGTTTTTGTGGCCGTAATGAAGATTTCAACCGATTGAAAACATGGCTTTTCTAAATCGCTACCGTTACGGTAAAAAAAATCACAAAGTTCGTGTTAATTTGAATTAACACTGGGGCTGAAAGGGTTAAAACAAACTGTTCATGTATATTTTTATAATTATCAACAAAGTTACTACACATTGCCCTGAGACTACTCTTTTAAGTACTAATTTTTTATTTTTGTTATTACATACAATTATTGAACTCCTTTGTAGAAAGAATGAAAAAATAAAATGAATGAAAGGATGGCTCCGGGCAGCGGTATTATTTTGTCGAATTCACAAGGAGAAAAACGAGTATTGCTGATTTATTAAAATAGTGTTAAAAACGGGATAGCATGCAGTGTATAAGTTTTTAATACATTTATGATGTATATAGGCATAAATTATTTGTATTTTTGAATTTCAGAATGTTTTTTTCGTGCACTTATCCGAAATTATATTGTTTAAATATTATTCAAAGAAAATTATTTACCCACAGCCGAAAAACCTTGAATGCCGAAACATCTGTCACATTAATGACAACAAAAATACTTACTTGCAAAACTTAACAATAACGTCATTAAATTTAATAAAAAAAATGAGTTCTAGGAATTAAACAAAATAAAAAAAATAACATGAAATAAATTAGCTACCCATTTATTGCTCCATTTGGATAGTAGCACTTTTTTAATAACAGAAAAAATATAAAAAAAATTACGATAGTGAAAGTGTTTTTAAATTGACGAATTAATTTTCTATAACGATTTAAAATGTTCCATTTTGGATTTGACGCCAAAACGCTATGTTCGTTTTTATTCGTGAATTCGGCAATGTTGACGTCACACTAAGCTGGGTCCAGACATGTTCTTTTGTCCGTACCGTACCTCCGTTTCGTATCAGCGTCGCGATCAAGAACGCTAGTTTGGACGCCCGTTCGGTACGGTACGGTGGTACGGCATCTCGATACGGATAGAGGTACGCTCCGATCCATCGCGAGTCGGTTTTTCTACCCGTTCAAAGGCGATACGGTACGGGTCTGCGCCAGTCTGGACGTGTTCGCGGCGTCTTACATCTTTCTCTGTTTTTGAACAATTCTAACTCCCACCAACGTCGCCTTTTTCGTTTTTTTTTCGTTATATTATTGTGAATAACAATGAAGGACGCGCAAGCAATCGTAAAATTCTCAAACACTTCCACAGTCGACGACATGGTGGGAGGAAATGAACACGCGATGATCGGAGCGACGTTACGGAGATACGGGCTCTTGATCGCGACGCGGATACGAAACGGAAGTACGGTACGGACAAAAGATGATGCGTCCAGAGTTTTTGGATCGCGACGCTGGTACGAAACGGAGGTACGGTACGGACAAAAGAACATGTCTGGACCCAGCTCTAGGCGACGTTGGTGACAGCCATCTTTCCAGACTGGTTTTCTCTGTCATAATAATGTTATAGCCAATTGGAAACGTTTCGGAATGTGCGATTTTACATCGTTTTTGGAATCGATAATTATTAATGAAAATATTAAAATTACACATTTTTAGTACAACGATCAGAACCAGAAAAATAAACTTTAAATCTTCCACACATTTTAACGGTTTCATAGACTGAATAATAATTTATTTTAGAGGCGACGTAAGCCAGAAGTTAACTGACAGGATTACAGGAAGCCCGTCTCGCTAAAGCTAAGCACAGAGTACTGGGTACTAAGCAGTACGCAGTAGGCAGCAGGCACTTCTTAGCGGTACCCGATTGAACTTTAATGCTGTCTACAAAGCTTGGCTTATAATTATGCGACGCAACCCTAACAACCTTTTAAAAACTCTTTAAAAAACAAACATAAAATGCTGGATTAAATACTAGAAAGATAAATGTGAGCACGGCTATTTGAATACTTCTTGCAACCTTCTCTTATTGGAGGTTTGGTAACATTAACAAGACTCAAGTCAGACCTTGAATTGTTCTGTGTAGTCTTAGGATGGGTTGTTTCGCAGAATTTGAACAATTAATAAAATTTCAATGTTCGTTTTCGGGTTCTGTGAAAGTCCTATTCGAGTTATAATATTTTATCAAAATAGACTAGGTGATAACAGAACTTAAAAATTAACTTTTACATTTGAAAAGTTGTTCAAATTCTCCTGAAGAACCCGTCAATGTGGCAGAAGTTGTGAACTCCATCAAAAAATTTTCCCTGTCTTGACATGATGTTATCTTTATTGTTTTATGCCCAATTTTGTTATGGATGTAATTTTCTAATTATCCTGTATTGTAACAATTCTTCTTGTATTAACTTCGTGTAATATGTAATGTGTTGTAATTGGACTTAGTCCGTTAGTAAATAGGTAAATAAATAAACCAAAGCAATATATAACCTGCGTATCGAAGCCCAGAACAAGTGGGTAGATTTGGGCCCTTCTTTCACAAGAATACGGAAGTATCCGATACTGATGTTGTGTATTCACATCTTAATCAACTTGTCGCGCACAGTCTGTACGTACACGTCATCAAAAATCGTTACCTTCTCTTTCATAGGCCTTGCATGAAAACGAAAAACGCAAAAGATACTAAAATGATGACGTCATGTAAGACTTGTCACTGGGACTAGTATACTTAAATCACGAGACCCGCGACGCCATCACCTTTGGAAACGTCAAAGTTATCTTTCATAACCTCACTCACCACTGCTGTATCTGTCATTTTCTGTTGACTGTTTTGTTTCTAGCACTGGTCTAAAACCTTGTTAAAAAATCTCTGATACAAACGATGATCAGATGTTTGCTAGACTGTCACATTTATGAATTGTTCCGCCACGTTTAAAGTATTGACAACGCGATGCGATGCGAGTCTTAACGACTTTGAACGGCTGGTCGCGTGTTCCTGTGTACGAACCTCCGGATGTATGGCGGTATTCGCCAAGTGTCGAGTATCGGATAATTGTGTGTTCCTGTGCAAAAAAGCCTTACACTCGTAGCTGTTACGAAAGCAGCAACTTTCCCTACTATATCCGTTTGCGGTTTATTTGTATAAAATTGACGTTTGTTATTTACTTCCAATCAGCTCGTTATAGAAATAAAACAAATGTTTCTGATCAATGAACAGAGACAAATAAAATTAAAAAAAACGATTTTTCTCACATAGGAGTATCGATATTCATTCCCTGAAAGGAGAAACTACTGCCACTGCTAAAGGATTTTCCAATGATAATAAATTTACAATGATCCAACCAAAACTCTCCAATGTAAGTTTTGATCGTAATCCAAAGTTTATCAGTTCTTACTTATATTTGAATAATTTAGAGTTTTTGGCTATATCCCTTGTGTGAGAAAATTTACACTTCTTGGATAAATGTCACAGCTGGAGGGAAAATACACGAAGCTCAACTTATTTTTTAGATCGATTATTGCCTTTCTAATGAACAGTATATCAATTTTATGAATACGGTGTTAAGATAAAGGATGAACGATAGTGGCGAAATTTATTGCAGTTGTAAATTACAAACCTTATCAATTTAATACCCACTTTCAGGTGTTTGACATTCGCCACTTCAAAACGTCCTCATACCTCCAATGGATCCGGTTAATGTAGGCTCATTGCGATTATATTGGTTTCTTGCAGTGACGTCAGGATTAGGAGAAATTCCGCCCGATTACAATAATCACTTGGCTCAACAGGAAACATAGGCTTTTTAGTGAAAAACATATCAAGGCTCCGTAATCAGCATTCAAAAAGAAGAAGAAGATGTTTTGATCGGGAAATATGTAAATACAAATATTAGAGAGAGCGCGCCAATGTTAAAAAACGATAATAATTATACGAAAATTGTGAAAATATATAATAAAACGCGACTTGTTTAAAGTTGTATTAAAAGAAACACTCTATTTTTGTATGTGTAACGTGTTAAATAACAGTTCCATGATAACTCAACACAGTGACTATTCAACACACCTTTAAAAAGTGATATAAAGTCATTAAAAACGATGAATTTTTTTTTTCAACCTAACCTAACCCAACCTACTTAAGCCAGTTAATAAAGTTTTTGTTTCATCACTTTCCATCACTTTATATAATTTTTTAAAGATGTGATGAATTATCCGGTCACCATCTGGAATACTGTGATGGTTTTTAACTTTACATAGATATTTTCTGCTTTAAAGAGGTGATTTTTCAAAACGAAAAATGTCTCATTTCACAAAATTAATAATATTGTCCGTTAATTAAAGCTTTATTTCCCGGTTTTAACTTTGTGGAGAGATAAAACCACTCAGAAAAGGAATGTTGGAATAGTTTTCACTAGATTTAATAAGTAGATTTAACTCTTCAAATGCAAATGACGCGCAGGCACGTCAGCGATGTCTAATGGTCATTGTCGTGTTATAAGGCGTGCAGACAAATGTTACGAGAACGGAATATAATAATGTACCTACCTTTACATTACAATTTGTCATAACGAGTTAATATTCAAGTTCTGTGTAATTTATATTCAACTGTGAAAGTCCTATGCAACTTCTGTGATACAACTGGCCCATAATGGAATAGTTACAGAACTTGAATCAAACGTTCACAAATCTTGAAAATCTTGATGAATTGTTCAAGTTCTGTGAACCTGCTGGCCCATGCCCGAGCAAACGGAGATTGTGAGGGTTAGTAAAATATATGTTCTCAAATATCACCTGAAAATGGTAGCCTGATTCCCATCTCGTGTACGACTTAATTGAGAGACAGCCGATGCTGGGTTAGCTCATAGCATCGTAAACTCGAAACCCCATCAATAGGATAAGGTCCTTCCACATCCGCTGTGCCCGCATGATGCACAGGTGGGACCTTAAGGCGATATAAGACTATTAACGGGGGCTTGCTCGACGCTCACATTTTAATTATTTCTGAAGAACGTATTACTAAAATTAAAAATGTTTCTAGAGGGATCCCTACAGATGTAAGTTATTTAAAAGTAAAATAAATAAAAACCGGACTTACCATTAAGATATTTTATGTAGAATGGTTTAAAAATTTTATAAAATATTTTTCAACTATATTTTAGCCGATGAATTAGTAACTTCCCGAGGAATCCCTCTAGAAATATTTGAGATTTTAGTAATACGTTCATCAGAAATAATTAAAATATACCCCACGGAAAGATCGATTTTCTAGGCCTGTCATAACTTTGCTACAACTGCGCCGAACATTGTTTTTACACGAGATCATCACTTACGTTATTAATATTCCTACTTTATTTAAGAGATTTGATAGAACAAATTCAACCGCAGGCCTGTCCAATACTCAGGGCCACACATCGCATATTTTTGTGCACGGCTGCTTCACTTACGTCGTTAAGATTCTGGCTTTATTTTAAGGTATAGTCTCGTCTTAAAAAGTCACGGATGTGTGAATGCGATGCGGTGTAGATCTTTGGACATGTGGTCAACGAATGCCAGTTCCATTAATTTTCTGGCGGGTTTGGAGGGTTTGCGGGTTTCCACCATACGAAATGAGAAGGTGGTGTAAAGCGAATGCTTCTATAAGATCAAATGTATTTTTATACCCAAATTTTCTTTTGCATCCAAACATTCATGGATGGTTTCAAATAATAAAATCACAAGTTATTAACTCAAAAACAGTGGGAAATCACCATAAAAATGGTCAGACACCGAGTCAAAGTAAATAAAGCTCCGATCGCTTTATATTAAAAAAATCTCAAGTGTTCTGGTTCACCTATCAAAAGAACCGCCCCATGAAAGGACACAGTAATTTAACAAGTAAATATTTAATCAATAACGGCGGCGAATCGCCTCTATTTAGGCGATAAATTGATAGCGTGGAATACAGCAAGTGTTACTTAGTTCCTACCTTACCATCACACCCCACTCTCCCCTACTCCCCACATCACATAGTAACACGTTATAATGTACAAGTTCAAGTACATATTATAATCTACATTCATACTCGAGATTACATTCTGACGATGAAAATATAATATAATATATATTGATAAGTTTTAAACAGAATTCATCAGAGTATTTTTAAATGTAGATGCTTTTGAAGAAAATGTAAAAAAATAATAAAGAACTTAACATTTTAATTTTTCCGTCCAATATATTCCTATTTTCATCAAATGTTTTAAACGCTTTCATTTTCCATTTAAAAAAAATCATGTTAAAAAAAAGAAAATACAATAATTAAATAAATCAAGAATAATATAAAAAAACTCGATGAAGTTTTATAAAATGAATGATTCACTTGCATTGTGTGTTTTCAAAAGTTGAAAGATTTGATAACTTGCCGGCAAACAAAAATAATTCCAAAAAAGTTTACAAAAATTGTGTAATTTGTTCTTTTTGAACTCTTACTACGGAACATTGTGTGGCTGCCGCATTCCGAATGCTTACCGATTTATAAAATATTTTCCTCGTTCACTTTATGTTTTTAAGCCCTTTATTTTAAATAAAATTAAAGCAATTTCATTAATTCTGAAATGGTAATGAAATATGAAATAAGGAAATCATTAATTTGTTTGGACAAAGCATTTGGCAAAGTTATCAATACTTACGATACCAAATATATTCGTGTTACTAGAATTTAATAATAATAAAAATAAATAGGGTCATGAAGCAAAGGAAAAAAGAGTACAGTGAAGGGAAATCAAATCTTGTGCTTTTCGGGAAATTCGGGTAAGAAATATAACAAACAAATAACAATTTTTATTTAAATTTACATTATTTTTAATGTATTCAAGACACGACGTCTGGAAAAGCGTTGCGTCGCATATATTTAAAGCATATCCTCAAGAAAGGCTTAATCAACTTTCGTTTCATCTTTTAAAATAAAATACTTTGGTAAAATAACTTTTGCAAATAGGTAATTAATAAATTTTATTCAATGCACGTCGAGGGGACATTACAGCATTTTAAACTGCGTACATAGCTTATAGAATAAATCAAGAAGTGCCCTCTGGGTGTGATTCATGATTTATATATCTGCCCAAACGCGTCTTATTCTACAATTCAAAACCGTGCTTTCGAAATTTTAATGGGATGGAGATCTATCATGTCAGGTGAGTTCAAGGACAGGATGTTTACAGAATTTGAATAATTCACCAAATATAAAAGTTCTGTGAAGGTTCTATTCAAGTTCTGTCATTATTTCAGTTTCGTTTTGTGAGACAACTGGCTAAAAACTATAATTCTTATTCTGTGAAACAGCCCGTCTGAAGATATTTGAATTTGCAACACGTTCGGGTATTGGATGATACGCTCAGTATAAAATTAGTGAGCCTATTAACAGGCTTATCGCTTAGAGTCTTTTGCGATATCACACATGTTGGTGTGATATGTAAAATATATGATTTTCTACATTCTTAAAATACTTTTTTTTATCGATAAGACAACAAGATTAAATATCAGTATTTCGTCGTTAAAATAATTGTCAAAGTATGCATTATTCAAAGCCCGCCAAAACGTTCGAAATCTGAAAGGGTACGAGTGACGTCATACGTATCTCGGTTTTGTCAGTTAACAATAAGGTCAATCCCACTCGGGTCGGTATAAGATCAACAAATCCCAAATTAAATATTTTTTAATTAATTTAATTCTTATTATTATTACTAACAAAATTTTCCAAAAACATGTTTTATTTTGAAATAGTTTGTGTACTACGGTAGGAACCCTTGTGCGAGTCTACTATATAAAATAAAACTGGAATATATTCAAGTTAATTGATCTATGTACGTTTTTTGTGCAATAATATTTTCACTCAAGTTCCTTATTATCTTGTTTTTGGATTGTGCCCATCTGTCTGTTTTTAATTATTACCAAAAAATTACTATTCATACCTTTTTTTGTTGATACACCTAAAAACGATGCAAGTGACAAACTAAAATGGTTAAAATGATGTAAGTAAAATAAAAAGAGTAAAAAAATATCTAAATAAAACAAAAAATAAATATATATTTACTATTTAATGTGTTATAACCGCACTTAAATATCAACAAGCATTTCACTTCATATGACATGTTTTTTACATAGTGTGGTACTTTAAATTATATTTTTGAATGAACTGGGTTTGCCAATTTAAATACCCTAAAACTGGAATCCTTCCTAGTTGGACAGTCAAAAATCTCTCATATAAAAATAAATTAATAAATATATAAATGTATAATGTGCCCGCATTCTTCTGAATTTGCTTAAAAAAAAGTGGGTGTGTCAAGCCTACGCAAGACAGAAGTGAAACTTCTAGTATTCCTCTCTCTCTATTTTCATTTCATCATCTCTATTTTCTCTCTTAGGTTAGTTTGAAAATTAGAGGTTAAATAATTCAACGACGAAGCATGGATTTGCTTTTTCTAATATTTTCTTATAGATGAATGACGTTCGATTAATGTATAGTTCCAAAAATTTTCAATTTATTCACAAGTATACAATATTACATAAATAACAATATTACAATTAAAAATTACAAAGAAATTACAATGACAATTTACCAATCATGTGCCATTTTCATTGTCAATTTCATGAATATCATTTCCTAATGTCGTGATAATTGGGTTATGGTAACTAAAGTGCGAGATATATACATGAGCACTTAAATCCTTAATGAATCGTGCAAAAACTGCATCGATTGTTGTCCCGTGTCGGGAGAGAACGTTCGTGAGCGGCTCCCCCACCTCAACAAGCGCATATGGTGAGAGAGGGACAGTGAACGGTGAGCGGTGGTGGGGGTACCCGCATTTTCGTGTCGATCCTGACTCGGTTTTACTCCGTCCCAGAAAATTCATTACGCGCCTAAAGAAGTTTCACTTCAAAAACCTAAATTAGGTATGCTATAGACCCACTGGTTCCGAGCAGTTAGGACTCTTGTGGGGTTCGGAGCGTTGAATTCATAACCTGAGCATTCAAAATTATTGCTCTACCAGCGGTCTCTATAGCCTCTACGCCTGAACGCCTCTAAATTCTACGCCTTCACGCATCTATGCATCTACGCTTCTACGCCTTAACAGTCTTTTTCAGTACCTATTGTTGAATAGTTCAGTAGTAGCGTTCACCGTCCATTTGGGAGGCGGATTTGAACACCGCCGCCCCGGGAACCATTAATTGGCTAACCAACACCTCTGCCATAGGTTTTCCCAAGTGGTTCGTCACGAACGTTTGGTGATTTAGCAGGGGTGCCCGGGTTCATTGGGTGAGGTGTGTTTAGGATGTGATTGTCCACCAGCTGCGTGGCGTGCCAGATCGGTAGACCCTTTCACCTCTCAAACTGGTCTCTCCTGAACACACTAATCCCTAGATTCCTACCCAACCCTCAAATCGTTATCTTTCCAGAACTTCCTCTCTTTCTTTTCCTTAAAAGTGACCCCCAAAAGATGAGATGAGTGGGGTTAGTGTGTAAAAAATATTACAACGTATTCCACCCACTAAGTTTCATATCACCCTAAACTGCGTTCCGTTTGTAAAGGTGGGACAATAAACCGACTTGAATAGTGCTATCTTAATTTTTAAAATATGTATAGTTCCGTTACCTTATCAGCGAGCTGTACAAAGGAGGCATCAGTTCAGTAACGCTGCCCCTATTCTTAGTTGACCCCTCCCTTATTCGGAGAATTGCTAAAAAAATCTTTATCAATATTTGTTTTTTTCGTGTTTAATAATATTCTATTTAACCATTACTTCTAATCAAAAATAAGAAAAAAATATCCTGCACGAGGAAAAACGAGTAATTCTGATTAATTGAAAATCTCTTAAAATTATTATCTTATTGAAAAAGGTATTGTAAGCTGCTTCCTCATAAAGTGTTGGTAAATTCGTAATAATATCGGAACACGTGTTCATCCACTTGCGTTGGTCTTAGTAATCTATCAGGACAAAATGCAAAAATGTGACGACTTTTACTTCGGACATCGTGACAAAACATTGTAACTTTACTTTTTAGTTTTTTAGCACACCTCAATCTATTCTTACGTTAATGTTCTACAATCCCGTTTTTTACAGGATTACGAATAATTTGAAGATTTTTAATAAATAAACAATATTTTTTATAATGTATTTTTCTCCGTGTTTTCTGGAATTAGCACACAAACACAATTGATTATGTTTCACATTTCGATTCTTGACATGTGATACAATTGAGATCAGACACGATCATCCTATAGCCCACTTCTAAAACCCAAGCTGTTATATTTACGAGTTTAAACCGATCGAAACCGACCTTAATCAGAATTACTGTCGATAAAGTTAATAAAATTCAGTTTCATCACCAAACCACCAACATAACAGTATTTCGTAATGAAAAAACACTTGACACGTGCGATTCATCTTTTACAGCAGACCCGTTAAGTTAATTATTGCCAACGAGGAGTAGTTGGTGGCCTGCTTGACAGATGCATACTGCTGACACGTCTGTTACTACCTCTCCATTCATAAACGTCGTAAAAAGAAATTACGGCGGAGCTCTGAGTGGCAGAATATATTCCAGGTCCTAGAGGGTCCTCCCCAACGTAATCACTGACGGGTGAATATCTCGCGGAAGTAAAATTAATCGGGTTCGGCCATTGGGATATATATCTAGCTAGGCCCCTGCAGGCAGAATTTAAAAATCCTTTGGAATTAAACGCTTCAATATATGTTTTTCTGTATCATGCAACTGCCTTATGGATGATATAAACGCCTTTAATGTGATTATCAATCAACGTTCCTCACCACATCTCTCAAAAAATTTATCGTTGTTGGTTTCAATTTTAACTTCACTATATTGTCGGGAATTTTACCGCCAAATTGGGGGCGAAGCGCGGGTGTTATTTTTTAAATTTTTGCGCCAAAATTAGACTTTCCGCAAAATATTCATATCTTATAATCTATTTGATATTTTTCCATGAAACTTTCAGCGTTTTACTTTAAAAAGATGTCTCTATTTATTTACTTAGCAATGTATGTGTAATTCATTTTTTATGAACAAAAACTTTCTACTTTCTTGGGAATCATAGAAAAAAAACAGTATTTCATAGTCAAAATTTATTCATAAAAAATTACAAGATTATTTAGAAATTTTCAATTCATATAAAAAAAAACTATAACCTAATAGTTTTTCAAGGTGTGATAACGTTTGAAACACTTTCCTTTATGCAGGGGCACATTGCAAGACTTGCACATGTACCGCATTTCACTGCGTAGTTTGTGAGCGGAACATACGCCACAGCGATTTTATTTTTTTGTTATGTTTCAAACTCATTGTATTGACAGGTAGATAGATCGGGTACCGCCGACAATAGAAAACACATGACCCCGCACCCATTTAGAACCCCTTGAATACAAGTTTCCCGCTCCTTACCGCTTTGCGCAACAAAACGAGTAAACTCGTCTCCCGCGTCTTACTGTAAAAAGGCGTATGACGAGTTTTCTCGTTTCCCGCAAAGAATTTGTTAAGACATCGCATTCTGAATTTCCATATATATATATATGACATATTTCTCTTGAACTCTTTTTTAACAAGTTTTTAAGCTCTTAAAAAATATATACATTATATTTGAAGAAAATCTCCGTACATTTGCAGAGCCGAAAAAGTAATTGTATGAAATTCCCTCAATTGAAAAAATCTCAATTTATGTTTCGAAAAATATTTTAAATAAATTTGGTTCTGTTATCACGTTACAGTAATCAAACAATTCACAGTGTTTGTTTTAATGCTACATAAAAAAATTTGCTCTTTTTTGAATACGTTATTTTTTAAATACACGCTTTATTCAATATAATCGTATTTTCGCAACATCTCCCTTTCACACCATCTTCTTCTTCTTTTTGAACGCTTATTACAGAGCCTTAATTGCGTTTTAGCACCTAAAACACAATGTCTAGACGTACAGCATTCATGTACAGAGCTGCTATGAATCAATTTGAATGCTTTTCTTTTTGAAGTGTTTTCAGAAAAAAAATTATGAATTCAAATTTTCTTTCGATTAAGTCTTAAGAAACATTCCACAAGGTTAATCTGTTAACTTTTATCTCTATGCTTTGTAGATCAGCCATTTATGTATTCTCAATAAATAAAAACATTAAAACTGGGATGCTCGTTAAACAAGGGATTTTAATGGAAAATGGTGTCGAAATAACATAAATAAAACGAAATTCTACATGATTTGCGTTGTTTAAAAAAAGACAATTTATTCGTAGAATATTATTCAAAATTCAAAAGCAAAATAGTTTTTAAACTGGAATGGAAAATAGTATTCATAAATGGAACATCATTTTTAATTAAGTTTTCTTTATTCCCAGATAAAAGAAAATTACATTTTCATTTATTTAACTAGAAATAACTAAAATAAAAACTATTTTAAAATTATATTACACATAAATATACAACATAATATTATTTACTTTAAGTGTTTTGCTGATTTAGCATAAGAGTGAACAATTTTTTTTTAAATGTACCTACACTTTTTTCATTTTTAATGTTGCCTGGAAGGCAATTATATATGTTTCCCCTCGTGAGTATGTATGGTGTTTAAATGTATGTTAACGTGTAAAGTGTGTGTGTGTACTTGAAACCTTTAAATGAATTCTGTATTTGTAAGTATGAGTTTATTATTTATTTTTTATATAAGAAGACATGTATTTTATTCATATAGTTTTCTTAATTTTAACAGTAGTAACGCGCTTTGTTTCAATGCTTAGAATGTATGCAGAAGGTAACTCGATAAGAAGTATTAAGTGATTTATTTTTGAGGTAGTATGCCGTGTTGCGCTACCTCCTTCTTCAGCCAACGTTTCGGACAGCATTACAGTGTCTATCATCAGGGCAGATGTGTAACAGATATAACACATTTGCCCCGAAGACACCATAATACTGTCCAAAACGTTGGATAAAGAAGGACGTAGCGCAACCCGGCATGGTAACCCAAAAATTAATCACTATTTTGTCAGGTTATTCGTAACCTGGAAATGATTGGATTTCTAAAAAAAATTCTAATTATACTAGTCGATGTCTCGCGACCCCCATTTTGAAAATTACTGACATAGAGAACCAAGATTTACCGGTTTTCCGCTTGTACGTGTATTATATTAAATTAATATAATTTCATTTGTATTACAACATTGTCTGAACAGGTATCATGTGATATGTAAGTGTGGGTGTTTTCCAGAAATCTCTTGTGAAGTTATTATTCACAATAATATAATGTTTGGTTAAACCGACTTCCAATTACGCTCTAATTCTGAATTGTGAGATTAAAAGAAAATTTTCCTCATGTCATAAATGGTGACTCCTTGTTAGAGATATCTTAATTATTTTGTAATGTATGTATAACTTAATTAATTGAATGTTAGTTTTCAATGTTTACATAAAATATACGTATAATTAACGTGTCGAGTACCTAAATGTACATAATATGCTTCTATTGACTATTTAAAGAAGTTTTAGGTATTTAAATAATATCATACAACCTATTTTAAATAGGTACCTAATTAGTTTATGCGCTTATTGCAAATTATTAAGGCTCTGTAGTAAAAAAATATAAGCAATAATTAGTGGCTTGAAATATCAATACAAATTGAAAATATATCCCGAGTAAAAATAAATGCCGCCAACGGGAATTAAACCCGTGCCTTCTGATGTCCGGTCAGGTGCTCTGAAACCACTGAGCTATGTCGGCTTATTGCCAATCCAAATAAATATTTCAATATGTACTAGTACCTCAATCAACAATATTACTGCTTATTATATTTTTTCCACCTGTAAACAACCAACTTTATTTTTGTAGGAAAGGCATTGTTAGTGCTAAATTTCTCACTAGATGGCGTAGAGACATATTATATCAGTTCTATAATCAACGTGAACGGTCGCGCGCAGCGAAGTAAAGTATTGTCGCAAAAATTGCAAGCGCTGCCGAGCGCCGAGCTACTTGCGCAGCGAGCGCAGCGAGTTAACACATTATGGACACGGCCATTGATAATATAAAAACTGAAATACAAAAAATTACAACAGTGAAAGATTCGAAAGCAAAAACGAACCTAGAACAAAATGTTTATATATTAGAAGAGCTTTGGAAAACTGAAAAAATTAAACACCAAAAAGAAATAATCAAACTACAAAAAAAAATTATCGAAAATTACGAAGAACTTACGAAGAAAATAGAAAAAGTCGCGGAAAAAAACAGTAAAATACCATCTTACGCGCAAGTTCTAGCAGCAAATAAAAAAGAAATTTCAAAAGAAGAGAGGTTCTCTATAATAATATCATCAACTAAAAAAACAACAAAAGCTGCAGAAATATGTGACAAGATACAGAAAAACATCAAACTAGACCAACTTAAAATTGGAATAAATGGATTAAGAAAAAAAAATAAAGAGCAAGTAATCATATCATGCCCAAAAAAAGAATATACCAACATTCTTACGGAGGAAATTAAAAAACTCAATTATAACCTGGAAATAAATGAAATAAAAAAGAAAAAACCCAAATTAATTTTGAAAGGACTCAAATCGAACTTGACGGAAGAGGAAATAGTAAATGGGATACTCACACAAAACGAAGGGATTCAAGACATTGTAACGAAAAACGAAGAAAATAAAATAAATTTGATTACTGAAATAAAATACAAATATTCTAATAAATACCAACGTGGTACTCGGGATCAAGAAAATGAAGAACAAAACAAATTCTCGAACTATATCGTGGAAACCAGCGGTACAACACGAAAAAATTTGCTATCATTAGAAAAGATAAATATCCAGTACCAAAGGGTTAACATAGTGGATTGTGATCCTTTAACTCAGTGCTACCACTGCTGCAAATTCATGCACACAGCCTCCAGATGCCTAAATCGAACGAATCCATCGGTGTGCCCGCATTGCACGGGTGACCATACTTTTGCTAAATGCCCTGAAAGAGAAAAAACACCGGTTTGTGCAAATTGCACATCGCAAAATAAGAAATATGGCGATAAAAATAAAACAGACCACGCAGCTTTCAGCAACTTATGTCCCTACAAAAATAAAATGCTCAAAGTAGCAAGAGACAGAATAGATTTCGAAGAAAAATGACAGAATTTTTATATAACGCACTAGACGAAAAAAATAATATTGACGAAAAAACATATGACAGCTATCAAGAATACCGTACCCACCAAAACGACCTCAATCGCAGCCCTTTAATTCTACACATGAACATAAGAAGTTTAGAACGAAACATGGATGAATTTTTGACAACAGTAAATAATGATCTCAGGAAGCCCGCTTGCATTGTGTTAACGGAAACACATTCAAGTGGCGAAGTGGCGTACTATATACCGGGATATACCTATGTATCTACTACAAACCGAATTAACAAAAACAGTGGAATCGTTATGTTCGTAGAAAATAATTGTGACATATTGTGCGAGGAAGAAATTAATGTGAATGGAACAAACTGCTTACATGTACAAATGAAGTGTTATAACAAAAAAATGATATTATCTCTCTATACAGAACGCACTCGTCTACTGTCTGTTTGTTTATTGAAGAATTAAGACATGTGTTATTAAACTACAGAAACGCGAATACAATAGTTTTAGGTGACATTAATTTAAACATATCGCACGATTATACATCGAACGATAAAGATAATTACTTAAATATGATGGCGGAATTGAATTATGTGTCGTGTATTAACTCTTACACCAGAAACGTCAATGGGCAACGTCCATCATGCATTGATCACATTTTCACAAATATCAAGGATATAAATAATTTAAACTCGGGAATTATAAAAACCTCAATTACCGACCATTACATGACTTTGCTACATTACAATTCAATAATACCTCAGGCGATAAACCAACATTGCGGACAAACTGCTAATAATAAGAACGAAATATCTGTTGTTAATATCGAATCTTTGAAAAATAAATTGTCATCTGAATTATGGTTAGATATTCTCCAAAGTGATAACGTCAACGAGTGCTGTAAAATATTTGAAAATAGATTAACGAACTTTATAAATGATTCAAAAAAAATTATTCCAAAAGGAAATTCGGCAAAATTTCGTAAAATCAAACCGTGGATAACACATGGGCTTGTTGTGTCCATAAGACACAAAGAATGGCTTTATAAAGAAACAAAAAAAAAACCACTAGACATTAAATTAAATGTTCATTTTAGAGAATACAAAAATAAATTAACCACGCTCATAAAAAACACGAAAGAAAATTATTATAAAAATAAACTTGATGATTCTGAAAATGACAGTAAGAAAGTTTGGAATATAATCAATGAAATCATGGAAAATAAACAAAATACCAAAAGTAATACTATTAAGAGTGTAATACAAAACAATAACATAATTAACTGTATTGAAGAACCTAAAAAAGGAGCAAACGCTTTTAACGATTTCTTTGCAAATATCGGAAAGAGTCTAGCAGAAAAAATTACCGTGAAAAAAATAAATAAGATGTATATTGAAAATATTCCGAATATAGAAACTAAACTTGAACTCTTCGAACCAACCAATCCGTCTGAAATTGTACAAATTATATCAAAAATGCGAGGTGGTTCTGCTCCGGGATTTGACGGTCTCGCTGTAAAAACACTAAAAATCATTAAAAATTATATTTCTACACCAATTTCTCATATTATAAACAATAGCTTTAAGACAGGACTTTTCCCGAGCACGTATAAGAAAACCATAATCTCTCCAATATTTAAGTCCGGTAGCCCGGAGGACATTTCTAATTATAGACCCATTTCACTCTTATCTAATATATCGAAAATTTTTGAAAAAATTGTTAAAAAAAGACTAACTGCATTCTTAAAAAAAAACTCGATTATAAATGAAAATCAATTCGGTTTCACAGAGGGAAAAAGTACCCAAGATGCCATTGCAAAAATTTCATCTAGTATTCAGAGTGCCCTGGACAAATCAAATAAATGTATAGGAATTTTTATTGATTTAAAGAAAGCATTTGACAGCATTTCCCATGAAAGACTTATATTAAAATTAAAAGAAAATGGCATTGACCACTTAGCTCTTAAATGGATAGAAAGCTACTTAACAGAGAGACCTCAAATTGTAAAATTAAACCGAACCTTTAGTACACCACTAACAAGTACATTTGGCATTCCTCAAGGCACGGTCCTCGGACCATTACTATTTCTAATGTATGTAAATGACATTTTCCAACAGAAAATCAAAGGTGAATTAATCTCTTATGCTGATGATACTGTCTTATTAATAAAAGGTCAAACATGGGAACTAGTTAACAAACTTGCAAATGAATGTATTAATATCTTAAAATCATGGTTTGATAATAACCTACTCACACTTAATGCCAAAAAAACAACATATGTATTATTTTCACTACAAAAAATACCTAAACACAAAGTAAATATCATAATCCATAATGAAAATTGTGACAATGTCAACTGTAAACTACTTAATCCTATTTGTACTGTAATCAACTCTTCTTCTGAAATAAAATATCTTGGTGTGATCATCGATGAAAATTTGAAATGGAAAAGCCATATTACGGAGTTAGTAAAGAGAATAAGGAAATGTATATATATTTATATATATTTGTTAGGTTAAGAAATATTTTAAATGTGAAAATACTAAAAAATGTATATTATGCTCTTGTCCACTCCCTGCTTATTTACGGAATCATAGGTTGGGGAGGATCTTATAAAAACAACCTACACTCAGTAAAAGTCTCACAAAAAATTATTATAAAGGTAATACTTAAAAAAAACTCTACTTTCCCAACAAAATTGCTTTTTAAATTGTTTCCAGTACCAAATATTGATGATATATTTAAGCAAACTTCAATTATAAAAATGTGTAAAGAAAAAAATAACACAGAATATCAAGAATTTTACAAACTGATGAGAAATGGAAATCAATTTATTACGCCAATCTTTAAAACAACTCAAATGCAAAACCATTATATTTACCAAGCCATAAAAAACTACAATAATCTCCCTTCCGAATTGCGCTGTATTACGAACCAACAAGAACAAATAAATAAAATCAAACTTTTTTTCCAAAAAAACTTATATTAAAAAAAATATGTATATATATATAATATTTATATTTTACACATAACATTGAATCTAAGTAAGAATCGTGGCTCCCTTATCAGGCACAAGAGCTCCTCTTTTCTGATAAGGTATACATGACCAACTATGTACCTAAATATGATATATTGCAAAATATGTATGATTTAATGTAACTATGATCTATATTAAAATAATAAAAAAAAAAAAAAAAAAATTGTTGGTGAAATATTTTTGACTTCAAATATTATTATTTTTTTAATGATAAACTAATTTTATAAGATAAGGTTTGAACTAATGTTTATAAGACAAGGTAGTTTGAAAGGGACATGTAAATACGATTGTTATAGGGGGCGCGCTAATATTAAAAAAACGATAATAATTGAGCAAAAATGGTACTATTCAATAAAACAAGACTCGTTTGAAATAGAGTAAAAATCTCTTGGCAAATTTAGTTGTATTAAAAGACACAACGAGATTTTTAAAATACTTATGACATATTAAATAAGAGAAAAAAACGTGTTTTTAATAATTTTCAGAGCATGCCTTGTGATTCTTTTCTATAGAGGGAATTTCATATAATTACCGTTTCGGCATTAAAAATGTAGAGATATTATCATAAATAAATAACATAATGTTTTTAGGAACTTAAAAATTTATAGTGCCAAAGAAAAATATGTTATAAATCCGTAGAAATTCTGAATGCGGGGCTTAATAAATCTTGCAAAATGCAAACTCTGGTCCACCTTCCATTGGATATGGTCCTCGCACAGCCACTGTGACCATATAATGCACAGGTGGAGCCTTAAAGAGTCGGCGATATGTGAATGCGGTGCGGTGTAGACCACCGAACACGTGATCAAAGAATTCCCGCTGTATTAATTCCCCGGCGGGATTATTAAGGTATACAGGGCGACGCCTGAGGTTCTACACTGGGTCACTAACCTAGATGTTCCCTTCTCACCTCCCACCAAACAAGTTGAGTGTCTTCAACTTACAAAAATTATTTCAGTCACACGTATGAAGTCTTTGAATGCCAATTTTAACTTTTATAAAATAAGATAAGTTTTTGTAAAAGAAGTTGACTGAATACTGTAGATCATAAATGAGATCTCTGAGGCGTATGTGCGGTAAAACCGCGACGGTAAAATTTTGATCGTTTTGACAATGATCAAAGTAAGTAATTGTTAAGGTTTAGAAAGGGACGCTTAGATAGTTTGGGCATGTAGACGGATGAAGAAAGTAGTATGAGGAGAATAATATGTGACGAGAATCTGAATGACAGAAGAAGTGGGGGAAGACCGAGAAAGACATGGCACGATTAAGTAAATCAAATACTTGAGTTGGATCATGTCAATTGTCGATAATATCAGAAGAGTATGTACGAGACGATATACGAATGTGATTAAAGCAAGGAACACGTGCAGATATGTTTTAATTTATTTATTATTAATTACTATTTAAAAAAAAACTAAAGCAGTTTATTCCATGTCCTCCTCACCAGGTATTCCTGTTCCTAGATGTACTTTAGTTTGTTGTATGGGTGCACATGTTACATCTTGTTATAATTTTATTGTTGTATGTTGATTTCCAGAAAAAAACTTTATGCTTGTTGACTCTAAGTTATGTTGTTGTTACTTGGTAATTTTATTAATTTCCTCAACTTCATGTTTAGTTAGTCATATTTTGCTGTCATTTTTAAACTTTTTTATCTTCACGGTGTTTTTAATTCCATTTGAAAGGGCATTATTTAGTTGTGTAGCATGGAAATCATGATTTTATGGCCAAAAGATGTTTGGAGGATTGAGATTATCGCCAATTTAAATGGGTTGTTGGATGAATGATTCTGTGGTTCTCCAATCCGCGGAATCCAAGGTTGCGTGATTACTCTCGGTGTGCAACAATGAGAATTCGGATATCTTAAATTTAGTTTTTACTTTAACAAAACTCACGTTACAATAATTTTTATGATCAAGACAGATTGCGTACGTTAGAAGAGATTTTAGGGTTAAACCGGTGGCTAGACCACAAGAGATAGAATGAATTATTTTATTATTGTTGATACCAGCCTCACAAAAATGTGGGTAAAAGTAATGTTGTCATTATTTTCGGGAGATGTAAACTCCCCATAATTTACCCTACACATAAATTTAATTTTGGGATAGTCAGTTGATTTCAGGTTTTCGTTCTTGTAGTGTAAGTGTGTTGGTCAGTAGAGTACTGATTTTTAATTCAAATTTGATTAATTAGTTAGTTTTTTAAAGTTTGATTAATCTAATTTCATCTTTTCCCCCTTGTTTCATCGCCTCGATAAGGCGTGCCTATCTCAACTCCCAACTACAAGTCTTCTATTTTAAACTTGTTAAATACTTCGATAATATGTTGGGTAGTAATCAAAGACCAGCTATTATATCGATGCTAGTAATGCTTGTGAATTACGAATAGATTGAACCCAATAATTTCGGCGAAGTTATTTAATGGTTGTGAAATATCACTGACTCTAGACTCTTATAAATAATAAATTAAATAAAAATGGTTTGTTTCGATAGTATAATACAGACATTATTGATAATGGTTGAAATAAAGAAGTACCTAACTCATTTGAGAAAGGTATTATATAACGAACCGCCCCCCTTTAGGCCGTCTATCGGCTTTGACGATCGGAACACTAAATTAATTTTAATGGATTCATACTCTACTATTTTCAATAATATCTGAAATGATTTACAAGGGTACGTTCTGTATTATTTAAGGTTTGTTAATCATAGATCAATAGATTATCCTTTTAGTTGGAAATTCCAGAATGATTATAATATAGCCCTTTGGTGGGTAATTAGAAACCACCATTCGTTTTATTTGATCATTTATTCTGATGAAAAATGATCAAATAAATGAAATGATCAAATAATGAAAAACAATATTATACAACATAAATAGGGTTATAACCAATCAGATAAATAAAGAGACGCGACAGGAGTATATATAATGAGGAAGTGAATGGATGATAAAGTCGGAGATGCCGTTAGAAATATACAGGGTGTATCGGCAAGTACCCGACAAACTTTAACCAGCTATTACTCAGCACATTTAGAGTAAAAAATGTCATGGGCGCTTTGCTGTCCGGTAACATTTTTTTTCCATAAAAAAAAAAAAATCCACACTCCGTCACTGTCATTTGCCTTGTTTCTCGCGTTCAACAGCTGTTATTAGCAAGTGCGTCAAAAAGTGTCCTCGCTCTTTCGTACACACTAAATAATAATAGGTACGGCCAACGTAGGTACGTACGTACGTACGTATATTATTCAACGAAACTCGAACGAAATATTGACAGACGGGTTTTCAAACTTTGACAAAGGATAAAACATTGGTGACATTTGGTGAAAATATGAATATTAAATTTTTTATTAAAAAAAAATGTTACCGGACAGCAAAGTGCCAATAACATTTTTTACTTCAAATGTGCTAAGGAATAGCTGGTTAAAGTTTGTCGGGTACGTGCCGATACACCCTGTATAGCAAGAACGAAGTATATGCCGTTACGAAATATATGTCGTTAGAAATATATGCCGTTAGAAATATATAGTAAGAACGTAAATAAAAATAATAATGAGTTGTATTGTGGTCCACTATTACTATCTACCTACCCTTGAGATATTAAAAAAAATATTTAAATAAAACAAATTACTTTTACCAGCAAGATTCGTTCATGATTTGTGTTGTGTAAATTCGTACAGAATAATTTTTTTTCTTCTCTTATTTCACTGAAAATGACAAAGAATTACAAAAAAAACAAACCAATTAATAATGCTCTTTAGTAATTTCAAAAAAATTATTCTAATAAGGTTTCAACAAAGAAGTTGTTATTACAAAAAAAATGTTCAGTGTAATGGTAGCTTTACTTTTGCGAGTATCGCACGTGTTCGGACGATAAAATGGCTACCCTTACATTTCAAAGTTTAAATAGAACAGCTGACCGAGTAGTAAGAAATAAGAAATATAAAGATGTGTTTATACGAACGACTTGAAAACCACTAAAAAATTAGAATTTTAGCATGACTTTTTCATTTGAGCACTAATGAAAAAAGTCTACATTTTTTGGAAAGTTTTTCTCAGCAAAAAGTATTAACGTTATTAATTTTTGGCTTAAAATGCGAGGAAGCGCAACACGCGGTCGATGGTAACACGGCAAAATAACCCAAAGATTAATCACTAGGTATACTTACGACGTATTAACTGTTTAAAAGGTATTTCATAGTTTAGCCTCGTGTTTTCTTTGTTGTGAAATTTATGAAAAGAAAACGAAGCAATTCAACGGAGTGTAGTCAATAATCAGAATAAATTCCACTAGCTTTTACGAAAACATTGATTTGATGTTACACTGTTTTTATTTAAAGAATTCGATATTATTGACGTTCCGAATGTTTTGTTGTTGTTGATATTTTCAGGCTTATGTCTGCTACCTGGGTAATTCAACAATTTTATTAAATGAACGCTTGAATTGTTTAGATTCGTAGAACGGTTGGATGGAGAATGGGTGTGTGGAGGATATGTGCCAAGCCAGTGAATTTAAGAAGAAGTCGAGTATGCCCTAGGAAGAGCAGTAGAGTGAATCAAATAATTGAGTCGGATTAATTCAAAAGTCGGTACAAGCAAATACAACAACAACAAATAGACGTGAGTGAAGCAGCCCAGAAGTATTGGACAGACGTGCGGTTGAATTTTCTTTACCAAATCTCTTGACTAAAGTGGAAATCTTAACGAATTTGATGATGAAGTCGTGTAACAACAATATAAGGCGCGCGGCTTGGCGTAATGGACCAACCTACGGTCGACTTTGCCCTGGCAAGCCTAGAAACTCGATCTTTCCGGGGGGTTTATTTTATTTTTTCTAGACGATGAGCTAGTAACTTCCCAAGGGATCCCTCTGTAAACATTTAAGATTTTAGTAATACGTTCATCAGAAATAATTAAAATGTGAGCGTCGAGCAAACCACCGTTATTAGAGTCTTATGTCACCTTAAAAAGTAAACCATGCCTCACAATTCATGCAGCTAGGTGGTACCAGTATAGCATACTACCATAAGAAGATATGAAATGTCAGAAGTTGGAGGTATGATTGTACAGTATTTGGTAAAGCAAAATAATATCTACATATAAATGTGAATAAATTAAGGGAAGTTTACAAATATGTTACTTCTGTTGACTTTTATCAGATGCCGTCTTTAATTTATTGAAAAAAAATAATAATCAGTAATTCTTGTATTTATTGTTATTAAGTTTAATTTGTAGAACTCCATTTTATTTATTTTTTATTTTTTTATATATACAATAATATTATTATTGGGTTTATAAAAACAGTTTATATTTAAACAAGTTCTGCTGTGTAATTATTATTACGCGTGACAGCTGTTTCGCCCTCTAAAGGCATTATCAAACTGTGGGTAGCCCACTTACAGACGATACATTTATATTATTTCTATGTAGGTATTTTAATTTAAATTACTGATTTCTGTGTAAAAATGTTAGAAATTATTGATGGTTATTACCCAAGTAAAGTTTCCCCAATTAGTGTAATGTTTAAATTTGACTGAATGTCTTAATGTTAGTTATTCCCAAACGATGACTCATAGGGTTATTTTAATAGTATAATTAAGTACTTCAATGTGCACTCGTATTTGCACTAGGTTTGAAGATATCTAGTAGGGGTGAACGAATTATATTGGTTTGTTCATTAATTAGAATAGCTTTCGGATTATTAGAATTTTTGTTAATTTCTAACTGCTCTAAAAGATTCAGTTTACGGCCTTTATTTTGTACGTGTAACGGAGTTGGTTTATTATTATCATTAAGTGAGTGATTTTCATCTAGGAGATGTTTGGCAAATTGAGATTGCATTTTATTATTATTTTTAAAAGATCTTATATGTTCTTTGAACCTAGTGTTAAAGGACCGACCCGTTTGTCCAACATAAACAGCGTTGCATTCGTCACACTGGAGTTTATAAATGCCACTATTTTGTAATTTGAGTACCTTACTTTTTGAGTTTTTAAGAGATGATCCTAAGCTGTTATTTGTGCGGAAGGCAATATCTAAGCCACATTTTTTGAGGACTTTGGCAATTTTATTAGATGTCTGTCCGATGAATTCTAAACACCCGAATTTATTATTCGTCTTATTATTAGTCGCTGGGTAAATTAATTTAAGGTTATTTTTGTGTTTATTATTATTAATTATTTTTTCGATGTCTCTACCCTTGAAGCCATTATTTTTAGCAATAGTTAGGATTGTATTTTTTTCCTTCTCGTATGCTTTCTTGTCGAGTGGGATGTTAGTAAGCCTATGTACCATTGAGTGGTAGGCAGATAATTTATGTGACCATGGATGTAAAGATTTATAATTAATGGTCGTATCTGTAAACGTAGGCTTACGGAAAATTTCGAATGTATGTTTATTATTTTCTCTACCAATTGTTAGGTCTAAAAAATTAATTTTATTATTACACTCTCTTTCAACCGTAAAGCAGATTTTACGGTTGATGGAGTTAGCAAATGTGACAAAAAGATCTAATTGTCTGTTGGTGCCTTTTCAACAGACCAAAATGTCGTCAACATAACGAACATAGTAAATGATGTGTTTGCTAAAGATTGAATTTAAAATTTGTTTTTCAATGTAATCCATGAATATTTCTGCAAGAAGTGGACTGAGGGGCGATCCCATTGGTAATCCGTCGTTTTGTTGATAGAATTTATTGTTAAACTCAAAGTAGTTGGTTTCCACACAAATTTTAAATAGATCGAATAAGTCTTTTTTAGTAACTGGGTTTATATTAGATTCGTCTAAAATATCTTCAATGATTTTAAGGCATTCTTGAATAGGTATATTGCTAAAGAGGCTTACTACGTCTAAAGATATGAACTGGCAATTGTGCGGTAGATTTATGTTTTTTATTTTATTTACAAGTTCGAGAGAATTTTTAACGCTATGTTTTGGGGAGAATTTAGTATGTTGTTTGAAAAGAAAGTTAAGTTTTTGGCGAGTATTGTCGTTGGGGCGTTTATAAAAGAAACAACGGGACGTATGGGGATATTATCCTTGTGAATTTTAGGTTGTCCGTATAATGCAGGAGCCCTTGGATTCATCACCATTGCACTTCTTCTAGCGTATTTATTTGGGAATATTGATTGGCAATTATTTATTAGGTTGCGCACGTTTACTGATATTTTGTCCGTTGGGTCCTTTTTTAAGATTTCAAAGTCTTCTGGTTTTAGGAATGCTTCTACTTTATTTAAGTAATCAATTTTGTTTAATATAACGACGGAATTCCCCTTATCCGCTTTAGTAATTGTGAGGTCGCTATTTTTAATTTTGGCTTTAATATCATTTAAAATTTCCGTTTCTTTTATATTGAATTTATTTTTATTTTTACTTGTTGATTTCAAAGTTTTTCTCAAGATATCCGCTGTTATTTGTTTAGGTAAGCCGTTATTTTTTATTTTAGACAGAGAAATTTCTGTGTCGATTGCCAAACATTCAATTTATTTTTTAGTGATATCTGAATTTATTTTATATTTGAAGCCTTTATCTAGTAAATTTATTTCATCTTCTTCAAAAGTTTCACCTGATAGGTTAATAGTTTTTATATAAAACTCCGTATTTGTATTACTTTGATATTCATTGACTTTTACATTTTTATTTTTAGATTCGACAAGTTTTTTAAGTTTATTTTCCTGAGTTTTGAATTTATCAGATATAATTCCGCCGATGTGTTCACGAGTATCGTAATCCAGGGTATCAAATTCCCATGGATGTTTAAATATATATATATATATATATTGTTTAAATATAAACTGTTTTTATAAACCCAATAATAATATTATTGTATATATAAAAAAATAAAAAATAAATAAAATGGAGTTCTACAAATTAAACTTAATAACAATAAATAAATTGAAGGTTGCTGATATAGCTACCCAAGTGATTTTTTACAGACGATTAAAATTAAAACATCGGAAAATAGTGCAAAACCTTTGGTTTAACCAAGAGTGTTTGAAGTTAAACGTGATCCCCAAGTACGTGCATATTTCTACCAAAAGCAAATCCTCGGCAGCCATAAAAACTGTGCATCGAGCGCAGAGGATATGGCTGAAGGAGGAGACTAAGGAATGTTGTCGGAAAAGGGACACAATACTTCACTACATCAAGGTATTGCATTCGGAATTAACTTTTAAACTGCATCCATGGGAATTTGATACCCTGGATTACGATACTCGTGAACACATCGGCGGAATTATATCTGATAAATTCAAAACTCAGGAAAATAAACTTAAAAAACTTGTCGAATCTAAAAATAAAAATGTAAAAGTCAATGAATATCAAAGTAATACAAATACGGAGTTTTATATAAAAACTATTAACCTATCAGGTGAAACTTTTGAAGAAGATGAAATAAATTTACTAGATAAAGGCTTCAAATATAAAATAAATTCAGATATCACTAAAAAACAAATTGAATGTTTGGCAATCGACACAGAAATTTCTCTGTCTAAAATAAAAAAATAACGGCTTACCTAAACAAATAACAGCGGATATCTTGAGAAAAACTTTGAAATCAACAAGTAAAAATAAAAATAAATTCAATATAAAAGAAACGGAAATTTTAAATGATATTAAAGCCAAAATTAAAAATAGCGACCTCACAATTACTAAAGCGGATAAGGGGAATTCCGTCGTTATATTAAACAAAATTGATTACTTAAATAAAGTAGAAGCATTCCTAAAACCAGAAGACTTTGAAATCTTAAAAAAGGACCCAACGGACAAAATATCAGTAAACGTGCGCAACCTAATAAATAATTGCCAATCAATATTCCCAAATAAATACGCTAGAAGAAGTGCAATGGTGATGAATCCAAGGGCTCCTGCATTATACGGACAACCTAAAATTCACAAGGATAATATCCCCATACGTCCCGTTGTTTCTTTTATAAACGCCCCAACGACAATACTCGCCAAAAACTTAACTTTCTTTTCAAACAACATACTAAATTCTCCCCAAAACATAGCGTTAAAAATTCTCTCGAACTTGTAAATAAAATAAAAAACATAAATCTACCGCACAATTGCCAGTTCATATCTTTAGACGTAGTAAGCCTCTTTAGCAATATACCTATTCAAGAATGCCTTAAAATCATTGAAGATATTTTAGACGAATCTAATATAAACCCAGTTACTAAAAAAGACTTATTCGATCTATTTAAAATTTGTGTGGAAACCAACTACTTTGAGTTTAACAATAAATTCTATCAACAAAACGACGGATTACCAATGGGATCGCCCCTCAGTCCACTTCTTGCAGAAATATTCATGGATTACATTGAAAAACAAATTTTAAATTCAATCTTTAGCAAACACATCATTTACTATGTTCGTTATGTTGACGACATTTTGGTCTGTTGAAAAGGCACCAACAGACAATTAGATCTTTTTGTCACATTTGCTAACTCCATCAACCGTAAAATCTGCTTTACGGTTGAAAGAGAGTGTAATAATAAAATTAATTTTTTAGACCTAACAATTGGTAGAGAAAATAATAAACATACATTCGAAATTTTCCGTAAGCCTACGTTTACAGATACGACCATTAATTATAAATCTTTACATCCATGGTCACATAAATTATCTGCCTACCACTCAATGGTACATAGGCTTACTAACATCCCACTCGACAAGAAAGCATACGAGAAGGAAAAAAATACAATCCTAACTATTGCTAAAAATAATGGCTTCAAGGGTAGAGACATCGAAAAAATAATTAATAATAATAAACACAAAAATAACCTTAAATTAATTTACCCAGCGACTAATAATAAGACGAATAATAAATTCGGGTGTTTAGAATTCATCGGACAGACATCTAATAAAATTGCCAAAGTCCTCAAAAAATGTGGCTTAGATATTGCCTTCCGCACAAATAACAGCTTAGGATCATCTCTTAAAAACTCAAAAAGTAAGGTACTCAAATTACAAAATAGTGGCATTTATAAACTCCAGTGTGACGAATGCAACGCTGTTTATGTTGGACAAACGGGTCGGTCCTTTAACACTAGGTTCAAAGAACATATAAGATCTTTTAAAAATAATAATAAAATGCAATCTCAATTTGCCAAACATCTCCTAGATGAAAATCACTCACTTAATGATAATAATAAACCAACTCCGTTACACGTACAAAATAAAGGCCGTAAACTGAATCTTTTAGAGCAGTTAGAAATTAACAAAAATTCTAATAATCCGAAAGCTATTCTAATTAATGAACAAACCAATATAATTCGTTCACCCCTACTAGATATCTTCAAACCTAGTGCAAATACGAGTGCACATTGAAGTACTTAATTATACTATTAAAATAACCCTATGAGTCATCGTTTGGGAATAACTAACATTAAGACATTCAGTCAAATTTAAACATTACACTAATTGGGGAAACTTTACTTGGGTAATAACCATCAATAATTTCTAACATTTTTACACAGAAATCAGTAATTTAAATTAAAATACCTACATAGAAATAATATAAATGTATCGTCTGTAAGTGGGCTACCCACAGTTTGATAATGCCTTTAGAGGGCGAAACAGCTGTCACGCGTAATAATAATTACACAGCAGAACTTGTTTAAATATAAACTGTTTTTATAAACCCAATAATAATATTATTGTATATATAAAAAAATAAAAAATAAATAAAGTAATTCTTGATTGAAGTACTAGTATCTACATATTGAATTGGATATAAGCCGACGTGGCTCAGTGGTCCTGAACGTCTGACTGGACATCAGAAGGCGCGTGTTCAATTCCCGTCAGCGGTATTTATTTTTAATCGGGAGATATTTTCTAATTTGTATTGATATTACAGGCGACTAATTATTGCTTATAATATTTTTTTGTTTTAACTCCGTACAGGAGGTCCAAAAGAAACAAATATTTCCTTCGGGGCCTACATCATTTTTGGGGATGGTGTGTGTAGGGTCTTTTTGAGGAGATGGCGGAGTGAACATGGGTCAATAACAGAATATTATTTTTATTCTATGTTTGAAATGTGTACTCCTTTTTAGGGTTAAACTTGACAAGTAAAGTATACTAACTAAATTGGCTGTATTTAATTTCCCGTGATTTTTCACGAGTCTGCGCTAATCAATATATAACATCTTTCGACTCTTTGGCTCCAGATAAGCCGATGCAATTAATTATGTATTTAAGATATAATTTCGGTATTTAAAAATGTCTTCACCATTTGAAAAGAAAAATAATTTTAATTTGAGCACAACGAACAGTGCACACTCCCACGAAACAATTCTCTCTTATTTATTTATCTATTTTTTTTAAATGTATTTATTATTAATTTATATATTCAGTGGTATAAGTCTTAAGCCTAGTTTATTCACATGCGTACTTACTCGACGGTTTAACTCGACATCGTGTGTCCGCCAAAAGTCAATGCTTGAGTCATACGTTTAAAACGCACGTAAAACCTGAGATTTACGTTTAGTAACTTGTACTCGTGCATTCAAGGTTTCATCTAAAAACAGCAAGCGATTCCAAAAAATATATCTAACGTAATCTATCTCGTGTATTATGGTTTATTCGTAGATTAGGAACCCATGTCTAGATAAGTTTAAAAATCCATCGATTATGCAAAACATTCACGTAAACGATGTAAAAAGATATATTTGGGTGATTGTGCGTGTGGTTGATCTTTTTTAAAGTGCCTTTTACAAAAGCTAGTTCCCTATCACAAAACATCCAGAAAAAGGAAAGGGAAATTATTTTGTTTTATAATATTGATGAAATGCTTTTTTATTTTTACATTAGGTACATGTCAGGTTAGGTTAGGTTAGGTTAACCCCATACAGGAGGCTATGATGAAAATAATTAACCTCATGGTCTATGTCATCTATGAGGATGCTGATTGGAAGACCTTTTTAGGAAAGGAAGTTCTGGGAAGGAAAACCGTCAAAGGGTGGGTAGGATATCTGGGGGTCATTGAGTCCAGGAGATCTCGAACAGTGAATGCAGAATATTAATCAAATTAAAACTTTTGGAGTCTAGCCCATAAATTACGCATTTATTTTGTAACTGTTAATTATTGTATTAATAAATAAAATCAATATTTATTTCATTAATTACCGAATACATAGTTAAATCTATAATCTCGAAAAAATTGAAAAATCTATTGTTTTTAATCATGTTATCCAAAATAATCAAAAGTTAATGTGCAAATTTCTGTGAAAAACGCAGTGAATATTCAATGTGAAGCCAACCAATCTGATCAGAAAATTGATTAATTTTTCGAAATTCCGACAAATTTTATTAAAAACATTCTTAACTTAAGGCGATGCACTACGTAATTTAAAATCAAGTGTTTTTGGTTTAAAAGTTTGGTCGCCTAGAAATGTTTCAGATGCTTTAATTAAATACTGCGAGTAGAATACGTATTGGCCTTTGAAATAATGGAGTATTTTTTAGATAAGTCTTTTTATAAGCCCAGAAAAAAATAATGCAAAGGCCTATAAAAACTGCTTTAAAGTTCAAAATCTCCTACTTACGAACCCATTTTCGGTTATGGTTTTATTGTTTAATGTGACAAATTAAATTATTCATAAAATGTTCTAAAAACATTGAAATATTTGTGCCTGAAAATCCACAACATAAAATAAAAGGCACTTTTTGGCCTTGTTTTTTTCTTGCATAAATCAAAACAGGCGGATGGTGTTAAGCGGGAATTTAAGCCTTATCGCCATCTACGTAAGGTGTTTTATTGATGCTCGATTCAAAATATTACACGACGTAGTCCATCGCCTTAACTAAATTAATAAAAAAAACATAAATACACATTCTTGTTTCATCTATCAATTGAAAATATATAATTTAACTGTATATTGGGTAGTATATAGTCTATTAAAGTTTTAGCTGTATAAATCACATAAAGCGGTACGGTCAGTTATACGGTATGAAATAGCATCATCTTCATGTAAATTTCTAATGAAATATTCATGCTGCAAGTGAAGCGTAAAGTTCCATCGAAATACAAAAAAGTTCCCCAAAATTGATTGCACCCTTTAAAATCTGCATAGCGCTTACCGTCAATATAAAGTATTTTTTATGTTTATTTTTGTATTCTATGTTTTCTTAATGAATGTACCATACTTTGCTTAAAATCAGCACTTTTCTTCTAATTTCATGTTTTATTTTGTAAATTGGAAGAAAATTAGTTTTAAAATTTAATAGCTAGAATGTATTTCAAATGTGGAGACAAGAATGCAAGGCTGTTATAAGCGTAATGAATAAGATTAAGAAAGGGATGCTTAGATAGTTTGGGCATGTAGAGCGAATGAACGAAGAAAGGAGTGCAAGGAGAATATGTCTCGAATGTAAATGGTAGAATAATTCTGGGACGCCAAAAACAAGGTGTATGAAAATGGCAGAGAAAGAATGAAAGTAGATTGAATGCTGTTGAAATGAGATCCCTGAGACGTATGTGTGGTAAAACCATGTATGATCGTGTGAGAAATGTGGAGATCTGCAAAGAGTGCAAAGGCTGATGTCAGCGTAATAAGTAAGATTAAGAAAGAGACGCTTAGATGGTTTGGGCATGTAGAGCAAATGCACGAAGAAAGGAGTGTAAGGAGGATATATGATGAAATTGCTAATGGTGGCAGAAGTCGGGGGCGCTCGAGAAGACCTGGCACGATCAAGTGAATCAGATACTCGAGTCGTGCCATGTCAAGAGTCAGAATAATAGAAGAGTATGTATGAGACAAGGAGTATGAATGAGGCAAGGAGTGTGTGCCAATACCGAGTTGTTTAGCAGCCCGTCCTCTCTGCCTACCCCTGCGGGGAAATGGCGTGATGGTTAGTTAGATAGTTAAGAGCAAGAAAATCAAAAAGGAGAGACCACTTCTCATTTTTCATTGGATAATATTATTTTGATAATGTTTTCCAAATGCTGGCAAAATGCCAATCATGTAGGATGAATTAGTTGTTGTCGTCGAGATTTGGTTTTCCTGGTAGCCCGTCCATTTTCAGTGATAAAGATTTTCAGTAGGTACCAGGGCAGCAGAAAACCAGTAAGGTAAAGCGGTGAGCTTCTTGTAATTCCGTGTGGTAATATCAAAGGTGGGTTTAGGGGAAAACACCCCGCAACTGATGACATGTTGGCCTGACGCTTGCGGTATTTGCTCTTGAACAGGCGGTCAACCATTTCCTAATACCCTGTAACCTTTCCATATTATCCGCCTTAATGCGTATATGTGCCGTATGGTTCCATGATAACTCAACACAGTGATAATTCAAAACACGATAAAAAGTGATATAAAGTCATTAGAAACGATGTTTTTTTTTCAACCTAACCTAATCTAACCTAATTAACCCAGTTAATAAAGTTTTTGTTTCATCACTTTCCATGACTTTATACAACTTTTTAAAGATGTGATGATTTATTCGGTTACCGTGCCGTATAACCATACTGTGCTTTCGCACGGAGGGCAAAGAAATTCATTTAGCTTTAAAGGAAACGTAAAATGGCCGAAAAGGAAGCTCGTAATTATCACTTTTTAATTATATTGGGTCTGACAATCTTCACGGAAAAGGGGTAAGGACCAAATTATAACGCTTTTTATATGTTTAGTGACAGGAAAGCGTCGTTTTATCAATCCACCACTCAACATATGCAGGTTCAACAAAAAAAAAACTAGTGCGTTTTGGAAGAGTTGGTACTTCCCGTGTGGTGGGGGTAGAAACCTGGGAGATGTCTCTTTGTGTTGGGAGGGTCGTGCCATTTTCAGTCTTTACCATGGTTTGGTCCGGATAACACAGGGCTTCGCCGTTCGCACGTTTTTTGAAATAGGTCGTTCTTTTGTCGATTCAGTTTGCGACTTCTTCTTGTAAGGCTTCCTTTAGAAAATTTTTTTTAAACATTAGCCTCATCCCTTGGAAGAACTAAAGGATCAAATTCGATCGAGATGTGCCAAAATGCTGCCGAAAAATTCAGAAATCTCCTACATCAATGTATCGCTGCTGGGGGCAACATCTTTCAGATGTCATCTTTAAGACTTGATGCATGATGTACCAAATAAAATAAAACAAATCCGAGTTCTGTAAGTTACGCAATTTTTTTTAATAGCTCTTTAAAACCGTTTGTTTTGCCGCACCCTGTATGTCTGGAAACTCTGTGAGATTCAAATCACATAGGAAAAAAGTTCTTAGGTTTTTTTTGGCAACTAAATGACTAAAATAAAATTTGAAGCTTTGAAGAATTGAGTTCCAGAAATTAAACTTGATAACAATAAATACAAAATCTTATTTTATGATTTACAAATTGTTCCACGAGAAAATGTTTCACATTTTTCCTAGAGCAAGTTATTTAAAAAAATATATAATCAAAAGGCGACCAAGCAAGTTTCATATATTTTTTGTGTTAATATTTTGAAGGATTGTATAAATTAAATAAAATGTTATTGGTACATATAACATAAGAAAAATCCTAATTCGATGGTACTGAGATTTATTACTGATATCATCCAATTTCAGGAAAATTATGGTGCGCGCGTGCCTACATGAGTGCCACATGAGTTAACATACTGCATTGTCATCGACAAAGAGCATATCTGTCAAGTTTCAGCTTGATTGCATGACAGGAAATGGCTTAATTTCAACTTACTAGATTCCATTTCATTCTTTAATTTTCAATCAAGAAATCATGAAATAATTTTTACATTGTAAAAAAAGCATTAGCAGAGAAAACACAAAATTTACTTGTGCCGTGGAAAATTGCAATTCGTTTTAGAATTTCATTGAATTTTTGTAATATTTTTTTTTTACTTATTTATTTGGGACCGAACCGGTTTTACTCTGTTGCGGTTTTACCCCTTTGTTGGTATGTTCGGGGGAAAAAGTTCCAAATAAATAAATCGAAACTTTTACCTTTCAAGGATATAAAGTATTTTCATCACAAGGGCAAACAGTGTAAACACGACTTGACCTTTTGAGAACGTCCTTTAAACATTTTTCCTAATCGCAAAAACGTGGTTAGTTTGCTTTACTTTTGGGTTTAGGTCACCTTTCATTATTTACAAGCCACATGAACAATTGAAATACTAGCGAAAATAAATTTTGGAAATGCAGAGGCAGTAAAATTTCAAAAAATGATTGTGATTTTCCAAACTATCGTCACTTTTGATAACCATCAAATAGACGATCAGAGCCATTTTGCATTGAATCAAATAGACGATCATCGCCATTTTGCTTTGAATCAAATAGAAGATCAGCTCCATTTTGCTTTGAATCCAATTGTGATCAGCTGCCAAGCTCAAAACAGTTTGATAAGAACAAAAATATTGCTGATTTTGATTAAAAGCTGAAACGAGCCGATAAGTAGCATTTAGCAGGATCCTTAAAATACTCAAATAAAATGGAATCGTCGATTTCGTGGTTAATGTGATCAATGAATAAGTTTCATAGTTTTATATATGTTTTTTTATTTTGATACGTTCTGTATTTTGTTTTAAATTATTTTTTATTGTACTTTAAAGTATTATCCTGTTTAACTACAATTAAGCAGTTTTTCAATAGAATTGAAATGTTATTAAAATTTTGATTTATTTCTAGCAACTAGGTAGGTACTTTACATAAACGGTCGGTGTTGAGGAAAACGAGTTGTATAAAAAAGTGTGTAAAGAAGATAAAACAAGTTTATTTACTTGTGAGGGTCAAGACGAGCTTTAAAAAATTCAATGACGCCGGTGCTCAACCCTTTTTTGTGAAACATAAGAATTGCTGCTTTAGAATTGAGATATTAGTTGAGACAACCAATTTTTTTTATTGTAAGGTGTTAAAAACGCTACATTTTCAAATGCCGTTGGAATTTTAAGACCAAAAACTGTTCGATCTTTTTTTTTAAATAATTTATTTCAATAGATTATAGATAAAGGCGTGGGTGTTTCGATTACCTCTTGAATCCTATATATAACATACAGGTATCCGAATGATAAATAATTTGTTAAATAGTAGTCTGTAACCTAATAGCGTAGCCACCTACTAAAGTCGTTAAATTCCCGCTAATGACGGTCTGCGATCGTGTCGACAGAGACTTAGGAATAATACTAATTCCCCTAGTACAGAAATACATTAATTCTTTGTTTTGGATTTTGATGGTTTTATCATTTATCGGACCGAGAATTCATTTCAAATACAGAAAAAACATTTTGTAAAACCGTTAGTTGTTGTTAATGACAGGATATATTTCCTAGGATGTCTAGGGTGAACGAAGTATGCATGAAGAATGAGTTAATGATGAATAAGTAAGTCTAAAGTAATGGTGTTTGAAAGAGAGAGTTCGAAAACAGTGTGCAATATAGTTGAGAATGAGGAATATTTGGAGCAAGTGGATGAGTATGTGTATATAGAAAGTATATTTACGAGAGATGGGAAGGCTGACAGAGATATTATAAGGAGGGTAAATGCAGGTAACTCCAGTAATGGAGGACTGAACGCAGTTGGCGCTAACAAAATGATTTTCAAAGAAGCGAAGTTAGCAGTCCACAGTGGAGTGCTGGTACCTACCCTGATGTACAAAAGTGAGGCATGTAACTGGCAGATAAAGGATTAAAGTAGACTGAATGTTGTATAAATGAGATCCCTTAGGCGTATGTGTGGTGAAACCATGTATGATCGTGTGAGAAATGTCGAGATCCGCAAAGAGTGCAAGGCTGATGTAAGCGTAATAAGTAAGATCAAGAAAGGGATGCTTAGGTGGTTTGGGCATATAGAGCGAATGAGCAAAGAAAGGAGGATATATGATGCAATTGTAGCAGAAGTCGGAGACGCCCGAGGAAGACATGGAACGATCAAGTCAATCAGATACTTGAGTTGGGCCATGTCAAGAGTCAGAATAATAGAAAAGTATGTATGACACGATGTATGAATGTGAATGAGGCAAGAAGTGTGTGCCAAGACCGAGTTGTTTGGCGGTCCGTCCTCTCTGCCTACCCCTGCAGAGAAACGGCGTGATGGTTAGTTAGTTAGTTAGTTATTTCCACTCAAAGCTTGGAAATCTTCCAAAAGACATTTGAAATTGGTTTCGGAAAAATTTGTGAACGCAGATCATTTGTATTCCGATTCACTTAAAATTTTTGACAAAATAAATTTAAGTAGCAAACAGCAATTTTTCTTTACACGGAGAAAAATGTAGTCCTGATTTGTTTAAAAATATTGGTAATCCGTTCATGTAAATTTAAAGTAAAGGTAAAGCGTTAATGTACTTCCTCAATACGGACATGGGTATAGTGTGGTAGTCGAAAAGCATGTAATAAACTGTATTCAAATATATATTATGAATAAAGAAAAAAAAATCATAATAATATCGGAACAAGTGTTCATCCACACGCGTTTGTTTTAATAATACATCATGACAAAATGTAAAAATGTTTATTTGAATGGTCGTTTGGACATGGTGACAAAGCATTGGTATTTTACTTAAAATTTATCAGGATGCCTATTAATTCATTTTTTAATGGCCTACAGTCCCATTTTTATGAGAAATGCTAAAAAGACATGTATAGCGCCCTTGATGTGATTTTGCACAAAAATGGCGCTATACAAATCATAAAAATAATTATTTTAATGAGAAATTCTTAATAAATTAGCAATATTTTTTATCCGGGTGTTTTCTCCGTGTATTTTTTAATACTTTCCCGGCGGAGTCATCCCATTACACCACTAATATTTGTTACATTATTCGTGCGAATCGAGCTGTGTATGTGAATTAAATATCTTTATCCAATTAGCCAAATACTTACAAACCTTCACCGTTACCTTTACCTCAAAAGCATCTCCTTCTCCTCTCTACTTCCTTCCAATTGAAAATGGTATTACTATTAAATATGATTTAAGATTTTCACGACCAAAAGTATTTTTTTTATTTGTTTTTGGGGTGTTATGCCGTGTTGCGCTAACTCCTTCTTTAGCCAACGTTTCGGACAGCATTGCAGTGTCCATCATCAGTGTCCATCTATACATCTGCCCTGATGATGGAAACTGCAATGCTGTCCGAAACGTTGGCTAAAGAAGGAGTTAGCGCAACACGGCATAACACCCCAAAAACAAATAACAAAAAAGGTATTACTATTGTCCAACACACACACGACGTTGTTGTAACACACGAGTAAAAAATATTATTTAGGTCGAGATTTCTTATGTCTTTGTTAAAAAAAATTATAGCTATATCCTGCATTTACCAGTAAGTTAGTAGATATGTACAGAATTTACCAGTAAAATAGTAGATTTGTACTGCATTTATCAGTATATTAGTAGATATGTATTGCATTTACCATAAAAATTAGTAGATATGTACGGCATTTACCGTTAAATTTTATTTATTTTGCCACGAAACTTCACAACATCCTTCCCCGTGACATGAAGCGAATATAAAATTTGAATAGTTACAAATAAAGAATAACAATCTGGCTGAAAGAGATTAATGAAAAAACTAACATAAAAAACCACATAGAAAACTAATAAAACAGAAATGAATAACTTTAGTCCGCCTCAGCACAGGTCACCCTCGTGAGGAGGACTAAGAAATATTATTTACCATACATGTATTTACTATCCTATTTTGTATACACAATGTTTTAATAGTGGCTATAATAAAAAAAAATAAAAAAGGTATACACTTCATCTACCATTAAATTAGTAGATATGTACTGCTTTTACCATTAAATTATTAGATATGTACTGCATTTACCAATAAATTACTTGGCGATTAAGAATCACTTTAAATATGCTGTAATATTATATTTACAAGTAAAATCTTTGTAATACGAAAGATGGATTTGATATTAGTCTAAGCTATTATTTAGGCTTTTGTTTTATGCTTTAGTATAATTGTTGTTTGATTTATGTTGTGTAATCTTTGCGACAATTTCCATTTTGAAAACTGCCTCTCGGAAAAAGGTTCAGATACTCTGTTTTACCAATTTAGCAGGTTTCAAGCATATATGCTGTTATAGCCGTTTTCACCCTTATCTCTATTTGCCTTGCAAAAATATCTGGACAGGGATTTCCACAAAGATATTTTGTTTTCAGAAATTCTCGGTAATTACACCATCCAATAGTTGAACAAATACATGACTTTTTTTTGTAACTATTTTTTGGAGCAAGCACCGTTTGGCTTATATATGTACACCAGGAACTTTAGTAGTTATGTTTCAGATATTCCAAGACAGGCCTCTAAATACCCATCACTCTTTGATCGCACTGTAAAAGGAAACGCTATAGGTAAAAATAAAACATTCGACATCCGTCATCACCTTTTGGCTAGGTTAGTTCTAATTTATATTTAGGCAAATTATTTTTTGTGATAATTCCGTACGAGAAAAGAATTATTAAATAGACGAAGAAATTTCGTTCAGAAAATGAGCCCACTTATAATATACTCAAATGTAATATTTATAAAGTTTACAAAAATAGGTAGTTAAATCAGATGAAAGAGACAGCATTGATCGCGGAGAAAGAGATCTCAAAAACATTATTTTACATTTACATATAAGCAAACCATAGACAAAATGGAGAAATAATTAACTAAAAATTCTGCCTCAATACAGGTTCGCCTAGTGAGGCAGGTTATGCACAACCTAAAATATAGTATATTATGCCATTTCTATATAACACTATTACATTAAAATCAACTTTTTTCTTATATTATAAACTGCAGTATTATTGTAACATTATTCTTTCAACAATTTCATTGTTTCTAACTGACATATAATTATACAACTTACTAAAAATATATTATATATTCTGTAATTTTTTGATGAAATACTCGAATGAGGAAAATGAGAAGGGTCTGAAAAATTGTATGTTGTTCCATCTGTTATTTTTAGATTTAATTAATAATGAATATAATGAAATATAATTGCCTACTACCTACTGATAAGTGTTTCATGTTATGCGAGGTGTAATACATATTTTACTTAAGCCCTGTATACGCAGATACGAACTCACTACTTGATTATTTAAATCATAACTGTCCTTATAAATAAACAAAATGATTGATGGCGAAGGAAAACATCCAGATTGACATTAATCCGTGAAAATGAAAAATTGCCTTAATTTATTTTCATTGGTGACACAAGAGCTTATGGACATATTTTACTTTCACTTTATTTTCATTTTTGGTTTGACAGAATATAAAGATGTTACGAAATGCCCGCGCGTCGGTATCAAAATGACAGAGAGGGAGTTTTATTAGAACAATTTTATTTGACAAAAATGATCCACGTAAAAACTAACGTAGGTAAAGATTTTGCGTTTTAAAACCAATTAAACTCTATCAGAGCAGTTTGCTGCAGTCAAAGACATATAAGATTTTTTATTCCAGAAAAAGAATGTTACCTAAATTACATTACTAATTACTACATTACACACTTTGATTACCAAAATAAGTACATAAATATATACGCAGTTGGCGCTAACAAAAAATTGTCCAAAGAAGCGAAGTTAGCAGTCCACAACGGAGTGCTGGTACCTTCCTTGATGTATGGAAGTGAGGCATGGAACTGGCAAAGAAATAATGAAAGTAGATTAAATGCTGATGATGTGATCTCTATGATCCCTGAGGGGTATGTGTGGTAAAACCATGTTTGATCGTGTTAGGAATGTGAAGATCCGCAAAGAGCGCAAGGCTGATGTAAGCGTAATAAGTAAGATTAAGAAAGGGACGCTTTGAGCGAAGATAGGAGTGTAAGGAGGATATATGATGCAAATGCGAATGGTAGCAGAAGTCAAGGACCCCCGAGGAAGACATGGCACGATCAAGTGAATCAGATACTCGAGTCGGGCCATGTCAAGAGTCAGAATAATAGAAGAGTATGTATGAGACGATGTATGAATGTGAATGAGGCAAGAAATGTGTGCCAAGACCGAGTTGTTTGGCGGTCCGTCATCTCTGCCTACCCTTGCGGGGAAACGCAGATACGGGGATGCGTGATGGTTTGTTAGTTAGTTAGTTAGTTAGCCCTCATCGTAGCCAATGGATTGCTTGCCATATCGTGCACGTATGGTGCGTTTTAATAAATTCTGCGTTTTTGTGTATACGAGTTTATTCATTAATTTTATAGTTGGAGACAAATATTAAATTTACATCAAATTTCTTGATAGATGTTCTGGAATTGAAGATATATTGCTGGCTAAAAGCCTTGTTTTGTATTACTTGTGATTATTTATAAAATATGTTTCGTTCGCGTTTCCCAGATTGGTAGTTTTTAGAAGTAGTATATCAGAAGTGATTCCACTACGCTGTAATATAATCATTGGAGACAATATTCACTAACCTCAAACGAAAGATGTGAAATAAAACCACTCGCGTGATTTTCGGTATATTATGCCGAGTTTGCAAAACGTCTCTAGTGATCGCACGCCATAATATGCTATTTTGTACCTCGCAGAATTCTCGCATTTATGATTTTTTTGTGTATTTTTAAGAAATCCTAAAAATATAGGATGAACAGTAAAATATAGGTGAATTTATTGGCTATATAGCAAAATAATCAGTTTATATTTCTCTGTATTCAAATTCAGAGGTATGATTTTTTTAATGAGGGCGAGAATGAGGTTTCCAACTCTAACGTCATCAATCAACTCGTATTCTAGTTATTGACGCATTCAGTCCCATAAAGGAATTGAACCCAGTACCTCTTCGTTGCCAGGGGAGAGCTCTGATCACTGAGCAAATTCGACCATATCAACTTACGTCATTTTAAGTTTATTGTATTTCGCCAGAGAGCTACCAACATTTTCTTTGGTTGCAAGATTCTACCCGAAGTCAATGCAATCCAAAGAGTGTCTTGTATAAATAAATACATTTTTATTTAACATTTAAAAAGGATATATAGGTTTTACTAAATAAGTTACTCTACTATAAAAAAAACATAATATAATCGTTATTTTAAATGATTTGCTAACAGATGTGAGGCTGTAAGATAATTAGGTCTGCTAAATATTAAAAAAAATCCTACTAAAAGGCTGCCAATCTGTTAGCGTCAGTTTTGCTCTACGTAAGATTTATTTTCGAGGAGACTGCATCTCACTCAGAGATCGGAGAAAAAATTAATAAAATTTTAAACTATAAAATCCTTATAAACAAGGTAGGAATCAATTACAATTTCACGGCCAAAAGTATTGATTTTGAAGTATTGAGCAGTATTGCGTTTCCTCTTCCTTCAGACAATATTGGATAGACTTGCTTGGTCTATTTGCATCTGCCCCGATGATGGGCATTGCGTAGCTGTCTGCAGTAAAGGGATAAAGATGCGCAACACGGTTTATTAGCCCAAAAATCAATCACCATACACACGATGTAATTTTAAAATACTTTTATTTCTATGAAAAAAAATCAATGTGGGAATATATCACACTGAAGCCAATATAATAAAATATCAGCAGTCTGTGTATATTCTTATTTAACCACCGGGATTATATATTACTTTATTTGTCACAAAACAACATGACATGACATCAAAAATATTCATCATTTTCAAAATCTCCCTTTCCAGTACGGACTTATAATTTGACAGATTTAGGAAGAGAGAATGCCAAACTTTATCTTCGCATTGAAAACTTTACTACGTACGCTCTCGTATTATTTGAGATAATTCTATAGAATAGAAAACCTCCCTGTGTCAATTTGTCAATTATTAAAAATATTTTTATTAAAAAAGAAAAAAATGAATTAAAAATAAAATTTATATAATACTTTTGTCTAATTAAATGCGTTTCTTTGTTTAGTATATAGTGGTAAATGAAATTACAAGATAAAACTTTCGGCAGGCGATTTTAAACTTTTGCCATATTTACGTCAAAAAAATAATATTTCAATTGCACATGTCTGTTTGTAATATTAAATGCTAAAAATTTATTTGCGTTCAAAAACAGTCATTTATTATAAGATAAATACAAAAATAGCGAATATAATTGAAATTGAATGACAAGCGGGAATATATCTAAATAAATCAATAATCTGACTGATGTTTATAACTAACATGAAACCATATTGTCTATTAACCACGGTGGTTTTATGTAGGTAATTATTAATAATTATCACATTCAATTGAAAATGTAGAATAATTATTTCCGAGACAATGAGCTAACCCAGGCTATCGCGCGGAAAAGGAGAGATTCGACCTGCTATGTACCAAGAAGCAGGCTCTAGGCGAGGTACTGTATTTTACACCCCTAACAACCTATTCAAATGTGCATTAGACAGATTACCATTTAAATTCTTGGAAAGACTAGCAAACAAAGTCACCACATAAACTTCAGACAGGTCATTTGAACAGCTTTTAAATACCCGAACGTTTTTCTCCGTTAATATTGGAAGAAACTTTCATGTAGATTTACTTGTATGTAATAATAATAATACTGTTTTAATGCTTTGCTTACGTAACTGGCACAGCACTCTTTATAATAATAAATATATTCTTATAGTGGAATACAGATTGAGTAAATCCTCAAAATTTAACCAATGAAAACGATATCTCAGATGAAAGACACGAAACAAAAAAAGATTCAGTCATATCTAAGAATTGAACATAGAACCTCTTCCTTGCCAGAACATTCTTCCCACTGAGATAATTCAACCATATCAACTTACATAATTATTAACTGTATCATACTTCGACTGAGAGCTACCAACATAGGAACATGAAGATAATGAAAAAAATGGTTTGAAACATTTAGATTATATTGATTAAATAGCGCCACAAATTGAATTTGGGATTATTGAAGAAAAAATATAATATAATCATTGAAGACGACATTCTCAAACGAAAGATGTGAAACAGACAAGACAGAAAAACATTCAGAAAACCAAAAACATGTTTTCTTTAAACGTTTTTCCTGACGAAGAAACCATTGATTTTGAAACATGTAGATTCTTTTGATTAAATACTTGTGTACGCAAGTTATTTATTCCATTAAAAATAATATATTCGCCATTATGATAGGTAAATTAAAAGAATATATTCGTCATAACAATATTTAAGTTAAAATAATATATTCATTATGGTCCACTCGTAGTGAATTTTTTTACAAATTTCAAGACTTTGTTTAATTTATATTTAAGTTAAAATAATATATTCATTATGGTCCACTCGTAGTGAATTTTTTTACAAATTTCAAGACTTTGTTTAATTTATCTTGGTCTTTTTTTTCGTGCGCAAAAATGCAGACTTCTCGCTTATGTGTGGAACTTGACACTTAGACACTTTTCTTGAAAAACTTTTCAGATGCTAAGGGAAACTCCGGAAAACTGGAAAAAGTTTGGTTTGCGGTTCTAAATACTTACACAGAATTTGCTCGTTCAGTAATATAAATCCAAAAGAAAAACGCTGACAATTATTTTTGACAGGTAAGAATTTGAAATGTTTGCGAAGTTTTTTCTTCTTTAAAACGAAAGCGTTGATTATTAAGTATTAGCGTTTTCATAAATAATTTAAATGAGTGATTATAATCTTATAACATGTTTCAGATTTGTAAATTTCACTACGCATTTTGCTTCTCAAATGCCGTTGTCCACCACGTAGGGAAAAAAACTGCATTCATAATACCGTACCGCGACAAATCCTCAAAACATTCGCAAAAACCTATTTGGTTTTCGGTAATCAACCTTACGTAATGAATCCAGCACATTACCGTTGAAATTTACGAAGGATATATTTTATATGTTAAATTATAATTATGCATGAAAAATAAAGACACCAAAATGGTCTTGTGAAATAAATTGCTTTCTTAACTATGAAAAATTGAATAGGTAGTTGTGGAGTTGAAAAATTGGATTTTAAAAACTGTAAACCTGTTTTTTTTGGAACCGACGTCGCATTTTTTTTTTGCTGTTATTACTTTTTGTAATAACCCACTAAAATCAACGTTCAAATAAATAAATTAAAACGCAAAGGGTTTCTTTATTTTAGACAAATTAATATGATATCATATTTTGACACCAATATTTGTGTTTCGCCATGATTGAATCAGGAAAAACAAGTCGTTCCATGGTAAACTATTAATTATAAGCGTGTAACAATCTTATTTATTAAATATTTTTTATTTATAATGTCACATCACAAAGTGTTGGTTTACTAAATCCTCATTAGTCCTTAAAATAGGTATCACAGTTTAAGAAATGTGTTTGATTAGTTGTATAGAATTTTCAAAAATCAAGGGTGCGTTAAATAATTAGGCTTCGACTTACCTGAGCATGTTGAAGGGCTGCCTTTCCGAGTTGATTAACGGCGAAACCGGTTCTTCTGCTTCAGCTCAGTCGAGTTTCATAACAATCCAAACTTACAAAAACTTTAACGACCGACACGGAAAAGAAACAGCTCAAAAAAAAGTTTTTAAAAATTGTGAAAAATGCGATGAACAACGTATAGCAAAAATAATCTTTAAAAATATATTTTAAAAAGTTTTTTTTTTTAATTAGTTCGTTAGTGTCCGGTGCAATCGCTAGGGGGTGCTTGTTATGGCGTCCTTCACGGGCGGCGGCTGGAGTGGTTTTGGGTTGCGGCCGCCAGCGCCCGCCCTTATAAGGCGGCAACAGGCCGTGACGTCACGGGCAGGGCGGCGGCGGGGGCGGCAGCAAGGGCGGGGGCGGGAGACACTTGTTGGTGGTAGCGGCAGCGATGGCTACTCAGAAGGGATGCAACTTGACTTGTTCAAAGTAGACTGCACTACACGAAGGGAGTTATAGGGGTGACTTATTGCCACAGCTAGACGACTCCACGTATGTGCTGATGTTAAATTGTTGCAATTAAAATTGAGTGAAATATTGAACTGACAGTTGTGATTTACGATTATACAAAAATATCTTCGAACGGTAACATAAATTGTAAAATTGAATCAGGTAAAGTTTTTCATTGCAAAGTGCTTGGATTTAATTTTTAAAAGTAGCCGGAATCGTGTTAATACAATAATGTTATTGTTTTTGCATTTTGCAATAATCATAAATTCATTAAGGAATTGCTACCAATCAGTATTTTTTACTAGCAATATTTAAAATCATACTGTTTCTACAATTGAAAGAGAAAATTGTTGCTTTTTTTTGTTTTTTGTTTTTTTTTTTTTTTTTTTTTTTTTTGTTTTTTTTATGTGACACCTCACAAGAGTGTCCCTGCCTGTGCAGTGCACAGACAGGGGAGCTATGTCACCACCCGGTTGGGCGGCGTTGTGAGGCGGAGTAAGGTAGGGGCTTGTTTGTAGTTGCTTGCGTTCATGCTATGATGGATGACTTAACTAGTACAGGATTGAACCCGGGCTTGAATGACTCGTTTACAAACAGGTCAAAAATCTTTATTCTTCCGAAATTATCATCCAGTATCACACTAATAAAACGAAATAAAGTACAAAAAATTGATAAGGCAGGAAATATCTCTTTTTTGATTGATCACAAAATACAATGCTAACATTTTTGCAGTCTAGTGATTCAGCACTTTGTTCCAATAAAGCTATAAATTTGTTCCTATAAGCTATTACTTTGTTTGTATAAGCCATTACTTTGATAGTATAAGCCATCACTTTGTTCCTATAAACTATTAATTGGTTTGTACAAGCCATTACTTTGTTCCTGTAAGTCATTGCTTTATTCCTATAATACAAATATTTGGCTAATGTATGTAGCACCCCTTTCGTGAAAAATCATCTCAAGGGCGCTGTACAAATATATATTAAATAATAAATATATCTAGCTTACTACTTGGATTCATAAGGTATTATTTTGTTTTTTCCAATAAGCGATTACTTTGTTCCTACAAGCTATTAATTTGTTCCGATAAGCTATTACTTTGTTCATATAAGCTATTACCTATAAATTATCGGTCAACTAGATAAGATTTTACCCACTCTAAAAATAAGATAAAAACCGATACGAAATCACTAATTTCAAAATGAGTAATTTGCAATCTACAAAATTAAAACACCAATCCTCATATAAATTATTTTTTTCGGTTAATTTATCTTTCCTGCCGGAGAAAATTGAGTATTTCTGATTTATTAAAATCCTGTTAAAACATGATGGCAGGCCATTTCTTAATAAACTGAGTTGAGCTGCGTCCACCCTAATAAATATAATGATGAAATGCGAAAATGTAAGAATTTTTGTGACTACGTGTTCCGACATACCCATAAAAATGCGTGTTTTATCGACAGTTTGTTAGGAAACCTGTCAATTCATTCGTTGAAGAGCTGCATTCCCCTTATTGACAGAGATACGAATAATTTGACAAGATAAATTTAATAAATTATAAATATTTGATATCACTAAGTTTTCTCCTTTTTTTTTGTAATCTGAAATTTGGTTGTTTTTGTTTACATAAATGATTTAGCCATTTTTTATGCGAAAGATCTTTAAATAATTAAAAAAGCAGCTAAAGCTTTTACAAAATTTTAAATCCATATTAATATTTATTAAATCTATATTAATAACATTTTAAAAATATGGAACACAAGATGGCCTCCTTGGTTGAGTGGTTATGATCCTTTGCAACGAATATGGAAGTCGCTTGTTCAAATCCCAAAGTAAATTATATTTCTTCAATAATTGCAGTTTAATTTAATTTAAATAAATAATTTAATTAAAACAAAATAAAATAAATTTAATTTTAATAAAACAAATTTAATTTTAACAAAATAAAATAAATTTAATTTTAATAAAGAAAATTTAATTTTAATAAAGAAAATTTAATTTTAATAAAACAGAATAAATTTGATTTAAATAACATAAAATAAATTTTATTTAAAATAAATAAATTTTATTTAAATAAAATATTAGTAACTTTATTTTACTTAAAATAAATAAATTTTATTTAAATAAAATATTAATAACTTTATTTTACTCAAATTAAATAAATTTTATTTAAATAAAATATTAATAAATTTATTTTGATTGAATTAAATAAATATTATTTAAATAAAATATTTATAAATTTATTTTAATTAAATTTTAATTTAATAAAATAACTTAATTATTTAAATGAAAGGAATTTCATTTAAATGAAATTAATTTTATTTAAAAAGCCAAATTTTTTTTTCTTTTAAATTAAATAAATGTAGTGGCACATCGCATGCGAATCAATTTTGTAAACTGTAATCAAGATGCGGGTTAATATTTAGTTATAGTTGGACTTGACTTACCCGTGGTTCTTTGGAACACGTCTTGTTAGGTTATATACGAGTATGTACACTTTCCAGATTCTTTTAGTACACTCGATATTAATACACTCCGAGTATCAGTTAAAGATGGATACCGTGCAGTGCTTGTCTCAATAGAGAGCATAAATAAATAACTCACGCAGAGTGGCAAGGTAATGATAAATTGTCACTGAGGTAAGCACTCCACAGTTTTAGAGTATTGTTCTCGGAACAGGATAGGTAATTGGGTAAGAGACTGAGGTGTGAGAATGCAGGTACAAAGGTAAAAATGCATTAGAAGTATGCATAATTGCGTGAACAATAAATTTATTCTGCATTCACCAATATTTAATAAAAAAGGGTCGACATGTTTCAAAACCAATGGTTTCTTCATCGGGATAAACGTTCAATGAATATTAAGAAATGTCTTGTTTACCTCTTCTTAAATTTGTTTAATGTAATTATACGTTTATCCCGACAAAGTAACCAATGTTTTTGAAACACGTTGATCCTATTTGATTAAATAGTTGTGTACAGTTATTTATTTCACAATTCAATTATGTTCTTTTTTTTAGTGTGAAACCGCATAAGAGTTCCAACTGTTTTCAACCGTCTGGAGCCAGTGAGACTATGGCATCCCTAATAGGGGTAAGGTGGCTGAGAAGAGGAAGTTAGGGAAGTACTTGGCTATGCAGATTTGATCGCCAAACACAGCTAAAGCTATTTCAAGCAACGTTTCAATTCGGAATGTTGGTCTTACACCAGGGCAATACTGAGAGTATCTTCCACTCCAATAATATACTATGATATTATTTTCATTGAGTAAATTGTAAAGTAACACAAATAAACAAATAAAATTTACATGCGCAAGCCGGGATTTAAACCCGCTACCTCCAGATCGCTAGTCGAGATCTGTGTTATTTAACGATTTATCTATTAAAAAATATTAAATATGGTAGTAGTATTATTTTAGTAGTAGTATTAGTATTTTGAATAGTAGATACACTCCCAGATAAAACTCATGAGGTAACCGATACGAAAACCGGGCAGAAATCTTGTTCAGATTGTCGAAATAAGAGGTTAACCAACGAAGGAGGTTACCGTGTATACCCATTGCTTCGACTGTCCCAATAAAAAATACTTCCAAAATACTGTGTGGAATTTTCTCCAAGGTTTTGGAATAGTCTGTGTAGACCACATCAACTTGATATCCGTTATCCATAGCGACGATGACTGTGGCAAAAAAACTCACGCAGATTAGTTTTCGTTGATTTTTCGGTCACGGAACCGTGTTGATTCGAAATGATATGTAATCGGGGGTGACCGGATAAATCATCACAATGATAATTCATCACATCTTTAATAAGTTATATAAAGTGATTAAACAAAAAATTTATTAACTGGGTTAAGTAGGTTAAGTTAGGTTATGTTAGTTAAGGTTTAATATTTTTTTCATCGTTTTTAATGACTTTATATCACTTTTTAAAAGTGTGTTGAATTGTCACTGTGTTGAGTTATCATGGAACAGTAATCGGGATCCAAGGAAAAATGATAAAAGTAATAAAAAAATATAATAAAAGTAATAAAATATATACTACAAGAAAGATATATATATATCACTGACGAAGCTAATTTGTTTAATCAAATACCCAATTATATTAATAATACCTCCAACTTCTGATATTTCCCATACATTCTGATCTAGCGCCTCCTAGCGGCATGAGTTGTGCACCTAAGCTTGCTCTCATATAATTAAAAGGATTTTATGTGAAATATATTATTTATTAGTGAGATGCGAAGACTAGGAGGAAAGATTGAGGAACGCATTGACTATATACTATTCCAGGTCCCAATGGACATTGTTAGAGGAGGCCTATGCCAAGAGGCAAACTGAGCTTCGGGATATATTATAACAAACAAAACATTTCTAATATTAATATACCTAACAGAACTTCAGAATAAAAGGATTATTATTATTATTATTATATTATTTATTTTACGTTAATAATTTGCAAAAGTGAAAAAAAATAATTAGATAACCCTCATACTGACCTTATTGATTTTTTTGCTCATACACAAAAAACACATTAAATGGACTCTTTGATGGTTTAGATAGAAAATAAAATACTAAACTAAAGTACAGTTATAAGAAATGTTGAAACATTGACGATGATTAAAAACTTCATCATGAACACAAAATGGAACTAACCCAGCTAAATTAAACTTATTTTTTTTAATAATTATATTTTCATGGAGTAATCTACGTTTTACGTAATCAATAACATTTTATTTGCTAGGATTTAACGAACTAATATTATATTTTACCAACTATATATAACCTGTCAACGTTTTTTGGCATCTTGAAAAACGACTTTAAATTTTTTTTGCGTATTAAGTGTGCGGCGGAATTCAACAATTTTATCATTTTTTTTAATAAAAAATTATCAAAATTCAAATTAGAAAGCGTAAAACACTGCCACAAAGTACTAATAAATTAAATTTGCCGCGATTGAAAGGTCTCTCCCTCTAGGACGTTTTATTATTATAGTAAGGTATTTGATTTACCCTACTTTGTTGCAGCTAATATCATTTATTTACCGTAGCTTGAGTTTAACCGTCCTACATTTCTGAATAAACAAAGTTTTACAAACAAAACATTTAACACGTGTTTTATCTACCAGTGGATGCAGAATTATACATTTTCATTAATACTCTTTTTTTTAAATTTTCCTGTCTGATTTATTTCCATGACGTGTGTGTAGCTAACTAGGGAAGAGAATTTATATGTGAAATAGCTTTTAACCATCACGCAGTTTCTCCGCAGGGGTAGGCAGACAGGATATACTGTCACGCATATCTTTATCGACACTCTCTCTTTGCTTCATTCACATTCATGTATTGTCTCGTACAAAATCATTTATTGTTCAGACCAAAGATATTAGAAGAACGAGATATGCTGTGTTGCCCGCCGGACCGTAGGCGGAGTACTACCTAATTAGGGTACTTTGAATACTATCAGGACGTGTACGCACAGAAATCTGTTCTATGTATTAGTGCGGATACCTTAGCGTAAGCGAAGGTGTGCAGTAGGGTGTATCGATTTTTAACTTTTTTTTTGTTTTCAAATTCCAAGTTGAAATAAAGTTGCTACTAGGTACCACAACTTACCACAATTTTTTTTGGATTTTTAAAAAAATGTGTAGGTCTCCCGCACAAGGCCTAAAGTTTTAATTTTTTTCAAAAAATATCAATTTTTTTTTTAATTTAAAAAAATAAATTCATAACTTTTGTGTTTATTCCAAGTTAAAAAACAGTAATATTAGGGCATAAAAATAAGTAAGAAACGGTTTTTTTTTATAAAATATGGTATTTTGGTCTCCCGCACAAGCCCTAAAGTTTGTTAATTTTGATGAAATTTTGTAATTTTGTGTACATATATGAACCATGTTTTTTTAAAGTTTAAGCCACCGGAATTAATTGTACTTTTTTTACAGAAGGCATAAAATGAGACAAAATATATATACATAATTCTTATATACATACACTAAAAATATATAGCACATATATACTATATATATATAATATGTTTTATACCTGAAAAAAGATAGTTGGACGGTGTAAATTGTATGAGAAAGGTGTTGAAAGAAACTGATGTTATTTGCTATTACTGTTGTTTATTACAAAAGTATAAAAGGTTATAACATGTCATAAAATGTAGTATAAAAACTAAGTACAAAATGTTGCTGATTACTTTCCATACGACATAAGTGGCAGTTTTCTTGTTCTACTGCAAATTTACTGACTTGTTTAAGTATTCGTCCTTTCATCTTGGCTTCAAAACCTTAAATCAAAATTATGTATAGTATTTACATAGGCCTAGTGAAAATTTTATAAATGTTATTACAGTTCCCAAATAAAATTTCAATTTAATATGGAAGACAATTCTATTGCAGAAGAGTTGGCCAAACGAAACCCCGGCAACATCTCGCACGCCAGGTGGCTTACTCTGGCAAATCGAGTCCTTCGTTTGTATGTAGCCACCGATGATCCGACCCCTCAGCTAAGAAAGCTTGCAGAGTTCATGATGAAGGTCTACATACCATCATGGTTCTCAATTAAGTTCAGACTGTTGAGATGACCTGACTCAAGTATTTTATTCACTTGATCGTGTCTTCTGATCGATTGCCATAACTTCACTGTTACTGAACATAACGAAGTCCATTTCATCTGTTCCGTGTACGCTCAATCCTGTGTAGATGGTAACCGTATTGAATAGTTCCTTTTTAATCCGCCAGAATGAGCTTCACGAGCTGTCATAAATACAAATAATCAATACTAAGCGCGTTCTACTGTTTACATAACCATAATTATGTTCCACTTAACGTCTTTTCTATATTTACATAAAATAGTCCTAGCTTAACTTTGGACGGGTTGTTTCACAGAATTTCAACCATTCATCAAATTTAAAAATGAATATTCAAGTTTTATGGCAAAGTACGATTTAAGTTTCTGTTATATCTCTGCTTACTTGCAGATTTAGTGTGTTGGGAACTCTTGATAAAGTAAAAGGTTCTTTACAATAATTGCGTGTATTTATGTTACAATAAATAAGTCTGAATTTAGCTACACTGTTCATTACCCGAGGGTTGGTAATTCTCTGTTTCTAGAAGCTTGAAGTCTGACAAGGATACCCCACAGGCAATTGCTACACTCTAGCGACATCTGTCGGACTCTGGAGTAAGCTTTATGACTAGTGCCATCTATCGCTTGAATACCCAGCTTATTACCATACATCACAGTTTCATATCATAATAGAGTATTTAAAAAAAATCCTTTAAGCTTCGTATAGGATTTCCAATGGACTTAACCACTGGGTTTTTTTCATTCCTTTGTTACTAAGTGAATACAGGTAAATCACTTTTAGAGCGCACGTTTGAATGCATTTGTGTACTTCGACAGTGGTTCAAATTGATTTGAAATTGAAAAAAAAAATCACCTTCGCAGTCCCCTCTTACCCCGCCTACGAAAAAGGACATAACTACACAAGCGAGAATCTATTTTAAATGATTCTTCTACACGAAATATGGGCTAAGCTATGATCTAACTGACGATGTAGATACATGGTGTCGGGTGGTAAAGTGCACAAACAGGTGATTCTACATGACGGTAAAAGTAAAAATGAAATATAACTTTTTTAGAACGTCCGTTGTTTCTTTCCCATGAAAATTTTTTTTCTATAGAAGCTTGTTATTTTTTCATTTTTAACTTTTGTATATTAATTTTAAAAACTACTATCTTGTAGAATCACCTCCCGAAGTTTGTGAACTGTACCTCCGGACAACCTGTATGTATACTTGTGATGTATGGTAATAAGTTGAGTATTTAAGCAATAGATGCGCTAGTCATAAAGTTTACTCCAGAGTCCGTCAGATGTCGCTAGAGTGTAACAAATGCTTGTGAGGTTATAGTGACAGGGAACAAGCTTCTCGAACCAGAGAATTACCAACCCTCGGGTAATGAACAGTGTAGCTAAATCCAGACCTATTTATTGTAACGTAAATAAACACAATTATAAATAGAACCTTTTACTTTTTACAAAGAGTTCCCAACACCAAAATCTGCATAGTAAGAAACAGATATAACAATATTAAATACTATTTATGTCTTATATTCTTATACCTTTAGCTCTCGCATACCCATATTTTTTTAAAGTTCTTTGGTTTTTTATCTTTAAAACACCGTTTAATTCATATTTCTCAACATGAAAGTAAGGGGTATAGATCGACTTATATTAGACCATACGAGTTGTTCGCAAAACCGAACAAATTACCTTGAGGGGTTAATATACCAATCATATCACTTGTAGTAAATTGAACTGTGCAACTGTGTATGTCTTAATAAATAAATGTGGTTAGAAGTGAATATATAATAAACCGAATACGAAGTCAATCAAAATGCTCGTTTTTATCCCAGTTATATTGATATGATGTTGGTCACGAAAAGACTAATAATATTTTGTTAGTCTCTCAAAATTTATCACGTACAATAATCCATTCAGTGTAATAATCATTCAAAGTAATGTTATCTCCTAGGAGTGTTATAGGCCGACATTCATTTACATTCATTGCAATTGCTTTTTATGGGAGAACATTGAAAAATAATAAATATTAATCATATCATAATATATCTTATCTTATTACTAGTGAAATATATATATGTATATCACACATTGTATATTTATTTATTGAATAAATTGAATTTGTTTAAAAAAAAAAAAAAAATTATCTTTAGAATTCCCATCTAGTAGGTTTATTATCTGCTTTATTTCATCCGGTCTCTTTATGTTTACCAATATCTTTGGAAAATATTGTAATACATTTATATAGCGCGATTAATACTAGTAAGTCTGTGAACAGTTACCCACGCGTCAAAAAATGTATGTTTCTAATTTTATCTTGTTTAATAAATCAAAATAAAAATTTCCTCTCAAGTCGTATATTTTGTAAGTAGGTACTTAACCATTTGAGTGATTTTGGCCATATTATGCCGAGTTTGCAAAACAAAAACATTTTTGACCCACAGAATTTGCGCTTTTTAAAATATTTTTAATAATTCTTAAAAATATACGATCAAATATAAGTAAATTCATTGGCTATATAGCACAATAATCGGTTTATATGTGTCCCTATTAAAATTCAGAAGTACTTCTGTATTTGTACTTCTGTATTTGATAGCATTATTTGATATGCATTATATTTATATCATAGTCATCATAGGTACTATGTAAAGCTTTATCGGACTGTCAAGCAGTGTCGCACATTATTATTATACACGCGATTCGCCCATTTATTACTTTTGTTTCCTTTTCATATCATAATAGTATATATTTTATTCTTTAGATTTTCTAATAGTATAAACCTTTCTAAAATTTTTTATTTTATTTTTTACAAACTCTTATTGCCTTTCAGAAATTTTATAAGCACTTCATTCTTGCTTATACTACTTTATTGTATATTATTACATATAATTTCTTACTTTGACTTAATACTATACTACAGATTGCTACTTATATTTTATTTATATCTTTTTTTTTCATATTTTTAACCTTACTACTATTTACTAATTATACCATTATACTTACATTTATATTGTTGCATTCCTTATGTTGCTGTACTATTCTCTGTAATTTAGTATGTGAATGGCACATGTTGTGCCGTAATATGTGAAAATAAATAAATAAATAACCGATAGATAATAAAATAAATCAATAAGGTGACTTAAAACAAAATATTTTCGTTTAATTTATATAAAATGTCAAGTCACAATGTGTTTACTTCTTTTGAGAAATTAAATAATAATTCTTCACATAATTTTTTCCGGAACTAAATTCAACATTTAATTTTATGAGTTTAATATTTAGATGACACTTATGTTAAAAATTAACTATTTTGATTGAAAATATGATGATTTAAGCAAAACGATAAATATATTGTGTGTTAGTACATATGTTCTAGAAATTATTTCGTCTTTTCAATTACACCGAACATAATGCAAATCAAGTTATATCAATAGACTTAATTTGTCATGAAAATTCCTAATTCGGATCAGGTAAAATGATTTCTTTGACGTTATAAAATTTACAAACAGAAGATAATAATTTTAATTAATCGAGTTTCTTAGAGCGTTATTATGTCTTACAAAAAGTTTGTAGAATTTCGGAATCTCCAAATACGGAAAATTAGTTGGTATCGCCTTACTACAGGAAAAATTCCAAATATAGCTCCAATCTTATCACTGTAATCAGTGTTCGATATCGCAGTGAATCATTATAGGCTTGTTTTATTTTGAAGAAATTAAAAGCCCGTCCGTTTTTGCTAAGTATTCAAACTGGGCGATTGATAAATCGTACCTCAAATCTCTGTCACCAACGTAACTGAGTAACTGCTCGCTCATTGGTATACATTTTGTGCGAATAAACTTCCGTTAAGTCGAGCTCTAAGGGTTAATGCTTTATTTTAATTAGCAATCAATCAGTGTATTTGCAATCGATGGTGAATATATTTACTTTTCACCAGATAGCAGATAAAAAATACAAAATATAGGATAATTGGACATAAGAACACATGCAGTCAAAGCAAAATTGAAATTGATGGTGAAATTATGAAAATGTCACTGATATGAAGTACTTAAGATATATTAGATTCTAAACTGATCTTTAACAAGCATGCTCAGTATACAAAAAAGAAAATTGATTTTCAAAAGTAACTAAAATGTTAAAGGAACTAAATTAGCTAACAGTGATGTGATAATATTTATACATAAAATAATAAATGACTTATTACCAAAATACTTTTCAACCAAAATAATATAAATCAAGGATATTCAAAGACAAAACACAAGAACGTGCGATAAAATTAGTGAATTTGATGTAATGTTGAAATTGGTGAGTGAATGAAATTTTAAAGTCAGCACCAACAAAAAATGTGTATTACTGATTTATTAAAACCTTGTTAAAAATGTGACAGCATGCCATTTCCTGATAAATTAATAGTATTTTCACAATATATCATAACACTCATGTTTTACTGATATTTTATTAGAAAATCTCGATATTCATTTGTTAAAGGCCTGCAGTCCAGTTTTTTAACAGGAATATGAATAATTTAATAGATGTTTAATAAATTAGCAATATTTTATATCACTACGTTTTCTCCGTTTAGATTCACACTGGATTGTAGGAGCCACATAATTAAAAAATGTACTAAATAATAGAAGTGTAATAATGTATTTAACTTATAACAAATTAGTAATTCGTAAACTCGGATGTAAAAAATTACTGAAATAAAAAATATAATAAGTGAATGTTTAATTTTTTTTCTATTTTTCGTTCTGTCAGAATAATGATTAGTTAATAAAAGAAACACTTAATACTTAATCAATTAAGTTATAAGCATAAATGTGTGTATTAAGTACGTTATTTGCGAAGAAAGAATTTTGTAAAACGAATTGGGAAGTCCTTGAAAAAATACAAAGGGTCAAAGTTCTTCAATTTTCAATCACTTTCAAGTCGTCAAAAATGTTCGAAAACAGTTTTTCAAGATTGTTAAAAAAAGTTTCGACGGTCTGTCATGAACACACATAAGCTTATTGAGTTCGAGAACTAAGTTAAAAGTTTAAAGCACTGTCGATATATTTGTGCAATACATTTTTATTTGTTATTTTCTCATAAAGCGCAGTTTTTCAGCGAATTGTATTTAGTTGTGGCAATTTAAAAAAATAATGTTTTGCTTAAAATCACATTCGAAATTTGTTCTCACTTGACGATCGAAATAAGAGGAAAATTGAGGAGCTTTTCACAATGAAAAATGTCTAACCCAAAAGGTTTTATTTTGACAAAAAAATTGAGGAGCGTTTCACAAAGAGAAATATCTAACCCAAACGGTTTTATTTTAAGAGAAAAATTGATGAGCGTTTCACAAAAATAAATGTAATTTTGTGTAAAAATAATTTGCTTTTATTTGTGTTGTCTTTCCTGAAATGAGTTTTATTAAACTCATTAGGAATAATCTTTAATAACTAAATAATCAGCCTGCGTATGTTTCCGCTAGCGAAACTCGAAAAATAGTCTACTGATATCGCTGAAAATTACAAAGTTTGTTCTTATCAGTGCCATGGGTATTTATAGAGTGGTTTAAATGGTAGAAAAAAATCGGGAACGCCCAAGGAATACTAAACGCAATATCTCTTCACCGGAATGAGACACGGAGTTGAAATAGTCGATGTCATGTAGTTTTTAAACAGTAACATTGTGGTATACAGCAGTGAATGGTGAAAGAAGTCAGAGACGCTCGAGAAAGACATAAGTCATAGGGAAGCATTACAGGGTCCACTAGTGAATTATAAATAAAATTGTTATTATTTTGTAATATATTTTTATGTAGTTACATTTAAACATAAAGCAATAATATTTTTTTTGTTAACCAAACTATGTTTTAGAGCTAAAATGTACTGATTTTATTTGTCTTTCATCATAATTCGCAATTTTCTACTTTTTTTCTTAAATAAAGATATCTTTTAGAAAATGATTTGAGTTTTCTACTTATTTATTTGTCTTTTCATTTAATATAATTTGTAATCATTTGTCTTTTCATTTCATACAATTTGTAACCATTTGAATTTTCATTTAAAATAATTTGCAGTTAAAGAATATCACAACACACTTATCCCGATGGATTATTCTCTTAAAACTGTCTAACAAAAAAAGGTTTGTATATAATTTATCTTTGCAAAAATGCTCCTCAAATGCTGTTTACATCTGATTACGAAAAAATCTGTGTAAATTCCAGGCAACACGAAGTCTTCAGCTAGTGAATAAAGAGTTTAAAATGCTCTTTCGAAAATTCATAATTTCTTCACTTCCTGTTTTGAACGAAATTATTAGTAACTTAATAAAATTATTATTAAAGTAAGGAAAACAGGTCAAAAAGAAATCAAATATATTTGTGAAGTATTAATCTTCAACACGTGTATTTTTTAACGAAACCAAACGTTATTTCATCATGAAATCTAAGTGAACACCTTACTAAACATGTTCCTGAATAGTGTGCTGATCGAAGTCTAACTAGGTCAGAACAAACCATCACTTCAAAGGGAAATGTCAAAACATTCATAAAAAAATTCCACTGTATTTTGCTATTGGCAACCCCCTTTTTGCTATTGAGAAGGACATCCTGGAGACGGGTAGGTAGCATATAACATAATAAACATAAATCAATTGAAATCGTTTTATGATTTTATTTTCTTCTTAAGTATAAGTGATATTAGTACAAGTACGTATACTTAGAATGTGTATACGTTGCATCATATAGCAAGCTAATATTTTTATTTAAGTATTTTAAAAGAGTTGTTTTATTTATATACTCGTAGATAGTAAAAAAACAAGACAATAAAAAGCCTAAATTGGAGAACTCACCTGCATTCTAACTATTTCTCATAAATCAAGATAACAGCCGTTAAAAATAATAAGCCTTTTAAGCCAAATATTTTTCACATAAATTTGTGAATAAGAAAATTATCTTTTGTGAAAAAATGAGAGAAAGTACACAATATCCATTGATAAATGTTTACAAATAATTTTTAGAGAATAGAGGAAAATAATCAATTACTCAATTTAATCAAAAAAATGTTGTTAAACAGAAAAATGATGTTTGTAGGAAATAACTCAAGTCTTGTTTTCCTGCAAATTTCAACGGAAAAAAATGACTTGTGCAATTGAAAATAGAAATTTAACATTTCAAAAGTTGAAAAATTGAGTTGCATAAAAAATAGCTGATTTTATCTAAATTATTTTTATTGAGTAAGTATTTTTTCACGCCTTTTTATTTGTATAGGTACCTACCCCAAGTTCAATCATTTTGATTTCCGAATGAAACTACGTAAAGTATATATCACACGTCATACGTACCTACCTATGGATTTTTGAGTAGGTACACTGAAAATATTTTTAGGGGGTTTTGTTTTTTAGTTGAACACTAATCAAAGCCATTAAACTGCTTTAATGTGAATATCGTAGTTAAAATGTCATTATAACTACTATAACTTAGTACAAAGTCAGTGGTAAATTTGTTTCCATTCGAATTAGTATTGAAGGCGCTTCTACTGCTTTAATGTGAATATCGTAGTTAAAATGTCATTATAACTACTATAACTTAGAACAGTCAGTGGTAAATTTGTTTCCATTCGAATTAGTATTGAAGGCGCTTCTAGTTTTCTTCTTTATTTTGTGTATACACGGTAACAGATGAATTCCAACGTGAGCTTTTTATGTAAAAGTCATAAAATCTAACTTTTATTCATTTTTGTGTGTTATATCAACCCTTAAACGACGTAGTGGGTCCATGGGACCCACATCGAAACTCTTACTCTCTGCCATCCTATTCACCACTAAGGGGGTATTTCACTATCTCTGATTATGTTCTGACCAAGCACTACTCCGCGGATTAGTCATTTTTTCGTTTTCACTATATCTGAATAACGCTAACGCTCGGGTTAAAGTTCGATATGACTAATCAGTGCTCGAACTTCACGTTAGGTGCTATTCCTCGAATCAAAGATGGCGTCAAAACATTCCGAGTTTGACAGCTGAGAAGTGAGTCGAATTTTGTTGAATGAATTTGAATGCTTGTATGATCCATCCTGAATTATTTGATTGTGTTCAAAATAAGAAACAATGTATTAATTCGACACGAATCTATCTAAAATGACCTGATAATCAACATAACATAACCAAAAAAATGCACACTTCGCGGTGTGCGGACTGTGACGCATGACAGCCGTGGCAGTAGATGGAGTAACTGCAAACATTTTGCGATGTTGCCAGACTATTTCGAGTGTTATCTATCTGGAAGCTCGAAACAATGGTGAAACGGTCGCCGTTGAATAACGAAGTTATTCTGATCTTTAAATCCAGCCAACGGATAGCTAGTCAGATATTTAGCCCGACATAGTGAAATACCCCCTAAGCCCCGCGCATCTCAGTACCTTCCCAAATTCTGATTGAAATCACGCAGAAGGTTATGCTACGTATACATCCGTGAGCCGAACTGCCGAAATGAACCTCAACTTATGGGAAAGAATCGAAGCATCTGCAAAGGGGGCGAAACAACGCTTGCAGTTGCTTTGTTCCTTTTCCGTATTTCATGGTTCGCAAATGTATACCTACTATTAGATATCTTGCTCACATACGTACAAAATGTATTTACGAAAGTCATGTGGGTCCCCGAGACCCACCACGTCACTTATAATATATATTTTTTTCAGAATAATTGTGAAGATTTCGAGTCAAAACCCCGAACCAAGTACTTTAAATACCACATAAGCGTTGGCCATTATTGGAGAAACTGTAAAACTATGCAGAATTCGATGATTCAATCCCACTTTGTGCAAGATGTATTGCATTTAGTGCAAAAAAAATGGAAATTTTACCACTTATCAGTATATTTGTGTAAAAAGTGGTTGATGTTCAGCGCCCTTGAGGTGATTTCTCACGAAAACGGCTCTATATAAATTAGCAAAATATTATGTTTTGTTTACACATATTTTAAAAGTTTGTCATTTATTGTAAGACAACATCGTTTTTAGTAACGAAGATGTCGTATTTTGGTATATCTTATTTGTTTCTTGTAGATATTTTTGGGAGAGAATTTTTGCCGTATTAAGTTTAACATTGATAAAACTATTGTTTTATTTAAATGCATAATATTTCTAATGCATTCTAAAGATTTGTGATCAATAATAAAAAACGCATATAATATTAACTATATCTATTATTTTAGTGGTTTTGAAAAATATGGGGCCCGGGGACCCACGACGCCACTTACGTAAGTTTTGTTCACCACTCTACAACAGTTAAGAACCATTGAATTCTGTAAGTGGTTGCGTTGCTACAAAACGCGTTGACCTATTTCCATATTATTTCATCGAGAATCATTATTTGGCATGCTATTGATATTCTTGTCAATAGTGGGGTATCTCTGGTGGCAAAGCAAACTTTTACTGGACTTAAAGTGATGAAATTATTATAAATTCACTATTATTATTCATTATGTCGCTATAATTCTTTCTCCTAGGTTTGACAACGGGCTTTATGTCAAAAGCGAGCCACGACACTTCTAATTGGTAATTATTGCCGTTTACAATTGAGTTAGTTTACCTAAGTCGAGGTAAGGCCATACTTGTAAGTAAAACATGTATGTAATTTCTTAAAAAAGTCTCAGAAATGGATATATTGAAACAAGCACCGAGTACAAAGATAGAATAATACATATAATAAATTTTTAAAACATATTTCGATTCCAAAAATGTTTATAATGCTAGGTACATTGCAATGCTAGAGTCTTATCAGGTGAAGTATTCCCTCATGTTGGAGACAGTGCAGAAGAAATTTCTGAGATTCCTCTACCTGAGGGAGTATGGCTACTACCCGTGGCTCTATCCTACTGACTTTCTCTTAGGCATGCTCGGTATGAACCATCTACGGGTCAGAAGAGATGTGCATATTGTATCACACTTCTTCAAACTGATTCGTGAATGGGTTGAAAATTCGACTATCATGGAGAGTATTAGTCTCTATGTTCCTGATGGTTATCTCCGTCACCGACAGCATAGACTGTTTTATCTCCCGGCCTGCAAAACTAACTTGCCAATGGTAATGCCGGTGGGGAGAGCAGTCTTGCTGTAGAACAGAATCAATTCGGATATCGACATATTTAGCTGAAGGTGAAGCTGAAGCTCTATTGATGCTGGTATGGTTAATACACCGCTTAGTTATTATGTAATTCCATTTTACAAATGTACTTAAACAGGAATTAAAATGTAATTTTGTAATGTTTTTAAAGAAATAAACTAATTGAATTGAAAAATTGAATTACTTCTCTACAATTGTGAAATGTTGTTGTTTTATGTGAAACCACAAAAGAGTCCCTAATTCTCCCAACCATCTGGAGCTAGTGAGACTTTGACTATCCTCAATTAGAGTATATTGTGAGGCTTAAAGTAGAAGAGAGGGAAAGGAGAAGAAAATGAGAAAGATGGTAAAGCACCTGGCTATTCGGATTTATCCATCATACACGGCTAATGCCATTTCAACCAGGGTTTTAATTAATTCTAAATGATGGTCTTTTACCTGAGAGTATCTAATACTGAGAGTATCTTCCACTGATACATATTGTTTAATTAATTGTGAAATGAAACGAATTATTTAAATAAAATTAGTTGGTGCATTTTATATGACGGATAACTGGAATTTATGATGTCGTATTGCGCTGACAATAATACACAATTACAACAACAGAGACACTGGCATTCTGTTTCACAGTTCCCAGGAAAAAGGTAGATTTGTTGTAAAACTTTGCAGATATTTATAACATTTCCAATAATGCCAACTTTGTAAAAATCTTTTTTAGTCTTGGACTGCGCCACAGAAATCACAAATCTCCAGGAGTGTAGCTTTTTACTTCATCCTCCGATAGCGCAAAAAACAATAATAAGTTTTCTATTTTTCCAACTTATTCGTGACAATATTTTCAGTATGTACACAAAAATTATCAAAATTTTATACATCAATGAAAAAAGAAAAAATCTAATAAGAACTTTTTTTTAATAAAATACTAGTATTTATTGAATTATTTTGCGGTTTAAAAATAAGCCGACGTAGCGTAGTGGCTAGTTTACCTGAACGGCAGTCAGAAATGCGGGTTCGATTCCCGTCGGCGGCATTAATTTTTTTAATTAATAAAGGTGTTTCAGGCTAAAAATTATTGTTTATAATAATGTGTTATCCTTTGTGCTTTGCATAACAACCTTGTCGTGTAAACATAAGTTTATCTTTAAAAACTTACCAAAAACTTCATTTCCTTTCTTTCCCTAAAAAGACCCGCGTTCCAAAATATGACATAGGCCCTAAGGGAATTTTTTCCTTCACGTGTGGGTTAGCGTAAAAAAAAAACATTCGAGTAAATAAAAAATATTGAGAAAATAGCTCAAAAGCAACTGAGTATAGTAGAAATTCAACACACTTTAGAAAAGTTATGAAATAAATGGACTATTTTTCACACTTTTCATGACTGTATATCAATTTTCAAAAGTGTGTTGAATTGTCACTGTTTTGAAGCATTATCTCAATAAACAATTTTGAATAATATGCCACTTATTCATAGTTATATGTGCATTACTAGACGTACGAGATACTGGCCGACCTTGCCTGAGTTTCAACATTTAAATTGCTTATCTCATTAACGTATGTCTATAAGTATGAAATAGACATTCGTATATAAAGATGTTTGCTTTTTAACTCATATTTTTTACCATTTACATTATTACTCACTACTTTTAGCACAATACGACAATAAACAGCATAAATTTTACATCGACAAACAATTTATTTTTATATTCTACCCATCATTAACAATTCACTTAATATCTAGTAATTCTATTAAAGAAAAAATTGCTACATTAATATGTAAGTTCGATTAGAGAAGAATTTTGCCATTAGTGAATCTAGATTTGATTATTTTCTGTGGACACAGCAAGCATGAAGAGGGTTCACAAGTTGTGTTCGAGACCTTCCTGATTCAATAATATTAGTTGCCTAACTGATGACGGAAATCCTTTTTCGAGTTGAAATGTCACTTCACCTCGCATTCTTTCAAACTAGTTATTAATAAAACTAAACCCAATACCAATCACTGCATCGTTGACATAATTTTACCTCAAGGGTCCTGTAAATATTGTATCAGACCGGAGTCCTTTACATTGACTGTAAATAGAGGGTGCTGGGTTTTCTAGTCGGTGAGCTGCTTTATGTTCAGGGCCTGATCCGGTTGCTGTGATGTCGTATATGCAAGGAGAGAGCAGTCGGTAGTCCAAGGAAGCGCAAGGTCAGAAGTTAAAGGCGGGTGTAGTAGTTCCAGCGGGAGAAACAGTCCAGAGTGAAGCGGTCAGAGTAGATGTCGGAAGAGAGATACTTGAGATCGCTTTTCTCGCAGAGGATAAAGATCTTTCTAAAGACGATAGCAGGACCGTGCACAGATCGGTATGCACAGAATATACAGGACCCCCCATGTTAACGAGGTGCATTTTTGTGCAGCTTCGTGTGTTTTCACGTGACTTTAATAGTCAATATTAACATTATTTATTCAGTAGTAGGCACTCTTTACGCCGCTTCATCTCATGAAAACTGCTTTTCCCTATTTTTTAATGCTCTGTCTTATTACTAAATATACATTAGACGATCTATTGTCCTTATTGCATCCACCAGTTCATCGATCAATTATTCAAAACCATATGTTCAATGCATTTGGCTAATGGATGTGACCAATGCTGCCTAAAATATGCAAATTATGTAATTATTTTATATATAGGATCATATTTACTTGGCAGGTCACTTGAGATTAACACTGTTTATTGTTCCACACCCAGAGAATATAATTGGAACACATGTATATAAAGATGCTATTTAATCCTGGTATTTATTCAAATATATTTATTTTTATTTGGTTTTACAACCAACTGAGCTTTTAAATGAATTATAACAACAGAATATGCCCAGTGAGCTCTCGAAACGAAAATTAAACAAAAAAGTGTTTAAAGCATGCAACATAATAAACTGAAAACTAAATATGAACGTGTAACAGTAACATAAAATAATACATAATTTATACTAAAAAAGATTTTATAAATTATTATTTTTAATGAAAGCTTTTTTATGCATAGCACAAAAAAATAAAAACCTAATAAGCAATTATATTGAATGAAAAGATACTAGTGAGTATTTAATTATTTGGCGGGTTTAGAATAAGCCGATGTAGCGTAATGGTAGAGCAGCTGACCGGAAATCGGAAGGTTACAGGTTTAATTCTGGTCGGCGGCATTTATTTTTTCTCAAAGATTAAATAGAAATTGTATGGTTGTTTTAGGCTAATAATTATTGATTATAATAATTAACATTTGGTTTAATTAACGTGTTTAGGATAAACAAGTGTATTGGCATAAGCATTATTCAATAAACATCCAACAATTTTCTTCCTCATTTTCCATAGCAGCAGTTCTTGTATTGTTTTCTTATGAAATATGATTATTGACTTTTTTCTATTTCACGTTTCTTTAGTCTGGTGGAAATACTTGCCTTTTCCTGTATTTGAAGAACATCACACGCAGTGGAAGTTGCAGATGGGTTATTGTTTTTCCTCACTATTTAAAAAAATGCACAATAATCCCGACCGTCTGGAGCCAGTGAGACTACGGAATCCCCAATTGGGATATGTTGTGAGACTAAAGGTAGTTGGGAGAGGAAGAAGGAGAGAAAGATCACCAAACACGATCAAAGATATTTAAAGCTACGTTTAAGTCTGAATGGTGGTCTTACACCAGGGCGTTACTGAGAGTATCTTCCACTTTGCAACGTGCCGCAAATATACTATATATTATTTTTAATTTATAATTTTTAAAACAACACAAATTAATCAAATAAAATTTACTTGCTCGTGCCGGGATTTGAACCCGCGAGCTGATTGTCGACAGCCTTACCCATCGAAACACTTTCCCTGGTAGACGTGAGTGTATGGTACAACCGTAAATTCTGTCTAAGAACAATGAATACGTTATTACTCAAATACTAGAAGATCAAAGAAGTTACAATACTAAAAGAAGTTACAATACTAAAAGAAGTTACAATACTAAAAGAAATTACAATACTAAAAGAAGATACAATACTAAAAGAAGTTACAATACTAAAAGAAGTTACAATACTAAAAGAAGTTACAATACTAAAAGAAGTTACAATACTAAAAGAAGTTACAATACTAAAACGTTTAAACTCGCTTCTTATTGGATATGATTTGAGATTTTTACGGCCAAAAGTATTATAGTGTTTTATTTTTGGGGCACAACAACAGGTAGCGCATACGGCATAATATCCCAAAAATAAATCAAAATACATCGCTTCTTATTGTTTATAATATACTCTACGGGGGTTAGGTGTGGGGTGTATTTCAGCTGAATGCAGTTATATGTTTGGTCATAGCGCCCTTGAGGTGATTTTGCACAAAAACAGCATTATATAAATCATCCAAATATTATTATTTATTATTAAAGCTTTGCAATATTTCCCCCAAACGGCGCGTATTTTCGAAACATTGATCAATGATAGCGACCAAGTGGGCCCCGCTAAATAAATATAAAATTTAATTTTTTGAAGCATCCCAATATATTTACATTAATGGAAAACTGAGCGGAAAACCATATTTTCAGAGCCAGCCGAAGAATGAAAAAATCACAACTCAAGTAGGTACCTACCTATGCAATTTTGAAAAAAGTTGTGCAACTTTTTAAAAACAATTTGTTAGTTTATTTCATGAGTATGTAGGAACCAACCTACAACCACAGAATTTAGATAAAATATATGTAAAAATGGTTCACTTCAAAAATCCAAATTAATCGTAGTAGATATTAAGGTAATTTTCAATTTAATTTTACCTTGAATTAAATGATTTATTTCTAGTATAGAGCACCCTATAGACAAGACGATACCTTAAAATAAAGCCAGAATCAGTGACGCAGCCGTGAAAAAAAAATATGCGACGCGCGGCCCACGTGTATTGGACAGACCTGCGGTTGAATTTGGCATAACACATCTCTAAAGAAAAGTGGGAATCTTTACGACATAAGTGATGAAGTCGTATAAAAACAATATTCGGAGCGCGGCCTGCCGTAATGGACCGACCTACGGTCGACTTTGCCCTAGCAGTCGAAGATCTATCTTTCCGTGGAGTTTAATTTAATTATATCTGATGAACGTATTACTTAAATCTCAAATGTTACTAGAGAGACCTCTCGAGAGGTTACTAAATCATCGTCTTGAAAAATAAAATCTGATGCTTAACGCTAATTTTATAATCTAAAAACGTTTTATAAAATGTTCAAAAGGTTTTACTTTAAAAAAATAGTGTTAAGGCCCTGTTTTTATTAATCTCTTTCAAGACGATGATTTAGTAACCTCTCGAGAGGTCCCTCTAGTAACATTTGAGATTTTAGTAATACGTTCATCAGAAATAATTACCATGTGATCATCGAGCAAACCCCCGTTATTAGAGTCTTATGTCGTCAAGGTGGTATTTCACAAGAGAAATTAGCGATGCATTATATCTTACAAATATTTTTAAATAATTGCTCAGCGCTTGTGGCTTAGTTATCTCTTTTCCATAATGTTATGTTGTGGAGAAAAATGAAACAGTACCGAGAAGTGGAAATTTGTAAAATAAAAATATAGCTTCTTGTTTAACATACCTAAATCACATCCATTTCAAGCAAAACTAACGTTTTGATTCTGAATATAGTTGTTGTTCATCAGAGCAATTATGAATACATTTAATATTTCAACATGTGTATATTTTCATTAATTAACTTTGTTTATGTATGATTACATTTGTTTACAGAATATTATCTGATAATAACACAGTACACAGCATATAAGACTAAATTAGAAACAGTAGATATTAAAGAAAATAATGGTAGGTATCTACAAAATAATTACACCTGAATATAGCAATGACAAACTCATAAAACATTCATTAGTTAGTCAATTATTGAACAAAGTTTTGTTTGACTACATGAAAAGTTTTCTATTACCTACACTTTATACCCGAAGGTAAGGCTGTATACAAAATTAGTATATTATTTCTTGTGTTGAAATCCCAAGTAACTAATTTTTAATATAATGAAGAGATAATTAAGAATGCATTTAAAATAATTTTAATTTAGGCAGAAATATCAAAATACTTCGGATTGATATGATTTCAAATTTTCACGACCAAAAGGATTATGGTTAAGAAAACTCACTGATATAAAATATTGTAAAAATTATTTAAAATCTGCTGAAATTATTTGTATTCTTATTAAAAACGGGACTGCAGGCCTTCAACGAATGAATTGACAAATTTACTAACAAACTTTCTGTAAAACACGAAAATGTTAGGATGTCGGAACACGTGTTCATAAAAAATCTAATATTGTAACATTTCGTCATATATATCAGGAAAATGATACCTGCATGAACACGTTTTCCGATATATTCTGAATCGACTAATATTTTATTAGGAAATGGATTGTAATCACGTTTTTAACAGAATTTTAACAAAAAAAACATACTTTTTTTTCCTCCGTTTACTTTAGACAAGGTTGCAGACAGCTTTAGTGTCCATCATCGGGACAGATAGTGTTGGCTAAAGAAGCGCAACACGGCACGATAACCCAAAAAATAATTACGAAAAACAAAGTACATTTTGTTATGCTGTGCTTAGAGTTGATTCCTTATGTAGTTATTTATTTTATTACGTAAAAGAGGGAAAGAGCGTTTCTAAATCATCCTTCAATGAATCAAATAAGTAATTCATTTAACGAACAAATAAGTATTTTTCTTAGACAGTACTTCCAACGTATAAGTTCTAACGGTGATTTCCTTTCACGTAGATGCATCCTGACATTTTGTTAGCTGTCACGCAATGGTTAAGAATACACCAGGGTGGCCTGTGAGAGATATTTAGTAGATACATCTTCTGGTTGTAACCACCTAACTATCATACCATTTCTCCGCAGCTGTAGAAAGAAGAGTTAAATCACCACAGAATCTATCAGTAGCTTTTATGTTTCATTCATGTTCATATCGTCTCATACATTTCTTTCTGATATACTGACTCTTAACAATGCCCGACTCAAACATGCTGGCAATGGCCATGACCTTGAAACATTCGGAATCGTGATTCCTTGAAACCTTTGTTGGGCATTTTAATTTTCAATCTATCATTGAGTATGGAATCATAGCATGGAGAGGTGCCACTTCATCGGCACTAGATCCAATCATAGAAGCCCAGAAAACAATAATCAAAATAATCCTTAGGCTACCTCTAACAACGGAATCGAACTAAGTCTTTAATATTATGAATGTGTTGCTCGGCAGATATACGCAAAAACAATCCTAACGCACCTTTATACAAACATACATAAATACTAAACAAAAAAATTTAAATACTCGCTGTACTCGAAACAATGACAAAGATTTACTCCAAATTCCTGTTATACATACTACTTTCGGACAAATAAATTTTAGGTACATTGCAACAAGATAAAGACAAAGAAGAAGAAAATAAAAAAGTTGTACGATCTTACCAAGTATAGCCCATACATTTAGACATCATATAAATGGGACACAACCTAAGCAACAGAGCTTTGCAAGTAAGGACTATAATTTGACTAAAATTTCTAGTATTTTATGCAAATAACAAACTTAAAAATTACATAGTAAATAATAAAGATAGAGATTCATAGAATAGAATTCACAGAATAGGATTCATAGAATGTCAATGGCATTCAGTTGGATAAACTAGACATTTTAGAGATTAGAAAGAGTGTGAATGCAAAATTGAATATTATTAACAATCAAAAATTATTTTTAAATGACCCAATATTAAACCTATTCCCTTTGTAAATTGTTCCATGTTGCCTCTCTTTCCCCTATCCATTCTCATCTTTTCATTGTTGCCATTGTCTATGTCTATTATATTTTTTAATGACACCATTTTCTATGTCTATTATTTATAATAAGTATTATTAAAACCCTGAAGAAGTGAGCGTTGCTCATGAAACATGTTGGTATTTATAAACAATAAAAGTGGTAAAAACTAAGTATTTTATTAATTTCAATTAAAATGGTGCCACAAAATAAGTTTGCTGTGTTAGAAGAAGAATAATTCTTTTAAAATTTTCCTCTAACCTCCACATTTCAACCTTTTCACATTTTCTGGTATATATACAATAATTAACGTGAAACTAAGACATTTGCGTAATATAAAATGATTCACTATAGGATTTGTTATGCCTAATTGCCAAAATAACAGAATTTGATGTCAGAATAAAGCAAACATTATAATAATGTCCCCAAAATAGTATCAAGTGTATTAATTAATTCAATTTTTTCAATTCAATTAGTTTATTCCTTTAAAAACATTACAAAATTACATTTTATTTCGTTTTTAAGTACATTTTTAAAATGGTATTACATAATAAGTGGTGTATAAACTATACCAGCATCAATAGAGCTTGCCTTTTAAAGGCAGCTTCACCGATGCTAAATATGTCTATATCCGAATTAATTCTGTTCAACAGCAAGACTGCTCTCCTCACCGGCATGACCATTGGCAAGTTGGTCCTGCAGGCCGGGAGATAAAACAGTCTATGCTGTCGGTGACGGAGATAACCATCAGGAACATAGAGACTAATACTCTCCATGATAGTCGGATTTACTAACCATCCACGAATCAGTTTGAAGAAGTGTGATACAATATGCACATCTCTTCTGACCCGTAGATGGTTCATACCGAGCATGCCCAAGAGAAAGTCAGTAGGATAGAGCCACGGGTAGTAGCCATACTCCCTCAGGTAGAGGAATCTCAGAAATTTCTTCTGCACTCTCTCCAACATGAGGGAATACTTAACCTGATGTGGGCTCCAAACCACCGACCCACTCTCAAGCCTACTCCTAACCAACGCAATGTATAGCACTTGGAGAACCCGGGTGTCTCTAAAATTCATCGCAGTGCGTAGGACGAAGCCCAGCATTTTCAGTGAAGCACTACACGTCATTTCGATATGAGTATGAAATGTCAGCCTACTATCAAACATGATGCCAAGATCTTTCATAGTGGAGACACGTTTTAAACTTCGGGCATTCATGGTATACCGGTAAAACCAAGTATGACGTGCCCTTGTGAAAGAAAGAATGAAACATTTAAAAACATTGAATTCGATCCGATTCCGTTTACTCCAGTCAACAATTCTATTGATGTCCGATTGGAGTCGAATGCAGTCTTCTAAAGTTTTAATTTCCAAGAATAGTTTTAGGTCATCAGCAAAAGAAGTGACCTGGAATGCAGAATGTTTTCTGTAATATCGTTAATAAAAATTAGAAAGAGGAGCGGTCCTAAATTAGAGCCCTGTGGAACGCCTGAGAGTACAAGGAATAATTTTGACATGCATATTCCATGAGATACAAATTGCTTTCTTCCAGTAAAATAGCTTGCAAAGAATATGAGAAACCGTAAAGAAAAACCTTTAGTTGACAATTTATTCAATAATATGTCATGGTTTACGGTATCAAATGCCTTCGAGAAATCATTATATGAGCAATCTACTTGGTAGCCCATATCTAAAGATTTGGAAACATAATCTGTGAGTACCAGTAGGTTAGTATCTGTTGATCGACCTTTTCTAAACCCATGCTGTTCCGATATTAAGAAAGGCTCTACTTGAAACAGCACATGTTTATGAATTATCGATTCGAATAACTTAGCCGGGGCGGAAAGTATTGCCACTGGCCTGAAATTTTCGACAGATGTCTTTGATCCACTTTTGAAAATGGGAAAAATTTTTGAGACTTTCCAGGAATCAAGAAATACACCAGTATCTAAAGATAGGTTGAATATAAAACATAGTGGCATTTTTAAAAATTCAACACATCCTTTTAAAAAAAATACTGGAAGAAAGTCTGGCCCAAGTGAATGTGTATGTTTCATGTTATTAATTGAAGATTTAACATCTGATTCGTCTATATGACTTATATCAATGTTTTGGGCTCCCTTCACATTCATCTTGGAAGCAGAAATGGGATTTAGTAATGGAGGCTCATTACTGTACACTGATTGAAAATGAGTTGCAAATGCATTGGCTTCATACGCTCCTCTAACTTCCCGATCACCATGCATCATGATGTCTGTTATACCACCATCTTTGCGCAGTGATTTTACGTAGTCCCAAAATGCCTTGGGATCATGCTTGATATCACTCTCTATTGAGTCGACATACGTTCGGAATGCTATATGAACATTTCTTCTAACAACTGCTCTGAGGTTACTGAACATTTCATACTCATTTTGGTCACCAGTAGCTTTCCATTTTTTATGGTGAGCATGTTTTATCTCAATGCTCCTGATGGTATCTCTAGTGAACCACTTCGGATACCTACGTCCACCTCTGTTGGGAGGTTTCCTAGGGAAGCAAGCGTCAAATACATTAAATATACATGAATAAAAATGGTGTAGCGCCTCATTAACGGTATCGAATTTAGAAAGTTCATGCCAATCCAATTGGCTCATCATCTGATAAAGTTTGACAAAATCACCCCTACCAAAAATCCATCCCCGCAAAGTGCCGTCTGTAGTTTTAGGTAATTTGGTAGTCTTCGGAGGCTTTTTACAAGAATACCGGAACTCTAATGCGGGGTGATATTTGTCCTCATATACGAGGGGAGAATCGCTATGTATGACATTTAATTCAATGTTACACAAAACTAGATCCAACATCCTCAACTCAGAATTGGGAATATCATTATTCTGGGTGAGCCCAAACACTTCGCATAAAAAATTGAGGTCATTTTCAACATCCTTGCCGCTACGCGCTGAATGGATGTTGAAATCTCCCAAAACAGTAATATTCCTTCCTCCGAGAAGATCCACGTTTTCGTGTAACTTATCGAAGAATAGTTGATATGTTTCCAGAGTTGATACCGGTGGAAAATATATTACACATATAAAAGTAACAAACAAATCGATTGTAATTTTTATCCACAAGTCTTCGATGTCAGCTTCCAGATCAGGCATTTGTTCGGCCTTAAACTTAGTTTTGACAGCCAAAAGGCAGCCTCCGCCTTGTCTGTGGCCACTACCACTATCTCTGTCCTTTCTGTACACTTGAAAGCTGTCATCGAATAACTCCTGGTTGCACACACTGGAGTTCAGCCAAGTCACAGTGAGCCCTATTACATCGTAATTGTTTACCAAAACGTTAGAATAAAATAGAGAACATTTAGTTTTTAGTCCCCTAACGTTTTGGTAAGAGAAATGAAAACTATTGTACTGTCAACTATGTTTAATATTTGGTAGCCGTGGTGTAATTACCTTATTGACCCATTCTTTTAAGAACGAATGCTTAGGCCAATGCTTAGACTGCAGTAATTCTGCCACCGCTGACCCGGGTACACCGATTTTAAATGATGCATATTCTCCCCTCGTTTTGATTTTTGTTATTTTAAATGAGGAGATACTGACAGATTTACTTATTGTTTTGAGGTGCGATGTTAAGTCATCTACTGTAGTGTCTGGATGCAAGGGGTAAAGATGGAAGTATTTCACTTCCTCCTGGTCCTTTTGACTACCTCGTACGGTGATGGGACGCCGTTTACGATTACGATTAATCAAAATCCAAGGTTGACTTCCTGGAGTTTGACGTAAGGGCGGTGCATCTGCTTTAGCTCCATCGGGCGGGGGCGGTGCATCCACATCAGTTCCGCCGGCCGGTGGCAGCGCATCACTATCAGATGGCGTGGAGGTAGACGCTGTGGAGGTAGACGCAACGGGTGTCACATCAGGAGTACTTCGGGATGAAGCATAAGGGGAAGAAGATTGTCCCTTGTCTGAAGCGTTACTCGTTTTTTTCCCTCTTTGGGAGGCTTTTGCAGCCTGTGAGCGGGTTATTATTTTTCCGACGGCCAAACTTGTAGTGTCATCTGAGGTACGAGTCGGCTTAGTAGACGGGTCGACGTGCGGGGGGAACGGAACGGAGAAACCGGGCCCGGCAGTTGCAGTTGTATTGTCTGCGGTAGCAGCGAGCGGGGGCGGTGAGGTGGCGGTGACGAGGGGCGCTGGCGGGCCGAGTGTGTCGCCTGTAGCGAGAACGGGAATGTTGTGCACACATGTACCTGCAACCGCAGTTTCACTATTGTACAAACTACCGACAATTACTGGTGACGTTTTTATAATATTTTTAACAACATTCAACTCACTAGTTAAATTGTCCACTTTAACCGAGAGAACTTCGATGGCCATCGTTAGCAAACGAAGCGCATTCGTTTCCTCGTTGATATCCATTAGGATAAACTTGTAAACTTGTAAATTATTTAATAAATTAAAATTACGGCGCGCGGCGAAAAACACGTACGTCCTGCCGGTGAATTTAACAGTAACTCGTACAGGCAAGCTACAATTCAATGTTAAATCATTCTGTTCTTAATTTAACTCTCAATCGTTGTACATTTTATAACAGGTTCTTTGTCATTTTAATAAACAAATAAAACAAATATATAATATATTTGTAGACCCTTAGGTCTACAAACAAATAAAACAAATATATAATATATTTGTAGACCCTTAGTATGAATATTAAGTAGGCCACAGATAGCACGGCCACGATTGACACGAGAGCTACGTAGTTTGGTGCAGTGATGTGGACACACATTGCTAACTGAGCTTCACCATGACAACGCCCATTTCCAAGATGCTTTGTCAAATAAAAAAATAAACACGTATTAACTCGTTCAAGTGTTTGTAACGGTTTGCAGTGGGAAAGTCAGTGTGGAAAAAACGTGGCTGCCGTGACCCCGCAAGATTCGCTCAAATCAAGAATCAGGGCCTCTCGTGTGGGGTTTATGAAAAAAAAATCAACAATAATACCCACGCAGCGTGCGCGTGGCCCGCTATGGGTTAACATAAACGGTAGGTCATAATGAACGAAGCTAAAACCACGTGTGAAACGTAGTCGAGCGCATCTATCTGTGGCCCGCTTTAATTCCATGTTGCAGACACCTATACCTGGGTCCAGGTCAATATGTAATTTTCTTTTATGTTGAGATATGATAGGACATGGATAGAAAAAAAATATTATGAATATTATAATAGCATCTTGCGCTTTCTCCTTTTATAGCCAATATTTTTACTTATAGTGAATATCTCAAAACATATCCAACCTGACAATATAATTTAAAAAAATTTAATTTTAAAATCTCTTACTACCACCACAGTCATTGTAAAATATTGCTTGTGTCGCGACGGAAGACGTAACCAGCCGAGAAATTGAACTTATGACACCAGTAAAATTATTACAGACGAGATTTGAAAACAAAAAAAGATTTAAGAGGAAAGTTTGGTTCGGATTTAAAACAAGAGAAAATTAGAAAAATTACATTTTGTACGCTAGGTTTACTACTCACAGACACTACTAGCGTTAAAAGCAATGTTAGAAATAATATAGGTGTGTGGGACTTTAATTTTTTGTGCGAACAGTGATAATTTACATACGACTGCGGATATCGCCATCAAAATGCTTCAAAAGAATTAGTTGAAGCACCAGGAATCTGAAATGTCCACAGATATCTTACTTTTGCCTAAGGGCTACCCGTAGTTTCTTCTGTCAGCGTTCTAAGTGATTTCTTGGCGAAGTGAATTAGGGAAACTTGCTCAGGTGTGGAAAAGCTACTCCGGACATTTTAACAAACACATCACACACACAAACAGTCTTAGATCAGCTGGTTCGTTTGGAATACAAGTTTTCAACATAATTTCACATAAAAAAATTCTTAATAATATGGGAAACAATTAAAATTTTCTATGTACCTTATATTACACAATATACCATAATAATATTTATTTATCCATTTTATTTTATTTTTATTTTAATTTTTGATTTTTAATTTTTAATTTTTAATTTTTAATTTTTAATTTTTAATTTTTAATTTTTAGTTTAATTTTTAATTTTTAATTTTTTAATTTTTTTAATTTTTTATTTTATTTTTGTTTATTTTTTTTTTTTTTTTTTACGTTAAGCTGCACAAGATTCCTAACTGCCCTTAACCGTCTGGAGGAAGTCAGACCATACTATCCCCAATTGGGGTATGTTGTAAGTCTGAAGGTGGTGGAGAAGGGAAGGAGATTGCAAAGAGGAAGGTGAGGAAGTACCTGGCTATTCAGATCTGCTCACCAAAAATGGTAAAAGCTATTTCAAGCAACGTTTCAATTCTAAATGGTGGTCTTACACCAGGTGCTTACTTATGTACATCAAAAATGTGGTGTAAATATTAAACGGCGCGTAAGGTCAGAACAGTGAAAAACTTGATTTATTACCATAGCGTTTGTTTGGTTAAAACGGCTTTAAACCAGGCTCAAGGCCAGCTTTACCACATCGACGTTGAATGATCGGCTAAGAATCTAATTAGTATAAGTTTAGTATATGTATTATTTCAAATGAGTAAATTTTTAAATTACACAAATCAATCAAATAAAATTTACTTGCACACGCCGAGATTTGAACCCGCGACCTCCGGATTTTTAGTCGAGAGCCATACCTCTCGATTACGGTTGACATTATGCATATCTTAATGTCTGACGAACGTTTACTATAACTTCAAATTTCACGACTATTAGAACCAATAAAATTAATTTTAAAATATTATTTTGTTTAAGTTCAAATTAATTTTCTTCTTATCATACACCCAATAAAATTGATTACTAGTTTTTAATACAAATGAAATTAATAGTTTTGGTGAAACAATTTAAGAAATTGTAATTTTTTTTGCTATTTGGTTTTTACCTAATTGAATATTTTGTAATTATTCAATGTGTCACGATTTCTATTCATAACGAACTTGAAGAGATAAGCAGTAATTTTAATTATCAACATAGTGATATCAATGGCTTGGTGCAAAAACATGTAAAGTAAATTTGTTCAGTTTTAGGAAAAACATTTTTTTACGTTAAAATTTAAAAAAAAGTGAATTATTTTCCAGTTTATTGATACAGACTGAATGGTAGGAACGCATTAAACTGTGCAAATTAAAATGGAAGCTAGCAGTGTTTTTAGAATTTTATCAAAACATTATTTAAGAAAAATGAAAGTAAAGTACATAATATTTAACACTCTTTTGCAAACTTTACATCTGCACGGAATTAAACTAGCGCAAACTTCACATCTGCACATGATAAAACTAGCACTAACTTCACATTTGCACATGATGCAACTATGTAGCTTAAACTTCACATCTACACTTGATGAAACTACCACAAACTTCACATTTGCACATGATGAAACTAGCACAAATTTCACATTTGCACATGATGAAACCAGCACAAACTTCACATCTGCACACGATAAAACTATTAACTAAACAAAAAAAATAAGATCAAAAAATTATTTTAATGACTTTGAAGATCACGAATCACATCATTTCAGTACTTTGTAACACAATGATAATAATAGAAAAAATCAACCGGTAAAAACCAAGTTTTTTTATAACTGTAATTCTTTAATTTAATAATGTCTTTTAAATTTTTTCATTGGTTTGACTGAGGATTGTACCTTCCTTTCCGAGGGACTGGAGTCAATCGCACTAACAACCTCGCCAAATGCCGATCGGGTAGGACCGACTTTTAGTTCGTATTCAACTGCTGTAATATCATCAGATTCCAGATAAATTGCCACATATATATTGCCACCAAAAGTTGATGGAATGCATATTCCTAGATGTAGGTCACTAGTTAATATGAATCCTAGTAGTAAGCCTGTCATATTTTTTATTTAATAATTCACTGCAAATGCGATGAAATTAAAATGGTAAATGAATACGTTTATTTCGTAGTTTAGATCCTGTGAATATTTTAAAAATCATTGCCTATCACTTGAAGAATCAACTAATGTATGGAACTATTATTGACTGTACTCAAAAAATGCACTACTCAATTTTAAAGAAAAATATGAGTACCTTGCTGAACCACATACAGAAATCCTCAAATCTACTAAACATTCCAAAATTAAATACTTCTTTCGGCCAGAAAAACCACTATTTCCATGCTATAAAATTATAAAATGCCCTTTCTATTGAAATTAAAAATACCATGGATATAGAAAAGTTTAAAAAACACACCAACTTATGGCTAATTAAACATGAAGATGAGGAAATCATTAAATTTATGAATTCACCCCAACGCAACCTACAGACAACAAACAAAAATACTTTTTGCTTTTTTTATTTTATATTTTGTGGGAACCAACAAATTAAAAGATGAGGAAATCATGATCAACACACATACAAAAATCTACAGTCCGCCTCGGAACAGCAATACCTATTGAGGAGGACTGAGAACAAACTACATCACTTTATATCTTTTTATGTTACTTAATATTGTATCTTTTTTACTTTACTTCATATTGCCGTTAATTAAAAAAAAATAATTATACGATATGGATTAACCACTTGAGGACATTCTTGCAAAACTAATAAAAATTACCTACAATAAGTACTAAATTCTATGGTTAAATTACTAGTTACAAAAAATGTTTTTTCACAGAGACGTAACATTTAATTGTTGTATTGAACTGAAATGTTTTGCCTGGGCAGGCCTTACTATGGGACAAAATATTGATTCAGCATATATCTGACTTTGAATATAAAAATAAGTTGGAACATGAATACAACACTAGGTTCACAAATAATGAAGGCTGCTTGTTCCAAAATATAATAATAAGTACGGATAACTAACCCTAGAATATAACGAGCGGGAATGTTCAACATGTTGCCAAGTAACATAAAAATTGTGAATTCCCAAATAGATTCAGATATATGCTGAAAACATGGCTCATAAGTAGAAATACTTTGTACTAATCATCACTATCAATTAATAGTTGTTATGTATTAGCATGTAGATTTAATGTTATTTTAGACTATTTGTGCCAATAATAATAATCTGAACATCTCATAAATAGCTAAAGTATTACGTATATTATCATCCGATTTTATGTCCGGGTTAAATCTTCCCCATAGGAAAAACTAAACCCTTGCACACACTTTTCCACAAATGATCATCTAATTTTCTAAATCTATGAATTTTCTTATTTTTTCAGATACAGATTTTTGAATATTACAGGAATTTGGAATAGCGACATTACTGATATAAGTTATTTTTAAAATTTTGTTATGTAAAACTATATTGGGTCTATTATGACTAATCGATCGGTCTGTTAGAATAGTTTTATCATAATATATTTTATAAAATTCATTTTCTAATATTATAAATTTCCGACTTTATTTCCGGGTTAAATCTTCCCCATAGGAAAAACTAAACCCTTCCACACACTTTTTTACGAATGATCATCTAGTCAATCAACATTATGCAAGTGCATTATATAATTAAAATAAATACAAAACAATACAAGAACATAACGTCAACTCACCAGAGATCAAATGGGAAAATAATTCACCGACTCCAGATATTTTCATAACGGAGGGTTCGGCTCGGTAGAACTTCTAATTGGACCTATTAATTCTACTGATCCTTCAATATAAATATTTAAAAAGTTTTTCGTAATCCTACATGTATTTAAAATGACTGATTTTTGCATTTTTATAAATAAATTCTTTGACAGAACTAATTAGTAATAATATTATGTATACATATTTACATTGTAATTAAATATGCACATTCTGTTGACAAACGGCTTAGTTGTAAACTTTAAAAAACAATAAAAAACATATATTTGCGCCGTTTGAGAGGTGATTTTTCACCGAAACGGCGCTATATAAATCAGCCAAATATTATTATTACTGTCTGCCGAGTTTTAGCTCGATCGGGTGTATTTAATTCATCCCCGAAAACAAAAGTCGAAAACATATAGATGAATTTGAACACAAAAACATGTTATCAATGGCCCAGCTTACACATGTGTTAGTTGCAGTTTAAATTAAATACAATTAAGTATTTTGGAAACCATTACGATTAATTTATGTTGTTTTTTAAATATGGAGTATTCTTTTAACTTTTAGCATTTTAAAATTGCACTTAACACGTTGTGTGCGCTTGGCCTTCGTTATAGTCACGATGGCGGACTGTTGTTCGATTCGTGAAACTATTTTGACTGTATTCATTATATTATAATGAATTAGCATGATCAATAAACTTGTCGTGTTCTTCAGTTTATAGAAAATTTTTCGAGTTGGGTCTAAAAAAATAGACATGCGTGCCTTACTAGTGGTATTTTTTGTTTGTGCATTAATTGTTGCTCTGGTGTTTGGTGGTATGATGACATTTATTTATATATTTCTTTGTGTTTTCATAAAACGGTTATACACCCTATATTACGGAGAAGTTTACAAATTTGAAGTACATGTAAGAATAAAAAGGTCACGGGGGCATTTTTACTATTTTGTGACATGCGTCAAAAGACAGTTGCAAAACTGTATGTAGTGACGTTGAAAATGTCGATGGTCAATGCAGAATCGTTTCATTCGAATCGGAGTAGTTGAATTGCTATGTTGATTGTTAATAGTGAAAATGTTAATATATATATACATAATATGTTAACAACCCTCCATAACGGGGATATTTTTTTTTCTAAAATTAATGCGAAAACTAAGTTTTGATTGAAAATTCAGCTGTTGTATTATGTAAGGGTATCGATTCTCCAATTTAGGCCGCTCGCAAAGGCCGTCAAAAGTACATCCATTGATCGACGATCTTATTCTTGAGTCTCGGTAAAGGTACAATCTTACGCCAAACGTCAAAAGTCATTCCACTTGAACAACGAGTGGGTAGAATCACTCGTTGTTCGAGTGGAATGACTTCGTCGAGAATCGAGGCCCTGGCGTCCAAACATAATTACTTTAGTATTTTCTTGAATTACTTTTTAGTTTATATTCGCCAAATATCCTAGAAAATGAATAGTATATTAAGACCTTTCTTATAAGTACATAAGTAGTTGAAAATTATTAAGATTTTAATGATAAATCTACCCCTCCACCACGGAGGCTGTCTTACTTTAACATGACACACAGACACAGTTATTTGCCTACGATCATTTAGCTTACGATCATTTTGCTTACGATCATTTTGCTTAGGATCATTTTACCCATAGCCGTTGATAAAGAAATAAGGATTATTCACCTCTTTGACGCTTGACATTCGGAACAAATTCAAATTTGTACATTTTACTAGACCTTGTGTAGGTTACTGTTGATAGGCGAAAATTGAATATCTGTGAAAAATCACGGGATATTGTAATTCCGATTTTGAAAAAGACGAGTAAAGTAAAATACTTTTCTATTAAAATATTTTATTATTTGTCTATTGAATCGCTTGTCTGAATTATTCGAACAATCACTCCCCATTTTGAAAATGACACTTAAATTCAAAGCAAATATGAATTTGTTGAACCAGCTTTTAACAAAAATAAAAATTGATTTATGTCGGGATCTTTGGAAATTAGCGGGGTAAGAGGGACTTTGGGACTCCACATCAAAAAACTTAATTGAAACTTTGGATACTATCTGATTCGTATTCAGATATTTATTCAAGCTTGTCCTCCTTAAATTTATTTGCCCGCACTTAAACACGTATTTATTGTTATCAAATACCCTATAATATTAATAATACGTCCAACTCCAGCGTAATAGTGGCAATATCAACAACTTAGGCACCTAGAGGCGCCAGTGTAGCAATATTGACTTTGATATTCCTTTAAATGACGGAAAATTTAATTTATTTAGTACTTGGTGACGGTGTTTTATATTGATAAAAAAATATTTTTTACGGATCTAATAATTACAAACATAAAAAAAACTTCATGTCATTTTTTAGGATGCCAAATCATTATTAATGATGTTATTGAAATATAATATGTGATCGTTAAGTCCTAGAAAATAAAATGCTATCGATTACGTAAAAGGTGAATTATATCACGAAAAATAAAATTGTATATTTTTTAGGTTAATTCAGCAAAGCTGTGTTAGTTGAGTTGCATGTAGCATGTTCATGTTGAATTTATAAATCACTGTCAATGTTGATGTTCTGAATGTAATATTGAATGTATTAAATAGATTGATATGTGTATTAGTACGGAATAAGTATAATAAATTTCTAAATGTACATTTTTTTTGTAAAATTTCTTACAAGTATTTTATCCCCTTTCGAAATTACGAATTTCTTTTTTTTTATTTCTATAATTTCCGAACTTAAAACAAAGAATATATTTCACATAAAATGAATGAGAGAAAACCAATTCGCACAACTTTTGCCGCTAGTGTAGCATGTTGCCATCAGAATATATGGGAAATGTCAGAATTTGGCGGTATTATTAATATTGTAAGGCATTTGCTGTTATTCTTCAAAACTCCGATTATTTTTTTGTCTATTCTTTCCTCCTTAAATATTGATATGTTTTCATAGACTACGATTGCCCCGACCCCTACTCGGAATTGGTAAACAATCCGAACCCGTGCCCCGCGACCTGCGACCAGCTGAGTGGGCCCCCGGGCGGCTGCAACCAGACCAGCAGTCCGCAAGGCTGTGCCTGCTTTTTAGGTTACGTCCTCAACTCCGAAGGGATTTGCATCCAATCCACAGAGTGCCGTAAGAAATTTAATTCATTTCAGGAAACCTTGTCGCTTGTATATTTTTAATACAGCTGAAATCTTTTTCACAAACCCTCTCTCTTTATAAAAAACTGATGCAAGTAACAGAAAAATGACAAAGAGTAAGAGGTTACCGATATCGTCAATCCTCTGTCCGCACCTGCTCCCATCTGTCATTCGTCTCTCTTCCACACAGAATCACAAATTAATGCATGAGTATAGAATATATCGAATATCCCCATCTCATCTTCCTCTTCTTCTCACATTTAACATTATGTTATTTTAATGTAAAATCAAACTCCTATCTATAATCAACATCAGCATAAGAAACTTTTTTGGCTTTACTTTGAACCTTTAATATATATAATTAATTTTCTTTGCATCAAAAAGCTGTTTTTTTACATGGTAAAAAAAAATCTGAAACTTGAAATTAGGAGTTAAGGATATTTCGTAAGATGGGTGACAGGTCTGCGCATGCTCAGATAGAAAATCAAAGATGAAAGCAGTTGGCCATGCGTGATGGAATTTTAAAGGGATTTTAATAATTTTGGAGTTACCCTACTCAAGTGTATCATTTGATAACTAATGCAAATTATTGCATTACAAGTTTTGTCCCAATACTTCAAGTAAAAGCCTTGACGACATTGGACTTTGAACGGATTTACATAGTCCCGAACAGAACCGTTTTATGGATTCGTTCTTCTAAAATATTTCTCAATTTGGGAGGCGGGTTTGAGTACCGCCGCCCCGGGAACCATTTATTAGATAACCAACATCTCTGCCTTAGGTCATCCGAAGTGGTTCGCAACGTTTGGTGATTTAGCAGGGGTGCCCGGGTTCATCAGGGGAGGTGTGTTTGGGATTTGATCTCTCCAAGTAGTCTCTCTAGATCCATCGCCTTGCGCCGTAATGGGAGGGATAGAACATTCGTCCGTCACTCCTGGACAAACTGATCCTTAGATTCCTACCCACTCCTCATACTTTTTCCTTTCCTATAAATTCCTTTCCATAAAAAGACCCCCTACACAGCATCCCAAAAGACGACATAGACCATGGGGATTATTATTATTAAATTATTTTTCCCAAGGCCTCTTGTGTGGGTTTAATGTAAACAAAAATAATATAAAATTTGGGCTTGTGTTTCAGATTCGAGTTATTCAATCAACCGATATTTATTCTGTCTTTTCAGCTCCAAAGCCATGCCCAAATAACGAATATTGGAACACTTGTCCCGACTACTGCAATCCGGACGATTACTGTGACCGATATGTCAATGGATGGATTAGGGATTGTACTGTACCAGCACCAGACCAAATGTTCTGTAAACCAGCCTGTACCTGCAAGAACGGTTTTGTGAGGATTGGGAATGACTGCGTTTCTCCACAAAAATGTTATAACCTAATTATTAATATAATGAGTACCTTGTAAAAGTTTCATTTCCGGATACGATGGGACTATCACCATATTTTTTAATATTTTTTTAATTATTAACGTATTTATGTTCTCATACATTACATTATTCATCTTAAATGCAGGTTAAGGTACAGGTCTCCATTAATGCAGAACTGAATGCGGTTGGTGCTAACAAAAAACAAGAACAGAAGCTAAGCTAACTGTTCATAGTGGAGTGTTGATACCGACCCTGATATACAGCAGTGAGGCATGAAATTGGCAGAGGAAGGATGAAAGCATTGTTACGTGATATTTTGACTCAGAGATCAAACACCAAACAAAGGAGTATATTCTAAACAATACTTCACTATTAGATATACAAATATTTTATTGCATAAACTTTGTTCAATTGGAACGCGCCAATCTAGGTAGTAATCAAACTTCTAGAATGTTTATGCACAAATAAACTCAGGGGTAAAAGTTCGCAACCAGGTCAAGTGTCAGTATCATGATGTTTTTTAGGATAGTATCACATAATACATAAATAAAAGGCGGTGCATGTATTGGAAACGTAATATTTTGATAATGAGCCCTAACTCGACAGATCAACAGTATTATACAATTTTGACTTACCCCAAAGACCGACCAGTTTTTTAGCTATCTGAATCTTAACTACGGGAGCCGAACATCGCGTTTTCTAGTGCCGAACACTGCGTTTTCTTGATGGGAGAAGCGACGGAACGTCCCGCACCCCCATCCGGCGGCTGACGTTACTCCGTAGAAGTACTTCTCCCGGCCGCATCCACGAACTCCAGTTATTAATAAGCGCGTAGCCGTTCCTGGGGATTCCGACTTTCTCTGTTCGTACTTATTTATGTACGTAAATAAATATTTCGGAACTATTTATTAATCCATATTTCGTGTATTTTTAATAGCTTCCAGTTGAATATCGATGCGGGTTAAATATAAGTCGTAATTTGTACCATAGTGTAGCCGTGACAGATACATTGATCGCTAATAAATCAAACGGTGGGATTTGGCCACTTCACACAAATGCTCTACACAGGCTCTGTTCATTAGCCATTCACATCCAATCCTTACTTTTCTTATGTGCAATCATTCTACACAGTTAGTCCATCTCTTACTTGTCCTATATTTGAGTTGTTTCCACTTGGTTACCCGCTTGGTCACGTTCTACGGCCAGTGGGACTACAAAGTGGAATACGATGGGTATTACTATGGGGACCACTGTGGGGACTACTATGGGGACTACTTGGGGACTATTGTAGGAACTACTATGGGGACTACTACGGGGACTACTATGGGGACTACTATGTGGACCACTATGGGGACTACTATGTGGACCACTATGGGGACTACTATGGGGACTACTACGGGACATACCATGGGTACTACTATGTGGACCATTATGGGGACTACTATGTGGATTACTATGGGTACTATTTTGGGGACTACTATGGGGACTATTTTGCGTACTGCTATGTGGACCACTATGGGGACTACTATGGGGATTACTATGTGAACTATTTTGGGAAATACTATTGGGACTACTATGGGGACTACTATGGGGACTCCGATTGGGGATATATTGTTAGTTGTCACTGTTGTTAGTGTTACTGAATATTAAAATTTTTGTCACTAAATACAACCAAGTTTCGATTCTGAACGATGGTCCTGATGAGAATCAGGATTTTCCATAAGTAAGTTTTCTCCGTGTAATAAATAACGCGTAGGCACGCATTTGGCGTGTCTGTCGGTAATTCCATAATTTTCTTTTCCCTTTCTGCATTTCTCACCCTTATTCGTGAAACCTGATTTTACGAACAACATCACTTCGGTTGTGAAAAGGCACAACGTAAATTAACCCACAATTGTTAAACCAACTGATTAATATTTTCCCATCAACCCCCGCCCTTAATGTAGCCCTGGGCATTGTGTGAATATAGGGCAGGGTAGAGTCGGTAGGGATGCATTGTTGTGACGTTGAAGTTGCTATGATAAATAACTATAACAGATGATAATAGACGAGTCCATTGCTGGGAGCAACAAAGGAAAGAGCAAGCAAGTGAAACAAAGCAAGAAGCGTGGCTGCGTGGGCTGTGAATTCGATAATGATAATTTGAAAACACCTATGGCGGAGCCTAATATCAAACAAAATGTTAGGAATCCATACTGTATTTTGGGCAGTTCTTACTACTTTTTTGCAATTTTTTCATTCGTATTTAAACACGTGTTCGATTTTAGAAGTGCAGATAAGGTAAGAGAGGATGGGATTTGGTTTTGACAGATCGCTTATTGGCGGTAGAAGGTAATATATATGTAAATGATTTAGCGAGAAAGTCAGAAAGAAAATATTGGCGGTAGCGAAAGTTGGAAAAAAGTTCGTAAATTATTATTGTTTTGTAAACATGATTTTTACGGAGAAAAATGAATATTGATGATTTATTGAAATTCTATAAAAAACATGTTAGTAAGATATTAGTCAATTTTCCTGGTAAATATAATGACGAAATGCGACAGTATAAGAATTTTTATGAACACGTGTTACGTCATCCTAATGATATATTCGTGTTTTACTGACAGTTTGTTAGGAAACCTGTCAATTCATTCGTTGAAGGCCTACAGTCTCGTGTTTTAAAAGGGAACACGAATAATTTGAGCAGATTTTTTATTTTAATTTTCTTTGTGTGTAAAATACTAAACGAAGGAAAACTGTATATTATCCGATTTTTTTTTCTAAAATGTCTTTTGATGAATTTTGTACGATCGTCGTCCTGCAGTCATAAGTAAGTTGTACATATTCTATGCATTTCACTTAATCTGACATCTCTAGCATAAGAAAATTTCATAAACGCTTCACCAGAATAACCTAGACGAGGGTGTAAATAGAAATACGGTTTATATGTCAACGTTGAAACTATTTTTTAAAATGTAATTATGTATTTTTGTATCTAAGTTATACGCACAAATGATTGAAATAAACCTACGTTGGGGAAGACGCAAAAAATGCAATTTAGTTAAAATTATTATTATTATTTTTTTTTATTATTGCCGGTAACCCGGGCGTTTATTGACATCAATATTTGTTTACAAATTATGTGCGCTACCCGACTCACTAGACAATTTCTGTTCTGAGCCGGGTAACCGGGTTCTAAGTTGGTACACCTACTCAATATTTCCCGTGTCCCGAGGCAAAACCTCCTAGAGCACAAGGCCGGGACGCTAAATCAAATCAGCCTCCTAACTTGTATGAGAACCTCCAAAAAAAATATTTTATTTATTTTTAAAAATTAATTAAAACATTTTAAGATTTTTTAATAATAAATATAAATATAGTTATAAATAGAAAAAAATATTTTTTTTTTGTAAAACCCCATACAAGTTAGGAAGCTGCTTTGAATGAGTGTCTCGGCCTTATGATAAATGATGTTTTAGTTAAAGCCATCTTTTGTATCAAGAATAACATTCCGGTAAATGACACATTATACTAATAAGAGTAACAAGTAAATGTTAACTCTAACTACAAACTCTGCTTATAAAAGTTATTCCGAAATATAATTAAATTCGCATTTTTACAATAACACCACAGTTGTTTTTTAAAGTACGTAATAAGTTGAAAAAAGTAGGTATTATTCATTAAACAAAAACAAAAAACAAATTACATAGGTAATAATTTTAACCGAAAATAAGAATTCTCGCATGGATTATGGAATTTAAAAGGCTCAAAACAAAACTTGAAAACAGTAGAGATATATACCTACAGTAGTCTATTTGTGTATAGAAAAATAAAAGTGGTAGAATAAACAACATTAATATTGGCTAGTTTTAAGATAAAATATGTTGTTTAATCTGGTGTTGTGTTAAAATAATAAGGTTGTACATCTCGGTAAAAATTTCTGGGAACATGGAAATTGATTAATTGAAGCAATTCAGGGCATTTAATTTTAAAATGCGTTATTTTATGTAATATTATACTAGATATTTCCTATAGTTTTTTATTTAAAAAAAAAATTGAGTCTGGTCAAGTATTTTTTTTTGCTTCAAATCCAAATTTGAATTTTATATGCAAAAAGCCGCGCAGCCATATCTCTTAAGACCGAAGTGGAATACATTTATATTTTATTTAGTATGTAACCAGATATAACAGAACAGAAGCAAAGTGAACGCGAAAATAACATTAGGTTTGTTGTTTTTTGTTACTTTTTTCGTTGTCATGTTTTGTCACTGTACAGTTTTATTTATTACGCATGTTAAATTAATATTTTGTGTTGTTTGTTGTGTTTGTCTGTGAAGGTTGCACGCAGCCGGGCACACGGCTAGTGGACTGCCCCGCCCCCTGCGACAGGACCTGTGGTGTAACCCCTCTCAAGAACTGCGTGGATAACTGCCCCCAGAGGAAATGTGTCTGCGCCAAGGGATATGTCCGCAGTGGAGAAAACTGCATTACGGAATGCGAATGCCCAGTGCCGAATGCCTAACTTGGGGATATTAACATCTAATACTTTTTAGCAAAAAATATCCTTTATCAGTGGTGGCCATTAATTTTTTACTAAAACACATATTTCCCATAATATATTATGATTCACATTAATAACATATTATGTAAATTTTAAATTAAATATCCCACTAGAAGACTTACAATATCATTTCTTATTAATTAAATACACACATTGGAAGACAGGCGTAAAATAAACGACTTAACTTTTTTATTCAAGATTCTTAACTCTAAATTCGACTGTTGCAAACTTCTGCAACTCATAAACTTACGAATACCTACAATAACAACACGACAAAATACACTATTCCACTGCAACACACATAGGTGCAATTACATAGCGAACTCCCCAATACAACAGTTCCACACTATGGGAAACCAATACTTAGGTGATTTCGATATATTTAACATTAACTTTGCGAATTTTGTGGATCACGTAAAAGATTTATTTCAACACTATTCCTAAATGGAAGTTGTATTTTTGTAAACCAGTCAAATCGCTGTATTTTTTAATTTATGTTCTCGTTCTTCTTATTTTTGTTTCTTGCATATATTATTTTTGAATGTAATTTTATTTTTATTATTTCTTTCTCATGTTTCAAAACTGTCATTAAAATTGTACCACCTGCATGTAAAAGCCCTCTGGGCGTTAAATAAATAAATAAAATAAAAAATATAATAAAAAAGCTTTAAATACCCAACATTTGAGTTCCACCAGTTCTTAAAAATGATCTTCTTCAGTTGGGATTATTTTTCTTCAACAAATATTTTCGTAAAATATTAAAATTATTTAAAAAAAATCCGAGTTTGTTTTTTTGTTAAGTAATAAATTAAGATTTAAGGATTTAAAGTTTGCATTTTGTTTGGTGTATTTTGACAATATTGGTATTTTTACTCTCAATAAACAGGTGTTTGCAATGTATTATTGACGTGTCAGGGTCCCGTTAAAACCGATGGGAAATCAACCAACACAACAGTAGGTACCTATTTTGGCTAGTATGAGAAAAAATGTACACTGGTCGAAGGTAAAATAATGTTACATATTTGGAAATGATAGATAAAGAAAATGTGACATCATTTAATTCTAAAAAAGTACCTTATGTAGTTTATGCTTAATTTCTAATATTTAAATACAATTTTATATGATTGATTTATTCTAATTCACGACTAATTAATTATAAAAAATACAAAGTATAATTTTGACAAAGCGCAAGGTACTCGAAGTAACACCATTCCGAAATGAAAAGTCGCTTCAAATGACTTTACCGGTGTTTAATTATAAAATTTAAATATCCAGGTACTTCTCCACTTCTTCCTCATCTTATAATTCTGATAAAGATTTAAATGTCAGTAAAGATAGACAAACGTTTTTAACTTTTTTATAACCTACTAAAATGTATAATCTGGTGATATTAATTCAAAGATTTGAATCTATAGTTAATCGGATGGAGGTTTTATATGGTTGAAGTAAACAGAGGACACAATGATACAATTTGTTAAGATATTTGTAGTGTATCGTATAGGCGATCGTGCACGGCCGGAGACAGCCGAGGTTTTAGCCCAGTCAATGAAGGTTTTGTGTCGGAACTAATTCCCCGGAAGCTGAATTTCTCACAGATGTTAGAAGACCTTTAAACATGTATTTTTACAAAAGTCCCCGACTTTCCCCCTTGTGCTTCCTTCCCCACCCCCTCTTGAATATATTTTTCAAAGCCTTTCGGAATACGCTAATATCTCCTTAATGGTTTTATTAAATCAGACTATTTATTTTTTGTTTAGTTTTTAATTAGTTGTTCTATAAAATTGTATTCTTTCATTTTTGCGAGAAAAGCTATACAATCTCTACAATTTATTAGTAAAGAAAAAATATCAGTTTTTAAAATAGTATTTCAGAATATATTTGCACATAACTTTTTTCTGAGCCTGTTAACGAAAAAAAATAAATCAACAAAACTTGTAGACAATATTTTTAGCTATAAAATAATGTATATAATGATGGGTTTTAATTTATAATAAGGCACGTAGGCTTAATAAGGAGCACGGCGCGCGGCAGCGGCTCGAACGCGCAGCGGTTCGCGGCGCAGCGATAAATTACAAAAACCTATGGAAAGTAATGATTAATTCATGTGTTTGCTTTATTTTTATAACAAATTCATCTAAAGTTGAAGAGTTTTATTGTTATTTACCAGTTTTAGTTCGGAGGGGGGGGGGGAATATAAATATTTTCCCCTACCCAATGAAGCGCTTTCATTATCCACCAACCGCCGTGCCCCGGTCTGGATAAACAGTCGTATTATGTTGTATGATTGTAACTTATTATTTAAATAAAGTTATGTGAAAGAAGCCAAAAATACCTAAGACAGCGTGGGATTACCCTTTCATCACATTAAAATATTGCAGACTTATGTTATGGCGAAGTTCTAAAAAATCTTTTGTGGAAATTCTCACTTGTTTTATTATGTGCACTTATCAACAATAAAATACCGAAACAACAAATCACTTAAAATAGTGCATAGATCTAAAATGGTTTACTTTCAAACAAGCTTCTTAAAATATTATAATGACAAAACGGTTTGTAAATTATATACTTATCAATATTATCTATGACAAAATTAGGCAAATATTCAAATAATTTTCTAGTCAAGGGAGTCTTCCATTTCTTCGTCATACTGGGGTGTGTTCAGACATGATAATCCGTTACAGTTGTCGCACATGGCAGAGTAGGTAAATCCAGATTTTCTGCAGCCACAGTAATTTCCACATCCAGACTTGCAGGAACAGGACACCAAAGAAAGAAGGTCATCAGGAGCAAATGGTTTCATAAATTTCTTCTTTCCACCATTTTCATTTACATTTTCATACCTCCATCCCCAGTTTATAGGGTTTAGTTTGTTTCCTAACCAAAACTGTACTTGCAAATAAACTCTCAACAAATTTTGATGACACTATTCTGAAGTCGTTGGTAGTTTTGCCAAGTCAAATTTAGATTTAAAAGCTGATTTTGTCGTTAGTCTGGTAAACTTATAGTATCGAGCTTCGTTTAAATTAGAGAAGCTACCAAGACCATACATGGCGAGAGCGAATTTTTCTCCATTTTGCAACAAGTTCTCTTCAGTTGCATCTTTTTTCCAGAAATGCCTCAGCTGCGCGTTTTGCTTCGGGATTGTTTTTCATCATGTCAATAGCTTTTAGCTTTCCTAACCCATATAAAGGTGAGGTCGTATCACAGCCCGTAATAGTGCGTAAATAGCATGTGATTTAGAATATATTTATGTATCATTAAAGGTTTCTTTATGATGTAGAAAGTTCTTGAAGGGGCCTTTCCACCAACATCTTTACAGAAAAAAATAGATTTTCCTTCAGGAGCAAGACTTAAAAATAATACCAAAAGATCACTATCCGTGCCAACAACAATCACTTTTGAGAAGATGTTGAGTTTTTCGATGCCGGTTAGTACAGTGTCAATATCGGCATCACCTGCGGCCGTGACTGTTTTCAAAACAGATTCACTAAATTCATGACACAGTATTTCAATCATTATTTTTGTTGTTATTAGATAAGAAAGCTTCCTTCTTAGTCAAACAACGTGTAGTGAAGTTTAATCCAATATCGCACGATGAGTTGTTAGCCGAACTTCGTCTTTGCTCTTCATATTTTACAGTTGGTTCTTCAGGGTATCCATCGAAAACGACAATAGAATATTTGCCAAATATAATATGGACGAAACGTGAGTATGATTTAATGATGTCTCCGTAAGAAGTTTCAGTTTCCCAAACAACAGAGTGTAGGAGGTATCCCCCATCGATGACTATTGCAGCATTTTCCAAATTAACTTCGTCATGAATACTTTCGCTAAATACTTTCGCCATACATGATTTTGTTCCTTTACGAAGGAAGACTTCATCAAAAATAGACGGGGGTCTTGAAGCCAATTCATATCCTAAGTAGGTCTAAAGCTTGCTAGGACTATCACTAATGCACAGTATTCTGTTAAATAACTGCTGGGGGTTTACTGCAACTTGTCTCGTCCTAACACTTGCGGATTTGAATCTTGCTAGGTAGTCACCATGTCTTTCCTTTTCAGTCTTATATATCCAAAATTACATCCTTTCATTTTTTGAACAGCTGCCAGGCCCACCTCATAAGCATTATCACAATTGACACTATTATCTGAAACAAACCCTAAAGATAAAGACATCAACTCCCCTGAGAGCTTGGCGAACGGGCTGTGCTGTCTTAGCCATGATGTATATTTTCCTATATCTAGCTCACCCCTTTTCTTCCGTGATTCGCGCAGCTCAACATACTGTTCACTAAAATCAAATTCTATACCTATGAATTCTTCAATGCTCTCTTGCACTTTCACGCAGTAAGTGATTCCAAGTTTCCACTTTGAAAAAGCGCCGTCAGTGATTCCGCGCCCATGTGTCAAACCGCCAACTGACTTCATTGGTCGCATGAGACACTGCTCGATGATGATGTCCGTCCACGTACCGGACCAATATCTGTCGCTTCTTCTTATTATAAAGTACCCATTTTTAGTGAATAGTTTATATTATTCTTTGGTTATTCTTGATTCGAGTTGCAACATACCTTGAACGTACATATGTGCTGATTTTGCGTATGGTAAATGTCCTGCCGAGTTGAAAAATGGAAGCATATCAACAATAGTATTTAGGTGCATTTTCCGATTCCCGGACTTCTCTGCAAATATAAATCTAAGCATGAGGTCGATGCAATGTAGAAGGTAAAGCCACAACTTGGCAGTCCTACTCGATGATTCCTTAATCCTGTCTTCACTTGCTTCAGTATATGGAATCGTCTCTTTTAGATTGTCATCATTATTAAACTCCTCCATATCTTTTTTCCGCGTAACTAAATCTTGATACATATTTCTATTTGTCTTAATTTACCATCAATATCTTGCTATTCTTCTCTCATTACGTGGAAAAGAGACGCTGCTGTTTAAGTGTAGGCTCTGTTTGCCCGAGAATATTCATGACCCTGGAGCATGTAGGACTTGTGAGGACGCGTAAACTGATTCTCAAAAATTTCCCACATACTTTTATTTAAATAATAAGTTACAAACAATCATACAACATAATACGACTGTTTAGCCAGACCAGGGCACGGCGGTTGGTGGATAATGAAAGCGCTTCATTGGGTAGGGGAAAATATTTATATTCCCCCCCCCCCTCCGAACTAAAACTGGTAAATAACAATAAAACTCTTCAACGTTAGATGAATTTGTTATAAAAATAAAGCAAACACATGAATTAATCATTACTTTCCTTAGGTTTTTGTAATTTCTCGCTGCGCCGCGAACCGCTGCGCGTTCGAGCCGCTGCCGCGCGCCGTGCTCCTTATTCAGCCTACGTGCCTTATTATAAATTAAAACCCATCATTATATACATTATTTTATAGCTAAAAATATTGTCTACAAGTTTTGTTGATTTATTTTTTTTCGTTAACAAGCTCAGAAAAAAGTTATGTGCAAATATATTCTGAAATACTATTTTAAAAACTGATATTTTTCCTTTACTAATAAATTGTAGAGATTGTATAGCTTTTCTCGCAAAAATGAAAGAATACAATTTTATAGAACAACTAATTAAAAACTAAACAAAAAATAAATAATCTGATTTAATAAAACCATTAAGGAGATATTAGCGTATTCCGAAAGGCTTTGAAAAATATATTCAAGAGGGGGTGGGGAAGGAAGCACAAGGGGGAAAGTCGGGGACTTTTGTAAAAATACATGTTTAAAGGTCTTCTAACATCTGTGAGAAATTCAGCTTCCGGGGAATTAGTTCCGACATTGGGTCTTTTTTTCCCTTCATTGACTGGGCTATTTGACGAACGCTTCCGACTCTGCTCGGGGAACGCGGGCGGTGGGACGGACGGGAGCGCATTCTATTCGATTCCTTCCATGCAGCTGGACTGGATTGTACTTTTTAACAACTGAGTTAACAATAAACAATACTTCGTATAATATAACCTTTTTTATTAAAACAGCAAGAACATTACAATATTCATTTGTAGCAGCAAGCTACTACAATTATACGAGCCATTCGCAGCTCAATCGTGGGCAGTTCACATTACAACTCGAAGCTTCTAGATCGGCAACGAAAGTGTGCCGTTTTACCTGCGACTTCAGAAACTTTCCCGGCTCTACAAGGCAAGCGCTTCTATGCACTTGTACAATGTACAGCAATCCGCGCCGCGCCATATTTCAGTATACTATGGATGCTCACAGTTTACGCGCCGCGATAATTTTATAAATAAAACTGCACCAATTAAAGCTAATTGAAAATTCAGACAAATTTCAATTCTCCCAACTAATATCTTGGAGTAAGGTTTTTTTAATGCATTACAAGAAATAAAAATATATTTAAAAAAAAATAATTTTCATCTAACAAACACACTGAAAATATAAACAACTGATATGAGATGTACCACAGTTATAAAAATAGGCATGAGCATGTGGAAAAAGTGTTGTGGTGTTCGTTAATTTATATATAAGTATTCAGTTGCTTATATTTTCATAATTTTTGTTATATATAGGGTTTTCCAATAAGAGGTGTTATTTTGAATAGCCCACTATTTCAGTAGATGTTAATTTAAAGCTGTCATTTTTTGACATTTGACTAGTAAAAACTACGTCGTTAATAAAAATGGAACAATACACGCTTCAACAACGCATTGCAATTATTAAAATTCACTTGAGTGAATCAAATGCAAATTATCTTGAGTGATGAGGCCCATTTCCACCTCGGTGACTTCGTCAACAAGCAAAATTGTCGCATTTGGGGCTCGGAAAACCCAAGAGATATTGCTGAAAAACCTGTCTATTCTCAACGTGTGACTGCTTGGTGCGGTTTATGGTCCAGCGCAGTCATTGGACCTTACTTTTTCGAAAATGAGGCTGGAGCAACAGTTACTGTGATTGGATTACGCTATCGAGGGATGATTAATGATTTTTTATGGCCAAAATTAGATGGTATTAATCTGAACAACGTTTAATTTCAACAAAACGGCGCTACGTGCCACACAAGCAACGAACACATTGATCTTTTACGATTGAATATCAAAATAACACTTCTTATTGGAAAACCCTGTACATGTATAACATAGTGTGAAATGATTATTATTTAACATGTTTTCTGTAAATATTTTAATTAATCTTTGGGGATCAATGGTGAGACACGAAATAAAAGTCGTGTGGTGAAGGTCACTGTGTTTATTGATGAGTCAGAGTAGCCGTAACGAGAGTTGACGTAGGACGGAAGAATTCACCGGATGCTGGCTGTGATGACAGGTCAAGCGCGGGTCAGTGAGTCAACGCCGGGCGCTGGTGACCGGGACTCGATGACTGTCAGGCACTGGCGATCTGGGGAATCAATACTCCAGTGCTGACGGAAGGCCGAAGGTGCGGCGGACCTTGTAGGCGGTTGAGCGGGAGCGGCGTAGACCAGTAAGGATGCTGCGTGTCCTCGTGGTGGTCATGGTGGCGTGGAAGAAGCGCTAGTCAGAGACACTGGAACCAGGGCGCTTGTTATCCGAGTAGCGCTTGCCAGGGACGGTGATCTGGACAAAGCGCTATGATGATGTCCCGATAGAGTCCACGATGGTACGGGCGAAGCCGGGTATCTTGTCCTTCACGGGGGGGGGGCGGGAGGGGCGCACCGATCGTCACTCGTGAGATTAGTAAATCGTTGGCAGCAGATTGATGACTGACTGACTGACTCGCTGCGTCGGGCTTATTTATACTGTTCGGCTGGTGGCAACAGCAGGTAATTAAATGGCAACTAAATCGAGGCCACTCGCTCAGTCTGTGTGTTTCGGGAACCTTCGACAGCGCGGCAATTATGCATAGGCGGCAGACTCGAACCTTCTGACGAGTTCTCGTAATGTCCCAGACTGACTGCGCGATAGTATTGTCGCGAGTAGATACTTGAAACAGGTAGGTTGCTTTGTTTTGATTTCAGCTGCAAATACGTACCGATCGTCACTCGTGAGATTAGTAAATCGTTGGCAGCAGATTGATGACTGACTGACTGACTCGCTGCGTCGGGCTTATTTATACTGTTCGGCTGGTGGCAACAGCAGGTAATTAAATGGCAACTAAATCGAGGCCACTCGCTCAGTCTGTGTGTTTCGGGAACCTTCGACAGCGCGGCAATTATGCATAGGCGGCAGACTCGAACCTTCTGACGAGTTCTCGTAATGTCCCAGACTGACTGCGCGATAGTATTGTCGCGAGTAGATACTTGAAACAGGTAGGTTGCTTTGTTTTGATTTCAGCTGCAAATACGTACCTAAGTAGCGTCGAGCTGCTTTTTATAAATTATTCAATGGAATCTTCTCGAATGCTACAAATCTAATAATATTTTTTAAATAAACATATAAAAAAAAATTATATACTCGTACACATCGCCGAAAAAAAAACAATATATCGCCGAAAAAAACATATACACATACATTTAAAATAATATACATTATTTAATAATAAATAAAATTTAAATAATACATAGTTTATCGCCGAAGATCGACACCGCGTCGGTAAACGTAGTCCTCTAAGCCAAATATCGACACCAGATGTAAGCGGAGATGATGGCGGTGAAGTGATCGAAAGTGGGTGGCTCGACATCGCGTTAGTGGAGACCGGACTTGTAGATGGTGTTCAGCACTAGGGATGACATTCCTGGTACTCCAGAATAAAGCAAGAGAGCTGAGGTATAATTGACCTGGTCGGCAGATGCGTGGGATATGCAGGCCGGCGAAGATGTTGCAAGGTCAAGACGCAGACCAACGAAGATGTCGCAGGGTCTAAGCGAGTGGGGAGCGCAGGCCAGAGAAGATATTACAAGGACAAGGCGCTTATGTAATCCCACAGAGTCAATGATTATCCGTAGCCTCTCCTTTAAGGTTCGTGCAACGCCGGGCGTAGTAGGCCCGTAGCCCATAGCGGCGCGTAATCACTTGTAACAGCTAATTATTGCAAATGCGTTCGAGAACAATCCGTGCAATCGCAAGTAGATAAGCCGGCGGCCTTACTATTATTCTATCAGTAATTTCGTCGTCTTACCATTATGTTCCAATGCGATGCGGGTTCCACGTATGAACGTATATGTATATATTTAACGTAAGTAGGCTGTAAAAAGCTTTCGGAATGTTGGTTTTCCAAAACTGCATTTTTATTCGTTTAAATTTAAAACTCGGTACTTATATTGAACTTTTTTTATTTCAAAAATTAAAATTTTACCATCGATAAATAATACTATCATAAATGCTAATTTCACTATTTACAGAAGTTGAAATAACGGGTTTTCCAATAAGAGGTGTTATTTTGAATGGCCCGCTATTTTGGTAGATGTTAATTTTGAAGCTGTCATTTTTTGACATTTGACAAGTAGAAACTACGCCATTAATAAAAATTCAATAAACATCCAACACTTCCACATTTTTCATAGCAGCAGTTCTTGCATTGTTTTCTTTATTTTTCTTTATCTTTAACGATGAAATACGTTTACTGACTTTTCTATTTCATGTTTCTTTAGTCTGGTGGAAATACAGAGTTTTCCAATAAGAGGTGTTATTTTAAATAGCCCGCTATTTCGGTAGATGTTACATTTAAAGCTGTAATTTTTTAACATTTGACAAGTAGAAACTACGCCATTAATAAAAATGGAATGATACACGCTTCAAAAACGCATTGAAATTATTAAAATTCACTTGAGTGAATCAAATGCAAATAATCTTGAGTGAGGAGGCCCATTTCCACCTTGGTGGCTTCGTCAAAAAGCAAAATTGTCGCATTTGGGGCTCGGAAAACCCAAGAGTTATTGTTGAAAAGCCTCTCTATTCTCAACGTGTGACTGTTTGGTGCGGTTAATGGTCCGGCAGAGTCATTGGACTTTAATTTTTTGAAAATGAGGCTGGAGCAACAGTTACAGTAAATGGATCGCTATCGAGAGATGATTAATGATTTTTTGTGGCCGAAAGTGTATGGTTTTAATCTGGACAACCTTTACTTTCAACAAAACGGCGCTACGTGCCACACAAGCAACGAAACCATTGATATTTTACGATTGAATATCAAAATAATACCTCTTATTGGAAAACTCTGTATTTCCGACAAACGTTTTGCGTAAAATTTTATATTTTTATAATGAGGTGGAAAACCGTAACTTTCCGTTCATCGCTTTTTATAAAAAAACATGCCTCGCCTGGGCAGATATTATGAATAAAATAAAATATGCATTTTACGAGTTAAGAGCACGAAAATATTTTTTTTTCTTGTTAGATCAGGTGTGAGAGACGGTGAAAAGGGCGAAGGAGGGGGTGAAGGGTGACAATGCTTAAACAGGAAAACGTGAAATACCTACGAGGCCAAAGAATATAATAAAGAAGAACATGTTTTTAATCATTGGCGACTATAACATGCCCAATATCGAATGGAATAATCAACAAATGCCAAGTAATAGAGATCAATGCGCACTCGCGTTACTTAACTGCTTATCTTTTGCAAATTTAACCCAATTTAACCATTTACCTAACAAATACGGTCGAATTTTGGACCTCGTCTTTTGTAACACTTCAGTTAATGTGTCGCTTGCCGACCACCCATTAGTTAAAGAAGATGCTCATCATAAATCATTGATTGTAGAACTAGAATTTCCATCCACTATTGCAACCCTCTCAATTCCTCGAACAATAAAATTATTCCATAAAGCAGATTATGCAGAGATCAATGAGAGACTGAAAGAAACCGACTGGTCAACCGTTATAAATGCACCGGATGTAAATACAGCGTTAAATTCGTTTTATGTTATAATTGAACAGATTATCGAAGCGTTTATTCCTAAGAAAGTTGTGAAATCTGGAAAATACCCACTATGGTACACGGCAGCCTTAATAAAAATAACAAACGAAAAATTAAAATTCTTTAGAAAATGGAAGCGTTATCGGAACCCCCTTGATTATCTCTCATTTTCATTGCTTCGCAAAAGGCAAAAAACAGTCGCTTCAGCAGCTTACAAAACCTACATTTCTACAATAGAATCCGGTATACAGCATAATGTTAAAAAAATATGGTCCTACGTCAATTCTCAAAGAAAATCTCCTGCCATCCCTGATCATATGATTTACGGTGAAAAAACTGCTAATGACAGTAGAGGAGTAGCCAGCTTATTTTCTGAGTATTTTGGATCTGTATTTTCGAATGCTCAACCTGCACATACAAGCAATGCCAGCCTTTGCTCTAATTCAAATAGCATAATCAACTCAATCGAGATCAATGAAGACATCACATTCAAATACCTTAAGTCCATTGATATCAAAAAGGGGCCAGGGGATGATCAACTTCCAGGGATCTTCATAAATTATTGTAGTAAACAATTGACACCCCCCATTTCTGTTATTTTCAAACTATCGCTATCTGAAGGAACATTTCCCGACAAGTGGAAAACAGCCTTGATTACCCCAATATATAAAAATGGCAGTAAAAATGATGTCTCGAACTATCGACCTATATCCAAATTACCGATACTAAGTAAAGTATTGGAAAAAATTGTTTACGATCAATTATATTCTACTATCTCACCCTCACTCTTAAATAATCAACACGGCTTTATGAAAAATCGCTCCACAACTTCAAATCTTGCATTTTTTACAAATTTTCTTCATGCTCAAATGGATATGCGATGCCAGGTAGATGCCATTTATACGGATTATTCTAAAGCATTTGACCGCGTTAATCATTATATTCTTTTACAAAAGTTATTAGGTCTAGGAATTCACGGTGACCTCTATAGATGGATCGCATCATACGTCAATAATCGGCATCAAATCACGGTTGTCAATGGTTTTGCATCTTGCTTAACGGAAATCGTCTCAGGTGTGCCCCAGGGATCGCATCTTGGACCACTCTTATTTAATATTTATATAAATGACATTTACGTATGCTTTAAAAATAGTTACTTTGTTTTATACGCGGATGACATGAAAATTTATAAAGCTATACAGAGTTTACCCGATTGTATGGAATTGCAAAGCGATCTTGATAATTTGTGCGTATATTGTGAATCAAATTTATTGTCCTTAAACATATCTAAGTGTCACTCGATTACATTTACTAGAAATAAAAACAAAATCATATATCCATACAACTTGAATAACAAACCTTTACAACCTATGTCTACGTGTAAAGATCTAGGTGTTTACTTAGATAGCAAATTAATTTTTGACAAGCACATTAAACACATTATTTCAAAATCCTACAGAATGCTAGGTTTCTTATTACGAATATGCAAAGTTTTCAAAAGTGCTAAGACTCTGAAAATTTTGTTTTGTTCATTGGTCAGAAGTCCACTGGAGTATGCTTCCACAATATGGAATCCTCAATATAAGGTATACATAGATTTAGTAGAAAGTATACAGAATAAATTTTCGAAACATTTGCTCAAGAAATACAACAAAACTACAAATAATATGTTAACTTTACAAAAAAGACGCACATTGTCAGACCTGTTGTTTCTACATAATCTGCTAAATAATAAAATAGATAGTCCCGAATTGCTATCCGTCATTGGTTTAAATGTTCCAACAAGGCGTACCAGGCACACTACACTTTTTCATATTGAAGCCAACAATACCAATGCAGCAAACAACTCAGTAATTACTCGCGCAATCACAACATACACCCATTACGAAAAATTACTACATTTAGACATCTTTCATGATTCCTTTCTAACATACAAAACTAACTTATTAAATTTCTTAGCATGACATATTTCAAAAATATTTTCACATCATTTTTCAAAACTCCTATGTACATATTAACAGTCAATTACAATTCGTGAGCTTATTATAATTATTAAATTTCTTGGCATGACATATTTCAAAAATATTTTCACATCATTTTTCAAAACTCCTATGTACATATTAACAGTCAATTACAATTCGTGAGCTTATTATAATTCTTGTTTTCAATTAATTTATTACTATTATTATTTATCATTTTTATTATTATCCACACACTTCCTTCCTTTTATAACAATCTCAGGCGAAATTACGTAATGATATTTTATGGACATACGTAATAGGTACTACAACTATGTAATAACTAAATTTATCTAACTGTATCTTATTGTACTGTGTATGTCTTAAAAAATAAATAAATAAATAAATAAATAAATAAATAAATGTTGATGGGACCCACCGCTTTCCCACCCTGCTATAAGTAACACATGGTTACTTTTCAAGGCGCACTGCTAGGACTTAAGTTTTTTAATACATATATTTGAATTTCGATTTCGTTTTCTTGAGTGAAAAAAAATAAATGAATGAAGGAAGTAGAATATGGGAAGTGGAAATTAACCCATTTTCCAACATCCGATGGAGCTGAAACTCTGCAATTAGACTCATTGTTGATGACAATGCATTCCTCACACTATTCAAATTTACAGCAGTTTATACATGAAATAATTCTCCGTTCCATCCAATTAGGATTTGGCTTTTTTTATACACGGAGAAAAACGAATATTGCTAATTTATTAAGAATCTGTTTCAAACTTTTTGTAATCCTGTTAAAAACAGGATTTTAGGTTCACTTATGACGTTAAGATTCCCACTTTATTTTAGAGAATTTGGTGGGGAAAATTAAAGTCCAATACACCAGGGCCGCGCGTCGTTTATTTTTGTACACTTCTTCTTAGCTTACGTCGCCAAGATGATGGCTTTATTTTTAGTATACCTCCTCAATTTCAATTCACTTGTTTGTAGTAAAGCGTAGGTATATCTCGTTAATTCTACATCCAAACAATTCTCATTACTTAAAACTAATATTTTTATTATTCAATTTAAATATATATTGTTACTACCCATTAATGTTTATTTTTTAAGTGAATGTACGATAAAACGTCGAAATATTGAAAAGTTTGAAGGAAATGATTATTACTTTACAAAAAACGACAGATGTCATTATGGTAACACAGATACATTTTGCAATAAAATTTTATGATTGTAATAATATTTTTATGTCACAAAACTCAAGATTTCCTTTTAAAAGTCTTCATATTACAGAAAATTCTACAGAATCGTTAAAATTGTTTTGTATTAAGTAGGTATATAGAATAGCCCAGTTTTGCGCTATCATCTACTTCTAGACAAGCCTATCTGTTGTATAATGTTGTGTAACTCAGATTCAATGAATATAAGCTTTGAATTTAAAAGTCATTTTCAATATTGGAACTAATTTTATGAAGAATTTAGACAAGCGATAAAGTACCAATCCGAAAATATAATATTTTGATAGAAATTTATTTTATCTTTTACAAAATTGAAAATTAATATGTCAAGAATTCAGACATGCGATAAAATACATACCTATGAAATAGTACATTCTCGTAAATATTTTTACTTGATCATCCTACAGCAATACTACAGTATTTATAATATCCACGGATTCATTACGGGTTGGCGCTAATTTACGTAATAATTGTTAATTTTTTTAATAACTTATAATAAAACAATTGGTTATTCTTCCGTGCATCGGTAACAAATCAAAAATATTTTTATGAAATCTTCTCTGCGAAAGATTTGTGTTAAGGAATATGGAATGAAATGTGGTGTCGCGAAACTGCGATTCCACTCTATTATTGATGTTGTTGGAATAAGCCCTACGCAACACGCACGAAGGACCAGTCCCAGAACTGTGCTAATTGATATGTTATATTGGACAATTGGTTTTTAATGCATCCGCTAAGCTTGATAGACAGTACTCTTCAATGTTTATACCCGAGCTTCTGGAACATTAGAAAAGCCCAGATTGGATTATAGAATAAAAAACAAGTCAAGCGTCGCAGTTGGGACAAGTCTAACAGATTCTGGATGCACAATAATTTATTCCAGGGTTGTGGTTATGTTATAGATAAATTCTCCCTGTCTGAGATACTATTTTGTACTGAGCTCTGCAGAGTCACTTTGTTCCCTATCTTGCAACAATTAAACTGGTCATGGTGACATGTCATTTTTGGCATGGGTACATTGGGATCGTAGGATTTGAGATTTGCTATTCGCCAAGTCTTTGATAATGCATATCTCCCAATCCCATTTATATGCGTGAAAAAAACTATTTTCTAATGTTCTGTATGGTTCCATGCTAACTCAACACAGTGACCATTCAACACACTTTTAAAAATTGATATAAGGTCATTAAAAATGATGAAATTTTTTTTTAACCTAACCTAACCCACTTAACCCAGATAATAAAGTTTTGTTTCATCACTTTCCATGACTTTTTTTTTTAACTTCCGATTTAGTTGTCCGGGTTAAATCTTCCCCAAAGGAAAAACTTAACCCTTCCACTCACTTTTCCACAAATGATCATCTAGTCAATCAACATTATGCAAGTGCATTATATAAGCAAAATAAATACAAAACAATACAATAACAACACGTCAACTCACCAGAGATCAAATGGGAAAATAATTCACCGACTCCAGATATTTTCATATCAGAGGGTTCGGCTCGGTAGAACTTCTAACAGGGCCTATAAATCCTACTGATCCTTATATAACTTATATAACTTTTTAAAGATGTGATGAATTATAATTTTGATGATTTATCCGGTCACCGTTCTATATACCTACTTATAGTAAAAATCTATTCTATGGTAAATATAGCTACGAATAGTTACATTTATTTATAAATTTCTGACAGAAACTTAGCTTTGTTTATTCTTAGCAAATCCTGTCTTGTGTCTAATGCTCCGAGTTTCGGAAGTCATAGGATGCATCGGAAGCGGTGCATTGTATCGGAACGATATCTTCTTTTACGTTAAGAAGATTTAAACTGCAATTAAAGCTGATTACTGATACAATATATTATTAAGCAATTTTGAAAATAATTACTATTTCAGGCAACAAATAAAAGTAAGGATGGGTTTATTATCTAGAAATAAAAAAAATATTTTAGGATACTAAAAATGTATTACCACAAAAAAGATATAATAAAAAAGAAATTAATTAGCATCCTACTATATAATCTGTCTGGCAAAGGGGTTGCATAGGTAAAATGAAGGTGTGATACCAGTTCGTTCTTGATGCGAAGTAGTAGATTCCGGTTCTTCACTCTCAGTTTATAATTTATCCAAAGAATAATTTTGTAGTCCACTGCAAAACAACCTCACACTGCTGTTCTCCGAAATGGTCCCTCTTAACCAATAAGGATCGGCAGATGTCATCCGATTCTCTGGGCTGGTGATCAAAGAATGGCGACTGCTTCCAATGCAAATCACAGATCCTTGCTCCCTCAGGTTTGGCAACTCTCCAAGTCAGAATTCCAGGGCTGTCAATTTGACCAATAGCAAAATGACAATGTGTAGGTACTTAAAGGTCCCACACACCAAGACCATAGATGCGATGTAAGTAAAGTGATGCACATTCACTTTGTTACAAATCTTATATGTAACACGTTATATCTCCGAACATTTGATTGTATGATAGAATTGTTCTGTAGGGTTCTAGGTAATAATGATCCCCCTTAAAATGTTTTCAATAAAAATTTCCCATTTAAAATGTTCCCGTTTAAAATATTCTCAGTAATAATTTTCCTTCCAAAAGTTTCTAACGTAACCTCTATTCCACTGTGCGACTATTAACTAGCAGGGGGTGTTATAACGGGGGAAATTTTTGTAGGAAAAATTGTAGCTGGGTACATTTTTACTGCGAATATTTTAACAGGGAACATTTTTACCGGGAACTTTTTGACAAGCAAAATTTTGACGGGGAACATTATTACCAGCCACGATTCTGTGGATTCTAAATGGCTCAAAACGGAATTTTTTTTTATTTATTAATAATTTGACAATTTGGTTAGCAGAGTTGCATTGACCAAAAAAAATTAATCCTGATTTTTTTAAATAATTCATAGATAACTGTTCATTTGAGTTATAATTATTGATGGACTTAAAGCGAATAAAAACGGAATATTCGGGCCGAAGATCAATTTGGTGATTGCGACATGATATGATTTTTTCAACAAAAATCTCCAAGAATAGGTAAAAAAATATCACCCTCTGAATCCCTTTGTGTAAATGAACTTTTCTTTACTTATTATAATTTTACCAAAACGTACCTATAAAGAATATGTATTTATTTTATAATGTATTCGATTTGCTTATGTTTATTTATCAACCTATTGTCTTCCATCTATACATCAGTGTGTAATGGCAATATGATGTCCAAAAATACAGTTTAGAGATAAATCAATTTAAACTTTTTTGATATCTTTATCTTATTTTGAAATTCATGGTGCTTATATTTTTTAAACATTTAAAATTAATTCTCAATAAAACCTTAAATTTTTTTTTTAATTGTGACTACTATTGGTTTGCGAGGAAAATAACAAAATAGGGTCATTAATCTCAAAAAGAGCTTCGTGGAGATATGGCATAATGAGACACATGACACGGATAGCTGCCGAAATGTGAGCCCAATAAGCTTTAACTAAAAAATGCCGTCTCCCGCACGGCAGCAGCTCTTTGATAGAAAAAAACCGTGTAATTATGGGGGTTGTCCTGGCAGAATGGTCTATTTAAATTTGCAATATTCTGCCATTACAAATTTTTTTTTTAGTTACGGTATTGTACCATAGACAATTCCTTGGGAAGTTAACAAAAACAAAAAGGAAGTCCATATGATGTAACTCGACGAATGGAATTGATTGAGCGCTGTGAAGATACATAGATACAGCGTATTGACACAGCAAATTAAAAAAAAGTTAATTTAAAAAAAATTGTTCATGATTATCCCGTTCAATACCGGTAGTTTTCTCCAAGTCGACAAAACATCTTATGTATGTGAAGGCGTTCTTGAAGAAAGAACTGGAAATTGATAATTCTATGAAAAATTGTAAGTAAAGCCGGGTTCTCACCTGATCTGTTCTCCCGGATCTATTTAATATAAGCTATGAAATAAAGCCGTGAGAATAGAAACCTAAGATATGAATGGACTTGAACATTCTTTCTATAAATAGACCATACAAAGATACAATAGACATTACAAATTGAAATGTGTTGTAAGCAAGGTAATAATGTTTTCTGATTAACAATTAATTGGTGACTGATTATGCTATACGTCGGTAAGTACATTGCTATTGTATTAATTGGTGACTGATTATTCTATGCGTCGGTAGGTACATTGCTATTGTATTAATTGGTGACTAATTATGCTATGCGTCTGTAGGTACATTGCTATTGTATTAATTGGTGACTGATTATGCTATGCGTCGGTAGGTACATTGTTATTGTATTAATTGGTGACTGATTATGCTAGACGTCGGTAGGTACATTGCTATTGTATTCATTGGTGACTAATTATGCTATGCATCAGTAGGTACATTGCTATTGTATTAATTGGTGACTAATTATGCTATGCGTCGGTAGGTACATTGTTGTTGTATTAATTGGTGACTGATTATGCTATGCGTCGGTAGGTAAATTGTTATTGTATTAATTGGTGACTAATTATGCTATGCGTCTGTAGGTACATTGCTATTGTATTAATTGGTGACTGATTACGCTATGCGTCGGTAGGTACATTGCTATTGTATTTAAGAAAACAATTGTAAATGAATTTTGTTACCACGGACCGTTTTCAATGCGCAACAAAAAGCAAACGCGATGGTTCTCCTTGTTAGTGCCACCGATCATTTACTAATGCTAATTTATTGAACATCTTAAATTCGACAAAATTGTTCATCACAGCTAAGGGCGGCTACGGTCCGTCAGGACCACCCTTGTCCACCCTGATGTTTGGCAATTTCCCTTTGTGGCGACTGTCCCGCCCTCTGCGGCCAAAGCATGTACATAGCATACTAAAGGACCGAGTTGTTAAAGGACCTTTGTGATTGCATTCCTCCCAATGGCGTCGATAAACCTCTCCTTTAATGGCAGGCTCGTGGAAAAAAACGTAATTTTTTACTTAGATAAAACACCGTTTCTTTATAAGCTCCTGTGAAACGGAAGTAGTGTTCTAGGCCACCTTACAACGTATCCCTATAATTGGGAAGGTGGTTCTATTGGCTTGGACTATCTTTCTGTAATCACATTAATAAAACAGTAAACAATAAATTAACGTTGTTGTCTATTCTGGACTTGGCCCAAGGAATAAATGGTTCATAAAAAATACCAAAGAAACAGAACTACCGTGTAACTATTAACTACTAACGGCTCTGTAACGCATCAAATTGCTTGAATAGGTTTATTTTGAGGTGTTATGCTATGTTGCGCTTCCTTCATTTTCAGCCAACATTTTGGTCAGCGTTGCAGTGTTCAACGTCAGGGCAGATTTATTCATAGGTAATTTTATTTTTTATTAGCGGGCAGGAGCTTTTTACCAGAAGATAATTTCGGATCTATAAAGATTTAACAGTTTCTAGACGAGTGGTTCAATGCTCTGTTTGTAAAATTTTTAAATGAATTCAAATTTAATCATGTGATTTGAGATTTTCATGGTCAAAAGTATTATCGTGCTTTATGTTTGGGTTATGCCTGAAGATGTACACTGTAACGGAGTGAGAAATATTGGCTAAAAAATACAGAAGCGCAACACGGCATAGCACCGAAAAAAATTAATCTTGAAAATTTAAATCATATCGTTATAATAATGCGTTAAAACTGCAAATAATTGAATTAATAAAAATAGATTCCACAACAAGTCGTCACATTCTTGCTAAACTAGCAATTCTTTCTAATCAGTCAATTACTTAATTATTAGCAGATAAAAACCCGTTACCACGAATTTCAACGGTTCGTTTTGAAAATAACAGAAGGCACCACTTACGTTTACGACAATCTTATACTGTACAGTCAATAAGAAAATAATACTATCAGATTTAACCTCATGTTTCTATAATGTTATCAGTGATTAACCTTGAGAAATTAATGTGAACCTTTATTAGCGTGACTTATCAATCGTAGTTCGCTGTGGGTAGAATAATAACCTTTTTGAAAGCTAGGAGCTTATTATTTTAATGTCAGCGAAAATACAATTTCATGTCCTATCATTCCTTGTACTTGTTATATTTAGGTACATGAAACGGTACTATAAACTATACTACATAAGGCCACAGTGTAAATTATTCTATAAGAACTAGCACTGATGAAATCTTCAACAATCCTAACACTGTATCAATGACAACTCTATTCTAAAACTACACTCATACAATAAATACAAAATACAAGAAAATAAATATAGTATGTTAAGAATACTAGATCTAAGGGTGAAAAATATATCTAACAAGCAACTACAAATATAAAACTTGGGCAAAAAATCTTCCTAAACAATGGTACTAAACTCTACAATATAATCCCACTCTCATTCAAAACTCACAAAATATAATAAAATTAAATTTTAAAACAAAAGCTGGGTACAAAACATAGGGAGATCAGAAATAAAAAAAATATACTGACCCAAATAGAGATTTTTTTAAAATGTGTATACCATACAAGAGTCTCAACTTCTCTCAACCGTTTGAAGCTAGTGAGACTATGGCATCCCCAACTGGGGTATGGATGGGTAAAGATGGGCCAGAGAAAGGTAGGGGAGTATCTTGATATTTAGATCTAGTCACCTAACATAGCTAAAGCCATTTCAATAATCTTTTATCGTTTTGGTTTCAAACGTTTCAATTCGGAATGGTGGTCTTACACCAGGGCGATACTGAGAGCACTCTGGAACGTACCGCAAGTATACTGCATACTATATTAAATTGTGAACTATCACAAATTAAATTTTTAAAAAATTACTTGAGCACGCCTGGACTGGAACCCGGATTACTAGTCGAGATCCTTAAAAACAAAATGTATGTAGATATTATCGTTATAATTATAAAAAAACTACATAATATATTTATAATTACATCATATTATCCATACTACTAAATCCTCAGCACTGGAGATCCCAGTGAGGATATTGTTATTATCACTTTTTTTTAATAATTCCATGATAAAAATTGCAAAAAATTATGGAAACTCCTACCAACATTACTTTTCTAAGACTTTAAAGTGAAATATCTGTACGTGAGAGCCATAAACAAATGGCTTTGTCCATCAAAAATGTCACATGTCTCTTCTGTTAGCGAAAGGCAGAGTAAAGGGATAAACCGCGTTTCTAAATTAACTGTCAGTCTGAAATTACATCAGGGCGGAGAATGACAATCTTCACGACAGAGTGGTAAGAATCTTGACACAGGACCCAGAGGTCACCGGTTCACATTACGCACTATATAAACAGGGGTGTTATAGTATTATTAGTTTCAGGCAATTCTCAGATAAATTACTATTAATAAATTGAAAGAGATCAAGACACGGAAAATGTCACGATAGCAACCAGGCAATTCTCAGATATATTACTATTAATAAATTGAAAGAGATCAAGACACGGAAAATGTCACGATAGCAACCAGGCAATTCTCAGATATATTACTATTAATAAATTGAAAGAGATCAAGACACGGAAAATGTCACGATAGCAACCAGGCAATTCTCAGATATATTACTATTAATAAATTGAAAGAGATCAAGACACGGAAAATGTCACGATAGCAACCAGGCAATTCTCAGATATATTACTATTAATAAATTGAAAGAGATCAAGACACGGAAAATGTCACGATAGCAACCAGGCAATTCTCAGATATATTACTATTAATAAATTGAAAGAGATCAAGACACGGAAAATGTCACGATAGCAACCAGGCAATTCTCAGATATATTACTATTAATAAATTGAAAGAGATCAAGACACGGAAAATGTCACGATAGCAACCAGGCAATTCTCAGATATATTACTATTAATAAATTGAAAGAGATCAAGACACGGAAAATGTCACGATAGCAACCAGGCAATTCTCAGATATATTACTATTAATAAATTGAAAGAGATCAAGACACGGAAAATGTCACGATAGCAACCAGGCAATTCTCAGATATATTACTATTAATAAATTGAAAGAGATCAAGACACGGAAAATGTCACGATAGCAACCAGGCAATTCTCAGATATATTACTATTAATAAATTGAAAGAGATCAAGACACGGAAAATGTCACGATAGCAACCAGGCAATTCTCAGATATATTACTATTAATAAATTGAAAGAGATCAAGACACGGAAAATGTCACGATAGCAACCAGGCAATTCTCAGATATATTACTATTAATAAATTGAAAGAGATCAAGACACGGAAAATGTCACGATAGCAACCAGGCAATTCTCAGATATATTACTATTAATAAATTGAAAGAGATCAAGACACGGAAAATGTTACGATAGCAACCAAGGACCTCTACTTTATCGGGACACTAACCAGTGAGCTGTTGATACCTGATTTTGAATTTAACATGAATGAATTTGAAATTAACAGTGATTACTAATTTTCAAAACCGGTGGGGCTATGGAATCCCCAATTTATTTTAATATCAACGGTATAAAATATCCGTATACAATAAATTATAAACAGATACAAAAATAAAATATAAAAGCTAGAGATACAAGTACATGCAAAACTTGTAGGTAGACTAGGTTAGATTAGTATTGATTGAAATATATGATAGTAAAGATACATGATAATATATATTACAAGAGCTAAAATTTATGCATTTATTTTCAGGTTCTGGTTGAGAGTAGTTAAGTGCCAATCAAGCTGTTGGTTCACCGTATTGACTATTATTATTGACCCAAGTTTCCTCAGTTGCCCCAGGCAGTTCATTTTATATACATATTTATTTGACTTTTTACGTAAGTATGAGTAGACTTACATTTATGAGGTATGTTGTGAAGCTGACGGTAATGGGAAGGGGAAGGAGATAGGTAAAAGGAAGGTGGAGAAGTACCTGGCTATTCAGTTCTAGTCACCAAACACGTCCATAGTAATTTCAAGCATCTTTTCAATTCTGAATGGTGGTCTTACACCAGGTCGATACTGAGAGTATCTTCCACTCCGGAACGTACCGCGAGTATACAAAATATTATTTTTAATTAATAAATTGCAAAATAATACAATTTAATCAAATAAAATTTTACTTGCGCACGCCGGGATTTGATACCTGTGACCTCCGGATTGCTAGTCGAGAGCCTTACCCTTCGACCACGGAGGCTTTCAATGGAAAAGGAAAAAAAATGTTTCCGCAGGAATCTTTAAATCTGACATCGATAATAGCTTTATGTATTGTCTTCACTCATTGGATTACAACTAAAATGGGAGCCGTCATTAAAAATATTAAATACAGATTAATAATTATTTGCTTCCACTCGGGAACAATTTGGAAAGCTTTGAATTACTGAAGAATGTCTTGAGAATAATATTCACCAATTGCTAGAATCGTCTTGCAAATAAATAATGTTGTAAATATTTTTGTAAGCTTCAAAAGGCAGACTATTTTCAGAACTTTTTGCTATTTATTAACTTTATTATTTCTCATATTTAAAAAAAAATCTTGTCTCTTTTATTAGTCTATACCAGCAGTCTCCAAACTCAAAGAGGATGTGAGCTACTTTATGAAATTGAAACTGTCTGGTGAACTAATTATAAGTATCCTTTCTTTATGTTTTCCTCCTCGTACTTAATCGTACCATACATAATATTATTATATTACTTCAAATAAATAAGGACACAATAATTCCAATAAAGCATAAAATGCGTTCTTAAATTATTTATTTTTCAATAGAATAATGAATGAAAAATATCTTAAAATAGGTGTGTAAAAGAGAAAAGAATGGAATTCGCTTTCCTCTACGATTATTTCAATTCTCGGTGAGTAAATTGTCACCCCCATCCGAATGCTATCATTAAGATGTACATCTGCGAGTCTGTTTCTATATTAAATTTTAAAAACCTTCATAAAGTAAAACATTGATTCAGATAAGTAGGAAGAAAAACACAATGCCTTTATTTTGAGAGTAATTTGAATTAAAATCAGCACTCTTAAGCGATAAATCACATTAAAATTGTATGTTTTCCATTTCTTATAAAAGGCGAACTTCTTGAAGTTTTTCAATTTTACAGCTGGAGAGTTTTTTAAAGTTAAGATTTATAAAAGGAGCTGAAACAAATATATCAAGCAGTTCAACTTTTTTAAGCTGCCAAAAATGCTGATTTAGCAGGGGTGCCTGGGTTTATTCGTTAAGGTGTGTTCAGGATGCGGCTGCCCACCAGTTGCGTGGGTTGCCAGATCGGGAGAGGCTGCTTTGGAGAGACCCTTTGACCTCTCCAACTGGACTAATCGCCTTGCGATTACAGCGGGAGGGATATTTTTATACTTCAGTCCTGGACAGACTGATCCTTAGATTCCTAAAAACCTCTCATACCTTTTTCCTTCTTAGAACTTCCTCTTCCTAATCATCGGCAACATAGGCCTTGAGTGAAATTATTTTCCTCAAACTATTGAAATATTTCTACAAACTGCTTAATTGTGGTTTAACGAGAGGAAACTTTAAAGAACAACAAAAAATACACCTTATGACAAAATTATTTTCTTGTTTTTATTTTAATGGTTTGCAACACACATGTATGCATATCCGTACATACTTGCATTTGTATTTTATATTATGTTTTATTTATTGTATCAGATTGTATTTGGATTCGATGTTAATCAGAGTATTACTATTTGTATTTATCTACAAATATGTTAATGTATCCTGACATACATACTTTCTGTAAAGAAGTGTAAATTTTCTTGTAAGCCCAATATGGCGTTAATAAATTAAAAAAATAATGATTTTAAAAAGCAATTTTTCAGACCAGATGTATTTGGAAACCTGCAGATAGGTAACAACATTTAAACGTAATTTGTTTATAAATGCAGCTATAAAATTTGGAATGTTCATTAAATCAATATATATTATTTTTTTAAATGACTGCCTCAGAACAGAGTAGTCGCTAGCCTAGTAAGGCAAGTTAGGAGAAACTTCAACATTTTCTATTTGTTAAAATGTATTGTCAGTTATAGTTTCTAATTTCTTAAATAAATATGTTATTATTATAGTAGTTTTACCGACAGTCATATTATTTAACTTTATCACAAATAATCAACAATCATCGATATTAATAATTAACAGCCGTTGATAAGGCTGTCAAGTCATTAACCCCTTCAGCATTTGAGGGCCATATATGACCGGGCGACCATATTTTATAAAAGTATTTATAATTTCATTTTTGACGTTAAGAAGTGTTGTGTTCCAACAAACAATTTTAGAACTCGTCATGGAAGGAGATTATAAATAAATGGTTATTTGTGATAAATCAGGGATTTATAAATACTTCGCATATTACAATGGTGACTCGATAGTCAACCTAACTAGAAGCTGGCTAATTGAGGTCTGAAACAGTAAGTTTGTCTGGGAGCATTCTCACTGGCCCTGGCGACTACTGGCTACTAGCTGCCATCTTGCGGACTTCCACGCAAGCTCTATGCACTGCCCTCTATGGGTGCATCTGTGAAGCTCGTACTTCTCAAAAAAAAGAAAACATTATTCTTTCCAGTTTGCTTCAAATATTTATACTGCAACCCATTGATACAATCCTAAAAATGGCCAAAACGAATAATTTATATTTGGCGCCGCTATCGTAACATTTGATTTAACTTTAAAAATTATTTATATTTTTTTTTTATTATATGAACGAGATAAAAGTGAAGGAAAACAGTTTTCTTACAAAATTTAAGTAAAAATGTGGTTAGAGTTTTTGACAACATTTTTCACGTTTGATGCCAAAATTCAACTATTTAGTAAAAGAAATTTTTATTTTAAATGTATTCACCGGAAAGATAATTTTATGTAGTTTCTAAAACAGTATTTTTTTACAGAAAATTAAAAAAAAATGTTTATAGCGCTTTTGAAGTTCACAGAAAATATTGCAAACTGTATAAAAGTGAGCGAATGGTTTCAGAAGTCGGGGACGCCCGAGGAAGACATGGCACGATCAAGTGAATCAGATACTCGAGTCGGGCCATGTCAAGAGTCAGAATAATAGAAGAGTATGTATGAGACGATGTATGAATGTGAATGAGGCAAGGAGTGTGTGTCAAGACCGAGTTGTTTGACTGTCAGAAAATCTACCTCAATCCGCGGTTAGCTCAACAAAAAGGCTCGACATTGTCTCATCTCCGGCCGGAGGCTAGCTACCTTCTGTTACTTCTGGGTTAATAAAAAACCAAAGACCATTAAAATGTGCGATTACTCAAAATAGCGATTTGAGACAAAGTTAAAACGCAATGGTCGTTCTAACAACTGACCCTTAATATTGACAAAATTTACGTGCTTTAGAATATTCCAGATAAAATTTTAAGAAGAAGAGTTATTTTGCTACTTGCATTATATCATTTATTTAAACCAAAGTGTTTATCTTTACATTCGTTGCCCTTTGTATTGTTTGTCCTTTGTATTGCTTGATCTGCACGAACAAACACTACGCTGAGAAAATCACGAGTGATGTTCCTTCCTTGATTGTTTGTTTACCTGTGTCGTGTTAGCCGACTGTCCACAGCTTCCATAAACAACGCCTGTCCGGTCGGACTCTTCCTTCCACGTCTTTGCTGTAATCATCTAGACACCGGGGAAGGGAGGAAATGAGGATCTGTCCAATACCTTGATAATACACAAACTCTTAATGAATAACTTAAAAGAAGTCACATCTTTTCATATATTTTATTTATTTAATACATGTTTTTTTCCCAATCTATCTTCGGTATAAATAAAAATGTAAGTGTTTATAAAATTTTCGTTTGTTCAAAATCTTAAATTTTTGAAAGATCTTCACCGATTGCTCTGAAATGACACAAGTTGCATTCGAATACGCGTGTGTTTTTGTATTTGCCTATATTATATAGATGTCACTTGGGACACTTAAAAACATGTTTTTATTTTATTTTTATAATTTTAAACAGCGCCATCTGTTACACGTAAAAGGAACAAGCGCTATTGTTTGTTCTCTCTGCACAGACAGACTAAGCCGCAGCAATGCGTTATGTTATTTAAAGAGAAATTATAATAGCTTTTCCTCAACGTAAAGAGACAATGCTCTTCTGTTTGGTGACGGAATTTAAGCTGAAGTAATAAAATATTGTGATAACAAGATAATAAATAAGAAAAAAGGAATATTTATAAACAGAAGAATAATAAAAAAAAATTAAACTCTTTTAATAGTTTTACAGCTAAGTATTTTGATTAGTTTCTCTTCATCGTTCAAGAGTGTTCTAAGCCACCATTTTAAATTATGGAGAGAGGGAAGGTGAATTTATATATTGATTTTGTTTATATTAGCAAATTTCATAATTATTAAGAAGATTGGAGTCGAATTCAGACTTAGAAGAGATGAGATGTTGAATGGAGGGGAGAGGTTAAATGGTGTTGAAGGAGGAAAACAGTTTTCTTAATATTATTTTTTTAAAGAAAGGCAAACATTGCCGGGTTAAGAGTAACCTGACAATATTTGAAAATCTCCTACTACCACCACAGTAGGCGGAAAATGTTGCTTGTGTTGTGATGGAGGACTTAGCCAGCCGAGAAATTGAACACACTACGCCTGGGTGGGACCCAAACGCCATGTCAACTCAGCCACAGACCGGTCGGTAGATGCCGGTAGATCGTTTCACATACGAGCCTTAGTATTCAATTTTGGGATTTTAATGTTATTCTGATGTTTTGCTGAAATTCTGACTCTTGGCTTTGTTTTGAGAGCTGCAAAAGATTTCAATAATTTAGTAACATTTATTATGTTATATAAAACCCTTGTCAGATGCCAACTTGAGTATAACTCTACGTTATGTTCTCCATTTTTCAATATTCATTCAGATAACATTGAAAAGATTCAACGGAAGTTTCTAAGGTTTATAAATTATATATTCCCATACAAAACATAAATTACAATTATCTCTTGGATAAAATGTCTCTATTGAAACTTTCAGAAAGAAGAATAAGCACAGATTTAAAACTGTTACAAAGAATACTACATTTTAAAATTGACTGTCCCGAATTACTTCAATGTATCAATATCCATGTTCCCAAAAAATCATGCCGACATTTCTTACCTTTTTACTTCAATAACACCAGGACACTAGCTTACCAAAATTCTCCGATTCCGAGACTTCACAATCTCGGAAACAAATATTATGATCTGAGTAATATATTTCATTTGAAAACTAATCAGTATAAATGTTGTATATTCTATCACTTTTATTCTTTTAGACACAAATAGACCTATGTACCCATATAACTTCTACGCTTCTACTATTTTGTTTTATTGAATCTTTTAATTTCAATTATATGCGTGAGGATTCATTTTTGCCATTATGTTTACATTCTTCTTTATTGTATTAATTTTTTAATTTAAGTGTTTACTCTGATACAAAATGCTTGTATTTTTTTTTAAAGAAAAGCCCACTAGGGCGTGTAATAAATAAATAAATAATAAATTAAAGTCATTTAACTGTTTTTCATTGAAAAATTGTGTTATTGATTGTGTAAAAAATATTTCAGTCCAAAATATAGATGGTTTTTCGAAGATGACTTTATTGTTATTGTTGAATTATTCAAAGCGGATTTAAAATATTATCATATGTTCCTCCGCAGCCGATAATACCGTATTTTAATAAAGATAGAACAATTGCATAATAAAATCATTTTAGGTTTTCTAGTCTACGAATATTTTAAAGTCTTATATTTCGTTTGACAAGTTCGTCGATCCGAATTTGTTTTTGTTTGAAAATCTTTTGCATCGCCTTTTAAATTTTAAATAACGTGAGAGAATGGCATTTTAGAAAGCATTTTAAGGCAACTTTTATATTCTGTATATTTCTGTATTTCACCAGGTTGGCGCGTAATTCCTTCCACCTTAAAACAGTTTAAGATAATTAAATTTTTAAATTTATTTTCAATGTGCACAACTAAAACTGGCAGGCACATGATTTTACTTTCATGAACTGGAGTCTCCCATTTTACAATGCCCTGACATATTTTAATGAAAAATTAATAAAAAGTGATTGAATTAAAAAAAAAAAAAACAAGTTTTATCACAATTTATTGAGTACGATCCATAAACAGCTTGGTTAATTTGAGGAAAAAAATTATGTTCCAACGGACCTTGAAAATTTAAAAATCAAATATGCAGAAAATAATAAACAAAATTTAAAATAAAAATATTATATTTCTTTTATTTCTGTTTTCCAATTGAAATTCACACTGAGTTTATAAGGCTATCGAGAGTACAACACTATGGTAAAAAATAATAAATAAATTTGCTGTCATTAAGCTGAATAATTAAATTTAACGTCTATTTAGTTGTAAACTTATCACTTGAAAATTCGAACAGTATCTAGAACATTGTTTAACGTATGTAAAGAATAAAAAATTGTAATATCAGTGATGTATTGACAAAAATTGTATTGTATATTTATTAAATATCAGTTTCATCCTAAGTTAATAATCTATCTGGCAAAAGGCTTGCTTAAGGCGAACTAAATGCTGAATAACTATTTTCGATTAATCTTTATAACGAATTGGTTTACATTATGAATACCAAAAAATATGCTTAAGATAAATTGAAGGTTTTCCTATCGTTTCGCTTGAGTAGAATACAAATAAAAAATTAATTACTCTAGAAAAAATATAAATGCAAACTTCTAAAATAATGATTTTTTTCAAAAGCAATGTATGAACGCATTAGAAGAACAACCTTTAAAAATAAAATATTATAGATAAGATTATCTGTGACAGTTTCACTTGATTTACTTTTTTGCTTTCTTAAAAAAATATTTACAAAATAGATAAAAACCACTTTTGTGCTTGAAATTGAGCGTTTCGAGACTCCGTTTGTCAACCGATTTTAATGCCTATTACCTATATTAGTGACGATGTAAGGCATACGAAGAATATACACATTTTTGGCATATAGCTTCCTCTTAAGTAATAATTATAATGTGATACCGTGCAGTCTCATGGCGATTTGAAATCGAACTGCATTGCAAGCAGACTTTGGCAGCAGAAGCCAGGATGTCTCAAACTCATTCTTTCCTTGAGAGAGCGGGGAGTCTTGTCATCAGCTCATTTCTTGCCCCGGTCACCAGCCAAAAGGAATGCCCGTTGATTGAGGCTGTTGAATAAGGAATGGTACGATGATTTTGAACTGCTGATTTTCTGTCGTAACCGTAAATTAATAATTAAGTGGAACAATCCACACACGTTGTCACAAATTATTTATTTTAAAAAAAACTACTCAGATTCAATTGAAAAAAATTAATGTAAATGTCAGTTCGAAACATTGTAATGTCCTTTTTCATTTCAATATAACATTATAATAATAATACTTATACCGAATCCAATAAATTTCATAATTTTAACTCCCTCCAAACACGACGTCTAACTTTTGATCAAATCTTATTGTTTAAAATCCTAAATAATGGTCTGGACTCACCACAATTTACCAATTTAATAAATCTTCATATTCCATCTAGATCAACCGACAATCTAATTTATTTTATCTACCCTCGTGTAGAACAAACATTCGAAAAAAATCCTCATTTCCTCGTATATGTGCATAATATAATACAAAATTTTACAGCATTGACATTTTTGGTAATAACCTAAAGAAATATCGATATGAAGTAATGCGTACGATCGATTATTAATATGAGAGTATGGAATGTATCGGGAGCATCTCCTATTCTCTTCCTATTTTCCTCTTCCTCTCCCCTCCCTTTAACACCAAATTAATTTTAAGATATTAAAACTTCATTTCCAATGAACTTTAACAAGAGAAACTTCTTTGGCTTGACTTCAGTTAACTTGTATATTTATATATATCATTGTATATTATATAAAAGCTGATTGTTTCTTACAAAATAAATAAATTATTTCGAAGCATCCCACCTGTAATTCTCTATCCGTAAATCTGTATCTTTACAAGACCCTGCTTTGAAGTTAGTTTTGGTCGTTTAGTCCTTAATTATCCGATTTGGGAATACACATATGATAATAGTCCTGCTCCGTTCTCCACTTAATAATAATACGGAGGTTTAACTAGTGGATAAAACGTCCTGCCTTTGCCCCGAAGCCTTCAAAGAAAAACCTTTTTCGGTTTCAAAGAGAAACGTTCTTTTTATTCGTGTTTATTAAAATAGTGTCGGGGCGCGTCGTGAAGTATTACATTGGTATTGGTTAATCAATCATTTTTCCCATTTAAGTAAACAATGTAGAAGTTTTATTTGGTTAAATGGTGGACGTGATCGATTGTTTTGCGTTAGAAATATTTTTCTTTTTCAAAAGTAAATATATATGTTATGGCATATATTATTCTCCCAGTTAGTAAGAATTACCTTTATGAATAAAATATTTTCGCAGTAGTAATGATGTGTACACCTTCACTAATTAATCAACTCCGTTAATGTTAAGTGTTATAATTTTTCGTGTCCTGTTAAATCAACTCGACTCCACCACCTTTTCCACAGTGAGAATCTTAGCACTAACTATTTGTATCATTCACCGTTGGCGCGTTTTCACCGCACTGCCAACACGTATACAGACTTTTTTGATATTTTCAAAACCTCACCGTCTTGCATCAAGGCAAAAATACTTGGTTGTGAATGTAACTGATATGTTTGTGAAATGTTTAATGTCTGTTTGTACTGCATCATACTGACATGTTCTTATGTGTAAAATATGTATGGTGTTCTTATACATATACATTCCACATATATGTGAAATGTATATGTATAGCATCCATATAAACTGCTTGCTTCAGACGTCTTATAGTGTTGGCTAGCAAAAATGTTATTTTTAATTGTCAAGTCTCTGACAGCCATGAATTGTTGAAGCTACTTTGCCATACCCTCCGGCCGTAGTGGCCAAGTGGAGATAAATTTGATTGTAACAATAAACTCACTACTATTTGCGCTATTATAATATTTTGCTAGATTATATCTGTTGGTAAGTCACCTTTTCTGTATATTTTATCCTGTTTAAATGAAATGTTTTCTATTATTGTAGCATTCTATGCCTTAAGAAAATTTCAGCTGTATCACGTTCAATGTCGTTTTGTATACATATTGTTGTGTTCTTAAATGTAATACTAATATTCGCCTATGTACCACTGTGTACTTATAATCTCATGTTTCACATTATTGTAAAAGCCTTTTATGGCGTTTAATAAATAAATAAATAAATTACAAACGATAGTAAAAATGTCCACCTCGACTATCGAAATACGATATTTTTCATACTGAAGCAAGACATTCGAACATGATGGCATGACATTGTTTCGTTCATAGCATGTTTCATAACCGACAGCCTCCGTAGCCGATGTTTTATGTGCAACCGAAATGCAACCAACCGTCAGAAGCCGGTGAGACTATGGTATCCCCAATTGGGGTATGTTGTGATGCCGAAGGTTGGGGGGGGGGGGGTAGAAGGAGATGGGGAAGATGATGGTGGGGAGTACCTGGCTATTCAAATCTAGTCACCAAAGAGGACTGAGCCATTTAAAGCAACGTTTTAATTCTGAATGGTGGTCTTACACCGGGGCGATACTGAGAGTATGTTCTTCTTTGGAACATACCGCAAATATTCAATATTATTTTTAATTAAATTTAAATTTGTGAAATAACACAATTTTTTTTTTTTTTACTTGCCTACGCCGGGATTTGAACCTGCAACCTTCAGCATGCTAGTCGAGAGCATTACCCCTCGATACTCGGCTTCGCGGGTCGCCATTATAATATAATACAGATGTATCACCCTGGCAAAAGACCACCATTCATAATCTAAGCATACCTTGAAATGACTTTAGCCGTGTTTGATGACCAGATCTGAACATCTTCATCTTCCTAATTTCCTTTCCTCCTATCTTGTGTAGAAGATACTCTCAGTATCGCCCTGATTATTTACCACCACTCAGAATCGAAACGTTGCTTCCAATGGTTTGAGCCATGTTTGGTGACCAGATCTGACAATCCAGGTACTTCAAAATTAATTTTGCTCCATCTGCTTCCCCTCCCCCCCACCAATACTCTAATAATTGGAGATGTCATTGCCCTACTTGCTACGGAAATTTGGGACTGTTGTGCAGGGGTATTTTATTATATTATTTTAAAGCCGCACCTCACTTACCTCACTTAGTTCACTTCGTCATCGGAAGGCGTGGGAGGAAAATAACAATTTCATCCCTGCTTTATTCACAGGTAACAAAAAATTAGGCAGCCAAAAGGCTCAGAGTGTAACATTATAAATAATAGAAAACATTATTCCGTAGGCTTTTTTATACCCGAAACAAACAAAAACAATATCAGACAAAACTCCAAACCCGCTGCCATGTTTTGTTTTAAAGAAATCATGATTAGCCATTTTCCCCTCGGGCCAATGAACGCTCTCTGAACATATCAGTGTAGTATAATTATCAGTTTCTATATTATGTCTGTATGATGTAGGCCCGATGAGTAAGATCAAGAAAATGTAGTATAATTAACAGTTTCTATATTTTTTCTGTGTGATCTAAGCGTAATGAGTAAGATTATGAGACTGTAGTTTAATTAACAGTTTCTATTTGTTATGAAAATAATTACTTTTGTTTTATAAATAATTATTTTCCGAACTAAAATTAGTAATGTTTCATACTACCCCGGGTAAATTGCAGTCAGTTCATTATTATCGACTGGCTATGTATAGTTTCATCGTTTCTCCGGGAATAGTTTAAGATTTGATCTACAGAGGGTTATTGGTCGTTCGGGTCACTTTTTGGGAACGCGCCGACAGGCCACGGCACGTTACCGACTGGTCACAAAAATGTGGATTATTTATTAATAAAGTGTAACGGATCGATGTGCTATTTAGTAGTATTATGTGATCGTTAAGTTTACAGCCGGTCGAGGAGCGACCGCGCTGATTTAATTGTCTTATCGGGAAATTCATGTTCGGAATTCCGGTTATAATGGCGGGTGGTGATACCGTCAATGTAACATTCATATCCGATGGATATTAAAGTCATCTGACTACGTTCGAGCTACACAGCGGAGGAATAAACGTCACATCGCATTACCGTAGCTTTGTGTCGGCTTATTTGTGGAATTTGGGGATTCCACCGACCTCATGTCGAGGATCCACGCGCACACCAGCCAGAGGGAGGAAAGAGCTACCAGACCAGACGCTGATGCCATGAGGAGGGAGATGGAGGGCTCCTCAGGCCCGTGGAGTCTCCATCCCGTTTCCAGGAACCCGAATCGTCGCATCGAGTGATCTTAGGTACTAGATAGATAGCTCAGGTGTGAAATTGGTCCACTGGTATGTGTTTAAACCCAGGTATATTAATTAATAAATCTTTAATATCAATCCACTTCTATTTTCTTTATTATGATTCCAAAGCTCTAAGTAATGTAAAAAAAACAGTGCCCATCCCTGATAATGATGATTCTCAGACTCTACCACACAGTTCACCATACTTTGTCTTCACTGGCATAGTTTGGCGTCCAAGTTTCCATCAAAGGAAATGAAGCTGTTCACTGTGCAAATTGATTGCATCTATGTACCATACCTTATATTACCTACCCCACAATAGTAAAGATTTCGTAACAACCTTTCCACCGTAGCAACCTTTCCCTTCCACCGTAGCAATTGGAGCTGTTTCAATTAGAGAGCTGAGCAATTATATCTGTAGGATGTAAGCGTAATGAGTAAGATTATGAGAGTGTAGTTTAATTAACAGTTTCTATATTATGTCTGTATGATGTAAGCGTAATGAGTAAGATAATGAGAGTGTAGTTTAATTAACAGTTTCTATATTATGTCTGTATGATGTAAGCGTAATGAGTAAGATTATGAGAGTGTAGTTTAATTAACAGTTTCTATATTATGTTTGTATGATGTAAGCGTAATGAGTAAGATTATGAGAGTGTAGTTTAATTAACAGTTTCTATATTATGTCTGTATGATGTAAGCGTAATGAGTAAGATTATGAGAGTGTAGTTTAATTAACAGTTTCTATATTATGTCTGTATGATGTAAGCGTAATGAGTAAGATTATGAGAGTGTAGTTTAATTGACAGTTTCTATATTATGTCTGTATGATGTAAGCGTAATAAGTAAGATAATGAGAGTGTAGTTTAATTAACAGTTTCTATATTATGTCTGTATGATGTAAGCGTAATGAGTAAGATTATGAGAGTGTAGTTTAATTAACAGTTTCTATATTATGTCTGTATGATGGGTAAAATTAAGAAAGTGTAGTATTATTTACGGTTTCTATATTATATCTGGATAACGTAAGCGTAATGAGTAAGTTCGAGAAAATATAGTATTATTAACAGTTTCTATATTCTGTCTGTGTGATGTAAGCGTATTGATAGAGATTAAGAAAGTAGTATAGTTAATGTTATTGTTATAGTTATTGTCAATGAACTCTTGAATACAAAATCCCTTTAATTTTTAACAAATTGCCATATGAATTAAAAGAACATTGCTCCATTATTAAATTCTCTTTAAAATTAAAATCATGGCTACTAAGGAGTAACCTCATGTATTAAGACTGTGATACACTGTTTTTCCCCATAACACTGTTTCTGTATTTTCAACTTTAAAGTATAACACAATTTTTTTGTTTTTTTGTTAAGTTTTTGTAGATATGTATCTATTACTACGATAAAGCGTTGATGATTATTCAATTTATGTATTGTACGTGCAACAAATCTCCTGCTGACAAGCTACTTGCAGTAGCTTAGGGGTTATAAATAACATTGTATGTAATTTTTATACAAATTAAAAAAAAAAGTTTCTTTATTGTGTCAAATCCCAAGATTCGTTCTATTCGCAGTATTTAATGAAGTAAAATATTTGTAATCAAATAATTAAATAAAAGTGATCAAAATTTCAAATAACAACACATGATTTTGCATTATTTCGTAGTGCTTCAACATAAGGTATTCATTTTTTTTTTTTTGAATTTTTTTTATTTGTGTACAAAAAATTTTACAACATAACAGATATTTTATCTAACTAATTGTAAAAGTACCATTTTCACAGTGAGAATGTAGCGCCAAAAACCTTACAAACTCATCGAATTTTCCGAAGAATATGTCAAAATTTTTATCTAATATATTTAAATAGCGTATCGCTCTTCCCACGGGCGAATTCGGGTACAGATTTGTACGACTCAATCGGCAATATAATATGTTATGGTGACGTGCCCGAAAGTGAGACTCTGGGACAAATAAATTGATTTGCGCCAGAGTCACACCGTTAGAGACAAGGCCATTGATTAATTGAAAGAAATATTTTAGCCACTCAAAACATCCACGAGTTTCTAGAGAATGGTAGTTAGTCATACCTAGAACAAATCTCGATGGATATAAATATGGATATTATATCAGACGCAAGTCCTTTACATTGACTGTAAATAAGGGGTGCTGAATCTTCTAGTCGGTGAGCTGCTTTATGTTCAGGGCCTTTTCCGGTTGCTGTGATTTATTTATTTATTTATTTATTTACGGACAAATAGTCCATTAACAACATATTAATTACACGAATAAGTTTTATAAACAGAGATGACAGTGAAAGGAGAGTGATGTCGTGTATCCAAGGAGAGAGTAGTAGGTAGTCCAAGGAAGCGCAAGGTCAGAAGTCAAAGGCGGTTGTAGTGGTTCCAGCGGGAGAAGCAGTCCAGAGTGAAGCGGTCAGAGTAGATGTCGGAAGAGAGAGAGTTGAGATCGCTTTACGCGCGGTATATATAGGACTAGCGGGGGCGTGCACACTTCGGTGTGCGCGCGTCTGAACCGCCCCACGTAAACGAGGTGCATTTTGTGCAGCTTCGTGTGTTTTCATATGACTTTAATAGTCAATATTAAAATTATTTATTCAATAGTACTCTTTACGCCGCTTCATCTTATGAACACTGTTTTTCCCTAGCATTTTTAATGTTTTTATAATAAATTGTACAATATGAATCAGTGGGTCCTCAGACCGACATTGGTGTGAGGAAATCCTTATAACTACTTAATATTAATGTTTACATATTTCAATATTACTTTACAACATAGACGCGAGTCCAGCCTTTCAACCTGTATATTTTTATTTAGTATTATTGCGGCGAGACTCACGCAAATCTAACATTAATTTGCGCAATTATATATGAAAAGAGAAATATTTCTAGGTTTATCGTGCTTTGCGGTGATTGGCTAGCCGTCGCCGTTCACTGTTTGGCTTGGCTTCGCCTAGGCAAAGGAGAGGGGATGCAACGTAGATACTGGGTCCACGGCTTGCAATGTGCCCAGTGCTGTCCAGCCGGGGAGGGGATACCACATAAATACTGTGTCCGGGCGCGCGTTTGCTCAGTACTCGCCGGCCGGGTAAATACTAGCTTTCTTATCCTCCCATGGTCAGAAAGCTGCTTTGCGGCCTTTGGGTAACATTGCGTAATGCGTTCGATACAGATATGTTCCATAGAGGCGTAAAAATAAAAAAAAACGTAGGAATTTTTTATGAAGTCTTTCAATGTTTAAAATATAGGATGCTTCAAATGGGGCCCAGATAATACAATTCGACTCCAGTAAACTTAGCACCAGTGAGTTGTTAAGTAGCCTAATTGTTAGTGGGTTTTGAAATGAGCGTGAATTGCGAATGACAAAGCTCAGCAGTTTATATGCTCTGTTGCATAAGTCATTTGTGTGCTGGTGGAATGTCATTTTGCTGTCAAAAGTAACCCCTAGATCTTTTATTTGACTAAAGCGATGAAAAATGTTACCGTAAATTAAATATTCAAATATGATCGTCTGTTTTGCCCTTGTGAAAGAGACTACATTGCATTTAGGTGCACTGAAGCTTAAGCAGTTAATTTTTCCCCAGTTTGCGACAGAGTTCACATCGATTTGTAGGAGGACACAGTCAGCGAGATTTTTTATTATGCTGTAGAGTTTTAGGTCATCAGCAAACAATAAATAAGAGGAATGAGTGATGATTGAGCCAATATCGTTGATGAACAACAAAAATAATAGCGGTTCAAGAATTGATCCTTGCGCGACTACAGAAAAAAATAGGAATTCAGCAGAGCGAGAACCTTTATAAAATATCAACCTTCATACCAGAATGCTAACTCATATTGTGTACATCAATTATTGAACGGTTATAGGTTATAGCAGTATATATTAAGAGCTTTATTTTAATAGTGGAACAATAAGCCATAGAACTGAATAAACTGACTGACGTTATAAAGTTAGGTAATAATAATACAGCAATTATAAATTATGTTTCGAAGCAGAAGGAATAGAATGGCCATAATAAACCCCTGGAAGCAAAACGAAAAGACAGCTTATTTTGGGTGATAGAGGAGAATATTAAATATTATTCTATTCATTATTCATTTATACAACCTTAACGAGGGTTTACTTTGGTTTTAGTTTCAAATAAAGTTATGTTGAAACAAAACATTTTTATTCGAATTATAATTATTATATCGATGAAGAAAAACATAAAACCAATAAATTTAAACAAAACATGAGACAGAAAAAAAAGATAACGGTCACAACTAGGAATTGAACCCAGGATCTCTCGTCTTACCGTGACAGGGGTATTGAACCACTTGACCATCGGGACCTATTTATTAAGCATCATATTTGTTGATCTCATATTTCAAATGAAGAATTAACAATATGATCTTATGATGCTATGATGCTCCATTTTTTTCATTAATCCCACACAGGAGAACCTGAAGAAAATAAATTCCCTTATAGCCTATGTCATCTTTAGGGATACGGTTTGGAGGGTTTTTTTAATTTTGTGCTGAGAGTGCTAAAAAAAGAAAGTTCTGGGATGGTAAATGGTGTGAGGGTTGAGTTGGAATCTATAGATCAGTTTGTACAGGGGTGACGGATTTACGAATATATTACTCCCACTGCGGAACAAGGCGATGGGTCGAGAGACAAGTTGGAAAGGTCGAAGGGTCTCCTCAAACCAACCTCTCCCGATTTGGCATGCCACGCAGCCGGTGGTCAAGGCTCACCCAAAACTGCTAAAACACTACCCGGGGTGACCTACCAGCCCGGGTATACAACCTCACCCGATGCAACTCGGGCACCCCTGCTAAATCTCTAAACGTAGCGAACGAGCTGATGGTTATGGTAGAGGTATTGGTTATCAAATATATAATTCCATACAGACTCATACAGACAGAATACAGACCAGCCTCCCAAATTGTTGGAAGGAGAAAAATTGTTGCTTGTTAAGATAAATATTTTTGTGTGTACATGAATATCTGAGAGGTATTATTTAATATTCTAAAATTTCTAGACATTCGTAAAGACATTCGTAGTACTTCGTAAATAAACAAACAATTTACAAAGACGAGTGCACCATAGAAATGCATACAGAAAACTTGTTGAATTCCGTCACCGCGTTCAAATTCGTTACGAAAACATGCGATATGCATGCCGGTGGTTCATATGCAACAAAACAGGAAAAAATCGTCTTTGCGGGATAATAAAGTAAAGTGCTTGACTCTGTCAGTGTACATATTATTTATTTATTTAACGCCCAGAGGGCTTCTACATGTAGGTGGTACAATTTTTAAGACAGACAATTTTGAAACATGAGAAAGAAATAATAAAAATAAAATTACATTCAAAAATAATATATGCAAGAAACAAAAATAAAAAGAACAAGAAAATAAATTAAAAATTACAGCGATTTGACTGGTTTACAAAAATACAACTTCCATTTAGGAATGTTGTTGAAATAAATCTTTTACGTGATCCACAAAATTCGCAAAGATAATATTAAATATATCGACATCACCTAGGTATTGGTTTCCCATAGTGTGAAACCGTTGTATTGGGGAGTTCGCAACGTAATTGCACTTATTTATTTAATTATTATTACACGCCCTAATGGGCTTTTACACACTACAAAGTTTAATAGTAGAGTATCACAATTATTATAAATTCTACAAAATTAAAACAATAAAGGAAACAAAATACAACGAAAAAAGAAAAAAATATTAAATGTTACAACAAAAGCATATAATAAAATAAGATACATTAGTAAAAATGATAAGAAGTCTCACATAAATAGATATTCAACATAAAAATAAAAATATATATATTGCGGAAATTATAGATGTCTATTTGTGTCTCGATATATGAAAGAATTGAAATAAACAATATTTATATTGATTATTTTTAAGATAAAATATATCTCCCAGATCAGAGTATTTATTTCCGAGACTGTGAAGTCTTGGAATCGGAGAATTTTGATAAAACAGTGTCCTGGTGTTGTAAAAATAAAAGGGTAGTAAATTTCGGCAAGATCTTTTGTGTATGTGGATGCTGATTAATTGGAGTAATTCAGGACAGTCAATTTTGTAATGAAGTATTTTATGTAGTACTATTAAATCTGTGTTTATTCTTCTTTCTGAAAGTTTTAATAGGGACAATTTATCTAGTAAGTAGTTATAATCAATGTTTTCTACAGGAATATGCAATTTATAGTTTATATACTTCAGGAACTTATGTTGAATCTTTTCAATGTTATCGGAATGAATATTGTAAAAGGGAAACCATAACGTAGAGTTATACTCTAGTTGGCATCTAACATTGTACAACATGATAAATGTGCCTAAATTATTGAAGTCTTTTGTAACTCTCAAAACAAATCCAAGAGTCTTGAGCCTTATTGATAATGTTATTAATATGATACACAAAAGTTAGTTTGCTATCGAACAATATACCTAGGTCAATAATTATTACATATATACAATACACACTTATGTGTGTTGCAGTGGAATAGTGTATTTTGTCATGTTGTTATTGTAGGTATTCGTAAGTTTATGAGTTGCAGAAGTTCGCAACAGTCGAATTTAGAATAAAAAAGTTAAGTCGTTTATTTTACGCTTGTCTTCCAATGTATGTATTTTTAGAGTATTTAATAAGAAATGATATTATAAGTCTTCTAGTGGGATATTTAATTTATAATTTATAAAACGTAGATTTTTTTTGTATTCACTCAATATTATTAATGTGAATTTTGTAAGAGGGAGACCAAAAGTAAAAATAACAGATGTATTATGGTTGTATAAAAGTACATGTTTTAGTTTGATCTCGCTCTCTCTCTCTCTTTCACATCTCAGCTCACAACTAGTAACCACTTATCCGTAATCTTTGTACTCGGTTATCATTTATTTGAATTATCCAGAACCTTAAACTAAAAGTGGTACAGATTACAAACCATATAATAACAGTAAAAGAGCCTTCCTGTGATTTTGTACTAAACCACCTTCTAAATTAAATTATGGTACAGACCTCTTATAATTACATATTTATAAAAACTATATAAATATTTTGGAAGATTAATAAGTGTCTAAAGGTTGCCGTTATAGGTCAGTTATTCTGAACCCTCAAGCAAATCCCGGTCGCAGTAATACAAGTTCAATTTTTTTTTTTATTTTTTATTCTTAAATATATTTGTATGACAAAGGTATAGTATATTGTTCTCCACGCTAGGAGTTTACCTGTGTTGTGGAGGACTTTTTCAATTGTAAAGTTATTTAATAGTAAACAATACAGTTGAGTTAGTTACATAGAGAAACATTAAAAATAAAAATTTAAATCGATTTTTACATAGTTAACAAAAAAATATATATATTAAAAGGATTGTAGCCAGTTTCATATGTGTTTTTTGTATTCTGTAAGATTAAATGTTTTATATTGTGTTGGATGTGAATTGTATAGTTTTATAGCCTGGAATCTGTGGTGTTTTTGTCCAAAGGATGTGTTGGTTTTGGTATTAGTAGTTGGTGTGCGTGTCTTGTTCTAGTATTGCGAGAAATTTGTGAATTTTTAAATGTGTTTAGGTTCTTGTATAGGAAAGTAAGTATTTGTTTTGAAATACGTCTGTCTCGACACAGGTTTATCCTAGTGAGACAGACATCGAAAAAAAAACCTGTAAACAAAACTTTATATTTATAATAAAAAAAAATAAAAAAAAATATGTATATATATATAATTTTTGAATTTTCAACACTGGGAATTTTTTGAATATGGTTGAGTGGGTGTTAGTATTTGTACTTTAAGTATTACTTTTATTAAGGTTGTAGGCAGTCACTACGCGCGCATTTAGTAACCATAATATTATTTTTATTTATGGTATACCTAGCGTTCTATTTACCTGCTGAGCGGAGCAATAATCGCCATCTTTCGCTGTTGGGAACTGTTTCGGTGTAGCGGCTCCCGTACGTGGCTCGCTTACATTTCTTCTGATATTAATGTCGTGTTTGTAATATTGAAAATAAGTGTAATAAACGATAGATTCTGTGAAATACAATCTTCTTTATTTTAATAAACACTACACCCCTATAGTATGCGAAACGACATGGTAATGTCGACCTTTGCATCCTATAAGGTTTTCTGAGCTTTATACAGTATTTCTATGTAATTTTTACTGGAATAGCCGCAGGAATAGACTCAGCAGGGGTGCCCGGGTTCATGAGGTGGGGTTTGTCCGGAATATCCAGCCAGCATCATAGTGTGCTTTGCATCACAAAATCTCGTCTGATAAACGTTTAGTGTTATAGTAGACGATATCAAAATATGAAATCTCAAAGACCAAAGCCCAGGCAAGACTGAGGTCCTGGATTAAATTCTTAGACGCGACCGACTTTCAATGCACCTGCTTCTTTAAAACTCACCCATGGCACAAATGTTTCGGTATAATGCCCCAAGTAGGTACAGCCTTACGGCCAAAGTTCATTTTGATATTACTTTCAAAAGGCGAATTTAAATCTGTTACTTTTAATTTGACCCTAGATGGGTATCGAAACTGTGCCCGAAATTTTACTGATCTGAAGTCATTGTTAAAATATCGCATGGCTTTTAAATTTCTGGGTAGATTTTGCCAAAAAATTGATATTAGAAAATTTATTGCCGGTCATCAATTTTTTAAATGACGCGTTGACTTCTAGTGGTCATTTTCTTTTTTGGGAAGTATAAAAGTAATATTGTCGAGGAAAATGGAATATTTGATGTCAAGCGTATTTCAAAGGGTCAATACATACTGACGAACTTTAGGCACGATTATGCGAATCCCAACCTTTTTGAACCTGTCATGGCATCCCCAATTGGGGTTATATTCTGAGACTGATGATAGTAGTGAGGGGAAGGAAATGGGAAAGAGGAAGATGATGCAGTTCCTGGCTATTCAGATCTGGTCACCAAACACGGTTGATGATGCTATTTTAAGCAACGTTTCAATTCTAAATGGTGGTCTTACACTAGGGCAATACTGAGAGCATATTTCACTCTGGAATAAAGAATTTAAAAAAAAAATCCTAATTATCCAAGACATTATCAAGATTGCTCTTATTTTCGGTAGAATTTTGCAATCGTACATAAGGACAACCAATAAAAATACGCATTTAAAAAATTTAGTTAATTTGGTAGCTCTCAGTCGGAGCATGAAACTGTTAAATTGACGTAAGTTGATATGGTCGAAAAACTCAGTGATCTGAGCACTTCCCCGGCAAGTACTGGGTTCAATTCATAGATGTGAGCGAATTTTTTTCTGATTTTTCTGTTTCACATTTTTCGTTTGAGAGGCGTTAATATTGTCTTCAATGATTAAATATTATAATTTTATATTTTACTTATTATATTATAGTTATTCCAAAAATAAACATAAATTATGCTATCCATGTTCCCAACCTTTTTGTACTCTAGAGTACAGTCTAAAATATCTGTAGGGTGGAGGGAACCACCTATTTTTAATCAACAAACATGGGACAGCAATCGCAATCAAAATAACAACAACGCGGTTCCAGGCGGGGAATGCTATTTGTACATCACTCCTTGTACACGCCGAAAACCCGAAGTGAGCCGATGATCGCCGAACCGATCGGGACGGTACGAGCATGTGACTACTGTCAGTTTGGCTGTCGGGGCCATGCTTATTGCTTTCGCTGACAGACAGAGCCGGCATGTGTTTTGGCGCCTTCGGCGTTCATCGGCTCACTTCGTGGCGTTCGTTCACTTCGGGGTTTCTGCGTGTACAAGGAGTGATGTGCAAATAGAACTCTCCGTTCCAGTCTAGCGTGAAGAGTGCAGTCTGGCTCACCGCTAGAGTACTGTCAGCAAAGGAACCACTCATACATACAATTTCGCAAACATACGAACGTATTTAATAAACATAGGCACTCAAAAAAATTAAAACTCTAACAAATAAATAAAAATAATTCACATTTTTAATTAATTTTTGTGAAAAAATTATTTCACTGTCAAATAGTGAACCCCTGCTCTAGACTAATATGAACATCACAATAATTACTGAGAAACAAGATATCATCTCAAGGGAGCCTAGTTTTACCACTTCACTTTGCACTATAAGAGAATTTGATATGGATTATTGCAATGAGAGTTTATTTTATTCATGGAGCGGCGGAACACAATAGCTTTGACACAAGTGATCGCACATAGTTAGGTGGTGAGAATAGAAATGCATACACCACCACCCCCCTAAGGATGGTAGGTATTTTATATAGAATTGAGTGGATAAAAGAGAATGAGCTTTGCAAGCGACATCTAATACTGTCCGCGTCTTTCGGGCTGTTATTCCTTATTCACTTGCAATACAGTTTTTCTATTGTCGTTAAGATATTTTTGTCTCCACCAAAAATGTATTTTTTTTAAATGTTTACTGTTTACGTCATGGAGACTTTCTGGTTTCTTTGTTGATTTATAAAAATAAAGATGATTATATTATTACAGCCACTTTATTAATTTGGAAAATGAAAGAGGTGCAATGAAAATAACAGTAGATAAGTCATCCTTATTTTAGGGTATTGAGTTGTGTTAAGGCGATGCACTACGTAGTAATTCAAAATCAGGTGTTTTTGGTTTGAAAATTTGGTCGCCTAGAAATGTTTTAGATACTTTAATTAAATAATGCGAGTAAAATACATCTTGGCCTTTGAAATGGTCGAGTTTTTTTTAGATAAGTATTTTTATAAGCTCAGAAAAAAATAATGTAAATGGCATATGAAAACTGCTTTAAAGTTTAAAATCTCCTAGTTACGAACCCATTTTCGGTTGTGATTTTGTTGTATAGTGTGAAAAATTAAGTTATTTATAAAATGATCGCAAAAAAAATATTTATGCCTTAACATCCACAAAATAAAATAAAAGGCACTTTTTGGCCATGTTTTTTTCTTCCATAAATCAAAACAGGCGGATGGTGTTAAGCCGGAATTTAAACCTTATCGTCATTTACGTAAGGGGTGTTATTGATAGCGGCTCGATTTAAAATATTACACGACGTAGTGCATCGCCTTAATACAAGATATCCTGGCTGAAATTGGATTCTATGTCCCGCACGGAGAAAACTAACTCATAAAATATTGTAATTATAATTTATTAAAAATCTGGTCAAATTTTTAGTATTCGTGTTATAATCGGGAATGCAGGCCTTTAATGAATGAATTGACATGTTTCCTAAAAAACCGTCGGTAAAACATGAATATGATTTTAGTATATCGGAAAACGGGTTCATAAAAAATCTAAATTTGTAACATTTCATCATTATTTATCGGGAAAAAGACACCTGTATGATAACGTATAACGTAATATTACCAAAATTCTATAACATAAAAGAATAAAACATATACACGCAACACAAAAAAATATATAAAACACGCAACACGCACAAACACATGTATCATTATAAATGCCGATTTACATTCTCTTTTGATATTTTTCTTTTAGTGTTATAATTATATTTTAATTTTTAATCTTTATTTTTATTTTAAATTTATCTTTATTTTAATGTTGTTTTTCTTTTATTTTTAAATGTATAAATTCTTAAATTATAAAATGGGGGCCTCAGCACGGGTAAACAACCCAGTGAGGTCAACATTACTGAATTGAAATATGAAATATTGTAAAAAAAAAATGTATCAACAATAAAAAAAAAAACGTATTCTGAAATATTATGAATAGGCTAATATTTTATTAGGAAATGGATTGCAATCATGCCTTTAAAAGGATTTCAATAAATCAGCTATACTTATTTTTCTCCGTGCAGATAATTCATGCGAGGCCGCCAATACAGGCTTCTGATTCTTCTCAGGTGCAGAACTAACCTACAAATGCTCAGATCATATCCCTGGAAGGACTTACTAAGAAGTTAACTGCCCCACACGAAATATGGATTATTTTCTCATATCCTTTAACGATAATATTAAGCTAAAAGTAACCCCTTTATCCTACATATAACCTTATATAATATCCTGTTTTTTTTTCTTAATTTTTACCTCACTGCTTTTGCATATACAATAGGTACAGCATTGAATATGCATTTATGTTCATAATATTCCAAAGAAAAATCAGAAACAGAAAAAAATTTGAAATGTAATTCGAGAACTTATTTACACCATGTGGTTATAGATTTTTTTAAGGCTAGTGGACGCTGGTAGATCGAGTGTGAGAAAAAAAACCTTTGTTTATTTATTACTGTTTTTGCAAGCAGTGCTGGAGATGGTGATATGCTTTAATGTAAGAATATTTTGATAAGAAAATGGAATATACAGTAGAAGAATAATACAGGGTAATTTTTTAAATGCTGACTGAAAAAATACATTTTAATTACGATATACACTGAATATTTTGAGTTTTGTAACGGTTTTAAAACGACAAGACCCAACTTCCGTTACTTATATCGATTCGAAGATCTAGGCAATCGTATCGATGCGTACCAACTCAACTAGGTAAACATCTGCGTTTGGCTCTAAAAAATCTTCGGTTAACTTTTATAACTTTAAACATTAAATATTAAAAATATGTTTCTTTAACTAGAACTTGGTTTTTCATTTACATTGTAATTAATGCTGATGTTTATGATGATTTGTATTTATCTAACTTAATTATTAACCATTACAATTTTTAACCAATAAATTTGGCTACAACTACTATGTTAACATATTTTATATGTTACAGAGTACCTATCTAAAAATTATGGGTTTCGTTTATGATTCAATTCTACTGATATGGTCAACATTATAGCTCAATGATTTGGGCCTCTTTAAAACAAAAACACATCCTAGAAATATAAAAAAGTACAAAAGATGTTTATGCGATACCTGTATATAAGGGAATATACATATTATCCATTCCTGTGTTCATCCTTGTTCTTAACAGAATTGTTTGATTTCAACACCATAGAAGCCCCACTAAAAATATTTAAAGGTAAACCTTTATAATGTTAATCTCTGGAATTGTAAATAATCCACCTATTTTGAACGTGCTTTATTTAGCTTACAAGTATACTCGTGGGAGATCCCATGCATTTTTAATGATCTGAGAGAGAAGACTTCTGCCAGCCAATCAACAGAGCGATTCTGCATTGACCATCGACATTTGCGACAACACTTACAGACAGTTTCCGATCTATCTCTTGACGCAAGTCTCTAAACAGTAAAACTGCCTTCCTGACCTTTAATATTCTTCGTAGTATATTGGTGTATTACCGTATTATGGAGAATATAAATTAATATAAATGTATCCAATTTTAATTGGAAACACTTTAAATTTTAATAAATATTGAACGTTATAAAATAAATAAATATTTTGTACAATTTTACGATATCGAAAAACCAACCCCTAACAATTTCTGTCTTCCAGACTGAGCCGAGTATCTCCGCGTAATAAAAATGGCACCCGACTTGTGTATCTTCTGCCCGCCTAACTCCTACTTCTATTCTACCAGTCTAGTTCACTGCCTAACCCGACACGCATCCTGTATCTATAGTCCTGGGGTTACACGTCACAGTTCCTAACAGGGATACGAAAAGTTTATTCCAAAGGTAATCAAATTGTAGTTTTTTTTAAACATAAGGTACCTCGGGGTTACATTTGATCCCAAACTTACTTTTTCAGATCATATAGTGGGATTGGTATCATCTTGTTACAAACTTCTTGGATTTGTGATAAGAATAAGCAAACAATTCTCCGAGCCCGAAGCAGTGAAATCGATGTTCAACTGCCTTATACGATCTAAATTAGAATACGCTTCTGCTGTCTGGGCCCCAAACCAGCAAAAATACATTGAATTATTAGAACAAATTTAAAAAAAATTCTAAATTATCTTTATATGGGAATGCATGGTGAATACCTACGATTTATGCATCACATAGATTTGCTCTTCGAAACGCACCACGAAAATCTCCAATCTAGGAGTAATGGGACCCTAAAAGTAATAGCTTTTAAAATCATGAACTATTGTTTGTGCCGAACAACTACCGTCAGGGTCGACGCCACGACTTGCTCTGTATTCCATACGGAAGAATGGAAGTTCTGGCCCAGCATAGTATGACAATAGGTATGGTGCTGCTAAATGATACCTCTAGGTCTCTTGAGATTTTCAACATTGGCCTTGAAGATTTCAAAAGTCATTTTTGGCAAGAAATCTAAAATATCGGTTATTATAAAATGTTTCATTTAAAGCTTTGTATATTTCATGTGTATCGTAATAGGATTACATCAATCTGTAATGCACAAAAAAAAACTAGTTTGTGTGCTTTGTTAACTTCAATACTACTTACTATTTACCTACTAGGCAGATGAAAATCAATTAGAAAAAAATCTTTTGTGATCAAACATGCAACCCAACACTTACCAAAGCTCGGCAAGATTTTGACTTAAAAATCAAAAAAAACAAAACAGTGGAGCTTATGTATACTTTGAATAAGGTACTTGTAAGCAAAATTTAGGACTACCAACCATAAAGGTAGAATAAACATAAAAAAATTATGTGTAGGTAACTTTTTTGAGCAGTACCCAGTTGGATGTATTGGGTCGAGGTGAAGACTTGAATTGTTAATAACCACTGCGCACAGTGGTCCCAAATCCCAATCTAGCTAGAAAAAAATATTTTTTCATGGCATATAATGCAAAAGGGTCACAAAGTAATAAAAAAATACTTAAAAAAATATACATTTATTTTATCCATTGTTACAGAATTTTTAAAACAAAATTAATTACTAATAAAATGCGTATGGTTCGATTAAGTCATAACAAAGTACTTATTTTAAGTTATTACTAAAAAATATTTTTTTAACATAATATGAGAATAAAACCGAATGACATTTTTTGTTTATGAACCACTGGCTGAGTCGCTATCGTCACTATTATTAAATGCTAATGTTGCAACAGTGGCTTTGTTAACAGACTTCTGTATTTTCTTCGCTGGAACTTCTGAAATCGATAATAATTTTAAGACACCACTAGGTGTCAACATAGGTAACATCGGAATGTTTTGTTGATATTGTGGTTATTCCAGATATTATAGGGTCCGAATTTATAAGTAGTGTACGAAACAAATCTTCATTTGTGCAGATACGCGATATTTTTCGAGTATGAAATTCTTTGATTTGAAGTCTTTGTTTCGAGATTCCTGAGCTTTTTTTGTATGAGGGATAAATATTTGATCTCCGTTCTTTTGCCCCATTTCGTACATTAAAATATTGCTGCTTGGTGAATTTATTGTTAATTACGAAAGCTAGAGCTTCCCGGGGTGAGTATTGGATTGGTTTTAAATTGTGATCCTTCAAAATATTTTTCATTTTGTAGCTCGTTTGGGTGAAAATTCAGTTGCCTCGTTAATAATTTTGGCAGCATCCCGCTTTCCATGTGACTTCAAGCTGATTTGAGTGCCATGAGAGAGTTCTTGTGGACTTCGAGAATTCAGAAGACATTTAATTTTTCTTGTTTTGTATTTTGACGAGCATAAATCAAATTCTTTTTCTGGTCTACCACGTAGACCCTCTTCACGCGTGACTAAATGAAGAATAAAAACTGTGTTAAGCCATTTTGCGTGTTTAAACTTCAATTTTAAAGTACTTCTTCCGACTTCAATCCATTTTCTATGAAATATTAATAGAAACGAAGCGATGTTTTTTAAAGTAAACTATCCTCAAGACTTGTGAAACTGTTTTTCTTCAATAAATTTTGTATAATGTTCATAAACACACTGCCGTGTTGCAGCACAATTCAACTTTGACGTGCCCTTTACTTCTAGAATCTCCAAAATATCCAAACGATAGATTGTAGGTACAGACTCTGTAAAAGACAAAAGGGCAAGTTTGAGCAAACAAATTTTATCAGATATTATACATAAAGAATGGTTTTATATGAAACTAGTTTTGTTTGGTGGTACAAATCAGTACACGATTTTGAAAGTTTAATCAAACTTTGGAAAATAATTGTAAATATCGATACTTTTTTCATGATTTTTAATTAATAATGAAAGTAATGTTGAATAGGCAAATTATAAAATAGTTAAATCAATTTGAAAGAACATACCATAGACTTCAATTTCCATCTTTGCGTAATTTCTCTCCGATTTCAAATAACACGCTAACGACCGAACAACGTGCACACCCGAAAGCGACTGACCGCCAGGCGAACGATTTGCACATCCAAAGTGTCGTGTTTACAACGTTGCCATGTATCGCGCGTATTGTTTTAAATTTTTTATCAATGTGAACTTAATACTATGGACATTTTTTAATGTTGTGAGAATATTTTTGTACATAAATAAAAACATCGTTGAAATCTTTTTGTCTAGCTAGATCGGGATTTGGGACCACAGTGCTGCGTTTGGATCAAATTTTTATTTATTTATTTCAAAATAAGACATTAAAAAATAGTAAATTACAATGTATTATTCCCAGTGAGTTTAAAAAACTCATTTCGGGAAAGACAACATTATATTAAAGACAAGACAACATAGATACATTGAAATAAATAAACGCAGAAGTTATTTTGGAGTTCCAAAGAAAGAATGTGTCAGTCATTAATAAAACTGCTGAGGAAATAGCTTTTAAGAGCTTTTGCTAATGTTTTTTGTTTATTGAGGGAAGTTTTAGATTACAAAGTTGTTTTCGATTCCCTTTTTTGTCTCGACTGAGGCTTTCGAACTTTTGTTTGTGTCTTGCATCTGTTGACTGCTTACACCTTTATGTTTGCTTTTAAGTTATCTTGTCAACTTTTTTCCAATCTCCTTAGAATAGGATTGCAACCAGGTGCAGGTGAAGATCAAAAAGGTCTCTAGATATATCGACAAGTTTGGCAGGTAAGTTGTGAATTCACTCACTTAGTAGTGCTGCCTCTGATAGATAGAATTGCTAAGCTACTGAGAAAACAAAGCGTCAGGACTGTCTTTGGGACAACGACAAAAATACAATACATTCAACAAAAAAATTACGGATTAATTAATTGAAATTCATAAAAATTCCACGATTATTAGATTATAAAGTAGACAGCGCTAAGCTCAATAGTTCTTGGTATCCGGTAAATGACGGCTTCACCAAAACTAAAAGCAAAAAAACAATTTTAAATTATATTGTAATACCAGCTCTTAGAGGATTAGAGCCGCAGGACGGTATCGCATCTATATACATAAACACACACTTTACAACAATCTTCGCCCTTTTAGGGTTTTTAGGTAATATTTTTTCCCTACCAAAAAATAATACAAAAAATACAACACCTTCAATTCTATAACAGCCAGACAAAATTTTAAACACTTATATAAGGTAAAAATTGTGAGGCGCAATGACCTCGTTCCATTTATATAAGGAACAGTAACTTTAAATTCAATAAATTTAAATTATTCACCACTTCATGGTAAATGAGAATCTAGTAAATGAAAAAAAAAATCTTTGCCCTATTGATTTCTATATTATATATGCTCTGATGATGAACACTGCGATTTTTTCCACAGTTTAAAAAACATTTGAAAGCTCAATAGTTTGTAATTTTTAGAGGTAATAAAACAAAATAATTAAAACATCGGAAACGACTTCATATAGAATAACTTTATAATAAAATAAAATAAATTTCTGTCTATATATTAGGTTCAGGAATTAACATTTCCAAGTGAAAAACACTAATTTTAGCAGGCTATTTTATTTATTTTAATTTGAGCACAATTTTACAACTTAGTTTATTTGATCAAACCTCTGTAATTCTCTATTACTAAACACAAAAGAGTTTAACTTGAACACAAATATGTTTGAATTAATGACAAATTTGGTTTGCATTGAAGCATTTTATTAGAAGCAATTATTTTATGAAAATATTTTTCGTTCGTGGGCCCTGCGAGAGAGTCGGAAAACCGCTGTTTCTACAATTCATTGTTAACCTCAGCTAATTTTCTGTAGGTAATTTAACACGAATTTTTAGAAAATTTACTTATTAGGAATATGCCGAAACTGATATGCGAAAACTGATAATTTGACAATCGGAATATGCTCAGTTAAATTAAAAATCAAATTCATCCAAATACGAAGTCATCATCATCAAGAGCTCCGAGATGGTTCATAGGAAAATGTAACTAAGTTTTAAAAGCATAATAGACCAAATGCATATTTTTGACATATTTATTTAAACGGTAGGGTGTTCAGAAATTAATTGTTGTATTATAATATAACAATTTGTGAGGAAGATAAAGGCGATCTTTCTGAAAAGTATGAATAAAAATATCTATAAAATTAAAACAAAATAAAAAAAATGAAATTCCCAGATAAAATCAATTAATGAAAAAAAGGTTTTAAATTGTCAAATTATTTTTCTTTTGGACCTAGATATAAGTATACATCAAACTGTCAAACTCAAATATGAATGAACATGTTTAAAAATCAGTAAATTTATTACATATGTCAACAGTCCATCTTTTCATTTCAACACTTCGTTTGTAAGCATCCTTTATGTTGGATACGAGCCTTCTCGCTAAAGAATCTGCTAAACCATTTGAAATACGCTGAAACACTTTCCAAACTCAACTATGTATTAGCTTATTCCTTTTAATTCATTTAAATAGTGAAAAAGTAAATAAAATAAAAATTAACGATCAGAATCATTTTTATTGGCATTCACTATGAAATATTTATTTATTTATATATTTTAAGGAACGTAAACAGCCTTAATAATAATTAAATATACAAAGAAGGACGGAAAAGAAACAGACAAATTATAAATGTTCACAGATGGTTGAATTGGTATTATACAATTGAATATTTAGTGAATGTAGACTAAAATATAAAAAGCAGGAGTTAGTGACAAATTTAAAAGTTGCGAACTAAGTTACGAGTATAAAAAACGTTTAAAAATGGAATTAGAACAACTGTAATAAACCCATATAATGCATTGTACAAGAATACTTTTGTCTTACGGATTTCAAATGATTTTAAAAATTTAAAAACTGTCAAATTACTTTACACTTCACTTGTTAGAAGCCAACTAGAATTTAACACCACCATTTGGAGTCCTTACTACAGTGTACATGAGAATTCCCTTGAGCGAGTCCAACATAAATTTTTACGTTATATTAATTTTAAATTGGGAATATTCATCGAAAACATCAATTACCCCTCTCTGTTACAATTATTGGGACTCGATACATTAAAAGAAAGAAAAATTTGTTTTGACCTATTTTATTTATTTAAAATCGTTACCAACCTGTTGAACTCCCCTGAACTTCTTTTGTTAATATGTTTCCATGTACCTAGTCGATCAGTTCGTTTCAAATTACCCTATCATTGCAACAATGTTAGGGTAATTTGAAACGAACTGATTGAACCCGGTGCGTAGTCGGGATACACGCCAAACGCGCGCCCAACATTTGCACACAGTTGACACTTGTCACATGAGAACGAGTCGCTTCTACGATTCGTTCTTAAGTTCAACAGCTCGGCTGTGGAACGAACTGCCGGCCTCTGTGTTTCCTCCCTCCTACAACATGGGACTCTTCAAGACCCATGTTCACTCCTTCCTCTCCACAAAACGACCCTCCACACAGCATCCCCAAAGATGAAATAGGCCCTGACGGAAATTATTTTCTTCAGGGCCTCCTGTGTGGAGTTAATATAAAAAAAAAATACAGGATCTAACGCTGAACTCAATTCCAAAATGAATCTTCTACATGTACTTGGTAATAAATATGTTTTGGATGAATCTATAAACATTGCTAGTTTAACCTCATACAAACACTACTTGATTAAAACTGTATGTCAGCGCTTCTCAGATTAACTATAATCAAATACAGTTTTAAAGTATTAATTTATCGGGGATTTATTGTACATGAATTGTTTATATATTATGCATATTTTATTATATTTATATATATTGTTGTATTGTATTTATAATAACTATTTCTATTGTTCTCTTTTATGTATTTTATATTTATATTTTTATCTATGTATATTCTGTATTCATATTTTAAACAATTGTTATTCTTTTGTAAAAGCCGCTACAATCGGCGTTAATAAATAAATAAATAAAGTTTTCAATATATGTGTTTATGTATACAGGACAGATAGAGCGGGAGACAGGTTTTGGCGTTGTAGCGGGATGGGGGAGGAAAGGGATGAAGGAATGTTACCGCGCAACTAAAATAATAAAAAAATATAAATTTGTGTAATATTGTATCATTTCCTTTGTAACCTAATACAGCAGTGGCGTCTCGTGACTTTTAGGTGCACCGGAGTGCCAATTTTACAAATAATGGCATTATTAATGTTGTTGCTGAAAAAGATTTTTTTGTTTCGTAATTTTTTTTTAAAGATTTTCAGGAAATCGCAGTGACGGATTTCCTGAAAATCATCGTACGAAATTTCGAATTTTCGAAAAAAAAATGAACAATCGTTTTCAGCTACAAAGACATAAATGCCTTTTTTTGTAATATTAGTTATATAGTACACCCAGAAGTCACGAGCCGCCACTGATGTACAGTTGTACTTATAAAATATCAAAAAAACAACAACAAAAAAGTTGAACATTTAGTTCAGTGTTCACGAAAAATATTCAGTACGATTTTTTTTGTTCGTTAATGCTATTACATAAATACTAAACATTTCGTAGAAATCATTTGCACCTCACGGCGTCACCTGCAAATCTTTACAAATATATTGTGTTTATACCCCGTAACAAATTATTTCGAAGCCAGTTCATTACACCTTTAATTTTTTTCAACAACCTTTCATTTCCTTCTTCAATGGCCTCAGAATAGAAGTAAAAAATAATACTATGCTAAAATGTACGTGGAGATTAGTATACACATATTTCGTTGACACTTAGAGAAAATAACATTCAATCTGCAAAGAAATAAAACGGAGAAAACCAGAATGTCCATAGACATATAAATATTAGTAGACCTGCCCTAAGTGATTAAAAGCGTACTATCCCCACTCCCCATACCGGTTCCATTGGAGCCGGCTGTGCTCGCGTATGGCCTCAAGTGAAATTTGAAAACGTGACGTCATCATTCTTGTGCGAACTATGGTTGAGGCATCATCGGTTCATTTTACGAAATAACACGGCAAAATGTTGACTTGTACTATGAAAACTTGTAAAAATAGATGTGAAAAAGAGAATAAACCTAACTGTCGTATTACATTCCATATATAAGCATTATTTTACTTTATTTTAAGCATATTCACATCGTATAATATGAATCAGTTGTTACTATCACATCGAGAAACGTCTGGACGCGAAACACAAAGCTGGTTGGTTGCTGGGAAGTAAATTATGAACATTTATAAAAGTGTCTTAACTAAATACTTAAACGAAATATTCGACTCTGAAAATGGAACCGAATTTTTTTGCCGAATTTGGACTTCGCAAATTTGTTCATAACGTGGCGAGTAATTTGCGCTCCCATGTAAAAATGTCTATTCATTCAAAAGCAGATTTTACTTTTAAGAAGTAAATGGTGATATTATAATGCGAGATGCCTATTTACTGTCAGATTTATTTATTGACGAATCACAGTCAGCTTCACTCCCTTCGTTCTTCAACAGTTGATTTTACCCCTCGCCATTATCTTCTCGTCTATTAATTCCTATGTCTGTGAGAATGTCATTGTTTTTCTTTCGTTCAGAAAAAAAATATATATCTGATAACAAAATTTAGCCACTTTTCGCACAGTGGTTTTCATTTTCAATATTACAATACTTTTTTAAAAACTCGATAACGGCTTATAATATATTTGGACATAACATAAATATTTGCATATTATTTCGGGATGCGTTTATCTTTTGATATGCCTATCAGAGTTATAACTAGAAGATATTTATTTAGAAGATTTAAATATGACATAAGATGATATTTCTCAATATCTATTATACCTTCATATATATATATTTCCACGCCAGCAGTATGTCGGGATTCTTTGACAAATACTAATATTTGCTATGTAAAATAATTAATGATCAACGTTACTTCTCACGTACTGCATGAATACGACAAAGACAAAACATGTAGATATATACATTTAGACCGGTCGGTGGCCGAGTTAAAATCGCGTTTGGGTCCCACCCAGGCGTAGTGTGTTCAATTCCTCGGCTGGCTAATTCCTCCATCACAACAAAAGCAACATTTTCAGCTTACTGTGGTGGTAGTAGAAGATTTTCAAATATTGTCAGGTTATTCGTAACCCGGAAATGTTTGTTTTTTGTTTGAAAAGGTAATATTAAACACGGCTACCATGTTGATGGGATTGACCGGACCCGGAACACACAAACAAATTTACAGAAATGCCAAGTAATAGAGTTGTAACAGGACTTCACCACGCTTAGTCAATAAATCAATACATGTTAAAAATGGTCATTGTTAGATATATTCATTTTTGAACGATCCAAGCAGCGATATACGATGTACGTTAGGGTGGGCCGTCCCCGTATTGAATTTTTTTCTCGAAGTATCGTTCTCTATGTTGCAAAATGCCACATAGATTAATGCAACTTTAAAAATTCCTATAATACAAGGTGTTCAGGGAAGTACTCGACTTACTTTACCCTTTATACTTTACCCTTAAATTAAATATACCGTTCCTGAGAGAAAGTCCAGTTATATTCAATTTTCCAATTAAATCCTAAATCCTGTATCTAAATTTCGCTAATAAACAATTAATTAAGTTTTAATCTCAAGTGACCTATTAGGTAAGTATTGTACTGTATATTATCTCCATAAATAGTTAGTTATAACATAGATCACTGTAGAAATGTATTATAAATTTGTACAGCACCCTTGAGGTGATTTTGCACAAAAACGGCGCTATACATGAAATCCAATTATTATTATTACTTTAACCACTGATTTCAGATATTATTTGGAGTAAAAAATGAAGAAAAAAAAATTCCGGTGAAACTAAAAACACAAAAAATCAATAGATTTTGGACTGAGTGACAAAATACGTTTTTGAAAAATTAAATTTGAAAAAAAATCACAGCTGACCATAAGTTCATTATTTTTTTTTACTTCAAATAATGCCAGAAATCATTGGTCAAAGTAAGTCAAGTACGTGCCTTAATACCCTGTATATTAAATAGGTCTTTTTTTATTCCCCACCGAGGCTTGAAGATTGGACAAACAGGGTAACTTTGTGACAAATGCATGAAATTCTAAGATTTAAAAATATTGTATTTACGTTTCAGCAGTTCATCTCCCGAGTGTGAAATATAGTAATGTGTATAACTTGTTCTTGAAAATGGGGTAGCTAAAATGGTTCTTCGAAATATTGGTCTCTGGAAGAGGACCAATAGTAGTACGAAAGTTGAATCTGTATTCAAATGCGCAACCTTTGATAAATAAAATGTATCCAAATTCTAAAAAAAAATACGGGCAACCCTAATGTCCACTTAATGGCAAAACGAAATGGCACACGACAAAACGTTATTAAAAAAAGTCAAACCGCACAAGAGTCTCAACTGCTCCCGACCATCTGGAACCTGTGAGACTAGGTAGGTAGTAGGGAGGGGAAGGAGATGGGGAAAAGGTAGATGGAGGAGTACCTGGTTATTCAGATCTGGTCACCAAACACAACTAAAGCCATTTGAAACAACGTTTCAATTCTAAATAGTTGTCTTACAGCGGACGATAGTATGTTCCACTCTGGAAGAACAGTATTTTATGAAGTATTTCCTGTTTTATTTTCCTGTAAACATACGTCTATTGAGCATTGGCACAAAGGTGTTATTTATCACCTTTACAATAATGTACAGCGCGCGTCCTTTGACGATGTTTACGTAAAATTATGACGTTTGCATGTACTTACCTACCTTGATATTGATACTTTTATGTTATTCCTCTATTCACACTTCTGTATTCATACGTAGGTTAAATGAAATCATTGGCACGGGAGAAAAAAAAACAACATCCGCATCATATTTTAATTTCTCTGATAAGAACGACAAGGTATAGGATTTGTCAAAGGTTAAATTTATTTAAAGCAATTACTAAAAAAATGGTTTACCAAAAAATCATGGTAGGGGGAGGAGGCATGGGGTTTTTTGACGCGTTGAAGTAAGGCATGGGACAAATGGGGTTGAGAAACACTGGTATTGAGGTTTTTCCTTCAAGTTTAAAATATAAATTGTGTTTAAGGCGATGCACTACGTCGTGTAATATTTTGAATCGAGCCGCTATCAATAACACACCTTACGTAGATGGCGATAAGGCTTAAATTCCCGCTTCACACCATCCACCTGTTTTGATTTATGCAAGAAAAAAACATGGCCAAAAAGTGCCTTTTATTTTATTTTGTGGATTCAGGCACAAATATTTAAATGTTTTCCAATTATTTATTTTATAAATAACTTAATTTTCCATATTATACAATAAAAACATAACCAAAAATAGGTTTGTAAGTAGGAGATTTTGAACTTTAAAGCAGTTTTCATAGGCCCATACATTATTTTTTTCTAGGCTTATAAAAAGACTTATGTAAAAAATACTCAATTATTTCAAAGGCCAGGATGTATTCTACTCACAGTATTTAATTAAAGCATCTGAAATATATCTAGGAGACCAAATTTTCAAACCAAAAACACATGATTCTAAATTACTACGTAGTGCATCGCCTTAATAATGATAAGGCGAATAAACTACAAAAATTCATCTAATATTCACGGCATGTTGCACCCTTGCGTGGTTTTAAAGACTTAATAAGATCCATTCACCAAATTTGTAAGATTGATGAGAGGGAAGGTAATTGTTTTTTTTTTAAAGAAAATGACATTTCTTAACGGAAAACTTACTAAAATGTCTTTAAAAAATATTTTTCACATTTACCCTACACAGAGGGTTCTCTTAAGGGGAAGAAGGATGGTGGGTTCTGGGAAGGAAAAAAAGATATGATGGGTGGGTGGGAATCCGGGGGTCAGTGTATCCAGGAGTGAAAGGCGTAGGAATCCATCCAAAGACCTGGACAAACACCACCCCATGACATATAAAAATAAAAGTAAAGATAAAACTATAACAATAATTGGCCGTAAAGGAAATCAATAAGGTATTATTTATGTATGTAAAAATACAAATTTTTATTTATTTTTTATTTTTTATATGTGTTTATTCAGTATTTTTTTTATTTGTACATTATTTTCTCTTATTTAGATCCTACAAAAGTGATCAATCAGTTTAATTGTAAGAAATCTCTCACTTTTTCTATTTATTAGCTTATAATAATATATTTAATTTCAACTTGATATCTTGATCCACAATATTAATTGTTTTTATGTTTGACGGAGGTAGAACGATCTAATTTTCGTTTTTATTTTTGAATAACATGTCTCATTTTTAATATCTTCTGGTAATGAGTTAAATAATTCCGGAATTTTATGTTTTTTTGTTCTATCTCCGTATACATTTTGCGATATTTTAATAATAAACATTTGTGCTTCTTTATGCCTAGTAGGGTAGTTATGGTTTACAGGTTTTTTGAATTCTGTATTCCAGAATTCATCTAGCGTTAGTTGGTAATCTATCCTACTATGTATAGAGAGCACATTACACAAAGAAAACATTTTTTTATAATCGCCTTCACATAATTGTATTTTTTTTTTGCCTGATATCAATTTTAGGAAACGGATTTGTAATTGTTCTATTTTATTTAAGTACGTTTTATACGTTAATCCGTAACTATTTACTCCGTATCCTATAATTGATTCCGCTAATGCATTATATATACAGTATAATATATTTTTATTAACAAAGTTTTTTAGGTGATAAAATTTCCCTAATATGGATCTTAATCTATTACATACATTTTCAATGTGATTTGACCAGTTAAAATTGACATCTATTGTAAGACAATTGACAGATTAAGAAAATTGACATCTATTGTATGTATATTGGTAAACTTTTTCTATGTTTGTGCATTTACATGGCAGAGATTGGTTTTTTGTGTGAAAACAATAGTATGAATGACTTTTTATATTCAGTTCTTTATCCTGACAACTTGCATATGGAGAGTGTATAAGCATATATTTTGTTTTTTTTTTGCGTTAATAATAATTCCACTGTCGTGGGACCATTTATTTATGTTATTTAGGTCTGTTTGTAAAAATTCCTCAATTTTCTGTAGATTTCTGTCAGCACATATGATGAAAGTATCATCTGCAAACATGTAACATTTACAACGTTTTATTACGTTAGGTAAACTGTTTACTTGCATTATATAACACGTAGGTCCCGATATCGACCCTGTTGCTACTCCAGTGTTTGTTAACATTTCATCACTGAAAATTCCGTCAGTTATAACTTTAATTTTTCTATTTAAAAGATAACTTTTAAACATTTTATTAAAAGGACCTCTAATACCACATTCTTCCATTGCCTTTAGTAATGTTTGATGGTCCAATGTGTCAAAGGCCTTTTTAAAGTCTATAAAAATTATACCAATGTAATATTTTTCATTTAAATAACAATTTATATGGTCAGTGAAATTAGAAAGTAATTGTGTATTACTTTTTTCTTTTGGAAATCCGTACTGTATGGGATTTATGATTCTGTTTTTTCTATAAAAAATTGTATTTGGTTAAAGATAGCTCTTTCAATAATTTTATCAATACACGAGAGAATCGCAATTGGTCGATAGTTTGTGAAATCTTTGTGATTTCCTGATTTATAAATAGGTCTGATGATGGATGTTTTAAGTTCGTCAGGCATGATGCTTTTATTTACACAAAGGTTAATTAATTTAGTAAGGACTGGAATTATATTATCAGCAATTAACTTGGTTCAATGAACTCAAATTTATTTTGAATTTGAGTGTCATTTTCAAAATTGAAACTGGATTTGGAAAGAATTCACAGAGACGATATTGTATTATATTTTGACGGATTTAAAAAAAAAAACTAAGACGTAATTTTTAACGGGGTCTGCGCTAGTATGATATATAAATAAGACTAAGTAAAATTATTATGTTTATGCATATAACTTATATATAAAATATAATTAAAACAAAATACAAATAAATAAGGACTCTCCAGCCCCGCTGTTATTTAAAAAAAAATAATTATTTTTATCTTTGATTGTTTTGTTCGTATCATTTGACATGTATGTAATATTTTTAAATGGTTCCATTTTTAATATTTTACGAGACCCATTTTAATATTTTTTTTCAGGAAGCCCGAGGAAAATAATTTACCTTGGGGCCTATGTCATCTTTGAGAATGCTGTGTTGAAGGTCTTTTTGAGGAAATGAAGTAGAAGAAGTTCTGGGAAGAAAAAAGAGTTGCGTAGAAACCTTGGGATTAGTGTGTCCAGGAGTGACGGACGAATAACGTAGGATTAAATTTGACAAATTAATATTGAAAATGGAAATTGAATCAAATATCTAAGTACAATTTTGGATTTCAATGTAAATTTCACAGAAAATTTTAAATATGTGTTAAAAAAGATATCAAAAAACAAAATTTTCTCGCAACCGGTTGTTTTATTTTGCTACACACTGGCTAGAGGCATCACAAAACTGAAATAATAACAGAACTTGAATAGAACCTTCGCCGAACTTGAAAATCAACTTTGAAAATTGATGAATTGTTCTAATTCTGTGAAACAAACCGTCCTTAGAAGTCTAAGAAATAAATTAAATGGAAACACTACAGAGCTCATTTTCCAAACTATGGTTACTCTATATTTAGACTACTTCTCCACGATACTATATTTGGCCTATGAAGCAAATCCGAATAAACTGGAAATTAATCAAAATAGAGCAATGAGATGTGTACTAAGGAAAAGCAAATATGCAAAAGTTGATCAAACGACGGAGTAGTTGAATTGGATTCCAAGAAAAGAGACCGCGACATGTTGTATTAATTTTTATAAATAAAATTATGCATAACCAAATGCCTAAATACTTTAAGGATTTAGTACAAATATACACAATTATAAAACCAAAAATTAATAGAATTAGATTGACTAATTTCTACCGATTTATAACAAATTTATTCAAGTTTTTAATTTACAAAAAAAAGTTAATTTTGAAGATAATATCTGTACATTTGTTATGCTGAAACTTTGATTATGTGAAATTCTCTCGATAGAAAAAAAAATCGCAAAGTTATCTTCGAAAATTATTAAAAACACGTTTTGTTCTGTTATTTAATATGTTATAGGCATGAAAAAATCGCAGTGTTTCTTTAAATGCAACTAAAGCATTTGTCGAAAAATTTTGTCTCTATTTCAAATGAGTCGTGTTTTATTCAATGTTTTCACCATTTTCGCTTAATTATTATCGTACAACGCATCGCACGTGGTGCAAAAGTAATGTCATAATGTGAACGTGCCATAATTTATGCAAATGGCGTCAAATAAGATTGTGCTTTGACATTAATGTTTGTAGGTAGATGGAAAATTAGTTGACAACAAGCAATGGAGTGATAGACACCCAAAGAAAGCGGATATTGTTACTGCTTATTTGACCAATTTCCTGTCTGCTGTTTTAATAATCTATGTACACATACTTGCTGATTTATTAATAAAATCCGGTAAGCACGAGATTGCAGGCCGTTTCCTGATAAAATTTAATTACATTCCTAATAAATCGGAACACGTGTTCATGCAAATACTATTTCACTTGACAATGACGAAATAGGAAAATATTAAAATTATTGGCGCACTCCCTCTAACATTCGTATTTACATATCTCCCTTTCAAACCATCTTTGAACGCTTACTACGGGGTCTTAAAGTATAAAGGATTAGAGATGTATGATGAAATGCCTGAAAGCCTGAAGAATTAACTTATTTAGAAAAAAAAAATTACTCTTACTGCAAAAATACAATTTCGCAAATAACGAAATGCAGATATTGCTTTATATACGTTAAATAATATAAATGAACTAACACAATATACACAATTCAAAATATATAATTTACAATAAAAAAAATCACATTGTAAATTCGATAATTATCTTATTTACGTTTGATTCCAGAAAAAGACGCGTCACAACCCCTCCTCTCCATTCTGTGCTCCGGGTGACGTCACGGAGTGTAATGTGGTTTGGTTTGGGGGGAGTGGGCGGTGCGGACTGACGCAAATAATAACCAATAAAAAGTATGGACCGGAACCCTTCTCTGATAGAAGGGGATTTTCTCGAATCTATTTTATTACAATGCGCATCTATTTTAGGTTTTTACGCAGTTTATAGAAGGACCCTATATATATGCCCATTTTCTCAGTAATTTGAGATTCACGTATTTTTAATGTAATCATTGAAGATAAATTATAAAAATAAAATAAATTGTTTCTCATAATATTGTGTAACTTACGAGTAGGCATATTCTTATTTTTTTGTTTAACAGGTTTGTACTAGGTACATATTATGAATAATTATTGAATGCTTATACGTATATATCTTATTGCTTTTATATGCCATACTGTTATCGTGTTATTGTTATAACTACCTATTATGTACTTGTTATCTTTAAAATCTATGTTTGTAAATGCCAAATGGGCGTCTAAATAAATAAACTAAAATAATATTAAGAACTTTCAAACAAAAAATGTGATTCAGATAAATCAGGAAAAATGTTTCAATCGCTTCTAAGAATTGAACACACGACCTCAGACTTGCCATGACATTGCTCTACCACTTAGTCAATTTGAAACAACTTCAGTCGTATATAACTGTACGATACTTCGACTAAGAAATACTTTTTTTGTACTAAGACCATTAAACTTCGAATTTTTTTTATCAAATATCTTTAATATTTTTTTCATGACCACCTTTTATTGCTGTTTTAATTAAGCCATGTTCTCGACAAACTTTGTATGTTTATAAATATTAACAAAGTTACTACACATTGTTACTTTCATTTTACCTTGTACTTATTTTGCGTTCTTGTTATTATATACATTTATTTTTAACTAATAACTCTTTGTACAACAAAACTTTCTATGTTAACTTGTATTGTGCCTGCTTATTTGGTTAATGCTCAGTTATTTTTGTTATGTAATATACACGTATTATTGTAATCCTGAACTTACCTAAAACAATTTATACATGTAAAAGCCTTCAAGGCGTTAATATACTAAATAAATGAAGTTAATTATTTATTGATTAAAATTTTTATTCTTTTGGGTTATTGAGAAATTTCAAATAGAATACTTAAAAAGTTATGTAATCGAAGAAAGCATTTTCTTTGTGGCTTATCATAATTTCAATATGAACAGTTATATTTATGTGAAATCACTTTATTTAAACAATTATTGGTCTATCGCTTTTGAAAGGACCACCCTTATAAGAAGAGTATAATATGTTAGTTTTATATATTCTCCTGGTGTAGAAAGACCATCCACATAGCTTCCCCAAAGATGACATAAGCCATGAACGAAATTGGTCTCCTGTGTGGAGCTTATGTAAAAATAGTTACTTCCGAAAGGGGTAGAGCAATAATTATATAAATGAAGTGGTTTGAAAAAAAATTAATACATTATTTAAATAAAGTTGAAATCATAGATATTAGAAACAGTGTAAAGAAGATTTTAAACGTCATTTACAAACAATCATTTTTTTAATACCCCTTGTTAAATATATTTCCATTGTGAAATATGTCCCACTACCCCTTCTGCCCTTCCTCCCATATATACTCTTATGATATTTTCCTTGTGATTTGAACGACACACTCAATTAAAACACAATTGAGTTTCTTTGTAAGGAAAGTAGAGGTTTATTTTGTTAATCTAACAAGATTTACATAAAGAAAAGCATTCAGTAAAAAAACATTACCTGTAAGGAAATAAACGACATTTAATGTTATTAATTGTTATGTCAATTCCTTAATCACAATCACGATAGCAATAACCAATTATTGAAATTATTCCCATCAATCTGCCTTGTCACAACCCATAGATTATTTTTACTATGTCTTAAACTATAGATTACGAAGTATCGACTGTGTAGGTACTGTGGCGCACATCCTGCCAGTGACAGTCCACGACACACACATCCACAATGACGAGACAAGCTTGGCATTGCCTTGAATTAAAGAAAATTATATTTTTTTTTACATATATATATCAATACCATACCATTACCTGCATTTCTGGCGAAGAAGCTACACTTTACAATAAGAACGACATGAAGCGTGAAGCATGTGGGATTATGGCATTCCCAAATGCAAGGACTGGACATCTTTTGAGGCTGAAGTGAGTAAAACGAGAAGGAGATTGGAATAGGGGACGTTTCAGAAGTATTAGGCTTCGTATCGGATCATAAAGCACGGCTAAAGTCATTTAAAGCTATATTTCGTTCCTTACGCGTTTAAAGGCTGCATGCGATAACTGGTGAATCTTCATCACATATGGTCATTTGGAGAAGATGTTATGGTTACGACATATTCTAATTTGTGCTTTCGATTTTAAGTAAATCGAGTCCGAATAATTTTGGTCATATTTAAAATAAAACATTGGCCACGGGGTTACTATGTCACCGTGAGCCGTTTATTGTATTTTAGCGTAGACCTGGCTCAGTTTTTTTTAACCTTTTGGTTGCCGATAAAAACCATAAAAAAAAAAACCATAAAATATATCAAAAATGATAAGATCGATTTTTTGGGTTCTCTTTTTTTCAGTTTCACTGAAACGCTTTCCAGAATCAATGACAACATTTGTCAGTATCCTGTATCAAGATAATATCGTATTGCAAACAGTAGGAACTGCTGTAATTTCTTTGGAGAGGAATTAGATGAAAAGATTATTGTGCCAACTGTAGATTATATACGCATTGTTTACCGGAGCTTGTCTCCGCATCTGTTCCCCTTTGCAAATACTCCTATCTAACTTCTTCCCATTGCTCGCACGAGTATATGGGTCTGTAACAGGCGGAATTTAACTCAGCGGAAGCTCCTAGAGAAATTCCGCTCCCTACTTCAAACGTTAAGGTTTAGCCAATTTAAGTTAAATCGTAACGTAATAATTTTTTTTTTAGTTTTTATACCAGAAGGTATTTCGAATAAGTTTATAGTGCAATAAATAAACGCTAGATAATCGGCTGATTTTACTGCAGCTAAATCAGTCGGCAAATAGAAGATCCGATAAATGTTTGAGATTGGTACAAGGCTTGTTTATTTAGGTTACAGTGAAAATTTACTTTGGTGATTTAATGGGTTTGGTTAAAACTTTTCGTATAGTCTGTTCCAGTTAACATAAATTATTGGAATATTGAAGACAATATTAGTGATTTCTAAACGAAAATCTGAAACAGAAAAATCAGAAAATCAGATTTTCGTTTAGAAATCACTAATATTGTCTTCAATATTTAAATATTACTCAGATTTTCGTTTAGAAATCACTAATATTGTCTTCAATATTTAAATATTATCAGATTTTCGTTTAGAAATCACTAATATTGTCTTCAATATTTAAATATTACAATTTGAGGTTTCACTCAATAAAGTTATTCCGAAAAATAAATAAATTATTGGTTTCTAAGCTTCACATTACCAGTATCTCATTCATCACTAATTTATTGTAATCAATGCGTTTGGGTCCCACCCAGGGGTAGTATGTTCAATTCCTCGGCTGGCTAAGTCTTCCATCACAACAAGCAACATTTTCAGCTTACTGTGGTGGAAGTAGGAGATTTTGATTTTGGAAAATATTGTGAGGTTATTCGTAACCCGGAAATGTTTGTCTTTCTTTAAAAAAAAATTCTCAAGTCCATCGATTTTCACATATAATTTCGCGTTCAACTTGGCAAAAATTTAAAGAAAATCAACCTGTAAAATTGATATTTTTTAAGGATACTCCAACTCGAGGAAGATCTAAAAAGGCGAAGTGCCAATGTATCTAAAAACATTAGTTCCGTCTGAAATGGTTTTATACCTTCCTGAGCATTTAAAATGTGTACCAACTGCATTTACAACCCGTTCAACCTTCACCATTCTTTTGGCTGTGTACCTTATTTGAACAATGTACACTTGACATAAACATTTTACTGTCCCGTTTTTGTACCATTTTCTTCAAGAGCAGAAATAAATGATGCACCTTTCGAATAAAATGAAACTCAGACTACTCTGCTGTACTCGTAAAAATATTTTATATTTTTTCTATGACATAATGTGGCATATAAAAAGCTTGCTCATAATCACAGTTTACTGATAACATTCGTTCCTACTTTTTAAATCTCATGTTTACGCGTGGACAGTAAGCATCTGTATTATTTATTTTTTATGTTGCAAAAGTAAAAACCAAATGTGATGTGAATCTTGAAAGTGGAAATTAACCAACTTTCCGTCATACGATCGAGCTGGAACTCGGCAAACAGACTCATTGTCATTGTCAACATTTGGTGTCAATCGTTTATACACACGTTGAAATATACGCATTTCTCTGAGATCGGACAATATTACGGCACAAATAATTATAAGCAATAATTAGTCGCCTGAAATATCAGTACAAATTGAAAATATCTCCCGAGTAAAAATAAATGCCGCCAACGGGAATTGAACCCGTGCCTTCTGATGTCCGGTCAGGTGCTCTGAAACCACTGAGCTATGTCGGCTTATTTCCAACCCGCCAAATGATTCAATATGTACTAGTACCTCAATCAACAATAACTGCTTACTATATTATACCACCTGTAAACAACCAACTTTACTTTTGTAGGAAACGCTTTCTTAGTGCTAAATTTCTCATTAGATGGCGTCAAGACATATAATATCTTCATTTATTGGTGAAATATTTTTTTTGACTTGTCAAATATTATTATTTTTCAATGATAAACAAATAATTATATTAATTATAATTATTTGTTATACTTTATGCTATGCATAAAACCCTGTCTTATAAACATTAGTTCATCATTAAAAAATAATGATATTACAGCAGTTAAAATACGAAATAAATATCAGTATTATCCAAACAGAATTTGGCTTAGGTTCTAGCATTGTTCACTCCAGTCTCCTAGGAAGATCGTTCTATCCTTAGTAAAAAAACTCTGAAATTCGATCCTTGCCGGCCCAAGAGATGGCGTAACCAAGTCGAAGTTAAAAAAAAAGTTTTTTACGAATTAATTTTTTTTCTTTTTTCTTTTGAATTTTTACGTTTTAATTTTAGGTTATTTAAATTTGTAAGGTATGCTTTTATCGTTTAATATTTATCCATAACCCTACAAGGCCAACCAGACAAAACCATTTTTTTCATTTGCCCGCGTGCAGAACCAACCTTAGAAAAAATTCTCCAATCCCCCGTATATGCGCGCAATATAACACGCAATTTAACAATATCGATATTCTTAATAATACTCTCGTGAAATACCGAAACGAAGTCAAGCGTACGACCACAAATTTTAATAAAATTAATACACAGTTATAGAAAAGGTACAACATGAGCATCTCCTGTCCCCATCCCATCTTCCCCTGCCTCTTGCCCTTTCCTATTCCTTCTTCCTTCTTATATATTTATATGATTTTTTTTTTCTTTTTTGTTAATATCATTTTCAGTTAATGGTTATAACCAATTACAATTTTGTATTATATCATATTAACCAACATTAGCATAAGAAACTATTTTGGCTTACCTCATATTTAAAATCTTGTATAACTCATCCTGTATAAAATTGCTGTTTGTTTCTTACAATAAATAAATAAATATTTTTTTCCAACTCATTGATAGTATTTTATGAAATATTTCTGTATCGAAATGCAAAAAAGCATTAAAAAACTAATTACATGTGGAAGAAAAAAGTCGTACGGAAAATGGTAATAACGAAGGAGAGACTTTATTAAAGTAATTTCCAAGATGACAGAAACACAGTAATGGCCATCATTCTTATTGCTTGATAAACTTGTCTTCCGTCGTTGACTCTGAAGATAAAAGCTAATAACGGTAGCGTTCTTTATGGTCGATAATAAAACGGACACTTTGCTAAGTTGCGACACTTTTAATGAAATTTATTGTTGTTTTTACGAGAATCGATGTGAGTTTCTTATTAAAAAGTTGCACTCATTAACAGAAGGTAGAAGGCCACATAAAGGCGTACCGCTGATGATCCATTGCGACCTTATCATAACGACGCACTGTTAGAAAAAAGTGGTTGCAATGAATCTCTCAGCGACAAAACTATGCATGTAATCGATTAGATGGTTTGTATCGGCAACAACTCTGTCACTTCAAAGTTCTACAACCACTTAAAATGTAAAATTCAAGTAATGTCACAATGTGAACGTGCCATAATTTTTGCAAATGGCGTCAAATAACATTGTGCTTTGACAGTTACGTTTGTAGATAGACGGAGAATTAGTTGAAAACAAGCAATGAAGTGACATACACCCAAAGAAAGCGGATATTGTTACAGCTTATTTGACCAATTTCCTCTCTGCTGTTTTAATAGTCTATATTCACATGCTTGCTGATTTATCAATAAAATCCGGTTAATACGAGATTGCAGGCCATTTCCTGATAAACTTTAAGTACATTCCTAATAAATCGGAACACGTGTTCATGCACCTTCATTTCGCTTGATAATATACAACGACGAAATAGGAAAATATTAAAATTTTTATGAACACATGTTCCGACCTCGCGATAACACATTCGTGTTTTACTGATAGTTTATTAGGAAACCTATCCCTATCATCTTTTTTTTAAAGGCCTTAAATTCGGTTTTCAACGGGATTATGAATAATTTTAAGATATTCTTAATAAATTAGCAATATATATCAGTTAGTTTTTTCCGTGCAGTTTACATAGTAAATACAAGTAGGTAATTCAAACAAATGTGAATAATCGATAACTGCATGGGTTGGTAGTGGTGTTTTATGAACACCTCACTAGGAGAACCTGTTGGTGTTCGCATGTTTTAGATAAATTATTATTACGTCTTCATAAGTAAAAACACAGCATCGTCCGTGAGATTTTCAACGAGGATACTGTGGATAATTAGAAATCGCGGCAGAATTGTATACTAGGTTAGTAGCAGTTTACATCATAATATCAATAGACACTATGTAGTTACAATGTAGTGCAAAAAAGTGATACTGCATGAAGTAAACTTATAACTTTTAATGCAAGTATTTAAAAACACTAAACTAATTATCTAAGTTTAGAGTGATTAGGGTTTGGAAAAAATGTGCACTTTTGATTTTTATCCAGTTTGTAGTATATTGTTAACAAAATTTTATGGTGCCTGTCTCACCGTGGATATTCTATTTCAAGACTGTTTAGTTTACAAATATTTTATTTTTATTTTATTTTCGATAATATATCTATAGATAATTTTTTTTGACATAATTAAATCACGTTGGTATTTGAAACAATAATCGGATTAATGAACTTTAAATTTAGATTTGGATGACTTAGTTGACTAATTATAGCACGAATTTTTTTGGTGATCCAATGTGACAACGGTGACACTGAAAAAAATAATTCCCCTCATGTACTGTGTCATCTTGATGCTGTGTGGATGGTCTTTTTTAAAGGAAGGAATGGAATTAATGTAAGAACTGTGTGTGGTTCTGGTATGGAAAAAGCTATGTTGGGTAGATAGGAATCGGTTTGTCCAGGAGTGACGGACGTATTAATCAATTCCTCCCGCTGCAGCGCAAGGCAATGGGTCAAGAGCGACCAGTTGGAGAGGCCAAAGGGTCAAACACTCTTCCGATCTGGCACGCCACGCAGCTGGTGGACAGGCCTGAACACACCTCATCGGGCAATCCTTCTGAATCACGTTTTTCTAAAAATTGCTTCCCGTCTGCTATCGTTTTGATGACAACTCTTTCATATTACTGTGGCTTCTCTGGTCTTCTGGTATGATAATAATTTAAAATCTTTTTAAATAAAAAATTACGCAGTTGTAAAATCAACCGCCAATGAAGGACATAATCTAACTCCAATAATTGAGACTGAATGTAGCTGCGTTTATGTTCAGCTCCGTGAGCCCACAGTGTTAAAAAAAACTTTACCATGCCTCTGATATGTAGGAAAAATCACACACGAAAGTGTACAAAAAGTTGATGAAGAAATTCAAAGCGCTAAAATGAATGAATGGGGCGTAGGTACCTGAGTAATTTTGTTTTTTTCCATTTCTCTTTTATTAATTACATCAAAATTTTCTATCTTGTTAGTAATAAGATCACAGAAGAGCGAGCGATGAAAAACAAAGGAATCTTTTGAGTTTATTTTTACTAATAATATCGATGGAAAAATGCCTTGTTATTATGTTAATTACTTTTATATTAATTAGCCCAGTGGCGTACTAGCCCGACTGCCCGGCTACCTGCAAGTATTGGCGTGGGAGGAGAAACGCAGGAGGTGAATGACTCTAGCTGAATTACACTTATTTTCTAATGCACTTATTTTCTCTTTGCGAGGCTAATTTTCTATCCCTTTCGTTGAGTCCTATTTACTAAGCGTACGAGTGGTTCACTTATCTTTTACTTTCCTCATAGACGTTATAAATATAGGTGTTATAGCTGCTTACCAAAAATTCTAGACTCATTTTGTAACGCACGTAGTATAAAAAGTGATGTTTTGTTCGTTTATTTAATAGAGGTTTTTTCACTTTATGTTTATTTATAGGGTATAATTGCACGAAAGAAGTAGCAATATCGTCGATGCGGCCGTAATCATGTATCTCTTCAGTGGTACCGTTTCAAAACATTTTTTTTTGCATTGCGAAATCTTTTGATACTTTTTTCTATTTGTACTATGAATACTAATTTAATTTTTCTTTCTATAGTAAAAAAATGAAAAAATATACATTTTTCTTCTCCTGAATAATTTGTCAAACGTTACACGAAAATTACTGGCGCAACGACGATACGAAAAACATTTATGACATTGGGATTAAACTTTCCAAGTTTAAAGTTTCCTGTAAAGATTTTTTTAAATATTTCATTTAATGGAGAAAATTTTAATTTTACTGTCACTAAATAACCAGTTGATTTGTTTCGTATTAACGAATAGATTTTTCCAGTTAGAAGTTGATTTAAAAAATATATGTCCAATGAAATTTGAATCAAATTTAGGTAATTTCGATAAGGTTTTGTTCGTTGATTCGTTGCTTTGGGCATATCTTACAAGTTTGCCCAGGGGCCCGGCAGATGTAAGCCAAGCAATTTTTACAGCAATGATTTTTGCTCGTCTTTCAACCAAGTACACTTTTAAAAATTGTAAATTGTTATTTATAACGTCGCAACCTCATTTTTTCTCAGGATTAAAAAGGAATACATTTACTACGTAAACCTAAAAAAAACATTTTTTAACAAGCAGGCAGCATTTTCTCAATTCTCTGCTGATCTGCTCTTATATAATTTCACAATAAGTTTAACATATTTGGGAGGCGGCTTCGGGTACCACCGTCCCGGGAACCATTTATTAGATAACCTACACCTTTGCCGTAGGTCGCCTCATGTATTTCGCTACGTTTAGTGATTTAGCAGTTTCGGGTGTGGTGTATCCAGCATGCATCTGCCCACCAGCTGCGTGGCATGCCAGATCGGGAGAGGCTTTTTTGGAGAGACCCTTTGACTTCTCCAACTGGTCTCTCGACACATCTTCTTGCGCTGCAGTGAGATGGATATATTAGTACGTCCGTCACTCCTGAACACACTGATCCAAATATTCCTACGCAACCCTTATACCTTTTACCTTCACAGAATTTCCTCTCCTTCCTTTCATTAAAAAAAGATCCTCCACACAGTTTCTCAAAAGATGACATACGCCATGGCAGAAATTATTTACCCGAAGGCCTCATGTATGGGGGTTAGTGTAAAAAAAACTAAAACCGAATTGATTTAAATTAGAAAAGAAGTCAATCCTTTTTTCTCTCCAAAATGACGGCCGGCATAGTCCAGTGGTAACGCATTGGACTGCCATTCCGAAGGTCGCGGATTCGAACCCGGCGTGCGCAAATAAATTTTATTTGATTAATTTGTGTTATTTCACAATTAATTAATTAAAATAATATATAGTATATTTGCGGCACGTTCGAGAGTGGAAGATACTACCAGTATCGCCCTGGTGTAAGACCACCATTCAGAATTGAAACGTTGCTCCAAATGGCTTTAGCCGTGCTTAGTGACTAGATCTGAATAGCCAGGTACTTCCCTACCTTCCTCTTTCCCTTCCCCACTTACCTTCAGCCTCACAATATCCCCCAATTGGGGATGCCATAGTCTCACTGGCTCCAGACGGGAGCAGTTGGGACTCTTGTGAGGTATTCACTATAAAAAAAAAATAAATGGTTTGATAACTATACAAACGCCATTTTATTACAAAATTGGGGGCGGAACGAAACAGAAACTGGAAAATCAGGAAGAACTTCAATAAACAAGGTACATTACTAAAGTTGTTTCCGCAAAATATACTTTCAATAGTAGATTGTGAAAAAATATAATTTTTTTATTATTTCATTTATATTATGTTAAGAGGAAGCTAAAAGCCCAAATGTGTATATTGTAGGTAATAGGCATTAAAATCGCTTTACAAACGGAGTATAGAAACGTTTGATTTCAAGAAAAAAACTGGTTTTTATTTATTTTGTAAATAATTTTATAAAAAGCAAAAAAGTTAATCAAGCAAAACTGTCACAGAAAATCTTAGCTATAATACTGTATTTTTTTTAAAGTTGTTTCCTTTACGCGTTCATACATTTCTATTGAAAAAATATTTTTTTTAGTAGTTTACATTTATATTTTTTATTGAGTAATTTATTATTTTATTTGTATTCTTCTCAAACGAAACGACATGAAAACCTTCAATTTATCTAAATTTTATTTTTTGGTATTCATAATGTACACCAGATTGTTATAAAGATTAATCAAAATAGTGATTTGGCATTAAGCTTCGCCTTAACACCACATAGGAATACATAACATTATGAAAGAAAAATAAGCGATTATCATGTATTTTATTAAAGTGCAGAAGGCTCATCTTTGATTCTCTAGAAATGTATTTGTTTTTTTTGCATGGCTATGCAACCCGATGTCATAGTATTAGTCGGTTTGGTTAAATACATCCAGGCCCTGCTCAGAAAAGTCCCACAATGGACTGCGCCGTAAATCGTTACCTGACTTTAGCGAAATGTAATTTTCTGTGCAAGGTCTGATTACCGCAATGTTCGCTCGCCGGCGGTCAATGTGCAAATGATATCCTATTCAATGCATACCCTCCTGGGGTAATATAGTACGGTTGATCGATAATGTCGATATTTTGTTATCTTTCCCGAACACGACATAAGATTACTAATGTACAAATAACAGTTCACGTCGAATAAATTAAGAACACTCGTTGTGAACTATTCTTTGTTGGTTGGCGGTGTGCAGTCATGCTAAGGGTATCTAGCATGGTTGTTGGGTAAAGGTTTTATCGATATTGTCGGTAACTTATTATTATTCCTGAGTATGACTGTAGAACGTCAACGAACAAATAGTATTTCACAATGACCAAGTGTTCACAATCAATTGGATGTGAGGTGATGTTTGTACGTTACTGATCTGCTTTCGTGCTCGGGAACGATGACTAGTTATCGACATAATTGATAAATCCTTTATTGATCGACCGCGCTAGATACCCAGGGACGATTACAAGTTGCCGACAGAGATAAAAACCCCTATCGATCTACCGTGCTAGATACCCAGGAACGATTACAAGTTGCCGAAATTGATAAAAACACCCATCGATCGACCGTGCTAGATACCCAGGAACGATTACAAGTTGCCGACAACGATAAAAACTCCTATCGATCGACCGTGCTAGATTCCCAGGAACAATTACAAGTTGCCGACAACGATGAAAACCCCTTTTGATCGACCGTGCTAGATTCCCAGGAACGATTACAAGTTGCCGACAGAGATAAAAACCCCTATCGATCTACCGTGCTAGATACCCAGGAACGATTACAAGTTGCCGACAACGATAAAAACTCCTATCGATCGACCGTGCTAGATTCCCAGGAACAATTAAAAGTTGCCGACAACGATGAAAACCCCTTTTGATCGACCGTGCTAGATTCCCAGGAACGATTACAAGTTGCCGACATCGATAAAAAACCCCTATTGATCTACCGTGCTAGATACACTGGTGCTAAAATGATGGTCAGATGTATTGCGGCATGTCTACTGATTCTTTTGTATAAGAACCTCTTGCTATCTGATAATCTTCTCTGTATCTATTTTCGTTAGCTTTAATCCTCAGTCAACCAAAATAAATAAATTATAAATCTTTTTTATGTAACAAAATACAATAAATAAAATTAACTTAGATTTTGAAGACATTTCATCATTATATTCTGGGTCCTCAATGATTCAATTTAATAATGTTTCAATATTATATTTCATTGTGGAGCGCAAAGCGTTTAAAAATCTTGTCCAAGAATTAAAAAAAAAATCGTCTTGTTTATTTTGCGATTTCATTAACTGATTCAAAATACTGTCACCGTACAAATGAGCCATTTGACGCCCTAATAATTATCTACAGGTATCACCCTCCACTATTCTTCTGTTGTCAAATTCCTCTCACCCGCTGTCAAAAACTACCCTCACCAGAACCCAACCACCCAAGTCAGTGATTCTACAATACTGTGCAATCTATGGTGTTCGTCTACCTAAGAGTATTTTCATGATGTCTGCTATATTGTTATACGAGTATCAATGCGGCAACGTATAACAATTTCAAATTCTGTATCGAAGTGCCCCGATTTGACCAATAAAATATCCATTAGTTTTATTGACCGGGACATATCAAATACAGTATAATATATTAACGGCCTCCTACAACAGGCCAGAAACAGATGTAAAAGAACGATTTTAAAAAAAAATCTTAAGTTTCAACGGAGAATCATACATGTATTTCTAATTATTGCGAGAGAAAAAATATGCGTTTTAAACTCGAAAGCATTATAAATCATCAAATACTATACTCTAGAGCAGGGGTCTCAAAAATTTTCACCCTAAGGGTCTCGCGGACTCCTCCATTAATTCCCAACGTCCAAGAACTATCTATATTGTGCACGGAGTAAAACGAGTTTTGCTAATTTATTAAGATAAAGATGTGTTATCCCGATGTCGGAACAGGTGTTCATAGAAATAAAAATATTTTCGCATTTCGTCATTATGTATTATATATTACGAAAGATTTTAAACATATTTATATTGAGTGATCAGTAGGATTTATAGGTCCAATTAGAAGTTCTACCGGGCCGAACCCTCTGATATGAAAATATCTGGAGATGGTGAATTATTTTCCCATTTGATCTCTGGTGATTTGATGTGTTGTATTTGTATTTTTTATGCTTATATAATGCACTTGCATAATGTCGATTGACTAGATGATCATTTGTGGAAAAGTGTGTGGAAGGGTTTAGTTTTTCCTGTGGGGAAGATTTAACCCGGACATAAAGTCGGATATATTGAGATTTTACTTAAATTTTATCACGAACGAGCTGCGATCCCGTTTTTGACGGGATTACGAATAATTTTAACAGATTTTTAATAAATCGGTCATAGATTTTTCTTCGTAAATATTTCTAACCACCCTCTCCTCCCAGTATGCTGCGAAATATTGCAGGTAAATCAACCCTTCCTCCCCAAAAGATTGTGAAAGATACAATCTAGCATCTAGAAATGTTTTGACGGCCTTGAAGCTGGTCACCAATCTGCCGAATTTTTAAAATCATCTCCATGGGTATTTACACATCCATTCAATAACTGATGAGCATTTGAAGTCGCTGCTGATTAATTCCTATGGTAAACTTAATCCACAACTGCAAACAATTGCCTCAAATCTCATTAACCATAATTATAGTGTGTAATTTCATAATGGGTGTCAGTTATTGTGTTTAGTAATTGGTCCTTAAATGAAACGTCTCATTATTTTATTGCATGATTTACTTATATTAATTTTATAATATAATCAAAATAAATTATAGCGTGCCGGAACGGTGGTGCTTGCGGGACGATGTTGGCCCGCAGGCCGTAGTTTGGAGACCCCTGCTCTAGAGACATTCATTTTTAAATTTTTTACAAAAATAAATTTTCGTCCTAAAATTTTCGAAATAAATGTGTTTTGAAAATATTTAAATTAACTTATGGAATCAAAAAATAGCTTTTAACATATAAAATTTCACAAGGAATCAATACATACTTTCACTCTTGATAATAGACAGTCAAAATAACCTGGAAATAATATATTACAAAAATGACCAGCCAAAATTTTTTAATCATCCCTACCGGTACAATCAAAATAAAAAAGTTTAATTACTTGGTTGATTTAATCAATAATAAAACTTTAAATGTTAAACAAAACGAATTACAAAAAGGTTAACATCTTAAGGCGACATAAGACTAATTATGGGGATTTGCACCAAGCTCACGTTTTAATTATTTCTGATGAACGTATTACTAAAATCTCAAATTTTTCTAGAGGAATACTTACGGATGTAAGTTATTTATATTTGAGATCAATAAAAACATAACCTTAATTTTAAAATATTTTATGTAAAACGGTTTTAAAAATTTCATAAAACAATTTTCAACTATGAAATTTCAGAAATCACCAAGTTTTATTTTTCTAGATGATGAATTGGTAACTTTCCAAAAGATCCCTCTAGAAATATTTGCGATTTTAGTGATACGTTCATTAGACATAATTAAAATAAACCCAACAGAAATATCGATTTTATAGGCCTGCTAGGGCGAAGTCGACCGTAGGTCCTTCCTTATACCGGGCCGCGCGCTGAATATTGTTTTTACATGGCTGCTTCACTTACGTCGTTAAAATTCTGGCTTTATTTCAGGGTATTGTCTCGTAAAAACATGAAAATTGGTCTACGACTTCGCTGTAGGATCCCACCTAACTTATTTCAAAATTGTACATTTTTAGAGTAATAAAATACAGATTATATAAATTGAGATATTCATGGCCAATCGATTTATGTTTGGGGTATTATTCCCTGCCACGATCGCAGATAACGCATTTGCCCTGATGATAGACACTGTAATTCTGTCTGAAACGTTGGCTAAAGAAGGGGGTAGCGTAACACGGCAAAATACCCCAATAATAAATGACTATAACAATAAAATACAATTAAAAATAATGAAAATATTTCAGAAGAGGGTCATGCGGTATGTGCTGTTGCAGAATTGCCAGGATGAAAACAATGCCACGCCAACTTATTATGCCAAGTGCGTGGCAACGTTTAGTCTATTTCCCGGTATATATTAAAGTTTAGGAATAAAATGATAGCAGATTGTATTTTAAAAAAGAAACTTCCTAAACAAATTCATCGGGAATACGAAAAAAACTTTTTAGGCTTGGCAATGCTGTCGCTGATATTTTTGTTTTATATTTTGACACATTCGGAGCCAAATTAATTCAAGACTTTTCACTTAATATAAATATCGAGTTATCATATTGTATGTAAAATCTTAAGCAGTTTAAGTGTTATATAAAATATATTTTTAAAATTTAATTTTTTTATTTCAACGGTTCTTCAATTAACGTGATATTTGTATTATTTTGTTGTTTATGTTTTACTGTTGTATTCAATTGGATGTATAATTTTATTGTGTAAGCCTTTAAAATAAAATTACTTTTAATGTTAAAGGTTTAAGTGTTAAAATATACGACTTGGTTTCCAATCCTCTCCTGTTGACATGCGCAGTCATTGATTATCATAAACCGGTCATAAAACTGTATCGTCCTTCCTTCCTCGCATGTTATGGGAAATATCATCACATCATTGTTATTGAGACGCTTGACACTATCATCAAATTTAACGTTATTTGTTCGGCCATGGAAGTAAATACATTTTCAAAAACTCCTTGGTCTACATTCATTATATTACGAACATAAAGGGTAAAGAGTATTTGGATCTATACAGAATAGCGTAAATGGTATCTACGAATATTAACAATTCTCAAACGAAAAACGTTAAACAGAAAACGATTCGGTGGCATCTAGGAATTAAACGTACCACTTCAGCATTGCCAGGAATTTGCTCTACCACTGATCTTATCTGAACCTATCCCCTTCAATCATATTTACTCAACTGTATCATATTTACTCGTAACTGTATCCTATTTACTCGCAAGTGTATCATATTACTCGTACTGTATCATATTTACTCGTAACTGTGTCCCATTAACTGTATCATATTTACTCGTAACTGTATCATATTTACTCGTAACTGTATCATATTTATTCGTAACTGTATCATATTTACTCGTAACTGTATCGTATTTATTTATTTACGAATTAATTTAAACGCCCTGATGAGTTTTTCATGATACATATTTTACATCATTTGCTGCATAATACAGCGACAACAGAAGGTTTTTTATTTTTGAAACATCAACTAAAAATAACATTTTTTTTAGGTTCACGACATATCTACAAGAAAACAACAAATATACGCAATCGCTCTTTAAATATGCTACATAAAAATCTCATTCAGGTATCCCTTGAACACAGGCAAACTTATATTAAATATGTCGATATTTGAGGTGAATTTGTTTCCAAGTGTGTGAAAGCTAGAAATAGGTGCATGTATGTGGTAGTTGGTACTGAAGTTATTGTTGCAGAATAATATATTTTGCCTAGTTGCTCGAGTAGGTACTCTGAAATCTATTAGTTGCAGGAGTTCACAACAGTCTAGTTTGGACTGAATAATCTTTAATAAAAAAGTTAGGTCATTTATTTTTCATCAATTATATTATTATACTCGCAAATATATCATATTACTCCTAACTGAATCATTTTTACTCGTAACTGTATCACATTTCGACTAAGAAATATGTTTGAGAATTGTTAACATTATTTTCAATGATTTTAATATTACAATTTGAGGTTTTACTTCATAATTTATATTGATACTAGACTTGAGAGATCGATAGATATCACACAGTAAAATGATGAATATATTTATCCAGGACACTATCCAGATTGCAATTAAATTCTGGTAGCGTCTTGTAATCACGTTCAAAGATAGCAGTAAAAAATATGAAGATTAATAAAATGACGATAATGTTGGTAGATCTTAGTCGAAGTTCAACACAGCTAAATATGACTGAAGTGGATAGGGTCGGATTAGTTCAGTGGTAGAGCCAAGTTCCGGAAAAGGGCTGAGGTCCTTGATTCGATTTCTTTTCTATAATATTTTTCTGATATTTCTGTTTCACTGATGTTTTTAGAGTTGTTAATATTAACTTCAATAATTGTATGTTATAATTTGAGGATTTAATGTTGATTATTTATTTATTAACGGACATCGTCCAAATTACAAAATAATAACACGAATACAGTAAAATGAAAAATACAGGAGTAGACAAAGGTGCATGAATGCAAAGACATAAGGCATATATAATATAAGAAAATAAAGTGACAAGTCGAATCAAGTCAAGACTACGCCGTGGGTCAGGACCACAGGACACTTATAATATTCCGTCACTTGTTTAGCGACTGGCAAGAATCATTCACTTATCTCAAAAAAGTTAAGGTTTTGACTTGAGTTGACCAGTCTACACATTCTAGACATTGGTGAATAATATCCATAATTTGTCGAATGATGGTTAAATGATTAAAAGAATCAAATAAATGATTTTATTTATTATTTTTTTGATAAATTAATGTTTTAAAGACAAGATTTTATTTATGCATAGCACAAAGGATAACAATTATTTTTATAAGCAATAATTGTTCGCCTGAAACACTCATCCACATTGAAAAAATCTCCTGATAAAAAATACATGACGCCAACGGGACTCGAACCCGTGTCCATTCGATTTCCGGTCGAAAGCTCTGACCACTGAGTAAAATGTAAAAAGCAGTAATTGTTGAATGAAACACTAGCATATATTGAATATTTTCTCGGGTAAGAAATAAGCCCCCATAGCTCAGTGGTCAGAGCTTTCGACCGGAAATCGAATGGTCACGGGTTCGAGTCCCGTTGGCGTCATGTATTTTTTATCAGGAGATTTTTTCAATGTGGATGAGTGTTTCAGGCGAACAATTATTGCTTATAAAAATAAATGATTTTAATTTATTTCGATAAAACTAATAATATATGCTGTCGTAGAGATTCTACTTGCTACCCTTTTTAAAAAAACGGATTGCAATCTCTAGAATACTAATGTCACGTCTGGTGGGAATGCTGTTCTTTCGGTGTTTCAATGGAAGTTTCTCTGAGGAACTCGCGACATTGATCATTGATATCTCATTGAACATCTGTACACGACTTATATAAGTCTTGTGTTTCCTCCCTCCTAAAACATAGGTCTTTTCAAGACTCAGTTTCACTCCTTCCTGTCCTCCAAAAGACCTTCCACATAATATCCCCAAAGACGACATCCTTTTGTGTGGAGTTAATGTATTTTTAATCAGATAATTTCATTTTATTTTTAATTACTTACTTATTGTAATAAAACAATGTACACTCCTCTTCCAGCCACAAGCTAATGCTTCTATGGAAGAGGAGTCTTGAAATATTTGATCATATATTGTAACAAATAAACAAAAATTTACTTATATAATAAATAAAAAAAAAATAATAAAAAAATAAAAACAAAAAAAAAATATTAGAGGTCACCTACAGTCGTTGCGATAATATGGCGCGGATGTGAAGTTTAATTATTGACCACAGCATACTTTTGTACTCATTTTTTCAGATAGTACAATGGGGCAAACCGCTAGATCTTAAATTACAACAACACAACGTGGTAAGCACAGAGAAGAACAAAACGCGAAGGAAATCTGCTTCAGAAAAACCTATAGCTTCAAATGATATCCATGCATAATCTCTGCTGTCTTTTTTTTAAAGAAAGACAAACATTCCCGGGTTACGAATAATCAAGACATTGAAAATCTTCTACTACCACCACAGTAAATACGCAGGAAAATATTGCTTGTGTTGTGATGGAGGACTTAGCCAGCCGAGGAATTGAACACACTACGCCTGGGTTGGACCCAAACATGATGTCAACTCAGCCACCGACCGGTCAATTCAGCATTAAATAACGTATTCTATTATCCACTTCCACCCTTTTCAATAAACGTGTTTCTTAGACAACCATTTACGATACATTATATTAATAATAGTAATGTTTTTTCCACAATGCGGGGAGGTTAGTGCAATTCCACAAGTCCCATATAGATATACACATTGATTGAAGAAATAAAATAAAAACACTGGATATATGAATACAAGGTGTTATATTGTGGTGAGTGGTGAGAATTAGAATAATTAGATTATAATTATATGACAAGTATTTATTGGACCACTTCAGTCAGTAATACAGAGTATGCATTACTCGTAGAGAGATCCTTGTACCAACAGAAGGTTTCGCGGTAAAATTGAGTTCACAGGTAGCTACTCGTAGAGAGATCCTTGTACCAACAGAAGGTTTCGCGGTAAAATTAATCTAGTTGAGGGAGACAAGGTTATCAGTTAGGATTGCGTATTGTTTTCAAATTTTCTAGATAACGCTGCATATTTCATCAGTTAGAAGTCATATGGAGTATAATGTATTCACCTATTTGGTCTCCTGTGTATAAAGTTCTCTTTAACAATATATAATGAGTTCAGCACCTTTTTTTTTAGATACGTAAATTTTAAACTAAAATTTCAATTGAATACTACGCTAGCAGGATTATTGTTTAAGATAAGGTTATTATATTACACAAAGTCATTAACAACTTAATTGACATCCCTGCCATTGTCGCCACTAATAATTTTCATGTACCGACTAAGAACGCACGTGAAAATCATTTTTCTGCAATACGTACACAACTATCTATCAGACACACTCACTAACCAACTGATCTGTGTAACTAGTATGGGGCTATAGATTACGCTTAATATATCATTAAAACATTGTCTACAATATTTAAATATTACAATTTGAGGTTCTAGTCATGAAGTCATTACTGAAATAAAGATTTTTAATCTCTTTTTTCTCCTTGTAGGTATAATTAATTTATATATATATATATATATATAAATTAATGTGGAAAGTGCCCTTCAAGCAAAAAGCTACTATTAGAGGCGCTACTGCTTGATAATACTATCTCTTCGAAACTTGTTCCACTATTGTAACGCGATGAGCGGTGCGCGTAGACTGGATTCGGTACTTTTAGTTAGGAGAGCGTTAGGAGAGTTGGAGGTCAGTTGGAGGTAAACACAAAACCTATATTTTGTCATCTAAATATAATATCAACGTCTTGGAAGTGATTTTCTCACAAAATGATCCTTTAATCCCAGTTGTGCGTTAAATCATACATTATAAAAAATACACTCTTCAAAACCAAAATTAATTAAATAAAATGTGTCATGTGCGTATTTTGAACTGCCGAAGTTAGCCAAGATGTTGACGCTCGATTGAAACGCATAAAAACCAATTACCAAAGGGTCCATTTTAAACGAAACGTGTTTCAAGTTTTGAAATGGTTTATTTAGTCCACCTACAATAAATAAATAGTTCAGATAATACGATCCGAGTGGTCCATGGAGAACCGGAATCAGGAAGTTTTCAGTTAGGAAAAGATATAAAACAATTTTTAATACATTATGTATTTATTTTAAAATTCAATATACTTAAGATATTATTATTAAAACCTAGTAACAAAAATTCAACAAAAATAATTTATGTAATCAACAAAAAAGCAATAACATTATTACAACAGACGATGTCTTACTACAGAACAATTAAAAAACAAAATGTATCCTTAGTGAAACATTCACCATTATGCAGTTATTTTTTTCTATTTTATAAAGCAGTTTGATTCCCTTTTTTAACATTTTGGATAGGAAAATTTTATTGTGTTACATTCTTAAAATTATTAGATTATTTTTTATTTATTATTCTTTTGCTTAAATAAATTATGTGACAGGCGAAGAGATGAGTGATTATGCAATAATTATTTTAAATGTGTAGTTTTTCAATAAATAAATTAGTTTGTATCAGTATTTACAAAAATCCCTTCGAAGTTTGAAGGACTTGGATTTTGAACCGATTGTTTATCATTTTTAAAAATCGTTAACGGTTAGAAGATGAGTTAAAACAGCTAGTTTTTAAAACTATTTTACTCTTTTTCGTTAGTTTTAGTAAGTTTTCGGTACAATGCGGTTTATGCCTTTACTTCAGGCTGGGGAATTCCTGATTCTAGTTCAATAACGGCCGCTTCTTTCAAGACCACACCCTTCTGCACTGCAATATCTTCATTGATGATGGACGCGTCAGGGAAGAAATCGTAATGGTCCTTTCCCCCGTAACCTCCACCCCCATGACCTCCTCCGCCACCGCCATGACCACCACCTCCGTGACCACCGCCTCCATGACCGCCGCCGCCATGACCACCACCTCCGTGTCCTCCACCACCGCCTCCTTTTCCGCCGCCACCACCTCCATGACCTCCTCCTCCACCTCCGTGGCCACCGCCTCCGTATCCTCCGCCTCCTTTTCCACCACCGCCTCCATATCCACCACCACCGTGTCCACCGCCTCCATGTCCGCCGCCTCCATGTCCGCCACCACCGTGTCCTCCGCCTCCACCTCCTTTTCCACCGCCGCCGCCTCCGTGTCCACCGCCTCCGTATCCACCGCCTCCATGTCCGCCACCACCGTGTCCTCCGCCTCCACCTCCTTTTCCACCGCCACCGCCTCCGTGTCCACCGCCTCCGTGTCCACCGCCTCCATGTCCGCCGCCTCCGTGTCCACCGCCTCCATGTCCGCCACCACCGTGTCCTCCGCCTCCGCCTCCTTTTCCACCACCGCCGCCTCCGTGTCCACCCCCTCCGTGGCCTCCACCGCCTCCTCCGTGTCCACCGCCTCCGTGACCTCCTCCGCCTCCCCCGTGTCCTCCACCACCGCCGCCTCCTTTTCCACCACCGCCGCCTCCATGTCCGCCACCTCCATGACCTCCGCCGCCGCCTCCGTGTCCACCACCCCCGTGTCCTCCACCACCGCCGCCTCCTTTTCCACCACCGCCGCCTCCATGTCCGCCACCTCCATGACCTCCGCCGCCGCCTCCGTGTCCACCGCCCCCGTGTCCTCCACCACCGCCGCCTCCTTTTCCACCACCGCCGCCTCCATGTCCGCCACCTCCTTTTCCACCGCCGCCGCCTCCGTGTCCACCGCCTCCGTATCCACCGCCTCCATGTCCGCCACCACCGTGTCCTCCGCCTCCACCTCCTTTTCCACCGCCGCCGCCTCCGTGTCCACCGCCTCCATGACCTCCCCCGCCTCCTCCGTGTCCTCCACCACCGCCGCCTCCTTTTCCACCACCGCCGCCTCCATGTCCACCACCTCCACCGCCCCCGCTTTTGCCTCCTCCGCCAGACCCTTTGCTGTAACCCCATTTCTCTCCTCCATCCTTGGTTCCCTTCTTCCCGTATTGTGTTTTGTGAGAATGGTGTTTGTCACTTCCTCCGGCGACTTTGTGACCCTGGTGAAAAAATAATTATTAATTTTGGTTTGTTCAGTTCTTGGTGTTAAGGTATTGGTGAAGAATTGTAAGTCTACAATTTACTTATCAAACAGTTAATAAAATGGGTGTATATTTTTATGTTAATATGTCAAATGTTTACTCGTCCTAGACACATTTCAAGAAATTAAAATTATTTTCGACGTGTCTACAACATATTTGCGTACGTAACTGTGAACACGTCGGTAAAAATAAAATCCTCTCAACTCCCCCTTTTATAAATCCATCTTGAAAGAAAATTGTATTTGTTTACCGCGTCTATGGTAAAAACTAAAACGCAATTAGCATTTCATATCCTGAAAGACATCCGCCATTACCAGGCTTTCGTGTTCCCCTGAACTGAGTTTTTTCGCCTTTTTGTAAAAGCCAACTACGGCGAAAGGGTGGCAGGAAGATTGCTGGCTTTTACGGCGATAATTATTCTTTAGTTTTCTAGTTAAAAATTTCAGGCCCTGATAGACATTTTGTTCGCAAATGAGTTTTCGATGATAACTTGTAACGTTTATTAATTCTTATCGTGCCCAAGACACTTATTTTCAATCAATATGGAAATACGTTGGTGAACTTGTTAAATTAGTTCGAAGTTTTTTTAAATATCAATCTTAACGGTGGCGTTAGATTGGTCTTTACTGTATAGAAAATGACCACGAATCTTCGCATTTGACTTATATCGTACTAATTTAAAGTCTGTAAAGTATAATTCTATGATAGTATGCTTCTAATGTTTTCTGGAAACTGAATTAAATTGATGAAAGTCTGCAGTAAATTGTAACATACCTTGTGGTCATCATGGTGGCTTCCTTTCTCGTATTGTCCTTTGCTGCCCTTGGATGCTCCGGAAGACCCAGAGTTATGGTGACCGCTACTGTGTTTGCCTCCCTAAAAGCATATTAATAATTTTAAAGACAACATTAATTAGAAAATATTAGTTACTTTGAATAAAAACGCGATTGAACGAATATGAATTAAGCACATAATTCTGTGAAGAAATCGGCGCAAACTAAAATAAGTATTTTGGATAAATTTTAAGCTGCTCGTATCGTGCAAACAACTAAAAATGTCAATGTTAATAATGTTTAATTAACAGTGCTCCAACAGCAATGTATGAAAATACCAAATTTACCATACGAAAACTGTTCAGAGGATTAAATTAAATTTCCTTTAAGGGTTTACATTTTGTTTTTTGATATGCAATTTTTGAAGAAGTCCTTTGTAGACTTTTAAATAAAGGTCAAACTGGCTTAATCAGAATATTGTTTTCTTAATTTAGTGTTTACAAAGATGAAGTAAATAACCAAAGCTTTGCAATATTGATTCAATATGCTTAAATTACTATTTTCCTCTCGAGTTCTAGAATATTGATTCTGAGATTCACGATGAATAAATGACTATTTTAGTGGCCATGTTCTTTGCAAAGCTGGTTTGATACCGGACCTGAATGTATCTGCATTCTCTCCAGTTCTAGAGTGTTGATTCTGAGATTCACGATGAATAAATTACTATTTTAGTCCCCATGTTCTTTGCAAAGCTGGTTTGATACCAGACCTGAATGTATTTGCATTCTATCCATTTCTAGAATATTGATTCTGAGATTCACGATGAATAAATTACTATTTACAAAAGTACCGTGTTCTATTGCAAAGCTGGTTTTATACCGGCCCTTCATGTATCTGTATTCTCTCCGGTTCTAGAATATTGATTCTAAGATTCACCGAATTCACCATTCTAAGATTTAAAGTACCATTTTTGTTTCCGTGTTCTATTGCAAAGCTGGTTTGATACCACCCCTGAATATGTCAGTATTCTCTTCAGTTATTGAATGTTGATTCTGAGATTCACGATGAATAAATTACTATTTTAGTCCTCGTGTTTTATTGCAAAGCTGGTTTGATACCGGCCCTGAATGTATATGTATTCTCTTTAGTTCTATTATGACTGTTTTCTAAATTGTTAGTCGGGTAGTTCTTATAAGTTAGGATCCTGCTTTAGCCTTTAAAATAATGGACGCCTTTAATGTTACCTTGCTGCCGTCGTGTTCATGGTGGAACCCTCCGTGTTTCTCCTCCTCGCCTCCCGCGTGGTCCTCCTCGAAGAACTCTATGTTCTTCTCGTACTCGTCCTTCTTGTGGATGTCATGGGATCCCTTGGTGCTGTGGCCTTTGGAGTGTTTTCCTGCCTCGGCGTACTGGAATAAAAAACAAAGCCTTCAGTAACGTAGCGACACACTATTACGATAGTACGTAGATTCTTTGAGACTTGCTGCATTTATAAACGGGCGACACGTATATCGGCCTAGGAACGTCGAGTTATACGGTGAAAAATTCAAGAATGTACTATTTATAAATTTGTAATTGTTCGTTTATATCAGCCCTTATTAAATTGTAGCCGATTAGGCCATGGAGGCCATTAAATTAACGTTTAAACTGCCAGTACATTGTGGCCACATTGACAGTGTCTTTGAAGACCAAAACGACCGTCACGTATCTAGCAAAGCTACAAATGAATAAGCAGAACTTATTTTAATGTTAAATGGAATCAGTAACACGATTTGATTAGCGAAAATATAAATTTTCTCAGTCTTACATCCATTTCCCTTCCCCATTTCTTTTTATTCACAGAAATGCCAATTCAATATGTACAATGATCAAACTGGTTACAATATTTCATTAAATATGTTTTTGAGAGTCGATTCCAAAGAACCGTGATTACATCCAACAACGGAGTTGTGGAAAATAAAAGCAGTCATTACAATATGTAACAATTTTTTAACATTAAATTTAAAGCCTTATAAATTTAGGGAAATGTAATTATGAGGACTCGCATGCTCGCATCAAAGGACGCCAAATGAGAACATTGTCAAATAAACGAGGCATCTAAGAAAAAAACGTCATAGTCATTTTTAATTAATCATTATTTTGGGTCGTGTCCATGGAAAGAAAATGACAAAGGAAATAAATTTTATGAGAAAAACATTGAATTGTCTACACCTTCACGTCTTTTAAATATTTATTTGTTCTTTCAAATTATTTAGGCCAAATTTTTTAATATTTCATTTTTGCGAAATATGTTAATTTGAAGGTTTTAATTTTTTTGTTTATTAAAATGAAAAAAAAAATAACTTCAATTATCTGTAAATACAATTGTTAAGTGGTTTTTCATTTACTAAAATAATTTACTATGGAACATATTTTTCTAAGCGTTGTTTTTGGAATTCCAAAAAAGTGTAACAGACGCGTAGCTAATTTTAAAATATATACATTTGAAGTTGAATTTTGAAATTATAAATTAATTTTTAATTAATTATGTAGGCCATAAATTAGAAAAAAATGCCAACGTATTTTTCAATTTTCAGAACATCGAGATAAACTTTATAGCGGTTACTTAAAATTCATACTTTCAAATACTTGAATATTAAAAATAAGAGAAAAAATGAATCACAGTGTTTCCTTAATGCTATTTATGATTTACCAAAGAATTGACTTTATCATGGAGGGTCTTATTTAAAAGATAAAAAGGTTTTTATTTAATTTACCACCGAATGCAAAGATAATGGAATTTTCAGTCTCGTTACCTCACGTTACTAATTACAAGACGTACTACAGTTTCAATGTAGAAATTAATCAAGACGAACATTTTTTTTTCATTACGATTGTAACCAATTTTGGAAGAATTTATAGTACAATCAGAAGTGTGTTACAAAAACTACTGCGGAAATTTAAAATTTGTCATTGAATGGAAAAATTACATTACTCATTTTTAAAAATTGCTCAGTAAATATGTGCAGCTTTTCTTTAATATAGTTTATACTTTCATAAATCTAACAAAATATACTTTTCAAAAAATGCAAAAAAGAAACGGGATGTAGATGTATCTCCTATCACAAAGTACTTCTATTTTCTGAACACCCAATATTATTATTATTCAAGTTTTTTAATCAAGAAGGATTGGATTACATGTGAAGAGAATAATAAAAATAATAAAGAATAAAAATAAAATGATAAAAACTACGTTATGATAACATAATATTAAAAACCTGATAAATATGCAAAAAAATAAATAAATTTAAGTAAAATTAAATTAAAAGATCATTTATCAGCTAGGTAACTGCATCATCTGCATCCATGGCTCATTGAGTGGAGAGCTTAGGAATTCAAGACGATGAATAATTGTTGAATTCTGTGTCCTGCCCCAGAAGTGGAAGATATTCTTTTGGACCACGGTCCTTCATCACGCATTTTTTTAAATTTATTTATTTATACTTCTTAATACGTAAAAAATACAACAGTATACTAAGGCTTATTGTCTTAAAGCATTTTCTACAAGCCAACTTGTTACACTATTTTTCATTTAATTCATCTAGGTGTTGCCAATTAAAGCAATATTATTTGTCCCCTATTGTCCCATTGTTACACCACAAGTTACAATTTTTTGCTTCTCTTTACCGCATAACTTTACTCTAGCGTTATGATTGATAAATATGCGGTGACTATTTGTTTTCTTTGGTCCTTGGACCAGTAAGAGATGAAAGGATGTACTCATTAATATATGTACATATTTAAAAAGACACCGCTTAGCTTTCTCAACATTTAAAAAATATATGGAAAGAATTTTTCACGGACGCCTAAATATTCAAAGTTTATCTAATTTTGAAAAAAATTACGAAAATGTGGATTTTAGCGGCTAATGGCAGAAGGTGTACTTTTAATGAATGGTAAATTCGCAATTTTTTTTAACGTATTTCAAAATAAAACTTAAGACTCCTGAAAGAAGAAAAGCAAAGATTTTAGTATTACAAATGGAAATTTGCAATTATAAACAGCAATATTTTGAACGCACACAAAGCTATGGTTTTTAATGTCGCTTACCGATGGTTTAAATGTAAACTGTACACAATTAGATACTTATCTACACGAAATTAAAATAAGCATTTAATTAGACACAGGCAATAACATAAAAGTTAATGTGACTTCACTTCTATTCGTTTAGCATTAAAAATATTTATTTTTTATTTGCAAGCCTAGACAAATATTTTCAAAATCCTAAATGTTGTATAAATTTCAAATTTTCGGAAGCATTTATGATAATTTTTAAATGCATATTGAAAGTGTAGTATTCTGTCTTTCTCACACTTTTTAAAGCATATTTCACACCATAAAATAAAATGAGACAGCATTTTTTTTCGACCGTGTCAGGCTAAGATATGTATTCCTAAAAAGACGAGAGCGAGGGTTTTTAAAAAGAACTATTTTTAATAAAGTTATAAATCATAAATGGTTACTTCTTTCGAAGAAACGTATATTCTGTTATTTCCGGACCTTTAAATGCTTAAATTAAAATTATTATTATTATTAAATCCATCTAGAATCATTAATATAGGTTCTTACACAACTGTATGTCGAGTTTATTACAACAAGCATAAACAAAACTGATTTTAAGAAACAAGAATACCCCTTAATAGATTAGCTAAGAGAGGGATCTAGTTGTTTATTTAGGTTAGAGCAACAATGTGTGATAAAACCAACATGCACCCCGTAAAATTAAATACGTTATTTCAATTTGTTATCCCTCCCGTATAATGTTTGAACAGTTGTTTGCTTTTGTCTTTTCACTGTAGATACAAATTTGTTATTATTTTAGAAAATCTTGCCTCGCCTAACAAATAGCAAATTATGCTATGTAAACGTCATAGATATTAGAAACACGTGTTTGAAATTGTGTATAGGGAGAATGAACCACAGATCTACCAGGAGCACAGCGGGAGTGTAGAGCTTGCCGAACGCAATGAAGGCTAATGCTAATAACTTGATAACATAATGAGCAGAAGTCGTAGGGGGTTGTTGGAAAACAAACCGTTTTTTATATGTCGTTTTTCCCGTTACCCGTGCAGCATTATGTGGCCTTGGTTTTGTGAATTAGTGAAAATACGTATAAAATACTGTGAATACGTATAAAATACTGTTAATACGTATAAAATACTGTGAATACGTATAAATACGCATAAAATGATAGGAATACGTTCAAGACAAATTTTGGGACACAAACTCAAAAGGCTGGATTTGTATTAGACGTAAACTAAAGTCTCCGTGGTTGAATGGTTACGATCTTAGGCTACAAATCCTTTGGTCACGGGTTCATATCACGGCCAACGCAAGTAAATTTTTTTGATTGATTTGTGTCATTTCACAGTTATTTATTAAACAAAAATAAACACATAGAATAGATATTTGCAGCACGTTTCAAAAGTGAAAGCATGTCGTGAACGATATACTCATTAGGGTACAGGTGAAATACCACCATTCTTAATCAAAAATTACTCGAGATGGCTTAAGCTGTGTTTTGTGATCACATCTTAATAGCCAAATGCTTTTCCACATCTCCTTCCCTTCCCCACTACCTTTTCAATTAATATCCCCAATTGGGGATGCCATACTGTCTCACTGGGTCCAAATGCTTGGGAGCAGTTGGGATTCTTGTGGGGTACCACATAAAAATGCCACTGAAGTAGCCAAGGAGAAGGACACCTGGAGAAACAACCGTGGAGTTTTTTGGGAAATATACAGGATGTCCGGGAGATAATGTGCACAGACTTCGGGAGGTGATTCTACATAATATTACATGTGAAAAATTTTTTTTCGAAATTTTAACTTTTTAAGGTAGTTTTCAAGTACAAAAGTTGTTTTTTTTGGGTGGAGAAAATAATATTCTTCTAAAAATAAAAAATATTTTTGTATATGAAAAAAACAAAGAATTTTTGATTTTTTTTACTTCTACCATCATATAGAATCACCTCCTGACGTTTGTGCATTTAATCTCAGACACCCTGTATAGTGTCACATATCTGAGATCGGGGAAAACGTTGCACCTAGAAATAAAATATTCCTGGTATGTTACTTTATTTATTTATACTTTAAACAGCACAACTTAAATATTAAAATACCATAACTGATTTGAAAAAAATACTGTAATTGAGTGAACAAAAACAAATTGCAAATAAGTTAGAAGAATTTTAAAGTAACTCAATGATTGACAAACGTAATTGAATGAAAATGCTTGATCTCATTACAGTATTGCAGTAATATAACTTTTTAACCGTAACAAATTCTGAAAACAAAGTAAAACGGAATTCGTTCTACTAGTATTTACTTTGATGTTACTTTCATCAAACGCTAAACGAAGCGGTACCGACATTGTGAAACTAATCACTTTCAACAGAAAAACTTATGAACAATGTACAAATTGAGGTTATTTCTTTAAAGTGAAGTAGGTTATGGTAAAATTATATCATAATTATATACAATTATATTTGAAGCCATTATTTTTTTTTTATATAAAATAATAATAAAACAAATTGAAATAAACTTTACAATGTGCGTAACTTAAAACAAATCTTTTCTTTTTTTACTCAAAATTTTTAGGACCGGTTATTTCACAGAATTTTAGCAATTCATCAAATTTCAAAGTTATTTTCAAGTGCTGTGAAGGTTCTATTCGTGTTTTATTATCATATGATCACTGGCCAGTTGCTTCACAAAACTGAAATAATAACAGAACTTAGATAGAACCATCACAGAATGTTAACATAATCTTTGAAATTCGATGAATTGTTCAAAATCTGTGAAACAATCCGTCCTGGAAAAAATTGTAAATGGAACCTAAATGGTTTATTTTTAAACAACATTGGCTATGAAAATTTTGAGTAATGACGTATGTATTGCTGAACAGTATTGTGTGCCGAGAGTAGAAAAATGATCTTTTACATTATGCTTTCCTCAGTAACCTGATATAAAACACGTGAAAGAGATTTTTGAGAAATTCCGCCGAATATTACACGTCATAATGACTTATTTAAAGGATTTTTTTTCCGTTTGATCGCGTTTATAAATAAACTCTTTTAATTATTTCAAACCAATCAATTAAGTATTTTCTCACGGCAGAGGAGTCTGGGCTTCAAGCCTTTACGTAAATCTTTCAATGTGTACCTAACTGTTTTTATGAAAACATAATAAGTTTGTCAATCGTATGATGTTAACGATAATGAAGAACTAAATTATTATTTACTTGCTTTTAGGTCACATAGCATATAGCGCAAATATCCGTTGACTTGTTCCTCGACATGTAACCAGGACTAGTTCTCTCGTTAGAATACTAGAAATAACTTCCATGTATATTAATGCCGCCACTGGTTTTGTACGTTTTGGCTCAGTTTCTGTCTCTCTCACAGTACTTGCTGACGTGTATCCGGCATTGCACGGAGAATTTAGTCTACTTTCTATAAATATCATATGCTTTTGAAAAAAAACTCCAAATTATAGTGAAAACCCTATAAAAATCCGTAGAATAACTTAGAAAAACTAAGCGCACAAACAGACAGACGCGGATAGAGACTTTATTTCATAATATTTAGATATTAGTGAGAACCGTAAAAAATATCGATAAATCAGATCGAATTGTGAAAATGACGCGTTAAATCAAAGAACACCCGAGTTTTAGAGTTGAAACTTAGTTACAGACATTCCACACAGCAGAAATTGTGACCAAATGATGACCTTCTCAAATATGTATTCGACTCACAATTCAGTAAATAAAATCAATTTGACTTAAGGCAGTGTTGAAAGAGTGTGAAATATGAATCGGTACAAATGAATCGTTTCATAGTGGAGTAACAAAATTAAATCGTTTGTATCTGCTGTCGATGGGTTAATGATATTAAAGTGTGAATATCAATACAATTAACGTTGCGAGTGACAAACCGGAACCCGAGCTAACTTTCCAACTAACTTATATGGACTGTAATAATATCCGCAGACTGATCTTGGCGCATTATTGTCGCATCGCCTGTATTAGTTAACTACTGAAGATAGTTAAGGGAGGATTTCTGCATAAGTGGATTTCAAATAATGTAAACCCCATCGGAGCCTATTACCCAATCTATTGAGTACGCCCAGAAGGCTGGAAAGCCTAGATAATGAGATTATTGTATCAACAAACTTTCCACGTGTTTGATAATGTTCTAACTTTAAACCTTTGTATTTCAATAAGTGAATGATATAAAGCTGTTATTATAAATTTAATCGAGTTTCTGTTTCCTGTGTACTTTTGCCTTTGAACTCTCGATTTATCCGCCCAAATTTTTTCACAGTGTAGAAACATGAACATTGAACGAAGCGAAAGAAAATTTAAGTACACTAGGATATGTGCTTTGTATATAGAGCTTTCGGGGGAGATTCTAGTCCTACTTATGGACTAGGAATTGGCCTTAACCTTAAAATTATTAACGATTTTAACTTTAAGTTTGGAAGCTACAAGCCAAAAATTTGTTTATTTTTGGTATACCTTATATCGTAGGTAATAGGCATTACAATTGCTTGACAAACGGAGTCTAGAAACGTTCGATTTCAAGCACAAAACTGGTTTTTATTTATTTTGTAAATAATTTTATAAGAAAGTAAAAAAGTTAATCAAATGAAACTGTCACAGATAATCTTAGCTATAATACTGTATTTTTAAAAAGTTATTTCCTATACGCGTTCAAACATCTCTATTGAAAAAATATTTTTTTTAGTAGTTTACATTTATATTTTTTATCGAGTAATTTTTTTTTATTTATTTGTATTTTACTCAAACAAAACGATAGGAAAACCTTCAATTTATATAAAGCATATTTTTTGATATTCATAATGTACACCAATTTATTATAAAGATTAAGAAAAATAGTGATTTGGCATTAAGCTTCGCCTTAAGTGGGATTATAGTTTTCTTGGATGATAGCAGAATTGTCATTAATGTTAAAATTATCGACTTTTTCGTATATTGCGATGACAGTAAATTAATTATAAGGTTAAAGACAAGTCCTCATCCTTAAATAAAATTGGAATCGTCCTTCTGTACACTAAACCAAAGCACGAAAGATACTTAACTAGAGAGAATACTAAAACCCGATGGCCTTGGCCCAAAATAGAAATATTGGACTAACATAATTTGTTAATATTCCAAAATAAGAAGGAAACAATACGTTAATCACTAGTTCAATCTCCAACACAAAGAAAACGATGCAAGTTTATTGTAAAGCAATATTATATGAGCATTTTTAAATAACTACCTGCTTCCAATATCAATAAGTTATCGTACAGTCATAGAAAGTTTGAATTGAGGATGCAATACCCCGATGCAATAACAGCAATAAATTGTTTGTATTTGAAAAATTCTCTTAAACGTATCGAAGTCATAAGATTTCTTGTATGAGTTCTCCAGTAATTGAGTTTGGGAAAATTGTAATAACAATCTCTAACAGGTTTATAAACTGGGTAAGTATAACTTTTGTAGTAAGATTGAAAAACATAAGAAATGCAGGTGGGCGTTTTTCGTGATCCAAAATTCTGAGGATTCTTCGCTTAAATTGTGTTTCAAAATCATTATAAAAATAAAATTGGATGGCGATACAAAGTAAAATGTCAGGCGTAAGACAGAGCTTAAGATGAGATGTAAAAGAGACAGAGACAGAGTTAAATGGGCTTGAGCCAAAAGGTACGAAACCAGTGGCGTCATTAATATACAACGAAGGTATTTTTAGTATTCTTTATTTTATCTACAAATGAGAGAGCCAATCCTGGTTAAATGACGAGGAAGTCCACGGATATTTGCGCCAGATTCGTGGAAAGCGATATCTCTGCTTTTGAAACTTCCTAACACAAACTATTAATTTCATTTTCAGTAAATAAAAAATAATAATATAATAATTGTGTATCCCAAATTTCGCAGCATCTATAAAAATCTTAATGGCGTAAATGTTCTGAACGAATCCAGTTCAAGCTCTGCTGAAAGGTGTGGATCCGGCTTACTTATCGTTTCCAAAAAAAGCCAATTAACGACAGCTAACCCTTAGGTCAGCGTCATCAGCTATCGACAGGTTAAAAGAATCAAAGCGCACACCAGATACTAAGTTCGGTGAGCTTGCTTTAGCAGTGTCAAGATCCAAAGCCTGATATAAAGTGTCACACGATTTAAGACTGATTACAGACTCGACAGAATTAAGAGCTTAGCTTCAAACATATATTTTCAGATAGTTAAATCCATAAATGGCAGAAATGCACACCAAATCATATAAATTAGCCATAGTTAGTACTCATAGTCACTTTAAAAGCTTTCATGTGCTGTGAGCAAACGAATCGAGCTAATGCTGTACTTAAAAAAAGTCTGAAACCTCCGTGAGTAAAAATGTGATCAACTATTTCGAATTTAAACCTAATTAGAATTTTTAAGGTTTTCTGGTCATTTTTGTAAATATTTAGATAGAGGCTAGGAATTCATATTAGTACAGCGCCAGTAAGGTAATTTTTCACAAAAACAGCGCTACGCAAATAATCCAATTATTATTATTACAATAGGAATTTATTAGATTAACGAATGGAAACTGATATCTTTGGACGTTTAAAAATCGTCAAGAAGCGGTAAAAACATATGCGTGAAGACTAGATTCTAAAAAACTATGGTGAAAAGTGTACAGTATCAAAATAAGTTGTTCAATTTTCTGATATTTTTAAACATTCTGTATTCGGAACGTTTAAAATGATACCTACCTACCATTTTGCCTATCTTCAATTCGTAATATTCACTATCAATACAGCCCCAAAAAGTAATTTCCCCTTTATTTGACGGAAGTTAATTTATACCGAAGCAATAATATCATCGACTACACATTACGGTGACGTTAGTGGTACAATTTACTGCAGTCACTAAATTACCAGATAACCCAGTATAACATTTGCAGGGTGACCACTCTTACAGGTGATTGATGAACTACATTAATTTTATTACATTATTATGCTAGTTTTTTTAAAGAACATTATGATAGTAAGTTAAATGTAAAAATGTGGTTTATTGCCTTGTCAAACAGGGTCCAATTTGTGTTAGAAGTTAAGTGACGCCTTGAAATCACGATCGGTGTGCGTGTGATTGTTTCATATATTATGAATACATTTTAATCATATCATATAAAAAAAATAATACTGTTTCAAATAATGATAATTTTGCTTTTTAGGGTAAATCTACTGAACTTCAAATTTCATGATCTATATATACGTAAATTCTGCCTGCTTTTGTTTGTGCTCGCAAAACGCGAAAAGTAGTTCACTGATATCGCTGAAATTTTCAAAGTTTGTTCTTATTAGTGCCAAGAGTATTAAGAAAGTAGTTTGAATGGTATAAGAAGTTGAGGACGCCTGAGGAATACTTTACGCAATATCTATGCACTGGAATAAGATACAGAGTTGAATTAATGATACAGAGTCAATGTAATGTAGTTATTTAACAGTAACATTGTGGTATATAGTGGTAAATGATGGAAAAACTCGGAGACGCCTGAAAATAACATTGGCAATACCGAAGCGTTGGAGGGTCCACTAGTTCACTTTAATTATATAAGAAATGTTTATTTCATAAATGAAAACGTTGGTCACCCCACACTCGATACCCACGGCTGCTTTACTTAAAAGCTTTTGTATGGGCGTATCGTTGGGTGAACACACGTTGTAAATTAGCGGAACCACTTGAATGCAACTGGTGGGAATCACATGAAGTTGTTATGCTAATACTCATATCTACATAGCGTACGTGACTCAACAAACACTGAAAATAAACTGAATGCCGCGTTTCATGTACCAAGTCGAAGGTTTCAACAAAAAGCTTTCGAGAGAAATACTTTTATAAGGTGGTGTTGGATTGACGTCTCATACATCGTACTCTCGTGTTAGTTCGATTCTAGACAACACCCGATACAGGTATTTGTTTGTCTTGATCGTGCCGTATCTTCCTCTGGCGTTCACGAAATCTTCTGTCATTCACTTATTGTCATATATTCTCCTGACCATCCTTTTTTCATCCACTCCGAACGCCTTTACATGTCCAAAACATCTGAAAGTCTCTTTCTTAATCTTGTTTATCGGGTTTGCATTTATTTATGGATCTTCTCATTACCAAATTTGAGATTTGTATACTACACGCGCCTCAAGGATTTTATTTCTACAGCAATCAGTCGGCCAGTCAATTGATGGCATCCGTGATTAAGGGTAGTTCCCCACTTTCCTCTTCCTAATCTCATTTTCCTCCCCCTTTCCTTTAACCTCAAAACATACCCTGATTGGGGATGCCCTGGTCTCATTGGTTCTAGATGCTTTAGAGTAGTTGGGATTTTTGTGCGGTATTCACATTAAACAAAGTCTAATTCAATATTTTCTATGCCAATTTCACGCATCGCTGCCATATATCAGGAATGGTATCATCGCTCTCTTGTGGACCGCTAACCTCCTAGCATTCTCACTTTTTTTTAATGCTGGTGAGACCATTTAGTATTTATTAAATCGTACAACCTTAATCTAGCTCCGATGTTTCGTGTAGAGATCTCTGTTAACCGAGAGTATGCGTAGTTTTGAAACTTTCTGTGGCTATATATTAATTAAACACTCGGCCAAACTATTCATTAACGGATTACCGCAAAAGTCAAACCTTATGAAGGATTAAAAGAAACCTTCAACAGAATATAACCGACACTAGACCATTACATTATTATATTCTGTAAAGAGCTTATACTAATATTTTTTTGAAAAAACAAATGATTCAACTTTACTATAAAATACAACTATTTGCATTCGGAGAATGGAAAATACTGCGTTTCAATTACTTGAAACGAAAATTTTCTTTTGAATGAGGTAACCGCAACAGTGATATTTTACAACAATTTCTGTTCATATGTATGTCACTATTTCTGTATAACTTAAAAACTTAAAGGGTTGAAGAGAAATATGTCATAAATCGGTAGAAATTCGTAATGCGGTGGCTTAATATTAGGGGTTCGAAAATTTATCATAAATAACTACACAGAAATGGAGGGTTACTAAAAAATGAACATATTATTGCACATTGTAACTAATTACCTACATCGAATTTACTTGCAAGCTTTCCAACGGAAAATACAAATTTCATTTCAACGTTCCCGTGTGTTCTTTGATTCGTTTAAATAGCTTGTTCGATATTTTCCCAACTCGTGCTCGTTAATAACTCTCTTGTTGGGAAATTGAAATACATGTAATGTAAATTGATAAAAATTGTTATTTTAACGATATTCTCGTAAAATTGATTTGTATTTGATCTGTCTACAAAAATGTCAATTGATATGATTTAATTAATTAAGTAAATTTTACGGTATGACAATAAAATGGCATGGTAGTTTTTGGAAATTAAACTATGAAGTGAAAAAATCTACCTCAAAAGGAGGAAAAACTAGAACCCTGTGAATTCGGGGAATTTATTTACGCCCCCCATTTTAAGTTGCTAAAAAATACATGTTGTTTTTTAAGTTAATATCTCTACATTTGTAGAGCTGAAACGGTAATTATAAGAAATTCCCCCGTTCTAAGAAAATCGAAAAATATGCACTGAAAATAATTAAAATCATTTTCTTCTGTATGAAATAAATCACAGTGCATCTTGATATTCAATTAAGGCATTTTTTGAAAGATTTTTGCTGTATTTTAAGCCAGCCATATTTTATTTAAATATTTTCACAATATTCGCCAAATTATTATTGTTTTTTTTTTGTTTTTTATTAATTAGCGCTCTCCTTCTAACATTCGTTTTGAACATATCTCCTTTTAAAACTATCTTCTTTTGTTTTTGAAAGCTTACTACGAAGCCTTAACGGAGATAGTGATGAATACACAGGATATCCCTCTTGGTCTATTTGACGCAAAAGTAATTAAAGAAATATGTGTTAGACTACGTTTAAATGATTCACCGTATCACGATAGTATTTATTAGAGATTACTTGTTCTTTGGAAGTGGGGAAAAGTACACTCCTATGCCGATGTTTATCATCTTATCATCACGTGTTTCAAATAGGTTGGCTGTAAACAAATTAATTTGTCTATCATCATTATTTATGCTAGCCTGGCAGAATCAATAATATTCATTGCCATTAAATATCTTGGCATCGTTCAGCGTATATTTGTAAACAAATTTCGCAAACTCTTTAAACGTAAAGTTAATTAAATTTATCTTGGAATTGGACAATTTTTTTAATGGAATATTGAAAATAATTTCAGCGAGAAAAATCAAAATTCCGCCATATTGGAGTTTGTTGGTGAAAATGTGTACAGCACGTGTCATAGAAAAGCAGGTGTAACAAGAGAGAACATTCTAACGTATTCTCGGTGCAATAAGTGATTGATGCAAAAATAGATAATGAATAGAACGTAGGAAATGTTGGTAACTCAAAAAAATATTTGTCAGTGGACAGATGTTTAAGGTTTGAAGCAGTTCGTCTTATTCGCTGAACACCCGAAGTAATTTTAAAGGATAATGAAAAACATTTTTCGAAAAGTTGTTGGATGTACTTAAAACGTTTAACAGTTTCATATTGAATTTGAATGAAAACAGAGTGTTGCGCTTGGAATCATTATTATAGATTCTTTCAAAGTAACTTTGACAAATTTATTTTTAATAATGTAGGTACAAATGACCGACCTTGAGGTATTCCAGAATTTTTTTTTTCATATATGAAAGAAGTTAACCCGGGATTGGAAACGACCAAAGCTGTAAGCTAACCGATAAATTACACTGACTTCTAACAGTTTATAATGCAAGTATAAGTTATCTGTGCTGCTTTATGTGCGTTATAATTGCGTAAATAAGCTCGTTGATCCTCGGCAGTTGTAAGGTTCGAGGCCAAATAACATTTCATTAGCACAACAGTTGAATACAGAATCCAAGGAATACTGGCAATAAAGACAAAGTTAACCGAGCCAACAACATTCAGCAGAACATAGTAATTCCGCGGTAATCCTGACTTATTAGTTAGGAATTTACTTTACTTCTTGAGGAGCGGAGGAGACTAATCCACACGTTCGCATTTCTTTCAATTATTGCGGAGAAAAGTATCATTTTGTCTCAAGTTTTCTCTTACGAATCTAAATGACATAAAAGGGCATGTTTAAAACCTGTATATTCTACCATTGATAAAGCACTTTAAGCCGGATTTCGATAGGTACAATTTACTCAACAGATGTTACAAATTACGTAATTTTGGGTGAGCGGCAAAGCATCACGAAATCAATTTAATGGAGTCTTGTAAGTCGCATATTTCAATAAACATTTTGATTTTTTTATATCAATCAAACGTAAATTTAAATTTTTAGATTATGCGACATGATTCCTTTTTTTCTGTAGTAGTTTTTTTTGCGTTCGGAAAGCGTTTCCTAGCTTTTCTACAACCTGCTGCTTTCTAGACCAAGTGTAGGTTGTCATATGATCACAACTATGCACGCGTGTTAAAAAAGTTTACTGAAGGTGTTTAGAAAAAAAAAAAAAAAAACAGGGTTGAGTTCTTACCGACGCAGCCTTGTTTCCCTTCTCTCCCTTGTTGTACTCGCCGTGATGTCCGGATGCCTCATGATGTCCTTTCTCCTGTCCGCCTTTGTCGGCATAGTGGCCAGCGTGGCCCTCTTTGTCGTGGTGCCCTGTCTGCCCCTTGTTATGCTTGTGGGAACCCTGCAGCAAACAGATAGACATGCGTGGTGAAATACAAATAACTCAACATACACACAACTCTATATAAAAACAATACAACAATCAAAAAACATATGTAAATGTTTATATGCTGTTTTTATGTGAGTAACGAAGTCTGGTGCAATCTAGCAATGAGATAATGCATTATTTTGATGACTTAATTCCAATATACACGGATATTGTTGCAATAATTATTGAAACGAAACTTTAAAATATTTTTTTCATTTTTAAATTAATTAATAAATACCAGAAAAGTTATTTTTCTGAAGGAAACCGCAAAATTCCAGCACTGTCGCAGGTTCCTCCTTTCGGCTATAGCCGAAGGATTTGGGCGACATTAACAATTCACGTCTCTTCCCGGGGCGGATTTGTGCTTATCTGGAATAACCTTCAGAAGCAAGTCTTTGACTTTTATTCCACAAAAAGTGTTACATACAGGTTAAGATCTACTTTCAAATCTTACACTTTAACATTATATAAATTTACTGATATTTTATTTTTTAGAAGAGTGAAAGTTAACTCATTCCTCCACGGAGCGATGGCAAGCCATTTCGTTATAAAAATATTAGATAAATATAATGACGAAATGCGACAGTATAAAAAAATAATAATGTGTTCCGACATCCCCATGAGATATTGTTTTACCGATAGTTTGTGGGGATATCTTTCAATTCAATCTGAACAGATTTTTGCTGAAACCTCATTGCAGTGCTGAAAAATATTAATTTAAGTCATATTTACCGTATAACCCTTATCTCCCTTGCCTCCATGTTGGGAATGGTGCTCTGATTTATGTTCCTTTCCTCCTCCTGTAAAAAAACAAATAAATATATTAGCACTCTGTCCTCTGTAAGTAATTTTACGTAGGAGATTAAATCATGTTTCAAAATAACATACCGAGATATCGGTTTATAATTAAAAGTTCAAAGTAAAACTCATAATATAATACAGAAGTCTAGACGGACGAGTCTTTCTCCTGTATTCATAGAGCTACAAATGGCTACAATCATCAATGCGTGTATTGCTATTTAAATTATTTATATTTTTTTATTTGTATATAGAATTTTTTTTATTTAAATAAAGTATTATTTCGTAATGTGAGCTTCAAAGCGAAATATTCCTGCCATATCTTGCTAGAATGACATCGTTTCCTTATTCTATTCATTTCGCTACACATTCTCCAGACAACAATTCTCTAAATTGAAGTATATTTTAGTTCTACGTAAAATATAACAGATTTTAAATCATAATTTTTGAAAACCAATAAATTACCAATTACGTTACTTTCATATTCCACGAATTTTAATATAATTCTTATTTGCGTATTAGTACAAAATCATCTCCGCTCGTTTATGATTAAATACAAAATGTGTATTCAAATCTTGCAGGTTTGCCCCTGAAGAAATGCGCTGATTTTTCTTCAAATGTTCTTCATTCGATTAAACTCGTCAATGAATCTGCAAAATTTAATGAAATAGGATTTACTAGGAGATCTCCCTACACTAAGGAAAATGCGTTATTCCTGATGAGTTACAAGATCTGATTAGCCAGTTAGTTTATTAACTTCCCTTCCCACTTCTTCTAGCTTTGCAACATGGATGCTATTTTCCCACTGGGAAGTTGGGACTCTGATGCGGTAGTAATATGAAAAGATGCATTAATTAATTTTATCAAATCGCTTTTATTTTAGTATATTTAAAGCGTGGGAAACACAAATAACAAGTGCTGTATACTTTAAAAGATATTAAATACGAAAATACCTATATATTATTAATATTTTTCTGATTCGTTCAATAGCTTGTTTTTTCACATTTATGTTAATGAATCAAATTGGAAAACTTTCCGATACAATAAAAAAGATAGTCCTCGTTGTAGTTTAATTGTAAAAACAGATATCCTCACAATTTCTATTTGCGGACAATAAGTTTTATTATTTGTTGTGCTGAGCTCAAATGTAATTTATTTTCCATCTTTAAATGACAAAGTCATCAGCGCAATTATAGCAGCGATACCATTGTATTCAAATTAAACTGCTATTTTTGTTACAATTGCATTTATAAATAGCTTAATGTTTTGCTATTGTATTTTCGTAGTTGGCCCCGAGGAGAGGCAGGAATTTCTCTTAGAGCCTGTGTCTTCTTTGTTGATGCTGTTTAGAGATTATGTTTTCGAGGAATGTAGGGAATGAAATTAAATCTTGAAAATCCCACGTTGTAGGCCAGAGGAAATACAGATACCCTAACTGTTGAACACAGGAACGAGTCATGTGACAATTTTTAATGTCTACCGTTATTTCCTCGGAGCATCAACCATTGATCTATCAGTAGAACAGAACAGAATTTAAATTAGACGTACAAGCTTAAAAAACTACAATTTGTTCAGTAAGACAGGGGAATCTTTCAAACGGTTCACCCGTTTTTGCACTGATTCATGGCTATTTCAGGTTTTTTTGCTACAGACCATGGTGGTTACTAAACTTAACAATGTGGTGCACGAGCTATTTTTACAGGGTCAGATTGTATAGCATGTGTCGCTGGATCCGTGTTATTTGGTTGCGGTATTCACAAGAATGTGATCATCCCACGTCGGGGGAAACACCCACTCAGGGATGGTGTGGTGGCTGGTGCGTGGGCCACCCTACTAGGGGAAGGGAGGTGGAACACCCTCATAAATAAATCATCGGCCAACAAATGTTGCAGATAAGAGGTGATCTTATGTAAAGGGGATAAAGGTTACACTCAAACGCATTGTTGAAGAATTTGTGTGTATAAAGTTTCGTAATAATCGAGGCTGATTAACTAACAAATTAGCAGTAGATATTCTGAGTATAGCTCTAGTAAAAGTCAAACATTCAGAAATAAATGCTTGAAATGGCTTTCGTCGTGTTTGAAGACTAGAACTGAATAATCAAACCGTCCTTTTTCGTATTTTCTTTATCCTCTTCTAAACCCCTTTTTGGCTTACATAACCAATTCAGGGAACATAGCCCCAATTGCTCCTGGCTGTTGGGACATTTGTACTGTGTTCACATAAAATAAAAATTTAATTAAAAAGTGGTTAAAAAAAAGTTGAAAGGTATCAATAATTAGACTTCGATCGATTTTACGGCGTTCCTAACAATATCGCATAAGAGACAAGTTTTCAATCATATTCGTTAAATTTATTTTGAACGCGTTTTCGTTATTTTTTTTATTCTGAAGGTATCAATTATTTTAGGGATTTATTATGATGGTATTAATTATTTTACGGATTTATTCTAAAGGTATCAGTTATTTTAATTTAAAAAATCACTAACTTCACTGTGCTTTATGACTTGTGAAGCCTTCGAAAAATAGCTAAGCTTGACGAAATTTTACATATACGAGTATGTACATAATTTTCATTGAAGATTGAAAGTCTGTGAATAAAATGTTATTGAAAAGGTACGTAATTAATTCAATTTTTTTCATTAAAATAAATAAATTTTCCACCTTTTAGCAATGAAATGAAATTGTTCGCTGATTTTACTAGCCGGGTTTGAAATTTTAATATTTTCTTAAATTATATACTATATTCTCGCAAGACGATGAATTTATTGGTTACGATTACAGAGAGTTTTCGGCTGTAAACAATTTTCAGAAGTTTAATGATGCGCAATTATCAACATCAAGAAAGCAAATATCAATATATTGTAGTAAATTAATTTCTACTTCTTTGAAAACTGAACGATCAAAGACGTTCTACAAAGTCAAGGTATCCTTGGCATCAACAAGATATCATTTCAGGATAATCTTCTATATCATAATTTTGAAATGTGGAAAATTGTTCAGGGGCGTCACAAATTTATTATTTAATTTTTAAAGAGATATGATTTTACTATCATGGTCAACAGTATAATACTAGACCTGTGAACATCCTGGCAATTTAAATATATTTTTATAAAGTGAAAAAAAATCAAAATTTTTTAATTTAAAAAAAAATCCCACTGCTGCGAAATAAACCTCGATCAACTGCTTTAAAGGTATTCTAACCATTACACCACCAACTATTTTCAAGAAAGGTGACATAATAAATTATTTTTTTATATGTATTAAAATATACATACAAAAAAAGAAGTAAACATTAGCTGAACAAAGCTTGTTGATTTAACCCGAAGAACTAAGGTTAGAAAAATCCATATTGAATTTCTTCCTCCTACTTAATCAAAAGCAATTATCTCTGCACGATCGTTAAAAATTAAATACAGTCTTGTGTTAACTATAAAATAATATGAAAGCATTTAATTAAGACATATGCTGCTCGTTGGATTGTAAGCATATTTTAGTCTCGCGTCATTTTGACGATCACCCAATCATTTTGACCCGATCACGAACCGATCAATCGGTCTCTTACAAAATAAATATATATCCTTTGATATTATTTGATCGATTGCGAGCGACAATCCTAACTAATATTTTAAATCCGAATGTGTTTTTGTTTGTCCTTCTTTCACGTTGTAACCGAGCAACCGATCGGCGTTATTTTTTGCAAAGAAATAGTTGGAGAACTGGGAAGTGACATAGACTAATTTTTATCCCGGAAAAACATTTTATTCCAGTGGGAAAATTCTTTGTACTGTGATTTCTCCCTAATACTAAACGAGAGAAGCTGATGATAAAATATAGTAATATATATACAAGTGTATAAATTTTGTAGACAGGGCCTCTCGAATCTGGACAAGAAAAAAGAAAGGGTAGATAACTGAAATAGGCTGTTTTTTGTTTCCAGCACTAGAAACACCAGGTCATCACAATATATACATATATGATCTATCCTTCATAAACACAACTATGTTTAAAAGTACCCGATCAAAGATCACCGTAGATCGTGATCGACCCGGGTCTTGTAAAATGATCAATTGGCCTAGGACTGGTAGATTAACTAAAAATCACATGAACATGCAGAAAAATTCATCGCCCCTCTTTGTCACCCTGTGCGTTCACAGCCCTGGTGTGAAGAATAATCTTCTCCCTTACTAAGATATGGTGTTATTTCCCTACCAAACCTTCTAACCCCCATATTATTGAACAGTGAGCACATCCCCCCCGTCAACCCAAGGTAATGTACCCGTACTAGACGGAGACGCATGAAACGAACTGAACATGCCTCTGTCGTTCCCAGTTTGCGAGCAAATTGTGTGTTATTTTCCCGAGAAACTCTATGAGACATTCCCAAAGTGAGAAATATATTTTCATGAGCTTTCAGCAACGAACTGAAAATAATAAAAAAAAAAATATTTGCGCATTATCAACAAGTTATCAAGCTCACAAAAATTGATTTACATTTCATCGAGAACAGTTTGTACATCGTCACGAGAGTTCGTGATATTTTATTTACTTTTAAAATATTGAATTTTTCGTGTTATTATACCGTGTTTCCTACATCTTTAGGCAAGGTTTTTGATAGCGTTACAGCTCCCATTATAGGTCAGAAGTTAGTTGTATATATGTTTTTTGTTTTTAATTCTCTCAATACTTATCCAAGCACTATAAATCCATGTCAATTGGGCTTTGGGCTTATTTTTGTCATATAAATAAACGAAATATACAAATATTTATAAAATAATTTGACCGATTGAGTCAGTGAAAAACCAGCGAAAAATGTTAAAACTCAAAATGTGGGATATTTCAACGTCATCTGATCATGAAGTAATAAACCATATGGAGTTCTTATTATTTCAAATAGGACCCGTTTTCACAAAGTGAATGTTTTTTAATATTGGTATATAAGGTAGACGGTGAATATTGTGATGAATTAACGGATAATCTAAAAAAATGTACTGTATTTCGAATTGTTCAAGAGAGTTCAGTTTGTTTGGGTAGAGAGAAGAGGTAAAATTTAAAAAAACATATTTTTAAATTTCACGGAGAGCCGACTTAAGCAAGTTGTTCTTTATGAAGTACTTACTCTTAGAGAATGTAAGATAGAAACAAAAATATTAAAATCGATTGAAAAATGTACTGACGTTAGTTTAATTGAGATTAGGAAAGGGACGCTTATGACAGAGACGCCCGAAGAACACATGGCACGAACAAGCGAATCAATTACTTGAAATCGATCAAGTGTCAGACAAACAGAACTGTATCAATGAAACGATGTATGATTATGAATAAAGCAAGTACTGAAATTAAATTAAATATAAAATTCCATGTGCCGACTAGAAATACAAGACGATTTTTTTCTGCAATACATACACAACCAACTATCAGACACACATCTCCCAGCTTACGATTTTCCATGACAAAAATAAAATGTTTAGTAGGTTAACGAACATATCTTCAAGTCAAGATGTTGGACTGACAGACACTGTTCACGTCTCCGAGTATGTAATTACAATTAATACTTGGATAACTTTAATGGCGCAATTTTTCTAAAATATCTCCTGAAAAGAATGAGTAACCGTTCAATTGAGCCGTGGTACGGTTTACCGGGAGCCGTATGAATACGGCTCATCAAAAAGATATAGCTCAATCAAGAGCTTGCTCATGAACGACCCGTCGCTACAGAATAGTAACTTTTTTAGAAAAGATCTCTTTTACAGTAAATTGTTCAATAGTGAGGGGTTTTCAGGGTAGAGAATTTTAAGAGTTAGTACATATGTCTAAAAAAAATTGTTTTTAATTGTTAATCAAAGTCGTTCAAATTGTAAAACAGTAAACTATTGCACGATTTTGAACAATTTGTGATATCGAATTTGAGGACCTTTTCCCATTTCTTAAACCGTACACATGGGTCATTATCCCAGCAAATAAAACTCCATTTTATGATGTCACTTGTTAGAGGGAACAGCCCGTCATCTGTCATCTGTCATCCATCATATTCATCTCACGAGAATACGACTACACAGCCTCCCTCCATTCTGTACCACCTTTCAAGCTGCAGACAGATTCAGAATGATGCCTTGAAACAGTGATGCACAACCGTAGCATATCTATTGGCAAAATGAATTATCAAAAAAATTGCAGTAATTCCGGTGAAAATTTTTTTTAACATTTAGTATTGAAAACGATTGACAGAAATAACAGATTTTTTAATAATTAAGAAAATGGTTGGTTATGTGGGTTAAGTGTTAGAAGTTTGGGAGGAGGATGGAGTAGGTACCTAATGGAATAAGCCAAATAAGTGACACATTTCACAAATACTTTAATAAATATTTATCAAATTTCTGGTTGCTATGTCCAAAATTTGTCAAGTACAACAAAGGGCCTTGCTAAAATAAGTGTTTTAAATTTTACACAACCGATAAAACAACCATTAATGCAGGGCAAATGAGTGTTTATGAGTTGTTTAAATTAAAAACACGTTTATTTGTAAGGTGGTATTGTTTAGCAATAAACATTCAACTCTTTTCAATGTTTAACCAGTCGCCCAAATTTATTAGTTTTTTACCAAAACTATGGCATTTAGTGGTTTAATTTGATTTATTCAAAATGTATCACTTGCCATGCTCTGTTTGGTTCTATAAAATAATAAAGAATAACACAAAAAATGCCTTGTGGTGTGTTTCGTGATGCACATATGTGCCCAATCGAGGCTTAAATTTCCAATATGAAATTCAAATGGGATGGAAATCTACCATGTCAGGCTAGAGTAAATGAAACAGACCGCTGAGATTTTGCCCTAAATAGAACATATTGTTTCCATGTAAGGCACTTTTAGTTTTCTTCTTGGTTCAGTGGATTTTTTGATATAATTTAATTTTTTTTTAATACTATTTAACAAAATGTTTGCTGGAAACTCGATTCCGAACGAGAAACTTTTTTTTGGTTTTTAATAATATTTTATCATGTTATTGTCATAAATTATTGAAAAGGTTATAAACCACTGCCTTAGAAGATTATGTTAAAAATCTGAATTTATGTACTATTGATCGAGCAAATTGGGAGGCTGGGGAGTTATAACGTATGGCACAAATATATTATCCGGTCAAACCATCGATCATGTATGGAATAAGAAGGCTTTACGCGTAGTACGCCTTATTTATTTGTAATGTAATCATTGTGATTGTGTTAAGTGTTATTCTAAACGAGAAGCATCTAGAAGAATCATTGAAATATTGTCATAAAAAAATTTGCTCTCTAAAAATACGGTGATGAACCTAACAAAAATAGCTTCACTGAAATGCGTAGCAGGGATATTTAATAGGGATGAGTAATAATTTCTAAATAATTAACATGATATTTCTCAGAATTTTTCAGATTGCGTGAGTTATTTGAGTTTGGTCGAACGTGATTTATAAAAAAATTACGTTTTGTAAAATTTCAGGTAAAAAATTCTGACAAGAGAGGCAAACTTGTTTTGAAAAGCCAAACAGACAGCTCTCGCTGTAAACAAGCTTAGTTGTGAAGGAAATCCGATTGGAGAATAAGCATATATTTACGACGAAAAGCACTCCTTCAATTTCAATACCGATACACATAGAGCAGAAATAGTCATAATGTGAGAGAAAATACTCGAAAGAAGAACTTGTGCTAAGGAATATTTTAGATTATTCATAAATCTTACAAGGGTATAAGGCAATTCCTAGATTTAAGATACATTCTTTCGAAAACATCGTTATTTTTCACGGTCGTATTTTGACCGTCACACTACTAAATATTCTACGAGTATTGATTAGGATACGTTCAATTTTTTAGGTTACAAAATGGACTAAACTCTAGCCACTTTTCTTTGAATTTCCATGGAAAGCAACAAGTGTGTCACGTTCATTAAAAAACATGTTTGTTTACAATGCGACATGTTTAAATCGCATTCAATTGCCCGCAGTAATATTTTTTTCAAAAACCATTATGTTGGGTTGGTATTTATTGACTGAAGCAAAGTCCTGTTTCAACTCAACAGTTTTTGTATTTCGTCTATCTTTAAATTTGTTTGTATGGTGACCGTTTTAAATCGTCGTGTTTATTTGGTTTGATTATTAATCGCATTTATCACTATTAGTGCCTACCTGCCCGAGAAAAATAATTGAAAAAAGTAATGTCATGAAAATAGTGACGTTTTTATGGACAATTTGTATAATTCATTACTTGAAAAACGAAAAAATGTTTCATAAAATATATGGTTTTATACGAGTAAGTATGTAAGTACCTACTTATTGATTTCAGAGGAAGTTACTGATTGATTTATTATATAAAAAAGGTCTACTGTTTAAAGAACTACTAATGAAGGTACTTTAGGTGCATTCTGTGAACAAAATATCTAAAACTCACTGTAAATCATTCTAAAATTTACAATGACCTAAAAAAACACCACTTTCAAATATTTCTTGTTTTGTAAATTAATTCCGTTCATGATAGATAAATTACTTATTTTTTTCATTGATGTATGTTGATTTATATTATTTTAATTACGAAATTTATCGTATTTCAGAATGTTTGTTGTAATTCAATTTAGTTATATTTCTGATCAAATCGGATCTGAATCGCATCAAGAAAGCTTTAAAGTAAATATTATTGTCCTATCAAACCTATTCTAAAAACTACAAAACAAGAAATAATTTATGTCACAAAATATAAATAGGGTGCCAGAAAAATCTCATGTGGAATCTCAGTTACATGATGTATTTTTTAGCTTGCCAAAAATTACGACTCTGATATCCTCAAATTAAATATATATTACTTCCATCTTAACAGGAAATTCAAACATCAGTAATATTGGCATATTTATTATACGATAGGAATTTAATATATTGCTTTCTAAAGTAGGTGGGCTCTTGTAAACGTGAAATAAGGGTACATATTGTGCTTTGGAAATGAAACATTTATTTTCCAAGAATTTATTAGTATAAAATCTACGAGATTAATCTTTGTAAGCAAGCTCAAATGAATCTTTTTAGATTCGATTTACAGTCTGATTTCCTAAAAACTAGGATAGCAGTGCAGGGCATTATATAAAACATGTCACAGTTTTTTTGTGAATACCGCATAAGCGTCCCAACTTCTCTCAACTGTCTGAAGCCGGTGAGAGGTATGTTGTGAGGTTGCAAATACGTAGTGTAAATGGGAAAGAGACGGGGAAGAGGTGATGGGAAAATACCTGACTAATCAGAGCTGGTCACTAAAAACGGCTAAAGCCATTTAAAGCAACGTTTTAATACTGAATGGTGGTCTCACTCTGGAACATGCTGCAAATATACTACATGTTATTTTAAAGTAATGAATTGTTAAATAACAAAAATTTACTTGCGCACGCCGGGATTTCAGCCACTGATCTCCAGATTCTAGTCGAGAGGATTGCCCTTCAACCACGGATTTTTTTTTTTTTTTAAATCTGCTAATGTACCAATAAAATAATAATATTGATATTTTGAGGTGTTTTAGCGAACACTTTGAGCGGAAACATTGATATCCTGAATCAATAATACTGCTACGAAAAGGAGCACTCACTTCTGTAGGTGATGTTTAAAGTGTTAATTGTCAAATAAAATCGATATATAAAACAACAAAATACTACAAAAGCTTATCCTAGGTATGATATATCAATGTATTTACTTTCTTAAACAAGCCCTTACGAATTTTTTAATTTAAGTTCAACGTTTTTCTATTGAATTTTAATGTAAATGTGTTTAGCAGAGCGTAAATTTACGTTGAATGAAAAACGCACGTTGACTTTTTTTAAAGTCGTTATTAATGAAAATATTTGATTACTTGTGTCAACTGAAGCAAAAAATGGTAGGAAGAAAAAACATAGTGCTGCCTAAAAAATGATAAAAAGGGTTGGTTTTGATAGTGCGTGCTTTATAATTAAATTTTGTCAACGGTTATCATTAAGACTTTAACAATAATTCAGTTTACTTTACAAATCTTGCAGATGAAAAAACAGTTGCTATTGTATAAAAAAACTAGTGGACCTAATTAATTTAAGTAGATGTCTTATGTCTAATGTCTTTTTTGGGATCTGATCCGACTTCTAGCGCCATTCCTACTGTATATAAATATAGTGTAAAAGTGTAATAGTGTAATATTATTCTCAGGTGTCTCCGATTCTTCCATCTTTCGCTGCTGTATACCACAATGTTACTGTTTGAAAACTTCATTAAATCGACTTTAATTCACTGATTTAACTCATTTCGGTGTAGAGATATTGCGTTAAGTATTACTAGGGTATTCTCGACTTCTTCTTTTATTAAAACCACTCCCTAAACATTCCTGGCACTAATAAAAATAAACTTAGCGATATCAGACGACAACTTTTTTTTTCTATTAAATAGTTTCACCTAAATACAGAGTACATTTACTTAAATAATTTATTTAGGGATGAAGTTTTAATACAAAATGACTTCAACAGTAAAGCCTATACTACATTTATATAAATTCTAATAAGCAACTTCATTATTTTTGGCTTAAACACAAACCTCCGCTGATTCTGTCTATCACAAAATCACTTAGCTAATCTTTCACGTTCAGGCTTTTCGTATGACTGGACTCACACATGAACATCGGACATGATAGAAGGCCGAAACATCTGTTGATCCGTTACAATCCGTTAAAGTCCGTTAACAATCCGTTAATACGAATCTAATCCTCACCCTGGCAGACATCAAACATACCCTTTGTCTTGTAATAAATATTTACGAAGATGTTTTCAAGGTACATCTTTACATTCTCAAGGGAAATTAAAAACTTAAATGGGGCAAGTACATATTAAACAGATCATTTTGATCTATGAATTAGGTAGTTTTTTGTTCTGCTTTACGCGTCATATTTTATTTTAACTGACTTTATCATTATCTGTATTTGTTGTTTTTATTTACTAACTTAGCAGAATCTCGCTTCGTTGTCTAAAGTCCTTTGTATGTTAAAAGTAATTAATTAATTCAATTTTATGGGAACAACTATTTTTAAACTATTGAAGGTTATAACCATCAATGAATATGATAAAAAAAGAAGGTAACACGAAACAAGAAACAGAACAATAGCTGTCAAAAATTTATGAAGAATTTGTTGCAAGTTAATATTGTTAATTCTGAATTCTCAAAATAATAATATGATAAATAATTGTAACACAACTTTGTTGCATAATAATTATTATCAACGAACATAGAAGTTGTTTACTATAAATAGGGTTTTAAATGTTAAAAATTCTAACCTCGTGCAAAATAAGTAAATAATGGCTAAAACGTCAGATAGAACCTAGTTGTCTCAAGGGAACGAAATATTGTATTCCCCGATTTATTACAAAAGAGAGCTTTTGCAAAAAGAAAAGCTTGTTTAATTTCCCCGCTTTTCAGAGGCGAATCAGATGAGAATGTGTCGGAGCGTTTTGAAGCCATTGAAGGCTGTATTTCTGCCGGAAAGAGGCTCTGCTGAATAGAATGGGAGACGGACCTACATTTCCAATGGAATTTCTTTTAGCCTATTTTCAATTAGTGTCTTTTCCGCCACCGCCTGCTGAATCCATTGCAGATTATGCAACCGGAATTCGTTGCACCGAGTTTCATCAGAAACTATTACTTGTAAAGAATCGGTTATAACAGTCATTTTGCAACCACAGGATTTGAAAAGTGATGAAAATTCTGGCATCTCGCCATTTTGAAACATAATTATTAATGCCTTTGAGAGCAAAAGAGAAATTTGTACCAAACAAGATTTAAAGTAAGCTTGATAATTATTCATTATAATTTGGGTGGCGGGTATGGGTACCGCCGCCCCGGGTAGCATTTTTTTGGGTAACCGATACCTCTGCCTTTGGTAGCCTAAAGTGGTTCGATACGTTTGGTGACTTAGTAGGGGTGCTTGTGTTGATGTGGTGAGGTTTTTCTAGGTCTTGGCGGCGGATGCGTCTGCTCACTTACTACGTGGCGTGTGGGATCGGGAGAGACTAGTTGCTCCCTAGCAGGACTCTCTCGACCCATCGCCTTGCACTGCAGTGGGAGGGATGGATTCATACATCCTTCATTCCTGGACACACTGACCCCCATATTCAAACCTTTTTCCTTCCCTGAACTACATCTTCTTCCCTTTATTGAAAAGATCCTCTACAAAAGATGACAGGCTCTGAAGGGAATTTTTTTCTTCAGGGCCCCCTGTTGTGATCCCGTGATCCTTCGATCCTAAACTAAGCTAAGAAAAGTGACAAAGTTAGGTTAGGTTAGGTTCCTGACCGAAATAGTTTGATTGCTCAGCTAGATACTATTTGTTCTGTAATGCAATATCAAGGATTCATCAATAAAATTGAATTTAAATGCTTTAGGTTCCTTCCGTTCATTAATTTTTCGTTTGTAAACAGCCCGTGTAAAGGCATTTACATGTGTATGAGTAGTCAAATTTTACACAAACGCACGAAAGGGGTACCCAATAATGTAAACTCGTAGTATTTTATCCAGAATTGACAGATTTACGTCTTACGTTTTTTTCTTCGTTAAGCTCTATTTAATTTGATGAATGGTGGTTGAGCTTTCCCAAATCCAGGTAAAGCTCGGCTATTTATAAATTAATCCTAAATCCCTCATATTGGGCTGGAATTCGTACTTCAAAATATCAATATTCGATAGGTTGGCAAACAATGTTATTCTTGGAAAGGAACAATGTAGCTCTTCACCGAGTGGTAGGCACTTAACTCTGAAATCCTTTTGAGCGTTAGTCGATTTTGTATCCAAAATTATTAGTTAAATAAATGTTTTTTTTTTTTTAATTTTAGTAAAAGTACTTTTTTGATTGTATCGACGTTGATACGTGCGATTTGGGTTGTAATACGATTGAACATTAGTTAATGGAACTCACCCTTGACGTGTTTGCCACCGCCTCCGCCACTGCTTCCACCTCCCCCTCCGTGTCCGCCTCCTCCGCCTCCGTGACCGCCACCGCCACCTCCGTGACCACCGCCGCCACCACCACCTCCTTTGCCTACGCCGCCGCCTCCGTGTCCGCCGCCGCCACCTCCGTGACCTCCTCCGCCATGTCCGCCACCTCCTCCACCTCCTTTTCCGCCACCGCCGCCTCCGTGTCCACCGCCTCCGTGACCACCGCCGCCGTGTCCACCGCCTCCTCCGCCTCCTTTTCCGCCACCGCCGCCTCCGTGACCACCTCCGCCACCTCCATGACCGCCACCTCCGTGACCTCCACCTCCGTGTCCACCGCCTCCGTGACCTCCACCGCCACCTCCGTGACCGCCGCCCCCATGACCACCTCCTCCATGTCCACCGCCTCCATGACCTCCACCGCCACCTCCGTGACCGCCACCGTCATGATCATAGGAATCTTCATATTCTTCTCCATATTCTTCTTCATCAGCATATGTCGCTGCTGGCTTCAAATCAGCTTTGAGATCAACAGCTCCGACCTGCTTTATATTTGACACCGGTTTCAGAATTGTCGTCGCTGACTTCTGATCAGCTTTTCCATTTATAGCAAAGCTCTTGGGTTTGCTCAGCTGCTTGGCCGTCATACTGGCCATCCTCTTCTCATTGTATTTTCGCTGTCTATCAAGCGTTTCGTCGCTATTTGACGAGGCAACCTGCGCATCAACTAAGGGAGCAGCGTAGTTAGAATCGTAGGTATAACTGATTGGTTTAACAACTCTCCTAGATTCGGCACCATTCATTGAATCTTTGATGGCGGCCGTCACAGGACTTTCAATTTTCCTGGACTCGGCCGCTGCTACTAGATCTACACTACGCACTGTGATGGGCTGTGCATTTGGGGTTTTTTCTGCAACACTCCTCTTATGTATTAAGAATCCCGAACTGGAGTCGAAAGCTAAAGCAAACAATATGGCTCCGAGCAGGAGCCCGGAACCCCTCAATTTAGTCATTATGATAAATGAACTAAATCACTGCACTGCACTTTTACAACAAGACCGAAACTAAGGCACGATGTTATGTTGGCTGGGCACTGGACGCTGGGATGGACAATGATTGAGTGACACTTTCTCTGCGGCGCCGAGAGGTTTTATAGCCCCGATCGTTGTTGCAGCCAGATCTTCGGCAAAGGGAATGGTAGCAAATCCGATTGATTCGAACCGGAGAATTGGAACACTGATTGCAATGGGCTCGAGCCATCTCAGCTGATGACTCGCCTTACGTCACCTCCAACACCGTCCTTTCTTCAATATCTCTTCATAGATTACCGACTTGTTCCAACCTAATTACAAGTGCGCTTTGTGGGATTACCCCAAGGATGTCCTATTAATAACTATTCATTTATGTGGCACAATTTAGTGATATTTCACCCCGAGTGCGCTTTATTCTAATACGACCAGATTAACCCTTAACCTTAAACAATATATTTACTTGGTTAATCTATCCAGGGCGTTATTCCACTTGAGATTAGATCATATAAGCAACTTACACAATTTGTAAGCAAACATTTATTATTATAATCAAATGTAAAGGATATGAGATAGATTTTGTACACATTATGAGAATAGATTAAAATTATAAACTGACAAATAAATAAAAAGGTTTAAATTTCATGGTCACAAAAGTTAGGTAAAATTAAATCCTGTAGCAAATGGACATTAGTTAAATACATATTATATTTATTTAAAACATAACAATAAATTATTTTAAGACAATATTAGCGAACAGAAAAATCAGAAAAAAATACGGTCACCTCTAGCTCTACCAACTGAGCTAATGGGACCTTATCTCATTCGGTCATATTTAACTGTATCATACTTCGAATAAAACTACAAAATTTTCTCTATTTCTCATCGCATAGTTGTATTGGTTGCTATCTTCATGTATTTTTCTGTTTCAAATATTCGTTTAACAATCACTAATATTTTCTTCAATAATTAAATATTACAATTTGAGGTTTTACTCATTAAGGCGATGCACTACGTCGTGTAATATTTTAAATTGAGCCGCTATCAATAAGAACCCTTACGTAGATGGTGATAAGGTTTAAATTCCCGCTTAACACCATCCGCCTGTTTTGATTTATGCAAGAAAAAAACATGGCTAAAAGGTGCCTTTTATTTTATTTGTGGATGTTCAGGCATAATTTTTTAATTTTTTTTTCGATCATTTTATAAATCACTTAATTTGCCATATTATACAATAAAATCATAACCGAAAATGAGTTCGTAAGTAGGAGATTTTGAACTTTAAAGCAGTTTTGATATGCCTTATACATTTTTTTTTTCTGGGCTTATAAAAAGATTTATCTAAAAAATACTCGATTGTTTCAAAAGCCAAGATGTATTCTACTCGCAGTATTTAATTAAAGCGCCTGAAACATTTCTAGGCGACCAAATTTTCAAACCAAAAACACATCATTTTGCATTACTACGTATGGCATCGCCTTAAGTTATTCCAAAAAATAAATAAATAATATGATGTCATGGTAAACAGAAGTAATTGAAATTAAATTTATGTAGTTGCTTTATTGAGCTTTATTTTTACTATGTTTTGTATATTATTTCCATTATTTCACCTGTAACATTTCCACCTAGTAACAACTTAATATTGATTTACGTACGCCGTCAACATTTTTAATTGTAGTGTTAACTGTTAATACCCAATGAAAATTTAATTAATGTAATAATTGTAAACACTGTATAAGTAAGTTAGTAAGTTAACCTCCTTGGAGGAATGAAAATATACGACTAGTAACAAGTAGTACGAACTATCTATTACATGTTTATTTATTTATTTGTAAGAAACAAACAGCTTTTCAATAATATACAATGATAGATATAAATATCCTAGATAACTGAAGTCAAGCCACAGAAGTTTCTTTTGCTAAATTCATTGGAAATGAAGTTTTAATATCTTAAAATTAATTTGGTGTTAAAGGAAGGGGAGAGGAAAAGGAAAATAGAAAGAGGATAGGAGATGCTCCCGATACATTCCATACTCTCATATTAATAATCGATCGTACGCATTACTTCATATCGATATTTCTTTAGGTTATTACCAAAAATGTCAATGCTGTAAAATTTAGTATTATATTGTGCACATATACGAGGAATTGGGGAATTCTTTCGAATGTTTGTTCTAAACGAGGATAGATAAAATAAATGAGATTGTCGGGTTGATCCAGACAGAATATGAAGATTTATTAAATTGGTAAGTTCTGGTGAGTCCAGACCATTATTTAGGATTTTAAATAATAAGATTTGATCAAAAATTAGGCGTCGTGTTTGAAGGGAGTTAAAATTATGAAAATTAATGGATTCGGTATAATTTGAGAAGTGTATGTTTAGTTTATAATTTATGTGTTTAAATTTTTTTTTTAATTCTTTCTATTCTTTTAATATGGGCTTCGTATAAACAATACAAGTGAACTACAAGACTACAAGTAGTTTATCATAATTGAAATATAGCTTTTACAATGTTTTTTTTTAGTTAAATTAATATTTTCCGGTGGAAATGAATCAGTACTTTAAGATATAAATAATTCTGAAAATTACTGGATGTTTACTGATACAGTAAATGAGATCATAAAAGTTGCAGCGATCAGTTTTATATAGATAATCCCATTCAATTGTACATGTAAGCAATACAATAGGCAAACACAAAAAAATGCGTATGTAGTTTGGCATAGATTGCAGACTTTTTTATTTGGCCTCTAAAAAACAATCCATTACAAGCAAACCACTCTAAAAAAACGGATATATTCAAGTAATACATATCGTAAAAAGTCCGAACAAATAATTATTATCAATTAGATATAACAAAAAAAAAACAATGCAAAACTTGCATTGAATGAAGTACAATGTATACAATGTATACATTAGGGTGTCCCAAAAAAATTTAAGTTGTTATTTTTGAACGCATACCCTCTAATTTTGTTTTAATAATGACAAAACACTTATAAACAAAATTTCGTTTACTTTGGACAACTGCAACCCGTGCCGACTTGCATCGAAAGATGTCAGTACTTGTACATTAAGACGCCAGCGAGCAAACGTGTTGATGAGCTTGTAGTAACTTGCTATTTTGTTAGTAAACGAAAATCACTCGTTCAGGCAAGATGTTGTTAGATTTACGCACTTCTAAAAAGAGTATATTTTTAATAGGAGTTGTAAAACACCAAATATCGGGTTCTAAACTGCCATCTAATGGACAAGTTCTTGAAGTTTTGTGAAAGTGATTTTAACTGTCAATATATACCAAATATAGCCATAGTTGGTATTAAAAGCTGTGTTTGAAGTAAAAATCAGTTAAGTGACTACAAGCCCTGACATACCACTCTTCAAAAAGTTTCGAGATAACTGTAAAAATGTTGATCCCGATAAAATTCAGTGCTACAGAGAAAATCTCACATTGCACCTAACCGCTTCCGAAATCGATGATTTGCTTGACTTTTACCGTACTGCACTGACAACAAAAATACTTGGAGATGACTATTGCGAGTTTTTAGAGCTCTGTGTGATAGTTTTAGGAGGAGATACAGCGAGAAAATTTAAGATTCGGCCTCCAGGTGCTCGATGGATGGCAAAGGCGCTTTATTCCTTGAAAATATCATTAATTTGTGCGCAATTTAAAATTACCGGTAAGGATAAGGCGGCACTTTTAGACGTTTGCCTGTTCATAGTAACATCCTATGTCAAGCCATGGTTACAATGTATTATAGCAGTTAAAGCACCTTACCAGGACTTGTGGTTTTTGAAATCGATGATGGCTTAAGAAAAAATTGATGAAAACATCTCAATGGCAGCTTTATTTCTGTTCAGTAAGCAGTTATGGTATTTGACCGATGAAGGATCTATTTTATCGCTGTTTGACGACGTTGTGGATCAAACAACTAAAATAAAAATGATCGAAATTTAAAAAAAATAATTTATCAACCCATGACAAACGTTACATCCCATCGAAGGAAGATCTTGATTGTAAATTGTATGGTAAGTTTATTAAGTAGTTTTTAATTATGTTTTGTATTGAGGTTTTTGTTCATATCATAATTAAGTGACTTTTGTTTCGAGAGAAAAATATTTACTACTTCATTTCAGTCAAGAGCAAGTATTTGTTTGACCGTCTGAAAACAGATGCCAGTTTTCTTAACGAATTCCCTACGATGTGGTCAAATAATGCTTCGTATCAAGAAGTCAGAAAGAAGGTGTCGCCGCTGAGGGTAGTTAATGATACAGCTGAAAGAACTGTTAAGTTAATGCAAGATTTTCATGGCTTAATCTCACGGTCGAAGAGGAACAAAAATAATTTTTATTACGATGCGTTCAGGAACACCGGAAGATTTATCCTGACTGTAAAAAACAAACTATGAAGAAAAAATTTAATCAACAAACCATTTTTAAATATAAAATACTACATAATTGAACATTTGTGCATTTTTAAATTTTATTTATCCGACAAAAATGAAAGTTGAAAATCCTTCCATATTAACTCTGTACCATATGTTTGGCATCAAGTCGGCACGGGTTGCCGGTGTTTAATCAAAATAATATTTATTATATGAGTTATTGGGATCAAATGAAATAAAATAAGAGGGTATGCATATTTAAATTCATGAAAAAAAAATTCTTCCTTATGTCCTGGGACACCCTAGTATACATATATACTATACTATACATATATATATATTTAATACTATTAAATTGACAATTTGTGGAATAAGTCAAAATAAAAGCATATTTTTGATCTCGTAGAAGAATAGAAAATGTTTAATTAAGGCGATGCCATACGTAGTAATGTAAAATCATGTGTTTTTGGTTTGAAAATTTGGTCGCCTAAAAATGTTTCAGATGCTTTAATTAAATACTGCGAGTAGAATACATCTTGGCCTTTGAAACAATCGAGTATTTTTTAGATGTCTTTTATAATGTAAAGGCCTAATAATGTAAAGGCTTATGAAAACTGCTTTAAAGTTCAAAATCTCCTACTTACGAAACCCATTTTCGGTTATGATTTTATTGTAGAATGTGGAAAATTAAGTTATTTATAAAATGATGGAAAAAAATTTAAATATGTATGCCTGAACATCCACAAAATAAAATAAAATACACTTTTTGGCCATGGTTTTTTCTTGAATAAATCAAAACAGGCGGATGGTGTTAAGGGGGAATTTAAACCTTATCGCCATCTACGTAAGGGGTGTTATTGATAGCGGCTCAATTTAAAACATTACACGATGTATTGCATCGTCTTGAACCCAGAGTTTAATTAGCATTAGATTTTGGCTATTTCGATTTATCTATATAAATAAAATGTGATGTCCGTAGGTGATGTTAAGGTGTAAATGCACTCATAAACTACTGGACCAGTTTTGATTATAATTTCAAAGGTTGTTATTAGTACCAGGAGTTTTTAGGCAGTAGTTTGAATAACAGAAGAAGTCAAGGACGCCCGAGGAGGAGATTCATAATATAATTACCTTCCAGAACAAATAAAAAATTTATTAAAAAAACTCTCATTAAAAACATATATTTTTTATTTAATACATAACATATTATATTCAACAATCAAATTAAGAATCGTGGCTCCCTTATGCCTGAGCACAAGAGTTATTCTTTTCTTATAAGATATACATGACCAATAATAATTTATGAAATAACTAAACTTAATAAAACTCTTAGATAGAAGAATTGTTTCCGACTTGATTTTTATTCATAAAATAGTTAATGGTATTATAGACAGCCCTGATTTATTAAGTCTAATTAGTTCCATATACCTATAAGAACTAGTCGATCCAAAACTCTTTTTAATTGCAATAAAAATATCAGGACTGAGTCATTTAGATACTCGGTTATACCTAGATTGCATGGAGTTGGCAATGTTTTCTTAGAAATTGTAGATGTGTTCAACTGCATGGAAATAGTTAGAAGAAGGTTATAATAACATACCTCAGTAATAATAACAATTAACTTTAGCATAATACCATTCTTCTGTATGGATTCTGTATAATTTTAAATGCAACTTTTAATATTGATTACTGTTTCACTGAATTGTTATGTTCACTTTAACAAATGTTTGTAAAAGCTCTTATAGGCGTATAATAAATAAATAAATAATACCTTTTAAAATATATACAAGTACAGTGTAACTAATATTCTTTATATTACAGTTAAAAAAAACAATCATTGTGGTTAAATGAGGCGTACATGATGAATGGAGAGAGGAGTGCATGACGTGGAAGAGAATGGCAGAAGATGTTGGGGACTCCTGAGGAAGGTATGGGACGACCAAGTGTACCAAATACTTATGTGTGATAAAGTGTATATCAGTAATGAATTAATGAAAGGGTGTAAGGATATATTTATTTATTTATTTATTTAAACGCATGTGCCTAGGTGTCATTGTAATAAGTTTATAAATTGTATGCAAAAGTCACCCCTCTCCGAAAGGTGACTTTGACCACTATTTTTTTTGATCCCCCAACAAATTTTGTACATCTATATCTCGATGGTTTGGACATGTGCAATAAAATCTTCATAAACAAATGAATTTAGAAAAAAAAGTTATTTAGTTTCAAAGTGTTAAATTCGGATATGCAGTCGATCGAATTTGAACGAAATCGAATCGATTTTTATTTATATTAAACGTATATAGTGGCTTTTTCAAACATGTGATATAATTATAATAATTTAGCACTAATATAACAAAAGCGAACATTAATATTTATTTATGAGGTATGTTATTATAGCCTGTAACCTTGATGTGTTCAACTGCCTGTAACTACATTCCGTGCAGTTGAACACATCAATTACATCTGAGAAAACATTGCCAACTGCATGTAATCTAGGTACAAGCGAGTATCTAAATGACTCAGTCCTGATTATTTTGTTGCAATTAAAAATAATTTTAGATCGACTAGATCTTGTAGGTATATGAAAGGTAATTAGACTCAATAAATCAGGGCTGTCTATAATACCATTAACATCAAATATGAGGTGGAAGAGAATGGTAGAAGAAGTTGGGGACACCCGAGGAATAAATGACACGATCAAGTGAAACAAATAGTCCAACACTATTAAACATACTAAAATGGTTTGGAAGGGAGATATGTAAATACGAATGTTAGAGAGAGTACGCTTATATTAAAAAACTATAATAATTAAGCGAAAAAATCTCTCGAAAAATGCTTTAGTTGCATTTAAAGATACACTGTGAATTTTTTCATGCGTGTAACATATTAAATAACAGATCAAAACGTGTTTTTAATAATTTTCCGAGCTTACTTTGCGATTTTTTTCTATCGAGGGAATTTCATATAATTAACGTTTCGGCGTAACAAATGTATGGATATTATCTTAAAAAATAACAAATATTTATTTTGTAACTTAAAAACTTAGCGTTAACGAAAAATTTGCTATAAATCGGTAGAAATTGGGTAGTTGCGCGTGAGGTTTTAAAATTGAATAGACATAAAATGTGTACCCTTCATCCCCCCTTTGCCCCTTGTCACAATTCCTTGACCCGGGCCAAAAGACAAGGAGCATTGTTATCCTTGCATCTTGGTCACCGCGAACATTCGTGTCATTTTGTGAATACCCGCATATGTTGAACTCGGCTGTGATTGTTTTGGAGCATCACAATTGTCCAGTGAAACGTTTTTACCCGCCGCAGTGAATGTCACTGTTTTTTCGTGTTGAGTGAGCGAGTGTTAAAGGTAATTTCTCTTAATTGTATGCAAGCTGATAAGTGTAAAGGAACCAGCGGCTACGGAGGACGAGACCTAAGGGTAAGTCTTTGGCCTTTCCCACTCATTTCCTCTTGTAAACACTAAGGCAAATTCTATTCGTTTTTGTTTTGTCTAAGTCTTTATCGCACTTACCGCAACCTCCCGCACAATTGCGAACGAAAGATTTACGCACCACCATTGAGTATGCGGGGGCTTAAAAATGGACCCACATTCAGGTGATTCACAACCTCAAAACTTAACTCCAAACCGTTCATAATCACGGGTAACGCCGGGAATACGTCAGCTAATGTTATAACTAACTGAAGTAGATTCTAATAAGATTTACTCTGACATGGCTGGAAATAAACCTGAAAGAAAATTTATGTATACCTAAGCATATTGCAGCATAAATAATCCCTGGTAACACTGATTTCAAAGAAAGTTTATGTCGCTAATTTATTTATGTGAATGATTTTTAAATGAAATTATTGTCTTTCTTTCAAGATTGAATTTCAATAAGTAAGGAAAAAATTAGCTCACTTCGGGAACACTAGTACGTCGTCATAACTACTCATACTCCTTCTATCTTCTTTTTATATTATGGTCAGACATAATATGATAAAAACAGCTTTGAAAAGAGAGAAAACAAAGTTTTTTCTTTGTATTATGTAGGGGTTAAATGATCAAAAAATTAACAAAGTTGAAAGGCTTCAACGGCTTCAAAGGCTTATGATGAATTTCCCCAACGAATTAAAAGTTTTCACGAAATCAGTTTTTCACATATTTATTTTGTTTCTCGTCAATATTTTTTATTTATTATCAATTATCAATGTTTCTAATAATCAAGAAAATCATAACTCATAAAGAAATAAAGTGACACGATACTAATTTTTCGAATAATACGAGTTGTTTACCGACTCATGGTCGAAGTGATTTTCTCTTTTATTTCTTCTGTAATTTCAACTCTTATCGAATAATAGCCATACAAACCTAGCTTCAGACATAATGCATTTTATGCAGTTTTTAAAATATATATATAATACTGTTCAGATTGCGTAATTTACGCGGTAGAGAACGTGCTGCACTTCATAGCTTAGAAATCTAAGTGACTGGTACGGATGAGGTTTCGGTGACTTGTTCCGTGCTGCAGCCTGCAGCTGACTCTTAAACAGTAAAGAGTGAAAAGTGAACAGTGAACAGTAAACTGTGAACAATGAACTGTGAACAGTGAACAGTGCTGCAGCAAATAGTGCTACAATAAACAGCGCTGTGTGAAAATTTCACTTTTTTTTTTTTTTTTTTTTTTTTTTAGTACATTTTCGGTACGTTCCAGAGTGGTAGATACTTTCGGTTACTTGAAACGGCTTTAGCCGTGTTTGGTAATTCAGGTATATCCCACCTTCCTCTTTCCCGTCGTTCCCCCCCCCATTACCTTCAGCCTCAGAACATCCCAGGGATGTCATCGTACATGGGCTTCACACATTTGGGAACATGTAGGACTGTTGTGCGGTACATAAAAAGTAACGTTTCGATTCGAAACAGTTGTATTACATCAGGGTGATACTTAGAGTAGCTACCACACTGGAAGGGATTAAGATAGGAGGCTTTTAGTGAAGCTTTTTTTCAGAAAGTTTTAAAATTTTTAATAATAGGTTACATATAATAATACGATTATAATCTATAGTGACTTTTATGAACCTTCTGCTTATATAAAATTATGTAAGTGTGACAATATAAATAGAGTTATTTTATTACAGAGGGAGGTGGGAGGGGTGAATATAGGTTAAGGATAAAGAGACGAAGGAAGGGAGTAGATGGAAAGATATATTGAGTGGTCTAGTTTTGGCTCAATAGTTTAATGACTTTTTGGCTCCTTTTAGTCAGGTAGAGTTGAGTTAAAGATATCAACATCCTAGTAATTTAAGTCAAATTAATGTGTACATCGTGTAATGGACATGTTTGGGGTAAAAGAACGTAAAGAATTTTTTTTTTATAAATTAAAATACGTTCAGAGAATAGGGAGAAACGAACAGACTATGGACATCTTTGGGACATCCTAGAAGCTTTATTATAGAAACCTACGTCGGTAATAGGTGTTAACCACGTAATAATTGAAAAGGGGCGCGTTGGGTTTCAACGAATCAGACCATTCCCAAAATCAATTAAATAATTTTTCGCCAATCACGGAGACTAAGGGCGGTCTGAAGACACGAAACACTCTAGGTTGATTTACTGTTGAGCTAACCTTGGGATCCGGTCTCACGATGCGTGCAAATGCACTTGGAAATCGACGATAAATTTGCATTCTAAGGCAGAAACGAAGCGATACCCAACCATCGATAACGAAAAAAGGGGGTGACGGTTTGGTGGGAGAAGAGGGTGTTTTAGAATGTTTGGTCCAGAAGACATATTACGAGGCGATCCTTGTAGAGAGAATTGTTTACGTTCCCTGAACTTCTGAGTGCTGTTTCAAGTGGCGATAGTGAACACAAATGTTAACTTAAGATAGGACGTTTGGCCGAAATTGCCTAATTATATTAACACGGGGGAGATGCAAGTTGGGTAATTAAGAAAAGACATAAAAGTTAATGGGTCACGAAGTCTTTGATTAACGATCAAAATTTTACGACCTTTTTTGCGCGTAAACAAAGTTACGAGGATAATATATTGAAATTCTTGGATGAAGCGAGAAAAGAGTATATGGGTGGGGCTAAAACTAGACGCAAAAAACTGTAAAAACAGGGATGTAATGGGCGTAGATCACCGAAAGGAAAGGACCGGGAATCGAAAAGAAACCCGAAAGGTAGTTTAGCTCATGATGGAAGGGGTTTCAACGACTCGAGTAGTGTACAGCGATGGGTTACGAAAGATTACCAGAAGATATGCGGCGGATATCACGAAAAGAGTCAAAACAGGTAGGCGAAATTACAAAAACGTGTCAAATCAAATTTTGGAACGAATGCCTACGTATGTCATCACCGAGAGGAAGGTATATGTGTCCTGGGATTACCCACGGATCGTGTAGACACCAATCAAATGCTAGAAGGCAGCACACAAGGAAGGATACTGTATTGCGCAAGCGCTGGACATAATAGGTGAAAAGCTTCCGTTAGTTGGGATAATTTATCGATTATATTATCCATATCAATAGCGAATTTCTCGGAAAGATTTCAAAAAAAACGATATAGAAATGAGCTACGCCTAGTCTATAGGCCGGAAATCAACCAATATTACGGACACAACACGTGTACGAGAAAAAATAATCAAACAATTTTGCGCAATCGTCTACATCGCTGAACACCAATTACGGGAGGGCGCCTGAAGGTCAGGACACCGAGTGCGGGCCTGTACCCGCCTCGGCAGGTTGGGAGGTGTTTACCTCAAATCGGAAGGCGGGAAAAAACCTGAAACGGGGTTATGCAATTCTAAACTTAGCGGGGAGTGAAACCTCGAATTCATAAAGACGAAAGTCGCACAAATTTTAAGTCGATTGATTCGAAAGAAAACATTATTAAATAGGGTTGTTTGGAGGAAATCAGGGGCTTTTTCGTTTTAACTTGGTTGGAGTCGGTCTTCGAGATCCTAATGTCGCGACAGCTTTTGCGTGCCATTTTTAAACTAAACTGATAGAGTTTTAAATGTAGTGAAGTTGTGTATTTAGAAAATCAAGACATTCTCACGAAGTAAGAGTGGTTTTAATATTAATTGGAATAATTGAAGTGTTTTAAAATTTAATTAGGTTCAACCAAAAAGAAAAAAAGGGTAGACTCATAATTAGACAATACTAAATTCACGGGTTGGAGTCTTTTCGTGAATTTTGAGATAGTTCGTCACAAAATCGCCAGGGACCTTTAAGGAAGTATACGTGTCGCACTACGAGGAGTACCACTTGGGGCTTCTACTCATACCTACAGTTCCTGGACGTGGATTAATGTACATGTCGTCGATATCCCGACTGGACTGGTAATATTACGATTTTGGGTAAGTGATCTCGCATGAATATATATTTCCAGAACGTTAAAATTGCGACGAAGAAGGGGCTGCAACCAGCAGCTCGGACAGGGCTGCGGTACTGATAAGATAATATCACATTTAGAACTGTTTGCTTGCTTCTAACAGCTGTGTTTAGCACGAGGCCAATGACCTACTTATTTGTAAGCAGTTAGTGTCGACGCACGGCCCAAAAGGAAGAAAAGGGACCCCCATAAATCACTTGACGATCGTGTCTGACGACAAAAGTCGTACATTCTACCGAGTTGGCAGCCGCGCAGAGGCACCTCAAATCAACATGAAAGCGACTAGCTGCAACCAACTCATGCTCAAAACAAATAAAAAAATAAAATTAATAATATTTGTATAACCTTATATGTTCACTAACAAATTCCTAAATACCTTTGGCCTCGGCTTAGAACTCGCCGTTGGAGTATGTTGTCCGTAAGCTGTCTTGGGAAAGCACACAACTTCCTCGGCTCAGAAGATTTTCTACTTTCCTCATCACGCGATTTCGGGGCGTCAACGTTGTATGGAGAATCACGAAGAGTTTGGAAGGTCATCCCTTTTCGCGGAGCCGGGTCGGGTGAGAGGACACGAGAGGCAGTATGAAAATTAATGTCGAGTTGGAATGTTTGGGCCTTGGTTCGCTGCGAAGGCGTTTAATTGAACGGGCTCCAAGTCTTTCAAAATCGCGTGGAAGGGACGTCGGCGTGATGAACGAGGGTTCAAAATCGGAGGACGAACACATACTAAAGCGGGGTTTACCCGGAGGTTGATGCAACTCGACTGGAAATCCCTCGAGATCCTTTGCAGCAGCCTTCGTGAGGTGGATAGTAGGCCTGGCGGCTAGTGGACGTTGAAAGCCCCACCAGAACAAACCTACTTGAAACATGCACGCGTTTAGCATCATGACAAGGGACGCAATGAAATCCCCCTTTTACAGTCAGTAACGTAGTCCGTCGGAGGAAGCGGGGCGGGGTGATTTGGGATATTCCAACAGGTGCATTACCTCTCCCTCTGACGTGAGCGGTCCGGAGGTGTCAGGGCGACTATAAGAAGAAGTTAGACCAGACCTCGGGGAAAGCCAGACACGTATTGGTTCTTGGGGTTTTGCATTTGAAAGAATAGCGACCATTTCATTTGGGGCAGTGAGGTGCCGACCCAGTTTGCAAAAAAAACCTTTTCTCGTCATTCAATCCGTTCCCATCTCCTTTCTCTCTCGTTTCCACTTCCATCCGCAACACCCAAAGTTTACTAACCACAGCTAAATCCATCTATCTAGTTTCAGTACACCATTACAGAGGTCGACGAGGGAGTCCCAGTACTTATGCGGAAACAACACCCCATTCAACGAAGGGTTTAATAGCACGTACACAAAGGGGGGGGGAGGGGGTACGGTCCTATGTCACAATCTAGAATTTATAAACACGGGAACATTAGGTAAGGACGGGGATACAAGGAAATTGTAGAGATACGATAGAAACTATTAGGTCAATTAGTAATAGGGTCCAGTATTCGAAAGTTAGGTGAGACACGTACTCGTTTCTTGTAGAACTCGCTGAGGGTCGATGGACGTTTTCCCCACACTTTGGCTAAAAATAACCGGGAGTTACCATGGAAAGGAGACATTAAATACCTACCACCCCATAACGGTGGGCTTCGAATTAACAAATCACACAACGTGAAGTTAAGGGATTTATTGTAGATCAACCCCAAAGCGAAGGCCTTATTTTACTGTGTGCAATATCACAGGGGCGAGGGATATTCAGAGTTAGCTAGGCTCAGCACGATATCATTTTGCAAAAGCGAAACTGAACGCTGGAGAGAAAGAGGTATAAAAACCTCATTCAAGCGAGTTAGGACAATTAGGAGGTCGAGTCAACACAATCGGTAGAAAAGGGAAATCTGTTTGTCTTGTAAAGACGGAGATTAAAGGTACGCGATTTTCTGAACATGGAATGATAAGCGTTAACTCGGACTATCAAAGAAGTTATTTGCGATTCATATAACGTTACTGAATCCGATATATTTCTTCAACAAGTTAGTTTATGTATGGTGAAAAACTTTCATAAAACTTCGGTTTTTTCCCCCGTACATCCGATTTCTACCAATTTATAACAAGTTTCTCTTTAAATCTTTAAGTTTTTATGTTAAAAATAAAAAGTTTTTGAAAATAATATAGATACATTTGCTATGCCGAAACGTTAAGTGTATGTAATTCCATCGAAAAAAAAATCGCAAAGTAAGCTCCGAAAATTATTAAAAACACTTTTACTCTGCAATTTAATGTTATAGGCATGAAAATTCACAGTGTATCTTTAAATGCAACTACAGTTGCTGATTTTCAGATTTTTAAGTGTTTTATTAAATACTTTCACCATTTTCGCTTCATTATTGTCGTTGTTATAATATTAGTGCTCCTTCTAACATTCGCATTTACGTATCTTCCTTTCAAACCATCTTTGAACGCTTACTACGGGGCCTTAACGCGGAACACTGACACATCTTCAACCTTCACAACAGTAGTACGGGACGTGTTTGCCTGCACAAGAAAAAACTGTAAAATATAAGCACCGGCACACATTTGCCTTTGTCCTGTGTAATGATTCAAATAAAGCACTTGAGGTATTTCATTTGAATCATTACAGAGTTATTTAAAATATCATAAAAATGCAGGGAATATCGACTATTGTAATATGTTTGCCTCAATGAATGCGTCTTGAGAAAGACGATATATTCGAAATTTGTAATTTGCTTTTGAAAAGAACGCCTTTATAAAGGCGGTTGTTTTTATTGCGGATAAAACTCCTTGTATTCGTCCAAGGTCAGTCAGTAACGGCTCTGTGACATCGGGGCCAGTGAGCAGGACCGCACGCTGGAGGGAAGGCTCTCCGGGACTGGCTGGCAGGCGGGCTGGCAGGCGGGCTGGCTCAGTCGGCAACGTTCAGTCCCCTCGATCCAGGGAATATCGACTCTTGTATGTTTGCATAAATGAATGCGTCTTGAGAAAGACGATATATTCGACATTTGTAATTTGCACATTGAAAAGAACGCTTTTATAAAAGCGGTTGGTTTTTATTGCGGGTGCAACTTCTTGTATCCCTCCAGGCTCAGTCGGTAACGGCTCTGCGGGGCGCTGGCTGGTTCAGTAGGCAATGGCAGATCCTCTCTCCGAGGCTGGCTGTTGGGAAGGCTCAGTGAAGCCCGAGGCAGAGGCGCCGCGACGTCGGGGCGTCGTTGGCTTGTCGGTGAGCAGCGAGCTCAGCAGCAGGCAGTTGCAGTAGACAGCGGAAGTGGAGCGGGGGGGGGAACCGGGTTGAAATCAAACACAGCGTGTTGCTCTCAGGTAGCGAAGCGGGTCAGGCAGAGCGGACAGCGGTAGATGTTGCTCGGTCCAGGGCTTATGGCGGAATGGGCAGGGACCGGTTTTTGCGGCGCCTTTATAAGATTCTATAGGACCGCGCCTCCGACCCTTGATTGTATTATGAAATTCCCGTAACGAGCTTGCTTTTTTCTTGCTATGAAGCTCGCCACGTTTGTAGGATAAAATCTGTTTATCTCAGAAATATAGGAATATTTTATAATATTAGACCTTATCTGCCTCTGTCGCCCTGCCAAAACCACATCGTCGCAATATTGTTTATTTAGTTATAATAAGACATATTCTACAAGATAAGTGGTCAAATCTCTGTAACATTTTCAGAGTTTCGCTGATTACATAATTATCTTACGTGTAACATATTTTATTTCTATTCGAGCTTATTTAATTAACATATAAGTATCTTTGTATATAATTATTTAGTTAACATTGTTTCCTATTATTACAGGAAGGGCTTGCAAATTTGAATTTTTTTACAAATCTCTTGGATACACGTGGGCCGTTCAAGCAGGTTTTGTGCTTAGCCAATCAGCGGCTGCCTAGCCAGAGTAAGATGGTTGCTTGAGTTGAAGCGAGACAACTGCCTTTTAGGTCCGAGCGATAAAATTTACCGTTAAACGGCAGGGCAGGTTTTTAAACATGAGTTACCTATATGTAAGGCAGGTTTATCAACATTAGTTTTATGGAAGGTTTTACATAGTTTTCGACAGTGGTAAATATGATGGCATTTTGTTGTGTTTTTTATAATTGATGTACATTTTATATTGATGATGCTGATGACGTTCGATACAACAGTGGTGACCTCTAGGCAACGGCCGAAGTGTCCAGTAGGTTTTACCACGGCCTAGGTCCCTAGGTACTACTGTGTACTAAGTAGTACCCGAAACCGTCCGACTCGAGTAGTGACGTACCATTATATATATATTGTACATCGCGTGGTGTAAACTTATTTCCAATATTAGAGATACACTGAAGAGTTTTTAATTACCTAACATGTCAACTCTGACATTACGGAAGGATTTTAGTAAAAACATCTATAATAGGCAAAGGTAGCACGGCAGCAAAGGCATTATCTAAAATTACAGTTTTTAAAAATTCTTTACTAGTAGGTACTAGTTTAGACATTCTTCTAACTCTCCATACATAAATTGTGCATACATTATTTGTAGCATTAATGGAATGATACAAACTGATATTTAGAACCTCATTTTAGCACCCGTACTACTATTAAAACTAAATTGATATATTTTATTTAATAGCACGAATTTATTTGTGAGCCGTAGCTCGTATTATGGGAAAAGAACAGAGCAACAGCAAATGCCGCGAAACGTCGCTTGCGGTTGCTTCGTTCTTTCTCATAATTTGAGGCTCGGCTCGCGTTTCGGCTCGCAAATACACAGCGTTCGTTAATTCGTTCTGGAGCTTGCTCCAAGTTCACACATTTCTGCACTTCATCTCGTTATACTAACTAGACAAGAACATAACTAGGACTAGTTAAAATAAAATTTCAGACCAGTAATGAAAGGAGTAATGGCAAAAACTTTTCTATTACTGTTTTTCCTCTGTCTTCCTTAGTATTTAATAATTAGCAAAAACTATAAAAAGAAGGAATTTTTACAATCAAAAAAATATTTCTTCCATTCTGTTAGTAAGATGGATGCGTTTTTCCTCTAATAAAGTGGTTTTATATGACAATTCGTTACATTTGTATCTCTTTGTTCAAAAATGATCTACAGTTGCATTGTTTTAAAATAACCAAAACGACTGTTCTTTAAAAACATGTTTTATCGTTATCCAAAACTGTAGCAAATTCATTCAAAAAAAATTATTTTCAGGAATAATAATTCTGCAATTCTATAGAGTGATCAGAAAGTTTATATGGTAAATTGAATCTATTTTTATTTATAATACAAGGTTTTATACATGGCATAAAGGATAAAAAATAATTATAAGCAATTAATTAGTCACCTCAAATATCAATACAAATTGAAAATATCTCAATATCTCTAAAAATAAATGCCACCAACGGGATTGGCCGTTGGCGGCATTTATTTTTACTCGGGAGATATTTTCAATTTGTATTGATATTTCAGGCGACTAATTAATTGCTTATAATTATTTAAAAGTATCTTGTATACATTGATGCATCATATTTAGATGAGACATGAAGCGAAAAAATAGGTTACGCTTTTTTACCTCCAACTATCCCAACGCACTACTAAACCTACCGAATTCGGTCTACGTGCAGTGCGCACCGCTTATCGTGTTCTATAGTGAAACAAGTCTGGACGAGGTATTAGTACGCAGTAGCGCCTCTTATTTTAGCTCTATGCTTGTTTACTGAATGGATATGATTTAGATCTGTAAAATTGATCCTGTAGAATTGATGATTAAAATTCATAACCTACCTACTAAATTTATAGACCTATAAGTCTGACCGAGATATTCGTCAACTAATGCACCTTTCTAACAGAATATTGGTTTGTTCTACAGACCACATTAAGGCCCCGTAATAAGCGTTCAAAGATGGTTTAAATGTGAGATAAGTAAAAACGTTAGGTTAGAGGGTTCGCGTTAATATTTAAAAAAACGATAATAACTAAGCGAAAATGGTGAAAAAATTAATCAAATATTACTCAATTTAAATAGTGGACCGATCTTATAATATTAAAATATATCTTATAAATACTAATTATAAAAGCTATTTAGGCGCGTTTTGATTTTATTGCGTTATTTTGTGTTCTAAAAATACAAAACGCCACACTATTTTTTACATGTTTTTGTATATAGAACAAATAATGGACATCAAGCAAATAAACACTATTTTTTTTAGACAAAAACTTAGTATTGCTATGTTATTTGTCCACAATGTTCGAGTTGGAACAAACCAATACGAAGGAAAACAAGAAATGGTGAATTTTTGTTTAGTTCTATATCTGTTTTTGTTTTGGATTTGGAACAAATATACAAATAAATAGTTTTTTGTATTTTAATGAATATATAATATTAAAATAGTTCAAACATTACTTTTATAAAAAAAGTCCTTTTCATTAAAAATGGACTGTAGAACGAACTAATTCGGTTTGCGACCTGTTTTAAAAAAAGTTATAAAATTCGTTGGTTTCCAAAAACATCAAACATCATTTTTGACGGGTTTGTTAGAAGTATTTTATGAAATTATTATCAAAAAGGCTTTTTAGTTTTTTCCTTGGTGACCACCGTGCTACATTTGCATTTTACGATCCCATTTTATTGATGTTTCCGTAACTACGTGGCTCTGGACTGAAATTCATATAAAATTCGAACATACTAAACTTATTCATAGTGGGCGGTTCTACCAGCACGTTACGTAGACCGTTATTATAAATAATAACAAAACAACAAATACAGTTTCGTGTCACTCAACTTGCAGTCAGATAACAATGTCCAGAATGCGTGACGGGGAATTTACATTTTGAAACTATTTTTTTTGTTAAACATTATGTAATGTAATAAATTTACAGATTCAGTGTGGCTGTAGCACTGTTTTAGAACACATAACTTTTTGATAAACTTTCATGTAGATGGCCAATAAATTTAAAATGTGTGATTTATTATTTTTGGTTACATTTTTTTTTTCTATTAACATTCAAACCTGCTAAACTACTTATGTAGTTTGTCAGCAGGTACATAATGACAACATTTTTGCAATAACATGGTACAATGGTAAACTGTATGTAGGTATTTATAATGTTGATGATAAATTAACAATAAATGATAAGTTGGTTAAATTACAGAATTGTATAAATATAAATATGTGAGCAGTATAAGCCTCATATAACAACACAAGCACAAATGAATTTAATATGAACAAATGAATATAATCAACAAGTACTTCTATGGTTTTAATATACATAAGGTAATACAAATTTATAACGATTTTCCATTTCCCTAGAATGTGAATTCCAATTAGGAAAACAAGGTCTTCAGTAGTGCATCAATATAGATCCTCAGTATCTAATAGCCATTTCCTTAGATTATATTTGACTTTGGCTGTAAAAACGTTTATATTTTTAATTGGCATTGGTAGTTTATTAAATATTCTGGGTACAATAAAGTTTAGGGTTCTTTCACCGTATTTATTGGTACATTTCGGGACCACCAATCCTTCATTTTGGGTGAATCTTGTATTTTTTTTATGGAAAACTCTTTCCCTATACAAGGAATCAGACAATATAAGATGTTGACTTACAATATTATAAAACAATAATCCTCTGACAGGTAAAACATTCAGAGACTTCTATATTAATTTAGTGTCGCTTCTGTGTGCATTGGTATATTTATAGATTAACAATTTTGTAAGGGAGTTTTGTACTGTTTGGATATAACTTATATTAGTTTTACAAGAATGTCCCCAAGAAGTGATTCCATAACGGATTGTGGATTTAGCCAGAGATAGGTAGATTAATTTTAAAGTACTTATAGACACAAAATATTTTATTTTATAAATTCTACCCACAATAAACCGTAGACGTTTACAAACATTAGTAATGTGTACATCCCATTTCATGTAGCAGTCAATAGTAACACCCAAATTATGATTATGAATTAATGTTTTTGCCATGATTAAATAATTATTAAGAAATTAATATTTTTTTAAACTATCAAAATCTGGCGTGGAACTCGTGACGTCATACGTACCTCGTTTTGGTCGGTTAGCAGTAAAGTCAATCCCACTCGGGTTGGAATGAAATCAAGAAATCCCAATCACAAAATTCTTTTATAATCATTTGTTTACCGCGTTAGTGACCCGTGTGTGAGTGTACGCTGCACAACTTTACATAAAGCTGTCAGCATTTTTAATGTAGATACTCGGCCGATCGGCCCATGACGTAATAGAACCCGCTGACCAATTACAGGGCGTTTAAGATTCTTAAGGTTTTATGAAAACATTTAAACAAAAGACAGATATTATGATTTTGGATGGGTGTAGTGATGTTGTGTACGGTTGCATGATAACTCAACACAGTGACAATTCAACACACATTTAAAAAGTGATATAAAGTCATTAGAAACGATGAATTTTTTTTTAACCTAACCTAACCTAACCAAACCTAACCTATATAACCCAGTTAATAAAGTTTTTGTTTCATCACTTTCCGTGACTTTATATAACTTTTTAAAGATGTGATGAATTATCATTGTAATGATTTATCCGGTGACCGTTGTGTACATATGCCACATATACATATATCAATATAAACGCCTTGGTCGGAGGGAACCTTTCTCCCAACTATAAATGCCACAGAATGAAGTCCTTTTCAAATAATCTAGTTGTATAAAAAAAACATAGAACAGAAAAATCATTCATTTATCCCCTATAGCTACCATTAGTAATCGATTTTTTTCTTTATAATATATGTACCTACATAACCCAATTTTTACTACGCCTAATCAAGTACTTATTGACTGAGATTTTTGGTGTATAATTTCAATTTTGTAGTCACCGGAAAAAGTGTCTGCAAACGTAGAAAAGTAGCACACCTTCCGATGTTGCAATGTTTATTTATAGCGGTAATAGTGATCATAACTGCTGACAACATCGGGATAGACGGAATCATCTCGATTCTAGACGTCTCAATATTGATTTATGTAAATCTTGCGATGAGGTTTGTCACCGCGCGAATAATCTACAGGAAATGAGATTTTTCATCGCTCTTAGCTTACAAATCAAGGAATAAAATTGTTCATAGTAAAATGCTTTTCCAAAATGACAGATAGGTACCTACCCACCATTAAAAAAATTCAAAAGTTATCAAACAAGCATGTAAACATTTTCTTATGGTGCCCTTTCCTAATAGGAGTTGTTTATTATCAGTGAAATTTTCTTTTATTTATTTATTGTTTTTGTGTTTAATTCGTAGAACTCCATTTAATTTTTTTATAAATTTAATTTAGATTAAATTTGATAATATTATTATTAAGTTCTGCAAGTGTTTTAGTTTTTTATTATTGTGACAGCTGTTTCGGCTTACAAGGCCATTTTCATTTACTAGGTATGTATTATATTATTTTAAATAAATAACTTGTAAAATAACTCTACTAAACTAAATAATATCTACTTGAGCACGAGCCGATTTGAAACCGCGTTTTCTGGACTCGTAGTCAAAACGGATATTCGTAACCACTCTAATATGGAGGCCGACAAATGGCGTTAGCCGTGTTTGATGACCAGTCCTGAATAGCCAGGTACCTTCCTCTTCCCCACTCTACTAAGCATCACAACATTTATTTTCTATTTGGGAGGCGGGTATCTGTACCGCTGCCCCGGGAACAATTTATTGCATACCCAAAGTTCCTGCCAAAGATCTCCCTAAGTGGTTCGCTACGGTAGCAGGGTTCATGGGATGAGGTTTGTTTGGGTCTTGGCGGCGGATGCGTCGCCCGTCAGATGCCAGGTGGGCCGGATCGGAAGAGACTGGTTGAGACCTTTTGATTTCTCCTACCGGCTTGCAAAAACTAAATCATGAGAGTATTGATTTTTACAAATCACAACGACCTAATCCAAACATTCAACACTGCCTACGAAGCTGTAATCAGTTCTCTGAAAATTCCGCCTATGTAAAAAGTAAAGGGTACGCGATTAAATTTTATTGTTCATTTATCAGTAAATGTAACCGAATGAATATCATACTATTAATAAAAATGTCCCCATTTTATTATATTGAAGGACAGTGAAAGGGTGTTTTCTGGTGATCCTCAATTATTGGAAGGTACTTAACATAATAGGTTCCCTAAAGGGCTAAACCAATTTCCCAAAAAGTTAAATTATGAACCGTGAATTTACCCAATTATATACAGTACTGGGCAGTGAAGAGTTGTTAGTCATCCATGTAATGTTAGGGTGGATTCAGGCAGAAGTAATGCTCTAGAAGTAATCTATCGAGTTTCCAAGATTTTTCGGAAACCAATTAGTATTCATTATTTTAAAATGGAAAACGGTTTTCCAATAATTTTTAAATAGTGCCTCAAATAGAAAAGCTTTATGAAAAAATAGAGATAAGATTATAAATTTAACATTCCAGAAGTCTCTAACAATTATTTATCTTATAAACCACTATTTTATTTTAAACAAGGGAAACACCCATACAAATTCAAAAAAGCTTCCAATTTTAAACGATAGTTTATCATAATATGATAATGACAAATCAAAAATATTACACCAATATATGAAGATATAATATGTCTAGACGCCATCTAGTGGGAGATTTAGAACTAACAAAGCCTTTCCTACAAATATAAAGTTGGTTGTTTTCAAAACAAACAAAAAGGTGAAAAAAAATGTAATAAGTAATAATCGGTGTACGAAAAATACTAGTTGATTTTGAATTATTTATTTATTTTTTATTTATTTACGTCTATTCTTGAATACACATTTTACAAATATGCTACGTTTGGTGACTTAGCAGGGATGCTCGGGTTAACGGTGTGAGGTTTGTCTAGGTCTTGGCGGTGGATGCATTTGACCACCTTCTTTGTGATGGGCCGGATCGGGAGACCTTTTGACTTCTCCAGCCGCACTATCTCGAAACATCGCCTTGCACCAAAGCGGGAACCCTCGGGAACCTTCCCAGAACTTCATCACATTCCTTTCCCTAGAAAGACCCGCCCACACAGCATTCCCTAAGATGACATAGGATTTTTTTTTCTAAGGGACTATTTTTCCTTAAGGCCTCCTGTGTGGAGCTGATGTAAAATAAATAATCCATTAGCTACTTATTTTTCGACCATGGTACGAGTATTAGAATAAAAAAATATATTTAATTTTGTTTCGTGTAAATAAAGACTGATCCCAAGTCACGTGTTAATTAAAATATGATGATAACCAATCTATAGCTGAATCAGTGCATGAATAAAAATTTGTCAGTTACAGATTCAGAACAACCATCAAATTTGCATCCATTATTTAAAATGCGTGAACTCTTGACAGGGAAGTAATCGCTTCTTTATTTCTCTTTTTCTTAAAGATGTGGTTTTAACGAAATTGGGTAAATATCAAACTAAAGTGTAATTTGCGTATCAAAACTACATCTGATATTGATTTGTTCACCTGGTCTGTTCTAAGAATGTCATTTATTACAGGTAGATTGCCGACGAATATCTGGTTTCCTACTTGACAATGGCGCAGCAGTAACGAGATTGGTACTCTAATGATTAATTTGACTCCCAATCAGCCTGCCGTATAGGTAATAATTACCAGTTTGTTGATCCAATGATACCAGTTTGTTCATCAAATGACACCAGTTTGTTGTTCCAATGACATCAGTTTGTTGATTCAATGATGCAGATGAACACTAACTTTAAAAAATTTATTCTTCGCTGGATGACCGTGAAAAATCACGGGATAGTATAATTGTTGCATCTGTAAAGGTGACAGTATTTATAAAATATTTTCAGGATAATTTCCTTTCAAAACAAATATTTTTTGTCAAAAAATTAGAGGGCTGTCAGAAATTTGCTTTTCGAATGAAAACTGTAAGCACGGGTTATTTCATGGAATTTGAACAATTCATCAAATTTCAAAGTTAATTTGCAAGTTTTGTGAAGGTTCTATTCAAGTTATATTATTTTATCATTACTGGCCAGTTGATTCACAAAACTGAAATCACGGCAGAACTTGAATAGAACCTTTATAGAACTTCGATATCAACTTTGAAATTCGAAGAATTGTTCAAATTCTGTGAAACAACCCGTCCTTAGTAAACATCGGAAAAAATTATAGCTGTCAAAAATTTTAACACCACAAATATATATTTAAATTAAAGAATTATTATTAAAGTAAAATCATTTTGTTACCTAAGTGGAGAAAAACGATTATTGCTGATTTATTTGAATCAAGGTAAAAACAGGATTGTGAGCCGTTTCCTGTTATAGTTTTAGTTCATTCCTAATTTATCGTAACACGTGTTCATGCACCTGCATTTGCCCTGATAATATGATGTCGAAATACGAAAAGATAATTTTTATGAACACGTGTTCCAACATTGCTATAATACATTGCGTTCTTACTAAAGTTTAACAGGAATCCTGTAAATTTATTCGTCAAGGGCCTGCAATCCCGTTTTTAACTGACTTACGAAAAATTGTTAGTAAATTTGCAATATTTTATATCAGTACCTAAGTATTCTCCGTGTACTTCATCGCTTATCTCATGTTATGATTTTACTTACGCAGGAATAATTCAAATCACTTCACGCTTGCACCGATGCACCGATTCCACATCAACCGAAATTAGCATGTTTGATTACTTATATAAGCTCACAAATCTTATTGTAATATTTATTGGAAATACGAAACAGACAAAGATGTATTTTATTTCATCCAGAAGTTTTTATATCAATGCAGTAGGAAAAAACAATGAGGAAACTTTATTTTATATAAGTTTAATTTGTACCATTAAATCGCTGCACCGAGGCGAACTGACCCCCCAACCCACTTCAACACTCTCCCACTGTTCTACTGTTGCAGTTATTTAATATTTAAGTGTGTCATGTCATTTAGTCACTGCTTCTGTTGGCTTTCTTGCCCAACGACTTCTTGGAAGTTCAGTTCTGTTAGACGTTATTGTTTTTCCGCTTCACTTGGATAGGTCTGTCGAGACAAACCTTAAATTTATTAAATCACCGTTTTCTAGATTATATGAATAAATTGAATGAATGACTGAAATGGAAAAAATCTTGGAGGTGGAAATTAACTCACTTCCCGATTGAGCTGAAACTCAGCAGATAGACTCGTTATCGATGACAATGTATTCTACTAACTGACAATATTGCACACACATGTTTTTTTTCTGAAATTGGATGATATAATATTGAAGTGAAACTTTTTTACGCGCGTTATGCAATTTCGAGGACAGGAGTAAAACCAACTCATGACCGTCATGAAAAACCGTAATCATTTCGCTATAGGAGCCTAGCCAATATTATATACCTTTTTTAGGTCGCTCCCCAAACTCAGTTTCGCGGTCTAGAGGCAGAACGCGCGACTCTCGTCGTGAAGAACCGAGGTTCGATCCCCGCTTAATCTATTTTTTTTTTTTGTGATTTTTTTAATAATAATTTTTTTTAAAGTGATAAAATGCTTTTTTTAAAAGTGATAAAAGACTTTTAGATATTTTGACTACCTATATGATATTTTGGTCGAATACGTAATAACCGCGGTCTAGAGGCAGAGCGTTCGACACTCGTTATGCAGGACCCGGGTTCGAATCCCATATTTTTATAACTCTTAATTTTTTTTTATCAACGATTTGTATTTTTTTTGTGATTTTTTTAATAATAATTTTTTTGAAAGTGATAAAATGCTCTCGTGCTGTGACTTTTAGATATTTTGACCATATGATATTTTGGTCGAATACGTAATAACCGCGGTCTAGAGGCAGAGCGTTTGACACTCGTTATGCAGGACCCGGGTTCAAATCAAATATTTTTATAACTTTTAATTTTTTTTATCACATGCTACTTATAAATATGTGAAAAATAAATATAAATAGACTGAAATGAAAAGAGAGAGAGAAGAATACTAAAAGATTCACTTCCGTCGTGCGTAGGCTTGCCACACACTGTATTTTTTTGTTTTTTTCATTTAGAACAGTTAATAAACGAGGTAAATAGGTGTTGGCGCTGATGACGTCAGTCCCTGAGGAGAAAGTTTTAATTCTCTGTCAAACCTAATACTACGTTTATTTTTTCTTTGTTTGGTTCAAGAGATGGTGCAAGTAGGTCACCAATTAAAAAAAATATAGTTTGTTACGGGATATTTTTTGATTTTTATGTTAACCGTAGGTTTTTTATGTTAACCCTCGGTTTGATTCGTACAATAGAAATATATTAATAATCTTCAATTTATGTGAAGAAGAGAATCTGTAGCGGGCGGGTTGCGTGGATTTTGTATGAGGAAGAATATTTGTGGCTGGCGGGTTGCGTGGATTTTGTATGAGGAAGAATATTTGTGGCGGGCGGGTTGCGTGGATTTTGTATGAGAAAGAATATTTGAGGCGGGCGGGTTGCGTGGATTTAATTTTAATACAAATCTTCAGTTTTATTTCGAGGATGATGAAATTTAGCACTGAACAAGGGGAAGATCACCAGCTACATGCGATTTCAAAAACTAACCCCCTCCCCTTTTCCCACCCCTTAAATCAGAACTTTGAAATTGTGCACAAGAAAATTACCATATTTTTTATTTGAATACAGCACAAAAGTCCCAACGGCTCCCAACTGTCTAGAGCCAGTGAGACATGTGTTAAGTAATGTTAATGTTATCCTCAAACTACCGATCGGTATGTTATCCTCAAAATGCACAGCTGGAATGAAATCTTTAGGAAAATTTGTGTTATTGACATTAGGCAACTTTATGCCAAAAACATACTAGCATACCTCTTCAGCATACCTCTACACAACACTGCTTTTGATAATGTCCAAACTGCTATTTTGCAACAAGACTATACAATGCTCTTCCACTAGCCATTAGACTGAAAACAATTTTATTGAAATGTAAAACAGACACCAAGTCTTGGATCATCAGCCAAGACAGATATAAGATCAATTTTTTTATAAAAACCCCTTTATAAGTATGTACTCCAACTAGATGCTGATTGACCTCTATCATTTAATGTATTAAATATTGCTATATATTAGGGTGTCCCAGGACATAAGGAAGAATTTTTTTTTCATGAATTTAAATATGCATACCCTCTTATTTTATTTCATTTGATCCCAATAACTCATATAATAAATATTATTTTGATTAAACACCGGCAACCCGTGCCGACTTGATGCCAAACATATGGTACAGAGTTAATATGGAAGGATTTTCAACTTTCATTTTTGTCGGATAAATAAAATTTAAAAATGCACAAATGTTCAATTATGTAGTATTTTATATTTAAAAATGGTTTGTTGATTAAATTTTGTCTTCATAGTTTGTTTTTTACAGTCCGGATAAATTTTCCGGTGTTCCTGAACGCATCGTAACAAAAAATTTTTTTGTTCCTATTCGACCGTGAGATTAATCCATGAAAATCTTGCATTAACTTAACAGTTCTTTCAGCTGTATCATTCACTACCCTCAGCGGCGACACCTTCTTTCTGACTTCTTGATACAAAGCATTATTTGACCACATCGTAGGGAATTCGTTAAGAAAACTGGCATCTGTTTTCAGACGATCAAACAAATACTTGTTCTTCACTGAAATGAAGTCATAAATATTTTTCTCTGAAAAAAGTCACTAAATTATGATATGAACAAAAATTTCAATACAAAACATAATTTAAAGTATTTAATAAACTTACCATACAATTTAATCAAGATCTTCCTTCGATGGGATGTAACGTTTGTCATGGGTTGATAAATTATTTTTTTTTATATTTCGAGCATTTTTATTTTAGTTGTTTGATCCACAGCGTAGTCAAACAGCGATAAAATAGATTCTTCATCGGTCAAATACCATAACTGCTTACTGAACAGAAATAAAGCTGCCATTGAGATGTTTTCATCAATTTTTTCTTAAGCCTTCATCGATTTCAAAAAGCAAAAGTCCTGGTAAGGTGCTTTAACTGCTATAATACATTGTAACCATGGCTTGACATATGATGTTACTATGAACGGGCAAACGTCTAAAAGTGCCGCCTTATCCTTACCGGTAATTTTAAATTGCGCACAAATTAATGATATTTTCAAGGAATAAAGCGCATTTGTCATCCATCGAGCACCTGGAGGCCGAATCTTAAATTTTCTCGCTGTATCTCTTCCTAAAACTATCACACAGAGCTCTAAAAACTCTCAATAGTCATCTTCAAGTATTTTTGTTGTCAGTGCAGTATGGTAAAAGTCAAGCAAATCATCGATTTCGGAAGCGGTTAGGTGCAATGTGAGATTTTCTCTGTAGCACTGAATTTTATCGGGATCAACATTTTTACAGTTATCTCGAAATTTTTTGAAGAGTGGTATATCAGGGCTTGTAGTCACTTGACGGATTTTTACTTCAATCACAGCTTTTAATACCAACTATGGCTATATTTGGTATATATTGACAGTTAAATTCACTTTCCGGATATTGTAGAAGAAAACTTCAAGAACTTGTCCATTAGATGGCAGTTTAGAACCCGATATTTGGTGTTTTACGACTCCTATTAAAAATATACTCTTTTTAGAAGTGCGTAAATCTAACAACATCTTGCCTGAACGAATGATTTTCGTTTACTTACAAAATAGCAAGTTACTACAAGCTCATCAACACGTTTGCTCGCTGGCGTCTTAATATACAAGTACTGACATCTTTCGATGCAAGTCGGCACGGGTTGCAGTTGTCCAAAGTAAACGAAAAAAAAATTATAAGTGTTTTGTCAATATTAAAACAAAATTAGAGGGTATGCGTTCAAAAATAACAACTTTGATTTTTTTGGGACACCCTACTATATATGTTATCTAAGGTTATACTGCCTATATTAACTTCCATTTATTATTTTATTAACTATTTTATCTTAACTTTTCCATATACATTTATAATATATTTGACCGGTCAGTGGCCGAGTTGACATCGCGTTTGGGTCCCACCCAGGCGCAGTGTGTTCAATTCCTCGGCTGGCTCCTTCAAGTCCTCCATCGCAACACAAGCAACATTTTCAGCTTACTGTGGTGGTAGTAGGAGATTTTCAAATATTGTCAGGTTATTCGTAACACGGGAATGTTTGTCTTTCTTTAAAAAAAAAATTTAATATTTATTTTTCGGAATGAGTTTATTGAGTAAAACCTCCAATTGTAATATTTAATTATTGAAGACAATATTAGCGATTTCTAAACGAAAATCTGAAACAGAAAAATCAGAAAAGGATACGGTCACATCTAGGACATGAACCCAGGACCCTTGTCTTTCCAGATGTGACCGTATCCTTTTCTGATTTTTCTGTTTCAGATTTTCGTTTAGAAATCGCTAATATTGTGTTCAATAATTAAATTAAACATTGTCATCCCTGTACGATAACCTACACATTCTATTATGTGTTCACGGCTTAAAATGTAAACAACTTTATAATTATTTATATTGTAGTTATAGTTATGCATGTAGATACTCATTTATGTATCCAATACGTCTGTCTCGACACAGGTATATCCTAGCGAGACAGATATCTAAAAACACATGAAAAAAAACATTATATTGATAGTAAAAAAATGATAACCAGTTTCGGTTGTGCCCTAACTTTCCTCGGAACTATATAAATTCATACTGCACGTATATTTAGAAAGGTTCATGTTGAACCGAAACCGGTTGGTATTTTATGTATTTTTTTAATGTTCGTACATGAAATTTTTTCAATCAGAATTATATTTGTTTTAACAACAAAAGTGAGTGACGTAATTTATAAATACATTTACCATATTATTTAATTAATACCATTCCTCAAAATATTCATATGTCAACAAATGAAACTGTGGTTTAAAGCCACTGAAACCAACTGGATTTCGCCGACTGTCCCATTTTTTTAGGTTCAATGGCACATTATGACAAAGGATCTCTCAAAACCTTTTTGCAATATGGCAAAATATGCCAAGAAATCACTCCAGTCGTTTTAGTTAATCACATACTTACATTTAAGCCTCCGATTACCCAAGTTTCTCGTAAACTCCTTAAGTTAAGTTCCAAAAAAAATTTTTGAAGATAATAATCTATTCATTTGTTTTGCCGAAACATTAATTGTATGAAATTCTATAGAAAAAAAAGCTACAAAAGTTATTTAAAACATTTTTTGATCTATTTTTTAATATTTTATAGGCATGAAAAAATTCGCAGTCTATCTTTAAATGCACCTAAAGCATTTTTCAAGAGATTTTTTGTTTTTTTCAAGCAAGTAATTTTTTATTAAATATTTTCACTATTTTGATTTAATTAATATCTAAAATTCGTATTTATATAATACCTCCCTTTCAAGCCATGTTTGAACGCTACTAAGGACCTTAAGTTGAATATATAATAAACCAGTTAAATTCCATTCACAATCTTTTATATGGTTAAAGGTAATGAAAAAAATAGATATTTAAAATTATTTGTAAAAAATTAATGAAAATAATAGACGAACAATAAAAAATAATCGTTTTGGTTTCGATACATTTTAAGGTTAATTTGTTTTTATAAGTTTTTAGGGTAATGTGGAAAATATCAATAAGTTCTGCAGATACGTCCGAGTACAGAGTTTTTGGGCGTATTTTGATTTGAAATATTGTATGTAAAATAAGGTATTCGATCTGGTATTGTATTGAGTTATTGATGAGTCAATAAAGCAAGTCCCGATCTTATAGGCAATACGACCGATATATTTTTTTAATTGAATTTATTCAATTCGGTAATATAAGTTTTGTATTGGCGATTCCTTACGTATGAAATATATGAGTTTAATTGTAAAATGTCTAACGAATTGTTTTGACCAGATAAATAATTTAACAAGAACGGAGAGGCCTCAAAAAATTACTTTTTTGGAACCTATAAAAGTTGCAGGTAACGAAAGGGACTTTTAGATGGTGAAGCGTTTTTCTGCGTAAATCTAAAAAAATTAACACTTCTATCAGTCAAAAAATATAGCCATGGTTGCAAGACTTATAAATTGAAACACGTTTATAAATAACTAAAAATTTCCAAGATCTGGAAAAAATCTCCTTTTGTGAGAACATGACATTTCATAAAATATGTTTTCATAATAATGTTCTAAAAACATTTACAGCCAGGATGATAACAACGTAAAATTAATGTAATTTAATTGATTAAGACAAGGTTCTCTCTTGAAAATGAAAGATAATTCCAGGTATTTCTCTTTCTCTCAGATTCATTATTCTCAAATTACACTTTTGCGCTTTGCAACCTCTTTACGGAGTATTTTTTTAACTCTCGAACAGCGTTTTCCCGGTAGTGATCTACCGCGACGTCTTTCTGCTTATTTCAGAACATAATAATAAAAAGACAAAAGATCAAACATTTTTTTAAGTTCTTTAATTATTATTTTTTTCTCAGATAAACATAAAAGTAATCACAACAGATTTTCTCTGTTCCTTATAATCCTTGCTTCATTGATCCCTTCAGCAACAGTGCACAGCTGGGAGACAAGCCAAACACTTTCCCAACATTCCTATACGGTTGACATTTGCCATAATATTAACTTTTTGTCACCCCTCACTCCGCAACATCTCCCGAGCGCGCGGAGGAATCTACCCGCTCATGGTCGGCCTGACATTTTAAACAGTTTTGCAGGTTTTAATCGGTATATTTCAGATTTTGTAGAGACGTCGCACATAGTTTCGTCTCATACAAGCTAGACGTTAAAAACCCTAACACACTGCAGAACTAACAACCCACCTGAATGATTTTTTTTTAAATAAATAATTAATTTATATATTCCATACCCTTATGGGCTTTTACAAACATTTGATATACATAATAGTTTAGTGCAAGAGTAATCAAGAAATAAAAAAATTGCTATTAATTATATAGAAATTCAATGAAGAAGAACAGTAGCTTAGCTTAGTTATTAATATTATTGAGGTGTGTTACTATAGCCTTCTTGTAACTATAGGTATACCATGCAGTTGAACATATTTACAATTTAACTCTACTATGAAGAAAATTTTTGATAAACAGTACAATTTTGCTGTTTTTATATAATACTCAATCATATAAACTTTACATAGATAGTATAGAACGTATCCAAAACAAATTTACAAAATACATTACCTTTAAATTCAACAATAACTTTGAGCGTACATTTGAAACTTTGCAGCGAAGACGAGCAGTAGCTGACTAAATATTTATACACAGAATTTTAAACAATGACATTGACTGTACTGAACTTCTGTCCCTTATTAACTTTAACATACCTTTAAGACGTACACGACATACAATTCTATTTCACAAGCTTAATTATAAAACAAATGCAGTTTATAATTCGCCAATTAACCGAGCTCTTCATACTCTAAATAATATTTGTCTTAACTCTAACATTGACATTTTTCGGATTCACTGCCGAAATTCAAACGTGGCATCATGTCAATAATTTAAAATATTCAATGCGCATACATACAGATACACACACACACACAAACACTCACACACAAACACAAACACTCACACATACTTTACACACGTCACACACACAAACCTATAAACTACACATGTCACCTGGTAATTAAGGAATAAGCATACCACTTAGCAGACATAACAAGGAAGCATATCATAGCTACCCAACATGAAATATCTTATTCCTGTAAATTGTTTCATCTCTGTAAATCATGTACTTACTGCTTGTTTCTATAATATAAAATAAAAAATTATCTTCAGTGAAAATTTTTTACAAAATTATTATTTATGCTCCTTTTTGATCATGTACAGAATTTACAAGTTATAAAAAATTAAAGTCAAAGTAAACCCACCTCTGTTTGTCAACCGTTCTTCACCACTTGCACTGAGATTTTCGATTTCTTGTCATATACTTAAAATATTATTAAACATTCTTCTGTCTTCGACAAACTCACAATTATCGTGTAGTATCTATAGTATATTATGAACTCCTGATATTTTGATTCGCTATTCTTCCGTATTTCCGTACTTAAAGGGTCTTTAATAAGTTATAATAAAAGTTCGAACTTGAAATGTCTCATGGATACAATATTTTTAAATATTTTTTGAACGTCATTTTTTTTTCGGAACCTTTCTTAAAAAAAAAAAAGATTATTACTTCTACAAAGAACTCGTCACAAAATTCTGTTTGGTGGAAACAAAATTTACGTTGTTAACTAAGGATGAAGTCATTTTTCTTCTTCGTATTTCTTGCGGGGAAAGGGTAATGTGGTTAGAACTGCTTAGCTTCCTGAAACTTGAGCCAATATTCCATCCCCACAAAGTTAACTTTTCCATTGCGGGATGATATTTTGTTCCGTGAAATTTTCTCACCTCTTATGGTTTAACACGAAGGCAAAAGCCATAAACTATATTTGTAACTGACCTAATTAATTAATGAATAGTTATAAAAATATTTAAAATAAAACGATTAGTCCACAATTATACTTTTCACCTTGAAAGTGATAATATTTATACATTATACAGGATTTTCCAATAATAGGTGTTATTTTGATATTCAATCGTAAAAGATCAATGGTTTCGTTGCTCGTGTGGCACGTAACGCCGTCTTGTTGAAAGCAAACGTTGTCCAGACCAATACCATCCAATTTTGGTCATAAAAAATCATTAATCATCTCTCGATAGCGCAATCAATTCACCGTAACTGTTGCTCCAGCCTCATTTTCGAAAAAGTAAGGTCCAATGACTCCGCCGGACCATAAACCGCACCAAACAGTCACACGTTGAGGATAAAAAGGTTTTTCAACAATAACCTTTAGGTTTTCCGAGCCCCAGTTGCGACAATTTTGCTTGTTGACGAAGCCGCCGAGGTGCAAATGGGCCTCATCACTCAAGATGATTTGCATTTGATTCACTCAAGTGGGTTTTAATAATTTCAATGCATTGTTGAAGCGTGTATCGTTCCATTTTTATTAATGGCGTAGTTTCTACTTGTCAAATGTCAAAAAAATGACAGCTTCAAAAGTAACATCTACCGAAATAACGGGCTATTCAAAATAACACCTCTTATTGGAAAACCCTGTATAATAAAAAACCAGTTTCCAAAATATTTTTCAAACAAAATTATATTCAACAAGGACATCTACAGCCATAGCAAAAGGATGTGCAATGAAATCAGGCTGTCAAAATAATGACAAAATGGTTTACTATACAAATGGATGAAGATGTATTGTAGGAGTCACACTATGCAAGATAAAATATAGTATATAAGTTACAATTAAATAGTAATTAGTAAAATTTGGTTTAAAATTCACTAAATTAAAATTAAAAAAAAAAAACAAATAAAAAACTATGGATTGCTGATACCATCCCTTTCTTTTATAGCTATCTTTGAGAATTAGTAGTTTATTTATTATCGATTCACATTATTATGTACCATTTATCACGACAGCAAAAACTCTCAAGTAGGTACATAATTTGAAGTCTTTATTTTACAGCTCGCAATGTATGTACATTCCATCCAAGGCATCCAGGAGTTTGTAAATATCAGTCAAACTGTCAAAAATACAATGAAACCCCATATTGTTTCTTTCACAAAGAACCCGTAACAACTTTTTGTTCGTTGGAAAATAAAATGTTCCTATAATGTTAACTAAAGTTAATTTCACGTAAGGCCGATAACATGGGCTTCTTTCCAGGTGCAGAACTAACATACCAATGCGGATGCCCCTAGAAAGACTCAACAGGTTTATTAACTGCCTCGCAGGAAATGTTGATATTTTACACACGTTGCTAAATTATTAACCATGAAATATCCTTTAACTTTTAACTATATATACCTACATGTAATCCTTTTTTGTTCCACTTTTAACCTTATAATATGATTGTCATGCTAAGTTAATTAGGCAAAAGTCCCGTGAATGTGGATGATGTATAAAGTGTTTTATTGTATAAATTCTATAAATCATCCAAAATGGCTGCACCAGGCTGCACTTACCAGCTTACTACCTAATCTCCTTATCCTGACATGACTTATCATGTCGAAGCACAGAGATATCCAAACCACATGTTTCAAATCAATTCAATTCAGTTTATCATTTTTTTAAATTACAAAATTGTTCATTTTAACGCGTTTTTTAATAAAACATTTTGAAAATGTTAAAAAAATATGTTTTACAATTATTTTAAAATTAACTAAAAATCCTGAAAAATGCTTAAAAAGATTTACAACATCTGGCGGTAAGAATTTTGTGACGTCATCTACATCATGACAGTTTTTATATTAGTCGTTTATTAGGGTGAAGCATATAGTGTTAACTGGAACGTTCGTGATGGATCAGGAAGGATCAAACGTGTAGGCAATTCACTCTCAAGGATTCAATATAATTTAAGGAGGACTCAGGCAATTTTATGACCGACAATGGGTATCAACTATAAATGTAGCAACGGGCTTTGTCTTTTAAAAGCAGCTGTTTTTATTCTAAACATGTCGATATCTGAATTGATTCTGTTCAAGAGCAAGATGGTTTTCCCCAACGGCATTACCATCGGCAAGTTAGTCCTGCAGGTTGGGAGATAAAGTATTTGCTGACGTAGATACCATCAGGAACATAAAAAAATACAGTGTGTGGCAAGCCTACGCACGACGGAAGTGAAACTTTTAGTATTCTTCTCTCTCTCTTTTCATTTCATTCTCTCTTTTTTCTGTCTATTGACATATTTATAAGTAAAAAAACAAATCGTTGATAAAAAAAATTAAAAGTTATAAAAATATGGGATTCGAACCCGGGTCCTGCATAACGAGTGTCGAACGCTCTGCCTCTAGACCGCGAGGAGAGGTATCTCGCGCGACGAGAACCGCGTATACAACGTGTACTCCTCAATTGACTTGTCAAGTGGAAATTTTCGTTTTCAAACACGGCAAATGAATAATATCACATAACGTCTCCTTAACGCTTTATATAGGGTCGAATCGAAAATATATCGGCAGTGTGAAGTCATATCTGTCGTTTTTCAAAATATTTCCGTATATTTGTCCGTTTTGGAAAAGATCTATCGTGTTTTAACAGTCTCATACCCGTATGGAGTCTGAATTTGAAAAACATTACTAAATTTTGAAAAACTCACTTACGGCTGTGTTTTTTACTAAAAAAACTTGTTTCGCACGTCTGCGAGGGTAATTAGTCGCGTTATCGGCCTTGATTAGTAATTTTAATGATTCAAAATAAAAATAATTAATTAAAATACCGACCGACTCTACCGGCTCGATTTGTAAGCTTTATTTCGACCAAAATATCATATAGTCAAAATATCTAAAAGTCGCAGCACGAGAGCATTTTATCACTTTTCCTCGTATTAAAAAAATCACAAAAAGAAAAAAAAAATAGTTAAAGCGGGGATCGAACCTCGGTTCTTCACGACGACAGTCGGGCGCTCTGCCTCTATACCGCGAAGCTGAGTTTGGAGAATGACCTAAACTAGGTATATAATATTAGCTAGGCTCCTATAGCGAAAGGATCACGGTTTTTCGTGACGGTCATGAGTCGGTTTTACTCCGGTCCTCGAAATTGCATGACGCGCGTAAAGAAGTTTCACTTCAAAAATGCTCTCCATGATAGCCGAGTTTTCAAACCATCCAAGAATCCGTCTGAAAAAATGTGTAATAACATCCCTCCTGACCCATAAATCGATCATTCCCAGCATTCTCAAAATGAAGTTGGCCGGATAAAGCTATGGGTAGTAGCCATACATCCTCGTGTAAAGAAATTTATTTCTCACACAATGCTCCTCACAAAATGGGAATGGGGTATGTTGTTTTGTAATTTTAAACCGCTTGTTTCTACACTCTTTAGCAGGGATCATTTTTCAATATCTACCAGGTGAATTTCTATCGTGGCAATTGCTTTTAATTTTTCTGCCAGTTCCTCCTTGAGTTTATTTACGTGTTTTGGTGTATCCATAATTTGCGATAATTCATGAATGATATCGTCGTATTTATCGTTTTTGAAGTTAATGCAGGTTTTTATTTCTTTGTTCAAGTTCAATTATGAAACATAATGGGATTTTTGTTGCATTGATGAATAATAATGGTAACAAATACAATCGTTTTACCATTCGCTATCTGGAAAACATTGTTATATAATAAATATTTGATTGATTGATGGATTGATTTGATATATTTTTGTTGCATTGATGAATAATAATGGTAAAAAAACAATCGTTTTACCATTCGCTATCTGGAAAACATTGTTATATAATAAATATTTATTGCATGGCTCTCTATTGTTAAGTTATTCTGCATACTTACTAAACAACTATATGTGTAAGAGATTGTTACATACAGGTATTTATTGAAGCCTGTTTTATTTCGACCATTTGGCATATTGTCGCATGTAAATTTGCTTTTAATTTAAGTTTCCTTTTAAAGATGGTGGCCATTTTAATGGTCAGTCAATTACTATTTTTTAAACCTGCCCAAAGAATATGACTTAAGATTTTCACGGCCAAAAGTATTTTTGTTTTTTGTTTTGGGGTGTTATGCCGTGTTTCGCTAACTCCTTCTTTAGCCAACGTTTCGGACAGCATTGCAGTGTCCGGGATAACTTAACGGTAAAACGGGATACTTTGCGTTTCAGGGTGAGCTGTTTGAGCAATTGGAGGCAGTTGCGATGGGCAGTCCGTTGTCGCCAGTACTAGCCAACTTTTTTATGGAGAAATTTGAAGAAGTGGCACTCGACACAGCTTCGGCTGTCCCTAAAGTATGGTGGCGCTACGTCGACGATGTTTTCGCCATTTGGCCTCATGGAACGGAGAAACTAAACGAATTCCTGAACCATCGTAACCATCCTGAACCATCAAAAAAAAAATTATAAAATCTTAATTCTCTCCTCAGCAAAATTAAATGCACAATGAAACTGGAAAACGAAGATAAAATCCTGCCTTTTCTAGATGTGGAGGTGATGCGAACATACGATGGTAGCCTAGGGCATACTGTATATAGGAAACCAACCCATACGAATCGGTATTTGCACGCTGATTCGCACCACCACCCAGCGAAGAAGAAAGGACTTATCCCGACATTGGTGACCCGAGCGACCAGAATATGTGAAGAACATAAAATCGGAGCGGAACTTACGAAGCTGACCGATTCACTGGAGCATAACGGTTACCCAGCAAGTCAGACAAGGCAAATCATAAGAGCCAAATCTGCACCAAACGAAGACAGAATTGAACAAGAGTCGAAAGGCTGTGCATTCCTGCCTTATGTACACAATGTGACAGACAGAATTGCCAGGCTATTGAGAAAGGAAAGTATCAAGACTGTCTTCGGAACAATGACAAATATACAGGACTTACTGAGGTCTGCAAAGACTAAGTTTCCTCTGGAAACAGATGGAGTGTATAAACTCAGCTGTTCCGGATGTGACAAGGTCTACGTAGGCCAGACAGAGCGGACTATCTCCAAAAGGATCTCAGAACACTTCAGAGCTTGTAAACTCGGCCACCCTGACAAGTCGGCAATTGCCGAGCATTTGATTGACACCGGGCATTACTTTGGATTTGTTACTGAAGTCCTGGGGAGACCTAAAACTTATAGAGCACGGCTGATTACGGAGGCCATTTAAATCCATAAAAATCCCGTGAACATTAATAGAGACGATGGAGCTAAGCTCAATAGTTCCTGGTATCCGGTAATTGACGGCTACACCAGAGCTAAACGAAGAAAACCACTTTAAATAAAAAAATGATACTTTAATGTTAGCTCAGAAGGTTGGAGCTGGCAACACGGTATCACAACCTCATACATAAGCTCACATTTCACCACAACCTCAAATAACACATCTGCCCTGATGATGGACACTGCAATGCTGTCCGAAACGTTGGCTAAAGAAAGATTTAGCGAAACACGGCATAACACCCTGCCCGAAGAAAGTTTGAAATAGAATTGACAGAGTCAGTGACGTTTTGACATAAAAGATGAAGTTAAATAATTATATAGGAACATTTTTAAGTACCTACTTACAAATCTTTTAAATTCGGCAGAGATTTTGAATTGGATTTTTTAAATTTGAAAAAATTAGAGACCTATTTTTAAGACCCGAGGTCTTCTGTTCATAGAACTACTTGTTATTTATCACCAAATAATCTTTGTTATTTAAGTAATTCCCGATTGTAATCATCAGATAAATAGGTTTTCGAGTAGTGTAGTTAATTTTAAAAAAATGTATTGGTTATTCCTAAGCATTTGTCAAAAATGTTTTTCTTTGTTTGTGAATTTAATACATATTGTAAAAATAGGTAAACCAGCCTAATAACTTGCCAGTCCAGGAAACCTTTTTCGTACAAATAAATTGCGTTAAAAATTACTAAATCACGTGAATGTATATTCCTTTACATAAGCTATCTACTGAAGTGTAAAATACCAATCAATACTATCTGTTACACGTGGGGTCAATGCCCTCGAAACAAATCAATCGAAGTTTTTTGTTCGACTTGTCCGCAGCTAGTCACCAGTACAAAGGCAGTAGTCAGTATGAAGAAAGTAAAAACTGAAGGCTGTCGATCTTATTTAGTAAGTGTTAAGTAGAGTAATCGATATAATTGGTCGCCAGGGACGGAATAGTCGTATATTTGTTATCTAAGAAGATTTGTAAATAGTTTCAACTTAAATAGCTAACTAATTATTTTTAAACAATAAAAATTTAGGTAACATTTAAAATTTCAAATAAGGAATTTTAACAAATTTATCCAAAGAAACTTAACTATTTCAGTGAAAATTATTTCATCAAACTTTCTTTCCTGCAAGTCGTTACCATAATATTGAAAAAATGCGAATGAGAACACATCGATTTCATAAACGAAAAAAAAACTTAAAACGGCTACCATTTTGAAACGAAACCGGAACGTGCAAAAAATTACAAACAGGCGAAATGCAAAACGGTCGAGTCAAAACAGGAGTCCCAGCGTGCGCAAGTAAATTTTATTTTATTAACTTGTATTTCACAAATAACCCATTTAAAATAATATGTAGTATATTTGCGGCACGTTTCAGAGTGGAAGATACTCTCAGTATTGCCCTGGTGTAAGACCATCATTCAAAATTGAAACGTTGCTTCAAATATCTGTGGCCGTGCTTGGTGACCAGATCTGAACAGTTAGGTACTTCCCAACCTTCCTCTACCCCATCTCCTTCCCCTCCCCACTACCTTGAGTCCCACAAATTTAAAATAGAAAGGAATCCAAAAGAAGATAAAATAATCAGTGGTTTCAATAACCTTGCGAGATCTTCTTAGATGTATTAAACAAATGGACCACCTACACGAAGAAAAATAGGTAATGCTGATTTATTAATAATCTCTTTAAATGGTCGGTAGTCAGGTTAAAAACGGGATTGCAGACAAACACATCGTGATAATACATTCGTAATTTTCCCAAAACTTATTAGAAAAAAAAATTAAAAATTATTTAAAAGATGAATTTTTAAAATTTTCTTTATTTATTTATTATTATTTTTTTAACATTTTAAAGCATATTTTATACACTCTCCTAAAAAAGCTGACGCTTGTGGTTAGGAGGGGACAACTTATCAATAACTTAAAAAACTTAAGAATTTAACATATTAGAGATTTAGATATAATATTTTTTAAGATTATAAAGGTACTCGTAATTAAAACAAGAAATGTATATAGGATGTACATAAAACATCAGGAATAACAAAACAGTCAAGAAGATATCTGAAAGGAAGTTAAAATTATATGGTGGTTCTATAAAAATATGATTTAATTTTTTTTAATATTTGTCGTATTTTTTTCTGTTCGCATATTTTTTTTTTTTTTCTTAATAATTATTTTAATATAGATCATATGGGTTACATTAATACATACATATTTTTCAAAATATAATATTTAGGTTCATAATTGGTCATGTATACCTTATCAGAAAAGAGGAGCTCTTGTGCTTGATAAGGGAGCCACGATTCTTACTTAGATTCTTAAATGTAAACTATATATAATATATATATATATTTTTTTTTTACTATAAATTTTTTACTATAATAATTTTTTTACAATAAATTTTTTTGGAAAAAAAGTTTGATTTTATTTATTTGTTCTTGTTGGTTCGTAATACAGCGCAATTCGGAAGGGAGATTATTGTAGTTTTTTATGGCTTGGTAAATATAATGGTTTTGCATTTGAGTTGTTTTAAAGATTGGCGTAGTAAATTGATTTCCATTTCTCATCAGTTTGTAAAATTCTTGATAGTCTGTGTTATTTTTTTCTTTACACATTTTTATAATGGAAGTTTGCTTAAATATATCATCAATATTTGGTACTGGAAACAATTTGAAAAGCAATTATATTAGCGGGTAATTGATTAAATAATTTTATTCCTTTTATAAACATAGTGATTCTGTGCTGTTGTGGTTCGTACGGGTGGTATAGTCAGTCCACCAACAGAAGTATTCTTTAAGCTAATATTTAGCAGTGTGGTCTGCTAAAATCTCCGTGTACGTTTCGCGGACCGTGGTAATATTTCTGAAGACTTGTTTCCACTATGTATAAAGAAGCAATGAGAGTTTGAGAACTGCGTTTGTTATTCCCGCTAGCCGTCTGCATCTTGCGGTGTGCGTCCCGGTTGCTGGTCAATACAACCATTGACACAAATACTCAAATGGTTGCATGTTCCAACACCAACGTTACAGAATCTTCAATTTTCAGAACAATAACTTTCATTTTCAAGTCATGCCGGCACTTAATCAGTTAACTGGAGCCAATTGCCCATTATACCCACATTTCATCAGTTAAGTTGCCACTATCTACTCGCCATCAAATAATTCTCGATTGTTCAACATTATGAAATGTACCAAATTTGTTTGTAATTTATATAATTTCCATGTCACATCTAATAACGTGGAATGGCCGATACTAATTATTTTTTAACAACTTTGTTCGATTTGATTGTTCGCGAAAAAAATAGAAGAGTTCTAAAGTGAATGCCATTTTTACTTCATGAAAATTGCATTAATAGACGTGAAATTTGATTTAGTTTTATAATGCACTAATTTGAATTTAATTTTAATTGATTTGGAACTGCAGTGAAAGGTGACAAGCAGGAAAACTCTTTTGATGCAAACAATAAAACAGGTGACCAACTCAGATTGCTTTGATAAGGTAGTAACAACAATTATTATTACGGCATCTGCAGCTTAATGGACAGTTATTGTAGCTTGTACTAGAAAAGGCGTGAGTTCAATTTCCGCTTCATAAATTATTTAAATAAATTTGAACGACTTACAAAATTTATAAATTAAACTAATTTAAATGATAAAAAGCCTTGGGATTAAACCAAATTTCTTTGGAATTTGCAGTCCCAACTGTTCCCAACCGTCTGGAGCCAGTGAGACTATAGCAACTTGAATTGGGGTATGTTGTGAAGCTCAAGGTAATGGAGAGAGGAAGGAGATGGGTAGGAGGAAGGTGGGGAAGTACCTGGAAATTCAGATATTGTCACCAAGCACAACCAAAGACATTTCAATTAACGCTTCATTTCTGAATGGTGGTCTTACACCAGGGCGATACTGAGAGTATCCTCCACTCTGGAACGGGCCGCAATAAACTATATATTATTTTAGGTTCCATGATAACTCAACACAAAGACAATTCAACACACTTTTAAAAAGTGATATAAAGTCATTAGAAACGATGAAAATTTTTTTTTTAACCTAACCTTACCTAACCTACTTAACCCAACTAATAAAGTTTTTGTTTCATCTTTTTCCACTACTTTATATAACTTTTTAAAGATGTGGTGAATTATCATTGTGATGATTTATCTGGTCATCATTATTTTAATGTAGTGAAATGCTATAATATTTTAATATCTGAACCAGATGACACTTCAATTGCCTAGTATATCAAAGTACATTTGATTTGATTAATCATAATCATTAGTGTTATTTAACAAATTACTAATTAAATTAAAATTATTAATTAATTAAAATAATATAAAGAAAGATACTTTCAGTATCGCCCTTGTGTAAGACCAGTATTCAGAATTGAAACCAGATCAATTGTGACCAGATCTGAATAGCCAGATACTTCCCCATCTTCCTCTTCTCCATCTCCTTGGACTCCCTACTACCTTCAGCCTCATCACATACCTTAATTGGGGATGATATAGTCTCACTTGGGAGCAGTCGTAACTCTTGTGCGGTTTCACCTAAAAAAAATATTAAGTAAGTTTTCTACCCAGATATAGCCAAATTCCCAGCATTGCTCGATAGCATTGTATATTGCTAATAATGTGGTTACTAAGCAAAGTTTATTATCATTTCATTTATGATGTTAAAACGCAAATTGGCTGCTTTCTACGAAATGTATTTATGTGCGCACAGTCGGGTATATCGCCTTTTGCCAATTCCTTAGAACTCATCTAAATTTACGATGAGCATTAAAATATATATTTTTTAATTTTTACTGTAAAAATGAAATATAGATGTATTAATATTTAACAATATTGCATTTTAGATAATTATTGGTTATGTATACCTTATCAGAAAAGAGGAATTCTTGTGTCTGATAAGGGAGCCACGATTCTTACATAGGTTTTATTTTGTAATAATATTTTTGTATACAGTATAGATTTTTCAATTTTTCATTTATTGTTCTGATTGGTTGACAATACAAAGCAGTTCAGAAGGGAGATTATTGAAGTTTTTTATGGCTTGGTAAATGGTTTTGCATTTGTGTTGTTTTAAAATTATGTGTAATAAATTGATTTCCATTTCTCATTAGTTTGTAAAATTCTTGGTATTCTTTGTTATTTATTTCTTTGCACATTTTTATAATGGAAGCTTGCTTAAATATGTCATTGACATTTGGTACTGGAAACAATTGAAACAATTATTCTGTTGAGAAGGTAGAATTTTTTTATTGTAACTTTTATGATGATTTTTTGTGAAACTTTTACAGAGTTTAGATTGTTTTTATAGGATCCTCCCCAGCCTATGATTCCGTAGATAAGCAAAGAGTAGACAAGGGCATAGTACACATTTTTGATTGAATATTTCTTAATAAAATAATTAAAACACTTTGTTTTTACCACGATAATCTTTATTTTTTATATAAAGTCAACATGTTTCGAGAACGATGTTTTCTTCATCAGGACAATTAATGTACATTAATTAGTACATTAATTGTACATTAATTGTCCTGATCAAGAGAACATCGTTCTCGAAACATGTTGACTTTATATAAAAAATAAAGATTATCGTGGTAAAAACAAAGTGTTTTAATTATTTTATTAATAAAATGGTGCCACAAAGTGAAATTGCAAAATTTGAAGAAGTGAATATTTCTTAACCTAACAAATATATATATATATACATTTCCTTATTCTCTTTACTAGCTCTGTAATGTGGCTGTACCACTTCAGGTTTTGATCAATGATCACACCGAGATATTTAACTTCAGAAAAAGAGTTGATGACAGTACAAATAGAATCGTGTTGTTTACTGTTTACATTATCACATTTTTTGTCGTTGATTATAACACTAACTTTCTGATCAGGTATTTTCTTTAAGGAGAATAAGACATATATTGTTTTTTTTTGCATTATATGGGAGCAGGTTAATATCGAACCATGATTTTAAAGCATTAATATCTGAAAATTATGTCACATTATCCACGTAATGTGAGAGTTGAAAATGAGTACGCGTTATTCAAGTATGTTAGTTATAGGGTAGGAAAAGGAAAGAAAGAGAAGAAGCTAATAATTAAAGTTTGTGGAAAGTAAGGAGTGAACCTGGGTCTTAAAGAAACCCATGTTGTTTTATCGATGTCGGCAAATAGTTTTACAGCCAAGCTGTTGAACCCAAGAACGGGTCCTAGAACTGTCTACCCGTTCTCTTGTAGGTACCCGTGTACACACGTTTGGCGCGGTGCCGAAATAAACAGTGACACTAGTTCCTCGGAGCATCTTTCATTGAAATACTGGTAGAACGAGAACAAAATTCCCACCCGACTGTGCCTTAAAGATTGCAATCAAGATAGGATAATCTCTCGAAAGGACCGCTCGTTTCTGCACAGAATCGATCTGTCCGTCGCAGGAAAACACCAATGCTAGGCGGTCACCGGGAACGTTCATTATTACCGGGAGAAAATTCACATTCATTCTACAATGAAACCATTCTTTGGAGCTTTGAGGTTTTTGAAGGAATTATTAGTTATTTAGTCCACAAGGATATATGCATAAAATATGGTTATCAAGTTTTATTCGTAGAACTCCATTTTAATTTTTGGTTCTTCTTTTATATATTCGCTGATGGATATATTGAAAGAAGAAAACTCTATTTATCGAGGACTGAACGCGGTTGGTGCTAGCAAAGAAATGTCCAAAGAAGCGAATCTAGCAATCCACAATGTAGCGCTGGTACCGACCCTGATATGGAAGTGAGGCATGGAACTGGCAGAAGAAGGATGAATGTAGATTGAATGTTGTAGAAATGAGATAAGAAATAATGAATAAGATTAAGAAAGGGACCATCAGTTGATTTGTACATGTAACGAATAAACAAAAAAAATGGCAAGAATTTGAATGGTAGAAGTTAGGGATGCCCGAGGAAGACATGGCAAGATCAAGTGAACCAGATACTGAGTCGGGTCATGTCAAGAGTCAGAATAAAAGAAGAGTATGTATGAGACGATTTACGAATTTGAATGAAACAAGGAGAAGGCGAGACGTTTGGCATTCCGTCCTCTGAGAAACGGCGTGATGGTAAGTTAGTTAGTTCATATAAAAAAAAAAACAACATCATTTATAACCATGTTTTGCTGTGTAATTAAATTATTATTACGCGTTACAGCAAGAAAACAAAGACAAAGCCACGGAGAGAACAAAAACAAAAAACGCTAATCAAATTATTAATTTGGTAATATCTTGCTTTAACGACCTTTAGTAAAATTTACACAATACAATGAGCGGGGAAACTTTATATGGTAATAACCATCAATAATTTCAGATAATTTACTCAGAAATCAAAACGAGCATTGGTAATAAAATTAAAAGCAATTTGATTTTCGTAATGAGTAGAAATAATATAAATAGGTCATCTGTAAGTGGCCTCACCACAATTTGATATTGCCATCCGAAAGCTGTCACGCAGAGCAGAACTTGTTTATAAATAAACTGTTTGTTTTTTTCATAAATTAAATAATATCTAGTCTAATGATAAGTACTGTCTACCTTTGTGTAACAACCGTACAACTACAGTTTACATAGTTTGAGAGAGAGAGAAAAAAAGGACTGTAATATGCCGTGAACAGTTGTCCAAATATTAAATGTCTCTTCTTCATTACCTGTTGTTACAACAGTACACTACATTAACTTCAATCTTTTGGACAACTGTTCACGTCATATTACAGTCCTTTTTTTAAAGATTGAAGTTAAAAAAAGGACTGTTATATGCCGTGAACAGTTGTCCAAATACATTTAATATTTGGACAACTGTTCACGGCATATTACAGTCCTTTTTTTCAATCTTTTAAAAGAATCAAAAGATTGAAGTTAAAAAAAGGACTGTAATATGCCGTGAACAGTTGTCCAAATATTTAATGTCTATTCTTCATTACCTGTTGTTACAACAGTACACTACATTAACTTCAATCTTTTGATTCTTTTAATTTTAATATTCTAATATAAATAGCGTCACAACGATATTAAATGTGCATTGCACTTAACTACAAAAGTAACTAAAGCATTTATTTTAATTTATTGAAGCAGGCATTATTATTCCTTTTTTTATTTATTTGTATACATAATTATAATAATTTAAATAAAATAACTTTGTTTGAATACCACTTTATTGTATATATTTATAACCAACCGGTTTCAGTTCAACCCGCTCCTTTATGAGGGTTAATAAAAACATATTAAATTAATTACAGAGGTGTATGGGTACTTATAGATAAGCTGGAAGAGGGAGAGAGAACATCAAATTTGGTGGGGGTGGAAGACTTAGGTCAGAGAAAGGGGGGAAAAAATAGGTGCAGGGAATGGAAATATATTTAAAATGGGCTGTTTGTTAAATCTAATTGTTTATTTAATAAATTGCTTTTATTGACTTTAAGGGATTTTTTTATTCCGTTTCTATGTAATACATCTATAACTGAAGGCTTATCAAATGAGTGATCTTTATCTATTAAATGTGTTGCAAATTCCGAAAAACATATGTTGTTTAAGCATCTCAAGTGCTCGACTACCAGCGTTTGAACATTTCTTGTAGTTTTACCAATGTAAAATGCTTCGCAATCATTACATTTAAGTTTATAGATGCCAGAATGGCTTAAATTATTTTTTTTATCCTTGGAGTTAATTAAAAGTTTACCTTGGTTATTATTTGTATAAAAAGCGGCTTTAATTTCTGTTGGAAATTTTAAAACACACGAGGACGATAAATTATTAATGTATAAAATTCTACGCTAACCGTGGTTTTTATTTACTGCGATGTTGGGGATACTATTGTACAGGAATTTATTAGAAAATATGAGTCGTTGTTTTTTTGAAAGGATTTTATCAATTAAGGTATGGGTATATCCGTTATTTATGGCGATAGATTTGATTATAGAGAGTTCAATATTAAACCATTAAACCAAGTACCCATACACCTCTGTAATTAATTTAATATGTTTTTATTAACCCTGATGAAGGTTCGGGTTGAACTGAAATCGGTTGGTTATAAATATGTACAATAAAGTGGTATTCAAACAAAGTTATTTTATTTAAATTATTATCATTATTATTACACTATATTATTGTTGCAAAATACAATACAGTATCGGAATAGAAAACACAATAAAAAAATAACAAATAAAATAAAATAACCAACAAAACCCTATATTCATATAGCATATCTGGTCACAATCTGGAAACAGTTGAATCGATCAAAGATTTAGGAATTATAATCGAAAACAATCTAACGTTCAACCAGCACATTGACATTGTAAGTAAATCAAATAAATTACTTGGTTTTATTTTAAGACCAACTAAACTGTTCAAGAATCCTAATAGCCTAATAATTCTATTCAATTCGTTAATCCGCATTGTTCTTGAATATGGGTCAACAGTCTGGAATCCACATTATATCACACAGGTTGAATTATACACTTGAATCTGTTCAAAGAAAATTTACACGGATTTTGTCTTATCGATCAGGTTTCTACCATCTACTAGACGGTCACGAACTAAGACTTATATATTTCAAATTAGAGAGTCAAATTAAAAGACGAAACATAAATAACCTCTTAATGCTTTACAAAATTGTGAATAATCAAGTATAACATAGTCCATCAAATCAAGTTAAACGCTAGGCCCAAATTCACTAGAAATCTTAACATATTTTGGACAAAATTTTTTACCAATAACACTGGTTATTTTAATCATATGTCTAGAATGTCTCAATAATACAACGATATTTCTAAAACACATGCTTGCGTAGATATTTTCGTAAATAATAAAACTTGTTTCAAAAGATATCTCCACGATTTCTGTACTTAAAAAAAAACATTAAAAACAAATATCGTTTGTTGATTTTTGATGGTTGATATTTTCTATTATATACCTAGTTTAATTTTTTTTTAAATCATTATGTCTTGTAATTTGTGTAATTTTAAGCTTTGTATAAAAGAATACTGTTATTGTTATGTTTCCTTCAGTGAATGTGCAAATGTGATTGCTGCAGACACATTAGTCTAGGGAAATTTATATTTATATGTCAATTTATTTTATACTAACCACAAGAATGTACTTTAAATGTTCTGTTTGTGTATCAAATAAAATTAAAAAAACAAAAATAATGACATCAAATTTATCTTTAATTTCAACAATAATATCAGGACTGGCACCCAGATGGCTACGAAGAATCATTTACATAAATACAAAGACGCGTTATTTTCATACAATGAAACAAAAATTATAGAACGTTCCTTTTTCTAGATTGAAATCGAATAACGAAACGCAAGAAAAACATGGGCACAACGAATATGTGCAAACGAATGAAATGGCTTCATCGATAACTAAACGGAACGCATTAGAAAGAGATAGTCATTACATAAAGAATATGTGTTCGGGTGAAACAGCTATATTATTATGAACGCCCCTCGTTTCTGTACGCGTTCCTCGCGAAGCAGTTGGAGCCACTGACGGACGAGCATGTCCGCGGCAAGCATGACGTCACAGGCATGCGACGAGTATTTTTGTATGGATATCTGCCGGATATGATGCAAGACATCATGCTCAGACTGCTCGCCGTGGACATGCTTGCCCGTCAGTGGGCAGCTTTTTTCCTACTTCTCGACGAACAAACGAGCGAACAGAGTAGTAGAAAACGACATACGTACTGTCACTATGTTATCCTTCATACTATAGGCAATCATCATGCGCGCATTCAGTAGCCACAAAATATTATTTTTTCCAATGGTATCCCCAACGTACGCAGCGCATTTGTCTACTGAGTGGAAGTTCGTGCGTCCGCCATTCCCTGCTGGGTGCTGGCCTGGACTAGCCACTCGCGTGCGTGTTTCACCTATACCTCTTCTGATATTTAGTGTCGTGTGAATATGTTCTAAATTCTAACGTTAACTCAATAAATACAAATCCGTGAAATCTAACCACCTTTATTTTATTCTACATTTCACCCAATAGTATGCTTGATCGATAAGGTAAACGTCGATCTTGCATACCATAATACGCTTATGTGTTTCTGCATTCGAAGATTAACTTATTTTATTCGACGATTAACGTTTTCGGATATCAAAAAGCATTGTGAATAACTGTATGTATTGAAATTAGTGATTTTTGATATGATTTGGTTTTTGCTCGAGAATTTCCATTTCTCAAAAGGCTCATGGCATTTTTTTCACGTCTGACCGACGGACTTAAGTATGATACTAAATGCAGTAAATAACAAGTGTGTCCACTGAACCTAGCTCATAGTACATAGCTCGCATACGGACAATTATAGCAGGTTGGCATAGGCTCCAAAATTGTTTGTATTTTGTACCTAGCGTAGGGCAGAGGATGGGCTGACAATGTGTTTAGCGCACCACCCATTTTTTAGTACCAGCCACCGCTGGTTGCAGTGTTAGATGAATGCCTTCCTTTGATTCGTCAATCCTCCCTGTCAGCGGCATCAAATTTTTGGAATCACCTACTGGAATGATCGGTATGCGAACTGTAAACTCCAGTGGCGCCATCTCACCGAAGAGTTTAAGAGGCATTGGCGAGCGCCGTTCATGTTTCTGACAAATTTCAATAATGTTGTCGACATCTACGCTCTGCACGTATAGATAATTGATGTTTCCGGGTGACGTTTTTCGATGAGCGATATGGAATTCGCCCGCACCCCGCGACTTATGACACGTGACAAAGAAAAAAAAATCGAGTTCTTATTTGCTTTGATTTTCGATGATATGATTATCGATTGATAATTATTATTTTTAGATTAACTGAATTTAGAGATAGCCGCCACTGCCTATACATAACTACAAATATGAAGTCTTGTAGATGAAAATAGATGTGGAATTTATTGCGCCAAAAAGCTCACGGACCATAGGTGGCCATATAACCTAACTTCTGATCGTAATTGTGTAGCCAAGTTCATACAAGCGTCTCTGGTGTCAGTCTGTTCAAAGGAACCCCAACATCACCTGAAGCCTGAGGTGCCTTTACATCCAACCGACACTGCCGCGGGTTGTAGACTCTGTTATTACCGCGTTCTTCACTTATTACATAATCACCACTATAGCAATTGAAGTCACGAGTGACTTAGATACCATAATACCAACACAAAGTTATTAGTAACTAGCCCAGACCCGTGAAAAATTACGGGATATTATGTTAGTAAATCTTTAACGCCTTCTCGAAAATTGAAAAATCGTAGAAACTTGAAAAGTTACGACACCTCACTTTACTTTTTAAGATTAACACTAAGAAATTTAAGCAGATGAAATTCAAATTTTAAATAAAGAATTGAATAACTTTTTGTGAAAAAAATCTTACAAAACTAATCGGTACTTAATCGCTTTCCCGAATTCTTGAGAATTCAGTTTCAATTTTGAAGTAAATTAAAATATTAAATTAAAGGTAGGTATTTTAAAGTTTTTCTGAATTCTTGACACACATCTTTGTTAATCTGTGAGAAATAGTTAGAATGCAGGCGAATTCTTCAATAAAGGCGATGCCATAAGTAGTAATGCAAAATCACGTGTTTTTGGTTTGAAAATTTGGTCGCCTAGAAATGTTTCAGATGCTATAATTAAATACTGCGAGTAGAATACATTTTGGCCTTTGAAATAATCAAGTATTATTTAGATAAGTCTTTTTATAAGCCCAGAAAAAAATAGTGTAAAGGCCTATGAAAACTACTTTGAAGTTCAAAATCTCCTACTTACAAACCCATTTTCCGTTATGATTTTATTGTATAGTGTGCCAAATTAAGTTATTTATAAAATGATCGAAAAAAAATTAAATATTTATGCCTGAACATCCACAAAATAAAATAAAAGGCACTTTTTGGCCATGTTTTTTTTCTTGCATAAATCAAAACAGGCGGATGGTGTTAAGCGGGAATTTAAACCTTATCGCCATCTATGTAAGGGTTGTTATTGATAGCGGCTCAATTTAAAATATTACACGACGTAGTGCATCGCCTTAATGTTTTTTTACTGTCATGTTTGCTAGTGTCTGTATCTGTGTTTTCTTAAATAGAAAAAAATAAAAAACAGTTTCAATTTTCGATAAATTGAATTAAATGATTTTTTTAAATGATGAAACTTTATCGTTTGTTTGAATTCTTGACACAATTAGTAAAAATTTAAAATTCGATACAGATTCGAGTTCATTTGCAGACAGACCCACAAGCAAAATAAGTATGTTTGATGATGTAGTTAGGTATTTAGTCTATGAGTTAGGTGCATTTAGTAACCATGAGATAAACTTACTACATTATACTGGTATCTTTACGCAATTATTGTTGGCCAGTGGCCAGCTCCAGACATGAAGAAATATGTTACTAATTTATTATTTGTTTATTTTCCCGTCTCAATGGTTTTTATTGCAGATTACTTTTTAACCGATTTTTTTCTGTATGTCTTGGGGACAGACATGTCTGTGTCGGTATCGGTCCATTGGTATCTGTGAGGAACCTAGCTAAAACTATCTGGTCTAACCGCTCGTTAATTACTTAATTTGTTACACTTTTTTGTTTCTTGTTTGACTTACATTTTGTTAAGTCTTTTACTTGCTGTTCAATTATTTAGTTAAGACACGATAAATTATTTATGAAACATTTAATATACAAATCACAAATCAATCAAATATAATGTACTTGCCCACGCCAGGATTTGACGCCGCCACCTCCGGATTGCTAGTCCAGAGCCTTATCCCTCGACTAATCCTCGACTTATCCCCTTGCCCGTCGAATATGTGATCATTTCAATAAATGTGACTAAATTTCTTAAGAAACCTAATCATTATTACGACGACCACTATTTGAATAACAAACGGTTTACCCAACGACAAAAAATGATAGAAAATCATCCCAAATCATTATAATGTAATTTTAAGCACGTGACCTTTATATGAATGACTAAGAAAACCGTTTAGCATGATAAAGACATTTCTGTTTTCTTCCCATAATCACATCTGCTTCCTCCCCTCATCCATGGGATTACGTGCCCATGGTTCACAACCACGCCAATAGGTGTCACCATGTCACACCAAGGAAGACGTATGAAGTGACCAAGCCGAGCGGAACAACCCACGCCGAACTCATTTACATACACTATTATTCGAGGAAATTAGATGACAACGAAATAGTTTGCGCTAGATACGCATTGATTTTTAGCAGTCTGGCGAATTTAAGTCAAATAATACGTAAATGATTGAAGAAGAAGGTAATATTAATACATATAAACGAAACGTGAAAAAGAACAAGATATATAAATATAAAGAGATAAATATGACGTTTTATATATATATATATGTCTGAAAAAGTTTTTATTTTGATTACTTTGATAAATATATATGTATATAGACTACATTACTAGCGTAACTATTAATGTAACTAACTAACTAACTAACCATCACGCCGTTTCCCCGCAGGGGTAGGCAGAGAGGACGGACCGCCAAACAACTCGGTCTTGGCACACACTCCTTGCCTCATTCACATTCATACATCGTCTCATACATACTCTTCTATTATTCTGACTCTTGACATGGCCCGACTCGAGTATCTGATTCACTTGATCGTGCCATGTCTTCCTCGGGCGTCCCCGACTTCTGCTACCATTCACATTTGCATCATATATCCTCCTTACACTCCTATCTTCGCTCATTCGCTCTACATGCCCAAACCATCTAAGCGTCCCTTTCTTAATCTTACTCATTACGCTTACATCAGCCTTGCACTCTTTGCGGATCTCCACATTCCTCACACGATCAAACATGGTTTTACCACACATACGCCTCAGGGATCTCATTTCAACAGCATTTAATCTACTTTCATCCTTTCTTTGCCAGTTCCATGCCTCACTTCCATACATCAAGGTAGGTACCAGCACTCCGTTGTGGACTGCTAACTTCGCTTCTTTGGACAATTTTTTGTTAGCGCCTACGGCGTTTAGTCCTCCATTAACGGAATTACCTGCATTTACCCTTCTTTCGATATCTCTGTCAGCCTTCCCATCTCTCGTAAACATACTTCCTAAATACACAAACTCATCCACCTGCTCCAAGTATTCCCCATTCACAATTATATTGCACACTGTTTTCGTACTCTCTCTTTCAAACACCATTACTTTAGACTTACTTACATTCATCATTAACTCATTCTTCATGCATACTTCGTTCATCCTAGACACGAGAGACTGTAGATCATCTATACTATTAGCAATCAGCACCGCATCATCAGCATACAACAGGCAACATACTTTAAAATTATTCAAATTTGCGCCCAATCCCACCTCTTTCAATTCTTGCATACAATTATCCATGTATAGATTGAATAACCACGGTGACATTACGCAGCCTTGTTTAACACCTTTTGTGATATCAAACCACCCCGTAAAACCACCGTTTACCCTAACACATGCAACGCTTCCCTCATACAGAGACGCAATTGCTTGAATCAGATTCGTATTCACTCCATACTTGGACAACACCTTCCATAGCTTTTTCCTGTCGACTCGGTCGTATGCTTTTTGTAAATCTACAAAGGCACAGAAAAGTTTCTGGTTTTTTGCCAGAAACTTCTCAGTGAGCATACGCAATGAGAAGATCTGGTCCATGCACCCCCTTCCACTCATGAAAGCACCTTGCACATCCCATATTTTATCCTTTGTTTCCTTTCTTACTCTTTCAATCAAAATTCTACCATACAGCTTGCCAACTGAACTAAGCAGGCTAATAGCCCTATGATTCCCACATTCCATACGTGACCCTTTACCTTTGTATAATGGCATGATCACAGCCCTTCTCCAATCTAAAGGCGTGTAACCTTCCTTTAAACATTGGTTAAAAAGATTGCACAACCATGTGAGAATTACACGGCTACCTCCTTTAAAATATTCAGCAGCAATATTGTCAAACCCAACAGCCTTACCATTCTTCATACATTTAATCGAGCTTTCTATCTCATCCATGCTAATTTCGGTAACATTCACTCCATCGTCATTCATATCTGATTCGCCACTGGAATCACTGTCATTCACTTCGCTTTCGAAGACTTCCTCGAAATAATTCATCCATCTCTCTTTTATTTTTTCCTCATTCGTCAACATTTTTCCATCTTTTGATTTTATCACTTTCATGCTTCCGTTTTCTGGGCCACTCCGGGACCTTTTGACTTCTTTCCAAAACAACTTAATGTTTTCTTGGAAATGGTTTGTCATTTTCATTCCTTCTTCCTCTTCCAGGCGTTTCTTTCGTTCTTTCACTCCAACTCTTACTTTTTTCTTACATTCCTTATATACTTCTTTCGCTCGATACTTCTCTTCGCTGGAAGCACTGCCAGCCGCAATCAGACACAACCATGCTTTCTTCTTTTCTGAGACCAGTGCTTTAATCTCATCATCCCACCATGCATCACCTTTCTTCCTACCTTGCGTACTTATTCCACAAACCTCCCTAGCAGATTCACAAAGACACACTTTTATGTGGTTCCATGTTTCGTCTATGCTTAGACCATCCATTTCCTTCGCATTCAATCTTATCTCTGCACATTCGAGGATCCCACCACTTACCCGCCCCGGTATAGGTAGCTTATGGTTACCCCTTCAGGGCTCTTGCAAGGACGCTAATTTTTTTGTTAAGAACGACTCTACATTTAATAAGAACGAAGCTAAACCTCGAATGTCCCCGCATACGTTTTTAGGGAAGCAGTCTGCGAGTGCTTACTGTGTACAATGTTAGTTTGTTAGTAGAGTACTTGCCTCTGTTTCTATGTTAGTAGAAGAGGAAAAAAATAAATACAAAAATAAAAACAACTGGTGTAGACTGTTTGTCTACATAGTATGTGCATAGTAATTTAGAGAAAACAAAAGTATAAACGAAAAACATCTGGTGCTGGTCCGGAGAGGAATAATCCACATTCTTTTCGGCGGTCCCGAGGCGAGTCAGTTGGTGATTGGGTTGATCGGTTACGAAGTCAGGGGACCGCTCCCCTTAGCCGATTTCTCGGTGGTGCCCTGAAGAAAGTGTAATTGGGAGATGGGGGAGTGGATACCCGAAGACCCTAGGGAGAGATGCGTCGAGTCGTCGGAGGCGGGGAGGAAGATCCCCTAAGGTCGACCGACCATCCCTCAAACCTGCTACTGTCCTCGGGGGAGGCGCGTCAGGTTTGTGGATATCCTGTTTCCGGGGTCTGTCCGTTGGCCGTATGAGGGGACGAGGTTTATCCACCCCCTTGTGGGGAAAATGGACATTGACAGAACATTGATGTTCAGTTTCATCCCGGACTCGTGTTGCCCCTAAAGATGTCTTCTATATGGGTGTATAACCTGAATAACAAAATATAAGAAAAGAAAGCATAAGAAAAATGTGAGGAAACTATAAAGAAAATTATGAAGCAAAAATAAAACAAAAGTATGAAAGAGAAATTGAGAATTGGTAGAAGCTACAATTTCCATAGCAAAAAAAATAAAAAATAATAATAATATATATATTATTTGTCATTCCAAGGTATCCACAAAGATGGGAGCTGCAGCTCCTGGGTCTGGTGTTTATCATCTGAGCTGGGTGAAGAACAATTATCAGCAAAATCTGGCGAGGGTGTAAAAGAGTATACAAATCATGGTCAAGGAAGTCAGGAGCAAGTACACCAGGTTATGATTGATTTTACTCTAGTCAGCGACTCTCAAAGCTGGCCATCTCTCAACCCATGACTTAACATACTTCCTCAGACATTCGAAATTTGTCTTGTTCGAAACGAGATCGGCGTTCCAAACCGGTCTCGTGATTACATCTAGGCCTCTCAGTAATTCATCCCTCGCATCCGTCATTATCTCGCAGTGCCACAGAATGTGCTCGGCGGTTTGGTCCGTATTGCCACAGGCGCAGTTGGGATGGGGTGACAGGGAGAGTCTGTGAAGTCTCCCCCTGAATTCCCCATGTCCGGACAACAGTTGAACCATATAGTGGTCTGGTTTGATGAAAGCCCCTTCCATTCTGAGTTTAATTGATGGGAAGAAGGAGAAGGTCCATCTTCCCATATTCGACCTATCCCACCGAGATTGCCACTCTTTGAGTGACAGCTCTCGCATTTGTTTAAGTCGACTGGGTAGGGTCCCAGCACCGCCTGGTGTAATAATTACACCGAGGTGGTTGGCCGGGAGGCCCCTAGTCAGCTTTTTCTTTGTAAGCACTTCCCTAATCTCTAGATCGATTGGCAGGACACCTGCCAACACTGGAAGTGCGTCCGAAGCGACTGTTCTATAGGCTCCAGAAAGTGCCAACAAGGGAGTTCGCTGGCCCCTCTTGAGAGCCAAGAGTATAAGGGCATTATCCAGACGATGTTCCCAGACGCAGGCGGCATAAGTGACTTGCGCCACAAAAACCCCCCTGTATAGGAGACGGATCGCTGGTGTCCTCAATCCCCATTCCGTAGTGGAGATTCTCCTCAGCTTCAGAAAAAGGGCCTGGGCCTCAGTGGAGACTTTCTTAACGTGGGCTAAGAAGGAGGACGATCGATCTAGAGTAACTCCAAGATATTTTACTGTCTCTACGAACTTGATTTTGGAGTCTCCCATTTTGATGATTGGGTTTCTCTTATCTTATCTTATCTCTGCACAATTCACATACTTACTTCTCACATTATCGTTTTGCAGTTTTTCTATTTTGACTCTTGTCGGAGCTGGTACCGTTTTCACTTTAGAGCGCCAACCGCGAAAGAGGTTTACTCTCGACACTACAAGAAAGTGGTCAGTTTCGACCTCAGCCCCTCTGAAAACTCTTGTGTCCTCGGTAACAGCTCTCAATCTAGAGTCAATTACTACAAAATCAATAATTGACCTCTCATTTCCTCTTTCCCACGTATATTGGTGGATACCTTTATGATCGAAGAAAGTATTCGACACAAACAGGTTCCACTCTAAACATACTTCAAGCATTCTGTTCCCGTTGTCATTCGTTCTTTTATCCCCAAACATACCTAAGACCGAATCAAATCCGTCACGTCTAATTCCCACCCACCCATTCAAATCGCCTGCCATTATAATCCTTTCGTTCATATTTTTTAGTCTCATTACAACATTCACACCAGTCCAAAAATCATCTTTCACTTCATCGCTTTCAGAATTAACAGGGGCGTAGCAAATAACAAGAAACACCCTTGTCAAACCGATTTTAAATCTGATCCACATTATTCTCGGACTTACACATTCATACTGCAACATACATTCAATCATTCTGGGAGACAGTAGCGCTGCAACACCTTGACAAGCCCTCTCCGTATCTGGTCTCCCAGACCAAATGACGAGCCTATCATTATGCTGCATTGTACCGCTACCTTTTTTCATACTCTCTGTTATACAAAGTACGTCCAAACATTTGCTCACCATAGTATCACACAGTTCGTTCATCTTTCTTTCCATTCCTCCTCTAATGTTCCATGTACCAATTCGACATTGATCACGTTCCGTCCTCCTCTTTGCGCCACCGAAGGGTTGGCGATGTGATGGATAGCGAACCTCATCGACATCTTTGTCGGCCATTCCCTTCCAAGTACTACTTAAACATCTTAATTATACAACTTATCATATCGTTACACACATAAAACAAATAATACATATTTATACGCTTAATATAACATTTAACTTAACAAATAAACTACCACTAAAAATAGTTATTTTATCACTATATAATTGTTTTAAAACACTCCATGTAGACAGCAAACCAAAGAGCGCGGGTTCATTCCGATTTCATCCTTCATTTCCGATGTCATTATTCCACGCGCGGAAGGGCACGAGCGGTGGGGAGCGGAGGTTGCGGCAGGGGTTGCATGAGTCGCCAAATGACTCTTTTCTTGTGCGGGTTCAGGGTAGATTCCGAGAAACGATGATTCTGTGGCCTAAGCAATGTCATATGGCCCACATTCTATAACGGCACTGAATAAGCACTGTATGCGTCGGACAGCGGGGTTTGCAGTATTGGTGCGGGTGGACGAGGGGCAAGGGGCAAGGGCCGAAGGGATGATCACATCTGGTGAATGTTCAAAGCACTGATCTCGTATTATAGGCACAGGAATTCACACATCTTAGGATTAACAAAATTATTTGTCACCTTTTCTTAAAGTCGTTATACGTCCACACTGGTCACAGTAAAATTAGTTTTTAGTACACTTAAGCAACTTAAATACAGTAAGGAACATTTATTGACACTTTTAAGGGCGGAATATATGAAATTTCACTTGTAATTGTCGAAGAAAGACGAGACCGACCAAAACGCGTCAGGCTGCTCCGAGAGCCCGACCTATACTATTAATGTAAAGTATGGAAATATAATTCATAACAGCAGCGTGTACAAATGTTAACTAAACCAGGCAATTTGGCTGTCCTAAAGCGGGAAAATTTCCTAGTTGGACAGCCAAAGCTTCCTTAATATGTATGTAATTATTTGTATCTAATAAATAAATAAATAAATAAATAAATATATATATTTAAGAAGTTAAGACGTTTTGACCGGTCGGTGGCTGAGTTCAATTCCTCGGCTTTCTTAGTCGTCCATCACAACACAAGCAACATTTTCCACTTACTGTGATGGTAGTAGGAGATTTTCAAATGATGTCAGGTTATTAGTAACCCGGGAATATTTGCCTTTCTTTTTAAAAATTAAAAAAATAATTTTAAAAAAATAGGCGAGTGGTTTAAGACGCTTGTCCCGGTAAAACAAGATATCCTGGGTTCATTTCCTAGTCGTGACCGTTATCTTTTTATTTTTCTGTATCTTGTTCTGTTTCATGTTTTGTTAAGATTTATTAGTATTATATTCTTCTTATATTACATTGATAGATACTCGTACCTTCAAAATAAGTTAAAAATTAATCAAAACGTAAATAATAAATCACCCGTTTAGTCACCGCATTATGAGGTTCACTCATATTCCACTGAAAAAAATATACCAAAAATTATAAACTTTATTCGTATTGAAAATGAAAACAATAAGAACTGTTTAAAATTCTAAAATTGGCAAAGCTGTTAGACAGAAAATTGGTATGTGATGTCATTTTTGTTTTAAAAATCATTTTTTCCACAATTGATAGGCAATTATTGCAATTGATTTCATTTCATATTTTTAATAAAGTCACGCGAATTAAGAATATATTTCACTGCAACAATAATTTTAATACAAATTCGTTTATAAACTCCAATAAACCATTTGTACACAGCTTAGGTAACCAATATGCAGAAACAGGAGAAATCTTTAATAGCGTCGATAGAACTTACAAAAATAGCTTTCCAAATATTTTTTTAAAACAATTAGTATTTAAAATTGTTTATTATATCCGGGTTAAATCTTCCCCATAGGAAAAATAAACCCTTCCACACACTTTTCCACAAATGATCATCTAGTCAATCAAAATTATGCAAGTGCATTATATAATCAAAATAAATACAAAACAATACAAGAACAACACGTCAACTCACCAGAGATCAAATGGGAAAATAATTCACCGACTCCAGATATTTTCATATCAGAGGGTTCGGCTCGGTAGAACTCCTAACAGAGCCTTTAAATCCTACTGATTCCTCAGCATAAATATTTCGAATTTTTAATCTTTTATATAAAAATGATGTTTTTAATGTAAATAGATGTGTGCATCAAAAATAAAAACCTACAAAATTATTCCAAAAATAAACACTATGTAATAAGTTATTGAAACTAAAATAACATCTGGGCAGTACGGTTATAGTTGGGGCTGATAAAATTATACTGTAAAATAAATAAGTATTACAAAGTATCTGTGGTGGCTTGTCAGCTACAATCATAGGGTGACCATACTGACTATGACAAGCGGATGGTATGAATAATTATTATGAACAAAAAAAGAAGAATAAGGTAAATTCTTTTAGTTAAGTGAAAAAATGTTAGTAAATTAATGAGATAATAAAAAAATAAGTATATGTAAATAATAATATGTTAATTTAGTAGAAGATAATGTATAATTAATTATTATTATTTGTAATAATAAGTATATATTTATAGTTTTAAAGTGTGGTAAAATTATTTGCTGTTAGTCCAGTGCATGGTATTCACATAAGAAAATGTACGGGCCATTCTTACTAGTTCAGATCAATGCGTGTAACCTATTAAGGCCCCGTAGTAAACGTTCAAAAATGGTTTGAAAGGGAGATATGTTAATACACATGTTAGAGGAAACGCGCTAATATTAAAAACGATATTAATTAAGTGAAAATATTCAATAAAACAAATGCTTTAGTAGCTTTTAATAATATATTGTGATTTTTTTTGCTGTAACATTATTAAATAACAGAACAATAAGTAATTTTTAATTATTGAAGACAATATTAGCTAATGGGACCCTATCCCCCTCGGTTACTTTTAACTGTATCATACTTCGAATAATAACTACCAACATTGTATTCATTTTTTTTCACCGCACATTTTTATTGGCAACTATCTTTATGTATGATCGCAAGGGTTGGTGACCGAGGGGGATAGGATCCCATTAGCTCAGTTGGTAGAGCGGTGTCCCGGAAAGACAAGGGTCCTGGGTTCGAATCCTAGATGTGACCGTATCCTTTTCTGATTTTTCTGTTTCAGATTTTCGTTTAGAAATCGCTAATATTGTCTTCAATAATTAAATATTAAAATTTGAGGTTTTACTCAATAAAGTTATTCCGAAAAATAAAAAAGAACAATAAGTGTTTTTAACAATTTTCCGAGCTTATTTTGCGATTTTTTCTATCGAGGGAATTTCATATAATTAACGTTTTGGCATAACAAATCTATAGATATTATCTTTAAAAAAAGTTTTTTTCAAAGATAATATCACTTAAAGAGTGAACTAGAAATAAAAACTAAAATAATTCGGTAGAAATTGGGTATGCGGGGGCCTAAAAGGTACACTCATCTCACATGCAACACGGGTTGGTTAGAAATGTCGATAAGGGGGTAATATGGCGATATGGGCATATCGATATACAGGGTACGTAGTTTAAAGAGAGGTTCGTCACAATCCAATAAATTAATGATACTAATGTATCTAACAGGATAAAGGTATCGATGATCATTTGACGAGACGCATTGTTTATCGCTAAGAACACAACAGGGATATTACCAACTTCTTCCGATCTCGCAACGTTCAAAATATTATAGAATAGTGTTTATTCAGAAACTTCAAACGCTTACATTTTGACATTCTCTCTGGAAAAATACTCGTTACGACAAAAGGAAATGGATCTCGAACATGAACGTCAGTACATAAGGCACGAAAATCTTTGGTTTTGGTTGTCAAGCTTTGCCGCAATTCTGAACTACTAGCTATGGAATTAATGGATCTGACATGGAAAAAATCTTTGCTGTAGGCTTTGTTTTTTAATTTTTGTTTATAATTCCGGTTAAATGAACTAGGGTTGGCCTTGAATTTAATTGTCTTAGTCAAAATTAGAACTGATCGTGTGAAAAATTCAGACTACCGATAAAGTAGATACCTATTGATACAACATGACACGAATTAAAAAAAAAATTCTTTCAAAATTGGTAATATAATATCCCGTGATTTTTCACAGGTCTGCGTAAGGTATTTTATAAATAAAGTAAACGTTAAAACGTGAGCCTGTTGAAAAGAACAGAATATCAGGACGCGTCCTTGCGTCCTCTAACCGCTTTGTGTTTTTTTAAAATATTTTCAAGAGAAATGAAACAACATACCTTTGAAATTATTTTTTAAATCAGACAATCAATGAATAAACTTAGCACCCAGTTATCAAAAAAAGTGTTAAAAGTGAATAAACGAAAATTCTGCTAAAAACTTGAACTTGGTAGGTACGCCAGATGTTTTCAACGAAATTCGCGGAAATTCGGAAGGCCCTAACAAGTGTTTTGCTAATCCCAGGGAAATTTATTATCCCGACCGTTAATTTTTATTGTGGGCACAATGCACCACTAACACAATCACCAGTAACAAGATTACATGGAGATGAATGATGGACTCGCCGAACGTCACAGCGGTGCTGCCGAGGTCTGTTATCTATGTGAGGATATTGTGTCAGCGCTTAATTAGCAGCAGACACATACCTGGACGGATGACCAACCTCGTGCTGGCACTGTTGGTGGACGCGGTGGACTCTCTCGCTGCAGCAGCTGGTCCAGTTTCTTCACCACGTAGGATTCTTGCTGCAGAGTCTCCATTTTCTATCTTCGTGTCACCTGTTTCTGTACTTCATTTCATTTAACATAATATCACTTTATTTTTGTAACATTCATATTTTTTGTAATACCTGCATCAACTGTAAAGCGCCCCTGAGTTTTTTTTTTTTTTTTTTCTATTATTTCTGGCTTTCACCCTTCAAGGGTGTTCTTGGCCATCATTTAAAATTATTGAGAAAGGTGTATTGAAAGGTGAATTTAAATATTAATTTTATTTAAATAGGCAAATTTCAAAATTATAATGAAAATTGGAGTCGAGTTCAGACTTAAAAGAGATGAAATGTTGAATGGAGGGGAGGCAATTTTATTTAAGGCTTGATAGAAGAGAGGATATTTGTTTAGAGAGGGACAACCAAAAAATATGTGATCTAGAGTTCCCACTTCTAGACCACAGAATGTACAATCTGGGGAGTCAAGGACGTGAATTTTAAAAAGATGGGAAGGAACGGAACAATGACCGATCCTCATTCGAATGAGTGAAGAAATTTCTTTTTTGGAAAAATGAGGGAATTGCTGAAACCACGGTTTTGATGGTATAGTCCTTTGTATTGAGGCATAGCAGGCTCCCTTGGATTGACTAGCAATGTGCCAATACTCTGACCAAACATTGCGGGATCTTTCTTTGATGATGGAAAAAATGTCAGATAAGGGAATGTGGTTTACGAGGGTAACAACAGGGTTGGACGCTCCTTGTTTTGCCAAGGCATCCGCAATATCATTACCCATGATACCAACATGTCCAGGAATCCAAATCAGAGTTACAGATTTACCAGAGCTTTGAATGGATGCTATCATCTCTCGAATAAGGCATACAAAATGATCATCAGGATGAAGAAGAGGACTGGATTTAAGTTTTTGGAGGGAACTGAGAGAGTCAGAGAGAACGAGGGAATGTTCAAAATTATTTTTGATTATATATTTGAGAGATTCTATTATTGCAATGCACTCAGCTGAAAATATTGAAAATTGATTTGAAATTGAATGAAATATTCTATCATTAGAATTATTGTGGTAAACGTTAATACCTATACCACAGTTAGGAGAGTCGGGAGATTTGGATCCATCAGTAAATAAAAGAGAAAAGTTGGGCCATTTAGATAAAATAATGTCATTGAACATATTATTGACAGTTCGGGCCGGGAGATTGGAATGACTTTTAAAGATTCCAATCCCTTCTAATATTGTTGGGGATAGGGTGACGTGACTATATTTTAGTTTGTATAAGGGAAGTAGATCATTTTGGATGATGTGGAGCTCTGAGAGAGACTTAAAATTTTTACAGATGTCAGGAATAGGTTTAGTTGAAGCTCTGATTGTAGATGAATGGTTTGAGTCAATGAACAACGAGACGCTGGGGATAACCTGATGACATTTAGAATTTAAACATTTAAGAACAAATTTGTCAGCAAATAGTTGACGCCTTAAATAAAGAGGAGGATCAGAACATTCTACTTGAAGGGAATTGATGGGTGACGATTGCATCGCTCCAGTTATTATTCGCAAAGATTTAGATTGAATTTTGTCTAATTTATTAAGTACATTTTTTGAGGCAGTACTAAAAAGTGGGCAGGCATAGTCGAGATGGTTTCGAATAAGTGCATTGTAAAGCAACTTAATGCAAGTAGGGTGAGCTCCCCACCAAACGCCAGATAATGATCTGATGATATTTAAATTTTTTTCGCATTTAGTAACTAAATTATTAATATGGGAAGACCATTTAAGTTTCCTATCAAATGTTACTCCCAAAAATTTTACTTCAGAAGCGTTGGAGATTGGAGAATTTTTAAATAAAATTTGAACGGGGGGGTTTTTATGGCGGTTTGAGAAGGTGACACACTGAGTCTTTTGGATTGAAAGTTCAAGACCATGTAACGTGAGCCATGTGCAAAGGGCATTCATGGCTTCGTTAAGATATTTGACGGCAAGAGGGATGATTTTGGATGATAAGAAGAAAGCTATGTCATCTGCGAACTCGATAATTTTTATTTGTGGGGGAATAGTGACATGCATATCATATGTGTATATATTATACAGTAAGGGGGACAATACATCGCCTTGTGGTAAACCCTTCCAAATAGACCTACTTTGAGGAGAAATATCTGGAAGTTCAATGAAAATTTTTCTATCTAGAAATAGATTAATAATTGATTGGACAAACATGGGGGGAAGGCCAAGGCCTAGAAGTTTTTTTTTCAGGATTGGGATGGAAACATTGTCAAAGGCGCCTTCTATATCTATAAAGACGGCAAGACAAACTTCCTGTTTAGAAATTGATAAATTAATATCAGTGCTGATGATGGCAAGGTTATCCTGAGTGGATTTTTTTTCCTAAATCCAAATTGAGATGGAGAGAGAAGCTGTTTACTCTCGACAAAAAATTCTAATCGGTTTTTAATTAATTTTTCATAAAGTTTACTGAGGGTGGATGAAAGAGCGATTGGCCTGTAGTTGGATCCAAAATTTGGAGATTTGTTTGTTTTTAAAATAGGGATGATTATTTGAGAACTCCAGTCATCAGGCATTATACCAGTCTGGAAGATTTTATTTAAGATGCTTAAGAAGTGGTTTAGAACATTATCATTACTATTTTTGATTATGCTGTAAGGTATACCATCTCTGCCTGGAGATGAGTCCTTGACTGTTGATAAACAATTTTTTAGCTCAATTAAGGTGAATGGAGAGTCTAGCCAATGATTAGACATGGGAGTATTATAGATGGGCGTTATTTCATCTAAGTTAGGAACAGAAGGGGGGGCAATTTTGTCCAAGAATTCATCTATCCATTTAGAATGGGACGCTCGAGGAGATGGTGAACTGAAGGAGGATCGAAATCTTCGGATCATAGACCAAACTTCCGAAATTGGAGTGTTCGGAGATACTGAACTGCAAAAGTTGTACCATCCGGATCTTTTTTTTGACCTCAATACCCTTTTGGCATTGGATTCAGCGTTTTTGTATATAAGATAGTTCTCCATAGTCATATTGTAACGATAGGAAAGAGATTTAGCTTTCCGAATTCTTACTACTTTGGAACATTCCTCATCCCACCAGGGAGTTGGAGGGAGTTTTTTGAGAGATTTAGTTTTAGGGGGAGGATTTGATTTATTTATTGCAGTTATGAGCATTGATTTGAAGTTATTATAATCATCTTTGACGGAAAATATATCGGTGGCGGGTGAATTTAGTAGGAACTTGTCCATATGAGAGTTTAATTCATCCCATTTGGTGTGTTTCGTTTTAATCTTTGTCGAAATATGAGACTTGTCCGATTGGAAAGAAGTTTGATAAGTAATGATGATCGGGAAATGATCACTGGAGCAAGGGTCGGGGGACACCACCTATGAGGAGAGAGAAGCCAGACTAGTAGAACATATCGAGAGATCCACTGCACTGGGGTTTGTGCTGGGGCGTGAGATCCTAGTAGGAGATCCGTCATTCAAAAGGAAAAGGTTGGATTGATCTAGGAAATCCATCACACTTCGACCATCTCGGTCGGAGAAAGCAGAACCCCAGACGGGGGAATGGGCATTAAAATCGCCTAATATAAAGAAAGGAGGGCTTAGTTGACTTACAATTTGCAACCAAGTTTGTTTATTGAAGTGGGCTGTTGGGGGAAGATAGACTGAAATAAAGGATGTGTCCTTTATTTTAGCTGCAACCATTTGGAAGTCAGCATTGGGGGGTTTGATATTATTTATTGGGGAAAATGATATGGATTTTTTTAATAAAAAGGGCAGCACCGCCGCCCGAACCTTCCGGGCGATCGTCGCGGAGACAGAAATACCCTCCCACATTAAAGTGGGTGGATGGAGTAAACCAAGTCTCCGAGATAGCAGCCAAAGAAATAAAGTTGGAATTTAATAGGTTAAGGAGATCAGATTTGTTAGAAATAGCACTTCGGCTATTCCACTGAAGTATTCTGACATCCTGAAGAGCCATTTTGAATAGATGATTTTAATGTGGAAATAATAGTAGCAGCGTTGGACGGTAGATTACTTTGAGAAGAAATAAGGTCAATTAGAAGCATAATAAGAGTTTGGATAAATGAAGAATTGTCTTGGGAGAGTTTTTCAGAAAGTTTAAGAGAGTTCATTGAGGACGGATTATAATTATTTGCACACCCATTTGTGGCATTTGAAAGAGGTGAACCATTGGGATTTAAGAGCAGTGAGTTGTGTTGTTGCTGATCGTATCCAGGAGCCGGTTTAGAGATAGCGTTTTTGTATGTGAATTTAGTTGAACGAGAAGAAGTTGTTGTAGTGGAGGGAAGAGGGTTGGATGAGGAGTTGCTGGATAAAGCCTCAGCAAATGATTTTTTGACAGGCGGGAATAATTTAGAAGCCTGCAGAAAAGACAAGTTCTGAGAGGCCATTGAAATTTTAATATTTTTTTGGCGAGATTGTTCTGGGCAAGATGTGTTGATAGCTGTATGTGAGCCTGAGCAGTTAAAACATTTAGGTGAGGAGGAAGAAGGACATTGGTCAGCTGCGTGGTTTTCTCCACATTTAAAACATCTGGGTTGAGATCTGCATGCAGCTTTGGTATGACCAAAACGGCAGCAATTGAAACATTGAGTGGTGGGATATGTATACATTTCAACTGGTAATGAGTTGAAGAATAAATATATATGGGAGAGAAGAGATTGACCTTCAAAGGTGATAACAACAGATTGGGAGGGCTTCCAGGTAATTATACCCTCAGAGGAGTCCTTGTAATTTAGCCTCCTGGCTTTTATGGGATTGCCAATGTGTTGGGGGGTTGAAAGTGAAGACAGAATTTCTTCGATGGACAGATCGGTCGAGATACCTCTGACCAGGCCCATGCGAGTGACATTGAAAGTAGGGATATATGCCTTGAACTTTGAATTAGATGAAATGAAGATATTTTTGATGAAACTGTTGGCAGCTGGCCCTGAGAGGAATTCGACGGAGATTCGGAAGCGACCCTCGGCTTTTACACCTCCAGGTTTGATTGAAAGATTCTTGCTATTTGATAGGAATTTGCCAAATTCAAGAGGGTGGATGGTTTTTCCTTGCTCAGTTTTTTGGGCGTATGCTATGAATGGGCCACGGGAATGAGGAGAATAAAAGTTTGTTGGAGGAAGTTGAGAAAGTGCTGGTGGGGACAGTGAAGTCGAAGGCGAGTCAAGTTTTATTGGGGAAGAAGGAGTAAATTTCCTTTTTTTGGTAGAAGTCAATATGACAGAATCACTGTCAGAAATTTCTACATTTTCCCCGTCTGGGGGGTCTGGAGAGGGATCTGGGGGCTTTGTAGGGGGTCCAGGAGGGAAATCTTCCTCCATTATTCACAACAGTAAACAACTACAATAATAGTATGAAAAATGACAGAAGTAAAAAAGTTTATAAATATCTGGAAATCAGCAGCGAAAAGTGACTCCTGGAAGATCAGGAGGGAGAAGAAACCTCAAGGCACAACACACTACACTTTTTTTTGCCAGAAAACAAAAAAGAATGGTAAAAAATTAATTTTAGATAGAGCAAAACAAAACAACTGATGACAGCCAAATGTTATTGTTGCAATCCGCCCCTGAGTTATACGACGATATAAAAGCGACGCTATACAAAATTGTCCAATAAATAAAAATATAAAATCTTTTTCAAGCTTGGACAACAGATGAACAACCCTTTTTGGCTGTACAAGCAATGTATATTTTTTTCTGTGAACTATTTTATGGCTGTTGAATGTGAGTTTCCATTAGAAGGGTTTTTAAAAACACCGTTGTTTATCAATTGTTCATAATGAAACCACGTTCCTAAGTATGGCTAGGTAGTTGAGGTCATAAAGGCTTTGAAGGCTGCTTACTGTGAGGCAGTGGACCACAGTCGTTCCGTGTATATAACCAAAGGTGAAATAAACATAGGCATTCGGATAGGCGTACAAGCACCCACATTTTTTTTTTTTTTTTTTTTTTTTTTTATTGTTTAACTTATAACATTGTTACATTGTACATAAAATAAGTTAAAAATAAGTAATAGTGTAAAACATATGTTGTTGAATTTCTACTCCAATGAAGAGTGCTAGCTCTTGAGCTTGGCGTAGGAGTTATTTGACAATTATTTCATGTTTATATCAGTAATTAACATTATTACAGTACAATAAATATAAACTTAAAAGAGGATTGTGACGTTAATTTTGGTTGAAACATGAATTGAAGTTATAACATTTGATAGGTGATATTAATTTTTTTTAAAGATAAATTTGACCTTCTTTTTGAATAAAATAAAATCTGGTATTTTTTTCACTTCTTCGGGAAGACTATTAAAATATATTATGCCTTTGTAAATGTAGTTATTGTGCATTTGTTGTGTTGAAAATAGAGGAATTTGGATGTTAAAATTATGCCTTAAGGATGAGTTAAATTTAAGTTTTTTTACTACAGTTTCTTTATATATTTGTAATATTGCATCTTTTTTATAGAGGTCTTCAATTTTTGGTACTTCGAAAATTTTGAACAATGATGCTGAAGAGAAAGTTGGTTTTTTTTTCAAAATTACTTTGATAATTAGTTTTTGTACCACTTTAACAGAGCTTAAAAATTTTTCATATGCACCTCCCCACCCAATGATTCTATACTGAAGTAATGATTGGACTAGTGCGTAATAGACTTTTTTCAGGTTGTTTATCTTGAGAACATTTCTTAATCTAATGAATATATAGATACATTTTCTAATGCGTTTAACAAGTTCACATATGTGTCTGTTCCATTTCATATGTTGGTCTACAATTACACCGAGGTATTTTATTTCAGTTGTTTGGTTTAGTATGGTACATGATTCATTACAAACATCTTTGTTACATTTTTTGTTGTGTATTATTATATGAATGTTGGGGTTAGTTTTGAATTTATTTATTGTGAATGGTATATAAACTGTTTTTTTTGCGTTAATTGTAAGTAGATTTGTATCGAACCAGTTTTTTAGGATTTGGATGTCATTATTTGCATTTTCATTTACAATTTTCCAGTCATTACCCTTAATTATGATAATTGTATCATCTGCGTAAGATATAACTGTTCCACTGAGGTTTTGTTTGAAAATATCGTTTACGTACATGATAAAAAGTAAAGGACCCAAAACAGTACCTTGTGGTATCCCAAAATCACTTGTGAGTGGTAGACTAGATGCGTGATTAATTTTTACAACTTGTGTTCTTTGGTGAAGATAACTTTTTAGCCAACTTAATGCTGTGTCATTAAAACCTACGATCTTTAATTTTTGTATTAGTTTGACATGAGATATGCTGTCGAAGGCTTTTTGGAGATCAACAAAAATACCAACACATTTTAATGATTTGTCTAAAGCGTCTTGTATGGTACTAGATAATTTAGCAATGGCGTCTTTTGTGCTTTTGTTTTCCATGAATCCAAACTGATTTTCGTGAATTATATTATTAATCTTTATGAACTGAGTTATTCTTTTTTTGGCAATTTTTTCAAATATTTTTGCAATGTTTGATAGTAAAGAAATAGGGCGGTAATTGGTTGGTTCTTCCGGATTGCCGGTTTTAAATATTGGTATAATTACAGATTGTTTGTACATGGATGGAAAAACTCCGCTTTGAAAACTTGTATTGATTATATGAGTTAATGGTTTTGATACTTGTGATTTTATACATTTCAGTGTTTGTATTGTGACCCCATCAAAACCAGGGGCAGAACCTCCTTTCATACCTGTAATAATTTGTTCAATTTCTTCTGGTGTTGTTGGTTGAAATAATTCAAATTTATGCTCATTATTTACTGTAGTATTTGGGTCATTTGGGGTAAGGCCTTGTTGGATTTTTTTAGCGAGGTTTTTTCCTACATTAGCAAAAAAATTGTTAAATACATTTGCGGCTTCTAGAGGTTTATCTTTACAGCAGATTTTTGAATCATTATGATTTACATTGTTGATTGTTTTATTTTTTAAATGTTTTTTATCGACAATTTCATTTATGATGGACCAAATCCTTTTACTGTCATTTCCAGATAATTCAAGTTTTTGTTTGTAGTAGTCATCCTTTGTGTTTTTTATTAGATATGTAAGTTTTTTTTTATAAGCTTTGAAATGTTTTTGTAATGTTATATTTTCCGGTTGTTTTGTATATTGTTTGTAGAGTGTTTCTTTGTGTCTAATTGAGATGATTAATCCGTGAGTTATCCATGGTTTGATTGGCTTTAGTTTTGAAGATGTTTTGTTAGATTTAATATTTCTACAAGCATTTATGTGAAAACTCAGTTTTTTATCAAATATTTTGCAGCATTCTTCTACATCGTTACATTGATATATTTCTTGCCATTCTTTTTCGTTACTTAATATTTTAGTGAGAGAATTTATATTAATACTATAGTTGTATTTATCAGTATTATTAACGGCCGTTGTGGTTGGTAATGAGAGGTTTTGATGTTTGTAGTCATATTTAAATATACATGCAAAATGATCCGTTACAGATGTTTTAATTACCGCAGATGATATATTTTGTATATCTTTGGTGTTTGTGAATATGTGATCGATACAAGATGGTCGCTGTCCGATAATGTTTCTGGTGTATGAATTTATACATGAAATGTAATTTAATTCTGCTAACATATTTAAATAGTTATCTTTATCGTTAGAGGAGTAGTCATTAGCGATATTTAAGTTAATATCTCCGATGAGTATTGTTTTTTTGTTTCTATGATGTTGTAATATTTTTTTTAATTCTTCTATGTATGTGGTTATAGCAGAAGAGTGTGTCCGATAAATAGCAATGATATTAAATGAATAATTCATAAAATTTATCTCCAAGTTTAATAAATTGACATTATTCACCATTATTTCATTTACACTTGTGACAGCGTAAATATTTGATACAAATATGGCGACGCCGCTATTTCTGTTAATTTTATATTTTGTTGCATAGTACGAGTAACCCGGTATATTATAATTAATTTCACTCGATGAATGCGTTTCTGATAGTATTATACAGTCAAGTCTATTTAATTGTTTAATAGTTATTAGAAATTCTTCGAAATTTTTTTCCAAAGATCTAACGTTCATGTGTATTATTATTAGGCTGGCTGTAGGTTTTATATCTATAAAATCGTTTGTATTATTTACCGTGTCAAAAATCCTTTCGTCTATTTTATATGAATTATCTATTGCGTTTATTATAAAGTCGTTCATTTTGAGGTAGTAATAAAATTAACAATAATGTTGGCGCTGGGAATACACTTCACATTTGCAATTATAATATTATATGTGTTTGCTTGTACATTATCACTGCGTGTTAACACTTTGCGGGCGGGCTTTTCGTAATATTTTTTTGAAATATTGTGCATATTATTTAGGTTTTCGTTACACTTGTAATTAATAATATGCATCATTAGTCGTAATCGATGCGATCCCTCGCAATTTTCAGCATTTTGTTTCTATAGTTGCACCTAATACTGTTGGCTGCGTGGTCCGTGGTGTTTTTTTCTCCATATTTAGAATTTTGTCTGGTGCAGTTTACACATGCTGGTACTGTTTTTTCTCTTCCCGGACATTTTGAAAGGATGTGATCGCCCATGCAGTGTGGGCAAATTGGAGGGCTGGTTCGGTGTAGGCATCTTTTAGCCGTATGCATGAACATACAGCAATGAAAACATTGAGTCAGTGGATCGCAATCTTCAATTTTTACTCGTTGAAACTGTATATTTAGTTTACCGAGTGCAAGGAGACTTTTTCGCATTTTGCCACTAGTTTCCATGATGTAGCTAGTGAACTGGCGCTGCTTTTCGTTTATGTTTGTGTTTTTTATCTCCGTTATAAGTGTGATTTTGTTGTCTTCACTTTCCTTGTAAACATCTTCAATTCCTTCGTTCTGGGTAATTATTCCGCAAACTATTTCGTCTTCAGTAAGATTGGATTTTAATCCTTTTATTATTATTTTTGGTCTTTTCTTTTGAATTTCATTTACCACCAAATCGGTATTCAGTTTTTTTATTTCGGCGGTTAAGGTATTTGCATATTCCTTTTTTGGGCATGATATTATTATTTTTTCTTCTTTTGTTTTTCTCAAACCATTTATTCCTATCTTTATGTTGCTTAAATTTATTTCTTTTTTTATTATCTTTTCAATTTCTTCTGCTTTAGCATTATTTTTGGTCGACGAAATGATGATTGAGAATCTCTCTTCTTCTCGAGGAGTGACTTTGGTTGTTGATAATACCTGTGCATAGGATGGTGTTGATGCGCTTTTCATTATTTTTTCAAAGTTTCCCACCAGTTGGTCGTTTTTTTCGATAAGTTTGTCTTGTAGTTGAATTATTTGTTGTTGCATTTTTAATATTTCAGATTTCACTTCATTGTCAAGATCAATAATAATTTTTTCGATATTTGTTTTAGTTTTCGAGTCTTTAACGGTTTGTATTTTTTGAACTTCATTTTTTAGCGTATTTAACAACTCTTCTACCGTCATGAAAGTGTTACGTTGCGGTGTAACGGGAGCGCGAAGACAGTACCGTGCGGGCTGCCGTTACGAGCGTAAGATTAATACTGAATTATTAATAATAATTAATATATATTAATACCTGACGAAAAGTGGTCACTCAAAGGACACACTCAAAGGATGCGTGAAACTAAGTTCTTGCGGAAGCGAACATCGATTTACATAAGATTAATTGCATTCGGTGATGGGAAATGTTCAATGTTGATAGACTGAGCGCAGCCTGGTGATGTTGATTGACTGAGCAAGTCCTGTTTTAACTGGACTTTTTGGCATTTCACAAATCGGTAAATTTATTTGTGTGTTTCGTTTCCGGTTCACCGTGTTGGATACTACCTTTTTAATCCGCCAGAGTTCACGTGTGTTCTGTAACTTTCAAACCGGAATGATCAATATTATGATGCCTGAAGAAAGATGAAGTGAAAAATAATTGATATTGAGATGATCCCTTTAGACAAATCGTCTGATTCCCTATTCAAAAGCGTTAGTACCACATAAACTAAACTGTTTTTTTGTAAATTTAAGGTTAACTGTGGCATTCGATCATAAAATGACGAGAGAAAGTATAAAATTAATACAAGCTCTAGAAGGAGAAAGAAAAGTTCATACAAAATATTATAAGCAAGTATGAGTAGATTAAGGTTTAATTCATAGTAATTTAAAAGAAATGTATAGCCTTTTTGTACTCAGCTTCTGTACGGTTAAATAGATTCGCTACATTTGCGTACCTATTACTATCTTAAAGTCATCTAGGTACAAGCGAGTGTTTGAAATACTTAGTCCGGGTCGTTATTGCGGGAATCAAGTTAAATATGGGACCATAATGTGAACATTTTTCATTAGATTAGTTTATTTGATACTTACCTAATTAATTTATTTGATACTTAGCTAATTAATGTATTTGATACGTACTTAATTAATTTATTAAGTAAGTATTTTGACGCATTTGTCTTTTAAAGATTTCCTAATCTTCTGCTTTTAAATTGTGTAATTTAATAAATATACCGTATTTATGCAAAATAATAGTTCCTGTAATTTTATTCAACAAAATCCCACTCTCGTTGAAAACTCACAACAATATTTTAACATTTAAATCTCAAATAAAAAGCTGAATACAAAACACAGAAAGATCAGAAATATATAATATACTGACACCAAATACAGACTGAAACCGGAACCACTCAACTGAACAAAAAACAATAATTATTTCAGAAAAAAACACTTCTCAATATAAAGGGTTTTCCAATAAGAGGTGTTATTTTGATATTCAATCGTAAAAGATCAATGGTTTCGTTGCTTGTGTGGCACGTAGCGCCGTCTTGTTGAAAATAAACGTTGTCCAGATCAATACCATCCAATACCGGCCATAAAAAATCATTAATCATCTCTCGATAGCGCAATCCATTCAACGTAACTGTTGCTCCAGCCTCATTTTCGAAAAAGTAAGGCCCAATGACTCCGCTGGACCATAAAGCCCACCAAACAGTCACACGTTGAGGTTAGAGAGGCTTTTCAACAATAACTCTTGGGTTTTCCGAGCCCCAAATGTGACAATTTTGCTTGTTGACGAAGCCACCGAGGTGGAAATGTGCCTCATCACTCAAGATGATTTGCATTTGATTCACTCAAGTGAGTTTTAATAATTTCAATGCATTGTTGAAGCGTTTATTTTTATTAACGGCGTAGGTTTTACTTGTCAAATGTTAAAAAATAACAGCTTCAAAAGTAACATCTACCGAAATAGCGGGCTATTCTAAATAACACCTCTTATTGGTAAACCCTGTATTTATAATAACATTATATTATCTATACTACCAAATTTGAATCATATGTAAATGAAATTCTCTGCACCGGAGATCCCAGTGAGAGGAAAAAAGATTAAATCATAAAAATAATATTTTTAAATTATCAAATTTTCATATTATATAATTATATTAAAAGTGTGATCTGACGAAAATAGGTTATTATTAAAATAGGCTTTTATAAAGTTCAAAAAAATCCTGACCATTTAAACAGAGTAAAGTGTTTTTTTCACTCCAACGTAAATGTTTTTCCGAAACAGGAAAAACCATAACGGCTAAGTTTATTTTAATTTTATTTAGTAGATAATATGTTACCCCTTTAGTTTTTGACGAAGGTGTTGTTATAAATAAATCAAAACGTTAATTCAAAACTACATGTATTCCCTATATTAATATTTCTACTCCCTTACTAATGGGAGTGTTTTAAATTTTGTGCAGCTGAGAAACAACCATTTACTCTACATTAAGGATTGGTTATCTGTTGTGTAGGGCTTGAAACACGTTTATAAGTAAGGCCCATAACCTTACTAATAAACCTTTATTCAAAATAACTATAATGTATTGGTCACCATAAAACCGGCAGTTGTCTTGTATGGTGATTCAATGGACAAACACCTTTTAAATCTCAATTAAAAAAACCCGAGTGGCTTAAATTATCATATTTTGTCTTCAGTATTGATTAAAATTTTTCCGTACTTGCTATGTACTACAGGGTCCGAAAAGCATTTCATTGACTTTCCTGAACGGTGAGCTTCTGAAAGTAGTAGAGGAAACAAAGTGTCTAGGGAACATCATCAACAGTAAGCTGAGGGACGACGGTAACGTCGACGATAATAGCGAAACTGCTCCGTAGAAGGTTTCGGCTTTGTAGCGCACTTATAAAAATAATGCTAATATTTAAACCTGTGACAGACCACGCTGAAAGCGCGCTAAATTTGCGTGGCTCGGCAAGCGTGAAGGGCTACGCGCGCAGTATAACAACGTCTACCGCGTGATGTTTGGCCTTCCCAGATACTGCAGCGCTTCCAACAAGCTCACAGAAGGGTGAGTACCAGGTTTTGCAGCCCACACAAGAGACCGGGTAGCAGGTTTAAGGCGAATTATGCCCAATCACTATTTTGATTATTTTTTATAACGAATTTATGTACGTTATGAATACCAAAAATATGCTTTATATAAATTGAAGGTTTACCTATCGTTGAGTAGAATACAAATAAAAAATAAATTACTCAAGAAAAAATATAAATGTAAACTACTAAAAACAATATTTTTTCAATAGAAATGTATGAACGAATAAAGGAAATAACTTCAAAAAATACAGTATTTTAGCTAAATTATCTGTGACAGTTTCAGTTGATTAACTTTTTTGCTCTCTTATAAAATTATTTACAAAATAAATAAAAACCACTTTTGTGCTTGAAATCGAACGTTTCTAGACTCCGTTTGTCAAGCAATTGTTATGCCTATTACCTACGATATAAGGTATACCAAAAATATACACATTTTTGGCTTGTAGCTTCCTCTTAAGGGAGAGGACAAACAACTCCAAAATATCCTTATCATGGAATCCCTCCAGAGTCCAGACTCAAACATCACAGCACACTGGAGAAAGTTGTTGGCCCCATCAATCTAATGCTTAACGTATTGTTTTGTTATTCTTATTATTGTGATAATGTTGTATTATTATCATATATATGTTTTATGTGAGGCGTATGATTGCACAAATCTCCCCACATTCATTGAGAAAATAACTTAATTTATCGTTTATGCTCTAAACAGAATCACAGGTTTTTGTTTTGAGAACAAGTTTATTGGCGGGAAAAACAATCAGAAACCAATAAGGTTAGTAAAAGGTTTGAGGTGGGTCGGTGAGTTGGTTGTTGAAATAATGTTCTGTGAGCATAATGTGATCGGTGTTATTGTAAAGTTATAAACAGGAGAGTAAGGTAAAACATTGAATTATAATAATTATAATCAAATACCCTAATCAAAAAAGGTATTCGAACGAGTCTCGATCTTATATTTAAAATGGCATGGCATTTGTTGGTCAACACTGGCAAAATATAATCTATTGTTTGTTTATTTTTATTTTTTTTTTTTTTTTTTTTTTTATTTATTAAAAGTATACAATACAGAATATAGTATATTATATAAAGCATCGTACTCCCAGGAGTTAATAAACTCATTGCGGGAATATCGAAATTGTTATTAGAATTCGTGCATTTATAGATTTAAATTTCAAAAGAATATATAATTTGTTGGACGTGCTGACTATTTAGTTATAATATATCGAATGCTACAATAAATTTTAGAAACAGTGAACCTTGTAAAGTAATTATCGTGATTAGTTTTTGGGTAATTATTTTATTTCGAATAGCGTTATAGATTACGGTTAAAAGAAGGAGAATAACACCGCATAATTACCCAAAAATAATCACGACAACATTGTCCCCCTTTTTAGTATAAAACCAAGTCCCAACCGTCTGGAGCCAGTGAAACTATGGTATCCCCAATTAGGGTATGTTGTGAGGTTGAAAGTATTGGGAAGGGGAAGAGGAAGGTGTGGGAGTACCTGGCAATTCAGATCTGATCACCAAACACGGCCAAAGCCATTTCGAGCAACGTTTCAATTCTGAATGTTGGACTTACACCAGGGCGATACTGAGAGTATTTTGCATTCTGGAACGTGCCACAAATAAATACGATTTAAGATTTTTGTTATTTGTTTTTGGGGTGTTATGCCGTGTTGCGATAACTCCTTCTTTAGCCAACGTTTCGAACAACGTTACAGTGTCCATCATCAGGGCAGATGTGTAACGATGTCCCTTAGAGTTGGCGCAACACGGCATAACACCCAAAAAAAATAAATTAAAAAAGTGCCAAAAATACACTATATATTGTTTTAAAATAGTAATTTGTGAAAAAATGGAAATTAATCAAATAAAATTTACTTGCGCACGCCGAGATTTGATCCTGCAACCAACAGATTGCTATTGCCTTACATCTCGATCACGGTGGCCGTCTTCCAGAGGCAAGGCTCTCGCAGTCCCTCTGACATTTCTTTGAATCTCTGTTTCTTTATGACGGTTTTCCGAGCACCGAGATTATGATATCTTTGTTTTTCTTTGTTTCCAATAAAAACAGTCTCTAATACCAAATTAAAATTAGTTTCATTTTACGTGTACCTAATGAAAAAAAAAATCACGTGCTTTTAGGCTATGGCAAAAAATAAGGAGAAATCTTTGTCGTCCTTTACTACTTCGTAAGCTATCTTGTTACAAACAGTAGCATAAAGGATGCTGCTAATGGCCTCCGCTAACACGTTGGTGACCGCAGCCTACCAGCACCAAGCGCCACTCCTGAGTGAGCTCTGGGCCCAAGCGCACTCAAGACCACACCCTGCATAGTTGTCCTTATTTGTTAATTTATTATATCTATTATACAAAAAAATGTATATCTATACGGGACGTGTGGGATTGCACTAACCTCCCAACATTTTGGAATAAAACTTCCGATTTTATATCCGGGTTAAATCTTCCCCATAGGAAAAACTAAACCCTTCCACACACTTTTCCAAAAATGATCATCTAGTCAATCAACATTATGCAAGTGCATTATATAAGCAAAATAAATACAAAACAATACAAGAACAACACGTCAACTTACCAGAGATCAAATGGGAAAATAATTCACCGACTCCAGATATTTTCATATCAGAGGGTTCGGCTCGGTAGAACTCCTAACAGGGCCTATAAATCCTACTGATCCCTAAACATAAATATATAAAAAATCTTTTGTTATCCTACATGTATTCAAAATGACCGACTTTTGCATCTTCATATATAAATTTTTTGATAGATCTAATACGCTTAAATTTTTAATGAGAGAGCTAGGTATAATGCCAGTAGCCGAAATAACGAATGGTAATATTTTTATAGTCTGAGAATGCCAAATTCTTTTTATTTCATTTCATAAATCTGTGTATTTTCTTATTTTATTATTATTATTACTATAACATATTTTGGTAAGTTTATCTTCTATATATATATTATAAAGTAGAGTGTCTGGTATGGGTTTGTAGTTTGAAGGTTTTGTGGCTTTGTTAAAAAAAATACTGTGTTTTTTTTCTTAGATTGATTTGCTCACTTGTCATTCAAAACAAGAGGGAGGTCTCTGTCTACACCTTTAAAAAAACATTATAAACTCTCTTTCTCACCCCTTAAAATTATTTTTTTATATGTGATGAAATTTTTTGCACACTTGACTTTCAAGGTAGGTGGAAAATTACCGCCTACATCTGATTTTGAAAAACTCTGTGTAGAGCAAGGATACGTCGGCTACTTCAGCAAGTGTTTAATAAAATGTATTTGTTAAGCGAATTAAATATAATGGACGGTATTTTCGATATAAGGAGAGAGTATCAAAAAATTATTTTGATTATACCTACTTTTACAGCCATTAAGATAATTGAACCTTCAATTAATCCAGACAAGAAATTCAGACTATGGTGACTTTCTCTTCAGTGTTATTGAAGAGAGATTTCAGTAAACCGTCTAATGAATATTTTTAAAAAATCAGCCACAATACGTACTTATCTATATAAGAACAATTTTGCGTTTAAAAAATTCGTCTTCACATCAGAACGACGTGCAATGTACGTACTTAAATATTTTAAAGTACCAAATATCGACATTACTGAATCTATTTAATGCAATCTAGATCCATTTTTTGACGGCCGGCATAGTCCAGTGGTAACGCATTGGACTGCCATTCCGAAGGTCGCGGGTTCGAACCTGGCGTGCGCAAATAAATTTTATTTGATTAATTTGTGTTATTTCACAATTAATTAATTAAAATAATATATTAATTAATTAAAATAATATATAGTATATTTGCGGCACGTTCCAGAGTGGAAGATACTACCAGTATCGCCCTGGTGTAAGACCACCATTCAGAATTGAAACGTTGCTCCAAATGGCTTTAGCCGTGTTTAGTGACTAGATCTGAATAGCCAGGTACTTCACCACCTTCCTCTTTCCCTTCCCCACTTACCTTCAGCCTCACAACATCCCCCAATTGGGGATGCCATAGTCTCACTGGCTCCAGACGGGAGCAGTTGGGACTCTTGTGAGGTATTCACTATAAAAATAAAATAAAAAAAATCTTTTAGGTCAAGTAAACGAGATGAAACTCCATTTTAATCTCGTTTACTTGATTACTTACGTTGTTTTTTTTCTAATTTTCACATTCCAAAAAGGACCTCCAAATGAAAGTGTTTTCCGCCACTAGACAAGTGAAAAACAAATAAAGGGCCCACATATTGTCTCGCCTCGCATCTGCAACAAATTGCAAGAACGTGATAGCATGTGGACTTTATTCGGAACACTGAAAGATAAACCGACATATGTATAGTGGGCGTGTCTGTGTGTCCGCAGTAATCACATTTTTATCTTACGGGTTAAATTGGTAAAATATTTATTATCTATTGAAATTCTTTCTTAATTCATTAAAAAAAATATATGTTTGATTTTACAGCTGGGTTCCTACCTAGATTATAATCTGATAGTATTATTACGCCAACGTCTGGACGGTTTCGGCCCTCTGATTGGTCAAATTCAAATCTCAAATTTCTAAATTCCACATTGGAATAAATAAATAAATCGTGTTTTACTGGCCGCGGAAGTAGTTTCCATATTGGCCGACAGAGCGCACCTCTGGCTCTTTACCTTTCTTTACAATTATTTACCTACAACTACCGTTATATAACGTATTTAAAAACAAAAAACATTTGATTTAACTTAATGACAAAAAACAACAACTCTTTCCATTTGAAAATTATTGATATTTAATATTTTTTACGAAAATAATAATATCCCACCATTTTGACAGAACACCGATATGAAGTTCGCGCATAATACGCGTTTGTTTGTAAGAAGTGTAGGCACTGCCAACCCAATAAAAAAAAACATAAACACACAGTCGGAAGCTATAAACGCTCTGTTGATTGTAAAATTAGCCAACAAATCTCTAATCTGACATTTATTTATTTATATATAATTTATACATTTATTTATAACAATTACAGGTAATATAGCCTAAGACGTTATAATTGTACCATTTATGCAGTGTATATGAAATGCCATAAATCTCGCAAATGCGCTATAGGACACAAAAAATAAATCTTTTTTTTAATATTATTTATTGTTTTGATGTTTAATTCGTAGAACTCCATTTAATTTTTTTAAATAAATTTAAAATAAATCAAATTTAATAATGTTATGATAATTATTAAGTTCTGAAAGTATTTCTGTTATTTTTACAGTTTTTAATGTGACGTGCCTGTTTCGGCTTTTGAGGCCATTATCAAACTGTGGATATGTCCACACGGCGACTTTTTTTAATCTTTTTTCTATTTTTTTATCTACCGCATTCAAAAAGCACGTAGCTCTCCCCACAGGTGAGTTCATAAATAAATCAGTCCTTATAATAAATTAGTACTTATGTATTACGTATGTATAATAAAACAATCATTTTGCCAGGTATATTTATTTATATAATATGTATTAATTTAGCTTTACCCATTTAGGCAATTAGTCGGGAACTGGCCACGCTTAATACGACTTTTTTTTTAAATAAAGCGTTTTGATTTTAGTTTAGGTTAGGTTAGGTTGGGTTATTAAAGGTTAGATTAGGATAGGTTAGGTAAGGTTTGGTTAGGCTAGGTTAGGTTATTATAGATTAACTGTTGTTAGTAGCACTTAAACTGGGCGAAGCCCAACCAAGTGTCGCCCGCAGGGCCTAGCAACAATAAACCCGCGGAGTGCATTTTTAACTGCTAGTAATTATTATTTATTTTAGAGTCTATGCTGAATTTCCAATTTCAATTAATTAAAAGAAAAATAGACAAAACAACAACACCAACACATACAACAAAAACAGAAAAGTTATGAAAAATATTTATCACAAAAATGTATGCAAATAGCCCTTTATGGAAGGATATTTGACTGTTCCCCGTCTCCTCGCAGGCCATTGGGGGGGGACTCCATCGGAATTCTTCGACTGGCGTAATCTGGGCCATAAGCTTCCCGTGGGCTGGTGGAGAAATGCTCTGAAAGTCAGTAAAATTTCCGTGGCGCTGCAATATCTCGGTAGGCGGAAAAGTTGGCGATAAGCATTATCGTAAGCGACGTTTAGCTTCAGCTACTAGGTTTTTTCAGTGAATATTTTATCTATTTATTCTGAAATATATTTGTATTACAAAGGTATAGTATATTGTCCTCCACGCTAGGAGTTCATCTGTGTTGTGGAGGACTTTTTCAATTTTAAAGTTATATAATACTAAAACAATACAGTGGAGTTAGTTACACAGAGTAACAATAAAAATTAAAATATAAAATCGATTTTTCCATAGTTATAACAAAAAAAAGTGAAATATAAAAAAATTAAATATTAAAACGATTGTAGCCAGTTCCATATGTGTTTTTTGTATTCTGTAAGAGTAGATGTTTTATATTGTGTTGGAAGTGAATTGTATAGTTTTATAGCCTGGAATCTGTAGTGTTTTTGTCCAAAGTATAGTGATAATAGTTTGACTAGCGCCGTTTTCGTGCAAAATCACCTCAAGGCCGCTGTACAAATATATCATACATTTCTACAGTTATCTATATAAGATAGACATTTTGCCCAAAAACGGCGCTACACAAATCATCCAAATATTATTAATATTAATATTACATTAAGAAAAGAATGTACGTAATGAGCTTTTACTTTTAATCAATTTTTTTACAAGTTTTTAAAGCATGTAGTAATTAATGTCTAACTGATTAACTAAATATGAAAGAGTACCATTAAAACAAGTAACAGTAACATTAAATAAATTAGAAATAAAAAAAATAGTGTAAGATAAAATTCTAAGACTACAGGGTTTTCCAATAAGAGGTGTTATTTTGATATTCAATCGTAAAAGTTTCGTTGCTTGTGTGGCACGTAGCGCCGTCTTGTTGAAACTAAACGTTGTCCAGATCAATACCATACAATTCCGGCCATAAAAAATCATTAATCATCTCTCGATAGCGCAATTCATTCACCGTAACTGTTGCTCGAGCCTCATTTTCGAAAAAGTAAGGTCCAATTACTCCGCCGGACCATAAACCGCACCAAACAGTCACACGTTGATGATAGAGAGGCTTTTCAACAACAATTCTTGGGTTTTCCGAGCCCCAGATGCGACAATTTCGCTTGTTGACGAAGCCACCGAGGTGGAAATGGGCCTCATCACTCAAGATGATTTGCATTTGATTCACTCAAGTGAATTTTAATAATTTTATTGCGTCGTTGAAGCGTGTATCTTTTCATTTTTATTAATGGCGTAGTTTTTACTGGTCAAATGTTTAAAAAGTACAGCTTCAAAAGTAACATCTACCGAAATAGCGGGCTATTCAAAATAACACCTCTTATTGGAAAATCCTGTTCATTATCTACGCTTCTTTAATTTTTAAGATTCTGCATTCAGATTCGTCAAAGCGCTTGTATAGATTACGCTTAATTCTATAATGGAGCAGTAAATATATCAATAGTACCCTCAAACCTGTTGGCCAGATCATCCATCCTATTAGATAATGAATGTGTTTGATAGTTGGTTGTATTACTCGTTGGTGCATGGAATTTAATAGTGGCGACGACGGCAGGGCTGACAGTTAAATTGTTAATGACTATTTGTAATATAACCGATCTGACATAATTCTCCTGCCAGACAGCATCATTTAATGCAATTGATTCATCAAATTTGGGTATATATTCTTAAGTAATTAATCAATTTCGTTGGTTTTTCTGGAGGTCAGGATTCGAAAAGTCGTATATATATTTGGGACACCTTTTTCTTTAAAATCGGTATAATTTATCACAATTCTAGAGATTTTCTGTTCAGTGATTATGGATATGTTTTTGCGGAATGGAAGTAAGGCCAAGTCGGGTCCATCTTAGATAAATTATTGGAAAAACGGCTTGAGCCGTAGTTCTGAGGAGGTCCGGCAGATGCCGTTTGGTTTTACGATGGTGCGTGTTGGGAGGGAGGGGGGGTTAAAATGGGGCAGTAAAAAGGTTAATAAGAACAGTATTTCGGTGTTATTGCCGGTCGCAAATCGTTAAATTGATGAAAATACACCTTTTAACAGAGTCCGGCAAAAAACTATGGAATCTTTTCAATTTGCTGTATTTTTATTTTAATTAACTTTTTTGCTTCCATGGTTGTTCTTACCTGTTTTTATTTTTATTGTTAATTCTTTGTTGTTCCCGTGTTTTGTCCCAAAAAAGGTATTTTTTATCAGGAAAGGATTAAATTGATTTTAAATCATTTGATGCTTATAAAACTTGCTGTAGCTTAGCTGTACAAATTACTATCTTTTGGAAATACTATTATGCAATCTATCTTTATATTAAATAAGAAAAGAGTGGTTTGTTTTCTACACAAAACTACAGTTTTATTACGAAATTGTAATGAAATTTTGCACACTTGACCTTCAAGTGGTAGGTGACTTTTAAAACAGCCCCATCTCATTTTAGACTCCGTTAAAGTATAATTTTGATACTTCTTGATGAAATTTTGCACACTTGACATTCAAAAATGTTATTTGAAATCACGAACGCCTCTATGTATCTTTTTTATGTATCTTTTTATGTATCTTCGTTTTAACATACCTATTTTAGCTAAATTTAGTCTTAAATCCTGTATTCGTCTAGGATAACTGAATCCTGTAAATTTGACTGTCCTGAAACGGGAATCCTTCCTAGTTGAACAGTCAAAATCATAAAATGTAATCAATAATATATAAAAAAAAAAAAAAATTAGCCATTTTTTGTTTGCATCAGATTTCGAAAAATGCAGCTTAAATCCGGGCAACACCGAGGACTTCGGCTGGTAAATAAATAAATACATTTTAAAAATAGTTCAATCAGGAAGAATAGAATTCTTTTTTTCATGACAGCTATTTATTACAAAGAGAGCTTTGACCACATCATACTGCAGGTGTCGGACTCTGTACCATTATTTCACGTGGGAAATTATGACCCTTACTTTTACACTTGGGGCCGGCGAATGTCAAAACATAAAGAAGGATCAGTCTCCGGTGTCAATTCTCAGGAGGCTCGTTATGTTTATGATATATAATTATTATGCTATCATTCCTTGTTTTACGGCTGATAAACATCGAAATACCAAGCTTTCAACAATACTTGCAACACTTATTATTAAAACTGCAGACGATTTTATTTTTAATATTTGACAAGTTCAAGTATTTTCATCAAAAAATGTAGACAATTTGTCTCGACGCCATCTAGTGAGAGAGTTAGCACTTACAATGCCTTTCTCATATAAAATAAAGTTGGTTGTTTCATGTGAAAAAATATAACAAGCAGTAATTGTTGAACGAAACACTAGTATATATTGAATTATTTCGCGGATAAGAGATAAGCCGCCATAGCTCAGTGGTCAGAGCAGTCGACCGGAAATCGAAAGGACACAGGTTCAAGTCCCGTTGGCGTCATGTATCTTTTATCAGGAGATTTTTCAATGTGGATGAGTGTTTCAGGCTAATAATTATTGCTTATAAAATAAGATTTTATTTTTAATTAGCTGTACCCCGGCACGCGTTGCTGTGGCTCAGCTTGTCTGTGCAAATAGAGAAACAATAGCGTGTGTAGCAGATGTTTTCTTTTGTCACCTACATCTTTATAATATAGGTATATAAAACACGTATTCGAATGCAACTTAGTGTCAAAATTTAAGATTTTGAACAAATGAATATTAACATTTTTATTCATATAGAGAGATATTTCAAACGCGTATTTTTAATCTTCTTTTTTACATTGGCTCCACACAAGAGGTCTTGATGAATATAATTTCCCTCGTGGCCTATATCATCTTAAAGGATGCTGTGTGGAGGGTTTTTTTTAGGGAAAGGCAGGAGAGGAAGTTCTGGGAAGGAAAAGGTATGAGGGGTGGGTAGAAAACTGGACGTCAGTGTGTCCAAAAGTGACGGGCGTATAAAACCATTCCTTCAACTTCGGTGCAAGGCGATGGGTTGAGAAAGTCAACAAGTCTCTCGACCCGGCAGGTAGGTAGACGCATCCGCCCGTCCAGACTTCATCCCTCCCACAGTGGACCTGGGCACCCCTGCTAAGTCACCAAACGGAGCGAACCATCTGGGGTGACCTATGGTAGAGTTTAGAGTTGTTGATTATCCAATAATAATAATAATATTTTTTTTTAATTGCCGGCAACCCGGGCGTTTATTGCAATAACATAATACAAACATGAAAGTAACTCGCTTCACTAGAAGATTTCTGTACTGAGGCGGGTACATATATATATGCTTACACATACACATACATTTATACAAATATACATATTATTATTATTTATTAACCAATAAATTAACATACATTTTTTTGGTATAATCCACCTCACTAGGCTGAACTTGTTCTGAGGTGGTGGGAGTTTGATTTAATTTTAGATAGTGCGAATTTACATAGAATCAAAGATGTAAATAAAAAGATATATATAAATAAAAAAAGATATATCAATATTTACATGGAGCATTCCATATATAGTTACTTTAAAGCAGGAATTTCGTAAGAACTTTAAATTTACATTAATGGTAGCGTCTAAATCTCATAATAATAACATATCAAAAAATACAACTTTGCGCAGTGGCGATATCCTAACCAATGAGGTTTATCCGAGGTGCGATTATTGCTAGTTGAAAACTTTTAGGTATTGATAAACTAGGCATGCGTAAAACATAAGCAGTTTTAATAAGAAAGAGTAAATCTCTATAAATGTAAATAACACATGTATGTAAATGGTTCTCGGGGCGGCGGTATCCGTACCCGCCTCCCAAATTTAAAAAAGTTTTGGAAGAGAGTGTTTTCAGGAGAAAAAGAATTCTGGTAAAACTGGGCCCGATTCAAATTGTCAAGCGCGCTATTCGATTTTGAATCAGATGACGTCACAATATATAATGTCAAACGTCGCATTACTCTGCAATGGCGTCGCGATCGGTATAGGATGACGTCAATAGCATTTAGATATGTTCGCTTTTAGCCATTTTTCAAGGACGCATTATCGTGGGTTAATTAAATATTTCATTTTAATTTCTAATAATCGATGATTGGCGATCTATAATATAAAGAATGGTTTAATGATAACTCAATACAACGACAGTTAAACACAACCTTAAAAGTATTCAACGTAGTTTTTGTTTCATCACTTTTCATGACTTTATATCACTTTAAAGTTGTTTTGAATTGTCATTGTGTTGAGTTGTCCGCTTACCATAAACATTAGTTATGTACCTAGCGTCTTACTAATAAAATTGTTTTATATTTTACATAACTGATAAATATACTGTCACGTAACGAATTGACACGTTCAAAACTCCCGCGAATTCAAATTAGTACCTATCAGTTGTAACCATTGTTCGCGGTGCGCATGCGTGCACCGTGAGGTTGGTAAACTGCACAACGCCACACACGCGGGCATTCACCAACGGCCGCCCCCACTCGCAATCTGGCCTCGGCCTTGATAACATGTGAGCGTTACCGCCAACAGAGACGCAAACATAAGCGCGCCTAAATTAACGACTGTTTTCTCGCACAAGTACTTTATAAAACCTATATCAATTCTGTGCCAAATCACGATGAAGAACCGTGCGCGCAATAGCGCGTACAGTACAGCCGATGACCGCTAATTGTGGTTCAACAAGTACGAGATTCATCCTGCAAAACCCATGTAAGCTGATAACTATAATTCCCCTGTATGTGCCTTTTATGTTGAATCATGCTCACCTACAAGCTTGCCAGCCAGTACCTAAAATACCGATAGAGATTGACCCAACGAAAAGCTAGAAATGTCAGGATGTTTATTACTCTTTTCATGTGTGTATTCTGTTATATAAATGTGCTTTGTGAATATACTTTCATATCTCATTCATTGCGTTTCCTTTGACGAATATGGAGTGGTTGTTTGGCCTTCAGTCCCTCGTGTAAAAGCCCAATTGGCTGACCTAATCCCTGATGTCATGGAACTCAATCTCTACCACCTGAGCTAACGCCGATTTGTTCCAAGGCACCCTTTCTACGACGGGCCCCGTGGGGAATTGCGCCCCCTCACACCGGCGTCCCTTACACTGTCGCCTAACATGGGGCAATTTTTTTTTGTCATCCCTTCAAGCCAACAACAGACTACCTCATGTTCGTCAATTGAAATCCTCTCTATGTACATTATACTTGTAACAACATGTGATTTCCTTCTCAGCAAATGTCCACAAACCGTCCCAAAAAACCGTTTTTTTGGCGCGCTCGCAAAACTCGCTTCACAAAATGGCGGTCCTTCGTGTTCACACTTTGCCGCGTCACGAAAACAGACACGACAACCAAAAACAAATACAACAGAGTTGTTTTTGTTTCTCAGCAAGTATAAACATCACGAATTCGTGTTTGTTTATTTTTTTTCCAAGCTCATTTCAGGATCGTAATGTCCCTCGCATAGTAAACATTACCTACAGACAAATCACCTTCCTCCAACGAGTTTAAATAAAAGCACGGGTTTGTCTCAACACTAATTACACATTTATTCCTAATAAATTATAGGTACAACTGCTTTTTCCTCTAGTGTGCAAATACGAGTGTTAACCCTCCAAGTGCCTTCGACGAGTGTTAACCTTCCAAGTGCCTTCGACGAGTGTTAACCTTCCAAGTGCCTTCGACAAGTGTTATCCTTACAGCAAGTGACGTGAAAAAGTGAAATTAAATTCATTCCTTTTCTTCAAAATTCTCAATTTCAAAGCAAAGTCCTGGCAAATTTTTTTTTTTTTTTCTCAACAAGTGAAAGTGACTAGTGAAACTAAAAAACACAGTTTTACAAAGCAAAGTCCTGGCCAAATTTTCAAAAATTCAAAACACTTCAAAAATTCCGGAACACAATCGTCTTCTTTCTCAAACATCAAGCAAACCTTCAAAATGGATCCACCCACTGCACCTACAGGAATTACATTTGGTGTAATCACCAACATTTTCCAATCAAAAAGAGAAATATTACTCCAAGCTCTTCGTAAAAGGGACCTGTCGCAAACTAACAAATCAAAGAAGTCACTCATAAATTACGCCTTGTACTTCAACAAGAAATACATCAGGAATTTACGTTTCAATTGCCCCGAACCAGTGGAAGCAAAAATAATTACACCAGTACCACCTGAGTCTAAAAACATACCAACACCAGTCATTCCACAAAATAAAAGTTACGACCTAACTTCCTGGAAAATTAAGTTCAACGGTCGCTCCGATGTGGAAAATTTTATTGACAGAATAGAAGAAACTGCCCAAGTCAGAGGAATTCCCATAGAAATCCTACATCGCAACTTTATCGACCTCATTGCTCCCGAATTACTCTCGTGGCACAAATTACACAAAAAAAGGGCAGATTCTTGGCCCAAACTAAAATCAGCCCTCATCAACAATTTTGGAAAAAAGGAAGCACAGCACAAAATAAAACTGTCGCTGTTTGCAATCAAGCAACTTTCGAACGAATCAGTTGCCAACTTCATACAAAAAGCTGAATTCACAAACGCCAGGCTCTCTTCACCTGTTTCGGACGACGAACTTTTGCCGGTTATAATTGATGGTCTCCTCCATAAATATGAGAACATCATTACATCACAAAAAATCCTCAGCATAAACCAACTTAACTACGTTTGCCTTCTATTGGAAACATACCAAAACAGAAGAAAGGACTCTAACGATGCAAACGAAATCATCAAACCAAGAAGATCCTCTGGTATCAAACCGGAATATAATGAAAGAAAAATCTGCTCATTCTGCAAAAAAACCGGTCATTCTCAAACTACTTGTTTTAGGCAAGCTAACCTCCAAGAACCCCGGGACACCAGAGCACCTAAGAGACATTCTTCCCAAAATCGCTCTCCACCTCGCGACAATCTACGAGAAATTTTCAAAAAATCGAGACACAACCACGAGAGATTACACGCTCCCAATAAAGTTGTCAAACCTCCACCGGACTTTTCGAAACCCCCTCCAAATTGGGTAAACAAGAAACAAAAAAACTAATACCCAACCTCTCGGGAATCCATTTCACTCCAAAGCCTAAGGAATGGATAGAGTGGTTGAGACACGTAAAATACTTCAACCAGGCCTTACATCTTTCAACTGTTAGTTGCAAAGAAGCTCAAGACGGAAGACCCTACGCTCAATTCTCCGTCAATAATGTCACCTTTTCGGGACTTATGGATAGTGGCGCATCTATTAGTTGCCTCGGCAATAATGCACACATACCTTTCGTCAATTGCGGATTTAGAATCAAAATGCATTCTACACACGTTACAACCGCAGACAACACAGCTCAAACTGTCACAGGTTCTCTAGCACTACCTGTCAGTTGCGGAAACAAAACAATCACGATCAACTTCTTAGTAATTCCTTCGATATCCCAGAACTTCATCCTCGGTGTAGACTTCTGGAAGGCCTTTAATGTCGCCCCCCAGGTATTTAACACTTGCAACAACACCTCTCACTCCACACAAGTCAGTGAGATTCGTACAGTAATACCTTACGAAAATCTAAGTTCTGCTCAATCACAACAATTAAAAGAAATGATCAGCAAATTCGAATCAATATCTTTCGAAAAATGCGGCTTAGGACTAACTAACCTGGTCGAACACCACATCAAAACCACTGGGCCACCCATCAAACAAAGGTACTATAACCTAGCTCCCCAGAAACTTAAACAATTGGAAAAAGAGTTAGACGAAATGTTGAGTTTAGGCGTGGTAGTTCCTAGCAGAAGCGCCTGGACAAACCCAACTCTACTTGTGTCAAAAAAGGACGGCTCTGCACGATTCTGCATCAACAGTAGAAGACTTAATGCTTGCACTGAGGCTGACGCCTATCCACTTCCATTTGTTCACGCCATCCTCGACAAACTACGAAACGCCAAGTTTATATCTTCAATTGATCTAAGCAAAGCTTTTTGGCAAATACCATTAGACGCTGCATCTTGTGAAAAAACTGCATTCGTCATACCAGGTAGAGGTATGTTCCACTTTAAAAGGTTACCATTCGGCCTCAAAAACAGCCCTGCCGAACTTCAAAGGTTAATGGATAAACTATTCGGCCCAGAATCGGATAACAACTTATTTTGTTACCTAGACGACCTCATCATCATAACTGACACTTTCGAAAAACACATTGAAATGCTGGAAAAAGTCTTCCAACAACTCAAACTCGCCGGTCTCACCATCAATTTGAAGAAATCAGAATTCTGCAAGTCCCGCTTGCGTTATTTAGGCTTTATTGTCGACGAAAAAGGTCTGAGAACGGACCCAGCTAAAGTTGAAGCCATGGCAAATTTCCCCAGACCCAAAAACGCAAAAGAAGTCAAAGGTTTTCTAGGACTTGCCGGTTATTATAGAAGGTTCATCAAAGACTTCTCCAACATCGCAGCACCCCTAAACAAAATCACTGGTACACGCAAAGGCATCAGTAATTTCCTATGGTCCCCTGAAACCGAAAAAGCCTTCATCACTTTGAAATCTGCTCTACAAACAGCACCCGTGCTGAACTGTCCTGATTTTATGCTTCCTTTCACGCTCCATACAGACGCTTCTAATGTTGGAATCGGCGGAGTACTAACACAGGAATTTTCCGATGGCGAACACCCTGTAGCTTACTTTTCCAGTAGTTTAAACAAACACGAAAAGAACTACGGAATAACGGAAAAAGAATTACTGGCAGTAATGGATTCTATTCACCACTTTCGAGGATACATAGATGGTAGCAAATTCACTGTAATTACTGACCACAGTAGCCTAAAATGGCTAATCTCCTTGAACAATCCATCCGGTAGACTCGCTCGTTGGTCATCACGTTTGTCTCAATACACTTTCGATGTCATACACCGCAAAGGCGCCGACAACATTGTACCTGACGCACTCTCAAGAATCGAGCTTGCTCTCCTAAACACCGAACCAACTGCCCCCATCTCTTCTACTAAGGACACCTGGTATCTAAAGATATTCAACGGTTGCATTAACTCTCCTCAACAGTTTCCCAATTTCATCATAAAAGAAGGACAATTGTACCGTAATTGCAAACCTCCTTTGTCTATCCTCGAAGACCATGCTTGGAAACTGGTTGTTCCTCCTGAAGAAAGAGAACAAATAATATTCAACAACCACAGTGCCCCGGAATCCATACACCCCGGAACCTTCAAGACATATAAGAAAATATCCTTGAAATATTATTGGCCTGGTCTTTTCAAACAAGTGCGAAATTATATTTCTAAATGCGACACTTGCAAAGTGTTCGAAAAACGAACAGGGGTTGGAATAGCCGCCCTTTACAGGGCTATTCCACACAGATAAGGTATAAATTAATTATATAGCTTGTGACAGGCGATGCGAGAACACAATGCATAACGTTAATTCACAATCAACTTACCGGGAGGAGATGGTGAAATCTGCATAGTGAGCATCATCTGTCAGCACTGGAACGTTTAGCGTGGTTGGTAGCACTCGTTATTTTAGATTAAATTGCGATAAAAAATACGTAAGATAATTATTTCGATAAGGAACCGGCAATGTTGTTATGACGGGACGAACGGTTTTTGTGCGACTGGTCGGCCCACGGCCTCCGTGATTCCAGCTGACATGTGCGAAATTAAATTATACAGTTTAATTTCTGACGATACGATTGGTTATTACACAGCCTGTCAAAAGCGATCGGCGTTACGGAACATTCCGCCCACCAAAATACAACAACGTGTATTTTAAAGAAAATTTAGAAACAAAACGGGCAATGCTGTGGAACGTTGCGTGAATGAAGAGACAGTGAAAAGAGAGAAGAAAAAGAAAAAAAAAATATTAATAATAATAATGCAAATGATAAGAAAGAATGCGCCGCGGAAGCGAAGATGATTAGTCACATTGACTAGGCAATGGACATAATTTGGTTGATGGTCTCGTGAGAAGAGAACCATTCGATGTACGAACCGTAGCGATACGAACAACGCCGTCGGGGCCTGGATGACAATGTTCTCGATGTAGAGCGTCTATCACAAGAGAAGTAAGCTTAGATTCGCGAGGAAATAGGGCAGGATGTTTATACTCGAATTCGAGCCCAGATTGAGATAACCTGCCACCCACCCTGAGCACACGGTGATCGTCAATGAAGGGATTAAGCTTCCGCATTCGTTTCAACAAAAGGTTGCCATCCTTCAAGCGCGTGATATCATCATTAAAATGTAGATGTTGAGTGCGTTTAACTACTGTCAAAATTGAAGTTTGAATTTCGGCACGGTTTAATGGAAGATACGAACGACGAGATTCGTTATTCTGTAGGTTGTAGATGAATCTAAGACAGTAACCGAGAATGCGTTGGATCTTCCGAATCGAAGAAAATTTAACTAGAAATAGGTCCACCAGATTTTCGTCCTGTTGGACAAATAAAGATCGAACTCGTTCCTCAGAGTGAAGTTCAATTTCGTCGAAATTGCCATCGAACGACGGCCAAGAATCGGATGACTGGATCAGCCACGAAGGCCCCGCCCACCATAACGTGTGATCGATCAGATCGGCTGAGGATTGACCACAATAAGCGACATCCGCTGGATTATCTCCAGATGACACGTGATGCCAGGAAGTCCCTTCGAGGGCATCTTGAATGTAACTGACACGGTTAGCCACGAAAGTCTTCCAGCGACACGAAAGAGAACGTAACCAGGCGAGCACGATGGTTGAATCCGACCACGCAAAGGTATTGGAGATCGGAAGCAATGGTACGTATAAATCTTTGACGAATTTTAATAGATCTGCTAGAAGAACTGCCGCACACAGTTCAAGGCGAGGCAATGAAATCTTTTTTGTGGGGGCGACTCGAGACTTGGCGCAAACCAAATATATTTGGACTTTATCGTCAACATCCATGATTCGCAAGTAATTGAGGCAGTATTCCGGAGGCAGATCGGCGAGGAATTCTGGTTTGTTACTAGCCCACTTCCGCAATTCGAATTGACCTCGTTTGAACAGCTCGATAACTTCGGTTTTCGTTTGTTGAGCTTGTTCCAAGCTGTTACAACCGGTGACGATGTCATCTATGTAAATATCCGAAGTTAGCACACGACGCGCTAGCGGTAAATCATAACCTTCATATTTGGTCAACTGTTTGACAGTACGACAGGCTAAAAATGGGGCGGAGGAGACACCATAGGTTACAGTGTTTAGTTGGTACTCTTGGATGGGTTCCGACGAATGAAAACGCCAAAATATTCTTTGGAAAGCACGATCTGGTTCTTGAACCAATATTTGGCGATACATTTGACGTACATCAGCCGTAAACACTACCGATAGTGAACGGAATTTTAGTAAAAGCTCCAACAGGTTCTTTTGAAGCTTTGGACCGATAAGCAAGGGATCATTTAACGAGGATCCGTTCACATCCGTCGCTGAGGCGTCAAAAACCATTCTTAGGTAAGTGCTAGCGCTGCCTGGACGAAGAATGCAATGATGAGGTGTGTGATACTTTCCCTTGTGCAAATCTTTTCCAGGAACACGAGTCATGTGACCACTGTGTAAATAATCAGTCATGAAAGCAGAATGTTGTTCACGTAAGGTTGGATTTGCTATGAGTTTGCGCTCGAGTGAATGGAATCTGCGTAAAGCGATCTCACGCGACCCTGGGAAAGAGATATCCCTTCCCCTTTCTCGGAAAGGCAAGGATACGATGTATCTTCCCGAAGATACGTCCCGTGAGTGGTCAGTGCAGTACATTTGTTCACAAAGTTGTTCCTCAGGAGTAAGGTGTGAAGATTGGGGAATGGTGTCTAACTCCCACAGTTGCTGGACCTCTTCGTGAAGCCGGTCCTCGTTAGTAACGATGAAAGATTTCGTTTCGTGAGCAGTGTTCGAACCAACTGAACCTAGAAGAAGCCAACCAAATGCAGAATTGAAAGCTGATGGCTGACGTGGACCACCATTCACATTACCAGGTCTCAGAAGAGAAGAGAAAACCTCAGCACCCAGAAGAAGATCAATCGGTCCCGGTTTATGACAGTCAGGATCGGCAAGAGGCAAGTTTCTCAACTGATGCCACGATGACTTATCTAGACGAACAGTTGGCATGTTGCCGCAGATACTAGGCAGCGTAAGTGCCTTGATGTTGAAGAGAACCCGTCCCTTAACACCGATCTCTAATTGAATGACTCCCGACGTGGTTGCGGAAGATTGGCCTAAGCCGCTAACTCTCTGAGAACTGGCTTGACGAGGGATGCCTACGAGCTCCGCAGCACGATCGGTGATGAAGTGAGCTTGACTGCCCGAATCGATCAATGCGCGAAAGGTTTGGAAACGGCCGGATGAATCGCGAATGCCAACATTGGCGGTTGACAATAGTACTATGGACTTGTCTCCTAAGTTGGTGAGGACCTGAATTTTAGAGTCGGAAGACGTCTCCTGGTCCGTAGACGTCGTGGAGTGTTGATGCTGATCTTCCAAAGAAGCGTTTTCGTCTCGATGAAGCAAAGTATGATGTTTTTGCTGACATTTTTGACATGTAAACAAAGATTTACAATCTTTAAGATAATGAGAAGAATGAAAACAATTGAAACACCAACGGTGTGATTGAACAAACTGTATGCGATCGTGAACTGACTTGAGTGCAAATACCTTGCACTTGGAAATGGAGTGGTCTTCCCCGCAACAGGAGCATTTCAGATAAGTGGTGGAGTTCGAGGACCTATTTGTTTTAGGCTGTCCTTTCTTAAGATCGCAAAGAAGCGTTGAAGTGAGTTTTTTGGCAGCCTGATTAAAGTTCCGTTCAAGAGGTTTGTCAATAGTACTGCTATCGCGAGTCGAAAAATGTAAGTCTCGTACAAGAGCTTCGCATTTGTTATAAAGAAACTCTTTGAGTTTCAAATATGAAGGCAGGTCGGTAGGAGACTGAAGTTGTTCGAATGCGCATCTTGTAGGTGAATCTAATTTCGACAGAATTAAATAACAAAGCACGAAGTCCCAATTATCTATTGGGAGATCCAATTCTTTTAAAATTGTTAAATCCTCATTAAATACATCGAACACGCGACGAAATTCAAAAGGATCGGTAGGCGGAAAATTTAAATTTAGCATTTCCCGCCAACACGTAAATGCGAGTTCACGCGCGTTACGATAGCGCGCGATTAATCTTTGATATGCTTCAACGTAGTGAGCTCCTTGTACTGGAAATGTCCGAATTAACCCTAAAGCTTCTCCAGATAAACATGAGAACAAATACTGCATGCGTTCGATGTTGGATAAAGATTTGTTTTCATGAATCAGAGCGTTAAACATGTCGTAAAATTCGGGCCATTGCTTGACATTTCCAGAAAATATTGGAATGTTTATTTTTGGTAATTTAACGTTTGTGCACGCATTCGCGGTCTTACAATCGAGAGGCTGACTGGTTAACTCCTGGTAAATTTCAACAATTTGATAATACATCTCGTCAAAGGTTTCGCGAATTTTATCCTCATCAATTTCGTTTGTGTCATCTAAAGCTAATATTTCCGCGTGAGACGTTTCAAATTCAAGAACTATCTTTTCCAGAGTAGTATAATGCGCTAACAGTAAGTTGCACTTAGTTGCATCGTGCAAAGCGCTTTTTGCTATTTCATGTGTCTTGAGTAATCTATTATTCGCTAATGTCCGTTTCCGGCGCAATATTTGAATTGCTGGGGCCATGTTGAATAAACACGATTGGAAACGTACCCAAAAACGAAACGAAAATAAATAATAATAATATAAGCTATTACAATTATATGCGCGGTAGGTCGTAAATACTCAAGAGCTAGGTACCTACCTAATTACTGTTCGAATTGATTATTATTCAAAATTTAAGAAACATTCCACAGCATTATCCGTTTTGGCATAGATAGATAATAATCTTAAAGTTCCCTGGTTTCGGCACCAAAAATGTTCGAAAAACGAACAGGGGTTGGAATAGCCGCCCTTTACAGGGCTATTCCACACAGATAAGGTATAAATTAATTATATAGCTTGTGACAGGCGATGCGAGAACACAATGCATAACGTTAATTCACAATCAACTTACCGGGAGGAGATGGTGAAATCTGCATAGTGAGCATCATCTGTCAGCACTGGAACGTTTAGCGTGGTTGGTAGCACTCGTTATTTTAGATTAAATTGCGATAAAAAATACGTAAGATAATTATTTCGATAAGGAACCGGCAATGTTGTTATGACGGGACGAACGGTTTTTGTGCGACTGGTCGGCCCACGGCCTCCGTGATTCCAGCTGACATGTGCGAAATTAAATTATACAGTTTAATTTCTGACGATACGATTGGTTATTACACAGCCTGTCAAAAGCGATCGGCGTTACGGAACACAAAGCTTATAAACACAGCACCGCACCCCCTGCTGGTCTTATGGGTAAACCCAAACGCGCCGATAGACCACTGCAATCTCTGTCAATGGATCTTATTGGACCTTTCCCCAGAAGTTATGCTGGACACATGCATATACTCAGTGTAGTGGACATTTTCACCAAATATTGTTGGATTTTTTCCTTTAAAAAGAGCCACCGCATCTGCAGTCGTAAGCCTTTTGGAAAAACACATATTTATACCTTACGGAACCCCCCGTACAATTATTGTGGATAACGGAAAACAGTTCATCGCAACTGAATTTAAGGAGTTCCTGTCCAAATACGGCATTAAGGACATCTTTTATAACACTCTCTACACACCACAGAACAACACTGTAGAGCGTTATAACCAAAACATCAACACTGCCCTGGCTATCCTAGTTGATAAAGACCAACGCACTTGGTGTAAAAACTTGGAAAAAATTCAAGCAGCTATGAACAACACGGTAAATCTTACAACCGGTTACACCCCATTCTTCCTCAAACACGGCATGGAACAAATTGTTCACGGCTCTCTACATCGGAATATTGATTTTCCATCATCGGTCCCCTCATCTGAAGACCCTGTAGAAACATATGCCCACCGTTTAGAAGAACTCTCTGCTATCTACAGCGAAGTAACAAACGCTTTATTACTGGCCCACCAAAAAAGTGCGGACAGATACAACTTACGCAGGAAACATGTCACTTTTAATAAAGAAGATATTGTCTGGAGAAGAAATAACACATTGTCACAAGGTGCCATGTACTTCTCTGCCAAATTGGCACCCCGCTTTATCAACCGTCTGGCAGAGTCACCCGCTCGCAAGTTAAGGGATCGAATTCGACCGAACTCCATATTGGCACAAAGAGTAAGGAGAAAAGGACAAGGATTCCTACCTGCCAAAAGGACAGCCAGCAACCTGAATCAGTTACATCTTTGGCAGGAACATCTGTTGGAACTTCTGATGGCCACGAACCAACTAAGGAGACGCAGCCCTCGAGCATGCAGACCTCGGCAGGGCCATCATGCTCGACGGAATCTCCGGCTAATTGTGACCAACCCTGGACTGTTGTTGGTCGCAAGAAACGGCCTGCTACTATAAGAGGAAATCTAAAGGATGAAAGCACCCATTCGTACTTCCACCTGTACCCGTTACATCCTGATACTTCGAGTAGTGATTTATCTGCATATTTACAATCTATTGTGAGTACCGCCTCATTTAAAGTGAATAAAATAAAATCTAAAGGAGAATACGCCTCATTTAAGATAGGCATTCCTATGTCCATTAAAAGTGAGGTACTCAAACCGGAAAATTGGCCCAAATATTCGTATTTGAAAGAATGGGAAAATAAAGTGAATACCCCGCGGCTTCCTGGTTTCAAACCCAGTTGACATACAAATAATTTACATTTTTTTTACCAAAACGTTCGAGGAATGAAAAGTAAATGCGCTCCATTTTTTTCTAATGTTTTGGCAAACAATTATGACGTAATTGGACTCACTGAGACGTGGCTAAACTCAAGTGTGTTCAATCCAGAGCTCTTTGATGACAGTTTCATAGTATTTAGAAAAGACAGAGATTATGGTAGTGGCCGTAGGCAGGGAGGAGGCTGTCTATTAGCTGCGAAGAGCGAGAATGGCCTTATTAAGGCAGAGCACTTACCTGCTCTGGAAACTGTCAACGAGGACTTATGGGTTAAAATTACATTTAATTCGTGTGTAACTTATGTATGTATTGTGTACTTTCCACCTGCGTCAAACTTTGACACATATCAGTTGTTTTTCAACAAAATACATCAAAATGTAGATGTTATTGGTGGAAAAAATGTAATTGTGCTAGGAGATTTCAACCTACACTCATCAAGAGGTAGCAAGGATATTGAAAACGACCTGAATTTTTTATGCGCCGTTTTCGGTTTCTCCCAATTCAATAACATTCTAAATATAAATTCAAGAGTGTTAGATTTAATTTATTGCAATACAGCCATACATGTTATTCATAGCACTTCTCCTCTTTTAACCGAAGATCAACATCATCCCGCATTAGAATTTATTTTTTCATGTAAAAACAACATCAAGGCTACAACAATTCCTAAAAATGACAAGCGTGCTTTTTGTGGATGGAATTTTGAACAAGGTGATGTTGATAAGTTATATAATATGATAAGCCAATTAGATTGGCAAGAACTTTATAATTATTGCACTATAAATGAGGCTGTACACCATTTTTATGCTAGTATTTATAGTATTTTTGATGCCTGTTTTCCCAGAAAACCTCCCAGTAGAGGTGGTCGTCGATATCCGAAATGGTTCTGTCGAGATACCATCGCGAGCATTAAAGTGAAATATGCTCTCCATAAAAAGTGGAAGGCTTCTGGCTGTCGATGTGACTATGATCTGTTCAGTGCGCATAGAGCCGTGGTCAGGCGCAACATTCAAACTGCTTTCCAATCATATATAAATTCCATTGAACACGATATCAAACATGATCCAAAGATGTTCTGGGACTACGTCAAATCACTACGTAAAGATGGTGGTATTCAAGACACCATGATGCATCGTGATCGGGAAGTTCGAGGAGTGGATGTAGCTAACGCATTTGCAACACACTTCCAATCCGTGTATAGTAATGAGTCTCCATTTCTAAATATCAATACCGCTGCAAAGTCGAATGTAAAGAGAGCCCAAAATATCGATATTGGTCAAATTGATGAATCGGATATAGAATCTTCAATTCGGAAACTGAAAAATACACATTCACTTGGTCCAGATTTTCTTCCGGTATTCTTCTTAAAAGGTTGTGCCGAGTTTTTAAAACTGCCACTAAGCTTCTTATTTAACCTTTCCCTAGAAACTGGTGTATTTCCTGATTTGTGGAAAATATCAAAAATTTGTCCGATTTATAAAAGCGGCATAAAGATTTCTGTGGAAAATTACAGACCGGTAGCAATACTATCTGCACCGGCTAAATTGTTCGAATCGATTCTTCATAAATTCGCACTACCACAAGTTGAACCGTTTCTAATTTCTGAACAACATGGATTTAGAAAAGGTCGATCGACAGAAACCAACCTATTGGTGTTTACGGATTACGTATCTAAATCATTAGACAAAGGCCATCAAGTAGATTGTTCATACAATGATTTTTCAAAGGCCTTCGATACTGTAAATCACGACGTTTTACTCAATAAACTGGCTACAATAGGATTCTCCATAAGACTACTTACTTTTTTTGCTAGCTATCTTGCAGACAGGAAACAGTTTGTGTCTCATGGACTATTCCAATCCAACCATTTCTTTGTACGATCGGGGGTACCCCAAGGCAGTAATTTAGGCCCACTCCTCTTTTCCATATTTATAAACGATATTTCAGAAGTGATTCTGCATTCTAGGTTTCTTCTCTTCGCTGATGACTTGAAACTTTTCTTAGAAATACTAAATTTAGAAGACTGCAATCAACTCCAGTCAGACATTAATAGAATTGTTGAATGGAGTAAAATAAATCGGATTGAGTTTAATGTTTCTAAATGTTTAATTTTGTCATTCACTAGGGCGAGTCATACCTGGTATTACCGGTATACAATGGACGCCCGAAGTTTGAAACGTGTCTCGACAATGAAGGATCTTGGAATCATGTTTGATAGTAGACTGACATTTCATGCTCATATTGAGGCGGCATGTAGCACTTCACTTAGAATTCTGGGCTTTGTTCTACGCACTGCAAGGAATTTCAGAGATAACCGGGTGCTTATAGTTTTATTTAATTCCTTAGTAAGGAGTAGACTTGAAAGTGGGTCGGTGATTTGGAGTCCACACCAGGTAAAGTATTCTCTCATGTTGGAGAGAGTTCAGAAGAAATTCTTGAGATTTCTCTACATGAGGGAGTATGGCTACTACCCGTGGCTCTATCCCACTGACTTTATTTTGGGTATGCTCGGAATGAACTATCTACGGGTCAGGAGAGATGTGCGCATTGCTACACATTTCTTTAGACTGATTCGTGGATGGTTTGAAAACTCGGTCATCATGGAGAGCATTCATTTCTATGTTCCCGATGGTTATCTACGTCACCGACAACATAGACTATTTTATCTCCCAGCTTGCAGAACTAACTTGCCAATGGTCATGCCTGTGGGGAGAGCAATCTTGCTGTTGAACAGAATCAATTCGGATATCGACATGTTTGCCATCAATGAAGCTTCCTTTAAAAGGCAAGCTTTATTATCACTGGTATAGTTAATATACACACTGTAAATATTAATCTTTTAATTCTTATTATAAAAATTATTTTAAAAACGCTTTAAAATTAACAAATTTTGTAATGTTTTTGAAATTAATAAACAAATTGAATTGAATTGAAAATTGAATTGAATCAAGGCTAAAGTACTGAGAAAAATCTCAGATTTGGTGTACACCCTGTCCGACATTTCTGGTAAACACATAGGCAACTACCACATAAAGGACATTGTCAAGGCTGGAAATATGGAAACAATAGAAACCATCGCTCCTGTCCCTACGTTTGTACCTCATTGGCAGAAACAACCACTGTCATACACTACAAACTTCGCATAAACAACTATTTATGACTTGTACTATTGATTTCACAAGCCGTCTACCAAAGTGCTATTCGTTTTTTGTCGAAATCATTAGCCTTTTGACCATTATGTTCTTGATTTTCATAAATTAATCATCCATTATGGTTTGTCGTAAGTAAATCTTACACGACAAGGTACAATAAGTGTCAATTGTAACCTTGACCTCGGCACACTATTTCATTGTATATAAACTTTTGTTCCTATTCTTTTCTCACATTTCACCTTTTCTTATGTATACACCTTTTTTGAAACTGATCATTTCAGAAAAGAGACACCTCCTCAATGTCGGTTTGTATTTTTTGGTACGCGTGATGCTCAAAAATGTTCTCCATTCCCTGTTCCCAACACACCAAGTTCTCTTGTCATATCACTTTATATTATTGTTTCTTTTTGCCCATGTTCTCGCAATTGTCCTTCATATTTGTTCTAGTGGGTTTCATCGTACATAAAACAATGTCCCTTTGCAACATGCACCCAATTGAGGTGAATGTTCAACCCCTGTAATTTGTAATCATAATGCGTGTGTAATTCCAGTTCGGTATCGTCATTTGATTCAAGTTACACAGGTGTGACAAATACAAGTTACAATTACCATGTTAAAGTTTTTTCAGTTTTACCAAAATTGAATGGCGCTCAACTATCCCATTTGCTCTTGTCTTTTTTCAGAATTTGATATTGACACGTCATTTCTGAAAATAGTTGTTGTAAAGAATGACAAATTGCAATTTGTCTTCCTCATCAATAACATTGTACCATGCATAACACCTTTCGGTCACATTGAGTATGTAAAATCATAGGATCTCAACTTACTGACCTAAACCTGTTATATTGTCGCACTTTATTTTGTCTTGAATGACATTAATTTGCTTTGTTAAAATACACCAAGCCAGGTCACTCATATTAAGTTATCCTGTGTCTCAAGGTGCCCCTTTTGTATATAAAAATGTATAACATGTATAGTTCACAACATTCGTGTTTGTGGCAACTGTGGTAACACCAAGTGTGTTTCCTTGCTCATTTTGTGTGGTCATTTTAAGTAGGTAAAACCCAATCAGGTCTTAAATAAACCACTACAAACCTTTCTATTGTAAGCAAAGAGTAAGTAAAACCAAATAGGTCTCTTTCGCTATATTCACAACTTTTTTGTCTTGTATAAAACATCCTTGTTGACATATGTCTTGTATTATTGCCAACCATCCGTGTAAACTCAGCATAAGTTAGTGTCATCACACAACGCGTAAACTCAACTTATGTTTGTGTCATCACATACCGTGTAAACTCAACTTAGGGTTGTGTCATCACAGTATATTGTAAGCAAAGAGTAAGTAAAACCAATAGGTCTCTTTCGCTATATTTGTGCACTGTGTAAGTAATACTACTATCACATCACATGTCTTGTACAATTGTATCTGCTTGTCATGTTACTTTTTGTATTATGCTAGTACCAATAACTATCGACATCACCGTATATGTTTATTGTGTATTTTGTGTATATTCCGTTTGTATTGAAATGGAAACTTCTTCATCAACTTGAACGTAAACTTGTCTTCCACCATGATACGAGAGATCGTTATAAAATCCACCATGATACGTGCGAACGTTATAAAATCCAATGCTATACGAGAAGTTCGTCATAATCACTTATTTTTTCGCCAACGCAGCGAATAAGTAATTTTTCTCAATGTTTTGTTATAAATACCTACCGTCTTACACCCTTTCAATACTGGGCTCGTCTTTTTTCAAATCGTTCAATTTTTACATGATACGTGAAGACGTCATAATACTTACCGTGATTCGTGTGAACGATATAATATCAATTGGTTTTTCTTAAATAAGATTGCCACCTGTTTATACTTGAACTACCTGACGTAGATCATTTTACCCGGATATGTCTTGTCATTAAAAACATTTGACACCTTTGTTAAACTTGCCAAACAGCAGGAAATTTCCCTCTTGAAAGAGAAATTTAAAAAATAACATTGAAGCTGTGCATTCAGCAAATTTTGGTCGAATTGATGCCTGTGGACTTCTTGTAACTAAACCCAAGAACTATCTACTATCCATTGACCATGGACTAATCATCGGCTTCACTTTTGATTACGAGGTATCGTGTCGTAGGAGATCAATCGGGACATGACACAAAAACACCTAACTCGTCGGCTGGGAAACGAATAAGAAAACTCCCAGGTTTGTGAAATTTGAACAAGGGTCTGTCATTTTCTCACAAATTTGTAGAAGATTAAATCGACCCCTAGTCTTTCATCCAATAAACATGAAAGACTAGAATTGTATTATGTTGTATGTTATGTTTCATCACACTTTCTTGTAAATGTAATGAGTCAGGAAACCTGCTGTCAAATATATTTCGCTCTCTCCTGAAGATCGAATCTGGACTCTAGCCTGTTTTCAGCAGATTTCTATACTCAACCGTTTCTTTTCGTCATCACTTTCACCATGTACATATTGTAGAAAATTATTCGCGGATTTGGAAATAGTACGATAAGCATTGGCTTATCGTCTGTCAAATAGGACAAACCTCATCCACGAATCTTTTTTTTCTCACCCCTTCTCCCATCATCCCTTCACCCTTCAATGAAATATATTCACTATGTTCTCTTCTTTGAAAACCTTACGTTGTTACCGCTTCAGCGATAACATTGACCATGAAAGGTCAATTGTTTTCAAAAAAAGTTATTTTCTGTCACATTGCACAAACATGTTCTTGTATCAGTGGATTTGTATTCAGTACTATTGCACTGAATGGACTATACAGAGTCACCTCTTGATACGAAAACATATTTTTTTTCACATTTGTAAAATCTCAATTAGTTAGGAACATCTCTATCTTTCTCTTTCTCTGGTTTCTGGCAAGCCATCTCTCTGAGAAGCCAGTGGCATGTTTTAAGTAAAAGAGGATTCTTTAAGCCTGTTGCTTCATTGCCACGTCGCTTTTTCTCGGGCGGGCGGGGATGTGTCACGTAACGAATTGACACGTTCAAAACTCCCGCGAATTCAAATTAGTACCTATCAGTTGTAACCATTGTTCGCGGTGCGCATGCGTGCACCGTGAGGTTGGTAAACTGCACAACGCCACACACGCGGGCATTCACCAACGGCCGCCCCCACTCGCAATCTGGCCTCGGCCTTGATAACATGTGAGCGTTACCGCCAACAGAGACGCAAACATAAGCGCGCCTAAATTAACGACTGTTTTCTCGCACAAGTACTTTATAAAACCTATATCAATTCTGTGCCAAATCACGATGAAGAACCGTGCGCGCAATAGCGCGTACAGTACAGCCGATGACCGCTAATTGTGGTTCAACAAGTACGAGATTCATCCTGCAAAACCCATGTAAGCTGATAACTATAATTCCCCTGTATGTGCCTTTTATGTTGAATCATGCTCACCTACAAGCTTGCCAGCCAGTACCTAAAATACCAATAGAGATTGACCCAACGAAAAGCTAGAAATGTCAGGATGTTTATTACTCTTTTCATGTGTGTATTCTGTTATATAAATGTGCTTTGTGAATATACTTTCATATCCCATTCATTGCGTTTCCTTTGACGAATATGGAGTGGTTGTTTGGCCTTCAGTCCCTCGTGTAAAAGCCCAATTGGCTGACCTAATCCCTGATGTCATGGAACTCAATCTCTACCACCTGAGCTAACGCCGATTTGTTCCAAGGCACCCTTTCTACGACGGGCCCCGTGGGGAATTGCGCCCCCTCACACCGGCGTCCCTTACAATACATTAATGTATGGGCAAATTAATGGTTTATTATCAGCTGTGTAAACTTTAAAAACATGTCTATACGTAAGGGGGCTTGTATATATACTATACATAGCGCAGGATTAAGATTAAGAAAGGGGTGTTTAGATGGTTTGGGCACTTAGAGCCAATGAGCGAAGAAAGGAGTGTAAGGAGAATACATGATGCGAATCCGAATGGTAGCAGAAGTCGGGAACGCCCGAGGAAGACATGTCACGATCAAGTAAATCATAAACTCGAGACGGGCCAAGTCTTGACAGAATAATAGAAGAGTATATATGAGATGATGTATGAATGTGAATGAGGCAAGAAGTATGTGCCAATACCGAGTTGTTTAGCAGTCCGTTCTACCCCTGCAGGGAAATGGCGTGATGGTTAGTTTAGTTAGCGCAGGTTCTCCTAGTGAGGTGTTAAGAAAACATTACTACTTAACCATTTACATACAGTTACTGATTACCTTGCACTCTACTGCCATGAAGATACATGGTATACCAATAAGAGGTGTTATTTTGATATTCAATTGTAAAAGATCAATGGTTTCGTTGCTTGTGTGGCACGTAGCGCCGTCTTGTTCAAAGTAAACGTTGTCCAAATCAATACCATTCAATTCCGGCCATAAAAAATCATTAATCATCTCTCGATAGAGTAATCCATTCACCGTAACTGTTGCTCCAGCCTTATTTTCGAAAAAGTAAGGTCCAATGACTCCACAGGACCATAAACCGCACAAAAAAGTCACACGTTGAAGATAAAGAGGCTTTTCAACAATAATTCTTTGGTTTTTTGAGCTCCAGATTCGACAATTTTGCTTGTTGACGAAGCCACCGAGGTGGAAATGGGCCTCATCACTCAAGATGATTTGCATTTGATTCACTCAAGTGAATTTTAATAATTTCAATGCGTTGTTGAAGCGTGTATCGTTCCATTTTTATTTATTGCGTAGTTTTTACTTGTCAAATGTCAAAAAATGATAGCTTTAAAAGTATCATCTACCGAAATAGTGGGCTATTCAAAATAACACCTCTTATTGGTAAACCCTGTAGAATAAGTATCGCCCTGGTGTAAGACAATTACAACGAATGGCACTAGCCGCGTTTGGTGACCAGATATAACAGCCGGGTACTCCCACTTTCCTCTTCCGCATCTCCTTTCTCTCCCCACTACGTTCAGCCTCACACCATACCCCAACTGGTAATGCCGTAATCTCACTGGCTCTAGATGTTTTGCATTACTTGCACTTATTATTTACCTGTAAACTTTATATCCGAGTGTAGAAATAAATAAAAACTCTTCATTTGAGATCCTCATACAAAATCACATCAACTGTGTAATAGCTTTATTTACTGCTAAACTTGAAAACGAATTTAGCCACTGGTGTTCAGTAATTTATTGTTGAAACATGAAATTAATTGCAATAAAGATGTAATTTAAGGTCCCCGGTGTGACGTTTACCAGCTACTTCACAGCGGAGTAAGATCAACCAGGTGGGTAGGTACCTCAGATTATCGTGCCCACGGGACAATAAGACAAAAGACTGACACTTAGACCAAAATGTACTTTTTTGCAATTTTCTTAGAATGTTTATCTCTTTAAAACCCTGTCTCAAATACTGATACAAAATCACTCCACAACTGTTAGACGCTGTTTTATTACTCATTGTATAAAGACTGTAAAAGTTTAGATTCGAATAGGTACTAATAAAAAAATTAATCCGGCAAACATTGTATTTCGCGTCTGACAATGAAATCACGTATGCGCATTTGTATGTAGTTTTTTTATGCTTTGATGCAAGAGTTTTCTTTAAGAAAGAAATTCCTTAAGAAAAAGGATGTTTTTTGAAGTAGCAAACTATGTTCTGAAAATTATTTAAAACACCTTTTGTTCTGTTATTTAATATCTTATAAGCATGAAAAAATTCACAGTGTATCTATAAATGCAACATTTTTCGAGAGATTTTTGCTCTATTTCAAACGAGTGGTGTTGTATTAAATATTTTAATATTTTCGCTTTTTTATTATCATTTTTTAATATAATCGAACTCCCTCTAACATTCGTATTTAGATATCTCCCTCTCAATCTATCTTGATCGCTTACTACAGGGCATGAACCACTCGACCATTGGGACCTATTTATTAAACAAAACCATGCAGAAATAACATTATCATCTTGCAACGAATTTTTCCCATATTTTTGGCCGCTACCTTTTTAAAAGATCAAAAAGTTTCTAATGAAATTGTTTTGTAACCTAGATAGTGTCTCGGATAAACATAGCCGATTTTTATTTATATGGGATGCCTTTTGACTTTAAAAAAAATCTTAATGAATATTCTGCCACAATTTTATGTTTATCTTATCTTGAAGGTTATATCCATCAATGAATAAGAAGGTAATACTAATAAATACATTTATAATATGTTTATAAAATTGTTTTACACATTTTCGTGACGATGTATTTTCAAAACTCCCAGATGCCCAACACCTCGCATTGGCTCTTTAGTACATGGTCACCGGTTACTATTACTATCATGAAAAACGTATAATACTGCTTCGATATCAAATAATGTTTAGAGTAAATTCAGCGGAAACAGGAGATGGGAATACTCGCAGCAATAGTAATGGCAATTGCACCGGGAGACTTGTGGAGTGGACTGTAACGTGAAACCGAAATTCTCCTATATACTTGCTCTAAAAATGTTCTATCTGCCATTTGTTATCCTGATACCGTTGATACAAAACTGAGATATTGTGTAGTAAAAGTTTATTGAATATTAACTCTTGAAATCTACCAAACTGATATATTGTGTAGTCAAATTTTATTAAATATTAACTCTTGAAATCTATCAAACTGAGATATTTTGTGGTAAAAGTTTATTGAATATTAACTCTTGAAATCTACCAAACTGAGATATTGTGTAGTAAAAATTTATTAAATATTAACTCTTGAAATCTATCAAACTGAGATATTGTGTAGTAAAAGTTTATTAAATATTAACTCTTAAAATCTACCAAACTGGGATATTGTGTAGTAAAAGTTTATTGAATATTAACTCTTGAAATCTACCAAACTGAGATATTGTGTACTCAAATTTTATTAAATATTAACTCTTGAAATCTACCAAAAAGAGAAGTTGTGTAGTAAAATTTTATTAAATATTTATTCTTAAAATCTAACAAACAGAGAAATTGTGTAGTAAGAGTTTATTAAATATTAACTCTTGAAATCTACCAAACTGAGATATTGTGAAGTAAAAGATTATTAAATATTAACTCTTGAAATCTACCAACCTGAGATATTGTGTAGTAAAAGTTTATTAAATTTTAACTCTTGAAATCTACATACTACTGTATAAACTTTATGGACTAGTGGACCCCACAATGCTTCACGATTGCTAATTTATTTATGTCACATATATATAGCTGTATCGCATTCCAGTGTGGAGATATTGCGTTAAGTATTCTCCGGGCATCCTCAACTTTTTTTACCATTACAACCACTCTCTAAAAACTGTTGGCACTAATAAGATCAGAATCATCGATGTCGGTCGACTACTTTTCGAGTTTTGTGAGTACAAACATAAGTAGACTGAATTTATATTTCTTAAGATTGAATGAGACGAACATATTGAGATTCAATTTTCTTTAGGTTTAAGAAATTTTTATGCAAAAAAACACGTAGCATTTAGACAAATAACAAAGTAAAAAAAAACATTTTTAAAACTGCTTTAAAATTTTCTATACTCAATGAAACGAGGGTTCTATTTGATTATTTGATATTTTTTTGCTAAATTCCACGTTTTTACTTAAACCTAGGAATGATTCAGTAGGGAATTCCAGTCATCTTTTTAAATTATGAAAGTTTACCATCTAACAAAAATACCAGTATTTAAAAAACACTTATAAATGTGGATTTCATTGTTAAATAAATTTCTTTTACAAGGCACCAAAATGCTCGAAATTTGACGGGGTATAAGTGACGTCAAACGTACCCTGGTTTTGTAGGTTAACAGTAAGAATAATCCCACTCGGGTCGGTATGAAAAAAAAATCATTTTAAATATTTTACAAGATTAAAAAAAAATTATGACCAAAACATGAATTCTTTTGAAATTATTTGTAAACAACAGTTGTAATCTGTGTACGAGCATACGTAAGGCAACTTGGTACACAATTGTCCGCATACTTAATTCGCGCGGCCGGCAAATGAGTTCTAATAACAACGCAATTGGAACCATGTCCCTCGAAAAATATTTTATCTATGGCGGAAAGAATAAAGTTGCCAGTAAAATTTGAAAATGGAACCTTCCTGCTCTGAAAACAGAAATAAAGTTTTATAAGATGCTCTTCAATTGCAAAAGGAACTTTAACTAACTAAACATCACTCCGTCTTCTCGCAGGGGTAGTCAGAGAGGACATACCACTAAGCAACTCGGTCTTGGCACATACTCCATGTCTTGTTCACATTGATATATCGTATCATAAATACTCTTCTATTATTCTGTTAGGAACCTTGTTGTTCTAAAAAATAAATATAAGTATTTTAAACAGAAGTATTTTTAGGGTATATCATCAAAATGACAATTTAATACACCTACAAAAACTGATATAAAGTCATGAAAAGTGCTGAAATAAAACTATTAGTTTTAACCTAGTTTTTTATCACTTTTAATGACTCTACATCACTTTTTACAGGTGTGTTGAATTTTCATTTTGATTAAATATCATGGAACCAAAAATCGATGACTGATACTATCAGCTAAGCGTTATGATGCAGAATTAATCCTAAAGTTAATTAAAAAAGCGATACGCGGTGATGTAGATAAAGCATTTTTCAAGCATGACCTCGTTGAATTTAAACCAATTCAGTAACTATAGGAAAATCTAAAATGTACGGCTTAATAATATGGAACGAGTGAAAACAAATTCTAATTTAATAGTTACAAATGGTAAATATTACTAACATCCTTCACCAAATTGTAAATTAATTGCTTTCCTGACTATTTTTCATTTCAAAATAACAACCAAATGGTTTTATTATTGACCCAATCTTTAGTTTCGCCAGTTTGTCAATGATAATTATAATAATGATAAAACTCATTACATTATCTCACGGATATAAATGAAAGAAATTTCAATTTTATTGATTAAGTGGTTTATTGCCATTGTGCAATTTTGTGATCAATTGATTTGTTGCACCTTCGTGTTTCGTTAATCTCCTTCTTTTCCGATATTAAAGATAATTATCTGCCTCGAAATAACTTGGAACTCAAACACCATCGCAAGATATACCTGTATCTTCTGTTTGTTCGACATTACGACCCTTTGGAGCACAAAAGTGCCAAATCACTTGAGATTCATAAATTGTTCAGGAGCGCAATTTTCAAGTTTGAGCAGTCATAACGGGCGTGGACACGGTAATGTTATTTTCATTGATTATTGTAGAATCGATATAAAAATATGGACTTTTAACTATATCTTTATTTAATAAATTTGCAACTATAAACATGTAAATATATAAAATACATAACAATTAAATAAAGTTGAGGATTTTTATAACCTGCCTCACTAGGCTAGTAAGGCGAGCCTGTGTTGAGGTAGTCATTTCACCTCCAGGGAACTAAATTACTTAAGAGGAATTCCGGTAATTCCAAAACTTGTTTAATAGGTATTTAGCCCAATTATTGCTATTCCGCTCTGTGCTACGGTCAGTCATCGTGTTGTAGATGTGTGAGTGTGTGAAGCTCGCGCGTTGTTGGCGCACTCCGTCGAGAAAGCCCGCCAAATAATGATTCCTTTGCCAATTCGCTTTGTGGTATCATATTATTATTACATCGATGTTTGCCGGCCGGCCGCGGCGGCTAGTCGCAAGTCGCAAGTCGCAAGTCGTTACAGGACTATCTGCATGTGTGTGCAAGAATAACAATCAATTTCTTGTGACGGGACGTTCCATCCTTAGCCACCTAAATAAGCTATTATATACATATTGTCTTTGCACGCACAAAATATCACGCAAGAAATAAAAGCGGAGATACATGAGCCTCAGATGACATTTTTTAATAATTGTTCAAAATCTATTCTGCCTAATCTAAAAACCAGTTTTAGACTGAAGGAACTAAATAGGTACATTTTCGTAATAAAATAGGAGGCCTAGGTACATTATTTCATAATTTATTGTATTGCTCTTACTTACTTGAACGGTCAGTGGCTGAGTGGGCATCGCGTTTGGGTCCCACTCGGGCGTCCCATGTTCGATTCCTCGGCTGGCTAAGTTCTCCATCACAACACAAGCAATATCTTCCGCTTAATGTGGTGGTAGTAGGAGTTTTTCAAATGTTAGGTTATTCGTAACCAGGGAATGTTTGTCTTTCTTTTAAAAATTAAAAAAAATCTTACTACCCATATAGGTACACCTACTAAAATGTGTAGGTGCGTACATTTGAACTGCCTCCGTGGTTGAAGGGTAAGGCTCTTGGCTACGAATCCGCAGGTCGCGGCGTGCGCAAGTAAATTTTATTAAATTAATTTGTGTCGTTTTGCTAAATTAATCAATTAAAAATAATATAAAATACTTGTTTGGACAGATAGTTATCTTTTTTGTTTATCAAAACTTAACTAAACAATTCAAGTTGTTTGAGACAGGGAAAAGTATTAAAATAAAATATTAATTTTTTATTTTAGTAAAATTCCTGAAATCAACAGGTTTTAATTCCCTTGCGATGTTTATTTGGCCAAAATTACCAATTTTTACCACATAAACATCGCAAGTGACCAATTTTCGATATAATATTGCAATTTTTTGTTCACTATTTTGTTTTACAAATCTTATTATTGTGTTTTTTTAATAGAGCCAACGCCAATGCCATTCGTTAAAATTTTGAAAATGACATGAAAGCCATAACACCCTTGCCAATCACCACACTGCAAATCAAATGTTGTGGAGGAAACCTCCATTTTTTTCCACTCTACCTCCAGACATGTCGGGGTTCTGAAAATCGGATCATGAGTAAAAATGAACTAGTATTTAAATATCCCTGTAACTCGAAAATAATAGAAAATGTCATGACTAAACGGCGCAACTTTTCCTACTGTGTTTTGTTATAACAGATCACCACGCAAATGGCATCTTTTTAAAAATGTATATTTAAAAAAAATCTTTATTCATTGTTAGTTAAGGATTTTTTGACTTTCATGCTAGGTACATGTCCATGTTACGACCAAATTCTGTATCGGGTTGCTACAGGGTTTTGTTATAATACTCGTCCAAATATAAGAAAATGAAAACCGAGCAATAGAGCAATTTACAAAAGAAACGAAATTACAGGTATCCGCCTGTGGACTATTTATCGATGAAAACAAAAACTTTTTAGCGGCAAGTCCGGATGGCCTCATCGGTGAGGATTCTATAATTGAAGTTAAATGCCCTTATAATATAGCACACATGTCACCAGAAGAGGGAATTGAACAAAAGAAAATTGATTACTGTAAAGTTGAAGATAATGCTTTAACATTAAAACGGAATCACAATTACTTCTACCAAGTACAAGGCCAGTTACATATTACTCGTCGTAATTACTGTTATTTTGTTGTGTGGAGTCCTAAAGGTTTACTGTATGAAAAAATTGAGAGGGACGATTCAATCTGGAAAAAAATCAAACCACTGTTGGACGACTTCTACCACCAATGCCTTTTACCAGAAATAATTGACGGTCGCATACCAAGAAATTTACCGGCGAGAGAAAGATCTAAACCATAAATTGTTTTAATTTCATTATCTCTTTGTAAAACAATTAAAATTTTGTACAATAAAACCTTTAACAAACAAAAAATCTCATTTAATCACTGAAGACAATGTAAGCGAATCTCATTTGAAACATTTTTAATTAATTAATTGTGAAATAAGATCAATTAATCAAATAAAAATTATTTGCGCACGCCGGGTTCGAACTCGCGAATTTTGGATTGGGAGTCGAGTCTTACCACTCGACCACGCCGGAACGAATCTTATTATTGTGTAATTATTCTTATTTTGTATAGGTCTTGGCGAGGGATGCCTTTGTCCACCTAATGCGTGGCTGGCCAGATCAGGAGAGACTGGTTGAGGGAGACCTTTTGATCACTCCAGCCTGCCTCTCGAACAATCCCCTTGCACAACAATGGTAGGGATGGAATACGCTATATCTACTTATAGATAATATAGCTTAGTGTTCTCAAAGGGAGAGAGGATATACGGCCGACCATGAGGGAAAAAAAATCCCCTAAGGGCCTTTGTCATCTATGGGATACTGTGTGGAGGGTATTTTGAGGAAAGAAAGGAAAGGAAGTCCTGGGAAGGAAAAAGGCATCAGGGGTGGGTAGGAATCTGGGTGTCAATGTCTTCATGAATGACCATCATATGAATCCATACCTCCCACTGCGGTGCAAGGCGATGTTCCGGAATAGTCCGGCTGGAGAGATCAAAAAGTCTCCCTCATCCAGTCTCTCCCGATCCGGCCTGCCACGCAACTGGCGGACCGATGCATATATCGCCAAGACCCGGACAATCCTCACCCCCATGAACCCGGGCACCCCTGCTCAAGTCACCAAACGTAGCGAACCACTTGGGGTGACCTATGACAGAGGTTATCCAATAAATGGTTCTCGGGGCGGCGGTACCTATAACACCTCCCAAATTGAAAATTATTATAGTACTTGACGTATACAAATTGAATTTGGTCCAATTTTAGTAAGATCGGCAAGTATGGTATACTCGAAATAAGTCACTAAACCAAAAAAAACTAATAAAATATATCAATAACTCGGGAAAAGACAACACTAGTGCACCGACACAATTCGATATACTACGCTACATCACTTTGCTGTATATTTATTTGTCGAAATAGAAGTTAAATAAATAAAATAACAAAATACATTATGGGTTATTTATTGTTTTTATTTTAGTAATTTGTACATTTATGTTTACAAATGACTAATTAATTATTACATACAAATATACTATGTTTTTTTTTCTTGCTTGATGTGGCTCCTACACAACATCTTGAACTTTTCAATTGGGGCAGACTTAAGGTTTTCCGGCAGCGCGTTATAGTATTTCATCCCTTTATATAATATAGTATTCTGGGTATTCGCTTTGTCCTTCTTTGGTAGCCTAATTTGATTGTACGTCCTAGTTTTATGTTTGTGTATGTCCTTGTTGTATACAATTTTATTCGAAAAATATTTGGGTAGCAGGTTGTTTACAATTTTGTGTAAAAATATCATCGTGTTCAAGGTCAACATCTGTTTCACCGTTAGCCAATTTAGTTCGTTTAACATTTTATCTACTTTTGAATACCTATTTCGTCTGAGTATTGTTCTCATTGCCCTATTTTGGAGAATTTGAAATTTATTGAAGAATTATAATATTATGCTAGTTACCCAAAAGTTATTTTAAAAAAAATTATCCATTTGAGTGTTTTGTATCCATATTGGCAATACGGAACGAAATCACCTAGGAGTTGGTCTGGCCGTAACGGATGTTTTTTTACAGATATTATTTTACGTAAACATATGAAATTAAAGTAAGAATATCGGAATACTTCACCAAACAAACACAAAAGCGACCAAACGGAAAAAAATAATAAAAAAACATCGATTACTCGGGACAACACAACACTAGAATATCGAATATCGATTTATGACTACGTGACATCACTTCGCACAAATACATACGTATTTATCTAATCCCTGTCCCCCGACCCTTACCTCCCGAATACTGAGCGAAAGGGACACATGCAGCTCGGGCTACAAATACCTAAATGAAATCTTCAAAATCGAGGTTTTGTATTCCCCATTTTTCTCCTCCAAAAGTTAATCGATTTTCAATTTTTTTTTACCAACTACATAAGAAGAAACTATTCTATATCGGACCGTTTTGCTTTTTTTTCAAATATATTGTCTAGTTTGTAGACTGAACGTCTTTTGACTGCGTTTAAATCAGGCAATTTTATTGATTTTTGGAAGGTCATAACTTCTATAAGAAGCAATTTATCAAAAAAAAACAAAACGTACCGACACGCAAGTTGCCGATATCTATTTTATGTTAAAAAAATATTTGCTCTAGGGTTAAAATTCAGAAAGATAAATGGGGACTACGTTTGTATGGAAAAATCAACGCCCGGTTACGTCTTAAGGCTGGTTGAATAATAGATTTATACATACTGACAAATAAATGTAAAGTAAAATGTATCTTACCAGCTGACGTGTATCCGGCGTTGTAAATTCTTATATATACCTAAAAACTGGATTAATTTTTAGGTAGAAATAATATTATCTTAAATAAACAAAAAAGTTTACGGACGTCCTCGAATTCTTCTATCATTGACTTCCAAGTCATACATTCTCCTCAGACCCCTTTCTTCTTTCATCAAGTACGCCACATTTTACCACAGGTAATTATTTGATTAATTTTATCATGCCATGTCCTCCTCGGGCGTCCCCGTATTTTTTACCATTCACTTGATGTAGTATTGTGAAATCCAACTGTTGAAAAATTACATTTTATTGACTTCAATTCAACTCCGCACCTTGTTCCAGTGAAGAAATATTTCTCGACTTTTTATACCACGAACACCACTATCTAAACACTCCTGGCATTAATCAGATCCTGGTCTAGTAGTTTTTCAGTATTTTACAACAAAGAAACATTCATTTTTATTAATATAGAAGATAGATAGATTTAACACCTTATTTTTGTATGTGGGTTGTGTAGGCCGAAAGGAATTAAAATAACATGTATCCATTAAAGAGTCCTTGTGGTACTCTTTCCATTTGTTCAAAACATATTAACCGTACAAAAATTCCCATGACATTTCGTAAATACGGGTACAATGGAAGAGAATTTCGTCCTTTTCAAAGGTCCATTCAATGAGGATTTGGATTACGTGAATAGTCATTCTATCTGACAATGAAGTAAAAAGATAAGTAGGTCCATGCGGAAGTAAACATATTTTATAAATAGTGATATATCATGGGCAGGTGGAAGCATTTTACCTAATTATTAATACAATTAATTACTCATATGTCTTGCATTGTTATTCTCACGGCATAATGTATAACATTGTGCTTTTAATGTGTAAACCACACAAGAGTTAATACTGCTGAAGCCAGTCAGACCATGGCATTCCCAATGTTATGAGCGTGAGAGTGTGGAGAGGAGAGAAGACGGGCGTGAGAAAGTTATGCTTGCTAGCTAATCAAAATATGACCAAAAGCTGACACGTGTACGATCTCTACGAATCTACGAATCTATATACGAATCTACGATCAACTGGGACCGTAAAAATGTCGCTGATCGTTGATTCGATGGTATTAAATGTGAGTTTGAAAGATCCAATGCTATATCGCTTACTCTTATAAAAAACCTCTACTATAAATTGTAAATTAGATAAAATCATCTATTCATTTTGGACGTAATTTTGGAAGCATTATTGGCACAATTTTTTTAAATTTAATCCTCCCTGCAGAATTGTCTATTTTTAGCAGAGGTTATGAAAATTTTAAATCACCTCCCCACAGCCGACATCGATTTTAAACCTTTTTACGTAAAGAATAATTATATTTTACGGTACCAACACCGGATTTATTTCTAGCAGAGGACTTCTCTCTTCGGGTATGAATCATTACGAGACCACTGTGGTGTTATTTGGTTTTAACTCACGTTTTTTGATTAATTAATAACGAGAACTGGCGTATTTGACAAACTGAAAGAGTTTAAATTTTCGACCTGTGTGGGTTCAGATAATTTGTCCTCGCAATGACAGGTGAAATAGAGGTTAAGAAAGGCTTTTGGATGATAAAAAGCTCTACAAGGTGACCCCATTTAGGTCGTCTCCCAATATTTTGTTTCTTTTAATTAAATTCTACAATACGAAATTGCAATTTTTTTCCGATAATTACAAAAATGACGGAGTTATGAGCTTTTGTCTTGTGACGTCACTCGAGAAACGATTCGTAACATTCATAATTCGAATGACGTGGCTGCAGTACCGCTGCGTTGTTGAGTAAAGTCACAAAATGTTCGGCCGACCACAAATATAAACATATTGACGACTTATATCTTTCCGAAAATTCTGAATTTTCTATCCTAAGCATGCTCTAAATCTATTTGTAAGAAACATGAAATTTAGTTGGATGAGACGATTTCATAAGAATACCCCGAATAACTAGGATCTTCTCCAATTGAGTATAAAACAGATTTAGAAATGAGAAGAATTAAAATTTAAAAAACAATTGTTGTAAAAAATCTTGCAAGAGTGGTTTATATGTCCTGATTTCATCAGGTTCTAACAACCAATTTAAAGTTTCTAATTAATGCGGTCGGAGTGTTTAGAGGAGTGTCTGCCAAACTGTGTGCCGCAAGAAGTCTCAGGTATGCTGCAATTTTAAATGAATTGAATATGTTGCAAAGTGGTCGACGGGTATACAGTTTGGCTGGTGTATACGTAGCGTATTGAGTGTGATTGAGTGAGCACAATTGTGCACACCTGTTCTGTGTCGAGCTGTGGCAATACGAGGCTAAATTCGGGTAGTTTGACTTTGTTTTAGTAATTTGGTGTACTGTCCGGCCATGTGTGTTTACCTACGCGTCGTGCGTTGAATAATTTTTTTATTTTATTTCAATTGAATTTTACAATTACAGAAAAAATTATCCTTTTTTGACTTGACTGTTTTGCAATTTTGACTGTTTTAATGGTTATAAAATGGTTTCATAAATTTTTTAATAAAGATTTTTATTTATTTATTTAACGCCCAGAGGGTTTTTACATAAAGGTGGTACAATTTTGATGACAGACAATTTTGAAACATAAGAAAGAAATAGTAAAAATAAATTACATTAAAAAATATATGAAAGAAACAAAAATAAAAAAAAGAACATAAATTAAAATATACACCGATTTGACTGGTTTAAAAAAATAGAACTTCTATTTAGGAATAAATCTTTTACGTGATCCAGAAAATTCGCAAAGTTAATATTAAATATATCGACATCACTGTATTGTATTAGTGTGAAACCGTTGTATTGGGAAGTTCGCAATGTAATTGCGCTTATGTGTGTTGCAGTGGAATAGTGTATTTTGTCGTGTATTCTGCAAGCTTATGAGTTGCAGAAGTTCGCAACAGTCGATTTAGAGTTAAGAATTTTGAAAAAAAAAGTTATGTCTAGTTAGTAGATTTAGAAGATGATAATAATATATAATGTGAAATAGTGGTGTTCTTGTTCGCAATTTTTCAATATTTTGATACATGCCTGAAAAAAGCTTGAAAAAAACAAAAAAATTATGTTCATTTATTGAAATTACTTCATTTAACCGACTTATCTCGCCGAAGAACCATAGTTAATGGCTCAATGAATGAACATACCAAATCAAATGGAACTTTCAGAATTGTTCTTTGTTTATTCTTCAAATACAATTACTCGTTCCCCAGTACAAAGGCTTCATAGGCTTGCAAATAAATGCTAGTTCCGTAAAGTATTTTTTTTGTTTTTTATTTGTAACAAATGGATATAATGATATCTTAACTAGGATCTTTGAGGAATTCATTTACATATGGTTAACATTTAGTAGTATGGATAGTATAAAGTAATTATAAATAAAAAATAAAAAAACTAATACTGAGAATTATATTTAAATGCCAACCTACCCACCCCTCCAACGTGCTATTTGCTTAAATCAGGGTCTTAGATATTCGCCAAATATTCACTAAGACAAGCTTATCCTACATACGTAAAAATAACCAGCTGGTGGCTCCACAACATCAAGAACACACCCGCTTTTCATCAAACCTGGGATGCAAGGTCCCAAAAACTAGAACCACATTCACTCAACGACAATTCTGGTTCATCGCTCCTAATATATACAACGCATTGAGCACCGATATAAAATCTATTAAAAGTTATTAAAAAAAATTTCTACGTGTTATAAATTTTAAATTAAATATCCCTGCCGAAGACTTAAAATACAATTTCTTATTAAATACTCTAAAAATACATACATTAGAAGATAGACGTAAAATAAAAGATTTAACGTTCTTATTCAAAATACTGTTAGATAATGCCTTTCCACGGAATCGAACCGCGTATAGAAATGTAATATTAAGGATACCTGGCTAGCTCCAGCAGGGTTCCGTGTTTTCAGTTCGTTGGTTTTAAGAGAGAACATACGCCTTCTAGAAGTGGGTAGAACAAAAGGGCTTCTTTGAAATAAAACACTATTATTGTGGTGCTGGTAAATGTCTTCATGAAGACCTATATTACAGCATTTTGAATCTACTCGTAGGAAAAGCTTAAATCTCTTTGTGGACGGTTAAAATAATGAAAAAATGAAGTTAAATTACTGGGAAGAAAGGAGATACAGAAATTAATAGAATAAAGCAGGGAACGATACCGCATGTAGTATTGTAGACGTCCAGGGGGCAGGCAGTAGAAAAAATGAATTGAAATATACTAGTAATGAATTGACAAACACTGTAGAAAGAATGAATCGAAATGTACTAGTAATTAATTGACAAACACTGTTTTAGCAAAGCAAGTCTCGAATTCAAAGCGGAGCACGTAACAACCTCTCGCAACCAGCGCTGAAATCCAAAGAGACCCGGTCTCCCTTCGTTCGGAGCTGAGGACCCCTTTTGCCCCGCCTCCTTCGATAATAGTCACACCCGCTTTAAACGCAACCACGGGGTGGCCATATGAAAGAATTTAAAAATACAAAGTACTTGATTTCAAGAAAATATTACGGGGTTGAAAGTTTTAATTTTAAGAAAGTTCATTTCATAACACTTCCCCGAAAACACAACGAAAAAACTGCCGTGGGAATGAAAGTTTTTTGACTCTAAATCGCTCAAGACCCCTTTGACAAAAGCTACAAAAGAAGTCATCCACATAGAGATTCAGCATTAAAAACCTACGCCCAAAAGTTACATATTATTATTTCAAATTATTATTTATATATATACATTTTTTTTTTGGTAATACGGTGCACATAATCGTAAGAGCAACAGCAGCAAGTGATGGTGACAATCGTAAGAGCAACAGCAGCAAGTGATGGTGACAATCGTAAGAGCAACAGCAGCAAGTGATGGCATCGGCTCTCAAGTGATGGCATTGGCTCTCTCTGCAAAGGGCCGCAAGCAGTAGCGTAAACTCGTTCGTCATGGCGTAGATGTCTCGATCCCGGGCGGGAACGATTCAAGGAGAAGCGTTAACATGAAAGCGAAACATAAGAAAATATTAAAAAAATGCAAATAAGCAGTGGGCAATGAACCAAAAAAAAAAATCGCGTTCACATAAGGAGTGAGAAACTAATATTGAATAGTAAATATAGTTGCACAGGGGAGCAGTATATAGGCAGAACTTCCCATTGTATATCGTGACGCACACACATATGTTTATATTTTATACATAAGGCGAAAAACATACTAAAATCATTAATTAGCACTAAATAATCAATATATGCCGAAAAACACACACGAGAATCAATATCCACCTTTTAATGGTACGGATTTGTTTTGGTGCAATCGGCGTCTACCTTTTAGTGGTTTTTTTTTTATTTTTTATTTTTTATTTTTTTTTTTTTTTTTATCAGCATATCTACCTTTTAATGGTCCAGATAGCTGTTTGAAGATTAGCTGAAAAGAAATAACACAAAACAAACAATATAAGTCGAAACACACACACGAAAATCAATATCCCCCTTTTAATGGTACGGATTTGTTTCGGTGCAATCGGCTTCAACGTTTTAGTTTTTTTTTTTAAATCAGCATATCTACCTTTTAATGGTCCAGATAGCTGTTTGAAGAGTAGCTGAAAAGAAATAACACAAAACAAACAATATAAGTTGAAAAACACACACGAAAATCAATATCCACCTTTTAATGGTACGGATTTGTTTCGGTGCAATCGGCTTCAACGTTTTAGTTTTTTTTTTTTTTTAATCAGCATATCTACCTTTTAATGGTCCAGATAGCTGTTTGAAGAGTAGCTGAACATACGAGTAAAATCAAAATCGTCCTCCTTTAGTGACCTACATATCGCCAGAAATCTTGTAAGAATTGCTGACATAGGTATAATACGAGACGTATCTTTCAAATACTAAGTGCTGTGGACCTTATTTATTTGTGTGGAAAATCATTGCATCCATACAAAAAACCTCCCAAAATGAACAACACAAGAACAAGAAAACAAATTAAAAATATTTTGTCGCAAGTCATTGCACTTTGAAGTTTTCGTATACAATGGATTATAATGGGTTGGAATTTATTAAATAATAATATATATACCGATATGGGCGCCATCTTGTTTATGGCTAACAAGCAACCGTAGGATCGAAGTCACAAATTATTATTTTATAATTTTTTCAGATTTTAAATAAAGTTGGTGAAGTTTGTACCAAATTAATAGCAAGTAGGAACTGGGTACGAATCAGACACAATGTGAATGTCGTACTGTGTGTAGGAATATTTTAAGATAGTGTCGTGTATTTAGCCGCCTCCGGTTAATTACTCCGGAGTGACTGTGATGTTGGAGTCTGTATACACTGCCTTCGAAGGGGCCCCCTCGAAGACAGCGCCGTGTATTGTGTGGATGTGCATGTTCAATGAGTACTTGTACCTTATTTATCTTTCCTTGCGAATTTTAAAATAGAATTTTTTTTTCCTTTAAAATAGAATATTTTCCCATCCGGGCAGTCAACAAAACTGGCTCTCCAATATTCATCGCATTAACCAGATTTCAAACAGATTTTTCCAAGAATCCAATTGGGGTAGGTTGCCAATTGTTGTTTTTAAATTCCTAAGGGGTTAGGGATTAGGGTTAGGGTATAGGAGAATCGATCTGGTTCTCCGCGGAGCTACCTAATTTAACTATATCTTTTACATGGTATCTACCCAAGATTTTTCCTGACTCATCTGCCAACACATATATGACGTCGGAAACCTTTTTAATCACCTTAGTCTTCACAAAGCGCGGGGCGAGTTTGGTAGAAAAGTAAGCAGCGGAATTTGACGGAGTGAAATTTTTCCTCCAAACCGTATCACCGACGGAATATCGACCGACATCGCCGTAAACGGCGGATAGTTCTTCTAGCCGGTCGGCGTATTCGTTCGTTGTTAGCGTGGTTCTGGGGAATGGAGTTTTATGAAGGCCACCGAGTGGTACCTGCTCATAGCCGTGATCCAAGAAAAACGGCGTATATCCTGTGGTTAGATTTACGGAATTATTTAAAGCCGCCTGAATTTTATCCAGATGTTTACACCATGTCCGTTGATTTTTCTCTACCACTATGGCCAGGGCCGTGCCAATCGTTTGGTTATACCGTTCCACAACGTTATTCATCGGGGTATAATAGCTGTTGTAAAATATGTCCGGCACTCCGTAACTACTCAAAAAGTTCTTAAATATTCGTGAAATAAATACTTTCCCGTTATCTAATATCACGGTGAGAGGCACACCATGCAGTAAAAAAATACGTGTTTCTAAAAGTTTGATTATAGCTGCGGCCTTGGCGACTTTTAACGGAAATATCCAACAAAATTTGGTGAACGTATCTACGACACTAAGCATATGCATATTCCCGGCGAAACTTTTCGGAAAAGGGCCTATCAGATCCATGGATAACACCTGTAGAGGTCTGTCCACACGTTTCTGGGTGCTCATATGTCCCAGAAGAGCGGACGTGCTATGCTTGTATGCTTTGCATATCCCGCACTTCGATATGTATTTGCTCACCTGGCGATACAGTCCCGGCCAAAAGTGTCTTAGGCTAAGCCTTTTATAAGTGCGATATATTCCGGGGTGAATAGCTTTATCAGAATTGTGATTTTCTACTATTAGAGCTTGCCGCTGTTCGGATGGTACAACGAGTTTCCACGAATAATCCTCCCGTACAGAGAGCGCGGCAAGGCAGTGTCGAAATAGCTGCCCTTCGCGGATAGTGTAGTTCGCGTATTTCTGCGGGGATTCTAGGCAGTTGTTATAAGTGCTTAGGTACCAGGTATCGGTGGTAGCCGGTGGCGTGCTGACAGCTGATATTTTTCCGGGTTCAACGCGGGAAAGGACGTCCGGTACCACGTTAAGTGCTCCTCGTCGGTGAACAATATCGAAAGAGTATTGCGAAAGACGTGTGGCCCAGCGGGCCAGTCTCCCAGAAGGGTTATCTAGAGAGTGTAACCATTTTAAGCTCGAGTGGTCCGTTATTATAGTAAATTTTCCGCCTTCTATGTATCCGCGGAAATAACGTACCGACTCCAGTACCGCCAAAAGTTCTTTTTCCGTGACACCATAGTTTCGTTCATTTTTATTTAAGCAACGGGAAAAATATGCAACGGGGTGTTCGCCATCGGAAAAATTTTGCGTAAGTACTCCCCCAATGCCCACATTTGAAGCGTCTGTGTGTACACAGAAATTGAGATTGAAATCCGGACAGTTTAGCACCGGTGCTGATACTAAGGCGGCTTTGAGAGTTACAAAGGCCCGCTCGGCTTAATCGGACCACTTAAAGTTGCTTATGCCTTTTCTACAACCGGTGAGTTTAGTCAGTGGTTCGGCTATGTCAGAGAAACCTTTTATGAAGCGCCGATAATATCCAGCCAACCCAATGAATGATTTGATTTGCTTGGAATTTACAGGACGGGGAAAATTCTCTATTGCTTCTACTTTGGCTGGGTCGGTGCGGAGCCTTGCGTTGTCTATGATAAACCCTAAGTAGCAGAGGCGAGACTTACAAAATTCAGATTTTTCGTAATTTATCGTTAACCCGGCCAACTTTAATCGTTCCTGCACCAAGTGGAGAGTGGCTATATGCTTTTCAAAGGTATCGCTCACTATTATAAGGTCGTCCAAGTAGCAAAAAAGTTGCTCGTCTAACTCGGGTCCAAAAAGTTTGTCGGCTAATCTCTGAAGCTCGGCCGGCGCGTTACGCAACCCGAAGGGTAGGCGGGTAAATTCAAACATTCCGCGGTTTGGTATCACGAACGCTGTCTTTTCGCACGAGGCTTTAGCCAACGGTATCTGCCAAAAAGCCTTACTTAAATCTACTGAGGAGATGTACCGCGCATTTCTCAATCGGTCTAAAATGCGGTGAATGAATGGCAGAGGATAAGCGTCAGCCTTGGTCACCGAGTTGAGCTTGCGGCTGTCGAGGCAAAAGCGGGCCGAGCCGTTCTTTTTGGTCGCAATCAGAGTAGGGTTCGTCCAGGGGCTACGACTCGGACGCACGACGCCTAGTGCTAACATTTCGTCTAATTCTCGCTCCAATTGCTGCTGCCTGATCGGTGAAAGAGGATAGTACCTTTGTTTGATTGGCGGTCCCGTGGTTTCAATGCTATGTTCGACAAGGTGAGTCAGCCCGAGGCCGCATTTTTCAAAGGAGATATCTTGAAATTTATTCGTGATATTTTGTAAGCTATCGGCCTGCGAGGCAGTAAGATTTTCAACTGGGATAAGAGTTCTGATCTCGTCTATTTTCGGAGGTGATAAAGGAACTCTTTTCGCCGTCGGAGTGATGATCTTCGGGGCCACGTTGAAGGATCTCCAAAAATCGGTACCAAGGATAAATTTAGGTGATAATGACGGCATGACTAAAAAATCTATAGTAGCGGTGTATCCACTGCAGGTGACAGAGATAACGCACCTAACACGGTTTGGTGACTTGCATCAGCCGTGATCACCGGAGACCTATACGGTTTCATTGGTACTCCCATACTAATGAATGACGCGTATGAATTTCCTCCTAGGCAACTAACATTTGCCCCCGAGTCTAATAATCCCGTAAAGGGCACATTATTTATAGTAAACTGCGCGTAAGGGCGACCGTCTACGGCTTCAATGCATTCAATTTCCATAAGATGTGCCGTTTCTTCTAAGAATTTTTGGTCATCTAGCCACTCAATACGTCCACGGCCAGCGTCACCTTGTCGTGGAAGGGGGCTATTTGAGTGGCTGGAAATTAGTTTTTTGAATTCGGTATTCTGGGCGGTGGTCGGGTTAAATCTATTCCCGCGGGGAGAAAACTTGACTGAGGTGACGGGTGGGAGGATATGTTATTACGCGTATTTTCGTAACGGCGGCCACCGCCCGCCCTCATATGTTTATATTGTTCGCGAGTATTGCGAAAACCGCTGTCTGAGCTATTTTTCCCGGGGTCTGCCGGTAGAGCTGCAGGGCTTGATGAAGCCACGCTATTGAAGTAACTATTTCCTCCCGATCTCACCTCACGGGGCGGGCGCGAAGCTTGTTTCTGGTAGCTCTCGAATATTGTGCACGCGGTTTCTAAATCTTCGATAGAGCTACTGCTATGCATGGTCAACATACTAGCGTATTGGGGGAGGAGGCCACGTTTGAGAGTTTCCACCAGCTCCTCTTCCGACATGGGCGATTCTAACATGTGGTTTTTATGACGCGTTTCAATAAAAAAAATCTCTAGCCGTCTTCCCGTGCGCTTGTTTGGATACGTAAACTTCGAGTTTACGTTCCCATTTAGAATTGGGCAGTTCGAACTTGCTTAGAAGCAGCTTTTTAAGATCGGACCAGGATAAACTCTCTCTCGGTAAGGAGAGAAACCATAGCAGCGCCATTCCCGTTAAAAGTTCGATGAAACATTTAGCAACTTCCAAAGAATTAACACCCTGGGATATGGTGAATAACTCCACCCGGCTTACGAATTCTCTAACATCGGTCGTTCCGTTAAATTTAAGGTTCCATGAAGCGAAATTCGTCACCTTTGTTTCCTTCAAAATATACTTAATCTCTACTGGCCGTTCCAGGACTTCCGTATCAGCGCACGGCATAGGATCAACCTTGTCGTTTGCGGGTTTTATACGCCGAACGAAAGCCTTGTTAAACTGGCGGGCTTGTTTTTGCAAAGCTGGCAAATCTTTACTCCCGACAATACCACGTTTTCTCAATGCCCTTTTTAGTTGCGGAACGCTTGAAGAATCAACGTGGACGATAATGCCTTCCTTAAAGCGAATTAAGGCGTCCATTTTATTAATTTTATTTAAATTAGCCGACTTGATTTCTTAGAATTACTTGTGTACTATTGAGACAAAACTTAGTAGTGAATAGATTCCAGGTACGCGCTTTCCCTTTATTATTGTCCGCGGTTTTTCCAGTTCGGGGAAGTAATTTTTTTTACCAAAACCCAATTTTGCAATATTAAAATGAACACGACCTATAAAATCTGTTACTAACGTATTTTAGGTTTTTTCCAGGTATCATAAAAGGCTACCGGCCCACCTTGGACGTATTTCTGGGAAGTAATTATTTTTCCAAAACCCAATTTAGCAATATTAAAATGAGAAAGAAACCTTCAAAATCTTTTGTCTTTAAATTTTACACGAATATAACCGCACAAGTAGGTACCTGTATTATTACGCTTTGAGTTTATTCTATAACCTAACTTTATATTACTTGAATGAATCCGAAACTACGCTCCGAAAATAAACACGGAAGTGTAGGAAGGAAATTATAAATTGTTAGGAAAACACGCGGAAATTTATTTTATTTTTTGAACGCAAACCGTCGCAAGATTTAAATATTTATCGAAACTCTTCTTATTTTTTTTTTAAAGGACACTATGATTCTATGGCGATGCGTGCCAAACATGTGTGGGCTAAACGAAACGGCGCGAGCGTTTACAAAATGGTGACTGCCAACCACATGTGGGCTTTAAACATACTGATGCTATGAGTAAAAAAAAATGGCGAAGAATGCAAAACACGCGTTGAATTTAAACACCAGTTCGCGAGCGTTTAGAAAATGGTGACTGCCAACCACATGTGGGCTTTTAACACACTGATGCTATGAGTAAAAAAAATGGCGAAGAATGCAAAACACGCGTTGAATTTAAACACCAGTTCGCGAACGTTTATTAAACGGCGGTGATTACAGAACACACGTGGCCTTTAAACACACTGACGCTATGAGTAAAAAAAATGGCGAAAAATGCAAAACACGCGTCGAATTTAAACACCAGTTCGCGAGCGTTTACAAAATGGTGACTGCCAACCACATGTGGGCTTTAAACACACTGATGCTATGAGTAAAAAAAATGGCGAAGAATGCAAAACACGCGTTGAATTTAAACACCAGTTCGCGAATGTTTATTAAATGGCGGTGATTACAGAACACACGTGGCTCTTAAACACACTGACGCTATGAGTAAAAAATGGCGAAGAATGCAAAACACGCGTTGACTTTAAACACAGGGGTACCTAGATGTAGGAAAAACAATTATTTACACACATATATGCACATCACGACAACAATAAAAAGTTACAACAGGAAAGCGATTCTCTCAAATAAAGCCCCACGTTGGGCGCCAGTGTTAGATAATGCCTTTCCACGGAATCGAACCGCGTATAGAAATGTAATATTAAGGATACCTGGCTAGCTCCAGCAGGGTTCCGTGTTTTCAGTTCGTTGGTTTTAAGAGAGAACATACGCCTTCTAGAAGTGGGTAGAACAAAAGGGCTTCTTTGAAATAAAACACTATTATTGTGGTGCTGGTAAATGTCTTCATGAAGACCTATATTACAGCATTTTAGATCTACGCGTAAAAAAAGCTTAAATCTCTTTGTGGACGGTTAAAATAATGAAAAAATGAAGTTAAATTACTGGGAAGAAAGGAGATACAGAAATTAATAGAATAAAGCAGGGAACGATACCGCATGTAGTATTGTAGACGTCCAGGGGGCAGGCAGTAGAAAAAATGAATCGAAATATACTAGTAATGAATTGACAAACACTGTAGAAAGAATGAATCGAAATGTACTAGTAATTAATTGACAAACACTGTTTTAGCAAAGCAAGTCTCGAATTCAAAGCGGAGCACGTAACAACCTCTCGCAACCAGCGCTGAAATCCAAAGAGACCCGGTCTCCCTTCGTTCGGAGCTGAGGACCCCTTTTTCCCCGCCTCCTTCGATAATAGTCACACCCGCTTTAAACGCAACCACGGGGTGGCCATATGAAAGAATTTAAAAATACAAAGTACTTGATTTTAAGAAAATATTACGGGGTTGAAAGTTTTAATTTTAAGAAAGTTCATTTCATAACAATACTTAACTCTAAATTCGACTGTTGTGAACTCCTGCAACTTATAAACATACATACACCCACAGTCACAACACGACAAAATACAATATTCTACAGCAGCACACATAAGCATAACTACATTGCCCACTCTCCGATACAACGACTTCAAACAATGGGAAATCATTACTTAGGTGATGTTGACATATTTAATACCAACTTGGCAAGTTTTGTGGATCATTTAAAACATTTATTTCAACAATACTCCTAAACACATCATGTAAACCAACAAATAGCTGTTATTTTCTGTTTTTGTTTATTGTGTTTGTATGACTTGTTGCATAGCTTTTATCAAATGTAATTTTATTCTTATTTTTTATGTTCCAAAATATTTGTCAAATTAAAATTATACTACCAACCATGTAAAAGCCCTATGGGGGTTAAATAAATAAATATCCCTATTTACTATATGTGTTCAAAGCTGGATGTTTGAAAGGGGCGAGAATTTTTTAAAGAATTTCTAAAACTATCTCAAAAAATTAATTTAAAAAAAATATATATATAGTTTTTTCGCCTTCATATTATTTTATTTTTATCACATTTGTGATGAACCAAGGTCTTTCCCGAGGTAAATGATATAAACCATCATATTAGAGCCATCTATCGGAACAGACACATATGAATTACAGGGAACTGCATGCAAAGGTGGGAGGTTTCCTCTAGGGTTGCGACAAAAAGGTTGGATTGCCCAATCATAGTCACATAAAAAATAGGGAGGCGTGACTTTCTGACAGGACAAAGGAAATTACAGATAGGGGGCGTGTTTAGGCTTTGATTTATATAGCATCGACCTTGGAAATATTCCCACAAAATGAATAGGTGAACGAACGAAGGTTGAATCACTTGACATTTTAGGGGTTCAAAACCTTTTTTTGAGGCGTAGCATCACTCGGACGAAGCGAGATTTGGTGGCAACAGGTCTGTTACTCGAGGTTAAAAGAAGTAAAAGGTTGTCGATTTCTGGTACTCGAAAGTGTTGATTTTGGAAAAAAATTCGAACATGGCTTTGCATCATTTAGACGGTAATAACAGTTAAACGAAGGTACTAAATTTATACGTGGCTTATGGAAGACGAAACACATTAAAATTAATAGTAAAACGATTAGTAGAGGAATTATGACCAAGTACATACGGGTTTGTTATGAAGGGAACTTGAAACTTCTGATTAATGTGAAATGAGTTGGGGGACAAAGACAAAAGATTGGCGTGTGGAGGTATCGCCGGAGTTAACACCCAAAATTACAGAGAGGGGTCGTGAAAATCCAGTGATAATTCTAGGAATAAAACTGGCCAAAGAAATAAACAGGTTATCAAATCGAAGCGGACTTGGGCGAGGGACAAAAATAGCTGACATAATGTGTACTGGGGCATATCAACTAGAGCGGATACCGATAGGAACCTGAAATAATCGGTGAGAGGTGAGATAGTTATACTAAACCACGGAAAAGAAAGGTGACTAAATGTGAAATGTAAGAGACAACCTTACGCAAGGGATTTATCATACGGAGGAATGGGAATGTTTGTCAGAAGTGATCGATTCAGAAGGTAAAGGGAGGGACGGACGTGTACACCATTCAATTCGACGAAAGGCGAGTTGCGAGTTCTATTTTCACACGGAAGAAAGAAGACTGAAGGTAGGCTGTAGGATATATCAACGAAAACGGAAAGTTAAGAGGAAATTTTGACTAGTTACGCGTAAGAGGACGTCTTAGCGCACTAATGGAAAGGTCATCAGAACACACATCACGGACCAAATAGGAACGCGAAAAAATTTAAATTAGAAAAACAGGTCAATTTTGACGAATTAGAAGGCACCTACCAGATGAGGCAAACTTAAGAATTTCACCAGTACGGGCCTGTGTTGTGAAACAACAAATGTCCGTTTTTTCTGAGAAACGCAAAAGTATAGACCTGATAAGTTTTAAGTGACACAGGGGATATTGGGCAGGAAAGATAGGGCTGTAACGCTTCAATAAAGGTTGGATTTCAATGACAAGCGTAGTTAATTACTGTTATAAAACATCGTGCGCGGGCACAAATCGGATAGTTCGTCACAAGTCGCCGAGGACCTAAGGAAGTATACGCGCCGCGCTACGAGGAATTATCACTTTGGTAATTTATTCTGGACTTAGAATTTTTCTGGTCAAAACATACAGTTCAATTCAGTGTTTGAAGAAATTAGACTCAGTGTCCTTGACGTAATAATAAATTCAGATTGAAAAGTTTAATTGGTTTAAATTCAGTAATTAAAATTAATAAACGCTAAAATTCCATCTAGAATAAAGTTGAACACGATTTTTATGTTTTAAATAAAGTCACGGATTATAAATGAGTTGTAATTAAAATTAATAAACGCTAAAATTCCTTCTCGAATAAAGTTGAACACGATTTTTATGTTTTAAATAAAGTCACGGATTATAAATGAGTTGTAATTAAAATTAATAAACGCTAAAATTCCTTCTCGAATAAAGTTGAACACGATGTTTATGTTTTAAATAAAGTCACGGATTATAAATGAGTTGTAATTAAAATTAATAAACGCTTAAATTCCTTCTCGAATAAAGTTGAACGCGATTTTATGTTTTAAATAAAGTCACGGATTATAAATGATTTGTAATTAAAATTAATAAACGCTAAAATTCCTTCTCGAATAAAGTTGAACGCGATTGTTATGGGTTCAAATAAAGCCACGGATCATAAACAAAAGATTGTAATCAAAAGATAATAAACCCAAAATATTCTTCTCGGATAAAAATAAACGAAATTATTAAAATCTCTTCAATGAAGCCTCGGACTAAAGTCAAATTATAACTGAAAATCTATATACCTAAGTGTCTTGCTATCGCGTTTTGGGCTCGATCGAAGCCGTGTTACAACGAAAATTTTTCAATTACTACTAGGTTAGGGAGGGAATATCGAAGCACATTCATTACGGCAAATATAGAGGGTAACACAATCAAAATTAGGAAGATAAGGTTGAGGATGTATCAGGTAGAGGTAAAAATATTATGTATAAGCTCAGGGTAAATCTAGTGATATTCGCGAACACCCCCCCCAAAATGGGAACGGTTGTGTAAAACCCAACCTAGATGTTGTTATTTAGCGGATAGGGGCTTGGTAAGTTTTTTTATTTCCGATTCAATTCAACCAAATTCCCAGATGGACTTAGAACGCGTGATGCTGATATTTGCCGACTGACACTTACTACTAATCCACTTTAATATGTACATAAAACCAACATGTCAATTTTCAGGATTCCCCGACAATATCAATATAATGACCCTCAAGCCTTACCCCATTCCCAAATTTACCCCTCGACTAAACTTCATAGTTGGGTAATGTCTGATAGTGTCGCTGCAAATCCGTTTCTCACAAACACGGACTAGACAGAAGGATTTTTTTTCTCACGCTATCACGTGAGAGGGGTTGCCAACGTGGGCGGATCGGACCAACGGAGAGCTGGGAGGGCTACTTCCTCTGACGGGGCCGTGTTGGAAAAGGGGCGCGAAAGTGGAATGGAAATAGTGATGCCAATTGGTAATGAACGGGAACATGGTCAGCAGTTGGGGCGCATAGTCTGAAGGCACTTTGGACGTCTGTGAAAATCCATGTGGGAGGGCGACGGCGTGGGATACGTGGGAATAAGTCCGCAGCGCTATCACATTATCCAATGGTGTCGACCGAGAAGCTGATGTAAGCCAACTGGAACGCTCCCTTGGCGGAATTACAGCAGTTTCTTTGAGGTGAACTGTAGGTCTGACGGCACGTGGGAGATTGAGCTTCATCAGGCAAAACCTACACGACACACTTATCGCGTTAGTATCATGATATGGGATGCAATTACCTTCCCCATCTAGACTCAGTAAAGTAGTTCGTCCGGAGGAATGGGCGTTGGAGCGATTTCGGAAATGGCGTGATGACTTAATCCGCTTTCTCTTGGACGTGAATAGATCCGATAGGTCAGGGTACCTTTATGAAATGGGTCGCCAGCTATGGGGTATAGTCTAGCCACGTCGGAGTCAGCGTTTGATTTCTGATCACCATCCACCGTTCTCGTATTTGGTCAGCGGAGGAGCCAACGTAATTTGCAAAAAAAAAACATTTCAATCATATAGTTTACCCTTCCTCCCCCCCCCCCCCCTCTCGTCCCTTCCCTATAAAAGATTAAGTGTCGAGTAACAAAATTAATATATGTAAAACAGAATGGAGGCGACCCCGGAGCTGAGATGACGAAAACCGTCGCACTATGCATGTCAATACCATACTATACTAATTTATGCAATAACGAAACTATTTCATGTCCTTGGATTTATTAAAGGTAGGAAAGAGCTTAAAAGAAAGGTTTACAAGCGATTACCACTGTATAAGAGTTAGGCGTACTGCAGGTGACAGGAGTAGGCTAAACACGCGGTCTTATAGGAAAGTTTTTAAAATTTCAATGGTAAGGGGATCATTCACTCTAATTTAAACGAACCAGGATTACCACAAATATATGCATTAATAGCCCGTTCATATCTCATATGAATTTCAAAACCAAAAAAGAAACACAACGCTGAAAAAGGGGGCATTATTGCGAATTAAATCTTAAGATCTTTTGCCGTATGTTCCATGCGGGGATCGAAGGGCTTAGCTAGGGTTTCCTCTTAAGGTAGTCCTTTTAAGGGCGCCACCAACAGCTTAGGAAAATCGAAGGACAATGACCAGGATGTTACAACATTTTGCAGATCAGGCAGGAGAAATAACCATTATTTCAATATAGGTATAAATGTAGAAGAATTGGAACCATTACACATTGTATAATTTGTATGACTACCATACACGGACATTAGCCTAGTATGGTAATTGAAAACTGTAGTCCTTAAAAATCTTTATAATAAAAAATAAATATATATTTAGGGATCCGGTAGGGAGACGAATGAAAGATGATAGGTTGTTGTGACACAGCGTTTATTCTGAGTCAGTAGAATTTCGCAGTTGGGAGATGACTGAGACCGATGAGGATGACACCAGGTGTAGGCGGCGATGACGGCTATGGTCAATCGATCAGTGAGTCGACACCGCGCTGATGGAGACCGGACTCGTCGATATGTCTGGTGAAGACTTGGAATCTTTCCGGTACAGTGTGAACAGGGTAGCCGAAGGTGTGATGGACCTTGTCGGCAGATGTGCGGGAGATGCAAGCCGGTGACGATGGCGCGGGGCCGAGGCGCAGACCGGTGAAGTGGTAGTGACAGGGTCTAGGAGCCTGAGAATGATGACCGGGACCAGGGCGCTGATGTGATTCCGAAGAGTCCATGATAATCCGTGCAGAGCCGGGCGTAGGTGTGGTAGGTCCGTGTAGCGGTGGATTGCTGATTGATGACTCGGAGACTGCTAATTCGTGACGGACTGTCGAATTCCTTCCCGCTGTCGCTTTTATAAGGTGAAGAAGCTTCTAAAAACATTATAGTTGCTATGACAGATATTGCCAAACAAACCTTAACCACTGCATATATATTGAATAGTGTTTTTTTTTCTGAAATAATTTTAAATGTATGACAAGGTGTTTTTTGTCCAGTTAAGTGGTTTCCGTTTCAAATTGTATTTTTTGTCAGTATATTATCTATTTCTGATCTCCCTGTTTTGTATCCAGCTTTTTATTTGAGATTTAAATGTTAAACTATTGTTGCGAGCTTTGAATGAGAGTAGGATTTTGCTGTAGAGATTAGTACAATAGTAAAGGAAGCTCTTTTGCCCAAATTTTGGGTTTGTAGTTACTTGTTATTAACATTGTTCTATTCTTTTCTTTTCTTTGTATTTGTTATAGCCAGTATTATTTTTTACTTTACTTCCAAACAGGACGCCCTGAGGAAAATAATTCCTCTCAAACGGAAAAGGGCATGAGGAGTAGGTAGGAATCTGAGGGTCAATGTGTCCAGGAGTGACGGGCATGATGAATCCGTCCCGATGTTTCGAGAAAGTCCAGCTGGAGAGGTCAGAAGGTCTCCCTCAACCAATCACACGCGATCTTGCCTGCCACGCTGCCGGTGGGTAGACCAAGACAAACCTCACCACGTAAACCCGGTCACCCCTGCTAAGTCACCAAACGCAACTAATCACTCGGGTAACCTACAGCAGAAAGTATTGATTATCCAATAAACTGTTCCCGGGATGGCATACTATTATTAATTTGAATGCCCTTATAGGTAGATATAATTTACTAAGACTTGTTTTATGCAAAAACCCTTGGGGCGTAAATAACTGTAAAAAAAATACAGTGTGTAGCAAGCCTACGCACGACGGAAGTGAAACTTTTAGTATTCTTCTCTCTCTTTTTTAATTTCATTCTCTCTTTTTTTTGTATATTGACATATTTATAAGTAGCATGTGATAAAAAAAATTAAAAGTTATAAAAATATGGGATTCGAACCCGGGTCTTGCATAACGAGTGTCGAACGCTCTGCCTCTAGACCGCGGTTATTACGTATTAGACAAAAATATAATATAGTCAAAATATCTAAAAGTCGTAGCATGAGAGCATTTTTTCACTTTAAAAAAAATTGTTATTAAAAAAATCATAAAAAGAAAATACAAATCCTTAAAAAAAATAATTAAAAGTTATAAAAATATGGGATTCGAACCCGGGTCCTGCATAAAGAGTGTCGAACGCTTTGCCTCTAGACCGCGGTTATTACGTATTCGACCAAAATATTACATAGTCAAAATATCTAAAAGTCGCAGTACGAGAGTATTTTATCACTTTAAAAAAAATTATTATTAAAAAAATCATAAAAAGAAAATACAAATCGTTGATAAAAAAAATTAAAAGTTATAAAAATATGGGATTCGAACCTGGGTCCTGCATAACGAGTGTCGAACGCTCTGCCTCTAGACCGCGGTTATTACGTATTCGATTAAAATATTATATAGTCAAAATATCTAAAAGTCTTTTATCACTTTTAAAAAAAGCATTTTTTTACTTTAAAAAAATATATTATTAAAAAAATTGTAAAAAGAAAAAAATATATTTTAAGCGGGGATCGAACCTCGGTTCTTCATGATGAGATTATATACCTTTTTTAGGTCACTCTCCAAACTCAGCTTCGCGGTCTAGAGGCAGAGCGCGCGACTCTCATCATGAAGAACCGAGGTTCGATCCCCGCTTAAAATATATTTTTTAAATATATTAGCTAGGCTCCTATAGCGAAATGATCACGGTTTTTCATGACGGTCATGAGTTGGTTTTACTCCTGTCCTCGAAATTGCATAACGCGCGTAAAGAAGTTTCACTTCAAAAATACTACTTTACATTTAATAAATAAGTTTAACGAAAAAGTACCATGACAAAGGGAAGCTATGTACAACGTAATACAAGTTCCTTGACTAAAACCCGAGAGTGGAGAATGGAGAAAGTTTTAGTAAAGAGCTTCTTGATAATCTATTTACGTTCCTGTTTCTGAATTCGTTAAGTTTTAATTATATTTATATTTGCAGAGGAGAGATTTATTCCTTTCTCCGTTGTTCTCTGATTCAGTTGATAGTCGTCAAACTTTTAACATCACCCTTTATATTATCATCTCGCATTTGACTTTAAATGTTTCTACCTAGTTTGACTTGATTCGATTTATACTGATATAATAAATTATTAGGATAAAAGTATTTTTCGGATAAACAAAGAAGCGTTTATTTTTTCTCCAAACAAATTTTACATTTTAATTCGGAACTCCCGTTAATTTATTATTATTTTTTAGTAATAATAATTTTAATATCAGTATATTATTTTATTGTTGTAGCTAAAATAATTAAACAGTTTTAATAATTTTGTATAGTTTAAGTAGTTTTAATTTTACTGTCTCAAAAAGCCAACGTTCTTTTCAGTCGGCGCATTATTTTGTATGGGAGTCGAGATTTTTTACTCTGAAGTTTATCTGTTTTTAATATTGAAGAACACTATGTAAAATTGGTAAATATTCGGGATCGCTGGCAATGGATAGTACGATTTTTTTTAAATAAAACCATTTGATCACCCTAATTACAATAAAAGGTAATTGACTGCATTTGAGATTTTTTTAATTTAGCGTTTTAATTTTTAGTTAAGTTGTATGGGATTACTGCCGAAAAATTTCTGTTAATGACATTTTCAAATTTAAAAATCCAACCTAACCTAACCTATCACAGCCCAACCTAATCTATCCTAACCTAACCTAACCTACAATAACCTTACCTAACCTACACTAATCTAAGCTAACCTATAATAACCTAACCCTTTTTTATATTTCTTTATTTATAAAATAAGCGAACTCGAAAAATAAATATTTTGTTTTTCGAGTTCGGCCAAAATAGTACCTACCTAGTATTTGAATAGAGTAATTGGTAAAAATTCTAGTCACTGGTATCAGGAATAACAAAAACCAAAATTATTCAGGCTGTCATCCCATACATAGATGGCGAATTTTCATTTTACGTAATTAAAAATTTCCCATTTCAATTTCCTTTTTATAGTAATTAAGGTAAATCAGAAGGATTTATTAAAAATATTTAGTATTATCCGTGGCCAGCGATTCAGAAAAGCTTGGAATAAATAGCTGACACACAAAAAACAACTCTAAAAAGTTTCTAAAATAGTGTAATGTGTGAAATTCCGAAAATTACAGAAAAGGGGAAATAAATAAGTTTAAAAAATACATTAAAACATGTACATATTATGTAAAAAAAAATTCATGTACCTACACATTTTTTCTTCAGTCTTGTGATATTAAAATAAAAATTTTCAACTCAAAATGAAATGAAACAAATACGTAGACGAGATATTGGTATTTTGTAGTTATTAAAATATACCTACTAAAGATTAAATTATACTTTTCATCACGATGATCACTCCACTTCTAAACACAAGCGTTAGATTCTATAGAAGTGCAAAAAAAAAACAAACGAATTAATTTTTTTTTTTCATAAGCACTTAAATTTCGTATGTTAATCATGATAGTAACTTCCCTCTTACTAAATTGGTGTCCTGGTGCAACTCAGATTCGCGTTACACAGAATACTCTGTAATAACCTAAAGTTTTTCAACGAGGTATTTGGTTCCACACCCTTTTTATTTATCCCCTCCCCCCACTTTCCACCCAATAATACACCCCTGAACACTCACCTCTTTTTAGCAGCTCTAATATCTCACTCTATTAATGATAACCACGGAACAAATATGCCGTAGAAGTGTGATCAATTTGAAAGAAAATTTTTGTGGTCAAACCTTTAACTAACCAGTCAACTGGACCCTTAGCTCCAGATAATGCCAAAAGAATTGAAAATCTGTTCAAGAAATTAATTTCAGTTGAAGAGTAAGGAAAAAAAGTTTTTTTTATTGATATGTATGTAAATAAAATGGACTGTGTTGAAATAACGTTAAATTAAACGAATTTAATTGAAATATGTAGATTTCTAAGTAAAGTAATAAATATAAAATATTTAGAGCAGTTTTAAAGCAATATGTTTTTATATGTTAGCCGTTTTAAATCATGAGAATAACAATAATGCTACCACAAGCTATCGGCGGAACTAACCACGCACGCGGGTTCGCGGCTTGTAGCCGTTGACCGGTCTCTTTATGATTCCGCGCTCGAAACAACCACACGTATCCTGGGCATGTCTCGTGCGGTCCGCGGAAGTTAAAACCAAATTGAAAAGAGTTTCCAGACTAAAATCTGGATACGCACCCTTAAATTACTATTTTTCAAGAAGGAATGGAGTATAAACTCCTGATTGGATTTCTCAGCAAATCTAGTCATGCTGATTCATGTTCTAACGTGCTCGCAGCGCGTGGTACAAAATTGATGCCTCACCACGCATCACCGATAGAAGAAACCTATGTAAGCTTGATCCTTTTAACCCCTATTCATGTGCTATGATAAAATTTAGTGCCTTTTTTTAAATATAAATTCAGAGAGAGAAAGGTCGTAATTAGGTAGAATAACCATGTACCATATATGTTTACCATGTACCCGTACGTATAAGTTGTAATACTCTGTTTCGTTCACCTTTGTGTTGGTGAACGAAGTCCTGCCATAATATATCGTTGTAAAATATCAATCTTTTGTCATTATCGAACCCCTGTCCCGCTTTGAATGAAGTAGCAGAAATTTATTTTTAGGGATTTGAGGATTTTTTGTTTGTTGAATTTTTGGTTTTTTGGTCATAAATGTGCTTTATTAGTGGTTTTTTAAATGTATATTAGTCGCAGATCTTTAATTAACTTACTTCGGGCACATGGAATTGCCCTATGCACACTTCTATCAGTGTATTTCTTCAGTGGTGGTAACCATACACCGGCTTTGCAGAAAAAAATAGCCTATAATAAGCTGTAGGTACTTAGTTGCAGGCAGCCATTTTCATTGTTCTTCTTAAATATAAAAGACTTTTAATTTACCAAAATTATGTAGCGACTAGAAACATTGACTTAATGAGACTACATCAATGACTAGAAACTTGAAAGTCTTTTGAGAATATTGAAAAAATAGTACATTTTCTTTGAAGCTGGTGCAGGGTATTACTTTGTTCACTGTACAGTTTGACATATTTACCTCAGCAGGTAGATGAAAACAGAACTAGCGAATGAACGAACTACATATTTGACTAATCCAAAGATAGTTTAGTTTTCACAAATATATATAATAGGCAGGTACCAGTGGCAGCCGGTAACTTTTTTTAGAAGGGATGATACCAGCAAAAATAGATAGAACTACTAAAACAAATTCAAAAAAGTTTATAAGGTATCTTTATATGAGAATGCATCAATGGAATTGCTCTCTGAAAGGCGCTACGAAAGTCTCCGATATAGGAGGAATGGGGCCCTTACAGTAACAACATTCAAAATAATAAACTAGTTGTAAAATAAGTCATGTTTATTGTAAAATGATTATGTAAACCCGTAATACACATTCTGATTTTTTTTATAGGTATGACTATCTCACTACATACTATCGAATATGGATATCTATAGGCTATCAAACAAGAAGTAATTACTGACAAAAATAGTATTTCAAATATGCTCTGTAAATACTTATTTGATTACTATTTTATACTACTTCACAACATTCAAAATTACAGATCCGAAATTAAATAGTTAATCGTAATTTATACAATAATACAAATAAGTCTTCTTAATAAACTTCCAGTCATTTAAGCTAAAGTGTCAGTAGATAATCATCAATAATAAACCACTCGATTCAAAATAGGGTGTGCCCTTTTGTGCATTATTCCCATATAAAATTAAAGTCGATTTTTGGAAGTTTGATACTATTGGCGGATGCTTATTTTACATTCAAAGATTAAAGCAGACGGGACCGAATGCGCACATGCGAAATTCTAATACTTTCGTCCTTTGTGGATGTGGAATAAACATAAAATACACTCCACTCTATCGATGGCATCTGTGTATTCTAGAATTGGGAATGTAAGTATGCCTACGTATTTAAACTCACCGTGTGCGTGCGTCGTTTTGGTGTGTGCGTCAGGTCAAGTCTCTGAGGACGTTAATAGCAACAGTGCTCAGCTATGCAGTTAATGACTAAAAAAAAATTTCATTTTATAGTAAAAAATAATACTAATAATGATGATAGCACGGCACGACCAAGTGATTCAGATACTTGAGTCGGCCCATGTCAAGAATCAGAATAATAGAATAGTAGGTATGTATGAGACGATGCATAAATGTGAATGAGGCAAGGAGTGTGTGCCGAGACCGAGTTGTTTGGCGGTTCGTCCTCTCTGCCTACCCATGCGGAAAAATGGTTAGTTATTTAGTTGTGATTGTTTTTCTCCTTACAACCGCGGGACCGCGTCTGGTAGGTAACCTTCCCTTCCGAATGCAAAAAAACGCCCTAGAGGTGATTTTATCACAAAATGTATAGTTGACCATTACCTTCACCCTCACAACATACCCAATGGAGATGCCATAGTCTCACTGGTTCCAGACTTTCAGGAGCAGTTGGGAATCTTGTGCGGTATTACATTAAAACAAACTTAAAAATTAGTATGTGAGATGTTTTATATTGCATGTGCCAATAGATTTTACATTTGTATTTCTTATACCTCATTTCCTTTCTTTTGAAAAATGTATCAGTTATCGAAATATTGTTTATAGGAAGCGAGTTTCAAATACATACAAAGAAAATTTCGATGGCCTAGCGCACACATATGTGAAATTTCAATTTATAAGAATTCTCTGGGTTAATTATAAGATACAAAGCAACAAAATGATTCTGGATGAAATAAGTATTGTAAATTCCCCACGAAAAATGTATTTACAAAGTCAGTAATCTTGATAAATGCTTTACAAAACACGTAATCATTTCTACATACAACTGCTTAACACATGTGTGCGCTAGGCCATCGATATTTCAGTTTTGACGTCATGTCGACACTGCATAGCGCAAAGTGCATAATTTGGCTAGTGTAACATATTGTATTTCCAGCTCTCTCAGTTGCAACTACAAAATAATATGATCATTTTGCACATTTGTTGATTTCTCATGTGAATTCTCTCGTAAGATGCATCCACGGCAGGGCTTTCAAATCTGTGAGTTGGGTTATTTAATTTAATTAAAATTAATTGAACACTCCATTTTTAAATTCTTTTTTATACTAATTACATCTATTAATAGAAAACAAAACAAAATAGGAAGGGAATTATTTGCAATTTTTCACAAAATTTTTAATTTTTTCAGAATAACTTTATTGAGTAAAACCTCAAATTGTAATACTTAAATATTGAAGACAATATTAGTGATTTCTAAACGAAAATCTGAAACAGAAAAATCAGAAAAGGAAACGGTCACATCTGTCACTACATGGTTTACTGCAAAGTTTAGGAACCACTCAAATTTCTCATTTCCCAGAGTGTCACTTGTTCTTTCGGCAGTCATTTTCTATGACTTGATAATAACGTGAGGTTGTTGCCTACTGCTAAAACAGGGCTTGTGGGTTCGATTTTAGAGCAAAAATATATTATTTTGTGAATGCGAATGTGAATACCGCCCACGAGTTCCAACTGCTCACGATTGTCCTAAGCCAGTGGGGATATGGGAATATTATGAGACTTAAAGGAATGGGGAAGAAAAGATGGGGAAGAGGACGGTTGGCAAGTACCTGTCTATAAAGATAGATGTGGTCACCAAACTTGTCTGAAGCTTCTTAATATTAACAAAATTTAGTTAATTTAAATTGCGCAATTTTTGACAAATATCACCTATGCGCAACAATAAACATAATTTTAAAAAATTTAGCATCTTTTGATTCATTATAAATAAATGGTGGTCTTTCCGCAAAGCAATATTAAGAGATACCAATTTTTTGTTTTTTTTGTGGTCTCCTCAGACATAAATCGTAAATACCGAAATCAAGAAAACGGGACGGTGTATTTTTTTAAAATTATCTTGTGTCAATTCTTAAAAGCAAAAAATGTGTGCTCTCGTTACAGCTCGTTATGTCAAACTTAAAAGCAAATGACATAATTCTCACCAAAAAGCACACTCTGCACACTTTCGGGCAGGTTTTACGGCGTCATTGTACTGAACACCGCCTATAAATTGCTTCTTCTGCCACCCACCCACGCTGGGTTATATTAACTAGACGGGCCTTTAACCTTTATGCTACCGTTTGGCTAATAATACACAATAAATTGTAGAAGGCGTGAGTGATTTGCACTTTTAGCGGCCAATGATCCAATAATTTTAGGTTGATAAAACAGTTAATATTTTGTCTACTTTTCTGGGCACTCTCCTATTGGAGGTCGGCTATCATCGGGGCTCTAAATCGGGGGAACGAAAGTTGGAATGAAAATGAAAATTATTATTTTTGACATGCATCTAATAAAGATCACCCCTATCAGCAATCTTCTGGTTAAGGTAGACGCCTTTTTTACATTAAGCCCACGGTTCCATGCTAACTCAACAGTCATTAAAAACGATGAAAAAATTTTTTTTAACGTAACTTAACCTAACCTACTTAACCAAGTTAATAAAGTTTTTGTTTCATCACTTTCCACGACTTTATATAACTTTTTAAAGATGTGATGAATTATAATTTTGATGATTTATCCGGTCACCGGATAGTGGATGTATGCCGTGTTATTAGAACGTATCTGCAAAAAAAAGCATAAATTCGATAAATCTTATTGTATTTGTTTACCTAATTAGGAGATCTAATAAGAATGACATTAGGAGATCTTTCTTGAGGGTATCTTTTCATCTTCTTATCTTTAATATCATTATGAGATATATTAATAAAATAATCAATAATCACAAATCAAACTTTACTGTTTACAAACAAAATAATCAGCATATAATATTTACTTACTTTGGTTTCGCTAACTAACTAAACTCTAATATTCTCCTATCCTCCCACCTAAAGGTTAACACCACAACATGTATCCGCAGCCACCCACCGTATGCGCTAGATTATACAAAACCAATATTATTTTACTTAAGCCGATAAACATATTTACTGTATAAAAAAATATTTGGGTTCCTACTGGTCAGACTAAAATTGTACACCTAGATTTTAGTCATTGTTGTAGATTACAATAAATTGCTACCTCGATACAAGCACATTGATAAAGGTTTTATCGACAATGTCATCGTTTCCCAGCACGATAACGAATATCCTATGGTAAAACGAGAGTTGATTTAAAAAAAAGGTAATTATTCAGAATCGCTGGACAAGGATTATATGAAATATTTTTAAATAAAACCTTCTGATTTACCATCATTACTATAAAAGGATTCTGACTGCATTTAGGGTATTTTTAATTTTAGCATTTTAATTTTTAATTACGTAAATCGAAAATTCACTTTCGTTGAATGGGATGACAGCTAGAATGATTTCTGTTGATAACATTTTCTTTTGTTGGTATTCCTGATACGAGTGGGTAGATTTTATACCATTTACTCTATGCAAATACTAGGTAGGTACTATTTTGGCTAAACTCGAAAAATAAAATAAATATATTTTGGTATGTTTTATAAATAAAGAAAAATTAAAAAGGTAAGGTTATTACAGGTTGGGTTAGGATAAAGGTTGGGTTATTATAGGTTAGGTTAGGTTGGATTATTGTAGGTAAGGTTAGGATAAAGGTTGGGTTGTTATAGGTTAGGTAAGGTTGGATTATTGTAGGTGAGGTTGGGTTGTTGTAGGTAAGGTTAGGTTAGGTTGGATTATTAAAGGTTAGGTAAGGTTGGATTATTATAGGTTAGGTTAGGTTAGGTTGGATTATTATAGGTTGGGCTAGGATATAGGTTAGGTTGAATTATTATAGGTTAGGTTAGGTTGGATTATTATAGGTTAGGTTAGTTTGGATTATTATAGGTTAGGTTAGTATATAGGTTAGGTTAGGTTGGATTATTATAGTTAAGGTTGGGTTAGGTTAGGATATAGGTTAGGTTAGGTTAGGTTAGGTTGGATTATTATAGGTTAGGTTAGGTTGGATTATTAACGGTTAGGTTAGGTTATAGGTTAGGTTAGGTTAAATTGGATTATTATAGGTTAATCAGGTATATTACAGGTGGTTTCTATTGAATAACCTGCTAGCCCTACACAAGTCGCCCAGTTTCTTGAAAGCTATATTTACTCGGGTTTTTATAGACACTGATTCTTGAGCAGTGTCGACCAAAGAATGAATTTAATCAACGAAAACTGTTGTTTATTCATCTCCATGTAGTCAAAATTCGGAATTATGACAAGTAATTACATTATTGAAAATATATTTTTAATAAAGAATAAAAATTGAAAAAAGTACAAAGAAAACATAAAAACTCCGACAGTAAATACAAGCTATGGACAAAGACACTATATACCATGCTTTAAAAGCATTCAACAGTCTTGGACTTGAAAATAAAATTAAGGAAAACAAAAATATATTTTTGACACAAAATGGATTAAAGAACAAAAAAGACAATGTCACCAAAATTTCATAACATAAAATTTAAAAAAAAACCTACACACATCACTCACAAACACACAAGATTATATTTAAAATTAATTAATTTCTCATTAAATGTATTATGTACATTATATTTTATATTATAAAATGAAGGCTACAGGACGGGTAAGCCACTCAGCGAGGCCAACATTACTGGATAACTCTGAAATGTAAAAAATATTGTAAAATTGAGATTATGCCTTGCGAAGGGTTTTCCAGTAACTAGAGAAACCTTCTAGGTCATTTGTCTGTCACAATTCCCATATTGTTCTCTAGTTGCAACGAAACAAAGGATTTAAAAGAGAAATGGTAGGGAAAAATTATTTCTATCTTCAGTCTCTTTTCCCTTTTCTGCTTATCATGGGTTTTATTTTTCAAAGCCATTTACAAGACTACACATTTTATATGGAAAACTCGCCGTTTATGTAGGTTATGCTTTGCGAATATGTTTTGTGAAATAACTATAGAATATATTAGTTCTACCAGTTAATCGCTGAGTGTTGAAATATATTGTGTCTTCGTAAATAGAAAAAAAAGAAAATTTGCCAAACTTGGGACATTAGATTTTGTAAAACAGAAATAAGTGTTTATTTTCATGATATCTTTATGTGATGTATAAAAATATTATCTTTATGGAGATACAATATCTGTGCTCATAAAAATATTACATGGAGGATTTACAATATATTTTTGCATCTTTGCTTAGCTGTGTAGACTTAGGAAACGCAATATTTCAATCCAAAAAATGTAAGCTATCTTTGTTTTATGCATTTCAATACCAAACTCATTTTCGACCAAAATTTAAGATACAATATTTAAACTTATTAAGATTATAGGTTTATTTGAAGATACAATATTTTAACATTCTACGAAGTTATGTACCTATGATTTTTTAAATTACTTAAAATATCATTTTGAAGGTTATCTTTCAATGTGTCTTCGCGTTATGAATATTCCGCAACAAAATTCAAAGATTTGAATTGATTTCTAGACGCGACGTCACAAAACTCGTCACGGTTTCAAAAATAATTATTTTTGAGTGGCAGTCCAATACAACCTTCGTGGATATTTCCGTCTACTTCCGGTGCCTTTTCTCCCCCTGTCCCCCACTCCTCCCCCCCGCAGCACCAGGGGGCAGGAAAGAGCATTTCATTTGCGACGTATTTCCGGTCTGAGCGGGACACTAACTGCAGACATATTTCTATCCGATAATCGATTATTTCACCTTGCCATTTGTCCAGCAGTACTACGGAGAATTAATAAAAACTTTAAAAAGATAAATAAACTAGGTTTCAGCCGGTTGTTTGCGGTTTCAAATCATTTTACTTTTTAATCTTCTGCTTATATAATATTTATTGGAGTTTCCTGATTTTGATGAAAAGACGAAAAAAGATGAAGAAGAAGAGTCCCAACAACCGTCGGTTAACAGATGCTAACTGTATGCAGAACCTTGAGAGTCCATGCAACTCGGGTGTTTGCTGATCATTTAGCGAACTTCCGGCATCATGTTCTGACTACATTGCTCTGCTACAACTGGAAAGCATATAATGTAGCCTGAATGAAATGAACATACTTTCGTCATCTATCTTCTTACAAAATACAAACACTGTCCTATATGCGTTTCAACTGAGAATGCTGTACATCTATGTGAGGATATTGTGTCAGCGCTTTATTAGCAGTAGACACATACCTGGATGGATAACGAACCTCGTGCTGGCACAGTTGGTGGACGTGGTGGACTCTCTCGCTGCAGCAGCTGGTCCAGTTTCTTAACCACCTTGCATTCTTGCTGCAGAGTCTCCATCTTCTATCTTCCTATCATCTGTTCATGTTCTTCATTTTACACTAACTTCACTTTATTTTGTAATATTTATATTTATGTAATACCTGCATCAACTATAAAGCGCCCGTAAGGTGATATCTCAAAAAAGCGGCGCCATACAAATTGTCCAATAAATTACATTGTATTCCAATACTTATTTACGTAAATTAAATATCACACTAACAAAATATTGTCAATCTAGATTCAATCATTTTTAAAAGCTGAGCAAGATTTGGACAAAGTTAAATTTCAAAGAAAATATAAATTGACATTTCCAAAAAACTTTTACTATGATTAAATAATTACCTACTATCTCCATCTAAAGTTTACAATTTTTAACAAAATGAATTCGATACAAAATGTAGGATTTAAAAAAAAAAAATTAATTTCAATTTTACTTGTTTATTTTTATGAAATATTGTAATTTTTTTCCACCTGTGTTGTGGAGGACATTTTTCAAGGTAAATTATTGGTAAAAATTAATGATTAATTTCAGCGGAAGACTTTAAAAAAATAGCAAATTTTAAAATCAATATAAAAGAGCGGTACAATTTTAACACAGTAAAATTTTTAAATTATTTTGATTCAATAAAGTGGAACACTTAATTATAAACAAACTAATTCAAAATTGTAATTATCATACTCCAAAGCTTCTTTCAGTTTTCCTTAAATCACATAAAGTATTCGGAGTAATAAAAGTACATGAATTACTGTTTTTCACTTGAAACAAATCAACACAAAATTTAATCAAGATTAGAACCTCTAACGGCCAACATTCAAAATTCTTCTTTACTTTACGAACAAGTACAAAAAAAACTTCACGTAAAACTCCTAACCAACCTAAAAATGTTTTTCCCTCGGTGCTTTTAATATTTCACCAGCGTGTTAAAACGAATTTAACGTGATTTCCATTTCAATAAATAAATTGATTGATTTCGCGTACAAAGCTTCCCGGGAACTTCACGGCCCACAATGAATGAAAATGAATCTTATTTGGGTTTATGTTTTGGGGTTGAAAACGCCATGTGTCTGATTTTGAAAGGCAATCGGAGAACCAATCGCTTTGGCACTATTCAACACCGCACTGAGGGTGAATGGCAAATAGGGTCAAAGAAAATTTACATGGAATTTTAAAATACAAACCAATCCATCATATGGGATAAATACAATGGCTCTTCTGGCTAAATAATTGGTATTTGATTGATTAATATTTTACTGCAAAACTGCTAGTTCATTGGTTCATTGATCTAATAACAGCATTGATGTATACAAATAGAGCCAATATCGGCGTTCAATGTATGGGCCACTTACATCGGTTCATTGTCTGCTGTGAGATACAACGGGCTTCAGTAGGTTACTACAAAATTATAATAATTCCGACAAGCACGCTGAGATATTGTACAAGTTGTACTGGAAAAGATATGGAAGCAATGGTATAACCTTTTATCGATTAATAGGGTTTACCGTAATCAGCACTCGTGTAAATTGTCTTTTTAATTAAGAAGCATCTTTAGGGTTCAAAATTTAACTAATCAAAAATACAATGAGGGTGCTGATCAATAATCAGTTCGATGTGTCTAATAGCTTTGAGAATTAATTGGGTTTTGGTTTTTAACAACTTTCTTTATTTCGAGGGATTTTAATTTATTTAGTCCATTATCATGTTCGTTTTTGTGTAAAATATTAGCACCGGTTGAAAGTGTGATACTTAACTACTAGACGATTGGCAAATTCAGAAAAGCCACTATTTTTTAAGCATCTAAGATGTTCTTTAATTCTAATCTGGACATAATATACTATTATAATATACATATTATAAGCACACCCATTGTATTTTTGATTAGTTAAATTTTCGACCCCGAAGATGCTTCTACGAAGCGAAACCGGTCGGTCTTAGTAAGATTTACAATAATTAATACTTTTTAACACTCCCGTACCGGACGGGGGGAGCACACTTACACTAACGAGAGTTTTATGCTATATCTAAGTTGTTTTTTACACCACATACTCTGTAATTTAGTTAATCCTAAAAAAACTATTTGGCTATCGATCTGCATTTAAAAAATATATATTTTATTTCTAGTTTCTTAGATATTAAATAATTTGTACAAAATTCCGGCAAAATTCCTGTCCCCTGCCCCGCACCTCAGCTTCGTAGCATCGGCTAAAATTCCCCCGTCCCCATCCCCACTATCCGCTCACCACCGAGAACGATCCAGCGAGCTACGAACTGGACCGTAAAAGTTGCATTTTATGGAAAGGGCTAACTCCCGGTCGCGTACACTGCACTACTGGTATTTCCTTTTGCGATGCTAAAATGTTCACTTGCCGGACAAAGATCGGCCTGTCTAGCTTGCATCCGGTAAATGTTTCATGTTTAGAGACAACATTAAAATTATATCTGTCTCTGTTTCTCACATGGAAAATAAATCGGTCAGAAAGAGACACATATTTTGTATACATTTTTAAGTAATTTGAAGGAACTTGAATAAAAACAGAGTACTATATGGTTAAAAAGTCTATCGCAAACGTCTGTTAAATTTTATATTGGGTTATAGTTGCTAATTCTCTTAATTTTCGTGGTAAATAATTCTCTGCAAAACCGGACTAGTTTCGCCCTGCTATGGGCATCTTCAGACTGGTAAGAAGTTCATTCATACCTACTTATGAAATGGTGTTTATAAATTAATATCTATTTCAGGATTGTAAAATATTTATTCTGTACTTTTAATATTAGAATTTATGTAATCAGTCGGCATGTATTTATTGCAGTTTCTTACGGCATATTTACCAATGTTTTAAATTAAATCATAAAATGCTATGGTTTTAATTAATTTGTGTGAAAGCCGCACAAGAGCCCCAACAGTCCTATCCAGTGGAACTATGGCATCCCCAATTGGGGTATTTTGTGAGGCTGAAGATAGTGGGGATGGCGAGGGGGAGGATATGGGTAAGACAAAGGTGGAAGTACATGCATATTCACATCTAGTTACCATATAGGCTTAAGTAATTTCAAGCAACGTTTGGATTCTACATGGTGGTCTTTCACTAGGGCGATACTGAAAGCATCTACCGCCCTGCAACTTGATATTATATATTTTTTTCTTTCATAAATATTACAGCATCCGTTGTCGAAGGGTAAGGCTCTAGACTAGTAAACCGGAGGTCGCGGGTTCAAATCCCGGTGTGCGCAAGTAAGTTTTAATCTTTGTGATATTTCACAATTTACTGACTAGAATTCATTTAGGTTGTTGCTTTAAATAACTTTGACCTTGTTTGGTGACCAGTACTGAATAGCCAGCTATTTCCCCAACTTCCTTTTCTCCATCTTCTTCCCCTCCCCACTACCTTTAGCCTTACAAAATACCAGTACCGGCTCGTGACTTTTGGGTCTACTATTAATTGTAATATTATCACTCTTTCAAATTTTATTTGATTGATTTGTGTTATTTCACAATTAATTAATTAAAATAATATATAGTATATTTGCGGCACGTTCCAGAGTGGAAGATACTATCAGTATCGCCCTGGTGTAAGACCACCATTCAGAATTGAAACGTTGCTCCAAATGGCTTTAGCCGTGTTTAGTGACTAGATCTGAATAGCCAGGTACTTCCTCACCTTCCTCTTTCCCTTCCCCACTTACCTTCAGCCTCACAACATCCCCCAATTGGGGATGCCATAGTCTCACTGGCTCCAGACGGGAGCAGTTGGGACTCTTGTGAGGTATTCACTATAAAAAATAAAAATAAAAAGTATCGCCCTGGTGTAAGACCACCATTCAGAATTGAAACGTTGCTCCAAATGGCTTTAGCCGTGTTTAGTGACTAGATCTGAATAGCCAGGTACTTCCCCACCTTCCTCTTTCCCTTCCCTACTTACCTTCAGCTTCACAACATCCCCCAATTGGGGATGCCATAGTCTCACTGGCTCCAGACGGGAGCAGTTGGGACTCTTGTGAGGTATTCACTATAAAAAAAATTAAAAAAACTCTAGTACACCTAAAAGTTCCGAGCCGCCACTCCAACATACCCCATTTGGGAATGCCATAGTCTCACTGGTTTATACACATAGGATTGGATAGGAGCAGTTGGGACTGTTGTGGTGTTTTATATAGAAAAATCAAAAACAGGAATATCTGAGGTTACAGTAAAATAAAATTTACTCCACGTTTAAGTTCTAAAAATACCTTTTTTTCACTATATTCGAAAAATTCGTTGTATTTCGAACCCCTCGACATACAAACGAACCCATTATTTATGGTAAGGCAAACACTACGATTTGACCCTAAATGTAAATATACTACATAATATCATAAATTAGGAATTATAACCTTCACTAACATCTAAATATTCCATAATATTCGAAATAACATCCGTACCTAGTTTAGTAGTGGTAGATTTTTAAAACTTAAAAATATGTATTTATAAATAGATCCATCATTTACGGACCACCCTGTGCAACAAACTAGCTACGATGTAATCGCCAATCGCCAGTCGAGATTCAGAATCGAGGAGTTATGCTCGTTATCGGCCCGCCTTCCCTGTTTTGTATGGAAAAAGGCGCATTATTATCTAAATTCATTAGAATATTAACTACGACTTTATTTATGAAAATATTTTGATAATGACTTCTGAAACACTTCGAATATACTCCCCCCTAATTATTACTAAAACAAATTACACAATATTATGCCATTAACATCCTTTAATAAGCAAAACAAATTGGGGTCACTAGTGACCCCCCTTCGGATCTTATGTGATTTTTTTCTCTCCGGGACGAAAAGGTTAAACAAAGTGTTTTATTTTTTTTTTTTTCATAAGAAGCAATTACTTTGTGGTTAGACATTATATTTTTTAAAATAAAACAAACACTTTGTATTTAACCACGAATATTTATTATTTTACACATCGACCGGTTTCGCTTAAACCAAGCTTCATCAGGATATAAATTATATCAAAAATAAATAATAACAAAAATAAATAAATAAATAATAACAAAAATAAATAAAAAGTGTTTGTTTAATTTAAAAAAAAAAAATATTTAATAATATGTCAAACCACAAAGTGACTGCTTTTTAAAAAAAAATAAAAAAAAGAAGATTTTATTAATGGCGATAAGATAATAATAAAAAAAATACAGTTTGTGGCAAGCCTACGCACGACAGAAATGAAACTTTTAGTATTCTTCTATCTCTCTTTTCATTTCATTCTCAATTTTTTTCTGTCTATTGACATATTTATAAGTAGCATGTGATAAAAAAAATTAAAAGTTATAAAAATATGGGATTCGAACAAGGGTCCTGCATAACGAGTGTCGAACGCTCTGCCTCTAGACCGCGAGGAGAGGTATCTCGCGCGACGAGAACCGCGTATACAACGTTTACTCCTCAATTGACTTGTCCAGCGTAATTTTTTGTTTTAAGCACGGCAAATGAATAATATCACATAACTTCTCGTTAACGCTTTACATAGGGTCGAATCGAAGATATATCGGCAGTGTGAAGTCATATCTGTCGTTTTTCAAAATATTTCCTTATATTTGTCCGTTTTGGAGAAGATCTATCGTGTTTTAACAGTCTCATACCCGTATGGAGTCTAAATTTGAAAAACATTTCTAAATTTTTAAAAACTCACTTACGGCTGTGTTTTTTACTAAAAAAAAACTTGTCACGCACGTCTGCGAGGGTAATTAGTCGCGTTATCGGCCTTGATTAGTAATTTTAATTATTCAAAATAAAAATAATTAATCAAAATACCGAGCGACTCTACCGGCTCGATTTGTAAGCTATATTTCGACCAAAATATCATAAAGTCAAAATATCTAAAAGTCGCAGCACGAGAGCATTTTATCACTTTTCCTGGTATTAAAAAAATCACAAAAAGAAAAAAAAAATTAGTTAAAGCGGGGATCGAACCTCGGTTCTTCACGACAACAGTCGGGCGCTCTGCCTCTAGACCGCGAAGCTGAGTTTGTAGAGTGACCTAAACTAGGTTTATAATATTAGCTAGGCTCCTATAGCGAAATGATCACGGTTTTTCGTGACGGTCATGAGTCGGTTTTACTCCGGTCCTCGAAATTGATGACGCGCGTAAAGAAGTTTCACTTCAAAAACGAAAGATTTTTTAAATATTTATGTTGAGGGATCAGTAGGATTTATAGGCCCTGTTAGGAGTTCTACCGAGCCGAACCCTCTGATATGAAAATATCTGGAGTCGGTGAATTATTTTCCCATTTGATCTCTGGTGAGTTGACGTGTTGTTCTTGTATTGTTTTTTTTATTTATTTTGCTTATATAATGCACTTACATAATGTTGATTAACTAAATGATCATTTGTGGAAAAGTGTGTGGAAGGGTTTAGTTTTTCCTATGGGGAAGATTTAACCCGGACATAAAATCGGAAAAGATAAAATAATTATTGCTTAAAAATAATACGTTTTATTACGCATAGTAAAATACGCCAGTATCGCCCTGGTGTAAGCCCACCATTCAGAATTGAAACGTTGCTCCAAATGGCTTTAGCCGTGTTTAGTGATTAGATCTGAATAGCCAGGGACTTCCCCACCTTCCTCTTTCCCTTCCCCACTTACCTTCAGCCTCACAAAATCCCCCAATTGGGGATGTCATAGTCTCACTGGCTCCAGACGGGAGCAGTTGGGACTCTTGTGAGGTATTCACTATAAAAAATTTAAAAAAAGTAATGCATAAAAAACTTTATCTTTTATACATTAGTTAATTACAAATAATAATATAAATATATTTACATACAAACGCATTTTAAAATTATAATATAACATTCTATAATACGTAACCACAAAAAAACAAATTTAAACAAAATTTTAAAAATTTGTCAAATATACACTTTGGTATGCATCGTACTTAGAATTGATCGCTTTGTTAGTTATTTTTCTTCCCAAGTTTAATTTACCTACAAGGTGAACGTTGAACCGCTTTTGTTAGAATTGATATCGAAATTTGATGAATTGTTAAAATTCTGTGAATCAATTCGTTCTAAGTAGGTTGATATTTAAGTACCTACTTACAAATGTAAATTGATTTCAGAGGAAATTTTTGATTTTGTTTTAAATAAGAGAAAATTAGAAACATATTTTTTGGAAACGATCGTAGCGAAGTCCTGTTTTTTCTAGACCATTTGACATTTTATCTGACTGTTAAATTATTTGTTACGTTCCGGTTCCGGTTCAAGATAGTGGCCGTTTTACCTTTTTATCCTTCCAGAGTTCACACGATCGTGGTTCCTACTACGAGCAGTCAAATCGGAATAATACATATTATCGTTCCTACGGGCCTGAACAAAAGTTTTAAAAAAGAATTGTCATTGAGATAGATTCGTTTCTTTTGGAAAAATTTTGACATTTCGGTCGAGGGGTAAGGCTCTCTACTAGCGAGATGGAGCATGTAAATTTTATTTGATTAATTTCACAAATAACTCCATTAAAATAAAATATATTATTCAGAAATGAAACGTTGCTTCAAATGGCTTTCGCCGCGTTTGGTGACCAGATCTGAATAGCCAGGTACTTCGTGACCTTCCTCTCCCCATCTCCTTCCCCTCCCAACAGTCTTCAACCTCATAAAATACCCCAATTGTGGATGACATAGTCTCACTGGATCCAGAAGGATGGGAGCAGTTAGGACTCTTGTGAGGTTTCACATTAAAAAAATGTAAAATAATTTTTTACAATTTTTTTTTTTAAAACTTTACGCAAAATCCATTACAATTACAATTAAGTCTAAATATAAATCCTATGATTTCAAAGGAAATTTTGTTTTTATTTATTAAAATTATTTTGGAGGCGAGATCTAATGTTACTGTAGTACAACTACTAGTATATAATGCAGTACGTGGAAAATGGCAAAAGATACCTATTAAAGCGGTTCTGTACTTATTATTATTATTAAGATTGTATATCAGTTAATACGGCCTAAGCTACTGAACAACTAAGCATATAAATAAAGCGCTCAGATTAATCCTCCGAGCTAATGCAGGGAGCACGAACGAAGACGATACTCGTAGCTTCTTCACTTCTAGGAGATAATATACCGGTGGAGTCTTATGGAATTTTCTTATGTAACGTACGTTGGTGCTAGATGTGGCACAAAAAAACCATCGCTTTTATTATCTACTGCTATGTTATTGAAATCTTTTACGAGGTATGATTAAAGATTTTCACGGCCAAAAATATCGTCGTGATTAATTTTTTTTAAATAGTATTGCTAATTTATTAAGAATCTCTTCAAATGAATTGACTAGTTTCCAGATAAACTTTTAGTAAATTACGAATATATTATCACGATGTCGGATTATGACATATTAAACACTAAGGACGGGTTGTTTCGGAGAATCTGAACAATTCATCAAATTTCAACGTTCATTTTCAAGTTCTGTGAAAGATTTTTTCAAGTTCTGTTTTTATTTCAGTTTTGTCAAGCAACTAGCCTACAATGATATAAAAACAGAACTTGACTAAGACTTTCACAAAACCCGAAAATGAACGATGAAATTTGATGAATTGTTCAGATTCTCCGAAACAACCCGTCCTAAGTGTTTACAAGGAATCTTGTTAATTCATTTTTTAATGTCAGCAATCCCGTTTTAAACAAGATTACCAATAATTTGAAGAGATGTTTAATAAATTAGCAATAATTTCTTCTTTAGGAAACGTTTCGGTGAGCTTTTCAGTGTCCATCAACAGGGCAGATGTGTAGATTGTAGATTGTGTTGTAGTACATAGAAGTGAAACTATTCATATTAATGAGGTTTTTATAGATCAACGTTTGTTAAAAAAAACCTTTACTATTGTTTTCATATTTGTACAACACAATTCATTTGGCATTTTGTCGAGTATTTGGTTACGAAGGAATAACTAATATTGACCTTGACAAGACATAATAACACTTGTGCATATTTAATTAAATAGTTTATTTAATTAAAAGAATAAACTAAAACGCTATGTACACAATATTTAAAAATGTTACATTTGATTGAAAAAATTAGAATTATTAAAATATAACTACTTCCATATATAGCCTAACATCCATCAGCGTGGACTTGACTTTAACTAGAAAAACTTATGATTTGCGTTAATCGTGCCTGAACTTTGCAGTACCTATATTAGATGCAAATAAGTGTTATTTTTCTTTAGCGGTTCATAGTATTTTTTGTACATTTTTATTTTCTTCTTTTTGCATTTCTTCAACCGTTTGCTTGGCAACTGTAAATATTCTGGGAAACAGATTTTGTCTTAATTATCTCAAGTCGCTATTGATGCAACATTGTGCTGCGCTTTTTCTAGTTTAGTTTCGGCTTTCGACTAGAAAGCGGTTGCATTTACTGATTTTTCTGTTATTCTTGTTAGTTATACCTAATATTGTACATTGTATTGTTTACATAAAAAAAGATAATGCAAGTTTGTGTGAAAGGGGGCTTGAAAAAAATAGGTCAACATACAAATATAATATCTTCTCTTGATAATCTGAACCCCCAATTAAAAAGACAACGAACCGCTACTGACTGGCACACACTGTACATGCGACTCCACAGTAAATTAAAAGGGTTGTGGACATTAAAATTAAGAGGTTATTAATTAATTTTTAATTGTGTTATAATAACTTTAATTACAGTATTCACTCTATGTTTGCTGTCATTAATGAAAGAATAATAATTAAGACCTTTGATTTACTTATAATTCACATTTGAATGTGTCACATTGTAAGTATACAAAAAAAATTAAGTGATTATCTTAAATCACGATTTATTGAAGATTTTGATTCTTATAAGACTTCCAAAAACGGTAGATAGCTTCTCTACTTGGAGTACAATATAAATAATCATACATGGTGTCCTGTAAGTTGTGGATAACTTTTCAATTGAGGATGGGGCGCAATAACGAACCGCAAAGCTGTTTTATACTATATTTTATTTTGTATAATGTTTTATGGGGTTTTTGAACAGAAGATTTGGCACTTAAAAGAAGTTTTCATTGGCCTGAAACTTTATTAATTGTAGTCAATTTTATAATGTCACACAATTTCAGAGAAATACGTGTGTGTGTGCGTTTGTATGCGTGAATGTCATAAAAAGATCATAGAATGCATTGTCCTCGACAACAAGTTCACTTGTCTAATTTCAGTTTTATTGGATGTCGGGGAGTGGGTTGATTTTCACATTCTCGTATTAAAAAAATCACAAAAAGAAAAAAAAAAATAGTTAAAGCGGGGATCGAACCTCGGTTTTTCACGACGACAGTCGGGCGCTCTGCCTCTAGACCGCGAAGCTGAGTTTGGAGAGTGACCTAATCTACATAGGTATATAATATTAGCTAGGCTCCTATAGCTAAATGATCACGGTTTTTCGTGACGGTCATGAGTCGGTTTTACTCCGGTCCTCGAAAATGCATAACGCGCGTAAAGAAGTTTCACTTCAATAAAATAGAAATTAATCAAGTAACCATTAGAAATTGTGTGGTATAAAAATATTTCAATTTATGTATTGCCATCATATGGCCTTCTTCGAAGACATTGCTTACCCACTGAAGTGTTTGATGGATTGAAGCTGGGAATTTGTTTCCAATTATGTACGTGTCTTTATAATAATAATGTTCCCATATAATATTGTTTGTTCGTTTAGCAAGCAAGCCGTTTAATCCCCGTAGTCCTGGCTCTACCCACGCTAAATATCTAATTCCGAGGTAATTTATCTCGGGATACATCAGGGAAACAGAAGATCAAAAGAGGATAACAGGGGTGTTACGCCAATATTTAATTTTCTCAGTTTCCAAAGGTAGGTTTATTAGCTAGCCTTTCAGTTTTAAAAATATTCTTACCAACAAGTGCCGACGACAAAGTACATGTAATTTCGGAATGCTCGTTCAGTTTACTAAATGCATATTGTAGAAAATTAATCAAATTATAAATTACGTTCCCTCCCCCCCTGCTGTACGTAAGATTTCTAAGATATCTCAGTTATTTTCTATTTTTGGTGACCACTGGTAGCCAAGTCCTCCGCACCTTCCGCTTCCCCATCACCTTTTCCTCCCCACTACCTTCAGCCTCACAACATACCCCAATTGGGGATGCCATAGTCTCACTGGCTCCATACGGTTGAGCGCAATTGGGACTCTTGTGCAGTATACACATAAAAAATAATCATGTAAATAAAAGTCAATTTATTTTTTCACCTCTATATTGAAGATAAAATCTTATTTGTTTTTATTAATAAAATTTTTGTACGTAAAATCAATATTTTTAAATTGGTTATTTTATATCTTAAGATGTTCACTACTTTTCCAATAGAAACATTTGTTGGTTTTTTGGAAGACGTAGGGTAAATTAATGCAAAAATAACATTACAAAAATATTCTTGTATACTGGTAATTAATGCAAAAATAGCAGTGTAACAATATTCTTGTATATTAGTATACTGGTAATTAATGCAAAAATAACAATGTAACAAGATTATGGTATATTGGTATAATCGTAATTATTTAAAAAATAACGGTGTAACAATGTTCTAGTGTATTGGTAATTAATGCAGAAATAACAATGTAACAATATTCTGGTATATTGTTATACTGGTAATTAATGCAAAATAACAGTGTAACAATATTCTGGTATATCGATATATTGGTAATTAATGCAAAAATAACAGTGTAACAATATTCTGGTATATTTGTATACTGGTAATTAATGCAAAAATAACAGCGTAACAATATTCTGGTATATTTGTATAAGTTTACGTTCAAATCGAGGACTAAAAAATACATATTTATAAAGTAAATAAATATGGGTATATCGTAAATATGATGAAATTAACATAAGCTTAAAGATTTTCACGGCAAAGTGTTTTAGTGATTTATTTTTAAGGTATTATGCCATGTTGCGCTACCTTTTTCTTTAGCCAAAGTTTCGTCGGCCCACATCTGCCCTAATGATTGACAATGCTTTGCTGTCCGAAACGTTGGCCAAAGACGGAGGTACTACAACACGGCATAATACCGATAATGAATTCATTTTTATTTTTATTTTAGGTTGACGAATAAAAATTTTATAACCATTTAAAATGTGTCATTTTTGTTGACAGAACGACGTGTTCGTTCAGGCGACGTCTTACCAGACATTGGCGTTTTCTATACATTTTCCTTGGTCAACGGTGTTGTACAAAATAAGTGTTTAGTTTAGGGCACGTAAATACGAGTATATACTTCAGTGTAGGAAGATATTCGGTTACGAATGAGTAATTATATTTTTGTTTTTTAATTCTGAATATTTTAATTTTTAACAAATAAGTATTTTAACGTAGGAACTTTTTATTCTCCGAATGGGCATTCAATTGGGTGGGATGGGCTGGTCGAGCTACATTTTTCGAAAATATTGTTTTCTTCGTCAGGTGTTCTCTTGTATACTAATGTTAAATATAAATTTACATTGCGAGAGGAGTCTGAAAGCGTGGAAGAGGGGTAAAGCCTAATTGGTAGAAGAATTGATGAAGGAGGGGAAGAAGTAGGAAGGGGGGGTTAATTAGGAAATAACATGATCATTAGAAGGAGAAAAATGGTTAAATATTCAAAAGGGGATTGTCTACAATTTTATTCTGATTATTGAATATATTTGACTTAACGTTAACACTTTTCTCGTCTCCAATATTTGTAAATAGTTTATCTGCGAAACCTTGTAATTTTGAATCAAACTAAATGTTTAAATTAGGGAGGCGGTTTTGGGTATTGCCGCACCGGGAACCATTTATTAGATAACCAACACCTCTGCCATTAGTCACCACAAGTGGTTCGCTAAGTTTGGTGATTTAGCAGGGGTTCCGGGTTCATTGGGAGAGGCTGCTTTAGGGAGACCTTTGACTTCTCCAGCTCGTCTCTTTTGAACCATCGCCTTGCACCGCAGCGGGAGAGATAGATTAATAAGACCGTCACTCCTGTACACACTAATTCCTAGATCCCTACGAACCTCTCATCCCTTTTTCCATTCCAGAAAAGCCTCTACTTCATTTTCTCAAATAGATCCACCATACAGCATCATTAAAGATGGCATAGGCCCTGAGGGAAATTATTTTCCCCAGGGCCTCCTGTGTGAAGTTAATGTTAAGTAAAAAAAAGTTTAACGAATGTATGGTGAGATCATTTTTACGTTAATTATTTTCTATGGGTATTTGAATGGATACATTAGAAATCGTAGTATTTTCTATGGGTATTTGAATGGATACATTCGAAATCGTAGTATTTTATATGGGTATTTGGATGGATACATTCGACAACCTAATATTTTCTGTATTTTTCGTTTACATTGAAAAGTAGGATGATTATGAAACGATTTAGAATGATGAACAATATCTTTTGATGACTCGCGAAAACCCTCTATTCTGCCGGAGTCTACTTTTATGCGATTTCATAGTCTGTCCGTAAAAACGCCGAGAAAAATTGTCCGTAACAATGACATACACGTAATATTATAACATAGTCGTATTCAACAGAAACAATTATTTTCCTACATTTATTTGTACAATGCCAAAGCATTTAAATTTTATTATGTGAGCATTCGAGATTCAGCCCCGAAATGGTTTTATCTTAGATCGGTAGATCAAACATGACATTGTTATAATATGTGTTACGCCATTATTTCACCTATCTATGTTCCAAACATTCTCTAGAAAATACCAAACATATCATATTACATTACTAAGGGGCGGTTTTTGGGAAAACACGTGTCAAAAATTTCATACACTCAAAATGAGACAAAAATATTCTTCTCATGAGAAATGTTTTAATAACTGTGTTACAAGTGTTCAGATTTTGCTTTACAGAGGTAACATTACTTCGGTATACCCGTACAACAGCTATTTGTCTCTTTAAGCGTCATATGAAAATCTATTTTTGCTTTAGATTATCTCATTCTTCTAAGAATATCATCTACTATATTGTAAACATTTTCGATACTGTAAAAAAAAAAATTTAAATGTAATGTAATATGTCGAATGATAATGACGAGGTTTTTCTACCAATAAGGGAGTATTGTACAGAAAGCTATATATTATATTTATTTATTGGTTACGTTTAGCTTTCAACTCATGCTGACGCCATTAGTAAAATTTCCGAACTCATTTACTTTCATCATTGTTTTGTAAAACATGAACTTTTTACTGGAACATATTTGAATAGTATGAAACGAATTCTATGTATTTTATTCCTGCATGTTACGTGTTATATTTTTTTACTGTGATTTTTTTCGAATACAACCATAACTTATCTAGATTTAAATAATAAATCGAATAAATAATAATAATAAAATAAATAAAAAAATATATATCAAGATGTAAAAGTCAATCATTTTGAATATATGTAGGATAACGAAAGATTTTTTAAATATTTATGCCGAACCCTCTGATATGAAAATATCTGGAGTCGGTGAATTATTTTCCCATTTGATCTCTGGTGAGTTGACGTGTTGTTCTTGTATTGTTTTGTATTTATATTGCTTATATAATGCACTTGTATAGTGTTGATTGACTAGATGATCGTTTGTGGAAAAGTGTGTGAAAGGGTTTAGTTATTCCTATGGGTAAGATTTAACCCGGACATAAAGTCGGAAAATTAAATTTACATATATATCATTGAAGAAGATAATACTAGTAAATTTAAACGAAAAATAAACAGATAACTGCACAACTAGGAATTAAACCTAGGATCACATTATCGGGATACCATTGAAACCTATGAATAAAATAACGGATATGTTTATCCGAGACACTATTTAGGTTACAAACCAATTTGATTAAAACTTTTGTTTCCATTAAAAAAGATAGATTTCAAAAATGCGGGAAAAATTAGTTGTAAGATTAAATTGTTTATTCTGAATTTTAAATATGTGATGGACAAATATGACGTTTAATAATTTAATTATTAGGTATCAATTGTCAAGTTGTTTAAGATACCTGTCCCGTCAATACAAGAGATCCTGGGTTCGATTCCTAGTTGTAACCGTTATCTTTTTATTTTTCTGTGTCTTATTCTGTTTCATGTACAACATACCCACCCAGTCTAGTGTTGACGTCTCTCTATGTCCACATTAAACAAATACAAAATCAACAAACAAAAAGATAGTGTACCAAGTTTAAAGTTTTAATTTATAATAAATTGAGGATCGCGCATCACACCTGTGTATTCTTATCTCACGGAGTTGCGTTTTTTACTGTTTTTACCCCAAGTACAAAACTGTCACCAAGTGTCAATCTTTTCGGAAAAAAAAACTCTGCCGTTATAAAGTAAACAAGTGTCAACTAAAGTGATTACCATCTTATATTGAAAGCTATCATCTAAAAATCATTTTTTACGTAGATCTCGCTTATAACAACATCCAAAATGAATACTCAGTGCATCATATGTCAACGAAATATTGACACCCCATCAGACTTTGTATGCTGTTGTCTCTGTGAAAGCAATTATCATCTCGGCTGTGCGGAAATTGTGGAATCCTCCCGTCGAAGTGCAAGAAATACACAATGGAAGTGTAAAAAATGCATTCAACATCCAAAAAATAAACTGAAGCAGATGACAAAAAATGATTTTTTATTATTAAATGATGAAGAGCCATCTATCGTCAAACAAGGTAAACAGATGAGTGAATCACCAAAAACTGCACCCGTCCAGCCAAAAGGGACAGATAGTTTATCAATTACAACCACAGATGGCAATGGGCTTCTTACTTCAGGATTATTTATTAATGAACTATCAAATTTTAAAACTGATATAATGGAATTTGTTGAAAAAAAACTAGACTCATATGCCCAAAAATATGAATCGATCATCTTACAAAATCAAGAAATTATTAAATCAATACAATTTATATCGGAACAACAGGATGATTTAAAAAAGCGCATAATTGACATTGAACAATCATAGAAAACAGTCAATACTGATATGATGGAATTAAATAAGCGTAATTCTATCCTACAAAATACCATATCCCAACAAGAAGACAAAATTGACCGACTGGAGTACCTAAACCAAATATGCAATATCGATATAAGAGGTATTCCAGAATCAAACACTGAAAATCATATTGAAACACTAAAAAAAATATCCAAAATTATTAACTATGGAGATACCGCACTACCCTTACAATCTGAAATTACGAAGATACATAGGCTAGGACCGAAACTGTCCGAGAAGAATCCCAGATCATTAATAGTGTCTTTCAATAATATTAAATCACGTGATGATTTTCTTAACAAAATTAAAGCATATAAAAAATCCACTGCGACCACCACAAATAAACTAAACACAGCGGACCTAGGACTGTCCCAAGAAGCCAAACGTATTTATGTGTCCGAACACCTGACACAAAAAGGAAAATATCTACTTTCGCAAACAAAAAAATTTTCAAAAGAAAACGATTATAAACACTCCTGGACGGCTTCGGGGCGTATTCTGCTGAGAAAAACGGACACCTCCAAAATCATCACAATAAAAAATGTCCTTGATCTCGATCGACAAAAACGTCAATCACTGTGACGGTTGATAAAAGGTATTTCATTCTTTACTGTGCTACATAATAATAATAATCATTCGGCTGATATCTTTTTTTTCGCAAGTTTTTATATGTGCCGGATCTCTAGTAACAAAGTATATACAAAAAATAATGCATCTTTACTGTCTTTAGTATTTTTATCTTGTAACAGAACGATTATTGTAATAATTGCTAATCTTGCTACTTACTATATTTTATCTCCTTTGTTTGAAACTCGAGTTTTTTCAGTACCCTTTAAGGAAAAATTTGTTCATTCCGTAAATATTATTTTCCTTGCAAGTTTCTCTTTGTCTCGTATCACTCTTAACAATTTAAATACTCTAAATAATGTATTCTTACCTTCTTTAGTAGATTTCTCTTGTATGAACATAATTTTTGTAATCACTGCTAATATTGTTGTTAAACATTTTCACCATATTTTACTTCTTATCATCCAAACACATTATTTTTTAACATTATTCAAGAAAAAAATAGATCATTCTGTAAATATTTTTTTCCTAACATGTTTTTGTATGATCCATACAACTATTTTCCATTTATTAACCATTCAAATTAACATATTCGTACTTTCTTGTAACAGCATAACTATTGCAAAAATTGCTAATCTATCTTGTAATTACTCTTACCATAGTTTATTAATTTTGATAAAAACTAAAGACTCTTTAATATTCTATAAGAAAACAGTAGATCATTCCATACGTATTGTCCTACTCACATGTTTTTATATGATTTACACCATCATCAATAATGTATTTACCCAAAATAATGTGTTCATACCTTCCTTAACAGATTCCTCTAGTTTTGACATAACTACTGTCACAAATTCTAATGTTTTGCCCTATCTTTCGACACTCTCACCATATAAACAAATAATACCACTTTTATTAACACGAATATTTCTCACCAGTATTATAATTTGCGGTTGTTTCTTGACAACACTTAATACATTTACCTCAATACTATTTAAATCTTGGAAAGAAAGTTACTGGAAATGCTCTAACTCTGTTTTAATTACATCTTTGTTCACTAACCTTGTTCTTATCTATTCATCACACTTACCCATACTCTTCATACATGCTCGTGATACAATTAGCTGGTACTAGTCAAACGAAATGATTGATATTAATCTACAAATAGAAAACCACGGTAACGTGATTTCTCCTGAAACCAATGATGCCTCAAAGTGCATAAATATTCTAAAATCCTATAAACGATTAAAAATATTCTCAACAAACATTCGAAGCGTTGATAAGAACTATAATGACCTTCTTGTAACACTTGCCGATTTGAATAATATTTTTGACATAATAATTTTAACTGAATGTTGGATCAAATCAAATTACACTCACAAAAACATTACAGGATTTACAGTTTTCAATACACAAAATAATAAGACACAGTCAGATGGAGTAATTGTCTATGTAAAATCTGAGCTGGACCCGATTATCTCTGAATTAATCATTGATAATGCCAACTGCCTTAAAATAAAAACCATCCAAACCACAATTCTTGCACTATACAGGTCACCTAAACACCAAAATATTTCATCCTTCCTTAAATCCTTAGACTTGGCCTTATTTAACTGTACACCAAATGAAGAGCTAATGGTGATCGGTGACATTAACATAGATTTACTTAAACCAAAAGCATCACAAACTCTCGACTATAAAAATCTCATGACTCAACACGGGCTTATTTCTTATATTAATGCCCCTACTAGAGTAACTGATACTAGTAACTCATGTATTGATCACATATTTCTACGAACAAAAAAAAATGCAAAGGGAATTATATATCAATCAACCATAACGGACCATTTCTCAATAGCAATTGGTCTTATGCATAATAAACCCACTACCGGAACGTCACGTAGTAATATAAAAAAGAAACACATTAATCTCGAGAAACTAACTTCTAAAATTATTTTAGAAAATTGGCTCTCCACTCTAAACTCCACAGACGTAGACATTGCTTTTAATACCTTCTCTGAAACTCTCTTGCAACATATTGAGGATGTCACTGAAGAATCCCATGTGAATAATTCAAAAAATAAAAAACTGAAACCATGGATAACAGATGGCCTAATTTTTTGTATTAAAAAACGGGACAAGCTTCACAAAAACTTACTCAATAATCCAGACATTCAAGCCCAAATATTTTATAAAAAGTACAGAAATATATGTAATAATATCATTAAAACCACAAAAGAAAACTACTACAAAGAAAAACTGTCCAGAGTTGGTAATAATAACAAACAAATTTGGAATATCGTCAAAGAAATATCTAACACTGATCACCCAGTACAACTAATCAATAAATTAAACATCAACGGCCAAGACACCTCCCTAAATGACCATCCAGACACTGTGACCAATCACATAAATGAATACTTTTGCAATATCGGTAAAAATCTAGCATCAAAGATTTTAAATAAGACATCAACCGATGAAAATGCCCTTGCCGACATTATCAATCAATGTGCCAGTGAAACAGATAATATACTCACCTTAAACCCGACCAACTACGATGAAATTTCTCAAACCATTAGACAGTTAAAGCCCTCTCATTCGTGCAATCATGACAAAATTTCCTCAACTATACTAAAAACAGTTGAACCCTTTATAATCCATCCATTAGTACATATCATAAACCTCAGTCTCACTAAAGGTGAATTCCCAAACAAACTCAAACTTGCCCTAGTCCAACCAATTTTTAAGTCCGGAAATCCTACTGACATAACAAACTACAGACCAATTTCTATATTATCATCACTATCAAAAATTATTGAAAAAATAGTAAAAAAAAGACTTATCGACCATCTTACAAAATATAACATACTCTCGTCAAACCAGTATGGCTTTAGAGAAGGACTCAATACAGATTCAGCTATTTTAGAACTAACATCACATATAACACAAGCCTTAGACAAAGGTGATAAATGTCTGGCAATATTTCTGGATTTAGCTAAGGCATTTGATACAGTATCTCATCCAATCCTTCTAGCCAAGCTCAAAAAAATCGGAATAAAGAATAAGGCATTTGATTGGTTCAAATCGTACCTCACAGACAGAAAGCAATGTGTTAAGCTACCATCGCATGAACCATCCCATTCAACTAGCATTAACTTTGGTGTGCCACAGGGCAGTGTACTCGGTCCCACACTTTTTCTCATTTATATCAATGACTTATGTAAACTATCTATTATTGATGGCAATATAATCACTTTCGCCGATGACACTGCCCTAGTACTAAAAAGTAAGACATGGGAAGAAACATTTCACAGAGCGGATCTAACATTGCAAATTATTAAACAGTGGTTGGATGATAATCTACTCACCTTAAACATAACTAAAACGAAATATATAACGTTTAGTCTTAATATTCCGAGTCAGCCTTCAATCAATCATACACTAAAAATACATTCTTGTAGAGATAACTCTAGTTGTCTGTGCAATCCACTAGAACGAGTAGATTCCATTAAATATTTGGGTGTAATAATTGACAATAAACTACGATGGGAAGATCACGTAATAAATGTTACAAACCGTACACGGAAACTGGCATATATCTTCAGGTCATTACGAAATATTCTTAATAAAAATACACTAAAAACGGTATACTTTTCTTTATGCCAATCAATTATATCTTACGGTATAATAGTCTGGGGAGGATGCTCTAACACGATATTAGATCCATTAATTAAAGCTCAAAAATTGATAATGCGGACTATTTACAAAGTACACTATATTCACCCCACGAAGGACTTATTTAACGACTTCAAAGTACTCAACATAAAATCCTTATACGTCAAAAACATATCCTCCTACTATAAATTCAAACATACGAAAAAAAATATTTTTGTACAAGAACATAATACAAGATATTCCAACAAATCGAATTATACTATTCCCCCAATAAAAACCTCAATGGCACAAAGACAATTTAACTTTCTTGCTCCAAAAATATTCAATAATTTAACGTTAGAAATAAAATCAATAGCCAAATACGACAGTTTCAGGAAAGCGCTCGGGGATTTTTTGATGTGTGATTGTTATAGTGTTAGTAGCCTATTCCAAGTACTCAGATAGAGGTGTATATATTGTTTATATGCGTGAGGATGCGTCATATGGGTGTATGTATACATGTGCTGTTATATGTATATAGGTATGTCTGCTGCTATATACACATGTGTGCTTGCATGCACACATATTAAAAATTATATACATAATTATGTACATTTTTACAATCTAATGCTAATTTACTTCTTTCTCCTTTCTAATTTCTATCTTCTACTTTTTATTACAATTTTTCCAAAATTTTAGCTTCATCTATAGTTACTAATTTCATATGTTTACACTAGATTTCATATTTCATACAAATTAATTACACTCAATTGGTCACCATGAAACAGGCAGCCGCCTAGTATGGTGATTCATTATATCTACTCTATGTAAATTTCATAATAATGTAACATGTATTAAATAAATAAATAAAAAAAATAAATAAATGTTTCGTTTAGATTTATTAGTATTATCTTCCTCTTCAATAATATACAGGGTTTTCCAATAAGAGGTGTTATTTTGATATTCAATCGTAAAAGATCAATGGTTTCGTTGCTTGTGTGGCACGTAGCGCCGTCTTGTTTAAAGTACGTTGTCCAGATCAATACGATCCAATTCTGGTCATAAAAAATCATTAATCATCTCTCGATAGCGCAATCCATTCACCGTAACTGTTGTTCAAGTAAGTAAGTTCCAATGACTCCGCCGGACCATAAAATGATCAAACAGTCACACGTTGAAGATAAAGAGGCTTTTCAACAATAATTCTTCGGTTTTCCGAGCCCCAGATGCGACAATTTTGCTTGTTGACGAAGCCACCGATGTGGAAATGGGCCTCATCACTCAAGATGATTTGAATTTGATTCACTCAAGTGAATTTTAATAATTTCAATGCTTTGTTTAAGCGTGTATCGTTCCATTTTTATTAATGGCGTAGTTTTTACTTGTCAAAGGTAAAAAAATGACAGCTTCAAAAGTAGCATCTACCGAAATAGCGGGCTATTCAAAATAACACCTCTTATTGGAAAACCCTGTATTACATTGCTGGGTATAATCTTAAAAATAAGTTGTTACGGAAAATAAAATATGTTCATTTACAATTCTAATCATTATCAGAAAGAATGAAGTGAAGTCCAATATGGAGTTCTGATACTAACCCTGATGTGAATGATGTAAAAGTAGGCTGAAAACTGTATGAATGAGATTCTGAATGAGAGGATGAACAAAGAAAATCTCTTCTAATGTTCTATATAAAATATTATTTCGTAACCTCTCTGGGTGCTTACTCGTGCTGAGAACCCCAATTTACTATTTGCTTGTGACAAAATATGTAGGAATATAAATAAAGTAGACTGTATTGAAATTATATTAAATTTAACTAATTGGAATGGAATATTAAGTAATAATAAAATAAAGATATAAAAATAAAATGATTAAGGCAGTTACAAAAATTAGGTAATATGTAAGTAATTATTTGTCGGTTGTGAAAAATATGTGTACTATCTATATATATTTTTATTTATTTAATAAGTACGTACTTAAATACCTACTAATTAGTTATGTACCATTGACTTAACATTTTTGTATTTCAAATGAAGAATTAAATAACTTATTCAATGAAACGTCACTATTTTTAGACAATCATTTTTTCAATCATTCTACACGCAGCTAGGTACCATGATATTGTTAAAATGCGATTAGAAAATCAAAATAAACACGACGATTTCAAACAAATTTACAGACAGTCGAAATGAAAAATGGTCAAGTCAAAACAGGAATCCGCTACACTCAGTCAATGATTAAGACAATTTACAACTTTGTTCCACAGCGATAAGTTCCTTATAAGTTATAAAATATTTTTTAGTAATTTATACCGATCATGCATGTAAAAATATTTAGACCGGTCATTTGTTGTTTGCATCTCGTCTTGATCCTACCCAGGCGTCGTGAGTTCGACTTGCCACATCATTCTTGTTTGACTTACTCGAGACATCTATGTAACATCAGGTTCAAACCTCCTACCATGGGTTTCACAGATTGCGAAATTTCAAAATGCGAGATTATTCTGTAACAGCTTCTTAGTACCAGTTTTGGAAATGCTCTATTGATAAAAAGTCGAAACGTTTTCTCACGACCTGTTTGAAAAAGAAAACACTTAAATAATAAATGGTCTGAATCTCGGCTGAATTGTGTATAGCGCCATCTTTTAGGATTTCCCGAAAGTTGGATTTTAAACGTTCCTTGGAAATTCTGCAACTGTGGAAAACGTTGAAACTTCAGCATTTAGAGCTAGATGTCTCTAAAGACAAACAATAATTTTCTTTTCCCATTAACATTAAAAAACAATGGATCCTTACTATCGTACATTTTATATTGATTTACTGTATAAGATTTTAAAAAACTCTACCAAATGAAAATAAATGTTTAGTTAGATGTATGGTAAATAGTATTATTTTAAGAGTCCTCGGTATCACATTTCGGAGCACTATTTAAAGGAAACTGATGACACAAAACGATGTTTTTCACAAAACGATTTAAAAAGAAAAAAAAATCAACTCAAATTATTCAATTGCTTCAGTATCTATCTTGACTTCAATATTCAATGGTAGTTTTTGTTTGACATTCTCCTTGCCTTCCCCCGACTTTTCAGGGGAGACTTTTCAGGAGGCTGAGAGGGATTTATTGGACTGCTTAACAGCTGCGTGGCGGGTCAAGAAAAGCTGGTTGAGGGTGACCCTTTGACCACTCCAGCCGGACTCTCTTATTACAGCGAAGGATGGATTCACATGTCCGTCACTCTTGATTATTACATACTCTCCTTCCATCCCAAAACTTTATCTCCTTTCATTCCTTAAAGAAACCCTTCATAAAGCATTTTCAAAGATGACATATGCCCTAACACCTAAATATAAAGCACGTTCACCACCAGAATATGCAGAGAATGGAACAACACCCATTCCATTCCATAACTTGTCACAAAACATTATCATGATATTTTACGTGCATTTATAGACTAAGTGAACTTTTTCTCAAAATAACTAATATAAAATAATATTATGCCCTTTAAATTAACATGTTAATTTTTTTAAACATGCTGCTAAAGTTAATCTGTTAAAAATATATATAGGATACAGGAGAATTCTTTAGAATGTTGTATGTTGTCGTATTAGTGACTGTCGATCTGTTTTCTCCTTGAATAAATAAAACAAAAATATTTTTATTTGCCTAGTGGACAAATGAGTATTTGGGTTCAATATTGTATTAGGAGGTTTTCAGACCAAAAATGTCTGTCTATCTTTAAATAAACTAACTAACCAGTCATCACGTTGCTTCCCCACAGAGGTAGGCAGATAGGATGGTCCGTTAAACAACTCGGTATTTGCACACACTCCTTGCGTCAATCACTATCTTATAATATATCGTCTCGTGAATACCCTTCTCTTGACTCATGTATTTGGTTCACTTGATCGTGGCGTGCTCCGACTTCTTCTGCCATTTACATTTGCGTCATATATTCTCGTAAAAGTCTCATTTAAATGTTTAAACTTGGCTTCGATCAACTGACACTTATCTTCTTCGCGTCATATCTAAAATCCAGAAGACAATATGTATCAATAAATGAACAGGAATCTAAACAATTCCCCGCCTTGTCAGGTATTCCCCAAGGGTCAAACCTTGGTCCTCTGTTGTTCCTAATACTTATTGACAACATCCAGGTCTGTGTAAAATATAGCAGATGTCTTTTATTTGCGGATGATCTCAAACTTTTGATGGAAATAATATTTTACGAAGACTGCTTAAAAATGCAATCTGACCTTGATGCTATAGCAGAATGGTCAGATAAAAACAAACTAGAATTTAAGATAAAAAAATGCCTAACAATGACATATACCCGCTCTCAGAAGCCCGTAGTTTTTGATTACACCATTAAAGAGAAAAAATTATGCCGAGTCAATAGCTATAAAGATCTCGGTATCGTCTTTGATCCCAAACTAACATTCTCGGACCACATATCACGACTTACTACAGCATGCTACAAACTCCTGGGATTTATCACCAGAACATGTAAACAATTTCACGACCCAGATGCAATGATAGCCATGTTTGATGGCGTCATACGAAATAAGCTGGAGTATGCTAGTGGTGTGTGGACTCCGCACCAAACTAAGTATATTAATATGCTGGAACAAATCCAGAAAAAATTCCTCAGGTATGTCTATATGCGGATGCGTGGAACTTATCCAAGGTTTATGCACCATGTGGACTTACTTGAGGCAACAAATAGATTTAGCTTGGAAACTAGACGTCATGCAAATCTTGCAATACTTAGTTTTAACATAATCCATAACTATATTGATAGCCCGTTCCTCTTGGAATGCTATGGTTTATACGTGCCCGAAAACTTCAGCCGTAGTCGTCGATACGACTTATTCAAAATACCATATGGCAGAACAGATATTCTAGCACAACATAGCATGACAAGAGGAATGGTGCTATTGAATGAAATCTCAGAAGCACTAGATATATATAATTCTTCTTTAAATAGCCTAAAGTTTTTTTTGTATAATAATTATCTTCATAGGTGTTAAGATTGTCAAATTGAGAATTGTACAGTAATTGGATAATCTATCTGTTGTGCAATAAAAAAAAAATAAAAAAATAAAATTTCTTCGTTCATTTGCTCCACATGCCCAAAACCTCATGAATCTCATCCATTACGCTTACATCAGTCTGGCATTCTTTGCAAATCTCCGCATTTCTCACGCAAGATCGTGCATGGTTTTACCAGACATATTCCACAGTGATACTATATCATTTCTACATCATTAACTTACTTTCATCCCTCCTTTACCATTTCAATTCCTCAAAATAAATATGAACAAATATAATTGCCAACGCTAAGTTTTAAGCGTGGTAATAGTTCCAAGTGCACCCAACCGCTTGGAGCCATCATGGCATTCTCAATTGGGGAATGTAATGGGGAGGAGAAAAATTTTGAAGAGGAAGGTGGAGAAGTATCTGACTATTCAGATTTGTTCACCAAACACAGCTAAAGCCATTTCAAGCGACATTTCAATTCTACATGGTTGTCGTACACCAGGGCGATACTTAGAAAGGGTTGTTTTACAGAATTTAAACAATTCAATTGAAACCGACCTTTATTAGCTAGTTGCTTCACAAAACTGAAACAATATCTGAACTTAGACAAAACCTTCACAGAACTTAAATATCAACTTTAAAATTTGATGAATTGTTCAAATTATGTGAAACATTCCATCCTTAATCATTAGCAGATGAATGTAATTATAATTCATCTACAAATAGTATTTTTGTCGATGCTGACAGTTTCAACAAAAACGTTTCACTTATATTTCTAGGTTTCGCCATATGTTTGCAACATGAAAAGGGTGAACGAACTTTAATTATAAAAAAATTGAATAGTATTTACGTTGATTTTTGATCTCTCCGACTTGTTCCAATACTTTAACCCTACAGGCAATTTACACCATTACTTCTTATTGGGTAAGCTGCCTTAAAATACACATGTGTTTCAATACGCTAAATAAATGTAAGGTTAACTAAGCAACATTATCTCAAACTCGCCACTTATCCAACAAACCTGAGAGCATTTCTGTGCCGAATGATTATTTGCCACATTAACTGGTAAAATGATCATTCGGGACCGCGGAGTATCAGAAAGCACTCTGCAGATGATTGGTCATCTGGAGTAATCAAGTCTGTATTGCCACTTAATGTACTTAACATCAAGAGAGTGGTATCACTGACCTCCTTAACTAACTTCATTACAAATATATTATTTTTCTCGTTTTCTCCAATAGGACAAATCAAATAAATAATATATAGTCAGTCATATTTCATCTCCCTGTGACTTGAAATGAACGAAGGATTCACTGAACGTAGGTATTAATTGACACACAAATCCTAGCGTGCGCAAGGTAATTTTATGTGATTCAATGGAGTTATTTTTTATTTATTTAAGGAACAAACACAGTATTAATATAATATACAGAAGACGAGGAAAAAAACAGACCAATCATAAATATACATAGATTGGTTGATTTAAAAATTAAAACTAAGTACATACTTAATGATGTAAAAAAAAAAATATTGAAAAAAAAACTAATTGACAAATATATAAAAAATTGAAGTACAACAAATGTAATTTATTTATTTTATATTACAGAAACAAACAGTGATGAAACAATTTACAAATATGAGATGTATTCTTGAAATGTCTCAAATGTGGTGCGTATATTCAGCTATTATCGGGTGTAGTGTATAGTTGTGTACGTGTGTGTGTATGCGCATTGAACAGTTTATAATATCATTTATTTATTTATTGGACAATTTGTATAGCGTCGCTTTTGTGAGATCACCTCAGGGGCGCTTTACAGTTGATTTAGGTATTACAAAAAATATAAATATTACAAAAATAAAGTGAAGTTAAGTTAATAAAAATGAAGTACAGGAACAGGTGACACGAAGATAGAAGATGGAGACTGCAGCAAGAATCCTAGGTAGTGAAGAAATTGGACCAGCTGCTGCAGCGGAAGGGTCCACCGCGTCCACCAACAGTGCCAGCACGAGGTTCGTCATCCGTCCAGGTATATGTCTGCTGCTAATAAAGCGCTGACAGAATATCATCTCGCAGATACCAGACCTTGGCAGTACCGCTGTCGAGGTATGTTTCTGCTGCTAATAAAGCGCTGACACCTCACATAGACGTTCGGCGAGTCCATCCTGGTGATTATTGAAGCAGTGCATTCTGCCCGCAATAAAAGGCGATGGTCTGGATAGTAAATTACCCTGGGCTTAGCTTGCTAGGCCCTTCAGAGTTTCCGAGAATTCCGTTGATAACATCTGGGGTGCATTTATCAATGGACGTTCGTTTGGAATGTCGAATATTATGAATAAAATTTCCGAATATTCACTTTTAACTCACTGCTCTCAAATCATATATTATAAAGTTCTAATAAATGGTTGATCAGTTTATTTAAAATGTTGATTGATTGATTATAAAATAATTTCAAAGGGATGTTGCTTCAATTCCCTTGAAAATATTAAAAAAAAAAAACACAAAGCGGTTGACGCTTAGGACGCGTTAAGAAGCGTCCGGCTGCCACGAAGGGCGCTACACTACTATTGACATGATACTACTTATAAATTTGGGCAGTGAATCAGACAAATATTTTATTATTTTTTTTTAAACATTTTTTTTAAACATACAACAAACGATGTTGTATTCCCATGAGTTATTAAGCTCATTAAGGGATCGCCAATTGGTAGTTTTGAAATAGAAGAGTAAAAAAATTAAAAAAAGATTTTTGTACAGAAAAATTAGATTAAAAATTAAAAATAACCAACCCAACCCAATGTGCAGACACAATGTATGAAGAAAACATTTACAAAACATTTCACAGAAGCAACATACAGACACAACATATGAAGAATCACTTTACAGATATGTCACAAAAAAAAATTGTCAATTTTAGAGTTAAAGAGAGAAAAGATTTTTTTTTTATTTTTATATATTTACTCCACACAGGAGGCCCTGAAGAAAATAATTTCCCTCAGGGCCTATGTCATCTTTGGGGATGCTGTGTGGAGGGTCTTTTTGTGGAGAGGAAGGAGTGAACATGGGTCTTGAAGAGTCCCATGTTGTAGGAGGGAGGAAACACAAAGGCCGGCAGTTCGTTCCACAGCCGAGCTGTTGAACTTAAGAACGAATCGTAGAAGCGACCCGTTCTCATGTGACAAGTGTCAACTGTGTACAAATGTTGGGCGCGCGTTTGGCGTGTATCCCGACTACGCACCGGTGCCGAAGGGATCAATGACGCTAGTTCCTCAGAGCATCTTCCATTGTAATACCGATAGAACAAGGACAGCATACCTACCTGACGCCTGTGCTCTAAAGATTGCAGTCCGTTTGTTAAGATTGGGGAATCTATCAAACGGACCGCCCGTTTCTGCACAGAGTCAAGGGTTTTTTCAGGTATTTTGGGGCTCCAGACCAGAGATGGCTGCCAAATTCGACAGTAGGGCGCACTTGCGATTTGTACAGGGTGAGCAGTTGTGTACTATTAAAGTATCTGCGGGCCCTGTACAGTACGCCCAGCTTCTGAGAGGCCAACTTTACTCTGGCTTCGATGGAGCCCCCGTACCTGAGCTGGTCACTTATAGTTAGACCAAGCATATCAATGGAAGGCCTGTTCGGAAGATTGCTTCCGTTGAAGGAGACTAGATTATCATTTGGATCCCTTTTAGACGTAATCAGACAGGATTGGGTCTTTGAAACATTAAATTCGACGAGATTATTTTTACCCCAGGAGGAAATACTCTCGAGATAACCGTCCATTCTCTGCTTCAAAGCCCTCCGAGCCGTTGGAGTTTGTGTGCCCTTTGGGGGCTTGTCAAACAAAAAGCTATCATGAACTGTACTGTCATCCGCGTAACAATGAATCGGTGCACATGTCAAAAGGTCATTGATGTGCAACAAAAACAAAGTCGGAGACAGAACCGATCCCTGTGGGACGCCAGCATTTATGGAGTGCGAGGAAGAGGTGAAACCGTCAGCAACCGCCTGAATCGACCTATCCCTTAAAAAGTCAGCAATCCACGTACACAGGGATGCGGGAAGTCCGTAAGAATGCAATTTGTTGACAAGTCCTCGGTGCCAGACCCGGTCAAAGGCCTTGGATATGTCTAGTGCGACCGTTTGGGTCTCACCGTGACGTTCCAGGCACCGCCCCCAAACATGCGTCACATACGCGAGAAGATCACCGCACGAGCGGTTCCGCCGGAATCCGTATTGACGGTCGTTGATAATTTTGTTCTTCTCGAGGTATGTGAGCAGTTTGTCGTTGATCACACGTTCCATCACTTTGGACAGAACTGATGTGATCGCTATGGGGCGGTAGTTGGCCGGGTTGGAGCGGTCACCTTTCTTGGGAATAGGGTGAATTACCGCTTTTTTCCAACCAGAGGGCACAGTGCCACACTTCAGGGACATTTTGAAGAGCTTTGTCAAAACTGGAACTATTTCCGCAGCACACCTCTGCAATACCAGGGCAGGTATTCCATCAGGTCCACTAGCTTTGTTAACATCGAGCCCCCGTATGACGTGGAGTACATCCCGATGCCGGATCCTCAGCTTTTTCATATAGAAGCCGCAGTGAGGAACCGACGGCGGAACAGCACCCCCGTCGTCGAGGGTCGAGTTTTCCGCAAACATTTTCCCTAAAAGGTTTGCCTTTTCGGTGGCGGTGTTTGCTAGTGAGCCGTCAGGTCTGGTAAGAGGTGGCAAACTGGGTTTGCAAAAATTTCGACCTATTGAGCCCGCAAGCGACCAGAATGTTCTGCTGCCATGCGGGCAGGCAGCCAGCTTTTTGCTGATCTGCAGGTCGTGTTCGAATTTTGACCTATTGATGATTCTCTTGCATTCCTTTGCCGATTTGTTGTATGCTGATCTGCTTTCGGGCGTTCGAGATGTGTTGTAGGCTCGGTAAGCCGCGTTTTTTCGTCGAACTGCTTCGGAGCATTGTCGACTGAACCACGGGCTTTGAGCCCACACCAGTTTCTTTAGTAGTCGATTGTATGAAGCCATCCATCGCCGATTTGATGACTTCACCAATCTCCTGGGCACATCTTGAAGGGTCCGAAGTCCGAAAACAAACAGCTGACCACGGAAAAGCATTGAAATGGGCCCGCATACCGAACCAATCTGCTGACCTATAGTGCCACACTTTTCTCCTCAGCCTCTCATTGGTTGGTCTGAGGCTAACGGGGATTGATGTCGTCACTAGGCAGTGGTCAGATGATCCCAGAGGCGCTGTGACGTCAATCTTATAACCGTGTGGCACAGTAGTTAAGAATAGGTCTAACAGATTGGAGCGGTGAGTCTGGAAATCAGGAACCCTTGTAGGCTCCTGAACCAATTGCTCTAATCCGTAGCAAATGGCAAAGGATTCCGCCTGTCGGCCAGCCGAGTCCGTTGGGCCTGAGAACTTCAACCATGGTTCGTTATGAACGTTGAAGTCCCCCAGAACAACAAACTTGGCCGAAGGGTAGCGGGGCAAGAGATCATCAATAGTATCGCTCAAATGTTTGAAGAGCTCGGAAGTGTCTGATTCGCTATGGTTCGGTGAGCGGTATAGACATGCGTAGAATCTTGCCGTACTGGCAAGATTGACGCGCACCCACATTATGTCGAATCTGGAGTTTTCCAGACTCAATAGTCGCACACAGTTGACGTCAGCTCGACTATAGAGGCAGACTCCTCCTTTCAGTCGGAATTTGCTTGCGAGGGTAAAGCCCGGGCAGTCCAGATAGGAGGAGTCTGGCGGCTCGGCTATCTGAGTTTCGGATAGGAAAAGAAGGTTGGGACGTTGGGACAAAAGATGGTGATGGACGGAATTTAAATTTGTGTGCAGGCCGCGAATGTTGGCAAAATTTACCAACAGTTTTGGCCCGCACCGGGGACGCCTGCTACTCGCCGCTGTAATGATGTTAAAATTGTTGTGTTGTATGTTCATGAATTTAATTTTTTTTTTTTTTTTTTGTAAGGGTAGGAGGTGAAAGGAAAGGTCTGGAAAGGAAAGGTATGAGGGGTGGGTAGGAATCTGGGGTTCAGGCTGTCCAGGAGTGATGAGCGTTTGGTTCCATTTTAGAGAGAAAAAATTATCAATTTTAGAGTTTAGACAAATATTATTAAATGTTGAAATAGCATGGTTCATTAGGGAATGAGGTGCTGCATATTTCATAATTTAGTAATTTAAAATAATACATACTGTATTTGCGGCATGTTCCAGAGTGGAAGATACTCCCAGTATCACCTTTGTGTAAAACCAGCATTCAGAATTAAAACGTGGCTTGAAAAGCTTTAGCCCTATATGGTTACCAGATCTTAATAGCCAGGTACTTCACCGCCTACCTCTTTCTCATCTCCTTTCCCTCCTTATCACCTGCAGCCTCACAACATACTTCAATTGGTGATGCCATAGTCTCACTGGCTAGACTGTTGGGAGCAGATGGGACTTTTGTGCGGATTTACATTAAAAAATATATATTTAAAAATCGGTTGTGAGTCTGTCTGTGAGTGATTGTAACTGGTTCGTAGGAGTTTTGTATTTAAGTCAGTGTCATTACTTATCTACCTATTAATACAATATTTTGACAGAAAATTATTTTATTTGTCATTTTTTAAACTGGAACTGGTGAATGAATCTTTGTACTCTCTGAATTCTTGATTCAGACTAGCTATTTAGTACAATATCTATATATTTTTCCAGAAAATTATTTTAATTCTATAATATTTAAAATGTGTATTATTTAAATTTCTTAGTGTTAATCTTGATTGGGTTGTCTGCGCTTTTTAGCAAAAATGCAATTATTTACAATTACAATATCCTGGGATTTTTAACGGGTCTGCGCTATTGTTTATAACTATATAATCAGGTGAGTTTGTTTTTGAACAAATCTACAATTTTATTCTAAGATTGATGTAATTTTGAAGATTTGACATCCAAAATAAAGAGTAAAATAATGTCTACACATTATTTTTAAAAACTCTTTGTAAAGCCCGTGCAACACGGGAGACTTCAACTAGATCTGAGTAAATTATAGTTGATAAGCTCCGCATCATAAGTAATTTGGTCGCAACAAAGAAAATAATAACCAGCTGTTAATAAATAAATTGCGCCACGCGTTGCTGTGATACAGCCTGTCTGTGCAGATAGAGAAACAATAGAGCGTGTGGCTTTTATACGTGCAACAGATAATGTTGGTTTTTTATAAAAAAACATTTTTTTACCTGTCACAGGAGACATCTATATAGTATAGGTATATAAAAACACATGCGTATTCGAATGCAACTTTGTATCAAATTTTTTTTTGTGAACAACTTTCGGACATATAAGATTTTGAACAAACGATTATCAAAATGAAGTTTCTTGAAATAGTAGAATAGAAAAATTCCTTTCCCTCGGATAAATATTATTTTTTGAAATGTTTATTTTGTATGTTATATTTTCTTTCATCTCGCGATAAGCCCACTTGAAATTGTTTTCAGAAAATACATATTTTGCGATAAAAGAAAATGTGACATTTTTCGTATTTTATTGCGACTTATTTTATATGACCTATCTGCACTGATTTTTTCTATTATTTTTATAATACTATATTTACTTCTCACTACTATTTTATGTTATAATATATAAAAGAGTAGTGAATCCATAATTACTATTTTTATTGTAAATCAAATTTAATAATATTGAGTTTTTTATTGGCAGAGTTTTGGTTTCTAAATTGGTAGGTTTAACATATTGGTAAATCGGTTTTAATTTATTTATTTATATTAATTATCTCTAAGCGTTATACAAATTAAAATGGGGCAGGAATATATCCAAACGCAAAAAAAGATTTTAAAACTCAAATTTAAAGTCATTAAACAATTTACAGTTTGATAATTGCCTTGCACGTCGAAATAGCTATCACAAACTGAAACAAGTACTAAACAAATACTCACAATTATTCACAAAAAAATATATCACAGCCTAGATCAAAGATCAAGGTATTCTCTTTATTCAAAATTTAACATCAAACCAAACATAATTCGACTCATAAAAAATCTTAATTACTATTTAAATACTTTCCTGTTAACTGACGTATCGTGGGGTTACTGCCAAAAATGGTAACTTACAAAAAGTTGTTTTGCAGTAAACTTATTTTAAAGAGTCTTCACTATAAAATCAGGGCTTGGGAAATATTGTTAATGTTATTTTTTTCTAAATCTGTATAATGTTGTTTGGTAAACCAGTTATTTACTAAGACTTGTGCTACGCACGGAAAAATAACCTGGTGGTGTCTCCACAACATCAAGCACACACCCGCTTTTTACTATACCTGGAACGCGTTGTCCCTAAAACTAGAACCAAATTTGCTCAACGACAATTCAGGTTTATCTATCCTAAAATACACAATGCATTGAACACCGATATAAGGACAATTAATTATATATCCCTTTATCCGTGTTCAACATTGGCTACTTGAAAGGGGACGATCCTGTAACACTGAACACTGTTTAAAGAGAAAAGTTTTAACTCTTTAATTTGTTTTTATATCGCTAATTTCAAATGCGTAAATATGTATATATCTAAATAAGTACCTACCTGTTTTTTAAAAAAAAGACGTGTTTTCATTAAAATATCTTTATCTTCATGTTTCCGATTTTATGTCCGGGTTAAATCTTCCCCATAGGAAAAACTAAACACTTTCACTCACTTTTCCACAAATGATCATCTAGTCAATCAACATTATGCAAGTGCATTTAATAAGCAAAATAAATACAAAACAATACAAGAACAACACGTCAAGTCACCAGAGATCAAATGGGAAAATAATTCACCGACTCCAGATATTTTCATATCAGAGGATCCGGCTCGCTAGAACTCCTAACAGGGCCTATAAATCCTACTGATCCCTCAACATAAATATTTAAAAAATCTTTCGTTATCCTACATGTATTTAAAATGACTGATTTTTGCATTTTTATATATAAATTTATTGATAGATCTAATACGCCTAAATTTTTATGAGAGAGCTAGGTATAATGCCAGTAGCCGAAATAAAGAATGGTAATATTTTCATAGTCTGAGAATGCCAAATTATTTTTATCTCATTTCCTAAATCTGTGTATTTTCTTATTTTTCATAACATATTTTTGAATATTACAGGAATTCGGAATAGCGACATCAATGATATAAGTTATTTTTTTTTAATTTTGTCATGTAAAACTTTATCGGGTCTATTATGACTAATCGTTCGGTCTGTTAGTATAGTTTTATCATAATATATTTTATAAAATTCGTTTTCTAAAAATGAATTCGGTTCGTATTCATAATATGGTATTATATTACGGCAGTTAATCAAGTTATGTTTAATTACCAAACTTTGGTGAATTATTTTTATAACTTGATTGTGCCTAAATGTATACTCGGACGGTGCTAATATAGAACATCCCGATATAATATGTTCTATAGTTTCCGGAAAAGCCAAACATTTTCTACATAAATCATCAATTTGATTTGTATCTTTGATTATATGCTTCCTATAATTTTTAGTATTAATGACTATCCTGAATGGCAAGCATAAATTGTTATATTTTTGCGCTCAACTCTCCAATACTCAACCATTTGTTTGACGAAAATTTGTCAACATACGTTTGGTTGTGATAATTGAAGTGTTTTGCGTGTAAAATTTTATTTTACCAAGAATCTAATAATTCGTGGTTAGGATTTATAAAAATTTTGGCATTCTCGTCGTATAAATTTAAAGGTGTAATGTTTCTAATATGATTGGGAAAATTTTAAATATGGTTTCTATAATAATGTGAATTTTTTAAATTTTTGTGTTTCCATAAAAATTTCCTTTACCCTAACGTTTTATTATTGTTATTCTTACATACATTATCGACTACCATAATACAGGCATGAGCCTAGTATGGTAATTGAGAAAATCACCAAAATCGATTTTTTTTATATTTTATGAAATACAAAATTAAATAAAACAAATAAGGTAATTTTAAAGGGTTTTCATAAAAAAATTCATGTCTATAAATTATTTTTTAAAAAGATGTAACCAAGTTTAATAAAAAATCAGTAGCTATAGGTACCTACTTACCGACATAAAAGGGACCCAAACTGATTCCAGATATAGATTTATAATAAATAAACATTAAAATCATCGCTCACTAAAAAAACCACAAAATGAAGTTACCATCCTTTAGCAGTAACGCTAAGATTTATCTTCTTTTAAAACGTTCTCACAAAATACAAACTCTTAATAATTACCGAGTAACAGTAACAGTATAAGCATAGGTTCTCCGAAACACTTTAATTTATTTTAATTATTGACAGTAAGTGGATATCTTACTTAGACATTTTCAATCTGTTTTTTCTTTCCTTCAATATTTTATCTGACATTACAACATAATCACTGCTAAGGGTCATCCTAAAAAAACCATTTAGGTACCCCAGTGATGTATTATTCAAAGAGATACGAGTTCTTGATGTCAGGCAACTATACATAAAAAAAATTATATTACACACTCAAAAACAACGTCACCACTACCCTTCCATTGATCATTATCACGACACTAGACATTCAAGGAGGAATCCAGTTGTTCCACCTACTACTATGACATCCTTTGCCCAAAGACAATTCTATTACCTTGGTCCAAAATTATTCAACCTCTTACCCGATTTATGGAAATCGAAAAGCATAAGCATTCTGCGTAAATTAGTTTATTATTGGCTTCTAGACTTGGGAAGAGTCGAAAGCGAACTTATGATGACCAACAGATAAACAAAAATGTTCTGTACTCACATTTATTCATTGTTATTGGCAGTTAAATAAAAAATTCCTACCATGCATCTGATTTATACAATGCGATTGATAATGTTTATACAATATGTTTTCATGTACCTTGTTTATATGTTTCTTGATTATGTATATTATATTATATGTACCTTGATTATGTAAATTAATACACAGCACAGTAATAGCGATCAAATTAAGAAACCCACCTAATATTTTTCTTATATTGTAACTATAAATTGAATTAATCCAATATGTTATCATGTACCCTGATACAGTGTTCCTTAATTGCATATTATTACATGTACCTTGATAAAATTTATCAGGTGTTTTCATAAAAAAAACTAATATTCGGGTGTACAAATATGTCTGAAAAAGTTTTTATTTTGATTACTTTGATAAATATATATGTATATAGACTATATTACTAGCGTAACTATTAATGTAAAGTATGGAAATATAATTCATAACAGCAGCGTGTACAAATGTTAACTAAACCAGGCAATTTGGCTGTCCTAAAACGGGAAAATTTCCTAGTTGGACAGCCAAAGCTTCCTTAATATGTATGTAATTATTTGTATCTAATAAATAAATAAATAAAATAAATAAATAAAATAAATCAATGCATAACTACAAAAACACTTTAACATTTCAGCACAGGTTTTCCCGGTTCACGAAACACTATAATATTTAAAACATTTACAATATATAAACTTCAATCTGACTTAAGTATAGTAGTATTGAAAATCTTGCTTATATATGTATGAGAAAATGATTTTATTATTATTTTTATTAAAAGAATATAACTGTAAAATAAATGGAAATAAATAATGTAAATTAAAATTCTCGCAAAACTTGATAATTTTTTTTATTTATTTACTATAACATGCAGGATAATTATTTAAATTAAAATAATAAGCACATATTTGAAATTATAATTAAAGCATATTTACCTTTATGAGAGTCTAACACTCGAGTGTAAAGCTTATCATTAATAAATTTAGTTGACTTTCAACTTTTATTTTTCTAAATAAGAGTTTAAAAGTTTATCTAATCTGAACATCGTTCCTAGTTACTCTGGAAATTTATCCCAAAATTAACAGAAATAACTCGTTTTTCGACCCAATCTTAACTTTAAATAGTAAATCATAAGTGTAGAATCATCATCGAGTGTTATCTCGGGCCCCCAATACAGGGCATTCGTCCTATTGATATCTTAAAATCTCCCATTTTCAGACGTTCTGTTATTGTTACCTGACTACCCACTGACAGACGAAACCACAGATAAAACTTTTGGCTCTGACCATAGAAAAAACCATAGAAAAAACTTTTGGATCTGACCATAGAAAAAACTAAAAGAAAAAAAAAAACAAATCAAACAATCGTCCCTATCTATTCCACAGACAAAAAAACACATAACATAACATTTAACAAAAAAACAATACAAGTGATATGTAAGACATTAAAAACAATAATTTCTGAATGGCAGATTCCCCATGTACCCCCCCAGGGGTTAAAGATCCCTTCAAAAAATCGGGAACTACGCCAAGGTCACCGATAATCCGGAGCAGTTGCAGACCAGAGCTAGCTAAGTCTCCAAGACAAACCCGAGCCGAAAGTAGAAAGGTCATGGATAAACAACAAAAAAGGGAATCAAGACCAATAAGATGGCATCAATTTCCACTTACACCAGCTCTGCTTTTTCTACCACCGCCGCTACTGCAAAATCCTCACCAACAACAACAAATGTGTCGCAAGATGCAAATGAAAAAAATCTATCTGACAATATTCAAAAAATGTTCAGAAAGGAGTTTGATTTAATGTTGGAATAAATTGTTGGAATAACACAGAAGCAAGACAGAGAGGAAATCGAAACAAAAATAAAATCACAAAATGAAGACATATTCGAAAAAAGTTCAAATATTCAAGTAACTTACATAAAAGAGTTTAAAAATAAAAGAGACCAGATAAATTATACAGTATATGCGGAAGTCGACGGAAACACTTACATGAGAATAATAAAGGCCGAAAAGATATATATATATATATATATATAGGGTGGGACAGATGCCGGGTGTACAATAACATTAATATAATGAGATGTTTTAAGTGCAATGGATATAACCACAAGGCACTAGAATGCAAAAATCATGCTCTAAATGTGCAAAACAACATGACATAAAAGAATGCACAGATGATGAGGATATTCAGTGCATAAACTGCATAATGACAAATAAAAGATTGGGACTCAAACTTTATACAAATCATTCAGCTACAAGTAAGGAATGCCCAGTATATAAAAGAAAAGTTGAAATAGAAAGGAAAAAAATCGATTTTTTAGGCTGAAGGAACAAATCTTATACCTAAACACACAAAGCCTTATATCACACCATGAAGAGCTCCAAATATTATTAGAGGAGAGAAAGCCACAAATGGTTATGTTAAGTGAAACACATGTCACAGAAGACATAGAAGATAATGAAATCAATATTCCGCAGTACAATACTATAAGTGTAACTCATATAGCAGACATACGAGTGGAGTAATTCTATTAATCAAACAAAATATAAAATTTGAAATAATAACCAATGAACAACACGATAAAACAGCGTGGATGTTGGCGATAAAAGTAAAAAGGGGTCTACTGTATTGTATACCGTTCACCTAATTCGAGTATGAGAGATTTCTTAACGCACTTCGAAAAATGATGTTCAGAGAACATCAAAGAAAGACAATCGAATATTATAGTAGGAGATTTCAATATAAACATGAATAAAAATGCAGACACTTATACAAAAAAACTTAAAAATATCATTGAGTTCCATGGGATGAAAAACTGGTAAAAGATCCCACTAGAGTGACTCTGACATCAAGTACATTAATTGATCTGGTGATAACAAATGTATTTGAACTACAGGTAAATCTTTTAGATTCACCCAGAATCACAGATCACTTCATAATTCAAATTATAGAGCAAAATAGAAATACGGAAAAATCATTTTATAAAAACCAAAGTTTACAGGAACTATGCAAAATATGACGAAGAAGAACTTAGACTACAACTCAGAGCACAAAATTGGAATGGAATAATGGAATTAGATTTTGATATGAAGGTAGAAACACTCATAAAAAATATATAATATATTCAATTGATAAAATTGTACCAGAAAAACAAACTAAGAACCAATCAAAAAATAAATGATACAACAATAAACTTAGAAGAATGCAAAAGGAAAGAGACAGATTGTACAAAATAGCAAAAATAACGAGGAGCTCGGACAACTGGAAAACTTCAAAATCTATAGAAACAGGTATACCACTCAATTAAAAAGCATAAAAAATGAATACTACAGAACTAAAATAGAGGAAGAAAGGGGAGATCAGAATAAAATGTGGAAAACAATAAAATAGTTAATGAAAAATGAAAATAACAGTATTGCATATGAAGACATAATATCCCCCCTGGAACAGATGGGTTAAATATAGCCAATAAATTCAACAATTATTTTATAAAAAGTATTGAAAATATGAACGAGAGTATTCCGAAAATTGTCTATAATGTTCATGATGAAATTGAAGAAAGAAATATAGAATTGGAATTTCAAAAAATAACAAAGGAGGAATTAAAAGTTATTCTGAAACAAATGAAATCAAAACTCAGTCCTGATGGAATAACAATACAATTAATAATTCAATAATTACCAATCATTGAGAATTACTTACTTAATTTTATAAATGAATCTATCACCTTAGGAAAGTTCCCTCAATCATGGAAAATATCAAGAGTCATCCCAATACCGAAAATAAAAAATACAAAAAAATGTGAAGAATATAGACCAGTAAACACGCTCCCTAAGTATGAACAAATACTTGAACATATAATAAAAAACAACTTGTTGATTTTATAGAAAAATGGAATATATTATGTGAAGAACAGTGTGGATTTAGAAATAACCAATCTTGTGAAATGGCTCTCAATCTAGTTCTGGAGGACTGGAAACAAGACTCAGATAAAAATAAATATGTGATCGCGGTTTTCCTGGACTTTCAGAGAGCGTTTGAAACGATAGATAGAGATATAATTATTAAAAAACTATCTAAAAATGGAATAAAAGGAAAGGCATTGAAATGGTTCAAGGATTATTTAAGTAATAGATATCAAACCACAAAAGTGGGTGAGACAATATCTGAACTAGTAAAGATTACATTGGGAGTACCACAAGGGTCGGTTCTAGGACCTATTCTTTTTATAATGTACATTAATGATATGGTAAAAGTATTGAAACATTGTAAAATAAGATTATTTGCAGACGACGCACTGATATATATAACAGGAGAAAATTATGAACTCATAATGAACCATATAAATGAAGACCTACATAATATATCAATATGGCTGAAGAAAAATAAACTTAAATTGAATGTAAACAAAACAAAATTCATGAACATTGGAAAACAAGTAACGCAAACAAAAAAAGACATATTGATAGACGGTGAAGTATTAAAAGAAGTATTTGAAATGAAATATTTGGGGGTAATAATTGACTCCAAATTAACTTTTGCTCAAAATACAAAACAAATTATTAAAAGAATTGCCAAAAAAATCTCACTGTTGGGAATTTAAAGATGATTCCTTAACAAAGTTTCCAGTAAAAATTTGTGCAGCGCAATTATTGTACCACACATAAATTACTGTAGCAGCATTCTACTCTTATCAAACGACGGTTTAATGAAACAAATGACAATTCTACAAAATAGAGCAATGAGAACCATATTGAAGAAAAATAGATACACAAAAATTAAGAACATGTTGAAGGAGTTAAATATCTTGTCATTTAAACAAATTATTTACTTTAATACCATATTTTTAATCTACAAGATAATCAATGGCCATACGTCTAGTGAATTCCTAAGAAAAATTGACAAACTACAGAACAAACACACACATGAGACGAGGAAAAGAAATGAATTGAGACTCCCCTTCAGGAAAAAAACACAGAGTCAAAAGTCATTGATGTACGGAGCGTTGAAGATATTTCGAGAGCTACCAGAAGAAATAAAATTAGAAGAAAACATAAAAACATTTAAAATTTAACTACGAAAATATGTTATTGATTCATTTTAAATGTGTTACTATAATTATATGTATATAAGGATTGTAATAGGACATAGATAACTATGTACCTACTTAAAATACTGCAATAAACAATAAACAATAAATGAGATGAGATTTAATAATCAATATAATGTATTGTCATAGTATTTCGCAGTAGATGTAGGAAAGGAGTACCCAAATCGGTAGCACATTTAATATATACGAGGTTTCCTGGGGTAAAGTGCGCTAACTTCGGGAGGTGATTCTACATACATGATGGTAGAAGTAAAAAATTTAAATAACGAAATTTTCGATATTACAATATTTTTCCAAAGAAGAATATTTATTTTCCAATAGAAAATATTCTACGTAATTGTAAAAAGCATTCACTTTGTGGCTCATCATAATTTATAATAAAAACACATAAATTTGTTTTTGACCACGATAGTTTTATTTTCACTCTACCGGTTTCGGAAGATCCCTTCCTTCGTCAGGAGAATATTTAAAACTGATCTACTACACAAAATATTGACACATAAATACAAAAATGTTAAGTGTTTGAGGGAGATGTGGACAAAGTGGAAGGGGTGATTACGGTAATTCCGGGAAGAACAGAGCGGTTAACTGGAAATATGTCAAGAATAGGACTATAAGACAGATTAATTTGGTTATTTATTATACTGGAGTTATTATTGAGGGCTTTTCTGATTTCAAGTGCTTCTAAATTATCTAATTTTTTGCCTTTATTACTACGGTGAAGAATTTTAACCCCTGTATCTTTACAAAAAGTATGATCGGTGGAAATGAGATGATTGGCAAACTCCGAAAAATTATTGTTATTTAAACATCTTAAATGTTCCGTGATTCTAATATTTATATTTCTAGTTGTCTTACCTATGTAGAACGATGGACAATCGTTGCAACATAGTTGGTAAATGCCTGAGTGGCTAAATTTGTGATCTTTATCTTTAGTATTTTTAAGTAATTTTCCCAAGTTGTTATCCGTATAGAACGCGGGTTTAATGTGGGTAGGCAAATTTTTTGTACTAAGTGAAGAAAAATTGGATATGTATAAGATTTTACGCCATTGAAAGGGATTTATGATTTTATTATTAGTTTCAGGTGTACCAAATAAAAATGTATTCGTCGAAATGAGTTTAAGTTTCTTATTCAGGATTTTATCAATTAAGTGTGTCGAGTAACCATTATTTAGAGCAATTTGTTTTATTTTTGACAGTTCAATTTCGAAATTAACAGCTGATAGTGGGATTTTTACTAAGCGGTGTACCATTGAATGATAGGCAGAATGTTTGTGTGATATCGGGTGGTTTGACGTGTTATGTATAGTTATATCCGTGAATGTCGGTTTACGATAGATGTTAAATTCAATTGTATTATTTATTGAAGTTAGTGTTAAATCCAGAAAATTAATCGATGCATTACTGCCTACCTCTACAGTGAATTGAATGTTTTTATGAAATGAATTTATAAGAAGAAGGAATTTAGTTAGTTGCCGCTCTGTTCCCGTCCAGATACAAAAAATATCGTCTACATATCGTTTCCAAATGAGAACATTATCTAAGAGTGATGACTTACAATTAAAAATCTTATTTTCTAAGTTATTCATAAAAATATCTGCCAACAGTGGGCTGGTAGGAGCTCCCATAGGTAGCCCTTGGCTCTGTTGGAAGACGCATAACGGATAACAACTTGGGAAAATTACTTAAAAATACTAAAGATAAAGATCACAAATTTAGCCACTCAGGCATTTACCAACTATGTTGCAACGATTGTCCATCGTTCTACATAGGTAAGACAACTAGAAATATAAATATTAGAATCACGGAACTTTTAAGATGTTTAAATAACAATAATTTTTCGGAGTTTGCCAATCATCTCATTTCCACCGATCATACTTTTAGTAAAGATACAGGAGTTAAAATTCTTCACCGTAGTAATAAAGGCAAAAAATTAGATAATTTAGAAGCACTTGAAATCAGAAAAGCACTCAATAATAACTCCAGTATAATAAATAACCAAATTAATCTGTCTTATAGTCCTATTCTTGACGTATTTCCAGTTAACCGCTCTGTTCTTCCCGGAATTACCGTAATCACCCCTTCCACTTTGTCCACATCTCCCTCAAACACTTAACATTTTTGTATTTATGTGTCAATATTTTGTGTAGTAGATCAGTTTTAAATATTCTCCTGACGAAGGAAGGGATCTTCCGAAACCGGTAGAGTGAAAATAAAACTATCGTGGTCAAAAACAAATTTATGTGTTTTTATTATGAAAATATTCTAATTTATTTGCCTTAAAGCTGCCCTAAAACGTTGGAATTTCGAAAGAATCTTATTTACTTGTACTATGTTGTAGAATTACCCCGCCGTAGTTAGCGTATTTTACCCACGGACACCCAGTACATAGATATAATAAGTTCGTCAGTTTATGATAGAAATAAATTAATAAATAACATTGTGCGCTAAAACACTTGAATTTACCTAGATTTTCTGGAGAGAAAAAGATGTGTTGTTTTCAGGACGATTTTGATTTCTTGACTCCAAAATTGACGGTTGGAGAGGTTTGGCTGTTTTATTAGACTTGTTTACACTATCTTTAGTAATGTCAGATCCGGTTACTGTAGCAAATATAGTGAGAAACTCTGTGCATCGGCATAAATATAAACTGAAAAATATACAAAATAGAACACAGCTTATAAATCATAAGTACAAGCACCTAGTTTCTCTCGTTAAGAAGAGACAAAACCCTAAAATAAAGCCAGAGTCTTAAGGACGTAAGTAAAGCAGCCGTGCACAAAAATATGCGACGCGCGGATATAGTGTATGGGACAGACATGCGGTTGAATTTTCCTTTTCATTTTCGACATAAGTGATGGAGTAGCGTAAAAACAATATTCAGTGCGCGGCCCTGTGAAACATATGGACCTACGATCGACTTTGCCCTGGCAGGCCAAGAAAATCAATCTTTCCGTGGGGTATATTTTAATCATTTTAAACGTTTTTCAACTATAAAATTAGCGGTAGCATCAAATTTATTTTTTTAGATGTTAGTACTAACTTCCCGAGTGATCCCTGTAGAAATATTTTAGATTTTAGTAATACGTTCATAAGATATAATTAAAATGTGAGCGTCGAGCAAATCTCCGTTATTAGAATCTTATGTCGCCAAACATTCACACACAAAATCTATAGCATTTCAAGATAATGTTGTTTCTACCTTTATAGAAATATCATCACTTTCAAAAGTCGTTATAAGATTTTGAAAGGTAAAAGCAAAGTTTTTTTTCTAATTTATATAATTTTTAAACAACTAACGATTGGTACATCTGATGTATTGAACAACAATATAATTGTATCCATAGTGACATTTATAAGAATTTTTCATCACTAATTTATTCGTCAAAAGTTAAAAGCAATTACGAAAATATCATTGAAGAAGTAATAATGCTAACAATTCTAAACAAAACAGCACAAGACACAGAAAATTAAAAGATAACGGTCACAAACAGGAATCGAACTCAGGATTTCTTGTCTTACCGGGTCATCGACTACTCGAAAATCGGGACCTATTATCAAACGTCATATTTGTCGATCTCATATTTCAAATTCAGAATTATCAAAATCATCACAATTTTTAATTTAGGTAACTCCATTAATGGAGGACTGAACTCAGTTGGCGCTAGCAAAAAGTTGTCCAAAGAAGCAAAGCTAGCAGTCCACAATGGAGTGCTGGTACCTACCCTGATGTATGAAAGTGAGGTATGGAACTGGCAGAGAAAGGATGAAAGTAGACTGAATGCTGTAGAAATGAGATCCCTGAGGCATATGTGTGGTAAAACCATGTATGATCGTGTGAGAAATGTGGAGATCCGCAAAGAGTGCAAGGCTGATGTAAGCGTAATGAGTAAGATGGTTTAGGCATTTAGAGCAAATGAGCGAAGAAAGGAGTGTAAGGAGAATATACGATGCAAATATAAATGGTAGCAGAAGTCGGGGACGCCCGAGGAAGACTTGGCACGACCAAGTGAATCAGATACTTGAGTCGGGCCATGTCAAGAATCAGAATAATGGAATAGTATGTATGAGACGATGTATAAATGTGAATGAGGCGAGGAGTGTGTGCCGAGACCGAGTTGTTTGGCGGTCCGTCTTCTCTGCCTACCCCTGCGGGGAGTTAGTTAGTTATCACAATTTTTTAAACTGTCTTTACAAATAATCACAAAGTTCCTATGAATTGTTTTGTAACCTAGATAGTTTCTCGGAAAAACATATCCGATGTTTATTTACTCGTTATACCTATTGACTTTTTCTAAAAGTCTAACTGATAAATTACATTGATGGGTTGATTCAAAAAAGTAAAAGAAAAAGTTGTTCCTGATTATTAAAACGACCGTGAAAAGGTGTTCTGTTAGTTTGGCAGCTAATTGAGAAGCATGGCTTGCCTACCTGCCCCGATGATAGACACTGCAAGTGTGATTATATATTAATATCACGATGAAACATATTAAAAAATATATTTTAATCTTAGGTCCAATTATAACCCATTTTATAAATAGAATCTTATTTAAAGCAAAAATTCCTGATGACTTAAAATGTAGTATTATAAGACCTTTATATAAGGGAGGTGAACACACTGTATTGGGTAACTACAGACTAATTAGTATCTTACCATCTATGAAAAATTCTTGAAAAATATATTCAAATAAAATAAATAAGATATTTAGAAGATTTTTCTTTAATAGATACTAATCAATAAGGTTTCCAAAAAAAGGTGTACAGAATTGCTGCTTTAAAAATTTGCCAACATGATAAATAATGAATTAAACTGTAAAAAACATACACAAGTCTTATTTATAGATTACTCAAAAGCCTTTGATACTATTGACCAATGTAAATTACTTAAAATACTAGAAATTATAGGAATAAGAGGAAAACTACTAAAACTTTTTGAAAATTACTTAAACAACCGATGCATGAAATTAAAACTCAAACTCTTTAAGCAAAAAAAAGAAGTTTTTTGCCGGCGTTCTTCAAGGTTCCATATTAGGTCCAATTCTTTATATTATATATGTGTCTTTTATTAAAATACATTTTTAGACATGTAAATCACTTTTTATATGCGGATGATACTGCTTTAGTGATTACTAGTAGTGATTTCCAAACTTGTATAGACCTTTTACAAAAAGACTACATTGAACTCTTAAAATGGTCTCATGACTCTGGCTTAATCATGAATCCAAACAAACTAAATTGTTACACATAAGATCCCCTAATATAAAGGTATATATTACACCAGAAATAAAGACCCATACATACGAAGATTGCTTACACGACGGTATTCCTGCAATGTGTACATGTGAAAATATGGAACTAGTTAAAGAATATGTTTATTCAGGTGTCCATATTGATTGCTTTTTCAAGTGGGATATACAAATAAACAAAGTTTGTTCACGACTAAGATTTATTGTGAGCAGATTGTATAAACTAAATTTTTTTGTTCCAATCTGCACACTTCGAATAATTTATTTATCTCTAGCTGAATCTGTTATAAGGTATGGAATAACAGCTTGGGGATATTCCTGTAAAACTAAAATCGACAATGTTCAATCCGTGAAAAAATTCATTGGTCAAATTATTAGCTGAAAATAATTTATACAAAGAAAGGCACAATATTCCATACTTCTATCAGAGTCTCAAAAATTCTTTCAGTGAGAGCAATTCTGTGGTACAAAATTATATCTCAGCACATAAATAACCCCTTATATATAAACAGGCTAGAACACAATCATAATACTCGTTTTAACTTTAATGGAGGACTTATTGTATATAAGCATACAAATATATATGGACAAAAAACGTTATGATTCCCAATTGTTTTAATATGTTACCTGCTGAAATTAAAAACTGTACCCAAAACAAACAATTGGTGAACTAACTGAAAGAATTAATTTGTATTAGCTTACAATGATATATTATTCTAAAGACTTAAAATTGTTATTTATGTTTTTCATCATTTTTTTTGCTATATTTCTTTAAAAAATTTAATTTTTTGTTTTATACATATAATTGTAAAAATATAACTGTAAACTCACTATAATAAGATTTCATAATGAAAGAACCCGTTAGACAAACTGCTAAAAAGCAGTTTATCGGGACTTTTTACCTTATATTTGTAAAGTGTATAATGTATAGTAAAAAATTAAAAAAAAAATTTTTTTTTTGAGATCCATTCAAATCAATTTTTTTTAACGATCTGCATAATCAGGCGCTAAATCAAACTGATCTTTTCGCAACAATACCGTTTAGCGATACAGTGTATACTGTATACTGTTCATCTTCACCCCATCCATCGCGTACAAGAGGAAAGAGGAAAAAACACACAGCAAAGCGATGATTATTCACGGGCACACCCCACAAATCCGTCCATTAGTTTAACATCTCATTTGAATGTCCCGACCAACCAACCGATGGAACTTAATGGGGTCGACAGACATTCATACCAATTTTAAATCAATTTGCTGGAATTTTTGCAGGAATTTCCACGACGAAAAATATCCTTGGGTATTTTTAAATCTACCCACAGATTTCTTACCTAATTATTTTTAGTTTAACCTTATTTCATTGGACTTGATGGGATTTTTTGATATTTTACGAGAGTCACTACCCACTGAAGAGCAACACAGAATTAATGTGTGGTAAGTGTGTCCAGTGTGCCCGAAATATCTATTTTTTTTCCATTTAACAGATCAAAAAATTACTTCTATGGAGCGTAGGAGTTGGTTAGGCGAATTGAATTTTTTTTTTCAAATCTATGGATTTTTTTATTTGGTACAAAATTTTTTAAATTTCAGAGTTTTCCACTAATGTTGGCCTCACTGGGTGGCTTGCCCGTGCTGAGGCTTTCATTTTATAATATGAAAATATAATCCACATAATACATTTAAAGAGAAAAAAAAAAAAAATTTTATAAGCAATAATTATTAGCCTGAAACACTCATCCACATTGAAAAATCTCCTGATAAAAGATACATGACGCCAACGGGACACGGAACCAATGGACCAATGGAACACGGGTTTATGTCCCGTTGGCGTCATGTATCTTTTATCAGGAGATTTTTCAATGTGGATGAGTGTTTCAGGCTAATAATTATTGCTTATAAAAATAATTGTTACCCTTTGTGCTATGCATAAAAAATCTTGTCTTAAACATTAGTTTACCAAAAAAATAATAATTAGAAAATAATACATTTAACATATAATCTTGTGTGTTTGTGAGTAATGTGTGTTTATATTTGTTATTTGTTTTTGGGGTGTTATGCCGTGTTGCGCTAACTCCTTCTTTAGCCAACGTTTCGGACTGCATTGCAGTGTCCATCATCAGGGCAGATGTGTTATTTGTGTTTATATTGGTTTTGTGTGTTACGTGTAGGTTTTATTTTAATTTTATGCTATGACATTTTGGTAATATTGTCTTTTTTGTTCTTTAATGCATTTTGTAATTTTGTGTGTGAATTTATTTTTATTTTCCTCAATTTTAATTTCAAGTTTTACACTGTTGAAAGCTTTTATAGCATGGTACTGGTAGTGTCTTTGTCCAAAGCTTGAATTTACTGTCGGAGTTTTTTATGTTTTCTTTGTACGCTTATCTAACTGGTCTGTTAGTGTTATTTTGTGTACGTTGAAATTTATTTTATTTAGCTCACACTAGTGCGTAATTTTTCATCTCCACCACCGACGGTATTGAGCATCTTACTGGAAGATCCTTTTTCTTCACCGCGGTCGCACGGCGTTGAGCACAGATCCACATCTCGGCGTGATCTGACCTTATTTGCATTAACCCCATACAGGAGGCTTAAAGAAAATAATTTACCTCAGGGCCTATCTCATCTTTTTGATTGCTGTATGGAGGGTATTATTTGAGAAAAGGAAGGAGAGAAAGTTCTGAAAAGGTAAAAGGTATGAGAGTTGGGTTGAAATTTGGGGATCAGTGTATCCAGGAGATACAGACATATGGATATATCCTTCCCAGTGCGGCGCAAGGCGATTGGTGGAGAAAAAAGTTGGAGAGGTGAAAGGGTCTCCTCAAACCAGCCTCTCCCAATCTGGCACACCACGCAGCTAGTGGGTAAGCGCATCCTGAACACATCTCTCCCGATGAACCCGGGCACCCTTACTAAATCACCAATCGTAGCGAACCACTTGGTATGACCTATAGCAGAGGTGTTGGTTAGCCAATAAATGATTATCACATAATAAATGGTAATCAAATATTGTTCAGTCGGGGAAAAAGGAAAATATAATATTTTCATATTCATCCATTATCTCATGTACAATATTCACCTTTATTTTTTTCTGAAATGTTTTCGGTCCTAGTAACAAACAATCTTCCAGCGATTTATACTAATCTAGATTATTTTTAAGTTATAAGATTTACTTAAAATAATATCTGAAGTCAAATTTTATTATCTCGCAAAATTATTCTGTTATGCTTTAAGAAATTCTAGAGAATTTGATAGAACTTGAAATAAGAGTCAAATGTTCTGGAAAATAACGTTCTCGGTTCATAAAAACAGCCCCAGAATGTTCATGAAGATGATACAATTGATGTAAAACACGAAATCAGGTCTCTTTCAATTACCAACATCTACCATACTTTGTAAATTTCGGTATTTTAATAAAATTATTGTCTATTTTCACCAAGCTAATCAATTTTGATGCATTTAAATAAATATTTTTACACAACTGAAAAATAAAAGTACTAATAAAAAATTTCAGATGTGTCCTAAATGTTATCATTGTTTTCGACTCCTGCCACATCTCACGGAGACTGTCAACTTTAGTTGAGGCAGATCAGAACGTGAAAGTGATACGCGTGAAGCATTGTGTACCGACGTAACGCAAACAATGATCCGCCGCCATACGAGTGCGTGGCGCTATGTGCGGGGCGGTGCGGTCGGAACAACCTAAGTAAACCTGTGACACAAGTGTTGACACGTATTAGCGGCGTATCTTTCGCTATTTTTGGATAAAACCTTAATCTGCCCACATTATAGAATTACCGAATGAGATGCTGATGTGAGTGTCTTAAGTGGATAGGTATTCATTTTGGTGAAATTAGATATCTGACACTAATTTATAAAAATATTTTTGAAGTGAAACTTCTTTACGCGCGTCATGCAATTTCGAGGACCGGAGTAAAACCGACTCATGACCGTCGCGAAAAACCGTGATCATTTTGCTATAGGAGCCTGGTAATAATAATAACATAGCATTTATAAAGCGCAGTTTTGTGTTGTTTCATTTCAAGTGCGCTTAACTATAATAAACTTAAAAATTAAATTTCTTATTGTGTTCCTTTAAAAAAAAAAATTAATAACATAATATGAAATAAAGAATAAACGGCTTACAGAAAAGCAGAGAATAAAATTTAACAATAACAGTGCTATGTTAGTAGAGGACAACAATAAAAGACAATAACAGTGCACGAAAAATAAGAACTTTAAAATTAAAATATTATATAAAACAGGAAAACATTAAAATATTATATAATAGGTGGACATTAAACATAAAAGTACAATAAGGAGGAAACCGAAACCAAACAATTACCGGAAACTTCAAAACCTGGCTTATTATAGTATATTGAAAAGAAGCTTAGATTCATGAGAATATAAATGATATGATTTTTTGAATAATTTTTTTTTAAAACCCGTTTAAATTCAGCCAAATTTTGTATATTGGTAATGGCTGGGGGAAGTTTATTCCAAATGAGTGGGCCAGCTACACGAAAAGAGCGATCATAGTAAACAGCTCGATTTGACCGAGAAAGTTTGATTAAACGATTGGTAACATCTAGATCTGCTGACCTCGGAGTAAGCTGTCTATTGCTTAGGTTTTGTCGGACACATAATTTCGATATATAGGCTGGCGCAAATTCCCTGCAATGCTTTGAAGGTCATTAAACAGATCTTGAACTCTATTCTTTCAGGGCATCGAAGCCAATGAAGACGATCCCTTAGAAGCGGGGTTATACGACAGTGCTTAGATTCACGAAAAATCATTCTCGCCGCAGCATTGAAAACGGACTGGATTCTGTTGAATCGTTTTTTTGGTAGGCCAGCATATGCACTATTACAATAGTCCATACGTGAGACAACGAACGAATTTATGAGTGATTTTGCTCCATCAGAGGGAAGGCATCTCCTTATTGATTTTATCTGCCTTAGATGGAAAAAGCCAGCACTTACAGTTTTTGAAATTTGTGATTCCAGAGAAAGACAATTGTCTAAAGTGAAACCTAGAAATTTTATTTCCGTAGAAGGGATTATATTTGTATTCTGAATACGGATTGGACTGGAGTCGCTGAAGGCTTGTCTTCCAGGAGAAGCTATCCAAATAAATTCCGTCTTTGTCGGATTAAGTTTGAGTTTATTAACAGACATCCAACTTGAAACCGTGTCAATGAAACTAACCACCTAGTTTTTTAGGACGTCTTTTTCATCCGGGGAGCAAAACTTGAAAATCAAACGATCATTCGCGTAGCCTTGTGATTCAAAGCCAGCTGAGTGAATGAGTCGTTCGAGACGATTAGTATATAGAATGAAGAGAATGGGACCCAGTACAGAACCCTGGGGAACTCCAAATTCGATGGGAGTTTCAGGTGATATATATTTATTGAAAGTTACTGAAGCTACTCGTCCAGACAGGTACGATAACATCCATTGGAGTACATCACCTCGAACGCTAAATTCGGTTTCAAGCACATTTAATAAAATACTATGATCTACAGTGTCAAATGACGCACTCATATCAAGAACAGATACCAAACCAAACTTACCTGCTTCCATTCCGATGATCAAATCTGAAATTACCCGCAAAAGGACAGTTTCCGTTGAATGAAACTGTCGATAAGCAGATTGATTTTTGGCAAATAGACCGGCCGAGTTCAAGTACCCTACCAATTGTTTGGCAACGATTTTCTCAAGCAGTTTTGACAGAAATGGTAGGTTAGATATTGGCCTGTAATTATCTGTATTGTCTGTACCAAGATTTTATTTTTTTAGAATCGGAGTTATAATTGATTTTTTAAGTGTTCCCGGTACAAGTGAATTTACTAGTGACTTCTGGATAATTGCGGTAATTATAGGCGTTATATCCGGAAGACATTTCTTTAAGAGCCAGGTAGGCTAGCTTATATTATATACCTAGTTTAGGTCACTCTCCAAACTCAGCTTCGCGGTCTAGAGGCAGAGCGCCCGACTGTCGTCGTGAAAAACCGAGGTTACTTCCCCACCATCCTTTTCCCTTCCCCACTTCCTTCAGGCTCACAACACACCCCAATCGGGATGCCATAGCCCATGGTTCCAGACGATCGAGAGCAGTTGAGACTGTTGTTCGGATTCAGAATAAGAAAAGCCGGGAATATTTGATGACGTAACATTATTTATTCCTTTGACATTAAATAAATGATTGTTTTCTCTGGGCCCGAGGGGTTAAGTGTCATTTGACTGAATGACACAAGTACGCACCTACCATTTTTAGCTAGCAGGGAATAAGCAAGCCGCACATAGTTAAATTGTTAAAAAAAAATTACCTGAAATGTCAAAAAAATACTTCAGTCTACATAAAAATACTTCAGTCATTTAAGTCATTTCTTTTCCTCACTTATTTTTTTCCAAAGAATCTGCTGAAAGAATAAAAAGTTTTCTTAGCCCCACTAGGGACAGAATGAGATCCAAATAATATTTTCTTTCGGCTTAGGATGATAAAATTAAGTCAAAATGATTTACTATTTTCCTCAACCGTTTGGTGATATTTTAAGCAACAAGACAAATAAATACCTGACCGTCTGAAATTGTATTTTCTTCACAAAATAAAATAATTGAAAATTTCATATGAAAGGATATGAGAAATACTGAGTACATTGAAGTATACTTATAATATTGTCATCAAATTTAATGTGGAGAATTCCGTTTTAATTTCAAGATTTTTTTACAAATTCAGTAATATTATTATTGTATTTTTAACAGTATATTTTTCTTTTTGTTTAAGTTCTGCTGTGTAATTATTATTACGCATGACAGCTGTTTCAGATGACCTTACCTATTGACTGAGTATAGAAATTGAATTTGATCTGTTAAATGTATCGTTATCAACATTAATTTGTAGAACTCTATTTTTTCTCCAAGTTTTTATTTTATATTTTGAAAAAACATAATATTCTATGTAAAAGTATAAAATCATCCAATGATCTTCCTACGGACCTAAGAACAGAAAAAAACTAAATTTTCAAAAGAAAACTTTAAGAACGAGTTGTTTCACAAAATTTGAACAACTAATTAAGTTAATTTTCAAGTTTTGTGAAAGTTTTATTCATGTTTTGTTATTGTATAAGTTCTATGATGCCACTGAACCATGAAACTTGAACTTGAAAATTTGATAAATTGTTATAATTTTGTTAAACAACCCGTCCTTAGTATCTTTAAAACCCCAGTCGAATTCATTGCGTAGTAGTAAAATTATATTTTAATATTCTTGTGTTTAAATTATATCTTAAAATGTAAACAAAACATGTATGAAATGTGAGATATACAATTTTAAGCTTAGCATCAATCTTCAGGATGATTACACCGAGGTGAAAAGGGGTATGTCTGCTTTCTTATTGTATCTTTTTTTCAGTAATTTTCTTTCAATTAACTTGTACAATAGTGTGACAATAAACAGTGTAAATATTAAACATACATGGGTGTATGTATACATGTGCTGTTATATGTATATAGGTATGTCTGCTGCTATATACACATGTGTGCTTGCATGCACACATATTAAAAATTATATATATAATTATGTACATTTTTACAATCTATTGCTAATTTACTTCTTTCTCCTTTCTAATTTTTATCTTCTACTTTTTATTACAATTTTTCCAAAATTTTAGCTTCATCTATAGTTACTAATTTCATATGTCTACACTAGATTTCATATTTCATACAAATTAATTACACTCAATTGGTCACCATGAAACAGGCAGCCGCCTAGTATGGTGATTCATTATATCTACTTTATGTAAATTTCATAATAATGTAACATGTATTAAATAAAATAAATAAAAAATAAATACACTCTGTTACTATTAGTCTACTCGTTATTTATAAATTTCAAAGATCATCCACTTAGTCTCTGAAGAAGAAGTGTGATACAAAAGGATTATAAATTGGAATAGTCTACCAAAAATTTGCGCAGTTGATATAGAAATAAGAAATGCGCAAAATAAATCGTTGAACATCAAAAATACTGGCACTGCAAAATTGCAAAAGTAAGAATTCACAATAAATTATATTAACAAAAATACCATTAAAGTTCCAATAATACTACAGTAGGCATCCATACAAAAAATCAAGGCGCTAGTTCAACATCAAATTGGCAGCCAAGAAGTCTGGATGAAGAGCAGAGCACCACGGAAAGGCGTGACGTTCTGAAGTCTGCAAATTCAAAAGCATCCAGGAGGACGATCACGACACCAGGAGCCTCATTAATGGAAAGGATCCATAACCAATAAGGATACCAAGGAGGAGACCAGAGCCAGGAGATGGTCCGCGAAAGTGCGTGACCAAGAGAGCTAAGTCAAGAGTTAAGTTTTGTTGATTTCTGGTTGCATTATAACTGCCTAGGTTTTGTCATTTGAAAGAGGGGAACTAGAAGTTGGGGACGTTTTTTTCAGCTTAAACATATTTTTATTGTCAATGATGATAAGATCAATTAAATCGGAAAGAAAAGGCAGTATTAATTCCCATTCGCACACTGACACAATTAATTGATTTGTGTTTTGCTTAGAAAATTACGAATTTGCCTGTAGAAAACTTATCATTATTGGAAAATCATGCAGATGTTTCAAAAATATTGTTTCAAGAACGTGCAAATTTTTTTATCGGTAAACAAAAAGAGTGTGAATCAGTAAAGCAATTTATCGCAAGATTAAAATGACTAAATAGATTTTACAAATTCTAAAACAGACGAAGAGATATTTTCATAACGGGTCCTAAAAATGGCAGAATCAAGGAGAAAATATTCGTTGAAGGGAAATAAATTGTCTCGCCAGAATAAAGCAAAGATAAATTAAAAAACTGTCTCTTTAGCCAGAATAAAACAAAGATTAATTATAAAAATTGTCTTTTATAGCCTGAATAAAACAAAGATTAATAAAAAAAATTGTCTCTTATAGCCAGAATAAAGCAAAGATTGATTAAAAAATTGTCTCTTATAGCCAGAACAAAGCAAAGGCAAATTAAAACACTATCTCTTTTATAGCCAGAATAAAGCAAATATAAATTTAAAAATTGTCTCTTATTGTGAAAATAAAGCTAAGATAAATTTTAAAAAATGTCCCATAGTCAGAATAAAGCAAAGATAATTATCATTGTATCTTATATCATTATCAGCTGTTTTACCATACATCTCATTTCTACTGCATTCAGTATGGTCTCATCCTTGCTCTGTCAGTTCCATGTTTCACTGCCACACATCAGAGTAGGTACATGAAATCTATTGTAGACTGCTACAGGTAAATACAGTATTTTTAAAACAACGCTTTATGTTGGACATAAAAACAACACGCGCTATTGTTGCTCTATCTGCAAAGATAAACTGATCAACAGCAACGTGGAGGGGTGCAGCCAGTAAATAATAATAAAATGATAAAAATATATATTTGACCAGTAGACAATAAATCGCTCTGTATGAAGGAATTTAAATCTCGACGGTATTAAACGGCAAAAGTGGGCGGGAGAGAGATTAAAGGGGGGAAGGGACAGGATTGTATTATCCCCACAAATGAATTGAGGACTTTATTATTCTGAAACTGATATTTCCTTTCAAAGATCAGCCCCCAGAGGTCAGATCATATAGATTACGTCTTTAATCCCGCTTTATATCCGCCGTATTTCTGCTGCCCGGGCAACTAAAAACACGAATAGGCTCTGCTGGTCAAAAATTAACCAATTCAAGCAATATTGCCATTATTTTGGATACACTCTTCATTATCTGGTGTTCAATGTCAGGTAATCTAGATAGCTCGAAGCAGACTGGTGAAGTTTGTGATGAAAGGCTTTAAATCACAGTGAAAAAAACAGATAAACCATAGTTGCAAAAAAATATACAAATTATTTATGAAAACGGACATGCTAGCGACATCTGTTGATTTAAAAAGTGATTCAGTTGCTTGCAATAGGCATCTGTAATAGTTGGAATTAAATCAAGGTTCCGGGACGAAAGCAGAGAGGTCGTAAAATCGTCTAGCACGAGAAAGGAACCCCCTTTCTAGGCCTAAAAATAAATATTGAAGGTTGTCGACCAATTAGATCTGGTCAAGAACGATAAAAATTTTGAATAACCAATCAGTGAACGGAGAGGCGTGCATCAACTACAGACAAAGGAATGAACTTTGGAACCGGCAATAAAAAAGATAAGTAATGGCTTCTTCTTTCCCACAAAAATGAGAGGTAAATGCACTATAGAGTAAACATCGACGTTCAAGGGAACAAGCCCTGGGAATGTTTACAATAACTGAGACATTTATGAGGTATCGAACCATTGAAATCGAGGGCTTTGGAAGTTTTACAAGTTGTAAAGCACACACACAAAAATGCAATGAAAAAATTATAAACGTGATAGTATAAGAGAGGGCGGAAAAACTTAGGGAAATTACTGGCAGAATTTTCAACTGTAGTACAATTATTTATGATAGAAGGAGGGTGTCAAGTTCGATAAAAATCGTACTAGAGAGAGGTGAGAGTTTTGGAAACAATGGAAATTAATCGTTATCAATTTAAGATGAAACGGACATATTGGTAAATCAATTTTGAATGAAAATCTCGCAAAAAAAATAGACATTTTAGAAAAGTGCGGCGACCGAATGGAAGGATAATACAGAGATTTTGAGCTGCTACAAAGGTCCTAGGGACTTGAAAATTGAGTATCAGAGGAAAGCAATAAAACTAAACATATAGCGATAGATTAGATTCAGGAAAAGTAGACATTTTACATAATTATCAGGGTAGATAGATATTAGAGTTACACAAGATTACAGAGGGATCGAAACAAGATAAAAGGTTGACGGTCTCATGTGTATTTCAGAGGATAAACAATCGAAATTCGAACATGATTTTTGTTTACGTTAAGGTGATAAGCCATTAGAAAAGCGATTAACTTTAACGTTGGGCTTATTAGATATTTAGATAAGGCAAAAGAGATTAAAATTAATAGGTTTGAAATTAAATAAAATTAACGACCATAGTACCTAAAATCAGAGACGTAAACAGGTGTCCAGACATATAATTTATGTGAAATCTTGTATGACAAAGATAGAGGATGGGGCGGAGATTGAATAAAACAATAAAAATGACAGATATCCCAGAGTCTAATTAGGTATATCTCTCATAGAAGTGTGGAAAATTATATATTAATTAATAATAGATGAAGTATGAAATTTTCCTGGAGACCACACACATCGGGAAAAGTGGAGAAAAGATAAAAGAAAGGGTAAAAAACGGTGATAAGGAATAATCCAAGTGGAGAAAAGTGATACAATTCAAATTTATCCGTGAAATAAATAAATACGACTTGGAAAATAATTAGTTATAGAGTTATGAGAAATAACAAAAGAATAAAGAAGAAATTTGTGGAGGAAAACGTCGCGAATAAAAGAAAATCCAAAAAAATAAGGAAAACTCAAATCTGCGACATAAAGAGGGAAGGTACGGGTGAAAATGGAAAAGCTCATATAGGTGACAATAAAATTAAGTAGAATTTAGATAAATCGAAATTCGAAACTGCATAGTAAAGATTTCGACATGGATTTAAGCATTTTTCACACGAGGTGCATAAAATTGAGATCTATATATTTGTTATTGAGGACGGACCTATCGCAAATTGAGGAAAAAAAAGGAACACAAAACCATGATATTTTAACTACATTTTGTATGGACCGTAGCACAAAGGGAAACTGGGCATTTAACGCAGACTTACCCGATTCGGACCCTATCGATTTAGAGTCGTGAGATAAAAACTAACTACCGCCCAGAGCTGGACGACAGAAGATCTTATGGAAGCACAATCGATATTAATGGCAGGGATGTTCGGATTTGCGAGTTGGTAAAAGATAGAATCGATCATCAGAGGAAATTCAGATACGTCTTTTGGAATCTGAGAAAGGTATAAAATGGCGGTGCAGACCAGTTTTCGGGGAGTTACGCCGAGGATTTGAAAAGTTGTTACGTGGCAGTACTACGTTCTTTGGTAGGATTAACAGTGAAAAATCTTTAAGTGTTAAATTTTGAATAAGTCCCTGGACTTAGAGAATTTCGGAAAGAGTACAAGTGCTAAAATCAGTGAAATTTTAATAAGTCTGTTTAATTTAATCAAACAGTGTTAAAAAAATGATAGATATTAAATTCAGTGCTTAAAAGTGTAAAGTGAGAAGTGCTAAAAAGTGAATTGTGAATTAATTAAAATTTTAAAAATTATTATTTCATTCAAAGTGAAAACTTTCAAAGTTAATTGAGAGTTTTTTTTTAACGTGTTCGCGAATTAATATTTAAAAATAGATTATAATTTTGTTTAAATTATTAATAGTAAATACCTTCATCTTAGTTTAAAAGAAACACAAAACAAAAAAAGGATTCAATAATAATAAACGCCCAATCCTTTGTTCAAAAAGAAAAGTTCAAAAAAAAAAAAACTAATTGTGGATAGGTTAAAATATTGATGAAACCAGTGCAATTTAGAAGAAAGTTTTAACAGATATTTAATTTATTCAGAATCGAAATAATTAAAAGTTTGCGCAATTCGGGATGAATTTTCTTATAAAATTATATAAAAATAATTAAAAAGGAGTGAAAATAACAAAAATAGTTCGACCTAAATAATTTATACTTTTCCGGCACATCTATATCACAAATATTAAATATCAACTAATTTATATGAATCAAGCAAGAAATAACATATTAAATAGGAATAAATAGTCGAAAAGATTTATTTTGAAATTAGTTGGAAAATACAGTTAATTAGGTAGGATTTTTTTCGGCAAGATTTGTTGTGTGGCACCCAACCGGAAAAATCTTGTAGGGGGTGAGTTTTCCTTTTATAAATAATTTTCAGGCCCAAGGAGTGAGGAGGCACAGCTGATCATGGTATATCATTTAAATTATTAAAATAACAAAACAAAGAATTTCACATTAAAATATGTATATTGTGTATTTGTGTATATATATATAAATATAAAATAATATATTGTATATAAAGAATATATATATGAGTAATGTAATTATATATATGTATTTTATTTATTAATCGAAGCATCGAAATGGTAGCGATTTTTAATACCTACCCGAGGACATATCTATATTATTGAAAAAGAAAATATGTATTTATTAATATTCCAGACTATGTAGAATCATATATTTTATATTTATTTATTAATATATGTACTCTTATTTAACATATTTTGACAATCGAGATATGTGTTCTTAAATATATATTTATATTTATTCTTCATTTAACCTAGTAAATTTACTAAATTCGGAAAATGAAAAAATAGTTTAACTTCAATAAAGAAAAAAAATATATATATTTTAATTAATATTGCACAATAACAGTAAAGAGACACAAGTGACTTCTAAGGAATTTTAAAATAAACAAATCTCACATTTAGGTTAGTGTGTCAGGAGATGGTTACATTATTTGTTTACAAATAAAAAACATACGGGGAACTGGGTCAACTACATATAGTACGAGAGCCCACGACCAAAACCATGTCTCATAGCAATACGGCATAAAACCCTATAAAATCGTTAGATTGTATGATTCTGAACCCGACTAGGTGTGTAGTAACGGTCGAAAGTGTAGCAACTGCGTGGGAGGCCATTTCTGTTGTGTCAAAAAAAAAGACAGTCGGCATTATAGCAATACGTCTGATAGTGAAAATGTACATAGATTTTATAATTGTATTTCGAAAAAGTTTGTTTTCAGACATTTTGCGCGTAGCATATAGCCTGAGCGCATTTTTGAAAATGTCAACAAATTTAGCCGACCTGTATCATAGCAATACGGATAATTATTTTGTTCAACTTTTCGTATTGCTGCCATGATTACCAAAAACCTGTTTTCAGACACTTTAAGTGTAGCATATACTCCCAAAAACGAAAATAACGTTTTGGAGTCGCCTGGCCGACGCCTCTGTTAAATATTTTTTTTAATTTACAGCCTTCATAGATATTCAAGAATCTCCCTTGTCTTCTTTGTTAATTATCATCTAATAAATTCAGGGTCGCAACGTATTCATTGGTTTGTAACAGAAAATTCAAGATGCCTCAATACGATTTTTAAATGATATCTGAGTATCGAAAAGTTGTCTGATAGAGAAGGTGCTACACTTAATTTGTCTGATATAAATTTTTTGCAAATGTGGACAACTTATTTTATCATGTCCAACAATTTTCAGACATATTGCTATGATACCGATCGGTAAAATTTGTTAACATTTTCAAAACGGTCTCAAAATTCAATGCGTTCACATTTCCGTCTGAAAATTGTTTTGTTCGCATCAAATAACCAAAATTTACTAATAAAAAAGATTTTCAGACGTATTGCTATGAGACATTTTTTTTGTGTCATTTTTAATTTTTTTAAGTGATTTTACGGGTTTGCGCTACACCACTAACGTCTGAAAAATATGTTTTCGGTATCTCAGAACTATCATTCAACTACAGTCTGCAAATCAGACATATTGCTATGATGCAGTTCGGTAAAATTCTTTGACAATTTTGAAAATTCGGTCAGATCAAACGCTACGCGGAAAATGTCTGATATTGGTATTTTCGAGTTCAGGATAATCGTATCTATCGATTTGATGCGGTTTTGGCCGTATTGCTATGAGACAAAAATTTTGGTCGTGGGCTCTCGTACTAATAGTTTGGAAACGACCTTGGCCGCAATTAGATGATCATCAGGATGTCATTGTGCAATGTGGAGCGATTTGGGTCATTCACAAATGCCTATTGTTCACAAACGACAATTGAAAAATCACGGGTTAGCAAGATTTATATCGAAAAATTACATAAAACATTTGAATACCGTTGATTAGATAATCGCATAGATTTTTATTAGTTACCTGAAACAGCTGGAAGCTGCGTGCTTACAAATACCTATCATTCACAATCGACAATTGAAAAATCACGGGTTAGTAAGATTTATATCGAATAATTATACGAAACATTTGAATATTATTGATTGGGTGCTCATACAGAACCCCATCAGTTGCCTGAGACATTTGAGAGTCAAGTACTCTCTAATGTGGCAACCAACTACTTGAAACAATTGGAAAATCACGGGATAGGATGAACAAAATTAATGTTGAAACCTGGAGGTAAAATTTAAAACAAATACAGTTCATCAGATAGGAGGCAGTGGTCGCTCCTACAACAAGACCACTAACCAAACCAAATAGAGATGACGATTCTCTTAAATAAAAACGTCAAAACCAAACAAAAAGCCTGGAGTTCGATAGCTCTCCAAAACAAACTATCAATAAGACCTTATTCTACTAGTATTTATTAGTATCACCCTATTAGTACGTATTTATTCGGTTACTCAACCTAGGACTTCGCAGAGTTCTTGGCACGAGATCCGAGCTTGGGATGCGAGGTAAATAGCCTTGTATTGCAAGTTATAAACCTTTCCCAAAAACTTATGTATACATATATATCTTCTTATGTACTGTTTACTGGAGAATGCGGACCTGCATACAGCTTGCATTTTAGGTCTTCTGGACTATTCTCGCATTTTCTCTTAAACGTGGAATGAGGATTCACGACCCGTAAGTCCACACCAACCGTGAGTATATGATTGTATATAGGACGAAACCGGTTCGCCCTAAGTAAATTGTAGTCCAAGGAGGAGTCGGAATTTGGGGGTATCGGGACCCGAGGGGAAACTTGAAGGCAGTGTATGATGACGTGGAAGGTTTATTGGGACGCGGTGACTTAGGCACCAATCAATGAACCGTGTCAAAAGATTGTGCGAATTTCTCGTTGACCCACGATCATCTCGTTTACTTGCAGGAGGAAGGAGCCAAATTATGCCAGCAAATGGGCTATTCCGAGTTCGTCAAATATGCAATTAACTAATTACATTAACCTATTAAATCAATCTTTACATGTACCTTATAGCAGCAGAATCATAAAGGAGTGGCGCCAAACAGACACAAGAGTTTACCAAAATCAAATTTACTAACAATTAACCATTTGAGTTTATATTAAATTACCTGTCCAAATAAACATGTATAATATCTTTTACCTCGATTAACTACGACTTTGTTAGGGTGCAAGGAATCAGAATAGTTACAATAGGAAAGTTAGCTCATTCAGAGAATTCATTTAAGTCTAGGTTTGCAATGGAAAGACCAATTAAATTTTGAAACTCAACGCCTCGATCAGAACCAAGGGGGTTACCACAAAAATGAAGGTAATTAAAATCCTATATCATAAATCAAAAAATTACACAACGTTTGATGGAATTTAATTACAATATAAATACGGAAATATTTGCGTTCAAGTTCGTAAATAACGTATTAATTAGTTAAGTACATATGTCTATAAAGATATATAGTACAAGAGAGCTTTCAGTAGCTTTCTGTAGATATCAAAGAAAAGGGTCCAATTTTCATGGAGGCTTATGTGTTGTAGGGGAGGAATTTTCCATCCCTGCGAACACATATGCAAAGCCTTAGAAAAAAAAATTAAATATCGGTCATAGCCAAGAGAGAAGAAAATTTTATATTGTTTTAAACAAATAAAAGAATGGCGAGAAGAAGGAAAATATCACAAGTTATATATTATAAAACAAAAATGTGTTATGCATTTCGTCATCTGATAGTATTATTACGCTAGCGTCTGGACGGTCTAGGCCCTCTCATTGGTCGAATTCAAATCGTATGTTTGTATAGGGGGTCTGCACGCAAAAAATTCCACTCTGTCCCTCAATTTTAACCAACCGTAAGGTTCATTTCAGTTTCCAGGCGACCGGATCCAAAAAAATAAGACTTTAAAAGACCCGATTTCATACTGAAATAGGATCGCCACATGTAATACGAGATTTCTTCAATTCATAGTTTTTGCTCATATATTTTTTGGATAATATCTAAGAAAATATGTTTTAGAAAGTTCATAATCGATTGGATTAATTACATTACGATGAAAATTATCCACAATTACGTGATTATGTTTGACGTTTGTAAAAAATCACGCGTTCTTTGAAAATTGCCAATACGTGGCTATAGATGGCCGACATAGCGCACCTCTGGCGGCATAAGAACGAACCAAATGACTGGCGCGAATATTTAAATATTGCAGCTAACAGTACTCATAGTTATGCAAAATTACTTGACCATTAACAAGCGTTTAATAAGAAGATTTCTTCTGGAAGCTTATCACTTTGTGCTGGCATTATTTATTTTATTAAAACAGAAATAACTTTGTTAACATCACTTTATTATATACAACCACTACATGTTTCATGAACGAAGTTCACCTCATCAGGAGTAAGTATACACCAAAGAAGAAGTGGAAGGAGGGGAGAGGGGTAAGAGTATAGAATTAGGAATTAGAATATCGTTAGACGGGAAAGACCAGTTGAGTGGGAAAATATTTAAAAGAGAGTTTATATAAAAAATTCTTGTAAGTTAGTTAAGTTTTATTTATTACGATAAACGCGGTTGCATTTTTAAGCTTAGTCAGATTCAGGAGGCCCTGAGTAAAATAAATTCCCACAGGCCTATGTCATATTTAGGATTGCTGTGTGGAGGGTCTTTTAAGGAAAGAAAGGAGAGGAAGTTCTTGCTAAGAAAAATGTATGAGGGGTGGATCCCTAAATTACTTTTAAATAGATTATTTTTAACCCTCCGCATGCCTGATAGGGACTAAAAAGTCAAATTTATTTTAAATTCATCACTATATATTACAAAGTTCATCTAGTCTATTCCACTTCAATGCCTGAAACGTATTGGCTTTTAATTCGTATAATGGAGAACAAACATTAATATTTTTAAGAGGTATCAATTGAGGAGAAATTAATCCCCAAGGAAAAATTAAGCTCCCTTTGACATTATGAAGTCAGCTTTTCCAAGATTTTATTTATGAATGTATTTGAACCAGAATAAAACGGCGGTAACTTTTTGCTAGGATATATCAGTTATTATTGCTTCTTAAAACAGCAGTTATGACATATCTGTTAGGTAGGCATGTGTTACTAACTTGATCCATGAAAAGGTTTATCTAAATATTCGAACCTATTCAGATGATAGATTTTTTATTTATTTATGTCATTTTTTATTTTTGTCTTTGCTGTCTGTAGTTTCATCTATTCATTCTGTTCTAAATTTGTAATACTACTATAATATACAGTGGCGGTTCGTGGCATATCTGAACGGGAGTTCAATCGGAGAATAAAAATAAAATTTTAAATAGATAGTACTTTCATCATATTACTTCAGCAGAAATTCTTTCTAGCAGTGACATTCATTTTGGCGTCTGTGGCTAGTTAATAAAATGTCATAGGTAATAAAATGTTGTTTTTTAATAAAAATAAAACACCATCAATAATTTTTTTTAATGTGAGACCGCACAAAAGTCCCAACTGCTCCCAACAATCTGGAGCCAGTGAGACTATAGCATCCCCAATCGGAGTATATTGTGAGGTTGGAGGTAGTGAGGAAGAGAAGGAGATGGGGAAGAGGAAGGTGTAATTTGAAATATGACGTTTAATAAATAAGTCCTAATGGTCAAGTTATTAAGACAAGAGATCTTGGGTTCGATTCCTATAAGTGAATCTTATCTTATCTTTTTTTTCTGTGTCTTGTTCTGACATAACCGTAAAAAAATATTTTTAAAGCTCTGCCTGAATATTAATTTATTCTTTAAAAAAAGGCAATTGATATTCTATATGAACAAAAATCGGATATGTTTATCCGAGACGCTATCTAGGTTATAAACCAATTTCATTAGAAACTTTGTGAACATTTAGAAAAAGTTGCTGCCAAAATATGAGAAAAATTAGTCGGAATATGATATTGTTAATTCTAAATTTGAAATATGATATCTACAAATATGACGTTTAATAAATAGGTATGGATGGTTTTTTCTGTTTCATGTTTCGTTTAGATAAATTAGTATTATCTTCTTCTTCAATGATATATTAAATTGATGGTATAACCTTCGAAATAATAAGAAAAAGTTGATCCATAAAAATAATTGCCCAATTTGAAACAAACAGTTAACCGACAGTTCAATTTTGTTGTTTCATTTCTCCTTGTATAACGTTTACTCTTCCCCCACTCCTTCAAAAAGCCTCTCCAATGATCTTTCCCTCTCTTATTTGTTTCTCTTTCTCTTTTGTTTACCTTGTAATTTTCCTCTGTATTTTTTATTATATTTCCATTGTCCTGAAGAAGGTTGAGATCAACCGAAATTAATAGATCTATATAACTCAAATGAAGTGGTTTAAAACAAAGAAAAGATCATAATTTAAAAAAATAAATATTTTGAACAAATTACTTTGTTTTGGTGGGGATTCTTGCTGCAGAGTCTCCATCTTCTATCTTCGTCGAACGTCACAGCAGTGCTGCCAAGGTCGGATATCTATGAGAGGATATTGTGTCAGCGCTTTATTAGCAGCAGACACATATCTGGACGGACGACGAACCTCGTGCTGGCACTGTTGGTGGACGCGGTGGACTCTTTCGCTGCAGCAGCTTGTCCAATTTCTTCACCACCTAGGATTCTCGCTGCAGAGTCTCCATCTTCTATCTTCGTGTCACCTGTTCCAGTACTTTTTTACTTTACTTAACTTGACTTTATTTTTGTAATATTTATATATTTTGTAATACATGCATCAAATAAAAAAAAAATCAACCTGCATTAAATTAAACATCCCTGTCGAAGACTTAAAATACAATTTCTTTTTAAATACTCTAAAAATACATACTCGTACATTAGAAGATAGACGTAAAATAAACGATTTAACGTTCTTCTTCAAAATACTTAACTCTAAATTCGACTGGTATGAACTCTTGCAACTTATAAACATACATACACACACAGTAACAACACGACAAAATACAATATTCTACAGCAGCACACATAAGCGTAACTACATTGCCCACTCTCCGATACAACGACTTTACACCATGGGAAATCATTACTTGGGTGATGTTGACATATTCAATACCAACTTGGCAAGTTTTGTGGATCATTTAAAACATTTATTTCAACAATACTCCTAAACACATCATGTAAACCTACAAATAGCTGTAATTTTATGTTTTTGTTTCTTGTGTTTGAATGACTTGTTGCATAGCTTTTATCAAATGTAATTTTATTCTTATTTTTTATGTTTCAAAGTATCTGTCAAATTAAAATTATACTACCAACCATGTAAAAGCCCTCTAGGCGTTAAATAAATAAATAAAATAAAATCATCTGTAAAGCGTCCTGAGGTGATATCTCACAAAATAAATAAATAGGTAAAAATTGACTTGCACTTCTAGTACCAATCGAAAAAATACGAATTTACATTGTGTTTTTATAAACTTGTTTATTTTTAAAGGAAATATATTTTGAGATTTTTTATGTTAATACCACTTATCTTTATCATCATCCCAGAGATTAAAAAATGAAATAAACCGAAACGTAATTTTTTAAAAATTTTAATTTTAACGCCTAGCATATGACGAGCTTCTTTTAATTCAGATCTGTGAAAAAGCGTACTTTTTATGCATTCTTTAAACACAACATGTCATATTTTATTAACGAATTTCGATAAATTAAGTAATTCATTGGTATAAGTTTCTGAACTTTAATCATTTTCCTTCTCGTAAACACTTTTCTACGGAAACCAAATTTAGTTATCTTCACTAATACAATACATTATTATAATTTATATGATGTTACTGGATTTTCGTGAACGAGTTAATTATATCAGCTCATTTGCAGAAGAATACTGGGAAATTTTCATATTTTCTACTACAAATAATAAAACGGAGTGGGCAGATATCATCAACCGATCAACCCACGTTAGATCTCCGTCACTTGGTTACGAACCTCACTGGGAACACTGAATAAGTGATGTCATAGAGTCTTTTAAATTATCACTTCAGAAGACGACTAACTGAGTATATCAAAACAGTTATTTTAAAGGTTAACAAATTGGAAACATTCTAGAAGAATACCAAATTATTATAAGCAATATTTAGTCGCTGAAATATTACAACAAATTGAAAATATCTCCCGAGTAAAAATAAATGCCGCCGACGGGAATTGAACCCGCACCTTCTGATGTCCGGTCAGGTGCTCTGGACCACTGAGCTACGTTGGCTTATTTCCAACACGCCAAAAAATTCAATATGTACTTAGTACGTGATTAATTTTTGGCGCGGAAGATTGATTTGGTGGTTTCATAAATTGCTTAAATAATATATGTTGGTAAGATATAAATTTTTTACGTAAATTTTGACTAACCTTGAAAAAAATGCACGTTTAATATTTCTGGTGTAGAATCATAATTATCTATTTTTAAAACCCTTTTTAGGGGCTTTTTATGGGAATAGTTAAAAAGAATAAAATTAATTTAATTAATTAATAAAATTATTAATTATTAAACTATGACTCTTGTACATGTCTTGTCTTGCTGAACTGGGGCAATATTTTGTATTTATTTAATGATAGATTTAAAAATCTTCACTGAAGGATACACATTAGTATCCATTAGTATTCTAGACAATGGGAAGCACATATTATGGTAGTTAGTCCCAGAATTTCAGCACTCGATTGAAAGTGATCTGGTTTTGGTGAACATTTAAAAAAAACTGAAAATAATGGAATGAAAAGCATAAAAAATATTAAATAAACACTTTAGTACAAACGTTGAAAATGTCAACTTACGTCTGAGATAAGAAAATAAAGTGAGTGAGGTAAATACCTACCAAAACAAATAATTTCAAACTCATAATATCTCCAAAATTAAATTACCTTCACAAACGTTTGAAGTTTCTTCCCTAATCAAAAATTATGAACCGTTGTTTTACTTTACACATTAATCATAAGATAGGAGAATCCGAATTTGAAAATTAATAAGACAAGTACGGTAAGTTCCTCTCCGTTCCCAGCTGCAGCACCAATCCTTTGTCCTCTGCAAAGGGATGCTTATTCTTTTGTTTGCAGGCTGCGGGTTTTCCAGTGGAGCCTTTCCACCCACTTATTTTCATGCCACCCTAATTCCCTGCCCACTTGTTCCACCCAGTCTACCCGTTTCATCTGTCCCACCCACTGGCATTGGAGCTAAGCCGGTAGCCCTTTAAAGCCAGATATCATATAGCGATGGACAATATCCACGGTCATAAGTTGCAGCAGCTTTGATCTTCCGATAGTTCCCATCATGTGGTGGATAGTTGCAGGTATTTGCATGCCATGTTGCAGGCAATCGTAGTCTAATGCAATAACACGTTAGTGTACTATATTCGTTCATAGATTACCAACTAAATAATCATCACCCTAAGATTTGCTTCATTCATATTCATTAAGAGAGACAGAGCGCGTGTTAAATGGGTGATAATTAAAAGCTTGTATTATGTCACTGCTGACATTGATATCCATTCAAATCTAAATGAAAGGCGTTTCGAGTGTGTATTATCTGTATTGTAGTATTCTACAAGAGCGTCAAAAATGTAGAATTTGAAAATATTTAAACAATCACGCCTCTCAGATAACATTGTTCATGAACAAAACAAAACAAAATATATAAGAAGTTAAAATCTTATACCTGAACTTTTTATTGTATTCATATCTTATTGAAATATTTTCCATACTATTTACCATTATTGGTGAAAAACTCTTTATCTTGTTTTGTTAACTCCCTCAGGTAATGACATTCTCTTTCAACAACTGCTGAAATAACCGAACTTCTTTCCGTTGGTAATGGGATGACTTTATACTTTTCTTTGGGTAACCTTTTTAAAGTTTTCGGAGATAAAAACTGAAATTGTAAGAGTACTTTTCGATTAACTCGCCTCTGAGATTAATCGATACTTAACCCTCCATCACTCGTGCGGGGTGATGTCAGCACCCCACGCATTTTTGAATAATTTGTCTAGTTACGAGTCCGCACGTCTCAGTACCTTCTAGTGACCTTTAAACCTGTCGACACGGGGAGGGAGGGGCAGTGGTCGCGACACCCCGCGAGTGCTCGTGTTATACTTTTGCGGAGATTACTTTATCAGCAAGGTTACGATAAGTAAGACAATTTTATTTGATTTCGTTAATTAACCCTTATATTTATGATTTTCAATGAGAAAGTTTATTTTTAAAAATCAGAAATTGGTTTTTTTTGGTTCTTTGATGAAAGATCTCAATATTATGATTAAAAAGGCTGATTATTACAATGATTTGTAGAACAGCAATAAAGTTGATTTATAAAATTAACGTTTTTTTATATACCTACGTCATACAACCCAAAATAATAAAATGCTGGTATAATTAAATTAAATGATACTATATGTATAAAAATGTAGTTTGAGTATGTGGGGTGGCCACAACTCCCCGCGAGTGCTCACGAAGTTAGAACCGCGCGAGTAATCGAGGATTAAATCACACGTAAAAAATAAATATTTTCTAACTTCAAATCTTTCGGTAGTTATTTGAGATTCGAGGACACAAATGGGGATATTGTTAACACAATAAAATATTCCGGTGTGACATTCTATTTAAGAGATTCGCTGTTTTTGGGCGTATTCCATATCCAGATTTGTTTTTACAAATGGCAAATAAAAAAAAATGCATTATTGATACATTCAGTATTTTTTTTAATAAAATATGATTAGATAATGTGAGGCTCACTGGTAGCTTTACCCATCGCAGACGAAAACATAGCTCAAAATTTTGCAAAATTTTTGAAAATTGCTTACCAATGGTAAATTATATTTTCCACTTCAAACGAAATTTAAAACACATTTACACACTATAAAGCTTTTATATAACGATTATGAATTAAATTGACAACAACAGTATTCTTAGTTCTGAATTAATTCCGGTTTGAATTTGTCCAAATTTAAATCGAAAATATCAGCGACATTTATTAGTTCATTTCCCAGTCTATGTATTTTTTTCATGACAAAATTGAACATGAAGTTATTGTAGTGAAATATTCAGTTAGAAAAACGTTTTAAAAAGATTATCGTCCCATCGCTTTAGTTCGTTTTTTACAAAAATAATTATTTAAAAAAAAATTGCAAAACTTTAAATGAGTGAACTGTTCGGCGTTTTGCTGTTTTATAAAATTATTATTTAACCCTTAAATGCATGATTTATTAAATTTTCTGGAAAAAATATATTTTGTAGATATTTACATGCATATGCAAGGAAATATAGAGACTTTATTTTATTTGTAATTTTTTAATGATATTTGATTAAAAAAAATTGTTGCAAATTTACAATACCATGTATTTAATAAAAAATAATATGAACAATTTACGTATGAAAAAAAAAATAAAAAACCTGAAAAAATTTCTCAAAACTAATAAGTGTACCGGAAAAATACGAGTTAATACATATAAGTATTGTATTATTGTATCTACTTACCTAAGAAAATCAAAATAATAACAGCAAAACAAAACTGTAATTCTAACCTCCAACCAATTTTCGAGAATCTTCACTTTGTTGAAGAAAAAGTGACATTTGACATTCGCGAAAGAAAAAAAAAGGTGATGCCACTCGATAAAATATATTACCGTGAACTTGATAATTCTAAAACGGCATGCATTAAGTATACACCAAAGAGTTAAAGGTGGTTTGAACGGTATGTTGCAGTTTTACAACAGTATGCATTTAAGGGTTAAAATTATACAGGAATATTATAAAAGCTTTGAAATGCAAAAAGAAATCTTTGTGTTTTATTTATATATTTAAAAAGAAAATAATACAATAAAATAAGATAAATAAATACAAGTAAAAAGAAAAGTCCTAATATTCTACTTTATAGTAGTTTTTCAATGGGTGCAATGGAATTTGTGTGTAAAGTTTAAAAATTATATTAAAATGAAAAAGTAATTTTGCAACAGTAAGAAGTTTAAATATATTTTTATTTTTTGAAACCTATCAAAAATCGAAAATTCCTAAACGGTTTGAATTTTGTTAGGACGTAGGTTATGACGTAGGTTACGACTTAGATTATGACGTAGGTTATAACGTATTTGCAACTATTGAAGAAGTTTCTTTTTTTTGTATTTTTATATTTTTGTGATTTTTAAAACGATAAAAATCAGTTTAAATTTGGTTATGACGTAGGTAACAGCTATTACAACCCTTATTCGGTGTGATGTCACAAAAGCTCAGGCAAATTTTTGAATGGCAGTTCAAAATTCATTCGTCAACATAAATATGTTATTATTTGCCAATTTTTTTTCTTTTTACCAACAAAGTGAAATTTTTCCATTTGTAGGTATAGAACATATTTTACCATTCAAATATAAACACCCACAGCCCGTTGATTGCCGCAAACAAACAAGTTAATATGATAATATTACGTTGAAGTATGTAATTATAATTTTTTTTTTGGTAATCTAATGTTTTTTAAGACAAGATTTTTATGCATAACACAAAGGGTAACAATACTACAGGGTTTGTTACCCTTTGTGCTATGCATAAAAATCTTGTCTTAAAAAACATTAGTTTACCAAAAAAAATTTATAATTAATATTTGACAAGTTCAAGTATTTCACCTAAAAATGTAGACAATTTGTCTCGACGCCATCTAGTGAGAGAGTTAGCACTTACAATGCCTTTCTCATATAAAATAAAGTTGGTTGTTTTCAGGTGAAAAAATGTAACAAGCAGTAATTGTTGAATGAAACACTAGTATATATTGAATCATTTCGCGGGTAAGAGATAAGCCGCCATAGCTCAGTGGTCGGAGCTGTCGACCGGAAATCGAAGGGACACGGGTTCGAGTCCCGTTGGCGTCATGTATCTTTTATCAGGAGATTTTTCAATGTGGATGAGTGTTTCAGGCGAATAATTATTGCTTGTAAAATAATTGTTACCCTTTGAAGAATGTAATTCAATTTCATTAACCGACCTAAAACAAATAACTGCTAATGTTTATTCTTTAGCTAATTAGTGGTATTTATTGATTTCCCTTAACGGATTGAAGTCTCAATTATAAAACTTATAATAATTGTTAAATTAAGCTATACAAATTGCTAAAAAAACCTGTCGTAAAAAGTGCGTCGTCAAATCAGTCTGAAGTGTTTTGTATTGCGAGAACCACGTGTTATTAAGTGTTGGTATTATAAGGCATCAAAGTGAGAGACAGTTTGTGTTTTCAGTTATTTTTCTCCGGTTAATTGATGGCCTGACAAATTTCCTGGACAGGACACGATCTCCTGAGAGGAGGCTGACACTTGGCAGTTCAATTACACACTTCATTATGGTTTAAGCCAGTGGCGGTTTTGTCCAGAACTCCAATAAAAAGAAGACATTCTAGTAATATGATTTTACCATATTTTAAACAGGAATTCGAATTCAGTACAAAAAAATTCACCCGTCCGGTAATGTGTAATTTTTTCTGCGACTTTATGTTCTAGGAAATAGTTCATAAAAAAACATACTAGTGGCTCATCAACAGTAAACCTTGCAAGCTTTTAAACTTTATCCATCTGTTGGCTGCCCGGATGCGCAATGACTATGAGATTTGTCAACAGAAAATTTGCAATAAATCATACATTTTTCTGGGATTATCGTGTTTTTTGTTGTTATTGAAATAAGGTAATTACTGAAAAAATATTTTTTCATAGGTATAGATATAGATAAAAACGAAATTCTAATCAACTTTTTTATATATTTTGTTTTTAAATAGTTTTACTTTACAATATGTTACAAATCTTAATCTGTGACTTCTTCTCGGAGAAAACTTACAGATAAAAATATTGCTTAATTATTAAAAATATTCTAAAATTACTCGTAATCCGGTTAAAAACGGGTTTGCGGGCCATTATTGATAGGTTAAACCTATCAATTCGGATAGGATTTAGTTAAATTCCAATGTTTTGTCACGATATCGGAACAAGTTTTCATAAAAATCCTAACATTTTCGCATTTCGTCATTATATATTATTAAAAAAAACGCAGGTGCATTAAGAATTGACTTGTAAAATTTATCGGAAATATACTGAAGTCCCGTTTTTAACCAGATTATTAATAAATTAGCAACACTTATTTTTCTCCTTGTACGGAAATACATTCATGAACCACAGACATCTTTATGAATAATAAGAAAATTATATCTTGTTGCGATTTCAATTTGGGAGGCGAATAAGGCTACCGCTGCCCCGGGGAACATTTATTGGATAATTAACACAATGGGTAACCCCGAGTGGTTCGCTACGTTTGATGATTAAGCAGGGATACCCGGGTGCATGGAGTGAAGTTTGTCCGGGTCTTGGCGACACATGCGTCTGCCCACCAAGGTGTAAGCAAGGTAGGCCGGATCTGGAGAGATAGGTTGAGGGAGACCTTATGACCTCTCCAGCAGAGCTCTCAGGACATCGCTTTGCGCCGCAGTGCTAGGAATGGATTCATACATCTGTCACTCCTGGACACACTGACCCCCAGATTCCTACCCAACCCTCATACCTTTTCCTTCTTACCCTTCCTTTTCTAAAAAGACCCTCCAAACAGCAGACATAGGCCCCGAGGGGAATTATTTGCCTCGGGGCCTCATGTGGGGAGTTTATGACAAAGTAGATAATCCTTTGGGCAATGATGTGATGAAAAATCTTTATATCTAGGGAAAAATATACAAAATTATTGGAGCGACAAACATAAGATTTACAGAGGGGCAATTTTTATCCCTTTTTTAATCTCCAATTGAACTGTAGATGAATAGGCCACGAACAGCCACTGATGTACGAGTAAACGGAACTGTTAAGTGGTACAGCTACGCTGTACCAAATTTTTTAGTAAATCGTGTACGGTCGTCCTACAGTGATGCTAAAATAAAAACAGAATTTGTCTTACTTCTCTTGTTCTGAATATATTTTTGTAAAAAAATGTACGAATTAAATTGTAGGTATTATCGTCACACTGTCAGAAAAGTATTTTGTTTTTTTTTTGTAACTAATAAAAATAAATCTTACCTACGAAATCATAACTGTAGAGCGTTCTTCTGGTGATTTTACATAAAAACCGCGCTATACGCAGTAAATATCTAAATATTATCATTATTATTAGTAGTATATTGTTCACTTAAACGGTTTTCTATGATATTTGTGTTGAATTTTTTTAACCGTTAATTAGTCATTTTGAATCACCGCTTTAGCATCGAATTATTCATATTATATTAATGATCATACCAGTTCATAATTCAAAATAGTTTGAGCATTTTTTATACGATTTTTTCTTAATATTTTCATTTTTTTTTAAATTTATTTTCTTTTTACCCCTATGTTTTAAATTGTAGGGCTGTAAATCAAAGTTTACATTTTAAACATTTTCTCACTTTTTCAGGAAGACCAAAATAAATACATTTCTTATGAAACAAGCAAATTTTATACCATTTTTCATTTTGAGTTCTTTAGTAAATAATACCTAAATAGTTTTTTTGTTAAAAATAATGACATAATTAGATTTAGAGCTCTCAAATGATATGGACATTATTTTTGTAATGCCAGATCGTCAACTTGAGTGTAAGAGCGAATGAGACTAGGGCATTCACATAGGAGCATGTTGTGAGGCTGAAAGACAGGAGGAGAGGAAGGTGGGGAAGTAGCTGGCTATTCAGATCTGGTCACCAAATACAAAACAAAGTTTCGATTCTGAATATTTGTCATTTATCAGATCGATACTCAAAGCATCTACCACTCTAGAACGAGCCGCAAATATACAATATATTTATGTAGAATTTTAAATTCTGTAATTTTATAAATTAATTGATAAAATTTACTTGCGCACGTTGGGATAAAACCCGTAACCTTTGGATCCATGGCTAAGGAAGCACTCAACCACGGAGGCGAATAGTTAAAATACCAATATGAAAATCTTTGAAAATCATTGTCCGTAAAGCCAATTTTGAAGCGTGCAAAAGCTATCGGTACGAAATTAACTTCCTAAAATTTGGCGTTGGTAACTGTTTAAATTTATTTCCTGTAAAACGTATTTTCTGTTGATTGAACAAGTCAGAAGGAAAGTCGCTTACTGCTAAATGTACATATTATTTTGCGATGTCACACGGCAGACCCTTAAACAGGTTTTTTGTGCTGACGAATTAAAATAAATCATAAAAAATATCGTTCACGGATGAGTGTTAATGTTGGTAAGTTGTGCGAAATAAGTGTATTTAGCAAAGCCGGGTACTAAAGCTGTTACGCATTAAAAGGAAAAAAATCTCGGAACGTCATTCATCCAAAATTTCACAACTCCAATAAATTCAAAGGTTATTCAAACGCGGCCTTTTATTAGCAGGGGTATATTTTGGCATCCTTTATTTGAGTTCGTGCCTAAAATTAATTTTTGAAAGGTAGTGTAGGAAGGCTATTGTTCCTGGGAAAAATTTACAATAAACTCTTTGATTAGTAATCCTACGCAGCAGACCTATATATATGTCCACTGAAATAAACACTTTAATGAGGTTATTTGAATATTAATAATAACTAACTGTACCTCAGTCTGTCTCTGCAATTAGAGAAACAAACAGATGGGGCTGTTTTAAAAAAACATCTATTTTTATCTGTCGCAGGTGACATCCATATGATATAGATATCCATATATCCTCAGCACGGGAGATCCCAGTGAGGATATCATCATATCTATTTGTTACACAAAAAAAGATAATAAAACACTTATTATTATTATTATTATATAAAAACACATGCGTATTTCAAATCAATCGGTGAAAAACTATCTGAAATTGAGGATTTTGAATAAACGAACATTTCCATTTTTATTTTTATAGATAACAACAGTTCATTCCTTAATATATGCAGGGGTAGTGCAATGTTATGTATTCCATATTTCGAAATAATAATTAAATAAATAAAACAAAATTAAAATACATGGCAGTATATTGAATAAAAACAGAAAAATATTGACAAATATTAAATACAAAAAAAGTTAAATACAACCAAGCGCTATGCCCACTCAACCACTGACCGGTCAAAAGATATTCCATCACAGTGACACAAAACAAAGAGATATATATAAGTTTTATTTGAATTGGTTCATTATTAATACAGATATTTGCTAACCAATTATTTTAAGTCATATGTCAAAAAGTTGACTCTTTTTTACATGTAAAAGTGTGTAAAGACTTCGTCTGTTTTCAGTGTTTTCAGAATTCCATCTCCGGAGAGAACAACGTGTCCCTTTTCACAAGTGTTCACCGTTGCCACGACCCGTTCCACCACCGTGGATGTCCACTCCCGCACAGACCCAATCAACGGCTCCCAATGCACCAATTATGCCAATCCGTGCAGCATCTTCGGAGCCGTTACCTGGGACATCGCGGAGTGGGGAACTCCAGTGTGGGGAACTCTTCTCTCCGGAGGCCGGCTACCACAGCGAGCTGTGGGTGGACGTGCCATTCTACCAAGAATTGTCGGCGTTTGGGAACGGTGAGTTTATTTTTTGAAATGTCATACCAGGGGCTCAATATAAAATCAATTATCTATATTTTATATTGATATCCCTAGCACAGTTTCACTGTTGGTATATTGGCAGGAAATAAGCATAGTACTTAAAAATTCCACATAACAAACATACAAAATGTATTGTTGTTATGACGTGGATGCATCATTACACATCTTTTTTTTCTGTATTGTTCTTTGTTCTGGGTATTGCAGAGTGAGAAATAAGACATGCCGAACTTCTTTGCGAGGATTACATTTGATTCACCGGCTTCTAAACGGTGTAATACAGCACTTTTTTCTTAAATTGAAAAAACACTTTCGCTTCACGGGACTCATTGTGTCGAGCTTCCTAGTCAAAAGCGAGGCTGTATTGGTAGGTGGGTTTTGTAACCGGACAAATTATCATTAAAATAGGTCGCTTTACGTAGTTGGTCACTTTAAACGGATACGTTTTCCTACTAAAAGCTATGAAACCTTACTAAAGTTTACATTATCGTCACTTAAAACAGTAGACTGTTAAATGCAAAGTCATTATATCCAAATTCTACTGTAAATTTGTGTTTTCTTTTATTTCAGAGTCAGACATGGGCAGAAACAGTAACGTGGACGAGGCAGCTGTACTAGAAGAGTTTGTACTTGGAAACCGTGAGTTATAAAGTAACTAACTTACCTTCACGCCATTTCGGTAGGCAGAGAGGATGAACCACCATGCAACTCGATCTTGGCACACACACTCTTTTCTTCATTCCATACCTACCTGACTGTGCTATTCTGACTCCTGACATTGCCCGCCTCAAGTATTTGATTATCTTTTTATATTTTTTTTTATATGAATACCTCACAAGAGCCTCAGCTGGAGCCAGTGAGACTATGGCATCCCCAATCGGGGTATGTTGTGAGGCTGAAGGTAGCGGGTAGGGGAAGGAGGTGTGGAAGAGGGAGGTGGAAAAGTACCTGGCTATTCAGAACTGGTCACCAAACACGGCTAAAGCCATTTCAAGCAACGTTTCAATTCTGAATTGGGTCTTACACCAGGGCGATACTATGGGTATCTTCCACTCTGGAACGTGCCGCAAATATAATATATATTATTTTTAATGAATTTTGTGTGAAAATAACACTAATTATTCAAATATAATTTATTTGATTTGATCCCGCGACCATCGTATTGCGAGTCATAAGCCGTACCAGAGGCAGTGGGTTATCGTAATATAGACACATTAAATTAATTTGGGTTTTCTGTTGTTTCAGAAATGGACAGATCGAGCGACGAGGATGACGAAGCGAGCGACGTCGACCACGAAGAGAGCGATGAGGATACCTTCTGCATGCCACCAATACCTTATCATAATATTATCAACGTTTCACCTAACTCCGCTATGGCCATAGACTTTAGTAGACAAGACCAGGTAGATAGTGAGGCAATGCGTTCGATTCTGCCGCCTGAAGGTTACTCTTTCGATTGGTCTAATGATATCTTACGTTTTACTGGGATAAGGGAGACTTTCACATGCACGCCAGGACCAACATTCAATACCGACGAAATGGGCAAACCTGTGGATGCCTTTCTTAAAATCTTTGATGCAGATTTCGTTGAACTGATCGCGAGAGAGACCAACAGGTATGCAGATCAATCAGACTTACAAACCTCAACTCGTACTAGACTATAATAAGGTAATGGGGGGGGTTGGCCGAAAAGATCAGCTTTTGTCAGGCTTCCCCATTAAACTTGGTCTGGTACAAGAAGCTTTTCAGGAGACTACTAAGCGTTTCGGTGCAGAATGCGTATATATTGTACGGCTCAAAGCTCAGCAAAGGAAAATAAACGCATTTTGTACCGAAACTTCAGGAGTGAGGTTGCGGATGAACTCCTTCTGCTGTTCTGTCGTAGTCAAATTGACACGACTGTGCGGACCATTGGCCTAATAGCTGAAGGAAAGACTCTGCGACCTATCCTGAAAGGTCCGTAGCGGGAAAAAGGTGAAATGTGCGTGGTGCAACATAAATAACATTTTCAAAAGGACCCTTACAAAGTGTGATGTGTGTGATGTGGCATTATGCTATGATTGCATGAAGCTATATCTCACTACAATATAGATTTGCTGAGGGTTTTTTTTATTTCATTTTTTTATTTTTTGGTTTTTTAGTTATGAAATTCAAATTTATAAATTTAATTAAATTTGTTTGAACATCAATTATGATGGCCTGGATGGCTGGACTTAATCATTTCTTTCCGCATACTCACGTCTCATGTTATGTTGTCCTCAAAGGTTCTATATGATAAGGTTCGGTGGACATTTAATATGTATATTTCAATTCTGATCATTGAAATATGCATGTTAACAAATGCACAGGTATTCTCATTTTTCCCTGTTTATTGTACACATTAAATAACTCGTTTTATTTTTATGTCTTAATTATATTTTGTCAATTTTTCTGTAAAGAGGCTTTTCCAGATCTAGTCACTAAACATAACTAAGCCAATTCAAGCAATGTTCAATTCTGAATGGTGGTCCCTCACCAGAGCGATACTCAGAATCTCACTCTATAGCGAGGCACAATGATATTATGTATTGATTTTCTTAAATTATGAATAAACCAATAAACTGAATACATTTTTATTATGACAAAGTGTGTAAACAATGTTTAAATCAATATACTGCTCTTTCATTGTAACCATACAACTGTAATATTGATTTAAAAGGATATTAGGGCTTAATAAATAAATCAATTATTGGTTCCATCAATTATTTTCCCTACCCCATTTTTTTTCGATACCTTTGCGTTTAGATATAAAATTATCACTATGATTTTATTTGCCATTCTACGGTCATACAAAGGTTTGATATATATATATACAAATTTATCATCATTTTACATATTCCGATTTACCCTATGTAGATTGACCTTAAGGTAGCTGTCAGAAGTGATTTTTCGTCAAATATTGGTGAATTTCATCAACTTTCAAAGTATCCCCCTGAAATATTGGCAATGTTTATATCTATGATATATATCTCATTTTAAGCCTTATTTCCTCGTTTTGCACGTTATATAAAAACATGGTTACAAATCTCCAGTTCTAATTTACAATTATTTAAAAAGTAGCACCATGATTTTGACATCGTGAAATAGGCTCTCTGTATAATTCATCAAATGAATAAAATAAAGCCAACACGGCAACTATGCTTATTAATAATTGTAGACAGTTAATGTATCTTCCTAACATTATACCAGTTTTTGTGGTAAATTTATTATATAGTATAATACAGTGATTTCAATTTTGACACGTCACGCACTCAAATTTTAAAAAATTATTTTCTAACCAAACTTTTGAAGAGAGCATAACGTACAAAAAATTATTTTTCTATTATATTTTTGCATCAGTGGTTATCAAACAGGCCATAGAGAACATAAAAACGTAGAAAATATTCTATAAAGATATTTAAAACTGCCACTGGCGGCAATTTCAAATCACAAAAAGGCTAATTTCACGCATTTATAAAGTTTAAAATTTTTAAAAATTTATCTATCAATTCTAAAAATATAGAAAACTTATTAAAATATAGGTGAATTCATTGGCTGTATAGCACTACAATCAGTTTGATGTCTCCGTATTAAAATTCGGAGGTTTGATTTTTTTAATGTTGGCGGAAAATATTAAAAATCGTCGCCAAAAAACCGCGAGCAATCGGAGAAAAAAGTTTTTTGACGCGCGATCGTTCGAGTGGTTAACTTGATTTCACTTTATTTTTTTAATCTTTATATTTTGTTGTAATACCTGCATCAACAATAAAGTGCCCTTGTGGTGATATCTATCTGATATCTTATCACAAAAGCGGCGCTATACAAATTGTCCAATAAATAAATTAATTAATAAATTGAAAATGATATGCTTCGATTGCCGTAGTCTGCGCCATAAACTTCACATGCGCTGACTGAGATGTACTCTGAAAGAGTGCACTCGTCCGTGGCTCTGCAGGAGGTGTACTCTGAAAAAGTCTCGTCCGTGGCGCTGCAGTATCTGGATAGTCAGAATAGTTTGCGATAAGCATTATTGTAAGCGACTTTTAGCTTAGGCCATTGGAATGCAGTGAAATCTATCTATGATTCTGATGTATACAGCGATCTGCAGAATGCGTTGAATAGTATTCCTTTGACTTTTGTACTGCAAAAGTGAAAACGCATTGAAAATATACCTGCTCTAACATATACCGCTTGTCTTTATCTTTCCATATCCTCGATGTAATTCAGGTCATGTGTAATAATGTATCCAAGATATTTGGCGCTAGGACTAACATCGATTTTCCTTCCGTAAAGCCATACTGGGACTGTTTGCGTTAGTTAGTAGAGACTGTTTTTACATTTAAAAAGCGTTATACCTTTCAAGTTTTGTACTGATTAAAGCAAGTGGTTTTATTGAACTATACTGTAGAATGTATCATAGGGTACATGCAGAAAAAATCAAAATATCACAAGTTTAGATAAAGAGTCATTAAAAACTATTTTAAGCTACGTTTTCAACACGTATTTATTTCTTCGAAGGTTTATTAGCAGTACGAAAAATAAATTACTGGAGTACCCGGTGATGAATCACATAGTTTTAAGTACAATTTTTTTTTTTTGTGTTATTTCAGTGATATAAATTAAAATATAATATGTTAAAAGAATTTCAAACGAAACCAATATTTAAATAGTAGTAAAAAATATGAAATACGAGAAATTAAAAATTTTATTCTAGAAATTTACATAAAATATAAGGAAACATAAACACTGTAGAATGTTGAAGATTAAATTTATGAACGAAGAGACATACAAAATTATTTTTAAAACCAGGTAGTAAACAGTTTAAAAAGACTAAGTAAGGTGCAATATTAGTTAAATAAATAAATTATTTCGTCATAATAACCTTTTTGTTTAACACATATTTTCGATAATGTGTTCATTTCCTGGACCATCGAAAACCAAATCAACAACAAAAAATGTATAATGTATAATGTATAACATATAAAATAAACAATATTAACGATACGAGACTTCAAAAACAACCAAAACACTATAAAAATTTCAATTACTTCAAGTCAAATTGTACGAACGAGTATGTTCACTCTGCTTGCATAAAAAAAGACATTAAAATCATAACAAAATAATCCTCAAAGGGTATTTTCAATCATAAAAAGGCAGTTTGATAATGCCTTCAGAGGGCGAAACAGCTGTCACGCGTAATAATAATTACACAGCAGAACTTGTTTAAAAATAAACTGTTTTTATAAACCCAATAACAATATTATTGAATATATAAAAAATAAAAAAAATAAAATGGAGTTCTACAAATTAAACTTAATAACAATACATAAAAAGGCATTTGAACATAAAGTCACGATGTACCATCGGTTCTATGGGATTAAGACTCCGTGCTTCGTCGTGTAATTGGGGTTATGGATGTTCTACTAAATATTAAGATATTTCACTGATCATTTTGTATTGTGCTTTCTACCATAGAGGTATTCTTTAAAAAAGGATAAATTTTAAATAAACAAAAAAATACTGATTTACCAAAAATATTTAAATTAAAGTATCTCTGTTTTAATATATTATACAGCTTCAAACTGATGATAATGTCATTTTTACACATGTAACCAATAATTTAAGTTATTTTTGCATGAATAAATAACCAAAATAAAATAAAACATGAGATTTATAGTTACTAAAACGCTTTGAAACGATAAACGTTTTATAATTAAATTTCAAAAACAAACCTTATTATAGTTAGAGAGTGATGTAATGCTTCAAATATGTAATATTTATTTACGCTCTTAGGGTTTTTACATACAACAAGCCTTAATAAATTACATAAGTGTATTAAAAGTAACATTATTAAAATAGAAATGATAATGTTTTTATTGGCAGCTGCGTGAATGGGATATTCAATTCAGTGAATCCATTTTGGCAAACATTTTATTTCGAGGAATAAACAAAGAACATTTCATGAAGTTTCATGTTATGTTTCGTACTATGTGAAAGATATAATATGAAAGAATCCAAAATTACCTAGTAGATGAATGCATTATTGAACGTTTATAATATAAGCAAAACAATCACTGATGCATACTAAATCAGCCTACCATACTAGTATTTACTCCAGTAAACAAAGCCTACCCATTTTTACCAAAAAAAATAACATTGAAAAGAAAAACAATGAATTAGGGGCATTTCATAAAAGAAAAAATTTAAAACATTTGTTTTGTTAGTCTCAAAATAATTAAATATTTAGCAGAACATTCATGATACAAATATTTTTTACTTGCTTCATTCATATTGGCTTCGGGCGAACAGAGGCTTAGTTGGTTTACCTACCACATACTCGCGAGGGCACCAAAGTCAAAACTCGCGGTTTGATTGTTCTTTTTGCAAGTGTGTGTACTTTGTAGAGTACCACTGTTAACACAGGCCTTCTGTGCCTTACTTGTATATGGCGATTGTATCAATGGCACATTTTTTATTTTATTTTTATCATTCATTATGTTTTTGTTTTTAAAAGTGTTCAAATAAAACAACGGTTCCGTTTTTCTGCAAAAAGTTATCACAACGTTGCCATATATAAAACAAAATGAATTTCGCAAAACTGTTATTAAAAAAATATACTTCTGTTAACTGGACATTTCCCCTCAAAATGAAGAGAAAGTTACATTACTAATATTTTTAAAACAGGTGTTGACACCGATATTACAAGCTATCGTCCGGGATGCATTCAAACTACACCATGGATTTGTAAAATATAGGTCAACAACCACAAATTTGCTTCCATATCAAAATTGACTTACCAAAGATTTTTTTAACAATAAATATTACATAATTACTTTATCGCAAACTAAAGGATTTGAAATACAAGGAAAATTGCTTATTTGGCTGGCTAACTATCTGAGTAAAAGAAAACTATTTATAAACGTGAAAACGACAAAATGTGAAATATTGTACGCACCTAGCGGCCTACCACAAGGTAGCCATTATGGTTCTGTGCTATTTCTACTTTTTATTAATGACATAACATCCTGCTTCAACGTTCAAATTATACTCATTGCTAATGACATAAAAAAATTACAAAGAAATTAACATTTATGATTGCCAAGCTCTTCAATCAATTTTATATTTGGTGCGTAACTAACAATCAATTTCTAAATATTAACAAATTTAAATCAATAACTTTCTCTCGAAAAAAATCTCCAATGCTATTCAATTATGCGACAAACCATATACAAGGAGATATCAACTAAAATTACAGACTTCCGAGTTATATTTGATGAAAAACTAGAACTTGTACATCGCATAAATCACATTACAAAGATTAGTGTGAAACATAAAGATTTTTGCTGAGAACCATTAAAAACCATGAAAAAACAGTAACACGTTTTTGTAACACTTTATTGATCAGCGATTTCTACAGATTTTACCATTATCTTGTATCTACTTATATGTATTATCATTATAATAATTGTCCCGGCGTGGCCGCGAGACTTTGTTTTGTACTAATCTACAGTTTTATTCATAAATCGATAACATTTTGTACACTGACTTCTTATTCATAGTGTTATAATCAAAGTAATGCCAGAATTACACCTGCCGAATGCTTGAACGAGACAGTGCATTTGGCCGAGTGCTCGGCTGGTGTGATCAGTATAGTCAGTACTCGGCCTAGTAGCTGGCGAGTAATTCAGACGAGACAGTGAATCGAGGCTAGTCCATTGACTTGGTCGAGTAATTTGGGAACGCAGAGAGTGTTGACATAGTCTCCACTCTTGAGACACTTCTGGGCAAGTTAGTTCCTCTAGACTCAGTTAATGGGGAAAGTGTTCACCATCAACAGGTAAGAAACCTGTCACGGCTTCCACCTAGAGACCTCGCCCAGGGGGACGGCGTACCACCATTAAGTCGAGCAGAGGTTGAAATCATAATTAAGGGTTTGGGTCCGAAGAAGGCACCGGGATTTGACAGATTGAACGGCATAATAGCGAAGAATGTTTGGATCCACGCTAAAGAGGAGCTTTATCAAGTGTTGGAAACGTGCTTGCGTAGAGGAGTATTCCCTACAGAATGGAAGAAAGGCGTGCTCCGGATTATACCAAAGGGGAACAACAAGCCGAGAACAGATATCGGAGCCTACAGACCCATCATTTCACTTCCAATCTTAGGTAAAATACTGGAAAAAATCATCAAACATAGGCTCCGTCTCACCCTGTCTCCACCCTGCGACCGCCAATTTGGGTTCGTCCCCGGTAAGTCCACTGAGCACGCCATTAAGTATGCGCTTGAATGGGTGAGGGTTTGTACCAAGAAGTATGTAATTGGAATATTTTTGGACATATCGGGTGCCTTCGATCATGCGTGGTGGCCGATGATTTTAACTAAGTTGAAAAGTCGTAATTGCCCGCCTTTACTGTTCAATATTATTAGTGATTATTTACGTAACAGAAAGGTTATTGTGATGTATGGTGATTTTTTCATCATACGTGACGTTAACATGGGCTGTCCACAAGGGTCAGTCCTCGGGCCTGACCTGTGGAACATCCTTTTTGACGACTCCTCTAGGTTACCCTTGCCTGAAGGATGCATATCGGTCGACTACGCAGATGATAAGTTTCTTTTGGTCTCAGGGGACAGCAGAAAGGAAGTGGAGAGTAAAGCAGAAGAGGGTCTGCGTGAAATTCTTGAATGGGGTAAGAGAAACAGGCTGAACTTCGCTCCCCATAAGACCGTGGGACTCTTGATGAAGGGTATGCTCAGTCGTGCCAGAAACCCTACCATCAGAATGGGAGGCTCCACTATTCGTTTCGTTGAAAGCACCAGGTATTTAGGCGTCACTTTAGATAGATCTTCTTCGTTCCTAGCGCACGTCAAGAGCGTTTCTAGCAGGGCCCAGGCCCTATTCTTGAAATTGAGAAGGCTCTCAACGGCTGAGTGGGGATTGCGGACTCCAGCACTTCGCCTCATATATAGGGGTGTTTACGTGACGCATGTCTCGTATGCCGCTTCTGTGTGGGAGCACCGGCTGGATAATGCATTGATCCACTTGGCCCTCAAGCGGGGCCAACGGACTCCCCTGTTGGCTCTTTCGGGCGCATATAGGACTGTGGCTAATGATGCATTACCGGTTCTGGCTGGTGCACTGCCGATTGACTTGAAAATTAGGGAAGTTTTGACAAAAAAGGCATTGACAAGAGGTAAGGCCGCTGTCCACCTGGGAGTCGAACTGACACCCGGTGGAGCGGTGTCCCTTCCTGGCTTATTGAAAGCCATGCGAGATAGAACGCTGAGTGTATGGCAAGAGCGATGGGATAGGTCGACGAAGGGTAGATTGACTTTCTCTTTCTTCCCTTCAGTTAAAAGCAGAATGGAAGGGGCGCACATAAAACTGGATCACTATATGACGCAATTGGTGTCCGGTCATGGGGAGCTCAGGGGGCGGCTACATAGTCTCACCTTGCCTCCTCATCCGAACTGTTCATGTGGTGACACTAACCAGACAGCCGAGCACATTCTGTGGCACTGCGAGTTGATGAAGGATGCCCGAGAGGAAATGTTGGATGGCTTGAGAGGGATTACAAGACCGGCATGGAATGCCGATCTCGTGTTGAACAGAGAGAATTTTGAATGTTTCAAAAAGTTTGTAAAGTCCTGGGTAGAGAGATGGCCTGTGCTTAGAGTTGCTGATTTAGATTAAAATCATCTTTGTTTCAGGTGCCAAGCGTATTGTTCCTGTCACTCCACGGTTACTCCTCTATAACAACTTTAATATTGTTTATGCGCGATTGCTTTGTGTTTTATTTTTATTTTTATATACTCATTGGTTTTACTTTCTTTGTCTTATGGCATGATCGCAATGCATTTATTATTTTATTTGTTTGTTTTATTATTTCTTATTCATTTATTGTGTATATTGTCTTTTTACACCGTTTTTGCCAGTTCTTTACACTGTTTTTTTTTTATGCACATTCTTCCTTTTACTTTTGAATTTGGGCCTTATTTATTAGGAACGCGTTGATAATGATAATACTGTTTCTTTTTGTGTTTTAGCTCTTTAATACTATGTTAATCTTTTTTTTCCCTTCTTTTTTTTCTATTATGAACGGTCAATTTGTTGTTGATCACAACTTATTTTCTACGTTTGTTATTTGCCTTATTTGTTACTAACAAATTGGTTTATGAATAGGTTGTCGAACTGAACTCTATCGTACTGTATTGTTCATTTCCCCACCATGGGGGCGGATAGACCTTGTTCCTGCATCCAGTAAGGTGACATCAATCCGGGGCGGCTGTCCCACGAACCACGGGTGCCTCCCCCGGCATCATGAGCGGGCCTGGGGAATGTTTGCGCGAGCCCGGTCCCCTTCCGTCCTGCCTCCGGTGGCCTAAGGCTCACTTCATTCCCTAGGGTCTTTGGGAGTATCTCCCCCCCCACCCCCCATTTACATTTCTTCGAGGGTACTCTCGGAAAACTGTCTAAGGGACGCGGGTGCTTGGGATCGTTGTGGCCAGGCCGCTTGCCACGCTCATTCTTGCCGGGACCGCCCCGTGATAGTGGGGTAAACTGCCCTCGATACGCGGCTTGTATATTTTTATGTTTCAATCATACTTCCACTTATAAAATTTGTGCTCCTTATTTATTATTTAATTTTAGATGCCAAACCACCAGACGAACACATTTTATATGTGTTCTTATTTTGTGTTACTATTAATGTAAGTATGCATACATTATTTCGTACTAACAATCATGCATACAGGGACATTGGAGGGTCTAGAATCGTTTTAAAATAAATGTAGCTTTTTTTTACAAAAAAAATAAGAGTCCTGACGTGTGCGGCTAAAGAGGTTAAACAATCAGTTTCCTCACACAGCCGTCGGGAAAGGGTGGGTCCCCTCCAATGGTCGAGTAATTACCCCCTCCACTTGCATTCTCGACTGGCGCTTCACTCGCTCTCTACTCGGCCGAGTAGAAAAGCGAGCATGAATGCCCATCACCCAAAATCTTAATTAAATCGATCCTAAAACCCTTTTAACCATTGTTGCCCGACAAGATACTTTAAACAAGGTTACATTGCTCAAGTTGGAAATCACTGCATTAGATGGACTGTATTTATATCTCTGTGCATATAATATATACATTTGCCGAGATTCGTAATATTTATGAAGGACATACAGAAAATAAAAAATTAGTTTTATAATACGAGTATGTTGATACAGATTAGGATAACAACAGTACCTATCCGTGCACATCCGCGCAAATAAATAATATCTTATAATATTTATTTAACAACACACATTGCTTTTTCTTTCTATTTTTAGTTTCCTATCTCTAATAATACATTGGTTTGTCGACATTATGTGGTTTATCGAATAAAAACAGAACAAATCAAATTTTAACGTAGAGTTTTAAAAAATTCTTTAGAAAAATCCGAAGTCTGGAGTGATTTCTAACACTCAGCAAATAATGTTTCAGCCGAGATTTTCTTATTATTTTCCCAATTAGTGTTCCAGCATCGCTCTATTGTTTGTTGGTCTAACTGATTAACACCGCAGAGCAAACAGAACCTCCTTTCACCCACTCTAATACCATTTCCAATATAGGCGCTCTATGGGTCTCATGGTTTGCTCTCCTTTCCTCGAATATATTAGAATAAGATGGTGCGGATTCAGTCCCGGACTTTCCTTTGATAAGTTTACCTTTAAAAACACGTACTATTCATATTTATGAGAAGGAGACATAAGGAGATATGAGCTTGATCGAAAAACTCGACCACTCTTGACTCAAGGGAAAAAGGAAAGGAGTATCAGACAATTACAGTGACATATTTTAAGACCTTAATCAGTGATTCCTAACGGGGGCGATATCGCTCCCCTGAGAGCATCGGTGGAGCGATTTAGGGGGGCGGTGATGGCCTCGGGAGCGAATGGGGGGCGGTGAAAGATGACGGTCAGAGGCATTTAAAAAATTACATTTTCCTAATGAAGTCAAATGAGTAATAGGTACCTACACCATAGAATATTGCATGTGTACCGTTCAAAATATGTAATTGTCACTTTAAAAAGCCTGCCGTGCTTTTTCCGTATATGGTCATACTTTTTTAATGAAGAGGGAGAGGCGTTGTAAAAAATATTATTGAAAAGTGGTTGATGAGCCAGATGAGGTTGGAAACCTCGGCCATACATTTTATGGGCCCTATGTGTCTGCTCTTTTCTTGGATTAATTCGACCCTGGTTGAATGTTACATTGTTATTAGGCCTCATACTAGCGGTCTTATTAACCGCAGATAAAGAATGTGAAATTCAAAGTTTTTCATAGAAAAATCATCCTAAAAAATATACTAAAAATATAAAGATTGTGGTAGGAGATTTTCAAATATTGTCTATATATTGTAGGGTAATTGTGAAAAATAAGTTTTTTAAACTCTGTCTTCCTGAATCCATCTAGCTTTTCAATTCAATTCATTCATATGGAATGCGCATTGACCTTTTGTAAAAGTCTAAATGAATAAAAAATATAATAAGCAGTAATTTTTGATTAATGTACTAGTACATATTGAATTATTTGCGGGTTGGAAAAAAGCCGACATAGCTTAGTGGTTCAGAGCACCTGACCGGACATCTAAAGATACGTGTTCAATTCCAGTTGGCGGCATTTATTTTTACTCGGGAGATATTTTAAATTTGTATTGATATATCAGGTATAATTATATTATTTCTAAACTTATAATTATTTCTAAATGAATATTAAATTTTTACTTAACTTTAATTATTTATTGTATTGACGGTTATAACCTTCATAATAATTAAATCTTATATTGATGTGAATAATTTTTGGTTTAATTGATTCGAAATTGAATTGAAAAATTATTTGATATTTCTAAATTCTGCATCATTTTTCTAATATACTCCTACGGATACGAGTGGGCGGCTTGGGCGAATTCGATGACAATAATAATAAATAATCTTTTTTCACGGTCGTTTTTGTAAAGGGACACTTTGTACAAGGCTTTTGAAGCTAAATTGCTTTCTAAAAAGTAATTTCACCTGAACAGCTTCATCATCTTCAAGTACCTGCCCAACTACTCGTATAATACTAGTAGGTAACTGCCTCCACAACAAAGTGTGTTTTTATTTCGATTGACTGTACTTCTGTGAGCATCTGGGAATATCGATGATTTAAAATGAGAATGCTTACTAACCATTATGCCATTTCCCCCATTTTTTTTCAAAACTTCTGGTTTGTTACATGTTAACTAACTAACATGTGTCTTGTTTGTTAAATTCAAAGTACAATAATTAATAACTCCTAGACGACAAGTATATTATTAAAGAGTACAACTGGTAAGACGATCAAAATTGGAAGAGAACAATGAACACGCGTATCGGGCTTTTATACGTTCGCGTTGTACATTCATCAAATACATACGTTCTTAATTATTCCGTGGTCTCCGAGTTACGCTCATTACACTAACTAAAACGTTGACAAAATTTACATCGGTTTTATGTATTATTATGACTCACAGTGTCTAATTAGCCTTCAATCAAACAGAACACTGTTGATGTTTATTTGTGATAGTTGCCGTTGTGCTTGGATAACCAGTAGGCCAGCGCCTTTAATTAGGAGGTGGTGAAATCAAAAATCAATTATTACTTCAATAAATACAATTGTTCATAATTCTTTTAGAATAAAATAAAGTAAGACAGAGTATGAAGGACAACCTAGCGACAGTACGTCGTATTTTACTACTCTGCTTGCTCGTTTGTTGGTAATGAATGCGGGCAAGCATGTGCGCGGCGAGCAGTCTGAGCATGACAAAAATGTTCGTCGCTCGCTGTGATTGTGCTTGCCGCGGATATGCTCACTCGTCAGTGGGCCGCTTTAAGACGATCTCATATTCCAGATGTCCTTCGAATTTGGAAGGGGCGCGGCCTATTGGCATGGGTTATAAAAAACTTAAGAACCAATAAGAGAAATCCGAACCCCAGACTCAATTACGCCCATAAACGCACACTGGTAAAATTTGTCAAAAATCCGGTATAATATAATATCGGCATAATGCATAACTCTTCCATTTATCAAATTTTACAGGAGGCACAAAATACTGTTTTTTAAACTCTTCGTTTTTTTTATGTGACATCTCACAAAAGCGCCTCTGTCTGTATATTTATATATATATATATATATATATATATATATATATTTATCCCCTCTCGTACTATGTTGATCTCGCGCGACGGTACGCCAGGTATATGTTGATCCGTTTGCATTTGTTGATCCACCCCGGATATGTTGATCCATTACCCAAGCTGGCATACATATGTAAATCCTTACAGATCAACTTGTGTCATCGAGATTTAGCTGTAAGCCACGCCCATTTTTCGGTCGCATATACATTTTACACGATTTATTTTGTTGATCTATATATTTCAGACAAACTTGACCGCTTGTATGTGTTGTAACTTGTAACCGCCAATTTCGCGCGCGTTGTGGTACTTTTTAGATTCCGTTAGAACATCCATATTCTATGAAAATGACTCTGTACTTAAAGAGGATAGACTGCCTCACGCGTATTTATATTGAAATGGAACTTTCGCAAACGTCAAATCCATGCTTAAAAAACCTTTTGAACTTGATTAAACAAAAATGTAACTTTAATGCATCATTTACTGCGTTTCGTGACTTAGCAGGGGTGCCCGGGTTCATGGGGTGAGATTTGTGTAAGTCATTTTATAAGAGAAGTTTTGAACATTGATTGAATCAAATTTTATCATAATGTATCTTTTACCATCTCTCCCGACGTGTAAGTTTCTTGTAATGATTAAGTTGAAACAAAGCGTAATATCCATAATATGTGCCTATTAAAATTGCGGCGATTAGATTGGTGAGAATTTAATCTTTCAAATTTTAAATTGAAATTGCTGAAAAATTAATTCCAATTTGTTTTTTACTGAACATGGCTAAAGTCATTTCAAGCACCGATTCCAACCAACGATGTTTTAGTATATGTTCGTCAATCAACAGGAGCCATAATGTCTGTACATCAGAGCCCTCGAGAACTATTACAATTATGTGTACCGCCGCCCCGGGAACCATTTATTAGATAACCAATACCCCTACCATTAGTCACCGCCAACGATTTAGCGAGAAAGTTGTTTATTTTTTGTATTTTTTTACATCGTCTCCACACAGGAGGCCCTAAGGAAAATCGTAACCCTCAAGGCCTATGTCATCTTTGTGAATGCTGTGTTGGGGGTATTTTGAAAGAAAGGAATGAGAGTGAGTTCTGGGAAGGAAATAGGTATGATGGGTGGGTAGTAATCTGGGGGTCAGTGTGTTCGAGTGATAAACATAAGAATCCAAGTCTCCTACTGCGTTGCAAGGCGATGCGTTGAAAGAGGATTAATCGATCCGGCCCACCACGCATTTGGTAGGCAAGCGCATCCGCCGCCAAGAACCGAACAAACCTCACCCCATAAACCCGGGCACTCCTGCTAAGTCACCAAACATATCAAACTACTTGAGGTGGCTCTCGACTAGCAATCCGAAGGTCGCGGGTTCAAATAAATTGTACTAAAATTAATTTGCACTATTTTACAATTAGTTTTTGGTTATATCTGAATAGCTAGGTACTCTCCCACCTTCCTCCTCGTCATCTCCTTTGAGGTCTCCTTTGAGGATGCCATAGTCTCACTGGCTCCAGACGGGAGCGGTTAGGACTGTATGACTCTGGTGCGGTATTCACACAAGTTTTTATTTGTAAAAAATGAAAAAAGAAATATTGACAATATTATAATCAGATATCATATTTCCTACAAAAAGCTACAGCTTGCTTCGAGAAGTTGAATAAAGTATTTTTAGCACAAACATGGCAGAAGATGAACTAACACGTGCAGTTTATAGTAATACCAACTAAAAGCACTTCAATATATTTTATTTAAATTTTGTAATTCCTTCATGCCTCATATTAGTGTTTCATAAAAAAATACAAATCATATCACACCACATCTTAACCAAAAAGCCGATATGTTTTTATACACAAAAAAGGGTTATTTGGATATTCTCTGTATGAAAACTAATTTCATACAGAGAATTTCATATATTTAATTGTTTTGTCTTTGATAATCAACGGCTATGGAATTCTACGTCTTGCCACCGCGTTTCCCGATACTATTGATTACTAAACACGGCGAAATATTTCAAAATGACTTATTAACGATTCCAGAATGTACTTTATTCATAATTGTTTTAAAAATTTATCTGTTTCTTTAGACATTTTTTTTTATAAAGTGCCTATAAACTTCGTTTTATTACTTATCCACTGGAGCGATTTCTGCCATATTTTGCCAATATTGTGCAATATCTTAGTTTTACCTCTAGGTACACAATAGAGTGGGTACTTATAGAATCTAGAAATATGGGATTATTGATTAAATCTAGGTGGATTCGTTAGCTTTAAACCGCATTTAGTAGTTTATATGGTTTCTGTGTTAATGTTTTTGGGGGATGATTATACCGGTACAATTGACCCCGTATTACAACTAAACTCCAGTTTCTGTGAGTACAGCTCCCAAGTTTTATAAACTCAAGTGCATGTCCGTCCGTAACACTTAGTCAATGTACTTATTTGTTCGTTGTCCTCTCTTTTCTAATGTGAAGTTGCTATTTTAATTTAAAGGAATATATATATACACATTGTTTGGGAATTAAATGACAAAATTGATTTAATATAATAGTATTTGTAACCACCTTGTAGCTGTTTTTTTAGTTCAGCTGATTTCCGGTCATATTGTTTTATAATATTAAATATGGGATGATTTTAAAAGAATCATCTTTAGAGCTATTCGAAACATTCGCAAAAATCAAATCCATAAAAAAATCATAACTTAGCAGGGGTACACTGTTGCGTTTGCTCAGCTACTACGTGGCGGGCCGGATCGAAAGAGACTGGTTGAGGGATACCTTTTGGCCATAAAAATCTAAAATGGCGGCAAAAGGAAATTATTCCATATTCAAATTCGGCGGTATGATTTTTTTATGTGACACCTCTCGATAGAGCGCCCCTATCTTTACACGTTAAATACAGAGAAACTATGTCGCCAACCGGTTGGGCAGCGTTATGAGGCGGGTTAAGGTAGGGGCTGTAGGAATGAATTTATTAATGCTGGTCTTAAATAGGCGCGAATTATATGGAGGAGGAAAAACAGATGCTGATAGCTCGTTCCACATGCGAGCCGACTTACGGTAAAACGAGTCGGAGAAACGACCCGTTCATATATGTATAGATAACATCAACTTAACTGTGAACGTGTATTCCGCTCGGACCGTCGAGTATCAAGCACGTGCACAGTGCAACGGGGATCAATGCTGCTAGCTCCTTTTAACAGGCTCTAATAAAATATCTGTAGAATAGACACAGCATACGCACATTTCGTCATACATTATTTTACTGCACATATGCCTCAGGGATTTCATTTCTACAGTATTCTGTCTACTTTCAGCCTTCTTCTGCCAATTCCATGCCTCATTTCCATATATTAGGGTATGTACCAGCACTACATTGTGGACTGCTAGCTTCGCTTCTTTGGACAGTTTTTAGTTAGCTCCATCCGCGTCCAATCATCCATTAATTACCCATTATAATGAAGAACCCGGCCTCCCCTACTAAGTCACGAAGCGTAATCAGGGGAGATGGTAAAAGATACAGGTTCAAAATTTCCTACATAACATTATTCCTTTTGCCGCCATTTCGGATTTTTATGGTCGAAAGGTATCCCTCAACCAGTTTCTTTCGATCCGGCCCGCCACGCAGTAGATGGGCAAACGCATCCGCCGCCAGGACCTAGACAAACCTCACCCTATGAACCCGTGTACCCCTGCTAAGTTATGATTTTTTTATGGATTTTGTTTTTGCGAAATTTTCGTTTCAATCGAAATACGCATACATTTCTTATAAACAATTGATCGAAGTTGACCTAATACGATAGTGTGGGCACGAACTTCGCTTCGCTTCGGGCATCTTCGCTTCGCGTCGCCCGACTTCCGATTGTTGTCGGTAAATGCGCCCGAGTCAAAGGACTCGAAGCGTCCGTCTCTAGCCGCCGGCCGGGATATAACGACACCCTGATTAGAATACATTTAATTGTTTTGTCTTTGATATCATAAATATTTTTAATAAATTAAAAACGGCTATGGAATTCCACGTTTTGCCACCGCGATACTATTGATTACTTAACACGGCTAAATATTTCATAACGACTTATTAACGATTCCAGAATGTATTTTATTTATTACTGTTTTAAAAAATTTTCTGTTTCTTTAGACGATTTTTTTTTATAAAGTGCCTATAAACTACATTTTATTATTTATCCACTGGAGGATTTCTGCCATATTTTAGACCGGTCGGTGGCCGAGTTGACATCGCGTTTGGGTCCCACCCAGGCATAGTGTGTTCAATTCCTGGGCTGGCTAAGTCCCCCATCACAACACAAGCAACATTTTCAGCTGACTGTGGTGGTAGTAGGAGATTTTCAAATATTGCCAGGTTATTCTTAACCCGGGAATGTTTGTCTTTCTTTTCAAAAATTAGTTTATATTGTTTATGTTTTTATGTTTTCGGGGGATACCAGAACAATTGACCCAGTACTACAACTAAACGTCAGTTATTTTTTTAAAGTTTCTGTGAATACAGCTCCCAAGTCTTGCTCAAGTGCATGTCCGTCCGTAACACTTAGTCAATGTACTTATTTGTTCGTTCCTAATGTGAAGTTGCTATTTTAATTTTAATTCATATTTATGAAATGAGATGAGATGAGATCCCTGAGGCGTATGTGTGGTTAAGATTAAGAAAGGGACGCTTAGATGGTTTGGGCATGTAGAGCGAATGAGCGAAGATAGGAGTGTAAGGAGGATATATGATGCAAATGTGAATGGTAGCAGAAGTCGGGGAAGCCCGAGGAAGACATGGCACGATCAAGTGAATCAGATACTCGAGTCGGGTCATGTCAAGAGTCAGAATAATAGAAGAGTATTATGAGACGATGTATGAATGTGAATGAGGCAAGAAGTGTGTGCCAAGACCGAGTTGTTTGGCGGTCCGTCCTCTCTGTCTACCCCTGCGGGGAAACGGCGTGATCGTTAATTAGTTAGTTAGTTAAATATACACGTTGTTTGGGGGAAAGTTTTATCTCATTCATAAAAAAAAAACTTTTTTCCTTCTTTTTTATTGAGATTAAAGCAAACTATGATATAAACATAATTTTATTTTTTTATTTTATTACACTAAATAGTTACGGTTCGTGACTAGACTGATTTTTTTGATGCCAGATAGTGTATTACGTTAAACATAATTGAAATTTTGAAAAATTATTATTCAACTAATTAAAAAACTTCTTTTCCTCGTCGAAGTTATTAAAATTGGACAACTTTGGTTGAATTGGTTCAATTGGCCACATATAGAATTCATTTGGCCCACTGTAAAAAAAACTTCATATAAAATATAATCGAACAAATTGATTAAATATAATTGCATTTGTAACCACCTTGTAGCTGTTTTTTAGTTTATGATTTATTTATTTCAAAGAAAGATGCCGACTTCCGGTCATATTGTTGTATAATATTAAATATGAGATGTTTCTTTTAAGAGCATTTCATTTTATTTAGAGAACTTTAAAATATAAACATTTCCGGTAAGGGTTCCATGATAACTCAACACAGTGACAATTCAACACACCTTTAAAAAGTGATGTAAAGTCATTAGAAACGATGAATAAAAAATTTAAACCTAACCGAACCTAACCTACTTAACCCAGTTAATAATGTTTTTGTTTCATCACTTTCCATGACTTTACATAACTTTTTAAAGATGTGATGAATTATAATTTTGATGATTTATCTGGTCATCTCCGGTAAGATGTAACAATCGTTTATACAGAATATTAATATTTGAAGTTGAGTTGAGTTCTGCGATTATTAAGCTTACGAGTTTTTTTAAATTCTAAAATAATGTGATAATCGATAAAAGATGGGTGGATTCATTGCTTATAATATAGATCATTTTGTATGTCTCTATATTCAAATTCGGAGGTATGACTTTTTTATGTGACACCTCTCACAAGAGTGCCCTTGTCTTTATACGTTAAATACATAGAAACTATGTCTCCACCCAGTTGGGCAGCGTTATGGGGCGGATTAAGATAGGGTCTGTAGGAATGAATTTATTAATGCGGGTCTTAAAGAGGCCCGGATTATATTGAGGAAGAAAAACAGATGCCGATAGCTCGTTCCACATACGAGCCGACTTACGATAAAACGAGTCGGAGAAACGACCCGTTCATATATGTATCGATAACATCAATCCGCTCGTGTCCGTCGAGTTGTCGAGTATCAAGCAGTTGTCGAGTATCAAGCACGTGCACGGTGCACTGGGGATCAATGCTGCTAGCTCCTTTTAACAGGCTCTAATAAAATATCTGTAGAATAGACACAGCATACGCACATTTCGTCATACATGATTTTACCGTACATATGCCTCAGGGATCTCATTTCTACAGTATTCAGTCTACTTTCAGCCTTCTTCTGCCAGTTCCATGCCTCACTTCCATATATTAGGGTAGGTACCAGCACTCCATTGTGGACTGCTAGCTTCGCTTCTTTGGACAGTTTTTTCTTAGCTCCAACCTCGTCCAATCATCCATTAATTACCCATTATAACCAAGAACCCGGCCACCCCTACTAAGTCACGAAGCGTAATCAGGAGAGATGGTAATAGATGCAAGTTCAATATTTCCCATATAACATTATGCCTTTTGCCGCCATTTTGGATTTTGATGGTCAAAAGGTATCCCTCAACCAGTCTCTTTCGATCCGGCCCGCCACGCAGTAGGTATTTTTTTAATGGATTTGATTTTTGCGAAAGTTTCGTTTCAATCTAAATACGCATACATTTCTTATAAACAATTCAAGCAACAAACAGTCGAATGAACACGTCATTTTGATTTGAAACGGTACCATCTCACAGTCATTTCATGCGATATTCGACTCTAGAGACTAATACTTTGGGTTCAATATCACAAAAGATTACGGAATCAGATAAAACCTTGTGATGAACAGTCCACCGATTGCTCTTGATTGGTTCATTTAGTAAAACCATATATAGGGACACAGATCAACTTTGTCCAATAACTTCTTACCTGGATCAACATACTACGGGAATAGATCAATATATATGAGATCAACATAAGTATGCCAATTTAGGTAGATCAACATAAATTATGCATCCGATTTCCATACAAATTTAGAAAATTTTATGAACAGTATATCAAATGGTTTTTCTGGCAAACTGGCAACATTGATAATTATTGTACCACTGTTGTCAATTCATTCAGATGTATTCCACAATAGCCAAGTTATATGGTGTTAAAGGTGGATCAACATAGTCTAACAACTTCTTACTGGATCAACATACTACGGGAAGAGGTCAATATATATATATATATATATATATATATTTATCCCCTCTCGTACTATGTTGATCTCGCGCGACGGTACGTCAGGTATATGTTGATCCGTTTGCATTTGTTGATCCACCCCGGATATGTTGATCCATTACCCAAGCTGGCATACATATGTAAATCCCTACAGATCAACTTGTGTCATCGAGATTTAGCTGTAAGCCACGCCCGTTTTTCGTTCGCATATACATTTTACACGATTTATTTTGTTGATCTATATATTTCTGACAAACTTGACGGCTTGCATGCGTTGTAACTTAACCGCCAATTTTGCGCGCGTTGTCGTACTTGTTAGATCCTGTTAGTACATCCATATTCTATGAAAATGACTTTATACTTACAGAGGATAGACTGCCTCACGAGTATTTATATTGAAATGGAACTTTCGCAAACGTCAAATCCATGCAAAAAAAATCTTTTGAACTTGATTAAACAAAAATTGTAAATTTAATACATCATTTACTACGTTTCGTGACTTAGCAGGGGTGCTCGGGTTCATAGGGTGAGGTTTGTCTGGGTCATTTTATAAGAGAAATTTTGAACTTTGATTGAATAAATTTTTATTTTAATGTATCTTTTACCATCTCTCCCGACGTAAGTTTCTTGTAATGATTAAGTTGAAACAAAGCGTAATATCCATAATATGTGCCTATATGATTAGATTGGTGAGAATTAAATTTTACAAATTTTAAATTATGATTGCTAAAAAATCTATTCTAATTTGTTTATTACTAAACATGGCTAAAGTCATTTTAAGCTACGATTCCAACCAACGATGTTTTAGTATATGTTCGTCAATCAACAGGAGCCATAATGTCTGTACATCAGAGCCCTCGAGAACTATTACAATTATGTGTACCGCCGCCCCGGGAACCATTTATTAGATAACCAACACCCCTACCATAGGTCACCGCCAACGTTTAGCGAGATTGTTGTTTATTTCTTATATTTTTTACAACATATCCTCTCAGGAGGCCCTGAGGAAAATCGTAACCCTCAGGGCCTATGTCATATTTGTGAATGCTGTGTTGGGGGAATTTTGAAGGAAAGGAAGGAGAGTGGGTTCTGGGAAGTAAATAGGTATGATGGGTGGGTAGTAATCTGGGGTTCAGTGTGTTTGAGTGATATACATAAGAATCCAACTCTCCTACTGCGTTGCAAGGCGATGCGTTGAAAGAGGACTAATCGATCCGGCCCACCACGCAGTTATTAGGCAGGCGCATCCGCCGCCAAGCCCCTCACATACCTCACCCCATAAACTCGGGCACACCTGATAAGTCACCAAACATATCAAACAACTTGGGGAGACCTATGGCAGAAGTGTAGGTTATCCAATAAATGGTTCCCGGGGCGGCGGTGCACATACCCTCCTCCCAAATTGTAATAAACGTCTACTTTCAAATGTAAAACATAATTTAAAACGTTCCTAAATGACGGCCTCCGTTATCGAGGGGTAAGGCTATCGACTAGCAATCCGAAGGTCGCGGGCTCAAATAAATTTTACTAAAATTAATTTGTACTATTTTACAATTAGTGTTTGGCAACCAGATCTGAAGAGCCAAGTACTCTCCTAACTTCCTCATCTCCTTCGAGGTTCACAATATCTTCAGTCTCACAACAACCCCAATTGAGGATGCCATAGTCTCACTGGCTCCAGATGGGAGCAGTTGGGACTCTGGTGTGGTATTCAAAACTACAAATCTACAGCTATTTTCGAGAAGTTGAATAAAGTGTTTTTAGCACGGCAAAATGGCAAAATTTCAATATTATTCTAACAATAGCAATATTATTATTGTAGACTAATATTTTTAGACATTAATACATCAATGAATAACATTCATTTTACATGACCACCCAATGAGAAGCTGATTTTTTTCACAGTTTGTGTAGAACCGAACACCTGCATGTTATACTTATACCAGCTAGAGGAGAGCGTAAAACACTTCAATATTTTTTTATTTAAATATTGGTAGTTCCTCGATGCTTCATAATAATGTTTCATAAAAAAATACAAATCAAATCACACCACATCCAGACAAAGAAGCCGATATGTTTTTATACACAAAAAAGGTTTATTTGGATATTCTCTGCATTAAAACTAATTTCGTTAAAAAAATAATACTTTATTGTGAATTTGATCAGACCTAAACTTCGTTGTTAAGATAATGCAGCTGCGTGGCCGGCCGCGATATATCCCGGCCGGCATTCTTTTGTTATAACAACACCCTGATTAGAATACATTTAATTGTTTTGTCTTTGATTTTATAAATATTTTTAATAAATTTAAAACGGCTATGGAATTCCACGTTTTGCCACCGCGTTTCCGGATACTATTGATTACTTAACACGGCTAAATATTTCAAAACGACTTATTAACGATCCCAGAATGTACTTTATTTATTACTGTTTTAAAAATGTATCTGTTTCTTTAGACAATTTTTTTTTTATAAACTGACTATAAACTACGTTTTATTACTTATCCACTGGAGCGATCTCTGTCATATTTTAGGCCGGTCGGTGGCCGAGTTGACATCGCGTTTGGGTCCCACCCAGGCGCGGCGTAGTTTGTTCAATTCCTGGGCTGGCCAAGTCCTCCATCACAACACAAGCAACATTTTCAGCTGACTGTGGTGGTAGTAGGAGATTTTCAAATATTGCCAGGTTATTCGAAACCCGGGAATGTATGTCTTTCTTTAAAAAAAGTCGTTTATATTGTTTCCGTTTTAATGTTTTCGGGGGATAATTATACCAGTACAACTCAATTACTGTCAAACTTGTTGTGAAATCAGATATGAGCGCATCAGCAGAATGCTGCCTGCTCATTACATAATAATTGACCCCGTACTACAAATAAACCCAAGTTTTTTTTAAGTTTCTGTGAGTACAGCTCCCAAGTCTTGCTCAAGTGCATGTCCGTCCGTAACACTTAGTCAATGTACTTATTTGTTCGTTGTCCTCTTTCCTAATGTGAACTTTATATTTTGATTTTAATTAATATATTTACACGTTGTTTGGGGTAAAGTTTTATCTCATTCATAAAAAAAAACTTTTTCTTCTTCTGTTTTTATCGAGATTAAAGCAAACTATGATATTAACATATATTTGTTTTTCTTTTTTTATTACATCAAGTAGTTACGGTTCGTGATTAAACAGATTTTCTTGAGGATATATAGTGTATTACGTTAAAAATAATTGAAATTTTGAAGAGTAAGTTTAAACTAATTATAAAAACTGCTTTTCGTCATCGAAGTTATTGAAATTGGACAACTATGTGGTTTATGACAATTGGTTTATGAGTATATAGCTTAATTTATATGAGATTGAAAAAAAATCATATACTAATTTGGTGGGCAGTTAAATTGTCTGACGTTGATTATAAGTATTTTTATCGTAAACTTTATAAGCAAGACGTAGAAAATGTTAAAGTCAAATTGGTTCAATTGGCTTTGGTCTCCTCTACCGATCAAGCAAGTGATTTCATTGTATAATATTCATTGGGCCTCTGTGAAAAATTCTTCACATAAAATATAATCGAAAAAATTGATTAAATATAATTGCATTTGTAACCACCTTGTGGTGTTTTTTTAGTTTTTGCATTATTATATTTCACTCAAAGATGCCGACTTCCGGTCATATTGTTTAAATAATATTAAATGTGAGATAATTCTTTTAAATAAGAAGATTTAATTTTATTTAGAGAACTTTAAAATATAACGATTTCCGGTAAGATGTGACAATAATTTATACAGAATATTAATATTTAAAAAATAATGTTTATTCGATTTGAATGATTTATGCCAATCATTGGGACTTTCTTTTCAAGAGTTATGTGATTATAAAGTTAACGATTTTTTTTAAATCCTAATAAAAAGTGATAATCGATAAAAATTGGGTGAATTCATTGGTTATAACTTATAATATAGATCATTTTGTATGTCTCCATATTCAAATTCGGAGGTATGACTTTTTTATGTGACACATCTCACTAGAGCGCCCCTGTCTTTACACGTTAAATACAGAGAAACTATGTCGCCACCTAGTTGGGCAGCGTTATGGGGCGGGTTAAGGTAGGGTCTGTAGGAATGAATTTATTAATGCGGGTCTTAAAGAGGCCCGGATTATATGGAGGAGGAAAAACAGATGCCGATAGCTCGTTCCACATGCGAGCCGACTTACGATAAAACGAGTTGGAGAAACGACCCGTTCATATATAAACAGGCTCTAATAAAATACCCCTAGAATAGACACAGCATACGCACATTTCGTCATACATGATTTTACCGCACATATGCCTCAGGGATCTCATTTCTACAGTATTCAGTCTACTTTCAGCCTTCTTCTGCCAGTTTCATGCTCATTTCCATATATTAGGGTAGGTACCAGCACTCCATTGTGGACTTGCCGGATCGAAAGAGACTGGTTGAGGGATACCTTTTGGCCATAAAAATCTAAAATGGCGGCAAAAGGAATAATGTTATATGGTATATTTTGAACTTCTTGCCACCTCTCCTGATTACGCTTCGTGACTTAGTAGGGGTGGCCGGGTTCTTGATTATAATGGGTAATTATTTAAAATGGGTAATCAATGGATGATTGAACGCGGTTAGAGATAGCAAAAAACTGTCCAAAGAAGCGAAACTCCACGATGGAGTGCTGGTACCTACCCTAATATATGGAAATGAGCATGAAACTGGCAGAAGAAGGCTGAAAGTAGACTGAATACTGTAGAAATGAGATCCCTGAGGCATATGTGCGGTAAAATCATGTATAACGAAATGTGCGTATGCTGTGTCTATTCTAGGGGTATTTTATTAGAGCCTGTTTATATATGAAACGACCCGTTCTCATAAAGACAACATCAACTTTATTGTGAACGTGCGTTCCGCTCGTGACCGCCGAGTATCACGCACGTGCACCGGGGATCAATGCTGCTAGCTCCTTTTAACAGGCTCTAATAAAATACCTGTAGAATAGATTTCGTCATACATGATTTTACCGCACATATGCCTCAGGGATCTCATTTCTACAGTATTCTGTCTACTTTCAGCCTTCTTCTGCCAATTCCATGCCTCATTTCCATATATTAGGGTAGGTACCAGCACTCCATTGTGGACTGCTAGCTTCTCTTCTTTGGACAGTTTTTAGTTAGCTCCAACCGCGTCCAATCACCCATTAATTACCCATTATAACCAAGAACCCGGCCTACCCTACTAAGTCACGAAGCGTAATCAGGAGAGATGGTAAAAGATACAGGTTCAAAGTTTCCTACGTAACATTATTCCTTTTGCCGCCATTTTGGATTTTTATGGTCGAAAGGTATCCCTCAACCAGTTTCTTTTTCGATCCGGCCCGCCACGCAGTAGATGGGCAAACGCATCCGCCGCCAGGACTTAGACAAACCTCACCCTATGAACCCGTGTACCCCTGCTAAGTTATGATTTTTTTATGGATTTGTTTTTGCGAAATTTTCGTTTCAATCTAAATACGCATACATTTCTTATAAACAATTCAAGCAACACACGTCATTTTGATTTGAAACGGTACCATCTCACAGTCATTTCATGCGATATTCGACTCTAGAGACTAATACTTTGGGTTCAATATCACAAAAGATTACGGAATCACATAAAACCTTGTGATGAACAGTCCACCGATTGCCCCTTGATTGGTTCATTTAGTAAAACCATATATAGGGACACAGATCAACTTTGTCTAATAACTTCTTACCTGAATCAACATACTACGGGAATAGATCAATATATATGAGATCAACATAAGTATGCCAATTTGGGTAGATCAACATAAATTATGCATCCGATTTCCATACAAAATTTGAAAATTTTATTAACAGTATATCAAATGGTTTTTCTGGCAAACTGGCAACATTGATAATTATTGTACCACTGTTGTCAGTTCATACAGATGTATTCCATAATAGCCAAGTTATTTGGTGTTAAAGGTGGATCAACTTAGTCTAACAACTTCTTACTGGATCAACATACTACGGGAAGAGGACAATATATATATATATATATATATATTGTCCTCTTCCCGTAGTATGTTGATCCAGTAAGAAGTTGTTAGACTAAGTTGATCCACCTTTAACACCAAATAACTTGGCTATTATGGAATACATCTGTATGAACTGACAGCAGTGGTACAATAATTATCAATGTTGCCAGTTTGCCAGAAAAACCATTTGATATACTGTTAATAAAATTTTCAAATTTTGTATGGAAATCGGATGCACAATTTATGTTGATCTACCCAAATTGGCATACTTATGTTGATCTCATATATATTGATCTATTCCCGTAGTATGTTGATTCAGGTAAGAAGTTATTAGACAAAGTTGATCTGTGTCCATATATATGGTTTTACTAAATGAACCAATCAAGGGGCAATCGGTGGACTGTTCATCACAAGGTTTTATGTGATTCCGTAATCTTTTGTGATATTGAACCCAAAGTATTAGTCTCTAGAGTCGAATATCGCATGAAATGACTGTGAGATGGTACCGTTTCAAATCAAAATGACGTGTGTTGCTTGAATTGTTTATAAGAAATGTATGCGTATTTAGATTGAAACGAAAATTTCGCAAAAACAAATCCATAAAAAAATCATAACTTAGCAGGGGTACACGGGTTCATAGGGTGAGGTTTGTCTAAGTCCTGGCGGCGGATGCGTTTGCCCATCTACTGCGTGGCGGGCCGGATCGAAAAAGAAACTGGTTGAGGGATACCTTTCGACCATAAAAATCCAAAATGGCGGCAAAAGGAATAATGTTACGTAGGAAACTTTGAACCTGTATCTTTTACCATCTCTCCTGATTACGCTTCGTGACTTAGTAGGGTAGGCCGGGTTCTTGGTTATAATGGGTAATTAATGGGTGATTGGACGCGGTTGGAGCTAACTAAAAACTGTCCAAAGAAGAGAAGCTAGCAGTCCACAATGGAGTGCTGGTACCTACCCTAATATATGGAAATGAGGCATGGAATTGGCAGAAGAAGGCTGAAAGTAGACAGAATACTGTAGAAATGAGATCCCTGAGGCATATGTGCGGTAAAATCATGTATGACGAAATCTATTCTACAGGTATTTTATTAGAGCCTGTTAAAAGGAGCTAGCAGCATTGATCCCCGGTGCACGTGCGTGATACTCGGCGGTCACGAGCGGAACGCACGTTCACAATAAAGTTGATGTTGTCTTTATGAGAACGGGTCGTTTCATATATAAACAGGCTCTAATAAAATACCCCTAGAATAGACACAGCATACGCACATTTCGTCATACATGATTTTACCGCACATATGCCTCAGGGATCTCATTTCTACAGTATTCAGTCTACTTTCAGCCTTCTTCTGCCAGTTTCATGCTCATTTCCATATATTAGGGTAGGTACCAGCACTCCATCGTGGAGTTTCGCTTCTTTGGACAGTTTTTTGCTATCTCTAACCGCGTTCAATCATCCATTGATTACCCATTTTAAATAATTACCCATTATAATCAAGAACCCGGCCACCCCTACTAAGTCACGAAGCGTAATCAGGAGAGGTGGCAAGAAGTTCAAAATATACCATATAACATTATTCCTTTTGCCGCCATTTTAGATTTTTATGGCCAAAAGGTATCCCTCAACCAGTCTCTTTCGATCCGGCAAGTCCACAATGGAGTGCTGGTACCTACCCTAATATATGGAAATGAGCATGAAACTGGCAGAAGAAGGCTGAAAGTAGACTGAATACTGTAGAAATGAGATCCCTGAGGCATATGTGCGGTAAAATCATGTATGACGAAATGTGCGTATGCTGTGTCTATTCTAGGGGTATTTTATTAGAGCCTGTTTATATATGAACGGGTCGTTTCTCCAACTCGTTTTATCGTAAGTCGGCTCGCATGTGGAACGAGCTATCGGCATCTGTTTTTCCTCCTCCATATAATCCGGGCCTCTTTAAGACCCGCATTAATAAATTCATTCCTACAGACCCTACCTTAACCCGCCCCATAACGCTGCCCAACTAGGTGGCGACATAGTTTCTCTGTATTTAACGTGTAAAGACAGGGGCGCTCTAGTGAGATGTGTCACATAAAAAAGTCATACCTCCGAATTTGAATATGGAGACATACAAAATGATCTATATTATAAGTTATAACTTTATAACCAATGAATTCACCCAATTTTTATCGATTATCACTTTTTATTAGGATTTAAAAAAAATCGTAAACTTTATAATCACATAACTCTTGAAAAGAAAGTCCCAATGATTGGCATAAATCATTCAAATCGAATAAACATTATTTTTTAAATATTAATATTCTGTATAAATTATCTTACCGGAAATCGTTATATTTTAAAGTTCTCTAAATAAAATTAAATCTTCTTATTTAAAAGAATTATCTCACATTTAATATTATTTAAACAATATGACCGGAAGTCGGCATCTTTCAGTGAAAAAACACCACAAGGTGGTTACAAATGCAATTATATTTAATCAATTTTTTCGATTATATTTTATGTGAAGAATTTTTCACAGAGGCCCAATGAATATTATACAATGAAATCACTTGCTTCATCGGTAGAGGAGACCAAAGCCAATTGAACCAATTTGACTTTAACATTTTCTACGTCTTGCATATAAAGTTTACGATAAAAATACTTATAATCAACGTCAGACAATTTAACTGCCCACCAAATTCGTATACGATTTTTTTTCAATCTCATATAAATTAAGCTATATACTCATAAACCAATTGAGTGAAATGCTGCAATGACCCCGACCCCGGGGTCATTGCAGCATTAACGGAATGTTGATTGAAATGTAGAATTTAGGCACATAGTTGTCCAATTTCAATAACTTCGATGACGAAAAGCAGTTTTTATAATTAGTTTAAACTTACTCTTCAAAATTTCAATTATTTTTAACGTAATACACTATATATCCTCAAGAAAATCTGTTTAATCACGAACCGTAATTACTTGATGTAATAAAAAAAGAAAAACAAATATATTTTAATATCATAGTTTGCTTTAATCTCGATAAAAACAGAAGAAGAAAAAGTTTTTTTTATGAATGAGATAAAACTTTACCCCAAACAACGTGTAAATATATTAATTAAAATCAAAATATAAACTTCACATTAGGAAAGAGGACAACGAACAAATAAGTACATTGACTAAGTGTTACGGACGGACATGCACTTGAGCAAGACTTGGGAGCTGTACTCACAGAAACTTAAAAAAAACTTGGGTTTATTTGTAGTACGGGGTCAATTATTATTATTATTATTATTATGTAATGAGCAGGCAGCATTCTGCTGATGCGCTCATATCTGATTTCACAACAAGTTTGACAGTAATTGAGTTGTACTGGTATAATTATCCCCCGAAAACATTAAAACGGAAACAATATAAACTACTTTTTTAAAAGAAAGACATACATTCCCGGGTTTTGAATAACCTGGCAATATTTGAAAATCTCCTACTACCACCACAGTCAGCTGAAAATGTTGCTTGTGTTGTGATGGAGGACTTAGCCAGCCCAGGAATTGAACACACTACGCCGCGCCTGGGTGGGACCCAAACGCGATGTCAACTCGGCCACCGACCGGTCTAAAATATGACAGAGATCGCTCCAGTGGATAAGTAATAAAACGTAGTTTATAGGCAGTTTATAAAAAAAAAATTGTCTAAAGAAACAGATACATTTTTAAAACAGTAATAAATAAAGTACATTCTGGAATCGTTAATAAGTCGTTTTGAAATATTTAGCCGTGTTAAGTAATCAATAGTAAACGGAAACGCGGTGGCAAAACGTGGAATTCCATAGCCGTTTTTAATTTATTAAAAATATTTATAAAATCAAAGACAAAACAATTAAATGTATTCTAATCAGGGTGTTGTTATAACAAAAGAACGCCGGCCGGGATATATCCGCGGGCGGCCACGCAGCTGCATTATCTTAACAACGAAGTTTAGGTCTGGTAAGTTTTTAGATTCTCACGGCCAAAAGCATTTTTGTTGTTTGTTTTTGGGGTGTTATGCCGTGTTGCGCTAACTCCTTCTTTAGCCGACGTTTCGGACAGCGTTGCAGTGTCCATCATCAGGGCAGATCCGGTAGATCCGAAGATGTGTGGATCTTAAAAAAAAATTTTTGAATACCACACCAGAGTCCCAACTGCTCCCGTCTGGAGCCAGTGAGACTATGGCATCCCCAATTGGGGTTGTTGTGAGACTGAAGGTATTGTGGACCTCGAAGGAGATGACGTAGAGGAAGGTGGGAAAGTACCTGGCTATTCAGATCTGGTTACCAAACACTAATTGTAAAATAGTACAAATTAATTTTAGTAAAATTTATTTGAGCCCGCGACCTTCGGATTGCTAGTCGATAGCCTTACCCCTCGATAACGGAGGCCGTCATTTAGGTACGTTTTAAATTATGTTTTACATTTGAAAGTAGAAGTTTATCACAATTTGGGAGGAGGGTATGTGTACCGCCGCCCCGGGAACCATTTATTTGATAACCCACACTTCTGCCATAGGTCTCCCCAAGTTGTTTGATATGTTTGGTGACTTATCAGGTGTGCCCGAGTTTATGGGGTGAGGTATGTGAGGGGCTTGGCGGCGGATGCGCCTGCCTAATAACTGCGTGGTGGGCTGGATCGATTAGTCCTCTTTCAACGCATCGCCTTGCAACGCAGTAGGAGACTTAGATTCTTATGTATATCACTCGAACACACTGAACCCCAGATTACTACCCACCCATCAAACCTATTTACTTCCCAGAACTCACTGTCCTTCCTTTCTTTCAAAATACCCCCAACACAGCATTCACAAAGATGACTTAGGCCTTGAGGGTTACGATTTTCCTTAGGGCCTCCTGTGTGGAGACGATGTAAAAAAATACAAAAAATAAACAACTATCTCGCTAAATCGTTGGCGGTGAGTAATGGTAGGGGTATTGGTTATCTAATAAATGGCTCCCGGGGCGGCGGTACACATAATTGTAATAATTCTCGAGGGCTCTGATGTACCTACAGACATTATGGCTCCTGTTGATTGACGAACATATACTAAAACATCGTTGGTTGGAATCGGTGCTTGAAATGACTTTAGCCATGTTTAGTAAAAAACAAATTGGAATAAATTTTTCAGCAATTTCAATTTAAAATTTGAAAAATTAAATTCTCACCAATCTAATCACCGCAATTTTAATAGGCACATATTATGGATATTACGCTTTGTTTCAACTTAATCATTACAAGAAACTTACGTCGGGAGAGATGGTAAAAGATACATTAAAATAAAATTTTATTCAATCAATGTTCAAAATCTCTCTTATAAAATGACTTAGACAAATCTCACCCCATGAACCCGGGCACCCCTGCTAAGTCACGAAACGTAGTAAATGATGCATTAAAGTTACATTTTGTTTAATCAAGTTCAAAAGATTTTTTAAGCATGGATTTGACGTTTGCGAAAGTTCCATTTCCATATAAATACGCGTGAGGCAGTCTATCCTCTTTAAGTACAAAGTCATTTTCATAGAATATGGATGTTCTAACAGAATCTAAAAAGTACCACGACGCGCGCGGAATCGGCGGTTTTCAATTTACAACGCATGCAAGCCGTCAAGTTTGACAGAAATATATAGATCAACAAAATAAATCGTGTAAAATGTATATGCGACCGAAAAATGGGCGTGGCTTACAGCAAAATCTCGATGACACAAGTTGATCTGTACGGATTTACATATGTATGCCAGCTTGGGTAGTGGATCAACATATCCGGGGTGGATCAACAAATGCAAACGGATCAACATATACCTGGCGTACCGTCGCGCGAGATCAACATAGTACGAGAGGGGATAAATATATATATATATATTATATTTATACTATATTATATTTATACTATATTATATTTATACTATACAACACATATACCATACAACATATATATATATATATATATATATATATATATATATATATATATATATATATATATATATATATATATATATATATATATATATATATATATATATATATATATATATGTTGTATGGTATATGTGTTGTATAGTATAAATTGCGATATAAATATATGTATAGTATATATATATTTATATCGCCACTGGTTGGGCAGGGTTGCGGGGCGGATTAAGGAAGAGGGTCAAGGAAGGGTTTTATTAATTCGGGTCTTGAAGAAAGAAATGTTCTTAAAATTTGTACAGTTTGTGTAGTAAAATTATGCAACAATTTTTAAATCATTTTTTATTAAGTAAATTTTTAGGTGGGTCCTAGTATATAAGGTAGGTTATCTATACCAACATAGTAGGAATAACATTCCAATAACATCACAGTAATGTTTTACAATACAGAATTAGAATCATTCGCTTTGGTTGGAGGAGAAGTGTTCATTAATGCAAACATTTTGTTAGCAGTTAAATAATGGACGGAATGTAGCGAAGCCGTGTTTTAAGGAGATGCACTACGTCGTTTAATATTTTAAATTGAGCCGCTACCAACCCTTACTTAGATGGCGATAAGGTTTAAATTCCCGCTTAACACCATCCGCCTGTTTTGATTAATGCAAGAAAAAAACATGGCCAAAAAGTGCCTTTTATTTTATTTTGTGGATGTTCAGGCATAAATATTTCATTTTTTTAAATCATTTTATAAATAACTTCATTTGCCACATTATACAATAAAATCATGTACAAAAATAAGTTCGTAAGTAGGAGATTTTGATCTGTAAAGCAGTTTTCATAGGCCTCATACATTTTTTTTTCTGGGCTTATAAAAAGATTGATCTAAAAAATACTCGATTATTTTAAAGGTCAAGATCTATTCTACTCGCAGTATTTAATTAAAGCATCTGAAACATTTCTAGGCGACCAAATTTTCAAACAAAAAACACATGATTTTGCATTACTACGTATGGAATAAACTAAAAATCTCCAAGCCTGGAAATTTTTTGGATGAAATACTTACTCAAATTTAATTTAAAATAAACCAAATGCTACGCAAAGACAAATTATAAACATAAAAATGAAATAAAAGCCGAGGTGAAGTAAATCACAATAATAAATGCCAATTGTCTCAAAATTTTATTTGGAAAGGAATCAACTATGGTATCAATCTATCGATCAAAAGTTTGTCTTATTGGAGATTTACATCATTATTCTGGATAATTGTGATCCCTAAAAAAGTATCTAAGGACTCTCATGGTCTTTTTTAAGCCTTATAAATGAACTCACTCGAAAAATGAACAATTCCAAAACCTTCATTGACCATTTAGAATAAAACATAAAACACAAGCAATCTGTAATGCGTGAACTGACAATAATTGACCACTTTATAACAATCCTAGTAATAAACTTAACCCTTGGAACCTTTTATGACTATTAAATTAATTTAATTAATTTTACCACTTCGGTACGCAAAAGCGCGCGAAATTTGAAATTGGTTTTACACTCTACACTCTTTACTCTTTGTTTTGTTCATGTGCGTTATTTACATATTTTTGGCAGAAAGAAGTATTAATAAATTATTGCATGGTTGTTTTTTAAATAGTATTATCATATAAATCGACTAAATTAAATAAATTATAATTAGGAATTATTGAAACGGCAGTATTTTTCAATCTTTTTAAAGGAAAGATTGCGTAGAGGCCTGTAAAAAACATTTAAATAAGTATATTACAAAAGACATTGCATGCATCGAAAATTAAAAATTAATTCCTACTCCATGAGTATATCTTACCTAATAGTCTAACGTGTTCGATAATTATAATCGATGATGACCGATTTATAATAATTTTTTTGTAAATTTAAATAATGATTGTAATTTATTTTATTGTGCGTTCATTTTGCGATGTATATTTGTTATTATTTTAATATTATTTCTAAACATAATAACATAAAATAAACAAATATTTCTTGCGTTATTGTTTCTACGTACCTAATTATGAAAAAAAATATATTGAACTAACCCAAATATTCAAGCATATTTTTGTATTTTGTTTTAGGCCACTGAGCGTACCCAGTTTTTTTATTATCTTTCCTCCCCATTGTATAAAACAAGGAATTAAAAAAAACGATTACACGTAAACTGATTTTAGTTGAAAAAATTTCACAGAACAGAGCGGCACTAACATAAAGAACGTCTTTACCCCGTCAGCGCAGGGCGGTAACTAAATATAAAAGCGTGGAACCCTTACGCAGACGACATAGAGTTTATTTCACAATGGCAAATTCAATGCTTACCTCCCCGAAAATCGATCGATATTCGTGTAAAAATTAACAACGCGAAAATGCATATTTTGTTTTATTTTGTGAAGTTCTGGTACAAATATGAAAATTTCCTTCGATTATCAAATAAAAAAATTAATTTCCCACATTATACAATAAAAAAAATATCCGAAAATGGGTTTGTAAATGGGATATTTTGCACTAGAGAGTTTTTTTTAGGCCTGATACTTTATTTTTTTCTAGGCTTATAAAATGTCTTATCAAAAAAATGATCGATTGCTGACAAGCCCAAGATGTGTTCTACTTGCAGTATTTAATTAAAGCATCTGTAGTATTTCTAAGCAATCAAATTTTCAAACCAAAAACATCTGATTTTGCATTACTTGGTATTGGATCGCCTTGCTCGCAACTGGTGTTGCGAGGAGGCAAAAAACGGGGGGCGTTCATAATAATATAGCCGTTTCATCCGTACACATATTCTTTGAATGGATATCTCTTTCTAATGCTTTTCGTTTATTTGGCCATGTATGATGTTATTTGTAGTCATTTCATTAATTCATAAAAATTTTTTGGGCTATTCTTTTCTCGTGCGTTTCGTTATCCGCTTTCCATCTAGAAACAGGAATTTCGCCAGATTTTTTGTACGATTAGTATGAAGATAACGCGTATTTTTATTTATGTGAATGTTGTTAAAAATACCATCTGTGAATAGTACCTCAAAATAATATACGGTATCACAATAATCAAATGACTTGTTCGTCCCATGAATTCCTGGGGCGTCCAGGAATTCTCAATTCATCCACTTTTGTGTGATACAAAAACACCAAATTTGCTATAGTCGATGTGTCTAGGCATATTTTTGAATTCAAACATTTCTTCCCTTACATTCACAATACGTAGGTATTTTATTTTATAATACTTAAGTCCGTATGTTGTCGATTTTGCTTTTCAATATTTTGAAGATGATGTTAACCTGCCGCTTTATTTTATGGAATCTCTCAGAAGAGCAAACCCTTCTTGCTGAGTAAAATCAAAGGAACTCTCTGGTTGCTCGACTGAGCGACTTTATGCAGCGGCTTTAGGGGAATCTGTTAAAGCGGCTCATTGATAGGAAAAATAAAAGTTTAATAAATACAGGCGGTTGGAACAGTTTTAAAAACTAAAGGGTCGATCTACGGTTAAGGTATATTTTAGTTCTTTTTTTATTTACTAACCAATAAATTAACATACATTTTTTTGGTAGAATCCACCTCACTAGGCTGAGCCTGTTCCGAGGTGGCGGGAGTTTGGTCTAATTTTAGATAATGCGAATTTACATAGAATCAAAGATATAAATATAAAGATATTTAGAAAAGATAAATAATTAGATAGATAAAAAAGAAAAACATAAGAAATAATGAAAATACAAAAAAATGAATGAGAACAAAAGAGAAAAGTACAAGGTTTATATGGATATTTCAGATTTTTTCACTGTTTGATACTTGATGAAATTTTAAAGGTGAAAAAACTATGTTTTGTCTACGTATTATAATATGGTTCAACAAAGTACCATGGAAAAAATGCGGTATAAGTATGTAAACATAGAATATAGAGTAAGACTACAAATGCCTTCCATGCAAATTTTAACGGAAACAAATGTTGATAATATTATAAATTTGGGAGGAGCGTACAAGCCACCCCTGCAACCATTTACTGGATATCCAATACCTCTGCCATAGGTCACCCTAAGTGGTTCGCTACGTTTGGTGAATTAATAGGGGTGCCCGTGTTCATGAGGTGTGATTGGTCCGGGTCTTGGCGACAGATGCGTAGCTGGTCTGATTGGGAGAAAATGGTTGAGGGAGACCTTATGACCTCTCCAGCAGGACTCTCAGAATATCACCTTGAAAGGATGGATTCATGCATCCGTCACTCGTGGACACACTGATCCCTAGATTTCTATCAACTCTCATACCTTTTTCTTTCCCATAACTTCATCCCCTTCCTTTCCTAAGACCCTCCATACAGCGACATCGTAGATTTCCATCCCATTTGAATTTCGTAAACACAGTTTTGTATTGGAATACATTCCACGATTAGGCAGTAATTGGATCACAAAACACGCCCACAAAGTTTCTTGTGTTATTCATTATTCTATGTAACCCATCGGGTCAAGATAAAACGTGTCATCACATATTCCTGCTTCACATTCAATTTCAAATAGATTCGGTCTTTGATGGATCCCAAAATAAAATACTATTTCTGAAAGTAGATGAAATAGTCTTTCAGATTTTAATGTGGTGAACTGACATATACGCTATTAAAAATGTAAATTTTTTTTACTCAAAAATGGAAAAAAAATTAAAATCGCTTACTGACTTTTTCTTAGGTTTCCACTTTATACGAAATTAAAATAAACACTCTTCACTGTCACTTCAAATGTCATTTTTTTCATTAAATACATGGGGGTAAAGTGTACTAACTTCGGGAGATGATTCTGCATGATGATTGAAGTAAAAAAAATCAGAACTTTTTTCGAATTTCAATCATTTTTTTCCATATTTTTTTGGTTTTGAAAAATATTATTTTTAACCTAAAACAGGTATTGTACTGTCAAAGTTTTTATATTATTATTTCATTACTCCAAAGATATTATTTTATTGGCATTAGAATGATGCCACAAAGTTATTTATTTTATTTGCATTATACATTACATTATAATAATGCCATACAGTTGTTTTGCAACTATTGCAGATATATATTTTTTTTATTTAATACTGTCGCTTAGTCTGTGTAGATAGATAAATTAAAACAAATTGGGCTGTTTTTTAAAAAAAACATGTTTTTACTTGTCACAGGTGACATCCATATAGTTTAGACATATAAAAACACACTCGTATTAGAATGCAACGCTGTGTCAAAATTTTAAAGCAAGCGGGGAAGATCTTTCGGATATTTAAGATTTGAAAAAACGATTATTTACATTTTTATTTTTATAGATAGATTGGAAAAACCTTTATAGTAGAATTATTTATAACTAAACTGAAGCATTTATGGTGATCTTTTAAATTTAAAAAGAAACCTTTTTTGTCTCTCTTTCTAAGTGTGCTTTTATTACATGTTTGAACATAAAAGAAAAGGAGACGTAACGAGTTTCATGAGGACGTCTCATATGGTGACAAATATAGCACTTAGCCCGAGTGTTTTTAAGATCGTGGAAATGAGGTGCTTCGTAATACATATGTTTTTAATTGAAGTGCTCCTCTTAACTCATGTATATTATTTTCTTGAAAATAGACAACGGGTGACTTTACAGGTCTCTTTAAAATCGCTAATGGCAGACAGACGCCATAGATTTATTACTTCTTATTGCTTTATAGTAATTACCGGATACCTTTCCGCGACCATAAACAAATTATTGCAACGATTAATGTTTGTTTAAATAGAAGAAGTTATATTTATAGGCTGCATGGATTTTGCAATGTCATAATGGATTCGGCAGAAGAGATATCATCAAACGTACTAATTTCTGCTGTGGGGCTGTCTGTGAGGGATTATATAGGGTTTTCCAATGAGAGGTGTTATGTGTATTTAATTCCGGCCATAAAATGATTTTTTATGGCCAAAATTGGATGGAATTGATCTGGACAACTTTTAATTTCAACAAGACGGCGCTACGTGCCACACAAGCAACGAAACCATTGATCCTTTATGGGAAAAGTTTCCGGACCGTGTTATTTCTCGAGGAGGTGATCATAATTGGCCACCGAGATCTTGTGATTTAACATCTTGCGACTTCTTCCTTTGGGGCCACGTGAAAGAGAAGGTCTACGCCAACAGCCCAGCATCGATTCAAGACCTCAAAGATGGATTTCGTGAGGCTATCGAGGACATAAGGCAGCCACTTAGCGATTTGGTTATGGAAAATTTCATGAAAAGGATATGGTCCTGTAGGCGTGGTCGTGGTGGTCATTTGACTGATGTTATTTTTCACTATTAACGGCATACCTCTTTATAATAAAATAAACATTCGAGCATTTTTCTTTGAATATCAAAATAACACCTCTTATTGGAAAACCCTATAGCTCAAGTTAATTAAAACTCGAATTTAAAAACAAATTAAGCTTCATTTTCAAAAATAGAACTAATTTTTACAAGAATTGAGACAAGTAATAAAGTTCATACCTATAATATAATATTTTAACTTCTCGGGCTAATTTGTTCAGTTTTAGGAACGTCCGCTTTTTGGACAGCTCGTATGGTTTCAAAGATATATTTGTTTTTCCGTTACCGTCACAGTTAGAAATATTAACGGTGTTAGAAAGAAAAAAACATCGAGATTATATTCAAATATAGAAGTAAACCAAAGAATAATTACATTTTACACCTCTATGACCAAACCATTTTTAAAAATTATTTTATTTTATATGAAACGACAAAAAATGAGGTAGCAGTAGCAGTATAATATGTTTATAGTATATTTGTCTTGTAAAATATGTTTTTTTTTTCGATGGAAAAACGTAAGATGATCCTTGTTTAAACTTTTTTATGTTTGATTTCAAAAAATTAGTAGTTAAAAAATATATTTTTATTTTTTATGATATAATGTGAAAGCGTATATTGTCATTTTTCGAATTTTTTTTTGGTTTTTCGGATACGTGCAGAAATATTCCACTTATTTAGAGTTTATCAAGAATCGGAAATGCATACAATTTCTCCGACTTTCTGAAAGCGTCATTTAAGAAATATAACGGTCAATATGCCAAAGGATTGGAGGGTTAACAAATAAATATTTTTATTTGTTTTTTTCAAAATTGGACCTTGTGCCAAGAATTCAGGCAACCGATAAAGTGACCACCTATAATAACAACAGGAAAATTATTTTAATTCTACATCTGAAATGTAGAATTAAATTGACCGGTCAGTAGCTGAGTTGGCGTCACGCTTTATTACCCACCCAGACGTCGTGCATTCTTATCCTCGGCCGGTTAAGTCCTCCATCACGACATAAGCAACATTTTCCGCTTACTGTGATGGTAGTAGGAGATTTTTAAATATCGTCAGGTTATTCGTAACCCGGAAATGTTTGTCTTTTCGTGTTTTCTTAAACTTTCTTATGGTTAATCTTGACGAAGTAAATTCAGGTTTCGAGTTTTTTCAATGGTCTGCGCTTTTAAACTATTAAGCAATTATCATTATTATAATTATAATACCTAAATTCATTTCAAAGACATTTTTACTATATATCTAAATTATATGAAATTTTTACTACATATCTTAATTATATGATATATTAGCCATATATCTAAATTATAAGATTTATTTACTATACATCTAAATTATAAGATATTTTTACCATATATCTGAATGGTGTATCGACTATATAACTAAAGGTGTATCGACTATATAACTAAATCACAATAAATTATTACTTTATAACTCAATTATAAGATATTTTATATTATTAACTGATCTAAATTGTAAGACATTTTATATTATGAACTAATTAAAAAAACAAGATATTTTATATTATTAACTAATCCACAACACAGGTAAACTCCTAGCGTGGAGGACAATATACTATACCATTGTATAACAAATATATTAAAGAATAAAAAAAAAAATAAATAAAAAAAAATCTAAATTATAAGACATTTTTACAGCATATCTAAATTAAAAGATATATTAGCTATATATCCAAATTACAAAATGTATTTAGTATGCATCTAAATTATAAGATATTTTATATTTTTTACTAATCTAAATTATAAGACATTTTATATGATTAACTAATCAAAATTATAAGACATTTTATATAATTAACAAATCTAAATTATAAGACATTTTTACTGCATATCTAAATTATAAGATATATTAGCTATATATCTAAATTAAGGTTTATTTACTATACATCTAAATTATGAGATATTTTATATTTTTAACTAATCTCAATTATAAGACATTTTATATGATTAATTAATCTAAATTATAAGACATTTTTACTGCATATCTAAATTATAAGATATATTATCTATATATCTTAATTATAAGATTTATTTAGTATACACCTAAATTATAAGATATTTTATATATTTAACTAATCTAAATTATAAGACATTTTGTATGATTAACTAATCTAAATTATAAGACATTTTATATAATTAACTAATCTAAATTATTAGACATTTTTACTGCATATCTAAATTATAAGATATATTAGCTATATATCTAAATTAAAAGATTTATTTACTTTACATCTAAATTATGAGATAATTTATATTTTTAACTAATCTAAATTATAAGACATTTTATATTATTAACTAATCGAAATTATAAGACATTTTTACTACATGTCTAAATTATAAGATGTTTTACTATGTCTCTACTATCTAATCTGAATTTTAAGATATAATTACTATATATATCAGAATTATAAGATATTTATTATGAGTAAATATTTCCCTTTCGTTAAAGTCCATTAGGCCAGGTTAGTACCAAAGAGGCGCCACGTCAATCAACTCTTGCGCGGCTGTATATTTGCAACACTCAGCCATTTACACTGTTCCCAGTTAATCAGTTTGTTTGAGACCTCCCCCGGGCCTCGTTCCCTATGCGATGTGACAAGCCAAGTAAACAAGGACCTATGAATAATAACACACTCTGTCTCTAGCGATAATTATAATTAAAATCAATCGGTTTTCTTTCACATTAAGTCACAGGCAATCACCTCTTCACTGCCTACTCATACGTGAACCGCAAGCGAAGTTAACCTTCACGTCAGGACAGAATAGAATGCTAATGCTAAACGAAAAGCACATTTTAACACTTTGCAAAAGGGAACATTATCCGGAGGGGTGAATAATTTTCGTTGCGCTGAGTTTTAAATTCATATAAAGTAAGCTAAAAACTAATGATGAAAATGTTCACTTTTAAATAAATGAATTATGGAATAAATAAATAAATGGCTGAATGAATGAATAAATAAATGTCTGAATGAAGGAATAAATAAATAACTAAATGAATGAATGACCGGTCAGTGGTTGAGTGGGCATAGCGCTTGGGTCTCACCCGAGCGTCGCGTGTTCGATTCCTCGGCTGGCTAAGTCCTCCATCACAACACAAGCAACATTTTCGGCTTTCTGTGGTGGTAGTAGGAGATTTTCAAACATTGTTGGGTTATTCGTAACCCGAGAATGTTTGTCTTTCTTTTAAAAAAAAAAAAAAAAAAAAAATGAATAAATAAATTTCTGAATGAATGAATACATAAATGACTGAATGAATGAACAAGGCTGAATGAATGAATAAAAAAAATGATTGAATAAATGAAAAAATGAATGAATGAACCAAGTGGAATTTTAGAAGCGGAAATTAATCCACTCCCCGACATCTGATCAAGCATCAACTCGAGAGATAAACTCGTTTTCTATGACAATGCATTCTATCAACTTTAGTGGATTTTTCACATACATTCGCACATACACGCGCACACAACAAAAGACAACAAATCAGGATTTCAGTTCACAGACCACCTATCAGCAGCTAGGTTACTCTTTTGTGATAATTTTCCTGAATATAGAACAAAATTTCCTGGACTCGATTTTCTGCCATTTTTGCAAATGTTTAGGAATGAACCGTGTACAAATTCCGATGGGTCAATGTGTATTTTTAAACTATTTAATTAAATATTTTTTTCGAGTGTGTTAAATTGTTTAAAAAATTATGTGTACAATCCCTGCGACGTTGGTAGAGAACGAAAGGTATTTTTCAGTTGTAAAAATAATAAAATCTTTTTTAAGAAATGCAGTTAGTGAAGATATAATCGATGCTTTGTACTAGCACTTGCTGAGCATTGAAACATAATTGAAAATAACATTGAGAATTGAGACGTCACCGACGTCACCGACGTCACCGACCTCACCGACGTCACCGACGTCACCGAAGTGACCGATATCACCGACGTCACCGACGTTGCCGACGTCACCGACGTCACCGACATCACCGACGTTGCCGACGTCACCGACGTCACCGACGTCACCGACCTCACCGACGTCACCGACGTCACCGAAGTGACCGATGTCACCGATGTCACCGACGTCACCGACGTCACCGACGTCACCGATGTCACTGACGTTACCGGTTTTTGATAGGGAGGAAATTGAAGATTTAGTGCAAAATCGTAGATAATAATATGTGAAAAACCTTTAATTTGTCACATCATAGTAATAATGTAAAGCTTGTTTTTATTTTAATCTCAGCTATTGTCTACAATAGAGACTCGGTATAAAAATTAAAAGGTGAAGATTCATCTTTTCAGATCCATGGAAGAACTAAATCTCAAGATTTTGAAAGGCGGTCAGATAATTTTTAAGATTAGATTATAATTATAATTATTGAACAAATTATTTTAGATCCTTTTTATTTTTAGCGGGTTTTGTCCACGGTTCTAATCAAATGTTATTTTACAATTCGCGTGCCGCTAAAACTCAGAAACGAGTCCCGGTTCTTCTAAACTATGCAACGGAGGTTGATGGGGTTTTAACTATCATTTAGAGAATGTCTCCCGGAAGGTTTATATATATATATAAATAGTTAAAACCGTCGTTTTTGTATATACCAGATAACCGTCTTACCAGAAAATGTTTTATTATTTATAAAAATAGAATAGGAATAATCTACCAAAAGAATTTTCCCCAGAATAACTAGTTATATTCAGAGTAACGATTTTTGATGGTAAGCGAACAAAAGGTCAAGTTGAAACCAAGTTACATTTCAATAATTATCTGTATTTAATTATTTGTTAATATTTGGCTTATTTTTCTTTTTTCTTCTCATTAATGTTTATTTACCTCCTTCATTTCTCTTATGTTTCTTTCTTTTATTTTTCTTTCTTTCATTTTATTTTTTCTACTATTTATTTTTATTCATGTCCTTACAATTCATATTTATTTGTTTCTTCTCATTATAAATAAACTCAAAATACCTGAAAAAAACCCTTGACTCTGTGCAGAAACGGGCGGTCCGTTTGATAGATTCCCCAATCTTAACAAACGGACTGCAATCTTTAGAGCACAGGCGTCAGGTAGGTATGCTGTCCTTGTTCTATCAGTATTACAATGGAAGATGCTCTGAGGAACTAGCGTCATTGATCCTTTCGGCACCGGTGCGTAGTCGGGATACACGCCAAACGCGCGACCAACATTTGTACACAGTTGACACTTGTCACATGAGAACGGGTCGCTTCTACGATTCGTTCTTAAGTTCAACAGCTCGGCTGTGGAACGAACTGCCGGCCTCTGTGTTTCCTCCCTCCTACAACATGGGACTCTTCAAGACCCATGTTCACTCCTTCCTCTCCACAAAAGACCCTCCACACAGCATCCCCAAAGATGACATAGGCCCTGAGGGAAATTATTTTCTTCAGGGCCTCCTGTGTGGAGTAAATATATTAAAAAAAAAAAAAAATTCCCATTATTTTAAAATGAGAAAAAATTTCTGCCACCTCAGAACAGTTTCAGCCTATTAAAGTGGTTAATTTATACCAAAAGATGTATTTGTGTATTATATCTTGGTTAATAAATACATTTACAAAAAATAATAATAATTTGTGGGTATTTGTATAAGAGCAGTAGAGAAAATTTAACTAATATATTAGTATAATCCGGACGATAAACCACCATTCAAAATTAAAACTGCTTGAAATGGCTATAGCCGTTTTAGGTGACCGTATCTAAATAGTCATAGGTACATACTTCCCATTATTCCTCTTTCCATCTCATTCTTCATTCCAATCCTGTAGCCTCGTTATACACGCCAATTGGGAATACAATAGTTTCAGACTCCGGGCAGAAGGTACTCTTAAACTTTGTTTATATAAAAAATATACTTATTACTAATCCATTTTATATTTAAAAAAGTGCTATCTATCAGTAAGTCCAGGGGTTAAATCATTGGCTATAATAAAACATAACATTAAATTACCATAACCACTTTTCCTTCGAAACTTCGAGGAAACTTCTCCCTCAATAATAATGTCCAACCAATCGTATCTTCAGAGGGTGATTCACAAAGCTATTCTAACACTAAATAGAAGGTCACTAGAAGTGTAGTCTATACAATTATGAAGAAAAAAATATTTATTCGATTCCTATACACAAGGCAGGCCAATGACTGATTATTTTTAACAATTTATGTTCTAGAAAGAAATTCGGTACTAACTATAAACAGTTCAACATTAAATCCTCATAGAAGGCCAGGAGGAAAACAATTTCTATCAGATGTTCTGGGAAGGAAACGGGTTTGAAGGATAGGCAGTAATTTGGGTTTCCGAGAATCCAGGAGTGATGTGAATCAATCCCTCTTACTCGGCGAAAGGCATTGTTGAGTCGTAATCTCTGCTGGAGAGTGTAAAGCGTCTCCTTCAACCGGTCTCTCGCGGCGAGCACGTAAAGACCTGGAAAAACCTCATTCGAGGTTTTGGTTATCCAATTAATGGTTGCCTGGGCGACGGTACCCATGCCCAAAAATGAATTTGATCAATTTCAGAAGTAAGGGAAAATCAAGATTTATTCGGACAAAAACAGACACGCCCAAAACACAGTTCTATTGGCTTATCTCTTCGGTGTATTCGAGGCAAGTTTGAAGGAGCACCATGACAACGGGTGGGCCCTTAAAGGAAATTATTTCCACCCGAATTGCGATAAACTTTTCATAGACTTTAAACGGTAGTTCAGAATCGATCCAAAATAAACACTGAAGTATCAACTTATTCCAGAATGCCTACGTAATGTACTTAACGTATTATTTTTTTTAAAACATTATCGGTAGATATATACTTTTTAGTTCTTTACCTACATATGTACTTTTTATATTTTTTAGTATACTTTCCTTACTTATTTTAACTACCTATTTTTTAGAGCCAATCAATTTAAAATGTCATATTAATAAAACGCCACGTTATAAACATTTAATGTACTTCAAGTTCACCCTTAACTGTTCCTCAGACTGAGAGAACATCAGGTGTGGCCCTGATTGAGGGAAGTTTTTTTTACATTAACTCTACACAAGATGTCCTGAGAAAAAAAAAACCATAAGGGACTATGTCATGGCATTGGAAGCCCTTTGTGGAGGGTTTTTGTTGGGGAAAGGAAGGGTTAAGGTTCTGGAAAGGAAAAAGGTATGAGTGTGGCTAGAAATCTGTGTGTCAATGTGTCCAAGAGTGACGGACTACGGAGTATGTGGGCAGAAATATCAGCCGCCAAGTACTAAAAAAACCTAACCCCATGTACCCTTGTATCTTTGCTAAGATTACCAAATGTAGCCTCGCTTGGAAAACCTGTAGCAGGGGTGTTGGCTATCAAATAAATGGTTGCCGGGATGGCGGTATCCATACCCACCTCCCAAATTTTAGTTGAATTTAATATGGTAAAAATTTTGAAAAGGTTCAATTTTATACTTTTTTGTTTAATTATAAAATAATTTAGTTTAAAACAATGGTAAAAATGCGTTGTCAACAATTCGAAATTGGTGGCAACAAATAACTTTAAGTTAATACTTTTTGACGAAAATCAGTTCAGATTTTTTTTGGGCATTACAAATCGACGTAATCCTATTACAATACACATGAAATATATATTTTTTTAAATGAAATATTTTACAATAACCGATATTTTGGAGTTCTTTCCTAAAATGACTTTTGAAATCTTCAAGGCTAATGTTGAAAATGTCAAGAGGTATCATTTAGCAGCACCATACCTCTTGTCATGCTATGCTGGGCCAGAACATCCGTTCTTCCGTGTGAAATACAGAGAAAGTCGTGGCGTCAACTCTGACGGTAGTTGTTCGGTACAAACAATTTATAGCAATTTGTATTTTTTCGTAAAATAAATTCTTTGGTGAATCCCGTTATGCACAAAAAAAAATATTTGCATGAATAATCTCGTACTTTTACATCCATGGTCTAAATAGAGATGCATTGGCAATATCTAGGTTTATCTCTATAAGAATAGTTACTTGAAAATTTAAACCGGTTAATCTGTTTCTATCGGCATTAATCTGGAATATACATACTGAATTTTATTTTTCACGGCATTAAAACTTTTAACTATTCCTTTCATTAAAATATTTTTTTTACATTAGCTCCACATATGTGCTTACTATGGTCTATGTCATATTTGGGGATGCTTTGTGGAGGGTTTTTTAAGGAGAGGAAGATCTCGGAAGGAAAAGGGTATGAGAGGAATCTGGTGTGCCCAGGAGTGACGGACGTTTGAATTCATCCTTCCCACTGCGGTGCAAGACGATAGGTCAAGGGAGTCCTGCTGGAGATAAAAAGATCTCCCTCACACAGTAGGTGGGCAGACGCATCCGTCGCTAAGACCTAAATAATACTCACCTATGAACCCGGTCACCTCTTCTAAGTCACCAAATGTAGCGAACAACTTGTGCTAACCTATCACAGAGGTATTGGGTGGTGGAACCCATATCCGCCTCGCAAATAGAAAATAATTAAGAAAACCAACTCCCTCAAATCCCGAATAACTTGTTGATCAAGATATGTATATCTCAAAAATCTTCTTAGAGAATTTGAAAGTTTTGGTAGACAGTCTTCGAAAATATATTTAATTTAAGAAATCTATTTTGATTCGGAATGTTGAGTGTAATGAGTCTTATCTGCAGACTGAAAACCAATTTGTCAATGATAACCCGTTAAATGGTTAGTCGTCAATCAGTGATCAATAATGACAAAATCTCCGATAATTGATTAGACTTCTTTATGGATTTAAAATGCTGATTAGAGCCTACTAGGTTTTTTGATGAAGTAATGAAGCTTAAGGGAGCTTTTCAGAACATTTTTTGGGGTTTTTTAGGTTACAAAACAGACAAAATGTGTTCTATGTTACAAAACAGACAAAGTGTTTACAATGTTACTGTTATGTCTCTGCTTTACTTGCAGATTTCTGTATTGGGAACTCTTTGATAAAGTAAAAGGTTCTTTTACTATGATTGCGTTTATTTACGTTACAATAAATAAATCTGGATTTAGCTACACTATTCACTACCCGAGAGATGGTAATTCTCTCTTTTTAGAAGCTTGTGGTCTGTCAATAATATCCCACAGGCAATTGCTACACTCTAGAGACATCTGTCGAACTCTGGAGTAAGCTTTCTGACTAGTGCCATCTATCGCTTGAACACCCAACTTATTACCAAACATCACAGATACAAAACAGACAAAGTGTGTTCTATGTTACAATAACTGGCGTGTAAAACTATATTTTTTATTACATTTTATTTTCTTGAATATCAATAAGTTTGCTAGTATTATACAAAAAATATTAATTATTCTTAATCCTAGATATGTTTTAAGTTATTCATAAGTACAATAAATAATTATATGTAATATATTTTTACGAGATACGAGTCGCCCAATAAACCCAAATAATAGATACACAGTACCTGAATATTTAAGGTAAAATAAACACAAATAAGAACACAAATAAGAACCTAATTATTCAAAATAGTAACTAAATGAAGAAAAAAATAAAAATAAAAAACAAATAATCTTTCATCCTAATGAAAATTACATTCTTCTTAAGTTTGCAATATTAAGTATCATGTTAGCCATATCGCAGAAATACATTTGTCAACATAATATCACAAAGTTTGTGCAAAATTTAGCAATTAATAAAACTTTTATCTCGTTCACATCAGTACATTGTAAATCAACAGGTTATTGTAATGCTAGGCTAGTTGAGGATAGGTTAGGTTAGGTTAAGTTAGGTAATGTTTTTCTTCTTCACTTTTCTTCTATGTTCTGTTTTGCAAATATACTGCTACATTTACTACACTGGAGTCGTCTTAAAGGTGCATGTTGGTTCAGGTCCGAAAAAATTACTTCACTGGAGTAGCCTAAAAGGTGCATGTTGGTTCAGGTCCGGAAAATTTACTACACTGGAGTAGCCTAAAAGGTGCATGTTGGTTCATGTCCGGAAAATTTACTACACTGGAGTAGCCTAAAAGGTGCATATTGATTCAGGTCCGGAAAATTAACTACACTGGAGTAGCCTAAAAGGTGCATGTTGGTTCATGTCCGGAAAAATTACTACACTGGAGTAGCCTAAAAGGTGCATATTGATTCAGGTCCGGAAAATTCACTACACTGGAGTAGCCTAAAAGGTGCATGTTGGTTCATGTCCGGAAAATTTACTATACTGGAGTAGTCTAAAAGGTGCATGTTGGTTCAGGTCCGAAAATTTTCGAAAGAATGGAAACTCAACGGCAATGATAGCATTCTACCTTTAAAGGTTAAAAGCCGCGTTTGTTAATGAAGTTGATTGAAGGAAGAGTCATTGACATTGCCGAAAGATCCAGCCAAATAACCAGCAGCTAAATCTCTAATGTTATAACTATGGTTTCCTAAGAAAGCGGTGCCGTTATCTAGCTGCCAGGATATCAAGTTAAAGTGGACAAATGCACTCAATTTTTTAGATTTTCATTACTACACGAGAAAAAAATGTTCCACGACTGTTTATCACCGCCATGATGTCCGTCGTGTAAATACCGGCACCGCTATTTGATATTCCCCTCACAGTCCACACTCCCAAGAAAACTAACGCCATTTGGTTCGCATAGGCAACTCTTTAAGAACGTAATCTACCGCCATATTACGGCCGCTAGATAACAGCACAGCTTTCTTAGGAAACCATGGCTTTATGCACTGATAACTGTGGCCTAGAAAATGTGGTTATAGTTGAAGAAAAAGAGCAGGCAAAATGGAGGTTTGTTTATGAATAAGCGGGTAGTAAAACCCTCAATCTCCACCGATTGTTTAATTTTCATGGTAAGATTGTACTTTGCCAATTTCAGTTTTGTTAAAAAAAAACGGATGTGAATTGGATTTCTCTTTACGCATTCGGTGTATTTACAACCGTTCTATCTTCCTAATGTATGTCTTTTTCTATCCACACAGGCCGCATGTGATGACCGCTGTAAATGATTTCTTCTGATTGCCTTCTGACCCTTCTTCCACTTTCTTTGCTGGCTTCTTCTTCCCTGCCTTTCTGTCAGCCTGAAAAAACACGGATAACCCAGTTATAATTTTTTTTTCAAATAATTTTTTGTTTATGTATTTTTTTATGGACCAAAATAAGACATTTAAAAAAAAGACGCCCTATTAAGTCTATATATTTGTGTAAAGAAGATTGTCTGTGGTGGGCGGCAGTGTTGTGGCAAAACCTTCTAGATTACAAGACCGGGACACTTATTTAAAGCAGCCTTCTAACTTGTGTGAGTTTTTACAAAAAAAAAAATCATTTAATTTTTTTTTATACTATTCTTATTTATTAAAACATGTTAAAATGTGTTAGTTGATTTAAAAAATTAAATAAAAATATTTATTTTGGAGGTTCCCATACAAGTTAGGAGGCTGATTTATTTTAGTGTCCCGGACTTGTGATCTAGAAGGTTTTGGTTGTAGTCGCCGGGTGGATGGCATTGATATATTATAGTTAGATGAGACATGAAGTGAAAAAATAGGTTCATATTTGTTTTCAATTGAATTAGTCCGATTTGATTTCATCGTTAGTGGATATAATAATATATTAAAGATGAAAACTAAACGTGCCTTCAACAAAAATTTTAATGGAACCTTTTTTCCATTAAGCCCAATACATTTACACTTACACTCGTCTGAGATCGTAGATATCTATCGCATTTGAATTTCGTAAACACAGTTCTGTATTGAAAACTTAAGCTACGATTGAGCAAATATTTGAATATTGAATCACGCCCGTAAGGCATTTTTTTATTATTTTCCTCTTATTGTATATCTATAAAATAATACGGGACTTGCATGTAAATCTCAAAATGACTTAAGACATGTAGACATGTTCAATTGTATGTTTAAATCATTTAAAACGCAAGTCACTAAATGGACAACTTAAAATACTTTCATTTTGTGAAAAAAATTACTATCATTATCAGTAGTTTATTTTATTGTTTTGAATAGTATAATCAAGCTAAAACTGTGTTTCTTTAATAATATAAACGTAGATTTTTTTTAAACATTGTATTTACCTATACATGTATAAGGCATTTATGTTAAAAAAAAACAAAATTACTTTCTTGCAAGTTTTATTAAATTCACGCAATAACCTTGCTTTTACTATAAGATGAAACTATATTGTTCACAATATGACATTATTAATGGATTAAAACTGATAAAAAATAGCAAAATATTAGAAAATATACTGAATTATACTAAAATAATAGTGAATTGGTCATTAGAATCGTAATAATTATAAAAAAATTATTCTAATCAAACCTGACAAATTTATTTTTATTTTATATATAAATTACAAACAATACAAAACAACATTAACCTTTGTCTGTCCAACTGGGAAGGATTCCCGTTTCAGGACAGCCAAATTGTGTATTAATTACATAATATTCTTACAATGGAATGGCGTTGCTGTCAAAACAAATTTTGAGAACATTGTTGATTGCATTCGAAGTGACAGGATGGTTTCTTTATCCTTGAAAGAATCGCAAAGATGTAATTTATTACCAGGGTCAATTTGGATAACATTAATAATTGCATTCAGAACAGATAAATGGTTTCTATCGGGACATCACAAGTCTGAGATTCTTTCCAGGGCATTTTGGAGAACATTTTCAATTGTATAGTTAGAATTTCCACTTTTATAAATCAGTATAAGATATATGAATCCTATAGTACTTTATTTTTAGAATTTCTTAGGTGATAGAAATTACACATTACTAGACCAGAATATATGCCGTATGACATATGAATTTACAATTTTAAAATTCGAATCTTTATTTATTAAATGGCTAGTCATTATTATACAGTAATCGAAATAAAACTGCGCAAAAGATTCGTAAATTTAAATTTTAATAATAACAACAATGAAGATCAAGTATTAGGAACAAAAATAACCAATTTTAAGCTTGAAATAAAAAGCGACTTTAGATCCTTATCTCTCTTAAGTATAAAAAAGCCTTTTGGAAGTATAAAAACCGTCGTTCGCGGGAAAACTGTTGTGCAAGGCGCGCATGCGCAAAGGTAGCGAGACATTTTTAATAAGTAATTATAATTTTAGTCTTTGTACAATGTGTAACAAAAACACCGTTCAACGGTTGTGAAGTGATTTTTTATTACTAAGATAGAAAATGAGTTTTTTTGTAATTTGTAATATATTGTGTAGGTTTAAATATTGAATCAATCTCTAATACAATAAAATTGTATTGTTCTAGAACAGTGTCTGCCTAAATTTTTGCTTCACGTCATACTGGTGATTGGAATTTGTTCAGCGGCACATCAAATTAAAAGTGCCTTAAAAAGTAAATGTATTTTATTAATATTAATAAATGAAGTTATAGTGTAGGTAACAATATTTTTTTAATATTTTAGTACAGAAAAGTGTGCAATTGATTTGAAAAAAATATGTCGAAACGCGGTTCTAAATTAGATAAACTCGTCAACTGAAACCTGTAACCACTCTCATTTCTTGGATTTCATTTCCATGAGCGCTGAAAAATCAAATTCGAAAAGATAAGACGGTCCAAACTGCAACAGAGATTTAATTGCTGTTATAGCCAATTAATAGAGCGACAACGTCCTCAAAGATTTGTCTGCCTTGGAGCTTCGAAACTGGAGAGAGCTGGCGCGGGACCGAGATGAGTGGAGGAAGACTCTTGAGGAGGCCAAGCAAGACCCACCAGGGGTTGTAGAGCCAAAAGTGATGATGATGATGATAGCCAATTGAGGACATCGACTCCAAAGCGAAATCTAAAATGCAGTCAACTCTATCTCAGAAAATAAGGCTTTATGCACAGGGTCGTTTTTAGATCTGTGACTCCAATGTTAGTGTCATTTGTGTACCGTCGAATCTTACTGATTGATGACCCACTGGTATATTTGAGAATCGGAAGATACGGAAAAAGAACTCGTAATAAGTACTTAATTGAAAAATAAATACATGACTTCTAATAGTAAACTTCCGATTAGAAAAACCTGTTAAAATATTTTTTTAATGAACAAATTCCTTTAAAAGAATGGCGCAATCTATAATAAAATCAAAGATTAGACCTATAAATTCTTGTAAAAGAATGGCGCAATCTAAGATTTAATCTTACGTATAAATTCTTGTAAAAGAATGGCACAAGCTAAGATTTAAACGAAGATTAAATTGATGATCGGAATCATACATTTTGGTAAAAGATCTCGCAATTTAAGATTCAATCAAAGATCTGACCGATAAATTCTTGTAAAAGAATGGCACGATCTAAGATTCAATCGAAGGTCAACCTATATTTTTTTTAAAGAGTTGCGCAATCTAAGTTTAAATCGAATATAAAATCTATGCATTCTTGTAAACGAATTGTGCAATCTAAGATAAGATTCAATCGAATATAAAATCTATGCATTCTTGTAAACGAATTGTGCAATCTAAGATAAGATTCAATCGAAGATCCAACCTATAAATTCTTGGAAAATAATGGGGCAATTTAAGATTAAATCAAAGATTTGAGCTATAAATTCTTGTAAAAAATGGCACAATCTAAGATTCAATCGAAGATCAGAGCTACGAGTATACATGCTTGTAAAAGAATTGCGCAATCTATGATTTAATCAAAGATCAAACCTATGCATTCTTGTAAAAGATTGGAGCAATTTAAAATTCAAACAAAGATCTTAGCTATAAATTCATGTAGAAGAATGGAGAAATTTTAAATTCAATCAAAGGTCCGTTCCGTGTAATTTATCTCTTGTATCATGTAAATACATTTCCTATGGGTTTCCACGTTTTCATTTCTAATTTATTTTCACTATATAAGTTAAATGTTGAAAATTTCATTACATTAGGGCCCTCAAAAGTTAACTTGTTTTAATTTTTAGCAACCGACAAACAACATCCATGATTAAATCATACATAAATGGCTGTTTATCGGTAAGGTTAATTTTTTTATAAACTAATTAGTAAGGTGGTATGAAGGTAAAAAATTAATTGCCAAAATAGAAACCAAATAAAATCCACAATCTTTAAGATGTTAAAAATTTCAAGAGTAGATAACAAACTGCATTGAAAAAATAACGAAAAGTGCATTATGAATAAATGGATTGCTAAATTTCTGCTCAGTTATTTCAATGAAATATTACGTAAATATTGCGGATTGAAAATAGAATTTGATTAAAGGTCAATCTAATCCAGGTTAATCTAATCAATACATTTTTAATTAGGTACAAATATGTTCTATAGAATGAGAATATTACAATATCGAGATAACAAGTTTAGGCTGTAGCTAATACACGATAGTGTAATCATTCTGCGTTCTTCCCAATATCAATTGAGTTCGAGATAATAAAGCCAGCCAACTATGTAAACTATTTGTAGGACAGCAAAGCAACCGGACTTTTTTGGCAATTTGGCTTATTACTTTTCCCACAACTAAAACATTGTACAAGAGAAAGAATATTTCCTCATTTACAAAAAAAATACAGGAAGTGAACGGAGAAAAGTCTTAACATTTTATTTTCAGGTTTAAATTTGTTAATTCACGTAACTTTGTCATAATATATTTATGCTATGAGTCTAAAAAGAACTTAACTATGTAGGTATTTAATTTATTCTATATAATACCTATCTTTATCTGGTATAACTTACTTTAAAAACCTTCCTTTAAATCTAAATATTATCTTTATTTATTTTTTGGAATAACTTTATTGATTAAAACCTCAAATTGTAATATTTAATGAAGACAATATTATAAAATAAAAAATAAGATAGGTTTATCTAAAAATACGCTGTCTAGATTGCATTTAGTTTGGGTTGAATCTTGTGATCATACATAAAGATAGTTGCCAGTAAAAAATGTGCGGTGAAAAATGAAGACAATGTTGGTAGTTCTTATTCGAAGTATGATACAATTAAAAGTAACCCAAAGGGGATAGGGTCCCATTAGCTCAGTGGTAGAGCGGTGCCCCGGCAAGGCAAGGGTCTTGGGTTCGAGTCCTAGATGTGACCGTATCCTTTTCTAATTTTTCTGTTTCAGATTTTCATTTAGAAATCGCTAATATTGTTTTCAATAACTAAAAATTATCGAAAACATTCATGAATTTAAACTAAAATTGAAAATTTTTTTTTTTATTAAAACACAAATAACATTGTTTACATCACTTTATTTCGATACAAAATCTCAACATGTTTCATGAACCAAGTTCACTTCATCAGGTATACTTGTGCTCCTGATGAAGTGAACTTGGTTCATGAAACATGTTGAGATTTTGTATCGAAATAAAGTGATGTAAACAATGTTATTTGTGTTTTAATAAAAAATAAATAATGCCATCACAAAGTGAAAAGCAGTTAGAAGAAGTTTTCTTCGAAAAAAATTGAAAAATTATCTTAGACCTATAAGAGTCCAAATATCTGTTATTATTATTTTTGTCTTAAAATCTATTATTGATAAATCTTTCGTTTTTCTTACTTATCTTTTTGTTGTTATTTACAATATTTTATTAATTACTTGTATGATTTTGTATAATTGAGCTCGAATTCACTTACCAAACACAAGAGCCTTGTCTCTTTTTTTATTTTGATACAAGATTTTACATTTCATAGTACAATCCAGTAATGTTGGCCTCACTTTGTGGCTTACCCGTGTTGTGCCGTGTTACCACTTCTCCTTTCACTTCCTTCCAGTATTGGTGAAAATATTAGTGTATATCCACTAGAGTGATCGGTGTAATACATACACATTTACAATATTATTTATTTAAAATCTTTCCTCAAAATATATAATACTACTTACTGTGATTTAAAGCCATTGAATTGACCTAGATTTCTCCGTTTATTCCAGATTTTTAGGTTATATAAATTATGGAAAGGTTCTAAAGCAAAATTAATAACCATGCCGTGAGGTAAAAAGGTTTTTTAAAAAATTGTTACATCATTGTATTTGAGCGATAACTTTGTCTCTGTTTTATATTGAAGGAAACTTCCTTTTATGTGTAGGCTTTCGAAGCGATCCATCGGAATTCGATGGAGAGTTGTATTATGAAATTAATCTCAGATTGAAACTAGGTATGAGAGGGCTAATCTATTGTTATTATACTGGCCTGGTATATCAGTTGGTCCGTATTCCTCGCTCAAATTTAAGCAGACCAAAATGGACGCTTAAGCCTTGGTAAGCCGCAGAACAGTTCCTATTTTGGACATCGAGGCGCTAGCAATAACAAATGGCAAATATGATAATTACGTACTCCATCCCACTGAAATACAAGTAAATTGCCCGATTTTATCATTATTTGCTATTTTATTCATTTAGCGATGAGGGGTGTTGACGTTATTAATTGACGATCCATCTTTTTTTTTTATTTTTATAGTGAATACCTCACAAGAGTCCCAACTGCTCCCGTCTGGAGCCAGTGAGACTATGGCATCCCCAATTGGGGGATGTTGTGAGGCTGAAGGTAAGTGGGGAAGGGAAAGAGGAAGGTGGGGAAGTACCTGGCTATTCAGATCTAGTCACTAAACACGGCTAAAGCCATTTGGAGCAACGTTTCAATTCTGAATGGTGGTCTTACACCAGGGCGATACTGGTAGTATCTTCCACTCTGGAACGTGCCGCAAATATACTATATATTATTTTAATTAATTAATTGTGAAATAACACAAATTAATCAAATAAAATTTATTTGCGCACGCCGGGTTCGAACCCGCGACCTTCGGAATGGCAGTCCAATGCGTTACCACTGGACTATGCCGGCCGTCTATTTAAAATAGACTTATAGTCTTGTAAGTTATTTTAAGAGGGATTTTTCTGATAATTCAATCAGCATCAGGCTGATTAAAGTGGGGAACTTTATGAGAAAGTCAACTTGCAAATGAATACCGTCTAAAACATTTGACATTTTGAAAGCTCTCGATCTATCGATGACAGTAGTGAGCACAGATATACCACTCACGTAGACAGTTTTTTGGTTATACATAGAAAAATTATTCACATTCTTCTATTAAAATCAAAGACCACACGTGTAATATTACTGACATCTAAGCTTCCGATCTATCCACGGATTATGTTCCAAGCCGCGCTAAACTCGACATTTCAACGAATCCTAGCTTTAAATCATCCTATATACCGGGCCATATACAAAATTGACAATACAAAAGTATGTCAGTGAAAATGAATACGAAATTAATAAAAACCACCATACTTGAATATGTTTCCTTTCCTATCGAGTTAAAAATGTGTTATTTCAAGAAAAGTAAGCAGTTAGTCTAATAAATTATGTTTTAATGCGCAAAAACGAGTTGGATACATTGGTAAATACCATTAGCAAGGCCGACCCTATGCGGGCGCGACTGGAGCAGTCAGTTCCGGGCGCTGAATTTCCAAGGCGCCGATGCGCTGATAATGCCTAACACCTAACATTCCTAACACGTCACACTTGTGATTATTTGTCTTAAAAACAGCGATCAGTACAAATCATCCTAATATTATTGATTACAGTGATCACCTGCCTAGGAGTCTACTGATTTTGAAAAGGAGCGCCAAAATTTTCATGCAAAGGTCATGGGCATTTGAAAAACCCGATACATTTACAAATTTCACGAAGGATTAGCTACTCCATAACTTCTGTTCAGGTATACACAAATTAAGTAATATAAGTAGTACTATAGGATTCATATGTCTTAAAATGATTTATAAATGTGGAAATTCTAACTATACAATTGTAAATGTTCTCCAAAATGCCCTGGAAAGAATCTCAGACTTGTGATATCCCGAAAGAAACCATTCATCTGTTCTGAATGCAATTACTAATATTATCCAAATTGACCCTGGTAATAAATTACATCTTTGCGATTCTTTCAAGGATAAAGAAACCATCCTGTCACTTCGAATGCAATCAACAATGTTCTCACAATTTGTTTTGAGAGCATCGATTCCATTGTAAGAATATTATGTACTAAATACACAATTTGGCTGTCCTGAAACGGGAATCCTTCCCGGTTGGACAGACAAAGGTTCATTTTGTTTTGTATTGTTTGTAATTTATATATAATAATAATTTATTATAAAATAATAAATAAATATATAAATAAAGTACCAAATACGGAACTAAACACAAATTGCTAACAGTTTACAGTATCAAATGGAGAATGGGTGGAGACAATCAACTCTCTCCATCTAACAAAGGTATAATAAATTATTATGTTACATTTAAAACATTTCCGCGTATTTTCCAGGAGAACGTTTTCTAATTAAGTTAATAACATAAACCCAATTTCATAATTACTAATTACTACTTACCGATGATTCATATATGTTGTAATGTCAACTAATATGAATCATAAGGAACATGTTATATTTAAAGTGACTTTGATGCTTTATAACTTCGATGGTCTAGCGCACACACGTTTTAAGTGCAGTTTTAATTAAAAGCAAAAGCATTTATCAAGATTACTTACTTTGCAAATACATGTTTCGTGGGATATTTACAATACTTAAAACAAAGGAAACATAATTTTGGAAAACGTAGGATGCAACAACAATGCCTCAACAATGCCAGCATCGAATCTTGATTGCTTTTCGAGATCTGATCTTCTTTACAAAATAACTTTAAAAATATTTATATAATAACAGGTTTTTGTTCTTTTTACCTCAACCAGTTGTCCTATTTTCATCTTCTTCATGACGGAGACGGCGTCCGAAGAGTGGCCGACATCCTCGAAGGCTTTGGAGGCTTCCTTCCCCGCAACCTCTTCGATCAGCTCTCTACCACCGGGGTGCTAAACAGAAATCAAGTAAATCTTATTATTTATTATAGTATCCGGAAAAACGTTTAGGCTAATAGGTATACATTAGATCAAAGCATGTTTATACACCGTCTTTCAAGCTAATGCTGAGAATATTTCGTAAACACTTACAACGACTTTTTTGGAACATAGGTAGACATAAGAAGTGAACTTTTAAACATATGTAGATATTTGAAGTGAACTTTTAAACATAGGCAGACATTTAAAGTGAACTTTTAAACATAGGGAGACATTTGAAGTGAACTGTTAAACATAAGTAGACATTTGAAGTTAACTTTTAAACATAGGTAGACATTTGAAGAGAACTTTTAAACGTAGGTAGACATTTGAAGTGAACTTTTAAACATAGGCAGACATTTGAAGTAAACTTTTAAACGTAGGTAGACATTTGAAGTGAACTTTTAAACATAGGTAGACATTTTAAGTGAACTTTTGAAAACACTTAACCGAGCTATTTTGCTGCTTTGAACAAACAGATTTAATTCAATACTATAAACGAAATATTAATTTTTAATCTTTCTGGTTGACAATAGTTTAATAATTGCATGTCAGAAGATTTTATTAAGTAAAAACAATCATGCAAAAGTAAGCATCCGTGGTTGAGGGGTAAGATTATAGACTAAGACTATTCGAAGGTCGCGGGTTCAATTATTGGCATTCGCAATTAAATTTTATTTGATGATTTTAGGTTATTTCACAATTTATTCATTAAAAATAATATAAAGTTTTTTTTTTTTTTTGGTACATTATTTTTAAAAATTTATGTTTTCCAGTAATGTAGGCCTCACTGGGTGGCTTGCCCGTGCTGAGGCCTTCATTTTATAATATGAAAATATAATCTACATATTATTTAAAGAGAAAATAATACATTTAAAAAGAAAATAATACATTTAAAATTAAAAATACGAAATACATAATAATACACTTAAAATCTGATAGTATTATTACGCCAGCGTCTGGACGATCTAGGCCCTCTGATTGGTCGAATTAAAATTGTCTGTTTCGGGTAAATTCAGCTAACTTGAAAATTAAGACACGATTTCATACTAAAATAGGATCGCCTCATAATAATACGAGATTTCTTCAAAAGCATCGTTTCTGTTCATATAATTTTTGGATAATATCGAAGAAAATATGTTTTAGAAAGTTCATAATCCATTGGATTAATTACATTACAATGAAAATTATCCACAGTTACGTGATTATGTTTGACGTTTATAAAAAATCACGCGTTCCTTATTCAATATGGCGGATACGCACGACTATAGATGGCCGACAGAGCGCGCCTTTGGCGGTTTAAAAACGAACCAAATGAATGGCGCGAATATTTAAATATGCAGCTCACAATATTTGACTACTTACGATTAACAAGCATCTAATAAGAAGATTTCTTCTGGAAGCTTATCACTTTGTAATGGCATTTTTCATTATTATTTTTTTTTTTTGCTTATTAATTATATCTGATTTTATATTGACATGTTTTCTAATTTGTAAAATTTCAAAATTATTTATTTGCGATGCTTTATATCCTGAGTGAAGTATTTTAAGACCTGAATTTTTATCGAAAGTGTGATCATTATTCAAAAGATGATTTAGAGCCCTGCGATATTCTTTAGTTCTGACTTAACAAAGTTTCTATTGGTTCTACCTTTGTAAAAGAAATTACAATCATCCCAATTGAGTTTTTAAACTCCTGATTTTTTTGTTTGAATTTTGCTATCTTTATTATTAAGAATATATTTCTCCATTGTTATTAGTGTAAAACGCCAGTTGAATAGTACCAGAATTGTTTTTATATATAATTTTAGAAGTATCGTTATCCACAAGCAGAATTCTACGCCATTGTTTATTTCTATCTTTAGAAAGACCGTTTGAAGATAATATGTTTAATTATTTTTATTTAGTATTTCAACTATCAATTTATTAGAATAACCGTTATTAAATGCTATTTGTGTTATGAATATATTGTTTTATGGTTATATTCTATTTGTTTTTTTCAGGTCTTAAAATATTTCACTATAAATAATTTTGAAATTTTAGAAATGAGGAAACATGTTAATATAAAAGCAGATATAATTAACAAATATTTTTTTATAAACTCTCTTTTAAATATTTTCCCACTTAATTGGTCTTTCCCGTCTAACGATATTGTAATTCCTAATTATTAAAAACCCAGCCTACTCTTACCCCTCCCCCGTCCTTCCACTTCTTCTTTCCCAATTGCAATCTATATTTAATTTTTGTCTTCGGTGTATACACAATAAAATGTAAACATTATATTTATTTATTTATTGAACAATTTGCATAGCGCCGCTTTTGTGAGATATCACCTCAGGGGCGCTATATTGTAATAATCTACCTTTATATATAGATTTTTACTCTCCTGATGAAGGTGTATATATAATCTAACTTTAAACTTTATTAGATACAGTAACAGTTGTAGGTAAAGAATTACCAAATGATTACCCTCCTTTTATTCATAAACACGGGTACAATTAATCAATATGTAATAATCTATTATTTAAGTCAACTTTGTTATAACTATCTTTAATTGTGACTAAATGTAACTAAACGATATTGATTAAACTTATAGACATCGACGGTTGTAACACATATTTAAGCACTGCAAGTCTCCTATGAGCTAATTATATTAGGTACGATAACAGTTAATATCAGTTGTAGACATGTAGTCAATAATAGTGTTTCATTGGAAATAATCCATCACAAATACGTAAAATTTCATTTATTCAAACAACTGTCATTCTTATTATGCGTAAATTTAGCATGTTATTATTAATTAACTCCTTCCTGTTCCGTGTTTTAACAATATATATATATACTCACCCTCGCTCTGTGAATGTCCTAATATCTATCTATTAAATGTAACTGTTGTTAATATCACTTAAAATGGGCGAAGCCCACCGAAGAGCCGCCCGCAGGGCCTAGTAGAAAAAACCCGCGGAGCGGGTTTTTAACTGCTAGTTAAAAAATAATACAATGAAAATAATCTTGTGTGTTCGTGAGTGGTGTGTGTTTATATTGGTTTTGTGTGTTACGTGTAGGTTTTATTTTTATTTTATGCTATGACATTTTGGTAATATTGTCTTTTTTGTTCTTTAATCCATTTTGTAATTTTGTGTGTGAACTTATTTTTATTTTTCTCAATTTTAATTTCAAGTTTTACACTGTTGAAAGCTTTTATAGCATGGTATTGGTAGTGTCTTTGTCCAAAGCTTGAATTTACTGTCGGAGTTTTTATGTTTTCTTTGTACGCTTGTATAGTATGCTTGCGGCGCGTTCCAGAGTAGAAGATACTCTCAGTATCGCTCTGGTATGAGACCACCATTCAGATTCAAATGGCTTTAGCCGTGTTTGGTGTCCAGATCTTTATATCCATGCACTCTCCCACCTTTCTCTTCCACATTTTCTTACCATCCCCACAATCTTAAGCCTCACAACATACCCCAATTGGGGAAGAAATAGTCTTAATATCTCCAACCGGTTGAGGGCAGTTGGGACTCTTGAGCGCGGGACTCACATAAAATGCATGGACATTATGGACGATAGTACCTATCGTGTTATTACAATAATGTCAACAAACATGTATGTGTTATTGAGAAGAGAATCTGTGAAAAATAGTTGAATAGGCGAAATTTCTATAATTAATGTTATATTATAGCGTATTATCCAAGGTAGATATTTTCAGTTGCGAACTTACCAAATACAAGAGGTCCATAAAAGAATATTTCTCTGATGGTTTGTGAATAATCTATCTGTCTCTATTGCTTATATCTCTATTATGATTTGATATATATCTACAACCTCTCTCCATGGGTTTAAATGTATTGTTTTGTAAATTTTTCGTTTTATATAATCTTTTGTTTTAGATAAATTATTTAATTCATATTCCTTTCTCACAAATTTCATTTAATTATTCCATATTATGCTGTCTCATTAGAGGAAAAGTCACAAGGAGGAAATCCATAATTGGTTTTATTTTACTATAATACTTATGTACAAACTGATTAAATGTTAACTGTCGATTTCCCGAAAAAGAATAAATAAATAAATTATAGTGTGGGTTTATTGTATATATCCGTGTTTTTCCCTCAGCAAAAAAGAAATATTTTTGCTGCTTTAAGTGATATCATACAAAGAGATTTTAGGCTTTACATAACCACGTGCAATAAATATAGATTAAAACAGAAAATACTCAATGAATTAGATCTGATGATGATGATTCTATAGTTTTCATTGTTATCTACAAAGTTTTTTTTAACAATTTAAAACCAAATTACTTTAGAGATTATACAGACTACAATACAATAAAGATTTCCATACCCACCATACAAAACAGAAATAAAACATTAGAATAAAATAATTGACACTTGAGGAGGCCAAGACCCACCAGGGGTTGTAGAGCCAAAAGTGATGATGATGATGAGACTAAAATAATTGAACACAAAAACACAGGATTGTTTCCTATATGAAGGCATCGAATTTAAAATGTATATCTTAGTTTCAGTGAAATTTACAATGTATATATCTTAGTTTCAGTCTAATTAAAAATGTAGCTAGATTAGGCAAAATTTAAAAAAATGCTAAAATAAGTATTAGAAATAATCAAAGTGGAATTTAAAAAGTTTTTTTTTTTAATATTATACTACATGAAGTGGATCCATTTTAAATATATCACCTTTCAGACAAAACATAATTTATCCTTATTCCCTAACTTAGCGGTATAGTATGTAAATAATTAATTAGTGTGATCTATTTACTAATAATTTCTCAAATTTTTCATCTTTTTATAATTCTCTAACTTTTCCATCCTCTTCTTGCAACCCAAACTAGCTATAAATATTTTATTTTTGTTTTTTTATATTATAGTAATGTATAGATTCTATGTCAGCAAACTGTAAAATTAACCTGCCATAACACAGGGTCATCCCTAGCATGGAGGGTGAAATATCATAAAAAACCACATGTACTCTCTAAATCAAGTATCAATAAAATAAATAAATTATAAATAAATGAAACAATATGGTAAGGATGATTCATATAGGTAAATAAATCGAATGTAGATATGTAAGTATTTTTCTGGGAGTATTAATTTGTATAGGAATTTTCCGTTCTTGCGCCCATTGGACGATATTATACGTATTTTTCAAAAATAGCCTAAAATCATAACAACTTATTCTCTATATCAGTTAATTTCAGAGTTCATAGTATTTCCATTAGACGTCACTGATACAGAGTTCAACGATAAAAATAAAGACAATAATTGAATGGGAGATAAGAATGAATTTCGTAATTTGATTTAAATCTATTCTTATGAAATTTAATAATGATTATATAATTCCATTATTATTTAGGTATCTGTCCATGCTGAGATATTTTATTTATTTTCTGTAAAAAAATTCTATTAATAACATTAAATTCGGGGTTAAGGATCACAGGGGCCTATCTAACATAGTTTTGAGATATACTCAAATAAATATTAGAATGTTCATATGCCCAACTGTATTTTTTAAACGGCTGTATGTACAAGATGGAGCTTCGTGTCACTAATAAATATGATTGTGGTATTACCGAAACCAAGTCAAAAAAACATTTTTTATAAATAGGCCCCTGTGATAATAAGCCAGCACTTTATTATTGCAGTTGAGAATCAGCATTCTGATAGAAAATCTATGTTTATTGCAATCTTGAAGTCACTGAATAATAACTTCAAAATATCTACCTCCGAAGAGAGGTGGTTTAATAGTGTAGTCATTGTCCCTAAAGCATGAAGATATGTTTTCCAGGATTGCGAATTGATGAATGTTTCGCAGGATTTTATCAGCGGACCTAGCAAAGTAAATAACGTTACCTCATCAGCGTATTTGGTGACGTCATAGACCTGATCCCTGACGATTATCCACAGGGGATTCCCATCCTTGCCATTCTTCAGGGAAACCTCAGCCAGCGTGTATTCCGGAATTTCTGCCATCCTTTATCTTTAAAGAAATACAGGATTTTCCAATAAGAGGTGTTATTTTGAATAGCCCGTTATTTCGGTAGATGTTACTTTTGAAGCTGCCATTTTTTCACATTTGACAAGTAGAAACTACATCATTAATAAAAATGCACACACGCTTCAACAACGCATTAAAATTATTAAAATTCACTTGAGTGAATCAAATGCAAATCATCTTGAGTGATGAGGCCCATTTCCACTTCGGTGGCTTCGTCAAGAAGTGAAATTGTCGCATCTGAGGCTCGGAAAACCCAAGAGTTATTGTTTATATCTCTCCTCTCTATCCTCGACGATTGACTGTTTGGTGCGGTTTATGGTCCGGCGGAGTCATATCGGATCTTACTTTTTCGAAAATGAGGCTGGAGCAACAGTTACGGTAAATGGATTGCGCTATCGAGAGATGATTAATGATTTTTTATGGCCGGAATTTATTTATTTATTTATTTATTATAAGAACTTGTTGAACATTTATACATATTTGTGATAATTCATCCGCCATGCTAGGGATGTCCCTGTGTTATGGCGGGTGATATTTACAGATTGGATTTATAAAATAAGTTAATTATAAGTTATAAAGTTATGCAATTTAGATTAAAATATAAGTTAATTAGATTATACAATTAGATTATACAATTAGATTATACAATTAGATTTTACAATTAAATAATAATTAAGTAATAAAACTATACAAATTTAAAGGTTTTAAATTATACAAATTTAATTGCATTACAAATATTAAAATCATGGTTTCTAAATGTATTTATAGTAATAAAAATAGTATTAAATATTAATAATAATATTATAAAAATTATTATAAAAATATTACCATTCGTTATTTCGGCTACTGGCATTATACCTAGCTCTCTAATTAAAAATTTAGGCGTATTAGATCTATCAAAAAATTTATATATAAAGATGCAAAAGTCGGTCATTTTGAATACATGTAGGATAACAAAAGATTTTTTAAATATTTATGTTGAGGGATCAGTAGGATTTATAGGCCCTGTTAGAAGTTCTACCGAGCCGAACCCTCTGATATGAAAATATCTGGAGACGGTGAATTTTTTTTTCCCATTTGATATCTGGTGATTTGACGTGTTGTTGTTCTTGTATTGTTTTGTATTTATTTTACTTATATAATGCACTTACATAGTGTTGATTGACTAGCTGATCATTTGTGGAAAAGTGAGTGGAAGGGTTAAGTTTTTCCTTTGGGGAAGACTTAACCCGGACAACTAAATCGGAAGTTTAAAAAAAAAAAAAAAAAAATTGATAATTAGTTGATAAAATTATAATATAATTTAATTTATGTACCAATTTTTATATATTGTGGTCTCCAAGTGAATTTATCCATTTTGATATTAGTTTTTTAAATTTATGGGGTTAGGTTTCGGTTTTTAAGTTTTCAGGGAGAAGGTTAAATATTTTGGGAGCTAGGTACATGAAATGTCTTCGAGCTGACGTGGTATGTAGTGTAGGTACGTTGTAGTGTCGGTTGGTTATTGTTCTGGTAGTGTAATTGTGGTGTACGAGGGTTTTTTTCTTATATTTGTACAAAAAAGAGTAAATTTTGTGTGGAGTTGCCGTATGTTTAAGACATTGTATTCAGTGAAGAGTCGAGTGGAGGAGTATCTTGTCGGTCGCTTGTTGATAGTACGTATTATCGTTTTTTGGGCTTTTTGTAATGGATTAATAAGATAATGTGCACAACCGCCCCAAATTATGATGCCATATGCTAATTGGGATTGGCAGAGAGCATAGTAGACTGTTTTCATTATTGTAGGAGTAAGGATATTTCTTAATGTTCGAAAAACATAGCAGAGCTTGCGAATTCGGGGAGGCTGGCTAAGTGCTGATCCCAACGAAGATGATGATCAATTAGGACCCCTAGGTATTTTATATGGGATACTTTTTCTAAGTTTGGGCAAGTACAGGAAGAATAAGGTCTTGGACAAGAGTGAATTGTTATTTTCTGATTGTTAGTAGGTTGGGTTGCAACAGATAGACTGAAGGTTAGGAATTTTGTTTTACCAGCGTTGAGTGTCAGGAGATTGTCATCTAACCAATTCTTTACAAGGCCTATGTCGTGTTGAGCTATGTCAAATGCTTCTTTCCAGTTTTTATGACGAGCTATGAGCACAGTGTCATCTGCAAAGGATATTAGTTTTCCGGTTATGGGTAGGTTACAGAGTTTGTTGATGTAAATGAGGAACAAAATAGGGCCTAGGACACTCCCTTGTGGGACTCCGAATTGAATTGGTAGAGGGTTACTTTCAGCTGTGTTGTTAATTTTTACAGTTTTTGATCTACCAGTTAGGTATGAGGAGAACCAGTTAAGAGTTGAGTCCCGGATGCCTATTTGAGATAGCCTTTCTAGGAGTATGGGATGGGAAACCGTGTCGAATGCTTTGGCTAAGTCTAAGAATATGGCTAGACAGGAATCGCCTTCATCCAGGCTATTAGAGATGTTCTCAGTCAAATCTAAGATTGCAGATTCTGTACTAATTTTTTTTTGGAAGCCAAACTGATTGGGCGAGAGAATCTTCTGTGTTTCCAAATGGGAGATAAGTCTACTTTTGACAATTTTAACGATGATTTTTGATAGGACACTTAGCAAAGAAATGGGTCTGTAGTTTTCTATATTTGTTTTGTCGCCACTCTTATAGATTGGGATAACCGTAGCATGTTTTAGTTGGTTGGGGAAGGTGCCACTTTTGAAACTTAGATTAAAAATGTGTTTTAACGGTGTGGTAATGAAGTGAGCTATGTGTTTTAGTATGTAAGGTGAAATTTTGTCATTACCTGCAGCACCATTTGTTTTTATAGAGAGTATAGTGTCAACAATTTCTTTGGTGGATGTGGGGGCTAGGATAAGTGTGGGATGTAGAAAGTTCTGTTGTCTTACCCTTGAAGCTAGAAAATTTTGTGTTTTATTTGTGGCTTTCAGAATTTTGTTGGCTAAGTTTGTGCCGATATAACTAAAATAATGGTTGGCGTGATCAGCTAAGGTTTCTGGGTCTTCGTGAACTTGGATATTTTTCCCATTTATAACTAGTGATTGAATGTTGAGTGAGGTTTTTTATTTTCTGATATGTCGTTGACTACGTTCCAAATTACTTTGCTGTCATATCCTGATTCTTCAATTTTTTTCTTATAATATTTTTGTTTGGTTATTATTATCAGGTTATTGCAAATTTTACGATACTTTTTATAGAATCGTGAGAATTGGGGGTCAGGGTTATTTAGTGCTTGTTTATGGAGTCTGTCTCTTTTACGTATGCAGAAGATAAGGCCGTTCGTAATCCAAGGTTTCAACTTCTTGTTTTTGTTGGAGGCTGTTTTGGTGGGGAAAGACGCGTAATTAATGTGGGCAGTTAGTGATGCAGAAAACGTTTCAAGAGCTGTGTTGACATTTTCAGAAAGCAGGGTAGACTCCCATTTTTCTAGTTCTACTGCCTTTATCAGATGATCCATATTTACAATTTTATGAGTAGGATTACTGGGCTTAGGGGGAGGAGATTTTGAATTATGTAATTCTAAGATGGTTGAGTAGTGGTCTGTTACAGTAGATTCGAACACAATTGATTTAGCAGATCGCTTTGTTCTAACCATGATGTGATCTATGCGTGTCTTAGTAGTGAGTGTGACTCGGGTAGGTATGTTGATGTATGGTATAAGGCCATGCAGGCCCATTAGGTTTAGGTATTTTGTTGTATGAGGGCTGGCTTCGTTTAGTATGTCTATGTTGATATCACCTATTATGATGAGATCTTTAGTTGAGTATTCGATTTTTTTTTCGAGTGAGTAGAGAAAAGGGGAGACATTATTGAGCTTAGGGGAGCGATATATGGCGAAGACATTTAAGTTGTCAATAGTAACTTTGAGGCAATTTGCATGGTCAACTGAAATTTCAGACACTATAGGGTTTAAGTAAGATTTGACATAAACTATGACCCCATCGGATTGGGACATGTGCCGAGTTGTATTGAACACGGAGTAGTTGTTGATTATTTTCGGGATATAATTTGCATTTATCCAGCACTCTGACAGCACAATTATATCAAATTCATTCCCTAATTCAGTTAGGAGTACAAGTAAATTGTCAAAGTTTTTATTGAGGCTGCGGATATTCATGGCAAATATTTTTAGTGCTTTAGGTGTGGAGATAATTTTTTTATATTCATTTATATCATTTGTCATTTGAACCGTGATGTTAAGTAGGTTATCGATAGGGTTATTTGGGTCCATTATAAGCGTCTGTGTATGGTGGGGGCTCGAATTCATCAGTAACATTGTGAGTTAAGTGGATGTATAAAGATAAAGGAAAAGGAAAACCATAGAAATTGATAATTAAGATGTGTTTTTGCAGATGTTTAGTTACTCTAGTGCTTAGTAGAATTATATGAATTAAAGGAATTAGAACAATAGGAAGAGTGTTAAAGCAGATATATATAAAAATAAAAATGGAACAATTTAAGTTCATCGAAAAGTAAAAGACACTGAGATAATCAAAACAGTTAAAACAGGTATTTATAAAAATAAAAATGGCACAATTTAAATTCATCAAAAAAAAAATGAGGCATTGAGATAGTCAAAATGGTTAAAACAGATGTATATAAAAATAAAAATTGAACAATTAAAATTCATCGAAAAATAAAAAACAATGAGATAATGAAAATAGTTAAAACAGATATTTATAAAGATAAAAATGGAACAATTTAAATTCATCGTAAAACAAGAGCCAAATAGATAATCTAAATTGCTAAAACAGTTATTTGTAAAAATAAAAATGGGACAATTTAAATCCATCAAAAAATATGAGACATTGAGATAATCAAAATAGTTAAAAGAGATGTATATACAAATTAAGATGGAATAATTTAAGTTCATCGACAAATAAGAGACATTGAGATAATCGAAAAAATTAAAACTGATATTTATATAAATAGAAATGGAACAATTTAAATTCAACGAAAAATAAGAGACATTGAGATAATTGAAAAAATTAAAACAAGTATATATAAAAATAAAATTGGTATAATTTAAATTCATCGAAAAATAAGAGACATTGAGATAAACAAAATAATTAAAACAGATGTGTATAAAAATAAAAATGAAACAATTTAAATTCATCGAAAAATAAGAAAAATAAGTGACACAATAATCAAAATAGTTAAAACAGATATCACGATTTAAAATAATAATGCATAGGAAATGGTTGAAACAATTGTTATAATTATAGTTCATGCGACAGTTAAGAGAATTACAGAAGACTTTGGTTATTTGGAGAAGTAGAGTTTTTAAAATTAATAGTATAATAATTACCAAGGGATGTAAAAAAATTAATAAATATACCACATTTAAGAGAATTAGCAAAATTAAAATTATTAAGAAAAGTGAAAAAAGTGCAAGAATAAAAACAATCACTAGGATAGACGGAATCAAGTGGTTTGAAATTATGAAATTAATTAGAATAGTTGTATCCAATTTTTGAATAGCATTATTAAGAGAAGTTAAGTGAGGTAATTGATTTAAGTAAGATAATTTTATTTGATGATATGATAGGGTTGGAATTATCATGGAAATATAAGGAGTTAATTTAGTTGAAATTATTTTATAATTTAAAACAATTGAGTGTATCACATGTATCATACGACATAAAGTAATTGAGAAATTAAAAATATTTAAGTAAATTAAGTTTGGTGTAATAATTCGATAAATTAGCACAGTGGAAATAAATGGATGAATTGGAATAATTGTGGAATAGAATATAGAATAGAACATAGAATATATATAGAAAAGAATATTTGAGTGATTTAAAATGATCAGATAAAGGGGAATTGTGGAGCAAGTTACGATAAATATTTGAAGCAAGTTGATAAGTTTAGTAAGATTATTAATAATTATAGATAGATTTGTGATGTGAGCAAAGTTGACTGAGAAAAGAAAATAAATAAAAATTATTGAATTATTACAGATAAGCAGATTAGTTTTGTAGATTTTTTTTGTTGACTTCCAGTCACATTTTTTTAATATCCGATTCATACGAGATTCTAAGGATTTTAGAGTCCTCAGACTTACGAACATACACCTGACCATTTTTTGTCCATGCGAATTTATAGTTTTTATTTTATTTTTGCCTGTTGTTTTGTTTGAGCCAGGAGGAATTTTTTTCTTGAAGTCAGGTGGTCGGATATATAGATGGGTGTACTGTGACCCATCTGAGTATGTGGTAGTCCTATGGATGAAGCAGTAATTCGGCCTTTGGTTTTAATGTGTTCTTTTAGTTTAGCCAGGAATAAATCTCGCATTAGTTTAGAGCTGAGGGTGATTATTATATCTCTTGGTTTTGAACGAGAATCATCGGAGCGGTTTCTGGAATTGGATGGTATTGATCTGGATAACGTTTACAAGACGGCGCTACGTGCCACACAAGCAATGAAACCATTGATCTTTTACGATTGAATATCAAAATAACACCTCTTATTGGAAAACCCTATAGATAAAATCAAACATGTTACATGATTCGAACATTGGCTTTTTTCATACAAAAAACGGGATTCTTAGCAAAATATTTTATTCTAAAACTTTATACGCATACTTTTTCATACAAATCAAATTCTAATTTTTTTTAAAGCTTTATATTTCGATGAGATTTAAGATTTTCACGGCAATGTATTGGGTTGATTTATTTTTGGAGTATTAGTAATATGCCGTGTTACTCTTCCTGTTTCTTGCCAACGTTTCGGACCGCATTGCAGTGTCCATCATTAGGGCAGATTGATCTAAATTTTTGTGAAGTATGTGTTTATTTTATTTTAAGTTTTCAATACAGCAGACTAGGGGGTAGTACAATCCCAATCTGCCATATTACTTGATAACCCTTACGTTATAGAGAATAATGAGAACAGTGAAAAATAATAATAAAATTTAAAAATCAAACAAAATAAGTAGGTACCTAATGATAACATAAAATAAAAACATTTTATGAAAAATGTAAACTATTTCAAATTTTAAAAAAAGTTTATGTATATTGAAGAAGAGATACCATTTTGCATTAACCCTTTAGGGCCGATTTTTCATAATAATTAGTTAATTAATCTGGATTTTAGCTGTTAGTGTAGCTATCAAGTACCGGGAACCAAAAATTTTTTAAGATTAGCCCGGTCATCAATATTATTTTTAGTGGGGTTTTTCTGGACTTCGATTGCCTCAGTGATCGATGCGTTTTGGGTCTTCCCTTGAAATTAGGATCAAATCCAAAGTAATGGCCGGCTTAAATTTAGTGCTTGGCATTAATAACTAGTAACCTCGATCAAAATGGAACAAGTGCAAAATATGCCTGAAAACTTCACACTAATAATTATATTTTACCAAATTTTAAATGTTAGTCATCTCGTTACTCGAAATTTTTAGTGGAAAATATTAGTTATCTAAAAAATATTTTCTGCGTTCCATTTTTATAAATTAATTTCTCTTCAATAATATAATAAGTAAAAATATATTTATTTTTATCACAGTGAGGGAGTCAGATTAAATCAAATATTGTTTATATTTTCTAGTAATATCAAAACCTCCTAGATCACAAGGCCAAGACACTGAATCAAATCAGCCTCCTAACTTGTATGAGAACCTCAAAAAAAATATAATTATTAATTTTTTTAAACTAACTACAACATTTTAAAATGTTTTAATAAATAAGAATATTTAAAAAAAATAATAATTCAAGGTTTTTTCTAAAATCCCATACAAGTTAGGAGGCTGCTCTGAATGAGTGTCTCTGTAATCATATAAATAAGAGGTTTTGATGATACTGAACACAATAACCCCCAGATTCCTACTAACACCTAATTAACTTAAATCCTGATTCCTAATCCCCTTTTCTTTCCCACAACATCCTATCTTTTGGTTCCTAAAATGACCCACGCTCAGCATCCCCAAGGATGAAATAGGCCCTGAGGGAAATATTTTCCTCGGGGCATGCTGTGTGCAGCTAATGTTATAAAACATGACAATTAACACCTTTTTACACGAATATAGGGCAATTTGATTATTATATGATGAGTTTGACTCACTCCCAATTTCAAGGTTTTAGCATTCCCATCTTTATGTGTAAGAATATGAGCTCTGTGAGTAATTTCTTTAGAAAAAAGCCGACATTCAATTTTAATCGTTATTACAGAGGATTATTATGGATAACATAATCTACAGATTAGATAAATACCAATGTATTTCAGATGTATAACAATTGTGACACATAAAATGTATGAAAGTATTATTTTATCTTTTTTTAACAAATATCTCTGATATGTATTAATTAACTCCACCCTGAGAGGCCCTGGAAAAAATGACTTCCCTCTATGTTATATTTTGGAATAATTCCACATCCGAGCTTTTTAACTCAAGAACGAGTCGTAGAAACTACCCATTCTCATATGACAAATGTTAACTGTGTGATGTTGGGCAAGCGTTTAACATGTTTACCGGTGCCGAAGGTAGCAAAGACGCTAGCTTCTTGAAGCATTTTCGATAGAAATATCAGCTGAATAAGAACTTTTTTTCTGTAGGGAATGACTTAAGCTCGTTCAGTTTTCATAGAAAGGTCTATACTTTGCCGTTGGAGTTAGCTGGTTAATAAATTCGTCATTTCAAAAAACATTAAATTATTTGTTTATTGACTCTAGTTTATGGGGCTTTTACATTGGGTACATTGAATGTTTACATTTTTTACACAAGATTTAGTAGTAAACAATGGTTTCAAAAAATATTTTTTTCATTATGGTGATTTAAAATTTTGTTAGACATGTTTTCAAAATCGATTTTTTCATGTTAAAAAAGTCGTATAATTGCATATTCGTTTCCTGAACTACATATTTTTGTAAGCGGTGACATCGAAATGGGTTCTTTAAACTAGTGTATCAAACAGGTACTCTTAAATTGACTATGCTTAGGAGTTTGCAACAGTCCAAATTTACGATTTAAAAAAATATTTTACAATTTTTTTTTTATTTTTTTTTTATTTGTAAATTATCATTGACGCTTTAAAATATATAAATTTTACTATAATACCTGTGTATTGTGTATGTTAGAAAAAAACTCACAACGTGGGCGTTGAGTCAAGATTCAGAAAGCTTTCAAATTAAAATGATTTTAATAATTATTATCACTCACATAGATGCACTACTATTACCTATTACCTCATTAAAAATTTAGGCGTATTAGATCTATCAAAAAATTAATATATAAAGATTCAAAAATCAGTCATTTTGAATACTTGTAGGATAACGAAAGATTTTTTAAATATTTATGTAGAGGGATCAGTAGGATTTATAGGCCCTGTTAGGAGTTCTACCGAGCCGAATCCTCTGATATAAAAATATCTGGAGTCGGTGAATTATTTTTCCATTTGAACTCTGATCAGTTGATGTGTTGTTCTTATATTGTTTTGTATTTATTTTGCTTATATAATGCACTTGCATAATGTTGTTTGACTAGATGATCATTTGTGGAAAAGTGTGTGGAAGGGTTTAGTTTTTCCTATGGGGAAGATTTAACCCGGACATAAAATTGGAAGTTTATACAAGTGTATAGGTAACGATAGCAAATACATACACCCTACGCTTTTTTTATCAATGTTTATATTGCAAAACACCACACTTATTAGAAATTAGATATATTTCATATAATCGGATCGTACAAGAAGATAGTAATATATATTAATAGTAGTAGATAGTAGTTGTTATTTCGAGTGCAGATGTCCCCCAAAAATAATAAACAAAACATCAGTAGAACGGCTGTACTAAGTTTAATGGTATTTTGTGTACCGTGTGCGTCACCGACATATTTTCATAAGGTTCTTAAGATCAACGGTAAAATCATATTTCAAAGCTACATAGTCGTATCCACGACTTATTCACACGGCAGAACAGATGTTTTAAAACAACATGACGAGAGAATAATTTTATATTTTTCTCCTTTATCTCATTTCTTGAGCACTTATTTCGTATTCTTTTTTAAATTTATATCATTCATTTATTATTTTATTATTTCATTTATTTAATATCTTTCTTTTTATTCCAATCATTATATTTTTCCTTCTAATTTCCTTACAATTAAAGATACTAAAATACAATTAAATTTTTTCCACCTCGGAACAGGCTGTAAATACACCTGGTTAGGTGGTTTATAATAAAATGTATTTTTAACTATGATACTAAGTAACTTTTTTTGTTGGTGTTTCTTTATTCATAAAAATTTAAATGATTACAGTTTTTTTTTATGTCTACAGCCACCATACTATGCTCATGCCCGAATAATTGTAGCCATAATTCTTTAGATTACAATGTTAAGAAGTACAGATATAAGAGAGAGAAAAAAAGAGATAAAAATAGAAAGAAAACATATTTATAGAATTGAATAAAATAGCAGTTAATTTAATTTAATGACACGAGACATTCTTTGAAATAGTTCCTTCCCTTTACTAATAGCCAATTGTGAATATTTTTTATATAAATATGTTCAGTTTCCGATTTTCTGGTATCTATATTGAGTGAACTAAGTATGTATTTTTTGTTTTTAAGTAATACAAAAAGGAAAATTTATCTGTTGCAAATAAAATAAAATATAAAAATAAATGTGATTTTTAAGGAAAACTGCATTACGAGTTGAAAATAATTACATCTGTTGAAAATCATTATTTATATTGTGTAAAGCAATAGAAGTTTGATGAGTACTTATGTCATAATTTATTTCTTTAAAAAGGTATAAAATTTAATTTTCTGATTTATGGTTATTATTCAATAAAAAAACATATAAAATTTCAATACTTTACATTATGCATTGTACACTTTTCATCAGATTTGAAAAAAGAACAAAAATAATGACGTCTGGGATTAAGACGCACTGTCCACGTGGAAACCAAACAGCTGACAACTGACTGCAACTGTGAAACGTCACTCTGAGAATACTTCTAACGTGAGTCTGACATTTCAACGCTAAACTGTCGCCGTCACCACCAACAGATAGGATATTGCGAGTTGCAAGTCATCATTATAGAGAATACTTTTATATTCAGAAAGCAAAACGAAATGAAATTCTTGTCAGATCGTTATCGTTGGTTGTTGGAAATGCATTAAATCTTTTATCAGTGCACAGTGGTTTGAAGTGTGACTATAATTTTCATGACTACAGCTGACAACAATTTATTTATGAAGAAGTAAATAACGAATAACTACTTAAATAGACGAACTAGATTCAAGATTCAAATTCAACCTGTTTATAATTAAATAAAATTTACCCCTTCTTTCTTAACACTAAGCCCCTAAGCAAAAACAAAGCAGAAAAAAAATCACACTTTCTTTCCGAGCATAACTTACCCACAATTTTTCCAAAACGCGCTGGCGTGCCCACCTTTTAGAAAAATCAATTATTTTTATGTAGGTAGGTTTTTGATAAATTAAAGGTGAACTAAAATTTCCAAAAAACATCGATCTCTCTTTATATTATAATATACTAACTGACATGTAGCCGGCTTTGCTTGATTTTCTCTACTTTCTATAAATATAATATTCAAGTATAATATATATAAACCTTTAGGAAGAAATTCTCTAAATGTTAGTGAAAACCATACCAAAATCAGTTGCGTAGTTTAGAAGTACTAAGCGCACAAACAGACAGACGCGGATAGCGACATTTTTTCATACTATTTAGTGACATAAAAAATAGAGATTGTGAGTTTGCTTTCATATGTTTGTCAAATCTACAGTTTAATTCAGAGATAAATGATTTTCTGCACAGTTCACCTTTAAAACGGGAGTAAGATTGTGGTTTATATTACAATCTAAAAACCACTTCTTAAGGCGATGCACTACGTCGTGTACTATTTTAAATTGAGCAGCTATCAATAACAACCCTTACGTAGATGGCGATAAGGTTTAAATTTCCGCTTAACACCATCCGCCTGTTTTGATTTGTGCAAGAAAAAAACATGGCCAAAAAGTGCCTTTTATTTTATTTTGTGGATGTTCAGGCATAAATATTTAAATGTTTTCCAGTTTATAAATACCTTAATTTGCCACATTATACAATAAAATCATTACCGAAAATGGGTTCGTAAGTTTGAGATTTTGAACTTTAAAGCAGTTTTTATGGGCCTTTACATTATTTTTTTCTGGGCTTATAAAAAGACTTATGTAAAAAATTCTCGATTATTTCAAAGGCCAAGATGTATTCTACTCGCAGTATTTAATTAAAGCATCTGAAACATTTCTAGGCGACTAAATTTTCAAACCAAAAACACATGATTTTGCATTACTACGTATGGCATCGCCTTCATGAAATTTGCATAGTTATAAAAATTAGCGTAAAGCCCAGGCAATTCCGCTAGTTATATGTTTACAGCATGGTTGCACTATTAATAAACTGAGTTTTTTTGTGGCAAAGTGTTAAAGATAGATTTATTATTTATTTTTATTTATAAGATTGTAATTATTTACGTTGTGTTTGTACATATTATAAGATATGAATACTGCTCTTTCATGAAAGCGTTTATCATTTGTGGCTGTAAGAGGAGTGTACAGACTGTACAGTACATTAATTAATAACTCAAAAAATGTCATTTTGACACAACGTTAAGATTCTTTCTCATAGATGGATCGTTGTTTTAACAAATATTTCTTTTTTTTATACTTATTTAGATACCATGACATATATATTTCAGAATGTTGATAAATAAAAAAAAAATGTTAAAAAAATATTACCTCTACGAAATAATTTCTTTTATTCAAAATCCACCGACACAATTACTTCACTGTTTAGTACTTTTCGTGTCGGAACAAAATAAATCTTATAAATAAAATCAATAAATGATTTGAGATTCCCGTGAGCACACAAGCACCTTCTGATTGGTACAGATTGACAATGAGTGATCATTGAGGAGGACTTGACTAATATTCACTTATCACATTATATTCTTATCACTTGCCATCAATGACGCGTTAAGAGTTGGCAGGCCTAGTCAAGTGTTAAACTAATTATTGATTTAACCTAAACTAACTGACTAAACATCACGCCGTTTCTCCGCAGGGGTAGGCAGAGAGGACGTCCCGCAAAGCAACTCGATCTTGGCACATTCATATACCGTCTCATACATACTCTTCTATTATTCTGACTCTTTACAATGCCCGACTCAAGTCTCTGATTCACTTGATCGTGCCATGTTTTACTCGTCCCCGATTTCTGGTATCATTCACATTAAGTCATATATTTTCCTTAGACTTCTTTCTTCGTTCATTCACTCTACATGCCCAAACCGGTTCCATGATAACTCAACACAGTGACAATTAAATACACTTTTAAAAAGTGATATAAAGTCATTAGAAACGATGAAAAAAAAGATTAACCTAACCTAACCTAACTTAACCTAACCTACTTAACCTAGTTAACAAAGTTTTTGTTTCATCACTTTCAATGACTTAACATAACTTTTTAAAGATGTGATGAATTATCATTGTGAAGATTTATCCGGTCACAGCCCAAACCATTTAGGCGTCTCTTTCTTAATCTTACTCATTTAGCTTACATCAGCCTTGCATTCTTTGCATATTTCCACGTTTTTCATACGATCATACATGGTTTTGTGTATGTTATATGTTTTACCACATATACGCCTCAGAGATCTTATTTCTATAGCATTCAGTCTACTTTTATCCTTCCTCTGCCAGTTCCATGCCTTACTGCCACACATCATTTTGTTAGCGCCAACTGCGTTCAGTCGTCCATTTATAGAGTTACCTGCATTTCCTTTCGTTCAATGTATCTGTCAGCCTTCCCATCTCTCGTAAACATACATCCTAAATACACAAACTCATCCACCTGCTCCAAGTAATCACCATTTACAAATATATTGCACACTGTTTTAGTACTCTCTCTTTTCAACACCATGACTATACATTTAATTACATTTATCATTAACTCATTCTTCATACATACTTTGTTCATCCTAGAAAAATTTGATTTAAACTAATCAAATTATAATTCGTAATGAGTTTTAACTTGACCGATTAGCTTAATTGAAAAGATAAGTTGAAAGAATCATATAAGAGACGTCTAGAATAAAAGTTATAATCTAAGTACAAATAACATAACATTTAAACGTGCACCGAAAGGCCTGATAAATAAAACATCCATTTAAGGATATATTATCGATTTGCCTATATCGTTGAAATTGTCGTAATGATCTTATAATCGTAATGTTCCAAAAAATTTCGTAAGGCTTGCAATCCCGTTCTTAACCGAAATTACAAATGATGTGAAGAGATTCTTAATAATATTTTATTTTAATCATAAACTAATGTTAATAGATGAGGTTTTTATGCATAGCACAAAGGATAACAAATTATTTCAAGCAATAATAACTAGCGTGAAACACCTATATAAATTGAATAAATCTTCCTATTAAACATTAGATTATTAATATTTTCAGATTCAATAAATAAGCAACAGTCTTTTTTCTCCGTGTACCAAGGTAATATTTTAACGTCTAAAAGACGTTGAGACGAAGCAGATTTTTAAAGGATTTGTAGTTGTCTTTTAGAAAGATTCTTATATGCAGTTTTTGAAAAAAATCTCTTAATGGAGCATAACAATTTCGTGGCAGGCGAACACAGCAGCGATCTCTCAATGGAGTAACTTCTTTTGGCGACTGTCCACCAATAGCGGACGTGATAACTAACATGGTTTCCAGCACCGCGACGGGCCGAGCGAGCCCGAATCGATTGATTCTGTTCCTGACTAACGTGGTTACCACACACCGCTAGGTGCTTCCACGTTTGCTCAACACCTTCCCGTTCAAATATTAATGTTAAATTACGTATTTCTCGCTAGAGCAATCCCGATGAGTTACAAAACTTATTGTAGGACGGGAGGAACTTACAATACATAGGTGGGAGTTAATAGGTACAATTTTACATTGGTATTTTAATATCAAAATTATAAGTTTCTCACACAAAACGGTATACAAATACAAAATAGAAAGGGAGGTTAAGTAGAACAAACGAAAAGGAAACAATCACGAATATACACATAAGAACAAAGCCAAGGTAGGAATTTACAAAAGGATACTATCCACCAATACATTGATAAAAATAGATTATGCTCGATTACAAATACAGAGAATAGAAAAAGAAAGAATAAGAAACAAGACAAAACAAAACACGACAAGAATTGCGTATTTTCGTTTTTGTATATACATCAGATCGTCAGCTATCAGTTTCTTTGAAACCAAGCCCCAGATACAGCCAAGATAAGATAGGTTTGAATGTACCATGACAAAATACACCGAAGTTAGTAAATGAATGGGGAGTAATCCTTGAAGCTTTTATAGTACCCCTGTTATGGGGGTAATTTTCTCCTTCACGCGAGAACTAAGGGAAAATGTTGGTCCGATGGTCTCCTTGGTCGTTAGGTAAGGCTCTCGACTAGCAAACTGAAGATTCAAATCAATGTATGTTGACCAGTTTTGAATAGCCAGGTACTTCCTCACTTCATTTTCCCTATCTCCTTCCCCTCTCCACTACCTTTAGCCTCACAAAACACCCTAATTGTGGATTCCATAGTATCACTGGCTCCAGACGGTTAGAATCAGTTGGGATAGATTTTGGGACGGGGGAATTTACGAAACATAAGTGGGGAGTTATGCAATAATTTTATATAATATAATATTTCACATGCACCAATTTATACTAATCAGTTCAAACTATAAAAAAACGTAATGAACTTAAATAACTTTACGCACTACGCAGGAATACAATTTCAAATCACGCACCCATGCAACGACAACAAATTAGTATGTTAACGGCGTGAGATGACTCTTCCTTTCACCCTTTGAATTTAATTTTTTTTGTAATACCTAAGTGACCTTAGGCCACCGGCATTAAAATATCCTCAGAACTCTTTCTCCCTTCGGTAGCTACGAAGGCTACTCATGGTTCTCAAGTAATATATATACATTTATATAAAGACAAATGTACTTAGTTAATTAATACGCCGGTTACGACCTTCAACGTAACTCCCTCGTATTTAGTTGTAATTAAATCCCACCAAACGTTGTGTGATTTTTTTGCTTTATGGTATCGGGTTTTTAATTACTTTGTTTGGTAACCCCTAGTTCTCTTTAGGACAGGGGTGAGGTCAGAGTTGTTAATTTCAAAGTTAACGAATCGAAATTGGATCAAAATACCTAAAACCCCCGCTTTCTCCATACTGTCTACCTTCCCTACTCTGATCGCCTTAGAAGTTCTACTAGGCCGTCCTACCGACCTGTCATAAAGCCTTAATACACAAATCGAAAATCAAACATAATTTGTTAGTACATTACAATCATAGTTTGTCCTCCGGGACCTCTGGATTGCCGACCTCTCCTACTAGATGGGATAACATGGGACTAATTTTCAGCGTGTTAGTACGATTCGGTTATTGCATATATGACGAACTCGGAATATTACTTTGCTAGCAAAAATCTGGCTCCTTCCTCCTGCAAGACGTGAAAATGATCCGTATCGATCTGGGTTTGGCATGATCACTCGACCCAATCTCCTAGTTGGTGCCTAAGTCACCGTGTCCTAGTTGACCATTCCTGTGGTCGTCACATACTACGTCCAGATCTCAACAGGTTTTCACGCTCCCAGATTCCAACTCCTCCGAGAATTACGTCTACTTAGTACGAACCGGTTTCGTTCTATATGCAAAAATATACTTGCGGTCTTTGTGGAGAGCAGTTTCCTAGGCTGCTTCCCATCCTCTGAGAGGGCGTGTATGCAGTCGTAGTGTATCATCCCGATAGTTACCAGACCACATACATCCCCCCTGCAGACAGTACATATCAAGAAATATATATAAATTAACTTTGTTTTGTTTTTATAATCTGCAATGTACTATTTATACAGTACATTCCAGACCAAGCATCGCCGAGAAGGAGTTGTGAATTCCAACCAGTTCGCTTGATACATAAATACTAATATAAATGCTAATAATTACGATACACATAATATATTATGGTTTTGTTTGTTCGATGATTTTATTTATAGAGATCACCAACTCAGATATAACCTTTTGCCATGTTCCCAGACTCCTCCGGTCTCCAGTCTTCAATTTCCCTCAGGCACCACCTGATATTGGGATCCTCCCGTTAAGTGAATTTAGCTATGTTCGTAGACTTTCAATTTCAGCTCAAAATTTCTTCAATTATTCTCAGACACCGTCTGATTTTTTTTTTGTTCCTCCCGTTGAATGACTTTAGCTATGTACGTACCCTCGAAGCAAGTCTTTATTACCCAAGCCGCCCTTCATCCATCCGCCGTATTTTTTTGGAACCAACCCTACATTTCCGACTCAGCTGTTCCTAGTGTCCCATTTAATCTTCCAGGCCGTTTGCACTTTCAGACCCTAATAAATCAACCTGTCCTCCGCCCAACTCGAGTCAATGCCCTGTCTATTTTAAAGCCGGTTTGAAATGGATATATTTTTTTTTCTCTTCCTTTGTATTATCGTGTTGCGAGCGTTGTACCCAATTATTTGAATTATCTCCACGATAAATAGGTACTTTACCTACAATGAACTATAATGACCGATTCCGATTTCGGTCCTAATCCATGTAATAATTAATAATTGTGTTGTCTTGGAATAAATGATATTTATTTTATCAACTCATGCATTTATTCATATATACACGTACATATGTCATTTGATAATACGTACACAATTACGGTCCCAACTGGCGCCTTCAGATAGCTGCAGGAACAGTAACCTCCACCCTTGGCCTGCAAATATATTATAATTGTGCAAATCACTTACCTGAGCCCGCCCCTCCTCTAATCCACCGGGATAATCGACGGCAAAACAACCTGTTCTTTTGTCTCCGTCCACCTATCAATAATTTCTCTATAAGATTGTAAATGTCTAATCTAAACGCGCAACCTGATTATCTCACTGAATTGAGTCCTCTAATCTCAGTAATAACTTTTTTTTTGTTCTTACTATATGCTATTTTTGGGTTCTTACTATTTCATTATAACGAGGTATGGTTATTATTTATCGAACGTTAATCGAGTAAGCGATTTAAATTTTTCCCTTTTCATACCAGCATTAAATGTATTATTTTTTTATTTTTATCATTTTTCTAGTTTAAATTCGTAAATCGTCATGAACACCGACTCTGAATAATTCCCCGAGGTTCTAAATTCTCTGGTTCCGATATAAATATTATTTTATCTTTAATTATTATTATTATCATTTTTTTCTAGTTTAAAATCGTAAATCGTCATGAACACCGAATCTGAATAATTCCCCGAGGTTCTAAATTCTCTGGTTCCGATATTAATATTATTTTATCTTTAATTATTATTATTATCATTTTTTTTTCTAGTTTAAATTCCTTACAACGAAGGATCGCGTTAGTCTCGGATTATAACCGTTTTCCCTCTCCCTTTCAACACTTCGTATTAACAACTCGGCTTATAACGCGACACCGTAGTGTCGTTACTAATCTTTTTTTTTTCACTGAATTTAAATTAATTAACTTTTCAACCTTAATTTACTATCACGCCAAATACTGTGTTTAACTAATTCTTTGAAGTTCTAAAATTCTCTAAGGTCCGATGCGAATATTATTTTTTTCCAAACACTGAATCTAACCGTACGTTTTTGACTAGAGAATTTCCCTAAGTCCACAAATAATTACCAAGCAGCGCGACGTGTTTGAACGGTTCCCGGCGATTTTCAACTCCCTCAAAATTCACGAAAGGACTCCCCGTTTTTTCTAAATTCAGCTCTTTTATAGTCCCGTTTCCTCATTAATCACGTCAAATACATGCTATTCTAACCTTTATCGACTCGTATGTTCTTTTCTATTTAGCCCATAGTCGCATCATGCTAATTAGGCCATTCTGATCATTTCAAGAAAGTTAACACCCTGGCATTCGTCTCATGCGACAAAAAGATCAGACGCGGACTGGGGAGCGGTCTCGTATTCCCATACGGCGTTTTCTATATTACGCTCTAGCGCGAGCTGTCTTTTTGTAATGTGAATTCCGGCCTTTTTAATTTTAAATGCTATCGTGTCCGCACAATTTATTTAATGGCCGTCGTTTATGATGTGATACGCTTTGTTTTCAACGCTTTCACGAGCTTAGCTTTGATCTTCTTCCCTATGCCTTCGACAATTTAAACGGTGTACACGTCCGTTTCCCCCTCTACCCTCCAAACCAATTCCTCCCGACAATCCAAACGGTGTACACGTCCGTTTCCCCCTCTACCTTCCAAACCAACTCCTCCCGACAATTCAAACGGTGTACACGTCCGTTTCCTCCTCTCAGTGTGTTAAGTCTCCCGCGTACGATCGTCTCCTACTTCTAACATTTAGTTCTCTTCCCTTACAAACGGTCTAATATAGCTATTCTATTTTTTTTCGATTATTTCTATTTAAGGCTTCCATCGATACTTGCTTTTAGTTGAGACGTCCCAGTTTACATCATCTCGTTTATATTTTTATTCCACGTTCTAGTCCGCATCGGTTTGATATCCTGTCTATTCTTTCGGTCAGTTTTTTTTTTAAGAATTATTACTGGATTTTCGCGACCCCTCCCTGTAATTTTGGGCGTCGCCTCGGTTGTTACCTCTATACTCCCATCTTCTGTCTTGTTCTCCTACTTCATCTCGCATCGATCAGAGGCTTTAATCACCTGTCATAACAAACCCGAACGTACTCTCTCATAATTTCCCCACTAATTGTTTATACATTAATTTTAATGTATTTTCGTCTCCATAAGACGCGGGTTAATTTTATCACCTCGTTGGGTCGTTATCAGCGTCCTAATGGCCCAAACCCATGTCCGTATTTTTTCTCAAAATCAGCGCTTTCAAGTGTCTGACATCGCCAACCTTTTTTTTCCTTGGTATCCCTTTCACAACTGACTTCGCGCCATCATTCTCTCGTAACCTTCAGCTGTTTCTTTGCGGTTCCACGTCATGCTTACGATTGAAGTTCAATGTTTGCTTTTTTTTTTCCACTTTTCTTACGTAATTTGCCTGTTTTTCCTTTATTTCTGTTGTTTTCTTTTAAGTGACGCGTGTAACTGCCCTCTCCCCCAATGATTTCCACTTCCGGCATGTCTTAACGTAGGATTCTACCAATCTCTCTCAGTCCCCAGTTCGTTTCGTGTGATGTCCGTTACCCTTCTTGAAACACGTCCCCCTCGTCCGTCGATGGTTTACGATCCCGTTCCGCCACATCCTTGCATTCCAAACCCATGACGTCATCGCACTACCCTCTACCAAGGTTCCCGTTTTTTTCCTGCAATAAATCGAGGTAGCCCCTCCCGGTTCAAAGTCCATTCCTTTGTCTGTCTTGGTAAGCCACTCCCACTTGCCGCCCCCTTCCCCTGGATCCTCTTGATTGGTGGGAGATTAAATCGAGGTCTACGATTGGTCCACCTCTCCACCTCACAGAGACATCTGCCTTCGTCCCTGTAAAGCTTCATCCACCCATCCATTTGATTGTAACTACTTATTTTTCGACTCTGCCGCTAGAGGTCTCCGCCTGTATTATCTCAGTAAAAGTGCATCATATCACACCCTCCTCTTGTCGCAGTTTGCTGTGTATACCACTTTTCTTTCACTTTCCTCTCACCATTTTTCCTCTCTCTTAAAATTTTTTTTTTTCTATTATTTTTTTCTTTCTCCTCTCCCCTTTTTTTTTTCCGTGGTAGACACTGAAACTGGGACAACATCTAGAGAAAACTAAACTCCCCCTCCTCATCCCCTTTCCTGTCCTCATCTACGCCCTCTCACCTCTCTTCCCCTGTTCCCCCTCCTCATCCCCTTTTCCTGTCCTCACCTACGCCCTCTTCCCCTGTTCCCCCTCCTCATTCCTCTGGACTGATCGCAATCTCTGAATTTGAACCTTATTGTCTTTTTTTTTTTTTTTTTTTTTTCGCGTTGATTCTAACGTTATTTTCGTTTGTTGGCCAATGCAACCTTTTTCAGGCCCTCATGAACGCAAGGAGACACCCTTCTCCCATTGCAAATCAAAAATTTTTTTTTTTTTTTTTTTTTTTTTTTTTATTTATTTATTTTTTTTTTTTTTTGAGAACACGCCCCTCGACTCGCGTGTTGTGGTGATCTCCAACCTGGTTGAACCGAGATCTCCCTTACAAATGGTTCAAATCAAAAGATTGATATTCAATCTCGCGGTTCCTATCTGACCATTTGGATGACGGGTGGCGTTGGTGTACAACCTATTGATGGTATATAAGTGTATTCCCACACACATTTACTTTGAATTTAAATTTGTCATGAATGTTTAGTTCGTACAAACCGCGCCCTCCCGTCACACAATCGGTGTACATGGTTGAGTCTAGCTTTGTTGGGTTTTTTTTTTTCATTTTCTTAAACTAATCGTTCATTCACTCAATCATGCTCCGCCCTCTTTTTGTTAAATTCTCCTAAATCCTAGTTGCAGCAGCTTTTCTTAACCCTACGTTTGCAATCCATAAACTAAAAAGACTTTCTAAACACTGCATTGGTAACACATTTTTTTTTGCTAAACCTAGTCGGATAACCATCCACCTCTAAATTTTTCTTAAGCATCTCCTCCCCCCTGGATCTGCCTATATTGTAACATTTTTTTTTTCTAATTTCTATAATCTCTATTCCTAATGAAACGCATTAACTTCTTAACAGTATCCCTACAAACTCCCTACATCTAGATAGCTCTAAAACTCTCTTAACTAAGGATTTATTTATCTCTTTATTTTTTTTTTTCTCCCGACGTTAGAATTTTTCTTCTTACTGAACTTAATTTGTCGCATCCTTACCTAGCATGCTTGGGGCCTCAACAGAAAATTTTCAAAACATTTTTTTTTTTTTTCTTGAACGATGGGTGTTCCCCCTTTTTTTCCATTTATTCGTGCATCTCGGTGATTATCACCCCCGGACTACGCGCCTCTTTCTCTATGTAATATCTTGCCAGATGGATTGCATTGTAATCTCCTCTTATCTCTCGGGTTATCGGGTCCGCCAATGTGTATGTGTTACTATACCTCACCGCAGCTATCACATACGGCCCTTCATATAACAATGCGAACTTCTTTATTTGCCTCTTCAGTAGACTTGATTGCGTAACCTTCTTGAGTTTTACCAAGGTGCCTATCTCGTAAGTCACTAATCGTTTGTTTAGATTATAATAATGTTGCCGTCTCTCCGCATTTTTCACTAAATTCTTCCGGACTGCTTCTCGTACCTCCTCCTTTGTTCGCGCCGGCCGATTGCATCCCTTCGTATATTTGTCTAAACTATATTTTGGAACCTTCCCAAAGGCCACCTCGTTCGGAGAAAAACCCGTAGAACAATGTACAGTATTGTTATATGTCTGTTCAATATCATTTATAAAGTGCCCCCACGTCGTGTGACTCTCGTGGCAGTATATACGAAAAATGCGACCTAGCTCTTTGTTCACCCGCTCTGTGATGTTGGGCCCCGGGTTGCGCACTGAAGTATGTAATATCCGGATTCCCATGTTCTCTAAAGTCCGATCCCATTGTCTTGAGCAAAATACTGACCCGTTATCAGTTAAAATGGCGGCGATCTTTATTTCCTTATGGAATTTCTCTACACAGTTTAAAACGGTTCTAGTGGTAGTTTTTCTTAAACGGTATAATCTAATTAGCCTACTGAACGTATCTTGTATTACCAATATGAACCGTACCCCTCCTTGACTTCTCGGTAGTGGCCCATATAAGTCCGCCATGATTAATTCCCCCACCTCTCGAGTGATGATAGACCTGCCCGGCCCTACAGTTGGTCGAATTTCGCGCTTCGCCATTTGGCATAGGTGACAAACCCGCACATTTTGTTTTATTTGTTTGTGCATACCGGGCCAAAAATACCTGTCTTTGATCGCCGATCCCGTTTTAAATACACCTCCGTGTCCAATTTCCAAATGCACCATTCTAATTAATTCTTCGGTTAATCCTTGAGGTATGGCTAGAAGTGTTCTATCTCCTCTCGCCGCATAATACAGAGTCCGACCTATTTTTTTATAATTTTTCAGGTATCTACTGACACTCCGTGTTGGCGGCCCGAATTGTTTTCCTTTTATGAGTCCCAACACCTCACCCAAAAAATCATCTTTATGTTGTAATTCTACAATATTCTCGAAGTGGCGCCGTATCTGTCGCTTTCCCTTCACCGCGAAGCTCGCTACCTCCGGATAAACAGCTTTTTCTTCTTGTACGTTCACTGCTTCATGCGAATACCGAGACAAAATATCAGGTCCGATATTTTCTTTCCCCCTCACGTACTCTACTTTGTAGTCAAATTGATTTAAATAAAGAATCCACCTCGTTATCCTGCCGCTGTACATTTTCCAGTTTTTTAAAAAGGTCAGCGCTTGATGGTCGGTCCGAATTATTAGCCGCACCCCCCGTAGGTATGTTTCGAATTTATGTAGTGCATAGATTATTGCCCACAGCTCCTGCTCTGAAGTAGTCCATTTTAACTCGGGGCCTCGTAACGCTCGACTTATAAAACCGATGACGTGATGATTTCCATCGTGGTCCAATTGATAGAGTTCCCCTCCAATTGCGAACCCAGAGCTATCCGTCTGTAAATAATACGTGCTGCTCGGGTCGTGGTGGTGCAAAATTACTGAAGCTAGAAAAGACGCCTTCACGTTTTCAAACGCCCTTTGTTCCATATCCGTCCACCTCCAAGTTCGATTTTTCTGTAGTAGGTCGCACAGAACGCTCGTAGTTTCTCCGTATCTACTTGCAAACCTCCGGTAGTAATTACAGAGACCCAAAAATGCTCTAACCTGTTTCACTTTCTTTGGCGCGGGAAAATTTTTTATGGCAGCTATCTTTCCTGGGTCCATTTGAATTCCGTATGGCGAAATAATATGCCCTAACATGTGCACTTCAGTAAATAAGAACTGACACTTTTCCAACTTACACGTCATATTAGCCGCTTCTAGACGCTCCAACACCGCACCCACGTGCTCGAAATGCTCGTCTCGGTCCCCGCATGTATATATTACTAAATCGTCTAGGTAATTAGCGCAAAAGTCCCGCATTTGATGGCCTAATATTTTATCCATAGCTCTCGAAAAGCTCCCTACCGATGTCTTCAGACCTTGTGGTAGTACCTTATATACGAATGATTTCCCGTTGTACACAAATCCGGTGTACTTTCGGCTATCTTGACTTAACGGTATTTGAAAGTACGCTGAATTAAGATCCAATGTTGTTATGTATTTCACACCGTGAAATCGTTGTAGTATTTCGGAGGTTAGCGGCGGTTTCTCTACCTCTCCCACCATTCGACTGTTCAATTCTCTGGCATCCAGGAGAATCCGGACGGCTCCATCCTTTTTCATCGTGAACGTCAAAGGACTTGCAAATTGCGTCGCCTCACGGCTAATGATACCTAGCTCCTCTAATTCGGATATTTTTTTGTCGACTTTGTCCCTATACGCGAAAGGCACAGGGTACGATCGTTTTACAAACGGTGATTCATCTATCATTTTTATATCATGTGTGTATAATGTCGTCAGCCCCGGCCGGTCGATAAACACTTTTTTATGTTTGCTTAATACTTGTCGCAAACCCTCTTTCCCCTGCGTGTCTAAACTAAGTTCGGCTACAAATGTAGTTATTTTTTCTTCAAGACTTGAAAGGCTATTCTGGCCCAAATCACTTTCGGCCGTGTTTACATTTTTTGTTGCGTGATTTAACGGTTTCCCGCCGGCCTCTTCGCTCGACTTTACCCGCGTTATTGTGGTGTTTGACAGCCCTATTGTTCTTTCAATCCCTCCAGATGTGACTTTAAAATGTCTATTTTCCCCACACTTAAACTCCGCCGCATATTCGTCTAGCCAATTTATTCCTAGAATGACTGTTCTGATTAATTTCGGTATGATTAGACACGGCGTGTTTATTTGAAGATCCCCAAATTGTAAAGGCACCAGCACTAACCTAGAAATCCGTTGACTCTTGTGGCCCACAGCACCCTTTATTTGAATCGCTGCTACCGGCATAACCGGGTATTGTTCTGTATCTGACAAGTGATGGTCGTAAAACTCCTGCGATATACATGTAACCTGGCTGCCCGTATCTATCAAACATCGCACCTCCGTGTCCCCTACATATGCCATGGCTTCCGGTAGCTGTGGCAAAGTGCTACCCCTTTCCGTTTCATCGTAAGCCTCGTCTTCGAAAATGTTATGAAAATTCTTTACGTCGCTGTCTCCCTCCCACGCCTCAAATTCCGACTTGCCCCATTCTGTGCTAATTTGCTGCAATAAATCTACGCACGCTCCTACATAAGTATTTGAATTAATTCTTAAACTCTCATTCTTACATCTCCTCTCACTCCCTTCTGCCTGTATTGGTTTAGTTATTCCTTGTTGATTTCTTCCAAGTCCTTTAGTGATGTCCCACCCTGAATTCAGCATTATTTTTAGCGCAATATTGTGTGTCTGCGTGGTTGTCCCTCCTCCGTCTGGTTGAGCCGAATTCCTCAGGACCTCGGAGACGACTCGTTGTAGTTTCCCGGACGCTTCACAACGCAAACCTCCTTCCCGCTAGCTTCCGGAATCGATCCCTTCCTTGTAGGTGGCGGCGTATCTATGCACTTGCTGCAACCGGCGCCCTCACTAACGCTTTCAATATTATGAATACGTCGCTTCATTGCATTATAGCGCTCTCGGTATTTATTGATTTTTTTGCTCTCGTCGTATTCTCTTTTACGCGGTTGACGTTCTTCAGGATCGCACACCATGTTATCTAATCGTCGCAGTAGCTCGGCCGCCGCAATTTCATCGCCCATTTCACCCGAAAACCATAGAGATTGCGTCTCCGTTGGAAAATGTCGCATTATTTCATTTACTATCCCCTCGGACGTATCCGTGATCTTAAGCGCCTTCGCGAGCTCCCAATACGTAGCGAAATGTGCAAGCATTGACGTCCCCTTTTTTGCGTCATAGCAACCTTCTGCAAGGCGTCGTCGTACGGCGTTTTTCTTGATGTCTCCCCAATAATTCGCGAGAAAATCCCGCTCGAATTCTTCCAACGTCTGCCACCTCTTAGCATACAGTTTGAACCAACTTTTGGCCTCCCCTTTGAAATTTTCTTTCACGACATTCAGCGCATCCGTACGCTTGACCTTTCTCATGTAGTCTTTCAACTCCTCTAGGAAGGCAATCGGGTTTTGAGTCCCTCCCGAAAATGACGGCCTCTCTTGCTGCGGTAGCATTTCCACTACCTGCAGAACGTTCTTCGGCGCACTATCCTCTGCCGCTACCGCTACCGTTGCCGACCTTCCCAATTGTTCCTCTAGTTCTTGCACCTTACTAACGAGCGGCCCCAATGCTGCCTGGATTATTGTTGTCACATCTTCGATGTTCACCGTCGAAGTCCCTGCTGCAGCATTTTCTCCGATTGCTGACACTAAAGCCTCTGCTGTTCCCCTTCGTTTTCCGGCCATTTTAAAATTTTTTTTTTTTTCTTATTTATTTATTTATATATTCCCTCCTTTTTTCAAATGATGATAAGTGGTATTAAGATTTCGTATACAGGACATACATATGTATGTATACACATATATAATTATTTTTACACAGTTATATGTATGGGAAGCTCTTCCCCGATAAACACGTTATATTTCTATTTAACGATACCTAATCAATCCGAATTTCGACCGTATTCCTAAATAGTCTATCTCTCTATTTAGGTATTTTAAATTCCGAGTGAATGTATCTAATCTTCTTTGATACGACTCGCAATCCTAGGAAATAAATTGTACAGCGCCCTTGAGGTGATTTTTCACAAAACGACGCTCCACAAATTATCCAATTATTATTATTATTTATTAATGATTGTTGTTGCCGCGATGCTAACGAATATCCCGTGATTTACCGTTTGAACACTAACAATTCCTTATCTACGTTTTAACGTCTTTCTTTTAATAGGCGTATCCCTATCACGATATTTACGCGATTTCTATTTTGAATTTGCAATATTTTATTTTTCAGTGTTCGTAAGAGGTCCTAACATTCTTTCCTTGTGTATTGCGAAACCCTATTTTTTTCTTAAGCAGGTACGCACGCTTATGGTTGTTACGATTGGGCCCTAAACTTAATTTATGGTTTGTTTATACTTTTCGCAGCCCGGCCGCTTTTGTCTAGACTTGTACCGCTGTCAGTGATTTATTTTCTGTTTCGTAATATTTAGAACTCTTTCCCTTCGTTATTTTTTTTTCATTAACAACTCTCTCCCCACTCTAGGTATGCCTATCCATTCTCCTGGTCATGTTGGCCGCAGTTGAGATGACTCTTCCTTTCACCCTTTGAATTTAATTTTTTTTGTAATACCTAAGTGACCTTAGGCCACCGGCATTAAAATATCCTCAGAACTCTTTCTCCCTTCGGTAGCTACGAAGGCTACTCATGGTTCTCAAGTAATATATATACATTTATATAAAGACAAATGTACTTAGTTAATTAATACGCCGGTTACGACCTTCAACGTAACTCCCTCGTATTTAGTTGTAATTAAATCCCACCAAACGTTGTGTGATTTTTTTGCTTTATGGTATCGGGTTTTTAATTACTTTGTTTGGTAACCCCTAGTTCTCTTTAGGACAGGGGTGAGGTCAGAGTTGTTAATTTCAAAGTTAACGAATCGAAATTGGATCAAAATACCTAAAACCCCCGCTTTCTCCATACTGTCTACCTTCCCTACTCTGATCGCCTTAGAAGTTCTACTAGGCCGTCCTACCGACCTGTCATAAAGCCTTAATACACAAATCGAAAATCAAACATAATTTGTTAGTACATTACAATCATAGTTTGTCCTCCGGGACCTCTGGATTGCCGACCTCTCCTACTAGATGGGATAACATGGGACTAATTTTCAGCGTGTTAGTACGATTCGGTTATTGCATATATGACGAACTCGGAATATTACTTTGCTAGCAAAAATCTGGCTCCTTCCTCCTGCAAGACGTGAAAATGATCCGTATCGATCTGGGTTTGGCATGATCACTCGACCCAATCTCCTAGTTGGTGCCTAAGTCACCGTGTCCTAGTTGACCATTCCTGTGGTCGTCACATACTACGTCCAGATCTCAACAGGTTTTCACGCTCCCAGATTCCAACTCCTCCGAGAATTACGTCTACTTAGTACGAACCGGTTTCGTTCTATATGCAAAAATATACTTGCGGTCTTTGTGGAGAGCAGTTTCCTAGGCTGCTTCCCATCCTCTGAGAGGGCGTGTATGCAGTCGTAGTGTATCATCCCGATAGTTACCAGACCACATACATCCCCCCTGCAGACAGTACATATCAAGAAATATATATAAATTAACTTTGTTTTGTTTTTATAATCTGCAATGTACTATTTATACAGTACATTCCAGACCAAGCATCGCCGAGAAGGAGTTGTGAATTCCAACCAGTTCGCTTGATACATAAATACTAATATAAATGCTAATAATTACGATACACATAATATATTATGGTTTTGTTTGTTCGATGATTTTATTTATAGAGATCACCAACTCAGATATAACCTTTTGCCATGTTCCCAGACTCCTCCGGTCTCCAGTCTTCAATTTCCCTCAGGCACCACCTGATATTGGGATCCTCCCGTTAAGTGAATTTAGCTATGTTCGTAGACTTTCAATTTCAGCTCAAAATTTCTTCAATTATTCTCAGACACCGTCTGATTTTTTTTTTGTTCCTCCCGTTGAATGACTTTAGCTATGTACGTACCCTCGAAGCAAGTCTTTATTACCCAAGCCGCCCTTCATCCATCCGCCGTATTTTTTTGGAACCAACCCTACATTTCCGACTCAGCTGTTCCTAGTGTCCCATTTAATCTTCCAGGCCGTTTGCACTTTCAGACCCTAATAAATCAACCTGTCCTCCGCCCAACTCGAGTCAATGCCCTGTCTATTTTAAAGCCGGTTTGAAATGGATATATTTTTTTTTCTCTTCCTTTGTATTATCGTGTTGCGAGCGTTGTACCCAATTATTTGAATTATCTCCACGATAAATAGGTACTTTACCTACAATGAACTATAATGACCGATTCCGATTTCGGTCCTAATCCATGTAATAATTAATAATTGTGTTGTCTTGGAATAAATGATATTTATTTTATCAACTCATGCATTTATTCATATATACACGTACATATGTCATTTGATAATACGTACACAATTACGGTCCCAACTGGCGCCTTCAGATAGCTGCAGGAACAGTAACCTCCACCCTTGGCCTGCAAATATATTATAATTGTGCAAATCACTTACCTGAGCCCGCCCCTCCTCTAATCCACCGGGATAATCGACGGCAAAACAACCTGTTCTTTTGTCTCCGTCCACCTATCAATAATTTCTCTATAAGATTGTAAATGTCTAATCTAAACGCGCAACCTGATTATCTCACTGAATTGAGTCCTCTAATCTCAGTAATAACTTTTTTTTTGTTCTTACTATATGCTATTTTTGGGTTCTTACTATTTCATTATAACGAGGTATGGTTATTATTTATCGAACGTTAATCGAGTAAGCGATTTAAATTTTTCCCTTTTCATACCAGCATTAAATGTATTATTTTTTTATTTTTATCATTTTTCTAGTTTAAATTCGTAAATCGTCATGAACACCGACTCTGAATAATTCCCCGAGGTTCTAAATTCTCTGGTTCCGATATAAATATTATTTTATCTTTAATTATTATTATTATCATTTTTTTCTAGTTTAAAATCGTAAATCGTCATGAACACCGAATCTGAATAATTCCCCGAGGTTCTAAATTCTCTGGTTCCGATATTAATATTATTTTATCTTTAATTATTATTATTATCATTTTTTTTTCTAGTTTAAATTCCTTACAACGAAGGATCGCGTTAGTCTCGGATTATAACCGTTTTCCCTCTCCCTTTCAACACTTCGTATTAACAACTCGGCTTATAACGCGACACCGTAGTGTCGTTACTAATCTTTTTTTTTTCACTGAATTTAAATTAATTAACTTTTCAACCTTAATTTACTATCACGCCAAATACTGTGTTTAACTAATTCTTTGAAGTTCTAAAATTCTCTAAGGTCCGATGCGAATATTATTTTTTTCCAAACACTGAATCTAACCGTACGTTTTTGACTAGAGAATTTCCCTAAGTCCACAAATAATTACCAAGCAGCGCGACGTGTTTGAACGGTTCCCGGCGATTTTCAACTCCCTCAAAATTCACGAAAGGACTCCCCGTTTTTTCTAAATTCAGCTCTTTTATAGTCCCGTTTCCTCATTAATCACGTCAAATACATGCTATTCTAACCTTTATCGACTCGTATGTTCTTTTCTATTTAGCCCATAGTCGCATCATGCTAATTAGGCCATTCTGATCATTTCAAGAAAGTTAACACCCTGGCATTCGTCTCATGCGACAAAAAGATCAGACGCGGACTGGGGAGCGGTCTCGTATTCCCATACGGCGTTTTCTATATTACGCTCTAGCGCGAGCTGTCTTTTTGTAATGTGAATTCCGGCCTTTTTAATTTTAAATGCTATCGTGTCCGCACAATTTATTTAATGGCCGTCGTTTATGATGTGATACGCTTTGTTTTCAACGCTTTCACGAGCTTAGCTTTGATCTTCTTCCCTATGCCTTCGACAATTTAAACGGTGTACACGTCCGTTTCCCCCTCTACCCTCCAAACCAATTCCTCCCGACAATCCAAACGGTGTACACGTCCGTTTCCCCCTCTACCTTCCAAACCAACTCCTCCCGACAATTCAAACGGTGTACACGTCCGTTTCCTCCTCTCAGTGTGTTAAGTCTCCCGCGTACGATCGTCTCCTACTTCTAACATTTAGTTCTCTTCCCTTACAAACGGTCTAATATAGCTATTCTATTTTTTTTCGATTATTTCTATTTAAGGCTTCCATCGATACTTGCTTTTAGTTGAGACGTCCCAGTTTACATCATCTCGTTTATATTTTTATTCCACGTTCTAGTCCGCATCGGTTTGATATCCTGTCTATTCTTTCGGTCAGTTTTTTTTTTAAGAATTATTACTGGATTTTCGCGACCCCTCCCTGTAATTTTGGGCGTCGCCTCGGTTGTTACCTCTATACTCCCATCTTCTGTCTTGTTCTCCTACTTCATCTCGCATCGATCAGAGGCTTTAATCACCTGTCATAACAAACCCGAACGTACTCTCTCATAATTTCCCCACTAATTGTTTATACATTAATTTTAATGTATTTTCGTCTCCATAAGACGCGGGTTAATTTTATCACCTCGTTGGGTCGTTATCAGCGTCCTAATGGCCCAAACCCATGTCCGTATTTTTTCTCAAAATCAGCGCTTTCAAGTGTCTGACATCGCCAACCTTTTTTTTCCTTGGTATCCCTTTCACAACTGACTTCGCGCCATCATTCTCTCGTAACCTTCAGCTGTTTCTTTGCGGTTCCACGTCATGCTTACGATTGAAGTTCAATGTTTGCTTTTTTTTTTCCACTTTTCTTACGTAATTTGCCTGTTTTTCCTTTATTTCTGTTGTTTTCTTTTAAGTGACGCGTGTAACTGCCCTCTCCCCCAATGATTTCCACTTCCGGCATGTCTTAACGTAGGATTCTACCAATCTCTCTCAGTCCCCAGTTCGTTTCGTGTGATGTCCGTTACCCTTCTTGAAACACGTCCCCCTCGTCCGTCGATGGTTTACGATCCCGTTCCGCCACATCCTTGCATTCCAAACCCATGACGTCATCGCACTACCCTCTACCAAGGTTCCCGTTTTTTTCCTGCAATAAATCGAGGTAGCCCCTCCCGGTTCAAAGTCCATTCCTTTGTCTGTCTTGGTAAGCCACTCCCACTTGCCGCCCCCTTCCCCTGGATCCTCTTGATTGGTGGGAGATTAAATCGAGGTCTACGATTGGTCCACCTCTCCACCTCACAGAGACATCTGCCTTCGTCCCTGTAAAGCTTCATCCACCCATCCATTTGATTGTAACTACTTATTTTTCGACTCTGCCGCTAGAGGTCTCCGCCTGTATTATCTCAGTAAAAGTGCATCATATCACAGGCGACACAAGAGTCTAATGACGGAGGGTTGCTTAAATACAACGTTACTCATCGGCCCTGATGATGAACACTGTAACGATGTCTGAAACGTTGGGTAAAGAAGGAGGAAATTCAATACGGCATAATAACCCAAAAAATAATCATGATAACTTTAAGTCATATTTAGTAACAAGATTTCCATCCCCTCCCCCTTTCTTTATTGTTCATAAAATTCCCCAAACGGGGGGGGGGGGGGTGTGTTCTATGATCTCACTGGATAAGAAGTGGAATTTTGAAGTACCACCGGGGTTTGCAAATCCTGCACCTTTTTAGACCACCATTGAGAATTTAAACGTTGCTTGAAATGGCGGTGTTTGGTGTCCAGACCTGAATAGCCAGGTACTCCCCCACCTTCCTCTTTCTCTTATCCATATTCTTCCCCTCCCCGCTACCTATAGCCTCACAACATACTTCAATTGGGGATGCCAAAGTCTGGCTCCAAACGGTTGGGACCAGTTGGGACTCTTGTGCGGTATTCACAATATTTGCGGTATAAACTAAAAGCAAGATGAAATAAGTAATGTAAATTTTCCATGAAACATCTGTTTACGAAGAAATAAAACATCTACATAAATTTTTTTTCCTACTTCTCTTGATTCTGCGTAAAATACATAATGTGATGTACACTCCTATTCCAACCACAAGCTGATGCTTCTCTGGAAGAGTAGTATGAAATATTGTCATTGTAATTGTAATATTTAATATTGTCATTGTAATTGTAAACCTTATTAGGTACTTATTTGTACTTTTTCCTTTAATAAATAAAAAATTAATAATTTTAAAAAGAAAGCAATCTTGATAAACTTGACGAAACACGAATTGTGTTTTTCATTAAAAAAATACACGAGAAACTTAATGTAATAAGTAATAAATAATTCATGAATAATTTGATAAATTAATAAGGTCCTTTAAAACATAGACTATGAATAGCCCAGTCAATGAAGGTTTTGTGTCGGAACTAATTCCCCGGAAGCTGAATTTTTCACAGATGTTAGAAAACCTTTAAAAATGTATTTTTACAAAAGTCCCCGACTTTCCCCCTTGTGCTTCCTTCCCCACCCCCTCTTGAATATATTTTTGAAAGCCTTTCGGAATACGCTAATATCTCCTTAACGGTTTTATAAAATCAGATTATTTATTTTTTGTTTAGTTTTTAATTAGTCATTCTAAAAAATTGTATTCTTTTATTTTTGCGAGAAAAGCTATACAATCGCTACAATTTATTAGTAAAGGAAAAATATCAGTTTTTAAAATAGTATTTCAGAATATATTTGCACATAACTTTTTTCTGAGCCTGTTAACAAAAAAAAATAAATCAACAAAACTTGTAGACAATATTTTTAGCTACAAAATAATGTATATAATGATGGGTTTTAATTTATAATAAGGCACGTACGCTGTTAATAAGGAGCACGGCGCGCGGCGGCTCGAACGCGCAGCGGTTCGCGGCGCAGCGAGAAATTACAAAAACCTAAGGAAAATAATGATTAATTCATGTGTTTGCTTTTTTTATAACAAATTCATTTAAAGTTGAAGAGTTATATTGTTATTTACCAGTTTTAGTTCGGAGGGGAGGGGGGTAATATAAATATTTTACCCTGCCCAATGAAGCGCTTTCATTATCCACCAACCGCCTTGCCACGGTCTGGCTAAACAGTCATATTATGTTGTATGATTGTTTGTTACTTATTATTTAAATAAAGGTATGTGGGAAATTTATGAGAATCAGTTTACGCGTCCTCAACAGTAACCCACATGCTCCATGGACATGAATATTCTCGGGCAAACGGAGCCTACACTTTAACAGCAGCGTCTCAAGAGACAAGTCCACGTAATGAGAGAAGAATACTGAGATATTGAAGGGAAATTAAGACAAATAGAAAATATGTATCAAGATTTAGTTACGTGGAAAAAAAATATGGAGGATGTTAATAATGATGACTATCTAAAAGAGACGATTCCATATACTGAAGCAAGTGAAGACAGGATTAAGGAATCATCGAGTAGGACTGCCAAGTTGTGGCTTTACTTTCTACATTGTATCGACCTCATGCTTAGATTTATATTTGCAGAGAAGTCCGGGAATCGGAAAATGCATCTAAATACTATTGTTGATATGCTTCCATTTTTCCACCCGGCAGGACATTTACCATACGCAAAATCAGCACATATGTACGTTCAAAGTATGTTGCAACTCAAATCAAGAATAACTAAAGAAGAATATAAACTATTCACTGAAAATGGGTACTTTAAAATAAAAAGAAGCGACAGATATTGGTCCGGTACGTGGACGGACATGATCATCGAGCAGTGTCTCATGCGACCAATGAAGTCAGTAGGAGGTTCGACACTTGAGCGCGGAATCACTGACGACGCTTTGTCAAAGTGGAAACTTGGAACCACTTACTGCGTGAAAGTGCAAGAGAGCATTGAAGAATTCATCGGTATAGAATTTAATTTTACTGAACAGCATGTTGAGCTGCGCGAATCACGGAAGAAAAGGGATGAGCTGGATATAGGAAAATATACATCCTGGCTAAGACAGCACAGTCCGTTCACCAAGCTTTCTGGGGAGCTGGTGTCTTTATCTTTAGAGTTTATTTCAGATAATAGTGTCAATTGTGATAACGCTTATGAGGTGGGCCTGGCAGCTATGCAAAAAATGAAAGGATGTAATTTTGGAGATATACGACTGAAAAGGAAAGACATGGTGACTACCCAGCAAGATTCAAATCCGCAACTGTTAGGACTAGACAAGTTGCAGTAACCCCCCAGCAGCTATTTAACAGAATACTGTGCATTAGTGATAGTCCTAGCAAGCTTTAGACCTACTTAGGATATGAATTGGCTTCAAGACCCCTTCTATTTTTGATGAAGTCTCCCTTCGTAAAGGGACAAAATTAAGTATGGCCAAAGTATTTAGCGAAAGTATTCATGAAGAAGTTGATTTGGAAAATGCTGCAACAGTCATCGATGGGGGATACCTCCTACACTCTGTTGTTTGGCAAACTTAAACTACTTACGGAGACATCATTAAATCATGCTCACGTTTCGTCCATACTAAATTTGGCAAACATTCTATTGTCGTTTTCAATGGATACCCTGAAGAACCAACTGTAAAATATGAAGAGCAAAGACGAAAGTCGGCTAGCAACTCATCGTGCGATATTGAATTAAACTTCACTACACGTTGTTTGACTAAGAAGGAAGCTTTTTTATCTAATAAGAAAACCAACAAAAATAATGATTGAAGCACTGTGTCATGAATTTAGTGAATCTGGTTTGAAAACAGTCACGGCCGCAGGTGATGCCGATATTGACATTGTACTGGCATCGAACAACTCAACATCTTCTCTAAAGTGATTGTTGTTGCCACGGATAGTGATCTTTTGGTATTACTTGTGAGTCTTGCACCTGAAGGATAATCTATTTTTTTCTGTAAAGATGTTGGTGGAAAGGCCCCTTCAAGAACTTTCTACGTCATAGAGAAACCTATAATGTTACATAAAGATATTCAAAAACACATTCTATTTACCCATGCCATTACGGACTGTGATACGACCCCATCTTTATATGGGTTAGGAAAGATAAAAGCAGTCAATTTGATGAAAAACAATCCCGAAGCAAAACGCGCAGCTGAGGCATTTCTGGAAAAAGATCCAACTGAAGAGAACTTGTTGCAAAATGGAGAAAAATTCGCTCTCGCCATGTATGGTCTTGGTAGCTACTCTAATTGAAACAAAGTTCGATACTATAAGTTTACCAGACTAACGACAAAATCAGCTTTTAAATCTAAATTTGACTTGGCAAAACTACCACCGACTTCAGAATCGTGTCATCAACATTTGTTAAGAGTTTATTTGCAAGTACAGTTTTGGTTAGGAAACAAAGTAAACTCTATAAACTGGGGATGGAGGTACGAAAATGTAAATGAAAATGGTGGAAAGAAAAAATTTTTGAAACCATTTGCTCCTGATGACCTTCTTTATATGGTGTCCTGTTCCTGCAGGTCTGGATGTGGAAATTACTGTGGCTGCAGAAAATCTGGATTAACCTGCTCTGCCATGTGCTACAACCGTAACGGATTATCATGTATGAACACACCCCAGTATGACGAATAAATGGAAGACTCTCTTGACTAGAAAATTATTTGAATATTTGCCTAATTTTGTCATAGATATTATTGATAAGTAGGTATATAATATAATTTACACACCGTTTTGTCATTATAATATTTTTAGATGTACCCATATTTTAAAAAGCTTAAACCATTTTAAATTTATGCACTATTTTAAGTGATTTGTTGTTTCGGTATTTTATTGTTGATAGGTGCACATAATAAAACAAGTGAGAATTTCCACAAAAGATTTTTTAGAACTTCGCCATAACATAAGGTCTGCAATATTTTAATGTTGTGAAAGGGTAGTCCCACGCTGTTGTAGGTATTTTTCGCTTATTTCACATAACTTTATTTAAATAATAAGTAACAAACAATCATTCAATATAATATGACTGTTTAGCCAGACAGGGGCACGGCGGTTGGTGGATAATGAAAGCGCTTCATTAACCCCTAACCTCCGAACTAAAACTGATAAATAACAATAAAACTCTTCAACGTTAAATGAATTTGTTATAAAAAAAAGCAAACGCATGAAATAATCATTACTTTCCATAGGTTTTTGTAATTTCTCGCTGCGCCGCGAACCGCTGCGCGTTCGAGCCGCCGCACGCCGTGCTCCTTATTAACAGCCTACGTGCCTTATTATAAATTAAAACCCATCATTATATACATTATTTTGTAGTTAAAAGTATTGTCTACAAGTTTTGTTGATTTATTTTTTTTTGTTAACAGGCTCAGAAAAAAGTTATGTGCAAATATATTCTGAAATACTATTTTAAAAACTGATATTTTTCCTTTACTAATAAATTGTAGCGATTGTATAGCTTTTCTCGCAAAAATTAAAGAATACAATATTTTAGAATATTAAATTAAAAACTAAACAAAAAATAAATAATCTGATTTTATAAAACCATTAGTGAGATATTAGCGTATTCCGAAAGGCTTTGAAAAATATATTCAAGAGGGGGTGGGGAAGGAAGCACAAAGGGGAAAGTCGGGGACTTTTGTAAAAATACATGTCTAAAGGTCTTCTAAAATCTGTGAAAAATTCAGCTTCCGGGGAATTAGTTCCGACATTGGGTCTTTTTTTCCCTTCATTGACTGGGCAAGAGTCATATCACTAAGGACGGGTTGTTTCGGAGAATCTGAACAATTCATCAAATTTCAACGTTCATTTTCAAGTTCTGTGAAAGACTTATTCAAGTTCTGTTTTTATATCATTGTAGGCTAGTTGCTTGACAAAACTGAAATAAAAACAGAACTTGAAAAAGTCTTTCACAGAACTTGAAAATGAACGTTGAAATTTGATGAATTGTTCAGATTCTCCGAAACAACCCGTCCTTATACATGAAAGGACATTTGTGAACAAAAATCCTAGTAGCGCAAAACGCGTTCTCTGCTTCCACACTTACTACAGGATTTTCCAATAAGAGGTGTTATTTTGAATAGCCCGCTATTTCAGTATATGTAACTTTTGAAGCTGTCATTTTTTGACATTTGACAAGTGTAAACTACGCCATTAATAAAAATTGAACGATATACGCTTCAGCAATGCATTGAAATTATTAAAATTCACTTGAGTGAATCAAACGCAAATCATTTTTAGTGATGAGGCCCATTTCCACCTCGGTGGCTTTGTCAACAAGCAAAATTGTCGCATCTGGGGCTCGGAAAACCCAAGAGTTATTGTTTAAAAGCCTCTCTATCCTCAACGTGTGACTTTTTGGTGCAGTTTATTGTCCGGCGGAGTCATTGCACCTTACTTTTTCGAAAATGAGGCTGGAGCAACAGTTACGGTGAATGGATTGCGCTATCGAGAGATGATTAATGATTTTTTATGGCCGGAATTGGATGGTATTAATCTGGACAACGTTTACTTTCAACAAGACAGCGCTACGTGTCACACAAGCAACGAAACCATTGATCTTTTACGATTGAATATACTGTTAACACAGCATATTTTTAGTATAAATTTAGTATTTTTTTTAATCCCACCTATGGTTCACATGAAAATCTCGTAAAAAATTGCGCGATTGCAAACCTTAGTTACCATGCAAACAGAACAAGAGTTATTTTGCGATTGGTTAGACTTTTGCAACTGTCAGTTTACGTGGAAAATTATTGTCACTAAACAGTCTGGTTTTTTATGACTGGGGTTTCCGAATCTGATAAGCTAATCAAGCCAAATTTATCTTCCTCCTCATACCTCATATCTTATGTCAGCGTCACGCGTCACCTATCCACTAGTCGTTGGTACCCTTCGGTACGTGCCAATATGTGGATCACTGATAACGTGATAACCAATAATAATTTACTTTATGTAACAAATCGCTTTATCCCAAATGTTGATCTGTACATTTTTTCTTAATAGAAAATATATCAAACATCTATGTTATCACATGTAATATCTATTTTTACACGTATATATTGGCAATAGTCATCGAATACGAGTGATTTTGTTATTATATGGATATGATTATAGATCTTTACGTCCAACAGTATTACCATGGTTATTTTTCTGTTATTACTTTAAGGCACCGCTTTGAACAGAGCATTACTGTTAATTAATAAATCGATGCGTATTTGAAATGCGTAATTATTTTGTGTAAATTTTTCAAATTGAAAAGTAAAAAGGTAAACTTCTGGTCATCTTTTAAAAGGATGTGATCCTGAGGCAAATATTTTTTTTATATTACTTTCAGCTTCACAAATCCTACAATTATAATATCCTGTGATTATTCACTGATATGCGCTAGTACATTTTAAACTTTGTGTTTGTAATGCACGGAGAATTCAGGAAAAGAAAAAAAATATATCCTCATTATCATTGCAAAAACTCGAAATTGCATATTATTTGCCACCGTTAAATACATAAATCTTTTTCTTGAAAAACATCTTACATTTTTAACTGATCTTCTCTAATTATTTTTATAAGCAATAATTGTTCGCCTGAAACTCTCATCCACATTGAAAAAATCTCCTGATAAAAAATACATGACGCCAACGGGACTCGAACCCGTGTCCATTCGATTTCCGGTCGAAAGCTCTGACCACTGAGCTATGGAGGCTTATTTCTTACCCGAGAAAATATTCAATATATGCTAGTGTTTCATTCAACAATTACTGATTTTTACATTTTTTCACCTGAGAACAACCAACTTTATTTTTATATGAGTATAAAATATATATATATATATATATATATATATATATATATATTGACCTCTTCCCGTAGTATGTTGATCCAGTAAGAAGTTGTTAGACTATGTTGATCCACCTTTAACACCATATAACTTGGCTATTGTGGAATACATCTGAATGAATTGACAACAGTGGTACAATAATTATCAATGTTGCCAGTTTGCCAGAAAAACCATTTGATATACTGTTCATAAAATTTTCTAAATTTGTATGGAAATCGGATGCATAATTTATGTTGATCTACCTAAATTGGCATACTTATGTTGATCTCATATATATTGATCTATTCCCGTAGTATGTTGATCCAGGTAAGAAGTTATTGGACAAAGTTGATCTGTGTCCCTATATATGGTTTTACTAAATGAACCAATCAAGAGCAATCGGTGGACTGTTCATCACAAGGTTTTATCTGATTCCGTAATCTTTTGTGATATTGAACCCAAAGTATTAGTCTCTAGAGTCGAATATCGCATGAAATGACTGTGAGATGGTACCGTTTCAAATCAAAATGACGTGTTCATTCGACTGTTTGTTGCTTGAATTGTTTATAAGAAATGTATGCGTATTTAGATTGAAACGAAACTTTCGCAAAAATCAAATCCATTAAAAAAATACCTACTGCGTGGCGGGCCGGATCGAAAGAGACTGGTTGAGGGATACCTTTTGACCATCAAAATCCAAAATGGCGGCAAAAGGCATAATGTTATATGGGAAATATTGAACTTGCATCTATTACCATCTCTCCTGATTACGCTTCGTGACTTAGTAGGGGTGGCCGGGTTCTTGGTTATAATGGGTAATTAATGGATGATTGGACGAGGTTGGAGCTAAGAAAAAACTGTCCAAAGAAGCGAAGCTAGCAGTCCACAATGGAGTGCTGGTACCTACCCTAATATATGGAAGTGAGGCATGGAACTGGCAGAAGAAGGCTGAAAGTAGACTGAATACTGTAGAAATGAGATCCCTGAGGCATATGTACGGTAAAATCATGTATGACGAAATGTGCGTATGCTGTGTCTATTCTACAGATATTTTATTAGAGCCTGTTAAAAGGAGCTAGCAGCATTGATCCCCAGTGCACCGTGCACGTGCTTGATACTCGACAACTGCTTGATACTCGACAACTCGACGGACACGAGCGGATTGATGTTATCGATACATATATGAACGGGTCGTTTCTCCGACTCGTTTTATCGTAAGTCGGCTCGTATGTGGAACGAGCTATCGGCATCTGTTTTTCTTCCTCAATATAATCCGGGCCTCTTTAAGACCCGCATTAATAAGTTCATTCCTACAGACCCTATCTTAATCCGCCCCATAACGCTGCCCAACTGGGTGGAGACATAGTTTCTATGTATTTAACGTATAAAGACAAGGGCACTCTTGTGAGAGGTGTCACATAAAAAAGTCATACCTCCGAATTTGAATATAGAGACATACAAAATGATCTATATTATAAGCAATGAATCCACCCATCTTTTATCGATTATCACATTATTTTAGAATTTAAAAAAACTCGTAAGCTTAATAATCGCAGAACTCAACTCAACTTCAATAATTAATATTATCTTACCGGAGATGACCAGATAAATCATCAAAATGATAATTCATCACATCTTTAAAAAGTTATGTAAAGTCATGGAAAGTGATGAAACAAAAACATTATTAACTGGGTTAAGTAGGTTAGGTTCGGTTAGGTTTAAATTTTTTATTCATCGTTTCTAATGACTTTACATCACTTTTTAAAGGTGTGTTGAATTGTCACTGTGTTGAGTTATCATGGAACCCTTACCGGAAATGTTTATATTTTAAAGTTCTCTAAATAAAATGAAATGCTCTTAAAAGAAACATCTCATATTTAATATTATACAACAATATGACCGGAAGTCGGCATCTTTCTTTGAAATAAATAAATCATAAACTAAAAAACAGCTACAAGGTGGTTACAAATGCAATTATATTTAATCAATTTGTTCGATTATATTTTATATGAAGTTTTTTTTACAGTGGGCCAAATGAATTCTATATGTGGCCAATTGAACCAATTCAACCAAAGTTGTCCAATTTTAATAACTTCGACGAGGAAAAGAAGTTTTTTAATTAGTTGAATAATAATTTTTCAAAATTTCAATTATGTTTAACGTAATACACTATCTGGCATCAAGAAAATCAGTCTAGTCACGAACCGTAACTATTTAGTGTAATAAAATAAAAAAATAAAATTATGTTTATATCATAGTTTGCTTTAATCTCAATAAAAAAGAAGGAAAAAAGTTTTTTTTTTATGAATGAGATAAAACTTTCCCCCAAACAACGTGTATATTTAACTAACTAACTAATTAACGATCACGCCGTTTCCCCGCAGGGGTAGACAGAGAGGACGGACCGCCAAACAACTCGGTCTTGGCACACACTTCTTGCCTCATTCACATTCATACATCGTCTCATAATACTCTTCTATTATTCTGACTCTTGACATGACCCGACTCGAGTATCTGATTCACTTGATCGTGCCATGTCTTCCTCGGGCGTCCCCGACTTCTGCTACCATTCACATTTGCATCATATATCCTCTTTACACACTCCTATCTTCGCTCATTCGCTCTACATGCCCAAACCATCTAAGCGTCCCTTTCTTAATCTTAACCACACATACGCCTCAGGGATCTCATTTATGAATTAAAATTAAAATAGCAACTTCACATTAGGAACGAACAAATAAGTACATTGACTAAGTGTTACGGACGGACATGCACTTGAGCAAGACTTGGGAGCTGTATTCACAGAAACTTTAAAAAAATAACTGACGTTTAGTTGTAGTACTGGGTCAATTGTACTGGTATCCCCCGAAAAAATAAAAACATAAACATTATAAACTAATTTTTGAAAAGAAAGACAAACATTCCCGGGTTAAGAATAACCTGGCAATATTTGAAAATCTCCTACTACCACCACAGTCAGCTGAAAATGTTGCTTGTGTTGTGATGGGGGACTTAGCCAGCCCAGGAATTGAACACACTATGCCTGGGTGGGACCCAAACGCGATGTCAACTCGGCCACCGACCGGTCTAAAATATGGCAGAAATCGCTCCAGTGGATAAATAATAAAATGTAGTTAATAGGCACTTTATAAAAAAAAATCGTCTAAAGAAACAGAAAATTTTTTGAAACAGTAATAAATAAAATACATTCTGGAATCGTTAATAAGTCGTTATGAAATATTTAGCCGTGTTATTACCCTGTTGAACCTGCTGAATTCCATAGCCGTTTTTAATTTATTAAAAATATTTATGATATCAAAGACAAAACAATTAAATGTATTCTAATCAGGGTGTCGTTATATCCCGGCCGGCGGCTAGAGACGGACGCTTCGAGTCCTTTGACTCGGGCGCATTTACCGACAACAATCGGAAGTCGGGCGACGCGAAGCGAAGATGCCCGAAGCGAAGCGAAGTTCGTGCCCACACTATCGTATTAGGTCAACTTCGATCAATTGTTTATAAGAAATGTATGCGTATTTAGATTGAAACAAAAATTTCGCAAAAACAAAATCCATAAAAAAATCATAACTTAGCAGGGGTACACGGGTTCATAGGGTGAGGTTTGTCTAGGTCCTGGCGGCGGATGCGTTTGCCCATCTACTGCGTGGCGGGCCGGATCGAAAGAAACTGGTTGAGGGATACCTTTCGACCATAAAAATCCGAAATGGCGGCAAAAGGAATAATGTTATGTAGGAAATTTTGAACCTGTATCTTTTACCATCTCCCCTGATTACGCTTCGTGACTTAGTAGGGGAGGCCGGGTTCTTGATTATAATGGGTAATTAATGGATGATTGGACGCGGATGGAGCTAACTAAAAACTGTCCAAAGAAGCGAAGCTAGCAGTCCACAATGTAGTGCTGGTACATACCCTAATATATGGAAATGAGGCATGGAATTGGCAGAAGAAGGCTGAAAGCAGACAGAATACTGTAGAAATGAAATTCCTGAGGCATATGTGCAGTAAAATCATGTATGACGAAATGTGCGTATGCTGTGTCTATTCTACAGATATTTTATTAGAGCCTGTTAAAAGGAGCTAGCAGCATTGATCCCCGTTGCACTGTGCACGTGCTTGATACTCGACGGTCCGAGCGGAATACACGTTCACAGTTAAGTTGATGTTATCTATACATATATGAACGGGTCGTTTCTCCGACTCGTTTTACCGTAAGTCGGCTCGCATGTGGAACGAGCTATCAGCATCTGTTTTTCCTCCTCCATATAATTCGCGCCTATTTAAGACCAGCATTAATAAATTCATTCCTACAGCCCCTACCTTAACCCGCCTCATAACGCTGCCCAACCGGTTGGCGACATAGTTTCTCTGTATTTAACGTGTAAAGATAGGGGCGCTCTATCGAGAGGTGTCACATAAAAAAATCATACCGCCGCATTTGAATATGGAATAATTTCCTTTTGCCGCCATTTTAGATTTTTATGGCCAAAAGGTATCCCTCAACCAGTCTCTTTCGATCCGGCCCGCCACGTAGTAGCTGAGCAAACGCAACAGTGTACCCCTGCTAAGTTATGATTTTTTTATGGATTTGATTTTTGCGAATGTTTCGAATAGCTCTAAAGATGATTCTTTTAAAATCATCCCATATTTAATATTATAAAACAATATGACCGGAAATCAGCTGAACTAAAAAAACAGCTACAAGGTGGTTACAAATACTATTATATTAAATCAATTTTGTCATTTAATTCCCAAACAATGTGTATATATATATTCCTTTAAATTAAAATAGCAACTTCACATTAGAAAAGAGAGGACAACGAACAAATAAGTACATTGACTAATGTTACGGACGGACATGCACTTGAGTTTATAAAACTTGGGAGCTGTACTCACAGAAACTGGAGTTTAGTTGTAATACGGGGTCAATTGTACCGGTATAATCATCCCCCAAAAACATTAACACAGAAACCATATAAACTACTAAATGCGGTTTAAAGCTAACGAATCCACCTAGATTTAATCAATAATCCCATATTTCTAGATTCCATAAGTACCCACTCTATTGTGTACCTAGAGGTAAAACTAAGATATTGCACAATATTGGCAAAATATGGCAGAAATCGCTCCAGTGGATAAGTAATAAAACGAAGTTTATAGGCACTTTATAAAAAAAAATGTCTAAAGAAACAGATAAATTTTTAAAACAATTATGAATAAAGTACATTCTGGAATCGTTAATAAGTCATTTTGAAATATTTCGCCGTGTTTAGTAATCAATAGTATCGGGAAACGCGGTGGCAAGACGTAGAATTCCATAGCCGTTGATTATCAAAGACAAAACAATTAAATATATGAAATTCTCTGTATGAAATTAGTTTTCATACAGAGAATATCCAAATAACCCTTTTTTGTGTATAAAAACATATCGGCTTTTTGGTTAAGATGTGGTGTGATATGATTTGTATTTTTTTATGAAACACTAATATGAGGCATGAAGGAATTACAAAATTTAAATAAAATATATTGAAGTGCTTTTAGTTGGTATTACTATAAACTGCACGTGTTAGTTCATCTTCTGCCATGTTTGTGCTAAAAATACTTTATTCAACTTCTCGAAGCAAGCTGTAGCTTTTTGTAGGAAATATGATATCTGATTATAATATTGTCAATATTTCTTTTTTCATTTTTTACAAATAAAAACTTGTGTGAATACCGCACCAGAGTCATACAGTCCTAACCGCTCCCGTCTGGAGCCAGTGAGACTATGGCATCCTCAAAGGAGACCTCAAAGGAGATGACGAGGAGGAAGGTGGGAGAGTACCTAGCTATTCAGATATAACCAAACACTAATTGTAAAATAGTGCAAATTAATTTTAGTAAAATTTATTTGAACCCGCGACCTTCGGATTGCTAGTCGAGAGCCACCTCAAGTAGTTTGATATGTTTGGTGACTTAGCAGGAGTGCCCGGGTTTATGGGGTGAGGTTTGTTCGGTTCTTGGCGGCGGATGCGCTTGCCTACCAAATGCGTGGTGGGCCGGATCGATTAATCCTCTTTCAACGCATCGCCTTGCAACGCAGTAGGAGACTTGGATTCTTATGTTTATCACTCGAACACACTGACCCCCAGATTACTACCCACCCATCATACCTATTTCCTTCCCAGAACTCACTCTCATTCCTTTCTTTCAAAATACCCCCAACACAGCATTCACAAAGATGACATAGGCCTTGAGGGTTACGATTTTCCTTAGGGCCTCCTGTGTGGAGACGATGTAAAAAAATACAAAAAATAAACAACTTTCTCGCTAAATCGTTGGCGGTGACTAATGGTAGGGGTATTGGTTATCTTATAAATGGTTCCCGGGGCGGCGGTACACATAATTGTAATAGTTCTCGAGGGCTCTGATGTACAGACATTATGGCTCCTGTTGATTGACGAACATATACTAAAACATCGTTGGTTGGAATCGGTGCTTGAAATGACTTTAGCCATGTTTAGTAAAAAACAAATTGGAATTAATTTTTCAGCAATTTCAATTTAAAATTTGAAAGATTAAATTCTCACCAATCTAATCGCCGCAATTTTAATAGGCACATATTATGGATATTACGCTTTGTTTCAACTTAATCATTACAAGAAACTTACGTCGGGAGAGATGGTAAAAGATACATTATAATAAAATTTGATTCAATCAATGTTCAAAACTTCTCTTATAAAATGACTTACACAAATCTCACCCCATGAACCCGGGCACCCCTGCTAAGTCACGAAACGTAGTAAATGATGCATTAAAGTTACATTTTTGTTTAATCAAGTTCAAAAGGTTTTTTAAGCATGGATTTGACGTTTGCGAAAGTTCCATTTCAATATAAATACGCGTGAGGCAGTCTATCCTCTTTAAGTACAGAGTCATTTTCATAGAATATGGATGTTCTAACGGAATCTAAAAAGTACCACAACGCGCGCGAAATTGGCGGTTACAAGTTACAACACATACAAGCGGTCAAGTTTGTCTGAAATATATAGATCAACAAAATAAATCGTGTAAAATGTATATGCGACCGAAAAATGGGCGTGGCTTACAGCTAAATCTCGATGACACAAGTTGATCTGTAGGGATTTACATATGTATGCCAGCTTGGGTAATGGATCAACATATCCGGGGTGGATCAACAAATGCAAACGGATCAACATATACCTGGCGTACCGTCGCGCGAGATCAACATAGTACGAGAGGGGATAAATATATATATATATATATATATATATGTGTATATATTATAATATTATATAAATATAATATTATTATTATTATATTGTAATATTATTATAATATATATATATATATATATAAATATATAAAAGCTTTTATGAGTGGAAGGGGGTGCATGGACCAGATCTTCTCATTGCGTATGCTCACCGAGAAGTTTCTGGCAAAAAACCTGAAACTTTTCTGTGCCTTTGTAGATCTACAAAAAGCATACGACCGAGTCGACAGGAAAAAGCTATGGAAGGTGTTGTCCAAGTATGGAGTGAATGCGAATCTGACTCAGGCAATTGCGTCTCTATATGAGGGAAGCGTTGCATGTGTTAGGGTGAACGGTGGTTTTACGGAGTGGTTTGATATCACAAAAGGTGTTAAACAAGGCTGCGTAATGTCACCGTGGTTATTCAATCTATACATGGATAATTGTATGCAAGAATTGAAAGATGTGGGATTGGGCGCGAATTTGAGTAATCTGAAAGTATGTTGCCTGTTGTATGCTGATGATGCGGTGCTGATTGCTAATAGTATGGATGATCTGCAGTCTCTCGTGTCTAGGATGAACGAAGTATGCGTGAAGAATGAGTTAATGATGAATGTAAGTAAGTCTAAAGTAATGGTGTTTGAAAGAGAAAGTACGAAAACAGTGTGCAATATAGTTGTGAATGAGAAATACTTGGAGCAGGTGGATGAATTTGTGTATTTAGGAAGCATGTTTACGAGAGATGGGAAGGCTGACAGAGATATTGAAAGAAGAGTAAATGCAGGTAACTCCATTAATGGAGGACTGAACGCAGTTTTTTTTTTTTTTTTTTTTTTTTTTATAGTGAATACCTCACAAGAGTCCCAACTGCTCCCGTCTGGAGCCAGTGAGACTATGGCATCCCCAATTGGGGAATGTTGTGAGGCTGAAGGTAAGTGGGGAAGGGAAAGAGGAAGGTGGGGAAGTACCTGGCTATTCAGATCTAGTCACTAAACACGGCTAAAGCCATTTGGAGCAACGTTTCAATTCTGAATGGTGGTCTTACACCAGGGCGATACTGGTAGTATCTTCCACTCTGGAACGTGCCGCAAATATACTATATATTATTTAAATTAATTAATTGTGAAATAACACAAATTAATCAAATAAAATTTATTTGCGCACGCCGGGTTCGAACCCGCGACCTTCGGAATGGTAGTCCAATGCGTTACCACTGGACTATGCCGGCCGTCAGTTGGCGCTAACAAAAAATTGTCCAAAGAAGCGAAGTTAGCAGTCCACAATGGAGTGCTGGTACCTACCCTGATGTATGGAAGTGAGGCATGGAACTGGCAAAGAAAGGATGAAAGTAGATTGAATGCTGTTGAAATGAGATCCCTGAGGCGTATGTGTGGTAAAACCATGTATGATCGTGTGAGGAATGTGGATATCCGCAAAGAGTGCAAGGCTGATGTAAGCGTAATGAGTAAGATCAAGAAAGGGACGCTTAGATGGTTTGGGCATGTAGAGCGAATGAGCGAAGAAAGGAGTGTAAGGAGAATATACGATGCAAATGTGAATGGTAGCAGAAGTCGGGGACGCCCGAGGAAGACATGGCACGACCAAGTGAATCAGATACTTGAGTCGGGCCATGTCAAGAGTCAGAACAATAGAAGAGTATGTATGAGACGATGTATGAATGTGAATGAGGCAAGGAGTGTGTGCCAAGACCGAGTTGTTTGGCGGTCCGTCCTCTCTGCCTACCCCTGCGGGGAAACGGCGTGATGGTTTGTTAGTTAGTTAGTTAGTTATAAATATATATATATATATTTTTTATTTTTATTTTTTTATATGCGTCATGTATTTTTTATCAGGAGATTTTTTCAATGTGGATGAGAGTTTCAGGCGAACAATTATTGCTTATAAAAATATATTTTATTTTTATTTTTTTTTATTTTTTATTACAAGATAATACATTACAAAATGATAACAAATTAATAATGTATTATTCCCAATGAGTTTATAAAACTCATTTCGGGAAAGACAACATTATAAAGGACAAGGCAAATAAATAAAATACATTAAAATAAATACATTAAAATAAATAAACGCAGGTGTTATTATGGAGTACCAGAGAAAGATTGTATTAGTCATTAATGAAACTGCTAAGGAAATATCTTTTAAGAGCTTTTGTCAATGTTTTTTTGTTAGTTGCCGGAAGTTTTAAATTACTAGGTAATGCGTTATATTGTTTGTGTGCAATGTATTGTAAGGAGTTAATTCCAAATTTGGTCGTGTAAGTAGATGATGATAAATGTATTTGATTTTGTGATCGTGTTTTGTGCTGGTGTATGTCAGAATTAAAGACTGGTTTAGTGTTGGTGTGTGAGGAGTGTTGAATTATTTGTAGAATGGCAGTTGTGATGTTATACTTTGGCAGGACTGTAAAAGGAAGTATTTGTGTCTGTGAGTATATATCTTTGACATGTGTATCCCATGGCAGATTATATATATTACGTATGGCTATATTTTGAATTACTTGTATTTCGGAACTTTTTTTTTTGGTAATGGTTCCCCAGATACTAACTAGATAACTCAGGTGGGAGTGGATCATAGCATAATATGTTGCACGCAGTAAAGATGTGGGGAGCACACCTTGGAGTCGATAAAGTACACCGGTTATCGGGGAAATTTTGGATTTTACATTCTCAACATGGGAGTTCCACGAGAGGTTAGAGTCTATGAGTAACCCCAAATATTTCGTTACTTGAACATGTTGTAGCTTTTCATTTCCAAGAATGATATTCATACCCATGTTATCTTTTTTTCCGAAAGTAAGGTAATGGGTTTTTTTAACATTGAGGCTTAATTTGTTTAATCGAAGCCATTTAGCCAGCTTTGCGAGATCTCTATTCATTAAAGCTTCAAGTTCCTTCAGATTTTTACAATGGTAGTAAATCACAGTATCATCAGCGTAAAGTTGAAGTTTTCCCGAGATGCCACATTTAGTTATATCATTGATGTATAGTAAGAAAAGTAGAGGTCCAAGAATCGAGCCCTGTGGCACTCCACATGTGATTTTTCCAACGTCGCTTAGGTTCCCTCCGTTATCGACAAGGCACAATCTATCAGCTAGGTAACTTCGGAGCAAATTTAAAGATTTCCCGACTATTCCCAAATGTTCCATTTTTTGTAGAAGTATTTCATGATCTACCGTATCAAAGGCTTTTTTCAGATCTATAAATATAGCTGCCACATATTCGCCCTGGTCTATGTACTGCTGAATGTTAGAAATGAAATCGAAGGTGGCACATTGGGTATTGGAGTTTTTCCGAAAGCCATATTGCTGTGGTGTTAGGATATCGTTGCTAGAGATGTATTTTATCAGTCTATCTTTGATAATTGACTCGAACACCTTTGAAAATACCGATAAAATCGATATTGGACGATAGTTAGAAATACACTTCTTGCAGTCTTCTTTAAAAATTGGTATAATTTTTGCTAGCTTTAACTGGTTTGGAAATATTCCCGAGTCTATGGAGAAGTTGATAAGTTGGGTTAGGTGCCCCGCTAGTTCTTCTTTACAGGTTTTAAGAATGCACGGTGTTACTCCATCGATTCCTGCCGCTGCATTTGACTTAAGTTTCGAGATGACCTTTATTACCTCATCCTTATTCGTCCTAGTCATATATAAGGATTGTCGTGCCTTTGGTTGTACATATATTGTATTACAGTCATCCGGGAATGATGGAATGGCAGCTGCCAATTTTTCTCCAACTGACAGGAAAAACTCATTAAAAGCCAACGCTATTTCACGGGGTTCCCTAATTTCACAATTATTTACGATGAGAGATTCAATTGTGTTGGTGGGTTTATGTACACGATTAGACAGAATTGAGTTAATGGTTTTCCAAGTTTTTCTTGGGTTAGTTAGGCTTTGTTGAAAGCTATTGATGTAATATTTGTTTTTCAGACTTCTCCTATAATTAGTTATCATGTTTCTTAGTTTATTTTTACGTATTGCAAGAGTAGTATTACCTGGGTCTTGTTTCCACTGCTTGTGAAGCTGGTTTCGTTCCTTGATTAGAAAATTAAGTTTAGAATCAAACCAAGGTGTATTTAGATGTTGCCGCCTTCCTGTTTTTACGTTGGGTGTAGTTTTACCTGCTTCTAATGCATTTTTGACATAATCATTAAAATCTTTGTAACCGTCTTCAGGTTTAGTTGAGTTGATAGCAAATTTGTTAGTCGCAATATAAGATTTTACCGCCATACTGTTGATGATAGGTTTAGTAAAGCTTGGTTTAGTTCTATTATTAAACCATTTTTTTAAATTATTCTTAAAGTCAACAATTAGTATATTGTGGTCACTAAGCGGGTCATCTATATTCGATATGGTTGTTAAAATGTTTTGTCTGTTTGATATAACGTGATCTATAATAGTGCTGCTTGTATCAGTGACTCTCGTGGGATATGATTTATTTTGTTTTTTCGTAGGAAGCAATCACTTTGTGGTTAGACATATTATATTAAATCAAATAAAACACTTTGTTTATTAACCACGACTTTATTATTATTACATCTACCGGTTTCGCTACGGTCGAGCTTCATCAGGATGTGAAATATAACTAAAAACTAAGACAGAGGTGATGCATATTTATAGGAAAACAGAGGGAGACAGAATATAATACATTATAAAAGTGGGAGGAGTCAAATATTACATAGGCATAGTGAATTGAAGATATATAATAACAATTAACATTTTTACATGAATTATACATATAATAATACATTTTAAAGACATAAGAAAAAGCATAAACTTATTATTTAAGAGTGGAAAGGATTCTGGGAAACAAGTTAAATATAGGACTATAGAATGTGTTTTTTTGATTAGATAAATTAACTTGTGTATTTAATAAATGGTCTGATAAGTTACTGTTTATAGATTTCCTGATTTCTAATGATTCTAAATTGTCTAACCTAATGCCTATACTATTTTTATGTAAGAGGCTAGTACCTGTTATTTTATCAAATCTATGGTCTGCTGATATTAAGTGGTTGGCGAGTTCCGAAAAACCTTTACCATTTAAACACCGTACATGTTCCTTCACTCTGGTGTTTACATTGCGCGATGTTTTACCTATGTAAAAGGCGGGACAATCACTACAGTTGAGTTTATAAATACCCGAATGGCTTAGTATGTCATCCTTGTCTTTAGTATTAATCAAAATTTTTCCTAGGGTATTGTTTGTATAAAAAGCAGGTTTAATATCTAAAGGAAGGTTCCTAACGCTTTGATTTGAAAAATTATTTATAAATAAAATCCTACGCCAGTGGTGAATAGGGGTGTTGATATTAATTGGCGGAATACTGCTATATAGAAATTTGTTTGTGGAAATATGTTTTTGTTTTTTATTAAGAATTTTATCAATTAAGGCCGAATCATAGCCATTATTTGCTGCTATTTGTTTTATTATTGATAATTCATTTGAGAAATTATTGGTAGATAGAGGGACGGAAATTAACCTATGTATCATTGAATGGAACGCTGCATGTTTATGGGAGATGGGATGATTAGAAGTATTGTGGATGGTTATGTCTGTGTAGGTCGGTTTTCGGTATATGTTAAATTCAATTCTATTATTTATCAGGGTGAGCGTGAGGTCTAGAAAATTTAGAGAAGCATTGACACCTACTTCTAGGGTAAACTGAATTTGGGTATGGAAAGAATTTAAAAGCTGGAGGAAGATATTTAACTGTCGATCCGTACCTGACCAAATACAAAATATGTCGTCAACATATCTTTTCCATATTAGCACATTTTTTAGGAGCGGCGATTTACAAGTAAAAATTTTATTTTCTAAATTATCCATAAATAAATCCGCGATCAAGGGTGAAGTTGGAGAACCCATCGCCAATCCGGTAGTCTGGTTATAGATGATGTTATTAAATTAAAAATAATTTTGATTTAAGCAGACATTAAACAAACGAGAGAGGTCATTACTAAAGTCACATGGTAATTTAGAGTTAGTCAGTAATTCACTAATTAAAGATTTACATTCTGTTGTTGGGATATTAGGGAACAAGTTCACTACATCAAAAGAAATGAGTTTACTGTTACTAGGAATAGTTAGGTCTTTTAAGTCGTTAATTAGTTCTAATGAATTTTTAATAGTATGTTTTGGGGAAAACACTTTAGAATTATTGAACACATTAGTAATAAATGATGCTAATTTAAAATTTGGTGACTCACAGGAAGAAACCACAGGTCTAATAGGGGTGTTAGCTTTATGGATTTTTAGAACTCCATATAACTTGGGGACTTTAGGGTTTTTTGTCAAAATTTTTACTTGGTTATGTGAGTTATCTATAAAGATTGGGGTTTTACATGATTTTAAAGCATTTTTAACATTATTGAGGAATTTATTTGTTGGATCTTGTGATAGGGTCTCCACATTACCATTATTAATGAAATCACCCATTTTTGAATGATAATCACATTTATTCATAATAATAACAGTATTTCCTTTATCGGCTTTAGTTAGAATTAATTGGTCTTTCTCTAACTTTTTACGAATGTTTAAATGTTTACATAACAAGTGGCGTGTTTCTGGATTAGGCATGGGTTTAAATTTCGGTATTAGATTTTTTAATAAATCAGCACTTTTATAAAAGAACGGGTTTGGACTGTTATGCAGGGCGGTCTCTATGTCGACGGCAACATTTTCAACTGCGTCGTTGAAACTGGTTTTGTTATAGTTTAAATTATATTTTAGGCCTTTCGACAGAAGGGCCAGTTCATCTGGAACAAATTGTGTAGACGACAGGTTCTGCACTCGATCAAAGAACTGGTGATTTGTATCAACAGGTATGTTATTGTGGATATTATCTACGAGGCACAAGTTTTTTAGTTTGTTTTCTAAAATTTCACGTTTTTTAAAAACTTTTAAGGATGCAAAGTATCTGACTTTATCGTCAAACATATCCCATTCCACTGGGTGAAGTACATGAACTAACTCCGTGTGCAAGACATGTAATTTTAGTTTAATGCTGTTTCGTTCTTTGTAAGCATTTTTTAAATCTTCTTTAAGCCATGCTATTTTGGCTTTTAACACTGAAGATTTCGGAGTTAATTTGATATTTATGCGGTTGAAATGACCACTTAAATAGTTAGGGAACACTTTGAATTTTAAACACTGTTTATAGAAAAATATATTAATAGACATAACTCTGTACTTAATTGTATAGTTAATATGGTTAATAAACAAAGTGTTTTATTTGATTTAATATAATATGTCTAACCACAAAGTGATTGCTTCCTACGAAAAAATAATATCAGCAAGTACAGCTAATAAAGCAACAATGTATAAAAACTATACAATTAAGTACAGAGTTATGTCTATTAATATATTTTTCTATAAACAGTGTTTAAAATTCAAAGTGTTCCCTAACTATTTAAGTGGTCATTTCAACCGCATAAATATCAAATTAACTCCGAAATCTTCAGTGTTAAAAGCCAAAATAGCATGGCTTAAAGAAGATTTAAAAAATGCTTACAAAGAACGAAACAGCATTAAACTAAAATTACATGTCTTGCACACGGAGTTAGTTCATGTACTTCACCCAGTGGAATGGGATATGTTTGACGATAAAGTCAGATACTTTGCATCCTTAAAAGTTTTTAAAAAACGTGAAATTTTAGAAAACAAACTAAAAAACTTGTGCCTCGTAGATAATATCCACAATAACATACCTGTTGATACAAATCACCAGTTCTTTGATCGAGTGCAGAACCTGTCGTCTACACAATTTGTTCCAGATGAACTGGCCCTTCTGTCGAAAGGCCTAAAATATAATTTAAACTATAACAAAACCAGTTTCAACGACGCAGTTGAAAATGTTGCCGTCGACATAGAGACCGCCCTGCATAACAGTCCAAACCCGTTCTTTTATAAAAGTGCTGATTTATTAAAAAATCTAATACCGAAATTTAAACCCATGCCTAATCCAGAAACACGCCACTTGTTATGTAAACATTTAAACATTCGTAAAAAGTTAGAGAAAGACCAATTAATTCTAACTAAAGCCGATAAAGGAAATACTGTTATTATTATGAATAAATGTGATTATCATTCAAAAATGGGTGATTTCATTAATAATGGTAATGTGGAGACCCTATCACAAGATCCAACAAATAAATTCCTCAATAATGTTAAAAATGCTTTAAAATCATGTAAAACCCCAATCTTTATAGATAACTCACATAACCAAGTAAAATTTTTGACAAAAAACCCTAAAGTCCCCAAGTTATATGGAGTTCTAAAAATCCATAAAGCTAACACCCCTATTAGACCTGTGGTTTCTTCTTGTGAGTCACCAAATTTTAAATTAGCATCATTTATTACTAATGTGTTCAATAATTCTAAAGTGTTTTCCCCAAAACATACTATTAAAAATTCATTAGAACTAATTAACGACTTAAAAGACCTAACTATTCCTAGTAACAGTAAACTCATTTCTTTTGATGTAGTGAACTTGTTCCCTAATATCCCAACAACAGAATGTAAATCTTTAATTAGTGAATTACTGACTAACTCTAAATTACCATGTGACTTTAGTAATGACCTCTCTCGTTTGTTTAATGTCTGCTTAAATCAAAATTATTTTTAATTTAATAACATCATCTATAACCAGACTACCGGATTGGCGATGGGTTCTCCAACTTCACCCTTGATCGCGGATTTATTTATGGATAATTTAGAAAATAAAATTTTTACTTGTAAATCGCCGCTCCTAAAAAATGTGCTAATATGGAAAAGATATGTTGACGACATATTTTGTATTTGGTCAGGTACGGATCGACAGTTAAATATCTTCCTCCAGCTTTTAAATTCTTTCCATACCCAAATTCAGTTTACCCTAGAAGTAGGTGTCAATGCTTCTCTAAATTTTCTAGACCTCACGCTCACCCTGATAAATAATAGAATTGAATTTAACATATACCGAAAACCGACCTACACAGACATAACCATCCACAATACTTCTAATCATCCCATCTCCCATAAACATGCAGCGTTCCATTCAATGATACATAGGTTAATTTCCGTCCCTCTATCTACCAATAATTTCTCAAATGAATTATCAATAATAAAACAAATAGCAGCAAATAATGGCTATGATTCGGCCTTAATTGATAAAATTCTTAATAAAAAACAAAAACATATTTCCACAAACAAATTTCTATATAGCAGTATTCCGCCAATTAATATCAACACCCCTATTCACCACTGGCGTAGGATTTTATTTATAAATAATTTTTCAAATCAAAGCGTTAGGAACCTTCCTTTAGATATTAAACCTGCTTTTTATACAAACAATACCCTAGGAAAAATTTTGATTAATACTAAAGACAAGGATGACATACTAAGCCATTCGGGTATTTATAAACTCAACTGTAGTGATTGTCCCGCCTTTTACATAGGTAAAACATCGCGCAATGTAAACACCAGAGTGAAGGAACATGTACGGTGTTTAAATGGTAAAGGTTTTTCGGAACTCGCCAACCACTTAATATCAGCAGACCATAGATTTGATAAAATAACAGGTACTAGCCTCTTACATAAAAATAGTATAGGCATTAGGTTAGACAATTTAGAATCATTAGAAATCAGGAAATCTATAAACAGTAACTTATCAGACCATTTATTAAATACACAAGTTAATTTATCTAATCAAAAAAACACATTCTATAGTCCTATATTTAACTTGTTTCCCAGAATCCTTTCCACTCTTAAATAATAAGTTTATGCTTTTTCTTATGTCTTTAAAATGTATTATTATATGTATAATTCATGTAAAAATGTTAATTGTTATTATATATCTTCAATTCACTATGCCTATGTAATATTTGACTCCTCCCACTTTTATAATGTATTATATTCTGTCTCCCTCTGTTTTCCTATAAATATGCATCACCTCTGTCTTAGTTTTTAGTTATATTTCACATCCTGATGAAGCTCGACCGTAGCGAAACCGGTAGATGTAATAATAATAAAGTCGTGGTTAATAAACAAAGTGTTTTATTTGATTTAATATGATTTATTTTGTATTGAGAAATTGTATGTAAATAAGGTGTTGATATAATTTAAAGAAGAAGGTGTGTTTATGGAAGTGTCAATGTTGAAATCTCCGAGTATTAATGTATCTTGTCTGCTTTTGTTCAGTATTTTTTCAAAATGTGTTAGGAAATCGTGCATGTTTTTTGGGTTAGGTTTTCGATAAATTGCATAAATGTTGACTGGTTTCCTATTACTGCTGCAAACACTAATACCTAAAAATGAATTTTCGTTGGAAAAATTTTCAATGATAGAGCACTTCATAGAATCCAGAACATATATGGCCACACCTCCTCCTCCTTCATTTGGGCGAGAAGAAAAAGCACTGTAAAAACCGTTTAAGCAAAAGAACTTTTCTTCTCCGACATCAAGCCACGTTTCAGTGATGACAAGAACATGAACAGTATCGCATAATCTTCTGACCTTTTCCTCAATTTCGTCAAACTTGTTTCGTATACTTCTGGCGTTCATATACATTATTCGCAGACAGTTCTTCATGGGAGTATAGTCATCGATAGTTAGGCACTTGTGTTCTTGTATATTACACTCCATATTCTATTGTAGCTAGGTCCTTCTTGAGGGCAGCTATGTAAGCTGGGCAGTTGTCCCTATCTCCGGTTGAATGGTCAGCAGGCTTACCAAATCTGGTGCATGTCGCGCAAACTGGTTTGATGGCTGCATTTGGGCACGACTCACGGGTGTGTTTTTCTTGAGCACAGTGTCCACATGTAGGTTTAGTATCTCTGCAATATTTGAATGAGTGTCCAAACATATGACATTTATTGCAGACAGTAAGGCCAATAAAATCTCTGACGCGGCAAACAGTCCAGTTCACAAATACTTTCTCCTGTTCAATAAGTACTTTACGCACGATAGCTGGCATTTCATAGATACGATGACAAGTGTTTCCTGTGCGAGCACCAGCTAAGTGGCTTAATTTACAGCACGCAATAGTTCCCTCAATGTCTTGAATGTTGGGAACCCCAGTTAAGGCGATCCTTAAAAATTCTTCGTCAGTCAGGTCCCGCGGTACCCCAAAAAATATTAGTCTCGGAGATCGCTTGGTCGGCAGTCGGGCCTTAATTGTGCTTGATTTGTCGAAACAGGGTGCATTTAATAGTTTTTGTTGCTCGCCTGCGGTTGCCGTGTTTATCAAGATACCTTTATTTCTTATCTTTTTTATTCCCGTGACCCGAACGCCTAGCTCAGATGGCCGAATCATGTCCTGGATAATTTTTTTGGTACCATCACTATCCTTGGTGGCGTCTACATCTGTTGGAAATACGCATACGCCTGGTCTTGGTGCTCCGACACGATGTCCATATTGGGTAAGTGGAGGGGGTTGGTGAGCATCATTAGGCTGTTTGCGGGCGATGTCGGCAAATGAGAGGCTAGCCTCCGTTGCCTCCGCTACTCTCCGCATTACAGGTCCAAGATCAGACTCTAGTTGAATATTTTTTTGTTCAAGTTGTCTTTTTTCGCTCTTCACGTGTCGTACTTTGATTTCTGTCATTCTCAGTTGGGCAGTCACTGTAGCCAGATCAGCATGCATGGTCTCGCGCTCCAACAACAGCTGAGATACGGATCTAAAAACTTCCGACACGTTTCTGGCAATTCTCAGCTGCTGGTCTTTGGAGACCTTCGACTGCTTCTCTGCCAAGACATCTTGTAGAGCTATCAGATGTGTTTGAGCTTCATTAAGGTGAAACAGATGTGACAATTCCCATACAATCTATTTTTCAGCCACATTTTAAAACTATAGATAATATTTTATTTATTTTAGTACCGAAAAATAAAACTCGTAATGAGTTTATCGCGAACGAAAATTTCACTGTTCTATCACTTATAATAACCAAGTAATTAAATTAACAAAAGTAATTATTTTATGCGGGCACCGCCAGCCGAAATGCCCGAATTCGTGTTAGAAGGAGACAAACATATGTGCGAGCCATATGTTTCACGTGCACGCTATTAGCCCATTCCTACGGTGTTAAAGTGGTCAGTAAATTTGTAGTAAAAATGTGAATTTGCGCGGCTTGATTTGTTATTCTGATAGAATGTTCGTTTTGCTTTTTTACGAATGTTCCAGTATTACTCGTCGCAAGGAACATTTGCGGTTTTGGCACGCAGTAAAAAAGGCAAAATTAACTGTATAATAATTATAGTGAGAGCGGTTGTAATTATTTAGAACTTTCTTAAATCTGTAACTATCACTAGCTAGACGCCCGCCAATTCACATTCTCTCATTCATTTGAGCGGCCGCTACACTACTCGCTTCGGCGCTTCGACGAAGTCCTCGACGAAGTTAGCCGAAGTCCGAAGTGCGTGCCCACACACTCGTGCAACTTCTCGAGTAGCTCAGTCTCTCGGAGTCCGTGCACTAGGCAACATGGACGTTCAAGTGGCAAATAAAGGATGAAAGTAGATTAAATGCTGTTGAAATGAGTCGTATAATAATAATAATAATTGGATAATTTGTAAAGCGCCGTTTTTGTGAAAAATCACCTCAAGGGCGTATGTGTGGTAAAACCATGTTTGATCGTGTGAGGAATGTGGAGATCCGCAAAGAGGGCAAGGCTGATGTAAGCGTAATGAGTAAGATTAAGAAAGGGACGCTTAGATGGTTTGGGCATGTAGAGCGAATGAGCGAAGATAGGAGTGTAAGGAGGATATATGATGCAAATGTGAATGGTAGCAGAAGTCGGGGACGCCCGAGGAAGACATGGCACGATCAAGTGAATCAGATACTCGAGTCGGGCCATGTCAAGAGTCAGAATAATAGAAGAGTATGTATGAGACGATGTATGAATGTGAATGAGGCAAGGAGTGTGTGCCAAGACCGAGTTGTTTGGCGGTCCGTCCTCTCTGCCCACCCCTGCGGGGAAACGGCGTGATGGTTATTTTTTTTTATTTTTTTTTTTATAGTGAATACCTCACAAGAGTCCCAACTGCTCCCGTCTGGAGCCAGTGAGACTATGGCATCCCCAATTGGGGGATGTTGTGAGGCTGAAGGTAAGTGGGGAAGGGAAAGAGGAAGGTGGGGAAGTACCTGGCTATTCAGATCTAGTCACTAAACACGGCTTAAGCCATTTGGAGCAACGTTTCAATTCTGAATGGTGATCTTACACCAGGGCGATACTGGTAGTATCTTCCACTCTGGAACGTGCCGCAAATATACTATATATTATTTTAATTAATTAATTGTGAAATAACACAAATCAATCAAATAAAATTTATTTGCGCACGCCGGGTTCGAACCCGCGACCTTCGGAATGGCAGTCCAATGCGTTACCACTGGACTATGCCGGCCGTCAAGTTTATTCAAGGTTAGTTAGTTAGTTAGTTATCTTTATGGTCCCTTTCAATTGGGTCCCAAATAACCGCCTCGGATTGGAGTGTTTCTAGGAACAAAAAAATTAGGTCCTGTGACCACAGTGTAGAAGCCATATTTTATTACGTATAGTCACTATGACTCTGCGCACGCACAACCACCAAACACGACGTCTCGAAGCGAACTGAAGTGAACCGAGTAGTGTGGGCAGAAACTTCGTGTTCGAACTTCGAGTCCTTTGACTCGGGCGCATTTACCGACAACAATCGGAAGTCGGGCGAAGCGAAGCGAAGATGACCGAAGCGAAGCGAAGTTCGTGCCCACACTATCGTATTCGGTCAACTTCGATCAACTTCGCGAGTAGTGTAGCTGGGCTACAACAGTCATTGTCTGCCGCGGTTTGAAGTGACTTTTTTCGATTTTGTACAGCATTGTTATTCCATAAAAATGAGGCGTGCCCTTTATAAGAATCATCAGTATTCCGGGAAAAGAGTGAATCCAAGACTAAAGCTGCTGCCACACGCAAAGCTCACATCAAAAGTTAATGTACAGCGCATCATCTTTTCTACCGACACACGACGCTATCAAATATTTCTTCCTATGGTAGGAGAGGGGGTCAGTTGAATTCGAGAGCGGCCGAGGAACATAATTTCATTTGTCAAAGTGACAACTTTACTTACTGACAGCTTGAGCACGTTTTCGAAATGGATGATACTTGTCGCCTATTGCTGGATCTGTTGGACAGCTCATCCTCAGATGAAGATGCCGCCAACTATATAGTTATAAATGCTATTTAAAAAACTTTTTAGATTTTAAACAATCTGCGCGTAAATAGCGCATTTTCACATAACCTGACATAACCTCTCCGTCGAATCAGGAAATTCGCAGTTCGCACGCCGATCGACGAAAGCGACATATAATAAATTATTGTAAAATAAGCTCAACTTTCGTCCAAGCCGTCCAACTTTATCAAAAAACCGAATGATATTACCATATAAACATACTGAGATTAAAAATATGATTAATTTTGAAAGGGCGAAAATTTGTTTACTTCAAATTCAAATATTGATTATATTTATATTTTAAATATATGTTAAGTATGTTTGCCAAATAAAGTTTTTTTTATGTTCCTAAATTTACTAGCACACATGACGATATGAGCTAACATAATAAATAAGAAATGCATTATTAGGCTCCTTATGTCATGGCTGTCAAAGGGAACACGGAACTTAGTTGGTAGCTCCGTAATTTAAAATGACCCCCTCTCCTTTTTACGGCGGAGAGGGGGACGCATAACTTTTCAAATATCGCGTCGGGAGCGGTTACGTAAAATAAATTCGGTTAGCGAAGTTCAGAACCACACTTATAGCGCGTTATATTTTTACGTGTGTCGGGTCTGTATGGGATTGTATGGCGAGCGCTATTGTGCTTTATATTATCTGTTGATGTGAGCTTTGCGTGTGGCAGCAGCTTAAGTGCGAACGGGATGAAACGTCAGCACGGCGAATCGGAATACAGGTAAGTATTATGAAATTATTTCAAAATATTTTATTATTTTTTAAATATTTTCTCGGTACCTACCTAACTAACTAACCATCACGCTTGTTATTTTATGACCCATGTCGCTCGTTTGGTATAGGGTGATTCATATTTAATGTTGCTCAAAAATTATACTCCTTTAATGCCTTTATATTATATCTTTTAGTTCCCACAAACACTGGCGCGGAAATAAAAAAAACAAGTGTTCGAATGACGAGACCCCTAAAATTAATTTTTGTGGAGAAATCCAGGACTGCTTCTCTGTGAGAAAGATGATGAATTAATTGGACAAAGTAGACCAATTCAAGCTATCGGACAAAATATTAAAACAAACATTGAAAGAAAAAGGATCTTACAAAAAAAAGAAATATGGACAGAATATGTGAAAAGAATAAAAAATAAATAAATAAGTAAATAAAAAATCTTTTACTATCGTCGTTCCCGCCAGGCATCGTGAGTTCAATTCCACAGCTGGCTAATTCCTCCATCACGACCCAGGCAACGCTTTCCGCTTACTGTGATGGCAGTTTTACAACTAGTTTATGGACACCGTGTATAAGATATTTGTACAAAAAGTTGTTTTTTTCAATCACCTTTCTGCCCTATAAAGGATTTACTATTATTTACATGACATGTTTGTCATTTGTGAAAATAAAATATACCCATTTACAAAATACAAAAAGTTTTTTAATGTGAAAAGGCGACTTCATATGCACACTGTAGGCATCGTCTTTGTGGACACTCATATATTACGACGCACGTGGCGAGCTGATTTCAAAACAATGCCTATATTATTTAGATGCTTGATATTACGAGAGCCCTTTCTGACTTATGCATATGACAAATTTGTTTCTCCGTCTGGCAATTCTAACCACTTCGTTGGTTTGATGAATGCGCCCCATAGAAATGTAAGAAAAAGTGTAACCTTTTGACTTATTCGCGAAATATTTGTGAGCAAGCAAAAGCGCGAATACATGGTTACTATGTAGGTATATACCTACATCGCTTGGTATGATTATGTTCATTTAGCAAAAGCGGCCTTTAAAAAAAAGGTCCAGTTAACGCCAGCTCCCGGCACACATACCGTTGTTCCTAGCCGGCTCCTTTTATAAATTATTTAATCTTCCCAGGCATTGATTTAGTTTAGTGAATTGAACAAACCTCTATCTCGTGTCTCTTTCATACTCATGCGAAACATCGTAAATTTTTTGAAATGGAGTCTTTTTCGCAAATGGTTTTGGTTGGGTAAATAAAAATTTCCTGTACCAACGCGCGCGGAGCTGCGTGAAATGTCTTTTGTACGTATTTTTTGCAATGAAATTGTGTATTTTTCAGCCGTTTTCTACGATTATGTAATTATAGGTACCATAAAAAATTTATACAGATTAATATTACTTATATACGTTCGCAAACCAATAATTCATCTCAATATTATAAAGCATAACGTGTTAAAAGTGTTTTATTAGACGATATTGAAAATAACACCATCTATCGGCGTAAAGTTTCGAAAAATGTTTTGAGATGGCCCTTAAGCACATCTACCCCTGAGGTGCAAGGATATTCTACTTCAGTATCATCCGAGCCTTTGGATGACGCAATCGATGAGGTTTCGTTTGCATCCTCAATTGAGACGCTATTTTCTCCAATAATCCGAGGCATCATTGTGTTCAGATGTCTTTTTTTCGGACGGTTCATTTTTTGAACACTGGATTTTTTTTAATATAATTGGTTTTGTACAATTCGTATTTTTCTTTGTGTTTATTATTTATTCGCTTCACCACTTTAGTTGATAAGTCGATGATTTGCGCCTGTTAGCTGTCATGTAGGCAATATTGCTAACTTGCCACAGTAAGTAGTTGTGGGTACTTGATGTTAATTCGTACTTTAAATCAGCGCCTTGATTTGGATGATCTGCTAAACTTTTATCTTAAATATATTATTATTTTATCTTTTATCTTTTTATTTTAAATTGTTATCCTTTGTGCTATGCATAAATAAAATCTTGTCTTTAAAACATTAATTTATCAAAAAAATAATAATTGATCTTCTCTAAAATATCTACCATAAAAAAAAACATGACGGCGTTCTTGGTCGAGGGGTAAAGCTTTTGACTAGCGATCCGGATGTTCAGAGTTCAAATCCGGGCGTGCGCAAGTAAATTTGATTTAATTAATTCATGTTATATTCACAACTTTTAAAATAATACATTTTTGACACGTTACAGAGTGGAAGATACTCTAAATATCTCCTTGGTGTAAGACAGACATTCAGAATTGAAAAGGCTTAAGCAGTATTTGGTGACCAGTTCTGAATATTTATTTATTTATTTTATTAATACAAGACTTCGAGGGTACATATGGTTTTTGTGATATTTCACCCTCCATGCTAGGGATAACCCTGTGTTATGGAGGGTGAATTTTACAGTTCTTGAGAGAATAACATTAATTAAACAAGTAAGTATGCATAGAAGATTTACAATCGTAATGGTTGTTAAATGCAATGAAAGTATGAGATTTATTTGTTTGATTTTTTTATATATTTTTTTATAGTGAATACCTCACAAGAGTCCCAACTGCTCCCGTCTGGAGCCAGTGAGACTATGGCATCCCCAATTGGGGCATGTTGTGAGGCTGAAGGTAAGTGGGGAAGGGAAAGAGGAAGGTGGGGAAGTACCTGGCTATTCAGATCTAGTCACTAAACACGGCTAAAGCCATTTGGAGCAACGTTTCAATTCTGAACGGTGGTCTTACACCAGGGCGATACTGGTAGTATCTTCCACTCTGGAACGTGCCGCAAATATACTATATATTATATATTATTTTAATTAATTAATTGTGAAATAACACAAATTAATCAAATAAAATTTATTTTCGCACGCCGGGTTCGAACCCGCGACCTTCGGAATGGCAGTCCAATGCGTTACCACTGGACTATGTAGATAATTATAATGGTGGAATGTATTACATGTATAATCAGAGTTACGCAAGTAAGGAACGTAAGCGTTGGTGTTGAGGGTAAGTGGTGTACATATGACTTGTTGTGGTTATGAGTACTGATGTGTGAGGGGTTAGTTTCACTTGAGGTTAAAGCTATGATGTTTTTGTATTTATGGATAAACCTGGTAAAATGATAGGAATTATTTGAGTAAGTGGTGTCATAGGTGTTTAAAGATGATAATGGTAGTGAATAGCAAGGTAATTTCCCACCTTCCTCTTTCCTGCCTCCTTCTACTCCCCCTACATTCAGCACCACAACATACCCCAACTGGAGATGCCAGACCCACAGTTGGGACTATTGTATGATTTTAAAATAAATAAAAATATTAAAAAATTTACCTATTTTTGACGGAGGCATAAAAATAACTTTTTTAAGATATCTTGTTATGACCACACCTAAAAAGAAACTATTTTCTTCTAGCGAAACTATTCTTAAGATTAAATGTCTAAGTGATTCTCACACGCGCTGAGCGACTGATTCTTATCAAAGCCATTTATGTTTAGGAATAAAATACACTTTCTAATAATTACTTTTATCGAACTTATTGATATTTTCAAAGAACTGATAACAAAAGATAAATGACAATGCCGAAGAATTTTTATCTGAAACTGCTTTATTTCTGCCGATAGAGCAATAAATCAATTAAGGCCATTATAATCCTAGTAATATGGTGTTTCCGAATAGGGGGTTAATAAAGATATGTGTTTTTGATTGAAATGCCAAATATATTACGTAATTTAAATATCATTTTTAATCAGCACTTATTAAAGTACCTAATTCTTAAGTACTTCTGGTTTCAAATTATAAGGAGAATCTATGCATTTTATGACACTTGAAACAAATTAATCTCCGAACTCTATAATTTTTCAATGACCTAATAAAAATGCATAGATTTTGTAACCACATGCGATTTTTGAGAAATTATTCGTCAATCTTCGTGAAACGTTCAGCTAAGTATTTTACCTGCAAAAAATGTGCGCTGAAAATCTATGAATAAGATTATTGCTTCAAAAGGAAGGGCTTAATCATAAAGCTACTTTAAAATTAACAGCTTTATAGGTTTTCTCAGCATGCTTTGTCTTTCATAGCATTTATAAGATAGTCAAACATGTCAGGTTTTGAACCTGACAATGCGACCAACTAATTATTCACATTCAAATAAGGTCAAATATATTGTACAAATGGTATTTTTTTACTATCTGGGATTTACGAAGTGCGTGTATTCCATCAAATTCTTATGACTGACCTTCACAAACTTGATCAGAATTTCCAATATCGCACAAGATTACACAAACCTCTTATAAAATACAAGTCACCAATTCCACCGCTTATCTGAAATTCTTAAAGATAATTTTCGTAATGCAAATATAAAATTCATGAAATTATTTGTGTAGCCTATTTATTGTTATCACATTTAATTTGTAGGACTCCATTATGATTTTTGGTTTTTCTTTTCAATAATCAATAATATTTTTATTAAATTTTCAAGTATTACTTCATAAACAAGTTTTGCTGTGTAATTATTAGTACGCGTGATAGTTGTTTATTTATTTTATTTATTTATATTTATTTATTTATACATTATATAAGCATTATCAATGTGTCATAGTCAATATATTTTTAAAAAATAATAAGAATACAATAGGTTTATAATTAGATAACATAAAAAATTCTAAAAAGTGTTGATAGTCAAGTAAATGAAAAAAAATAATTTTAAATATCATTATCTCTATATGTTACTAAGAAAAGAATACAATTTTTTTATGCTTCCGATTTTGTTGTCCGGGTTAAATCTTCCCCATAGGAAAAACTAAACCCTTCCACTCACTTTTCCACAAATGATCAGCTAGTCAATCAACACTATGTAAGTGCATTATATAAGTAAAATAAATACAAAACAATACAAGAACAACAACACGTCAACTCACCAGATATCAAATGGGAAAAAAAATTCACCGTCTCCAGATATTTTCATATCAGAGGGTTCGGCTCGGTAGAACTTCTAACAGGGCCTATAAATCCTACTGATCCCTCAACATAAATATTTAAAAAATCTTTTGTTATCCTACATGTATTCAAAATGACCCACTTTTGCATCTTTATATATAAATTTTTTGATAGATCTAATACGCCTAAATTTTTAATGAGAGAGCTAGGTATAATGCCAGTAGCCGAAATAACGAATGGTAATATTTTTATAGTCTGAGAATGCCAAATTCTTTTTATTTCGTTTCCTAAATCTGTGTATTTTCTATTTTTTTCATTAACAGATTTTTGAATGTTACAGGAATTTGGAATAGCGACATCAATGATATAAGTTATTTTTTTAATTTTGTCATGTAAAACTATATCGGGTCTATTATGACTAATCGTTCGGTCTGTTAGTATAGTTTTATCATAATATATTTTATAAAATTCGTTTTCTAAAAATGAATTTGGTTCGTATTCATAGTATGGTACTATATTACGGCAGTCAATCAAGTTATGTTTAATTACCAAATTTTGGTGAATTATTTTTAAAACTTGATTGTGCCTAAATGTATACTCGGACGGTGCTAATATAGAACATCCAGATATAATATGTTCTATAGTTTCCGGAAAAGCCAAACATTTTCTACACAAATCATCAATTTGATTTGTATCTTTGATTATATGCTTTCTATAATTTTTAGTATTAATGACTCTATCCTGAATGGCAAGCATAAATCCTTCTATTTCTGCGCTCAACTCTCCAATACTCAACCATTTGTTTGACGAAAATTTGTCAACATATGTTTGGTTGAGATAATTGAAGTGTTTTGCGTGTAAAATTTTATTTGACCAGGAATCTAATAATTCCTGGTTGGGATTTATAAAAATGTTGGCATTCTCATCGTATAAATTTAAAGGTGTAATATTTCTATCTGCCTTGCAAATTATTTTGTGCATTTCTGAGCTATGAGCTTTCCTATGGAAAAAAGTTCTTAGCATTTCTACCTGATTATGTTTTAAAGAAGTTTTTTTTGACTATACCTCTACCTCCTAAATTTCTAGGTAAATTAACTCGTTCTATAGCTGAATTTGGATGATGGCAATTAAACTTTGTTAGCGTAGTTCTAATTAATCTTTCTAAGTTATCTAAATCTGTATTAGACCATTTAATTATGCCAAATGAGTACGTTAATAGAGGTATTGCCCAAGTATTTATTGCTTTTACTAAATTTTTAGCAGATAGATTGCATTTTAAAATTTTCCTGATCCTAGTTTGAAATATAATCCTAATATCATTTTTAATACTAGTATGGTCTAATCTATTTGATTGTGGGTATCCTAAATATTTATAAACCTCATCCCTTTTCATACTAGTAATTTGAAAATTTCTAAATATACTCTCGTCCCCATCTACAATTTTGCCTTTCTCTATATGGATCGTTCTACATTTATCTAAACCAAAAGTCATTTTGATATCATCTGAAAAGTTTTTAACTACCTCAATCATTTTCTCTAAATTTTGTTCAGAATTCGAAAATAATTTTATGTATTATTATTATTATTATTATAAAAATAATTAAAAAAATTTTTTTTTTTAAAATAACTATCATTTAATTATTATGTTTTAAATAGCTATCTTTTAAATTATTATGTTTTAAATAGCTATCTTTTAAATTATCATGTTTTAAGTAGCTATCTTTTAAATTAGTATGTTTTACAAAGCTATAATTTAAATTAGTATGTTTTAAATTATTATGTTTTACATAGCTATATTTTAAATTAGTATCTTTAAATAACTATCTTTTAAATTATTATGTTTTATATAGCTATCATTTATTTTTTTTGTTTTTAAATAGCTATCTTTTAATTGTGTTTATTTTTTTAATTCATTTTTTTAAATAGCTATATTTTAAATTTATTTTCGTTTTGATGCTTTTAATTTTGTATTTTTATTTATTCATTTTAGTCACTCCATGATTATTTAATGTTCAATTATGGAAGTTTTTGATTTATGCATAAATTAATTAACTTACATTTTTTATGATAATTTATTTTATTTTATTTTGAATTTTTATCTTAATAATTAATTAATCACCTCTTGTGATATGTTTCTTTTATTTGTATTTATTTGTCTATTTTTAAATTGGTTACTAGCATTATCCTGACGAAGAAGCCATTGGCTTTGAAACATGTAGAATATTTAATTAAAAGTGGACTAAACAAAGTATTGCCGATAGACTAAATTTCTACAATGTACGCACCCTTGAACAGAGAAGACTAAATATTGATTTAAATTTTCTTTTCAAAATTGTTAATGCTCTAATAAACTGCCCTTTTTTACTCTATCAAATTATGTTCAACGTTCCTAGAATTGGTTGCCGACTTATATATTATATTCCGTTACATATTAAAAAATATAAAACTAAGCTGGGGTTCGACTCACCTTTACCGAGAATGTGCCGTTATTTTAAGGAGACATAAAAGTCATCCCATTGATTTGTCAATGTCATCATTGGCCACCTTCAAATCAAACGTAAACAAGACTTAAAGCTACCTATCGTGTTGATCTAAAAAATAATTACTGTTGCTGTTATGAAATGTATATGTAAGTGTATGTATGTGTGTATACATGTATGCATGTAGATGCATACATGTACATTATTTTTTACTTCCAGTGTTGTGTTCATCAATGTTGTGTGTGTCTGTAATTAGTGATAGTATCAACCAAGTATAATTAATATAACTGTATTTCGAGAGCTTTGATATGAATCACTGTTGACAAACATAATCACCAATTCTACCTACTGAGTCTAGTGTTGACATATTTTTACGTCTGCTATAATTTAATAAAAATCAACATAAAACTAAAGTGTACTAAACTCAAAGATCTAAACTATTAGAAATCAAAGACCGCGCTTCAAATCAGTGCATTTATATCTTGCGAAGTGCTATTTTTTCATGTTTTTTTGTCTTCACGAAGAAATTGCATGTTAACTGTCAAAAAAAAAAACAAATAATAAAAATAAATCTGTCATTCTGTACTAAAACGAGCCAGCTGTTAAAAAATACAAAAGTGCCTAAACTGTGTTGAAACTATCAATATTAAACATCATTCAATCAATTTTATTCACAGCGAAATCACTTTTTATAAATTTATTTCAACATGAATACACTATGCATCGTTTGCGACAAAAATATTGACAGTCCAGCCGAATTCATATCTTGTGTTGTCTGTGATAATGGCTATCATCTTGTTTATGCAGAGATTGGTGAAAACATACGTGGTGCTCGTAATTCTCAGTGGAAATGTAAAAAATGCTCTAAAGCTTTTACTAAGAAAAAGACCAGGAATATGAATTATTGTGATGAAAAAATCGATCAAGAACCATCTACCGGCAAACCTACCAAACATCTAACTCAACAGTCAACAGACGCAGAGAAATTTCCTTCATCAACCGCAGATGGCGCAAGCGGTATACTTACGTCGGATAAGTTTATTTTAGAATTAAACAATTTCAAAAAAACAATAATGGATTTTGTGGAACAAAAATATGATTCGATTATCGCACAAAACAAAGAAATCCTTGATTCATTTAAATTTTTAGCGGATCAGCAAGACCTTCTAAAAAAACGAATAACTGACATCGAATCCTCGCAAGAAAGGGTCATTACTGATATGCTAGAATTAAAAAAACAAAACGCTGTATTAGAAAATACTACTTCTCATCAGGACGACAAAATTGACCGGCTGGAGTACATTACACAGATGTGCAATATCGACATCAGAGGCATCCCTGAAGCAAACAATGAAAATATTATGGAAACTCTTAAAAAAATATCAAAAATCATAAATTACGGAGATACCACGATACCTTTACAATCTGAAATCAATAAAATGTACAGACTAGGACCAAAACTGTCCGAAAAAAATCCCAGATCTGTAATAGTGTCGTTCAATAGTATTAAATCTCGAGATGACTTCCTACTCAAAATCAAAGACTATAAAAAATCCTCTACCTCCAGTTCAAGCAAACTCAATACAGCAGATCTAGGGCTATCTCAAGAAGCAAAACGGATTTACGTGTCAGATCATCTAACGCAAAAAGGAAAATTCTTACTCTCCCAAACTAAAAAATTCGCCAGAGAAAATAACTACAAATACTCTTGGTTATCATCGGGGCGCATTTTGCTAAGACATACGGATACATCCAAAATTATTACGATTAAAAACATCACTGATCTTGATCGAGAAAAACGCCAACAACTGTGACAGATGATAAAAAGTACCTCAACATTTACTGCACTGCTAAACAAAAATAATCCGGATAATATCATATTCATCGCAAGTTTTCTCATGAGTTTTTTCTTTGTCTTTAAAAATAATAATGTTTTAATTGAAAATAATGCATTCTTACTCTTTTTAGGAGTTCTTTCATGTAGCAACAATATCAGTGTGAAAATTGTTTATATCAGTATTCACTATTTTTATTATAATTTACCTCCTTTGACTGTAACTCACGTTTCTTTAGCTCTCTCTAAAAAAAATTTATATATCTCCATAAATAATACTTTCACTACAAGTTTTTATTTGAATATTACCGCTATATATTTTTCACACACCCTAAGCATAATACCTAATATTTATCAAAATAATTCATTCTTACTTTCATTAGTAGCTTTCCCTAGTAACATCAAAATTATTATAAAAATTGCGAATCTTACAATTAAAAATTCTAACCATACTCTTCCTCTAAGCAACAAAAACCACGCTGTTTTAGTATTCTTTAAAATATCTGTTTACTGTGTAAATATTATTCTTCCTGCATGTTCTCGTAGGAATCAGAGTAGTAATATCTTATTTACTCACTATAATATGATGCTCTTATTTTCTTCAATAATCTTTTTATTTTGGCTAACTTTTATTATATTCACTTGTATTTACAGAATTTACATTAACTACAAATGCTCGAGCTCTGTCAAAATAATGCTTTTGTATTTCTCAAAAACCTTTACTACTGTTTTATTTACATATTTTATTCGCACATTTTTAATCACTTTTGCATTTTTCACATGTTACTAAATTTAATTATTGTCCTTTATCACACCTAACAATTACAATCAGAAGCATTATACACTATAGTATGCACTTTACGGTTAAAATATATTTTAAGTTGGAATACTATGTATCAACATTATCATTCATGTTATATAATGTTCTCTCATTATCTCATAATAATGCACTCTCTCTATTCTCTCTCTCTGTGCTTCAATCAAACTCATATGTACGTATCACAAGCAGCGAGAATCTTTGTAAGATTATGTTCCCAACAAATCTATGTAAATCTGGAAAAAATCTTAATTTACATAAATATGTCCTAGTATTGGTTCTTCTTTGCATTTTTCGCATGTTATGCTATTTAATTATTGTTTTTTGGCATTTTTTTTCGCATCAACTCCTCTACAGAATCAGCACATACTTTACATTTGGTCATTTTATTGATTTTATTGTTTTCATATTTATTGTATTTGCAGCCTTCATGACAGATATCTACATAATCATCAACTGCTTAGATTGCTCTATACGAAACATACCAACACCATCATCTTTTATAACATCTTTTATATCTAATATAATTAGTGGAATCAACTTTCATCTCGAAGTAAAATACGCATCATACTCGAATTATCAGAACTCACAATCTACTATACAATATATTAATAAAACACTGATTAACAACACAGTAATTTACACTTTCGTTTTTAACTTTTTGTTTGCAGACTTTTCGCAAAAGAACTACGGGTTCACCACCACACATCATAGTAAATTTAATCATAATTATGTTTCAGTTACCTTCGGATAATTACAATGATTCTGTAATTAGCATTAATATGAATATAATTCGAGATCTGGAGAATTTAAACAACTATAACTGGGACTCATATAGTCTAAAAATCATACACCAGAATATTAGAAGCATATCAAATCTCGATGACTTTACAATTTTTCTGGATCAATTTAATTCTTCTTTCGATGTTATAATATTAACCGAATGCTGGTTAAATAAATACTACACCGTAAAATCAATCCACAATTACTCTGAATATCACACCACAACCAACCTAAACAAATCTAGTGGAATTGTTATCTACATCAAGGACGGAATTAAAGTTCATGTAGAGGAAATTACTTTAGCACAATCAAACTGTATGAAAATAGTATTGAATAATAACATATGCATATTTGCCATTTACAGATCTCCTTCCTTCATCAATATTGACCCCTTCCTTTCTTCATTGCAAGCAATTTTAAACAATGCGAAAAAATTTGAACAGCAAATTATAATGGAAGATTTAAACATTAACACTATCCCTGACTACCACCGTCAATCAATCGATTATCTATGTCTACTCACGGAAAATGGTTTCACACAGACTATTAACAGCTTTACTCGTGAACAGGGCTCGAGTAAATCCTGTCTTGATCACATCAATGTAAAAAATATTAACTTTATTGACACTTTTTTTATACACTCAACTATTTCAGACCACTATACAACATCTCTTTGTCTTAAAAACAAGCCTCCCACTTCTTCGAAAATTAAATACGTTGCTAAAACTAATTTCAACAAGTTAATTGAGGACTTGAGCGCAGAAAACTGGCTAAATGTTCTAGATAAATCAGATACTGACTTAGCAATGAAAGAATTTATTATCAAACTACACGAGTATATATCAAAACACACAAGTAATATAACCGTATCTAATAAACAAATTAAATTCACACCATGGATCACCCTGGGGCTAGTTAAATCGATTCACAGAAGAAATCATCTTCATGAAAAGGCAAAAACATACCCTGAGAATTTGATATTACAATGTTATTATAAAAAATATAGGAATTTGTGTAAGAAATTAATTACATCGGCGAAAGAAAATTATTATAAAAAACTCATTTACGAAAACAACTGCAATCCAAAACGTTTTTGGGATACCTTTCGCAACATAACCAAATCCAAAATCAATAAATCTTCTGAAATAAAATCGCTTTACATTAACACATCAAACTCTGAAGTCCCCAAAGATATGGCAAACTTTGCAAACAGTTACTTTTCATCTGTGGGTGACACACTTGCGAAAAAAATTCTCGATAAGTGTAAGAAATCAGAAACCGCTCTCGCCAATTTAACTATCCCTAGGATCGGTCATAAAATAGACTCAATCACAACTTCAACTAACGAAGTCATGAAGATAATTGACGACCTTAAGTCATCAAAAGCATGTGGTCCCAATAAGATTTCATCAAATCTTCTAAAAATCATTAAAGTATACATAGCCATACCGATTGCGTTCATTGCGAATCTAAGCTTTAAATCAGGGAAATTCCCTAACCATTTAAAGCAGTCAATCGTCATTTTACTGCATAAAAGTGGGGACAAATCACTGATACATAATTACCGGCCTGTTTCCTTGCTCAACTCTGTCTCTAAAATTATGGAGAAAAAAAAAAAAAAAGTGGGTGTGTCAAGCCTACGCAAGACAGAAGTGAAACTTCTAGTATTCCTCTCTCTCTATTTTCATTTCATCAAAAATTAAATGAATTAATTAAATGAACTACAACTATAAATGTAAATGTAAACGCAACACAAAACGCGAACACAACTTATCACAGCGGGAGCACGCTGCTAACTGATTCACTGGCCGTGGTGGGCGTGGCCGCGCAAGTGCGCTACCGGCCGACCTGCTAAACCGAACTCGTATCTCGCTCGTAACTCAAAGCAAAACGTTCGTGAGCGGCTCCCCCACCTCAACAAGCGCATATGGTGAGAGAGGGACAGTGAACGGTGAGCGGTGGTGGGGGTACCCGCATTTTCGTGTCGATCCTGACTCGGTTTTACTCCGTCCCCGAAAATCCATTACGCGCCTAAAGAAGTTTCACTTCAAAAATTGTAAAGAACCGTCTCATCCTTTATCTCGAAAATAACAACATCCTTTCTAGTAGACAATTCGGCTTTCGCAAAGGTTTAAGCACTGAAAACGCCATCGCTAATTTGACAAAAATCATCTCTAATAATCTAGATAAAGGTAATAAATGCATTGCACTTTTTTTAGATCTAGCTAAAGCGTTCGACACTATCTCGCACAAAATTCTGCTGAATAAATTACAGCGAATTGGGATACAGGGTCAAATTTTTAAGTGGTTTGTTAGTTACCTAGAAAACAGGAGCCAAAGAGTGGATATTAACGGTATTCTAAGTGATCCAGCCAATATTAAATATGGCGTACCGCAAGGAAGTACACTAGGTCCCATATTGTTTAATGTTTATATAAATGACTTATGTAATACTTCATTTGCAGACCACATTATTACATGTGCTGACGATACAGTACTTTTATTCGAAGGCAAAACCTGGAATGAGTCTTGCATTAAAGCTGAATTTGGCATAAACAAAGTTAAACAGTGGCTAGATAGTAATCTCCTCACTCTAAACTCGGATAAAACGAAATTCATCTGCTTCAGTTCAACTCAAGCGGGTCAACCACAAGAAATTATTAACATTAGAATACACCATTGTTACGACACTATTACATGTAAATGCAATACCTTAGAATGTGTGGACAATATAAGATACCTAGGAATTATCATTGATAAATTTCTGAGATGGGACAAACACATAGCCTTTACTTCCACAAAGGTCAGGAAACTTACACATCTGTTTATAGCAATAAGAAATATTCTATGTCTAAATGATTTGAAACGAATTTACTTTGCAATGTGCAATTCCATACTAGACTATGCTTCCTTAGGTTGGGGAGGTTGTGCTAAAACCATACTCGATCCCTTAGCTAAATCCCAGAAATCGCTTATAAGAGTAATATTGAAAAAACCTTTCAGGTACCCCAGCGATTCATTGTTCGCAGAGTTTCGTGTTCTTGATGTAAGACAATTATATATGAGGAAAATCATATTACATACTCAAAAACAGAGGCACTACTTAGCTTCCGTAAACCACTGTCATAATACAAGACATGCAAAAAAAAACCCAACAGTTCCGCCCACCACTTCCTCATCTTTAGCACAGAGACAATTCTCATACTTAGGCCCTAAACTGCTCAATCTCATACCTGATGCATGGAAGGCAAAGAGTACTAATATTCTGCGTATGCAGGTAAACAATTGGCTTCTGGTCTTTGGGAGAGCTGAATGCGAGAATATGCTAAAAAACAGTAATTAAATTGTAAATTTTGTTTTCTTTACATTCTTCTTTACATTTTAACTTATATTGGTATTATATTAGCATTACACGAACTGTATTTTTACATAAAGAAAGTTCGAAAATTGTTCAATTCTTCGTGATATTTTTCCTTAAAGGAAAAGTTCCTTCTTTACTTTCATTTTTTATTTTTTGTTATTTTTCATTTCCTTGTCTTATCTATTAATATTTCTTTAGTTTATTATATCAGCTAAACAATAGTAAAAAAAAAAAAAAAAAAATGTCGTGGTATAACTGAAAGTATACTAGATTATGAATATACATTTGTATTACTTTACCAACAGAATTTCTTCAATTCAGTTTCATTTTCAAATTCATTTTCTTGTTTTTATCTATTAATATTTCTTTAGTTTATTATGTCAGCTAAACAATAGTAAAATATGTCGTGATATAACTGAAAGTATTCTAGAATATGAATATACATATGTATTTTTTTTTACAACAGAATAGTCAACACTATAATTTACTATAATTTTACATGTAAAAACATTATCATATTGGAATGTCCTAAAACGGGCAATCGCCTAGTTGGACATTTTAAGTTCATTAATTGTATTATGTAATATTTACAAACAAACAATAAATAAAATAAATAAATAAATAAAAACCTAAGAAAAAAAAAAAAAAAAAAAAAAACATTTTTACATTTTTATCTAATTAAAATGATACTACAAAGTAATTTTGCATCTACTGAAGAAAGGATATTCTTATTTATAATTTTTGTTTATTAAAATACTATCTTTTCCATTTTTTCGTATTAAATTTATGATAATACTTGCAAATTCTCACATTCCAGAAAAGGGCAATTATTATTTAATCATTAAAGATAATATCAACAACTCTCAAACGAAAATCGTGAAATAGAAAAATTAGAAAATGATTCAGTAGCATCTAGGAATTGAGCCCAAGACCTTACGCTGAGCTAATCCGACCCTATCCCCTTCGATCATATTTATTTGTCTGTATCAAACTTCGAATAAGAACTACTAACATTTTCTTAATTTTCTAAAAACATTTGCAATCAAATCAAAAACAATTGCAATCTAGACAGTGTCTTGGATAAATACATAAAATTTCTCTTATATTTAATATGCGACAACTATCAAATTTCTCACGAGTCTGTGATGAATATTAAATATTTTTTTTTAGTAGAATAACTTATTGAGTAAAACCGCATTGTAAAATTTAATTATTGAAGATACTCTGTGTAATATGAACACCTCTCAAACGAAAAACGTGAAACAGACACCTAAATGGGTTATGCCTGAATGAAAATTAATGCTATATGGTGCTATAATGCCGATGGAACGACTCCGAATTCAATATAATGACGCCTGTAGAATCATATTTGGATACTGAAGATACAGCAGCGAATCTACAATGTTCACGGAACTAGGACTGAATGGATTTGCCGGCCTGATGAGACACCGCAGCCTACCAGCACCAAGCGCCACTCCTGAGTGAGCGCTGGGCCCAAGCGCACTCAAGACCACGCCCTGCATAGTTGTCCTTATTTGTTAATTTATTATATCTATTATACATAAAAATATATTTGTTTTTTCAATAATAATCTCACACGTCCCATATATATATTTTTTTTAATATTTTTTTTATAGTGAATACCTCACAAGAGTCCCAACTGCTCCCGTCTGGAGCCAGTGAGACTATGGCATCCCCAATTGGAGGATGTTGTGAGGCTGAAGGTAAGTGGGGAAGGGAAAGAGGAAGGTGGGGAAGTACCTGGCTATTCAGATCTAGTCACTAAACACGGCTAAAGCCATTTGGAGCAACGTTTCAATTCTGAATGGTGGTCTTACACCAGGGCGATACTGGTAGTATCTTCCACTCTGGAACGTGCCGCAAATATACTATATATTATTTTAATTAATTAATTGTGAAATAACACAAATTAATCAAATAAAATTTATTTGCGCACGCCGGGTTCGAACCCGCGACCTTCGGAATGGAAGTCCAATGCGTTACCACTGGACTATGCCGGCCGTCAATATGGGACGTGTGGGATCGCACTAACCCCCCCCACATTTTGGAATAAAAAATAGATATTATTATTATTATAAATAATCATTTTTAGATGTTACAATACATAAACAAGTGTTCCTTAATTTCATACAAATAAGTTGTTATAATGGTTTACACTATATATAAAAAAATTATTTCTATAACTAAATAAAAATATTAATCAATCAGTCGAATATAAGTGTTGAACCCCAGGACCCCAGCCTTGACCGGTGGAGAGGTTTTACTCAATAAGTTATTCTACTATAAAAATATTGAAAATTATTATTAATTTTTTTTTACGACTGAAATAATAGGCTGTCGCACAGTACTTATCATATCATCAACGCATTTTTTATAAATTAATATCATAAAATACTTTTAATGATTTTAATAAATTGTATTTTAATCCTCATGATCATACATTTATCTCTATGAACCGTACTTTTCTTGTAGTTTCTCTCTTTGTTTTGATTTCATACTATTATAATATTACGTTTATTGGAAGAATCAATTCGAATATTAACTTTTCCTAGTAGTATTCGGAAGCAACTAAATTTCAGTATATTCCAGATAATTTTCCTGGCGAGCGTGGGTACAGATAAATAATTCATTGTTCCGAGATGCAAACCTAATCTACCATTAGTAATTCCTCTGGGAAAAATTATCAAGGTCTATAAAGACCCTTCGTCTAAAACCAACATAGCTCATAAACGTTATGTAATGATTATTTACTATGTAAATACACGCTTTAAAAATTAAGTGATATAATTATTATAGACGGAGAAAAATTACTGATAAGAAATATTGTCAATTTATTAAAAATCTCTTTTAATTATTTATTTACTAACGGATAAAATCCAATTAACATATTAAATTTTACACGAAGTTAATATAACAGAAAAGTTTCAATAAAAGATGCTATGACCAAAGGTATGATAAAAATACGGCACAAAAACAATAGATAACGTAAAGTCAACCCAGGATCAAGGATTTGATGGAGTTTACGACTTATCAATCATATCAATACAAAATATAACTTGCTTAATGACTGAATTGAGTTGACAAGTCCGAAAATTCTGGACATTGCTGAATGGTATCTATAATTTGTGGAGTGTTGATTGAGGACAAGCAAATCATTATTTTTAAGTCTAAATATGTTAAATTTTATTTGTAAAATTTGTGTTATTTCACAAATTACTCATTAAAATAATAAGGAGGTAGAGATAGAGCATAGCGCAGGTAAAAAAGATTACAAACTTTCTTTGAAAATCCAACGTTTGAAGGTAGTTTTTTGGCAAGAGAGATGAATTGTTTGTAGGGAAAACAAATATTCTTCTATGGAAATATATTTTTGTATGGGAAAAAAAGCATTGGAATTTCAACTTTTTAAAATCATGTAGAATCACACCTCGAAATAAGCGCTTTTTAACCCCGGGCACCCTGTAAAGGATATTTGCGGCACGTTTCTGATTGGAAGATACTCTCCGTATCCCCTGGTGTAAGATCACCATTCAGAATTGAAACGTTGCTCGAAGTGGCTTTGGCCGTGTTTAGTGACCAGATCTGAATAGCCAGGTACTTCCCCACCTTCCTCTTTCCTATCTCCTCCCCCCCCACTACCTTCAGCCTCACAACATACTCTAATTGGTACGACTTAAATTTATACGATCGTCTGTTATTCTGACTCCATGTCTCGATTCAATAGAACGTAGTACTTAAGCCAAAACATCCGTCTTTTATTATAACGATGTATTTGCGGGATATTAGTAACTCCAAAACCGTTTTAAATGTATTTTTTAAGAAAGAAAAACATTCCCAGTTATGAAAAACCGGACTATAATAAATACATTTTTTTTTCGACTTTATGTACGTGTTAAATCTTCCCCGCAGAAAAAACTAAACCCTTCCACAAACTTTTCCATAAATGATCATCTAGTCAATCCACATTATGCAAGTGCATTATATAAGCATAATAAATGCAAAACAATACAGAAACAACACGTTAACTCACCAGAGATCTAATGCGAAAATAATTCACCGACGCCAGATATTTTCATACCAGAGGGTTCGGCTCTGTAGAAATCCTAACTGGACCGATAAATCTTACTGATCCTTCAATATAAATATTTAAAAAATCTTTTATAATCCTACATGTATTTAAAATGATTGATTTTTTTCATTTTTATATATAAATTCTTTGACTAGATCTAATACGCCTAAATTTTGAATGAGAGAGCTAGGTATATAATTATAATATAATCGAAATATAACTATATTGGAGGGAGAGAGGCTCCTCCGATTACATCTCACACCAGAAGATAAGAAGAAAATTGAGTGGCAAACGACCAAAGTGAAAAATGCCCATCTCATACAGGACCCCACCGAGAGACAGCCTGGGTTTTCATTACCTCGCAAAACCTGGTCCTCCATCAATAGGTTAAGGTACTCCCATAGCCGTTGTGCCCACATAATGCACAGATGGGGCCTCAAAGAGTCGGTGATGTGTGAATGTGGTGCGGTGCAGACCACCGAACATGTGGTCAACGAATGCCCGCTACATTCATTCCCCGGTGGGATTGATGAGGTTCACATGGCGACGCCTGAGGCCCTAGAATGGCTCGCAGACCTAGATGTCCCCCTCTGACCCCCACACCATACGAAAGAAGAAGAAGAATAAAACCTAGGTATATAATTATATATATATATATATTTTAAATAATATATTACTATTAGGTATGAATAATAAATTATTATTGTGAAATACTCCTGCATTCATTATTACTGTAAAATGTTTATTTTGCAATGATGAAGGTCTTTTTTACGTGAACTTACGGGAACTATGTCGCCACCCACTTAGGTAGCGTTGTGAGATGGGTTAAGGCGGGGCCATTGGCTGCGTAAAGGGATTAAATTAAAGAGAAAATCGTTCCACATACGAGCCGACTTATACAAAAAAAACTATTCGAAGAAAAGTCCTGTTTTCTTAAAGCTAGTATTAACTGTGAACGGGTGTTCCGCTTGTGCAGCTCGAGATCAATAAATAAAGAAAACAATAATTTTATTTAAATTTGTCGGCTTGTAAATCTCTCTTTCACAATTTCCTTAAATATGTCGTATCATATACCAGCCACTGTGTACACATAAAATTTTAATGTTAGCATAGAACGTATTTGTTCAAACATGCAATGCTCGTACTAAGACATGTAGTAAGTACTGTCTCATCCTTAGTCTCAAGTTCATACTTTATGCAGCAAATATGTGATATTAAAACGAAACTTATTCGATGTTAGTTGAAAGGTAAATAGTCCGGCAAAGGAGACATGAATATGAAAGTTCATCAAAGAGAAGATTAAAAAACTTTCCCGTTGACTGCACCAGAACCAATTTTCGTTTTGATTTAAGTCTAAGTTTAGCTAAGCAAACTCGTTAATTTTTTTGCTTTCTAACGTGTGCTTTGGGGGCTTCTTTCGATCCAATAATCATTTTATGTAAGTCTAATTATGGATGTAAGTAAGTCTAATGTCATGGTGTTTGAAAGAGAGAGTACGAAAACAGTGTTCTATATAATAGTGAATGATGAATAATTGGAGCAGAAGGATGAGTTTTTATATCCGGGAAGATTTTTTACGAGAGTTGGAAAGGCTGACGGAGATATTGAAAGAAGGTTAAAGGCAGGTAATTATACTAACAGAGGACCGAACGCGGTTGGCGCTAGCAAAAAATGTTCAGAGAAGCGAAGCTACCGAAGTATGGTAGTGAGGCATGGAACGATGGAACTGTCAGAGAAATAATGAAAGTAGAATGAATGCTGTAGAAATGAGATCACCGAAGCGTATGTGTGGTAAAACCATGTACGATACCATGTATGAAATATAGAAATCCGCAAAGAATGCAAGGCGGATATAAGCGTAATGATTTGAATTAAGAAAGGGATGTTTAGATGGTTTGGGCGTGCAGAGCAAATGAACAAAGAATGCAGTTAAAGAAAATAGACGCAAATGTGAATGGTCGAATAATACAGAAGTTGTGGACGCTCGAGAAAGACATAGAACGTTCAAGAGAATCATATCCTCGAGTCGGGCCATGTCAAGAGTCAGAATAATAGAAGGTATGTATGAGACGATGTATAAATGTGAATTATGCAAGGAGTGTGTGCCAAGACCGAGTTGTTTGGAAGACCATTCTCTCTAACTACCGCTTCGGGCATGATGGTTAGTTAGTTATTTTAGTATGTAGATAATTTATTAAGTTGAGTTGTTTCTAGATTTTATTTATCAATTTATTGGAATAACTGTTGAAGATTATACACTATACATATCAACGTATTATTTTATCATTTTCATGATTAAATAATAAAATAAGACAAGACACAGAAAAGAAAAGATAATGGTCGCAATTTGGGATCGAAAAATGATCTCAGTCTTACCGGTACAAAGTTCTAACCACTAAATTCCGTATTTTGTATCTCAATATATCTCAATTTAAGAATTACTAATATTCGCTTGAATTAATTTACATATTTTTTTATTTTCCCCCGAAGAATTTAAGAGTTAATTCAACAATTTAAGGGTATTACGAATAAAGCGGAATAGTCAAATTTTACCAAATCGGGATTAAAAGATATACTGCAGGGCATGAAGAAAGAACGGGAAGTCATTACGAATAGGAAGCCCAGTCCAACACTTTGGCCGTACAATGGGGAAAAATATTACAGCAATTTTATAAAACGCATGAGAAAATCATACAAAAAATACCGCCACGACAGTAATGGTTATAACTGCAAGGTAAAAACTCCCAGACTTCCTACAATTTACATAATTGGATTTGTTAGTTTGTGTTTGTTCAATTAATTTAAACTTAACTTATTTATTTATTTATTTATTCAAACGTCATACAATGGCAATAACAATACGGTGATAATCGAATTACAGTGGTAAACAGGATAATAATAGCAATAAATTTAAAAAAATTAATGTTTACACAAAAACACTTTTGCAAGTGATGCAGTTATTAATATAAGTGCAGTAAGACAATGCATAATTCAAAAGAAATATATACCGGTGTAACAATAGTTGAACTAATTTATACTAGGCTTGTATAAGACCTGTCATAATTTGAAGTGTGAGGTGTCTATGATAATAGTCATTAGTGAGTTTATTGTTGCCCACAAAATTAATTTTACTTGGAATAGCTGATTAGGCATCGCAACTTGGAATTAACAATTCAGGGCTGTCAGCGATTCAATGATATTTATGGGCAAGAAATAATTTTTTTTCTCAATAAAACATAACGTCGGGTTACTGGTAGGTAGCTACATTTTTTGGTTTTTGGGTTAGCGATGATTTTAATGTTTATATTTTATTTATTATCTGTGTCTGGAATTACTTTCGGTCACCTCTTATATCGAGAAGTATGTTTTAGCTGCTGTTTTTTTAGTCTTTGTAAATTCATTATTTTATAATTTATACGCAAGAAAAATATTGTAAAAGCACTTAGAAAAATAAACAGGTTTGCTTAAAACCAAAATACTAATGATTTTGTTTTAAATGATATTAAAATTATTTTCTTAAAGCCTTACCTTAAACGTTATAATTGATTTTATTCCAAAACATGTTTTTGTAAGTTACCAACTTTTGGCAGTAACCCCATGAATATACACATCAATATGTTACAGAGAAAATTATAAATTTAAAACACGTAAAGGAAAAATGTACATACAAATTATAAATTTCATGATATTTTAACATAAACAAGTCGCAGCAATAATAAATAGTAGGTAATGTGATTAATATGTATGTTTAGTTTATGATAAAAATAATAATATTTGGATGATTTGTATAGCGCCGTTTTTGTGCAAATTCACCTCTGGGTGCTGTACAATTATATAATACGTTTTATTTAATTTTTTTTTATTTCATTATTTTAATATTACATTTAGTTACAGAAATCACCTATTGACCATCTCACTAGGTGTGAAACACCTGTGTTGAGATCGCAATTTACAGGGGGGTTGCTAGCTAGATTATTACTATATATGAAGATGATATACAGTACAATACTTACCTGGTAGATCATTTAAGATTAACACTTAATTAACATTAACTAATTGTTAACGAAATTTAGATACGAGATTTGGGACATAATTGGATATAATTGGACTTTCCCTCAGGAATGGTAAATTTAATTTTTTATAATCAATAATGTAATTATTCAATGTATAATAAACAGATACTTTATCAGGTTAAACAGGTTCAGGTGTTTCATTATTATTACGCTTGACAGCTGTTTCGCCTTCTTATATTTATATTATTTCGTCTGTAAGTAGCTTCTCCACAGTTTGATAATTCTTTCAGAAAGCGAAAATGTTGTCATGCGTAGTGATAATTGAATATGTAATTGAATAACAAATTGAATATGTAAAAAAAAAACTTTAAATTAAAATGGTGTTCTACATTATAAACTTGATGACTGTAAATGTGTGTATATTGACAATTTGAAACAATTTTTATATTAATTAATTTTTTATATTGACGATTTGAAATAATTTGTTGAGAATATTATATGAAATGAATATGCAAAAGGTGACAACATGTTAAGTAGGTTTTGGTCTCAGAAGATCATTAAACAGAGGAGTATGTTCTCTACCATACTTCACTATTAGTTATAGGTACACATATTTTGTTACATAAACTTTGTTCAATTAGAACGCGCCAATCTAGGTAGTATCAAATTTCTAGAATGTTTATGCACAAATAAACTTAGGGGTGAAAGTTCGCAACCAGGTCGTGTGTCAGTATCATAATAGTTTTTTTAGGATGGTATCTCAATGTACATAAATAAAAGGCGGTGCATGGATTGATATTACATGTATTGGAAACCTTTTGGACATTTTGCTGATGAGCCCTAGCTCAACAGATCAACAGAATTATATAATTTTGACTTACCCCAAGGACCGACCAGTTTTTAGCTATCTGTATCTAAACTACGGGAGCCGAACATCGCGTTTTCTAATGCCGAACAGTGCTTTTCTTGGTGGAAGAAGCGACGGAACGTCCCGCACACCCATTCGGCGGCTGACGTAACTCCGTAGAAGCGTGATCCGTCTTCTAAAAAGGTGGATAAACTTCTCCCGGCCGCATCCATAAACCCCAGCTATCTATAAGCGCGTAGCCGTTCCTGGGGATGCTGCAACCCATACAAATGGGCTCTTTTTCGGCCCGCCGAACACGTGCGATGTCGGGATTCAAACTCCAAAAATCAAGAAGAACGAGGTTCCCGCTTGACAGCCATGCGTGGCACGAAATATTAATTGCGTATGATCCAATCCTACGCAGGATTGACCGTTACTTTACGGATTACGTTCAATCGAATAACGCCGGTCGCATGGTTCGTACGTAACAACTTCCGTCCAGCGAAATCACTCTTATCCACTTTGGGAATGGTTAATTTTCGGTCACAAAACGTTTCCCGCCGTGCCCGTAAGCAAAACTCGCACTCATCGGCGACAAAAAATGGAATTACATTCCGTACAATTAATTATTCAAAAAAGAAAAGCACTGCGACCATCATCTGTACAGTCCACGAACCCACCCGTTGACTGTCCAGACAAGAAGTGGTTTTTTCACAGACATAGGAATTAATAGACGAGAAGATAATGGCGAGGGGTAAAATCAACTGTTGAAGAACGAAGGGAGTGAAGCTGACTGTGATTCGTCAATAAATCAATCTGACAGTAAATAGGCATCTCGCATTATAATATCACCATTTACTTCTTAAAAGTAAAATCTGCTTTTGAATGAATAGACATTTTTACATGGGAGCGCAAATTACTCGCCACGTTATGAACAAATTTGCGAAGTCCAAATTCGGCAAAAAAATTCGGTTCTATTTTCAGAGTCGAATATTTCGTTTAAGTATTTAGTTAAGACACTTTTATAAATGTTCATAATTTACTTCCCAGCAACCAACCAGCTTTGTGTTTCGCGTTCATACGTTTCTCGATGTGATAGTAACAACTGATCTATATTATACGATGTGAATATGCTTAAAATAAAGTAAAATAATGCTTATATATGGAATGTCATACGACAATTGGGTTTATTCTCTTTTTCACATCTATTTTTACAAGTTTTCATAGTACAAGTCAACATTTTGCCGTGTTATTTCGTAAAATGAACCGATGATGCCTCGACCATAGTTCGCACAAGAATGATGACGTCACGTTTTCAAATTTCAGTTGAGGCCATACGCGAGCACAACCGGCTCCAATGGAACCGGTATGGGGAGTGGGGATAATACGCTTTTAATCACTTAGGGCAGGTCTACTAATATTCATATGTCTATGGGTTTTTTATTTCCGCCCGGTTCAGATGTCGCTCTCGGCGACCATACGCGAAATTTAACCAAAACCAATACCAGCGACAATCGCCCAGTTCCTTACTAGGTTAGAGAATTGGCGGGGATAAATGTGATGATGCAGAACAAATTAATGAATAAAATATTAAAACAAAAGGAATCTAGCCCTGCATCATAACAAACATTGTGTTATGTTAAATTGGAACTACAAAGGATTGATAGGAAATAAAGCTAAGTAAAGTATTAAAAAAAATCAACCCGTATTAAAAAAGTGTTTTTAACTATATATTACACCTATTTTTATTTTATTTTTATTTTTTTTTTTGTTTGTCTGAGAATTGAACTTTTCTCCCCACGGACTGGCTCTTAACTGGTGTGAACTTTTAAAATGGTCTGACTGAAGATTAAACCATCCTCCCCAGGGACTGATTCCTAACTTGTGTGAAGTTTTAAAATGATCTGACCGAGGATTGAACCTTCCTTCACAGGGACTGACTCTTAACTGGTGTAAACTTTTAAAATGGTCTGACTCAGGATTGAACCTCACTCCCCAGCAACTGGCTCTTAACTGGTATGAAGTTTTAAAATGGTCTGACCGAGGATTGAACCTTCCTTCCCAGGGACAGACTCTTAACTGGTGTGAACTTTTAAAATGGTCTAACTCAGGATTGAACCTCACTCCCCAGCAACTGGCTCTTAACTGGTGTGAAGTTTTAAAATGGTCTGACCGAGGATTGAACCTTCCTTCCCAGGGACTAACTCTTAACTGGTGTGAACTTTTAAAATGGTCTGACTCAGGATTGAACCTCACTCCCCAGCAACTGGCTCTTAACTGGTGTGAAGTTTTAAAATGGTCTGACCGAGAATTGAACCTTCCTTCCCAAGGACTAACTCTTAACTGGTGTGAACTTTTAAAATGGTCTGACTGAGGATTGAAACTTCCTCCCCAGGGACTGGCTCCCGGTGTGAACACTGAACTGAGGATTGATGAATTAATCAATTAAATAATTAATGAAACTTTATTAATTCACTCATTTGCTTATAATTTATTCATTCCTTCAAGTAAACTAATTTTGGTTTACAATGTTAAAAATATTATTTTCAATAGAATGTGTCCAATTATTCTCGGACAGCTCGCGTCTTTTTAATTTGGAGCAATCAAATATCCCAAACGCAGCAGAAATTGGCTGAAATTCGCTGAGAAGTGAAAGAAGACTTTTAGACTAGAGAGATTTAGTGCGGAGATAATAATATCACGTGACCACCGCAGCTTTTGAACAAAGACGAACAGACCGTAGAACATAAATCATGACGTAATGCATTTGACTGCACTTAAGTGCCTGCAGAGTGGAGAGACTACAAATAAATTAAATTATTTTAACATTTTGATTTTTTTGTACCTGTGCGCTTAAAATCAATTATTTTGCTCTAAATTCATATGAAAAATATTAAAAAAGTTAAAATCGTAAACATATTTTTTAAGTTGATCAATTTTCCAGGCCTGTTTGGGGTCTAGGATTTACAAGGTCTTTTGTAAATGAACAGCATCAGTTTTCGATAGAATCTGTGTAGATGAAAGAAAATAATTTCTTAGACATTATTGTTAATTGTTTTAAAAGAACTGAAAAAAATGAAATGCTGGAGAGTGTGAAATTTTTAGCTAAATTAAATAATTCATACGTAATGTACGGAAAATTTGCTCATCTCTACTTCTATATTGTAAACTATGTTAACAATTAAATATGAGTCTTCAGGATTTTCCTCTCTTCCTCTTTCTTCTATCTCTTTATTTTTTTATAAATATATAACAGAAACTCTAAAATCATTAAATCACATCAATCTATCTATGGGCACTGTGTTTTTTTTTTAATTAACCACCACTGTTTTATATACCTACATGTACCATAATACCCATGTACAGGATTCGCGTTTTTGTTTTTTTTGTTACTGTCTTATATTTTATGTTATTTTGTATCAAAAAAACTTTGCCATTTAAAAAAATTGTAAAAAAAAAATACACCCCACTAAATAGAGATACTAACAAGAAATGTGATCTTCGAAAGTTTTAGTTACCCTCTCAAAAGCAACCTTCAGAAAGAAGGACTGTTTCCAACACCATCAAAGCGGACGCTCAAAAAGACGATGCACCACGTCGTCTAACATTTGGAATCGGGCGGTTAACAATAGCACTCATTACGTAGACGGCTATGAGGTTTAAATTTCTGCTTAACACCAGCCGCCAGTTTTGATTTTCGAACATCGCCAAAAAGTGTGTCTCATTTGATTTTGCTAAGTTAAACCATCTATATGTTTGTCCATCATTTTCTAAAGAACTTAATTGGTCACATTATGAAAAAAAAACCATATCCCAGAAGGGATTCCAAAAAAGGAGATTTTGAACTTTAAAGCCATTTTAAGGCTTCATACTTTATTTTTTCCAGGTTCCTAAAAAAACGTATCAAATAATTCTCAGGCACTATGTGCTCTACTTACAGTACTTAATTAAAGCACCTACAATATTTGTAACCAAATTTTCCAACAAAAAAAATGCAATTTTTTGAGCTTTGCATTAAAGTAAAATTTTATCCCCACAAATAAGGGGTAAATAAGGGGTTTTCAGGTCTTCAGTCTGCACGGAGAATAGTGCCCTTATAAGAGCCAACCTCCGACAGGAGAACTCAGGGCTCGTCTTTATTTATTATTCTTTAGGAAATAAACTGTAAAGTTTATTTTTTTATATTATAAAAAAAGACGATGAATTTACAAAAAAATAACCATTTCCTCCTTCTGGTGGATAAATGGATAGAACTAACAAAACAAAATTATGTAAAAGTAAAACAAAAATCGTAATAATTTTTATAATATATAACAGCCAGGAAGTAAAACAAATTAAATTCATAAAAGAAAACAACATCACAGAACTTACTCATGACATGTCAGAAAAACGCTGTTTAATGAACTTTTTATATTTATTCAGCTCGTAATTTAATATTTCCGCTTTGAAATTATAGTCTGTTAAAGCAGGAATTGTGTTAATAGTTTGTTTTCCCAGTTCAAAAGGGACAGAAAATTATAATTGTCTGACCTTTCATTCATAATAAAATTGTGCAAATAAAATTAATCAAAATTTGTGGGTACAATAAACAATATTTTAGTTTCTCATGATCAGATGTCTTAAGCTGTTTGTCGATGTTATGGTAGGTATACGTTTGCGAAACGAAACGCGAACCAAGCCACGAATTGCGAGAAAGTAACGAAGCGACTGCAAGCGGCGTTTCGCGCCATTGCGGTTGCCTCGATCGTTTCCCATAAGTTGAGGTTCAGTTCGTCAATTCGGCTCGCGTATGTATACGTAACATTAAACACTGCAAGGTTGTGCGAAGCGCCGACTAAAGAGGAATGATTATTTTCGAATGTATATTCATTCACCCCATTTTACTGTTTGAAAAGACGGACTCCTGATATTGTCCGGTTGCATTTTTAGTCGTTATTCCAGAACTGGATTGCGAATATAATATCTTTTACTAACCATTGGAACGAGTATATACGACTTATTTGTAACACATATGTAAAGCTCAAACAGATATTGTAAAGGAAAATTATATTTTCATCCATTTTTTATTAAATTTTTACAAAAATTTAAAATTTTTACATTTTTTCATAAACACAAAGGAAAATGAAAATAGCATTTCCTCACTATAAAGAGACAAGGCTCTTGTGTTTGTTGAGGGGGTTCTCTCTCAATTATAAAAGTTAAAAAATATTTTAAATAAAAGAAAGGTAACTTAGAAAAATGCAAGATTTATCAATAATAATATTTTTTCCTCTCTTATACTAAGTTTTGGATAATTTTTCAATTTCTTCTGAAATTCAAGAACATTTTCGATATTTTTAGATTTAATGGGAAGATTTTAAAGTAAGTTTCACCTAGATAGAGATAGGTATTTGAGTTCTAATAAGAGGTAGTTAAAGTATGTTATACCTATATAGAGATAGAGAGAGGTACTTAAGATTTAATGGGAGTTTGTTAAAGTAAGTTATACCTAGATAGAGATAGAGATAGGTATTTGAGATTTAATTTGAGGTTTTTAAAGTATGTTATACCTAGATGGGGATAGATATATAGGTATTTTAGATTTAATAGAAGGTTATTTAAGTAAGTTATACCTAGATAGAGAGAGAGAGAGAGAGAGAGGAAGAGAGAGATAGGTATTTTAGATTGTTTGGTATTAATTTAGGGATTTTAATATTATTTGATTTCTTGCTAATTTATTACATTGTAATTTAATCAACTGTATTTCCTTAAGAAACGTTCAAACTAGATTTCTTTAATAACTTTACTTACAACCAAACACTTGCTTTAGCTTCATTCTTTGTTGACTGTTTTGTTCCTAGCATTGATATCAGAATGTCAGACACAAGTAACGCCTAGCGCTTGCCTCGAGCTTAAACTATTTTGAACCTTAAAAGATGTTCCTCGCATAATAAATTTATTTTATTCCCTTAGCAAGGATGTATCATAATCTTATTTTAATTTTTCGTTTTGTCACTTGCAAACATGTTTATTTTATATCTGAAAAAACGCATCGCAAAATTCCGTATCAAATATCAATATTTCGAATTTCAAAAATCACAGTACTGTATTAATGTTCAGGAAATCCTAATATGACTTATTTTTATTTAAGATCGCGTATTTATCTAGAAAATACAATAAAACTCAATAATAATGTTTAAGTATTCATTAAAAATATTTTTTTTACCATTAAAGTGAAAAAAAATTATTATTTAATTTTAAACTACATAGGATAGATATATAACTATGTAAAAATAATAAAGTTATTACAAAAATAGTGTCAGATGGCGTACGGCGGGTGAATGGAATTTTATTTTATTTTTTTTTTATTTTTTTTTTTTTATTGATTTATTGTGAAAAACAGTATAATCCATTTACATTTCACAAATAACAGTTTATAAATTACAGTTTAGTAAGTACATACATTTATTTGCATGGGTAAATACATCAATACTATCTGATTAACCAGATTTGTTAAATAGTATGCTTATTGCCGTCTTAAATTCTCTTTGGTTCGAATTGAAAATGTCAATCACAGAAGAAATGTGATTTAACAAAGTAGTTATTCTCCCCAAAGGCATGATCATTATTGCTAGCATTCCCAGGGTTACACCCTCCGGATGTATTTATAATTAGGGGGTCAAGGTTCTAAAACTGCACAAATCTCTAAATAGACACATGAGCTTAAAATAGCCTGACCATGTGGTAACTGGTAACAGATTGTAATTATAGACCACGTCCGGCGTATTATAGCTAGCGCGGAAATATTCGCGTGGGCGTGACGTATCTACTCGTGACGTCATTAGGTCTGAGTGAACAACCCCTAACAAACCCCGTAATTACCGTGATGAATTTTTGGGTTTTTATGCCACGTCGCGCTTCCGCTTTCTTTAGCCAACTTTTTAGACAGCATAACAGAGTCCATCATCAGGGCAGATGTGTTGACTGTGGTGAAGTATGTATTTATGAATGTAAAACGTCATTAGGTCTAAGTGAACAACCCTTAACAAACCCCGTAATTACAGTGATTAATTTTTGGGTTTTTATGCCACGTCGCGCTTCCGCTTTCTTTAGCCAACTTTTCGGACAGCATAACAGAGTCCATCATCAGGGCAAATGTGTTGACTGTGGTGAAGTATGTATTTATGAATGTAAAACGTCATTAGGGCTAAGTGAACAACCCTTAACAACCCCCATAATTACTGCGATTATTTGTTGGGTTATTATGCCACGTCACGCTTCCGCTTTCTTTAGCCAACATTTCGGACAGCATAACAGAGTCCATCATTAGGGCAGATGTGTTGACTGTGGTGAAGTATGTATTTATGAATGTAAAACGTCATTAGGTCTAAGTGAACAACCCTTAAAAAACCTATTAATTACCGTGATTATTTGTTAGGTTATTATGCCGCGTCGCGATTCCGCTTTCCTTAGCCAACTTTTTGGAGAGCATAACAGAGTCCATCATCAGGATAGATTTGTTGACTGTGGTGAAGTATGCATGTAAAAGTGATTTCATATAATTAGTATAATAATTACTTAAATGTGTATTACTTTATATTATTTTTTTAGGTTTAATCTTGACAAATAAAGTTAGATTCATGATTTTTAAATGGTCTGCGCTTTTTTACTAACATACAATAAATTATGAAACGTAAAATTTTAATATCAAGTAATTTTTCACGGATCCTAATCTAGTGTTAATATATTTAAAGTATTAATTATATTAAAACAAAAAAATTTTCAAAACTTGAACAAAATGTGATTATATTCATATTATTTGATTGATTCTTCTTCTTCTTCTGGTAGTGACGGAAATTTTAAATTTTTTCTATTTTTTATTTAAAAAAATCAAGTTCTTTTCATCCTGCATTGTTTGTATTGTATTACTTGAAGTAGTAACCAAATTCATAGGTTATAAAAATAATTATTTTAGTATTTATTTTTTGTGATATCTCTTCCGCTTTAAATATTGTATTATAATAAAACAAAGTTATTTTTGTTTTATTCTAATAAATAATGACATCACAAAGTGATAAGCTTTCAGAAGAAATTTTCTTCGAAAAATTAAATATTGTATCATCCCTTATTTCCTTCATATTAGATTATTAAAGAATATTTTTTAAATAACTTTATTATCAAAAATAAGAAAATACTAATAAATCTACGAAGCAAGAAATACAAAAAGACAAAGAAAAATACGAAAAGATAACTATCACAACTAGGAATCGAACCCAGGATCTAGTCTTAAGCCAATCGACCATGGGACCTATTTATTAAACGTCATATTTGTCGATTTCATATTTCAAATTCAGAATTAACATCACCATCTTACCTTCAAAATAAGTTGAAGAAAACACCAAATTAATTTTAAGATACTAAAACTTCATTTCTAATGCACTTTCACATAAGAAACTTATATGGCTTGACTTCAGTTAACTTGTATATTTATCTCGTATATTATATAAAAGCTGTTTGTTCTTACAAAATAAATAAATATTGCAATGATCGGCACTTTCAATGGCGTTATAAAAAGCAAGCTGAAGTCGAAGTGGAAGTGGACTCCGCATTAAACTAAATATGTAAGTATTCTTGAATAAATCTAAAAAAAATCCTCAGTTATAGGTTATAGACAGCACGCATGGAACTTATCCAAGATTTGTGCCCCATACTGACTAAATTGAGGCAACAAACAAGAAACCAGATGTATATAAGTCTTCAAATTTAATAGAATGACAGATATAATTTTTGTCGTCTAGGCATCATTTTGGCATCACTTTTAGATGTGCACCATTTATGAAAGTATTTTTTGCGGTAATCGCCCAAAATGCCCGGTCCTTATTTTAAATTAATTCACAGATACTTAAGCAATTTATTACCGCTTCGTTTGAGATAATTTTTGTCTTTTAAGAAGTACTCCGCGCAATTTCATTTTTGATGGCAGCTTTAATTGGAACTCTCATTTGATTTGAAACCTTTCTTGCGAAATGAAAATCTTTGATTTTCCCATTCTCCTTACATGGTTAGTTATTTTCATTTCAGGTCTTTAGGGATGGGGAGGATCAATTCAAGACTGAACATAACATTTCTACACAGTTGATGATTTCGATAAAGTGCTAATGTCAATATATCTGGTAGGTTGATAGTATGGAGGATTTTGAATTATACCCAATTTAAATGGATTGTTGGATGAATGATTCTGTCGCTCTCCAATCCGCAGAACCCAAGGTTGAGTGGTTACTCTCGGTGTGTAAAATCAGAATTCGAATATTTTAAATTAATTTTTATTTTAACAAACTCAAGTCACAATAATTTTATGAACAAAAATAGATCGCGTACGTTAGAGGGGATTTAAGGATTAAACCGGCGGCTGAGACCACTGGAGAGAGAATGAAATATTTGCCGCGCGAGGCATCGCGATACCAGTCTCACATAAATGTAGGGAAAAGTAAACGTTGTTACTTTTTTCGGGAGATTTAAACTCCTTATAATTTACCCTACAATAGTTTCTCAGTCTTATAGTAGTATTCTAATTTGTGTGTACCTTTGAAGGCGTCCAAAGGTACACGCAAGGCGCTCTCCATAGGTCCAACAACCCATGGGTTTACAAAGTACAAAGCTATTCCTACAAGAAAACTTTAATAACTTTGTTTCTGAACAGCTTATGAGCTTCATATTACATTAACGCATTTAGTAGAAAACATAATGTTAAATAACTGTTAGACTGTTATTTACAGACTTGGTGGGAACACAATAATAGAACGCGTGTTCCAATATAATGATTTATTAACAATTAAGTGCGGATTGTCTACGTCTTATCTCTGAGCTGTCGGTTTGGTAAAGAGAGCGAGCAGATGCATCCGTCATCTTTTATACCCCTATCAGTCATCTCGCTCTTACGCATTCAACAAGCAGGCGTACCACCAAAAACCTTTCTTACATCCTCCCCTACTAAAATTGAATGCCCTATCTATATATATCATACCCTATTACTACATATTTCATTTACAATTTTATTTTATATGTTTCATTTACTAAACAATTAACACAACATATTTTTTTTTATAAAATTAACTATCATATGCCGCGTTTCTTTCTGCTTCCCTTCTCTTGTCTCGTCGCCCGTCCACTCCTCCTCCTGGACTGCGAGGTCCTCATCTTGGCCGAAGTCTTCCCTGCCATGGGTTAGACCTGAAACATGGAGAAACAGTATTAGAGTCACTTCTATTACGTAACATACCTGAGAGATTAACTTCATCCATCGACAGTTCCCTAGTGTCAGACGTACCGACTTCCGGCTTATCTCCCTCCTGCCATGAAACATGTAATTTCTTTATCTGGTCTAAATGTCTTTTCCACACCATATTAGACTTGTTAATTTTTATGATATATATTTTTCTACCTTTTTTTTCAACAATAACCCCAGGGACCCATAACCTATTACCCTGAGCTCTGAAATCTCTAGTCATCACTTTCTGACCTATATTCAAATCTGACTTATTTCTACCCTTATATTGTCTTTTCTGATTGACTTGACTCTGAATAACCTTTCTTATTACTTTTTGTTGACGAGTAGAACTTGAAGTATTCGTTCTTTCCTCAACCTTCCTAGGAATCAGAGAGTCAAATACTGTTCTAATTTTTCTTCCCATTAATAATACAGATGGTTCACACCCTGTTGTTGCATGAACGGTATTTCTATAGTCAGTTAAAAAGTTACCTAACTTTTCTTTATAATCTGAAGGAAATCTATTATTTTTACAAATTTTTTTAAGAAAATTTTTACAGGTTTTAACAGCATTCTCAGCTTGCCCATTGCTACTCGGGTGGTTAACTGGACTAGTAATATGTTTCATACCATTTTTCTTACAAAAATTTTCAAAATCCTCAGAACAAAAACACGTACCATTATCACTAACTAAAGTTGCTGGAAAACCAAATTGTGAAAATAATCTATGAAGTACTTCAACATTTTCTTTTGAAGACAGACTGTTCACTTCCAGACACTCGATCCACTTCGAAGAAGAGTCTATCACAATTAAAAAGTTTTTATTATGTAAGCTACCATGATCAATATGCACCCTGAACCATACTTCAGGTTCATAAGGCCATACTGCTAATGAACTCTTTTGTGATTCTGGTTTAATTTCTAAACAATCTCTACAATTTTCTGTTATTTTCTCCAAATCTAGATTAATTTTTGGCCACCAGACAAAGCTTTTCGCAATGCCTTTAGTCTTAAAAACCCCTAAATGAGATCTGTGTAACATCTTTAAAACTTCTTGTCTTAAAGACTCAGGAATAACAACTCTATGTTGATATAAAATACACCCATTTATCAATGACAATTCCAACCTTTTTTCCCAAAAAACTCTAATAAAATTAACATTTTGTGCCTTTTTTACTGATGCTGGCCAACCCTCGATAAGAAATTGTTTTACTTGACTTAAAATTTCGTCCTTTTCGGTCTCACTTCTTATCACGTCTAAAGACAAATTAAACCCGTTATTTTCAAAATAATTAATGTAACCAGACTCTATATTATCTTCACAGCTAACCTTTTCAATTGGAAACCTGCTCAGAAAGTCTGAACAATTATTTTTCGACTTTACGTATTCAATCGTAAAATTGAACGATCCTAACATAACTGCATAACGCTGTAATCTTGACGCCGCAATCTTAGGAATTTCTCTATTCTGACCGAAAATTCTGACCAAAGGCTGGTTATCTACAGCTAAAATAAATTCTCTGCCATACAAATATTGATAAAACTTCTTAATCCCAAAAATTATAGCTGTTGCTTCAATATCCAAAATCGAATAATTTTTTTCCGCTTTATTTAAAGTTCTGCTTGCGAACCCTATTGGTCTTTCTACGCCGTTTTTAAATACATGGATTAACGTTGCTCCGATCCCATTCAAACTTCCATCCGTGACAAGTTTCACAGGAATATTCTCGTCGAAATGCGTTAAAATCCTATCCGAAGTTAATATTTTTTTTATTATCGCAAAACTGTTTTCTTGTTCTGTATCCCATTGAAACTTAACATCTTTTTTAAGTAAATCGTATAATGGTGACAATATATCTGCCATGTTTGGAATAAAAATACGATAATAACTAACCATACCTAACAAACTTCTCAATTTATTTAAATCACTAGGCGCTGACGCGTTTAAAATGGCTTCTTTATTCCGCTGACACGGTTGAATTCCTTGCTCACTTATTTTATAACCTAAAAATTCAATAACTTTTAAATTGAATTCACACTTTTCACTATTCACCGTTAAATTACAACTTTTTAACCTATCTAAAACGAGACACACGTTTTTTTCTAAGTCGACTTCATCTTTTCCTATAACAATAATATCATCCAAGTAGAACGTCATGTTCCGTAATCCTGATAAACAATTTGCCATTGCTTTAGCAAAAACTGCTGGCGCTGGTGCTAACCCAAACACTAAACGTTTATATTGAAACAATCCCAAGTGGGTATTTATTGTTGTGAAACGTCTACACTCCTTTTTCAAAACAAACTGATTATATGCGGATTTTAAATCAATTTTAGCAAAAACCTTGCCTCCATTCACTTTGGTTAATAATTCCTCAATTCTAGGTAACGGATACTTGTCAATTAATAACTGATTATTCACTGTAGATTTATAATCACCACATAATCTAATGCTACCATCTTTCTTAATCACAGGTACGATTGGACTCGCGAAATCACTATACTGAACTTGTTCTATAATACCGTTAGAAAGTAAATTACTTAATTCTTTTTCAACTTTATCCTTCAAAGCAAACGGCATTATTCTGTGATTACGAAATATCGGTACAGCACAATCTTTTAAGGTTAAATTCACTTCGAACTTGTTAAACTTTCCTATTTTATCCGTAAAAACTTCTGGAAATTTTTTCACTAATCGCTCTTTTAATGTATTTTGTTTTACACAATTAACGATCCCCGCTATTCCCACGTTAAAGAGATTCATGAAATCACGTCCTAAAATCGAAAGTGACGAACTACGCACGACAATAATTTTTAGTCGGTGTTGTAGACCATTATACTCTAGTATCGGTGTGAAAGTACCTACCACACCAATGAGCGTATTGTCAAAACTCCGTAAGCTCACGTTTTCGTGCAATAACTCAATACTGCTGAATTTATGGAGATAACATTCTTCCGGAATTACGCTACAAGATGCTCCAGAATCTACCATGAATTTATTATTTATTCCGTCGAGTGAAACTTCTATATAATATGGCTCAATACTTAGTACATCACCAACCATTCCATCCGATAACAAAATATTCACGTTTTTACGTGTTGTCACCTGTTTACACTGTTTTGCTAAATGACCTTTAGTACCACAAATTTTACATACATAATTTTTGAATCTACATTCTACCGCCGTGTGATTATTATAACCACAAACCGTACAATTACGCTTTGTAACATGATGAATCGGCGAACGAGTCCGATTACAGCTACTGCTTCGCTTGAAACTATATTCATCTCTCTTTTTCACATGCGTATTAGGTGAGACACGACCTCCGCCGACTGTTAAATTAGCTAAAACTCTGTTATCAGCTGATTGAGATTGGGTTGATGCTACAAGTTCAATACACACTGCTACTTGCACACATTTTTCGAAAGTATATGATTCACTATCGAGAAATAATTTTTCTCTAATCTTACCGGGTTTACAACCTAATACAAAGAAATCTCTTAATTTCTCTGATAAACTATTCCCGAATTTGCAATTGCTAGAAAGAGATTTTAAACGAACAGCAAAATCGCGAGCTGATTCGTCATTCCTTTGTTTAGCTGAATAGAACTGTGACCTTTCTTCAAAGAAACATTTTGTCGTACAACAATATTCATTGAGCTTAGATATTAAATCTTTTAAATCAACCTCTGTTACTTTTTTTGGAATACACAAATTTACCAGTAAAGAAAAACAATCATCTTGCAAAGCATTTAGGAAAATAGCTCTTTTTTTAACATCCGATGCGTACTTTTCATCATTCACAAGGAGGTACTGCTCGAGACGGACCTTGAAGTTCTCCCAGTTACCGTCACGCAAACTGAAGGACCCCAATCCTGACTCCATGCTTCCTCCACCCAGAAGGTACCCACAAGACAAGAAAAGAAAAACAGAAAAAAACTTCCCAAAGATTTCTCCGCTCTCCAATCTGCTCCTTGGACCCTCTCAGGAAACCGCTCCTTGACCCTTGTTGCTGGATGGCTCTTCCCAGACCGCTCTGAGACCTGGCAACACCGATCCTTGACCCTGGTGCTGCTGATGGCTGCCCCCAGACCACTCTTGTGGCCCGGACCCCTCCGATCCTTTGACCCTTGGAGATGCTGCCGCTTGACGCCCTGGACCCTTCCGTGCTTCCCCCTTCCGAGAAGCTGGTTGGCTCCAGTGGCTTCGTCTTCTTCACTCCTTTCAGTGAAGAATAATTTCGGTCCGGCCTTTTTTACCGACCCGAATAATATGTTGCAATCCGAACTTTTTCGACAATATCGCGTATATTTTTCCTTGCGAAATCTTGCGCGTCGATTCTTTTAATCGTTGTTTTACAATTTCCGTAGGCTGCGCCACTGTTAAATAACTGTTAGACTGTTATTTACAGACTTGGTGGGAACACAATAATAGAACGCGTGTTCCAATATAATGATTTATTAACAATTAAGTGCGGATTGTCTACGTCTTATCTCTGAGCTGTCGGTTTGGTAAAGAGAGCGAGCAGATGCATCCGTCATCTTTTATACCCCTATCAGTCATCTCGCTCTTACGCATTCAACAAGCAGGCGTACCACCAAAAACCTTTCTTACACATAATAACATCTCCACGATAACATAAACTGAAATTTTTTACTTGTTTGTGCGAAAAATATTAAAATCATATAAAAAATTACAATAAACGCATTTTTTTACGATTTTACACATCCATATTGCTAGTTTGTAAGTATGCTATCTCTACTATTTTTAAAATTAATTTGCAACCATGTCTTGTCATAGAAATCATTAGTGCCCAGAGGTACAAGCGTCCATAGGAACAATACTTGACCTACAAGTCCTACAACACATTTTGGCACATGTGGGTGTATATAGATTATGATAAAGTTTTGGAAGTGTAGCATCATTCACATACCAAGGAATCTCTTAATCGAGGGTAGACCTTACAAACCGAACATTACCAGTCTATTTGTAAGGTTTTGTCCCTTGGCGGTTACAGGCGACTGTATCTTGCTGGTCCAAAGATTACTATGAATTTAAAGGATAAAAGATCTTCATTATAATCTGATGGTCAGATTTGGGATTAGTACCTTGAGATTTTATAAAGCGATTAGAAACTAACCTATAAATCTAACCCACATAACCTATTAAACTTAGTTTTTGTTTCATCACTTTTCATGACTTTATATCACTTTTAACCTTTTACCCGCTAAAAAATTATACCTAAGCGGTTGCGCCCACGCGGCACATTTTTTGTTTATGAATTTTTTGTCGAATGTTATTTTCATATCGACCATTTTATGTAAACAAAATCATAATCTGAATTATTAACTATCATAAAATCTTCCTCCAACATCGAAGTATCAATAAACATTCACTTGAGATAAACTGAAATAAAGATAATGCCATAATTGTGTTAATATAAACACACTTAGTGATTTCAACCGAAACAAAGAATCCCTCTCATGGCCGACTGTAGCGACGTACGATGTAACATATAGGTACCTACCTACTTGTGTAGAGAAATACGAGTCCTTAGGATGGCCACTGCGCCGACGCTCTGCTTTTAGTTTATATTTCTTTTTTCACTGACTTCACTTAGTTTTTCTTTAGTTGACATTTTATTGACGTTTATGCTGTGAAATTATTATATATTGTTTTCACTGCGATAAATTTGCAATAATATGAAGGTACACTCACGACAATAGTAAAAAATATATACAAAAATACACTTATAATTTTTAAAAAGGTTAGTAGTTTTTTTTTTCGTGGTAAATACGGAAACATGGGTAAACACATAATGTCACATTACACTCTGAGCACATATATCTTGAATATTTTTTTACTTTAGTTTTCAGTTTGGAGTTGGTACATACACGACACAGCCGACATGGGTTTGCACGTTTTGCCGTTGAGGGTATTATGTCTGGCATGTGTTTCGCTAGTCTTTTGGCTGACAAACGGAGTGGATCATCAGAAAAACGTGACGTAAATTGAGATGGTTCACTGTATTTTTCTATTAATTGTCTTATAACTTTCAATTGAAAATCTGCTAATGTAGTATTTTTTCCGGTAACCTTGTTGAAGAGCGTGTGCGAATTTAATAAATAAAGATCTATTATATGGAAAACCACTTTTTTGTACCATTTTATTGACTTCCTCATGCATTTAAAACTGCTCAACATCATGTCGGTTTTGTCGACTGCGCCCATATGTAAATTGTAATCCAAGATACATTTTGGTTTAAATATTGGTTCATTTGTTTCCCTGTTAACTCTTCCTATTGGAGATGGAGAGCTGTCGTGTATAGTTGTGATCATATGAATTTCACGCTTATCTTGCCATTTTAATGCTAACGGTGGTCCACGGTGTTTTGCCTCTATTTCCCCCTTTTTTAATTTTTTGAAACTTGGCATGGTCTTTCTATTTTTGCGCACTGTTCCACAAGCATTAGTTTTCTTGCTATGAAGAAAATCAAATAGTTTTGGGCTGCTATACCAGTTGTCGACCCAAAGATTATGTCCTTTACCTAAATAATTTTCGAGCAATGTCGTTACGACAGCTCCCGAAACGCCAAGGCACTGATTGTCTGTTATGTCCGTACCTTCACCAACGTAAATAATAAAGTCTAAAACAAAACCAGTCTTACAATCGCACATGACAAACATTTTTATTCCGAAACGGTGACGTTTAGAAGGTAAATATTGTTTAAAAGCTAACCTACCCTTAAAAAGAATCATGCTTTCGTCGATGCACAAGTTTTCTTCGGGTACCAATGTCTCTTTGAAGATTTTTCTGGTGTGATCAACTAACATTTTAATTTTATGCAATTTGTCACCAGGGATTTGTGTTCTAGAATCACAGAAGTGTAACATTCTATGTAAAATCTCGTACCGATCCCTTGGCATGGTTTTTCCAAATATGTTATTCGACATCAAAGGATCGGTAGACCAATGCTCTTCTATCGTCAGATGACGATTTCTGGTCATTAACATAGTCAAAGCAAAGTAAATATACATTTCTTTAACCGATGTCTCCACCCATCTGTTGAGGCGAGAATGTTTGGATGGTGGTCCCTTTTCAAGAACAGCCAGATAAAATTTATTAGTCTCTTCAACAATTTTCTCCATTAACTCATTATTTAAAAAATATTCAAAATATGCAACTTCTTCTGAATTATCTGAAAGTAATGTAGACGGATTAACTCCAGACAAGAAGTCATCAAATTCATAAACAATTGGTATAAAAGGACCTGTACTCCAATTGTTAACTATTTCTTCAGGAATAACATTTGATGTCTGTTCTGATGAAGTACTGGGGTGAGATGGCAAAGTCAAAGGTTCAGCAGAAGAAGTTGATGGCTGAACTGACGGTATTGAGGTATCACTTTCATATTGCTCATCAATAACAATATCTGTGTCGTCATCATTTATTTCAAAATCACTATCCGCATCTAACATTGTTTCATATATTTCAATATCAGATAGGCCACGTTTCGACATTTTGAGGGTTGTTAAAAAAAGTTTTTTAAATTCATACGCAACAGGAACGTAATACAAAACACAAACACAAAACAAAATATTTTTAAATCGAATTAGTCACTTTAAAATAATTATGTACACAACAAAATAAAATAAAATTCAAAGTGGATATCGACGCACAAGTCTTATTACGATTGGTACGGGGTTCACGACAGAGACACTAGCTTCATTGCGCGCGTGTTTCAAAACTGTGACTGACGGCAATCGCCGGGCTCTCGGTTTTATTAATTTTATAAGATAAACAATGAAGTAGTATATACAAATTCTCAGAGATGTCGCAACACAAATGAATATTCTTATTTTTAAAATAAATTTCGAACGAATACGGTATACATGTGCTTGGAAAACGAAGTCGAAACTTGAAAATGACTAAAGTCAGCCGCCGCGTGGTGCGATCGATTTGAAGAAATGACTAAAGTCAGCCGCCGCGGGGAAAAGATTAAAAGGTGTGTAGAGTTATCATTTTGATGGATTTTCCGGTCTCCGATTACAAAACTTAAAACTTAAACTGATCTCGAGAAGTAGATATTACAACAGAAAATCACAGTGTAAAATAATCTTTAATTTAGAAATTTTATACTTAATATAACATAATGCTTCATCGATTTTTTTTTTGCTTTTGTAATGATAATGGTCTTTGTAGCGACAAAGCGATGAGCTCATTACTTAAGAGTTAATGGTATTAAGACTTCAAATATCCAACATATAATTTCTGACGGCCAAAATAAAAATCTTGATTATTTTCGGGTTATTAACTATTTTAGAAACTATTAACTTTACCTCTACCATAATAGGAGTAAAAACTTCTACCCTGATGATGCACACTGTAAAGATCTCTGAAACGTTGGCTAGTGAAGGAGGAAGAGGAACGTGTAATACACCCAAATAACGCAATATTTTTATTTTTTTTAAAGAAAGACAAACATTCCCGGGTTATGAATATTCTGGCAATATTTGAAAATCTCCTGGTACTATCACCACAGTAAGCGGAAAATGTTGCTTGTGTTGTGATGGAGGACTTAATCACACGAATAATTAAGCACACTACGCCTGAATGGGTCCCAAACGCGATGTCAACTCAGCCGTCGACTGATATATGTAACCTAAAAATGTATCACGATAAATAATACGATTTTTCCAAAAACAGTTCTCCAGTTCTGAGATCTTCATTCAGAATATAGCTTTAAATTCCATTCACACTGACCAGCTCCAAATAACTAAGGTCTCCCAACCCTTCTTCTACTGCTTCCCTTCCCCTAATTTCATCACCAGCCTTCACCCTCTCAGCCTTCAAATATCAGTACTGCATCCCAACTGTGATCATTACATGAGAAGAAAATCAATTTAAAAGTCATGAATTTACAAATAATAAACATCATTAAATTTCATAAATTTTTTTTCACTGTGATAATATATGAAACAATGTTTTTTTTTATCAAAATTAAAGTAGCCAAAGTCAAAATCACGGGAAATTGTATTGTAGGATTTGCTCAGCTAAAAATTTATATAAAGAACATATCAGAACCAGGACAATTCCTGTCGAATGATCAAAAAATATTGACAGCAACGAGTCTTTAATAAAACAATATTTTTCTTTAGTTATTTAATTTATCAAATTATCTCTGAATTCTTGACATATTACTTCCAGTTTCTAAAATGATAATTAAGGGTGATAATTATGAAAAAAACGTTTTTTGCAGTTTGCTTTAAAATATTAAGACGAATTATTTCTTTGCGCCCGTACATGAGCAATATGAAAAGGAATACCTAGTTTTTGAAAAACAATATTTTTTTAAATCATTGTTTTTTGAACCACAATCATAACATCACAATCATAATCAAAACATAATCACCACAGTCAATTTTTTTCGGGGGGTGATTCTACGTGACCTTACAAGTAAAAAAGGTCATTAACTTTTTCTAAATTCTAATGTTTTGAGGTACTTTTCAGATAAAGTAGATGAATTTTTTGTATGGGAAAATAAATATTCTTTTATAGAAAAAATATTTTGTGTTAGAAAATTTATATTTTTGTATGGATAATGGAATTTCAAAACCAATTATTTTTCTTTTTTACTTCTACTGTCATGTAGAATCACCTACCGGAGTTAGAGCACTTTACCCCCGGACACCCAGTATAATCTGTAGGTAAGTCAATTCTCATGTCGATTTGTAGACTTTTACTGTAAGTTTTGGATTTCAAATATTTATTATTTTCAAATAGCTGTAATTTTCTGTTTTTGTTTCTTGTGTTTGTATGACTTGTTGCATAGCTTTTATCAAATGTAATTTTATTCTTATTTTTTTATGTTTCAAAGTACCTATCTGTCAAATTAAAATTATACTACCAACCATGTAAAAGCCCTCTGGGCGTTAAATAAATAAATAAATAAATAAATTTCCAATATTTATCTCTTTCTTGAAATTGTTGAACGAGTATTTATTTGTTCCTATCTTATTTGTAATATTATATTGTTTGTTATAGTGCCAATAAGGATAACTTGAATTAAAACAATACTTATTTTTACTATGTAAATTTTAATACAAATACGACTTAATTATGACTTGTTCTATTTTACATCAAATCACTGAGGGCTTAAATAAAAAATACAACGTATTTTAAAAAACCCCTTAGGCAAGCTAGTTATTCTCTTGCGAATTTCCTTTGTAATGATTGAAGTGCATTTGAAACGGATGAATATTCAATTCAGAAATGTTTCAGAATGTGGGAGGTAATCCAAAAGTTTTCCATAAGCTGTCTCAGTTAGCTAGCAAAAATATATAACAATATAGCGTTACCACAGATACATAAAGATCTAAGTAACAATATAATATAAAGCATATGATGCTCAGAACTTAATACTAATTTTAGAAATAACACCAATAGATGGCGGACGGTACCACATTTAATAATAATATTTGGATGAATTGTATGGCGCCGTTTTTGTGCAAAATCACCTCACGCGTTGTACAAACATATGACACATTTCTACAATTATTACTAACTATAGACTAGTCAAACTATTATCAATTTATGGCTATCAGATATCATCCACCGATTCGTCGATCAGCAATACGAAGCCATATGTACAATGCATTTGATTTACGTACAGCAGCAATCCAACATCATGTTGTATGTAAAGGTATAAAATTGTTCAATGATCTTCCTATGGACCGCCGATGAACAGAAAAAAAATCAACAAAAAGCTTAAAATATTGTTAAAACACCCAACCGAATTCATTGAATTGTGCTACTACGCCCTGTTTCGCTACCTCCTTCTTTAGCCAACGTTTCGGACAGAATTGCAGTGTCCATCGTCAGGGCAGACGTGAGATGTGAAAATCTCAAATCATATCTATTACTATACTTTGTTGAAATGTGTGACATAACTACTATTTTTAGCTGGTTTTATACCTAATCATAATTGGTTTATTATACCTCATGCACAGATGAAATATAACTATGCACGTAAGATTTCAATTGAGGTATTTTATATCGTGCATGTAAATAGTGCTAACAACACACCTATTTTATTATTTACGTGAATTTGCAATTTTTTAATTTGTTTTAGTGTCCCTGTTTACTTATATTTATTTTTTTATAACACTCCATTTAACTCACTTCACTTTTTCTTTTTTTCATATTTTATTATCAGCTGAAGTACAGATATTTTTTTCATATTAACGAGTACTCTTTTCCCAAAACACAAGCACCAGTTTGCATCAGGAAAGACTATAATAATACAAAAAATTGCACAGCAAAATCACGTAAAATATATAAATTTAAAAATATAATGCTACATAGTTAAGTAAAAAAAAATAATAATTAAAAGTTCTGTGTGCCTACTGACTTGTATTTACACTAGAACTTCTCCAGCATACGTTGATGGATTAGCTTGATGAAAAATACTTGTATTATTTTCATATCCATCATGTTCATTGAAAAATGATGATTCCAATTAATTTGCCAAATAATTTCAATATTAGCTGAAAGTTTAGAAGTATTTTCAAGGTTCTTAAGGAAGAGTAAATATTTCACAAACTTGGTATTCTAAAAATTAACCGTTTGCACGTTATAGTTCTCAGCTAAGATGTTTTACTTAATACATTTATGATTTAATATACAGAGTATTATGTGACGTAATTATTGAGTGAATCTCGATGATTTGAAAAATTAAAAAATAGCATTAACACTTTTAGCTGTTTTTCCGTTTTTATTAAAAAAAAGAAAAAAATCATAGGAGACCCAAATTTCATCTACATTGTTTACTCCGAATAAGCTCAGAAAACACTGTTTAAAGTATGTTAGGTACGTTCCCTGCACCTTGGTTTTCAATAACGCGAAAAAAAAAATTTAATTTGGGCTCCAAAGAATGTTTAATTTTGTTTGGGTTTTTTTAATATTAATTTAATAATTTTGTTCATTCTTATAAAAGCTAAAAGTAATATTTTCGGTATTTTCATAATTAATTGCGTATTAAAGAGAGAAAATAGTAGCTGACGGAATATGCGAATATCTTGATTCCAATCCGTTAGAGAACACAAGTTTAACAAGATATATCAATTGTTCCTCTGCAGTAATTAATTTAATTTTCAAGTACCTATTAATTTTTTAAAGAAAAAAAACAGAATTCATAACATTCTTGTTGGGGTGTAAGTTTATTTTTGAATCTCTTAGTCGGAAATACTAAATTAGAAAGATTATTTCGATTATGTTCACATTCCTACAAGAAAAAAATGTTGAGTAATATTTTTAATTAATTAAATAAGAAACGCGGATGTCTTTCGAACAAAATTTCTTAAGTAGGTTTATTCCTAAGTGGGTAATTTTTTTCGGAATCACTTTGCAATTGTTTAAAATAATCATCATCTATCTATCTACTTATGAAGAGTGTCTGTCGCGGGCGGGTGGTCCCGTGGCAAACATCTTGGATAATCCATAATATAGCGAATTTGTTGAGAAATATCATCTGAATGGCGTTAGTTGCTTGAGCGTAGTGTCCTGTATTAACTCGACCTTTTGGCATTTCATTTGTCGAAGAACGTTTGAATAAAGAATTGTTTTTGAGAATGTAAAATTTCTTTAGACAAAGTTTATAATTCCTTGTAAGAAATAAAAAAAATGATGTATAAAATATATAAGGGTTAAGAAATATTTAATTACCTACCTACATTTAAGATTAAATTTTGCTTTTTTGCGTACTTACATTCTTACATACACAGTAATTATCATGTATTGTTCGTCAAGTTCTTACTGTGGTAACACGATTATATTTGAGACAGGACGTTTTCAATATTAACCAAGTCTTTTTTCAAGTTTTAGACTATATACCTACTCGCGTTATATTAATGTAGGTGGACGCCTTCAAAAAGTTTCAGCGAGAAAGAAAAATACAAGCCCTCAGCAAATTACCAAGAGTGCAGAAAGAATTCTCCTTTCTTAAAGCTCTGTAGTTTGTTCAACATATGTTACACTTTTCTTACAACACTCCATATAAAATAATATTCTAATGCATTGCTAGTAGTTACCACGTGGTTACGCATAGTTATAAAACAACATTTATTTGATTTGAACTTTGTTTAAGTGAATATTGCACAAGAACCACAACTACCCCGAGGCACGGGAACTGTGGTATCCTCACCAGGAATCTGTTAGGTGGCAAGAGGAGGCAGAGAGGAAGATGATGCATGGAAGAGGCAAGTTAGGAAGTACTATACTATTTAGTATTTAATCACTTAACGCAGCTAAAACCAACAACAATTTATCATAATATCAAACATGTGAAAAATGTAAAAGAAAACGTCAAACACGGTCCTGTAACATTAAAATATCCGAAAAACATCAAAAACGTGAAACACGGTTTTGTAACTTCAATAAATGTGAAAAACTTAAAAAATGTCAAAACGGTCCTGTAACTTCAAAACATGTGAAAAACGTCAAAACTGTCCTGTAACTTTAAAACATGTGAAAAACGTAAAACACGGTCTTGTTACTTCAAAACATTTGAAAAACATCAAAAAACGTCAAAACGGTCCTGTAACTTCAAAACATGTGAAAAACGTCAAAACTGTCCTGTAACTTTAAAACATGTGAAAAACGTAAAACACGGTCTTGTAACTTCAAAACATGTGAAAAACATCAAAAAACGTCAAAACGATCCTGTAACTTCAAAAAACGGTCAAGCTCTTGAATTTTGTATTACCCAAATATGATTTAAGATTTTCACGGCCAAAAGTATTTTTGTTATTTGTTTTTGGGGTGTTATGCCGTGTTGCGCTAACTCCTTTTTTTGTATCACCCATTTAAAAAGATAGAAAAATCGTGTGGCGTATTGTCTTAGTTTTTGACAGTATTTCGAACGCAGTAATTCCCTTTCAATACTGAAACTGCTGTGTTGACCTAGAAAATCATGCAAGGTATTCATATTTCACTAGGCTAGAGCTCACAGAAAACAGAATCATGTCCTCTAGATGAGAACTCTTACAATTTTCTTTTCAATCGCACTTAAATAAAAATTATACACGCCTTCCAAACCGCTCCTTTTACATATGTGTCCATATAATTGTAAAGCTTTTATAAATATTATATCCAATATTCATTTCCACATAACTCATTTTAACTTCAGAGACAGCTGACTGCATGTTTTTACCATTTTCTTAATTGATTTTCAAATAAGGGTAAGTGATAACTACTAGGCTTGTCTTTGTTCAATAATTTTTTTTTAATTATAGAGAATTACTCAATTCAAAAAGATTTTGTTGGGGGAGACAGTTTTGAAATATGAATTTATATTTAGTGTTAAACAAATAGCCTTTTAGATGCTATTGGGCTAATTTAATTAATGCCCATATGTAAGTACGATCGAGTCTCCATGTCTGTTTATTTTATAAATTATAAAAATCGAAAAAAATATTCATTTGTACAATTTTCTGACTGAATCGTTATGATAAATTCTTTGAATAAATACAGTTTTTAATCAAATGCGTTATAAAATAACTGTAGAAAATACAAAATTGACTTAATATTTGATTGCTGAAATCTGAAATGACGTATTTAGCTGAAAATATATCCAGACAGAGAAAGCTTTGTAAATGTCATGAAGTCGTAGCAAACCGTCCGAGAGATTTTGCTGCTTCGTACAAGCAGATATCGTAGACATAGATAAACCTTGTATTTTAATTAAAAGGTCCCTTGTTTTCGAATATTTTTTAGTTGTAAAATCTTCTTATATCTTTATCACAGCTTTTTATGATACCAAATTCAAGTTGAACCCATTTTCTGATTAACTCAATAAAAAGCAGTTTCATCCCAGTCGAAAACAATGCAAATATCGGGAAACTATGTATTTCACTTAAAGTCTGGACTAATTGCACTTTTTGCGGGAAATTGGCAGCCACCCCCTGGACCAATGGGAGAGCGGCGCAACAACTCGCCCCGCCCCCCCTACACCCTCCCCATCATTCGGGGGTATAAGTAGGCCGCCTCGGCCGACAGACCTCAGTGGTATAACCTCCCTCGCGCCGGCAACACCACCCAACACTACCCATCAACCAACCCAAAGAACATCCCTTCAAGAGAGGAATTGCTGAAAGTTCGCGAGATTTGAATACTACAAATTTTTGTTTCGAAATTTTCCACGCTCTTTCCGGCACCAACTTCACATCGCTCAGCAACTAAGGTAGGTTTTTTTAATTACTTATTAAAACACATTTGATTAGAAAAAGTTACACTAAAGACTACAACCTCGAATCCTCCCTTAATTTCAAACAACCATTTTTTTGCATAATCACTTTCAAACTTTTTAGCGAATGCATAATGTATGTCTAATATGCAACAGAAAAAAGCACTGAACAATTAGATAATGTTATCCGTCGTGGGTCTACAAAGACAACTTATCTAGGGACTTTGCTACCTTAAGAAAAAAGTTTTAGCGAAATAAATTATTCAACAATGTTATCAATGTGACGGAAAATAAGTTATTCCTCTTCCATAATTTAAAAGTAAGGGTTGAACATTAAAACTTGTTGATAAAAAGTTTTATGCGACCTACTTTTTCCTTTTTGAAAGGAGTTGATGTCAGCTATATTTTTTATATTTTTCCGTAAAATAATGATTTTCCTACTCATATTTATCGTAAATCATTCTTTTTCGACAAGTTGCAATTTTTTAATTTAATTTTTTTATAATATTTAATTAAGATTTTTTTTAATCAAGTCTTTATCATCAAAATAACTAAATTCTCATGTCTATTTTGTGCGTTAGTCCTGCGTGAAATCTGGTTCAACGAACTAAGATATGCTCTGGATTTAGGTGTCATTTTCAATATTCGAACAGCATTTTCAAGAATTCCGACTATCCCTTGATTTTCAGGTGCAAGTATTCATAATAAATAATAACGAACATAATTTGAGATTTACGCTTTTTATTACAAATGTGATTTATTTAAAAACTAAGCAATTACTCTGGAAAAAATTCTCACAATGTTAAATTTTACAATTATAATGAGAAAAACCGCCAGCAGTTAATGATAAACAATCAACCCCAGAAAATTTTACTTTCGACGACATAAAACTATACATAATGTAAAAATAATACTTTTAAATTCATTAATCATCAACTCCACTGAAAAGATATTTTGTTAAATATACTGTAGCAATTATTTTTACAAAATTCATACGAGAATGTTAAAATATTTAAACTAATTAAGCTTATATGAAACAAAAGTTCTGTTTGTTTTACAACGCAGTTGAAAAGCTTCTCCTAGAAATATTATTACGCGTTAACATTACATACTTACTTTAATGAAGTAATATTTTGCACTTTTGTGAAATATCGCAATAAAACAAGTACTCAACGTTTTTAACTCAGCGATTCAAAAAGAAAACATATTCCATTAGACATAATAACCAACCTCATTATTAATGCATAATATTATATTGTAGGGACTCTACAGTGGTTTAAATTTCCTAAAATGCACTGATATTAAAAATATTCGAGGATCTTTTTATCTTTGGGTCACCTAGTACGAATTTAATCTCCCAATTTGGAATATATTTTTTCAAGTATAAAATTTTGTAAATAACACCCTTAAGAAATTTCTTGAACAATCTAACCTTATGAAATGTATAAGATTAATTAAATAAAAGTTAATCTGTGAAGTCTAAATAAATTTAACATATTTTATATTTATCATATTATGATTGTTTTTACTTCCGCTGGAAAGTTTATCATAAGTTCGTCACTCATTTATCAAATCGATCATTAAATTTTTCACAACAAATAAGTGTTTTTTATGCAAATATCTGCTTTTACCTCACAAATAATTTTCATTACTTAAAACCAAACTGTTATGTACAAATTAATAACATATTTAATAATGCAAATTGGATTCGTTTCAATTTCAACATTTTTTAATGTGATTTCTCCGATACCGATGATCTTTCAACGTCATTGAATCAAATAAATTTTAGTAGTTATTACGAAACACATTAAACATATTATGTTCGGTTGTATGTATGCTGCACGTTAGTCCTGCTTGAAGTCTAGTTTCATTGAACTCAATTGTGCTTTGAATTTATCAATTTGTATTTTTCTAAATTAGATGTGATTGTGTTCAGATTTCAAACAAGCAATAAAGTACATACCTATAGTATAATATTTCAACAAAAAATTATTTTCACTGCCATTTTCAAAATAAAACTTATTATCAAGAAACGGACAATTCTGTGTTATTTCGAAGGTCTTCGCTAGTTATTCAATAACATGTAATTATAATAATGCGCTTAAAAGGGCGGATAATCAATTCAAAGAAATGTTAAACGTACATGGCATTTGTCATATGGTTGTTGAATTCTGTGTAAAACAGACAGAGACCATATTTACTGAAAAAAACAGGTCTCAACGCGATCGGAATATTTCGTTATTTGTATGGCAGGCCATTTGCAATCTCCAGGGAAGAACTACCCCACAGATAATATACGTAGATATAACTGAATATTTTTTGCGCTCGTTGAATCTCAGCTCACTTTTCGTAGGTTAGATTTCGACAAAAGTTATCCAAAAACCAAAATAATCATAAAAATGGCTCAGGGTTTTGCAAAAAAACATCTTTATAAAACTAACTTTGACGGCCTGAAATTATATGAAATTTTTTATTCTTCATTTTACCAATTCGCGTAGATAAAACTGCTTACACACAATATTGATAAATTATCTCTGATTAACATGCAGGTGTTTGTTAATTGTTTGTTTAATGTTCTGATCTTCCAAAAAATCAAAAGATAAAATGTAGTAACTGCAACGTATTATTGTGAAATTACGAAGGATCAGGAAATTCACAGCTTAAATTAGAATTAAATCATAATAATGAGCTTAGTTTTATGTGTAAATGGACAAGTATAGGAATATGCTGAATTAATAATTTCAATCATAAAATGTAATTATAAAATTTTGAACGGTATCGAGACATCAATTATCCAATGGCTGAATTTAAATAATTTTTCAAAGCTTTTGTGATTAGAAAGTTTGAGCAGAAAAATATATTTTTTTCATTTTCTTCTTCCTTAAATAGTGCAAAACTTGACGATCTGAATTGTATTCTTAAGCTTGTACCACTACCAATGTATCTGTAATCAGACTTTCGTTGATCCTTTTCCCGGATGAATATTTTTCTTCAACCTTTCATAAATCACTACAATACGTGCGTTTTTATGAACAGCCAATCAAGTTACCAGATTGCACGATTTGTTTAGTTTGCCACCTTAATAATATTAAAAAATACCGAAAACGATCCATAAACAGAAGAATTTGTGTAGCATGTCTGCGTTTTTTTTTTAATTTTAGCATGGGTACATTTATTATTTCAGAAAGCAAACTAAAAAATCCATTTACAATTTTAATGAAACGAAGATAAATTCAATAATTATTTGTAAGGGTGCGTATTTTAATAAAATAATTCAAAGATTCTGATTTAACTTTTTGACCAGAGTCCATTTTTTGCCCGCACCATACGACACATAACTTTGCTCGAATCGCACCGGATGAATTCGCACAAACGATAAATGATTTAAAATTTTGAACAATATATATATTTCTTAAAATATTCAGAAACTGGGTTTCATTCTTCCTCTCCGTGGGTTCCCTATGCCAATATCTATCTTAAAATAATCTAGTACTGTTATAGTCCACATTAAATAAATCACCCCTTATGTGACAAAAACTTCAGCCCAGCACGTAAATCGGGACAGATCTGAATAGATAATATGAAATCACTTTAAAAAACAAACGCAAACAAATATTATTCACAGAGAAAACACATTAGCCCTTTTCAGGCAATATCTGCGCGCAATAGAAACTTTATTGTTACATTATTGTACAAAAAAAGTAAAATTTATTATACAATCAAGAATTTCCTGGAAAAAGACGTACCGGCGATGGACGAACTAGAACTATTCGTTAAGGCGATGCCATACGTAGTAATGCAAAATCATGTGTTTTTGGTTTGAAAATTTTGTCGCCTAGAAATGTTCCAGATGCTTAAGTTAAATACTGCGAATAGAATACATCTTGGCCTTTGAAATAATCGAGTATTTTTTAGATAAGCCTTTTTATAAGCCTAGAAAAAAATAATATAAAGGCCTATGAAAACTGCTTTAAAGTTCAAAATCTCCTACTTACGAACCTATTTTCGGTTATGATTTTATTGTATAATGTGGCAAATTAAGTTATTTATGAAATGATCGAAAAAAAAAATTATACCTGAACATCCACAAAATAAAATAAAAGGCACTTTTTGGTCATGTTTTTTTCATGCATAAATCAAAACAGGCAGATGGTGTTAAGCAGGAATTGAAACCTTATCGCCATCTACGTAAGGGTTGTTATTGATAGCGGCTCCATTTAAAATACTACACGACGTAGTGCATCGCCTTAATTAACATTCATATTAGCTGTCTTACAGCTATTATATTATTGCTATTCCGTCTTTTTTCTCAAACTTCCGTGGCAGAGCAGTAAATTACTTTTACTGTGTGCTCTGAAGATATGGTTTTCAATCCGGTGTGGGATCTTTATATTTTAATTCTAAGTTTGTTCTTTATCAGCTATCCAAATTTTTTTATTAAGGTTAAACGCAACGCTCGTTGTATTCTACGTGTTCACAGATGGCGTTAATTAATTAATTTTGTTTAAATACGCTTTTGCAAGGTATTGCTTTACAGTATTAAGACAAATTATTTGTTTGCGCCCTCATATACGCAATATGAATATGAATAAATAGTTTTGTCCATATAAAAACTCAATTCTATCGAGAAAGGCATACAAATACAATATTGGATTGAATCATCGGTAAAATATTGTATTTGTGTGCCTTTCTCGAAAGAATTAAGTCTTTAAACGAACGAAACTATTGATTCATATTCATATTGGGTATATACGGGCGCAAACAAATGATTTGTCTTAATATTGTAAAGCAATACCTTGCAAAAGCGTATTTAAACAAAATTAATTAATTAACGCCATCTGTGAACACGTAGAATACAACGAGCGTTGCGTTTAACCTTAATACTACTTCTGTTATCAGATTTGCCTGAGATTCAATGTGTTTTTTTTTCACGGCCCAGTAATAATAATTTAAATAAATGGATCAAATAGTATTTAAAAATTCATGATCCAATAAAGACCTCACTGTTAAAGTGATATTGCCAATTGAAAACATTTGCGTTAACCTAGAAATTAGAGGAAACGTAGGATGCCAAATACACCGCTCGAGAGATATTAATTATTCAGATAATTAACTTCTATTTAATAATAATAGATTTTATGTGCCGGAAAATATTCAAGAATTTAAATCAGTTCGAAAAAATTCTTGAGAAAAGGTCCCAGTTGCTTCCAACCGTCTGGAGCCAGTGGGGCTAAGGCATCCCCAATTGGGGTATGTGTTGAGGCGGAAGGTTAGGGAGAGGGGTAGGAGATGGGGAAGAGGAAGGTGGAGAATTACCTGCACACTCAGAAATGGTCACCAAACACGGCAAAAGCCATTTCAAGCAACTTTTCAATTTTAAATGGTGGACTTACACCATGGCGATACTGAGATTATTCTCCACTCTGGAAAGTGCCGCAAGTATAAAATATATTTTATTAAATGATTAAATTGTAAAATAACACAAATGTAATCAAATAAAACTTACTTGCTCACGCCGGGATTTGAACCCGCAACTTCTAGCTTGCTAGTCGAGAGCCTTTTGGCTTTTTTTCTAAATATTTGTTTTAGTTTTTTTTTCTAAATATTTGAATTCAAAGGCACATTTACATTTTATAAATATTTCCTAACCTCAATTCCGTTATTAACATACTTTGATCTCTCGTTATAACTTAAATTATAGGTAACAAACGACGGTATCGTCCAGATAAAAAGTTAGTTTAATTTAAGCATTTAAGTTGGTAAAATTTTACAGTTTTGATTTGTGAAGAAATCACATTGATTCCAAATTTTATTTTTATGTAGGTAAAATATGACACTGAATTTTTTTAATATATTTTGAAGTTTAAAATTCCACAAAAATAAAACATCATTAAATTTTGGTAACTTTCTTTTTAATTAATTATTTATTAATTTTTTTCTTTTTTATTATTTTGTTTTAAAAAACTCGAAAGGCATCATTTTAATAATTCGATAAAATTTGCAAAACCACTTTAGTTATAACTTTAAAGTTTTATCTAGAAAAAATACTTTTTAATATACCATTGAACTATATTAACATTTGATACGCAAACTATAAATACAAATAATTTAGGTTAATGCTTTAACGAAGTAATAGGGTGATAGGGGTAAGCAAGTTAATTTTATTTGAATTTGTGGTGTAAGACGAGCTTTTAGAATTCAAACGTTGCTATAAATGGTTTTAGACGTGTTCGATGAACAGATCTGAATAGCCAGGTACTTTCCCAACTTTGTCTTCCTGAACCTCTTCTTCTCTCCACTACCATCAGCCGCGCAACATACTCCTATTGGAGATGTTATATTCTCACTGGCTTCAGACGGTTGGGAGCAGTGAGAACTCTTATGCGGTATTCACATTAAAAAAACTTTTGCATTCAAATTTAAATTCTTAAAAACGTTTTCTTAAAAAACTTCAGTTTTACTAAAACATAATCTTTTCAAAAAAAAGAAATAAGTAACCTGTGACCTGGATGAACTTAAAATAAAATTACAATTCTTGAAAGTTCTTGCAGATTTTGACATTTGATTACAAAAACTTTTTACATTAAGTTTTTTTTTGTAAAACAGACTTTTTATGATAACGACCCATTTCCGAAACTCAAAAATACCGTAATGCGTTGACGCTAACCCCCTTTGACGATTTATCACATTAACTTTAAAAACAAATAACAAACTTCAATTAATTTGCATATTAGATTTATTAAGCACATAATATTCGATCTCTGCTTGCTTTGAATTTCGACTCTAAATAAGCTTATCGCTACAACCGTGCTTTATAAGGTTCATTAATATTTTACATCAAATTCATATAATTATATTGAATTAATACGTTGTTATTTTTGAATCAGTTATACCAAACACCCATTTATATTAATAATACCTACCCGCAGAAAATTCCTTATAAAAAATATTGATAATTTATTAAGAATCTCTTCAAATTATTCGTTTTCCTGCTAAGAAACGGGATTATATGCCATTAACGAATGAATTGATATAGTAAAATACCAATGTTTTGTCACGATGCACGAACACGTGTTTATAAAAATCTTGAAATTTTTGCATTTCGTCCTGATGAATAATATTAATTGTATTAATTGTACGTAGATGGATGAACATGTGTTCTGATATTATTATTATGATTCACTTTATCAGGAAGCAGTCCCGTTTTGGACTGGATTACCATTGATTTCAAGATATTTTTAATAAATCAGCATTACTCATTTTCCTCACAAAGGCGCAGCTGTATCAACTGAGCTAATGGAACCCTATCTCCTTCTGTCATATTTAATTATACCGTCCGTCGAAAAAGAACTATCAACATTATCTTCATTTTCTCACAGAACATTTTTTTGGCTGCTATCTTTTTGTATAATCGCAAGATTCAACTAAATGCAATCTAGACAGTGGTTTGGATAAATTTATCCTATTTTTATTTGTGCGACATCAGCTCAGTTGGTAGAGCGGTGCCCCGGCAAGGCGAGGGTCCAGGGTTCAAGTTCTATATGTGACCGTATTTTTTTCTGATTTCGAAAGAATCGCTAATACTGTCTTTGATAAATAAATTTTACAATTTTCAAGGTATCATGCATTACGTTATTCCAAAAATAAAAATGTTTAATTCAATTTACGACTATTGAAAGAAATGTCAACGTCAATATGTTACACTAGCACCTCTGGCCGCCAGGGTTGTTGATACTGCCAATATTTTACTAGAGTTGGACGTCTTATTAATATTAAAGGGTATTTTTTGTTTATATACACTGAAATGATAAGCCGATAGAAGTGATTTCATTATAGGTCTATAGCATGAGAGCGAAATAATCTTATTCACATTAGTATGGTCATACTCCATTATTTGAAGTGACCATACCAATTTACATAAAAGATGGATAAGTTAATAATTATTTAATGATCGAAATTTTCAATTTTTAAATATTAAATTTGTAATTAATAATTGGTTTAAATTTATTACTGCGAACCCCAAATTATACACTGGACCGACATAAAAATTAATGCGCTGTTATCAATTTAACCAGAATCTTTTTTCGTGCAATTATTATTTAATATTGGACATAGATTGGCAATATCGAATTCGATGCATCGACCAAAATTCGACGCCATTATGTGGTTTTCAATGCAAACTGTGTTATTGATAAATTTATTTATGTCAGTAATTCAATTACGCATTGAATTTATAAATCCACGCACAGAATGTAAACATTTGCTACAACTGTAATGAAGAAAAAGTTATATGAAGTGCATATAAATTCTTACAGTATAACTTCTTTCAATATTACTTCTTAAAGTATTAATTCTTACAGTATTACATACTTCTTAAACCGTTACTTCTTATAGTATTATTTCTTGAAGTATTACTTCTTACAGTATGTATTATTTCTTTCAATTTATTATTATACTATTAATTATATTTGTAAAATCAAACAGTCAACACTATAATGTATTGGTCACCGCAAAACAGGCAGTTGCCTAGTATGATGATTCAATGTGTCAATGTCTTGTAAATGTCAATTAAATCCCATGTATTAAATAGAACAAAAATATATGATTAAGTCGGACAGTTCCCATGTAAAAATAAATTGACTAACAATTTTATTTAAAATAATTTTTTTTCAACTTAACCCCTACAACAGAAATTAGGTAGCAATTTTAAAAAAATCGTTACGTTTCATTACCTCAGTTTATTTTCAAAAACATTGATGTAAAATTAACTCGATAAGGTCGCCGCTATAAAACCAATACGATTATATTCTAAAAAACGGGAATGATTTTTTTACCCTGAGCAGGAAATTGAAAGACAGTATAATTGTATTGTTTTAATTTTCAGGTCCACAAAAGCCAAATTATAAATGGTTTGAACAAAATTCCAGTTGAATCAATGCCATCAATTTATCTTCAATTTTTTTACGACCTTATGAACTTTGCAATAAAATCAAGAAGGATGTTGGATTTATTTTTAAATTGAGTTGAATATAAAAAATTGCATTTATTTTTATTTATTATTATTACTGTCGCTAGATTCTATAACACGATTATTAGATATAAACTGTTAGTACGTTAAGATGTAAATAAAATTATTGTGAACACTTGAAAAAGTTTCACACCGTGACTTCCACGGACATTTTTGACTTCTAACTAAATTCTACTCACACATCTTTCTTCGTTCATGACGTACGCTTCATTTTATCATAAATAACTGTGTGATTCATGTCGTTTTTCCACCATCCAATTCGTATCATATCATGAAATTTACATTGTTTCTGTTAAAAAAAACCACATCATATAGACTTTATTTCGACTCCTTATCTCATTAAAATGCAGAGATAACGTATTAAGTCTTCCTCAGGCGTCCTTGGCTTATTTCACCATTCCCTACTTTATATCATAATGTTACTGTTAAAATTTTGAAACGGTACCAAGATTCACATACCTGGGCTCCCTGATAACAAACAATAACAACACTACAGAGGAGATCCAGTAGCGCATCGCGAATGCAAACCGCTGCTATTTCCGCCTACAAAAACAGATAAAATCCAGACTGCTTTCCAGAACCACCAAGGTATTAGTGTACAAAACACTAATTAGACCAGTGCTTACGTACGCAGCCGAGACGTGGGTTCTAACTAAGAAGAATGAGCGAGCACTGGACGTTTTTGAAAGGAAAATTTTGAGGCGCATCTTCGGACCGGTTCTAGAAAATGGGTTTTGGCGCAGACGTTTTAACAGTGAGCTCTATACTCTGTTTAAGGAGCTAAACGTCACAAAATTCATAAAACTGGGAAGACTTCGGTGGCTAGGTCATGTGGAGAGAATGACCGAGCATCAAGAACCAAAGTCCCTGCTGAGCTCAAGACCGATAGGGAGAAGGAGCCTGGGAAGGCCAAGGTTAAGATGGAGCGACAACGTCCTCAAAGATTTGTCTGCCTTGGAGCTTCGAAACTGGAGAGAGCTGGCGCGGGACCGAGATGAGTGGAGGAAGACTCTTGAGGAGGCCAAGACCCACCAGGGGTTGTAGAGCCAAAAGTTATGATGATGATGGTTACTGTTAAAGAATTACACTACCTCGTTTTTAATTCATCCACGTATCTTATTCTAGTGCAGAGATAATGCGATAATCTTCCTCAAGCGTCCCTGACTTCTTATACTATTCAAACCACTGTCAAAACACTCCTAATAAGAACAAAATTTGAAATTATCAGCAGAATCGGTTTTGTAGTTAGTAGTAAAGAGCGTAATACTTAAGCTGGCCAGAAAATAACTGCTTTCATTGTACTAAAAGCTCGGGCACAATGAACGTGTCTGTCGCGGCGAACTGCGATCTTCGCGTTGAAACTAGATCGCACGCAGTCATCGCTTATCAGCAAAAAGCTCGGACACGCAGAAAATCAGATTTATTGCGTTGGGTAGCAATTCCTATGAAATTCTCTGCCCGCAGCAACAGTGTATCCCGAACCTTTACCAAGCATAGTTACATTAATGAGGAGACCTGGTTTAGGTGTTTCGTTGCGTTACTTTCTAGTGCGAAGCAGTCATTGAACTACATCTCTTTCACGCATTGGAAGCTCTCTTAAACAAAGTATATCCAGCCAATTGATAAAGTACGTTTTTTTACAGACGAATATTAATATTCAGACTTTAAAGTTATCAATACTTTTGAGACCGAATTTATCACTTTAATTAATAATCACACTCAACACAGGCTTGTATAGTCTAGAAAGGCTAAAAATTCTAACGAAAAAAAGATACAATGTAAAGATTCAATATACAACATACACATATTTGTATACGGATACCGGTGAACGGAGATAAGTTATAATTATTGATGAAATCGTAAGATAGATGCCTTAAGGGTCTTGGAAAAACTTTATCTTTTTATTCCTCGTATCTTAGAAGTTGTTGTATCTTCCTTTACACTATGGGAAGAAATATGATCTAAATGGAGTTAAAGAGAAAAAACACCACGCTCTAGAAGTTAACTAAATAATCATTAAAATTTAGAAAGCAAAATTTCTGACCACAATTCGAGAAAAAATTATGAAACGGCAAAAAGTAAGGTCACAATAATGTTTATAATACAATGTTTATAGTTCAATAAAATGTGTGTGTTTTTGTAATTTTTTTTTTGTTATCAGTAATTTTAGTTGGAAAAAACGTAAGATAAGCCATTCAAACTCTAAAAAAAAACAAAATTTTTATTTTCAACATTTAACATTTGACAGCTTATTTATCACTTATCAGAAACAGTTTTTAGTTTTCAGATACATAGATATTATAGATAGGCAAAATTATTATTTTTTAATACAAATATTTCTATGTTACATGTCTCATGACGTACCTACATGATATGGAAAGATAAAAATAGATAGTTAAATTACCGCCAGAGCTCAAAATTAAAGAATTTTTAGTGGATATTTGTCTCAAATTTTCAGGTTCATTGATCATTTTGAAAAAAAAAAATTTGCCTTCACATCGACTACCGAATGATATTGTTGAACACTTGTTTAGTTTCAATTTTGATAAAAGATTATACAATAGAACCTTTCAAAATATCCGACTACCTTGCAAAAAAAATTGAGAATTTAATTATAAAATGGTAAGAATGTCTCCCTTGCCAGGTAGTTCATTTTAAAGTTTGTTTATTTTCCAATTAAAATCAATATGCAAGTAAAGGTAGATTACCTGATGTATTTATCCAATTTTGATAAAAATGGAAAATTCGCTGGAAGATTAACATAGATTCAATTTCGTTTTAATCAAGATATTCCCCTCACAAAGCGTGTAGCGCAAAAGTATTTAAATGTGAACGAAAGAAATAAACACAAAATACACTGTTTTTTAATAGTGGAATTATACATAAGTAAAGCCGAATGCAAATATATTAAAACTACGTTTCTATCTTCTAAAGTTTAAAACGCGTTTATTATTAGGCCCATAAATAGTGGTGTCAGTTTTTTAGGCAGTTTTATTCCGCGATTGATGAAATTTTACACACTTGACAATCAAAACAAGAGAAAAGAGATTATGAGATTTAGAAAAATCATCTCTATCATTAAAGCAGAATTTTAATACGCCTTGATGAAATTTCTCACATTAGACTTTAAAAATAAGAGGAAAATTTATTGTCTAGGTCTGATTTCGAAAACGATGTAAATAGCATTTTTTAAATGTGTATAAATGCTGTGTACATATTTAAGAAATAAAAATGCTGTATACATACCTGTAAAAGTTGACTATTTTATGAAAATTTCATTTCTATTATATAATCTTCTTTTGTTCGAAATCTTAATTATCCGAAAATTCTTCACAATTGCTTTGAAATTTTGACGCAGCCTTGCAATTTTTTATAATAATATCTAATTAATCACCTTTCATTATAGTATTTTGGCAATCTGTACTTATTTTCCTATACGAAATAGCCATTGGTTTTGAAAAATGAAGATTATTACGAATTACAATGGTGTAAAAACGTGTTTCCTTTACACATATAATAAAAATATAAATGTTGTTTTATCCAAAATCTTAAATCTCCGAAAATTCTTGGTTGAAATGTTGACACAATGTTCGAATACCCCTGTGTTTTTATTTGCTTAAATTATATAGATGTCATCTGTGACATGTAAAAATATGCATTATTTTCAAAAATAACGCAGTCTGTTAGAAAAACATGCCTTTAGAAAAATAGCGCCGTCTGTTGGACGTAAAAGCAGTACGTTGTTTCTCTATCTGCACAGACAGACTAAGCCATAGCAACGCGTGGTAGAGTACAGCTAGTATTATAATATCATCTTTTTACACGAGGGTGCTTATTTAGATAAACTGAGTCTTTGAATGTTTATGTATACAATAGTTAATAAGTAATTCCATTTTATTTATCAACCTGTGTTTTAAAACTAATTTTATCTAGGAGCGTTAAAAATTTTAAAAGGAACTACTGCCCGGCCTTTTTCATACAAAACTTAAATTTGAGGGCAAAACTCTCAACAAAACTGAATAATTATTTTTTAATCAAATGCTGTTGCAAAGATGTAGAAGTGATAAATGCTAGTTTATTTATTTGTGTTTCAAATTATAAACCACAGGCCATTAAAGTATTTAAATTTTCGTAATTTTGGGGAAAACTTGGACAATTTTTTTGTGAGTTAATGTTATTTTAAAAATGAATTTCCCTAACTTCTATGGTGAAATATAAAATATAGAAACTGACGATTTATGTTGGAACACAAATTTATTTGTACATTAAACATTTCGACCCCCACAATGCATTTTTAAGATGTTCCTATTTTATATTTCGTTATATTTAGATACATAGTAGGTACTAATGGAAAGATTTTTTTAAATTACGCATAAATCACAAAAATATCAAAGTTCTCTAAAAACAAGAAAATTTAAATTCTTTGTCAGACTATATTTTATTATTTTAAGCACAAATATACAAATTAGTTGAAATTCATAGTACCTTTTGACATGTGCACCGATTCATTGTTACGCGGATGACAGTACAGTTTATGATAGCTTTTTGTTTGACAAGCCCCCAAAGGGCACACAAACTCCAACGGCTCGGAGGGCTTTGAAGCAGAGAATGGACGGTTATCTCGAGAGTATTTCCTCCTGGAGTAAAAATAATCTCGTCGAATTTAATGTTTCAAAGACCCAATCCTGTCTGATTACGTCTAAAAGGGATCCAAATGATAATCTAGTCTCCTTCAACGGAAGCAATCTTCCGAACAGGCCTTCCATTGATATGCTTGGTATAACTATAAGTGACCAGCTCAGGTACGGGGGCTCCATCGAAGCCAGAGTAAAGTTGGCCTCTCAGAAGCTGGGCGCACTTTACAGGGCCCGCAGATACTTTAATAGTACACAACTGCTGACCCTGTACAAATCGCAAGTGCGCCCTACTGTCGAATTTGGCAGCCATCTCTGGTCCGGAGCCCCTAAATACCTGAAAAAAACCCTTGACTCTGTGCAAAAACGGGCGGTCCATTTGATAGATTCCCCAATCTTAACAAACGGACTGCAATCTTTAGAGCACAGGCGTCAGGTAGGTATGCTGTCCTTGTTCTATCGGTATTACAATGGAAGATGCTCTGAGGAACTAGCGTCATTGATTCCTTTGGCACCGGTGCGTAGTCGGGATACACGCCAAACGCGCGCCCAACATTTTTACGCGGTTGACATTTGTTACATGAGAACGGGTCGCTTCTACGATTCGTTCTTAAGTTCAACAGCTCGGCTGTGGAACGAACTGCCGGCCTCTGTGTTTCCTCCCTCCTACAATATGGGACTCTTCAAGACCCATGTTCACTCCTTCCTCTCCACAAAAAGACCCTCCACACAGCATCCCCAAAGATGACATAGGCCCTGAGGGAAATTATTTTCTTCAGGACCTCCTGTGTGGAGTTAATATAAAAAAAGTATTTGCTATACCTTTTTTATAAAAAAATATTCAGTTAGATTGAGTATGTAGGTATATTGGTATTAAATCTAAATTTTGTTTTAAAGGAGCCATATATATTATCATTTATCTAGCTCATTTATCAGACACATTTATCAGATTATTTAATTATTATAATTTCTCAAAATTTTATCGAAGAAACATATGAAACTGCTTACTGCTGTAAGCCAATTAATCCACCTAGGTTTTACAGTTTATCCCAGATTTTTAGTTTCCATATATTTAGCACAATATGGTTTGTCAAAAGTTTGGTAATGCACCTACCTACCTAATTTTAATCCAGCATTTTTTACCGCAATTGAGGTGATCTTTTTGTATAAATAGAGTTATAATAAATATTAATTAAAATTTGTAGTAACCTTCTATTTATGTAAGAACGTGCATATTATTTATGTGTTTTATTTTTGTAAACGAAAACTTAATGCAAGAAATAAAATTCCTGATAAGAAATAAAGACAAATTTACCAGACTATGGACAGTAAAATAAGCATTGATTAAAATTACAAGAGTATGGTTACATTAACAATAAAATGACAAAAGTTTCGTCACAATAACCATAAAATAAAGCTCAATTAAATTTACCAATGTATAGTCACATTAACGATAAAATAAAGCTTGATTATAATTACCAGAGTAAAGTCACATTAACAATAAAATAAGGCTTGATTAAATTTACCAGAGTATGGTCACATTAACAATGAAACAAGGTTAACCGTAACTATAACTAGTTTTGATAGCTTCTCCATTAAAAGATAGAGTAAGCTTTAAAATACTGTGTAAAATTAAAATTCTTGCAAAATCATACACAGAATTTTCATAAATAAAAAGGATTTAGTATTACTACAAAAGATGAAAACCCTGAGGAGCCTGTTTGTTAAAACCTTGAGTGATGCTATATTCTAATAGATATTTATTGGAATGCAATACTGATACATGTGTACAGAATAGAAATCCTCAGATGGTCTGTATATGTATCGTACATATACAGACAAAAAAGGAAGAAAATATGTCGCGTAAGTGTATGGCAGAATTAGTCTGTGGCATTCCGGGAAGATATGGCCCGAGGGATTCAAATACGCCAGTTTAGACTGCATCTTGTTATGATTCATGCATGGATAAATCTAATGAAGCACGGAATGTGTGCTAACATTGTGCTGTATAGCAATCTATATCCAATACTAGGGGTAAATAGATGACGTAAGTTACAAATGTACGACGGCGTTTTCATAAATGAAAACACAATGATCGCTCTATACTTTAAACCATTCTACTTCGGCTTTCATCGCTTGTCATAATTTTTTTTCCAAAGCCTGATGGATACACATTGATGTGATGGTTCTGAACAAAATGTGTGTTTTTTTTTTTAATTTAACCTGATTATAGCAGGCCACAACGCAACAGCGTTTTACTAACATAATAAAATAATAATTTTACCAAACAATTTAACGTGCATCAACCGTATAAAGTTTTGCGTTTTCATATTAAAAAAAACATTGAAATGGATCCTGAAAACATTGGCGCCATATGATCCATTTAAAAATAAACCTTTAAAATTGAAATGTTTAAGTTTTCAGTTCCAGTGCCTTCTGGAGCGTACTTCCGCCAACCAAATTGAAAATCCATGTCGTAACACTCGTGAACACACTGGAAATTAGGCTTTTTATCAAACAGAACTTTGTGAAGGTCGTTTAATGATTTTAACATTTCGCTAAAAAGGCACTTTTCATTTTATCATTGAATTTTATGCGAGTCGGGCAAAACGGTACACCGGTTACTAATAATATCAAACTTTTTTTTATCGTGACAGCATCTTTGGCTTTAAAAAATATTTTGTTTTTGTGTTCAAATTCATTATTATTATTAAGTTCTACTGTTCACGTGTTTTATCGTGAAAACTGTTTCGGCGTTCAAGCTTAGATAAAAATAATATCATATCACAAATATTCCTGTTTCACATTTAATTTCAAATAGATTCGCTGCTTTTTTGTACATATCCCAAAACGAAATACGGTTTTTGCAAGCTGGTTCTATCAAATTTTATTTTTACACCATACGGATATAACATGGTAGTTAAAATTATTTAAATTTTGAACGCAAACATGGCTAAAGTTGTTCGAATGGATAACCAAAAGTTTTTGTTTGGAACTGTATTTACCAATGTAAACGAAAAAAAATTGCACACTTAATTGGACAAAAGTAATAAAAGAGTTATTCAGAACACCATTTAGAATTCAAATGTTGCTTGGAATGGCTTTGGCCATGTTCGGTTACCAGATTTGAATAGTCAGGTACTTCCCCACCATCCTCTTTCGCATCTCATTCCCATCCTCACCACCTTCAGCCGCACAACATACCCGAATTAGGGATTCTCACTGACTGCAGACGTTTGTGAGCGGTTGGGACTTTTGTGCGGTTTAACATAAAAAGACGTAAAAAATGTGAAATTTTGAACTTATTTAAAAAAATGCGAATAAGAAAGTCAAAATAAAAACGACGATTTCACATTTGAAAAAAAAAACTTTGCTGAACCATTAACGCGGCCATCATTCTGAAACTGAAACAACGTGTAAACAAATTTATAGGCAGAAGAAATACAAAACGATCGAGTTAAAACAGAACTTCGTCACCCTCAGTCAATTACTTGTTAAAGTTCTAATGATAAATATTATGATTATCAAAAATTATTTATAAACTGAAACACAAGAAAAATTTAAGCAGAGTGAATACTTTTACATAAAAATGCTAATCTTTTTTATTTTCCATTTTTCTAAATCCTGTAGCAAAATGGTGCAAAAATATTATTGTGTATTAAATAGTTTTAAATTAATTAGCGGTAGAACCGAATAAACCGATCTTTTGAAAATGAACACCGCGATATCTAATTTGACCTTAATTAACTTAGACTGCCGATGTTCCGCTAAATAAATTTTACACGGCAGGGCTACGAAATTAACTACCTATTTTGTTTTATAAGAAAATCTTCGTGGAAATATTTTTACAAGAATGAACAAATGTTCATGATTGCTGATTCGATTATTTTTAAATTTTACAATCCAATTAAATTGTGATAAACACACTCTTTAAGGTTATATTTAGTTAAGAAATTCAAAATCAATAACTCAATACCTTCGTGATTTATGAATTTACAGCCTTACTTTAAAACGCTATGTAAATATTACGCGGCGCGTAAAAAATTGAAAAACTTCGCTTATTACCATGGCGTTTGTTTTATTAAAACGGTCTTAAACCGGGCTCAAGGCCGGCTTTACTACACCAACGTTGAAGGGGTTTGTAAGGTTAGAGTTTTGTGATTGCTTGGAACTCCTGATCAGATGAACTTTGCCAATATTGCAAAGATATGAAAAATATATATATAGAACCTTAGATTTGTGTATGTTAATACCACACAAGAATCCCAATTGCTCCCAACCATGTGGAGCCAGTGAGTCTATTACATCTACAATTGGGGTAAGTTGTGTGGCTGAAAATAGTAGGGAGAGGAAGGAAATGTGAAAAGGGATTGTAGGGGAATTACCTGGCTGTTCAGATCTGGTCACGTAACTTCTCAATAATACGTATATGTAAAACATATTTAAAGAAAGACAAAACATTCCCGGGTTACGAATAACCTGACAATATTTGAAAATATTCTACTACCACCACAGTAAAGGCCTGAACAAACCGCCGCGTTCAAAGCGCGTCCGCGATCCCGTGCACGGTGGCGATCAGATGTTGTGTATGAACTTGTAGCAACGTGGCACATCGAAGCGTTCTCAGATTGGCCGCGGCGTCCTGTGCAGCGTCTGGACGCGGCGATCGCTCGCGTCCGCGATCAGTTGCTGCTTGCAGGATCTGCACGCTGCACGCATCTCTGAGTTTGTGGTATTTCTCATGATATCGGATACAAATACAGAGAGAATGATCAACGAAATTAGCATCTGCCGATGGTTTTTTCATGTTTTCAGCAATTAAATTACAATTACTATTACTTTTGATATAAAATATAATAAACATAATCGATTAGCTATGAATATTCATATTTTTCCGATATTAAATCGCTTATTTTGAGATGTGTATTGACTACACAGCGCCAGAACGCGTGTATTTTTTTAGCACAGTTCTATGTTTATATTTTGTACAAAAGAAGTTGTAATTATTATATATGTGTTCGATTAATTTGTTTTATGTAAGTGTAAACCATTCTTATTTAATTTTGTCCCCATTAATCTGATATTTAAAATATTGAAATCGAAAGAAACTCTTGTAATTAAAATTCATTACAAAATAGTTTATTCAAATATACATAAATTCTAACAAAACTGCATTATGGGTTATCCTACCAACCCGTCGAAATTATTTATCTTACCAAACCGTCTTTTAAGTAAATTTAAACTTTTCAGGGGCTTTTTTACCATATAACTTATCTACCCAATACTACCCAATAACTTATCTACCCTAATAACGAATATTATTAAAATAAAAATAAAATACTTGCAGTGGTTAAAAAAAATCGGCCAACTTATCCAATATATAGCCACTATACATAGGTTCGATTACCGAATTATAAACTCCAACTTAATAAATAAATAAACCGTAAATCGAAAATATTCGTTATTAGGGTAGATAAGCTACTATCTTCATCATCTGCAATAGCCGCTAAAAGTAATAATTCTTCTTCAGATTCGTCTCCAAACATGATTATGATTATTTAAATGGTTCCCGCTCCGAGCTATGTAGGTACACACAACCGACACGAACGTACGAATGCCACGGACGCCAGCTGATCGCTAATTGATCGCTAGTTTGGTGTGAACGGTTCTGCACGCACACAGGACGCTGACCGTGCACGCCATCGCGGACGCAAAATAATCGCGGCGGTTTGGCCTTGCCTTAAATGGAAAATGTTGCTTGTGTTGTGATGGAGGACATAGCCAGCTGAGGTATTGAATACACTACGCCTGGCTGGGACCCAAACGCAGTGTCAACTCGGCCTCTGACCGTTCTTTAATTTACTTGCGCACATCGGGATTTGAACCCGCGACCTTCGGATCGCTAGTCTAAAATAAACGTGTTCATATATTTCTAAAATAATCTTTAAGTATTTTTGACGTGTATCAAGGTATAGATTTACTCGACACAAACTTATCCACTAGGTTCCCAAGGAACTTTTTTGTAGCTCACTTAGTTGACGCTTTGAGGCCGATTTAGGAAGCGGCTGTGGAAAGGGATTCTTCATTCGTTTCTTTAAGAAACCCAGATTAAATGAGCGAGATACAAGAGCGCCGTACAACGCTTTGTTCACATCCCTGCCATCTTACACAGTAAAAAAGCAAAAACCACCCTTCTTATAAATCCGGCAACTACAACTATGAACTGATGTTCCGCCATCATTATTTTTTAATTAACAGTTAACTATTTTTATTATTTATAAAAAATAATAAAAATTGATAGAAGTAAGTAAAATCATCAATAAATGTGCAGCAGATAGAGGGTTAATATTAACCCTTCAGGTTTTAAAATATTTTTACCAACAACTCCCAAGGATATGGTGAATTATCTTAGAATTTCGGAATGCTCCCGAGGAATCTAAAATGTGCTAAATATTACTTATTTTTGAACTTGTCGTTAAAAAAATACCTATTTAGAAACTAGATTAAATTATCTTTGAAATATTTGCTTTTGAAAAAAACATTGATCGTTCTAAAAATTATTTTAAAACCCTTACCAGGATATTTTGACTCGGAACGTTCATAATTTTGAAAGAATTCGATATTTATAAAACATATTCATTTTGTGTAGGTAATAAGTAATAAAACTGTCACTTCAATTTTTAAACCGTTTATACAATAAAAAAATTTCAAACTGTCGATGAAAAAATGCCGAAATTCGTAATCTTTGACAATTGTTATAAATTTTATCCAAAACATAACGTATAAATATTTGATCAAACTGTAAAGAATAATTATTTATCTTTCCAATGACGAACATATCACTTATCTAAGTATTATGAAAAAAAAGATAAAAATACTTTAATAATGTATCGACGTCCCGGTTAGATCTGTCCTTGAGAGGCTATAATGGAATATGATGTCTGTGGCTAGTAATGTTCTTCCGAGGCCTGAAGGATTGAGAAAATAACAAAGTATATATTCCAACCGTCCAATAAAAATATTTATTATTTTAAATCTGCAAACTTGCTTTATCTGGTGCTCAATGACTATTATCAGCTTATCTTTGTGTATTTGAAGTGATGCATCTATTTAAATATTCTATTTAATTGTTAAACTTTAAATTCGTGGAAAAAATCACGCTCGATGCCAGTTCTTTCAAATACGCTTCATTGAAATACCTGTAAAACAAACTCAACAATAAATATTCCTTCGAATGTCCTCTTTTAATTTAAATGGGCCTATTTTCATATGCATGAACATTACAACTAATAATAAAAGAAAATTACATTTGATTTTTACCACCATAAATAATGAATCAAATATTATCGATTACATCAGCGTGTCTCGAGAAAATTATTGTCCTTTTTAGGATGCGATGTTGACATTATTGACTTTCTTTGGTAAACAATTAAGTCATTTTTATGTCATCCTACGTTTGCCTTACCGTAAGACGGTAAAAGAAGGCTGTGTGCTCATAAATGGCGCAAATCGATTTAATGTTGTTTAACTGCTTTCTGCATAAATAATTCAGTTAAATCGACTAGCGGGTGCATCTACCAGACATAAAGTCTATCCAACACTGTGCAAATAATCCCTAGAAGTGTAATCTTTACCGAAATTAAAGAAAAAGTTTGTTTAAAATTTACTTGAGACCGCATGAAACCTATCTACAAGAATCCGGACTTGCCAAAGAAATTTGTTGACATTTTATAATAATTTTCCTCAGAATTAATGAAAATATTTGCTCACTTCTGACGCACGGAGACACGCTTCTACCTGTTATTTGTCTTCGGTGGTATCCACCGAACAACTGACCTTTTGATGAGGCATGCCGTGGCAGAAATAAAAAGCTGCCTAGTTAAATTTATTTAAAATTCTGCAAACGTCACGTGAATTTAAATATTTCATTCAGTGTAATGATAGGCAGGTGAATCCAGGTAAAATGTCAATGTCGTAAATTGGCATTACATGAATACATGTCCTACTAATTACGTATAATATTGCGGATCTCAAAGTAGATAGATAATTCAAGTCAAATTTGAGTATAAATTTCATTTTATATCTAAACTTACCTTACTATACGGCTTTGCGTCCACAATTTCATTTTATAATTAAACTTACCTTACTTTACGGCTTCGTGTAAACAATTCGATTTTATCAGTAAAATTACCATATTATACGGCTTCGCGTCCACAATTTATTTTTATAAGTAAACTTACTATAGTAAGGGAATACAATAACGCAAGTAGGAATTTCATTTTATAGGTAAACTTACCTTACTATACAGCTTCGCGTCCACGATTTCGTGATAACGAGATTTCGAGAATATTGTAGATCAAATAAATAAGTGTGTTTTTAGCATCTAGGAAGTATGTAATGAGGTTCCATGATAACTCAACACAGTGATAATTCAACTCACTTTTAAAAAGTGATATTAAGTCATTAGAAACGATGAAATTTTTTTAAACCTAATCTAACCTAACCTTACCTAACCTAACCTTACCTAACCTAACCTACATAACCCAGTTAATAAGTTTTTGTTTCATCACTTTCCATGACTTTATATAACTTTTTAAAGATGTGATGAATTATCATTGTGATAATTCCGGTTACCATGTAATGAAACAGTGCGCGATGTTGGCTAGCGATGTAGTTCTCCTGTTGTAAACGATACTACATATAGAGTGGATTTTACAAGATATGCGTAAGAAATTTATTTTAATGTAACATTATACAATTTTCACGTTTACTTAGGTGGGTTGCAATAACATATTACGCAATAAACCCAGCATGTACGATCTATAAATTGAATCAATAAAAAAATAAGTAGCATTCGAAAACTTTAAATAATGATTTAAAACCAAGAGGGTCTTCAGCTATAAAATATGTTACATTCGTCTACCAGGCTTACATCTCAGTGACGAAAGAGGGTTCAAGAGGGATCATTTATATAATACTATGTAACTTTTTCTAGATATTTTGTTTTGAAGAGTTTTGTTGGAGAATGGATCTGTTGGATTTTCACCAAAGATCAACGATTCAATAAATAATGGTAAAATCGTTAATATTAATATAAATTAAATAAATATTTCCAACTTTTCATTTTTTTTTTTTAGAATGTATGTGTTTTTTTTGGACAGTAAAAAATCTGATGAATTTCCAATTTTTTAAATGGAAATGATTTTGTGAGTTGAAAATCGTTGCGTTGGACTAGAAAATGCCGAGAGAAAAATAAACTTCACGATGCCAGAAATCACTGTGCGAGAGTTTTTGCTATCTATGTCAAAGCATGGATTTTCTTAAATTTTTACTATTTAATACTTCTCCTACCCGATGTGTATTGGAATATTATTTTTAAATAAACAATAATTGAGAGTGTTTAAAAAAATTCTTCACTTTATGTGTATTCTAATGGTTTCCATCACTAGAATACAATGGTTTCCATCACTAGTATAATCATAAACTTCCGATTTTATGTCCGGGTTAAATCTTCCCCATAGGAAAAACTAAACCCTTCCACTCACTTTTCCACAAATGATCATCTAGTCAATCAACATTATGCAAGTGCATTATATAAGCAAAATAAATACAAAACAATACAAGAACAACACGTCAAATCACCAGAGATCAAATGGGAAAATAATTCACCGACTCCAGATATTTTCATATCAGAGGGTTCGGCTCGGTAGAACTTCCAATTGGATCTTTAAATCCTACTGATCCCTCAATATAAATATTTAAAAAATCTTTCGTAATCCTACATTATTTAAAATGACTATTTTTTTATTACTACTAGTATTATCATAACCAACAGTATTATTTAACATAACTGCTAGAATTATCATAACTTCTTGCTTAATTTAACGTACCCTGAATAGAAAAATATTTGTATTTACGTCCATAGCATACGGGTTAAGTTCTTTCTGATGGACCCTGTAAATACGTAAATATATGAAGATTGAAATGTAGGTACTAAAATATACGTGCAATTCCAGCAAAGAGTTTTCCAGTAGCTTTGAATCCCAGAAGTATGTTAATATTTGTTTAAACGTATCAAAGAAGTTATAAACGTACGAATCCTTCCTTCCTCATGATTAAAGAGAATTGGTTTGGTTGATAGAAGGAAGGATTGGGGAAGAAATGGGATTGGTAAACAGAAATACATGTAAATTAGGTGATAGCAACTGGAATCAACATTTCAAATAACTTGATTGAAAAATTCATTCACGTGCAAACGACAAATAAACGTTTAAAATAATGATTTCACGTTATTGGTCGCGGGAGTTGACTCAATCAGCACAAATTCAGGTTGTATATCTGTTGGTGCCAAACGTCATTCAGAAACCATTTTGTCTTGTTTACTCCTACGTATTGTTACAAGAAAGGGACAGGAAGTTTCATCATGCTGTACACAAGTATTGCATCTGACCAAGTACTAACCTAACGTCACTTTTTAAATATTTATTTTTCATGACGTTTTTTGTGTAAGTATGAACCTACCTCACAAGTCACAAGTAACAGTCTGGAGCCAGTGAGACTATGGCATCCCAATTAGGTACGTCGTGAGGCTGAAGGTAGTGTGGAGGGGAAGGAGATACGAAAGAGGAAGGTTGGGAAGCACCTGGCTGTTCTGATCTGGTCAGGAAGCACGGCTAAAACCATTTCACCAGTGCGATATTGAAAGTATCGTTCATTATATGGAACGTGCCGTGAATATACCACTTACATATTATGTGATATTAATAAATAGTGAAATAAAAATACATGAAATTTACTTGCGCACGCCAGGATGCGTAGCCGAGAATCGCAACCAATCAACTACGGAGATCTCTGCGAGATCTAGAGAGATCTTTTTTTTGTATGTTTTTATTTAGTTGTAAAAAATCACTTTCGAATTACTTGTTTAATTTTTTTGATGACATTTAGGCACACTTTACACTACATCTAAAACTTATTGGAGACATGGTTATAGCATTTAGGCATAACCCACGAAAGGCTTCAAGGTTTTAAGCTTCTTTAACATCTGTCGGTAGTTCATTAAATATCAAAAATCCTATAAAATAGAGATTAGATTTTAGGTCCCAACATATTCCTTTTCGGAAGTCTAAAATCTCCACAGTTTCTCGTGGGGTAGCCATGCATTTCGAAATCAAAATTTACATTGTTAAACATAAATTTCGCGAGCATCTCATTTTTGAGCTTAAATATAAATACAAAGATATGTTGAGTTTTTCAACCTTTTTTTTTCTTTTTCCCTTTTACCTTTGCCTCTTCCTGTTTGTACAAAATACATATCTCGTTTTGACCTGCAAAATTACTAGGTACATATTTTCCTCGAAGCGCTGCCTGTCCAGTCCCCAATTCCATTTCAACAATCAATATAAATTCACTTAATCAATTTCCGCATCATGAAATTCTTCTTTAGCTATCCTGGAAAATAAATCAATAATTTTACAAAATTACATTTCTGTCAGAGCTAGCAAGATATTTCGTAATAATTGCAATGTTATGTGAATTTACGAAGAACGTAGATCATTTAATTTAAAAAATTACAAATAATAAATTTTTCGAAACTAAGTTGTTCGTCTTCTTATTAAAATATAATTGATAGATCTGCTTTGAAAAGAAATTATTATTGTACTCGTATAATGAAATCTCTAAATGGTAATCTTCGTGTTTACTTAGTTCTTCTACACTACGCAACGGATTTTGATAAAGTTTTTACTATCATTTAAAGGTTTAAATATATAATACTTGCATATTATGTTTATAGAAAGTAGAGAAAATTCGATGTTTTTTAATCAAGTTGAAAAAATATATTTTCTGGCGCTAATATTGTTAACGCTGTCTAAACCTTATGAGATACATCAAAGTAATGTACTACAGAATTGTATATCTTAAAAAGGCCTACATAAATATCCTTCACAATCCCCATCAACGCTGGGTACATATCAGCTAATTAATGATATTGAAACAAATTAAAATCTTTTTTGTTTTATTTTTTGACCGTGGCCAGTTTTAGTTGATTATGGCCATATTTAGACTTGTAAAATTATTCCTTAAAGTATGGCTTAAACATAAAATTTGGGGGAAGTTCCATTTCAGCAGTACTAATTACCTCGGTTTTAGAGATTTATTTACGTATTTACGTCATGTGAATCTGAACATTCCCCTGTTAGAATATTACCAATGCCTTCTCTTGATTTGTTTGTTCATGGGTTCGACACTGGTTGTACATCGGACAGCGAACGCGTACGGTGGACACACGAAACTCTGAGTGGATATTGTTTTCACAGTCAATCTGCTTTGGTGGGCCACTCGCCCAAATTGACCAATATTTACACATTTTATGACTCCAATCGCTCCAATCTCATCACTTGCTCAAACTCTTGACGGAACAACAAACTTATTTTGTTACTTATATGGATTTTAGGTTTGACATATTATTCTCTATTAAATATATATATAAAATAATAATTGACGTGAATGTGAATCATAGAAGTTTTGGACGCCCGAGAAAGACGTGGTACAAGCAATCAAAACAAATACTTGGTATTCATGAGACAGTGTATTATTAATGTGAACAAAGCCAAGAGTGTGCATCAAGATCGAATTGTTTGGCGGTTTGTTCTTTCTGCCTACCTCTGAAATGGCGTAAGGGTTAGTTAGTTAGTTCTTAAAGAGAGAAAAAAATCTGCATTAATACTCGAGAACTGCTGTTCCTTGGTTACATGGTCCGTCCCAACCGGGGAGATCTTGGCGACACGGTCCATCTTCACCAGGGAGATCTTGGCGCCATGGTCTGTCCTTACCGGTGAGATCTTAGCCACTTGGTTCGTCGCTACCGGGGAGATCTTAGCTACATGATACGTCACTACCTGGGAGATCTTGGCGACATGTTCCGTCCTTACCGGAGAGATCTTGGCGACATGATATGTCGCTACCGAGGAGATTTTTGCAGCATTGTCCGTCGTTACCGGGAAGATCTTTAAATTTTCGTCTACCTTTCTGTTTTTGTTTAAATTTAAATTGTCGATCTAACTTGTCCCCCCAGACCAAAGTGAACCCAAATCAGATCCTGTTCTGCACCGAAACAAATAAGTAGTGTGAAGTAGGTTCATATTAGAGTAAAAAAGGATAGCTGGTATAATAAGATAAATTTTTTGAAATTTTTAAATAGAAACAAATAAATTACAAAATATAAAAAGTATCAAATAAACCTAAAAACATGAGCAACAACATTGAGAAATTTCTTCGAAAACGTTCCTAATGAAATCAATCAATCATTCATTTATTTCTGTTAAGGAAATTGACACTTCACTCCAGTCTAATGCATCATTCCATTATTATTTGCATAAAAGTAAGTAATGATTTCATAAAACTTTTTAAAATTGTGCTTTATCTTAAAATAAAAAACATTAATAACAAAATCTTTTTACATGAAGTAGGCAAACAACAATGAGACATTGTAAATTAAAATAAACAAAATAACTGTTATTTTTGAATACCTTTAGTGTTCTCGTGTTTTAAGAACTTGCTAGAATATCTACGCTTACCTTTCTCGGAGATATTCTAGTTTCTCTAAATGAACAGTCGCGGAATTCAGCTTGAGAATTATAACACTGATTGATTGTTAGAGTTATATTTTATTAAAGTTGCGATAATACAAAGATTCAGTTCGCGACAATTATTTGCGTAATTTACAATTAATAGCTTGCTGGTGGGAGAAGCGCTCGAGGCAGAATGGCGACAAACTTCGTTCCTCGTGCGAGCTCGGTTACGCCGTGTGCGCATTCCGCTGCGCAGGCAAGTGTTGCCAGAGGCAAGGTGGCACTCAAAAAAACAATAATAATTGCGGTGCCTACATACCTAATAATTGCAAACAAAGGGAAAAAAATTCGTTTGGAACTAAAAACATACTGAATAATAGTACAACCGCCCCACAACCCAACCATTTACTGAACAACCAACACCTCTGCCATATGTAGCTCTAAGTGGTTCGCTACTTTTGGTGACTTAGCAGGGGTACTCAGATCATGGGGCGAGGTTTGTCCGGGTCTAGGTGATCGATGCGTTTGCCCACCAACTGCGTATCAAGCTGGATCGTAAGAAACTGGTTGAAGGAGACCTTATGACCTCTCTAGCAGGACTCTCAGAACGTCGCCTTGTACCACAGTAGGATGGATGAGTCATACATCCATCACTCCTGGACACACTGACCTCCAGATTCCTACATAACCCTCATACCTTTTTCCTACCCAGAATTTCCTCTCCTTCTTTTTCTAAAAGGATCCTCCACACGTCATTCCCAAAGATGTCAAGGGCCCTAAGTGGAATTCTTTTCTTCGAGGCCTTCTGTGTGGAGTTGATTTAAAAAATACTTCTATCACTAATAACCTTACTCATTAATTTAACTGCATAAAAGCAACTTTACTGAATCTAGTCAATCATATCCATCCCGAAACTAGTCCCCATGGCTTTAGCAAGTCTACAAATAAGATTTTCAACATCAGCTTAATTTGTATCTCGTGCGCAAACCATACGTAATATCGGCCACGGTACATACTCGCATATACGAGAGTTTATCATTTTCCAGGAACCGTTATATGGGGTGACATTTGAAACGGGGATCACTTTGATAATCGTGGATATCTGCAATACTAATATCTCTACCTCTCGGAAATTACTCGACTCTTTTTTATGATTTTTTCCGGACATCGTAGAAACAAAGGCTCTTCAAAAATAAGTTTCAAATTAGTTGATTTAGATTTTTTTTATTTCTACATTGGAACAGAGTAAATACTTTTTTGTTATTTGTTTTTGGGGTGTTATGCCGTGTTGTATGTACACTTCTGCCATGATGATGGATACTGCAAAGTTGTCCGAACCGTTGGCTAAATAAGGAGTTAGCGCAATAAGGCATAACACCCCAAAAATAAATAACAAAAATACTTTTAGCCGTGAAAATCTTAAATCAGAGTTAATACTCATGAAAAATAATAATAGTTAATAACATGAAAAAGTTATAATATTAACATTGCAAAAGCGTAAATGTTAATAATCCACTTAAAAATAATCACAGAATGCACATATTACGATTTGTTTTTCATTAGATAGAGATGTTAACAACGATGAGAAATAACAAATAAACAAAAATATGAAGAGAGGTAATATAAATAAAACATACAGATTATCATTTCGTGTAAAAATAGAATAAATAATACCCTTTCCCATACACGTTAAAATGTATGTATTATTTTTTTTAAGTAACGCAAATTTATATTATTGTCAAAATATGAATTTTCAATAAAATAAAACACAATTGAAAATAATTATAGAAAATTTCACTTTAATCGGTTAATATTTGAACTTGTGGCGATCAAAATAAACTTTAAACTGCTCTCAACAATTAGGATTTTGAAGATACAATAGTTTACGTAGGAGTAACTGACATAACATTGTAATAAGTGTATTAAATAAAAGACACTTCAAACACACACGCTTTTTAAAAATTTACTTTTCAATTGTTTAAACATGACAGAAAATTCTCCGAGACAAATGTTTTTCATAAAAAAAAACATTTTTAGTTTCAAAGATGAAAATTGATAAAGTTACCCTATAATAATACCTGGATGACTTTTATAGCGCCGTTTTTGTGCAAAAACACCTCAATGTTACGGAAGTGCATAGTTTCTGTATTCAGCACAAAATTTTTGGCTTTGGACGATACGGTCACTTTTTGGAATTTCGTTTTGGAAATCGAGTTTAATTATGTTGTCGAATGGCCACAACAATTTTTTGATGAATTGAGTTCTAGGAAAGAACCTTTCTTTTTACTACGCTAAATAACAAATCATACTTTTTTTAAATTTCTAAAACAGTTTGAAAAACGTACTATCTATTATTTTAGTTCACTTCGGACACTTTCTTCCACCGCGCCACTATTAACTAATTTTGAAACCACACAACAAAAACATCAAATTATTATAATAATTAGCAACAATAATTATTGCTTATAATTATTAATTATTAATTATTAGTCGCCTGCAATATCAATGCAAAATGAAAATATCTCCCGAGTAAAAATAAATGCCGCTGACGGGAATTGAACCCGCGCCTTCTGATGTCCAGTCAGACGCTCTGGACCACTGAGCCACGTCGGCTCATTTCCAACCCGCCAAATAATTCAATATGGAGTAGTACTACAGTAAAAAATTACTGCTTACTATATTTTTTCAACCTGTAAACAACCAATTTTATTTTTTCAGGAAAGGCTTTGTTAGTGCTAAATTTATTTATTTATTAATTAACGGACCTCGTCCAATATATAACAAAGCGACACGAGATTTAGGACAATGTACAATGAAAAAGTAAAGGATGGTATGTAAAAGGAGAGACAAACAGGGAAAACATAAGAAAGTAGAAATGAAATAGAAGTGTCAAGTCAAGTCAAGACCTTGCAAAAACCAAAGTGATACAAAATATTCTCAATTGCATAGTGAGCGACAAAAAACAACCTGACTTTTACGAAAAAAATGAAGGTCTTAACGTGAGTTGACCATTCTACATATTCTGGACAATGCTGAATTATAAGCATAATTAGTCGAGTGTTGATTGAGGAAGAGCAGTTCTTTATTTACGAGTCTACGAGTAGGTATATTGAATGTGATGAGTTCTAGTCATGTAGGTGAGTCAAAATTGTTGATAATTTTAAAGAAACAAATGAGATATGACATTTTTCGACGGTCTTCTAAAGGAGAAAGGTTTAGAATTTGTTCAATTCTAAACCATTCATAATACGAGTAATTTCATCTTTCTAATCCTAGCCTCTTAGCAATTCCTTTTAAGAACCGTTGTTGAACGATCCCACTAGATGGCGTCGAGACATATTATATCTACATTTGTTGGTGAAATATTTTGACTATTTTATATTTTAAATATAATTATATTTTTTTGTGATAAACTAATGTTTATAAGACAAGGTTTTTATGCATAGCACAAAGGATAATAAATTATTATAAGCAATAATTAGTCGCCTGCAATATCAATACAAATTGAAAATATTTTGAGATATATAGAAAATAAATATAAAAAATAAATTGGAGATATTTTCAAATTGTATTGATATTGCAGGCGACTAATTATTGTTTGATTAATTGTGCTATGCATAAAAACCTTGTCTTATAAACATTAGTGTATCATTAAAAAAAATAAAAATGAAAACATTAAAAACTATTTAAGTGATCGCGGCGAGAAATGTATCTTAATGTCCGCGTTAAAATTCGTAAGTAAACTGACTGACTGTTGTGTTTATATAGGTCAACTCATTCGAGAACAAATCGCAAGTAGATAGGTTGGCGGCCTCGCTATTATTCTATATATGTAGATGCCGCGTACATTCGCGTAGGTTCCAATGTTCGACTAAAAAGTATTGTTCTTTAAAGCTCGCTTCGTGATATTTTATTATGGTATTATATTTTTGACTGAGCGAGGTGAAGTCCTGTATTCTGTTTGTTTTGGAATTTCATTTATCTGTAAATTTGTTTAAACTTTCCGTTTCTGATTTCGAAAATAAATCAAGCAAATCTTACTTTGACTAGATGGCTATCTTTAAATGAGCTTTTACATACGTGCCTGATGAAAGGAAACAATTTGCTAGTTTCTGTGTTTCCTCCCTTCTACAACAGTGGTCTCTTCAAAACCCATATTCAGTTTTTTTTAAATGTAAGTTTCCCACTAAGTCACGTAGTTCATAAGGTTGTATAAATCTCCAAAACTTTCCACTGTGACACATGATCTCACTTGCATTAATTCCGTAGCTTTCCCTACATATGACAGCACCCAGTACTGTATTAACCACTGACCACTGACGATGCACTGCTCTAATGCTTTGCAAATAATTGGATTAATTAACTTAATCTAATCTGCCCGCCAGAGACATAATATATTCTCTTGATATCGTTAGACTAGTGAACTGGAAAACTAGGAATCTAGGAAACTGGGGAACTAGAAATCTAGGAAACTGGGGAACTAGGAAACTGGGAGCTTGGGGAATTGCCAATGAACCGTGTAGGCATACAGTCTCTTCTCATATTACTCCATTAAGAATGACTTGTGGATGTTTTGCGTGGAACGAATGATGATGATGCATTACATATTTCAAATACACAGATGATTTTTTTTATTTCTAAGCTTATCTAATCAAATTTTGACGGCCTCCGTGGACGAGGGGTAAGGCTCTCGACTTGCAAGCCGAAGTTCGCAGGTTCAAATCCAGGCGTTCATAAATCAATTTTATTTTATTAGTTTGTGTTATTTCACATATTACTCATTTAACATAATATCAAGTATATTTGCGGCACGTTTCGGGGTGGCAGATACTCTCAGTATAGTCCTGGTGTAAGACTACCATTCAGAATTGAAGAGTGGCTTGAAATGGGTTTGGCTGTGTTTGGTGACAAGATCTGAATATTTTACCACGTTCTTCTTCCCCATCTCCTTCACTTCCCCACTACCTTCAGCCTCACAACATACCCAATTGGGGATGCCGTAGTCTCACTTACTTCAGACGGTACGGAGCAGTTGAGACTTTTGTGCGGTTTCACATTAAAAAAACAACAACAAAATTATGTATTTTTGTGGGTTTTTGAGATTTTTACCCCTCATAATGCCAAAAAAACAGTGATTAAAGAAGAAGAAAATATAAATAAATCTAAACTCAAAACACACGTAAAAGATCAAGATTCAGGCGTAAACTAAAAACTTACCTTTTTAAGCTGTCATACCCTTAAATTGAATTTACCATTTGTACCGGACAGCAGATGGATGTACCTAATGATTATTGAAATATTTAAGGAAAATAATATTTATCTGATATCACACATTTTACCATGCCGCATCCTTTGCGGCTTATCTGAGATACGATGAGTCATCTTAATAAGATTTTAAATCACCGTACACGTGTCATATCGCCAGTTCAAGGATGAATTACTCGCACGACAAAACTGTGGGACCTTAGTAATTAATTCTAATCTTTTTATAAAAGAATAATTGTTCCACATTAACACGTGTATAAACTGTTGAATTTTAACTCAATAAATACGCAAATAACTGGCCCAATCAGCCAGTTGTCCGGCAACTTTCTTGAAGTTGTGTTTCGTTGAAAATCCTTCCCCAAGTTACTCCCGAGAGGAAACCTGCATTTTACAGTCGATGTCACTGGCGTCGGTGTCCAGTATACCATTCCTGAGATAAAGTCCAATTATATCCAATTTTCCAATTATGTCCTATTTAAACCCTGGATCTAAATTTTGCTAATAAACCGCTAGTTAATGTTAATTAAGTGTTAATCTCAAGTGACCTACCAGGTTAGTATGGTACTGTATATTATCTCCAAATATAGTTTGTAATAGCATAGATCATTGTAGAAATGTATTAAATATTGAGGTGATTTTGCACAAAAAGGGCGCTATACAAATCATCCAAATATTATTATTATTATTATAAGACAGAAAAAAAACAGATAACGGTAACAACTAGGAACCGCGCCCAAAATCTCTCGTCGTACCGGGACAGGATGCTGTAATGCTTATAACTGCGGTATATTTTTTAGCAACATTTACAGTTATACGATTGTAGATAATTCAAGTGCATAAATAATTAATGAAGAATTTTATTTAAGTATTTATTTACATCACAAATACATCGTATTGCTCTGTTTATCTACGTCGAGAACTGTCGTTGGGATTACGAATCCTAAAACTACATGGCGTTAAAACAATAGTACCTACTAGAAGCTGTGGAAGCGTGATTATTCTCCAACAGCTGCTAAGAGTAGCCTTGAAATAATAAAATTGAATTGAAAATAATTAAATCATAGAATTGAATAAATAACTGTATATATTTAAATAGTTTCGTGAAGATTGACGCCTGTCTATTGAACAGTGAATTAGCATATCGTATTAAAATGGCTATTCAGATATTGTCTTGTCTTGTCAATCACAGATAAAACTGGCTTCTCAATGCACTTTTTAAACACTCGCACAGTATACCAAAAACCTATTACCAATATTTCTCAACCGTGCCCAATCGGGTGTCTGCATACTACCTTTACACTGTAAATGTGCTCATGTGAGGTGTCGCATTAAAAACATTTCCAGATAATAAAAACAGTTGTTTTGTAAGTCCGTCACTTTTGACATGATACATCTGTTTGTAACATAACACGCCAAAATCAAACGTCACCTGGTTTAACAACGGGCCGTTAACAAAATTGAAAACAGAAGTATTTTAATGAAAACAAAAGAAATAGTTATTCGTGTTTCATAAAATGTTTAAATTTGTATAGCGGTAGAGAATTTTAACATCCATTTTTAAAATGAATATCACACAGGAGTTATTTATACTAGTTGGACAATATTATACTATGTGCGTACTTTAAAATGCTATAAACTATATTTGTACAACGCGCGTAATTGGTTTGATGAAATATGAAAATTAACGAAAAACTGAATAAAAGTCAAATTACTTCGTAAACAGCAAATTATTAGATTAATAATAAGAATAATAATATATTTATTAATTAGGCTTATTAGATCTGTCAAAGAATTTATACATAAAAATGAAGAAAAAAAAGTCTTTTTAAATACATGTGGAATTATGAAAGATTTTTTAAATATTTAAATTGAGGGATCAGTAGGATTCATAGGTCCAGTTAAGAGTTCTACCGAGCCGAAAACTATTATACGAAAATATCTGGAGTCTTCCTATTCCTACTCACCCTAATACGTTTTTCCTCCTCAGAACTTCTTATCCTTACTTTCCTTAAAAATACCTTCCACACATCATCTCAAAGATGACATGGCCCTGAAAATTTTAAGTTGAAGAAGGTAGTAGGATAGAATGAAAGAGCTAGAGAAAGAGAAACTTGTGAAATATAACTTCATACTTTGATAAATTAAAATAAATATGACGCTACATAATTATTACTCAACAATATTTGATAAATAACATAAATAGCAACACCATAATGGATTTTCAACCGGCCATCACCATCGATTTGATATTGAAAACAAGGTAAGCTGGTTATACTTGCGGTTAAAGGTGCTTTCAACCCCCGCTCCCTTTCCCTGCTTCCTCGAGACATTCCAGCCGCAGCACAGCACTAGGGCACAGGGGTGGTAAACCGACAAAATCACTGTCTACTCATTTTGTTTTGTCAAAACAAAGCAACGATTCTTATATTCACCTCTATTTTTAATATTTCCCATATTTTTGGCAGCTATTTTTTTGATTGATTACAAAGTTCGAAAAGGTTTTGTAACCTAGATAGTGTCTCGGAAAAACATACCCGTTTTTTTATTTGTATTTGATACCTGTTTACTTTTGCTAAAAGTCTAAATGAATATTCAATTTTTATTGGAACAAATTTTCATTTGCTTTTGAAGACTATTTTTCTTTTTTTTTTTAAATTATTTGTACAATATTTTATCTTACTTAAATCCTACACAACTGATCAATCAGTTTGATTGTAAGAAATCTCTCGCTTTTCCTATTTATTTGCTTATAATAATATATTTAAATCTCAACTTGATATCTTGATGCGTAATACATAATATTTGCTTAAAAGTATATATCTAATATAAAAATACTTACTAATTATTATAATGCTTATGATCATATAATAATTTATTTTTAACAATGGTGAACAGTTCTAGTTATTTTAGACATTATTATTTTTTTTTATATTATTTGGTTTTCACAGATCTAGGTATTTATCCTCAATATTATTTGTTTTCATGTTTCGCGGAGGTAGAACGATCTAATTTTTGTTTTGATTTTTGAATAAGATGTCTCATTTTTAATGTATTCTGGTAATGCGTTAAATAATTCCGGAATTTTATGTCTTTTTGTTCTATCTCCGTATTCATTTTGCGATATTTTAATAATAAACATTTGTTAAGGCATTGTCCCGGTAAGACAGACATCTTGGGTTCTTTTTCTATTTTTTACTATATTCTATTCCTTTTCTGTTTCATGTTTCGGCTAGATTTGTTGTCTTATCCTCTTCTATAATGATATATTATATTGATTGATATAACCTTCAAAAGGTAAAGGTTGTTCCCTGCTGCGTTTTCACAGTATATAAAGCAAGGTTGGTGACCACTATCGTAGCCGCAACGTTTAAGGGCTATGACTTTGGTTTAGATCAGCTGATAGAGTTGGATATACTGGAGCCAAATAGTTGACATAAATTCAAAGAGGAGGTCAGAAATTAGAACAGTTATCTACCTATGGAAGTACGCTAAGAATAATAAGAGATAGGGGTGCGGAAATTTGGGAAGTAAATTTGCAAATGATGCATTTCGTTAGCACAGGTACATTAATTGCTATTTCAACATTTTTTGTTAACTGAAATTTGTTTGAGTATCACACATTAAATATTATATTGCGAGAACAATGTTCTCTTTGTCAAGATGAATCGTGTTAAAAATTAAATATAGATTTACTTATATTGGGAGAGGGGTTACAGAACAGGCGGGAGTGGCAAACCCAAATCGGCAGAAGAATTGACGAAAATGTGAAATGTGTAAGAGTGGGGGGAGTTAATAAAAAAATTGAATAGTCTTTAGAAGCTGAAAATGAAGAAGTGAGAAAATATTCAATAGAGGATTTTAAACAAAGCATGTAATTTAATCAATAAATTAATGATATGGAATGAACAAGCACAGATCCAAGGATCATTATTGTATTAAATACGGTTTATTAGGCCAGAATGGATATCATTCATTGAATAACAAGCACCTCAGCCATAGACTTAAATATCTTATCACTTAAATACTTTATTTTGAATCTACAGAATAATTATTAATGGCAATATATTAGTTGAATTTTCGAGAAAATAGAAAACCTACAGCAAAAGCACGCATATGAGATTAGAAAAAGAAATCAAATAAAATGTAGCAGTGAAAATATTTGGTGAATTAGGAGAGGAATTTAAATAAGAAGAAAATTTAAGAAATACTTTTTTTATAATGATTGTACCAGAACATAGTGTAACTGTGTAGGTAAAACATTGGTTTGTCAGAAAAAGGATGAAAATAATGTAAAAGTCGTAAAAAACTGCAGTAGAAATTAGAATCCTGACGTGTTATTACGGTGAAGCCATATATTTCCGTGTTGTGGAAGATACATAAAAAAAATATTTTAAAAATGCATTCGGCGCAATAACATACCATCTCTGGTCTGCGCTCGTATTTGCAGCTTAAAGGATTATTTTTGTGGTATATATTAAAATCCTTAGTGTAAAATAACGTGTGGGATCTGTACTCAACACACGTCAAGTAAAAAATGTGATTACTTAGGAATATGCTGTAAAATATGTATGATGTGCATAAAATTGAGGGCTCCTTTTGTAATTTATTTATTAATTTATTTATTCATTTTCGGTACATTGACAGTTTACATTTAATCAGTTTGCACATAAGTATTATATAGTAAAATAAAACCAATTATGGATTTCCTCCTTGTGACTTTACCTCTACTGAGAGAGCATAATATGTAATAAGTAAATTAAATTTGTGAGAAAGGAAATTGAATTAAAAAATTTATACAAAACAAAAGATTATATAAAACGAAAAATTTACAAAACAATACATTTATAGCCATGGAGAAAGGTTTTAGATATAAATCAAATCATAATAGAGATATAAACAATAGAGACATAAATATTATTCACAAACCATCAGAGAAATATTCTTTAATGGACCTCTTGTATTTGGTAAGTTCGCAACTGAAAATATCAACCTTGGATAATACGCTATTGTAATTATTGCATAGTCTGTTCAGGTAAGAATTCTGCTTAGAGTTCGTTTTGCTATCAACCCTGAACAGGTCACAAGAGCGTGTTGAACGCGCAGGTACGTTGAATGGAATCTTGTTTAGCAACTCTGTGCATTGAAAATTATTGTTAACTACTACTTATTAATGTTTTAGACTTGTGATATCCTGGAAAGTAGTTTAAGAGATAAACCATAGATGACACATAGCTATCGATAATTCAGTTATTTAGTCCATAATAAATACTATCGTAACCTTAAGGGACAATTCCTGCCTCCTGCTAAATAAGCAATCAGAGCTCATTGTATTCCTAAGTATTTAGTTGATCTCCGGAGTTCAATTTTTTTAAATTTTAGTTTTACTTATTCAGAAAATATGCACGAATGAGTCCATTATTCAGAATAAAGTCAAACTTTTTTCAACAAATCTATTGTACGCTAGAATTTTTTTTTTTTTAAATACGTATTGAAGAACTAATAATTTTTTTTTTACATTCAATGTTTTGAGATGCTGCATGGATGGTATTTTTTTAAGGAAAGGAAGGAGTTCTGGGAAGATAAAAGGTATGAAAGTTGGTTGGGAATCTAGGGATTAGTGTATCCAGGAGTGACGGTTATATGAATATTTCCCTCCCATTGCGGCGCAAGGCAATAAGTCGTGAGACCAGTTAGAGAGGTCAAAGGGTCTTCCCAAATCAGCTTTTCTCGATCTGGCACTCCACTTGGAGTGTCCTATGGCAGAGGTTTGGTTATCCAATAAATTGTTCCCAGGGTGGCGGTATCCACAACCGCCTCCCAAAATGTCAATAGTAGATAGGAGCGTAAAATCTTTTAATCTGATTGGGTTTCTGAAGTATAGGGTTTTCCAAAAAGAGGTGTTATTTTGAATATTAATTAAGGAATTAATGATTTTTTATGGCTGGAATTGGATGGTATTGATTTGAACAACGTTCACTTTCAACAAGACGGCGCTACGTGCCACACAAGCAACGAAACCATTGATGTTTTACGGGAAAAGTTTCCGGACCGTATTATCTCTCGAAGAGGTGATCACAATTGGCCACCGAGATCTTGTGATTTAACACCTTGCGACTTCTTCCCTTGAAGCCACGTGAAAGAGAAGGTCTACGTCAACAGCCCAGCGTCGATTAAAACCTCAAAGATGGAATTCGTGAGGCTATCGAGGACATAAGGCAGCCACTTAGCGATTTGGTTATGGAAAATTTCATGAAAAGGATATGGTCCTGTATGCGTGGTCGTGGTGGTCATTTGACTGATGTTATTTTTCACTATTAACCACTTACCTTTTTCTTTATAATGAAATAAACATTCGATCATTTTTATTAAAAAATGGCATTTTTCTTTGAATATCAAAATAACACCTCTTATTGGAAAACTCTGTATTTTATATTAGCGGATGGTGCAAAACTGCGCTCTATAAATGAATTGTTTATTATTAAATATATATAAAAGACGCGATTTTATTTGTCCCATGTTTCTTTAATTATTTCGTAAGAAATATAAAACGGATATATAAAATAGGTAAACGAATGTGTTTTCTATGACTTGGCAGATTTGAAGTGGTAATAACTTACATAAAATGAGGTGTTTATAACTACAATAAATGTACTAAAGTTTGTAATAGGAGAGAAGAAGTAAGAAGAATTTCCTTGACATTTCTCTAAAATTAACATTCATTACAATTTCTGCAGCATCATCACGTAAAACGGCAATTTCTTACCCGGAAACTCATTTCCCTGGCTTAAAAGTGTACTTTTAAATCATACTTTACACTTAGCGTAAAATAAGTTAACTCATTTTATCTCGACTTAACGTTAACGTTACCTACGGAACTAAAATCACATTTATTTGAATCAAGGTTTTTTTAATAATAACCACCATATTTTCCTCGTCCTCCAAAGCTCAGACAGGCGGACACGCACTAACGAGCTTATGTTTTATTTCATGATGTAATATATTTCCAAGATAGTAATTAAGTGGGGAACTTTGGGAAGGGAGGATTGGGGGGGAAGATGAATCAGGAAGGATGAATGATGGAGAAGGGAATAGTTAATCATCAGCGGAAAGAGTGTAGGCAAATATAAATTACACTAATCCGTTTATACCTTATGCTGAGGGGTGCTCGTAATCACTCAGCGCAAGGAACGGATTTCCCGTGGGCCGGTGACAGCATGCGTACACAGTTAGAATTAATATCTACAATGTCACAGTAAGAATTTTTTTAAATCTTCGTTTTTACACATGAATGCCTTGTTGCTTATTAATTTTCAATATTGAGTTATATAAGTGAATTCTAAATCATGTAACTTTATTCTACTTATAAGTACTTGAAAAAAGTTACAATACGGTGTACACACAATTATCACTCCGCTATGACAATGTATCATGACCTGTGAATACCCATAACAGCCTACTTAATTATTTACTTTAATCTTTTTCTCCTATAAAAATTCCGCCTGAGCATGTTTGCGCTAGCAAAACTCGAAAAGTAGTTAATCAATATCGCTGATAATTTCAAAGTTTGTTTGTATTAGTGCCAGGAGTGTTTAAAAAGTAGTTTGAATGGTGAAAGAAGTCGGAGACGTCTGAGGAATACTTTTGTATAATCTTTGCATCGGAATGAGATAAGGAATCCAATTGAAGTCGATGTGATGTAATTTTTTGAGAGTTACATTGTGGTATACAGTAGTGAAGATGAATGAAGTTGAAGATGCCCAAGAAGTACATTGCTAGTTTATATTTATTATTTTAACATGTAAATCAGAATAGAATACAACAGAAGTGGGAGCTTTTGGTTGTCCCTCTCTAAACAGATATATTCTCTTCTATCAAGCCTTATCTGAAGTCGTCTCCACTCCGTTTAACACCACATCTCTTTTTAGTCTGACTCTAATCTTCCATATAATTATTAAAGTTGCTCATTTAAATAAAATGAATACATAAATTCACCTCGCCTCAAATATAAATGAGATAAGCGACTCGAATTTCTTTTTTTTTTTTTTTTTGTATTAGGCAATTCACCCTAAAGAGAGTGCTTTGTGCCGATTGGGTTAAGATATATGGTTAAACTGATGTGAATTATCTATAAGGGGACTGGACATATCATATATTAAAGTCATTCAAATCTATAAACTTATAAAGAATAGAATATACGCGAGAGTTGTTGAGAGACAGCAAATATGGAATACTAAGGGGAGACTGGTGGGTGATTTTAATAAGCAATCGATACATGCCTTTGAAAGAAGAATGGTTTTTACAATTGAAGAAGACATGGTCAAGAGTCTCATCCTCCACACCACACTGGCATAATGAACTTTCGAGCACCCGAATTTTAAACAAATGAGTTGCAATAGAGCAGTGGCCAATTCTCATTCTCGAGATACAGGAAATAAATCTTTTGGACTTTTTTTTGCCGTGGAACCAGGGTTTACTTGGAATATGATTTTGTATTCCAGCATAGAAAGATCCAGTTTGAGTTTTCGTGATTGTCCAATTTTCTTCCCAGGAACGAGACATGTTGGATTTAAGAATAGAGAAGACGTCAGAGACAGGAATTTTAAAATCTAAAGGAATAGAACCAGATACAGTTCCAAGTTTAGCGAGAGAATCAGCTTTCTCGTTACCCTCAATTCCTAGATGGCCAGGCACCCAAACCAGTATTGTCTCAAACATAGATTCATTTAAAGAATCGAGGATTTTTTTAATATTACAAATAACATAGTCTTCTGGACATCGAACGATATTAGAGGAAATTTTTAATACTGCACTTAGAGAGTCAGTACACACCAAGGCTCGACGAATATTGAGGAGTTGGATTTGAATTAAAGCTTGTTCAATTGCGAAGCATTCTGCAGTAAATATGGAAATTTCTTTAGGCAATTTATAAGACAGATTAACATTGAATTCAGGAATATATACCGATGCGCCACATTCTTTGTGGTCGGATTTGGAACCATCTGTGTATATGAGGGAAAATCCAGGAAACTTTGAAAATATAAAGTTTTTAAAATGTTCTTCAACATTTTGAAAGTTATTAGCTGATGATAAAATGTTCGTCCGGAAGTCAGAAATTATTACGTTTGGGATAAAATTAATAGCATTAAACGGGGTACTGTAAATAGGAAGGATTGGATCATCTTGTAGATTGTGAAGGTAAGAAGACAGATGTCTAAATGATAGAAAACTTTTTAATAAGAGAGGGAATCGATCTCTATCTATTACCCTCCTTCTGCTATTTAAAATACTGAACAAACGATCGAGACTCTGTTCCAATGGGTGACGCGATAAAGATAACGCTTTGAAGATATATCTATCCGCGAGGTATTGTCTTCTCAAAAATAAGGGAGGATCTACACATTCTATCTGAAGAGCATTAATTGGAGAAGATTTCATTGCCCCAATAATCATTCTAAGCCCTTTTGATTGGATTCTTTCAAGTTTTTTATCCAGATATTTAGGAAGTGGGTCGAAAAGAAATGTGCCATAATCCAAGTGACTTCGAACGAGGGAATTATACATTAATTTAAGAGTAGTAGGATGGGATCCCCACCATACTCTGGAAACAGCTCGCATCATATTAAGCCCCTTTTCACACTTAGCAGAAACGTTCTGAATATGCGGGAGCCAGGAAAGCTTATGGTCCAAAAGCAGGCCAAGAAATTTTATTTGCTTAACGATTTGAAGGGGGAAATTATCAAAAGAGACTGTAAAGTTAGGCAGTTTTCTTTTGCGAGTAAAAGCCATTACCTTGGTTTTAGAGGTAGCTAAATTCATTCCATTTGTCAACATCCAAACTTTAATATTATGTAAGGCCAAATTTAATTCCTTCGCAGCATGCGATAAATTTTTGTGAAATAAATATATGAGAAAATCGTCCGCAAAATAAAGTCGCTTAATAGACGAAGGGATTACAATGTCTAAATCACTTATATAAATATTAAATAATAATGGACTGATTACAGACCCCTGGGGTAGCCCTTTCCAAAGTTTGCGCTTCAATATGTTTGAGGAAGAGTGGATAATAATGGTTCTGTCTGTTAGCAAGTTGATAATAAATTGAACTAATTTTATGGGGATTTTTATTTTAATTAATTTTTCCTTCAAAACATCAATTAATACATCGTCGTAAGCTGAAGAAAGATCTAGAAATGTGGCCAATGTACAAGAGTTAAGGGATTGAGAAATACGGATATCTGTTGTTAACAAACTTAAATTATCCATAGTAGATTTCTTTTTACGAAAGCCGTATTGATTAGGAGGGATAATACTGTGATTTTCAACAAACCATTCTAATCTGTTCTTTATCAAATGTTCCACTACTTTAATTAAACACGACGAAAGAGCAATAGGACGATAGGATGAGACTTCGGACGGATTTTTCCCTGGTTTTAAAACCGGGAGGATTTTTTGAACTTTCCAGACATCCGGAATAAATCCTGTTTCAAACATGTTATTAATTAAGGATAAGAAATATTCAACCGACATGTCGGAGAATGCTTTAAAGAAGCTATATAATATTCCATCAGGACCCGGAGAAGAGTCAGAAAGAGATTTGATTACTCGTTTTAGTTCACTAACTAAGAAAGGAGAGTCTAGCCAGTTAGAGTGAGATGGATATGAAATAAAAGAGGGCATTTCTTCACATCTGGCAACTGAAGGAGGGGCAATCTTATCAGCAAAACCCATAATAATTTCCTCCGGAATATGTTTGGTACGCTCCGGAGCATATGACGAACCGAATTTTTTTAAATTAGTCCAAACAGATGACTGGGGAGTTTCAGGAGACAAGTTTTCACAAAATTTTCGCCATCCAGACCGCTTTTTATTTTTCAAAATACGTTTAGTTTCTGATTGGACGCGTTTCACTGATAAGAAATTTTCAAAAGACATGCATTTGCGGTAAATGGAAACTGCTTCTTTTCTAGAGTTAACAGCACGAGTGCATTCTTCGTCCCACCACGGAGTCGAATGTTTAGTTTTAATGTTAACTTTACGCTTTGGAATGGATTTTTCTGCTGCTTTTATAACTATACTAGGAAATAATTCACATTGTGTTCTGATGTTCCCAAGAGAAGATTTTACAGAGTGAACAAGAGAGTCTAATACAGAAGAAAAAAATCTCCAGTTCGCATCTTTCGTTTTAAATTTAAAATTATTGTTAATTGTAAAGGAATGCGAGGTGGTTAGATAGTGAAAGAGGATTATAATAGGGAAATGATCACTGGAAAGGGGGTCTTTAAGTATGTTCCAAGAACATTTACGAATCACCGAAGATGAACAGAGAGATAAATCAACAACACTTTTCCTTTGTTGAGGGGGGGTGAATCGGGTTGGAGATCCGTCGTTTAAAATACATAAATTATGGGAATCAATAAAATCTAAAAGATTACGGCCCGAACGATTCGTTAATTCACTACCCCAAGAGGTAGAATGAGCGTTAAAGTCGCCCAGTAACATATACGGGGGACGGATCTGAGACATAAATGATGACCATTCGTTTTCATCAAAAATAGTGGAGGGAGGGACATATATTGATAGTATTGTAATATCACATACAACAGCTGCTACTATCTGAAAATTGTTAGACAGAGTATGAAACATGATTGGTTTGAAAGGGATAGAGTCATGGATGATTAAGGCAGCGCCACCTTTACCATCCAGTCTATCATGTCTAAGACAATTATATCCAGAAATCTTAAATAGATACGAGGGTTTAAACCACGTTTCAGAAATAGCGGCAACTGAAATTTCATGTTCATCGAGTAATTTTACAAGTTCAAATTTATTACAGATTAGACTTCTGATATTCCACTGAAGAATTCTGTTCAGTTTCGGAGACATTAGGAAGACAGGATAATAATGATTTAATGCAATCGGCAGCGTTGGACGGTATATTATTGTTGTTTGAAAGAATAGAAATTAAGAGGGTAATTAAAGTCTGAATGAAAGCAGAATTTTCATTCACCACTTTCCCTAAATTAGTGGAAGATTGGAAACTATTTAAAGCACTCCCATTGAGTGTCTGAGATTTATAATTCCCATTTGGGTTAAACAAAATATCATTATGTTGATTTTTATCAATAGAAGCAATAAATTTTGGTTTTGGTTTTAGTGGTATAAAAATTGTTTCCCTGTGAGAAGATGATGGAGGAGATTTAGAGTAAGATAGATTGCTAGGAATTGAGGTAGATGTTACCTCTGCAAACGATTTTATTGCAGGTGGGAATAATTTTGATGCCTGGAAATATGAAATGTTGTCTGAAGCCATTGATTGTTTAATATTCCTTTGTCTAGTCAATTCTGGACAGGCCACACTAACTGCTGTATGATTTCCCTTGCAGTTAATGCAACGTGGATCATTCGATGATTTTTGGCAAAGATCAAAGAGGTGGTCTTCTCCGCAATGAAAACAACGTGGAGGGGAACGACATATGGGTTTTGAGTGTCCGAAACGGCAGCAGTTAAAACACTGGATCGTCGGGAATTTATATACTTCCACAGAGAGTGCGTTGTAATAAATAAATACCCGAGATGGCAAAGTTTGGCCTTCAAAAGTAATAACAACCGATTGTGAGGGTTTCCATGTAGTGGTTCCATTAGATGTATCTTTGTAATTTAATCTACGTGCTTTTAAAACCTTGGGGGTCACTTGAGAATCATTAAGTGCATCAACAATTTCAGATTCTGAGAGATCGGTTGGTATACCTCTCACTCGGCCCATTCTAGTAAGGTTGTAAGTTGGAATATAAGATTTAAATTTGTGGTGTGAAAGCGTATCTATTTTTTGGACAAATTCATTTGCAAAGTTTGCGGATTTAAATTCTAGGGATAACTTATAGCGGCCTTCCGGCTTAATAGATCCGTTAACTATGCCAAGGTTACTGTTTTTTGAACTAAAAATGAATTTCCCGAAATCCAGAGGATGAATGATTTTTCCTTGTTCAGTACTTTGGACATTGACAATGAATGGAGCCGAGGAAGATGGGGAATAACTTAGTTCAGTATTTTTAGATTCTGATAATATGGTATCCTTACGACTTTCCTTAGGGTTTGAGGTTTCATCGGATTGCGAAGGTTTAATTTTGGGTGGTACATTAAGACAGAGCGATGGTCTTCGTTTTCTGGAAGGGAGTATTATAGAAACATCCGATTCATACTCATCTCCAATATTAAATATGGACTCGGGGTCAGGAGGTCGATTTTCATCTTCCTCCATATTTATAATTAATTAATTAACAAAAAAATAATAATACAGTCTATTTGATTGACTGTACACACTTATTTATCAAAACCTAAATATAACAAACAAATAATAGAAAACAAAAATGTAACAATAATTTCTTATCTGTACGAAGTCCGCGACAGCAGGTAGGCAATTCGTCAAACACAGAGCACGACTATCCACTACCGTAGTTCGATGACTCCTCGAATTTCTTACATTTAAAATAAAACAGTACCGTATATTTACCCTAGTACTAAATTCTCTCTTCTAAGAGAAACCTACATGGAGAAAGAATTGGCATTTATTTTGAAATCTTTAGCCACACTTGAGCGCGTTAAAGCGCACTTGAAGTGAAATAGTGTAACGCCATTATTATTATTACAAGGAAAAGAATAAGTATTGCTAATTTATTAAAAACCTCAATCAAATTATTGGTAATCCGGTTAAAAACGGGATTGTAGGCCTGAACAAGTTTCCTGATAAACTTTTAGGCCCATTTGTTTGGCAGAATTTGTAAAATTCATCTTTATACAATTTCTTTGAAACTTCTATTTGTTCTGTTTTATTTAAGTTGGGCGAAATAATTGCGCAGTAATGATATAATAGACTATAGAACTTTAAAACTAACTATGAAATTATGTAAAGCAACTCATCCTTAGTAAATTACAAATATATTATCTCTATGTCAGAACACGTGTTCATTAAAATCCGAAAAATTTCGCTTTTATGTTTGAAGTAGGCAATATTGATGCTATTTATTTATACTGGGATTTTACATACATTCTCACTTACGTGCGAACAATCCAGTTATAAACACTCAGTTAACATATAAATAGGTCAAATGATAACAAAAAACTACTCTTCGGATTCATTAATTAATATTTTTAGATTCTTCCCTCTTGAATTTATATTTGAAATTTGAAGAAACGATTAGTTTTTGATTAAGAACAAGAAATGGGTTCATATTATTATTATTATTACACGCCCTAATGGGCTTTTACACACCACAAAGTTTAATAGTAGAGTATCACAGTTATTATAGATTCTACAAAATTAAAACAATAAAGGAAACATAATACAACGAAAAAAGAAAAAATATTAAATGTTACAACAAAAGCATATAATAAAATAAGATACATTAGTAAAAATGATAAGAAGTCTCACATAAATAGATATTCAAAATAAAAATAAAAATATATATATTGCGGAAATTATAGATGTCTATTTGTGTCTCGATCTATAAAACGAATTGAAATAAACAATATTTATATTGATTATTTTTAAGATGAAATATATCTCCCAGAACAGAGTATTTATTTAGACTGTGAAGTCTTGGAATTGGGGAATTTTGATAAGACAGTGTCCTTGTGTTGTAAAAATAAAAGGGTAGTAAATTTCGGCAAGATCTTTTGGGTATGTGGATGCTGATTAATTGGAGTAACTCAGGACAGTCAATTTTGTAATGAAGTATTTTATGTAGTACTATTAAATCTGTGTTTATTCTTCTTTCAGAAAGTTTTAATAAGGACAATTTATCTAGTAAGTAGTTATAATCAATGTTTTCTACAGGAATATGCAATTTATAGTTTATATACCTCGAGAACTTATGTTGAATCTTTTCAATATTATCGGAATGAATATTGTAAAAGGGAGACCATAATGTAGAGTTATACTCTAGTTGGCATCTAACAAGGGTTTTGTACAACATGATAAATGTGCCTAAATTATTGAAGTCTTTTGAAATTCTCAAAACAAATCCAAGAGTCTTAAGAGCCTTATTGATAATGTTATTAATATGATACACAAAAGTTAGTTTGCTATCGAACAATATACCTAGGTCAATAATTTCACTGACGCAATTTAAGTTTTTATCATTTAATGTATATTGAAAAAATATTGGATTATTTATTCTGTAAAAATTAATGAACTGACATTTCTTTATGTTCAATGCAAGTTTGTTGATAGAGCACCATTCAGAAAGATTTCTCAAATTAGTTTGTAATATAATGCAATCATTTATGTTATTAATCTCTTTATAAAGTTTCAAATCATCAGCAAAAAGTAATACTTTAATGTTAGTAAATATATCAACAATGTCATTTATGAATATAATAAACAAAATGGGCCCTAAATGAGAGCCTTGTGGCACTCCACTTGTTTCTATAAATGTGTATGAATTTGTGCCATTTATTTTCACACTTAAGACTTCTATTGGACAAATAACTAATAAACCAATTTAATAAACTACCATAAACTCCAAGTGTGGCTAATTTATTAATTAATATTTTGTGACACACCTTATCAAAGGCCTTGCTAAAATCAGTGTATATTGAGTCAACCTGGCATCTGTTTGCTAAAGAATTGGATATGAAGTTTTCGTATATTAGTAAATTAGTTAAAGTAGATTTATTTGAACAAAAGCCATGTTGGTAGGGAGTTATAATTTTTTGTATGTTGGAAGTTATCTTAGAGAGTACAATTTTTTCAAAAAGTTTGGGTATCGCTATTAAGGGTTTTAAAAAAAGGTTCATATTAAGGGCTTACAAAAACGGTTCATATTAAGGAATTACAGGCAATAGGTTCATATTAAAGGCTTACAAGAAAGAGGTTCATATTAAGGGCTTACAAAAAGGTTCAAATTAAGGGCTTACAAAAACGGTTCATATTAAGGGCTCACAAGAAATAAGTTAATATTAAGAGCTTTCAAAAAAGGTTCATATTAACGGCTTACAAGAAATAGGTTCATATTAAGGGCTTACAAAAAAGGCTCAAATTAAGGGTTTGCAAAAAAAGGTTCATATTAAGGGCTTACAAAAAAGGTTAATATTTAGGGCTTACAAGAAATAGGTTCATATTAAGGGGTTACAAGAAATAAGTTCATGTTAACAGCTTTCAAAAAAGGTTCATTACAAGAAATACGTTCATATTAAGGGCTTACAAAAAATGCTCAAATTAAGGGTTTACAAAAAAGGGTTCATATTAAGGGCTTACAAAAAACGTTCATATTAAGGGCTTACAAAAAAAGGTTCATATTAAGGGCTTACAAGAAATAGGTTCATATTAAGGGCTTACAAGAAATAGGTTCATATTAAGGGCTTACAAAAAAGTCTTAAAATTATATTTAGGTTGCAAGTTCGCCCCTGTTTTAGTTTAACCCTTGAAGGTTCGGGTCTCTCATGGCCTGCTGAATTACAAATTACAAGTTTGTAAGTAGGTAGAACCTTTTGTAAGTGGAAAGGTTTATATTCGTACGACGTGGGACTCGACTGATTGTTATTGTCTGATTGTGCGTTATTATTAAGATAATTTAAATACCTTAAGTAAGGGAACTTATTTTATTTATATCATTTAACGAACGATTTATTTCAATATTGTATAGTATAAGGCTCTTGACTAGCAAGCCGGAGGTCGCGGGTTCAATTAACGGCGTGCGCAAGTAATTTATTTATTTATGTCATTTCACGATTTACTCATTTAAAATAATATATATTACATTTGCGGAACGCTTTAGAATAGAAGATACTCTCAGTATTACCCTGGTGTAAGAACACCATTCAGAATTGAAACGTGCTTTAAATGGCCTTGGCCGTGTTTGGTGACTAGATCTGAATATCCAAGCGCTTAACCATCTTTCTTTCTCCTCCCCACTACTTTCAACCTCACAATATACCCCAATAATGGATTTCATAGTCTCACATGTTCCAGACGGTAAGGAGCAGTTGGGACTCTTGTGTGGTTTCATATTAAAAAAATAGCAAAATTATTGAAAACGAAAAATTAAACTTCTACAATATAAATGACTTTAAAATTATTAACAGCCATTTTTATTTTTATTTGTGTTACAGATTATTGCCTAAGTGGCATTTTAAATCTCTCGACAATTGCCTATGTGGCATTTAAAACCTCTCGACAATTGCCTTAGCGTCATTTAAAATCTTTCGACATTTGCCTATGTGGCATTTAAAACCTCTCGACAATTGCCTAAGCGTCATTTAAAATCTCTTGACAATTGCCTAAGTGGCATTTAAAATCTCTCGACAATTGCCTAAGTGGCATTTAAACTTTCTCGGCAATTGCTTAAGTGGAATTTAAAGATACGCTGTGTATTTTTTCATTACTATGACATTAAATAACCGAACAAAATGTGTTTTTAATAATTTTTTAGCAAACTTTGCGATGTTTTTTATCGATGGAATTTCATATACCAAAGTTGTATTTATTATCTTACAAAATAACAGATATCTTTTAGAAACTTTTTGACTTAAAAGTTTTCAAGAGAAATATGTTATAAGTCGGTGGAAATTCGAAATGTTGAGGGCTTAAAACAGAGCGTCCGCTTTCACTGAATATGTCGGGAAATTCTTCCCTTCCCTTTTATGTCCGTTTCTCCAGCGTCGTAATATTTGTAAAAAATCTTCATCTAGATGGAGATTACTCTGCAGCTTTATTCCCTCGAGACTATACCTGAAATAAAATGCCTACGGTTATTTTTATTACAAATTCCGAACAATAAATGATATCAAACCTTACTTATCCCTTTATTTGGAATATTACATGAAAGTTTTTTACCAGCGTACTTTTCGATAAATCTAGTGGGTACCCCTTCAATTTTAAACAGATCTTTTCAAACAATTTCACAATATCTCAACTAGGCTTGTCTTTCTATTGTTGTTTGAATTCGAATGTCGAAACTAAAACATTTTAAATTAAATATAATATTAGTGCTGCTTTGGTGGATGTAATCATCCCTACAAATTGCAATTCTGAATTAATTAATGTTTGCTTGCGCTGTTTTTGAATCCGGTATTTTTAAATAAGCGCAACTTTTTTCATCTTTTTATGTGATTTCCAACACAAATCTTGAAAAATACACTTGATTTTGTTCAAGAGTCAGAAAAAGACACTGTTTTGTTCATTCAATATTTTACAAATGTTCAATAACTAATAAGATGAAAAAATAGCGTAAAAAACCGATAAAAAAAAAAAAAAAGTCTTAAGCTGTAACACAAGCACACACATGAGACGAAGAAAATAAATGAAGATATTTTATGAAACTACCAAAAAATATAAGAATTACGAAAATACTTGATTAATTTATAGTAAAAAACATTTTTTATTAAATCTGTAAAGATTGTATTACGACATAGGTAACTATGAATTTGAAAAAAAAAACATGAATAAAATAGATAAAATAAATAAACTTTCATTAAAAGGGCTTCAAATTCAAGTGTCGTTTTCAAAATTGGAACTGATTATGTGAAGAATTCAGGCAGGCGATAAAGTATCTGTATATATATGTAAGGAAATGTATATATATATTTGTTAGGTTAAGAAATATTTTAAATGTGAAAATACTAAAAAATGTATATTATGCTCTTGTCCACTCCCTGCTTATTTACGGAATCATAGGTTGGGGAGGATCTTATAAAAACAACCTAAACTCAGTAAAAGTCTCGCAATAAATTATTATAAAGGTAATACTTAAAAAAAACTCTACTTTCCCAACAAAATTGCTTTTTAAAATGTTTCCAGTACCAAATATTGATGATATATTTAAGCAAACTTCAATTATAAAAATGTGTAAAGAAAAAAATAACACAGAATATCAAGAATTTTACAAACTGATGAGAAATGGAAATCAATTTATTACGCCAATCTTTAAAACAACTCAAATGCAAAACCATTATATTTACCAAGCCATAAAAAACTACAATAATCTCCCTTCCGAATTGCGCTGTATTACGAACCAACAAGAACAAATCAATCAAACTTTTTTTCAAAAAAAACTTATATTAAAAAAATATATGGATATATTATATTTATATTTTATACATAACATTGAATCACTGAAGTAAGAATCGTGGCTCCCTTATCAGGCACAAGAGCTCCTCTTTTCTGATAAGGTATACATGACCAATTATGTACCTAAATATTATATTTTGCAAAAAAATGTATGTATTAATGTAACTATGATCTATATTAAAATAATAAAAAAAAAAAAATAAATAAAAAAAAAATATTATAATATTTGATTTGATTATTTAATTATTAATTGCAACGGATTTGTCAAGAATTATGACTATCCCCTGATTTTTCACGGGTCCGCACTAGCGGACTTTATATTTAGTATCGAGTCACAGTTCTATAATTTCTACGAAAGTCTCCTTTTGAGACAGAAACGGTTGTAATTTAATAATTTATCTAACAAAAGTTAATCAGAATAAAATATATATTGTACTTAAATACAACGAAATTCTACAAACTCACTAAAAAAACTGTATTTTTTAAATGCTAAGTAATTTCCTCATATTTCGTTAAAATGACCTCCCCTGGCCAAACACTATAAGCCGGTGTAAAGCACTTATGCCCTAATAGAACTTATTGCTCGTAGCAGTACCGCACAAGGGTACGTAATGGTTTCGAGGGGATGTAATGGTCGCTGTTATAATATAATCTGGTAGTGGTATGTAAAGCAGGGACACTCAATATTTCCGCACATTTATCTTAAGACTTCACTGGATACTAATTCTAGCGGATTGTTAGACTTCCACTGCAGTCTGTGATTTATTTTACAAGTAGAATATAATTGAAACGGCGAATAAACAGAAGAAATTAGTCTTCTCACTATCAAAAATCTGTTTTTAAATTTATCTATGTGATAAAGATAATATGTTATTATGTGCCTCTAATGACAGCTTCCAATATCGTTCAACAAGGTAGCCATTTAAATTCAAGTATTATTTTTGGAATTTAGTCAACCTGTCACAGCATTATGAATGAAATTTATATGATTGAACGCATGGAAATCATAAGTGCTTTAATTTAAATTGCAAATATGTTGAAAAATAGTGGCAAGCTATAGTTTTAAGAGACACGTAATAAAATATTTGTATCTATGCGGGTTTTTGTTATTGGCTATGAAAAGATGACAGGGTTGCTTTCCGAACAGTCTTTTTATCTAGTAAGCAAGATAAAAAAAAATCCACAAAGGGGACATTTTTTGCAAAAAAACATAAGCAAGAAAGTTTTTTCAAAATAGAGGCCCCCATAGTTTGCGTGGGAAATGAATTTATCCCTTTAATGTCGGGCACAATAACGATATCAATATATTTGTACAGTCCTAACTACCAACTATCTGTGACTAACTTCCCGTGAGGTTCTTCAAAAAATAATATAAAAATAAGTTCTGGAGTAAGTTGCTTTTCTTTCAAACAGAAAAATAATGTTATCAATACAAAACTGGTCTAATATTTTTAATCATGATTGTTAACTTGTTATTTATTCATTTGACAACTGAAACTTACTTGTCGAAGATGTCTGCTAAAATCTAAAAGTAGTTTGATACTGTACTTGCGTCGGAATAAATTGTCAAAGTTTCTGTGATGCGAAACGACACATGTCACCAAAAAACCGCCTAACCTAAACGTGTCTTCATCCCAAAGAAAAATAATAGTAAGTATTTTATGATAAGGCATGTAATCAAAGCCAGTATGTTGAGTGCTGGTATTCATTTATGTGACTTATCCCTTCCTTCCTGTGCATCCAGAGTTGTTCTTAGTCGAAATATTAAACCCAATTCGCTGTGTTTACCTTCCTTACAACACAATTAATTTAAGTGCATATAAATTAGCAGAACGCGATTAAATTATTGTTTAGTTACTAAATTACCAATTCAATATTCACGTGAAATTTCATCTCTCGCATTATTTTATCTTAATCGATAAAACATGTGTACTTAGAAAGTAGGTTTATTCTACAGAAAGCGAATTTGAAAATGTTATTTCTAATTTGAAAAAGCTCTTTACTTGTTGTTGTTCAAAGATAATTCCGATGATTGATATCTTTGTTTTCCAAAAATAAATTTTTATAAATGCTTCAATGGCACATTTTTTCCGCGTATTTTATTTTTACCTTGTTTGTCGCAGAAAAAAGGTATTCTTAATAGATTTCAAAACATTTTTTTTTTAAAATTTAGATAAACATTCTCGGGTTACGAATAACCTGATCATATTTGAAGAACGCCTACTACCATCACAGTAAGCAGGAAATGTCGCTTGTGTCTGATGGAGGACCAGCCAGCCGAGGAATTGAACACACTACGCCTGGGTGGGACCGACCACTTATCACAGATTATTTTCTAGTCAAGTGTGTAAAACCGATTAAAGTTAAAGAATATGAAAAAAGTTTAATGAATCATATATTTTATTACTTTCAAATAAAAACAGCAGGTAGGTATTATCACGACTAAAATTTTGACTTCCTTGATCGTGTCTTGTTTCTTGGAGTATCCCCGACTCCTTCGTCTATCCATTAGCGCGTCAAATACACAAACTCCTGTCGCTCATTTCACTGTTTATCCACTCTATACGTCTAAACCATCTCGGCGTGCCATTGTTACTATCGTTCAATACCTCGCACTATTTACGAATAACCACATCGGTAATACGATCTACCATACTAACGCATCTGCAATTTCATTTATACAGTATTCAATCATATAATCGTAGCCAGGAATTGAAATCGCGCAGATGCACGTACAGGGTGCCGCAAAATGACATTTATGGTTTAAATTCGTTTTTTTTCTTGCATTTCAAGAATATTGAACAATACTTTTGAAGAACTCAATTTGGAACGAACGAACAAACTAATAACGAACAAAAATCATTGGTTCTGTTACGGAACGTCTTCGATGATCGTGTTTGATCGCGCTTAGCGATCAATTAGTCGCCGCTTTCACCGAATTTAACCATTCCCGACTGTTTTTCTCTTATTTTTAGAGAATAACAAATTATTATAAGCAGGAATTGAACCTTCACCTTCTGATGTCCGTTCAGGTGTTCTGGACCACTGACCTACGTAGGTTAAGCGGGTTAAATTTCGCAAATGTCACCATTTGCGAGATGTAACCTTTCATGTTTAGGCCAATAAAATTCCCAATTTCTATGCCTTACTTCAAAAACACTATCATAATTTACTCTGAAACAAAAAAAATATATAACGAATTCAAACCATAAGGGATATTTTGCGCCACCCCTTATTTCTATCGGTGCTGAAAGCTCCTCAGTTAACCACATGTTCTTGAAATAGCACAGATAGTGATACGAATAACACTATGCAAACAAAGTGTTGACTACCCCGTGTTTGCCTTCAATCGCGAATGCTTTCTGATCAACTAAACCATTCACTTCTCTCTATTCCCTTTTGAAGCACTTCGCAATGCATCTCGTGCTATCCTCTGAGGATTTTATAGACGTTTTAACATTAAACATTTGCTTGCAATTTAAGGAATGCTTTGTAAAGTGAAAAGAAATCATCATAACCTAGTTTTTTTAAGTTCTATCTCAACAAAATAGAAGAGAAGAACTCTGACGTAGGTATATATTACTTCTATAGTTTTCTTACCATATTTATATCTGAATCTCGGGTGAATGTTTAAATTCAATAATCAAATGCGCAACGGCCTTACTTATTGTTATATCTGCCTTAGTTTGCAGATTTTAGTGTTGGTAACTCTTTGTTAAAAAGTAAAAGGTTCTACTTATAATTGTGTTTATTTACATTTACAAATAATAGGTCTGAATTTAACGACACTGTTCATTACCTGAGGGTTGGTAATTCTCTGGTTCGAGAAGCTTGTTCCCTGTCAATCTCATCTCACAAGTAATTGTTACACTCTAGCGACATCTGTTGGACTCTGGAGTAAGCTTTATGACTAGCTCCATCACACTTATAAACGTGGTTTAAATTTTATTCAATGAATAAATAACCGTGTATTTAAGAACCATACTAATCTTACTAACTAAACTGAAGCAGCCATAAAAGTTTTGGATACTTTTCATCGAAATTCTGAATATTTTAGTGTGCTTCTTGAATTAGAAACTAGATGAAATTACCATTGAGCCTGTGACAGACCAAGCTATATTTTCGTGGCTTGGCCTATTTCATCATACATTTCCATTGGTAGTGTATGGCGAGCGATATGCTAAAATAAATCAACCCATGAAGCGTATAGTGTAATGTGTCGCCTGCCTTAATTTTTTTGAATTTGAAATACATAAAAATAATTATAAAAATATGTGTTTTGTTATTAAAAATCAAAACGTTGAAAAAAACCACATGTATTCTTACTCCAAACGTCGAAAAAATTGACAGAATACGAAATTTACAACACACTCTGAATCTGCAAGAAAACTGTCACTTTTCTTTTATCTCGTTTTGCAATTAAAAATATGTTTATTCAATTTACTTAGAACTCCCATAGAACAACTTTCCTTTTGTATTCATTGTTTGCAAAATAAATTGATTTTGATTTATTGGGTTTATTTTTACCTTCACATGCATAAGGCAATGTTTTCATGTTATTAAAAAAACATCTCTCTTTCTTTAAATTTTTATTAAATTTACGAAGTAACAGTCGATTAAAAAATAATATATCAGAAATAACCTCACTCTTTTAAGAGGGGAAACTCATGCGTCAGTCTGACAAAATGAAACGTTGCGAGTTCTTTCATAGCATAATTAATGATAAAAAATTCAAAACAAGATTGGTACAGTCTTTATTAAATGTGTAACTAAAACACCGTTTAAAGGTTGGGAAGTGTTTGTTATTAGTAAGACCCAGTGGTCCCAATGGCTTAAGACGATTGGGAGCAGTTTGAACTTTTATGCGGTATTCACATTTATACTCAGTTGGATCACTGTCGAAACAAATTCTTATAGCAGTAATAAAAGTATATTTATTAACGGTAGATATCCTGATCCTCTGCTATTAAATATGTGATCATATTCGTTGTAAAATTCGATACAACCCTTTCGGGCAGTTGTAAAAACGAGAAAGCCCTGGACAGAAGATAAGTACGATTTTGTATGAATGAAATTGAAGCGAAGTCTGTGGTGAGAGGAAATCGCATGGTAAATGATGAAATCCTGTATGACAAACTTTTGAAGCGATTTGTATTCAAAATAGTATAAAATGAACTATTTCAATTCTTTTTTTGAATTGCTTATGCAATTATTATATAATTTACATAATTTTGTCTTAACTCTAACTTTGACATTTTTTCGGATTCACTGCCCAAATTCAAACGTGGCATCATGTCAATAATTTAAAGTATTCAATGCGCATACATACAGACACACACACACAAACACTCACACATACATTACACACGTCACACACACACCTATAAACTACACAAGTCACCTGGTAATTAAGGAATAAACATACCATTTAGCAGACATTACAAGGAAACATATCATAGGTACCCAACATTTTTTTTTTTTTTTTTTTTTATTGTTTAACTTATAACATTGTTACATTGTACATAAAATTAGATAATCATAGGTAATAGTGAAAAACATTAGTTATTGAATTTCTACTCCAATGAAGAGTGCTAGCTCTTGAGCTTGGCGTAGGAGTTATTTGACAATTATTTCAATTATTTATTTAACATGAAGTATCTTATTCCTGTATATTGTTTCATCTCTGTAAATCATGTACTGTTTGTTTCTATAATATAAAATAAAATTAAAAAATAACGTCCTGTGAATATTTTTTGGTAATTGATGTGCCGGGATATTTCATGATAAAATTATTTAGGTAAATACATTTTTATATATCTTCCCCCCTATCCTGCGGCTTCAAAGTTTTCTCGAATAACTCCTGTCCAGGGCCTTTAAGGTTCATGGATAAAAGGGATCATCATGTCACATTACAAGTGTCATTTATATCGTATTGTAAAAAAGTATATTATACATTGCCAGGGAACATTTATCCCTCTTCCTGCGTCATCTTTTTGGAATGTTTTTATTTAGTTATAAAAAATTACATTGTTTTTTCTAGTATAAACATTTTAACAAATTATTTCTTTGACGTGAAGAGGAAGCTACAAGCCAAAAATGTGTATATTCTTGGTATACCTTATATTTTAGGTAATATGCATTAAAATTGCTTGAGTCTAGAAACGTTCGATTTCAAGAACAAAAGTGTTTTTTATTTATTTTGTAAATACTTTTATAAGAAAGCAAAAAAGTTAATTAAGTGAAATTGTCACAGATAATCTTAGCTATAATACTATATTTTTAAAAGTTGCTTCCTTAACGCGTTCATACATTTCTATTGAAAAATATATACTTTTTAGTTGTTTACATTTATATTTTTACTGAGTAATTTATTTTTATATTTTACTCAAGCGAACCTATAGGAAAACCTTTAATTTATCGAAAGCATATTTTTTGGTATTCATAATGTAGGTACACCAATTTGTTATAAAGATCAATCAAAATAGTGATTTAGCATTAAGCTTTGCCTTAAGGACATTTTACAATACATCTAAAACTTATTCTTTACAGTAATTAGGCATAACCCATGAAAAGAAGCTAGGCTTTTAGCTTCTTTAACAACTGTCGGTAGATCATTAAATATCTTAAATCTTTTAAAATCAAATTTTTTTGCTTTTTTAATCCAATATGTTTGTTTTTTGGTAGTCAAAAATCTCCAAAGTTTCTCGTGGAGTAGTCATGTATTGCGAAACTAAAATTTACATTCTTATTTTTTAGCTTAAATTTAAATATTTGTGGCGTTGAGAGAATAATCCAGATTGTGTCACTAATAGTAAACAATTCGACCTACCTATGTACTTGTGAGTTACTACCGAGAACTAATTGTAAACAACGTGACCTACCTACGACAATACGTTGCGAGTTGGTCTGGCACATTACGCCAACTCGCTAGAAGGTTTTGGCCTATCGCCTTTGCGTAATAGCAGCGCCACCGAAAGTTCCAGTAGGTCCCAGACTGAGCAAATGTCTCCGTTTTACTTGCGATCTCGCCTACCTATTGTCGCTGTCGGCTGTACTGTATAAATAAGCGTGTATAAATAAGTCTCGCGAGTGAAAACCCGCGCACCCCCACCGCGCGAAGACAATATTCCCTAACATTACTAGTTTTACTTCATAATAATTATCTTAGAATACCTGATATAATTCAATACTGCTCTATACTCTATATTTAGCTGTAGTGTATGTAGTATTATCGTGCCTTTATTGTAGCGTGTCAGGTAGTATGCAATGATACTCTTAGGTGATCTATATACTGGTATTTATTGGGGAGCTATTTGTAACAAAAGAGGCACACAACTAACGTGCATCGCCTTTTATAAGATCTTGAAAGCATTCCATCTCGCTTGCACCCATCCACATCCATACAGACATCACATTATCTGTATTTGATTGCACAAAAAAGTACACTGGAGCGGTAATTTAAATATAATGCTAACATACTATTATAAACTAATTTACTTGTATTTACATATAATTTATTCCTAGTTCTTCTTAAAAAGTTTATCCTATTTGCCATTTTATTAGCTAATAAGTCATACTTATTGTTAAATTTGAGTCGATTGTCTATTAACTGGGGTAGAGGGAGATGCATACATGAGGAGATAATTTTTTTCTACTGAGGGGCTTTTTTACAGCATTACCAGTATCGTTTGGAGCGGATTTTAGAGCAGTTGGATTTTTCCTTATCGCACGTTAACACTCAAAGACATTGCAAAGTATTGACTGAGCGTGTCGAAGTCATATCATAACTCAACCATTGGTCATTTCATCCGTCCGTATATTTATTGTTACGTTCCGGTTCTGGTTCAATATGGTGGCCATTTTAACCTGTGGTGCGCCACAGTAGCCGATAGGCAAGATCAAATGAATCATTTCTCTGGCATTATCTATTGTGGGGAATATACTTATGTTAGATTATATTACATTTTTATAAAAAAACCACATTATCTGGTAAGATGTTACAATTTACAAAAAACATCGTTTTGTAAAAAAACGAGTATGTAAGTATTACGAAATTAGAATCAGCTGGCTAGCGTCGGCACACGACGGGTAAATCGTTCGGTAAAGGTATATTTTTATTTGTGAAATCATCGCGGTCATTAATTAATTAGATAAGTACTACGGTACCTACTTACAAATTTTATAATTTCAGAGTTAATTTTCGTTTTGATTTTAAATAAGAATAATATAGAAACACAGTTTTTTAAACAAGCTCTGTTCACAGAACTACTAGTTACGAACTAATATATATTTTATACTCGTCAAATGATCACAAATTTTAGAAAGACTCGTCATACCAAAATTTATTTGTTCTTATATTAACAAAAACACTGAAACTGTGAGCTCTAGCGTCATTTGATTTTTACGGCTTTTTCTATTTATAGTTTAGAGCACAGCAAAACATCGATCAGCTTGCAACGTCCACGAATTCAAAATTTCCATAAAATAAAACGATACTCCGTATTACAGTTTTATACAGATTTAAAAAATATTTATACATTGATCTATTAATAAGGAAATCCATTTCAAAGTGAAACTAATAAATAGCAGTGTTAGTTTTACATTACAAAAAATACTTAATGAAATTATTCTTATTGCTTGTTTCTTTCTGCTTTTCACAGTCGATATGAAAAACTCATTAATAATGTATATATTAAAAATGTACAGCATCTTGTTATTTCCAAAATACCCTGAGCTCAAATTATCTCTAACGCACAGCATCCATAAATTATTTAATGCGTTCCTAATCGCAGGTATTAAAATCAACTTTAAAAATGAATAAATTTGATACTTTAATCGAAGGCCATAACTTTGCAAATGATATGAGTAATTTTATGGAAAAATATTTTTATCAGCCACAAAGGCGCTGTGTTTTTCTCCCTTTATTTGTATTATATTCTATTAAGGGATATTAACGATTTAATTACATGAATTTTACTGTTACCCTAAGCAGAGAATGGATATCGAACTTAGTTTATTAACGTAATTTAATAAGATACAGGATGTTCACGCTTTGATAGTTTTGTTTATCCACTAGACTAATAGGTGTATATATATATATATATATTATAGCGTTCAAGTAAATTGGATCGCTGGCTTACCTTCAGCGATCGGGGTGCCCATAGATTATCTGACTCCAATTTATAAATTAAAACAATGATTGAAATAAATCGAACTTTATTGTTAATTTAATTTTATACACCAAACCATTGTAAATTTATCAGAAGGAAGGAAATAATAACCTACTGTTCAACGGAGGAAGCGAGATCACGAATGAGATTCAAAATGGCGAGCGCTCAGCAGCTGATGTCGGCACGAGGCAGTGTTGCAATCTTCCAAACATTGCCAGCGGCCAAAAAGTTTTTGTTAGTTCTTGCTCCCAAGAACATTATTTAATTAATACTTTTCCTCATAAAACATATAAAAACGGCTTACTGAGGTTTAAAGCCAATAAATTCACCTAAATTTCACCACCTATCCTATATTTTTAGGTTTCATAAATGTGGCACATTTTGACGAAAGATCACTCAAAACGTTTTTGCAAAATGGCAAAATATGCCAAAAAATCACTCCACTGGATACACGCATGGCAGTATTATGAATTTAATTGCTGGTTGCGTAACAAATCATGTTCACCTTTTTCAATCAATACGATTCCTTTGAAAAATGGGAAATAAGACATTTTAATATTAAAACTACAAATATTAGGTTCTTATTCATAATTTTAAAGCCTTTAATTTGCGATGGAATTCCATTTTAACATAAATATTTGTATATTAAACACTTTTGGTATCTTTTTTTATTTTTGGAATAACTTGACGAGTTAAACCTAGAATTGTAATATTTAATCAACAACACTCAAACGAAAATTTGAAACAGATATATTATATAAAGGTTCGGTTGCATCTAGGAATTGAACCCAGTACCTCGGCCTTGCTGGGGCTTTGCTCTACCACTAAGCTAATCCGATCCTACGATACAGTTAATTAAGAATGGTAGATGAGTGCCGCCTTAGGGAAATAGCACTACTCGAAACTTGGTATGAAATTGCTTTAGCCGTGTTGGGTGACAAGATCTGAATGGCCCGGTACTTCCGTACTCTCTCTTATTCCTGCTCCTCTCCACTACCTTCATCCTTAAAACATACGCGATTCGGGATTCCATAGACCCACTGGCTCCAGACAGTTGGGATTGGTTGAAACTTATGAGGTATTCACGCATCTATAGAAGTCTTCAGAATGTTTCTTTTAGTGTCAGTTTGTAGCACTTTTAACATAACCTATAAAAGAGAACAGAAAGCAACCGATTTATGACGAAAATATAATGAAAACCAGCACAGTCTCGTGAAAATATAGTGAAAACCAGACCAGTCTCGTGAACATATAATGAAAACCAGCCCAGTCTCATGAAAATATAGTGAAAACCAGCCCAGTCTCGTGAAAATAAAATGAAAACCAGCCCAGTTTCATGAAAATATAGTGAAAACCAGCCCAGTCTCATGAAAATATAGTGAAAACCAGCCCAGTCTCGTGAAAATATAATGAAAACCAGCCCAGTCTCACGAAAATATAATGAAAACCAGCCCAGTCTCGTGTAAAATTACGACAGAACTATTTTAAACATCTAGAAACACCAATTTCTCGTATCAATAACCATTTTTTTTATTTTGACTGCAAATTCCACCCCAAGCTTTAGTCAAGACACGAGCCAGAGTATAAAATTTAACGCTTTCTGAAAAAGTCAAATCCAAGTATTTGCTTTAGCCAGGACAAAAACCAGAGTTACAATTACAGACCCACTGCCGAAATTAGTAGATATTTTTGATGACTGAAAATAGTGATGGGTCCAAAAATAATATTTTGTTTAACCTCGATTCATAAACGAATCGTTTAGCGTTTTACAAAAAAGCATTTGCAGAACCCGCCAGATGTAATCAATTTTCTATAATAATATGTACACACCTTTCTGTGACTTCTTGCTATACGCAGTTCAATTTTCTGATTTTATCATGCCATGTAAATAAATTGTATTTTTCTCTGTAATATTTTGTTAGTGAATATGTGACATGTTACCAATTTTTACATCTAACGAGTCATGGACAAATAATTATCTAGTCGAGATTATATGTTTGTAACGCCTACACACCACATATGTATTTATGTTTTTTTTCCTAAAATTTTCAAAAGATACGTTGAGAGTTGTACCTAAATGTGAGTCAGTTCTTTTCAAATGGGTGTTTCATGGTTTTAAGAATAATTTTTAAGCAAATGTGCAGTAATTTTATATTTTCTTACATCTTATAATATTTGGACAAAAACCTTCAAAAGAGAGCAACAACATTATATTTTCATCATTATGGCCTCGTCGTACAAAGATGGTTTGAAAGGGAGATATATAAATACGAATGTTAGAGGGAGCACGCCAATATTTAAAAGAATAATAACAATCAAGCGAAAATGATGAAATGATGATGAAAAAATGCTCTCGAAAAACGCTTCAGTCCCATTTAAAGATACACTGTGAATTTTTTCATGCCTATAACATATTAAATAACAGAAAAAAAACTTTTTTTAATAATTTTCGGAGCTTACTTTGCGATTTTTTCCATTGACGAAATTTCATATAATTAACTTTTTGGCTTTCCAAATATATTTGATAAATATAAATGTAATATATATTGTATTAAAAAACAACTTTTTTTACTAAAAAACTTAAAGAGTAAACGAGAAACTTATTATAAATCTGTAGAAAATGGGTAGGCGGGGTTTTAATGTTTTTTTTTAAATCATTTCTTTTTTTCCATATTTTTCCTTCTAATCACCTTCAGTGCATTACTCTTTTATATATATTAATTAATATAATCTTTTTTTATATTTACAATTGATATTACGTATTAAACATCAGAAATGAATGCCATGATTAGTTTATTATAAATTGTCTATATCAAATGTACAATGAAAATAATAAGAAGCAGAAATTCACACTGATTCTATGACTTTCTGACAGCATCTTCAAGAAATGTGTTATATCTCTGCTTACTTGCAGATTTCTGTGTTTGAAACTCTTGTGAAAAGTAAAAGGTTATTTTACTTTAATTGCGTTTATTTACGTTACAATAAATAAGTCTGGATTTAGCTACACTCTTCATTACCCGAGGGTTGGTAATTCTCTGTTTCTAGAAGCTTGTTGTCTGGCAATAATATCCCACAGGCAATTGCTACACTCTAGCGACATCTGTCGGACTCTGGAGTAAGCTTTATGACTGGTGCCATCTATCGCTTGAAAACCCAACTTATTACGGTAACAAACATCACGGTATAACGGTCAATATGCCATAAACCTAAAGGGTTAAATTTCATGTGAACATAGCGACGATCATTGCCACCTGTTCTCTTTTGATAATTGCTTGTTTTCTGTTGGCAAACCCCTCCAGGATGTTTCTTCAAATATTCAAACATATGTAAACACCTGTATATACATATATACAACCTTCATGCTATGTAAATACGCAAGAAAACACAAAACTCAAACATTAGCTACTACGTATTTAGACGTAAACGAGACAAAGTGCCGTTTATTGTTTAACGACGCACCGCAAAGATACGTAGCTTAGAGTTCGCCGATTCACTATTATATAAATGCTAAACATAAATGTCTTGTTGGTGTCAACTAGACGTGAAGTTACCTGTACAAAATCTTTAAAAAATCATTTAATTTTTATGTTAGATTCTGCCATCTCAAATCTTTTCGCCAAATATACAGGTATAATTTTAATAATCTTTTGATTTTTCATCGATATCACAACTTAGTGTTTTTTTCACAACTTTTGTAAATCAAAGAATAATAATAATAGCCAGTTATTTCACGGAACTTGAACAGTTTATCTCTTTTCAAAGTTAATATTTAAGTTATGTGGAATATTCTATTCAAGTTCTGTTTTTATTCATCATGGGCCAATTGTTTCACAGAATTCGAATAGAACTTTCACGGAACTTAAAAATTAACTTTTAAATTTGATTAATTGTTCAAATTCTCAAAAACAGTACGGACAAAGCGTATCTGATATTAAAATACGTTAAATCTCGGTACTTTTTGTTTTACTTATTTCTTCACGTAAATTGTGATAACTAAAATATTTTCCACAAAATACATAAAATATCTTTTTAATTATTTTATAAGCAATAATTATTAGCCTAAAACACTCATCCACATTGAAAAATCTCCTGATAAAAGATACATGACGCCAACGGGACTTGAACCCGAGTCCTTTCGATTTCGGCAAATGTAACAAGCAGTAATTGTTGAATGAAACACTAGTATATATTGAATTATTTCGCGGATAAGAGATAATCCGCCATAGCTCAGTGGTCAGAGCTGTCGACCGGAAATCGAAAGGACACGGGTTCAAGTCCCGTTGGCGTCATGTATCTTTTATCAGGAGATTTTTCAATGTGGATGAGTGTTTCAGGCTAATAATTATTGCATATAAAATAATTGTTACCCTTTGTGCTATGCATAAAAAATCTTGTCTTAAACATTGGTTTACCAAAAAAAAAATGATTATCTTTTTAATGTTGTGTAGATCTTTTTTAGATTATGCTTGTTATATTTTATAATATTTATGAAATGTGCACATCGTATACGCGATGAATACAATAATTCGACATTTATTTTCCAATCTTAAAGTGGCTTCGTTCTGAAGGATGTTCAGTTGTAGCGTTGAATTCAAATACCCGCACAACTTAGCTGAATGATGTACTCTACTTGTTGAGACGGTTCTTTACAACCATCTGTTGAACGCTGTATGCTCAGTTTTGAAACAAATCTCGCTTTATAGTGCAGTCAGGTAGCCGCATATTAATGAGTTATTCAAAAAATTAAATATTCCTTTCAGACTTGCAGAAAAGGTCAATAGATGTCGCACATTAAAATTAAAATAAGATATGTTTATCTAAGGCACTGTCTAGATTGCATTTAGTTCGAGTTGAATCTTGCGATCATACATAAAGATAGCAAGCAGCCAATAAAAATGTGCGTTGAGAAAATGAAGACAATGTTGGTAGTTCGTATTAGAAGTATGATACAGTTAAATATGACCGAAGGAGAAAGAGTTCCATTAGCTCAGTTATTAGAGCGGTGTCCCGGTAAGGCAAGGGTCATGAGTTCGAGTCTTAGATGTGACCTGTTTTTTTCTGTTTCTAATTTTCGTTTTGAAATCGCAAATATTGTTTGATTAAATTAATATTTTAATTAAATAATGATAAAAAAACAGATTTTATAAAATAATTAGATTTCTGAAATATCCGAACGAATGTTATTTTTTAAGAATTTTATAATTTGGTGAAGTTCGTGTTAAAAAAATCAATGTCTAAGCATAAACTATTAAATCTAGCTTCTTATTAGAAATACATTTTCAAATAATTAGGATTGCTCTTTGGAATAACTATTTTGTTTATTTATTTATTTTATTGTTAACCTCTGGAACACCAGAGCCTTTTTGAGGGAAATCAAAAATGTAATAAAAAATTAATTCTAATGTGCTTTAAGTGCAAGCGATTCTGTTAAAAATTGTATGCACTTTCTAATGGCATAAAGTTTTAAATCGTGTACCAAAAAAATCCAGCTAGGGCGAAATTTCAATGCCAGCAACGCATGAACGGTTTTTCGGCGGGAAAAAATTCTTGTCACTCGTGCACGAACGGTTTTCCAGAGGTTAATACTCCAAAGCCCGTATTATAATGGTAACATAAATAAAAAAATTAAAAAATTATCATAAAATATTGTATATATATCGTAATACAAATGGTAATACAAAAACATAACACTAAATATTAATATATTTATACCACAATAGAGATGAAGTCAATAAAGATAATAATTAAATTAGCAATAACAAAAACAACTCTTAGAAATAACAACAACCAGTAAAAAATAACCAAAGTAAAGATGTGTTCACCATGCTGGTTTTAATATATTATTGTTTTTATTTGCTGAGTTTGAACCTGCAACGTCTTACAGAAGATAAAATGAATTACCATTACCAAGTTGCAATTTCTTGAAAAATCATCAATTAATCATTAAAAATATTTTTTTGAAAAAATATTGTTTGTTCTTGTTTGCTATCGTGCATTTAAATCAGATCAGTTCTCAGAAATATAATAATCAATAAAAATTTATGTATCAAAGCTTGCACTAACGCGACTTATTCTCAATTCCGTAAAATAAAACAGAAAAAATGACTTTGACCATAATTTTGTTATCTTTTTAATTAAATAACGCCAATGCAGAACTTTAAAAAAATTACTGGCACCTATAAAAAACGGAGATAATTTCAAGGGAAATGGCAAACATATAATAAAGCTGCTTATTTCTCTGTTATTTGCATAACAAACAGTCTGGTAGCATTATAAGGTGGAAAATAACTTTTAATAATGATCATTTAACGGCCCATCAAAGACATTTTATACGATCGAGTGTCATCAGAATTATACGAGGTGCTCAGCCAGAACGAGAATCCTAAAGGGAGAATGTTCACACATTGCAAAAGCTGCCGTTAATAGGCATAAAGTTACCGAGATACTCGGGGTATGAGATGGGAGCCATTCTGAGTGCGCTGATCACACTGTATTCCAGGTAATATATACAGTGTCCTGAAACTTGTACTACAAGTGTAATATTTCGTGAACTACGTCACATTTTGAATGGATTTTATATTATAACTTTCTTTGATTTGGGCTTTTGTTTTCGAGTAAATCGAGTCCGAATTCGTTTTTTTAGTTGAATTTGTAAATAATCGTGGAGTGCGTGCGTCAAAGCATAGACCTGGCTTCAAAAAAATTTTTTAAACTTTTAGTTGCTGAAAAAACGGATTTTTTTTATTTAATGCTCAGATCGAAAATATTTTTTTTTTGGTTATCTATGGGAAACTTGTGTTACGAGTTTCCGAACACAGTGTTTACAATTCCGGTCATTTCATAATTCATTTGCCTAGTAACTGATATTGTTCATGTTCAAAAAATCTACATCTACTCACTCGTGTAATTTATTTATTTATTTATTTATTTATTTATTGTTTATTTGCAAAAACAGTATGAACCAGAACATTGCAATATCGATAATTAACATTTACAAAAAAGTGAATAACAAATAGGTACATTTACAAGTGGGACAAAGAAAAAAGTTTCAAATTTAGATTTACAATTTTAAGTATTGAATAATAATATTTCACGTTTAAATACGTTGTAGGACATGTGGAAAATATCCACATTTCCTGCGAGGCAGTTAATTAACCTAGTGATTCTTCCCAAGGGCATCACCATTGGTAAGTTAGTTCTGCACCTAGGAAGAATCAAAAGCCTGTGTTGGCGGCCTCGCGCAAAATTATCCGGGACATAAAATCCTATTTTAGCCAGAATGTCTGGTATTGATACTTAACCGTTTAGTAGCTTATACGCCATCAGGAGTAATGCAACATCCCTTTTGGAACTAAGGCTGCATACACCCAGCATTCCCAAGATAAATGCTGTTGGAAACAGCCATGGGTAATAACCAAACTCTCTCATGTAGAGGTATCGTAAAAACTTTTTTGTATCTTCTCGACCATTAGTACATAGACAGTGTCCTCTGGCCCCCATACCTGAGATCCATTCTCGAGAATGCTACGCACTAAGCTAAAGTAAAGCAGCCTTATTACTGCAAGGTTGGTCAAGTCTTTCGAATTGTGTATGACAAAACCCAACATCTTAGTGGCTGATTTACAGATCTTTTCAATATGAGCGTGAAATGTTAAGCGAATGTCGTACACAATTCCTAAGTCCTTGCAAGTCACCATGTGCTTCAGTGACGTATCTTTCATTTTGTAATTAAAATATATGGTCTTGTGTGCCCTTGTAAAGCACATCACTGAACATTTTTGGAAGTTGAACCCAAGTTTGTTATCAATACTCCAGTCAATAATTGCATCGATATCTTCCTGGAGCTTTCTACAGTCTTCTATCGATCTTATTCTCAGAAAGAGTTTGATGTCATCGGCGAAAAGTAGAAAACGGACGAATTTAATCTTTCCCTGAATATTGTTTATAAAAATTAAAAACAATAGGGGTCCTAAATTGGATCCCTGTGGCACACCAGAATTTGTAGGATATGCATTAGAGTTGAACTCACCATAGGACACGAATTGTTGTCTTTCACTCAAATAGTTACAAAAGAGTTTCAATAAGTTTTCCGAAAAACCAATTTCTTCGAGCCTATTTAGAAGCACTAAGTGATCAACTCTATCGAAAGCCTTTGCAAAGTCAAGGTAAGATGCGTCAACTTGCTCGTTGTTATCGAGTGCTCTCGACAAGTAATCTGTAAATACCATTAAATTTGTAGTGGTTGATCGGCCATGTCTAAATCCATGTTGTTGTTCGATCAAGAATGGTTCAACTTTGGTATAAACATATTTATGGATAATTATTTCCAATAGTTTAGCAGGTGCGGAGAGAATCGCTATAGGACGGTAGTTAGTTGTTTGATACTTGTTACTTGTTGATACAGCTTCCATAATTTAGGAAAAGTTCCGTTTTTAACCGTAAGATTAAATATATATAGAAGTGGCTTACATAATATTGCTTTTAAAATGCGACATTTTCCGGTACTTATAAGAGTTTAGAGATCGTATTCAATTGTACATTAAGGCGATCCACCCTGTTGAAAAGGTTTAAATTCTAGCTTAACACAAACCGCATGTTTTGATATATGCAAGAAAAAAAATCGCCAAAAAGCGTTCAGGCACAAATAATTAAATGTTTTCCGATAATTTTTCAAAGAACTTAATTCGTCGCATTATACAATAAAACCACAACCAAGGTTCGTAAGTAGGAAATTTTGATCTTAAGAGCAGTTTTTGTAAGGCTGATACTTTAATTTTTCCAGGCTTATAAAAAGAATTTTCAAATAATGTTCGATTATTCCAAAGGCTGTGTGTGTTTTACCAAAACCTCCGAGATAACGCGGGGTTTTGGTTCTAAAATATTTCGAACCGATCAAATTTTCATACCAATCGAATTTATTTTGCCTTAAAGTCAACAATTTTCGAGCACACATATTTAGCTCTTTTCAGTGCCGTAGGTGCCCATGACAGCCCGTACATCCTTAACTGTCGTAATATTGACTTGAAACCTTGTTTTATCAGAAACCAGTTGACTTTCACATCAAGTAAATAGTTTTTTAAACATTACGAATGTGATACACTTCTAAACGATTTCGCAGATATTTCTGGTCGGGTATGTTTGATCCAGTTTGTTTTATTTTATGTTAAGTGGTGATATGGCAGATAAATGAGTTGTTTATTTATAGCTTTGAAAATAAAAGAGCTTCCAAGTGTATCGTATAATTAATCTGCTAGAAAAAAGGGAGGCTTAGTGATTGGTAAAGGGTTGCTATTGAATATCATTTTAAATAACTTTGTCGCAATATTAAAATCCTTTACAGAAGGGGTAAAACTGTGCTACAAAAAAACACTTAATAATGAAAATCGTATTAAATTCTCGTAATCAAAGAAAAACAGTTAAAAATATGAAATGGTTAGTGCAAGTGGTGTTGCTATAAAATAGTTTTATCTTTATTTCACGAAACGTCTTGAATTCTGCCACTTTTTGTTTATTTTCATAATTTTTAGTCCATTTAAAAAAATATTTTTAATATCGTTCACGACTTCCGTGATCAAGTAGTAAGGCTCTCAACTAGGAGTGCGTTCAAATCCCGGAGTGCGCAAGTAAATTTCAGGTGATTAACTTATGTTATTTCGCAATTTACTTAGGACGGGTTGTTTCAGAGAATTTGAACAATTCATCAAATTTCAACGTTCATTTACGGGTTCTGTGAAAGTACTATTCAAATTCTGTTATTATATCATTATAGGCTAGTTGCTTGACATAACTGATATAAAAACAGAACTTAAAAATATCTTTCACAGAACTTTTAAATTTGAAGAATTGTTCAAGTTCTCCGAAACTACCCGTCCTAACTAAACATAATATACCGTGTATTTGGGGCACGTCTCAAAGTGGAAGATACTCCCAGTATCGCCCTTGTGTAAGACAATTATTCAAAATTTAAAAGTTGCTTGAAATGGCTTTAATCGTGTTTCTTGGACAGATTTGAATAGCCAAGTACTTCCTCACCTTTCTCTCCTCCTTCTCCTTCCCTAATCCCTCAAATCCTTCAGCTTCACAATGTACCCCAATTGGGGATACCATAGTCTCACTGGCTCCAGACGGCTGGGAGCAGTTGGAATGTGCGGTATTCACATGAAAAAAGTATTGTGCATTTAATGTCGCCGTTTATCCAAAAATATCCGTTAGTTCTGCTGTTTATTTATTTATTTATTTTATATACATAAATTACAAACAATACATAACAAAATGAACCTTTGTCTGTCCAACTGGGAAGGATTCCCGTTTCAGGACAGCCAAACTGTGTATTTAGTACATAATATTCTTACAATGGAATAGCGATGCTGTCAAAACAAATTTTGGGAATATTGTTGATTGCATTCGAAGTGACAGGATGGTTTCTTTATCCTTGAAAGAATCGCAAAGATGTAATTTATTACCAGGGTCAATTTGGATACATTAGTAATTGCAATCAGAACAGATGATTGTTTTCTTTCGGGACATCACAAGTCTGAGATTCTTTCCAGGGCATTTTGGAGAACATTTACAATTGTATAGTTAAAAATTTAGACATTTATAAATCAGTATAAGACATATGGATCCTATAGTACTGTTTTTAGAATTTCTTAGGTGATAGAAATTACACATTACTAGACCAGAATATATGCCGTATGACATGAATTTCCAATTTTAAAATTTCGAATCTTTATTTATTAAATGGCTAGTCATGTTGGTTCGTTGAATAAAATTATAATCTCTTTTTAATGGTTTAAATCTCAACAGCCTTCCCCAGAGGTTCTTTTATCATCGTACGAGCTAATTTCCTCCCGTATAATCTGATACATCTGAGTTTAATTAAGAAAAATATTTTTTTTCCTTTTCTTTATCTCATTGAATATGTTGGTCGTTTTACGTAAAGTATCGAAACACGTTCAAATTATTATTTTTTTGATAAATTAATGTTTTTTAAAGACAAGATTTTATTTATGCATAGCACAAAGGATAACAATTATTTTTATAAGCAATAATTGTTCGCCTGAAACACTCATCCACATTGAAAAAATCTCCTGATAAAAAATACATGACGCCAACGGGACTCGAACCCGTGTCCATTCGATTTCCGGTCGAAAGCTCTGACCACTGAGCTATGGAGGCTTATTTCTTACCCGAGAAAATATTCAATATATGCTAGTGTTTCATTCAACAATTACTGCTTTTTACATTTTTTCACCTGAGAACAACCAACTTTATTTTTATATGAGAAAGGCATTGTAAGTGCTAAATCTCTCACTAGATGGCGTTGATACAAATTGTATACATTTTTTAGGTGAAATACTTGGACTTGTCAAATATTAATTATTATTTTTTTGATAAATTAATGTTTTTTAAAGACAAGATTTTATTTATGCATAGCACAAAGGATAACAATTATTTTTATAAGCAATAATTGTTCGCCTGAAACACTCATCCACATTGAAAAAATCTCCTGATAAAAAATACATGACGCCAACGGGACTCGAACCCGTGTCCATTCGATTTCCGGTCGAAAGCTCTGACCACTGAGCTATGGAGGCTTATTTCTTACCCGAGAAAATATTCAATATATGCTAGTGTTTCATTCAACAATTACTGCTTTTTACATTTTTTCACCTGAGAACAACCAACTTTATTTTTATATGAGAAAGGCATTGTAAGTGCTAAAAAAAAAAAAAAAAACGTTCAAATTATTAAATACATTTATTTTTTTTAAATAGCTAATTTATTTTAACCCCAATAAGCTAACCAATCGACTTTTCGACAAACATTCAAGCCCAATGTTTTAATTGCATTTTTACTATATTTATTTAGTGCAATAAAATAAGGTGATAAAGAGCGTACTTGGTGTACTTTAACTTTAAAATCTAGAAAAGTCAGCAAGACATTGACAATTGGGGTCAGGGGAGGGGATGAAGACGATTAACGGCTGAGAGATCAGTAACGACATGTGGAGGACTTTTTGTTGTTGTTGCACTGGAGACCATTATTTTTACATCAATTGTCAGGAATCCTTCGTTAATATAAGTCAAGCACATCTCTATTTATTTATTCAATTTTTAAGTACTAAATAATATATTTAAAAGACTCTACTTACTTACTGATAAATTTACTTTGCAACTTAATTTCACCTTCGACACTAAATATAGAACTATAATTATGAAAAAGTATTTTTTTTCTTAAAAATCGTGAAGATAACAGATATAAATCAACAATGATAATCGAATTACTCGTATAAATTTTGGCGCAAGTTGGAAAAATCCATTAACCTAACCATTCGACAAAATGACGAATAGCCAGTAGATATCTTTTTTTTTTCTATGTGACACCTCACAAGAGCGTCCCTGCCTGTGCAGTGTACAGACAGGGGAACTATGTCACCACCCGGTTGGGCGGCGTTGTGAGGCGGAATATGGTAGGGGCTGTAGGATGGGATTTGTTAATGCGGGCCTTGAAGAGGCTCGGATTATAGGAGGGAGGAAAAACAGATGCCGGTAGCTCGTTCCACATACGAGCCGACTTACACAAAAACGAGTCGTAAAAACGGCCCGTTCTCATGAAGCCAACGTCAACCGTGAACGGGTGTTCAGCTCGTGTCCGTCGAGTTTCGCGCACGTGCACCGGTGCATCAGGAATCAATGCTGCTAGCTACTTGGAGCAAGCTCCATTGAAATACCTGTAGAACAGACACAGCATGCCTACATTGCGTCTATGCATTAGAGAAGGCAATCGGTCTGTTAACAACGGATTGTCAATCAGACGGATCGCTCTCCTTTGCACAGATTCAAGCAGGTTTATTAAGTATTTTGGGGCACCAGCCCAAAGGTGGCTCCCAAATTCAATAGTTGGGCGGACTTGAGACTTGTACAGGGTCAGCAGCTGGTCACTGTTGAAGAATCTCCTAGCCCTGTACAAGACGCCCAACTTCTTGGAGGCCTGATTTACTCGGGCTTCTATGGATCCCCGATACTTGAGCCGGTCTGATATAGTAACTCCAAGCATTTCAATGGAGTCTTTATTGGTCTCTATTATTATTATCTGAACAATAAGATAACTCACTGACTAAACACAACCGTTGTGCGAACATTTCTAGTGGCCACTAAGTTGAAACGTGACGGTTAAACTCTCGGCTTTACTCGGTAGAAGCATTCAAAAGAGATGGTAGATTTACATTGGTGCTCGTCATTTTGACGTACGTTAGCTATCTAGGGTTAAAAACATTACAGTTAAGGCTTTAGAAATATAACGTTTTTAAGGAAATTTAAAAACCTTGTTAATATTCTGCAGGATTCGAGAAATTCATAAAACTTCCTATTCGCCGTATTTAGTAAATAGTTGTTATAAATATAAATTAAATCTGTGAGAAATAGAAAACTTTATTTTATTTTATTTGTTTATGTGTATTCTATGATTTTTCCGGAACATAAAATGGTCAGGTTACTTTCCCTACGGGTGAAATCAAGCACACACTTTTGCGAAAATGTTATATCTTTTATAAAAAAAAATCATCTAAAAATGTTTTTATCTTTTTAGCCAACATCTAACTCGGATGTAAGCCTAAGTCACTAAGCATAATACTAACCATTCTTGTTTTGTTTCAGGTAAATATTGAACATCTTACAAATCTACATTGGTTCTCATCCTTTCTTCCCAAAACCAGAAAGGTAAGTTTCGAGTTTGTTTGCATCGCTGAAAAACCCATTTCTTCCTTTTTAAATCCGTCCTTCAAACTATGGACCTTTCCCATTGTAAAGTATTCATCTGCGTATTGAATACATAGCGATATTTGAATATTATATAAGGTAAAACGTATATTCTACTGGAACAATTTTACTTTTACCCGAAAACATTTCAAAACTTTTGTGTTAGTAGTAGTAATAAGTTGATTATCAATTTATATTATACAAATTTATCGTAAACATTGTGATATTTAAACTCGCGCTATTTGCCTTCTGGAAGTCTTACTTTGCAACTATTAACTAAGTAACTCAAACTTATAATAACAGACTGCCACATAACCACTCAATTACCTGAACGTTTTAAATGACACTACAGTTAAACAGAAATAATCTGAGCATTCTTGAGAGACAAAAAATTCAAACTCGATCATAAAATATGCAGGAAGAGTTTCAAAAGAAGATTTCCGACTTAAGACAAGTTCATTTAACAAAATTATCATTATCTTCATGACTGAATTCAAAAGTCCTTATTTTGAATTTCAGGACTCATTTAATGTTGGGGCGATTCCACCACGTATCAAAAATATTATAATATTGTATTGTAGTGAATAAAAATGCTGTTATCGTTAACTTTTTCATGAATCCTATTTAAATCGTGATTTTATCCGATAAAAATACTGCGAACGTCACTTTGACAGTTCAATAAAATATGTTAATTTGGTTAATTCATACAGATTATTAAATTAATCCATATGGATTAATATATCGCTAAACTAAAGATACATTGAGTTGGGATAAAGGCAGCAGAAGAATTTAAACGTATCATTTACTTACTTAGTTTGATAGGGGAAAGCAGCCACAAATGTGTGCGTCCACCCTTATTTCAACACAAAATTGTAAAATATCGAAGTCAACATTTAATAAATATTAATTAGTATATTAAGTAAACATGTCGGAATGTCGAATATTCATGTGACAGCTGTCAGCGCCCGGCTGTCAGCGAAGCATCCCTGCGTTCATTGGTCGCCCCACACCGCTTATATTATAATAATGCAACGAATTGACAGCTCCGGTAATTAATAATATGCACCCGTCAAACCTCTGACGTCATTCGGACATGAAGTGTTCCGTTTTCAGTCGTTAATGAATGTTTTCCAGCTGCCTCACTTACCGTTTTCTTTACCACATAAACTTAATTTCAAATAGATGTTAGATTCAATGATCAAAAGCGCAATCGTTTGTGCGCGTTTTAAAGGAATTAAGTCCACACACTAAGCTAAAATTAATTCGGAACCGTAACGACGTAAGTGAAGAAGTCGTCTACAAAAATATGCGACGTACGGTCCCGGTGTATTGGATGGATCTACGGTCTAAATTGCATTAGCAAATACTCTAAAATAAAGTGAGAATCTTAACGATGTAAGTGAAGAGGCATATTGTGCAGTGCGTAATGTCAGAACAATGCAAAACTTGATTATTTACATGGCAATTGTTTGATTAAAACGGTCTTAAACCAGGCTCAAGAGCCACTTTACCACACCAACGTTGAACGGTCGTTTAAGGATCTAATTAGTAAGTAGATGTAGACGGTAATTCTTTCTAAAGATATGACTGAATTTTAATATGTAATATGATAAAAGTCAGAATCAATAAAATGAAAAACACAGAAGTTCACATCACGTTCACTAACAAATCGCAACAAACCGTTTTTTCCATTGGATCCCGTTTTCATGGTGCATTACGAAGGCAAAAAAAGCTAAGCCAGTTAGGTTAGGTTAGGTAATAAGTTGTGACTTTCTAACCTCTATCGCTTTATTTTTCCCAGAGCGGAAGGGAACAAACCGCATTTTTCGAAAAGCTGTCAAATTGTCAGGGAGGAAAAAAAATTATCCCTAGTTTTTTTAATCCTTTTAAAATAACTCTCAAAAAAGTTTTAAATTCCCACGAATAACGCACTCGCATATTTTTTAACAACGTGAATATGACACATTTAAAATAAAGAGTTTTTAAAACTCGTATAAATTTTGTGTTATTTCCAGAAATTAACTTACCGAGTACATATTATTTATTCATTTACGAGCTTTAAAAGATGTGATATATAATAATTGAGTGGAACAGTATTCATGAAGTAAATTTTGTTACTAACATTACATAGAACCCTTGCAGTATAGTGCTAACATTAATTATTGTTATTATTGCTGTATATTATTATAGCCTTCTTGTTACTATATTAAATGCAGTTGAACACATAATTGTCTAAAAGGTATTGTACCATGGACAGGGAAAAACCTAACCTAACGTAACTAATAAATATAAAAGTATTGAAAATTAGTACTTATATATTATTTACCAATAAAATCTAATACACTCGTTAAGGGTGTTTTTTGTGTAATTATTATGAACAATTTGACGTTCGCATTATTAAAGTCGCTAATTATTCAGAATAGTGTTTTCATTATTTAGTAATAGTGTATCATTATTTCAAATATTTTCAAAGTGATTTTCAGCTGTCTTTAGATAGATACTGAGAAATCACTTCTTTTTGGGTACTGTAAAATTGTTCCACTACAAATTTATGAGGCAGTGAAAATATTTGCAACCATAGAGTTACACAATTAGAGGCGCTATTGCGTGTTAATATCTCGTCAAAACGTATTCCACTAGCGATAATCGTTGTTTGGACCGGATTTTGTTTTTGAGCGTTGGAGTTCAAATCGAACTAATTTGACATACACAAGTGGAACCAATTTTTACGCATTATGTTTCACCTAATATATTTTCATTTTTATTTTTTGGAATAACTTTATTGAGTAAAACCTCAAATTATAATATTTAATTATTGAAGACAATATTAGCAATTTCTAAACGAAAATCTGAAACAGAAAAATCAGAAAACGATACGGTCACATCTAGGTCCTTGGTTCGTGTCCTAGATGTGACCGTATCCTTTTCTGATTTTTCTGTTTCAGATTTTCGTTTAGAAATCGCTAATATTGTCTTCAATAATTAAATAATATATTTTCAATCATGCGTATGATTCCTTGAAGATTCATTACTCAAGACTATGTACACACATTTTCAGAAGGTTTGAAATAATGAACCAATGTTGTAATATATATTTAAAAAGACTTTATTAAATTTATGCTACGTGATCATTGTGATGACAATCAGATATTAGCTTCATAGTATGACCGTTCTAGAGATAGAGAATAAATTAGCCAACTAATTATTTCAACTTTTCCAGAAAATCTGAAGTCCGTTGTTGCAACCTTAGCTGGGGCGATCAAACTGTATGCAATCGTAAGATAGAGCACGTACTGTAACGGACAACAATTGAGCTTATCAGTTTTGCCTGAAGAGAGCTTGTCGATGTATATTCTCAAGTACCTAATTGGTATTTTACAAGAACTTTTAAAATAGCATGTTAAATAGTTTTGCCATTTCAAAAAATATACATTATTATTGAACTGTATAGTTCGATCAAATAAAATAGCTGGAATCAATGATATTGTAAAAATACAAGACACGTAATATTTACTAATTGAACAAAAATCACCGCTTACGAAAGAGATAGCTATAAATGAACAATATATGTGTGAAAATAAAATTGCTATATAAAAAACCCGCTTAAGCATGTCTATTACTTCAGTGAAACCGCGCGTGTTGTCTCACTCTGTTATTTCGTCTAAGGCTTCTTCTTCTTCGTCTTCTTCTTTCGTATGGTGGGGGGTTCAGAGGGGGGCATCTAGGTCGGCAAGCCAGTCTAGGGCCTCAGGCGTCGCCATATGGACCTCATCAATCCCGCCGGGGAATGAATGGAGCGGGCATTCGTTGACCACATGTTCGGTGGTCTGCACCGCACCACATTCACACATCGCCGACTGTTTAATGCCCCATCTGTGCATCATGTGGGCACAGCGGCTATGGGATTACATATACAAGTTTTTAGTATTTATCAGTTGTTTGTTAGCATACAATGAAATATGAAAAAAATGAAGAAAATATATCAACATAATACAACAGATGAAATTATAAAAGTATGAATGTATACTTTGCATAATGTATGTAGTGATTATAACTTAGAAATTAATATTCACACTTAAAAACCACAGTTTTACGCACTCCCTTATTTTTCTAAAAAAATAATTTCCTCCCTTATTCGAATATGAATTGGACGTTGTTCCGTTTTTTCCCACCTTTTCCTCGACTAACCAGATTAAATTTTCTGTTATTATACTTTTCGGTTGCATATAATAATTTATTTTAATTTTTTACTGTTCTTAAAGTTTCTTCCCGTTAAACCATGACCAAGCAGTTTGTCAACAGGATGTACATGTTCAATTACACTGTAAATAAGTATACATAAAATTATTACTAAATATGAATACACATAATGTTGTTGCTATTTATGAGATATTCAGATTATTATTATTGGAACAGAGTGTAAAATAACACTATGAAAATCTACTAGCTAAAAAACAACAACTTACTATTGATTAGCATAAATATTTTTACTTATGAGCCATATTTTCAGCATATATCAGAATCTATTTAGGAATTTACAATTTTTTATGTTACTTGGTAACATGTTGAACATTTTGGGCAATATATAGATATGCTATTTGTAACCAACGGAGATAATGAAATTCTCGATAATACCGTATTCTAACACTACTTCTGACTCAAACGATTAAAGATTTTCAGATATCATATTTGAACAGACAATCAGATTTGAGTACAAAGGTTTTATGTAAGTTGGCGACATCAGTTTTCTTTCAAATCGATATGCATCACACTATATCTCTTCAGAGTCTATAGAAGTCTTGGTACTTGGTGAATCCCGTGCGTAGTTCTGTAGTGCAAAGAACCGTTTCCACGGCAATACGAGTATTAATCCAGTTTCCATTTCAAATCTCTCAGCTCATTGAATTAAAGTAGTATAAATGGTTCGTTACGGCCAATGCTTTCAAGTCTGGCCGCTTAAAAACTTTTATTTTTCTTTAACGGCTGAGGCGGGAACTTCTCTTCGTTAATGACCCGGGATACGATTAAACATCATATTAAATATAAACGTACACTTCTTCTTTGATTAAATCAGAATGTAGAATAATTGCATTACCTCCTTAAATACACACTTTTTTAGTCAGTGATAAAATGGTACGTCAACAAGATTAGAAAGAAAATCTTTACTATGAAAATCCAACGGATCCAACAATAAAATTTCTCTCAGTTTTCTACAATTTTGGTGAGGTCTTTTACTTCGACGATTTGAAATATTATTTCTTATGGCCTAAATTCGTACAGATTTTTAAATTTATTTTAACGATTATTACTTTGTTTTCCCATTTTATTTTATACAATATCTGTAAATGATTTTAAATATAGAATGAAAACCGTGGACAAGGAAAATTGTTATCTAGTAAGATTTTTCCCATCAGTAGTGGGGAAGAGTTCAATGGAATTTTGTATGTGATCGTATAAGATTTCAACTTTTCCCTTCGGTCTGCAACTAGTGAGTTTATGACATCCCCAGTAGGGGTATGTCACGAGGTTAAAGGGATGGGTGGTGATAAGATAAATCAAATATTCCTGATTATGCGTTTGTCTATTACTTAAAAACGTTTCGGTGGAAATTAAAAATCGATTTTACCCTTTCAGACCTGAATTTAAACTGGTAGTACTAGAATACATTTTGACGAAAATTGGGTTGAGTTATTTGAAAATTTCTTGGTGTTTTTTTTAATAGTTAATTCCTTATTTCATTTGAAAGAACATTAGGTCCCAGAGGGCATGTTTCACATAAAATTACAAATTGCACACTGTGTACAAAAATATGTATTTAAATATATTACGCAAAATTAATTTCTTTTAAATCCACATCAATCACAATCACAATCAGGAAAAAAATTTCGATTGAGATTGGACATAAAAATTATATTTCAAAATATATAAAAGGCTACCGCTTAAACCGGTTGTTAAAATCTTTTTTAAAAAATAGCATGCAAAGTCAATTATATCGGCAATTGAATAACGAAAACCGCCAAAGTTTATTCGCTCTAGATATGGAGGAAAAAAATCTTAAATGTATGTATTTTCAAATATACGCACGGTCTAAAAAGTGTAAAATCATTGACTGTCATGTTAATACTGTGTATTTGTCAGGACATATTCCTTTAAAAAATATCAACGATATATTATTTACAATAGGTTTATACAGATATTTATTTCCCTTTCAAAAAAGTTTATACCCCTCAGACACATTTCGGTTCACAAAATATAACAACAGTCAATTTATTACATTCGTTCTCCAATTTAAACATTTCCGTGTTAAATTTTCACAAATTGAATAATGTCGTCAGTAAATAGTATCACCATTTTGCCATAAACGCGTAGAACGTAAATGGTGCTTCTACGCCACTGTTTACGTATTCCCACAGTGTAGGAGCATACATTACATGGAGGGCCATGCTTCCGGCTTCTGGTTCTAACTTCTGTCCAGGGGCGTTCAATCATATTTTCCAACTCTCAAAACAACTGACAGAGGAAACTGATTTTGTAAATTTACTGCTTTTATTTAATTTAAGAGATTCTAAATCCAAAAAAATACGTAAAGATTTTTTATGTTTCTAAATATATTCCGCACTAAATCTAATACAAACAATGTGAAATAGCACATTTAAACTAAATTTATTAAATTATGTCTAAATTAGGAAGAAAAGCAATAACATTACACAAAATAACCATTCCACAAAAAATAATCTTGATATTATATAAACATTATTTAGTGCGATAGATTTCGACCTCACAACTTTTGGATTCATGACAAATAATCTTAACCTATCATTACAAATAATCTTAACCTATTGAATTATCTTTTTTATCACAAATTTAAAGAAAACTGCGTATTTAAAACTGGCTTTTGGGGTCCTTCACTGTGACATAATCATTTTAAAAGACTGAAATGGAAATATCAACCACAAAGTTTTCAAATATATGCATTCGAAACTTTTATTTATCCCTAGGAGAGCTTTAAGGCCATTCTTCCACGAAACGCAAGTATCCGATACTTGACGGTTTAAATATCAGGCGACCACCGCCTTACATCTATGTGATAAACTGCTCCCAACCATCTAGAGCTAGTGAGACTATGGAATCCCCAAATTTAGGGGTGTTATGAGGCTGAAGGTAGTGAAGAGGGGAAGAGGAATAGGAAGGTGGGGAAGTAACCGGCTATTCAGATTTAGTCACCAAGAACAGCCGAAGCCATTTCAAGCAAAGTTTCCATTCTGAATGGTGGTCTTACACCAGGGGGATACTGAGAGTATCTTCCACTCTGGAACGTGTCGCAAATATATATAATTTTAAATGAGTAAATTAGTGAAATAATATAAACGAACCAAATAAAAATTTGACATTTTGTAAGTTTGTCGGCGACGCCAATCTCCCGCGACCAGCCGGGTCGTCATTCTGTCAATACTTTAAACGTATTGTCAATACTTTAAAGGTATTATGAATACTTTAAATGTGGCGTCCTTTGTGTCAGATTTACATTTCTTATTATTATTTGCTTGAAAATGTTGCTTGTGTCGTGGATGGAGGACTTAACCAGCAAAGAATTAAACTTTCGTCGCTTGGGTGGAGCCCAAACGCGATGTAAAATCAACCACTGACCGTTCGTAACGCTTTTATATCGATGGTTGTGCTTACAATCATTGCTATCAAATATTTTAAAATAGTTATACCTATAGAAATACTTCCAACTTCTGACATTTCTCATACAATCTAATGGCAGTATGCTACACTAACGCCTCCCAGCCGTACTAGTTGTGAAGCTTAGTTTTCTCACTTAGCTTTCATATTATTTAATGTAATTCAATAATGATACAATAGCGCCTCTAGCTGCCAGAGTTGCCCGCCAATACAAGTAAAGACTGCCAACGGCTTACTAGAGTTGGACGTATTACTCTAGAGTATTTGATGCTAGGAACAAAACAGTGAACGAAGAATGACAACTACTGTAAGTTGCAGTCTGCAACTGTTTGATTGTAACGTTGTGAGTGAGTTTGTGAAAACATTCTAGTTTTAATGTTTCATGAATTCAACAATAATTGATTGCGACGTGTACGGAGAGTGTGCGACAAGTTTTTTGGGACACAACGTTAGTAAACAACATAAGTATCAGATACTTGCGTATCCCGAATTTGAAGAAGGAACTAATTGCCTGTCGCAAGCTTGGCCGTGGCGCCCACCGCACATCGTCCAATGTACTCGGGTAAAGAGTCCTTATGTCTACTAAAGAACGAGCTTTACCAATGCTTCAGAGCAAGCTTTAGAACGATTGGTTAGTCAAGGATAGCGCGGTAAATCCATTGATTCCGGGAATCTATTATTTACTATTGGCGACGAGAGAAAGACTACCACAGAAAAACAACGTATTACTCTGCCTTGGGACTTCAACTTACTTTATCAGTATATATGCGTTTTTTTTTAGAAAATAATTTGATAATTGATTAAGCGCAGCGAAGACCTGTTTTAACATGACTATTTTGCATTTTGTCGGCGTGTAAATTTTGATTGTGAGTTCCGTTTCCGTTTTAAAAAATCTGCTGCATCAACTTTATATTCAAGCAAGCCTTGTTTTGACCACATACCCGGTCACCGTATCCAATACATCTGAAAAGGATTATTTTAAGAAAAAAAAGGTAAATATTCGGAATCGCTGGACAAGGATTATATGAAATATTTTTTAATAAAACCTTCTGATTTACGTTAATTACTATAAAAGGAAACTGACTGCATTTGGGATATTTTTAATTTTAGCATTTTAATTTTTAATTACGTTAATCGAAAATTCATTTTCGTTGTATGGGATGACAGCTGGAATGATTTCTGTTGATGACATTTTCTCTGATTGGTATTCCTGATACGAGTAGCTAGAATTTGAATCATTTCAGAATGCAAATTCTAGTTAGGTACTGTTTTGGCCAAACTCGAAAAATAAAATATTTTTATGTTACTTAAAAAACTTAAATTATTTATATTTAGGTATTATTATAATTATTGTTTTATTTAACCTAAACTATAGTAACCTAACCTATAATAATCAAACCTAAACTAACTTACCTAAATCCTAACCTAACCTAAATCCTAACCTAACCTAAATCCTAACCTAACCTAAATCCTAACCTAACCCATAATAATCCAACCTAACCTAACCTAACCTATATCCTAACCTAAACCAACACACCTAACTTAACCGATAATAATCCAACCTAACCTAACCTATAATAATCCAACCTTACCTAACCTAACCTATATCCTAATAATAAAGGAACCTAACCTATAATAATCGAACCTAACCTACAATACAACCTAACCTAACCTATATCCTAATAATAATCGAACCTAACCTAACCTAACCTATATCCTAATAAAAATCCAACCTAACCTAACCTAACCTATATCCTAATAATAATCCAACCTAACCTAACCTAACCTATATCCTAATAATATTCCAACCTAACCTAATCTATATCCTAATAATAATCCAACCTAACCTAACCTAACCTATATCCTAATAATAATCCAACCTAACCTAACCTAACCTATATCCTAATAATAATCCTATCTAACCTATAATAATCGAACCTAACCAACCTAACAATCCAACCTAACCTATAATAACATCACCTTTTTTAATTTTTCTATTTTATAAAACATAACTAAATATCTTTATTTTTATTTTTCGAGTTTGGCTAAAATAGTACTTACCTAGTATTTGCACATGGTAAAAAATATAGCCACTCGTATCAGGAATACAAACAAAAGAAAATTTTATCAACAGAAACCATTCCAGCTGTCATCCCATACAACGAGAGTAAATTTTCGATTTACGTAATTAAAAATTAAAAAGCTAAAATTAAAAATATCCCAAATGCAGTCAGATTCCTTTTAAAGTAATTAAGGTAAATCAGAAGGTTTTATTTAAAAATATTTCATTTAATCCCTGTCCAGCGATTCCGAATAATTACCAAAAAAAAGATTTTACAATGTTAGCGCTATAATATTCACATCAATTTTACGATTTCGTGATAAAAAAGTGATTTGTGAATCAATTATAAATGATTACATACTCGGAACATTTTTATATGGACCGCCCTCTGGTTACATAAGATATTAACTTCTATAAAAACTTCCAATTCAGTAAAGAATAATAACTTAACAAATGATCAACAAGAAAAGTGAACTCAAAACCTAAATTTAAATACAGAATGTGTTGAATTCATTTTAATGTAAGATTTTAAATTTTAAACTCGCCATATTCTGACATCAGAAGCAGATAAAAATACAAAGCTCGGAGATTGCGGGGAAACTGAATTTAAAAATTACGATGAAGATGCTACGTGTTCGAGTTAAGGTTAGCTTATCATTTTAAAACCCGTGAAATATCAACGTGAAAAGTAAATATATAGAAAATATGAATTACTAGCGCAGAAATAACAGAATCAAAAAACATTTCGAAAATATTTGGCTTGTCACTGCCTTTTAAAAACAAATATTTGTGATATTCTCCATCTTTTCGCCATTCTTTTATTTGTTTAAAACAATATAAAATTTTCTTCTCTCTTGGCTATGACCGATATTTAATTTTTTTTCTAAGGCTTTGCATATGTGTTCGCAGGGATGGAAAATTCCTCCCCTACAACACATAAGCCTCCATGAAAATTGGACCCTTTTCTTTGATATCTACAGAAAGCTACTTAAAGCTCTCTTGTACTATATATCTTTATAGACATATGTACTTAACTAATTAATACGTTATTTACGAACTTGAACGCAAATATTTCCGTATTTATATTGTAATTAAATTCCATCAAACGTTGTGTAATTTTTTGATTTATGATATAGGATTTTAATTACGTTCATTTTTGTGGTAACCCTCTTGGTTCTGATCGAGGCATCGAGTTTCAAAATTTAATTGGTCTTTCCATTGCAAACCTAGACTTAAATGAATTCTCTGAATGAGCTAACTTTCCTATTGTAATTATTCTGATTCCCTGCACCCTAACAAAGTCGTAGTTAAACGCTGATAAAAGATATTATACATGTTTATTTGAACAGGTGATTAAATATAACTCAAATGGTTAATTGTTAGTAAATTTGATTTTGGTAAACTCTTGTGTCTGTTTGGCGCCACTCCTTTATGATTCTGCTGCTATAAGGTACATGTAAAGATTGATTTAGTAGGTTAATGTAATTAGTTAATTGCATATTTGACGAACTCGGAATAGCCCATTTGCTGGCATAATTTGGCTCCAAATCCTCCTGCAAGTAAACGAGATGATTGTGAGTCGACTAGAAATTCGCACAATCTTTTGACACGGCTCTTTGATTGATACCTAAGTTATCGCGTCCCAAAAAGCCTTCCACGTTATCATGCACTGCCTTCAAGTTTCCCCTCGGGTCCCTATACCCCCAAATTCCGACCCCTCCTTGGACTACAATTTACTTAGGGCGAACCGGTTTCGTCCTACATACAATCATATACTCACGGTTGGTGTGGACTTACGGGTCGTGAATCCTCATTCCACGTTTAAGAGAAGATGCGAGAGTGGTCCAGAAGACCTAAAATGCAAGCTGTATGCAGGTCCGCATCCTCCAGTAAACAGTACATACGAATAAATATATGTATACATACAGTTTGGGAAAGGTTTATAACTTGCAATACGAGGCTATCTACTTCGCATTCCAAGCTCGGATCTCGCACGAAGAGTTCTGCGAAACTCTAGGCTTGGTAACCGAATATATACGTAAGAATAAGGTTATACTAATAAATACTAGTAGAATAAGATCTTATTTGATAGTTTGTTTTGGAGAGCTATCGAACTCCAGGCTTTTGTTTGTTTGGTTTTGACGTTTTTATTTAAGAGAATCGTCATCTCTATTTGGTTTGGTTAATGGTCTTGTTGTAGGAGCGACCACTGCCTCCTATCTGATGAACTGTATTTGTTTTAAATTTTACCTCCAGGGTTCAACATTAATTTTTGTTCATCCTATCCCGTGATTTTCCAATTGTTTCAAGTAGTTGGTTGCCACATTAGAGAGTACTCGACTCTCAAATGTCTCAGGCAACTGATGGGGTTCTGTATGAGCACCCAATCAATAATATTCAAATGTTTCGTATAATTATTCGATATAATCTTACTAACCCGTGATTTTTCAATTGTCGATTGTGAATGATAGGTATTTGTAAGCACGCAGCTTTCAGCTGTTTCAGGTAACTAATAAAATCCTATGCGACTATCTAATCAGTGGTATTCAAATGTTTCATGTAATTTTTTCGATATAATTCTTGCTAACCCGTGGTTTCCAATTGTCGTTTGTGAATGATAGGTATTTGTGAATGACCCCGATCGCTCCACATTGCACAATGACATCCTGATGATTATCTAATTGCGGCCAAGGTCGTTTCCAAACTATGCAGTTGACCCAGTTCCCCGTATGTTTTTTATTTGTAAACAAATAATGTAAACATCTCCTGACACACTAACCTAAATGTGAGATTTGTTTATTTTAAAAATTCTTTAGAAGGTACTTGTTCCTCTTTACACTTATTGTGCATTATTAATTAAAATATTTTTAATTCCTTTATTGAAGCTAAACTATTTTTTTCTTTTCCGAATTTAGTAAATTTACTAGAGTTTAATTGAAGAATAGATATATATATATAAGTACACATATCTCGATTGTCAAAATATGTTAAATAAGAGTACATATATTAATAAATAAATATAAAATATATGATTCTACATAGTCTTGAATATTAATAAATACATATTTTCTTTTCAATAAAGTAGATATGTCCATAGGTAGGTATCTAAGATCGCTACCATTTCGATGTTCTGATTAAATGATAAATATATATATACATATACATGGTACATACATTACTCATATATACTATTTATATACAATATTTTACTTTATTTTTTTATAGATAAATACATATTTTACATATATTAGTGTGTAATTCCTTTTTGTTGTTTTACTTTAATATTCAATTGATATACTTCCACTTCACAGCCCTTCTGTGTCTCCTGGGACCTGAAAATTATTTATAAAAGGAAAACTTACCCCCGTCAAGGTATTTCCGGTCGGGTAGTACACAACAACCTTGATGAAGAAATCCTACCTAATTAATTGTATTTTTCAACTAATTTCAAAGTAAATCTTTTCGACTATTTATTCCTATATAATATTTTATTCTCGCTTGAATCATATAAATTAGCTGATATTTAATTTTTCTTCCGAACGAAATCCTAATCCAGAAAACCCGTTGATTTAATAACACCTTTCTAATTTAGGCTTTTGAATGATAGCTATCTCAAATTCTTTTTCGAAATAGTGGCTTGATGTTTAAAATTCCGATTAGAACGACAAACACTTTTAACACGGTCGCTATGCGCACGATGGGTTTTAATCGATCAATTTATTGATTCTAAATTTCTTTTTATAAAAATTTATAAGAAAATTTTTCCGAATTGCGCAACCTTTTAATTAACTCGATTCTTAATAAATTAAATTTTTTCGAACTTTTACTTTTAGAACAAAGGTTTGAGCATTTGTTGTTATTTCTTTTTCGAACTGTTTAAATTGTGTTTATTTTAAACTAAGATGTAAATGTTTATTACTATTATTATTTTTTTTTTTTTTCAAATTGATGTTAAATTATAATCTATTTTTAAATATCAATTCACGAGCACATCCACTCTAGATGAACGACAAAACTCTCAATCGAATTTTAAATTTCACTTGAATGAAATAATTATTTTTAAATTTTGATTTAATTTTTAATTCAGTAATCACTTTTTGCACTTCACTAAACACTTTTTAAGCACTGAGTTTAAATTATATTTATTTTCACTGTTTAACCAAATTAAACTGACTCAACAAAACTTCACTGATGGGATTTTCAAAGGAATTTAAACTGAATTTAAAATTTCTAACTTTTCACAAAACTTCCTAAGTCCAGGGACTTGTTCAAAATTTAATACTTAGACTTGTTCAAAATTTAACACTTAGATTATTTCACTAGAATTTTACCAATAGACGTAGTACTGCGACGTAAACTCCGTTTTCAAAACTCTCGACTGACTGACCTGAAAACTGGTCTGCACCGCCATTTTATACCCTTCTCAGATTCCAAAAGACGTATCTGAATTTCCTCTGATGATCGATTCTATCTTTTACCAACTCGCAAATCTGAACATCCCTGCCATTAATATCGATTGTCCTTCCATAAGATCTTCTGCTTTCCGGCTCTGGGCGGTGGTTAATTTTTATCTCACAACTCTAAATCGATAGGGTCCGAATCGGGTAAGTCCGCGTTAGTCGCCCAAGCTTCCTTTGTCCTCCGTTCATACAAAATGTAGCTAAAATCTCATGATTTTGCGTTCCTTTTTTTTCTCAATTCGCGATAGGTCCATCCTCAATAACATATATATAGATCTCAATTTTATGCATCTCGTGCAAAAATTGTTTAAATCCATGCTGAAATCTTTACTACGCATTTTTGAATTTCGATTTGTCTAAATTCTACTTAATTTTATTGTCACCTATATGAGCTTTTCCATTTTCACCCGTACCTTCCCTCTTTATGTCGCAGATTTGAGTTTTCCTTATTTTTTTGGATTTTCTTTTATTCGCGACGTTTTCCTGCACAATTTTCTTCTTTATTCTTTTGTTATTTCTCATAATTCTATAATTAATTATTTTCCAAGTCGTATTTATTTATTTCACGGATAAATTTGAATTGTATCACTTTTCTCCACTTGGATTATTCTTTATCACCGTTCTTTACCCTTTCTTTTATCTTTTCTTCACTTTTCCCGATGTTTATTACTATTATTTTATACTTCATTTATTATTAATTAATATTTAATTTTCCACACTTCTATGAGAGATATACCTAATTAGACTCTGGGATATCTGTCATTTTTATTGCCTGACCCAATCTCCGCCCCATCCTCTATCTTTGTCATACAAGATTTCACATAAATTATATGTCTGGACACCTGTTTACGTCTCTGATTTTAGGTACTATGGTCGTAAATTTTATTTAATTTCAAACCTATTAGTTTTAATCTCTTTTGCCTAATCTAAATATCTCATAAGCTCCACGTTAAAGTTAATCGCTTTTCTAATGGCTTATCACCTTAACGTAAATAAAAATCATGTTCGGATTTCGATTGTTTACCTCCTAAAATACACATGAGACTGTCAACCTTTTATCTCATGTCACTTCTTCTGCAGTCTTGTGTAGCTCTAATATCTATCTAACCTAATAATCATGTAAAATGTCTACTTTTCCTGAATCTAATCTATCGCTATATGTTTAGTTTTACTGTCTTCTTCTGATACTCAATTTTCATGTCCCTAGGACCTTTGTAACAGCTAAAAATCTCTGTATTATCCTTCCATTCGGTCGCCGCACTTTTCTAAAATGTCTATTTTTTTTTTGCGAGATTTTCATCCAAAATTGATTTACCAATATGTCCGCTTCACCTTAAATTGATAACGATTTATTTCCATTGTTTCCAAAACTCTCACCTCCCTTTAGTACGATTTTTATCGAACTTGACACCTTCCTTCTATCATAAATAATTGTACTACAGTTGAAAATTCTGCCAGTAATTTCCCTAAGTTTTTCCGCCCTCTCTTATACTATCACGTTTATAATTTTTTTCATTGCATTTTTGTGTGTGTGCTTTACAACTTGTAAAACTTCCAAAGCCCTCGACTTCAATGGTTCGATACCTCATAAATGTCTCAGTTATTGTAAACATTCCCAGGACTAGTTCCCTTAAACGTCGATGTTTACTCTATAGTGCATTTACCTCTGATTTTTGTGGGAAAGAAGAAGCCATTAATTATCTTTTTTACTGTCCGATCCAAAGTTCATTCCTTTGTCTGTAGTTGATGCACGCCTCTCCGTTCACTGATTGGTTATTCAAAATTTTTATCGTTCTCGACCAGATCTAATTGGTCGACAACCTTCAATATTTATTTTTAAGCCTAGAAAGGGGGTTCCTTTCTCGTCTTAGACGATTTTACGACCTCTCTGCTTTCATCCCGGAACCTCGATTTAAGTCCAACTATTACAGGCGCCTACTGCAAGCAAACTGAATCAATTCTTTCTCCGCCAGATGTCGTTAGCATGTCCGTTTTCATAATTACTTCGTATATTTTTTTGCAGCTATGGTTTATCTGTTTTTCCACTGTGATTTAAAGCCTTTCATCACATATTGTAAATTTTCTTTATAATAAACATAATTATGTTTATGTTGAAAAATTTTCATAGACAATCAGAAATCCACTATAAGAGTTAACACCGTTAGTTAACATAAAAAATTACGCGATCTGTCAAAAATATAAATAAAAGAAATACAGTTTTTATATTTCGAATTATTAATTATTAAATAAAATATTTTTTCTAATTACAACAGTCAGTACGAATTTTGAAAAAGACACTTAAATTCAAATAAAATTTGTGCTCATTGAACGTAAAAATTTCCACCACACTTCACGACAGACAACCAAAATTAATATTTTTTATCATTCTGCAATGTGAAATTGTCTGGTTATTACAGATTGATTTAGATTAATTTAATTTATTCTTTAACAGTGGACAAAGATTATCAGTGCTAGCTAGTTGAGAGCAGGGATGTGCTAATACATGGGCTTTTATATTATTATAATATATATCTGACTCGCTTTTCACTGATGATGTCAAATATCTGAATTTCTTGTCCCACATATCCTTTCTCTAGTTAACAGTATTTTTAATATTATTATGCTTTATTTAGAAAATGCGATTAGTGTAACATCTACGCCTCTAAGACTCGGTGAACATGAAAATACTTTTATGTAGGGTAGAAAAGAAAATCTAATTTGTAAATGCTGCTTTACTTCCGTATAAAGGCTACTAGCTTAAGGCCAAAGAGTAACTAAATATACCTTTCTAGGGGAAAAAAGGAATGCATACAGAGATATAATTATTAATTTTACAGAAAAAATTTATTAAAACCTGAAATTTATTCTTATTACTTCAGCAAGCTTATTTTTAAAGACCTACTATAAAAAAAATATAAAAATCTTCGCAGTTAATAAATTGTGCATTAATAAAAAAAAAACTAAAAATACTAATATCGGTTATGACTCTGTCCATTTGTATATTTGTCCATTTGTAATTGTTCCCAACTGTCTGAAGCCAATTATGTCATCCCCATTTAGGATATGTTTTAAGGCTTTATGTAGTGGGGAGTGGTAGTGGGGGACTACCTGGCTTTCAGACATAGTCACCAAACACGGCTAAAGCTTTTACAAACAACTTTTCAATTCTGAATGGTGGTCTTACATAAACCTCACTATATGAACACGGGCACCCCTCCCAAGTCACCAAACGTTGAGAACTTCTTGAGGTGATCTACGACAGAGGTGTTAGTTATCCAATAAATGGTTTCAAATAAAAATTTGTAAAAACAACGGGTTCTAAATAAAATACATAGTAAACTAGTATATCTATGGATCATGCTATATTTATGTATATGTATTACATCTGCAGTGAACTTGTTGGAAGAAAGATAGTATGGTAATTCATCCTTGAGGGTCCTTTAACAGACTCCAGATTTCCTCTCCACTCCCTGCTTTGTGAGCTACTGCTTCGTTTTCTTCTCCCTCTTCCCCATCAGAGTGACAAATGTAAATCCAACGTCTTCTCGAGCAAGTACTTCCTTCCTGGAACCGATATTGCATTTAGCTTAGAAATATTCGTTTTCTAACTGCTTTGGACTTCCACTTTGTAAATTTACTACTAAAAATAATGTTAACATATTTTTTTTGCTATTCTTGTCAAAACTTCCTTTAAAAAAAGATTTTTTGAAAATCATAAAATATTATAATTCCAATTTTGAAAAGGGCAATAAAAATAATTTTCTGTAAAAATATTATATTAAAAGTACTTACCTACTTTATGGCTTGTCTGAATTTTTCTTCAAACAATCAGTTCCAATTTTCAAAACAATTTTGAAGATAATTCACACAGGAATCACTAATTCACATCACAGGCAATCCCATTTAGTATTTCTGAAGATTGATGATACCCTAGAAAATATAATTCATGTCCAGTGATAATTTTGTCTTTCTCTTTGGAAATTCGGAAAATGAAAAATTGAAAATTATTCGAGTTAGTATAGTTTATACAATCAAATACCCGCCCAACGAGCTTAATCATTAAGGCTCAGTTGTTTCGCGAAAATTAAAATGTAACATTATCATCAGATGGCTATTGAGCCCCAATTTTTTTAGAGACTTGAAAATTCCCGTTAAAAACCGATTATATTATAAGGACGGATTGTTTCACAAAATGTAAAAAATTCATCAAATTTCAATCTGATTTGTTCAAAAAAAATTTGAAGTTGTTAAACTTGTCAGCTTATTACAAATTGGTAGAAAGCTGAAACGCACAGAATCGACCTTTCCTTTCACATGTCAAAAAACAAATAGTGCTGAATAACAAAAATGTTAAAAAAATTACATAAGAATTGTGAATAATGTGAAAAACAAAAATAATTTTTCACATTACAGTAATTTACAACTGTATAAAATTAAAATTATAAACCGAAATTATCAGAAATAATATCTTGACAAATGTTTTAAACATCGAATTTGTTACATTAAAAAAGTCGATATCATTAATATATTTATTTGCTAAACTATGTGGGCGAGGAATTGACGAGTTCGCTATAAAATTTGTTTGTGAATGGTGACATTAAAATTGTTCCTTATTCATAGTGTATCGATCAGGTACTTTTCAATTGACTAGACTCCGAAGTTCGCGGCAATCGAGCTCCGAATCAACAATTCGAATGGTTAATCTTAGTCGTCAGTTTGCACCAAAGATATTAGAAGAACGAGATATGCTATGTTGGCCGCCGGACCGTAGCCGGATTACTAACTAATTAGGGTACTTTGAACGGTATCGGGACGTGTACGCACAGAAATCTGTTCTATGTATTAGTGCGGATACCTTAGCGTAAGCGAAGGTGTGCAGTAGTATTGGTGAACAAAACCGGCGACACTCGGCAAAACAATTCCACTCAGTACGAACTGCGCATAGCACATCTCGTTCTTCTAATATCTTTGGTTTGCACCGAACATTTATTGGAAATTGCATCAAAGCTTGATACCAAAAAGGATTTAACGTTAACCTGTGATCCTTAGATAGTAATCGGAAATCAAGAAGCGACCCTCCTCTAATCACGACCAAACCAATTTCACGCAGCGTTTCGCTTCTGAACAGTACCCTTTCATCAAGTCGATGTTAATAATGCATTGTTATACATAAACAGGGTACTTGTTTTGTACTGCGCGAGAGGAGCCATTTACGATGAGAAAAGAAAAAAGACAGAAATCCTGGATTCGATTTCCAGCTGAGACCGTTATCTTTTGTTGTGTGTACAAGTTCTGTTTCATGTTTCGATTAGATTTATAACTGTTATATTCTTCTTCAATGCTTGAATTATGAACGTCTCAATTTGAAGCCAATTATCTGTCCAAATTTCATAAGAACTGTCTCCTACGCAACGATAAAAATGCTTTTTGAAGTTTACAGTATTGTAGTCAGAGTAATAGTTCTTGTGAAATATCTTCTCAAGAAGGCTTAACAAAACTGTAAAAATTATAGAAAAAAAACAATAAAAGCTAAAAACCTTACTTACTTACTTCCACGAAAGTTATTATCGAGAAAATAAGTCGTAGAGATCTATCTATTCTTAAATTTACCCGTAGAGAGAATATACAGATTACCTGTTGTATGTTTTTAATCACTTAATAAACAATACAATTTCGGATTTTATGTACCTACTTATATATTGTCAGTATATTACATATAATTAATATATTCCGCTGTTCTTACAATGGTTTGTGGTGCACCTGTCAACATAGTTCACTTCCAATCAGTTGATCGAGATCGTAATTGGTCCGTAACTTTTTTTTAAACTAAATTTATAAAAAAATTTAACTCTTTATTCTTACTTTTAAAAACATTTTTTTTACATTCTTCACGGTTTTTTTTTCATAATACTATAAAGTGTTTACAAATAAATCGACTAAAAACGAATAAATACCAACTTCCAACCACAGGCAATATACAAGCTTGAAATTAACTAAAACTTTTTAATACCATTTTTCAAAGTATGAAGCACGTTTTCCTTACAAGCATGTCCAATAAAAAGTTACTCCAGAAATAAATTATACGAAACTGTGACTCACGTACTTCGTGAAAAACTTTTATCACATAACCCTAAAGCAATAATATTGAAACAGCGTAATTCGACGGTAATAAAAGAATTGAAGCGCGATTTTAAAGCGTTTTTTTAAATAAAAAGCCAATGAATTTTAAAAAAAAATGTAATAATGTGATGCATATATTAATATGGATTATGGCTTCACTTTCATTCCGTATTGACTTTTCAGTAACTTATTGTTAATACTGATGCAATATCTGTATCAGGGAAACTGCTTTTATATAGCGTTCGCCTACTATTTACATACATCAACATACCCGATAAGGTTTTAATAAAGGTTACAAAGCTTATTCTTTAGCCACTGGAGCTTATTTGGCCAAATTTTGGCCAATTTGCAAAACCGCTTGTGCTTACGCTTGCACAAAATGTCAAATTTTCTTCTATATATATGTGTCTTTATGAAAATAACTTTAGTTGATATAGTAAGCCCTGACGAAGCTTGAGCTGAGCGAAACTTGGCTGTTAATATTAATTCATAATAAAAGTGGTGTTTTACAAAGTGTATTTTTTTAAATTTAATAAATGATTTTATTAATGCGCGCGGGCGAATTCAAAACTAAACCAAACCAAAACAAAAAATCGTGTTTGAATTTTAAAGTTGTATTAAACTGCATACAAATGAATGTGCTACGGTGTGGAAGAAATCAATGAAACTATTTCCTATCGGCATTTTCTAGTGAAATAATGGTGCGAGAAACACAGAATTCTCACTAGATGTGTAGGTTCTAAATAGGTGTCGGATGAGGATGTTGTCCTTGTTTTACCGGTATTTCAATAAAAGACGCTCCGAAAAACTTGCGTCATTGATCCCTTCCACACCGGTAGGGGAAAGACATTTATTTTTATGTGACAACTAGCAAGAGCGCCCCTTTCTGCTCAGTTTGAGGGGAGCATGTCATGTAAGAAGGGATTTATTAATGCGGGTCTTGAAGAGGCCCGGATTATATGAAGGAGGTAAAACAGATGCCGGCAGCTCGTTCCTCATACGAGCTGTGTTACACAAAAACGAGCCGCTGTGAACGGGTGTTCCTCTCATGAACGTCGAGTTTCACGAACGTGCACTGGTGAACCGGAGATCAATACTGCTAGCTCTTATGCTAGGCTCCATTAAAATACCTGTATTACAGACTCTCACATTACGTCTGTGCATTGTAGATGGCAATCGGTCAATAAATTATCAATCAAACGGACAACCTTTCTTTGCACATAATTAAGTAGGTTTATCAAGTATTGTGGGGCTCCTTCCCAGAAGTGGCTGTTAAATTCAATTATTTGTACGCAGTTGACGTTTTGTCGCATAAAGACCCCTTAAGGGTTTCAAATTGTCACGTAGATGTCAAATGCTTCATAGGATGATAGGATGAGAATTTTCAATAAAGATAATAAATAATGTCTTAAGCGCCAGATGTGAAGCCATCTCATTGATAAAGATTAAGCTTGTGTTTTAACTATCATATCTTAGGACTACATTAAAATTAGTATGTGGAGTATGACATAAAAACAGGTTATTATTGTATACGATATCATTATTAAATTTAAATTGATAACTAATTAAAGAACCGTTGTTGAAGTGGCGATATGATGTGATGCATGAAATCATCGGCGTGGGGAAGAGGCGATGCATCTTCTTTGTATAAAGTTCACTCTAACAATATAGAACGAGTTCAGCTCAAATTTCTTAAGTGCATATATTTTAAGCTCAAAATTCCAATTTAATACATTAATTATGTCAGTTTGATGAATCAATTGCATCTAATAACACTGTCTGACAGGAGAATTATGTCAGACTCGGTTGTATTACACAGGGTCATTAACAACTTAATTGACAGCCCTGCCATAAAAGTAACATTCTTCTGCAATACATACACAATCAATTATCAGACACTAACCAATAGGATGCTTGATCTGGGCAACAAGTTTGAAGGTAGGTACTATTGATATTTTTACTGACTCCATTTATAGAACTAAGCGTAATCTATACCAGCACTTTGTTGAATCCTAAAAATTATAGTAGCGTTTGAAATGTAGTTTTAGTGATTTGTCTAATATGTAGTTTTGTTCTAGTTTCTATATTATTCACATCACAGATTAGTCTACGGTGCAGCTCTCGACCAGGGGATGTGGTCTTGAAATTCCGGGTGACATGGCGGATTACTCCGCATTCTGTTTCCGATTCCAGCAGCAATTTAGTTTGGGACCCACATTATTGCGGGGTGGCTTTTTTATATAAACCTCACACTGAGGCCCTGAGTAAGATATTTTCATTTCCGACTGAAAAATATTATGGCCTAAAAAACTAATATTCATATAGAATATATGGATCAACAAACGCTGATTCGGAACATTTAAGTTTTATTACATATTCACGTCATTATCAAACGATTAACAAAGTAAGAGACTTAAACGCCCTGTGATTGGTCAGCGGATTCTGACAGAAATTACACCGGTACCTCACGGGCTGGGGGTTGCGATCTGAGGGTTGAAATCTTTAGACAAATATTTAAATTGGGATTAGTTGATTTTGATTACCGGATAAATCATCACTATGATTCATCACATATTTAAAAAGTTATATAAAGTCATGGAAAGTGATGAAACAAAAACATTATTAACTGGGTTAAATAGGTTACGTTAGGTTAGGTTAGGTTAAAAAAAAAATTCATCGTTTCTAATGACTATAAATCACTTTTTAAAAGTGTCTTGAATTGTCACTAGGTTGAGTTATCATGGAACCGTTGATTTTATACCGACCCGAGTAGGATTGACCTTACTGTTAACCGACAAAAACGAGTTACGCATGACGTCATGCGTACCCCGTCAGATTTCGAACGTGGGCGTCGAAAAAGGCAAGAATAAAAATAAATTAATGTCCTTCTTAACTGAGTATTTCATTACACATATATCAAATACAAGCAGGCAGCAAATTTCCTGCAATGATTTGCAATAATACCGTGACGTGGTCCCCGTTGCAACTGTCATCTGAAACGGCAAATGTCATCATTCGGAACAATCAGCGCCGGAACAATGTTCAGTTGTGACGTCACTCTTCTCTCTCCGCTCTTCGCCCGATATAAGATGTCAATGGGCCTTTACTTGTACAAATGGGAGCTGAAACATCGATATGTATTTGGCGCTGATTCGTAGATATATTCATTGTTCACGTAAAGAGCGAACGTAGTTATGCTTGAAATGTTAGTCATATGTACAAAGGTATAAGCTGAATACCGTTTCTACTATTAGAAGCTTCATCAAAAAATATGTATGAAGATTATTTCCATTTTTTCGAGCTCACTCAAAACTTGAAAGAAAGTTGATTCCACTGATTTATGGAAAACAGTTGGCAGTAATTAGTTAAAAAATTTAGATTAATTTATAGGTTCATCCCACTTTACCAATGTAAAAAATGTTTTGTTTTGATGGATTTCAAAAAGAGACTACTTCACAAATATTGTGTATTAATCTCATAAACCAAAGTGGTATGAACGCTTAAAGCATTATTATTTCTAAAAGAATTTGTATTTCAATATCCAAGAATATGAGTTTTTGTTTCAATATCCAGGAACGTGAATTTGTGTTTCAATATCCAACAACATGAATTTGTGTTTCAATATCCACGAACATGAATTTGTGTTTTAATATCCAGGAACATGAATTTGTGTTTCAATATCAAGGAACATGAATTTGTGTTTCAATATCCAAGAACATGAATTTGTGTTTCAATATCCAGGAACATGAATTTGTGTTTCAATATCCAGGAAAGTGAATTTGTGTTTCAATTTCCAACAACATTAATTTGTGTTTCAATATCCATGAACATGAATTTGACATCGCAAAGTGTTTTTTTAAAGAAAGACAAACATAACATAACCTGGTCACAACCATCTGGAGCCAGTGAGATAATGGTATCCCCAATTGAGGTATGTTGTAAGGCTGAAGGTAGTGGGGAGAGGAAATAGATGGATAAGCGGAAGGTATGGAAGTACTTGGCTATTCAGATCTGATCGCTAAACACGGCTAAAGTCATTTCAAGCAAGGTTTAACTTCTGAATGGTGCTCTTTTACCAGGACGATACAGACAGTATATTCCACTCTGAAAGGTGCAGCGAATATACTGAATATTATTTGTAACGAATTATATTAAATTAACAAAATTTACTTGATTTCACCCGCTTCTTTCGGACTCGTAGTCAAAAGCCTTACCTTAAGTAAGAAATCGCAAAGTATGCGAAATCGTAGAAAATTCAATAAACCATTCCAATTGCATTAAATAAGTTCTCAAGAAATATAAATCTCGAGGTAAATAGTTGTCGTTAATATATTTTAAAAATCTGTATTCACACATGCATAAACCCGGTGAATCCCAACAATATAAAATACACACTTCGTCATTCGTCAACCCATACGTGGGTGGATTTCGTTTCTCGTATTCGGTCATGGATTTCTTCGAATGATTTTTTTTTATTCTCTCCATTGGTCCTAAAATGTCCGACATTCTTCCAGAGTGAAGATTCCAACAGTACCTAATATCGGTTACGGTGTGGGAGTCAGAGTCCCTACACGAACATAACTAAAACTTTTATCAACATTATCGATAGTTAAATATGATTTAAGATTTTCACGGCCAAAAGTATTTTTGTTATTTGTTTTTGGGGTATTATGCCGTGTTGCGCTAACTCCTTCTTTAGCCAACGAATTATTTTGTTAATTATTTTGAAAATAACACATCTGCCCTGATGATGGACACTGCAATGCTGTCCGAAACGTTGGTTAAAGAAGGAGTTAGCGCAACACGGCATAATATACCCCAAAAACAAATAACAAAAATTATCGATAGTTACTCTACACAACCGCATGTCGCACCTGCAATTTGACAGTTAAAATTACTTAATACTCAATTACAATTCGTGAGCATAATTATTCTTGATTTCAAAATTTCATTTGAATTTCACTTGGAAGTGGAAATTAACCCATTTCCCAACATCAGATCGAACTAAAACTCGGCAGATTCGTTGATTACAATACATATTTTGGTGGCAATCTCGTATACACTTGCGGATATACATTTTTTTATTAACCCTTCAGGCTAATTTTTTTGGTTTAGCGAACCAACAATTGAGTCAACCTGGGAGTCTCTTTATTCGCTTTTTTTAACTGCTAAGTTGATCTCATGAAAATCGTTGAATATCCCTTATTATCTTGGTAAAAAATATTATTTTTAAACGGTTTTCAAAATAAAAAAAAATATTTATTTAGAAGTTAACCATAGAATAATTAAAATGAACATTAAATGAAAACAAAGGTTCCGACCGCAATTTGAGATAAATTTTTGAAACTTTGCTATTTTTTTATGTTGTTATTTTTGTACAAAATTATAAAAAGCGAATTGAAAATAATGTTTATATTACACTATTTATTTTTTTTCAGTTTCAGTTATTTTAGTTCAGTTTTTAAAGAAAAAAAACCCATGGTGAGACATTTTTAAAACTTTTTTATGTTTGCATAAAACAATTTAATATTTAAAAATTATTATACTTACTTTAAATAATATAATTTGAAAGCGTTATACGTCACCTTTCTAAAACAGTTTTCAGTTTTTTGATAAGTTTAGAAATGTTCAATTTATTTGGATTTTATTGCAACACGGAATACACACAAATTTCCGCGCCGCTTGACAGCGTCGTTACGAAACAAAACAGATAATATGGCAGAGACCTGAAGGGTTAACATAGTGACAAGAAATAATACATATTGATAGCAGTAAGATCATCAGTATATACTTAGATATACGCATTGACAGTTAAATAAGAATTAAATGTCAGTCCTATCAGCATTTGGCGAGGCCCATCTGCCATCCAATACATAATATTTCATCAGAAAGTTACCGCTTAATAGAATTTCTCTATGATACCGTTTAACTTTCTTTGCTTTTAGGTACAACATAATTCCAGCGCTATATCATTCGATAGACGTCGGGATTTGGTTACAAATCCCCCTTCTTCTTTCGAAATTTGAATATTTGAATCGTGGTATTAATGGATAAATTCCAAAAATAGGTTTTTTCATTTCTGTGAAAAATTCTGTTTCAAAAATGCGTTAAAGGAATATTTTTTATATCTTAACTTATTTATCTTGATATATTATTATATTAACACACACTTTATAAATTAAGAATGTTTTCTTGTACAATGTGTAAGATTTAATCTACACCAATACTTACCACATTGATACATATTTTTAGTTACATATACATATTTTGTTATGAAGTGTATTCGATTTTCATAGAAACATATTTGGTTCAACATTGTTGGATACGACAATATCTTCAATTTCCCGATAATCATGTTATTTGAAGATAAAATCAGATAGGATATCTCAAATAACTACCTCTTGGGAATGTATTTGGGAACGGCTGCTTGCATTCGTGAAAACATAAGTAGGAATAAATGCTTTAGAATTATACATCTATATACATCCCTATATACTATCTACTAACAACGTTACTTTCTGATCATTGAAGAAGATAATATCAGCAATTTTCAATGAAAATATTATTTAAAGAGACAACCAGAAGGTAACGGTCTCAACTGGAACTCGAACCCAGGTCCACTAGTCTTACCGGGTCCAGCGTCTCTGTCAATTTTCACCTAATTATGGTGCGATATTTGAATCAATCTCATACTTGAGTAAGCTCCAGTAAGTTAATCCTAATCAATTAATTTCGTAAAGTAAAAATTATTTTTTAAATGTTAGCGGGAGGTTCTTCTTTCAGTGTGTTTTAAGCAATAATCTCACGTTTTAATTAATTATAATACTGTAGACTAATACAAATAAGTCGTATTCTTTTGATGTGACCAATATGCCCAGTAAATAGCAACATCTTTAGCGGCTAAGAAACTAATATCTTAAGAAACATCAAAGGCCTCTCTGAAGATTATGTAATGATTTTCTTTGCTTGGGAGTAATCACGTGCTCAAAGTATTATGCCTGAAAAAGGGAAGCGCAATAGTTGGGTGAAAACCAAAGGCGGCTCTTTCTTTCTGGCATTTTAAATTAACCTTCACGTTTCAGAAGCGTACACAGATGACACCTTTTGAAATTTCAATGTTTATTTTCCTAATTGAAATTATTTTTCGATAGAAGAAAATTTATTTTCCCATACAAACATTTTATATAATCTGAAAACTACCTAAAAATTTCTAAAAAAGTAATTTATCTTTTTTACTTGTAATATAATGAAGAATCACCCCCAAAGTTAGCGCAATTTACTCCCCGGACACCCTGTATAAACTTAGGAATATTTTTCGTTTTAACTTAAGCTTCTAATGCTTCTTACACAATACATAATTTTTACATTCTTCATTCAAAAATTGTTAAAAATTTAAGTTGAAGAAAATTCTTTTTTAGCACAATTATATCTAATATTTGATACATACAGGTACATGTATAATTATGGTTCCATGATAACTCAACAGAGTGACAACTCAACACACTTTTAAAAAGTAATATAAAGTCATTAGAAACGATGAAAAAAAAAGATTTTTTTTAACCTAACCTAACCTAACCTACTTAACCTACTTAACCCAGTTAATATAGTTTTAGTTTCATAACTTTCCATGACTTTATATAACTTTTTAAAGATGTATTATCATTGTGATGATTTATCCGGTCACCATAATTATATATATACCTGTATGTATCAAAAAAATTGGCAATAAAAAAAATTCATTACGCATTTTCTGTATTGGTTTATATTTATTGCACTTAAACATTTGTCTCGTTGCTCTATTCTGGATTATTTGGAGTTTTTTTAAGCTATCTACATTCCGAGATAAATAATACTAGAACAGAAGTCTATATGTGGTGCAACACTGGTTTTATAAATTATTAAACTTGTTTTTTTTTATCGAAATATTTCCAAATTCTACCAAGGAAAGACACCACTTTGGGCATTTTTTGCATAAAATACAGAAATTTTTTCATGATACATCTTTCATTCAAAAGTTGCTCCAAAATACTTATTAACGTTTTTCATGTTTTCACAGTTCATTATTACTTGATGACGTTCAATAATTACATACTACATAGCAGTCATTTGACAGCTTCTCTGCAAGGACAACGAAATCATTAGATATAAATTTATAATTCTACTTACAGCTAGTTTTTTAATGATGCATACATCTTAATATTAAAAGAATCGTAATTAATTAAACCAAAAAAAAAATCCAAACGCAATGTGCTACTTATTGAAGAGGCATAAATATAGAAGAAGACAAGATACGATAAATTTATAAAAAACTCTTAGGCCAAATATTTAGATTATTAGCAGCTTGTTAGTGTTTAAAGTACGCCCCGGTTGAGGTTGAGAAACAATTTAGGAGGCGAACTTGGGTACCGCTGCCCCGAGAACCATTTATTGGATAGTGGTTTGGTGATTAAGCAAGGGTGCCCGGGTTTATTGGGTTAGGTGTGTTCAGGATGCGTCAACCCACCAGCTGGGTGGTGTGCCAGATTGGAAGATGCAAGTTTGGGGAGACCCATTGACCTTATAACTGTTGTGCCTACAGACACATTGACCCCTAGATACCTACCCAACCCTCATACCTTTTACCTTCCCAAAACTTCTTCTCCTTCTTTTTTTTTATTTCCCTCAGGGCCTCCTACGTGGCGGCACATTAAAAAACCTCTATATTTATTTCCCCTGAATCTGCCTCTGACTTGGCGGCGGCCTTTTCACTCTCAGAAACAATTTTCATTATATCAGAGATGGTTTAATTTGCATCCCCTTAGCTGCAATAGGCCGAGAAATTTTCTGGTCATAGAGTCCTTGAACTTGGTAAAACGCTTTTGATCGTTTTATTAGACATTTAGTGAATTTTATTGAATTGCTTTCTGATACTTTGCTATATATTGAATTGCTCTTGGAAATATCAATTTTAGTTACTTTTTGTTTAGAAATACGAAATACTATTTGTATTGTGAACTTGGGTACGTTCTTTGCTCCCGCCAATAACACGAATATACAGATCTCTATTGTCGCGTAATAAAACTGTTTTAAATTATTATCAGCTTGCGTTTGCTTGAAGAAAGTTCCCGGATGCGCGTCCATCTTTAAAATTATTATCAATTATCAGCTTGTAGTTCCTCGAAGAAATTTCCCGGATGCGGGTCCATCTCCTAAATTATTATCAAACTTGCGGTTCCTTGAAGAAAATTCCCGGATGCGCGTCCATCTTCTTATCATATTTTGCTGCCCAAATAATACAACAAAAGAAAAAAATATTTGATAAAATCCAAAAAGAAAAACTTGCTTCATTGCTCTAGATTTTTACATCGATTAACTTTGACGCAGAAAAGCTTGCAAATTATTAGTTTTTAAAACTCAACACTAAATCATTTGGTTAACACCGAACTATAAAATACGTTTAACCACTAAGGCCACGAGGTGAAATATTTTTCATTAAATAAAATTATGGTTAGATGTATTATAATATAAGCAGAGATGTGCAAAATGGGTACCCAAAACCACTTGAAATGCAAAATGGAAATGGTTCAAAACTTTTTCATTTGAAAATGCGAAATGCAAAATGGGTTTTAGAAAAGCATTTCAAATGGAAAATGCATTGAGAAAAGCATTTAAAATGCAAAATGGAAAATACCCATTTTGCATTTTGCATTTCCATTTGAAATGGATTTGTTTGAAATAAAGCACATCTCTGAATATAAGCATATTTAAAAAAAAAGAACATCAAACTTTTCTTCACGTCAAAAAGTTTACAAAAGATGCTTAATTGCTGCCGTATAAATTGAAATAATTATACAAACTCTCAAACTGGCAAACAATTCTTCTGGTCAAGGTTTGCCAATTGTTTTTTTTGTTATTTTCGTATGTGTAAAGTGTTCTATTACACGTAAAGTGAACCGTTAATCAAATCCACAATAAAATACGATAGTGAAGAGCTCATTCAATCGGTTTTGAATAAATCACGGGAAAAGTGGAATGAAGGAAACAGCTGTGATATTTTCATCTTTTCGCCATTCTTTTTATTTGTTTAAAACAATATGAAATTTTCTTCTCTCTTGGCTGTGACCGATATATATATATATATCGATATATATATATATATTTTTTTTTTTTTTTTTTTAAGATTTTGCATATGTGTTCATAGGGATGGAAAATTCCTCCCCTACAACACATAAGCCTCCATGAAAATTGGACCCTTTATTTCTTTGATAACTACAGAAATTTACTTAAAGCTCTCTTGTACTATATATCTTTATAGACATATGTACTTAACTGATTAATACGTTATTTACGACCTTGAACGCAAATATTTTCGTATTTATATTGTAATTAAATTCCATCAAACGTTGTGTAATTTTTTGGTTTATGATATAGAATTTTAATTACTTTCATTTTGTGGTAACCCTTTCGATTCTGATCAAGGCGTTGAGTTTCAAAATTGAATTGATCTTTCCATTGCAAATCTAGACTTAAATGATTTCTCTGAATGAGCTAGCTTTCCTATTGTAACTATTCTGATTCCCTGCACCCTAACAAAGTCGTAGTTAAACGCTGGTAGAAGATATTATTCATGTTTATTTGGACAGGTAATTTAATATAACTCAGATGGTTAATTGTTAGTAAATTTGATTTTGGTACACTCTTGTGTCTGTTTGGCGCCACTCCTTTATGACTCTGCTGCTATAAGGTACATGTAAAGATTGATTTAGTAGGTTAATGTAATTAGTTAATTGCATATTTGACGAACTCAGAATAGCTCTTTGCTGGCATAATTTGGCTCCTATCCTCCTGCAAGTAAACAAGGTGATCGAGTCAACTAGAAATTCGCACAATCTTGTGACACGATTAAATTGATTGGTACCTAAGTTACCGCGTCCCAATAAAATCTTCCTTCGTCGTCATGCACTGCCTTCAGGTCTTCTCTCGAGCCTTGATACTCCCAAATTCCGAGTCCTCCTTGGACTACAATTTACTTAGGGCGAACCGGTTTCGTCCTATATGCAATCATATACTCACGGTTGGTGTGGAATTACGGGTCGTGAATCCTCATTCCACGTTTAAGAGAAAATGCGAGAGTGGTCCAGAAGACCTAAAATGCAAGCTGTATGCAGGTCCGCATTCTCCAGTAAACAGTACATACGAATAAATATATGTATACATACGTTTTGGGAAAGGTTTATAACTTGCAATACGAGGCTATCTACTTCGCATTCCAAGCTCGGATCTCGTACCAAGAACTCTGCGAAGCTCTAAGTTTGGTTACCGAATAGATACATAAGAATAAGGTGATACGAATAAATACGATATAATAAGATCTTATTGATAGTTTGTTTTGGAGAGCTATCGAACTCCAGGCTTTTTGTTTTTATTTGGTTTCGACGTTTTTATTTAAGAGAATCGCCATCTCTATTTTGTTTGGTTAATGGTCTTGTTATAGGAGCGACCACTGCCTCCTATGGGATGAAATGTATTTATTTTTTAATTTTTCCTCCAGGGTTCAACATTAGGTTTAGTTCATCCTATCCCGTGATTTTTTCAACTGTTTCATGTAATTGATTGCCACATAAGAGGGTACACGACTCTCAACTGTCTCAGGCAACTGATGGGGGTCTGTATGAGCACCCAATCAATAATATTCAAATTTTTCGTATAATACTTCGATATAATTCTTGCTAACCCGTGATTTTTCAATTGTTGTTTGTGAATGATAGGTATTTGAGAGTGCGCAACTTCCAGCTGTTTCAAGTAACTAATAGAAACCTACGCGAATTCTCAATCAATGATATTCAAATGTTTCATGTAATATATCGATATAAATCTTACTAACCCGTGATTTTTCGATTGTCGTTTGTGAATGATAGGTATTTGTGAATATCCAAATCGCTGCACATTGCACAATGACATTTGATAATTGTCTAGTTGCGGCCAAGGTCGTTTTCAAACTATGTAATTGACCCAGTTTTCCAGTGTGCGCTTTATTTATAAACAAATCGATAATGTAAACACCTCCTTTGACACATTAACCCAGATGTGAGATTGTTTATTCAAGAAATTCCTTCCTCTCCTTATAATTCAGTTATGTTACCTTTTATTGTGCATAGTTATTTAAAATATTTTTAATTCCTTTATTTAAGTTAAACTATTTATTTCATTTTCCGATTTTAGTAAATTTACTAGAGGTTAAATGAAGAATGAATATATATATAGATAAATATATATATAAGTACACATATCTTGATTGCCAGAATATGTTAAATAAGAGTACATATATTAATCAATAAATATAAAATATATGACTCCACATAGACTTGAATATTAGTAAAGACATATTTTCTTCTTCAATACAATAAATATGTCCTCAGGTAGGTATTTAAGATCGCTACCATTTCGATGTTTTGATTAATAAATAAATAAATGTACATATACATATAGGTACATACATTACTCATATATACTCTTTATTAGGGCGTCCCTTATATGGTTGAAAAATTATTTTTTTTTGATATCAAAATGCATACCAACTATTTCTTTTTGAACTACCCAGACTTACTTAAATACAAAATTTTATCTTCCTACGTCAACATTAACCCGTGCCGACAGAGCTCTGAAGATTTAGAAAATTGCTGTTTTTAACCCTTTCCGTTATGTATTGAAATCAATTGAAATAATGATAATAATAATAAACTTTTATTACACACAGGGAGTACACAGAAGGAATAAATCATGAACAGTACAAAGTAAGCAGTTTAAATATTTATATTTAAAAGAATATTTATTAAAAGAAGATAAAATGACAGATCAGGCAGGATATTTTCCTTTGAGGGTCTCTTTTTTACAATCTGGATACAGATTTCTATTCTTGCACACAGCCAGCGTAGTTGCATTGCTTTTGTTCTTCATTTGCAGTGATCAAACCATGGAAATCTTGCATAAGTTTTACAGCTCTTTCAGCTGTATCATTAACACCCTTAAAGAAAAAACTTTTCGTTTTGCCTCTATATAGGCAACATCTTCGTCCCACGTAGAAACGGGTCTCTGGAGGAAGTTCTCATCAATTTTTAATCGAGAAAATAAATTTGTGCTTTTGACAGACACAAAATCACTTAATAATTTTCCTGCAATAATAAATAAGTTTTATTATCAGTTTAGTGAAAACAGTATAAAAAATAAAACTATGTATTCCTACTTACCATACAAAAAATCAGACATATCTTCTTTCGATGGAATGTATCTCTTCCCAGAATCATACAAACTCTCTCTTTGTAAGTTCACTACAATGTTTCCCTTGGTTTGTGTATTAACTTCATCATCAAAGAGTGACAAAACGGCAATTTCTTCTGACAAGTACCAAAGATGTTGACTAAACTTGCTCAGGGCTGCTTTGGAGATCAATTTGTCAACAGTTTCATATTCCTTAAGCCTCTTTAAAAAGCACAAATCTTGATTTGGTGCCTTTACCGCCAGACTACATCCAAGCCATGGTTTCACATATATAACCGCAATGAATAAACAAACGTCTTGAAGTGCTCGTTTATCCTTGGCGCTAATTTTGAACTGGGATTGCAACAAACATATCTTTAAAGAGTAAATAGCTCTAGCCATCCACCTTGCTTGATGCATCGCTCCAGGAGGTCTGATATTAATTTTTTTCTCATTATCTCCTCCTAAGAAAATAATAGATAGTTCAATCAGCTCACGATAATCGTCACGTACAATGGTTTTTTGCAGTTCTTGATTATAAAATGTCAACAGTTCTTCTATTGTTGTATTACGAAATGTTGTGTGACGATATCGGTGTATGTTTCAATAGCAGCAGGATTAATAGTTTTCCAGTTGTCTCTAAACTTTTTGAACATTGGAATATCAGGGCTACTAGTAACTTGTTGGATTTTTGTTTAAAACACACATTTCAAAACCAGTTCGTAAACGTGATGGCGGCAAGCAAAGAGTAGTAATTCCCTGTCTAGTCTTTGTTCCAAAAGTACACAGGCTCCTTTCAATCGCCCTGTATTAGACGCAGTTGTGTCACAACACATTATTTGAACTTTGTCATCGATGTTCCAGTCATGAAGTGCGTTTAACACAGCTTTAGCTTGATCCTGGCCGGAAGAGCTCTCCAGTTTGGGTACAGCCAGCAGTTGTTCCTTTTCTCCAAATGAAATTAGAATTGGCAGGCGTTCTTCTTTAGAACTTCTCACGTCCAGTCCGGGTAATAATTTCCCATCCCAGTGAACGGTCACCATTTCAGGCATATTATCCTGAAAATCTGATTTTATAGATTCCGCTCTATCTTTTCTACTCTGTGTGCGAATGCGTTGAATGGACGATTTGTTTATCGGAAAATCATCACAGCTAAGGTCTAGCGCTTCTACTACAGCATGAAGAATATAGACAGAATCCCTTATGCTTAATTGACATCTATCTAAAGCTGCAACTAACTTAGGCGTGATAAAGTTTTTCCGTCCTCTTTTTGTAGTAGTTTCAGAAACCGTTTGAGAGGTGGTTGGCAAGGGTTCCTCGAGGCTTTCTTCAGAGCTGGTATGTTAATCGGTATGTCCTTGTGTTTGTATAAAATCTTGTGTAGTAAGAGATGACGATAAACTCGTGAAACACATTTGCTCATGCCTTTTCTTCTCTTTTAATTTTCTCTCTCTTGTCCTTTCTTCTTTTTCGGCTAACTTTTTGTCTACACCCGCTAAGCATCCTGGACGGCCTGGTTCTCTTTGTTTTTGTAAAAATATTTTGTCTTCTTCTATTTTCATCCGTTCCAAAGCATCAACGTGTGATATATCGAATATATTGTTTAAATTGTTTTGAAAGTCCTCCTCACGGCGCTTGTAAACAAGTGTTTTTTTTTTTTTTAATTTTTTTGCAACTCCCTCCAAGCATGGTGAAGATCCACAAGTTTTTTTACACAGTTAGGTATAGCTCTGGTAGGGATTCTAGCTTTTTCCCAAAATATAATACACTCTCGAATGACGAGATTCGCGCTTTCACTAACAGTCAATTTAACTTCGCGAATGTTAAAAAAAAGTACTGCAAGAACTTGCCGGTTAGACGGTAACTTTGCGCCTGTTATTTGATAATTTACGTCACCAACTAAGAAAATACTTTTTTTATTGCTTCTTAATTCCACTGCCATCTTTTAAATGTAAAACAATACGTGATAATCACGAGAATAACTGAACACAAATGACAGATACCGCGAGTGCGCGCCGCTACTTCCGCGCAACTTGTATGAACATGATTCGGTGCAAGTCGGCACGGGTTATCGTGCTCCGAATAAGGTAAAAAAAAAAATCCGAGTGTTTTAGAAGCAAAGGAACAAAACTAAGACCTATGCATTAGAAAATAAAAACTTTGAAATATAAGGGACACCCTACTCTTTATATACAATATATTACTTTATTTTTATATAGATAAATACATAATATACATATATTAACGTGTAATTCTTTGTTTTGTTGTTTTAATAATTTAATTGATATACCATAATCAGTAGTACCTTCTCACTCCTAGGGCCTTAAAATTACTTATAAAAAGGAAAACTTACCCCACCAAGGTTTTTCCGGTTGGGTTCTACACAAAAACCTTGCCTAAGAAATCCTACCTAATTAACTGTATTTTTCAACCAATTTCAAAATAAATCTTTTCGACTATTTATTCCTATTTAATATTTTATTCTTGCTTGATCCATATAAATTAGCTGATATTTAATATTTTGTGATATAGATGTGCCGGAAAATTATAAATTATTTAGGTCGAACTATTTTTGTTATTTTCACTCTTTTTTAATTTTTTATATAATTTTATAAGAAAATTTATTCCGAATTGCGCAAACTTTTAATTATCTCGATTCTGAATAAATTAAATATCTGTTAAAACTTTCTCCCAAATTGCACTGTTGTCACCAATATTTTAAACTATCCACAATTAAATTTTTCCCGATTTGTTACTTTTAGAACAAAGGTTTGAACATTTGTTGTTATTTCTTTTCGAACTGTCTAAATTGTTAAAATTTAAATATTGAAGACAATATTAGTGATTTCTAAACGAAAATCTGAAACAGAAAAATCAGAAAAGGAAACGGTCACATCTGGGACTCGAACCCAGGACCCTTGTCTTTCCGGGACAGTGCTCTACCGACTGAGCTAATGGGACCCTATTCCCCTCGGTCACTTTTAACTGTATCATACTTCGAATAAGAACCACTAGCATTGTCTTCATTTTTTCACCGCACATTTTTATTGGCAACTATCTTTATGTATGATCGCAAGAGTCAACTCGAACTAAATGCAATCCAGACAGCGTCTTTTTAGATAAACCTATCTTATTTTTTTATTTTTAATGTGCGACATCTGTTGACTTTTCTGCAAGTCTAGAAAGAATATTTATTTTTCGGAATAACTTTATTGAGTAAAACCTCAAATTGTAATATTTAAATATTGAAGACAATATTAGTGATTTCCAAACGAAAATCTGAAACAGAAAAATCAGAAAAGGAAACGGTCACATCTGGGACTCGAACCTAGGACCCTTGTCTTTCCGGGACAGTGCTCTACCGACTGAGCTAGTGGGACCCTATTCCCCTCGGTCACTTTTAACTGTATCCTTTTCTGATTTTTCTGTTTCAGATTTTTGTTTAGAAATCACTAATATTGTCTTCAATATTTAAATATTACAATTTGAGGTTTTACTCAATAAAGTTATTCCGAAAAATAAAAATGTCTAAATTGTGTTTATTTTAAACTAAGATGTAAGTATTTATTATTAATATTTTTTGTTTTTTTTACAAAATTGATGCTAAATTATAATCTATTTTTAAATATCAATCCGCGATCACGTTCACTTTAGATTTCCGAAAACTCTTAATTGAATTTGAATGTTTTTCATTTTGAATGAAATAATTATTTTAAAATTTAGATAATTCACTTATCACTTTTTTCCACTTTTCACTTAACACTTTTAAGCTCTGAGTCTAAACTCTACTTTTTTTATCAACACTGTTTGATTAAATTAAAACTGACTTAATAAAGTTTCACTGATTTTAGTACTTGTACTTTTCACAAAATTTTCAAAAGTCCAGGGACTTATTTAAAATTTAACACTTAGAGATTTTCCAACTGTTAATTTTACCAAAAACGTAGTACTGCGGCGTAACCACCTTTTTTCAAAAACCTCGACTGACTCCCTGAAAGCTGATGTGCACGAACTTTTATACCCCTGTCAGGTCCCAAAAGACGTATCTGAATTTCTTTTGATAATTAATTCTATCTCCTATCAACTCGTAAATTTGAACATATCTGCCACTAATTTCGATTGTGCCGACATATGACCTTTTGTAACATTTCAGTCAATTGATTATGGGCGTCGACTATTTTTCGTTCCTTGTCCTAAACCCCATAAGGTCCGAATCGAGTAAGTCTGCGTTAATCGCCCAAACTTCCTTTGTTCTCCTGTTCATACAAAATTTAGTTAGCATATCATGATTTTGTGTTCCTTTTTTCTCTCAATTTGCGATAGGTCCGTCCTCAATAACATATATATAGATCTCAATTTTATGCATCTCGTGCGAAAAATGATTAAATCCATGTCGAAATCTTTACTATGCATTTTTGAATTTCGATTTGTCTAAATCCTACTTAATTTTATTTATATGAGCTTTTCCATTTTCACCCGTACCTTCTCTCTTTATGTCGCAGATTTGAGTTTTTCTTTATTTTTTGAATTTTATTTTATTCGCGACGTTTTCCTCCACAAATTTCTTCTTTATTCTTATGTTATTTCTCATAACTCTATAATTACTTATTTTCCAAGTCGTATTTATTAATTTCACTGATAAATTAGAATTGTATCGCTTTTCTCCACTTGGATCAATCCTTATCCTCGTTCTTTACCCTTCCTTTATCTTTTCCACACTCTTCCTGATGTGTGTTGCCCCTAGGAAAATTTCATCCTTTATTTATTATTAATTAATATATAATTTTCCACACTTCTATGGGAGATATACCTATTTTGACTCTAGGATACCCGTCATTTTTATTGTTTGACCTAGACTCCTCCCCACTATCCATTCCTTCAATACCAGGATTCACATAAATCATACGTCTGGACATCTGTTTACGTCTCAAATTTTGGTACTACGCTCGTAAATTTCATTTTATTTTAGAGCAGTTAATTTTTATATCTTTTGCTTTATATAAACATTTCATAAGCCCCATGTTAAATTTAATTGTTTTTATAATGGCTTATTACTTTAACGTAAACAAAAATCATGTTCGAATTTCGATTGTTTATCCTCTAAAATACACATGAGACCGTCAACCTTTTATCTCGTGTCATTTCTTCTGTAGTCTTGTGTAACTCTAATACCTATCTACCCTGATAATAATTTAAAACGCCTACTTTTCTGAATTTAATCTATCGCTATATGTTAAGTTTTACTGTCTTCCTTTGGTACTCAATTATCATATTCCTAGGACCTTTGTAGCAGCCCGAAATCTCTGAATTGCCCCTTCGTCCAGTCGCTGCACTCTTTCTAAAATGTCTTTTTTTTCGCGAAATTTTCATTCAAAATTGATTTCCCAATATGTCCGCTTCATCTTAAATTGATAACGATTAGTTCCCATTGTTTCCAACACTCTCACCTCTCTTTAGTACGATTTTCATCGAACTTGACACCCTCCTTCTATCATAGGTAATTGCACGACGGTTGAAAATCCTGCCAGTAATTTTCCTTTGCTTTCCCGCCCTTTTTTTATACTATCACGTTTATAATTTTTCCATTGCATTTTCGTGTGTGTGTTTTTCAACATGAAAAGGCCCCAAAGCCCTCGATTTCAATGGTTCGCTATCTCATAAATGTATCAGTTATTCTAAACATTCCCTAGGATTTGTTACCTTGAGCGTCGATTTTTAGACTACAGTGCGTTGACCTCTAATTTCTGTGGGAATGGAAATGTCATTTATTATCTTTTTTTAATGTCGGGTCCAAAGTTCGTTTCTTTGTCTTTTGTAGACACACGCCTTTCCGTTCACTGATTGGTTACTCAAAATTTTATAGCTTTTTGTTTAGATCTATTGGTTGACAAAATTCAATGTTTATTTTTAGGCCTAAGAAAAAGGGGAATCCTTGTCCTAGACGATTTTAACGACCTCTGTGTTGGCGTTCTAGAACCTCGTGATAAGTTCAACTCTTACAGATGCCTACTGCAAGCAAACTGGATCAAATTTTTCTTCACCAGATGTCGTTAGGATGTCCGTTTTTATAAATAATTTTTATATTTTTAATCCGCGAAGTGGGAAGCTACGGTCTATCTGTTTTCACTGTGATTAAAGCCTTTCATCACACAGCCTACCTTGAATTCCCATGAATCCGGGCAGTAGGGCTCTCGATGCACTTGCACTGTTTACGGAGTAAAATTTCCTCCGAAACGAGATGAGATTTTGATATTTAGCACAAAGCTTGTGAATAATACAACGAGGACACTACGATTGCACCTTCTTGGTACACGACACGAATTCGACTGTTGTACTTGCAACAATTTACAATGCAACATAAAATCTTCTACTTTTCGAGTGTGGGTAAGCCTGTTTTTAAGGAAGGAAATTTTTTTTTATAGTGAATACCTCACAAGAGTCCCAACTGCTCCCGTCTGGAGCCAGTGAGACTATGGCATCCCCAATTGGGGGATGTTGTGAGGCTGAAGGTAAGTGGAGAAGGGAAAGAGGAAGGTGGGGAAGTACCTGGCTATTCAGATCTAGTCACTAAACACGGCTTAAGCCATTTGGAGCAACGTTTCAATTCTGAATGGTGGTCTTACCTCAGGGCGATACTGGTAGTATCTTCCACTCTATATTATAGTAGGAAATATTAAAAATTTTCTAAAAATTGATAGTAGGTATGACAGTAGGTATATGATGGGAAAAATGGTAGATATTATCCAAAACTGTTTCAACACTAAACAGTATGAAACGAAAGAAAAGTAAAATGACTTTTGTAATACATTTGTCCACTTAAATTTGTGTTTTTTTTATAGTTTTGCATAAAGTATTAAAAATTTTTTACAAAAAAAAAATACTCGGTAAGCGATTTGAAAAACTTTAGCCATGTTTTCTTTCAAAATATTAATATTTTTAATGACTGCATTACAGTGTCCATCATCTGGTCAGATGTGTAATGACACTGTAATGCTGTTGGCTAAAGAAGAAAGTAGCGCAACAAAGCATAATACCCTTAAAATAAATCACTATAAAACTTTTGGCCCCTTAAAAACTCAAATCATTTCTATTTCATCTGTTTTCAAAATTAGTTCTTCATTTTAAAATAAGTTCAAAAACAACTACTCCTTTTGAAATTGAATATCAAGATTGTCAAATGGTAATATTTTGATGAAATAATTTAATTTTGTCTAGGCCGAGGGGTTTGTCAGCAATATATCATTTGTCTGTAAGTAAATTTGATTCTCTATAAAGTTTAATTTATTGAAATATGAAATATTGAAAACGTGTTTATTATTATGTTTCTTTCTATGCAAAGCTCGTAACTTTTACGATACAAAAACTGCAACATGTACGTATTGATGAGTCGCTTTCAGTAAAACCAGGTAGGTTCTCCGATCATTTGTCTACGTGTCGGAAATATTGAATATTGTTCGTGTTTCTTTATTTGTGTGTTATTGCTTATTTTACACAAAGGGTGATCGTGTGTAGGTTATATTGATTCATTGGATACACGATAGGTCAAGCATAAATGATTATGGATAATGAATTAACTGAACGGTAAGCAGAAAGTCACGGTACCCAAAAATCAATGCAATCAAACAGAAATTCAGGTAGTGATGCTGTCTTGAATTGAACTATACTAGTAGTTATTTTATTAATTACATCAATATAAAAGTTTCTAGACTCAAAAAACATGTTGTTCAAATCGAATATGTATCACTAAAAAATGTTCAAATATAATATTCAGGGTTTTCCAATAAGAGGTGTTATTTTGAATAGCCCGCTATTTCGGTAGATGTTAATTTTGAAGCTGTCATTTTTTGACATTTTTCAAGTAAAAACTACGTTGTTAATAAAAATGGAACGATACACGCTTCAACAACGCATTTAAATTATTAAAATTTACTTGAGTGGTTCAAATGCAAATCATCTTGAGTGATGAGGCCCATTTCCACATCTGTGGCTTCGTCAACAAGCAAAATTGTCGCATCTGGGGCTCGGAAAACCCAAGAATTATTGTTGAAAAGCCTCTCTTTTCTGAACGTGTGACTTTTTGGTGCGGTTTATGGTCCGGCGGAGTCATTGGACCTTACTTTTTTGAAAATGAGGCTGGAGCAACAGTTACGGTGAATGGATTGCGCTATCGAGAGATAATTAATGATTTTTTATGGCCAAAATTGAATGGTATTGATCTGGACAACGTTTACTTTCAACAAGACGGCGCTGCGTGCCACACAAGCAACGAAACCATTGATCTTTTACGATTGAATATCAAAATAACACCTCTTATTGGAAAATCCTGTACATATTTATCACTAAATAAAGGTACGCAAATAATACTTACCGACTACCTAGGCATATTATATTAGAAGTATTTCCGCTTTACAATAAAATTCAAATAATTTAAACTAACTAACTAATAATTTGAACTAATAATTTAAACTAACTAATAATTTAAACTAACTAACTAATAATTTAAACTAACTAACCGGTCGGTGGCCGAGTTGACATCGCGTTTGGATCCCACCCAGGCGTAGTGTGTTCAATTCCTCGGCTGGCTAAGTCCTCCATCACAACACGAGCAACATTTTCAGCTTACTGTGGTGGTAGTAGGAGATTTTCAAATATTGTCAGGTTATTCGAAACCCGGGAATGTTTATCTTTCTTTTAAAAAAAAATAATAATTAAAAATATAAAAAAAATAAAAAAATTAATTAAAAATAACCATCACGCCGTTTCCCCGCAGGGGTTGGCTGAGAGGAAGGGCCACCAAACAACTCGGTCTTGACACACATTCCTTGCCTCATTTTCAATCATACATCGCATTATACAAACTCTTCTATCATTCTGACTCTTGACATAGCCCGACTCAAGTATCTGATTCACTTGATCGTACCATGTCTTCCTCGAGCGTCTCCGACTTCTGCTGCTATTCACATTTGCGTCATATATTCTCCTTACACTATTTTCTTCGCTCATTCGCTTTATATGCCCAAACCATTTAAGTGTCCCTTCCTCAATCTTACTAATATATATATTTTTTAAATACGCAAAATATATTCGACAGGTCAGTGGTTGAGTGGGCATAGCGCTTGGGTCTCACCCGAGCGTCGCGTGTTCGATTCCTCGGCTGGCTAAGTCCTCCATCACAACACAAGCAACATTTTCGGCTTTCTGTGGTGGTAGTAGGAGATTTTCAAACATTGTTGGGTTATTCGTAACCCGGAAATGTTTGTCTTTCTTTTAAAAAAAAAAAAAAAAAAATATTAATTCTATATAATTGTTTTTAATAATAACATAAAGTTTTTTTTAAATGGTTCACTTCAGGTTTTTTTAACTAAAATTACTAATAATGTTTGTCTAATAATATTAGACAAACATTACTTTCACTACAGTTCTTTTAAAATCTTTCCATATACAAAAAATTAATAAAAAAATTGCAAAATATCATTTTTTTTTTAAATTCTAGTCTGAACCTTTGGTTTTATAGAGGTGTACATTATTATTATTATGTGCTTAACTTCTAGATTTGAATTATTTCTAATACCCTTTAGATCATATTTCTCACCCCGAAATTAAGGGAGATACCTATAACGATTTATATGAGACCATGTGAGTTGTTCCCAAAAGCGAACAAATTAACTTAAGAGGTTAAATATAAAATATATTATATGTTACATTTCAAATAGAGAATTTTAAAATTTATCCAAATAAACTTCACAGTTTTAATAACAATTCTTTTTTCAAACTCTCTTCAGAAAAGCTTAGTCAAAATTATCCACCTGCTCAAAGTTAGCCATCTAGTCAAAGTAAAGCTCGATTGAATAATAAAGTGAATGCAACAGATTTTAGAAATCGGAAACGGAAAGTACAAACAAATTTACAGAAAGATGAAATTCAAAACGATCGAGTTAAAACAGGAATCTTTTTAAATTGTGCTTGTTGGAATGAAACACTGAAATTTATATAAAACAAGTTTTTGTTTTATCCGCTCAAGATTTCAATCTGTGTAGAACCACTGGGACTTTGGCAGCCCTAATCGGAGCATAGTAGGAAACTGAAAGGAGTTTGATTCCATGTAAGAAAAGTTTCTTTTTAATCAGTTTAATTTTGTGCTCATTCACTACATTTGTATTTTAAAAGAACATATCATCGTATTTCTAACAAATAAAAGAGTTTCTTAACATGTCAGTATTATCGAATGCATTAGGAAAAGCTGTATTTCAAAGTAAATCACTTCAAGTGCGCTTTATAGAAAGTTTCCAGGGGGTGAATTCTCCTTGGTAGGTTTCGTAACAAACTCGGTTGATCCCAGAAAGCTTGCAAAACCATAATTATGTAAATTAATTAACATGTTAAGGATTTTAAACAATATCCGTGCACTGGTTTACATAATTGCTAATTATTTGATAAAAATACTTTACTGTTCTCTTTCTCTCCGGGTTATAAATTTTTTAATGTTTTCTTTCTCCGGGTTATAAATACTTTAGTATTCTCTCTACGTTTCCGGGTGACATATGTTTCTCTCGCTCTGGGCTATATATGTTTTATTGTTATCTCTCTCCAGGTTATAAATTATATTTTAAATTTCTCTTTCTTCGAGTAAAACATGTGTAATTTTTCTTTCCCTATGGGTTGTAAATAATAATCGTGTTTTATTATTCTCTCTTTATGGGCGACAAATGTTTTATTGTTCTCTCTCTCTGGGCTATAATATTTTTATCATTATTTATCTCCGGGTTACAAATAATATTTTATTGTTCTCTTTCTCCGAGTTAATTTTTTATTTGTTTTTCTCTCTCTCCTGGTAATAAATCATGTTTTTTTTTTCTTTCTCCTAGTTAAAAATGTTTTATTGTTCTCTCTCTCCGGGTAAAAAATGTTTTCCTGTTCTCTCTCTCTGGATTATGTTATTTTTTTGGAGGAGGATACTTGGAGGATACAGGTCTTTAATTTTTTTTGTATTCGCACTGTGAAAGGATAGTAACAGTTAATTGATCAACTTTTTTGGCAACAATTGATTTGTGGTGAAATTCCAATAAGCTTTTACTATTATTCTAAATAATAGTCATACCTGCGGTCAAACATATAAAAAAAAAATCCATATTAAAAGTGAACGACTTGCTGTGTGTTCTCAAATCATTCCGTTTTGTGCTCACTACGTAGAGACCTATCTACTTTCATAGATAATCAACACGTAACACAGTAACAGTAAGCTTATAGTTATGACATCGTTTAAGAAGTTCAAATCCTATTTAATCGATCGCTAATTATTTCGTTAATATAAAAATACAACATGAAATTTGATCATTAAAATACGGCTACAAATGTTGTACAAGTATGCTTCCAAATAACTAAATGCATACATGTCGTACATGTAGACAAATCAAACGTAATATTTTTTTTAAATAATCCACATTTACCGCTTGAACGCGGCGCTTTTGGCTATTCCTGTGCCTCGATTCTCGACGAAGTCATTCCACTCGAACAACGAGTGGTTCAACCCACTTATTTTCACGTTTGGCGTATGTAAATATGTACCTTGGACGATACTCGAGAATAAGAACGACCAATATACACGCAGGTCTAAAACATAGGTACAGAGAGGCCCTTAATGAAGTATATCATTTATATTTACTCTTATAAAATTAAGGAAAAGGGATTTAATCATTTTATTGGATCAATTTCACTAGACTTCACCATTTTTCTTTTTATGTACCGTACAAGAAATCTACCAAACGTGGAGCCAATGAGACTATATAGTATTAATCTATATTACTATAGTATTCATCTATTGAAATCAATGATGTCAATTTACGCAGTAAACATAACTTATCGAAATTATCTGAAAGGCAAAAATATTTGATCTCCTTTTATTATAGAGTGGAAGATACTACCAGTATCGCCCTGGTGTAAGACCACCATTCAGAATTGAAAAGTTGCTCCACATGGCTTTAGCCGTGTTTAGTGACTAGATCTGAATAGCCAGGTACTTCCCCACCTTCCTCTTTCCCTTCCCCACTTACCTTCAGCCTCACAACATCCCCCAATTGGGGATGCCATAGTCTCACTGGCTCCAGACGGGAGCAGTTGGGACTCTTGTGAGGTATTCACTATAAAAAATAAAAATAAATAAAATTGTTCATTCAAGGTTAGACTGCCCTGACACTATAAATTTGCTATCTTTACATATACCTCCAAAATATACTAGACAGAATATTTTATTCTACAACAATAACTTCGCTACAAATTCTGTGTTAGAAAGAATACATAGGTTGGGCAATGAACTAAGTGATGTCGCTGACATATTTAATTTAAACTTCAATACATTTAAAGCTTAATTAGTCCACCACTTTTTAAATGTAAATAATGTATGAAAAATCATTATATTTTATTTCGATTTTCTATTGTTTGTTTTATACTGTTGTTAAAAATGAAATTTGTAATTGTTATGTACCTACTTAAAAGCCCAATAGGGTGTCAATAAATAAATAAATAATAATAGGGGTATATTTTGATGCTGAAGATAGCGGAGGAATAGAAGGAGATAGGAAAGAGGAAGGTGAGGAAGTACTTAGGTATTCAGATCTGGTCACCGATATGGCTAAAACCATTTCAAGTAACGCTTGGATTCTGAATGGTTGTTTTTCACAATCTGGATCACACCGCTAATATAACAAATATTATTTTTAATGAGTAAATTGGAAAATAACACAAGCAAATACAAAATTTATAAGCGTATGCCGGGATTTGAACCAGTGGTTTCGTAACCACTAAACCAGGGAGGACGTCTCTACAAGCAACTTCAAACTGACTGCATTTACCTTCAGCAAAACAAAACCCTCCCAGTCCTGTATAAATTACCAAACAAATGTAATTTGATTAAATAATAATAAGATAATGGAATTTCGCCACGATAGCAATCTTCTTATTAAAAAATAATAATGGTACTGATTTTGCGATTATTTTTTTTATACTTATTCATTGACGCCCTTTTTAGGAGCTGTTACTTATGAATAGTAAAAATTATACATTATTTAATATACGTAATTAAATTGCTTCAGTAACAATCTTTTGTATTTGTTAAATGATAAACTGAAGATGTCCACTTACTCGGTGTATTTATTTTCCTCCATTAGTATTCTGGGCAATGAAGAATACATATGGTAGTTAGTCCCAGAATTTCTGCTCTGAAATAAATCATGGCTTCTAGTATTACGTACTAGAATTTATTGTAATGAATTTCAAGACCAATTATCGAAACATTTGATTGTTGTGATAGTCTGGACTCATTCCCCTGAAACGTGTACAGTGTACAAGATTTCGATATAATCAGTTTTGTGACTTTATTACGCGCCGCTCAACACGTTGGCGTAAAAACTGAATATTGTGAGAAAACCCATCTCACGCGTGCCACTGGGGACATCAAACTATTATAAGGGAGGACTTCTGATTAAGTAGGACTGGGAAACCAGGATGCGCAGGGGAGGAGAAGAGAGAATTATGACACTGTTCGGCTGACTCTAGTTTAGTGGCGTAATAAAGGATATTGTGGGAGGCTCTGATTTCTCATACAAATTACTTTGACCGTTCCCGGCAAATTGATTTGCGCAATTTTTTATAAATATTTAAATTTTTATCTACGTTAACATATAAATAATATGTACATTTTTAGAGTATTTTTTATCCCACAATAAGCCCCAACTGCTCTCTACCTTCTGGAACCAGTAAGACTTTGGCATCGCCGAATTGGAGTATGTTGTGAGGCTGAATGTAGTGGTAAGGGGAAGGAGATGAGAAAGAGGAATGTAGAGTAGTAACTGAATATTCAGATCTGGACACCAAACATGGCTAAAGCCGTTTTAAGCAACATTTCAAATCTGAATGATGATCTTGCAATAGTGCGATACTGATTGTTTCTTCCACTCTGGAATGTACGCAAGTATACTATATATTATTTTAAATGAATAAATTGTTAAAAAACACAAATAAAATTACCCCTGAAGGCCGACGAATCATTGATGCAACATTGTACATATAGTTTTTTGTGTTATTGGCTGATGAGTTAGTAGGTACAATCTGTTTTGCATGTTTCCCTTAACCATTAGTGTGCCAAAATGTCCACCGTAGATTTCAGCTAGTGACTTACATCTAAGATTTATAGCTAGTGACTTACAACTAAGACATAAAACTACTGACTTAAAACTAGTAACTAAATAACATACATATTTACAACTGTAGCTTAAAGTTAGAGACTCACAACTAACAAGTATACGTGCCTCGAGGATAAGCTGGAATACAGGTGTAAACACATTATTGCCCAGTCAAAATTCGTTTTTAAAAAGGCAGTGCTTATTTTCAGAAAATAAGCATACAATATTGTAGTGATGATTTTCTTATTTTCATAACACACAATCATAGTGTAAGAATTCGTTATATATTAGAGTATTATCTTATAATGTTTTAAACATTTAAGACGTCAAATCGATGCTTTTGATCAGCAACACGTTACGAAAACAGCCGCTTAACACCTACGATCAAATATTTCAATAATAAAATCCAATATTTTTGAGGGGTGTAATTGAATTTGAGGAGGTCGTCGTGCGGAGCACTTACAATAAATCTCTTGGCAGCCTTCGAGGTACTAATGACGTCACGTATATGTACCATTATTGGGAACACTTAAACGCTTGGCACGCGTGTAAGGTTAACATCTTGTTTTGCATTTAAACAGGCAATAATTTATAATTTCTTCTAAATAAATTAGCGTCATACTGTTATTTACTAGAACAACTTATTATTTACATTCGTTTACTTCGTTCTGCAAACTGAAAATGCGCCATTGTCGGTTTGCAAAATGAATTTTAGATAATAACTAACATTTTATTTAAGAAAACAGTCCAAAACAGAGTAAGTTTGAAATTCTCCAACAAACTTTGGCACCATTTTTGTGTGAATAATATGTTATCTATTTCTTGAGTTCTCTTTATCAGTAATGCCAAGCTAAGTTGCCTAAATCTGCATAATAAATAATTTACAATTGTAATCGAAGAATCAGGAAAATTAGTGGTAAATTTTCAAAAATAAATATAAATGGCTAGCGATTCAGAACTATTAAATCTTATGTTTCTGCACAAGAGTCCCAACTGCTGAAGCCAGCGAAATTATGGGAAGAGGAAGGTGGGAAAGTACCTGGCTATTCAGATCTGGTCACCAATCTCGGTCAAAACCAATTTAAGCAATATTTGCAAGAATATCTGAAACGTGCCTTAAATACAATATATAATATCAATTTAAATTACTGAGTTGTGAAATAATTATGTTATTTATGTTTAATCAAATAAATTGTAGTTGATAGTTGAGAGCTTTACCCCTCGACCACGGACACCGTCAACAACGAAATGTACATTGCAAAATTTTTCAAGAAAGTAAATTTCAACATTACAAAACTCCCTTAAAATGAACTATTACAAAAGCATACAATAGGTACATACCGTATTAATTAGTTTTTTTTTTCTAGTTATTTATTAAGTTAAAAGAAATACATATTTCGCTTTGTTAACTTAAGTGTACATTGATTTAAAATATATATATATATATATATATATATATATATATATATATATATATATCACACCGCCTATTTGGCGACCAGCATGGGCAAATATGCATTTAAAGTGGCGACCACCGACATTTGGCGACCGATATACGGTCGCCACTTTGTTTTCTCAAAATTTTTACACAGTTCAATAATAGATGTCGTTACAAGCATCTCAGCGAAATTAGTCCTGGTCGCCAAATTGGGCTGGGAGTGCAAGTTTTCGAATATTTAAGTTCCGGAGTCTGTCGCGAGGCAGCTTGGCGCTAGGTGATATACACAGCCACGTATTCCGCATTTCATTCCTGGCCTTTAGTGGCGACTGAGTATGACGAATTATTAATTTCACAACAAGCCTTTAGTGGCGACCGGGTACGACGTATTCTGCATTTCATATCTAGCCTAAAGTGACGACATTTCATAACTAGACTAAAATGGCGACCGTGTTCGACGTATTCTGCGTTTTATTCCTAGCCGTTATTGGCGACCGGAAACGACGTATTCTGCATTTCACGTTTAGCCTGAAGTGGTGACCGTGAAGGGTACAATGTTGCCGGTTCGTTTCAACTCGCGGTGGCTGGTTATTTGCGACGTTGCAGCACATGTTTTGCCAGTGGTCTCGAATGTCTTACTATTTCAAATGTATCTATTTTCAATTTAATACCGAGTATTGACGTCTGTACGTTTTAGAATTTATTTGGCGACCAATCATTTTAGTGTCTTGTCTACATACAGTATTGATTACTGTCGATACAATGAAAGCAACTCGTTCTAAATAGAAGTTAAAAAGCACAAATAGAAATTTAGAATGTGGGTATGGGTAGCACTTCCCTGGAAACCATTTAATGACCAACATCCCTGACATAGGCCACACCAAGTGGTTGGCTACGTTTCGTGACTTAGCAGGTGTGTCCGTTTTCATGGGGTAATGTTTGCCCAGGTCTTGGTGGTGGGTGCGATGACCGTTTACAACCGGTTACCGCGGTCAGGGCCGCTCGGTAATGCCGGGGCCTGACCCTCAGACTGACGACTGAGGGTGTGCTGCCTGCCCCATCAACTAGTTGGGCAACTGTTGTGCCGGTTCGTGACCGAAGCGGACCCAGCAACAGCGTTCGGGGACATTTGGGGTGACCTCTCCTGCCGGATTCTCCCGGCTCATCGCCTTGCACCGCAATGGGTGGGTTGGGTTCATACCATCCATCACTACTGTCCACTGTGATCCCTAGTTTACTACACACTCCTCATACCCTTTTCTTCCCAGACCTTCCTTTCCCTTCATAACATTGCAAAAAAATATACAAATAAGAAAACAATTAATTGGTGAACATTAAACAAACAACCATAAGGAACTCCAGTCCATTATTTTTATATTTTATTATTAGTAATGACATTCTGACTTAAATTACAGCATTTCAATTTTATGGTATCATCTTTTTTTTATTCATTTTATTAAAATCTAATTTAAAAAAATCTAATTTCAATTTCTCTACAAAGTCTCACATGGCGTCTCCAATAATACTAAACAATAGGTACGCCTGTACCTAACAACTGTCTTCACAATGCAATCACCTTTCTGAATGCTCCTGGCTATACTGGCAAGTATCTCAGATTTAAAGTAAAATACACAATGATCATACAAACAAAAATAAACAAAACCGTTACATTGACATGTCGGCGGAAAACAAAATTCTTATTATTAATTTATAAATAGAAATAGCATACTAGGGTTGTACTGCAATTATTTGTCATAAAGTCACAAGTAATAAACTAGTTTTTTCGATCTTTTTATTGTTTTTGTAAATCAAAATCGCATTCCAGGTTGTACTCCTAACAGTACTAAGGGTAAGGCTCATTAACAATTTATTAGTATGTAATTTTATTTGAATAAATGTTAAAAATATAAAAATTGATTATTTTTTCGGCATTGTTGTATTTTACATTGTTTTATATGGGAAAAATTATTTCGCAACGAGTGTTTCACATAACGAGTAAAATTCTGGAACGAATTAGTCTCGTTATGAGAGGTTCCACTGTATTTAAATAACTACCCTTTACAAAATAGTTTTATATTTATTTATTTACTTATTAATTGACGCCTTGAAGGCTTTTACATGAATACAAGTTTACAAGGATACTTTTTCAGGATCACAATATTAAGTGTATATAATTTAGAACATAACACTTGTTTAATTTACGTATAAATGACATGGAACGTAATATTAGTCATTCTTGTTTCTTATTTTACGTAGATGACATGAAATTATATAAATGCATTGACTCCGTAGATGACTGCAACCAGTTACAAGAAGACATTAACAAAATTGAACAATATTGCGAAAACAATCAACTATCTTCTAAACATAAACAAATGTAATGTTATTACCTTTTCACGTAAAAAACATCCAATTAATTATACTTACAAATTGAACCTTGTACCCCTACAACGGGTAGAAACAATCAGATCTCTTGGATTAATACTACATTCTAAAATTAGTTATTTAAGGATTATATTGAAAATATTTTAGAAAAAGCTTATAAAGAAATGGTCTTTATTATAAGCATAGCAAAGCCTTTCCCCGTAGCACACACCTTAATTATCAGTTTCAGTGCCGGCAACCGGGGCGTTTATTTAAGGTTGGTTCTGTACAGATGTTTTTTTTTTCATTACCCTCCTCACTAGACATAGTCTGTTCTGAGGCTGGTAATTAACAATTTATATATAAACCAAATGTTTAGTAAAAAATAGTAAAATAAAAATAATAAGAAAAAATTTGAGTAAAAAAATGAGTAATATACAAAAATAGAAAAATAAGTGTAGTACTATATGTGTTGAAAAATTATGTATAAAAATATGAAATGAGTATTTCGAATTATAATTAATTGTAAAATTTTGTAATTTTGTTAGAATTTGTGTGCAGTATGGTTTGTAAAATGCATTAGATGTTTAGAATATTTCTAATATCTGTTCTTTGTTTTACCATCAACCAGTTTACAAATCTTTTGAACACCCAATTCAAATTATTTGGTAAGACGTAAGTTTTAGTTTGGGTTAGGAACATGTTGAATATGTGAGGAGCCAGGTAAGATTCGTGTCTTTTAGCGAAATTTGATTTGATATACGGTACTTGTAATTGTTTGTGTGTAATTGCTCTCGTGTTTTGCTAGTGAGTTATGTGATTCGGTAATTTTTTTATGCAGTTTTTGTAGATGATCTTCTTTATGAACAGTTTATTTATGTCAAATAAGTTATTTTCAATCATTAGCTGTTCTGTCGGATGTTTATAAGGCTTTCTAAACATAATTCGAATTATTGATTTATGATTAATTTTAAGGGATTTGAGATGAGTGTCTGCTGCTACTCCCCATACTGAAATACCATACATTAGAATACTTTGACAAAGTGCAAAGTATATATTTTTTAGCTGATTTAATGACATAAAATATTTCGTTTTGTTTGTATTGTTTTTGTTTTGAAGATGTATGATAGTTTCCGGATTTTTTTTGTTATTGGGTTAATTTGGAGATCCCATTTTAGATTATGGTCAACAGTTAAGCCGAGATATTTGATATTATCCGCATAATCTATTTTGTCACAAGTACAGCGTGTGTTATTTGTAGAAGTATTGGTGCAAGGGTGAAGATGGAATTGTGGGCGACTATCTGGCTGACCAGCTTTTGTTTTACTAAAAGTCAAGTATTTTGTTTTAGAAATGTTGAGTGTAAGAAGATTATTCATTAGCCATTTATTTATTTCAGTCATCCCTGCTTCTGTGTTTTTGTAGACATTTTCCCATGATTGTGCTTTGAATAAAATTACAGTGTCATCTGCGTAACTGATTACTTTGTACTCTATTTTTCCAAGGTTTATCTCAGTTAGACTATTTATGTAGATGAGAAAAAGTATGGGACCCAAGACGCTGCTTTGCGGTACTCCATACCTGTTACCTACCTTGTCACTTTCGTGTTTATTGATTTTTACTATTTGTTGTCTATTTTCAATGTAGTTGATGAACCATTTTAGTGGTGGACCGGTTATGCCGATATTTTTGAGTTTTTGATGTAGTAATTTATGTGAGATGGTGTCGAAAGCTTTTGCTAGGTCTAAGAAAGCCCCTACCACCTTTGACCCGCCATCATAAGTTTTTGACTATGTAAGTAGTTAGTTCCGATAAGGCGTCTTCTGTTCCCATTTTCGCTTGAAACCCGAATTGGCTGTTTGAGATCAGTTTGTGTTTATCAAGGTATGCGAGCAATCTTTTTTTCATAGTTTTTTCTAGTAGTTTGGATAGTGAATTGTGTTATAAATGTCATATGTAAGGTCACAACTTGAGTTCGCCGCAGTAATTTGGAATCGAAAATAACAAAACAAATTTATAAAACACCTATCGTATGGCTTTAGTGATCATCGGTTTGACCCTATCGCTTTATATTAACGCAGAAAAATCTATGATGCTTTATTCTTTTACAAAATCGTGAAATGTCTTGTTGATTCATCATATCTGTTAGAAAAGATTGCATTTCGTTGCCCCAAACAAAACACCAGATCGAACGATTTATTTAGAATACCTCACTGTAAATCCAAACACTCGCAAAACTCTATAATAGGACGTATCTGTGAAAATTATAATACCTTACGAGATTTTCAACTTAAAATCAAATAAATTGCAACTTACTAAATTAATAATTAATAGCTAAAAACACTTTTACTTTTGGGAAAATTATACTATTACTTCCGTAGTTTGTTTTATTATTTTCAATTAGTACCTATAACCATGCGAAAACTGTATCTATTTTTAATATTATGTACTTCTTTAACATTTCATGGAATTTAATTGGTCTATAACATATTCATGTTTATTGTTATATTTCACTGTACGACTATAAGTTTCCTAAATAAATTTAAATAAAAACAAATTTAAAAAAAATAAGTTGAAAATTAAAAGTAGATACAATATAAGTGGGTACAGAGTAAAACAGAAATAATAATATAAAAGATATTGAACATGACGTTAGCAATGTAAATATTTTTTTCGGAAGATGCACATTTAATTTTATTATGGTTCGGACGGTGATATAGCGGGTGGGACTTCAACACTTCTAATTTTAAGCTGCCATATAATGTTGGAGATTTATTGCTTTCCCTACTTGAGATAGACAATAGATAAGGGCTTCAGTAGGTAGTTTACCTAACACTTAAAAACAAGTCCTAAAAATGTAATTTACAATGCAACATTAATTTAGAATTTCATAATATAGTTGTAAGACACCGTGTTTATAAATATACCATGCCAAAAATATTACTGTACTTTACAATATAAGGCTATGACATTATTTGTGAACATGTGAGGAAATAATATATGTTTTTATGCTACTTTTAAAAAATAAATGACGAATAAATATAATTCTTATGACAAAAACTATTTGGAATAGGAATTGTCGCATTCCGGAAAGAACAGATACCTAACTGAGTTTTGCAAATATTTTTGTATTTATTATTGTGACGGCTGTTTCGGGGTTCAAGTACTTATAAAACTTCAGTTACGCCACACGAAGGCAACTTATTTATATGATTTTATTTACCCCTTCAGTATTCTTATTTGTATGATGTTTTGGTGTTTTATTAACACACTTTGATCGGGTTATTTTTTCGCCGGCAGACCGCTGAAAATGGGCGAAAATAAAGGTCCCGCGCGAGTTTCTTTAATTTGTTTTAAATCGCTATACCTTCGAAAATAATGGAAATATTTTAATAAAATTTTCTACATACTAACTCAGCATACCCAAGCTATAAAATTTATATCCGAAAACCAAGTATTATTTCTAATGCAACTTAATAAATCGAAAACAAAGTCATTGTTGGGTCATTAGGGTTCAATTTTTAAAGTATAAACTAGGTTTCAATTTTATAAAATTACAAATTTTTTCGTAGGAAGCAATCACTTTGTGGTTAGACATTATATATTAAATCAAATAAAACACTTTGTTTATTAACCACGACTTTTTTATTATTACATCTAGGTACCGGTTTCGCTACAGTCGAGCTTCATCAGGATGTAAAATATAACTGTTATATTTCACATCCTGATGAAGCTCGGCCGTAGCGAAACCGGTAGATGTAATAATAAAAAAGTCGTGGTTAATAAACAAAGTGTTTTATTTGATTTAAAATTACAAATTATTATATTTTCACCAAGCCCAAATCATTATAAAAACAAAAACAATTGCCACATCACTAGTATTGTCAGAGTAACACATTATTACCCATTCAAATACCACGTGTGCAATTGCCACCCAAAAAACCATCGGAACATGCTAATAATATTGGTTATTTTATAAAATGAAATTTAAAATAATCTCCTCAGAACACAACCGTAGGACAATTTGCTTTTTAAAAACTGGCATGTAAATATTTATTATGGTCCGCCTAACTGTGTTCGCCGATACCTGCTTTTGTTAGATGCGCCAGACACTCAGTAGTTGAGTGGGTGCGGAACCGAGATAGAGAGATTTGTTTCGAGTTTCAGGGACATAAAAACTCTCGTTCCAGGATTTGAACTATTATAATAACAGAATGTGTTATCTAAATTACTTATTTCGTTGTACTTCAAACGCAATACCTATCAAGTGTCAGGTGTTCAATAATATAGGTCATTTGACGCCCGAGAAAGACATGGCACGATCAAGTGAATCAGATACTCGAGTCGGGCCATGTCAAGAGTCAGAATAATAGAAGAGTATGTATGAGACGATGTATGAATGTGAATGAGGCAAGGAGTGTGTGCCAAGACCGAGTTGTTTGGCGGTCCGTCCTCTCTGCCTACCCCTGCGGAGAAACGGCGTGATGGTTAGTTAGTTAGTTAGTTAGTTAGTTGAAATATCGATGTACACAAAAGATTCCAAGATAAATACTAAAAAAAGACTTGCATTACAATTTGATAATTACGTACGTATAGTTGGAACCTTTACAGAGAGATTGGTATGTAATATTCATATAAAAACATCGGATAATTTCTTCTTTTCTGCCATTGAAATGAGGCGGGCGCAGAAGGTAGAAATACCCTTCCGACGTTAAGCATCAATCGACCGAACGCGAACGGGTAGAACTACCCTTCCCGATTAAAGTCTGTTAAGCTAGCTTGGAATGGCTTTAGCTGTGTTTGGTGACCAGAACTGAATATCCTGGTACTTCCCCACCTTCCTCTTCCTCGTCTCATTCCCCTCACCTACCTTCAGTCTCACAACATTCCCCGATTGGGGATAGGCCATAGTCTCACTGACTCCAGACGGGAGCGATTTAAACTCTTGTGTGGTATTCAATTAAAAAATGTACTGATAGACGCAAAAAGTAGAAGAACAAAATAATAAAACTGGAAGTGGGTGTACAAGCGTCCTGAGGGGTTTTACATGTAGGTAGTACAATATTAACATCACAGAAAGTTTTAAAACAAAATAAAGTTAGTAATAATAAAAATAAAACTATATTAGATAAAAAAAATACAACAAACAAAAATTAAAATAAGACAGCAAACAGAGAGGTTAATAATTTTCTTTTGAATTAACTTAATGTTTATAAGGTAAGGTTTATGCATAGCAAAAAGGATTACAAATTATTATAAGCAATAATTGTTGTAAGGCTGCGATTACACTTGGAAGTTTTTTTTACGTTAAGTTAGTTAAGGCAAAATTATCTATAAAGTGAAACGTCACCTATAAAGTGACATGCTGCCAATGGAACTCGAACCCACGGCCTTCTGATTACCGGTCAGCAGCTCTACTTCTGAGCTACGGCGGCTTATCCGCCAAATTAGTCAATGTGTACTTAGTGTTCTGCAAGCAAAATTATTGCTTATTAATTTTTTTCTCACCTGAAAAAACCAACTTCATTTTTGTAGGTAAAGGAATTATTACGGTGCTAATTAATTTAATTAATTAATCAATCAATGGTGCTAATTCTCCCACCTAAGGGCGTCGAGATATGTCTTGATTAATTGACTAATTTGGTGGGTATTAAATAAGCCGCCATAGTTCAGTGGTAGAGCTGCCGACCGGTAATCAGAAGGCCGTGGGTTCGAGTCCCATTGGTGGCATGTATTTTTTCTCGGGAGATTTTTCAATTTGTAAGTTTTTTCTCTTACAATAATATTGCTTATAATAATTTGTAACCGAGAGGTTTACAAAAACCTTCTTTAATCATGGTTATTATCGATTAAACTTGATTAATCTTAGTTTATCTTGGTTTATCTAAGTTAACTAACTAACTAACTAACTAACTAACCATCACGCCGTTTCCCCGCAGGGGTAGGCAGAGAGGACGGACCGCCAAACAACTCGGTCTTGGCACACACTCCTTGCCTCATTCACATTCATACATCGTCTCATACATACTCTTCTATTATTCTGACTCTTGACATGGCCCGACTCGAGTATCTGATTCACTTGATCGTGCCATGTCTTCCTCGGGCGTCCCCGACTTCTGCTACCATTCACATTTGCATCATATATCCTCCTTACACTCCTATCTTCGCTCATTCGCTCTACATGCCCAAACCATCTAAGCGTCCCTTTCTTAATCTTACTCATTACGCTTACATCAGCCTTGCACTCTTTGCGGATCTCCACATTCCTCACACGATCAAACATGGTTTTACCACACATACGCCTCAGGGATCTCATTTCAACAGCATTTAATCTACTTTCATCCTTTCTTTGCCAGTTCCATGCCTCACTTCCATACATCAAGGTAGGTACCAGCACTCCGTTGTGGACTGCTAACTTCGCTTCTTTGGACAATTTTTTGTTAGCGCCTACGGCGTTTAGTCCTCCATTAACGGAATTACCTGCATTTACCCTTCTTTCGATATCTCTGTCAGCCTTCCCATCTCTCGTAAACATACTTCCTAAATACACAAACTCATCCACCTGCTCCAAGTATTCCCCATTCACAATTATATTGCACACTGTTTTCGTACTCTCTCTTTCAAACACCATTACTTTAGACTTACTTACATTCATCATTAACTCATTCTTCATGCATACTTCGTTCATCCTAGACACGAGAGACTGTAGATCATCTATACTATTAGCAATCAGCACCGCATCATCAGCATACAACAGGCAACATACTTTAAAATTATTCAAATTCGCGCCCAATCCCACCTCTTTCAATTCTTGCATACAATTATCCATGTATAGATTGAATAACCACGGTGACATTACGCAGCCTTGTTTAACACCTTTTGTGATATCAAACCACCCCGTAAAACCACCGTTTACCCTAACACATGCAACGCTTCCCTCATACAGAGACGCAATTGCCTGAATCAGATTCGTATTCACTCCATACTTGGACAACACCTTCCATAGCTTTTTCCTGTCGACTCGGTCGTATGCTTTTTGTAAATCTACAAAGGCACAGAAAAGTTTCTGGTTTTTTGCCAGAAACTTCTCAGTGAGCATACGCAATGAGAAGATCTGGTCCATGCACCCCCTTCCACTCATGAAAGCACCTTGCACATCCCATATTTTATCCTTTGTTTCCTTTCTTACTCTTTCAATCAAAATTCTACCATACAGCTTGCCAACTGAACTAAGCAGGCTAATAGCCCTATGATTCCCACATTCCATACGTGACCCTTTACCTTTGTATAATGGCATGATCACAGCCCTTCTCCAATCTAAAGGCGTGTAACCTTCCTTTAAACATTGGTTAAAAAGATTGCACAACCATGTGAGAATTACACGGCTACCTCCTTTAAAATATTCAGCAGCAATATTGTCAAACCCAACAGCCTTACCATTCTTCATACATTTAATCGAGCTTTCTATCTCATCCATGCTAATTTCGGTAACATTCACTCCATCGTCATTCATATCTGATTCGCCACTGGAATCACTGTCATTCACTTCGCTTTCGAAGACTTCCTCGAAATAATTCATCCATCTCTCTTTTATTTTTTCCTCATTCGTCAACATTTTTCCATCTTTTGATTTTATCACTTTCATGCTTCCGTTTTCTGGGCCACTCCGGGACCTTTTGACTTCTTTCCAAAACAACTTAATGTTTTCTTGGAAATGGTTTGTCATTTTCATTCCTTCTTCCTCTTCCAGGCGTTTCTTTCGTTCTTTCACTCCAACTCTTACTTTTTTCTTACATTCCTTATATACTTCTTTCGCTCGATACTTCTCTTCGCTGGAAGCACTGCCAGCTGCAATCAGACACAACCATGCTTTCTTCTTTTCTGAGACCAGTGCTTTAATCTCATCATCCCACCATGCATCACCTTTCTTCCTACCTTGCGTACTTATTCCACAAACCTCCCTAGCAGATTCACAAAGACACACTTTTATGTGGTTCCATGTTTCGTCTATGCTTAGACCATCCATTTCCTTCGCATTCAATCTTATCTCTGCACAATTCACATACTTACTTCTCACATTATCGTTTTGCAGTTTTTCTATTTTGACTCTTGTCGGAGCTGGTACCGTTTTCACTTTAGAGCGCCAACCGCGAAAGAGGTTTACTCTCGACACTACAAGAAAGTGGTCAGTTTCGACCTCAGCCCCTCTGAAAACTCTTGTGTCCTCGGTAACAGCTCTCAACCTAGAGTCAATTACTACAAAATCAATAATTGACCTCTCATTTCCTCTTTCCCACGTATATTGGTGGATACCTTTATGATCGAAGAAAGTATTCGACACAAACAGGTTCCACTCTAAACATACTTCAAGCATTCTGTTCCCGTTGTCATTCGTTCTTTTATCCCCAAACATACCTAAGACCGAATCAAATCCGTCACGTCTAATTCCCACCCACCCATTCAAATCGCCTGCCATTATAATCCTTTCGTTCATATTTTTTAGTCTCATTACAACATTCACACCAGTCCAAAAATCATCTTTCACTTCATCGCTTTCAGAATTAACAGGGGCGTAGCAAATAACAAGAAACACCCTTGTCAAACCGATTTTAAATCTGATCCACATTATTCTCGGACTTACACATTCATACTGCAACATACATTCAATCATTCTGGGAGACAGTAGCGCTGCAACACCTTGACAAGCCCTCTCCGTATCTGGTCTCCCAGACCAAATGACGAGCCTATCATTATGCTGCATTGTACCGCTACCTTTTTTCATACTCTCTGTTATACAAAGTACGTCCAAACATTTGCTCACCATAGTATCACACAGTTCGTTCATCTTTCTTTCCATTCCTCCTCTAATGTTCCATGTACCAATTCGACATTGATCACGTTCCGTCCTCCTCTTTGCGCCACCGAAGGGTTGGCGATGTGATGGATAGCGAACCTCATCGACATCTTTGTCGGCCATTCCCTTCCAAGTACTACTTAAACATCTTAATTATACAACTTATCATATCGTTACACACATAAAACAAATAATACATTATCTAAGTTAATCTTGGTTAATGTTTTGGTAGTCTTAGTTAATAATATGGGTATTCTTTGTTAGTAGCCTCCATACTCAAAAACTATATACAAAAAACAAATATTAATATAAGTACACTGATGCTCGAACTCTGAATTTTGTAAAATAAATGGTTTAGCAACCTAACTTTTACTATTGTCTAATTACCTTGTCATAGTTACCTAAGATTATTTTTGAGAAATAGTTCTTTGCTAATTAGCGCCATGCACTAGTCATCAAACCTGCTGGAGTGTTATTTATTTATGCGACAATTTTTGTTTCCATTTTTAATTTTGTACCTATTCATGTATGGGATTTCAGCACTGTGCAATGCCGCGTACAGTTCAGACTTAATGAATCCACCCATAAGCGACACTTTGAACTTAAACTCTTGTCTCTAACTGCTCAAGGAAAACCTCCCCTCTGCGGGTGTAAAACACTCAGCCAACCTCCAATCATACAGATGAGGTTAAAGAAATATCCGAAGAAAGAGTTGAGACTTTAATTAGGTAGGTAGGCAGCTGGGCACCTGCCCTACCTAGGTACATTGAAAAAAATTGAAAAATCGTCATACATATCGTGCAATACTTAGTTTTAATAAAGTAGTGCGTATCTCTATTTGATAGCCTATTACTCTTGGAATGCTTCGACATTTACGTGCCTGAAAACTTGAGCAGTAGGTAGTCGTCATCATGACACGAATTGTTCAAGATACCAAACTGCAGAATAGATTTTCAAGCATAGCATAGCATGACAATAGGAATTTTTCTATTGAATAATATTGTAAAAACAGTATATATATTTAATTACTCTAAATAACCTCAAAACTTGGTTCGTATACCTACCTGTATTCCCTAATATGTTTATTGTTATATATGAGAAATATTTTACGTATGTAAATTGCATGGTGTAAATATCTACTGATTAATCTATTGATCAATACATTAATTTAGTAATTGTGGAATGATTTGCCGGCCTCTGTTTTCCTCCCTCATGCATCATGGGTCTCTGTAATACCCATGTACAGTCTTTCCTCTCCTCAAAAAGACATGTTCAGGCCCAGAAGTAAATTATATTCCTCAGGTCCTCAATGTAAAAAATGGGTTTAAAAAAGTGTGAACAGTGTACACTGAGTGCATAATAATATTCGGATAATATTTAGAGCATCGTATTTTGAAAAATCACCTCATGGGCGCTGAAACTATGGTATGGTGATACTATGGCATATCCTTACAACGACACCCTTCGAGGATTTTCAGGATTAGCATAACTGATGAATTAGCAAGTCACTTGCCCCAGGACTTGTTGAAATTACAACTAGCTTATGGCAGGATTATTCGTTTATTATATCTTAAAATATCACGTGACATTAATATTTTTTCAAAGACAGACCATTTATTTCATCTTATGTTGTTTTTTTTAAATGCCACACAATAAAGTCTTTTACAAATTTAGGTAGGTACGTTATTATAGGTAAGTTGTGCAAAGTAGTATGACAAGTTTAAAGTACATAATATAATAATAACTGTGTAAAAGAAGTACATAAAAGATAAAATATGACACGTAAAAGATAGATATAATAGTACAATATTCTTTAAGTGGCAAGTTGAAATCTGGGTAGCCGGTAGAGTCTACGAAGATTCATGTTATTTATGATGATAGAAAAATTACTATAAGCATTCCAGCTATTATTTGAACACGTATCCTCAGTGATTTTTATATATTATTATAAAAAAAGTGTTGTTACACATAATAAATAAATAAAACAATTTGTTGAGCACGAGACCACAAAAAAATTCAAGAAAAGCTAATAATCATGCGACAGATATAAATATATTAGGAAGATGGCCAACTATATAACAGATGGATAACTTTTTTTTCAAAATAAATGCAAAATATATTATTATTCGTCAGCATAATTCACATCGAATGACGTTATAGGATAATAACAGGATATTATTGTAGTACTTATATTATGTAATCAATACATTTATCTTAATAATCTATGGCTTGCATAGACATATGAATATTCCTATGTCTGTGATGGCTTGTCATTGAAGTAAAATCATGTATTATTTCATAGTGCTTTCACACAAACAAAAGTATTGAAATCCGTAAGTCTAAACTTAAACTTTAGGTTGCACAGTTTACACCCGCGCTGTGCAAGCGGGTTCCTTTCAGAGCATCGGACCATCATAATATGATTATTTGCCGGAAATTAAAACAAAAATTATGTCCTAAATGAAAAAAAATAATTGATTATTGACAGTAGATGTAATATGGACGATGGTCCCTTTACTTAATCAATTGTTTATGAAATTTTCCTTAAACTAACTCAACTCTTTTTCTTGTTAGAATGGTAGAATAGAGTCATTACATAGGTACATAATATTCGTGATAATTACTAATATCAGTGAACGAAATCGTTTTATCTAAAATCAGAAAAAATTGCAATCGCCCAACAAACATTTGGTAGGGCGCTAATGTCAGATGTTGTTAGCTTTGACGAAACAGATTCCAATAAATATAAGAGGGATCAATCAAATTAATAATAATATGACCATTCCGTGATAATTTTATCCAACTCAGTTCTATCTAAACAATAACTTGTTTATTTACGGTGATAAGTTTATTGTTCGCCAAAAAAGTTGAGAAAATTATTAGTTTACTAATACGGATTTTGTGTTGTTTAGATATATAGAGAGATTATCTTGCCTTTATCACGAGACTAATTTTAAAAGGGTTCCCAGATTTTAAAATAAAATTTTGAAACATATTTATATTAGATTAGCCGGGCTTTACACACAATTTTTAGAATTCGGATGTAGGTAGTAATTTTTATTTTATTCTTATCGTCAAGTATGCAAAATTTCATCAACATCGCAATAAAACTGTAGATTTGTATAAAAAGCCAAACCAAACATCTTTATATATTATGCATGTAGATAGATATAAAGCTGATGATCCGGCCTTGCCCGGCTTTATGCAATTATTTCGAAAAGTGGCCCTGTCCCAATGTTTTTGTTTTTGTCGAATGTTTTGAAAACATTTTGTCGCTGGAGACCTGACTTGAGATGACCGCCGCTAACTATGAAATTTGGCAAAATTTCGTTGTTGTTTCTAAGCATAGAAAAATAATTAATTTTCTACCAATCTTACGGTTTCACTGTCAGTGAATTCAATTCATTTGGCTAATACCATTTGTTCCCACCCAGTCAAGGCCTGGCTGGTTTCATTGGCTGGCTAAGTCCTCCATCACTGAATAAGCAACCAACATCTGCCGCTTATAATGACGGTAGTAGGAGATTTTTAAATAGTGATAGGTTTTACGAAATCCGAGAATGATTATCTTTCTTTTAAGAAATAAACCTTTTCGCAATTGTCGTCCATCGTAGAAAGGCAGCTACTAAGTCAGAATACTTATTGGTGACAAACATAACGCTAGAGCCAAAGCGGTTCGTTAAAATACAAGCCAAAATCTATAGTCAATTTCGACAGACGTGAAGGGAGATAATTACGTTATTTTCTGTTATTTCTAATATAAAATGTATCATAAAATCGTTCACCATTTTGAATTTTCGGAATGCTATTCTTTTAAAATTAAATTTGCATCATTCTAGACAAGCAAATTAAATTAATGTATTATGTCGTCAAATTAACCTTTGTTTGTATGGACTCGTCTTTTCAATGACAGCGTATCGTCATATACATAGGATATACACCGGTGCCAAATCAAGACCAAATTAAAAGGATTCTGAAAGCATCGGAATATAAACGTATGGCATACGGGAATATACGGAAGTCGTTAAATGTTCGTAATGAACGGACGCCTTATTAAAAACGTAATGTACTGTGATATTCGTAAGATATATGCGGTTACCAAAAGGGCAGCAATATGAGAGGGTGTCCAAAAGACTCTAAAATGTATGTACCTTGCAAAAATATGAATACCCTTAAAACACGATTTATGGCAAATTCTGTTACGATCACTTTATTCTATAACTATATATAAGTGAACATTCACAGCGTTTTTGTTTCTAAACCTACCATAAGCGGTGGTAGTCAAAAGGATGCGAAGTGAAAGGTCGCCACATCGGTAGCGGGATTTATATATATATATATATATATATATATATATATATATATATTAATAATTATGGTTTACTACCTAAGTAACATATAAGTAAGAGCATTTTGGTTTTGCTCATTCATCTTGAGGGCAAACAGTTTTTTCTTAAATATATTTATTCTATTTACGGTTGTCAGGCTATCAGGAAGGAGATTATATTATATGTGTACACCCTCATGGCCTATGTTTCTTTTACCACACTCTGTCTTTGCTGAATTTGTGTATAATTTATTATGTTGTCTTGTGTGGTGGTCATGTACTTGTGATGTTTTCATAAATGAAGTATTTGTGTGTATGGGGCCATTTTGGATTTTGTGAATTAATAGGCATATGTTGTATTCGTACAGTTTTCTAATTTTAAGTAAGTTAGTTTCTTGGTATACTCTTTTGGTTAGGGTATCTGGTCTATAGTTAAAAAGTTTTTTTATAACTTTATTTTTTATTATTTGAATTTCGTTTAGATAGGTGATGTTTGTGTTTCACCATATTTCTATGAGATAATTTAGATGGGATTGAATAAACTAAAGTATAATCCCATGGTTTCAGGGGTAAACACGTTATTACATACAAACTATTTTTTTTTTACTAATTATTTTTTATATAAAACTATTTTTTATATAAAACTATTTTTTATATAAAACTATTTTTTATATAAAACTATTTTTTATGTAAAACATTTTTTTATGAAAAAACTATTTTTTATATAAAACATTTTTTTATGAAAAAACTATTTTTTTTAATTTTACATAAAATTTGATTTCCGAAAAAGTGGGTAAGAATAAAAAAAAAAATTCAAATTCCCATAAAAATTTGCATGAAATGTAATTTCAACGTATTTCGTAATACCATTTTAATAATGATTTGCGCAAAAATGAATACCGTCCCAGCATCCGATATCCGTGATACATTATACGCTTTGGAGAGGGTCTTTAAAACGGAGAGGAAGTTCCATTAAAATGATATTCAACACCACCCCTTTATCAATCACCCACCATCGCAGTGAATGATTTATTTCAGCAACTTGTTTCAAGGAGATTAAATACTTGCATCTACAGTAAGTTAAACATCTAATATTTAAGAATAAACTATTTGCTTCTTACAGTGAAGTTTAAGTACTAATTCAATCCTCAGTCAAAACAAAAAAAATAATGTGATGTATTTTCAAATACATCTTTCAATGACATTAGATGAATTTCTATGTTTTATAGGTATGTAAATATCACAATTTTTGACTAGTTAATGAAGACGTAATACGAAATCCTAAGAGGCCTGCTGACGAAGTAATCATTCATCCTTTTCTTCTATTAAGTTTTACTTCTCCGAAAATCTCTCTATCTAAATACTGACGAGCGTAGCCATCTCAACGTGAAGCCTTATTCCTTGAAATAGATCCAATTCGTCGTAAACACAGGTTTATTTATTTGGTCATACGTTCCATTGGCTTGGTGCTGATTTTTACATTCATGGCGCGTGCTGAGCTTTAGAGACTATTGGAAGTGATGTTCTGGAAACATTAATTTTTGTTCCACATTCTTTGTCTCTTGCTTCCTTAAGGAAAATAAATAACAGAGACAACGCGTTATTATTATTATAATGAATAGAACCTTTTTCTTCAAACACGCAACTATATTTTTATCACAATGGCACGACTCCTGTGGGATAGGCAAATCATACAGCATGATGTTTCGTTCACTTCGCCAAGAAATTTCCGGCGTCAAATCAGGCGTGGTTTAACAAGAATTAATTTTGTAAGTTTTTATATCTCTAATGAGAACTCTGAAGCCTTTTCAATAAGTCACTTACAATAATGCTCACCGCCAACTAACGCCTACCGAGATACTGCAGCGCTACGAAAATGTTCCTGGAAGGACGAGTGCACTCTTTCAGAGCACATCTCTGCCAACACATCGAAAGTTTATGGTGCGGCTATGCCAATCATCACTACCATGGTTGCCAGGATGGATTATTATTATTTCCATAGTTTTATCTTAATGAAGCCTTTGCAATTCACGCGATTATTTACGCTCACAATCAACACTATAGAATAACTATAAGATTAATGTAGGCAATATAAACATGCCGACTCTAAATCTCTCAATACCCATTTTGATTACAAAGACAATAATAAGTACCACCACATTTTGTTTAGGCTATCACGTGGTTATGTAAGTAGTCTCAAAAATTTTCGCTGATCAACTAAACATCACACAATTTTCATATCAATGGATAAATAAAATTAAACAACAGAGATCGTTTTCCTATTTACACGCTTATTTTATTCATAATATTTCATCCTCTTATAAAATCATTCTATTTTGATTTTTATCAAAATCAATATTCAATTAAAGCCATGTTTTTTTCCAGAAAATGGTTTATACTGACATTCAAATAAATCATTGTGAAGCTAAATTAAAAGTTTTGTTTCTTCTTGGGAAACGTTGGCCCCAATCCAAATAACGCCATCTTAAGATTTTCACAGAATAGAGAAGTGATTTACGACGGCGAAAAACCATAAACCAATATTAAATGTACAATTTATTATCTGTCCGTAGTCCCTATCTCGAAGATAAACAAAATGTACTATTTAAAGTAATATTAACACACACTCTTCCGTGGTAACTAAAAACACAGTGTTTTCCTTGAGAATCTCAGGAAAGACAATGTGTTTTTAATTACGGCGGCAGTATAGCTAAGAACTTGTCAACTAAAAACACAGTGTTTTTCTTGAGAATCTCAGGAAAAACAATGTGTTTTTAGTTACGGCGGCAGTATAGCTAAGAACTTGTCAACTAAAAACACAGTGTTTCCCTTGAGAATCTCCGGAAAGACAGTGTGTTTTTAGTTACGGCGGCAGTATAGCTAAGAACTTTTCAACTAAAAACTCAGTTTTTTCCTTGAGAATCTCAGGACAGACAATGTGTTAGTAATATTAATACACACTCTGCCGTGGTAACTAAAAACACAGTGTTTTCCTTGAAAATCTCAGGAAAGACAATGTGTTAGCTAATAACTTGTGAAAATCGTAGTCTCATTTGTATAATACGCATTTTAATAACCTTCCGAATTATTATAAAACGAAAAAAATAAGAACATAGAAATAGAGAAATAACCGAGAAATAATCTACTATGGGTGGAAAATTCGTATATTTCAGCAGCTCAAGTATATTATGTATAGTTTGTTTTATCACTGATATCGTATGATGTCAACACCATAACCAAATCGATTGTCATAAATATGGAGTTGACACGTCTATAGTGTGAGCCTGATATTTTGTTTTAAAAATTGTCGCAGAAAAAAGTAGGATTTTATCTCGTATTTCTGGTCGGTACATTTACCAGTTAATCTAATTTAGAATAAACCATTTTCGAACCTTGATATTTTTAAGAGTGGGTACTTTTAAATTTCGGAATAACCATTGTACTCTATATTCTGGTATTACTTCAGAATTTTAATTCGTCCGTCCCTCACTTTAACGACATAACCCGACCACCAGCATCGTCAGATTCGGTGTTAGCTCTCGGCTAAAATGACGAAATTTACACTTCAATAGCAGAGAACAGAATCCAGTCGTAAAAGGGGATCCCATGTATAAACTGGGTCATTTGGACAGATATTAGATATAGCTTATTAAAAATACTGAATGGTCTGCCGGGTTCTAATGGTTTAATTTTTCAAATTCACATCTGATTTTGTTGATATTACAATTTTATTACTAATTTTACCATTTAAAACTCATTTTTATTCAAATATAATGCTGTGGAAAATCAGTACTAGTGTAAGTATAAATGTGTCATTTGGCATAATGTAAACAGCTTTGAATATTTGAACAAATAATACAAATAAAATTAATTGCCCACTCTATTTGAATCAAATATATTTTGATCTAGTTAATTTAAACTAAAATATTTTCAGTTGATATTCCCAAAATACTGTTATTTTTTGTGTTTCCAGAATTTTAATATACATTTTAGTACTAGCAGAACATTTTGCTGTATGATTAAATTTATTTCTTATCATAGAGGACAATATTAATGACTCAAATAAAAAATATGTAAAGGAAAATTTCTGAAAAAGATTCAGTGCATCTAAGAAGGGAGTCCAGGACCTCTTCCTTGCAGGGCAAGTGTTCTGATCACTGAACTAATTTACTATATTTTAGGCGTTTTCAGTTGAGTGTTTCATGTATGTGTGATTTTTGGCTGTTATGTGTGATTACAAGATTCTACCGAAAATAATTTGCAAAGTAGAGAGTGTCTTGGATGATTACATCCATTTTTATTTTAATGTGTGACATCTGTTGACTTTTTTTACAAGTTTAGGATCATTTCAATATTTTCATTATGGATAAAAACCTTAAAGATTATTTCAAAATTGTAAATTCAAAATTATAATCTCAACATTTCAAATGATTCAACTTGATATGGTCGAATAAGTTCAGTAAGAGATCCTGGGATCAATTCCTAGAAGCGAATGAATCTTTCTGTTGAAATAGAAAAAAACACAGAAAAAAAATTTAAAGATGCGATCATCTTTCATGCCATTAATATTGTCGAATTTAATGATTAAATTTTGAAATTTAAGGTTTTACTAAAAATATATTTCTCTTTGGTGCACGTTCTCTTTAATCTAAAGTAATGTAGTTTTCTTCTCTGGACTTAAAAAGTTAGTCTATATCTAAGTACAACATTAAAGTAATTTAAGCGCTTCACTGCTAACAATTATTGTTTTTTTCCGTCGTGTGTTCAGAGAACCACAAAAATGTCAAAGGTTTTTCAGAAATATTGTTCTGTATTTCTTCATACGTGAGAGACGATACTCGGGGATTATCCTAAATGAATATTTTGGTTAAAATATACACCAGAGTAATCACTAGGCAGACACATGTCCATTCTTGTCAGAAAACTGACTAACTCTTTGAGTACAAGGCTCAAACAAAATGTCTTTAGCTGAGAATGTATTTATATTACTCGAACGATAAGTAATTTATAATAACGTTATATCATTTTTGGAAACACTAAGCACTTATTAACATATGGACGTAGAACCACGCAGTTATGGAATCGGATATTAATAGGTAATGTTTATTTATGAATTCAGGTATTTTTTAAATAATATATTTAGTGAAAATGTGCCCTTATATGTATGTATTCCGTACAACAAGGAGAAAAATTACTAATATTGAATGTTGTTAATTTATCAAGAATGTAGTCAAATTATTCCTAATTGGTTAAAAACGGGATTGCAGGATTGCAGAATAGAGAGGTTTCCTAATAAACTTTTAATAAAAAACAAAATTACTATCACAATTTCGCTCAATATTATCAACATGTGTTCCAGTGTATATGTAATTTACTTAAAATTTTATCAGAAAACGGCCTGCAATCCTATTTTTAACAGGGTTATCAATAATTTGAAGAGATTCTTAATATAATAGCAAAAATACTCATTTTTCTTGGTTTAAGGATGTAAACATAATGATGTCAATGTAATGTAACATAAGCTCTTTTTAATAGGTACCAACTGAATTAACATTAAAAAAATATTATACTAAGTACATTATAAAATGTTAAAAAGAAAAAACTGCCCACTCTTTAATAAAAAATATGTTTAATGTTGTAGATTGGGCTTAAGTATATTGTATAAAGTGCATAAAAGGAATTTAAAATAAAAAAGTTATCTGATACGATAATATTTAGTGTCCATCTGTAATTTAAAATTTAAACTTGATAAAAAAAATTGATAATGCACTAGTTTTCGTTTATTTCCGTCATCATAATCCATGACATAATTCTTCTTTTGTTTATTTCTTTTTTTGTTTTTATTAATAAGATAGTAAGAATGCATTAATTAAAATATATTTGAATGTAATTGTTTTAGAGTCATTATTACAATTTGGGAGGTGGGTACCGCCGCCCCGGGAAACATTTTTGGATAACCAACACCTCTGCCATAGGTCTCCCCAAGAGGTTTACTACGTTTGGTGTCTTAGCAGGGTTGCCCGGGGTCGTGGGGTGAGGTCGTTTCTCACCTGCTGCTTTGTAAATAAAATACAATTACAGAATAATGAATCTTTGACTATCCAACTGGGAAGGTTTCCCGTTTCAGGACAATCAAATTGATAGGTTTAGTTCATATAAAGTTGGTAATGTAACACAATGGTAATATAACAATAAATTCTTATCATTGAAGGAATAACTTTTTACATAAGATTAAATTTTTACATTAATATTAAATTCATTGACCACCCATTCCTACCCACCCCTCATTCATTTTTCCTTCCCCGAACTCCCTCTCCCTAAAAATTCCCTCCTTACAGCATCTTCAAAGATGACATAAGCCTTGAGGGATTTTTTTTCCTCAGGGCCTCCTGTGTGAAGCTAATGTAAAAAACAATCTAGGCTTTAAAAACATGTATTTTGGAAGAGTTCTGTTGATTATCTCAGCCTTAATACCTTAATTCTTAAAACGTTTACCAAATTGGGGATGCCTTAGTCTCATGGGCTCCGAGAAGATGGGTAAGTACGTTAATACCAAAATATAAGAGAGAATTAAAAATCATTAGATTAGTTTTGAAATTGTTTCAGTTTGTTATGAAATTAATTCCTTCTCGGTGAATAGAGTTTAGTATAATCTTTTCTGAAACAATAATATTTTAAATCCTGTTCGATATAATTCAGCAAAGTTTCAAACTCAAAATTTAAATAAACCCACCCAGCCTTTGACCGGTTTGTTCTAATTGCGGTCTAACAAAAATTTACTTGAACCCAAAGGATCCTGCAGAACTGCTCTATTATTTCTAAAAGGATAAGGGCTGGACTAAAATCATATTTATCTGATAGCTTGAAACGGATCCAAAGATCACAGGGTCACGACAAATGGAAAGATAGCAATATTAAATCTCTAATATACTTAATTAAAGTCGCTATCTGCGTTTGTCTGTCTGTGTGTTTAGTCTTCTATAATACGCTACGGATTTTGACAGGGTTTTTACTATCATTTAGATAATTTCATATTGCATTTCATATTTCTAGAAAGTAGAGAAGAGTCAAGCAACGCCAGGTAAACTTTAGCTAGTATTCTCTTAAAGCTACCGATAGATCGACAGCGACAAAACCAGAATCTACAGATATTTTGATATAAAAAAACGTAGTTTACATTAGCATCTGTATTTTCTAATTTCGTCACAGCAAATCTCTTTTGGTGGAATTATATTTAAAACATGATAATTTTATTATTATTTTGTATTTATAATAATTATTTGTTATCCTTTATGCAATGCATAAAAAAACCTAGTCATATAAACATTAGTTTATCGTTAAAAAATAATAATATTTGACAAGTCAAAAATATTTCACCAGCAAATGAAGATATAATATGTCTCGACGCCATCTAGTGAGAAATTTAGCACTAACAAAGCGTTTCCTACAAAAATAATAAATGGAAAAAATATAATAAGCAGTAATTGTTGATTGAAGCACTAGTACATATTGAATTATTTGGCGGTTTAGAAATAAGCCGACATAGCTCATAATCTTATACTAGGGTGATACTGACAGTGTCATCCACTCTGGAACGTGCCGCAAATATACAATATATTATTTCAAATGGGTAATTTGTAAAATAACATAACCTAATCAATAAAATTTACTTGACTTCTAGCTTGCTAGACGAGCGTATGCGAATTGACATTTCTTTTATTTGACACTGTAAAGCCAAATATGCTCAAATTACTTTAATAGGACGTATCTGTAAAACTCACAATGCCTCACGAGATGTAGACATGTTCAACTGAAACTTGAAAACATTTAAAATACAACTTACTAAACTGATAACTTAATTTTTTATTTTGTGAAATAATCCTATCGTCTTAGTTTATTTTATTGTTTTTATTATAATCATGTGAAAACTGTATTACTACTAACTGTCTTTAATTGTTTTTATAAAATTTTGTAACTCCTTATAATCTTTGTCATTATTTCTTTGTCATTTATAAATATATTGTATAGGTGCAAATATTGAATCAACGACTAGAATTAATGGAACATTATTGGTCTAATATTGTAAATAATTGCTGTTTATGCCAAATATATAAATGGCGGTTTCCTAAATAACAATAAATAAATAAAAATTACACTGCATATATTTAACAAAAATGTGTTATCGTTGTTTTAAAATTTTGTCGATGTATAACTTTTTTTATTTAAGTTCTATGTGAATTAAAATAATGAAAGTTTAGTTATACAGGGTGTATTGGTTTAGTAATATTACCACAACGACCTTTTCGTTGAAAAATAGGAGCTGTCACTGTGTTGACAAGTGCCGCCTCTTGTCTTTCATCTTCCTAATGGGTGTGTTTCCGGGAAATGGCCCTATAAAGTGTGTCCACATTGACGACAGTGTTCGATATTTTATCAAATATTACGCATTTTTCACCCAAACGTCTCGAAACGAAAAAAACAATATTTTTTCAAGTTATCCTTAAAGCATCGTACATACGGTAATTTATTTATTTTATTTTAAATGCACATTTACAGTTATACATAACCAATAATAAACATACATTTTATTTTAATTTATTAAGTAATAATAGCGTTTTTGAACTGGTGAACTGGAAAATATCTATATCAGGGGACAGGTAATTTAGTAACATAATCATTTTTCCGAGCGGCATTACTAATGGTAAGTTGGTTCTGCATTTTGGAACGACAAAGGTTCTGTGCCTGCGCGCTCTTGTATAATTGTCGGGGACATAAAACTCAAATTTTTCTATAATATCGGGAATACAGACGTTACCATTTATAAGTTTATATGCTGTTATCAGCAGAGCAGTTTTCCTTCTATCGGTGAGGCTATTAATACCCAGCATGCCGGACAAAAAGGCTGATGGATATAACCAGGGATAATATCCGAAGTCTCTAAGATATAAATATCTCAGAAACTTCTTTTGTACTTTCTCTATCATTTGAGAGTAAGTTAAATCCATTGGTCCCCATATTACAGAACCACTTTCCAAAATGCTACGTACTAAACTATAGTATAGCACACGAATCGCGGCCGAGCTGCAAAAATGTCTGGAGTTGCTTAGCACAAATCCTAGCATTCTTAAAGCTTTGTTGCATATCGTTTCTATGTGGACGTGAAATGTTAAGTGCGTATCAAATGCGATTCCCAAATCTCTTGAAATAACAATGTGCTGAAGAGATGAATAAGACATTTTGTAGTTATAGTAAATCGTTTTGTTTGCCTTGGTGTAGCACATAATGGAGCATTTCTTAATAGTAAACCCTAATTTATTGGTATGACTCCATTCGACGATAGAATTTATATCACTTTGTAGCTGCAAGCAATTTTCCAAAGATTTTATTAAAAGGAATAGTTTCATGTCATCCGCGAATAAGAGAAACTTGGAAAATTTTATGCAATGGTAAATGTCATTGATAAATAGCGAGAAAAGTAAGGGTCCAAGATTCGACCCCTGTGGAACTCCAGAGTTTGTGATGAAGTTGGAAGAGTGGAAAATACCATAAGTTACGTATTGTTGTTTATTTGAGAAATAACTTACAAATAGACATAGAAGTTTCGCTGAAAATCCAAATTGGTCGAGTTTATTTAGGAGAATAAGCGGATCTACTGAGTCAAAGGCTTTTGCGAAGTCATTGTATGATACATCTACTTGATTGTTACTATCAAGAGCTTGCGATATGTACTCCGTAAAAACCATTAGATTAGACACAGTAGATCTGCCAGACCTAAAACCGTGTTGCTGGTCAATTATAAAGGGTTCAACTTGGGTATAAATGCATTTATGAATTATTAGTTCAAACAACTTGGCTGGAGAGGATAGGATCGCCACTGGTCTATAATTAGAGACTGAAGCCTTATCACCAGTTTTATGTAACGGTGTAACTTTAGAGATTTTCCACAGGTCTGGGAATATTCCGGAGTTAAGTGAGAGATTATAAATATACGCGAGAGGTGTTAATAAGGGCTCAAAGCATCCCTTTAACACGAATGACGGAATAAGATCCGGTCCAAAAGAAGTTTTGGATTTTATTTTTTTAACAGCAGCGGTGATGTCAGTGTTTGTAATATTTTGAATATCAACATTCTGTGCTTTTGTTGGCGTATTTTTTCCAGGTATAAAAGATTTCAAGTCCGCAGCTTCCTTACTATAAGTTGATTTAAAATAGTCTGCAAATGCTTCTGGAATATCTGCTCCTGAGAAAGACTGATTATTCCAAGTAACATGGTCAACAAACCCGCCATCACTTCTTCTGGACGAGATATACTTCCAGAAAGATTTGGGATCGCATTTGATATTTTTTTCAATAGAATTAATATATTGCACATGTGCTAATCGAATAGTGCGTTTTATTTTTGTTCTAAGTAGACAAAACATTTCCCGGTCACTCACCATTCCAGTTTTCTTCCATTTTTTGTAATGTTTGAATTTGAGTTTTATGTCGCTAACAATCTCACTAGAAAACCATTTAGGACATTTTCTACCATTCCTCGGAGTGCGCTTAATTTTGAAACACATATCAAAATATTTATAAATTATGGAATAGAAAAAGTGTGTCGCTAAATTAACATCATTTATGTCCTTCAAAGGTTGCCAGTCATGAGATTGTAAATGGCAATAAAGAGCTTTAAAATCGCCATGTTCGAAGTTCCATCCTCGCCTAACACTATTATCAATATTATTCCACAAGTTTCGTGTTTGACAATTGGTTGTGTTTTTGTTCGGCGAAATCTCTATACACATTTGAGTATTGGCCTCCGTGATTGAGTGGTTGCGATACTTTGTTTTGAATATGAAACCGCACAAGAGTCCCAACAGCCCCCAAGCATCTGGAGCCAGTGAGATTATGGCATCCCTAAATAGTGTATGTTGTGAGGCTGAAGGTAGTGGGGATGGGGAGTATATGGGAAAGAGGAAGATGGGATTTCAGAATAATAGAAGAGTATGTATGAATGTGAATGAGGAAAGAAGTGTGTGCCAAGACCGAGTTGTTTGGCGGTCCGTCCTCTCTGCCTATCCCTGCGGGAAACGGCGTGATGATTAGTTAGTTAGTAGCTAGGAAGATGGGTGAGCACCTGGCTATTCAGATCTGGTCACATCTTTCGCTGTCGATAATGACAGTAGAACGATTTCAAATGCTTTTTAGGGTAACCCGGATAAGTTTGTTTTCATTTTTAAAATTATTTTTAAAAAGCTGTGCACTCCACCGCTTCTACAAGCAATTCGCACAAATATTATTGTTCCTGAACTAGTTCAATACCATATTATTCTTCACATCATCTTTTATCACTTAGAATAGCAGAGGAAAAGCGATAAATTGTACTCCATTGGGTTCCAACGATCCTTTGAAATTTCGGTATTATGCGGATCTGACTTGAATACTTAGAAATTCACGCACAAAACATTGATGTATTATATTTAGATGAGACATGAAGCGAAAAAATAGGTTCCGTTTTTCGACCTCTAAATGACCTCCAACTCTCCCAACGCTCTTACTAAAACTACCGATTCCGGTCTACGCGCGCCGCTATCGCGTTCTGATAGTGGAACAAGCTTCGACGATATATTAGTACGCAGTAGCACCTCTAATTATAGCTCTATAGCACAAAACATGTTTTACAATAGAATGCATGATTCAAACCACATATATATATATAAAAGTAACTAATCAAAGTAGCTATATATATATAAGCTACTTTGATTAGTGATACTTCATTAGAATCATCATTGAATTTGGCAACCGAGCCTATATATTCTGTCATTCTACATTTTCCAAGACATCCAGATGATTTATTCCACCAAAACATCGTTGAGTTTATTGTTTGCCTTTCGAAAGCTCTGTTGAACCATTCCCTTACTATGCTAAAAAAAATTACGCGTTCCGGTGCTGTGTAGTCAATACACATCTCAAAATAAGCGATTTAATATCGAAAAAATATAAATATTCATAGCTAATAGCTTATGTTTATTATATTTTATTTCAAAATTGATAATAATTGTAATTTAATTACTGAAAACATGAAAAAACCATCGACAGATGCAAAAAAAACGTGCGAGGGATCCACGTCTAACGACGGTCCGCGACCGAATGACTGGCGGCTGGCACACACACAGCTATGCGGTCGTAGGTATAGATGGTCTAAATCAAAATACAACTGCGGACGTGTGGATTTCTCATGTTTTCGCATAACGAACTAAAGCGGGACATCAATAACGTGTCATTTCCTCGCACACTCTTTGCGTAACAGTGTCACACGGTTGATTGTATTGGTGTATTTGCTCCCGATTTTTAACAAAAATCTCTAATTTTTAATTGAATTTGAAAACTATGTAAAATATTATTTTTTAATTCACTGCATAAATGTATAACGGAGGAATACCTCAAATCTGAACCCAGAATTTACTATATTTATAGAGTTATTAAAGTTATTAGAAGCAATAAATACACACCACAGATAAGGAAAAGTTAACAAAACCGATTATTATTACATAAAAAATGTGAGCGACCAAAGATAGCAAAATTTTCATTATCGTCAAGACCAACTCCAAATTGAGATCCGCTTAATTCTGCTATCATTATGCTAACCAAATTAATCATTTACGTTAACTTATATTAGCTAACATAGCTAAGGTAGGAAAACCAGAATGAAAACTAGAACAAACTCCACAAAGATAGATTTACCAAATTTATTTATTTATTTTAAAATCAACGGTATAAAATATACCATATACAGTAAATTATAAACAGTGACATAAGAAAATAAACAATCAACAGAAACTCTAGATGGATATAAAAAGTTAGAGATACAAGTACATGCAAAACTTATAGGTAGACTAGGTTAGATTAGTATTGATTGAAATATATGATAGTATAGATATATGATATAATATATTACAATAGCTAAAATGTATGCATTTATATTCAGGTTTTAGTTGAAAGTGCCAATCAAGCTGTTGGTTCACCTTATTGACTATTATTATTGACCCAAGTTTCCTCAGTTCCCCCAGGCAGTTCATTTTATATACATATTTATTTGACTTTTTACGTAAGTATGAGTAGACTTACATTTTATTGGCCATGATTTAAAAGATATGATATTAAGGCTTTTTTGTACCCTTTTCTGTGCAGTTAAACAGATCCGCTATATCTGCGTACCTATTACTAATTTCATGTAATCTAGGTACAAGCGAGTGTTTGAAATGTTCAGTCTTATAATTGTTACAATTAAAGAGGGTTTTAGAGCGAGTAGCTCTTATGGGTACATGAAATTCAATGAGGTTAATTAAATCAAGGATATCTACACTACCATTTACAATTTTGAACATGAAAATGCGGTTTAAAAAATGTAGCGGTAAATTTTTTTTTTTTAAGATAATAATTACATTATTCTTACGACTTCAATTTGGGAGGCGTATAGGTATTTCCACCCGGGAACCATTCATTGGATAACCAATACCTATCTCATAGGTGGTTTGCTACGTTTACTGATATAGCAGGAGTGCCCTGATTCATGGGGTGAGTTCTTTCCAGGTCTTTCGGTCGGATTGAGAAAGGCCATCCTTTCCAGAACTTTGCCTCCTTCCTTTACAAAGAGATCCTTCCCTCAACATCACTAAAGATAACGTAGACTATGTGGGGTTTACGTAAAAAAATACTACTTTTAATACTTTTGCTACACCAGTTAAAAAATTTTAAAAATTTTCGTCTCAACACACAGGAGAAACCATATTAATTCGTGGATCATTTAGCTACAAAATACACATGTTTTGTGTCGATAGGTAGATAGACTCGGTTGTTGATGACAATGCATTCTATCAACTATCATAATATATATTTTTAGTGGCACTTATGTAGGTACGAGATTATAAAATTTTACAAAATTTTAAAATATTAAAATAAACGATAAAAATGTACAGCAGTTAAAGAAATAAATGTCGGTACCATTCAAATAGGATTTTACTTAAGTAATACTGAGGTTTACTCATTTTAGTCAGTCCTTGGGGAAGAAGGTTCAATCCACAGTAATACAAAAAAAAAAGTTTTTAAATTCAGTGCAATTGTTGAAGTCAAACCAAAAAAAAATATTATTATTTTTTTTTTAAATTTATATTTTAATGTTTTTAAATAATAAAAATACTTGATTTCTTTATTTATTGCATCTCACTATACATAAATCACGTTTTTTTCTCATAATAATTAACCTCACTAGGACTAAGCCTGTATCGAGGTTAAACTATCGAGTTGACCTTCACTTTGGTATGGTTTTTATAAATAATATTCCAGTCAAATTTAAAATATTTCGTGTTAACATAATGAACACATTATAAAACTTTTCAAACACGTAACTTAAAAAATGTTCGTTGATTCAAAATCGATGATCGTAATAAAGGTTATTATTTGTCCTTTTCTCGACAATAACCATGTATGTATTTAATTTATTTTATTTAACATAAAAACGCCAATAAATAGTAAACAATATACACCAATTGTCCAATAACAGTATAAAAACCAAGTAAAAATAAAACAATAAATAGGTGAACCAAAAAAAACTAGAGACAATAAGGTTTGGGTCAAGTTAAGTTAAGTGAAAATAAGAGATTCAAGAATTCTATAAAGTTCTGGAGGTTATCGCTATATCTGGAATCTTGACAGAGTCGACAAATTCGTGCAGAAGATTGAAATTGGGATTGAAAAGGAATATGGAAAGTTTCGAGGTTTCTTGGTAGACTGTGATTGATATTGATTTTGATTTTTATTGTGACCAAGCGGGAAGATTCTATATGGTTAGGAGTAAGCAAGACAAAGGAATGTTTCTTAGTGACGTTTGGCAAAGAGTTCCACTATCTGTATATGCACCAGTACACACAATCCTAATTATTATTCTGGTGTTTGAGTCAACTCTAAACGCGCTGCCTATTATAATATTTGCCATTATCGAACAAACTGCAAAAATACCATGTCGGTAATATTTTATAAATCGTTTCTATCACTTAAATAAATTACTTTTTTCTGTCATTATTTACAACCATTCAACAAGTACAATATTTTTCCACATTACAAACGAACTATTTATGATGCATAATTAAAATGTACATTTTCTAGAAATCTCTTTCTCTCTGAATAAAATGCGAGTGTACCAGTAATGATTAAAAATTCTACTGCGCAAACCGTTAAACCATATTTTCCTTCTCTTGCAAAAATATAATTACATCGTTTGTTTTAAGTCTCGATAAATTCATGTCCGTGCGCGTAAACAAAAAGCACGAATTATCATAAAACTTTAACAGATTCGTTTCATATTAACTATGGGAGTAAAAAATCTGTTAATCCCAGTGTTTTTTTTTAGGATCGAATATTATATTTAATACGGACAGGAAACATTATCAACCCCGTAACTTTTTCACTGAATTTGCTATATGACATGTAAAACGGACTAATAAAAGTGGCGTAAATTTTATAAAAATTTTTAAGATGTCGTAAAATACAAATACAAATTACAATAGATAATATTATTTTTTAGATTTATTTATTAGAAAAGTTCTAATATTTAAAAATTGGATTATTTTAATGAGATAACAACATTTTTAAAAAGTAAAAAAAAACACTTACTCCGAACGTCGAAAAGTTATAAAAATTGCGAATTTTAGAAAATACATTCCTTTTATTTATGGAATCTGCAAAAAAACTAATACCTGACTTTTTATCTCGTTTACAATATTTTTTTTTTAAAATATGTATTTATAATTCCCAGAGTATAACAAAAAAAAAACATTTTGAATTAATTTTTTGCGCAATATAATCTTAGATTTCATAAATTTATATTAACCTACACATGCACAGTGTATGTATGTTATTAAATATACCACTTTATAGAATTATTAATAAATCCACTCGGTAACATTTATTTCAATCATCTTTCAATCAATCTTTCAATTCAATCATCAATCATTTATAAAAATAGCATGCCTGAAATAATCTCACTTTTACATAACGTGATTCTCATTTGTCAGTCTTCCAAAAAGCGACGTTACCGTCTCTTTTTCAGCCCTGTTAAAGGCATTTTTTAATTTGTAAAAATTCAAAATAGCGCTGCCACTGCAGTTTAAGGCATTTTTAATAAGTAAAAATTCAAAATAGCACTGCCAAAAAGCGACGTTGCCAGATCGTTCGCAGCCCAGTTCAGGGCACTTTTTAATTAATAAAAATAAAAATTAAATTTTATGCTGTCTTTATTTAATATGTAAATAAAACATGGTTTAGCGGTAAAAAATAGATTTTTTAATAGTGAGTCTGTAAGAATTCATCTTCAGCGAAAACTGCAACTTGTAATTTTTTAACGTTACTTTTGACCTGTTCTATCGTCTCTCGCTATTTGCTTCCAGTCCTAAATTTTATGTATGTACTGCTTAAGTAAATTACTCATGAAGCTTAATTTTCTCTTAAAATATTCTTTCATCGAACTAAGCCTAATTGACAAAGTTAAAATGTGTTTTATGCCATATTAAATACGCCAGAAAACAAAATGACAAAACTGGCACTCTCCTCGAATTACTGAAAAAAACGTGATATAATAGTTTCACGTTAAAGTGAAAAATTAAAAGCAAAACAAGATATTTTACAGGGCCATAAATTAACGATAAAATTTATAACTTTACGCCTACGAGATGAAAATCTTACTTATCGGTACAAATTATGACTCGTTAAAATGTGCTGAAAAATATGCTTATCAAGAAAAATCATAAATAATTTCCCTAAAAAAGTTTTACACTTTGATGGATCATTATGGAAAAATAACGTAAATATCGCTTTATTTAATAAACTCGTCTTCATCATGGTAAAATAATATTACAAAATTATGACAATTTTATCCACCCACCCCCCTTTTCCCCCCACTTTCCCAATGGCGTTTTAAGGAACATCTCCGCCACAAACGTCAGGAATTTTATTCATGAATGACGTGAAATGGGATTGGGACATAATAATAGGGTCGCCAAAAAAGATAATATTTGGTTCGTTTTTTTTTTCTTCTTTTTTTTCAAATTACTTAATGAATAAATTGTAATGTTTAATTATTGAAGAAAATATTAGCGATTCGCAAACAAAAATTTGAAACAGAAAAATCAGAAAACGATACGGTCACATCTAGGATTCGAACCCGGAACCCTTGCCTTGCCGGGGCACCTCTCGACCCTTCAATAACTAAATATTTTGTACTAATCGAATTGTGGAATTGTTATTTTCTCTGATAAATAATTAATTAGAAATCCATAAGATAAAGCTAAATTTTAAATAAAATGAGCGGCAGATAGATTTAGGACGGGTCGTTTAGCAATTCATAAAATTTTAAAGTTAAAATACAAGTTCTGTTATTATTTCACCATGGGCGAGTTGTTTAACAGTAATTATATAATAACAGAAGTTGAATAGGACTATTACAGAACTTGAATATTAACTTTGAATTTTGATTGTTCAAATTTTGTGAAACAATCGATCCTAATTCAAAATCACAGATGTAATTACTACCATTTGCATCTACTGCAACCGGATAAATCATCACATTGATAATTCATCACATCTTTTAAAAGTTATATAAAGTCATGGAAAGTGATGAAACAAAAACTTTATTAACTGGGGTAAGGTTAGGTTAGGTCAAAAAAATCATCGTTTCTAATGACTATATATCACTTTTTAAAAGTGTGTTGAATTGTCACTGTGTTGAGTTATCATGGAACCTGTATCTACATGCCCGTGTAAGACAGCTTTTTGTGCATTGTCTGCCATAAAAACTAAATATCACTTCAACATAGAACCGGATTTGAGAGTGGCTATTTATATTAATATATAATCATAAATCAATTTGTTGACTCAAAGTGATCAGGCACAAGATTCATACTGTTGTAATTTATTGAATAAAATTTTGAATTAACTGCAGGTTTTATTTAAATAAAAATTCCTGTCCCCTCGCCTACCAATATAGAAAAATTGTATAAAATAATGAAAAACAGCTACAACCAGCTTTATCTTGATCTACATCTGCCCCAACTTTGTGTACCTGCCCTGTAAATTTGGCAAATGTATTTTTTTCTGGGGTCGCTGAAAAGTCCTTCTTTGATTTTGGGATCGATGCTTCAAAAGGGTTGCAGACTGCTATTCTAGACCCTAATTTGTCAGTACACAAATATATTTAAACTCTTAATAATAAAAGCAGTAAATGATAATAAATTCACAAATAAATGTATTTTTCTCGGTGTAACAATAACTCACGGCAAACAGGTCGGCCAAGTCTGATGCATCGAATAGACTGGTAGAATGATCTCGAATGAATTATGTCAAGTTTGTGGACATGCCATTTATTTATAAGCAAAGTTATGTTCCTAGTTTCTATTGGCCAAAAAAATCAATGCCGATAAATCGGCGTTTATTGAAATACAGGGTTTTCCAATAAGAGGTGTTATTTTGAATAGCCCGCTATTTCGGTAAATGTTACTTTTGAAGCTATCATTTTTTAACATTTTACAAGTAGAAACTACGTTATTAATAAAAAATGGAACGATACATGCTTCAACAACGCATTGAAATTATAAAAATTCACTTGAGTGAATCAAATGCAAATCATCTTGAGTGATGAGGCTCATTTCCACCTCTTTGCCTAGTCAACAAGAAAAATTGTCGCATCTAGGGCTCAAAAAACCCAAGAGTTATTGTTAAAAACCTCTCTATCCTCAACGTGTGACTGTTTGGTACGGTTTATGGTCCGGCGGAGTCATTGGAACTTACTTTTTTGAAAATGAGGCTTCAGCAACAGTTACGGTGAATAGATTGCGCTATCGAGAGATTATTAATGATTTTTTATGACCGGAACTGAATTTTATTGATCTAGATAACGTTTACTTTCAACAAGGCGGCGCTATGTGCCACACAAGCAACGAAACCATTGATATTTTACGATAGAATATCAAAATAACACCTCTTATTGGAAAACTCTGCTTAATTATTAAATTTTCATACAAAAAAGAGATAACCATTATAAGAAATTACCATATGTAAATATCTATATAATCTATTTCTATTATGTCTTCACGGTTTAAAATGTATACAACTTAATTTATACTTGAGTTATAGTTAGGCCTGTATCAAATAATAATTTTTGTATCCAATACGTCTGTCCCAACACAGGTATATCCTAGTGAGACAGATATCGAAAAACACCTGTAAAACAAAAAAATAATAATAATAATAATTTTAATATATTTTTTACATTACCCACCTCACTAGGTGACATGTTATTGACATAAAATTAGGAAATGTTAAATTAAGATAAATATTGATGGAGAAGAATTAATTAAGTGTGCAGTATCTAAAATAAGACGAAAAACAGAATATTTTTAAACACCTGGTAAAAAATTCTATTATTCGGTTATATAAAAAGAAAAAATAATTTGTTTTATTTTTGCTATATAATACTTATGTACAAACTGAAATAAATGTAAAATATCGATTTCCAGAAAATTAATAAATAAATAAAATAATATAAAATGAAAATACTAGACATTTAAACAATGCAAAAACATAACAGGTTCTAAGCTGTTCATTTAATTAACACCTCCGTAATTGAGAATTTTTCGTGTTTTGGGAGGTATATTTAAGATATTACATACAAAATTAGAGAAAATAATAATAATATTTGGATGATTTGTGGCGCTGTACAAATATACAATACATTTCTACAATGATCTACGTTATCACTAACTATATTTGAAGATAATATTCAATTTCATACTTACCTAGTAGGTCACTTGAGATTAACTCTTAATTAACATTTACTAATTGTTTATTAGCGAAATTTAGAAACAGGATTTATGACATAATTGGACTTTCCGGTATTTATTTTAATAATATATATTTATGTTATTATTGATAAAAATTCGTCGTTTCCTGATACGAATTTCGACTTTCTCTCCTTTTAAAATCCTCAAATTTGACTTATTACTTCATTTCCACAACACATTACTTCTGCCTATCAATTTATCAATCTGCAATCAATCTCAAAGCTTTTTCGAACCCCTCTGTTTTCCTACTCAGTTTCACAGCTAAATTGTGTTTTTGCGCCATCGTGCGATATACATTTAAATCAACTCATTTTGCTGTTTCCAGTAAGAATTGTGTTTACAGTGGCTTTCTCTATGGGGCAGTACTCACAAAGGCGCAATAATTACAGAGAACCTAAACAAAAAAATCGCAAAGTGTACAGTTTAATGTAGTATTTATATGACACATTTAGTGTTGGCTTCTAAAAGTGTCATTAATTCACCTATTACTCACGCAATCACAATATATTCCCCCTACTAAAAATAACTACATTTTTCATAATTCCTTACTAACATACAAAAGTAATTTATTTATTTTTTTAGCGTGATATAAACTTTTATGAAATTATGAACATATAATTCTCGTTATCGAAATTTCTCTTTATCCCTCAACACACATTCTTCCTTTTTATTACTGATTTATTATTTTTTTAAGATTATAAATCAATCTACAGCATTCGATTAAATGCTGTAGAAATGAGATCTCCGAGGTGTGTGTGTGGTAAAACCAGAAATGTGGAGATCCGCAAAAAATGCAAGGCTTATGTAAGCGTAGTGAGTAAGATTAAGAAAGGAACGCATAGATGGTTTGGGCATGTAGAGCGAATGAGCGAAGAAAGAAGTGTAATGAGAATATATGACGAAAATGTGAATGGTAGTAAAAGTCGAGGACGCCCGAAGAAGACATGGCACGATCAAGTGAATCAGATACTGGAGTCGGGCCATGTCAAGAGTCAGAATAATAGAAGAGTTTGTATGAATGTGAATAAGGCAAGGAGTGAGTACCAAAACCGAGTTGTTTGGCGGTCCGTCCTATCTGCCAACCCCTGCGGAGAAAAGGCATGATGGTTAGTTAGTTAAAAAACATTTGCGAATCTTCATTTAGTAATTAAGACAGATTATCAAATATTTTTTCTCCGTAAAAACAACATTAAACAGTAATAGTATGACGATAAACCAATTTATGTTCAATTTTCTTTATATAGATCGATTCATATGGAGTATGAAAAGAATTATTGGAAACCATTCAAGAAAATGCTTGTCCTTGATTTGGCTTAACTTAAGTACTTGCCTATGTACCAACCACTTTACTTAAAAAGATGACAGATTTATTAAACAATGTAATGTATTTAGGACCGTGAAAATGTATAAATTCCTTGACGCTTCACGCAATTTCTGCCATTTTAATTTGGTGCTAAGAATTTTGCGGGAACTCGTTTTTTCAGGCGCATAAAATGTAGATTTCAGGAAAAGTTGTATAAAATAATTAAATATTTGTTACCATTCTCAGCCCAGGCGAAATTAATGATTCTGAATGAAACTACGTAATAGGTACATTAACCATGTATAATTTAATAAACTTTATCACTTGTGCCTATACATATTGTCCATGTCACAAATAAATTTGATGACAAATTACAAAGAATATTTTATTTTGTTACAGGTAAACCCACAATTACTTCTACATCGAGGGCTTTAGCAAGTTGGTTGTTATTGAGTACGCAACACACAGGTATGAATGATGTTCTTATCGAAATTACATACGAAACCTTAAAAAAACAAAAACAAAATCATTATCTGTGGTGTAAATCAATCGCAAAAGATAATAACGTTGGTCGTTTCTTCTAAACGATTTCAAATTAAGATTTTTAACAATTCTCGTTACTTTTTTGTTATTTAATCTAGATTCAAGTGTTAATTAAAAATGCACGACATAATTTTATATAAAAGCCATCAGAACATAATTTGTTTGTCAAAATTTGTTTACGTTGGCAAGTTTTAACACAATCATCGATGTTTGTAGTGTCGTACAAATCAAGTTAGAGTTATTTAAAAAATTGATTGTTGTGATATAGGCTTATTATTCACAGTCGTGTAAATTGTCGGACGTAATATTTATATCAGGAAAATCAGCACAACACATTGAATTTAAATTATTTTACATTAATATATACTAATGTAACCAACTTGATATTGACATAACTCATTATTTTTATTAGAACAACTTTTTTTAACTTTTGAGAGTTATACTTATCAATGTAATATATCATTGAAGTATAAGATATCAAAAAATAAATAAATAACGGTCTCAACTGGGAATCGCACCCAAGATGCATGTCTTTGCGGGACAACGTATTTATCTACTGGACCATTGGGACCTAATTATTAAACGTCATATTTTTTTCGATCTCATATTTCAAATTCAGAATTAACAATAGAATCCTGCAACTATTTTTTCTAATATTTCTATCTTTTTTCGGCCTGAGACCATTATCTTTTTACTTTATGTGTCTTGTTCTATTTCATGTTTCGTTTAGTACAGGGTTATCCAATAGAGGTGTTATTTTGAATAGCCCGCTATTTCGGTAAATGTTGCTTTTGAAGCTGTAATTTTTGACATTTGACAAGTAGAAACTACGCCATTAATAAAAATGAAACAATACACGCTTCAACAACGCATTGAAATTATTAAAATTCACTTGAGTGAATCAAATGCCAATCATCTTGAGTGATGAGGCCCATTTCCACCTCGGTGGCTTTGTCAACAAGCAAAATTGTCGCATCTGGGGCTTGGAAAACCCAAGAGTAATTGTTGAAAAGCCTCTCTATCCTCAACTTGTGACTGTTTGGTACAGTTTATGGTCCGGCGGAGTCATTGGACCTTACTTTTTTGAAAATGAGGCTGGAGCAACAGTTAAGGTGAATAGATTGCCCTATTGAGAGATGATTAATTATTTTTTATGACCGGAATTGGATGGTATTGATCTGGACAACGTTTACTTTCAACAAGACGGCGCTACGTGCCACACAAGCAACGAAACCATTGATCTTTTACGATTGAATATCAAAATAACACCTCTTATTGGAAAACCCTATATTATCTTCTTCTTTGATAATAGTTAACATTGATAACCTTCAAAATTTAAAGTACCTAAAATTGTACCAATAAAAATTAAATATTTATTTAGACAATTATAAATAAAAATCGGATATGTGTATCCAAGACACTATCTAGGTTAAAAAACAATTCATTAACACTTTGAGAACATTTAAAAAGATAGCTGTCAAAAATATGTGAAAAATTAGTTACGAGATTTATGTTGGTAATTTTGAATATGAAATATGAGATCGGCAAATACGACTATAATAATTAGGTCCCAATGGTTGAGTTTATAAGGACGTTGTCCCGGTAAGACAGAGATCCTGGGTTCGATTCCCAGCTTAGACCATCTCGTTCTGTATCGTGAAACATTTAGATTTGTTGGTTTTGTGTTCTTTTTCAATAATTTATTAGTATTCTGTATGAACTTTGTTTGAAATCACCACATTTAAACAAAAGCACATTTTGTTACTAGTACAACATACTTATGAAAACGACTATACCAGGAAAAATCGACTTCAAAAAACATTTTTAAAGTCATAACAGGATATTTCGCAAAGTGTTAAATTAAATATTTTTAATCATGTGCTAAAACAATAAATTGTGATTGAGGAATTTCAATATCACGAAAATGCTAATAATAAATCGTAAAAATTTTTTGTTCGAAACCAATTTCATGTGGTAATCCATCACGTAAAAGTAATCATTTTTCACTGTTTTCAACGTTTCAAAATTACTTAAAAGCTTCAAATAGATTCGATTTCGCCTCACGTAATAAACTGATTTAGTAATTATTATTTTAACTTATAACTTATGAGTAAAATCTCAAATTGTAATATTTAAATGTTGAAGAAATGAACTAAGTTAATGGGACCCTGTCTCCTTTGGTCATATTTAACTGTGTCACACTTCGAATAAGAACTACCAATTCTTAATTTTTTTACCGCATATTTTTATTGGCTACTATCTTTATGTACGAGATAGGGTCCCATTAGCTCAGTTGATAGAGCGACGCTCCGGTAAGGAGAGGGTCCTGGGTTCAAGTCCTAGATGTGACCAAATCTTTTTTTAAATGTTTCTGTTTCATTTTTCGTGTAGGAATCGCTAATATTGTTTTCAATAATTAAAAACTGATTTTGGTGTAAACGCTTCAGTTTTTATGATGTATGGCCTCATCGCATCATAGCATCCCCAATTAGGGTATGTTGTGGAGGTAGTGGAGAATGGAAGGAGATGTTGTAGACGAAGGTGAGTAAATTCTTGGGTATTCATTTAAAGTCACCTAACTTGGCTAAATCCATTTAAGGCAACTTTTAAATTCTGAATGGTGGTCTCTGTAACGTGCCGCAAGTATACTATTCATTATTTTAAATGAATAAATTGTGAACTAAAACAAACTCATCCAATAAAGTTTATGTGCACACGCCGGGGTTTGAACCCGCGACCTCCGGCTTGCTAGTCGAGACTCTTACCCCTCGACCACGTAGTTTTAATAAGTACAATTAATACTAAAAGATGAAAAAATATCACCAGATTTTTGACACTCTACCTTAACAACAAAAATGTTTAGAGTTTTGTATGAAACAATTTTAATCAGTTCTTGTCATAAGCCCTTTTTTACAAAACACTACAGAAATATATTGCTAGCTGGGCCCTACTGTCAAAGAGAAATAAGATGAAACAAGGAATAAGCAATATGAACGTATGGCCTAAGTGCGGTCAGTACGTAAGAACATCTCCCTTTTAATTATAATTATAACATCAGTATGTTTTTCAAAACAAACAAAAAAATAAAAAGATATGTCTCTTATTAAAACTTTAAAAATACAACATTTATCGATGTTATCACTTTAATGTGAAAAGTTATGCGGAAGAAATTTATTCTTTGGTAAATAAAACAGATGGGACTCTCCCGCATTTTTCATTATTATTTTGCACATTTTATTACCGTATACAAAACTAGAAAGTTTCATTTCGTAGACAAAGAAATTTGAAATTTGATTTACAGATTAAATTTGAAGATTGATTTACAAACATTACCTACGAGTTGGTATATTTAGAATGATTTGGGTAATTTTCCAAAAAACATGTTTATACACCATGACACCACAACAAATCCGGTATAAATCGAAATAAATAAATATAAGTTGATATTGTTAACGTGATTTTTTATTTATCGCGCTGTACAGCGTTTGTTTTCCGTAAATGGTTAAATCTGTGCAGATTTGAACAAAACGATTATTCACATCTGGTAGATGGAAGCGGACTATACAAACTCCGTTGCAACTCTGACAAAGTCTATGCGGGCCAAGTAAAATGGATAATACAAATGAAACTCTGCCGTACGGGCATGCAAAACTTAGTCTAAAACCATTTGTGTCGATGAATAATGACCACTTCAGTGAAATCTATTAAAATTTATAATGATTTTTTTCTCAGTATCTTGGCAATTCTGTCCGTCAAATTGTGAACATAAGGCAAGAAAGTGCAGATTTTTACCTCTTATTCAATTTTATTTTCGTTTGGGGTAGATTTAACTCTTATGATTTGTCTTATCTGGTTTGCGGAGTAACCGTTCCGGTATCTGATAATTGGCGGCTACACCAAAGCTAAACGCAAAAAAACTATATTAAATGATAATTTACTACCAGTTCTTAGAGGATTGGAGTTCATACGGTATCAAATCTACATACGAAGTGTTTGGCAGCTATTTTTAAAAACCTATCTATCAAAATAATATATATGCTAAAACTGTGATGCAGCATAGTGAGCAAATGTATCGTCTATGATAGATGTGTACTGATAAACGTAGAACTATTCTGTTACAATAGCTAGAACTTATAAGGGAATCCCCCAGAGAGACATGACACCATCAAGTGAAACACATATTCGAGTCAAGTCACATGAAGAGTCTAAATAAAAAAAGAGTTTGAGAACTCAGCTGAATTCCTTCAGCAGAATCACGGGTAAATTAGTATGGCGAAAACTGAATCCAGCTAAAAGACTATTTTTATAAATGAACGATACGATTTCCGTAACACTATTTTTAACATATTTCATAAATTCACTTAAATAGTAAAACACATTGACGTAGGTATTCTCTGCATCTGCATATCGCATTCACATTGAACTAAGTATAGGGCAAACCTGCATAATATATATTGAACATAATGCGGAGGTGTACAATGTGTGGGATATATTGAACACAGCGTGGGATGTATTGCATCAATGGTCCAATAAACATGACTGAAACCTTTTAAGAAAACAGAATGGATTTGTTGGAGTGCAAACAGGGGTGTGATCTCACGAAATAATGATTACTTCGCATACTTACCGTACATAACGTTTTTTGCAATGCAATTGTAATAGAAAAGAATTGAGAAAGAAGAGAAAAGAGATGCAGTTTCTCAGTCACATTTTCCAGATTTGCTTTAATTATTTACAGGCAAAAATGTAATGAAAAGCTTAGTGCTAAATCACTATTTTGATTAATTTTTATAAAGAATTAGAGTACATTATGAATACCAAAAATATTCTTTAGATAAATTGAAGGTTTTCCTATCGTTTTGCTTGAGTATAATACAAATAAAATTTAAAAATTACTCAATAAAAAATATAAATATAAACTACTAAAAAATTATTTTTTTCACTAGAAATGTTTGAACGCGTACACATTTAAAAAATACAGTAGTATAGCAAAGATTATCTGTGACATTTTCACTTGATTAACTTTTTTGCTTACTTATAAAATTATTTACAAAATAAATAAAAACCAGTTTTGTGCTTGAAATCGAATCGTAGACTCCGTTTGTCAAGCGATTTTCATGCCTATTACCTACAATATAAGGTATACCAAGAATATACGTTATAAAGCATTTTTGGCTTCCTCAACTACCGGACTTCGCCTTAGAGTTGAATTTTTGTTAATATTACTTTCACATCTATTTTAAATATAATGTTTATGACCGGTCGGTGGCCGAGTTGATATCGCGTTTGGGTCCCACCCAGGCGTAGTGTGTTCAATTTCTCGGCTGGCTAAGTCCTCCACCACAACACAAGCAACATTTTCCGCTTACTGTGGTGGTAGTAGGAGATTTTCAAATATTGTCAGGTTATTCGTAACCCGGGAATGTTTGTCTTTCTTTTAAAAAAAAAAAAATGTTTTATATTTTGAGATTTAAAAATTGTTTTATGGACCTGGATATTCTAGTCGAAAAGTTCTCTGCAAACTTTCATTAAGCCAAAGATCTTCGTTTACGAAATTTAAATGGACGCACTAACTGGCTTTGAAGTTGAGAACAGCACAAGAGTACTAACTGCTCCCAACCGCTTGAAGCCAGTGAGACTATGGCATCCCCAATTTGGGTATTTTATGAGGCTGAAGGTAGTGGAGATGGGAAGGAGAAGGAGAAGAAGAAGGTGGGAAAGTACCTGGCTATTCAGGTCTGGTCACCGAACACAGCCAAAGCGTACAATCTTACCCAATAAGAAACTTTTAACACATTTATGGATTTTATATACCACGTCGTGTAACATTTGGAATCTGGCCGCTAACAATGTTAGTGTTTGTGTTATTACACTCTACGTAGATGGCGATAAGGTTTAAATATAAGAAACACAACAAGTATTTAAATCACAAAAGTACAAATTTCATTTGCCACATTATACAAAAAAACCATAAATGAAAATGGGTCCACAAGTAGGATTTTTTAAACTTTAAAGCAGTTTTTATCGACCTGACACTTGATTTATTCTGGGCTAGTGTATTCTACTCGCAATATTTTATTAAAGCATTTCAAATATTTTTAAGCGTTTAATTTCAAAACCAAAAACGTGTGATTTAGTGTAACGTCGGAGTGCTTCGTCTTAACATGGCTTTACTGCTTATTTCTAACTATTGTTACATAGTGCCCTGCCACCTTTGAAGTGCAAATAAGTTACCATCAGCTCCATATTGACCCAAACTCCCTGCGACTGGGCTGGATTCAACCATTCTCAGTTGTGGAACTTCTCTCCGCACTACTTGTCTTCGACTTTCTCAAAGAGACCACACAAAAGAATCGAGTTCTTTTACAAGCATGGAGATACTTTGAGCCAAGGTGCCAATCGCAATTCTATTGAGATGCAGTATAACTATAGAGTGTTTTAAGTACTAACTTACTTTAACACCATTCTCCAATGTGATAGGAAGTGAAGATGAAATACGACAAAACTGTTAACAAAAAATATAATTGAAGTTTCACAAAAATCCAGCTATTGAATCGGTTTTTAAATTTGACAACGAATTTTTAATAAATATTAAAATTGCATTCTATTCAAGTTCGGTTTTATTTCAGTTCTGTGAAGCAAAAGGCCCTTAATAATATAATAACAGAACTTGAAAAATAATTTTTAAATTCGATGATTTGTTCAAATTTAAAAGATGATTTTCAAGTTCTGTGAAGGTTCTATTCGAGTCCTCTTATTAAATCATTAGTGGTAAATTATTTAACAAAAATGAAGGTAATTTTTGGATAGGGCCTGACACGCTTATTACGAATATTTTTTAGAAAAAAACTTTATATTCGCCTTAATTACTATAAAAGAAAACTTTTTGCATTTCGGGCGGCGGAAAATTATGAATTTAAATTTTCAATTGCGTTAACCAAAATTCACTTCGCGAATCGATGTGGCGGCAATCAGCTGCCATTAGGTACGTCACTGTTATGTTGGTATCCCTGATACATTGATTTGTATCACAAACCATGTTACACAAACCTAGCGTAGCCGGTAAACTAGTTGAAAACTGGGATGTTTTTCTTGCCTTGACGCGAGCAGGCGTTATTAAGGGGCACTTTCCTTTGTATCACAAACCATACTACACAAACCTCGGCATCCCACGAAGATAGCAACGGTCGTATTTAGCTCTTGTTAATGCATCAGTGATACCAACATAACAGTGCGTTCCTAATGGCGTCGCGTTGTCGCCACATCGATTCGCGAAGTGAATTTTGGTTTTATGCAATTGAAAATCAAAATGCATAATTTTCCGCCGCCCGAAATGCAAAAAGTGTTCTTTTATAGTAATTAAGGCGAATATAAAGTTTTTTTCTAAAAATTATTCGTAATAAGCGTGTCAGGCCCTATCCAAAATTTACCAAAACTTTTTGCATTTCGGGCGGCGGAAAATTATGAATTTAAATTTTCAATTGCGTTAACCAAAATTCACTTCGCGAATCGATGCTGCGGCAATCAGCTGCCATTAGGTACGTCACTGTTATGTTGGTATCTCTGATACATTGATTTGTATCACAAACCATGTTACACAAACCTAGCGTAGCCGGTAAACTAGTTGAAAACTGGGATGTTTTTCTTGCCTTGACGCGAGCAGGCGTTATTAAGGGGCACTTTCCTTTGTATCACAAACCATACTACACAAACCTCGGCATCCCACGAAGATAGCAACGGTCGTATTTAGCTCTTGTTAATGCATCAGTGATACCAACATAACAGTGCGTTCCTAATGGCGTCGCGTTGTCGCCACATCGATTCGCGAAGTGAATTTTGGTTTTATGCAATTGAAAATCAAAATGCATAATTTTCCGCCGCCCGAAATGCAAAAAGTGTTCTTTTATAGTAATTAAGGCGAATATAAAGTTTTTTTCTAAAAATTATTCGTAATAAGCGTGTCAGGCCCTATCCAAAATTTACCAAAACTTTTTGCATTTCGGGCGGCGGAAAATTATGAATTTAAATTTTCAATTGCGTTAACCAAAATTCACTTCGCGAATCGATGCTGCGGCAATCAGCTGCCATTAGGTACGTCACTGTTATGTTGGTATCTCTGATACATTGATTTGTATCACAAACCATGTTACACAAACCTAGCGTAGCCGGTAAACTAGTTGAAAACTGGGATGTTTTTCTTGCCTTGACGCGAGCAGGCGTTATTAAGGGGCACTTTCCTTTGTATCACAAACCATATTACACAAACCTCGGCATCCCACGAAGATAGCAACGGTCGTATTTAACTCTTGTTAATGCATCAGTGATACCAACATAACAGTGCGTTCCTAATGGCGTCGCGTTGTCGCCACATCGATTCGCGAAGTGAATTTTGGTTTTATGCAATTGAAAATCAAAATGCATAATTTTCCGCCGCCCGAAATGCAAAAAGTTTTCTTTTATAGTAATTAAGGCGAATATAAAGTTTTTTTCTAAAAATTATTCGTAATAAGAGTGTCAGGCCCTATCCAAAATTTACCAAAATGAAATAAAAAACACAATTTGAATAGAACTTGAAAATTATCTTTGAACAATTCATCAAATTTCAAAATTGATTTCCAAGATATTCAAGTTCTGTTACTATTTCAGTTTTGTGAAGCTCTTGGCCAATAATGTAATAAGATATAATCATAGAACTTGCAAATCATCTTTGAAATTTGATGAATTGTTAGAATTCCGTGAAACAACCCGAAATTAGTGTATTTCGTAAGCTTCAAAATACTTTTAGCGAACAACGTTTTTTAAGAGCGTTGGTGCCAAAATAATACAAATTAGTTTTCTACCAAATATAAATATTTTGAAAAAGCATACATTGAAAAGTCGTTGTTACTGAAGTTACCTATATACTCGATAGTTATTTTAACATTGCAAAGCTATAGAAAAGTATATCGTGACAGAAGCTTCCTTTTGAAACATAAAATTGAATATTTCTTTTATGTATTATAAAGAATATCGCGTTTCGTCCTGTTTCCTCTCTGGCAGTATTTTACTTGGTCCTGGTAATAAAAGAAATACGCAATAATAAAAGTGTTAATGGATCTTAGATTGCACCTCAGTTAATTTAAGAGCTGTAATTTATTATGCCATTAATTTCAGACCCTTATCTAAGGGACGATCGCTGATCAAATATCAAATTGATACACTTTTCTTATGTTTTTCGTGGAAATTCTGACGGGAATACAATATTACATTTGAGGTAGTTAAATGTTGTTTTTAGATCATGTACGCATATAAATATAAAGGTATCTTATTTCGTTTACATATATACCTACTAAGTTAACACATGGTTTTACACGAGATCTTTTACTCTATATTTGTTGTTGAAAAATTATTGAAACATATTATGATTTATGATGACTTTCAACGTATTGTTTATAAATTTCACTGCTCCATAGCTCGTGTTAATGTCGTGTGATAAGTATTGCTTAATTGTGAAAACCTAGAATTTCCAGGCAGAAAACCCTTTCTAATATTTAACTTTTTTTTTAAAACAATTAATGTGAATTTTTTTTTACAGATAAATTTTTTTATAGCATTTTTTACCTGCATTCTTAATCAAATTTTTAGCTGTACAACTAATTTAATAGTTTTTAGAAATACTTATTTACATTCATTCGCAATTTTTGTAATTTTTTTATTATTTTATTTTATATTATAGAAACAAACAGTACATGATTTACAGAGATGTAAAAATATACAGGAATAAGATACTTCATGTTGGGTACATATGATATGTTTCCTTGTAATGTCTGCTAAGTGGTATGTTTATTCCTCAGTTACCAGGTAACTTGTGCAGTATACAGGTGTGTGTGTGACGTGTGAAATGTATGTGTGAGTGTTTGTGTGCGTGTGTGTGTGTGTCTGTATGTATGCGCATTGAACAGTTTAAATTATTGACAAGATGCCACGTTTGAATTTGGGTAGTGAATCTGAAAAATGTCCATGTTAGAGTTAAGACAAATATTATTTAGAGTGTGAAGAGCTCGGTTAATTGGCTAATTAGATGCTGCATTTTTTTATAATTAAGCGTGTGGAATAGCACTGTATGTCGTGTACGTCTCAAAGGTATGAAGTTAATAAGGGAAAGAAAGTCGGTACTGTCAATGTCATTTTTTAAAATTCATCATAAATCTACGACATCTTTCTTTCACATATGTGATCATTTCATATAAAAATTTTACGGTATCTTAAACTTCACTCACGCGCGAAGTAAACATAACTTAAATTAATTACAACTCTCATCTTTTATGTATCAACATGTTTGTTTACGTGCTAGAACACATGAACAAAACAACAAAGTTATTTCGTTATTTATATAAATTAATACTTCGGTAATAACATTGTTTTAATTTAATTGATTTCTGTCTTCAAAAACCTTCGAGAATTTCAACTTCTCCCTATTGATTATTCCATATTTTTCAATTGTTAAAAAAACAATGTGATATATAGTTATGAACTATAAGTTTGTATACTTGGAAAGTATGTTTACTAGAAATGGGAAGGCTGACAGAGATATTTAAAGAAAGATAAATTCAGGTAACTCCATTAATGGAGGACTGAACGCGGTTGGCGCTAGTATAAAAAATGTCCATAGAAGCAAAGCTAGCAGTCTACAATGGAGTGCTGGTACCTACCCTGTTGTATGGCAGTGGGGCATGGAACTGGCAGAGGAAGGATGAAAGTACACTGAATGCTGTATAAATTAGATCTCTGAGGCGTATATGTGGTATGATGTAAGCTGAATGACTAAGATTAAGAAAAAGGACGCTTAGATGGCTTGGGCAAATAGATCGAATGAAAGAAGAAAGGAGTATAATGACAATATATGACGCAAATATGAGTGGTAAACATGGCAAAATCAAGTGAATCAGATATTTGAGTTGGGCCACTTCAAGAATCATAATAATAGAAGAATATGTATGAGATGTATGAATGTGACTGACGCAAGAAGTGTGTGTCAAGACCGGGTTGTATGGCATTCGTTCCGTTCTGCATACACCTGCAAGGAAAGGGCGTGGTGGTTAGTTAGTTTTCAATTGTTCAATGAGAAAAAGACTTCTGTAAAAGAGTGTGAAAAGAAACTTGGATAAAATCTGGCAGTTAACACTAGTTATTTTGATCAAACAACCGTTTGACAAAGCAAATTAATAGTACTATTGACCTCCGTGAAAGAAAAAAACACTCTCACTTCGAAAGCTAATAGTATCCACGTTCCATCACGTTTGTTTGCCGTGTTGTTTCTAGAAACATTTAAGGAAATTGAAACTCTGCCAAAGATCTGTTTATTAAACACACCGGGACCGGCTAATCTGACTGCAAGAATGAATAACATCTCTTCTGTTTTATTTCAAGACCGTGTTCGCGAGGGACCGCACGTAGGAAAACTTGTTATGCTCATTAATTTAACCTACGTTTGTAAACGCTTTTAATAAAAATCTTAAATTAATTCGAGACCAAATGAATCTGTTTACACAATATCAACTAGAACTTTTTAGAACTATAGAAATACTTTTATGAAAATAATATTATGCAAGAAGTCAAAAATAAGATACTTAAAACTGATACAATTGCGTTGGTCAGGACATGACGGCCTCCGTGGTCGATGGGTAAGGCTCTCGGCTAGCAAGCTGGAAGTCTTGGGTTCAAATCCCGACGTGCGCAAGTAAATTTTATTTGATTAATTCATGTAATTTTACAAATTACTCATTTACAAGAATATATTGTATATTATCAATAGCCGACCCAACAACAACGTTCACGGGTTACGAATAACTCTCAGGTTATTCGTAACCCGGGAACGTTTGTCTTTCTTTAAAAAATATATCTTTATAATATTGTAAATATTAACTATCTGTCTGTTGTGTACATTATATATATTTTTTAATGGCTTTGGGTGCGAAGAAATGGATAACCTGACAAATTAAAAGAGTGACAAATCAGAAAGAACACTTTTGAAAAGTGATAAATGGATAAAAAAAATCAAAAACTAGGTTTAAGGCTATTTTTTCATCATTTTTATATCACTTTTCAAAAGTGTTTTCATTTGGGACTATTATAATGTATCATGGAAACGTTATACGAATTAAATTGGTGATAATTGGTCCTAATCATTTCAAATTTCTATCATTAAACTCATTTAACCGAATTATGTTAATTTGCATATGACTGAGTGTTTGAGTGCATACTGATAGGGGGTTATTACAGTAGGACGCACTATCTCAAATTGACGAGCGGAGGGATGCAATAAAGGATTTATATGGACATCAACTTAATGGAATGCAAACACGGGCTTAAATGCCGCAGGGGAATTATTTTACACCGCTTCCAGACTTAAAACACTGTAGAAGAGATGTATTTTAAATCTGACCGGATTGTGTTTAGCTTCATGCTACATATGAACTTAATCGGAAACAATTCATTCTTTTATGTGAATATCGCACTAGTTCCAGCTGCTTGTAGCCAGTTGGACAATGGCATCTCCACACTTTAGTATTTTACCCAGTATAAAAATGTTCGCTCTACAATTTTCCACATTTATTTTTTTATAAAATTTCACACTTTTGTTAATATTGTCAACACTGAAAGTTCCACTGACTACATTTTGTTTTTCTAGGTACGAAGAATAATCTTTTTTACTATGGCTGAAGTATTTTTTTGCAAAGAAACAATATAATATTTTTCGTTATTTTTACGATCTCTGATCCTACAGGTATATAAATAATAAAACTCAAAAAATTTGAGAGTTCGTACGTTTCTTTGGCTTCTCACTTAGCGGCTCACAATTTTATTTTTTGTACTTTTTTTGTACTTACTTTTTGTACTTTACTCATAAAAAATCATGTCCATTTTTTCCGGTTGATAAAAAGTGGTCTGATTTCGCGGATTAAAATTTTCAAAAAATCGCTATGGTTTTAAACTTACGATAAAAAAAACTACAAATATTTTCTTGTCTAAATCATTTATTATGAGGCTGAATGGAGGGCGTGTAAGAATATGAGTAGAGGAAGGTTATGAAGTACCTAACTATCTGTTCACTTAAAACATTTCTATTGTTAATTTTTAGCAGTGCAATGCTGATAGTATCTACCGCTCTCTGTTCCTACCATTGCAATATACAGTTAAAGATATTACCGTCTCTAATACTATGTAAATAAACATTTTTCGATCAATTTTTGTCACTATATTTTCTAAATATCACGTCTTTAATTTTTTTGACACGTTAAGAAAATTTGGTATTGGAACTTATTTTCCATCATTACACACATTCTTGAGTTGCTAAAATTAGTAAACCTTTATAAAATTTATCACTGAAAACGTAATCATTAAACATTTTCCTTGGGAACATAATGAATTTTGTTCCAAATTTTGCAATGCAACTCAGTTTGTATTATTTTATTCACGGTTGAAACGAAAGAAGGTTGGAAATAGTTGAAAGTAAAGAAATACCTGCGATAACGTTTTATTAACATCAAATGAATGTTTCCATCAATAAAAGACTTGTATCACATTTATTACTCCACTCGTTTTCTTACATTCTCTTCATCCTATTAAAGGTTTATTCTTTTCCGAGATAAATATTGCTCTGTGACTTTTCTCTAATACTTTGAAAGCACTAAAACAAACAAAATAACCTTATTAACTAGATTTTTAATATTACAATAGTGGTGATTCCAATTGGAATCAGAAGCAATGGTACTTTAAACAAATATTCCTTGAATATGAAATTACCTACCGTCTAGAAATTACTTTGACCTACGAATTGTCCACTCATCTAAATGTAATTCCCTTCTTCGTCAAGTTGTTCTTATAAGGTATACAAAATTCACTCTCTTTACGAGTATATGATAAAACCTATTAAAATAATATTGCTTTGAATAAATGTATCTATCATCTATCTATCTATATATATTCTATCCATTAATATAAAAAAAATATATCAGTCGCGGGCGTACGAGCAACGTGGATGTATTTTTTGGTAAACTTGTCGAATTCCGCTGCATGCAAAGGCTCTTTAAAAAAACTACACTTGATTTTAACTTAAATATCTAATGGAGACAACTATTTGAGTCGCACATGCTCAAAATGGGTTTTACCTAACCTTCAAACTTAACTTTGATTGAGAGAAAATGGAACTTGAATGCATCTTTTACCATCTCCCACCACATAAAGTTATTTCTTGTAGTAATTAAGTTGAAACCAAATGTTGTTTGTAATATTTTTTGCATTGAACGTGCTGAGGAAATTGACAATGTTAATGATTTTTATATTAATCTAAAGTTTAATTCGGAATTTTGAACACTTGCCCTTTAAAACAAAAGGAAGGTCACTGCCAACATTGGATTTTGGAAACATATGCGTAAATGTCGAACACTTCAGCTATTAAATCAATAAAGTTAACTAAAATGTTGTTTTTAGGAGAACTAAATTATACAATTATGCGGGGTCGGCTAGTATTTTATATTTTACAAATGAGGAAATATTGACGGTAAAAATTCAACAGCATATCAGATCATATCTTAAAGTGCTCATTTTCACAGTAGTGAAAGTCAATAATATACAACACGGGTGTTAATTGGATATTCAAACCTATGACATTAAATTCTAAAGCAAATATACCTAATTTGAGTTATGACTCTAATAAAGTACTTCACGAGAATGGAGCGAAGTTTCACGTAAATATATTGTCCCAAAATCCATCAAAAGCAATCATTAATTAATTTAAATGATTTCGTCTCTGCCGTTAAGAATTTGAGAGTTATTAAAGTTGTCACTAAATATAGCGTAGAAATAAAGGATTTTCAATTCATTCAACTTCAGCCAGTGTTTGGTATTTGCCAATTAATATATTTTTAAATGTGTGGCGTGTATTTATGAGAAACATAAAAATAATTACACACAGCAGCATCAATCTGAACAAACAACACTTGGTTTATAATTGGCACAAAATCACTATTAAATCTGTGTCTACAACGCGGTTGAGCGTATTTTTAGCAATTTAGCACAAAATCACTGGGCGCCAAGATAGTATTTTTTTTATATGAGTGATAAAATATTACAAAATAATAGCAATGACATAAATAAAAAAATGTAAATGTTCGTTTGTTCAAAATCATAAATCTCTGAAAATTCTTCACCGATTGTTTTGAAATTTTGACACAAAGTTGCTTTCGAATACGCGTTTGTTTTTATATAAATGTCACCTTTGATAGGTATTTTTTTTTAAAACAGTGCCATTTGTTGGACGTAAAAGCAACACGCGCTATTGTTTCTCTATCTGCACAGACATACTGAGCCACAGCAACGCGTGGCGTGGTACAGCTAGTTTATAATAAAATTACTAAAAACATTTTCTGCTATTTGTTTGCATATGCCGTGTTGCACCAACTCTCTCTTTAGCCAACGTATCGGACAACGTTACAGTGTCTATCATCATGGCAGATGTGGCTAAAGAATGAGTTATCGCAACACGGCATAACTCCCCAAAAACAAATAACTAAAATACTTTTGGCCGTGAAAATCTTAAATTATATTTTACTAAAACTCATTTCGAGAAAGACAATATTATACGAATAAAAAGGGAGTTCAATGTCAGACTTAACACAGTTAATTGAAAAATATTTTATACATAATAAGGAAGATGTACAGAAGTTAAAGAGTTCCAAAGAAATATTGTGTCACTGGTTAATAAACTTGCTGAGAAAGCATCCTAAAAGAGCTTTTGGCAATGTTTTTTTCTTTGTTCCTGGAAGTTTTATGTTACTAGGTAATGCGTTATATTGCATATTGTGTGGTTAAAAAAGTTCATAACTTACCTAAACATGTTTTGGAGTATTTTACAACTCAATTTTAAAGTTTGATCCTCATTATGAAGTCAAGGTTTTGGGAAATAATGTTATTTTTTTGTTTTTAAATTCATTTTTGTGTTGTTATTTTAACTAACGTGATTATTTTTATAAGAGGTTTTACAGTGTTGTCTATCAATTATAAAAAAAGTTAGTTACAAAGTTTTATAAAAAAATACGTACCTAAAAATCTACTAAATGACATAAGAGGGGACCCAATCTTATTCCAGACATATATTATAATATATAAACATTAAAATCATCGCTAACTCAAAAAAAAATGTAGTTTTCAACATCTGGCAGTATTTCTACGATATATGCGATGAATTGTAAGGAGTTATCCAAATTTATTAGTGTGAGTAATATAATAATAATAATAATAATAATTAATTGATTTGTATAGCGCCGTTTTTGTGCAAAATCACCTCAAGGGCGCTGTACAAATATATAATACATTTCTACAATGATCTATTGATCATTACTAACAAGGTTTTTATGGAGATAATATACAGTACAATACTTACCTGGTAGGTCACTTGAGATTAACACTTAATTAACATTAACTAATAGTTTATTAGCGAAATTTAGATACAGGATTTAGGTCATAATTGGATATAACTGGACTTTCTCTCAGGAATGGTATATTTAATTTAAGGGTATGACAGCTTAAAAAGGTATGTTTCTAGTTTAGAACTGAATTCTGTTGGACTTGTTATGGATCTTAGTTCTGTTACATTCTATGATGCGTACCAAATGTGCTAACGGGTTCGTCTATTATCTCATAGTGATAGTTTATTTTATGTGAAATCGCACAAGGGTTCTAACTGCTCCCAACCGTCTCGAGCCAGTGAAGCTATGGCATCCCCAATTGGGGTATGTTGTGTGGCTGAGGTAGGAAGGATGGAAAGGAGACGAGAAAGAGGAAGGTGAGGAAGTACCTGACTATTCAGATCTGGTCACCAAACACGGCAAAAGCCAAAATAAAATATGATCACAATAGTGAATAATCTTCTTATAGAGCCATTTTTAAAAGAAAATTAAGATACAATAATTAATAATGAATTTTATTCTTTAATTATCTGAATTTATTTTTAATCAACTATACTTTTTTTCATCGTTTTTTTCTAGACGACTTTATATTGATGATGAAATTAACATATATTATTATTATGAGTGTACGTAGGCATCATAAGGATGCACTATTCTTGTATAAAGTAGAAATCAATGCCCAGAGTTGCTAAACAAGGTTCCATTAAATGTACCTGCGCGTTCAACATGCTCTTGTGTCCTGTTCGGGGTTGATCAATGCAAAAAGAACTCTAAGCAGAATTCTTGCCTGAACAGATTATGCAATAATTACAATAGCGTATTATCCAAGGTTGATATTTTCAGTTGCGAACTTTCAAAATACAAGAGGTCCATAAAAGAATATTTCTCCGATGGTTCGTGAATATTTTTTATGTCTCTGTTGTTTATATCTCTATTATGATTTGATTTATATCTACAACCTCTCTCCATGGCTTTACTATTGTAAGTGCTTAAAAATAATATTTGCCCACTGGTGTATATGTGTAGTATCAAGTATAACGCAAAACACACTGTCTTTCATCTTAGGGTGATATTTTACCTCCTCCAAACGGTCTCCACCAAATTTGAACCCTAGTATTCTTATTTATTTATTTATTTATTCAGTTTTGGGAAATCGACAATGAATGAAATTAATGACTACTGTACGTACGTAAATAATATTTTCTAATTATTTTTATTTATTTATCTTCTTTAATGTGACTGGTCCCTCGATATGAGAAAGATTTTGACAAATTTAAATCCAATAAATTATTTACCATTTTTAATCTATTAAATTGCATACCATCTTATATTTTACATCTCTATGAAATTTAGGTTTCGGGAAATTCGCGTTGAGTTCACCCCTGCTAGTAAACTGTGTCTATCCAATCGGAACCAATCAACAAGTCGTGAAGTGGGAACAAAGTACTGTAGAATCTACAATGAACTCTGCAGTGTGTTTCCCCCGTCCGTCAAACACCATCATCCGCCAATTAACGCTCCAATCTAAAAGCGTTTACGTCACTCGCGCTATGGAGTATCTCTATAAACAAACCACCCTTCTATTCACTTCTGTTATCCTGGTATGCGTATTTTTTTTATACATAAACCCACACAGGAAGCCATGAAGAAAATAATTTTCCTCGGGGCTCGCGTCATCTTTGGGAATGCTGCGTGTAGAATCTTTTTAAGAAAGGAAAGGAGAGAAGGTTCTGGGAAGATAAAAGTTATGAGGGGTGGAATCAAAAGATCAGTGTGTCCAGGAGTGACTTTTCCCTCCAAGTTCAAGAAGGACCAGTTGGAGTGGTCAAAGAGCCTTCCCAAACCGGCCTCTCCCGATCTGGCACGCCACGCAGCTGGTGGGTAGACGCATCCTGAACACACCTCACCCGATAAACTCGGACACCCCTGATAAATCACCACCACTTGGAATGATCTAATGGAATGAGAGTAGTTTTTATTTTGGGTGATTGGTAACTCATGAAAATGACATTTCAACACACCTTTATAAAGTTATATAGTCATGAAAAGTGATGAAACAAAAACTAAGTTAAATAGGTTACGTTGGTTAGTTTTTTCATCACTTTTAATGACTTTATATCATTTTTAAAGGTATGTTGAATTGTCATTGTTTTGAGTTATCATGGAACCCTTTTTAATGTGATTACCGAGCACCGACATCACCAATTAGACTATGGCATCCCCACTTGGGGTATGGGGAGGGGAAGGAAATGTGGAAAAGCAAAGATAGAAAGTATATATATAGTGGATAGTCAGATCTGGTCAACAAACACGCCTAAAGCCATTTCAAGGAAGATTCTGAATGTAAACAACAACAACACGTTATTTATTCATTAAAAATAACAAACAACATGTTATTTTTAATGAATAAATTGTGAAATAATAGAAATTGACATTGATATAAATAAAAATTACATTCCTGCGTCTTGATTTGAAACCGGGGCCTCTGCATTCCTAACAAAGGATTGAAACCACTCAACCACGCAGGCCAATTCCTACAGTTGTCTCGCTTTCACGGCGTCTCTCTCATACATTAATTCAGTTGAACGTTCATTACAATAAGTAGATAATGAAACCATAAAAATAATCAATGGGGATTACAGGCCGCGATGAAATTCAGAATAGTATTGATTGATACCATAGTATTACATAGTTCATATACACATACATCCTCAAAGCACCGTGTAATTTACAAAGTTAGTATTTATAGAAATATGTCTTAAATCCAGTTCCATTACATTCTAAAAATATTTATTGCTAAATTACCGCATTTGTTAGAGCAGTCATGAGTGAACTAATTAAGCAAAATGACTAAACCATGACACTGGAAGAAACTTTAAAACTAAGAAACAAAAAACTGCAAACAACGGAAGACACAAATGAATTCCATTTAAAAATGCACAAAGACAAAATTAATTCTCTTCTTCTTGCAAACAATCCATGAAACATTTAAAGTTGAGGCAGTTCAGAAATCTAAATTAAATTAGAATTTATGGCCCGTTAACTTCCTTTAGTTCTCGAAGTTTTCGCATTTCGCATTGGCGTTTCCTTTGTGATTTGTTGCTCTTATTAGTGTTATTTTTGGGCTCGAATTCCGCTTGTCGGCGAAATTATTATGTCCATAACCAGTTACTGTTTATGGTGATTATTTTTGGGGAATTCTGTCGTGTTGCGTTTCCTTCTTCTATAGCCATAGTTTCATATAATAATGATAATTTATATTTTAAAAAGGGACTTAAATGAGGATAATACAGGTAAATCTATGTGTGTTAATATATGCGGGCATCAATAACTCATCGGTTAGAGAGTTAGTTATCCCGGTAGGAAAGAGGTTATGGGTTCGATTCCCAGTTGCGACTGAAACCTGTTTATTTTTTTGTGTTTTTTTCTGTTTCGTGATCGTAAAACCTCTCCGTCCTGCATCAAAGCGTAAATAATTAGTCTTTAAAGAAACTCATAGTTATTTCTGTATTCAAAAAATTCAAATTCAAAATAATATATAATTAAAAAAAAAAAATTAATTAATTAATTCAAAAATATTTATTGCACAAAATACAGAGTACAAAGGGTATAGCTTATAGGTTACATCCTATTTCTTCCAGCTAACCCAACAAATAAACATTATATTACATAACCCAACAATTACATGTTAAAAATTGTATGTAAATAAAAAAACAGAGGTATTTAATTTATGTAAGGTATTCATTGAAGGTGTAGCGAGATTTGTTTAAATGAAATGTTTTTAGTGATATGAAATTTAAGTATTTCGGTTATTTGTTTGATTCTACGTGGAAGGTTGTTATATACTTTAATGGCCATGTAGTGTGGTCCTTTTTGAAGTAAAGTTTTGTTTGCTTTTGGGATTAATAAGCTTTCTGTGAAGCTTGTAGCGTTTTTATGTGTTGATTTTTTCGGGATATTTTCTGGAGATGATCGAGATAACAAGCATAACTCCATTATATATATGTCCGTCACTGTCAGGAGTTTGAGATTTTTAATTGGTCTACATGAATTCCGGTGATCAGAATTTGTAATTTTTCGTAGGCACCTCTTTTGGATGATAAAACCATCTTTGTTTGTAACATGATAAGTATTTTTTGTATCTATTGATACGCACTAATATATAATACATTATGTGAAATTTTTTCCTTCACCTAGTTTGTAAAACCCCTACAGGGGTTCAACCTTCGTAAGTTATTCCAATAAATTAAAAAATATATTTTTTACTTCACGCTGCATTCCTTAAATTTTTCTGCAAATCTGGTAAAAGTATACATGTGTATAATTCGATTTAGTTACACTATATACAGTGTAAAACACGTGAGTGTATTAAATCATGTTACAAATTACAAGCAATGTTTTTTGCAATGGACCCCGGACATACACCAGTCTCAGAGTATAACCTAATAATCTCTTTGTCTTCGCATCTTTCCCTGTAAGTCTCGCGAACAAGAATACCTTATAATTGAATTATTCCTCCGTGGAAACTGGGAACACATAACAATGTTGTTTACGAGCGGCCACCGAAGAACTGAACTACCAAGCCAGCTTACAAAATGAACTGGAAGTAACGGCAAACACAAAAAGGCTAAGAAGATCACCGGAACAGTGAAGCTACTATTTGAGTAGAATATACTCGTAAGTCCAAGTTCAAAGGAACAAAGTATTAACGGCAAAAGCTGCAATACATAACTGAAAGTTTCAACTGGTTCAGAGGTTGCAAACTATTTTAGAATCTCGTGTATTTAACCGAATAAACTCTTCATTTTCATCACCGGGTATTAAGGAATATTTTTTGACTTATATAAAGGGTGATACAATTCCAGTTTTCCTAACTTTTGTTTATGAAAAAACACACTTATAGGTAACATTATCATACATTTATTTTATGGTTAATAAATTATGAAAAATGATGCCAAGCAAATAAACGCATCAAGACCTTTTGCAGCAGTTGTTTCGTTTGAGATAATTTCCGATCACTTTTTCTTGTGTTTTTAAAAAAAACATGTTTATCCAACAGATGGCGCTGTTTTAAAAAAACGCATGTTTTTACCTATTGCAGACGACATCTATATAATATATAAATATAAAAGCACATAAAAGCGTTTTCGAATGCAACATTGTGTCAAAATTTCAAAGCAATCGGTTAAGAACTTTGCGAGATTTAAGATTTTGAACAAACGAACGTTTACATTTTTATTTATTTATATTTATTATTCTTTAACGCCCTATCGGGCTTTTACAAGGAAAATTGTCAATTTATGTTTGTAAGTGTAACATGATACATGGATAATAGCATATGTTGTGATGCTGAATGAAGGGGGAAGGGAAGTAGATTGAGAAGAGAAAGATAAATGTAAGAAAATGTAGACGAAAATGTAAAGATGTTAATTCTTGTTAATGAATTTGTTCTCTTGTGTGGGGGGTGAATTTTTGCCCATTTTTATGTGGATTGTTTTCTCTTGCCTTTTCGCTGTAATTAATTCAACATTGCAATTGAAACTAACTTAAAAATAAGTAGCCACAAATGACTCAACGAAATAACGACATCTCTCGGAACAACGGGTAATGTCGTTACTTTTTTCAAAGTTGCTTTTGCGGTTACAACTTCGTGTTTTTTAATGGCGTCGTTCTTTATTAAATATCGCGATGTTTTCCATGTCGGAGTTTATTAATAAATCTCCACGAGAAGTCGACAAGCCAGACCGCAAATTTAGCTGCGAGACTTGCTTCTTAAGTGACGTATTATTATTCATGTTAAGTTATAATAATGCTATAACTTTTGGAATTACGTGAAACAGTTTTTTATCATGCTTATCTGTACTTAACAAATACACTGGTAGTAGATACCATGCACATGTTTATATTGTGCAAGCGAGGACTTCTACATCTCAGAACGCGCCAATCAACAGAGAGGCTATAACTTTTTTATTTTTTTTTATTTTATATATATATAAATTACAAACAATACAAACAAAATGAACCTTTGTCTGTCCAACTGGGAAGGATTCCTGTTTCAGGACAGCCAAATTGTGTATTTAGTACATAATATTCTTACAATGGAATGGCGATGCTGTCAAAACAAATTTTGAGAACATTGTTGATTGCATTCGAAGTGACAGGATAGTTTCTTTATCCTTGAAAGAATCGCAAAGATGTAATTTATTACCATGGTCAATTTGGATAGCATAGAAATTGCATTCAGAACAGATGATTGGTTTCTTTCGGGACATCACAAGTCTGAGATTTTTTCCAGGGCATTTTGGAGAACATTTACAATTGTATAGTTAGAATTTCCACATTTATAAATCAGTATAAGACATATATTATTTTTTTTTATTGAATATATAAACACATTACAATAATTTACAAATGTAGATATTTCGAGGCTGATTGCGAAAAAATTATAAATTTTTAACGTAAAATTGCCCAACTCAATTGAGAAATTATTTCTCGTGTTTGAGTTGGGGAGTGTTGTGAGTCATTATGGTTTATAGGTTGTAAAATTTCACTAGTTGATGTAGCTAAAAATTAACAAATAGCTATAAAACTTGATGATAAATTTGATAACACTATATAATTAAGAAAATAAGAAATTTAATTACAAACTGAAAAATAAAAAATATAACTTAAATAATATAATAGTTATTAAACTTAGAAAAAATAAGATATAAAATAAAAATGTACTTATTAGGTACGAAATATATAATAGTAGGTATGTACAGTACTGGTAGTAAATTGTTCAAAGACCGAGCTGGCAATCTTGTATGAAATGGGTACTTAATAAAATGCAACAACAATAAACGCATATTAGCACATATTAGGAAGCGGATAATATAACTTTAGAGGATATGTATTTTTTTTTAAATATTAAATTGTGTTTAAATATATATTTTTTTTATTAATCATTAATCAATTTTCCTAAATTCATAACGTGAATTTAGGAAAATTTAATTAATAAAAATTACAAATGAGTTCATATAAACAATTATTTGAAAAATGTATCCAATGAAATTAAAACTTGTGATTACCGTTGGGTTTATCTAAAAGTTGTTTGATTTGTGATTTGAAAGTTTTGTAATTTTTTTCAGTTTTAATTTTATCCGGAAGGGCATTAAACAATTTTATACCTTGATAATTATAATGGTGTTGACCAGCACTAGTATTACATTTAGGATATATGAATCCAATAGTACTTTTTTTAGAATTTCTTAGGTGATAGAAAGTACACATTACTATAATATATGCCGTATGACATATGAATTTCCAAATTTAAAATTTCCAATCTTTATTTATTAAATGGCTAGTTATTATTATACATTAATCGAAATAAAACCGCGCAAAAGATTCGTTAATTTTAATTTAAATAATAACAACAATGAAGATCAATTATTAGGAACAAAAATAACCATTTTTAAACTTGAAATAAAAAGTGACTTTAGATCCTTATTTCTCATAAGTATAAAATAGCCTTTTGGAAGATAAAAAATAAAATTTATCATAATATTATCAACGCTATTATATATTTTTTTTTCTATGTAAGTACTTAAAAATTTTTATAATTTTTTTTGAAGTGAAACTTCTTTAGGCGCGTAATGGATTTTCTGGGACGGAGTAAAACCGAGTCAGGATCGACACGAAAATGCGGGTACCCCCACCACCGCTCACCGTTCACTGTCCCTCTCTCACCATATGCGCTTGTTGAGGTGGGGGAGCCGCTCACGAACGTTCTCTCTCTTCTCTTCTTTCCTCTCTCTCAGACACCAGCGAACTGCGCCACGCCAAGCATCAGCTGCTTGGTTAGTATATTGCGTCGTGAGTGTAATACGAGTGAAATACGTAATTGATTGTGGTTCATACGGTTTAACAAAAGAAGTTTCACTTCTGTCTTGCGTAGGCTTGACACACCCACTTTTTTTTTTTTACTAAACACTTATTAGTTCATATTAGATATGTGCGTTATAACTGAGCTATATGAATTAATGAGGTACTTAAAACGTGCAGATCATTCACTCTACTTAACGATTCTGCATTGACCATCGACATCTTCAACATCACTTATAAAAAGCTCAGCAATTACATTTTGATGCATATCACAAAATAATAAAACTGCGCCCATGATCTGTTAATACTTACAAGTGCCTCTAATTTGTAATACTCCCCTTTAAATGTTGGTGTTTAACCGTTTTATGGAGAACATGAATTAAGAACAAGCTACAAGCCAATTTTTTTTTATATTTTTTGTATACCTTATATTGTAGGTAATAGGCATTAAAATTGCTTAACAAAGGGAGTCTAGAAATTTTCGATTTTAATCACAAAACTAGCTTTTATTTATTTTGTAAATAATTTTATAAGAAAGCAAAAAATTTAATCAAGTGAAACTATGACTGTAGCGTGTTCTATAACACTTTGAGTGAACTGTAAAAAAACGATAACTAAAGCTCATTCAATTGGTTTGTAAATAGCACGGGAATAATTGGAAGAAGGAAAACAGCCTACCTGAACTCCCATGAATCCGGGCAAAAATACGTGTTCTCGATGCACTTTGCACCGGTGAATTTTCCTCCACAAACGAGACGAACAACAAACGAATTTATTTCGGTATTTACACATATGATACGACGACGAAATTTTAGGTGGCACCTTCTTGATGTACGACACGAGCTCGACTCGTATTTGCGACAATTAGTGCAACAATGTTCATAAGGTCCAATGTGGGTAGGACTGTTTATAGGGAAGGAGATGGATAGTAGGAAAAATGGTAGGTAATTCAAAAAGCTGTTTCAATACTAAACAGCGACAATTAGTGCAACAATGTTCATAAGGTCCAATGTGGGTAGGACTGTTTATAGGGAAGGAGATGGATAGTAGGAAAAATGGTATGTAATTCAAAAAGCTGTTTCAATACTAAACAATGACAGATAATCTTAGCTATAATATCGTATTTTTTTAAAGTTGTTTCCTTTATGCGTTCATACATTTCTATTGAAAATAAAAAAAATAATAGTTTACATTTATATTTTTTATTGAGTTATTTATTTTTTATTTGTATTCTATCCTAGCGAAAAGTTTGGGAAACCTTCAATTTATCCAATAAAAATTAATCAAAATAGTGATTTGGCATTAAGCTTCCCCATATCTATTAACATATCTATACCGACTGGAAAACAGAAACTAAAATGACTGGAAAACTGCTTATATATTTTTTAATTCATTTTTAGTTTTTTTTACAACATCGCCTGCAATAGCACAGTAAATTTTTTTATGTTAATATCATTATACAACCAAATATTGAATTTAACTATCGTTAAAATTATGGTGTTGCACCAACACAACCTACAGTCAACAAACATGAAAATGAGGAAATCATTATTTCACACCATTGATGTAATTTAACACCGATACAACAACCTACAGTAAGCCTAGGAACTGGAATACTTATTGAGGAGGACTGTGAACAAACCACTTTACTTTGTATTTTTGAAATAGTCATAAATGAAAATAAAATAAATACGAATAATGGAAGATTTGTTAATAGCATACCAAAAGGAATATATAAATTTAAATAGAGAAACAATATATCAGACGGAGTTCATTCGTAGGGGTTTAGAGTAGTCACACTGCCAATAACTTCTTTTTTCTTTCCATGGGATTTTCTAATCTTAATTTTTGAGGAACATACTCACATAAGTTTGATGGCTTCCGTGGTCGAGGGGTAAGGCTTTCGACTAGCAAACCGAAGGTCGCGGATTTCATTTGATTAATGTGTGTTATTTCACACTTTCTGCTTCATAACTAAGATATCATCTGGGGAATACTTCTCTTTGATTGGCACATTCAATACATGAATATTCGTTAATAAATCTCGGCTAAATTTAATCCTGAATATATCATGAAATGTTTGAGATTAAACGACCATTAATGTATTTATTTAGTTGTTTGTTGTCTGTTGAACCCGAGCTCCATTATAAATCCAGTTAATGTTACACCACAAAGTGCTTTCTAGGAAAATATACATATAAATTACACGATTCACCTAGGCGGCTTGTGGTGTGTAAATTCCATCAACAAGTAGCTAAAAGTTAAACCAACAGAAGGGTATATTACAATTGACACTTTAAACTGGAGTTCAGCATTAAACAACCCTCCACCCCAAATCCCGCTCCAATCTCCATACCATCCCTTCCTTATTCCAACCACAAACCGCAAATGGCTTTTGTAAAGCATAATATTGTTATTCCGAGCTTTTAAATTAACTTCTTTACGGACTCTTAACGACGTGCGATGTTGTGAAAAAAATAAAAATTTACTTCTTCTTTCAAGTGCTTTTATTATCGGAGGTTTGTTATCATCAGAAAAATCTGCACCTTGCACAGAGAAAAAAATATTGTATTTTTATTAAAAATCTCTTCAAATTGTCTTTAATCCGGTTAAAACGGGATTGTGTTCGAACATGTGTTCCGACGTTGTGATAATGCATTCGGAATATATTAAAAGTTTTTTCAAGAAACCTGTTTATTCATTCTTTAAGGACCTGCAATCATTTTTAATCGGATTACCAATAATTTGAAGAGATTCTTAATTAATTGGTAGTACTTATTTTTCTCCGTGTGCTGTGGGCTATTCTGTAAACTTTGCGGAAATGCACTGTTTTTTCAAAGCTATTAATTCGACGTTTTCTTCTATTATATATTATCTACGTGTGTTTGTCACTCAACATGACATGACTAACACATTAGAGTTTTAAATTCTTATAATGTGGGGGCTATACAAAACACGATATAAGAAAAATGAAAATAATTTAGCATACGAATGATTAGAGCGATGACGGATGGTACAAAACATACGTTAGTAAGATAACGTCAGGTTATTAAACAATATTTTAATGTGAAAATATTACTAAAAATTTATTTGGGAAAATTGAGTAAAATTTTGTATCTAGTTATTTTATTATCAAATATTCGAAAAATATATTTTCGTCACGAACAATTTTTTTATTGCAGATTTTTAGTAAGTAGATTTTAATAAAATTTTAATGCGCAATGTTTCTAAATGTAGATGGGTGCTTAATGTGAGCAAATTACTAAATCTTTCGACAGAAGAGGACAATTGATGGGAAGCGTAGGATAAGAGTATAAAAGAGGTTTGAGATGGGTTTGAGGTCGGTGTAATGTGTTGTAAATGTAATGTGATCAGTGTAATTTCAGAGTGATAAACAGTAGAGGAAATATAAGAGGAATTTTCATTTTTGATAAATAAAACCGAGGAAGTACTTTATGCGTCAGTCCGGCTACTTTATTTCGCATAAAACGATGAAAGTTTCAAAATTGTGTAAAGTATTTTTTAACATGTTTTCATTCAGGAATTCTAGAGAAAGAACGTAAAAAATTATGTTGCGAATCATTTTTGCTATATTAAAGACTTTTGTTAAGAAAGTAATTTTGGGAGTATATCTCCCAGCCTGACACGTTCTCATAAAAGTTATGCTATCATTATATCACATTTTTTTATAATGATGAGAAATATAATTTAAACAGTGTTAGAAAAAGAGAATTTCACGATTCCACAACAGTAAAATTTACCATAAACGCCTCCTAATTATCAACATTTATTTTGAAAAATATTTTCAAGATTTCCAAGTTTTTGAATAAATACTTAATACAATAAATACCCATATATTATATTAAAAGAAAAAAATGAAGTGACAGTTGTAGCAGTTCTTACGCCTGGGCGGCGAGTTCCTACCCGATTAGAAATTATCAGTTGGTTAATTTTCTCCTGTTGGCACTCCTGTTTCGAGACCACGGTGCAGAGAGTACTTCGACTGGTTGAGTTGGTGGCTGGACTCGGGAGATTGCGGTGTGTTTCGTGCGACGCTGAACATGAGGGTCTATATTGCAATTCACGAAAAGTCTTTTTCTTTTAACTTTTATTTTAAAATATTTAACTTAACATTCCGATAGGGATTACTGTTTTAACTTCTTGCATAGATAATAAATACTATGCTGGCGCCCACTCAGACATTTCTTTACATAGAGTTATATAATAATAAGATGATAGAGTTTTTAAATAATAATGTTACCGGCTCATTAGTCATATTTTATCAAGATGGCGTTTATCATACGTGCATTCTTGACACGCCCGGAGATAAAATTTATTAGAGTCTCATGTTCGTTTTATTGATCAAATATTTAACAATTGTTATTTCAATAAATTAGCTTCTGTTAATAATTAAAACCTTCTTTTATTTAGAACTTCCTTCACAGATTACATTTGCTACCCACATACATTTATTGTCAGTGCGCGTGGTTGAGATGACTTGATTATTATAATGGAATGATCAAATTAATGTCACAATCTTAGGATCCATCATTAATTATTTGTAATAATCTTTTCATCACCCATCATATGGCAATAAATGTTACACAGTGTATTAAAATACATTTATATGCTTAAATGAAACCAAAAAACATATATTAATTAAGTACGTTTTTTACACAGTAAAAACCATCGTAATCTTTGTTTGCGTTCAAAGTTTCAATATTTTTTTAATTACATAGGTCGGATTTGTGATACTAAAATCTGACATAATACCTTATCTGATTTCAATACCATTATTTTATTTTGAAATACGTTCAAAAACTGCCAATTTATCTGGAATCAAATCTAACGCGAAAATTTCTCCGCGGAATCTGTATTTAGACAGTTCTCCTAAGAGCAGCGCATTGCGAAAAGTCAGAGGTTTTAGGGCCGTCGTAAGAATCAAAATATTGCGATATGATATTATTATTATTCGTATTAGAGGAAAATTTGACACCAAATTAAATTATTGTTCAAGGGTCAAATTTGTGGAACGTTTCGGTGAAATTCAACTAGAAATTTATTTGACGGATATTAAATTTGGGTTATGTTTATATTACCTATACATAAATTAAATTTTTTAATAATTAAATAAAAACATCCAAAAAAAGGAATAACTATTTATAAATATTTTAAATTAATACTCTTAAATAATTCATATAAAATTTCATGTTTCATAAAACAAAAGTTTTTCGATTTAACCTTTAAATTAGACATACTCTATAACATAACAAAAGGTTGATCCAGATAAAAACTTTTCATTATCCTTTTAGCTTCTACAAATCAATCAAACACACTGTCCTTTTGTCATCACCATTACTCTGTTACTCGTGATGGAAAGGATCGAATGAGACGGAAATAATGTGATTTTATTATAATACAAAATAACACACTCCGCCGGAAACTTAATTTAAAAGATAAGAATACTTTACAGATCTCTTTATTTATTTATTTATTATTAATTAACGCCCTATTGAGCTTTTACAGAGTAAAGTGACAGTTTATGTATGTGAGTGTAACATAATACATGGATAATGGCATAACTAAATACAAAAAAAATAAAAATCAAATGAAAATAATAAGATTAACATAAAATCAAAATAAAGTAATATTGTAAATAAAGCAAAGTTTCAAGTATAAAGTATGTATGTACATTGTACATTCGTATATGCATATAATTATTCATGTTTATTGCAAAACTAGTAAGACTGAAAACAGCAAAATAATTTACTCGTAAGGTAATTAGAAAATAAATAAATGTAATGTACTGATATTTATTATAAAATAAATGTTTAAAAACATAAGAAAAATAATGTCTGTTGTATCTATAGAGAAAAAAACTGATAATTGATATATTATCTGATTTACTTCACTTCGTATTCTGTTTTAAAAGGAAAATACTTAAATTTCACCAAGGTCTCCTTTCATAGATGTTCACACAAGCTTTGCAATAACGCAAACATAAGTAACTCTAGACAAACAAAGTAACTTTAGTAAACAAGCGTAGTAACTTTTAGGTTTCAGGTTTACTGTAAAACTTCAAAAATTTAAATTATTTTAGGATACCTACAGCCTCTAACAATACATAATACAATATGTATTTTGTTAGATGTTCTTTCTCCTCCCATATACCCGACCGTAAAATGGGGTGACCTTGGTCAATTTTCAACTTAAGACAACTGAAACCTTTTTTTTTTAATGTGTCATAGAATTCTATTTCATATTTATTGCATACGTTTCGATTATTGAAATATTTATTTTTTTAAATTCTATATTTGTGGACTAAATTATTTTTTTTAAAAACGTGGTTATTAAAGTCGCCTTTGAGTGAAACTTTAATAATCCATGATTTGCTTGAGCTCATTACAATGTTACCCCAATTGCGAAATATTTTGTAAAAAAAATAATGCGAGTTCAAATAAGTAAGTGGTTATATTTAACCTGTTGACAATATACAGGTTGTTAGGGGGTTAAGTGCAATAACTTCGGGGGGTGATTAACTATTTCGAAATACCAAGGTTTTAAGGTATTTTTAGGTATAAAAAGTTTAATTGTTTGTATGGGAAAATAAATATTCCTTATTTTTTACTTTTCCCATCATGTAGAATCACCTCCCGAAGTTATGTAAAGTCCGTAGTGACTTTACCACCGGACACTCTGTATATTATACGATAGTTATGTAATCGTGAAACCGGAATTTATAAAATGTACTTTTATATCTCTTTTGTGACTGTAAATATTTTGAATAAAGCAGCTACACAAATCAACCGATAAGATGTTTCAGCATGACTCAAAACCAATTAATTTGATTCTTATTTTTAGAATCCACGTTGCCCGAAAAAAAACATTTAAAAAACGAGTAATTTTCGAGTGACCGATAATTATTGAACACATCACCCCCGATTCAACAGTCACCCCATATTACCACGATAACTTGAATTCTCCAACCTCGAGCAAGATTCGGGAACTTTGTTTGTAAAAGACAGGTTTCATATGGTAACAGATGGAGTCATCAAACTATGCTCAAGATGTGGCAAGGTCTATGTAAATTAAATAAAACGGACGAAAACAAATCGAAGTATCTGAACCACTGGACAAATAATCTCTAGATTTTAATAAAAACTGCATTCGTCGATTCATAAAAGACTTTTCAAACTTAATTAGTGATCAAAAAAAAAATCTCAAAAAATTTTGGACGTTACTAAACCGTAAATTTTATGTTCCTTAACCTGTTATGATCAGGTGAATATATATCACATGAAAGTATATGTTATTTGCCTTTGCCGTTTTCGTCAACAACTCATCAATAATACATGGGAAATTCGTAATTTTCCAAAAATAATAACACAACAAAAGGTATTTTAATAATTTTCGGAGCATTTATTGCTACTTTTTTACAGAGGCGAATTCATATAATTACCGTTTCAGCTCTACAAATTTATAGATATTATCATTAAAAACAACTATATATATTTTTTAAGAACTTACAAACTTGTTATAAACCAGTAAAAATTTGGAATTTGAGGGCTTAAAAATGGTTTTATTCTTTAATGTGGAAAATTATGATATTTTAGAAAATTTAAAAAAACACCTCTTTTGGCGGTGTTTTTTTCTTGCATACAAGTCAAAAATGTGTATATTCTTGGTTTACCTTATATCGTAGGTAATAAGCATTAAAATCGCTTGACAAAAAGAGTCTAGAAACGTTCGATTTCAAGCAAAAAACTGTTTTTTATTTATTTTGTAAATAATTTTATGAGAAAGTAAAAAAATTAATCAACTGAAACTGTCACAGATAATCTTGGCTATAATACTGTATTTTTTAAAGGTGTTTCCTTTAGGCGTTTATACATTTCTATTGATAAAATATTTTTTTTAGTAGTTTGCATTTATATTTTTTACTGAGTAACTTTTTTTTATTTGTATTTGACTCAAGCAAAGCGATAAGAAAACCTTCATTTTATCTAAAGCATATTTTTTGGTATTCATAATGTACACCAATTCGTTATAAAGCTTAATCAAAATAGTGATTTGGCATTAAGCTTCACCTTAAGGACCATTATTATACGTATATAGCTGCCTTATTTCAAATGTTTCACGACGTGGTGCACCGCCTTAATTGGAAAATCTCCTCTCTCAATCGGAGGTGGGCTATCACCAGGGTATCAGACAGGTTTCGAAGTCATGTTTGGCGTCTTCCTCTACCATTTCGTTCATCAATCTTCCCGTGATCGAACCATCTAACACAACCTAATCCATCAGTATTTGTCAGCAGTCCGGCGATTAACAACTGTAAAGTCTGCAAACAGGATAAGTGCTCCCAGATGAAAATGAATTAAGTTTTATTTTTCAAATTAATTTATTTGTGCGGATGTCGTCTCCCTCACTTTTAACTTGATTAATTCTTTTCCTCTTTGGAAAGGATTCTAAATTAAAAACAGGCGCGTTTTTTATTTATATATATTGCTAAGAGAAAAATCTATCCATATATATAAAAATAATGTAGGTTTGTTTGTGCCCTATAGACTCAAAACTACAGGACCGATTTCATTAAACGGTAGAAAAAGACAGAGACGCCCGTTTGTTAATTAACGTATTATCTTTCCACTGGAGTCAAAAAAGTGGATGTACAGTAGTAAAGGGTAGAAGCCGGGGAAACCATTCATAACTACGAGAAACACCGGGTACACTTCAGCTAGTATGCTATAAATAAAGTGAAAATAAAAATTGAATTATATTTTGAGTTTTTCCAAGGCGGAATAATCCTAATCTAACCTTACTCGGAGAAGTAATGTAATCATAAAAAAATTCAATTTAGGAGGCGGGTATCGGTACCGCCGTCCCAGGAACCATGTATTGGATAACCAACACCTCTGCCATAGGTCACCCCAAGTGATTTGCGACGTTTGGTAACTTAGCAGAGGTGCCCTGGTGCCATCTTTCCACCAACAGCGTGGCAGGCTGAATCGGGAGATCCTGGTTGAGAGAGACCTTTTGGCCTCTACAGCAGAATTCTCCCGGAACATTGCCTTGCACCGCTGTGAGATGCGTCCGTCACTCCTTGACATACTAACCCCCTGAATCCTACCCATCCCTCATAACCTTTTACTTCACAGAACTCCTGTCCTTTATTTTCTAATAAGATCTTCCACACAGCATCTCCAAAGATGACAAAGGCTACGAGGGGAATAATTTCTCTTAGGGCCTCCTGTGTGAGGCTAAAGTTAAACAAATATCAATAATTTTTTTCATTCTAAATTACTAGAAATCAAGTTAGAGTGAGTAGATTAGCATGCAGAGTTAAATAATAAATACATGTGATACAAATTGGCTTAATATTTTTTATAAATGGAATGGGGTGCACGAGAACTTTCAGAATTGTAGGTAGGAACGCCGAACGCTCGCATTGCGTCTAGAGTGTTCCTCCTACAATGCGTTTTGCATTGGCGAACGTTCCAGAATATTCTCGTAGCGTCGCTACACATCTATGTCTCAAGCGAATTAGCTATTGGTTTTTGTGTTGAAATGATATCATTAAAACACTTTATTTTACTGTTCTGTATCCAATGGAGCCGGGGATAAGGTGATTTAAGATCCTAGAAAATAAGTATTAAGGACTCAACATTAAAAAAAAAACTTAATATTGATTTTAGTCATATGTACCTATAGCATAGTTCGAGATAATAATTTGTTTATCATGGAGTCGGACTATGTCGAGTCATAATAACAGAAGAGTATGTAGGAGAATGCAGTATATTTTGGGATTGCAGAAATAAGGTAAACAGTCTTTTAGAAAAATCACAGCCAGAATATTAGAACTTTATCTAAGGGAGTACAGTACCAAAATGAATTTTCAAACCATGGACGGTAGCAATCTTACCACCAGTCTATGTAAGGGGGATAGGTATCATAGAGACGATGTATAAATCTGAATGAGGTGTGTGTGCCAAGACCGAGTTGTTTGTCAGTCCTTCCTTTCTTCCTACCCCATCGGAAAATGGCATAATGGTCAGTTAGTTATTGTGTTTAGTTATCATGAAACATGTGATTAATTTGACCAAAAATCTAAAAAAAATTAAATGTCTCTTCTCGTGTTGTGAATATTATTTTAGTTATTTTAAAAGTATTTAATATCAGGAACAGAGTTACACTAAAGTAAACATTTTTTTAAATACAAACAGTTTCATGTTCATCACGATTCAATCAAAGCATTCAATCCAATATTTCCATTTATATTGCATTTATTTGGCCATTTGGGACTAAAGCAAACCCACGGTTAGAGGCAGTCACGTTTATCACGGATATGGGAAATGAAATTAATCAATTTCGCTGTTTTTAATCCCATTAAATTTGCGAAATGGCACGTATGTTTAAAAAGTGCGAAATTATTGCAAGATCGGGTTCATCCCATGGGGGTTGTATCGTTGGATGCTGTAGAGAGAGGTGTCAGGCTTCCTGGGGAAATTAGTGGGATGCCACTGCACGGGTTCACCCGATAGTAAATATTAAACAAGCCGATGAGAATTTTATTTCTACACTTGTACCTGTGAAAAATAAACAACGTGAAATGTTGGGGAATTAAATAACAAAATTTCAACAGCACTTTTCTGGTTTATCGCTTGTTTTAAAAATTTGAATGCATTTTTTCAGCATGCTGCCAATGGGATGAATTTTTATGTTTTCGTTCTGCTGAGGTAGTCTAACAGACGTGCATTTTAGATGCTCTTATTATAGAAGTTTTGAGTTTTTTATTCTGGAATGGTGTATTTTTTAAAATACGTAATATATATTAAAATAATTATTGCATGAAATTGTCTTATAATAACCACTCATTAATAAGAATAATAAGAAAATAAATTCATGTCACTGGGAAGACTTCGGTGGCTAGGTCATGTGGAGAGAATGACCGAGCATCAAGAACCAAAGTCCCTGCTGAGCTCAAGACCGATAGGGAGAAGGAGCCTGGGAAGGCCAAGGTTAAGATGGAGCGACAGCGTCCTCAAAGATTTGTCTGCCTTGGAGCTTCGAAACTGGAGAGAGCTGGCGCGGGACCGAGATGAGTGGAGGAAGACTCTTGAGGAGGCCAAGACCCACCAGGGGTTGTAGAGCCAAAAGTGATGATGATGATAAATAAGAAAATATTAAATTAGGTGCGTTTGTTTGTTTTTATTTAGATAATTTTGAACGGTTAATAAAAATTAACATTAAATGTCACAACACCGACTTGCAACTCCAAAGAATGAAGAAAATAAGTTTTTTCAATTATAGTCTAGTTCAACCAATGACTAAAGAGGTAGAAACTTGAGTGGCAATCGGCCAACATGAGAAATGCCCATCTCGTTCTCGTCCCAACTGAGAGATTCTCACTGACTCTTAATCTCTGGTCCGCCATCAACATATTAAGGTCCTCCCACAGCTTGTGGCCACATGATGCACAAGATGAGCCGTAAATAGTGGGCGATATGTGAACGCGGCGCAAACCACCGAACATGTTGTCAAAGAATGCCCGCTGCAAAGAATGCAATCCCCGGCGGGATTGATCGGGTCCATCGGCTCACTGACCTATATGTTCCACTCTGACCCCCCCCATATGAAAGAAGAAGAACAAAACATTAAATTTAAAATTCTGCACTATGAAAGCGTCTTCATTGGTTATTGTTGGGAAGTGAGTTAGCTAAGAGCTTCACAGATGCACTCATAGAGGGCAGTGCAAAGAGCTTGCTTGGAAGTCCGCAAGATGGCAGCTAGAAGCCAGTAGTCGCCAGGGCCAGTTAGAATGCTTCCAGACAAACTTGGTATTTGCAGATCTCATTTAGCCAGCTCCTAGTTAGGTCGACCACCGAAGTCACTCTTGTAATACGCGAAGTTCTTTATATTAAATCCCTGATTTAATATAAAGAACTTATTCTCTAAAATCTCTTTCCACGACGAGTTGGCTATTTTTCTAGTCGGATCGGGCATTATATTATTAAAGTGAAAAGAAAACATGACATTTTCTTCGCATAGCACAAAAACGTTCAATATTACAAAGTCTCCTTTTACCAGTTCATTGTGAAAGCAAAGCAGGCTTAACATGTTGACCAGAGAACAAATTCCGAGTTCTTAGAGCGCCCATAGGCCACCTCCATCTCCCCTTCTCCCGGGGTAGGCAGAGAGACAAAAGGGTGGTGGCGGGAGGCGAATTTTGGGGAATGAATCGAGATCACTTCGTTTTGGTAAGAAAAGATAAGACACATTCCAAGATTTTGAACCATTCAAGTAACGATTTTCTTGGGTTTTTGAATTTGTATCTTCTTGAATCGGCCACTGAATCTATATAAATAATAGAACAAGAAAAAAACACATTTAATATGCTACTTCCGTATGTGCTCAGATAACAGGAAAAATAAAATGAAAAAACTTTAGGAAAATGTAATAGAGAAATGAGTAATAAAGTTTAAAAAATTCAGGAAGAGTTATAAGAATTATTAATTCGTTTGTTTTCAAAAGCGGAAAGTTTTGGAACAGTCAAAAGTACAGAAAATTGTGTAAAATATATTCTCATAATCATAGTTTTTTTCTGCAATAGTGTGTGCAGTTAGGTAAATTTTGACTCCAAAAATTTTTTTAGAATATAGTGATTCAACGATATCGCATTTAACCGCACAAGAGTCCCAACTACTCCCATCCGTTTGGAGTCAGTGAGACTATGGCATCCCCATTTGGGGAATATTTTGAGGCTGAAGGTAATGGAGAGGGGAATAAGATGGGAAAGAGGAAGGTCGGGAAGTACCTGGCTATTCAGATCTGGTCGCCAAGCACGGCCAATGCCATTTCAAGCGACGTTACAATTCTGAATAGTGGTCTTACACCAGGGCGATACTGAGAGTATTGTCTACTCTGGAAAAGAAATTTTAATCAAATAAAATTTACTTGCGCATGCTGGAATTTGAACCGGTGACCTCCAGCTTGCTAGTCGAGAACCTTACCCCTCGACCACGTAGGCCGTCAAAGACAGACATTTCAGCAAATGACGCGTTTCACAAAATTGTAAAACGGGCCCCCGTGACCTCTTATGTACCTGGTTCATGTACATTTTATGTGCATGTACCTCAAATTTGTAAGATTATATGAAATATATTGGGAAAATAAATTTAAATCAAAATTTTTACCTTTTAAGATTGTAATCAACATTCTCTCTGATGTAGATATCTTCAATCGCGATTAAAATAAATATAAAATTTCTATCAAAAAGATATTAAAAATATATTCATATCTCAACAAAATCAAATTTCATAGAATTAATTGAGAGTATCTACCGTCCTGGATTGAGATTGCAAATATACTATTTCAAATTCTCTATGTGAAATAAGTAAACTAAATAAATAATACCTTGGATTTATTTTTGAATCAACGATCTCTAAATTTAAAGCAGAGGAGTTTACCACTAATCCACGAAGGTCGCCAAAGCTGATTATTGCGTAAATTAACTGTCCAAACAAAAGCAAAGCTATAAACGAAGTTCTTATTGTTAATAATTTTCATCTCAACTCCCGAATACTTTCGACTTTAGGCCAATTCATTAACTTATTAATGTATTTTCAACTTATTTTGATAAATTAATCCTTTAGAAATGTTCTCTTCACTTCTGTTTACCAAAATATTTAAACAATGATTTCACAGAAATCATATTGAAAATTAATATAAATCTGTCCTTTGATCAACCCTTCGTGGAAAATTGCATTGTATTAATCCTTTATCCGTTGATTCCATTCAAATCAAATTAAATAAGAAGATATTTGACCTTTGTGAGCAATAAAAGAATACGTTCCTAAGGGAGCCAAGCACAGTCATATTGATAACTAAGCTTTTGACGTTAGTTTATCAATATCGCTGCTTAATATGTCGATAATTTTATCAATGTCGGAACATACCATAAAGTATGTTCCGACTACCATAAAAACACTAACATTAGATATTAGATATTAACACTAACGTATTGGATCTGTCAAATAATTTATATATAAAATGCAAAAATCATTCATTTGAAATACATGAAGGATTAAAGCGATGCACTACGTCGTGTAATATTTTAAATTGAGTCTCTATCAATAACAATCCTTACGTAGATGGCGATAAGGTTTAAATTCTCGCTTAACACCACTCGCCTGTTTTGATTTATGCAAGAAAAAAACACGGCCAAAAAGTGCCTTTTATTTTTATTTGTGGATGTTCAGGCACAAATATTTAAATGTTTTTCGATCATTTTATAAATAACTTAATTTGCCACATTATGCAATTAAACCATAACCGTAAATGGGTTCGTAATAAGGAAATTTTGAACTTTTAAGCAGTTTTCGTAGGCCTATACATTATTTTTTCTGAACTTATAAAAAGACTTATCTAAAAAATACTCGATTATTTCAAAGGCCAAGATGTATTCTACTCGCAGTATTTAATTGAAGCATCTGAAATATTTCTAGGCGACCAAATTTTCAAACCAGAAACACATGATTTTGTATTACTACGTATGGCATCGCCTTAAGAAAGATGTTTTAAATATTTATACTAAAGGATCAGTAGGAGTTATAGGTCCAATTAGAAGTTCTACCGAGCCGAACCCTCTCGTATTAAAATATCTGGAGTCGGTGAATTATTATCCCATTTGATCTCTGGTGAGTTGACGTGTTGTTCTTGTATTGTTTTGTATTTATTATGCTTATATAATGCACTTGCATAATGTGTATTGACTAGATGATCATTTGTGGAAAAGTGTGTGGAAGGGTTTAGTTTTTCCTGTGGGGAAGATTTAACCCGACATACAGTTATCTATGACGCGATCACTTTGTTGTTAAGAAACGTCGGAGCCAAATAAACTGAATCTGTTTTAAAGAAATATTTTAAGCATATTTAGGAGAACAGCATCTTTGACATGGGTCACGCCAAATGATTTGTTGGATTTGGTAACTTAGCAGGGATGCTCGGGTTTAAAGGGTGAGGTTTATTCGTGTCTTTGCGGCGAGCGGCGAATGCGTCTGCCCGCCAACTGAGTGGTTGTCCGAATTAGGGGAGGCCGGTTGACGGACACCCTTTGATCTCTCCAGCCGGACTCTTTCAACCCATCACCTTGCAGAGATGGATTCAATAGTCTGTAATTCTTGCCCATCCCCATGCCTTGTTACTTACCAGAACCTCCTCTCCTGTGTTTCCTTAAATACCCCACATATAGCAGCCCTTAGTGCTTCCCGTGCGAAGCTAACGTTAAAAATATGTCCTAAACAATATCACCGTGGACTACACTACAAACGTACTAAAGTATAACATAATATTATGGGTAGTGTTTATAATTTTCTCTTATTGAATAAATCAAAAAATTTCATCTGAAATCATATGTTTTGAATGGAAAATTAAATTTGGGAGGCGGGTATGGGTACCGCCGCACCTGGAACCATTTATTGGATAACCAACCCCAGTAGGTCACCCCAAGTGGGTGGCTGAGTTAAGCCATATTGACATTGCAGAAACCGCTATTATAAAGGCAGTTCAGCAAGTACATTTTCCGATGATATGAAGTCAGTGAACGACGGCAAGAAAGTACGGCAAGTTCTTGCTAAATTAAATCCATTTATTCAGGACGGTCTCCTAAGAGTAGGAGGCAGATTGAGAAACGCCGAACTCGAATTTGATAGTCGTTATCCTATTTTATTACCCGCTCATGATCATATAGTTGATTTAATAGTAGATTATTACCACATTAAGAACTTGCATACGGGACCCACCTTACTTATGTCTCTGTTGAGGCAAAGGTTTTGGATACTTTCTTCGCGCAATTTGATTCGGAAACGCGTGCATCAGTGCAATACATGCTTTAAAGTCAATCCCAAACCGGGCATATCGGGTGTGGTTTGTTCAGATCTTAGCTGCGAATGCGTCTGTCCACCAGCTGCATGGCGGGCCAAATCGGAAGAAGCCAGTTTGGGGAGACCCTTTGACCTCTCCAGCTGGACTCTCAACCCAACGTCTTGCATCGCAGCAAGGGAGAGACAGATTCATACATTCGTCACTCCTGAACACACTGACCCCTTGATTCCTATCCACCCCCATAATTTGTTCTTTAACAGAACTACACAGCATCCCCAAAGATGAAATAGACCCTAAAGGAAATTATTGTCTTCAGGGCCTTCTGTGAGTTGGTTAATGTGAAAAAAAGGTACTACTTACATTTATAAACCATTTAATTTTGTAAGTAACATTTTTTTATTTCAATTTAGGATTTATACAATTTGTTCAAAGAAACGTCACTATCTCAATAACAATTCCTTTTTTATATTTTGACAGGACACGAAAATAAATAAATACTGCTGATTTATTAAAATCCTGTTCAAAATGTGATGACAGGTCATTTCCTTAGATGCCCCCCAAGATGCGACTTACTGTAGTGAAATCCCTAACTTCGGAAACTCTATTTTTAGTGTACAATGCCATGTTGCACTACCTCCTTCTTAAGCCAACATTTCGGACAGCGTTACAGTGTCCATCATCAGGCAGGAAAGATGAACTCTGCACTTCATGCTACATAATAGATGAATATATTTAAATACAATGTTCTGATGACTATCCTGATAAAGAAAAAAAAACTTATCCTTACGTTTTATGTGTTATAGAAAACAAATTTTTCAATTTTGTTAATACAGGGTTTTCCAATAAGAAGTGTTATTTTGAATAGCCCGCTATTTCGGTAGATGTTACTTTTGAAGCTGTCATTTTTTTAACATTTGACAAGTTAAAACTACGCCATTTATAAAAATGTAACGATACACGCATTGAAATTATAAAAATTCACTTGAATGAATCAAATGCAAATCATCTTGAGTGATGAGGCCCATTTCCACCTTGGTGGCTTCGTCGACAAGCAAAATTGTCGCACTCTCTATAAGCCTCTCTATCTTCAACGTGTGACTGTTTGGTGCGGTTTATGGTCCGGCGGAGTCATTGGACCTTATTTTTTCGAAAATGAAGCTGGAGCAACAGTAACGGTGAATGGATTGCGCTATAGAGAGATGATTAATGATTTTTTTGGCCGGAATTGGATGGTATTGATCTGGACAACGTTTACTTTCAACATAACGGCGCTTCGTGCCACACAAGCAACGAAACTATTGATCTTTCACGATTGAATATCAAAATAACACCTCTTATTGGAAAACCCTGTAGTTTGTGCTGACGACACGAACAAACAACGAATAATTTAAATTTTCTTATCACTAGCCTTTCCGTGCAATTCCTAACAAGCTATGCGCTCGACACACTATAAAATTCAAGAAATTTATTTTCCTTTGTTGAATTAACATAAATTTATATCATAACCACAAAAGTTAAGTAGGTATTAAAGAATACAAAGCAATTTTCATGAAATAATTGTGTTCTAGTTTTATTTTTACCAGAAAACGTTTTTCGGAATACGGTTTATGAACATCTTGTTAAAAGATTAATTTTTAATGTATAATTATATAATTGAATCTTCTTTATAACATTGTCCTTTTTTATGAAAATGAGTTTAAGAGCTAAAGAATGACTAAAACGAATAATTTTATAAAAACCATTTAAATATTTTTTTTACGAAAACTTTTTATTTTACCAAATCAAAACCATTAAGGCGATACACTACGTATTAATTTAAAATCATGTGTTTTTGGTTTGAAAATTTGGTCGCCTAGAAATGTTTCAGATGCTTTAATTAAATACTGCGAGTAGAATACATCCTAGCCTTTGAAATAATCGAGTAGTTTTTAGATAAGTCTTTTTATAAGTTCAGAAAAAATAATGTATAGGCCTATGAAAACTGCTTAAAAGTTCAAAATTTCCTTATTACGAACCCATTTTCGGTTATGGTTTTATTGTATAATGTGGCAAATTTAGTTATTTATAAAATGATCGAAAAACATTTAAATATTTGTGCCTGAACATCCACAAAATAAAATAAAAGGCACTTTTTGTCCATGTTTTTTTCTTACATAAATCAAAACAGGTGGATGGTGTGAAGCTGGAATTTAAGCCTTATCGCCATCTACGTAAGGTGTGTTATCGATAGCGGCTTGATTCAAAATATTACACGACGTAGCGCATCGCCTTAAAACCATTTGACAAAAACCCATAATTAATTAATAACTAATACCAACCCATGGCTATCGATTATCAATAGAAATAATAATCATGCAATTGTAAACTTTAAATATATACTTCATATTATTATGTATTAAGTAAAACCTTAGATGTTTGGAAATAAACATATTTCAATAAAACATTTTATATTCCCGAAAATCTTCCTTCTGATTTGGCATTGCGAAATTTTGTCGCAAAGACGTTGTATTCGAACGTTGTTCCAATATTTTTTATATTCATTTAGACTTTTATAAAAAGTCAATAGGTATCCCAGATAAGTAAAAATATATTTCAATTTATCGGAGACACTATCTAGGTTACAAACCATTCCTTTAAAACTTTGTGGTCATTCAAAAAGATGGGAAAAATCAGTCAATATAATAATAATAACAATCAAGATAATATTGTTAATTCTGATTTTGAAATATCAGATCGATAAATATGACGTATAATAATAAAGTCCCAATGATCGAGTGGATAAAGACGTTTTCCCGGTAAGACAGAGATCTTGGGTTCGATTCGTGGTTGAAACCGTTATCTATTTATTTTCTGTGTCTTATTCTATTTCGTGTTTCATTTACTTTTGTTACTACTATCTTCTTCTTCAATGATAAATTGTTAATAAATTAGCAATATTCGTTTTTCTCTGTGTGATTACAACAACAATCATTGTCTAATCTCTAAAAATAATTGTTTACAACACAGAAAAACTTCTGTAAATTAAAAAGTATTATCTTAAAATTTACCCTTTGAACATAAAATACTGACACTTGTTTCCATGAGAGTATAAAACGTACCAAATATTTTGTAAACATTGAAAACGCATTTCAAATACGCTTCCCTCGAATAACGTGTTCGAATTGTTATCAATATATCTTCATTTCTGACCCTTTACGTCTATAACAAGTAACAAATTAGTTGGTTTACTTTACAGAATGAACCACGAACGTGTTCAAAGTTTATGAGATTGGCTTCTTCTTACTTACTTCCCAACCTCGCACATACAAAGGCTTATACTCTCAAGAGGGTGTATGTATAGAACGCCCTTATAAAAGCCGTCTATACAATATTATTAACCAATATGTTTTGGTTAATTTGGAATCGAAAATTTTGGCTTCGTAGAAGTGTGCATTTTAAATCATTTGTGGTTAACTTTTAGATTTTAATATAAAGCGTGGTGTTTTCTCTTTCTAACACCGTTTAGATCATATTTATCATCATGAAAATAAGGAGGAGACAGCTATGTATATGAGACATATATGAGCTGTTCCAAAAAGCGAACAAATTAGCCTGAGAGGTTAAGATTACTATAAATTATTTTAATTTTTAAAATGAACAATTATGCTATAAAATAAAATTTATTGTCGTAATGTATATCGAATCTTTGGTAATTATATAAATAGTAATAAATAATAACAAGGCATATACTTCCACCAGCTGTAAAAATTATTGAATTGCTTCTCCGAACCTTCGGTATTAATTCAGGTGTTAATTATCCTTTATCTCCGAACAATTCAGATTAATTTTTTTCTGAAATTTCCCGCGCCTGGCTTGAATATTAAGTTGATTTGAACAATTGGAATCTAATTGTATTTTCATCGTTAATAAAATACGCACCGTAATATTTCTGTAGGTGATATTTTTTTATTAACTGGGTAAAAACCAGTCAATTAATACCAGGAAAAGATTAATTAATTTGTCTCAATAAAGCTTTCCGAATTAACTAGACCCTGAGGGAAATTATTTTCCTCAAGGCCTCCAGTTTAAAGTTAATTTATTAGAAGTCCATCTTTCAAACTAATACTTCTGTTGAACTAGACTTAACTTAGACTGATCCCTGCAGCTTATTGTCCGGAACTACACTTGTACCAGTCACGAAAATTAAGAAGACGCGAAATGCAATGTTTTACTACTTCGTCCGCTGTAGCTTCTCACGAAAATATATGAGAATCATTGACTAAGAATCCGGAGGTGTTTTTTTAATTAATTTGTGTTATTTCACAATTTACTCATTCAAAATAATATACCAAATATTTAGCGCACGTTCCAGAATGGTAGATAATGTTGGTACCGCCCTGCTGATGAAACACCATTCAGAATCGAAAGTTGCTTGAAATGGCTTTGGCCGTATTGGTGACCAGATCTGAACAACCAGGTATTTCCCTACCTTCCTCTCCCCATCCCCTTTCCCACCTCACTTATTTCAGCATCACAAATCTAGATTGTTGAGAGCTCTCACAGTAATTGTATAAAAAGGTAAAAAATGCGTATTTTGTTTTTCGTGTTCAATAGGAGGCCGTACTGGTTTGAAACACGCACGGGTTTGTTAGGCAAATTCTCTTTCTAACCTCTAGTATTGCCTCCTATAGAACATGGAATAGGAAATGGCTCAAATGTCCTGAAAGAATCCAGTTCAAGGTATGCTGGATGGTATTTAAGTCACTTAACGGAATGGCTCCGGCTTATTTATCAGAATTGTGTATTCCAGAAGATTCCAATTCCCGACAGTCAACCCTTAGGTCAGCAACGTCATCAGCTACCGGAAGGTTGAAGGAACCAAAGCGCACACCAGATACTAAGTTCGGTGAGCGTGCCTTCGCCGTGTCAGGACCTAAAGCCTGGAATGGACTGCCACATGATTTGAGAATGATCGCAGACTCGACAGAATTTAGGTCTAAACTTAAAACGCACCTTTTCAGACAGTCGTATCCATAATTTCAGAAACCTCCACTTTCACAGTTGACGGCAATTTAAATTAACAAAATGTAAAAAATACTAAAAATAAAATAAAATAAATAAAAATAATAATTAAAAATAAATAAATAAAAATGATAACAACTAACAATTTGTAGGCTTTTAAGACAGTTAAAATACATTTAAATTAAAATAAAAACTATATCAGACTTAAGATCATGCGACGTCCAGTGTTTTTTGATATAGTGTCCTCTGCGTGCAGTTCTATCTTTTATAAGCATGAATTTTTTAATATAAGTGTGTTTACGGAAGTGACTTGCCAGGTAAGTATTTTTTGGTATCTTTTCTAAATAACAAATGTAGATCCTAGGAAATAAATTGTACAGCGCCCTTGAGGTGATTTTTCACAAAAACGGCGCTCTACAAATTATCCAATTATTATTATGAAATACGCCACCCGAATCAGACTGAAATATGTTCAAAATATGCAACGAAGCCCGTAAAAATTCCGCATTTTGAAGTGCATTCTTGTTCAAATATCTGCGCTGTTTTGGGAGATATGCGAAATATCAAGGAAGGCGAGTAGATGAGAGTTCTCGTATCTTATGGCATTGTTGAAGGGGCGGAATTGCATACTCACCAAGGTGTCTTTTTATATGTATCTAGACAAACCATTGTAGAAAAAATGGTATTTGATAAAGAGACAAAATTCATTTTCATTACATCACATTATGCTTTCAAAAATCACACACAAATTTTTTAAAGTTTTATTTTTATTTATTGCTTACAATTTAATTTATAAAACTCCAATTAATTTAAAGTTTTTCTATTAAATATTTTATGATAAATTATTGTTAAAAAGAATTATTAACAAGTTTGGCTGCGTAATTATAAATTATTAATTTAATTATTACTCATGACAGCTGTTTCGGCTTCTGAAGGTTTTATTTATTTATTTGTTCATTTTCAGGAAATCGACAGTTTACATTTAATCAGTTTGTACATAAGTATTATAATATAGTAAAATAAAACCAATTATGGATTTACTCCTTGTGACTTTACCTCTACTGAGACAGCATAATATTGAATAAGTTAATTAAATTTGTGAGAAAGGAATAAGAATTAAAAAAATTATACAAAACAAAAGATTATATAAAACGAAAAATTTACAAAAAATACATTAATAGCCATGGAGAGAGGTTGTAGATATAAATCAAATCATAATAGAGATATAAACAATATAGACAAAAACATTATTCACAAACCATCAGAGAAATATTCTTTTATGGACCTCTTGTATCTGGTAAGTTTGCAACTGAAAATATCAACCTTGGATAATATGCTATTGAACAGGACACAAGAGCGTGTTAATTATGCATCACTTATAGACGATATATTTCAAGTTTTTTTTCAAATTCCCGACCCTAAGAGTCCCAACCGTTTGGAGCCAGTGAGAGTACGGCATCCCTAATTGAGGAATGTTGTGGGATGAAGGTAGTTGGTAGGGGAAGGAGATGGGAAAGGAGGGTGAGGGAGTGCCTGACTATTCATATCTGGTTACCAAACACAGATAAAGCCATTTCAAGCAATGTTTCAATTATGAATGGTGGACTTAGACCAAGACGATATACCGATTAACTATGAAATAACACAAATCAATCAAATAAAATTTACTTGCGCACTCCGGATTTGAGCCCGCAACTTTCGGATTAATAGTCGAGAGCCTTCCCCCTCTACCACAGAGGCCGAAGAAAATTATGTTTTATATTATTCTAGTTGACGTTTACCCGGCGTTGCTGGGGGTTATTCTTATGCTACGTATACATTTGCGAACCGAAACGCGAACCGAGCCAAAAATTACTGGAAAAGGAACGATACAACAGCAAGCGGCGTTTCGCGCTTTTTGCGGTTTCTTAGATTCTTAACCATAAGTGGAGGTTCAGTTCGGCTCGCGTATGTATACGTAGCATTAGGAGATAGACATATACCATCGCGGACTGTTTTGTAGTCCTTTTTAAGATATACAATTCCGTACTGCATTATTTTGATGTATCTCATAAGGTTTAAACAGCGTTAACAATGTAAGAACCCGAAAATATTTTATTTTACTAGATTACAAAACATCGACTTTCCGATACTACTTTCTATAAATATAATATGAATGTATTATATAAAAAACCTTCCGGAAGAAATTTTCTAAATGATAGTTCAAGCCCTTTTTAAATCCGTTGCGTAGTTAAGTAGTACTAAGATCAAAGAAACCGACAGACGTGGAGCAACTTTGAAAATAAAATTGCTTTAATTTTATTAATTATTGATTTCTGAGTAAAAGGTTGGAATTTATTGTTGGTTGAAAGTCGTCAAAGTAAGGTGTTTCTGAATGAATACTTTGAAAGGGTCAAAAGTTTATTTTTCAGTTCATAATTATTGTGCTAACTTGTATGTTGAATTTTATAATAATTTAAATCTAGCATAGCTTTGAAAACTGTCTTTAATCTTTACAAAATGACGAGTTATTCTGTATTCGCGAGAAGTGATTCCAACGTTGTTCATTCCGAACTGTCAAACGCATCCATCGGAGTATCATCTTCCAGTTTATGAAGAAGTAGGATAATTAATCATTTCTGCTTTGATCTATCATTCTCAATACTAACAATATGTATAAAAACTCTGTACGTCACAATAGAATCATTACCTGTTTTATTCGAATATTCCATCAATAACATAGCTTTAGAAAGAGTCACGGAAATGAGAGATCTTGGAATTATTTTGGACGAAAAACTAAGTTTCACCAATCATATCCATCAAATTGTGAACAAAGGTATGAAAACACTAGGCTTCGTATTAAGAACAACTAAAAATTTTAATTCTTTGCAAGCCATTAAACTATTATACGTATCTCTAGTAAGAAGTCTAATTGAATATAACTCAGTAGTTTGGTCTCCATCTTATACAATTCACATTAACAACATTGAGCGAATACAAAAAAAAAATTTCTACGTTTTATAAATTTTAAATTAAATATCCCTGTCGAAGACTTAAAATACAATTTCTTATTAAATACTCTAAAAATACATACATTAGAAGATAGACGTAAAATAAACGATTTAACGTTCTTATTCAAAATACTTAACTCTAAATTCGACTGTTGTGAACTCCTGCAACTTAGAAACATACATACACCCACAGTAACAACACGACAAAATACAATATTCTACAGCAGCACACATAAGCGTAACTACATTGCCCACTCTCCGATACAACGACTTCACACCATGGGAAATCATTACTTGGGTGATGTTGACATATTCAATACCAACTTGGCAAGTTTTGTGGATCATTTAAAACATTTATTTCAACAATACTCCTAAACACATCATGTAAACCAACAAATAGCTGTAATTTTCTGTTTTTGTTTCTTGTGTTTGTATAACTTGTTACATAGCTTTTATCAAATGTAATTTTATTCTTATTTTTTATGTTTGAAAGTATTTGTCAAATTAAAATTATACTACCAACCATGTAAAAGCCCTCTGGGCGTTAAATAAATAAATAAATTACGTTGTATGTTATAATACGGGAGAGCCTATAAAAAAATTGATTTTTGAAGACTGCGAACTTTAATTTTTTTATTCCGGAAATGATCTGGGGTCCGCTTGCAGTCAACATCCGTTGGAAGTTCTGCCGAAAAATCGGATAAAAAATGTCTGCCAATAGATTTTTTTTAATAAAAAAAAATCCCCATACTGAGAGTACGTTTCTTTTTTGTACACAAGATGGAGAAAGATAAAGTTATTTTTGTCCACAAGAGAAGTTTTTTTTTTAATTATTCGGCATATCTGATTTTATCGACGTATTTCAGCTTACTCGTAGCAGGCACATTAAAAATATAAACTAATTATTTAAATTCGAAATGTTGAAATTGATATTTTGAGTGAACGTAAATTTGAGTATTGAATCACATTAACCCTGAATCAGATTAACCCTTAAAAGCCTCGAAAGGATATTTCTGGTCAAAAACATTAAATGGCATTATAACCTCAGAAGATCTGACCGGTACGTCCATACATTATAAAAGGTTTTTTTTGTCTGTGAAAAAAAAAATATTATTCTTTTCAGTTATAATAATATATTCATAATTATTTACTCTCCTTTCTTGGCTCATTCGCTCTACATGCCCAAACCATCTAAGCGTCCCTTTCTTGATCTTACACGATCATACATGATTTTACCACACATACGCCACAGATACCTCGTTTCTACAGCATTCAGTCTACTTTTATCCTTTCTCTGCCAGTTCCATGCCTCACTTCCGTACATCAGGGTAGGTCTCAGCACTTTATTGTGGACTGCTAGCTTCGCTTCTTTGGACATTTTTTTGTTATCGCCAACTGCATCCAGTCCTCCATTAATGAAGTTACCTACATTAACCCTTCTTTCAATATCTCTGTCAGCCTTCCCATCTCTCGTAAACATACTTCCTAAATACACAAACTCATCCACCTGCTCTAAATATTCCTCATTCACAACTATGTTGACACTGTTTTTGTACTCTCTCTCTTTCAAATACCATGACTTTAGACCTACTTACATTCATCGTTAACTCATTATTCATACATACTTCGTTCATCCTAGACACTAGAGACTGTAGATCTTCCGATATGTAAGTAATCAGCACCGCATCATCAGCACACAACAAGCAACATACATTTAGATTACTCAAATTCGCGCCCAATCCCACTTCTTTCATTTCTTGCATACAATTATCCATATTTAGATAAGAACTAAGAAAAATGTTGCATATTTAAAATACTACGGAAGCAATCCGAAATTTTATGAGAAATTTCATCGTCGCGTAGTTGGGACAAATTGGGAACAATTGGTAGGTAAAAATATTTGAAAGCCTGAAGGGTTAAGGTTGAACTAAGCTCGAACTCAATATCTAAGTGCGTATTTTTACGTATAACTCATATTCCAATTGAATTAAAATGAATATGGTATGATGTTAACAATTTTTATACACATTATATAATAAATGTACGAGGTTTTTACGTTTCCAATGTAGCGTGCCACGTGTAGCCGATAATCCCCGGATTATGACAATGGAATGCTTAAAATACATGTTGGTATTTGATGACATGATAGTACAGGGTGGCCCAAAATTATTATTTTTTTTTTTTTTAACGGACATCGTCCAAATTACAAAATAATAACACGAATAAAGTAAAAAGAAAAATACAGGAGTTGACAAAGGTACATGAAAGCAAAAACATATGGTAGATATAATATAAGAAAATAAAGTGACAAGTCGAATCAAGTCAAGAATACGCCGTGGGTCAGGACCACAGGACACTTATAATATTCCGTTACTTGTTTAGCGACTGGCAAAAATCATTCAGACTTATCCCAAAAAAGTTAAGGTTTTGACTTGAGTTGAACAGTCTACACATTCTGGACAATGGTGAATAATATCCATAATTTTTCGAATTATGGTTGAAGAAGAGCAATTCATTATTTCTGAGTCTTTGCGAGGGGATATTGAAGGGAATGAGTTGCAGTAGAGTAGATGAATCAATAATACCATTTATAATTTTGAAGAAGCAAATGAGGTCATTTCTTTCCCGACGGACTACCAAAGGAGAGAGGTTTAGAGTTAGTTCAATTTCATCATGTGAGTATTTGCCTTTTTCTAAACCTAGCCTCCTAGCAATCCCTCTTAAGAACCGACGTTGAACTGATTTAATGCGTTATTAGAATTATGATTATGATTAGAATCTGTTTTAACTTTTTAATTTCAGTGTAAAATATAATATTTTTAAGTATTCAATATTTTTTTTGTGACACCTCGTAAGAGTGCCCATGTCTGTACATTGTAAAGGCAGGGGAACTACGTCGGCACCCGGTTGAGCAGTGTTGTAAGGCGGGTTAAGGTAAGGGCTGTATGAAGTGATTCAAACAGATGCCAGTAGCTCGTTCTATATTCAAGCCGACTTACACAAAAATGAATCGAAAAAAGAGCCCGTTTTCATGAAGCCAGCATCAACTGGGAACAGGTGTTCCTATCATGTCCGTTGGGTTTTACGCACGTGTACCGGAGCACCGGGGATCAATTCAGGCTGCATTTAAATACCTGTAGAACAGACTCAATCAGACAGACCGCCCTCCGTTTCATAGAATCAAGTAGGTATATCACAGAGGTGGCTCCCAAATTCAATTAAGAGAGAATTTTATTTTAGTGATTTATTTTTGGGGTATTATGCCGTGTTACGCTACCTCCTTCTTTTTGCACCGTGTTCATTTTCAAAGAAAGGGTGGGCAATGATACAATGCACCATACACTGTACCACACAATGCACATAAGTGGGTGTAATTATTTCCGATAAATTCCCAAAATTCTTTATTTAGTAAAATTTTAAAAGACGTAAAACGAATTTAAACCAGAACGATCATTTTCGGCCATCCTGTACTATGGAAGCAATGGTTGTTATGTACTGCGAGAAAAAATACTAAAGATTTTAGGCATTGCTGCAAAGGCCAGAAAGCTCCCAAAACGTTAAGAAAAATTCGCTCCAGAAAGTTTCTAAAACACATTGATGTATTATATTTAAATGAGACATGGAGCGGAAAGATTGGTTCCACTTTTTTACCTACAATTGACCTCCAACGGTCTAACTAAAACTACCGAATCTGGTCTACACGCTTTCAATGAGCTATTAGTGCGCAATATTGCATCTAATTGTATAGCTCTAATCATAACAACAAAATTCTATTCCTTCGCTCAGTTTAGACAAGCATCCGCTTATACGTTATAGTTCCCACACGCGATGCACAAAACATGAAACGTAGAGATCTGCCCGCACGTGAATACCACATTGTATTGCAGTGTACTAATTAAAGTTGGCCCAGGTGTATTGCAGATACCGCGGGTACTTGAAATGTTCGTAGGCAGCGCGGAGTATTAATATCTACCTACTCGCTTTCCTGCTCGCCTGGTACCCACTCCAGATGAGGCTGGGGTTATCATTAGAGCATTTTTATTCGGAAGTTCATATGCATCCTTCCGTTCAAACGAAAATGCATTTCATTTACTTTTATAAAAATGCAAAGTATTCATTATTTTTTCCTACAGTGAATACTTGTATTTTTCCTAAATATTTATAACCAATCTAAGTGTATTTCTTGTAAATAATGTACCTACTAACAGGTAGAAATATCATATATGATTTAAGATTACACGGCGAAAAGTACTATAATGATTTATTTTTGGTCTATTCTGTCGAGTCATTATAATTTCTTTCCTGATGATGGATACTGTAAGCACACCAAATAAACATCCCAAAAATAACTAGAATTTTGCTTGTTATCATAAGTTACCTGCGCTAAGCAAAATTATGAATAAATTTGCTATTTATCTTATAATAAATTTTTGAATTTTGATGTCATTTAGAAATTCTAACGGCGATATCATGTTAAATAAATTTTTGAGGTGGTAACTATTTGCTATAGTGTTTGTTTTTCCAACATCAACGTGTCTGACGTAAATATTGAAAAAGTACGAAATACATCCAAATAACGACGTTTCACATTGTATTTCCATCATAAACGTGTCTGTCGTGAATGTTGGAAAAGCACGGAATACATCCAAATAACGACATTCCACTTTGTATTTCCAACATCAACGTGTCTGTCGTGAATGTTGGAAAAGCACGGAATACATCCAAATAACGACATTTCACATTGTATTTCCAACATCAACGTGTCTGTCGTAAATGTTGGAAAAGCAGGGAATACCTCCAAATAACGACATTTCACATTGTCTTTATTTCAACCTACAAGACAAAATCATTACTTGGTATCAAGATGAAATTAATTTTGAAAAAGGTTATATAATATAATATAATATCTTATTATTGGCTCAGTTATATTACATTCTCCTAATATTATTAAATTATGAGAAGGTACCAACGTAATAATATAATGTACAAGACTAGACCTTTTGATTTGTTCTCTTTATAGCTATTCCGATGGATATAATCATTTCAATAATTGCACCAATAATTTCTCGTAAATTATTTATAAAAAATATTCCATTTACAAATTCACAAAGATTTCAACAATGCAAAACAAACATTTATTTTGAATAGTGATTGACAACATGTTCTTGACTGTATAAACTATCCTGTGTTCTAACACTACCACATCCCAACAATTTTAAAAATATATTTGGAGTGAAATGGTTTAACCAATAAATTTGCTTTTCTCTTTCAAATCTACAGCTTCCTTGCGGTGATTTTTCACGAAAACGGCGCTATAAAAATTAGCTAAATATTATTATTATTTGTTTTTTTTTCTCTCTTGTTCTTTTTGAAAACTTTCAGAAAATTACGTTTCTGTACCTTTTAACATGAGCGTAGCTCTAAAAATAGTATTTATTTGGGAAAACCAAAAGTTTTTTACATCTATAAATAATAAACTTATAACAATACAAATGAAATCTAGACAGATTTGCCTCAAAGTATAACATAAAAATAAGAATCCAGTTGGCTAAAATATTTACAAAAATTCAAAATTGTAACACTATCGTGTAAAAAAAACTTTATATATTGTATATGTAATGTTATTTATATAATTAAGATTAATAAAAAAATAATAACAATTTTACAACGATTGATTAATGTAATATTGCCAATACGCTGATTTATAAATTATTATCGTTATTTCGATGTTTTAAGTCTTTGTCAGTATTGTGTGCGCGGCATTACAATTTCAAATGATCAAATCATTTTAGAATGTCAAAATCAAATTATTTTGTAATATTGTGATCGAAGCAATATCTCAATTAATTATTACGATATTTCAAAATTACATCTTAGCTATTACCTATTTATAAATTAGTTAGAATAAATCATAAGTCAAATCTCCCTAAATATTCTAAATTAGATAAATGGATTAAAACGTCATGAAATCATGATGATTATCTGAAAAGATGACGAATTTAAATTTTCTCTAAAATTACGATTTCATTGTTTTTTTTCAATAATCCGAGTTTTGGTGTAGGTATATATATTTTCCATTAGTCAACCCATTACTAATAACAGTCAGAATATATGACAAAATATCTTGGATGTTAATTTTATTGTACAAAAAATGTTAAAATGAAGACTTCATCCAAGCTGAAATGCAATTTTAATTCAAACCATTCAGAAACAAAATGCATGCAATTAATTCTACCCACAATTGCAACAATGCAGGTGGGACCACCATTAAACCTGCTGAATCAGGGATTCTCAACATTTTTTGATCCAAAGTTTTTGATTGCATCAAAAAAACCATTTCCCCTGAAATAATATTACAAAAAGATTATGGTATAGTAATTTCAATGTTTAGCCATAACTAAACAACTGATCATCACGTGATAGGCATAGATGATGGACCACCAAATAATTTGTTCTTGGCACACACTTTTTGATTTAGTCACATGCATACATCGTGTTATACGAACCCTTCTGTTATTCTGACATAGACATGATCTCGATCATGCCGTGTCGTCCTCGGGCATTCCCGACTTCTTTTACGATTCACATTAGCATAAAATATTCTCTTTACACTCCTCTCTTCGTTCATTCGCTCCACGTGCCCAAATTCATGAACTCACCCGTGGAGAGGGTCACGCACTTCCTAAATGTTACAACGCTCTTCAACTGCAAATTCATTGGATGGATACATTGTGCAAATTGAATAAATAGATTTTAAAAAACACCTAAGCTTCCTTTTCTTACTCTTACTCGTTACCTTTATATCAGCATTACAGTTGTTCTTTGTCTGAATTCCTTCTTCTGGTGCCTTTTGCTATCGGGGGTTTGACTATCATCAAAATAATCTTCATCGTTGTAATGACTTAGCGGAACTGCACTCGTACCATTGACGCAAAACTTACAGCCATGAAAAGCGACGTCTTCCTAGATCCCGTCTTAACAAATCGTTGATCGCAAACTTTATACGGACCAATCGTTAAGAACCCTTATACCTAAATGCGGGCTCTATATCTGTGCAACACAATACCCAAATCACGCACTCTCAATAATTAACCGGCCTTCATTCCGCATCCAATCATCCCTATTCAGCGTGGTATATACCTTCCTGGCGATAGTAACTACATCAGCTAGTCCTGGATAATCGGTGCTCCACCGCGGGACAAGAATTCGGAGTAAGTGGCCAGGAACTCAAAGCCTCCAGCACGAACAATTATCCCCGGTACTTATAAATAAATAAATATTTAAATACTTACCATAATATCTGAATACAGTGGCAATGGTATACTATTCACTAGAAAGGCCCTTCATTATTTAGCTACGACAATAGTACTGATATGCAATTGGGCACAGATCATGTTACATTTAATAAAATAGGTATTAGTTCTGGACGTTGTCCGTGCTTTACCAAGAGTTTTTCGAAATCAACTGTAGGCACTATCATTTTTCTCTTATTTTGAACGTCAAGTGTGCAAAATTTTATCAAAAAGTTCTGCTTTAAGGGACGGGAAAAGGTTTTTTTTATTATAACAACTATTTAAACATTGAACATACAAAATATGATGTTAAATATATGTAGAGTAAGTTGTATTTCTTACGGCCGTTCTTTCCAATACTACTGATCAACTATTGAGCCGAAATTATGGCTCAACACTGCTCAAACGCACAACTATGATCTTTCCAATAGAAAACTGAGACAACTGAGTGATCAACCAGCTTAAGGAAGCCAAACTACTGGATTAAGCTTGCCTCAGTAAATAACTACTTATGAAAAGTGTCAACAGAGTGAAACATATTCGCGAGGCCACGGTGGCATTAAAATTCAAGCTAATACTTTATTTTTAACATATTTCGTACTCTTGTTTAAAAAATATTAAATATCGGATTACGTATAACAGTACTTAAAAAAATATATGCATTCATAATAAATACAATAATTGATTCGTGAATGTTAATTAAGCATTGAAAGTTTTAACTTTGATGTCATTTTATTGTCTATGAAAGTGGGCATGGTCACCTAAGATAATCAACATTAAAGATGTTTGGAAACAGGCGAATCGAACGTTACTGAATAAATCACTTGGCTGATCGGACCTTGAGATTGATCGTTAGAAATGTTGGGAACAACAGCCGTTAGTCCTTCTCACTAGGGTGACCTGTGCTGAGGCGGACTAAAGTTATTTTTTTCTGTTTAATTAGTTTTCTATGTCGTTTTTAATGTTTTGTTCAGAGTATTTTCATTAATCTCTTTCAACCAAATGTTTATTCTTGATTTGTAATCATTCAAATTTTCCTCTTCGCTTCATATCAGGGGGAAGGATATTGTGGAGTTTCGTCGCAAAATAAATATAATTTATTTTCCCGAATGTGGTTTTATGACCTGGAATATTTTTTATTTCATTGTGATTTGACCTTGTTTGATGAATACGCGGTATTGTAGAGGATTCAGTATTTTTGAATAGTTTCAATAATGTATTTTTAGCATATATTTGTTGTACATTTGGTACATAAACACTATGGTCTTTATGATTCCTTTTTGAATTGTGTTCAGGTTATGTATATACTTAGATACAGCCGATCTCCATCCTATAATTCCATATTCAATACGAGAATGACATAAGGCGTAATAGATTTTGTTCATGTCCTTTTTATTTAACACATTTCTTAGATTTTTAAAGAAATATATCATTTTTGTCAGTTGGTAATGCGGGGTCTTCTGAAATCTTACGTAGACAGCAACCTTCCACTTGTTTTAAAAGTCAATGGTGCAATTTTCATCTCGGGATAAAACTGTTTAAAAAACAATGGCAAACCGGGACACTTTTCTTGATATACACAGATTCACTAGATCCCCAATTGGTTTTTTCATAATTTGAATTTTTTTAAATCTGTTAAAAACAACTTACCCATAATGCTATAATAACAGAACTTCAATAAAAATTTCAAGTAACTAGAAATTTACTTTGAAAATTGATTAACTATACATATACTGTGAAACAACCCGTCATTAATATTTACAAAATTAAGAATTTACAGAGTTATATATAATAACTTTAATAAATAATAATAAAATTTATATTTTAACTCAACTATTAATAGAATAATCAAAGGTAACCATTACGTTTTACCTACTTATTTCCCTTCGTCAAGGTCTGTGAAAACTTAAAAGACAAAGTTTTTCGAAATAGAAGACATATTAACCCATTACCTCCATGATTTTATTTTTATTTTTATAAACTTGAATCATCATTATAACCCGATAGTATAGACTTAAAGGAGAGCCCAAAATCAGTTTTAGAATTTTCCGCCCACCCACCCTCTCACCGGAGCGTCTAGAAAATTGATGCCTAAACGCAACGCTTGGAGGTAACCCCCCTAAGCAAAATTTACGTCAACTATGGGTAAAATGCAGTAAACTGTATGATTTATATTGATAATTTTAAATAAATAATTGCCATTATTTATAATTCAATGAAAATACAATTTATTAATGAAAAACAAAAAATTCAATATTAGAAAAAACCTTCTAGAATGAGGAAAACTAACCAAATCTAACCAAATTATTCTCTAAGTGATACCGTTCGAAGCAGTCAAAATGAAGGGCGCGGTTGCAGGCCCGGCATCGATAGACTGCTGGATTTTTTTTACATAGAGCGCAACGAATTCGAGATTCGCCACGATATGTCAAATGAAATTCTTGCATTCGACGCACACGATTCCCATCTTTTGCGTCATGGCATTTTTCCTTCACACGAGAATCTCCGAATTCGGCATTGACCTGATTTGGAAAAGACAATAAAAGAGTACGGGTAACCTCCACACGGAATGCCTTCTGGGAAGGTTTTCTCTGTCGCCTAGTCATCTGGTTTCCCATATCATGCTCGTACTTCCTAAAGAAACATAGCAACTTCCATCCATTTAAAAGAGTGCTGCTCAGGCAAGATGCAAATAAAGGCCAGTACCACTTCTTTGACCGAATTTCGACCCGATAATTTTGTATACCATTATCATGGAGGTCTACCCCACCCATTCCCAAATTATAATTTCGTGTTGGCACCCTGGGCAACCGATTTTTTTTGCATGCTTCCTTCAAAACTTTGCCTTTTTTGTCTTTCTTCAATTTCTGCCAACTCTGCACTTGACTTACTGGCTCCATTCGATCATAGTTCGTGGCCACTGTTACTTCACGGTTGTCCTAACCAACGGCATACGAGGATTTGGCTTTCTACGTCTACCACCGCATCAAATTCACCTGCTAGGTAAATGTTCGCTATGCGCAAAGGAAATATAGAAGAAAATTTTACCTTTAGGCAATTACTTTCCTGTCTTCAACTTGCCTGAAGCTTCAAGGTTAGGGAAGCGAACTGGCTTACATATGCCAGTAGCGCACATTCTCTTATCCTTCAGGATACACATCAAATGGTGAGATGTGAAGAAATTGTCCATAAATAACTCATGGCGTGCGGGGAACTCTATATATTCCATCATAGACAGTACGAAGGATAATCTTTGACCTAATACGGGGTCATATGTATCAGATGCTCAGGAATATGGCATTGCTTGGAAACAGGTAGCCTTCGGAGGAAGCAAGACACCAAATCTCGTAGCCAACTTTGATTGGCTTATTCTTAATGTACATCTTGCAATAATGTCGACCGAAATATGGCACCATTTGCTCGTCGATGGAAAGTTTGTGTGCAAAAACATCAAATACAAATAAAGATGGAACGTTAGTCATTATCATACCTTAGCCATTCTGTCGGTTATATCTAGATTGTTGTTATCGCAAAAATGTATATAGCGCTTTATAAGCTCGAAATGTGGACGTTGGTTCCTTTTTTGATGACGCTTACACCCAAGGTCGGGTCAGACAAATAATAATCTGTGGTAGATGGCAATGTATTGTAGCCGGTCAGCACAGAAACCAATAAAACGCTTCAATTCGTATATATCTTACTGGAATTCGGTATTGGTTTTAAATCGAGCGTATTTGATCATCCTCTCAAGAATAAACTGAATCACTTCGTCATCAAAGAATAATGAAAACACTTGAAAAGCATTATAAGACTTCAGCTTTTCATACATATCTTTATGCACCACATTCAGCGGTTCAGGAACGCAACAGTTTACTGTAGTTTTAATTTTTTGGCTTGTGGTGCATTTGAAATAGATATTCGCAAGGTATTACGACTCGCACCAGAGGATGTCGAAGGCTGATTCCAGTCAAGTCGTGATATGCCATCAAATCATCGTCAATCAGCTCTTCGTCCGTCTGTTCATCAACATTCTCTGTTTGAAAATATCCGAAAACTGCAGACTAACTATTATTTTTAATAAAAATCACCCATAAAAACACAACAAAACCGTATTATTTGAAGGCAAGCTAACCAAAAACATATGAAAACACTGTCACAGCTAACCTCCAAACGTTGCGCGCAGGCATCACCTGATTTCAGTGACATCCAGCGGTCATCTTATGCATATAATACTATGTTGAAACAGTGTTGTCGACTATTTCATCTTTTGATAACAATATGTGATTCACACATGTTTTATTTTTTTCCGTTTTAATTTTTTTTTTTCAAAATTAGTCTATTTTCAGGGCTTTAGTAAAAAAAATATTAAAAATAGAATAATCATTAAAATTTATTAAATTATGTTAATTATTGAAAGCTAACATACCAATCTGTAAATTCTGCATAACAACGTGGTGGGATTTAGCTCTATTCACAGTGAAAAAAAATCATACTTTTCATCTATTTTTTTTGATGCCTATAGACATCGTCATGGAGGTAATGGGTTAATTATTATATTACTAGCGCGGACCTGTAAAAAATCACGGATAGTCTGAATTCTCGACAAATCAGTTCCAATTTTGAAAATGGCAATTAAAAGAATTCTCCGTTAAAAATATTAAATTACAGGTTGGTTCTTTATCGCCTATCTGAATTCTCCAAAAAATAATTTCCAATTTTAAAAATGATGACCCTTGAATTCTAAAAAAATCCCAATTTAATAGAATTTAAGGACTAAATTCTGCTCCCAACTGCTCCCAGCCATCTGCAGGCAGTGAGACTATGGCATCCCTAATTGAGGTATGTTTGGAGGCTAAAGGTAGTGGGGGGAAATGGGAAAGAGGAAGGTGGGGAAGTACCTGTATATTCACGTCTGGTCACCAAACACGATTAAAGCCATTTAAAGCAATTTTTCAAGCCTGAATGGTGGTCTTACACCAGGGCGATTTGAGAATATCTTCCACTGTAGTATAAAACTGAATTAAGGTGCCAACGTTATATGAAACACATACATTTTTACTGGTCTAAGTATGTTGATGTATGTTATTAAAATTATGTTTTATGTAACGCCAAAATAGCTTTATACCAAAGGTAATTTCTTAATTGAACCTATAGAAAAAATTTGGGCAACAAATATGGCTTAGAGGCTTATTTTTTACCGGTTAATATTGACGCTTCAAAGCTCTATAGATTATGACCATAGACTAAAGTATAATACATCAATGATTATGACCCTATGTGTAGATACATAATCAGATGTGTAACGCTGTGTACATTTAATGACGCCAAATCTTACCAATCGGGAGATTTCGCAGCGTCGCACAAACAGATTGCCTGTTTAATTTTTAAGATTCTACTTTGTTAACGGGCCCACGTACGTTGATATATTTCAATGGAGACCACAGAATATACTGCCACGTGGTGTAAAGAACCGCGGGGCGTGCTTCCGTCCGCGGCCCGGGGATTAGAACCCCGTAGGCCCCGACATATAAATTATATTGACGAATAATAAATCTGATAATGTTGTTTGAGGCGGCAGTTTACTGTTTCACGTGGTTTGTTTGTGATAATAGCGGGGCTTGTAACACTCTGCTTTGAGCTGAAAACAAGCAAATTATCAATATCGTCTTACAAAATTTAAACCAATACAATTTTTATATAAATAAATCGATCTTAGACGTTTTCCGTTAAGAACAATTATTATTCCTGACACAATTTAACTCTGGTGGCATATTTTAGGGCTCTATTAAGGAAATTAAAATGAATTTTATTAAAGGGAATTTTCGCAGACACCTTCCAAAACCCCACAAAAGGCGACCTTTGTCACAAACAAAATTTGTAATATTTGTTCTTATAAGTCCCCGATAAGGCCTATAATCTGGTTCATTAATCCAAGTAGGTGGATGCTTCTTATGATAGTTCGAGCTACGAGACATAGATGGCTCTAGTGTAGACAGATCATATAGGTTATAGAGTTTTCCGATAGATATCGGTAGTATATAGGGTCGCCCCTCCATAATGGGTACAGAGAGCCATGAGGTTTCAAAAAAGAGAGATTATGCAGGTAATTCCGTTAATGGAGAACTGAACGCAGTTGGCGCTAACAAAAAATTGTCCAAAGAAGCGACGTTCGCAGTCCTCAACGGAGTGCTGGGACCTACCTTGATGTATGGAAGTGAGGCATGGAACTGGCAAAGAAAGGATGAAAGTAGATTGAATGCTGTTGAATGAGATCCCTGAGGCGTTTGTGTGGTAAAACCATGTTTGACTGTGTGAGGGAGTGCAAGGCTGATGTAAGCGTAATGAGTAAGATCAAGAAAGGGACGCTTAGATGGTTTGGGCATGTAGAGCGAATGAGCGAAGATAGGAGTATAAGGAGGAAATATGATGCATATGCGAATGGTAGCAGAAGTCGGGAACACCCGAGGAAGACATGGCACGATCAAGTAAATCAGATACTCGAGTCGGGCCATGTCAAGATTCAGAATAATAGAAGAGTATGTATGAATGTGAATGAGGCAATAAGTATGTGCCAAGACCGAGTTTGGCGGTCCGTCCTCTCTGCCTACCCCTGCGGGGAAACGGCGTGATGGTTAGTTAGTTAGTTAGTTAGAGATTATGAAAGTTTGTTAGCCTCCAGGCTGTCCTACACATTCTTTCCTGATAATAAGTGTTTTAGTTTAAATAAAGACACAGTGTGTTATAGTGAAGAAGGAGTAATTATTTCAAGAAACCATTCATAACACTTTCAAGTAATATTTATATTTATATAATCCTTGAACGCCATTATAATGACCTTGCATAAATAAAACTTCAGTTTCTCTGAGTCAGTGGTCAAAATATACTGACGATGAATAGTACGGGTCCATATTTTTGGTGGGTTTCTCAAATTCGCAATACATACGAGTAGGTATATCTCAACCTATTGAAATTGCTACTTATTTATTTATTTATTAACCAGGTCCAATTACATCACCTCACATATTACATGTTTTTACATGTAAACATAGAATATTTTTTTTAAATTACAGCTGTGACAAAAATAGTGCACAAAAACAATACAGATACTGACACGTCAATATAGAAAAAGGGTTCTGATGGAGTTCACGACTTCAGACACATTTATCCAAAATATTACTTGCGTAATGACTGCCAAAAATCATTAAGACTGGCACCATAAAATTCAAGGACCTGAATTAATTTGACGAGTCTTGCCATTCTGGACATTGGTGAATGATATCCATAATTTGTGATTGATGAAAAGCATTTAATTTTTTAAAGTCTACGGGACTGGATATTTAAAGGGTTAAGTTGCAACAAAGTAGGTGAGTCAATCATACTGTTATTAATTTTGAAAGGATTCATTTCAATTCAAGTTATAATCGTATGAGTAGTCGCCTCTTTCTTACCCTAACCTTCAAGCATTTTCCCTTCAAAAGCAATGGTGTACGGATTCAATATGATTAATGTGAACATCATAGAATGGACACCAAATTACGCAGGAATATTCTAGATTGGGGCGATTCTAGAGTTTTTAGGGTAATTATATTATTGAAGTCATAGGTCATACGTATGAGAAGTGTGCATATTCCCAAATAAAAAAACTGTTAAACCGATTATTACTGTTTATTTAACTAAAGCTGTTGTACTAAAGCGGAATATTTCTGATAGGTTAAGTGTCAATCACCTTCACTTCTTCTTCTTCTTTCGTATGGTGGGGGGTCAGAGGGGGACATCTAGATCTGCGAGCCATATTAGGGCCTCAGGCGTCGCCATGTGAACCTCATCAATCCCGCCGGGGAATGAATGGAGCGGGCATTCGTTGACCACATGTTCGGTAGTCTGCACCGCACCACATTCACACATCGCCGACTCTTTAAGGCCCCATCTGTGCATCATGTGGGCACAGCGGCTATGGGAGCACCTTAACCTATTGATGGCGGACCAGGTTTTGCGAGGCAGTGAGAACCCAGGCTGTCTCTCGGTGGGGTCCTGTATGAGATGGGCATTTCCCACGTTGGCCGTTTGCCACTCAAGTTTCCACCTATCTTCTGGGGTGAGAGGTAGTCGGAGGAGCCTCTCTCCTTCCGCCCAGAAGGGCTTTCGGGACTTCAAGCGGCATGCCGGGTGGGAGACGACATCTTCGTGTAGAGGTATTGCGCTTTTTTGCAGCGCCTTCTTGTATTCCCTTTAATCACCTTTAATCACCTTCACTGTAAAAGATAGATGAGATATAATAATATTGTATTCCTAAAGTGGGTGTTGGGCTGTTTCCGCGGACAAGGATAGACTCTCCCTTCAATGGGCACATCTCCAGTAGATGTAAAACATGTACACTATATCGATAGAGATTGCTAAAGATTCACAAACTGTGAGCCCTTTCAAGTGGATCAGGATCTGTGATCCGTTTTCAAGAGGGTGGTCAAAAGCTTTCATGAATTTTAAATGTGTTTTGACGATCACAATATTTTTGGTTGACTTTGGTTTCCGATTTTTAACTACAGCATTGGTGCTTTAGGAAAGACTCATTTAAAAAAAAAACTTAATAGTCTAATTCTGTTTTCGGAAGCAGCGAAAGTTTTTCAAACATTATTTCAAACTTCATAAGCAATGCAGCTTTTAAAAATATTAACTTATTCTGTTAAAAAATAAAAACTTTCTTTTTTAAGGCGATGCCATAGGTAGTAATGCAAAATCATGTGTTTTTGGTTTGAAAATTTGGTCGCCTAAAAATGTTTCAGATGCTTTTATTAAATATTGCGAGTGGAATACATCGTGGCCTTTGTAATTTTCATTTATAATGTGGAAAATTAAGTTATTTATAAAATGATCAAAAAATATATATATTTATTTATTCATGCCTGAATATCCACAAAATAAAATAAAAGGCACTTTTTGGCCATGTTTTTTTCTTGCATAAATCAAAACAGGCGGATGGTGTTAAGCGGGAATTTAAACCTTATCACCATCTACGTAAGGGTTGTTATTGATAACGGCTCAATTTAAAATACTACACGACGTAGTGCAACGCCTTAAGGTTTCTTTCAGTCAGTGACTAATAATTCGAAACAAAAGCCTTTAAATAAAGTCGAAAAAGACTTAAAAACTCATCTGTATAGAACGATTTATGCAAATTTATAATCACTTGAAAACATGTCTTGTTTTGAAAAAAATATCAATAAAACAAATCGATTTTCCAAATTTGTAATTAAAAAATTTACGCATTTTTTATGTGACTACTGCACAAGTGTTTCCAACCATCTGGAGCCAGTGAGACTATGGCATCCCCAATCGGAGTATGATGTGAGGTAGAAGGCAGTGGGGAAGGGAAGGATTTGGGCAAGAGGTGGGTGGGGAAGAAAGATTTGATAATTTGAAGCAACATTTCAATTCTTAAAGTTGGTCTTCCACTCTTGAACGTTTCGCAAAAATACTACACATTAATTTTAATTAATAAATTGTGAAATACAACCAAATTTACTTGTGCAGGCCGGTATATAATCCGTTACCTCCGGATTTCTAGTCGAGAGCCTAACCCATAAATCATTATCTTTATTTTCTAATACGTTATTATAATATTATTATATCGAGTTCCTTGCAAATGCTGGCAATTTTTCAGTGAACAAAATAATTATTTTTATAAGCAATAATTATTAGCCTGAAACACTCATCCACATTGAAAAATCTCCTGATAAAAGATACATGACGCCAATTTGTCATGACAATTTGTCTCGACGCCATCTAGTGAGAGAGTTAGCACTTAAAATGCCTTTCTCATATAAAAAATAAATAAAAAATAAAAAAAATAAAAATAAAGTTGGTTGTTTCAGGTGAAAAAATGTAACAAGCAGTAATTGTTGAATGAAACACTAGTATATATTGAATTATTTCGCTGATAAGAGATAATCCGCCATAGCTCAGTGGTCAGAGCTGTCAACCGGAAATCGAAAGGACACGTGTTCAAGTCCCGTTGGGGTCATGTATCTTTTATCAGGAGATTTTTCAATGTGGATGAGTATTTCAGGCTAATAATTATTGCTTATAAAAATAATTGTTACCCTTTGTGCTATGCATAAAAAAATCTTGTCTTAAACATTAGTTTACCAAAAAAATAATAACAAAATAATTATTTGAAGTTTGAGAACCTGCGATCTATAACTATAAAAACAGATAATTTATAAGACTTCTCAAGCAAATGTTTTCCTTTCTTCCTCTTCACTACATTTAGATAAACAAATACACGATTCGCCTATTTCTTTATTACAATTTTCTTATTTCCCTTACATCTTTGGCCCAAAAAAATAATATTGTAAAAATATCTCATAGAAATTCCTTCGCCTTGATAGAAATGTTTGGGATAATTCGGATGATATTCTCTTAACCTTTTCAGATATCAAACATGAGAAAGTAACCAAAAATATTATGTGAATATTTTTGGATAAATTTTGTATTTGACTAAGTGGAGGCTGAAAGGGGTAGTAAGTAGGAGATTTTGGTGGTTGGGGTAAATTTATCAATGGTGTTCAAGGGATTGAAAAACTCTTCCACTTGACTGAGGTATTAAAATATATTTTTTAAACAACGTAATGTACCAAACTGTTCTGTTTGAAAAAAGGTTTACTATTTTATTTTTAAAAAATTGAATTGGAAAATGCTTTTAAAAGAATTTCATTCACTTTGTAATGCGACGAAAAAATTCGGATGTCCTAAAATCTTGCCAGTCATAATTTTTTTTAATGAAATAAACGTGTTCGAACGGGAATAGAAAGTAGGCCAAAGCTGACAGCAAATCACATTACTTATTTAATTTTTAAATGATTTCTACAAAAATTCAACAATCAATGAATTCAAATTTGCCAAGAATTCATGTTTCGAAATTGGAACTGATTGTAGACAAGCGTTAATAGAAGGTACCTACCTATCTACCTATAATATATTTTTTTAATAGACAATTATTTAAACTGTGTTTTTTTTTTATTGTAACGATAAAATCGAATGATTTTAGTGTATGTCACCAAATATACTAATTGTTATTGTCTGTGATGTTCTGCGTAAATTTAACTTAAATTTGGTTTGAATTAAAATTTAATTTTCAAAATTAGAAATGATTGTGTGAAGAATAATTCAGACAAGCGATAAAGTCGGTACCTACTTGTAATACCTATAATATAACAAATAATATTTTAACTGTAAATTTAAAAATTGAAAATTATAATATCCCATGATTTTTCACGGGTCTGTGCTAGATACTCGTCATAATAAACTCGCTTAGCCCGGTAAATAATTAATTACATGCGTGATATTTTTCTTGCAAACAATCTAATACATTTCCCGACACTTATAAGTACCTATGTATAGTTTTCCTTTAAATTCGTTTGACGTCATATCATTGTTAATTTTTGTTATATCAAGTTGTTAAAATATGTTTTTTTCGCTAAACTAGCACGAAATTCAGATCCCAGCATACAGAAATGATGGCTTAATATTTGGTGTAATGAAATGGAGGGCAGCTACAATGGCAAACACGAAATTTTCCCGCGAAACCTTCAAAGTGACATCCCTGACATGTGTTTTAGGACTTTTAGGAGTTTTTTTTCTGACAGAATGGCAATACAATAATAATATTGTCAAGTGGATCATTAATCAATGTCCATCTTTGTACCATCCACTTACATAGTTCCAAGATTAAGACGGGACAATAACCTAAAATAAATGAAAAAATAATTAACGACGTATGTGAAGAAGCCGTGCACAAAAATATGCGACACGCGGCCTTGGTGCATTGGGCAGACCTACGGTTGAATTTGCCTTAGCAAATCTCTAAAATAAAGTGGAAATCTTAACGACATGTAGTCATGTACGATGTAATTGACGGACCCACACGTTTGAATTTTCCTTAGCAGACCTAGAAAATTAATCTGTTCGTGGGGTTTATTTTAATTATTTCTGATGAACGTATTACTAAATTCTCAGATTTTCCTAGAGGAATCCCTCGGGAAGATACTAAATCATCCTGTAGAAAAATGAAATGTGGTGCTCGCAGCTAATTTTATAGTTTAAAAAAGATCAAGAGATTTTCAAACGGTTTTACATAAAATATTTTAACTGTAATGTACTGTTATTATTAATCATAAATATAAACAATTTACATCCTTGGGGATCGGTTTAAACATATATATATATAATCGTAAAGAATTTTTCAGAATTAATTCAAATGTGAGCCTCAAATAAACCCCCGTTATTCGAGTCTTGTGTCGCCCTAACCTAATGATTCTGAAATCTATACCTTAGACATTGTCTTAGAAATAATATATGAAGAGAGACAAAAACATGGATTATCAGTCGACAATCCATATTTTATCTTCCTTATAGTTTCTATTTAATGTTTTAGAAATTTTATTCACTTTTAAGAAAATATAACATTTGGGTTTAGGGCAACATTCAATTTCCGAAGAAAAAAACAGATTTGCATCAAAAAAAGTTAACAATTCACACAATAAAATAAAATTCTTTGGACTACGCAGCTAATAAATACTACTTAATATTTACATTTACATTTAATATTTCTATTTACATTTGGCGCTTCGGAAAACGGATGACAATCGGGTCTATAATATTCCCGCTTGACCTTCAATTTCAAAGATATTCGCTGTTTTTTAACAAATTCCACAATGAAATACAATTTTTGAAACGGATATTGACAATTTAAGATTTAAATTGTCGATGCAAACATGTTTTTCGCTTACTGGTGGTTTTTTAACTGTAAACTAAGTTTTATAAAAGCTGCTATCACTTCACTTTTTTTCGTTTTATATGAAAATAATTATTTAAATAATTATTATTTTTTTGATAAATTAATGTTTTAAAGACAAGATTTTTATTTATGCATAGCACAAAGGATAACAATTATTTTTATAGGCAATAATTGTTCGCCTGAAACACTCATCCACATTGAAAAAATCTCCTGATAAAAAAATATAATGTCCCGTTGGCGTCATGTATTTTTTATCAGGAGATTTTTTCAATGTGGATGAGTGTTTCAGGCGAACAATTATTGCTTATAAAAATAATTGTTATCCTTTGTGCTATGCATAAATAAAAATCTTGTCTTTAAAACATTAATTTATCAAAAAATAATAATTAATATTTGACAAGTCCAAGTATTTCACCTAAAAAATGTATACAATTTGTATCAACGCCATCTAGTGAGAGATTTAGCACTTACAATGCCTTTCTCATATAAAAATAAAGTTGGTTGTTCTCAGGTGAAAAAATGTAAAAAGCAGTAATTGTTGAATGAAACACTAGCATATATTGAATATTTTCTCGGGTAAGAAATAAGACCCCATAGCTCAGTGGTCAGAGCTTTCGACCGGAAATCGAATGGACACGGGTTCGTGTCCCGTTGGCGTCATGTATTTTTTATCAGGAGATTTTTTCAATGTGGATGAGTGTTTCAGGCGAACAATTATTGCTTATAAAAATAATTTCAATAATTGTCAAACGACCGGGTTAACCGTTTGGGGGTTTTCTTTTTCATAGATTTATTTCAAAATTACGCGAACAGAAGAAATGCAACGGTGCAATATAATCCTATATTTCAAAAAATAAAAATATATAGCCAATATAAAAATACACAAAAATAAATACAGTTAAGAAGTGAAAATATTGAATACAAAAATTTACGCAAATAACTATCTCCCGTATCCGGAGAAGTATTGTGAATAGACCGCATTCATCCCTCCAGGAACATTTCCGTGGCGCTGCAGTATCTTGGTAGGCGGAGCAGTTAGCGATAAGCATTATTATAAACGTTTAGCTTATGCCATTGGGATTCATTGTAAACTACCCAAAATTCTGACAAATACAGCGATGTGCAGAAAGCGTTGAATGGTATTGTATTGACTGCGATGACTTTTAATTGACTTTTAAATGCAAAGATAAAGCTTGGTGTTCACTCTTGCTAAATGCATGTATTATATTTATTATATATATAATTAATAATGTATTATTCTCATTGAGTTTACAAAACTCATTTCGGGAAAGACAACATTAGATTAAAGACAAGACAACATAGATACATTAAAATAAATAAACGCAGAAGTTATTTTGGAGTTCCAAAGAAAGAATGTGTCAGTCAATAATAAAACTGCTGAGGAAATAGCTTTTAAGAGCTTTTGCCAATGTTTTTTGTTCTTTGCCAGAAGATTTAGATAACTAGGTAATGCGTGATATTGAAGAAATAAACGCTCAAAGAGACAGTTTCGGAGAGGGAATTTATTTAGTATAATCAAAATAGAAAAGGTTATAGACCGAGTTTTACGAGGGTTTACGAGGGCATTACGTGACGCAAATAATTGACTGCAATTACCATTTCAATAAAGTTTTCAAATCCAATCCAGTTATTAAACTAATTGAGTGTTCAAATGGGTCGATCAAAGCCATTGGTTCAGCGATTAAACCTTTCAATCGGAATCCATCGGCCGTCATCAATCAGACGATGTAATTTTAATTATCCCCGCCAACTGGAACACTGAACACCATGCAACACTATCGATCAGTTATTCAAATCAGTTGGTTTAAAATAAATGGGCCCAGATTAACAACATGGTGACAGATGTGTTTGACTTCTATAAATGGTGTCAGGTATTTGAAGTGTAATAATATCAGTAGTGGTTAGTAGTTACTACCCGGCTTCACCCGAGTTTTTAACAATTTTTTTTACCGTACTTGTGTCCTAACTGCTCCCAATCTTAACCGTTTGGAGCCAGTGGAGCTATGGCCTCCCTAATTGGAGTATTAATATGGAATAAATTAATTGGAAATATTTTTTTGAGTAGATAAAACATACAGATATTATGGCTTATAAGCCAACAAAGGTACATTGTAATACTTGTTTAGTCAGTAGAATGTTTGTTACCAACTTTGAACGTTCTTTTCAGCTGTAACCTTAGTTTGAATAACTGTAGTGATTGTAATAATTTTGTACGTTTTGTAGATTAACGGCAGATAAAAATACTTACAATACAATTATTTTTTACCTAAATTTAATGGTTAAAAATTTTTTTTTTAATATTTGAATTTGTGTTTTATGAAAATTGCGAAAAAGTGCACAGTGTCAAAACAAAGGTTTTTTTTAAGTAAAGAGAGATCAACGCCTCAAATTCGAACAGTAGCAACCTTTCTGATACCGAAACACCCTAGAGAATTTTTAATTCGACACAACCACAGGCAGACAGCTTTATAGATAAGATAGTAAATTTAAAATATTTTTTAGTATTTTCTCTCATTGAAAAATATATATTAAGCCATGTCACATGTTTCACAAACACGGATACTTCAAAACTCCATAATTCAAGATGGAAATGTCGCTGCTAGCTGATAATAGTTGAACTGATTTAATATAATTTCTAACAGGAAAGCCATACAGATTTTATGGCCCAGGGCTCACCATTTGAGCTTACGTTGTACTTCAGAAGCCAAAAAATTTTCCGCTCTAGTAAAAATGTGAAAATGAAAAAATGGATATTATTTAATTCTCGTAGAATTTTACGATATCTTAGTTAAGCGTTGATTTCTCATAAATAATTTATTAAACAACAAAAATCAAAAACCCAATTGAAACAATCACTACTTTGACAAATTGATAATATAGGCTAGAATGGTGACCGGATAAATCATCAAAACGATAATTCATCATATTTTTTATAAGTTATATAAAGCCATGGAAAGTGATGAAACGAAAACTTTATTAACTGCGTTAAATAGGTTAGGTTTAGTTTAAATGTTTATTTTTCATCGTTTTTAATTACATTATATCACTTTTTAAAGGTGTGTTGAATAATCACTGTGTTGAGTTATCATGGAACCGAATTCATCCCTCACACTGCGGTGCAAAGCGATGGGTCGAGAGAGCCCGGCTGGACAAGTCAAAAGGTCTCCCTATCTGACCCGCCACATGGTAGGTGGGCAAAGGCTAACGCCACCAATACCTTGACAAACCTCACCTCATGAACCCATGCACCCCTGCTAAGTCACCAAACGTAGCAAACCACTTGAGATGACCCATTGGTTATCCAATAAATGATTTCCGAGACGGCGGTACCCATACAGCCCTCAAAATTGATCGATGGATTGCGTCAAATAAATAGAAAATTTATTTGGAAATCGTTTAATCCAACTGCCGAACTATTCGCGATAATTAACATCAGATACAATATAACATAATAACACTCAAGTTATTTCGGTTTACCGAAAATAGATAATTTTCCACATCAACTACTCCGTGATGGGGTCAATGCGTCCACTGATATGCGGAGGAGGGTAATATGACGTCACAGGCCTGTTCCTGACATCATTAGGCCTGACTGACAGAGCAGCCCGTCTGTCCGAAACTATTCGTCGTGGTGAAATCGCCCGGTGACGTGTGAAACGTTAACCGCTGTCATCACGATTGCATTACATGATACAATAATAAAACTGAGTGATAGGAATCGTGGCGTGGTGGTAAATTCTTTCGACTCGAACCTTAATAGACGTTTTATACTACGCTTTTTCATTTCTTTTCCAATCCCCATATGAAAACTATACCGGAACCCATATGAAAATTATTTGCTTTACACGATCATTTTTTTCATATAGTTAGTGATTAACGACACAACTTATAAAAACTCAGTGGATAGTTTTAATAAAAACAATATTTTTACAGCATAATTCATTTTTGGAATTTTCACGAGCCTTTGGTTCATTTGAACAGGAAATCTGCCGAGTTAGGAAATAATATCGACCTGACAAGGCGTAATAACATTTATATATATATTTATTTGAAATAAAATAAAATGCATTTTGCACTATATTGAAAAAGTGTTATGCTATGGACTGACAAATTATAATAACTAACAAAAAACGTTAATGATCATCGTCAAATAGAATCGCAAGTCTAAATTTAAATGGAATAGATAAATCGTTTCGCATCACAGAACTAACATACTCTTAGCTTTACACCTGGTATCTTTGTATTTCATTCATTTTTATATTCACCTAGTCTTTTATGATGTGCACAACTACGTTAAACGTATCCTCTTTAAAATAATTTGCCTTAAGTACACGGATTGTCTAGTTATTTCAAATATACAATATTAACATAATATATATTTATAGCCGTTTTAGACTCATGTTCTACCTACCTACAAATTGATAAAGATAATAATAATAATTTTTATTCCAGGATGTGACGAGGTTAGTGCAATCCCACACGTCCCATATAGATGTACAAAATTTGTATAATAGATATAATAAATTAACAACTAAGGACAACTATGCAGGTAGTGGTCTTGAGTGAGCTTGGGCCCAGCGCTCACTCAGGATAATATATGGGCGTTTTTCGCAATATCAAATAAAGATTACTCACACATTTTTTTCAAATGACCTACCACCAAATGACTGGATCCCTAGAGCCGCCTCTGATATTACTGATGTATGTTTTTGTGCAATCTGCCATTGCTTCATTCAGGTGTAGCTAATTTGTAGCTAGGTACCTACACAGATATTTGCCATTGGTAAAGAAACAATATTTTGGGACAGTACTAATTCGTCAAAAACCCGCAAAAAAAAATTTCACAGATCACTTGAAAACACATTTTTTCGTTTGCCTTTGCCTTTGTTGTCAACAAATCAAAAATAATACCGTTCAATAATACATCAGTAATAAACGCATATTATCGTAATTTTTCAATATTATCATTTAACTTACGAAACGAAATAAACATGCCGAATTTGGTTAAGCAAAATAATGACAGATGTCAAATAATGTCCGCAATCTTAAACTTTACGAAAATCGGTACCAAAATAGAACACGGAAGTTTTTCATTCCAAATCCATATTAAAATAAAACCCATGTGGAAAGTGGATAAAAAATAGATCGTGTAAATCGCACATAAGATTCTAATTCCTAACATAAAATTCATCACTTTTTATCCAAATCCAATGCTCTTGTTGAAAAGTTTAAAAATGGAAAACAAACAGCGTTTTAGATTTTTTTAATTATTATATTAACATTTCAAAGCTCTGTTGTTAGTAATAATAATAATTTGATACATTATTTGTATGGCTGCGTTTTTGCTAAAATCATCTCAAGGCCGCTGTAATAAATTCCATAAACGTTTAGCATTATCCTATAAATCCCATTGAAGTGTAAAAAAATACTACAAGGGGTCATATTGTTTATTTTTTAAAATGGAAAATATATATCGATGAAGAAGAATTGTAACTGGAAATGCGAACCTGGTTAGCAAAGCCAATTTTTTTTTATTGTGTCCGTCAACGTCAGAGCTGCCATGGCGCAAAATTTGTCACAGTTCTTACTTTGAAAGTTCAACCCTTAGCTGAATATACTCCATGTAGTAAGTATGTGAACGAACAAGCGAGAGTTTTACTGAGTGAAAATTACATTAAACTAACTGTGTTGGTGACATCAAAAGCGCAAGCTGGAATCTGTATTCAGCTAAGTGAAAATGAGTGTTAAAACGAAGCATTTTCTTTCTTAAGCGTTCTGATATTTTCACAAATAAATATATAATGTAATGGACGTAGTTGACTTACTCTTACCGGTTTTCTTGACAGTATTTCAAGTAAAAAAAATTTAAATTAAATTTTTTGATGTCTGGTGATTTTGTTGATGTTTTTTTTATTCAAAACTGAACAAAAAATTCTTCTACATGTTGTCACTGGTCGATCAGCTGAGTAACCGCCTAATCCGCTCCTCTACCCTAACTGTTCAATGTTTTAAGTTGAAAAAAAAACATCAATAATTTCACCGTTAGCCGAAATTTTATTTTCATTTTTTAGTGCAAATAATGTCAGGAATCGCCGGTTAAAGTAAGTCAAGTACGTCGCTTAACGCCCTGTATATAATATAATATTATAAATTCTAAAGTGTGTTTGTTTGTTTGTTTTTTACGTCCGATTAACGTGATTTTTTGTTTGAGGACTGGGAAGTGACATAAGCTACTTTTCATCCCGGAAAAACATCTCATTCCTTTGGGAAAATTCTTTGTACAATAATTTCTCCCTACTGAAATCTTATTATGTATAATCCAAATTGAAAACAGGTTAAATATCTTATACTTATGGACTTTATATTATAATTTTTTTTTAAGTGAATTTAAATCAATAGAAAAGTATTTAATTATTATTAATACACGTTGGGGCTTATCATATTTTTTCCAGATTGTGTATTTTGCCACTGAGGGTGTAATAAAGCAAAAAAAAGTAATTAAGGGTTATTTCGTCGGTTTTTCCGCAGCCGATATCAAAAACGCATTAAAAATACGAGCTTCAAGGTAATATAAATAATCTAAATCAGGCCCTAGAAATTTATATTAACTTTTCATTTAATGCAACCTTTCCACGAGGAGTTGAGAATATTTTGGAGGTAGGATTATTTTTATTGGCTTGAATCCATTTTTGGAAAATTCATATTTATCCACATTATGATCAGAAGTAGTTTATAGTCACGCAATGCAAAAATATAGTATTGTGGCCGAGTATTCTACTACTACCATACGGCAAAGATTGCCAGTGTATAAAATGTTTTTCAGGCAAATTTGTTCGCTTTTGTAAACAGCTCATATAAGTCTCGTGGTAATCATTGCGTCTCCTTCACTATCATGGTGAGAATAATAATTTAAATGGTGTTTGAAAGAGAAAACACCAGGCTTTATATTCAAATATTTAAAAAAAATGTACACCTCTATGAAACCAAACGCCAAAACCTCTCTCCCACTCTATCCGTCCTGTATACACTTATAAACAGATATATTTTTGTATAATGCATCATAAATATAGGTTAATTACATTTTTTCTACTTCCTTTTTTATACTTGTTACTTAGTTGGGCTTTTAAATTTGTTACTTAGTCCTGCTTTTTATATTTTATTCAACATTCACTAAATACTTGGGTGTATATTACCAATTCGACCATCTGGGAACATTTATAATTGGTCCATTTCTTTTCCATCATTCTTTGTATATTTCATTAATCTTAAGACTGTTTATGTTCCTTAAAATAAATTATGAAACTATGTGATTTTTTTATAAATTACTAGCTGACCCGCAATACTTTTTTTAATCTAGTTGACCCGTTTTTTCAAAATGGCTGCGCGAGCACAGATGCGCCAAGGTCAGAAACTCAGATTTTGCATTAGGGGACCAGTTTATAAAACATGTAAATTGGGACTGCCGGAATAATTACGATCGCGAAGCGCTAATTGCACTGTACTACTTGGGCATCTCTAGCTTCTTCCGCCATTCACTACTGTATACTACAATATTACTGTTAAAAATACTACTTTATATAAACTTTAATTCGACTAATTATCTCATTCCAGTGCAGAGATATTTCGGGTGTTCACGACTAGCGTACCATTCAAACCAATCTCTTTACACTCTAGCGCTTTGAAATTTTCAGGTCCAGTAGTTTTTTTAGTTTAAAGATTTTTATATGAAACGACATTTTACGGTTAGCCATTTTTAAAACTTTTTTATATTTGCATTAAAAATTATAATATTATTTCTAATAACAAAATTTGAAAGCGTGTTTCATAACCTTGTTAAACAGTTTTTAGTTTTCAGAAACGTTCAGAAATATTCCATCTATTTGGATGTTATTTCAAAGTGGAAATACTCTGACCTTCTGACACAATATTCCAGAGGCCTGAGCGGTTAGCAAATTTCATTACAATGCGGATGTAAGTGCATACTCCGCCACACTACCTACCATAGTTAAAACTAGGTACCTTCCTACTTCAAATGATGAGAAAACCATTTTCAAAATTTTTAAATTAATGTCGACGTAATCTTTAAAGCTTCGTTCTGACATCATGTTTAAATATGTATTTAAATCACAAATCAAACTATCAATTAACAAGAGACAAAAATTTAAAAGATAACTATAATCCTTAACTAAGCAGAGTCCATCCATCATCAAGTCTTTTTTATAGTTACTTTAAATTCAAAATTGTACCAAACCAAAGTAACATCACATTTCCTTCTTAAAGCAGACAGTGGTTGAGAATTACCCTGCGGATTTAACCTGAGGGTAGCTTAACCGTGACTTAACCACAAATCCGTTTAGCTAATCCGTTACTTAACCTGTAATTTAGCGGCTCACGCCTTCACCGCGATGTGATTTGCATTAAGCGTTTATATTTACAGTCGGGTCGGAGAGCGTTTAAATCAAGATTAACTAAGTAGGACTTTACCTGTTCTTAATTTGTAATGATACCATAATTTATACGGCTACATCTTGTAGGTACCTAAATAAACTGTTTATTTTTAATATTATCACAGGTTAGGTTAGGTTAGGTAAAGTGTTTTTTTATTTGAAACTGATGTGTCAAGAATTCAGAAAAGCGACGAAGAACCTACCTGTAATATAATATTTTTGACCGGAAAATTATTTTGATTCTATATTTAATTCTTTGCTTTAATTTCTTAGTGTTGATTTATTTTTCTTTTCTCAGATTTATTTTTCAAGGATATGCGCTTTTTAACAAACTTGCATTTATTAATCCTACAATTATAATATTCCGTGATTTTTTATTGGTCTACGCTAGTTCATTTTATAATCGTAATACAAAAAATAGATGTACGTACAGTTTCTGAGTGTGTTCATTCAATTTGCGCACTTTAAAACTATTATCGTTGTTCATATTTGCAAGCTGCTTTTTTGCATAATTTTCTTTACAGTTTTTCAGGCCAGACATTACTTTTCTAATATTTTCTTTAGTATTTAGTCCAAAGATTTTAAATTTTTTATTTATTTGTATAAGTTCACAATTCATTTCACACAGTTATTTAGTAAATGTAAAAGTTCAGTGAGGCGAGTGTAAATTAAATTGTCTAATTGGAATGAAAATGTTCAAATTACTACTAGCGGTTTGATAAAGTGAACAGAATTCTTCGCTGTGTCGGAATTTTCAAATTAGAAATTTCCACTTCAACGATTGAATTAGAAAAGTTTTTTTTTTCCTTTTGGATATAATGATAATCGGTTTGAAATCGCAATCGTTGCAAAATTCCATCATTTGACTAACAAATCAAAATTTAAAAGAATTCAATCATCAGTCTACGGAAGTCAGAGTTAGTTGGCATCTTGGAAGCTAGGCGTACTTTAAGAGTGCACAACTTGTAATCTTGTACAAATCTCTAGTACGCCTTACTAACTTAGAAGCTGTGCGTACTTTAACAGTGCACAACTTGTAACCTTGTAGAAATCTCTAGTACGCCTTACTAACTTAGAAGCTGGGCGTACTTTAAAAGTGCACAACCTGTGATCTTGTACAAATCTAAGAACGCCCACTCACTTAGAAGTTTGGCGTACTTTAACAGTTCACACCTTGTAATCTTGTACAAATTTCTAGTACGCCCCACACGCAGCCACAGTTGAATTTGGCAGCAAACTCTGGTCTAGAACCCCAAAATACCAGAAAAAGGGCAGAAACGGGCGTTCCTTTTTAAAGATGCTATTCTTGTTCTACAATTGAAGATACTAGTATTTCAATTGAAGATACTCCGAGGAACCAGCTTCATTCTTCCCTTCGACACCATTGCGTAGCGGGGAAACATTTGTAACATTAGAACGGGTCGTTTCTACGGCTCGTCCTCGAGTTCATCAGCTCGGGTGTGGAATGTTTTGCCAGCTTGTGTGTTTCCTCCCTTCTATGGTCCTCTTCAGGACCCAGATGCACAACTTCCTTTCCCAAAAAAACCTTCGACAAAGCATCCCCAAAAATGAAATGAGCCCTAACGGAAATTATAGTTTCTCTAAATTGTGTGTAGAGATAATAGTCAAAGATTTTCTACAAAAAGCTATGGAGATTCCACTTCTGTTGATATTACAAACATATTTATGTTTGTTTCACACAGAGATAATCTAAAATTGTGTTTGTAATTTCTGGTACAAACTCCGGTTTATGAAATTAACATAATTATAACAATCCCCTGAGTAAATCACCGGTGACGACGCACACGCTTTTGCTTCTCCCGTAACCGTTCCGTGGCGAAACATTTAACATTTAGCACTTGGGTCGTTTAGGTGATCACGTCTCTGGGAACTGTTTGCCGACGTAACAGGTGTGTGAAATCTCCCACCTCAACAGGTGAGACAAACTCTATATTTAATAGGGATGTGCAAACAGATCACGGTAACTGCTCCCGGGGGATATATATACAAGAGGGTTAACTATTTAGTTGCAGATATGAGAGAACTTGAAATAAGATGTTGTAAGTTACATAATTGGATTTTGATTTCGTGAGAAATAGAATCTGTCTAATGAAGTATTAGTTAACTGTTAATTGTGTTAGTATATTGGGTGATTTTAATCATGCCCAAATTTCTGCTTTAAGATTAAAAAGAAACTCTTTACGGATAATTTACAGTAATGCTACGTGCTTGAACGTTTTAAGTATCGTTATGAGGAAACATACATCAGTATTAATGCTTTCCTCTTGCCGTTTATATAACAAAATGATACAGTCACATTAGAGCTAAATAATACTTGTATATTATCACGTAGCGCGTCGGTATTATATATTGTGTATATTGCATGGGTAGTGGGCCTGACGTCATTACTCCCATAATAGGTATGTATATAGTGCCAGTGGCGTGCAATTAATAGCAACAGATTACAATATTTAAATTAAGCAAAAAAAAATAAAAACCGGTATTTGTAAATCTAGGCATTACATTAAAGATATACACGGCGATTGTATACGAGTCCTTTGATCAAATATGATTTAAGATTTTCACGGCCAAAAGTTTTTTTATTTGTTTTTGGGGTGTTATGCCGTGTTGCGCTAACTCCTTCTTTAGACAACGTTACAGTGTCCATCATCAGGGCAGATGTGAAACGTTGGCTAAAGAAGGAGCTAGCGCAACACGGCATAACACCCCAAAAACAAATAACAAAAAAGAGTTATTTGATGTTTTTTTATTTAAATACTAGCTGTACTCCACCACGCGTTGCTGTGGCTCATTCTGTCTGAGTAGGTAGAGAAACAATGGCGCGTATTGCTCTTACGTCCATCAGATTATATACTACACGATATAGGCATAACGTCGTGTCAAAATTTCAATGTTTTGGAGATTTAAGATTTTGATTACGTTTTTTGTGTTTCTTAAATAAATATCTCAGGTGTGTACCTACATATTTTGTTTACAGTTATATACCTTTTACAAGAAATCCTATTTTAAAGTTCTGGGTCACGTAATTGCAATCACTACCTGATAATACAATTGTACACATTTGAACACCATTATCATTTGTCCAGTTTTAAATATACTTATTACAAGAATTCCTATTTTAAAGTTCTGGGTCACGTAATTGCAATCACTACCTGATAATACAATTGTACACATTTGAACACCATTATCATTTGTCCAGTTTTAAATATACCTATTACAAGAATTCCTATTTTAAAGTTCTGGGTCACGTAATTGCAATCACTACCTGATAATACAATTGTACACATTTGAACACCATTATCATTTGTCCAGTTTTAAATATACTTATTACAAGAATTCCTATTTTAAAGTTCTGGGTCACGTAATTGCAATCACTACCTGATAATACAATTTTACACATTTGAACACCATTATCATTTGTCCAGTTTTAAATATACCTATTACAAGAATTCCTATTTTAAAGTTCTGGGTCACGTAATTGCAATCACTACCTGATAATACAATTGTACACATTTGAACACCATTATCATTTGTCCAGTTTTAAATATACTTATTACAAGAATTCCTATTTTAAAGTTCTGGGTCACGCAATTGCAATCACTACTTGATAATACAATTGTACACATTTGAACACTATTATCATTTTTCCAGTTTTAAATATACTTATTACAAGAATTCCTATTTTAATGTTCTTGGTCACGCAATTGCAATCACCACCTGATAATACAATTGAACAGCTTTGAACACTATTATTATTTTTCACCTTAAGCCCCCGAATACCTAATTTCTACCGATTTATAACAAATTTTTCGTTAACTCTTTAAGTTTTTAAGTTCCAAAAATGTTATTTTTGAAGATAATATCTATACATTTGTTATGCCGAAACGTTAATTATATTAAATTCCCTCGATAGAAAAAAATCGCAAAGTAAGCTCCGAAAATTATTAAAAACACGTTTTGTTCTGTTATTAGCATTTGATGAGAGTTTTTGCTCTATTTGAAACGAGTCGTGTTTTATTAAATATTTTCGCTTAATTATTATCGTTTTTTAATATTAGCGCTCTCCCTCTTACATTCGTACTTATATATATCTCCCTTTCGGTGACCGGATAAATCATCTTTTTATTTATTTATTTATTTATTTAATTCAAAAAACAGTTTTTACATAAAAAGCATACTCTGCACATCTCACTAGGGCATTCCTGTATCAAGATGTGCAGCTTTATGCATCAAAATGATAATTCATCATTTTTAAAAAGTTATATAAAATCATGGAAAGTGATGAAACAAAAACATTATTAACTGGGTTAAGTAGGTTAGGTTAGGTTTAAAAAAATAATTTCATCGTTTCTAATGACTATACATCATATTTTAAAGGTGTATTGAATTGTCACTGAGTTGGGTTATCATGGAACCCTCCTTTTCAAACCTTATTTGAACGGCTACGACGGGGCCTTAAGTGGTAGTTTTTCACTAGTGAATCAAGGCTCAATTGAAAATACACCAAAAAACTAAAAAAACATTATTTTTACAAGCTTTTCATGATAACGGGTCATTCATATGACTCGTTGTTGTTCTCTGCAGCTAAACTGTGAAATGACCGGAATTTGATTTACTTCATAGTGATTTCAAAAAAGCAAGAAGTATTGAATTCTGCAAGTTTAAACTGTGCGTTGCTTATATCTCTTCAACCCAGGTTCATTCCTCAAAAAGTAAAAAATTAATTGTAGATTTAACTAACTAACATCATGCCGCGCACTAACATCAACTCGGTCTTGGCACAAACTACTTGCCTCATTCACATTCAAACATTGTATCATACGTATTCTTCAATTAACGGGCGGTCCGTTTGATAGATTCCTCAATCTTAACAAACGGACTGCAATCTTTAGAGCACAGGCGTCAGGTAGGTATGCTGTCCTTGTTCTATCGGTATTACAATGGAAGAAGCTCTGAGGAACTAGCGTCATTGATCCCTTCGGCACCGGTGCGTAGTCGGGATACACGCCAAACGCGCGCCCAACATTTGTACACGGTTGACATTTGTCACATGAGAACGGGTCGCTTCTACGATTCGTTCTTAAGTTCAACAGCTCGGCTGTGGAACGAACTGCCGGCCTCTGTGTTTCCTCCCTCCTACAACATGGGACTCTTCAAGACCCATGTTCACTCCTTCCTCTCCACAAAAAGACCCTCCACATAGCATCCCCAAAGATGACATAAGCCCTGAGGGAAATTATTTTCTTCAGGGCCTCCTGTGTGGAGTTAATATAAAAAATAAATTAATCTTCTCTTGAGACTTTTATTAATGGAACTGACTCAAATATCTGGTTCACTGTGCCCTGTCTTCCTCGGGTAACCCCGACTTCTTGTACCATTCACATTTGCGTAATATATTCTTTTTAGACTACTTTCTTCGTCCATTCGCTCTGCATGCCTAAATCATCCAAGAATCCCTTTCTTAATCTTACGCATTACGCTTACGTCAGCTTTGCATTCTTTACGGATCTCCACATTTCTCATAAGATCATACATGGTTTTACTACACATACGCCTCAAGGATTTCATCCTTCCTCTGCCAGTTTTATGCCTCACTTCAATACACCAGGATAGGTACCAACACTTCATTGTGGACTGCTAGCTTCTCTTCTTTGACATGTTTTGCTAGCGGCAACCGCGTTCAGTCCTCCATTAATGGAGTTACCTGCAATTACTCTTATGTAAAAATATTTAAAGGCGATGTGATTGAGCATTAGTGAGTTTTAAATATGCACGGCATTGCATAATGTTATTTTTTGTCCACTTTGTTACTGGATAATTAATTTCTACTCTTTGTCAGTTTGAGATTCGTGTCGATAATATTTTTGGATTACTTAATAAGATTGGTAATACGAACATATCTCTAATCATGCCAAATGAACAAATAAAAATACCGCACGTCACTGGTATTTGGCCAGTTAAGGTCTGACGTTAAGTACGGAACACATTCAGCCACATTATATGATATTAACAATATCTTACAAAAGGGTTCAAAATAGTACACCACGCGGAAGTGAGATATTCAACTGAGAGCAAATTTCGTTAATGCCTTACTTTCTTGATTGCTTGTTTTATTGATGAAATTTCAACAGTCCTTTCAAAGAAAGTTCTTTCGAAAATACTTTATCGAAATTCAATTAATCATTTCGCAAAATCTCAATTAAAAAGGCCTTTCTAATCCGTCATTATCGTTTCTTCGCATCAATATTTGACAAAATTACACCAAAAAAACGCAAATCTTGTAAAAATCTTTTGTTGAAGTTTTTTTCGCGGATTTCCGGAGTTTTTCCGTGAATAAAGGGTTTATCAACACAGAAACGGATTAAATTGTTATCTTAATAAACTTTAAAAGGTAACCCCTTTAGGGGAAGAAGAACTTTAGAGTAGTGAAGGGTTATTTCGGGAATAAGGGATTAACAATTAAAACAAGGTTCTATGATAACTCAACACAGTGACAATTCAACACACTTTTGAAAAGTGATATAAAGTCATTAGAAACGATGAAAAAAATAATTTAAACCTAACCTAACCTAACCTACTTAACCCAGTAAATAAAGTTTTTGTTGCATCACTTTATATAACTTTTTAAATATGTGATGAATTATCATTGTGATGATTTATCCGGTCACCTTTATTTATATAAATATATACGCCTAAAAAGGCTTTCACATAAAAGTGATACATGATGCAGTGTACATAGGAGAATATCTGTATTATACAGGAGATACTGACAGTAAATATATGTAATCCATTGTATGGTAGGTACAAAATACACAATTTTAAAATTTTGATTTGATTTTACAAGTATAATGAGAAAATATTAAGAAATATATTAAAAAAAAAAAAAAAATTATATAAAAATAAAACTTAATATGAAGCAATATTAGTAAAACGTAAGAGTAACATAAAGTAAAAAAGAAAATACAACAACACTACATATAAGACAAAACATTAAAACTAATTTACCAACGCTACTCTAATTTGTAGGATTCGACAAAGTGTTGGTATAGATTATGCTTTGTTCTATAAATGGAGTCAATAAATAAATCAATAGCACCCCCATACTTGTTGCCCAGATCATGCATCCTATTGATCAGTGAGTGTATCTGATAGTTGGTCGTGTATGTATTGCAGAAGAATGTTATATTTTGTCTTGTATTCCTAGTCGGCACATGGAATTTAATAGTGGCAACGGTAGCAGGACTATCAACTAAGTTGTTAATGACTATGTGTAACACAACCAGGTCTGAAATAATTATATATAGAAATGTTATATATAGTGTTGCTGTGTGGAGGGTCTTTTTAATGTAAAGAAAGAGAAAAAGTTATGGGAAGGAAAATGGTAAGGGGTGGGTAAGATTCTACCGATCAATGTGTAGGAGGACGTATAAATCCACCCCTACTACTGCAGTTCAAGGCGATGATTCGAGAAAGACCATATGGAGAAGTCAAAGGTTCTCACCGAACCGGCCTTAAAATTTTTTAACATATTAATGTAATATTCTGTAATCAATAAGGGAAGATTATGAAAAAAATCTTCAAATAGTTTGCGTTAGAAAAAGTTTGTTGACTCGACCGATGTTTTTTTTACATAGAATCTTGCGTTATCTAGCCTTCGGAGACTTTCTATAGTTTCGCCAATCATCAAACATGCTAATTTTTGCTGTAGGTCTGGCTGTCATCATTTATTGTCATTCATTATCATTTTCAACAGTGGAACTGTATGTAAAAATTCAGACAAGCGCAATCTAATATTTTTTACAGAAGATTATTTAAACTCTATATTTGAAATTTATATTTCTTTTGTTTAAAAATCTTAGGGTTAATCTTGATAAGTACAGTGAGATTTCGTAAAAAGCGTTTTTTACTAATATCCGTGATTTTTCGATGGTACATACTAGTAGTGTTTGTTGTCGAAATGTTTAATAACTTTAATTTGTCTTGGAGAAACACGTCGGGTTCAGGGGTTGAATTAAAATTCATTTTAATATAATATCTTTCTCTCTCTGGTTTCAATCCTGGGATTATTTTGCAGCAATTTTATCTAATCTCCTCTTCCATTCTTCCCTGTCTTGTGCGGCTCTTTTGACTTCTGCATATGATGAGCAGCGCACGTCCACCAGCAGGTCCTCCAGGTACTCTCGGCGTGGGCGTCCCCTAGAGTTGGTCCCCTCGGTCATACCCTCTATTATGACATGCAAGAGGCCTTCTTGTCGTATAACATGGCCGATCCATCTTGCACGCCTTTCGGACAAGGTCCTGAGCAGGTGCCTTCCTCCTTCGATTCTTTGGAGAACCTCCACATTTGTAATGTGGTCTCTCCAGGAAATTCCTAACAGTCTTCTATAGGACCACATCTCAAAAGCCTCTAGTCTCCGTTTATCTCTTTCGGATAGGCACCATGTTTCGCAGCCGTACATCAAGATACTCCATACATAGGTCTTGATGAGGAGTATTCTCAGTTTTAGGTCTATATTATTGGATTCTATTATTTTCGACCTTTTATTGAATGCAAGCCTAGCCTGATGTATACGGCTGTCGACCTCGCTCTTAGACCGACCGTCCCATGTTATTTTGCTCCCGAGGTAGACAAACTCCTTGGTGTTTTTTAGTGGAACTCCTACCATTTCTACTCTCATCTGATGTTGCATTCGGCCTACAGTCAGCAGCTTTGTTTTGTCTTTATTTATCTTCATGTTATAGTTGTTTTGAAGAATGCTTTGCATGGTTGTTAAGGCCTCTTGCAGTTCTTCTTCGCTTTCAGCAATCAAAGCAATATCGTCAGCAAACCTTATCATATCCACCTTTTGCCCGTGTATCTTTACACCTTTTCTGTGACTCATTCTCTCTCTCAAGTCATCAATCGCACTCTGTATATAAGCATTAAAAAGAACAGGTGACAGAGAGCATCCCTGTCTCACCCCTTGTCTTATACTAGCTTCTTTTGTTTCATTGTCACATCTAATTATAGCGGCCTCATTCTTGTATAGCGCCTGGATTATTCGTCTATCTCTATATTTTATGTCAATTCTCTTCAGAATCTCGAAAAGTCTTTTCCATTCTACTTTGTCGAAAGCCTTCTCCAGGTCTATGAATGCGATGAATGTGTTTTGGTTTCTTTTTATTCTTTTTTCTAGTAGTATTCGTAGCGACAATATTGCGCATCTGTTTCCTACACCTCTTCTAAAGCCATACTGGTCTCCGGAAAGGATGTTCTCTACTTTTGGTTCGATTCTTTTTAGAATGATATTAGTCAATATTTTTGAGGCATGGGATATTGCAACCAGTATTTCAAATATCTTTATAATATGAATAATTTACTCTTAATCAATAAATTTAATTTATACAAGGAAATCGATGGGTGTCTCACAAAGTACCAGGCGAAGTACTCCTACAGATCATTAATTAGTTCTCTATTCTCCCCCTCACCCCGTTTCACATTTATCCAACACCAAATTTACAAGAAAATTTAATAATTTTGAAATAAGAATAATTTCGAGATTCTGCCGCGCCACACTCCATATCACACAGCGTTTTCACGACATATTTGCAGGTTTCCTGGTTGCAAGGGAACCCTTAGGGAATGCACGTATGAATGGGACAAACAAATATAAAGCCTTATTGCTTCCCCATTGTTGCACACAGCCTCCGTTACCACCCCCCAAACACCCCACCCAATCCCTACAGCGCCGGAAGTGATATTTAAAAAAATCAAGCATCAAAGTGTATTATGTAAAGCAAATGGTAATAAAACTACTGTGCTTTTTGTTTTACTGTAAAACTTTTGATGGAAAAATTGTATTTCTTATCTGAGTTAGAATTGAGAGAAAGTTTAATATAATGGCGATAGTTTAAACACTTGAATACACGTTATTATGTTAACCCTTTCAAAGGTGATATAGGTACCATTGTTGGTGTAGGTAAGAGATTGCCAACCATTAAGATTATTGATGTTATGCACCCCTTATAAAAAATGTTAAAAATATTGGATTACACTTTCTGTACAATATCTTATAAGACTCCCAACAGCTAATAACAAATAATTGGAATCCTAACTAGCGGAATTTTAATTTTATTGGCACTTAGTTTCATAACACTTGTAAATAAATTCAAAGCAACATTCTGAATTGTTGTATCTCTTCTTGAACGTACTCTAACACTCTGTAACGAAATTCTAATTAATACAGCATTAACTACTCTATTTTATTTAAATTATGAAATAAGAGCCATATTTATGTACTTCTGGGTTTGGAGCCAAGAAGCAAAAAGAAACAGCCAATACGAACAAACAAACGTAATGCCTCAAAGAATTTCAAGTAGTTTTTAGGTTTTTATGACGATAGGTATTTTAAAAACTCCTCGCTGGAGCCAATGGTGAATATTCTGTTACTCAAAAGCGTGAAGTTGACGAACTTCGGGAATAAGTTGGATATGTGAATTGGATTTCTAAATAAATTATTTATGATACCGTTGTATATATTTGAATGTTGGAAAAGGTTTTCTCTGGGGAATATATTACAAAGAACTCCGACTAGAAATAATGTTATGACGACCTATTTAGAATAGCCTATTTGAAAAACGATAAAACTTTGATAGGAGATTCCTACAAACTCAACCAATAAAATAATTTTATTTAAAATGCTAGACATTTGTGTAAACTACTTAATACAATTTTAATCATCATTCCTAAGAGAAATAAACCCTCAGTATCGCCCTGAAGTTGTTTGAAGTCCTTATTTTTCGTCTTCTTGCTTGTGCAACGATTAATGACTTCGCTCCCAAGAGATTGAACCTGTGACGTTTGGATGCTATCTCAACGCTTTGGACCAATTATTTAAAAATGCAAGACATTCGTATAAACTACTTAATACAATTTCGCTCATCATCATTCATAAGAGAAATAAACCCTCAGTATCGCCCTGAAGTTGTTTGAAGTCCTTATTCTTCGTCTTCTTGCTTGTGCAACGATTAATGACTTAGCTCCCAAGAGATTGAACCTGCGACGTTTGGATTCTAACTCAGCGCTTTGGACCAATGGACCACAAACGTTCAATCGGTCATAAATTTGCTATTTGGAGTTGAAAATAAACTGTTATCATTTTTTTAAATATCTGTTATGGACGCCCAGCAGATGTGAAACATTTATTGATTGATTTTTATTGAAGGATATGAAAATGAAAGTAAACAAGTTTTATAATTTTGATGACAAAACAATTATTTAATTATTATTAAAATAACAAAGAAATATTACAAGTTAAAAATTCATCATCATGTAGAACAGATCTATGGCCAATTATGGTGAGAATAGAAGCTAACATACTGCATAGGATGGTTCCCGGGGCGGAGTTACCCAAACCCGCCTCCTAAAATGAAAATTCTGTTTTCTATTTCCCAAATTTAATTGGGTAATCTAATTAAATTTGAAATTACGCCGGTACCTATTTTCAAATGTATGAATATGCAAAATTATCAACATTTTACATTACAAAGGTCCACAAAGTCGTTCGACGCTGGTTATGACGTTATGGTATGTTAATTTATTATATTAAACTCGTCACGTATAATAATAATCTCCTTAATTATGATTAACTGGAGGTCGAAGGGTGCGGCTATAGGCTGACAACCCAGAGGTCGCGGGTGCAAACCCTGGCGTGCGCAAGTAAACATTATTGGATGAATTTGTGTTATTTCATTTAAAACAATATATACAGGGTTTTCGAATAAGAGGTGTTATTTTGAATAGCCCGCTATTTCGGTAGATGTTACTTTTAAATCTGTCATTTTTTTACATTTTACAAGTAGAAACTACGTCATTAATGAAATTATTAAAATTCACTTGATTGAATCAAATGCAAATCATCTTGAGTGATGACGCCCATTTCCACCTCGGTGGCTTCGTCAACATGCAAAATTGTCGCACCTGGGGCTCGGAAAACCCAAGAGTTATTGTTGAAAAGCCTCTCTATCTTCAACGTGTGACTGTTTGGTATGGTTTATGGTCCGGCGGAGTCATTGGACCTTACTTTTTCGAAAATGAGGCTGGAGCAACAGTTACGGTGAATGGATTGCGCTATCGAGAGATGATTAATGATTTTTCATGGCCGGAATTGAATGGTATTGATCTGGACAGCGTTTACTTTCAACAAGACGGCGCTACGTGCCACACAAGCAACGAAACCATTGATCTTTTACGATTGAATATCAAAATAACACCTCTTATTGGAAAACCCTGTAGTATACACGACAGAAGGGAATATACTCTCAGTATCGCCTTGGTGTAAGACCAACAATCAGAATTGAAACATTATATTTGATGGCATAGTCTCACTGGCTCGAAACGATTCAAAGTAATTGGTCAGCTTTTGTGGTATTCATTAAATTAAAAACAAAATCTCAAAGTCAATAAAAAAATAGAAATAATTAGTCGATATAAAAATAATAAGAAAAACCTTACAGTAAAAGCGCTCATAAAGTGTTTTCATTACTAAATGGCGTAGTATAAAATTATCCAATATTGCTAATCATTTTCGATGTTTTTACACCGCGTTAACATTTATTATTTATTGCTAATTGAAATCTGACTTCCCTCGTACACGTGTTTAATTTTCTTGTTAATATTCGGCGTTTTCAATATCCAATCTTATAATTAACAATTAACTGTTGTAATAGATTTATGGCTTCTGTACACAGTTAATCTTGGCACCCCGTGGAAAACCATAGAAAATAATGATATATCGACCTTTTAAGCCGATTGAAGTTTGCCCGAAGTAAGGTAAATTTTTCCGTACTTCTTGTTAATTGATGAAACATTTTCAATCATATTAATTCTTTCTTGGACAGTTAATCAATTTAATTGGCCTACCTGATGCAGAAGAGTCAACAGATTTTTTTGTATTTTGGCAACATCACACTTCTTCGGTTAACTGTTCGGTGTATCAAACGATATAGGTAGCAGAAGTCGGGGACGCTCGAGGAAGTCATGGCACGACCAACTGAATCAGATACTTGAGTCAGGCCATGTCAAGAGTCAGAATAATAGAAGAGTATGTATGAGAAGATGTATGAATGTGAATGAGGCAACGAGTGTGTGCCAAGACTGAGTTGTATGGTTTGCTCTCTGCCACCCCCTTCGGGGAAACGGTTAGTTAGTTACTTATATACACGGTCGCCGGAAACTCGTGGTACAATCGGGGATCCGGTGAATCTCAACCCAAAAAAAAACCTTTCTTTATCTAATCTCAACTTTTTTAAAATATTTTTTTACATTTCTTCATCAACTACACAGTTAAAAAAGTGAAGAGCCTAGTCCGCGCTTTTAAAGGACATTAGATAGCTGATATTAACCCTTCCTGGCTGATGTTTTTATATCGGACACGATTTACTAGAAAAAGAAAAATTAAATCGAAAAATTACATTACAATATCGACTCCAAATGAGATGTAGTTTCACTAGTTTCCCGCTCTTACTATGAATTTCCGGACACCCTGTACACGTTCAATCAATTTCTGAGATTCCTATACCTGAGGGAGTATGGTTACTACCCGTGGCTCTATCCTACTGACTTTCTCTTGGGCATGCTCGGTATGAACCATCTACGGGTCAGAAGAGATGTGCATATTGTATCACACTTCTTCAAACTGATTCGTGGATGGGTTGAAAATCCGACTATCATGGAGAGTATTAGTCTCTATGTTCCTGATGGTTATCTCCGTCACCGACAGCATAGACTGTTTTATCTCCCGGCCTGCAGGACCAACTTGCCAATGGTCATGCCTGTGGGGAGAGCAGTCTTGCTGTTGAACAGAATCAATTCGGATATAGACATATTTAGCCGAAGGTGAAGCTGCCTTTAAAAGGCAAGCTCTATTGATGCTGGTACAGTTGATACACCGCTTACTTATTATGTAATACTATTTTACAAATGTACTTAAAAACGAATTAAAATGTAATTTTGTAATGTTTTTAAAGGAATAAACTAATTAATTGAATTGAATTGAATGATGGAACTGTTTAAAGAACAGTCAATAGCAAGGTTTATGGGTAGGTACACAAAGAAAAATGAATATTGCCAATTTACTGAAAAACTTATTCACAGTGTTGGTAAGTTAAAAACGGGAGACCTAAGCTCAGGTGGCTGGTGTGAGGGCCACTGTGGAAGGTACTATCAGTATCACCCTGGGGATAAATCTCTATTCAAAATCGAAACCAGAGTGGTAGGTACTATCAGTATCACCCTGGTGACAAAGCTCCATTCAAAATCGAAACCAGAGTGGTAGATGCTATCAGAATCGTCCTGATGAAAAACCTCCATTAAGAACTGAAACTTTGTTTGAAATGACTTTAGCCGTGCTTTTTGAATCAGATCTGAATTTCCAGGTACTTTCCAAGTTTAATCATCCCCATATTCTTCCACTTACAACTTTCTCCAGCTTCACGACACCCTAATAATTGGGGCTTTTTTAGTCCCACTGGTTCCAAGTGGTTAAAACTTTCAAACAGATATATATAAGTCATTCCTATATGTATGAAAATGAATTAACAGCTGATGACTAAGACAAAATCGAACAATAAAAGTTTAAATCCATACCCAGAAATTTCATTGTCATTTATTCAAAGGTTAAATTTATTAATTAACTTCAGACAATAACGATTATTCTAGGATTGTTATCGGGGTAACTCAGTTCTGCCAGAATTAATAATTCAATTATTTATTACTTAACTGTTCTATTAAGATCTACGAATATATATTTTATTATAATACGAATGTGTATTTTCTGAACCGTCCGAATGAATCTTATGACCTGTGATAAAAAATCAAATAAAAAGCATGCAAATTTATTTGGTTCCAACAAAAATAATTTGAAAATTGGATATATTAATAAGTGACAAGGTTTCAATAATCTTGACACAGTCCATAAAATGCTGCGGTATTTCAAACGGATATGATAATATCACTATGTGAAACGAGTACCGCTGCACTGTGATTCGCCCCATACAAGCTAGAAGTAATATAGATCAATTTTAAATTTTTGAATGGTGACATCAAGAAATGATATTCCGTGGCAGTGCCCCAATTTATCTGACACCCTGGCTATGATTATAGAGTAGTGTGTCACCTCAACATATAATACGTATACGCCACGCCCAAATTAATCGCGCATAATATAGCGCACTAAGGTTTTAACTAAGGTTCCTACTAAGAGCTGTCGAATCGGAAATATCAATATTACGGTATCTACCGGCCTAAAGAAAGTTTAAAATATATGTATTATCATTGAAGTGGTGGACCGCCATCCTTAAAGATTGTTTATTTGGACAAATTTTATAATTCCTTATTTGAATTGTTTTTAAACGAAATATAATTAAGTAAGCAGGTATTTAAGCACCTACTTACAAGCACCTACTTGCATGATTTCAGATGAAATTTTTATTTTAATTTATCGAATAAGAGATAATTAGGAACATATTGTAACGGACGCGAGGTCTACTATTTACAGAACTGCTAGTAATAATATCGGTGTAAACTTTAACCAACACTGATATTATGTTTATTGTTACAGCAACAACAGCAGCAGCGATGAGACAGCACCAAAAGCAGGGGCGCAGCGCCGGGTGGGGGCTGCTAGGGCTTGCCCTAGCTGCGCTGGCAGCCGCGGGGGCTGCAGACCCCGCGCCCTCCTCGCTAGGCCAACAGGTCCAATCGCAGGTGATTCTTGCTTCCAATATATCTTAAATATTGTCAATATAATACAGTTCTTCACTACATCAAGGTGGGGATATAGACCCTGTCCCGGAATTAACTGAGGAGATAACTCATAAGGCGACTGCTTTATAATCCCCATCGCCGTGAGGTGGCCTAAAAATTGACTCCGGGGGACTGGAGCCCTTCCGCCCTGCCTCTGGTGACCCGATGCAAACTTTTATCCCCAGGGTCTTCGGGTTCTTTCCCCCTCAATCCCAATACATTCTTCGAGGGCCTATTCGGGAAGCTGGCTAAGGGGAACAGTCCAACAGACTGCCAGACGACTGCAACTTAGCTACTTTGGTCAAGTCAAAATCTCATCTTGATATCTTTCTTACAATTCTTGTAACTTTTTCTATTTATCTCAATATAATTTTGGCAGCAACACCAATTGGCGGATATGAGATGTAATCCAGTTATATTACTAACAACATGTACCCACTCTCATACTCCTACTAACACTGCACGTCTGGACATTGGGGGTGTAGATTCATTTTTATAAAAATATAGCTTCCTTTATAAATAAAACATTAGAGCCATGCCGTATATGTAAAGGAGGAAATTTTCTGTTTCCTTAACGACGTGGGAAAGTAGTGAACAACCTCCAATATCTTCAATATCAATATATTTGCTAGAGAAATTCTGAAAGTAAGAAAACCAAGATTACAACACTGACATGTTCATTTTACGTGAATGGGTTCAGTATGGAAAGGAGCTAAAATATCTAAAAAAAATGCTAGGAAGCTAAGCCACTTTTTTTAAGGTTATGACCTGGATTTTTAGCTTAATCTAGCTTTTAAGGAGCTGAGTTGATACCACTTGGCCCAATTCTGTACGGATTAAGGGCAAACGTAACGAACTTTATACTACTCGATATAGAGCTAAATCTAGATTTAATAGAGCTAAGCTGATATCACTGGGCCCAATACTATTCTCTTAACAAAATAGTATTCTTTGCATTCATAGATGGATTTAATTTAATTAATTTATGAAAATAAACTTTATGCAAGTTTTGCTTTAAAATGTTAAGATGAATTATTTGTTTGGGCCCGTACATACATATATGAATAAGAATAAATAGTTTTTTTCCGAATAAAAACTCAATTATTTCAAGTAAGGCATACAATTACAATACTGTATCAGTGATTTAATCCAATGAAATAGATGTGTGCCTTTCTTGAAATAATAGAGTTTTTATACGGACAAGACTATTAAAAAAAACGTATAAAATTTTTAAGAATACTTTTTTTTTAATTCGTTAGTAAGAAAACGGAGAAAATTCAAATAAAAGTGACTAGAAAACGCTTCAAACAAACGGCGTTTCTCCAAGCCATCGGATTTTACGGTTATAGTCACCCTTCCGATAGGCAATAGGTGTTCCACTATGATCATTTCATTCTTGCCGCTCGGTGGAAAAGCAATCAAATAACCTATAATCTTCAGGCTTCCCGCAGGGATCTGAATACGGACCACAATTTAAATTGTGGAAGAAATCTCTAAACTTAATAATGTATAATAAATAAATATATATTTCGGTAAGAATTATGTTATCATGGTGAAAAATGTTTAATTAACTGTCACCATTGATATCGGAACCAATTTTAACCGTTTGCGTCACCAAAAAAATCCTTTCACTTAGTCGATTTTTTTTTTTAATTTTAAAAATAATTTTGCACGGTTTTGTTAGTTTTGTTTTTTTTTTGTTTTTAAAAGCGTTTTTTTATATTTCTTTTAAGTACGTATATATTTTTGTTAGGTTGCACATTAAAAAAAAACACTGTACCTTTATTCTTCCTTCCCTTGTCAATAATTCTTATCTTAATACTTCTTCTGTTGTCGGTTACTTTTTTATATTTTATTATCAGAGGAAAATAAAATTAAAGAGGTGGGGGTGGTGTTTTGAATCGCATGTAATCAGTCACCTTCGTCTTATGTTAAAGATGAAGTGTGCAAAATTTCATCGATCTCGAATAAAACTGTAGATTTGTATAAATAACAAAGCCACACTGCCCGGCACAGGCACTCTTCTTCATAATATAGATTTATAGAAAAAGATACGCTAAATTCTCCGGGTGGTTCTTATTGTCGACTAGATGTTGGTTTAATCTGATTAAAATCTGTAAAGATGGGATGTCTCACAGAATTTGAACAGTAATCAAATTTCAACGTTCATTTACGGGATCTGTCTAAGTTCTTTTAAAGTTCTGTTATTATATCATTTTAGACTAATTGCTTGACAGAACTGAAATAATAACAGAACTTGAAAAAGTCTTTCACGGAACTTGAAAAATATCTGTGAAATTTGAAGAATTGTTCAAATTAGCGATTGTTTTAATTTGTTTTTAACCTAAAACGTAGCTTCAAGTTTCATCTCGTCTTAACAGAAAATTCATATAATTTTTTTACATTTAAATTTTAAATGTGAATCATTCTTCAATCTTTGAAACCTTACACTATATGGGTTGGTTAGGTCTAGATAGCTAAGAAAATCCTTGAAGGGTGAAGTCAATCACCATAAAAATCACTTCGTTAACGAAACGGTTGCTCTTACTTTGAATAATTATTTTTAATGTGGGTTTTTCTAACTCGGGGGGGAACTACTGCGTTCCCTTGCAGGGGAAGGCAGAAAGGTCAGACCGTCAAACAACTCAGTCTTGGCACACACTTCTTGCCTCATTCACATTCATATACCGTCTCATACATACTCTTCTTTTATTCTGACTCTTGACACGGCCCGATTCAAGTATTTGATTCACTTTGAAACAGCACAATAGTCCCAACTGCTCCCATCCTTCTGGAGCCAGTGTGACTATCGTGCCATATCTTCCTCTGGCGTCTCCAACTTCTTCTGCCATTCACATTTGCATCAAATATTCTCCTTAAATTCCTTTCTTCGTTTATTCGCTCCATATGCCCAAACCATCTAAGCGTCCCTTTCTTAATGTTACTCATTACGCTTACATAAGCCTTACATTCTTTGCGGATCTCCACATTTGTGAGTTTTGTGATGTTGTTTATATAGTGTAACTTTTTTACCTTATAGGTATCTACATTATTAATATCTATTTAAGGAAAAAACATTAGCTAGTTTTATCTACTCGGGCGACATGGTGCTATATCTGTCACAAAATGACATGTCCTCGTAAAACTTCTTCTCCTTTTCTATTATGGTCAGATATCTAAGATAAATAGATTTAGAAATATAGAAAACCAAGCTTTCTCATCTAAAATTTTATCCCGCATTCTCCTGTGTAATTTGAAATAATAACGTGAAAAACGATCCGAAATCATTCTGGAAATATATTTCTGACAAGAAACGTGACAGAGGTTTCTTAAGTCATGTTAATCTAAATGATAGCACACACAAAGGATCCGACATACCGGAAGCCTTCGCAAAGTATTTTCAATCTGTATATAATTCAAAAAAAGTTGATTTTGAATCTTATGTTCCAAGACAGACTGAATCAACAAATGCTCAAAATATATCTATTCATAGCATTGATATTGTAGATTTCGTTTTAGCAGTAAAGAAATTGAAACCAAAAACATCGTATGGTCCTGATTTCATTCCACCCTTTGTTATTAAGGGATGTTCTGAACCATTATGTAAGCCACTTCTATATATATTTAATCTTACGGTTAAAAACGGAATTTTTCCTAAATTATGGAAGCTGTCGAAAGTCACCCCTTTACACAAAGATGGCGACAAGTATCAAACAACTAACTACCGTCCTATAGCGATTCTCTCCGCACCTGCTAAACTATTGGAAATAATTATCCATAAATATTTTTATACCAAAGTTGAACCATTCTTGATCGAACAACAACATGGATTTAGACATGGCCGATCAACCACTACAAATTTAATGGTATTTACAGATTACTTGTCGAGAGCACTCCATAACAACGAGCAAGTTGACGCATCTTACCATGACTTTGCAAAGGCTTTCGATAGAGATGATCACTTAGTGCTTCTAAATAGGCTCGAAGAAATTGGTTTTTCGGAAAACTTATTGAAACTCTTTTGTAACTATTTGAGTGAAAGAGAACAATTCGTGTCCTATGGTGAGTTCAACTCTAATGCATATCCTACAAATTCTGGTGTGCCGCAGGGATCCAATTTAGGACCCCTATTGTTTTTAATTTTTATAAACAATATTCAGGGAAAGATTAAATTCGTCCGTTTTCTACTTTTCGCCGATGACATCAAACTCTTTCTGAGAATAAGATCGATAGAAGACTGTAGAAAGCTCCAGAAAGATATCGATGCAATTATTGACTGGAGTATTGATAACAAACTTGAGTTCAACTTCCAAAAATGTTCAGTGATGTGCTTTACAAGGGCACACAAGACCATATATTTTAATTACAAAATGAAAGATACGTCACTGAAGCACATGGTGACTTGCAAGGACTTAGGAATTGTGTACGACATTCGCTTAACATTTCACGCTCATATTGAAAAGATCTGTAAATCAGCCACTAAGATGTTGGGTTTTGTCATACACAATTCGAAAGACTTGACCAACCTTGCAGTAATAAGGCTGCTTTACTTTAGCTTAGTGCGTAGCATTCTCGAGAATGGATCTCAGGTATGGGGGCCAGAGGACACTGTCTATATACTAATGGTCGAGAAGATACAAAAAAAGTTTTTACGATACCTCTACATGAGAGAATTTGGTTATTACCCATGGCTGTTTCCAACAGCATTTATCTTGGGAATGCTGGGTGTATGCAGCCTTAGTTCCAGAAGGGATGTTGCATTACTCCTGATGGCGTATAAGCTACTAAACGGTTTAGTATCAATACCAGACATTCTGGCTAAAATAGGATTTTATGTCCCGGATAATTTTGCGCGAGGCCGCCAACACAGGCTTTTGATTCTTCCTAGGTGCAGAACTAACTTACCAATGGTGATGCCCTTGGGAAAAATCACTAGGTTAATTAACTGCCTCACAGGAAATGTGGATATTTTCCACATGTCCTACAACGTATTTAAACGTGAAATATTATTATTCAATACTTAAAATTGTAAATCTAAATTTGAAACTTTTTTCTTTGTCCCACTTGTAAATGTACCTATTTGTTATTCACTTTTTTGTAAATGTTAATTATCGATATTGCAATGTTCTGGTTCATACTGTTTTTGCAAATAAACAATAAATAAATAAAAATAAAAAAATAAAAAAAATAAAATAAAAAAATAAAAAAATAATAATTCTATAAAACAGACAAAACAAAACTTACAAAACAAAACTGACAAAACCCTTTAAAATGCATGTAATCGCAATGGGCCAATCAAAAGTGGACTGTAAAAAATAATTGTGAACTTTGGAGTTGACACAACTATGGTTGGAGATGGTGAACATGTAGTAAGGAAGGAATCTGACTTGCCCCTTTGATGTTCTTCAAAGATGTTGATGGTTGGATTCATTCACAGGAGATATGATTTATTTCACACACAAGCTTCTATAACATCCAGGTTAGATAAGAAACACACCGAGGGAACCGAATATGTTCACTGCACAGCTTTCTACCCTGAGTTGATCAATAAAAAGCACTGATCACAAATAGATGTTAATCAAACAGGCTTCATCAATAAACTGATTTGACAGTCACTTTTATTGTTGTAGAATGTCTCACAAACACGTGGGTATAGTCAGATAATGACAGGTAGGTAAAATGGGATGGGAGAAATTGCAAGGACAATGTTAAAGGAAGATTAATAGTTGCTTCAACAATACATGTGTAGAGTAGTAAATAAAGTTTACAAAAAAACCATCGGTAAGCAATTTTAAAAATGTTAAGTATGTTTACATTAAAAATATATATATAATTCATACTATGTCTGTTTGTATTATTAAAATCTGAAAGATTCTGACTAACTAAAGTGAACAAACTGAGTCTGAAGGACTAAAGAGTCTGTCATATGCTTTCAAAAACCGTATTTCATTTTGGCATACATTCAAAAACAGCGAATCTCTTTGATATTGAATGTCAAGATGGAATATTTGATGACATGATTTTTTGGTCTAGACCCAAGGTTTTAATTTTTTATTTTGTTAAAAGCAGTTTAATATGTCATATATTAAGTTTAAAGCCTTTACATATCTAGGCAACTTGAATTTCTAACAAATTTTTCGTGCCATTATTCAAAATACCTCCAGGTAAATCCACAAAATCATTCCCGTTCAAATGGTCCATTTCATAAAAACCCAGTAGAAAGCAGTTTCAGGTTTTAATTATTTCCTTTGGGAGAACTTTAGAAATTTGGGATGTAGCGTAAGTTTAATAGCTGCACTCAATCAGGACACGGACCAAGCGAAGTGGTCTATTGAACAAGTTGAGGGCAAAACCTGGATTTAGTCAAATTGCTTTTATTATTAATTACCCAACATTTTATTTTCTTGTGTTCTTTGAGAGTAAACTAAATAGGTTATTAATTAATTAACTAAAGCGGCTCGGGGTAGGTAGGTAATTAATTGCAGGAGTAATTATTTTAGGTTTAGGTCTATTGTCCACCTTTTAATTAAAAATCTTTTAAGTACATCATTTTAGGGTACGGATTCTAAATTCGGAAACACTTATAAGAAGCATAAATCACTTTGGTTGTGGATTTTCTGTTTTGTTTTCTTGATTTACAATCTGCAATAAATATTATAATAATATTCCTTTGTTGAATGAAGTTGTACAACGGAGAAACACAGGCCGAAGAAAATCAGATATCAGATAATATATTATCATCAATTATCGCCTCTTTGAGGGTTTTGAAGTCTTTGGATTTATTTCCTAAAATTTCTCAAGTACCAACCTATTTTAACTGAAACATTGCAAATTTACCTTCAATATTTTCTGAACAACCTATTATACAGAAAAGATTGAAGGTAAATGGGCAATATCAACCTATTGATGGAAACGGTATTTTTCATAATCTGGTTATTTTATACATTCAGGATGTTGTCGGTGAAATTTTTAACTTTTACTAGGAGAAAAAAATTCTTTTCTAAGGCATACCAACTTTAAAAAGACTTCCTCAACACAGGCTAGCCTAGTAAGGCAGGTTATGAGAAAACTCAACTTTTTCAATTTGTTACATACTACCTCTGGTTTTTATATTATTATTTTCTGTTGTAAACCTATTTACCACTTAATTTATAAACTAATGTACACTATGGAGACTTGTATGAAATATGAATACTTCTTGAAACGTGTATTCTTAGTTATAGTTACAAATTTATTTTACGATTTTCCGACTTTTTGTCCGGGTTAAATCTTCCCATTGGGGAAAAACTAAACCCTTCCACACACTTTTCTACAAATGATCATCTAGTCAATCCACATTATGCAAGTGCATTATATAAGCATAATAAATACAAAATAATACAAAAACAATATGTCAAATCACCAGAGATCAAATAGGAAAATAATTCACCGACTCCAGATATTTTCAGATATCAGAGGGTTCGGCTTGGTAGAACTTCTAATTATTTAATTAAACCTATAAATCCTACTGATCCCTCAATATTTCGTAATCCTACATGTATTTAAAATGACTGATTTTTGCATTGATATATATTATTATTATTAACTTAATAACATTATGTGTTGTATTTTGTCCAAGATTATTTTAGCACTCCATTAAAGCTACCATTGTTTCAAATGTCTCATTATGGACTTCGTAGTGGATATCAGAGTCCAATCTCTCATTATACACCTGCGCAGTAATCAACTATCCAATAACGTTGATTCATTAAGTGTTGAAATGTTGCTGTAGGTACAGCAACTTGACCAAAAATGATTCCTTGTCTTCATTTGTATTCCAGCCGATGGATATGAGCCCTGAGATTGACGAAGACAAGCGCGCTTGGAACAATCTCCACGGCGGCTGGGGCAAGCGGGGATGGCAGGACATGAACTCCGCTTGGGGCAAGAGGGCGTGGCAGAACCTTCACGGAGGCTGGGGCAAGCGCGGATGGCAAGACATGAACGCCGCCTGGGGAAAGAGGGCATGGAACAACCTTCACGTAAGACAGCATACATTACAATTCTTTATATTGCACTTGGTGGGACTTGGGACCATATGACGCTGCAGAACCTACATGGGGGCCGGGCCAAGATGGCTAGCAAGATGTGAACACCATGAGCGAAGGCGTGGAACAACCTGCACTAAATATACCTTTCAATAAGTACTCCTTCACATGGTAGGGCAAGATAGCGTTCCACGGCCGCATTTAACGTCACCCAATCTGACATTCTTCACTATACCTACACACTGGGGGGGCACCTGGATTATAAATAAGATATTTACACGCGGCTTGGGGTAAGAAAGTGTGAAACAACCTGCACAATTTAAAGCAAAACAAAAGTGTACCCCAGGGATCACATTTGAGACCAGTGCTATTATAGATACGAGTACTAATAAAAGATGTTGTCAATATTGTCAACATTCAGTAACGTTGATTTTTGACCATTCGCAGGTGTACTTGAATACTGTCACACAATTTTAAAGATAATTTGAATAATCTATGTAATTGATGCACTACAAACAAGGTTTATGCAGTTTCCCAGGAACCCATGTTTGGAGCTAATATAAAAAATAATATTAAAAATGATAAAAATTAGATTTAATAAAAAATAACAATAAATCGCTGGTCAGTGGCGTCGCGTTTGGGTTCCACCCTGGTGTCGTGTGTTCAAGTTTCAGCTGTCTAAGTCCCCCATCACAACACAAGCAAAATGTTGAGCTTGCTATAGTAATAATGTAGTAGGAGATAATATTAATATGGTAGTAGGAGATTTTCAAATATTGTCAGATTATTCGTAACCAGGGAATGTTTGTCTTTCTTCTAAAAAATATGTAAAAAAGATGGAACGAGATAAATTTAAGATAAATAATGATGATACTAATTTATTGTGTGTTCTGTATCCAGGGAGGCTGGGGAAAGCGCGCCTGGAGCAACCTGCACGGGGGCTGGGGAAAGCGGGACGCGGCTGATCTTCTGGAACTGCTGGCCGCCAGCCCCTCTCCCCTCGACCAGGACTATGTGGAATCTGGCAATATTGACGCCTATGGACCCATGAGACAGGTTACTAACACAGCATCTCTGTCATTTCTGCTACCTGGATCTCCACATCCATCAATGATTTCCGTAACGGAGATAGCTTCAGGAGATCAGCGCAAATTAGTAACCTAAAGCGATGATTTCTAACTGACTATCTCTTATACTAGTAGGTACTATACAATGTTGATATCTTGGTACAAACTTTTTGCTTCATTCACTACAAAATGATGAAAAAATGGAGGAAAATGATTTCCCTCGGGGCCTATGTCACTTTTGCGAATGCTGTATGGAGTGTCTTTGAGGAAAGGAAGGAGTGAGCCCGGGTCGTGAAGACACCTATGTTGTAGGAGTCTTCACGACCACTTCACGAGATAAAAATCATTTCATAGCTGAGCTTTTACAAGAGCAAAGAACAAATCGTAGAAAAGACCGTTCTCAACTTTATGTCAACTACCGAATGTTAACATTAAACCTACAAGTTTTGGGCGAGAGTTTGGCGTGTTTCTCGACTGTGGACCGGTGCCGAAAGGATCAATGACATTTAAATACCGGTAGAACACGGACAGCTTTCCCACTCGACGCCTGTGCTCTAAAGATTGCAATCCGTTGGTTAAGATGGGAGAATCTATCAAACGGACTGTCCGTCTCTGTACAGATACATGCCATGTCTTTTCGAGATGCCCTTGAGTTTTTCTTCCAGTCACTTTCATGTTATAGAAATATTTTTCTGTAATTTATTTCTCCATCCACGAAAGATAATATATTTATAACTTACATAGTATCTACACATAGATGGATTGACCCAAAATCGTTCTTCATAAATGCCAGGTAACTGACTGATCTCAGTCTGTTTTGCCTAGACCACTTTGAAATTCGCCTGCCTGTAAATTTGTTTGTGTGTCCCGTGTTCGGTCAATCCTGTCAAGATGGTATCAGTGGTTAATAGTACCTTTTTTATTACTGTCGCGAGCTGTCAAGTGAGAGTAATCAATATTACGCAAAGTCTAATGTTCTCAGAACTACTAGTTTGAAGAGTTTTTGAATGACATTGATTTGTTTGTAACGATTGCAGATTCTGAACAACAATGCCGAGAAGATCCTGGAAGCCGAGGCCGACCAAGACTTGGAGAAGAGGAGCTGGAGCTCGCTGCACGGAACCTGGGGCAAGAGGTCCGGAGACCAGAAATGGAGTAACTTCAGGGGTGAGTGGATTGATTTATTTAATTACTCAATTTTTGTCAATCTCTTTGATTCTAACCCTAATACTGCGTATAAACAGGAGAAAATTTCCGCGAGCCAAACTACGAATTATGGGGAAAAATTAAAGGATCGAAGCAACTGCAATGGGCTTTTCGCATTTCCTATAATTTCCCATAATCCGTGGTTTTACTCGCGGAAATTTTTTCATCTTTATACGCAGCATAACAGACGTGGAAAGCAGCAATCTAACTCAGTCCAAGTCCGGGTGAAATTAGTTCATAAATTTGATTTTAAAATAAAACATACAATGAAGTGATAGACACTCGCAGTACCCGCTGCCCTAAAAGAATACCATCTATCGATATAAATAAACATTTTTAAACAAACGTTTGTTCAAAATCTTAAGTCTCCGAAATTTATTCACCGATTGCTCTGAAATTTTGACACAACTTTGCATTTGATCTGTTCCTAACTTGTTTCTTTATCTGCACAGACAGACCGAGCCACAGCGACGGCGGGTTACAGCTAGTTCAGAATAAAAATATTTCCGTGTTTGGTGACCAGATCATCCATGTACTTCCCAACCTACTTCTTCCCATATCCTTCGTGTCCCCTCTCCCTTCAGCCTCATAGCATAACCCAATCGGGAGTCACAATTTTTTTTCGCATATCGAAAATACATATAGTAGAGTACCTAATGCATTTGAAGCAAAACAAGCTAAAAGTAATTTTAAAACTCAAATTATATATATTTTTTTTAAATTTTCAATTTGGGAGGTGGGTACGGGTGTCGCCGCCTTGGTAACCATTTATTTATTAACTAACGCCTGTGCCATATGTCACCCCAAGTGGCTCGCTGCGTTTGATTACTTAGCAGGGGTTCCATGGTTAATGGGTAAAGTTTGTCTACGTCTTGGCGGCGCATGCGTCTGCCAACCTACTGCTTGACAGACCGGATCGGGAAACACTGGTTGAGGGATACCTTTGACCTCTCCAACAAGACTCTATCTACCCATAGGCCATTAGGGAAATTGTTTTCCTCAAGGCCTGTGTGGAGCAAATGTAAAAAAAAAAACGAATGGACTGTGGATTACAATATTCACAGAAAAAAAACGTCAAAGTCAGCATTTGGTCATTTATCCTGAGACCTTTAGCTAATAGTAACTAGTGGATTAATGGATGTATATTTTCAGGATCGTGGGGCAAGCGAGAGCCCGGCTGGAATAACCTGAAGGGACTGTGGGGTAAGAGGAGCAGCTTGGACTCTACGGATGGTAATATATCTATATAACTATATTAATATGGATAGGAATTCTAAAACAAGTGCCAAAACGAGAGGAGGTGGTGTAGCCATTGCTATCTCAAAATATCTCAGTTCTTCAAAAATATCCACAAAAAACACATCCATCGAGCAACTATTTGTCAATGTGAACACTTCTAGAGGTAAAATAATAGTGGGATGTGCATACTTACCTCCGAATTCTGATGTCCAAAGCTACAGCAATCACTGCGACGAGGTTGAATCAATTTGTGCTAAATATCCTAATACTAAACTACTTCTAGTTGGTGATTACAATCTGCCACATTATGATTGGTGTAATATGAATTCTGTCAATTCTTGTTCTAATGTTAATATTCGTGTTATTAGAGATATGGCACTGTTCTTAGGTCTAACACAGTGTAATAATGTTCATAATATAGGAGGTCGTACGTTGGATTTGGCACTGTCAAATGTGTCTGACATCTGTGTTGTGAGAAGTACCGAAATTCTATTACCTGTCGATGTTTACCATCCACCACTAGAAATATGCATGTCTAATCTTAAACCAATTCCTATCGTAAAAAAGGTAGTAGAAACTCGAAATTTCAAAAAAGCTGACTATGTTAAAATTTCAAATTTCCTTAAACAGACTGACTGGTCATTCTTTGATAGTGACGATGATATTAATGTACACCTTAAAAAATTTTACTTCATCGTTAATTCTGCAATTGAACAATTTGTTCCTTTAACGACTTACAGAGAAACTCTATACCCAAAATGGTTCTCAAAAGACCTGATAGACTTAATTTACCTCAAAAAATTATCTCATAAGAGATTCAAACAAAGTCGCTTGGCCATCGATTATACTGCGTTTCAAAAATTGAGGGCAGAGTGCAATAAGCTCTCCGCAAAATGTTACAAAAATTACATTAGTGATGTCGAAGGCTCTATCATGGACGACTCAAATTTCTTTTGGAAATATGTTAAATCCCAAAAAGAAAATGGTACTTACATACCTAGTAGTGTGTCATTCGATTCTAAATTATCCCAAAATCTTCAGGAAACTGTTAATCTTTTTGCTGATTTTTTTAGCGGTGTTTACATTAATGCAAGTGAAGACAGCAATATTTCGTGCTTTGATTTGGTTGAAACTCTTGATATATCTGACTGTAATGTAACCATAGACGATATTATATCTAAGCTGAAGAGTCTTGATTCCCGAAAATCCGCAGGACCTGATAATGTTCCGCCCAGGTTTTTAGTAAATTGTATGCATACATTGTCATATCCTATTCATAAGTTATTTACAAAGTCACTCTCATCAGGTGTATTCCCGGACCTTTGGAAGTTTAGTCTTTTAACGCCCATTTTCAAAAAAGGTAATAAGAGCGAAGTAACAAATTATAGGCCAATATGTATAATGTCTACTTTACCCAAACTTTTTGAAAGCCTAGTACTAGATAAGTTGATATCCCGAATCAATCGAACCATCTCTCCCCTTCAACATGGATTCATTAAAGGTAGATCTACTCTTACCAATTTGATATTGTACACGAATGATATCGTTAATGCCCTTAATGCATCACATCAAACTGATTCCATATATACTGACTTCAGTAAGGCATTTGATAAAGTAAACCACAAAATATTATTACGTAAACTAAAATTGTTGGGAATAAGAGGGAGTATGTTGGAATGGTTTAAGAGTTATCTATTAGGAAGGTACTTAGCAGTCAAGATAGATTCGTTCACTTCTTATACATTTGCTGCCTCGAGCGGAGTACCACAGGGATCTCACTTGGGCCCAATTTTATTTTGTTTGTTTATCAATGATATTGTTAATATTTTTACTAATGTTAAAGTCCTGTTATTTGCCGACGATCTGAAGATATACAGAATAATCAAAGACGATGACGATCGCGCAATTTTGCAGTTGAACCTTAATAAACTATGTGCGTGGTGTTCTGTCAATGATTTGCAACTAAATTTAGGTAAATGCCAGATTATCAGTTTTTACAAAGGCAAAAATCCACTTAATTTTTCCTATTTTATGAATGGTGCTAATCTTCTTCGTGTATCACAGATTCGTGATCTTGGTGTTATATTCCACGAGAGTCTACAGTTTAACGAACACATCGATGAAATAACAAGCGATGCGATGAGAATACTAGGTTTTATTTTGAGAATGGGAGCAAATTTTAAAAGTATGTCAACATTAAAACATCTGTATTGCTCGTTAGTACGAAGCAAATTAGAATACAATTCCACCGTATGGTCACCGTACTACAAGGTCCATTCTCAATCATTAGAAAAGGTACAAAATAAATTCCTTCGGTACATTAATTTTAAAATGAAAATTCCAATCGAATTTATAAATTACAATAACTTGCTTGCTGAAACTAAACTTCTTAAATTATCTGATAGAAGAGTGTTAATTGATTTGCTATTTTTATTCAAAATTATTAAATCTTTAATTGACAGCCCTAATTTGTTGGAACTTATTTGCATTAATGTTCCTGCTAGGCAAACTCGCAGTAAAGATACTTTTAAATTTAACAAGAACCTCAACACTAATTATTCTATTTTTTCACCAATTCCTAGAATTCACAACCTTGCGAATAAATACTGTGAACTTATAGATATATTTGGTTTTGACAATTTTGTGAGCTTTAAAAGGCAACTTATTTCGATTCTATCGGCTAATAATTAACTTTTATAGCTTTAATAATTTTATTACATCTTCTCCCATTCGAAACCTTTCAAGTAAATTATATCCATATTTGTTTGTTTTTTATTTGCTCTACTATACACTTATAATAGTATGCATATACCAACTAACTACTTTTTATAAATAACACTATGTTCCATCTCAGATCTTATTATTTCTTATTCATGTCGATATTGCTAAATTCTATTAGTTTTTGCTTTTTACAGGTGCAACTCTTATTTTGTTATTTTTTTTTTTTAAATCTCTGTTATAATGTTCTTTACCTCACGAGTAAGTTACACTCTAATTTATATTGGTTTATCGATTTGTTAAACACACAATTAATACTGGGTTTAAACACACCCACTTACTTACTTTTTATGTTGAACTTTCTTTTACTTACTATTTCATGCTTGGGTATATTTTATATTGAATCCATCTTATTAGTGTTTTGCTAATTTGCACAAAATTTTATTATATGTGTTGCTTTCTTACAATTAACTCCATTTATCTTCTTATGTTCAAATATTGTAATCAATGTAAATGTATATTTTCATGTAAAAGCCCATAAGGGCGTAAATAAAATAATAAATAAAAATAAAAATAAATAAATAAATATATCTATAACTGTTGTGTATCCCACAAACAGTTCTCCAACTCGTCGTTTAAGGAGATTATAAATGAATGGTTCTTTGTGATAAATCAAGGATTTATTAATACTTCGCGTATTACAATGGTGACTCGATAGTCGACCTAACTAGAAGCTGGCTAAATGAGATCTGAAACAGTAAGTTTGTCTGGGAGCATTCCCACTGACCCTGGCGACTACTGGCCGCTGGCTGCCATCTTGCGGACTTCCGTGCAAGCTCTATGCACTGCCCTCTATGAGTGCATCTGTGAAGCTCTTACTTCCCAACAATTACCAGTGATGGTTCATGGCCTTCTCATTGGGAGTTCAATCGGAGATTAAAAAGGGAGAAAAAATTCTCTCCGAAATATGAAAAAATCCTTTGTTAGTCTTTTTCATATTATATTGTTGTATTTTAGTTTGATCATATCACTGCAATACGAATTAGCGAACTAGCAACAAGATGGAATTCGGGGATTCATTAAAATTAGCTCACTGGCAACACAAGATGCAATTCGGGGATTCATTAAAATTGGCTCACTAACAACGAGATGTAATTCGGGGATTCATTAAAATTGGCTCACTAGCAACAAGATGCTATTCGGGGATTCATTAAAATTAGCTCACTAACAACAAGATGTAATTCGGGGATTCATTAAAATTAAAATTAATTCAGTTAAAAGAATACAATCTTATAAAAATTTTAATCGAAATCGAATGGAAAATATAAGATAAATATATACAAAATATGTAATCGAAAATCACCAATGACGCAAAAAACAACGCAAGAGTTTGTTTTTTTAACATATTTTGTAATTAACTAACTCATTTTAATAAAAACACAATTAGATTATCGTGTCACAAAATAATCTAATAACGGAAAAAAATCTGTTGATTTGGAAATTTTCCCTTCAAATTTCATTATAATGTATTTTATTTTTAATTTTACTTATTTATAACATGTTTTTATTTTGTATTATCATTAGGGACTTATTTTTATGTTTTTTTTCTCTCTAAGTGATAGTTGTATATTCATCATGTAATATGGCAGATGGGGATTGCTCTATTCTCCCAGTGCTGCTGCATTAAAAAGTTAAGGCGATGCCATACGTAGTAAAGCAAAATCACGTGTTTTGGTTTGAAAATTTGGTCGCCTAGAAATGTTTCAGATGCTTTAATTAAATACTGCGAGTAGAATACATTTTGGCCTTTGAAATAATCGAGTATTTTTTTAGATAAGTCTTTTTATAATGTATAAGGCCTATGGAAACTGTTTTCAAGTTCAAAATCTCCTAGTTACGAACCCATTTTCGGTTATGATTTTATTGTATGTATAATGTGGCAAATTAAGTTATTTATAAAATGATCGAAAAAAAAATATATTTATGCCTGAACATCCACAAAATAAAATAAAAGGCACTTTTTGGCCATGTTTTTTTCTTGAATAAATCAAAACAGGCGGATGGTGTTAAGCGTGAATTTAAACCTTATCGCCATCTACGTTTGGGTTATTATTGATAGCGGCTCAATTTAAAATATTACACGACGTAGTGCAAATTCGGTGTTAGTAAATTTCTGCGCAGGCAACTCGTAGATTTCCAAGGTTTGCAAGTCTACCGCTCTGGCGCCACTAGTGTGTTTTGTATCTAATGCTACGTATACATATGCGATCCGAACTGCCGAGCTGAACCTCAACTTATGGAAAAGGAACGAAGAAACCGCAAATGGCGCGAAACGCCGCTTGCAGTTTCTTCGTTCCTTTTCCGTAATTCGTGGCTCGGTTCGCAAATGTATACGCATCATGAGAAATATTCAAATATTCATAACCTATGGGATATGGGAGTCATTTCGGGTTCGCTTTTAAGCAGTGGTCATAAATCATGATCACGAGTGTCAATTGAGTGGCACTCTCCTTTTTTAAAGTTTGTCCAAATTGTAATACAATTTTGACTTATTTCCGTATATTTTTTATTGGAATTCACTACAAAAAAGCACTCTAAAGAAAACCGCCAATGAATATAACACCCTTTCCCCACACGCAAAATAAAATACCCGTTTCTGGGAACAGGAGAAAACCTGAAAATACACAAATAAATTCCTAACCCTAAAATCGAAAATACGTAATTCGTCTTAGACAAAACCCTTCAATCATAAATAAACCACTACAAATAATAAACCTTTCTATAGTGGCGGAGTACACACAGAATTTTCTGTTCAGAAAACACACACAACAGCATTTGAATGCTGTTATATGCGAATTGTCTAACGATTATTATTTGTTATATCAGAATTGTCTAACGATGAAATCGAGCGATGAAATATTTGTTAAGAACTGTACGCTATCCCTGTGTTCAAAAGGAAAAAGAGCGTTGAAACCCGGTAGTCATCACCCGGTAGCCATTATCATCAAATGTTTTGTGTGATAAAATTGTTTTAAATCAGGACAAATGAAAAAGCTGAATGTACATATGTTTATTTTAGATCACACTAACAGAATGTATTTTGTTTCAGATTCACAGGGAACGTATCTGGACAGACAAGAAGAATAAATAAATTGTAATGAATAAATCACTAAACATGTATAAATATGTATTACCAGCCCTACGCAAAACTTTATTACAAATACTACTGACTCGAAGCCAAAAATCTAATATTATAAACATAAGTTATACACTAGTCAACAACTGAAGCCACGATTTACGTCTTCTTTCATTTAGTTAACATTAATCCTTAGCTATTCCTTTAGCTTTTTTGATTTATCGTTACTGAACTTATTTAATTTACATCATTATAATTATTAATATTCTTATTTGAAATGTTATCTTTTTTAAATGGCACTCATGTTTTCGTTATTATAGTTCAATCACTAATTAATAATTCATTTTCGGTTAAATGTTGAACTGTCTAACCAAGTAATATTTAAAACATCATCAATATCTTGAAAATTAAACTATAATAATAACATTTTTATTTAATTATCGAACTCTTCAATTTAAAAATACTTACATTGCTTATGAAATATTAAATGCTGTTAATACCTTTATTGTTTGTGATTGATTGATTAATTATGATTGTTTAGTTTATCAACCTTTTTCATACAAACTTAAATTTGAATTTACGGCCAAAATACCCATCCAAACTAAATGATTAGCTTTTAATTCAAAATGTATAATAAATATCTAGTACGAATATGTGCTAATTTATTTATTTTTGTTTTAAATTATGATATATAGGAGATTAAATAATTCAATTTTGCATAATTTTATGCTTTTTTTGTGAGTTAACTGTAATTATTAAAAAAATCTTCTCATACCTACCGTTCATAAAATAAAATAAAAAATAGCATCATCGTAAAAAAAGTGTTTTTTGGGAAGAAATTTTAAATTATTTACGACATATTTGTGTTCCACCATAAAATTGATTGTTTTAAATATTTAGTTTTCGCCCATCAAAATGCTTTTATTTATTCATATAAATTTTTTGTTTTGTTTGAAAATAGTTATCAATAACTCACAAATATTTGACAAAGTTGCCTAAGAAATCATGAAAAATATAATTCTTCAATGTCCTATATTTAATGATATAGAACACGAATAGATAAAATAGCTACTTCTAGTAGTGTACTAGAAAATTACCATACCTTTGGATTAAGAAAATAATTTTTAACTTTGATTGTGTATTTTGGCCACAAAAACAAATTAATGTTTTGTATTTTTTTTGTATTTGCCGCGCTGCCATTGCCCGTAATTGATTGATAAAAAAAAATTGTGTTATACATACATACATTTTCATTTTGATTATTAATTTGTGTATTGAGATATCACTTTATGTTGATTGATTGATTTAAGAATTATTCATTATGATTGATTTAAGAATTATTCACTATGAATGATTTAAGAATTATTCATTATGATTGATTTTTAGAATTGTCCTTTATGATTGATTTAAGAATTATTCATTTTGATTGATTTTTAGAATTATTCATTATGATTGATTTAAGAATTATTCATTATGATTGATTGATATTTAACAGCTTGAGGGAAGTCCCAGCCATACAACTCACATTGTATTCTTCTTTTAAGCTGTTGAAACCATTTCGTAGCTTAAACTTTCACTAAATATTTATGATTGAATTAATAGAAGATAATATTATATAAAACACATAGATATTTAAAGTATATAATACCAAATAAAATTGTATCTAGGAATGTACAATTATTTGTCAATAAATGCTGAAAAATATTACTTTGTGAAATAAATATTAAATGTACTGTACAAGCAATATCTTTCTTTTAATATCCGTTATTCAATCCACTTACGAAAATAAGAAATCTGTCGCCATTTTGTAAAAGGCAAGATGATTCTTCAAAAGTGACCAGCTGCTTACTCTGCACAGATCTGAAATACATCCGGCAAACTAACAGCCACCTCTGGTCTAGAGCCCCGAGATGGTAAACTTGCTTGAACTTTTATTTTTTTAAATGTGAATACTGCAGAGTCCCAACTGCTCCCAACCGTCTGGAGCCGGTGAGACTATGGCATCCACAATTGGGGTATGTTGCGAGGCTGAAGGTAGTAGGGAGGGGGAGGAGATGGGAAAGAGGAGGGTGGGGATACTTATCTATTCAGATCTGGTCACCAAACACGGCTAAAGCCATTTCAAGCAAACTTTTCAATTCTGTGTTGTGGTCTTACACCAGGGCGATACTGAGAGTAAGAGATACATTCCGTAAGTATACTACATATTACATATTTTAAATGAATAAATTGTGAAATAACACAAATTAATCAGAAAAGATTTATTTGCGCCCGCCGAGATTTGAACTTGCGTCCTTCGGCTTGCTAGTTGCGAGCCTTACCCTTCGACCATGGAGGCCGTCAAAACGACTTGGAGGAACTATCAACATTGAACAGTTCTTTGTCTGTCTTCCTCAACTTAATTTTAGAATCTTCAAAAACAAATAAACCACTTGATTCAGTCTATTCGGGTGGCAATAAGTGTAGCACTGACTCTACAATAATTCAAACAGCCAGGGGATCTCAATTAAGTTGTCTCTTTAAAAAAATCCATCTAAATAAATAACAATGTAAATGTTTTTGAGGATTTGGTAAGGAGACAATGAAAGATGGTGGTTGTGATGTTACAGCGTTTATTTTGAGTCAGTGCAGTAGAGCAGTTGTGAGATGACTCCGGAAGTGGACGTGGAGTGGTCGAGGAGATAAAGTTGGTGGCTCGAAACCGCGTTGGTGGAGACCGGACTTGACGATGTATTCAGCACTGGGGAATGACGTGGAGTGGTCGAGGAGATAAAGTTGGTGGCTCGAAACCGCTTGGTGGAGACCGGACTTGACGATGTATTCAGCACTGGGGAATGACGTGGAGTGGTCGAGGAGATAAAGTTGGTGGCTCGAAACCGCGTTGGTGGAGACCGGACTTGACGATGTATTCAGCACTGGGGAATGACGTGGAGTGGTCGAGGAGATAAAGTTGGTGGCTCGAAACCGCTTGGTGGAGACCGGACTTGACGATGTATTCAGCACTGGGGAATGACGTGGAGTGGTCAAGGAGATAAAGTTGGTGGCTCGAAACCGCGTTGGTGGAGACCGGACTTGACGATGTATTCAGCACTGGGGAATGACGTGGAGTGGTCGAGGAGATAAAGTTGGTGGCTCGAAACCGCGTTGGTGGAGACCGGACTTGACGATGTATTCAGCACTGGGGAATGACGTGGAGTGGTCGAGGAGATAAAGTTGGTGGCTCGAAACCGCGTTGGTGGAGACCGGACTTGACGATGTATTCAGCACTGGGGAATGACGTGGAGTGGTCGAGGAGATAAAGTTGGTGGCTCGAAACCGCGTTGGTGGAGACCGGACTTGACGATGTATTCAGCACTGGGGATGACGTGGAGTCTTCCGAGTACTCCAGCGTGAAACAGGGTAGCCAAAGGTAAGATTGACCTGGACGGCAGATGTGTAGAGCCGGGCGTAGGTGAGTAAGTCCGTGGTCTGTAGCGGCGCAGTGAAGTAACGGCGAAGCGCGACGCGGGGGTAGGCAGAGTGGCCGGCCACCTCAGAGACGGCGAGCAGTCGCAGGGCTCGCAGGTTGGTAACTGCTAATTAATGAATGACTGAGTGCGTCTCGATGCGCCCGTTTTATAACGCCCGGTGCGTCGAGAATCTTCGGGCGTGTAGGTATTTGCGCCGAATATTAATTGTATCTAGAGAGTTCTAGCTACGATGCGTTTGTATGGGCGAACGTTCCTGAATATTCTAGTAGCATCGCTACTTGTTTGTTTATTCAAAATCTTAAATTTCCAAAAGTTGTTCACCGATAGCTTTGAAATTTTAACATTCGAATATGCGTGTGTTTTTATGTACCTATATTACATAGATGTCACCTGTGACAGGTAAAATCATGCTTTGTGAAAAACAGCATTATCTGTTGGACGTAAAAGCAACAGGCACTATTGTTTATCTATCTGCACAGACAGACTGAGTCACAGCAACGCATGGTGGGGTACAGCTAAAACATAATACAAATAAAAATTATCCAAGTCAATTCCTGATGCTAGTTAACGGTTCTATGACATTAGTCAATTCCTGATGCTAGTTAACGGTTCTACATCATTAATCAATTCCTGATGCTAATTAACGGTTCTATGACATTAGTCAATTCCTGATGCTTGTTAACAGTTCTATGACATTAGTCAATTCCTGATGCTTGTTAACAGTTCTATGACATTAGTCAATTCCTGATGCTTGTTAACAGTTCTATGACATTAGTCAATTCCTGATGCTAGTTAACGGTTCTATGACATTAGTCAATTCCTGATGCTAGTTAACGGTTCTACATCATTAATCAATTCCTGATGCTAATTAACGGTTCTATGACATTAGTCAATTCCTGATGCTTGTTAACAGTTCTATGACATTAGTCAATTCCTGATGCTTGTTAACAGTTCTATGACATTAGTCAATTCATGATGTACAGGGTTTTCCAATAAGAGGTTTTATTTTGATATTCAATCGTAAAAGATTAATGGTTTCGTTGCTTGTGTGGCACGTAGCCCCGTCTTGTTGAAAGTAAACGTTGTCCAGATCAATACAATCCAATTCCAGCCATAAAAAATCATTAATCATCTCTCGATAGCGCAATCCATTCACCATAACTGTTGCTCCAGCCTCATTTTCGGAAAAGTAAGGTCCAATGACAATGATCCGCCGGACAATAAACCGCACCAAACAGTCACACGTAGAGGATAGAGAGGCTTTTCAACAATAACTCTTGGGTTTTCCGAGCCCCAGATGCGAAAATTTTGCTTGTTGACGAAGTCACCGAGGTGGAAATGGGCCTCATCACTCAAGATGATTTGCATTTGATTCACTCAAGTGAATTTTAAAAATTTCAATGCATTGTTGAAGTGTCTATCGTTCCATTTTTATTAATGGCGTAGTTTCTACTTGTCAAATGTCAAAAAATGACAGCTTCAAAAGTAACATCTACCGAAATAGCGGGCTATTCAAAATAACACCTCTTATTGGTAAACCCTTTAGTTAACGATTCTATGACATTAGTCAATTCCTGATGCTTGTTAACAGTTCTATGACATTAGTCAATTCCCGATGCTTGTTAACGGTTCTCCTACATTAGTCAATTCATTCTATGACATTTAGCATTTTTTAAATTAATTATTTTTTATTGTGTCAAAGATAATACTACACAAACTCATATGAAAAGATTTACATAATATTATGTGTTTGTAATATAAATATAAAATGGCTGACAATAACAAAATAAAAATTATGTGAAAACCGCACAAGAGCTCCAACTCTCCGGAATCAGTGGGACTATGGGGTATGTTTTTGTGGGGCTGAAGGGAGTGGGGAAGGGAACGAGATTGTAAAGTGGAAGGTTGAGAAATGCATGGTAATTAAGAGCTGGTCACCAATAATGGCTTCACACTTCAAACAAGGCTTCGATTCTGTACTTCTTCTGCACTACCACTCTGTGTCTACCACTCTGATCACTGCGACTCGATGTAGTACTCGATGTACACCACATGTAGAATATAGGAACTAGAGGGAGACAATAAGGGACCAGAAGTGAAAGCTTTTCCCAGGATTCTCCAACGGGTTGTAGGGCTGATAATCATGATAAATAACATAATTATTCTGAGAACGTTTAATTTTGTCATCAATAAAAAAACATGTTTTATTAAAAAAATATACATTATAATATGCAACAGGTAAGTATGTAAAAATACATCATAGCTTTTCATAATATTATTATAATTCAGTAATTCAGTAGTCTGATTTCAATAGAATTTCTCCAAAATACAATTTTCATTCTTGACTAAAATAACCCAAAACATTTTCGTATCAGGAACAAACTAAGTGAAAAATATTCAATGATTTATGTACATCTAATCATTTTAATATGGCTTTTAAAAAGCTAAATTCAGCAAGTATTCAGCTTGAAATTTTCTTTGCGACAATACAAACATTCTCAGGAGAAAGAGCCTTATCGACATAAAAACACAAATTTGTATCGAAATTCTTTCCGCGTAAATAAAGCAAACGGCCCCAATCCAAGATGGCTTTCGCCTTAAAACCAATTTCTTCTCTTTGCTTCAAAGAGAGGCCAAGATGTTTGGTTATAGACATGTGATATTTACCATCTTCCGATTTGTCATTATCTTTTTCGTCTTCTGATCCAGAATCATCATCGTCCATTTCTTCGCCATAGTAAGTTTCTTTACTAGAACTGATATCTTCACTTTTTTCCGCAATCATTACGGAATTGTCTAAATTTTCAGTAGTTTTGACTGCATCTTCAATATTCTCAGAACCTTCAACTGTAACTTTAAAATCCTCGATAGAATATTTTGAATTAATGGCAGAAACAACATTATTAGATTGGTTGTCTTTAAAAGTATCGGAATTTTCATTACCAATTTGAGATTTGCTTTTCTTAGCTTGTTTAGAATTGTTGATTTGCTCCCTCCTTTTACGGCTAAGACCTGATCCACAAGTGGCCCAGGAAACTAGCCCGCAAACAACGTCAAATTGTGAATGCGACACTTTATTATCCTGTAAAAAAAAAAAACAAGACATTAAAACAGCGCACAGTGAAATAACAGTAAACTGCGCTATATAAATGCGATGTTATTATGATTATTACACACACAGTAAAATCTCAAATATTGAGAAGAGGTAAGATTAAAGATTCAAAAAAAAAATTTCTTCAAAAAAAAATGCAACATTTCTGAGCTTCTTAACTTGAGTGATGGCTACCCTAATTTAGATGTTATTTTTATGAATAATAAATATTTTTTTAAATTTTAAATTCTTTTATAAAACCTAAAAATATGGGACAAATAGTGAAATCTAAATGGATTTGTTGTCTTTGAACTGCAGTAAGCAGTTCATATGTCTCCGTATTAAGATTTGGAGGAATGATATTAATTACATCGAATGCCTGAATCGAAAACCGAAAACATGGAAGTTCCATTGCTAGAGTGGTTTCGTTTAGACCCAGGTTCACTTCATCCTTTCCTCAAAAAAAACTCTCCGCACAGATACAGGGATAAAGGTAATATAGGGCTTTATCTGTGTCGAGTTATAAATGTAAATATTTTTTTTAAATATGCCAATGTTTAAATTTATGGGAGATTTTAGGCAACCAAAGACACTGAAAGAATTTCTGTCTAGGGATGAGAGCCATACTGGCTACTTATTCAAGAAATTGGTGAGGTTATGTTGAATTTAATTTCACTACACATGTTTTAATTATTTAGTCCCAAGGATTTTACCTCCAAGAATGGTCTTCCCACGTAGGAGTCCCACACACACCTGTGGTGGCAACATGTAGCCATTACTAGTCCTGTTGTCTTTTCCACAATATCATCCTTAGTCACACAATTCAGGGCTAGGTCTGGAAACATAAAGGAAACATATTGTTATAAATAGAAGGTAGATTACCTAGCAACAGCGGACAATAAGAGAAATAAACAGTTACAATTTAACCCGCCTACACTCGCGAGGGGTGTTGTCAGCACCCCACGCATTTTTTAACGTAAAAATGAATAATAATTTGTCTAGTTACGAGTCCGCGCTTTTCAGTACCTTCAAGTGACCTTTAAGCCCGTCGACACGGGGAGGGAGGGGCAGTGTGGCGCGAGCGCTCGCAACATGAGGATGTGTCAAAGTTTGCGAGGGGTGGTCACGACACCCCGCGAGTGCTCGTGTTATACTTATGCGGAGGTTACTTTATTAGGTTTGTTACGATAAATAAGAAAATTTTATTTGATTTTGTTAATTAACTATTATATTTATGATTTTCAATGAGAAAGTTTATGTTAAAAACTAAGAAGTTGTTTTTTTTTGGGTCTTTGAGGAATAATCTCAATATTATGACTAAAAAGGCTGATTATTATAATGTTTTGTAGAACAGTAATAAAGTTGATATATAAAATTTACGTTTTTTATTTACATACGTCATACAACACTAAATAATAAAATGCTGGTATAATTCCATTAACTGATACTATATGTATAAAAATGTTCTTTGAGTATGTGGGGTGGCCACAACACCCCGCGAGTGCTCACGAACGAACGGCTAAAAACCGCGCGAGTGATCGTGGGTTAATTGAATGTGTGAGTGTATTTCTCACCAGTAGCAACACCGCAAAGATGCTTAGAAACCGCCACAACGCTTTTAGCCTCTACAACGGCCGGGACGTTGTTGAGCACCAGGTCCGAGATATCGGCACGGATCCTCACAACGTTGGTGGTCGTGGTGGCTTCCTTCAGCAGCTTGTTGTCCTGCTTGTGACGGTGGGACGCCCGGTCCACAAGTAGCACAGAGCACGCGGCCAGGTGGTCCACTGCCTTGGAGAGGTAGTAAGACAAGTGACCTGGAAGATATAAGATTTAAAAAAAGGAAGTTATGTATTTCGGAAGAAACAAAAAGTGAACTTATCCCCGTTTTATAATGATATTTTCCTTGTGATTTGAATGACAGTCAATTAAAACACAATTGAGTTTCTCTGTAATGAAAGAAGAGGTTTATTTTGTTAATCTCACAAGAGTTACATACAGAAAAGCATTCAGTAACAAAACATTACCTGTAATGAAAGAAACGACATTTAATGTTATTAATTTTATGTCAATTCCTTAATCACAATCACGATAGCAATTACAAATTATTTCCATCAATCTGTCGTGTCACAACCCATAGATTATTTTTAATATGTCACCATAGATAACGAAATATCGAGTCGACTGTGTAGGTACTGTGGCGCACATCCAGCCAGTGACAGTCCACGACACACACAGCCACAATGACGAGACAAGCTCGGCATTGCCTTGACTTAAAGAAAATTATTTTCTTTACATATATATATTAAGTTTTTATAAAACTACTATATTTTTTTAAATATTACTATCGCAGAGCTGTGAAACATCATAGGATATATGGATTTTGTCTCCATGGTGCAGAATAAAAAGGATATGTGCATGCGGCAAACCCAGATATTTTCTTAAATAAAATTACAAAAATTTATAATTAAAAAATTGCCATAGATGAGAATTGAACCTTGATCAACTGCATGAAAGGCAACTATATTGACCATTACACCATCAACTATTGTAAGAACAGCAGCATAAATTCATTATATGTATTATGCACTGAAAATAATAAGAATTGTGCATTTTCGAATTTTACAATGTTACGTACATCACATTGTTTGTTAATAATACTAAACTTGATTGTTGGTTACGCCATTACTCACTATACATCAATTTATACACACATCTCATGCATACGTATGTACATACATGCGACCACTGTACTGAGATAATATTTTTGTCCTTTTGTCCTACCCTTCCTATTCTACTCCTGCACCTTTTTGTGCACATTGCAGTCAGTCTGTTACAATAACCCGCATAGCTCACTATAAAACCGCATCCGCGCGAGATCTTATTTCGCTTATTTTATTACATTTTACATCCGCGCCGATATCGTGCAAAACCGTTACGTGTTCAGTGCCACCGCCGTGATACCTGAGAAGATTAAACAGGAAGAAATGAGTGCCCTTGTTCCTAATGGTGAGTCCTTCCTTCCATAAAACATATTACATACTGTCTTATGTGCTGTGGTAATTACACTAACATTCAAGGTCCTTCGACAAACATCTTTTACACTCCTAAAACAACATAACATAACACCTTTTACACACCAATTATGTCTATGTAACAATACTAATTTTAAAGTCTGTGGAGTCTTTAAATGTACAAACTTATAAAATGGTGTAATCTGTTCAATATCAGAAAATGTATGAAAGCTAATAAGACAAGTTAACCTTTGTTTTTGACACAATTTATGTGTTTTAGTGAAGCTTTATGGATCACATACGCAACATAAGCATACTGGGATAACCGATAATCTAGAGAGTCAATCTGCAATTCCGCAAACATAGTGCCTCACTGATGTCGCTGTCTATTTAAGCCTTTCACCAACCTTTCCCAGCTCCCAGCTCCACGAAGCAGGTGCCCGGTGTTGCCAGCCCCCGGCCCTGAAGCACGTTGATGAGTGAGGAGGTTTGTAGCAGATGGCGCCGCGTATTGTCCCCACGCCCGTCCGTGTCCAGATCGCACGCCACTGCTGCGTGGCAAGGAAGCTTTTCGCACGTAGATATGTTACCAGATATTATACCTGGAAATGCCAACACTTTATTAAGCATATCTGGATGTTTACTTATTTAATTAAATATAAACACCCTGGTGGACTTTTAATAATACAGAAACAACAAGACTTTTAAATGTTTCGATAGCCAAAAATAAAAATAAAAAAACATAATACAAGGTAGATTTAAAGGTGAATTTAAGTGAATATCTTAATGTATAAAAATCACGTGTCACTGTATTTGTACACTCCAAAACCGCCCAAACGATTTCAATGAAATTTTGTGAATGCGTATGGTTGGTTCCAGCATGAAACATAGAATAGTTTTGTAGCGCTGTTGTCGAGATTTAAAAAAACCAAAACCACAAATTTTAACTTCCCTACATAGAAGGCGGTCTGTGGCAGGACAACATTTTATATTATAAAATGCATTCCAAATGGTTCAGTTGAATTCTAACTGGTTTCTAATCTTAATATATTTAAATTTAGCCTGCGTATGTTTGTGCTCGCAAAACTCGAAAAGTAGTCCACCGATATCGCTGAAACTTTCAAAGTTTGTTCTTATTAGTGCCAAGAGTGTTTAGAGATGTTTAAATGACAGAAGAATTTGGGGACGCCTGAGGAATACCTAACACAATATCTCTGCACCCTTGAACCCGTCAAGTCCCGTTGGCGTCATGTATCTTTTATCGGGAGATTTTTCAATGTGGATGAGTGTTTCAGGCTAATAATTATTGCTTATAAAAAATAATTGTTACCCTTTGTGCTATGCATAAAAAATCTTGTCTTAAACATTAGTTTACCAAAAAAAATAATTATTAATTATTTAAGAAATAAGATGGGCCAAACTCGACTCCGACATTTATCGCTAATAGCAATTGAAAACAAAACCGCATCAAGCCTGGATTTAAACGAAGTCATTGATACTTTTGCGAAAACTAAAGCTAGGAAAAAATTGTAAATATAATTGTTATTTAGTCAGTTAGTAGGCCCGACCTTTATATAATAAACCCTTGAATCTTCTCTATTTCGTTTTATTAGCCAAACCTACACCAAGTATTAATTGTAATTTTTGTTGTTACTGTTTAATATTTTTATTACCTGCCCTGCAGTCTGCAGTACACAAAAAGAGCTTAAGTAGCTTAGCATTTTTAAAGTGTTTGTATATTTCATATTTTTATTTGATAAAACCTAATCAGTTTACATAGCAGTGGGGCCCCATTTTTTAATTTGCCCCAGGGCCCTTGGTTACCTAGCTACGCCACTGTAAGGAAGGTGAGAAATAGGTACATGTAGGTGGTAGTACTGGCAGTTATTCCTGAAATTATAATTGCAGAATAGATAGAATATGTTTAATTTATATATTCCAATGGAAACAGAACTGTCCCAGTGAACAATGTTAAATGTGGAAAATGGCACTGGAGCTATTTTTTAAGGTTTCATTTAATATTTTTTAATTATTTTTACAAGTCTAACGCAGATTGATAGAGATAATGAATTTTATATTATATTAATGAATAAAAGTTTATGAACAACTCATCGCTACTTCACACATTTGTTGAGGTTAATAGAAGGATCTGATTAAGTCCAGTCCATAGTCCAGTTGGTATATGGGGACAAAACAAATCGAAATTTTAAATTTAAACATCAACAACAAAAACAAAGATTTCAAGATCTCACGGAGAACGAACCACCAAACAATTCTGTCTTGGTATACACTCCTTGCTTCATTCACATTCATACATTGTCTCATGCATACATCATGTTCTGGGTTGATCAAAGCAAAACGAACTCTAAGCAGAATTCTTGCCTGAACAGACTATGCAATAATTACAATAGCGTATTATCCAAGGTTGATATTTTCAGTTGCGAACTTACCAAATACAAGAGGTCCATAAAAGAATATTTCTCTGATGGTTTGTGAATAATGCTTATGTCTCTATCGTTTATATCTCTATTATGATTTGATTTATATCTACAACCTCTCTCCATGGCTATAAATGTATTGTTATGTAAATTTTTCGTTTTATATAATCTTTTGTTTTGTATAATTTTTTTTAATTCATATTCTTTTCTCACAAATTTAATTTACTTATTCCATATTATGCTGTCTCAGTAGAGGTAAAGTCACAAGGAGGAAATCCATAATTGGTTTTATTTTAGCAATATAATACTTATGTACAAACTGATTAAATGTAAACCGTCGATTTCCCAAAAATGAATAAATAAATTAATACCCTTCTGTTATTCTTGATATAGCCCAACTCGAGTATTTTGTTAACATGATCGTGCCATATCATAAATTTACCAATGTATTACTATTAAAACAATATTCACCATCAAATAACTGCTCCACAATGGTCACCACCTGCCTCAACACGTCATCAGTTACATTAGCCAGCGACCTTCTGTTGCCGTCCTCGGCGATAGCGATGTACTTGGGAGTGCCGTCCTCAGCAATAGCTATGTTCTTCGCACTACCATTGCCGGCGTTGGCGACGTTTTTACCGGAGGACGCCACATTGCAGTTCTTGCGGATGTACGATGGGAGCACCCCTTGCTTGGCGTTGCATACTTTAAGGTGCTTTTCTAATTTGCTGATATAACAGGTACTGAAAAATAAAAATCATCTATATAATAGAATACTTGCATAAATACAAGTCTCAAACCATTTTACTGACAGCACGGGCATTAATCATAACAATATGGATTTATAGATGTAGAGAAGTATGTTAGTCGTAAATCTCTAGTTTTGAGCCTCAATAAGAAAACCTTCAATTTATCTAAAGCATATTTTTTAGTATTCATAATGTACACCAATTCGTTATAAAGATTAATCAAAATAGTGATTTAGCACTAAGCTTCGCATTAAGATTGAAGTTAAATATAAGTTATGACATTAAAAGTTGTTGTACAGTATTGGTTGTATGATAGACAACATAAGATATAATTGCACAAATTTAAAAGCATCATTAAAATGATTTTTTGCTACAAAACGTGCAATTAAAAACTAACCTTTTACATATTTATGTTCATTTAAAAGGACTTACTGTTTGGGATCCAAAGGACAGGTCATTCGTAGTGCTGATTCATTCTGAAATAATATTTAGCATACTACATTTGTATGTTCATAATACAATAATAAATTAAGTGAATTCAAAAATTACAATACAAGAAAACTTTTTTAGGTTATTAGTTTATTATTTATATTAATAGATTTCTTTGTACCCAAATTCCACAAGCAAAGGCGTGTGATGAAATTGTTCAAACATATTCATAAGTCTCATCATTGGTCACTGGATACAAATAATAGCTATTACAGTCTCGGAGAAGTTATCTATAAGTTTAATTTTTATCAGGTCGAAACTAAAAGCCTGATTCCTGCTTATAATTCCCGGTTAATATTTTAATAATAAAAATAAGAAAGTACACAGATTTAGGAAATGAGATTAAAACAATTTGGCATTCTTCGACTATAAAAATATTACCATTTGTTATTTCGGCTACTGGCATTATACCTAGCTCTCTCATTCAAAATTTAGGCGTATTAGATCTATCAAAGCCGAACCCTCTGATATTAAAATATCTGGAGTCGGTGAATTATTTTCTCATTTGATCTCTGGTGAGTTGACGTGTTGTTCTTGTATTGTTTTGTATTTATTATGCTTATGCTTGCAGAATGTGGATTGACTTGATGATCATTTGTGGAAAAGTGTGCGGAAGTAGTTTTTCCTATGGGGAAGATTTAACACGGTCATAAAGTCGGTAAAAAAAAAAAAAATGGTTGATTTGTATAGCGCCATTTTTATGCAAAATAATACCTCATCGCTCAAGTGGTTAGAAGACATTTATAAATCGTAACAATAAAGCAGAAACTATTGTTTTCTGATGTATGAAACATAAAAAACTGTCGAATTAGAAGACCTTGAAGGGCATGGAAATAATGTGCTAATTTTGAATGATCAATTTGAAGAACTTTAAAACTATAACGTGTCAAAGTTACCTAGCATTGATAATGAATAAATTTCTGATGTTTCCAACACACAACTTTCACCTGATAATTGTTCGCATTGGAAGATGCTACTAATGGTGACTTGTCGTGTCATAGATAGATAATCTCCTTTCGATGTTTCCAGTTGAGTTATATAAGATGTCATATAAACAATTACCTGTTTGGATGGACCATCGCTGTCGATCTTGGGTTCGTGTTCACCGCAGAATGAGGCTCCTGTCCGCACTGACATGCGACAGAATCTCTTCTTGCGTGTCACAAAGTGATTACATCTCCCTACTTCGAGACTCATTTTAACAGGAGATCAGTGATAAACTATACTTCATAAATAAATTTATAAATTATACAAACGTTCATAAACTCTAATTCAAACGATAAAACAACTCGGATTTCATGTCACTTTAAGCAAAGTTTTACATGCCGGACTTATACTTGCCCACGCGAACGAAACTGACATATTAATGACAGCTGACAGTCAGCGTTGCCATATAACGACAAAAAATATATTATTAAAAATAGAGTAAAAACAAAAAATACATTTGTGTACGTACGGTGAAACGGCGATTTTATTTTCGATTCATAAGGTAGGTGTCGACTTTTAATTACTAATAACTCTAATTTGCTAACGTTCATTAAATTTTAAAATACGCCAATTTGCTACATCAGCAACAACTAATCCCGTTTTTTTTTTAAATATTAATTAGAATTTAATAAAAGTTATTGTTGTATGATTATGATCTATGCAATAATGTTACGTGTTGGGATCAAAAATACTATGTTTGAATTTCTTTCCAGTGTAACAGTGATAGTCTAAAACTTCATTACTTTGTTTGGTTTAAATTTAAAATGAGTGTTAAAACTTCACAGGTACGTTCTTTTTACATCACCTTGATTTGTGGGAACTGTTTCAATTTCAATAAAAATTAATTAAATAGTCAACGTAAATAACGTTAAATTTCTCATTTACCCCCACAACGCTTACCATTACTTGGTTTCCCACGAACTAATTTTCTTTTCCCGCTGGATTGTCTTCTCTTCTTTTATTTTATTTTTTCGATTTTTATAACCATTTCTTCTCCCACGGTCAATTCTGTAAATTATTCAAACTGTGATTAAATATTATTCAAATTTGGTTTTCATTACAAAACATTACAAATATGTACTCTAATTTTTAATGAAAATTTGAAAAGTTTGGTCCCAAATAATAATTTTACCAATGAAAATGGTGTAGGTACCAATGATATATAACACCCATAGACGTTATATATCTATGGTAGGTACCTAAACATGTTTTGTGATTTTCTAAATTGGCAGCATTGTTCACTTGAGGTTGTTTTCATTTTTAAAGTCATGTTTTTACGGTCATGTTGTCAACCATTGTCAACTGACAAGTTTTAAATGTTTGAAACACTGACGAAGAATTAGTTTTCTCTTTCGGATATTATTATCTGTTTATTTTGTTCGTATTATCAAAACCTTTTATCAAATGAGTCTACTGTCGGTAATTCTTCAGGTGGCTGACGAGACGAACCGAAATGAATTCAAAGTACAATTTAGAGATGTCAGCAAAAGGACGTCGCTGTTTGTTGACAATGTCAAACATTTTACAACTGATATTAAAGAAGTTCTAGTGAGTCGATTCGTTGATTATTTACCAATTAAAAGCCTGGAGTATATCAATTTTTCCGAAAGACGGTCCAAACTACAAAAGGAATGCGAAGAATTGCGATCTTTGATTGATAACATGCTGGAAAACAACTCGCTAACCAACTCCAGATTCCAAACTTTGTACGACGAGTTCGTGATCACGAGTAATAGGTTGAAATTTATCAGTGACTTGGGGCATTGTTCTGAAGAGCTGCAGATATCGAGCAGATATATTGAAAGACGTAAATTTCAACAAGCGTCCGAAAAACTGGAAAAACTTATTGAAATATTGAACCAACCGCTTTCCTACAAAGACTTTTGTGAGCTTGTCGATTCAATGAAAGATGAAGTGAGCTTTAAACATGTTAAATGTCTGTTGAAAATAACAGAGCAATGGAGGGATCGGCTTAAATGGTCCGAGAGCACTACAAATAAAGGACATTTGATTTTAGTTGAAATCAATGTTGGTGATCCAGAAAACTTGCAGTCAATATTAAACGCTCTCTCAAGTTCTAAGCGCGTCAACATAGAACTTATGCGATTTGCTAACTTCATGATGAATACTCTGATGCCGGCTTTACTGAATAAAGGGTGTTCCGTTCACGTCAGAGAGAATCTACATCAAGTCTTACTAGAAATAGAATATGTAAAAAGTCAAAAAGAAAACTCGGACGTTAAAACTGTGCTTAAAAACTTAGTTACGTTCTTCGAAACCGTCCAGTCACACATCGACTGCCGTTGGGAAGACAACCGAACAGTTTTCTCCATTCTCGGCCAGATCGTCGGTAAAGACTTCTTCAAAATGCTCAAAGAAAACTGCCTGCAAAACCTCGTCACAACCGACGAATCTAAAGCTGATATGTATCTACCGATTGCGGCTGAAATTGAAAAATTCAGCAATTACTTATGTGATATTAACTTCACAGATAAAGAAACATCTCCCCTTATCGAATTTATAAACGATACTCACAGTTTGATATGCGAAAAGCGCTGTAAAGTAATTCTAAAGAAAGCGAGAAGTTTGATGCAGACAAACTTGCAACAAGACATTGTTGAAGTGAGTACAAATCAAACGGGAGAGTTGTGCGTTGACGAGATGAAAATGTTAGAAAAGGGTAGCTGTGGTGATGTACGAAATATAGCAGAAAGTCCGTATCTGCTGCCAAAATGTAGTATTTCTCTAAGCGCTAAGAAGATCTTGCAGCTGGTCGTGGAGCAGCTAGACACAGCTCAGAGCTGCAGCCCGGCTATGGCTAGCAAGATAATGCTGACTGTTAGAAATATCTTTGAGCTTTATTACGCTCTGGTTCCAGTTTATCACGAGAGTGTTTTAAATAACAATGCATTGGATTTAGGTAAGACATTTTTAGATACTACTTTTCCTCGCAAACTTTACAACAAACTCTATAAAATAATTACTACATTATTACAACTAGAAAAAGGAAGCTAGAAAGAATTTTAATAGCTTGAGCAATAGCGTATTCAAAAATAAAACGCCTTCAGCGATAGACATTTCCAGGCATTTGTTTTGGAATTAAATCCAATTCATTCCATAAATCATACCTCCATTTTTCACCGTTTAACCTATGTTTTTAAGTTTTATAAAAAAAAATTATACAAACCTTTGAATTCTGTTTGTTAATTACCGAAATTGCCCTACTTTGTACTTATTAAATGCAATTTTGAATAGTACTATTTCTGTATGTTGTCTTTGGTCTACTGGAAATGTCTAGTCTTAATGACAGAGATTAAAAAATGCAATTATGTTAAATTTTTTTTAAACAAATTAAAATGATGTCTATACGCAGACTATACGATTTAAAAAAATATAGCACATAATATATTCCTGATTTATAATAGATAAAAAGATATTGACAGTGTTTTAAAAAAAAATTTAAGTTTTGTCATATTATTTCAAACATTTGTTATGAATTAAAATTATTTTTTATAATAATTGATATTTGCAGCCCTATTTTACAACAACTGCTTCTACCTCTCCCACGGCATGCTGGGCCACCCCTGGGGCCGCGCCTACCATAAAGAATCTGCCGTCAATATCACCCTGTTGCTGGCCGACCAGGTGCAGAACATGCGCCACGTGGCCATTGTTAAACTGGTCACTTTTGTAAGGGAGCAGAGGCAAACCATCAAAGATTTAATCCAAAAAAGCGGTGAGATTTCTTTTTGCGTAACTTTATATTTATTTAAATTATTGTTTCCGGAGTTGCAGTTATACCCTTAGTGTATTGGCCTGGTGTAGATATCACCTTTCACAATGGTTTTAACAATGTTAACTGACCAGATTAGGATGCTATGTAAGAATCTCTGTAAGCACACTGAAATCGTATTTTTAAGGCTGCCTGGCGGCAAATTGGCAGCATTTTTCTAAAATTTGTGAGGCGGGTATAGATTCCAGGCCGGGAACCATTTATTTGATAACTATCACCTCAGCCATAGGTCACCCCAAGTGGTTTGCTGCATTTCTTGGTGGCTTACGAGGGGTGCCCGGGTTCACGAGGGAGGGAGGTTGTAACGTAGATTGTCACCACATATTATATTAAACTCACCGTATACCGGTTATATGCTCCACCATAGCTTGCAGCAATAAGGGGAATTGAAATGATGACACAGCAATATCAATTGTGATATAATAACATGAATGTGTATTTAATTTAAACTTTGATTACAAGAGCAAGACTTAAATTTAGAAAATCAGGGGTGGTTGGCTATTTGATAGCACAACGTAATTTGAACTCGGCCACGACATTTACTCGTACTATTATATTAACTATAAAGCTTAAAATAAGACATCACCACTGAGCGCCAGTCTAGAAAACTCTTCTAAACGAATTTATAAACATGGTGATATCTAAGAGATTATGTGTCTAATTCATGTGGATTAATAAAATTGTCTCACGTGCGTATATTAAATCTCCGACATCTAAACAGCCCGTCCTCCGATGTGATTCCCACTTGCCTCGAAAACCAACTCCCGGCTTCTCTGGAATTCAACGCTCTGCTTCTTTGAATCCACCGAGTGGCGGCTGAAATTCGATGCCAACGCGTGTCTAAAAGTCTTGCTATGTAAGCGGACAGTTCCTACCGCTACAAGGTTTGTCTGGGTGTTGGCGGCGGATGAGCTGCCCACCAACTGTGTGGCACGGCGGATCGGAAGAGAATAGTTGAGGGAGACCTTATGACCTTTCCAGCAGGACTCTCTCGGAACATCACCTTGCTCCTCAGTGGGAGTGATGGATTCATACGTCCATCACTCCTGGACACAATGACCCCCGGGTTCCTACCAACCCCTCCTAATCTTTTCCTTCCCAGAACTGAAGATGACATAGGCCCTAAAAAGATTTTTTTTCCTCAAAAAAATGCTGAAATTTGCACTTTTTGTTTATGAATCATTAGACATCTCAACATTAAAGGAACATCTTAGAAGAACTACACATTTATTTTGTAATTTTCATCACAATCATTTTGCAGGTAGGGAATCATTTGAAGAATCCGTCGAAATACCAATTTTTTGTTATATTCAGATCAGGCTGATTTGATCGGTGATCTTTCGGTAGCCTTCGACAAACTCCTAATAGAGTTGGGAAAACATCAGTAGAGATGTCCAGTTTTGTGACGATTGGGTAGTAACCCACACGCTATATGGGAATTGCGAGAATTTATTAAGGGTTATTAAATTTAAGTAATGCCAACATTTCATAAACATTTTTCTTTATTTGGCACCAATTATCTTTCATACTAGTACATTACAAAAAACACATTAAATATTTTCGTGTCAATCATCTTTTGTACTACAAAGTAATTACTATAAAAATATTGAAAAGGTAACATAATAATATAAGAATTTGCTTAAAACAAAATAAAAAAAATATATAATTGTCGTTGACAGGACTCTCTACAGTAATTTGAGATTAATCATCTTCGGTACAAGTAACATTATAAAAAGACATTGAAAACGTAAAATAATAAGTGTTTTCCCGAGGGGTGCGGGATTGAGAACCCTACTTACAACATACCCCAATTGGGGATGCCATAGTCCCACTAGCACTGCGCAGTTTGGAACATTTTAAATTAAATCATCGTGACCAATTATTTATATTTCCCAGACCTCCGTGACCTGACAAAAGCCGATCCCCTGGATCTGGAAAACGACCCCACCATTTCGCAGTGCCTGGAGATCCTTACCAATCTGGCCCGCCTGTGGAGACCCATACTGCCGGTCCAAGTCTACGAAAAGACCATGGCCGGACTGATCTGCTGCCTGGCCGATGAGCTGGTTCAGGTCGTATTGAGCGTCCAGGAAAATGTGATAGGAGAGGAGTTGGCCAGGTGTATAGCCAACCTGTACAGGCCGCTGATAGAGAAAGCGCCTCAGCTATTTAGTGTGAGTATACATAATTCATAATGCACATAACTGTAACTCCATTTGCTAGAGTTTGCGAATATGTACATAAAAAATTTGATTAAATCTTTATTCAGGTGACATCTTTAAATATCACTGAAGAGATAAACCGATAGAAGTGTGTTATGGACGTATCTGTGTACCCAAAGTAACCAAATTTTTTCCTTACTTTTAAATTTTCAAATGTTGATATTCTTTCTTGAGCAGAAAATCAGTAGTTTTATTTGCTTGCCTTGGGGGTCTTGCACAGTGAAATTGATAATTTTACAATATCGATATACGTAACTACCAATGATTTTATATCGATTTTCCGAGCACGGTCGCACTTTTATATCCAGACCGATTTTAATAACGCAAAAAATTTGAATTCAATGTACGCTGGCAACACTAGCGCATCTCTCTATGAATTGACATTTCTAAATGTGAGACAGCAACGTAAAAGTTAATAATACTATATCAATTGACAATGTTGAATTGAGATATTAACTTCAATATATATTGGCAGTCCATGTGTACTTTTTGACAATAAAAAAGGAGTTAATAGTTACACTGGAATGGAATCAATTGACTGGAATGGAATTAAGATTTTAAATAATATTTATCCAATTTTGACAAAATTGCTCGATATTACTTTTTATAAAAAAACCTCGCTGTAGGTGTGCAAAAAATTCATTTTTCAACGTGAGTATTAATAAAATTAGTAGTAGTAGCAGATTTCACGGTATAAAAAAATTATGTGGAATATTCCAAAGGAGGAACTTTAGCGACATGTTTTAGTATACGATAGAAGCCTAATCAAGCTATCATCTAAGTATATTAGCTGATTGAGGGAAGTTGTCCCATTACCGCACCCTAATTATTACAGTATGATGTAAATTACACCCTAATTTAAATCATACTGTATAAATTAGGGTTCGGTAATGGGACAACATGGGGATAGATTGAAGATTTTTATTTCACCATTGGTCATAAACTAATTAATAATTTTTTTCCAGGAAACTACCGACCTTGAAAAACTGTCGGCGAAATGGCCCCGCCTCTTGCAGCTGGTGGTTCTGCTAACGAGCCCCATCTTTGCGGTGGCCAGAGGCTGGCAGACGGCCGGGGGCCACTTCTCCCGCCAGGAGATCATACACCTTCTCAGGGTTCTGTTTCCCGGGAATGCCGGGAAAGCGGCTGCGATGGATATGATGCAGGATTGAGGATTAAAAAATATTGTTATATAAAAGAAAAGGGTTTTTGCATACATAGTATGCATAAAAGCTTAATGAAAAGGACTTACTTATGTGAAGATACTCTCAGCATCGCCCTGGTAAAAGACCGTCATTCAGAAGTGAAACGTCGTTCGGAAATGGATTTGGTCACCAGATCTGAATGTCTAAGTACTTCTCAACCTTTGTCTTCCCCAACTTACCCACTGACAACATTTACCAATTGGGGATGCCGTAATCTCACTGGCTTCGGGCAGTTGGGAGTAGTTGGGACACTTGTGCGGTATTAACTTGCCGAAATATCATGATTTTTAGAAGTTCATTGAACCTTACAATAATGGCTTTACAGCTTTCATAAAGGACATGAAAAAATCAATGGACAATCGACTGTATGGATAATTATTACTTTCTGTATTTTCACAGTTTAAATTTCTCTCATTGCCAAGCTTTAAAAAAATGGTATTAATGTGTGTAGAGTTTCCTGATTTTAATTATACTGCCATTAACCACAAGTAACAGTGCGTTTATAACATTACATACGCGTTGTTTCACTATTATTGAATGTCATTGGCACATCGCATGCTGGTCACGCAATTGTAACTTTGCTATTGTTTCTCTACCATTGTATGTTTCATTGTCACCAACTAGAAAATATTTCAAGACAACACTTGGAAAGTGTTTGTCTTTAGATGCATATATGTAATGGGTTATATATTACTTTATATAAATATTTATGTTTATTACAATAAATAGATGAAAAACAATGTTGTATTTATTTATTACTAACCAGCTGACGTGTACCTGGCGTTGTTAGTTTTTTCTCTACTTTCAATAAATATAATATACATGTATTAAATATATAAACCTTCCGGAAGAAATTTTCTAAATGATACGGAAAACTCTATCAAACTCCGTTGCAGAGTTTAGAAGAACTAAGCGCACAAACAGACAGACCCGGATAGTGACTTTGTTTTATACTCTTTAGAGATACCCATGTATGTATTGTCACAATTACGAATTTACTAAAAGTTTATCAAGTAACGGTCTGGGATGTTCCGAATGTTCCACAACATTCCAGAATGTTCCGGGATGTTCTGGAATGTTACAAATAGGTGTAACAACACGTACCTAAGGATTTTAGCCAGCGATTCATGAGCATATTTAGGAGTAAAAAAACACAGGTATCACGTGACCACTAGACTGTACCCAAACACTCAATTGCGACTTGTGAAAAAAATTATTTGTTTTTGATTGAACAAAAATGTCATCAGACAGCAAAATGACATCTACAATTTAACTCCAAATATGCTCTGGAATCGCTGGTAAAAATCCTTCAGGTGCATGCTGTTCAGAGATGTGCAAAATGGGTACCCAAAACCATTTGAAATGCAAAATGGAAATGGGTCAAAACTTTTCCATTTGAAAATGCAAAATGCAAAATGGTTTTTAGAAAAGCATTTCAAATGCAAAATGCAAAATACCTATTTTCAAAATGCATTGAAAATGCAAAATGGTTTCTCACGTCAAACAATTACAATAATTATAGAATTTTTAAACAATTTTGTCATTTAATAATGGACATCAATATAGAACAAACATATTACATGATGGTAAATCCAAAAACACCACGACTACAGATTATGAAACCACAAAAAATTTGCGCGTGACAAATGTTGCCAACGTAAAAACATAGAAACTGCTATCTAACATTTAATATTACAGCGTCATGGCCCCATGTTCAGTATTTTTTGTAATGGTATCACTCGATTGCTAGGGCTCCTACCAGGGAGCAACTTGACAAATGTAAATTATCTCTCATAGCGAGGTTGAGGACCGACTAATATTTGGGGCTTATGAAAAAACGATGAGTGGAGATAGTAGGAAGAATGTTGCAAAAAAGCATTTAAAATGGAAAATGCATTGAGAAAAGCATTTAAAATGCAAAATGGAAAATACCCATTTTGCATTTTGCATTTCCATTTGAAATGGATTTATTTGAAATAAAGCACATCTCTGATGCTGTTACACCCTGTATTACTAGTACCTACACTCAATTATACATTTTCAATTGACTCAATAAATAATTTCTTCACAATGGTGTGTGTATAATATGCGTCAATCAATTGTTATTTACGAATCATTTTTGCTCACCGTCAGAGGCTTTATTTTGAACATTTTATCAGGCCAGCGCAATTGGGTCAGTCCGCTCCAGGCATCGGCTTGTCAAAGAGCCAAGGCGCTAATAATATTTAACACTTAGTGCTGCGTATACATTTGCGAGCCGAACCATGAATAATTGGAAAGAAAGGAACCAAATGGCGCGACCCGCCGCTTGCGGTTGGTTCATTCCTTTCGTGTTTTACTCGCAAATGTATATGCACAGTAAATAGAGTGCCCTTGAGGTTTTTACTAGCGCCAGGCGCCATTTGGCTCAGTGCCGACCCTGTATTTATATTTTATATTTTATTTATTTGCAAAAACAGTACAAAAACCAATACATTGCAAAAGCGGTAAACAAATTATTGAAGAAAATTTTATACATAAGTATACAGTTAAAACATATGCAAAAGCGGTAAACAAAATATGGAAAAAAATTTATACATAAGTATACAGTTAAAACAAATACAATATTTCGCGCTTAAAGTCGTTGTAGGACATATGGAAAATATCCAAGTTAGCTGGAAGGGAGTTAATTAACCTAGTGAGTCTTCCCAGGGGCATCACCATTGGTAAGTTAGTTCTGGACCTGGGAAGAATTAAAAGCCTGTGTTGGCGGCCTCTCGTGAAATTATCCGGGACATAAAGTCCTATTTTTGACAGAATGTCTGGAATTGATACTAAACCATTCAGAAGCTTGTAAGCCATCAACAATAATGCGACGTCCCGTCTGGAACTAAGGCTGCAGATATTCAGCATTCCCGAGATAAATGCTGTTGGAAACAGCCATGGGTAAAAACCAAACTCTCTCATATAGAGGTATCGTAAAAATTTCTTTTGAATTTTCTCGACCATTAGTACATAGACAGTGTCCTCTGGCCCCCATACCTGAGATCCACTCTCGAGAATGCTACGCACTAAGCTAAAGTAAAGCAGCCTAATGACTGCAAGGTTTGTCAGTTCCTTTGAATTGTGTATGACAAAACCTAACATTCTTGTAGCTGATTTACAGATCTTTTCAATGTGAGCGTGAAATGTTAAGCGAGCGTCATACACAATTCCTAAGTCCTTATAAGTCACCGTATGCTTCAGTGATGTATCTTTCATTTTGTAATTAAAATATACGATCTTTTGTGACCTCGTAAAACACATAACTGAGCATTTTTGGAAGTTGAAACCGAGTTTGCTGTCAATACTCCAGTCAATAATTGCATTTATATCTTCCTGGAGCTTTTTACAGTCTTCTAATGATCTTATTCTTAAGAACAGTTTAATATCATCTGCAAAAAGTAAAAAACGGACGAATTTGATTTTTCCCCGAATATTATTTATAAAAATTAGAAACAATAAGGGTCCTAAATTGGAACCCTGCGGCACACCAGAGTTTGTAGGATACGCGTTAGAGTTAAAACCACCATAGGAAACGAATTGTTCCCTTTCTTTTAAATAGTTAGCAAAGAGTTTTATTAAGTTTTCGGAAAAACCAATTTCTTCAAGCCTACTTAAGAGCACTAAGTGATCAACCTTATCGAAAGCTTTCGCAAAGTCATGGTATGACGTGTCAACTTGCTCATTATTATCGAGCGCTCTCGCCACGTAATCAGTATATGCCATCAAGTTTGTAGTGGTTGATCGGCCACGTCGAAATCCGTGAAATATATATCTATCCATGCACATCTGATGCCCTCTCCTATCAGAGTTTGGCTATCATCGGGGCAATCTTCAGGCTGCAAGTCAACTGAACAGAACTGCACTTGTATCTACCACATATCTTTCTTCTACAAATAGTGCTTAACTTATGCGATCCCTTGTCTTGTTTTGTGGCTATATCCTCATTTATTAGTCATATAAATTACGTAAACTTTTCTTACATAATGCAATATCATAGATATGAGAATGCAGATTAAAATCAATGATAATAATGCACCTATTAATTTCTCAACAAAGGAAGTTTTCATTACACGTGATGCTTTGTGCAACCGTGCGGAAAGAATGCATTTATCTGAATTTTGATTTGCATACTCTGCATTATTTCATAGTACTCATAATAGATGCTTAAATTACTTCTGGAATAGCATAAAATTTATTAATCTGGTGAATTTTAATATTTAAACACATATTATTGTCACCATAATTAGCCTTAACAACCCTCGAAGGGTCCTGGCTACCTCTAGGAAACGCCTCTAATTTTGACGCTCTCTTGCTGTCTCTAATTCCTTATTCCTAATGATGTGAAAAGTTGTTCTGGGTTGATCAATCATTTTCCCCAACCCGGGTTGATCTTGACCCACTGGCGAAGTGATTGAGTCAAAACTACCCGATCTCTTATCAAAATTGTTATAACTTACTTACTTCAGATATTAATTAATATGTATGTATATTTTATTCCTTGACGGTCAGAAACATTTTTAAGGATTGCGAAGATACTAAATAATGTAATATTTTGTAAGTACTTATTTAATTTTCAGCATTTGCAAAACCCTGGTGGCAAGAATTTGAATTACATAGTAGCGCCAGTGTGAAAAATACCCGCCAGAAATGTGTTATTAAAGATGGCAATGATGAAATTCATCAGTACCTACTTACATGGGACTCGAATTCTAGTTTGCACTCACAATGAAGCAAATTTTAATGACTCTGTTTCAAATTATGCGCAAACCATGTGTTATTACTTAACACAAAATATGTACCCTAACAAAACTCCATTTTAGGCTTATTAACACTTTTTATGCATTAAGTTGTAGGAAATATCCCTTCCTGCTTGTATTTCACTTTCATTCTTGGCAGGCATGCAAGCGAAGTGTTGCTTAGAGTGATTCTGTGTACAATTACTTTCTTTGTTACGCATCAGGAAACCTAACCTCTTCCTCGTGAGTTCAGTGGAGCGAAACAAAAGTAATTTGTAGCATTGTATGAACATCCATTATTAGTAAAGTTTATGCACATTGTACATATCCTATATTTCTTTACGCACTTTTGGAATAGTGATTGAATTTAAATTTTATAATGTGTCTTGTAGGTACCCATTAAAAATCATTTAAGTACCTACCTCTGCTGAAAATTAAGAATTTAACTAAATGATAATAATGCTGGTACAGTAGAACCTCGTTAATTCGAAATCCAGCGGACATCAAAAATCAAATTTCGAATTAACGAATTCCCACGTAATTCGAAATTTTATGAAAAGAAAAAAAAAAAAAATACGCCGAAAATCGATTCTCTCGGCCGCCTCTTCAAATCCGGGTGGTATTTTAGTTGTAAATTCGTATTAATACCAATTATTTCTTTATTTTCGCGGTCGATTACCGTAGCGGCCGGCCCTGTAAATTCAGATATTCGCAATAAATTCGTAAAAAATGCTCTATATTTACGCGTAAATCGAGATTTTGCTGCCGATTTCGGTCGCGCCCTACCCTTTAAATTGAGATATTCGTAAAAATACGATATATTTCCGCGTAAATCGAGATTTCGCGGTAATTTTCTGTCGCGGCCGGCCCTTTATTTCAAATATCTGAATTTGAATTCGTAAAAATACGATATATTTCCGCGTAAATCGAGATTTCGCGGTAATTTTCTGTCGCGGCCGGCCCTTTATTTCAAATATCTGAATTTGAATTCGTAAAAATACGTTATATTTCCGCGTAAATCGAAAATGCGCGGCCGATTTCCGTCGCGGCCGACCCTTTAAATTCAGATATTTGATGTAAATTCGTAAAAATATGATATATTTCCGCGTAAATCGAATTTTATCGGCAGTTTTTCGTCGCAGCCGGCCTTTTAAGTTCAGATATTTGAAGTAAATTCGTAAAAATATGTCATATTTCGGCATGGATCGAAATTTTTCGGCCGATTTCCGTCGCGCCGTATTTTTTCAACGCGGATATTCAAAGTAAAGTTAGTAAAAATACGATATATTTACGCGTAAATCGAAATTACGCGGCCGAGTTTCGTCGCGGCCGACCCTTTAAATGCAGATATTTGGCGTAAACTCGTAAAACTACGATATATATCCGCGTAAAATGTATTTTCTCGGCCCTTCAAACTCGGATATTCGAAATAAATTTGAAAAAAATACGACATTCCAGTGTAAATCGATTCAGATTTACAAAATAATAATACTAATTAGGACGATGTATAACCACGTAAAAATACATTTTTCGGCGTTTTACCGCCACGGCTGACTTTTAGATTCAGATTTACGAAATATTATGATTTATTTTCGCAAAAATCAAATTTTTTCGAATTACACATACAAATTTTCGTGCGGGGACAAAAATAAATTTCGAATTACGAATTAACGAATTTCGAATTAAAAAAAATTTTGTATGAAAAAATTTTTCAGCGGAAATTTTTTTTGCGAAAATTTCGAATTACGCGTTTTTTCGAATTATCGGGGTTCGAATTAACGGGGTTCTACTGTATGTATAGATTTAATAGATGCAGTTAGTAAAAATACAAAGTTTTTTTACTAACTGCATCTATTGTAAAAAAAAATTTAATTTGTTTGGTTTGACTGAGGATTTAACCTTCCTATCCAGTAACTGGAGTCGACAACTACCAACCTCGCCAAATGCCGATCGGGTAGGATCGACATTTATTTTGTGTATTAACTGTTGTAATGTCAAATGCAAGTATGCAGAGAAATGGAAATATGTCCACGCGTGTGTAGGTGGTGGCCACCAAAAGTTGATAGAATGCATTGTCATCAATAAAGAGTCTATCTGTCGACTTTCAGCTTCATCAGATTTCGGAAAGTGGGTTAATTTCCGCTTCCAAGATTTGCATTCATTAATTTCCGAAAACGAAAGTGAAATTCAAAAAGATGTATTTGAAAATAATTATTTTTATTTTTCTTTTCCAACGAAATTAAATAATAATAGTTTAAGATTTCATTTTATGTCGTGCTTGGGGATGCTGTATGATTTTTTAAGTAGAGAAAGTACTGAACTAGAGACTTGGATGAAGGAATTACAGACGAGAGCAGGGTGTTACAAGGCTAACGTGTAAAATAAGCCATTTTAATGCAGCAAATGTAAACTGTACGGATGTTGGACACGTGTTTGTCATTTTTCACAAAATGCAAACTGGTACTAAAAGGATCAATGATGCTAGTTCTTCAGAGCATTCTCCATTGAAATATTGGTCATATATAAACGGGCATCCATATTTTATGAAAGAATTTTTTTCTATCATGTGGAAATACGTAATTTTTTTGACATTAGAAAGAGAAATATGATAATTCTTTCCAGTTTGCCTCAAATATATAATTAATAAGTCAATAAAATCCTAAAAATAGCCAAAATGATTAATTCATATTTCGCGCCACTATCGTAACAATAGATTTAACTTTAAAATTGATTTCTTATTTTTTATTATATGAACGAAATAAAAGAGAAGTTACAGTTTTCTTACAAATTCCCCAAAAAAAACGAATGTGCTTTCGAAATATCGAGTTCCCTCAATTTTTTTACGATTGGAGTAAAACATTAAGTAAAAAATTGGTATCATTTTAGACAGCATTGGACATTCATTAACAAGAATGTGAAGAAACTTTAAAATCCTGTAATTTTTAGTACAGATCTTTTCGCTAGATACACATAATTCTTATTAAAGTGGAGAGGATAGATGTGGTGGTCTGTGGATCCATAGCAATACTGAAAGTATAGACAATACATGAAAGAGTAGCAAATCATTATTATTTACATACTTCAGCTGAGAAGTCTTCAGTGAGGTTCACATGACACATAAAAAGGTAAATATTCAGGATCATTGGTTACGATCAGAGATGTGCAAAATGGGTACCCAAAACCATTTGAAATGCAAAATGGAAATGGGTCAAAAATTTTCCATTTGAAAATGCAAAATGCAAAATAGTTTTTAGAAAAGCATTTCAAATGCAAAATGCAAAATATCTATTTTCAAAATGCATTGAAAATGCAAAATGGTTTCTCACGTCAAACAATTACAATAATTATAGAATTTTTAAACAATTTTGTCATTTAATAATGGACATCAATATAGAACAAACATATTACATGATGGTAAATCCAAAAACACCACGGCTACAGATTATGAAACCACAAAAAATTTGCGCGTGACAAATGTTGCCAACGTAAAAACATAGAAACTGCTATCTAACATTTAATATTACAGCGTCATGGCCGTGTTCAGTATTTGAATCAGTATTTTTTGTAATGGTATCACTCAATTGCCAGGGCTCCTACCAGGGAGCAACTTGACAAATGTAAATTATCTCTCATAGCGAGGTTGAGGACCGACTGATATTTGGGGCTTATGAAAAAAAGATGAGTGGAGAAAGTAGGAAGAATGTTTCAAAAAGCATTTAAAATGGAAAATGCATTGAGAAAAGCATTTAAAAAGCAAAATGGAAAATACCCATTTTGCATTTTGCATTTCCATTTGAAATGGATTTATTTGAAATAAAGCACATCTCTGGTTACGATTAATGTAAATGGATTATTATATTATTGTAAATGGCTGTCACCCCATATGATGAAAGCGAATTTTCATTTTACTTAATTGAAAATTAGAATGTTAAAATTAAAATTTCCCTAATTTAGATAGTTGCCTTTTATAGTAATTAAGGTGAATCAAAATGTTTTATTTAAAAAAAAATCATGTTAAGCGTGGCCAGAGATCCCGAATAAATACTCATAAAATTGACAATGCAGATCAGCGTAGCGTAAATTGGTAAATGCCTTGCCTAGAATTTTATACCAAGATCAGTGAATAGGGCAGTGCATTGCAGTGAAAGTGCAGCATGGATATTAATTATCAGCAGTGAGGCAGGGTAATATAAAGCTGTGACTGCCTGAAGTACCATCACTTTAAGGCTGACTGTGTTTTTAGTAACATGAACAATGAAATTTACGGTTAGTATTAGTGAAAAATCTATAATATCCAAGTGTCTTGTGTTTAAAATTAGTGAAACGGACAATTCAAAGTGATCTTGTGTGATAAAATAATTTTTTAGATGATATTCTATCAATGTGATAGGTTTAATACATCAATAAAATGTTTAATAAGTTCTCTGCTGCATGGGTCGATGATTGCCTTTAGCCATAAATAACTTAACATATACTCACTAGATCTATATCTTCAGGCTTTTTGTATGAAACAAATTGGTCCTAAAAAACAACAGATATGCCAATATATAGATAGTACATTTCTCATTCGGAGCCTACTTATTATACACCAATGAAAAACTCTGAAAGTTTATTCCACAGACTTTAAAAGTTTTTCATCTATGGAATAAACTTTCAGAGTTTTTCATTGGTGGATATAGCTAGGCAATATTTTGGTTCCAATTTTCGATCGGAGTTATACCCCCTTACATTTAGATTACGGGTCTTTTTATCATACCATCGCAAACTGTGTTTACATGAGTCCTGACTTGTTTAAGACATATGCATTTATTTTTTGTCGTCATTGAATTAATTTAAATGAACTATTGATCCAAAGCACTAGCATCAATGTTAGCTTTAATACTGGCCCATAGGGGACGACTGGGGGACATACCAAACACATTCCCGACATTTATACACAGCTGACACATGAGAATGTGTTGTTTTTTTAAGATTTGTGCTCAACAGCCTGAGCTCTCTTAAATGAGTTTTTCAAGACTAACTCCTAAATACCTTCCTCACACCATCGCCAAAGATAACATAGTAACGATCATGTGTGGATTTAAAAAAAACAAAAATTGGGAATCAAACTGTTTTAGGGCAAACATTTTCAATATTATTTGCATTGGTGAGATAAACAAAATGGAAAATTATAATTTTTTTTATATATGATAAATCTTAAATAACCTCCGTAAGACAGAATGGTTGGCAGAATCTCCATAAATAATGTTTACCTACCATCTTCGAAAATCATGTACAGTTGTGAAAAATTATGTTTTTTTTTTAATCATTTTAGATATCAATAGTTACAACTCTACTCGTGCTCATCTCTGACAGGGATGTCTGGTGTCAACAGGACTTCCCAGACCAGTTAGCCGAGGAAACAGGGGCCAGTGACACCCGCACCCAGCCCGTAACCTCCACCCCCACCTACCTCAAGTACGGGGAGAGGAAACGGGGGAGAAACGCCCCTACCACTGAGCCCCCAAAAAGCCCTACAAAACAACCGCAGACTATTCTAAAAAACGAATCCAGAAAAAGAGAACCCAGAGAGAAAGAACACAGACAAAAGTACGAACCCAAACCGATACCTTATGAAAACAAACCGAAGTATGAACACAAACAGATATATAATAAACCTAAACCGACGTACATTGATCCCCAACTCGAACAAATGTATAACGATCCCAAGTTTTATAAACGCGGACAAGTGTTCAATGATCCCAAACCCTACCAAATGTATAATGATCCTAGAAAGAAACATTATGAAGGCAAACACCTTTTGACACAACCAACAACACCCAAACCCAAGAAATTGGTCAACAGTAACCGTCCTCCTAGAAGACCACAACACACTAAATTAATACGATCAACTACCACTGAATTACCATTTCGAACAAACTACCCCGTTGAAGATTACACGGGATGGGTGCCTATAATTCCTTTAGTACAGCCAACTCATACCACAAGCACCGCACTACCAGAACCAGAAATTTACACAGCCAGACAGTTCTATTCTAATAGACCAGTGAATTACAACACTAAGTCATATTCACGTCCTCCAAGGATGATCCAATACAATCATAAACAGTTCTATTATGTAGCGCCTTCAGTTAAGAGGTCGAAACGTCGTGTAGATGAGCTGGAAAAAACACAGAAAGAAAATTATTCTTCTTCTTCTTTCAGAGACGACAGTCAAGCGGAGGAGTCCAAGAAAACTGAAACTAAAATCAAGTACAAGACCAAAATAAAGCATCACCACCACCATCATCATCATAAATATATACAAACCGTAATTGAAAAGGTGGAGGTGCCTGTAAAAGTTCCAGTTAAGGTGTACATTGATAAACCGTATCCAGTGGAAAAGAAAGTTCCATATCCAGTTGAAAAAATCGTACATAAGATCATCGAGAAAAAAGTACCCTACCCTGTGGAAAAGAAAGTACCGTATCCCGTTGAAGTTAAAGTCCCACAACCGTATCCAGTCAAAGTCATTGAAAAGGAATATGTTCTCAAGCCGTATCCAGTTGTTAAACACATTGTTAAGACTGTGGAGGTTAAGGTCCCATATCCCAAGCCATACCCAGTTGAAACTAAAGTACCGTATCCTGTTGAAGTGAAGGTTCCGGTTTATATTGAAAAGAAGGTACCTTTTCCTGTTGAAGTTGAGACCAAGGTCGCATACCCTGTCAAGGTGTATGTCCCAAAGTCGCATTCAACTGAGATCAAAGGAGAAGAGAAAGTTGAACATCCCAAACCGATTCCTTTACCTGTTAAAGTCAAAGGGGAATATCTTCCGTTTGAACATAGAGATATACATAAATTTCCTGTTAAAGTCAAAGCAGAGGAATTTCAACCGTTTGAACACAAAGAAATACATAAATTTCCCTTTAAAGTCAAAGCAGAGGAATTTCACCAGTTCAAACACAAAGAAATACATAAATTTCCTGTGAAAGAGGATTTTCATTCATTTGAACACAAAGAAATACATAAATTTCCTGTTAAAGTCAAAGCAGAGGAATTTCACCCATTAGAACACAGAGAATCACATACATTTCCTGATAAAGTCAAAACAGGTCAATTTCACCCATTCGAAAACAAAGAAATATTTAAATTTCCTGTTCAAGTCAAGAGTGATGAATTTCATCCGTTCGAACCCAGAGAATTGCATAAAATTCCAGTTAAATTCAGAGCTGAGAAACTTGAGCCGATTGAACCGCGAGAAATTCATAAAATTCCTGTAAAAGTGTATGCAGAAAACCATAAGGATTTAACAAACGATAGTTATTCATTCTCTTCTCATTTACCTTTGAAGTTTTCAGCACCCATTCCTGTGCCAGTGGAAAAATATCCCACTCACAGTAAAGTGAACAGTCCTAAACGTTTCACTAAAATATCCACTCCTATTGTTGTATCATTAACTCTAAAAGACAATGGAGCAGTCTATCATCCTTCAACGTTTCACCCTCCAACATAAGTAGTTGCATTGTTAGTCGTTAAATTATTTGTAAATAGGTACCTATGGAATATTGTTTTTTTTTTAAATAAAACCGACTTAACATTTTCTGTGATAAAATGGAAATTATGCTGTTTTTATTTATTTATTTAATTGATTAAATAATTATAAGAGATGGTAAGTACCTTTGTAAATTGGTGATACATTTATGATTGAAGAAAGCATTTAACAGGTTCTACTCTAAATATACTTCAAGTATTCTGTTACCATTGTCATTCATTCTTTTATCTCCAAACATAGCGTAAACCTACTAAACAGGTTGACTCAAAACCGTTCCGTCTAATTACAACCCACCTTTCAAGTCCCCTTCAATATAACCCTTTCATTTGTATTCTTCAGTCTCATAACATCGCTCACACCAGTCCAAAAGTTATCTTTCACATTGTCGCTTTCAGAATTAAGCCTGTGACAGACCACGCTATAGCGTGCTCGTCGAGCATATGGCGAGCAATATGATACAAAAATATTTTTCCATGGAAGAATATTTATTTTCACTTACAAACAATTCAACTATTTTACTTAAAAACTACTTTAAAACGTTGGATTTTCGAAAAAAGTTATCTGTAATAAAACACACATAAACCACTGGTTGGCAACCTCATTCATAAAGTAAAAGTTCACCAAAGACAACCAAACGTCTTATCACTAGTATAACCTACTCGTACATAAATTTAAACATAAATTCATTGATTTTAACATAAAATCATTAGTTTTCTGAACAATCTCAGGCGAAATTACATAATGATATTTTATGGATATACGTAAAAGGTACTAAAACTATGTAATAACGAAAAATATCCTTTATTGTATCTTATTGTACTGTGTATGTCTTAATAAATAAATAAATAAAAAGAACTTTCAACTAAACATCACACGAAGGTTCAGTTCAAAATGTTACAAAATAGGAATAATATGTATTTTTTTTTGTTTTTGTGTATATTATTTAGTTTTAAAATTTTGGTTTTATATCTGGTATATACCTACTACAATAATATTTTATTACCTACATACTAATATTTGGACTTCACAATATTGAGACATAATGCATGAAAAGCTGCAAGACTTTTAGCTTCCTTAACATTTACGGGTAGTTCATTGAATATTTTAACACCTTTATAATATATGTTGTCTTGTGTGCCAATAAATTTGTCTTAGGATGCCTAAAATCGTTGCAGTTTCTCGTAGGATAGCCATGTACTGTACTATTAATACTAACACCTATAGTTCAATATAAATACTAGGGTATTATAGACTAAATGTTGCCACAGACTTAGATTTTTGTTGTTTTTATCCTAGTATGTATAGCAGATATGTAGCAGATACAGCACAATGCCTCTGTCTAAATTATTTGAAGTTCTGTTTTATTTCTCAGAAAAATTATACTTGTGCAGTAATTCATGTGGGATTCCACAGTGGTGTTGTAGACCAATTACCTTGTTTAAAGGTCTAATTTTCCTTTTATCCTACTTAAGATGTTATTTTTTTTTTTGCAATTTTTTTAGTTAACATTTCAAAGTTAGTGTTATTTGTTTCTAAACCCAGATTGTTATTTTGTTAGAATGTTATTTTTTTTTCAATAAATTTACACATCTGTTCTTTAATTATGGATTCTAGTATTTGTTCACATTTTGGCAATCCATTTATTGGTCTAAAGCAGTTGTATCCAACCTTTTTGACAGCGCGGACCGGTCAACGTCTGAAAATTTTACCGCGGCCCGCTGAGGGTGGTTAAATTAAATGTTAATATTCTAGAATGTTTTTAATATTTTTAATTGAATTGTTTTCAACGGTATTGTGTGGGCGGTTACTTAGCGTAAAGATGTTTAACAGAATAAGTTTTTTCGTTTTTTTCTTGGACCGGGGGTTGGGGACCACTGGTCTAAAGTACTCAAAATTTTTTGCATAAACTATTTTGGATATGGGTGTTATTATGGAAGTTTTCCATCATTTCAATGAAACGAATCTGTCTCCAATAGCTGGAAGTGCATCTTTGATTATGCCTATTGTAATTCCATCTGGCAATGATTTTGATTTCATTGTGTTAAGAATTATCATTAAATATTCGCTGTTAATTTTATCAAAGCTTAATATGTGATTATTCTCTCTTCTTTCAGCTGGTTGAGAAGAATAAACTGTAAATTTGTGTGCTATTTTAGTTGTATCATCTTCAACTCCATCTGGAAAGCATGTTACTTAATGTTTTCTCTCTGTTTACCACTTACAATTTCTTTAAGTAAAGTCCACATTTTTGTTGAGCACTTTGAGAGGTAATTAGCTTTTGCATAATATAAAAATTTATGGAATATTTTATTTCAGTACTGTACATGTTTCTAATTTTCTTATAAGTTTCACACCTTTCTTGCGTAAATTGTATTTTACAGGCTTTATAAGCGGTATCTCTTTGTTTTTGTAGTAGATGTAGGGATTTCGTATACCATTTATTTGTATCTTTTAATTTAATATTAGTTACGACCATTTCAATGTCATCCTTCCAGGTGTTGCATCACATGTGGTAGAAATTAACTGGTGGTGGGGCGGGCAAGTGGAAGTGGCCCAGGGGTAGGTACCACTTTGTGCAGCGATGTCTAGTGAAATTTTCCTTGATCTAGGGGAGAAAACTTTTTTTAGGGAAAAGCACAAATATCTATGGAAATTCTAATTCGTTGGCAAAATGAGGGGAAATTTCGAAAATTCTAGGGAAACTTCGACATTCTGTGAAAATTCGACATAATTTTAATAATTTCAGAAGATATTTTTTGTCTCCCACCCCCCAAATTTTGTATACTATCACTGACTTTGCAAGATGGGTTCTCAAGAATGAAGCAAACGGTGTGTGCCAAGACAGAGTTATGTGTGGAGGTCCGTTTTCTCCGTCTATCCTTGTGGAGAAATTAAGTGAGGGTTAGCAGGGTGTTCGGCTTTCCAAAGGTTAAGTATTATCACGGTCATCACAAACCGCAGTAATGTTACAAGGTCGATAGTTACAAACTATAAATGCTATGCATTATAAGTAATAAAGAAAATTAAGATAATTTTGGTAGTTCTTAGTCGAAGTATGATACAGTTAAATACTGAAGGAAATAGGCTAAGGTCCTGGGTTCAATTTTTAGATGCGACCTTATCTTTTTCTGATATTTCTGTTTCAAATTTTCGTTTCGTTTCTAATTCAATATATTATTGAATACGCTACTCTGCAACTATTTATATTGATTGACCGTGAGGGTATTTTAAAAAAGTAGCATTTATACACTGCAATACCCACCAGGTGTTTTTTTTTAAATCAGGCTAGATATTAGAAAAAAAAAACAAAAATATATTTTGGTGAATTAATCTCTTGGTAATTAATTAAATAAACAATAAATTAGTGAAGTTTTGTAAAAGCTAAACTGATAATAGAATAAAATTAATGATGAAAAACAGGTATTGTTTATTTTTGAAAACTGAAATTACTTTAGTTAGCATATTAAAAAATCAGTACAATATTGATTCTGATGATGAAAATTTTTTCTAATACTAAGCTAATATTGATAAAATAGAGTTTAGAACAGAATACGCCACTGAAGTTTATATAAATATTAACAAAATTCAAAAGTACGTACTTTCCGAAACTCAGAAATAGTGTTGCTACCTACACAGAAATCTAACAGAAACGGAAGAAGAAGACGACACGTCACTTCCATAATATATGCCGGCGAGCAAATCTTATCTTTGTACAAAACGACCTTGTTTGCCCTAGACGGGTTGTCACTTCGCGCTGTCAAACTTCTCTTAAATCGAATTAATTTGTAGAATTCCTCGATAATAACGTAAACGATATATGAAAAAGATGAGTCGTCTTATCCAGAAATGTCTCCAGGCTGTTTCGGGCCAGACCGGTTTGACCAATGTCAGTGCAAAAATATTTAAATTACTACGTGTATATTATTTTGAGTTAAAATTTTACATAATCAAGTTTTCGAGTATGTTTGTTTGAATTTATTGTGTGTTCATTGCAGAAAGCTATCCCGGCAGTCACGACAACAGCGAAAAACAATTATGCCACTGGCTCAGCTACTTTTGAAACTAAGGTAAGAAAGTAATATTTTTAGGTTAGGATTTTTTTTTATTTATTCATTTATTCTATGTACTTCCATATGTTAATCATTGCTAATCTCTATAGTTTTTTAAATCTAAATTCGATTCACACGTCCTGTTTTAAGTACCGAATGAATCTTTTACATTTGCAGCTACGGTAGTTTTTTTGTAAACATTCGTTATGTAATCGAAAGTTATGGAATAATGTTGTGTTTATTATTGAAATTTATTATATTTATGACAGATTTGCTCTCACGTGATTTATGCGTGTATACCAATATTTAGATGTTGATATTTGTACAATACATCCAATTGATGGTAAACTACCCACCAACACTGAAATTGAAATAAGTAAATTGAATGTAGTAAATTGCACAGCACTCTTTTTTCAAATGAAATATTTATAAAAACTGTTAAAATCAATGTGCTTTCGAGGAATCATTTAAAAATGTAAAGAAGAGCAAAAAAAAAAAACAATTTTAATCAATAAATTAAGAGCCGATAAACACAAGGAAAACTTAGTGATCTATGATCTGACACAGTGACAAATCTTTGTGATCTGACACAGCATCTCAATTAGGAAATTTCTCCAATAAAAAAAGGATAAGCTTGTCGATTTCCGCTGCACGCTTAATACCCAAAAAATATATAAATAGCACTTTGTCTCATCTTAATTACTACAAGAAATAACTATTTATGTGGTGGAAGAAGGTGAAAGATGCATTAAAGTTCCATTTTTCTCAAACAAAGTTAAGTTCTCAGGTTAGGAAATAACCCAAATTAAACCCTAAAAACCAGTTTTGTGCATGTTTACTTATAGTTGACTCCATTAGATTTTTAAGTTAAAATCAAGTGTTGTTTTTTTAAAGAGCCTGTACATTCTGCGGAATTCGACAAGTTTACCAAAAAAAAATGAATAACACAACTCGCATACACTTAACAAAAATAGCCTATGTTGTATTATCTGCAGCCATAATGGTCATAATCATCAATATTTATTATTCCTGATGATTTTACAATTTTTGAATTTTTAAAAATTGTAATAATCTTTCATATGTACTTTCCTAGAATAACTATACTCAGAGAAATGATTTTTTAAATGTATCCTTAAGGATACACTGGCGTTTAAGAGGTTAAAGTTCCATTTTTCTCAGTCAAAGTTATATTTGAAGGTTAGGAAAAAACACATAATTTTTTTTAATAAACCAAACTAAGGAACCGATAACCTACTTTGTGCATGTTTTACATCTCCCCTGTCTTAAGGCGAAGCTTAATGCCAAATCTATATTTTGATTAATCTTTATAACGAATTGATGTACATTATGAATACCAAAAAATATGTTTTAGATAAATTGAAAGTTTTCCTATCGCTTCGCTTGAGTAGAATACAAATACAAAATTAAATTACTCAATAAAAAATATTAATGCAAACTACTAAAAAAAGTTTTTTTCAATAGAAATGTATGAACGCGAAACATCTTTTAAAAAATACAGTATTATAGCTAAGATTATCTGTGACAGTTTCACTTGATTAACTTTTTTTCTTTCTTATAAAATTATTTACAAAATAAATAAAAAACAGTTTTTTTTGCTTGAAATCAAAAGTTTCTAGACTCCGTTTGTCAAACGATTTTAATGCCTATTACCTACGATATAAGGCATATCAAGAATATACACTTTTTTGGCTTGCAGCTTCCTCTTAAATATAATAGTAGTGTTAAATGTTTCAATTGGTAATAGTGTTATTAAGAAAAAAAATGCGTTAATGCTGCCGAATTCGGCAACTTTACCAGCAAAAGTATACTGTTTTTAGTAATAATTACAAAAAAAAATTTGTAGTCAAAATAAGTCATATTAACAACATATTCATGGTCTATTTTTGCTCACTGAAAACAAATCCTAATCAACATAATGTACTTTTCATGAATTTTCACAACACGACAACAAGCATCCTATATTTATATTTAGTTTTCGTAATTTCCAGAAATTTCTACACAAAACAAACCTAAATTTTAATTTTTTACTTTTAGTATTCTCTGGTGAAGATATTCTGATCATCATGGCTATTTTTACTGAGAAGCTACTCTAAAAATATGTTATTTAGTTTTTTACCATTCTCCAAGTTTCGTCAGTCAGGATTTTTTCCAGCACATTTTCCTTGAATTAACAATTGTATTACTTAGGATTTATATGTACCTGATTATATTATGTATCTCATTATCATTATCTCTTAAATATTAAATGACAAACCTATATCCCTATCATTGTTTGTTCCACTTTAAAGACTTTTTTTCACATACCGGCATTTTATTTTCCTTCAATTTGACATTGAATAAAATGAAATAAATATAACTTTGTATTTATCCTTAGACATTATCTCTTTGAATTCAATTTAAAAAAAACTTCTATTTATCTTTTTTTTTTTTTTTTTTTTTTTATATTTACTCCACACAGGAGGCCCTGAAGAAAATAATTTCCCTCAGGGCCTATGTCATCTTTGGGGATGCTGTGTGGAGGGTCTTTTTGTGGAGAGGAAGGAGTGAACATGGGTCTTGAAGAGTCCCATGTTGTAGGAGGGAGGAAACACAGAGGCCGGCAGTTCGTTCCACAGCCGAGCTGTTGAACTTAAGAACGAATCGTAGAAGCGACCCGTTCTCATGTGACAAGTGTCAACTGTGTACAAATGTTGGGCGCGCGTTTGGCGTGTATCCCGACTACGCACCGGTGCCGAAGGGATCAATGACGCTAGTTCCTCAGAGCATCTTCCATTGTAATACCGATAGAACAAGGACAGCATACCTACCTGACGCCTGTGCTCTAAAGATTGCAGTCCGTTTGTTAAGATTGGGGAATCTATCAAACGGACCGCCCGTTTCTGCACAGAGTCAAGGGTTTTTTCCAGGTATTTTGGGGCTCCAGACCAGAGATGGCTGCCAAATTCGACAGTAGGGCGCACTTGCGATTTGTACAGGGTGAGCAGTTGTGTACTATTAAAGTATCTGCGGGCCCTGTACAGTACGCCCAGCTTCTGAGAGGCCAACTTTACTCTGGCTTCGATGGAGCCCCCGTACCTGAGCTGGTCACTTATCTGCAGCTAAACAACAATTTATTTGTTTTAATACTGTACCACTCTTGAAATTTCTTCAGTTCGGGAATTTCGAATTTCTCTCCTCTATATCTTTCGACTTTGTATAATCTTGATAAAGGTTCTTCCAAAACTAAATGTTCACTTTATTTGTTTTCCTTCAATTCTATATTCAATAAACAATTATTGTATTTATCATTCCACATTACCTCTTTGATATTTGTGTTATGTGTTTCTCTCCCCAGCCATGCAAGCTCCACAAGCTGGAGTCAGGTCCGGCCACCAGCGTGACCATCACGGGGGAGGAGGCCCTCACAATGTACGAGCAGATGGTCATGATCCGTAGGTTGGAGGCTGCCGCCGGAAACCTCTACCAGGACAAGTCCATCCGAGGCTTCTGCCACCTCTACTCCGGTGAGTTATCGCTTATACAGCTCATCATCATTTTAATCAGTTTGATATACGATCCTGTCGTTGAGAGCTCTGTTAGAACTTGTAACTTATCTTTCTATTTCCTCTTTCCTTTTCCAAAACCCAATGAAAGTGTTTCGTTGTGAAGAAAGAGTTATTATTTCAATTAGCTTGACAAGTCATTTTTCTACTTTAAATCAAGAATGTTACACGTTGACATCATAGTTTTTCTCTCATCCAGTCAAGTAGCCTAATCTAACGTAGAATAATATTATTCCAGGTCAAGAGGCAGTGGCCGTTGGAATGAGGGCAGCCATGCGCTCCCAGGATACTCTGATCTCTTCGTACCGCGTGCACGGCTGGACCTACCTGATGGGCGTGAGCCCCCTGGGGGTACTGGCGGAACTGACGGGCAAGTCCTCGGGCTGCGCTCGCGGTAAGGGAGGCTCCATGCACATGTACTGCAAGAACTTCTACGGTGGGAATGGCATCGTGGGCGCTCAGGTAACTAACACTAGATAACACTGTAACTTCTACACGGTTAGTGATGTCTAGGAAATCAACAGTGCTATTTTTCTAAAGTTCAGTTAACTTATCAATCAATATTGCGACATCTGTGGGGAGGCAGTCACGATCCTCAGCTTCTGGCTCTTAAAGAGACCCATGTTATAGGAGGGAGAAAACCCAGAGCCGAGCTGTTGAACACATGAAAAAATCCCATTTTCATGTGGTAAATGTAAACCATGTACAAATGTTGGGCGCGCGTTTGTTATGTTTCCTGACTGCACTAGTGCCGAGAGGACCAAAGACACTAGTTCTTCAGAGCATCTTCGATTGAAATACTAGTAGACCAAGGACAGCGTCAATAAAGTTATCAGTCAATATTATGACGTTGTTTCAATTGCAGTGGCTAAACTCTAAGACTGTCGTGTTAAATGAACCTGAAAATATGGGGCATCAGATGAAATCTTAATAATAAGTCAATATTAAACAATGTGTTCACAACTGTGTCTGTGGCGTCTAACATTCTATACAAGTAATGCCTTAAACGTTTCTTACAAGATTAAGATTATAAAACCAGTTACAACTTGTTATATCCAATAAGTTTTAATTATAAAGCAGAAAACTGTTTGCTCAAACACCAAAACGTTTAATTCGCAATTTCAAATTCATCATGGGCTCTAGCACGGTCGATCGATAAAACGCTATACCAATACGATATTGACTAAGATATGATTTGAAATTTATTTTTTTGATTTTTATTTTTGAGGTATTATGCCGTGTTGCTCTATCATCACATCTGCCCTGTACAATTACACATCTGCCCTGATGTAGGATGTAACGCTGTTCGAAACGTTGTCTAAATAACACAACTGGAAGTAACATAACACGGCATAAAAACCCAAAAATAATTACTATTATAAGATATTGGCTAAATCAGTCATCTATGGTTATTACTCGGCATTAGGTGGTATGTGCAAACACCATCAACATTTGATATACAACAGCGGTCTATGTAATGAACGCAGGCAGACTAACGAAGCTCGTAGAATTTAAAGATGTCTTATATATGATCAATTGAATGCGTCTGAGCTTGGAGTAACGGAATTCAGACAGTTGTTCAGAATATCACGAATTAAGGCTAAATACCTCATTGCCCAATATTGTCCTCATTGCTAGTAAAAACTACAAGGGCGCTGTGTTGGGTGTAGGGATGTTATCGGAGGAATTGCTCCAGTAGCGCCTTCACAGGACCGGCCCTGAGTGAAAATATATTTTAAAAAGGGTTTTTCTCTTACAGTTCAGTGATTCACAAAGACATTATTTATGACATTATTTTAACCCGTGTCTGGTGCATTGTTTGTCTTAGGTGCCCTTGGGAGTTGGCCTGGCTTTCGAGGCCCTGTACAATAAGACAGGGGGCGTGTGCATGGCGCTGTACGGAGATGGTGCCGCCAACCAGGGCCAGATCTTCGAGGTCTACAACATGGCCAAGCTGCTCAACATCCCCTGCATCTTTGTCTGCGAGAACAACGGATACGGTGAGACCTAATGCTTATCAACTCAATTAAATAAAAAAGTTAATCCACATCTCCTTAGATAATTATATCGGTTTCTAATAATTTAATTATCACATGCTTCACATGATCTTTACATTAGTGATTATATCTAGAATACATAAGCATTGCCCTGCATTTACAATGCTGAAGAATCGTGCCCACATACGCACGGAACTAAGCACTGCAATTGCAGAGTGACCTTCATGTTGTCTTTGGATATTACCTCTATTAGTTATTTAAAAACAAAAAATTAAATGTAGCTTTATCAAGTATGATATTGTCTATGTTAGTATCATTACAGTTGCTTTAATCACTGCACTAACATTGAATTAAACTTTTTAAAGTTAGATTTTCACATGGCACTTAAAAACATTCGCTGCAATTTTGCATTTGCAAGATTCACTGATAGCAGAATGAACCATTTAGAATCTACAGAATAAAACTAACACACCCAAATTCGTATGAGATACTTATTTGCAAGATTGACTGATCGCAGAATGAACCATTTAGAATTTACAGAATAAAACTAACACACCCAAATTCGTATGAGATACTGTGACTTGTGTTTGCTTAGTTTTTCCTAAAGTTTACTAATCTGGAGTACGATTGATTGCAAGTTACAATACATAGTTAAAATTCAGTTGGAGTATTTCTTCTTTGAAATAAAATTCAAATAAATGGAATATTTCTGAATGTATCCGAAAACTAAAAACTGTTTTTGAAAAGTGATGAAATATGCTGTCTTATTTAATTAGTAGAAATAATCATATATTTTTTGAAATATTAAAATTATGAATACAACAAGAAAAAAAATTCAAATGGCTCACTTAACGTTTTTTGTAACTAAAATTACTGATAGTGAAAAAAATGATTAAAACACGCTTATTTAATTAGACAAATGTATTACAAACATTATGGTAACCCCACTTTTTTGTCGTTTCATATAAAAATAATTAATTAAAAATTCACAAATAAGTTGTTTTTTAAATTGCTATCGGTACCTTTGGTTTCACAAAGGTGCACATTTCAATTCTTCTGTCGTTAACTTCTAGATTTGAGTATAAAGCGTGGTGTTTTCTCTTTCTATAACCGTTTAGATCATATTTCTCATCACGACACAACTAAGGAAGACACAACGATTTTTGTGAGACCATATGAGTTGTTCCTAAAAGCGAACAAATTAGCCTTATTATATATTAGTTAAAAGATTGCTTATTTCTATTTCAAATCTGTCACCGCATTCCCGGTATATAAAAGAATAACAAAAAAAATTTGTTGTGTTTTTTAAAATTAATATATACATAAATATATAGCGTGGCCCTAGATACAAATTATTTTCATATAATATTATCCTCTTTTCAGCAAACAACTTAATTGTAAACATTTCCTATCTTAACTTCCTGGCATTTGTCCAAGACATTTCAGTGATAATCTTCTAATAAAATATAAATACATTCAAACTGTCCTATAACTCTATTTCGTATAATAATAATAATAATAATAATAATAATTTTATACCTGGTTTTAAACCATATTCTTTTTGATTCTAGAAGCAACTAACTAAAGGTCTGTGTATATATTTTTTTGTAGAGGTTGAATCAGAGGTCAGAAACATATTGGTTTGAAAAGTAGGTATTTTAGAGTTAGATTGGTAAGTTGGGTTCGTTTAGCTAATAGGCAAGGAACAAGGGTGTTATTATTATTTAACTTTCCGACATTTGATCACGCTGAAACTCGACAGATAGACTCGTTGTTGATGACAATACATTCTATCAACTTTCACACGTGGACATATAAGCATTTCTCTGAAATCAGATGACGTTACCACAGTTAATATACGAAATAAATGTCCGTCCTACCCGATCGGCATTTGGTGAGGTACAATCCTCAGTCAACCAAATCAAAAAATTTATAAGAAATTTTAAAGTAGTATTGTTGTAAAAAAAATTAGTTTAGGCGATGCCATACGTAGTAATGCAAAATCATGTGTTTTTGGTTTGAAAATTTGGTCGCCTAGAAATGTTTCAGATGCTTTAATTAAATACTGCGAGTAGAATACATCTTGGCCTTTGAAATAATCGAGTATTTTTGAGATAAGTCTGTTTATAAGCCCAGAAAAAAATAGTGTAAAGACCTATGAAAACTGCTTTAAAGTTCAAAATCTCCTACTTACGAACCCGTTTTCGGTCATGATTTTATTGTATAATGTAGCAAATTAAGTTATTTATAAAATGATCGAGAAAAAATTAAATATTTATGCCTGAACATCCACAAAATAAAATAAAAGGCACTTTTTGGCCACGTTTTTTTCTTGCATAAATCAAAACAGGCGGATGGTGTTAAGCGGGAATTTAAACCTTATCGCCATCTACATAAGGGCTGTTATTGATAGCAGCTCGATTTAAAATATTATACTACGTAGTGCATCGCCTTAAATATAAAATGAAGTTCTATCAGGCGTTCTATGGTATAGAAAATCTGTTCTTACTGGTCTATTTCATAGATTCTATGAAATAAATCATAGAATAGACGAGGTGGGAACGAGCTGTTAACTTAGCTAAAGTCTTTTCAATCGAAGTAACGAACTAATAAGATTGTTATTTTAATTTTAATATGTATGTAAAAAAAATTATAATTATTCCATTCATTTTTGTAAGTGCTTACATTGGTTTAGATCTAGCAACATCTTGGCTCAGAGCCAAGGATCTTTCCGTTCTGTCACAATTCTGGTCTGTCTTGTTGACAACAAACAAGAAAAGGAATTATTTCTTTTTCTGTAAAGATGTTTTTTTATTAAGTGTTGCTACCTCGCTAATACCACGTACGCCAGATTAAAATAAAATATCCGCATTGTGTTGTTTTCTCCTTCATTATAAAATATTCTATTTTAGTTGAATTTGTCTATTGAAGTTTCTAGAAGAACGATAAAATGTTTGTATTTATTTTGATTTTAATAGATTTGTTTTGGGTTGGATTTGAATCAACTAAACACAATAATTTAATGTTTACATTGTAAGTCTGGCTGACAAATTTAAATGTGTTTATTTTTTGTTGCTGGGCCATTCAGAATTATTCGAGATATTCTCGTCCATTTGTGACCTGACTTAATGTTTTTTCTGTAGGATATTTTTTTCTGTAATGGCCAGCACAACATCAAAAATGTTGGATATAAATAAATTTATGAGTATTTCTGATTTAATAGATTGTCGGGGATACTACAGGGTTTGTGTCTTGGTCCAGTTATATTCCAAACCTTCTATTAATTATATTTTCTTCATCATGACCCTGTATTATATCCACTTTCTCATACTCGTCAGTTCTTCCCAATACTTTTTTCTCATGTTCTCAGAATTTATTATTTCTTTTGTCAATCCAGTGACATTTTTATTTAACTAACTAACTAACCATCTGGCCATTTCTCCACATGGGTAGTAAGAGAGGATGGACCACCAAACAACTCTGTCTTGGCGCACCCTCCTTACTCACATCAGTCACATTCATACATACCCTTCTGTTATACCCTTGTGTCATCACGGAGGACTTATCTAGCCTTACGAATTAAACTCACGACGCCTGGATGGAACTGAGACGTGGTGCCAACTCAGTCACTTTATACACGTATATGGTTTTGCCACACATTCGACTCAGGGATCACATTTAATATAGTATTCAGTCTACTTTCTTCCTTCCTCTGTCAGTTCCTTGCCTCACTGGCATCCATCAGGATTGGTATCAGCACTCCATTGTGGACCGCTGGCTTTGCCTCTTTGGACATTTTTATGTGGCTTCCGAACTGTGGATTATTTTATCTTAAGGCTATAGGGAGGGGTAGGAGATGCGAAAAAAGGAAAGTTGAGAATATTAATATCGACTTGCTAACCATAGCTAAATCTACTTCAAGCAGTACATTTTAAAAAAAAAGACAAATATTCCAGAATTACGAATAACCTGTCAATACTGTATTTTAAAAACTCGATAAATGTAGGATATTGCTTGTGCAATGATGGTGGACTTAGCTAGCAGAGAAATTGAAGAAACAACTGCTGGGTGAGAACCAGACGTATTTGTCAAATTAGCCACTAACAGGTTAATCAGTTACATTACTTACATACTAGAGCTTTAAATTTGTTTTAGGTTTCAAATGTCAATATCAGAGTCAAGGTTATTTGTTTCTTTAATTGTATTTATGTATTTGACTAATATAAATCTCTCTTATTTTCACAGGAATGGGAACGAGTGTGGAACGTGCGTCAGCCAGCACGGCTTACTACACACGCGGTGACTACGTTCCCGGAATCTTAGTGGACGGCATGGACGTGCTGGCCTCCAAGACCGCCACCAAGTTCGCTATCGAGCATTGCACTTCTGGCAAAGGTAAATATCTACACAATACACAATGGAAAATAGCCTAAAGAATGTTGGATAGTGGGAATGCAGTGGCAGTTCTTCACAGGGGGACAGTTTGCGCCAGATATTCCGGAAATCTGCACCAAACTGAATGAATTCTACAGGGTTTTCTAATAAGAGATGTTATTTTGAATAGCCCGCTATTTCGGTAGATGTGACTTTTGAATCTGTCATTTTTTGACATTTGACAAGTAGAAACTACGCCATTAATAAAAATGGAACGATACACGCTTCAACAACGCATTGAAATTATTAAAATTCACTTGAGTGAATCAAATGCAAATCATCTTGAGTGATGAGGCCCATTTCCACCTCGGTGGCTTCGTCAACAAGCAAAATTGTCACATCTGGGGCTTGGAAAATCCAAGAGTTATTGTTGAAAAGCTTCTCTATCCTCAACGTGTGACTGTTTGGTGCGGTTTATGGTCCGGCGGAGTCATTGGACCTTACTTTTTCGAAAATGAGGCTGGAGCAACAGTTACGGTGAATGGATTGCGCTATCGAGAGATGATTAATGATTTTTCATGGCCGGAATTGAATGGTATTGATCTGGACAGCGTTTACTTTCAACAAGACGGCGCTACGTGCCACACAAGCAACGAAACCATTGATCTTTTACGATTGAATATTAAAATAACACCTCTTATTGGAAAACCCTGTATAAACGTAAAAGCAAAACATTAGCATGAATCATAATTTTTCAATCATTTTCAAGTGTCAAGCGTCCGCTCCGCTTCATGTCTTGAAGCTTACTAACTGGAACTATCGTCCGAGTCCATTGATGCATTTCTTAGAATGTAGAACCTTGCACCCAGATGGGAATAATCCGACATGTCCCTTCAGGCATTTGGGTACATTCTGTGCATTTCCTTCTCGATCGTAGGCAATCCTTGAAACCATGCATGCGCACTTGTATGTGAATTTTGAATACCACAGGGAGTCTATTAAATCCTGTCATGTCAAATATTTATATTGTATATTGTATAGTATATCAGTATCTATTGATATATAGGGTTTTCCAATAAGAGGTGTTATTTTGAATAGCCCGCTATTTCGGTAAATTCATTTTTTGACATTTGACAAGTAGAAACTAGTCGCCCCCTAGCCAAAAGGCCGCTTTGATTACCAAGCACACATAATAATTTATTTTTTTATATATTCTATAATATGACATAATAAAAATATTCCAACACAAATTTTGAAAATTATATTAAATTCACCCCATTTTACAGTGTGTAATTGTGTAAATTTGTAATTCTAATCTTGCTGACTTAAACTTCCAGGTCCGATAGTGATGGAGATGGCTACCTACCGCTACTCCGGGCACTCCATGTCCGACCCTGGCACCAGCTACCGCTCCCGTGAGGAAATCCAGGAGGTGCGCCAAACCAGGGACGCCATCAGCCACTTCAAGGAGAAGATCCTGGCTGCTGGACTGGTCACCGCCGACCAGATCAAGGTAGGGTCACTCCACATCCAAACAAACACCCGCTCTCCTTCTCCTAGCTGAGATCAAGAGCTGAAGAACTTCCAGGAATGCAGTCGCTGTGTATTCATTTATTACAGTACATCTCGGCAATAGTATTGAAACAAATTTAACTCACTAAGGGCTACTCAAAATTATAATGAATGTCTTTTTTTGTTTCCATATTACGGCACATCCAGTAATTTCACTAACCTGCCACCCCAAAAGTCAGACAACTGTGCTATTAGTGAAATCGGCAGATTATAGTGTATATATACTACAGGGTTTTCCAATAAGAGGTGTTATTTTGATATTCAATCGTAAAAGATCAATGGTTTCGTTGCTTGTGTGGCACGTAGCGCCGTGTTGTTGAAAGTAAACGTTGTCCAGATCAATACCATCCAATTCCGACCATAAAAAATCATTAATCATCCCTCGATAGCGCAATCCATTCACCGTAACTGTTGCTCCAGCCTCATTTTCGAAAAAGTAAGGTCCAATGACTCCGCCGGACCATAAACCGCATCAAACAGTCACACGTTGAGGATAGAGAAGCTTTTCAACAATAACTCTTGGATTTTCCGAGCCCCAGATGCGACAATTTTGCTTGTTGACGAAGCCACCGAGGTGGAAATGGGCCTCATCATTCAATATGATTTGCATTTGATTCACTCAAGTGAATTTTAATAATTTCAATGCGTTGTTGAAGCTTGTATCGTTCCATTTTTATTAATGGCGTAGTTTCTACTTGTCAAATGTCAAAAAATGACAGCTTCAAAAGTAACATCTACCGAAATGGCGGGCTATTCAAAATAACACCTCTTATTGGAAAACCCAGTAAATATGCAAAAACTTGAAACAGGTGTTTCGTAAAAACAAAGAAACAATTGATTTTTCATAAAATTATCATGTTTTCTTTGAAAGTTTCCATTTTGTAAACTTATTCAAACAAAAATCGAGGCAGAACGAAATGAACAGAGGTGACATTTGCTAGAATATACAGAGGACTCTCCGAAATGTTTTAAAACAATAATTAACCCTATTTGGACGCTCCGTGCGATAGTCTCCAGGACTTCTGCCGTCGGTTGTAAGGCGAGCTGCTTTTCTTGAAGTCCTTCGTTTCTTTGCGCAGGGATACGCACACAGAGAGATGGATGATGAGAGATGTTGTTATTAAAAACACTTGTGTTTTGATAGATTGATTTATTGCGTTTTAATTCAGATTAATTGCAATGATTCTAGTTGTTGACTCAGAGGCTTTAAGGTGTCGAAAGGGTCTTAGTCACTGGTAAAATGGTCAGCGAGAGCAAGCTATATGGCAATATAATAACTGAGTGTGTGAGTAAGACAACCCAAGCTGAATGAATTTGATTGATTGTTCAAATTTTCCGAAACAACTCGTCCTTAGATAGATTGATTGAACGTTTTTGAAACGCATCAATACTTTTTGACGTGTTAATAATTGATTTAACCTAAGTGGCAGCAATGAATGTTCTTAACCATAGAACAACGAATGAATTATTAATAAGTCTTATTTTTATGAGATTGATTTTTACAAGCTTTTGCCGACATTTTTACTGACACTGAATCTTGAAAATAAGTGTCCACTAGGGCTTACAATCCCACATGCCAAAATCCTGCGGGATTTCTGTAATTTTTGATTCTGCGGATTTGCAGGATTGAAAAAATTTTTAATTTATTAATTTAAATTTAAACCAAAAACACGCTGTTTTGATTAGCACATCCTTGCGAGTTGCGCGTGATACGCAGGCACTAGAATGCCCAGAAGTCAGTACCTATGAAGTTTTTACCATGATACTTTTTATCTTGAAAGTCTTCTTAAAGTACTTATTTCATTACGTTTTCATCGTCTCCAGAACCAAAGATGAATGATCTGTAATGACTGCGGAGAATCCTCTGTGACAGTTGGGTTTTTATATTTTTTTTACCAAAGTCTTTGTACCGGACAGCAGGCGGATGGACATAATCATTAAAATAATTAAGGAAATGAATATTTACTGTTATCATGCAATTAACGATGCCGAATCTTTTTTGAAGCTTATCACCGGACACGTATCATGTTTCAAATGGGATTTAACCGTAGTAATTAAAATTTGGTTATTTTTTCTTGGTTCCTTAATGCTCTCATGCATCCTGTTTAGAGATAAGAATATTTGATGTACATTAACACGTGTTCAATTCGAACTCAATAAATATGCAAACAACTGCCACAATCAGTCAGTTGTCCGACGACATTCGCAAGTTGTGTTTCTTTGTAAACCCTTACCTAAGGTACCCCCCAGAGGAAAACCGGCATTTACAGTCGATGTTACTGGCGTAGGTGTCCAGTACATTTATGGTCCTTCGAGCCGGATTTTCCTCAGATATCAAGAAACATGACACCGTCACTGCGCTCCTGGAAAGGCGCCGAAGCACCTGCTTCCAGGAGAGGATTAGTGCCGGCACCCGAAGACAGCGGCAACTCACGCTCTACTTGGGAAACAGTTAGAGCACTACAGGAGGAGAATTGGCGCTTACAACGCCAATTAGAAGAGGATTGGCGCTTACAAGGTCAACAGGAAAAGACTCGGTACTTACAGAGTCGAGAAAAAGAGTGTACACCATCACTGCGCTCCTGGAAAGGTGACGAAGAACCTACATCCGGGGGAGGATTAGTGACGTCACATCAAGACAGCGATAACTCACAATTTATAGAGGAAATCGCTAGACCGTTGGGGGCAGAGCTTCGGAGACAAGAGCTGTCGTTCAATCGTGGACAAGAGGAGGCTGCACGAAGTTTCCACCGCCTACTAGAAGAATCTACTCGGCGCTTCCGGCTTAATCAAGGTGAGCAAGAGGAGTGCATACGGCGCTTCCGGCGTCTACAAGAAGAGTCTACACGGCGCTTCCATAGTGAACAAGACGAGGCTGCACAGAAAATGGGTGCAGTAATGGCAGCTTACCTTTGTAGCGTCCCGTTGCTCCCCCACTTAGTACCATCTGAGAAAAAACAGCAGACATCATTCTCGCCTCAGCAGATTACGCCAGAGGCATCCATGGATGTGATGAAAGTTCCACAGTTATCGTCGGCCTCTGAGCAGATGCTTCATAAAAATGAAGAAAATGAAAATGCACAGAGTGCAACTGGTGGTGGGAATACCACCCTCACACTACTGCCTGAGGATATACCGGAGACACCGTTCTCTCCTCAGGATCCGCCAGAGGATTCTACGGCTGTGATAGAAAAGCCACAGCTACCGTTAACCTCTGTGCGGCATCTTCATAAAAATGAAGAAAATGAAAATGCACACGGTGCAACTCGTCAGGGTGGCTGGAAGTCCACCCTCGCACTACGGCCTGAGGAACCGGAGACACCGTTCCCGCCTCAGGATTTGCCAGAGGATTCCACGGCTGTGATAGAAAGGCCACAGCTACCGTTAACCCCTGCGCGGCAGCTTCATAAAAATGAAGAATATTATGAAACATTGTCGCTAAATAATGTTAGCGAAAAGAAACGACTCGCAAGGAAAGGGGTCGACAACCAGGCACATAATATGGCGCTGATGGAAAGTAAAATTAATTATGCTGCACTATCATCTGGAGGCGTATGGTGCCCCGGAAACACCATTCACGAGGACGATTCAAGATTTGTGAAAAATCTGAAATCTGTGAAAAATGTGAAAATTATGAATCTGCCGAGTGACATTTATCAGCAAATTAATGTACGTGAAATCAGAACACCGGTGGCACAAGAAGTGTATCAACACCTAATATTAATCAAACGAGAGAATGGAAATGCCTTTGTTCCACAAGAAAAAAGTGAACAAACTGTTTATGTTAAGCTTATAACGGAGCCCGAAGACACAAGCCATGAAAAAATAAACAATAATAACATGATTGCGCACGCGGCAGTTGTGCCTACAAAAAGTTTTGAAGAAATCTTCCAATATAAACAATGGAGAAAGTCAACTTGGTTCTTAGATACCGGACAAAGAATCGCCATTGCAGCGTAATTGAAATAAAGATTGGAATAAATAATAAGGAACCAGATAAGGTTCAGATAAACCCAATAAAAAGAGTCACATGAGAGACAGTAATAACAATAAAACTGATTCACGAACTTGAACTACAAACGAAAGAATTGTTTATTATAAACAAATACCTCACATGTAAACACTTGACATGTGGGTCACATAACCGAAGGCCGCCCTTTACTTAACAGGCGATTCGTTCATTCATTCTGCTGAAATATGAAAGCTGATTACTTTAACGATCACTTCATGCCGTCAAAAGATACGGATTTTTAATTGACATTGAAGAAAACATAGCAGTACCTCTCAACGACAGAAACTTCAACGAATATCTACACTTGGAAAATACCAACACACCTGCTGTGAAAACCATTGTTCTTCACACCTTAAGAAGATACCTTGCTGTCCGAGGAAACTATTTGGTGAAAAATACTTTTTCACGTTGGGGGTGTACCGGACAGCAGGCGGATGGACATAATCATTAAAATAATTAAGGAAATGAATATTTACTGTTATCATGCAATTAACGATGCCGAATCTTTTTTGAAGCTTATCACCGGACACGTATCATGTTTCAAATGGGATTTAACCGTAGTAATTAAAATTTGGTTATTTTTTCTTGGTTCCTTAATGCTCTCATGCATCCTGTTTAGAGATAAGAATATTTGATGTACATTAACACGTGTTCAATTCGAACTCAATAAATATGCAAACAACTGCCACAATCAGTCAGTTGTCCGACGACATTCGCAAGTTGTGTTTCTTTGTAAACCCTTACCTAAGGTACCCCCCAGAGGAAAACCGGCATTTACAGTCGATGTTACTGGCGTAGGTGTCCAGTACAGTCTTCTTACTCGTAAAATATTTTCTGTAAATTACTATTACCAAAGACTATTCATATGAAAAGTCCTCTTTCGAGCGATGGAAATTTCTGGGTGTTCGGTTTTCAATTTGTCTATTCGATTTAATTAATATCATACCTCCAAATAATAATACGGAAACATATGAACTGCTTACCAATGAATCCACCTAGATTTCACCATTTATCAATTATACATATTTAAATTTTATAATAAAAAATTAAAAAAACTTTAAATTTATAATAATCACCTAACTCGTTTTGGGTAGCTATCGATCGAGTGGCTAAATGCCTTACTGTATTACCTTTTCAATGTTCTTTTTTATAATACGCTAGTTTCAAAGATACCACATAATAAAAAAAATGTTTATGAAATGTTAAAGGATCCTGCGGGATTTCTAAATTTTATCCCGCATTCCAGCGCAGTTTAAAAAAGGTGCAGGACTTGCAAACCCTGGTGTCAGCGAAACGTATATATTTCTATAGAGTTTAGAGACATTTCGGTGTGTATGAAATATTTGCAGTAGAGATTCGCTTGCCAAATTCCTTTGAAGAATTCATAACAGAGTTGTACTGAAAGATTCCACCAAATATGATTTATTATAAATATCTTCTCAACTTTCAAACAAATTACAGGTAACTTGTTTTGTATTTAACAAATGTGGTTAGATATTGATAATTAATTAGAACGTACGTAAGTATTTACATATTGAAATTTTCATTTTTTAAGGGCTAATCTTTTTTTGCAGCATTTAACCCTGTGGACGCAGGCGTCTCTAATAAGATACATTAATTACACGGTCTTGCACGAGCCACAATGGATTCTTTCAGCATTCTAAACTAAAAATCTATGCGAGAAAATGTAACTCCAATAAATAAACTGCTCTAATGGAGAATGTTGTCAAGTGAAATGAATTGATAATTAATTCTTTTAGATAATACAAAAATAGATCTAAAAGACTATTATTTTCAGCTCTGGTCATCATTGTCTGTGCGGTGATTGCAGAGGACCACCTTTTGCAACATTTGTTTCTTGTTTTGCAGAAAATCGAGACGACCGTCAAAAGCAACATTGACGCTGCCGTCAAGGGCCTTGCAAACGAACGCGAGATTCCCATAACGGAAATGTCAGCAGATATTTATTCCAATTGCCTCGAACCTTTGGTCAGGAACATCCTGCCTGACAACCCGCTCCACCATATTAACTTGTCCAAGCCACAAAACATGTAAACTCAAATAAAATCAACTTTTTTTTTATAGATGCGAGAAAAAATTCATAGAAACATGATGTTGAAATATAAAATTGCAAAAATTTTTTCTTTTTTATATGTAATATGAAAACATTGTATTTTTTTTTATCTTTCAAAATATGTTCCAAAAAATTTTTTCTCAACACTTTTTTGCAGTCTTAATAGTAAAATATGCACTCTTTTTAACTTCAGTCTAATTTAAATAATACACATATACGTAAAGCTTTTTAAAACAAATGTATGTGATACTTGTAATTTTTTTTGCGAATTTAAAAAATACTCTTATAATTTATTATTTAATTATGAAAATATATGAATTAGACATTTTTATTAACATCAATCTGTTTTACTTCTCCAAACACCGGCTTCAAACTACAACAATATTTGACGACGAATCGTGTGACAAAATGGGTGTGTTTTCAAAATTTTACACAAAATAATAACCGAATTGGTTTATAGAATCAGTGAAAACAAAACTGATAATAATAATTATCAAAAATTCGGATTGATTCGACCAAACCAAAGGTATACTACGTTATTTCTTGATGTGTGTCCCTCAATGTACAAAACTAACATTTATGAATGTTTATCCATTTTAGCACGAATCGCATTTCCCCGCATACCTCGACATTAATTTATTTTTCTTTTAGCCACATTCTACTCCATTATGGATATAGTTTCCATGGAAAAAAAAATCAAATTATTAACCCTTTGAACTCCAATGACTCATATGTGAGTCTCACCCATTACAGAAACTCACGTGTATTTGTTGTGTAACTATTGGATGGACTCAGTGGCGGCTCGTGACTTTTGGGTGTACTGATAGTGCTTATATGTATTATTAAAAATAGCTGAAAAAGATTTTTTATTTTTTTATAAAAATCGATTTTTTGTATGCAGATTTTCAGGAAATTTAAGCACTCTAGTAACCCAAAAAACACGAGCCGCCACTGGAATGGACTTAACATTATTTTTTACGGTTAAATCCATTTTTACAGAAATTGAAATTCACCACTGAATCTCATCAGAGTTCAAAGGTTTATTGATTATGAAAGGCATGCTCTCGTTATCAATTAGATGTTGCATTATTGTTTTTATAAAATATTATTTTTTCGTAGATTTTTTCCTAGGACAATAATAATTATAGATTTTGGGTTTGCTGTGCTTTCCTCTGTGTAACCTTTAGATTATCTCCGCTATTCCATGATAATTAATAGAAATTATGTTTTATGTATTTGCTATTATCCAATTATTACAAATGTTCATTAACACGTCGAACGCCATCTAGGTCACCGGTGACCTCATAACGAAAATCGTCATTTTTCTCCCGTAGCACCATGACGGTCACCGGTGACCGCAGTAAATTTTCTTGATTTTCATGGAAAATTTTGGTAAAAAAAAAAAGGAATACGTTTTGATGGTCGCCGATGCCATCTGAGTATTTTTTTTTTTCAAATTTAAAATGGTAATTTTTTTCATTTCCACAATGGCGTTCAAAGTGTTAAGCACGGAAAAGAAAATTCACTAAAAGCGAACTCTATGTTCCATCATTTTCCCCAGATAACAGCACTTCAAATATTATGTATTTAAAATTACACTTTGTCTTCTATTCAAGCACGCCATAGTAAATCTGTCTGCACAATAATATATTGGTATTAAGTATTGAGAAAGCACCGATTATTATTTATGTAATTACTAATGAATCGCACATAATGTTGTATCAACCATCCACCATTCCACACAAATGTAACCCTTATATAGTACTACCTCGCATGGGACATTTCCATTCACAGAATGACTTATCGACCTTCTTGCATCCACCGACAAATATAAACCCTAGCACCTGAGTCGTATCACACGTGAGTCACCCGAATTCGCTCGCTGTTATTTTGTTAATCATTTTTTTTGTTTTAATTTCAGAACATCGATCACGAGGTGAAGAAGGACTGCGATGAAGCTGCGAAGCGGTCCAGGATGGACCCTGAGATTCCCATGTCGGAGCTGGCGGCTGATATCTACGCCTCGTGCCTCGAGCCCCTCATTCGCAGTTCCCTTCCGAACCAACCTCTTACGCACACCAATCTGTCCACACCTCAAAACATATTGTAGAGAATCGACATAACCTCAAAACCTCTGTCAAGTTACGCTAGTTAAAAGCGCCGTATCTTTTAAATGCTTGTTTTTGTGGTGCATTTTGACTGTTCACGTCGATTCTACGGACAATTATATTAATTAGTACACACTTTGCGGGACATTCGCTCTACCATTAGTAGGCAAATTGTTTATTAAATGAGGAAGATTTTTATTTAAAATCGGCTTAACCTAACTTATATCGACACACAAAAAGGAATGTTTTGCCAAAAATACTTTCTTTTTGCTTTGTTACAACATCCTCTGTGGAAAAACGTTTTATTTTCAACTCTTTTCTCTCTATGATGAACATGAAAAATTGTGCCAGAGCTTTTAATAGGTTGAGTTTGACAACTTTCTTCAAGCCTTGCGACTTGTACGTTAAAGGAAAGCTACCCCAGTGAACGTCCAACTTTGAGCATCATAAATTACAAGCATTATATCTTAAAAATACTGCTTATTTCCTAGAAAACTTGTACAATATTTAATATTCTAATGAAAAACAATACATTGCGCAACTACGTAGAAAATAAAAGAAAAACTCGCGCAAACATTATTATATTTATTATTATATGTAAGCAAAAAATAAGAAAAAAATATTAATATGTACTCAATTATTAAAGCGTATAATTAAAAAGAATTAGTTGAAAAACAACTGGGATATCCCGAATTCAAGATATTAAAACGGCAATATTATTGTTTTTAAAACTTTTTGCTCCATTATTTTTTAGTATTGATGTTGAATTTCTAGTATTTTTTTAAGCTTAAAGCAATAATACTTTCAAAAGTTTTAAGTGTCGTTATTAGAACTTTAGAAGTTCGGAATGTTGTTGATATTTTATAAACAGTTCTAAAGATAATTTTTTTATTTATATTTCGTCCATTTTATAAAATGATATTTGTGTATAATTTTTTTATTCGCATGGCAAATTTTCTAAGCAATATTTTGCATTTTTAATAAGATCTGCAAGTATGTTAAATTAAATAAACAATTTTGTACATATTGAAAAGGTATTTTATTTACAACAATAATCAATAATTAAAACAGATAGATGTATGATATTTATGCTTCCATTGACTTTTTAATAATGTGTCTGAAAAGTACATAATTTTTGACCTTTTTTAATCATTTTTAGTGTGAAAATGGCGATCTTTAGCAGTTCTACCTTAACTATAATATTTGACAATCCTGCTGCTGACTCTGTTGTAACCTCTCTTTCAGTCACACGGGTCATTTAGGAATAAAGAGGGATAGGTTACAGTGGAACTATGAGCAGTACGCCTAAATAATCCTACCAATCACCGAACAGATAATCTCTAGAAGTGTGACCTGACAGATTTAAAAGAAAATGTTTGTCGCAAATTTATGAGAAATCTAGTTTATATATTACTATCAAAACTATAGTATGCTTCTGCTGTTTGGGCCTCATATATACCAGCAAAACTACATAAGAATTACTGGAACAAATCCATAAAGGTTTCTAAGCTATCTTTGTATGAGAATGCATGGTAAGTACCTGTGATTCATGCATCACATGGATTTGAACTCTGAGGCGAGCTATAAGTCTCTAATCTAGGATAATAGAGCCTCTAATTGAGCCTTTACAGTAACTACAGTTTCATTAACAGCCCAAACCTTCTGGAAACCTTGTTGCGAATGTCGATTAATCACCTTGAATGTAGGATTGTGGCCAATGCAATAATAAGAGTAAAGTCCTATCCTTGATGCTTCTGCTCCTGCAGATAGAGCTTGCGGTAGATGCCGCCCCGCTCCATAAGCTCCTCGTGGCTGCCTGCCTCCGCAATACTGCCACTGTCCAGCACGCAGATGAGGTCTGCATTGCGGATGGTGTTCAGGCGGTGCGCTATTGTGATGCAGGTGCGACCGACGCTGGCTTTGTCCAATGCTTCTTGCACAAGCTGCAATTGTGAATAAAGTAATTGTCACCACAACTTATTCAAGATACCATACGGCAGAACAGGTGTTCTACCACAGCAGCAGAACAAGAATGGTTCGATTGAATGAAATTTCCAAAACAGTAGATACATTTAATTTTGGTTAATTAATCTGTGGTACAATAATTAAAATAAATACTAATATTTAACCAAATTTTAAAATATTAGACATTTTTGCAACTTTCTGTCCAAATTGAACTGTTTTGATGGATTCGGAGAGTTGAGACCAGTTGGGACTATAGTGCGAACCTATATGAATGTTAGGTTAAGTTACCTTCTCTCTCTGTGCATCCACTGCGGAGATGGCCGTGTCCAGCAGCAGGACTCGAGGGTCTGTAAGGCTATGTAAAGTTTGAGGTTAGGTTATGTTACCTTCTCGCTCTGTGCGTCCAGGGCGGAGGTGGCCTCATCTAGCAACAGGACTCGAGGGTCTCTGACAAGCGCCCGGGCGATGGCGATCCTCTGCTTCTGGCCTCCGGACAGCTGCGCGCCCTGGGGGCCCAGGCGTGTAGAGTAGCCCTAGGGCAGACAACAGAATGGTGAATTTCTCACAAAAGCAGACAGATAAACCGATAGAATTTTTCGTGTGCCCGAAATGGTTGCATGACAAAATAGAACATTGACAAAACAGAACAAACAACAAAGTATTCCTGAATCCTATTCTGTTTTGTCACTAACTGGTTACAGCTCGAATTAAGGTCAAATTTCACTCATTTCTGGTAATTTTGTTTTTAATCAATTTTTTGTTACATACATTTATTTATTTGTATATTATAAAAACAAATATATTAATAGGGAATAAAAAAAATTGATAAAGAAAAAGAAAAAAATAATAATTGAATGCACTCTAATTCTATCTACACCTAGGAGTAGAAAGGTTTTATGCAATTGGTGGCACTGTTTTTCTTTCAAATCGGCAAAGATCTCTAACACTATTATCCTGGTTAAAGACCACCATCCCGAATCGAAATACTGCTTGATATGGCTGTAGCCGTGTTTGGTGACCACCTCCTTCTCTTCTCTCTATCGTTCATCCTCACAACATACCCCAATTAGGCATGTCGTAGTTCCACCGGAATAGTGGAACTAGGGCATGTTCTAAAGAGTTAGACCTCTATATTAAAAACATGAAAATATGTAATAAAAAGCTTATACCAGCGGGAGTCCGATGATGAAGCCGTGTATATTGGCGCTGGTGGCTGCCTCAATGACTTCTTGCATGGAAACCTCGCGGCTGTTGTCCCCGTAGCGAATGTTAGCTTCAATGGTGCGGTCAAACAGTACGGGCTCCTGCCCCACCAGGCCAAGCTGCGAGCGCAGCTCTTTCAGCGGGATGTCCGATACTATGTTCTGAGTGTCCAGGTACTGCCGTGAAAATTAATTGAAGGTTAGAATAATTGGTATTGAAAGTCACGGCAGTTCGGGCTCTTTTAGGGATTTGTGATAGTTCGAGCTACAGGACATAGATGGCTCTAGTGTAGACGATCTTATAGGTTTAAAAAAATATCCGACAGATGTTGGTAGTTGTTGGGAAATAAGAGCTTCACAGATGCACTCATAGAGGGCAGTGCATAGAGCTTGCGTCGAAGTCCGCAAGATGGCAGCCAGTAACCAGTAGTCGCCAGGGCCAGGTGAGAATGCTCCCAGACAAACTTACTGTTTCAGATTTCAATTAGCCAGCTTCTAGTTAAGTCGACTATCGAGTCACCATTGTAATACGCAAAGTATTAATAAATCTCTGATCTACCACAAAGAACCTATTATTCATAATCTCCTTCCACGAGTTAGAGAACTGTTTGTGCGAACACAACAGTAGTATATAGGGTCGACCCTCCATGATAGGTACCAAGGTATGGAGAACCATGAAGTTCGAGAATCACAGTAATTTTGAAAGCCTAACAGATAGGCTTTGGCCCCAAGGCCGTCCTAATTGTAAGAGTTTTAATCTAAATAAATCATAGAATAAAGAATAAAACTAGAAGTAGTGCCTTCCATACAAATTTGAATGGAAACAAATGTTCCATTTAGCCCAATATCACAGCGCTCCATCTCATTTAGACTCTGCTGACATCGTAGATTTCCGTCTCGTTGAATTTCGCAAACACAGTTTTGTATTGGAAATTTAAATAAGATTAGGTAAATATTTGGATCACGAAACACGCCCACAAGGCACTTCTTGTGTTATTCTGTATTCTAGGAAATAAATACACCATGTTTTGTTGTGAAGATTGTGTACTTTTTATCAAGAGCCATTCACAGCAAAAAATATGTAGCAAACAATATTCAGTGGCATTATTTTTGACAGCTTTGTTGTTAAGTCTTGAAACTTCCACCAAGAGTTGAAACTTATTTAAAGCAGGGTGACATTCAAATATTAGTTCATTCAGGAAAATCCCTTGCGTCAGAACAAATCTGTGTCATTAACCCATCAGGGTACTAATTTTTATTTGTGACATCATCTGTGCATAATTGAGAAGGATTCTTACTGTACACTGTATTGCACCCCATATTACACCAAATGATGAATTGTGACTACCCAAGTATGTGGGAAAGTTTTAGCCACCCCAATGGCGGGCAATATGCCGATGCGAAAGAAGTGCAGTCCACCAATCTTGGGGACTTGGGGAAATGAAACTTGATTTTTTTATATGTCACTGCAATGATTCAAGGATGAACTATGAATAGTATTGGAGCTAACACCCTGAAAGAGTTACGGTCACCTCGAAGTTATGTCGTGCTGCATCCTTACAGTTCTTTTTACTAAATTTGTTGCAGTTTTGGCCTCTCGATACTCCATTACCTTGCAGACTTTTTGTAACCAAATCTCTTTGATTGAATAAATATAAGTGTTGCCAAATAAACTCACAATGTCCCCTCGGATGGGGTCATACAGCCTCTGTAGCAGCTGTATGCAAGTGGACTTGCCGCAGCCAGAGGGCCCCACCAGCGCCACAGTGTGTCCCCGCACCACCGTCAGTGACAGCTCCTGCAGCACAGCTGTTTCGGGACGATTCGGGTAGCAAAACTGTACCGAGTCGTACACTATATCCCCGTCGGCTTTCTGCAACAAATACATGGATATTGATAAACAAAATAATTTAATAAAACTCAGTAAAACATTATTTTAGTTTACACTTTTTAGGGGGTGAATAATTGACTCCGAAATGTTTATTTATTTAAAAGCAATTTCTTTTGGCAAGTCAATCTGAAACGTGGTCAATGATAGTATGTACATATATTTCAGTTTGATTTCTGTGTAATTAATTAATTCACTAATGTTTTTCGTTCCTTCCATTGCAGTCTTATGTGCAACTATAGTAATGTTCTTGAAACAAACCTATTAAAAGTAATTGAGAAAAGAATTCGATACACAGCAATTTTTTTTTTTCTATTTCACTTTTGTTGGTTGGCTAGGTCAGTTGCTTCCTTTGTGTGATATAAACACAGATGGCACTAGTAATATTCTAAGAGCTTCTGATATTACAGAGAACAACAAGATTATGTATCGTCAATGTGCTTGCAAATACGGCTATGTGCCAGATTTCAGCAAAACGTATTTTACACAAAAAAATTTTAAAAAAATCAGGTAATCGGGGGCAAAATCTCGGTTATGAGCATAAGTTTAACCGTTATCGCATAATACTCATTCAAACATTGTTTATAACGCATTTTCCTTTCTCACAAATATAATTTACTTTTTCCATATTATGCTCTCTCAGTAGAGGTAAAGTCACAAGGAGGAAATCCATAATTGGTTTTATTTTAGCTATACAATACTTATGTACAAAATGATGTAAACTTGTCGATTTCCCGAAAATTAATTATTATACGCCCATACGGGCTTTTAATGAAGTAAAATTCGCTATTTAAATTATATAGAACCCATGTAGAAAGTATTATGCTAATTATAATTATTATTGAGGCATGTCATTATAGCCTTCTTGTAACTATATGTTATACTACGTGCTGATATCAGCATGGCAGTAAAAGTAGATACTACCCTTTGGCCTGAAAAGGCTTTCCTGATGATAGCCTGAGCACTTATAGGAGGTGTCTGGGGGCTCAGCGATCTGAGTGTCCGTAAGGAAGAGGAAATGGGAGAAAAGGTGGTGGTGGGCCACCTTCATCCTTGGTCCGCATCGTAAGGTTCGCTGTCATAAGGTCGTGAATTCATTACACGAGCTGAACACTCGTTTAAGGTTGATGTTAGCTTCATGAGAACGGACCGCTTCTTCGACTCGTTTTTAACAGCTCGTTTGTGGAACGAGCTAACGGCATCCTTTTTTTCTCCTTCGTATAATCCGGGCCTCTATGTTCTGGATTTGATGATCTTTAAATTGTAAATGTGTTTGTCTTTACCCATCCTTTCAAAGGTTTGGCATCGGGAGATGATGTGATGAGTGGCTCCCGGTCCAAAAGGGCAAACATGTTTTTGGCCGCCACCACGGCCATGTTGACGTTGGGCGCGTATGCCAGCGCTTGGCCCAGCATCCATGATCCAAAAATGAGAGCCTCTGATACTCTGCAAGAAAAAAAGTCAGATGAGAAATTATAATTTAAAAAAAAAAAATGTATTTGACTGATATATGGGCAGAGGAAAGCCCTTCTTCCACAGGGATATGCAATTATCTGATACTCAACGATTCAAGTATCTTGGAGACTACCACCATAGATGAAATTTTGTAAACTTGTCGGCAACTATTTTATGGAATCCATCCAACCCTGCATAGTTGGATTGCGGACTTTCTTAAGGAAAGAACAATTCAAACCGTAGTAGGCGGCTCTTCTTTCTCTGTGCACAAAATCAATGAAGGATGCCACAAGGATCTGTGCCGTCACTCACACTGTTTTTGTTGCACATCAACGATCTTGTTAAAGATCTATCCTCTCCTCTACCCCTGTAGTGATGGTCAGTTAGATGGTTAGCTAGTGTGCATGTAAATAAAACACTAACTAACATGATGACATCCTCGTAATGAATCTCCCTGTTGGCAACCATGAGCCCGCCGTAGGACAGTGACACGGCGTAGCCCAGGATGGGCGCCGTCTGCCCCAGCGAGAAAACAAACCCTCGCATGCGCACCTTCTTCTGGGCCGCTGATGATACGCGCCTCATCTCCAAGTCGTAGCGTTCCTGGACCGCACGCTCCTGACCTATCAAACAGACGGGTTCCATGAAGAAACAGAACATTGAAGAAAAATGAATAACAAACAAACAAACCAACAAACAACAAACCTAACCTATCCTCTTATTTATGGTATTTTATTTTACTTTGTAAGAGACAAATAGATTTGTATATTTTTTTGAAATCTAATGTAAACAGTGGACAGTGACCTTCCCCTTGTGTTGAAGATCAAGTGTGCAAAATTCAGTCTTGGAATAAAACTGTAGGTTTGTATACAAATCAAATCTACGCCGCCCGCCCGCCCGACCTCGTATCTTCCTTATAATATACGAGGTTAATCAAGGTAAAGCCAAAAAAGTTTCATGCTAATGTTGGTTAAAGATAGGACTTTTATTTTGCCTTATAACAAATAAGAAGGTAAAGGCAAGAGGAATATAGGAATAGGATAGGAGATGCTCTTGTTACATTCTATACTCAATACTCATGCTTCAACAATTAGTGATTGTACGCATTTCATCGGTTCAATATTTCTGAATATTTTTGAAAGTTATTGTTAAGAATGTCGATATTATCAAAATGTGTGTTATACTATACTACATAGGATATATATATATATATATATATATATATATTTATCCCCTCTCGTACTATGTTGATCTTGCGCGAAGGTACGCCAGGTATATGTTGATCCGTTTGCATTTGTTGATCCACCTCGGATATGTTGATCCATTACCCAAGCTGGCATACATATGTAAATCCCTATAGATCAACTTGTGTCATCGAGATTTAGCTGTAAGCCACGCCCATTTTTCGGTCGCATATACATTTTACACGATTTATTTTGTTGATCTATATATTTCTGACAAACTTGACGGCTTGCATGCGTTGTAAATTGAAAACCGCAGATTTCGCGCGCGTTGTGGTACTTTTTAGATTGTGTTAGAACATCCATATTCTATGAAAATGACTTTGTACTTAAAGAGGATAGACTGCCTCACGAGTATTTATATTGAAAAACTTTCGCAAACATCAAATCCATGCTAAAAAAATCTTTTGAACTTGATTAAACAAAAATTGTAAATTTAATACATCATTTACTACGTTTCGTGACTTAGCAGGGGTGCCCGGGTTCATGGGGTGAGGTTTGTCTGGGTTATTTTATAAGAGAAATTTTGAACTTTGATTGAATAAAATTTTATTTTAATGTATCTTTTACCATCTCTACCGACCTAAGTTTCTTGTAATGATTAAGTTGAAACAAAGCGTAATATCCATAATATGTGCCTATTAAAATTGCGGCGATTAGATTGGTGAGAATTTAATAATTTCAAATTTTAAATTAAAATTGCTATAAATTTATTTAAATTTGTTGTTTATTAAACATGGCTAAAGTCATTTCAAGCACCGATTCCAACCAACGATGTTTTAGTATATGTTCGTCAATCAACAGGAGCCATAATGTCTGTACATCAGAGCCCTCGAGAACTATTACAATTATGTGTACCGCCGCCCCGGGAACCATTTATTAGATAACCAACACCCCTACCATAGGTCACGGCCAACCTTTAGCGAGATTGTTGTTTATTTCTTATATTTTTTACATCATTTCCACACAGGAGGCCCTGAGGAAAATCGTAACCCTCAGGGCCTATGTCATCTTTGTGAATGCTGTGTTGGGGGAATTTTGAAGGAAAGGAAGGAGAGTGAGTTCTGGGAAGTAAATAGGTTTGATGGGTGGGTAGTAATCTGGGGTTCAGTGTGTTTGAGTGATATACATAAGAATCTAACTCTCCTACTGCGTTGCAAGGCGATGCGTTGAAAGAGGACTAATCGATCCGGCCCACCACGCAGTTATTAGGCAGGCGCATCCGCCGCCAAGCCCCTCACATACCTCATCCCATAAAATCGGGCACTCCTGATAAGTCACCAAACATATCAAACAACTTGGGGAGACCTATGGCAGAAGTGTGGGTTATCCAATAAATGGTTCCCGGGGCCGTGGTACACATACCCTCCTCCCAAATTGTGATAAACGTCTACTTTCAAATGTAAAACATAATTTAAAACGTACCTAAATGACGGCCTCTGTTATCGAGGGGTAAGGCTATCGACTAGCAATCCGAAGGTCGCGGGCTGAAATAAATTTTACTAAAATTAATTTGTACTATTTTACAATTAGTGTTTGACAACCAGATCTGAATAGCCAGGTACTATCCCAACTTCCTCCTCGTCATCTCCTTCGAGGTTCACAATATCCTCAGTCTCACGACAACCCCGATTTGGGATGCCATAGTCTCACTGGCTCCAGGGACTCTGGTGTGATATTCATTTTTTTTTTTTTAAATGAAAACAGAAATAGTGTCTGTGAATAACATTCATTTAAAATGACCACCCAACGAGAGGCTGATTTGTTTCACAGTTTATGGATGACACGTGCAGTGCTATACTAATACCAGCTAGAGGAGAGCGTAAAACACTTCAATATTTTTTTATTTAAATTTTGATAATTCCTCGATGATTCATATTAATGTTTCATAAAAAAATACAAATGAAATCACACCACATCCAGACAAAGAAGCCGATATGTTTTTATACACTAAAAACGTTTTTTTGGATATTCTCTGTATGAAAACTAATTTCGTTAATAAAATAATACTGTATTGTGAATTTGATCAGACCTACTCTTCGTTGTTAAGATAATGCACCTGCGGACTCAGGCCTTAAAGTAATAATACTCTAAGTCTCTAGCCGCCGGCCGGGATATAACGACACCCTGATTAGAATACATTTAATTGTTTTGTCTTTGATATCATAAATATTTTTAATAAATTAAAAACGGCTATGGAATTCCACGTTTTGCCACCGCGATACTATTGATTACTTAACACGGCTAAATATTTCATAACGACTCATTAACGATTCCAGAATGTATTTTATTTATTACTGTTTTAAAAAATTTTCTGTTTCTTTAGACGATTTTTTTTTATAAAGTGCCTATAAACTACATTTTATTATTTATCCACTGGAGCGATTTCTGCCATATTTTAGACCGGTCGGTGGCCGAGTTGACATCGCGTTTGGGTCCCACCCAGGCATAGTGTGTTCAATTCCTGGGCTGGCTAAGTCCCCCATCACAACACAAGCAACATTTTCAGCTGACTGTGGTGGTAATAGGAGATTTTCAAATATTGCCAGGTTATTCTTAACCCGGGAATGTTTGTCTTTCTTTTCAAAAATTAGTTTATATTGTTTATGTTTTTATGTTTTCGGGGGATACCAGTACAATTGACCCAGTACTACAACTAAACGTCAGTTTTTTTTTTAAAGTTTCTGTGAATACAGCTCCCAAGTCTTGCTCAAGTGCATGTCCGTCCCTAACACTTAGTCAATGTACTTATTTGTTCGTTGTCCTCTCGTTCCTAATGTGAAGTTGCTATTTGAATTTTAATTCATAAATGAGATCCCTGAGGCGTATGTGTGGTTAAACCATGTTTGATCGTGTGAGGAATGTGGAGATCCGCAAAGAGTGCAAGGCTGATGTAAGCGTAATGAGTAAGATTAAGAAAGGGACGCTTAGATGGTTTGGGCATGTAGAGCGAATGAGCGAAGATAGGAGTGTGTAAAGAGGATATATGATGCAAATGTGAATGGTAGCAGAAGTCGGGGAAGCCCGAGGAAGACATGGCACGATCAAGTGAATCAGATACTCGAGTCGGGTCATGTCAAGAGTCAGAATAATAGAAGAGTATTATGAGACGATGTATGAATGTGAATGAGGCAAGAAGTGTGTGCCAAGACCGAGTTGTTTGGCGGTCCGTCCTCTCTGTCTACCCCTGCGGGGAAACGGCGTGATCGTTAATTAGTTAGTTAGTTAAATATACACGTTGTTTGGGGGAAAGTTTTATCTCATTCATAAAAAAAAAACTTTTTTCCTTCTTTTTTATTGAGATTAAAGCAAATTATGATATAAACATAATTTTATTTTTTTATTTTATTACACTAAATAGTTACGGTTCGTGACTAGACTGATTTTCTTGATGCCAGATAGTGTATTACGTTAAACATAATTGAAATTTTGAAAAATTATTATTCAACTAATTAAAAAACTTCTTTTCCTCGTCGAAGTTATTAAAATTGGACAACTTTGGTTGAATTGGTTCAATTGGCCAAATATAGAATTCATTTGGCCCACTGTAAAAAAAACTTCATATAAAATATAATCGAACAAATTGATTAAATATAATTGCATTTGTAACCACCTTGTAGCTGTTTTTTAGTTTATGATTTATTTATTTCAAAGAAAGATGCCGACTTCCGGTCATATTGTTGTATAATATTAAATATGAGATGTTTCTTTTAAGAGCATTTCATTTTATTTAGAGAACTTTAAAATATAAACATTTCCGGTAAGGGTTCCATGATAACTCAACACAGTGACAATTCAACACACCTTTAAAAAGTGATGTAAAGTCATTAGAAACGATGAATAAAAAATTTAAACCTAACCGAACCTAACCTACTTAACCCAGTTAATAATTTTTTTGTTTCATCACTTTCCATGACTTTACATAACTTTTTAAAGATGTGATGAATTATCATTTTGATGATTTATCTGGTCATCTCCGGTAAGATGTAACAATCGTTTATACAGAATATTAATATTTGAAGTTGAGTTGAGTTCTGCGATTATTAAGCTTACGAGTTTTTTTAAATTCTAAAATAATGTGATAATTGATAAAAGATGGGTGGATTCATTGCTTATAATATAGATCATTTTGTATGTCTCTATATTCAAATTCGGAGGTATGACTTTTTTATGTGACACCTCTCACAAGAGTGCCCTTGTCTTTATACGTTAAATACATAGAAACTATGTCTCCACCCAGTTGGGCAGCGTTATGGGGCGGATTAAGATAGGGTCTGTAGGAATGAATTTATTAATGCGGGTCTTAAAGAGGCCCGGATTATATTGAGGAAGAAAAACAGATGCCGATAGCTCGTTCCACATACGAGCCGACTTACGATAAAACGAGTCGGAGAAACGACCCGTTCATATATGTATCGATAACATCAATCCGCTCGTGTCCGTCGAGTTGTCGAGTATCAAGCACGTGCACGGTGCACTGGGGATCAATGCTGCTAGCTCCTTTTAACAGGCTCTAATAAAATATCTGTAGAATAGACACAGCATACGCACATTTCGTCATACATGATTTTACCGTACATATGCCTCAGGGATCTCATTTCTACAGTATTCAGTCTACTTTCAGCCTTCTTCTGCCAGTTCCATGCCTCACTTCCATATATTAGGGTAGGTACCAGCACTCCATTGTGGACTGCTAGCTTCGCTTCTTTGGACAGTTTTTTCTTAGCTCCAACCTCGTCCAATCATCCATTAATTACCCATTATAACCAAGAACCCGGCAACCCCTACTAAGTCACGAAGCGTAATCAGGAGAGATGGTAATAGATGCAAGTTCAATATTTCCCATATAACATTATGCCTTTTGCCGCCATTTTGGATTTTGATGGTCAAAAGGTATCCCTCAACCAGTCTCTTTCGATCCGGCCCGCCACGCAGTAGGTATTTTTTTAATGGATTTGATTTTTGCGAAAGTTTCGTTTCAATCTAAATACGCATACATTTCTTATAAACAATTCAAGCAACAAACAGTCGAATGAACACGTCATTTTGATTTGAAACGGTACCATCTCACAGTCATTTCATGCGATATCCGACTCTAGAGACTAATACTTTGAGTTCAATATCACAAAAGATTACGGAATCAGATAAAACCTTGTGATGAACAGTCCACCGATTGCTCTTGATTGGTTCATTTAGTAAAACCATATATAGGGACACAGATCAACTTTGTCCAATAACTTCTTACCTGGATCAATATACTACGGGAATAGATCAATATATATGAGATCAACATAAGTATGCCAATTTAGGTAGATCAACATAAATTATGCATCCGATTTCCATACAAATTTAGAAAATTTTATGAACAGTATATCAAATGGTTTTTCTGGCAAACTGGCAACATTGATAATTATTGTACCACTGTTGTCAATTCATTCAGATGTATTCCACAATAGCCAAGTTATATGGTGTTAAAGGTGGATCAACATAGTCTAACAACTTCTTACTGGATCAACATACTACGGGAAGAGGTCAATATATATATATATATATATAAGGGGAACTTTTTCCTTATTTTTTATATATACTATAGATAATATACATTTTAGTTGATAAATTAGCCAAAATTTCGTTGATGAACCCTCTTTCTTTGCTCAAGTGCGAAAAACACCCTCGATATTCCCAGTCACCAAAATATATCTTAACCCATTGGCCTCAAACGACGCCGTCCCGGCGTGTATACGGCGATGTGTCTTAAAATCAAACGACGCCGTCCCGGCGGGTCTGATGTCTGTCGGCTTAAAAACGAAAAAGGGATATATTATTGACATCTGTGTTCAAAATTTTAAATGCCAATCGCTCTGTAGATAATTAAGCATTTATTTCGTAGCAATTGGCAGGACTCCGTTGGTACAATTTTTTCCTGATATTTACGATTGAAATTTTGTTATATTTCAGCTTCATTGAATTTTTTCAAAATGGCGTGTGGTTCGGGAATCGACAAGCTTATTCGTAAAACGCATGGTGGGCGGCTAACAAGAGCTCAAATTGCAAAAAATATATATTATGGTTATAATTATGATTAATGTACAACTTTTCTTAATCCAATTATAAAAAAATGAAGAAAAAAAATTGGTTTTTGAAAAAAAAAAATTTTCATATCCTCGTTTAATCATATTATTATTTTTTTTAAGCAATGCATATATTTTTTACATACCTTGATTCAATGCACAAGTAAATTAAAAAAGATTGTTTCGTTTGCATGTTTAGTTTAAAAGTTATGTAAGATTTAGTACACCACTGCACTTAAAACTTTTGGTACAAAATTAATTCGGATGTGAAGGACAATTTTTTAGCCAAACAATTCGGAGGCCAATGGGTTAAACATCATAACACAAGAAGAAGTAAATAGCCAAATAAGATTCTCACATAAACTGGCGACGGTCTTAATATTAGTGATAGCCTCAGTGGCTATTCTTGAAGAAGCCTCTATGAAGCCCTTCTCCCCTTTACTGACTCCAGCGCTGAAGTAGGACTCCAGGAAGACGGCCCCCAGCACCACGGGCAGCACGGAGGCGGACACAAGCGTCAGCTTCCACGAAAAGTAGAAGGCCAGCGCAAAGCCCAGTGACATGGTGGAGAAGGAGTTCAGTATGGAACCAATGCGAGGCCCGGTCGCCTGCCAATTGAGAAGCAAAAAATTCACTTAAATATTTATTATAATATTCGAGGGTACCTAATCCCAAAATAATTTAGATTATATTTCCATTGTCCTGAAGAAGGTTGAGTGCAACCAAAACCGGTCGACCTATATAACTCAAATAAAGTAGTTTAACAAAAAGTTTTACGTTGACGAACAGATCGAAGTCTACTGAATTACTGCCCACGAACCGAAACTCCCGTAGAGCGGTGCATCCCTGTTTGAAATTACCCACTCGAGGCCCACTTCAGAGACCCGAGGCTCACTTCATTCTCTTGGGCTTTAGGATTATCTCCCTCCCCACCCACCAACACTTCTTCGAGGGTACTCTTAGGAAACCGGCTAAGGGACGCGGGTATTGGGGTGGTTGTGGCCAGGCCGCTCGCCACGCTCATTCTCGCCGGGACTGCCCTGTGATTGTGGGTCAAACTGCCCTCGATACGGGGCTTGTACATTTTCTTTTGTTTTAATCATACTTACTCCTGTAAATATTGTTGTCTTTCCTTATTATTTCACTTTTGCTTGCAGGGAAACTAGAGGGTCAAGAATTGTTTTAAAAATAAATGTAGCTTCCTTTCAGCAACCACAAAAAGAGAGTCCTGAGGTGCGGGGCTAAAAAGGTTAAAAAATCAGTTTCCTCACACTTCGTTTGTCCCAAATAATAGGCTGTCCCGATAAATCAGTGTATCAACAAAGTGGAATCGACTGTATTACATTTAGCATGGTGTTTGTCTTTCTTGTGCTCACTCACTCAGACATTAGGTACAGGTTTTACAAATTATTAATTAGTACCTAGGTAAATACTTACACCTTGAATGGCGCTGCAATCTCCTGCGAGCCTGGAGCCGAGAGCTCCTACCGAATTCTTATCATCATCAAACCATCCCATCTCTTGGCGAAGCATCGCCGAAAACGCGACAGATCTGAAATAATTGCTTAGGTAAGTGCACCATTATTTTTAATATCATCATCAAAACATCGCCATCTTCCCGATGGAGATGACCAGCAATTTGATGTTCCCTGTATCATCCACTCGTCGGCTTGTCGGTTGGTGAAAGGCTTCAGTAAATTGGAGTTTTTGTCTGAAGAAGGTGACAGTGCGATTGACATTTTTTTTTTTTTTTTTAAAAGAAAGACAAACATTCCCGGGTTACGAATAACCTGACAATATTTGAAAATCTTCTACTACCACCACAGTAAGCTGAAAATGTTGCTTGTATTGTGACGGAGGACTTATCCAGCCGAGGAATTGAACACACTACGCCTGGGTGGGACCCTAACGCGATGTCAACTCGGCCACCTACCATTAATACTAATATTAAATTGTTTTAAACAATAGTTGAAGCTTAAAATAATGATTTTAATAACATGTTTCAAAACCTAAGAATTTTCCTCAGAATAGTTTAGTCCATGTGTCAAACAAAAGCCAAAACCAGATATCCAAATACAGCATGTGTATGCGTGATTGCCGCCAAAGATGATAGAATGCATTGTCATCGACAACGAGTCTATTTGACTGAGTTTCAGTTTGATCAGATGGTGGAAAGTGGGTTGATTTCCACTTCAAAGATTTGCATTCATTCATTCACGAAAACAAAATGGAAATTCTCATGTATAATAATGAAGATACCTCAGTCTAGCAGTGAGTCTTGCACCAGATATGCTGAACATGTAGATCTGCGCGAATGTACAACTTCCAGTGACGATTCCAATACCAAGGAACCAAAAGCAGTAACCCATTGTTCTCCTGATTACCTCGTCACCATCCTCCAGTGACAATACCTATTCAAAAGAGACAAACGCATTTCATAACCTTAAGCTCAATATTATAATCTGTATCTGATTCATTGTGGATCGAATTACTATAACAACCACTCCGGGTACAATCATAAGTGCGAAAACCATTTCACTAGATAGCTAAACACTCATGGGAAATACGATCAAAAAGCTGGGAATAGGAGAGAAGAATTGCTGGAAGTGAAACACAACAAATCTTAACAGTAGACCAGCATAATTGTGAGGACTTTTCAAATGCTTTTTGATTATCCGTAAGTTTGCGCTATCATTTTGTATAAGCTAATAAAGTAAAGCTAGCTAACAAACAAACTAACTTACCCCAAAAATGCCTCCAAAGATGACTGCAAAAACGGGTAATGTGGCTCCATTAACAAGGGAGGCAATGCAACCAACAGTTATATAAGGCCATTCGGGCGAGTTGAGCTTCAGTATCCTCATGAAGCTGGGTTTCTTCGGTTTATCCTTGGTCTTCTCGGTCAAAGTCTCGATGGAGCTGTCAGATGAGGAACTGGAGGTCTTCTCGACAGAGACTTCAGATATTGCCGTAAAGGAGTCCACTAAAGCTCTGCTAAGTCCGCGACTTCGGGAAGGCTTTAAACCTGGAAATAAAAATTGACTTTGGTATCTAGAAACATTAACTGTTTATCTGACAAAAAATAAGATTCAAACGACCTACAAAGCAAACATCGTGAGGCTGCAAAAATGGTTGCACACCTAACTATCAACACACAGTTAAATACTTGGTGCAACAATCCAGGTGAACTGTCACAACAACAACATTCAACTCACGTACCTCGGTAAAAAAGGAAAATGCTCCAGAACATGGCATTACCAGTCATCAATGAAAATGACTCGCCTTGCCAACAACACCTTTATTACGTTTCGCTCACAGACATATGAATTAATAGACGAGAAGATAATGGCGAGGGGTAAAATCAACTGTTGAAGAACGAAGGGGGTTAAGCTGACTGTGATTCGTCAATAAATCAATCTGACAGTAAATAGGCATCTCGCATTATAATATCACCATTTAGTTCTTAAAAGTAAAATCTGCTTTTGAATGAATAGACATTTTTACATGGGAGCGCAAATTACTCGCCACGTTATGAACTAATTTGCGAAGTCCAAATTCGGCAAAGTAAATTTCTTCTGTTTGCAGAGTCGTAGTTAGTTTCAGAGTATTTAGTTAAGACACTTTTACAAATGTTTCATAATTTACTTACCCCAGTAAACAACGATGAGCACACTTGAGAATCGCTACATTGTGATGTGATAGTATATGTTTCTAAAACTGATCCATATAATACGGTGTGAATAAGCTTAAAATAAAGTAAAATAATGCTTACTTATGGAATGTAATACGACAATTGGGTTTATTCTCTTTTTCACATCTATTTTTACAAGTTTTCATATCACAAGTCAACATTTTGCCGTGTTATTTCGTAAAATGAACCGATGATGCCTCGACCATAGTTCGCACAAGAATGATGACGTCACGTTTTCAAATTTCACTTGAGGCCATACGCGAGCCCAGCCGGCTCCAATGGAACCGGTATGGGGAGTGGGGATAATACGCTTTTAATCACTTAGGGCAGGTCTACTAATATTCATATGTCTATGGTTTCGCTAGACTAATCGCTATACATGCATGACGCCCAGTTGTACCACAGTGACAAATTCACGTTTAATAAAGTGATCAAATAGCCTTTCTGTGCCGATTTGTTTTTTATTTTTACATTTCATAGGACCCCGTTACACGCCGATTCCAGGTGCATTATTTCAGCTTTCTATCACATTGTAATAAGCCGGCAAGCTTGACAACATGATAGTAGTCATCTCCTGCTGATCACAAACAACATGATAGTAGTCATCTTCTGCTGATCACAAACAAAATGATAGTAGTCACCTTCTGCTGATCACCATTTGTTCAAAAGATAAGACGGACTCAGGACAGGTTGTTTTCATCAAATTTCATAGCTGATTTTCAAGTTCTGTGAAGGTTCTATTGAAGTTCTGTTAATATGGTTCCATGATAACTCAACACAGTGACAATTCAACACACTTTTAAAAAGTGATATAAAGTCATTAGAAACGATGAAATTTTTTTTTTTTTTAACCTAACCTAACCTACTTAACCCAGTTAATAATGTTTTTGTTTCATCACTTTCCATGACTTTATATAACTTTTTAAAGATGTGATGAATTATCATTGTGATGATTTATCCGGTCACCGTTAATATATATCACTATTGGCCAGTTGTTTCACAAAACTTAAATAATAACAGAACTTGAATAGAACCTTTACAGAACTTGAAAATCAATTTTTAAATTTGATGACTTGTTCAAATTCTGTGAAACAACCCGTCCATAGAATAGCCATTTAACAGGGATCTTTCAACTGTCAAAAAAACAAATTGGCGCTGAATGGCCATCTGATGACAATGCTACATTTGAATTTCTGTTAAATGGGTTGTTTGGGTTGTCCCAAGATATGTAGGGATTTTGAAGAATACACAGTAAAGTATCATCTCTTATTAGAGCTGGTGAAACTATAACTTGCATTAGATTTGGATATCTCACCCTGGGAGACTTTGGGATGTGTGGTGGGGACATCTGTATTGACCAATTTGTAGTAGGAGCCTTGTAGCTCCATGAGCTCAGAGTGAGTTCCCACTTCCACCACCTGGCCTTGCTCTATCACCACTATCTTGTCAGCATTCACTATCGTGGATAATCTGGAATGTATTGTACTACTGGTTACTACAAACCACAACAAAACATCTCAGCAGTAGGCATAAAAAACTGGACAGAAATAGCAATACACCAGCAGGAGTGTTGGCGTTTCCTTGAGGCGACCAGAAACTCCAAGGGTTGTAGCACCTACTGGCGTGATGTATGTAACGGTATTACCTATGCGATACTATGATGGTGGTCCTGCCCAGGCATGCCTTGTCGAGTGCCTTCTGCACCTTGGATTGGGAACGGGAGTCCAGGGCCGAGGTGGCCTCGTCCAGCAGCAGGATGGCGGGCCGCCTGACGAGAGCGCGTGCGATGGCGATGCGCTGCTTCTGCCCGCCAGACAGCTGCGCACCGCGCTCGCCTACCATTGTGTTGTAACCCTGAAACAGACAAGACAATATTGGTAAAATATGAAAATCTCCATAACATGTCCACTGTGTCATTTAAAATAAATAAAATGCAGTTCTTAGATAAATATTGGCCAAATAACTTACTCTAGGGAGTTTTTTAATGAACGCGTGGCAATTAGCATTCTTAGCGGCTTCTTCAATATCTGCTTGACTGCAGTCAGGCTTTCCATATCTGAAGATAAAACATACTTTTAATTATGTATTCGATTTCAAAAGCTTAGGCTTTCTAAATATGTACCAAGAAAACTGCTTTAATTCACAATAAGTACCTATTGAAATCATGAACGATTGTTTGAACCGGATGTTTTCAACGGAATTCTCGGAAACCCTGAAGACCCTGACAAGTTTTTTTGCTAAGCCCAGGGTAATTTATTATCCCAACTGTCGCTTTTTATTGCGGACAGAATGCACCACTTCAATAATCACCAGGAACAGGATTACATGGAGATGAATGATGGACTTGCCGAACGTCACAGCATTGCTGCCAGGGTCTCTTATCTGTGTGAGTCAGCGCTTTATTAGCAGCAGACACATACCCGGACGGATGACGAACCTCGTGCTGGCACTGTTGGTGGACGCGGTGAACTCTTTCGCTGCAGCAGCTGGTCCAGTTTCTTCACCATCTAGGATTCTTGCTGCAGAGTCTCCATCTTCTACCTTCGTGTCACCTGTTCCTATACTTCATTTTACTTAACTTAACTCCACTTAATAAGTACCTATTGAAATCATGAACCCCGAAAAGAGAGAAAAAAAAATATATATATATTATTTTCATTTATTGCTTGCTGCCACTGAGCCGACAGTAATATGTGTGTCTTATCTCTCTGTCCCAAAGTCCAGAGCTATTTTTCAATTTCCTTCTTCAGCATGGCTGGTCTATGGATGATGTGTTTTGAGGTTTTAGGGGTGAGACTGTGGTCACAGCCCAGTTCTTTGCTGACGGCAGTAGCTGGCTGGCTACCGTATCAACCTTTCCACAAAATATGAACTGTTCACCTTTTGAATTACATGAGCTAAGATGACGCCTTATATAGTAAAAATCCCCCATCCACTACTACCGCTGACGAATTTTTGTCCTCCAAATTGTGAACATAATTTAGTCCAAACTTCATCGCCCTCTGATGAACTCAATCGTTTCGACAGCGGTCTTGGGAAATTTCTCAGGAATTCCTGCCGGTCGTCACCCAGTGACTTTTATAAATCTGTATATTGGTGGAAATTGGCTTCTTGAGTTTGATGAATTCGGTACAGCTCTTCGTAAATGTAGCAATAGTGCGTGTGCACCAATACTCGTTTATTAACCTCTTCAAGGTTAAAGGATAGTGTTCTATTAATATTTCATCTTTTTAAAGTTTTAAAAGAACATTTTTAGTTTAAGTATAAAAATTTACTCGCACTTTATTGGGTTTTAAACTGGCCTCGCTCTGGCTCAACCCCCCTACTTTATACCTACTACAAGACTCTTTCCATGACCCAAAATAAAAAATCTGATTAATCCTATAAATAGTCATTTTGAATAGGACTTGTCTAGGGTTACCTGATGTTGTCCCTGATGGAGGCAGCGAACAGCACCGGCTCCTGCCCCACCAGTCCAATTGCGCCCCGCAGCGAGGACACCGAGTACTCCCTGATGTCCCGACCCGCGATGGTGACCTTCCCCTGTGACGGGTCGTAAAGTCTCTGCAGGAGCTGGATGCAGGTAGACTTGCCGCAGCCAGACGAGCCCACAAGCGCCAAGGTTTCTCCGGCTTTTACCTCGAGGTTTAGGCCGCGGAGGATCTGAAGGGAACGAGAATCAACATTTAGGTAAATCAATATCCTTAATGCTAATAGTTTCGTACAGACATTCCACACAATGCACGTGAGCAACGAGTAAGTTAATAATAGTCACAATGTCAAAATTGATTTCATACACTTTATTTTTAATAATAAATATGAATATTTTTCCATGATTAGATCAAGATTAAGATCAGATCTTATCAATTTATGTCTGAATTCTTGACACAATCAGTTCCAATTTTGAAAACTACACTTAAATTCAAAACAACTCAATTTTAATTGACTTTTTTTATATTTTTTATTTATTCACATTTAAACCCGCTAAACTACTTATGTAGTTTGTCAGCAGGGACATAGAGACAACATTTATACACTCATAAGATACAATTTGAACGGTACATAATTACATTAATTGGTTACATTGCAGAAAAGTTTAAATAGCAACATAAAAGCCTTATATAATAAGCAAGTAAAAATAAATGTATGAACAAATTAGTATTATCAACAAGTACATCAATAGTTTCATAAATAGAGGTAGGTAGTCAGGTATTACAAAATAATTGTTTTTCCATTTTCTAAGAATATGAATTCCATTTCAGGGGCATCAGTATAGATCATTATTATCCAATAACCATTTCCTTAGATTATATTTAACATTAGCAGTATACATGTTATTATTTTTAATTGTCATTGGTAATAGGTTAAAAATTTTGGGTACTATATAGTTTAAAGTTCTTTCACCATATTTATTAGTACATTTTGGAACTACCAGTCCTTCATTTTGAGTGAATCTTGTGTTATGTTTATGGCAAACTCTTTCCCTATACAATGAATCAGACAATATAACATTTTGACTTACAATATTATAAAACAATAATCCTCTGACAGGTAAAACATTCAGGGACTTGTATATTAATTTAATGTTACTTCTGTGTTGATTGTCATATTTATGGATTAACAATTTTATAATGGAGTTTTGTAATGTTTGTATATAGCTTATATTAGTTTTACAAGAATGTCCCCAAGAAGTAATTCCATAACGTATAGTGGATTCAGCCAGAGATAAGTAGATTAACTTTAAAGTACTTATAGGCACGAAATATTTTATTTTATAAATCCTACCCACAATAGCTCGTAGACGTTTACAAACATTAGCAATGTGTACATCCCATTTCATGTAGCAGTCAATAGTAACACCTAAATATACTTCATTGGAATATCAAAATCCACTCTGACTCCATTGAAAAACTTCAGCATAAATTCCTAAGATTCATTAATTATAAACTCGGTCTACCAATTGAAACAATAAACTACAATCACTTGATGAAAGAACTAAACTTATTAAAACTCTCAGATAGAAGACTTGTTTTCGGCTTGATTTTTATTTATAAAATTGTTAATAGTATTATAGACAGCCCTGATTTATTGAGTCTAATTACCTTTCATATACCTACAAAAGCTAGTCGATCTAAAATTCTTTTTAATTGCAACAAAATAATCAGGACTGAGTCATTTACATACTCGCTTGTACCTACATTTTATGGCGTTTAAATAAATAAATAAATATAATCACAGACAGATTATTTTAACTCTTTCATTCTATGTTCTAAATAGTAAGTTAGTATATTGGTTTTGAGAAGTTCCCCAGAGCAATATAATTTTTCTTTACCTTAACATCAGGCCTCGAGGGGTAGTGAAAATATATATCACTGAAGACTATGTCCTCCCGGGGATTCTCAAGTTCTGCCCCATCGGGACTGAGGCTGTCTATCTCAGACTTGCGCTCGATGATGGCAAACACGCCGTGGGCGGCTGCGCGCGCACTATTGAATGCGTCGATATGGGGTGCCGTCAATCCCAGGTTCTGCGCTCCGACCAACACGCCGAAGAACACCTTTAAAAATTTAATTAAATATTGTTTTTTTAGAAAATGTAATTATCGTCAGATTCGAAGCCTGGTACCACGTTGGGCGCCAGCAAAATTATTACAGTAATCAGTCACAGTAATTTATTTATAATTAATGGCACAAGTGCTGTGCTCGAAAATTATTGACAGTATACCAGCATACAGTACATGTATATAAGAAAGAAAGGAAAAATATATGATTATATAGGTTAACAAGAAAAAGAATAAACATTAGTAAAGTTATTAAAAGAAATAAAAAAGAAACATAAAACATGTTACGTAGTGATTTATAGATTTGTTTTTTTTTTATTTTATAAATATTTACAGGATGATGCAGTACATTTTCATTTGACTATCACACTAGGCTAATGCCCATGTTGTGGTAGTCATACATAAAATACTTCATTAATAAAATATAATAATAAACAGATAAAAAGTAATAATATGGAAATAAGAAAATCTAAGATAAAAACATATTAGAATAAATAAAACTAAATGCAAATATGTATAGAAATAATATTCAAAAATCTGTTAATGAAAAAATAAGAAAATACACAGATTTATGAAATGAGATAAAAAGAATTTGGCATTCTCAGACAATAAAAATATTACCTTTTGTTATTTCGGCTACTGGCATTATACCTAACTCTCTCATTAAAAATTTAGGCGTCTGTCAAAGAATTTATATATTAAAATGTCAAAATCAGTCATTTTAAATACATGTAGGATTACAAAAGCTTTTTTAAATATTTATGTTGAGGGATCAGTAGGATTTATAGGCCCTATTAGGAGTTCTACCGAACCGAACCCTCTGATATGAAAATATCTGGAGTCGGTGAATTATTTTCCCATTTGATCTCTGGTGAGTTGACGTGTTGTTCTTGTATTGTTTTGCATTTATTTTGCTTATATAATGCACTTGCATAATGTGGATTGACTAGATGATCATTTGTGGAAAAGTGTGTGGAAGGGTTTAGTTTTTCCTATGGGGAAGATTTAACCTGGACATAAAATCGGAAATATAAAAAAAGTAAGGTGAGAAATAAAGAAAAATAATATTTTGTTGGAGATAGAACTGAAAGTTGGAATAAAAATTGTAGGTATTCTACTACAAGAGTACATGTTTAAAATTCGTGCCATGTAAGAAATTGGAAAGAAGGTGTGATAGAGTAATTTTTTATATATATATATATATATATGTATTAAAGAGTTTAAGGAGTCTTTGTAGAAAACTCGTCCCCTTTCAAATAACCGATGTTTTATTCGGGCAGTAAAAAGGGAGTTAGAATTATACGACTTTAAGTCGGTTCACAATGCATTATATATTTTCGAAGCGATGAACCAGAATTGGCGCTGAGCGAATGAGGTATTTGTTTTAGGAACCAAGCAACCCAGGTTTGATGAAAAACGGGTGTGTACTTGATGTTGTGGAGCCACTAGTAGGTTATTTTTCCGTATATAACATAAGCTTATCTTAGTAAATAACTGACAGTTATTTACACAGTTATAACAGAATTGTAGCCTGAAACCGTAGTATGATTGTTACAATAATACATACTAACTAGAGAACCTTGATTTAATGTTGGAACATGAAAGTGAATCAACATTTTTGTTATTTGTTTTTGGGGTGTTATGCCGTGTTGCACTAATTCCTTCTTTAGCCAACATTTCGGACAACGTTACAGTGTCCATCATCAGGGCAGATGTGTAATTGATAGTGGTGAAAACATACTTAAACACACTTTTCACCACTATCAATTACACATCTGCCCTGATGATAGACACTGTAACGTTGTCCGAAACGTTGACAAAATCCTTACTATAAAACCCAACATTTTCATTACCCTATAATCCATATTCTAAGGATAGTCCATAGAAGTTGTACGAGATACAAAGCAGAGTTTTTTTTGTCAAAAATGATGACCAGATCAAGTATTTCGACTAAAGAGATTAAGTCAACATTAGCCAATGAATAATTATATATTTATGGATTTTTAATTTCGTACAACTTCATAATTTGGCATTTGTTAATATTTAGCTGAAGTTTATTGCTACAAAACCATTTGAAAAAGTTATTAACATTCTCTTGCAAAATAAGGTAATCGTACACGTAATGACCTTAGACAGTTTCATATTGTCTGCAAAGAGGAAAACTTCGATACTGTAGAAAATGATTATGGCGTCATTGATGAATAGGATTGATAATAAAGGACCCAGATGTGTACCTTGGGGGACACCGCTAGTAGCAATAAATTCATAAGATATACAGTCATTTATCTTAACAAAAACTAATCTATTAGATAAGTAACCAATCAACCAAGCCATTAAATCCCTAATTTTCTGAGCTTATTGATTAGTATTTTGTGGCAGACCTTACCTAGCATGTGGATGACTAATATTAAGGCAGTCGTCCCACGGATCGGTAAGGAATTGACAAAAACCGGGTGCTGTGAAGACCCGAGAAATGTTGCATGATCTCTGTACACGGCAGATAAGTCATGTAGCTTTTACCTTAGAAAACTGTCGGTGTTGCAGATTTTTGTTTTCTCATTTATGCTGAATGTCATTATCTTATCATCGTCAAATTGACTCACGGGTAATGTTATAAGGGTAGGTACTATTGCAACAGGTAATTTAATATACTAATATAAATTGTAATTTGATAAGAGATGGAGGAGATGGTAAGGAATAAAACTAGTTATTCTGGGAAAAGTACATTTGATAGATTGTACACTATTTTTATAAATGTAAAAACACATTATCTAATAAGATGGTACAATAAATGAAAACATAATTTTGCTAAAAATAAGTAAGTTATGACAAAAATAGAATCAGACCAAGCAAGAGGTGAAGGCTAGACTATGTTGAAAAAGATCGGAGCAGGGTGGGAAGGCATGAGAAGTGGAGAAGTTACAAGTTACTATCTTTGCTACAAGTCATTTGTTAGATTTAATAATTATGCAGAGGCAGCTTCATACTTTAAAATTGATTCACTGAGTGTACGGAGGCATCATAAGGATGCACTATTCCTGTATAAAGTAGTAAACAATAATATTCAATGCCCAGAGTTGCTAAACAAGATTCCATTCAATGTACCTGCGCGTTCAACACGCTCTTGTGTCCTGTTCAGGGTTGATCAAAGCAGAATCTTTGCCTGAACAGACTATGCAATAATAACAATAGCGTATTATCCAAGGTTGATATTTTCAGTTGCGAACTTACCAAATACAAGAGGTCCATAAAAGAATATTTCTCTGATGGTTTGTGAATAATGTTTATGTCTCTATTTTTAATATCTCTATTATGATTATTTGATTTATATCTACAACCTCTCTCCATGGCTATAAATGTATTGTTTTGTATATTTTTCGTTTTATATAATCTTTTGTTTTGAATAAATTTTTTAATTCATATTCCTTTCTCACAATTTTTATTTACTTATTCCATATAATGCTGTCTCAGTAGAGGTAAAGTCACAAGGAGGAAATCTATATTTGGTTTTATTTTACTATATAATACTTATGAACAAACTGATTAAATGTAAACTGTCGATTTCCCGAAAATGAATAAATAAATAAATAAGAATACTAAGGACCAAATTTGGTGGAGACCGTTTGGAGGAGGTAAGATATCACCCTAAGATGTAAGACAGTGTGTATTGCGTTATATTTGATACTACACATACACACCAGTGGGCAAATATTATTTTTTTGCACTTACAATAGTGAGCACCGCCGGTGTGTACTCTTTCTCCTCCAGATGGCGATCATGCACTATGAGCGTAATGCCGTAGTAGAAGGCGACGGCGTAGCTGATGTAAACTATCAGCCACATGATGCCCGTTCCGAGTCCTGAATAGAGACCCTTCTCACTCCCGACTTCTTTAGCTGGCTTCAGTTCCTGCGTATACCTGACAGAATTAAATAAATAAAAAAATATTTTATTTGATTACTGGAGGTTAGTTGTCTTTTTTGGCGCTACAGACCTTTCTCTTTCTAAGTCCTCTCCCCCAAAAGCAACCACAGTTCTGATGCTCCCCAGGACCTCCTCTGCCACCACACCAGCAGAGCCGTACGCCTTCAACTCCTTTACTGATAGACTGCTTTGCACCTGTTGACATAACAGAAAAATTTTGAATAAAACAACAACATAAAACAATAAAACCGCAGAAATCAGTGAAGAAAGGCAAATGTTCTTTTCTTCTTCAGACTTTATTTGCTTATTGCTGGTAAATGTCCGAGATTCTTCTTCAGACTTTATTTACTTATTGCTGGGAAATGACTTTTTATTCTGGAATTCAAGTGTGACAAAGTCATCAAATAGCATTCAGGGCCATTTTTTTTACAGTTGAAAGTATCCCATATTAAGATTTTAAGTCTGTTTCAGCTTTTGAACAAACTTTGATCAGCAGAAGAGAACAACTATCATATTGTTAAGCTTGCAAGCTTTTTACAATTTGATAGAAAGCTGAAATGTGCCTGGAATCGATCTTTAACAGGGACCTTTCAAATGTCAAAAAAAAAAACAAAATGGTGCTGAACGGCCATTTAATGACAATATTATATTTGAATTTCTGCGAAACAACTGGGCCTAAGAAGGGGTTGTTTCACAGAATTTGAAAAATTCATTGAAGTTCAGAGTTAAAATTAAAGTTCTGCTATCATTTCAGTTATGTGACACAACTGTCCGATAATGTATAATAACAGAACTTGGATCTTGACTTTAAATTTGATGAATTGTTCAAATACTGTGAAACAACTAGCCCAAAGATGTTATATATTTTGGATCAGGGCCTGCCATTTTAGCTCTCCTTACCTTTTTACGTCATCACTTCATCTCCGATTTGGTCATGATAAAATAAATGCTCAAAATCTCACAGCAAAATTTGCAGTCTGTCTTTTTTTTAATCAACAATGCAAATAATACAAAATTACCTCGATTTAATTGTTTCAATTAAACGCTTCTTTGCCTATGGGGCCGTTCAAGTATTATGTAAGCACTATAAGGGGGCAGGGGGGTCTTTGCTTTGCTTATTTTTGATGACATGGGGGGGTGGGGGGGTCGAGATAGTGATTACGTCAGCACTGCTCAGCAGTAGTTATTTTTTTTACACGTTGGCAACCCACACATTGTCTATGTTTGAAAACCGAATACATATTCGGGGATTCCCATAAATATTTAATACGTTTATGTACTTGCTTAAAAAACAGAATACATTAACAGAAAAATGCATACAGGTACCAATTTTTACGTAAGCATGGGAGGGGGGGGGGTAAGAGCTTTGCTTACTTTTGGTGACAAGGGGGAAGAGGGGGTAAATAATTGTAATAGATCTGCTTACGTAATACTTGAACGGCCCCTATCTCGCAAAAATAATTAAATGTGTGATTGATGTCAGTTCTTCCGAGCCAGCATCCACCACCTGTTTTTATTTATCTTGTAATAATTCTTAGTAATTTCACAATGGATTATGAAATAAAAAAATATAGCTCATATTTTAACCTTGGCTACAACAGCTGTCGCCATCACAATAATGGGAGTGCCGCTCAAGATGACCAAAGTCAACTTCCACCCGTAGCAGAAGGCGATAATGACTGAGACAATAAACGACACAATCAGGTACACAAATATTCCAATCTTCTCGCCCATTCCTTCCTTCATCTTTTCAACGTCTCTAAAAAAAAGAGAAACTTCAAATTATTTAACAAGCTTCGATAAAGCAAGCAACACAATAGGCAAACAAATATAAACTCCAGAGAGTACATGGAATATAACGTACTTTGCAGAAACATAAAATTAGAAAATGTTTGAAAATGATACCAATTCAATTCATTATTATAAATTTTAAATAAAAGTGGACCCAATAACGACTCTTGATGAACTCCCAGGTTGTTGTTAATTGGTTCCAATACTGAGCTTTATTATAAGGCAGATGAAGCGCAGTGTTTATTGAATTATGCATAGGTTATAGGTAGAATGCTTACTCGGACATTTTGGTGGCAAAGTTAGATCCCTGTTTGGTGTCGTACCAGGACATGTCTTGCCGCAGCATTGACTCCAAAAGCAGCCGGCGGACCCTTCCAATCTGAACACAAATAATATTCACTAGGCTCATTCATATCTGAATAGTAAAAAGATCCACATGGTTACAGCGCCAAATATTTAAAAAAATTAACCTGTCACCAGTGAACTCAATATTGAGGAATGTTTCTCTACTACAAACTATAACTAATCTAAAATTCTTTATTCAGAAAGGTTATCTCATTGGACAAGGATCCAAGAGGCACCAGCAGTACTAAACTAATATGTGTGGTAATAATTTTTGTTGTTCAGTGAAAGGAAAGTTTTTTAGAAGCTTTACATTGTGAACCGAATTGCTCTGTTGCAGTTGGAACGGTTTAAAAAGTGGACTAACCTGGTTCAAGGCAGCGTAGTTCAGAAGGTCGATTCCAGCCACACCAAATATCATTTGTAGTATTGCAGTCACTACGTTGCTTACGGCAAAAGCCTTGGAATCTTCCAGTAAGGCATCATATCGCTCCCCCGACGATGGATTTGTACTTAAAAAAAAAAAATTATATATATATTTGAGTACCCAACGAAGAATGAAGGACTTGTAGTATGAGAGAATGGTGGGGTTACCAAAGCCTTCAATGTAATACAACACAAAGTACCTATATTGTTCAGGGGACGAACGAATTTTTATATCATTGGTTGATTTTTTGATGGACGAAACATTTGATTAAGTTTTCCAAAGAAACAATCTCTAGAGTGGCAATTTTATGAAAGATGTATCTTAATAATATTCACTCTATGCATGACCAGTGAAACTGATCTTTCTGGTAATGCGGTGTTTCGGATTTCATTTAGAATCATCTTCAAATTTAAAAATCTGAAAGGTTCGCACTTTGAAAATGATCAAAATCTTCTTCATTCTTCACCTTATTAGTGTTTCGGGCATTGTAACAAAATCTAGTATGATTCCACTTAGAAATGGGTTATGGATAGATGACATCTTTAAATACTTACAGCACCCTCCCCCCACCGAAGTAGGCCAGCACGATGGTGGACGTGGAAGTGCTAGACACGTTGCTGGTACGCTCCACCAGTAGCATGGTGAACTCCCCGTAGATGATGGTGCCCAAAGGGATCCCCAAGGACATGATGCCACAGAACAGTATGCCGCTCCACAGAGCAAGGGATTCCCGGAGATTGGCGTAACGGAACTGAGGAAGTAATAAACATTTTCATTAAATTATCCCTGTGAATAAATAAAAGAAAATCAAATTATTATTGGCAATTATACGCTACGTCGGCTTATTTTAAACCCGCCAAATATCAATATGTACTAGTATTTTAATTCAACAATAAATTATTACTTATTAGATTTTTTCCACCTGAAAACAAACAACTTTATTTCTGTAGGAAAGGCATTGTTAAAAACTAAATCTTCTACTAGGCAGCGTAGTGGTTAACGCAGCTGACCGGCAATCAGAAAGCTGCGGGTTTAATTCCCGTCGGCAGCATTTATTTTTTCACGGAACATTTTTTCAATTAAGTGTTTCAGGCTAATAATTATTGTTTATAATAATTTGTTATCCTTTGTGCTATGCATAAAAACCTTTTCTTGTAAACATTACTTTATCATCAACATAATAATCAAAGAAAATCTTTAATTAATCTAAATTCCCAACATTGTTGCGTAGGGTATGGCTATGGATGCCAAATGGCTTCCTTACAGTAAGAAACTGGCACGAGACTCATGGGAGTGGAGACGTCTCTTAGAGGTGGCCAAGACGCCAATGATGATGAAAGGAGACCATGAATTTAATTAAAATTGAAAATGAATGGGTTATTTTTATATTAATGTAGATTTGATACCAATTCACGGAATCCGATGACATTTTCGTTTTTCTTATCAGATCTGCAAACGAAGAATAATTTATTTTAAAATATCACAGCAAAAATGTGCTCATACAAAGTGTTTACTATATAAAATGTGCAACACTGAATAACTACAAACTGGTATTGATTCGTCAGTGATCGTAACCACAGATTAGGTCCATAAATCAACATCATAACATTTACGTTACTACCAGAGATGTGCTTTATTTCAAATGGAAATGCAAAATGCAAAATGGGTATTTTCCATTTTGCATTTTAAATGCTTTTCTAAAAACCATTTTGCATTTTGCATTTTAAATGCTTTTCGCAATGCATTTTCCATTATAAATGCTTTTTTGCATTATTCTTCCTACTATCTCCACTCATCTTTTTTTCATAAGCCCCAAATATCAGTCGGTCCTCAACCTCGCTATGAGAGATAATTTACATTTTTCAAGTTGCTCCCTGGTAGGAGCCCTGGCAATTGAGTGATACCATTACAAAAAATACTGATTCAAATACTGAACATGGGGCCATGACGGTGTAATATTAAATGTTAGATAGCAGTTTCTATGTTTTTACATTGGCAACATTAGTCCCAAAATTTTTGTGGTTTCATAATCTGTAGACGTGGTGTTTTTGGATTTACTATCATGTAATATTTTTTTCTACATTGATGTCCATTATTAAATGACAAAATTGTTAATTAAAATTCTATAATTATTTTAATTGTTTGACCAGAGAAACAATTTTGCATTTTCAATGTATTTTGAAAATAGGTATTTTGCATTTTGCATTTGAAATGCTTTTCTAAAAACCATTTTGCATTTTGCATTTTCAAATGGAAAAGATTTGACCCATTTCCATTTTGCATTTCAAATGGTTTTGGGTACCCATTTTGCACATCTCTGGTTACTACTAAGAGAAATAAAGAACTTCGTTTGACTTTGCCAATCACTGTTCGTATACGATATTATTGGATGGGGCAATGCAAACGATAATATTCTAAAATCACCAATTAAAACCCAAAAAGCAAACAACTCTATTCTAAAACACCTTTACATTCATAAATTCAAAACACAAGAAATAACAACTAACACATATATGTATTAGAAACACAGATCTCATGGTCTAAAACAAGGCTGCCCAACCCCAGGCCCGCGGGCCACAATGTGGCCCGCGAACGAATTATAAGTGGCCCGCGTGAACCATTTTCAAAAAACCCGCCAATCCGCCAATTTGAAAAAGTGTCGCGGGCCCGCGGTAAAACAAACAATGCAGTTTGCGCGCGGTCACCAGTGTTGCCAACGAAGGCAAGAATCAGCGACGAAAAAATCTAACCTGTTGAACTTACTTTTTAAACAAAAATACACCGGTTTTTGATATAATATTTTTTGCGTCCGAAATGGAATCTTGTAGCCACCCCCCCCCCCATGGATTTCAAATATTTTGTGGGGAGCACTCATTTTGAATTTTTTTGTGGGGAATTATGTTTTATAGAAATTCTCTAACAACCCCCCCCCCCCCCTGAAAACATACTGACACCAAATACAGACTGAAACCAAAAGCAATCAACTGTACTTACTAAAAATCACCATGTAATTTTGTAATATATTTTATAATTTTTTCAGAAAAAGTAGTACATAATATATTAATAATTATTTTGTATTATCCGTACCATTAACTTTTAATAATATGTAAATGAAATCTTCAGCACGGGAGATGTCACTGAGGATATCATTATTTCTATTTGTTACAAAAAAAAAGAAGATAATAAAATATTTATTTCTTCTAACTCAGCAAACTTATTTTATAATTTTTAATTAAAATATTTATTATTATTATTATTAAATTGAAAACTCACTCCTCTTCTCCTTTGAAGCAGGATGACTTGGTGAAGGACCCATAGCAAGATTCCATTCTCCTCCTGGAAGCAGAAGTTAGCTTCATCTCCATGCCCATCCTGTTTGCCCTGTGGACGTTATATAATAATACATTTATTAAGGAAAATTCTTAATTAAATGATAACTGAGTTTTCAAACTATCCACGAATTGGTCTGAAGAAATGTGTAGCAATGCATAGCTACCTTCTGAACCGTAGATGATTAATTCTGAGCATACCCAAAAGAAAGTCAGTAGGATAGAGCCATAAGTCGTAGCCATACTCCCTCATGTAGATTAATCTTAGGAAATTCTTCTCTGCTCTCTCCAACATGAGAGAATACTTTACCTGGTGTGGACTCCAAATTACCGACCCACTTTCAAGTCTACTCCTTGAATTGAATAAAACTATGAGAAACAGGATATCTCTAGAATTCCTTGCAGTGTGTAGAACAATGCATTCTCAATGAAGTGCTACAACCCTTCTCAATATGAACATAAAAAGTCAACTATCAAACATGATTCCATGATCCTTCATGGTTGAGACACATTTTAAACTTCGGGCGTCCATTGTACCGATAATACCAGGTATGACTCGCCCTAGTGATGCGCAATATCAAACTAATCTGATTCCTTTTACTCCAGTCAACAATTCTATCAATATCTGACTGGAGTTGATTGCAGTCATCCAAAATTAGTAGTTCTTAGAAATTTTTTAGGTCATCATAGGCTTCTGAAATGTCGTTAATAAATATGGAAAAGAAGCGTGGCTTAAATTAGAACCTTGGGATACCCCTGACCGTACAAAAATATGTACAGATTGGAATAGTCCATGAGACACAAACTGCTCCCTGTTCGCGAGATAGCTAGCAAAAAAGGTGAGTAGTCTTATGAAGAATTCTATTATAACCAGTTTATTGAGTAAGACGTTGTGATTAACAGTATCGAAGACTTTTGAATACTCATTTTTTTATTTATTTATTTGTTAAGACATACACAGTACAATAAGATACAGTTAGAAATTTTTTAGTTATTACATAGTTGTAGTACCTATTACGTATGTCCATAAAATGTCATTACGTAATTTCGCCTGAGATTGTTATAAAAGGAAGGAAGTGTGTGGATAGATAATAATAAATGAATTGAAAATAAGAATTATAATAAGCTCACGAATTATTGTATGAACAATCTACTTGATGGCCTTTGTCTAATGATTTTGATCCGTAAACACCAATATGTTAGTTTTTGTTGATCAGCCTTTTCTAAATCCAGGCTGTACAGAAATTAAGAACGGCTTCACTTGTGGTATTGCCACCGGCTTAAAATTTTCCACCTAAGTCTTTGAAAATCGGACAAATTTTTGATATGTTCCCAGAATCAGGAAATACACCATTTTCTAGGAAATGGTTAAATATGAAGCTTAGTGGCAGTTTTAAAAAACTCTGCACAACCTTTAAAGAAGAATAGTCCTAAAACATCTTGGCATCATACATGATGTCGTGCTAAATGGAAATATGTATGTATCATTGCAGTGACTAAAATAACAGCACGTCTTTATGGAAAAACACACTACACTAGCTTATTAAGCACTAGCTTCGCCGGCCACACGAAGCTAAACACAAAGCCTTATTTTATTTAACCTAACCTACAATAACCAAACCTATAATAATTTAACCTAACCCAACCTAACCTAACTTATAATAACCCAACCTAACCTAACATATCATAACCCAACCTAACCTAACCTGTTACCTATTAACCTTACCTTTTTTTAAATATTTCTTTATTTATAAAACAAACCTAAATACCTTTATTTTTCGAGCTCAGTCAAAATAGTACCTACCAAGTTTAGCATATAGAGTAAATGGTAAAAATTCTAGCCACTCATCTCAGGAATACCAATAAAAGAATATGTCATGAACAGAAATTATTCCGGCTTTCCCTCCATACAACGAAACCGAATTTTCATTTTACGTAATTAATAATTAAAATACTAAAATTAAAAATTTCCCAAATGCAGTCAGATTCCTTTTATAGTAATTAAGGTAAATCAGAAGGTTTTATTTAAAAATATTTCATATTATCCGTGGCCAGCGATTCAGAATATTTACCAATTATTTTTTTAATTATCCTGACGAAGAAACCATTGGTTTTGAAATATGAAGATTATTATTGATTAAAAGTGGTGTAAACAAAGTGTATATTTATATATAATTAAAATAATCTTTATTTTACCCTCTTGTATTCATTTTGACTTAGAATATAGATCTAAGTATATAACAATGTTTTTTAACAAGCTTAACATTTTATTCCTGCCACGTCTGACATTTGTATATTTGACAGATTAATTTTGCACATGATAAAAAATTTATTTCAAATTACTATTTTAAATGGATTTTTAGAACGCTTCTGTGTCTAGAAATAAACCCCTTATCCTAGCAGTTCTTGAACATGAAATATATCTATCACACTTGTAAATGTGTCCAGTGTATAAAAAAAATTGAAAACAAGCCCGAACTTTTGGTTTTTACGCAGCCAGCAATTTACTAAAAAAAGTCTAGTAATTTATATTCTTGATATTACAATGCGAGTTGGCTAATAATGTCAGATTCATTTATTGACAAATACCGAAGTGGGAGGGACGGTCACGCCGTCTCCCGTTCACCGTGCAAATCGGTTTGTTCCCTTTCCCTGATTGACTCATCTATTCATTTGAATAACTATTATCAGTGAGTGACTTTGGAGAATCTTCTGAGGAACTGATCCCTTTCGAAACGTTTTGAATCCTATTCCTTTGCGAAACTTTTGAACTACGCCTGGGAGCCTGGAAAAATCGGTGAGTAGAGTTTCTTGTAACCAGAGATTTACTAGCCTTTCCCCGACGAAAGACCACTGTTACTGTTATGGCTTTTTCTTTAAGCATTATAAATAATTTACTTGGGTACCGTTGTTTCCTTATTTAATAACTTCCAAAGCGGGGGTTTTTTTACCCCTGAAACATGGTTTTGAATTTAGACGCTAATATGGCATCATAATAACGGTAACCAGATAACTCAAAAAAAACATTTTCACCATGTGATTTTTCAACACATACATATTCATCATATGATAATTAATCACAGTAATAAATAAGAACGGTTATGATTAAGAACGATCGTAACTAAGAATAGTGATTTTTAAGAACATGACATATTCAGCACAATTTGCCAGTTATTCTACGTTAGTTTACCAATTATCAATATTGCAAACAATACAAAGCCAACTGTCACGGGAGAGTGATTTATTTATGTGTCAAAGACATGCGTCCGACCACGTCCGACTAAAGCCTTTTCCCCAAAATGTGTTCTTCAGTCAATTTATTTGCTTGTTTTATGTTAGGCGTAATTAAATGCTTAATTGGGACGATTCGTCATTTTTGGTGCGATATCGAAGTTTGTCAAAATTTCTCGCTTCAATTTCAAGATGTTATTACAGCTGTATTTAATAATGAATAAAACAAAGTTAGTTAACATGTCCAATGAAATAAATTACAATCAAATACAAAATAAAATCACTTTTTTTTGTCCAAAAATTAAAGAAAAAATTTACAAACTGGAATATTCAAAACAAAAATTTTTACGATAGGAATAGTCTTTCAAAAGCGTTTTGAATATTCACATTTCAAATTATGACCGAAACGTTTCCTTTCGAGCGGTTTTGGCTTGTGACGACACTGCGCCCGTATTTACTTCTTTACAGCTGATCGCAGTCGTGTAATCAGTCTTAAGTGTATACATTGTTTTTTGAAGAAAATGTCTGTAGATACATTTATAAATAATGTATAGTACCAAAGTGTACAAATACAACATCTTCAACATCAGACAACTAACTAACTAACCATCACGCCGTTTCCCCGCAGGGGTAGGCAGAGAGGACGGACCGCCAAACAACTCGGTCCTGGCACACACTCCTTGCCTCATTCACATTCATACATCGTCTCATACATACTCTTCTATTGTTCTGACTCTTGACATGGCCCGACTCAAGTATCTGATTAACTTGGTCGTGCCATGTCTTCCTCGGGCGTCCCCGACTTCTGCTACCATTCACATTTGCATCGTATATTCTCCTTACACTCCTTTCATCGCTCATTCGCTCTACATGCCCAAACCATCTAAGCGTCCCTTTCTTGATCTTACTCATTACGCTTACATCAGCCTTGCACTCTTTGCGGATATCCGCATTCCTCACACGATCATACATGGTTTTACCACACATACGCCTCAGGGATCTCATTTCAACAGCATTCAAACTACTTTTTATAAATAACCCAAATGATGTTATGATGTGCTGTCCCGTTATCAAAACGTGACTGATTGCTGGAGGATCATTTTATCAGCTGCGTTGAGGATAGCTGCCGATGCCGGTGGTCCACCTCCAGTCCCCGCTCCCCACTGCATACTGTCTCAAGGTGGGATTTTTTAACTTCGTCTTTGATCTTAAATCTTGTCAGGTCTTAAAACAATTTTGAATAATATTCATTATTTACAGTAAATAAACAGTAACGTAGATAGAAAATAGTTAATTACTATTCAAATGAAGTTTATCTATTTTATGCTAAATAACACAGTGTGAGAATATGCCTGTCAATAAGAATAATTAACTCGTAATAATTCTTCCTATAATTCCTTGTCCATATTAACCCTTCTTGGTTAGTATACATATACAGTGTATTCCATACACACTATACATTCTTAGTAGGTAGTGTTGAGAGGAAAGCAATACTACAGTTCCTTAGTTAATACAGTTCCAATTCCCACAATATTGGTAGAGACAGAGATTAAAATCTCTATGTATTAAGATAACGTAATGTGAGAAAACTCCCCTGTAAAGATTAAAGATTCCTCAGTACAAACCAGACGGAGAATTAGAAGATTGATCAAATATTAGTTAAAAATGGTTTAAAGCGTTACGAACAGATGGGTATAAAACCGGCCCCAAGTAGCCAAGAAATGTTGTAAGGTATTTAGAAAATATAAATCAGAAATGAAAATAAAGAAATCAAAAATGTATTTATATCACAGACATAGGAATTAATAGACGAGAAGATAATGGCGAGGGGTAAAATCAACTGTTGAAGAACGAAGGGAGTGAAGCTGACTGTGATTCGTCAATAAATCAATCTGACAGTAAATAGGCATCTCGCATTATATAGGCCAGTGCAATTAGCGATTCGCGATCGAAGTAATTCCGGTAGTCCCAATTTTTTTATATGTTATATAAACTGATCTCCTGATGTAAAATCTGAGTTTCCGACCTTGGCGCACCTGTGCTCGCGCCGCCATTTTGAAAAAACTGGCCGAAATCGGGCCAAAATCTAGTTTTTCCCAAATATCTCATTTCCAATGCAATTTTTGGCTAAAGTATTTTAACAAGTATAATAGAACATAAAATAACCTACAACTTTTGTGCCAACAAATTTCTTCTATCTCTAATAGGTACCGAGGTAGAAAGTCGTAAAGGTGCGTATATTTTTGAAAAAACAAGTTTTTTGCGCGACTAGGTTTGGTTTTTTATCAATACTTCGTTTCCAGTACAATTTTGTGAAAAATTTATTGATAATAATTTTGTAGAAAATAAAATTTCGTTAAAGAAATAGGTATATAATTTATATTTTTTATCTCTATTAAGTATCCAAACTCTAATCCCCCAAAACCAGGCCAAAAATTGAAACAGAGGTTTGGTGTTTTAAACTTGGCATTCCTTGATTTTATTTTTCTTTAAAAATTATTGTTCTAAGAACATATACGTTGACAACAATCGTCATGGCTGTGTCAGACCTAGCAATAAATATAGTAGATAGACTATTTCAGCATATCGGTCGCCATACATTCCCAATGGGAAGACCACTAAAATAGGCCAAGCCACTACATTTGTGGTCGCAGCTAGGTCTGACATGCCTATCAACGTAATCACAACATACATTTAAGATTATTAATACAATTAAGATGATAAGGTACATAAAAAAGATAAAAAATTGGTATTTTCGTAAAATTAACATTCATTGACATTCTTTTCTTTATTAGTTAAGTTGTCAGCATAACAAAAAATAAAATTAATGGTAGATCAGTTTAGACAGAAGTACGAGCCCTTGACTATAGTTTCTTACTTCTGGCCCTGAATAGCTTCTTCATCTGTCTCATCACCCAAATTTGTGGCGACTGGGTCATCATATTCCTCGTGATCGTCATCAACAAGGGCTTCTACAGCATTCTCGCAGGAGTTGCCATTGCAATGAATGCAGAGTAGGGAACATTTCAAACCCGACTTTCTGCAGGTGCACTTTCCAGCGCAACCTTTTTTGCATTGACATGATATGAAGTTCAGTAAGGCCTGAGGTGCAGCTTCCTTCAACATTGTTACTGGAGTAAGTAACCCAACAGCATCCTTTTTCCACCCCCATTCAGTCGGATCTTTATCGTGACCAAGCCAAGTCTGCACTTGCAAGTATGTTCTTGAAGCGTCTTGCTGGACTGCATCTTTGGTGGGTGGTAGCCTGGATAAATTGAATTTGTTCTTATTTACTCCTTTGACAAAAATGATGTACCTTAAATTTTCCAAATTTGATTTCTCGTTGCCGCCATACAAAAGTGCAAATAGTTGTTCGGCAGCCAAAGTGATTGTTTCTGTCTTTGCTTTTGGGTCTTGAAATACACGAACAAGTTCATTCACTGAGTGGTTCTTGAGAAGAGTATTACAAAATTTGTGTTTGCCTTGACCGAACGGAGCTCCAGTTGTATCGCAACCACTTATGGCATGAAGGAATAAAATGTTTTCAACTATTTCAATGTGTTTAAAACATTTGTTCGAGTACAACGCGTTAGGTGATTTACCTTTTCCAACTTTTTGGTAATATACGTTGGGAGGTGAGAGAGCTGTGAGGAGTACCAGCAGATCAATATCCTGACCAACGATTATGACTACATCATGTTGAGATGACAATAAATTTGCTGTGTTCACTATGAGAACGTCAGCATCCTCTTCAGCTTGTACTGTCGTTATGTGGGATCGTGCAAATGAGGTTCTGAGTAAGGAAATAAAACGAGACTTGTTCTTCTCATTTCCCAGAAACTTTTTTAAAAAAACCCAGGCACTTGTGGGTGCATGCTTTCAAAAAACAAAAAATTCAGCAGAAGTTGTAACTCTGGCACGCCGTGCTCTTTCCACCCCTTTAGTGCTTTTCTTTTCCATAGAATCTGGGTATTCATGGAATACCACTACTGCATTGGATCCATAATGATTTTGTACATACCTGACATATTGCTGGAAAATTACTGAAAAAGGCTGAGCACGACCCCATACCACTTTGTGCAGTAAATATCCTCCATCAATTACGTGTATTTTACTGCTTCCCAGTTCTGTATTATTTGGTAGAGGGTTGAATGATGAATAAAATATAGACTTCGTTCCTTTGCGCATGCCTTCCTCTGAGAAAAGAGACAATGGTACAGGAGAGAGTTCATATTGAATAGCATTAATGGATCTATTGCCATAGTCACACCCTGATTTTTGACACTGCTGGTCACCGCCGCAAGAGAAACTATCGCATCATTACGTTTTAAGTGTAGGTTTCCAAAGTTCTGGTTGATAACTTTAGACATAGCTAATTTCCCCATCTTTTCAGCCACGTGACAAGAAAATGGTTCATGGCAAGCAAACCAATCAATGAGAGTTTGAACTTCTCGATCATCCCTCTTAATTCTTGCAGGCCTCATCTCTACATGTTGCTCTGACGTTTCTGATTCAATCCCACAGAATGACTCGATACCCTCACAAATGTTATGCAGATAAACGAATCTAGCAGTCCAACGAAGGATGGAACTGTCTGTGAAGGGAACCGGAAGGGAGGAGTAGAAGGGTGGGGGGGGTAGCCTCCCCCATACCGAAGTGCCCTCTAGTAAATTTATAGATGTATGTATTTAAAAATGCAAACAAAAATCTAATAACGTGATAATAAATCGTGATAGATTTTCTGTGCGTACCTACCTAAATTTGTTTATTCTTTATATCGGTAAAAAAACTGTATAAACGTAAAAATTGCACAGCTTTTTTTGAAATTTTATGTTCTACAAAATTGGTATCAATAAAATTTTCATGAAATTCCACTGGAAACGAGGTATTTATAAAAAACCAAACCTAGTCGCGCAAAAAACTTGTTTTTTCAAAAATATACGCACCTTTACGACTTTCTACCTCGGTACCTATTAGAGATAGAAGAAATTTGATTTCACAAAAGTTGTAGGTTATTTTATGTTCTATTATACTTGTAAAAATATTTTAGCCAAAAATTGCATTGGAAATGAGATATTTGGGAAAAACTAGATTTTGGCCCGATTTCGGCCAGTTTTTTCAAAATGGCGGCGCGAGCACAGGTGCGCCAAGGTCGGAAACTCAGATTTTACATCAGGAGATCAGTTTATATAATATATAAAAAAATTGGGACTACCGGAATTACTTCGATCGCGACCCCCTTTTTGGCGCTAATTGCACTGGCCTATATAATATCACCATTTACTTCTTAAAAGTAAAATCTGCTTTTGAATGAATAGACATTTTTACATGGGAGCGCAAATTACTCGCCATGTTATGAACAAATTTGCGAAGTCCAAATTCGGCAAAAAAATTCGGTTCTATTTTCAGAGTCGAATATTTCGTTTAAGTATTTAGTTAAGACACTTTTATAAATGTTCATAATTTACTTCCCACAACCAACCAGCTTTGTGTTTGGGGCCATTCAAGTATTACGTAAGCAGATTTATTACAATTATTTACCCCCTCTTCCCCCTTGTCAGCAAAAGTAAGCAAAGCTCTTACCCCCCCCCCATGCTTACGTAAAAATTGGTACCTATATGCATTTTTCTCTTAATGTATTCTGTTTTTTAAGCGAGTACCTAAATGTATTAATTATTTGTGGGAATCCCCGAATATGTATTCGGTTTTCAAACATAGACAATGTGTGGGTTGCCAATGTGTAAAAATAACTACTGCTGAGCAGTGCTGACGTAATCACTATCTCGACCCCCCCATGTCATCAAAAATAAGCAAAGCAAAGACCCCCCTGCCCCCCTATAGTGCTTACATAATACTTGAACGGCCCCTTTCGCGTCCAGACGTTTCTCGATGTGATAGTAACAATTGATTCATATTATACGATGTGAATATGCTTAAAATAAAGTAAAATAATGCTTATATATGGAATGTAATACGACAATTGGGTTTATTCTCTTTTTCACATCTATTTTTACAAGTTTTCATAGTACAAGTCAACATTTTGCCGTGTTATTTCGTAAAATGAACCGATGATGCCTCGACCATAGTTCGCACAAGAATGATGACGTCACGTTTTCAAATTTCACTTGAGGCCATACGCGAGCACAGCCGGCTCCAATGGAACCGGTATGGGGAGTGGGGATAATACGCTTTTAATCACTTAGGGCAGGTCTACTAATATTCATATGTCTATGATTTATATTAGAGAAGCAGTGATGGATTTCGTCTTTTAGTAAATTAGATTTTTGGTTAAACCTCATATTTTATCAGACTTTTTACAAGAATTTGATTGCTAGCGTGTAGGGTAAAGCAGAAACAATATAAAAAAGAATGTTTTGTAGGTACTCGAATAAAGTACATTTATTTTGAAGTTGTATAAGTAAAATAACTTCTGGATTAAACAGATCATCTTAAATTTGCAGCTTTCCCAAGGGAGACAGGTAATCTTTTAGGATTGCTGGCCACGCTTAATATAATTGACATTTTGGTATTTCTAATATTTTGTGTTAATAAAAAATAGGTTAAATTTATTTTATTTTAAGATGCAGCAAAACAAACAGTGCGGTTTTGAAGGACCGGTACTTGTGTAGTGGGGGTAGCAATCTGGGAGGGTTCTCATCGTGTCGGGAGGGCTATGCCGTTTCCATGGATTGGTCCGGACAAGGGCTTCGCCGTTTGCAAGTTTCTTGAAAATGACTGTTTGTTCTTCACCACCCAGTGGACCTTCGGGCTGCAATTTGCGACTTCTTCCTGTGAGGCTGGCTAAACATCAGCCTCACATCTTGGAAGAACTCAAGGATCGAATTCGGCAGGAAATCACTGTTATACCCATCGAGATGTGCCAAAATGTGGCCGAAAACTTCAGATATCACCTTCATCAATGTATCGCTGCTGGGAACCATCATCTTTAGGACTTGATGCATAAGACGGTATGATGTACCGAATAAAATAAAATAAACCCCATTTCTGTAAGTTGTGCTGTTTTTGTTTTTAATAGCCCTTCAAAACTGTATTGTCTGTTTTGCCGCACCCTGTATATCGACCCTTTGGAGCACAAAGGTGCCAAGTCACCGGAGATGAATTGTTCAGAAGAGCATTTTTAAAGTTTGAACAGCCGTTAACAGTGTTAATATTAACAGCCGTTAATACTGCGGACATAGTGCTGTTGTTTTCATTGATTATTGTAGAATTGGTGTAAAAATATGGACTTGTGATAAGTGTGTCATACAAAATGGAGGAAAACGAGAAGGAGTCTTTTTTGCATTTTGGTGGGTTTGGGACTCCTTTGCTATCAAAAGGGTCGACATTTTATGTTCAAAAAACTTGCCCAAAATATTATTTTATATTTAATACAAAATGTCACTGTGTGGACAGAAATGATAGTAAAACATCAATATGGCGGTGGTCCCATACAAAAGCAAAATTCAATTACACGTAATTTGTAATAATGAAAGAGTTGTTTTAAAAAACATCATATTAAGCGTGGTCAGCAATCCTAGAAGCTTACCGACAATTCTATTAGATATCACAGAACATAAAAAGGTCTCAAAGAAATCTTTCATAAACACATAGATACTTTAAAATGCTGCAGAAATAACCACTCGACCTTGAGCGACGGAGATTCCTGGGCATTCAGATTCTGATTAAAAAATAATCATACCTCTGAATATTAATACGGAAACTTATAAATTGCTTACTGTGGTTTAAAGCTAATGAATTCCACCTATATTTTCAATGATTATCCCATATTTGTAGGTTTTATAATTGAGGTTTTGTGGGAATTTCGAAAAAAATTAAATCTACTTAAATTGAGGCAGCCATCGCTCAAGGTTCAGGGCGATGAGACCTATATATGGGTAGCCTTCGTTCGGCTGGCTAAGACCAATGATTTCATAGTTCACTAACTTGAAATGGAATATTATATAATATAATAAGACAAGTCAAAATATTTCACCAACAAATGTAGATATAATATGTCTCGACGCCATCTAGTGGGAAATTTAGAATTAACAAAGCCTTTCCTACAAAATAAAGTTTTTTACAGATGAAAAAATATACACAATAAGCAGTAATTGTTGATTGAAGTACTAGTACATATTGAATTATTTTGCGTGTCGGAAATAAGCCGACGTAGCTCGGTGGTCCAGAGCACCTGACCGGACATCAGAAGTTACGGATTCAATTCCCGTCGGCAGCATTTATTTTTACTCGGGAGATATATACAATTTGTATGGATATTTCACGCGACTAATTATTGCTTATAATAATTTGAAACGGAATAGATATGTTCGTGAATAGTGTTGTTCTCTAATTAAGTAAAGCTTAAATGTAGGCAGCCATCGCTCAAGGACCGGGACGATGAGACCTATATATGGGTAGCTATCGTTCGGCTGGCTAAGACCAATGATTTCATAGTTCACTAACTTGAAAATGGAATAGATATGTTCCTGAATGGTGTTGTTCTCTAATTAAGTACATATGTATAACTTTCAGGCCTTTCTATGTTCGATATAGATATAGTAAATACATATATCTCAAAAAATAAATATTTTAAACATTTTAATTGTGTCAACTTCTCTTAAATGTGATTAACGGTTGATTAAAGATTTAAAAATAGATGATTTTTAGGTCAATCGGTTACTAACTGTGATATTGTTTCTCATGCTTAACAACAAAAAGCTTTCAGGGTATTTACACAACCTTGTTCTACAAGTTCCTTTTGTATGGAAAGTTTCACATATAGAGGGTGTCCAGGGGTAAAGTGCGCCAACTTCGGAAGGTAGAAGTAAAAAAGATAAATAACTTTTTTATATTCTCTATTTTTCTATACAAAAATATAGTTCCATTTTCTATTTTTCCCCCGAAGTTAGCTCATTTTATGCCCTGACACCCTGTATGTGTTTTGAATTTTTTACGTAATTAATACAAAAGTTGGCTGAAAACATACAAACCAAATACATTTGTTCGGAAAAATCTATAGTGCAAACGAAATGTTTAATGACCATAAAATTAATGATTTCATTTTACAATTTACAGTATTTTCATCAGCAAGTGATCATATAAGAAAAGTTATTGCAGAATTTCATTTATCAGAAGCGATCAATTTAAATTATTTACACATTATCTTTGTGCATCGAATTTTCTTATGTAAATATATACATACCTACCTACATATATTTAAATATAAAATACATACATAGTGTAATAATTATTAATATTATCTGAACACAAAATGTTACGATAAAGTCAATCATTTATACTTTTTGATGATTTAGAAGACAGTGAGGTTTAAAAATACATCACATTATTTTTGACAACAATTTGTGATGTATGTAATGAATGTTGTGATTGTGGTAAATAGCTACCGTTAAAACTAATATTACACAATTGATTTGCCCAAATGTCGGAAATGTCCAAATATTAGACCGGATTCAAAATGCTAGGTTTACAATAAACTGTTTTACCCCTTCTAGAAGAAAGAGATCTACATACTAACATAATATAAATTCTAACCCCATCAGTCAGAGAATGCCAATTCAATTCGATTTCAGTAAGCATGAAGAGTTGTAGTCTATTACATATCACCGAACAGTTTAAAATATTCACCGCTTAGTAACAACATTAAACAGGAACATGAAACAACCCATCTTTTGATTGCAAATTGTTGTTTCGCTGAAATTCAAATGTAACATTGTCATCAAATGGCAATTCACTTGAAAACATGACAGTTGTCCTTTTCTGCTGATCACAATTTGTTCAAAAGCTAAAACGGACTTAGAATCGGCATTTAAGGGAAACCTTTCAACTATAAAAAAAAAACAAATGGCCATTTGATGACTTTGTCACATGTAAATTTCTGCAAAAAATCTGAGCATGCCTTCAATTATTCTTCAATTATCATTCATCTAAGCCTTCAATTTAAAATAAAGTTTTTGTAAATTTTTAAGACAAAGCAAGCACCCGGCCTTAACATGGTGAAATATACAATAATATCTTTCAGTATACATTTATATATCAATCTAATACTCATTTCTATTTGGATTGTCAGGGTTAAATTCACTAAATAAGGAGAGAACATCCATTATCTTCTTTGTGGCGCATTCTGCATCATAAGGTCGCATTTTGGATAGTCGTTCAGCGACGTGTTTGCTGATGTGAGTGAATTTCGAGGCTTCAGTCGGGTTGAGTCTTTCGTCATTTTCCAGGACTTTTAGAACACTTCTAGCTTCCTCTAGAAGTTGTTCACACTCTGATTTATCTATTCTTTTCATCTTCTTCTTGCTGCCAGATGTGGAGGCCTTTTTCTTTGATAAAGGCTCGAAGTCTGAGTCTGCATTCTGAAACAAATACATACATATAAGTATTTGTAAAGATTATTAGGGGAGTATAAAGTGAGACTGAATGCTGTAGAAGTGAGACCATGTATGATCGTGTGTGAAATGTGGAGATCTACAAAGAATGCAAGGCTTATGTAAGCATAATGAATAAGATTAGCATAGGAATGCTTAGATGGTTTGTGCATATGTAGAAGAAGTCAGGTATGCTCGAGGAAGACATGGCACGATCAAGTGTATCAGGTACTTGAGTAGGGCCATGTCAAGAGTCAGAATAGTAGAAGAGTATGTATGAGACTATGTATAAATGTGAATAAAGCAAGGAGTGTGTGCCAAGACCGAGTTGTTTGGCGTCCTTTCTGCCTATCCCTGCGAGGAAACGGCGTGATGGTTAGTTAGTTATCAAGTGAGATACCGTAATTTAACGCTCACTTTCACATCCAAACACTCAGGTGCACGAAAACACCGATATTTGAAACATGAGTGACTGCAGCCAATGAATATTAAATAGAGTTAAAGTTTTCTGCCAGAAATGACGAGGGCAGATACAAGTGCGCATCGCTAGACATAATATAATACAATTTGATTTAAAGTTTTTTTTTAGTACTAAATATTAATTTCCGACTTAACGTTAAATTTATTTTTTAAATTAGAGAAAATATAAATTTAACATTACTGACTTTCTGTTCTGTCAGTTTACAGATCATAATAAACTTCATAATACTGCATTATTAAGTCAAATTTCTGACTTAACGATTTTTGCAAATATGTCCACGATAAACAGGTGTATCGGCACGTACCCGACAAACTTTAACCAGCTATTCCTTAGCACATTTGGAGTAAAAAAATGTTATCGGCACTTTGCTGTCCGGTAACATTTTTTTTTAATAAAAAATTTATTATTCATATTTTCACCACATGTCACCAATGTTTTATCCTTTGTCAAAGTTTGAAAACCCATCTGGCAATATTTTGTTCGAGTTTCGTTGAATAATGTACGTACGTACCTACGTTGGCGCGCATTTACAATCACAACGAAATGGCACGGCACCATTCGTCTCATTTTTAACTATTATTATTTAGTGTGTACGAAAGAGCGAGGACACTTTTGACACACTTGCTAATAACAGCTGTTTAACACGAGAAACAATGCAAATGACAGTGACGGAGTGTGGATTTTTTATTTATTTTTTGTTTTTAATGGAAAAAAAATGTTACCGGACAGCAAAGCGCCCATAACATTTTTTACTCCAAATGTGCTGAGGAATAGCTGGTTAAAGTTTGTCGGGTACTTGCCGATACACCCTGTATGTACAAGTCTTCAGGTTTGTGACCGTTTCGGACACCAAGCTTTGCCCAAGATGGCGATCAGATATAGCTTTGAGCTGGCACTGCGTCCACAGGGTGCCAAGTGGGTTGGTACACGTCCTCAGTCAGGGGTGTGAGTCACTGAGCAGTGATTGGAATGAAACTTACATCGTACTCTATCTTCACATTCTCTATGGGTACGGCTTGCGTCCTCTCCAGCTTCCGCTTGATGGCCTTGAACTCCAGGCCGGCCATGAACTGGCACTGCTCCCACAAGTGCCAGGTAGGGTGGTACACGTCCTCAGGGGTGTGGGAGGTCTTCTTGGTGACTTCTACTTTACGCAAATTGTTGCGGTAGGTGCTCTTTATGCTGGTCCAGCGTTCTTGCACAGATTTTGCTGGAAAAACACAATTTCATAAAAACTGAAAATAAGCTTACAGGTGTATTAAATTAATTGACAGATAAAAATATTGTGTGGCCTGTGATCAATTTAATTCGAGATGGATTCAATATGTCAACAGTCATAAAATCATTAAAAATCGTAACAAACTACTGTGAATAAAAGTTATGCAAAAAATTATGTTGTCGGTCAAAATACAAATATAACACAAATATTGAAGATACGAAATTACAGATTTTGACATGAGAGTATGTATACATGGCGAATAGATGTATCTTTCTTTTTACTCACATAAATAATAAGTTAGACAATTATTTTAATAGGGTTCAACAATATTAAAATTTGAGGTTAGCAGTCTTAACATTTTAACACATTCAAATATTATTATTGATTGATTTTAAAGTTTTATATTTAATTTCGTATAGTTTTATCATTTCAATGACATGTTATTAAATTCGGGGTGGACTATGAAGTCAGAAAAACAAAACAATAGTCGTCGGTGTTTTATCTAAAGTAAGAAAGGAACAAACATGCCATTGGTGATACGACTCAACTTCTGGTCACTATCTGAATAATAATAATCAATTCTGTGTCAAAAGTTGGTGAAATAGTGTATTTACTTGTAAAATCTCCGCCAAGTTTTGCTGCAATATCCTGAAATGAAGAGTTCCTAAGGCGGGCATTGAAAAAGTCTGTATTTTTGTTATTCCAAACGTGATCGGCTTCTTTCACTAGGTCTACAAGCCTCGCTTCATGCTGAGGGCCCCATATTATCTTATGGGTCATTATAATTATTATAATATGAGCACTTTTGTATTATTAGTACCGTAATCAAAACTTTGGCGATATTTCCATAATATCAAACTATCAACAAACTGACAAACATAATCATAGAAATAACATAAATAAACCGTAAAGCATAGATAAACCACATGGAACATAATGTTCTGCGTGTATTCTCTATGGCTACCCTCCATAGAACTCCACAGTGTATAAACTAGTGATGGCACAATCGATGAATCATCGATGATTTACTCGATATTTTTGATCATCGAAATATTTCGAATCATTATCATGGACAAATCGATTGTGTCAAAAATCATCACACAGTCCGAGACAATAGTTTTGTAACGTCATCGAACAAGGAATTGATTCTGTCAAAATCGTCACACAATCTGAGACAGGTTTATTTATGTCCTTAGATATGGTCCCAGACAATCGTTTTGAAACGTCGTTGAACAAGGAATCGATTTTGTCAAAAATCATCACACAATCCGAGACAATCGTTTTGAAAATCATTCCAAACCAAAGGTCAGATTTCACTCGAAAACGTAAATCGATTCCCACCTCCGAGAAACGTCAAAAATATCTCGGATTGCTGACATACGAGAAATTATTCAGGTGGTACATTGTGTTACGTACTAGCTAATATGATTTGATATCCACTAGGAACTGGGATTACGCTATTATTCTTTGATAATTGTCAAATGTTTAATTAGGATATTATCTACCAACACAAGAAGCTATGAGTATGCTAAAACATCATGTTATTTTATTTTTTATAAACAGTTAACATAATTTAAAATTGACCAGTTCAAAAAAAAAACAAAACAGAAGCAATAAAAAATGTAAAAAAATTAACCATATTCACAAAATAAAACAAGACTAACCATAATAAAAAATAAAAACAACAGTTCCTTTGTTAATCTTGTATAATATCAAATGACGCGAGCAGTGTTCGGGTTGTCTCGGTAAGATACACGCCCCGTCCGCAAACACCGCTCGTTCAAAAGCTTGTGGTTAATAAACATAAATTGTTTATTTTTATAGTGCCGGTTTTGTAAAAAATCACCCCGAGGGCGTTCCATAAAGAATCGTAAGATTGAATATTTTTTAAGGTTATGTATGTATTTTATGTGAAAGATGAAATCGGCCAGATATATAAATATTATAATTGGGGCCGTTCAAGTATTATGTAAGCACTATAGGGGGGCACGGGCTCTTTGCTTTGCTTATTTTTGATGACATGGGGGGGTGGGGGGGGGTCGAGATAGTGATTACGTCAGCACTGCTCAGCAGTAGTTATTTTTTTTTACACATTGGCAACCCACACATTGTCTATGTTTGAAAACCGAATACATATTCGGGGATTCCCACAAATAATTGGGAGGGGGGGGTAAGAGCTTTGCTTACTTTTGGTGACAAGGGGGAAGAGGGGGTGAATAATTGTAATAAATCTGCTTACGTAATACTTGAACGGCCCCTATTCGGTATTTAAAAAATAAATCGTATAAAAAATCGTTTTGAAACGTCATCGAACAAGGGATTGATGCTGACAAAAATCATTCGAAATCACTGTTCGAGAAAATCGTTTTGAAACATCGTCAAACAAGGAATCGATTCTGTCAAAAATCAATCGAAATCACAGCACGTCATTAGTCAGAACTAATTGATGTCACATCATCACCAATTCATTCGAAAACGTAAATCGATTCCCAAATTCGAGATACAATTTGTTGCTATTTTTGTAATAACGAAATGATTCTAATTGGGTTCCTTTGTCTTTAAGGACATTGATGTATTATATTTGTATAAGACATGAAGCGAAAAAATAGATTCCGCTTTTACCTCCAACTCTCCCAATGCTCTAACTAAAACTACTAAATCCGGTCTACGCGCACCGCTTATCGCGTTTTAATAGTGGAACAAGTTTCGACTATTAGTACGCAGTAGCGCCTTTAATTGAAGTTCTATGCTCAAGGATGAGTTAGTTTCTTAGAAAATCGTAACCACACGATCTTTTATTATGCCTGGTTCAGTGTTTAATCTACACTGCCAATTAGATAATGTAAACATTATTAAAATACTGTCTAAATGCAAAATACAAAAATAATATTTGCAATGCATCATTATTTTCTAATTGGCTCACTGGAGGTTATCCATCGCTTTCTCTCCCTGGAATAAGTAACAGATGGTTTCTCCTTCAGGGCTCTCACGACGACACCATTTTTTATTTAATAAATGAAGCCACATTTATGTTGAACGAATTTAGAACCTTCAATGTCCCTCTGTATAGCAAAAGTTAGTATCATGTATGAAGTAATGGCCATTGTTAATGGTTAGTTGAAATTGCAAATGACCCTGTTGAGAAATCCTAAAAACAGTAAATAACATAAACCTGCAATATTTGCCAATGATTCATAGAAATACTTTTACCATAAATAAACCATTCACACTGCCACCTTATTACATTTCCCATACATTCTGATGGCAGAATTATCCACTAGCGCCACCTAGCGGGACGCGTTGTGAGGCTTGGTTTACTTTAATATATTTTAGTGGATTATAAACATTATTTTGCCATGCTACACCAGTGCTTTAGCGGACAGAGTTGCCAGTCAGTACAAGTAAATAATGCAAGGACGCCAATATTTTAATGGAGTGGGATGTATTATTATTATTAATGTTCTAGAGTAGGTTTTTGTTCATAGTTACTAAAAACTGAAATTAAGAATTTCTTTAACTTTGTTATCAAAATTGGACTGATTTATTGGCTGTTTGAAAGTGCAGAAAGATTTTTTAGAAATATTTTCTTGAAAGTTTTCCTAGTATGTTCTGCTTGATTGGTACGGTACAATTTAAAAAAAATATAAGAGTGTACAAAATGAAGAAAGGTATAGTTTTTGAAATATCTATAAAACTTTTATTTTTATTTTAGAGGGTAAATCGTATAATAAAACATTATTATAACCACCAAAACAATTCAAATTACATATTTAAGTTTATTTATTTATAAAACATTACTTATTTATAAAACATACACTGTTCGTACGGGCTCAGCAGAATCAATATTTATATTTTTCATTTAAAAAATCATAGTGACCAGGTAAAAAGTATTAGTTTTTTATACATTTTTTGAAAGATAAGAAAATAACATTTTTGTCATGGAAAATATTTAAACGTTATATTAATTAAAATCCAATGAAAATAATTATATCTAAATAAAACAAATAATTTATTTGGTATGTCGTCTTTCATAATCATCATAGGTGCTATAAAAAAATCCTTGGAGAGTTCTACCAAAATCCTTCACTGCTCCTGCCGGCCTCCGTCTATCTACCGCCATGTTTTTAGGTTGTATGATAGAAAGAAAAACTATAAGCAATATTAAATCCATCCCGAAACTTGCTTTCCAGTGGCTTTGGACTTCCCTCTACCCGGAGTGAGAGACCGGATTGGAGAGGATCTTACACTCGTATCAGCTTCTGGTGGGCTGAGAACTGTCGTTGGAATTGGAGCTGGTACCACTGGACTAGCTGATGCTCCTGGCTCTGGACTTGAAGGTGTAGACGACTTAGGAGACGGGGGAGAAATGACTGGCTGAGAATGCTGTTCTGATGGTTTAGCTTCTTCAGATTCACTCTCAGATTTATGAGACGCTGGTGAAGTCACAGTTTTTGGTTTCTCCTCGGTTGTTTCTGGACTTGTGGATTTTGACGTGACGCTCTTGGGATACGAGTCAGTGGATTTTGGACTGGTGGGGTATGATTCTGGATGGTGGGTTTTTACGAGTGGGCTGGGTGTTCCTCTGCTGGCCGGGGGAGGACTAGGAGGGTGGGTGCTATCAGAGCCTGCCTCCGAAGGCTCCCGTGACCAAGATTTTAAGGGTCTCGTCACAGCTGATGTGGAAACCGATCCACTCTCGGACACTGAAAACATACAAAACAATTATTATTTCTCACTCTCAAATCAAAAATGTGAAACTTCCAATCTAGAAAGTGTCTTTGATACAAATATTACAATTTGAGGTTTTACTGAATTACTTGATCCACTATAAATCCTAGACTTATCTAGAAAATATTAAACATTCATCCTGGACGTAAAGTATTCATAGATTCTGATGCCGCATAGTAAAATAATAAATAAAAAAAGTATTTATCCAAGACACTATGCAATTAAATTCGGGTAGAATTTTGCAACCATTTAGAAAGATAGCAGCCAAAAATATGCAACAAAAAAATTAAGACATGGTTGGTAGCGCTTAGTCGAAGTACGATACAGTTAAAAATTACTGAATTTGACATGGTCGAATTAGCTCAGTGGTCAGAGCACTACCCGGCAAAGCAAAGATTCTGGGTTCAATTCGCAGATGCGACCGAATCCTTTTTTAAATTTCACATATTTCTTTTAAGAGTGGTTTATCCATAATGATTAAATATTACAATTTGAGGTTTTACTCAATGAGTATACCACTATAAGCACTTTACATTAAAATGTATTTCGAACAATTTTCATATTTCCGCAGAGTAAAAATTTTCAAGTGTGGCAAAGTAAATTTTTTCAACGCCAGAGAGTTAATTATACAAATGATTCAGAAACAAAAAAAACAATTCTGGAGCACATTGAAATTCAATTGTAACATTCTACGCCGTTCTTCAAACACATCCCATAAAGCTGAAGTCTATTAATTATGTGCAAGCACACTCGCTCAATATAAGATTTACATAACTTTTTCTGTCGGGAATTCCTCAAGGCAAATATTTCCGACCCTTCTAATGATGCCATTTTCACAGTGAACTATTAGCAAACCATAAGACAACAGGTACTCATCGTTAATTTCATATTTTTTTACCGAACGAAAATTAAAAAAAAGACCATGGATATCTTTTGGATGTCCAAGGAGCGAAATTAGATCAACAAAATACTAAATTTTTACTTACTGTCATCACGTTGCTGTGTTTCGACATCTGCATGAACCCTGAGGTCCTTGGCTCCTTCCTTCACATCCAGTTCCTCGTCAGACATCTCCTGGATAGGTGTTCTACTTCGGAAATCCTTTTCAACGGCCGGAGCTATGCAAGATTTCTCAACGGGCTCGTCCTTTTTGTTTACACTTGGCTCTGAAATGATTACAGCATTGTAAAACAAGTATTGATATTTAGATACATTATCTACCTAGATACTTGTATTGAATGGTTTTAAACTATTGCTTGTTTTGTAATCAAACAAGTGAAAATTCACGTTGGACAATATTATGGTAGGAGCTTGATCAAAAATGAAAACTAGGAAATAATTGTCAGAGTGCAAACATCATTCTACAAAAGGATTGTAATACATTTTCCGTTGACATCGTCAGAAGTTGCCGTAATTGTCTTACAGAAAAATATTCAATTTGATATTGCCGACGCGTTGGTTTTTCTGGGTCATTTCTTCGACCATTAAACATCCCCATGAACTTATATGACATAATATTTACATGAAATCACGAAACCGTGAGCGCTGTGGGCAGACTTAAGAAGACGAAAGAAGAGGACGAGTGATGTTGCTACAAACCTTCTTCTTTTTCCGGGTCTTTGTCCTTTTGCTCATCGCCAACTATTTTCTTTGACTTTGGTCTTAGTCTAATCACCGGCGGTTCGGTAGTCGGTTCAAATACCTCGTCTTCCAGGGCAAAGGAAGATGTGGAATCTCCTCTCTTGGCTCTCTCCTCGCGAATGTTGAAGTCGGATTTCAGCTTCCTCTTCATAAACTTGGCATAGGCCACTCGCGTTGTGGGAGTCACTTCTGACAACTTGGGATTGTATTCTGAAAACGGAGAAAATTATTTATTAGACATTGATATCGAAATTGTGAAATTAATATTCTTTATGTAATTTTGTTAATATTATGGTTTTGGTGAAAACATAAGATAAGTTCAATTTCTGTTTGTCTGCCTCTAGAGTTTTAGAGCAAAGGCTCCTGACCGCTTGATCTCGGAACAATGTTTGTCTGCCTCTAGAGTTCTAGAGCAAGGGCTCCTGACCACTTGATCTCGGAGCAATGTTTGTCTGCCTCTAGAGCTCTAGAGCAAGGGCTCCTGACCGCTTGATCTCGGAGCAATGTTTGTCTGCCTCTAGAGTTCTAGAGCAAAGGCTCCTGACCGCTTGATCTCGGAGCATTGCTTGTCTGCCTCTAGAGTTCTAGAGCAAGGGCTTTTGATCGCTTGATCTCGGAGCAATGTTTGTCTGGCTCTAGAGTTATAGAGCAAGGGCTCCAGACCGCTTGATCTCGGTGCAATGTTTGTCTGCCTCTAGAGTTCTAGAGCAAGGGCTTTTGATCGCTTGATCTCGGAGCAATGTTTGTCTGGCTCTAGAGTTATAGAGCAAGGGCTCCAGACCGCTTGATCTCGGTGCAATGTTTGTCTGCCTCTAGAGTTCTAAAGCAAAGGCTCCTGACTGCTTGATCTGGGAGCAAATTTTACGAATTTCTGCGAAATTTTTCGGAGATAATTAACATTTTGAAAGTTTTAATTGTGTGCATATTTTAAATTTACAACCACGGCTAAAAAATTATATCCCAGTCGTAGGACAAATTTGATAAAAAAACATCCGTATTGAGCTTCCCTCTTCTTTAGACAACGTTTCAGACTGTCTGGCGGTGTTTGCAATTTTTTTCATGGTTTGGTCGTGTGTTTTGAGAAACAAAGCGATGCGTAAAGCTACGTTATCATAGAAATGTCGTCCAGCTTACCGACTAGCTTATCAGTGTCCATGGACGACGTTGTATCAATATTCTCCAGAATATGCTGGCGAAGAGACTGGCGAGATCTTCGGAGAAGAGCTTCTGATCTGGTACCGATGGGGTCTCCCTTTGACGTGTTTTTGCGGACGAGTGCATTCCAATCTCTATTTTTACTGGAAAAATAAAAAAAAATATTAATTCATTTCATAATATATTTATAATACCATACCCAGCGTCATGCTACACGGAGCCAACACATTTGTTCTGCCTCATGGAATACACAGCAGATCACAGTGCCCCTGGTACAAACACCTTACAGTATTCCAGGATGTGTTGACTACATTTTAAATAATGCATAATTTTTATTCTGTAAAAACTAGCAAGGTTTAGAAAATTTCTGAAATAATTCTTCAAAATTGTAACAGAAATATGGATTTACTTGTAGCAAAAGTAGGTACCAGAAAATGGAGATGAAGAACCTAAACATTTCTGGCGTGTAAATTCTATTTATAAAACTTGTATGATCACACCGAGGAAGAAGGGAGGATAAAACCATAAATAGTACTTACTAATAAATGTAATTTATCGAAGAAATATTAATTAATGTAAGCGAAAATATAATACTTAAAATTTTGTTATTTGATATTTAATATTTATTTAAAACTATGTCACTGTGACAGGCGCGAGGCGGGCATTATTCAGGGATAAATAATCGGCCGAAGCATGGGGCATGATTGCTGTTTTTGATCTGATATTACGATATTACATATTGTGATGTATGGTAAATAGGTTGAGTTGTTAATCAATAGATGACGGTAGAAATAAAGCCTGTGCCAGAGGCCGTCAGATGCCGCTGGGGTATAACAGGTACTTGCGAGACAATATTATCGGACAGCAAGCTTCTGGGGCTGAGAAATTTACCTACCCTCGGGTAACGAACAGTGTAGTTTAGCCAGACCTTTTATTGTAATGTAAATAAACACAATTATATTAAAGATCTTTTTACTGTTTTTAAAGAGTTCCCAACACTCGACGTCTTCATAAATAAAGGCAGACATAACAACGGATATAATACATATTTTTATAATACCAACACATTTAAGAAACGACTTTTATTTAGTAGTACAGTACCCTAAAGTCTTTTTTTACATTAACCTTACATAGGGTAATCATTTCCCTCAGGGCATATGTCATCTTTCAGGATGTGGAGAGTTGTTTTTTAGGGAAAGAAAGGAGAGGAAGTTCTAAGAAGGTAAAAAGTATGAGGGTTGGGTTGGAATGTAGGGATCAGTGTGTCTAGGAGTGACGGACATATGAATATATTCCTCCCACTGCGGCGCAAGGCAATGGGTCGAGAGACCAGTTGGAGTGGTCAAAGAGTCTCCCCAAACCAGCCTCTCTCGATCTGGCACGCCACGCAGCTGGTGGGCAGGCGCATACTGAACATACCTCAACTGATGAACCCAGGCACCTCTGCTAAATTGTCAAACGCAGCGAACCACTTGGGGTGACCCGTGGCAGAGGTGTTGGTTATAAAATAAATGGTTTCAAACCCGCCTCCCAAATATAAAGCATGGTAAGCAATTAAGCATCTTACCTTTGAGGTCCACTCATGCTGATCATCCAGATCGGTATATTATTGAATCCACGTACTCGTATAGTAATCATGTTTATAATACCATGTTCATAGTAATCAAGTTGAATATTTAAAATTCTATAGGAAAATCAGGTTTCTTCTAAATTTAATATCCTTACCCATTATTCACAGACCGGCGGCCGATGGCTTTGGCTATTTGACTGAACACGTCCTTTGGCTCCTGTTCAGATGTCAGCACTTCATTGACTATTCCCTCCACTATTCCAATCTGGAAGTCTTTCAGCAGCCTTCTCTCCATTACACGGCCCTTTTTACCAGGAACTGGAAAATATCTCAAATTTATAATACATATATATTTTGTGTGCCTACTGCTGAACCCAAATCATAAAATATAATTGAAGAATGGTAAGAGGAGATAGCTCAACGTATTAATAAAAGCGCAGAGTTAAAAATCATATTTCTGAACGAAATTGCATTCGCACAGAGAATTGAAACCAGTTGGAAGCATTTTTTCCCATTATTTCTGGCTTTCACCCTTCAAGGCCATCATTTAAAATTATGAAGAAATGAATGGTGAATTTAAACATCAATTTTATTTAAATAGGCAAATTTACAAATTTAAATGAAAATTGGAGTCGAGCTCAGACTTAGAAGAGATGAGATGTTGAATGGAGGGGAGGCAATTTTAGATAAGGCTTGATAGAAGAGAGGATATTTGTTTAGAGAGGGACAACCAAAAAATATGTGATCTAAAGTTCCCACTTCTAGTCCACAGAATGTACAATCTGGGGAGTCAATGATGTGAATTTTAAAAAGGTGGGAAGGAACGGAAAAATGTCCGATCCTCATTCGAATAAGTGAAGAAATGTATTTTATGGAAAAATGGGGGAATTGTTGAAACCACGGTTTTGATGGGATAGTCTTTTGTATTGACGCATAGCAGGCTCCCTTGGATTGACTAGCAATGTGCCAATACTCTGCCCAAACATTGCGGAATCTATCTTTGATGATGGAAAAAATGTCAGATAGGGTAATATGGTTTACGAGGGTAACAACAGGGTTGGACGCTCCTTTTTTTTACCAAGGCATCTGCAATATCATTAGTATCATTACCCATGATGCCAACATGTCCAGGAATCCAAATCAGAGTTTTTCCAGAGCTTTGAATGGAGGCTATCATCACTCGAATAAGACATACAAAGTGATCATCAGGATGAAGAAGAGGACTGGATTTAAGTTTTTGGAGGGAACTGAGAGAGTCAGAGAGAACGAGGGAATGTTCAAAATTATTTTTGATTTTATAATGAGAGTTTCTATTATTGCAATGCACTCGGCTGAAAATATTGAAAATTGATTTGAAATCGAATGAAAATTCTGTCATTAAAATTATTGTGGACACGTTAATACCTATACCACAGTTAGGAGAGTCGGGAGATTTGGATCAATTTTCAAAATACTGAAAATATTGAAAAATGATTTGAAATTAAATGAAATATCAGCTATTTTTTATTTGGAAGCGTTTCCAAAATAAACAAAATAGCTGATACCCTAGCTATTCAATTCCGATAATGTAGAAGGGACAACCATGTTCCTTTGGACATTGGATTCAATTTGCAAGGATTTTTATTAGTCATTTTAATCAAATACTCTTTTGACCCTTCCTACTGCAGAAGTGTCTTACAAACGCATAGTGAGCAGTGAAAATACAATATAGTATTTAGCAAAAGGTTTGTTTATGTACCATTAGTATCATGTTTATCAACTCTCGGAGTCTGCATGCCATTCCTGTGCAAAATGTCGATAAGTTCATATCTCAGAGTGCTGATGTCCTGTCGGATTTCCATTACATCATCTTCAGTAACACCAAACTCATCTCTCTTGCGTTGCTCTGCCGTAACATAGCGTCGGACCAATTGTCGCATCACTGTCTCGTGTCGAACTAGGGCTTTTTCATGGGACTTTCTCTGTAAGTAAACAAGTGTTATTTTGTTTAGTTATTCAAAATATGGCAGATCCCGAATTCAAAGTAAACTAGACTTTGGAGATGACAAAAAATCATTGAATAAAGAAAGATGGCATCGTCAAATGAAGATGAAAGCAAGAAACGGACCTACCCATGTGTTGGCTCTACTAAAGATATGAAAAACGCCATGAAAAAGACAGACTCAGTTATATTTTGAAAATTGGTTGCGTTATGATGAATTGTTACGGGACCATTGTAACTTTTACGTACAGGCCTCATGGATGTCAAAAAATAAAACCCTTTGTAGCGAAACAATTTGCGAGAATCGATATTTTTTCGCGAACATGATTTGCACCATCACGTTTCGGCACAACAGTACCTCTGTAAAGGAAAATAAATATTGGCGAAGCGGTTTTGCTGTAGTGGCCTAGCGTTTTAGTACAAAAAAAAATATTTTTGAGTCACAAAATTAAAGGATCTTATTTATAAATAAATATGTTTGAATGTATGATGCGCTGATGACAAAAAAAAACTAACCAGAATAGAGTTGGTGTTTCTCCTCGATCTCCAAACCAGCATTTTGCACATATTCTTAGGTGTTGGAATCAGATTGAATGGCGGGGGAACGGTATCACCATCTTCAAAATATGACATCCACAAATTAGTTCTGGCAAACTTCCACTCTACGTCTGATCTTTCCTAAAAAGAACGTATTAAAATAGAATCAAATTTTCACAGTTCCTAAAGACATACAAAGGAAAAGAATCGAATTTAATCGGTGAGATTTCAAGATAATTTCACCGATTATAAATAAACGATTTCGTTTAATGATCGATAATACTCAATTGATTGTTTACAGTTACACAAGTACCTACAGGCAATAAAAAGGAAATGGTTGGCAAGGGACGTGTTTCAACACACTTTAACCCTACCGAAGAAAATATTGAATATAGTTACCTACACTTCCAGTTTGAAAACATCACTCTTATAGAAGTTAGAACTTGAAAATGAGTTTTTAATCTTTAACTGGCAACGAAAATAAAATAATAAAGTGTATCAAAAATATATTCAAGGAATAAGATTTTAATGCCTACTGACACAGAATAAAGAAGAATACTACAAGAAATGCGATGTGAGCGTGTTTTGTTATCCAAAAGACTGGAAAATCAGGCCTTAAATTTCTAATACAAAACAGTGTTTCATCAGCATTATGACATTCAAATGGGATGGCGATAAACGATGTCAGGCAAAGAGTCAGAGCGCTTGCTAAATGGGTTTGAATCAAAGGATAGGTATAAGTCAGTGCGGACATTCGTTTCCAAAACAAATGTATTCATTTGTTTTAAATCACTTTGGTAAAAAAATATAAAGAGGATTAAAATAAGTTTCAGTGATTATGTTGTAATTATTATGGCAATCCATATAGTTGGATTGAAAGTGTGACTGACTGCTGAGTATAAATCCGAAGATATATTTACAACCGCGATGAATTGCCATTTGCAGAGATTCACAGCTTTGTCTTTCAGTATTATTTTTATTTTACTTTATATTATACACACAAACAGTACATTGGTTACAGTGATGAAATCATTTACAGATATTAAATATTTCAAGGTTAGTACCGATGATATGTTTGCTTGTAATGTCTCATATGTAGTTTGTATATTCAGTAATTACCGGGTGACGTGTCTAATGTGTCGGTGTGTGTATGTGTGAGTGGGTGTGTATATGTATGCGAATTGAACAGTTTATAATATTATTGACTTGATGCCACTTTTAAATATGGGCAGTGATCAAAATGACGATGTTTAGACAAATATTATTTAATGTGTGAAGAGCACATTGAGCTACAATCATCAATGGAAGAGCACGATTAATTGGGGAACTAGATGCTGAATTTGTTTTATAATTAAGCGTGTGGAATAGCCCTGTGTATCTTGTAAAGGTTGGTTAAAATTAATTACAGAAAGTTAACTGACAGAAGTTTGCTTCGGTCGATGTTTATGTTTAAAATCTATGTACAAATATTAAATCAGCTAATGCTTGCCTTTGCTGCAAATATTGAAATGTACATTGAAAGAGATTGTTGAATATGGAGGTAAGATGTTTTATAAATTTGCTATCTATGTACAGTTTTTAGTGTGGATTCAAAATAGGCGAAGCATATTCCAGTGTACTTCTGGCTAATGCGAAATACAACATTACGATTGTACGCGGATTACTGAACACTTTACTTACACGTAGGACAAAACCAAGCATTTTATACTAGAGACAATTAGACAAAGATACTGATGCACGGAAGTTTTCAGACATAAATACTCACAGAGATAATTTGATACGAGTTCGACATCATGGCAATGAGCATGTTGAGCAGGACGATGATGTTGATGACGCTGTAAGAGCCGAACATTAAGAGAGCCCAAAATCTGGTGAAACTTTTGATGCCCGTCAAATCGAAAGACGTCAGATCCACCAGGCCAAAAGATGCCCAGAAAAGAGATTGGGAAGTCTCAAATAAGCTGTAGAAGAAATAAACATAGGTAAATTACGACATCGTGAATTAATTTTGGGGTATTACGCCTCCTCCTTCTTAAACAAATGTTTCGGACAGCGTTGCAGTGTCCATCATCAAGGCAAACGTATAATTTGATTTTTTTTTTAAATATTCTGATATCTTTTTTGCCATGAAGTGGTGGATCATTTAAATTTACTGAATAGTTACTGTTCTTTATACAAAAAGAACGGCGTCATTGTCATTTACCTTATATGGGTGTTACCTGAAAACCCTAAGAGAGATGTGTAGATTGTGGTGAAGTGTGTGATTATTTTCTTAGAAGCGATGCCGTGTTGCGCAAGCAAACCCTCCTACAGTATACTTAGTTAACTTAATGAGGTTTTCAGAATTTAGTTTTGGTGTAGCCATCAAGTACCGGATACTAAGAACTACTCTGCCGCTGTAACTAAAACACAGTACCTTAAGTAGTTTAATAAAGACACCGTGTTTTTATTTACCACGGCAGTATTAAGCTTCGCACTGTTTGATTACAACAATATTGATGGTTTTGTAGGGGCTTTTAGGAAGCGCAACACGGAATAATACCCCAAAAATAACCAACTCACCATCACGCTGTTACTCCGCAGGGATAGGCAGAGGACGAACCGCCAAACAACTCTGTCTTGGCACATACTCCTTGCTCCATTCAAATTTAAATATCTTCTCATACACACCTACCGTTCTGTCATTCTAACTATATAAATGGCTGGACTCAAGTGTTTGTTTCATTTGAACGTGTCACGTCAATAAATCACGGTAATGCTTTCGGGCGTGAAAATCGTAAATCATACTAGCTTACGCTGTATTTATTGTAAGTTATTGTTTAAAAGGAGGCTAGGGGGGATATTTTTATTGCCTTACTTTATATATCGTCTCCATATTGAGCAAGCTTTCTCCTGTCCATCAAAGTCCGGTAAGCCATTGGGGTGATGAAAGCACTTGTTCTTCTCCAGGTCTGCGTAATACCACATCAACTGGTTCAAACCTGGATTTACATATTTACAAATATATTAAACCGCCATAGTAAAAACAATATTTTCATTTTATCTTTGGTTGAATACAAGACGAAAAACAACAATTTGTTGTTAAATTACCAAAAATAAATTAAATATGACTTATATCTAACATTTTAACAATAATAAAAAAAATAATGGCAACTAGGAAAAAGTTTCGCGAAATACAGTTGACACCATCAACACAACAAGTTTAAAAAAAATGTCGCATCATTGAGTTATGCATAATGAGTACAATGAAACAATTTTTAAACATTATTCTACTTATCTATTTTATCAGACCTGTAAGGTTACGTTTATCCGGTAAAATTGTAAGATTGGGTAATTTTCCAAAATTACCCAGTCTGAAGATGAACGTAATTGTTTGAAACTGCTCTGGTCTGATAAAATAAACAAGTTGAATAAAGTTTTAAATTGGTTTCATTATATTCATTACGATGGAATTGCACAAAGAACTAACAGTTGCAAAAATATAAATTTTACATAGTTATGGAATTGAATTCTGCCGCCCGCCACGCCGTTGGTGCTAAAAGCATGGGTGTTTACTGCAAGATTTGATGGGCCTTACAAGGGTGAGTTTATAGCTGTTTCAACACAAGGAGACACATCAACAAATCGGCCGTGTCGTATTTTATAGCAGCTTACCCACTCAACCGAATTTAGGAATATCCTAGAGTTCATTGGAAACATTAAATCAAAGAAATAATATTATTATACTTTACCGCATCCAAAAGCAAACAGCACCAACGTGTAGATGAAGAAGAATTTGATGATATCGATGATCATTCTCCCCAGTGAGACCTGCAGAGGCCCGAGATGGGGGTTGATGGAGAAGATGTGAACAAGTTTCATATAGCTAAAAACCATCCCCGCAGCAAAAGCTCCCTCAGAGAGGAGCATCGGGTCGTATGGGTCCCAGCGCTCTCGAGGATACCAAGGGTCGAGGCCTCTTCCCGCATCACGCTGAAATGTTTGATTTTAACCTTCCTTAAATTCAATCTTTTTACGAATCGGTGGTGGTATTGAGATTTTCAAAATCATTAGATGGTGTATATGTATATGGTGAGTAAAAATAATCAGAATTTGCTTATAAGCAGGCTAAGAACCTTATGAAGACTATCGATTGAGAGAAAGAGAGAGAGAGAGAGCGAGAGAGCCGCAAATAATCGGATTCATGAATTAATTGACCACAATGGGGTTCGACAAAATTTACCTAACCTAACCTTACCTGAACAATGTACCAGGAGGCAAAACGCAAGCTTATCCAAGCAATGTAAAAAACGTTTGTTATAAAGTCCACTATGTTCCATAAATCGTTTATGTATTCTATAACTCCACCGCTCCAAAGAGATCTGATTTCTGACCAAACGAGACCTGGAAAGAAAATTAAATATTTATTTTTGCAAATACCAGTGAAACCAGCTCTTTGCTATTAGACCCTGCAACGCGTTTACCTTCTTTTTTGGCCAATCAAGATAGCATAATCAATGTTGGTACTGTTCATCCGGATTTAACGATTATCATCAATAAAAAAGGAAGCGAGAAGAAACTAGGACATCAGATGACAATACTTACTAATAATGTAAATTATGACACTAAATTCGATGATACCAGGCATAGCCCCTCGCTCTCGCCTCTTCCAACCTTCGAGTATGGAGAGCATCCAGGGGTTGCCGAACCATTCCAACACCAGGTATTCAGCACGTTGAGATGCTAACCCGAGAAGTACTAGAATCAGAGAATTTATTTAATAGATTGACAACTGATTTCGAATGGGTGAGGACTACCAGCAATCCGCCAAACTGGACACAATTAAGAAAACACTTAACTTTTCAAAGAATAGTTCTTCTAGTGAAGGTAAGTTTTAACTTTTTGATGATGTAATTAGAGAATCAAAGTCTAATTCCTTTGTTTACACCACTGTATTCGACACAAAATGCAAATGTTTTGAGAAAAATGCTCTCTTCATCAGGATTAGTCGTACACTTAAGTTAATTATAGATTCAACTTGGATGAGGGGTTAGTGGATGGGGGGGACGGGAGGGTCACACCCAAATTGGCAGAAGAATACTTAAAGTAAAGTAGGAGAAACATAATTTTTAAAAGATAGAAGTCTCATAAAGAAACAGAGGTAGATTAAATGAGAGGTAAGATAATATTAGATAAGCGTTCACTTACATAGAAAGAACGCATAAGAAGTACTGTGACATATAAACTTGACGAACGGCTTCTTCATAAACTGCCCCCATTCAGAGTTGGGTGCCATCATGTAGATGGAACTGTAGACGGGGAACATTGCACCCAGCTTCATCACCTGCACCAGTTGGCCCAACATGTTCTTGCGCCTGAAGCCGGGCAGACCCTCATACCAGATGGCGCCCAAGAGTTGCTGGACGTTGGGGTGGGCTACGAACTGGAAAAGGTCAAGTTAAAATATCTTATATCTGCCAATTGGCAAAATACTGAGAAATGACAAGATTCCAAAAAATGTTCGATAGGTAAACAAACTCAGAGTGCTTTAATCAGCAGTGTTTCCATTTACGTGTTTTAATAAAATGAGTCAAATAATGTTTTTATTTACCATTTTCTGTTTGTATTTTATAGCCAGCTTCAGCCTATCAAGAGTCTGCCTCTCACCAGGGTCCCAAACGTCCGTGTCCGCGGGATTGTAGTTGAGCATGATTTCTAGTTCATTGGAAGTCCTGGCGTGGTCTAACAAGGCTGTAGCAAAGCCTTGACATTGGGCTCTTAGTTCCTACAAACAGATAATAAGAGTACCTATAATATTTTAACAAAATCATATTCCACCCAACAAAATGAAAATGGCTTTTATATTACTCTAGTGACATCTCAGCTATCGTTATTCGTTAAGGGTGTGAACACAAATAATTCAGTAACATACATTATACTCCGCCCTGAACTCGGTCTCCATACGGCTTAGCCTCCTGAGCTCCCATGACAGTTGAAAGGCAGTGAGTACGGGGTCAGGTGATGAGAGGGCGATCAGGGAAGGCGCGGTGAGTGCACGATAGGCATTGATCCTCGCTTGCGAGTGGCGTAAGGAGTCGCGGGCGCTAGATACTACGCACTCATCGCAGCCGCACCTAGAAGAAGTATTAGTAATTTAAGAAGAAGATAATACTAATAAATCTAAACGAAACATCAAACAGAACAAGACACAACAATAAAAAGGTAAAGTTTGCAACTGAAAATCGAAGAAATAGTTCGCCTACAGCACAATAGTAGCATTTGCCGGAGAGATTGAGAAAGACCTCAAGCAGAACTTTGATAGTACAAGACAAGGGTTTTGATATTTTGCAATATGTTAATGGTCTCTTTCACCGGATAACCCTAAATTGAAGCGTAGCAAATTAAGATCGGAACACTTTGTTTATTTTTTATAATATTTGAAAATTGACGAAAAGGCTCGAGTATTGCTTTCGAAACCCAGGTTGGTGTAATCCTATATGCTGAAGCACCAAAAAACTCGGCCATAATGAACTTTGCGTACTTTTTATTATCGGACTTACTAAATGAACGTATTTTTTTAGCTCGCAATATCAATTAACATATTAATGATCCATGAGGTGTGGAGGTATGCAACATTCATTTAACTGACACCAAACAACAGGATAAGGCAATATTGAAACTTGATCGAAGTAACTACTAGAATTATCTAGGAAGAAGGAAGATGATGGAGTGGATGCAAAACAGAAAGGAAAGTAAATAAAGTGTAAGAACCTATTTTATATCTTAAAATACGAGAATTTTTGTCGAGGGATTTGAATAATTGGCAATGGAAAGTCCCTTAAAGTATCTTATATGTGTGCATAGAAAATCGATGAAGTAATAATAGTTTTTTACAAATAAATAATACGACGATTGATCAGTTTACCTTACATCGTGGGGCATCGGCAGGGTGGCTCCTCTATCCAGGAGGATCTTGAGGATCTCATAGTGGTTTCTGTGCGCTGCTAGAATAAGGGGCGTGATGTCGGGGGTAAACGTGGAGCAGGATCTGTCAACTGCTTCCCAACTCTGCAAATTCAAAATATGTCGAAAACCTCACATGTACCCTTTAGAAATTAAATAGAGTAAAAAAATAACAATTTTCATTGAAATGCAGATGAGTCCTAGAAGAGTAAAAATTTCATGATATTTTTATATTTTATTAAAAAAATGTTCAAACGCGTTCAAGTTAAGTGAAGTTAGTCAGTGTATTTGGAAAAATTTTGGAAATAAAAACAATACTTTTTTACCCCCTTTGACGGATTTGGTGGATACTCTTCGATTCCATTACCGAGTCCTTCGTCCTTCATTACGATTTTTTATGAAATATTTGGTTTCAAATTACTTAGAAATAATAATATTATGTGCAAATGAACTTTATTTATATATCTGCTTCAATGTAACATATAAAACACACGGATAATTAGTATATAAACGAATACACATAAACAAATATAATAATACTAGTGGCTCTATATGGAAGCCTTGCAGTACACCTGATATACTTAGAAAAAAATATTTTAGTCTTTTGAACATCCAAAATCAAATAAAGCTTACATAAGGATCTCCCGGTATATGATGTTCTTCCTCCCACTGTAGGAGAAGCTCCACGGCTTCGACGTACTCTTCCTTGATACTGTGAAGGAGAGCATCCTGAAATAAAATTAACTTTTAAAATAAGTCAGTGAATGCCATAGACCACCATGGTGCATTAAGGTAATACTATTTTATTCTTATATAGGTGTACATTTTACTATTTACCTTGACTTTAATTCCAGCTTCGAGAAGAAGTCTGATGAGCTCGATGTTCTCATTCTCAATGGCGGCTATTAGGGCAGATCTGTTGAGAGGATCAACGCAGTTGATCTCCAACACCGCTGGCTGGTCAGGGTATTCCTCGAGTAAACTGGATAAACAGCAAAATGTAGGGTAAACTGAGGTAACTTAGTAATTTTTTTGAAAAAAAAGGACGATATTTTTTCCACGAATTTTCTTCCTGTAGGTATGGAAATTATTTGAAACAATTACATCAATTTTATACGAAGTATATGTACTAATTCTTTATAAATTTATAAACAAGTTTCGCCTTCTGAAGGTATTCTCTAACCTAAAAAGCGCGTAACTATTTACATTGAACAGGTTCAAATACTTTTTTCCAATCTCAATTCATTTCACCTTCTTATTTTCCATCACCTCTCCATTTCTATCATGATTCTCGATTTAAATGGAATGAATTTATTTTTCGACGATAAAATAGCTTCAAGCCACAAAATGAGATAAGACGATAAAGATGAATACCTATTTGAGGATTCGTAACCTTATGTGACAGTGATGACATCAAATGTGTTTATACTTATTATCAGAGATTTGAGGGTTGAATAATTTCATCTAATGGGCCTTATACAGGTTCGCCCACATTGGGCCAACGCGCTGATCCAACGTCTACAGGACCACTTGGTTGTTGGATGCGTTGGTCGTCCGATTTTTTTAGGTGTTGCAGGTCTTTATGGGTTTTTATGGTGAGCAATATGGAGTTATGTAAAACGCTTTAACTTATAGCATAATTTGTCACCCCCTTTATGTTCTAGGAGCCTTCCCGACCTAGCTCTCTGGACAGCCTGGCTTGCTCCTGTAGCAGCCTACCTACACCAACCAGCGTCTTTCACGGGAACACAGGTAACAGCAGACTAAATGCGACATATTCATAAAATGGCAGTTTTTAAAATTCAAAATTTAAAATTCTTCTAATACGCGGTCAACGTTTTCCACAAATCGCTTGTCCACATGTTTCTACATGAAAATTGTTCAACAGCTAATCGTACTCTTATAGGCTTTTCCGCCCTTACGTGGCTTCCCAGATTTCACCCTTGTGACCGGCTAATTCCGCTGCCTACCGCTTTAGGGCATCGATTGGACGGTAGACGGTAGACAGTAGACAGTAGACAGTAGGTGATACATTCATCATGTTCGTACACCTGCCAGAAATTTTTAGAAAATACGTGTTTGCTTTAACGCGTTTTTCGCATCGGTTTGTTAAATGTATTGGAATCTTGTGATCACGAATCACAATACATAACGAAATAGTCCACTACTGTGAGAGATAAGTTTTTGAAAATGTAGGGCGTAAGGCATGACTCGTTATTTCGGTTTAAAAGTTCGGTGTAAAATTATTGTCTATGTGTGGACTATAAATCATCGACTGCAGGAAGGTTTATTATTTATTTATTACGTCCAGGTGATTTACTGAGATTTGTTGGATCACAGGGATATTACAAAAAAGGAAAAATACAAACATGTTTATATTTAGTTGGTACAACCATCAGCAAATCGAAAAGTTATGTATCATTGAAGAGAATACAGTAAAAAGATAACGATCACTACTAGGAATTGAACCCAGCATCTGTTGTCTTACCGGGACACATCTCAACTACTTGATCTATTGACCTATTTATTAAATGTCATATTTACAATTCAGAATTAACAATTTCAACTTGCAACCAATTTTTTCCCATATATTTTGCAGGGTTCCATGATAACTCAACACGGTGACTATTCAAAACACCTTTAAAAAGTGATATAAAGTCATTAAAAACGATGAAAAAAAAATTAAACATAACTTAACCTAACGTAACCTACTTAACCCAGTTAATAAAGTTTTTGTTTCATCACTTTCCATGACTTTATATAACTTTTTAAAGATGCGATCAATTATCATTTTGATGATTTATCCGGTCACCATTTTGCAGCTAGCTTTTAATTATTTTTTTAAATGAGTTCCACGTTATATGACGTTTAATAAAAAGGGTCCAAATGGTCAAGTGATGTCCCGGTATGACAATAGATCCTGGGTTCGATTCCCAGTTGCGAGTCACTGTGACCGTTATCATTATTGTCAGTTTCTTGTTCTGTTTCATGTTTCGTTTAGGGTTCCATGCTAACTCAACACAGTGACTATTCAACACACTTTTAAATAGTGATATAAAGTCATTAAAAACGATGAAAAAAAATTAACCTAACCTACTTAACCCAGTTAATAAAGTTTTTGTTTCATCACTTTCCATAACTTTATATAACTTTTTAAAGATGTGATGAATTATCATTTTGATGATTTATCCGGTCACAAAGTTGTTCCCTGAAAATGAATATTTATAAAATTTTGCTTATCCAATCCAATTTACAAATTATATAAAATCGAACACTTCATAGTATTTATCGGCCCTAAATGAGTTATATTATTTATCTCCTTAATGTGCTCGAAGCTAACTAGATTTACGGCGAATTAATTGAATGTCGTTACTTGGTTTACCGTAAATGCATTTTTGACAATCTCACAACTTTAATGCATCCATTAAAATAAAATTTATGATGCGTTTCCAAGATGCAGTAAATTTCAAAAATAATAAATTTTAATATTAATTTAACGATCTATGGAGATTGCAAAATGGGAGTCACGGGGATTCGTAATAAGACAAAGCGAAATCTCTTGCATGTCGTCAGTGTGCCAAGTTTACTTATAATAATGATAATAATAAATGAATTTTATAAAATATATTATGATAAAACTATATTAACAGACCGAACGATTAGTCATAATAGACCCGATATAGTTTTAAATGACAAAATTAAAAAAAAAATAACTTATATCATTGATGTCGCTATTACAAATTCCTGAAATATTCAAAAATCTGTTTCTGAAAAAAAAAATACACAGATTTAGGGAATGAAATTAAAAGAATTTGGCATTCTCAGAATATTAAAATATTACCATTTGTTATTTCGGCTACTGGCATTATACCTAGTTTCTCTCATTCAAAATTTAGGCGTATTAGATCTGTCAAAGAATTTATACATAAAAATGCAAAAATCAGTCGTTTTAAAAACATGTAGGATTACGAAAGATTTTAAAAATATTTATATTGAGGGATCAGTAGGATTTATAGGCCCTTTTAGAAGTTCTACCGAGTCGAACCCTCTGATATGAAAATATCTGGAGTCGGTGAATTATTTTCCCATTTGATCTCAGGGGATTTGACGTGTTGTTTTTGTATTGTTTTGTATTTATTATGCTTATAATGCACTTGCATAATGTGGATTGACTAGATGATCATTTGTGGAAAATTGTGTGGAAGGGTTTAGTTTTTCCTGTGGGGAAGATTTAACCCGGACATAAAGACGGAAAAGTATTTCACAAAAAAATTATACAATAAAACATATGCGGAAACTTTAACTAGCCAAATAGGAATGGATCCTGTTTTAGGCCAGTCAAATTGACAAATTTAGTTCAAATCGTAATTTCATATCGCATTGTTTAATTATAGAACATATTATTTTATAGAAGGAAAAAAAGTGTTTTTTTTATTCTTTATATTGGCTTTCACCCATTAAAAGTGATCTTGGCCAAGTGTTAGGATGGAATTACTGTTAGAAGCTTTAGTTAAATATACAGTTAATATGTTTAGTAATAATAATAACATGGCATTTATATAGCGCAGTTTAGTGTCATTTCACTTCAAGTGCGCTTTACTGTAACAAACTTAAAAACGATAATTTCGAATTTCATGTTCTTAAAATTATTCCTACAGCGTGCCTTACCCAATACAGATCTAATATTATAACACTAAATATACTATTTATACAAAGTGATGACAAAACACAGAATAACAATAAGAGCAGGACAGGACAAAACAAAAACATTAAAACTAAAACATAATTTAAGTTAGGAGGCAGTTAGTGCTCAGAAATGAGAATTTTCTGAGCAAACATTTTAAAATGTACAATAAGGGGGAAACCTAAACCAAACAATTACCGGAAGATTTAGAATATGGCTTATTATAAAATATTGAAAAGAAGTTAAGGCGATGCCATACGTAGTAATGCAAAATCATAAGTTTTTGGTTTGAAAATTTGGTCGCCTAGAAATGTTTCAGACCTTTGAAACAATCGAGTATTTTTTATATGAGTGTTTTATAAGCCCAGAAAAAAAGAATGTATAGGCCTATGAAAACCGCTTTAAAGTTCAAAATCTCCTACTTACGAACCCATTTTCGGTTATGATTTTATTGTATAATGTTGCCAATTAAGTTATTTATAAAATGATAGGAAAAAAAGTAAATATTTATGCCTGAACATCCACAAAATAAAATAAAAAGCACTTTTTAGCCATGTTTTTTTCTTGCATAAATCAAAACATGCGGATGGTGTTAAGCGGGAATTTAAACCTTATCGCCATATACGTAAGGGTTGTTATTGGTAGCGGCTCAATTTAAAATATTACACGACGTAGTGCATCGCCTCAAGATTAATGAATGGTAAGATTTTTTAAATAATTTTGTTTTTAAAGCCCGTTTAAATTCAGCCAAATTCTGGTGATTAGTAAGAGCTGAGGGAAGTCTATTCCAGTTTGATTGTGTTACATTAAATATATAGTTTTGTGTATCCAAATAAAAAAAAAACAAAATTAAACTGTCGAACATAAAAATCATCTTAGAAGTCAGAACAGTAATGACATTTTTGTTCCATAACGGTCGGTGAAAAAGTGTTCTCATACCTCGGAACAACAAAAATATTGTAACAAAACCCCTTCAAATCTCATATTCCATAAATTGACGCACTTTGGTCCAAAAATAGCTAAAAGGCTTGGTTATAAATTTAGGCAGAACAGATTCAGAAAATAAATGATTAAAAATATCACGCTGAAAATAATGTATTTTTATGAATTCTTTACCATAATTTCTTTTCTCATTTTCATAAATTGATATTTTCTACCAACTAACATATTTTTTTAAATAAACGAATAGGTTATTTTACACTCAATGATTAATTTCATAGAAGAGTTCTCTGCCTAATTAAAAAAAAAGTATGGGACATAATGTAACCACACCTGTATTGCAACTAATTTTTATGTGAAACCGTCTGGAGCAAGAAAAACTATGGCACCCCAAATTGGGATATGCTGCGAGGCTGAATTAAGTGGGGAGAAGACGGAGATGGGGAGGAGGAAGGTGGGGAAGTGCCTGGTTATTCAAGTAACGTTTTAACTATACTCACACTTACAATACAAATATATGCTCTTACATTTATGTTAATATATATTAATATATTTTTTTAAACATATTTATTATGAATATTCAATTTACAAAAACCAAAAAAAAAACAAAAATTAAAACTAATAAAAAATAAAAACTTTCTTCTACAACACATAAATACTTGTCACACCTATACATAACCACGTAAACACCTCAGCACAGGTTCTCCTAGTGAGGTGTTCACGAAACATACAATATTGCTCACATACAGTATCACCTTCTCAAACCTACCTTACACACAACATATTATAGTTATAAGTTTGAAATATATCATGTAAAAATATAAATAATTATGTGAACACTGTAAATATTATACAGAAAAAAATGGTGGTCTTACACCAGCGCGATGCTGAGAGTTTATTCAATTCTGGAACGTACCGCAAACATACTATATTATGTATAATTCAGTTTGTTTACTACAGATATTTCAATTGTTGTTTCGTAAGTCTGATTGTTGATTCTGCTTTTTTTCTTCGTCATCCTACACGTGCAGTCTGATTATGATATCATGATGCTAGCAGCGGTGATGCGGCTGCTGCAAGTATATTATTTTAAATGAGTAATTTGTAAAATAACACAAATTAATATAACATAATTTAGTTGCCACGCCGGCATTTGAACCCGTGACCTCCAGCTTGCTATTAGAGAGCCTTACCCCTCGACCACACATCAAGTGCACCCTACTGTCGAATTTGGCAGCCATCTCTGGTCCGGAGCCCCTAAATACCTGAAAAAAACCCTTGACTCTGTGCAGAAACGGGCGGTCCGTTGGATAGATTCCCCAATCCAAACGGACTGCAATCTTTAGAGCACAGGCGTCAGGTAGGTATGCTGTCCTTGTTCTATCGGTATTACAATGGAAGATGCTCTGAGGAACTAGCGTCATTGATCCCTTCGGCGCCGGTGCGTAGTCGGGATACACGCCAAACGCGCGCCCAACATTTGTACACGGTTGACATTTGTCACATGAGAACGGGTCGCTTCTACGATTCGTTCTTAAGTTCAACAGCTTGGCTGTGGAACGAACTGCCGGCCTCTGTGTTTCCTCCCTCCTACAACATGGGACTCTTCAAGACCCATGTTCACTCCTTCCTTTCCACAAAAAGACCCTCCACACAGCATCCCCAAAGATGACATAGGCCCTGAGGGAAATTATTTTCTTCAGGGCCTCCTGTGTGGAGTTAATATAACAAAAAAATAAAATAAAACATTGTGCTTGTTTAGATGTTTTTTTTTCAAATGATGATATAAATATAAATAGGTCAGTAGGTATATACCAAAATTTTTTAAAACAGGACAAATTAGCAGAAATAATGTCAGTATTACTAGAAAAAATGTATGCAGCTTTCAACACGGAGTCGAAATAACTGACTACAAACTGTTGAGTTACCGAAATAAATATCGATAAGATATAGATTTTTTTTCAAATTGCTAAAAATATTTAAGAAAACAGTAATGTTTGATAGTCATAGTTCGGGCTGTATAATTTTTTGCGGTCATTTAAAGGACTTGGAAATTGGATTTGTACCAAAAGCAGTGATTTATTTATTGTACAAACATGTACGTTTTATGTTTATGTTATTTAATCAGAATTTTCAACATGTCTCTGTTGAATTAGAATGAAACATTTTGTGGACGGAATATCAATTTGTACGGAAAAAAACTGAATTAAAGCTTTTGATATGAATCCTCCATCTAATTTCGGAGAATGAAGAATTTCTTGACAGAATATTTAATTAATTAGGTATGCTGATTTTATATATAATTTTTCTCAATAGCATTTATTGTTTTTCGCTTGAACTTAAATAAAATAAAATTTGAAAATGATTTTACTTTATGTGTTAATTATCTAGGTAAATGTCGTGCTTATGAACGATAGACGAATGTCCTACATGAATAGAAGACATATAAGGATTACGGTTTATATCGTTCAAAATCAACCCATATAAAATGCATATTATAAAATATTTCTTTCAATTTTCCAAAAAAAAAATTTACTGAAAAATAATAAATGTAAATAAAACATTACTTTTGTAAAATTTATTTATATATTATTTGAAATACTCACAGAATATTAGTTACAAATAATTATTATATTGTCAAAATTGCCATTGGGATTATTTTTTAACATTATCTTCACACAAGAGGTCCCGAGGAAATAAATCCCTCAGGGTCTATGTCATCTTTACGTATATTTTTCTTAGATTCTTTTAAGGGGAATGAAGTATAGGAAGTTTTGAGAGAGTATGAGAGGTGATGTACGAGGGGTGGGTGTTGGTTATCCAATACCCAAATTTGCCTCAGTTAAAAATGTCCCTACATCCCTAAATCCCTACATCCCTACATCCCTACATCCTTACATCCCTACATCCCTACTTCCCTGCATCCTTACATCTCTACATCCCTACATCTCTACATCCCTACATCCCTACATTCCTAGCATGGCGGGTGAAATATCACTAAAAATGTATCTGCATGAAATAAATAAAAAAAGTAAATCAAATTCTTATTTGATTTAGAAACAACTTTTAACACCTATTATGTCTCTAACTGTTTGTCGGTAGAGTGAGTTATCTTACCTTCGGACAGTAGCGCAGTCTCCGCGCTCGGCGTGCAGCAGAAAGGCCTTTTCCTGCGAGGTGAGCACGTGCTCGGTGACGGCGCGCAGGTCGTGCTGGGAAGCGCGCGCGCTCTCCGTGCCTGAGCCGAGCAGCTCCTCTCTAGACTCTGTCACCTTCATGGCGACGGGGGGTTACTAGCCACTTGGCATCTGAAAAATAATTGAAATACATATACACGACATTATATTTGTTGTTAAAACTTTTATCAAAACCAACCAAAAAAGTGATGGGAATACAACCTTTTCATTGCGCTTCTGTGGGAAAGTAAATTTAACTAACTAGACTTTAAACGTTCTCAGTTAAAACCCATTGTCCATCGAACATAATAAGATAAATATCTCAGATATATGTACATGTACAGCACTAAAATCACCTCCATGAATTCCAGACAAACATTTTATTCAACAGACTATAGGGTAAATTATAGGGTGCTTACATCTCCCGAAAATAATAACAACATTACTTTTACCCAAATTTATGTGAGACTGGTATAACTGTAAGCCTGAGCGCGATACATCGCGCGGCAACTATTTCATTCTCTCTCCAGTGGTCTAGCCGCCGGTTTAGCCCTAAATCTCCTCTAACGTACGCGATCTGTTTTGTTCATAAAATTATTGTAAAGTGAGTTTTGTTAAAATAAAAACTAAATTGAAATATTTGAATTCTCATTATTACACACCGAGAGTAATCACGCAACCTTGGATTCTACGAATTGAAGAACCACAGAATTATTTAGCCAACAACCCATTAAAATTGGCGATAATCACAATCCTACAAAAGACGTAAATCACGATTTTATTTCCAGAAATTTTTAATTATTTAATACAGCGAAGTCAAAATTTCGGAGTCCTCGACACGACGTATAATATTCGGAATCTAAAAATTAATGTATTAAAATATGACCTAAATGCATGCTATTTTGTTTGAAAGAAGTTTAGACAGTAAAATTAAAATGTTTTCTGACTTTAATCCAAAAAAACTAAATTTTTTGTTGGGGACGGTCATCAACTCAAGTTTACGTCGCACAGCGGATAGAAGAGGATTGGAAATCTGGAATGCCGACCTACCGTTTTTTCTGAATTTTACTGCTTCAATACAGTTCAATTTCATAGCCACAAACTCACGAGATCAATGGCTTTTAATGTCGACATGGTCGACAATAATCTATAATATTTCTCAGCAATCAAAATTTCAAATCTAAAACACGTGACTCATTTAAGGTACATGCCCATCCGTAAATCCTAGCGATTTTCCGACTAATGTCTTACTAACCAGAGGTTTTATGAGAAAAACTTTTCATACCTTCCTGCGCTTTTCTTAGGGTCTAACTGAACAAGCTAAAATAACCTTCATAATATTAAGGAACATGTACTCTACCTTTATTTGAGATTTGGTCCAGGTTTGCAAATTCCTAATGAACATCAAATAACACAGAGCACACAGTAGTTTACTTCCCAATTAACAAATAAGTCGTTACTAATCATTACTAAGGGCAAAGGTAATAATTACAAAGACATACCTACCGTTAATGTAATATTTTAACAGAAAATAATCTTCATTGTCATTTTCAAAATTGGAACTTACGTGCTAAGATATCAGAAATAATTTGTTAACTTAAATAACTGATCGGGAAGATACGAGAAAAATCTTGTCAAAAGAGTAATTCTTGCTGTAAAAATTTTCCTTTTCCTGTAGCGAATGATCTTGTTCTCATATTTTCTTTGCATAAACTTTCAGATTCATAAATCCTACAATTGTAATATCCCGTGATTTTTTACGAGTCTGAGTTAGTATAACACCAATTATAATACGATACTAATACACGTGCAATTTTCATTGTGTAAAAGACTTAAAGCTTACATAAAATGTAAACCTTTTTTGTAAACGAGTATATATTTTAATCGTTCCTAAGAGGTAAAGATAATGAACATAAATTATCTATATGTATGCAAAAACTGAAAGGTGTAAGTCTAGGCTGATGTAAATGTGTATGCCTTCAGTGCTTATTTTTAACAAACTGAAAGATCTGATGTCTTTCGTATCTGAGATAATCCTAGTTTGTATGCAAACTGATTTATTGTTTTATGTTAGTCTAAATTATTATATTTGAAAAAGAGAGTATAAAAACATCATGCAATCTTAATACATAAAAACACTTCCTGCGTATGTTTGTGCCCGAAACCTCGAAAAGTATTTAACCGATATCACTGAAAATTTGAAAAGAGAGCATAAAACATCATGCAATCTTAATACATGCAAATTCAGCCTGCGTATGTTTGTGCCCAAAACCTCGAAAAGTATTTAACCGATAACACTGAAAATTTGAAAAGAGAGCATAAAACATCATGCAATCTTAATACTTGCAAATTCAGCCTGCGTATGTTTATGCCCGAAACCTCGAAAAGTATTTAACCGATATCACTGAAAATTTCAAAGGTTGTTCCTATTAGTGCCAGTAGTGCTTATTGAGTTATTTGAATGGTGGAAGAGGTCAGGGACACTTGATGAATACTTGACGCAATTGCTATGCACTGGAATGGGATATGGAGTCGAATTAAGTTCGATGTACTGTAGTTTTTTAATAGTAACATTGTGGTATACAGTAGTGAATGATGGAAGAAGTCGGAAATGCCTGAGAATGACATTAGTAATCAATAATATTATTAAAGACACATAAAACTCACCTCACCGACAAACCGAATGAAGAATTTTATATCTCGCTCCTGTCACTATTTAAAACACAAACGAAGAATCAAATCCGTAAGAAAATAATGAAAAAAAAAAATTACATTTTTGGCAGAGTTTTTTTAAATAGTTGAATGATTTATTTTTTAATGTTTGATATTTTGATTGAACTTGCAAGGTAGTTTTTCCATGATTTTGACCTGCGTCCGCACAGTTTCAACGGTGATTGACAGGTAATGCTGGCAGATTGCAAGAATGGTTCTGTCTATTGAAAGCAGAATCTAATATCATTAGTCTGCGGGGTGGCTGCCCCTAGGGGCTGGTGTACCGTGAGGCAAAGGAGCTAGGGGTGGGAGATATAATGTATTATAATATGTTTGGGTGTTTTGCTCCACTGGCGATACAACGTGCTTGCGACCATGCGATGGAATTACAATTATTTTTGCTGATTTATTGTTTTTATTCGGAATGGGTTTAGTTACTTAGCGAAGAGGTAAATGGCACGATAGATCACGGAGCGGGTATTTAATATTTAAAAACTTTTTGTCCTACTTAGCAAGAGATCCAACTGCTACTAAAGGAAATGTTTTAAGAAGGCAATTTAACTATAAATATCTCGGAGAAAAGTTTTTTAATATTATATTTAAGACAGTATCATAAACATAAATATCAATAAAGATATTATTACCAAACAGGATGATAAACATAAATAAAAAAAAAAGATTTTAAATTTTACACACTGAAAATATAAACTGAATACTATAACATGCAAATAACAAAATAACAAACATAATAACACATCCCCCATAGCCTGGTGGTACATCTTAAATATGTGAAATAGTTACGTTACATTGTAACATATTTTCTGTAAATGATGCAATCTAAGGAACTTACTATCTTCTACCGAGTTCATCACTTCATTTAAATGAATTTTGATAAGAAATTGATGATTGGATAAGAAAGTGGACTAAAAAAAATTGATTTCTTCATCGGCTTTTTTTACTATTTAAATAACGTTTTAAATAAATTAGTGAATTTATATATTTTATCAGCTAAAGTCCCTCGTATTGCCGCAAAGTTTCTCGAAATCACACGTAGACAGTGACCTTCCCCTTGTCTTAAGGTCAACAAAATAATTCAATCTCGTAATAAAACTGTAGATTTGTATACTTTTAAAATTTTATAAAATTCTTTTAAATATTTTCCCACTAAACTGGTCTTTCGCGTCTAACAATATTGTAATTCCTAGTTCCGAAAAACTCCGCCCACTTTTACCCCTCCCCACTCCTTCCACTGTTCAATTGTAATCTATATTTAATTTTTGATTTTAGTATATACTAGTTCCTGATGAGGTGAACTTTGTTCATGAAACATGTAGAGGTTATATATATTGAAGTGATGCAAACCAAGTTATTTGTGTTTTAATATAGTAAACAATTATTTATATTTACATATTGAATTAAGGCCATTTTCTGTGGCTGTCTGGTAACCCTCAGAGGAAAGGAAGCCCGGCAAGTTGTTGGTTATGTCAGCAGACATGGCGTGCCTTATTCCGCAGGGCCGGAACCGGTCGCGGGCGTCGCGCTGAGGGCGTCGGACGTGGCGACGCCTCCTCCGACTGATTTCTAAAACTTTCACTGTGCTTTACGTGCTTTGTCTATGTCTGATCCTTCTAGCGTCGTCTGGCGATCTTTGGAGATGCTGTTTGATCACGTTTAGACGGTCCGTCTAGCTAAGCTATCCATGGAATTGGTATTTAGCACTTTTTTGTTTTTTTCAAACATTTTAATATTTACTACCGGTTCCATCCCGATATCCTGTATTTAAAAAAAATGTTCTTTCTTTTTCCCTCAAAGAAGTTTTCTACTAAATATGCTAGTGAAAAATAATTTTAGTAAGCATCTGCTCAGTCCATCCCTTGATAATCCTATTAATTCAAACTGTCCCCTAAAAACACCCCCCTTATTCTGCTCCCCGGGGACCAATACAGGCGCAACACACATTACCTAATACCAAAAATTGAACAAACTCATTTCAAATTGTATTCTGGTCAAAATATATTAATAAAAAAACTAACAAGTAATGAGTAAGATTAAGTAAGGGGCGCTCAGATGGTTTGGGCAAGTGAGCGAATGAACGAAACGAGGAGTGTATTGAGAACATATGAGGCAAATATGAATGCTAGAAGATCGGGGACGCCCGAGGAAGATATGGCACGATCAAGTGAATCAGATACTGGAGTCGGGCCATGTCAAGAGTCAGAATAATAGAAGAGTATGTATGAATGTGAATAAGGCATGGAGTGTGTGCCAAGACGGAGTTGTTTGATAGTCAGTCCTCACTGCCTACCCCCGCGGAGGATAGGTTAGGTTAGTTAGTTAGTTAGTTACAAACTAACTTACTAACAGTCACGCCGTTTCTCGAAAGAGAGGACGGAGCACATTCCTTCATTCAGTTAACTTCATATATCGTCTCATACATACCCTTAAGTCATTTAGACTCCTCACATGACCTGAATTAAGTGTTTAGTTCACTTGATCGTGCCGTGTCTTACATTAGCCTTACATTCTTTGCAGTTCTCCACATTTTTCATTTTAAGAAACTTCCTAAAAATTAAACGAAAAAAATCATTAAATATAGGCAAATCGTGGAAACATTTTTCATTCCATGGTTGTAAATATGTATGTCACTATTTTTGATACCGACAATTCGTGGTAGAATTCAATTATACATTTATTTGCATTAACTAAACACATATTTCCCTCAAGTCCTATGTGATCTTTAGGGATGCTATGTGGAGGGTTTTTCAAGGAAAGGAAGGGGAGGCAGTTTTAGAAGAGAAAAAGGTAGGAGGGGTTGATAGGAATCTCGCGGTCAGTAGGTCTAGGAGTGACAAACGCAGCAAACCACTTAGGCTGACTTATGGCAGAGGGGTTTGTTATCCAATAAATGGTCCCCGAGGCGGCGGTACTCATACGTGCCACCCAAATTGAGTAAAATAGTAATGATAATAATATAATGAAACAATTTAAAAGAATATATCCATTTTTATTTCTGGACGCTACCGGTTTCAGACTAATATGACCATCTTCAGACTGGTACAATTTCGTCTTGGGAGGAAGCTACAAGCCAAAAATGTGTATATTCTTGGTATACATTATATTGTAGGTAATAGGCATTAAAATTGTTTGACAAACGGAGTCTAGAAATGTTCCATTTAAAGTTTAAAACTGGTGTTTATTTATTTTGTAAATAATTTTATGAGAAAGCAAAAAAGTTAATCAAGTGAAACTGTCACAGATAATCTTAGCTATAATACTGTATTTTTAAAAAGTTGTTTTCTTTATGCGTTCATATATTTCTATTAAAAAATACTTTTTTAGTAGTTTACATTTATATTTTTTAATAAGTAATTTATTTTTTTAGTTGTTTTCTACTCAAGCGAAACGATAGGAAAACCTTCAATTTATCTAAAGCATATTTTTTGGTATTCATAATGTACACTAATTCGTTACAAAGATTAATCAAAATAGTGATTTTGCATTAAGCTTCGCCTTAAAATATGGTATATATACTCAACATTTGGAGATGGGTTTTAGTGGTGGTAAACAATGTGGGTTTTCCCATAGTAGTTGTTGAATTTTTTTTCTGTATTTGTTCATGCATATTTATAATGGTACGGAGTCTATAGGCCACTAGTATACTCCAGCTAATATGGTACATTTGCCATGCAATGTATGAGGCAGGAGGGTGTAAACAAATATTTTCGAAAAGTAGATACTGTGAATAATGATTTAGATTTTTAGGGAGTGAAGCAGCTTACAAATATTATCAATTTTATAGAATAAGTACTATTTGAATATACGAAATAAAATTTATTAGTCGCATTGGTTTGAGTCTCTGCTAACGCCTGCATAAAATATTTCTTACGATTCATTGTTTTACAGATTATAACTAACTAACTAACTAACCATCACGCCGTTTCCCCGCAGGGGTAGGCAGAGAGGACGGACCGCCAAACAACTCGGTCTTGGCACACACTCCTTGCCTCATTCACATTCATACATCGTCTCATACATACTCTTCTATTATTCTGACTCTTGACATGGCCCGACTCGAGTATCTGATTCACTTGATCGTGCCATGTCTTCCTCGGGCGTCCCCGACTTCTGCTACCATTCGCATTTGCATCATATATCCTCCTTACACTCCTATCTTCGCTCATTCGCTCTACATGCCCAAACCATCTAAGCGTCCCTTTCTTAATCTTACTCATTACGCTTACATCAGCCTTGCACTCTTTGCGGATCTCCACATTCCTCACACGATCAAACATGGTTTTACCACACATACGCCTCAGGGATCTCATTTAAACAGCATTCAATCTACTTTCATCCTTTCTTTGTCAGTTCCATGCCTCACTTCCATACATTAAGTTAGGTACCAGCACTCCGTTGTGGACTGCTAACTTCGCTTCTTTGGACTTCAGATTGGACTCAGATTATACCTTCTGTTAATATTTAAATACATATTACCTCAAAGGAAATTATGCTACCGCGAATCTAATATTACCATGTAATCTAATAACTAGGCTGATTTTATAATTTACCCCCAGAGCGATTTTGGGAGATATTTTTCCCAAGCATCAAACCCCTTTTAGTGTTTTTGGGAGATATTTCTCCCAGTCTGATATGAAATAATACAATTCACGCTATGTCAATTTGTATTATGATGGGATATATGATTTAAACAGTGTTAGTGTAAGAGAAAACACCACGCTTTGTATTTGTGTTTAAAAATTAACGTATGAAAAAAAAAAATTAAAAGTAATTACAGTTTACATGAGAAAAACCGTCGGTAAGCAACTTTAAATAATTTATTTTATTGTGTTCATTATTATCAGATTACACATTTGCCTTGATGATGGATACTGTAATGCTGTCTGAAAAGAATACCCCAAAAACAAATCACTATAATACTTTTGGCCGTGAAAATCTCATATCATATCTGTCCAAAGTTATCAATATAAAAAACAATTGAAGGGCGCTTTACAACATAATTTATTTAACCTGTGACTTATTATTAAGTCTTTCTTTACATTAACGCGATACAGGAGACCGTAAGGATTATCATTTTCCTCAGTGCCTATGACATCTTTTGAGATGCTGTGTGGAAGGTCTTTTTTAAGGAAAGGAAAGAGAGGAAGTTCTGGGAAGGAAAACAGTATGAGGGGTGGGTAGGAATCTAGGGATCAGTGTCTCCAGTGTTTCTATCAGGTGTGAATCCATCCCTCCCTTGACGCGATCCAAGACGATGGGTTGAGAGACTATATGAAGAGGTAAAATTTTCTCTAAGTTCTGGGAAAGTAAAAGGTATGAGGGTTGGGTAGGAATCCGTGTGTCCAGGAAAACGGGTTCCATCTGCGGCACAAGGCCTCTAAACCAGCCTCTTCCGAGCTAGCATGCCACGCAGCTGTTTGGAAGGCGCATTCTGAACACACCTCACCCGATGAACCCGGGCACTCTCGAACCACTTGGGGTGACCTGTGGTGTAGGTGTTGGTTATCCAATCAATGGTTCCCGGGCGGCGATATCTAAACTCGCCACCCAAATTTAACTAACGAAGAAAGGAGTGTAGGCAAGAGACTAGAATGTGAATGGTAGAAAAAGTCGGGGACGGTCGAGGAACACATGAGATGGGCCACGTCAAGAGTACATGAGGCAAGATGTGTGTGCCAAGAACGATTTGTTTGGCTTTCAGTTCTCTCTGCCTACCGCTGCGGCGAAACAGTGTAGTTGTTGTTTAGTTGGGGACAAGAAATGTATATGATCATCGAATTTGTAAATTTGAAAAGTTTAAAACATTTTAGTTTTATTATATTAAGCATTAATTCTTTTATTTTCTCTGGAATTTTCGTTTCTGAGTCGATTAATAAATTTGAAACATGATGTATCAAGCATTGTATTTGTATGAGTATTGTTTTCAACTCAACTCAGATTGCGATACCTATAAACAAATTTAATAAAATAGCAATCTTCTGAGTTACTTTTTGCAATTTTTTTTCTTTAAAACTATTCAAAACAAATCAGAAATTATAAAATTCGCCAATCAAATCTCTGGCAACAATAAATATATATATTCTATTAATTTTTTTTCCGAAATCATTATTAATACTAACTTCGGTTGTAGACCTATCTGTCTGTGTAGCTCTGGTTCAATGAACTGAGATTTGCTTTGAATTTAAGTGTAATTTCGAAAAAAAAATATTGTGTGAAGAATTCAAGACAAGCGATAAAGTACCCGTCTATTGTCTATTCATACCATATTTTAGTGAAAAATTATTTTAATCGTTATTTTTAAAATTGGAACTGATTTATCAAGAATTCAGATTATAACGTGATTATCTACGGGTATGCGCTGGTAAATAATTTAAATATTTACGCTAAAAAAAATGTTTACACTAGTTTTTTTGTCGTGCCAATTATTTTCAATTTTCATTTAGTGGCACCAAGTTTATTTATCTAACCATGTACGGATAGAAAATAATGTGTGTGATGTATGGTAATAAATTTGAGTATTTAAGCGATAAATGGCGCTAGTCATAAAGCTTACTCTAGAGTCCGACAGATGTCGCTAGAGCGTAGCAATTACTTGTGAGATGAGATTGACAGGGAACAAGCTTCTCGAACCAGAGAATTACCAACCCTCGGGTAATGAACAGTGTAGATAAATCCAAACCTATTATTTGTAAGGTAAATAAACACAATTATAAGTAGAACCTTTTACTTTTTACAAAGAGTTCCCAACACTTAAATCTGCAAAGTAAGGCAGATATAACAGTTTTCCAAAAAACTTTCCAAATGCTGTACAAGTAATAAACTTTTAATCCACGGAGTTAAGCCGGATAATCTCATGTGGGCATACCATATCATTTACCCAACGCATGGACTTGTATGATGGAAATGCATAGACATGTATAGACATGTTGTAAAACGCGAAGTATTTACTAATAACTTTATTAGGGAAATGTTAAACACAATTCACAATGCTCCGATGAATAATTTTCCCCGTTGTTATTTCACTCAGTTGACCTTGCTACGTTCTTTTTCCATTCGCATCCATGTCATTTTCCTCACATACTTTCTTCGTTCATTACATACGCCACATTACCACACATAACTATTTGAATAATTAGATTATTTATTTTATTCATTCCACGAGTTCCCCAAAGAAGGATAGGAAGATTTAAAACGTCCTAAGAATTTCATGGTAACCAAACAATGGTAAAAAATTTATTAAAGCAAAATTTTATCTCTGCAATAAGTCACCCCAAATGGTTCGATACGATTGTTGGCTGAGCGTAAGGGTCGGGGTTTATGGGGTGAGGTTTGTCCAGGTACCACCAGCAGAAGCCAGTTAAGGGAAAACCTTTCAAGTCTGCAGCCGGACTCTCTCGTCCTTGCACTGCAGTGGGATGGTTAGATTCACACGTCTATCACTCCTGGTGTTTCGTTACATTCTCAGCTTTGTTTTGCTCCCACCAACAATATAGCAGGATTCAAACTCCACGCTTGATTTTGTACATGGTACCGCACGCACCTGCCGAATAGTGCGGTAAGGAAGAATTCAACTGTCATCGACGCAAGATCGAAGAGTTATTTACCGGAGGGAAAACCGCCTTTTAGATATCATTATTCGCAGCACATGCTCGCCGATTGTGTGCATTAGTTCATGTGAAAAACGTGACTTGTGATTCATGGAACGTTCTTCCCAAGTGCGGGCCCCGCTGGACATCAAACCAAAAATAATCACCAAACCTGATAAGTGCGGAAATCTTGCAATTACTTTGTGTGTTGGTTGGGGCAGCGCAATTTCCTATAGAATTACAAAATTCCCTGGAACAGAGAGAGGATATAGAATTTCTCTGCCCCCAAATTACGGTGACGCAATTACAGCGTCATCGCACACAAAACTATAGTTGCTCCAATTTAGATTATTGCTCTACTATGTTATATTTGGCCAATTAAGGAAATTTGAACAAACTAGATGATATACAGAATAAAGCTATGAGATGTATACTGGGAAAAGGAAAATACGCAAGTATTAATCAAATAAGAGAGCAGCTAAATCGGATTCCAATAAAAAAGAGACTGTTATTTAATGTGTTAATTTTTGTGTTTAAAGTCATGTAAAACCAAACGCCAAAATATTTTAGGGATGAAATCGTTTTTAATAGAGATGTTCATAATTACAAAACCAGAAATGTAAATAGAATTAGATTGCCACATATGAAGAAATCAAAATCACAGAACTGCCTAATGTACAAAGAACTAAAGATATATGATGAAATGCCCGAAAGTCTGAAGAATGAATGTATTAAAAAAAAAGGTTATGTTTATTGTATAGTTATAGTTTAAATATTGTTACAATAAACTGTCAAATTACCCATCTGGTAACACATCTAATACTTATTTTATCTTTAATTTTGAAATATTTTGTGTTTGTGAATGTAGAATTACTTTATGTTTGTGATTACTCTTATGTTTGCTTCACTCAAATTTAAATTGTTAACTTCAATACAGGCTTAGTCCTAGTGAGGTTGATTTTAATGTAAAAAAACGTGTTTTATGTATAGTGAGAGGCAATAAATAAATAAATTGTAAAAATATTTAAAGTTACAAAATGAAATATTATCTTGTTTAAATTAGTTTATATTTAAATGTTGTATAAACAAACTCAATAAATAATAAAAAATAAATAAAAAACACCTGGACACGCTGACTTTTTCCTTCCCAGAACTGCCGCTCCTTCATTTCCTTAAAATTCCCTCCACACACTATCCCTTAAGTTGACGTAGGCCCGGAGGGAAATTATTTCCTTCAAAGCCTCCTTTGAGGGCTAATTTAAAAAAAAACTAAACGTTGGCTCTCCACTAACTACCATCATTTCTGAAAGAAAGTGGAAATAGACTTATGAATTAAATATTTGGAGTAGTCTGGTGTAAAGGATATATTTAATAATCAAATGATGATATAAACGTTGTTCTTGGAACGGAGATAAAAAAGATCTTAGATGGTTCGGATGTTTTTATTTATTTATTAACGCCCTATTGGTCTTGTACATTAAGAATATAAATTAAATTAAAAATAACAGTAACTTAAACAATTTTTTTAATGATCAACTATTGTGTAGTATAAGAAAAGTGTTTATGCATAACAAAAAGGATAACAAATTATTATAACCATTAATTACTCGCCTGTAATTTTCTATACTCGGGAGATATTTTCAATATGTATGGATATTTAAAACGATTAATTAATGCTTATAATAATTTTAAACTAAAATATAATTTTTCTTTTCAATAGTATTAATTCTCTTATTGACGAATTTTAATGTTCCCAATAGAGTCACGCAAACTGGAAACAGATTTTTTACTGCAATAGTATTTACAAACTCCTTCATAAAACTCATTTACCGATTAGGTAATGAAAATACAGAAGTATAGCAGATATTTTTAATAGCACCGGAAGAACTTACAAAAAGGCATTTCTCATATTTTTTAAAACGTTATTAGTTAAGGTTTTGTTTCCTATTGCCTCATTCCAAAATTTTGTTAATTTGAATCGAATTAGTATGTTTACACTGAAAAATTATTTTATATTGTACTAGTGGATCCTCCGCAATGCTTCTCTTGACGATTTAGTACCGTCTCAAAATATCATATCTTCTCTAAAGGCAACTATCTATATGAAATGGTAAGTATGAAAATAATGATAGTGTAAAGCGAGATATTTTCGCGTGGGTCCCGATTTGTGGATCGGTATGAAAAAAAGTATGGTGTAAAGCAGTCATAACCATGCAGAGAAATAGCATGGTGGTTAAAAAGCTTACAAATATATATTTCTAATCGATATATTAAATTTTTAAAAATACATGTACCGGTCAAATCAAAAGGCCGAAGAAGATTTCACAAAAAAATCCCGATGACAAAATAACGAATACTAACGAAGCCACACAAGTTGATTTAAAATCGTATTTGCTCAAGGCTGTGAGTGCTTGTAAATCCCCACAAATTATATTTAACTTTCAAACTGGTAGGTATATTAGAGTTCAAAGTATGATTAATATATATGTGTGCAGTTACACTGAGTACATAAAAATGTGTATGTACAATAATAATTACCTAATCATTATGTTGGTACAAATTATTGAAGCGTAGTTACAACGAAAGGAAGTTACCCGGCTTCACACAAATTTTGTTTCCAGTTAAATAGGATTATTTTCATCTGCCCGATGTTTTGATGCTTCACTCGTAATTATTGAGATAGTAATATTAAATTTAAATGATTTATTTTGAACTAGCTGATATAACCGGATAAGCAACGGGTTAATGGGGTGAGGTTTGTCTAGGCAATTTGGGGGCAGGTATGGGTAACTTCTCCCTGAGAACCATTTATTGGATAACCAATACCTCTGTCTTAGGTCACCACAAGTGGTTCGCTACGTTTGGAGGCTTAGCAGGGGTGTCAGGATCTTGCACGCCAATCCGCTGCGTGGCGGGACGGATTTGGAGAGACTAATTGAAGGAGATCTTTTTACTTCTCTATCAGGACCTTCAAAGCAGTGGGACGGATGAATTCATACGTAAGTCACTCCTGGATACACTGGCCCCCAGATTCCTATCCACCCCTCATATCTTCTCCTTGCCAAAACTTCCTTTCCTTCAAAAAACCTTCCACACAGCTCCCCTAAAGATGATATAGGTCCTAAATGACATTATTTTCGTCAAGACCTCCTGCTTGGAGCTATTGTAAAATATAATCATTCGTAATTTACTTTAATTTGTCCTTCTAAATATTTTATGAACTAGCTAGGCTACTGGTAAAGTCTCTATTAGTACATAATATTATACTTCATGTCCACTCGAGCGACTTTTTGCATGTAATGCCAAGTTTGCAAAAACATTTTGAGCGATCGCTTGCCAAAATGTGCCAAATTTATAGAACCAAAAAATATGGGATAGGCGCAGAAATTCAGGTGGATTTATTGGCTTTAAAAAGTAGTAAGCATTATCATATATTTCAATATTAATATTTTTAGGAATGGTATTGTCGTGTTGGTACAAACAGATCTCCAACTCGTCTTGGAAGAAGTTAATAAATAAGTGGTGGTTCTTTTACATTAATCAGGGATTTATAATTACTCCGCGTTTTATAAAGGTGACTCGATAATCGACATATCGAGTAGATATGTCGATTATCTTATAGAGTAGATAACTAGTAGCTGGCTAATTGGAATCTGAAACAGTCAATTTCTCTGAGAGCCTTCCCCCTGGCCCTGGCGACTACTGGCCACTGGCTCCATCTTGCGGACTTCCACGCAAGCTCTATGCACTGCCATCTGTGCGTGCATCTATGAAGCGCTTACTTCAAAATATTACGGCAAAAGTATACATACGGTACAAATGCTCGAGTGGTTAGATGTAAGAAGCTATTACATTATTTCGCCATATTAATTCTAAAGGAAATGGGAGTAAGAACATCATTATTTATATAACAAATAATGATTATAAAAAAATACTACTTTGACTTCACACTGGAGTACAAGGAAGCCTCAATGTCATACCCAGTTGTGAACACCATCTACAAGTGACTTCATCGCCTCGATAACTCCATCATCTCATCATCGACACCATCATCTCCGCTTACATGTGGTGTCGATCTTCGACCTGGGGAATTTTCCGCTGACTACATCCTAACAGCGTGAGCATTGGTCCGGAGACATCTCTCGATACTACACAAACTCAGTAAACACTGTGACCTTACAGCCTCTTTCATTCGTCTCCTCGCCACATCCCCAAACAAATATTACTGTCTTTGCACCAAAAATATATTTTTTTTAATAATTATAAAACGTAATAGTTAGCTAACTTCAGTGGAAGAAGAGAAAAGAAAGAGCTGCCTATGAAAAATTACAAACTCTGATCACCGGGATTTATGTAGACCAATTTTTAAAAATCTCAATCTCTGACAGTGACGGACATATATATAATGGAGTTATACCTGTTAGTTCGATCATCTCCAGAAAATTTTCCACAAACAAACTAGGTATATTTCAAAAAGGACCACACTACATGGCCATTAAAGTATATAACAACCTTCCACGTAGCATCAAACAAATAACCGAAATACATAAATTTAAATCATCACTAAAAACATTTCTCTTAAACAAATGTCACAACACTTTAAATGAATAATACCTTACATAAATTAAATATCTCTGTTTTTAATTTTTTTATTTACATACATTTGTTAACATGTAATTGTTGGGTTATGTAATATAATGTGTATTTGTTGGGTTAGCTGGAAGAAATAGGATGTAACCTATAAACTATACCCTTTGTACTCTGAATTTTTGTGCAGTAAATATGTTTTTGAATTTGAATTTGAATTTGAAACTTCAAAGGATTTTAGCTCCAGAAAGAAATGACACTTTTGCTGAAAAACCAAATGATTCCATTGAAATTGAATACTTTTTTATTTTAACCACGACGGCTATTAGACATTCATGCAATTTTAAAAGCGTTTGTCTGAATTTGCACTTTAAGATATTATTTGATATTTTTTGAACATTCATTAATAATTTCTAAGCTAGAGTATCCTTTCTTCATAAATAGTACACCCACTCAACTAGACTATAACAAATTGTGATATCACGGGGGTAATCTTGGGGAATATTTCATACTTTATTTACCTTTAACATTCTACTAATTAATTATCAACACCTACAACGTGTTAAAGTAAGCTCTATTTTCAACTATGCTTGAGTATTCTACAGCTCCGCAGTTACCATGATGTTACATTTATTTCAAATTATTATAAGCAATAATTATTCGCCTGAAATACCCATTCAAATTTTAAAAAAATCTCCCGAGAAAGAATAAATGCCACCAATGGGAATTGAACCCTCAGCCTTCTGACTGCCGATCAGCTGGCAAATAATTCAATAAATACTATTATTTTTTTTCAAAAAAATGTAATAGGCAATAATATAGTATACACTGAAAGCCTATGTAGCTTAAGGGTCAGAGTAGCTGACCGTTGGCTGCATTTATTCTTTCTCAGGAGTTTTTTTTTCAATTTGTATTGGTATTTCAGGCGAATAATTTTTTGCTTATGATAATTTGTTGTCCTTTGTGCTATGCATAAAAATCTTTTTTATGTGAATACCGCACAAGAGTCTCAACTGCTCCCAACCGTTTGGAGCCAGTGAAACTATGGGGTACGAATTGGGGTATGTTGTGAGGCTAAAGGGGAGGGGAAGGAGATTGGGTAGAGGAAGGTGAATTCAATTCTGAATGGTGGTCCTACACCAGGGCGATACTTTGCGTTGTTCGTTTATATTTTGGCAATGTTAATACATGTTTTGATAACTTTCGTGTGTGATATGGCTTTTTTTTGCGTTGTATATTTTAACATTGTTCGTGCATATGTATTTTTAATATTGTTCGTGCATATTTTGGCATTGTTAATGATTATTTTGACGTTGTACGGGCATATTTTGATATTTTTCGTACATTATATATACATTTTTTTTCTTTATTCATAAAATATATTTGAATATAGTTTTTTACATGCTTTTCGAATACCACACTAGACACATGTCCGTATTATGGTAGTCGAAATTTGTGTATAATTATATAAATGCAATACATGATTCATTTGTTAATATATTATTCTTCGCCCAACGACGGGCGAAGGCTGTTTTTGTTGGAGGAATTTTAAATTTTTGGTGTGAGGAATAGCGGGCAAATATTTTGTTGAGTTTAATTTTATTTTTATTTCATATTTTGAAGTACATATAATTCGATATAAGTATATAACATTTTAAAAACTTAGCTCCTTAAACTGCAATGCGCCAGTGAAACCATAACTATTGCGATCTAGTTCCAAACATAGCCGAAGACATTTCAACCACTAATTTTGAATGGGTATCTCTCACCAAAGGAATATTACGAATATCCTTTTCTCTAGAAATTTCAAGAAAAAACACAATAATGATCTAATTTATTTGTCTGAACTCATTAAAATTTCACCGGCTTGTCTTAGCAAGGTTCAATAAACAAAGAATACAAAAGAATTTTTAGATTTTCATTGTTCAGCTTAGACAAATAATGTTCCCAGAGTTAATTAATTAAGATCCCAGATCTCAGCCGTTTCAAGCAGAGAAGAGATGTTGCGAAATGATCGTGTATTATTTATTTTGAGACAGATAACATAAAAATTCACCTAGCAGCTTTGCGGGGAGTGCTATCCAAAACAGTAATTCTTACTGATTATTCTGACAATAGAAATAACCTGTTGGTATTCTGGTCACGAAGTTCACGGCTCCCTTTTAATGTTAAAGGCTTTTAGCAGGATTGAAGACAGGCCAGGCATTATTTCCTCCATTCATAAACTTTCTTGCATCGAGTCATAATATAAATTTGAAAGAATAAAGGCGCTGGATTATCTTCAAGTGAGTCTGAAACACTGAACCAATAATCCCCAGAAGTGTAATCTTACATCACCAGTTAAGGCCCGAAGTAAGCCTTCAAAGATGGTTTGAAAAGGAGATATGTAAATACAAATGTTAGAAAGAGCGCGCTGATATTAAAAAAAATGATAAAAATTAAGCGAAAATGGTGAAAATATTAATAAAACACGACTCGTTTGAAATAGAGCAAATACCTTTCGAAAAATGCTTTAGTTGCAATTAAAGTTACACTGTGAATTTTTAGCATGCCTATAACATATTAAATAAGAGCACAAAACGTGTTTTTAATAATTTTCGGAGCTTACTTTGCCTTTTTTCTATCGAGGGAATTTCGTATAATTAACGTTTCGGCGTAACAAATGTACAGATTTAGTGTAAATTTAGTGCAAATGTACAGGTAATGAGATTAAAAGAATTTTGCATTCTAAGACTATAAAAATATTAACATTTATTATTTCAGCTAGTGGATATTTTATACCTAGCTTTCTCATTCATAATTTATATTTAAAAATTGAAAAATCAATCATTTTAAATACATGTAGAATAACGAAAGATTTTGAAATATTTATATTGAGGAATCAGTAGGATTTATAGGTCCAGTTAGAAGTTCTACCGAGCCCCTTTGATATGAAAATATCTGGAATCCATGAATTATTTTCTCATTTGATCTCTAGGGGTATTGTTTTGTTTTTATTATGCTTATATAATGCACTTGCATAGTGTGGATTAACTAGATTATCATTTGTGGAAAAGTCTGTGGAAGGATTTAGTTTTTCCTGTGGGGAAAATTTAACCCGGACATAAAGTCGAAATATTCAATTTGTAGGAAACTGAGTGATGCCTTCAAAGGAGCTAATCCTTTGATGGGAAAGCTCGAATACACTATTATAGTTACAACTGTGTTCTAACTCTTTATTTGTTACTTTTGACTGCTTTTGCTAAATTTAAATATTTATTTGCTAGATGAGAACGACTCGGTGCGCTGTGTGCACTGATGTAGATATGGCTATCAAACTGTTTTTTCCGTTGAAGAAAAATATTCGGGAAGTTGGCACGCCTATGACACCTTTCTATCAGTTTATCTCTTCAGTGGTCGGAAAATTGTAACTGAAGGACTTTGATGGAGGTGGAGACGAAGTTAAAAATTATTAGTTTTTTTTATCAACTTTATTTAAATTTTTAAACCTTAGTTTCTGGGTGATTGTTGAATGTGGGCTATTTATTCACAAAAATAGCCGTAAGTCACTAGATATAAGTCTTAGATGTAAGTCACTAGTTTTAAGTTAGTAGTTATGAGCATTATTCTTAAGTCTCTAGAAATAAATCTTAGATGTAAGTCACTAGTTATTAAGAATCCTAGTTGTAAGCCAAGCGTATTTATTATTTAAAAATATATTTGTAAAGCGCCCTTGGGGTTATTTTTTACGAAAACGGTGCTATATAAATTAGACTATTTTTATTATTACTAACGAACTGTATTAAACGGTTTCGCTCGGGTTTCTATAAAATGAGAAAAATGAAGGAAAGTATTTGGTCTTCTATTTTTAGTGTTGTAAAACTTCTGAAACAAGAAATATGTTAAATTTATAATTAATACAAAATCTACACAACCAAGCAATATAACGCATTCACTTCCTTTATAATTCCCTAAGGTGTAACGCATTGTAGTAGGACATATCTTTGATATTGAATGGGTACAAATACCCTATAATATTAATGATACGTCCAAATCCAGTAAAATATTGGCAATATCAACAACTCTGATCGCTAGAGGCGCTAGCGATCAGATTTTATATATTCTAATGTCATGTTGCCATTAGAATATATGGGAAATGTCAGAAGTTGGAGGTATTATCTCTAAATAGTCTCTTCTCTAAATAGTATCAAACAAAATCGGTATCCGCGACTGTCTGTTTAAGCGCTTAGTTCTTCTAAATTACGTAACGGATTTTACTAGTATTTAGAGAATTTCTTCCGGAAATGTTTCTTCTTATATATTACATACATTTTATATTTATAGAAAGAAGAGAATAGTTTGATACGCACTGTATATAAAGGCCTGTAAGGGGTAAAATAAATAAAATTATTCCTTTTACAAAAAAACAAAGAAAAATCTATAAAAAAACGGCATTCTTATCTAACAAAGGAATGAACTACTTTGTTTATTTACAAATGTTTATTTGCATTCGTAAAATCTATATCTATGCCCCCGACTGCACAGATGATAGTCCGTCGATTTGTAAACGTTTGCAAAGCAACCAATCTACGGTATACAAGTGAACCATATATATAGCCAAAAAGGATGTAATGAAACCCTAGCCAAACATGGAGCAACTCAATTATGTGGGCTCGATTGCAAATGTAAAGCCTTAATATGTTTGCTGACGGAAAGACTGTGTGTGAGGAAGGAGATTTACAGGATTTAAGGAGGAGAGGGAATTCCTGACCTTGATATTGACGCACGCTGTCGTCTAATAAAAACCGCACTGAGTTTCAAGTTATAGTTTGTGGCAGTGCAAACGTCTTCCATTTGCAGATACATGGCGTCGGGAAACTACACGTAGAAAAATACATGGTTTAAGGAAACTATACAGAGAAAAATAAGTATTGCTAATTCATTAAGAATCTCTTCAAATTATTGGTAATATGGTTAAAACGGGATTGCAGGCCGTTTCCCAATAAAAAAAACTTTTAGCAAATTCTTAATATACCGGAAAACGTGTTTACGCTCCTGCACTCGCCTTGATAATATATAATTACGAAATGCGAAAATTTTTATGAACGCGTGTTCCGGCATCTTGATAATATATTCGTATTTTACTAAAATTTTATCAGGAAACCTATAAATTCATTCAATAAGGGCGTGCTATTCCGTTTTTAACCGGATTGCTAATAATTTGAAGAAATCTGGTAGTATTATTACGCTAACGTCTGGACTTTTTTGGCCCTCTGATTGGTCGAATTCAAATCTTTCTGCCGCTGGAGTAGTTTCCCTCTTGGCCGACAGAGCGCACCTCTGGCGGCATAATAGCGAATAATAGTGTTTCATTTGAAATAATCCATAACAAATACGTACAATTTCATTTATTCAAATAACGGTTATTCTTTACATACAACTACCGTCTTAATAAGCATTAAAAAATAAAACAAACATTTGATTCAACTTAATGACAATAAAACAAATCTTTGCATTTACGATTTAAAAAAATATTGATATTTAATATTATTTACGTAAATAATAATTTTGCACCATTTTGACAGAAAACCGATATGAAGTTCGCGCACTATACGCGTTTATTTGTAGGAAGTGTAGGCACTGCCAAACCAATAAAAAAACATGAAACACAATCGAAAGCTAGAAACGCTTCGTAGATTGTAAAATTAACCAACAAATCTCTAATCTGACATGTACTTATATGCATAATAAAATGTACATGTACTTATATATTACATGTACTGCTGATATTTAAAGCAAATACTGGTCCCACTGTCATTCCACCCATACGTCTCGGCGGGGCCAACCTGACAATTTGCAGCGAAATCAAATATTTGGGGCATGTCATCACCGATGACCTAAATGATAAAAAAGACATAGAACGTCAAAGAAGAGTACTGAGTGTGAGAGCTAACATGCTTGCCAGGAGATTCAACAAATACAGTCCTCCGGTGAAGAAGCAACTTTTCCAAACATATTGTATGAGCTTCTACACTAGCGAGCTATGGACGACATACACACAAGGCGTCATGAACACACTCCGAGTACAGTACAACCACGCATACAGAGCCCTATTTGGCCTCCCCTGGCGATGCAGCGCTTCACAGATGTTCACCGAAGGAAGGGTGCATGGGTTCGCTGCTTTGATGCGCCACAGAATAGCCGGGACGAGTCAGCGCTACCAGAGATCGAACAACACTCTTGTCCAGGCCGTTGCCCAGTGGCAGGGAGCGCCTCTACACCGGAGATGGAGAATTTCACTCAAGCCACCATAAAGTCCTAATGTATTGATTTTTTATTTATTATTTTTATTTATATCTTTATTCATTTTATTTTTATGTATTAACTTAAATGTAAACTTTTATGGCAGGCAGAGCATTGCACACACCGCTCTGTCCAGCTGAAATAAACATTATTATTATTATTACATTATATGTATGATAAAATGATAGGTTAGGTTAGGTAAGTTTGGGTTATTAAAGGTTAATTGTTGTTAGTATCACTTAAACTGGGCTAGTTCAATATATTAGCCAAACTAATTTTTCTCCCTACAGTCGAACAAGCGAGAAACTGGTATAGATTTTGTGGTAAAACTTTTTTGTATTCGAGTTTTCCTTTTTTGAGTAAACTGAGTCCAAAGTTGAAATTTTTAGTGAATTTTTTTTTTAAATCTGCTCTGTATGGCATTTTAAAATGCAATCAACATAAAAAAATGATAAAATAAATTAAACTTCCATATATCTTTTCTTCACACACTTTCCCACTAATTATTATAGCACACATTTCTTTTAATTGCCTTCTTATTTCATACAAAATAATTAAATTTTATGGACATACGTCTTACCATAACTATATAAATATAATATGGATTCTGAATAGCCAGGTACTCCTCCACCTTCCTCTTTCCCATCTCCCCGCTCCCTTCACCTCTCCTGACTCGGTTTCAGATAAACAGAAAAATAAAGTATTATATAAACTAAAAATAAAATAATACATATCCTAAAATCCTTAAAAAATAATTATTTAAAATTTCATTCTGCAAGTGTTGTAATTTTTAGGCGAATAAATACAATAGTTCTGTGAACGCGTCCAAAAAAGTACGATTTAATTTTCTATTGTTTATTAAACCAAAATCAAAATTTCTTCAAGAATAAAGAGCTTTGTAAGTAAGTACTTAAATACCTGTGGGATGTGGAATGAGGTCAGTGGCTGAGTTGGTGTTGCGTTTGGGTCGAATTCAGGCGAATTGTATTTAATTCCTCAGCTGGTTGAGTTTGGCTGGCCAAGCAACATTTTCCGCTTAGTAGTAGATTTTCAAATATTGTCAGGTTATTCGTAACCCGTGAATGTTAGCCTTTTTTAGTAATCATGTATTTTATGTAACATTTTTTACCAGATACGAAATAATGTGTTTTATCCAAAAAAACGTCACAATCCAATGACTATCCTCTTTTCAAGCATTCTTCTGGCAGGTAGGTACCATAATATACAAAAAATGCAAATAAAAAAGTCCAAATAAACACGATGAATTGACTTTTGAAAAAATTATCTTTACAGAACGAAAAACGGCAACCATCTTGAAATAGAAAAAGAACGTAAAGACAAATTTATGGAGAGACGGAATACGCTCAGGAAATAGCTGATGTTATTACTAAAAATGCACGTTTTAAATTTTTCAAACTGTTTACAATAAATACCCATAATGGTTATTTATTATTCGTATAAAATTTAAAACATGTTTATCAGAAAGACTGCTAGGTAAAGGATGTTTATTGACATTACTTTTGACAACCTTTAAAAAAATTTGAATATTGCACAAGTTATTGTCCCAAACATTCCCAGCCGTCTGGACCCAGTGATACTATGGGATATGTCGTGAGACTGATGGCAGTGGGGAGGGGAGGAAGATGGGGATAGGAAAGTGGGAAGTAAATGGCTGTTCAGATCTGGTCACCAAACACGGTCAAAGCCAATTCAAGCACCATCTCAATTCCAAAAGGTGGTTGTTCACCAGTGTGATATTAAGAGTATCCATCACTCTGAAAGATTTGAAGAATTGATCTTTATATTATATCAGAAACCATGTACAAGTACAGTGTGATTTTAGAGCACTTTAAGGCGATGCACTACGTCATGTAATATTTTGAATCGAGCCGCTATCAATAACACACCTTACGTAGATGGCGATAAGGCTTAAATTCCCGCTTAACACCATCCACCTGTTTTGATTTATGCATGAAAAAAACATGGCCAAAAAGTACCTTTTATTTTATTTTTTGGGTGTTTTGGCACAAATATTTAAATGTTTTCGATCATTTTATAAATAACTTAAATTGCCACATTATACAATAAAATCATAACCGAAAATGGGTTCGTAAGTAGGAGATTTTGAACTTTAAAGCAGTTTTCATTGGCCTTTACATAATTTTTTTTCTGGGCTTATAAAATTATATATCTAGAAAATACTCGATTATTTCAAAGGTCAAGATGTATTCTCCTTGCAGTATTTAATTAAAGCATCTGACACATTTCTATGCGACCAAATTTTCAAACCAAAAGCACATGATAATAATTAAGGCAATGCATTACTACGTAGTGCATTGCCTTAATTATATTTAACCTCCTTGGGTTGTGTGGTAAATTTACTTACCCCGGAAAGGACATTTTTGGAAACTATTATAATAAAAATAACGAAATAAATATTCAATAAAAATTATGATATTTAAAAAAAACTCTTTATAAATACTTACATAAATATATTTTTTACAACAAGTGGCTCATTCATCACGACACAATATATTCGTAAATAAATATTTAAAGCTTTTATAATGTCATTGAAGGTTATTCTTGGGATATCTATACATAGTGAAATCCGGTCACAATAAATAATCGACTACTTATCTCATCCTAACACCACCTCCCTCCACTTTCTTCTCATTGGTCAGTTATTCAATATTTAGCAATAGATGAGAAAAATAGTAGATCGCTTTCTTGAATGAAATATACAAACATATTCCCTTCCAGAATTAATAGAATAATCGCTTTCAAATTAAAAGATGCAAGTCTTTCTTTCATTAAATATTTTCCTATTTATATATTTATATATACGCCTAAATAGGCTTTTCCATAAAAGTGATACATGATGCAGTGTACATAAGAGAATATCTGTATTATACAGAATATACTGACAGTAAATAGATGTAATCCACTGTAAAGTAGGTACAAATACACAATTGTAAGATTGTGATTACAAGTATAATGAGAAAATATTAAGAAATGTTTAAAAAAGTTAATGAAGCAATATTAGTAAAACGTAAGAGTAACACAATGAAAATATAGAAATAACAACAACATTACATATAAGACAAATCATTAAAACTAATTTACCAACGCTACTCTAATTTGTAGGATTCGAAGAGTTGGTATAGATTATGCTTAGTTCTATAAATAGAGTCAATAAATTAATCAATAGCACCCCCGTACTTGTTGCCCAGATCATGCATCCTATTGGTCAGTGAGTGTGTCTGATAATTGGTCGTGTATGTATTGCAGAAGAATGTTATATTTTGTCTTGTATTCCTAGTTGGCACATGGAGTTTCATAGTGGCAACGATGGCAGGACTTTCAATTAAGTTGTTAATGACTCTGTGTAACACAACCAGATCTGAAATAATTCTCCTGTCAGACAGTGTTATTAGATGCAATTGATTCATCAAACTGACATAATTAATGTAATTATCCTGTAATAATCCTATGAATAAAGATTAAAATATTTATACGACTGTATTGAAATTAATTGTTGGTAATAATATTATTTGTTAATTTCTTAAATATTCAATTTACTGAGCATAGCGATATCCTGTTTTGACTCAACCACTTTGCATTTCGACTGCCTGTTAATTTGTTTGTGTATTCCGTGTATATATAAATTACAAACAATACAAAACAAAATGAACCTTTGTCTGTCCAACTGGGAAGGATTCCAGTTTCAGGACAGCCAAATTTGGATAACATTAGTAATTGCATTCAGAACAGATGAATGGTTTCTTTCGGGACATCACAAGTCTGAGATTCTTTCCAGTGCATTTTGGAGAACATTTACAATTGTATAGTCAGAATTTCCACATTTATAAATCAGTATAAGACATATGAATCCTATAGTACTATATTTTTAGAATTTCTTAGGTGATAGAAATTACACATTACTAGACCAGAATATATGCCGTATGACATATGAATTTCCAATTTTAAAATTTATTCCTATTCTTTTTTAAATATAGTTTACAAAAGTTTTGTTATTATCCCACTAGGATAACTTATGTTGTTCGCATGTATTGGGAAAGTCTTATTGTGCCGTCATAAGTAAAAACACATCATCGTTCTCGAGATACTCAAGGAGGATACTCTGTTTACATCCATGGCGGCAGTAATGTATACAAAATAGGTTAATAGTTGTTACATAACAATTTTACATATAAAAGAGTAATTTTACATTTAAGTTTCGTGAAAAGAAAAGCTTACTGCATCAAGTGTAGTTAAAGATATAGTTAAGATAAAAGAGAATAAAACAAAACACAAGTAGATGATAACCAATGCAAGTATTTAAAATATTACCAAAAAATAATAAAACAATAATCTATTTAGTAAAACTACCAGTTCATATGAGAAATCAGGCATAATATTAGCAAAAAATTAAAAGAAGAAGCTGACGAAAAATATATCGATATCGGAAGAGATTTAGTTCAGAAGCAATATACTCATATTCTATTACGATTCTGCACCTGAAGAAATCCGGTTATTTAGGGGTAAAGAAAACGTTCATCCGTTTTGAAAAGCAAAGTCGTTAAAACGAGTCTCGTTGAAGGTTGTTGTTCCACAGAGAACGGAATTTTAAAATCTGATGGTACAAGCTCAGCATAAGAAGGCAGATGTTTATATATCTCCCAATCATATCAAGATTAGTATACCTTTTTGCAAAGTCAACAATTCAGTGTTGTTCTCCCTTGAAATCACATGAATGTCCATTTTGATATTATAATTTAATAATACGATAAAAAAACTATCCCAAAGTAATGTATTTTCTAATTACGTTGACGTAAAAGTTTGTAAATTTCTTTTAAAACTTTCTAAAATTAAACAAAAATATTAAATAGGAAATTAAGCTTTTATTATCTTTTAACTACCCTTTAATGATACGAAGCGTTTGCATTAAACCACAAAGAACTGTCCAAACCGCAAAGTAATCCATTAAAAAATTAATAAAAATCACAATGACCTTTATTCAAAAGGAATACTTGCCGCCTTTCTCCACAGCACCTTTAAGAACTGCGTTGGTGTAGTTTGGCGCCGCGACGTCCAAGCGTCTTCCCACCCCCGTCCTTATCTCTCTACCCCACATCGATCCTCCCACCACCCACCCACCCTATCCACCCACTGCCTACTGCACACTACGTAGAATGTATACCAAGTATAAACTTCTTACTTAACTCAGTGGGCCCACTCGTGTTAACTCCCGCACTGACCCGTGACCTGATGAATTGATCAGAAACTCCTGAAATGTGATGGTGAATTTTTAGTATATTGAAAAGCTTTGTTTTTTATGACGAAATCTACTTTCATTTCCTTCTTTATAGCTTCGTATCAATATTTGTGCAAATATTGTCTATTTTGAACATTTTATGATTTAATATCAAGAAAATAATTTTATTTTACATTTATTATTATTTTTTAATCTTCATCATAAGCGCCCACTAAAATACAAAAGCAGTTTGTCAGCAGGATCATGTTCACAATTATAACACTAAAGGACTAACAAGAATAACAGCCACAAAAAACTACAATAATCTCCCTTCTGAACTGCGCTGTATTGTCAACCAATCAGAACAAATAAATGAAATAAAAAAAAACTTAAATCAAATATTAGATTGAAAAATCAATATTCTACACAAAACCTATTATTATAACATAAAACTTATGTAAGAATCGTGGCTATCTTTCAGGCAAATAAGGTACACATAACAGATGATGATCTAAAATGTAATATTGTATAAAGCATAGCTTTCTAAAAGCGCATTTTAATGAAATAATTAAATTAACGCCATCTATGAAAACGTAGATTATAACGAACGTCATGTTTAACCTTAAACACTCTCATAGGCATATTTACACAATTACATATTATATTTCAATCGATGAGTAATAATGTATTTTTAAACAATATCAATTTGGAGAATATAGATCCAAATTTTTTGTTCAGTTGTGCATGCAGATTCACTCTTTACTCGCATTGGCATCTTAATCAAATTTGTAAGGCAAGAAGAATTTGGATTTTTTTTGAAACACATAGTGATCACGAGGCAAAATACTTCACAAATAAAGGTATTGAAATAAAATCCAAAGCATGTAAGTGAGTTATTATAAATGTCAAATCAAATCGCCCAGAGCAGAGAAAAAATAAATTGATAATTTTTTGTGCCAAAACAACGCGAAAAGACTCTGATCCCAATTGGTGGGAAAATTGTAAGACAGTTAAGTAAAGTATATATACATCAAGTTTAATAGTTTTTTAAACAAATATTTGGGCAATTTGGATGAAATCTCTTGTTAAAGTTGATTTTTCATCGTGACACAATCGAGAGACAAAAACCAAAACTTTAAGGAAACAGTTTTGATTCCCTCAGTACACAAACATTTCGAAAGATCGACATTATGCCAGACCACGATTCGGAAAAGCTATTTAACTGTTTTTCAAGGCGCTGAACTTTTTTGGAGGTCGTGTCATTGGAAAAATATTCACTGCCACAACCTTAATGTGACAAGGAACTAAAGAAATAACTAATCTAATTTCAAATTTACAAAAAAATATTTTAACTTTAAACTTTCACAAGTAGCAATAACTTTGTGATTAGATACAATTATAATTTTGCTTAAAATTGTTTTGTCTGAAAAACACTTTACTGTCCAACCGGTTTCGGATCAGCCTGAACCTTGCGTAGGGCTCTTTATAATTGTTTATTATATTTTAATAGATTTAGCCCTGAACACGGACGTTATGCAAATCTTGCAATACTTAGTTTTAACATAATTCATAGATCTATTAATAGCCCATTCCAAGAGAAATGGCTTATGCCAAAAACATCAGTCGTAGTTGTCGCCATGACTCGTTCAAGATAGCACACGGCAGAACAGATGTTCTAGCACAACATATTATGACACGAGGAATGGTGCAGTTGGATGAAATTTCTGAAATAGTGGATGCATTTAATTCCTCTTTAAATAGTCTTAACACTTTTTCTGTAAACTTATCTTCCCAGATATTAACGTCTTTAGAATGAGACGATAATACTGTAAATGAATTGATAATCTATCGTAAAATAATAAAAAAATAAAAAATACATACTCAATAAGGTGGTTTTGCGACAAACTTATTTTTGAACATTTAAAAAAATATACTTTTAATTCTTATTAAGGACATAAGGTAAGTACATATAAAATATTATTTACATTTCGTTTCAAGATATTATGTGTAGAATGAAGTGTGATATTGCACCTGGAAGAGGAGTGTGCCTATAGTACATTTATAACACATCTTATAGGTACATTTATTATGTGCATTGAATGTATTTTATGTGCAGCAAGAAAATAATTATACAGGGTTTTCCAATAAGAGGTGTTATTTTGATATTCAATCGTAAAAAATCAATAGTTTCGTTGCTTGTGTGGCATGTAGCGCCGTTTTGTTGAAAGCAAACGTTGTCCAAATTAATTCCATCCAATTCCGGCCATAAAAAATCATTAATCATCTCTCGATAGCGCAATCCATTCACCGTAACTGTTGCTCCAGCGACATTTTAGAAAAAGTAAGGTCCAATGACTCCGCTGGACCATAAACCGCACCAAACAGTCACACGTTAAGGATAGAGAGGCTTTTCAACAATAATTTTTGGGTTTTCCGAGCCCCAGATGCGACAATTTTGCTTGTTGACGAAGCCACCGAGGTAGAAATGGGCCTCATCACTCAAGACGATTTGCATTTGATTCATTCAAGTGAATTTTAATAATTTCAAAATGCGTTGTTGAAGCGTGTATCGTTCCATTTTTATTAATGGCGTAGTTTCTACTTGTCAAATATTAAAAAATGACAGCTTAAAAAGTAACATCTACCGAAATAGCGGGCTATTCAAAATAACATTCACACAATTAAACTAACGGAAAAAGAAGTGAAATCGAGTTTAAAATCGATAGACATAAACAAGGGTGCGGGTCACGATGGAATACCGGCGTTTTTCCTTAGATCTGCTGCGTCGTCACTGTGTGTGCCGCTTACCATAATATTTAATAAATGCCTGAGTGATGGGGTTTTCCCTGATAGGTGGAAGTTGGCCTATATTATACCGGTCCACAAGGGTGACTCGCGTCAAAGAGTGGAAAACTATAGGCCAATATCCATTCTCTCGGCGATCCCTAAACTATTGGAAAGACTTGTCCATGACAATATATATCCCCAGCTTGCTGCCAAAATTACTGAACAACAACACGGGTTTGTAAAAGGCAAATCTACCACGAGTAATTTACTTATTTACTCAAATTTCTTATTTACTAGCATGGATCGAGGCCACCAGGTAGATGCAATATATTGCGATTTCAAAAAAGCTTTCGACAAGGTTGACCACCTTATTCTTATTAAAAAAATTATGTACAACGGAATTAGAGGAAATTTATTACGTTGGTTTATCTCATATTTAACAAAAAGACAACAAGCCGTATCATTACGAGGACAGACTTCTAGATGGGAACCAGTTACTTCTGGCGTGCCACAGGGGTCAATCCTGGGTCCGCTGTTGTTTATTCTTTTTATTAACACTGTTACTAAATGTTTCATGCATTGTTTATATCTTTTGTACGCTGACGACATAAAAATATTTGCCATTGTTCGAAATTTAAACGATTGTCTTCTCATACAAAGCGACTTAGTAAGGTTCGAAACGTTTTGCAATGAAAACAAAATTTACCTAAGTTACAATAAATGTAAACAAATAAGTTTTACTAAAAATCACAACGCTATCAAACACAATTATTGTATTGGTAATTATTTACTCGAGCGCGTTTACTGTATAAGAGATCTAGGCGTACTTTTTGATTCCAAACTCCACTTCGATGCGCACATAGATAATATTGTGAATAAAGCTTACAGCATGCTAGGATTTGTCATCAGAAACAGCCGTGAATTTCGAAAACCTGAAACATATCTTCTTCTTTACCACACTCTGGTCCGTTCTCAACTTGAATACTGCACCTCCATATGGAATCCACTTTACGATATCTATAAAGAAAATATTCAAAATATTCAAAAGAAATTTCTGCGATGCCTCAATTACAGAATGAGCGCACCCAAACGTCGGTACATAAATATGCTCTCGAGTTATAACGTCTCCACTCTATCTAACCGGCGAACATACCTTGATCTCATGACTCTGTATAAAATCTGTAACAACATTATTGACTGTCCCGACTTACTGAAATTGATAAACTTCAAAGTACCACCCAGAGTAACAAGGCTTAACGACTTATTCCACATAAGCAGGACGCGTACAAATGCTGGTGTCAGGGATCCAATCAGAAGAATGTGCGAATCACTTAATCAGAATCAAAACCTCAAGGACTCTGACTTATTTTTTGATACACGCACTACTTTTAGCAGAAAAATGAAGACTGTTTTCCTACAAAGTTCAAAGTAAACAACTTAGACATACTTCGTTTAAATATATTTATATATTTTTTACTTTCTGTTTAACATTGTTTATCTATTTATATATATATTTTTTGTTTTTGTTTTACCCTCTAAATTTTTTCAAAAATAATTTGTAAATTCTTATAAGGATATTGCGCATTTCTTTCATATCTCTATTTGTAAAATAATATTCTTATGTATATATTTTTCCCCTATTTATAAGTGAAAATATTTGTAAATGTTTTCTGCTGTTTAAGTTAATTCGTGAGAAATAGTTTGGATGCAGGTGAATTTTCTAGTTGATGTTTCGTATATATTTTTGTCAATTGATATCTGTATCTGTTTTTTCTCCTTAATAAAAAAAAAAAAAAAAAAAAAAAAAAAACACCTCTTATTGGAAAACCCTGTATTACATTTTTGGTAAATGTGATATAAATGTTAATGGTGCACTACGAGTAGTTATAACGTGAATAAAATAAGTTAATTAATTATAAAACAGAATATTACTTATGTATTTGGAGAAGAAATTATTATTTATAGAAGATGAATGGGATATGGGTTACTTTTTTTTTAAAAACACTTTTTTTGATTAGATTGTTTTTAAAATATTTTTTTTTCTATTGGTGCCCTTTTTTACTCATTTAAAGTACGCTCTAGCGTGTTTAAAACGCACTTTATGGAACGCGCGTTTTTTAAAGTTACCATGGCAACATCAACAAATCAACAAAATGTGAACTCTAAATATCAACTTTAACTATAAATCTGACAGGAATATTTTAAACGTCAAATGTTTGTGTTTTTCATTTCCATGACAACAAGATATTGTGATGTCACATCACGAATTCATTAATATTTCTTATTTCCAAATTTTTAATAATAATATCAATATTTATGTTTTCAAAGTGTACCAATAAAAAAAAATAGCGTAAAGTATTCGTGGATAACTGGTCTTTAAAACACTTGCTTTATTTCGAGCACTCGGCTACGCCGTCGTGCTCGAAAAATCGCGCGTGTTTTAAAGACCTGTTTATCCACTTATACTTTAATATACTATTTCACAATGAATGTGAGAATTTATTTATTTTTTATAACTATATATAATATACCAACCGTTTTCAGCGTTAACCTTGATACGGGTCATTTATATTAAATAAAATTAAAATCACTATACTTTAGTTGCAATCTGTGATGTATGGTAATAAGTTGAGTATTTCAGCAGATAGATGGCGCTAGTCATAAAGCTTACTCCAGAGTCCGTCAGATGTCGCTAGAGTGTAACAGATGCTTGTGAGGTTATAGTGACAGGAAACAAGCTTCTCGAACCAGAGAGCTCGAACAGTGTAGCTAAATCCAGACCTATTATTTGTAATGTAAATAAACCTTTACTCTAAGAAATAAACGAAATTATAAGTAGAACCTTTTACTTTTTAACAAAGAGTTCCCAATCTTTAAATCTGCAAAGTAAGGCAGATATAACACAATCAAATCAAGTTCAAACCATTACTGTTTTTTTGACTTGTTGATTTTTCAATGTCACGGAGAAAAATTATCCTGTTAAAAACGTGATAGCACGCCAATTTTCTGATCAAATATTAGTCAGTCAGAATATACCGAGAACACACGTTCTTTTCCTAATACATATCGTAACGCAAAGTGACAATATCAGTGTGTCGATATCAATATAAATATTTGTATGAACACGTGTTCCGTCATCCTCATAAAACATTAACTGACATGTTAGGAACTCTCTCAATTCATTCGTTAAAGTCCTGCAGTCCCGTTTTTTAACAGGAAAACGAATAATTTTACCAGATTTTTAATAAATTTACAGTATTTTCACAATAGTACTACATATATTTGTTCTCCCTTCTCTAGTTTTGCATTTTAACACTGAGGGTGCATTTGGTTTTTACTGTTAAGTAATCTACGGTATCCAAAATGTTTGAACATTAGCAGAAACGTTAAAATAATACAAATATTGGTCATATTAACACAAGTAAAAGACACTTGATCATAATATTAAAACAATTTTATTGTTCAATGTGATAAAAGTAAAACTGATGTTAGAAAACCCATTCTTTGGCACGAGGAAAGAAAATACTGATTTACTTAAACTTTGAAGTGTCGAAGGAAGAATAGTTGATTAATTTAATTATTAATTTGTTGAACTGCATATAATTACTGCAACGGTTACATCAACTTTTATTAAACATCTATTTTAACCTTTTTCAATTAATTTCGATGGTAACAATTTATAAGAAAAATAATAAAGTATATAAATCTATAAGATAAAGCTTAAGATTTTTGCTAGATAAAGGATTCAAACAATCTATCACCCAGCGAAAGGGAAAGGTTATACAACTATAAAATAGTTAATTCAATCAACGGAGAGATGAAATTAATTTCCAAAAAAAATTTTGTGTTGTTTTTAATTTCAAACTTTTTGTGTGCTTTTCAATTTAAAAAGTTTAAACTTTACAATATCATCTTTAGGAAAATACCCCCGATCTGTCCGCCCTGTTTCGGAAGGCTGGGGACCTATTAAGGGATCGTTAATGTCATTTTACCATCATAATGTTATTTTAAGAATAACCGTTCGCCTAATGACAAAACTGAGCAAGATTGTTTCCTCGGGTGAGAAAAAATTAACAAGAATTAAGGCTTTTACAATACCCTACACCCACAAAGTGATTGTGCCAAAAATTATGTTTGGCTAACTCTAACCATCACGCCATTTATTTGCAGGGGTAAGCAGAGAGGATTGAATGATACAAATCTCTGTCTTAGACATATTTCTTGCAATATCAGTATTCATAAATACTTGTTTCATACTACAGCTTTTGACACGACTCCAGTCAAGTGTTTGATTTCTGAGATGTCCCCGACATCTTTTTCCATTTACTTTCCATCCAGATCAACGTGCTATTGAATATGGTTTGAATTTTGAAGGTCGTTATTTACCTAGAAAAATCAAGAAAATTCGTTTGTAAAATATGTTCGAAGTGGCAAAATTAAGATTCGTAAATTAATTCGGATATTTGTAGATTAAAGTAAAATTAAAAGTTTGCAGATATAATTATCACATTCAACAATCTCAAGCACAACATTACAATGAACGTGGCATCATTTACACGTCGGAATTATAATATCATGAAATTAGAGAGATTGGTTGATGATTTGAAATAATTGTCAATTTTGGACGAGTCAGAGATACACTAAAATCGTCAAAAGTGAAGAAATTTGTGGGAGGCCTATGTCAAAAACTGGACGCCAGAATGATAATACATAAGAATATTGATACTACTTGTACTTGACCACAAGAAGAATTCCAACCCTTTTCTAGTTAAGTTCAATTTAAATTGTGAGAATATGAAGGTTTGCCACAGCTGTCTCTTTTGTGGAAGAACACGATACCAGTAGATACCAACTCATCAATCAAGATGCCAAAACTAATACAACGACGATTAAATCCCTTTTTTGGTGTGAAAAAAAGTCTGTCAACTAATGCTTCATTCATAGATAAAATATGAACAGTCTCGTTTAGTTTTCGCCAGACCACTACATAATTGGATTTGTCTAATAAATCATAGTTTTTATTGCTGTCATCGCGTGACGTCATCATACTTTATCCCTGTGACGTCACTAGGTCTAAATTTCCCGCAGTCAGTCAGTGAAACAAAAAGGTTTCACAATAAAAATCCTTTAACTCATTGAACATAAACATTTTCGCTCCGACAAATTGTTTTAATGACCTCAGTATTCGTAAGCTCATCGTCTCTAGGCCCAGAGGTCATTGACTCAAAATTTTGCATCAGTAAATAAAACATTTATTTAGATTTTTCAAGCAATGATAATTCCCCGATTTGGGAAATGCTATATTGCTTAAAGAAGAGTGGAAGGAATTATCGGATGATTCACATCCTGTTACTTACTGCTAAGACAATTAAAAATAATTATGAGTACAAAAAAAGAGATAATTAATTTCTTAGGTAGGAAAGTAATTATTGGTTTTGGAACAAGTTAACTCGATTATTTTTTATGTTGAATTGATCTTTAATTGCTTTTACTAGACATTTATCGTTTTTAATTTTTATTTTATTGGCAATTTTTTTGATACATACAGGTACATATATAATTATACAAAACATAAGGCAGTAACAAAAAAATCCCACAAAGGCAAAGACTATGTGTAGTCATTATAAGTTATGCATTCAAAACATTGGTGGTTACATTATCTATGGTTTAAATGAAAAAAGAAATCATATTCGTAGTATAAATTATAGAAAAAAAATTTCTCACTTCCAGATACTTTTTTAACCAGCTCTTGACATTTATTTTATACGAGTTTAGGTTTTGGCACATCTTGATGGAACTCGGCAAGGCATTCAACAATTTTGGGTCAATATAGTTAATGTGTCTTTGGGCTAGCCTAGTTTTGAAGTGAGGCACTGTGTACACGCATATGTTGTGTCTCTGGCTAGAACGATTTGGATTTTTACAGAAATTATAAGGACGAGTGTTTATAAATTTAAGACATTGGACACAGTAGAATCCACATTAGTTCCGAAATGTCAGTTTCCTGAAACCATTGATCGGTGGGATATGTCTTGTTCTGATGTTTTCCGGTAGGCTGTTGAAGTATTTATTTTCCCTAAATATATAAATTGAGTTGCTCAAATGAGGTGTTACTTATATTATGGGAATATGTGTTTTTCTCGTGTGCGACTTTCAAATAAAAAATGTGATTCTGTTTTTTTTTTTAAATTTGAATTTTTATGTTTTAATTCAAAGCCAAACTTTCCCAGAATTCTTTTCGTTTCAATTCCCTTCCCTTACTTTTCACTGACACAAAATTCCCTCGATTTTACTTCGAATGTTCTGCTAGATCTTATAAACAATAATTTCGAATTCTTCTATGATTTTCTTTCAATTTTCTCAAGGTGGGAAGCTAAATGTACCATCCTTAAGATTGACACAAGGACAAATTTTTAAACCGTAAATATTAATGGGTTCATTCACCATAGCGTTACTGAAATGATTACCAGTCTGGACGTGTTTGGAAAAAACATCTAAACAGCATTACATATTCCAAAACCCGCAAGCCCTTGACCCCGGCAATTTCTTTCCCAACCCAACACACAATACTGAACCATCATTGGGATATATAGCACGTATAACTCCAATTTCTTTGAGTAATAAACACTGTTCATGAGCCGAGGAACCGTTGTATAAAAACGTATGGATACATAATATATACAAAAACGATACAATTTTCGATATTTTATAATAAGCCATATTCTAAAATTTCCGGTAATTGTTTGGTTTTGGTTGCCTCCTTATTGTATCTTTTAAAATGTCTGCTCAGAAGATTCTCATTTCTGAGCAGAAACTGCCTCCTGTTTTAAATTATATTTTTAGTTTCAATATTCTTGTTTTGTCCTGCTGTTATTGTTATTCTCAGTTTTGTCATCACTTTGTATAAACAGTATATTTAGTGTTATAATAATAGATCTGTATTGGGTAAAGCACACTGTAGGAATAATTTTAAGAACATGACCACTAATACTAAATTACCGTTTTTAAGTTTGATACAGTAAAGCGCATTTGAAGTGAAATGACACTAAACTGCGCTATATAAATGCCATGTTATTATCATTACTAACGAAATGTTGTAGTGTATATTATTTTGATCACTAAAATTTTCAAAGCACTATTCAAAGTAGAATGAAACGGTTTTAGATATGTTTGATGACCAGATATGAAGAGCTACGTACTTCCCGACCTTCCCTTTTCCCATCTCTTTCTCTTCTACCCTCCCTTCAGCCTCATAACATACTCCAATTAGAATGCCATAGATCCACTGGTTTCCATCAGTTGTTAATCTTGTGAGGAATTCGCATATAGTAAAAACTCAATGTTTTCTATGGTATAGGCACAAAACCCGGTGGAGTGCAAATGATTTTTTTTGGTGCTTTGTGCAATTTTGGAAAACACCTTCAGTAATACCATGGTGAAAGGTAGAGGTCTAGCGATATTCGTGTTTTGTATCCATATCTCAATAACTGTATCTTATCAACAACAAAATTTCTATATATTGTACTTTACAAAAATCATGACACCACTATACGTAAATTCTACATGAGTCAAAAACCACATAGATTTTACACAATGCTAGTTTGCGTCAAATGTTTATTTATGAAGGCATTATTTAACAGCAGGTTTCCGGAAAATTTTAGTTTATAGCAAAAGGCTTCCAGAATACTGCCGACCCATCTCTAACCAATGCTCTTCCTCTAACCTTCCTCCAAATTTTATAAACATATATTTTTTCGATTAATTCCAGATCGCATGCTCGCTGCACAGCAACAAAATGAAGGTGACGTTATCAAACTGAATTTTTAAAGTTTAATCTAGCTTAAAAATAAATAAATTATATGACACCTCCCAAAAGCCCCTCCGTCTGTACAGTGTAAAGGCAGGGGGGGGGGGGTTATGTCGCCACCCGGTTGGGAAGCATTGTGAGGCGGGTTAAGACAGGGGCTGTAGGAAGGGATTTATTAAAGCGGGTCATGAAGAGGCCTGGATTATATGAATAATAAAAACTTCCTCATACCAGTCGTCTTAAACAAAAACGAGTCGAAGAAGCGACCCGTTCTCATGAACTGTGGTCTGATCGCTGCTGCTAGCTCTTTAGAGCAGGCTCCATTAAACTACCTGTAGAACAGACTCAGCATGCCCACATTGCGTCATTGCATTAATAACAATCGGTCTGTTAACGATAGTCAATCAGACGGATCTTTTGCACAGAATCAAGTAGGTTTATTAAGTATTGTGGGGCATACTTGAGATTTATATAATGTTAGCTAGTGGCTGATTACTATTTAAGTATCTGCTAACCATAGACAAGACGCCCGATACTTGAGCCAATCTGATATACTTATTCCGATGTTGTATTTACATAAAAATAAAAGAAATACATGATTAAATAAATTACTTTTGGTTTTATTTTTTCTAACGTCCGAAGATTGTAAGCGATCTCATTTCAATTCGCGACGACTTAGAATAATATTGATGTAGCCCCACCCTTAGGAATAAATCAGTAGGAAAACATTTTATAACAACGAACAATATTACGTCACAAACACTTAGAAGATGATGGCCAAATATGGTTGAATAAACAACTAAATAATATCTCGCATTACGCCAGTGATATGACATTCACTGGAAACGCCATCGGCCAACTCAACATGAACTTAATATAAGGTTTTATGATTGTCTGCTGATTTAGCCAAGTACACCAATGTGTCAATTCGGAATGAAAAGTGTTTTTCATTTTTTTGGCACACACCTGTGTTATGGTAAAACGCTGTAACTATATATCCATACATACAGCATTTTGCCTTTACAATGCTCAATCGATTCCATTTAGTTGAGTTACATCATATGAACTTATTTTGGTTACTTCCCATTGATAATGGCAGAATGCTGTAACTGCAAAATAATACTTGTATAATGACAGAACATTGCATCTTAAAATACAGCATTCTGCCAGGACAACCCCACAAATCCTAATTTTGTTATTACAAACCATCGTAACCGTACGGAAGTCGGTAAAGTACACGTAATGTTTTAGTTACAGCCAAAAACCATTCAAAACCAACAACAACCAACAAAAATATTTTTTAAATTTTTTTTTTAATAAAATTAAAAAATAAACAGATCATGTTTTTATAAATTCTATTCAAAATAATTACATGATAAGTGACATTTGAAATGAAGGGTCAATCTAACCATTAACCAAATTTAAAATTGCTACTTCTCTTAATTTGTGAGGAAAATAACAAAATGTTGAAAGTCATTCATCTCAAAACATGCTCTTTGGATATGATGGTAGTAAGCCGTACATTTTTTTAACCATGACCATTTTTCACCATGACCGTGCTATGAACGAGCCACGTATAACGGGAAAGGAACAAAACAACCGCAATTACGTTTCCCATAGTTCGCGGCTCGGTCATAGCACGGTCATGGTATGCTCCGGTAAGGTGATGATGAGGAGAAAAAGATTTAGTATATGAAGGCGGTGCAGTACCTGGCTGCGTGGTCACTAAACACAAAAAGTCATTTCAAGCAACGCTTCAATTCCGAATGATGGTCATACACCAGGGGCTTTATTCCTGAATCGAGGGCGCTCGTAATCGCCGTCGAAAGTACGTACGTTGGTCGTCGTTGCTATTCCCGAAATTGGTCGAAGGTACATACTTCGACGCCAAACGTCAAAAGTCATTCCACACAACAACTACTGGGTATAACCAGTAGAAACAGGGCAGCGAGTGGTAGGTTGCTGGCGTTTCTATGGAATTGGCTGACAAAATCTAGTCTAGCTGTCAATTTTTGTTTTACCGCGCGGATTCCGCAAATGTAAAAGTGGGTGAAAATTTCCCACTTACTAAGTCTTTATCGGAGCTTACAAGCTCAATTAAGAGTTGCTTTTGGCAATTTGTAATATGTCCCGCAGCCATTTCTGTTTTGAATAACGAATAACTGTTGTCTGTTTGACAGTCACACCATAGAAATCCCAAAAACATCAGGAACATAGACAATATTCACAGGGGTGCCAATATAATCATCTCTTCTACCAACTTCGACCGTTCGACGCTCAAGAATACGTAAAATTGAAACATTCGAAAAAGTTAGTCGCGACGACTAGTAGTTTTTCACTCGAAGACGGCGCATACGAAAACGATTGATCGTTTAACTCCAGAATTGCAGGCCAGGACGATACTAATAGTACCTTCCACTGAACTGGAAAGTGCCCCTTTATTGTAAATGAGTAAATTGTGAAATAATTTAAATTAATCGAATAAAATTTACCTGCACACGCCGGGAATTGGACCCGCGACCTCTGCCTTACGAGAGGCCGTTGTTTTATAAATTTTAATTTTATTATGTTCATTAGTTACGAAACATGACCATCCTTTTGATTAAATAGAGGTCTAAACAAAGTATTTTGTTTTGTTACAAATAATTTTTTTTTCTTAATTTTGTAACTTATGCAAATTTTTTAAGCACAAATCTGTTAATTATTGCTTTAAATTTCTTACTATCAATACATACATTTCTGTAATTTAAAAGTAATGTGTCGTGCCGACGAATATGACTGAAGTTTTATGAGGTATGAGTTGAGATTTTCAAGTCCAAAATTATTAAAGTGATTTGTTTTCGGGGTATTACAGATACATTGGGGTGTTGCAGATTACACATCTGCCCTGATGATGGACACTGCAATGCTCTCCGAAACGTTGGCTAAAGAAGGAGGTAGCGCAACACGGCATAATAATTTAAAAACAAATCACTATAAGAAGTTTTATGAATTTGAAATCCAACATTTCGGTGCAAACTACTCTCGCGCATGCCATCTCAATGCGTCCGGACATAATGGTCTTGAGGAATGTAGTACCTACATAGACATCTTGGAAAAACCGATTTTTCCGCGTAAACCCACGGTGATAAATTTCAATAAATTGTAGAACTATTAGGGTAGAAGTTACAAAGATTTGTGGCGAAAAGTAACGCCAGTTTACACATTTTGCTAAACCATTTTCTTGTAGTTGTTAGGGATAAGAACAAAGATATTAGAAGAACCTAATATCTTTGGATAAGAAGGTTGGATTGTTGAATACTTTCTTTATAAGACCTTGAAATTTAAACCTTCAGTCTTTCCATTGATGTTGTAAATATCTTCAGGTAACATTTCAAGTTTCCTGTATTCCTGTTTATATCGTTCTGCTCCATTTCTTCCACCGTAAAAATTTTCAAATAATTTGACTAAAATAATAAATATGAACAAATAGATTGCACGATTATCGCTTGGTGGAGTATAATATCAATAATTAAACATGCTAATTGGTTTTTGGTGCATGGGTAAGAAAGTAATGTGAAATATTCTTGCGTAATGCGTTAATTATTCTCGTTTTTTTATAATATTATTGGAAAGATATCGTAATTTTTAAAGTTTACTAACATTCGACAGATAAATACAACACTACATTTTTATAAATATTTTTAGCTTCAAAAATTCTAAAATCATAATATCCCGTGATTTTCCTAAGCTAGTTTGTTATAAATTAGGAACTCCACCACCTTTCTCTTCCCTATCTCCTTCTCTTCCTCACTATCTTCTGCCTCACAGCATACTCCAATTGGAGATGCCATTGTCTCACTGGCTGCAGACGGTTGGGAGCAGTTGGGACTTTTGTGCTGTATTCACATAAAAAGTTTAATACTTCCACTGATAATATCACATTTTAAGTTTTTTTTTAATTTCTTTTTTATATTTTTATATTTTCTTTTGATAACTAAATTCATATCTTTTATCTTCAAAAGAAAATATACACTTCAATTTTATGCTTTATAAAAACAATATTGCCAATTAAGAATCTCTTCAATTTATTCTTAATCCGGTTAAAAACGGGACTTCAGGCTTTTCCTCTTAAACTTTTAGTAAAATATGAGTGTATTATCGCTAAGTCGGTTCACGTGTTCATAAGAATCATTATTCTCTTGCAATATGTCAGCAGTATATATTATCTAGGCAAATTCAGGTGCATGAACACGTGTTCCGATATTTAAGAATGTACTAAAAGTTTTTCAGGAAACGGCCTGCAATCCCGTTTTTATTTTTTATAAAACAGCATTACTCATTTTTCTCAATGTACATAAACCATACAGATATTAATAACTACTCACGCACACACTTTGCCTTTTTGTGGAATTTTTTGCTACGTACTGCTTTGCATGTATATTAATTTGTATAACAATTCCAATGTTGTATCAAAATATACAAATAAAAAAAGGACGTACTGCAATGAATACTAAATATTTTTAAAGGAATTAATTGAAGTTGAAACATAATTATGACATTTCAGTTTATTACACAGTCGGAAGTATTTAAAAAATAATAATTTTATGTCAAATAATTACTGTAAAATTTTCAGAAAATAACTGTGTAGGTTAATTTTTGATTAAATTTAACCTTTCACTTTCTATTTAAAAAAAGTACCATTTCATCCTTATAACTCGTGTATACCGCTTAGGTAACCAACCCGTGGAAGTCGAAGATATTTTTAATAGAACTCAATAATAACATGGTGTATTACATTGACCTTGGTTGCAATAAATGCATAAAAAACAATCATACTAATTACACAAAAGATCTAAAAAATTTCTCCAAAATATTCAAATACGAAGCACATATTTCGTATTTATAAAACGTAGATAACAAACAATCTCCAAAATTTAAAACAAAATGTCTTAAAATATTAATCCATCAAGTAGATGTTTTCTCATTAAGGGTTGGTACTTTGTTGCATCTCCATCATGTTTCTACTAAACTCCATTGTATTGTTCGTGAAATGCACTGCCAGGTAGGTACTACTTACTGGAGATCTGGTTATACAGGGTGTAACCAGGAATTCATGGGCATGTTTGAAGAAAAATGTTTATTTTCATCATAATTTTCTGAGTGTGATAGAGTGCTAACTTTGTTAAATTCGACATGGGTGATGTTTTTATTCCAAACAATTTTTTTCGATAAATCGGTTATATGAATAAAGATTTTCAGGAAATTTCAGTGCGACAGTACGCTGCACAGATTTTCTGAAAATCCTCATAGGTACAAACAAAATTTTTCGAAAGAAAAAAAAAAATTTTGGCCACATCTTCAAAAATTGCTTTTTTTAATTTTAGCACTTCTGTACACACAAGTTAAAAAGAACTATGTATTATGTTTCTTTCCAAATCGGCATTGGCTAGAACATAAGGGCAATCCGCTAATAAAGGCCCGTTCTGTCCCTTTCAGTTGAACTCCATGGAAAAGAGACAGAGTGGTATACATTATTTTGTTCCTAATAGAAAATCATGATCTTAGGGCCGAAACACACTGAGCGCATCTTGCGCAGCTCATTTTACGTCACCTTACGCGTATACATAGAGTTACATACAATTTTTTCTGCACGGCCTCATTATACATGCGTAATAGGGCCTAGAAGTATTTAAGGCTCATCCTATGACCAAAAACACACTAAGTAACACACCGTAAACACACTGCGTACTGCGAAAGATACGCGACGAAAAATACGCTTAAGTATGGCTGTAGCCGCTAAAAATACGCTGAATTTATATTGAGTGACGTAAAAAAACTAGTTATTGTGCATTCTGAGAGCGATTTGCAATTTGTATGTGGTACGATGTATACGCGTAACGCGTGGTAAAATAAGCTGGGCAAGGTACGCTCAGTGTGTTTCCGCCCTTGGATCTTACAGCAAAATGGCGTGAATGTATCTTTTTACTCAATAATTGTATTTTTTGTAAAGAACAACAAACATTTCCGGGTTAAGAATAATCTGGCAATATTTTAAAATCTAATTAACTCGTCGGAAAACGTCGCTTGTGCAATGTGGAGAGATTAACTAGCAACGGATTGGACTTGCGATGCCTGCGTAGGAACCCGACGATTCGGACCACCTACTTACGAATACTATCCGACGAAATCAGCTTAGGAATCGTCGGTTAATGTTGGATACATCCTGTACACCTTGTATACCGTAGGTTTCCGGAATGTAACTTGTATAAAATCTGGAGATGAAATATTACCTGAGTAGTACCTATTTAGGAAGACTGCAATGGGCTGCCCTTGGGAAATTGGGAAGAGCTGAGATATTTTTACATCACTACAGAAATGTACCAGTTAATCAAGAAACTGTTGTAGTACTCACATGCAATTTAATTTGGGCCAATGTTTTGCTATGTTATTTTCAACTGTGGCTTACTAGAATTTGTTTCAGTCTTTCACATCCAAAAGTATTATAGCAATTTATTTTTGGGGTTTTATGCTGTGCTACGCTACCTCTTTATTTAGAAAACGTTTCGGACAGCATTACAGTTTCCATCATCGGTGTCACACATCTGCCCTGGTGATGGACACCGTAATGCTGTGCGAAATTTTGGCCAAAGAAGAAACACGGCAAAACACACCAAAAATAAATCTTACTAACTAATTCACATGTTCCTTCTACTGGGTCATTGTACCAGTCAACTTTAAGAAACTATATGTTTAAGCAATCATTTATATTAACACACAGAAATCTACGTAACCGAGCCGTCAACGCTTTGGTTTTGAACCGTGTTCAAAATGTTCCTTGTAATAATGTTCCCTGCCAAAATGCCGGTTAAAACGTCTCCAGTTAAAATGTTCCCTACGAAAATTTTCCCGGTCAAAACGTTCCCTGCTAAAATGTTCCTAGCTAATAGTCGCACATACGTTTAGGTTAGGTTAAGTCAAGTTATAAGATTGTCTGAGTCTGTTGACTGACTGCCAATATAATGCAATTATTTTATCGTTTTAAAATTGGGAACATTTTGGCTCGGAACAATATTGCTGGGAACATTTTAACAAGAAACATTATTACCTGGAATCGTTCTGAACTTGTGGGTACTAACATTACTAACCAACTTTCTTCTTTTCTTTCTCTTTACCAACACCAACATCCTCCAGTACGGGGATACCATAATGCTACTGGTTTCTGGCACTAGGTAGTTGTGGTTATAAGAAATCAAATAATTATTTCAGACTTGTATCGAAAAAAAAAAAAAAAAACAACAACAAAAATTTAAACCTTTTTGGAGTTTTTGATAAAATTAAACGGCCTCATATGAAATAGGGGTGTCATCTAACTCCTCGGGATAACTTGTTCGGTTTTGGAAACAAACAGCTCCTATTCGTAGAGCCAATTTGTTCGTTTTTCGGAACAGTTCATAGAAATCGTTGTGCCTCCATTATCGTATTAGTTAGAAATTTGAATTAAACGGTATTAGAAAGAAGAAAAAAAAACAATAAGCTTAATTTTGAAATATAGAAACCACAGAATAATTAAAATATACAACTCTATGACAGTAAAGGTTAAGGCGAAACTTAATGCCAAATCACCATTTTGATTAATCTTTATAACGAGTTGGTGTACATTATGAATACCAAAAAATATGATTTAAATAAATTGAAGGTTTTCCTATCGTTTCGCTTGAGCAGAATACAAATAAAAAAATAAATTACTCAGTAAAAAATATTTAGTTTATAGTGAATACCTCACAAGAGTCCCAACTGCTCCCGTCTGGAGCCAGTGAGACTATGGCATCTCCAATTGGGGGATGTTGTGAGGCTGAAGGTAAGTGGGGAAGGGAAAGAGGAAGGTGGGGAAGTACCTGGCTATTCAGACCTAGTCACTAAACACGGCTAAAGCCATTTGGAGCAACGTTTCAATTCTGAATGGTGGTCTTACACCAGGGCGATACTGGTAGTATCTTCCACTCTGGAACGTGCCGCAAATATACTATATATTATTTTAATTAATTAATTGTGAAATAACACAAATTAATCAAATAAAATTTATTTGCGCACGCCGGGTTCGAACCCGCGACCTTCGGAATGGCAGTCCAATGCGTTACCACTGGACTATGCCGGCCGTCATGTAATTTACTAAAAAATATATTTCTTCAATAGAAATGTATGAACGAATTAAGGAAACAACTTTAAAAAATACAGTATTTTAGATTATGTGTGACAGTTTCACATTATTAACTTTTTTGGTCTCTTATAAAATTATTTACAAAATCAATAAAAATCAGTTTTTCGCTTGAAATCGAACGTTTCTAGACTCCGTTTGTCAAGCGATTTTAATGCCTATTACCCACGATATAAGGTATACCAAGAATACACAATTTTTTGGCTTGTAGCTTCCTTTTAATGAAAGTTTGTGATTTTTTTATTCATAATTAGCGGTCCCCTTGCTTCGCTATTGCTTATATTTCTCGGGCATCTCTGTCTTCTTCCACCATCCATATCACACTACATCCACCATTACTGTATACCACAATTTTACTGATGAGAACTACATTACATTCCGGTCCAGAGATATTGCGTTAAGTATTCCTCGGGCATCCCCGATTTCTTCTAACATTCAACCCAATCTTTAAACATTCCCAGCACTGATAAGAACAACTTTGAAATTTTCAGCGATATCCGTGGAGAACTTTCGGAGATTTAAGACTTGGGACAAACGAACATTTACTTTTTTTATTTATTTTATAGTTTTTTATATAAAATTATAGTAAAGTTATGTAAGAGTAATGTTTATAATACATTTGTCTAATAAAATAACAATTTTTTTGATATCAGTAATTTTAGTTCAGCGTTTAAACGAAAAAAGATAGAGCCATTTTTACAACTTTTTTATGTTTTATTTCAAAATTGTAGTATTTCCAAAAATATATGTTTATTTTTAAAAATAGTTTAATTTGAAACCTTATTTCTACAGTTTTTAGTTTGCAGATACGTTTAGAATTATTCCATTTATTTTGGATTTCATTGAAAAGCGGAAATACACACAATATCTCGCAATTTCTGACAGCATATTTAAGAAATATATCTGTTAATAATCCAGAGGCCTGAAGAAATACTTATAATAAGAACAAAATATAAATATCAACCCCATTAAATGTACCACTTTGTTGCAAGTTGAATAGATTTATCGGTAGCAACTTATGAGTATCATTATGAAGATTGGAAGACAATTATTTTCCTGCTACGAGTACCTTGTTGACACTACTTACTCTGTAGGTACAATGTTAAGCTATGCAGATCAGTCACCGGCAATCCATAGTAAAGAATGCCTACATTTATTGTGTGAATTACACATTTTTAATAAAATAATTATAATTAATTATTAATTTGTAAATAAATTACTAAAACTTGAAAACAATATAGATAGTGATACATTTTGTCCGTAAAAGAATATAGATAGTGTTACAATTTGTCCGTAAAAGAATAAAGACAGTGTTACATTTTGTCGTAAAAGAATACAAGTAGTGTTACATATTGTCCGTAAAAGAATATAGATAGTTTTACATTTTGTTCATATATTTTTTTAAAACCATAATCATTTCGCAAAATGCAATCGAAATTCTCATAATTCGCGGTCAGGCTAGCGGAATTTTTTTTCCTGTTTATGCAATAAATAACCAAAAACTCCGTCGTTTTGCCACCTCAACATAAAATTCACTATACTTTTTTATTGAATACCTTAAAAATGCATAAATTTGTGGATCGATAAAGAATAAGTGACCAATGCTTCTTTTTTAAAATCGTAAATTCGCAGTTCTACTGTTGCGATATCTGTTGAGTCTAGTCAACATCACAGTACCTACTTGATACACAAGGCATAAGGACCTTTTTCAATGTCACCATCCATAAACGAATTATAAAGCAAACTCGCCAATTCCTCGCCTACACACTCTACTCAGTAAAGTTAAGCAATCGAATATACAATGATATCAACATTTTTAACATGACAAAAAACTCTCATTTTTTGATTTATATATATTTATTCACAAAAAATAATGTTACATAATTTACAGATTATATGGTAACTAAGCATTTTTTTAATCTAATTAAAATTATTGATATTTTTTAAATCTAATTAAAAACATCTTTTAAAACCTCGCATGTAACTTGTAACAATTTTATATGCCTAATATAAAAGCTCTATGGGCGACAAAATATAATTTAAAAAAAAATTGTACGCACGCCCCTGGTGAAAATATATTTTGCGAACTGCCCACTTACCAGCGTCAGAATAAATATTTTTCTACATTTACCAGAGTAATGCTAGAGATTTCACATTTGTGTCATTACAGATGGTCGAAACAACCTTCTGAATCTAAAATACGAAGAATCTTATTTTTATGATTTTTTCCTTGTTTTATTTGTGGGAAAAATATCTGAGATAACAATCTGGTTGGCTGTCCTACATTTACCTGGCTAAACAACGATGACAGTCTGAATGGTTGATATTAAATGAATCATCTAGAAAATCAAAACGAGTCGTTAACTATAAAAAATACACGATTCAATTAAATATTGATTTAAAAAATCAAACCGTAAAAAACTAAATTTTTTTAAACTATAATATATCTATTTTTTATTTTCGACCTATTTGCGCCACCTCTTAGGTCGGCTACTAGCTAATTTCAAAGAAGAAATTTATGTATTGGCTTGATTTAGGGTTGAAGCTTCTTCCTCAGAGACTAGGGTCAAGTAAGTTTAAGTCAGCAGTTCTAGTATTAATTATTTAATAAATATATTTGTACAGCGCCCTTGAGGTGATTTTTCACGAAAACCTCGCTATATAAATTAGCCAAATATTATTATTATTATTAAGTGCGCCAAATCCAGACTGGGGACTGACGTTTTATTCATACATTTTATGCTGTAACGTCATCGTGATCGTATGTGTGATTGTCATCAAAGTAGAAGATTGGTAGGATGCATCGTTATCGACGACGAGTCTCTTTGCCGAGTTTCAGCACGTTTAGATGTCGGGAAGTGGGTTAATTTCTACTTTTAAAATTTGCATTTAAAAAACGACAAAAGTAAAGGTATCGCTTCCAAAGTTCCTCAGAACCCAGCATAGACACATTGCTAACCTTATATTATTTAGGTCTCTAGGAATCTTCTTACATTGGAATCCTTCTATGTATAAGGATTTCCTTGGGAATATAAACGGCTTACAAAGGTACTTTAATTAAACTTATTACATGGGTAATTTATAAGGCATAGGGAGGCGTCTCTAAGCCACCAGTCCATAAGTCATTTTAAGACCTTAATGGACTGTAAGACTTAAAAGTCAGTAGGTAATGACCCTTTCCGAAAATTTTAAGTTTCTGTGGTGACAGGTAAGTTAGTACTTGCATTTATTAATTGTAAGCAACTGGAAATACGCGAGTGTTGCGCGCGCACATCCGAATGGTTCCGACCAATTTCGGACTTAACCGATCGTGGTGGCAGAATAACTTAGAGATTCACTAGGATACTACAACAGTACTATTGCATATCTCGTCGTAAATAAAGCAAATTGTAATCTCGACGAACCACGTTAATATTATTTAAGATGCACACGATTCACTACACAAAGGAATACTAAATATTGGTCGCGATTAAAAGACATTATAGTTTCTAAGTGATTACAAACAACGCACAGGGTATAAATTTTGAACAAAATGTGACATAGCCAGCATATTTAAGTAGTGGGTATGCATAATGTACGGTATTTCATGATTCCACCATTTGTGGGTCTCTTTTCCTAGATAAAAATAATTTCCTGGGACCATTAATGTATAATTCACAATACCAATAAATGTACATTGTTCGTTATTCGTGTACGTAAAGGAAATAATATCATTGGTCGACAACCTGCCGCTCTATGATCCAAATTACATAATTTAAAAAAGAATTCCATATTGAGACATCTGGTTATATAACAAAATTACACAGGTGTGAATTTCACCTACAATTACATTTTTAGAATCACACACGGACGGAATCACACTTACTTAAACTACATCTACTGGAATGAAACACTTCGATAAACTTGACTTAAATGATAACCTTTTCAAATTGTAATTTATTTGGAACACACTTAAACACTCTAAAATGTGAACTTATTAAATTAATTCCAGTAAGTTTAATTTGCAATTCTGTTCGTTTGTAATTCTCTAAGAGCAATATTGGTAAGAGAAATTCACGCTTTCGCCTAATTTCGTTTAAATTTTATATATATATAAATATAAATCAATAGTATATATATTAAAAATAAATGTTTGTTTGTTTGTTTAGAAACTGCTGGACCGATTTTGCTGAAAATTTCAAAGTTTGTTTTTATCATTTCCAGGAGTGTTTAGAAAGTATTTTGAATGGTAGTAGAAGTCGGAGACGCCCGGGAAAGACTTTATCAAGGCATTATCCCTGAACTTTTATCAGATACGGAGTGGAATAAAAGTCGATATATTGTAGTTTTGTAATAGTAACAATGTGGTATACAATAGTGAATGGTCGAAAAGTTAGAGACGCCCGAGAAGGAATGCATTAGCTACGCACTGAAATGGGATATGGAGTCGAATGAAGTCTATATAATGTAGTTTTTTAAGTAGTTACAATGTAGTATACAGTAGTGACTGGTAGAAAAGTTGGAGACGCCCGAGAAGGAATGCATTAGCTACGCACTGAAATGGGATATGGAGTCGAATGAAGTCTATATAATGTAGTTTTTTAAGTAGTAACAATGTGGTATATGGTAGCGAATGGAGAAAGTCGGGTACACCACAACGGGGCCACAATGGCCATAGGCCAGGGAAAACAAAAACATCGTGGCCCTGCCCCAATGTTTTTTATTTTTGTTGAATGAGATGCGCCTTGAGTAAGGCATAATAACTGGTGTTCAGAAGATCTTGTCTATGATGCGTTAATCAACTGAAACATTAGATAAAATTTAGTTCTTGAGCAGATGTTTCTATCTGGGGCCTAGAAGTCGAAGAGTCTTATATAAATTGGTGATATCAGTTTTCTTTCAAATCGGAATAGGTCACAGTTCTAGGGATTTTTTGTTCTGTGCAAAAATTCGTCTATCTATAAACCATGCAGTGTTATCGTGGGATTTTGTGAAAACAATTTCATAAAATGATTGTTTTATTTTTTGCGAATTGAATTAATGTTTTCAAAAATTTTTAGTTTTATGTTCAAAACAATGGCATCCTAATTCCTTATTATGTCTGGTACAAATTGGACTTGCGTCATAGTAGTAATTATTCTGTTATACCGTGCAATTTTTGGCGATGTTGGAGTCAAACTCCGTGGCGGGCAGGATTCCGGGGCGGAAGATGTCCCAAAAATAATCCTTCCTCGAGAGAACGGGGAGACGAAACCATAGCTAAAATGTAAAAGGATATACACGTTACCAAAAAATCATTTTCTTAGCACCAGTTTACAGTGTCTGTTGAATGGCGATACAAGTTTTTAAATGGCAAACTTATTTTAAAATATCATAATCAATTATAAAAATAAATAAAATATGGATTTCCAAAAACAGAACTTTAAATTGGTCATAAAAACAAGACGTACCTATTATCTTTGATTTTCTATCTGAAATGTCTTGGTGAACGAACGCCTTTGTTTTCAGCCAGCAATATGATTTCCATCAGATGTAGAGCTTTGCATATTATATCCATAAAAAAATGAAGACAAATTTTTTTTAACTCATGTTTTCGACCTATGATACACATATAATATTATTGGTATAATATGTTTCCAGTATCAACATTTCTTACGCTGCGAGACAATGTTTTTGTTGAGATTCTCTAAGGGAAAGTTCATAAATCATGATTTGTGACCGTTATCGGACATTGAGCATGATAAAGGACAGTGGTGGGCAACAATGGTTTACCGAGAAGCAGGATATAAGTCTTCATAGAACACTGTGGGAGGAACCTACTGTTCAACCCTCTAAAACCGACTTGATACGGAAAGGGATGAAGACAATTTCATGCAATTTTAATTATTAAAAAATTTATATATTAAAATTTTGGTCTTCAATTTATTGACACGAAAATATTAGAAGTACTTGTGTACGAGACAATATACTGTCCGTACAATAACTGTAGATACGAAGGTAGCTGGGTACACTTGTCAGCGTTTTCAGTCTTGATAGATGTTGTAGAAGTTCGTGGTAGAGTTTAAAGCCACGATCAGAGAGGAATTTATTTCCAGATCTGAACTAACGAAAAGAATTTAATACTTGGCAAAACTGAATTTACTACTGAATAAAACACTTAAAAATATTTCTTGAGACTTTTGGAGACTTGGAGATGGTTCTTCAGGAGAGAGGATTCTCTTTCAGAAGTAGTTGTTGAACTGACTTTGTATGGAATTTGATTCTCTATTTATAGAACATTTTCAAATCGAGCCCTCTCGGAGGCGTTCTATCCTCTTTCGTGAGGAGTAAAGTGGTCAGGTATTTTTCCTCTCTGCAATTATCTTGTTGAGAGGAAAGTTATATTTTAATGTGATACCTTTAACCAAGTCAGTTCAATCTACCAAAACCATCTCCCGCAGTCCCGTTTATTTATTTTATAAATAATTATACAAACTTTCATATTGGGTTTGAAGTTAAATATCTTTGGTTTGAACATTTCCCAAAGGGTAACAAATATATTTAGATATAATTATTCATGTTATTGTATTAGTATATAATCATTTCTTAATGTTGATATTTATTTCGTAGTTATATCTTGCATCATTTTCCCGTAAATCCAGTCTGATGATATCACAATTAATCACATTTGAATCTGTTATCAGTGTTTGATAAGAAAGTCAAGGTGACATGCTGGGCTGTGATTGGTTGGAGACGGCGGCCATCATGGAATTTCATCCGGGGAGTAGTGGAGGGGGTCCTACGTAAATACTGAGTAGCCTTCTTAGCCGCGGTCACTTCGTGGGTTGGTGTGTCCGAGGGAGGTGGTGGATGATTATTTTCAGATGTGTTTCAGGTTCTGCTATTATATTGCTATGTAATTATCTTGATTAATCACATATAATACATCATTTGATTGAGTTATTTTGATGTAAAGATCTCCAAATGTGTCGGCGACACGGTATCAAGTGGTTTCGGGGTTTGAGTGTTTTTGTGATTTTAGCGTAAATATGAATTCTCTTGAAATATTCTGGAGGTCTGTATACGTATGATACAACTTTGTATATACCCACACTCGCACTAATTGATCCTTCTGAGTACGTACTCATAGTATCACCCTTCGTATTATTCTTCTCTTATTGTAGTGAGGCTAAACTATATAACCAGGTATCCAGATCTGGAACGTTGCACCACCTTCGGCAATATGCTTAGGATCCAAAAGTTATATATGGTTTCCATTTGCCACAAAAATATAAAACTGCTATTATTAGGTACGCAACAGTTGCTTATCATGAAATGGACAAAAAAAGTGTATCCAAAACTGCTATTATTAGGTAGGCAACAGTTCCTAATCATTGAATGGACCTAAACAGTTATAAATAAAATTGCTCTTATTAGATAAGCAACAGTTTCTAATCATTAAATGTACCTAAACCGTTATAAATAAAAATGCTCTTATTAGGAAAGCAACAGTTGCTAATCATTAAATGGACTTAAACAGTTATAAATAAAATTGCTCTTATTAGGAAAGCAACAGTTGCTAACCATTAAATGTACCTAAACCGTTATAAATAAAAATGCTCTTATTAGGTAAGCAACAGTTGCTAATCATTAAATGTACCTAAACCATTATAAATAAAATTTCTCTTATTAGGAAAGCAACAGTTGCTAATCATTAAATGGACCTAAACCGTTATAAATAAAAATGCTCTAAGTAAGCAATAGTTGCTAATCATTAATTGGACCAGAAAAAATTAATATAAAACTGTTATTATTAGGTAAGCCACAGTTAATAATCATTAAATGGACCAAAACAGTTTTTAATATAATTAAGATAGGTGTTTCATGTAAGCGCATCACGGAATAAGTTTTTTTTATATGTATGCATTTGGGTATATTTGTTTTTTTTTATGTTTGATTTGTGGAACTCCATTTCAAGTGTTTATTGTTTAAATTTTATTTATTTAAAATAAACAACTAAACCTGTTTACTTATATTCGTGTAATTATTATCACGGTAAGGCTAATTTAACGAATTAACAAAATTCGCCAATCCCAGTTATGTTTAGGCTGAGTTCAAGTTTAGACCATAATAATACAAGTTAGTATAATAATTACGCAGGAAAAAAAAACACTTCGTCATCCAAATTAACACCAATGCGCCCAATTTAACGATTTTAAGCAAACAGTGGAGAAACTTTACACAATATCTTTAAAAAGATATATTTTTATATAAATTTATAAATATATGTATGTGTCCGTTTGTTCAAAAAATCAAATCTCTGAAAGTTCTTCAGCGATTTCTTTAAAATGTTGACACAAGTATCCATTCAAATACGCGTTTTGTTTCTCTATATGCACAGACAGACTGAACATAACTTAACTTCCTCTAAAAAGATCCTCCGCACAGCATCTCCAAAGATGACATGGGCCCTGAGGAAAATATATGTTAATTATGGTTAGTAAATTATATAAAAAGTCGTCTCCGTGTGACATAATTAAATTATTATATTGCCTTTGAAAGCCGAAATGGCGACACAATAATAAAAATCTTTCAAAACTAAATTAATTAATTTCTTTCTTTTTTAAAAGATTAGAAAAAAACAAAGAAATTAATTAATTTCTTTCTTTTTTAAAAGATTAGAAAAAAAAGAAAGAAATTCATTAATTTCGTACCAAAATGGAATTCTGCAAATTGAACTCTATTAGTTAATTAGTTAGTTTTATCATTCTGTTGTTCGGTGCACTTCAAACAATAAAACATTTTTTTTAGTCTATCAATTTTTTCGAATGCATTTGAGCCGCAAATTAAAAATTATATTCTAATATGACTGAACTTACCAGATTGCTACGTGGGAAATGAAATATGGGATTTACGTAACCCTGCAAGGGTATTATCTCCTAGTCGGTACGTTAATGGTATTATGAGTAAATTTTACTCACATGTAGCAGTATTATTAAAAAAACCTCGACAAAAACCCTTTGATTTGATTTTTTAGAATAACTAATCTAATGGAAGGAATGGATAACATAATAATCCTTAACAATTAAAAATAAACACAATATCGAAAAATCCTTTTTTTATTAAATGTAGAATGAAAAAATACTATTTACTTTACAACATAGTGCTAAGATACCATCAGTTGGTTTAGAAACATAATAGAATTTTTTTAATATAGGGTTCGAGTCCCGTTTGCGTCATGTATCTTTTATCAGGATATTTTTCAATGTGGATGAGTGTTTCAGGCGAATAATTATTGCTTGTAAAAATAATTGTTACCCTTTGTGCTTTGCATAAAAAATCTTGTCTTAAAACATTAGTTTACCAAAAAAATAATAATTAATATAATTTTGTTTCGGTTAGATTATAATTTCCTTGTATTTTAAATAAGTACCTCAAATATTGTGCATCATGCCTCTATGTATTTATAATGTGCACTAATCTTAAGTACTTACCCGAATACATAACAAATGGTTTTAGTCTATGATTCAAAAATAGAACTACTTGTCATCGTGCTTTTTCGGTGGTCTCTTACTGTTTTTGTAAATTTGGCATAATGTTATGATGCAGGGCTAGACTCCTTTTGTTTTAATATTTTATTCATTAATTTATTCTGCATCATCACATTTATCCTCGCCGATTCTCTAACCTAGTTAGGAACTGGGCGATTGTCGCGGGTATTGGTTTTGGTAAAATTTCGAATCATAATTTAAAATTTAAAATCTGTACCGGGCGGAAACAGAAAAAAAAAACAAAAACACTTCCTTGCCTGCAGAGAAACCAGAGGGTGGGCCTGATCTCTCGGCAGACGACAGTCACAGTTTTCCGGAGTGAAATTGTTTGGGAATGGTTTCCCTTTAATCGGAGTGGCGAAGTCTAATTTTATACGCAGAGATTGCATAATAAAATCGTATAAATGTTGTAAAATACTAAGTTCCATAGTGGAATTAGTTCCGTGGCTCGTTCGAATATTGTAACCACGCGGCATCATGAATCGCAAACGGAGTCAGACGTGTGATCTGCTTGAATCCGACCCATCCTTTATGGGATGAAGAAGCCAGTGGCTTAAAATATTGTGCCAGGTTCCCGGAAACCTAAGGATAGTATTCTTTCTCGCGGTTTGGCACTACGCCGACCGCATTTTCACCAGGGCCGTAGGGAGGCCTATTTTTCCTTACATAAAGGGAATCCTCGCCAGGATACACGGATGCGACCGCGGGCACCAGATTCCTCTTCCTCAGTCGCCAGATTACCAGTTTCCTGCCACGGACAGTCGCCAGGAGGCGGAACTGACTCTTCCTCTTGCTCCGTCTGGAGCCCCCTGGAGCTCAGCCTGATGAGGTGCTGCTCCAGCTCGAGTAGGATGTTACTTAATTAGCTAGATAGATAAAGCGTGGTCGGAACCTTGGGGGTAAGCTTATATCTAACTTTTATTATATTGTTTTCGTTATAACTCACACGGTAGAGTGTATAGACTTATATTGTATTAGAAATAATATACATTAATGTTACTCTTTTTTCTCTTTCCTTGACTCTACGTAGCAATTGGCGACCCACTTAAAACACGGCTATAAATGTGTCAGGATTGTGTTTTTTTTGGATGGTTTAGGGTTATTTTGTTCTCTTGGAGCTCTGATACATAACCTAAAATGTTAACCTTGTTTGTTAAATGTTAACCCGATAACTGTAAAAGTGACAAAAGTGAAATTGTTATCGCATGATTGTATGAATTTCTTATGTGCGTTGTTTTAAGGTATTGTGTGAATGTTAGGGATCATTCCTCCTTTATGGTGCCGTTAAATAATAAATTGAAACATGTTTATTCATTAATGCAGTTGACAACTGAATATTATTATACACAAATAACAACGCATATCGAAGTAACGGGAGTCGGTTCATTGCCATTAGTTCATAGCATGGGTTAATAGCAAATAATTTCAAATAAAAAATGTATATTCTAATTAGGTAATTGTTTTCATTTTGAAAAGTGATTCTTTTTTTTTTATTCTCGTGTGGATTTAATACGAGAATAAATAATATTCTACGGAAAAATATAATAATATAAATATAATAATAGTACGGAAAAACCAGGGCTGGCAAAAGAAATAAATATTTTATCAAGGTTGCCACAAATTTTTTCAAGGTTGCCACAAAATATATATATATTTTTTTTTACCTTATTTATCAAGGTTTTTATCTTATAAACAAGAAAAGAACATCTTGTTATTTCTAAATAAAGGGCATCATCATCATCATCATTCATAATAACAATTTGGAAAATTGTTTTGAAATTAAGTTCAATAAAGTAAATGTCAACGTTGACAAAAGAAATAATTCGATATTTACTATCAATTTTTGAAATAATGGACAATTTACACGCGACGTGTCAGACTTGGAGAATTAAGGAAAAAAAAAAAAATAATCACAATTTTTTTTTTGTGGTATGGACGATGACGCAACGTTATCATTGGAGGGAGTTGATGGAGGTATATTCGGTCTGATCAACTGGATCCTGGTATCAACTCACTATCCATTAGGTCCATGAGTTCCGAATGGTGAGGATGGGTTTGTACCCCAAACGCAACGTATCGATCCGGAGTCGATCACGTTCACCAGACATGACAGACAGAGGGCGAGAGAAGCTTGCTGTCTGATCATTATACTTGGGCCGCTGGTTCAAGTACGGAACACGGTACTGCATCATCAGTTGGAAGGCGGGGGATTCGTTGCCTGTGGACGGTTTTTCCTGCAGGAGGCGAAAGGCCTGTTGTCCTCTGATCTATGTACGTACGTTAGTATTTCGTAGTGAGATATATGTTTGAGTGGTTCGGGTTGTTCTTGGAGGTTGATGATCAACCCTAACACGACACTTAACACATAAAATTCATAAACTCTATTTGAAATCGAGTTGTATGTTCTCTTTCACACGATACTATTTGTAGTGATTTATTGGAAATCACGCTATTATTCTCAAATATAACAAGTCTAAATCATAAACATGCACGCATTTATACTGTCGTACGTTATGCTCATGAAAAGAGCCACTCATAAATTAATATTTTTTAATTTATTTATTAACTTAAACTTAAGTACACAACAGACTCCAAGTGAACAAATGAACACTCATTTAAAAATATTATGAATTTTGTATAATGAAATTGGCTAATATACCTTAACATGTAGTATGTGTTAGGATATAACATCTTGAAATGTAAGGAGTTACATTCCCACTGTCTCTTTCGTTTCATGATGGTGAAAACAAAGAAGCATTGTCTACAAATTACGTGCTTGAACACTGGTTGTTCTCGTTTCATCATTAATATGTAAACGGATATTTTTGTTATTGTTTTACAGTAAATGTCTTGATGGGTCATGAAAATATATTAAAGACTGCACCAAGCGGTGCACTGAACATTTAATCTCCTAGTGATAAAATGGAGCTGTTCGCTTTATTGCTGATGAAACGAAACATAACTTACTTGTTTTCCTTTAAAAGTACGGTTCTGACTTATAATGTGGAACGATATCCCACCACCGATCCTTCCACATTTTAAGCCACTTCTTTCATATTATGATTCTTGAACCTGATTTTTCTGTATTTTGTCAAGATCAGAACATACGAAGATGTATTGAAACCTTCCGTAGGTTCTGACCTAGGTTTAATCTATAAATGTTAATTTTATTTGTTGCTGATTCTTTGACTTCTCAACAGTCATTTCTGTGTACACACTTGTTGTACTTGTTACAAATAATTTTTTTTTAATTTTAAAAATTGCATTGCATTAAATCTTGCTACCATGTAAGTAACCTGGGATGTTCCTTTCCTATTGTTTTAGAATTTTTTATTATAAACTCTAAGTTTATTATACATAATTGTTGTTACAGTCCTGCGAGACTTATTATTAACAATTTTTTTTTTTTGAACAACTGTTTACAGAGAAAACCATAAGTTGTTTCATAAAAATATCGATTACGCCTTCATTACTGTTGGACGTATACCTAGATCACTGCACTAATAATAGTTGCATATCACTTAACCCGATTGCACATTCTATATTGATGGCTGTATACTCTATTACTTTGGCTCCATTCTTATGCGATGGTTGTTGACTGCTTAACACTCTTGTTGAATTAAGATTGTGTATTTTGATTAACTGCTCTGTTCTCTTATGGATACCCCCATACGACCAAGTTAGGTAGATTAGGTAGAAACATCGACAAAGTGTTTTCTTATCTCCTATGGAGAAGTAGAGTCAGTGATAAGTGAGGGTTGCTATGCTCCCTAAAAAGTGTTGCCTGACGGGCTTATAACCCTATTTTGGGACAGTGATGCATTTTTGCATTTGGTAAAATGAATGTGATAGACACTCAGGTATTACGTTAGTTATAAATGTAACGTCAACGGTTGTCCATGACGCTAAGTCAATTAGTCTTCACCCAGCATATTCAAGCTGTGGGTGTTGGCGGATCCCGTTCACGTAACATTGGTTGTTATGTTTAGATTAAGTTTAGTTCCTACAATATTATAGTTATTTAAGTAAGAATGGCTGCACCGCAATCCTGTTCATCCTGCCTTACGTTCGATGAAGTGCGACCGGATTTGCGGCACGCCCATTCGCTATTCTCACTTTGGTTTAATTTTGTTATATGAATACTTCCTATTGATGGTTATTATTATCTACTGGTATTTTATTGATCACTTTGTTTTTTTTTCTGTTGTAGTAGACCCTTGGACCGACCTAGAAAGAATAGGGTTAGGTTATTTCGACAATTTTATATGTTTGAGGGCAAACATTTGGTGGCGAGGGGGGTAATGTTATGATGCAGGGCTAGACTCCTTTTGTTTTAATATTTTATTCATTAATTTATTCTGCATCATCACATTTATCCTCGCCGATTCTCTAACCTAGTTAGGAACTGGGCGATTGTCGCGGGTATTGGTTTTGGTAAAATTTCGAATCATAATTTAAAATTTAAAATCTGTACCGGGCGGAAACAGAAAAAAAAAAAAAAAAAACACTTCCTTGCCTGCAGAGAAACCAGAGGGTGGGCCTGATCTCTCGGCAGACGACAGTCACAGTTTTCCGGAGTGAAATTGTTTGGGAATGGTTTCCCTTTAATCGGAGTGGCGAAGTCTAATTTTATACGCGGAGATTGCATAATAAAATCGTATAAATGTTGTAAAATACTAAGTTCCATAGTGGAATTAGTTCCGTGGCTCGTTCGAATATTGTAACCACGCGGCATCATGAATCGCAAACGGAGTCAGACGTGTGATCTGCTTGAATCCGACCCATCCTTTATGGGATGAAGAAGCCAGTGGCTTAAAATATTGTGCCAGGTTCCCGGAAACCTAAGGATAGTATTCTTTCTCGCGGTTTGGCACTACGCCGACCGCATTTTCACCAGGGCCGTAGGGAGGCTTATTTTTCCTTACATAAAGGGAATCCTCGCCAGGATACACGGATGCGACCGCGGGCACCAGATTCCTCTTCCTCAGTCGCCAGATTACCAGTTTCCTGCCACGGACAGTCGCCAGGAGGCGGAACTGACTCTTCCTCTTGCTCCGTCTGGAGCCCCCTGGAGCTCAGCCTGATGAGGTGCTGCTCCAGCTCGAGTAGGATGTTACTTAATTAGCTAGATAGATAAAGCGTGGTCGGAACCTTGGGGGTAAGCTTATATCTAACTTTTATTATATTGTTTTCGTTATAACTCACACGGTAGAGTGTATAGACTTATATTGTATTAGAAATAATATACATTAATGTTACTCTAAACCTTCTTTCCTTGACTCTAAATTACACATTGTAACCTGACACATTTCTGGTTTCGAACCCAACCCCCTGAGAACCCTGGGATCACAAACATTCTTGTGGGTATCTAACCCTCAAGAATTGGCGCTTCCAGTACTGGATAAAGTTTGTGATTCCACATTCATTATTATAACCTAAAATGTCTGGTGAGTATTGTAGGCTGCACGTAGCAAGTAACCATAGCAACTACTCTACGTAGCAATGTGCAAGATTTTCGTCTCGTCACCAACATATAACAAATTGATAAACCTACAAGAATAATTTTCTGCGCATATTGCATGGGCCAGACGAAGCCTTACTATTGCAGGAAGGGATCTTCAACAGGTTAATGGACGTTTTTATTATACGCTTAGGTAATTCTTGACCATAATCTTTGAGATGACAACGCTGCGTAGTTATTTGTCAGTTGTTATATTTTGTAGAGTATAAAGCCTGCCTTTGTTGGGGCATTTACACGCTCCAACAGCAGTCGTGGCAATTTTCTTACGATCCCTAAAATTGGTTTTTTGCAATTTATGCAGTAGGTTGTGGTGTTCATTCGTTTTGTTTAGGTATTAGAATAAATTCAAGGGTAGTCAGTAAGAAATACTCGCCAAGTTTTGTGAGCCACCACTGGAATATCGCACTAGGATATTAATCCGCTAGGCCATTCACACACGGAGATTTTTACAAGCGACTCGAGTTTTGTGCGCGTAGCATACTCGCCGTTTGTGAGTACCATACTATTTTGCTAGTGTTCGTACATTAGGCTACTGTCACTGACAATGCTGGTAGCACGCTACGCGAGTTGCATTCGCATATTTATACTATTCGTTTAACAGAAATGGCGTCCAAACATGATTTGAATCTTAAAACTGTTGTGGAGGTGGGAAAATATTCATGTTGATGTAATTATAATTACCGGAATACTTAAAAAAATATTTAAGGCGATGCCATACGTAGTAATACAAATTAACTGTATTTTTGGTTTGAAAATTTGGTAGCCTAGAAATGTTTCATATGCTTTAATTAAATACTGCGAGTAGAATACAACTTGGCCTTTGAAATAATCGAGTATTTTTTAGATAAGTCTTTTTATAAGCCCAAAAAAAAATAATGCAAAGGCCTATGAAAACTGATTTAAAGTTCAAAATCTCCTACTTACGAACCCAATTTCTGTTATGATTTTATTGTATAATGTGGCAAATTAAGTTATTTATAAAATGATCGGAAAAAAATTAAATATTTATGCCTGAAAATCCACAAAATAAAATAAAAGGCACTTTTTGGCTATGTTTTTTTCTTGCATAAATCAAAACAGGTGGATGGTGTTAAGCGGGAATTTAAACCTTATCGCCATCTACAATAGCGGCTCAATTTTTAAAATACTACACGATGTAGTGCATCGCCTTAACGGTGAATGGGGGGAATTGACATCATTCTCGTGTAGTTCCTTAGCGGCGAACAATATCCTAAAATTAATATTTATTTCGTTGTGTGGGTGAACACAAAATCTTCTTTTAAATCGTTTTGATGCTTATAAAGATACAGAAAAACAATATTATTGTCTTCACGGATAGAGTCATTGAAAATCGTACTAACTGCATGTGAGAAAAATGAAGTTCAGTATTAGGGTGGCGCCGTGTGCGGAAACTAGCTTTAAAGAGTAGCATATCAGTAGGCGACTTGTGGATGCATCACAGTTACGTAGCTTGTAAGTACGAAGGGTCAAGCCAGCGAAGGAAGCAAAGCTGTAGTGGGGATGGCGTGACTAATTTTATTCGCAAGTTCACTTCTAGGGTTAATTACATGTGTAGATATTTTTGGTTTGTACAGATATCTTTGTTTTGCAAAATATTGACGACAAATAAATACATATTTTTATTTTTATTATTTCATATCGGCTTATGGACGGGCGGATTCATAAAACACATATTTGGGTTAGTTCCACTTTTTTCATCTTAATATTTTAGTGTGAATCGGTTTTAAAAATAAGATACAACATTTTATTTGCCGGTTTATAATTTATTTATTTTATTCAATTAATTCACTGTATATGAACATAGTTTATTTATTTTACTCAATAATTAATTTGTAATACACTTAACTATGTTAGGGATGCGAATAATATATTTAAAAAACTTTATGAAATGCATTAATTTATAGGTAGAGTAATTTAGATAATAACTTAGTATTTTTTCATAGTTAAATATTGCACATCCAGCTTATAGCTTTATACGCAAGTTATTAAGCTTTACCAGAATGATAGCGAATTTTTCCATTTTAATCCGCGTGCGAGTTTTCGATTGTGATTTTAAATACTTTTCTATGTTTTGACTCGTGCAGAGAGTATGTAAAATACTAAAATATTAAATATTTTTATGCAACCACACTGTTTAACACGCATCAGTAACTTCAAACTATATTAATTAATTGACGAATTAATTCTAATTTTTATTTAATTTCCTTCGTGGCAAAGCCAAGCTGCATTAAATTCAAATAAATAAAGAACGATTTATCCTCTATTTTTATCAACTCTTGATGAATTCATGTTTATAAGATTGAGAGCAACTATCTCTAATATTTTAATGGTTCTTTGAAGTGACTGATTATTTTTTCAATTCAATTTAAAATATGTATTATCAATTTGGGTGGTAGGTACCACTTCACTATAACAAACACTTCTGCCATAGGTCACTCCTTGTGGTTCGTTACGTTTGGTGACTTAGCAGAGGGCCCAGATTCATGAGGTAAGGTTTGTCCAGGTCTTTGCGACAGATGCGTCTGCCCACAAACTGCGTGGTAGGACTGACCGGGAGACACTGGTTGATGGAGACCTCTCCAACAGGACTCCATCGACCAATCACCTTGTACCGCAGTAAGGGAATGGATTCATTTTCACTCTTGGACACACCGAACTTCCTCATCTTTATTTCCTTAAAAATACCCAAAACACAGCATCAACAAATATGAAATAGTCTATTGAGGCAAATATTTTCCTCAGGGTCCCCTGCATGGACCAAATGTTAAAAAAATCTTAACGAAAGATTAAATAATTCCATTTCACAAACAGTTTTTGACTGAGCGTTACTATGTCAACACCGAAATACAAATTACATAATACTTAAGTCAGTCTTAAAGTGAGTGAGCTTGCTTTACAAAATCTTACCATACTTATCTGTAACAAATTGATGTTTTACAGGATAGAATACTGGGCCCTTAATCTCCAGTATTCTAACGAGGATAGGGATCTGGTAATATATCTATTAATAGCCGTAGATACTTATATACGGAGGTTGTTTAGTTCGGAATATAATAAACTGACAATACAAGTACAAGTTGCCTAAAGGCCGTCTAGCGACAGAATGGCTCCTCGTCACCCGGCAATGTAATACGAAGCTGTTGGTAGCGTTCGGTTATGTTCGGTAGAACTCGAAGCTGCCCGAACGCAAACACCAAACACTACATTATCTTACTTATTGGTTGAGGGAGACCTTATGAACTCTCCAGCAGGATTCTCAGAACATCGCCCTGCACCGCAGTGAGAGGGATATATTCATCATTCGTCATTCTTTTACACACTAACCCTAAGGTTCCTACCCAACCCTTTTTCCTGAAAAGAATTTTTTCTATTTCCTTTCCTAAAAAGACCCTCCACACAGCATCCCCAAATATGACATTTTTCTCAGGCCTCCTGTGTGGAGGTTATATAAAAAAATGAAACATCTTTAGACGTGTGTTTTTTTTTACAAACTTTTTAATGGTTTTTATAAACACAATTTTATTTGCTTTTGTTGTCATTGTGCAGAACTAAAATTATTAGAAATCTACGTATTAAACGATTCTGTTTATATTTCTACGAATTCTCAATTGCGAGTATTTTTGTACTTGGTTCACCAATAATATCTCAAATTAAATCACACTTAACCATTTGGACGCCTCATCGTCATACTAAGAGATACATGTCACTTTTTTATATCATTTCAATATTGATATGCCCGATTTAAAAATGAACGACTTTTTACTAAAGTCGTATTATGATATTCAAGTACGTCATGAGGTCAGCTTTCAGCTTCCTATCAGATAATCAGCCCTCCAAAAGAAAACGTTGACTTATGGGACACTCTGTGTACAATATATGACAAATTATTATAATTATTACTTTAAAAGGTCAGTTTTTTCATAACATTGTTTAATAGGTACTTGTATTTATAAAAATATAACTTACACATTACAAACATCAATGATTTTATGTAATTGAAGAACATTTTATACAATGCTGTTTAGATAACTTAATGCTGTTTAGATAATTTAACTTATACCACTATTATTCTGTGAATGATGTTTAGATAACTGAATGAATAAATAATGCTGTTTAGATAACTGAACTTATACCACTATTATTCTCTGAATGCTGTTTAGATACTGAATGAATGAATAATGCTGTTTAGATAACTGAACTCATACCACTATTATTCTGTGAATGATGTTTAGATACCTGAATGAATAAATAATGCTGTTTAGATAACCGAACTTATACCACTATTATTCTCTGAATGCTCTTTAGATAACTTAACGAATGAAGAATGCTGTTTAGATAACTGAACTTATACCACTATTATTCTCTGAATGCTGTTAAGATAACTTAATGAATGAAGAATGCTGTTTAGATTACTGAACTAATACCACTATTATTCTTTGAATGCTGTTTAGATACTGAATGAATGAATAATGCTATTTAGATAACTGAACTTATACCAATATTATTCTCTGAATGCTTTTTAGATACTGAATGAATGGAGTATGAAGAATGCTGTTTAGATAACTGAACTTATACCACTATTATTCTCTGAATGCTGTTTAGATACTGAATGAATGGAGAATGAAAAATGCTGTTTAGATAACTGAACTTATACCACTATTATTCTCTGAATGCTCTTTAGATAACTTAATGAATGAAGAATGCTGTTTAGATTACTGAACTTATACCACTATTATTCTCTGAATGCTGTTTAGATACTGAATGAATGAATAATGCTGTTTAGATAACTGAACTTATACCACTATTATTCTCTGAATGCTCTTTAGATAACTTAATGAATGAAGAATGAAGAATGCTGTTTAGATTACTGAACTAATACCACTATTATTCTTTGAATTCTGTTTAGATACTGAATGAATGAATAATGCTGTTTAGATAAATGAACTTATACCACTATTATTCTCTGAATGCTCTTTAGATAACTATATGAATGAAGAATGCTGTTTAGATTACTGAACTAATACCACTATTATTCTTTGAATGCTGTTTAGATACTGAATGAATGAATAATGCTATTTAGATAACTGAACTTATACCAATATTATTCTCTGAATGCTTTTTAGATACTAAATGAATGGAGAATGAAGAATGCTGTTTAGATAACTCAACTTATACCACTATTATTCTCTGAATGCTGTTTAGATACTGAATGAATGGAGAATGAAAAATGCTGTTTAGATAACTGAACTTATACCACTATTATTCTCTGAATGCTCTTTAGATAACTTAATGAATGAAGAATGCTGTTTAGATTACTGAACTTATACCACTATTATTCTCTGAATGCTGTTTAGATACTGAATGAATGAATAATGCTGTTTAGATAACTGAACTTATACCATTATTATTCTCTGAATGCTCTTTAGATAACTTAATGAATGAAGAATGCTGTTTAGATTACTGAACTAATACCACTATTATTCTTTGAATGCTGTTTAGATACTGAATGAATGAATAATGCTATTTAGATAACTGAACTAATACCACTATTATTCTCGGAATGCTGTTTAGATACTGAATGAATGGAGAATGAAGAATACTGTTCAGATAACTGAACTTATACCACTATTATTCTCTGAATGCTGTTTAGATACTGAATGAATGAATAATGCTGTTTAGATAACTGAACTTAAACCAATTTTATTCTCTGAATGCTGTTTAGATACTGAATGAATGAATAATGCTGTTAAGATAACTGAACTTATACCACTATTATTCTCTGAATGCTCTTTAGATAACTAAATGAATGAAGAATGCTGTTTAGATTACTGAACTAATACCACTATTATTCTTTGAATGCTGTTTAGATACTGAATGAATGAATAATGCTATTTAGATAACTGAACTTATACCAATATTATTCTCTGAATGCTTTTTAGATACTGAATGAATGGAGAATGAAGAATGCTGTTTAGATAACTGAACTAATACCACTATTATTCTCTGAATGCTGTTTAGATACTGAATGAATGGAGAATGAAAAATGCTGTTTAGATAACTGAACTTATACCACTATTATTCTCTGAATGCTCTTTAGATAACTTAATGAATGAAGAATGCTGTTTAGATTACTGAACTTATACCACTATTATTCTCTGAATGCTGTTTAGATACTGAATGAATGAATAATGCTATTTAGATAACTGAACTTATACCAATATTATTCTCTGAATGCTTTTTAGATACTGAATGAATGGAGAATGAAGAATGCTGTTTAGATAACTGAACTAATACCACTATTATTCTCTGAATGCTGTTTAGATACTGAATGAATGGAGAATGAAAAATGCTGTTTAGATAACTGAACTTATACCACTATTATTCTCTGAATGCTCTTTAGATAACTTAATGAATGAAGAATGCTGTTTAGATTACTGAACTTATACCACTATTATTCTCTGAATGCTGTTTAGATACTGAATGAATGAATAATGCTGTTTAGATAACTGAACTTATACCACTATTATTCTCTGAATGCTCTTTAGATAACTTAATGAATGAAGAATGCTGTTTAGATTACTGAACTAATACCACTATTATTCTTTGAATGCTGTTTAGATACTGAATGAATGAATAATGCTATTTAGATAACTGAACTAATACAACTATTATTCTCAGAATGCTGTTTAGATACTGAATGAATGGAGAATGAAGAATGCTGTTCAGATAATTGAACTTATACCACTATTATTCTCTGAATGCTGTTTAGATACTGAATGAATGAATAATGCTGTTTAGATAACTGAACTTTAACCAATTTTATTCTCTGAATGCTGTTTAGATACTGAATGAATGAATAATGCTGTTTAGATAACTGAACTTATACCACTATTATTCTCTGAATGCTCTTTAGATAACTAAATGAATGAAGAATGCTGTTTAGATTACTGAACTAATACCACTATTATTCTTTGAATGCTGTTTAGATACTGAATGAATGAATAATGCTATTTAGATAACTGAACTTATACCAATATTATTCTCTGAATGCTTTTTAGATACTGAATGAATGGAGAATGAAGAATGCTGTTTAGATAACTGAACTAATACCACTATTATTCTCTGAATGCTGTTTAGATACTGAATGAATGGAGAATGAAAAATGCTGTTTAGATAACTGAACTTATACCACTATTATTCTCTGAATGCTCTTTAGATAACTTAATGAATGAAGAATGCTGTTTAGATTACTGAACTTATACCACTATTATTCTCTGAATGCTGTTTAGATACTGAATGAATGAATAATGCTGTTTAGATAACTGAACTTATACCACTATTATTCTCTGAATGCTCTTTAGATAACTAAATGAATGAAGAATGCTGTTTAGATTACTGAACTAATACCACTATTATTCTTTGAATTCTGTTTAGATACTGAATGAATGAATAATGCTATTTAGATAACTGAACTTATACCACTATTATTCTCTGAATGCTCTTTAGATAACTTAATGAATGAAGAATGAAGAATGCTGTTTAGATAACTGAACTAATACCACTTTTATTCTCTGAATGCTGTTTAGATACTGAATGAATGAATAATGCTGTTTAGATAACTGAACTTATACCACTATTATTCTCTGAATGCTCTTTAGATAACTTAATGAATGAAGAATGCTGTTTAGATTACTGAACTTATACCACTATTATTCTCTGAATGCTGTTTAGATACTGAATGAATGAATAATGCTGTTTAGATAACTGAACTTATACCACTATTATTCTCTGAATGCTCTTTAGATAACTTAATGAATGAAGAATGCTGTTTAGATTACTGAACTAATACCACTATTATTCTTTGAATGCTGTTTAGATACTGAATGAATGAATAATGCTATTTAGATAACTGAACTTATACCACTATTATTCTCTGAATGCTCTTTAGATAACTTAATGAATGAAGAATGCTGTTTAGATTACTGAACTTATACCACTATTATTATCTGGATGCTGTTTAGATACTGAATGAATGAATAATGCTGTTTAGATAACTGAACTAATACCACTATTATTCTCTGAATGCTGTTTAGATACTGAATGAATGAATAATGCTGTTTAGATAACTGAACTTAAACCAATTTTATTCTCTGAATGCTGTTTAGATACTGAATGAATGAATAATGCTGTTTAGATAACTGAACTTATACCACTATTATTCTCTGAATGCTCTTTAGATAACTAAATGAATGAAGAATGCTGTTTAGATTACTGAACTAATACCACTATTATTCTTTGAATGCTGTTTAGATACTGAATGAATGAATAATGCTATTTAGATAACTGAACTTTTACCAATATTATTCTCTGAATGCTTTTTAGATACTGAATGAATGGAGAATGAAGAATGCTGTTTAGATAACTGAACTTATACCACTATTATTCTCTGAATGCTGTTTAGATACTGAATGAATGGAGAATGAAAAATGCTGTTTAGATAACTGAACTTATACCACTATTATCCTCTGAATGCTCTTTAGATAACTTAATGAATGAAGAATGCTGTTTAGATTACTGAACTTATACCACTATTATTCTCTGAATGCTGTTTAGATACTGAATGAATGAATAATGCTGTTTAGATAACTGAACTTATACCACTATTATTCTCTGAATGCTCTTTAGATAACTTAATGAATGAAGAATGCTGTTTAGATTACTGAACTAATGCCACTATTATTCTTTGAATGCTGTTTAGATACTGAATGAATGAATAATGCTATTTAGATAACTGAACTTATACCACTATTATTCTCTGAATGCTCTTTAGATAACTTAATGAATGAAGAATGCTGTTTAGATTACTGAACTTATACCACTATTATTCTCTGGATGCTGTTTAGATACTGAATGAATGAATAATGCTGTTTAGATAACTGAACTTATACCACTATTATTCTCTGAATGCTCTTCAGATAACATAATGAATGGAGAATGCTGTTTAGATTACTGAACTAATACCACTATTATTCTCTGAATGCTCTTTAGATAACTTAATGAATGAATAATGCTGTTTAGATAACTGAACTTATACCACTATTATTCTCTGAATGCTGTTTAGATACTGAATGAATGAATAATGCTGTTTAGATAACTGAACTTATACCACTATTATTCTCTGAATGCTCTTTAGATAACTTAATGAATGAAGAATGCTGTTTAGATTACTGAACTAATACCACTATTATTCTTTGAATGCTGTTTAGATACTGAATGAATGAATAATGCTATTTAGATAACTGAACTTATACCACTATTATTCTCTGAATGCTCTTTAGATAACTTAATGAATGAAGAATGCTGTTTAGATTACTGAACTTTTACCACTATTATTCTCTGGATGCTGTTTAGATACTGAATGAATGAATAATGCTGTTTAGATAACTGAACTTATACCACTATTATTCTCTGAATGCTCTTCAGATAACATAATGAATGGAGAATGCTGTTTAGATTACTGAACTAATACCACTATTATTCTCTGAATGCTCTTTAGATAACTTAATGAATGAATAATGCTGTTTAGATAACTGAACTTATACCACTATTATTCTCTAAATGCTGTTTAGATAACTTTATGAATGAAGAATGCTGTTTAGATAACTAAACTAATACCACTATTATTCTCTGAATGCTGTTTAGATACTGAATGTATGGAAAATGAAGAATGCTGTTTAGATAACTGAACTAATACCACTTTTATTCTCTGAATGCTGTTTAGATAACTTAATGAATGAAGAATGCTGTTTAGATAACTGAACTTATACCAATATTATTCTCTGAATGCTGTTTAGATACTGAATGAATGGAGAATGAAGAATGCTGTTTAGATAACTGAACTAATACCACTATTATTCTCTGAATGCTGTTTAGATACTGAGTGAATGGAGAATGAAGAATGCTGTTTAGATAACTGAACTTATACCACTATTATTCTCTGAATGCTGTTTAGATACTGAATGAATGAATAATGCTGTTTAGATAACTGAACTTATACCACTATTATTCTCTGAATGCTCTTTAGATAACTTAATGAATGAAGAATGAAGAATGCTGTTTAGATAACTGAACTAATACCACTTTTATTCTCTGAATGCTGTTTAGATACTGAATGAATGAATAATGCTGTTTAGATAACTGAACTTATACCACTATTATTCTCTGAATGCTCTTTAGATAACATAATGAATGAAGAATGCTGTTTAGATTACTGAACTAATACCACTATTATTCTCTGAATGCTGTTTAGATACTGAATGAATAGAGAGAATGAAGAATGCTGTTTAGATAACTGAACTTATACCACTATAATTCTCTGAATGCTGTTTAGATACTGAATGAATGAAGAATTCTGTTTAGATAACGAGGCCATGGCGCTAGTAAAAACGTCAAGGGCTCTGTATCATCGCTTTGGCAAGTTGGCGTCAGGCCCTGATTATTCTACTGAAGAAATGTTTTATTTGAAGTCACACCAATACCATTACCAGTGACGTATCATATTTCTACATTAAATAAATAAATACTAGAAGCTATCTATATAAACTGATATTTTATACTCGTAGTACAGACAGATTTCCATTTTAAACAATGATCTCCCACGCAATCCGCTACCCACTAGGATTTATTAGGGCGCCAAAATATTACTTCAGACCGAAAATAAACATTTTACATAGTCATACGAGCATTACGTTTTTTTTACGTCTGCTCAAACCTTCCTATGCTATTGGTTATATTTGCAGGAAAAAGGTTTTTCATTTTAATTTTAAAAATAGGCTTTATGACTGGTCTGAGACCACCGTGATGGAATGATTTGATCCTAGAGGTCCATGACCATATACTTATACAAAATTGATTAAATTAAATTAATATTTTAAATTGTTCTTATATTATTATTTGTTAGTAATACTGAATCATTACACCATTAAAATATTCACAACAATAATGTTATAAAAAATGTATATGTTTAGTTAAAATAGAGCCTTACCCCTCCGTGGTAGAGGGGTAAAGCTATTCGACTAGCAATCCTAAGGTCGCGGATTCAAATCCCGGCATGCGCAAGTAAATTTAGTTTTATAAATTTGTGTTATTTCACGATTAATTCATTTGTATTATTTGTATTAAAAATAAAATATTGTATACTTGTGGCACGTTCCAGAGTGAAAGATACTATCAGTATGGCACCAATGGGAATACAACTAGATGCAAATATAAACTGGAAAGAGCATGTATCTAAAGTTGTAGCAAAAATCAGTAGCTTTTCTTTTGTTCTAGGCACCCTTAAAAATATCTTAAACATCGAGTCCGTAATCACCGCATACTATGGATACGTATACTCAATGATAGAATACGGAATAGTTTTTTGGGGAAACTCAGTAAACGCCAAAGATGTTTTTATCATCCAAAAGAGGTGCCTACGAAAAATTACAAACTCTGATCACCGGGATTCATTTAGACCAATTTTTAAAAATTTCAAACTTCTGACAGTGACGGACATATTATATAAAATGGAGTTGTGCCTGTTAGTTCGATCATCTCCAGAAAAGTTCTCACAAAAAAACTCAACACATAAACACGCTACAAGGTTCACAGAAAACTTATTAATCCCAAAAGCAAACAAAACTATATTTCAAAAAGGACCACATCACATGGCCATTAAAGTATATAAAAACCTTCCACGTAGCATCAAACAAATAACCGACTTACTAAAATTTAAATCATCACTCAAAACATTTTTTTTCAACAAATGTCACCACACCTTAAATGAATACCTTACATAAATTAAATACCTCTTTTTATTTCTGTTTTTTTTTTTTTTTTAATTTACATCATTTGTTAACATGTGATTGTTGGGTTATGTAATATAATGTGTATGTGTTGGGTTAGCTGGAATAAATAGGATGTAACCTATAAGCTATAACCTTTGTACTCTGTATTTTTATGCAGTAAATATTTTTTTGATTTTTTTTTTCATGTAAGACAGTTGGGAGCAGTTGGAACTTTTGTGCTGTATTCAAATAAAAAAGGTAAAATATTTTTTTTAATCAAATAAGATGTATTTTTGTAATTCATATTGTTTATTATTTACTTTTAAAGGATAAACATTTTCCAAATAAATAATGAACGACTGGGGTTTTAAAACAAATAGTTATTTTAGTAATTATTCTTCCTTTTTGAGTGTTTGATAGGTCAATATACTGAATATTGGCACAAATACAATTGATTCTGGATTAAAGTAAATAAAAGCGGTATTAAAATAGCTGTTCAAATAAGGATTGTGTTTACACAGCTTAAAATTAAACTTTTTTTTACGTTAACCCTATACAGAAGTCTTGGAGAAAAAATATTTTCTTTCGGGGTCTATGTCATTTTTAGAGATGCTGCTTGAACGGTATTTTTAAGAATAGGAAGGTGAGAATGTACTGCGAAGGAAAAAAATGTATGAGAAGTGGGCAGGCGCATCCACCGCCAAGACCTGAACAGTAAACACACCTTACCCGTTTTACCCGGACACCCCTGCTAAGTCACCAAACGCTCGCTACTTGGCGTGACGGCGTGTAATTTATCCAATAAATGGTTCACGGGGCGGCGGTGGTTCCCATACCCGCCTTTTAAATTGATTGACTCATTCTAAAGATGGGTTGTTTAAAAAAATTTGAAAATTTCAAAAAATTTGTTTTTGATGATTTTCAAGTTCTGTGAAGGTTCTATTCAAGTTCTGTTATTATATCATTACAGACCAGTTATTTGAGAAAACTGAAATAATAACAGTACTTGAATAAAATCTTCACAGATCTTGAAAATCAACTTTGAAATTTGATGAATTCTTCAAATTCTCTGAAACAAACAAACTGTCTTTGGGTTAGAGGAAAGAGAGTTGAGTTTAGATTTGGAACAGAAGAACAATTATTTTAAATATGTGTTCATGTTTAATATTGAAACACTTTTTACGGTTATTCAACAATCCGGTATAAAAAAATAGTAAAATTATCCCTTTAAACTACAAATAAGCAATTTGTCCATAGGATGTACATGTTCAATTACAATGTAAATACGAGTATGTATAAATAATATTATTACTAATTATAAATATACATAATATTGTTGCTACTTATAAGATATTCAGATTATTATTATTGGCACACAGTCTAAAATGACACAAAAAAGTATTAAGTATTTCTACTTATAAGCCATGTTTTCAGCACATATTTGAATCTGTTACTTGGCAACATGTTGAACATTTTGGGCACGTTATATTCTAGGGTTTTCACAGTCCGTATTTATTTGTTATATTTTGGAACAAGCATGCCTTTATTCTCTGTGAACCTAGTGTTGTGTTAATGTTCCAATTTATTTTTATATTCTGAGTTTTCAGGTGCAATTTATTTCAGGTGTAATCAAAACTGAAGCATGTGGAGATCGTATGTGCACCAATTTGTTTTTTTTTGGTTTTATGATTAGGCCTGCGTCATGTGACCATTTTATTAGGGACGTAAAGTCTTGTTGCATACATCAACTTTATCAGATATGACAAGAGCCTTGTCGTCAGCGTATACAAAGTGTTTAACATGTGAAAAACTTTTTAAATTAATGATACAAATATAATATAAAGCGTGGGTCCCAAAATTGACCCCCGAGGGACACCAGAAAAAGTTATTTTCCCACTGATTTTCCTCAAATAAATCATTTTTAAAACTGATTCCAATTGCTACTAAGATTATTAATAATTTTTACGGATCAATTGTGTTAAACGCCTTGGAATTATCGATAAATAATACTTACACATGCCTTTTATGGTTTAATTCATTATTTATATAATTCGAGAAGTTCTGTAGTAATGTTTCGGTGCTTTTTTACTTTTGGAAGCAATATTGTTTTTGGTCTATGATGCTAAAAATTTCTAAGTATTTGTTTAATTTTATTGGAATATATTTAGAATTTTTTTTCACGTGCAGGCAAGATACTAACTGGTTGATAGTTTCCTATTTCTGTTTTATTTCCTACTTTGTATACCGGTCTAATAATAGCATATTTAAGGTCATCAGGCATTTCAGCTTGTGTAATAAGTCTATTAACTAAATGAGTAGTAAGAAGTTCTAAAATAATTACATGTTTTTTTATATCGTACATTCTCGTACCGTCCATTCCTACAGATTTGGAATTTTTAATTTTTTTAACAAGACTTAGAATCTTTAAACGTTTTAAATCACATTTGTGCAACATTTGGCACATAATTCACGTATTGGTTTGTTATACTATCCACTGTCTGTTACTTTAAGACATATCGCCAGATGACACCGCAATTACTTTTAGTTTTTCTTCCCAAAATTTTATTTATACCATCCCAGGATGCTTGGTATCATTAAAACTACTTCAAAATTAATCTTTGAAAAAAACAAGATTTTCATTTAGCAATTATTTTTTTGACGTTATTTCGTATGAGCTTGTAATCATTTTCATAATTGTTCAAATATAGGAGAATTTTTCCATCTTCGAAACAATGCATCTCTTTCTTTAATTTTCTGTAAAATATCAGTTGTAAGTCACTTTTTCGTAGCATACGATCTTTTATTTGGTTTTTAAAAAATGACAAACTGCAATTTTCGTATAAATCTATTAATAAAATTATTTATAATTTTTTGCCACAAAATAGTAGTGTTGCTCATTGAATAAAAAATTTCAGTGTATTTGACGATCAAAACGTTTTTGTGATCAAATAGTTCAATAGGTAGTCTTCTTCGTGTTATTTAAAGCTCATCATATTTTATATAATATAATGATCTGACATAGCAATCTCACATACACACGCTGATAGCGAGTCCACTTGCTTAAGCCCGTTACTGTACCTAGCGTATGTATGATCTGTACACGAACGTGTTATGCGTCCATTAATAATTGCTTCTCGTGTTCGTACCTCAATTGCTCTCTCCCATTTATTTATTTATTCCAATTCCAAAAGATCTTACCTTCTAAAAAAGCAAGCAAGAAAATTTGAACAAATAGAAGCCAAAAGCATATTTAAGAACATTATTTTCGTCGTTGTTGCATATTTGTCACCACCCCGTAATAATTATCAGAAAACAACATAAATTATTAGCCCCAAACATCATGCATGAAATAAATATTATATATAATCGAGAGTTATTAAAAAAACGTTCATGTTGTAAAACAATAAATATTTTTACTACAAAAACCGTTCGTGTTGTAAAACAATACTAAATGTACATCTGTAAACTATATTCACAAGATAATATCCTCCTTTCCCACTCCTATTTTCCTTGCGATAAACACGATTGGTTAATCTTATTTTCTCGTTAAAAATTACAGTCCGTTCGTCGAGTACCAATAGATTCGGTACGCAACAGTGACCCATGTCGTATTTAGAAGTTAACCAGTGTGCCAGCACAAATGCCGAGCGGCATTGACAGCGCCCGTCAGGCGCCGGCCGACACTATTTTCGTAATACCTTACGTTTTTTTTTATAAACTGATGTTTTTGTAAATTGTACCATATTACCAGATAATATGATCGTCCATCTTACGTAGTTTCTCCAGAATATCTCTTCATATATAATATCTTCATAAAAAATATCATGTAATTTTTCGAAAATATTCTTGAGTGCTATTATATTTTCCAGCTAAATATGTGTTTTTACAATAAAAAAATAAATTGTCTGAGACTTTCCTGTAAAAAAATAATATGACTTGTGAAAATGAAAAATTCTGATATTTTACACGGAATATTTGACGTTCTTTTGAACATAAATTTTAAAAAAATCACTGTAAGTGACGAAACGACAAGCTAGAATAATACTAAGACACCTTATTTCCCTGCCCAGCAAATTATATTTTATTAACTATGCTAGGAGCATTTTTAAGGTTCAAAATACCATATAAACGAAGCAAGTGCGCTGAGTTATTTACTAAAAAATCCACGATATATTTCTTGGCACTACAGAGGTTCACCTATCAGTATTGGGAAGAACATTATTATTGCTTTATTTTCTAAAGTGTGTGAGTACGTGGTAAAACCACGTTTGACCTATTATAAATATGAAGATCTGGAACGAATACAATGCGTGCTGAACAACATTAAGAAAGGGACGCTTAGATGGTTTGACCATTAGGAGCTAATTAACGTAATGTAAGCATAATATATAATGCGAAAGTAAACGATAAGATGACATAGCCCGACCAAATGGATAAAATATACCTAATAATAATAATTGAGTCCGGTCATGGCAAGAGTCAATAGTACTCCTTCAGTCAGATTTTTCAAAGAGAATAACAGAAAGGAGTGTATGAATGTGAATGAAGCAATTAGTGTGCACCGAGATGTGTTTAGCGGTCCATCCACTATTATTGTCCCTCCGGAAAACGGTGCTGGGTGATGATCAGATAGTTACAATAATTTAAGTTATTTCCGTTTATCCAAGTATGTTTACTTATATACCTCGTGTTTCACGTTCGTACCGCAAAACAAAGGGAGAAGATTGTCCATGAAAATCTCAGAACGGGTTGTTTCGGATAATTTGAACAATTCATCAAATTTCAAAGTTAATTTTCAACTTCTGTGAAAGATTTTTTCAAGTTCTGTTATTATTTCAGTTCTGTCAAGCAATTATTCTATAATGATATCTCGTATTATCGAAATTTGAATAGAACCAGAAAATAAACGTTGAAATTTGATAAATTGTTCAAATTCTCCGAACTAGCGATTTTAATAAAAAAAAAAATGTTTTAAAAATTGTCTAGTGTAATCGTACCTTTACTTTTGCGAGAATTAATACACGTGTTCGGATACCATATGAGAGGCGTTAGGTTAGGTTAGGTTAGGTTGGATATATATTCCAACTATCGTTTAAAATATACAAAAAACGAGTGTTAAATCAAAAAGTGTGCAATTTATTTTCAACATTGCCACCCTTACGTTATATTAAACCAGCGTGTATAAATGATAATTATAAAGGTGTATTTATAAACCGCACATTAAGATATTTTTTATATTGTAAATTTTTAATTTGGGTACTTACAAAATACCAAAATGTGTCGAGGTATTAACATGGAACACGGTGTACATTAAAATTGTTTTTAGCTTTACATCACACCCTTAATAAATTTTACATCAAAATTAACATGTAAGTACATCATATTCCCAAACACAGGGATAATAAATCAAAGTGTTTTCGGTTCAGAGTACTGATAATATACGGGTTCAGATACCCTCTGATTAGATTCGCCCAAGTGTCCCGAATATGTGTTATAATTACGCATTACACTGGACTTTCCCCTTCCCGATGTTGGGATGGTGTAACTCTACCCTGCCATTAGGGCACGCATCTCGCCGTGGAACACGATCCCGAACTAGATTATTATATTATCCGAGTTGATTAATTGCACTAAATCTCCGTTTTACAACACCCACAGTCTGCTCTATGTCAGGGGTCTAGAAACTCACTTATTTTGATAAAAAGTTCGGTGAATAACATAGATAAAATAAGCAGGAAAGATGGACCAGAGTATCTAGCACGGTCGATCGATAAAGGATTTATCGATAAAATCGATAACTTGTCATAATTCCCGGGCACGACTGCAAATTGCTAACCTACAAATAACAGTTCAGATCGAAGAAATTAAGAATAACTGTTGTTTGTTCGTTGGCAATCTCTAGTCTTACTCGAGAACGATGACAAGTTACCGACCTCATCGATAAAATCTTTATCGATTGACCGTGCTTGATACCCTGTAGGTGTGTAGGTGTGTAGCACTGATGATGATAAAGCTCTGTATCAATGCGATATCGACAAAATACGTCATCTTTGGTCAGTTAGCGTTATTTGCCAACACGGTCAGAAAATGATTCCGAAAGTCGGCCCACAAAAACCGCTACTTTTACCACGGCCTCCAAGGTCTTGAATAAGCATTCAATATGCAGGAATTTTTGGACAGTGACATTCGTTACGCAAAATAACTGACTTTTCAATAAGTGGGGGTGAACTAACTAAGCTCTTAGAACTGAAAGAAATCGTATACACGATCTATAGACTTAATTAATTCACTGTTTATTCTTTTCCAGCTTCGAGAAACAAAAGTTCTTAGTTATGACATGTACTAATTAACTGCGTTTTTAGTGTCAAAAAGTACATGCGGACTGTCAATGGATATAGAAGTTAATATTTTAATTTGGAATTGTCAATTTAATAGTATTTTTAAGTAATACGTAGCTTTCTGACGTTAGGAATGTCAATTCAAATGAAGATGCGCCAGTGTTGCCAGTGTATATCAATTTCAGATTTATTCTGTTATCAACAACAGTTTGGATATCAATAGTGCGATCATGCTCGGGAAATCGGTATAAAATTGTCGATAGTTACGCCTGTCATTCGTATTGTAAAGTGATCGATTTCATTGTGCAAGACAACCTCAAGGAGAGACTGATTTGGAGAGACGCTTTCCAAGTGTCCAACAGGTCTCTCGACCCATCGCCTTGCACAGCAGCGGGTGGGATATACGTCACTCCCGGACACACAAATCTCTAGATTCCTATCCACCTCTCATACCTGTTTCTTTCTCAGAACTTCCTCTGCTCAAAACACACCCATCATCCCAAAAGAAGAAATAGGCCTAAAATACTAATACATTTAAGTTTTTTTTTTTTTTTTTTTGTATTAGGCAATTCACCCTAAAGAGAGTGCTTTGTGCCGATTGGGTTAAGATATATGGTTAAACTGATGTGAATTATCTATAAGGGGACTGGACATATCATATATTAAAGTCATTTAAATCTATAAACTTATAAAGAATAGAATATACGCGAGAGTTGTTGAGAGACAGCAAATATGGAATACTAAGGGGAGACTGGTGGGTGATTTTAATAAGCAATCGATACATGCCCTTGAAAGAAGAATGGTTTTTACAATTGAAGAAGACGTGGTCAAGAGTCTCATCCTCCACACCACACTGGCATAATGAACTTTCGAGTACCCGAATTTTAAACAAATGAGTTGCTATAGAGCAGTGGCCAATTCTCATTCTCGAGATACAGGAAATAAATCTTTTGGACTTTTTTATTCCGTGGAACCGGGGTTTACTTGGAATATGATTTTGTATTCCAGCATAGAAAGATCCAGTTTGAGTTTTCGTGATTGTCCAATTTTCTTCCCAGGAACGAGACATGTTGGATTTAAGAATAGAGAAGACGTCAGAGACAGGAATTTTAAAATCTAAAGGAATAGAACCAGATACAGTTCCAAGTTTAGCGAGAGAATCAGCTTGCTCGTTTCCCTCAATTCCTAGATGGCCAGGCACCCAAACCAGTATTGTCTCAAACATAGATTCGTTTAAAGAATCGAGGATGTTTTTAATATTACAAATAACATAGTCTTCTGGACTTCGAACGATATTAGAGGAAATTTTTAATACTGCACTTAGAGAGTCAGTACACAGTAAGGCTCGACGAATATTGAGGAGTTGGATTTGAATTAAAGCTTGTTCAATTGCGAAGCATTCTGCAGTGAATATGGAAATTTCTTTAGGCAATTTATAAGACAGATTAACATTGAATTCAGGAATATATACCGATGCGCCACATTCTTTGTGGTCGGATTTGGAACCATCTGTGTATATGAGGGAAAATCCAGGAAACTTTGAAAATATAAAGTTTTTAAAATGTTCTTCAACATTTTGAAAGTTATTAGCTGATGATAAAATGTTCGTCCGGAAGTCAGAAATTATTACGTTTGGGATAAAATTAATAGCATTAAACGGGGTACTGTAAATAGGAAGGATTGGATCATCTTGTAGATTTTGAAGGTTAGAAGACAGAGATCTAAATGATAGAAAACTTTTTAATAAGAGAGGGAACCGATCTCTATTTATTACCCTCCTTCTGTTATTCAAAATACTGAACAAACGATCGAGACTCTGTTCCAATGAGTGACGCGATAAAGATAACGCTTTGAAGATATATCTATCCGCGAGGTATTGTCTTCTCAAAAATAAGGGAGGATCTACACATTCTATCTGAAGAGCATTAATTGGAGAAGATTGCATTGCCCCAATAATCATTCTGAGCCCTTTTGATTGGATTCTTTCAAGTTTCTTATCCAGATATTTAGGAAGTGGGTCGAAAAGAAATGTGCCATAATCCAAGTGACTTCGAACGAGGGAATTATACATTAGTTTAAGAGTAGTAGGATGGGATCCCCACCATACTCTGGAAATAGCTCGCATCATATTAAGCCCCTTTTCACACTTAGCAGAAACGTTCTGAATATGCGGGAGCCAGGAAAGCTTATGGTCCAAAAGCAGGCCAAGAAATTTTATTTGCTTAACGATTTGAAGGGGGAAATTATCAAAAGAGACTGTAAAGTGAGGCAGTTTTCTTTTGCGAGTAAAAGCCACTACCTTGGTTTTAGAGGTAGCTAAATTCATTCCATTTGTCAACATCCAAACTTTAATATTATGTAAGGCCAAATTTAATTCCTTCGCAGCATGTGATAAATTTTTGTGAGATAAATATATGAGAAAATCGTCCGCAAAATAAAGTCGCTTAATAGACGAAGGGATTACAATGTCTAAATCACTAATGTAAATATTAAATAATAAAGGACTGATTACAGACCCCTGGGGTAGCCCTTTCCAAAGTTTGCGCTTCAATATGTTTGAGGAAGAGTGGATAGTAATGGATCTGTCTGTTAGCAAGTTGATAATAAATTGAACTAATTTTATAGGGATTTTTATTTTAATTAATTTTTCCTTCAAAACATCAATTAATACATCGTCGTAAGCTGAAGAAAGATCTAGAAATGTGGCCAATGTACAAGAGTTAAGGGATTGAGAAATACGGATATCTGTTAACAAACTTAAATTATCCATAGTAGATTTCTTTTTCCGAAAGCCGTATTGATTAGGAGGGATAATACTGTGATTTTCAACAAACCATTCTAATCTGTTCTTTATCAAATGTTCCACTACTTTAATTAAACACGACGAAAGAGCAATAGGACGATAGGATGAGACTTCGGACGGATTTTTCCCTGGTTTTAAAACCGGGAGGATTTTTTGAACTTTCCAGACATCCGGAATAAATCCTGTTTCAAACATGTTATTAATTAAGGATAAGAAATATTCAACCGACATGTCGGAGAATGCTTTAAAGAAGCTATTAGAGTCTAGCCAGTTAGAGTGTGAGATGGATATGAAATAAAAGAGGGCATTTCTTCACATCTGGCAACTGAAGGAGGGGCAATCTTATCAGCAAAACCTATAATAATTTCCTCCGGAATATGTTTGGTACGCTCCGGAGCATATGACGAACCGAATTTTTTTAAATTAGTCCAAACAGATGACTGGGGAGTTTCAGGAGACAAGTTTTCACAAAATTTTCGCCATCCAGACCGCTTTTTACTTTTCAAAATACGTTTAGTTTCTGATTGGACGCGTTTTACTGATAAGAAATTTTCAAAAGACATGCATTTGCGGTAAATGGAAACTGCTTCTTTTCTAGAGTTAACAGCACGAGTGCATTCTTCATCCCACCACGGAGTCGAATGTTTAGTTTTAATGTTAACTTTACGCTTTGGAATGGATTTTTCTGCTGCTTTTATAACTATACTAGGAAATAATTCACATTCAGTTCTGATGTTCCCAAGAGAAGATTTTATAGAGTGAACAAGAGAGTCTAATACAGAAGAAAAAAATCTCCAGTTCGCATCTTTCGTTTTAAATTTAAAATTATTGTTAATTGTAAAGGAATGCGAGGTGGTTAGATAGTGAAAGAGGATTATAATAGGGAAATGATCACTGGAAAGGGGGTCTTTAAGTATGTTCCAAGAACATTTACGTATCACCGAAGATGAACAGAGAGATAAATCAACAACACTTTTCCTTTGTTGAGGGGGGGTGAATCGGGTTGGAGATCCGTCGTTTAAAATACATAAATTATGGGAATCAATAAAATCTAAAAGATTACGGCCAGAACGATTCGTTAATTCACTACCCCAAGAGGTAGAATGAGCGTTAAAGTCGCTCAGTAACATATACGGGGGACGGATCTGAGACATAAATGATGACCATTCGTTTTCATCAAAAATAGTGGAGGGAGGGACATATATTGATAGTATTGTAATATCACATACAACAGCTGCTACTATCTGAAAATTGTTAGAGAGGGTATGAAACATGATTGGTTTGAAAGGGATAGAGTCATGGATGATTAAGGCAGCGCCACCTTTACCATCCAGTCTATCATGTCTAAGACAATTATATCCCGAAATCTTAAATAGATACGAGGGTTTAAACCACGTTTCAGAAATAGCGGCAACTGAAATTTCATGTTCATCGAGTAATTTTACAAGTTCAAATTTATTACAGATTAGACTTCTGATATTCCACTGAAGAATTCTGTTCAGTTTCGGAGACATTAGGAAGACAGGATAGTAAAGATTTAATGCAATCGGCAGCGTTGGACGGTATATTATTGTTGTTTGAAAGAATAGAAATTAAGAGGGTAATTAAAGTCTGAATGAAAGCAGAATTTTCATTCACCACTTTCCCTAAATTAGGGGAAGATTGGGAACTATTTAAAGCACTCCCATTGAGTGTCTGAGATTTATAATTCCCATTTGGGTTAAACAAAATATCATTATGTTGATTTTTATCAATAGAAGCAATAAATTTTGGTTTTGGTTTTAGTGGTATAAAAATTGTTTCCCTGTGAGAAGATGATGGAGGAGATTTAGAGTAAGATAGATTGCAAGGAATTGAGGTAGATGTTACCTCTGCAAACGATTTTATTGCAGGTGGGAATAATTTTGATGCCTGGAAATAGGAAATGTTGTCTGAAGCCATTGATTGTTTAATATTCCTTTGTCTGGTCAATTCTGGACAGGCCACACTAACCGCTGTATGATTTCCCTTGCAGTTAATGCAACGTGGATCATTCGATGATTTTTGGCAAAGATCAAAGGGGTGGTCCTCTCCGCAATGAAAACAACGTGGAGGGGAACGACATATGGGTTTAGAGTGTCCGAAACGGCAGCAGTTAAAACACTGTATCGTCGGGAATTTATATACTTCCACAGGGAGTGCGTTGTAATAAATAAATACCCGAGATGGCAAAGTTTGGCCTTCAAAAGTAATAACAACCGATTGTGAGGGTTTCCATGTAGTGGTTCCATTAGATGTATCTTTGTAATTTAATCTACGTGCTTTTAAAACCTTAGGGGTCACTTGAGAATCATTAAGTGCATCAACAATTTCAGATTCTGAGAGATCGGTTGGTATACCTCTCACTCGGCCCATTCTAGTAAGGTTGTAAGTTGGAATATAAGCTTTAAATTTGTGGTGTGAAAGCGTATCAATTTTTTGGACAAATTCATTTGCAAAGTTTGCGGATTTAAATTCTAGGGATAACTTATAGCGGCCTTCCGGCTTAATAGATCCGTTAACTATGCCAAGGTTATTGTTTTTTGAACTAAAAATGAATTTCCCGAAATCCAGAGGATGAATAATTTTTCCTTGTTCAGTACTTTGGACATTGACAATGAATGGAGCCGAGGAGGATGGGGAATAACTTAGTTCAGTATTTTTAGATTCTGATAATATGGTATCCTTACGAATTTCCTTAGGGTTTGAGGTTTCATCGGATTGCGAAGGTTTAATTTTGGGAGGTACATTAAGACAGAGCGATGGTCTTCGTTTTCTGGAAGGGAGTATTATAGAAACATCCGATTCATACTCATCTCCAATATTAAATATGGACTCGGGGTCAGGAGGTCGATCTTCATCTTCCTCCATATTTATAAATTAATTAACAAAAAAAAACAATGATACAGTCTATTTGATTGACTGTACACACGAATTTCAAAACCTAAATATAACAAACAAATAATAGAAAACAAAAATGTAACAATAATTTCTTATCTGTACGAAGTCCGCGACAGCAGGTAGGCAATTCGTCAAACACAGAGCACGACTATCCACTACCGTAGTTCGATGACTAATCCTCTACATTTAAGTTGTTGTTGGGAAGTAAGAGCTTCATAGATGTACGCACAGATGGCAGTGCATAGAGCTTGCGTGGAAGTCCGCAAGATGGAGCCAGCGGTCAGAAGTCGCCAGGGCCAGTGGTAAGGTTCTCAGAGAAACTTACTGTGGCAGATTCCAATTAGCCAGCTACTAGTTAGGTTGACTATCGAGTCACCATTATATTACGCGGAGTAATAATAAATCCCTGAATAATCTGAAAGAACCAATTATTTATAAACTCCTTCCAAGAAGAGTTGGAGACCTGTTGTCTGCGCTAGTATTATCATTAAAGTGTTAATGTTCAAAGTTAGATCGGTGCCGTAGGAACAGAGGACTGATTTAAAAAAATAATTGAGTTTGGCAAATTTAAAAAAAAATTACTTACTTTAATGTCACGTGAGTGGAAATAGAGTAATTTATATCCAATAAAACCTACAAATTTGCACAGATTGAGGAGGAATGAGATTCTATCTCAACAAGTATTACAATTCTTAATCTACTTCTAAAAGGTAAGGTTTTCTTTTTTTTGCTCAAACAAATCTAACGTTAACCCATTTAAGATAAAATGATAAACATTAAAGTAAAAAAAACTCGTAAAAAGCACTAAAAAGAAGCACTTCAAAATTTCGTAGATCACTTTAGTTTGGTCGGGAAACGTTACGGTTGGCAATTCCTATTATACGGAATATCGGCAGACATTGTATCTGGACATTAAAAGTTAATAAGCAGTTAATCGGTGGTTATCAGCTAGATAATGTAAAGGCTTTTATTTATATAATGAACATGTTGTAAATCAAGAAATTCCGCTTGGATCGAATTCCAAAGCAGAATTATTATTTGAGAACTTTAACAACACGCGATTCACTATGAGATGAAAAATATACCTACATGTGTATTACGGGTTAAATAAAGGGTCTATTCTGATAATTAATTAAAAATACCCAAAGTAAGTGTTAACCGCACACAAAAAATGTATCGATTTAAAATATTTGCGGGGGTGAATGAAATATTAGTGTTAACAGCATACCAAAATGTATTAATTTAAAATATTGGCGGGGTTGAATGAAATATTAGTGTTAACCGCACACCAAAAATGTATTAATTTAAAATATTTGCGGGGGTGAATGAAATATTAGTGTTAACAGCATACCAAAATGTATTAATTTAAAATATTTGCGGGGGTGAATGAAATATTAGTGTTAACCGCACACCAAAAATGAATAAATTTAAAATATTTGCGGGGGTGAATGAAATATTAGTGTTAACAGCATACCAAAATGTATTAATTTAAAATATTTGCGGGGGTGAATGAAATATTAGTGTTAACCGCACACCAAAAATGTATTTATTTAAAATATTTGCGGGGGTGAATGAAATATTAGTGTTAACCGCACACCAAAAATGTATTAATTTAAAATATTTGCGGGGGTGAATGAAATATTAGTGTTAACAGCATACCAAAATGTATTAATTTAAAATATTTGCGGGGGTGAATGAAATATTAGTGTTAACCGCACACCAAAAATGTATTTATTTAAAATATTTGCGGGGGTGAATGAAATATTAGTGTTAACCGCACACCAAAAATGTATTCATTTAAAATATTTGCGGGGGTGAATGAAATATTAATTAGAGTGTTAATAAAGAAAATAACTACGCTAAAGGTGGCTTTCGCATGGTATCTCATAAAAACTTTCATGTAAAATATCATATTAAATGCTAATGGGTCATGTCCAGAGGCAGAATAATAGAAGAATGAATGAGGCAAGGAGTGTGTGCCAAGACCGAGTTGTGTAGTGGTCCGTCCTCTTTGCATACCCTTGCCTATTCAATTTATTATAATAATGTGTCTTTTAATTTTATACCCCCAAAACAATACCAAATTAATACAAAAAAATATTTAATATTCAGTGGTTTAAGACGCCTCTCTCGGTAAGAGAAGAAAAAAATCCTACTTCATCCTGGTTCAATTCCTACTTGTGATCTTTTTTTTAGTCTTGGTCTGTTTCATGTTTTCTTTAGATTTATTAGTATTATCTTCTTCAATAATGCAGATAACTTTAGTTTTATTGGTCCTCGTATATTATAATCTTCTACCGTAACAAATTGAAGAAGATAATACTAATATCTTCTTCAATTTGTTACGGTAGAAGATTAGTTATATTAGTAATATAACTAATCTTCTACCGTAACAAATTCAAATAACTAATATAATATATTCACGCCGGGTAAAAGAATTGAAATTATGGCTAAATCATTAAATATTTAACACTATTATTATAAATTGGCTTTAAGCTTTTACCTTTCACTCTTAACTAGAATATAACATTCACTTATATACGTCGATTCCATATGCCGTAACTTCGAAATTTCCACTATACAGGGTGTCCGGAAGGTAAAGTGCACAAACTTCGGGAAGTGATTTTCCGTGATGGTAGAAGTAAAAAAGATTATTGTTATTTTTTTCCCATACAGAAATATTTTTCATAAAAGAATTTTTTTTTCCCCAAACAAAAAAATCATTTTATGTACCTGAACACTACATTAAAACGTTAAAATTTCGAAAAAATATTTTTTTTTTTTTTTTTACTTCTACCATCATGTAGAATCACCAAGTTTTATGTACTTTACCCCCGGACATCCTGTATAGTAAATATATATGTACTTCTATGTTATTATATTTATATATATTAAGTGTACATATTGAATACTTGAAAATTCAATAAATTTGTGTTTTTGTCTTAAAAGTTTTCTTAAGCTTAATTTAGCTCTACTCATAGGAAGATTAAATTAAATATTAGTATTTAATAAAAATTTTAGTATATAATTAATAAAATATTAATATTAAAATATGATTATACACTAAAAATATTACTATATTTTAAAAATATGAAAATTTATAAATTGAAAAAAGAATTAATACATATATAAAATTGCAAAAATCGTCTTTTTATATACATGTAGGATTACAAAAGATTTTTAAATATTTATATTGAGGTATCAGTAGAATTTATCGGTCCAGTTAGAATTTCTACCGAGCCAAACCCTCTGATATGAAAATCTTTAATTGATGAATTATTTTCCCCATTTGATCTCTGGTGAGTATTGTTTTGTATATAATTATGAACTAATAATGTGGATTGACTAGATGATCATTTGTTGAAAAGTGTGTGGAAGGTTTTAATTTTTCCTATGGGGAAGATTTAACCCGGAAATAAAGTCGGAAAATATATAAAAAAAGTTACATTACCTATACACAGAAAGCGCCTTAGTGAGTTTCCATTACATACTTTATCATTTATTTATAAAATACATGATTTTTTAATTGACATTTACAAGGCATTGACACATTGAATTACCATACTAGGCAACTGCCTGTTTCATGGTGACCAATACATTATAGTTATTTTGAATAAAAGGTAAACAATTTAACGTAAGAGTTTGGGCCTTACTAATAAACGTTTTTCAAACCCTGCACAACTGATAACCAACGCTTAATGTAGAGTGAATGGTTGTTTCTCAGCTGCTCAAAATCTAAAACACGCCCATAGTGTTGTGTTTCCACAAACAGTTCTCCAACTCTTCGTGGAAGAAGATTTTAAAGAATAAGTTCTTTGTGTTAAATCAGGGATTTATTAAATACTTCGCGTATTACAATAGTGACTCGATAGTCGACCTAACTAGGAGCTGGCTAATTGAGATTTGCAAACACCATGTTTTGTCTGGAAGCATTCCAACTGGCCCTAGCGATTACTGGCTACTAGCTGCCATCTTGCGGACTTCCAAGCAAGCTCTTTGCACTGCCCTCTATGAGTGCATCTTTGAAGCTCTTAGCTAACTTACTTCCCAATAGTAAGTAAAAATATAAACATTAGGAATAGATGTAGTTTTTTTTAATTTTCGTAGTCGCTAATATTGTCTTCAATAATTAAGTATTACATTTTGGGGGTTTACTCATTAAGTTATTCAGAAAAAATCATATATACAGAAAATCCAATAGATGTCGCACATTGAAAAATAGATTATTTATTTATTTATGTATTTTGTAAGAAACAAACAGCTTTTATATAATATACGAGATAAATATACAAGTTAACTGAAGTCAAGCCACATAAATTTCTTATGTTAAAGTGCATTAGAAATGAAGTTTTAGTATCTTAAGATTAATTTGCTGTTAAAGGAAGGGGAGAGAAAGAGAAAAATAGGAAGAGGATAGGAGATGCTGCCGATACATTTTATACTCTCATATTAATAATAATCGATCGTACGCATTACTTCATATCGATATTTCTTTTGGTTATTACCAAAAATGTCAATGCTGTAAAATTTTATATTATATTGTGCACATATACGAGGAATTGGGGAATTTTTTCGAATGTTTGTTCTACACGAGGGTAGATAAAATAAATCAGATTGTCGGGTTGATCTAGACGGAATATGAAGATTTACTAAATTGGTAAGTTCTGGAGAGTCCAGACAATTATTTAGGATTTTAAATAATAAGATTTGATCAAAAATTAGACGTCGTGTTTGGAGGGAGTTAAAATTATGAAATTTAATGGATTCGGTATAATTTGAGAAGTGTAAGTTTATTTTTATTTTATTTTTTTTGTAATTTTTTTTTATTTTTAATAATTTGTTTACATGGTACATAATTCATTTTACATCTTGGGTCTTTTTTCTACTCTTCCGTTGAAAGCATTATATATTATATATTTATTATAATTATCCAAGACACTTTCTACATTGCATTAAGTTCGAGTTGAATCTTCCGATCTTATTTAAAGATAGCAGCCAATAAAAATGTATGGTGAGAAAATGAAAATAATGTTGATTGTTCTTATTCGAAGTATGATACAGTTATACATATCACCGACGGAGACAGGGTCCCATTTGCTCAGTTGGTAGAGCGGTGTCCCGGCAAGGCGAGGGTCCTTGGTTTTTTCGTTAATATTGTCTTCATTAATTAAATATTACATTTGCGGTTTTATTCATTAAGTTATTTCAAAAAATATATTATTATAAAAGTATAAATTTAAAAAAATTATTTTTAATTATTAATAATCAATTCTGAGGTGGCCTTCAGTTTTTTAAACTTTTGTATTTAGTTTGAAGTTGTCTTTACAATTAACGTTTTGAATTAATGTTTTAATTTCTTCATGAAAACGCCTTTGTCCAAAAATAAAAAAAGCAAAATATTACCTACTAAATAAAATTTAAATTAAAAATAATGTATTTGTTCCCCCGACAAAAAAGTGATTAGCATTTATAAAGAGAATAGGTAAATGTAATAATTAGATAAGAACAAGATCATGCTGGAAAGAAATGAATGCAATTTATATACTAAAACAAAATAAAACAAATATATGAAGTATTAAAAATGAGATCAAAACAAAGAGTTAACATTTCAGTAAAATTAAATATTTTTATCCGTACCATGTAAAAAAAGTACATTCCTATTTAAAAACAATGGGAGTAAACATAAGATTAAAAAAATACGAAAAAATCACAAAACCATTCGTGGAAAAATACTGATGTATATTTTTAACCTCTTCTAAAATTCGGAATGGTTTTTTGGCATTTCTCGGAAACTCGATTGTTATCAAATATGTACTTAATTTTGCGAACTGTATAGTCAGAATAACAATACAGAAATTCCCGGTGAAATGCTTTGGATTTTCCATGAATCACTTTTGTATTTGGTTCATCTTAAAACCGGGTATACCCCAGCTAATTCTTACTAGATATGTAGATAAGTTAGGATTTCCCCAAACAAGTGAAGCTCAGTTCTCTTAGTCTGGGATATTTCGTGGAATAAGCTCGTCGTTTTATTTTGAACAGGCTTTTGAGAAATCCTTTTTCATCTTCTGAACACTTCAGTAACTTTCTCATTCGGAAAACGCTCTATAACTTATAAAACTACTGCAATAGAGTTGGATGCATTTAATAAGAGCATATTGCACTTTTATTATTAAGATCCCGAAAATAATAATCTATTTCAATATCTTAAGGTAAACTCACTGACACACCGTAAAAAAGTTAGAATCAACAAACGCTGATTCTGAAAATTTAATTTTTACCATACATCATTTTATATGTCAAATAATAAATCCTCATTTAAAAACGATTAAGACCGTGAGACACTTAAACGCCCTGTGATTGGTCGGCGGGTTTTGATAGCACATAAACGGCTTCCTCACGGGTTGGCCAACCGCGAGCATTAAGAATGCAGATAATTTTGTACCAAGTTGTTTTGCGTGGACTCGCACACGGGTTTACAAATAATTATTTCAAAGGAATTCAAATTTTTTTGTAATCTTGTATTTTTTATTTGGTTTTTAATTTTGTTTTGTTACATACCGACCCGAATGGGATTGACTTTACTGTTAACCATCGAGGTACGTATGACGTCACTTATACCCCATCAGATATCGATCGTTTTGGCCGGCTTTGAAAAATGCAAACATTGAAAATTATATTACTATTAAATCGACATTTGTACAAAAAAATATATTGGTATTTAAGTTAGAAGCTGAACATACATAGAAATTAAATTTTACGGTTTGAACACTTGTTCCGACATTGTTACTGTTCATTGGTATTTTACTAAAAGTTTATCAATCGATTCTAATATCAATTCTTTCGTTAAGGCCCTGCAATCTCGATTTTTAACCGGATAACGAATAATTTGAAAAGATTCTTAATAAATTACTAATATTTTTTATCAGTAAGTGTTCTCCGTGCGCCTAATATTTGTACAGGGTTGAGATCTTTCACATGATAACGGGTCGTTTCGACGACTTATTCTTTTTTTTTATTGTTATTTTAATTTTTTTTTTTTTAACTATTTTTTTATATAAGATAATGTGTAACTGGGGTACCCCGTTCTAAGGTCACATTGTCACATCTCCCAAAACATGGGTCTTGAAAACCCCCGTGTTCACTCCACTCATTTATGAGACCCTCCATGCAGCATTCCCAAAGACGAATGGATGAAGATAATAAGGAAATTGAGTGAAAAATATTTTGACTTATGAAAAATATGTTCATGTAGATCAAAAAATATCTATTCTAAATATATAAATATATTTCTATATTATTATTCTTAGAATTAGTTAAACGTTCTTGAAAAAGCATTCAATAGCAATAGACTGTATACGCTCCACGAATGGTCGAAAGAATTCTGACGTCACATGTGTCGTGACTTGTACGTACAATGGATCACCTATGGTGCATCTCTTTCTATTACATGAGAGATGGTCGGTTTAGATGAGAGAGGTGTATAGGCCAACCGTTTATTTGGGTTTGTCAAATATATGTACGTATTTGTTGTTATTATTATATGAAATGGATTTCTAAAGATACATATTCGTATAGTGCTTTATAATAATATGTTGTTTATTGCATAACTTAGAAGTTTTTATTATTATACATGTCACATTACATGTGATACACTTCAGGCCGCCGGCCGCCCAGAAAAGTCTCACAGTGAACTGGGCTGTAAACCGTTATTTTACTTTTGGTCTTTACTTTTCTGCGCGGTGGTCTTGAATTCGCGCGGGGCAAGTCAACAAATAGTGACGGCAATACCGTACAAGTACCGTACCGGGCGGGAAAAGCAAATATTCTAACTTAAAATATTAATTTAACTATGAAATCTTAATAAATTTTCCTTTTTTTTAATAACATCAATTCTAACAGACGGTTAACATTGGTAAAAAAATTACTGGAATTCGTTGTTGAAGAATTAAAAATTTTTCCATACAAAATGCTTAAGAGACGTGGTTTTCACAGTTCGAATGACGTCACACCCACACCCCGCCTCTTACCGCTCGGATTCCGCTCGTTTTGGCGGGCTTAGTAAAATTTAAACTTTGAGAATTAATTTAATTATGAAAACAAACTTTAAAAAAAATACCAGTATTTAAGTTTGAATGCGAACATTGATAAAAAAAAATAAAAAAATGGACTCAACTTCCTTATTCTAAAAAAATAATTGTTGGCGCTGTATTATTATTTTTCACTCCATAATGAGTATATATTGTAAGTAACACGAATTCACGTGAGGGAAGAACGTCGCCAACCTTTCCTATGTGTAAAATGTGTCAAGATATTTGACAAAATAATACTGCTGGAAATAGAATCGATGAGAGCTTTTTCTTTTTATAAGACTGCAACCAACTTTAACAGGTCAGATTAAATACACTACATGTTGCAAGCGTTAAGCGTTAAATATTTTTCTACCATTTAAGGGCCGAGTTTCCAAATTAAAATTTATTTCATATTTCTAATAAGCATTTACTTTGTGGCTCGTCATAATTTACAATAAAAGATATAAATTTGTTTTAGAGCACTTTAATTTTAATTACACACCGGTTTCGGAAACCAGAAATATAAATATTAGAATCACGGAACATTTAAGATGTTTAAATAACAATAATTTTTAAGAGTTTGCCAATCATCTTATTTCCACAAATCATAATTTTAATAAGGACACAGGGGTTAAAATTCTTCACCGTAATAATACAAACAAAAGATTAGATAACTTAGAAGCCCATGAAATAAAAAATCCCTAAATAATAACGCTAGTATTAACCACATTAATTTATCGTTTAGTCCCATTCTAGATACATATATTTCCAGTAAACCGCTCTGTTATTGCCGGAATTCTCGCAATTACCCCTCCCCCTTTGTTAAACTCCCACTCAAACACCTAAATTATTTATATTTATATATTTTTTGTATATATCTGTCAATATTGTATCATTGGTTAGTTTTAATACTCTCCTGACAAAAGAAGGGTGCTTCCGAAACCGGTAGAGTGTAATTAAAATTAAAGTGGTCTAAAACAAATTTATATCTTTTATTGTAGTATATAATTTATTTTATAAGTATTAGTACGAAGCGAAGTTAGCTATCCACCGTGAGTACGAGTTCTGATGTATGGCAGTGAAGCAGGTCAATGGTGAAAGCGGACGGAATCAAAACCATCTACATCACAAGGCCGGGACACTGAATAAAATCGGCCTCTTAACTTTCAGCTTAGCTTTCACCGTTAAACTGTTCTGAGCCATCATTTCAAATTACAGAGGCAAGGAAGGTGAATTTTTATGTAAATTAAAAGAGATGATTGAACGGAGGCTTGATAGAAGAGACCATATCAGTTTAGAGAAGAACGACCCAATAAAATGTAATCTAAAGAACCCACTTCTAGATCTTGGTAACCTTATTAATTGTTTCTAAATGCATGTGAGTTAAAGTTAAAACTCTAATCTACCGTTCTATATTATTTCTCTGACAATGTTTGCAATATGTTACATAAATGTAATCACAGGACAACTGGGTTTGAACCAGAGGAGATGCCTCAAAGCATGTACCTACCTAGGGCTAAAATTGCTGATATAGAAAACATTGTGAAGCAACTTAAAAGCTCTTCTCCTGGAATCGATAATATCAGAATGAGCGATATTAAAAAACATATATTAACATTAGGTCCAATTATAACCCATTTTGTAAACAGAATCTTATTTGAAGCAAAAATTCCAGATGATTTAAAATGTAGTATTATCAGACCCATTTATAAAGGAGGTGATCACACCATTTTGGGTAATTATAGACCAATCAGTATTTTGCCATCACTCGAAAAAATTCTTGAAAAATACATTCAAATTAAATTAATAAAATATTTGGAAGATTTTTCTATTATTGATACTAACCAATATGGATTCCAAAAAAAAAAGGGCACTGAAGTGCTACTTCAAAAGTTTGCCAGCTTGATAAATAATAATTTAAATAATAAACATCATGTATTAGTCTTATTTATAGATTATTCCAAGGCATTTGACACTATTAACCATAAAAAAATTGTTGAAAATACTAGAAATCATAGGAATAAGAGGGAAACTTCTAAAACTATTTGAAAATTATTTGAACAACAGGTGCATGCAAATAAAGCTTTTGAACACATTAAGTAAAAAAAGAAAAATCTTAGCAGGTGTTCCTCAAGGTTCCATATTAGGTCCTATTTTATATATAATTTATGTATCTTTTATTAAATTTATTTTTAAACATGTAAAACACTTTGTGTACGCGGATGATACTGCATTGGTGTTTTCTTGCAGTGATTTGCAATTATGTATTGAACTTTTACAAAAAGATTACATTGAACTTTTAAAATGGTCTCACGACTCTGGCCTAATCATAAATGCAAAAAAAACTAAATTGATACACATTAGATCACCCAATGCCAAGGTAAATACTATTATACCCGAAATTAAAACACACAATTCAGATTGCCTACATGTTGGTATCCCTGCGTTGTGTACATGTGAAAAAAAAATATGTTTATTTAGGTGTTATTATTGATTGTTTTTTCAAATAGGATTTACAGATAAATAAAGTCTGTGAACGACTGAGATCTATTATTAGTAGATTATATAAATTAAAATTTTATGTTCCAATATGCACACTTCGAATAATTTATTTATCACTAGCTGAATCTATCATAAGGTATGGAATTACAGCTTGGGGATTTTCCTCTAAAACAAATATAAATCATGTTCAAGCAGTTCAAAATTCTCTTGTTAAATTATTAGCTCATAAAAGTTTATATGAACAAAGGCATAATGTTCCACACCTTTATCAAAATCTGAAAATCCTCTCGGTAAGAGCAATTATGTGGTATAAAATAATTTTTCAGCACATGAATAGCCCTATGTACATAAATAGACTGGAACACACTTACAATACTCGATTTACATTAAATGAAGGACTAATCGTACCAAAGCATGTAAACAAATATGGAAAAAGAACGCTAGACTACATGATACCAAATTGTTTAAATATGTTACCTGCAGAAATCAAAAAATGTACAAATATAAAAAGAATTTTTTTGTTGAAAAATTGGCTAGCTGAAAGAAATAGTTTGTACTAGACTCTAATACAAACTATTTCTAACTGCATACGCTTTAATTGTTTTTTGTTTTTATTTTTATTGTATTACACCTCTCATGATATGAATGTATACATTTGATATAATCTGTTTAAGTTAAAAGCACCCAATGACAAACTACTTTAAAGTAGTTTATTGGGACTTTTTGATTTTTGTATATTATTTTGATATTTAATAAAAAAAAAAAAAAAAAAAAATTATTCAGTTTTTATTCCGGAGTGCAAATTTATACAAACTTTATTACGAGAATACATTGTTCATACATTCAGAATAAACTTGGTTAAATGCAGAAAGTGTTTATAAGAACGTATTAAGAAACAGTGCACATTGTAAGTAAATCCACCCAGCATCTGATTTGGCAACATCTCTCTGGAACTAATCTCAGGAACATGTAATAAGTCCGTTGATTAAAAATGTAAAGCGTGTGTACTGTGGAATAACGTTCTTTTTAGGTGTGTACATACAATGTACTGTGTACAGAAAGATATTCGTGTTCCTACCACGTCTAGTTCCGAAATAAATTACATATGCATTATTAAGACGTTTTTGAAGAAAGCAGCATAATTTGCTTTACATTCATAAATTAGTTTGAAAGGAAACTAATCCATGAAACGAAACGTATTATTTAAAATGTACAAAAGATAATAAGTCATCAACGTAACTAGCTTAGTACTATGAACTGAACGGAAAATTGTGATATAATAATCCTAATTGTAATTGGATAATTTGTATGGCAGCGTTTTAGTGAGAGATCATCTCAAGGGCAATCTAATTATTAATAGAAAAAAAATACTTACCTGGCAGTTCACCTCAGATAAACACACTTAAAAGTTTAAGCTTAAAATACTGAAAATTGCATCATTTTACAGTTTGAACCTTTACCGTTTTGAAATAAAACAAAATAATGAAAATGATTTCCAAGGAAGCATTTTTATATTTTTCAAAATGTTTGATCAATAATTTATTTATAAGTAAACCATACCTGGTCCATTTTTTTTTCATTTGAAAGTCCCTTTTAAACACATCGATTTGAATTTGACTTTGGTTTTCAGGAAATATTGAATTAATGTACGCATTTTGGAAGCGGAAATTAAAAAATTTACGACATCCGATCGAGCTGCTAAAACTAGGTAGACAGACTCGTTGTCAATCACAATGCTTTTCATCTACTTTGTAGCAATCACGTACACACATGCGAAAATATAAGTATATATTTTAAATGACGGTCCTACCCGTTCGACATTTGGTGAGGTTTGTAGAGTTGGTAACCCATTTCCTGGGTAGGAAGGTTCAATACTCAATGAAACAATTTTTATTTTTATTTTTAAGTTTTAAAGGCATTTAAATATACTTTTTTATTTCACTGAAAAGAAAATTACTTTTTCACTTATTTAAATAGAAGAAACCAAAATAAATAAATTTTAAGAATTAAATTACACATACATACATAACGTAACAATATTATTCACTTTCAGAGTTTTAGCATAAAAGTGAAAAAAATTTTGTACGTGTACCTTACACTTTTTTAATTTTTAATGTTGTCTGGAAGGCAAATATATATGTTGCCCCCCTCGTAACCAATGGATTGCTTGTCATAATGAGTATGTATGGTGTTTAAACGTATGTTATCGTGTTGCCGTGTAAACTTAGAACGTTTTAATGAATCCTGTATTAGTATATATGAGTTTATTATTTATTTTGAATATAAGAAGACACGTATTATATTCACACAGTTTTCTTAATGTTTTCAGTTTTGTTTGTATATACAGGGTGTATCGGCACGTACCCGACAAACTTTAACCAGCTTTTCCTTAGCACATTTGGAGTAAAAAATGTTATGGGCACTTTGCTTTCCGGTAACATTTTTTTTTCAATTAAAAACAAAAAATTATAAAAAAATCCACACTCCGTCACTGTCATTGGCATTGTTTCTCGTGTTCAACAGCTGTTATTAGCAAGTGTGTCAAAAAGCGTCTTCGCTCTTTCATAGACACTAAAGTGTCGGTGTTCAGTGTCGCCCAAACCTCCAACGGTGTTGGACGCGAGTGAGCGCCGTAAGCGGTAAATAAATAAAATAACACCTTCAATCCAAGACAAATTATATAAATACATAAATTTACGGAAAATATATTTTTAACCTGGAAAAATGGAGGAAGCGGTTGATCCGCATGCCTTCATAACAAAGGCTAAACAAAACATAAGTGACCTACATACAATCATAGAAGAAAATAAACTTACCAAAGAAACCAAATCAAAAATGATGAAAGAAATAAATAACATCATGGAAATGATATCGCACATGGCAATAGAATTAGCTAAATTACAAGAAAAGTGTGATATTCAAGAAAAAAACCAAGCACAAAAATACCCATTTTCATACTCTTCTGCAGTAAAAAACTTAATATCACAAACGCAAGAAAAACGATTTCCTATAATAATTAAAAGCTTAAAAGAAGAAGACACTGAAAAAATAAAAGAGAAAATACAAAAGATTAAAATATCGCAGTTGGGAATTCGAGTATGCGAAATAAAAAAAACAAAAAAAAACCTTATAATAACATGCCCAGAAAAAGAAGACGCAAAAAAATTAAAAGATAAGATAAATGAAGTCGACAAAACCATAATAGCGGAGGTACTTCTGAAAACGGATCCATGCGTAATATTCAAAGGTCTTGACAAAGACTATACCGAAAAAGAATTCTTAGAAGACATCATTGAACAAAACAACGACATCAAAATGATATGTGAAAAATACCAAGACAAAGAAATATTACAAGTTAAGGCCATCATTACAAACAAAAAAACTAACAGCAAAAACTTAATACTACAAACAAATCCCGAAATGAGACTACATCTTATTAATAAAAAAAAAATTCATCTAGGATTCATGAGAATCTATGTAGAAGACTGCAGTCCTCTTACCCAATGTTTCCACTGTCAAAGATTTGGACACACAGCACAAAAATGCTACAATAGAATGAATAAACCAACATGCAAGCACTGTTCAGAAGATCATCCCATCTCCGAGTGTAAATCCCTGGAACTGCCACCCAAATGCGCTAACTGCAACTCAGCTAACAAGAAGAAAGAAATAAACTCCTTGAACAGTAAAATGAATGAAGTAGACCACCGAACAAACAGCGAAACATGTAAGTTCCGATCTTACATGCTTAAATTAGCCAAAGAAAGAATTAACTACGACATTGAATAAAAATCTTATAAATAATTTTGTAAAATACAACCGAAAATGCATTAAATGGATGATTTCTCAAATAACGAATTAGAGTTAAATATTAAAATTCAAGAATATGAATGTATATGTACCGATTCGTGTAACAAAATTATTTCTCAGTGTTCGCGCTTAGAAGCTGCAGACACGTATCTATATAAGCTCCCGGACTTTAATTCTCCTGACGGGGTAGTTCTTATACTAGTGTTCTGAAAGTTCGCCCTAATAAGTGAAATATTAAAATTGTTGTGTTTTTTATGTTAAAATAGTTGTTTAGTGTAAATTCTAATAGATATGACAATTTAAAATATTGAAGTAAGAGTTTTATTCAAAAACTTTTAACAGACATAGCTGTATTTAAAAGTGCAGTGTGGGTTCACAGATGGATGCCACATGTGTTTCTGCCGGGGTGGAGCGATGACCGGTGTAAGGTTACGTTTTATTTTTTGTGGGAACATTTCGAAATGGGTAGTAAGGTCATAAATCATGATAAGATATACTTTGGACGAACTGTATGGCTTACGACCCTTACCGGTAATAAACAATCATAATAGTTTTAATAGTGGTGATAATGAAAAGGACAATGGTGTACTTCTTCCCCAACGTAAGGGAAGGAAACGAGGGTGTAGAGCCGGAAGGAAGGTAAAATTAGTGAAAAATCTGCGGTTAGCACAAACCAGAAATTTGCGTCCACCTAAGTCTCTGAATGTTGCGGCTTGGAATGCGAGATCCATTGCTAATAAACACGAAGATATTGTGGATCTGATAAAGGGCAAAGATATTCATATTTTGGCGCTATCGGAGACTTGGCATGAGAATGCAGACTCATACTCCATCAAAACACTTCGGTCAAGCGGTTTCTCGGTGTATGAAGCTGCAAGACCGATCAAAACGGACACAAGCAACGTTAATTTTACAAATCACGGGGGGGTTGCAATTGTAGCGCAAAATGGTATTCGCTTAGACAGTATAGGAATACGTCAGGTGTATACCACTTTTGAGTTTGTCGGCTGCAAGGCTTCAGCTAATGGTGCATCCCTCGTGATAATTTCCATCTATCGTCCCGGGTCATGCACACCGACTGCAATTTTTTTCAATGAATTTAGATCTCTCCTGGAGTGCACCTCCAATTACAATTGCGACGTTGTTATTCTGGGAGATATAAATATTCACTTGGAAAAGAAAGCCAATCCCATGACTAAAAAATTTAATAAAATTCTGCGTGACTTCGGCTGCGACCAGTGGGTTAACTCACCTACTCATGATGCAGGAGGCACACTTGACGCAATAATTTCCCGGGTCGGTTTTCCTCCGAAAATCGTAGATGTTACGGACATTGGACTATCGGATCATCGTCTCGTCACATCCGTGTTTCCCTTCGATCCTCCAAAACTGGAGTTTAAATCTATTATCTCTAGAAATTGGAGAGAATTCGACTTCGAGACATTTTGCATCGAATTAAAAACCTCGCCTCTATGTGATAAGGAAAAGTATTGCGAAATGCAGGTAGAAGAGTTAGTTACTCTCTATAATTCTACGCTACTGGCATTAATTGATAAAAATGCTCCTTTCACAGAAAAGATCTGCCGCATTAGAAATTGCAGTAAATGGTTCGATGTAGAATGTCTTCAAAGGAAAAGGGAAATGCGTAAATTGGAGAGGGCTTACAGACGGAACCCAACTCTCAGCAATCGGCAGCTTTGGATTGCAAAGCAAAAAGTGTATAAGGAAGAAGTGACGAAGAAAAAATCAAACTTTTGGTGTGACCAAATTGAGTCAGAAAAGGACCCTCGAAAGCTCTGGCAAAACATAAAGACTCTGTCTGGAGAGAGCAACATCAAGGTTGATTCCTCCCTTGAAGCAAACAGCCTCGCAACACACTTCAGAAATAAGGTTGAAAACATTCGGGCCCTCAGTGTAGTAGGATCGCCTTCTGTCGCAGCACCAAGTCCGCTCTCTGGTGACTTCACTACTTTCGCAGCTGTAACGGAAGAAGATGTCACGCGTGCTGTGATGTCTTGTCCTAATAAACAATGCACACAAGACCCCATACCTACCTGGCTCTTAAAGAAATGTCTTCCGGATATAACGCCTATAATTACCGCAATTATCCAGAAGTCACTAGTAAATTCACTTGTACCGGGAACACTCAAAAAATCAATTATAACTCCGATTCTAAAAAAACAAAATCTTGATACAGACAATACGGATAATTACAGGCCAATATCTAACCTACCATTTCTGTCAAAACTGCTTGAGAAAATCGTTGCCAAACAATTGGTGGGGTACTTGAACTCGGCCGGTCTATTTGCCAAAAATCAATCTGCTTATCGACAGTTTCATTCAACGGAAACTGTCCTTTTGCGGGTAATTTCAGATTTGATCATCGGGATGGAAGCAGGTAAGTTGGGTTTGGTATCTGTTCTTGATATGAGTGCGGCATTTGACACTGTAGATCATAGTATTTTATTAAATGTGCTTGAAACCGAATTTGGCGTTCGAGGTGATGTACTCCAATGGATGTCATCGTACCTGTCTGGACGAGTAGCTTCAGTAACTTTCAATAAATATACATCACCTGAAACTCCCATCGAATTTGGAGTTCCCCAGGGTTCTGTACTGGGTCCCATTCTCTTCATTCTATATACTAATCGTCTCGAACGACTCATTCACTCAGCTGGCTTTGAATCACAAGGCTACGCGGATGATCGTTTGATTTTCAAGTTTTGCTCCCCGGATGAAAAAGACGTCCTTAAAAACGAGGTGGTTAGTTTCATTGACACGGTTTCAAGTTGGATGTCTGTTAATAAACTCAAACTTAATCCGACAAAGACGGAATTTATTTGGATAGCTTCTCCTGGAAGACAAGCCCTCATCGACTCCAGTCCAATCCGTATTCAGAATACAAATATAATCCCTTCTACGGAAATAAAATTTCTAGGTTTCACTTTAGACAATTGTCTTTCTCTTGAATCGCAAATTTAAAAAACTGTAAGTGCTGGCTTTTTCCATCTAAGGCAGATAAAATCAATTAGGAGATGCCTTCCCTTTGATGGAGCAAAATCACTCATAAATTCGTTCGTTGTCTCACGTATGGACTATTGTAATAGTGCATATGCTGGCCTACCTAAAAAACAATTCAACAGAATCCAGTCCGTTTTCAATGCTGCGGCGAGAATGATTTTTGGTGAATCTAAGCATTGTCGTATAACCCCGCTTCTAAGGGATCGTCTTCATTGGCTTCGATGCCCTGAAAGAATAGAGTTCAAGATCTGCTTAATGACCTTCAAAGCATTGCAGGGAATGGCGCCAGCCTATATATCGGAATTATGTGTCCGACAAAACCTAAGCGATAGACAGCTTACTCTGAGGTCAGCAGATATAGATGTTACCAATCGTTTAATCGAACTTTCTCGGTCAAATCGAGCTGTTTACTATGATCGCTCTTTTCGTGTAGCTGGCCCACTCATTTGGAATAAACTTCCCCCAGCCCTTACCAATATACAAAATTTGGCTGAATTTAAACGGGTTTTAAAAACAAAATTGTTCAAAAAATCATATTTAATAATTTAAAATCATTTATATTCTCATGAATCTAAGCTTCTTTTTTAATATACTATAAAAAGCCAGGTTTTGAAGTTTTCCGGTAATTGTTTGGTTTCGGTTTCCTCCTTATTGTACTTTTATGTTTAATGCACACCTATTATATAATATTTTAATGTTTTCCTGTTTCATATAATATTTTAATTTTAAAGTTTTTTTCGTGCACTGTCACTGTCTTTTATTGTTGTCCTCTACTAAAATAGCACTGTTATTGTTAAATTTTATTCTCTGCTTTTGTGTAAACCGTTTATTCTTTATTTCATATTATGTAATTAATTTTTTTTTAAAGGAACACAATACGAAATTTTATTTTAAGTTTATTATAGTTAAGCGCACTTGAAGTGAAACAACACAAAACTGCGCTATATAAATGTTATGTTATTATTATTATTATTATTATTCTAAAAACATCAATGATATAATTATTATGCACATAAACATCCGTAGCGCTCAAAAAAATTTAGATGAATTAATTCTAAAAATAAATAATTTAATTAAAAAACCGGACTTTATAGTGTTATCCGAAACATTTACAAACGATGAGTCACCGTCTTATCACTTACCTGAGTACAACTATATTTCTACCAAATTAGACATCAATAAAAATTCGGGAATAATAATATTTGCAAGCAATAAATTTAGTATTGTTAACATAATAGAACATCCAATACACTTAGTAAACTGCATCGAAGTACATTTCAAACTCGGCAAATCAATATACCATCTAATAGCTATCTATAGAACGCATGGCTCGAATATTATTACATTTATTAATGACCTCAAATACATATTATTAAAATTAAAAAATAAACTTTGCTTCGTCGTAGGAGATTTTAACGTTAATATTAATGAAAAAATAGAAAATAATAACAAAAATGAATACATCAATTGTATGACTGAACAAAATTTTATATCTTGCATAAATAAAAATACTAGGGAAATAAAAGAACATACTCCATCTTGTTTAGACCACATTTGGACAAATGTAAACATTAAAGATCTTCACAAAATAAAATCAATTGTTTGGAAAACTAACATAACTGATCATCACTCATGCTTACTTCTGTATAATAATAATATTAAACATAAAAAACATAATTTAATAACCAAAAAATCAACAATAGATATGACTATTCTCTCTGAAAAATTAAAAAAGGAGAGTTGGAATAATGTTTTAAACAGTGATGATACTGAAATTTGTTCGACTAACTTCGAAAATATTATGTCACAACACATTAAAAATTCGACAACTGAGATAACAACACACATAAAATCAAAATTAAGATGTTTAAAGCCTTGGATTACCAAAGGGCTTATTATATCTATCAGAAATAAAGAAAAACTTTACAAAATAACTTTAAAAAATCCCCAAGATGAAAAAGCATATATTTTCTATAAAAAATATAAAAATAAATTAACATCTTATATTAAAAAAAGTAAGGAAGAGTATTTTAAAAATAAAATATTATCTTCAGAAAATAACCATAAACAAATGTGGAAAACTGTTAATTTCGCCATAGAAAATACAAAAAAAACACAAAACATTAAGTACATTGAACATGATAAAAAAATTATAGATGCCAATATACAGCCTAAACAATGTGCAAACATACTTAATTCCTTCTTTGCAAATGTTGGGAAAAATCTTGCGAAAAATATCCATAAGCCTTCAAACCAAGAAAACCATAAAAATAAAAATATACAGAAACATAATATACTTTCAATGTTTGAAACAACAACAGAATGTGAAATCTCGAAAATAATAGAAAATATGAAAGGAGGTTCGTCTCCCGGTTTTGATTCTATTACGACACACATGTTAAAAACTATGAAACCTCACATAATAAAACCTATCACTCATTTAATAAACTTAAGTTTAACAAATGGAATTTTTCCAGTGAACTACAAAACCACAATAATCTCACCTATTTACAAATCTGGAGATCCACATCAAGCAACGAACTATCGCCCAATATGTCTAATTTCTAATATAGGAAAGATCTTTGAAAAAATAGTAAAAAAACAATTGGTAAATTTTCTAGATAATAATAAAATATTACACAAAAACCAGTTTGGCTTTATAAAATCACTCAGCACACAAGATGCTATTGCTAACGTAACTTCATACATTCACGAATCATTAGATAAAGGTAAAAAATGTGCGGGTATATTTATTGACCTTAGAAAGGCATTCGATAGCATATCCCATGAGATGCTATTAAAAAAATTGAATAATATCGGCATAAAAGGCAACGTTGTTAAATGGATCACCGACTACTTAAAAAACCGTCCTCAAGTGGTAAAAATCAATCGTGTTAAAAGTGATCAAGAGATTACAAGCTTTGGAATCCCCCAAGGTACAGTGCTTGGACCAATTCTATTTACTATATATGTAAACGATATTTTTTTTCAACCTTTACATGGTCAAATCACGTCATACGCCGATGATACAGTATTAATAATAAGTGATAAGACTTGGGAAAAAGTAGAATTAAAGGCCACAGAAGACATCAACACGCTCAAGAATTTTTTCGACACCAATTTACTGTCACTTAATAATGAAAAGACATTTGTAATTCCATTTGCAATCCATACAAATGATACTCCTAAAAATTTTAACATTGTCATACATAATAATACTAAAATTCACAGCCAAAACTATTGCAAATCAAACTGTACAGTACTAAAAACAACAAATGAAATTAAATATCTAGGAGTAATTATTGATAAAAATCTGAAATGGAAGGAACAAATATGTCAAGTAGTAAAAAAAATTAGAAAATTAATATATATATTTTTAAGAATTAGAAACTTTCTGTCGATAAAAAATCTATATTTAATTTACTATGCCTTAGTTCAATCCACTTTACAATACGCTATTATTAGTTGGGGATCCGCGTATAAATGTAACCTTCTTCCAATTGAAATTATACAAAGAACAATTATTAAAATTATATTAAAAAAATCCTTTGACTACCCAACAGAACGCCTGTTTGAAGAATTTCAAGTACCTACATTTAAAGACCTATATATTAAAAACTCATTAATCCAAATTATAAAAGAAAAAGATAAATATCAATTTTTAAATGAAAACAGAACGCGACTTAGACATGTTTTTCTATGCCCAAAACTAAATACGTCTTTTGCACAACATCATTATACTTACCAGGGAAGAACTTTTTTCAATCGTCTACCAGAAGAAATCAGAAGCATTAATGATAAAACCCAAATACTGCTCTCTGTCAAGAGACACTTTAAAAATATTCTGAAAAAAAAACTACTGTCACTTAATTAATCTCACAAATATCCTTAGTTTTCCATAACTTTCTTTCTTTATTAAAATTTATTATATTAATATATTATCCTTCACAACTATCAAAAAAAATACTACAGCAAACATACATTTAAGTACAATGAATTATCTAAGTACTAACTAACAACAACATTTATGTACACTCCCCTTCCATACACAAGCAAATGCTTTCAATGGAAGAGTAGTAAAAAAACCCAAGATGTAAAATGAATTATGTACCATGTAAACTTATTATTAAAAATAAAAAATAATTCCAAAAAAAAAAAAAAATAAAATAATAATAGTTAAAAATGAGACAAATGGTGCCATGCCATTTCGTTGTAATTGTAAAAGCACGCCAATGTAGGTACGTACGTATATTATTCAACGAAACTCGAATAAAATATTGCCAGATGGGTTTTCAAACTGTGACAAAGGATAAAACAGTGGTGACATGTGGTGAAAATATGATGATATTTTTTTTATTAAAAAAATTTTTACCGGACAGCAAAGTGCCCATAACATTTTTTACTCCAAATGTGCCAAGGAATAGCTGGTTAAAGTTTGTCGGGTACGTGCCGATACACCCTGTATAATTTTTTGTGGATGTTCTGGGTTTGAGGTGAAATAGATTTTTGATTACTTTGTAGTTCATATATGTATGTTTCATATGCGTTTTCCAGATTTCAATCAAGTAATATAAATATGAGTGGACAAGTCTATAATAAAGATCTCTTTAAAAAAATATTTGGTATCATATATGATAACCGGCTAAATACGCTTATTAAGGGGGAGATTTTATCTTTAACATCTTGAATATGCTGTTTAAATATTAAGGCGATGCACTACGTCGTATAATATTTTAAATTGAGCCGCTATCAATAACAACCCTAACGTAGATGGCGATAAGGTTTAAAATCCCGCTTAACACCATCCGCCTGTTTTGATTTATGCAAGAAAAAAACATGGCCAAAAAGTACCTTTTATTTTATTTTGTGGATGTTCAGGCATAAATAATTATTTTTTTTTGATAATTTTATAAATAACTTAATTTCCCACATTATACAATAAAATCATAACCGAAAATGGGTTTGTAAGTAGGAGATTTTGAACTTTAAAGCAGTTTTCATAGGCCTTTACATAATTTTTTCTGGGCTTCTAAAAAGACTATCTAAAAAATACTCGATTATTTTAAAGGCCAAGGCTGTATTATACTCGCAGTATTTAATTACAGCATCTGAAACATTTCTAGGCGACCAAATTTTCAAACAAAAAATACATGATTTTGCATTACTACGTATGGCATCGCCTTAAGTGTTTTCAATGCATTCATTCATTCATTCGTTTCATGCTATAAAAGCTTTCAAAAGTCTAACACTTGAAAATAAAATTGAGCAAATCAAAAATAAATTCAGACACAAAATTACAAAATGGATTAAAGATCAAAGAAAAAAACAATATTATCAAAATTTCATAACATAAAATAATAAAACCTATACGTAACACACAAAACCAATATAACACACATCACTCAAAAACACACAAAATATACCGTTTTTTTTTATTTTATTTCATTTAAATTTTATTTTACTTTAATTTTAAATCTATATTTTTAGTTTAAATTTTTCTTAATCTGATGTTTTTCTTTTCTTCACAAACATTTTATATATTTTACTCAAATGTGTTATGAATATTTTTTTTTGTATTTTAAAATAGAGGCACGAGTAAGCCACCCAGTGAGGCCAAAATAACTAAATTGTACTAAGTAATTTAAGATATTGATATGCTGGTGGGTGGGGTTGTACCTACTTTGTGAGGCTAGGAGTAGTAGCCGGTCAACACCTCTTGTTAAATGGGTGCATATAAGGATTGGTCATCATCACAGTGGTCGGCTTTGGTTCCGATGTGGAACCTTTGGACGCCAAATCTTGCCGGGGGCAAGATATGCCGAGCTCTGCGGTGAGACATAAGAACCCTTCTCAGGGTGGTGGGCATATGGGGCTTATTCACAAGTAAATCAGAGTAAAAGACAAGTTTCTGTACATATAAGTTGAACTCTATTTCATGATAACAGGGTAAACACTAAGTAAGGGATTTTAAAAGACTTACCCCCTATCAGACCGATTCTATCCTATCTAACTATCTAAACGCGGATGAGTGGAGATGCCTTCCTCCCAGGGGAACGTCTGCTTCGGCGCGGGCGACTGGCCCACCAGCTCCGTCTCTCTTCCAGTCTCCAGCCAGGAAACCAGTCTCCGGTGTCCATCCACCCGATTATTGCGGATCCTTACAAGGCGCGCGTGTGGATGGCGGTAGGCGGCGTTCACGCACCCAAATACAATACTCATCCGAACGATCTAGTATTCCTCAGCGTACTCAAGGTTTGCATGTACGAAGCGAGAGAGGATTGTCTCTTTAAACGTGGATTACATCCCAAACGGAACACGCGGCCCGGTGCACTTTGGCACTCGTTTAATTCACGCGGGTTTTAAAATTGTCGACCGACATTGCGCGTATTTCGGCGCGGGTTTTTTTACATTTAACCATTACTCCGCGTATCTTAGGATCGGATTTTACTTTTAAGATTCGTCGCGTACTTGCTCCGAACGGTTTTTTAAATTGCTCCATATAAACTTGGCACCTGACGTTTCAACTGAGTCCTCGCCCAACTGGGCTCCGTTGGAAAGTGTGGAACCTTGCAAGAATAACCCTTTCCCGTTATTTAGCGCCGATTTTATGGCTGTCAAAATAACCATAGACAAAAATCAAAATAATAATTAGTACCTAATTATAATTGTTATGTTTCTAGATATTTTCATAACAATATTGTACAAGATATTTCTCCTGTATCAGAATTTGCAGGTTATTTTCTAAGTTATATATTGCGCAAGCAATGCCGGTAATTAGAAGTAAATAAAATAAATAGCACAAAACCAATGACTCGGAAGAAGCGATTAAAGTTTAAAAGTTCCGTTTTAATTTATTGACTTCCGATAAAGTTTGATTTATTGCGTCAAGATAAATATCTGACCTTTATTATTTTTAAAAATGCTTGTTAAGTTAAGAAAGAAGTACCTACTATTATAAAAATTCAGCACAGAACTGTTAATATCTCAATTGATAATATATGTAATTAAAATTATATTCATATCGTTTTTTTTAATGAAACAAACTGGAGGTAAATTATAGATAGTTTACATCTCCCAAAAATAACTACAACATTTTTTTACTTACATTCTTGTGAGGCTGGTATCATTGTCAAACCTGTGCGCGGTACTAATAATAATATTATTCTGTCTCCAGCAGTCTAGCGGTCGGGTTAGCCCTAAATTTCCTCTAGCGTACGCGAACTATTTGTTCATACAATTATTATAAGTGAGTTTTGTTAAAATAAAAAAACTAAATTGGAATTATCCAAATTCTGATTATTTCACACTGAGAGTAATCCGCAACCTTGGATTCTGCGGATTGGAGAACCGCAGAATCATTTAGCCAACAACCCATTTAAACTGGCGATGATAACAATGCCCCGACGTGATATCTGTATATAATTTCATATATAATGCCTAACCACAAGTTAATTGATTCGTACAAAAAAGTGTATTCATCACAGACATAGGAATTAATAGACGAGAAGATAATGGCGAGGGGTAAAATCAACTGTTGAAGAACGAAGGGGGTGAAGCTGACTGTGATTCGTCAATAAATCAATCTGACAGTAAATAGGCATCTCGCATTATAATATCACCATTTACTTCTTAAAAGTAAAATCTGCTTTTGAATGAATAGACATTTTTACATGGGAGCGCAAATTACTCGCCACGTTATGAACAAATTTGCGAAGTCCAAATTCGGCAAAAAAATTCGGTTCTATTTTCAGAGTCGAATATTTCGTTTAAGTATTTAGTTAAGACACTTTTATAAATGTTCATAATTTACTTCCCAGCAACCAACCAGCTTTGTGTTTCGCGTCCAGACGTTTCTCGATGTGATAGTATATTATGTTTCTACTACTGATCCATATTATACGATGTGAATATGCTTAAAATAAAGTAAAATAATGCTTATATATGGAATGTAATACGACAATTGGGTTTATTCACATCTATTTTTACAAGTTTTCATAGCACAAGTCAACATTTTGCCGTGTTATTTCGTAAAATGAACCGATGATGCCTCGACCATAGTTCGCACAAGAATGATGACGTCACGTTTTCAAATTTCACTTGGGGCCATACGCGAGCACAGCCGGCTCCAATGGAAACGGTATGGGGAGTGGGGATAATACGCTTTTAATCACTTAGGGCAGGTCTACTAATATTCATATGTCTATGGTATTCATATTGTTTTTCATCATTTCCAGCTTTTGCGCTGTGCGAAATAGCTGGAATCATAGAACTACAATTAAAAGCGCTACTGAGTACTAATATCTCGTAGAAACTTGTTCCACTATTATAACGTGATAAGCGGCGCGCGTAAACCTTCGGTTTTTAAGGCGATGCACTACATCGTGTAGTATTTTAAATTGAGCAGCTATCAATAACAACCCTTACGTAGATGGCGATAAGGTTTAAATTCCCGCTTAACACCATCCGCCTGTTTTGATTTATGCGAGAAAAAAACATGGCCAAAAAGTGCCTTTTATTTTATTTTCTGGATGTTTAGGCATAAATATTTAATTTTTTTTCAATCATTTTATAAATAACTTAATTTTCCACATTATACAATAAAATCATAACCGAAAATGGGTTCGTAAGTAGGAGATTTTGAACATTAAAGCAGTTTTCATATGCCTTTACATAATTTTTTTCTGGGCTTACAAAAAGATTTATCTAAAAAATACTCGATTGTTTCGAAGGCTAAGATGTATTCTACTCGCAGTATTTAATTAAAGCATCTGAAACATTTCTAGGCGAAAAAAATTTTCAAACCAAAAATACATGATTTTGCATTACTACGTATGGCATCGCCTTAAATTGGTAGTTAGAGTGTTGGGGCAGTTGGAGGTCAGTTGAAGGTAAAAATGCGGAACCTGTTTTTTTGCTTCATGTTTCAGCTAAAAATAATACATCGATGTCTGGAATGGAATTATGGAAACTACTTAGGTGAACCTAAACAAATTGTATGGAAATTCTAGACGTTTGATGCAAATCAAAACATAAAATTATATATATTTTGTAAGAAAATGGAAGAAGTGAATGAAAATACATATTGTAAGAATGATACTGTGTATTTTAAATGTGTAAATCGTATAAATGCACGAGAAGTTATTTTTTTCGCTAAGGTTTGTGCATCGAGAAACTCGTAGATTTTGTAATAACTGTATCAGAAAGTTGTTTTTCAAAGCAACCAAATCTCTCATAATAAACATAGAGCTCTGACGTCTTGCAAAACATTTTATAATAAGATTTACCTTTTTTAAATGTGAAACCGAACAAGAGTCCCAACTGCTCCTAACCGGCTGGAGTCAGTGAGAATATGGCATCTGCAATTGGAGAATGTGGTGAGGCGGAAGGTAATGGGGTGGTGAAGGAGATGGCGAAGAGGAAGGTGGGGAAGTATTAGTAGGAGATAATCTTCCACTCTGGAACGTGCCGCAAGTACAATATATATTATTTTTAATTCGACAATTCTGGTTCATCGCTCCTAAAATATACAATGCCTTAAACACCGATATAAAGTCAATTAATTCTATATACCTTTTTACTACCCGTGTTCAACATTGACTACTTGCAAGGAGACAAGCATTCTTCAGAGAATATATGAGTTCCTAACACTGTTTAAAAAAAAGTATTAACTAAATCATTTATTCAAATGTGACAATGTGATCGTAAATAGGTAAATTTCTAGATAAGAACGTACCAAGATTAACCTGTTTTAAGGAAAAAACAAAATTGACTTTCTTCTTTCATTTTGACCTTGACTTTCTTCAGAAACAAAAATCGTGTTTTATTCGAATATTCCATCAATAACATAGCTTTAGAAAGAGTCACGGAAATGAGAGATCTTGGAATTATTTTGGACGAAAAATTAAGTTTCACCAATCATATCCATCAAATTGTGAACAAAGGTATGAAAACACTAGGCTTCGTATTAAGAACAACTAAAAACTTTAATTCTTTACAAGCCATTAAACTATTATACGTATCTCTAGTAAGAAGTCTAATTGAATATAACTCAGTAGTCTGGTCTCCATCTTACAAAATTCACATTAACAACATTGAGCGAATACAAAAAAAATTGCTACGTTTTATAAATTTTAAATTAAATATCCCTGCCGAAGACATAAAATACAATTTCTTATTAAATACTCTAAAAATACATACATTAGAAGATAGACGTAAAATAAACGATTTAACGTCTAAATTCGACTGTTGTGAACTCCTGCAACTTATAAACATACATACACCCACAGTAACAACACGACAAAATACAATATTCTACAGCAGTACACATAAGCGTAACTACATTGCCCACTCTCCGATACAACGACTTCACACCATGGGAAATCATTACTTGGGTGATGTTGACATATTCAATACCAACTTGGCAAGTTTTGTGGATCATTTAAAACATTTATTTCAACAATACTCCTAAAAACATCATGTAAACCTACAAATAGCTGTAATTTTCTGTTTTTGTTTCTTGTGTTTGTATGACTTGTTGCATAGCTTTTATCAAATGTAATTTTTTTTTGAAACTTTTAAAGTATCTGTCAAATAAAAATTATGTATACTACCAACCATGTAAAAGCCCTATGGGCGTTAAATAAATAAATAAATAAAAAATAATTTGGGATAATTTTTCATGAATATTTTTATTTCTATTTTCTATAAAATATCTTTTTATATTTATTTTTATTCCTAATATGCATTTTTTTTACTTTTAATATCACAATTTCCTTTTCCCTTATGAATTATTATTTGTTCTACAAAATAATATTTTATTATTTATACATAAATCATGTACGACTACCATATAATAAATAAATATTGTAATCATAATAAAATTAAATTAAAAACTTCGAAAAAAGTTTTGTGAAATAACACAAATTAATCAAATAAACTTTACTTGCGCACGCCGGGAATTGAACCCGCGACCTCCAGCTTGCTAGTTGAGAGCCTTACCCCTCGACCACGAAGGCCCTCCTATATACATTATCCGTTTATACGTTTTCAGCTCGCATCGAAATATGGTAAATACTCTCAGTATCGCCCTGGTGAAAAACCACCATTCATTATCGAAGCGTCGTTTGAAATGTTCTTTTGAATTTTTGACAGATTTTTTTTCTTTCCATTTTTCACTTTGCATCAAGTTCAAGCAAATATGATAGTTTGTCTGTATTTAATATTATCTAACTTACAATACTTACACAGTAAATTCACGTATTTTATTTAAACTATTATAAATATACATACGTTAAAAATATATATTACATCTATGCTACTTTAAAAAAAATACTAAATACATAAACTTTATTCTTAAAATGTTTTTTTCCTACTTTATGTCCGGGTTAAATCTTCCCCACAGGAAAAACTAAATCCTTCCACACACTTTTCCACAATTGATCATCTAGTCAATCCACATTATGCAAGTGCATTATATAAGCATAATAAATACAAAACAATACAAGAACAACACGTCAAATCACCAGAGATTAAATGGAAAAATAATTCACCGACTACAGATATTTTCATATCAGAGGGTTCGGCTCGGTAGAACTTCTAATTGGATCTATAAATCCTACTGATCCCTCAACATTAATATTTTTAAAAAATCTTTCGTAATCCCAAACATATTTAAAATGACTGATTTTTGCATTTTTATATATAAATTATATTATTATTATTATTTTATTTTGTTTTCGTTTACTATGTATTTATTATCTTACAATATTTTTATGTTTACTTGATAATATATTCTATACTATTACTTTTATAATATGGAGCTTGTGTGATTGCAACACCCTCCCCGAAATCTGAAATAACAATAAAAAAAATAAAGAAATATTTTTTTGAACATAAAATAAATCGCCTTTAGCCTCGTTTCGTTATCAGTTTCTAATATCCAGGTACTTTCCAAACTTCCTTTAACCTATATTTTTCCCCTCCTTACTCACTACAGCCTCACAAAATACCCCATTTATGGATGCCATAGTCCCACTGGCTTCGGACAGTTTGACTTGTACGGCATTTACATATTGTTCAAAACATTATGATAAAGCTCGCGTTTATAATTCAATTTAAGTAAGTTCGCCTACAATAAATTCATAATGGAAAATTGCATTTGGTCCAAGAACTTTTCCAAACTTTGTGTGTAGGTAGAACCTTCAGTACTTAGTCTCCACGACCCAATAAATTACAGTAATAAAAGCAGGTTACAATAATATCCACAGGAAATAGGAAGCTGTTTGTGAACTTTGTTCATGACTCATGACACACTGCATCTGTCTCAAATCTGAATACTTTCTGGCTACAATGGGTTGCTCAGTTTCGTAGAACAACTACCATTATTTTTAAGAACTTGTAAGAAAACAAACAATGCTTACTTTTGATATTTCATTATCTGTTTTATTATCTGATAGTATTATCGCTTTACACAGAGAAAAATGAGTATTGCCGATTTATTAAAATCTTGATAAAAACGGGATAGCAAACCGTTTCCTTATAAACTTTTAGTACCTTCATTATATATCTGTGATGTATGGTAATAAGTTGAGTATTTAAGCGATAGATGGCGCTAGTCATAAAGCTTACCCCAGAGTCCGTCAGATGTCGCTAGAGTGTAACAGATGCTTGTGAGGTTATAGTGACCGGGAACAAGCTTCTCGAACCAGATAATTACCAACCCTCGGGTAATGAACAGTGTAGCTAAATCTAGACCTCTTATTTGTAACATAAATAAACACAATTATAAGTAGAACCTTTTACTTTTTAACAAAGAGTTCCCAAAACTTAAATCTGCAAAGTAAGGCAGATATAACAATATCGGAACACGTTTTAATGTACCCGCGTTTGTCCTGAAAATACACTATGATGAAATACGAAAATGTTAGACTTTTTATCAACACGGATTCCGGTATCGCCATAACATTAAAGAAATTAATGATATAAAGTAATTACATATAAAATCGTATATATATTGGGTTTTTACATATAAGAGATTTGAATACTACTCTTCCATAGAAACGTTAGCTTGTGTTTGAAAGAGGAGTGCACAGTACATTACTGTGTTTATTTATATTTAATTAATAATAGGTATTACGTGTTGTAGTAAGTACATTGCAGCGAGAAACTTAAAAAATAGTTACAGAATATGTTTGGTAGATGTGATATAAATGTAATTAGTAAAAGTAGATACATAATAATTTTGATGTATGGTAATAAAGTTGAGTATTTAAGCGATAGATGGCGCTAGTCATAAAGCTTACTCCAGAGTCCGACAGATGTCGCTAGAGTGTAACAATTACTTGTGAGATGAGATTGACAGAGAACAAGCTTCTCGAACCAGATAATTACCAACCCTCGGGTAATGAACAGTGTAGCTAAATCCAGACCTATTATTTGTAACCTAAATAAACACAATTAAAAGTAGAACTTTTTACTTTTTACAAAGAGTTCCCAACACTTAAATCTGCAAAGCAAATAAACTTTATACATATTCGTGTTTTACTGATACAGTTTATTAAGAAACATGTCAATTCATTCGTTAAAGGCCTGCAGTCCCGTTTTTAACAGGAATTCGAATAATTTGAAGAGATTCTTAATTAATTAGCAATAAGTAAGTTTTATCCGTGTACTGTCTGCCTTACCTACTTCTGGTAGCCGCTGTGTGAGGCTCCACTTCTTCGCTTAGTCAGTTCCTCATTGCCAAGGATCGTGACCCCCACTCCAATTTCCCTGGTGGAGAAGGAACCTCTGCTCCTCGTGGTCAGAGCACACATGCTCTACGCGCTAGCTACACACATAAGTGGTGCCATCTATAATTTTCAAAGATAACTGTTGAAATCCAAATGGACAAATTTGACGATATTCACAATTTCAATAAATTCTTAACTTAATTAATTAACAAAATTGCCAAGCTAATTTATTTATTTATTTATTATTCATTAACGCCCTATAGGGTTTTTACACAGTAAATTGACAGTTTATGTATGTAACATAATACATGGATAATAGCATAACTAAATACAAAAAAATAAATATCAAATGATAATACTAAGATTAACGTAAAATAATATTGATATAACAAATAAAGTAATATTGTAAATAAAGAAAAGTTTCAAGTATAAAGTATGTATGTACATTGTACATTCGTATATGCATATAATTATTCATGTTTGTAGCAAAACCAGTAAGACTGAAAACAGTATTAATATTGAATTTAAATAATAGTACTTGAAATGGTAAAGTTAATCAAAGTATAATATATATATCAAGTATGATCGTACATGCATACAGTAATTAATATGCGTCCAAAAAAATAAATAACAAATAAACTAAGGCGTATGTGTGTAAAACGTTGGAAGGTATAGAGACAATACTTTTTTTTAAAGCTAATAAATAATACAAGCTAATAACCAACAAATAGGTATGAAATTAGTTGCCTTTTGAAACAAAGTTATTAACACCAAATATATCAATAAGTTCACAGTATTTGTTTTCAAGGTGATGAATTCTTTGCAATTATAATGGCAATATATGTTATATAAATATAAAATTCGACATTCCAACTAGGAAATTCCCGTTTTCGAACAGTATCTATAAATTATCATTATCACTTCATTTATATTGGTTTTCAGTAGGCGCCAATGTCATATTTGGGGATGCTGTGTGGGGGGAATTCTTTAAGAAGAGGAAGAAGTTAAAACGCTGAAGGAGGGAGGAAACAAAGAGGCCTGCCAGGCAGAGATTAATATTCATAAAAATATCATTAAATACCTTTTCGCAAATTTCCTTTAAAAGTCCATAAAAATCCATAAGTATCTCATAATTTCTCAATAATGTTTCCACTATGTCAATCTATGGTTAAAATTATTACAAAATATGCAAAATAGCCGCACTAAATTAAATACGAATAAATTTAAAAATACGTGCTAAAAGAAAAACATTGAGAATTGATATTTATAGTAATGTATTTAGTGTCCTTTTTACACATTTGAAAGTGATGATAGAAATATTCGAAGGTTAGTGCTATACGTCCACATGACAGTTTTTGATTTAGCCACCAAAATAAGACAACATTACCGGTTTACGAATAGCCTGACAATATTTAAAAAACCTCCTACTACCGCCACAGTAAGCGGAAGATGTTGCTTGTGTTGTGATAGAGGACTTAGCCTGCCGAGGAATTGAACGCACGACGCCTGATTTTGATGAAATTTGACGTAGGTACTTTTAACATTAAACCTTAGCTATAATAGTAATACAACGAATATTTTTCAATTTTTTTCAGATTCAGTTACTAATTTATTTATTTTAATATTTTTAAGGATTAATTTATTAATTTTTATCTCACTGTCTGAGTGATAACTTAACGTAAATAATGTAAATACCCTAAATGATAACCAACATCGAATGTGAGAATTAGAAAATCAGTTTTAGTAAAAATGATGACAAAAAACTTCTTACATGTACGAAAACATGTCACGTAATTACGAAGAATATAAACGTTTTTTTTTCATCTAAATGGACCTTGTTAGAGAACGTTACAATCACATAAAAATAAAATAAAATTAATATCTACGTAAATAAAATAAAAAATCCCTCAATCAACTATTAATTTTTGCTATGTTTATCTCACTATTTTTTGTTTTGTTGTATGTTATTATTTTTTTAATGATAAAATAATGTTTATGAGACAAGGTTTTTTATGCATAGCACAAAGGATAAAAAATTATTACAAGCAAGTAATAACTCGCAAATTTACTTCTACATCGCAAAACGTACATATACCGAAAAGAGTGCAGAAATGAATAAATATACCTAGTTTATGTAGTTTCATAAATTTATGTCGAAATGTCAATTTAACGTGATTATTTAATGCCTTGATAATATTACCTGGATGTTTTTCTGTACCATTTGTTTATACGGCTTACAGGGAGAAATGCAACACATTTAAAGTTTATTAAAATATCTACATCGAATTATGACCTTAATAAGTTTGGATTATTTTTTGTAATAGCGCAGAAATATACCTTATTTTGTTTGAGTTTGAGACAAAATTAATTTATTACTGTGGAATGCGACAAACAGCAAAAATATTTTCCCAAAAATATTCATTGTCAAATTTGTGGTTCTGTGAACAATGACAAAAAATACTTCATTGAATACCACAAAAGAAAAGAAAAAAAACATAATGTCTTTATCCCTAAATCAGCTCAGAGACGTCATGAATACCAACACGAGAATAACACACGAAAAAAGTAAGATATTTTCTTAAGTTCACAGATAAATATTTTTGTCAACTTGCCGAATTTTGCAGTCAATGAAAAAAATAGAGTAAGTGAACGCTTCGCTGATGAATCACGTGACAGAGACTGCGAGAGGCTGGGGGAGGCACCATCGACGCGCAGATCGCAGAGCATAAAAGCCTCCGTCGCGGCGCCCAACTCACAGAGCACCGAGAACAGGCGCCGCGACGCATCCCGCAAGCTCTGAAACATCTAACAAGTAGTTTCAGCTAATTCATCAACACAAGTGCTGAACGACTTTCTTATCGAACTTTCTCAACACTTAAACTGATAAGTAATATATTAAACATTGGAAAAACATCTAACTTCGTTTTTGTATTTTTTTAAAGTTTCAAAGTTTTGTTAAATTAAATTCGTATTGTTATTAATTATTAAACTGTGCCGACGAGAAGCGGAAAGAAGTATGGTGAGTTTTTTTCCCTTTATTCCAATCTACTTAATGTGTTTTTGAAACTTTGAATTACGGTAATTTGTCCTCAGCCGAGTGTAAATACAAAGTTTCTTATGACAACTATTTCATGGAGTTTTGACTTGAAAAATAAGTTTGTTTTTAAGTTTTCGTCAGTTAAATTGAGTATTTAAATATAGGTACCCATTGTTAAAATAAATAATAATAAAAAATCTATTGATACATATAGTAATTCCATATTTTTTTCTAATTATTAACTCTGTATTATTACACAGCTAACAATAAATGTTCAAGACATTAAAAAAAAGAAAGTTTGACTTATATGACATTGCATTGCATTATAATAGACGTATTCGATGAAACGAATTTCTTAACAATTTCAAATTAAAATATAAACAATACAAAGTATAAAAAAGTCAACTTTTTGTAGCACTTCTGAAATAAAATGCCCCAGTAGCGCTTATAAATAATACAAATAAGCTAATATAAGCTAATATAGTAGTTTAAATTGCCCCAGTAGCGCTTATAAATAATACAAATAAGCTAATATAGTAGTTGAATATATTGCATTGTAAAAAAAATTGTACAGTGCCAGGAAACATTTCTCCATTTTTTGTGTCAACTTTGGGTAGAAGTACATAAATTATGAAATAATATTTTCTACCCGGTGAGCAAATTGCCAATTGCTAATGTGAGGCTTTGATAAAATAGATAAATAAATTAATTTATTGAAACTTTACAACTATATTAAAAAGTTTCTTGCTGTCCAGTTGAATATTTATATAACTTATACCAAATGAAAGATATATCAATTGTTAATTGAAAAAAAAAAATTAAATAAATTTTTAATTTCGATGTACATTCCGCCTAAGAAATAAACGCATAGTTCTGTAAATATCAGCACATAAGAATACAATTGGTTTATTTCTCGTGAGTTTTTATTCTAATACCACAATTACTTTTCAGATTCTGATTTTTTGAAGATTTTCATAAAATTTTTATTATTTATATGTATCCTCTGAATGACTTAGTTTACTCTTTAAGCCGCTTGTTTAACATAGAATTATAGATAGTCGATAAAACAACGAATTCTTTTAAAAATTGCTGTTAAAGTATACGATTTTACATAATAAAACTTTCAAAATGAAATAACATTACTACACGCTTCACACTTAAAAAATGTTACCGTACAAATATTTCGACACAAACAAATATGAATTTTTTTCAGAAATTATAACTTTTTCAATAATCTAGTAAGAAATTATTCCAAGAAACATTCTAATTAATCACCGATAATAATGATGGGTTTTCCTTTTATCTTTTTTCCTGGAGTTGGACAATCGTTCGTAAAATTCATGAGATTCATGGGAATCTCGACGCCGGAAAAGCAAAAGGGCGTAAGCGACAATTTAGTAAAAAAGGTTAAATACACAGTTTTGATCAGACAAAAATTCTAACCACAACTGAATGATTGACTAATTTTGGTTAAATGCCGCTTACGTTCTTTTGTATTTCCATCGTCGATATAGGTCTTTCAGATCTATAAATTAAATGTTTGTAAAAATCCTCGAACAAGATACTTATTTGGACTTTTTGTACAATTTAAAATAAACGTGTTTATCATTTCATTCGAAATCAAATAAATCCCGCCGTTAAACTGCATGTTGTACAAAACGCTTAGGATAGGTTGTTTCACAAAATTTGAATTCATCTAATTTCAAAAATAATTTTCAAGATCTGAGAAAGTTCTATTCAAAGTATTAATTAAGTTATGTTAAACAACTTGTTCTAAATGTTCAGATAAGCATTACACATTTAAAATCATAATCAATACGTCCTGTGATTGACTTGAACATTATTGTAGGTAATTAACAAAGTTTATCGTAATTAATTATTTTCAAATGTACCTACAGTAATGAGAAAAAGCCACGAGTGAGCTTTCAAAATACATTTATTGATTTGTAATTTCCCTATAATAAATGTCATTCATTCTCAAATTGATGGTTTCAAAAAAGATTTTATTAAAAACAACTTTCATTGAAAATTGCCTAGTTTAGTAAAGAATTACCCGTTTTCATTAAAATTTTGCCCGTTTTATCGAAAATTGCTCTAATTTTAATTTGACATAAAACTTAATGAATATAATTTTCATGGAATATTGCACATTATCATTTGATTCTATCGTACTCGAATAAGATTTTAGGTTGCTCGGGTAGAATTATTCAGAATCAGAGCTTAAAACTAAAAATCCTTTAAGTTAGTAAAAACAAGGGATCTTTCCTTCTTTGGTCCCTCATGCGAAAACATTAATTTATTCATGATGCACCATGATACCCGTCATAGGCCCCAGAATGTAATTTACATGTAGAAAAAATCACCGGTATTTTAATTTGAAGTCGTAAAAGGTACGGCCTTGCTGTGTTTTTTAACAACCAATTTCGTTCTGTTTTTCACGGGTTACTGCTAAAAATGGCAATTATTGCCCTCGCAACAATAAGGTTCCATCTAAAATTTTAGCAAAAAAAAACTTCAAACGTTTTTTTTCTCTTTAAAAACCCTAACTAAAAATATATATAACTTCTACGTAAGTAAGCAGAGATGCAACAGAGTTCTATTTTAAACGCTTATGTTCATTTTTTAGAACAACAAGGTTTCATTTGCAAATTTACCGGAAACTTAGTTCTCTATCTGTCATAAATAAAATATCTTTGGAGGAACATTTGCGTTCTACTACAAGCTCTATCCATTGAGTCAACAAGGTTCTATCTGCTAGTTGTGTGCAACAGAGAAAATAATTTAAAAAAAAAGTGAATATGATGAACACATATTGTAATTGAATTATCTTTCAAGAAAGACTTAATCATGAACCTATATCCCTGAGATTAACTGATTTTCAAAGCAACAAGGTTTTAGCTGTTTTTCTGGATAAATGCCAAATTGCATAGAATGTTTGAAACCTAAAGATAGTTCTATTTTTTTTTTTTTAATTTTATTTTATCTTTTTTGTGATTCAAACTTTTAACGACACAATCTAAATTTCATGCAAATGGCAGATATAACCTTGTTGTCCAAGGGAAAGTATCGGTAAAAAAGACAGTCAGAAAATGCGTATAATAATATTTTTTTTTTTTTTTTTTTACAGTATTACCGCACAAGAGTCCCAACTGCTCCCGTCTGGAGCCAGTGAGACTATGGCATCCCCAATTGGGGTATGTAATGATGAAATTAGTTTTGTGAAACGAACTATTTTTTCTAGGATGTTCCATAACGACAAATAGTTTTCTGGAGATTTTTGCCAATATTGATCAAATTATTTATGTATCAATTATAGTAAAATAAAAATCATGCTAGCGATATTGCTAAACTTAGACAATCTTATCGATTCTGCTTAGTTGTCGATGTGGCTGTAATATGCTTCCTTGTCCAGAAGCTGTGTAGTAGGTAGCCAAGTAGGGCAGGAAATTATTACTTCCCTTCCTGGAACAATTAATATCACAGAGGTATTGCAGAATCGCGGAAGTTCATTAAGCCTCTAGGCCTCGATGAATGCGTACCTTCTGTACTGGTATTGACCCCAATTAATAGAATAACCTATAATGAGATCTATGGTGTAACTTACAAACAATAACAGAAATAAAATTGAAACTATAGAGCAGAAAAAAATGATTGCAGTCAATCTCCGGAACGGGATTTCACAACCCTACAATGCGTTACTATAAATTTTTAAAACGAAACCCCTGTATTTAGCTCACAAAGTCATTTCCGTTCAGTAAAATGGCAATCTCCCAGCGAATAAGGCAAGACGCTGTATTGTTTGTCCAGTTTTTCAAACCAAACCTCAGTCGAAAGCAGGTGGTGATATCATATAAAATAATCCGATGATTTTACGAAATATTTTACTTACATTATTATTATCTTCTGATATTATTATCTTTCCTGTAGTGGTACAAAAAGCTGTAAAAATCAATTCGGCTGTGATTTAAGAGGAACGGTTGAACGGCCTTTTCAAACAAAACTTAAATTTGACCAAACTGAATAGTTTTTTTAATCGTATGTGCTACTTTATTTATTTGTGTTTTAAGTTATAAAATAAAGGCTATTAAATAACTCCATTTTCAAGTGACATTGCCCTACCTACATTTTTTTATTAATAACTCTAAAATATCGACCCAAAAAACGCTTTTTGCACGATGTTTTATTTTATTTTATATCTACATAGTAAGTGGGACAAGATTATTTTATAAATAACTAACTTATTTCATTAATAACTAACCGTGTAACCGGCGTAGTCCTTAGGAGATAGACATATTCAAGAACATAATTTTATGTTGACCTTTTTAAGATATACAATTCCTTAGTACCTACATTATTTTGATGTATCTCATAAGGTTTAGCCAGAGTTAGCAATGTAAGCGCCCGAAAATATTTTTTTACGACTTGATTACAAAACATTGACATATCTATACTTTCTATAAATATTATATGCATAGATTATATATGTTAACCTTTCGGAAGAAATTTTCTAAATGATAGTTAAAACACTATAAAAATCCGTTGCGTAGTTTAAAAAAACTAACCGCACAAACAGACAGACGCGGATAGCGACTTTATTTCATACTATTTAGAGATTACTATTAATTCGTGAAAAATTTTAAAAGTTGTTCTTTAAAAGCCTATATTTTATAATTTAAAACTCAAATAAATAAAATAGCTCTTATCCTACTAGATTTATATACTATAACTGTTGATAAAAAAAAATTTCATTTTGGCCAATTATTGTGGCATCAAATCCAAATTTTAATTTTTGTTTGAATAATCCGCGCAGCTGTTCCTCTTAAAGGTTACTCTCCGTCGATATTTATCTGTCATGCTTCCATTAGGATACGGATTTTGTTTTATTGAATTTTTACATTCCTTGAAGCCAAAAGTAACTTATTTTAGAAAATTTTACATGTGGACCTCTTTGATGTGCTGTTTTACGAACTTACGAATATATTATAATTTCCTTTCCCAAACCACCATCTTATATCTTACTGGTACTATAATTAGTAATTTAATTTAATTAGTCCGTCAACTATTATTAATAACTTTCCTAAAGATGTAATAGTCAACAATTGAATTTTTTATGGTTTATTACGAGGATACGTTGGATGGTTCTCGACAGAAAATAGATGATTTATGCATTTAAGATTTTCCATCTCATTTGATACGCCGCATTATTTTGAAAAATATTTTCTTGAGGAAAAAAACATAAGAAAGAAACCATTTACAATTTATATATACAGGTTGTCCGGGGGGTAAAGTGCACTAACTTGGGGGGGTAATTCTACATGATTTTAGAAGTAGAAAAGATTAATAACTTTTTTTAGAAATTCCAACATTTTAAGGTAGTTTTTAGGTAAAAAAGGGGAATTGTTTGTATGGGAAAATATATATTCTTCCATGGATAAAGTATAGGAAAAAAATTGAAATTTTGAAAAAAGTTTTTTTTTTTTTTACTTCTACCATCATGTAGAATGACCTCCGGAAGTTAATGCACTTTACCCCCGTACACCCTGAATATATGGTAATTAAAAAATTATCCAGCCCCTAAAATTGAACTACAATAAAATTTAACTACAATGCTTAAAATTAAAATATTAATTCTGCCACAACAACATAATATAGGATTTAAATCTGAAATAAGAACCTGGATATAAAACAAAGGGAGATCAGGAAATAGAAAATATACTGACACCAAATACATACTGAAACTTACATCACACAACTGCACTAAAAACATTACATTTTTTCAGAAAAAAAAACTACGTCACATATTTATAATTACTTGATATTATTCGTACAGTTAAATTTATATTTGTAATTGAAAAAATTAAAATGAAAATTTTATCTCTATCTGTGACGAAATCCTCCACACAAGAGATCCCTGTGAGGATATCTTTATCTCTGTTACGAAATCCGCCGCACGGGAGATGCCTGTGAGGAAGTCTTTATCTCTATATGTTACGAAAAACGGAAAAATAAAACATCTATTATTATTATTATTTATAATATTATTACTTTTGTCACAAATCTTCAAACAAATGTAATATCATTAGTAAAGGAGGATTAAATAACAACTGTGATATAATAAAATGTGCAGTATAGTGTTATCTGCATTCAAATTCGAACCTTCTCCAAGCTTAAACTTTCTTATAAAACTGCATTTATATAAACTAAAGTTACCTGCCAGATGTATGTTTTCAGTATAAATGTTTGTACAAAATAAGATAGAGTCTAAGAAAACGTATTTTTACAGCGTACCTACTTGAGTTGAGTTTTCACAAAAAACGCGCTATTAAAATTATCTAATTATTATTTCAAGTCATTGTCTTAAGCGCATTAAAGCGTAGAAAACAGATCGAGAATGATATTCATTTTATTTATTTATTAATTTTAAAATAGATCCATTTCATATGGACTAGTATGAAATTAGGTACAATTTTCATTTTGACTTACGCTTCTAATACTTACTAAATATATAATTTTTACTCTTTTCTTTGAATTTTCTTAAATTAGGTACACTTTTAATATCACTGTTAACTTAGCTGTACATTTAGATTCCTTTAAACTGTAAATAATTTTGTGTTATTGTTTTATTATTTCTTTAGTCTGATGTTTTCTTTGTCTTGGAAGGTTTGTGTGGAAGTTTTTAATATATTGTAGTTCGTCTCTAAAGCATGTTGGTAGTAATTTGTTAAGAAATTTGTAGATAAAATTTAAAACGTTATAATTCCATTTTCTGTATTGGTTTATATTAAATTTATTACACTTTAAAATTAGTCTATCTCTATTCCGGATTATTTGGAGTTCAATTTTATTCGTTTATTGGTATGATTCTTGCCACGAATCATAACTGTTTAGTACCTTCTTTATTTTCGCTATTTTGTATTTCCTTCGCCGCCCCTTTTTTGCCCTTTAATGCCCCCCTAGCTACCATTAAGCTCTACCGCCACCTGGATTCTTTCACCGCCCTAGAGGGGGCGGTTTCACCCAATTTGCGAACTTCTGATCCTACATATATGTTGAGAGAAGTAGAAGATACCAATAATAATTGCCTAACACCACTTTCTGGAATGAAGTGCGGTAAAGAAGCTTTTAAATAAAATTATTGATTTTTTTCATCGCCGCTAGGAAAGCTTACTTTTTATGTGACCCATAGTAATCGACGCTATACTCAATCAATCGTTTTATTTATCATTTTTTAATGGTTTTTCTCCTCGAATCAGTTTTCTAGCCAGTGTCACCGAGAGGTGATTGTGGAAAGTATATGTATTCCACGGACACCGTGGTCGAGGGGTAAGGCTCTCGACTAGCAATCCGAAGGTCACGGGTTCAAATCCCGGCATGCGCAAATAAATTTTATTCGATGAATTTGTGTTATTTCACAATTTATTAATTAAAAATAATATATAGTATACTAACTGCATACACTAGAGTGGAAAATACTCTCAGTATCGTTCTGGTGTAAGACTACCATTTATAATTGAGACGTTGTTGGCTTTGGCCGTGTTTGGTGGCCAGATCTGAATAGCTAGATTCTTCCCCACCTTACTCTCCTCCATCTCAGTCCCATCCCCAGTATCTTCAGCCTCACAATATAGCCCCATTAGGGATGCCATAGCCTCACTGGCTTCAAGTGATTGGGAGGAGTTGGGACTCTAGTGTGGTTTCGCATTCAGAAAACATAAAAAAAATAGTAATTACAAGAACCTACCCACGTTACATTATATAATGTACAAATTATGAAACACAAAATACAAAATGTTAATTTTTTACTTCAGAGGTATTTTCTTAATTCAATTATATTATTATTCAATTTGTAAAAACAGTTATAAAAATAAATTCTGCTGTGTAATTATTATTATTATTATTACTAAGCGTGACAGCTGTTTCGCCTTCTGAAGATATTATCAAACTGTGGTGAGGCCACTCACAAACGATCTATTCATATAAATTCTACATAGTTACTTGTAAATCAAAATCAAAATGCTTTTAATTTTATTACCAACTAGCTGACGTGTACCCGGCTTTGCTAGGGGTTATCCTTAGGATATAGACATATACCATGACTAATTTTTTTGTAGGCCTTTTTAAGATATACATTTTTGTAGTACATTATTTTAATGTATCTTGTAAGGTTTAGCCAGCGTTAGTAATGTAAGCGCACAAAAATATTTTTTTACGATTTGATTATAAAAAATTGACTTTTCTCTACTTTCTATAAATATAATATGCATTTAATATATATACAAACCTTTCAGAAAGAGTTTTATAAATGAAAGTAAAAATCTTATCAAAATCCGTTGTGTAATTAAGAAGAAGTAAGCGCACAAACAGACAGACGCTGATAGCGAAATTGTTTTAAAAATTCCCCACTTAATTTGTTTCTAAATTTAATGTGATTTGTTTCCCAATTAATAATTTAGATGACACATTGAATCCCCCCCCCCATTATAAGTAAGTCCTTTTTTTCTTTTCTTGGTCTCTACTTATTATTGAACTCAGCTTAAACATATCTAGGATTCAACCTTAAAATTGTGATTATATGATGACGCATAATTAATGTAACTTAATAAACAAGTTAATTAATAATTCAATTGATAATTTGATTAATAAGTTAGCTAACAAAAGTTAATGTATTAGATGTATACATTATATAAAATACACTAAACACACACTTTATTGCACGATTACGATTTCGAGTTGATGCCGTTGATTTAAATGATAATTTTTCAACAGAAGACTATAGGGATGTAATGTTGTAGGGGTGCAATAGAACTATACTTATCAGGTCAGGAATGACATTTTAATAAGAATTGTTACCGATTTCTTCTTCCTCGAGACCACTGGGTTTTTTGTTGTAAGATAAAAAAATGAATTTATAATTTATCTCTTCTTCTAATTAAATTTTTTTTGCCCTTTCCTATTAGAGGTTGGCTGTCATCGAGGAAATTTGAAACCTACAGGCTACTGCCCTGAAAATTACAGCGGATCTGGTTAATCAACTCTATAACTTAATCGTGATTCATTTTGGGTTATTATGCAAAGTTGAGCTTTAGTTCATATCATCAGGGCAGATGTGTAGATAGTGGTAAAGTGTGTGTTTATGTGGAAATGATACCAAATTGCTTGCGTTAATCCTCTTACAGCCGGCTTGTCAGTATAATAATTAGTGAAATTAATGTAGCTTTTAGTTTGGTGTAACCGTCAAGTACCAGATACCACGAACTATTAAGCTTTTAATACTACTATTACCGTATAATTTAGCAGTTAGTAGCTCAGTGAACAAATGTGACGGTTCTCATACAGGCTAAGATCTCCATCATTGCAGAAGCAACGCTTTTCATTTATAATGACGGAAGTATTTCCAATATTGTCAGGTTTTGCGTTACCCAGGATTTTTTATATTTCTTCTTTGTTCTCAAAGCAATATCGCAATTTTATCATAGGTTATTTTTTAAATTAACTTGTCAGTATTTCTCACCAAAGATTAACGGCAATTTTTGTAAGGATCACAACCTTATCAATCAATATTAAACCTGACAGCTTCCATATTATAAAATACAAATGTATTTTTTCGCGTTGGGTGCACTGATAAAAATGAGTATTGCTAACTTATTAAGAATATATTCATTTTCTATCTCGTGTCGCCAAATCCGTTACTATCAGAAAACCTGTTAATTCATTCGTTGAAGCCCTGCAATCCCGTTTTTAACCGAATTCCCAATATATTTTTAGCCAGTAACGTATTTCTACTTGGACTTTATTGTACTGAAAGGTATGGCGACGGGAAGGAGACGGGGAAGAGGAAGGTGGTAAAGTAACTAGATATATATATATGTTTAAAAATTATAAAGTAATGTTTATAAGACAAGGTTTTTATGCACAGCACAAAAGATAAGAAATTATTATAAGCAATAATTATTCACCTGTACAGGCGAATTGAATTGAATTATTTGGCGGGTTGGAAATAAGCCGACGTGGCTCAGTGGTCCAGTGTTCAATTCCCGTCGGCGGCATTTACTTTTACTCGGGAGATATTTTCAATTTGTATTGTTATCACAGGCGACTAATTATTGCTTATAATATTTTTTATCTAGATTTTATTCATTTCGTCACCAAAAACGGCTAAAGCCATTTCAATAACTTTTCAAATGTGGTTGGTGGTCTTTCACCTGGACAATACCAACTGAGAATATTTACCAATCTGGAACCTGTCGCAAATATGATTTATATTATTTTATAAGAATTATATGTGAAACAATACTCTAATTAAAATTTACTTGTCCATGCAGGAATTCCAACCCGCGACTTCTGAACTCATAGTCGAGAGCCTTAAACCAAGATATAATAATATATACGTTTGTCTTAGAAATTTACCCTTATTAATCAAATCTCATTAAGACATCTGAGAATTTAAATCTATTAAGAAATATTGTCCTTTATTTGTGAATGTAAAATTAATATATTCAGAACAAAAAGCAGGGAGATTTCATGGTATTTATAGGCATTTATTCGCACCCATCTTACAAAACAATCTTCCTCGCATTACATCAATATCCATGGCAAAGAAAAAATGCCTCTGAGAAACGTAAAGGATTTTATGGGAATGAAATGCTGAAAAATCCTTTTATACTACAACAAAAGGTTTTTTACACTAAAAACGTTGTCACACGATCTGGTTGGATACTGGAGAGAATCGAAAGAAATTAATATTAAAAACAAACAAAAAAGTTTTTATTTAAAAGACAATCCTCTTGATCAGAATGTCGACAATCTAGGTACTGAAGCAAGAAAAACTTTGACATTGTGAGTTCTGAAATTTTCACAACTTTTTATAAAATATATGATAATGCATTCTGCATATTTTCAAATTGTGATAATAGATATTTCGATGGATTATCTATGTTATTGTCAAACAAAAATTCGAAAGCGCCATATTTGTCATTTACTCAACAAGAAAGTAAAATTTTATAGTAGAATTTTATTATTTTTTGCAATAACTTAGTGAGTAAAACCTTATTTTGTAATACTTGAATTATTGAAGACAATATTTATTTATTTATTTATTAAACGCCCTAGTGGGCTTTTCTTTAAAAAAATACAAGCATTTTGTATCAGAGTAAACACTTAAAAATTAATACAATAAAGAAGAATGTAAACATGATGGCAAAAATGAATCCTCACGCATATAATTGAGTTTAAAAGATTCAACAAAACAAAATAGTAGAAGCGGAGGAGTTATATGGGTACATAGGTCTATTTGTGTCTAGAAGAATACAAGTGATAGAATATACAACATTTATACTGATTAGTTTTCAAATGAATTATATCACCCAGATCAGAATATTTGTTTCTGAGATTGTGAAGTCTCGGAATCGGAGAATTTTGGTAAAATTAGCAATTCCGACGAATATTTGAAACAGAAAAATCAGAAAAAGATACGGTCACATCTAGGACTCGAACCCAGGACCCTTGTCTTTCCGGGGCACCGCTCTACCGACTGAGCTAATGGGACCCTATCTCCTTCGGTCATATTTTAACTGTATCAAATTTGAATAAGAACTACCGACATTGCCTTCATGTTTCTCACCGCACACTTTTATTGGCTGCTATCTTTATGTATGATCACAAGATTCAACTCGAACTAAATGCAATCTAGACAGTGTCTTAGATAATATATCTTATTTTAATTTTAATTTGCGACATCTATTGATTTTATTTGAAGTCTTGGATGATTTTTTTTGGAATAATTAGAAATTTATAATACGAAATCTTGTGTAGTTAATTATTTGAAATTTCTGCAAGAGAAAATATTATTTATTTAGAACATATTTTTGAAAGCTTAAAAGAAATTAAAAATTAATGTCGTCACTTCAAAAACTTTATTTTATATATATATATATATTTAAATTTATGTCTCCTTTACACGCCCATAAAGCTTCTAAGTATATTAGACACATATGTTTACAATTTTTCACATTACTAACCCTTATAATAGTGATATAATGTAGATAGGAAAATATATTTCATGTTTTATACCTAGGAGCGTATTTTGTATTATCTGTTCTACAGTAGGTATGGAATTTATTACTTATTTTTTTAGCATAATATTTTTTATTATGTTTTTTTTTTTATGAAAGGCCATTTAAGAAGTCACCGCGTGATAAAGGCCGACTTCAATACCAGATGAAGAAAAACCCATAAAATATTCCATACATCGCTCGTAAATTTGTTCCAGTCTCCAATAAATCGGGTTTTTCTTCCACAAGTGGCTTTTTACGAACAATCAGTGGTGATAAAACTGCTAACACCTTAACTTTGAGGCTAAAGGAGACTGTAGCTTATTTTTTTCTTTGTCCTTGCCCTTAAAACGACAAGAGATGAACATAAAGTTTCATAGAGATAAACCATTGCCTTAAATGGTATGATTTGAGATTCTCACGGCTTAACGCTGGTTAAAGAAGGAGGTAGCACAACACGGCATAATACCCCAAAAATAAATATCTATTATCAACCCCCCTAAATGTTTACATTTAAATATAATTTCAATTTTTTACGGCCAAAAATATGATCGTGATTTTTTTTCTGAACGAATACACATCTGACCCGGGGACACATACTGTAACATCATAACACCCCAAAAATTTAAATGAATTCATTTATTAAAGCACCAATTGTGCTTTTACATACAAAGAAACAAAACTATAAAGATAATATTTATGTTAATAATAATCTTATTAACAACTAGTGGAGATCCGCTAAAAATCACTTGCCTTTCCAAACAAACATTGCTCATTTTAGAGATTATAATAATTTTACCATTCGAATGAACACTGTTAGTAAACTTGAAATATTTTAGCATAAAAATACACACTTCAAATTTAGAGTAATTCATTAATAAATTAATTGAAATGAAATATTTTTTTACCATCTTTATCACTTGTCTGATAAGTTCTCACAATCAGCTTCAATTTTGAAAATGATACTTAGATTCAAAAGAAATCCAAGTTTTAAAGTTCGTCGCACCGGAGTTACAAAATCAAAACCGTAACTTGTATTTATAATAAAATAATAATAAAGTGATACAGTTAAGGATTATTGCCTATCGACATGTAAGATACCTGCCTCGTAACCATGTAGGTATATTTGCTTAGGAAGCAATGTTATTAAAATTTAATATTTCGACCCAGCAAGTTTCTCACTCGGTACAATCTCTGTGAACATGAACAATAAATAATAATAACACGTACAATAGAAACACTAGATCTCATGGTCAAAAACTTATCCAACAAATAACTACTAATACAACTTTTGGGCAAAAAAGCTTCTTATATCATAGTATTAAACTCTACAATAAAATACCACTCTCACTCAAAAACCTCAACATTATAACATTTAAATCTCAAATAAAAAGCTAGATACTTAATATAAGGATATCTGAAATAGAAAATATACTGATATCAAACACAGACAAAAACAGAATCTAATAAACTAAACTATACAAAAAAACACTATCTTACTTATTTTAAAATTATTTAAAATAAAATAAAATTATACTACATGATATATGTTTATAATTAAATTAATATGTTACTTTGTTGTAATATTAATTTCTTATAATTAAATTATAATATGTAAATGAAATCCTCAGCACGGGAGATCCCAGTGAGGAAATCATTATCTGTGTATGTTACTAAGAAAAGAAGACAATGAATCATTATTATTATTATAGAATTGTACGTAAAATTAGTGCGAGAAGCAAATACATGAAATTGAGCATGGAGTCTAGTATTGGGTATAAGTAAGGCTTCTTCCGTGTGCCCGAAGTACGCATAAATTTCCATTACTTCCGGTTAAACCCGGCGTGCGCAAATAAATTTTATTTGATTAATTTGTGTTATTTCACAATTAATTAATTAAAATAATATATGGTATATTTGCGGCACGTTCCAGAGTGGAAGATACTACCAGTATCGCCCTGGTGTAAGACCACCATTCAGAATTGAAACGTTGCTCCAAATGGCTTTAGCCGTGTTTAGTGACTAGATCTGAATAGCCAGGTACTTCCTTACCTTCCTCTTTCCTTTCCCCACTTACCTTCAGCCTCACAACATCCCCCAATTGGGGATGCCATAGTCTCACTGGCTCCAGACGGGAGCAGTTGGGACTCTTGTGAGGTATTCACTATAAAAAAAAAATAAAAAAAATCAATTTTTAGGCCTGTTTGGGACCTAGAAGTCAAAAGGTCTGAAGTAAACAAATGACATTAGTTTTTTTTTAAATCGGTACCTACCTATTATAGATTTCAATTCTGTTGATTTTCTATCCAGTAAACCACCCCAATAAATTCTGGTGTTCGAATATATTATATCCTAGCTGATGTGTACCAGGTTCCCGGCATTGCTCGGGGTATTAAGTAGTGTGGAGTAAAGTTTTTAGATTGTGAATTATAGTGTACCTGAAAACTGGGTGAAAGAATTAAAAAAAAGTATTGTATTTATTTCACTTGATCATGTCTTTCTCGGACATTTAAACATAACAACATTTAAACACACAACGTAACATTTAAATACGCATAAGTATTTAATAATAATAATAATAATATTTGCATGACTTGTATAGCGCCGTTTTTGTGCAAAATCACCTCAAGGGCGCTGTACAAACTTATAATACATTTCTACAGTGATCTATGTTATTACTTAACGATTTATGGAGATAATATACAGTACAATACTTACCTGGTAGGTCACTTGAGATTAACACTTAATTGACATTATCTATTTGTTTATTAGCGAAATTTAGATACAGGATTTAGGACATAATTGGAAAATTGAATATAACTGGACTTTCTCTCAGGAATGGTGTATTTAATTTAAGGGTATGACAGCTCAAAAAGTTAAGTTTTTAGTTTAGATACTCCGAAAGCGCGATCACCAAACTTAGTATTTGGCTTACGCTTAGGTTCCATCAGTCTGCCTACAGCTGATGATGTTGCTGATCTAAGAGTTGACTGCCTCAGACCAGTGTTTTCCGGGACGCATAGTTCAGAGATGTAGGATGAGGCCATTTCATTGATGGATTTAAACACCATCCAGCACAGTTTGTACTGGATTCTTTCAGGGCACTTGAGCCAGTGAAGGTTACGAAGGTGTTTTGAAATGTGCGAATATTTTGAAACCCCGGTTATGAGCCGCGCTACTGCATTAAACACTGATTTAAGTTTGTCAATTTGATATTACGCTAAGCCTTCCTCGGGCATCCTAGACTTCTTCTATCTTTCAAACCACTCTCTAAACATTCCCGACACTAATAAAAACAAACTTTGAAATATTTAGCGAAATCAATCCAGTAGTTTTTGAGTCAATACGACACACACACACGAACAATACCTTTTGTATATATAATTTATATTATCTAAGTAAATTATTTGAAACATTGAGAAGTTTTTGTGAAATTGTTCATAAACGTTTTGACACTTTGTGAAGCGTATTTTTATAGATTTATTCGTGTGCCTTTTTCAGACAGCTAGTGTTTGAAATTTATTTTACTAGCGCGTATTTTCATATCAAATTGTTTTGTAAATAATATTGACAGCTGGGCTTAGGGCGTCAGTAGAAGTGTGTTTTAACAATACAGAAATATTTTACTGTTAAATTTATTGTTAACACGAGCAAGCTTTGTTTCAAATATTGAAAAAAAAATGTTTTTGAATATTTATTTTGATATATGCACATTTAATAAGAAAATTTATAAAACAAAAGATAAAAACATAGAATAAAATTAAAAACATACAGTTCAAGAATTACAGTTACACCGGTTTACAAAATAGGTAAAATTGGTTTAAGGTGACCAAAATACGTACTTTCGTATATAAATCTTTTTTTTTCTTACACACATAGCATATATCTTACGAAATGCGCCAAGATTTGTGGCTTCCTTTACGGCTTTTGGTAGGTTATTATAAATGTTTTGTCCTTTTTTTTTTAAAGTTGGAGGTGGTTTACTTACGTTCCCCGCGAGCACTTAGGCCATAGGCCCATTGTACTATCTCCCATTTTACCTCATTCCCTTGCCAGTAACCCGGTCCCTTTTATGAAATTCACCAGGGCTGTCATTGGATATGTGGCGATGTCTTCTGGTTCCACACTGTGTCTTCCCAGGTATCTGAGCCTTATTCCCAGCAGAGCGGGACATTGGCACCATAGGTGAATTGGAGTCTCTTCCTCCTCTTCACATTTCCTACAGATGTTGGTGTTTTCCACTCCCAACAGTTGCATGTGTCTCCTGAGATGGGAGTGTCCCGTTAATAGTCCTACCAGTTCCCTCAGTGAGTTTCTGTCCATATCGAGTAGTTGCCTGGTTCGGTTAGGGTCCGGTCCGTTTATGAGTACTTTAGATTGCCTCATTCCGGGTGCCTTCTTCCATTCCTTCCAGTGTTGGGATTTGACTCACCTCTTGATATGTAGTTTGGTGTGGCAAGCTGCTACTCCTACGGCCGGCTCGGATCCCGCAAGTGGTGCTTTCGCCCCTTTCCTTGCTAGTTCGTCAGCCCGCTCGTTGCCCTCAATACCTTTATGTCCTGGTATCCAGAGCAGGGTTACTTTATTGATGGTCGCCAGTTCTATAAGGATAGTCCTGCATTCCATCACCAGTCTGGAGTCGCATCGGTTACTTTCCAGTGCCATTAAGGCCGCCTGGCTATCCGAACATATGTTTATGTTCTTATTTCTGTACCCGATACTCATATTCTCCTGTGCGCAGGCTAAGATGGCTTTCATCTCAGCTTGAAACACAGTGCAGTGCATTCCTAGAGGTATACTGAGTTCCCTCTTAGATCCCTGTAGACAGACCCCGGCCCCTGTTCCTTCCTCCATCTTGGACCCGTCTGTGAACCAGATTAGTTCCTGTTTGGAGTTTGGACCTGGGACCGAGTCCCATTCCTCCCTTGTGGGGTACGTCACTTTAAACAGCTGTCCGAAGAAGTATTCGGCTTGTTTGCCGTCCTGCTTCATCCCAGCCGTCGGACTAATTGCCCTCAGTCTTATTCCTATTTCCGTGTGACTGTTTCTGGGCAACTCTCCTCTCCATTGGCCATTGCAATGTAACCTGTAGGCTGCCGCCATCGCTTTTGTCCTTTAAAAAACACGCTATTTTGTCTGCACGTTGGGAAGCCTCAAATCTCGGCCACTTCTGGTAGGATAATTGTTTATATTTGTATGGTAGATAATATTATTTTGCAGACAATTAGGGAGTATGGTGCAATTTTAATTTTTTGATTTTAATTTGTATCATTTCATGTTTCTCACAAACTATACCCTCAATATTAAACTAAAAACTTATAACTTCACTATACCCTTTTTATACAAACCGCTTAGACAAGTTGTAATCTTTTTTTGTTTTATTTGCCCAGAGTTTGTTTCTTTGTAGGTACAATAATATAATGTATTTAACTATATTACCCACGCACAGGCTGTGCCTTATTGGGTTCCCATTATTCTTATTGATTTTTATAATTTTGTATGGACTTAATGTAAAAATTGGGAAAAATAAATGTATAAAAAAAATGTTAGCACTTTCGCAAAAGTGTGAAATCATTAAGATGTCTATCTTGCAATTAAATTTATCATGCATGGTTTGTTAAAAATTATCCCTGACTTGTTTAAGCAGTTGCTTGTCATGAGTGCTCACATTGTGTCATGTCAATGTACAGTTTAAAAATTCTAACACTCTACAATTGAACACAATATAAATTACCTTACAATAATGGAATATTAATATAATAATTAATATCAATATTGTACTAATTAATACATATGTTAACCCTCACGCTCCGGAAGGGGTAACATACTTCCCCAAACGAGAGTTTTGTGCGATATATAAGTTATTTTTTACATCACTTAGTTAATTGATAATTTATGTAATCTCCGAAGAACTATTCGGTAATATATGCATATAAAAATGTATCTCTCAGTCAGGGTCATTAATAGTGCATTTTAGTGGAAAGAGCTGCAATAATATGCATTTAACTTACACTCGATTTCTCGGACATATTTCTGATTGTTACTGGAAACGGAAAAACGAAAGTTAAGAGACGCAATCGAAACCACTATTAGTCGTGTGTGTTTTTTGCCTTCATGTACGTAAAGATTATTAGCGTTTTTTATATTTATGTGGCAAATAAAAATATGTACTCAAATAAAATAATTTAAAAAAAATAACGATCAAAAAAAAATATTTTTTTTTTGTACTAAAGCTAGTTGAACTGTTGTTGTAAATGATACTGTGTTACTGAAGGAAGCGTGAATTGGAAGGTTATAGAACGAGTAAGTAGGGTAGTACTTTTCTGGTTATTCAAAATTGACCACAAAAAACTGGCTAAAGCCATTTTCGGTAGCAACTTTAAGTTTTGGAATTGTGGTCCTTCACCAGGGTGATACTACCACGTTGGTAGTGATTACTTAGACTTATATCATTCGGCCAAATTTATCATAATCAGAATAATATCGACATAGGACGAATAATAATTTATATCGCCAAAGAAAAAGTTCAGAAATTCTTTTAAAGTGATTAACTTCATTGTTAGTGTGTGTTTTTGAGTGTGCTAATGGTATAATTAACATGTTAATGTTACTCGAATTCAAAACGTTTGTTGAAAACTCAGATCATGAGTTGATGGGGCGAGTTAACATTAATTGTCTACAATTGTATTTAAGTATATTATTAAATAATATTATATTATGTTCTATGAAATGTAAATAAAATAATACAAAATCTTTGACATATTCATATGGCTAGATTAATGGACGTATTTGTGTAAAATAAATTATGGATAAAAAGTTAGAGTTCCTACACCTTACCCTTCCTTGTGAAATCAAAAATTTATTGAAGGTATGAGAAAAGCTGTCAATACTTATGTAAGCCACTAAAAGTGTACAATAAAGCTCATTTAAAGACATATTTCAGGAAATGTTCTAATTCCAAATCGAAAACTGAAAACCACACCAAAGCAAATATTGTATTCCTACGCTATGTAATTAATACGATTGATTTTTCGATTCGTTAAAATCACTTTGTCAGTTTGAACTGCTAAATTTGTTTTGTTCTTTGTGGTCTGTTTATCAAAGTGTTAATATAATACTTACAGTTCAGTGATTTGTTGACAAATTATCTTTCCCTGAAAATGAAGATAAATATTCTGAATTCAAGGGAGTACGGAGAAGTTGACAATTATGATCGTATTTTCACCGCTAGTGTCGGTCGTACAAAGATTCTGTTACGACCTATTTTCACAGATATATCTAAAAGATCTTTTTGTCAACCTCTGGTTGCCTCTCTATCGTCAGGTAGTCTACAGCCCGCAAACTGCAGTTCCAAATAATTTAGCGGAAATCAATGACTAAATAAAATACATAGTTTTAATTCTATATTCAATGGTGGAACTGCACTCCCACAAATCACTCAAATTCCTAAGACGACATTTGAAGACTTTGGATGATAATTTGAAAGCCCAATTTTTTGAAATTTTTAAATATTAGAACCAAAATAATTCGTGTATATATCTCATCGTTGGGATATCGTTCAAGATTTTCATTGAACGGAAACATATCCGTTGTGTAACACTACAATCTACAATGAAATATATTTAACATGCTAAAAATGATTATTTTTCAAACTCATCAGAATAAAAAGTGATTATTTCACTACCAACGGAAAAAAACTCATTTTTTGTGAATAACTTAATTGAATCACACCATTAACCCTGATGGGATATTGAATCGTTTGCGGTAAGACTCTGCTATTCAAAATTCAATCAAAACTTTATTTTTAGTATCTTAGGCGGATCTTGAATTTTTAAAGTATCAAAAGAAATCATTTAAATATTTATTTAAGTACGTCCCAACCGTCTGGAGCCAGTGAAACTATTGCATCCGTAATGATTGGGGTTTGTTGTGAGGCTGAAACTACCTGTTAAAGGAAGGAAATGGAAAGAAAAAGAAGTGGGCAATTTTTGACTATTCTGATCTGTTAATGAAACACGGCTAAACAAATTTCAAGCAACTTTTAAAATCTGAATAGTATAATATCTTTCACTAGGGCGCTACTGAATGTATCTTCCACTCAAGAAAGTGCCGTAAAATACTATACAGTTATTATTTTTGGTAAATTAATTTAGTAGCAACTAATTACATATAAAATTTTGAACCCGCGACACCCGAATTCGTAGAAGAGAGCATTCGATCACAGTGGTTGTGGAAATAAATTTGATGTATTACCTTTAATGTGATATAATGTCATTATATTTTAAAAATTGATAGTATTCATTGGGACGGAGTGAAAAAGCATATATTTTTACAGTTAACCAATAGGCATGTATATTAATTTTTGTGCAGATGCAGTTATGTACATTAATTTTTTACAGTGCAACAATAGGCGAGTACATTAAATTTTTACAGTGCAGCAATAGGCGAGTACATTATTTTTTTACAGTTCAGTAATAGGCGTGTACATAAAATTTTTACAGTGCAGCAATAGGCATGTATATTAAATTTTCTATCGCTAACAACTTTCTAATCCATTTCTCATCTAACATTTTTTTAACATTTTTTTCGCGTTCTTTTATAATTTGTATCACCCTTTAGTCATATAGTCACTCATGTAAATCTGCATTATGGAGAAAAACGCAGAGGTGACATTATTTCTATTGAAGACACCGTGACTTTTGTACTACCGAGCTTTATGTTAAATACTTAAGCTTTCTCAACAAAAACCAATTCAAATATTTGTATGAAAGAAAAAGCTTGTTATAATTGGGATATTTTTGGCCGAGCTTTGTGGCAAAGGGGTAAAAACTATATTTCTAAACTTCGTATTAATTTGTATTCTTTTTTGTTGCTTATGTGATGTTATAATTTTTTATAACTGATTCTATGACTGACAATAACTTTTATGTATGTAAATGGCATAATTTTTATTTAGATAAATTTATTAAAATAGTTTTAAATTGCTGAAGATACAATCAGTATAAATCTGAAGAGAAAATATTATACAATTTTAAAAATATTGACTACATTAAAATGGGGTCACTTTTCACTGATTTTTATCATTTTCAACTTTGAAAATAAATATTTTTTTGAAATCATATCTGTGTCGTATAGTTTTATATTATATTTATTGCACATTTTTTAACCATAAAAAATATTTTTTAATTGTTTTTATGTGTCGGGAGTAAAATATAAACAAAAATATTGTAATCAGAAACACCTTTCGTGGTGTGCGACGTTGAAGTACGGTTAGAGTATAAACAAGAAAATAGTATTATTATCATCGAGGATTTTATTAATAATATTTTCATTTCTTTCTGCCTTATAACATAAAAAACAGCATCACAATTCAACCGACAGTGTGTTTAATTTAATAATTTCAGAAGAAACTAACTAATTTGACACTTATTATCGAAGTGCCATTGGATCCAAATCGCCCAAAAAATCGTTGTGAGAATTTTGCATATAACCACGATGATCAAAGTTACCCTTGATTTAAAAATTGCCCCATTTTACTGGACTTCTTATATACTTACAAGTTAATAAAAATTAACTATAAATACAACGCAGTACGATAAAATAAAAAATAAATTGAATCAGTAAAATTATCATGTAAATTAAAAATAAAATTCAACTGTCCAACAATTTGAGAGCAAGGAAACAATTGTTTATTTAGTGTGTGTTAGCAATACAATAAACACCTTTTTAAATAAATTTCTTGCAAACTCTTGACAAATCATCTCATTTTGACAGACGCGTGTCAGAAAAATGATGGAGTTAAACATTTTCCAGGAGGAACGACTGTGCGACCCTCTTCCCCTGAGGCCAAAATACTCAAAAATAACCAAACTGAATAATCACATTTTAAAAACCAAAATGTATAGCATTTACGTAGTAAGGATGTATGCTATTTTATTTATTTGTGCTTTCAATTATAAAATATAGACCAAAAAGGAATTCAATTATTCATTTCGTAGCAGCATTCTATTCTTTGATAACTATGGATTAATGAAAAAAATGACAACACTACAAAATGCAGCTATGAGAATTATAACGAAGAAAAATGGATCAGCAAAAATCAAGTAAATTTTGATCATTTTCATCTTGTCATTTAAACAAATTATATACTTTAATACTTTATTTTTAATCTAAAAAATATACATCAATAGATTTTTAAGAAAAATTAAAAATGAAACTAGGAAATGGAACGAAATAAGATTCCCATTTATAATTTTAAAAAAAAACAAAAACATAACAAAAAGTCGATGATGTACGGAGCAATGAATATCTTTAGCGAATTACCAAAAAAGATTACCGGTCGGTGGCTGAGTTGACATCGCGTTTGGGTCCCACCCACGCGTAGTGTGTTCAATTCTTCGGCTGGATAAGTCCTCTATCACAACACAAGCAACATTTTCCGCTTACTGTGGTGGTAGTAGAAGATTTGAAAATATTGTCAGGTTTTTTGTAACCCGGAAAGGATTGTCTTTCTTTAAAAAAAATTAAAAAAAAAAACTAGAAAAAAATTGAACTTTAATTACAAAATTATTTGATCGATTTATTCTAAGAAATATTTTTTTAATGTTTAAGGTATATTAGAACACAGAAAACTTTGTACCTATTCAAAATATACAAATAAATAAATATTTAATAATTTAAATACTATACCTTCTGATTTATAAAAAAAAGTTTGATTGGGGTATTTTGGCCTTAAATGCAAATTTAAATTTTGTACCTCTTAAGTCCTATAGAGGATATAATTCTATTTTTTTATTTTTCATGACACGATATCCTACCGTTATAAAAAGCCGAAAAAGTTGCTTGTGCGATGATGGAGTATCAAGCTTTCAAAGGGTTGAGTCTGAGTGCGAACCCGATGCCTCAGACTACTCGGCCTCTGACCGATTAACATAAATGAAATAAGGTTAAAAATTGTTTGATTAAATTTTGCGATTTAGAAATAATCCATAGAAAATTTCATTATAACATTTAGGAAGATTTGTTGAACAGAATTTTAAAAAAGCATTATATTTCATATTTAATTCTCGTGTTCTGTGAAAGTTCTATCAAATTCAGTTCTGCAAAGCAACTGGCCCGTAATGATATAATAGCAGAACGTGAATAGAACTTTCACATAACATAAATGTGATTAATTGTTCAAATAACCCGTCCTTATAAAGAAATGTTTTTTTATCTGAATCTAGATGGTTTTTTTGGTGTGATTTTGCCATGAAGAAGTTACGGTCATAATCTAAACCAAGCACAACTTGTATTTTAATGTAAGCTTAAACAAAGATAAAAATTTAACTTGTTAAATTTATAAAATTAATTTAATTTAATGCTGATTACCGATTAAGGGTCCCTACTGCACCAATGTAGGTATATTGTGAGGCTAAAGAGTGTGAGGGAGTGAAGGAGAGGGTGAGAGGAAGATTTAAGTTATTTGTTAATCAGATCTGGTCTTCAAACATGGCTAAAATCAATTCAAGGAAAGTTTAGATTCTGAGCGGTGGTTTTTCACCTAAACAATACTGATAGTATCTACCTTCCCATGAACAGAGATATGGGTACTATAAAAAAACAATACATTCAATCACAATGGTACTTTTTTTTCTATGCATATCTGGAAGCTTTTAACAAAAATCATATATTTTCACGTGAAACTGCATATAACACTCCTCGATGTAACGCCTCCCCTCATGTAACAACTTCCGACATTATTATAATAGCCCAGCCTCACCGGTAGCACGCTACATCAAACGCGGTAGCATATATAGTACGCACGGGGAATTCAGTTCGGTTGTAAATCAAAACTTTTACGACGTCCTGCCCCAGGGAACATTTAGGTTGTAGTTACAACTGTAATACGAAGGAATTATTATGCTAAATTTTACGAACAAAATGCACGCGAGTTACGGTCTAATTCGAGATAGGAACGAATTTACTAATATTATGAGTGTTATTTCGTATTAAACGAGTACGTGAGGAAACTACGTGTTTAAAGCGTTTAAAAAAGTTACAACGCTATATTTTGAACGTCAATTGGGTGACTTATTTACTGCACTCCCAACCTTCATCTTACTCGTCTCCACTTTAAAAAAATATTTACTTATTCTGTTCCACTGGCTACGAGCAATCGATATTTTCTGTAGGCCTTTTTAAGATAGAATTCCGTAGTACATTATTATGATGTATCTCACAATGTTTAGTCAGCGTAGCAATGAAAAAGCCTGAAAAAATATATTTTTTGGTTTCATAATAACTCAACACAGTGACAATTCAACGCACTTTTAAAAAGTGATATAAAGTAATTAGAAACGATGATTTTTTATTTTTACTTAACCTAACCAAACCTTACATAACCTACATAACCCAATTAATAAAGTGGTTGTTTCATCACTTTCCATGACTTTATATAACTTTTTAAAGATGTGATGAATTATCATTGTGATGATTTATCCGGTTACCATATTTTTTTTGACTTGATCATCAAATTTTTCTCTTCACAAAGCACTTTTTCAGGGTGAAATGCCTTAAACCAAAAAAAAAAATGTTTTCTCTACTTTCCATAAATATTAAATGTATGTATTATATATATATAAACCTTCCGGAAGAAATTCTGTAAATGTTATTGATTATTGATATTATTGAAAACCCTGTCAAAATCCGTCGCGTAGTTTAGAAGAACTAAGCGCACAAACAGACAGACGCTGATAATGACTTTGTTATATACTGGTATGATTTGAGATTTTCACGGCCAAAAGTATTATAGTGATTTGTTTTTGGGGTATTATGCCGTGTTGCGCCACCTCCTTCTTTGGCCAACGTTTAGGACAGTTTTGCAGTGTCCATCATCAGGGCAGATTTTAATTTGAATTACACATCTGCCCTGATGATGGACACTGCAATGCTGTCCGAAACGTTGGCTAAAGAAGGAGTTAGCGCAACACGGCATAATACCCTAAAAACAAATCACTATAATTGTTATTTTTTTATTGAAATATATAAACAAGGTTACAATTTTTTTAACACCAATATATCAATCACTCTCCTAATAAAGCAGCTGCTTGTGTTTAGGAGAGGACAACAAAAATATTTTTACATTTGTTTAAATTAAACAAAAAATATTAGTAATAAAACAAAAAATAACACAAAAAATAACAATAAAAGTAATAAAAATATAGGTTAGTTAATAAATGATTCAAAGAATTTAAAAGGCAAAAACATATTTCTAAACAATAAGTAAAGTTATGAGGTGGTACAAGAGTATTTTAATTTAATTTTTTTTTAATATTTTTCGTAGTTTTCTTCCGATCGTATATCAAGGGGTAATTTATTAAATAATTTTACACCCTTGAATATATAGTGATGTTGTGCTGTTGTGGTTCGTGCTAGTGGCACGGTTAGTCCTCCAACAGATATTATTCTTTTGCTAATATTCAATTGTGGTAAATTATTTTTACTTAAGAAATCTTTATGTATTTGTAGAAGTGCAATTTTGTCATAAATTTTTGTAAGTGGGGGAACCGGGAAATCTTGAAAAACATTTATAGTTGGGTAGTAATATGGCTTTTTTAAGATGATTTTTATTAGTATTTTTTGAATAGTTTCCAGTGGGAGTAGGGATGATTTATATGCACCCCCCCAAGCCCCCAATTTACTATTTACAGATTTGACCTCTACATTTCCTGAAACTGTTGGAGAAGTAATTAATTTTTTATCTCTTACTAAGCAACGAAGATTTATTTTCATCTCGTTTAAATATGTCACATTATGATAGTTTAATATTGCATCAGTTTGAGGAATTGACTGATTGACTATTAGGATGATTTTATGGGAAAATACGGTTTAACGACTTAAAAGACAGTGAAATAGCTATTTTATTCTGATTTAGAAAACGTATTAAATATTTACATCCATTAATACGCCCGAGCTTAAGGCGATGCACTACGTCGTGTAATATTTTAAAACGAGCCGCTATCAATAACACCCCTTACGTAGATGGCGATAAGGTTTAAATTCCCGCTTAACACCATACACCTGTTTTGATTTATGCAAGAAAAAAATATGACCAACAAGTGCCTTTTATTTTATTTTGTGGATGTTCAGGAACAAATATAAAAAAAAATTTCAATTATTTTATAAATAACTTAATTTGCCACATTATACAATAAAATTATAACCGAAAAAGGCTTCGTAAGTAGGAGATTTTGAACTTTAAAGCAGCTTTCTTAGGCCTATACATAATTTTTTTCTGGGCTTATAAAAAGACTTATCTAAAAAATACTCGATTATTTCAAAGGCCAAGATGTATTCTACTCGCAGTATTTAATTAAAGCATCTGAAAAATTTCCAGGCGACTAAATTTTCAAACCAAAAACAAATGATTTTAAATTACTACGAAGTGCATCGCCAATAAACAGGGCAGCGTCGCGTCAGCTCGCCGTGAGTCGCTCACGAACCACGATTTTTGGTGATGGTATTGTGTTACATTCATGGTTACAGCTCGCAAATCAGAACCCCTCGGCTTAACCGACATGATCGAATATTCCCATTATGTTCGATAGAAGTGCATATCAAGACTGCGCCAGATAATTTTCTGCAATTAACTAGGTACTAAAGCGGATCTGATTTCTAGTATTTCTGAGAAATTTTCGCTCCACTTTGGAAACATGTTGTAGTACTATCGGATATATAATTAGTATTTACTAGATATCGGATACGTAATACTACTTGTATTTAGCGTGCTACTTAAAACTTATTTAGGTACCTACATATGTAGGTTACACTGATCGGGCGAATAGGATTTTGGAAAGGTAAAATATTCCGATCGATAAAATTATTTTTAAATTAGATAGAAACTAACACAATCATTATGTTTTACACCAAAGTAATACACTGGAACATACTGTTGAGTTTAAAACAACGAAAACAAAAATGGCGCTAAAATTGTCCGTGGTTATTGTTACATTCTTAATAATTTATTATTTACAAAACAAGACATTGAAAAAACCTAGACAAATTTCAAACCTTGACTAGACATTTTATTTATTTATTTAAGGAGAAAACACAGATACAGACAGTAATTAAAAGATTATTTTGTAAAACAATAACTTTAGAATTGGCCTGCATCCTAACTATTTCACACAGATTGACTGGTAGATAATACTTTAAAATATTTTTTTACATGTAAATAAGGAAAAAGTATAAAAGAAAATTATTTTGTATATAGATAATGCTCAGTGTCAAATAAAAGTGTACAAATATTTTTATACAAGTTTAGAGATAAATCATAAAAAAGTACTTAAAGAGTATAGTGAATGAAGTAAGAACACGTTTTCTTTTTTTTATAGGAAAACAGATCAATTTCCTACCAAAAGTACTATATGTATCAAAAAATATGTAGTAATCCTTTTTTTCATTGGAACATCAACAAAAGTCGTGCAATAATGAGTCAACTCTGATTCTATATAAAAAGATTTCTAATCCCAGTATTGTTACCTGATTAAATTTTGTCAAATATTTTTGCTTCGAATTTTTCAAAAAATGTATTAATTGACACTAAGCTCTTTGAAAAATGTACAACTCTTTAGGAATAAAATATTTGTAATCTAACCTATCTTCACGCAGGATATCCTAGTGAGACATGCGTAGTAAAAATATTTAAGATTATTTATATAGATGTACCGAATAATTAAAAATAATTAAGTAGTAAGCAGTAACTTTGTGGTTTGACATATTGATTAAAATAAAACAATTACTTTGTTTAAAAACACGATATTTTATTTATTTAATTCTCTGTAACCGACTGTTTCGCTAAGTACAAGCATTTTCAGGGTATAAATTAAATGGTTTAATTTTATACCCTGAAGATTCTCGTATTGAGCGAAACTGGTCAATTATAGAGAATTAAATAAATATGAAATCGTGGTTTTAAACAAAGTAATTGTTTTATTTTCATCAAATGATTATTCAATCATATTATTGGCGTCCGAAATCCGTTAACGTGTTCCTAATTTGGAGATATGTTTAACAATTTTAAAGAAGCTACGAAGATCTCGCAGTAAAATAACTAATTTGTTTATTTATTAATTTTACAACGGTTTACTTATTTTTTTCACAATTTTTGCATTAAATCAAAAATTAACCAACTACAGATTTCCTCCTTGTGTTAAGAAATTATCAGAATTATAAAAAAAAAATTATAATGTAATACAGAACAAATTAAATTCATAACAGAAAAAAAACAAAGTTACTTATGACGTGTCAGAAAAACAATAGTTTATGGACTTTTTATATTAATTTATTTAGCTCGCACTTGAAAATATCCACTTTTGATATTATTATTTAGCCTGTTCAATGAAACATTTTGTATATACAGGGTTTTCCAATAAGAGGTGTTATTTTGAATAGCCCTCTATTTCGGTAGATGTTACTTTTGAAGCTATCATTTTTTGACATTTGACAAGTAAAAACTACGTCATTAATAAAAATGGAACAATCAACATTTATGGTCCGGCGGAGTCATTGGACCTTACTTTTTCGAAAATGAGGCTGGAGCAACAGTTACGGTGAATGGATTGCGCTATCGAGAGATGATTAATTATTTTTTTTGGCCGGAATTGGATGGTATTGATTTGGACAACGTTTACTTTCAACAAGACCGCGCTACGTGCCAAACAAGCAACGAAACCATTGAACTTTTACGATTGAATATCAAAAAAACACCTCTTATTGGAAAACCCTGTAATTGGTTTTGCATGATCTACTTTGAATAGGACAGAAGATAATATGGAGCGCGCAATGTCATTGTTTATATTATCGGTGTGTCAATTTTAATACGGAACACTGTTCATGCGTTTGAAGAGTTCATTATTCTAACATTTGGTTATTTTTCTACTAGAAATAGAAGGGAAGATATTGTTAAATCCATGTGTGTTTCTGACAGTTTTTATATGGTATAAAAAGTATTCGTCAAAAATTGCTTGTCAGTTTATTTTTTCGTGTAAGCTTCGTAAGTGTCTATTGAACAATGTACGTACATACCTCGCTACTATTGTAAAAGTTTTATTGACAGAAACATCTCAAAAATTGAATGGAGTATTTTGTAAATTTTATATAAATGCTTTTCGATTATATTCTACTGTAGATAAATAATAATCCTTCCCTCATTTTGTTATAAAATGTATAGGATAGGATTTGTTTTATTTGTATTTTAACATAATATTTTGGTTTTTAAGTGATCGACCATTTTTATTTCTAAATTGGTTTCTACAATTGGAGTTTTACTTGCTGTAAAATACCAGGCTTTCGGAATTTTTGATTTTGCAGCGTCTTGTCAATAGTTTAGTTAGTACAGATGATGTTTTTTATAAATACGTTAGTATAATCATGTAGTTTTATGTTCAGACAATTGAAAATAGAAAAAAATGTTTAAAGAATTTAATTTTTCCACATTTAATCCTTTCAGAAGCGGACTTTTATTTCCATATATTGATGACATTTTAAGCTTGATAACAAGTTACAATTATTTGAAAAAAAATTTTTTGCTCACTAATTTAGATTTTTATTCTTTTTAGGTCTCAATGGGTTATTTTTTATTAGTATGAAAAAAACTATAACACAAACAATTGAATTAATAAAATATTAATTTACAGTGTAACATGAATAAATATAAAGATAACATGAAAAACATAAAAATAATAATGGCCCAGTTCAAGCAAAAAAAACATAACTGGATCGATAATTTATTTACAGTATTTGTTGATGCAAGAAAGGTTGCAACCTAGCATAAAAAATAGACGATGTGAGATAGTTTTTTTTTCCTTCTCAAGTGATACGCAAAATACGGTGTGATTTCTTGGACGAAATCAAAAGATATTATTTTTTTTGTTCATGTTCCTTAGGAGGAACTCTGGTATTTAAAGGGTTAACGTATTTTCAACACAAATAACATTATTGATCGATTACACTAAAACGGTTGCGATTGGAAACCAATGACGCAATTCATTCGGTAAATAATCTGTTAATTTATTAATACATTTCATATTTTTTTAGACACATTATATTATTTCTCAACAAAATTAACACTAAATTTTTGTTGATTGTTTACTATTTTGGTGTGTCAGATTCCGGAAAACCATATAACAGAAATAGGTTGAGAAAAAAAATTCTTTCATCAAAAATACATATTTACTTATCGAAGAGAATATTAGCGATTCTCATACGAAAAATTGAAAAAAAAAATCAATAATAATACCGGCCGTTCTGGGACTTGAGCGTTATTCCAAAAATAATTAAAATAAATAAATATCTCTCACTGGTTACCGTAGACGTTTACGTTACGTTTACCTTGTTCTATCGGTATTACAATGGAAGATGCTCTGAGGAACTAGCGTCATTGATCCCTTAGGCACCGGTGCGTAGTCGGGATACACGCCAAACGCGCGCCCAACATTTGTACACGGTTGACATTTGTCACATGAGAACGGGTCGCTTCTACGATTCGTTCTTAAGTTCAACAGCTCGGCTGTGGAACGAACTGACGGCCTCTGTGTTTCCTCCCTCCTACAACATGGGACTCTTCAAGACCCATGTTCACTCCTTCCTCTCCACGAAAAGACCCTCCACACAGCATCCTAAAAGATGACATAGGCCCTGAGGGAAATTATTTTCTTCAGGGCCTCCTGTGTGGAGTTAATATATAAAAAAAGAAGATAATATATGAAAGATAGATACTTCTTGTGGATCACAATTTTGGGCCAATATTTTAGAGTGAATATTGTTAAAAAAAAAATTCAAGAAGATTGTTTTATCTGTAAATATTGGTTTTAATATGTAAATGTAGATACATGAATTTAAAACGTCTTGGAAGAAATAATACACAAAGAAAAATTGAAGATATTGGAAAAATGTAAAAAGTGTGGAAATTGTTGAACGCTGGATAAAGTAGAGGTTTTTTTACGGTAAATTAAGTAAATGGAGTCTTATCAAACACGCTGCATTTGATCCAGAATGTGGAAGAGGGAAGCAAAGTTATGTAGAACAGAATATTATAGTACAGTATTGAATAGTACAGTATAGTTCAGTGTAGTATGCCATTCGCAGTTCTGAGGGCAAATCTTCAGGTTCACAACCCTACATATATTATTGCTCGAATAACTGATCCAGTGGAGAAGCTGTATAAAAGTGTCATGGAATATTATATAAAACTTTGTAAGAAGTGAATGAGGAACGGCTTTGTGTCCTTTTCGATGCAAAATTTTTAACGAGTTGTTTCACAAATTTTGAACAGTTTATCAAAATTGAACATTAATTTTCAAGTTCTGTGAAAGTTCTATTCAAGTTTTGTTATTATATCATCATGGTTAAGTTGAAATAATAACAGAGCTTGAATAGAACTTCCACAGAACTTGAAAAACAATTATATTCCATTTTGGGATCCTTGATTTGAACTGCTTTGATTTTTATTTTTCAGAAACACTTTATTTTTTGTTTTGTTTTAAATTATAAGGCCATTAAGAACATGGTTTTAGCAGCATCTTTGGAAATTATTTGCAAATTTTATTTAGTTTTTATTTTATTTATTCAATAACATTATTATTTAATTTATAAAAACAGATTATTTGTGAAGTAGTTCCGCTGCGTAATTATAAATTCACGTGACAAGTGTTTTGCCTTCTGAAGCGAAACTGTTTTTTTTTATAAATAGATTAATAACATTTATAGAATATACAAAAGAGACATTTAAAAATAAAAAAAGAGTTCCACAAATTAAACTTCATAAAAATATTTTTTTGCCAGTTTATGTTGATTATATTAAAAAAAATAATACTGTCCTCTCATACATACGTATGAGAATAATTGAGAGCGCTATCATTATTTTTTGCCACCATTGCCTTTATTTTCTTTTTGTGATGTGATTTTTTCTCCCTTTAATAATAATTTATCAATGCTTTTCCTTACACGTTTATCTTTGATTAACTTTAATTCTGAGGCTTAATGCTAAAAGAGCCTATGTCAAATTGGCGAATCGCTCGGGAATTAATTTGGCCTAAGAAACGCTGAATCGATAATTTGACTTCTCCATTAGATAGGCAACAATTTAATTAATCCGGAGCATCTAGTGCAGGTATTTATTATATTAAAATAAGATTCGTTAAAGAATACTTTCTGGTACCTAAATCAAATTACCGAAACTGACTTAGGCGCTTCTAGCACTAACCCCGGGAATTCTACAGGGTTTTCCAATAAGAGGTGTTATTTTGATATTCAATCGTAAAAGATCAATGGTTTCGTTGCTTGTGTGATACGTAACGCCGTTTTGTTGAACGTAAACTTTGTCTAAACCAATACCATCTAATTTCAGCTATAAAAAATCATTAATCATCTCTCAATAGCGCAATCCATTCACCGTAACTGTTGCTCCAGCCTCATTTTCGAAAAAGTAAAGTCCAATGACTCCGCCGGACCATAAACTGCACCAAATAGTCACAAGTTGAGGATAAAGAGGCTTTTCAACAATAACTCTTGGGTTTTCCGAGCCCCAGATGCGACAATTTTGCTTGTTGACGAAGCCACCGAGGTGGAAATGGGTCTCATCACTCAAGATGATTTGCATTTGATTCACTCAAGTGAATTTTAATAATTTCAATGCATTGTTGAAGCGTGTATCATTCCATTTTTATTAATTGCGTAGTTTTTACTTGTCAAATGTTAAAAAAATGATAGCTTTAAAAGTAACATCTACCGAAATAACGGGCAATTCAAAATAACACCTCTTATTGGAAAATCCTGTACTTTAATCTGTATCCTTCTATCCATTCTTGTACTACTTCCTCTTTCATTCCTTGATTTAAACTACTCCTACGTAAACCACAAAATTACAATTTTTCATTTTTAATGTATCTAGCTTGGATGCAGTACAAATTATCTGTAGGAATTAACAAAAAAAAATATGTACATAGGTTTTTTTTTCTTTTGTTTTTTAGTCCTTTGTGCTTGTATGACCAAAAAACACTAAACTGCTCTCCGCAACAATCAGGATTTTGAAGATACGATAGTTTACGTAGGAGGGGTTGATTTTTTGATTCACCTTCCTCTCTGTCTCTTCCTTGATTTACACATTTAATTCTATGAAATATTATACTAGGTCTGTGAAATATTTCAGTAGGTCCAGACGGTTGGGAGAAGTTGAGGCTCTAGTGCGGTATTCACATAAAAAATAACGTCTGTTAATATTTTAATAGTAATATTTGTTTGTAAAAATTCCTGTTAAAACGGTTCTAATAAAAGGTATTTTTGTTAAAATAATCCAACTTCTAATACTTTTCTTTATAAAGAAAGATTGTTTATGTGACATTTCAATTAAGGATTTTAATTCTAGTATTATCTGATTATCCGATCTGAAATATGTTCAGAAGTTCTTTTAATTTCTTCAATGTTAAGCTTTCTTCTATAATTACACCAGGAAATTATAAGGTTTTAATTCCTTATCATAACTGTTTAGTTAAATTACTTATTGGAATCCGATTTACACCAACGTTTTACGTTCTTAAAGTTTGTAAAGGCCACACAAGATTATAAAAACTTACGTAATGATTTAAGAAAGGCAATTAATATGTTTAACATATTACTTGTACGAAAATATGAAATAAAAAAATCAAATTTACAGTCAGTACCTTTTTTATGTCAATAACAAACAAGAATCCCAACATCTCCCAACCGTCTGAAATAATTTATTTATTTTTTTTATTTTATTTTATATTATAGAAACAAACAGTACATGATTTACAGAGATGAAATAATATACAGGAATAAGATACTTCATGTTGTGTACCTATGATATGTTTCCTTGTAATGTCTGCTAAGTGGTATGTTTATTCTTTAATTACCAGGTGACTTGTGTAGTTTATAAGTGTGTGTGTGACGTGTGTAATGTATGTGTGAGTGTTTGTGTGTATGTGTGTGTGTGTCTGTATGTATGCGCATTTAAAACTTTAAATTATTGACATGATGCCACGTTTGAATTTGGGCAGTGAATCCGAAAAAATGTCAATGTTAGAGTTTAGACAAATATTATTTAGAGTATGAAGAGCTCGATTAATTGTCGAATAGATGCTGCATTTCTTTTATAATTTAGCGTGTGGAATAGCACTGTATGTCGTGTACGTCTGAGAGGTATGTTAAAGTTAGTTAGACCATGGAATCCTTTGTTGGGGTATGTTGATAGGCTAAAGGTAACGAGGGTGAGGAGAAGGAGATGGGAAGAGGAAGGTGGGGAATTAACTGACTATTCAGATCTGGTCACCAAATGTGGCTAAAGCCATTTCAAGCAACGTTTCAATTCCGAATGGTGGTCTTACACCAGGGCGATACTGAGAGTATCTTCCAATCTGGAACGTGTCGCAAGCATACTATATATTATTGTATTTGAATAAATTGTGAAATCAATCAAATAAAATTTACTTGCGCACGCCGGGATTTTAACCCGCGACCTTCGGCTTGCTAGTCGAGAGCCTAACCCCTCGACCACGGAGATCGGACCACCATAAGAAATATCATAAGAAAACTGGTAATCGCTATTTGTTTTTTGTAAGCTATATTTAAATTTAATTTTGAACCTAGGATGTGTGTATAGGGTGTAGGTACTAAAAATATACTATTAAATAATAATATTAAATTAATAAATCAAATGAAAAAATAATAACTAACCCAGGGCCTTGGCTGGGCTGAAGTATATGCGACCGTATATTTTTCTGTTCCAAATTTTAGTTTTAAAATTGCCAATATTATCTTCAATAATCAAATATAAAAACGTAGTCCAGCAGTAAAAGTTAAATTCCGTCAGCTGTTGAAAGAATACATTTCAGGCACAAAACTCAAATCAGTTGCAGACTCTGATTATCCTGATAGTCCTCAATCATTTCCCCTTCCCAGCTTCATTGTCATTCAACTGATGGTGCTATAGTCTTACCAGCCCTGTGTTATGGGACTCATTCTTCAAGATAAAAAACTTTTTTCTTTGCACGTCAAAAATATTTATTTCTTTAAAAATTGATGCAAAAGAAAGGAACTTCTCGAAGTTGAGAGAAAAATATTAAGATTTCTTGTAGTGTTGCATAATTTAGTTGCGTTTGCGACCGCAGCACAAAGGTTAACTACCCATCACAAGTTTCCAACAAATTGACTGCATAATCTTCCTTTTGTTTGACTCAACCTCTGTGGGAAAGTTGCGGTAACTTCCAACTTTTTATGGGAAGAAAAATCTCCAGGTTCTTGGTAATCCCACTACTAACCTTTAGATAAAACAAAGCCCTCTACTGCTGTGATGTTTGAATAAATTGTTAGGTGAACAGGAAGCTAATATCCTAGCAATAGAGATTTTTTCATGTTGCACGGAGAAAAATGAGTATTGGTGTTATTTTTTTTTCTCAAATTATTGGTAATCCGTTTAAAAACGACACTGGAGGCTGTTTTCTGATAAACTTATAATAAATTTGAATTCATTAACACGTTTTGATGCAATTGCATTTGTATTAATAATATATTATGACGAAATGTGAAAATGTTAGAATTTTTAAGAACACTTGTTCCGATGTCGTGACAATTCATTGGTATTTTAATAATATTTTATCAGGAAAATTTATCAATTCATTCGTTAAGGGCCTGCAGTGCCGTTTTTGAAGAGATTTTTAATAAATTAGCAATAGTAACTAGCAAAATATACTTAGAAAACTTACTGATGTGAAATAATGTTGATTTATTGAAAATCTGGTCAAATTTTCGTTTTCCTTTTATAAATGGGACTGCAGGCCTATTACGAATGAATTGAAAGAGTTCCTGAAAATTATCAGTAAAAAAATGTTTTCTAGGGACGGCGGAACACGTGTTCATACATATTGATATTGACATAAAGGCCCGTGTGTTCTCGATATATTCTGAATGACTAATAAAAATCAGGAAGTTGGCATGCTGTCACTTTTTGAACAGGATCATTTTTCACCGTTTATCAATGAATTGTCACGATGTCGGAACACGTGCTCATAAATATCCTAACAGTTTCGCACTGCGTTATTATGTATTATTAAAACAAACGCGGGTGCATAAACACGTGTTCCGATATTATTACGAATTTACTAAAAGTTTACCCGGAAACGGCTTGCAATCCCGTTTTTAACCGGATCACAAATAATTTGTAGAGATTTAAAAAAAATATGCAATACTCATTTTACTCCGTGCACACTTTCCGATCAACTAAAATTAGGTCTACCAAATCCCCACTCTTCCATAGGCTTATTATAAGGAAACGTCTTTGGTGAATCCTTGCTGCATGTCCTGCCCGGCGGATGCGCTCAAGTTTCTTCTAACAACCTGTATAGTTCACATCTGCAAAACTTCATTTTCCAAAAATGTGTCCTCGTATCTTACGCACAAATGTAATATACAATTACCTAATACCCTTTCGCTGTTCTTTGTGTATTGTGGCACTGTAGCATTAAGAATACCTAAAAATTATAATTTTTATTTCACGCCGCTATCGTAACAATCGGTTTGCATTTAAAATTTTTTTTTTAATTTATGAACAAGATAAAAATGAAAGTACAGTTTACTTATAAATTCTCCAAACTAAACGAATGTGTTTTTAAACTTACGCCGATGACACGGCAATAATAGTGGATGGTAATAATTGGACAGAAACTTTTTCGAATGCAACTGTATGTATTTCACTTGTTTCAAAATGGTTAAAATACAACAAACTTGTCTTAAACTACAGCAAAACATTTTACTTACCTTTTTATAAAAACATCAAAAACAAACCAAAAGACAACCTTAAAATTAGAATCCATAATACAACTTGCAATCAAGAAATGTGCTTCCTGTGCAACGAACTCGCTAATGTCAAAAATATAAAATATTTAGGAGTATCAATAGATATTAATCTTAATTGGAAATCTCATATTAATCAAACCACTTCAAAACTAAGATATCTAACCTACATATTTTATAGACTCAAGGAAATTTTAAACGCTGAAAAATTGAAAATGATCTACTTCTCCCTGGTGCAATCTGCAATCACTTATGGCATAATAGGATGGGGTGGTGCACCTGATACATTTATTAAGCCTCTACAAATAATTCAAAAGCACATAATTAAAGTCATATATAACAAAAATAAAACATTTTCGACCGACCTATTATACAAGGAATCTAAATTATTTAACATTCGTAAATTATTTATATTACAAACTATGAAATATCTATTTAAAAACAAAAACAATTTCAAATTAAATGAAAACAGAATGAGCAAAAGAACAAATAATATATTTTACACCCCCCAAACCAATACTAAATTAATGCAGACGCATAGCAGTTTCATTGGTCCTCGTACATTTAACCTTCTACCACTACAAACTCAAATGATAAATAAAAAGATAGAATATATTAAAGAGGTAAAATTATGGCTGATTGACGCAGATATTGAAACGCTTTTACTATAAATTTATTTATCCTTTCTACAACTCACTTGCTGAAACTTTATAAATTATTGTACATGATGTTTTTCTCTTTACTTTTTATAATAACTATAAACAAAAAAACTTTTTCTACTAATGTATATTATACTTTAGGTACTTGAAATATAGTAATCGTTTTATATTACCCACACTCAGGCAGTCAGTGCCTTAGTGGGTTTTCATTTCTTTTGTAAACTATTTGGTATTATATATTATGTTATTTTATACTATCTATTAATATGTATAATATGTGTAAAGAAATGAAAATAAATAAAGTAATAAAAAAAAAAAAAAAAAAAAAAACTCTCAAGTTTTCTATGATTAAAATTAAAAAATAAATAAAAATTTGTTTACCGTTTTTGACAACATTTTTCACTTTTGATATTAATTTTTTTATTATTTAAAAATAGTAAAGATTATTTTAAATACATATTTTTATCTTGTTTCTAAAATAGTATTTTTTTAGTAGAAATAAGATGTATTTAGCGGATTTTAAAGTGATAAAGTACTGTATAATGTCACATGATATCGCAATGTTTAGTATATTATTATTTAACAACTTCAACATAAAACCTCAAAAATTAATTTTAGTAGTTGTTTTATTTTTTATTTTATTTTATTTATTTGGGAAAATCAACAGATTATTTACATATATAAGAATAAACTAAATAATACATATAAAATCCAATAACAGATTTTCACTTAAAATTATAATAATAATAAAAAATATTAAAACAAGAAACTAAGGGTTCTGTACCCGTGGCCTGAGAAATTTACAAAAAATACAAAATTGTAAATAATAAATAAAAAATAATAACAGATCTAGGAACACAAATAATATACTAATAACCAGCTAAATTTCAAAAATTTAAATTTAACTGATATACTAATAACCAACTAAAATTCAAAACAAAATGTTTTGTAAAATTTCAACACAGCAGCAATCAATAACACTACACAATAGCAATAATAACAATATAATAAATGTATACCTACAACTAAATTGAACACATGAGTATAAATTGGAAGGTAAGTAACTGGAAAGGATTCAAAGCAATAACATGATAACTTCAAGTAGAATATTTAAAATTATTTAATGTTAGTTATTACATATCTTTTAAAGGTTCCTAAATTACTTGAGAATATGTCCATATCATTAAAATTCTTATTAAATATACTACAGGCTCTGAATATAAACGCATTTTGTCTTATATTAGTAGAACATTTATGGAGATGAAAAAGTGATTTTTCTCTAGTTCTAACGTTCGGAACTCTAAAATTAATTTCAGACAGAAGGGGAGAACAATCAATAAAGCCATTGATAATTTTATGGAGATATATTATATCTGCGGAGTCTCTTCTAGTTTTTAATGGCTTAAGTCCATAAAGGTCCATCGAGCTGTTTACGTCAAGGTTTGAATTTAGTTTTAAATTTAAATGATGCACAAATTTTCTTTGGATGGCTTCAATGCGATTTATGTAAATATTATATTGAGGATTCCATATGGGAGAAGCGAATTCAAGATGACTGCGAACATAAGAAAAATACAATATTTTAAGTGTCATGAGATTATTAAATTCTTTTCCAATACTAAAAAAAAAACTAAGGGTTCTGTACCCGTGGCCTGAGAGATTTACAAAAAATACAATATTGTAAATAATAAATAAAAAATTATAGAAGATGTAAGAACACAAATAAATAAAAATTTAAAGTTAATTGATATACTAATAACCATCTAAATTTCAAAAATTTAAAGTTAATTGATATACTAATAACTAATAATTTCAAAAATTTAAAGTTAACTGATAGCTAAAATTCAAAACATAATTTATTGTAAGATTTTAACACAGCTGCAATCAATAAAAGCACTACACAATAGCAATAATAACAATATAATAAATGTATACCTACAACTAAATTGAATACATGAGTATAAATTGGAAGTCAAGTAACGTAACTGGAAAGGATTCAAAGCAACAACATGATAACTTCCAGTAGAATATTTTAAATTATTTAATGTTAGTTATTATATATCTTTTAAAGGTTCTTAAATTACATGTGAATATGTCCATATCATTAAAATTCTTATTAAATATACTACAGGCTCTGAATATAAACGCATTTTGTCTTATATTAGTAGAACATTTATGGAGATGAAAAAGTGATTTTTCTCTAGTTCTAACGTTCGGAACTCTAAAATTAATTTCAGACAGAAGGGGAGAACAATCAATAAAGCCATTGATAATTTTATGGAGATATATTATATCTGCGGAGTCTCTTCTAGTTTTTAATGGCTTAAGTCCATAAAGGTCCATCGAGCTGTTTACGTCAAGGTTTGAATTTAGTTTTAAATTTAAATGATGCACAAATTTTCTTTGGATGGCTTCAATGCGATTTATGTAAATATTATATTGAGGATTCCATATGGGAGAAGCGAATTCAAGATGACTGCGAACATAAGAAAAATACAATATTTTAAGTGTCATGAGATTATTAAATTCTTTTCCAATACGGAATAAGAATCCTAGCATTCTAAGGGCTTTCTTAACAATCATAACCGGTCAGTGGTTGAGTGGGCATAGCGCTTGGGTCTCACCCGAGCGTCGCGTGTTCGATTCCTCGGCTGGCTAAGTCCTCCATCACAACACAAGCAACATTTTCGGCTGTAAGTTTACTGTCAAGTATAACACCTAGATCACGAATTTGTGTAACTTTTTTGAGTAGTTGGCCAGCTATATGATAATTATGGTCAAACTTAATTTTATTTCTAGTGAAGGTAATTACATAACATTTAGAAGTGTTCATGTTGAGACGATTGCGGATACAATAATCATTAAGCCTATACAGATCTTCTTGTAGTTTAAAGCAGTCAATTATAGAATTAATAGGCAGGAATATTTTCATATCATCAGCGAAAAGTAGAACATTTGCATAATTAAAGCATTTTATAATGTCGTTGATGAAAATTGTAAACAGTAACGGTCCCAGGTGAGATCCTTGGGGCACACCTGAGGGTATATTTACAATCTCAGAGATGAAGCCATTTATTGTTACTCCCTGAGTGCGCCCATTAAGATAGGAGACTAACCATCTATATAAATCCCCATGAATTCCCAAAGCTAGTAATTTGGACAAAAGAAGACTGTGGTCAATTTTATCAAACGCTTTTGAGAAGTCTGTATAGATTACGTCAACTTGGATTTGATCATCCATTGATTTAGTAATATTTTCAATGAAAATGGCAAGATTAGATACAACCGATCTTTTTTTCATAAAGCCATGTTGGTTCACGAGTATTACAGACTCGATGCAGTTATATAGTTGTTCATGAACAATTTTTTCAAAAATTTTACTAAAGATTGGTAATTTAGATATCGGTCGATAGTTCTGGACATCATTTTTAGCCCCAGACTTAAAAACAGGTGTGATGAGAGCACTCTTCCAACGATCAGGAAAGATACCTTCTTTCAATGAGGATTGAAAGAGCAATAATAGGGGCTTCGAGATTACCTTGCTACACATTTTGATAAAGAAAGCCGGAATTTTATCACTACCCGCACCCAGTGAGCTAGAAATAGTATCGATTATTTTTTCTATTTTTTGTTTTGAAACTGATACCGAGGAGATATCTTGATTGTCAAAATGATAGTTGGTAGAGTGTACATCGGAAATAGTGTTGTAATTAAAGGTGGAGACGAAATGCTGTGAGAACAGGTTACATATTGCGAAAGGATTTTCAGCAGTCACTTCGCCCAGTTTCATAACATGAGGCAAACCAGAATTATTTCTTTTTCCTTTAACATAAGACCAAAAGTTTTTAGGGTCACGAGATATATTAAGTTCAGCGTTTGTTATAAATTGTTTAAGACATTCTCTAGACAATTTCATTTGCCTTGATCTAAGGATACAGAATTCATGGTAGTCTAAAGGATTGGACCACCTTTTCCACATTTTAAACACTTTATATTTTTCCTTAGTCAGTTTTATTAGGGCTGGACTAAACCAATAGGGATAAGAATTATTAATATGAACTTCCTTTGACGGGACGTTTAATCGAATGATTTCATATAAAATTGTATAAAAGCGGTCAATAGCAGTATTGGTTGATAGGTTTAAAAATTCTGCATCCCAATCAATACTACTAAGGACGTTATTTATTGTTTCATAGTTAGCTTTCCTAAAAAGATTGATTGTTCGTTTGTTGTCCACCATAGGAGTTTCCAGAGATATGTTAATGTCAACAAGAATGCTTTTATGATGTTTACATTCAGGGATGAGATACTGGTCAGTATTTGATACAATTACAGGGATCGAGCTAAAAACAAGGTCTAGGTATGTATGATTATTATTTGGAAAGGTGCAGTACTGTGATAGATCAGTAAATGAAAGGGTGTCAGATAGTTTGGAAATAATTTCAGATTTAGAGCCATTCGTAATTTGCATACTATTACCATTACTTAAAGACCAGTTAATTTGAGGTAAGTTGAAATCACCCGATATGACAAAATGATCATCGTGTTGTAGTCCTCGAAGTTCACATAATTTATCCATGAATTCATTTATATTTTGTGAGTGATTGACTCCTGGAGGTATGTAAACACAGCATAAATGAATTTTTATGAAATTATTAATCGTAACAGTCACCCAGATGTCTTCAGCATTCGTGTTAAAATCCTTACGTTCATGAGCTATGAGGTGCTTCTTCAACGCAATCATTACTCCACCTCCTCTTTTTTGCTCATTGCGATCGCGCCTAAATACCAGGTAACGGTTGTCAAATAGCTCTTCACTAGCAATACTGTCTACAAGCCAAGTTTCAGTTATCATAATAATATCATAGTTGTTATTGGTAACATTAAAATAAAATCTATCAGTCTTAGAACGCAGTCCAGTCACATTTTGATAATATACATTCAACATTTTAGTACATTTAGTTGATAAAATATATAAAATATAAGATTGATAAAATAGTTGTAAGCATGTTCTAGTAAATTATAAATATTAGAGTGGTGTTGTAGTAACGCAAGCAGAGTAATTGTAGGATAATTTGGATTAAAGTTGGTAGTATTAAAAGAGTTAGTTGTTAATATTATACAAATAAAAAAAAACCAGTACAAAGGATGATATTTTAAAGTAGGAAAAAAGATAAGGTAGATAGGAAAAATAAATTGATAATAGCTTATAGTCACACGAGACGATGCTAAATCTAAGAAGATAAAAGATAAAGTTGTGTAGTTATGTTCGGTAATCTTTTTATTAATAAATAACTACGAAATTTGGCTGAAGCGATTTTTAATAATACATCCGAAAACAATAAATAAACGTAGAAAATACAACAAAATGATTTACGAAAGGAAGGTTCGAGAATGTTCCAAAGCGTGTCACGTAGGCAAAATAATTCGATCTCGATGTCGCGGTTGCTGGTACTGTACTGACCATTTCGTTCACGTTGTCGCTTATTTAAGTGGAAAATAAAACATTCTCGAACATACCAGTTACTACAGAAACAAATATTAAAAAAAAAAATAAAAGAAAATCCAAGAAGCTTGTTTGAAAACTTCTAGAATAACGTTCGAGTCAAGTAGTGGCGTACCACTACAGTTGATTTTTTCAGTTTATAGGTAAAATCAGCGAATCAGAATTATTTGGTGAAACTACTCAATAGCAAGAGCACTTTAACTTAATTTTAGACGTTTCGAATAAGTACATGCATAAATCATATCATATGGTTCTTTGGCGGGTACTTTAAAATATTCGATTTACTTTAACAAAGAAATAGTAGAGGTAAATGGGCAAGTCTACGCGATATGACTATCGGAATGACCTGATATGAAGTATATTCCTTTTTATAATGTGAATATCGAACAAAAGTTTCAGATACTTTAATTTTTTAGAGCCAGTAGAACTATAGCGTACATAATTTACTGGGATATGTTGTGAGGCTGAAGGTAGTGGAAAAGGAAAGGAGATGTGAAAAAAGGTTAGGATGTAACTTGCCATTCAGATCTGAACACTGTTAACATAGATCAATAACATTGCTCTACTGAAAAATGTATCAAATGTAACATGCGACAGTTTACTTCTGAGCCTAAGATTACAGATATATGAACTTTTTATGAAGGTTATAACCTATTTTATAAAATACTTCTACTTTTAATAAAATGTAACATGCGACAGTTTACTTTTGAGCCTTAGATTAAAGATATAGGATCTTTTTTTGAAGGTTATAAAATACTTAAACTTTTAGTAAAATGTGACATTCGACAATTTACTTGTGATCCTTAGATTAAAGATATCGGATCTGTTTCTGAAGGTTATAAAATACTTCCACTCTTATTTAAATTTCACATGCGACAGTTGACTTCTGAGCCTTAGATTAAAGATATCGGATCTTTTTCTGAAGGTTGTAAAAGATTTCTACTTTTAGTAAAGTGTGACATGCGACAATTTACTTCTGAGCCTTAGATTAAAGATATCGGATCTTTTTCTGAAGGTTGTAAAAGATTTCTACTTTAAGTAAAGTGTGACATGCGACAATTTACTTCTGAGCCTTAGATTAAAGATATCGGATCTTTTTCTGAAGATTGTAAAAGACTTCTACTTTTAGTAAAATGTGACATGCAACAATTTACTTCTGAGCCTAAGATTAAAGATATCGGATCTTTTTCTGGAGGTTGTAAACTAATTCTACGTTTAATAAAACGAACCAAACATTGCAAAATTTTCATTTAATAAATATATTATTTTTAGGTGCATTATCAATGCGATAAATCCAAAGCTAAAAACGTAAGAAAAAACATTTTTTTAAATATAAAATTATGTTATTCATGCACTGGTGAAATTCTTCAGCTCAAAGCACGACACGTCACTAGTAAATCTTCCAAAGAACGGGAAGAAAGCAAATTCAGTATCCTTTGTACGGAGTCTCCAGTATCACGAAATCCACATCTGGATTGATTCTCCCGTTTCATCGCAGCACCCTCACTTCAGACGTACAAGGAAATCTCATCCAGTTCTTGGAATGGATTTATCGCGTGGGAGGGTGTTCTTTGATTGATGGAGGGTGCAACAGGTTTTCATAATATCATAACACGGTATACACATTTTATTTTTCGTGTGTTTTCAAGTGTTTCTGTATTACTCTACAAGCCAAATTTATTTAAAAGAATCCTGTTTTTAAAAGTTGGTTTTAACTTGATATACTTTGGTACTGAATAAAACTACGTAAACAAACATGTAAACGACAAAATAATGTTACATGTCGGGTAAAAATGTTTTCTGTATTCGTTTAAAAATAATTAGATGGAGCCTTGTAAGTAAAATTTGTGGTAAATTTTCACTAAAACGACGCTGTATAAATTATCCCATTATTGTTATTATTGTTAACTGACTGGAGGTAACACGGAATCCTCTCCAAACAGATCGTGTTAAGTGTAAGACAATCATCGTAGATGAAAAGGATTATTTTTTCATTAAATAATTTTACTTCGGGCGCACGAACATACCCACAGAACTTTTGTTGGTTAATCTCTTCATTGGAATACATTCATAATGTAAGAGGTATCACGAAAACATTTTCAATTCACATAGAATATTTTTTTTATTTTTTATTATATCTTACACACTTTACAAATATATAGCAAGAAAAGACCCGATCAACTGCTTTTCAGCAGTTTATCTAACGGGTTATTTACATTATAAATCTTATTATAGTGAGTTTACAGTTATATTTTTACATATAGCAAATATAGCAAAAGAAAATTATGAAAAACATAAATAAAAATTTTAAAAGTCTTTAGAATAATATATCATTGTAAGCTAATACAAATTAATTCTTTCAGTGCGCCAATTAAGTCTTCAGTAAGTTCACCAATTGTTTGTTTTGGGCAAAGTTTTTAATTTCAGCAGGTAACATATTAAAACAACTGGGAATCATATAGTTTAACGTTCTTTGTCCATTTTTATTTGTAAGCTAAGATAAGTCCTTCATCAAAGTTAAAACAAGTATTATGATTGTGTTCTAGCCTGTTTATATATAAAGGGTTATGTATTTGCTGAAATATAATTTTGTACCACAGAATTGCTCTCACTGAAATAATTTTGAGACTCTGATAGAAGTATGGAGTATTATGCCTTTCTTAGCTAATAATTTAACTAACGAATTTTGCACGGATTGAACATGATTAATGAGCAATAATTATTCGCGAAGATAAATAAAAAGATGAAAAAATTACTTTGAACAATTAATTAAAAAAAATAATTACATTTAGTATATTATTTTATAGTCTATGATTCTATATTAATACCGGATTCGCACGAAGACATGACAAAATACGGTTCTATGATAACTCAACACAGTGACAATTCAACACACTTTTAAAAATTGATATAAAGTCATTAGAAACGATTAAATTTTTTTTAACCTAACCTAACCTAACCTACTTAACCCAGTTAATAAAGTTTTTGTTTCATCACTTTCCATGACTGTATATAACTTTTTAAAGATGTGATGATTTATCCGGTCACCCAAAAGACAATACAAATTGTCCTGTCCCTGGTCCGTGAAGAGCCTCGACTCAATAAATCGAATGTATTTTATACAAAGATATATTGTAGTGTTATTCCCTACGCGATATTTTTAAGCCGATACGACATTCGAGCGCCGAGAATCGAGATACATGCGCGTTTAGCGACTGGCTTTTGTCATACTGTTTTGTCCAAACGCATTTACACGCGGAAAACGCGACCAGGCACGGTGATGGGAGTAATACACTATTATTCGGAGATAGCTTGCTCGTCTATCTTTGGGACAATGTATTGGTTTATTGTACTGTCCTCCAATATATACTGTTCATACTAGGACAAGGTCCGGAGATGGTACAAAACAGTATTGTACTGTCCTCGTGTTATACCTGCATCAATGAAGTGAATCGACGATGTTAAATACATAATTTGTTTCCAGAAATAGCTTTTATAATCCATGTTATTTTCCAATTTCAGTCTTATACAATGAATGTAAATTGTTCGCAGACTTCCCAATGAAAAATTTTCAACAATACGTAATTTGACAATTTTTGACGTAAGATGGGGATCAATATAGCCTTCTTGTACTTTAATCAATCATCTCCTTTAATGCTTTAATCTGTCGCTAATAATTCCATTAATAATGTAACAGTCCATCCTGTTGTTGATGTTATTACAAAGTTTTACAATGACGAGCAAGTAAAGTGTTGACAAATTACTTTGTGATCTTCAAACCAATCATATTTTTTGTCGTTGTTCCGAAGTAAAATTTAGTAGGAGCGGCATTTTTTGATATTATATAGCTAAAGAAAGTTAAAAGAAACTAAAAAACCGAAAAAAGTAGTACTTCTGTGAATTAAATGTTTGTTATTCTGATTTGACAGCTCGTAAAGCTCATATGAACTCTGGTAGAGTAAAAATAATTTGTTTTTTGAACGCCTTAGTAGAAATTTTTTCAATTATGTTAAAATAAATTAAGTCTCCCTTGCAATGCAAAGTATAAAAACAAATTTTACATTTTGCCTAAATAAAACTATTCGTAATAATATTTTGAGGGTGTTCACGTTTCTTCGTGTGAAATTAGTATAAGCAATCAAAATGTTTCATATTATACATGGGACACAAAAGAGTTCAATTGCTCGTAATAAAGACAATGCTACCAGAGTCTCAGAAATGATCAGGTTAATTAACAATTAACCATTTGCTTATATGTGGGTAAATATTAACCGAGTCACTTCTGTTATCCTGTTAACTCCCGAGCCGAAGGGTCGCGGATAATACAATCTGCGTTGGATTTGTGCGGTTAATTTATAATTTCCTTTTGGCCACTGTTTGCCGTCTTGGGGAGAGATGTCCCTGTATAATTAAACTAATATTTGATCGCCCCCGACTCCTGCGCTCCGGGTAGTGTCTTGAAGAAAGCGCCTCTATTCAAGGATAAAGAAAAAGACAATTATCTCAGTTGGCGACTATGAATCACAGCTTTCCGCAAATAAACCTTATTAGCAGATACACAAATATGCCAGATTAATTTTTTGTTTGTCATAATCCTTATTATTGTCAGCCTCAATCAACAAGTGCGTGGAGGGTATTTTTGTGTAAAAGAAATAGAGAGCCTATTGAACAAGTTGTAGGAGGGATTTAACACAAAAGCCGGAAAATCTCTCCACAGCTGAGCTATGGAGCACAATAAAGATCATAAAAAGAACAACATCCCGTTTTCAATTAATTGTACGTGCGTGTTTGCTTAAAATATCGGCATGATTTCTTTGTTAATATTTGGTAAGAACTTTGAAAACCATTTCTCAATTTCGCCTGAAGGAATTGGCATAATTTGAAATTCAAGAACATCCTTTAATAACAAACTATCAAAAACTGTTTACTAAAATTTAAATCAAATCATTTACAAAGAAAAGCTACAAAAACAGTTTTTTTTAGTAAGAAAATTCGTCTTTGAAAGAAATACTATTTTTTTTACGCATTAGTAGAACTGTTTTCAATTATGTAGAGATTATTGAATCATTCAGATTTTTAAATAAGAATAAAAGCGGTCTTCCCTGCAATGCGAAGTATCAAAACACGTAACATTTTGTCAAAATAAATTTTTCGTAAAAATATTTGAAGGTTAAATTTTTGTTCGTGTGAAACAGTATAAGCAATCAAAGCGTTTTAAAACATTTATATTACTAGCAATTTACTACCCAGTTTCATCGAGTTTCTTTTTCCATTACTTATTTGACCGGAAATTCGATAAAAATTTATTTTTTTAAATTTAATTACTTGCGCTTAAACAAATTGGCAGTGTCAGTCCTGTTAAGGTGAAGCTTAATGCTAAATCACTATTTTGATTCATCTTTATAGCGAATTGGTGTACATTATGGATAACAAAAATATGTTTAGGATAAATTGAAGGTTTTCTTATTGTTTCGTTTGAGTAGAATACAAATAAAAAAATAAATTACTCAATAAAAAATATAAATGTTAACTACTAAAAAAAATGTTTTTTCAATAGAAATGTATGAACGCGTAAATGAAACCACTTTTAAAAAACACAATATTATAGCTAAGATTATCTGTGATAGTTCACTTGATTAACTTTTTGCTTTGTTATAAAATTATGTACAAAATAAATAAAAACCAGTATTGTGCTTCAAATCGAAATTTTCTGTACTCCGATTGTCAAGCGATTGTAATGGCTATTACTTATAAAACTAATAATAATAATAAGATATTACAATATAAGGTATACCGAGAATATAAACATTTTTGGCTTATAGCTTTTGCTTATGATCTTTGCTCGAATCCAGTTGCGACATTGCGACCGCTGCCATGTTCCTTTTCTGTCTGTTTCATATTTTAATTGAAAGTTGTTAAAATTATCTTCATATATGCAAAAAATTATCTTCACCTTTTATTTCGTGTTCGGGTCTTTCACATTCTTCAAATTAGAAAATGTGTGCGTAAACAAATAGAGTTGTACCAATTAGCAGGTGAATTGCAGGCAGCAGTGCTAAAGATAATTGAATACAACGTTGATAAGAAACACGCATTAAACAGACTAAGTAATTCAAATCTCCTCAGTAATTTTTATTTATTTATTTTTATTTTTTATTTTATTGATACATGATTTAGAGAGTACAAGTGGTTTTTTGTGATATTTCACCCTCCATGCTAGGGATGATCCTGTGTTATGGCGGGTGAATTTTACAGTTTACGTACATAGAATCTATGCATTACTATAATATAAAAAAGAAAAAATATGTATAGCTAGTTTGGGTTGCGAGAAGAGAATTATAAGAAGATGAAAAATTTGAAAAATTATTAGTAAATAGATCACAATCACAGACATAGGAATTAATAGACGAGAAGATAATGGCGAGGGGTAAAATCAACTGTTGAAGAACGAAGGGAGTGAAGCTGACTGTGATTCGTCAATAAATCAATCTGACAGTAAATAGGCATCTCGCATTATAATATCAGCATTTACTTCTTAAAAGTAAAATCTGCTTTTGAATGAATAGACATTTTTACATGGGAGCGCAAATTACTCGCCACGTTATGAACAAATTTGCGAAGTCCAAATTCGGCAAAAAAATTCGGTTCTATTTTCAGATTCGAATATTTCGTTTAAGTATTTAGTTAAGACACTTTTATAAATGTTCATAATTTACTTCCCAGCAACCAACCAGCTTTGTGTTTCGCGTCCAGACGTTTCTCGATGTGATAGTAACAACTGATTCATATTATACGATGTGAATATGCTTAAAATAAAGCAAAATAATGCTTATATATGGAATGTAATACGACAATTGGGTTTATTCTCTTTTTCACATCTATTTTTACAAGTTTTCATAGTACAAGTCAACATTTTGCCGTGTTATTTCGTAAAATGAACCGATGATGCCTCGACCATAGTTCGCAAAAGAATGATGACGTCACGTTTTCAAATTTCACTTGAGGCCATACGCGAGCACAGCCGGCTCCAATGGAACCGGTATGGGGAGTGGGGATAATACGCTTTTAATCACTTAGGGCAGGTCTACTAATATTCATATGTCTATGATCACAATAATTAGTTATGTACATACTCTACCGCTAAGTTAGCGAATAAGGATTTATTATGTTTTGTCTGAAAGGTGATTAAATTGATAGAGTGTAGAATTAATGGGTATTGTAGTTGTAATGTATTCCATGTGTAAGGATCCATTTCGTTATTTGTTTTTTAAAGGAATGTGGTTGACTCACGGTTTTTAGGTTTTCAGGGATAAGGTTAAAGATTTTAGGAGCTAGGAAGAAAAATTGTCTTTAAGCTGACGTCGTATGTAGTGAAGGTACTTTTTAGTGACCGTTGGTTATTGTTCTGGTGGTGTAATTGTGTTGTAAGAGAGTTTTGTTTTTATATTTGAACAGAAATGTATTAGCGAAAATTTTAGGTGGAGTTGTCGTACGTTTAAGACCTTATACTCTATAAGGAGTCGAGTGTAGGGGTATCTTGTCGGTTGCTTGTTAATGACACGTATTACCATTTTTTGGGCTTTTAGAAGAGGTTCGATGGATATTTTTAAACAGGATATCAAAAATGGAAGGAAATTTCTTTCCCGAACATTATTTACTATTGTAATTTTTTTTATCCTTCTGTGTCTTATTCTGTTTCATGTTTCGTTTACATTTATTATTTACATTGATGTATTATTACATTAAAAAAAATTATACCAATAAAATTGAATATTCGTTTAGACTTTTAGAAAGAGTCAAAAGGTGGGCCATATAAATAAAATTCCGAGACACTATTTAGGTTACAAATAAATTCTTTAGAACTTTGTAATCATTCAAAAAGATAGCAACCAAAATAGCGGGAAAAAATAGTTGAAGATAAAAGTGTCGATTCTGAATTTGAAATACGAGATTGACAAATTTGACGTAAAATGATTAGTTCCCAATGGCCGACCTTTTTTATTTCTCTGTGTTTTGTTCGGTTACGTTTAGATCTTATCTGTTTCTTCAATGATATATCAATTTACTAATTTAATTGTTTAGAACATTTCTGAGAAATAGGGTTAGACTTTCAACATTTTCCGTCATAAAGGTAAAAAAATAACCAAATATCTACGGCCTTTCTTTCTGGTTTGTACACCGTAAGATTAGGTTCGTGAAAAGACGAATTTTTCGTTTAATTTCTTTCCTTTTTACTTTTTAAACCACGCATACAAGGTTCCATTGTTAAAATTCATTATAAATTATGTTTACCACATTTTACTCAATTTTTTACGCAATTAAAAATTCTTTTATTACAGTATACAGCATTAGAAAATATAACTGTAAAGCTGAAAATCTGTTTTATTATATAATAAAAGAAGTTAGGGCTTAAATTAACATTTTTCGGTAATAATTGTTGAAGAAGATTTAAAAAGTATGTAAAGTACTTACGCATTTAATTCAGGGTAAGATGAGTAATAAAAGTAAAACTATCCAATCGTAAGATCTAGCTTTATGAAATTTTCACAACTGTGTCTTCAATTTTGTGTTCAAATCAACTATTTAGAGCTAGCAATGTAATTTCATGCAGTCTTAAATTGACCATTGAACGCATTTCCTAAAAAAAATAAGATAAGATTCCATGTTGTTTATCTTACATTTTTCAACAGGACGGTGAGAGAAAAAAAAGAATTATATAAAACAGTTAACGATAGTGAATGTTTGTATGGTTGGAAAACCGATAATTTTTGCTTTAGTTAAGTCCGTTAAGACTCTGTTATAAGTATTCAATATGAAGATTACTGAAAATTTTTTGAAAGGAAGGAATGTCATACATAATGATAGAGTGAGCGCGCTAATATTAAAAAACCCATCACAATTAATAGTCGTTGTGAATATATTTAATAAAACATGACTTATTTACATAGATCAAATATCTATCAACATCTAAAATAAGTAGCTTTTAAATAAACACTGTGATCTTTTTTACGGTTCCATGATAAATCAACACATAGACAATTCAACACACATTTAAAAAGTGATATAAATTCATTACAAACGATGAAAAAAAAATTTAAACCTAACCTAACCATACTTACTTAAGTTATAAAGTTTTTGTTTCATCACTTTCCATGACTTTGTACAACTTTTTAAAAATGTGATGAATTATCATTTTGATGATTTATCCGATCACCCTTTTTTACATGTAGCATGTTAAATGACAGAACCATTTTCGGAACATACTTAACGATTTTTACCATGGAGAGAATTTAATGTAATTACTTTTCCAACTCGGTATTTGAATAGAGATTATCGTAAAATTTAACACATATTTTATAAGAGCTTAAAAAATTGAAATGTTTAAGGAACGTATGTCATAAATATGTCGGTAGAAATTCTAAATGCGGGGTCTTAATAATCACAAATGTAAAAATATTTTTTTCAGATACAATATTTTTATCGTTAGACATTGTATTTTTGGACATTAAGTTTTGCACTATTTTTACGACTGAGAATAGAACTCAACGGAAGTTGATCCATCATGTTTATTAGACTGAAATATTTATGATGACTCCTTAAGTTATTCAACTAAAATTTCTGCCAAAAACACTAAATAAAACTCATAAAAATACCCATGAAAAGGTCTATTGCGTAGTGCGTGTATGTACAGGATTTTCCAATAAGAGGTGTTATGTTGAATAGCCCGCTATTTCGGTAGATGTTACTTTTGAAGCTGTCATTTTTTAACACTTGATAAGTAAAAAATTTTCCATTAATAAAAATGCAACGATACACGCTTCAACAACGCATAAAAATTATTAAGATTCACTTGAGTGAATCAAATGCAAATCATCTTGAGTGATGAGGCCCATTTGCACCTCGGTGGCTTCGTCAACAAGCAAAATTATCGCATCTGGGGCTCGTAAAACCCAAGAGTTATTGTTGAAGAGCCTCTCTATCTTCAACGTGTGACTGTTTGGTGCGGTTTATGGTCCGGCGGAGTCATTGGACCTTACTTTTTCGAAAATGAGGCTGGAGCAACAGTTGCGGTGAATGGATTGCGCTATCGAGAGATGATTAATATTTTTTTATGGCCGGAATTGGATGGTATTGATCTGGACAACCTTTATTTTCAACAAAACGGCGCTTCATGCCACATAAGCAACGAAACCATTGATCTTTTACGATTGAAGATCAAAATAACACCTCTTATTAGAAAACCCTGTAGAATTCTCGGGGTTAGTGCTAGAAGCGCCTAAGTCAGTTCAGTCAGTTCCAACGAGACGGCGCTACTTGCCACACAAGCAACGAAACCATTGATCTTTTACGATTGAATATCAAAAAAACACCTCTTATTGGAAAACCATGTATATTATATGATTTTTCAACATCTCTATAAGCAAGTGGATACAGGGGTTTGTTATAATTTCGTAACCTTGGCATGTGATTTGAAACAGAAAAGCCATGTTTGCATAAATATGAATTTGTACGCTCTCTTTTTACCGAAAAGATTATTAAAATTTTGCATGTACTGGGAATGAATAATTCTTTAATTTTTTATGTAGGCTTTGACGTTATGGCTTACTGAGCATCAAACAGCATACTAAATATTGGAATTTATATCATTACACTGAAGAGTAATTACAGTTTTCGTTTATTTTATTCCAAATATAATAAAACATTAAAAATTTAATTCGTTTTGAATAAATAACTGGCTCATTAATTAATTCGTTTGTTTTACTTGATTTTTTTTTTTCATTTTATTCAGACAGTCTCCATTTTTGAAGGGTAAGGCTTTCGACTAGCAAGCTGGAGGTCACGGGTTCAAATCCCGGCATACGCAAGTATATTTATTTTGATTAATTTGTGTTATTTCAAAAATTACTCGTTTAAAATAATAAAATATTTGCGGCACGTTCCAGAGTTGAAGATACTCTCAGTATCGCCCTGGTGTAAGACCACCATTCTGAATTGAAACGTTGCTTGAATGGCTTTGGCCGTGTTTGGCGACCAGATCTGAATAGCCAGGTAATTTCTCACCTTCCTCTTCCCATCTCGTTTCCCTCCCCACTACCTTCAGCTTCACAACATACCCCAATTCGGGGATGTCAGTCTCACAAGCTCTAGATGGTTGGGGGCAGTTGGGACTTTTCTGCGGTTTCGAATAAAAAAATTCTAACTTAAACATACGTCCAAAAACAAACGTAAAACAAACAAACTTAAATTCGTAACCGAAAGGGATATACTTAGTATAATGGACAGCATACGCAAATCATGAAGATATCTGTAGGTCTCCTGTCCAAACATATTCGTTCTTTTTTATAAGCGGTGCTATATTTTTGGTCCGATTAGTATGAATTTAACGTGGCTTATATTTTTACAATGTCATTGGATACATGTCGTAATTTTGCTCACATTATATAAGTTAAACTCCTTCTGTTGAAAGGTATTTGCAATTTAAAACCATTATTAGTTATCACACTATAAGCATTAAAGGTTAAAATTATTAGAATTTGACTTCAATTTACCATTCAAACTACAATGTAATTCAAACTGGATGTATTATTCACGATCTCAATACTGTATGTTTCTTGCTTTGAACACGTTCTAATCCCCAATAAAATAATTAACATTATGTAAAACTTCTCACAATACAATTTACAATTTATTAATACCGTGTAGTATCATCGGGTGCCTAGAAATATCCTTGGTAACTACAACACCCCTCGTAATTAAATTTTCACGTCCGCCCTCAAATGTATAACAAATTGCTTCGACTCCTAGAAGTTACTTGGTTGAAGGTCCTCAAACACCTATCTCACATATTGGAATCGTAGGGTCTGTTTTCCACTAAAGGGTTTTACACTAAACACTACAAAAAACGCCGCTTTCTAGAAATTGATTATTTTGTAGGTAAACAGATTTTTTGTATTTTATTTTACACATACACATATGCCTCTGGATTCAGAATAAATTCTATTTTTTGTAGGTAATCTTATATTTGTTCTTTTATTTTACACACTCAGAATAATTACTGTTTTTTGTAGGTAATGTTATTTTTTGTCTTTTATTTTACACAAACACATATGCTTCTGGATTCAGAATAATTACTCTTTTTTTAAGTTAATCTGATTTTTTTTCTTTTATTTTACACAAGCACGTATGCTTCTGGATTCAGAATAATAACTGTTTTTTTTAGGTAATCTGATTTTTTGTTTTTTTAATTTACACATACAAATAAACTTCTGGATTCAGAATAATTTTTGCTTTTTTGTAGGTTATCTGATTTTTTGTCTTTTTTTTTACACTCTGAACGGAATAATTACTGTTTTTTTGTAGGTAATCTGATTTTTTTCTCTTTTATTTTACACATGCACGTATGCTTCTGGATTCAGAATAATTACTTTTTTTTATAGGTAATCTTATTTTGTGTCTTTTATTTTACACATACACATATGCTTCTGGATTCAGAATAATTATATTATTGTTTTTTTAAATGCTCCGAACCATCTGGAACCAGTAAGACTATAGAATCCACAATTGGGGTATGTTGTGATGATAAAGATAGTGATGAGGGGAATGAGATGTGGAGAAAGGCGGGAAAGAACATTTACTATTCAGATTTGTTCATTAAATTCGGCTAAAGCCATTTCAAGTAACGTTTCAATTCTGAATGGTGGTATTACATCGGGGCGATACTGAAAGTATCTTCAACTCATGAAAATAATCATTTGAGCATGACTGAGAGCCGATAAATAACTTCAACAATCATAATATCATTTTGGCGTTTTTCGTCAACAAAGAAAAACAAATCCCTTTTTACAATAGAACCGAATTATTTAGATATAAAATTATTAGTATTTTACTTACTAACCGGTTTCTATGATGCTTATAAATACTATTGTGATGGACTCGCCCTGGGATAAATTTTTTTATTGTTGATTTATTATGGTGGGAAAGAAATTTTCAGTTGGTCTCACGACATAGGAGATTACCAGATGTTGGAAAGCTGCTTTAGAAACAAGTGTTTAGATTTATTAGGGTAGAGAAAAAAAAATAGGAACATGCACTGTATCGTCGCAGACCTCCGTGATGGTCGTTTGAATTCTTAGATTTTATTTCAGTGGAGAGCGAATTTGGGCTGGGAAACTGGACTGGGGGTAGTCAAGTTTCATCCTTTGAACAAAGAGTTAGACATTTTACTGGAGAAGTAACAATTTATTGGTTTTGAAACGATTTAAAATTAATGTGACAGGTTCTAGGGCCATAATTGATGTGTTCCTTTAGTGCATTTCTGTCTTTTGAAAACAAAAAGCATTCAGAATTCAAAAGAACATAAATTAGAAATCGCATATGGTGATTTGGGGGGGTTGGTTTGAGAAGGGGGAGTCTGGATTTGAAAGCGCGGGGAGACGGTCGGGTGAGTTAGCGTTGAAGATCGGAAGGAGGAAGTCGATAGTCGGTGGTTAGAAAAAGCGGTTCAAGACAGTTAGCGTTGAAGATCGGAAGGAGGAAGTCGATAGTCGTGGTTAAGGAGCCCGGGCGGATAGACAGTTAGCGTTGAAGATCGGAAGGAGGAAGTCGATAGTCGTGGTTAAGGAGCCCGGGCGGATAGACAGTCAGCGTTGAAGATCGGAAGGAGGAAGTCGATAGTCGTGGTTAGAAAAAGCGGTTCAAGAGAGTGAGCGTTGAAGATCGGAAGGAGGAAGTCGATAGTCGTGGTTAAGGAGCGCGGGCGGGTAGTCAGTTTTTGATAGTCAGGTTTTGAAAACGTTGGGAGACGATCAAATACAGTCAAGGGGGTCAGAGTTTCAAGGTTTGGGAGACGGTCAGGAATAATCAGGATCGGTCAGCGTTTTAAGATAGTCGAGTCAGAAAAAACTAGGAAGCGCGTCAACAAGAATTAATCGTCGGGACGCGAACGCAGCTAAAGTCATTTATTGTAGAAGGTGTGGTTTTCTAACAGCATGAGTATTTCACTGCATGTGACTGTGTTTGTTCTTTATAATTATTTGGATTGTTGACACTAAGATGTATCGGTAAGTCTATTATAATCTAATTATTAACACTTATTTCCCTAATGTAAACCAAATAATTCAATTGTATTTTGAAGTAGGGGTATTTAACTTGAGTACTATAGGTCCGGACCTGTTAGCAAGGGAGGCCATAAATCACCTATTGCACTGAAGTGACCGGGTCTTGGCTATTAAAAAAGGGACGAAGAGCGGTTACCCTGAAGCCGCTTTAGATCATTCGACAATAGACATTGTTTATGAGTTAGACAATTTTTTTTCTGCAATTTAAAATGATTTAAAAATTCTCCAGTAATAATATTTAACGATAAGGTTATACGGAATTTATAAAATATATTTAATTAAATATAACTTATTCAAACATCACTCTTTTCATTCATTTTTCAATCGGGATAACGCAGCGGATTGAAACTAGCCGCCGAGGGAATGCATCTGTCTGGCATTCCTATTCTATCAAGTGAGATTTTCATCTTTCATAAGTTTGGCGGGGACGAGGTGTACGAATTTTCCGTAGGCTGTCCTATCTTACCAAAGCGACAAAAGCGAAGGGAACGAAATTTGTAATTAGCTTGCCTAATAGGGACTTTTGTGTTAGCAAAGTCGATAACCCTGGATACCGAGATAACGTCTATTTTAGTATAGCAGCGCCGGCTTTTTCCCCTGCTATTGGTGTGGTTGAGTTATTCCCGTAAAAGCACCGGTTTCTGTCGAAGGTGTTGGCGGACCAGCCTTAGATAGTCACCCTGAATAGACCCCTGTTTCGAGTATTTTCAGCTGGTGAGAGGACGCTTTCACGGAGTTCAAATCGAAGGGAACGAAAATTGCTAATGGGCTTTCCTACTTGAGTTAGCTGGTAGACGAAGGAACAAAGCGGATAAGGGCTATGCTATTCTTGTCTGGCGTGTGGGGAGGATTTTCTCGCTGACAGAACGAAGGGATCGTGACGAATATGAAGTTGTTTCGGCGCTTTCTGACGTCCTTCCTGTCAAATTCAATAAGTACTTACCCCACTATAGGAGGAGAAGTCATCCAGAATTAGGTTGGAAATTGACTCCGACTGAAACCGTTTGAGCTGACGGAGATCGGATGATTTCAGATTCACGACCTGATGATTCCAGTATCCCTGATCCTTAGCGCCGGAAGTCGAGGATATCAATTTCTGCCATTCTTTGATATTTGAAGCGAACGGAGGGTAACAAACGATAGAGCGAATGACCATGACTTTGAAGTGGGGTAAAATCTCCCGTCTAGGAAACATTCGTTATGTCGGATGGACGCCCTCATCCAAATTAAATATTGACATGACTATTTTGAGTGTGGACGAAAGACTTGAAGTATGTTCTGTATTGTACATATGATAAATATGTGTCATTACCTCTACTGGAACGAGAAGCTGTATAGACTGGAGCCAGGAGCTATTTGGAGTAGCGTGACTGCAGAGGCGAAGTCGAACAAACTGAAGCTGAATTCATCATTACTTTTACGAGCGTAAACCAGAGGGGTGTTCACGGGACTCCCGAACTCCTGACGTTGCTGATGCAAACCACTTCAGTATATGTTTATGTTTGAGGTTAGTAGAGTGGACTCCTAATTTTCGGCATGCTGGCGAAGCTCAACTCATCATCGATTTGGGGGAGGTTGACGCGACCTAAACCTCGCGCTACCCACGTGACCCAAATGGTTCCTGACACCAGGCTATCATGCCACCGGACCGGAGCAGCCCCTTGTACCTAACGGTATAAGATGAATCTTCATCATTCATCATCAACATCAACAGTTACCACCAAGGACCCACATTCCACCTTCATCACCCTCCGGCAGGAGGCAAAACATGTCATTATTTCATCTGTCGCTGAGCGATATTCAATTCATTTCTGGAGGTGTTGGGATTGGACCATCAACTTGGCTGCTCTCGAGCTGGTCACGTTGATGGATGGGATTTGGACGGAGACCAATCGAAAGCAACACATGTTTTGTCTCTAGCTATTCCCGAAAATACCTACTCATAGAAATAACTCACAAAACTAACAAACCATAGTCAGATCATTAACTTAGAATTTTGTGCATCTTGAATTGAATTGTCTATAGCGAATTTCATGTACTTGTAATTAATTTTCTCATTATATTAGCACATTATTGACTGCAGCAACCGGAAACGTTTGGGCGAGCAAACAAGGTAGGAAAAGGTAGTTAAAATCAGGGTAGTCGGTCATTGTCTTATTTTCAAACCATACAGAATGTAACACGCCTCATCTAAAAAGAACCAAAGTTACCACAACCAATTAAAAGGATCCTTCAATGAATTAATCACTGTCGAAACAAAAAATTACACAACGTGACATATTAATTCGTTAAGATTGAAGGGTTGATAAACCGCGAGAAGTTCCAAATCAAACGTATGACGAAAATATTAATTCGTTAAGAAAGTAGGGGACACGGTAGAAACATTACACTATAAAGATACAATAAAACATAACGCATAGTATAAATAGTAAAGAAAAGGAAGAAAAGATAAAACCAATAACAACATTTCTAATAACACCACTATTTTCCTTGACAATAGTAGTACATGACTGTTTAAGATTTTTTTTAAATATGCGAGACTGTTTGTATAGAATCTACACTATAGATGGCTACATAGTAACAATCAATAGAATTGTACAAAAAAGACAGTGGATTAAAGTAGTCATTAAATGTTGTCACATATTTCAAGATATTATATATTATGATTCTTTAAATACGTCTATTTTACGTCCAACAGATGGCGCTGTTTTTTTTTTCAAAGGCATCTTTGTCCAATAGCCTACACTGTTTTTAAAAAAAGCATGTTTTTACTAGTCACAGGTGTCGTATATATACATTATATATGTATTTAAACACACACGCATTCGAATGCATTGTTGTGTCAAAATTTCAAAGGTTTTTGCAAAAACTTTCGGAGATTTGATATTTTTAACAAAAAAATATTTACATAACAAATTATTATAAGCAATAATTGGTCGCCTGAAATATCCAATAAAATGTAAAATATCGCCTGAGTAAAAATAAATGCCGCCAACGGGATTTGTACCTGCACCCTTTTGACTGTCGTTCAGGTGCTCTATACCACTAAGCCAAGTCGGCTTTTTTTAACAACTAAATAATTCCATAAATACTAGTATTTCATTCTACAATTAATGCTTTTTAATTTTTGTCACCGGAAAACAACTAATTTTATGTTTGTATGGTTCCGTGCACCTGACCGGCAATCAGAATTTTTTCAATTTAGTTTCAGACTAAAAATAATTTGTTGTGCTTTTAATAAAAACCTTGTGTTTAAAAAACATTATTTAACCATTAATAAAAAATAAGAATATTATTTTTATTTGTATGTATTTCCTAGTGATTTAGCCAGCATTTTGTACCTTGACAATTCATCTATATAACCTTGGTGCCCCGAACAATTTGAGTTGAATATGCAAATCATTGTGTGTTTCCGCAGAATTTTGAATGAGTCAATGTACGGTGGCCTCGTATTGCTTCCTGCCGTAGTAAGTTACCCACTATCCATAAGGTGGGATGGGCAATTTATATTTTTCTTTGAGCGTAAATTTAATAAACGGGATGGAAGACTGTAAAAAAATAATGTTTTCCAGGGGATGAAACGTGAATTGAATGCATGCATTCAAATTCGCCTACATTTTTATATATTTTATTTACTTATTTATATTTAACGACAGTTTCAACTGTCCGAGGCGAGTGGAAATATAATATTTTGTAATAAAAACACATAAATTTGTTTTTGACTACGATAGTTTTATTTTCACTCTACCGGTTTCGGAAGAACCCTTCCTTCGTCAGGAGAATATTTAAAACTAATCTACAACACAAAATATTGACATATAAATACAAAAATAAAATACAAAAATGTTAAGTGTTTTTGGGAGGGGTGGACAAAGTGGCAGGGGTAATTACGGGAATTCCAGGAAGAACAGAGCGGTTAACTGGAAATATGTCTAGAATAGGACTATAAGACAGATTAATTTGGTTATTTATTATACTGGAGTTATTATTGAGGGATTTTCTGATTTCAAGTGCTTCTAAATTATCTAATTTTTTGCCTTTATTACTACGGTGAAGAATTTTAACCCCTGTATCTTTACTAAAAGTATGATCGGTGGAAATGAGATGATTGGCAAACTCCGAAAAATTATTGTTATTTAAAATCATGGTAACCTAAACGGAACATTTTTTACAGTAAACATTACATAAAGCTTATATAAAATTATAGTTGAGTTTTAGATTAAGAGTTGTCCGTTAAAAAAAGTATATTGATTACTGGAACAGCGCGTAATCAATCTGGTTTTGCTCGGGGATATAAAATATCGCATTTCCGAAATATATAAATAATAAATTATTTGATGGCTTAGGATCTTAAGAAAAATCCATCACATAATAGCCTTACATCGTACACACAGAATAGACAACTCAAAGAAGTGTCTTTATCGATTTGAAAGAAAACTGATATCGCGAATTTATTTCATACATTTTGACTGCTAGGTACTTAACAGGTCAAAGAAATTGATACTCTCTTCAAAAACTGCACTCCACCTTATGGACACCACCTCACGTTGAAACTTAATATTAATGATTAAATTTCAGTTTTTTTACTTATTAAGTTATTCCGAAAATAAAAAAATATATTATTTTTCTCATTTTAATTTTCCGAAAACATCTGTAAGGGTATATTTATCTGATGACCCTTCGTCTACCCCTAGACAATGTGCACTTTTCTCATTTTGATGTGCAACATATTTCAAAAAATTATTTTTTATTTATAGTAAATGTTCTCAAAAGGGAATATTCACCTTTTTTTTATTCCCGTAAAAAAAACGATAATGAGGGTATTTTTATGTTAACGAACAAATTTTCTAAAACAATTTAAAATGTGAGATTTTCGATCTGCCGTCAAAACGACATTAAAGTTTTTATTCGAGATTTCAGCTGCGTTAACGTAAAACCGAGCGACGTTGACGACAGAAATCTTGTCATAAATTGGCGTTTTTATGCCATAATGACGTTGTAGCCAAAAGGAACCATTTCAGAATATGCTGTTCTGGATCGTTTTGAAATAAATAATTATTAATGAAAAAATTAAAATGACATAATTTTAGTACGATAATCATAAACAGAAATATAAACTTTAATCTTCCAAACATTCTTAACGGTATTCATAATTTGTGAAAATACAACATCGGGATGACGACATATTCTCCGGTTGGTGTTTTTTCATTGCTTTTGTAATTACTGCTGTTTTTTTCTAAGTTTTCATCTAAAATAATATAATAAATAATTTCCACATTTGAAATAATTAGACAAATTTCCTCAGAAGTTAAGAAAAATTGAACTTACTTCGGGTACACGCACGCCCCCATAGCACTTTTAAGAGGTTTATCTCGTCAGTGCTCGTACCCTCGACTACGGATATTTTTTTCCTGAGAGTGTTTCAATCTTCATGCTCTTGGGGCTTGACGTATTGGTTGAATTAGTTTATCTTTTGATTTGAGGTAAGTAAAAGCTTCCTGAAGTCGAAGTTTTTAAAACGAGGTTGGTTTTACGAAAGATCTACCTTTTTGAAGCAGGAATTTTAAAAAGCTACGAGCACGTTTTTATGAGTGTAAATAAATCTAGGGACATTGCATAATTTGGGTAGATTGTCTACTAAAATATTCACGAAAAGTGTGCCCCAAAATACTTGGAAAAAACATTGATTCTCACGCGCGGTCCGTTCGATAAATTCTTCATCTTAACAAAAGGATTCCAATCGTTAGAACACAAGCGTCGGTTGAGAACGTTAACCTTGTTCTACCGGTATTCCAATGAAAACTTATTACACTATGCACAGTTAACATTTTCCACGTGAGAATGGATCGTTTCTACGACTAGTTCTTGAGTTCAACAGCTCGGCTGTGGAAAGATTTGCGGGCCTCTGTGTTTCTTCTTCCTTACAATAAGGGTATCTTTAAGGCTCGGGTCCACTCCTTCCATTCCTCAAAAAACCCCTCCATACAACATCCTCAAAGATGAGGGATCTATGAGAGGAATATAAAAAAGTGTAGACTTACTGTTTCTTTATGGGATTAATGTATAACTTCTAACACCCAAACTAAAAACAAAACGACCCAATAAACAGCTCCTAGTTTCATGGCAGTTAAAGTAGTCAATAAATAACCATAAAACATTTAAATGACATATTATTGAAGAACGTTTCAAATTAAAACAAATCTTACTAAAAAACACAATGTTTTTTAATATCTTTAGTAAAATTGACACAAACCGAGATAGTTAAGTCCTATCATTTGTCTTTCTTTGATTTATATTAATACTGTACAAGAGTTTCAATTAGCAGAGCCAGTGAGACTATGGCACCCCTAATTGGGGTATGTCGAGAGGCTCAAGAAAGAATGGGGGACGCAATGGGAAAGAGGATGAAAACATTTTTAAAGGCTTGATGAATAGTTGGGAGGCGTTATTAAAATTCAAATAAGTACATCTTTTTTCCCGCAATCATGTATTTCTGTTACTATACACGATCGTGTATTTCTGTTATTATACACAATCATGTATTTCTGTTACTATACACGATCGTGTATTTCTGTTATTATACACAATCATGTATTTCTGTTACTATACACGATCGTGTATTTCTGTTATTATACACAATCATGTATTTCTGTTACTATACACGATCGTGTATTTCTGTTATTATACACAATCATGTATTTCTGTTACTATACACACTCAAGTATTTTTTGTTATTATACACAATCATGTATTTCTGTTACTATACCACAATCATGTATTTTTTGTTATAATACACAATCACGTATTTCTGTTATTATACACAATCATGTATTTTTGTTACTATACACAATCATGTATTTCTGTTATTAAACACAATCATGGATTTCTGTTATTATACACAATCATGAATTTCTGTTATTATACGCAGTTTTTTAAACATGTTTATTTATTTAAACATTAATCTTGCTTTCACAGTTGCACGATTTAACTAGTATATCGTAATTTAAAATCATGTGTTTTTGGTTTGAAAATTTGGTCGCCTAAAAATGTTTCAGATGCTTTAATTAAATACTGCGAGTAGAATACATCTTGGCCTTTGAAATTATCGAGTATTTTGCAGATAAGTCTTTTTATAAGCCCAGAAAAAAATAATGTATAAGGCCTATGAAAACTACTTTAAAGTTAAAAATCTCCTACTTACAAACCCATTTTCGGTTATGGTTTTATTGTATAATGTGGCAAATTAAGTTATTTATAAAATGATTTAAAAAAAAAATATATATTTGTGCCTGAACATCCACAAAATAAGATAAAAGGCACTTTTTGGTAATGTTTTTTTCTTGCATAAATCAAAACAGGCGGATGGTGTTAAGCGGGAATTTAAGTCTTATCGCCATCTACGTAAGGTGTGTTATTGATAGTGGCTCGATTCAAAATATTACACGACGTAGTGCATCGCCTTAAATTCAGAAATTTGACAACGTGAATAAAATTGATTAATGATAAAAAATGTTTATCTTTAAGTCTTGAATATTAATTAATACGATAAATCTTCCATTCGAATTCTTTTTTAAATATTGTAAACAATAACTTTACATATATTTCAAAACATTATTTGATAATTTGAGCCTCACTGGGTGCTTTACCCGTGATTCGGCCCCCATTATTTGAAGTCTGGAAGTAGTTTATTGCGATGTGTACACAATCGAATTCAAGGTACTACAAGCAATTAACGAGATGTTTGAACAATGTTTACTGTTAATAGTTAACTCGGCGAAAAGCACTAAGTTCGGCAGCAATAACGTTAACTTCGGCAACTGTACGAAAATCAAACTCGAATAGATTATTTGAGTTCATGGAAAAATAAATCAGGTCAAATTCCAATAATAATAAATACCTAATTAGAGCAATTTTTATACATTTCCACAGTTTTCTTAAAAATACGATAATTAATCAAGGACATGAAATCAAATATGAAGCTGGGAAATGAGATTCTTAAGGACGTCTAGTAGGACCGCGATAACAAATAAAATGATAAATTATAATCACTAGATTTCCGTAGTTGTTCTTTGTTTATTCGTCGAAAGAATTTTTTTTCAATTATTCGTACGCTTGAAAATAAGTTCTGTTCCATTTATATTTTAATTTCTGACTTACTCAAATTCTTAGAATTACTTTCGCTAATATTAGTATATGTAATCTTTAAGATTTTTGTTATTAACTGTAGGCAGTTATAAATAATTGCCATCTTCTCTTTTCTTTGTTTGTTGTACGAGTTATTTGCTGTAGTGCCAACATGGATAAATGGAATTCGCATATGCAATTCATGTTGCTAGGAACTCCACGATTATTATTATGTACATTTTGAGATACTAGTGTATTTTTATTTTTATTCTTTTTTATTAGTTTTAAGTGAAAGCCGTATCGGGAGACTTAAAAAGTCCGGTCATGTCATAATATGTAAGCGCTACATTTCGAAAAAAGCAAAAAAAAAAGTTTTTGTACATTTAAAAAATTAAATATTAAAATTAATGGGACTTTAATCGCATGTTTTAGTATTAAATATAAATAATCAAACATACTAAATATTTGGTTGTCTGTGCGTCCTACGTGAAATCTGATTCAATTAACTCAAATTTGCTGTGAATATAAGTGTGAAAAATTCATACAAGCGATAAAGAAGGTACCTACACTACATACCTATAATAGAAGCACAACATAACATGACAAGAGGAATGGTGCTATAGAATGAACTTTCTATAGAGTGGGTATAGGTATTCACTCACATATGTAAAAAAAAAAAATTTAATATTGTACTGTAACTGGATAAATTATCTATGGAAAAAAAATTTGAAGACACAGAAATTTATTTTTATTGTTTTTTCCCAAATTTTTATTTGAATATCCCGTGATTTTTCAGGGTTCTGCACTAGAACAGGTTATTACCAATTCATGAGTTTAAAGATAAGATAATGTGTTTTGGCTTCTAACAAACGGGAGAAAAGCGTAATTAAGTCGCAATCCAAATTTTAAACGTGATTTTCATAAATTTTATCATGCATTTGAACCTCGATCGAATAATGAACATTACCCCTAGAGAAAAAAAAACAAATATTACGACGTGCCTTCATACACCCCAAACAGGTATATTAAAATGTGAAAGTAGCAAAGGGGACTAAATGAAGGAAAATGAAATACAAACATTTCCTTGTTACACATAGTATTATTGATTGAAAATAATTTATGAATTTCTCCAACCACATTAATGGAAAACGTTGGCTCTAGAACGAAAGAGGATTCTACCAGCAGATGATTTATTTATTTGGTACATCTATATAAGTAGGTTTTACACATTATTTTCACTGTGTCTATCTCACTAGGGATTGAAAAAGTAAAAATAAATACCGCCAAAGGGAATTGAACCCGCACCTTATGATGTCCCGTCAGGTGCTCTGGAACACCACACAGCTACGTCGGCTTATTCCCAACCCGCCAAATAATTCAAAATGTACAAGTACTTCAATCGACAATTGCTGCTTTTATATTTTTTCGGGTTTAACTATGGGTTTAGCATGGAAACAACTATAGGAACAACGACGGGCTCAATTCCCGTCGGCGGCATTTATTTTTACTCGGGAGATATTTTCAATTTATATTTGTGTTTCAGACTATTTCAAAGTATGGGTATTTCAGGCGAGTAATTATAATGCTTAATAATTATACTATTATTATTATACTATGATTAGTCATTATAGACCCGATATAGTTTTACATGACAAAATTTAAAAAAAAATAACTTATATCATTGATGTCGCTATTCCAAATTCCTGTAATATTCAAAAGTTTGATGAAAAAATAAGAAAATATACAGATTTAGGAAATGAAATAAAAAGAATTTGGCATTCTCAGACTATAAAAATATTACCATTCGTTATTTCGGCTACTGGCATTATACCTAGCTCTCTCATTAAAAATTTAGGCGTATTAGATCTATCAAAAAATTTATATATAAAGATGCAAAAGTCGGTCATTTTGAATACATGTAGGATAACGAAAGATTTTTTAAATATTTATGTTGAGGGATCAGTAGGATTTATTGGCCCTGTTAGAAGTTCTACCGAGCCGAACCCTCTGATATGAAAATATCTGGAATCGGTGAATTATTTTTCCATTTGATCTCCGGTGAGTTGACGTGTTGTTCTTGTATTGTTTTGTATTTATTTTGCTTATATAATGCACTTACATAATGTTGATTGACTAGATGATCATTTGTGGAAAAGTGCATGGAAGGGTTTAGTTTTTCCTATGGGGAAAATTTAACACGGACATAAAATCGGAAGTTTAAAATTTGTTAGATTTTTAATGTTTTATTATTACTAGAATAAAATAAAACTTAGCAGATTATTTCAGCGCAATATCCGAGAAGGCCTGCGCGAATTTGGAAACAAATTGAAGTGCCATAGTAACTTTATGTACAAGAGAAGAAATTCATTTTAGGAAAAAGCATTCAAATAATTGACACTACGACGGATGAAGAAATGCTATAGATAACGGATGAGATGAAACTGATAGATGGACTCAAATAGAGTGTTTTTAGTTCATCTACATAAAAGTATTCGTTGCTCTCCGAAAAAAAAACATACCAGAAGACTATCTTTGAAATAAAAGTATTAAATGTATTATACATATATATTCAAACATTCGTTCACCTCGAATTTTTTCGTCTACACACTGAACTGAAATTACTGACAACAAAAATAACACAAATATTTTATTCGAGAAACGTCTTATAAACACTGTTGCCACCTCACGTTTTTGTCGATTAATATAAAAAATTTCATTATAAATTACATATTAAAAAATTTAAAAAAAAATTAAAATAAAATTAAAAAATTTCTATTTGAGGTATACATTTTAATTATTCTTGTGGTATTTTCTTTCTAACGCCGTTTAGTTCATTTTTTAACTATGAGGGTAAGGGAAACAACGGTTTCTTTGAGACCATATGAGATGTTCCGAAAAGCGAACACATTGACCCTATGGGTAATAGCCGTTTGTTCCCAAAACAGAACAAATTAGCACGAAGAGTTAAGATTGTTTATTTTCTGAGAGATACGGAAGTATAATAGGAAACTCACCTTTGATTGTCACAGCGAAACAATCTCCAATAATGCCAATCAAATTTTAGGTTTCGTAACAACCTGAAATTTGGTTTCGTAGTACGTACTAACACAAGTACTTTTCAAAAATTTGAGTCAGTGAAACTACTTTACTGCTCTTTTGTGAGATCGCAGCTAGAATATGCATCTCTTATATGGTCTCCTATTTTGGGGACTATTTTAACTATAAAAACTGGTGTTTAGGGTTAAGCTTGGTGTCAATAATACTATAATCACATTAATTAGTGACACGAAGCCAGAGATCTCGTACATACGACCGTTTAAGATATACAGTTGGGCATACAGTTGGGTATATGAGCATTTCAATGTTTATTTGAGTTTATCTAAAAACGATGTTTTTGTAGATAGGCCCCTGTGATTCTAACCCCCCGATACTAACTAAACTAACTTCACCGCTTGGAGAAAGTACAAAGGAAATTTCTTAGACATATAAATTATATGTTGCCGTAATCTTTTATTCATATCTGCTTTAAAATATTAGTGATATTTTTATTCTTGTTAAATTATTGAATAACTTCATAGACTGCCCTCAAATTTTAAGTGTTCTGAATATCCGTGTCCCTTTTAAATCTACTTGACTCCGCCATTTTTTTCACTACAACAACCATCACTAACTATTCATCTCACTCACCACTAACACTATTTCTCCTAACTTCCAATACATATATAAAGACTACTTCGGCATATAACAAAACCTCTCCGTCCTACATCAAGGCGAAAATGATATGTTGTGCATTATCTGATATGTTTCTGTATTATGTTTCTAAAATGATAAGTTTTTAATGTACTGATATATATTATGTACAGGTATCAACACTTATTTTGTAAAAATAAAAAGCCCTCCAGACAATTCAATTCAATAAATATTAATTATTTTTAAAACATTAACCTTGACTTTTAGCAGTTGGGATTCTTGTGATGTATTCAAATTTAAAAATATGTATATAAAAGTTGAATAAATACTGAAACCTTTTATTTCACCAAAAGGTACATTTAAAAAAAAATGTATTAAAGACGAAACATAAATGACCTCTTAATGCTTTACAAAATTGTGAATAATCAAGTAGATAGTAACATAGTAAATCAAATCAATTTAAACGCCAGGCCCAAATTCACTAGAAACATATTTTGGACCGAAATTTTTACCAATAACACTGGTTATTTTAATCCTGTCTAGAATGTCTCGATCATATAACGATATTGCTAAAACACATGCTTGCATAGATATTTTCGTAAATAATATAACTTGTTTCAAGAGATATCTCCACGATTTCTGTACCTAAAAATAAATAAATAAAATAAAATACAAAAATTGTTTGTTGATTTTTGATGGTTTGATATTTTCTATAATATACCTAATTTAAACATATTTTTAAAATCATTATGTCTTATTATAATATTATTATAATTATAATTTTTGTAATTTTAAGCTTTGAATAAAAAAATACTGATATTGTTGTGATAGTGAATGTGCAAATGTGATTGCTGCAGACTCATTACTCTAGGTGTTATACTATCTAGGTGTTATCTACATTTATATTAGTGTGTAAATTTATTTTATACTACCAACCGGAATGTACTTTAAATGCCCTGTTTGTGTCTCAAATAAAAAAAAAATAAAAAAAGACAAATCACTAAAAAAAATTTACCAATGCTACTATAATTTGTAGGATTCATCAAAGCGCTGATAGAGATTACTCTTAAATCTATAAATGGTGTCAGTAAATATATTAATAATAATACCCCCATACTTGTTGCCTAGATCATGCATCCTATTAGTTAGTTAGTGTGTATGTATTGCAGAAGAATGTAACATTTTGTCTTGTGTTCCTAGTTGGTACATGGAATGCGATAGGACTGTCAATAAAGTTGTTAATGACTCTATAATAGTGTGTTATACAACAAGGTCTGACATAAATACAACCAGGTATGCAATAGCTATTTAATCTTTTATATTTAACTAACTTCTCACAAAATTTTAATCGTGTTTTGAAATCCCATTTAATATTTTTATAAGTGCTCGCAGTGTAATCCCAACCGAAAAGAATTACTCACCTGGAAACATTAAGTACCAACCCTTAACTTGCAGTTGATTCGATAATAATCAGTTAATAGATGTCGCCGTCGGGCGGACTAGCGGAGGCGCAAACCTTTTCAGTAATGACCCCATTCGGTGAAAAGGTTACTCTGACTTTAAAAGACCCACAAAACTTTCTCTAGTGACTTCGGTGAATTGAAGGAAATTTGTGTACATAACGACCCTTGCAGTCGCTTTAAATTCAACCCGCACCCTTAAGTTAATGGCCATCAGCACTTTAATTAATATTGTTACCTGCCCCTACTTTGTTTGTTCAGTTTTATTTGAAAAACTTTGATCGTAGTTTTCTTTATTTGAGTTAAAATAATTATAATATCAGTGGCAAAAATGGTGCGAGCTGAACATGATTATACTAAAGGGTTTTCCAATAAGAGGTGTTATTTTGAATAACCCGCTATTTCGGTAGATGTTACTTTTGAAGCTGTCATTTTTGACATTTGACAAGTAGGAACTACATCATTTATAAAAATTGTCGCATCTGGGGCTTGAAAAACCCAAAATTTATTGTTGAAAGCTTCTCTATCTTCAACGTGTGACTGTTTGATGCGGTTTATGGTCCGGCGGAGTCATTGGAACTTGCTTTTTCGAAAATTAGGCTGGAGCAACAGTTACGGTGAATGGATCGCTATCGAGAGATGATTAATGATTTTTTATGGCCGGAATTGGATGTTATTGATCTGGACAATGTTTACTTTCAACAAGACGGTGCTACGTGCTACACAAGCAACGAAACCATTGATCTTTTACGATTGAATATCAAAATAACACCTCTTATTGGAAAACCCGTAGAAAAAAAATTATGATACCTGAGCTCACATTATGACAGTTCACAAATTTTGAAGTTTTGGCCTTTCATACTATCGATTTGACGATGTATTCTAAAATAATTATCTGAAATAGGGACTAATATCATTTAAAAACAAATAAGTGATTTCATTTTAATAGCTACTAATATTTATCGTCACTCTGTCCTGTGTAACTCTGGTTCAATGATCTCAAATTTGTATTGATGAAGGGTCATTTTCAAAATTTTATCTGACTGTGGAAACAATTCAGACAAACGATAAAGTACCTTGTTATAGTATAATATTTTTAAAAGAAAATTATATTAACAGTAATTTTTAAAATTGGAACCGATTTTTTAACAATTCAGACTATCTGTGATTTTTCGTGGATTTGCGGCCTGCGAAAGTATTAAATAACATTAGAAATCGTTAATATGATTTACTTATTTTTTTTCAATTTTGTTACATGAAACTACGTAGCACTTTATAAAAATCGGTTGGATTTTAGTTACACATCATTATTACATGCGCAGAATAACACAGAAACAATGTTGACGTTACGAGACTCCTTGGAATAACAATATTTATGCAGTTTGAGTGTGTTTTATGGGCATTTCCTGATTCGAACTGCACGGGTTAGATTTAGGGCAATGCATTTCTTAAAGTTTTATTTAGGTCATACGAAACCTTCCCAAAACCTAAAGTATTGTGTTACAAAGTTTATAACACATAATCATTGTGCGAGAATGTCTACTTCAGCACACTTATCCAATAATGACTATGGAAAAATTTCTAATTCAGCACACTTATCCAATAATCGATCTGTGCGAAAATTTCTACTTCAGAACATTTATCCAATAATCACTATTCGAAAATGTCTACTTCAGCCCACTTAATAAATAATCACTGTGAAAAAATGTCTACTTCAGCACACTTATCCAATAATTGTGCTGAAGTAGACCTTTTCAGAAAAATTATTCAGAAATAATGTCCTGCTATTGCTCAAAAATTTATTATAATATGTACCTAAAATTACACAAAAACTCACTCATATGATAAATATAGGGACACAAGAGACACAAAGAGAGACAACAAGTGATACATTGATATATTTATGACATATTGAGCTTATTATTTTATGTATCATTTTTTGTCTCTCTTTGTGTCTCTTTTGTCTCAATCTTTATCATTCGAGTGAGTTTTTTTGTAATTTGAGGTGGATATTACGTATCCTTTGACTAAGGTTTTTATAGCTGAACAAGCTGTATCCCGCCACGCGTGCTGTGGCTCAGTGGGTCTGAGCAGATAGAGATACAATTGCTGATACGTCCAACAGATGGCACTGTTTAAAAAACATGTTTTTACCTGTCAAAAGTGTAATCTGAATAATATAGGTATATAAAAACAAGGGTATTCGAATGCAACGTTGTTTCAACATTTTGGAGATTTAAGAATTTGAACAAATAAACAATTACATTTTTATTTATATAGATGCATAAATCACATGAATTAAAAATGTTGACCCTTTACCGTCAAAAAAGCGATTTTTATTATTTTTTTTAGCTGTAAGGTCACATCAAAATTCCCAAACTTTAAAAATGAACTTTTTAATGAAATATCTTGACTTCGAAATAAAAGATGTTGCGGATTTTGCGTTGTGATTAATGATTAAATATTTACAATTCCCTCGGGCCACGAGACAACGCGCGTCGCCACAAGAAGAGAGGGCGATAAATACGAATTAAGATGGGCGCAACAACGCGGACTAGGGGCTTGACGAAATAAAGTAGACGGACCCGGGCTAGGTTAAATTTCATAAGTAGTCTTAGCACGATATAGAAAAGAAAATATTTCCAAAACTTATGTGTATCTAACCGCATTATAAGCTACTGAAATAATACAAAGAGAAGAGATTATTACGTTTTATAAATTTTAAAATAGGTATTCCAGCAATGACGTTGAACAACAACACTTTGTTAAATTATATGAATATTTATTTATTTATTTATTTATTTTGTTTATTGCAGAAACAAACAGTACATAATTACATAGATGACAATAGTTACAAAATTATAAAAGTTAGTACAATAATTGGTACCAATGACATGTTGCTGACATATATGCATATGAGGTATATTATACATTTTACGGTTAAGTTACATTTTTAAGTTAAGTTAAATTAGTGTGCTGGGGAAGGAGAGAGGTGTGTGTGAGTGTTTGTGTGTGTGTACGTGTGCATGTGTGTCTGTGTGTGGTTGTATGTGTTATGTGGGCGAATTCAGTGTGCTAAAAAAGTTTTTCTTATATAGAGGGAGAGAATCAAAAAATATATCGGTGTTTGTGCTTGTTTGAATTGAGTTGAATGTTTGAAGGATACGAGAAATAGGGGAATTGGCTGCAGCGTTTGTATTATTACTAGTTGTGTAAAAAAGGTTGGTGTGTCGAGTTCTTTTAAATGGGGTGTTAAAATTTATTTGGGATAGAAGTTCTGAGCAGTCTATTTCGTTGTGTATTATTTTATGGAGAAATGTCATGTCAGCTACCGTTCGCCTGGATTTCAGGGATTGGAGAGTGCAGATATAATTATTGTTGTATTTATAACCTAGGTACTTAATGAATTTATTTTGTATGCGCTCTATATTATTGACATAGTAAGTGTATTTGGGATTCCAGACAGGCGATGCATATTCCAGTGTACTTCTGACTAGTGAGGAATAAAGCATTACTAGCGTACGAGGATTTTTAAATAATTTACTCAGACGCAGTACTAAACCTAACATTTTGTAAGATCTGGTAGTGATTGAAGAAATGTGCGTATTAAATATAAGTTTACTGTCTACGTAGACTCCAAGGTCTTTACATTCGCTTTTTGAGATCACGGGTTCATCGCGGAGTGAATAGGGAAAGTTAATTATATGCTTGTTTCTGGTGAAGGACATGGTGTGGCATTTCGAAACATTGAGGTCCAAATAATTAACAGTGCAATAGTTGCAGAGCCTGTCTAAGTCACTTTGTAGCTCTCTACAGTCCGATAGAGAGATGACCGTTTTATAAATTTTCATATCATCTGCAAACATTAAAAATTTTGAGTGTTGGAAACATGAGCCTATGTCGTTTAAGTATATGTTAAAGAAAAGCGGACCAAGGTGAGAACCCTGAGGAACGCCCGAGGTTGCGTTGATTATTTTGGATAAGACACCATTTATTGAGATAATTTGACTACGATTACTAATGTATGACTTAATCCATCTAAATAAGTCACCGTGTATTCCAAGACGAGTAAGTTTATTTAAAAGGATTGAGTGAATAACGCGGTCGAAGGCCTTTGAAAAATCGGTGTACATAGCATCGACCTGTACCCTTTCGTCCATATTGCTGTGCAAATAGTTGACAAATAGGACCAGGTTAGATGTAGTAGACCGGTTTTTCATGAATCCGTGTTGGTTGGGTGTAATTGCTGTAGCGATAGTCGGGTAAAGTTGGTCGTAAACGATTTTTTCAAGAATTTTACTTAAGATAGGAAGTTGAGAGATAGGTCTATAGTTTGTAACGTCATGTTTATCGCCTTTTTTATAAATGGGAGTTATTACGGCAGATTTCCACTTATGAGGAAACGTACCATCACTTAATGATTTTTTGAAAATTGCGCTGACCGGAATAGTGATATATTTACTACAATTACGTATGAAGATACCAGGCAAACTATCTAAACCAGGTCCTTTGTTAATGTCAATGGATGAAAGATATTTGTAGGTGATGTCTTCATTGATTTTAATTGAGTTTATGGCTATATTATTTAACGGATCAGGTTCCTTGACATCAGGTGCTAAATTTGGGGTATGATCAGTGAAGACGGTAGAGAAATAGTCAGCAAACAGGTCAGTGATCTCCTTACTGTTGTGTGCGATTTTCGAGCCGTATGTTAGGTGTTCCGGCATGTAGGGAGATTTTCTTTGCGTTTTGACAAAGCTCCATATTTTTTTTGTATTATTTTGTATAGAATGTTCTAAATGTGAAATATAATTGTGGTATGTGAGAGTAGCAATTTTCTTTTGTCTTTTTCGGAGCAGTGAAAAGGTTTGGTAATCTAGTGGGTTCTTGTGGCGTTTCCAGGCTCGAAAGAATTTCAGCTTTTCTTTTGTAATGTTAATAAGAGCCGATGAGTACCACGTTGGGAAATTGGTTGGTTTCACAACTTTCTTTGGAACAAAGTCATCTATTAAGGCGTCGATGATTAGGTAAAAGCTGTTAACCGCCGTGTTAACGTCCTGTGCGTTTAAAACAGAAGACCAGTCAGTTTTTGCCAGAGCGTCATTGACTAGGTCATAGTTGACTTTATTGAATAACTTGATCGTCTGGGGTGAGGAAGTGGTTATGGGGGCGTAAATATTGAGTTCAACTATTAAGGATGTATGATGTGCGTCCTCCGGAACCAGAGGAGAGTCGGCAGGAGTGACGCAGACTGTGGTGTTACAGAGCACTAGGTCGAGTGTTCTACCGTACCTGTTTGGAATGTGGTTGTATTGTTTTAAATCCGAATAAGATAGACAGTTAAGGAGGGTGGTGGAGCAGATGTCAGTACCACGGGGATGATATGTGGTGTTCCAGATGATGTTAGGCATGTTGTAATCGCCAATTAATAAGAAGATATCGTTTGGATAGTTTGTGGTTAAATCGGAAATTCTGGACGTATGACTGTTGAGAAAGGATAAACGCTGAGTATTTGATAGCTTTGGACCGACTCCGGGTAAGTACGAACAACATATGTGAATATTAGATTTACGGCGTTTTGGGTCTTTTAATGCTAGTGAAATCCAGATGTCTTCAGCTTCCGAGCTCCACGAGTCGCGTGAGTGAACAGTAAATTCTTTTTTTATACCTATTGCGACACCACCTCCTTTGGTTTTACCCGTTAGGGGCGTGTCTCTATCTTTTCTGTAAATATTATACCTGGGGTCGAAGAGCTCGTTGTCAGATATGCTGTCTACTAACCATGTTTCAGTAATTAAAATTATATCGAATTCATTTGACAAAACATTATGATAAAACTCTTTCGTTTTAGTGCAAAGGCCACGCGCGTTTTGATAAAAAATTATTAATTTTTCGGACATAAGAGAGCGAAGTAAATTACCGATTTATTGTTGTCTGTCACAAGTCCACTGGGATATGCATTAGGCGAGTGTAACGCTTGATAATATATTGAATGTGCAAGTGTGTAGGTATGATTGTTAAACATTTTAGCGGCTGTTATGGGTAGAATGAGTGTGTTGTTGTGGTGTGTTGTGAGCGTGGGAGTAAATGATGGATAAGTTGAATTTAATGAGTTATAAAAAAAGTGAGTAGACAAGGTAGAAGGTTTTGAAGTTATAACAAGTTTGATAATTGAGCCAGGCCAGATATTAGGATTGCGATAATATACTCAATATACTCAAATTGTCAGACAGAAGAATTTTCACTGACTTTGTATTTCTATATAAAATTCTAAATGATTTAGTGGATAGTCCGGTATTGCTAGAATTAATACGCTTCCGGATTCCACAACGTAAAACTAGAAGTCAGGATTTATTTCAGTGCAGAAATTCTGTGACTAACTACCACATTTATTCCTCTTTGCCCAGAATACTAATGGAGGGAAACAATTATACCAAGTCAGTGGACATCTTCAATTTATGTTTAAACAAATATAAAATGTTGTTAATGAAGCAATTCAGTTATGTACAATAACCCTGTTGAAATTGTACAACGTCTAATTATAAAAATAATATTGAAAAACCAAGAGATTATCCAACACACCTAATTTTTGAAGAATTTAAAGTGTTAAAATTTAATGATCTTGTCCAAAAAACATAATAACTCAAATAATAAAAGAAAAACAAAATCACAGCTTTTTAACTGAAAATCGTACTCGTCAAAAACATATATTTCCAACACAAAAATGTAACACCACTTTTGCTCAACATTATCACATACCTCTAGGGAAAAAATACTTACAAAAGCCTACCCGAAAATATTAGAACAATAGAAAACGATAAACACCTACTAAAAGCAATCAAAGAGAAGTTCAATGTAAAAATACGAAAATGATGAAACCAAAAAAATGTTTTTTCAGATTTGTAAGTAGAAAAATAAAATCAAATTTTGACCGGTTTCGAAAAAACTCTTCCTTCTTGAGGACCAAAATTAATATCCTGATAACCCAAAAAGAATTAGTCAGCATCTTACCCAAAAAAAAATTAAACCTATACTTTTGAATAACATGAGTTCAATTTTTTCGTATGTGTTTGAAATAATAAAATAAATGTATAAAATTTTCATATAACAATCTCGTATATTCTTTTTAAAATGAGTTTTTCCGCATAAATTATATTTGCAGTAATATGATCTCCAAAGCTTGGAGTGTAAACTTCCCTTCTGAGCTTTCTTTTATATTGGAATATTTGATTCACCCGTTTCGAGATATTTTCAATTCTGATGAAAGTTCCAAAATTCTGGCTGCATCGGAGGAATTCCATAAATCGATTAATTTCTGACTTGAATTCAGTCAAACGAATCGAATGAAAAATCAAGTTCGGATAGTTGACATTTTATTATCACGAAAACTTCTAGTTTATCGGATTAAATGTACTAGATCTTCAGTGTAGTCGTTAACAATACGTTTCTACCCTTCTATAGAAAGAGGTCTCTGGAAAAGTTTTTCACGTGATAAATTGCATTTCTAGAAAAATAACTACATAATAAATCGGTCAGTGGCTGAGTTGGCATCGCTTTTGGGTCCCACCCAGACGTAGTGTGAGCAATTCCTCGGCTGGTTTAGTCCTCCATCACAACACAAGTAACATTTTCCGCTTACTGTGGTGGTAGTAGGAAATTTTCAAATATTGTCAGGGTATTTTGGGATAACCGAGGATGAAAGACATTTTCAGTTCAGGACAACCGATGGTGAAAAACATTCTCAGTTCTGGACAATCGAGATTGAAAGACTTTTTCAGTTAGGGACAACCAAGGATGAAAGATATTTTCAATTCGGGACAAACGAGGATGAAAGACATTTTCAGTTCTGGACAATCGAGATTGAAAGACATTTTCAGTAAGAGACAACCGAGGGTGAAAGACATTTTCAGTTCGGGATAACCGAGTATGAAAGACATTCTCAGTTCTGTATAATCGAGAATTAAAGACATTTTCAGTTAGGGACAACCGAGGATGAAAGATATTTTCAATATTAAAGTCTATCACACAAATGCAGGATATTTCTTCTTGTTTCGCGAACATTGAAAAATTATAACATTACACACTGCTCTAATAATGAAGTAGACATTTTCAACTACCTATTTTAACATTTAAATCAAAAGAATTACTATTAATCCTATTAAGCTGATATTGTAATAAAGCCTTTTATTCAGACAGGCAATATTGTACCTACCAAATCAGTGTCTGATCAGTACAGGTGCAATAATAAATTGTTTGTTGACATATTTGTATTCTACTTTTTGTCCACTCTTGTTTGTCATTTATTTTCGTGTATTTAGCTAATCATTTTATTATTATTATCATTTTTGTTATAAATATGTATTAAAACATCAATTATTATAATTTTTTTACATTTGCCTGTTTTATGTGCTTAAATAAAATAAAATTGAAATAACCTAGGGTTTGCAAATCCATATTTCTTACCATACAAAAATCTGGATTGATTTCGTAAGAATCGTAAGAAATCCGGAAAATCGTTATTCTCATACATATTGACTGTATTTTGATAAATCCTTTTAAGTAAAAAGTAATTTATGCTGATTAAGGTATTTTAAATACTAAAAATTAAATGTATGCAAAAAATTTTAGGTTATTTCGAGAAAACCGTTGATGAAATTACGCAACCTTCAAATATTAAATTTAGAAAAGCAATATTTTATTTCATCAATGAAAACAATATTAGCCCCGGCAAGGTTAAAGTCCTGGGTTTAATTCCAAGATGCGACCGTATCTTTTGCAGATTATTGTTTAATTTCAATAATCAAATATTCAGATTTGCGGTCATGCTCATTAAGTTATTGTAAAAAATGCAATATATTAAATAAAAAATTTGAAAAACACATAACCACATTTATAGAAACTTCAAGATTTTAAATTACTTTTACGAAATCGGAAAAATTCGGTTTTATATTTCGGTCTTCTGTAAAGTTTCCATTTCATTATGTCAACTATAGTTTTACCAAGCCACAGTCGATATAAATATAAACACGAATGAAATCAAAGATTTTTCGAAAGATCAACTTCGATCAACAATGGATTGTTTTTTTTTTTCCTTTCTCGCTAAAAACGAAAAGCAGGGACAACAAGACAAAAAACGGTTTCTCAGAGATGTTTTGCAAGGACATCATCATCGGAAGTAAATACATATTCCCCAATACACACAATCCTAAAATTGTGTTGTTAACCCACACTACTCGTTATTTTATTAAAAAATATTTTGAATGAACCAAAACTGTCACTTTGAATGATTCTCTTATTTATTGCCATGGATTCAATATGTATGTGCTGTCTGTCGGTTAATAATAATAATTGTAATAGCGCCGTTTGTGTGAAAAATCACCTAAAGGTGATCAGTGTGATCACCCATGAAAAATTTAATTTTTTCTATCTATAATTTAGGCTGAATACATTCAGCCTTAATTCCTTTGATTTAATAATAAGAACTCGTAAATTATTTTTAATTATAACTATATCAGGATATTCGCTTGTACCTAGATTGCATGCAGTTGGCAATACTTTCGCAGAAATAGTAGATGTACTGTACTGCACGGAATATAGTTACAAGAAGGCTATTATAACATACCACAATTATAATTATAATTAATTTTAAAATAATACTATTCTTTTGCATAGATCTACATATAAAATTTGTTTTTAAATTACTTTTTTATTACTGTTTCACAAAATTATTCTATACATCACATATTAATTTGTAAAACTCGTTAAGGACGTTAATACATTAATACACATTTATGTACTACACCTATGTACTAATATTATTTCTTTTGGACCAAACAGGCAAGCGATAAATGTGTGTGTTTTTTTTTAAAATTTTGTTACTAGGCAAGTGCTATAAATACGTGTACTTAAATTGTTTTGGTTCAACCTATCACGGAATATTCTTATGTTGGGCATTTTTTAGTAAATAAGTTTGGCATCACAAAATCGATGTCCGGGGTATTTGAGTTTCATGCGCTTCACGTCTAAGACAATTTGCAACTGTTTGTTGTAACGGAAATCAGTAGAAAGAGTTACGAGATTAAAATTTTTAGCACTGTAAATTTTATTTTCCTTCGTTTTTTTGTAAATGTAGCCACTCTTTTTGAAGATTTTCCGTCGAAACAGTTCATTCTGGTTCGGTTGTTGCCAAGAATTTTTTGGAAAATTGCTCCTTTTAAATCCTTCTCAGAATTCCTAAGGTCCTGTACATATCATAGGCGAACTGAAGGGAAGCGTATTGCATAGTAATCGGCCAGGTATATCAAAGGCACGGTTGAAATTCAACTGAAATAACTGTTTAGTATACGTTGAATCACATTCTGAATTTAGCTTACAAAAGAGTCCTTTGATATAAAAGTATCATTTTAGAATATTTAGCTATGAAATATGAGATTATTTAGTTATAATTTAACACTTTGCAAATATACCTACTAGAATTTATCCGTCTTGAAATTGAAATGTTCATTGGCTGTATAATCGGCTCCAATCAAATCCTAATGCTAATCCCGCACTCCCTTCCACGCAATGCAGAATCGCGTTTGAACGATGTATTTTTTTTTTAAATTAGCTTCACATATAAGGTTCTGAGCAAAATAACTTCCCTCAGGGATTATTTCATGTTTGGTGATGCTGTGTGGAAGATCTTTTTAAGGAAGTGAAGAAGATGAAGTTCTAGGAAGAAAAAAGGCAGAGGGTGGGTAGGAATCTCGTTGTCAGTAGGTTCTGTAGTGACGGACGTGTGAATATATCCCTCTCATCGTGGTGCAAGGTGATGGACCATGGAGGTCAATTGTCACCATCAACTAGTCTAAGATCTAGACAAACCTCACCCCATGAAACCCGGGCACATCTGTCATCAAACATAAAGTCACCAAACACAGCGAACCACATATGACAGAGGTTTTGTTATCCATTAAATGTTTTCCCGGGCGGCGGTACCCATATCCGCCTCCCGAATTCGTGCTAATCTAAGATGTAGTTTTGGTGAATAGTTTTGTACACTATTTGGAAGAATAATATAAATATATATTCTGAAATTGGCTATACCGCAGTTTAATAATGCCTCCGGAAGGCGTAACAGCTAAGACTTGTTTTATTCATAAAATTATAAGCAGATTTGCCCCTCTCTAAGATTCACATTTATTTGTACCTATCAGACGTCAGACTCCGCAACAATTAATAATCTAACTTCTAAATTAACATCGTAATCTTCAGAAATACCCTATACATTTTAACCACCCCAAATCACAAAGATATTTTTAGCAATAATAACATCGTCTGTTTTGACATGCTTTAATAGGCCCCTCGATGAGTCAGTGTCTGAATGAATTATCTGCCCGGTAGGATGTAATGGAAAACTTAAAAAATTCCCATTAAGGAGATGTAAAAAGTGTTTGGTAGTAAAATGGAATTCACGCGTTTATCTAGAGCACCTACGCGTTTTGGCTGCGAGCCAGGCGGGATGGTGGACCATTTTGAGATGAAACCACTGACTTGCATTTCGTTCAAGGCCCTCTCAATCTGGAGGATTATCGATTTTTAATAAAAGATATTTTGTAATAATCTTTTCAACCATAACCTAACATACTTCTAATACAAACCACAAAACCTATCGTCATAAATATATTTTCCTTACTGTCTTACATTCCAGTATTAATTATTACACTCTTTGGACAGTGTTATCGTTTAATTAGAATCTTTTTGCAATATTCAATGACCTACTCGTACAATTGACAAAATGTATACATTTAAAAAAAACGAAAACAGAATAGTACTGTAATCCCAAAATTGAACACTTACCCCTTTACTAATAAACGTGTTTTAAATTTTACACAGGTGTTTAATAACCATTTACCCTATATTAATGGTTGTTTAGCAGTTGTGCAAAATTTATAACACATTTATAAGTAAGACCCTATGCATATTCTAAATATCAAAAAGTTACCTCAAACTACTATAACAGTCTTTTATTGTCATTAGGAAATTACCTCAAATTACTATAATATTCCTTTATCGTAATTAAAAATACTCCAAACTAATGTAACAGAACTTTGTTGTCATTTAAAAATACCTTAAACTACCATAATAATCTTTTATTCTGATTAAATAATTACCTCAAACTACTATAACAGCTCTTTATTGTCATTAAAAAATTATCTTAAAATAGTATAACAGTCCGTTATTGTTATTAAAAAAAATTATCTCAATCTACTATCACAGTCCTTTATTATCATCAAAAAAATTACCTCAAACTACTATAACAGTCCTTTATTGTCATTAAGAAATTACCTCAAACTACTATAAAAGTCCGTTATTGTCATTAAAAAAATTACCTCAATCTACTATAACAGTCCTTTATTGTCATCAAAAAATTACCTCAAACTACTATAACAGTCTTTTATTGTCATTACGAAATTACCTCGAACTACAGTAACATTCCTTTATCGTCATTAAAAAATACTCCAAAACAATGTAACAGTCCTTTATTGTCATTTAAAAAATACCTTAAGCTACCAAAATAATCTATTATTGTGATTAAATAATTACCTCAAACTACTATAACAGCCCTTTATTGTCATTAAAAAATTACCTTAAAATAGTTTAACAGTCCGTTATTGTCATTAAAAAAATTACCTCAATCTACTACAACAGTCCATTATTGTCATAAAAAAATTACCTCAAACTACTTTAACAGTTCCACAATTTTTTTTTAATTTTAATTACTTTATTTGATGCCCTTAGAATTTATATGAATAATTGTAATGGATAAAATCATTAATACTTGAAATGTTGTAACCGTTTGACAAGCGTGTGTTTAGAATGAAAAGTTTACCCGAATGGCTGTAAATACGTGACGTCACCAGACAATTGTCTGTTCTCGTCCCCATTTACGTTACACAGTCGTCCGAATATAGAAATCCTTGATAACCTTCTCATAAACCAAATTACCTTTCTACCAACAGCTGATACAAAAATATATAATCAATAAATTGATGCCTGAACTTGATATAGATAATACGAAAATCTGGAAAATAATGTAGGATTTTGTAAACAGTTAAACTTGATGACAATATTAGAAATTACATTGACGAATGTATGATATATACATTATTTAGAAAAATAAGGAAATCATGAATAAACTGCAAATATTAAAAAAAAGTTGCGCAAACGGTTAATAAATATTCTCATATTGGTTAAGGCGATGCACTACGTAGTGTAATATTTAAAATCGAGCCGCTATCAATAATAGCCCTTATTTAGATGGCGATAAGGTTTAAATTCCCGCTTAACACCATCCGCCTGTTTTGATTTATGCAAGAAAAAAACATGGCCAAAAAGTGCCTTTTATTTTATTTTGTGGATGTTCAGGGTATAAATATTTAGTTTTTTTCCGATTATTTGATAAATAACTTAATTTGCCACATTATAGAATAAAATCATAACCGAAAATGGGTTCGTAGGTAGGAGATTTTGAACTTTAAAGCAGTTTTCATAGGTCTTATACATTATTTTTTTCTTGGCTTATAAACAGACTTATCTAAAAAATACTCAATTATTTCAAAGGCCAAGATGTATTCTACTCGCAGTATTTAATTAAAACATCTGAAACATTTTTAGGCGACCAAATTTTCAAACCAAAAACACATGATTTTGAATTACTACGTAGTGAATCGCCTTAAGTAAATAGCAGAAATGAAAAAAATCTTCGTGCGTAATATTTATTTACAAAATAAATAAAACAGTGAGTATAGTTTTTATTGGTATTCAGTTAGTGCATAAAATCTGTCAGATCGCAATTGTGACGTTTGCGCATGCGTCATTCTTTATCAAAATGGCGGATCGCGTTAACCGGCCGATTTTGGGTGATCACATTTTCATGAATATTTCGTTGAATTTTCTCTTGACGGACGATGAAACAACCCAATTTATGGAAAATTGAGTCGATTGACGTTGTGATGACTTTCTCACACGTGATTTTTTCCGAAACAACTCGCCCTAAGATTATATTCTTCAAGCTGTTGTTCAGTCTGTCTCAGCATATTTCTTTTACGTCCATCAGATAACGCTATTAAAAAAGGCATATTTTTACCTGTCACAGGTGACATCTAGGTTTATAAAAACATATGTGCATTCGAATGCAAAGTTATGTCAAATTTTCAAAGCAATCGGTAAAAAACTTTCGGAGAATTAAGATTTTGAAAAAAGGAACATTTACATTTTTTATTTATATAGAAGAAGTACCCATTCGAAAGTACACGGTAAAAAAAATTATTTGTAATTTATTAAGAATCTCTCAAAAGTTATTGGTAATATGGTTAAGAACGGGATTGCAGGCCCTTAACGAATGAATTCATATTATGTTAACTGATAAACTTTTGAGCATTTTATTTAAACAAAGTAAATAAAAGATACGAAAACTTTTTCATAAGTCATCAATAATTTTGAATAATTATTCCTTGACGATAAAGCCAATATTTCACACCACTAACGAGACAATAAAAGGGGTATAAGTCAATAAAGTTAGTTTATTGCTTTATTAATGGCTTTTAAAGGACAGGAATATTATCTGTGTTTAAATCTGTATTTCTCTCGATTCGATAAGCGACGTCAGCTTATATAAGATAAGTGTTGTGGTGGATTTATAAAGACATAATTCAGCGGAAAAAAAGGAAAACGTTTTTCTTTTACTGACCGGGTTATTGATGATTATTGTTCACTTTTATTGTGAGTGGAATTTTAATGTATCGTTTTGTGTTACGTGCGAAGGGAATAATTGTAATAATATCTAGGAATAATCATTGATAAAAATCTAAAATGGAAAGTTTAATTATTATCAATAAAAGTAATATTCAACATTCTTAATGCAGACAGTGTTTATTTTTGAACTGTAAACTCGAGTTTTCTCAGTTTTTGCTATTTATTAGAAATTCTTCAAAAATCAGAGTCTTCCGCGGAATTCCTACCTGTTTCCAAGTTATAAATACATTGCATTTCCAGGGACGTTGTAATATAAATTCCAGGAAATGGTAACGAAGTTCATTGGATCAGGTACCAGAATTGTTCCTGCTTACACTGTGGATCAGAAACGAAATAGAAGGAAACGAGGGAATTGGAAACCAGTAAGAAATAACAAGGAGAGAATGCCCCCTTTAGGAACGTCCACTTATCTGGGAAATCGCAGCCAATAATTGGCTGACATTTTACAGAACTTTAAAATAGAGAAACTTTTCGTCTCCCCATCGAAATTATTATTTATATTTTTCCTGTTAGGATTTTTCTACAACATCCGTGACCCATAAAACTATATTCATTTTAACAAAGAATTCAAAAGGAATTCAGCCACGATACCGATGTATTGATTACTATTATTGTTTGCATGATTCACAGTTTACATAAGGATTTACTTACATACGATATAGGAATCGACAGTTTTGTGTCATAGAAACTTTACAGTTGTTTTAAATATATAACACCAAATATTAGTTCGAACATGTTTTCAAATCTGGAACCCATGTTTTTGAGAAAATTGCGCCATAATCATAAATTTCGTAAGCAATTAAAAGAAAAGGTTTTCTCTTGTTGGAATTTTTCTTCCAATATTGCCTTTTACGATGTGACATGTGATAATGTACCTAGGTTTACTGTTTACTTAGGTAGGTAACTTAGAAGATACAATAGACAATAGTGACCTAGGTAAGTCACTCAGAAAATGTTAATACATTTAAAAAAAATGTACACACTATATAAAAAAAATGTGTAGTGAAATGTCGGGTTACCAACGAACAAATGTTGCAAAGAGAAAAACATTGGATTGGGGTCACAAGTTTTTTATTTCCATCGGCCACGAAAAACAAAAACATTGTGGCCCTTCCCCAATGTTTCTTGTTTGCACAAAAATTTGGTTCAATGTTTGTGCTGATATTGTCGCTGGGAACCCGCCATTTAATAAATTACAGCAATCCCCGTGGTCGAGGAGCTATGCTTTGAACTAGCATTCCGGAGGAGCTCAGATTTATGTAAATTTCTCAGCAATTTGTGTAAATTCCTTTCTTAAAAAAAAAAGAAAGTCAAACATTCCCGGGTTACGGATAACCTGACAATATTTGAAAATTTCTTACCACCGCCACACTAAGCGGAAAATGTTGCTTGTGTTGTGATGGAGGACTTAGCCAGCCGAGAAATTGAACACACTACGCCTGGATGGGACCCAAACGCGATTTCAACTCAGCCACCGACCGGTCGAATTTCATCTAATTATTTTGTGTTTTTTCAGAATTTATTAATTTAAAATAATGCACAGTATATTTTCGGCACTTTGCAGAGTGGTATATACTTACTAATATAGCCGTGGTGTAAGATCACTATTCAGAATGAAAAAGTTGCTTGAAATGGTTTTAGCCGTATTTGGTTACCAAATCTGAACAGCCAGGTGCTTTCCCACCTTCTTTTCACTATCTCCTTCCCCTGCCCACTGCTTACGGCCTCATGAAATTGGGAATGCAATAGTTTCACTGGCTTCAAAAAATTTGAGAGCTGTTGGGACTCTCGTGCGGTATGAACATTAAAAAAAAAAAACAAACAAAAAATACGAAACATTTTAAAACAGGAAATTATTTCGTAATCGGCAGAATTTATTCAAATTATGTGTGTATATTCTATGAGAATGTTACAGGTTTGAATTTTGTAATTTTCTTTTAATGTTATTTTTTTGGTCTTTGTTTAAATATTGTTTTAAACTATATTAAATTCTTTTATTTGCAATAAAAATATGAAAATAATCCTTTGTAAACGAATAATGAAGCTTTGTTTGACCCGAGTTTGTAAAGCACGCCTGGAATAAACTCTCCACATGTCTTCGTTACTGCAAAAAACCACATGTCATCGAAACAAATAATGACACGAAGCAATTTGTTGGTAAAATGTGTCAAATCTTTTTTATTTTACGTTATTTGGAGGGCGTTTTAAGTGACTGCTGTCTGTTAATAAATCACCGGATTTTGTACACTTCTAGGTTAAGTAGATTCAGTGGCATTAGCAATGTAATTTATTATGTCGACAACAATTTACAAAAAAATATTTATATCCAATTTGATTTCAAAAATACTACCACACACAATTTGGAGAAAAATATACGGTGCTATTTGATTAACTAAGTAAGCAACTGAATTTGATATTAAATTAAAATTAAGACTGGAAAAGGTAAAAGTCTACATCAAATAGAAAATGCACCTGTAGCCAGAGGAAAACCAATTTATTTTTTTGACGAGCGCTTATTTTAATTAAATTGCTTTTCAATATAACGGAAATCAAAAACCCACATATCAACTCAAAGTTATTTTGGCCTGCTTACTACCTACGCTCCAATTAAAATTGCTCTCATTTTCTGATCCAACAAAAATTTCAAACTTCAACATATTTTCCATTTTTTTTAAATAATTTCATTCAGGTTTCGCTCATGCTTTATCAGAGTTGCAATATTTGCACGCAAATGCGAATGGTAGCATAAGTCGGGGACGCCCGAGGAAGACATGGTACAATCAAGCTAATCAGATACTTACAGAAAAAAAGCATTTAAATTCAATTTTTAGGTGGATCTTTCTGTACCCATCACCGTTTCTGTTTGTTTTTACCCACCCGAGTCGACGTGTTAATGCAGAAAACAAAAATATATGTTTTACATTTTTTTTTTCATTTATCAGCGTATTAATAAATAATTTATTTTAATTTTTTTTTTTTTTAAATATGTTACTTGATACATTCCGTACTAATGTATTAATTTATGATCGAATTCATTACTTCTGTTCGATATTTCTGAAGGTTATTGCTAAGAATGTCTACTGTGTAAAATTTGGTGTTACACTGCGCACGTCTACAGGAAATTTCTTCTAATGTTACATATTCTTTAGACATATCAACTATTGTTATTGAATAAATCGAATATCTTGTGCATGCCTTTCTATCAGCAGGCAACTCAAATATTTTTACAATACCTCTCTGGGAAAACTTGAAAAGAAAGAAAATAAATCAAAACATTTCTCCAGACCCTCTGGCACCGGCAATAAGTGCGCATCGTCCCTCAGACATTCCCTCCCCATTTCCTTCAGGTCTCTGTTGATATTCTCTCACTTGAGGAAAAACAGACAACAGCTGTTCAATGTGTCACTTGACAACTCTCGCTAAGTGTTAGTAAAATCTTTGGAATGAACATGTCCACTACAACATAATGCATTATCTTAAGGTAAATTATTTAAAAAAATTGTTTTTTTTTCAATTATTCATTTAAGACCGGATAGGTATCACTTTTTGTTATAAATTATTTAAGTACGGCACAATAATCCCAACGGTTTGGAGCTAGTGGAACTATGTCTTTCACAATAAAATGAATATGTTGTGAAGCTAAAGGCTGTAATGGTAAAAAGTGAATTGGTAAGAGTAAACTTAGAAACTATCTGGCTTTATAGTGATTTGTTTTTGGGGTATTATGCCGTGTTGCGCTACCTCCTTCTTTAGCCATCGTTTCGGACAGCATTGCAGTGTCCATCATCAGGGCAGATGTGTAATCATGCCCTGATGATGGACACTGCTATGCTGTCCGAACCGTTGGCTAAAGAAAGAGGTAGCGCAACACGGCATAGTACCCCAATTGTAATGCTGACACTGATGGACACTGCAATGATGTCCGAAACGTTGGCTAAAGAAGGAGGTAGCGCAACACGGCATAATACCTCAAAAACAAATCACTATAATACATTTGGCCGTGAAAATCTCAAATCAGTATCTGGCTATTCAGAAAATTCAGATCAATTAGATCATCTTTGGAATGGGCTGGAAAACCTTTATAAAGATTTGTGATCATATTGGTGATCGAATTACCAACAACAATAGAAATACTTAAAAAAGTGTATTTTTTGGCAATTTTGACAGTTTTATAAAAATGTAAGATATTATTATACTTCAAAAACTTTGTTTGAATGTAAGTCACATATTTTTGACTTAACTAAGAAGAAATTGCGTAAGAATCTCGTGTCTGCAAAGTAAGTAAGTAAGCCAAGGGAAAGAATTTATGTGCATCAACTATGGGCAACTTTGAAGTCATTTTACACAAAAACGGGCTTACAAATCATCCAAGTATTATTTTTATTAACTTTATGAGCAGGGTTAAGGAACGAACACATGGAAGAGATTTCATTTTTTGATTCGCTGGGATTGAAGACATCGTGTTAAATAAAGTAGGAAAGAAAATTTTTAGTGGTTCTTTCCATTTTTTTTGAAAATCTACACATATGAGGCTCCGGAAAAAATAAATAAAAATAATAAAAAATTAATAGAAAGGAAGTTCTAGAAAGGAAAAACATATCAATAGTGGTTAGTAATCTGGGGGTGTGTAAGTCTAGGAGTTACGGACGTATGAAACTATCACGCCCACTGCGGTACAAGGAGATGTCCTGCTGTAGAGGACAAAAGATCTCCTTCAACCAGCCCACCACGCAGTAGATGGGGGCAGAAGTGGGCCGCCAAGTCCTAGACCAACATCACCCAATGAAACGTAAATTTTGTATTATTTTAATTTTATAAAGAGCTAGTCGGAGAAACGACCCGGTCTCATGATGCCATGATAGATTTTATAATCCTTAATTTATTGATTGATTACAAGAGAGCACATTTTTTTATTAAATTAAATTTTCTACACATATCCGCGACATCAAAACACATGTCCATCAAATAAACATCCATTTTCCACATAAAAGCACTCCCATTAGTCACAAAAAATAACCTCAACGAACCAACAAGGGTTGTCGTAGATTTCCAAATGTAAAATGGACATTGAGTATACAATATAACATATGTTACAGCCACTATTATACCACCATCCATCATTTAATATTGACAAGTTATTATATTACCTTAGCCTGACGTAGGAAATGTAATGGAGTCCACGGCATCCCCTTATGTTTTGCCTACGTATTCCATCAATTAATTTATTTGGCCACGAGTAAATTTCCTTTCGCAATACTGATTTTTGTAGAAATTTAAGTCAGAAATACTTTGTAATATTTTTATCCAACAGAAAGCTATCAGAAAGCGATTAGGAAATCTAAATAATATTTGAAAGTTTTTTAATCAGGATTGCATTGTGCATATTTCAACTAAATGAATGTGAACGACTTTCGTGGCGGAGAGGTAAGATTTTTGAATCTGCAGCCAGAGATCACAAGATCGTAACCCGACGTTTGTATATGAAATTCGACTAAAATGACGTATTAACTATGTTAATTCGAATTAATGAAATAAAGGCTTAGGACGGGTTGTTTCGGAGAATTTGAACAATTCATCAAATTTCATATTGGGTTCTGTGAAAGACTTATTCAAGTACCCGTAGTATGATTGCAAATCATTCCAAAGTTAAAGTTATTATCCATTTTGCCATGGTTAGTAGAGACTGTTGATAATAATCCAAACTTTTCCTGAAATGGCTTTAGCTAGCTAGCCTCCGTTGTCGAGAGGTAAGGCTAGCAAGAAGGAGGTCTAGCAAGATGGAGGTCGCGGGATCAAATACCGGCGTGCACAAGTAAACTTTATTTGATTAATTTGTGTTATTTCACAGTTTTCTTATTTGAAAAACTTCAAATAATAAAAGGTATATTTGCGGTACGTTTCAGAATTAAAGTTCTCACCATCGCATTAGTGTTAAGACCACCATTCAGAATTGAAACGTTATAGTAAAAATATAAGTCTGAAAGAATGTTGGTACCGTTGGATGGAACTTGTCTGAAAGAAAATTGGAAAAGGCATATCTCTCCGTGTAATATTGAATAGAGTACGGATGCTCCAAGCTTTCTAGAAAGATGGCACAAGGAAAGTGCACCAAATTAGTGTGTTCTCTGCTGCGCATTGTACATCAGAGATGCGACATACTGTAGCAATAGAGAGTGTCCCGGTAGCATAGAAAAAACGTAACATGTACTCGTATTTTCTAAGACTAAATAGGAAGCTCTTTTACATCGAGCTTTGTTACTTTCAGATACCTTTTTGTATTACTAATAGCCCGAAATTATTAACACAGCCCGTTTTCTTTATTTACTACCGTAAGAATAAAATGCAAAAATACTTGACTTAATGACTTAATATTAGGAAAATATTGCACCGACAACTTAAAATAACTGTTATATTAATATAACACATGGAGTAAAAAGTAACTTTACAGGCAGTAAGAAAAAACCACTAAAGCCTTAGACACATATGCTATATTATAATTTGGGCGTGGCATATACGTATTATATGTTGGGGTGATACACTATGCTAAAATCTTCGAGGAGAGTCGGTCAGATCAAATGGGGAACTGCCGCGGAATATCATTTATTTTTATGGGATCTGTCACTTTGACAGACGACAGCCGCGAAATTATAGCATTATGTAAATTGTTCTAGTAAAGGGGTCGCATAATTTTCAAATATAGCCTGGTTAGCAGATCACAGCGCATATCGTCGCAATGCCCACACTTCACCTTTTTAGGTATGACAAATGTGGAATTTTATGGCGAGCAATGTGGAGTTACATATATAAAACGTTTAGAATTTACATCTTAATCTGTCACCCCCTTAACGGTTTATCAGATTTTATTGATATTCATTAAATCTTGTTCTGACGCTTGCACAGTTGTGCGGGTGTAAATTGTATACTCTAAAGTTTACAAGCAGATATTGTCTGCTAACGGCTCTAAATAGATGAAAAAGTAAATTTCAAATGATCAAATTTAATTATCCTTGACAGACCACAATTTCGGTTTTTTGTCTGTATAACAACTAAAACCTACTAAAAACTATGCAAAATAGCGCAATACCTTTTTCACGATGAAATCGACTCTCACCCTACATGCCGCCTGAAATCCCGAAAACACTTCTGGATGAAAGGAGAGACTCCTTCGGATAACAAACAGGTGAAAACTTGACTGGCAATCGGATAACGTGAGATATGCCCATCTCGATTCCGATCCCGCCGAGAGACAGTCTCACAGACATGAATATTAATAGACTAGAAATTAAGGATGAGGGGTAAAATCAACTGTTGAAGAACGAAGAGGGTAAAGCTGACTGTGATTCGTCAATATATCAATCTGATAGTATATAGGCATCTCGCCTTATAATATCACCATTTAGTTCTTAAAAGTAAAATCTGCTTTTGAATGAATAGACATTTTTACATGGGAGCGCAAATTACTCGCCACGTTATGAACAAATTTGCGAAGTCCAAATTCGGCACAATAAATTTCTTCTATTTTCAGAGTCGAATATTTTGTTTATGTATTTAGTTAAGACACTTTTATAAATGTTCATAATTTACTTCCCAGCAACCATCTAGCTTTGTGTTTCACGTCCAGACGTGTCTCGATGTGATAGTATAATTATGTTTCTACAACTGATCCATATTATACGATGTGAATATGCTTAAAATGGAGTAAAATAATGCTTATATATGGAATGTAATACGACAATTGGGTTTATTCTCTTTTTCACATCTATTTTTACAAGTTTTCATAGTACAAGTCAACATTTTGCCGTGTTATTTCGTAAAATGAACCGATGATGCCTCGACCATAGTTCGCACAAGAATGATGACGTCACGTTTTCTAAATTCACTTGAGGCCATACGCGAGCACAGCCGGCTCCAATGGAACCGGTATGGGGAGTGGGGAATAATACGCTTTTAATCACTTAGGGCAGGTCTACTAATATTCATATGTCTATGGACAGTCTGGTTCTCCATCAATAGAATTATGTGCTTCCACAGCCGCTGTGCCGGCGACGTGTGAATGCAGTGCAGTACAGACCACCAAATATGTAATCAACGAATGCCCGCTCATTCATTCCCGGCGGTATTGAAGTCTACAGAGCGATTCCCGAGGCCTGACTCCCCCACCAAACGAAAGAAGAAGAGGATCAAAGCCAAAAGTGATAAAACTAATATGACTCAAGGGAATTTCACAAAATATTGTGATTGACTAAAATTGCCCAAGTGTTTTACTGATTCATCTTGTGTAGACACGAGTTTTACATCGCAACCGTTTTGAGAAATATTATTTTCATCGGATAGCAAGCGATTAAATTCCATCGAGGTAGAGTGCTATGAAAACAAAAGCCTTCTACCGGGTCTCAATTCTGAGGAATAAACATTCGTTACTATTCACTCAGATATCTATACTGATGATATTAATGAACACATTACTTATATTCTTACTATCAGCATACTTCATCCTCAAAACTTGGTGAAAGATAATCTCAGTATCGCCCTAGTGGAAGACCACCATTCATTTTGAAATAGCTTCAGCCGTGTTTGGTGACTAGATCTAAATGGCCAGATACTTCCCCTACTTCCTCTTCCCATCTCCATCCCCTCCCCACTACCTTCAGCCTCACAACATACCCAATTTGGGATGCCATAATCTCACTGGCTCCAAGTGGTTGGGAGCAGTTGGAACTACACACAAACTACTACAAAAGTACACATTTAAAAAAACTGCATTAATTACATACATAATAACTGCATTCATTATATACATACTAACAGAAATTCAAAGTTCAACCTTACTTTTAACCCCTTGAACCAAGACAAAATAAATATACCACGTTATCAAAAAACATTCCCGCTTGATACATTCATTTCAAATAGATTCACTGCTTTTGAAACGTATCCCAACATGAAATACTGTTTTACAAAACTTATGAAAAACTCTTTCAAATTTTCATTTTACAAACTCAGCGGAAAATATGTAATGCAATTAAAAATATTCAAATTTTGATCGCAAACATTGTTAAAATTTTTGATATCAATTAACGTTGATTTTTTTAAACTATTTACCATTTTATATGAAATTAAAAAGCACATTTTTAGATAAACATATTTTAAAGGGTATGGTCAGTTGTATTAAAATTTTCATTTAAAAATTGCCAAATCTTAATCGGGTCGAGTGGACGGCGGTTTACTGTTTTATAGATTTTTTTCTTATTATACAGAACCGTTCATGGTAAACTTTTAAATGCAAAAAGAGAGCTTCGTGATCTCTCTTTCTAAATCTGTTTGAATTAAATTTCTGACCATAATAGAAAAGTAGATAAAATGAGTTGTATGAGGACGTGTCATTTGGTGACATATACTCAAATAACTAGGTATAATATATCAACAGCGAAAAGCATCATACATAATGTTGGTTTAAGGGACTATTGCAATCAGATTCTTGTGTTCTACATGGATAATATGTATGTTCACAAGAATGACATTTACACGGAAAAATTAAAGGTAATCAATAGAATAGTTATTTCAAAACTCGACGAGGATAAAAAAAACTGCGGACACTTCAAAGTTTTAGTTAGTACAATAAATGGGTTTAGTAATACGCTTAAAGTATAAAGATATACACGGTATAAAGAGTAAAGATGGAATATAAAGATAAGTTTATGTGTAAAGTATAATTTACGGTGTAAAGTGTATGGTTAAATATAAATTTAAGTTAATTATCAAGAATAAATTATAAAAAACGAGTACAAAAGGTAACAAAAAAATATATATTGTTAATAATGAGAATGTTAATAAGAATTATTTGTCAACTATGCCAAACACAAATGGTTATCAATTATCAAAGTAACGATAATAAGAACAATAATTTATGCTTAATTACTTATCTTTTGATTCTTGCATACGTAAAAATATTTTTTTATACATCTTTTATAATTATTTTATAAGCAATAATTACTAGCCTGAAACACTCATCCACATTGAAAAATCTCCTGATAAAAGATACAGGACGCCAACGGGACTTGAACCCGTGTCCTTTCGATTTCCGGTCGACAGCTTTGACCACTGAGCTATGGCGGCTTATCTCTTATCCGCGAAATAATTCAATATATACTAGTGTTTCGTTCAACAATTACTGCTTGTTACATTTTTTTCACCTGAAACAACCAACTTTATTATATAGCTCAGTGGTCAGAGCTGTCGACCGGAAATCGAAAGGACACGGGTTCAAGTCCCGTTGGCGTCATGTATCTTTTATCAGGAGATTTTTCAATGTGGATGAGTGTTTCAGGCTAATAATTATTGCTTATAAAATAATTGTTACCTTTTGTGCTATGCCTAAAAAAATCTTGTCTTAAACATTAGTTTACCAAAAAAATAATAATCTTTTATAATGATAACAGACTTTTTTCATCAAAGTATTCATTTCCTAATCTATGCAGGCGATGTATTCAAGAATTTTGTTCTTCATTTACATTAATATGGCGAAATGAGTCGAGTTGGTCTACTAGAATGATACCTATAAGATATAATAAATGCATTACATTTTGAATCACGTTGAAGGTTTTATTATATGAAGTAAATTATGAGATCTCAAATAATTGTTCTTCCGAGACCATGTTTCCATATTTAGAATTATGGGAGGTAATATACGTCCTTCCTTGCAATATTTTGCATAAATCAACGTAAAGAATACAAGACACTAAAGCTTTTACGACTATTAAGATTTAAATGTTATATTTTATGATAGAATATCATAGAATAAGAAAGTATCTCAGGTACTCAAGGAGATAAAGTTTTTTTAAGTATCGCCCTAGTTCTTCTACTCATCTATATATATTTATGAGACCATAGATCGGGACAACCTTCGGACTCTCAATCATTTTAATTAAAGATCCTGCATTACGAATTTCCACCGATTTACAAAATATTTCACTTGAACATTTTGTGTTTGTAAGCTCTTAAAAAATATATATAATTTTTGAAGAAATTTTCTGAAAATTTGTGAGCCGAAAAGTAGTTACATGAAGTTCCCTCCATAGAAAAAAATCGCGAAGTATGTTCTGAAAAGTGTTTCTTTAAATGTTACTTAAAACATTTGTCCAGAGATTTTTGCTCAATTTACAATACGTCATGCTTTATTATATTTTTTCGCTTACGCACATTAATTATAATCTTTTAATAATCTCCGTTTGAAACCATCTTTTTCTTTTTTGGACGCTTACTACGGAGCTTTAATAAAAGATTAACTATTCGCTTCTCACGTTTGTGCACAACCGTGCATACCATATTTGAATGACGATATCTGAATAGTTTGGTTTTCTAAACCTTCCTCTATCCATGTTTTCTGAACTGTCCACTTTAAATTATGTTTATAATAATATTAAGAGTATAAACGCTGCAGATAATTCCCCTATTTCTCGCATCCTTCAAACATTCAACTCAATTCAAACAAGCACAAATACCGATATATTTTTTGATTCTCTCCCTCTATTTAAGAAAAACTTTTTTAGCACACTGAATTCTCCAACATAACACATACAACCACACACACACACCCTCACATGCACACGTACACACACACACACAAACACTCACACACACACCTCTCTCCTTCCCCAGCACACTAATCAACTTAACTTAAAAATGTAACTTAACCGAAAAATGTATAATATACCTCATATGTATATATGTCAGCGACATGTCATTGGTACCAATTAATTTTACTAACTTTTATAACTTTGTAACTATTGTCATCTATGTAATTATGTACTGTTTGTTTCTGCAATAAACAAAAAATAAAAATATAATAATCTATAAATATTTTCATGAAATAATTTTGATAGTTGAAAAACACACAAAGTAAGAAAATTTTGATCTTCCTTTGTTCAAACGGACACGCCCACAACCATAGTCATCCAAATTGCTGCTAGACTTGTCCTAAAATGAAATCCGGTTATCATTTCGGCAGCTGGAGTTAAACCACGTGAACATATTTTTGGCACCAGAAGAGTTCGAGAATGTTTCGTATAATCTAATACATCAGTCGAGCGTTGAACATTGGAGAACGCACATTGAAATAACCAAACCCTGCGCAGAAAAGTAAAGTTCGCTTCAGTAAGGCAACGGTTTGCGGCGAAGTCCGTTATGGAACTTTTCTGTGCAAGATCGGAATGTTCGTAAAAACGGTTAAAAAAAACCGAACCTTCTTCAAATCGGGTTCCGTAGCGATGAAAAAATGAGTGAGGTGGGTAAATTATAACACATTTGTAAAAGTGTCTGAATACACAGTGTAACAAAATATTCTACTTGGAAGTGAGCCCAAACTTTTGTTCACCCAATTTGGGATTTCTAGTTGTTTTTTACGCTGTCAGCAATTTGCTCGCCATTGTAAAAAATACTAGTAATACGTGAACAGGTTTTATTTTCCTTAAAAAATGGTGATATTATAATAAGAGTTGCATTTATACTGTCAGATTCATTTATTGACAAATAGTAGAAAGGGAGATTGCGCTCCTTGCAACTTGGTTTGTTCCCCTTTTCTGATGGATCTATTAATTTGTATGTCTTTGCCATTTTATTGATATTTTGTTTTGGTATGTACAGATATCTTCTGTCGAGTAAATTTTTAAGATTACATTTAAGCTCTTGATTTTGATCAAAAGATTGAGATCTGTCGCAGGCCAAGAAAATATCTCTTGGTTTTGAATTTAAGTAAATACAAGCGGTAGGTACATAATCCTAATTTTAACATCTTTTTTTTAATACATGTGTTCACATGGCTTGTTTAATGTCCCGTAATTTTTCACATAAAGGTCAAATTTGACATTATCTTCGTTGAAGCCAAAAACACGTAAACTGTCGCATTTTATGTAAATAATTAATATCAGAATCTTACCAAGTTACTAAGGAAAGATGAATTTTATGAAATTAACCATAATGAGCAACACCATTAAGCCTGCTTTGGTTACAGCCAGCTTTATAACCGCGAAGTATCGCTCCAGAGGGAAAATAGCGGCCATAGGATACCTGGCCTTACGACCACCCTGTGTTATGATGTAAAGAAAAAGCTCGCATTTCACGAACCCAAGTGTACAGATAAGTTATGACAACAAAAAAATAATCATTTCTTAATTTCTACGGTCAATAATAACTATATACTATATGTGTTGTTTATTTTTGGGGGAGTTAATTCAAATTTCTTTTCAATATTAAGACTGTCTTGTGAGTTAACATACGTATTTAATAATACTATTATACTGTAACTTAAAGATTAACTTGTTACATGTGTTGTGTTTCTCTGTATTCTTGAGCCAGTTTTTCGGATAGCCTGATTCAGTCCATTATCGCATCTGCCTCGATGAAAAATACCAAAAGGTTAAGAAAACGTTAACTAACTTCCTAACTAACCACCACGCCGTTTCCCCATAGGGGTAGGCCGAAACGATGTACTGCCAAACAAGTCGGTCTAGGCACACACTCCTGGCTTAACTCACAATCAAATATCGTTTCACAAATATCCTTCTGACTCTTCTTATGTAATCCTTTCATTCCCAAACCTTCTAAGCGACCGTTTTTTATTCTTATTCAATAATATCAGTAATATCAGAACTGAGTCACTTGTACCTAGATTACATGCAGTTAGCAAATAATTTCTTTCAATATAGTTACAAGGAGGCTATAATATATAACACCATACCTCAGTAATAATAACAATTACGGTTAGCATAATACTTAATCATAACTTCTGCATAAGTTCTATATGATTTTAAAAGAAAATTACTTTTGATTACTGTTCCCCTCAATTATTATGAACATAAATTTATGAAAGCCCATATGAAAAAGCTTAAATTATATAAAAAATTAATAAATAAATAAAAACTTTGTGAAATTGACATATTTACTTAACGGTACTTTTGTTAATTCTGTGACCCATACAAAATACTTATTACAACCCTAAACCTCAGCAGAGGCTCTCTCACAGAGGTGTTAAAACATTACTACGTAACCATTTACACACAGTTACTGATTATTTTACACTCTGCTTCCTATATCGTGTTTTATATTAAGAACATTTTTTTGTATTACTTGCACTTGAAGAGTATAGAAATATGAATATAATACAATTTTTTTAAACTTAATACAAAATCTTACAAATTTACTACAAATCTTACAAATTTAATATAAATCTTACAAATTTTATATAAATCTTACAAATTTTATATAAATCTTACAAATTCAATATAAATCTTACAAATTTAATATAAATCTTACAAATTTAATATAAATCTTATAAATTTAATATAAATGTTACAAATTTAATACCTAATAGAAATATTAAATGTTTGGCGTGGGACTACTTGATCTAGGCGTTAAATTAATAAATACAAATAAAGAATTCAATAAATTTTCAACACACAGAACTTTAGAAATATAACCAAAGAATGAATTCTCTTCAAAAACTCACAAAAAATACGCGAATTCAACAAAACGAAAAGAATCTTTTTACAAATCAAAAGACTTACGCTAATCAAGCAACCAGTATAAACACGTCGTAGGTAAATAATAATTTTCTTTGATGAATGTGAATCACTTCCGATTGGCTTTGTTGATTTTTTCGAGTTTGCCATTTCCAGGTAATTAACAAGTTGATTGTATCAGTTCTCGTAGAACAATATGTTAGTTCCGCCCACCTCAATAATTAACGAACTAGCCGTTTCGTTCCAGAAGCGTTTAAGGTTTTTAAGGCAGCAGAATCTTTGAGGATAAACAGAGAGTTAGAGAAAGAATGTAATTGGATTGTGGAGAAAGTTAGGGAAGAAAGCAATCAGCAGATTTTACGGCCGGTTTTGCGAAAAAGGAAAAAAACCTAGAAAATATTTAAGTGTGTTATTTTTTTCCCAAAATATTTGTAAACGTTATGACGTCCAACTTTTCACTATTTAGTAGTCAGAAAGATTTAACCATTTTAGGTTGGAAATCGTAAAATTAATGACTCAAATACTTCATGAGATAAAAAATATTAATCTTGGGGGATGATTTGAGATTTCGGCTAAACCAAAACTAAACGCAGAAAATCACATTGAAATATCTAACAGTCTTATTAAATCAATGCATATAAGGATGAACGTACGCAAAACGGTATATTTTCCACATAGGCACATAAACACACACTTCATCACAATCTACACAGACAAATATAAGTATTGCTTGTAATATCTTCAAGTTATTGGGAATCCGGTTAAAAACGGGATTGCAAGCCGTGTCCTTATAAACTTTAAGTAAATTACTAATATATCGAAACACGTGTTGATGCACCTGCAGTTGCCTTAATAATATATATTTACGCAATGCAAAATAATAGGATTTTTATGAAAAATAATATATTCGTATTTTACTAAAAATTTATCAGGAAACCTATAAATTCATTCTTTAAGGACTTGCAATCCCGTTACTAACCGGATTACCAATAATTTCAAGATATTCTTAATAAATTAGAAATACTCATTTTTTCCGTGTACAAATCTGTCTTGATAATGAACACTGCAACGCTGTCGGAAACGTTAACTAAAGAAGGAGGAAGCGCAACACGGCATAATAACCCTAAAATTAATCACGATAATCTCACAATTCACCTCCAATTTCAACATGTTTTCACCAAATCTAATATTTTTTCCTCTATAGTAATGAATGATACTAAATGAATTTAATTATTTAGAACACATTTTTTTCGAATAAAATTGAATTTTTGCTTAGATTCCAATCTGCGTCACTTTGTTTATACGAATATGCTGACCGGTTTCGACTCAATTGCTTATTAATGAGGGAAGATGATATTAATAAACAAAAACCGTTGATTTGGCCGAAACCGGTTGGCTTCTTCCTATAAATAATTTTGAAGTAAGTAACCTTAACTATTGACTTTATTTTATTTTGGGTTTAAGTTCAGAGGGTTAAAAAACCCTTCGTTGTTCTTTTAGCGAACATTACGACCCTGCCACAGTTATATCTATCAATCATTATTTCTATTAAACGTGAGATAGAGGGCAAGTTCACAATGTAGCTTTTGGAGTTACGCTAGCATATTATGAATTTATATAATAAGTGGGGTATCGCGGGTTTTTAAATTTTTTTAAATTATTTACTTTTGTTAATTCACTTAATAATAAATTAATTGACTTAATAATAAATAGTATATTTGCGGCAAGTTCCAGATTGGGAGATATTTTCAGTATAGCCCTGGTAAAAGACCACACGGAAAAAATAAGTATGGCTGATTAATTATTAAATCGTAATTGGTAGTACAGGCAGCCCTAATTTACTTAACCTCAATGAATTTCATGTACTTGCGCGAGCTACTCGTTCCAAAATAATGTTTAAATGTATCAATACCAGGGTTGAGCATTAAAAATACTCACTTATACCTAAATTACATGAAGTTAGTAATAGATAAGCAGATGTGGCGGATCTATTTAACTGCAAGAAGGCTATAATATCATATATTTTCAATAAATATTAATTAAACCTAGAAAGTCTACATAGAAGTTTTGCGTGTACCTGCATCTCTTACTTTAATATCATTCTAGAGTTTCTGATCATTTTATACTTTCTGATGTCATTGTATTTGATTTATTGTTTATGGTATATTTACCGTTGTTATTAAATAAATAAATAAATTTAAATCCTGTTAAAAACGTGATTGCAATACATTTTCCAATAAAATATTATTCTATTCAGAATATAGCGGAACACGTGTTCAGCAGGTGTCCTTTTCCTAATAAACATAACGAAATGTTATAATATTAGAATTTTTATGCACACATGTTCCGACATCGTTTTACCGACAGTTTATTGGAAAACCTGCTCATTCATTCTTTAAAGGCCTGCAATCCCGTTTTTAATACATTAGCAATACTATATCAGTAAGTTTACTTTGTGCATCGTTAAGAATGCTTGAAATGGCTTTAAGCGTGTTTGGTGACAATTTCTGAATAGCAAGGTACAACCCCGCTTTCCTCTTCCACCTTCCCTCTGCACTATCTTCAGTCTCAAAATATAACCCAATTGGGTATCTCACAGGCTGCAGACGGTTGGGTTCAGTTTGGGACTCTTTTGCGGTATTCACATATATATGTGTAAAACCGATGACAAAGACAAAAAATGTAAAAAAAGTCCTTTACTAAGTATGTACATTACATGTAATAGGTAAGTAATTTAACTCAATTCCAATCGTGTCTGTGAGCTATTTAGCTGGCCCCACAGACGGAAAGCCTCACGGTCCTTCGATAGATCACTTATGCAGAAACCTCGCACGTAATAATATTACTAAACGAAAGCTGAAATATCGTGTGTGGAGCACTTTATCGCCTCCATTTATCACTCATACACTTGCGAGGAATTTAAGTGCGAAGTTTGCCTTGTAATAATGTAAGTTATGTAAAAGAAATCCAGATTTAAAATGGTTTTCCAATATCTGATCCACCATTAAAATGTATGTTTACTGAAACAAAAGTGCAACTCCCACAATCTACATTTCAGTGGATAGCTTTCTGACAGAAAATTAGCATATAGGAGAAGAAAATCTACAATTCTAATTTTGAGCTGACCCTTTAATCTCGCACGGTTTTTCTTTATTTTTAAAGAGTGTGGTACTTTTAAATAAAATTAATCGAGTTTTTAATTACGATAAACCTGTTACTAATATTAACAAATGTGTAATTTTAGACATCTGATAAACGACCACTTAAGATACATCAATTAATAAGATTTTTAAAACACGTTTTTAGTAAGGCCATTACGTATTTAGAACGTTTACTGAATACGAACTCTGTAGTAAGGAATTACAATCAATTTAAAAAATTAAATATTCTATCTAAGGACGAGTTTTTTCATATAATTTGAACAATTTATTTAATTAAAAGTTAATTTTCAAGTTCTGTGAAAGTTGTTTTCAAATTTTGTTTTTATATTCTTGTTGACCAGTTGTTTCACAAAACTGGAATAATAACAGAACTTGAATACTATTTTCACAGAATTTAAAAATCAGCTTTGAAATTTGATGAATTGTTCAAATTCCGTGACACAACCCGTCCTAAGAATGTTTACGTTCTAACTTAAATACCTTTTTTTCTACGGATGTCGATTTTATCGTTAAAATAATTTTGAAAGTTTTCATTTTTCAAAACCCGCCAAAATGGTCGACATCTGAAGGGTGCGCGTGACTTCATACGCACCGTGAGATATGAAAACAAAACAAAAAAATTCGAAATCCAAAAACCTGAATTCTTATGAAATCTTTAAATTAAATTAGTCTTATGAAATAATTTGTAGGCCGCAGTAATGACGCGAGTGCGAGTATACGCACCTCATCGTGGAACCAAATTGTCCGCATTCTTAATGCACGCGGCCGGTCAACTCGTAAGGTAGCCATTTAAAGTGCTGTGAGAACCCACAGACCAATCACAGGGCGTTTGAGGGTCTTGGGAACAGTTTTCATCGTTTTTAAGTGACGATTATTAATTCTACGTGTAATTATATATGATTTAACTTATATATTCAGAATCATTGTTTGTTGATCAGTATGAGTATATATTTTTAAGCCTGAATATTATTTTAAGTTCTTTATTGTGAATAGATATATATCTTTGCTACCTACCTGGCCTCCCCTGAGATTTCAAACACGTTATTTGTTTCTTATTGAAATACACCTACAGTTGACATCATGTCACATCTTTGACAGAAAAAAATATACTTGAAAACTCCATAGCTCATAATGGAAAAGAAAAAAAATTCGTGGACCTAACCAGACCAGATAAATAAAACATTGCAACGTTTTATGACACCAGAGCTCACCATTCGAGAATTATTGCTGACTGTCTATATTCATCCAGGAAATATTGGTAGTTAATATCATGGTAGGTTAAAATTCAATGTCAAAATTTTTTTTCAACTTTCCTAATGACGGCTGTTAACCACTGTAAGGTCCAACAAACTTGACAATCAACACCCATACTCATATCATAATTTTTATTTTAAAGTTCAAATGATCTATTTTAGTCTATGTTAAAAATACGTGGCCCATTGCGGTACGGAAGACTTATCGTTGATCCACCGAGTCAAATGCATCGTTTCCAAAAACCAAAATAGCCACAACCCATCACGTAAAAGCTTTTAAGGGCTATTAGACATATAAAGGTGCGTTTAGTTAGTCAATAATTTTACCGATCGCGTTAAAAGCTTTATGAAATATGCACTCAATTTACTGCGATCCGCTAATTATGTCATATTATGTACCTAAATGACATAAATTCACCAGTTGGCGAAACCACCGATATTTTATATTGACTTATATTTCGGTGTTGACGTAGTAACGCTCAGTCAAAAACTGCTTGTGAAATGGAATTTATTAATCTTTCGCTAAGATTTTTTTTCAACATTGGTACATGCAGGAGACCCTAAGAAAAATATTTGCATTTATAGCCTGTTTCATTTTTGTTTTTTTTGTTTTATTGTGCAACAGAATATTCATTCCAGTTACAGTACAATTTTACATCGTATCAGCATTTAGGTAAGTGATTCTTCAATAATTGTTTTAGGTCATTTAGAGAACAGTCACTTACATCCAAATTCTTTGCTAGTTCGTTCAACAGCACCACTCTCCTCGTCATGCTATGCTTTGCCAGGACGTCGGTTTTGCCTTTTGGTACTCTGAGTAAGATATGGTATCGACTTCAGCTGTAGTGGTCTGGTACATATAAATCATAGCATCCCAAGAGGAATGGGATATCAATTAAAAATTGTTCCAAATTTTGAAAGATATAATGGCTAGACTTGCTTTCCGCCTAGACTCACAGAATTAGTTTCCTCAAGTAAGTCGATATGGTGCATGGAACCTAGGATAGGTTCCATGCATCCGCATATAGACATACCTGAGGAATTTCTTCTGGATTTTCTCTATCATTGTTGATGCTGTGAGAAGGTTTTTTTTAAGGAAATAAAAGAGAGGAAGTTGGTTGTATTCAAGATTGACTATGAATCCATTCCCCCACTGCGGTACAAGGCGATCGGTCGATAGAGTACTGTTGGAGAGGTCTCGATCAACCAGAGTCTCCAAATCCGGCAAGCCACGCATTAGGTGGGCAGATGCATCAGCCGCTGAGACTTAGATAAACCTTATACCATGGATCCGGGCACCACTGCAAGTCACCAAACGTAGCGCACCAATGGGGGTGACATATGACAGAGATTTTGATTATCTAATAAATAGTTCCCGGGGCGGCGGTACCCATCACTGGCTCAAGTGCCCTGAAAGAATCCAGGACAAATTGTGCTGGATGGTGTTTAAATCCATCAATGAAATGGCCCCACCCTACATCTCTGAACTATGCGTCCCGGAAAACACTGGTCTGAGGCAGTCAACTCTTAGATCAGCAACATCAGCAGCTGTAGGCAGACTGATAGAACCTATGCGCAAGCCAAATACTAAGTTTGGCGATCGTGCTTTCGGAGCAAAGATATTAGAAGAACGAGATATGCCATGTTGACCGCCGGACCGTAGCCGGAGTACTACCTAATTAGGGTACTTTGAACGGTATCGGGACGTGTACGCACAGAAATCTGTTCTATGTATTAGTGCGGATACCTTAGCGTAAGCGAAGGTGTGCAGTAGTATTGGTGAACGAAACCGGCGACACTCGGCTAAACAATTCCACACAGTATGAACTGCTCATAGCACATCTCGTCCTTCTAATATCTTTGTTTCGGAGTATCTGGGCCGAAGGCTTGGAATAAACTTCCTCCGAAACTAAGATTCATAACTAGTCCAACAGAATTCAGGTATAAACCTTTTTAAACTGTCATACCCTTAAATTAAATATACCATTCCTCAGAGAAAGTTCAGTTATATCTAATTATGTCCTAAATCCTGTATCTAAATTTCACTAATAAACAATTAGTTAATGTTAATATAGTGTTAATTTCAAGTGACCTACCAGGTAAGTATTGTACTGTATAATATGATCTCCAAATATAGTTAGTAAGAACATAGATCATTGTAGAAATGTATTATATATTTGTACAGGGCCCTTGAGGTGATTTTGCACAAAAACGGCGCTATTCAAATCATCAAAATATTATTATTATTACTATCCCCGCCTTCCGAATTGAAAGACTTTTTAATTTCCTTAATTTTTTATGGCACACCGAACTTGAGTACTCGTAGAATTTATTTATCGACTATATTGGAATGATGAGAGATCGTTTTTTAAATGGTTATTTTCGCACAGTTTTCGAGTCAATTTACTACATAAATTATACCACTTTCTCTTATGTATCACAAAACAAATCATTATTCAATGAGATCTTTCGAGACCAGCTACTTATAAATCGCTGTAATCATAACTTTGGAAGAAATCTAATACACGCACAAAATAGCGTAGTGAATTTTTACAAAGCGTTTTTCTTTTGTGCGAACCTTAACTGCGAAACTTGACCAAATGAAAAGCGAACTAATTCCTGAAGTTTTATAATTATATACTTATTGGTTAAGTATCAGAAATTTCAGGAAGGAAGTTAAATAGTTTTCCTCGTAATCACCTACTAATCAGTGCCGAAGAAAATAAGGACTCTAAACGTCAAATATAACGAAATATCTAGTAGAAAAATTGTTCTTACAAATTAGGTGTACCTACAATAAATTATTTATCAGCTTACTCAATATAAATGCGGGATTAAAAATGTTTGGATTTATAACTAGGTTAACTATAAATTTCAAAAATATTAAGTGCATAAGATATATTTTGTCTTATTAGAAGCCAACTTTAGTACAATTCTCCCGTCTGGAACACACATTTTAATATTCATGTACAAGCTATCGAAAGAATACAAAATAAATTTTTACGATCTCTATGTTTTAATATGGGTATTCTTGCAAATTTGTTGAACTACGATAATCTTTTACAGACTGAAGGATTTTCACTGACTATTTATTTATATATAAAACTCTAAATGATGCATTTGATAACCTAGATTTGCTTGCATTTATAAGCATTTGAAAAACAATACGTTATACTATAAGTCAGAATTTATTTTAGTGCAGAAATTTTGGGATTAACTGCCATATGTATCCCTCTCTATAAAGAATACTGATGGAGGGTAATAATTATACCGGGTCAGTGGAAATTTTCACAAAACAAATACAAAATGTTGTTACTGAAGGAGTTCAGTTATGTATAATGTTTACTTACTATTTATATGTAAAGTCCCCTAAAATGGGCGTAAGTAAATAAATAAATCGCCAAAAGCAACTTGACTATTACCTACTGAAGACCCCGACATAGCGTTTCAGCAAAGATACAGATATACAATTCCGTTATCTAGCGAATTTGAGAAGCCACTTTAACTTAGTATTAACCTCCTCAGTGATGGTTTACTATATACCCTACCATCACAAGAACTTTTATTCTTAAATATATCTCGTCTACCAAAATATTGGCTTTATATTGTCTTTAAATATATTATCCTGCTAAACTGCAATGGGGTATTTTCTCAAACTATGAATACCGTTAAAAATGTGTTCGGAAGATATAAAGTTTTGTTCCGATTCTGGTCATCGCTCTGTGTAAATTTTATATTATTTTTTATTTTAAAAAATATCTATAAACCCACATTCCGAAATGGCTCCAACTTGCTACAACGTCATTATGACGTACATAACACTACTGGCTATCACCGACGTTGGCCGGTGTGGTATCAACAACGCTATAATCGCGAACAAAAGTGAATCTGTCGTTTTGGCGGCAAAACAAAATGGCACACTTAAATTTTTATGGAAAATTTATTCGACAACTCAAAAATGCCTTAACTGTCGTAATTTTTTTCTAGAGTAAAAAACAGTGAAAATACCATATTAAGCAGTTTGTCAGCATGTTATTCAATGACAATGGAATATATATATACCCATATACCTATAAGAACTAGTCGATCCAAAACTCTTTTTAATTGCAACAAAAATATCAGGACTGAGTCATTTAGATACTCGCTTATACCTAGATTGCATGCAGGTGGCAATATTTTCTCAGAAGTAATAGATGTGTTCAATTGCACCGAATATAGTTATAAGAAGGCTATAATAACATACCCCAAACACAATAGTCAATGTTAGGAATGATAACATTCTTCTGCATGGCTCCTTGATATCTTATAGTGTTAGCTAACATATGTATTATTTTATTAAAAAATATTATTTCTTATTTATAAGTATTGAATTGAATCGCTGATAGCCCTGAATTGTCAATGCCAAGTTGCGATGCCTACTCAGATATTCCAAGTACAATTAATTTTGTGGGTAACAATAAACTCACTACTGACTATTATCATAGACACCTCATACATCGACTTATGACAGGTCTTATACAAACCTAGTATAAAGCAGTTCAATTATTGTTACACTGGTATATATTTCTTTTGAATTATGCATTGTCTTACTGCACTTATATTAATAACCGAATCACTTGCAATAGTGTTTTTGTTTACACATTAATTGTTCTTTAAATTATTGCTATTGGTATCCTGTTTACCACTGTACGCTTGTAATTCGATTTTCACTGCATTGTAAAAGCCATTATATGGCGTTATAATAATAAAAATAAAAGAATATGAGTCAGGTTGAGGGAGAACTTATACTTCTACAGTAGGACTCTCTTAACCCATCTTCTTGCACCGCAGTGGGAGTGATTCTTACGTCCATACTCCTGGACACACTGACCCAGGTTCCTACCCTCCCCTCATTATTTTTTACCCTCCACCCAACCTCTCCAAAGATGATATTGGTCATTGAGGGGAATTATTTTCCTCAGGGCCTCCTGTGTGGAGCAAAAGTTAAAAATAAACAATGATACATATTATTACATTGATTGTAGATATACATCCATATTGAGCACAATATATCTAAAGAAATTGAGATAATTTACTGAACATGCTACAAATATAACATTGCATTTTTCAAAGAACGAAATGTGCATCAAAGCAATACATCAATTATAACGCTCCCGAGAACTTCTCCAGACTGGATAAACTGTTTTTTGATATGTATTAGCATTTTCCCTTCCTGAATGGAAAACTCGATGATGGACCTTCAGATAAATACAAATTCATGCAATGTATGTTTCACAGATATAACTATGATATTTTCTCTGAGATTTAACTATTTTTCTACCAAGAAGAAACCATGTAATGAATTAGTCATTCAGAATATATAAAGAACACGTGTTCTTTTCCTAATAAATACCATGACGATATGCGATAATATCAGAATGTCAATATCAATATCCATATTTGTATGAACACGTGTTCCGCCGTCCTAATAAAACATTCGCTTCTAACTGATACTTTGTTAGAAATTCTGTCAATTCCTAACAAAGGCCTGCAGTCCCTTTTTTGACAGGAAAACGAATAATTTCACTATATTTTTTAATAAACTACTAGTATTTTTATAATTAAGTTTTCTCCATGTTCTACAAACGGTTAATCACTAACAAGAGTGAGTGGGAACACTAAATGAATAGAATACATTTATTCATTCAGTGGGAACACTCACTCATGTTAGTGGAACTAGAATACATTTATTCATTCAGTGGGAACACTCACTCATGTTAGTGGAACTAGAATACATTTATTCATTCAGTGTTACCACTCACTCATGTTAGTGGAACTAGAATACATCTATTCATTCAATGTTCCCACTCACTCATGTTAGTGTAAATGTATTCTAAAGATGTAAACAAAATTTTGTGGATCGCAAATTGATTCATCAGATTTTGAAAGTTTTTCTAGGCATAATATTATACAAGGTAGAAAATATAAGTTTGTGAACCGTTTGAAAACGTACTGATATAAAATATTTAGAATCTCTTCAAATTACTCGTAATCCAATGTTTTCAAGATTCTTTAAAAAACTTTGAACAAACTAATTTCGGTAGTATTTTTCATTGGAATTTAAGAAGGCTTAATCCTTCGGGCGAATTTGTTCGCTTTTGGAAACAGCTCATATGGTCTCACAGAAATTGTGTCTCCTTTACAACCATGGTTCGAAATATGATCTAAAAGGTGTTAGAAAGAGAAGACACCACGCTTTATGACACCAAAGGTGTCCGAACACAAATCGAGCAAAACTCTTTATGAATTATTTTTTTATATGAAACGAGAAAAATGTCAATAATTTTAACACATTTGTCTAATGAAATAAGTGTTTTTATTATTATAAAAAAATTCACTAATTTTAGTGTTTAGATGAGAAAAAAAGGTTTATGTTTGCATTTAAAATTTTAATATTTAAGAAATAAATGTTTATTTGTAATTCACCTTTCAAAAACATTTTTCTGATATCAGATACGTTCCGAAATATTCCAATTATTTGTATTTCATTGGAAAGCGGAAACATTCCGACCTTCAGACAGAATATGCCAGAGGCCTGGAAGGTTGAATAATATATTTTGCTCATATTCTTTTCGTTCTTAAAATGACGTATGAACTAAATAAGTGAATAGAAAAACTTTAGTCGCTCTAATTGGAAAGTTGTGAACGTGATAAGCAAAACGTAACAAAAAGCACTCAAAAGCGCAACACAAAAGTTTCCGCAGTAGAAATTGTTAGAAATTGTACTGCAAAACGTTGTATGCCCCTTATTAAAGGGCTGGAGTGTTGAAGCTGACATTAAATTCATCGTTTGTGAAATTCGCAATTTTTAAGTGTCGCTACCTTTTTATGTATTCACCTTACAATCTTATTTTTCTATTAATACAAAGTTTTTAGTGATTCGTAAGTCATTAATTGATACATTCAATATATTACGCATTTGTATAGTCTATTCTATAAGGTAAGATTTTACCTACAACTACCGTTTTGGTAAATATTCGGAATCGCTGGACACGGATTATACGAAATACCTTAATTACTATAAAAGGAATCTGAATCTGCATTTGGTAAATTTTTAGCTACGTAAAATGAAAATTCGCGATGACATAGCTGGAATGATTTCTGTCGATGACATTTTCATTTGTTGGTTTTCCTGATATGAGTGGCTAGAATTCAACCATTTACTGTATGCAAATACTAGGTAGGTACTATTTTGGCCAAACTCGAAAAATTAAATATTTGTATGTTACTTAAAAAGCATAAATTATTTATATTTAGGTATTATTATAATTATTATTTTATTTAACTGAACCTATAATAACTCATCCGAACCTAAACTGACCTATAATAACCTAACCTAACTTAAACTAATCTATATAATAATCTAACCTAGCCAAACCTAACCTATATCCTAACCGGTGACCGGATAACTCATCACAATGATAATTCATCACATCTTTAACAAGCTATATCCATTCATTGAAATTGATTAAACAAAAACTTTATTAACTTGGTTAAGTATGTTATTTTAGGTTAGGTTATGTTAAAAAAAATTTCATCGTTTCTAATGACTTTATATCACTTTTTAAAAGTGCGTTGAATTTTCACTGAGTTGAGTTATCATGGAATCAAAGAATTCAATGACTTAAGATAATGAGTCCACAGCAGTCAGCTAAAAGTTATTCCGATTAGAGGTTGTTGACTAATGTTATAATCAATTATTTTAGATTTCTGCGTTTCTAGCTACTGGTTCTGTGTTTAGTGTTTTATTTTGTTAGTTTGGCAGTGCAGACAGTACTTAACAAACACACGCGAATTTCACATCGATGTTCTTCCAAAACGGTGGGTTTCTTTAGCAGTTTCCTGAGCAGATTTTTGCGTACTAATTTAATATTAAATGGCACTATTTTCCATAATCTTAAATGCTGTTGTTTATTCTCATGAAGTTGAATAAAAGGTTTGTTTTTTATTCCCTATTAAAAATGGCAGTCGTAGGTAAAAATTTACCTTCTATAATATGCCATAATCAGATGGGGAGCAGCTTACAAGACTAGCCTGACCCACATAGAAATTATTCAAAACTCATAACCAACATATTTGTCTCAACTAAAACTCTTGAAGGTTAACTCTGGAATCATGAAATATTCAATGTATTTATATCACATAACTATCTATAAATATGTGATATATAAAATAAAAATACCATATATATTATAAATTAAACATTTTTCATGTTTCGCTAAATTTTAAGGTGCAGAAATAATATTTTTAATTTACACAAAGTAATGTGGTTAACTACCCCGTTGTCAACGGATTGCAGCAAAACATCATGGAGGCTTTGGTTACACACGGGTTATGAGTTACGCGATAATGAGGCGAGTCGATCTATTATTGACCATTACACACCGGTTATACACACGGGTTACACACACGGGTTACACATACGGGTTACACAATAATGAGAAGAGTCAATCTTTTGTTCGAAGGTTAGTGATTTATGTTATTTCCTGTCCGAAATTCTAGTCTGATTTAATAAATATTGAGTAGTTAGGAGTTAGATCTATCTTAAAATTTTTACTTGTTGTGTTATAGATATTGCAAACAGGCCAAAAATTAAATAATAGCAAAAGTTAAGATGAATTTAATATAGTTTAAAAAATAATTGTGTACATATCCATGTTTGTATTATATCGGTGAGTACCTAGTGCCTAGTGAAATGATGTTGAAATTTTTTTATTTAATTTGTTTCCTACTTAGCATAAATAACTCGTGGAATTGAAAAAATTGCTACTAAGGCATTCCTCCGTCATCCCCTATTAATTAAATTAAGCCTATAGAATAAATTTATTCTTGTTGCGTTGAACCACGAAGAAATTATTATTTGCAATTGTATTTTGGCAATTTACACTTTTCAACAGAAATGTAACTGTTGGATGCTTAGTAACACAAAGAACGCGATGGCCAAAAAACATTTCCTTGAATTTATTTGGCACCTAATTCTGAAGCAAGGACGTGCTTTGGCGAAGATTGTATTTGGTTGGAATCACCTTAGTGACCTTAGAACGGGGTACCCCAGTAAGGACACATTATCTTATATAAAAAATTGTTAAATAAAAAAAAAAAAAAAAAAATAAAAAAAATAATAATAATACATATTTATTTTTAAATAAAGGAATATCTTGTTTTATATGTAAACGCAAATAACAGAGAAAGGCATACGCTAAAGTAAATAGAATATTATCTTCTTATGATTAAATTAATTAATTCAACCCCATTCCTTTAAAAAACAACTTACTAAATGGATCCTTACACACTGAATACATTACAACTACAGTACCCATTCATTCTACACTCCATCAATTTAATCACCTTTTAGACAAAACATAATATATCCTTATTCCCTAACTTAGCAGTATAGTATGTACATAATTAATTAGTGTGATCTATTTACTAATAATTTCTCAAATTTTTCATCTTCTTATAATTCTCTAACTTCTCCATCCTCTTCTTGCAACCCAAACTAGCTATACATCATTTTTCTTATTAGTATTAATATTCTTTTTTATATTATAGTAATGTATAGATTCTATGTCCGCAAACTGTAAAATTCACCCGCCCTAACACAGGGTCATACCTAGCATGGAGGGTGAAATATCAATGATCACATGTGCTCTCTAAATCATGTATCAATAAAATAAATAAATGTTGAATTAATATCTTGAGATTTGTAACTTTCAAACTGTTTTTACCTTATTTGTCATTTTTTGCAAGTTTTGGTCGGTTTAGCATTTATATCTGGTTAAAGAATCCAATAATTCAATCATCAAATTAACTACAAACATTATTCAATACCTATACACAATTTTAGAGAATAAGTATTATAACAATTACCAATGTTTTTTTTTAAATGCTAGATAAAAAAGATTGTATGCGTATATTAAAGGTACAATATGTAATTATCAAATTTCAGGGAGATAATTTTCTTTTTGAATTGTTCATATTTCAAAGTTTCTGTTATTTAAGTTAACTCACTTTTGTAAAAATATATACTGGAAAGTTCACTTTGTACACTGATAGTAATTGGTCAGTTGCTTAAAATACGAATGTTGGAATTAAATAAATTGCTATAAATAAATGGCTCAGACGATCACTGAATAATTATATAATTTGGAAGATACTGGCGATGGCATCAATTGACTATTAAGTATTGCCACTAATACTTGTGTTCACTTTACATTCTGTCGGAAGTAGGAATATTTAAATATGTTGAACAGTCCAATTCGGTAATTTAATACAAATTATTTAGTTATCTGTGCGTGGCGAAGTCCTGTTATAACTCGACCATTTTGTACTTCGTCTTTCTGTAAATTTGCTTGTACTTTCCATTTACGTTTCAAAATTAAAGAATATTTTTTTTAAATGGATTATCTTATAATCCTTTTTACATCCTGAAGAAAGTTTGAAAAATAATTATCATTTAAATAGCGACGTTTCTTTAGACAAATTAATTAATTACATATCTTTATAAATGTTCTTCACCGATTGCTTAAAAATGTTGACACAACATTGCTTTCGAATACGCGTGTGTTTTTTATATACCTATAGTATACATATGTCTGTGACAGGTAAAAACATGTTTTTTTGTAAGCAGCGCCATCTGTTGGACAAACATATTTTTTTGAAAAACAGCGCCATCTGTTTGACGTAAAAGCAACACGCGCTAATATTTCTCTATCTGCATAATTAGACTGAGCTGCAGCAACACGTGGCGGGGGACAGCTGGTTCGTAATTAAAATGAACATAAAATATATGGTTTATTATGAAATGGATATTTAAAGACCGACACAAATCTTACGATCTCAGAGAAAATCTTCGTTATGGAAAATTAGAAACATCCTTTTTTTGGATATGAAGTCTTTGTACACAGAACTACTAACTAGTATAAAATCGTGGCTTTAGATTTTGGTTTTTGAGTAGTCCAGCGTAAATATTTTTGGCGAACAAAAACGAAGCACTTAAATTAAGGTATGTTTTGGGTCGATATTTCTTAGTTTTGTTGATGATGATTTAATATAAATTAATCTGATTACAATCTAATTTTTTTTAATCCATTGATGTGTAATTTGAGCATAGAACAGATTAATCAGACTATGTATGCTCCGGTTCTCAAAGGTTCAGTTCCCCATTAATTAAAATACCGGTAAAATAAACACGGCAGACATAAAAAGATACGCACAAACCCATTTACCAGGCTACTGAAAGTGAAGGGATTTTACCAAAACCTCTTAGATCACAAGGCTTGTACACTCATTCAAAGCAGCCTACTAACGTGTATGGGATTTTACACAAAAAATCATTTTAACTGTCGTTTTTTCAAATTATTCTTATTTTTTTGTTTATGTTTTTGAAGCTTTATTTAGATGTAAGCCAATTTTTTCATACATTTAGTAATTAAAAAATATATAAAATACAAAATAAAATAACAAATAAAATCATTAAAAATATTGGGAAAAAGAACTAAACACTATGTATAACAAAAGAAAAACAGTTTCCCCCGTTTAAGAAATAGAGTTTGAAAAATACACTTAACTCCTGTTAAGGTGACAATAATATTTGTGAGTGAATACAATTCATTTTTTAGTATACATACCACATATTTTACGGAAAGTGTTGAGGCTTCCTTTATGGCACTTGGTAGGTTATTATAAAGCTTTTGCCCTTTATAAAACACGCTGTTCTGTGTGCACAAAAGTTTAGTTTTAGGAAGCCTGAAGTCTCGGCAACTCCTCGTAGGATAATTGTGAACATTTTCATGGTACATAATATTAGTTTGCAGATATTTAGGGAGCATGTTATTTTTAAGCTTATAAATCATTGTTAACGTATTATATATTTTATGTTGTTTAGTTGTCATCATATAAAACATCCTAAAATGTTTGAATTAATTTTCAAAAATACATTTATTATTTTTAGGTTTCCATACAAGTTAGGAGGCTGATTTTATTTTATTTTTTATTTTATTTTATTTGTGTACAAAATTTTTACAACATTACAGATATTTTATCCAAACTAATTGTAAAAGTACCATTTTCACAGTGAGAATGTAGTGCCATATTTGATTCAGTGTCCCGACCTTGTGATCTAGGAGGTTTTGATTATAAACGAAAAAGATCCTAACCTAAAATGATAAATAATGATAAATAAGACATTTTAAGAGCGTGATCGTAAAAGATTATAGCAAATTCTGTTTCCAACTGATACGTAGCTAGTCAATTAACCAGAACGCCACTGTTAGTGTACCTGAGTTCACATGTTAATTATGAAGGCACCCGGCTGTGCCACTCGCTTCGGAGAGGAAACGGGCGCATCAAACCCGTACCGGGAGGGCATGTACATTGTACAACTTCATACTTCCTCTACACCACACAACACACGACAACATAACATAAGATAACGTAACACAAGACAACATGATACAAGACACAACACAGAATCCTGCTAAACCAGAGACGGATTCACTGCGCGGGGAGTGCAAACTATCAATAATTGTAACGTATGTTTACAATGGTTCCATGATAACTCAACACAGTGACTATTCAACACACCTTCAAAAAGTGATATAAAGTCATTAAAAACGATGAAAAAAATATAATTCAAACCTAACCTAACCTAACCTAACCTAACCTAACCTTAGCTAACCTAACCTAACCTAACCTACTTAACCCAGTTAATAAAGTTTTTTTTTTCGGAATAACTTTATTGAGTAAAACCTCAAATTGTAATATTTAATTATTGAAGACAATATTAGCGATTTCCAAACGAAAATCTGAAACAGAAAAAAAATAAAAATAAGATAGGTTTATCTAAAAAGACGCTGTCTAGATTGCATTTAGTTCGGGTTGAATCTTGCGATCATACATAAAGATAGTTGCCTAAATACATAAAAAATGAAGACAATGTTGGTAGATCTTATTCGAAGTATGATACAGTTAAAAGTGACCGAGGGGGATAGGGTCGCATTAGCTCAGTGGTAGAGCGGTGTCCCGGCAAGACAAGGGTCCTGGGTTTGAGTCCTGGGTTCGAGTCCTAGATGTGACCGTATCCTTTTCTGTTTCAGATTTTCGTTTAGAAATCGCTAATATTGTCTTCAATAATTAAATAAAGTTTTTTTTTCATCACTTTCCATGACTTTATATAACTTTTTAAAGATGTAATGAATTATAATTTTGATGATTTATCCGGTCACCGTTTACAATATTAATATTATATCCTGGCAAGGTGACCGGAAAACTCATAAAAATATCAATTAAACACACAAAAAGTTGTATAAAGTCATAAAAAGTGATGAAACAAAAGATTGGTTAAATATTTTACGTAGGTTAGATTAATATGCTAGTTTTATTTCATTGCTTTTAATGACTTCATATCACTTTATAAAGGTGTATTGAATTGTCATTGTGTTGAGTTATCATGGAACCAACTAGCACACACGAGGGAATTGAATCCACACCCTTATTATCATCGAGGTGCCCTAGGCCACTGCTACGTCGGTTTATTTTTACTATATTTCACGACAATCAGAAGGGTACGGGTTAAATTCCTGTCGGCGGCATTTAATTTTTTTTCGGAAGATTTTTCAAATTTATATTTGTGTTTCAACCTAATAATTATTATTTTTAATGAAAAACTAATGTTAACTAGACAAAGTTTATTATGCATAGCACAAAGGATAACATACTATTTTTAAGCAGTAATTATTTGCCTGTAAAAATACATGCCGCCGACGGGAATTAAAATCGTAAATAATAATTGGTTATCCTTGGTGCTTCGTGTAAAAATCTTGTCTTGTAAACATGAGTTCATCTTTAAAAAACAACATAGTTAATTTGATCGCCAGTTCGTATCTGGTCATTTAACTTATTAGCTAACAACAGGCACATAATATCTTGATGAGAATAATGAACATCGCGTAGAACCACCGCAAACTCTTTTAGCTTGTAATTTGCAACATTTAATGCAAATCGGCTGCATCGTTTATATGAGAGTTCTGTGAGAATTAGTTGACTACCATTCTACTGCACCTAACATCTTAATAACTTAACTAGTTGACATTTAACGTTAAGTTTTAATGACAGCAGTACGTGTTCAAATTAACATCAAAGGAAGTACATATAAGACAATAATTAGTACGTGTAAAGATTAACTTTAATTTGTTGTACTTCGTTTCGTAATGAATAGTTATAATTTATTACTATAACCACCGAATAGATGGACGATGGAAGTGTGTCCTGGAGTCTAGCACGATCAAATTGATAACTTCACAAAATCGGCTCGATAGGCTGAACTTCATACGATTTTATATCAAGATCCTTAGCACGGTTGCATTCGATAGCTGAACCGATATTGACACGAAATAAATTAGAAATCGTTTTACGATTTCAACACTGACGGATCTATATATGGATTGACATTCCTAAATGTGAAACCACTGCATACATTATGAATACCAAATAATATTTATTTATTTATTTTATTGATTTTTTGTGATATGTCACCCTCCATGCTAGGGATGAGCCTGTGTTATGGTGGGTGAACTTTATATGCTTTAGATAAATTGAAGGTTTTCCTATCATTTCGCTTGATTAGAATACAAATAAAAAAATTAACTAATCAATAAAAAATATAAATGTAAACTACTAAATAATATTTTTTTAATAGAAATGTATGAACGCGTAAAGGAAACAACTTTTTAAAAAATACAGTATTATTGCTAAGATTATCTGTGACAGTTTCAAGGGATTAACTTTTTCGCTTTCTTTTAAAAATATTTACAAAATAAATAAAAACCAGTTTTGTACTTGAAATCGAACGTTTCTAGACTCCGTTTGTCAAGCGATTTTAATGCTTATTACCTACAATATAAGGTATACCAAGAATATACACATTTTTGGCTTGTAGCTTCCTCTTAACAAATTTATTATCTCGATTTGCAACGGAATCATGAAGTAGTTCAGTCTATGTATAGTGATTACGATTTCTTTCAATTCTAAGAGCTTCGGTACTTCACCTCCATTCATTAATAAGCCAGTTATTTTGCATAACGAGTGACATTATTAAAAAAATACCCATTTGATTTGAATCATATTCTGACCATGCTCGCACACATCGCTAACAGGCCATAAATGACGAATTTTGTCAACATTGTATTGATACAGGGTTATATCGATCGACCGTGCAAGATATCCTGGTGTGCCTGATTAGATAATTTCTCTTCCTTCGGATGAAATCGATCAAATACCATCTTAACATCTTACTCTGGTTATGAAATTATTTTCCCCTTGTGTGGAGTTAATGTAAAAAAGTATCAGATTTGAAAATAAGTTATCCAGTAGTTCTAACAATAGAAATTGTTTGTTTGTTCCAGACCACCATGCGACTCTGCCTACTCCTTCTGGTGTCCCCCCTCGTGTTCTGCGTCAAGGAGCTGCCTGGCGAGGAGCTTCCCTCCAAGGACAACCCTCTGCTGGAAGAGGATCAGTCCTTCTCCGGGGAGGGGGAGGGAAGTCAGATGGTCAAGAGGTCCATCAGCGAGATCGCGGCCAGGAGAAGGAGCGCACTTGATAAAACTTTCATGAGGTTGGTATTATACCAGACACGATTCTTAATGTTATTATTATGTAAGAGGTGCATGGAAAATTTGAGATTCAATATTATCATCCCATCTTCTTCGGCTCGGGGACCCATCTTTCCAATCTTATTGCCTCTTCACGTAATAATGTAATTTAATGGAAAAGCATGTTTCTGAAAACGGTATTCCAATGACACTCGATGCCTATTCAAAAATGAGAATAACTAAGGACGGGTTGTTTCGGAGAATTTGAACAATTCATCAAATTTCAACGTTCAACGTTCGTTTTTCAAGTTCTGTGAAAAAAAATTTCAAGTTCTGTTTTTATTTCAGTTTTGTCAAGCAACTAGCCTACAATGATATAATAACAGAACTTGAATAGGACTTTCACAGAACCCAAAAATTAACGTTGAAATTTGATGAATTGTTCAAATTCTCCGAAACAACCCGTCCTTTGAAGGGTTGTTTTAGTAAATTTGAACAATTCTTCAAATTTGAAAGTTAATTTTCAAGTTTTGTGAAGGTCCTGCTATTATTTCAGTTCTGTCAAGTAACTGGCCTATAATGATATAATAACAGAATTTGAATAGGACATTCACAGAATTCGCAAATGAATGTTGAAATTTGATGAATTGTTCAATTTCTATGAAACAACTCACCCTTTTAATTTTAATCAATAACAATACCAGGGCTGAGCATTTCAAAAACTCGCTTTATTTAGATTACATGTAGATAGTAACAGATAAAAACAAAAATGAAAACAGAATGTAGATGGAAAAAGGCTATAGGTACTATAATATATTTTAAATTAATACTAATTTAACCTAAGTCTGCTCATAACTTTTGCATCTACTTGTATCTCTTACTTTTATATGTGTCAATAATGTCATTATTTATGGTATATTTATACCGTTGATATTAAATAAATAAATATTTGAAGGATGACAAGCAAACGTGATAGACACCATTTGTTTCCCACTTCGTATTACTGTCTGTTTTCCGTGTATTTAATTTGGCTCCTTCGGATTAATTGTATGTAACCGTTTTGGAACGATAAATAACAGGTTTTTTGTCAACAGATTTGGACGCTCCGATCCCGATATGCCAACGGAAGCCAGAGTAAAGATGAGCGGTGGAAATCTGATGCGATTCGGTCGCAGCAAACAATCAGGATTCATGCGCCTCGGCAGAGCCAAGAATTCAGACTTCATGAGGTTTGGCAGATCACCAGGAAATTTGATGAGATTCGGCAGAAGCAGCGGTAACCTAATACGATTTGGTAGGGCAAACAACAATCTGATGAGGTTTGGAAGAGCTAACAACAACCTGATGAGGTTCGGAAGAGGAGGCAACAATCTAATGAGGTTTGGACGTGCAAACAGCAACTTGATGCGTTTCGGAAGAGCCAATAACAATCTGATGAGATTCGGACGTGCAAACAATAATCTGATGAGATTCGGACGTGCGAACAACAATTTGATGAGGTTTGGACGATCTGACGAGGACTTTGCCAACTACGAAACTGACCCTAACTTTGAAGAATTTAACGAAGAAGAACAAATCCCTACAATTGCATCAGACACCTACGTCAGGGAAGAAAGGTCTGCCAAGGACCCCCCAGAACCTAAAGCAGTCAACTATGCCGACAGGAAGAATGACAACTTCATGAGGCTAGGACGATCCTTGTTGCAAAAGAACTACGAAGACGAAGAAGAAGACAACCAAGAAAGCGCTGAAATAAACGATAAAGAAGCCAATGAGAAACTAAAGATGTTCATCGATGAGAACTACATGCGTATGGGAGGAAACAATATGGGCAACCAAGACGGCGACGCTTTTGACGTTCTATTCCCAGAAGAATCTAGAAAGAAAAGATCTCTTGTGAAGAAAGCAGAACAAGGTATTGGGACTAATGCGGATTTGGATAACAAAGGTGATGTAAAAGGTGTCAGGCTCGTCCACTCCGAAGGAACCTTAAAATGCAACAATTCGTGAAACTCTGGACCCTTCCGCCGGTTGGAGTGCATCCTTCAATGGTCACTCGGCATTAACAAAATGTTATTTTCACTGAAGTCCTATATATCAAAGTATTTTTAATTACTATAAATTATTTATTTCAAAAATGGCGTGCTCCTCGTTACGATGAAAGTATTATTATGTCTTTGAAAATGTATAAATGACGTTATTTATAATATTAATATTCATAATCCTTAAATTCTTCGTGAATGGTTAGTTTTTAATTGCGCTGAAGTATTTTATTATTGATTACAATTAATTTTAATCTATAAATCTTTGTTTGAGGTATTTCCAACCCCATCATATTTGATGACCATCAAAATCAACGACCAGAACCTTATTGAATTTATGACTTTTAAACTGTTGATAATTGTTACAATGCGAATCATAATGTTCATTGTTCTGACTCCTGTAAATTGATGCTCTATAATGACACGAACTTCCACAAATATAGAGCTGGTAGACAGCAGGAAAGCCAGTAGCCCAATGGCCATCCAATGTCCTTATAAGAAGGCGGTAAGAATGTTTCTCTTTATTTTGTAGATCTCTACAATATCGGTAGTTCCTCAAATATTCACTAATGCCATCTATGTTTCACAGAGCTAACTAGAATCTGAATATAAATCACATTCATGTTGGTATGCTTGTCAGCTGATCACAAATTGATTAAAGGCTGAAACAGGCCGGAAATCAGCGTTTAACAGGGAGCGTTCAAATGCCAAAAAACTAAATGACGCTGACCGTTGATTTGATGGACATGGAATTTGAAATAAAATAAGCTTAATATTTAAATCGTCAAAAAAAATGAAATATCTACGCTTAAAAATACAATCCTTCTATTTTTCACAAACTATTTTCCAAAAAGATATTTTAAATTTCACTCACAAACAAATAATTATCATTGTAACTAGAATTATTTCATAATATTATATTTATATATTTTTTATATTTATTTTTCAATACTTGTAAGAACAAATTATTATGATATGTACATTATCTATTAGTGATATTTATGAAATAAATATTTTAATTTTATTTACAGGGCCTTATGTCATTTAGTATATATTTTCTACAAAATTATGACTCATTTAATTATATGTAAAATAATGTGCTCTTGGAATTAAAATCAGTATTATTAAAACCTCTAAAATATATTTTTTAAATATTAAAAACTCTTACACGTACATATTAATTATGTATTTACTCTTCTATGACTTATCATTATTTTATCACTAAACAAAATTGTACACACAATTCTTAAGAGGCATTTGCAAACACCTCTTCTGCACACTTAAATATATTTAAAACCAAACCTAATATCATTTAATCTAACGGCATTTTTATCATTATAAATACACTTTAATCAACAAATTTCTTGTTATATACTTGTTCGTAATAAGTGGATGAATCCGTTTTGAAATCATAAGGAAATTATAAAATTAAAAACAATTCTTTTTCAATATTTGCGTAACCTATCATTATTTTGAAATTTTTTGTTTACTGAAATCAAATGCGTTTCAATATTAACTGTGCAATTCCAATGATAAAAGCTTAAGCCATCAATGCCCAATTTCCAAAATAAACTCAATTAAAATATTCTTGGAAGGAGCTCAAGGGGGCATTTTAAATAGATTCTATCCGGAGATCAGAAAACAAAGGACTCGTTTCTTATACAGTTGTCACAATCCATTCTTGGCTAGATATAAATTGATTTCCTTAGACCCCGTAAACCCGTCACTTACTGCAACTCCCGCCGAGTTATTTCATTAAATATTTCATAAACTCACGTTGTTTATCGTTTCTCTTCTATTCTCTGCTTTCCTGGTAAAATGCCCCTCTACGGGGTACATAAATATCCTATCCCGTCGGTTATATATCCTCGTACTAAACTTATAGTGTCGTTTCGCCAAATTATGTCATGTTTTTCTTCTTTTTATCCTCTTCGTAACTGACCTTATATTATAAATCGTCAAACACGCCCTTACCTACAAAACCCTTCAAGAAGCCTAAAAAATAACACATTTTTTCAAATTATTAAAAATATATATTTAAATTAAATGCTATTTTTAAAGGTCTGCCAGGTAAAGATCTAAGCAATTTAAAAATTAATTTATGGAAAACGTCAAAACAAACACAAAGTACCGAATTAAATTTTTTAAGGCGAAATGAAGTTATACAAAATCACGTGTTTTTGATTTGAAATTTTGATCGCTTGTCGTCTTCTAACAAGGAGTGTTATTGTTAGCGGCCTTAATGATTTACTACATATTATTATTGTATGTAAAAGACATTTAAATTGAGATATAGTTATGTGTTAAAATACCTAAATAACTGTTTTTAAAGATGTGCTGTAAAAATTAAACAACTCTTCAATCGTTAGGAAGACAGTGGCATGTATTCTGAAGCAGTATTCATGTAAAACAGATTTAACCAACGTATAATTGTCGTCCTGATGAAGGAAGAGTTTTCCTGAAAATATTCTGAAACCAGTGAAGAGAAAATATATATACTGTGTTTTTATGGCGGCAAAATATCAACTTATCGTTTGCTTTCCTAATTCTGCCGATTAAATTCAACCAAAATAGTTTAAACTGATAAACGTGCAAAATTATTTACACCAGCGCTGTTATCTTAGTGAAATGGTCGGTAAATTGCTGAAACTTGGGCAAGAAGTGAATGAAGTAAAAACTCTCCGCGGAAAGAGAAAATTCTCCTTCGCCGTTATTTAAATTTCATTAATTTGATCACGGAAAAGTCTTTCTTTTTCATTTTCAATTTTATAATAATGTTATTTTTTATAGCGAGTCAAGTTTTCGAAAAGTTAACTTAATAATTTACGTTGGTTGTGGGTTGGAGGTAGGTTTTGAAGGGTAAAACGCAAGAGGATATTATGGTGTTAATGGATTTAATAACCTATTTAAGGGTTAAATTCATGAACATCTTCTTTCAAAGGGCTCATTACGCGGCAATCTTACAAGTTAATGGAGCATCGCACTAAATCTTTGTAGGGATAAGGGGAGAAAAGTGTATAACTTTCATGTTGTTTAACTGCCAGAAGCGAACTGACCTAGTAGGCTTTCATGTTGCTATGATTTTTTTCCAAATATCTTTGTTTCTTTAATTTGGGTCTTTTTCGAGTTTAGACGTATCATTTTTAATTCTGGTCATGTTTCAGAGTAGTCTATTCTCAAATTGTTTCATTTTCAAGACAGTGCCAATTTCAGACTAGTACATTTTCAAACCGGGTTTTTTTTCATATGTTCACATTCAGATCAGTAATTTTTCACGCTGGTTCGTTTTCACACTGATCCACTTTCAGGCTGGTTTATTCTCAGACTCTTTTACTATCAGAATAGTTGACTGAAAGGCCCAAGTCAAATAAAGTTCTAATGTTTTTAAGACATTGGTATTATTACAATGAAATTTCCCTACGAATATAAAATAATAAAAACATAGAATTATTTTACCCGAATTTTCATCACCATCTGAATTATTATTATTTTTTACTATAGGAGACGGTTGACGTAAGGTTCCCGTGAGCACTTAGGCCATAGGCCCATTGTGCTCTCTCCCATTTTACCTGACTCCTTTTACAGTAATCCGGTCCCTCTTATAAAGTTCACCAGGGTTGTCATTGGATATGTGGCTATGTCTTCTGGTTCTACAATGTGTCTTCCCAGGTATCTGAGCCTTGTTCCCAATAGAGTGGGACATTGGCACCAAAGGTGAATTGGAGTCTCTTCATCCTCTTCACATTTCCTGCATCTGTTGGTGTTTTCCACTACCAACAACACCATTGGAATTACAGCTATTTCTTTAATTCTACTGTCTAAAATATAGAAAAATTTAACTTTTCTTAAAAACAATTTTAGCCGATCATTTCATAATTGGAACACATTTAAAATAGCCATTAATCGAACTTAATACTTTAATACCTACTTCTCCCGGGCGTGCAATTATTAGATTTTTATAATACGAGACATACAACAAATGGAAAATGGGCTATTTCGAAACCTACTTGAATCTATTTCGAACCTTTTTGAACTTATTTTAATTGTCAGTTCGCTACTATAAAACCTTTAATTTGTATTATTTTATTTCACTACTACGTCACCATTTACATAATATTAACGTCAAACTTTATAATATTTGAATCTACACATGAATAATCACATCTACAAGAATTGTATTACCGGCCGGAAGCTGTGAAGACGAACATCCCAAAGTTAAAACACGTCGTAAAATAAGAAACACCCCCTACTGAAATAAAACCTGAATTATAGACAAGCTCCCGCAGAGGACATCCTGTACTTTTAGATTTTATTTGAGATTTATTGTCCTTTATACGTGGGTTTTTTCTTGCAACTCCATTCACTTATGTTCCATTATGTGTTACTTTTCTACACTATAATTCCAAAGAAATAAAAAATTTCTACATTAATGCGAAGAAAAAACATAAAAGTCTACATTTCAAAAACTCCATCACTAATTTGATTCAATAAAATTTTATTTGAATTTTCCTGAAGGTTTTTTAAATCTCAGAATTTAAAAAAACTATTAATTACCTACAAACATTATTTCTTTACTTCCTATTACAAACTTAAAAAATCTTTGCCAAATGCTTATTTGGCTGGTAAGAATTTGGCGTAGATTTAAAGTATATTATTTTACATCATTATCACTATTAATTACAATCAAATAATATCTTAACTGATTTTATAAATAATATATTTAACGAGTTAGATTTCTTTAGTTGTGTTCTTATTAAGATTTGTTTTATAAAATATTGTTCTATGTTTGAAATCATGTAATTTTTTTCATAAATAATAATAAAACATACGTAAGGTTTAATAATGGGAAAGAAAGTACTTATAATAAGGGGATAGCCAATAGCCATGTATTATATTTATATAAATTCTATATTTAACTGAAACACAGTATTAAAATGTTATTATTATAAACTGTACTTACCATTTCTTAAGTCACTGTACAATTAATAGAGTTTCAATGACAGTCTAGATATTATTAATGATAAATAAATGTATTGGGGCAATCAACACCTACCGATTTCTTTTATTACATTCCTTGTGTTTACACCATTTTATTTTTATCTATTCTCGTATTTACTTTTTACAGATGTTTACAGTTTACATAGACAATAAGTTCCAGTACCTACTATAGAAAATGCTCCTTGAGATTCTCAATGAGTACATTGTGGTTCCAACCATGGTGGCAGTAGTGTATATTAGGTTAGTAGCAGTTTAGTTGAGTTAAACATAAGTAAAATCACAGCTCCTTGAGATTCTCGATGAGGACATTGTGGTTCCCTCCATGGTGGCAGTAGTGTATATTAGGTTAGTAGCAGTTTAGTTGAGTTAAACATAAGTAAAAACACAGTACCGGTCCTCCTTGAGATTCTCAATGAGGACACTGTGGTTCCATCCATGGTGGCAGTAGTGTATATTAGGTTAGTAGCAGCAAAATATAAGTAAAAACACAGTACCAGTCCTCCTTGAGATTCTCAATGAGAACACTGGGATTTCATCCATGGTGTCAGTAGTGTATATTAGGTTAGTAGCAGTTTAGTTGAGCTAAACATAAGTTAAAACACAGTACTTGTCCTCCGTAAGATTCTCAATGAGGACACTGTGGTTCCATCCATGGTGGCAGTAGTGTATATTAGGTTAGTAGCAGCAAAACATAAGTAAAAACACAGTACCAGTCCTCCTTGAGATTCTTAATGAAGACACTGTGGTTCCATCCATGGTGGCAGAACTGTAAATTAGGTAAGTAGCAGTTTAGTTGAGTTAAACATCCTAATATTACAAAGATAATTAAGTATAATGTAGTGAAAAGAATAAAGATACTATATGATGAACTTTATGAAGTATACATTGGCATTTAATTTTCTTGGTAAGTATTAAGTTTTATTTGCTATGGAGTCTCACTCCATGTGTATTAAATTTGGGAGTTTATGATCACAGGGGCCTATCGCATAAAACATAGTTTTGAGATAAACGCAAACTAAGATTGGAATGCTCATATGCCCAAATGTATGCCCAACTGATGTGCCCAACTGTAACTCTTAAACCGCTGTATGTGGATATTTGAGATAGAGCTTCATGTCACTAATAAACATGATTATGGCATGGCTGAAACTAAGCTTAACTCAAAACGCCAGTTTTTGTAGCTAGGCCACTGTGATCTTAACTATCCTCCAGCCAAGTGGGGGAGTAGGTACAGAGATGTGCAAAATGGGTACCCAAAACCATTTGAAATGCAAAATGGAAATGGGTCAAAACTTTTCCATTTGAAAATGCAAAATTCAAAATGGTTTTTAGAAAAGCATTTCAAATGCAAAATGCAAAATACCTACCTATTTTCAAAATGCATTGAAAATGCAAAATGGTTTCTCAGGTCAAACAATCAAAATAATTTTTTTTTTATTTTTTTTTTTTTTAAATTTGCCGGTAATCCGGGCGTTTATTGACATCAATATTTGTTTACATATTATGTGCGCTACCCGACTCACTAGACAATATCTGTTCTGAGCCGGGTAGCAGTATCTACCATTACATATATCAATACTAATAAAAGTGAATAAAAATACAAAGTAAATAAATAAAAATACAAAATACAGGAAAAAGAAACGTAATTAAAAATAAAAGATTACCTAGATAAAATAATCTAAATATAAATTATTACATACATATGTAACAGTAATTGTTTTTTTTAGTGTGAATCAAATAATCAAATGTGAATCAAATAATCAAATAATTGAACATTTTTTGTTGTGAAAGTTCTTATTTTTTTTTTTTTTTTTTTTTTAATATGTCATATAAAAATTAGCATGGAAGGTTTGCAAGTAACTTGTTAATGCAATTTCTTTTTTTGTTCATTAGCCACGTATTAAAGTATTTATGTGTACATTTTCTGTTGATTTGAGTTGTATGTTGTAAGAAAATATTGAATATGGAAGGTGCGAGGTAAGATTCATGTTTTTTAGCAAGAGTGGATTTAATTTTTGGCACTTGTAAATGATTGTTAGAAGTGCCAAAAATTAAATATTAAAATGAATTATAGAATTTTTAAACAATTTGGTCATTTAATAATGGACATCAATGTAGAACAAACATATTACATGATGGTAAATCCAAACACACCACGACTAAAAAATTTGCGCGGGATTAATGTTGCCAACGTAAAAACATAGAAACTGCTATCTAACATTTAATATTACAGCGTCATGGCCCCATGTTCAGTATTTGAATCAGTATTTTTTACAACAATTATTTTATAAGCAATAATTATTAGCCTGAAACACTCACCCACATTGAAAAATCTCCTGATAAAAGATACATGACGCCAACGGGACTTGAACCCGTGTCCTTTCGATTTCCGGTCGACAGCTCTGACCACTGAGCTATGGCGGCTTATCTCTTTTCCGCGAAATAATTCAATATATACTAGTGTTTCATTCAACAATTACTGCTTGTTACATTTTTTCACCTGAAACAACCAACTTTATTTTGGTTTGGCTTTATTATATTTGGCGTCATGTATCTTTTATCAGGAGATTTTTCAATGTGGATGAGTGTTTCAGGCTAATAATTATTGCTTATAAAATAATTTTTACCCTCTGTGCTATGCATAAAATATCTTGTCTTAAACATTAGTTTACTAAAAAAATAATAATTAGTATTTTTTGTAATGGTATCACTCAATTGCCAGGGCTCCTACCAGGGAGCAACTTGACAAAAGTAAATTATCTCTCATAGCGAGGCTGAGGAACGACTGATATTTGGGGCTTATGAAAAAAAGATGAGTGGAGATAGTAGGAAGAATGTTGCAAAAAAGCATTTAAAATGGAAAATGCATTGAGAAAAGCATTTAAAATGCAAAATGCAAAATGTTTTTTAGAAAAGCATTTAAAATGCAAAATGGAAAATTCCTATTTTGCATTTTGCATTTCCATTTGAAATGGATTTATTTGAAATAAGGCACATCTCTGAGTAGGTAGTACCCAAAATTACTATCATTCATATATTAGATTAAATACTTGACACATCATTTTTGTATTTAACCTATTCCTGCGCAAATACATAAGTTACCATTAATAATTGACTGAATAATTTAGATTTCTATAGTTTAAAAGCTCATAAGACAGAAAAATGCATGGGGTCGTCGGAAGACCCACTTTGTTACAGACGTTTTGTTTGGCATCTTGGTCTGTCAAGAGTTAAGCCACCGAATGTGATCGATAAGGGATCATAAGTCGTTTTGCAACAAAGATAATATTGTCAAGAGAATAGTTGGTAGTGAGTGGAAGAAAAAGTTGGTGACCGGCTTTTATGTGGCGCATCAAAGCAGCGAACGCATGCACCATTCCCTCTGTGAGGCGCTGCATCACCAAGGGAGGCCGAACAGCGCCCTGTATACCTGGTTATACTGTACTCGGAGTGTATTCACGATGCCTTGTGCGTATCTTTTTCATAGATCGCTAGTGTATACAGTCGCATCTTGTTTGTTTGTCTTTAAATGTTCGTTTAAAAAATTGCTTATATTCTCTTCAATAATTAAATATTACAATTTGAGGTTTTACTAAAATAAATAAACACAAAAGAATTTTTTTTTCAAAATTTAAAAGATATGGTTCCTAAAAATAATTTACAGAGAATTTCTTGAATTACTCCCCATTACGCTGTTACTATCTTCTTTATTTTCCAAAAAAAATTCCCTCCTCTAACACCCCAAGAGATGACATGACCTTTGGGCTTTGTGTAAACCACAGAAACTCCTGTGTTGGGTAAATACGAGCATAAAAATACTTAAAATATCCATCTCCTCGGAAAATACTCCGAAAGGAAATAACTGAATGCGATCAGGATTCGCTCAACTAATTCTAATCATATTTGTAGGCATAGAAAAAATATTCCGAGAGTTTCGACGTAGAAAAATAATAATATGTACATAAATACCAAATAAAAATATGTCAGAACGGAAAAGGAAATTGGGTAAAACGAGAATGATGAAAATATTTACAGGTTCCTACCTACACGCTTTAGTCAATACCTGCTGTTGATTTTAAGTTTTAGCACATATTTTATCATTTATGTAATGTCTGTAAATGTAACTCGGAAAACTATGTAAGACCAAAAGAATTATTATTTCTTCAATTTGCCATGTAAAAATAGACATTTACATGCAATTGCCATTAACAAATTTGATATACTAATAATTTTGAACATTCCCTCGTTCTCTCTGACTCTCTCAGTTCCCTCCAAAAACTTAAATCCAGTCCTTTTCTTCATCATGATGATCACTTTGTATGCCTTAATCAAGTGATGATAGCCTCCATTCAAAGCTTTGGAAAAACTGTAACTCTGATTTGGATTCCTGGACATGTTGGTATCATGGGTAATGATATTGCGGATGCCTTGGCAAAACAAGGAGCGTCCAACCCTGTTGTTACCCTCGTAAACCACATTCCCCTATCTGACATTTTTTCCATCATCAAAGATAGATCCCGCAATGTTTGGGCAGAGTATTGGCACATTGCTAGTCAATCCAAGGGAGCCTACTATGCCTCAATACAAAGGTCTATCCCATCAAAACCGTGTTTCAAAAATTCCCCAATTTTACCAAAAAAGATATTTCTTCACTTATTGAATGAGGATTGGACATTATTCCGTTCCTTCCCACCATTTTAAAATTCACGTCCTTGACTCCCCAGATTGTACATTCTGTGGTCTAGAAGTGGGAACTTTAGATCACATATTTTTTGGTTGTCCCTCTCTAAACAAATATCCTCTCTTCTATCAAGCATTAACTAAAATTGCCTCCCCTCCATCCAACATCTCATCTCTTAAACTTCGTTTTTTTATAATTTTGAAACAATTTTAATTATAATTTTGAAATTTGCCCTTTTAAATAAAATTTAAATTTAAATTCACCTTTCATTTCTCCATAATTTTAAATGGTGGCCAAGAACAACCTTGAAATAATAGAAAAAACACTCGATATTAGTTTTTTTTTTGTATTTAAAGAAATAAAAATAAGAAACACAATTTTTTTTAAATAGCCACCGCCAAGAATCGATCCCCGATAAACTGCTTGGAACTGTAATGACCATTACACCACCAACTGTTGTAAGAACGTATGCATAAATTCATTATATGTAATTAATAAAGTACGGAAAATAATTTACTCACCACTTCTCAGTATTTTCACAAAACCCAAGCAGTATAATGCACCCAAATAATTCATAGCAATAAAGTCATTAGTAAATAAAGTCATTAGTAAATAATTAAGAACTCATTACCATTTACTGAGGGGAAAACATAGATTGGTTTAACCAACAATAGATCATGTCATCGGTTTCACCAGTAATAAATCAATGTATGCACCTTCAAAATTTACATTTGAAATAGTATAAATACGTCGTCTCAATGTGGACTAACCACAGTTTGAAAATGGCCTTGTAAGCCGAAACAGCTGTCACAATAATAAAAAACTAAAACACTTGCAGAACTTAATAATAATATTATCAAATTTAATCTAAATTAAATTTATAAAAAATTATATGTACCAACTGAAAATAAAAATCCAAAATAATATTGTTTCAATTTTCTGTTGTTCGAAATATATGAAGAACTTTATTCATCTGTACACAAATTCAAATTCACAAAAAAACGTGCATATTTATTCATATACTTTGGCAAAATTTTGGCAACATGGCCAAGTTTCTTACAGAGTACAAAACAACATTATTTTAATTCTACCGTGACTAATTTATTTTTGTTTGTGGTAGGTAATAGAAATTCCCAACAGAGCGACATCAACAAAGAGAAAAAGATGTTAAAAAATCGTGTCTTTGACTTTTATCGATATTTAGAATATTACATTATTTTACCTAATAAATTTACTTGCATCCATTATAACACAACATAAATAATTTAAATCACTTGGTGTTTGTAGTTTTCAGTCAGTTAGATTTTTGAAAATCTTTGTATTGATAAAATTTGAAAAAAAATCGCTGTAATTTCAGAGTGCACTGACTAAAGCAAATACTATTTAAAATAATTAGAATCCTCGCATATATCACCACGCGGAGACAGTAGGTTTTTCAAATAAAAAATAAACACATGCTTCTTTTAAAATTATAGACAATACGAGTAAACTTTGTGATATCTAGACTTGAAAAGCCCTGGACCAGAGCATTATTGTGATTTTGTATGAATGGCATTGAAGCCAAATTTAGGGTGAGGGGAAATTGCCTGGCAGCCATCTTGTATTACAAAATTTTGAAATGATTTGTGTGCAAAGTGGTGAGTAATTAACTATTTGTATTGTTAATGCAGTTATAACAGCTTACATTTGTAAGGTATTTTATGAGACAAGGGATGAAATATGTCATCCAAAACTTTCAGTAGGTTTTGACATTTATCATAGATCTTCCCCCCCCCCCGCGGCTTCAAATTGTTCTCGAATAGCTCCGTCCAAGGTTTTTCAGGTTCAGGCTTCAAAATCCCTGGACGGATCTATTATAAAATTCGCACAGGATGAGGGGGAAGATATGTAAAAAAACTTTCCCAACATACATTTTTTGATAACGTATCTCATTCCCTGTCTCATCAAATACCTAAAAAAGCATAAGACGTTATAATTATTGATCTCCTTTGTAAAACAATGCTCTATTTTGAACTTGTACTGTACTTGTTTATATTGTTCATACTCGGCTTATTATGTAATATACACTTATTATTGTACTCTTGAACAACTTATCCTTAACAATGTATTCATGTAAAAACCTTCATGGCCTGAATAAATTAATAATAATTGCATTAACAGTATGAAAAATAAATTTTTGATATTATCAATAATACCACTTTGCATACAAATCATTTCCAAAGTTTGTCCTACAAGATGACTTCCATGCAATTTTTCTTCGTCCGGCAGGCTCTAAGCCAAATTATAATCAACCAAAAATGTAATAAATTAAATGCATATTAAAGACATTCAATTCACTGCCATTTTGAAAAACGGAATTTTAAGACACTCTTTGGAACAACTTAAATTTGACTTCAGTGTCATTCATACAAAATAGCACTAATGTACTGTACAGCGCCTTTTAGTTTCATGAGGCTTACGATTTATATGTGTATTATGTTAATCTGCGCTAAGCTCGACATTCCAATCAAGCCGAGCATAAAATTCACTGATATACCGGGTCTATGAGACATGACATTCGTGTTCTCGAAAACCAAATAAAATAATATTACCAAAATACAAAATTTTGTACTGGCAGCACTTTTCACAGCCCGCCAGTCCCGCCACACTCGCTACTCGCCATAGAGAAAATCGAACATAGTTTTCGTTTGTCATTATTGAAATTCTTGCCGGTTTCTGCAAAGTTGTAAAAACGTTTTGTCTTTTAGTATCGTAGCGTTTTTCTCTAATCCTTCGAAATGGTACGTACACTAATAATGAGTATTTGGCTTCAGTTAAGTGTTGTTTATTTTATCTAAAAGAGGTTATTAAATCGACTAGTTATCAATTATGCCAAGTCACTCCTAACCTATACTAACTTTACGTAGATTTAAATATTTTTTGTAAAATTTTCAATATAATATCATCAAAATGCTTGTTTTAGATTAGTTACCTAGTGATACAGAAAATTAAATTACCAAGGAGAATATTATGTATGTAAAAATACATGTTTGAAAAGTTCTAATATTTGAAAAATCTTGCCTTTTTTGTTGTTTCGACATCATCTACATAATAATTATGCTAATGTGTTACTTTGAAATAAAAATGGTTTTAGGAATTGTAATTAAACTAACTTTTATGTTTTAAATAAACTGCATAACATTATTTTAATAACTGCTGTCAAAATCTGATTTGATACTTTTGCAAAATTGAAAACGATCTGAATTTTCGTTCAATGATTATATTATGTTGCTAAAGTTATTATATACTCCATTCAGTTACTTTAAACTTATCGTCTTACCTTTACAGTTTAGGCAGCTACTTTTGTAGTTGTATTTTTATCTTTTTCTTTACTTTTAGGGTTATGTTGCCTCTATGTTCATGTTGCTTTCATTACTGCAATTGGTGCTATAATTATTTCATAAGAAATGCGGACTTGTAATATAAAACTGGTTTGTGGCCTAGTTTTCACTATGCAAGATAAAATTTTAGCTTATTTATATTTATATAAGTGTAGGAAAAATTCAAATATTTTCGGGTTATTTGTGACCTGGGAATGTTTGTCTTTATTTTAACAATCTTATACGCTAGCGACCAAATGATGGGTTACGCAATTCTTTTTGAAGTTTTTTGTAGCATAATGTCAAGAAAAATAACTATATTAAAGTACATATACAGTATGATAATGCATAAACCCATTAGCTTGCCAGGGGTTCCAAGGAAAAAATCAAACAGAAAACTGTTAAATGAACCAACCGGAAATGGCTGTTCTCGTCGTTTGGCTTTCGTGCCTTAGCTTTCAAGTGTATACGCACCATTATGTATACAGGGTGACTTACCAACAGACGTTAAACCAGCGATTACTGAGTTTATATTACGAGTAGACCTTCCCTTTATAATTATTTATTTATTTTTATAATTAACTATCGCAAACCCATAAAAAATAGGATTTGTGAATTAGAAGTGAGTATTTATAAACTAATTTCCACAAGATCATTGCTTATCCAAAACAAATAAGGCAAAGTTTTTTCAATATTTAAATTATATTTTTTGTTGACAAATAATTAGAGAGACTACCAGAATTACCTATGAACACCGTTCCTAATCTGTCTAGTTTTTGGCAGATTTAGATCTAATATGATTTATACCAATTTTCCAATTATTCCAATTTTGAAAATTAAATTTGTAGCGCGCCGTTTTTACGCTTGCCACTACACCATCTCTTTCCCCCGTACAGCGCCATCCTGCTCACCCACCCCTAAGCAAACCCGGATGCGCCGACGCCTTCTGCGCATCTCCCACCCTCGAGCCGCTACACCAACCCCACCCCGCAACAAGGAATGGGCTATATAACAGGCTGCGCGCCCTAAATTAGTCAGTTCGTCTGCAGCTCGCTCTTGGCTAGTACCCTCTCTTAGTTGCGCTTCGTCCTCTGGCACGACCCTCTAAGGAGTATTCTACTACCATAAGTAAAGCCCCAACCAGACCCTCGACTGCTGCCTTAGTTGCGCTTCGTCCTATGGTACGACCCTCTAAGCAGAACCACAGTCAGTTTTGTTGTTCCCAAAGCCTAACGGCAAGGTTCCCTCCGATCCCTTGCTCAGTTAATTAGTGAATTGATACATTGTGACTATTTTTACCATATTATGTGATCTGCGAACTTACTTACTTTAAATAAATAACCTTTTACCAACAATTGTGTTATAAAACTGGCGCCCAACTTAGTAGCCAGACACATAAAGTAAAAAAAAAAATTAAAATCAGTGCATCTACAAAAATTTCGTCGCTACCACGTCGAAGTCCTCGTTTCACAATGCAGGCCAAGGAAAGTGCTGGCATCTGCTTCACGCAGGAGCAGTTCGCGGAACTAATGAACTCCATGATGCGGACGCAGTCGCAACCAACACGTACGGGTACATTCACCACCTGTACGGCACGCTTCGGTGGTACCAGAGACAGGAGTGCGGTCGAGAGTTTTAATGCCGCCGCATCCATCTTCAAGTGCGCCGAGAACATCGAAGACGCAAGCGCTCTGGAAGGATTACCACTGCTGCTTACGAAAGACGCCGCCGCTTGGTGGCTCGGCATAAAAGGAGAAGTACGAGACTGGGAGAGCGCAACGACCCTCCTCAGGCATGCTTTCGCCCCTAAGAAGCCAGCGTACAAAGTGTACACAGAGATATTTTTATGCAAGCAAGACGCATTAACGTCAACCGATGTGTTCATTGCTAAGCAGCGGATGTTACTCGTGGAGCTACCACCGCCCAGCCATCCAGAGAAGGTCCAGATAGACCTAATATTCGGACAACTGAATATCCGGATACGAGACAGAGTGCCGCGCGAAGCGATCAATACCTTCGCCGAACTACTCCAAAAAGCCCGTGCAGCGGAAGAAAGCCTGTACGAGAGCATGAAGACCGTCCCACTACGCGCGATGGAAAACCGAACAGACGGCCGCCTACGCTGCACTAACTGCCGCAGATTTGGGCACCGTTCCGAGGAGTGCCGTTCCCGCTATGATACAGGAGCGCACGTAAAGTACACTCCTCCAGTCAAAAAGCTGGAGACACCCAGTGATGCGAAGTTCGCATGCTACGGTTGCGGTAAACCAGGCGTGGTAAGAAGCAAGTGCCCGCAATGCAGCCAAGGGAGAATAGACACCCCTAACCCACGAGCCGATTTTTGCTCGATACATGAAGTAGGCCTTCCCCGAGCGAGACCTATACTACACATCGGGATTGGAAACTTCCTGGGCACTGCTCACGTAGACACCGGATCAAAATTGAGCGTAGCATCAGCTGAGCTACACCTGCGGCTAATCGCTCAAAATTTCAAAACCCAGCGAACCATCATGGACATCGTATTGGCAGATGGTGTCCCTAAACGTCAGGAGGTCGAGACAATATCCGCCACCTTGACACTAAGAGGCTGACAGATACCCACCAGCTTCATCGTGCTCCCAGGAGGACACGAGAATCGAACACTCCTAGGCGTCGATTTTATCGAAGACGCGGGGATCGATATAAACATTCCCCAGCGCGCATGGGCATTCACGGACAGCCCCGAAGTACGGTATATGCTGCATATGGAAAATGACGCCACCTGGAAATGGAAATCCCCACAGCAGAATGCTTTCGACACCCTGAAAGCACTACTCACTAGCGCCCCCATACTACGACAAGCCGATGGAAGCAAGGAATTCATCATAAAGTCGGACGCAAGCAGCTACGCAATAGGAGCAGTTTTGGTCCAGGGGGAGGGACTAGAAGAACATCCGGTAGAATACGCGAGCCGCCACGCTACTACAGACCTGGATCTTCGACGGGACGTTCCTCGATCCAGAGGGGGAGGATGTAGCGCGCCGTTTTTACGCTTGCCACTACACCATCTCTTTCCCCCGTACAGCGCCATCCTGCTCACTCACCCCTAAGCAAACCCGGATGCGCCGACGCCTTCTGCGCATCTCCCACCCTCGAGCCACTACACCAACCCCACCCCGCAACAAGGAATGGGCTATATAACAGGCTGCGCGCCCTAAATTAGTCAGTTCGTCTGCAGCTCGCTCTTGGCTAGTACGCTCTCTTAGTTGCGCTTCGTCCTCTGGCACGACCCTCTAAGAAGTATTCTACTACCATAAGTAAAGCCCCAACCAGACCCTCGACTGCTGCCTTAGTTGCGCTTCGTCCTATGGTACGACCCTCTAAGCAGAACCACAGTCAGTTTTGTTGTTCCCAAAGCCTAACGGCAAGGTTCCCTCCGATCCCTTGCTCAGTTAATTAGTGAATTGATACATTGTGACTATTTTTACCATATTATGTGATCTGCGAACTTACTTACTTTAAATAAATAACCTTTTACCAACAATTGTGTTATAAATTGAATTTGAATAATTTTACGAATTGCGCAGGAATACAATTTCTAATATTTCGAAGAACTGTGTAGTGCTGTTTTTGTGAAACATCACCTCAAGGGCAGTTTCCCACAGCATTGGACAGTAAGCGACAGTGCATATCAATTTTTTTAAACGGGACTCTTGTTTTCGCCCGTATGAAGTGTGTTTATATTAATAAATAAATACAAATTTACAAGTGTAATATTCTAAATAAAAATGCTCCTTTTAAAAACAATAGATTACTCAGAGAAACATCAATACTCCCAACTCCGAAATGTAAAAAGACAATGGGGCAATTCAACTATAAATATCTGGAGTAAAATTTTTCAATTCCTCACCAGAAAGTATCCAAAATATAAATAACAAAGATTTTAAACTTCATGTCAAAAAACACTGAAAATATAAACTGAATACTTTTGCAAATTACATAAAAAAATTACACATCCCCCATATACACAAGCCTAGCTTTATTATAGTGATACATCTTATGTATAAAATTAATTACTATATTTCTGTAAATTAAGTAACTTTATTTATTGGTAATAAATAATAAAATAAAACATGTAAACTTTCCAGTTCCGCAATCAATACGACAGCGATGTGACAGTATGGAGTCCTCAGGGCCGCCTGCATCAAGTGGAGTACGCCATGGAGGCCGTGAAGCTAGGTTCGGCCACGGTTGGCCTCAAGTCTACAGAGTACGCCGTCATCATCGCGCTGAACCGCGCGGCGGGCGAGCTCAGCACGCACCAGAACAAGATCGTGCCTATCGACACGCATATTGGGATCTCCTTTGCGGGGCTCACGGCCGATGCTAGGATGCTGAGGTATGATTATGTTACCTCTGTTTCTCTTTCCCAACCAAAGACACCAACTGATGAGACTGTGGTTCCAACAGTCATCTGTTATTAGCTGACATTTGTCGGTTGGTTGATGCAACCAAGTGAACAATTAATTCGTCAAAGTGTGTACATGCAACCATATGTTTTCCGAAACAAAAAAAGTCAAAGAAAGCAATCACTTGAACAATCGACCAACTGAAGTCTCCGGCGTTGTCCGGAATTTACGCAGAGCTTTTTGACAAATCAGATGAAGACAGTAATTTTCCTCTTGTTTTGAATGTCAAGCATGCAAAATTTCATCAGGAAATATCAAAAGTAAGTTATGCACATACCCAGCCTAGTTCCTAGTGACTCTTTGTTTGGTTGCCATTTTCGCCAGTATGTTTACGTTTACAATCCATGTTTGCACTCCAAATGTTATTTCCAGAAATTTACTTTCATTGAGGTGTTTATTGGAAGGTTTTTTGGAGGTATACTTAGAGTTAGTCAGCCTATACCATCTTCTCTCAATTTTACTGGTGTGGTGGGCTTAGTGTATTTTTTGTTTGTGTTTGATAATTGACAATCAATTGAAGTTTGTTCTGTCCTCAGCCGCTACATGCGTACAGAATGCCTGAACCACCGTTACTCGCACGATGCGCCGATGGCGGTGTCACGCCTTATCACTGCTGTGGGCAACAAGATGCAGATCTGCACACAGCGCTACGACAAGCGTCCCCTCGGGGTGGGTCTCTTGGTCTGCGGATATGATGTAAGTTCTTCAAAATAATTTATATTTTATATAAGATGAAACCGTGCGTACACTGTGACGCCAACCTCATTCACTCATAGTACTGCAAATCGGATTGATTTGATTGTACATGCAGTTTTATTGTAGCACAGCCAAAGTTGGAATTCTTCCATGCCATTTATCCTTCTATTTCTATTATCTTTGGCTTGAACTATGTGTGTTTATTTTGTCCAGGACAACGGCCCGCACATCTTCCAAACGTGCCCCTCAGCAAACTACTTTGACTGCCGTGCCATGGCCATTGGCGCTCGTTCGCAGTCCGCCCGAACTTACCTGGAGCGTCAGCTGAACGAGCTTTCCACTTGCGATCTCGCCGCCCTCGTGGCGCACGGGCTCCGCGCCATCCGTGACACTCTGCCCAATGAGATGGAACTCAATACTAAGGTTTGTTCATGAGCTTTTTTTATTATAAAATTAAAAACGTCAAGGCAAAGTAATGCAAAATTATGTCTATTTTAGTTTGAAAATTTGATCAAAAAGAAATATTATAGATGTTTTAATTGAATACTGTGAGTAGAACACATCTAGGCTTTTTTTAATTAATACATTTCTGGCGGGTACTTTTTGCACTGGTGCTACGCTGTTTCCGGGCGAAAATAAAGGTCCTGTGCGAATTTCATTAATTTGTTTCAAATTGCTATATCTTCGAAAATAATTAAAATATTTTAATAAAAATTTCTACCTAGTAACTCAGCATACCCAAGCTATAAAAGTACTATCGAATCGAATATTATTTCAAATGCAACTCAATTAACCTTGTAATATGTTTATTACGGTCCGCCTATCGGTATTTGCCCATACCTGCTTTCTTTAAATATGCCCGACATCTCTCGCTCTCTTGCACATAGGAGTTGAGTGGGTGCGGAACAGAGATAGAGATACGAATCGGGTTTCATGGTCATAAAAACCCTCATTCCAGGAATTGAATTATTACAATAACAAATAATATACTATCCTTTTGTTGAAATAACTATGTAAACGAAAGGCATGAATATAAATATAAAATGAAGACTTGCATTATGATTCGATAATTATGTACATATAGTTTTATATTGTTTCATAAATTAACACTGTAGGGTAACTTACAGGGAGTTTAAATCTCCCGAAAATGATAATAATGTTTACCTTTTCATACATTCACGTGCGACTGGTATCATGGTAACCTTGCACAAGATGCCTCGCGCGGCAACTAATTCATTCTCTCTCCAGCGGTCTCAGTCGCCGGTTTAACCCTAAATCCCTTCTAACGTGCGCGCTCTGCTTTTGTTCATAAAATGACTGTATCTATCGTTTGTAAAAATAAAACTAAAGTTTAATTATTCGAATTCTGATTTTACACACCGAGAGTAACCACGCAACCTTAGATTCTGCCGACTGGAGAACCTATGAATCAAACCTCCAAAAAATTAACATTAATTTGCTATTTCCTAACATTGTGTTTCTATAAAACAACTTTATTCGCTGCTAATTTTATCGAAATCATTTTCATTAGTGATTAGTAAACAAAAAGTTCAAATAATGACTAATATTCCATGCGCCTCCACTCAAATCAGTTTCAAATTAACTTCACTTGACTTTTGTACTAAAAAGGGATGTTTGTCTACCCGGCGTCACTCTAGGCCACGTACTGCCATCTGTGGTTGAGATTTTAAAACGGTTTTTGGTGTGAACATAGGAATATATATCTAATGAATTCCTATTCCTCAGAACAATACACATTTTCCTAAATATAAGAAACATATATAAAATAAAACAATTGAAAACAATATATTATGCACTATGCCAATCAATAATAGAATATGGAATAATTGCTTGGGGAGGAGCAACAAACGCAGCTATCGCTCAAATAGAAATCGCACAGAAAACGATATTAAAGGTAATACTCAAAAAACATAAACTAACCGACACAGACCAAATATTTAAAAGCTGTGACATACTTGATATACGCCAATTATATGTTAAAACTCTACTAAACTACATTTTCGACCAAAAAAACAATCCCCAACAAACACAAAATATCACTAATAGACCGGTCAGAAAAGCGTATAAAAAAAACATAAAAACTCCGACGGTAAACACTACCTTTGGACAAAGACACCATAAATACCACGCAATTAAAGCATTCAACAGTCTTCCACTTGAAACAAAAATTGAGGAAAATAAAAATAAATTCAAACACAAAATAAAAAAATGGATTAGAGAACAAAAAAGACAATATTTCCAAAATTCTATAACATAAGAGAATAAAACATATACACGCAACACAAAAAATGTATAAGGCAAGCGGCACGCACAAGCACATAGATCATTGTAAATGCCGATTTCCATTCTCTTCTAATGTTTTTATTTTGGTGTGAGAATTGGATTTTGATTTCTAATCTTTATTTTTGATGTAAATTTATCTTTATTTTAATGTTGTTTTTTGTTTAAATGTATAAATTCGCATATTTTAAAATGGGGGCCTCAGCACGGGTGAACAACCCAGTGAGGCCAACGTTGCTGAATTGAAATGTAAAGTACTGTAGAGTAATGTATCAATAAATAAAAAAATAAAAAAATAATGATTTGAATGGATTTGCACAAAAACAGCGTTATTTCGAAAACACTGTTTTTCTCTATAAGGGCTCAATAATTTTACAAGTCTTATAAAATTATGTATATGTGATATATTTGAATGTAAGAAATCTCAAATATCTTCAATTTTTTTTATTGTACAATTTTGATATTTAATTAGATGTCTTAATTTTATTGACAAACTGAACCTACTTACTTACATTTATTTTTTTTATTTTTAGAATATCTCAATCGGTATTGTTGGCAAGAACCATCCCTTCCTTATGCTGGATGATGAGGAGACTGCCAAGTACCTGACGCTGGTGGAGGGAGAGGAGAGGAGGGGACCCTTGGCGCCCCACGTGGCGGCCCAAGGCTCCCAGGGCTCCCAGGGGGGGGAGGGGGACGAACCAAAGGATCGGCCAGAACCTGTGCCACAGGTAATAGAACCAAACATCCCCTCTTGATGCTGAATTTTTAGGTTAGATCGAAGAAGCAATCAGTTTCAGCGTGTGAAAAAAAAATAAAAAGTCATTCATTGGATTTTCATTGATTTCTTTTCGTTTTTTTTTTACAAAATTTGCCTGAAAAATTATCCATTATTTTGCTATTAATGCCATCTATCGCCCTTTTTATGAAACTTATTTGAATGGTAAAAATCTCGGATGGATATAATTAGTTGAGTAAAGTTTCTGCAGATGGCATTATAATTGTAACGAAATATTTTAATTGTATTTTTAAAATTTATTTGATTGATATAATGTAAATTGCGTGTTAAGCATGTTAAGTGACCTCTTCAATTCAAATTTGTCTTAAATGCTCAATATTGGTGCTTCCAACCCAGTTTGTCATCAATCTGCATTGAAGGATGTTCACTAAATAAACATACAATTTCGGCAAATTTGGCATAATTTGCCGAAAATCGCTTGAGTGGAATATGTATATACATATTCCAAAGTAACTTTTTACGGAAATCATAACTTTCTCTACAAATTTCCTGCATTCCTTGTTGTTGCATAACATTTGTATTGTGTATTCCAGGTGGCAATGGACACAGAATAAGTCCTGACGAAGACAGACTTGGACATCATTCAGATCAGCAAAATTCTTTACCCTCTCCAACTTCTGAACTCCCGGTGGATTTTTCCAGTAATCCTTTGGTATTCCGCCTTCACTTTTCAGTTTCTGAGTTGTCCAAGCTCATTTTGAAACCTTTTCCCCTTTTTGTGAATTTCAAAGACCTTCCATGGCCGGCAGTAGTGAACTGATAAAAAAATATTTCTCTGAATTTTTATATTCGCAAAATATATTTTATTTTTATTTACTGTCGGCCATGGAAAAAACTGTACAAAAATGCTGGCATTTCAATTTATCCTGTCCACTATTATTTTAATCCCGATCATTTCTTGAATACAAATGTATTCTTTCTGTGTTGCTGAATTATGTATTGTCAATTTGCATTAATTCTACTAAAAATAAAAAAAAGGATTTCTAACTTTGTAAAAATATCTTTTATTTCTTAACATCTATTTACATTATACAAAAATGAGTATTTATAATTTCTATCTAATGTACAAATGTATAAAGTATAATCTTGTAAAATCGTTGTTTATGTTTTTAGTATTTATTTTCAATTCATTCTTAATTTAAATGATATATAATATTTATGTTTATATTCGTAAAGAGAGCACCATTTTAAACATTATTTCGTTGTACTTTTCGTTTTATACATAACTTTGTAAGAATAAAATAACTAATCTATTATTAAAAAGGTTGAAGAATATGTAGTAAAAATAAGAAGTTATTTGTGAAGAAGTCATTGATAATACAGAAGAAATATATAAATTTTAAAAAGGTGACTGTAAATTCCCTGACAAAATATCATGCTTTTGTAAAAGAGTAACTTTGTTAGGAGGTTGAAATTGTACCTTTTTCTTTTTTTATAAAGAAATACAAACGTTTCCGGGTTACGTATATAACCTTACTATATATTTGGAAAACCCTACTACCACCACAGTAAGCGGAAAATGTTGCTTGTGTCGTGATAGAGGACTTAGTCAGCCGAGGAATTGAACGCACGACATCAGCCACTCACTTTTTTGACAAATTGTGTGAATGAATAATTCTTGCAAAGTTGTGAAAAAGTATGCCTGCCGTTCAAACATACCTCTAAACCCTGGTATATTCTTTTCTCTATAATTAATTTAGGCTCTTTTTTCATTTGCTAGCTTATTGCAAGTCACCCTTCGTAATGAAATCTTTATCAATGAATAAGAGTTACAGAAATGCATATAATAATATTGGAAATACATATTGGTTTTGTAAAAGAAATATGTAATTAATTTTTCTCCAAGCCTACGATAAATTTTCTGGAACACCGTTACTTTTAGAACTAACACCTAATTTATTATTAAACTTTTCTGTTTTTATTGGAAGACGGTCAACAGTCATGGAAGTCAATTTGGTTTGACTTGTGAAGAATACAAAACGAGTTGTCATACTAATGTATCCAGGGGATAATTTGGTACATTATTAATATTGTAGTTAACATTTACAAATTGAGTTTTAGTTATGTCTAAAGGTAAGTTACATAAAGCATTGTCTTCGTAAGGCGTCTGCATGGCGACGTATTGCACATCAGTGAACATTTGGTCACTCTCCCCGATGGTGTTTTGAACTTCGAGCGTTTGGCTTTCCAAGTCCACATCCTCCATTTCTTTAGCCAAGATGTCTAAAAGATTCTTTCTCTTCTCCAATTGGTAATCTGCACGCTCCATTTCGATTGCTGCGTTTTCTATTTCTTTTGAGCTGTTGTCCATTTGGGATCTTAACGTGTTCAGCATTGAAACTATTTGATCTTGACTGTCAATATAGCTTATTTCATCTTCGCAGAGATATCTTCTGAGCTTCACACCTAATCTAACAATCAGTTCTTCTTCTCTCTGCAATCTTTTATTGACGATTGTCAGTTTTTCCAAGATGTCTATCTGTTGTTGTATCCTGCTCAATTCGTCTGTTGATGTTTCTGAATTGTCGTCTGATTTGGTTTGTACGATTCTATTGGCATTGATCTGACAGATGTCTGTTAGTTCTTTAGTGAGGTAGTGTTCTCTGAGGAGGTGACGTCCTCTGGACCTACGTTTGTTAGCACGAGGAGGGCTTCCACTTACTCCTACTCCGCTGTCACTATTGGCAGCTGGACTGTCTGTTGCTTCACTACTTCTTGCGTGGCTATCTAAGCCTTCACCCGTTTGAACAGTTCCACTATCATTGATCTCTGTAGCTTCCCTGTTCTTGTGGTCATACTGTGCTATGTTGTTTAGTTCGCTGATTCCGGCAAGTTCGTCTCTTCTGTCGTCGCTGTTTGCAAGTTCATTGTTGTTGCGGGCGATATCGCGGAGGTAGCTTTCGAGGAGGTAGTTGGGGCCATGTTTGGCCATCCGGGTTTTGTGGGTCTGCTCCTCGAGGTGATTGATCTGCCTGTCTTGCTCCCTGCAATAGAAAATGTATTCATTAGCAACAATATCAAAAAACTTTTCTATTACTTAATTCCAAATGTGGAGCAGGGAAAATAGTGTTTGTAACTTTTGATACTTTGGACAAAAAATTGCTGTCAGAATGACAATATATTCTGGGCCTTTGTATTTTATATTGTTTAGGTCAAGCGTCACATGATTTGCTGCACCAGGACGGAGTCAAGATGCAGAACTACAAAAGCGCAAAGCTACCCAGAAGTATTGAAATGTCTACGGTCCTGTAACTGAGAGCTGTGTAATCCCTCTATCTGTTACTGTTCCATAAATTGTCTATTCTGTATACATATCGTCAATTTATGGAACGAAAGTTGAAGTCCATTCAATAGTAATTTTCATTTAATAGAATAATTCTAGAATAGATCAGGTGTGATACAATCACAATTGTCACTCTGTCACAATTTGCAATGATGAATTTATATTGTTTTGCTGGCGAGAGCTCTGTTTACTAATAATTTTTGAGTCGTCAAGAGATCTTTACGTAGCAGAGGGTGAAACAGATCTTTATATAAAATGAGTGTTAGGTAATTAGCTACCTCAATCTGTCGGCCTGCAGGGTCAGAGTATCCCCCTGTGCGCGCAGCAGCTGTGGGAACAGCTGTTGCGGGCGGGGGCGGCGGCGGTGGGCGGCCGAGCGGCGACGCTCCCGCCGGCGAGGCGAGGGTGGACTGCCACGACCCGAGTCGCCCGAGCTGTCCACGTAGCGGAGGGTGAAGCGTATCTGGAAACAAGAGAATACATGGTTAGTTGTGGGGTTAAATTGTAATAGCGGAAGCAATATTCAATCAGATTTTGTTGAGAATGAGAAAAAAAAATTCAAAAGTGATTTAAATAAATTAATCTAACCTATCCTATTATTTTACTATATTCTGTTTTGTCCGGTTACCATTTTATCCTATGGGGAGGTTAAATGCTCGCTGCAATGATCTAGGTCAAGGCTGCCCAACCTTTTTAACAGTTGGGCGAAATTGACGATTTTGAATCACTGGCGGGCCACTGAATACCTGACGGTTCCTATTTCCATGAGGGGGGGCTTGTTAGAGAATTTCTATAAAGCATAATTCCCCACAAAATGAAAACAAAATGAGTGCTCCCCACAAAATATTTGAAATCCATGGGGGGGGGGGGGGTTGTTACGGAACTTCGCTGAGAAAAAATATTATATCAAAAACTGGTGTATTTTTGTTTAAAAAGTAAGTTCAGCAGGTTAGATTTTTTCGTCGCTGATTCTCGTTCTGAGTAGCCTAAATAGCGATAAATCGCCTTCGTTGGCAACACTGGTGACCGCGCGCAAACTGCATTGTTTGTTTTACCGCGGGCCCGCGACACTTTTTCAAATTGGCGGATTGGCGGGTTTTTTGAAAATGGTTCATGCGGGCCACTTATAATTCGTTCCTGGGCCTGGGGTTGGGCAGCCTTGATCTAGGTGAACCACCATGTAGGCAATATGCAATCACAAAAATATTTATTTGCCCATTGCTGTCAAAAGACTGAAAAGCTTAATAAAAGTGCCAACCCTAATTTTATTTTGGATACCAATACTTATAATAATTTTATAATGTATAGTGAAATAAATGTAATCATTCAACCAATGAAAGGTTTTGAACTGATGGATCTTTTAGTGAATATAAAAGAGAAGAGAGTTACTTTGGCCATGGGGATGGGATGACTGGAGGGAGGGGAAGGGGATGGATCTAGTCTCTATTGAGTATTATGTCAATGTTATTTATTGATTTTAGTTTTGAAAATGTGAGATGCTGTGTCAAATAAGTCGCATTCACTGTGTGTTAAAAATGTACCAAGCGCGATGAATGAATGTGTTTTGTTTTGAGTTAGTGTTGCATTGAGGGATTTGTAGTGTGTTTTTTTCTGGTAGGCACTCTTAATCGAATTCTTTGATGTAGTACCGTCATGATAATATGTTCTCAAGATTGCCTGTCAATTGTCTATGTTATGAATAGTTGTCTATGTATCGTTCAGTGATGCCATTTGCACCAAAATTGCGGTAGATACCGATTACAACTAAAATCTACCGATATTCATAGAAAATGTACCAAAATTATGAATCTAATAGCTCTAAATCGAGGTCATCAGCTTCTAAAAGCTAATTTTTATACTGAACCCAATCATATATTCTAGGGAAACTTTATCTTCAGGAATTTTCTGACCGACCCCACCTCATATACAATTAGCCCTCCTTTTTGTCACCAATCTATCGAATTTTTCAACCTCATCTATTTTTAAAGATGGCCGTGGATAAATGGTGCCTTTTAGGGTAATGGACAATGTGATTTTCTTTTGTTGTTCTCCTTTGACCACCGCACCATTGATTGTGATTCTACTTTATCCTGCGATATTACTAAATTATGAGGGACCAACCAATCGAATAAACAAATTGTTCAACCAAATAACTCACAACCCCAAATTTAAAATTCGTAGCTTACCTACTTCTTGCTCATAAAACAGTAAATTTTTCAAATTCCGCCTCACGCTTAATACACAAAAAGAAAAGAAAATAGCAGTTGGTTTTAACTAAACCTTTCAGGCAAACATTCCCGGGTTACGAATAAAAATATTTGAAAAATCTCCTACTACCACCATAGTAGGCGGAAAATGTTGCCTGTGTTGTGATGGAGGACTTAGCCAGCCGAGGAATTGAACACACTACGCCTGGGTAGGACCCAAACGCGATGTCAACTCAGCCACTGACAATAATAAGTTTATATTACATAACATAATAGAGCCGAGCATGAACAATATAAGCAGGTACAATACAAGTTAAAAATAGAGAGTTCTGTTGTACAAAAGAGTTCAATAATTATAACGGCCATATATTTGAATATAAAGCTTGGTGTTCTCCCTTTCTAACACTGTTCATAATTCATAATTCTAACTATGTCGGTAAGAGAGAGACAACGCTTTCAAAAAGACTTATGTGAGCTGTTCCGAAATGCAAACAAATTGACTATACGGATAATAACAGCTGTTTGTTAAAAAAAAAACTGAACAAATTAGCTTGAGGAGAAAGAGCCTTTGCGTGAAGCGGAGTTAGACAACTTTACCGAAAACTTTTCTTGGAGAAATCGTAGCTATACTTCATAGACCTCAACTTCCATTTAAAAAAAATGTCATCACGAAACCTCGAATATGATGTTAGTTTGCGGTATCTAGCTACTTGTATTTAATACGGAGGGGGTTGTGGAAAAACATAACATAATGTTTTATGCTCTTTAGGCATATAATATTGTGGCGTTTACTGCGAGTTGTCACGAACCCGCCGGCAAATAATAAGGCAATTGCGTGTCGCGTACAATAACTAGGCCCGGCGTATTTTTGCGTTGTCAACTGGACATGACGAATTTAAAGAAATTCTAACGACCACAACACACACGTTACATCTTTTAATAGTCTGACAGTTAAACTCAGAAACGGTCAATAAAATGAAGACATAATAAAATCATGTCTGGGATCTGTGAAGTAGGTATACACAATAATAATTCTTCTATTCGGCGAATATTATAACTAATAACTATGCAAGAAATTAACACACTATTTAGATAACTAGGTACTAATAACCGAGAATAATTCTAAAAATAATAGATAGAGATTTTTTTAGCGTAATTTTGGCACCATTGCAATTTTTTGAAAATTATAATCCGCAAAATCAGACTATTTTTTATAAACCAGAAATAGCGGACATAATTTATGGTGCGAATATCAGTTGTTAAATAGCCAAAATACTTTGAAAAAACGTCGGAGACACACCAAAAATATTTCATCTCATAATTATTTTTTCCCCTTGATCCATCCTTATCATCAACGTTTGCTTCAAACCATTAAGAGTGGGTTATAGGGCATAATGGTGATTTGCTGGAAAACGGCTCCCTAAAACGGCTTAATACTACCTTTCGTATGTCATTCTCAGACTTCATATTTTTTTATACCAATTAATGGACTATTATTTTTCAGTCTGCCTATTTTTTTTTGTAGTTGTTGTAGGCATTCGACTATAAAAAATAAAAACATTGATACACCATACAACCCACTTTTAAAACTTCGATCCATGATTATCGCATTAAAAACGCTTTTACACAATATTTTTAATTTAAAATATGTATATAATACACACATCTGTAGAAGTACGGCCTCTTATTATCGTTATGATATCTGTGGATATTAACAATTAAATAAATACTTCATCTTGCACCAAATTTTCAAGACATTTCACAGTATTTTACTTATTACGGGTGAGAAGCCCCCGTGAACGGTACTGAAGCTATCGCTCCCTGTTTCACGGCGTATATATTTCGAAAATGCCATCAAAATGTTTCATTAATGGGTCTAAAAGTAGAATACCGACTCACTTGAAGCATTGCAATAATTTAAAGAAGCTACGAAAACAGTAAGTACTCACAAATTCTCTTTTTTCATATAAATTTGTCGCATTGTATATTTTCAAGTGTCAAATTCTTTGAAACGTGTAATATCCAACATTTAATATGCGTTCCGTTTCCTAACGGTTAGCACTAACGTCATGTTGTTTACTGGCGGCATCTTTATGCAAGTGTGTGTGAGAGAATTCATTGTCTTTACGCGCTCTGACTAAGTGGGAGATAGAACGTTTTTTCATAGGGCACGTTTGGTAATTGAACCAAAAATTACCATCTCACGCCGAATCATTTTTAGTTCATATCACCTTTCCGCGTATAAACACGTAACCATTCACACATTGTCAAATCAAAGATATTCTATCTATGTGTTGTGTTGTACAGTTTCAAATAATTATATTATTTTTCTCTTTGTAGATCAACACATGATTTATCCATAGCAGCCGGAAAAAATACTCCAAACAAGGTATGCTTCGAGCAACAAATTAATTTGAGTGCGTTGGAGTCACGGGGGGGGGGGTTCTGGACTTTTTCATCATAATATATATTTTTTTTTGCTTTTTTATTTAGGAAAAAATACAGCAAAAACACCAACATACGATAGAACCAAATGAGTCTACTGTAAATATTGCACACAAAGGACCAAACTTGGAAGATTTAGACCACGAGGATATTCTTATTGGTTCATCAGCCACTACTGTCGAAAAGGTACTTATATACTTCAAATATCTCGCATTTACTATTCGTCACCTCATTTGGATAGGGTTCTAACTTCATTTAACTTGTTCTGAGATATGAGGTGTCAAAGTTTGAAAAGACGATTTCTCATAGCCTATTTACCTATATTTAGAGATGGCAAAATTTAGCATTAATTTTCAGATTTTGTTAGCATTAGCAATTGGAAATTTAGGGTTTTATAGCATTTTGAGGCATAATTTAGCGTTTTGTAGCAAAATAGAAAAAAATGTATTTCGTGAATGTTTTTAGCGCATATTTTAAGTATTTTTGGTAAAATATATGTTTAACCTTCATTTGCAAGTACATATTTCCATGTGAAAGATTATAAATAATTATTTTTAATATTAAATTAATAAGGAAGGAAACTCTAAGTACGGGTCGAACACAAACACAACAAATGCAGATTGCGATTAACATCAATAGGCGTAATTTATTTCGCAAAAAATGGGTAATGTCAAAAAGCTATTTTAACCTACAGTATAAAAATATTAAATATTTACACATAAAATAGTAACAAAGTTATAAAAAATCGTAGGAAAGGCTTCCAAAAATTAAATAAAGTAGGCATAATACTTTTCCCTGCACATTCACATGAAACTACCTTCCTTATGCATTTTTCTCAATTATTCTTTAGTTGTACAGGACTAAATATTACTGTATCAGCTTCTCCAATTTGTATGGTTCTTTGACTTACAAAATACGCTATATTCTCGGAAAGCGTTTAAATTCAGCGTACAGTATAAATTAAAAATATTAAATATTTACACATAAAATAGTAACAAAATTGTAAAAAGAGGTAGGACAGGCTTCCAAAAATGAAATAAAGTAGGCATATTTGAAATACAGGTAAATACATGCAACAATGGATGTGGCACTTTACTGATTGAATGATAGCATTGCGCACGTTTCAATAGTGGGCTCCTTCATTCTCGTACGCCTGTCAGTCAATACCCGGTATTTTCGGGAAATTCGCGCCTATTTCGCTAAATAGAATAATTTAGCTGAAATACGGCCAAAATCACGTTTTTCGCGTTAATTCGCGAAATAGAAATCACTGGAAACACTTTCAAATGCCTTGAAACGCAAAGAAAACTTATAAATGCCCTATTTTCGAACCATAAATATTTTTTCGCGTTTTTTTTTGCCATCTCTACCTATATTCCTGATATATCGGAACACTTGTTACATGCACCTGCTTTAGCCCTCATGAAGTATATTGTCGAAAGGCGAGAATTTTTATGATTTCTATGACGCGTGTTCCCAACATCGTAATAATAGGTTTGTATTTTACTAAAATTTTATTTTATGTTCAGGACCAAAAAGACAGCAATTTTTTGGGGAAAAAACCTGTGACCAATGACCAAGGATGGAGCTGTGAAGAATCAGAGCAAGAGCTTGTTATTGAAAAGGCGATAGAAGAAAGCGATGATATTTGCATAGAAGGGCGGAGAGTAGTACAATTTGATTATTTTTTTAAACAACTCCAATGTATTAGTCAACATGATTCCCTTTTTAACTGCAATTTAAAGCATTTACGATTTACCTCAGAAAATAGAAATGGTTTGAACTCTACTTTTAATTTAAAATGTGTGTTATGTGGTAAACATTTTAAACTTAAAACGTCCGAAAGCATACAAGAAGGCATTGGCATCAACGAATCTTTTGTGTCGGGAATAATGAGCATAGGATCGGGTTATTCGGGCATGGAAGAAATATGTGCTACCCTTGAAGTTCCGTCCTTATCTATTGCTGGATATGGAAAATGCCATAAGAAGGTTTGTGAATGGTGGGAGAAAACCAAATTTACCAGTATGGCTGCGGCAGCCGATGAAGAAAAAAAACTGGCTATTCAAAGCGGCGATGTTGATGAAAACGGGACGCCAATGATCACTGTAGTAGCTGATGCATGTTGGTCTAAACGATCTTATAAAACCAACTACTCCGCCCTCTCAGGAGCTGCTACGATAATCGGTTACCGCACAAAAAAAATTATTTACATGGCAGTTAAAAATAAGTACTGTACGAACTGCGCAAGAGCTATAAATTTGAAAATTCCTGTGCCCGAGCACACATGCTTCAAAAATTATGTTGGTTCTTCAAGCGGAATGGAAGCTGAAGCAATTTTAGACGGATTTCAACAATCGATAAGTATGTACGGTCTTATATATTCAACCCTCATTGCCGATGGAGACTCCAGCACTTATGCCAGAATCAGAAGTAGTCACCCATATCCCAATATTACAGTACAGAAAATAGAATGCTCTAACCACTTAATTCGAAACTACAGCAATCAAATTGAAAAAATTACGAAAGATACCGGCTTTCCTTTGGAATTTAGAAAAATTGTTTCAACCAACAAACTTCGTCTTAGGAAGGCGGTAGTTGGAGCTGCAAATTACAGGATGCAATCAAATAGTACATTAGACCAAAAAATTATCGATTTAAGGAAAGATTTATTAAATGGACCCAAACATGTTTTCGGTGAACATAAAGATTGTTTACTGTACTTCTGCAAATTTAAAATTGATCCAAATAAAACATTAGACCACAATCACGTTCCAAAGTTACAAAACAATATTATATTTTCAAAAATTATGGAAGCTAATTCTCGTCTTGTCAACAATGCCCGGAGTCTAGTACATTGTTTAGACAGTAATATTGTTGAGAGTTTCAATGGAGTTATTGCAAAATTTATTGGTGGAAAACGAATTAATTATTCTTTAAAACAGTCATATATGGGTCGTTGTGCAGCTGCAGTAGTTTCTTTCAATTCCAAGCGACCGTATTATTCTTTACATAAGCAGATTTTCAACAGGAGCCCTAGTAATTTTTTGAAACGATTAGAATTGAAAAGAAAAAAAAGAAGAATGGCTTCTAAAACAAACGATAAAAGATCTTTACGAAAAAAACAAGGGAGACATTTACTTACAAAATCAGGAGCACCTGATATCCATTATGGCGAATTGTGCGAAAAAATGGATATGGAACATGATGCATATGAATGTGCTAAGGCAGAATTCTTAAAGCTACAACTCACGTATAATGTTGAATATTGTACATCGGTGAAGGCATCCTTACTGCCACCTAGCGATGTAATAATAAACATATTTTGGTAGTTTCGGAAATCTGCCTTGCCTATTATATGCCTTTAAGCATAAATATACCTCTCACACTATACTTCTAAGCCAGATGCTTTGAAAGCCGTACGAATCTGTACGAGGTTCACTTCATAACATCTGTCAAAATTCAAATTGCGGGGAGCAAAATGGATTCATGTAACTACCGTAGGATCTCCGAGATTAAAATTATAAAATAAAGTGGCTATTTCTGTTCTCAATTCTGTGTTCTTATTTTTACCATATTTTCTTTCGCAACATGTTTTACTTTCACTGAAAGGACCGGAACTTGGTAATCATAGAAAGGTTGGCACCTTTGGTTTAGGCAGATATCGGATATGATTCAAAGGGTGTAACAAAGATGCAAAATAACTGATCACCGAAGAGGCTTCTCTACAATATTTCTGTTGGACGAAGGATTTCTGGGAGACCTCAACATTGGTGGCCGAACCTTTTATAGGTGAACATCATATCCTAAGGCTTAGAGACGCTGTGTAGCCCTGATGACAGACCACCATCCATCGAAATGTTGTCGAATCGAAGCTCTATGGCAATACCATAGTTCCATTGGCTACAGGCATTTAGGACTCTTGTGTGCTACTCACACAAAAACGAGACCGATAAAGTGGAGGTGATTCCGAGAGGCGACCAGGGCTTCAAGGATTTCATCTAACATGGAGAGGATCCATCACCACCCATCAAATAGATTGCAACTTTTCCACCGAGAAGTCAAACAAAAGCAGGAAGATTATGCAGAAACTATTGTGCAAGACCACAATAAATCTGATACCCTTCCGCTGTACCGCCAAATGTCTAATGAACATTGATGAATTCAGGAATATATCTTAATAAACATCGTTTGCTTACCTCGCTTTGAGCATCTCCCCAGGCGTTCCAAATGTCCAAGATGGTCGCGTCTCCATCCAGCGGCTGTTCCATACTCCTCCATCTCTCGGTGATCACCCAGTCGGCTTCACTAGAGCGCGCGTGCCCGGGCTGATGTGGCAACAATGCGCGCACGAGCTCTGAGCACGTCGTGCCCGCTAGCACCCCGCTCACCCACAACTGTCGGTCATCCACCCAAACGCACACTTCTTCTCCTGCCTGCTCGCAATCATCTTCTTCACTCTCATCAGAAATTGCATTGCTGTAAAAATCTGGAACTAGCTGGTCTTTGACTCCTATGGATCTGTGTCCAGTTGCATCTAAACCTTCACTGTACAGTTGTGGAACGCGATCATTTAACCGATCTTTTAGTCCAATGGTTCTATGTCCAGAAGTCCTGGTTTCTGCCTGTCCATTAACATCATTATACAATTGTGGAACGCGATCGTTTAACCGCTCTTTAAGACCTATGGTTCTATGTCCAGAAGTCCTGGTCTCTGCATGTTCATAACCTTCATTATACAGTGTTGGAACGCGGTCGAACCCTTCTTTCATTCCGATAGTTCTATGTGCTAAAGCTCTTGCCTCGTAAACGCAGTCGCCCACAATCCTTTCATTGGTTTCCAAGCGATCTCTTGATCTGTCTTTTCCTCGGTTGGTCTTTGTTTCGCCTGTTCTATTGGGTGGTACGCGTTCCGAGGAGCGGTCTCCACCGCGGGTGAGCCTGCGGTCCGGCGTGCGGTCAGACGCGCGGTCGGGCGGGCGATCGACGGCTCGGTTGCGGGCGCGGTCAGTGGACCGCTCGAACGGGCGGTCGGATCGCTCCGCCCGCACCTCCCGGCAAGTAGCTTCCATCGCGCCGCACCTGGAAAAAGGTAAAAAATCGTTAAATGTCAAATAAAATAACTTCATAATCGAAAACATGCTGCACTGAAAGGCACACTAGGATAAATAAGTACATAATTAGACAATAAGTTCCAATTTCGTTCATATGTGAAATTAATCTAACCATATTTATTTTGAAATTAAACATTGACTTTGTTTATAACCATCGTGATTACAAACAAAGTTATTGTTTTATTTTATTAATATGTCAAACCATAAAGTAACTGCTTTCTACCAAAAATTTATTTAATGTATTTTATTTAGAAATCTCCACATACGGTGGAACAATATTAGGTAGGTAGGTACTGCCGGCTTCTAATGGGTAAGGGTTGCTTAGAATTGCTAAAAATGGACACACTTGAATTGTGTACAAAGCTGGACACCAGAAGGCTTATGAAGAAAAATTAATATATTATTATCGGTACTACAGAACTCCATCTCCTATATTTCTTAAAAAGGCTCTCACAGCGTCCCCAAATATGACAAAGGCCCTGAGCGAAATAATTTTCCTCACGGCCCTCTGTATGTGGAGATAATAATACTTAAAGTTTTTTCCTAACTAACTGCATTGTCATTTGTCATCTTAAAAAAGTGTTTGTCGATTACATTTACATTTTACGCATTATTTATGTTTTAAAATGATCTATTTCTGGGTAGGTAATAAACGTGTTGCACTTCCTCCTCCTTTAAACAAAGTTTCAGACAGCCTTCAAATGTTCATCATCAGGTTAGATATGGCATCTTTTACCCGCTGTTCTCTTGACCGTGAGAATAATGTGATTTACTCGACCATGTTTACAATAGGAACGTCTTCACAGCTAAAATAATCCCCCACTTTTACCACTTCTAATAAAAGGTGATAATCGTACGTATCTACATGTAAGTATATCATTATGTAGGCACCATCTCTTTGATTCCATATCAGACAGTACGTCTGACTAAATGTAATTTGATGGAGTTACAAAAATGTAGAGTAGATTCAATTCTTCCGCAATAGTCGCTTCGATAAGGTTCATGCTCCGGTGGTGGTGATGGATGATGGATCAAAGAGTTAACTTGAAGCATGGCTGCCTTTGAGGCCGCTATCAGTTGTGAAGGAGTTACCACTTACAACGCCATTAAGTTTTACTCGAATTTTTGGTCGACGAGTCCGGGACGCTTTCCGCTATTGTGTGTGCAGATTAATCACTGAAAAAGGTCATATCAACAACTCGAAAATATGAAACCGAACAAAGATAAAGAAAATTAAAAAAGGAAACTGCCGCAACTGGGACTCTGGATTTTCTAGTCTTACCGGAACTCACATCTCTACCAATTGAGTCAGTGTCACATCATCAACACATTACATTCCGTTGTAAGTGGTTTCATAAAATATTCTTTAGCCTCAGAAATCTATACCACATATCGGCCATCAGCTCAATCCATTACCGATAATTACAGCTTGAAATCTATTACCATTTTGAATTACGTTTCCATTATCGGCAGGCAGGTTCACATGTTCCTAGTGTTCCTACTCGTACTAGCAGTCGATAGTCTATATGAATAAATCGCGTGTTTAAGTGCACTAAACCGCATAATGATGTATACCCACATATTATATTATAATTTCTATACAAAGCTCCACCGATTTGAATTTTCGCGGAAAGCGATTAGGTATTATTTGTATTCGTCAAAATGGCGCGTCACGAAATCGGCGAAAGTGTAGTTTGACTAAAACGTAACTAATCAATAATACTAATAGTAAATTAGTTACGTATTTTCATCAGATCGTGTTAAAAATTGCAATATAGTAAAATAGATGACTGTTGTTCTTAACGGGTTATTAGCTGAATGATTAGCGAAATTTTCGGTCCCGCCAAATCTACAGCAAGGCCGAGAAATAAAGATGGCGGTGGTTTTAGGCATAGAATTAAGAATAACACAAGAAAAGTGACAATTACAACCAGTCTATGCTCAAATTTAAAATTCAGAAATTCTGTCTCAAGTCTAAATCAAATCGAATGACAAATACGATGGCATTGTAAGAGAGTTTGGACGGGTTGTGTCACGGAATTGGAACAATTAATCAACTTTCAATGTTAATTGGCAAGTTTTGTGAAGGTTCTATTATTATATTATTATTGGCCAGTTGATTCACAAAACTGAAATCACAACACGACTTGAATATAACCTTCACAGTACTTGAAAATCAATAGTGAAATTTGACGAATTGTTCAAATTCTGTGAAATAACCCGTCCTTAATGTTGTGTAATCAATATTGATTAATTGATTACTGACATAATACCTTTTCACTATTAGATTGTGAAAAAAAACTATGCCGCTATTTAGGTCTCCCGGCCAAGGAGAATCGATAAATATAGGGGAACACTTAAAAATATTGTCCCAGAATATTGAGGGAACCTCTCCATCAAAGATGGATTTCCTTTTCAAAATACTCTCTGACAGAAACATCGATATTGTGCTACTCCAGGAGACACCGGCTACCTCCTAGCTACCTTCTAGCGTCAGTGCGGGGAAACCCAAAACATGGGTTTGCAACCTACATCAAGCCGGAGTTGCAGAATATCACCCGAAAAATCACTGATAGATATCACGCGATCGGAATTCAGGTTGGAAAACTTGCTGTTTTTAATATCTACAAACCTCCCAATGAATTATGGCAGTCACCAGCTCTTCCTGCACACAATCACCCGGCGGTGTATGTTGGTGATTCTAATAGCCACCACTTCCTATGGGGCTACTCGACGACCGATAAAGCTGGAGAGCAGATCACCGATTGGGCGTCAGCACAGGATTGCCAACTTATTTCAAAAGGGGACATACTTCTCTGCGCGATGGCGATGTGAATATACGCCTGACTTATGTTTTGTCTCTACAGCGCCGGACGGAAAACCTATGAGGGTTTCGAGAACTATATTGAACAGTACCCACATAGCCAAAACACGCCAGTCATGCTAAGCATAAGCATACAGATTCCGTGTATCTCCAGCAATCCGATGCCACGGTGGAATCTAAGAAAGGCAAAATGGCGAGACTTCTCGGAATATGTTGACAGAGTTGTGGATAACATACCACCAAAACCGAATTCCTACGATCGATTTTCAAACCTTTTATTTATAGCCGCAAAGAAATTTATACCTAGACGCTACAGAAAAGTGTATATTCCAACATGGAGCTCAGAAAGTGAACACCATCTAGCTGAAAGGACCTGCGAGTCAAAAGGTCTTATGTAAATTTGCGACTTCTGTTTTCTTTTAAATTAGAATAGATTACACTAAATAATTATATTGATGTTAAGAAGTTTATGGACATCCAATATATGATGTTAACTTTTTGTACCTCACAAAAACGTCTTTATCCTCTTCGTGAGGGATATTGAACCAAAATAAATCACTGAAATAGTCAAGTCACAGTTTTCCACCTTATGTTGCTGTATTTGTTGGTGAGTGATGAATGTTGGTCCCACCCTGTGAATATAAATAGTGATGGCGTGTCGGGCCCCGAGCCAGCACTGCGGCATACCCATCGATCCAGCCACAGAGCCTCCATAGAGCTTCCATATAGCCTTAAAACAAGGCTCCGTGACGAGTAGGTACCTAATCGACTTAACCGACCTATTATAATGCGCGTTTACTTCTTTATAACAATAAAATATACCCAATATGAATTAAGATGGCGGATTAGTCAACATTCTGTAATTAACACAATGTAGTATGTTATCTTCACATCTCGTGATGTGATGAAAATGACACATTGGACAACCGTACACACTCTTGAGACTTTGCTTTCACATGCCGTCTCATTCATGCTAAAAGTTATATCTAACATATCCAAGGCCGACTACAGTACATGACAACCTTGGCGGGCGACGGATTTCGAAGTGTCACGTGATCAAGTCAGTGCCATCGATCAACGATAGTTTGCGAATAGAGGCGATTGTTTTTGATACTTGTTATTACTGCTGATTTGTGTTGTTTCACCGCAAGCATATAAATAAACAGTGTTTAGACTATTTTAAACATTGAAGTTTAATGGCCTACCAATAACACACCGTCATAACAGAACCTCAATGGCTAATGGCTACCAGGTACCTACTGCCTGCCTTCTTTCTGCCCCAGATGTGCCGTGACACGAACCATGGGAATTTTTTGTTTTTGTTTTTAATTTGAATACCGCAAAAGAGGCGCACCGGTAGGACTACGCCTCCCCGATTAGGGTATGTTGTGAGACTGAAGGGAGAGTGGAGGGGAAAGAGACAGGGAAGAGAAAGGTTGGGTTGTGTTATGTAATGTCTGGTAAAACAACCAAAGTCTTGCTGGACACACGACCGTTCTGATTGAGTCTATAAGTTATTCTGCCAGGGACCTATGAATCGGCTATCCTCGGGTGCAGTCGGAGCCATTCGTTCCCAACGGTGCAAGCAGTACACCTAATAAATAACACCTTTTGGTTCTAGACTCTATCTCACTTACACTTGCCTAACATTGTAGATCTCCATCCCATTTGAATTTCGTAATCATGGTGAAACCCATTTATCTATTGGAAATGTAAAGCCTGATTGGCCAAATATTTGAATCACAAAACACGTTCAAAAGGCATTTCTTGGTGTTCTTCTACATTCTATGGTGCTAGTTCTACAGAGACTTTCATTACAATTTTCGTGAAGTTTTAATCAGTGAATTTAGAATATTGCGCCAAGATGACTCCAGTTTGTGTTGCTGATGGGAGTGGGAAAGAGGAGAAGACGGGAGAGAGCAAGATTGGAAAGTACCTAAGACTATTAAACATGACTAAAACATTTCGAACGACGTTTCGATAATTCTGAATGTTTTCTTTCAACACGGCGGTATTGAATACTAGTCGTATCTTTTACCTACCACTGGTTAACCTCTGGCGCTGCCTGTCAGCAATATAGCTGTTGCATTATGACAAGGTGACTATTTGACGCCAAAAGCTGCTTTATCGAGTATTCGTCTATTGTTGTCGTATAGGTTACATATCTACAAAACTTACTGCGGCCGGGAGAACAATTACAAGTCCTTAAAGTCGACCTCTCCTGTGGTGACGTTTTCTACACTACTTTACTAACCATGAGCTCGAAGATTTAGTACATGTATTGTCTTAAACATTCTGCGGAAAACTCTTTTAAAGATTTTAAACAATCATATGCAAGATAATCTTCTGGAAGAAATGTAAAAATATGAGTTTATCGATCTGGTGAAATATTACCTACTAAGTTGTAGTGACAATATTGCTAAACGATTTCTTAAAAAAACAAGAACAAAATAAGTTTCAAATTGTCTTAAAGTCTAAAATAGAGCATTGAGAATAATACTTGCTAATAGTGAAACAGATGCTGATCTTGAACGCGATGATATTTATACATGAAATAATAAATAACCTATTACCATAGTACTTTTCAAACAAGATTATATACAACAAAGACATTCAAAGATATAATACAAGAAAGTGCAATGAAATTAGATTACCAAAAAGGACAAGCCAATGCACAAAATATTTTACAAAGAAATGCAATATTATAATGCGTTGCCGGAAACTATAAAGTCTGCACCAATTGATAGATTCAAGCTGGATTGTAGGAACCGTATTAATCGATTAATCAATGTAATAATCTATGTATGTGTGATGTATGGTTATAAGTTGAGTATTTAAGCGATAGATGGCGCTAGTCATAAAGCTTGCTTCAGAGTCCGTCAGATGTCGCTAGAGTGTAACAGATGCTTGTGAGGTTATAGTGTATATATAACCTCACAAGCATCTGTTACACTCTAGCGACATCTGACGGGCTCTGGAGTAAGCTTTATGACTAGCGCTATCTATCGCTTAAATACTCAACTTATTACCATACATCACAGTATGTATGTAATATAAAATTAAACTTGGATGAACAAACGCCAAAAATAAAAATAAATTAATAAATAATGATCAGAAAAGAATAGCTCATTTCTGCTAATTTATTTCCTGACCCATTTCTGATATCACACATTCAAGTAAACTAACTAACTAACCATCATTTCGTTTGCCCGCAAGGGGAAGCAGAAGAGTTACCGAGTTGAACCGCCGCGCAACTCTGTCTTGGCACACACTCCTTACTTCATTCACATTCATACATAAATATTATTATTTGCTTAATATATACTAGATGGAAATTTCAATACTATGGTCGACATCCACGCTCTGCGCACATAGATAATTGATGTTCCCGGGAGACGTTTCTCGATGAGCGATATTGATATTGAAACTTGTATTATTACTGGGTCTCCAAATTTTAACATGGTCCTTACACGGTTTTCCACACATACGCCTAAGGGTAAGGAATCTCTCTATCTACATAGATGAGAGTAACCGTGTCGGGCGGCGTGGTTGATTATAACAACCTTACGACTGTAATTTTTTCAACAAAAGATCATTAATGCTCATGTTATCTCTGATGGTCTTATGTTTTGCTAGATATTAAAATAGAATCAATGAAAACCATATATCGTCAGTGGGGTACCAACGTAGGCTGTAAAATACCCGCACTGGATCATTCAAATGAATGGAAAAAAGGGTGAAAGATTGTAATGTATTATGTAATACATTTCGTATGATTTCGTGGTTGATTTGAATTTTTATAAATATCTACAGATTTATTCCGAGGTTGATGAAATTGTGCACACTTGATCTTTAACGAAAGAGGAAGATCTGCATCTGATTTGGAAAAACTTTGTGTTAAGTCCGGGTAATGTCGGGGACTTCAGCTAGTTTGATATAAACCTCATTATCGTGGACGTTCCGGATTCTTGCATAAAATCGCTGCTTTGGTATAAACATAGTTTCTAAAAAGCGTTTACTTTGTTCATACCACTGAATAGATAAAGTCTAGAATAATGGTGTTGCATCCGAAACTACTTCAGATGAACATGAAAATGGACTGAAAACAATTTAAAACGAAACGAAATTAATGGGTGTTTGCCGGAATTGGGGACGGTATGTGTAGGAATGAACAAGGTATGGAAGTAGGGTTAAAATGAAGACCATTCACTTACTACTGCATCTCTGCGAATTAGCACAAAACAATATATTGAGTTCCACCACAATGCCTCGAGGTAATTATCGCCACAAAAAAACGAAATAAATCTTAAATAATATTAGGCACATCCATTGATGTATTATACTAGATTAGCCCTGTCTAGTTAAATTCATTTTAAAAATGACACCACACAGCGTACGTCACAAATATGGAGATAAACTTAACAACCCAACTCTGTTTAAACTTCTTGTAACAAGCGTTCAAACTCGTCAGCGAAACCAAGGAACAGCGTTCATTTTGTTACCGAGGTGTTGTTGTAATTTGAATACGAAGCCATCACCAAACCAACATTTTTTTATTAAACCAGGTCTGAATCAGCCATAGCTGGGAAGCAAAATAAGTAAACTCTAGACCAACAAAAGGCAAAACGCAATGCACAGTGTCCATTTCGCATTGTGACACAATGCGTGGACCTTTTCATAAATGTGCACGTGAACCAAACCAAAATTGTGTTGGGGTTATTAATTAATGGATATCCCGTGTCTAGTCTATCGGCACATCCGAGATAGTCAATTTACTTCTTTTCACTTTTCAAACGAGATTGTGTGGGCGAAAAATACCAACAGCTTGCTTCCAGTATTTCAATTCTTCTGTAGTTTTTTTTACAAAACAAATGCACTCAAATTTTCACTCTATTCTTACCATTCTTACAAATTATAAATAGTTTTCCAGAAAGGTGATGGTTAAGGACAGATAGGAAAAGGATAAATGTCATTCCGGTAGGAACTAAGCATATTCTCAATTTCAAAACCAAACAAATATGGTTTATACCGTTTTAAATCAATTTCAGCCAATGTACATTTCGACTGCTACACCCCAGACGGCTAAATAAATTTACTACCGGTAAAGAAATAGTTTAGTTAATTTGAAAAAAAATGATCACTTAGTTAATTGAAGTTAGAGGTCTCCCCTTAGCCGCTAAAATACAGATACTAATCACCTCTTATATAAAATCAAAAGTATTTCATTATTATTTTCTCACATCGCGTCATTATTTTAAAATCCGTGTGTAGTTCCAATTTGTGATGCGCGTGCCATTTTTTCTAACCCATCTAAAATAAAATTGTCGAAACGTTCGTCATTTCATCGCTACAGTTGTAAAAAACGTATTTTAGTACTGGAGGTAGTGAAATAATAGAATTATTTGATAACAGTTTTTTGCAGGTGTCAGTTGCGTGGGAACAAATCGTATGAAAAAAGTTGGTGAAGTGTTTATATAAAAGTTCTTTACACCTCCAAGACATTTCTTTGTTTTTTTTTTTTAAACAAGAAACCACTTCTAATTGAAGAGGTTCTTCAACTGTCGGCTACCAATGAAGGCTGTTCCGAGTTCTTAAGCATTCACCTAAATTTATTTTTTGTTTGTTTATTTTTAGCACAGACGTTAAAATTCAGCCAGTCAATCAGAGAAAGGGAACAAACTAAGTTGCGAAGAGTGTGGGAGGTGGCGTGACCGTCTCTTTTTTTTGTGATTTGTCTATCAATGAATTTGACGGTATACAGGCAACTCGCATTGTAATACCACTATCCATTCCTCGAAAATAAAATCTGCCTACGAATTACTAGTCTACTATGGCGCTCAAATCGCTGGCTGCGTAAAAAACTTAGCTACAAATCCCAAATCGGGTAAACAAAAGTTCGGACTTGTTTCCAAAATTGAATATTTAGCTACACTGTTTAGTTAAACCCTTTTACAAATGTGTTATAATTTATCCATCTCACTATATATGCGTCGATCCGCCAGGCGGTTCGTTAAAAAACGAACATTTTGATCCTGCGTAGAATTCCCACAATGTATTACGCTGCAAGCCTTACATTAGCGAACGTTTCTACACAGAGTCTGGTTATTTCAATGTGCTTCTTCAGCGGTCAATGTACGACTGACGTCGTGGTTTATTCAAAGCATGCTCGAACCCCCTGGTGCCAAAAACATGGTCACGTGGTTTGCCTCCAGCTCGACGAAATTTGACCCAGATTTGATGTAAAGGCAAATATATCAATTTGGATGTCTATGATTTTTGGACTAAATGATGTAAAGTACCAGCTTTTATTTAGTTAACCTATTAAGTGAACTTTTAAAATATACTAGTGATATAACTCGAGTCTTTTGAATCGGCAAATCATTTATTAGTTAGTTTAGGGGAATATTTGGACTATATCTGGAACCAAAAAATAATTGATTTACATTCTAACATTAGACAAAAACATCGTTTAGTTTTAAATTCTGTGTTCAGAATATGTGCAGTTTTTTAACAAAATCTATTTTAAAATCAATGCATCACGCCCATAGTTTGTTGCTATTAGTAAAATACTGCTACAGTCGACATTTTTCAGTGGTATAATGCAATGTGACCCATTCTAAAGAATATAACTTTATTTATTTCACAACAATATGACTAGTAACCGGTGATAATCATTGTGGGAATAAGCAATGGCAGAAAATTAGAAAACAGATTGGCAGATGAGAAACGTAATATTTTCAATTTCACGATTTAACATTCACCATTTATTTGAGTCAAACACCTGAACAGAATTATTACCTACCTTGGCCGAAAGTATGTTAGGCATCTTCTAGGTGTGTAAGGATTAAAATCTCGCCCATCCTCTTTCAAATAATTCTGTAATGTTTAGTATTTGAACATCCATAAACGTGTTTTTTAAATAATTTATAGCATCAGAATTGTGAAGGTTCGGATTCACCTACATTTAGGAGCCCCTGACCTCTTGCTCGGATCATTAGCCATTCATCTTGGTTGACAGTTAAACGTACAATATAATCTGAGAGACGTAATGACCTAGAAACACATTTTTTCCACTAATTTCTTACGTCCGCCGTTCATTTAGCTCGCGGAACAACAATCTTTTCTTTTTATTATCTTGGATATGTGGCCATTTTATTATACTGTAGCTGTAAAAAAGGTGACTAAAAATATCAGTGGAGTGCAACTAACTTCAGCATCCATGATTTTAATCGGGCGTTACTATTAATTTTTAACGATTTCATGTTGTAAAAATATTAATTGCGTATTAATTTCCGCAACCGTAATTTGAGCACTGTGATCTTCCACTAACTGGACATCCGCTCTGAGGTAAGTACTAATCTTAGCTATCTCTTAATATTTTCCTACACATCAGGAGTTTCCCAAGGATCCCACCTAGGACCTCTGTTGTTGCTTCTATACGTTAGCAACATCGACAATTGTTTCAAAGTAGTGAGTGTTGAATACGGAGTTTAAGAGAACACAAAAATCAATTAGACATTTATAAATATAAACGATAACTAAGAAGTTAAAGTGGTTAATCATATAAACCGACTCTTATGTAACCTGAAAAAATGTAATGCAAAATCTTCCAACAATTGTTTTAACCCTATAATATTCTCCCATAAAATGCTAAAAGATCCAGTTAATTTAGGAACTTGAAAATCATGTCACTACCATTAGGAAATATAAGACTTGATGGTAAAGGCGTAAAATAAATTAATAAAACCCATGTAGGACTTCAGTCTAGCATCAAAGCTGGTGTCAACACTAATTTAACTATTCCACCTACCGAGATACTAAAAGGAAATATTCTTGGAGGGACGAGTGTACTCTTTCAGAGCACTTCTTACGGGAAGCTTATATGGCACCGACTATGCCATTTTAAGGGTACCTTCAAGAAAAGAGACGTCAAACAATTTCTATAAACGCCTATTTATTTTATTCATAATTAATGTTTGATCCTGTGCGGGTATTTTACAGCCTATGTTGGTACCCCACTGACGATATATGGTTTTCATTGATTCTATTTTAATATCTAGCAAACATAAGACCATCAGAGATAACATGAGCATTAATGATCTTTTGTTGAAAAAATTACCGTCGTACAGTTGTTCATAAATCAAAGCGCGTTGCAGAGAGGTAATAATTACAAGGTACGGAAGACACGCCTTAAAGTGGTGTCCGCTAATTATCTATATTTGATGGGTTGAATTAAAATTAATGAATGGTGAATTTGTTATTGAAAGCTAATGTTTTATATATTATTCTGTGTATCATATTACATAATTGCACACTATTCCAAACATTTGAACGGAATACAGCTTTTGAAACGATGATCTCAATCAACATGCTTACACAGACGTAGGCGTGTGCTCTAAATATAACAGAGTGCTAAAACAGAGGTTGTTCGATGAGTTACCAAAAAAATTGTTGGATATTAGAGCTATAACACTGCAATATCTAGGTCAAATCATGGGTCGCACTAAATACAATCCAATGGAATGGATCCAGGGGAATACACAGCAAAGGAAGACGTTGCACCTTGTGGCTTTGAAACACTTGATATCTGTCGAATTGAATTTGGTCAATTTGATTGGTCAGTTCTGAGGCAAAAGCTTTCATAAACTGTAAATTAGGTCAAAGAGATAATATAATCTATGATTGTATTTTCGTATTTCAACGTCAGTCTTTAACTCATGTAAGCGATATTTAACTATCCATAAAGGAAGATTCACAACATTGTTGTGGGAGTTGATACATACTCAGCGTTTTGTGAATAACTCTAACAATTACATTTAATGTTTTTTGCAAGTCCGTCTATGGAAAATTACGTAGGTGGGGGCTAGCAGTTAGATTGAGATAAACTCATAATTGAACACGTGATTAAGCTTTATTACATTACATTGGTGGGTGGACAAAACATACTTTTTCATCGGATGCTTTTACATTTAGTATCTAGCAAGTATGTAGTATCTAGACAAGCAATAAAATCAGGTCTCCAAAAATCAAACAATTTAGAACTTTCAGATGTATAATTCTATTTTAATGTTAGCTAGCAGTTAATGACTCTCAGAAAAAAGATTTGTGTATCGGAAACATGATTTCTATTGTACGCATAAAGTTAAAGAATCTTTTTAAACTAGTTTCTGTTGTATGCGTCAGTAAAAAAATATATTCAAGACATTTAAAAATAAACATTAAGTATTAGCCTAAAACACATATATTAATTGAGAAAATCTTCCAAGAAAAAAAAAATAAATGCCGCCGACGGGAATTGAACCAGCACCTTCTGATGACCGGTCAGGTGCACACAACCACTTTGCTACGTCGGCTTATTTTCAACCGCTAAATAATTTAATACAAACTAGTATAACATTAAAAAATTATTAATAAGTTTTTAAACTGAAACACAAATATAAATTGAAAAAATTACAAGGCATTAATAAGGTATTAATTTTTTCTCGGAAGATTTTTCAAATTATATTTGTATTTCATACTAGTAATTATTGCTCATAATAATTTGTTATCCTTTGTGCTTTTGCACAAAAACCTTGTCTTGTCAACATAAGTTTATCTCTAATAAAAAAATAAACAGATATTTTAGTTTGTTTTTCACGTTATTTTGTCGAAATTTACTTAACAAATGCTGCCATTCATAACTAAATTGCAATTTTATGCTGAATGATGCCAAAAATGATGAAATAATATCGTTATCGCTTTTCCTGACTATTTTGCAAGTACGCAACAAATTAAACTGTCAAAGTTGTCCACTAAGTAGACAGTTTACCGGTGTTTATTAATGTTTTTTGAAATTTATATGAAACTGTTAACTTTAGAGATCGATTTATGACAATTATGACTTCACCTATCAACAGAGAACACGAATGTACGCATTTAATGAACGTATTAGATTTTGACGAGAGCTTTATATCGAATTAATAAGATTGAATTAACATTTAAATAGATTAATCAGATTATTTTACTGAACTTTATAAAAGTAAATATATTTTTAATGCATGCATTAAATTTAAGGTGTTATTTTAAAATTTAAATAAATCAGATTATTAGGGTTATTACTTTTAAAATAAGTGAAAATTTGAGTCAGGTTTATTTTGATGAATGCTTTTAGTGTTGTTGATTTTTAAGATTACCGTCTAGGCGAGGTTTTACCTTCTAGTAAAATGGGAACAATTATAAATAATTTTAAAAAAAAATGGATGTTATACCTTGAAAAAAGCCTATTATTTACAATATATAAGAGTACATTTAATTTGATTAATATATTTTCCTTAATTACCATCGTTAAATTGACTACAACATTTGATTTGATTACTAGATTTAATTTGATTACTAGATTTGCCTAATTACTACATTTAATCTGAGTACTAGATTAAATTTGATTACTATATTTGCCTTAATTAACTTATTTAACTTGACTACCAAATTTAATTTTGTAACTAGATTTAATTTGGTATCTTATTTACCACATTTAACTTGACTACCACATTTAACTTGACTAACACATTTAATTTGATTACTAGATTTAATTTAATTACTAGAATTAAGTTTGTTTGCTAGATAATTTTATTAACGGCTTAACTCAATTTAATTTGATTATATTTAAATTGATTACCAGATTTACTTTAATTACTAGAGTTAAAATAGATTTTTAGACTAGTTTGATACAGTACTGAATGTTGGTTAGCTGCAGTTTCCAGAACAGTGTCCTAGTGCCAGTGAATCACCGCTTGAAGTTATGTAATGTGGTATTATTATTATTTATACGAGTGAGCGATTGTTGCTAGCTTCCCGTAACGCAGTTTGGTCAAAGTTTTAACAAAGGAAGAGGTCAAAGCCCCAACGCAACGATGCGATGTGTGTCCGCTTTGTGAATACTGTATTGTGTTAGTACCAATGGTACATACTAACAGTTTATTAGGAAGCATAAGGCCTGATGATGTTATTTTTTTTGAAAAATAAAATTAATAATTAACAAAATCAGAGTTCCTGTCATAATAATTGGAATGATATTTGACCTTTTTTACATTCACTCTACACAGGAGGCTCTGTGGAAAATGTTTTCCTTCAGAGCCAATGTCTTCTTTTGGGATGCTGTGTGGAGGGTGTTTTGAGTAGAGGAAGTAGTGAACAACGATCTCGAAGGGAGCCATGTCGTAAGGGGGAGGAAACACAGCCGAGCTGTTGAACTCAAGAACGAGTCGTAAAAGCGATCCGTTCTCATGTGACAAATGTCAACCGTGTACATATGTTTCCTGACTATGAAGCGCGCCGAGGAGATCAATGACGCTAGTTCTTCGGAGCATCTTCCATTGTTATACCGGTAGAAAAAGGACAGCATACCTACCTATCTGACGCCTGTGCTCTAAGCATTAGAATCCTAAGGCCCGTTTGTTAAGAGAGTTGTTTGATCACGAAACAAGCCCAGAAGGCACTTTACTAGTTATTCTTTTTTATTTGTGAAAATCAACATATTATTTAAATATATAAGAATAAACTAAATAATAAAGATAAAATCCAATAACAGATTTTCACTTAAAATTATAATAATAATAAAGAATATTAAAAAAAAACTAAGGGTTCTGTACCCGTGGCCCGAGAGATTTACAAAAAATACAATATTGTAAATAATAAATAATAGAAGATGTAAGAACACAAATAAATAAAAATTTAAAGTTAATTGATATACTAATAACCATCTAAATTTCAAAAATTTAAAGTTAACTGATAGCTAAAATTCAAAACATAATTTATTGTAAGATTTAACACAGCTGCAATCAATAAAAGCACTACACAATAGCAATAATAACAATATAATAAATGTATACCTACAACTAAATTGAACACATGAGTATAAATTGGAAGGTAAGTAACTGGAAAGGATTCAAAGCAACAACATGATAACTTCCAGTAGAATATTTAAAATTATTTAATGTTAGTTATTATATATCTTTTAAAGGTTCTTAAATTACATGTGAATATGTCCATATCATTAAAATTCTTATTAAATATACTACAGGCTCTGAATATAAACGCATTTTGTCTGATATTAGTAGAACATTTATGGAGATGAAAAAGTGATTTTTCTCTATTTCTAACGCTCGGGACTCTAAAATTAATTTCAGACAGAAGGGGAGAACAATCAATAAAGCCATTGATAATTTTATAGAGATATATTATATCTGCGGAGTCTCTTCTAGTTTTTAATGGCTTTTATCCATAAAGGTCCGTCTAGCTTCTATTCTATTGTACTAGTAGTAATGACCTGGCTTTAGCTGAGATTAATAAATTATTGTCAATTTATTGAAAATTTTGCAATTTCAAGAGTTTAAAATAGCGATTTAAGAAACAATTTCACGGTTTGTTACACACTTGTTTGTTAAGCAAAACCATAACTGTTGATATAAACATAATCTGGTGTCGTACCACAAAGTTGTTATTTTTCTAGTACCCAGCTAATATGTTTAACTAATCCAAGTTATTTTTATGAAGTTACCAATCTTGTGTTCAAGTATCATTCTAGCGTGGATCGTTGGTTTTATGATAAAGGAGTTTTCCAGTAGTGATGTTTGTCATTCTGTTTAACGACTGTAACTGTTCCCGTTCAGGTGATGTGTTATGTGTTTTGAATGATGGAATGAGACAATGAGACAGTCAAGTGCTAACTTGTTCACAGTTTCTTCTTTATTAAATGAAATAATGCGAGTTGCATTTTTGCCATGCAGATTATATCGGGTATTTCAAATTGTTTAGATTTTAGTATTTTCTAAGCCGGGTGCATAAGGTTTAAGAAAGTTCACAACAATCACGACATATCTTCGTGTGTCTCACTAATAACTCCAAAGATGAACTCTGACTGCATGAAACTTGCTCATCTTTTTTCTGCAACTTTTCATGTTCTTTCATTTTCGATTAAAACGTACGACTACAATGTACTCAATTCTTAGAAGTATGATCTATACCGGTCTGAAAGGAAACACAGGCCAATGAAATTGATATTCTGCTTAAGAAAGAATTTCTTTATTTTAAAAACTTTGATCGATTTCAACAGAAGTAGAAAAAGAAAATAGTTTACTTCGACATATGGATACGCTTAGAACATATTTCTATCGGTGAACTGACATATAAAAACCGTAACCAAATTCTAAACGGCCAATCTTCTAAGCTGCAGAGAGAATCTTTAAACATATTTTTTTCAATCTCAAAGCTTTTTCGGCTTTTGATCATTTAGATTGCTCCATTATTTGCGTTGCAGCCATTTACCGGTACCCGATAACTACTAACAGGTAACACAGGTATCAGGTAGTGTGCGTTGTAGTAGATATTCCAATGAATGAATCAACTAATGATAATAATTGAAGTGGCGGCCATCCCATGGTAATGCACGCTGTAATGCGAGGTGAAGGAACCCCGCTTAGAAAAATAACGGGCCTTTGTGTTTCCTCCAGCGAACAGGCAATGCCCCAAAGATACTCGTTTAAATTTATAAATATATCATGTGCACACGAGTATGTTTGATGTGAGCATCAAACGTATTATTTATTCGATCAGGTAGCTAAATAACATCCAATAATTTCGATCATTTTTTTAATGCATGGTCGAGTCCTAGTAACATGATAAAATCAAATGCTGAACAGTTCTTCACAGACCGTTCAATATTCAACATTTGAATACGAAAGGTGAAGAATGAGCCTTACTATTAAGTTTGAAAGACTTAGCTTTACTCTCCAAGAAAACCTATCTTCAATAATATCAACCTCTTCTGTCGAAGACTTTCTGAAGATGTTCTTGCCCTGGTCTAAGAATAGTCTATCTCCGAGTCACTGGAGTGTTGTTAATTATTGCAACGTACCTGTACAATATTTAGCAGCCATAGTTAGGGGCGTAAAGGTCTAGGGTGGCGTACTTATTCTCTTGCAGTCCTCCCTTTAATATTCCAGCGATCCACCTTTCCAAAGGTCAGGTGGCCGATCCGCTCCAGGGGACTTCTGGCACATACAAAGGTCACCAGCTCGCATTTATTTGTACACATTAAGCACATCTCTTCTCTCTGTTACTTGTTATACCGCCTTCTTTTTCGCACACATTAATTATTGACTTTTATGGTGCTGCCGCTGCGAACTCCGTTGTACCGCCTCCATCAAAAATACTAATTTCAGTTGTGTGTCTGTCTGTAAAGTAGTTCAATGAACTCTAACTTAAAAAAATCAATTTAATATATTATTATGGAGTGAAGAAAATAAGTCAAATTATCGTTTTTTATCTAAATGTCTTCTAAAATTATTTTTTTTCCATTTCGGGAAAAATAAAACTTAATTACTTCTCATTATTATCTAACTGATACAAAGTTAAAAATAAAATGTTTATTAATATTCTCTGTATATTTACAAGAATTTTAGTTTTGCAAATCCTACAATTATAAAATCCCGCGATTTTTCACGGGTGTGCGCTAAAATTATAATACCTTATGTCATTTACGATACGAGGAGACGTGTCAAAGGAGATATCAGCAGTACGTCATCACATTTTTCTTATTTGTAACATTGTATGACAGTGCGACAGAATGACAGTGTAGCAGAATGACAGTGTGGCAGAATGACAATGTAGCAGAATGACAGTGTGGCAGAATGACAGTATGACAGTGTGTAGTCTGAGTGGAAATATAATATTTGTTACACACGGAGATGTCAGCAGTATGCCATTATTTTTTCTTATTTGTTGCAGAGTGCAACTGAATGTCAGTGTTACAGAATGACAGTGTGACAGAATGACAATAGGTAGTCTGAGTGGAAACATAATTTTTGTCATACGCGGAGATGTCAGAAGTAGGTAATTATTTTTTCTTATTTTTAGCATTGTATGACAGTGCAACAGAATGACAGTGTGACAGAGTGGCAGTGTGATTATCTGTAATCCGAGTGGAAACACAATGTTTGTCACACAATCTTATTAATTAATTTGTAATAATTAATTTGTAATAATTAATTTAGAACAATTAATTTATAACAATTAATTTATAACAATTAATTTATAAAAATTAATTTATAATAATTAATTTTTAATAATTAATTTTTAATAATTAATTTTTAATAATTAATTTTTAATAATTAATTTTTAATAATTAATTTTTAATAATTAATTTATAACAATTTATTAATAATAATTAATTTATTATATTAATTAATTTATAATAATTGATTAATAATAATTAATTTATTATACTAATTAATTTATAATATTTCACCGATCATTTAGCATGCCAAATGTGGGCTAAAAAAAGGAGAAGGACTTTAATTTACTTGACTATTTATAGCAGACGCCATCCGTGGTCGAGATATATTGCCTTTGACTAGGAATCCGGGGGTAGCGTGTTCAAATTAATTTGTTTTGTTACACAACTAATTCATTAAAAATAGTGTATATAGTATATTTTCGGCAAGTTCTGTTGAAAGATCACCAATAAAAATTGAAACATTGCTTTAAATGACTTAAGTCGTGATTGGTGACCAGATCTGAACAGCCAGGTACCCGCCTTCATCTTCTTCTTCTTCTGATCCCGACTACCTTCAGGATGCCATAGTCACGCTGGCACCACACGGGAGCGGTTGGGACTTTCGTGCGGTATTGGCATTTAAAAAAGGTCACTAAACGATAATGATGATCACCTGATCATTCTGGTACTAAGAGATATAATATTCGATTCTGAAACAAGGTGCTAATACGAGTAATGAAGTAAATGATTTAAATTAAAAATATTTACTTTCACGTTGAAGTTATTTGCTTTTCTTTAAGATTTTTGAACTCCTTGACCTCCTCTATGTTCAGAGTCAATGAGCTTACCGCTCTGTGGAGCTATCAAGCGATTACACTACGTGCTCACTCATTATATGAAATAATTCATTTCAATTATGAGCTCTATGTTATATAGATGTTTATATTTACTCAAAATCATTACGACACGTTTTGTTTATTTAGTAACCGAGTCACTGCCTTCTCAAATAATAGCATTTCACACCTACAATCATTACCGACTCGTTTGAGATCCTTCTTCTATAAAATATCAGATTCCAACAACACTGTTCAGATATTCTCTAGAAGTGCTATCTGTAATACCGATTGAATGAAAATGGATGTCACCAATTTAATACAATCTTTCGACTTCTAACCCTAGACAGATTAATCAAATGGTTATCATTTTTTTAATGATAAACTGATGTGCTATTCATAAAAAACCATTAGTTTATCAAAATAGTGACAAGTCAAAATATTTCACTAACAAATGTATTAATTGAATAACAACAGTATAAATATACCATACAATGTAGATATAATATGTCTCGACGCCATTTAGTGGAAAATTTAGCACTAACAAAGCCTTTCCTAAAAAATAAAGATGGTTGTTTACAGATGAAAAATATAATAAGCATTGATTGTTGATTGAAGTACTAGTACATATTGAATTATTTGGCGTGTTGGAAATAAGCCGACGTAGCTCAGTGGTTCAGAGCACCTGACCGGCAATCAGAAGGCGCGGGTTCAATTCCCGTCGGCGGTATTTATTTTTAGTAGGTAAATATTTTCAATTTGTATGAATATTTTAAGAGACAAATTATTGTTTATAATAATTTGTTATTAAACAGTTATCGATTATTTATTGTTATTAAGTTTAATTTGTAGAACTCCATTTTATTTTTTTATTTTTTATATATACAATAATATTATTATTGGGTTTATAAAAACAGTTTATTTTTAAACAAGTTCTGCTGTGTAATTATTATTACGCGTGACAGCTGTTTCGCCCTCTAAAGGCATTATCAAACTGTAAAAAAATAAACTGTTTTTATAAACCCAATAATAATATTATTGTATATATAAAAAAAAAAAAAAAAGTTATCGATTATTTTCATTTTCATTTACTTATTGTTACTGTTTGTTAATAAATATTTAAACTATCCCTCTTTTCATTATCGGTATGGATGACCTATGATTGTGGCTGATAAGCCACCACAGGTACTTTATCATACTTAATTAGTTGAGTAGGATGTTATCGTTGCCAACTATAAACGTACTGCCCAGCTGTAATTTTAATTTGAATATCATAATTTGTCAACTTCTGAAGGTGATATATCATTGAAGAAGAAGATAATACTAATAAATCTAATTGAAACATACAGAATAAGACAAAGAAAATAAAAAAAAGATAAAGATAAAAAAGGTAGCTGCCAAATGTATGGGAAAAATTAGTTGCCAGATAATATTTTTTATTCTGAATTTGAAATATGAGATCAACAAATATGACGTATAACCCCTCCAGCGTTTTATGGTCAAATTGTATAAAAGTATTTTTTTATTTTTTCTGTCATGCAAAAATACGCATTTTTTAAGAGAAATAATAATTCTTTCCAGTTTGCCTCAAATATGTATAGAATTATTCATTTTGGCTGTGTATAGGATTTTATTAATGGATTCCACTATAAATGATTTTATTAATGGATTTATAGTGGAATCCATTAATAAAATCCTATAAATAGCCAAAATGAATAATTCATATTTTGCGCCTCTATCGTAACAATCGGTTCAACTTCTCCCTCCCAAAGGTCGAGTGGATAAAGACAACAGAGATCCTAGGTTTAATTCCTAGTTGCGACCGTTATTTTTTTATTTTCTGTTTCTTGTTCTGTTTCAAGTTTAGTTAGATTTGTTAGTAATATCTTGTTGAATTAAATAAAATTAATATTTACATTTGTAATAATTTTGTTGGTTAATACTTTAAATACTGTACCAAGTTTTCATTGTTTTTTTAATGTCCTAGTGAGATGAACGGCTTATGATTTTATTATATTAAACTATCTTTCAAATAAATAAATTAGAGAACATATCGCCGTGATTAAAAAACAAAATCAAGAATTGAAACGGTGCTTGAAATTAATGGCTTAAGCATTGTTTGGAGACTAGATCTGAATAACCTTCCACTTCCCCATCTCATTTCCTTTCCCCACTCCTATCAGCTTCATAATATAGCCCAATCAGGGATACCATATTCCCACTTGTTCCAAAAAGTTGATACTTTTTAGTTCAATGTTAACATATAAAAAAAAATTTCAATATTGGAAAATGTGTGTTCAATTCACCAGAACTACGCAAATTTTTAATTTACTTCTTAGTAGCAGGGGCACGCCCAAAACACATTTCTATCTGTTCATCTCTTCAGTGTATTCAACGCAGCAGCAATTTTATACGACTTTGGTCCTGCCGCTTAGGACTCGTTCTATCCTCTCATTCTGTGACACGTGTCGTTAATGAGAAAGAGGGAGAGGTTACGACGGAGCCATCAGCGGTCTTTTACTCGTCCCACGTCGACCCCATTCTGCGGCACCTACCTGTGTCAAAATCGCAAGCACTATTTTTATTTTTATGACAAAATGCCACACCTAGGTTTTTTGCGCCAACCTGTAATGAATTATGTATACAACCTTACTAACGATGAAAGAAATGCAACAAATACATAACTATAACAAAAAAATTTCTAAATAGCATAAAAAGTCGCTATCCGCGCCTGTCTGTTTGTGCGCTTAATTCTTCTAAACTACCCAACAGATTTTGATAAGCTTTTTACTATCATTTAGAGATTTTCTTCCGGAAAGTTTACATATGTAATTCATGCATATTATAATTAAATAAAATAGAGAAAAGTCGATGTTTTATAATCAAGTCGTAAAATATATTTTCGGGCACTACTACATTGTTAACGCTGACTAAACCTTATGAGATACATCAAATCTATTTATTTAAAAATAATTCAATGAATCACATGTGAAATTTTTGCTTTGTAAATTGAATACATTCCTTTTTTTCATAAATAAGTCTTTCACAAATGAACACATCACGGAAATCATTAGTGAATTATTTATAAACTCAACAATATTAAAAGAGTCGAGGTCCAACTAATTAAAATCAAGATGGATATTTGAAGTGAAACTTCTTTAGGCGCGTAATGGATTTTCGTGGACGGAGTAAAACCGAGTCAGGATCGACACGAAAATGCGGGTACCCCCACCACCGCTCACCGTTCACCGTTCACTGTTTTCAGTAAAAGCAACAAATCATTAGCATGCGCATAAAAGTTTTTATGTGTTTTATTTAAGTACTTTTTTACTCGGTAGTATAATTTTGTTTGGCGCATGCCTTAGCTGTGGTACAGACGTGGACAGGGCTTTCCTGTACCGTCCGTCCGCCGTTCAGTCTGGTTTAGTCGTCCGTCGAGAGCGCTCGCGTCGCGCGCTTTGCCGTTCCATTCGTATTCCAGTATATAAATATTGTTTACTGTCGAGGAAGTTGTTATAAACTTTAAAAAATATGTTTAAAATGCCGTGTAAATATACGTGTTGTGCGTTCAGCTTGCTGCTGCTGGTTTTAGTGAGTAGTGCTGCCTCCAAAAATGTGGATAATTCCGATAGAACCTTCGAGGAAAGCAATTGCAGTAAGGTGAGACAGTTCCTCGAGACCAGGAACATCTCGGCTGTACCGGCTCGAGGCGCAGACGACAAAGGTAAGAAACCGACAAACCAACAGAACCCACATTCATAAATTGTGGTTCATACGGTTTGGTACAGAATTTCAGTGTTAAAAATGAGTAGTGACGAGATATTTAATTGTAATATTGTTATTTATGTAATATTGTATACTTGTGAATAAATTGAAAATTTTTGGAACTATACATTAATCGAACGTCATTCATCTATAAGAAAATATTAGAAAAAGCAAATCCATGCTTCGTCGTTGAATTATTTAACCTCTAATTTTCAAACTAACCTAAGAGAGAAAATAGAGATGATGAAATGAAAATAGAGAGAGAGGAATACTAGAAGTTTCACTTCTGTCTTGCGTAGGCTTGACACACCCACTTTTTTTTAAAAAATTTTAGCGCTGCGATTGAGGAAGGTTTTTTGCTAGCAGAATAACTGCATCCTAATAAATCATAGCTTATAAGAGAAATGAATAAAAAATGATACATTGATATTAATTAGGTACCGTTATACGTTATCGTTTAGTGTCACTCGAGTGCTTTTATGATATGCAGAACTGAAACTAAAAAAAGGAAAAAAAAAGTGTTTATTTTCGTAGTGGTGCATTTACATTGTGACGAATTTGGCTAGTGAGTATAAAAAAATTATGATAATTTTTATAACGTGTTTTATATAAGTTTATTTACTATAGCTGTTGACACATACATTATAATTAAACTATATTGCGTATACAAGTTTTTCCAATAAGAGGTGTTATTTTGAGTAGCCCGCTATTTCGGTAAATGTTACTTTTGAAGATGTCATTTTTAACATTTGACAAGTAGAAACTACGTCATTGATAAAAATGGAACGCTTCAACAACGCATTGAAATTATTAAAATTCACTTGAGTGAATCAAATGCAAATCATCTTGAGTGAAGATGCCCATTTCCACCTCGGTGGCTTCGTCATCAAGCAAAATTGTCGCATCTGGGGCTCAGAAAATCCAAAAGTTATTGTTGAAAAGTCTCTCTATCCTCAACGTGTGACTTTTTGGTGCGATTTATGGTTTATGAGTCATTGGACCTTACTTTTTCGAAAATGAGGCTGGAACAACAGTTACGGTGAATGAATCGCTATAAAGAGATGATTAGTGATTTTTTATGGCCGGAATTGGATGATTTGATCTGGATAACGTTTACTTTCAACAAGACGGCGCTACGTGCCACACAAGCAACGAAACCATTGATCTTTTACGATTGAATATCAAAATAACACCTCTTATTGGAAAACCCTGTAGTTTGCTACGCACATGGCTACGAATCTGGAGGTCGTGGATTCAAATCCCGGAGCGCGCAAGTAAATTTTAATTGTTTATTTTGTGTTTTTTTTACATTTTTATTTTGATTGTGATAAAAACTTATTTGACCTTTTTTACATGTGACTACTATTCTGAATTGAAAAATTTATTGAAATAGTTTTGGCCGTGTTTGGTGGCCAGATCGGAGTAGCAGGTGTTTCTCATATTTGTCTTCCACATCTCCAACCTTCTGCCATTAGCCTTACAACACACCACAATTGGAGATGCCATAGTCTCAAGACGGTTGAGAATATTTGGTACTCTTGAGCGGTACTAACATGAAAAATTAGCTCGTTAACGTATGAATGTGAATAATTAAGGTGTGTTTCGGGTGTGACGTTCTATTATCTCTGCCTACCTCTGTAGACATGGGACTATGCTTAATCAAATTTAGATAGCGGGACTATTATGCTATTTAAAAATTTCTGTTTTGTTTGATAGAATGTCAAGAATATTCAGAATTTTTTTCTATTTTTCCATTATCTAGTTTGCATGTTGTAATTTACCTACATCGCGATACTTTTAGATTTGAAACAACAAAATGTATTTTAAATAATAACCACAATAATTTGATCGAATTTACATTTTGTGTAAGTCCGCCATCTTAATTCCATGTTCGTGGTTTGGCACAGCAATATTTCCGTCTCATTACCGGCGCCAACCCCTTTTTCCCTTTCGGGTGGTTCAAGGCGGCGAGGTATTCTAAGGGCGGGGGACGCCACCGGTAATGGTCACGAGTCACGCCAACCTGTGATATTATAGGCCAGTGACTGAAAGAAATCTTAAAATACCCTGGCTTATGCTTTATATTGCTAGATAGGCACTACCCACGTCATGTTATGCTATGTAGTTAGGTCCAATCATGGGAAACGTACCTAAAAATGTATTATTTTGTGCGTACGTAGTAGTTTAAAAAATGTTAGTGGGAAATTGCTGAATTTGAGAGCCTATAATTATGTACATGAAATATGTACAAGCGAGTGTAATCTACAATATTGTGTCAAATTATTTAGTTATAACAAGATGTAAAAGAAACTTTTTACCTACTTCAAAAGGCTTAATTTTATTTAGGATATAAATCGTGTTTATAATAATTATACTATGGAAAACTCTCGAATGGTGAGTTCTGGCTGCATGCAATTTTCACAACCCTTTTTTACAAAAAAATGTATTTTTTTCTTCATATGAAGCGGTTACTTTGTGATGTGACATTATAATTTAAAATTAAACAGTTACTTAGCCATAAGTGATGTTTACAAAGTTACTGTTTAATTTTAAATTAAAATGTATTTTTATACCCTCTGACTCAATTGTGTCGACTATATAATAAGATAGAGCGTGCTGAAGTAGACACAGAGGCGGATTTGCAGTCTTGGCCGCCCTAGGCCCCAGAGCATGTAGCCGCCCCTTTCTCAGTACCCATCATAGGTGTGGCGAGGGCGGCTGCGGGGCGTGGGGGCGCGCTGTGTGCTGTGTGTGAACACGCTCTTGCATATCGCTATTTTGTACGTAGAATATTTAGGTACTTAGGAAGTAATTTCTTGTTATCATCTGTGACTTTTTTGTCACGATTGGCCGCCCCTAATATCTGGCCGCCCTAGGCCCGGGCCTACATAGGCCTAAGGGCAAATCCGCCTCTGAGTAGACATTTTCGTCAATAATTTATACGGATTTAGAAAAAAAAGTTCTGCTGTTGCTAAAAAATATATTGCGCTAATTATATTACGTAACGGTTGTGTCTCTATTTGTGTTTATTGTGTCTCTATTTGTGCTTATTGTTTCTCTATTTGTGTTTAATGTGTCTCTATTTGTGTTTATTGTGTCTCTATTTGTGTTTACTGTGTCTCTATTTGTGCTTATTGTTTCTCTATTTGTGTTTAATGTGTCTCTATTTGTGTTTATTGTGTGTCTTTTTGTCTTTATTTGTGTTTATTGTGTCTCTATTTGTGTTAATGTATCTCTATTAGTGTTTATTGAGTCTCTATTTGTACTTATTTTGTCTCTATTTGTGTCTCTTTTGTCTCTTGCCTCTCTTAGTACTATTTGTCATTTGAGTGAGCTTTTACAAAGTTTTATATATATTTTTTTAAAATCTTTATTAAGATGTTTGCAAATTAATGTATCTGTGGCTGAGTATATACATTTTTAATGTATTTACATGTTGTGTATTAATGAGGTTTTGTATAGTGGATATTCTCGTATAAGTGAGATCATCTGTAAAACCCCGATATAAATACCTAAATAACTCATTTGCATCACGGCTTATGGTGCTTGGAAATTTTCATTTGACAGTAAAAATATTACGTATAAAATAAAAATTAGTATTTACTATTAAAATATTAGTTTCCCTTTTCAATTTCGTGTTAAAATATTGCTTCAGATATACAAGTAAACCGAGAAGAATTATTTTCAAAATCATTTAAGTCTATAGATAATTATTTTACACGTTCAATATTAACGTAACAGTTGTTCCGTATGTTCTTAATACACTCGGCCTGTAATTAATAGTATCTTGACTGGAAATCTGTTCGTACGTCTCATTTAGAGTCAATTACTCTGAAAGTATTCACGCTTTTTCCCAGAGGTCTTGTTTTATGTTGTCACGTTGCAAATCAGCGGCGAAGAAGATTTATTGGTATTCGGAATAAATCGTATTATTTCTTGATGGGTAAAATTTTCACAAGTTCTTTACAATAGAACGTTACGAGTTACATCCAATCGAGCGATTTTTGGCATACTATGCCAAGTTTTCAAAACTGTTATGTGTCACATTTATAGAACATTAAAAGTTGGGATAGTCAGTGAAATCTAGGTGAATTCAATGGTTTAAAACCGCACACAATAAATTACAATTTTCAATCACAAACCATTAAAACTGAAGATTATTAAGAATTGGGTTGAAGTAAATGTATTGCTACAATGGTAGATACTCTCGGCATCGCCCTGGAGAAAGATCACGCCGTAATCCTGTTGGCTCCAGTTAATTGCAGAATTTGGGACACATGAAAAAACATGAAGTATTTGACTTTGGGCATCCTCGAATTATTTTCATATCAAATTGCGCGTCAAACTCTCTTTTCTGCATCCAATAATCTCTATACGTCCAACCCATCAAAGCAACCTTTTATTAATCTTGTTTATTACGCTTAAATCCGCCTTGCATGCTTTTTGGATCTTTTTTTCGTACTACCGAGTTTGCCTTAATATTTTTATCGATTAGTGATTAGGTCTTCACATTCAAATGAATTCCGTAAATTGTTAAAAAAAATCAATCGTTCAATTCACATGAATCAATTTGACTAAACATCAGAAACCAATTAGGTAACAATCGCCTACTTGACGGTATTTTATGGGCAATTGGTTTTATAAAGCGTGTCGCACTCATTAAATATTCAAAAACACATCGTCCATCAACTAGACAAGCAGCAGACAACTGAAGCATTATGTAGTTAGGAATTAAAGCGTATACTTATTTTAGACTACTTGGGTACAAAATTATTATTATTATTGTAGAACAATCTTGTCCAACAAATTATGGGTAACATATTTACTGTACTTGTCCACGACTTTATCAATCAATCATTGAAGTTTGATTTTGAATGATGTATCATTACGTTTGTATACGAAGCGACTTCCACATTATTCTGATGGCTTCTTTGTAAACTTCAACGGAACAATCAAGTATTCATGGTGGTGTAAAACGCAGGTTTGAATCATTAGACTATTAATAATAACTTAATGTTCTGGTATTTGATCATTATAATAAAAGCGTTACATATTTATGTTTATGACAGCTTCGTACGAATTAAAAATTTATTAGCATATTATAGCATTATTTCGAACAGAAGTAATGCGTATAAGAACCTGCATTCCGAATTTCTGCCAACGTATTATAACATCGGTATTTCTCATGAAAACTTTAAGTTTTCTTCAAATATTTTTATACTATTTATTACCATATTTTGCATCTTTACAACATGTATAACTAAGTATTTTATTGATCTTAAGAACAGAATATACTTAGTGAGCTTTCAAATATATTACACAAAGTTTTTAAGATGTGAAATAACGAGACAACTGATAAACTGAATATGATACAATATAAATAAAACATGTAACAGTAACATAAAATAATAAACGAACTAGAAAATAATTACATATTAGACAAATCACTAAAACTACATTACCATCGCTGCTATAATTTGTAGGATTCAGCAAAGTGCTGGTATAGATTACGCTTAGTTCTATAAATGGAGTCAATAAATATATCAATAGTACAACCAAACTTGTTACCCAGATCATGCATCCTATTGGATAATTGGTTGTGATAAATGTTACATTTCTTGGCATATGAAGAACATGGCAACAACATGGAACAGAAAAAGGTTTTAGTTTGTTAATCGGCAACAAATAGGAAGCTAAAGGCACTTATCGCAATGAATAAACCCTAAAAGTCTATTATCACATCCCGATAAATCATCGATGACTTAGATTGTAAAAGTGTTCGACTGCAAGGGTCATTTTTCACGGCCCCACCTCGACAGGTAGATTGCTGTGGCCTCCCCTAAACGAAGGCTGTATTGTACTATAGTATAGTATAGAGCCTTCCCCGACCGCCGGTCAGCTTTGACGCCATCAGCCCATTCTTATCAGAAACGCTGGTTGGAAGGGCTAACCGGAAAAGGGTGGAAAGCGTAAGGGATGTGAAGGCCTGTGCATGGAACTATGTAGTGATTTGGACTAGATAACAGGCGATATGATCGTCCCTATTGTGGAGGTGGTTTTTGTAAAATCTGTACACAGACTTCCGCGATTTTCTCTAAAAGTTACAATAAATCGCTGGAGGTTTCTTCGTCAAAATTTCTGCAGGTTTTTATCATTATTTATAAGTTTCCAACAATATCAGATTACCAGAAGTATGGATTTTTTTCAGTGCAGAAATTCAGGGATTAACTACCATAATATATACACTCATTGCCCAGAATACTGATAAAGGGTAATAAGGTGGCTTCTTAAGTGGACATTTTCAATTTATCACTTAATAAATCATAAGTTTGTTGCTGGGGCACTTCAGTTAGGTGTGTAAGTAAAACAAATACATTTTGTCACGATACGTTACTTTAATTTATGTAAAAACTGTAAATTCAAAAAAATATATTACAGCACAAAAAAATCCTACATACATAAAATTAAATACGAAATCAGACTTTTAATTTAATTGAATGTAGAAATTGGACATTTGATATTAAATTAAATTATTTTTCGATTCATCCATAATATTTATATCCTTTGGTCATATTCAACTGAATCATTCTTCGAATAGGAACTACCAACATTGTCTTCATTTTTCTCACCGCACATTTTTATTGGCAACTTAGATAGGGTCCCATTAGTTCAGTGGTAGAGCAGTGCCCCGGCAAAACAAGGGTCCTGGGTTCGAGTCCTAGATGTGACCGTATCCTTTTCTGATTTTTCTGTTTCAGATTTTCTTTTAGACATCGCTAATATTGTCTTTAATAATTAAATATTTATTTTTACCTACTCATATAAAACTGAATATGAAGATGTTTTATTTCGAAATTCTAGATTCTGTTAGTACAATTTCATAAAAAATAAACGAGTACACATATTCCAGCAACGTGGCATTGCTCAATAATTCTCATTTTAAAGTGAAAATTCAACGAACACATCGCACCATAACGCGTTTTCGTTGCAACTCCCTATTGTGTGTCATCACTAAACTATCCCCATTTTTAATTCCCAGTCTGCATTTTAATTTACCGAGATTTATTGCCGTGTGGCACAGGTTTATCGGGGTTTTATGGCGGGGGTTTGTGGGTTGGGAGGTATACAGTTGTGGCCACTAGGGGAGAGGGTGTAATCGGTTGGAAGGATTTATCCACGGTGATGATTTGTTCCCTCTTTTACGGCCGGCCATGTTGCCAATTTGTCGATTAGGAGAGTGCATAAGATATGCTGGTTTTATCGCTTGAGGAAAATCGTTCATTACATTGAGGAGAAATAAATAGCTGCATTAAAAAAAATACATTTTGAAGTCACAGTGCCCCCATTCTTGTTACAGAGGGTTAGTTTTGGCTTTATGCCCACAGGTCAAAATGGGTCACTGGGTCAAAATACTGCTACACGGCAAATTATGCTTACCTCATATGATAAGGGTTTTTAAATATATATATTTATTTGCACTAAATTTAAGGTTGCTTCTTTTAATGTTAATACCGCACAAAAAACCGGCTGTCCAGAGACGGTGAGACTTTGGCATCCCCAATTTTAGGTATTTTGTGAGGCTGAAGTGAGTGGGTAGAAGAGAGGAAGTAGATGGGAAGAATGATGGAACGTATATGATTATTCATATTAGGTCACTAAACATGGCTAAAGCCATTTCAATAATATCGAGATGGTTAGATTTCACAATTTAGAGTTGCAGCGGAGTCCAAATAGTTAGTTGTCAATATAATTATTTTGCTTTAACTTCATCAGAAGATCTTAGTATCTACTTTCCAACCATTTTCTTCTCTCTTATGTTCGTCTTTTTCGCCTTACGTCCGTCATTAAACAATATGCAAAAGTAGCAGACATTTTTTAGAGCACCAAAAGAATTTAAAAAACAGTATTTCATATAGTTTTTGAAGAGAGTTATTAGTTAACATTTTATTTTCCAGAACCTCATTGTAAAGTTTATTTTACTTGAATCATATTAGTTTATTCACACTGCATAGTAATTGTTTTTTAATATTTAAAAAAATATATATTCTGTGTTTTTAAGGGTACTCTCTAACCGTAAATAAATAATTAAATAATTTATTGCAGTAACGGTAAGTTGTGTGTAAAAAACAACTACTGACAGGAGTGTCACCAGGATGTGCTAAGCATATCACATGGCGGAAAAGACGTATATGGTGCTGCTAAATTACATGTATTTTGATACCTTCAGCATTAATGTCGAAGGTTTCAAGAGACTGCAAATAATGCCTTTTAATTCAACTCACACTTTTATTAGGCTTAAGAAATCACCACTAACTTATGTTAACTTTTATGTTGAAACTGCCTGAAGTGTACCAGTCGCTGCTGGGGATTATCCTTAAGAGATAGACATATACCATTGAGGACATTTCTGTAGTCCTTTTTAAGATGTACAATTTCGTCATATATTATTTTGAGGTGTCTCTAAAGGTTTAGCTGGCGTGAGCAATGTAAGCGCCCGAAATTTTTTTTTTCGATTTTATTACAAAACTTCGAATTTTCTCTTCTTTATATTAATATAATATGAATGTTAAATATACATAAACCTTCCGGAAAAAAATGTCTAAATGATTGTGAAAACCCTATAAAATTCCGTTGTGTAGTTTAAGAGAACTAAGCGCACAAATAGACAGACGCGGATAGCGACTTTATTTTACACTATTTAGTTATAAAACATTACTGAATCTTTGTTACTGTTGTTCGTGTGTATGGTAAATGGACCCAGTTGTTATATACAGATGCAAGACTTAGCCACAAAATTCCAAAAATGATGTTGACAAAGTTCCATTGGTCCAGGCAGTGATTCTTGCAAAGTATTACAAAAAACATAAAGGTACTTAAACAAATTTATGTGCAAAAATATGCGTACTGAACATAAAATGGTACGTGCTGAAATTCATGGCGTTTATGTGTCATGGAGCTTATATGTGCAAAAAGAAATTATTGTCAGAACAATAATGTGGAATCCCGTGCTCAAGAGACCATCTGCTTCAGTCACATTTTATAGGATTTTCCAATAAGAGGTGTTATTTTGAATAGCCCGCTATTCCGGTAGATATTATTTTTGAAGCTGTCATTTTTTGATATTTGACAATTAAAAACTACGTCATTAATAAAAATGGAACCATACACGCTTCAACAACGCATTGAAATTATTAAAATTCACTATTATTAATTATTAGAATTCCATCGAAAAATCATCTTGAGTGATGAGGCCCATTTCCACCTCGGTGGCTTCGTCAACAAGCATAATTGTCGCATCTGGGGCTCGAAAAACCCAAGAGGTTTTGTTAAAAAGCCTCTCTATCCTCAAAGTGTGACTTTTTGGTGCAGTTTATGGTCCGGCGGAGTTATTGGACCTCACTTTTTCGAAAATGAGGCTGGAGCAACATTTACGGTGAATGGATTGCGCAATCGAGAGATGATTTATGTATTTTATGGCCGGAATTGGATGGTATTGATCTGGACAAGGTTTACTACCAACAAGACGGCGCTACGTGCCATACAAGCAACGAAACCATCGATTTTTTACGGGAAAAGTTTCTTTGAATATCAAAATAACATCTCTTATTGGAAAACCCTGTATGTGTAGCCAATACCGTCTTGAAATGGAAGGTAAAACGATTTTTCTTGATTTAAAAGCAAACTGTGGTAATTTTTTGTGAGTTAATGACATTTATTTAAAAAGCATTTTTTCCCAGATCGAACAATATATTTTATGACAAATGCTACAAAGCCATTCCTCAAATTATGGGCACTTAACCTAAAAATAATCAAATATTTTTTCTTCCAACGTATCAAAAAAATGTACCCTTTTGTCTAACATTTATTGACTATATCTAAAAAGAACCTAAGAACGCTTACAATTATTTTTATAAACTATGGATATCGGAAATGTGCGGACAAAGCAATTTTTTCTGATTCCGGTTATCAAACTAAAAATGTTTCATTATAATATTTTCAATCACATATAATATAAACGATCTAAAACCGCACAATCTTAAATAGTTCAAACATGCAACCGCGTCAGTATCACTCCCGTAAGACTGCTGTCACCGATGTTAGCCGGCGTGACGTCAATAATGCCACATTCACGAACGAAAACGAACACATGCGTAATTCGTCAAGGGAAAATAAAATATACATTTTTTAAATTTAATTAAAATCATATTTAATAATATAATTATCAAGTTCTGCAAGTATTTTTGGTTTTTGTTATTGTTACAGCTTTTTCGGCTTTCAAGGCCATTTTCAAACTGTGAACCACAAACCACAGTTTAGTTTATTTTTATTTTATTTTATTTTATTGATACAAAAAAAAACATGATTTAGAGAGTACATGTGGTTTTTTGTGATATTTCACCCTCCATGATAAGGATGACCCTGTGTTATGGCAGGTGAATTTTACATTTTGCGGACAAGAATCTATAAATTACCATAATATAAAATTGAGAAATAAGAAAAAAATATGTATAGCTAGTTTGGGTTGCAAGAAGAGGATGGAGAAGTTATAGAATTAAAAGAAGATGAAAAATTTGAGAAATCATTAGTAAATAGATCACACTAATTAATTATGTACATACTATACCGCTAAGTCAGGGAATAAGGATATGTTATGTTTAATAGAAATAATATTGCGAAACAGCCTATTGTACCATGTCTTCCTGGAGTGTTGCCAACTTCTTATGCCATGCGCTTGCGACATACATTAACGTAGATTTTCGTTCATACGTACTACCTAATATCACTAATTAAGCAGCGATATAAACTACATCGGGCATTCTCTTGAAAATGTAGTAATAATTCTACTTCGGTAAGTAGATAGCATCATTATTATTATTGCAAAGATATAGATTGAAAAGCTTGCTCCACAAAGAGGCCAATGAAAGATTTAAATATTACTTCAAGTTACCCCTTGCGGCACTTTTCCACTTGCATTGACCATGCCAAAAACACTAAATTGAACGCACTGAAGAGAAGACCGAGAGAAGTGTACTGTTGACGTGTTCGTGTGATCCAAGTGAGCTCAAATTTTCCTTACTTCTGGTGAAATTGGTCAAACATTGAAATCCTTGCTGGAACACATTATGAAATTCGTTTGCCTGCCTTCGGCCTTCAGATGAAATGTCCACGCGGAAATGTACTGATATAAAATATTGCTAATTTATTATGCATCTCTTTAAATTTTACGAAATCCAGTTAAAAACGGGATTGCAACCTTGAAAATGAATTGCTTGGTTCCTAATAAAATGTCAGTGGACACGAATGTGTTATCGCGATGTCGGAACAAGTGTTCATAAAAATAAGAATATTTTCGCATTTCGTCATTGTATATTATCAGGACGAACGCACCGCAGTTGCATGAACAAGTGGTCCGATATTTTACGAATGTACTAAAATTTTAATAGGAAACGGCCTGCAATCCCGTTTTTAACCAGATTTGAATAATCAGCTATATCTACTTATTTTTCTCCGTGTCTTATTCACTGAACGTGGCAAAGTCTTGTTTTGATTCCACCGCCTTGCAATTCGTCTGTCTGTAAATTTGTTTGTGTATCTCGTGTCTAGTCAATCCTTTCAAGATGGTAGCCGTATTTGATAGTACCTTTTTATTCCGCCCGAGCGCACGAGCGTTGCGACTATTGCGAGCTTTCAAATCGGAGTAATACACAGTTAACACAGAACTACCAGTTTAAATTGATAAAACAAGTTTTCTATCAATTCGATTTCATTTACCAAATAACACAGAATGAAAAATTTCTAGAAATGTAACCTACACTGATTTAAAAGAATACTGATGTCACCAATTTTCATAATACCTTAATAAATCCTAGGCCACAGAGAGGTTAATGAAACTGATTATGTGCCCAAAGAAGAATTTCGACAATCGAAATTATTTTACCAATTTCATTCAAAATAAGATGAAATTGATCATACTTCGGGGATACGGAAAAGGCCCCCAAAATACCTCTATTGGTTTATCTGTGGTTGCCATAGTTGCCATACAGCATCAAACATCGCGTGATCGTGATGGGTAGTGAACCCAAAACTATCGAAGGAACGCCAATTTTATAAATTGCCCGAAACGAGCAAGGCATAATAATTGTTGACCTATCAGGAAAATAACAAATTGCAGGGTTCTGATTTCTAAATTCGGCAAATTAGCAAATTTGAATTGGATCACTGGATAAATCATTTGAATGAAGAAGATATAAATGTTAATTTATAAAAAAATAAGACAATTACGTCATTTAGTCTGTAGGTACAGTAACTAAGTTTAAAATTCATAATAGAGTATATCAAATGAGATGATCTCGCTACGTGGTAAAGCTTGTGTTTGCAGGCTAGTATGTGTAGTTATTTTAAACATGAATCCGTTATCCTGTACATCGGACCGAAAAGAAACAATAAAATCCCTTCACATTTGAAACTGTGTGTGATTTCTTTTTTCTTCGGCCCAAAACTAGTGAAAACATATATTATGAGTGATTTTTTTGAGTGGGTACTATTAAATTAATATAAAGAATCATCTTAATGACTTATTACTTAACTAACTACAAGCTGTTTCCCCGCAGTGGAAGGCAGAGAGGACGGATAGTCAAACTTCTCGGCCGTGGCACACACAACTTTCCTTATTCAAATCTTCATAATTTGATACTATGTATCTTCCAACGGAGTTGAAGATACTCTCAGTAATGCCCTGATGTAAGAACACTATAATTGAAACATTGCTTGTAATGGCTTTAGCAATGTTTGGTGACCAGATCTGAAAATTACCTTTAAAAGTACCACCCGTTTGATAGATTGCAAGGGTTGTTTTCAAGTATCTTAGGGCTCCAGACCAGAGGTGGGTGTCAAATTCAACAACGGGGTGCACTTGAAATTTGTACCGTAGAAGGGATCGTTCCATCAAGTATGGGGAGGTTAGAATCTACACGATCCTGTAGCGAGGATTTGAGAGAAAAACAAAACTTTTACGCGTGTTTAGACGTGTTTAGAAGGGTAAGGTGGTAGTTGATAGCGATATGAGGCGCCACGGCCGTTATCTCGGGAAAAAGAACCATGTAAACATCACACTGTTTCTTGTTCAGCGGCGGCGGCAGGGCGCATGCGCTAGCGGATAGCGCACAGGGGCGCACTGACCCGGGGGCCAACGGATAAATCGTAACTGACCAGTATAAATTACAATTTTAAGGGCTAATTCATAAAAATATTTTTGAAGCATTTGAAGCAAAGAAGAAAGGTTGAAAACTTAACCCTACCTCGGTTTACTATATGTATTTAATTGACAATATATTTATAGTATCTCCATATAAATTGATGATAATAGTTAATGTTCGTATTTAACTATTCCATGATATAATAGCTTTCGTTGAGCCCAAAACTAATTTTGATAAAAATAACTTTTACTTAGTTTTTAACCAGTAAATTTTATTAATTTCATTTTCGCTTTGTACAAGCATCTTCAGGGTATAAGATTAAACTAATGTAAGAAACTCCTAACTAAAGTGAGACAAAACATAACGTGAGATAGCATGAACTTCAAATCTGACATAGTAACAGAGAGAAAGAGAACAAACTGATAATGTCACATACTACTATTACTACTACTAACCATCACCCCGTTTCCCCGCAGGGGTAGGCAGTGAGGACGGACCGTCAAAAAACTCGGTCTTGAGACACACTTCTTGCCTCATTCACATTATAGGATAAATATTATATCTAAAGAGACAAAACGTCACTTGAACGTGTCATTAAAGGTTGCTGGGAATTTGATTAGTTTAAAGGTTTATCGGGCTATTGGACAAATTTAATTTATTGATTAATTGAATTAAAATTAACTTTTTAAAGATTTGACAAAATTGCGGAATTGCGATAATCTTGATCTCTTGTCTTCTTTGCCGCGCTTTTGTGACAAATGTTAAATTGATGGAAAATATTATTTATTATATTTGAAAATCCTACCCTGTTCAAGTTGTTGGTCAGTAAGTGTGTATGTGTATATACGAGTCTACCCATGTATCTTGTAGCGTGATGCATCATAAACCAAGCGCCCTGTAATCACAGCCCGCCCAGGCCCGTCTCAATTATACTCACGATACCTACGTATTATATTATAAACCTTATACCCTGCTCCCAGACATACTATCTACCTGCAAATATACTTTACCGTAATATGGGGTGACTTTTGAATCAAGGGTGACTTTGACCATTGAGGATATCTGCAAAATTCTCGCTACCACTAAGAAAGAAAATTACCGGCTTCTTTTTAAGGCGAATCTTTATAACGAATTGGTGTACATTATGAAAACCAAAAAATATGCTTTAGTTAAATTAAAGGTTTTACTATCGCTTCGCTTGAGTAGAATACAAATAAAATAAAAAATTACCCAATAAAAAATATAAATGAAAACTACTAAAATATTTTTTTAATAGAAATGTATGAACGCATAAAGGAAACAACTTAAAAAAATACAGTTTTATAGCTAAGATTATCTGTGACAGTTTCACTTGATTAACTTTTTTGCTTTCTTATAAAATTATTACAAAATAAGTAAAACCAGTTTTTTGCTTGAAATCGAACGTTTCCGGACTCCGTTTGTCAAGCGATTTTAATGTCTATTACCTACGATATAAGATATAAACATTTTTGGCTTGTAGCTTCCTCTTAATGATGTTTTTGGGCAATGTGGATACAATGACGCGTTTAAAATAAGTGACAAAATAGTTGGTTTCTGGTTGTCATCCAACATATTGATAGTTGAATTATTGTGAAGATGCCTTTTTGTACAAAGAAAATCAATCTTAAAGGTTTTACTGATATAATCTAAATACATAACTACTAGAATATTTAAATTAAAATTTTGGATTGACGTATCTTGTTAGCTTATAAAAAATTGTACCTAAATGAAAGTCGCCCCATTCCAAAAGGTGACTAGGTTTACCGTGTTACCGTATTACTTGCTACGTGGCAGGTAATTAAAATACGTGAGTGAGTCCAAAAACACATATATAACTTTTTTGTAATTGTTATTCGATAGTTTAAACACGTACAATAAATAAGACATAAAATTTTTCCACACAAGTAATTTTTTTTCAATGGTAAAACTGATCAAAGTCATCCTTATTTACTGTCTGTATCTGTATACCCTTACAGTGAGTGGTAAACCTGTCCGGAGGAGCCAGAGGAAGCGGTAGTGGAGCAACAAAACGGAAACGGGAACCGGAATCGAGATGCGGAGATCTGATCCTAAAACTACCACTTAAATATTGCTCGCTTTTCTAGAGGAATATCGTAAATAAACTAAGCCTGGCAACTTGGTGTAGAGTAGGAAACATTGTAGCGTATAAACATAGTTCACTAATCGTTGTCCTTACCACTTTAAAACTCGGAAGGACTAGACAAAAATGCATAATTGCAAACGTAAAAATTTTGGGCAAACGTTTAAACAATAGTACGTATTGCAAAGTCTTTAAATGAATTTTCACTATCCTCTTGATATCTTATCTATATACTAAAGTTTTTTAAATAAATCAACAAATAAATACTTGCAATAGGTAGAAAAATTGGCTAACTTATCTATATACATATATATCCACTGTTCATAGGTACGAGTACCGAATAGTAATCTCGGATTTTATTTATTTATTTTATTTTATTGATACATGATTTAGAGAGTACATGTGGTTTTTTGTGATATTTCACCCTCCATGCTAGGGATGACCCTATGTTATGGCGGGTGAATTTTACAGTTTGCGGACATAGAATCTATATATTACTATAATATAAAGAAGAAAAATTAGAAAAGTGATGTATAGCTAGTTTGGGTTGCAAGAAGAGGATGGAGATGTAAGAGAATTATAAGAAGATGAAAAGTTTGAGATATTATTAGTAAATAAATCACACTAATTAATTATGTACCGCTAAGTTAGGGAATAAGGATATATAATGTTTCGTCTGAAATTTGATTAAATTGATAGAGTTTAAAATGAATGGGTATTGTAGTTATAATGTATTCATTTCGTAATTTGTTTTTTTTTTAAAGGAATGGGGTTGACTCACGGTTTTTAGGTTTTCGGGGATAAAGTTAAAGATTTTAGGAGCTAAGAAGAAAAATTGTCTCTGAGCTGACGTCGTTATAAATAAATACATCGAAAATAAAAAAATATACGTTATCCTATGAATAAGCTATCAAGGATGGTGAAAATCACCTTAATATAATATTTTAGTAGATTGTTTACTCTGGTCTCAGTTTTTGTGAGTTGAAAATACGAGCTGGAAAATTGCAGGATAAGTATTACATCGTGCAATATAAAATAATAATAAACTTTTGCTTTGGTTTTGTAACTAGATTTAAAAGACAGGTACATCGCATCTTTTCTTTTATCATTCTCATTCCATTCTCTATTTATTTTCTGTATCCCTCAACACATTTCCCCATACCCCGGTTTTACGTTGACCCCACTGACTTGTATGTTTTGTGTTAATCCAAAAATAATTTTAAAAATCTAAGCAAACTGAATTTATACAAGAGTCACCCATTGCACTGACTAACGTATTAATGTTTTATATTGTACAAACATAAAAGTAGGTAGTGGTGCAAGTAATTGGATTTTTTTTTTTTTTTTAAATTGTAATCACACATACTAATTTTGACTGTGTGTCTCCTTGTGATTTTAGATTATTTGAGATTTATTTTGAATTTAAGAGTCATTTTCATAATTGGAACTGACTGTCAAAAATTCAAAAACGCGATAAAGTGTTTAAGGACCGGTTGTTTTACAAAATTTTAACAATTCATAAAATAAAAAAATTAAAGTTCTGTGGAAGTTCTATTCCAGTTCTGTTATTATTTCAATTATTTTAAGCAACTGGCCCATAGTGCTTTAATAACACAACTTTCACAGAACTTGAAAATTAACTTTGAAATTTGATGAATTTTTCTAATTCTGTACCCGTCCCAAGTATTATATAATATTTTTTTACCTGAAATTTATTTTATCGCTATATTTTCCAATGGTCTGCAATTCATGGCTATAATAATAATAATAATAATAATAATAATAAATTCTTTATTCCAGGATGTGGGGAGGTTAGTGCAATCCCACACATCCCATAGATGAGATAAGTACAAATAATATTTACATAGAGTAACATAAATAAAATAAATAAAAAGAGATTAAAAAAAAGAGATTAAAATAATAATGCAATTACCATTTCTACAATATTCTAATATCCCGTGATTTTTCACGAATCTGCACTAGTTATTTAATAGAGGTCATTTGAATAAAACGCTGGTCATAACAATGAAAACACGAACAGTTATGCATTTGCTTTTATGTCTAAGATTTCAAATCAGCCCCATAACGATAAACTTTTCTTTGATTTCCTTACCCGTTAACTACGCCGTAAAATAACCAACCCTTGTACTATAAGTCTGGGTGGCTTGGCTCTGTGTACTTTAGGGTGGTTTCCCCCTAACGGGGTGGTAATTATGTGCTTACTAAATCTGATAAGGGTTGCCTAGCAACCCCAACTAACAACAGATACAATCTCTTGGAAACCTGACGAAAGGGGTGTTTAGTTTAAGGGTCGTACAGGTTTTGAAGCCTTCTCACGGGGTATTTTATATTTTAATGCGTTCTTTAATCTTTATTCGTAAGTTTTGTGTGTAGAATAAAATTTATTACTGGGAATAAATAGTAGCCATGTTATGTGAAAAACGGTTTTGTTTTCTTTTTAGGCCTCGGTTTTAGTAATAAATCGCTATTCATCTAAATAATCACCGGAAAATGCAAATCTCATTTTAAGTCATTTATTACGCTTTTTATGAGGAATTACGGTTCTTTCTGAAAATAATTACCTAAACATACAATTTACTGAACGTGGAATGATCGTGAAAACCCTATTACTTTTTTTTTCTTTTTGTTTTGTGTATTACAGATTGATGTAATCCTATTACAATACACATGAAATATACAAAGCTTTTAATGATATATTTTAGAATAACCAATATTTTAGAGTTCTTGCTTAAAATGACTTTTGAAATCTTCAAGGCCAATGTTAAAAATGTCAAGAGACCTAGAGGTTTCATTTAGCAGCACCATACCTCTTGTCATGCTAACAACCTTAAAACAGAAAAAAAACTGTTGAAGTATAATTTGAAATTTTCAATGCTAAAAGATCTATAGTGATTTGTGTTGGGGTATTAAACCATGTATTATTTATGTTCAATTTTAGTTACCATTGCATTTCAGTTGCCATCTTAACAAACTGAATTTCGACTGAATCAATATATGTAAAAACGTCCGTTTTACGGCTTTTCCCTGAACGTAAGCGCGAGCACCAGAGATAAACATATCTCGCATATAAATATTTGATTTCACTACACGTTTTCAAATGGTTTGACATTATTGTGTTACATTATTACGCTGGTACGAACATTACCTACTGTCGGTAAATATGTTTTACATAAAATAATCCATACCTGACGTCATATATTAGTTATTTCGATACAGGGTGTCACACCACAATCGATATAGGTACCAACTATAAAACTATTACAAATACCACACAAGTGTCCTCATTGCTCCGAACCATCAGTGAGACTATGGCATCCTCAATTGGGGTATGTTATGCGGATAAAGGAAGTGAGGAAAAAATGATGGGAGGTAGGAGTGTACCTAGCTATTCAGTCTGGTCACAAAACACGGCTAAAGCTATTTCAATCAACCTTTCAATTCTGAATGCTGGTCTTACACCAGGGCGATAATGAAAGTGTCTTCCACTCTGGAAAGAGTCGTAAATATACTATTTAAATAATGGTGACCGGATAATTCATCGCATATTTAAAAAGTTATATAAAGTCATAGAAAGTTATGAAACAAAAACTTTATTTATTGGGTAAAGTAGGTTAGGTTAGGTTAGGTTTAAATATATTTTTTTTCATCGTTTCTAATGACTTTATATCACTTTTTAAATGCGTGTTGAATTGTCGATGTGTTGATTTATCATGGAACCTTAAATAATATTTATTTTTAAAACCACGAACTTCGGATAGTCGAGGGCTTTACCCCTCGACCGCGGAGGACGTGGAATCAAAGACTCACTGATTAATCTTTTATATTATTATAATGAAGTTCTCTGGTTGTCTTTCCTCCCTCTTACTACTCTGTCGCTTGTTCAATGATGGCCGAATTTTGTACATAAATTGTAAAATCAAAATAATTTCCTCCGTTTAAAAGCACCATTTTAATCAAATAATATGAACGTGTTTCAGAACCAAATAACACTAGGATACAAATTATACATTTATAAGTAGATTTTAAGTTTTATTTGATTTTATATCCCTGCTGGGCTTTACATTGATTATTAGTAAAGCTAAAATAGCGTTTGATAAATGGTAAAATTGATTCACTCGTGAAACTTTGGTCATACATTCTTCTCAGCAGTATAAATAAAGATCTGCAGACTCCGCCCAAAAAAGTGGTGGATCTCTCCTTTAGGTGAGGAATAAAAAAAACATATTTTCAAACTAGGTCGAGTGAGGTATCGTTTACTATGTTTTTATTCGTGCGGAATTGAATGGAACCATTCCCAAGACGTTAGCATCAATATTTGGTGAGATTATTATTTATGGCTTCATTCTTCGAAATTCCAGAGGTTTCAAGAATATTTCAACATTAAAATTTTTGTATACATCCCTGGTTCGTAGTCAAGTCGAATATAACTCCTCGATCTGGTCCCCCCCACTACAAATTACATTCAGATTCAATCGAAAAAATTCAACATAATTTCCAAAGACACATTAATTTTAAACTCGGTATTCCCATTGAAAATATAAATTATAATTACTTGATGAAAAATCTAAATTTATTAAAACTCTCAGATCGAAGAATTATATCCGACTTAATATTCATGTTCAAAATTGTAAATGGTAGTATAGACAGTCCTGATTTAATTAACCTCATTGAATTTCATATACCCACGAGAGCTACTCGTTCTAAAATTTTGTTTAAATGCAACAATATCAGGACTGAGTATTCCAAACACTCGCTTGTACCTAGGTTGCATGAAGTTAGTAATAGATACGCAGATGTGGCAGATCTATTTAACTGCACGCAAGGTAGGTACAAGAGGGCTATGCTATCAAATCTTTTCAATCAATATTAATTTAATCTAATTCTACCTTATTTGCACTATAGAAACTTATATACTAGTATCTCTTGTTTATTTACTTACTTACTCTCTAATGTCATTTCACAATCAAATGCCACAAATATTTGTAATTCTTTTTTTAAAATATTTCTACGATTTTAATTGTGACATGTTATCATTGTTTATGGTATATTTATACCGTTGATATTAAATAAATAAATAAGACTAGATTTACTGTCAGTCTTTTTCAATATCGGACTATTGAAATCTGATCATAATTAAATGCATATCATGCATCGATGAATTCCAAATGGTCGCCTCTGACTAAGGTTTTACTACGAAACTATGAAAAAAAATTAAAAACAATAATTCCTATTTTTTTTAATGTGGCTAAAACTTTGTAGTTATCCATTGTAAATGCATGACACAAAATAACTGTGTTCGAATATATATAATATATTTTATATATCAAACCGACTGGTTTCGGAATGACAATTCCTTCCTCAGGAAAAATACATACTTAAATAAAACTACAAAATAATGGGTGATAACATAAATTATTATGCGTTGAAGTGGGGTTGGAGGTATGGCTAGGGATTGGTGAATAGTGGGAGCGCGATTGGTGAATGAGAACATATCTTAGTTGGAAAATTATTCCTTATTTCCATTTTTACCAGTTCTTTGTTGGATTTCTGGTCTCCAAGACTTTTGCCAACAATGCTAGAGCCGTGGAGAGTGGACAGTCCCTGCAATGTAATTACGTGTCTTTCCACTTGTTCATGTCCGATGAATACGAGACGTATGGAGGTTGTGTTTTGTACCGAGAAGGCGGGGAGGCGCGTGACGGACATGTCGATTGGGGTGATGGTAAATATGGCGACAAGAATTATTAATGAATGAGGATTTGCTTTGACGGGTTATAGGGAAGTCTGGAATCTAAATATATCCTTCAGGAGTACACAAGTACACGCGAGGGAATGTCATGGTTTTAAAAATACACCATGATTTTTGTCAGTTCTTTCACAACTACACTGTTTTATAAGATTTCCCTTTGGTTATTGTAATTTTTTTAATATTGTATGCAACACCATAACTCTGATCACATCATTTTTTTGATGAATATGCTAAGTGCTTTTGAAATAACTGTGCTTTTGTCGGAGTAGATATAAGCATATTTATATATCAATTATGACCACCATTCAGAATCTAATGGTTACTAGAAATAGCTTCATGGATGTTTGGTGACCGGATCTGAACAGCCAAGTACTCCATCTCCTTATACTTCCCAATCTATTCAGTCTCATAAAATACCCCAATTAGGCGTGGAATGGTCAGCAATTAGAGATGCCGTAGTCGGCAATTAGGCATGCCATAGATGTCAATAAAGCATGTTAGAGTCGAAAATTAGGTATGGCATAGTCAGCAATTAGGCATGCCGTAGTCAACTATTCGGATTGCCATTGTCTACCACTAGGCATGATATCATCGAAAGCTCGGCATGCTATAATTGGCAATTAGGCGCATATAGTCGGCTATTAGGCATGCCATAGTCAACAATTAGGCATATAATAGTCGGCAATTAGGCATGCAAAATTCGGAAATTAGGCATAGTCTGCAATAAGGCATTCCATAGTCGGTCATTAGACAACCTAAAGTCATCAATTATGCATGCCATAATCGGAAAATAGAATTCTTTTGTGGTATTCGTACAAAAAATAAGACTTTGTTTTACAAACAAGGAACTAATTATGTCCAAAGTAACAGTGTTTTATTTATAAAATTTTAACACAACATAATAAAGATTTAGGATCTGATCCTAGCTCTATTCACGTTCATTCGTCTTCTTCCACTCGCTTCTTTAATATTAGTATGGTATTCAATTGATTGAGCCATGTTTTCCTGTCACGTTCAACTTAACATGTGTGTACGCTGTCAACACAAAAGGTTTACAGAATTTTGTGATCTATTCCGGGTACAACCCAGTATCATAATTTATACAAAACTTGAAGGTATGATATGTTGCGTGTCGTATCTTGTGATTGTCCTGTTTTATATTTAAATTCAGTCAAGCCTAAACTCTTTCACTTTCTCATTTTATAATCTCGATGTGTAGAGCCTTTTACATTATCTTTTTCTGTCTATGCCACCTTTTATGTTAAATATTTTTGTCTATGGCACGTCATAGTTTAATATTGTCATGAATTTCGCGTCTATAATATCTTGTGTCTATGATCACGTCAAATATTGTTTTGTTTATAAATAGCGTGGTGATTCCAAATTAGACTTCAATTCTACATTATCATTCAGTCTACATTCATTATCAATCAACTCTCACTTCTCTTTCTGAGTTTTAAGTCTACCCTCTTGTTTGTGTATTATTCCTTGAATAAACTAAGTAGCAACCATATCAAGCCTTTACTTAGAAAAAGAACCTCTCAACACCTCAATCTCTCTCAAACGGCAAGCCAATTCTTGGCGTGAAAACGAAGGAAGCCTACAAGCCGATCAGCCTTACAACCTGACTGGAGGCTTCTGGAAGTCACGATCGAGGACGCTGCTCATGATAATCCATGAAATCTTAAGATTTTTTTTTAACAATTCATAAATTTAAAAAATGCTTATGATTAAGAAAAAATAAAAAAAACGTTTTGTTAGTAGGTAAGTAGGTACTGAAATTCCTTTCAGATGTTCCTTCATCTTTGCCCTATTATAGTTTAAGGTATTGGCATAAAACGTAATATATCTATATTTATTTGAAATTTTTTTAAATCGAAAAAGAACTGTTTTTTGTCAATTTATCTTGAAAATTGATAAACACGTAAATACCGATTCTGTTCATCTGCTGATTATCCACAAGTATTGTTATTACGTAAATCACTTTCAATAGAATATTGAGTGGCTAGAGACATAATTAACAGGCTGTTAACTCTCTTGAGTTATGACATGTTATGCTTTCATAAAGGCTTTCCAGAATTTACCACAATTAATCATGTGAACAAGCATTAAATAATCGCACAGAACCTTACGTTAAGATACCGAGGTTAATTTATAACACGGTGTTACGTAAGTTTAGTATTTGTTAATTTTCTATCAATGTACGAGTAGTTATCGTTACATGGCTACGTAAACGTAAACGTAACGCTGCAGCCAATTCCCCTATTTCTCGCATCCTTCAAACATTCAACTCAATTCAAACAAGCACAAGTACCGATATATTTTTTGATTCTCTCCCTCTATTTAAGAAAAACTTTTTTAGCACACTAAATTCGCCAACATAACACATACAACCACACACAGACACACACGCACACGTACACACACACAAACACTCACACACACCTCTCTCCTTCCCCAGCACACTAATTAACTTAACTTAAAAATGTAACTTAACCGTAAATGTATAATATACCTCCTATGTATATATGTCAGCGACATGTCATTGGTACCAATTATTATACTAACTTTTATAACTTTGTAACTATTGTCATCTATGTAATTATGTACTGTTTGTTTCTGCAATAAACAAAAAAATAAAAATAAATAAAATAAAGACGAGATCTCTTTTACGCGTATTATGTTCGTACGGTGTAGATATTGGTGTAGAATTTAAAGTTTCTTTGAAGTCATTTTAGTGGTAAATAACATTTAAAAATTGCCGAGTTCTTCGTAAGTTCTAAATTATAGAAATCCCAGACAGAGCGTGATATTTAATTCCATGAAATTGGCGTTTTGTAGGGTGAACTAGTCACATGGGTAACACTCGGAAAGCTTGTTCTGTTCTGAGAAGAAGAGTAATTCATTGTGGTTTATAGAAAATTCACTGCTGAAACAATTCATCAGAACTTCATAAAATAATCAAGCGTTCTTAGTAAAAACCGCTAACACACGTAAAAAGGGTCGTTTGAAATTCCATTTGGTCATGTTTTCCACAAGGAATAAATATTTTTTTAATAGTAGATTTCAATTGATCCATCATTTCTATTATATTATACAACTAAAAATACTAATTTCGGTTGTGATTCCATCGGTCTGTCTGTAACTCTGGTTCGATGAATTTAGAACTATTGCTTTGAATTTGTCATTATTTTCAAAATTGATACTGATTTGTCGACAATTAAATTCCATGTTCTTTACAAATATCAATTTATAGCAGAGGTCCCCAAACTTTTTTGTCCCGTAGACCATGTTTCAAGTTTTTCTGTTTTAGTTAGGCTCTCTGCTTTCCTAATATTGCTTTTTCATACCAAAATTTCCCTATATTTCAGAATAGGTTTGTATGTATGAGGTATTCTCGATTGCTCAGTACTGGATTCCCCACAATATTTTGGAATCCACAAATTCTCCACAAAATATTTTCAAATCCATGGCTATAGAATTTCAGAGAAGACACTAATTCTTCACAATATTTTTGTGTGACAAATTTTCATGTTTGTAGTTTTTCATCTTTTTGTCAAAATTTAGAATTTCCCTAGATGTCACATCATTGTTGTACTTTGAAAACTATTCCATATGAAACTTTGGAGGATTGTGAATTATTGCTAATTTTCATGGATTGTTGGCTGGATGATTCTGTGGTTCTCCAATCCGCAGAACCCAAAGTTGAGTGGTTACTCTCGGTGTGTAAAATCAGAATTCGAATATTTTAAATTTAGTTTTATTTTAACCAACTCACTTTATATTTATTTTTACGAACAAAAGTAGATCGCGTACGTTTGACGAGATTTAGAGCTAAACCGGCGGCTCAGACCACTGGAGAGAGAATGAAATATTTGCCGCGCGAAGTATCGCGCACGAGTTTACAGTGATAATAGTCTCACATAAATGTAGGTAAAAGTAATGTTGTTTTTATTTTCGGGAGATGTAAACTCACTATAATTTACCCTATAAAACCATAAAAAGTGACATTTATTACCCCCATTTACATCTCATGCATCCCCAATTTTGTTTCCCTGACATGGACCCCCTGCAAGTCTATATCGAAAAGCTCGTAACTTCGTCATTTTTGGAGATATTTATTTATTTATCTATTAATTTTCGGGAAATCGACAGTTTACATTTAACCAGTTTGTACATACGTATTATATGGCCAAAATAAAACCAATTATTGATTTCCTCCTTGTGACTTTACCCCTAGGTACTGAGACAGCATAATATGGAATAGGTAAATTAAATTTGTAAGAAAGGAATATGAATTAAAAAAAATTATACAAAACAAAAGATTATTTAAAACGAAAAATTTACAAAAATATGCATTTATAGCCATGGAGAGAGGTTGTAGATATAAATCAAATCATTATAGAAATATTAACAATAGAGACATTACAATATTCATAAACCATCAGAGAAATATTCTTTTATGGACCTCTTGTATTTGGTAAGTTCACAATTGAAAATATCAACCTTGGATATTACGCTATTGTAATTATTGCATAGCCTGTTCTGGCAAGAATTCTGCTTAGAGTTCGTTTTGCATTAACGCGCGCCCAACATTTGTACACAGTTGACATTTGTCACATGAGAACGGGTCGCTTCTACGATTCGTTCTTAAGTTCAACAGCTCGGCTGTGGAACGAACCGCCGGCCTCTGTGTTTCCTCCCTCCTACAACATGGGACTCTTCAAGACCAATGTTCACTCCTTCCTCTCCACAAAAAGACCCTCCACACAGCATCCCCAAAGATGACAAAGGCCCTGAGGGAAATTATTTTCTTCCGGGCCTCCTGTGTGGAGTTAATATAAAAAAAAAAAAATCCACCCATTAAAAAAACTGTGATCACCACCACCTTCAAACTATCCCGTGAATTTTCATGGGTTTGCTCTAGTACATTCTAATTAACGTTATTTCTAATAATTCAGGGTTTTGCTTTTTACCAATCGTTAAGATCTTTTGTATGAGATAAATTCCTGTCCAAAACAACCTCGAATTATTAATAGTAAGTCTCGCTATCCTCTCGATAGTTTATCCGTAGGATAACGTATATTTTCAATTTATTTATTTATTAAGTCCCAGCTTATTATTCTGTACTTGAACCTATGAATAGTGGGTTCTTCAATTTAAACTCCGATAGAATAAGTTAGTTTTTTGTACATATTGCGTTACGGGTATTAATTCGTTGATTTATTACTACACGTTATCCCATGGATAAGCTATCAAAAGGATGGTATAATATCCCCTAAGAAAGATAAGACTTTTAACGAAAACGAACAACGAGGGAAAGATTATAACACATTATACAGATTAAGTTGCTAGATTGTGGACAAACAATCAACTCGCAGTTTTCGCACATAGTTTTCACGTGAATTACGATATATCCATGACAGTTTAAATGGATAATAGCTTCTAGTGTTGAGTACAATATCACTTTTAAGTTGCTTGTGATGGATTACTTCCTTGCGTCATTTGACACCTGAAAACTAGGGATTAGTAATCCCTGATTACTGGGAATTGCTTGCTCCTGATGTCGGCTGTTGGAGGATAGTTGATGACTGCTGACTGATGACTGCTGATGACTGATGATAGATGGACCAGCCTTGAACTGAGGCAGCAGGAAATCCACGGGCATAATAACTCCTGTGAATTCTCCCAGTGCCAAGGTTCAAAGTTGCCAATTATTCTTCTTGTTTGAATAACGTAGCTTCAGGAAGATAAATAACACACAATAGGCAATTGATTTATTTCATATGTTAACATAAAGAATTAGTGGTCATCTTTATACTATATTATATCTTAGCAATAAGTAAGTGTTCTCTATTCCTGTTGTTTAAGACATCTTAGCATGTTTTACCTGAATACATTAAAAACAAAATCGCCTGTTTTAGCCCTCTGACTCAAATGTGTCGACTATGCAATAAGATAGAGTGTGCTGAAGTAGACATTTTTATTTTGTATTTATATTTTTAAACTGATTATAAAACTAATCATGACCGATTTCTCGTATGTGGTTTTAAACATAAAAACAGTTTTTTCTACTTTGTAATACAATTATCTTGTTACTCTTTATATTCCGGGTTACAAACATTAGAAGAAATAGGATTGTATCTACTCTAATTTATTTTTTTATTTATTCACGACATGTAGGATTTTACGTGTATACAATTTTTAAGTTAAGCTGATCAAGAGTACAATAATAAGTGTATATTACTTAGCATAATAGGTCGAGTAATGACAATATAAGCAGGTACAATACTAGTTAGCGTTTAGAGTTGTTGTGCATTCAAGTACGTGTAAATATGTGTTATTATTTGTTATTATGAATCTTATACCATCGTCATTTTAAACACAATTTCATAATATTCATAAAGTACAAGTATTGAATATTTTTTACTGATAAACAAGGTTATCTACGTATATTTAACACCATCAAAGCATTTTTGGTTATTACAGTCATTCTGGAAAGATAATAAATTATTTACATCAGAAGCTTGAGGTCATCCGAAAAAGAATTCATTTGCTATATTTTACACAGACCTACATGTCGTATATAAGAATGAAGAACAACAAAGACCAAGGTATGACCCTTGTAGAATACTTGACAACGCTGTGAATTGTTGAGGCGACATAAGCTCGACGCTCACATTTTAATTATATGTGATGAACGTATTACCAAAATCTCAAATGTTTCTAGAGGGATCCCTACGGATGTAAGTTATTCATATTTAAGACTGATAAAAATAAGACGATACATTTAAAATATTTTACGTAAAACGGTTTGAAAAATTTATAAAACGTTTTTCGACTATAAAGTGAATGATGAATTGGTAACTCCTCGAGAGATCGCTCTTGAAACATTTGAGATTTTAGTAATACGTGCATTAGAAATAATAAAAATAAATTCCACGGAAAGATCAATTTTCTAAGCCTGCTAGGACAAAGTCGATCTTAGGTCCTTCCGTTACGCTGGGCCGCGCGTCGACTATTGTTTTTACAGGACTTAATCACTTATATCGTTAAGATTTCTATTTTATTTTAGATATTTGATAGGGGAAATTCAACCTCAAGTCTGTCCAATACATAGGGCAACGCGTCGCAAATTTTTGTGCACGGCTGCTTCACTTACGTCGTTAAGATTCTGGCTTTATTTGAGGGTATTGTCTCGTCTTAAGATTCATATCTATTTATTAACACGATTCTGGATTTCAAATCGAAGTAATGAAGACAAGTGTTTGTTGGTCGAATCCAAGTTTGAACATTTTGAGTAGTAAAGTATGATGATCAGCTTTATCAAATGCCTTGGCATAATCCTTATGAACTATATCTGTATGGTGTCTCGAGGGTTTGTTTGTAGTTTTACTGGTCATTATGTAATTCTGCTACAAATTATTATTGCATTTACAACTTATACAAAATTGTAAAATGCGTTAACAAGCTGCATCGCACACGGCCCATAAACTCTTTCTAGCGACCAAGCATAATTAACTTAGTATTCAAACTATTTTGCAATTAAGAAAACCATGTTGTTTATATCCCAGTTTAAACTCGATATGGTTATTGGTTTTAATTAAATTTATAATCATTAGTAATCGATTTGTACGCACATAAAATTTATTGAAATAGTTTCACGGTTTGTGTGGACACAAACAGATAAACTCATTGGTTTCTCTGATGGAAAATAATTCTTAATAAATGTACGAACAAACGAAAATTATTACAAAAGGAATAGTAAGATATTATAATACTTAATATACGAGAAGTAATTATTATTGAATTTATTAACTGTTGTGTTGACAAAAAAGGTAACAAACTTCCCATTAAAATTATGAAATAACCATTTGAATGCTAACACTCCTCGGTATGATATTTATAGTCGAAGAAAAGATTATCTATAAAACAAAATAATGGGTGATAAACTTTAGAATGATTGCACAACTATACAAAAATATTTGTTTTTCTGATTAAAGATTGCAGAATGTAACGTTTTCTTTTCAATTTTGATGCATTTTTATTTACATAACAAGTTCGAAATGAAGATTTAAATAAAACCAGTGAGTTAGAAGTAAGAATTTAGTGAACCTTTGGCCTTATTCTAAATATATCCCTCGAGTCTAGATAATATAGTACCTTGTTAGATAAAAAATCACGCAGTAAAGAGATTTATTAGAAATATCCCCGCTTAGCTTTCAATTTCAAATTCTTGAATGTATATAACATCTCATCGAAGAAAAAAATAATACTAATAAATCTGAATGAAACATGAAACAGAATAAGACACATAAAATTAAAAAGGTAACGGTCTCAATTTGAAATCGAACCCAGGATATCTGTCTTACCGGGATAATGCCTTTAACCACTCTATTTCATTTTTTATGGGAAAAATTAATTGAAGATAATTTTGTCAGTTCTGAATTTGAAATATGAAATCGAATAAAATAATTAGGTTCCAATGGTCGAGAGATTAGAGGCGTTGTCCCGGTATATAATACAGATATCCTAAGTTCGATTCACAGTTAAGACCGTTACCTTTTTATTTTTCTGTGTCTTGTTCTGTTTCATTTTTCGTTTGGCTTTATTAGTATTATCTTCTTATTCGATGATATATTCCATGGTTGAGTAAAAAAACCTAAAAATTTACTCCAATAAAAGTTAAGAATATTATATAATAAGCTCTTAAATGCAAATCTTATATACCATAACAGAAAATAAGATAGAACATGTTTTATGAGGACTTAATCATTTTGTGCCACATATGGCACAACGTGATCAACGGCTGTTGAGGTTTAGTGCCGAATACGTCACGACGTGACCCGAGGGGTAAAATGTTTAGATAACATTTTTAATACAAAGAATTTTTCGACAAATTTAAACCAATCACTCACATTTTTACAATAATATAATCCATAATTATATTTATATCAGCTTCAGAAACCAATGCAGTAAAAAATTAAAATAATATTAAGATGTTCAACTGTCGAGTCCCGACTCTAAGTTGGTAGGCAAATAATTCCACCGCCTTGTCTCCGAGTACCTCTCGTACGGAACACGCCTCGAATCTTAAACCAATATTATCCTAAGTTAGAATTTACTTTGACTTCTGTCGCCGTAACGGTACCACATAACGTCGTGAATATAAAATACATTTCACATATATGCCCATCATTTAACACTAGAAGAAAAATTATTAGTTCGATCGTTTAGAGGCGAGAAATAAAATCATATTTCGTTGGGTTAGTTTTAATCTTTAATAGTAATAGGTTCGAATAGCCAGCTGTTTCAAAACACAAGTATATTCAATCTAGTAATTTTCTATTTTTACATTTTTTTACAAATCGCACACCAGAGTTATCTTAATGGATGCTGTGCGGAGGGTGGCATTTAAAAAAGGAAGGAGTGGACCTACAAGACCTATGTGGTAAGACGGAGGAAACACATGTTCCGAAAAATCATTCCATAACCGGTTTGCTGAGCACAAGAACTTAGTTCTATTCCTGATAAATATAATGACGAAATATTATAATATTCGAATTTTTATGAACACGTGTTCCGACATACTAATAATATATTCCTGTTTTACTGACAGCTTGTTAGAGTCCTGCAGTCCCGTTTTTAACAGGAATACGAATAATTTGATAAGATTTTTAATAAATTTGCAATATTTCAAAATCAGTGAGTTTTTTGGAACTTTTATCTATTTTTGTATTATTTATTTCTTATTATGTTGTATGACTTTTCTTTTATTAATAAATGGAAAAAAATCAGAAAATTTCTAGAAGGTTGGGTCGGTACAGATAGGACTTGCGTTTTGCTTTTCTCCCGCCTAATTAATATATCTACGAAACAATTTTTTGAGAACCTACCGTTTAAAAACCAGTAGAATAAACACAGCATTCCAACCTGTACATGTTAAAGATTGCAATTATCATTTTCTAAGTTACCTCAAATTCTTTGCAGTAGAACATATGTATCAAAGAATTTCGTAAGTTTAAAATATAAAGCATGATTCCTAAGTAAAGTAAAATGATGCATTTCAATAGATTCTATTTTCAGATCACGTTATTTTGTTTTTGTTTCAATGAATTCGACAAGTGACCAGTTGTTCGATTTCTCTGTAGATTTATTATTCTAGACCAAGAACTTCAAGTGTCAAACATCCAAACTAGCTTGTTATCTCTTTCTCGCACCCATTAAACAATACCACTTGCAGCCAGCAGCTGTACAACATTGTCGAATAATTTTCTAACATGTCTGCACAAATCATTTGGCTATGAATAAATAATTTACGTACATCCTGGGGGACAGAAATTCGTCGAAGATAATCTTCGACGAATCAACATAAACATACGAGCATTCACTGTTCAGAATTTCCAGTGTCTTTTGTCCACTATCTATTGTCAGTCTGGCCGAGTGTCAATGATGCGGGTTGCATGGGAAGTATCACCATGAAGTGTAAGGCCTATTATGGGGCGTGATACTATGTCCAATATTCTGAGTATAAAAGGATGAATCGATATCTTATTGAATCGTATTTATAATGAAAAAGCAATGCTAAATTAGGGTTGATACATCATAATTAGAGTATAATAAAATGTGTTTCTCTTTTATAGTATCAATTGTAAGGTTTGACTTTAAATCAACCCTTGTAACGATATGTAAAAAATTAGTAAAAATCAGTTTTTACATTATATGAGAATGCTTCCAAGAGTTCCGAATTCCTTGGAGCCTGTAAAATTAACTCATGTCAGTTGAGGTTTTATTTTAGGGCGAAATTTGTGGGGACTAGAAATAGGGGTTTGAGGAATGATATAGAGTTAAAGTCACTATTTATTCTGATCCTTATTCTCAATTATTATTAATACAAAATTTTAAGATAAGCTTTACTGGACTCCTTTTTTATCGCAACATATATAATCCACAATGTATTGCTATTTAATTGAATTGAAAACAGGTTTGATTTAATTCCGTTGAATGGTGGTCTTTTTCAAAGGCGATTCTTCAAATGCTTTCACTGAATTTCACTATCAGTGTCAACCCTATAATGCCGACAAGGGCTGTAGTCTATTAGACAAAAAATGGTACGTAAAAATAATCTTGATTTTTTACTATAAAAGATATATTTTCAATTTACGATCTAGTTGCTTCATCTCCTGGGCCGGCAAGCAGCCAATTTTATAGAATTTGTGGTTTTTTGTTGTGATTAATTTCAACATCCTAGATTTGCATTAATTCTTGAAAGCAAAGGCGAAATAGCAATAGATGTATTTAATTAAAGACATATGAAACAAAGATTTAATATTATAGTTTATGAAATGCCAGTAGTCACAGTAATCACTAAACTTATTCATATATTCGTGAATTGTGGTTTACTTGAATATCTAATACAAACAGTTAACATTATGTTTTACATATAAGTAGTTGATTGTACAAGAATTGGTTTTAATTAAGTTCTCCGTCAGTAAAATCGCTATCTGCTCGGCAGTGATTGAATAATCAGCAGTGCATATGGCAGCAATGACAATGATTTATATCTCAATCAATACACGACATGTCCATAACATAGAAACACGATTCAAAACCACAATACGAAGAACTTAACACCTGTTCTGCGTTTCTGTAATTTCCGCGTTGGCACAATGTGGCTACAACGTCGCTTATTAGGAAGATGATAATTATCCGATCAATGCTGTTTATCTCTACAATCATATAAATGCATTTCTGCAATAATATGGACGTATTACTGCCAGTGGCGATTTTTTTAAAAGAGTGTATGTCCAGTGCACCAACGAACATGTCAAATACGACATAAAATGAAAAAAAAACTCTTCTATTTAATTCCATTAGTACGAATTTCCGACTATAAGTGCGGAATCCAGAACGCACCTATAAACAATTTGCAATATATTCTTTCTGGAGTGGTTAATAGTACATGCCTATCTATCTCTAGAGCTTAAATATTTACAATTTTTGGAGCGGTACTCCTTCCGGTATCATATACAGGGTTTTCCAATAAGAGGTGTCATTTTGAATAGCCCGCTATTTCAGTAGATGTTACTTTTGAAGCTGTTATTTTTTGACATTTGACAAGTAGAAACTACACCATTAATAAAAATGAAACAATACACGCTTCAACAACGCATTGAAATTATAAAAATTCACTTGAGTGAATCAAATGCAAATCATCTTGAGTGATGAGGCCCATTTCCACCTCAGTGGTTTCGTCAACAAGCAAAATTGTCGCATCTGGAGCACGAAAAACCCAAGAGTTATTGTTGAAAAGCCTCTCTATCCTCAACGTGTGACTGTTTGGTGCGGTTTATGGTCCAGCGGAGTCATTGGACCTTACTTTTTTGAAAATGAGGCTGGAGAAACAGTTACGGTGAATGGATTGCGCTATCGCGAGATGATTAATGATTTTTCATGGCCAAAATTGGATGGTATTAATCTGGACAACGTTTATACTTTCAACAAAACGGCGTTACGTGCCACACAAGCAACAAAACCATTGATCTTTTACGATTGAATATCAAAATAACACCTCTTATTGGAAAACCCTGTATATAGTGCACGTGACGTTTGAACTGTTACGAAATTGACCAAATATCTTGAATAAATTTGCTTTATTTATAAAGTGATTTATTTTTATTACCATTTTCTAACATTTTTTATGTCAGCATTTGCAAATCTAATAAAATACGAACTGATTTTTAGGTGGACTCAGATTCTGTTATTTTTTCTCTTTCACTAATCTTAATCACGAACCGCCACTGATTAATGCAGTACCAAGCTGCATAATACTGACCAATGCGTAAGATATACCAATACTGCATCATAATAATAAGAGGTAAAGTTCAACCGGGCCCCACACACCTTGCACAATGTAAAGATCGTTCACGTAAAATAATTGCACTATAATTTTCTATTATGTTGGCAAATAATATTGTTATTTAAGACGGGAGATAGCCTTTCCACACCATGGGTAGATATTATTGCAATATTACGTAATGGCGATGATAGCATCGCTTTCAGTGTAACTTATTTGCATGGAAACAATTCAATATATTTTTATACATCGTTTGCGATCATTTGAATATTGCGAAGTATTTAAAAGTCATGTACAGTTTAATATAAAAATATATTGCAGCTAGTCTCACATCGAAAGTGTATTTTTTGAAGTCATCAACAATTTATACAGGTCTTAAATATTCAATGAATTAAATAGTATTGTACGGGACGTGTTTGCCTGCACAAGAAAAAAACTGTAAAATATAAGCACCGGCACACATTTACCTTTGTCCTTTGTAATGATTCAAATAAAGCACTTGCTCGATACAAGTATTATTATTAAATTAACAAAAAAAAATGTTCATTACCAAACAAGTTCTTCTGTGTATTTATTATTATGCGTGACAGTTGTTTCGCCCTTTAGGTACTTATAACGAAAAAAATAGATTTGATATAGATTTGAGGTACAGACGTTGCATATCTTCGTAAGTATTATTGTTTCCTGACAGAGGACTCTTCTCACCGAGTGCCTCTTAAAGTGGACTCGAGGATCGTTGAGATGACTCATTAGAATATTCAACATAACAGTTAGTATATATAATATTATGAACTCGTTTCATAACTAGTGTGCCACATATAAAATGCATAATTCAGACGGTATTTTCATGATTCAGCAGATTATCTGTTTGTTTGAAATGATAATATATACCAAAATAATTAATTGATGAATTACTTTAGAAAGATAATCTTCTTTTTATCGTGTTGCATTTATTTTTATTTAACTATAGAATCGACATTCGACATACTTGTTGAGCAAAATAATTAATTCTAACTGCCCAAAAATATCTGTATTGAAATAACATTCAATTATAATTAATCGACTGTTCAAAAAGGTGCTTAAGTTAAGATATTAATTAATTTAAGGTAATTGTTATTTGTTTTAAGTGTGCTTCGAGTCTTCGTATTTGGGTCAAATTCATTGTATTATATAACATTTGATTTTAGTAGCAATGTAAACCACATATTTGCTCAACAATTTCAACACTACTTTTTAAAATTTAAATGAATGATTCTAAACTTCATAGCTCATAATGGAAACTGTAGTTTCTACGAAATTTCTCAGAAAATTCTGCAATTAAATAATACTCCGGTTTCAACGAAAGACTTGGACATTCAATGTGATAGACCGACAATGCGCTCTCTGATATCACGACCTTGAGGTTCCAACCTTATTTATTATCTGCTCGGTCTCAACAATACTCGACAGCTAACGCCATCTATGGTTAACCTAATAGATTTATCAAAGGCCATCTATGGGTTAGATCATACACTAATATCAAAGATATCACAGAAACCTTCTGTGTCGGACATTGAAAATTCTTAAGCCGACATAAAACTTTCAAAGATTTTCACGACTCCTCAGCTCACTGTTGAAGAAATTTGGCTGCTTTAAACAATAAGATGTTTTGCATTATATTTTTTTTTTCAACTTAAAGATTGAGTTATACATTATCTGGAAAAAAATCCAACAACTATATGAAATTTTGACAAACACAGCCCATAGTTAAACGACAGTGTTTATAAAAGTTGTTTTTTTAAACTTATTTAATTAATGTCAGAATACCATTGAAATAGTATGAATTCAAAGCATTTTAACGTTGTTCTACTTATGTATAATTAGTGGAACAAAGTAGCGATGCACGAAATTATTACGTAAACATGTTTAAATAATTTTAAAAGAAACTCACCATTAATCTTCACTTGTTTCTGATCTCCTGTCCGCTTCCCGAGGTGGTCCTGTCAAATCTGCAACCAAAACACATAACGATATGTTAATACGCCAGCATTATTATATTAATTTAACAATTCATCACTGGAGCATTATTGTAACAGTTACAGAGGATGATTTATGGACCGCGGATTAAGGCTTTACTGCGAGAGGTTGAAAGGTCGCACTTTTAAATGTCCTCATATTTTTGAGAGGCGAATTCGCGAAGCTTAAATCCTTGGAATTAAGGAAAGGCTGTTTTTATTGACTTGATGGGACAGTAAACATCATGACTGGGTACAGAACTGACTAAATAAATACTTAATTTTTTTTACGTGCATGCCGCTTGGAGCGAGTAGGACTGAAATGTTGTGATGCTAAAGGGAAAAGAGAAAGGAAGGAGATGAGAAAGAGGGTGGTGTGGAATTGTGAAAACATCGCTGTTCAGATCTAGTTCCAAAACGTAACTCAAAATATTTAATAGATGCAGAAATTATTTTACAGATGTGTGAAATTAAAAATATTTTATAAAAATGTAAAATATTTTATAAAAATGTTAAATGTTTAATTGTCGACTTCACGATTATTAATAATGATAATAATGTTTATTTCAGCTGGACAGAGCGGTGTGTGCAATGCTCTGCCTGCCATAAAAGTGTACATTTGAGTTAATATATAAAAAATCAATATAGAAATAAATAAATAATGAATACATTGATAAACACATTGAGTATTTATGGTGGCTTGAGTGAGATTCTTCATCTCTGGTGTAGAGTCGCTCCCTGCCACTGGGCAACGGCCTGGACAAGAGTGTTGTCCGATCTCTGATAGCTCTGACTCGTCCCGGCTATTCTGTGGCGCATCGAACCCATGCACCCTTTCCTTCGGTGAACATCTGTGAGGCGCTGCATCGCCAGGGGAGGCCAAATAGGGCTCTGTATGCGTGGTTGTACTGTACTCGGAGTGTGTTCATGACGCCTTGTGTGTATGTCGTCCATAGCTCGCTAGTGTAGAAGCTCATACAGTATGTTTGGAAAAGTTGCTTCTTCACCGGGGGACTTTAAGGTATATTGTGAGGCTGTAGAAATTGGGGAAGGAAGGGAATGCGAAAGATGTAGGTTATGAAGTACCTAATTATTCAGATCTGGTCAGAAAACACGACTAAATTCATTTCAAGCAAAGTTGATTCTGAATTGTAGTCGTTCACAGGTATCGCCCCTGTACCCCTATTTTATATTTAGCTACTGAATTATTATTAGTAGTTATTAGTTAGGTAGGTAATAAATAATAAATCTTTAGTTTTTCTCATTATTTTTAAATTTATTCTAATACACAATAATTTCCGACGGGATGTTATAGGCACACTAGCTCCGGGCAGACATATTTCGCAAGGTTCGTAGTATAATTATTCTAGAGAAATTATCATACAAGATAATTTTTCCTGCCTTTGGGTAAGAGTTGTTAAGGCACGCGGCTCGTTACCGTTATACAGATAACCTTTCGCGGAAAGCCTCATTAAGAATAAGATCAAGAAAGGTACGCCTATTGCGTCAATCAGCCTCGGGAGGCGGCTGTTCGCTGATAACAACGGAGAATGCAACGCAAAATGGGTAAAACATGAAGGTTGGAAATGCAAAGAGCTTTTTAAGATGAAAAAAATCATTAAGAGCGGGAGCACACAGAGAGCGGTCAGAGTTCTGCGTTCTAGTGACCGTTGACCGCTCAAGAGTTCCAAAGTACACAAGCGGCGTTCAAATTCTCGCGTTCTAGTTTCGTTTGGGTCTTTGCATATGCAACATGTCAATAGAAAGTTCATCATCCGATGAAGAATTATTGCTCTTGTGGAGCAATAATTCTTGCAGCTGCCTCGGCGGCAAAAGAACTCTTAGAACGCGACGTTCCGTTTTGACCGCCGCGGTCTGACTGCCCGCTGTGTGCGTTGTTGTTATAGTATCAGTACATTCTAATGAACGCCAAACGCGGAACTCGGAACTCGGAACTCCTGACCGCTCTCTGTGTGCTCCCGCTCTAACCCTACATTAAATGCTAAAGCAATCATATTGTTAAATCATTGGGAATATGAGTATTGATTGAAACCATAAAATTTCAAAGGAAGATGCTTTTAGTATCGCCCTGATGAAATTCCACCGTTAAGAATCGAAAAGTTGCTTGGAATGGCTTTAGCCATGTTTGGTAACAAGATCTGATTTCATTCACCTCCCCACTACCTTAAGCCTCACACATACTCCAAGTGAATATGCCACAGTATCACTGGGTTCTGACAGTTGGGAGCTGTTGAATTTTATGTACGGTTTGCTAACTAGGTCTGAATAGCCGTATACTACCCAGCAGTCTTCTTGCCCATTAACTGCCCTAATCATTCCTTAAAAATCTCCAAACAATCTCGATATGTCAATGTTACTGGGCAGTTAGGTAAAAGGAGGTTTAATCCTGCAAGCTAAGTCCTCCATAACTGCACAATCAATCTTTTCTGCTTATAATGATGGTAGTTGAAGGAATTATTTTTAGTACATCATCACTGGTATGTTAAAATCTGATACGACAAAGGTTTCTTTCGCGATGTCGCCTTCTGCGAATACCTCTTACGAAAAAATGTGACGAGTATTTTTTTGGCTAAAGAAAATTATTTTATAAATAACCAGGTTGATTCATACCCCGGAAATCTTTATCTCTCTTTTAAGAAAAGAAAAATTTAACATTTTTTGTTGTTTTGTGTGTTTTTGTTTTGGTTTTTATTGTCAATCTAAGCGTATTGTATATTTATGGAGATCGTATATTGTCCTTAACGCTAGGAGTCAACCTGTATTATGGAGGACATTATTCAAGGGTAATTTGATTGGTTACTTTGAGATAATATTTTATAATATAAAATTTTATAGTGGTAGGTGCTTCAAATTTCAACAAACTTAATTTTTTGTAGACTTTAAAATAATCATATAAAAACATTTTAAAAATGAAAATATAAAAGCAACAAACAATTAAAATACAGTAAAATATCCAATTTATGGAAGCCTTTTTAAATATTAAAAAAAGTACAAAAGCAATTTGTACAATTTCAACACATATAAAAATATCGTTATTTATCAATGGTAGTTTTATTATCATTGAATTTAAACGTGTGTTTTAAAACCGCCCCACTTGCATAACAATACTAACCAACAGTTCACCAGTTTTATAGCACCTGTCTATAACGGCGTTTCTAGTAGACTGGTATACATTTAATAGGCCCGGTACTGTTTAGTGATTGTCCGGTTAGCGGGTGATAAGTAAGCCTACCTTAGGCTAACCTACCTCTTACTAACATACGCCTCCACATCTTGCGGATAGCCGCTCAATGAAAGGCGAGCTTATCCGTCAGTTAGTTAGCCATACAATTCATGTAATAAATTATTCAGATTTGAGCTTTGAAATTAACGGGATTATACTTGATAGGTGATACAATGGAGAAAATTAATGTTGGATTATATCATTCCTGTTATATCTGCCTTTACTTTACTTTGCAGATTTAAGTGTTGGGAACTCTTTGTAAAACAAGTAAAAGGTTCTACTTATAATTATGTTTATTTACCTTACAAATAATAGGTCTAGATTAAGCTACAATGTTCTTTACCCGAGGGTTGGTAATTCTCTGGATCGCCATCTATCGCTTAAATACTCAACTTATTACCATACATCATAATTCCGAATTCAGTTTAGCCATTTATAATTTTTGTATTATTGTACAACAGATTAATTATCCATTTGTACATACAGTGTTTTTATTTATTTTAACATTCTCAATAAACAGACAGGTATACAAAATAGTTTTTAAGTTTATCATTGAAGCTAGAATTTCAACCTTATCGCCATCTACATAAGAAGTGTTATTGTTAGTGGTCCGATTCCGAATGTTACACGAGGTGGTACATAGCCAATGTAATGATATTTAAGTTTTTAAATTACCTGTCAAAAATCTAAAAACAAAAAATAGATTACTATTCAGAATAAATCATTACTATTCAAAAACCAACTCGCAACTCAAAACATTAAATAGTATATTTCATAACTAACAAATAAAATCTAAACGGGTAAGTGATTCTCCTATCTAAATATAAAAGAAATACTAAGAGAAGGCTGTGTCATTTCTACGTAGGAACTTAACAGACACAACACCACAATCTACATATCTGCCCTGAAATGGACGCTGTAACACTGTCCAAAACATTGGCTAAAGAATGAGGAAGCGCAATACGGTATAATAGCCAAAAAATTAATCACAACAGTGGTAAAATTGTTTTGGTAGTTGGCACACCTAGTAGATACTCGTACTTAACTCCAGATCATGTGGCTTGGTGTACACACACCACTTTTCAAGAGTTAAAAATTACAATAGCCACAATTAGCTTCGAAACCACCGATTTAAAAAAATCTTTATCGTTTAAGAATTTGCAGGACTAGACTAATATTTAAATTAAATTTTCTGTATATCTTATGATAAAAATCTACGTATTTTTATGGATCCGTAATTTTACACAGAGAACGTCAATTTAAATATTATTCTGTCGTTTGAGGAAAGACTGAGTGTAGTAAAACTAGAGTCAATACTGCGGCGCCCCGGGTGTTATTCTGTGAACGAGAGATACTTCTATCTTCGGCCTGTTAAGTGTTGACATTTATTCATAATTGACGATGGAATAATCAGTCACTGCAGGCCGCAGTAAGTGCACATTAAAAGTGACCAGGTGATTGTACAGCTTTCAACAGCAAACAACCAGTATCACAATCATCTTTTATGGTATAGTTTGAAACACCTTTGATATTGCCAACTTGCATGCACTTGCATTATTTACACCATAAAACTTTTAACATGTGCGACATAAAAAAATACGAGTTCTCGTCCGTATGACAAAGAAATACTTTTAATACAGATGTACGAACTTATCTGTTCAGCCAGGGGCATCGCTACCGTGTACATATATCGTGAGTTATTTTGTTAGTTAGTTCATCTTTTGGCCGCTTGCACAAATATGCTAAAACGCTAAAAAAAATCTTTAAAATATAACTTTACGTAGAATTTGTCTGTGAAAAATTATTATACAAACAATAATGATTTTAGCTGCAACGTTCTACTGAATAGGTGAAAAATAATTGAATAAGTGAAATGATATGTTATCAGTTTCGAAATAATAATAAAATACGTCAGGTTTAGTTTTATATCTGCAATAAACAAAGTTTATATTGAAATGTTTAAAATATCGGTATTTGAGTAGAAGCTCACATTTCATGACACCAAACCAGAAAATAAACTGTACTCTTTATTGTTATTCAATTCTACTTGCTATTTTGTCTATTTCATCTTTGGAGTATGTACGGATGTATTAATCGTTCTCTCCCACAACGATGCAAGGACGAGATAGTCCTGCTCGACAGGTCAAAGGTCTTCTTTAACCAGTCTCTTCCGATCCGGTCCGCCAAGCAGTCAGTAGGCGGATTCATCTGCCACCAGGACCTAAACCTCAGCCCATAAGCCCGGGCACTTGGAATGACTTATGGTAAAGGTGTTAGGTAAGTGTATTTTATTTATTTTCCAAGCCTTAATATGTATATGTACTTAAATGATATATCTTAAGAGAACAATATGTAACTTTTGATTGCATCACAAAATGATAAAGATAACCTAGTTAAACCAACAAAAATTACACCATGCTTTCCAGACCATACATTTGTACGTCAGTAAAACTGGAGTACAAATTGCGACAAAAATAGCTTGGAAAAAAACTTTAAATTTATAACCCTAACGTAATAAAGCACTTGTTCTAAAAATAAGGCTGCATTTCAACGGGAATCTAAACTGCAACCTTGCGCTAACTGAGTCACAGCCCGAGCAGAAAACAGAAAACCTTTTATAGCTTTATTTATACGTATATTTCCTAAGGAACCGTTCGCTTTTCTCAATTCGGATTATGGCCATAAGATATTTTCCACCTCGGGCGATGGTTTTTCTTCTCAAGCATGCAGCAAGACTGATGACCGTCTATAAAATTAACATTTTATCTTTTCTAACAGTAGAAGATCCCATAAAGCGGTCGTATATGGATATTGGTAACACTGCGTAAGGTAAGACAAGTCTGTCATCATTCAGTTATTCCCTATTAATTATCCCTTTAGGGGTTAATCAAGAAGTTGGAAAAACATATCAATTAGATATTCATACTGAGAAACAATCAAGAGTATATTTGCCACGGTTAATCCAACATACACGAGTATTAATGTATCAAGTAATAAAATCAATTGATTCAATTTTGTATTATTTTATTACCGTAGATCTGTAAAAATCAGGGGATATTATAATTATAGGATTTATAAAGATAAAAGTTTATTTATTTATTAATTAATTAACGGACTTTGTCCAATATATAACAAAGAGACACGAGATTTAGGACAATGTACAATGCAAGAGTAAAGGATGGTATATAAAAGCAGAGACAAACAGGGAAAACATAAGAAAATAGAAATGAAATAGAAGTGTCAAGTGCTAAAACTAAAGTAATACAAAATATCCTCAATTGCATAGTGAACGACAAAAAACATTCTGATTTATACCAAAAAATCAAGGTCTTGACGTGAGTTGACCATTCTACATATTCTGGACAGTTGATTATTTAATTGAGTTGTTGATCGAGGGAATCTTTTTTTATAAAAAAACACATCAGAATAAGTATTTTCACATTGTTGATGTGCCATTTTCGATTTGCCACAAAACGACATGCACGGTTTTTTTCGTGAATTCGGCGGCGCTGACGTCACGCCGGGCGACCTTGGTGACTGCCGTCTTACCAGACATTAGCGTTTTCTACGTCATAATGACGTTGTAACCAGCTTAAAGCGTTTCGGAATGTACCGTTTTAAAATCAATAGTAATAAATGAAATTAATCTTTTTTCTTAAAAAATTGTTACAACTAGAAGTGAATAGAAAATACATAATTGTAGAAGAAATAATTAAAGGTATGCAAATTAAATATAGATAGGAACTAAAGGATTTGGTATATAAAAAAAATTCAATGCTATTATTGTAATGTATGTTTTTCAGGCAGCAGACAGTGTACGTAGATATTATGTTTTGGGTCATGGATTTTAAAATAACACGATGAACAACGAGCAACAAGGTTATAGTGCAATAATCATAAGGAAATGACTGCACCATAAATAGTAACCTGATCTTGCACCATCAAAACGTGGAAACTCTAGGCGAATTATAATAACGGTAATAAAAACTATAATCATAAACACAAGAGAAGAGTGCAGGGCCGCCACGAGGGATGCTTCCACCTGTGTGCAAATATTTTTGTAAGGTCCTGGTAAAACAAAAAATGGCATCCATAAGTAAGAAAATTATGACAATCTTTAAGCCCCCGCATACCCACTTTCTAGCAATTTATAACAAGTTTTTCGTTAACTATTTATGTTTATAAGTTTCAAAATAAATTAATTATTTTGGAAGATAATAACTATGGATTTTTATGCCGAAATGTTAATTATATGAAATTCCCTCGATAGAAAAAATAAGCTAAGAAAATTATTAAAAACGAGTGTTGTTCTGTTATTTAATATGTTATAGGCATGAAAAAAATCACAGTGTATCTTTAAATGCAATTTAAGCATTTATCGAGAGGTTTTTGTCTATTACAAACGAGTCGTGTTTTATTAAATATTTTCTCCATTTTCGCTTATTTATTATCGTTTTTTTAATATATCCGCACTCTCTCTAAAATTCGTATTTAAATATCTCCCTTTCAAACCATCTTTGAACGCTTACTAAGGGGCCTAAAATATTGGGCAATACTGAACAAATATGTCGTGCAGGCCAATGCCTTTATTTTTATGATAATGAGAAATAGTACTTGGCAATATGACATTGCGCCATTTTGATGAAACATCATCTCAAAGGCGATTAAAAAGGTAAGAAAAATTAAAATCACCACAAAATGTGGTCACTACTGTATATTACAATGTTACCATTAAAAAACTACATTACATAGACTTTAATTCGATTCCGTATGTGATTCCGGTGCAGAAACATTGCGTTAAGTAGGTACTCTTCGGGCATCCTTGGATTCATCTACTTAAATCTAAACACTTCTAGCACTAATAAGAACAATCTGTGAACTTAACATCAAAATCGGTCGACTACTTTTCCCGTTTTGCGAGCACCAACGTCACCTTTATACATCTTTTTCCATTAATTCTTTCACCCTTCAAGGGTGTTCTTGGCATTCATTTAAAATTATGGAGAAATGAAAGATGAATTTAGATATTAATTTTATTTAAATTAGATATTAATTTTATTTAAATAGGCGAAATAAGCGAAGAGGGGCAATCAAAAAATATGTGATCTAAAGTTCCCACTTCTAGACCGTAGAATGTACAATCTGGGGAGTCAACGACGTGAATTTTAAAAAGGTGGGAAGGAACGAAACAATTTCCGATCCTCATTCGAATGAGTTAAGAATTTTTTTTTTTGGAAAAATGGGGGAATTGCTGAAACCACGGTTTTGATGGGATAGTCCTTTGTATTGAGGCATAGCAGGCTTCCTTAGATTGACTAGCAATATGCCAATACTCTGCCCAAACATTGCGGGATCTATCTTTGATGATGGAAAAAATGTCAGATAGGGGAATGTGGTTTACGAGGGTAACAACAGGGTTGGACGCTCCTTGTTTTGCCAAGGCATCCGCAATATCATTATCCATGATACCAACATGTCCAGGAATCCAAATCAGAGTTACAGTTTTACCAGAGCTTTGAATGGAGGCTATCATCACTTGAATATGGCATACAAAGTGATCATCAGGGTGAAGAAGAGGACTGGATTTAAGTTTTTGGAGGGAACTGAGAGAGTCAGAGAGATTTAGAGAGAAACATTTAAATATATAAATTGATATATAGATTAATAATAACAAAGTAAATCAGTTAAAAAACGGCCCATTAAAATGACAACCGGTGCATAGAGGCGAGTTTTAAAGGCCGCCCCTTGCTTTAGCCGCCCACGTGCATTTCATTTTTACTGCGCGTTTGCATAAATATCAGATTCAACTCTGGTTATTTGACCGATTAAATTAAAAGATAACATAGTGAACGACTTGTCATATGGTTGTTAATATTCACATTACAAGGTCACTTGGATACATAATTACCCGAGATGCCCATAATAAGTCACGTTTTTATTTAATAATTGAACTCTTTAAATGCCATCGGTATAACTCTTAGTTAATTTTCCCGAAGTGATTTTGAGTTTTGCTTCCTGTTATGCTATTTTGGTACTACATTTTATTATCTTACTTGATTTTTTGGGGTAAAATTAATTGGCCAAAAATAAAAAAAATGTAATACAAGAACAAAACGATTAAATTTAAGCAATCGTGATAGTAACAATATTAAGAATTTCGTGAGGTTTAGATTATGGTTTAAAATTTTAATGTGATCCGAGAACTTTGTGATTCTTGCTGTAGACGAGATTTTTTAGACAGTTGCAGGAAGCTGCATTCTCAGAAAATGCATTACTTTGATAATCACAGAAGAATTAAAACTTGCCGAAGCTAGTAAGGCTTATGTTAAATGAAGTATAGATGATGAATTAGAGACGTGAAAGGATACTGGCAATTCAGATCTTATTTTTTATATATTAGAAGGCAATCGATCGAAAGAGTCCAGTTGGAGAGGTCTAAAGGTCTCCCTCGTCCAGTCTTTCCCGATCCGGCCGACCATGCAGTAAAAGAGAAAATGCATCCGCTCCCAAGACCTAGACAAGCCACAACCCATGAACCCGGGCACCCCTGCTAAGTCACTAAACTCAGTGTACCATTTGAGGTGATCTATGGCAGAAGTATTGGTTATCCAATAAGTGGTTACCGAGGTGATGATAACCATACCCGCCTCCTAAATTGTAAATTGAAGATCTGGTCATTAAATACGGCTAAAGCCATTTCAAGCAAATATTTGATTCTGAACAGTGGTCTCTGTCCAAAACGATACTGAGATTATATTCTATTAACTCTTGACAATCCAAGATGCAAAACAAAACGTCTGTAACCAAGTGAGTCTTCCGACGACCCCATGCATTTTTCTGTCTTATGGGCTTTTAAACTAATAAATCCGAATTATTCAATCAATTATTAATGATAACTATTTATTTGTGCAGGAATAGGTAAAATGATATGTCAAGTATTTAAGATGATAATGATGATAGTCATTTTGGGTACTATCTACTCCCCCACTTGGCTGCGGGGTAGTCAAAGAACGAGGTGTTCATTCTACAAAAAAATCTACATTTTTCCCCTCTCCAGTTTTGAATTTTGAGTGTGGCACGATATCTTTGAGAAATTGCTAGCAAATGTTTCTGAAAACAATGTAGTAATTTTATTTGCAAGTATCATAGGCACTATCACATTAAAACGTCATCAAGTCAATCATGAACTAACTAGAATCGTTTAATGGAAAAATTATGGCATAATAAATTTCCTAATAAATAAACACGATTTTCCAGTTGTTGACTATGATATTTATTGAATGCCGGGTCCTTCGCATAATACGGTAGCAATCTCAATGGACCCGTTCTCCTAGATATGTGCTGCTGGAATCTAGACTTGAATAAGCGATACGTGCACTTGAATATAAATATAAAACTAATAAGTTATGATGTTTATTTATTAAAAACGAGGACGAGATTTTAATGACCTAGTTTGCGAGAGGATCGTATTGTGTTAACGATATTGATAAATGATAAAACGATGTGGTAAAATTTAATTTATTTAAAGAGGTGAGAATTAAAGATATAATCTGTTGAACAGTAATTTGAGATTGACTTTATTTGTTGCATCAATATTTGTACAACTTTTTGATACAATCAATACTATGTTGTGAGGTGTTTTTATCGTATTTTTATTTAAATTTATGAGAATATAAGTGATAATATCAGCGTCAAGCATTGATGTGTTGCTGTGAGTCATGGAACTGGAAGAGAAAAGACGAAATTAGACTGAATCTGGTAGAAATGAGATCATGGAGGCGTATGCGTGGTAAAACCATGTTACACAATTTACACCGATATAATCGCATGGAAAAATATGAGGAAAGAGACGCTTAGATGGTTGGAGTATATATGTGTTGATCATGTTAGAGTTGGTAAAACGGAAAAGAGTGAGGTGATGTTTGAACTAGGCAAGAAGTGTCGTGTCGTGTTTCATCCCCTCTGTCCATCTCGTACAATTTAGCCGTTTATCGTAAAATAACCCATTTTAGTTAACCATCTTTACCTTTTGTTTAACCAACTTTCCATTTTGTTTAACCATCTTTCCATTTGATTTAACCATCTTTCCATTTTTTTAACCATCTTTCCATTTTGTTTAACCATCTTTCCATTTTGTTTAACCATCTTTCTATTTTGTTTAACCATCTTTCCATTTTGTTTAACCATCTTTCTATTTTGTTTAACCATCTATCCATTTTGTTTAAACATCTTTCTATTTTGTTTAAGCATCTTTCTATCTATACAAAGAGAATTTTATTTGACGGGCGGACGGCGTTCGTTTGATTTTTACACACATCTTTTATTCCGAGATTGATGAAATTTTGCACACTTAACCTTCAAAACTAGAGAAAGGTCACTGACTACATTAGATATGAAAAACCACCTTCATCCCCTTTTCACACGAAACTTTGCACACTTTTTAGTTATTGATGTTTAAAAAAGAAACATTATTTTAAATGCATAACATTTTATTTTTTTTTATTTTTTTTATTTCTTAATCATATTACTTTAAATAAATCTATCTAAAAACTCTAAAGTATTACTAATTTATTAAGTATGTTTTAAAATTATTCGTAATCCGGTTAAACCGGGATCGCAGGTCCTTAACGCATGAAATAATAGTTATCCTGATAAACTTTTAGTAAAATACAAATACATATATGATGACGATGTCGGAACACGTGTTGTATAAAAATTGTAATATTTTCGCATTTTGTTACTATATATTATCAAATCAAATGCAAGTGCAGATGAACACGTGTTCCGATATGTAAGGATTTTACTAAAAGTTTATCAGGAAATGTCCTGCAATCCCGTTTTTAACAACTTTTTTCTTTTTAAACTATTTAGAAAGTTATACCCATCAATGTGATATATGATTGAAAAAGAAGATAATACTAAAAATCTAACGAATACATAAACGAAACATGAAACAGAATAAGACACTAAAAAATAATTAGATTACGGTCACAACTAGAAATCGAACCCAGTATCTCTTGTCCCGTTTTGATTGTTATATTTTTTATTTATTGTGTCTTATTTTCGATATTTTCTTAATAAGTAAGCAATACTCATTTTCCTCCGTCGCCAAACAACAAAGCACAGAAAATTAAAATAATTATATCAGAGTATTTAATTTTAAAATTGCAGTTGCAGAATAGTGCAATATAATTACGCCAATTTTCTGTTTACGTCACTTTAATTAATTGGTCGGATAACTTCAACCCATGATCAAACCTAGCTGCAATTATTGGCCAATAACAAAAAATAATAATTCCTTCGATCTGACCTTCGTCTTCGTTAAAATCAAACACCTTTCTCCAAAATCTCATTTTATTGAAAGGTTATCGTTATTCTTTATTGTTTCATAACCCGTAGTTAAAATAACAAAAAAAAACAGTGTTATGATCAATAAAAGCGTGATGTGTTGAAATCATTGCAGATTTTTTACACTTATATTACAGACACTTCAAATGAAATGTGGATAGTTTGCTCAACAAGCCGATGGAAGTTGAGAAATCATTAACTATACCTTGTGCGTATAATTTGCTATTTTTTTAAACCATAACGTGTAGAGAAAGATTTTTACATACGAATTTTATAATGTGTCGTTTTAGCCTTGTGACATAATTAGATATACCACGATTTAATTAACAAGTAGGTACTCCTTTCTCGTGTTAAAATGTTTCGGTTCACCTTGGCTAAATTGTTTTGGCTTTGATTTGTTTGTTACAGTTGAATTCTGCTGCGTGATTTGGTAGACACATTGACAAACAAGTGTAGAAAAATATTTTTTACAATACATTCACGCATGTATGTCCTTCGTGGTCACCGGTAAAATTCTTCGATAAGGGATTAAATGCGTTGAATTATATACTGAAATAAAAACCAAAATAGTTTCAGCCCAAATTAATATTATTTTTTCAAAAGTTCTGAAGTTATTGGTAGTTTCATTTGAATGAAAATTGTGTCTCAGAGAACGTGTTAAACGAATATAAATTAAACATAGATTTTTTTTTAAAAAATACACATCAAAATGACGGCCTCCGTGGCTCAGAGGCAAAGTTCTCGATTAGCAATCAGTAGTTCAAGGGTTCAGATCCCGGCGTGAGCGATTAATTTTTTTTGTGACTTTATTGTTTTTTTACAATTCACTCATTTAAAATAATACTTGCTGCACGTCCCAGAGTGGAAAAACCTCTCAGTATTGTCCTGGTGTTAGACCACTATTAAGTTGCTTGAAATGGATTTAGCCGTGTTTGGTGATCAGATCTGAATAGGTGAGTACCCTCCCACACCTTCCTCACCCATCTTCTCCCCGTCTCCACCACCTTCAGCGGTATTCTCATTAAAAAAACTGTACATCACAAAAAAAAATCTTTCCAAATTTAACACAGAAATCATCTTTAATAATGTAAAAATGGCTACTGCCTGTATTAGTAGCTAAAATGATAGCAAACTAGGCGCAAAGCAAGTTAAACCAAAAATTGGAAAATATGAAAAAAATGCAAACCGCCAATTTTTATTCGCTCTAAAATATTCATAAAAGGGATACGGTATTGTAAATGTGTCAAATCAATAGCAATCACTCAAATAAGCTCATAATTTGCCTATTCAAGAACCAATTACAGCACCACTTTCTTACAAATAATGAAAGCCTAAAGCACATTTCTAATCTATGAAATTATTCTCACTTCCAAAAGGCTGGCCTTAAGGTGAATAGTGTGTGGAACGAACAGATTAAGTGCGCCCTATTATCGTACACGAAATATAATAATAAAAAGTGCCTTCGACAAAAAGCTCACAAGTACCGAGCAGCTTAACGCGGGTTATAGAGTCACGCACTGTCATTAAGAAAGCCAATCTGGGTACAAATCTTCAGTGAGCTAATCATAATCAATCATGTGACCCTAAAGCTCTGCCTTAAATACAGTGTATTGTAAAAGCTAGCCAACATTACACTAAAGTTAATTTTTTTCATTGTAATGAAGATTGCAACTCAATCTAATAGTGACACTTATAAAAACTTAGGTCTATCAAACAATATCACTTCCTTGTAAATGTGTGCTTATGCGAAGCAAAAATTAAACTTTGAGGCGATGCACTACGTCGTGTAATATTTTAAATTGAGCCACTATCAATAACAACCCTTACGTAGCTGGCGATAAGGTTTAAATTCCCACTTAACACCATATGCCTGTTTTGATTTATGCAAGAAAAAAACATGGCCAAAAAGTGCCTTTTATTTTATTTTGTGGATGTTCAGGCATAAATATTTAATTTATTTTCTATTTTTATATAAATAACTTAATATGCCACATTAAACAAAAAAATCATAACCGAAAATTGGTTCGTAAGTAAGAGATTTTGAACTTTATAGCAGTTTTCATAGGCCTTTACATTTTTTTTCTGGGCTTATAAAAAGACTTATCTAAAAAATACTCGATTATTTCAAATTCCAAGATGTATTCTACTCGCAGTATTTAATTAAATCATCTGAAACATTTCTAGGCGACCAAATGATTTGAATTACTACGTATGGCATCGCCTTAAACTACTTGCAAGTGATGGAAATACGAAACGACAATATTTTATACTGTTTTGTAGCTGCGCAACTTTCTCTATTATCCGACGTTTCGTATAACATTACAGTGTCCATCATCTGGGCAGATTTATCATTTCACATCATGTTGTTGTACATCATCCATATTATTATATATTTATTTTTATATTTTCTTGATAGATTATAACTATTTTTTTATAAAATTTATTTGTCAATGTGAGCCTCACTGGGTGCTTTAATCGGGAGATATTTTCAATTTGTATGGATATTTCAAGCGAGTAATGAATGCTTATAATAATTTATTATCCTTTTTGCTATGCTTAAAAACCTTGTCAATCATAAAATAAAAAAGTGAAATATATGTTTTAAGAATTTCTACACCAATGATGAGAACTAGCTCTTGAGTTTGGCGAAGGAAAAAAATGAATTTAAATTTAACTTTTTTACTGTCGATTTTGTTTTCCTTTAACTACTTGTGGCTTATTCAAATACTCTATAATTTTTCCATATAACTAAATACTGCGGCCATTTGGCCTTACAACTTTAAGTTACATCAATGTGCTCTTGCTGAAAATGTCTTAACTGTATAATAAACCCCTTCTTTATTTGTATTTATTATCGTGTTAAAGTTTGAAAAGGCTAGGTTGTAACAATCAAAACTCCATCTATGCAAATGCGTGCTGGAGGTTTTTGAGATTGGTTGTATTTCACCTGCATTGTTGTTAAAGTGGTCGAGTTCGAAGCTTTTCATGTGAACTTGGTGACTTATTATTAAGCTTTTTTCTCTCCTTTCATGTTATACATTTAAGGTTGCGGGTCGCCATTATTAAAATCACCTTTGGAACCAATCGGGGGAACGATTCGTCAAAAATAATTATAACGTTCTTGAACATTACTCATGTAAAACCAAACTCTTCATGTTAATAATATTTTGTCGTTATTTTAAATCCCTTTGTAGGTTATATTTTTAACATGTTTTGAATTAAAGCGAAGAAAATAAATACGTTGAATGGATCGTGATTAATAGCATAGCGTTTTCTGTATAATGGTGTGACCAACTTTGTGATTAAGTATAGAAAATTTCCATCACAAAGCAAAAATCAGCACTTAGGTGACTTGCCGCTTTTTAATTTCCACTAATTTCGATATTAATGTTAAATAATACAATCACGCAATTACAACCATTTCGAGAAAATTCAGTGCGAATATTTTCTAGGAAATATGTTTCGTAGTATTGACTGTTTTCATTAGATACATAAATCTTTTCGCAAAACATCTAGATAATAGTGGTACTTTAATTATATGAACTGTTGGTCAATCGACCGCAAACAACAAAATAAAATAGTCAACATCTCTAAAGGTGACCTCCTATGTCTGGCTGTATATAGTGCAACGCGTTTTTTGGTCGCTTGCGGTAATATGTAGATGAATTAATGAAGAGCTGTAGTGTCACGCCATTAACGTACGCGACACTATTTACAGCTTTAATATATATATATATATATATATATTATCCTTTTTATACCAAAACATTCTCATTTTCTTAGTTTTAATCATCCAAATGAAGTTTTGCGGTACGTTGACGGCCACCGTAGTCGAGGCTAAGGCTCTCAACTAGCAATCCGAAGGTCGCGGGTTCTAATCCCAGCGTGCGCAAGTAAATTTCATTTTATGAATTTGTGTTATTTCACAATTTATTTAAAAAAAAATATATATATTTTTATTTTTATTTTAGAATATTTAAGAAACATACAGTTTTACAAAAAAAAATAATTGAACATAAAATGTGGAACATGATTTAAACCAGTTAAGTTCCATTAATAATATTTATAAAAGCCAGAAATTAATTAAAAGTTATTAAGTACATAGTGTGTGTGAAAAATGATTAAAAAAAGAATACTAAACAATACAGAAGTAATATTTTTAACTTAGGTACATATTAAGGTTAATTTGATTTTAAACGTTTTAAGGGTACAGTGGAAAATGTCAATATCGCTTAAGGCATTATAAGATTTGCAGATACGCCGAGCAAGGAGGTTTTGTGCGTATTTCGATTTGAAATGTTGTATATATAATAAAGTATTTGATCTGGTATTGCGTTCAGGACAATAAAATGTAATCCTTTCTAACAGGGAGGAACTTTCTAACTTCATATATGTTATAATTATTTCGCCACGTTCCAGAGTGGAATAAACTCTTATTATCGCCTTGGTGTATGATCACCATTCAGAATTGAAACGTTGCTTGAAATGGCTTTAGCCGTGTTTGGTGACCATATCTGAATAGCCAGGTACTCCACCACCTTTTTCATCTTCTTATCTTCCATACTACCTTAAGCCTGACAACATACCCGAATTGTGGAAAGCCAAACAATCACTGGCACTAGATGGTTGGGAGCAGTAGGGACTTCTGTGCGGTATGCACATAAAACAAAATTACAAGCATACCGAGAAAATACTTTATTGATTTTAAATATTCCAAGAATTTTTATTTAATAGGTCTTTCTGTGAATTGCAATTATGTTCATCATTTTAAGTGGTAGTTCAAACCTTTTCTATGGAAAATTACTCGCAGAATATTATATTGTGTTATTCAATTATTGCCAGTTATAGAAAAGAAATCAGTTTTAGTTTTCGTAAAAAGATAGACGTTATTTCATGTTTGATAGAGTTATTGAAGAAAATTTTATACAATGGCTTTTCTTCGTTTTATTAACGATGTTGCCTTTCTTAAGTCAATAAAATAAAATGACACACAACTTTAGTATTTTTTCTCTTGCTTTTTTAAGGTTTTATTTTAATTTCATATTCTCTGTTGTAAGTCATATATAAACATTAGCTTATCATGCAAATTTTGCATAATTTAAAAAAAAATCTCAATGAATCTTTAGAGCTGTTACATACGTTGATGAATTTAACTAAAATGCAGAGAATTCAATCGAAAACTTACGTCAGTCATTAAACTTAGTGTATGTTGCTCCCATTTCGCGTATTTATTGGGCCTTACTAATAAACGTGTTTAAAATTGTATACAACTGATAATTAACCGTTTACCATACATAAATGTTTGTTTATCAGTTGTGTAAAAGTTAAAACAAGTTTATTAGTAAGGAGGTGAGAGTTTTGTAATATGGGAGTGGAATAATATTGTAATCTTAGTTTCACTTTGGTAAACTTCAGTTACCAGAATTGATTAGATAGGTACTTCACAACCTTCCTCTTCATCTTCTTTATCCTTACACTGGCTTTGGATGGTTAAGATATTTAACCCTCCAGGCCTCGGAAGGACATTACTAGCCACAAACATCATATTCCATTATAGCCTCCGAGGGACAGATCTGGCCGGGGCGTCCATCCGTTATAAAAGTATTTTAATCTTTTTTTCTATAATGCGTAGATAGGTGATTTTTTCGTCATTATAAAGATAAATAATTATTATTTTCAGTTTGTATCAAATATTTATACCGAATTATATGGATAAAATAAATAAAAAATGTCAAAGTGCATGATTACGAATCGGCATAATTTTTTCATTTAGAGTTGAAAGTTAAAATATTATTTTTATTTTTTTGTTGTATAAACGGCATAAAAGGTGAAGTGACAGTTTTCTTATTAATTTCCCACACAAAAGTAATGTGTTCCATAAATATTGAATTCTTACAAAATTAAGGACGTTGCGAGTCAAAATGTCTCGGTAAGTTTTTTTGTTAACATTTCCATGTTTGATATTAATTTTTTATTTTTTATTACTATCAATTTTTATTTCAAATACAAAGATAATTTTATCCAGTTTTTAAAATAGTATTTCTTTTAGCGACAACTTAAAAAAAAGCAATAAATAGCATATTTTAGATATCTCGGGAGCATTTCGAAATTCCGTATAATTTCATCATGTTGTTGGAAGTTGGTAATAAAATTATTTTAAAACCTGAAGGGTCAATTGGAAACGTCTAAAAAACTAAAAGAGATTAAGGATCTACATCGATGTATTAAAGGATGGTTTATTTTGATAGTTGCTTTTTTTTTTTTATATTTACTCCACACAGGAGGCCCTGAAGAAAATAATTTCCCTCAGGGCCTATGTCATCTTTGGGGATGCTGTGTGGAGGGTCTTTTTTTGGAGAGGAAGGAGTGAACATGGGTCTTGAAGAGTCCCATGTTGTAGGAGGGAGGAAACACAGAGGCCGGCAGTTCGTTCCACAGCCGAGCTGTTGAACTTAAGAACGAATCGTAGAAGCGACCCGTTCTCATGTGACAAGTGTCAACTGTGTACAAATGTTGGGCGCGCGTTTGGCGTGTATCCCGACTACGCACCGGTGCCGAAGGGATCAATGACGCTAGTTCCTCAGAGCATCTTCCATTGTAATACCGATAGAACAAGGACAGCATACCTACCTTACGCCTGTGCTCTAAAGATTGCAGTCCGTTTGTTAAGATTGGGGAATCTATCAAACGGACCGCCCGTTTCTGCACAGAGTCAAGGGTTTTTTTCAGGTATTTTGGGGCTCCAGACCAGAGACGGCTGCCAAATTCGACAGTAGGGCGCACTTGCGATTTGTACAGGGTGAGCAGTTGTGTACTATTAAAGTATCTGCGGGCCCTGTACAGTACGCCCAGCTTCTGAGAGGCCAACTTTACTCTGGCTTCGATAGAGCCCCCGTACCTGAGCTGGTCACTTATAGTTACACCAAGCATATCAATGGAAGGCCTGTTCGGAAGATTGCTTCCGTTGAAGGAGACTAGATTATCATTTGGATCCCTTTTAGACGTAATCAGACAGGATTGGGTCTTTGAAACATTAAATTCGACGAGATTATTTTTACCCCAGGAGGAAATACTCTCGAGATAACCGTCCATTCTCTGCTTCAAAGCCCTCCGAGCCGTTGGAGTTTGTGTGCCCTTTGGGGGCTTGTCAAACAAAAAGCTATCATGAACTGTACTGTCATCCGCGTAACAATGAATCGGTGCTGGTTTAATTAAATGCGACATTAACATGAGACCGATGCTTGACAGATCTCACAAATGTCACCGTGGCGATGTACGTATTTTTTATGTTAGTACGGCCAATGGGTCTCAACTGCTCCCAACCGTCTAGTATAGTCTATGGTATCTTTAATTGGGGTATATTGTGAGACTAAAGGTTGTAGGAGGAAAAAAGACGGGGAAGAGAAATACGGGAAGTGTCTGGCTATTCAGATCTGATCATCAAACACGGTTAAAGAGTGTCTCCCATTTTGGAAAGTATTGCTAATATAGATACTGTATGTTATTGTAATTATTAAATCGTGAAATAACAATCATGAATAAAATCAAATTTACTTGAGCTCGCCGGCATTCAAACCCGCGACGACCGGATTTGTAGCCAAGGATCGTAATCACTAAAATACGGACAAGCTTTATAAACACATTTATATGTTTATAAAGTATTTCAATATGGTTTCTAAAGAACATTACGCGCAAAAACTTAGGGCCAGTTGTTTTGCAGAAATCCAATTTCATAGACAATATTCAAGTTCTGTGAAAATTTTATTCAAGTACTGTTAAAAAAACTGGCACATAATGGAATAATAACAAAACAGAAATAAAAAATCTTTCACAAAACTTCAAAACTTACTTTGAAATTTGAAAACTGGCCCTTAAAATTACTATCTTATAGGCTTAAAGTTGGTCACATACGAGTATGTAAGAATGACGAATAATGCTTTAGTGATTTTCTACCAAATTTCAAATAAAAAGTTCTGTACAAATGTGAAAAGAACATTTATTAATATTTTCAAATCAGATACCTTGAAATATTTGTACATCTAGGACAGTTTTTGAAAAGGTGACTCGTCATAACTTTAGGAAAAATAACAATATAAAAGTGTTATTTCATCAATTTATTTCGGGTGGTACCGTACCGTCCGAATAATCGACTATTCATTTTCCGTACCGTTGCCTTCCATTGTACCGCCATGGAACTATACAGCACAGGGTTGTTAGCTCATATAGGGGTTGGGGGCGGAGGGGTAGTCAATCCCGAAAACCAAACAAACATGCCAAATTACAAACTTGGAATTGTTCAGTAATTGAATTTCTAAACGGTTTCAATTGATCGAAACTTTTGAACTATTAAACGATTTATTCGATAATTAAAGTCAAAAAAGGTTTGTTGATGCTTTGTTGACCAACATAAACATTGACTTGCTTATTTTTAATTAAATTTATGGTTTTAATTATGAATATTGTTATTGATGAATCAACTTCGAGATAAAAATGGTAATGTAATGTAAAGTGGCATGATTTAAAACATTTCTTGCCTCTTTGCGATTAGATCAGGTCCCAGTCTTAAAAAAAAATTCTTAAAGATATTAATTGAAATAAATATTTTGAAAGAGGAGATCAGAAAATAATGCATGGCTGATGATTATTTAATAAACAAGAAAGATAGAAGCAATAATATGGTTTATATATTATGTGGAGCAGATGTTCAGATAAACGAGTATCTGGAGAATAATTTATACTGCACGCGATTTAAGATGCCGGGAAGCCCCAAAATGACATGAATAATGAAAAAAACTAAAGCTGAATTGCCTCCGTCCTATATTTCCTCATCTGTGGTGAAATTTTTGGTTTATTTGTTGGTTTGAAAATGGAAAGTTTATTACATAATACAACACGAAGTTCAAAACTATTAGTGCTAGGATTCTAAAAAATGTTAGTAAATATATGTTAATAGGAATAGGTAAAAACCATCTGCCCTCACTCTTACCCCGTCTTTTCCCTACAACCCTAAAATTACCCAAAAATAACTAGCAATCACTGCCGTGATCAAAAGAAACCAAAAACAACCTTACTATAACATCAATGCCAGACGTCATTATGTAAATTTCCACAGAACAAAATTTCCACAAAATCGCTTTATTTCGGAGAAAATTCGTGGCAGGGAAACGGATTTACATTTCTAATAACAGCCTCGCTCCCTCTGGGGTCAGTTCAACACTCTATTACTCACTGTGGTCTCTCATTATACTTTATTTTCTTTCCTTTTCACTGATTTAAGGTTCCCTTAACATTAATTCTAACCACGCTGCGTGATTCAATCGGTAATCCAGTTGATATCGATCTAACTCCGGTCTTCAATGTATTCAGTAGCTACGTAATTTAAAGCTTTTCACGTTTATTTCTTCCTCCATAGAAAGGATGTATAACGTGACAGGTTTATCGTCAAAGAAAGGATACACAAAAGTAAGATTCATAATGGAAAAATGGAAATATTAAAATTTCTCAGAATTAGACCTTTGCGCCATCGAAAATTATGATTAATAACTAATCATACCAAGCTTATTAAATTTTCATATTTTTATACGAAAAAGCATAGCGATTGTGCTTTTAAAGTTTTAAATTGCCAAAGTGAACTTTTTCTAAGGGGTGGTGAGATGGAACCAAGTGTTAGAATTATTCAAGCTTTGAATGTAATTTATGCTTATCCATGCATGATGTTTTCGAAGAAATCTTTGATGATTTGGTTTGAACTTAATGGACATGTATTTAGAATGCCAGCAGAAAGACATAAAATGCCACGTTGATACCTGTTTAACAATTATCGTTCATAAGGGATGACCAATTATGACAATATTAACATAATAAACTTCCACCCAAACAAATTAATTGTATTAATTACACTAACTTCAACAAATTTTGGCTTAAGGAATTGTCAGCAAAATAACTGATTAGTGTTTTACAAAAGCACCGTCGTGGAAATTGCTGAAAATAACCCACCCAAACCCTCTATTCAAAACATATTTATTTTAGAAGAGAAAACTTGCACAAACTTTTTTACATTAAAATTTTCCTTGTACGTCGCGAAATACGACCGAACTATAAAACGTAGTGCGCTTTAATTAATAGTGTTTTTCCTGTAATTTCTTATTACAGCTAGCTACAGTTAACGAAACATTAACCGTCACAGTTAACCGTCGTTCATTTCACGATTGTTTCTTTTTTACAAACTTCAACAATGCAAGTGGAGAGAATTTCATAAAATAAAATCAGATTTAAATTGGAGTACATTATATTTCCCCGCCCTCCATTCTACTTCGCCCAAAGTTGTCAATCATTTCACGTGGATTAGTTTGAACATTAAACCCCTTCGCAAAGTATGTTCAAATATTATGTACACAGTGCTGAAATGCCGGAGTTAAGTCAGCGCTTTAGTTGGTCGCGTGCGACGTCGGTTTGTTTGGGCATCGTCTCCGTGGCAACGGTGTGGCGTCGTCGTCCCCACCCTAACCTCCCAACCCCACCTACCACTATCTCCTTCCCCTCCTCTACCCAGTATTACCTGGTAAACACTGCAGACAGGTCTACAGCCAAAGGTTCTCAAAGATAGAAGTTGCTTTTTGATAGTGGAGGTTGATAAAGATTTTTTAAGTAAGAAAGAGATTAATCATTCGAGGAAGACTTAAAAATCTAACGTCCAGAATTACACTTGTAAATGAAAGTTATTTACGTGTTTTTCAATGAAGTTGCTCAGAAAAATGTTTTCTTAAGATAAGCTTCATTATTTACGCCCCGTTTCAAATGTTTAAGTTAAAGCTTACGTAAGCATAAAAAGTTTGTACGTCAATATGCGCATAAAGTATACATACAAACTAAATAAACATGTCTGAAAAGTTTTTGCAGGTAGTGTAAATATCTACCATGATAAATATGTGTAAATATTCAATAGTTCTCCGTATTACACTTGATTGTATACCTTCATGAAGAATTTATTTTTGCTATAGCGCTATCAGAGAGTTGAACTTTTTAAATTTTTTTGAGTTGTCGTATTAATAAAATTCTAGATTCTGTCATTTTCACCACACATAACAGATTTTATTTTTCATTTTTTCCCTTGTAGCAAACACTTTGTGGGTATACATAATTATAATAATTAAAATAAAATAACTTTGTTTAAATACCACTTTATTGTATATATTTATAACCAACCACCAAAGTTGATGTTCTCTCTCCCTCTTCCAGCTTAACTATAAGTACCCATACACCTCTGTAATTAATTTAATATGTTTTTATTAACCCTGATGAAGGTTCGGGCTGAACTGAAACCGGTTGGTTATAAATATATACAATAAAGTGGTATTTAAACAAAGTTATTTTATTTTATTTTTCACTTAAATTAAACTAACATGGTACTAAATTATTATCTTATACTATTTGAGACACAATATATATTTTTTCTAGTAGAAGGCAAGGTTGCATCTGAAACTAGTAACTAACTTTTTTTTTTAAATATAAAACTGCATAAAAATCCCAACTCCTTCCATCCGTCTGGAGCCAGTGAGACTATGGAATCCTCAAAATGGGTATGTAATGAGACGAAAATTAGTGAGGAGAGGATGGAGTTGGCAAAGAAGAAGGTGGGGTTAAACCTGGCTATTCAGATCTGGTCACCAAACACGGCCAAAAGCCACTTCAATCAACGTTTCAATTCTGGTTGGTGGTCTTACATCAGGTCGGTTCTGAGAGTATATTCCACTCTGGAACGTTCCGCAAACATACTAATTATTGGCGCACTAATTAAAATTGATTGGCGCACGCTAGGATTTGAACCCGCGACTTCCAGCTTGGTAGTTGAGCGCTTTACCCCTCGTCCATGGAGGCCAAAAAATTACTTATGCAAATAAAACATTTTTATTATATTTATTTATGTCTATGATCGTTTTCAATTCACTGGTTTAATGATAGTGACTAAAGCTCTCTGTGTTTGCGCTGGGGGTCATGTAGGTATAGGCTATGAGTAGTATGAATCAGCCCTTGATGATAAATTCCCTGCATTATTAATGAAAGCTAAATGTACTCGCGAGATTGTTTTCCACTGACTGATTTCCACGCCCTTCCAAAGGGCACCCAAACTTTACTTCGTGACTAAAATAAAATATAATATCATTTGAGAAACTGTATTATAATAGATATAACAAACATTGTTAAGTTTTTAATAATACGTTATTTCACAAAAGAGATTGATGTTATTTAATTTTTCGATTTTTTGCAATAATCTTGCTCTGCAACTAAGTCATAATTGATGACCATTTGGTTCTCCAAATAAGTTACATTCACAAAGTTGACTTTACTTGTCTATTAGTTGACAAGTTCTTCAGTGAATTTGCTTTGACTGACAATGTTTATTTTATAATATTCAGGATTCATTGTGTATTATTTACATACACTTATTGTAAATTATGCTTCAAAATATCAAGATAAATTATTTGTTTCCTTACTTACGCAACATGAATGAATAGTTCTGTCTGCATAAAAACTCAATTCTTTCAAGGGAGACATACAAATACAATATTGGATCACATCACCGATGTAATATTATATTTATTTGCCTCTCTTGAATGAATCAAGTTTGTTATACTGATAAAACTATGTATTCATATTAATATTGCGTATGTACCGGCGAAAACAAATAATTCATTGTTAAGCATAACTTGCAAATAGTGTATTTCTAGCGGCAACGTCACCGCTGCTAGGATCATCATATCATAATCAGACCGAACGAGTGAAAAAAAGCTGAATCAACAATCAGACTTACGAAACTTCAATTGAAATATCGGTACCGCGATACGTAAAACTGCTGATAATAGAATGTTTGAATACAGGGTGATGCAAATGTTCATACAATGAACCGAGTCGCCCTAATAAAAAATAAAAAAAATAGTAGATACATTTAAGTATATTTTAATCTTCTTTTGAAATGTGAATACCAAAACTAATGTGGAATATTGTGAGGCGAAATCGAGTAGAGAGTGGAATATGATGGGAAAGTACAAACGAACATTAACATTTTTATTTATATAGACGTACAAATAAATCATTATAAGGGAGTGAAAACCTTCCCTAATATTTGACATCAGCTTTGTTGAAAGCGATCGTTAGGACCGCAGGAAAAACGTTTTGTTCTTATCGTCGAAAAAACTTAGGACATTAACAGCTTACAGCTTACTTGGAAAACTCAGGGGAAGTTGCTTCAAGACACGCGATCGGTTCATATCAACCACTGAGCTTCTCACAGGCTTTATCCACCTACAGCTACGGTACTTAAGGCCTCGCAAGAACGTAAATTCTACGTTAAAAGCTATTAAACCGTAACGATAGCTCGCATGGCTGTAAAAACAACCGAAAATCATTTTAATTTTGTAATAACCATTTGTTTTTTTTTATGAACCAAATTACAAGTGATGTTTTATAGAAGTAAAATATTAAAAACTTGCAAATAAATTGTTATAATAGTGATTGCTTACGGCTTTTCAAAAATCTTGTTATACAAAAGTTAATCGCTAGAAAAAAAATAATCGCGTTTATCGATCAATCTCAAATTTTAATCGAATTATTAAAAATGAGATTTCCACTTTAATCTCTATATCCAAAGATTGGTTTGCTTTATTGTATGATAAGTAACTATTAAGCTGACTTACCAATTTCATTTTGGTGGAACTGGATTTATCCAGTGTGTTTGTATTTAAGTCTGAAACAAATAAAGAAACAATCGTTATTCTTGCAATAGTTATATAGCATTATTATCGTGCAATAAAATTCGGATGCGGTACACCTACAAAGAAAATAAAAGTAAGACATTAGATGTTCTTATATCTTTTAATCAATATTGAAATCATCTGCACTGCCTTCATTAAATAAAATTATGTTGTTATTGTGGAAGTACTAGACATCTATAATCTACATACTTTGAAACCACACGCCTTCACAAATAAAAGTATTTTAAATTGACCAGTCGGTGGCTGAGTTGACATTGCTTTTAGGTGCCACTCAGGCGTAGAGCGTTCAATTCCTCGGCTGGCTAATTCCTCCATCACAACACAAGCAATATTTTTCGCCTACTCTGGTGGTTTTTTTCTAGTACGGAAAAGGAGTCCAACTTGATCTAACCATCTAGAGCCAGTTAGACTATGGCATTCTCAATTGGGGTAAGTTGTGAGGCTGAATATAGCGACGAGAGGAAAGAGATGGGGAAGAGGAAGGTGAGAAAAAATACTGAAAGTATCTACTAATCACTCTGGAGAGTGCCTCAAATATACTACGTAGTGTTTTTAATAAATAAATTGTAAAATTACACATATTAATCAAATGAAATTTAGTTGCACACGCCGGGATTTGATGTTTGAACCCGCGAGCCCCGGGATCATGGACAAGGGTGATAACTACTCAACCATAAAGGTGGCTTATACCAAGGAAGTTATTTTAAAGATATTTAAAGCGCCAATGACGCGATAGCTCATGAAAATTGCGCTATCTCTTTTAGTCCTTGTGTATACGTGTGTGTGTGTGTGATTGTATTGTATATTATCGTAATCACAGTTAAATCAGAGCAATACACATACGCAGTACAATCAAGTTTTTTGCTATTAACAAAATTATAAAACACAATAAAATAAATATTATTGCTGTGGGATAATACGTAATATTTTCATGGAAAACATTATCCGTGTTTATTGTACGTAATTTAAATGTTGCTACTGTGTGTCGGTATCAAATATTCAAGCGGATATCCTTTGCGTTGATAATTCCGATTGTTAACCTCATTTCAGAACAAACGCTGAATAATAAAACACTGTCCCAACAAAACTAACCATTAGATAAAGCGCGTCAATGTGAACACCATAATAAGGTTGGTTTTATTCAAAAAAGTTAAAGTACCACCATAATATATACATGTTATAATATATTGTCTGTTATATGAATAGATTACAAATATATTTTTGTTTTAACCCTACTTTACTAAACAAACATATAAACCTATAAAATAAGACTTTTTAAGTATTATTTTATGTTTAGGCATGTCCAACCACCAGGCGAAATTCTCTCGATACTTTAAAACAAATTCGCTATCCGCGTCTGTCTGTTTGTGCGTTTAATAAGGTTGCGATTTTGATAAGATTTTCACTATCATGTAGAAAATTTCTTTTGAAAGGTTTATACGTATATTACATGCATATTATATTTATAGAAAGTAGAGTTAAGTGTTATTTAATAAGTTAATGCCGGGTACACTCCAGCTAGAATTACCGAAATCTTTCATCCGAAATTTATTATTGTTGTGGGTTATAGGTTCGTTAATGTTTTTGTAACATTTTAGGTGTATTGCCAAAAGTAAGCATCATTAAGCAATTTCATCAAAAATTTGTACACGATTTCATAGTTTTTGTGCTTTCCTTTAAACTTTTATTTTTAAGTTTCCACCAACAAATAATTTTTACAAATTAGTGTGATTTTTTCAGTCCACAAATTTTGGGACTAGCTACCATAATATGTACTTCTCATTGACCAGAATATTAATGGAGGGTTGTAATTTGAATTCTACAGTGGAAATTTTCAATTTTTCACTCATTAATTTAATATAAAATAACAGTTCAGTTTTGTAAAAAAAAGATAATTGTTTATAATTTTATAAAACGTTCCTGTGTATAAGAGTGCGTTTTAAAATATGGGCACGGAATGGAACTAACAGATTCTCTAACCAAAATGTTAAGTTAAAATGTATTATGTAAGCTATTTAAGCAACCACCAAATTAATATTACACACCTAAAATTATTTACAAAATCAGACTTTGTTTCGTTGAATATAGAAATGGGACATTTGAAAAACCCTCTGCCTTGTGATCCAAATAAATAATTAAAATTAGATAGCTACAACAAAGTAATTGAATTAATTTGCACGTTAAAAGTTATATAATTTCAAAATATTCTATTGTATAAAACTTAATTATGAAAAAGTCAATCAAACTCGTGGGACATGACAAAAACCTAATTGTACAAATTTTGATAATGTAAATGTCCTAAAAATTATATTAAACAGAACAGATTTCTACGGATAGATAATGAAATAAATTAATCGTAAGGTCATCAAGGTTTAGGCAAATTCTAAAATAACAATATTTATATATGTAGAAGAATATCAACATAACTTTCTAGAAACCAAACTGTGTACTATTTTTAAGACACAAACTAAGGAGGGTTGTTTCACTAAATTTCAATAATCCTATTCAAGTTCTGTTCTTATACCATTATGGTAGTTGCTTCAAATAACTGAAATAATAACAGAACTTAAAGTAATAGCAGTTACTGGGTACATATCCGTATTTAGTTTATTTGATGCCGATCTGATTTTGCTTTCAGAACTATTTGTGAAGGCTTCAGTTTATAATTAATATGTGTATTAAAGCACAATACATTTTATATAAAAAAATTGAACTTCATTACTATTTTACGTATTGTTTTTTTTGTAAAAAATGTATAAGTTTATCTTACTACTTCGGGAACCACCGCGCCACGTAAACGTAGAAATACTTCAAACCACTGCATCTTATCAGAGATGTTAAACTCCCACGATGGCCAACGAACAACTGATTAGCAAGAACTCAACTTGAGGAGTGTTTTAAACCCACCGACAATAACCTCCACCATCACCAAACCACCCTTACTGGTGTTTTTCCCGCACGCGAAGATTGCTACCCTCACCTGCCGTGGCAAATCGCTACCAAATTATTATTGGGCTACCCCTAACCGGCTAACTGCTATTCTACCCCCTCACACTCCTGCGCCCCTAATTCTCTCAACACCCCCTCCTCCTACAGCCTGAAATAAACTATGACGCATGGTTAGCCCCTTGCTTTACTTGAACTACGATTTGGGCGCCATTGCCATGCAAAAATACGGACTGTAATTCATAGCATTTTTATGATAATTTGTGGAGGGAATTTGTGGCTGGGTCGGTTGAACGATTATGTAACTAAAAAACTGATCGATGGAGATGTAAAAATGGCATCATAAAATTTCTTGTGATTTAAATTCATTTTATTTTATTTATGAAATGCCGGCATCCGAATCTTACGTCGAGACATAACTAATACTTTAATTTTATCAGGGAGGATAGAATTCCAACCAAAGTTGTCTTGGTACACACTATTCTTTCTTAAACTATAGTTATGCATCTTCTCAAACATACATGATCAATTCAATGACTCGAATTCCTCCCACTTCAGTGTCATGAGAAAAAAGATCAAAATAGTGTTTTTAATCAAAATACTAAACGTCTTTTCAGAATCTTTTAAATATCAACTAATCAATAAAAAAGATTTGCTGTTAACCGAGAAACTTGAAGAAAAATAATCACAAACGAAAAAATCTAACGAACTACGAAGGGTAGGTGTTTTTAATTACTTAGCGTCTGATTTAACCCCTGTTATAAAACTGCCCCCTCCTCTAGTACATTTCCGCCCCCTGGGCTGATCACATGGTCTCTGATCGCCATCTTGTATTCGGGGCAGTTTATTGGGGAAAAGGAAACATTAAAAGCAGGAAATACTCGACCGGAAGCTGGCCGCCATTTTAAGGAGAGAAAATAAACCCGGCGGCATTTTGGAAATTATATGTACAGGTGAACTACCAACTGCTTATATTATATTCTAGATGGCAGATATGGAAGGTCGTTAGGATTTCAATTTTCTATCAAATATGGGTCCGCATATTATGAAGTATTAATGAATTATGATCCTTCAAATGTGAGCCATTTATAAATATCTCGACTGAGTAAGTGAGTTTAAGACAATTAAATCATTATTAAAGTACAAGGAAAGGTTGAAAGGTTAGTAAACAAAACTAAGTCCATTTCAAAGATCGATATTTAACTGCAGTGTTTCTCTGGGTTAAGAGACTCTTCAACTTCAACTCCGAAGTCCGAATTTCTAACATACTACATTATTGAACACCTTAAATTTTGAAGCTCTCAAAAATACTTAGGTTTTTTGAAGATTAACCTATTTTATTTGACTAGTCTGGAAAAGTAATTATATGATATTACTTCGACAGAAAATTTACTAAAAAAATATAAAAAACCCTTTTTGTTCTGTAGAGGTACGCCACTATTGACCCGAACGTTATTCTAGAAGTTTCCAAACAAGCTTCTTGGATTTTATTTTATTTTTTTAATATTTGTTTCTGTAGCAACTAGAATGTTCGATAATGTTTTATTTTCCATCTAGATAAGCGACAGCGTGTACGAAATGGTCAGTACAGTACCAGCAACCGCGACATCGAGATCGAATTATTTTGCCAACGTGACGCGCTTCGGAACATTCTCGAACCTTCCTTTCGTAAATCATTTTGTTGTATTTTCTACGCTTATTTATTGTTTTCGGATGTATTATTAAAAACCACTTCAGCCAATTTTCGTAGTTATTTATTAATAAAAAGAATACCGAACATAACTACAGTTCTGTTATTTAACATGTTATACATACAAAAAAACATTCTATCAATGTACTCAAAATATTTACTAAGGGAATTTTGTTATTTTTTAAATAAGGCATGCTTTATTAAATACTTTCGTTTACACCTATTAAATGTAATAGTTTTTTTTATACAAACGCGCTTCTTCGGACATTTGTGTTTACTTTTCTCTCATTTACACAATCTTGTCTACTTTTTTAACACAAACTACGAACCCTTTAAAAATTACGAAATTAATTAATTTAAAATAAATTAATAATCATTTTTATTCGGTTTATTTAGCTGTTTTTCAACCCGCGCTATGCAAAATATTTGGTTGTTTCAAATAGAGTGGGTGCTATTTGGTGTGTTTCTACCTTGGTTCTAAAATGTATGGTTGCCAAGCGACGCCACAACATGTAACAATCATTAATTCTATTTTTTGGCAGGCGTGAATCAAATTACATTAATTTATAACACAAAATTGTGTATTCTAGAAAACTATAGCAGGTCATTGGAATTTGTCAAAAGCTTTGAGGAACTTTAAAACCAAGATTATTTAGTATTAGAATATAACAGAAAAATTGAAATGGTATACCTAAAAGGAGGAATCATCCATCTTCAAACATTATCAGAACTAATAGGTTCATTAATTTAATTCATCCACGGAATAAAATTCAACAAAGAAAGCGTCGGGCGGCGGGCTGAAATCTGATTGAAAATAGTGGTTTTTTGATCATTTTAATTAATTTAAGGAGATAGGGTCACATAAGCTCAGTTGGTAGAGCGGTATCCAGCAAGACAAGGGTCCTGGGTTAAAGTTCTAGATGTGACCGTATCTTTTTTTGTGTCTAATTTTCGTTTGAGAATCGCTAATGTTATCTTAAATAATTAAATATTACAATTTGGGGTTTTACTCTTTAATTTATTCCAAAAAATAAATATTCATCGTAGACTTGCAAAAAAGTCAATAGATGACACTCATTAAAATAAAAATAGGATTTATTTATCCAAGACTCTTGTGCAGTACTTAGTCCCGTATTTTTTTTAAAGAATGACAAACATTCACGGGTTACAAAAACTTGATAATATTTGAAAATCTTATACTACCATCATTATTAGCGGAAGATGTGAATTGTGTAATGATGGAGGACTTAGCCAACAGTGTTATTGAACCCACAATGTCAGGGTGAAAACTCGTCACATTTGTCACCATTTGGCAGGTTTTATTCTACGTATTTTAATCAAGGTATATCTTTTCAATTAACTACCATCGTAGAATAAAGAGAAACGCTGGAAATGCGATGTGGGAATTTTTCATTATCCAAAAGCCAATCGGACCTTAAATTTCCAATACAAATCTGTGTTTCATCATCATTATAAAATTCAAATGCCTAGGCGAGATATGATGTCAATTAAGTGTAAGAGAGACAAATTGCATTTAGAACCAAAATGTACAAAGTCAATGGTCACATTCGTTTCCGTTCAAATCTAAAACATAATCTATTTAGTGACTACCATTCTTTATTGCATCACAATACAACATATTGATTCATATCACTACGTTTAAAAGCTATGCGGTTATTAAATTCAAAGAATTCAATAGGGTCGGCTTAAATAGTTAATAACAATATGTTTCAATCTAACCTGACAGCGAACACACGTCTTAAGTCTCATGCCCCTTTCATGTTTTAGCTGCCTTTTTATAAATCTTTCTATCCTATATTCTCATGGTACCATCAGTGGCGTGCACTGAGTTTATAATCAGGGTAGGCAGTAGGAAAAACATCTAATTAAATTTTTATAAAAGCTTACCACGAAAGTGCTAAGTTTTTGCTATGAATGACTAAGCTGTTGGTTTTAGCTGATGTTGGTCGGGATTACCAGTTCCAACTACTCCAAACCATCTGTAGCCAGTGAGACTATGGTATCCCCAATTGGGTTATGTTGCAAGGCTGAAGGTAGAGAAGAGGGGAAGGATATGGCAAAGAGGAAGGTAGGAAAGTACTTGGTTAGTTTTTAGATCTGGTCACTAAACACGGTTATAGCCATTTCAAGTAACGTTTCATTTCTAAATGATAGTCTTATACCAGGGCGATACTTAGAGTACCTTCATCAAGATACTTTATATTATTTTAGATTAATAAATTGTGAAATAATACTACTTAAACCCGAACCCGCCGCCTCCGGATCGCAAGAACTTTACCCCTCGACCATGGAGGCCGAGAGAAAAAGTCAACACAATATGTTAATTATTTCGTTAGTAAAGTTGTACTAATTAAAAGAGGTACCAACAGATGGCATTGCTTGCTACATTTGTAGTTTATATAGAAAGGCAGGGCCTTTTTCAACACTAATACAGACGAATCGTCCTGAATGAGCATCGTACACACATGTACATGTTTATGTCGAATGCGGACAATATTTGAATACGAATGTTCGTCGTTTTGCATTCTTAGTTCCTGCCTTTGATACTACCGGCGCCGTTTCGTTTTCTACTTTGCGCTTATTTTTTGTAATTGTATATTGATTTTTTACAATAATTTTATAAATTGTTAAATTTTTATGGGAGTAAGGTTAAGTAGACACTGCGTATATGTCAATATGGACGGCACGCCCCTGAGTATCGCCCAATACAATTTACCGAGACAATTGAACAGGAAAATAATAAACGATGGCGCCAGACCTAGGCGCAATTTATACGAACAAATAATATGAATCATGTACATATTTAGTATAATATATTTCGTCAAATATAATTTTATGTATTATTTAATTACCATAATTTATGAAGTTAGTGGGTTTCTTGATTTGCTTGGCCCTCAAAACGATAGAAAGGTCATTGTCTACCCGAGATTTCGATAAACCACCCCCGTCCCCTATTCTCACCCCCATAAAGCAGAATAAAGCTAGGGAAACGCCGGGTGATCCAGCCAGTATATTTTTTTCTTCTTCTGTCTATCTATATAAATAAAAATTTAAATGTTCGTTTACTCAAAATCTCAAAGTTTTTGAGCGATTGCTTTTAAATTTTGACACAATATTGCTTACGAATACGCGTGGGTTTTTATAAACCTTTATTATATATATGTCACATGTGATAGGTAAAAACTTTTTTTTAAAAGCGCCATCTGTAGGAAAAACAAGTTTTTTTACAGCGCCATCTGTTGGATGTAAAAGCAACACGCGCTATTTTTGCTTCATCTGCACAGACAGACTGAACCACAGCAACGTATGGCGGTTTACATCTAATATATATAATAATTTCGAGAACAAAAAATATGACGTCTTTAAAAGTTTAAAAGTTTGAGTAAAAAAGGGTGTTCACGAGCTGTATAATCAAAATCTAACCTGACTGAATTTAAAAATCATAAGTTGCTTAAAACATTTTTTGTTCTTTTGCAGGTACATTTTATACCACCAGAAATACAGGCCAAGTTAATCTGGGCTTAAGATGAATATGGCATAACTTACTCTCCACCTTTACCATATTATTGCGACGGACTAGTTGTTTTTTTCCCACGAGATCCGAGCAAGGGTTCGACTATTGTTTCGAAACGTCGGCAGGCGATTAGCGCTGTACCTAGAGCCGGGTATACATTGTACAGCGCGGTGGGAAGACGCTCTGTGACATGTGACGGAATCTTACCCATTGTTCCACGGAACTGATCAAAATTTAGAAGACGAAGACTAATACTAATGTGTTTCTGTCCACAGTTAGATATTTTTAATGTGAGAGAATTTTTGGTCGTTGCTATAAGGTATATAATTCTAAAGATTTTAACTTGTGGATAATTAGTATACGTGCAAAGTAACTCGGCACTTAGAGAAAACCATTCTGTATCATGCTTTATTTATTAGCTATGTTTTAGTGGTGTTTTCTTTGATCCAGAAGTTTTTGTCGTTTTGGTATGTGGACAGCCATTATATTTATTTATTTTTTGGAAGAATTTAATGAGTAAAACCTCAAATTGTAATTTTTAATTAACGAAGACAATCGGTCATATCATATCAACTCTGTGACAGAAAGAGATATGGTCCTATTAGCTCAGTTGGTAGAGCGGCGACCCGGCAAGATGAGGGTTCTGGGTTTAAGTCCTAGATGTGACCGTATCTTTTTCTGATTTTTCTGTGTCAAATTTTCGTTCAAAAATCGCTGATATTGTCTTCAATAAATTCATAATATTTATATTTACTTAGAATTATTCATTTTAAAACGTAAAACACTGCTAAAATGCAAAACTTACAGTCACTTGTGGTTTGACAAAATAATTTAGTTCAGTTAAATTGTATATCCTGATGATTTTATTTTTATTTTTTCATATATACGGCATAACGTTGCCATCAAAAAAAGTAAGAATAGTGAAAGTACAAAAACTCAAAGAAAAGTATAAAGTAACAAGTATAAAATTTAAAAACACAACTACAGAAAGAAAAGTATAAAATGTAAATGTACAACAACTCAAAGAAAAGTATAAAATGTAAAAGTACAACAACTCAAAGTAAAGTATAAAATGTAAATGTACAACAACTAGATTTACCTGTATATTGTCATTATTATAAACAAACGGTCCTTATCCTTGATTATTCGGGTGGATATACCAGTTCTTAAAGCTTAACTTCTATTCACATTCAGTAAACCTTTGACTAATTAATAGATTCAACTAAAAAACAGCTCATACCATGAACCGATTTCATTAGAGAAATAAAATAAACAGATATGACGTTTAGACGACAATAATCTAGTGATTAAGACACCTGTTCCGGTAAGAGAAGTTCGATTCCTAGTTGAAACATTTTCTGTTTAGATTTGTTTGTATTATCTTCTTCTTCTAATACGAGCGAGGTCGTATCTAATTTATTATATATGCAACAGTTTAAAAAAAATTGAATATCTACTAAAATTAATGTCATAATTTGATAACTCTTTCTAATAATATATTCTTCACAAAAACTTAAACAACAAATTTGCAATATATTTTTTAACGAGCAGAAGCTTGCATTTTTACGATGATGTTAAAAAACTACGCCAAACCAATGCTGTGAATTTCAGATTGTTAATGAAATAATCTAATTACATATTCAATATGTTTGGTTTTTGTTATCTGTTTGTACCGACTTAACCCTGAAAAAGAGACTGTGCCATGGACCTTTTCTTGAGAATTGATTGCATGACTTAAATTTTGAATGATTTGTTCTGAGAAAGATTTTTTCCTCGTTCCGCCTGAAGGATGAGTATCGATCAAAACCCAAACCTGCTCAATATTGATGCATTTTTTTCCTCGTATATCTTACTCGCGGTAAGAAAACCATACAATTATAATTATGGTAATGTTTTGGCCCACATTTGATCTTCTGAGAAACCGTTTTAGTCTTAATCGTGACTGATTCGTCTTACTTTACTCTTAATATATGATTCTATACGCCAATTCGTAGACAAGTGATTTTGATTGCTGCTTACAAACAGGTATGTTTCAGTTTAAAATTCTCTGAGCCAGTGACCCTGACATACACCAAGTTTGCTCCTTCCTCATAAAGATTCCCAATACGGCATCTCCTAATATATCATGGGTTATGAATATTTAAGAAAAAAAAACCTCACTGGAGTTGAAGTTTACTTGGGTTATTAAATTTAGATAAAACACAAGAAAAACATATTGAATATTTAAAAATTAAGAAAAAACAAAAAACCTCTTGGAAACGAGAAAAGCAATGGATTTTTCAACATCTGGCTTCTGTTTAATATGTATATTTGTTTGCTCTAACTACGATTATATATTTAAATCGGTTAAAAACGGGATTACAGGCCCTTAATAACTGAATCATAAACTTTTAGTAAATTACATATGTATTATCACGAGATTTTCGCATTTCGTCATTATATATTATTCGTTCCGATATATTAGGAATTTATTAAAAGTTTATCAGGAAACGGCATTAAATCCCGTTTTTAACCGGAATTGAAGAGATTCTTAATAATTTAACAATACTTTTTTTCTCCACTAACGTCCATGTAATTATAAATAGCGTGCCTTGTCTGAAACTCTGTCTCAAGACAAGAATCATAAATTCATATTAAATCCTTACGATTAAGAATACAAAAAAAACTGAGGAAATGAGTCTCGAAAGAAATAAGAACCACATCAAGTTGGAATCCAGAATCCCTTTTTCCGGTAAAGCTAATAGGCTTAGCGATTTTCCCACAACATTCTTCTATAATAATATCCTTTTAAAGGTGCAGTTTCCGGGTAAGCCTACATATTATTTACTATTTACACGCGTAAGGCCATGGCGGCGAAGTAATGCATTCAGTTTCCCAGGCTCGGATTGAGGTTTGATGCTTGCCCGGCCGTCGATATCCTGCCCATAATGATGGCCAACAATAATCGCCAATCAAATAAATAATAATAACAAGAATAATCACTTTGTCAACCGGATACCAAATTTGAATTAAAATATACCTAGAATGTTTGATTTATTTGTCTATGAACATCAGACTGGAATAAAAGAAAGACAATAAACATATGTTGTTGTTATTGCATTTTTTTCGAACCCAACCGCCTGGAGCCAGTGAGACTATGGCATCCTCAATTGGGGTATGTTGTGTGGTTTAAGGTATTGCGGAGGGGAAAGATATGGTGAAGAGGAAGGTGGGGGAGTATCTAGATTTTCAGATCTGGTCCTTTCTGGAACATTTTAATTCTGACCAGGGCGGGCGATAATGAGTATACTATATAATATGAATTTTGAAATAACGCAAATTCTTCAAACAAAATTTAATCGTGCTCCCGCAACTTTCCGATTCAAGAGTCAAAAGCCTTACTCCTCGAGCACGGAGGTCATCAAAAAATGGCTTAAACTGTATTTAATCATCAGATCTGAATGCTCAAGTTTTTTCCTTGTTTCATTTTCCACTTTTGAGTCTGCTACGCCATTTACAATTAGCCTCGTAATATACCCCATTTAGAAGTTTCACAATTTCATTAGCTAGAGATAACGAAAATCTAGTGTGATATTAGCATTAAAATACAATATGGAGTTGTAAAATCAATGAACCGTGTTGGCTGCCTATATCTGAATAACTGAGTAGGTACTAGGTATCGTAAAATGGGTAACTTTTAAAACGGGGGATGACTTTGATCTTCGCAAATATTTGCACGATTGTTGTTACCTTTAAAAAATTATTCGTTTCTTTTTTTTTAATTTTCAACAACGTGGTTACAACGTCGCTTCGAAGTGTTAAATAAGTTGATTTTTAATTATATTTAAAAGAATTTTCGGTTGAAATGTAAAGCTGTTATTTACAGATAAATTTTAAAATGAATGTGTGGTGTTATTTATATTTTAAAGTTCATTAGTGTAGGGATATCAATTAATAGGTATACAGGGTATCCGGGGATTAAGTGCGCTAACTTCGAGAGGTGATTCTACACGATAGTAGAAGTAAAAAAGAAGATAATAAATATGTACTTTTTTGAATGTACAACTTTTTTTTTCTCAAACAAAAATAATTTCCATAGAATAATATTTAATTATCGAAGAAAGCAAACACTTTGTGGCTTGACATTATAGAAAATGAAACAAACACTTAGTTTTAAACCACTTTATTTTGAAATATATTCGTCGACCGGTTTCGATTGGACTCAAGCTTCTTTAGGACAATAAAATATAATACTAAATTATAATACAGAGCAAGGTATAAGATAAACATAAAAGAAAGAGAAAGTAGGTAGTAGAGGGAGAGAACATCAGAGACTGGTTGGTGGAGGGGGAGGAAGAGGGGTAGAGAGAGGGGTTGGGGGAGGACCAAAGGAAGGGTGGGGGTTACGGGTTAGGTTGGAGCAAGGAAACAACTTTAAAACCGGGCTGTTGGTTAGTTCTATCTGTTTATTTAAAATTTGGGATTTTTTTTTAATAATATTTATTTTCCCATACAAAAAATTCAACTTAAACTAACTAACTAACTAACCATCACGCCGTTTCCCCGCAGGGGTAGGCAGAGAGGACGGATCGCCAAACAACTCGGTCTTGGCACACACTCCTTGCCTCATTCACATTCATACATCGTCTCATATTTCTCATATTCAACTTAATTACCTAAAACCACTTTAAAACGTTTTTTTTACTTGTACTATCATGAAGAATCAACCCCAGTTGGCGAACTTTACCTCCGGACACCCTGTATGTTACTATTTGAATAAATTGAAGTCTCATGTTGGCTCATCATTGTAATAAGCTTTGATAAAAATGGTATATCAAATTCGTTCCATCTAAAAGGTGACTTTGACCGTCTAGTTTTTTTTACTCCTAAAAACATATACGTACATTTATATAAATGTGTCTTAAAATTTTTTAAGTTTCAAAGTTGAAAATTGATCCAAGTCGTACCATATTACCGGTACTTCTAACCACTATTTTTCTTTCTCACATAATCTTCGTAATCTTACCCAAGAGCTTTAATAGATTGACTTAATTCATGCAAAGAGCCTCTTCCTTGTTAAGAACACAGATAGTAAAAAAAGCCTGTATATTTTGAAAATATTGATATAATGAACCTACATTTTATGTGTCGAAATTCAACCGGATTATCGATCATATTTCTGTGATCACTTCCTCGGCAAACCATATTGCAAATGCGCGTCTGAGTTGCACATAAAGAGAATGTGCAACTTCCGGATCAGTGAATATGAAGGACTAAAAAATGATATCCTGTCCAGCTGACCAGCTGGAACTGCCAGGATGTCTGAGAAAACACGGTAGAAAGGTTCCCAAGGAAGGGATATTTCCACATGATTGAGAAGAATTTGTGTGTGATTTTTCAAATAATGATCCCAAATTTGATGACTCTCTAACTTGTTATAAGTAATATCTTATAAATAAATCGTCGCAATGTGACATAACGAAAATACTTGCAGAATTAATGTGACTCCGCGAATTTATACAGAATTATAACATTACCTATTGATCACTTAAAGCTGTTAAACTCTAAAAATAAATATTTTCAAGGTAATCTATGTAGGTACATTTGCAATTTTTATAGAAAAGTAGAAAGTTGAGAATTGGAAATATTCGTTTATTTTAACTAACTTATTCATCTTCCGTAATCGCTCCTCATATACTTCCATCAAAGTAAAAAATATAATTTGATTTATTTAGTCCTGTTAATTTTTTATGTTGCGAGTTCAAACTGCTCTCATCTGTCGGGAGACAGTGAGACTAGTGCATCCTTAATTAGAGATATTTTTTGAGGCTGAAGTTAATGGGTAAGGGAAGCAGGCGAGGAAGAAGCTGAGGAAGTACCTGGCTGTTCAGATCTGATCACCATACACGGCCAAAGAAATTTCAAGTAACGTTTTGATTCTAATTGGTGGCCTTTTAACAGGGCAATATTGAAATAATCTACCACTTTGAAACTGTATATTATTATTATTTTATTATTTGTACAATATTTTATCTTACTTAAATCCTACAAAACTGATTAATCAGTTTGATTGTAAGAAATCTCTCACTTTTCCTATTTATTTGCTTATAATAATATATTTAAATCTCAACTTGATATCTTGATGCGTAATACATAATATTTACTTAATAGTATATATCTAATATAAAAATACTTACTAATTATTATAATGCTTAAGATCATAATGTACGATAGTAATTGTTTTATTTTTAACAATGGTTAATAGTTCTAGTTATTTTTCACAATATTATTTGTTTTTTATATTATTTGGTTTTCACAGACCTAGGTATTTATCCTCAATATTATTTGTTTTCATGTTTTACGGAGGTAGAACGATCTAATTTTCGTTTTGATTTTTGAATAAGATGTCTCTTTTTAATGTTATTATACCCTATGAAATGACAAATAGATGTCTAATTTATGTACAAAAAAAATAGTCCACATTTATGTCATTAAACAGCATGAATAATACTGATGAAATAAATATAAATAACCGTTCAAACCCCTGAAATAAAAACAATAAATTTACACCAGTAAATTCATCGATGAAATACCACACCTGATTGCCTGTAATATCGTCAGTATCAACGCGAATGAGTGATTTACCGAGCGCTTTATTCATGCGATATGCCTTACTGCCTTACCCTATAAATAATCACATGGGTGTGTCAAGCGTCTCCTGTACTTGCCTATCTATGTATGCATACATGTGTGTCTCGTACAAGTAAATATTATACTCATAAGTTTGTATTCATAATTATGATACGCCGGCGATGGTTCATATTTTATTAGTACCGGAGATTAATTATTATGGCTACTGCTACTGAAGCGAATTCTTCATTTACGATACGAGTTTGTTTGTACAGTGTGTGGATGTAACGCGAGGAAATTAGATTGATTTATAGGTTAGTTTACGTAGCTACTTAGTACTTAGCAAACACACATAAGAAAATATAAAAAAAACGTTCTTAAAAAAAAATTGATAGAAAAAAGTTAAAACTTGTGAATAAAGTTCGAGTGAAAGTTTTGATTCATTTATGAAGTAACACGTTTTTTTAAACAATACCCACCTTCAAGATTTTTGGATCGATACATAAAAATTTTGTTTCCACTGTCTGAAGTCCCGGCGTTGCCGGGTTTTGGGCAATTATTTTGAAAATCATATGTATACAGAAATTTTCTTCTTATTTTGATTTTGAACATCCAGAGTGCAAAATTTCAACAAGAAGTATCAAAATTCTGGGATGGGAAAAGGTGATTTTTCAAATATTAATTAAAAATTATTTTATGTTAAAATGTATTATATTACTTGCGCAGACCCGTGAAATGTCACGGAATTGTCTTATTGTTGACAAATCTAATCTGATGTAAAAAAATTGCCAATTAAAATAATTTTTCTACTTTATCGCTAGTCAGAATCCTTCACACAACTGATTTCAATTTTGAAAATGATACATATATTCAAAGAAAAATAGAGTTCATTGAACCAGGGTTACGCAGGCAACATAGACAACCGAAATTAATATTTTTGATTACGTATGTTCATTTTAAGATTATTTGCAGTTTATTTAAAAAAATATATATTTAAATGCTAATTGGTGAAAAATCGGTAAAAAAAATGTCGGTTTTTTTGGAGTCACCTGAACTTGTAAGTGTAACATATACAAGTTGCATGATGTATGTAGTTTCTATATAGTATGTCCGCTGGTAGGCAGTGTGCCGGTACCGGACAGGTACCTTGTAATGAAAGTGAAGGTATTGCCCTTATAGTGAGACAGGTGTAGCGGACAGACTGTAGAGGTGGGCAAACGATAATGATAATATCTGATCGATAATCAAACTGGCTTCGATATTGTAAATATCTTCTATGGTTTGCTGTACATTTGTCGGGTTCACGTGATTGATATCATATTTTAATTTATTACTGACCAATAAAATGTTAAGTTTTTATTAGGTAAGATTGTATACGCATTAGGTTATTTTACATGGAACAAGAGAAATCGAAAAATGTCGGAGTACTATTTTAATTATTTTCTTTAAGTAATAGGTGCTTTAATTGATTTTATTATATCGCCTTGGTGATAGACCCCATCCAAAATCGAAACGTCGGCGTCGCTTGAAATGGTAGACATATTTAATAATTGATTAGCGCAGTTTTTGTGAGGGCGCTGCACAAATATTTTTTTCTAGACTTTATCTTATTGCTGTAATTGTAGATAATCTTTATAATCTTCGGTTTGATCAGAGTTTAAGAGCCAGGTACTCTCCGGACTTCCTCTTTCCTTCCCCCCCCCCCTACTCCCTCGAGTCTTACAACATAACTAATTTAATAAATTTTGTATGTGAATACCATAAAAAACAAGAGGCCCAACTGCTACCAATCGTCTGGAGCCAATGAGGCTATGGCATCCAATCGGGGTATGCTGTGGGGCTGAAGGTAGTGTGGAAGGCTATGAGACAAGGAAGATGAAGGTGAAGATTCAGATCTGATCAAGACATTTTAAGCAAACGTTTCAATTCTGAATTCAAGTTCGATACTGATATTGTCATCCACTCTGGAACGTGCCGTAAATATAACGAAAAACCTATCAATTACTATTGAACTTTAGCCGATCCATTAACTAAACATTAGGCACTAAAATATACATCTTCTTGTAAATATATTGTTTTGATTGTCTTCGAATACAAACTTAATAATATTTGCTTAACAACTGTTACATCTATTAAAGACCTTGGTGTCTCTTTTGATAGCAAGCTTTCTTTTCGGGATCACATAACTGCAATCGTTAATAAATCCCTCAAACTACTTGGTTTCATCACTAGAATCACTTCGGACTTCAAAAACGTAAATACCCTTAGAATTCTTTACTGCTCCTTGGTTCGCCCCCATCTTGAATATGCTTGTGTTATTTGGTCTCCTTTTTATGCTGTCCACATTCGACGCATTGAATCTGTTCAACATCGGTTCTTAAGAGCGATTGATAGGAGGCTAGGATTAGAAAATGGCAAATACTCATATGATGAAATTGAACTAACTTTAAACCTTTCTCCTTTGGAAGTCCGTCGGAAAAGAAATGACCTCATTTGCTTCTTCAAAATTATAAATAGTATTATTGATTCACCTACTCTACTGCAACTCATTCCCTTCAATATCCCCTCGTAAAGACTCGGAAATAATAAACTGCTCTTCCTCAACCATCATTCGACAAATTATGGATACTATTCACCATTGTCCAGAATGTGTAGACTGGTCAACTCAAGTCAAAACCTTAACTTTTTTGGGATAAGTCTAAATGATTTTTGCCAGTCGCTAAACAAGTGACGGAATATTATAAGTGTCCTGTGGTCCTGACCCACGGCGTATTCTTGACTTGATTAGACTTGTCACTTTATTTTCTTATATTATATCTACCATATGTCTTTGCTTTCATGTACCTTTGTCTACTCCTGTATTTTTCATTTTACTTTATTCGTGTTATTATTTTGTAATTTGGACGATGTCCGTTAATAAATAAATAAATATCGTATTTACCTAGTAAATGGCCCGTTTGACACATTCATATTATAAAGTCGTATGTTGTACTCTAGCCTCGGTTAGTTATCTACCATACGGGTAATATGACGTCACGCCCTCACCTTCATAATAACCAGTATTCCAAAGATACCGCAGAACTTGTCGATAATAAATTTTCCAAGACGCACTTTTTATTTGAAGGACGCCGGGAGCTGATAGTCCTTCGGGCGGACGTGTGGTTATTCCAATAGCTAGCCTCAATAACAATTACCTGAGTGGTACCTAGTGACGTCCACTCTGGAATGTTCCCCAACTAAATATAAATTACTCGAAATCTGGAATTTTTATTTTTATTTGAAAAGTTGTTCTGAATTAAGTCCATATTTTTCTAATGAAGATATTTAATATTTAAAAAATTCAAACGGGACACTGTTAAAAAATCTTGCTTATTTATTAAGGATCTCTTCAGATTATTCGTAATCTAGTTAAAAACAGGACTGCAGACCCTTAACGAATGATTGATAGGTTTCTTGTTATTTTAGTAACAGAGGAATGTATTATAGCGATGTCGGAACGCGTGTCGGATGTCGAACGCGTGTTAATAATAATATAAATCATAGTATTTTCGCATTTCGTCATTATATATTTATCATGGCATGGTGCAGGTGCATGAACATGTGTTTCGATATATTAAGACTGTACTAAAAGTGTAGCGGAAAATGGTCTTCAATCCCGTTTTTAACCGGATTACAAATAAATTGAATTTTTTTTAATAAATCAACAAAACTCTTTTTTCTCCGTGTAAAAGTGACGAAGTTATGAGCTTGGAAGTGAACTTTGGTAAAACACAATTCTGTACAATTCGTATACAATTGTATCTCGTGATCTTACGTGAGACACAATTTTGTAAAATTCGTATACAATCGTATCTCGTGATGTTACGTGAGATACAATTCGTATGGAAGTGCTGTCATCGTATGTACAGTGAAATCACAGGCTTATCGGCCTGTAGAATATAATATCATCATTTTAAAGGCTTATATCTCTGGAACTATTGGGAATTTTTCGAAAATTCGAAAAGTTCTGTCTTCAGCAAGCTCTAATTAATTCGATAAATTTGTAAAAAACATGAAATTTTATTAAATAAGATACATTGGTTAGCCTGGGGATTTTACCATTAAGATGGAAATTAATTCACTAAAATAAATTCTCGGGAACTTACCCATCCCTAGTGGTATCTGTTTGTGCTTGCTGCTCTATGAAAGTAAAATGCAGTACGTTCAACGGATTATTAGTAACTTTATGTACTTCGAAGTGATTCTAAATTGGCCGCTTAGGCTATTTTTTTATAAATAGAAATAGTCGTAGTTAAATTGTTTTTAATAAGCTTCTCTATTTTTTTTCATTTTGTTTAAATAAACTGTCGTTAGGTTTAGAGAAATCTTTCGATATCTTTGAATGATTGGATCGTTGGATGGAATTTTTGGTTTTCTCAGTGAATAATAATATCATGTTACTTTATTATTTCGTTTAATTCAGACTTTTTTATAAATTTTTTTTAACGTTAATTTCGCACAAGAGTCCCAACTGCTCCCGACCGTCCGGAGCCAGTGAGACTATGGCAACCTCAATTAAGGTACGTTTTAAGGAACGAAGGTGGGCAAGTACCTGGCTATTCAGATCTGGTCACCAAACACAGCTTAAGCCATTTCAAGCGACGTTTCATTTCTGAATGGCGCCAGGGTGATATTGAGAGTATCTTCCACTCTGGACGATGCCGCAAATATATTATTTATTATTTTCAATTTATTACTTGTGAAATAACAAAAATAACCAAAAAAAATAATATTTTACGCGTGCCGGGATTTGAACGCGCGACCTCCGGATTGCTAGTAGAAAGCCTTACCCCTTGACCACAGAGGCCGTCAAAGATACAAAGATCAACGTCAACATTACGAATTTATGTATTCCATATTTCTACCGACGTCCATTGAACACGCCCGTTCAACCATGGCGTGGTAAAGCCGGCCTTGAGCCTGATTTAAGACTGTTTTAACCATCCAAACGCCATGGTATTAAGTTTTTTACTGTTCTGAACTTAAGCACCGCGTAATATTTACATAACGTTTTTTAGTAAAGCTGTTAGTGTTTAAGCTTTTAAAAAATCCGCCCTTGTGGCCAAGTGTTATTATTTTAATAAATTAGTATTTTTCTTTTGATTTTAAGTAATTTTCAAAATGCTTATCGAAAATGTTTGGCAAATTGTTTGGCAAGGCTAAGATAATTTTTCGATACAATAATTGAAATGTTAAAAAAATACGTAAGTAAATATTTGTAATGCCAACTTAATTGTTCTGACCGTTCAACTCTCCGCGTTCTGATCTCCCATCAATGACTAGCGCTAGTTGAACCAGTATTAGTTGAAAGACAGTGTTTACGCTGAAATTATGGAGGCATTATAGATACAGGCTGCCAATCATGCTGATGAACGCTGAAGGTTTCTAGTTACCTTACTCGATTATTACCCAGTAGCAGAGCGGTTATAACTTTCCTTCTGACGAGAAATTACAGGTTCTGTTCTGGACAAGTTGAAAACATTTTAGAATTATTTATAATTACTTATGGTACCTTATATCTGGCACTTAAGGAAAAAATTACAACTTCATTGTTTGTTAAACTTTACAAATGGTGACTAAAATTAATAATATCTTTGTCTAATGACCAAATAATACATTTCTGAAGACTAGGGTAGAGGTAAGTAAATAAATTAAACAATATTTATTGATGCCCTGCTAGTTATCTAAGCTTTGTGAGTTATTGGAGCTGTGTCAGCTATTGGAGCCCAGCTAGTTAATCGAGCCCTGGCAGTTATTGGAGCTCTACTAGATTTTGGGTCAATTTTAATACTATTAATAGTATACAATATTTAAGCTTCGTTTCTTATGGCAAATATTGTAGAATCTAAATGGGAAAAGACGAGCAGCAAGAAACGGAAATTTGCTTGAGATGGTTTTAATCCAATCTGAACAGGCACGTAACTATTTACCCGTCTCCTTCGTTCTCCTTGCGTGTCGCAAATAGTGTTCCAAATCTAAATCTAAAGTAATCCCATCTATCCATTGGAGCTTATTTGGCCAATTTTTGGGCAATTTGCAAAACCCGCGAGCTTGCGTTGGCCAAAATATGGCCAATTTGAAGAGAGACATTTCTTAAACTTCCCGCGTCATTGATATTCACTGAGCTAACTGTTTTACAAAGTGCTCTAAAGAAAACAAAAAAAAATAGTACGAGATATTGTTTTTATGTTGTTTCGTCGTGGTGTTAAAAATTCCCGTGAATGTTTATTTTACACAAATTCTATTATGTATTGTGTGTCAATGTATTTGTTATTGAATTTTTTGTTGTTGAATTTTTAAAAGTGAACTTTATTTTGCTCCTGTCAAAAAGTGTGCCAATTTTTCAGTGCCATACCTAAATAATCGTTAAATGAATTGTGTAATATCGTGATATATGTATTTTTGATAAATAATTCATTAAAAGTAATTAATAATAAATAAATCAATCTATTTTTTATAATTCTAGGATAATTTTTAGTCTGATAAATTACATTTGAAATATGATATGAATTTAAAAAAACGGACCAACGTATTTGAAGAGGTAAAAAACTTTTAAATGTAAAAATTGTAGCATTTAATGTTATAATATATATACATCATTTTAAACCTTGTTTTTAGTTCTATTACGAACTGTGAAAATATTTTCAAATTTTGCAGTAATAAATACAATTTGAAACGATTTCTGATAAGAAACACTTAAATTGTGAATTATATGATTTTTTTTATAAAACTTACAAACTTAAGATACAGGGTTTTCCAATAAGAGGTGTTATTTTGATATTCAATCTTAAAAGATCAATGGTTTCGTTGCTTGTGTGGCACGTAGCGCCGTTTTGTTGAAATTAAACATTGTCCAGATCAATACCATCCGATTCCGGCCATAAAAAATAATTAATCATCTCTCGATAGCGCATTCCATTCACCGTAACTGTTGCTCCTGCCTCATTTTCGAAAAAGTAAGGTCCAATGACTCCGCCGGAACATAAAATGCACCAAACAGTCACACGTTCAGAATAGAGAGGCTTTTTAACAATAATTCTTGGGTTTTCCGAGCCCCAGATGCGACAATTTTGCTTGTTGACGAAGCCACCGAGGTGGAAATGGGCCTCATCACTTAAGATGATTTGCATTTGATTCACTCAAGTGAATTTCAATAATTTAAATGCGTTGTCGAAGCGTGTATCGTTCCATTTTTATTAATGTCGTAGTTTCTACTTGTCAAATGTCAAAAAACGACAGCTTCAAAAGTAATATCTACCGAAATAGCGGGCTATTCAAAATAACACCTCTTATTGGAAAACCTGTATAACGAAATATAAATTAACTCATTGACTATAAACTACAGTTAACAGTTTGTCTATTTTTGTGTAAATATTTGGAGGTATGTTTTTTCGAATTAGCGCGGCCAAAAATCTCCAGCTCTCGACGCATTTTATCGTAAATATCTTAGCGCTCCAGTGGCTACCCTGTGTAGCAGGAAACTTTTGTTGTGTCGCATAAAAAAAGCTCGCTAAACTTAGTTTCCATGCGGACTGCTTTTACTGTAGGTGATTATAAATTAAACGAATGTAGTTCGATACTTCATAATAGCAGGAAAGGATTATTTAATATGGTTAAACGGCTCAACTACGCATAATAATTTTAATTTTTATTGAGATTTTTTATTGAAATCAACAGTTGAAACGTGTTTTTTATTAACCTGCCTTAGTGCAAAAGGTCTGCCATTTTCCAATTACAAGTCTAAGTTTTAAAAATAGAAAATAAAGTTTAATATATTATAATAACCCTTCCACGCCAGGTAAATCATACAAAAGCGGTGCCTGAAGGCTATTCGAAGCAGGTAACTAAACCTGAAGGTGTTTCAAATAACCCAATCTTAGAAGACCATGCTAGTTAACACTCGAATGAAACAAGCAAAATATTATAAAATCGTCAATTATTGAATTGTAAAGATTAGGAGTAAATAAATAAGCAACGTTATAAATAACCTAGAAATACAAATTAGTCACTATTTTGCAAGGTATTGTGTATTGCTTATTTATCCCTTGGAAGAGCCACCGCTTGTTTCCTCAACATTTTGATACCAGAACTTGTTCCTTTAAGGCGATGCCATACGTAGTAATGCAAAATCATGTGTTTTTGGTTTGAAAATTTGGTCGCCTAGAAAAGTTTCAGATGCTTTAATTAAATAGTGCGAGTAGAATACATCTTGGCCTTTGAAATAATCAAGTATCATATTTAATCAATCTCAGAACAAAAATGTAATTTTGTGTATAAAACAAACAAACTGATAAAACTCTTTACAGATTATTATTATTACGATTGTAAGTAGATATATTTAAGGCGATGCACTACGTCATGTAATATTTTAAATTGGGCCGTTATCAATAACAACCCTTACGTAGATGGCGATAAGGTTTAAATTCCCGCTTAACACCATCCGCCTGTTTTAATTTATGCAAGAAAAATACATGGCTAAAAAGTGCCTTTTATTTTATTTTGTGGATGTTCAGACATAAATATTTAATTTTTTTCCGATCATTTTATAAATAACTTAATTTGACACATTATACAATAAAATCATAACCGAAAATGGGTTCGTAAGTAGGAGATTTTGAACTTTAAAGCAGTTTTCATAGGCCTACACATTATTTTTTTCTGGGCTTCTAAAAAGAAAGAAAAATACTCGATTATTTCAAAGGTCATGATGTATTTTACGCGCAGTATTTAATCAAAGCATCTGAAAAATTTCTAGGCGACCAAATTTTCAAATCGAAAACATATGATTTTGCATTAGATACTAGGTATGGCATCGTCTTAAATCGTTGTACGCGCAGTCAAAAGAAAGTGATCCTAAACGCCAGGTATTAAGTCCTCAAACGGCCGATTCGCTGGCAGCTTATTATTTTAATAAAATCGTCTTTAATGAACAATATTAAGGCAGGTGGTCTGCGGCGTGGTCACCCACGGTGTCCCGGGTGTAATTGTGCGCAGTAGTCGGCGCGGCGGGCCACTCCCTATGCCCGTCAGTGTAGCTACACTATATAAAAGTGCGCATTCGCCGACCTCTGCGGCCGTTCAACTACTTATTAGTTATACCAACGGATGAAGCAAAACGTCGAAAAAAAGTGAAAAAGAAAAAAAACGCATAAAATGGTTTTATTGAACAGGTAGCGGTTGGAAAGTACAAATTAAATAAAACTGCTAATATTCTTGTAAATATGCAAATAATTTAATATTAAGATATAACAGTACATACAGTAATGCCAAATCACTATTTTGATTAATCTTTGTAACAAATTTGTGTACATTATGAATACCAAAAAATATGCTTTTGATTTATTGAAGATTTACATATTGTTTCGCTTGAGTAGAATACAAATAAAAAAATAAATTACTGAATAAAAAATATAAAAGTAATACTAAAATTTTTTTTTTTCAATTGAAATGTATGAACGCGTAAAGGAAACAACTTTTTAATATACAGTATTATAGCTAAGATTATCTGTGACAGTTTCACTCGATAAACTTTTTTGCTTTCTTATAAAATTATTTACAAAATAAATAAAAAGCAGTTTTATGTTTGAAATTGACTCCGTTTTCAAGCGATTTTAATGTCTATTACCTACAATATAAGGTATACCAAGAATATTCACATTTTTGGCATGTAGCTTCCTCTTAAAAACAGTTCAAACCTAAATGGATATAAAATCAAACAAGGTTAGGATGTGTAACTACTAATTTAATATTATCGCAATATTAACGCCTTTGAGTATGTATACAGTTATAAGTACGCGTATTGAAAAAACTTTTAAAATGATCTTTTTATAATAAAGTTGTCTAATAAAATAAGTGTCTTTTTATTATTTTGTCATTATCAGTAATTTTAGTTCACAAAAACATTTTTTTAAATTTTTACATTACATTAACATGTATTTATAAAATTTGAAAGCATATTTTATCACTTTTCAAGAACAGTTTTTAATTATCGGATTCTTTAAGAAATATTCCATTTATTTTGATTTTATTGCAAAGCGGAAATGGGCCATAGGCCTGAGTAGTTAAAATGTTATATTATAGGATGGTACTTTATCGCTTGTCTAAATTCTTGGTATAATCAGTTCCAATTTTGAAAATAACAGTTAAATTCAAAAGAAATCTGAGTTCATTGAACCAGAGTTACGCCTCAGACTAGCCCAAATTCAAAATTTGAATGTTTGATTGTGATTATTTTAATTCCGCATTTGTTCTGCGTACATTATGACTTATTTTGCACGCTATTTTTAAATGTGAAACTATACAAATCAAATTACATTCAGTGGTTTTTTACATGTAAAAATCATTAAAATAACAATTTAATATGCTGCCAGCAAGTAGATATCTATGCACTTCGTAATGTGTGTTTTAAACCTCCCTTCCAAGTGAAATTATACTTAAAATCCAGTGGCCCCAACAATGCATCACGTGCTCAGAATACGCTGCAGGCTATGGGATAATAAACCTGCATGAATAACTCGTAGAATAATACGTCTGGTTTATTTTTTTTTAAATTGTCTACGAAAAACGGTGACGCCAGTCGGCTAGCTACTGTGCGAATCGATCGGTCAAGATAAACAGTCGATGGGCAAAAAACTAGCATCAGGAATATATCTACTCAATGTGTTCGTTTCTTCTAATTATTATGACTAATGTATGTGTTGTGATGTGTTTTGCTTCAAGACAATGTGTATTACCTCGAGTAGTTGGTTTAAAAAGTGGTATATCCTTATAAGTTTGCAAATCTGGTGATGTATTTCAATCATTAATTGGCATTGTCTTTATGACGTATATACTCTCAGTATCGCTGTCAGTATTTATATGAAGTATTTATTGATTTAAAAAAGAAAATTATTGATATATTAGAAGTATTAGTAAAAAATTTCAATAATGTGGTCAGAGTTTGGCAAAATTTTGAAATAAACAACATAATTAATACATACTTTTATGTTTATGCCATTAATATAGGTAATAGGCATATAAATCGCTTGGCAAATGGAGTCTAGAAACGCTTGATTTCAAGCGCAAAAATGGATTTTTATTTATTTTGCTAGTAATTTTATCAAAAATAAAAATACATAGTTAACCAACGAAAACTGTCACAAATAATGTTAGCCTTAATACTGTATTTTTAGAAAGTTGTTTCCTTTATGCGTTCATACATTTCAATTGAATAAAAAAAAATTTAGTAGTTTACTTTTATATTTTTTATTCAGTAATTTATTTTTTTATTTGTATTCTAATCAAGCAAAATAATATTTTAATCTTCAATAAATCCAAAGCATATTTTTTGATATTCATAATGTACACCAATTCGTAATAAAGATTAATCTAATAGTGATTCTATGCGTTCAGTATTTTAATGAAAAAAACTCATATTTTATTAGTTCACTCTTACTTTTTTTTACAAAGCAATTAGTAATTTTATTTTAATTATACTCAAAGAAAACGATAGGAAACGCTTCAATTTATCCAAAGCGTATTTTTTTGTATTTATAATGTAAACCGATTCGTAGTAAAGATTAATCGAAAATGATGATTTAGCGTTAAGCTTCGCCTTAGCATCAATAATGGTAGATACTTCAATAAGGACGTTTTATAAGATACTTTTTTTCATACCGATCCCCATATGGAAAATACATCGTGACTCACACAAAAAACATTTGGTTTACAATATTTACACGATCATTATTTTCGTACTTACGATATCATGCAATTAAATAAGAAATAATAATTTGGGATGGTACTAAATCATCATAAAATACAACACCCTGAACGTAATCATAAATCACATGACATCGTCTGTCTTTTACCGTTGCCAAAAATCATAAAAAAATATATGCAAAAATCACAATTTGGAACATTTAATAATCAGTAATAAACACGTGGTATAGTATTTTTTCATCAATATATAAAATATAAAACAAAATAAACGTGCGTTATAGTAATGTAAAACAACGACAGACGACAAATGTCAAATAATTTCTTAAATTATACGAAAATCGGTATCAAAACAGAACACGTCCCGTATGGAAATTGAACGAAAAAAGAATCGTGTAAGACGCCCATAAGAATAATTGTCCTGGTGAAAAAATACATGTCAGAATCAAAACGTTGCTTGAAATGGCTTTAATCGTGTTTGGTGACTTGATCTGAATATCCAGGTATTTTCCAACCTTTCTCTCTCCTATTTCCTTCCATTCTTACTCCCTTTAATCTCACCCCATCCAATTGGCTAGAATCCACTGCACAGTATTCACATTAAGTAGATATTTTAATCAAGTTTCCTTATTGCAAAAACATCTAAAGTTCAATTTTAAAACCTAGTTCCTGTTTGTTCTGATGTAAAAAAGGTAGTAAATCTTTGCATACTTAAATAGTACATAATACTTTACTTTGCACGACTGTAATTATTATTAGTTTTTACGAGGCAAGTAGGTTTATATTACATTGCAATTTTACGGTCCTTATCAACAGATCTAAAAGTATAATGCTGTCAATATTCATAACAGGATCACAGACAGTTGTTTGCCGACAAACAAAAACGATAATGATTTAATAATATCTTGTTGTAGTATTTTATTTATCACGATGAACCTTTTCGACATAATTTCCGGAGTTTTTTAAGTCTGGCCTGCAAATAACAATGATTTCCTCGGATCTTCTTGAGATACAACCATAATTTGCCAACTAGATTAGTGACGTAATCATTTGTTACCCTTTTAATCCCTTCTTATTGAGTGTTTGTATCAAACTGAGCGTCTTTACATATTGTGTACTAAAAATTTGAAGGAATACATAGAACTAACCACAAATGGTGGAAAAGTAGGTATCAATAAGTAGGTAACAATTCAAAAGTCTCGACATTCTGGTTAAAGAAGAATGGTGTACATACTTAATCCAATCTTGTTCCTTTAACAGGATTCCAGTAGATGTTTTGCAGTTCATCAGTGTTTACTTATTAGTGTTTCTTTTTACTGCTTCAAAAACGTCTTTAGGAAGTCCTATATGTTCTTTCCCGAAGGTCATGTATCTATGTATGCTTTCGGCAATAGAGATTTTCTCTAATTCCAAAACCATATGTTTAAAATTGATTATCTCTGTTAAAATGTTTATTTACTGCTTTGTAAACATCATTAAGAGGTCCTATAGATCCTATCCTAAGGATTACATATCTATTTATGCTTTTAGCAATAATTTTTTTCTCAAAATCCTGAATTATGTTTTTAAAAGTGATTGTCACTGTTTCAATATTTATTATAATATAGCTGAGACGGTGTAGGAATAACTCCCGTAAGCACCCGGGCTATCTGCACATTGTGCTATCTCTCATTCCATCTCTTCCTTTAAATTTATTTCTGTGTCCCGAGAGGGTCCCTGTTTTCCTGTGCATGGATCCCCTGTTGGATCGTGTAGCGGTAACGGTTTTCGCACCTGTCAAGTCTTTCTTTGTTTAAGTTCCCTAAAGGCCCCAAAAGTGAAGAGTCCACCGAGGTGTCCACATATCTCCAAGAGGGTTAGTTTACCGAGATGGCTTCACCTCTCCCATGGTCTTCCCAAGGTTCCCCAAAGGCCCCTCGGTTTTAGTTTGAATTGTAACTAAGAAAATAGAAGCTGCACCTTAACAGAGCCTCAAGTGCTGTGGTAAAGTCGAAATACTTTAGAGATACGACCCTGTTTCTCGGAGGCACCGTTCGTGACAGTGTTCCCCATGTCATTCAGCTTGAGCACGGTAGCTCACACCTTGGGAAGGCTATTCTAGGACGTGTTTCCGCTCCCTGAGCTTTGGGTTCGCCACACTCCCTACATTAAGTTTCAATACTTAATGCGAACATAACCTATGATATAATAGAATATGTTGCGAAGGGATCAAACTATCACAAACCTATTAAACTTTTTCTTTGAAACATGACTCATTTCAGCATTTCCCTTTCTGCCACTAGTCTGTCTATTACGTGCGTTCTGACATTGCGTCACAAAACCAAAACTGCGATATATCATTTTACGGTACCTATTGCTGCAATGTTTTTTTTACCTTGACTGACATTACACGCACGATTTGTTTATTGCTGATGGGTTTAGAGCCTCGATACTGAATTAACCCACACTTGCATTACGCCCAGTTAATGTTAATTCACGGAATGGCTAAATAATAATTATCCACTAATAAATTTTGATTCATGTTTGAATAAGTTTTTATGTATTAATTTTATCGGAATAACGTTTTGAAGATTGTACTCAAATGTAAACTTGTAGAAAGAGTCAATAGGTGTCCCAAATAAATTTAATTTGGATAGGTACAGCCGTGATAGTATCTAGTTTAAAAATAAATAAGTGTAGAACTTATAAATCTTTATATAAGAATTATCAATAGTGTCCACAAAAATCCCCCCTTTTGGCAGCTATCTTTCTATAATTACAAATCTATTTGTTGTTGAATAATTTTTTTTGGATACCTTTGAATTGAATTTTTCTACAATTCTAGAATGAAAATTCAATTCTATTAAAAAAAATTGGAGGTTAAAACTATCAATGTAATATTTAATCACAATGGAGAAGAAAAAAAAAGAATAAGAGGAAGATAGCAGCCAAAAATGTTGGATAATTAGATGAAGATAATATTGCGAATTCTAAGATTAAAATATGAGATCAGGTCAGAAAAATTAGGTTTCAATGTCGGAGTGGTTAGAGGCGTTATCCCAGTAAGGCAGAGATCATGTTTCGTTTATATTTATTAGTATTATCTTCTTCATAAATGATGAAAGTTTGTATTACTCTCAGCAACTTTCTGAACGCGGCAATACTTAAGGCGAAGCTTAACGCTAAATCACTATTTTGATTAATCTTTATAACAAATTGGTGTACATTATGAATACCAAAAAATATGCTTTAGATAAATTTAAGGTTTTCCTATCGTTTCACTTGATTAGAATATAAATAAATTATTAAATTACTCAATGAAAAATATAAATGTAAACTTAAAAAAAAAAAAAATTGTCAATACAAACTTTTTTTAATGGTTGCACAAAAATATGATCTGTTTATTTTAATTTAATTAAAAAAGTTAGAAGTTATTTGTAGTAATTGCCTAACCTTATATTTCAAATAGGATAATTTGACGAATATCGCTCTGGGGCGGTTAATATTTTTGACTCCAAAACCAAAGGTTGCGAGTTAATAAAATAAAAGAGAAATAAATTTATTTTAATTCATATTTATACCTACCCATGTTTTTTTCAAAAGTATTATTTTGATTTATTTTTGGGGTATTATGCCGTTTTGCGCTACCTCCAACGCTTCGGAGATGCCAACGTTTCGGAGAGCGTTACAATGTCTAAAGAAGTAGGTAGCATTATAGTGATTTGTTTTTGGGGAATTATGCCGTGTTGCGCTACCTCCTTCTTTAGCCAATGTTTCGGACAACATTACAGTGACCATCATCAGGGCAGATGTGTAATCTGAGAATATAATAAGAGATTACACATCTGCCCTGATGATTGACACTGCAATTCTGTCCGAAACGTTGGCTAAAGAAGGAGATAGCGCGACACGGCATAATACCCCAAAAACAAATCATTATAATACTTTTGGCCATGAAAATCTCAAATCATATTTGCGACATGTTTCTCTCAGTATCAGCCAGTGTGAAAGACCACTATTAAGAACAGAAATGGTTTTAGCCATGTACAGTGACCATATCTTAATAGCAAGGTAGTAATAATAATAATTGGATGACTTGTACAGCGCCGTTTTTGTGCAAAATCACCTCAAGGGCGCTGTACAAATTTATAATACATTTATACAGTGATCTATGTTATTACTAACTATTTATGGAGATAATATACAGTACAATACTTACCTGGTAGGTCACTTGAGATTAACACTTAATTAACATTAACTAATTGTTTATTAGCGAAATTTAGATACAGGATTTAGGAGATAATTGTAAAATTTGATATAACTGAAATTTCTCTCATGAATGGTATATTTAATTTAAGGGTATGACAGCTTAAAAAGGTAAGTTTTTAGTTTAGATCTGAATTCGGTTGGACTTGTTATGGATCTAAATTCCGGAGGGAGTTTATTCCAAGCCTTCGGCCCTGATACTCAGAAAGCGCGATCACCAAATTAGTATTTGGCTTGCGCTTAGGTTCCATCAGTCTGCCTACAGCTGCTGATGTTGCTGATCGAAGAGTTGACTGCCTAAGACCACCCAGCCCTCCTATTAATCCTCGTTCATAGTTTCTTTAGCCTCACAACATATCCCAAATTGGGTATTTGGGCCTTTTCTGGAAATCACGTAAACTTAAATAGGCAAAACAATCTTTTCTCCGAAATTAACTTTTATTACCTTGTGTACATCAATGAGTTGAACCATCGTTTCCTAATCTTATACTTCGATCTTTGATGATTTTTTTATTATTCGTAATGATTGTTTTAATCGCCGATAGAAACTAAGAATGATAAAATTACTTTCATATTTCATCTAACTGTCATACAAACCAGTCCAGGCATTTCCGCTGTATTAAAAATAACCAAATCAAAACCTGCTTATATTTGTGTTGATGAATTCCGTCCAAATTGTTTCTAACAAAACTACTCATTTTCTTTGACAGATATTGATTTTGGTTAATTTAATGCTTGGACTGGCAGGTTGTTTATTGAACGAATTAAAAACCAAGAATTTATTTTTCTCCTAGGCCGATTTTAATCTTAAATTTTTAGATTTTCGAGTGATTTTATTGATTTTGAAGACACATTATTTTTATATATCACAAAAGTGATTTAATTTGTATGATAACAAAAACTAATGGAGGTATAAAGAATAAATAGTATCAAATATACACATAGAAATAACGTCGTTTAGTGGCGAAAAGCGACGGATGGCTTGAAATCCCGACGTCCATAGTTAAAATTTATACAATTAGTTTGTTTTGTATTACAATTAATTCAGTAAAATTAATATACCTTTGAAATAATCGTATTTGCGAAACTTTCCTATTTGGAATTTATCCTCGTAAAATACCGCCTTTCAGAATTGAAACATCTTGAAATAACTTTCGCCGTATGACCAGATCTATATAGTCAGGGTACTTCTCAATTTTTCTTTTACTCATCTTCTTTCCCTCGAGTCAAAAAAGTCACGTAATTTATTTTTTATTTTTATAATACTGTACGGGAGTCCTAACTGCTCCTAACCGTGCTTAAGATAGTTGGGAGGGGCAGGACATGTAAGGGGTGAGGTGGAGAAATACCTGGCTATTCAGATTTGGTCACCAAACACGGCTTAAACAATACGTAACTTAACACAGCTTTAAATATTTCAAGCCACGTTTCACCCTTGAATGGTGGTAGTAAAAATCTCAAATCATTCCAACTTTTAAACGGGGCGTTAAAAAAGCTTTTTCAAGAAATGTATACAAAAGAGTCAAACTCTGCGCAACTAATTTATGAACACAGATTTAACTAGTATAATTATTAAGGCAATTATACTTGCCGATGATTGGTACTTGCGATGGACTGTATTTTGAATGAGAAAGAATCTAGCAATAGTGTTTGTTTATCACAAAGAATATCAGAAATGAGAAAGGGAGGCCTTTACCTTGTGAATGAAGTTAATAAATTGAAAGTTCTGGTGGTTTCTGAAAGGTTCCGTAGACACTGCTATTAGTTCATAGATGTGCATCTAATAAGCACCGTAGTTTCCACAAAACTAACTATTGGGGATGATAATATACACTCTTAATTTATTAGTTGTCACGTGGAGCGAAATAATATACCAACGACAACGAATATTCTAAAATAACACAAAATTTAAAAAATGCGTTTGTCTTCTTTTTTCAAATTTTCTTTCTTGCTTTTTTCCAAGGTAATATTGTTAGAAATGGAAGAAATACAAAAGAAAAAGCAATTTGGGTAGGAACTGTAATGTGGAATAATTATAAAACTGTTGGTAAATTAAATAAATTTGATTTCTGTAATGCATTACTTATCAAAGTCACCTTTGGTCTGATGCCAGCTACCTATTGTCGGATAGAGTATTGATTGCTGTATCGAATATTACCATCGTAATTGTTCCATAAATTCTATGCTGAGACACGCTTTGAGTGTTAAAGTTGGCAAAGCACGCGAATTTCAGCATTCCCTGAGCTAAATCGCTTTAGATGCATGACGCAGGTAAGCCAGGTTAAAATACTCCTAAAGTGAGAAGAAAATTTATAAGCCAAAATAGGTACGTAATTCAGTGACCCACCATTTTAAGCATTGATAAGTACTTACTAAGTTATCGATAAAATAAGACGCAACTTTGAATTTGATGTCAATGTCCCACAACCAAAAAACCGGAGAAATTAATTTAAATGAGAATTTTTTGATATACATAAAGGTTGTTTTAAATTCCTAAGCAATAGTTATTAATAATCAACAAATCATGTGCTGACAAAAATACTCTGAAATTAACGTTAAAAAATAAATAGAAGTTGGTTTGAAAAGGAAATATGTAAATACGAATGTCAGAGGGAGCGCACTAACATTTCAAAAAAACGATTATAATTATTAGGCATGAGTGATTTTAATTAAAAAAAGCATGATTTATTTAAAATAGTGGAAAAATCTCTTTACAAATATTTTAAGTAGCATTTAAAGAAACTCTGTGATTTTTTTCATACCTGTAACATCTTAAACAACAGAACCACATGTGTCAAAAATAATTTTCGGAGCATACTTTGCAATTTTTGTTCTATCGCGGGAATTTCATATGGCAAATGTAGAGATATTATTTTCAAAAATAACATATATTTAAAGTGTTTAAGGGAAATATGGTATAAAAAGGAATAAATTCGGAATAGGCGTTTTTTAAATCTGTGATTCAATCTGTTCTGTGATCATGGCAATCGCCAGGATAATGGCAGATCCCGATTTCATATCTTCCGATTTCCATTCATATATTTTGAATAAAATAATATTTTTACAAAATAAAATTAGATACTTACATTTATATGCCATTATTTTAGATACCTAGAAGTCTTAATTTTTTGTAGATTTTTATTAATTTTTTTATGATTTACCTCGGATTCTTTCAGCTCGCAACGATTCTAATGCTAACGGTAATTGTTCTTGAGTTGTACATTCCTAAAATTTTGTGATTAAGATACGTGTTAGCTACATAACTACCTAATGTAAATGTATTTTAAATATACTAATTCAAGAGCATTTTTTAGCTTTTAAAATTAATTAAATTTAATATTAAGTTTTCAAGAATTTCCGTAGTATTGTCTAAATCAAAAGATGTTACAATCGCACGAATTATCTGTCGTGAAGGATTCAAGGAATTTCATCGCGTGGTTCAGTTAAATGCATTGAGTTTTAAGACAAAACTTACAAAAAGGTACCAAAACGACAAGAAAAATATATCAGAGGTACCAAAACGACAACAAAAATATATTAATGGTACCAATACGACAAGACAAAATTGCAGGAAAGAAATGTGTATAGTTAACATACCGGAATAGATCAAAGTTTGTAAATTTTACTACCAAAACGATTAAACTTTCCACTTTAACATAGTATTTAATAATTAAATATATACATCGTAAAGTGAAACGTATGAACATAGTTCTTGCATCAGCAAACCAATGCTAAAAAATAAATTCAAATATACAAGATTCAATCTATTCAATTTTAACGATTAACTTTGAAGCTATCGGAACTTACGATCCTAAAGCCATGTAATTAATTGTAATAAAACGACGAAATAACTCTACGAGTAGGGTTTATTGAAAATATTCTTGACAACCTCAAATTAGTGGGAATTTTTGGTATAAATAGTCAATATTTCATGGAGTAATATATTTTTTCCGTAAAATTACAGAGTCAATAGCGTATAAAATATTTCCATCTTTAAAAAATAAGGTATGACACATTATATTTGTCAAGCGAATAAAATACTTAAAAAGTGACAAATTTTAGTTTTTTTTAAACCCAACAAAATTAAAAATAAATTTTTTTTTTGTGGAAATATTTAATCCTTTTCGTGTTTTTATGAATAAGCTAGAAATCCAAATTTAAAAAAAAAAGAAATTTATATCTTGTAGTGTGTACGTCCATTTTATGTGAGATGTATTTTCCTGAGTATCTAAAACTATTAAATTTTAATCTATGAGATAAAAATAAGCGTAAAATATATAAAATGCACAATAAAACACACCATAACAATATAAATATTTTATTTACAAGTTTTATACTACGTTTAACAATAAAATAATTCAATATCGTTTTATGTATTTAATCATAGTTCTTAGATATTTTATTACTTCGGCATCAATCATTATTGTTAAAAAATTTAACATGATTTTAAAATTAAATCTGTTTAGGAAAATGCTATTAAAAGGCATCGTTTTTAAACTTTGATTTTAATATACATTTATAGACGACAGATAAACGATTTTAACAGAGTATTAGACAAGTAAAACTGTGAAAAGATTTATGTATTTCCCCATTATTGCTATTTGATGGACGTAAATCTGATTGAGAATAAAAATCTCTTTTGGGAGTTGATTTTTTTTAGTTATACAAAGTGTTCTGTGGAAAAGTGAGTTAACTTCAGGAGATGATTCAATATGATTGTAGAAGTAAAAAAGATAAATATTTTTTTTGAAATTTCATTGTTTATTTTCCATATTAGAATATATTATGTATATATTTTCCCATAAAAACTCTTCAAATTTTTATTTCTTGAAAACTACCTTTAACCGTTGGAATTTCGAAAAAGTTATTTATCTGTTTTAGTTGTACTATCATGTAGAATCACACCGTGAAGTTAACGCACTTTACCCCCGGACACAATACGGAAAAACATCATTACACCATCAGTAATTAAAAAATTATTTTTTATGATTTTATATCACAAATAAAATTATTTCTTCATCTTTTTATTTATTTTTTTAATCAACTTCAACTTTACGGGAATGATTTTATTTAGTTAATAATCAATTCAAATATATAATTTTTAAATCTACAATTTAACGTCATTTTAGAAGTTAACTAAAAACACTTTTTAATGATCACTTTCTTGTAGTGGTATAGTGTCCATCATAAGAGCTTAAATGTACAATATATGTGATTGGGTGCCAAGGTTTATATACAGGTCAAACGTGAAACAAGCGTGCCATCTATCTCCCCTGCGGTCTGTTTGGTACTCACTGTCCCATAGTCCCCAATAGTGCGGCCTCGTCCCCGGTCAATCAAAAATGTCGGGTACCATTCGCCAGGCAACAATGTCCAGCGAACCATGTCAGGTGGGCAGAGGGCGGAGATCGCAGGTGTGGTCTGCTCGCCGGCTGCCTACGGACTGAACTCTGAATGTTGTGAGCCGCACCAGCCCCCCGAGAGAGTGAATTTAAGGGTGTTGCCAGGGTTGAGAAATAAAGCCGATTTAAGGAAAAGTACTTGATAAATATTTTGATTTTTTTTATCGGATAAAATCTATTAAGAGGCGTAAAATAACTGCGTCATTTTTAATATATACATATATATATATAAAGAAGAGTGTCCGTAGCGGGGTATTATTTAAATTGGTATTGATAGCATGACCTGTTGACACATTGCATGTTTTCACACTGTTAATAACATTATTTAATTAATCTTTTCATAACACAAGCACTATTACAAAACAGAGTCGAGACACATTATCCATTGCGTTAAAATAATTTTCTCATATGTAATAAAACATAAAGGAAAATGTGTAAAAACCTTAGTTCCAACGTGAGAAAACAGTGCGTGGGATAAACCAGTACCTATTTTATGAGTTTACCTTGGCACACTTATTAAGTTATACAATTATTTTGATTTGAAATTTATATCATGAACAATATTATCACAGAAATGTAAGCCCATTGAGCATTTACGTAAAATTAACACATTTTATGACCATTTGGCGACCACTAATAAGGGTTATTACCAGTGGCGGCCGGTGGTCAAAATATATGGGGGTTCACCGGATTACAACATTAAGTCATAAAATAAATTAAATAAAGGTACATACCTATTTATAAAGAAGTTCTATTCTCTGCTCCTTTTGTTTAGCGAAGACCTCTATCAATGCAACACTGATAGTGCGTTCAGTCTGTCCTGGCTCAACGTGTTTAAAAAGATTTTATTCTTTTTAACGTTGAGAAACATCTTTAGCTTTCAACTGAGGTCATTCCAAAGGTCATGAATGGTGCACAAAAGTTTTAGTAATTTCACAGTCTCGGGAAAGTCTTCTAATAAACAAGTACTATAAAAAATTTGTAAAATTGATAAAGGGCCGTTAGCTTTTGAAAAATCGTCGCGGGCGTAAATTCTACAGAGTTCACTTTTTCTGAACTTTATTTAGGAAGTCATACGTTTTAAACGTAACATTGAAATCATGTTCTGGGAAATTTGACCTGTATCGATTTTTATTAAATAGCTCATTATGGTGTTTAACTTAGGCACGGTAGCCAGAATCCAATTGCATTCTGATGTCAACTTTTCCTAAAACCTTTAAGCTCAAAACTTTTTGTAAATGTAAATGACAAGAATTATGTTTTTTGATTTTTTCAGAAAGGTGAGTTACATCAGTAACACCGCTGATTGTCCAAACTGAATCAACATCGTAAATTAAACACGTAAAACAAAATAAACTATTCAATTGATCACATGCACAGAGCTACGAAGCTTTGTTATACATTGTTTTGTTAAATGATCGAGTAAACTTCTTCGATCCAGATTTTCACTCTTGTTTTATTATCAGTTCAGATTTTAGGTGGACAGGCATTTTTTATTATCACTTTGTTTTCAAAACTCGACCTATTGTTCTTAATGTATTCCACATTCAAACTCATTCTTAATTTATACTTTGAACAAACACAAAAGTAATCATAAATTAGTATAACCTGCAATTGATAACCCTATTAATAATTGATATACAAGATCGATATAACCTGCAATTAAACTTTAAAACTTTCGCAGAGTAAGAACATTTTTTAATTCAACAGACCGTGCCCGGCAACGGCGAGTACTGACTAAACTGATAATAAGTAATCTGACCATCACTCATCTCTTAATGACAAATTTTATCTTAAATGCTTGTATCCAAGAAGCGAAACATTCGCTGAAAATAGCAGATGGTAAATTGAAACCACGATATCGACAATAACATTAAACATACGCGTTTTAGTTTAACTTTCTACTGAATAAACCGTTCCTTCTGATGTGGTGGTAAAACTCCGAACGCCGTTCTTGATATGGTATTATTTGCAAAGAATAGTATGTAATGGTATGGACCCACGCTTTCGACTGTTCCACAGAATATGCGACAAAGCAGTTAAATTTTGGATCGCAATCGAAAACGAACTGCTACGAACATAGGCACAAGTCAAAGTCGGTCTGCAAGTTAAGCGCGCTTAATAAGTAGGTACCTTTTGAATGAGATATTATAACCGAACCGAGTTTCGTATTGTGATTAGTCATGTCGGAAATCTTCTGGTTGTTCGGCGCTCGGGAGCACATATTAGCTGGCCGCCACTGGTTATTACATCTGTGAAGTAAGAATATTTTCAATCATTGAAAACGATATAAACGACTCTCATACGAACATGTGAAATAGAAAAATTAGAAAAAGATTCGGTCGAATCTAGGGATTGAACCCAGGAATACATTCTTACCGGGATATTCTACCCTTTGGTCATTTCTAACTGTATAATAGTTCGACTTAGATCTACCAAGATTATTAACTGCTATCTTTATGTACGATTGCAAGATTCTACCCGAACTAAATATATTCTAGGTAGTTACTAGTGTTGTTTACATAGAAGATGACTTATCACAAACGCACTAACATTTCCACGGAGATCAATTATTGCTCAGCGACGAGAGTTTTTGACATGGGAGATGACGTTTCTTGTCACAAACGCCCTAACATTCCTACAGAGATCAATTTTTGTTCGGCGACGAGTGTTTTTGACATGGAAGATGACGTTTCTTGTCACAAACGCATTGAAATTATATTTGAATAACTTGAATAGTGTCACAAATTATTTTAATCAATAATTACTCGCCTGAAATATCTATACAAATTTAAAATAAATGCCACCGACGGGAATCGAACTGCACCTTCTGGTTGCCGGTCAGGTGCTCTGAACCTCTAATTTACTCGCGAGTCAATATTGCTTATAATAATTTGTTATCCTTTGTGCCATGCATAAAAAATCTTGTCTTAACATCAGTTTATCATAAAAAAATAATAATATTTAACAAGCCAAAATAATGCGCCAACAAATGTAGATATAATACGTCTCGACGCCATCTAGTGGGAAACTCAGCACTAACAAAGCCTTTTCTACAAAAACAAACAGGTTTTATTGTTTACAGGTGAAAAATTATAAAAAGCAATAATTGTTGATTGAAATAATAGTACATATTGAATTATTTGGCGGGTTGGAAATACACCGACGTAGCTTGGTGGTTCAGAGCACCTGAATCAGAAAGTGAGGCTTCAATTTCCATCGGCGGCATTTATTTTTACTCGAGGTACTTAGATATTTTAAATTTGTACGTGTAAATTATTGATTATAATAATTTATTATCTTTTGTGCCATATAATAAAAAACCTTGTCTTATAAACATTAGTTTATTATTAAAAAATAATTGAATTGTGTCGTTTTGGTAGTAAATAAATTCAATGGCAATAGCATAGTCACTTGTTTTTTCGATGTCGGTACGACGAGTATAATAGGTATACATTATTTTCACAAATCTTATCTTTCATTTTGGGGGGCGAAGAACTACAGAAGTGACGAGAGAAGAGACTTTTTTTTTGCTTAGGCATCTACACATAGTGTCGCAATATACCTTGGCTGATTTCAGATTGCCAAAAAGGATAACACACTTAAAAATTCAAATGCGAAGGAAGAAAATATTTTTGATTTGGTAAAATTTAATTAACTTGCGCTCTTATCTTTTCTATATCAATGATTTATGTTCTACTAGATTGTATTAACTTTTTTAAAAATAAAAATGTGATATGAATTATTTCATTTTCTTTTTGTAAATTTGCCACGAAAATTACACAATACTATGCGCTTTATTCAGCTATTCAGCCGCTTTTACTCGATTGTTTAAATACCGGGACAAACAATATAGAGTCAAGCCTTCCTGTAACAGAGAGTTCTGCCAATAATCGGCCCCTTATGCGACAGCAAAAAATATGGGTAAAAAAATTATACCGAAATATTTTTTTTTTGTTAAATTATAGTCAGTAATGCCGCTCTAGGTCAATTTTATTTTTAACAGTATTATAGGTAAAAATGTTTCCTTTACTGGCAACACCGTTGTTAGTTGTTATGAGGTGCGCATGCGCCCCGGGGCTGAGTTATTGATCCCTTGGCCGGCAGTTCCGTGATCTAAACACGCCCCTACCAAAATGACAGGTAAGGGTAGCCTACGGAAGAGGTTTATGTAAAAAATATTTTTTTATTTAGATAAAACTTCAATAAAATAATTGTTAAGTTTTAACGCACCTACTTCTTCAAAACATGGAACTAAACATTCAGATATGTATAAAACTCTTAATATTATTAGTTTCCAAACAAAACAAAGTAAACATTTTGTAAATCAAATTTCTTGCATCGAAGAAATCTTCATTATCAACAAAAATATAAATTTCCGTGGATGCTTTGCATCAATTCATTGGTTAGTATGCGTTTAAAATTGAGCGTGTTTGAAATGTCGGAAAGTAACTATTATTGAAATATCAAAAACATAATAAATTTTTTCAATAAATATTATCATATTTCCGTAATGACGACCTTCGTGGTCGAGGGATGATCGACTAGCAATCCTGAGGTATCGGGTTCAAATACCGGCGTGCGCAAGTAATTTTTTTAATTAATTTGTGTTACAATTTTTTCATTCAAGATAATATGAGGTATATTTGCAGCATGTTTCAGAGTGGAAGATAGTCTCGCCATGGTCTAAGACCACCATTCAGAATTGTAATGTTTCTTGAAATGGCTTTAGCCGTGTTTCTATCGTGTATATCTGAATAGCCAGGTACTTTCTCTACCTTCCTCTTCTTCTTTCTCATGTCCTTCCCTATCTCACTGTCTTAAGACTCACGACAAACCCCAATTGAGGAAACCCTCGTCTCACTGGCTCCAGACGGTTGGTAGCAGTTGGGACTTTTGTGCTGTACTTACATAATAATTTCATGATAATGATTAAAAATGAATATATTTATATTTCTCCAGTTGCAAATTAATTCATTTATTCGACTATTATTCGAAGGACAATTAAATAACTGTTGATAATTTTAATCATTTTTGATAATTATGTATTTTGTTCTGAACACAAATATTCGTTTAACTGTTGGGAAAATGAAACCTTGCGCTATCTTGTTTGTTTTATATTATTTGAATTTGAAAAATGATTGGAACATAAAAAAATTATTTTATTTTGTTGTCGTTACTAGTCCTCCGCTAGTTTTGGCTAGGCGCCACGGGTTATGAGCGCGATAAATGAGGGTTGCCAGAAAATCGCTACAAAATGAGGGGGATTCTAAAAGTTCAGACGAAATTGAATTAATTATTATCGTATGGAAATTACGCTGCCCCAATATCAAACTAAAATTTATATTTTTAAATAATATCACACGAATATTACACAGGTAATTATGTACCAAGATTAATCTTTCAAATTCATTTTAGTTTATTATTTTTAAATAAACGGTGGTTTTTTTTGCTAGGCATCAAGTAATCTACGAAGAATAAATCAAAACAATTTATTTTTAACGAAATGCACACTATAATATTTTGATCTCTGATTTTTAGCGAAAATTGACAAAAATATGTTAATTTTTTCAAAAAAAATATTTACAAATATTTTTGTTTCATTGTAAACTTGTAAATTTTGGAAGGGTTGTTTCGCAGAATGTGAGCAATTATTCATTAAAGTAATAATTCAAGTTTTGTGAAAGTTCTGTTAGTATTGCACGTTGAGCCGGTCCTTTCACAGTACTTGGAAATTAACAGAACTTGAATAGGACTTTCACACAACTTGAATTTGATTGACTTCTCAAATTTCAAAGTTGACTTTCAAGTTTTGTGAAGGTTCTATTCAACTTCTTTCATCATTTTATTTTTGTGAACCAACTGGCCAATGATTATATAATAACGGAATATGAATAGAACCTTCATAGAACTTGCATATCAACTTTAAAATTTGATGGGCTGTTCAAAATATTTGAAATAACCATTCCTTAGAGTTCACCATGAAATGTGACGTAATAATAATAATTGTTTGTCATTTTCTGTTTTTAATTTACTGATAAAAACAATACTTTCAGTAAGTAATGCATTTTGCACTATATTAGCTACGGAGCTTTGAAATATCCATTTACCATATTATTCACATTTAAGTGATTTCCTAGGCAAAGCCGGTTAGTAAAGCTAGTTACATTTATAAAGATATTAATGTGGTATACTTTTCAATATTTCAGAATATTTGCAAAAATAGTACAAGAAAAACTTCATTGAAATCAAAATTCGTGATTCCTGCAGATATTTAATAAAAATTGGATGTAGTGGAACAGAGTTTATTTATTATGCACAAAAACTCAATTTAATTTATATGCCCATTTGTTATAAACTTCTTAACAGTACCTATAAAACATATAAAACTGCATCATATTCAATATTAAAAACGCCACTCATAAAAACCGTAATACGTTATAATAAAAATTTAAAATATCTCATAAACTTTGACTCGTATATGTAACGTAAGAAATAGAGCAACGCTACCGTTAAAACTAATCTCTGGCACGCAAAAACCTCATCATTACACCCGCACAACCAGCTACGTGTATATACGTCACTCCTCCATTCTGACGTGTATATATACAGCTATATGGTAATTTTACACTCAATCAATGTGGAACCCATTTCGATAGAAAAAACTCGCCGCGAGAGTAAATCGCTTTCAGTTTAATTTCGGTACCTATTACGCTATTACTGCGAAGTTATTTGCATATAAAATAGTGTAATGTTATTAAGCAAAAAATTGCAACGGTGAAATGTATAGTTTTTATACGCTCTTGGGTATATTACAGGTAGATTTGTCCTACAAGGGCGATAAGGAATTTTCCTTATGATAAATAGAATTAAAACGACAAATTTACCGATTAGATATATAAACTTTGAATAAATTTTCAATTAATATTAACTATTCGAATAAATCGAATATATTGATTTGTTTGTACTAATAAAAATTCCTTTGAATTTCGATAACAATAATATGACGCAATGATAACAATCGAAGATTAAATTTTTTATGTATCGTTGGTTTTGTCAGTGAAAGTTTATTATATAGACAACATCTTTTTAACATTAATTTGAAATATAATTCGATTATCACAAAGTTTCGATTATCACCAACTTTCGATCATCACCAACATTCGATTATCACCAACTTTCGATTATCACCAACTTTAAATATTCACAATTTTTAGATTATCACCATTTTTCGATTATCACCATTTTTCGATTTTCACATTTATTTGATTATTGCCATCAATGATACCTATCTGTGTTTCGTCAAAACCTGTTCGATAAATCCATAACTTCAGCCCATGATGCAGATCTTAAAAAAAAAAATTTGCTTTGGAGAAAAATTATAATTTATATTTAATTCTCTAATAAGCAATCTATTGCAGGAAAATATCTCAGAAATACTTTACACCTATGATTTTCACAAAAAAACGTTTGATATAAATGAATGACATAACTATTTTTTAAAAAATCAACTCGTAAAAACAAAGCTTTTTTACTTAAAATTTTCGATCTAATTGAGCATTCTCTTGGGTTGTTAATTTTGTATTGGGTTTGACTGAGGATTGAATCTTCCTCCCCAGGGACTGGAATCAACTGCGTTATTTATTTCACATATTAACTGCTGTAATGACATTAAATTTCAGAGAAATGCGTATATTTCCGCTTACGTACTTGTGATCGCAGCCAAAAGTTGGCAGAATGAATTTTCATCGGTAACGAGTCAATTTTTGAATCAGCTCGATTCGATGTCGAGAAATGGGTGAATTTCCACTTCCAAGATATCCATTCATTTACGAACACAAAAGTGAAATTCAGTAGATGCATTAAAAGAAATTATTTAGTTCTAATCCGTCAGTTAACACAAAAATTTTAAAAAAATTCATTAACTGGTAGCTTATCCATTCTGGCGCAGCTGTTGTGACATTACATATTAATATTGATTATTATTATTGTATTTATTTGAATCGGGGACAGTATTTATGTGACTGTCGTGTATCTGAATTGCATGATTTAATATTGCATATCACGAACGATTGGAATGAGCGATACGTTATCATAATATCCATTCCACCAACGCTATTAAAGAATGTGAAATACTTAGTTATTTATAACGATTTTTTTACAAATGCATGTGATAATTACAGGCTGCAAACGCCGGGATATAATAAGACAAATGTATAAATTAAATTCATTTATTCATACCATCATAATTAACTCTTAGGAGCCTGAGCTCTGCAATTGCAGTGTTGAAGAATTGTGCCCATATATGTCACAAACATATTGCAACGTTAACCTTAAACATTCATTTTTCTTTTTGATATTACTTCTACTGGGTTTGTAAAACAAAAATTAAAATGTCACTCTATCAAACATGGTATTGTCTTCATGAGGACCTTAAGTCAAAATCTTAACAACGTAAGTGAAGAAGCCATGCACAAAAATAATCGATGCGCGGTCCTGGTGTATTGGACAGACCCGCGGTTGAGTTTGCCCTAGCAAATTTCTAAAATAAAGTGGGAATCGAAAAAGTCATATAAAAAAAATTTTGGCGTGCAGCCCGGCGTAATAGACGGACCTACGGTTGAATTTGTCCTATAAAGTCGATAAAATTGATCTTTCCGTGGGGTTTATTAGAATTGTATCTGAGGAACGTATAATTAAAATCGCAGATGTCTCGAAATCTCTTGGGAAGTTAATGAAGAAAAATAAAAGCTGGTGCTTACCGCTAATTGTATAGTTGTTTTTCAAACCATTTTAAATAAAATATTTTTTTGCTAAGGTCCTGTTTTTATTGGTCTTAATTATAAATGACTTATATCCAATTTTTAAAACAATGAATTACTCTTTGAATAACTAAAAAACTTTTTCGTTTAACTACCTTCCCAAAAGAAAAAAATGTTAAAATAATAAATATTGTACTGTATATCACAATAAAAAAACATTTAAACAACACCACAGTCCAACAATTTTACAAATATATTGGAATTAAATGGTTTAAGTAATCACTAGTTAATATTAGATTGGAAACAAATTACACGAAATTCAAAAGTACATACAATTAAAAACTTTTTGAATAGTATTATTCAATTATTATATACTTCGCTATAAAATAACATATTTTTTCTATATCTTGATATCCTTTTATACATTGTAATTTTATCTTCTTCTTTTTTCGTTTCTATTATTTTCAAGTATAATATTTATATGATTTCTGTTTTTTTTTAAAATTTTATTTGCCTATCTACGTTTCTTCGAGTTTTTAATTGGAGCCTTTGCTCAAAAAAGGCCTAACACTGTTATTATTATGAATTGTTTCAATATTTTATTTAAAAAACAAATGTAGGTATTTTACGTTTTTCATGCATCAACAAACATAATTGAATCGCTTTTAATATAAAAAACTAAATTAAAATAATTTTTCAATTTTTATTTTATTATTTATTTACTTTTACATTGGGTATATTGAAATTTTTAAAATTTTATACATAAGGGTTATAAACAATGGTTCCAAATAATAGTTTCTTACTTTAATAATTATCAACAATGCATCGTTTAATGAACATATTACTCCGGCATTCTTTTTAAATGGAGAATGTGAAATATGCACAGTCAGTATTATTGTGGGCATTGTGCTGCAATCTCACTTTATTTCCCACGAACTTTTATTGCAGAATTCTCAATGTGCATTTTTTTCTTCAGCATAGAAACACTGATTTTTTCTGGTTGATAAAACCGGAAAATTCTTCGAGATCTGGGGTACAGTTTTATTATGACGAGGAAACCTAGAGTCAAAAGATATAATGTGTCTCGACGCCATCTAGTGGGAAATTCAGCACTAACAAAGCTTTTCCTAAAAAAATAAAGTCGTTTGTTTATAGGTGAAAAAATAAAATGAGCTATAATTGTTGATTAAAATACTAGTAAATATTGAATTATTTGGCGGGTTGGGAATTAGCCGACGTAGCTTAGTTGTTCAGAGCACCTGACTGGCAATCAGAAAGTGCGGCTTCAATTCCCGTCGGCGGCATTTATTTTTACTCGGGAGATATTATCAATTTGTGTTGATAATTCAGGCGACTAATTATTGCTTGCAATAATTTGTTATCCTTTATGCTATGCATAAAACCTTGTCTTATAAACATTAGTTTAACATTAAAAAAAGAAGCTGCTTTAAAGTTATTTCAAAGTATTTTTTTTTTTTTTTTTACAGTATTACCGCACAAGAGTCCCAACTGCTCCCGTCTGGAGCCAGTGAGACTATGGCATCCCCAATTGGGGTATGATGTGAGGCTGAGAGTATTGGGGAGGGGAGGGAGATGGGGAAGAGGAAGGTGGGGAAGTACCTGGCTATTCAGATCTGGTCACCAAACACGGCTAAAGCCATTTCAAGCAACGTTTCAATTCTGAATGGTGGTCTTACACCAGGGCGATACTGAGAGTATCTTCCACTCTAACATATAACATAACATAGTTATAACATTGAAATTTGATGAATCTTTCAAATCTTTTGAAAAACCCCGTTCTTAGATTTATTGTCCTTTCGTCGTCCACGGTCATGATTTTGAATCCTTTAATATAAAATGAACAAATAAAAAAATGTGATTTGAGAACTAGCCGGCTTTAACCTGATAAATAGTGGTGACCACATTATTTTAGTACAAAAAATTATGTTTGCAATCAAAGTTTTCTCGTCTGATCTGCATTATTTTTTGATTGATTAGTGCGTACCTATAATGATTTGAGTCTGTTAAACATCTGTTCATTCGTAATTAATTTATTTACTAAGCTTAATGATTTATTATTCTTACAAAAGGCTTGCTTCTTGTTAATGCTGACAGGAAGACTAAAATCATCACCTTTCAACAAAGATATAAAGGCATTACAAAGTGATGAATCAATGGTATCGCAGATCAATCTTTCTCACAGAGCTTCGAATAATGCAAGGCTTGTCTAAGTGTCTTATAAGAAGTTACTTTCAAAATAATATAACAAAGCAATTTTCGCAAGCTTCGCGAGAAATGATTAATTTTAATTATGTAAGAGAACATCTGTTTTCTTTTCAAGATAAACAAATATTTATATATCTTATTTCATTCTTTGACGGTGCCCTCGGGAGGGCGAAACATTACGCTGCATTATATTGATATATTTCGCGTGAAAATAAATATATTCAGCAGTAAGAACTTGCATTCGGAACTGGCATTATGAAACTTTCATAGTTTTTCTGATTTTAGAATTTTTAGGTCAACACAATTTGCTTTGAAAAATCCTTTTAATTGTCAAAAAAATGGGGTGGGTAGTATGTCTACGGTTAATTTTTTGGATGAAAACTTCTTTCATATACGTTCTTGCTGACTTTTTAAGGGATAGGTCGATTCAGGCGGTTGCTGACGGTTTCACCTCTTCCTCGCACTCCATAAATGCTGGCGTCCCACAGGGATCGGTTCTGTCTCCGACTTTGTTTTTGTTGCACATCAATGACCTTTTGACATGTGCACCGATTCATTGTTACGCGGATGACAGTACAGTTCATGATAGCTTTTTGTTTGACAAGCCCCCAAAGGGCACTCAAACTCCAACGGCTCGGAGGGCTTTGAAGCAGAGAATGGACGGTTATCTCGAGAGTATTTCCTCCTGGGGTAAAAATAATCTCGTCGAATTTAATGTTTCAAAGACCCAATCCTGTCTGATTACGTCTAAAAGGGATCCAAATGATAATCTAGTCTCCTTCAACGGAAGCAATCTTCCGAACAGGCCTTCCATTGATATGCTTGGTGTAACTATAAGTGACCAGCTCAGGTACGGGGGCTCCATCGAAGCCAGAGTAAAGTTGGCCTCTCAGAAGCTGGGCGTACTGTACAGGGCCCGCAGATACTTTAATAGTACACAACTGCTCACCCTGTACAAATCGCAAGTGCGCCCTACTGTCGAATTTGGCAGCCATCTCTGGTCTGGAGCCCCAAAATACCTGAATAAAACCCTTGACTCTGTGCAGAAACGGGCGGTCCGTTTGATAGATTCCCCAATCTTAACAAACGGACTGCAATCTTTAGAGCACAGGCGTCAGGTAGGTATGCTGTCCTTGTTCTATCGGTATTACAATGGAAGATGCTCTGAGGAACTAGCGTCATTGATCCCTTCGGCACCGGTGCGTAGTCGGGATACACGCCAAACGCGCGCCCAACATTTGTACACAGTTGACACTTGTCACATGAGAACGGGTCGCTTCTACGATTCGTTCTTAAGTTCAACAGCTCGGCTGTGGAACGAACTGCCGGCCTCTGTGTTTCCTCCCTCCTACAACATGGGACTCTTCAAGACCCATGTTCACTCCTTCCTCTCCACAAAAAGACCCTCCACACAGCATCCCCAAAGATGACATAGGCCCTGAGGGAAATTATTTTCTTCAGGGCCTCCTGTGTGGAGTAAATATAAAAAAAAAAAAAAAAAATTTAGTTCTGCTCAAATCAAATTTTAGAGAACCTCAAGATCTACGCGATGATGCACTTATAAATCATGCAACCCTTTTTGTTGCGGAGTTATGTCAGATTCTTTGGTTGCGCAGAGTGAATTTTTAGGCTCTTTTCTGACCCCCTCTCCAGTGGATGACGTACGTTCACTAACAAGCAACGGACTATGGTCTATTTTAAGAATATATATGCCGCTTTGCGCCACAACCCTTGGGCCACGAAACATTTTTAAATATTCGGCGACAGCAAAACGTTTCATCACTAACTCTGGTGAAACAGTACGGAAGCCTTTGTGAAAACGTTTTCACTTTACAAATTTAATGGCGAAATTGCATCAGGCCAGATCGGGTTGTAACGCTAGAATCTGATTTATTTCTCCAATTGGACCACGTAAAAAGTATATAAATATTATTTAGTAGGTTCCTATCTGTGTTCATCGAATGTTATCAAATTATTAAGGCTCCAGTATTTGGAACACTAATGTAACCGTTACAATGGAAAATGCTAACATCGTTCACTTTTGTTGAGCCGATACAAAAAATACAATAAGATATTCACTGCCTACAGTTTACAGTAGGTATCTACTCCCAATGAGAACGACAGGCTTAAACATTGATAGGCCCACCTGCTGTTGTGATAAATTAAAAGAGGTTTTATTTGTTGAAAAAGCGATCGACTGATCTTTCTGATGAGTTAATTTACAATTTATTTTGACGAAACTGAGCTTTCCAAATGTAGCATGGATACAACCTGCTTGAAAGAGCGGTAAAGCTTTGATTCAAGCAGTAATTCCAAAGGACAAGTCTTATTAAAAAATAAAATATTATTATTTTCTTCAATAACTGTTTTTAATTCAATTTGTGGCATGGTTTTACTCCCCGAATTCCGTTACTATTTATTTAAGTTAAAAAAATAAATATGTTATTATTGAAGATAACCAATATATACGTTTTCCGAGCTCAAAGAGTAATTACATGAAATTCCTGGATAGAAAAAAATCATTATTTTTCTTTAAATGCTACTTGAGAAATTTTTTTCGTGAGTTTTCTGCTTTATTTTATTTATTTATATATATATATATATACGCCTAAAAAGGCTTTTAAATAAAAGGGATACATGATGCAGTGTACATAGGAGAGTATCTGTATTATACAGGAGATATTGACAGTAAATAGATGTGATCCATTGTAAAGTAGGTACAAAATACACAAATGTTAAATTGTGATAACAAGTATAATGAGAAAATATTAAGAAATAATTAAAAGAAAAAAATAAATATGAAGCAATATTAGTAAAACGTAAGAGTAACATAAAGTAAAAAATAAATTACAACAACACTACATATAAGACAAAACATTAAAACTAATTTATCAACGCTACTCTAATTTGTAGGATTCAATAAAGTGTTGGTATAGATTGTGCTTAATTCTATAATTGGAGTCAATAAATAAATCAATAACACCCCCATACTTGTTGCCAAGATCATGCATCCTATTGGTCAGTGAGTGTGTCTGATAGTTGATCGTGTATGTATTGCAGAAGAATGTTATATTTTGTCGTGTATTCCTAGTGGGCACATGGAATTTAATAGTGGCAATGATGGTAGGACTATCATTTAAGTTGTTAATTACTGTGTAACACAACCAGGTCTGAAATAATTCTCCTGTCAGACAGTGTTATTGGATGCAATTGATTCATCAAACTGACGGTAGGACTATCAATTAAGTTGTTAATTACTGTGTAACACAACCAGGTCTGAAATAATTCTCCTGTCAGACAGTGTTATTGGATGCAATTGATTTATGAAACTGACATAATTAATGTAAATAGGAATTATGAGCTTAAAATTTACGTACTTAAGAAATTTGTGCTGAACTCTTTCTATATTATTGTAGTGGACTTTATATAAAGGGGATCATTTTATACTATAATAGTAGTACTATAAATCATACTTTAATAAATATTTTCGTTTGGTAGACCTATTAATTATCATTTAATATCATATCCCTCTAACATACGTATTTACATATTTCACTGACTTTGTTTAGTAATTTTTAAGTAGTGGTTTAAACGTAGATAATTTTTTCATTGAATAAAATTATTACGCATTCATTCATTTCATCAAATATTTATGCATTTAGTTAGTAGATAAGTAGATAAAATTATTATATTCGTCATGATTATGTAAAGATAAAAACGTTGTTCGGCATTGAAACAAATTACTACAGATAAAACTCGTAATCATTTCGCCGGAGTAAATAAAATCCTTGTCATTTTAATTACGCAGGTGTCTGCCCAAATAAATTCACTGCCCAAGCCTCTGATGTCAGCAATCTATAATAAATAAATCCAATGATATTACTATTACGAAAACAGATCGATTTAAGTAGGTGAGTTAGAGTACCTACGGGTATTTTTTTGCAGTCAAAACAACATGAAAAGTGTATTTCTGAGATAGTTTTGACAACCAACTAATGATCTATAGGCATACCAATGAGTAGAGCAGTGAAATTAATACTTTATATTTATTTAGTAGGGGAAAAATTTTACGTTTGTAAAATGTTTTGACTGTCCAGCTAGGAGGACTTGCCGTTTTAGGACAGTAAATTTGGACGATACATGTTTTGTACAGAAAAAAGGAGAGAAAAAAGAAAAGAAGTAAAAGAATAAAAAAATGATAATAGATTTACACATAAAGTTAACTGATGTTTGTTTAGCATACTTATTCAAATAATTGATACATATAATAAAGGATTAAAACATAAAGGTAAGTTACTGGGGTTTGCATCGCATAATATAATCCATATTATAATTTTAGTTTTTTTTACCAGATTCGAATAGCCAGGTACTTCCCCACCTTTCTCTTTCCCATCTCATTCCCCAACACTACCTTCAGCCTCATAACATACCCCTAATTGGGATGCCCAAGTCCCACTGGCTCCAGACGCTTTGCAACGGTTGGGACTCTTGTGCGGTTACACATAAAAACAGATATTATCTGCTTGTTTTTATATATATTTTTTCGTGCACCACGCTTAGGTAAAGCAAAATAATTTTACCGTAAAATTTCAAAATCGCTTGAATACCTCAAACAAGAAAAAAACATTTGCCGAAACTGTCAAAACACATGAAATGACAAAAAATAGAACCATAATACATCTTTAACCATTACCCAAACTTAAGTAGTTGTCTTTTATAATTATTAAGTGGATTCAAAGTTTTATTTAAAAAATATATTGGTTGTGTTCAGATAAAATCTTTCAGAGTAGCTGTTCAGCTACTATGAAAGATTACCTGAAACAGTATCAAACAGTAAACAGAAAATACTTAGAAGTTTGATCTAAACCGATTACATCGGTTTTTTATATTCCTGGAAAATTTTCGATGGTTAAAATAATTTATTTTTTACCTTAAGTAAGGGTAAAATAGCCTTCGGACATATCTGTTTTTGAAGGCGACATTACTTAACATTTATCGAAGAAAGCTTGTCATTGCATTTAACTTATATTGCAGACCAAAAAAAACACAATTTAACAACTGCTCCCATTCCAAGTACAGGGTTTTCTAATAAGAGGTGTTATTTTGATATTCAATCGTAAAAGATCAATGGTTTCGTTGCTTGTGTGGCACGTAGCGCCGTCTTGTTGAAATTAAACGTTGTCCAAATCAATACCATTCAATTTTTGCCATAAAAAATCACTAATCATCTCTCGATAGAGCAATCCATTTACCGAAACTGTTACTCCAGCCTCATTTTCGAAAAAGTAAGGTCCAATGACTCCGCCGGACCATAAACCGCACCAAAGGAGGACAGAAAGGATGGAAAGGAAACAATAACTCTTGGGTTTTCCGAGCCCCAGATGCGACAACTTTACTTGTTGACGAAGTCACCGAGGTGGAAATGGGCCTCATCACTCAAGATGATTTGCATTTGATTCACTCGAGTGAATTTTAATAATTTCAATGTGTTGTTGAAGCGTGTATCGTTCCATTTTTATTAATGGCTTAGTTTCTAATTGTCAAATGTCAAAAAATGACAGCTTCAAAAGTAATATATACCGAAATAGCCGGCTATTCAAAATAACACCTCTTATTGGAAAACCCTGTATAAAGTTTTTTTTTTCTACTGGTCTCGTTACGCGACACGACAAAGTGCAATAGTACACTTCCCAATGGCATTTTTTTTTTCAAATAGCGAATGCACTTTACATATCAATTTGAATTTAAATTAGTTTTTAAATACGTACTATAATATATCTCGCGAGATTAAAAAACACTGCCTCAAGCCCCGTATCAATCGACGTAACCGTAACAAATATATATTATTAATGTTACGTTTGCGGATTATATTAAAACTTGCATTTAAGTACACGAAAGGAGTTGAGGTATAAAATTACATATCAAACTAACTAGATGCATAAATTATCGAGAAAAATTACTCAATATCTACGATAATGATTGTATCTGTCGCTGCAGGGATATGCAGAGATAATAAAATCTCAATTTAAAGTGACCTCCATTTGATCCTTCAATTATTTTAAGAATTTGTAACACGTTGAATTTCCTGTATAATTTTGTTTTTGACAATGACAGTTTCTCTTCCGGTGAAAGAGAAAATTGATATATAGTAACCTCTGATATATGAAAGGAAAATAGTAGAACACTAAGTTCTATCTTAACGATTAGATATATGATCACGCAATATATGGTTACGGTGACTGGACTCCACGCCAAATTAAATACCTTCATAACTGTGCTGGAACAAATCCAAAAAGGAGTAGTTTGTTGATTGTTACTAATAATAATAATATTTGGATGATTTGTACTTCGCCGTTTTTGTGCAAAATCACCGCATCTAAATGCGTTTAAGATTCACGATTGATTTTATTGATTAATTTCATTAATTTAACATATATATCCAGCTAACAATAAAAACACCCTAATATAATAGAACTTCCTTCTTCTTCTGGCGTTACTAAGATTAGATTGTTAATATTAATTTTAGTTGTAAGTTGATAAATATGTTAATACTCGTATATATGTCATTAAGATAGTAGTTATAGGCCTTAGTCGTAATTCACTAGAGATAAGTCAGTAAGTCAGATAGGTCAGTAGTTCTAGTATTAACTATTTAAGAAATATATTTGTACAGCGCCCTTGAGGTATTATTATATTATTATTATAAAGGACGCTGTACAAATATTTATTATATTTCTACAATGATCTATCTTATTACGAACTATGGACAAGTCATACAAATTGCATCCACCGGTTCGTCGATCACTATTACAAAACTACACGTACAATGCATTTGATTAATGAACGTGATGCTATGTAGAATGGATATATATATATATATATACCTATATATATATATTTTTATTTATTTATTTGTTTGTATTTTGTACAGGGAGATAATTATACAGGACCGTACTTACCTGGTAGGTTACTTGGAATGAACACTGTTTATCGTTTATTAGAGAAATTTATATACGTTTTGCAGGCACAGGACATAATTGGAACACATTTAATTGGAAATACCATTATTAATTTCGGTATTTAGTTTAATAGTATGTTTTTATGTTCTTTTATGAGCGTGTTTACGTGAGGAAAAGCAAAAAAACTTGTATTGGAACAAGGTTTTCATCAGAATGTTTCCTAAATGTAATTCTTCGGTATGAGACAGACTTCGAATAATATAAATATAGGGTTTTCCAATAAGAGGTGTTATTTTCATATTCAATCGTAAAAGATCAATAGTTTCGTTGCTTGTGTGGCACGTAGCGCCGTCTTGTTGAAGGTAAACGTTGTCCAGATCAATAAAACCAATTCCGGCCATAAAAAATCATTAATCATCTCTCGATAGTGCAATCCATACGCAAAATATACTAAATATAGCCAATATTTTTGTGTTTAAATATTACATATTCTTAACCTATCGTCTCAAAGATGTAATAAAATATATTGATAATCCTGCAGATATTTTTATATATTGTAAAATGTATGCCAAAATATTGTATTTACATACATCAGATACAGACACTATAATATGGAACTAAAAAATATTTAAATTCACAAAATCTAATGTTTGAAGGTTTAACTTTCATATTCAGTTACCCAGTACTGTGATTTATGGAGATCCAATATTTTAACTACAAGCCATCGATATGGTATCTTGTTATATCTTGTGACTAAAAACATGCAACAGGTTACTGACAAATAATTTCTACAAGTTATTTATAAGGAGTAAGCGGATTTGTTACATTGAAAAGTGTTATAATTCAAAATAGTGTACGGGTCTCATAAGGCAGTACCTATTAACGGATATGGTGAATTGCAACTGCTCATAAATCAGTTTGTTTTACAAGTTCTTGCGAGTAGTCAGGAATAATTAGACTATCAAGTAACGAGTAATGCAATCTCATATCCTTTGTCTATTAGCATTTAGCGCACCGGCTTTGGCTAATAATGCAAGTCTTATTACCAGCTAACGCTAACGAGACCGTTCAATTTTATAAAGTATAAACCAATTACGTGTTAAATGGCTTTAATGTTTGTATGTAATCCTAAACGTAAATATTGTGCTGTTAGAATGAACTTAATTCACAAAATTATGACTAGAGTTAATCTGAAAAGTCTTATGAAATTTTGCTTTAAAATATTAACAAATATATTTTCAATAAATTATATTAGTTTGGTGTCATTTTTGCCGCCCGCGTGCCAGCTATTTCGCCTATCGATTTATAATTAAAATGTTATTCCGAGGCTAATCGACGGCCTATGTGATCGAGGGGTAAAGCTCTCAAGTAGCAAGCCAAAGGTCTGGTTCTAATCGCGGCGTGCGCAAGTAAATTATATTTGATTATGGCGATGCAGTACGTCGCGTAATATTTTAAATTGAGCCGCTATCAATAACAACCCTTACGTAGATGGCGATAAAGTTTAAATTCCCGCTTAACACCATACGCCTGTTTTGATTTATGCAAGAAAAAAACATGGCCAAAAAGTGCCTTTTATTTTATTTTGTGGATGTTCAGGCATAAATATTTTTTTTTTTCGATCATTTATAAATAACTTTATTTGCCACATTAAACAATAAAATTATAACCGAGAATGGGTTCGTAAGTAGGAGATTTTGAACTTTAAAGCAGTTTTCATAGACCTTTACATTATTTTTTTTCTGGGCTTATAAAAAGACTTATCAAAATACTCGATTATTTCAAAGGCCAAGATGTATTCTACTCGCAGTATTTAATTAAAGCAACTGAAACATTTCTAGACGACCAAATTTTCAAACCAAAAACACATGATTTTGCATAACTACGTATGGCATCGCCTTAATTTGTTAATATTACAAATTATTAATTTGAATTTGCGGCACGTTCCAGAGTGGAAGATACTTTCAGTATAGCCCTGGTATTATACCACTATTAGTAATTGGAATGTTGCTTTAAATGGATTTAGCCGTGTTTAGTGACCACATCTGAATAGCCAGATAATTTCTCACCTTCCTCTACCCCATCTCCCTCCCTTCCCCACAACCTTCATCCCCACAACATACCCAAATCGGGGATGCCGTAGTCTCACTGGCTCCAGAAAGCTGGGAACAGTTAGGACAACATGTGGTATTTATTACATTGAATTTTTTTTACAACAGAGGATCACAGGTTGCTAGTTCAATTCCAGGTTACGCGCAATTCTCCGTGGAGTTTTTGTGCTGTAAAAGAGAGGGAACACTGAGGACACCAAACAAAAGGTAAAGCTTTCAATATTCTAGTGGCATCCTTTCAGAGTTCCGTTCCGTTTCCCTTTTTACTATTTCGTAAACAAGAAACGCGCGGCCGGAAATATTCCAAGATATATCAAAACAGTAAGTTAATATAAAAACATAATTTAAGAATTATCTATACGTAGGTACTCCGGAAAACGTATTAATTTTGGTTGCTCTCATCTCAGGATCATTGAAAAATCTTTCTTTTCTCCCATGTGTTTTGTTACGAAATTATCTGGTCTGATTTCATTCAAGCCTGATTTAAAAACATATCTTGTATTTTGATTATTGTAATAACTAATAACCATGGGCACGTTCCAAATGAAATCGAAATGATTGCCATCGATACATATATATTTTTTTATTTAGTAATGGCGATGGTTGGGCACAATGGTAATACTTTCGCGTGACACACATATCTGGCAGCCGTGTGAATACATTACTCAAACCGGTTTGCTTCTGCAAGATGCTTAATGTAAATACTTAATACGCCATCACTTACACATTAAGTTTGCAGCCATCAGAGACGGATTGACTTGGCTACCGGTTATATCTTAAATAAGCAAAAAAATAAACAACTTTGAGAAAAGTTTTCTAATCCAAGATTGGGGTTTGTCACAAATATTCAAATGTAACATTGTCGTCAAATGGTCAATGAACTGCAGTTTTGTTTTTGTTCATTTGAAAATGTAAATCACCATATTCAAATTCAAATTCAAAAAAATATTTATTGCATAAAAATACAGAGTATAAAGGGAATAGTATATAGGTTACACACTATTTCTTTCAGCTAACCCAACAAATACACATTATATTACATAACCCAACAATTACATTTTAATTATATATGTAAAAAAAAAAAAAACAAAGGTATTTAATTTATTTAAGGTTTTCATTTTCATTAAAAGAAATGTTTTTAGTGATGATTTAAATTTAAGTATGTCGGATATTTGTTTGATGCTACGGGGAAGGTTGTTATATACTTTAATGGCCATGTAGTGTGGTCCTTTTTGAAATATAGTTTTGTTTGCTTTGGGATTAATAAGTTTTCTGTGAACCTTGTAGCGTGTTTATGTGTTGTGTTTTTTTGTGGGAACTTTTCTAGAGATGATCGAATAATAATAATAAGCATACGTCGATTCTAGGGCCGTTCTAGCTTCAATCAGTCGAATATGGGGAAGAAGAATGTGGAAAAATTCCTGGATATAGTCACAATACACGGCTTAAGCCATTTCAAGTAATGTTTCAAATAAGTGGTGGTCTTACCCCAGGGTGATATTAAGAGCTTCTTCCACTATTGGACATACCGCAAGAATACTATATATTATTTTTAATTAATTTATTTATTCATTTAAACGCCCTGATGGGCTTTTACATTATACATATTTTACATAATTTACTGCATACAGCGACAACAGAAGGTTTTATGTTTAAAACATCAACACAAAAATAACAAATTTTTTTAAGCTCACAACATATCTGCAAGAAAACAACAAATATACGCAATCGCTCTTTAAATATGCTACATAAAAATTTCATTCAGTTATCTCTTAAACACAGGCAAACTTATATTAAATATGTCAATAAATTGCGCAGTAAAACAAATGAATCCAAATAAAATTTACTTGCACACACCAGGATTTGAACACATGACCTTCGGATTGCTAGTCGAGAGCCATACCCTCGACCCACGGAGGCCTTCTAGTAAATCGTACAAACATGTTGTTTTAATTTATGAGACCTACAAAATTAAAATCATTAATATTTTGTTCATTTTTACTGTTCATTCTATCTTCAGTGCAATTCTGACGTTCCATTGTCATTATTTGCCAAATTAGTCTCACTTACACATAACAATGCAGACAAGTTGGCTGATTAAAAAATACATAATTGCGGGCACTTGTGGCGTCGTTATAATATGCCTTACGGTGGCAAAATGCAACGATGTGACGTCGATATACAACATGGACAGTATCTTGATCGTGATGGAAGTTGATGAATTAACTTGGCAACATGCACGGCTTATTTTGACACCCGTCACGTTTAAATGTTTTCTTAGCATTTAATTAAAATAAAGTTTTCTTTGCAGCTGCCACTCAACCAAAGATATTATTAATAGGTAAAAATATGCGTTATACAACCAAGAAAAAAAAACAGTTTGTTGTGCACGTTATAAACTCAACAAATACATCGAACGGTGTAAATACTTACTATCAACATATTTTCATGTGTCGGTAAGATTAAGTGGAATAATTTTGAACAATAACACTTCACTTATCAGTGCACATATTTTATTGCACTTCCTCTATGAAGCGGAAAGTTATTCAAATTAAAAAAAGGTTTTTGTCTAAAACCACTTTATTTGATTTTTAATCGTCGTCCGGTTTCGATTGACCTCAACTTCTATCAGGACAATCAACACATAAAGAGGAAGATTATAAGGCAAATAAAAGAGAAAGAGGAAGCATATAAGTGAAAACTTTTTTGATTTCCCCACTAAAAAATCGTGAAAAGGAAACTCTGGCGTCGTAAAATTTGCAAAGCTTTTATATCTGAAATTTTCAAACAAACACAATTTTAGGTGGCAAAATCTAGACACTCTTAACAAATTACGCTTGATCATTTTTCTTTTGCAAGTCGTTAAAACTACCTATCTAAATTAAAGCAGGTTAGCAAGCTGCTACGCCGTTAGCAAGTTTTGTAATTTTTTTGTAAAACATGTTTTAAACGCTGTGAATATAACAATAAATTATAGTACCCAATTCTTTTCATTTTTTAAAGTGTGCTACTTAAATCGACTTCCTCAAATGCTAAACAGCAAAACCATTGCAAATCTAATCAGCAAGGAGTTCTCCCGGAGCATAACGGTTCGTGTAACTGATGATTACCATTCGGTTTCACTTGTTACACTTTCTCCAGTCATCATCGAGGCTTCTATGAATTCAATTAAGTCATTCCTCTGACCTTTCGGCAAACACTGGTGTTGCCCAAGGCTCTGTTCTGAGGCCACTCTTCTTTTGTATACAGCGTGTAACAATGAGAAAGACATAACTGCCTTGTATTTTCTACACAATTTCCCGGAGTCTCTATTATTGATAAATTCAAATTAAAATAATTGTTCGAACATAGTTTTTCAATTAAAAGAAATACCATTGAAAAAAAAATTTGTCATACTTTACGCTTTGCAGACTACTAATCACAAGTATGAGGTTGTTCTGCTGGACATAAAACCTGCCTGAATCTAATTATTTATATTTTATCAAATTATGTCCGATGGAAATCCTCACGCATATCAATTGCAAAGGAACATTGTAATACACGTTATTGTTATTTATAGGAAATTGTTTTCATTGTTTAAAATAGACAGTTTTATAATGATAAGCTCCGGCGTCATGAATCTTGAAAAATTTATCTGCTTTAAGGTGCTAAATTAATGTGTGTTGCTTTTTAAACCATCATACATAAGCGTGGAGGTTCTAACAAAATATAATTTATTTATTGTTTGATTAAGAAAAGAATGCTATGATGAAGTAAGATAAATACAATAATTATGTAATTTACATTCGACGTCACTTTCTAGGAGTGATTTCGTAAAAACAATAATTTAATGCCTTTCGATGACAATATTATTTTTGTCTTTTCCGTTTCATCAACTGATCAATTCATATTTTCGCAATTAATTCGCAATGTTACACCCCGTACTAGCCTACAGACAACAGGTAATAGTTAACAGGTAACAACAGCTCTATCGTATCAGGCATCGGCAGATCAGGGTTATTTGTATTATTATTTAGGTGGGGCCACATTCATTTCGCATTACGTGCCTTTTATCGCGCTGTTAAATCAGGCTATTGTATTCACTGATGCTATTCAGGCTGTGTTCATTGATGAAGCCTGCGAGCATTGATGTTAGCGCTGTAATTGCATATATTTGATGGTGCAACACACCAATGTGATGTGTATATCTTTGAATAATTATTTGTGATTTATACTTCTTTGTTATTGGGCATCTATCCATTTGTTTCTATGATTTGTTTATGGGAAACAACACACCTTAATATAACCTTAATAAAAATAGAAAGACGCCTAAATACTACAATGACCTCCGCGACAAAGAGGTAAGATACTTGATTCAGGACCTGGAGATGTAAATAGGTATCCAAAATGCTATTCTCGCAGTAACAAATGAATACGTAAGTAGAATATTTGCAACTAGTTCTAAAGACAGATTCTCAAATCATCGCTCTGATAAAAGAACAGCTTTTAAAAAGAAATGCAGTTGCATGTAATAGCTTTGTGTATATTTGGTAACTTGGTCTGAATTGTCAGATATTTCACATACTTTCTCTATCACTATGCCTTTCCTCTCTTCCTCTTCCATCATCTTCAAAAGTGAGGAATAGTATTATTATTTTTATCCGAGTCACAACTACTCCCAACCGTCTGGAGCCAGAGAGTCTATGGCATTCCCGATTGGAGTAGTGTGTTGTATGTCTAAAGAGTATATGGAGGGAAAGGAAATGGGGAAGAGGAAGGTGAGGATATCTGGCTATTTATATCAGGTCGCCGTGTGCGTCGGTCACTCCTGGACATCCCTAGATTCCTACCCATTCCTCATACATTTTTCATTCCCAGGACTCCCTCTCTTTCCTTTGCTGAAAAAGTCTCTCCATAGAGAATCTTTTAAGATGACAGGAAAAAATTCCCTCAGGGCCTCCAGCGTGGGGTTAATGTAAAAAAATGATCACTGAAAAAGGCTAAAGTCATTTCAAGCTTTCACCAGGGTGGTACTGAAACTATCTACCAAATATGAAATACCTACTATATATTATTTTTAAGAAAACAATTTGAGAAATAACACAATTTACTCAAATAAACTTTAGTTGCGCACGCCGGGATTTGAACCCGCGATCACCGGATTCCGGGGTTCTATAGTTCTGCTAGATTGTATTATAAATTTATTATCATTTGTTTTTGCGTTTCGTCTGACAGCAGGTACAAAGCTGTCACAGTATCAACCATACTCAAACTAGCAGGGACAATATTTTATTTTTTTAACCCTAGAATGCTAAACATCGCCTGTGAGGCGAAGCAATTTTTTTTTGGAGTGATATCTCCTGATCGCTCACTCGTATCAAAGCATGCGCTCGCGCCAACTCAGTTGAGTGTTGTACGAGCTAGCGCACAGACGTTTTTTGGATTTGCTCGGCTGCGTTGTTGAGATACAGACACGTGTGGCGCCTGTGAGGCGAAGTTTAGCATTAAAGGTAATTTTTTTGTACATATATGTTTGTGGTTTTTTTTTTGATTTTTTGCTAAAAATTAAAGTTTGAGTATAATTTTTATAGTTTTATGAAATGGCAACGTCTGAAGCGCAGCTACTTAAATGGCTGGAGGAAATATCGGTAGATGGAAGTGAAGAGGACGACGATTTAGGAGCGGATTTTGATTCAGATGACAGTGTGGATGACCCCAATTACGTCACTGAGTTAGACGATGACTTGCAGAATATTCATGTATCAAATCAAATTCATGTCGATGTACAATCCACACCGACTCATGTTCAGGAAGCTTTAGCCACGGCGCAAAATAGGGAGCAGCCGGCTTGTGAGAATCGGATAATTACGCCATCGGCATCGATTATGAGGGGAAAGAACAAATATATTTGGTCCTCAGAACCTTCTTCGTCACAACAAAAATCGAACAGAACTCCTTCGAGAAACATAGTCCATATTGTGCCAGGCCCAAAAGAAGGCGCCAAGGGCATTGTTGATCCCATGAAATGTTTTGAACTGTTTTTTACTTCGGAGTTGATGGACGAAGTACTTTTGCGGACTAATGAATATATTATACAAACAGCTACCAAGTATAAAATTCAGAATACTACTACATCACAGGTCAGAATAGAAGAGCTTCGTGCGCTTCTTGGCATATTTATCTTGAGCGGAGCGTTGAAAAATAATCACTTGACAACAAATGAGCTGTTTGATCCTACGATTTGTGGATCCCAAAATTTAGCTGCAATGAGCTGTGAACGGTTTGAGTTCCTTGTAAAGTGTCTGCGTTTCGATGATCGTAACACTCGAGACGACAGAAAAAAAACTGATAAGTTTGCGCCTATCCGAAATATTTGGGAAATTTTTATCAAGCAATGTAGAGATCTGTATAAACCAAGCTCATACGCGACAATAGATGAACAACTTTTGGCATTCAGGGGACGATGTCCATTCCGTATGTATATTCCTAATAAGCCGGCCAAATACGGAATAAAGATTGTTTTAGTGTGCGATGTTAGATCAAAATATATGTTTGATGCCTCACCGTATTTGGGAAAAAACCTCGGTACAGCTATAAACGAACCATTAGGCTCTTACTATTGTAAGCTGCTTACAAAGACTATACATGGCACAAATCGTAATTTAACTGCCGATAACTGGTTTACTTCTATACCGCTAGCTGAGCAATTGCTTCGACCACCATACAACCTTACTCTTATTGGAACAATTCGAAATAATAAGCAAGAAATTCCACCAGAGTTCAAACATAATTCATCACGCCCTGTTGGGACATCTCTTTTTGGATTCCACGAAAAGCTCACTCTTGTTAGCTACAAGCCAAAACCTCAAAAGACCGTTCTTTTGCTCTCTACGATGCACGACAAGCCTTCTGTTGACTCCGTTTCCGGTAAGCCGACAATAATTCATTCTTATAACGAAACAAAAGGTGCTGTGGATACTTTTGACCAGATGTGTGGTCACTCAAGCTGTAGCCGTAAAACTAGGCGTTGGCCACTTTGCATGTTCTATGGAATGTTGAATATGGCTCTACTCAATAGCTTTGTAATTTATGTATCCAATTGCGAAGCTTTGAAAATAAAGCCAATGTCAAGAAGAGAATTTCTCAAGATATTAAGCAAGAACCTATGCAGCGACTGGTGCGCCATCCGTTTGGAAGAAAGGCCACGTATGCAGAAAAGAGTCCGTTCTGCAATTCATGACGTGGTTGGTCATAATACTGACACTGATTCAGATGAACCATGCATAAAAAAGGGAAAAAGATCAATGTGTGACTTCTGCCCCCCGAAATTGAGGCGTATGAGTATTTATTTCTGCGCAAAATGCAAGTTAACATACTGCTTAGAACACCGGTCTCCAAACTGTTGCAAATGCGACAAAAAAAAGTAGGTGGAAAAAACCGAAACTTTATTTTGGTCTCAATGAATATTTTTAAGTTGTAAGCTGTGAAATATATTTTTATAGACTTAGTACATCTCAGGTCTATAAGACCCAGAAGTTTTTTTTTTATTTCCAATTGTGAATTTTTTTGATTTTTTTTTTTTGTAAAAGATCTCTGTATACCACGAAACAAAATATATGATCTTAAAATAAGCTTTTAATATATTTAATGTATTTAAAAAATGAATTGTGTTATTTTTTTTTGTTACCCAATATGTAATAAAAGTGTTTTTGTTTTTGTTTTAATATGTTGTATTTTTTTTAAGTAAAATATGGTTTTTTTTTATAAAAGTCGCCTCACAGGCGAAGTTTAGCATTAATGGGCTAAAAAATATGTTTAGTATTCTAGGGTTAATGCAACCGATTATCAATGTTATATAATAAAAATCCGTGAACATTTCCGTGTAACGTTTATTGATTATATTTGATATCATAAAACACTGAAGAGATAGACCGATGGAAGCGTATTGTGAGCGTGTCCGTATACCTAAAGTAAGCTCATTTTTCCCTCACTTCAATTGATATTGATAAAATAATCGTAAAAAAATCAAAGGAGGCCCAGAAGAAAATAATTTTCCTCGGGGCCTATGTAATCTTTAGGATATGCTGTGTGGAGGGTATTTTAGAGAAGAGTCTCATATTATAGGAGGGAGGAAATGTAGAGGAAAATCGTTACACAACTGAACTGTTGAACTCAAGAAAGAGTGAACCCGTTCACACGTGACGAATAATTTCAATCGTTTACAAATGTTTGATTTGTTTTGCTATGCTTCGGTGACGAAGAGATCAATTACGCTATTCCATCATAATCAGATGCCCATGTTACAAACAAAAACTTTATATTACGCTGATGCGATTATTTTTATTTTTATTTCTATTATCCCTAGCATTATCTATTATTTTTATTTGTATCCTACCTTATTTTTATTTTTATCTTTATGTTAACAAGATTCACCTACTCCAATTCTTTTCCTGTATGTGATCATGTACATAATATTATATATTCAGTATTGGTTATTTATGAAGGGAAAGAACTATTTTAAAGAATACCTGACATCATTAAATAAGTTCATTTGCTTTCTTATTCTTTTTTTTCATTTCAATTCTGTTTAAAATTTCTTTTTGAACTAATTATTTAATTTATCTTTATTTTCATCGCTTTCTTATTTTCAGTTAAACCTATTTAACCTATACCTATTTTACAACTGAATGAATCATGTATTACATTTATATAATTATACACAAATTTCGACTACCATAATACGGACATGTGTCTAGTGTGGTAGTCGAAAAGCATGTAAAAAACCTGTATCCAAATATATTTTTATGAATAAAGAAAAAAAAAAAAAAAAACTCCTACAACAGTTGAAAAATCCTATGTACATTGGCGTCTTTGGTTTTGTTTCAAGACGGAATAGGCCACTCAGGATTATCAGTGAATACCTATATTGGATATCATGAAATTATTAAGTATATTTCCCTAAACAAGTTGGTCGGTATTGTATTGCTATTGAGATGAAATTCGTGATGTTGAGTTGGACCCATTACTGTGAAATGGGAGCATACACCTCGGGTATCAGGCGTACATTGTATGTAGAGTCACGTGGGGTAACCGTGCGCAATTTTCACTTTAGGATTTTTATTCAATTTTTTTTCAAGATATCTGATTATTAAGGTATCTCAAATAAGCACAAAAACCTCATACGGTCGATTGCATACGCTTGACCCGTAGGTCTGGTAACCACACGCGTACTGTAGTGTAAGTATACGTACTCTACTTTCAATATGCTCTTGGGTGCAAAACAAAATTTCGTTTTCTTGCAAGTGGAATATTTTACTTTAAGAATTTAACATGTGTCGTAGTCTGTATATTTTTTAAATCGTTTTATGTACAGGGATAAGTGTGCGCACTTTTGTGGATGCGTACACTTAACAACGCACAAAAATAAAATTTACTTAAAAATAACAGATTCAAGACTATCCCGTGAAGCTATTTTACTAAAAGTTGTCATGGACACCGTTTTGACTCAATTAGTTACACAATAGCATCCAAAGTTAAAGAGTGCGAAATAAATAAGAATATCACAATAAAAAGTAATTTGCCTGTCAATTTGTATTTTCTGTGTAGGGTTTATTGTACACATGAACGGATTCAAGGCGACCTAAAGCACTACAGAATTATGGAATAAGCGCAGGAGAAGCATCCAAGAATTTTCTGCAAACATCACCGCGTACACTTTCCCACCGCGTGCAGTTACTCCTCGTGACACTACAGTGCGCACTTGTTTCGCAATTTCGGTGGGAGGATATTCCTATCGTAAAGCTCATTGTTGAACAGATTGTGTATAGCCGGTTGGCTAACGCGAGCACAACACTTCGCGGAAACCATTGTACCGGCTGTACGCTGAAATTACGCAATTCTATGCAAATTTTGCTAGTATTGTTCGATGCCTTTTTCGGTAAATGCTATTATCTAATAGTATTATTGTCCCAGCGTCTGGACGATGTAGGCCCTGTGATTGGTCAAATTCAAATTGTGTTTAAATAAGACTTTAAAGATTAAGACACGATTTCATACTGAAATAGAATCGCCACATGTAATACGATATTTATTCAAATATATCGTTTCTGCTCATACAATTTTTGGATAATATCGAAGAAAATATGTTTTAGATAGTTCATGATCCATTGGATTAATTACATTACAGTGAAAATTATCCACAATTACGTGATTACGTTTGACGTTTGACGAAAAAGCACGCGTTCATTCAACATGGCCGATATATACGCATGGCCACCGCGTCAAAGATAGCCGACAGAGCGCTCCTCTGGCGGTGAAAGAACGAACCAAGGGGCTGGCGCGAATATTTAAATATGCAAAATAAAAAGATTTCTTCTGGAAGTTTATTTAAACTTTGCAATGTCATCGTTTCTAAAACAAACATTTGATTCAACTTAATGACAATAAACAACAACTCTTTGCATGTACGATTTTGAAAAATATTGATATTTAATATTATTTACGTAAATAATAATTTCGCATTATTTTGACAGAACACCGATATACGCGAAAGTATAGGCACTGCCAACCCAATAAAATAACATGAAAGACAATCGGAAGATAGAAACGCTTCGTTGATTGTAAAATTAGCCAACAAATCTCTTATCTGACATGTACTTATATGTATAATAAAACAATCATTTTGCCAGGTATAAATATTTATATAATATATATTAAGGTATTATTCGGAAACGCTGGACAAGGATAATACGAAATATTTTTAAGTAAAACCTTTGGATTTACCTTAATTAATATAGAAGGAATCTGAATGCATTCGGGAATTTTTGAATTTTAGCATTTTTATTTTTAATCACGTAAAATTAAAATTTGCTTTCGTTGTATTGGATGACAGCCGGAATAATTTCTATTGATGACATTTTCTTTTTTTGGTATTCCTGATATGAGTGTCTAGAATTTTTACCATAATTTACTCTATGCAAATATTATTTTGGTATTTTGGTTTCTTTTACAAGTAAGGAAATATTTAAAAAAAGGTTATTATAGGTTAGGATAGGTTAGGTTGGGTTATGCTAGATTAGGTTAGATTAGGTTGGATTAGTATAGTTCTTTTTGTGTAAACCGTTTATTCTTTATTTCATTTTATGTAATTAATTTTTTTTTAAAGGAACACAATAGGAAATTTTATTTTTAAGTTTATTATAGTTAAGCGCACTTGAAGTGAAACAACACAAAACTGCGCTATATAAATTCTATGTTATTATTATATTATTTATCAAGTTAGTTTATAGGTAAGGTTAGATTAAGTTGGATTATTATGGGTTAGGATAAGTCAGGTTATGTTAGGTTAGGTAACGTTAGTTTGGGTTATTATGGGTTAGGTTAGGTTGGGTTATTATAGGTTAGGTTGGATTTGTATAGGTTAGGTTAGGTTAGGATAGGTTAGGTTAGGATTGGTTCGGTTAGGTTAGGTTAGGTTAGGCTAGATTGGATTATTATAGGTTAGGTTAGGATATAGGTTAGGTTAGGTTGGATTATTATAGGTGAGGTAAGCTTAGGTCAGGTTAGATTATTATAGGTTAGGTTGGATTATTTTAGGTTAGGTTGGATTATTATAGGTTAGGCTGGATTATTATAGGTTAGGTTAGGTTATTATAGGTGAGGTTAAATAAAATAATAGTCAAATAAATCATTTGTGCTAAGTAGGCACTATTTTGCCGGAATATTGTATTACATTATATTTTTTTAATTTACGTTTTTCAATTGTCTCTAGCCGCTCATTTCAGGAATACCGACAAAAGAAAATGTTATCAACAGAAATTATTCAGGCTGTCATCCCATACAGCGAAAGCGAATTTTCATTTTACGTAATTAAAAATTAAAAAGCTAAAATTAAAATTTTCCCAAATGCTGTTCGATTCCTTTTATAGTAATTAAGGTAAATCAGAAGGTATTATTTAAAAATATTTCCTATTTTCCGTGTCCAGCGATTCCGAATATTTACCTATATTAATTTACCTTTAGCCATTTAGGCAATTATTCGGGAAAGGTAAAGTTTTACCCGAACAACTGTCATTATTATTATGCCTAAACGCCTTCCTGTTCCGTGTTTTAACAATATATACTCACCCTCTCTCTGTGAATGACCTAATATCTACCTATTAAATGTAACTGTTGTTAGTATCACTTAAACTGGGCGAAGCCCAATCAAGTGCCGCCCGCAGGGCCTAGCAGAAAAAAACCCGCGGAGCGGGTTTTTAACTGCTAGTCATTATTATTATTGTATTAGTACTGGTAGTTCTGTGAACACCAAACTTCGCATTCAAAAAGTAGATTCTATTTTTTTCTTATTTAGTAAATCAAAACCAAAAAATGTTTTGAAAATATAAAATTAGTAGGTAGGTACTTAAATACTTACCTACTTATTTATAAAACATATAATATTTTATAAAATTAAAAAAAAGTGTCCAAAGAAACGTCATTAACTCAACTACAATTCTTTTTTCATCTAGTCAATTTGGCTTGCTCAAGCTTGCTTGATTAATGAAAACGAACATATATTATACACAAATTTACATGCAGATTAAATGCCAAATGGTCGACTTAAAAAATAACTTAGTTAAGCTCAGTCAATTATTAAAATTTGTCTCACATGTTAAAGAAATCAGAAATCAGGTGATTTTTGCACGATTCATGTTAACACTATCAAAACTAATTTAAACAAGAACATAAAATCTAAATTGATACTTACTACTTGGTTTGACCAATGAATTGCTTTATTTTACACGATGATTTCAAGATGCGAAATTTATGCAAAATACGATAAAACCTCCTTTTATCTGGCCTCTAAATCTAGAACGCAGCAATCTTTTTATAGTGGCTGACAAATCGTTTAAATATTCTTAACATATAATTATCATTATATCGAGGGTATTTATATTTTTGCATTAAATTTAACGTGGAATCAGAAACCTTATATGACATTATATCTAAGAAGAATTTGGTAAAGTGTTCAATAATTCTATTTCCTAGAATTTTAGACACTGCAGAATGTCATTTTCGCCAAAGTTTGTAAATTGCGTTTTGCATCCCATGGTTATGTTTTATATAATAATGGAGAGTTATCGATTTTTTCTCAGGCAAATTTACTTAGGCGAAGCACCACGAATTAATGAAAAATCATGTTTTTTCAGTTTGTAAATTTGATGGTTCAGAAATTTTTTTGCTGCTTTAATGAAATACTGCGAGTAGGACACATCCCTTTGAAACGATAGTGCATTTTTATATTTCAGTTTTTTCAAGCTTAGAAAAAATTAAAATAAGAAAATCTTAGAAAATAAGATTTTTAATAGCGGTGCCTTGTTACTTAAAAATGTATATTGTTGGAAGAGATATGTGAACGACATTTTTTGCATTTGGTTAGGAACAGAAAGACAATTGAACATGTTTTTAAACTTTTTAAATAAAATACACAAAAATATTCAATTTACATTAGAAATAGGTATAGATAAGAGTTTAAATTTCTTAGATTTAAATTTAACAATAATAGGTAATAAAATAGATTTTAATATTTTCCGTAAAGATACGTACACTGATATTGTCATTCATAATTCATCAAATCATCCCTTTTCTCAAAAAGTCGCAGCTTTCCATTCTATGCTTAATAGATTAATTTCTATTCCATTGTCGGATCCTAATTATATCTCAGAATTAAATATCATAAAACAAATAGCATCTAATAACGGCTATCCTAATAAATTGATAGATGAAATACTAAATAAAAAAATTAAACATAAATTCTTTAAACTTTATATTTATCCTATTTATAAAGATACAAACAAACAATGGCGTAGAATTCTATTTGTAGATAATGATACTTCCAAAATTATAAATAAAAACATCCCCTTCACTATTCAACCGGCGTTTTATACGAATAACAAATTAAAAAAATATATTCTTAATAATAAAGATATTGATAGTCAAACTAAAAAATCAGGTGTTTATAAACTCAACTGTAATGATTGTAATTCCTTTTATATAAGAAAAACTAATAGAAACTTTGAGATCAGAATTAAAGAACATCTTAGGGCTTTAAAGGGAAACTGTGAATCAGAATTTGCGGATCATTTATTAAATAACGACCATACTTTCGATATTAATTCAGGTTTTAAAATACTACATTCTGGTTACAAGGTATCTCAAATCAATAATTTTGAAATCCTAGAAATAAGAAAACACGTGAATATGAAAGCAGATATTATTAATAAACAAAAAATTTTTATAAACCCCATTTTAAATATTTTCCCAATTACCCGGTCTTTCCCGTCTAATGACATTTTAATTCCTACTTTGAATAACCCTCCCCCACTCTTTCCCCTCCCCGCTCCTTCTACCTTCTACCTCTTCTTTCTAGACCTAATTTTAATTATAACTTTAGTATACTTGTGCTCCTGATGAAGTGAACTTGGTTCATGAAACATGTTGAGATTTTGTATCGAAATAAAGTGATGTAAACAATGTTATTTGTGTTTTAATAAAAAAAAAAAAATAAATAAATAAAAAAAATTAAGGTTATGTTTTCATTGTATAATGTGGCAAATTAACGTCCTTAGAAAATTAATTTTTTAATTTTTTTTTTCTTGCTTTTTCTTTCTGTCTTAAATGAATTTGTAGAACTGATATATATTTTTTATTTATTTAGTACAGGAATTACATACTGTGCATTTGTAAAATGCTTTGACTGTCCAACTAGGACGACATCCCGTTTTAGGACAGTAAAATTTTGGACCAATATTAAATTACATATTTTGTACAACAACAAAAATGAGAGAAAACAAAGAAAAAGAAGAGAACAAAATAATAAAAAAATATAATACAACATAAAGTTAAGTGACGTTTTTTTTTAACATACTTATTGAAATAATAAAAGGTATATATTTTAAAGGAATAAAACATTAAGGTAGGTCGCATATTATAGACCATATTTTATATTTGTTTTTTTTTGTTTTTGTTTGTTATTTTTGTAAACTCCTTCCTAATTGATGTAGCCAAGAAATGTATAGTTGATCAATCATTTAGATCAAATGGTAGTGTGTGTTTGTAACACATGAAAATTTAATTAATTAAGCAAAGTCTGGTTTCGTAATTAATTTCATGGGATATAAAAAAAAATTGTGGTGGTATATTAGCTTACATAATATATTTTTAGAAAATATTTTACGTAAAATTAGTATTCGTTATTTATATATGTATTATTATTATAAGTGATGGAATCCAATGCATAAAAACATTGACAAACTTTTGTGAAAAAGTCCAATAACAAAATGTAACAAAATAGGTAAGTAGTCTGACTCTCCTAAAATTCAATCTCTCAATTTGTTCAGTTGTTGTTAAACTCTATCCAAAGAGTGGGTCAATTTAATTTTGTATTTTTCTTGGTGGTTGATGCTTTAAGCAATGAGATATATTAGATTATACAATGTAGGAAAGTGTGTAATGCAAGATACTCACAAAGATGTGAAATGGTGTCGCTTAACAAAAAAAATGTATCTCTAATACACCCGGGCATGAAGTTTCGTGCGAAATAAGGTACAATAAGTACACATAAAATCGCTCCAATGCGATGAAATCTGGATAATGTGGGAACCTTATATTATATTGTTCTTAACGGTTTGTGGCGCAACACGAAAGTTGTCATTTGAAGAAAACTATGCGGCAGATTGAGCAAGATCTCAGCTCAATGGAGAATAATGGCGTGCGTGTAACTGCATATTAATATCGCTTCACTTTCGATCATTTTTTAAACTGGTTTATAACTGCATTAAAAACCTCGCTTTAAAATTCTCCACGTCCTTATTCGCACGGTCAGAATTTTGCAGGTGTTTTTTTTAATAGCGTCTGCAAAAGTTGACATATTTTATTTTAAAAAGTCGCATTGATTGCCGTTGTTCCAAATTAGTAAAATGGGTGTGTTGGTTATTTTTTTAGACAAAATACAAGATTTACCTTCGTTACCAAAAATATACTTGCAGTAATTAAAAATGAACGTTGGTAAAGGGAACTAATTAACCCACCACTCTACTAGCTATCATTGTAATGAATATTAATGATAGTTTCTTTCGGATGATTTTTAATAATAATAATTTAAAATGAAATAAAATAATTTTTGTTTTAAAACCACGAGTTTTTAATAATTTTTTGAACCGACCGGTTTCGCTTTACTCAAGCATCTTCAGGGTACAAATTATTACTAGACAAGAAGTACAAAGTGTGAGCTTATATATAACAAAATTTTGAGGGAGACAACATGATATAAATATAACAAACACAGAGAAATCATACAATACATTTACACAAGTACAAAAGACATGGGAAAAACCGAACGATAATTATGTAGACTAATGGATTATAATAATGTATATGGAGAAACAAAGCATCAACTGACATGGGGTGATAAGGAGAACTTGGACATTTTTAATGGTTTATTGGGAACAAGCTTGATATTGGACTACTTGATATATCTAATTGATTATTAAGAATGGGACTTTTGGTTTTTACAGCATTTTTTATTTCCAGTGCTTCTAGATTATTGAGTCTGTTACCATGCCCGTTTGTATGTAAAATATTAGCGCCTGTGTTATAACAGAAAGTATGATCTTTGATAATCAGATGATTGGCAAATTCAGAGAAACCGTTATTATTGAGACAACGAAGATGTTCTTTAATCCTAATGTCAACATTACGTGTTGTCTTACCGATATAAAATGCCGCACAATTATTACAATTTAATTTATAAATGCCTGAATGGCTTAGTTTGTCGTCTTTATCTTTTGAATTGATTAGAAATTTACCTAGATTATTATTGGTATAACAATGATAATAATAATTTAGTAAATTTTGCCTTTGAGTTAAAGACGTAGTAAGATTAGATTTGATTTGAGATTACACATCTGCCCTGATGATGGACACTGTAATGCTGTCCGATATGTTGGCTAAAAAAGGAGGTAGTGCAACCTGGCATAATACCCCAAAAATTAATCATTATAAAGGGAAGATTAAGTTATTTTAATAATAGCGACAAGATTTATGGTTATTTTTTATGTTCTGTGTCGGGCCCCTTCAAAGTCTCGTCCTTCCCAAAATATCTTATACATATATAGAAGTACTAATAAACAAACTTTCTTGTCACGATGAAAGCATTTTTGCCAAATTGCTACGCCTTCTTCTCTTCATTCATCGGCTTTCTGTTGTCTAGATTTTTTATATAATTTGTCCGATCCCTATAGGCTGTTTCTCAAAATTTGTTGATCGCTTTATATAGTTAGCATAATATATTATCTGTTGTAAAGAACGTCTCACTTCTCTTCCGTACCATAAGCCCAAAATTTGCTCAGTTGAAAAAATAAACACGTGGACCTTTATTTCGGCGACCTTCGTTTTGATTCTAATATGTTCACAAGTTAATTCAAAAATCTCCCCAAGAGATACTATTAGATGGCAATTCTATGTACGCTAAGTGGCACTAAGCATGTTAGAATCCATGTTTGGTGCTCAAAACATAAATACTTGCAGCGCGTTCTAATTGAATTCCCTGAGGTTTTGGGGTATCTAATTGTTCTTGATAGTGTGACTATGTTTAGTGAAGCAAACTGTGTCATCTTCAGCTTCTTTAAAATTCACTGGTTTAGATTTAAATTCTTGCACTCAGTCACAATTATAAAGAGTCTGGATCATTTTTATACTCTATCTTACAGGTGCCTGATCCATCCCTGCATGATATTATAGCACCAGCTTAATGTTCAGGTCTGCTGCACACCCTCCAACATTACTGCCAACCTATCTGCAACCAGTACTTAACCACAATGGGAGAATTTCCCATGTCCGATCACAGCGCACAGCCTCAGCAATGCGGTACCAGATCTGTACCAATCTGGTAGCAACCCATCCAGTTCTTTATGGACATGACTGACTGTGGTTGGGACAGAAGACCTTGCTATCCCGGACAAGTAACTGCTACCTTTTGTAAACCTATTAGTATGTGAATGGAGCATTCTTTCGAGGGATATTTAATGAGGGATGTTTGTATTAATCTATACCCCATTCATTGTTGAGCATACTGATGGCATATTAATTTCTGTACTAAAGCATTTTAAAAATTAACAAATTCCTAAAAAGTTTAAAGTGTTCCCCTATAGAACTAACAATAATGTTTCTCTGTCAAACTAGATCATTTTTGACTAGTATGGAACGTCTAGTAAACAATTAATAACGAAATTGCGTAACTAACTAAAATCGGCCTTTTTGACTTGTCTCCTTGTAGAAGGTGACCGGATAAATCATCACAATGATAATTCATCACATCTTTAAAAATTTATATAAAGTCATGGAAAGTGATTTATTAACTGGGTTAAGTAGGTTAAAAATCATCGTTTCTAATGACTTTATATCACTTTTTAAAAGTGTGTTGAATTGTCACTGTGTTGAGTTATCATGGAAACCTAGTAGAAACCGGCTATGGATGGTATAAAATTATTGTTTAACCGGATGTTAAAAGTATTTTTTTAATGTAGATTTGATTGTATTTGTGATCATCGAAAAACTTGCTTTTATTTATTTTTCTAATGATCATTAGCCAACTTTGTAACCACCGTTTAATAAAAATTGCGGAAGCTTTATTATCATTGTTATTGTATTTTGTAGTTTATTTTAAACAATTGCATTTTTAGATGTTTTCTCAATGACAGCAATAATCTCGCAATCTAGCTTTCTAGATCTCGACTAACAATCGGGATTTAACGTTCCTTGAAATGGCTTTAGGCGTGTTTGGTGACTAGATCTGAATATCCAGGTACTTCCCCATCTTTCTCTTTCCCATTTCCTTCCTCTCTGCCGTCAGCCTCACAACATACCCCAAATAATAGATGCCATAGTCTCACGGGGGTTAGACGGTTGGGAGCAGTTGGGACTCTTGTGCAGTGTAAAAATTATTAAAAAAAACAGTGATCTCTGGCGTAATGAAATGAGCACAGATTTTACTAGAAATTTTTTCTTTTTACATGAGTGGAGTTCAGTTTGTAACATCATTTCCAAAATGAGCATAATCAGCTATTAAATAATAAATTTTGGTAACGGTGAATAAATAATTGTTATCAAGAGTTATTATTTTTTTTTCCAAAATATCATTCGATTGAATAAAATGAGAATATAACAAGGATGTCAAACAATGTCAGCTAGTCACTGTGTGCATTTTTTACTGCATGCAAATGTATTATTCAAGCGCGAGTCAATTTATTTCGCAACCTGTTAAAGGAGGTGTCGCATGGTAATCAACAACACTTGAATGAGTAAATAAATAAATTGAACAATCAATCTTTCCGCCATCGAGTTCTTGCAAAACATGCACTTCATTTTTTAGTAGTGCTAATCTAAGTATAAACTCATTGTTTGTTTCGCCAGCCGATACAAATAAATACAACAGTGTTAAAGGTTAATTCAACGGAGATAGGAGCTTACATAATTTATGGTTTATTGCCCAATACAGTCATGTGAATTTAGCATGTAAAAAATATCTTAATTCGATTAATAATAAATCTTATTATTGGAAGAACTTTACATGAACTATCGTAAATTTTTGTTTCAAAGAAATTCGCATCTCTAAATGATGACACTTATTTCGTAGTTTTTTTTTCATATTTACCGCACTAACAAATACAGACATTAAAAGTAATTAATTACGTGTCAAATAACAATAAAATACTCAAGCTAAAAGATGCTCGAATGATGGAGTTGGTGCTCTTACAGTGTCTTTCCTCGAAGACAGCAACCCAGTGCCTCAAATAAAGAGACCAAGTTGTACATGAGGCCTTCTACAAATATCGTTGAAACGCTGCAATAGCGCGGTAGCCTAAACAACATTGTATATGCATTATTAGTGTACCGTATTATATTACACGGAATTGACTGTAAACCAAATCAACAAGGAAGAAAATATAAAGCACATTCAATTGGGTTTGAAAATCACGGGAACGATGGAAACAGCCAACCAACAACCTTGAATTCCCATGAATCCTTGCAATATGGCTCTCGACAAACAAAACGGGATGATAATTTGCAAAACAGAGCACAAAGCATGTCAATATACGACTCCAATTCACGACGACACAACGAATGCACCTGCTTGCCACACGACACGAATGCGAATAATGTACTGACTTGCGACAATTTACAATGCAACAAAATTATCTTCCTCTTTCCAATGTGGGTAAGGCTGTTTTAAGGAAGGAAATGGATAGTAGGTATGATAGTATATGATGGGAAATTATGGAAGATATTATCCCAAACTGTTTCAATACTAAACAATTAGAATTTGGACGGAGATTACTCGAATTTTAACCTAACAACTAACCCAATATTTAACAGTATGAAATTGTTAACTTACAAAAAATGTTGTCATTACATAAACAGGATCTCAATTTGGGTTATATTTCTTTTACTGCAAGTATCATATGTAAAAGCCGAATAGCGTTAATTATATATAAACATACATGTTCTTTCATTTATAACCCTAAAACATTAATGAGAGAAAAAAAATATTACAAAAGAAATGACCGATTATGAATGAAACAAAATGATAGTGAATATGTGAATAAAAGCGAATGAATGAAACAACATGATAGTGAATATGTGAATAAAAGCGTTTGAATGAAACAACATGATAGTGAATATGTGAATAAAAGCGTATGAATGAAACAACATGATACAGAATATGTGAATAAACGCGAATGAATGAAACAACATGATATTGAAAATGCGAATAAAAGTGTATGAATGAAACAACACGATAGTTAATATGTGAATAAAAGCGTATGAATTAAACAACATGATAGTGAATATGTTAATAAAAGTGTATGAATGAAACAACACGATAGTGAATATGTGAATAAAAGCGTATGACTGTTGCGTTCCTCGTATTTATTAAACTACTTTCCGAGAGTGTAACTTCTCATAGACATACAAATTACTCCAGTACAATTCTAAATCATTAATTCTTCAATAATATTATTATTCACCAGAAATTCACTTTGTGTTGATCGTTAATTTCATAAAACGAACAATCACCACGAATTTTTTGTGTATTTTGTTTTTAAATTATTTTATGATTGCGCAATTCTGTGGAGAGGTTAAAGTTGACAGTTTTAAATCGCAGAACCCGTGTTAAATTATCCGCACGGTTACCTCTGCATTACCATTCAGATACCGGAAGAGGGGCCACGTCATGTGTTCAGATAATGAACGGAAACCGGAAGCGGTTTCGCCGACTGAACGAAGCGAAGGCCAGCTGAGACAAAAGAGGCTTCCACGCATCATGGCGACTAAATAATAAAATATGGACATTATGCGCCGGAAAATGCCTGCAACATCACGCCAGATTCCATCAGATCATTATGCGATATTGATCTCTGCGTGGTACAGCCAGATACGTTGATGACTTGATACTGTGTATTACATTCACAACCTCATGGATTGATCTAAGATGAAAATATATCCAATTTTATATGGCCTCCATGGTGGCAGAGTGTTAAGTTGCTTGGATCTGAAACTCGAGGTAGCATTATAACCCTGCAAGAGCAAATTAAAAATTCATCCTTATTCTTATAAAAAAATTTAACTTTTTTTTCCTCGCAAGGTAATTAATATTATCAATGTGAAAAGTTGAAAAAAGTCAATGTCATTTTAACAGTAAGCTCTGCTGGTATGAAGTGCACAGCTGTTTCTGTCTGGAATTTCTTGGTCAAGCGAACTTCTTTCAGCTCACAGTGCGTTCCACGATGAGCTTTGAAATGTATGTTTTTTTTTATGTTGGAATTCGGACTACGAATAAAAAAATAACAACGAAAACTTGTTAAGGCGAAACTTAATGCCAAATCACTATTTTGATTAATCTTTATAACGAATTGATGTACATTATGAAAACCAAAAATATGCTCTGGTTAAATTTAATGTTTTCCTATCGCTTCGCTTGAGTAGAATACAAATAAATAAATAAATTACTCAATAAAAAATATAAATGCAAACTACTAAAAAAAATATTTTTTCAATAGATATGTATGAACGCATAAAGGAAGCAACTTTAAAACATACAGTTTTATAGCTATGATTATCTGTGACAGTTTCACTTGATTAACTTTTTTTCTTTCTTACAAAATTATTTACAAAATAAGCAAAAAAACAGTTTTTTGCTTGAAATCGAACGTTTCTAGACTCCGTTTGTCAAGCGATTTTAATGCCTATTACCTGCGATAAAAGGTATATCAAGAATATACACATTTTTGGCTTCTAGCTTCCTCTTAATCTGAAATAATACGGCTATGAAACGCCCGAGGTAAATATACGAGTATAGGCCACAATTCCAATCATTTAACATAGAAGACAAACTTTACAAATGCCGTCAACTGTGGAGGAGAGATAAGATTGCAGATTTTCACAGCCAAAAAAATGAATCGTGATTAGTTTTTGGGTTGCACGTAGTTGAGATTCTTCCTTCTTTAGCCATTGTTTCGGACAGCGTTACAGTGTCCTTCAACATTGCAAATATATGAATTATGGTGTCTTTATGTATGTCTAGGTAATACTATGTTGCGTGCGTTGGTCCTCTTTGGTCGGGTATTTAAATATAATATTAGCTAATTTTATGTTGTTTTCGGCGTTTTGTTTTGATGTAGCCAAGAATTACCGTATACCAGGAACTAAAACTTAGCCGCGTTGTTTCTAATAATATTAATGGGGTTATTGTGGATTTCAATTGCTTACTAATTGCTGCAATGTGCTCGATGCATTTAAGGTCTTCGTAAGACTTCAAGAATGAATCTAAGGCATGAGAGATCATTCAGCAGTTGGTAGAAAAATATCAATGTTTAGCTTCTTATAGGGTTCTTTAATATGTCTATCTTTGATGCTGACAATTCGTAGTGGAATTTCATTATAATGATTTATTAAAACTTGTTTTTGGCAGACCTATCACACATTTGTACTAGTCTAAAGATGACAGTAATTGACTGAAACCGATAACGGAAAAAAGTGATTTAAGAAGATTTAAATTGTTTAATAAATTATCAGAGTTCTTTGTTGGGCTTTTTATGAAGTTGCCTGTAGAGGTGTCAGTGAAGGTTTATGGAGAAGTTTGTACGTCGCCATATTCAAACGATTCAAGAATATTCTCGTGGGCGTAATATCACTAATTTATTGAAGGTTTCTAATCTTTGGATGTGTTTGTAATGGAGATGAGTTCTAGAGAATGTACTTCGCAGGTTTTGAATGGTCGAAAAAATAACATGATATCCAATTGAAAACTCAATTTCTAGATAATTCCGTTACCGTAAAAGACTTTTTTTTTTAATTCCAATAAAAGAAAATTAAATTTTCACTAATTCAATCAAATTGTTTTAACATTAACTCCACATGGGAAGCTCTGAGTATTTTTTTTCTCTCAAGGCCTATGTTATCTTTAGGGATGCTATGTGGAGGGTGTTTGTGAGGAGAGGGAAATGTACATGGGTCTTTAAGAGACCTATGATGTAATAGGGAAGAACCTCAGAGTTTTTTTTTTTTTTTTTTTTTTTATTTATTTATTAAGTTAAAAGAAATTTACATTACATTTACATTTTTTAACTCAAGAAACGACCCGATCTCATGTGACATATTTCAACCGCGTACAAAAGATAGACTATGCACCGGTTCCGAAGGGATCAGTTAATATATCGGTAGAACAAGGACGGCAAACCCACCGCAATTTAGGATGCTAGTATGGGTACCACCGCCTCAGTCACCATTTATTGGATAACGAACAACTCTGCCATATGTCACCCCAAGTGGTTGGCTATGTTTGGTGACTTATCAGGGGTACCCGGGTTCACGAGGAGAGGTTTGTCAAGTGTCAATGCGTTTGCCCATCTACTGCGTGGCGGGCCGGATCCGGAGACTCGGGTTTAGGGAATGATGAGACCCTTGACGAAATATGCCTACCCATTTTTATTTTTTTGTATCGTTTGGAAGTCAATTACTCGTATATAAATTGCCCTCCTCGGAGCCAATGGATTGCTTGCCATATGGTGTATGTATAATTTTTAAATGTATGTTTTTAATGTTGTCGTGTAAATTGTGTGAAAATGATCTGTTTTGCATGTGTGAGTTAATTATTTATTTTATTTTTGTTTCCTCTTATAATTATTGGTGGATAGAATTAAAGATAAATAGCTTTTTAATTACCTTGTTCATAATTTTAAAGAAATTGGATGATATTAAGTTTTTTACAGTCAAAAGCATTCATTATTGTATTACCTATAATTCAGTTATGTTTGTTTCATATACGTTTTCCCAGATTCCAATTAAGTTATTGAAATGTGATTGAACTAGTCTACAATATAACTTATGTGACCCTGTTACTGTACGTCTCTCAAAACAAAACTGATATTTAACACTAAATGAATTAATAATATATGACACAGCAGTAAGAGATCTGTTAAATTTAGAAGATTATACTTTAAGAATTTTGTTAAACTCCATCACTCGTATGTTTTTATTATTATTATCTTATAAATCAAGTTATTTTGATAACTGATAGTTTAATTGATTTTGCTCAGCTGCTTTGCCATGCCTTTAGAAGGCGAAACAGATGTTACGCGTCTTAATACATACACATGGTATTGACAGAACAATGGACAATCATATTTGCTTTATGAAATATTCATAAAAAAACAAATCCTATAAATAATGCATAACACCTCACGAGTGTGCTTAATTTTCACTAAATACACACAGCTCATTAGTATTTTAAAATTAGTTTTGATTTTCGTATTGATTGTATGTATTTCTTGAAAGCTTAATATCCACTCAATAATTTAATGAACAATCACCACATAAATCAAATGTTTTAAATACTTGCTCCATTATTTGCCTTGTGAAACACCTATTGTTGCGAAGTGCAAACATGATTAACCTAGCAAAATTGAATAGAAATACTTACACACGTATAGCTCAAAAATAACACATAATTAGTTACAGGCCTCCGTGGTCGAGGGAGGGCTGATAAGGTTCTTAATAAGAAAGCCAAAGGTCGCGGGTTCAAAGCCCGGCGTCCACAAGAACATTTTTATTGAATTGATTTGTGTTATTTTACAATTTATTCATTAAAAATATATATAGTATAGTTGCGATAGTTCATACAAAAACAAACTCTTAAACACGCTACAAGGTTCACAGAAAACTTATTAATCCCAAAAGAAAACAAAATTACATTTCGAAAAGGACCTCATTACATGGCCATTTAAGTATATGACAACTTTCCACGTAACATCAAACAAATAACCGACATACTCAAATTTAAATCGTTACTAAATACATTTATTTTTAACAAATTTCACTACACTTTAAATGAATCTCTTACATAAATTAAATACCTCTGTTTTTTATTTATTTACATATATTTGTCGACATGTAATTGTATTGTTTTGTAATAAAATTTGTATTTGTTGGGTTAGCTGGAAGAAATAGAATGATTGTACCATATAAGTGACACCGAATAACAAAGGGCTTCCTGTGAATCTAGTTTAAATTATTAGACCCCTGTGTTTCTTTCTCCTACTACGCGAGTTTCTTAAAGATCCAAGATCACCCCTTCCTTTTCTCAAAAAGTACCTACTCACAAAACCCGCTAGAATATCAAAGGGCTTCCTGTGAATCTAGTATAAAATTATTAGATCCCTGTGTTTTCTTTCTCCTATTACGTGGGTTTCTTAAAGATCCAAGATCACCCCTTCCTTTTCTCAAAAAGTACCTACTCACAAAACCCGCTAGAATAACAAAGGGCTTCCTGTGAATCTAGTATAAAAAATATTAAAACGTATTCACTAGCAACTTCTTTGGGTGTTATTTATGGTAGCAAATAGGTTCAAATATTTGCCTTGTTAATCGTAACCCGGGAATGTCTATTTTTTATTTATTGAGTCTTTCTAAAAGGGAGGATATTACACTTGTACGAACTGCTCAAGGGTTTTATTTATTTTTTGGTTGTTCCCCGCCACGATTAGCTGTGACTCAATATGTCTGTGCAAATAGATAAACAATAGTACGTGTTACTTTTACCTGCAACAGATGGCGCTATTTAAAAATATGTCTTTTTACCTATCACAGGTGACACTACGTGATAGAGGTATATAAAAAACACACGCGTATTCAAATTCAACGTTGTGTCAAAATTTCAAAGCAATCGGCAAAGATCTTTAACAAACGGAGTTTTTGATTTATATAAATTTCGGTGACCGGATAAATCATCACAATGATAATTCATCACATCTTTAAAAAGTTATAAAAAGTCATGGAAAGTTATGAAACAAAAACTTTATTCACTGGGTTAAGTAGGTTAGGTTCGTTTAGGTTAAAAAAAATTATCGTTTCTAATGACTTTATATCACTTTTTAAAAGTGTGTTGTATTGTCACTGTATTGAATTATCATTATAACCATAAAGTTCATATGTACGGCACAATATATTCAGCCGTTGGCGAAGTTTAGTGCTAAATCACTATTTTCACTTAATCTTTATAATGAATTGATTTACATTATGAATACAAAAAAACATGCTTTAGATAAATTGAAGGCTTTCCTATCGTTTTCCTTGAGTAGAATACAAATTTAATATGTAATTATACAATAAATGTAAACTACTAAAAAATATATTTTATCAATAGAAATGTATGAACACAGAAAAAAAACAACTTTAAAAAATAAAATATTATAGTTAAATATGATTTAAGATTTTCACGGCCAAAAGTATTTTTGTTATTTGTTTTTGGGGTATTATGCCGTGTTGCGCTAACTCCTTCTTTAGCCAACGTTTCGGACAGCATTGCAGTGTCCATCATCAACAAGACATCTGCCCTGATGATGGACACTGCAATGCTGTCCGAAACGTTGGCTAAAGAAGGAGTTAGCGCAACACGGCATAATACCCCAAAAACAAATAACAAAAATATTATAGTTAAGATTATCTGCGACAGTTTGCCTTGATTAACTTTTTTACTTTCTTATAAAATTGTTTATAAAATAAATAAAAACCACTTTTGTGCTTGAAATCGTGCGTTTCTAGGCTCCGTTTGTCAAGCGATTTTAATGCATATTACCGATATTTGTGACGATATAAGGCATACCAAAAATATACACATATTTTTGGCTTGTAGCTTTCTCTTAACATACGAGTAGTATGAAGAGTGAATGTCAAAAAAATAACAAAAATGGATATCTAGCTATAACAAGAAAAATATAAAACCTAACTTTTATTAAGAATTGTTAAATATTTATATTTTTAAAAAAACGTCCGGAAACTTTGGGAATCTCGGGAATCTACAATCTATAGTCACATTTGGACCCGATTTAGTGGTACAATATTTTGCATTTGGGCATCAGCTTTTGAGTGAATTTCTAGTGGTTACTACAAGTTGTTTGTTGTCTTTTAAAATGCGTCGAAGCGTAATTTTAACCCAAAGTTTTTTTAACCCTTCAGTTACAAAAAAAGAAAAATAATAAGTTTTTTGGGTTCTTTAAGATGTAGATTTCCAAGTTTCCCGCTTCTGTGACTAGTTTCTGAACACCTGATACCTATAAAAGTATAAAATATAAAAAAGTATAAAATATAAAAAAAGTATAAAATTTAAAAAATATAAAATATAAAAAAGTATAAAATATTAAAAAAGTTTAAATATAAAAAATGTAAAAAAAATAAAAATTCATAAAAATCAAGGTAAGTGCCTACAACTAAGTAGGAGCAAAGAAAAAAAATAATAATGCCAAACTACCGGGAGCATCGTAACAATTTGAATGACAATGTGATGAGATGAATTTATACATTGCATGTATTTCTAAAGTTTTTATTTACCGTCTACCTATGAAGTACTAGTAGGTTCCAAAAAAAAAAACAAAAAAAAAACTGAAAAATCAAGACTTGTCCCAGATGTTGTGAGAATCTTCACTGAACTATATCACAACAACAACATATATCACAACAACAACACACGGTGAGCACATCAAATATTCGCTCTATACAAATTAATAGAAAACCAGTGAATTTATATACTCAAAAGCAGCGAAAAGTATATTAAAACGTGGCTTCAATTGCCCAAAAGTGTAACTGGTCTTACATCTTTAAAAAGAGTGATTTTAAAGTGTCAAAAGTGAAAACAAAATAATAATTAAAAGTGACTCAGTGCAAATATCTGGAAGATTATTATTGCTACCTGCCTTGTCAAACTTACTGTCTCGCAGTGTATTGTAACTACATAAGTACTCATAGACATATTACATAGGTACTCGGAGTAAACCAACTTTTCAGGGGAGTGAAACCATTGCAGTTAAATAATTAAATAAAAATAATAACCTTTTTTCTACTTGCAATCCAATTTTTACCATAATGGATGTCGAATCATTTATAACAAATGTAGAAAATGCTGTGGCTGCATTTAATACCTGTTTAACGGATCCAGCAAATAAGTTCACGAAAGACCAAATAACAAAACTAACCCCAATTACAAGTCATTTCTTAATAGCTATTGGTAGATTGGCGCAAACGGTGTCTAATAAAACTGCTAGTCTAGAGGGTGAATTACGGGCTTATAAGGAAATCGGAATAAATATCCCAGCCCCACAAAACAACCTCGACATTTGCGAGGTAATTTCTGAAATTAATGAGCGTAGCGAAAGAGCTAAAAACATCATTCTTTGTAATATACCCGAAAGCACTGAAACGACTGCGGCCAACAAATTAATAGATGACAAAAACAAGGTAACGGTTTTAATCTCTGCTCTCGATGATACCGCAAACCGTGATATGCTACGTGTTTACCGCATTGGAAAACCAAGTGTTGAAAAACCAAGGTCCCTTAAAATAGAATTCAATAACTCCACAACATCCAGAACATTACTAAGTAAACGTCATCTTTTAAAAAACAACACAAGGATATACCCCGATGCTACAATTTTTCAACAAAAACATCTAAAAAATCTAAGAGAAGAACTGGAAAAACGAAAGACAAATGGCGAAAATGATATTACTATAAAATATGTAAACGGAAACCCTAAAATAGTGCAAACACCGCCAAAAAACGATGCAAACTCAAGATATACTACCAGAACGCGCGGGGACTACGCACCAAATTAAATGAACTACGTTCTACAATATCGCTACACCATTACGACGTATATGTGCTGACAGAAACTTGGCTCGACTCGGAAATAAAATCAACAGAACTCGGACTCAACAACTACAAAATTTTTCGCTGCGATAGAAACTCTAAATCCAGTTCCAAAACAAGGGGAGGCGGAGTACTAATTGCAATAAAGAAGAAATTGATGTCAAGAAAACTGAAAACAAAAAATAATACACTCGAACAACTATTTGTACAAATTGATACCACTGTAGAAAAGATAATAATTGCAACTTTATACACACCGCCACTATCTGATGCCGGAAACTATCGAAGCCACAGCGAAGACGTTGAAAATCTACTCTACAAATATCCTAACTCTAAAATTATTATTCTCGGGGATTACAACCTCCCTAACCTAAAATGGAAAACAAGTGATAGTGGTTTCATTGTTAATGAAAGTCAAAATGATCGTGCACGTGAGATTTTAGATATGACAAATTTTTTAAATCTTTTACAACATAACTTTATATACAACATAAATGATCGCTTACTAGATCTAGCAATATCAAATTATCCTAAATTGTTCATTGAGAAATGTAATGATCCTCTGTTACCTGTTGATAACCATCACCCCCCTCTTTATATTAAGTTAAATATATGTGGCGTCGAGCCGAAACCCGTTGAAAAAACTCTCAACTACAAAAAAGCAGATTTTGAATCTATAAATTCTCATCTTTCGCATGTTGACTGGTCTTTTTTGTCTGATGTTAATACTGACGATTCCTTAGAAAATCTATATTCAATATTCTCCACCACTATCAAATCATATGTACCACTATTTACTCCTAAAAAACATACATATCCAACTTACTTCTCATCAGAACTAATAGCCTCACTACAACAAAAAAAAATACTTCATAAAAAATTCAAAAAAACTCTGAAGAAAATCGACTATGCAAATTTCAGTGAAAGTAGGAAAAAATGCAAAGATCTCTCTAAAATCTGTTATAAAACATATATAAATTCTATCGAGAACACAGCCTTAAACTCGAACAATCTCTGGAAATTTATTAAAAAAACAAACAACGACAGCACAGACTATCCTCCAGAAATGCACATGGACGACAAATACGCCAACAATACGCAAGACATTGTAAATCTTTTTTCTGACTTCTTTAAAAATGTTTATGATGATGAAACACTAGAAGAAAATATTCCTTCATACACATTAAAAAAAACCACACATTTAACAGACTGCTACATCACCGAAGAATCTTGCAAAAAAAAATTAAATTCCTTAGACATAAACAAGTCTGCAGGCCCGGACACCATCCCGCCAATTTTCCTAAAACAGTGCTCCTCCGTATTGTCTAAACCACTAACCATTTTATTTAACCACCTACTATCCTCTGGATATTTTCCCGTCTACTGGAAATCCAGCTATATTATTCCAATATTTAAAAAAGGTGACGAGACTGACATTTCAAACTATCGACCAATATGCATACAATCTGTATTACCCAAAATCTTTGAATCTTTAGTTTTGGAAGAAATATATCCTACACTAACAAAATTAATAAATGACAAACAACATGGCTTCGTTAGAGGTAGATCAACTACAACAAATTTACTACTGTTTCAAAACTATATATTGGAGTCTTTTTCTAAAAATAAACAAGTTGACTGTATATATACTGATTTTTCGAAAGCCTTTGATAAAGTGTCTCACAAAGTACTGATCCAAAAACTTCATGCTATAGGAATCAGAGCAAATATGTTAAGCTGGTTAAGTAGCTACATATCTGGTAGAACTTTACTTGTTAAAATAAAATCTTTTTTATCTAAACCATTTTTGGCCACTAGTGGCGTACCGCAAGGTAGTCATCTTGGCCCAATTTTATTTATTGTTTTTATAAATGACATAGTCAACTGCTTTGAAAATGTCAATGTACTGCTATTCGCTGACGATATTAAATTATATAAAGAAATAACCTCATTAAACGACTGTCAAGTTCTTCAATCTAATATAGACATGCTAAATAAGTGGTGTTCACAAAACAATTTATATTTAAATGTAGAAAAATGCAAAATTTTGACCTTTTCCAGAAAAAAAACATCACAATTTTTTGGCTATTCAATAAATAAAACAAATTTAGAAAGAGTAAAGGAAATGCGAGATCTTGGCATAATAATGGATGAGAAACTAGACTTTACGGCCCACATTCAACAAACTGTGAATAAGGGTATGAAAACATTAGGTTTTATATTAAGAACAATTAAAAACTTTAAATCTTTACAAATCATAAAACTATTGTACATATCCCTTGTTAGAAGCCTGATAGAACATAACTCCATAGTTTGGTCACCCTTCTACAATGTACATATTCATAATGTTGAAAGAATTCAAAGAAAATTTCTACGCTTCGTCAATTTTAAACTTAACATCCCTTTAGAACACATAAATTACCAGTCATTATTGAATCATTTAAATATTCCGACATTAGAAAACAGAAGAAAAATAAACGACCTAACCTTTTTATTAAAATTATTGAACTCTAAATTCGATTGTTGTGAACTCCTGCATTTAATAAATCTACACATACCTACACGAACAACTAGGCAAATATCAACATTTTACATACATACATCTCATTCCAACTATAGTTTTCACTCTCCAATACAACGTTTACACAGTCTTGGTAACAAATACTTAAATAATATAAATGTATTTGACAATAATTTGAACTTGGCCAACTTTAAACGGAGTATGTGCGAACTATTTTTACATACTTTGTAAACTATTGTTATCAACTAATTTTATACCTTCTTATTAACATTATCGTTGATTTGGAGGATTTTGGCAAATTTTATATTTTTTGTCGCACTTATTTGCACTCTATCATACCTAATTTTTTAAACTCTTATATTTTATGTAACCTATATTTTGCTAAATCTGACATTTTTATATGTAATCTATATGTATTTTTTTTTTATATAAAATGTATAACTAAAAAAATAAAGATGTACATTATTATATGTAAAAGCCCTATGGGCGTTTAAATGAAATAAATAAAATTACTATTTCTTTAAAAAACGGAACTAAATTTACCCCAACTAAACTCAACGCAACACACTCCACCTACCCGACGACACAAATAGTAATGACAACAGCGAGTAAACACTAGATAAAAACATTTACAGGCTGAGATCATTACCGGAGACGCCATCTTCAGTTCCTTCAACTCGACTGGGACTGGCCTTACGGGTTTGCCTCGCGTTACCATCAAAGGAATATTGAGAAAATGTGAAAACTTGACGCGAGTAATCGACTGCCATCGATTCTTCGCGCGGATACAAATTGTTCGCAGATAAGCCAACAATATTTCTATTGATTTCTCAATGGGATGTGATCCTTCAGAGTATGTCCCGATAGAGCAATTGAGAGATTAGCGAGCTATTTATTGGCCTGTAAGAAATTGATTCTGCCTTGGGTCAAATTACGAAGATTCATGTTTTAATAAATATAATTAGGTGTAAGGTTTTTACTCCAGTGTCGCCTTGTGGGGTGTTCAGTCATTTTTAAAGAAACACCAAACAAACTGTGAACAGATCTGCCAGAAGTCTTAATTTTTAGGTTATTATGCCGTGTTGGTCATCATTGCTAATGTGTAGATAATGGTATAATGTCCGCTTATATTATATGTTGAATTGATACCGTGTTGCAAGCGTCAATCCCCATATGCCTCCTGTTTTCAGTAAAATAATACTTAGTGAAAATGAATGTGGTTTTTTGCAATTTAGTTTTGGTGTAACCATGAAGTACGGATACCAAACCTACTAAGCTTAAGTTGAAAGTCAAGTGACGTTGGTTAAATAAGGATAAAGTGCAACACGGCATAATAACCCAAAAAATAATTATGATAACCCCAAAATATGTAATTGGTACAGAAATAAGTAAAATAGTGAAAACGAAAAAAAACATAAGCACCATTTTTTAATAAAACAATGGCGTTTGTCGGGTCGGACCGAGTCGGGTCGTGTTAAGATTCGTTATAAAGAAGTGTGTATGAATTTGAATGAAGCAAGGTGTGTGTTAAGTATTTATACTCCTCCGATAATAACCGATGTTGATTAGATAAAGATACCTTATTAATAGTAAGAAAAAGAAGACGTGATATTTTTCCATTGTTGTAATTATAGTGCAAACATTATCATTCTATATAAAAAAGTTCGGTTGTTGGAGTTATTACTTTTGGCCGAATCTTTCTTTGAGTCCAGCATCCCGATGCTCTGGCCTTGAAAACATTTTTGAAGCGCTGCAATAGCTCGGGAGCCCAAATACTGTTCGAACTGCGTTATTATGGTGTAGTGATGCCATGTTTTTTTATCTACTAAAGAAATTCAAAGTCTTCAACTGTGCGCTGCATTAAGATTATCTATTTGAATGAATTTTGTTTTTTACTCACGTCTATCTGTGTTCATATAATTGCAAAAATGTCGTAGCTTTTAACATCTGCATTATTTTTATACAGCTAAAAAAAGTCAAGTCAGATAAGGACCTAAGGATACAAACATAACAATAAATTGCCTCTTAGAAACCTCTTTTTACTCGATAAGTCTCCCAGTTTTTTTCTTACAAATGTACAGGGTTTTCCAATATGAGGTATTATTTTGATATTCAATCGTAAAAGATCAATAGTTTCATTGTTTGTGTGGCACCTACGTGCTTCGTGCTACGTGCGCCGTTTTGTTGAAAGTAAACGTTGTCCAGATCAATACCATCCAATTCCGGCCATACAAATCATTAATCATCTCTCGATAGCGCAATCCATTCACCGTAACTGTTGCTCCAGCCTCATTTTCGAAAATGTAAGGTCCAATGACTCCGCCGGACCATAAACCACACCAAATAGTCACACGTCGAGGAAAAAGAGGCTTTTCAACTATAACTCTTGGGTTTTCCGAGCCCCAGATGCGACAATTTTGCTTGTTGACGAAGCCACCGAGGTGGAAATGGGCCTCATCACTCAAGATGATTTGCCTTTGATTCACTCAAGTGAATTTTAATAATTTTAATGCGTTGTTGAAGCGTGTATCGTTCCATTTTTATTATGACGTAGTTTTTACTTATCAAATGTCAAAAATGACAGCTTCAAAAGTAACATCTACCGAAATAGCGGGCTATTCAAAATAACGCCTCTTATTGGAAAACCCTGTAGTACACACATACAAAGATGTCAGAACAATGGCGTTCATTGACTTAGGCTGTATTCTGTATAGTTAGCAAAAGGTAGGTACCTATAAGGGTCTAGAGACTATAATACCGGTTAACTGGTTACATATATGCGAATTTTTCTTTAACAGGTAATTCCTCATTATTTCTTGATAGATAATTTGGAAAATTATATGAATTTTCATACTTGGTTTTCACTCGTGAAAATTCTCATTAAACTCTTTTAAAAACAGTATTATGCACTAGTAATTATTTTTTTATAAAAATCTTACAAAATAGTAGGTGCAATACACACATATTCAGTTCAAACTCGATTTTATTTACTTGTAGCGAATATAATATATAGGTCATCATTAATGTGTGCAAAGGAGAGCGATCCGTCTGATTGACAATCCGTTGTTAACAGACCGATTGCCTTCTCTAATGCATAGACGCAATGTAGGCATGCTGTGTCTGTTCTACAGGTATTTCAATGGAGCCTGCTCCAAGGAGCTAGCAGCATTGATTCGTGATGCACCGGTGCACGTGCGCGAAACTCGACGAACACGAACTGAACACCCGTTCACGGTTGACGTTGGCTTCATGAGAACGGGCCGTTTTTACCACTCGTTTTTGTGTAAGTCGGCTCGTATGTGGAACGAGCTACCGGCATCTGTTTTTCCTCCCTCCTATAATCCGAGCCTCTTCAAGGCCCGCATTAACAAATCCCTTCCTACAGCCCCTACCTTATTCCGCCTCACAACGCCGCCCAACCGGGTGGTGACATAGTTTCCCTGTCTGTACACTGCACAGGCAGGGACGCTCTTGTGAGGTGTCACATAAAAAATTAAAAAGTAACTGGAAACATATTCAAATTTTTCTTTAACAGGTAATTCATAATTATTTCTTGATAGATAATTTGGCAAATTATATGAATTCTCATACTTGCTTTTCACTCGTGAAAATTCTCATTAAACTCTTTTTAAAACAGTATTATGTACTAGTAATTATTTTTTTTATAAATTCTGACAATATAGTAGGTGCAATACACACATATTCAGTTCAAATTCGATTTTATTTACTTGTAACGAATATAATATATAGGTCATCATTCATCGGGAGAGATGAAAACATTAAACATAAACGTATTTTAAATTTTGTACATTTTTTATACATTTTATAATCAGTTACCTTTTTTATTTTCTATGTCTTGTTCTGTTTTATATTTTATTTAGTTGTATTAGTATTATCTTCTTCTTAGTTTCACAATACTTCTTCATCACTTCAACGTAATTAATAGAGTTTAGTGACGGGCCGAATTGTAAGAGGCTTGTTGAGAGAAACCATTTGTCCCCTCCAGACAGACTCTCTCGAACGCAATTGAAGGGATGAATTCATATGTCACTCCTGGACACACTGAGCCTTAGATTCCTACCACCCCTCATACCTTTTCCTTCCCACAACATCCTCTCGTTCCTTTCTTTAAAAAGACCCTCTACACGGTGTAAGTACAATAGGTAACAAAACTTAACAAAACGGTAACATACTACCAAAGGTACTATATGTAACAAAACGTACTATCCTTAAATGTATACCCAAATGTACTACCACAGGTACTATAGGTAACAAAATTATATATTTTAATTAATACAGTATGTATAATGATTATATTAATGTTATTGTTCTCTCTCTAGTAACAGGCATGCATGTAGCATTATTTATTCTTAGTATTTAATGTATCATGCCTCCATCGGACATGTTTGTTTGAGATCTATTGAGGCCATTATATGATGAATACAGAGCATAGAAAGCATGATAAACTAACTAATGCAATATATGCATAGAAACCAAGCTTTCCCGAGCTCCAAGACTTTCGTATTCACGAAGAAGAGATAAAAAAAATTTCAAATCCGGTCACTTTACACATTGTCATTTACCTAGCAAAATAATAGATTGAACCGAACACAACCCAACTCAACCAAATAAAACAGAAAAGTTAATAGTTACATATTATTATTAATTATTACTAAAAGTCAGTCCTTTGTAAATATTTCTACGACTTGTACTATTAGCCAAAAACTTAAAATCTATAAATGAATATGTTGATAAAACAGTTGTCACGTGGAATAAACTTTATGCTCACCAAATTAGCAAAAGTCAACCCTAGTAAGGATTGTGAATATATTACTGTACTATGAATTTTATTAGTCATTGATATTTTTTTAAATACGGTAAAGTTATTAAACTTTTTTAACACTTTATAACGAAGAATGGTTGGAGATAGAATGCTGATGATTATTGATATCTCGGAAGCAAACAAAAATAAATATTTAATTTTTTTTAAATATTGCAACGAATTTCGCCTCTCCTGAGCAAAAACTATGAAGCGTTCATAAACGTGTCTTGCATCTACGAAACAATAATTGAATATCTGATATTTAAAATATACTTAAGCCCAAAAAAGCATATTGACCAATCGGTGGCTGAGTTGACATCGCGTTCGGGTATATATATATGCGTATATATGTCTTCTTATCTCTAATCTTCTACTACCACCACCGCAGTAAGCGAAATATATTGCTTGTGTTGTGATGGAGGACTTAGCCAGCCGAGGAATTGAACACACTACGCCTGGGTGGGACCCAAACGCGATGTCAACTCGGCTACCGACCGGTCTAAATATCCTTGTAAATAGTCTTTAGAAGTTAACACATGTGTAAGACCACCATTCAGAATTGAAACGTTGCTTGAAATGGCTTTAGCCGTGTTTGGTGACCAGATCTGAATAGCCAGGTACTTCCTCACCTTCCTCTTCCCCATCTCCCTCCCCTCCCCAATACCCTCAGCCTCACAAAATACCCCAATTGGGGATGCCATAGTCTCACTGGCTCCAGACGGGAGCAGTTGGGACTCTTGTGCGGTAATACTGTAAAAAAAAAAAAAAAAACATGAGATTCAAAGATGAAAAATACACCCAAGACAATAACAAAAAAAAATAATTAAAGAACCTTAGTCCAGGACTTTGTTGTTTTGAAATTCACCGAATTAATTTAAACATAGATATGTAGAGTAGAAGTTATTTTTATGCCAAATGGTAGATCTGGATTTAAAGAAGAAAATTAAACGAAAATTTTCATTTTGTGGATTTAAGAATCATTTGTAAATTTGTGATTCAATTGATAATTTAATATGATCGTTAAATCATCCGAGATAATTTCTTTCAATACCATTCAATGTGGTTCTTTATTCGAGTGGTATTGTAACAATATCTGATATACACCTGGCCAACTTCGTGATATCATAATATGGAGCATGTCTTATAGCTTATGGTGTATGAAGCAAGACTTATGGTGGATAAAGTATGGCTTATGGAGTTATTGGGCCGAGATCGTGATCGGCGCTGGTATCACTTACCCATTTATGTGCCAGCCTTGCTGTCAATCAAAATACGCCTTATATAGAAGGTAATAAGTGTCACATTTGAATAATAACCGTGATTGATGGATTCGTATCTGGCCTTTTATCTAAGTTTTTTTGTGGTAATTCGAATTCAAGTTGCCTCATTTAAAGGTAATGTGGCATCTGTTGGGTTATTTGTGACCTTAGTGATTTATACACGGGAGGAAAACGATCATGTTAAAAAAATGATAGCATGCCAATTTCCTAATAAAATATTTCTCATTCAGAATATATCGAGAACACCCGTTTTTTTTCTTATATGTGTATATCATGACGGATTGCGACAATATCAGTATTTGTATGAACACGTGTTCCGCCGTCCTCATAAAACATTCGCTTTTTTAGGAATATATACTTTGATACTTTGATAGGAACTCTGTCAATTCATTCGTTAAGAGCAAGCCAAAAATGTGTATATATTTTTTTTTGTGATATACATATAGGTATAATAAGATAAGATATTATGATATGATTAATATTTATTATTTTTCATGTTCTCCCATAATAAGCAATTGCTTTTGTGTATGGGATGAGGTATTATTTGTTTAGTTTCTTAGATTTTTATTTTATTTTTTTGTTTTTGTTTTTCTTTTATTTATTTATTTTTTTTGTATTTAGGTTTTCGGTATATTTTTTTAATTGTGTTTTGAATTCTTTGAAACTATCATTTAGTGATCTTATATTTTCTGGCAATTTATTGAAGAAATTTGTTCCTAAGTATTTGTAGTTTTGCTGACCCAAAGTTTTTTTACAAATCGGAATTGGTAACATGTATTTTTGCCTGAGATTTGCTATGTTTTTGAATGGTACGGTTTTGTTTAGGATATCATCTTTGTAAACTTGTAAGGTTGCGTGATACAGGAAAAGAGTATTTAATTTTCTGACTTTAAATTCTTTGAAAATGAGTTCAGATGAATATAAAAATGATTTCTTTAATATTATTTTAATTATTAGTTTTTGCGCAATGTAAAGAGGTTGTGTGTGAGTTTTATAGGCGCCCCCTCATCCTATTATTCTTGGTATACCTTATATTGTAGGTAATAGTCATTAAAATCGCTTGACAAACGGAGTCTAGAAACGTTCGATTTCAAGCAAAAAACTGGTTTTTATTTATTTTGTGAATAATTTTATAAGAAAGCAAAAAATTCAATCGAAACTGTCACAGATAATCTTAGCTATAATACTGTATTTTTTAAAAGTTGTTTCTTTTATGCGTTCATATATTTCTATTGAAAAAAAAAATTTTAGTAGTTTGCATTTATATTTTTTGTTGTGTAATTAATTTTTTTTATTTGTATTCTACTCAAGCGAAACGATAGGAAAACCTTCAATTTATCAAAAGCATATTTTTAGTATTCATAATGTACACCAATACCTTATAAAGATTAATCAAAATAGTGATTTGGCATTAAGATTCGCCTTAAAGGCCTGCAGTCCAGTTTTAACAGGAAAACGAATAATTTGACCAGATTTTTAATAAATTATATTAGAATGTTTTCTCCGTATACGTAAAAAACGGTTGATGTATATTTATTTAATTTTCTAAGTTATTTTTTTTATTCAATCGCAATAGGACACAAAACTTTTCAAACACATACTTTGTTAACAAAATAATGATATTTACATTTTTTTATCCTGTAAAGTTATACCTACGACAAACTTGCACCCAGTATCAAGTAAATTAAATCAATTTATTACTACATTAAGTCTAACAAATCTTGACGGAATTACCAGAAAAAGAACTGAACATCTCCATTAAAGTAGTCAACCAAAGCCTTGAAGTTAAACCATGGAAAACCCTCCATCCAAAACTTAATTCGCATCAGCATAAATATGATCTATTGAGAAGGACTAAAATAACCCTTTTTTATTTATTGTATATTCTTAAAATTTTAAAATTAATATTTAAATCATTATCATTATTATTTTAATATATTATGCTCACAAAAACAGCGCTATAGAAACTAACAAAGAATTATTTTGTCAGTGTGTAATAATGACATTGATCGTTAAAAACTCCAAATCCGGTCAAAGTTTAATTCATAAATTTATTAGTGGCACTTCTTTTTAATGTAATTGTCTAATTCAATGGAAACATTCTTTAACCCATTTTAAGTCACAAATAATTGTTGTCGAAATGATATCGCAATAATTAGCATTTCTAGTTGAGGTACTATTATTAAGTCAGCAAGATTACATTGTCTTTCAGATATTGTTTACTTAGCACAATCATTTCTTTGTTCTACGTCATTTTTTACTAGAACGATTGTAGAAAGTAGGTGCCAACTTCCGCATGATATTTGATTAAGAAATTTGCTCTACTTAAAAAATGCACTGAATAAATTTATCGCATAATTAAAATACACGTGAAATTCTATATTTGATTGAAGTGTTAATCATCTTGCAAGCTAACTGTTCAAGAATATTAAATCTTTCGTATTCAAATTTTGATTGCTGTTCTCCATATTACAAAGAATTATCGAACCAATATTTACAATAATTCAATCGCAAGCGAAAACTAAATGCCTTCTCCTACATTTTTTAATGTTTAATTTTTAATCTAAAATTAAGATGGGGACTCCTAAGACGAAGTATCTACGATTAACCTCCTAGATAAGCTTCACAGACAACAAACATAGTGTCTTTTGTATGCATTTCCTCATTTCGTAAGTTTAATTTAAGGCTGCTAGAATAAAGGCCTGTGCGCGCGACCGCCAAATTACGAATACAAATACAAATAACTATTGGACTGTTTACTATTTTTTAAATAAAAAAAAGAAACTTTCCTGAATTACGAACAACCTGACAATATCTCAAAATCTCCTACTACCACCACACTCAACATGTTGCTTGTGTTGTGACGGAGAACTTAGCCAGCCGAGGAATTGAACACACTACGCCTGGGTGGAACCCAAACGCGAAGTCAACTCACCCAATGAATAGTTTAATCACTCTATTTATTTATATGCTTGCGGTAAACAGACACACAAATCAGCAGCATGAACTACTATCAGTAACAGCAATCGCCGCTATTTGCAAGCCGTCGTTGCTCGATGGCACTGACTTGATCACGTGATGCTTCAAAATCCGTTGTGCGCCAAGACTATAATGAGAGTTTCAGCACCATTATTACAGAAATTGAGCAATTTTATAAATTATTTTTTGGATAAACTAATGTTTATAAGACAAGGTTTTTATGCATAGCATAAAGGATAATAAATTATTATAAGCAATAATTAGTCGCCTGTAATATCAATACAAATCTAAATTATCTTCGGAGTAAAAATAAATAAAAAACGGCTTATTTCCAACCCGCCAAACAATTCAATATTTACTAGTACTTCAATCAACAATTTCTGCTTACGTGGCTCAGTGGTTCAGAGCGTCTGAACGGACATCATAAGGTTCAATTCCCGTCAGCGGCATTTATTTTTACTCGGAAGATATTTTTAATTTGAATTGATATTACAGGCGACTAATTATCACTTATAATAATTTATTAATTTTAAATCTTCCCTTGAACTAAGTTCCTTGAAACATTTAACCACGGTGCATTTTTTCTTTTCATTTTTTTTGGTTCACATCTTTCGCATGTTTGTACATGTAAAACCTTCTCAGAAAGATATAGGGTCCTTTTAGGATGCTGAACCCTGATTTAAACGAAGGGTTTACAAAATCCACGGTACCTGCTTTAATTAGCTAAGATTCATCTTAAACCCGGACGCTCTTTTAGAGTGAGATGCTAAGATTATTTCTTTTGTAAAATAAATCTGACACAATGTAAATCTGATAAAGAAAGTAAGAATGATGTAATATGGACCTCTGTTTTTATTTACGGGACTTGGTGACTTCATACATTTTTTAATTGATATCATGATGCTTATTTTATATTTAAAAAAATATATAATCTCGAGTCAGTCGAGAATATCATGTCAAGAGAAAAGTTTTGAAAATAACTTATCTATTGCTAAAATACCAGTAGCTTACATGTTTCAACTTACGTTTTTAGACAAGGTGAGTACCTAGATATTTCACGGAAAAAAATGAGAATTGCTAAATTATTAATAAACTCTTAATAAATTCATATGTGTTCCAAATAGTGAAAATATATTCGTGATTTACTGAAAAAATTATCAGAATACCTGTTAATTCACTAGTTAGGCTTGCAATCCCGTATTTCACCGGATTAACCAATAATTTGAAGAGATTTTCAATACTCATTTTTCTCCCGGTGCGAAAAACTTTAGTTTAAGAATTGTAAAATTGTTTCTTTTAATCGATTTGCCAAAAGTGTTGACAACATAATCGTGAAAAATTTAAGTTCTGCTAGTTTTTCACAGAATTTGGAGAGTTCATCAAATTTTATAGTTAAAAATCAAGTTCTATGAAAGTCCTAACTAGGTTCTGTTATTATTTTAATATGGGCCGGTTGATTCACAATACTTGGATGGTAACAGAACTTGAAAATTAACTTTGAAATTTAATGAACTGTTCAAAACAACCCTCACTAACAGTTTTTTCTGTTTTAGTGAGTAAGAACAAAATTACAAATATTTTTTACTGTAGGTATATTATATGCAATACAAAAGATTTTTTTCATTGTTATGACTGTAAAATAATTGAAGTGATTGAACTTTATCGAGTAAGTAACTGAATAAGTTGTTACAAATATAATTTTAATAAATAATAGGATCATTCACAACAATGTGTTGCCATTTACAAATTATAGCCGGGCAATTGCCTACTAATGTACGTCGTGACCCAATTCAATTGTATTTTGTATTGCATAATGCATCGATGTGCATTAATAATAAAACTATTTTTTCTACGATCAGATTGGATAAACCATTCACCTGACGCAGGTAGGAACACACCTCTTTCGCTTGTTTGGCCGCATCTCGAATACACCTCACAATACGTAGGTAGCTACTATATTATCATAACTATAAAACAAAAACTCCGTTTGTCTCACTATCGTCAAAGTAAGTCAAATTAATTCAACAGAAAAAGTTCCAGAAAGGTGAGATGTGGGGTTCCCAATTTGGGGAGTTTGTTTTTGGAAATTTTTTTATGCAGACAATGCCAATATTTAAAATAAATAGTGCGATGCGTATGAAATTCTTGAATCACCACCCACTGCAACCACAGGGAACATAACAACCCCGAGGTAATATAAAAAGGCCAAGAATTGCAACATTCCACTTCAAGATGACCTTACAAATTACAAACCTCCCAATCAGCCACCTTTTGGACTGAAGGCGAAACTCTGATACTATCACGACACTCCCCTGAAGAGTCTGGAAGAACTCATTTGCAGACTTCTGATGTGAAAATGGATCCAACTATTAAAATGTCTTCCCTATCCTAGGAAGATATGGACCTCATTAACCACATCCATTGTAGTCACAGCATTTGTGCGCACATGATGCATTAATGGGGCCAAAAGAATCCTGAACTGAATGCATGTGGACATATTCAAACAACAGCATATATCATTGAAGAATGTCCTCTTCATCAGTTCCCCAATGGCACATCCCAATGACTTCCGATGCCGTTGGTCGATTGAATAGTCTCAGCATCCCACTTTTAACTCTACAAAATATCTCCAACAATACAAAGAAGAAGAAATAAATACTTACCTGGAAGTATTCTTATTTAGGGTAGGTACCTAAGTATTCTTTAATGACTTATTTGGAGAATTTGCAATGATCACAGCATTCAATACTCAAAGTCAGGGGTCGAAAGAATTTAAAAAATCATAGAATCTGCTTTCCGATGCTTCTAAAACCCTCAAAGGTGAGCTTCGGCATCAAAAATGTTTGTATTTAATAATTTGAATGTCATTGCAAGAACTTTTAGGTTGCTTACTTCATTTGCACCATGACCTAATAAAAAATTTCAAAATTTCCAAACTTTAAATGAACAATTTTAAAAATTTCGTTTGATTGTTTAGTAGGCGAGTACAACATATTTCTGCTACTCTGGCGATGACGGGAAATAACTACATATTATTAGTATCAACGCCTTCAGACGATTTCTAACATATGTGCCTATGATTGATTCATAAGAAGCCTGAATAAATTATGAATCTCCGACGTCGTGGACAACATTCCAGGAAATAATTCTTAGCAGGATGTAAGTCGAAATGCTTTAAACGTGACGGAGATGACAAGAGAACATTTTGAATCCTTCGGGTTTTCAACTGAAACCCAAAGAACCCACAGCACTCTAAGACCCTTGAAATAAATTCTCAATTGGAAATTTTACATGTTAAACCATATCCTAAAGAATGACACACCTTCCAAATTCCTAGTATCTAGGTATACTAATAATTTAAAGTAATAAAAAGTGCCTAATCAATTGGGCAAAGATAATTCAGCATAGACGTTGTTGTGTTTCACGATGCAATTTATCGTCAATTTCCATGAGTCTCCCATTCGTATAGATTTGAGATGAAAAATAAGGACATGTTCTATTTTGGTACCGATTTTCGTACAGTTTAAGATGGCGGACATTATTTGTCATCGTATGTCGTCTATCATTGTTTTACGTTTTTTTTAACTGTAATATGTGAAAATTAAGCGTTTTTATTTCGTTTTGCATTTAAAATATTGATGAAGGGACTAAAACATGTGTTATTATTGATTGAATTTGTGATGTTTCTTTACAGATTTATTGACTGCAATGGCATGTCATGTCATCTATCAATATTTTTTTCGATTTAGTAACATCCAAAAATATTAATTCTCTCTAGTGGCATATGAAATCGTACATGCATATGAAAGCAAATATTTTTCATATGGGTCCGAAAATATTTTTATATGGGGATCGGTATGAAAAAAAGCATCGTGTAAATCGCCCATAACGTACCTTTCAAACAAAAGTCACAGATATTGTGCATTTTAAAGTATTTTTTGAATTAGAATTTGAAGGGTGAAAATTGCTCTGAAGAAGAGGAAAACATGACCTCGACAGCTGTCAGTCAAAATCATTTTAAAACTGATAGTTTCTGATTTCTGAGGTCATTTCAATCATCATTAGCGAAGGACTACTGTCGTCATTGGTCATTACTTATTTCCTCAGATCATTTGCATACGAGATCAAATTCTTGCTGAGTAATTAAAAAACAAAAGTACTTTATATTTAAAGCAGGTTGTTTATAACACTGCCTGGGGAAAAACAGTAAGTGATTATTAAAAATAATGCCTTTGGCAACTAAACAAATAATCCTGTCACTCAGCATTGAACAAATCATTACTGTCTGTAATAAAATTTACATTATTTTGTGTCTACTATTTGTGACTTCAACCAATCGTTAAGAAACGCGTTCTTAATTACGGCTTAGAACTTATCAACAGTATTTTTACGACAGTGCGTTGAAATTTAACCGTGTTCCCAAAAGTATGTACGCGGAGCAATAAATAATAATTATCTACCTTGCTTTTCCATGCTTTTGGAAAGGGTAAGCAGAACGTAGGTATTATGTTATAATCTACACGTTAAAAAATATATTTCCATGCGCCCGTACATATGCAATATGAGTATGAATAAATTGTTTTATCCTTATATGAAAATTACACTCTCCAGTACGGTTTCCGAATAACCCTTTCTTCGTCAGGAGAATGTTAAAACTAACTTATAAGAAACTAACTTTAAATGTCACAATATTAAGTCTTTTAGGTTGGGTTAGGTTAGGTTAGGTTAGGTTAGGTTAGGTTAGGTTAGGTTAGGTTAGGTTAGGTTAGGTTAGGTTAGGTTAGGTTAGGTAAGGTTAGGTCGGGTCGGGTCGGGTCGGGTCGGGTCGGGTCGGGTCGGGTCGGGTCGGGTCGGGTCGGGTCGGGTCGGGTCGGGTCGGGTCGGGTCGGGTCGGGTCGGGTCGGGTCGGGTCGGGTCGGGTCGGGTTGGGTTGGGTTGGGTTGGGTTGGGTTGGGTTGGGTTGGGTTGGGTTGGGTTGGGTTGGGTTGGGTTGGGTTGGGTTGGGTTGGGTTGGGTTGGGTTGGGTTGGGTTGGGTTGGGTTGGGTTGGGTTGGGTTGGGTTGGGTTAGGTAGGGTAGGGTTAGGTTAGGTTATGTTATGTTATGTTAGGTTAGGTTAGGTTAGGTTGGGTTAGGTTAGGTTGGGTTAGGTTAGGTTAGGTTAGGTTAGGTTATGTTTACGCCGCACTAGCGTGATCGCCTGATCAGACGATGCAATACCCTCCCCTTGTTCCGCTATCCCCGCGTACCCATTGATATCTTAAATGTTTTACATTTCCGATTGCTATTTAGGAAATATATAGATTTCCTATGAAATGTGTCTGACATAATTTATTTCTCACATTTCCTCGCGATTTTAAGAACTACATACATTTCCTAAGAATTGAATACAATGACGGATTACATACATTTCCGTTAACATAAACATATTTCTAGATGTTGGAATGAGAGGAGAGCAAAGGGGGAGGGGAGATTAAGGGATTTCTGGGAAGAACTGAGCGGTTTATTGGAAATATGTCTATATAAATAGGACTAAAAGATAAATGAATTTGATCATTTAATAAACTATAGTTATTATTCATGGATTTTCTGATTAACAGTGCTTTTAAGTTAGTATCTGTTTTGAAAATGAGAATGTAAATGAAAATTTGAGTTCGTTACGCACGAATATTTCACATCACACACAACTTCACCTAGGCAACGTAGACAACTGAACTTAGTATGTTTGATATTTCTTAATAATCTAAACGTGAGACACTTCTATGTTTTGATGATATTAATAAATTTTGATATATATATATATATTTCTTATGTGACATGACATGTTGAGGAGTATATACTACCTTTCAGCCTTACAACATACCCAAGTTGGTATGTCAGAGTCCCACTGGTTCCAGATGTTTGGGAGAAGTTGGGCCTTCTGTGCGGTTTCACAACAAATCTTTATATAGCACAATTTAATGATTTACTCATCTCAATAGAACTTATCTTTTGTTATTGTTATTTATGGTATTCTTCTCCGTTGCGTGCCAACTTAAATCTATATGGTTTGAAATACGTTGATAAATATTCACTTTGTAATTTCAGATACAGATCTAGATGTAAGTGGAAATTAAAAGTTAAAAGAATGTACAGCTGTTAGTCAGCGCAAAAACCTTCTACTTCTAAATAGGTCAAATATGTATAGATTTAATTCTGTTCATAATGTCTATTTTCAGTTTAGTTTTGGTTCCAAATGCAATCACCTGCCAGTAGCAATGCAGAATGTCGTAAACTACAATATATTATGTTAATATATTCACATTTGCCCTTTAGCTCGTTTGAAGGGATATAACGCATAGATCAGCCAACAAACTTGACAGGGCGATTGACAAACCTGGACAGTAACCATAATGAGCAGGCGTGGCTTATACACAAACGGCTGAAGAATTATTGTTTAATGAGGGTTGTGATTGCAATAGGCGAATCAAGAGTAAAGGACTGTAAAATAAAACTTGTGAACTTGGAAGTTGGAAGTTGACACAACTATGGTTGGAGATGGTGAACATGGAGTAAGGAAGGAATCCGACTTACCCCTTTGATGGTCTTCAAAGATGTTGATGGTTGGTTTCACTTACAGGAAATATGATTTATTTCACACACAAGCTTCCGTAACATCCAGGTTGGATACGAGAGACACTGACGGAACCGAATATGTTCACTGCACAGGCCTTCTACCCTGATTTGATATCAATAACAGCACAGATGTTCATCAAATAGGCTTCATCAATAAACTGGTTTGACAGTCGCTTTTATTGTTGTAAAATGTCAAACATACACGTGGGTATAGTCAGATAATGACAGGTACTTGTAGGTAAAATAGGATGGGAAAAATTGTAAGGACAATGTTAATGGAAGATTAATAGTTGCGTCAACAAGGGTAGTTCTCATCAAATAAAAAATCATTGAAGACAATATTAGAGATTCTTCAACGAAATTTGAGTCAGAAAAAGATACGGTCGCATCTTAGAACTGAACTCAGGACCTTGCCGTTGCGCTGCTCTACCACTAAGCTAATCCGACCATATATCCTTCTGTCATATTTAAACGTGTCATAATTCGAATGTTTTTATTGGCTTCTTTGTGTATGCTCGCAAGATTCTTTCCGAACTTAGTGCAATATAGATAGTGTCTTTGATAAATACTATATCCTATTCATATTTTAATGCGCGACATCTTTTTAATTTTCTGCAAGTCTCTGATGAAGAAACGCTTATATTGTCTTCAATGATAAAATATTACAATTTCAGGGTTTTACTCAATAATTTATCCGAAAAATAATTAATTATCATTATAATTATTTATGATGTTACGAATAGGGCGAATTTTATTGGATAGAAAAAAAAACAAATTGAGAATCAATCGGTGTGGATTTGTAGGCTTGTTTTTAAACCGATCTACAGTTTTATTCCGAGATTGATGAAATTTTGCACACTTGACCTTTAAAACAGGAGGAATGTGACTGTCGTAGAAATTTTAATAATTACTTATTGATGTTCAAAATAAAAGAACAGTTATTGTCGATTTCTTGTCTATGTCTGATGTCGAAAAAATCTGTGTAAAGCCCGGACAACGCCGCGCTGGGGCCTTCAAAAATGTTAACCGAAAAAAGAGATGCTAAAAATAAAAATATTAGAATTGGATACTCTCAGTATCACCCTGGTGAATGGCCACCATTCGGCAGGTTGGCTTGAAATTACTTTAGCCGTGTATAGTAACCAGTCTGAAGGTTCAGGTACATCTCCTTCCCTTCGTCATTCACTTCAACATCGAAAAATACCACATCTATTGTGGCTGCCATAATCCTAATGACTTTAGGCAGTTGTGGCTGTTGTCCTTGTGGGGAAAACATTACGAAAAATGATTATGTTAATACAAATCATGTTAATTATGTTGAGGGATCAGTAGGATTTATAGGCCCTGTTAGAAGTTCTACCGAGCCGAACCCTCTGATATGAAAATATCTGGAGTCGGTGAATTTTTTTTCCCATTTGATCTCTGGTGAGTTGACGTGTTGTTGTTCTTGTATTGTTTTGTATTTATTTTACTTATATAATGCACTTGCATAATGTTGATTGACTAGCTGATCATTTGTGGAAAAGTGAGTGGAAGGGTTTAGTTTTTCCAATGGGGAAGATTTAACCCGGACAACAAAATCGGAAGCATAAAAAAAAAATAAAAATAAAAAATTACAATCACATTGAAAAGCTAGTGTTGTAATAATTTTGTAAAAAAGTCAAAAATATGTGAAAGCAAACAGTATTTTATAAACACGACACGGACATAATTATAAATCTTCTCGATAAATTTGATGTGCCAACTAGGAATACAAGACAAAATATAACATTCTTCTGCAATACATACTCATAACCAACTATCAGATACACTCACTAACCAATAGGATGCACGATTTGGGTAGTAAATTTGAGGGTACTAATGATATATTTATTGACTCCATTTGTAGAACTATATCAGCACTTTGTTGAATCCTACAAATGAGAGTAGCGTTGGTAATGTAGTTTTAGTGATTTTTCTTATTTGTAGTATTGTTCAAGTTTCTATATTAGTTTATGTTACTGTATTTTACTAATATTGTTTTATAATCAGTGTACCGTTATATCATGGTTTAAGTTTTTTTTTGATAATTTTCGAATCTCTTTAGATATATTCTATTTTTAAAGTCTATCTAAAAGCCCGGTTCGGCGTAAAACCAAATAAAATATAAATATAATGAAATAATAACAACGATTAGTTTCATGGGTCAAAGGAGGCAGTATAAAATCAAGTTACAACAGGAGACTAATTGTACTCAATTAAACAAAACCATTTACAAATTGTGTGCAACATGTTCACATCGTTTGTTTAACAGGTAAAACAGAAGGGCTAATTAACTCCCCAGGGTGATTCTACACTTCTACAGTCGGAACAGAGAAAAATACAAACAAATTCCAAAAAGTCGACGAGTTAGAATAAGTGGGAACAAACCTGTCACACGGCTACTGTTTCTCGTCCAACTGGTTTTATCACAATGCATAACATATTTATAGCACAACAAGGCTTTATTAATGAATAAAAATATGTTTTTAAAATTAATTATTACAAAAATACTAGTTTTTACTAGAAAATAGAATTTACAAATTATCTAAAGCTACTAGTTTTTTCTCTGTAATGCTGTTTTACAAAAATTGTTAACTATATTTGTAAGTATTGATATCACTGTGTAGATGATTATAGTCTCTAAAATGTTTGATCAGGATAGAGACCGTTATCTTTTTATTTTTATTTGTCTTATTCTGTTTCATGTTTAGTTAAGATTTATAAGTATTATCTTCTTCTTCAATATTTTATTAACAGGGTACGACACTTTCTTATTGTTAGTTCTCTAGTTGCGGCTTGTCTGATACGAATATAATAGAAATATTCGATACAGATATACAAATAGAAGATTTTTTCATACAAACGTTAGGAATGTTGGGTCTCAAGGGGATAGTTAATGATTTGAAGAGAACAGTTCTCATTTTCAAATGTGATATTTTGAACCAATCCTGGAAAAATTAAATTTATTAAAAATTTTACACATTCTTCAGTTGGTTCAAGTAATTGTTTAATTTTGAAAGATTTTTGTTATATACAGACTTGGTGGTACTGTGAGGATCTCAATAATTATACGCGTGTGCGGATAGAATGTTTATTAACACTTTAGAACGGATTGTCTACTACTATCTTCTTAGCTGTCGGTTGGGAAAAGAGAGCGAGCAGATGCATCTCGCTCTTACACATTCAAAAAGCAGGAGTACCATCTAAAACCTTTCTTACAATTTTATTAAAAGATATATAAATGAAGTTGTAATATCTAAAATATTTATGTACGTGATGTATTGATTCTTAACTTAAACTCGAATAAATTCGTACTTTCAAAGGGAATCAGTACCGAACCATTCTAAATTACAAAAATAGTAAAAAAAATAAAAAATGCATTAGATGTGTACATAAAATCAGAATACATGCAAAGCCACGAAGTGCACTTAAAAATAAAGCAATAAAAATTAATGAATACGAGCAGATATGTACTTACAATAGGAGAAACGTCACTCTGAAGAAGGCACGAACACAATATGACACAGCAGTGGATTTGTGAACAATAAAACACAACAACAGTGAAAAGAACCAACCAAACACTCAAACACAATAGAACAATGTCAAAGTAATACTCACTTGGTAAATAATTGTGGAGCTAAAACATCAAACACTTTAACAGTGCTTTTTGAAAAACGAAGCACTGGCATTGTGTGCTACAAGCACTGTGTTTTAATTATATGTATATATTCATATTCTTTAAATTTTGTTTATGCTAGTTTTTTCCTGACACATAAACACTGATCAGCCCAAACAACTTTTCGATTTTCAATGTTGTGTTTCTTTCTATAAGTTCTATCTTCAATTTATTGTAGATAGTTACAAGCTGAAATTATGATAGTGATTTTGAAATACAAAACCAAGGTATTATGTATGTATGTCATCTTTTTTGTATTCTTTTATGCCAGTTTTTCTGACACGAAACACATATCACCCTAAACAAATTATCTTTGTTTTATTTTCTGTTTCTTTCTACGAGTTGTAACTCTAATGTTAGATAGTTATTTACTATCAGAAGCCTAGTTTTATGCTGGTATCTGGGTTGTTTATGTTATTTGTGATATGCAAATCGCCGGCCTTATCAGTAGCGCACAGGTGAACAGCACTTACGATTTATGTACCTGTTTATGGTTATAGGGGCTCGCAATTAAAACAGCAGTGACCCGCACGTATTCATGCACTTTTAGATACTTATATTGCTTCAATATCTATGTACTAATAAACTGTTCGAATTGATTTGTATTTTGTTCATTTTGTTGGCATCTGTGAGTCTCTACCAGTCAAAATAAAAGTACTTTAGATATTTGTTGCAGGCATAGGGTACATATATATTATGCTAATTCTTTAATTCTAATATATTGGCAGTGTGTTATTATTTATTCGTTTTCTGTTTTCGATGTATCGTGGGATTCATTTAAAATTATTTACAACATGTTTCTTGAAGTCATCACCATAAATTCAAATAGCTAGATGTTGCGTGAAGTTTTTATTGCGCACATATTTAAGACTTGTAAATTCTGTTTATTGTGATATTAAAATCATAATACGTTGCTCATTAAGAGCCCGAAGTGTTTTGAAATGGGTGATTTTTGACGTTAACAGCAAAGTATAATGTTCCTACTAAAAGTTCCGTTATGCGAGTAAGAAAGTTTTTTGTTTTGTACCGTTTACGGGAGATTTGTAAAGTCGTGCACTTTTTACGAGAGTTGATTTGTTTTGAAACGATTTCACCGGTTCTTGTTGATTTACCTCATCAAAATGAGTAACACAGTTTCGACCGATTCATAAAACTCTTACAAAAATATTTCTTTATACTCCAATATATTAATTAATTGAACACAATCACTGTACGTTTAAAAATGTTTGATTCGAATAACGAAACACAACTGTAATAAATTATTGTAAGCAAAACGCGTGTTTTTTTTTAAATTTACAGTTTTTTAAAAATTGACACTTCACAATAATGTTGCTTACACTTCACTTTGAAATTAAATTACGAGTTTCATATTTATTTTTGATTTTCGAACGAACGTAAGTCTGACGCGAGATTTGGCGCGTTTCTTTCCCGCGGTTTGTTCCACCTGCGCGAGATGGTACCTGTCTGCCAGCCGTGGTGCGACTAGCCTAACCTCACTTAGTTTACCTCCTCCTACCTGTTGCCCCTTCCTCTCCCCCATCAAACCCCCTGCCTACCCAGTGCACACCAACCAAGATCCTATACACAGGTACACGGTTCGGCTGACGGATGACGAATATTTTATCCGCCGAGGCGGACTCGTCAGCGATTAATCGGCCGGATGCCATTTGACAAAATAATAATAATACTATAATTCAAAGTGAATATAGGTACCTTTATTATAATTTTAATCATATGTGGTACCTACCCACATTACCATACTATCTTTAGACCTCTCTTTGTATTAAATGCACTAAAGAGATTTTTTTTATATTAGTAGGTACCGCACGAGAAACCTAACTACTTTCAAGCATCTAGAGTCTAGAGGCAGAGAGACTTTGACATTCCCTATTGATGTATTTTGGGAGGCTAAAGGTAGTATGTGGGGATAGGAAGGAAATGGTGAGATTAATGTGGGAAAGTACTTAGCTACTCACATCTGGTTACCGAACACGGCTAAAGCAATTTCGTGCAACGTTTGGATTCTGAATGGTGGTCTTATACCAGAGCGATACTGAAAGTATCTATCACTCTGGAACGTGCCACAAATATTATATAAATAATTTTAAATAAATAATTTGGGAAAGATCACACATTAATCAAAAAATATATTTCTTGCGCGCGCCGGGATTTGAACCAACGACTTTTGGATTCGTAGCAGAACATCGTAACCACTCAACAACGGAGGTCTTTGTACGTTGGGTTATATAGCTAGAGTGATAGGTATAATTAATGTATTATTTCTATCATGCTAAGTATTAAAAGAAAAATTTAAAAAAAATTGTATCTCTAGGATAAAATCTTCGAGTGGTATCACAATAAAATATCAAAAATATATTTCAATTCAAAATAGGCAAAAGTTTATAAAAATACATCTGAAATTATTATTTGTTGATTGGTACTAGAAGTTATTACAAGTCAGTTTATACCTTTAGGATTTCTTTGTCTTAGGACGGGTTGTTTCGGAGAATTTGAACAATTCTTCAAATTAAAAGTTAATTCTAAAATTTTGTGAAAAAAATTTCAAGTTCTGTTATAATGATATAATAACAGAACTTGAATAGAACTTTCACAGAACCTCGCCTGAAAATTTGCTGCTTTTGAAATGTACTCTCTATACTAGATTTAGTGTAAAGCATGCTAGAGATAAACTATTATAAATCTGCGTAATAAATATTTTATAAATAAATATTTATATTTTATATAAAATCGTTGTTATTATTACAGAGAGGTTACAACGGAACTATCAGCGGTATGTCTAGTCGTACCAGTGTATGAAATTTGATACTCGTATAACATGTTAGTATTTAGTAATGCCTACATTAAAATGCAGTACATTATTTTATCTGTAAAGGCATGAATCAAATTTCACGTCGTGAATCTGAAACCAATGGCATTAGGTTGTTGAAAGGAATGAAAAGAATCTCAGCTCCATTCACTCGGTTTAATTATTGATGTAACTGGATATGTAATGTGAAAAGCGATTACCAAATCGTAATCATCACCCACGTGCCAAGAACACGTGTGGAATTTTGAAATATCGGTGTGTTTATTTTTTTAAGTATTAATTTATTAACGCCCTTTTTAGGGGTTTTTACATATGAATAGTAAAAATTATACACTACCGCTCTTACTAATAAACTTGCTGAAAATTTTATTAAATTGATAAACGACCGTGTATGGTAAAACATTACTAATATAGAAATTGACATAAAATAGTTCATATAAATATACACATTTCTTTACACGGCCAAAAGGGTTTTTTTATCTGTTGTTTAAACTTGAAATTTCTCATCGAATTTCTAAATATTGCCAAGGCATTTTTAATGTGCAATATATTTCATTCCTTTGAAGATTTCGTAAAAACAAATACCATTTTAAGAAACTAGACAAAATTATCTTTTATATTTTTATATTTGAAATAGTCTCTGACTGTATTTTAATTGAAATGAAAAAAACAACACGATAAAAGTTGAACAAAAACACACACATGTTTTTACTCCAAACATCAATAAATTGAGATAAAACGAGACACATTCCTTTTATTTAACGAATCTGCAATAAAACTGTCACCTTACTTTTGATCTTGTTTTTACAATAAAAAAATATAATATTAACGTTGATTTACATGATTTGTATTTATCTGCGCATACATAAAACATTTATTTTATTAAAAAACATTAATTTCATGGAATTCTTAGATAAAGATATTTTTACTAGTACCAACTCGAAACTTTCACAGTCTTTATACAATTGGTAACAAAAACACCGTTTAACGAATGTGAAGTGATTTTTCTTTAGTAAGGCTGTACATATTTACTATACGTAACTAAACTGCCTTCGCAACAATCGTTTGTATTTTAAAGTGATGTCTACTTAAAATTACTAATTACTTTCCTCCATGGGTATTCTGGGTAATGATGAATACATATCGTAGTTAGTCCCAGGAACTATCAAATGCATTTAATAGAATTGTATTTAGAAATACAGTCAGTGAAAATCATTCATTCCAACAATTTAATAAAGAAGCGTTAATCAATTATTTTAGAAAACCTGTAGAAAAAATATATTGGCTTTTTATATTGCGTGAAAATTGTTTAAGAGAAAATAATTGGCAATGCCCAATTATAGAAAAATCACAAAACATAAAATATCTCGGGGTAGTAATTGATGAAAATCTTAGATGGGTCATACATATCAAAGGTATCACGGAAAAACTTATATATTCATTAAAAATCTGAAAAAATCTTTGGTAAATAAAAAGGACATGAAAAAGATCTATTACGCTTTATGTCATTCTCGTATTGAATATGGAATTATAGGACGGGGATCTGCTGTATCTAAGTATATACACAACCTGAAAACTGATCTCGTATTCATCAAACTAGGTCAAATCACAATGACATAAAAAATATTCCAGGTCATAAAACCACATTCCGACAAAGAAATAATATTTATTTTGCGACGAAACTCCCACAAAATCCTCCCCCCTGACATAAAACGAATAGAGAATTTGAATGATTACAAATAAAGAATAAAAATCTGGCTGAAAGAGATTAATGAAAAAACTCTGAAAAAAACATTTAAAATGACATGGAAAACTAATAAAACAGAAATGAATAACTTAAGTCCGCTTCAGCACAGGTCACCCTAGTGAGGAGGACTAAAAAATATATTTATTTTTTTATTTTATAGAATACATGATAATACAATAATACATTTTCTTACATGTGATACATTAAATCACCACACTAGGCGACTGCCTGTCTCGTGTATCATATTTTGTATTTACAATGTTCACAAATAGTCGCAATAATAAAATTGTATTTTTTTTAAATAATTTTAATTTAAATTGTCGTTTTCAAAGTTGGACAGATTTTTCAAAAATTCATATATTTTATATATATATATACATACTAAAGAAAAAGAACAACATAACCGAATACCCCGGTATTAAAATTTATTCAGACCAAACCCCAGCTCAAAGAAACTATCTCACCAAGCTACGTTTAACACTAGAACAAAGAACCAAAAATGGTGAGATTGGACTCACAATAAAATACAAAAATAATAAACCTGTTATTGTAAATAGTAACTCAAAAAACTAAAACCTATCATGGCTTACTATCAGAATATCAGAGGCTGCCGCACAAAACTTAATGAGCTAAGATCATCGATTCCAATCCATCCCTTTCATATATATTTCCTGACTGAAACTTGGTTGGATCCGTCCTTTAACACAGAAGAACTAGGCTTCATTTCACACAACACCTACCGCTTAGATAGAAGTACCGCCACCAGCACCAAATCAAGAGGAGGAGGTGTATTAATATCAGTCACCAAATCTATAACTGCATCCAGGCTAAAATGCAAACACAAAAATATAGAACAAATTTTCCTACTACTCAAGACGAACCTAGGAAAAATCATTCTTGGATGTGTTTATATTCCTCCCGGATCAATTACACAAATTTACGTAAACCACATTGAAGATGTAGAGGCCCTCAAGCTCAAATATCCGGAAGCTAGAATGCTGCTAATCGGCGACTACAATACTCCCAATATAGACTGGATTACCCATAGCGATAACTCAACAACTAATTTTAATACATCTGCTAATGCTCGTGAAATTATAAATATGTCAAATTTCCTAGGTCTTAAACAAATTAATAACGTATACAACTCTAATCACCATTTACTAGATCTTGCATTTAGTAGCGATCCTTCAGTAAAATTATGTAAATCCATAGACCCCCTTCTTCCCGAAGATTCCCACCATCCTCCCTTAAACATCACCATTACTAACAACTTCCTAAACATTTACTCTAATAGTGTTCCTAAATATTCATACAATTTTGCAAGGGCAGATTATCCACTCATAACAAAATACTTAGAAAGTACAGACTGGTCCTTTTTAGACAAAAACACAAATGTTAACCAAAATCTTGAATCTTTTTACTCCATCATCAACACGGCTATTGAAAAATATTTTCCCTTAATTCAATTCAAACCATCAAAGTTCCCCAAATGGTTTAATAATGACTTAAAACACTTAATAATTAACAAAAAAATCTGGCACAAAAATTTCAAAGAGAGCAACTCTATCTCAGACTACAAAATATTTCATAAATATAGAACTGAATGTAAAAAGCTCTCCAAAAAATTATATCAAACATACATACTCAACACAGAAAAGTCTATTCCTTCAAATACCAAAAACTTTTTTACACATGTAAACTCACTAAGAAAAAACAAACCTAGCCTACCAACATACATGTATTTCGAAGGGAAAAGTAGTAGTGATACTAATGACATCGTTAATTTGTTTGCCGACTTCTTCAAAAATGTTTACGATAATGATATCCCAAATGTTCAACTTCCACCCTTTCATCCAAAGGAATCGGTCCACATTCCCGCTTTACATATAAATGTTCCTGATGTTATACGCAAAATAAAAACACTCGACTTAAAGAAAAAAGCGGGTCCTGACAAAATTAGTCCTGCCTTTCTAATTAACTGTGCATCAATAATAGCCAATCCACTATGTCATATATTTAACCAATCATTAAATTCTGGATGTTTCCCCGACCTATGGAAAAATTGCTATCTAACACCTGTATTTAAAAAAGGCGATATTCATGATGTCACTAATTACCGACCCATCTGCATGCTCTCAACTATCCCCAAACTGTTTGAAAAACTTATCCTCGATAAAATCTCCATACATATTAACAACATCATTGTAACTAATCAACATGGATTTATGCCAGGCAGATCCACACTAACAAATCTCTCCTTATATGAAAATTTTATAGCATGTTCACTCGAAAACAAAACCCAAGTCGACTCAATATATACAGACTTTGTAAAAGCGTTTGACATAGTTAACCATAAAATTCTTCTTAATAAACTTAGTCAAATCGGAATTGAGGGTAAACTATTGGAATGGATAAAAAGCTACTTAACAAATAGAAATCTACAAGTAAAAAATAATTCTAACCTTTCACACAAATTCATAGCTACTAGCGGTGTACCCCAAGGGTCACATTTAGGCCCAATACTGTTTCTCCTTTTCATAAACGATATTGTTACTGTATTTGATAAAAATGTTGAAGTGCTACTTTTTGCCGATGACCTTAAACTATTTAAAATTATAAAAACAATAAATGACTGTTTGAATAAATTTGAATAAATTCAATTAAATTTAAATAAACTTCAAGATTGGTGCAAAACTAACAAACTTTATCTCAATATTAGTAAATGCCACATTATAAGATTTTTTAGAACAACACAACCCCTTAACTATCAATACAAAATTAATAATGTTTCTCTCGCCTCTGTAAGTGAAATTAACGATCTCGGCATTATTTTCGATTCAAAATTTAACTTTCTTTCACATGTAGAAACAGTCACCAACAAAGGACTAAAAATGCTCGGCTTCATTCTCCGAAATGGCAGAGACTTTAAAAATATTTCAACACTAAAAATCTTATATTCCTCACTTGTTCGAAGTCAAATCGAATATAATTCTCCTATTTGGTGTCCTTACTTTAAAATCCACTCCGACTCTATTGAAAAAATTCAGCATAAATTCCTAAGACACATTAACTATAAACTCGGTCTACCTATAGAATCAATAAATTACAATCATTTGATGAAAGAATTAAACTTACTTAAACTCTCAGATAGAAGACTTATTTCCGATTTGACTTTTATTTTTAAAATTGTCAATGGTATTATAGACAGCCCTGATATATTAAGCCTAATTACCTTCCATATACCCACTAGAACCACTCGATCCAAAATTCTTTTTAATTTCAATAACAATATCAGGACTGAGTCATTTAGAAACTCGCTTATACCTAGATTGCATGCAGTTGGCAATGCTTTCTCAGAAGTAGTAGATGTGTTCAACTGCACGGAATATAGTTATAAGAAGGCTATAATAACATACCTCTGTCGTAATTATCAAAGTTATTAGGCATAATACCATTCTATTCATAAATTATCACAGAACCTAAACTATGCACTTACATCAGATATCAGACAGAAGAGTGTTATCTAATAATTTTATATACTTAATCAAAACTATAATTTTTCCCAAAATTGTTATGAGATGTCTTACTGACAGCCCTGTTTCAATAGAGCTAACTCTTAGTTCTCAGCAAATTCAACCAAATCCAATATTGAAGGTAACAATAACCTCAATACTAAACTACTGTACGGATTGAAAATAAAAATGCTATCGTACCTATGTATACCAGATGTTATTCTTGTTTAATTTTCAACATAATTTCTCAGTAATTATTCTGTTTAACATAATACTGTTTCGCTCCTGTGAACCACTGTAAACATAAATCATGTATATTGTAAAAGCCTTTTACGGCGTCTAAATAAATAAATAAATAAATAAATAAATAAATAAATAAATATATTACCTAACTATTTAATAGTACATTTTCTACTTCGATTAAATAAGCAATTGAATACTTCGATCAGATCTGAATAGCCAGGTACTTTCCCTCCTTCCTCTTTCTCATCTCCTTCCCCTCCCCACTACCTTCAGCCTCACAACACACCCCGATTGGGGATACAATAGTCTCACTGGCCCCAGATAGTTGTGAGGAGTTGGGAACCTTGTGCACTATTCTACACATAAAAAAACATAAACATTCAGCTTCACAAATCAATACCATTACTCCGTTATTTTTCACGGGTCTGTGTTAATCTAAAATAAATTCTTATGAGAATTACTCTGTTTGCATATTTACGATATCGACAGTTGATGTGTGAGGAATCGAACCTTTTCATTTATTGGAGGTTGTAAGGTGGCAGAGCATACAGCCTGCGGAAGGCTAACAACTGAATTAGAGATGACGCACCCGTCCGTCTGAGAGGCCGCGGTTTGATCAGTTGGTCCAGTGAATCACCCGCGTGAGGTTGAGTTCATCTCAACACCGGGTGCAGTTTGTGTAGCGCGCGGCTGCTAATGATTTCATAGATCACCGAGGAATATTCGTAGATCACAGAGGGGGCTCAATTTAGTTCAAGGGGAACAATTATAAGGTTCAGTTCATCTTAATACGTACATCAGGTTCTTTCCGCGTAGCTTCTATCTACCAATGGTTGCAGGATCTCACGGATCCGTCGGATGTTTCTACCCAGACCTATGAGAAATAGTTAGATGGTTCAGTTCATCTCAGCAGGAAGCAGGTTGTACGCGTAGCACCTTTCTACTAATCCTTGCATAATCTCATGAATCACTCCGGCAGATTTGTGAATTATAACGAAGGTTTCTATCCAGACATAACAGAATTATTTAGAAGGTTGAGTTCATCTTAGCCCTGAAATCAGGCAGTCCGAGTAGGCCCCTTCTAGTAATGGTTGCAGAATCTCATGGATAACACCGGTAGATACGTGGGTTACATAGGATATTTCTATCCAGACATAACAGAATTATTTAGAAGGTTTAGTTCATCTCAGCCCTGAAATCAGGCTGTACGAGTAGCGCCTTTCTACTAATGGTTTCAGAATCTCATGTATCACACCAGTAGATTCGGGGGTTACAACAAACAAAAGTTTCTATGTAGACCTAGGAGAAATAGTTATAAGGTTGAGATCATCTCAGGCCTGGAAGCATGCTGGATGTGAATGATTTCTAGAGATCTGTTTTAAGGAAAAACTAACATTCCGGGGTTTAGAATAACTTTATAAATTTTGAAGAACTCCTACTGCAATCATAATGGATGATCTAGCTAGCAGAGGAATTGAACCAACGACGCCTGAGTGGGAATTCCGCTACTAACAGGAATCACACGTTAGATCATACAGGGACACTTACATCTGCAGCCTCGATCATCCATCGAAAGCCTTGCAGTGTCTAGCATCAGGGCAGAATATTAGTGCCTACTCAAGTCTTTTCTAACAATGTACCAATTATATTATTGGTTGTGTTTTAGTAACAACAATTTATTTTCAAAGTTTATATTTTTCAAAGCCCGCCAAAACGATCTAAATCTGACAACGGACGTGTGACGTCATACGTACCTCGGTTATGCCGGTTAACAGTAAGGTCAATTCCACTCGGGTAGATAAGAAATCAACAAATTCCAATAATATTTAGCAAGATTTCCAAAAAAGATAAATAATTTTGACACAATATGTAAGCAAGTAGATAACATTGATTATAACTACTTACTAGATAAATTGTCCCTATTAAAACTTTCAGAAAGAAGAATAAACACAGATTTAATAGTAGGTACTACATAAAATACTTCATTACAAAATTGACTTCCTGAGTTACTCCAATTAATCAGCATCCACATACCCAAAAGATCTTGCCGAAATTTACTACCCTTTTATTTTTACAACACCAGGACTTCACAGTCTCGGAAATAAATATTCTGATCTGGGAGATATATTTCATCTTAAAAAGAATAAATATAAATATTATTTATTTTTCGGAATAACTTTATTGAGTAAAACCTCAAATTGTTAAATATTGTTTATTTAAATTCTTTTATATATCGAGACACAAATAGAAATCTATAATTTCCGCAATATATAAATATTTTTTATTATTTTGAATATCTATTTATGTGAGACTAACTTATCATTTTTACTAATGTATCTTATTTTATTATTTGCTTTTGTTGTAACATTTAATATTTTTTTCTTTTTTCGTTGAATTATATTTCCTTTATCGTTTTAATTTTGTAGAATTTATAATAACTGTGATACTCAACTATTAAACTTTGTAGTGTGTAAAAGCCCATTAGGGCGTGTAATAATAAATAAATAAATAACAGAACCTATAATGATATAATAACAGAACTTGAATAGGACTTTCAGAGAACCCTAAAATTAACGACGAAATTCGATAAATTGTTCAAATTCTCCGAAACAACCAGTAATTAATAACATCCGTCATATTTCATTTTTATACACAACTTTTCGAACCTCTACAAAAATGTAATTACTATCACAATTGCCATCTTCTCATCCTAGCTACTGGCAGCACAACCTTGCAGATTGACTTTATTTTATTTTTCACAGCTTTCTGCCCCATCTCCCGTCCTGCATTATCGTCCTGAAGCCATGGGAGTTTATCTCCATTAAGTTATCCGATTACAGCATCCTCTCTTCATGTCTCGGCCATTACCGGTAGCCAGTAGATGCACAACTGCAGTAGCTACATAGTTGCGGTTTGACGGAGCTTTTAATATTGAATATCTTTATTCTACCTGAGTGTCTATTATTGAATAAAATAATAATAAAATTAATTTCAACGAGAAGATTTTATAGAATACAGCGAGAAATAATTTTCAATTCAAAAGTATTTTTTTACATCTCTCATTAGGTAGGTAACTACTTGTCAATAGTAATCAGAAAGCATTAAGTTCTGATATTGAATTTATCGAAGTGCATTTATTTCTTCCTAGTCGGCATCGTCCAAGATGATGCACCCTTTTTGGAAATATTTTTTAACAACTCTAAAATACAAAAATAATGTAATTTCTCTTTTCTCCAATCGAGCTGATATAGACTCGTTGTAGATGACAATGCATTCTGTAAACTTTTAGCGTAAATCACATACACACACGCGGAATGTATGTATTTCTCCGAAATCGGAAGAAAAAATGTAGGTCCTATCCAATCGGGATTTGGTTCAGATATGGAGGATCCATCTGAAGGAAGGTTCAATCTTCAGTAAAATCATAAAAAAATTATATATGCTCGTATGTACATTTTATATTTATATATATAAAATACTTCATTTTACTTAACTTAACTTCACTTAATGTTTGTAATTTTTTTTTTGTTATACCTGCATCTACTGTAAAGTGCCCCTGAGGTGATATCTCACAAAAGCGGCGCTATACAAATGTTCCAACAAATAAATATATCTATTAACTAAAATAGATGTATGCCCGGGGTCATGAGGTAAAGTTTGTCCAGGTCTTGGAGGCGGATACACCTGCTCACTAGTTGCATGGCGGGTCGGAAAGAGAAAAGTCAGTTAAAGGAGACCGTTCGACCTCTCCAGACGCTCTCGACCTATTGCCTAGTTATATTATACCGCAGCGAGAAAAAAATAATTCGTACGTCTTTCGTTCCTGGACACATTTTCCAGATTTCCTCAAACCTATTACTGCACAGAACATCCTCTCTTTCCCTTCCTTAAAAAACATCATCGCATCCACACAGCATCACCAAAGATGCTCTATATTTAAAAATAGTTCAGATATGTACTATCTACAAATCTACACCCTTCAGTGTATTCTGTTGTCAGTCAAAACTCCCACAGTCTAACTATCAACCACAAATCTTCAATTATTATTGTTGCGCCTTACAATATTATAAATGATCACCAGTCTGAAGATGGCTTTGACGAGCTGAAACCGGTTACGGTCAAAATAAAATTAAGTGGAATAAAGTTTTTTATTTGTTTTATTATAATATAAATGATATCCATTAACGCTTGAGAACCAGGCTGTGTGCATAACAATAAATAATATTTATGTATTTATTTGTGATCAACCGTACAAATATACCATAAACGATAATTGCATGTCAGATAAGCGCATAAAAAAAATAAAATTAAAATCATTTGGTATTAGATCGTACAATGACTTCAAAATCCATAAAATTAATACAAGCTCTAGAATGATACGAAAATAAGAGATACAAGTTAATACATAACATATAAGTATACTCAGTTTAAATTAGTATTCGTTGAAAAGTTATTTTTTTGTACGGGGTTTTTACAGATGTTCTCACTTACGTGAGAATAATTTAGTTATAAAAACTCAGTTGATACACAGACTACAAAAATATATTCAGAAAGTATGCTCACTCAAATGACAAATAATACAAAGAAGGGCAAGTGACAAAAGAGGCACAAATAGAGACACAAGATACACAAACAGAGACGCAAGTAATTTATTTATTTATTGCATCTCACTATACATCAAACACTTTTTTTCATATAAAAATCAACCTCACTAGAACTAAGCCTGTATCGAGGTTAACAATTTAAATTTGAGTGAAGCAAACATAAGAGTAATCACAAACATAAAGTAATTCTACATACAAACACAAAATATTTCAAAATTAAATAAAAAATAAGTATTAGATGTGTTACCAGAAGGGTAATTTGACAGTATTTTGTAACAATATTTGAACCATAACTAATCATTAATCATTATTCAAAAGAAGAAGCAAAGCAGATAATAAAGAAAGATAGGGTGACATTCAGTTTTTATCTAATGGGACTTGTGTGAAGTAGTAATACATAAAATATATAGCGCAATATATTTTAAGCAACAGCAGAATATTTTATTCTAAATCCGTATAAATTTTCTACGAAAATGTCTACTTCAGCACACTCTATTTTATTATAATAATTTAAATATTTGGGAAAGAGGGTTATGTTTTAAATTTATTCAGGTGAAACAATGGGAACATTTATTAAAATATTGCTAAGACATAATAAAGAGTCAAGATGGCCGTGAATTATTTTGTGTAAATGTATTAGATCAGTGAATTTCGTGAGTTAATCTTGAAGTATTCAAGACGTACTTCGTATGATCACAAATGGACATCTAAGCCACATTTCAAAGACAACAGTCTCAGAATGTTTTTGACCTGATTCGTTACATGTTTTATAAAAGCGTTAATATGCGTTTATAAATAAAGGAGTTTAACACTTTCACAAGTCAATAAACAAACTAAATAAAAAATGAGTACTTAATTTTCACAATGAAATGCATTCTGAAAAAATATTTTTTTTTATACCGACTTTTTTTTTCTCTGATTTTTCATATAATTTTTTTTACTCTACTTTCTTTTCGTGTTGTTTTCTTTTAATATTTAGTTAAGATCTTAATCCATGATTTCAAATATAACGTTAAATCATATGTATAGATCCTACATAACAAACAGCCGTCATTGTGGTTATGTACTAATAATAAATAAATAAAATAAATAATCAATTATGTAATACGGTCACAGATATTAAAATATGCTAAAAAATTATTTTCATAGGCATCAAACAACGAAAACTATTTACAAAATGTAATTGTACTCATTTAAGTATTTCTATGTCAATAAAACTACATCATCATTCCAAAACAAACGTAAATTAGTAAATCAATCAAAATCTCGACGAACTTCTCAAACAAACTGTTGGGAAGTAAGAGCTTCATAGATGCACGCACAGATGGCAGTGCATAGAGCTTGCGTGGAAGTCCGCAAGATGGAGCCAGCGGCCAGTAGTCGCCAGGGCCAGTGGTAAGGCTCTCAGAGAAACTTACTGTGGCAGATTCCAATTAGCCAGCTACTAGTTAGGTCGTCTATCGAGTCACCCTTATAATACGCGGAGTATTATTAAATCTCTGATTAATCTAAAAGAACCACTTATTTATTAACTCCTTCCAAAACGAGTTGGAGACCTGTTTGTACGAACACAACACAAACGAAACGTCAGTTATTAAACATCAAAATTTTGATTATTATTATAAGATAAAAAATACACACTTCACGTATCATAACGATTATTCCGATAGTAACAACTGAATTAATAAAATATAAAAGGTAAAATAGCGGAAGTAAAGATAAAGAAAAACGTTACAACAAAAGGTTCCCAGGTTCCTGCAGTCTACTGCAAGCAGGTAGGCACTGTAGGGTTCCACGAAAAAATAGAACAGTGATAAAACAGAACACTATTCAAAAGTGGTGTACACCGTGTTGCACGCTTTAACCGCGAAACTTTGGGGGGTGATTATTCATGAAAACATAAAATGAATCTTTCTTTTTTTTATTAGTGCCCAAATAAAAAAAGTTATGACAAATTTCTTATTTTTGTGAAGTTTGCAAAACGTTCGTACAAACACACATTAGTGAAAATTATTTTTCTTTCTCAGCGCTTGGTCAGCTGTTTAATAAATTACATTGATTTTGAATTTAAACTATTTTATTTTTTTATCTTATTAACGGTAGTTCGAACATATTTACAAAATTACATTGACATGTACATAACGCCTCTCATATGATATCCGAATATATACATTACAAATCGCAAAAATAAACATTACATTATCTACGTTTAAAATAGACTATTTTATTTAAATTTGTTGGTAGTTAGAACTGCTCTGTGTCAAAAAACTTTACAGGTTTTTTTTTTAAATGTAATCAATAATAAATAAGAAGCGGAAATTAACCCATTTCCAGTCTTCAATTGGTTGATTCCAGCCCCTGGGGAGGAAGGTTTAATCCTCAGAAATTAAATTTATGTTTTAAAAGTTCTCATCAGTTTAAAAACCAGTCCCTGAGAATGAAGATCCTCGTGAATTCTCAGTCAAGCGAAAAAAAAATCTTTGAAATTGGCTACCAGCCGGGCCAAAATATGACGCCACTAGGATGAAAATTGAAAACGGAAATACAAAAATCCAACCTATATTTTATTGTGTTCTGTTTTGTCCGGATACCCCACTGTAGGTTGGCTCAGTGAGTACAGCCTGCCGACAAATAGCAGACAAAAATGAAGGGCGCTGCAACTGTTTAAATGGTTTTAATTAACAACACCAACATGGTTGAAAGAAAACCTCTACTATTTGTTATTTATTACTAGTTACAACTTGTTTACATATTTTTATACCATTTCTCACTTACTTGTGAGTTCTACGTTATTTGTTATCTTCGTGGCAATTTCTGAAATACGATTCTAAGAAAATTTCGTAATTGAACTTATAGTTATTAAATATAGATACATATTTAATAGGCCATTTGTTAGATGTTAAATCAAAATAATATATTTTAAAATGTGAAAGGAGCGCGCACTTAATATTTTCAAAATAAAAACGATAAGATAAAAGGTATTTGTCGTTTTATCAGTCCAGTCAACTTGATAGAATTGGGAGTCGAACATTTGAATGAATAATTTTTTTACTAAAATCAGCGTTATCATCGTAATGAAAAATGTTCATTTTATAAAAATTTTAGACTTTGTAGACAGACTGTAGGTTCTGTCGGTAAGTACCTACTGAGGTCCACCTGTAACGTTTTTTGGACACGCTTGAAGTCCCATCGTCATTGCCTGTTTTACACCTTCCCTCGGCAAGAGGAAGGACCTTACTTTGGTTCTGTGAGAGGTAACTCAAAAAGCCGTTAAATTACACCTCCAGTAGATTTATTTGGCCGCAGGTGGACGAACCGTTGGTAATTGAAGCATTAGAAATACTTACAAACTTTTTTGCAATTATTAACGAGTTTTCTTATGAGAGACGGGTTTGGCTACCGCCGCCCCGGGAACCATTTATTGGATAACCAACACCCCTGTCATAGTTCACCACAAGTGGTTCGTTACGTTTGGTGTCTTAGCAGGGGTGCCCTGGTTCATCGGCTGAGGTGTATTGTGATATCTGCCTTACCGGGACAACGTCTTTAGCCACACGTCCGGTGGGACCTAATTATTATAATACGTAATTTTTTTTCGATCTCACATTTCAAATTCAGAAGTAAAAATATTATCTTACAACTAATTTTTATCACTTTTTGGCAGCTATCTTTTTGAATGATCATAATATTCTTAAGAATGGTTTTGTAACCTAAATAGTATCTCAGATAAATATATCCGAGTTTTATTTATATGAAATACCTTTAGACTTTTTTCTAAAAGTCTAAATGAATATTCATTTTGAGAGATTTTTTAAAGTTCTGTTATTTTTTTTTTATAATTAATACTTTTTATTTGTAGGTAAGTAATACGCAAGTATTTATTTTAATTTGCCTTTCGCTAGAATTTATAACACAGCCACACTGTCTAGACTCATGTGTAATTACCATTATTCCAGAAAGCCCATTGAATTGTATAATTCCATCGGCTCTATTTCTAAATACATAATATTGATAATTAACGTAATTAATAAGACTGTAAAGATGCTTGGCATCCTTTGAAGAACTTTAACTGATTTTAAGTCCTTAGATTGTATGAAAACCTTCTATATTTCATTAGTTAGAAGTCAAGTGGAGTATAATTCACCTATTTTTCCGCTTTGTATAAAGTTCACTCTTACAATTTAGAAAGAGTTCAACACAAATTTCTTTCAAAGGTACGTAAATTTTAAGCTCGAAATTCTAATTGAAGACATTAATTATGTCAGTTTATTTAATCAATTGCATCTAATAACACTGTCTGATAGGAGAATTATGTCAGACCTGGTTGTGTTACACAGAGTCATTAACAACTTAATTGACAGCACTGCGATCGTTGCCACTATTAAATTCCATGTGCCGACTTGGAACACAAAACAAAATATAACATTCTTCTGCAATACATACACAACCAACTATCAGACACACCCACTAACCAATAAGCTGCATGATCTGGCGAACAAGTTTGAAGATACTCCATTTCATAGAATTAATTGTAATCTATACCAGCATTTTGTTGAATACTACAAATTATAATATCGTTGGTAATGTAGTTTCAGTGATTTACCTTATTTGTAGTATCGTTCTTGTTTCTAAATTATTTTATGTTACTATTACATGTTTTACTAATATTGTTTCATATTCAATTAATCAGTTTACTGTCATTTAATGCTTTGAAAATGTTGTGTATAATTCGGTAGCTCACTAGGTATTTTTTGTTCACCGCTTTTGAGCCGCTATCAATAACAACCCTTACGTAGATGGCGATAAGGTTTAAATTCCAGCTTAACACCATCCGCCTGTTTTGATTTATGCAAGAAAAAAACATGGCCAAAAAGTGCCTTTTATTTTATTTTGTGGATTTTCAGGCATAAATATTAAAAAAAAAATCCATTATTTTATAAAGAACTTAATTTGCCACATTATACAATAAAATCATAACCGAAAGTGGGTTCGTAAGTAGGAGATTTTGAAATTTAAAGCAGTTTTCATAGGCATTTACATTATTTTTTTCTGGGCCTATAAAAAGACTTGATTATTTCAAAGCATCTGAAACATTTCTAGGCGACCAAAATTTCAAACCAAAAACACAAGATTTTGCATTACTACGTATGGCGTCGCCTAATAAATAAATTAATGAAATATAATCTAGTGAAAATTGACTCACTCCCCGAAATCTAATCAAGTATAAACTATCAACGAAAATGTCTACTTCAGCACACTCTATTTTGTCATAATAGTCTTCACATTTGGGTCTGAGGGTTAAAAAGGCGATATATTCAGGTAAAATATGTTATAGCGTCTTAAACAAAAAGAATTGGGAACATTTAGTTAAATATTGCTAAGATCACACGATGGCCTTGAATTATATTTTAATTATTATGGTTATTATATTGAGTTGATATACTTAAAATATTCTCTGCAACCAGTTTCTTTGCCCTTTTGGCCGCTTAATTATTTATTTGCTGATTGGGAATGTGTTGTGCGTTGTGTGGACGTCTTGACGAAACTATTTGCATATCTTCATGTTCTTCTTCACTGGCCTCATGGCGTCCAGCTTTATAAAATGGCTAATTCTTCAAATGAAACCGACAGTCCTCTTTCAGAAGTTCGTCAACCTATCTACTACTCACGGGGACATCATCTACTACTTAAGTACTAAACACTGACGTAATGATGACTATATTTTTAATCTGAACGTTCAACCATCCACAAAGCGGGGCCGTGATTAGTTCTGTCGCCGCTTGTCTCTGGTGACAGGTGACGCGGCGTTTCCATAATGGAAGAGGTAGGAGTTAGCAGACAGAAGGCAGTAGGTGAACGGTATTGGCAATTTCCTCCCATCGACAATACTCAACACCGCATTGTCATTAGCCACACTTTACGCAAACTCCCTCATTTATCCGTTATGGCGATCACTGTTATGAATACAAAGGAAAAAGGAGTGAACTAGAAATACCATGACAAAAATCTTTTATTTCGTTTTTATTTTTAATTTGATCGTCATTCTATTCGTCTGAACCGGGTCGTCAAAAACTCACCAACTGTAATCTACAACTTCGTGAAATTAGCAAAGACGTTTGTTTCTTGGTTGCTTAGCGTTGCATGGGGTTATAATGATAATTGGATAACTTGTATAGCGCCGTTTTTGTGAAAAATCACCTCAAGGGCGCTATCTTTAGGAGATAGACATATTATACCATCGTGAATTTTTCTGTAGGCTTTTTTAAGATATACAATTCCATAGCAAATTATTTTGATGTATCTCATAAGTATTAGCCAGCGTTGGCAATCTAAGCGCCCGAAAATATATTTTTTACGGCAAAACATCGACTTTTCTCTACTTTCTATAAATAAAATGTTCATATATTAAACACCTTCCGGAATAATTTTCTAAATTATACTGAAAACCCTATCAAAATCCGTTACGTAGTTTAGAAGAACCAAGCGCACAAACAGACATACGTAGATTGCGACTTTATTTTATACTATTTAGGGATAAGAGATGCAACTACTTTCACTTCACATTTCCATAATGAGCCGAGGAGCTTTATAAGTACCATTCAACTGCCAAAAATTTAAGACCAGATCATTTTTTTAAACACGAATGCGTTTAGTAGGAAAAACAATTTTAGAAATAATGTCAAAACTTGGTTGAAGATAACTTTTTGTGATGTCTCAAAATAATAAATTTTCACATTTAAAAATGAAATTGAATTTAAAAATTACAGCTGAGTAAAAAAAGCTTAGATCAACGTTCGTACCAATCTTTCCTGCCAACTAATTGTGACATTTTAATAAAATTTTGGAATATTATTTCGGCCCTGTATTTGTAAAATTGTAGTTCAGAGTGACAACTGCTATTTTACGCATTCTTCCATTGTCAATAGGAAATTGGGAGGAGATGGACGCGGGTGAAGGGAAATCCATGAAAGAATATGCAATTGTACTGTCACTTGGGTTAACTCTGAGGGGTTCTACAGGGTACCGGAATAGGGCCGTTCATAATTTGTTTGAAAAGGGAGGCTCACGAAAAGGTGAGGTTATCAATAACTTCTTGTAAAAATCGTCATTGACGTTTTTATAGCAACTAAGATACTGTCGAAAGAATAAGATCAAATGTGGGTGGTCGCACAAAGAGCCTATTGCCTCAGTTCTAACAGAGCTAAGCAGACCATCTCTTAGAACTCTTCATCAAACAAATTGAATGTTTCTATCAAGTCAGTGTTTCTATCAGTCAATATTTCTTTATGTATTCATAGATATTAAATATGGCGAGGAAACATGTGAAATTACTTGGTTGGGTACTAATGATCATACAGCCCATTGAAACTTTTTTACACATAACAGAGATAGACAATCCGTAATTTTGTGAATATTTGTCCGGTGTTCTCATACCGGAAAAGTTGAGAGGCTCTACTAATATTGTATTCAAAATATCGTTAGCTTCGGAGTTTAGCATTTAGAAGTGCTCTTCAAAATTTGGCCCTCGTATATTGTATTAATTATATTTATAAAATGCAATCTTTATTTGAAGTAATGTAATACATATCTTTTCTTAAATAATACCCGTTTCAATCGAACAGCAATATAATTTGAACAATTTAACGTATTCTCAATTCAACAACAAAATGTTTATAAAGCTATACACTCCAGGCAATTAATAAATAGTTTCAGTGCCATAGAAAATAGAAACGAGGGAGATGGACCAATTATTAGTATGAAAACGCGCTTACAAAAGGGTTGCCAACATTTTTCACCCATCTTATTGCAAATTGCTTCTACGGGCAGCTCATAATTTGTTTCAACATAAATATGCAAGCTAACTATGGTTTACTGCTTGTGTATGACGTCAATTAAAAAGAAAATTAAAAGTAAAGCAGGATGATCAACGGGCATTTTTAATTAGACAATGAGTATTATGTTTCCATTTGTGTACTGACCTAAAAATATCATTTTGACATCAGATGGCGCATCACAACAAGTGTCTCTGAGTGCGGAGACATTAACATCAGGATCGAAGAACATCGGAAACCGTTGAGTGACGGATGGATGGGTAACTCAGTAATTACTTTTACCGAACACCGGTCTCCAGCAAACACCGGTCTCCGTTACGGGCCAAAGAGCAGCGGCATACAGCGGACAGGGGAAAAGAAAGGTTAAAGGGCTTGAGGACAGGTGCATTGGCTGGGAACTTTGTTTATAACCACGACGCCATTTATCCGCAGAGGTACGCCAAGAGGATAGACTGCGTAGAGTGTGTTTTGGCACACACTCATTGCTTCATTCAAATTCATATATGGTCTTATACATACTCTTCCGTTATTCTGACTCTTCACATGGCCCGACTCAAATATTTTTAATCTATTTTTTATTACTGTATAGTATAACAGAATAATAACCCGGCTCAGAACAGAAATTGTCTAGTGAGTCGGGTAGCGCACATAATTTGTAAACAAATATTGATGTCAATAAACGCCCGGGTTACCGGCAATAAAAAAATTAAAAAAAAATCCAATTATTGTTCAATTTAGTCACAATTACATAAACATCAATATTTCAAACACTTGACAATTTATCATTGAAGAAAGAGATAAAAGTAATAAATCTAAACGAAACATGAAACAGAACAAGACACAGAAAAATGTTTCTTGTTCTGTTAACGCCCAGAATTAGGCATTTTATTTGTCTGTGTCTAGTTCTGTTTCATTTATTTGTATTATCTTCGATGGGTATATTCTTCAAAATAAGTCAAAAATGAAAAGTTGTTCCTGAACTTGACAATTTCTTTAAATCAGCATTTACTAGGTGACTTCCCGAAGACGAAACACTAATTAACTGTCCTCTTTGCATAATATGATTTTGAAAACGAAAATTTTACTATTTCATATTCGTTCACAATAATATTTGTTTTAAATAAAAATATCACATGTACCTGATAAAAATATTTGAATAATTTATACGGGCTCATCTTGAGTCCTTTTTTTCATTCTCTACACAGAATTTTAGTACCCTCTCTGCGGCGCAAAGGGAAGTAATTCCCCCTGGCACAATTAAGTCGAAGTCACAATTAAGTGTTTGCAGGTTCTAACGTCTTTCCCCGCTTCAGTGAGTCTGACAGCAGTCAATATTAAAATTGGAGCATCCACCAACGACATCCCTCTCCAGGGGCCACGTGACACACACCTGCCGGCCGCGAACCACCTGTCATTACCTCTGAAACTACGAAACAAGTACCTACCTACCTACTCAACGATACTTTATTCTTAAGTCAGGTGAAAACCGTTAAAAAACGAATTTGAGTTATCTAGATCGAATTCAAATTAATTTATACTTCGAATATTTTTATATGGTGTTATGTTATCCACATCTTGCGCTAAAGAAAATTTTACATGGAAACGAGTGCACAATTTGAGAGCACTTATAGAGAAGCCTGTTTTATGTGAATACCGCACTCGTAACTGTCCGAAGCCATCAGGTCTACGGCATTCCCAAGGAAGGTTGCGGAATAATAGGCTATCTGAATCTGATCTCAAAGCACAGCTATTGATATTTTAGGCAACGCTTCGATTCTGAATTGTGTTCTTCCACAAGGGCGATACTTGCAGTATCTACTAGTCTATGGCATGAACTATGCCAATCTACGATTAATATTCACTAATTCAGCGCTCTATTAGCGGCAGACACATACCTGGACGGATGACGAACCTCGTGCTGGCACTGTTGGTGGACGCGATGCCCTCTTTCGCTGCAGCAGCTGGTCAAGTTTCTTCACCACCTAGGATTCTTGCTGCAGACTTTCCATCTTCTATCTGCGTGTCACATGTTCCTGTACTTCATTTTATTTAATCTCATTTCACTTTATTTTTGTAATATTTTTATTTGTTGTAAAACCTGCATCAACTGTAAAGCGCCCCTGAGTTGATATCTCACAAAAGCAGCGCTATATAAATTGCCCAATAAATATTGACGTCCTCTTTGACGACCCTGTGAAAACAAGACACCATGTATCAAATCAATCTTAAATGCTTTAAAATTAATCTACTTATCTCTAGATGAATCCACTATTCGATGTGGAATTACTTCTTGGGGACATTCTTGTAAAACTAATGTAAGTTACATCCAAACATTACAAAAGTGTGAATCCGTAATGTTGTCAATAGGTATACGCTGACAAACTTCAGTACTTAAGGTTTGAATGTTAATAAGTAAAATTTAAAAAATATATAACAGATGGTTATCGGCCCTCCACATACCTAAAAAGTGTTCCGAATTCACATAAAATGGTTAAAGGTCCAGTTGTTTCGAAAAAATTTAAATGTAACCTTGTCATCTAATAGTTATTCAGCGACAGTTTTTTTCCGACATTTGAAAATTCACTGTAAACGCCCATTCTAGGTGCGTTTTGGTTTTCTATCAAATTGTAAAGAGCTGATAAGCTTAAAAACATGATAGTTGTCTTCTTCTGCTGATCACGATTTGTTCAAAAGCTGAAACGGACGGAAAGGACGGGTTGTTTCAGAGATTCAAATTTCAAAGTTTCTGTAAAAGATTTTTTCAAGTTCTGTTATTATTTCAGTCCTATCAAGCAACTAGCCTATAATGATATAATAATAGAACTCGAATAAGAATTTTTCAAAACCTAAAAATGAATGTTGAAATTTAGTGAATTCTTCAAATTCTCCGAATCGGCATTTAGCGGTAATCTTTCAAATAATTATAAGCAATAATTAGTCGCCTGAAATAAAATACAAATTGAAAATATCTCCCGAGTAAAAATAAATGCAGCCAACGGGAACTGAACCCGTGCCTTCTGATGTCCGGTCAGGTGCTCTGTAACACTAAGCTATGTCGCCTTATTTCCAACCCGCCAAACGATTAAATATGTACTAGTACCTCAATCAACAATTGCTGCTTATTACATTTTTTCCACCTGTAAACAACCAACTTTATTTTTGTTGGAAAGGCTTTGTTAGTGCTAAATTTCTCACTAGATGGCGTCGAGACATATTATATCTTCATTTATTGGTGAAATATGGCGGAATTTATTTTTACTCTTAATTAACTTACCATTAATTATTTGTTATCCTTTATGCTGTGCATAAAACCTTGTCTAATAAACATTTGTTTATCATTAAAAAAAAATGGTGGTCTTTCAACTGTCAAAAAACAAAAATGCGCTGAACAACCATTTGATAATTTTGTCAAACACGAATTTCTGCGCAACAGCCGATGAGCATTATTATAACTTACATATTATTACATTTTAATACCGTTATTAATCGGATTTCATTAGTCTAAATTTAAGTTTTACTTGACTTTTATGATTCTAATACCGTTATTAATCGGAGGGACATTAAATAAACCACATTCCAACTTCTGTACTTATTTGTCATACGTCCTATTATCGTCGTATCACAGTTAAGCCATTAAAACTTAGATGCAATCTTTTTAATGTTAATAATTTTATGACTATCTGCTATTCCATATCATTCTGTTCATCAAAACATGCCATTAAAATAACAGATATATTATACTAATACAAAATACTAACTTTTGTGTATTCGGCGCTGCTCTGGGTTATTTACAAGTTTTAACGACGTGATTTTATAGTAAATTGGTAGTAATAATTGTAAGGTGACATTAAAACTATGTTAAAAAGTAATAATAGTGTGATGTATGGTAAGAAGTTGAGTATTTAAGCGATAGATGGCGCTAATCATAAAGCTTACTCCAGAGTCCGTCAGATGTCGCTAGAGTGTAACAGATGCTTGTGAGGTAATAGTGACAGGGAACAAGCTTCTCAAAACCATTGAATTACCAACCCTCGGGTAATGAACAGTGTAGCTAAATCCAGACTTATTATATGTAGCGTAAATAAACATAATTATAAGTAGAACCTTTTACTTTTTAACAAAGAGTTCCCAACACTTAAATCTGCAAAGTAAGACAGATATAACAATATATTTCATATTTTTAAGTATGAAATATTTTACAAAATCTGTTGTTGTCCCTGACAGTCCCATCGTTTTCCTTTATCTCAAGGTTATAGTGTATCTGGAAATAGGCAAGACGCATCATTTCCTCTTTTACAACACATTTCTGGTATTTCCCCCTTCCATTTCAAGGCATTAGAGTAGTTGCATTTCGTTTTCTGTCTACCTGTGAGTGGTTTATTTATGGTCCACCTTTTGAAACGATTTCATACTTGGCATAATCCAATAGAGGTCATAAGCCCTGTACCGATGACCTTAATCAGTGCAGAACTCCAGAGTCTAAAAATTGATGCCAAAACTTTGCATTTTGATTAAAGTTTCAAGTTTAGCTCAACCCCAATTTTCCCTGTACCATTTTTGAAAAAAAACGGAGAAAATATAAAAATTCAAGATGGCCAATTTTAAATCAAATCAGTGCAGAACTCTAGAAATCGAGATGGCCGCCGAAATTGTGCATTTTAATTATAAATTCGAGTTCAACTCTCCTCTAACATTCCTTTATAAATAAATCGGTGCATGAAATATATGTTTTTACGAGAGATCTACTTATGGAGTCTTCTATTGAATAAGAGCCGCAAAGATCGGCTATAAATGAAATATAGGCTGACAACTGGGAGAACTGCATAGAGATGGGTGAGATTCGCCTTAGGTTATTAAGGCGATGCACTACGTCGTGTAATATTTTGAATGAAGCCGCTATCAATAACACACCTTACGTAGATGGCGATAAGGCTTAAATTCCCGCTTCACAACATCCACCTGTTTTCAATTATGAAAAAAAACATGGCTAAAAATGCGTTTTATTTCATTTTGTGGATGTTCAGGCACAAATATTTAATTTTTTTACGATCATTTTATAAATAACTTAATTTTCCACATTATACAATAAAAGTATAATGTGGAAAATTAAGTAGGAGATTTTGAACTTTAAAGCAGTTTTCGTAGGCCTTTTACATTATTTTTTCTAGACTTATAAAAATATGTAACTTAAAAATACTCGATTATTTTAAAGGCCAGGATGTATTATACTCGCAGTATTTAATTAAAGCATCTAAAACATTTCTAGGCGAACAAATTTTCAAACCAAATACACATGATTTTTCAACGAATGTATAAATTTTATTTAAATTTTAAAATTTATTATATTTTTTCATTGAAATTTCTCATTGCGAGACATGATTGTGCCGTCAGAGTTGCAGTTTTAGCATTCCAGTCGCATAATGATAGGGATAATAATTGCTGCATTAACATTGTTTGAATACTGGTGACCTCTGTCCCGACTCCTGAAACAATGGCCACTGACTGCTGTTCTGCTGGCTTTTGCGCTTCTGCTGCAGGTGAATGTGAATAATGTTGATGTCCGTTGCACACTGCAGTCTGCACACAGCACACCATCTAACACCTGTCCGCCTAGCGCTATGACTGTATATGTTATATTTGGTCGATGCTGTATTGTATACCTATCTATACAGAGGCGAAGAACCATCCACATTAAGGCGATGCACTACGTCGTTTAGTATTTAAAATTGAGCCGCTATCAATAACAACCCTTACGTAGATGGCTATAAGGTTAAAATTCCCGCTTAACACCATCCGCCTGTTTTAATTTATGCAAGAAAAAAACATGGCCAAAAAGTGCCTTTTATTTTATTTTGTGGATGTTCAGGCATAAATATTTAATTTTTTTTCGATCATTTTATAAATAATTTAATTTGCCACATCATAAAATAAAATAATAACCGAAAATGGGTTCGTAAGAAGGAGATTTTGAACTTTAAAACAGTTTTCATAGGCCTTTACATAATTTTTTTTCTGCGCTTATAAAAAGATTTATCTAAAAAATACTGGATTATTTCAAAGGCCAAGATGTATTCTACTCGCAGTATTTAATTAAAGCATCTGAAACATTTCCAGGCGACCAAATTTTCAAACCAAAAACACATGATTTTGCATTACTACGTATGGCATCGCCTTAAAGCTATTGAACTGTTCTACTAGTAATTTAGTATGTTGACTTTGTAACTATACCGAGATAAATGAGTATTTCTAATCTATTAAAAATCTCTTCAAATTATTGGCAATCCGGTTAAAAATGGGATTTCAGGCCGTTTCCTATAAAACTTTCAGTACATTCCTAATACATAGGAATACGTGTTCGTGCACCTGCATCTGTCCTTATAATATAAAATGACGAAATGCAAAAATATTTGAATTTTTAAGAACACACTCGTGTTTTACTGAAAGTTTATTAGGTCATTCAACCTATTAAGTCATTCGTTAAATTCGTCTGCAATCCCGTTTTTAACCGGATTACGAATAATTTGAAGAAATTTTTAATAAATCAGCTATACTCATTTTTCTCCGTGTAGTTCTTCTTGTTATAATCAAACATTAATTTCGGTTGCGTTCTGCCTGAAATCATGTTAAATGAACTCAAATTTCTTTGAACTTGTGTTATTTTCAAATCGGGTCGTTTGTACGACTCGTTCTTGAGTTCAACAGCTCGGCTGTGGAGTGATTTGCAGGCCACTGTGTTTCCTTTCTCCTCTTTAAGACCCATGTTCACTCCTCCCTCTCCTAAAAAAGACCCTCCACCAGCATAAAAATGCAGACAATTTGTCTCGGCACTTGCTTTTTGCCGGCACTGAAATTGAATAAGAGATAAGCCGCCATAGCTCAGTGGTCAGAGCTGTCGACCGGAAATCGAAAGGACACGGGTTCAAGTCCCGTTGGCGTCATGTATCTTTTATCAGGAGATTTTTCAATGTGGATGAGTGTTTCAGGCTAATTATTATTGCTTATAAAAATAATATTTTTTTAATTACGGATTGTGTGAAGAATTCCACAAGCGCTAAAGTAGGTAAGTGCCTACTTTTTACTTAATATTTTAATAATTTAACAGAAAATTGTTTTGTAATTTAATACTTTTTTACTTCGGTCAAGAGTTCAGACTATTCCGCTAGTCGGAGTTCCGAGTCTACGTTAGTACATACATCATAATCTGTCAAGTTTTAAAAATACTTTCAATTTCGCCATAGTTAAAGACCACCATTTCGAGTCGAAAACTTGCTTGAAATAGACTTAGCCTTGTTTCAGGTACTTTCCCACCTTTCTCTTCCCTATATCCTTCCACTTCCACTACCAGCTTCACAACATACCCCAATCTTTAGGGATGCCGAAGTTCCACTGGCATTACTCGAGTAGGTAAGTGGAAATCTTAACGACGTGAGTAAAGAAGTCGTGTAAACAAATATTCGGCAGGCGGCCCGTCTTATCAGACGCACTTACGGTCGAATTTGCTCTAGCAAGCCTAGAAAATGGATATTTCCACGGAGTTTATTTTAATTAATAATATTTTAGATGTTTTAGCTTGAGCAAACCCACGGTATTAGAGTTTTCAAATAAACGAGTCTTAAAATTCATGGCCTGCCAGGCCTGTACTCTTTTCGGCCTTGTCATAAAGACGATTTTACACGTCAAAAACATGTTCTTGTTCAAAGGCATTTTCAAGAGAGTTGCATTACATTATGTACTCACGGCATAAAATCGAATGTGTCATATAAAATAAAAGAAACGTGAATTTAAGTCGTCACTGATACGAATCTTGAAAAGGTGACTCACCCCTGGATACACTCGTACGTGCTGGTACCTGCTGCTCAAATTTCCATACATATAAAACTATGAGCATTATGCCGAGAGGGGGGGCGGGTTGGGCAGGGGGGTGCAACTTCCGGTGGCGTGCGCGCGCATCCGTGACATCATTATGCTTTCATACAAACAGCTCGTACCTGCCAGACATTGTTGTTTTATTTTTATGCATTTTGGAGGATGATAATTCTTGGTGATATTTTAAAATGATGGGACAGTACGTACTTTGTTTAAATTGTTTGTTTATTATTTGAATAGGTACCGCACAAACACTGTATAGAGAACATACTAGAAATGCCTGCCAAGAAGATTTGAAAGGAAACCCATGTCATCAGAGAGCTTATACATTTTGGTTCTAGCCTATTTAACATGCGCTCTGTCTCTCCTACACTTGCCTTCCTATTTGAATTTCGTAATTTAAAATATCATTTGATTCAGTGTTTCTCAACGTGGGGAGTCCCATAGAGAGGACAAATTGAATTTTATGGGGGCTATTGAGAAACTCATACATTATTTTGTTAAAAAAAACGACTGTCGAAAATATTTTTTTGAATATTGCAACCATGACCGAAAAAATATGGAAACACCATCATTATGTGATTCGACCTGAAATCGCGATTTTCGTGGGTTTTACATTTAATGTATTTTAAAAACGTACGGCATCTCTGTTTTCTTCCTCTTCGAGACCAGGGTCCACTCATTTTTTTCCACAAAAATACCCTTTACAAAGCATCCCCAAAGATGACCTAGGCCCCGAGGGAAATTGTTTTCCTCAAGGCCTCTGAAGAACTGTAAAGAGAGCTTTCCGAATTATGATAATCGGAAACGTTTTTGTTAACCGAGAAAAAATTTTGCCTGCGTCGCTTTTATCCTTGTTTTAGTTAAGATTCCTTCAGCCTCAAAACATATCTCTGCAATATTAACGTATGATGTTTCTTAAAAAGAAAATAAAATATTTTTTAATCAAAATCGCAAGGTTTCGTCCACATCCAAACATCTATGTAGGGTTACGTCACCGACAGTGTTCGGGAACCACTGGTTTACACGTGTTTGTGAGTGCATTTCCTATTTGAAGCATCCATTTTTTTTTCATTTTAGAGGAGTGGGGGGCATGGAGATTTTTGGAGCGTTGAAGTGGGAATGTCACAAAAAGGTCGAGAAATACTGAACTAATCTCTCTATAACAAATTCTCTAACGTTGTTCATAGCGGTTCGCTATTGTGGAACATTGTTTAGGTACTGAAGGATAACTAATAACTAGCTTATAACTAGCTTACAGCCCTGATTTATTAAGTCTAATTACCTTCCATATACCTATAAGAACTAGTCGATCCAAAACTATTTTTAATTGTAATAAAAATATCAGGACTCAGTCATTTAGATACTCGCTTATACCTAGATTACATGCAGTTGGCAATGTTTTCTCAGAAGTAGTAGATGTGTTCAACTGCACGGAATATAGTTACAAGAAGGCTATAATAACATACCTCAGTAATAATAACAAATAAGTTTAGCATAATACAATTCTTCTGTATGGGTTCTGTATAATTTAAATGCAAATCTTGATATTGATTACTGTTTCACTGAATTGTTATGTTCATATTATCAAATGTTTGTAAAAGCTCTTATGGGCGTATTATAAATATAAAAACTATATATTTTTTAAAAACACTTGTGATAATTGTCTTACTGGCTTCGAATATAAGGGACTCATGTTCCGTCATGATAAATGTAATAAATACGTAATTATGTTGCTTGTGACTATCATCCAATCTCGTTGGTCGATATTATCGCTTCAATATGAATGCGGAATCTTTTATTGCCCGGGAATAAGATGACATTTTGATCTTTTGATAATTTCCCAAAGCAGTCATTTTATCAACTTTGATATTATATTCTACTTACAAGGTTTTTTTATTATCTTGCAACTGTATTTTTATTGCTACATTTAATAGGATTTAGTAAAAGATCACAATCGGAATTGAGAGATGGCAACTCTATCTATATTATCTATACATACCTGGACACTAGAAATATTATTTTATTTCAAAATATATATTTCATTATCATTTTATTCCCTTTAACGTATTCGGGTCGAGGACCCATCATTACGACAAGTTGTCTCCAGGAACACCTTGGTAATGGTTGATACCTAGACATTGACATATTGATAATGCAAATTGACATTCGCTGGAAACAATGGAACATCTTGTCTGTGAATAGGCATTCCTAAACGTGTGACGGCTACGTACAAGTTAAAAATGCTAATAAATTGACCACATTTAATTAAAATAATAACTTTAGGGTACATTGGCAGTCCGCATGTACTTTTTGACATTAAAAAGGGAATTATTAGTTCATGAGGTCTCTAATTCTGACCCCACAGGAAAAACTAAGCCCTTCCACACACTTTTCCACAAATTATCATCTAGTCAATCCACATTATGAAAATGCGTTTTATAAGCATAATAAATACAAAACAATACAAGAACAACACGCCAACTCACCAGAGATCAAACGGGAAAATAATTCACAGACTCCAGATATTTTCATATCAGAGGGCTCGGCTCGGAAGAAATCCTAACTGGATGTATAAATCCTACTGATCCCTCAATATAAATATTTAAAAATCTTTCGTAATCCTACATCTATTTAAAATGACTGATTTTATATATAAATTCTTTCACAGATCTAATACGCCTAAATTTTGAATGAGAGAGCTAGGTATAATGCCAGTAGCCAAAATAACAAATGGTAATATTTTTATAGTCTGAGAATGACAAATTCTTTTAATCTCATTTCTTAAATCTGTGTATTTTCTTATTTTTCCAGAAACAGATTTTTGAATATTATATGAATTTGGAATAGCGACATCAATGATATAAGTTATTTTTTTTTAAATTTTGTCATGTAAAACTATATCGGGTCTATTATGACTAATCGTTCAGTCTGTTAGTATAGTTTTATCATAAAATATTTTATAAAATTCATTTTCTTAAAAATATATATTAATTTGATTTTTTTATTGTACCATGTATGTTTTTGATTTTTTTTTGAACAGATATTTTGTTTCTTCTTTGCAGCTATTTTTATATTATTATAATATAGTTAATAATATATGTGTAATACCTGAAAAACAAAAATAAACATTTGTTACTTCTACTTTCTTTAAAATAATTTATAATCCCGGGAAAATTCTAGCACCGTAATCCCAGTGCTGAATAAAATTCTCGGGATTGAAAACCATAGTCCCAACTGCACTTAACCGTCTATAGCCATCTTCCACTCTAATATAATACACAGGGTGTCAAGAGACGTACCTGACTCACTTTAACCAGTGGTTGCTTGCAGTGTTTTGAGTAAAATATGTAATTTAAATTTTGGTCTCCGGTGACATTTTCTTTGTTGTATTTTTCATCGAAATATTGCTTGTCATGATGGAGGACTTAGCCAGCGGAGGAATTGAACTGATGATAATTAATTTTAATGTGTTATGTTTGATGTGATGTTAAGAATTTATGAACAAATTTTGAACCTTCAGTGACTTTGTAGTGCTTCGCTTTAACTGACTTTTCTTTCAAGAGTGCTACGCATTTCTCACCGCATCGGTGATTTTAATTATTCACTATTCTTTAATGCGAAGTATCCAATATTTAATAATATCTCATAATCCACGGTAGAAAATCCCACAACGGTGGCAAGCTACATAATTTGACCGCATAATGAATAATGTCAACGGATGACTGCGCAGAAAATTACACTCCTCGAGTTTCCATCAAGTGCTTCCATTAACTTCCATTAGTTCCCGCCGCAGTTCTGCAGTTGGTTCCAATTCACGACACAATGTCGCCGTTCGGGGAAAAACCCCATTCAATGACCTAAATCACGAACTCAAAATAATCGGACCTTACTTAAAAATATAATATTTACATGATTTTACTGCCTACTTAAAACTACTACAGGTAAACTAGCATATTTAGAGGAACGCAGGCACGATATGTATCATTCAAAACATTAATTTGTATTTGAAGCCAAAACATTGAATAATTTTTGATTTTTATTATTAATGATAAACTAATGTTTATGATACAAGTTTTTTTGCGTAGCACAAAGGATAATGTATTATTTTAAAGCAGTAATTATAAGCCTGAAACACCTATATGGAATGGTAGAGCACCTGACAGGCAATCAGAAGGTTGCGAAAATCAACGGTAAGTTTCTAAAGAATTACATACACATTAAACAAGTTTAAATTGTCGAAATTGTTTATAATTTCTACCATAGCTTTCTTACCCATTGTGTAAGGTTTTCCGGCATTTTTTTCCGATTCCAAAAACCTTATAAGAGGGTTTCACAGCAATTGTGTTTTAATGGATTCCATATTACGTCGTCGAAGGCTAATAACCAAATTATTCTTTTTCGCCCTTTTAGGGGAAGGATCGAGGTCTAAGAACATGTACAAGTGTTTATTCAGTCGATATAGGAGCAAGCTGCGCAAAGCTGAGGTACTGTTTTCATCAAATCAGATTTAAATATCAAGCCCTAAGGTTCTTTTCGAAATAGTGTGATCTTTGAAGATGCTGTGTGGTAGGAATTTCGAGGAATGAAAGGAGTAAACTTACATATTTTTAAAAACATTATTATATCTATTTAACAAATCAAAAACAATAAAATGACAGGAATAATCTACAAAAGGTACCAGAAGCTTATTATCAATTCATTTCTTGGTCGACAAAGACTGAAATTTGAATATACGTATATATATATATATATTTAACCGCTAGCATCCATCAGGCTAGATGCAGCCTCACATTCCGAAACGTTTTCTTATAATAACGCCTTGTCTTCGCATCCACCAGAGAGGTTTAGTATTCCTAACACCCACCTATAATAACACTATGCACAGGCCGTGTCAGGGACATTAAACCATGATAAGTCAAATAAATTGATAAGTAAGGGACCTAAAGTTTCCAACTTTAGACGACATATCTACATGTATATCTACGAGTATGTAAATACAATAGACTATTGTTTCTCACCACCCCTAGTGCACCCACCCCTAGGGTCAAATATAGAGGTTCGCAATCTGTTAAAAAGTCACGTGTACGAAAATACTTTTTATGAAATAACGAATTTCAAGTTATAATCAATTGTCATATACATATCTACTTCCTTATAAACGAATAAATAAAGACGCGTTCATTAATTAATTAATGCGATAGTTTTAGTTTGTTTTTCATATAAAAATGTTTCCTATTGACATTTGAAAAACGCGTAAAGTAAAATATTTTCGGGTGAAGATAATATTGTGAAGATTATATCTAAATCTTGAGACAAAAATTCAAGTTGTAGTGTTTTGTCAGCTGATATTTCAATTAGTTGGTTGATTAGAGTCGTTCACTTTCAACACATTTTTTCACAATTATTGTAAAACTTTGAAAGATTTTAAAATATGCCAAGTAAAGTGCACAAACTTCTGGAGGTGATTCTACGTGATAGTAAAAGTAAAAAAAAACGTTTTTCAAAATTCCAACAATTTATGGTAGTTTTTCAGGTGAGGAAGTTGAATTGTTCGTATAGAAAAAGTAATATTCTGCAATGGAGAATATGTTTGTATGGATAAAAAAACAGTTATTTATCTTTTTTACTTCTACCAACATGTAAAATCACTTTCCTAAGATAGCGCACATTACCCCCCGGACTGTAATGGGGTTCTGAAGGTTTTAAACTTTATTCTTTTTTGATTTTAAGGGGAGGTTGGTTGCGAGTTGTGCACTAAAAAGTTTGGGAATGTAGATGGTTTCAAAGTTTATGGGATTAACGACCTAGCATCAAAAACATATTATTTGCATTAAATTATTGATTTAGGTTTTTGAAAATTGATAAGCAAGTTTTTAGTTCTCAAGCATTCATATTTTTGCGCTCTCTGAATAAAAATCTATTCACTCATCATGATGTTTTGCTAAGCAAATGGAAAATAAATAATTATTAAAAGTATTAATTGAATCTTTCACATACATAAAAAAATGATAACATTCATTTTTTTATGTGTACACAGACATCAATGCTAACGCCATCTACAGAAATTATGCCTAAGTTATTCATTACGTTGTTCAAAGTAACCGGGGGGTTTCAATAATGGAGAACGAGTACGCTAGTAAGTAAATGCACTAAAAGGTTTGGATCCTTGCTATTATTTCTAATTACCTTTGCTAGATGGCGCTAACCGTCATTTTTTTTCAAAAACTTCGATTTGTTTTTATGTATGACAATAATTAATTATCTGTTTAAGTGATTCACTAAAAGGTTGCTATTATTTCTAATTACATTCGCTAGATGGCGCTAACCGTCATTTTTTTCAAAAACTTCGATTTGTTTTTATGTATGACAATTATTATTAACTATCTGTTCAGGTGATATTTAATATTTTTACTTTAAAACTTTATTAAAATATTCATTCTAATAACGGCATTGTACTTAGGGGACACTCACAACGAAAGGAAAATCTCTAGTAGAAAACCTCAAGTAGGTATATACTTTAACACTTCTTTTTCTAAAAATTGTACAACCTTTTCCACCCCTATGATCTACGCACGTAGCTCGTAACATTATCCACGTACATTTAGTTAGATATTTTATTTATTTAATTTAGTTTGACCACGCATTCCATTTGTTTGTTTTTATTATTTCATCACAATCAATCATGGTTTATCTCTTGAGATGATTTTTCGCTAAAACGGCGGTATAAAGTAGTATAATATTTTTAAAATTTTCTTCTGTGAATTAAAATTTAAAAAATATATCTTTTGTCGTTGAATTGTAAAACTAACTTTTGATGAAAATTGAGGATATTGGAAATTTTGAAATATTTTTTTCAATTCTAAATTTGAAAACTTGAAATTAAAAGAGATGTTATAATGATATAAAAACTGTTTTATTCTAAATGAACCCTTCTTTACTCTATTCTGTTTAATCCCTCGGGTCTAGACAAAATACAGACATGTTGGTTAGAAATCAGGTTTATATGTCTGACCGTAATCAACGCCTGGCGCGAGTAAAATTTTGGCGCCCCTTTGCACAACCAGTTAGGTGATCACTGTAGTAAATAATATTCGGATGGTTTGTATTTTTGTGTAGCGCCGTTTTTATGAAAAATAATCAAAAGGCGATGTATTAGGACTGTTAGGTGTTAGGTATTTTCAGCGCCATAGGATCCCGGCAGTTGTAAAATAGATACGCTTTGGATACGCCCGAGAGTGTTCAACTAGGGTGACCGGATAAATCATCACATCTTTAAAAAGTTATATTAAGTCATGGAAAGTGATGAAACAAAAACTTTACTAACTGGGTTAAGTAGGTTAGGTTAGGTTAGGTTAAGTTTAAATTATTTATTTTTTCATCGTTTCTAATGACTTTATATCACTTTTTAAAAGTGTGTTGAATTGTCACTGTGTTGAGTTATCATGGAACCTTCAACTAGGCACCTTGGTAGTATTTGTAAAAGATTACAGCAGTACCTACCTACCTATTTTCTTTTACCAAATCCTTATAATCTCTTGAACTTGAATGAAATTAAAAACTTAATCCAACATCCCCTAATTAGAAATAAGTCTAAACTTTATTTTAGTAAAATCTACTAATTAATTTTAAATCCAGAAAAATAGTAAAATTGTTTTAGAAGCATACTAGAGATTAATGATTTTTTTTTAAAATTAATTTAAATACCTATTTGTATTTCGATTTTGTTTACGTGAATGAATTAATGGAAATTTTGTAAGTGGAAATTAACACTTTTACCGACATCCTATCGAGCTGAAACTCAGCAAATGGACTCGTTGTCGATCACAATGAATTCTTTTGGTGGCAGTCACGCATAAACACGTGGACGTATATGCATTTCTCTGAAATTACAGAAGATAATAGACGAAATAATAGTCAGTCCTAACTCCTAACCAAGAGGGTTTTGGTTCAGTTGTTAGCGCGGTTGACTTCATTCAAAATATAGGATTTTCCAATAAGAGGTGTTATTTTGAATAGCCCGCTATTTCGGTAGATGTTACTTTTGAAGCTGTCATTTTTTAACATTTGACAAGTAAAAACTACGTCATTATAAATAATGGAACAATACACGCTTCAACAACTCATTAAAATTATTAAAATTCACTTGAGTGAATCGAATGCAAATCATCTTGAGTGATGAGGCCCATTTCCACCTCGGTGGCTTCGTCAACAAGCAAAATTGTCGCATCTGGGGCTCAGAAAACCCAAGAGTAATTGTTGAAAAGCCTCTCTATCCTCAACGTGTGACTGTTTGGTGTGATTTATGGTCCGGCGGAGTCATTGGACCTTACTTTTTTTGAAAATGAGACTGGAGCAACAGTTACGGTGAATGGATTGCGAAATCGAGAGATGATTAATGATTTTTTGTAGCCGGAATTGGTTGTATTGATCTGGACAACGTTTACTTTCAACAAGACGGCGCCACGTGCCACACAAGCAACAAAACTATTGATCTTTTACGATTGAATATCAAAATAACACCTTTTATTGGAAAACCCTGTACAACAAAAAAAAGAGATATTTTAAAAGTTCACAGCAGATAAGACCCAGTCCCTGGGGAAGAATGTTCAATCCTCAGTCGAACCAAAAAAAAGATATAAATATATATTATTTTTGTTTGCAGTCTATTTAAAAATAGAAGGCAAAACCTTGGTTTTTATGTTAACCTCTTTGGTGTTGCCACAATAAAGACCTAAATTTATTGGACTGGAAAGATTAGATACCTTAAATGTTTAAAATCTAGGTCAACACCGTAAAGTTATCCGAAAGTTTCTATTTTCTTTTTCCGTGGGATTTTCACTGACTTTTAGAAGCAATTATTTATTTACTTCTGCTTGGGGGAGGCACTAGTCCGACAGGGGGTGAGTGATATTTTTTGCTATGTTTTATTTAGTTCGCCTACAAACTAATCTATGTATCAAATGCATAGATAAAATTTTTTTCTGAGAAAGCGGTCTTATAATAATACATTTAAGGTCGATGTGGTGAAGTGTGATTGTAAGAATTAGAGTTTTATTCGGGTCAATTTTTGAGGGTTCGATTGCCACGCAGTGCAAAAAAAAGTTAATATTTTTTTCCTAAATTAGGTGTGGGTGTTGTAGAATCGATTTTTGTAGATCTGAAAGAAGGCTTACCTGCTAAGGATTTTCTACATTAACGTGCATTAAAGGTAAATATGTACATTACCTTTTTAAGCTGTCATACCCTTAAATTAAATATACCATTCCTGAGAAAAACTCCAGTTATATCCAATGTTGTCCCAAATCCTGTATCTAAATTTCGCTAATAAACAATTAGTGAATGTTAATTAAGCGTTAATCTCAAGTGACCTATCAGGTAAGTATTACAATGTTTAATATCTCCATATATAGTTAGTAATAACATAGATCATTGTAGAAATGTATTATATATTTGTACAGCGCCCTTGAGGTGATTTTGCACAAAAACGGCGCTATACAAATCATCCAAATATTATTATTATTATTAATGTGTATTAAAGAAAATATGTACATTAATGTGCATTAAAGACAAATATGTACATTAATGTGCATTAAAGACAAATATGTACATTAACGTGCATTAAAGACAAATATGTACATTAACGTGCATTAAAGATAAATGTGTACATTAATGTGCATTAAAGACAAATATGTACATTAACGTGCATTAAAGACAAAAATGTACATTAACGTGCATTAAAGACAAATATGTACATTAATGTGCATTAAAGAATTTTTTAAAAATTAGATAACTTAATTTCTCGATTTTTTCAAATGCCGAAGGTAAATAAATTTTTATTCCATGATTAATTTATCTCGCTACTGTAGCAGAATTCAGTATTGAAATTATATAAAATGTTTGGTTTCTATTTACTTAGCAACAATCAATGTAACCTTTCTTGATCCGACGACCTTTTTTTCTCTTTTCTCCTGAACTCTTAAAATTATGGGTACAAATAACTTCTAGACGTAAACAACATTATTTGATCTTTCAAAAAAAAATTAGGTAAATATTTTTCTCCTAACCTTGAACTTAAATCGAATAAAGGTAAGTGTTTTGCGAAAAATCAAATAATAGTCTTGAATTGAAAATATTAAATTATGGTAATAAATTAGGTTTTTGTGTAACGAAAAACTTTGTAAACCTCCGTTCTTAAATAACGAAAATCACTTACTAACTAGCCCCATTTCTAAGCAGGGGCAGGCAGAGAAAACGTATTTGCAAAAACAAGATTTTCGTGGCATGTACGACTTGCTTTATCCACACTTATACATACTATTCTTCTATTCTAACTCTCGATTCGAATTGTATTACTCGTTGTAGTTTTATGTTTTTTTTACTAACACTTTTGAAATCTTCTATAATATCAGCCTCCATTAAATCTTAGCTATATTTATCGCATTGCATTTCCGTCTAGGTTATAAAAATAATTTAATTCCGTTGAATAAATTGTTGTTTTAGTATCAGAACATTCGCTACACGATCCACTGAACAATATTTCATTGGAAATTGCTCCAATCAACTAGCGCCATGTTCCAGGGCTTCAATCCTCGACGAAGTCATTCCACTCGAGCAACGAGTGACTTTTGACGTTTGGCGTATGTAAGTATGTACCTTCGACGATACTCAAGAATAAGAACGTCGACCAATGTATGTACTTTCGACGCCGATTACGAGCGGCCTGGATTGGAGAATCGATACCCTGGACTGAAGCACGGCAGAGCATTTGAAACGCATTTTGTAAATATATATTTTATGTTTTTCGAAGAAAACTTCTTCTAACTGCTTTTTACTTTGTGCTGGCATTATTTATTTTTTATTAAAACACAAATGACTTTGTTTACATCACTTTATTTTGACACAAAATCTCAACATGTTTCATGAACCAAGTTCACTTCATCAGGAGCACAAGTATACTAAAGTTATAATTAAAATTAGGTCTAGAAAGATGAGATAGAAGGAGCGGGGAGGGGTAAGAGTGGGGGAGGGTTATTCAAAGTAGGAATTAAAATGTCACTAGACGGGAAAGACCGGGTAAGTGGGAAAATATTTAAAATGGAGCTTATAATTTTTTTTTGTTTATTAATAATATCTGCTTTCATATTCACGTGTTTTCTTATTTCTAAAATTTCAAAATTATTGATTTGAGATACCTTGTAACCAGAATGTAATATTTAAAAACCTGAATCAATATCGAAAGTATGATCGTTATTTAATAAATGATCCGAATAAATGATGAGTGAAATAAAGTGATCTAAACAAAGTTATTTGTGTTTTATTAAAAAAAAAAAAAAATATGTCACTTTAGAACGGGTTGTTTTACGACATGTTCCTGTAATCTGTTGATTGGTTTTCTGAATTTTGTGTTTCCTCTCTCCAACTAACTGGGTCTCTTTATTTCGTTACAAATAACATCCACGCGATATTTCCAAAGATGACATTATTTTTGTAAGTACTGTTTTTAAAAATTACAGCCCTACAAAACAAAAATAATAACAAAATGTATTTTTAAAAAGCTGGGGGAAAAATATGTACTTTAGTTTGTATGAGCAGCGAGATGAACAACATTTGTGACTGAATATCATGTTATTCAGTTAACTCTGAAAAATGTCAATGAATTCTATTATTCGGGTCTCATCATTTTAATAATTATATATGTTGACAGCGCAATACAAAAGCAGGCATATTATTTTTCAGGCTAAGACTAAGCTGAGAAAAAATGCCTTCTGCATTAAGAAGATAGAATTTAATTTTAGACATTGAGTCACGGTCTTCTATGTATGGTAAAACTTGCAATCCGGACGCCTTTCCTGGATTCCAGAAAAGGAGGTAATTAAAACACATGAGGCATTCGAGATGAGGGCTATAAGAAAAATGCATTAAATAGAAGGGATTCTTTCACATCAAATAGCCAACTTTGGACACGTGCAAAGGTGTGACGAATATTAGTTGGGAAGATCTGTGGAAGAAGATCACCAGGAAGATATCTTGGAAACTGGAAGTTGGCACCATTCCACATTCAACGCATTCCACATTCAACGCATTCCACATTCAACGTGCTTGCACGAAGCAATAATTGAAACAAGTTGGAACGTGCTGCAAACAACAGATATTGCAGGTACAGGTATATCGAGATACGTTTTAATCATGACGTGTCCATTTGTACATATTATTTTTTTTTTTAAACTTTGTTCATTACGCTCAACCAAGGTCATTCTAAAGCCAGCGTGCATCTTTACTAATCACCACATTTGTAAATTGATAAAATGCGGTTTAACCATACAGCACGCCCCGCTTTTGGATCGCAATTTAAATGTTGTTGACCAGTTATAAAGCTTTGCCCTTTTATAGAACCAACACCTTCTGAGAATGCATTTCAATTTGGGAGGCGGGTTTGGGTACCGCCGCCCCAGGAACCATTTTTGGGATAACCATGTCGGTTATAACCAGTGGTGTTTATAACTGACAAGTGGTTTACTACGATGGGTCACATAGCAGGGGTGGCCGGGGTTCGGGGTGAATTCGTTTGCCCGCCTGCTACGTAGTGGGTCGGATCGGCAGATACAGGTTGAGGGAGACCTTATGACCTCTCCAGCCGGACTCTCTCAACCCTCCGCATTGCACCGCAGGGGAGGTGTTGATTCATTGGTCCGTCACTCCTGGATACATTGTTCTTTTCCAGATTTCTACCCACCCCTCATACCTTTTTTCTTCGCATAACTTCCTCTCTTTCCCTTCCCTAAAAATACCACCCACACAGCATCCACAATGCATGGTTTAGAACTGCAGTGGTACGCCACTACTTGATTCGAACGGCATTATAGAAGTTTCGGCTTTTTCCAAACAAGCTTCTTGAACGTTCTTTTATTCTTTTTAATTTTGTTTTGGCAATATCTACATAGCAACCAAAATGTTCGAGAAGCTTCTTCACCTTATAAAAGCAACAGCATGAAGGATCTCGTCAGTCATCAGTCAGCCGTCAGTTTACAAGTCTCGCAAGTGTTAAGCCGCGCACCTTTGCGCGAAGGAAAATATTCCCGGCTCCGCCGGTTTTCAACTATGGACTCCATCGGGACATCATTATAGCGCCTTGGCCCCGGCCGCCGTCCCTGGCCAGCGCTACAACGTATTACAGCGCCCTGGTTCCAGCGCCTCTTACCAGCGCTTTATACACGCACCATGACCACCACGAGGACACGCAGCATCCTCACTGGTCTACGCAGCTCCCGCTCAACCGCCTACAAGGTCCACCGCACCTTCGCCCTTCCCGTCAGCACTGGAGTACTGATTGCCAAGATCACCAGTGCCTGACAGTCAACGAGTCCGGTCACCAGCGCTTGGCGTTGACTTACTGACCCGCGCTTGACCAGCCATCACAGCCTGCATCCGGAGAATACTACATCTATCCTACGTCATCTTTTCATCACGGCAAACTGACTCAATACACACTGTGACCTTCACGACACGTCTTTCATTTCGTGCCTCTCGCAAGATCCCCAAAGAACGTTATTATTAACACCACGGACAATGAGAGGAATATCCTTCAACCAAATATAAATCTCGTTCATCCATGAAAATGTTAAGAATAAATTTACCAACACCACGGATAATGAGAGGAATATCCTTCTACCAACATAAATCTCGTTAATCCATGATAATGTTAAGAAAAAAATTATCTTCTCAGTAATGAAAAAGAAAAATTTGCACAGACGTCAAGATCATAGTGATAATAATTTGCAGTAGCGTAATTGGAAGTAAACGCAAATATGTGAACAAAATAGGCAGACGGCATTAGCGTAATAAAATACCTATACATATATGTACCATGGGTAACTATTTTTACCATATGTAGTATACTCGTACATTCGTCCCTCCACTGTCTATTCCATGCCACACAGCCATTCAACATTTTGTGTGATGTTATTTTTAATACAACAGTTTCATTTCGAAAGGTGTCATTTATTTTAGATTTTTGCAGGTTCCCACCGCCATGGCAGACGTCTGCTTCCGGCTATTGACTTTGAGAATCTTAAATCATACAAAAACACATTAAGTTTTACTTTTCATCCGAAAGTTTGCAAAAATAGAAAAATAAGTCGATTTCTTTAGCTATTTCAGTACTTCATCGTGAATTCGTCTAATGGATTTCACTTCAACGGGTTTAGTTAAATTCAATCTCTTGAAAAGTGAAAGTCGCCGCGCTGAAGTTAAATCAGTCGAGCTCTTGGCAATGTTGTCTGTTGTCTGCAGCCATTCATGTCAACAATACAGTATAATATTATTATTTAGCTAGTTTTGTATGCTACAGCACGCCAACTTACTTCTATGCATTATGCATTCAATATGCAACTAAGCACATAACCGGGATCCAGTAGTTATCAATGTCTACGTGGAGAAATAAATTTAATATTGTAACAATGTGATCGCGGTTTTTTTGCAAATGCTGTTACATTTGATTCCATGACAAAATAGAAAAGGAACGAAACAGATTATTGAGGAAAAATGAAAAAGAGAACATTAAACAACAAACAAAACCTAAAGTAAACTTTCTTTTTATGATGTTCTGTTGTCAGACAGTTCTCTTTCTTGTTATAGGTAGGTATCGAAATCTATGTATTTGTGATGTTTCTTGATGTTGTCCTGTATCTACACTTGGGTGTGGGGAGATAGCTGAGAGGAAGGTTTTGAAATACATTGTTATTCAGGCCTAGTCACCAAACAAGGCTAACGCCATTTTAAGCAACGCTTAAGGCGCCGTAGTGAGCGTTCAAAGATGGTTTCAAAGGAAGAAAATACTAAAAATATTTAATAAAACACGACTCGTTTGAAATGGAGCAAAAATCTCTCGATAAATGCTTTAGTGGCATTTAAAGATACACATTGAATTTTTCATGCCTATAACATATTAAATAACAGAAAAAAACATATTTTTAACTATTTTCGGAGCATATTGTACGATTCTTTTTCTATCGAGGAATTTTTCATATAATTAACGTTTCGGCATAACAAGTGTATAGATATTATCTTCAAAAATAACATATATACAGGGTTTTCCAATAAGAGGTGTTATTTTGATATTCAGTCGTAAAAGATCAATGGTTTCGTTGCTTGTGTGGCACGTAGCGCCGTCTCATTGAAAGTAAACGTTGTCTAGATCAATACTATCCAATTTCGGCCATAAAATATCATTAACCATCTCTCGATAGCGCAATCCATTCACCGTAACTGTTGCTCCAGCCTCATTTTCGAAAAAGTAAGGTCCAATGACTCCGCCGGACCATAAACCGCACCAAACAGTCACACGTTGAAGATAAAAAGGCTTTTCAATAATAAATCTTGGGTTTTCCGAGCCTCAGATGCGACAATTTTGCTTGTTGACGAAGCCACCGAGGTTGAAATGGGCCTCATCACTCAAGATGATTTGCATTTGATTCACTCAAGTGAATTTTAATAATTTCAATGCGTTTTTGAAGCGTGTTTTGTTCCATTTTTGTAAATAACGTAGTTTCTACTTGTCAATGTAAAAAAATGACAGCTTCAAAGTAACATCTACCGAAATAACGGACTATTCAAAATAACACCTCTTATTGGAAAACCCTGTATTTTTTTTGAACTTAAAAACTTAAAGAGTTAACGAGAAACTTGTTATAAATCGATGAAAATTGGGTATGAGTTTTTTTTAATAAGGGTGATACTGGAGAAAATATCTTCAACCTTTTAGCTATGTTAAATAATTACACTAAATTAAATTCTGTAAAAAAATAAGATGTATTTATAAGAATATTCTTTACAGGAAAAATTCTAATGATTTTTAATATTATTCGCTAATATTTTATCGACCCAAGGACATTGGCAAAAGGTAACTGACTTACAACAACAGGTATTTACAAGTACTTCTCTTTGTCAATTGTAATTCTTTAAACGGTTATCCGGTACTGGGCGTACTTTATTAGTAATTCACTAAGTAATACATAATAATAATGACAGATCTGTTTTAATAATGATAAATCAAGGTTGATATGATAATTTTGATTATGGTAATGATTGCTTTAATATTGTTATCTTTCAGAATATAATATATTTAATTAGATTGATATAAGCATTGCGGTTGATTGATTTTTAATAAGTTTATTTTAACTGATTAATATGAATATAAAATGAACAGCTGAACAAAGCTAAACTTAATTATTTTGAAGCCTTGTATTTTTAATAAAGTTATAATGATTTATTTTCTTGATTAATTTGAGATGAATCATTAAAATACGTTTTTAATTTGTAAACGTTCATAGCCACTTTTGTCTACAGTACCAAACTCTGTTTAAATTATTCAATGTTACAAGATAAAATATTGAATGAGTACCTACTATAAAATAAATATACGAAATTTTTCGTAGCTCTGGAGTGCTTAGATATTTACGATAAAATGAGTTAAGGCAATGCCATACGTAGTAATCCAAAATCATGTGTTTTTGGTTTGAAAATTTGGTCGCCTAGAAATGTTTCAGATGCTTTAATTAAATACTGCGAGTAGAATACATTTTGGCCTTTAAAATAATAGAGTATTTTTTAGATAAGTCTTTTTATAAGCCCAGAAAAAAATAATGTAAAGGCCTATGAAAACTGCTTTAAAGTTCATAATCTCCTACTTACGAACCCATTTTCGGTTAAGATTTTATTGTATAGTGTGGCAAATTAAGTTATTTATAAAATGATCGAAAATTTTTTTAATATTTATGCCTGAACATCCACAAAATAAAATAAAAGGCACTTTTTGGCCATGTTTTTTTCTTGCATAAATCAAAACAGGCGGATGGTGTTAAGCGGGAATTTAAACCTTATCGCCATCTACGTAAGGGTTGTTATTGATAGCGGCTTAATTTAAAATATTACACGACGTAGTGCATCGCCTTAAGCGCTGGAGATTTTCATACGTTTGGTTTTGAATTCTCCCGCACTCATTCAAAAAAGAATACCTCCGAATATTGATACGAAAACAGATTTCATTTGATTATTGTGTATCAAATCGCAACTTATTAAGTAGAAATAATATATAATATATTTGCAGCACGTATCAGAGTGGTAGTTATTTTCACCAAACACCATCATTTGGAATCGAAACCTTGCTTTTTTATATTAACTTCACACAGGAGGCCCTGAGGTAACTTACTTCTTTCAGGGCCTGTGTTATCTTTAGGAAGGCTGTGTGGATGGTCTTCTTTAATGAATGGTAGGAGAGGAAGATCTGGGAAGGTAAAAGGTATCAGGATTGGGTAAAAATCAAGGGGTCAGTGCATCCTGCAGTGACGGACATATGAATATATCCCTCCCACTGCAGCAAAGGCGATGAGTTGAGACACCTGTTGGAGAAGTCAAAGGATCTCCCCAAAGCAGCCTCTTAAAATGGTTTTAATAATAATAAGAAGAATTTATTCCAGAATGTATGCAGGGGTAGTGCAATGCAATACATTCCATATTTTAAAATAACAGACAAATAATATGAACACACAGTAGCCCAGTCAATGAAGGTTTTGTGTCGGAACTAATTCCCCGGAAGCTGAATTTTTCACAGATGTTAGAAGACTTTTAGACATGTATTTTTACAAAAGTCCCCGATTTTCCCCCTTGTGCTTCCTTCCCACCCCCTCTTGAATATATTTTTCAAAGCCTTTCGGAATACGCTAATATCTCCTTAATGGTTTTATAAAATCAGATTATTTATTTTTTGTTTACTTTTTAATTAGTTATTCTAAAAAAATGTACTCTTTCATTTTTGCGAGGAAAGCCATACAATCTCTACAATTTATTAGTAAAGGAAAAATATCAGTTTTTAAAATAGTATTTCAGAATATATTTGCACATAAGTTTTTTCTGAGCCAGTTAACGAACAAAAATAAATCAACAAAACTTGTAGACAATATGTTTAGCTATAAAATAATGTATATAATGATGGGTTTTAATTTATAATAAGGCACGTAGGCTGTTAATAAGGAGCACGGCGCGCGGCGGCTCGAACGCACAGCGGTTCGCGGCGCAGCGAGAAATTACAAAAACCTAAGGAAAGTAATGATTAATTCATGTGATTGCTTTTTTTTATAATAAATTCATTTAACTTTGAAGAGTTTTATTGTTATTTACCAGTTTTAGTTCGGAGGGAAGGGGGGTAATATAAATATTTTCCCCTGCCCAATGAAGCACTTTCATTATCCACCAACCGCCGTGCCTCGGTCTGGCTAAACAGTCATATTATGTTGTATGATTGTTTGTAACTTATTATTTAAATAAAGGTATGTGGAAAATTTATGGGAATCAGTTTACGCGTCCTCAACAGTAACCCACATGCTCCAGGGACATGAATATTCTCGGGCAAACAGAGCCTTCACTTTAACAGCAGCGTCTCTTGTCCACGTAATGAGAGAAGAATACCGAGATATTGATGGGAAATTAAGACAAATAGAAAATATGTATCAAGATTTAGTTACGTGGAAAAAAATATGAAGGAGGTTAATAATGATGACAATCTAAAAGAGACGATTCCATATACAGAAGCAAGTGAAGACAGGATTAAGGAATTATCGAGAAGGACTGCCAAGTTGTGGCTTTACCTTCTACATTGCATTGACCTCATGCTTAGATTTATATTTGCAGAAAAGTCCGGGAATCGGAAAATGCACCTAAATACTATTGTTGATATGCTTCCATTTTTCCACCCGGCGGGACATTTACCATACGCAAAATTAGCACATATGTAAGTTCAAAGTATGTTGCAATTCGAATCAAGAATAACTAAAGAAGAATATAAACTATTCACTGAAAATGGGTACTTTACAATAAGAAGAAGCGACAGATATTGGTCCGGTACGTAGACGGACATGATCATCGAGCAGTGTCTCATGAGACCAATGAAGTCAGTATGAGGTTTGACACTTGGGCGCGGAATCACTGACAGCGCTTTGTCAAAGTGGAAACTTGGAACCACTTACTGCGTGAAAATTCAAAAGAGCATTGAAGAATTCATCGGTATAGAATTTAATTTTACTGAACAGAATGTTGAGCTGCGCGAATCACGGAAGAAAAGGGTTGAGCTAGATACAGGAAAATATACATCATGGCTAAGACAGCACAGCCCGTTCACCAAGCTCTTGGGGGAGCTGGTGTCTTTATCTTCAGGGTTTATTTCAGATAATAGTGTCAATTGTGATAACGCTTATTAGATGGGCCTGGCAGCAATGCAAATAATGAAAGGATGTAATTTTGGAGATATACGACTGAAAAGGAAAGACATGGTGACTACCCAGCAAGATTCAAATCCGCAACTTTTAGGACGAGACAAGTTGCAGTAAACCCCCAGCAGCTATTTAACAGAATACTGTGCATTAGTAATAGTCCTAGCAAGCTTTAGACCTACTTAGGATATGAATTGGCTTCAAGACTCCTTCTATTTTTAATCAAGTCTCCCTTCGTAAAGGAACAAAATCATGTATGGCGAAAGTATTTAGCGAAAGTATTCATGACGAAGTTGATTTGGAAAATGCTGCAATAGTCATCGATGGGAGATACCTCCTACACTCTGTTGTTTGGCAAACTTAAACTACTTACGAAGGCATCATTAAATCATACTCACGTTTCGTCCATACAAAATTTGGCAAACATTCTATTGTCGTTTTCGATGGATACCTTGAAGAACCAACTGTAAAATATGAAGAGCAAAGACGAAAGTCGGCTAACAACTCATCGTCCGATATTGAATTTTCACTACACGTTGTTTGACTAATAAGGAAGCTTGTGTTGACTCGACCTCCTAATTGTCCTAACTCGCTTGAATGAGGTTTTTATACCTCTTTATCCCCAGCGTTCAGTTCGCTTTTGCAAAATGATATCGTGCTGAGCCTAGCTAACTCTGAACATCCCCCGCCCCTGTGATATTGCACACAGTAAAATAAGGCCTTCGCTTTGGGGTTGATCTACAATAAATCCCTTAACTTCACGTTGTGTGATTTGTTAATTCGAAGCCCACCGTTATGGGGTGGTAGGTATTTAATGTCTCCTTTCCATGGTAACTCCCGGTTCTTTTTAGCCAAAGTGTGGGGAAAACGTCCATCGACCCTCAGCGAGTACTACAAGAAACGAGTACGTGTCTCACCTAACTTTCGAATACTGGACCCTATTGCTAATTGACCTAGTAGTTTCTATCATATCTCTACAATTTCCTTGTATCCCCGCCCTTACCTAATGTCCCCGTGTTTATAAATTCTAGATTGTGACATAGAACCGTACCCCCCCCCCCCTCCCTTTGTGTACGTGCTACTAAACCCTTCGTTGAGTGGGGTGTTGTTTCCGCATAAGTACTGGGACTCCCTCGTTGACCTCTGTAATGGTGTACTGAAACTAGATAGATGGATTTAGCTGTGGTTAGTAAACTTTGGGTGTTGCGAATGGAAGTGGAAACGAGAGGGAAAAGGAGATGGGAACGGATTGAATGACGAGAAAAAGTTTTTTTTGCAAACTGGGTCGGCACCTCACTGCCCCAAATGAAATGGTCGCTATTCTTCCAAATGCACAACCCCAAGAACCAATACGTGTCTGGCTTTCCCCGAGGTCTGGTCTAACTTCTTCTTATAGTCGCCTTGACACCTCCGGACCGCTCACGTCAGAGGGAGAGGTAATGCACCTGTTGGAATATCCCAAATCACCCCGCCCCGCTTCCTCCGACGGACTACTTTACTGACTGTAAAAGGGGAATTTTCATTGCTTCCCTTGTCATGATGCTAAACGCGTGCATGTTTCAAATAGGTTTGTTCTGGTGAGGCTTTCAACGTCCACTAGCCGCCATGCCTACTATCCACCTCACGAAGGTTGCTGCAAAGGATCTCGAGGGTTTTCCAGTCGAGTTGCATCAACCTCCGGGTAAACCCCGCTTTAGTATGTGTTCGTCCTCCGATTTTGAACCCTCGTTCATCACGCCGACGTCCCCTCCACGCGATTTTGAAAGACTTGGAGCCCGTTCAATTAAACGCCTTCGCAGCGAACCAAGGCCCAAACATTCCAACTTGACATTAATTTTCATACTGCCTCTCGTGTCCTCTCATCCGACCCGGCTCCGCGAAAAGGGATGACCTCCCGAACTCTTCGTGATTCTCCATACAACGTTGACGCCCCGAAATCGCGTGATGAGGAAAGTAGAAAATCTTCTGAGCTGAGGAAGTTGTGTGCTTTCCCAAGACAGCTTACGGACAACATACTCCAACGGCGAGTTCTAAGCCGAGGCCAAAGGTATTTGGGAATTTGTTAGTGAACATATAAGGTTATACAAATATTATTAATTTGATTTTTTTATTTGTTTTGAGCATGAGTTGGTTGCAGCTAGTCGCTTCCATGTTGATTTGGGGTGCCCCTGCGCGGCTGCCAATTCGGTAGAGTGTACGACTTTAGTCGTCAGACACAGACGTCAAGTGATTTATGGGGGTCCCTTTTCTTCCTTTTGGGCCGTGCGTCGACCCTAACTGCTTACAAATAAGTAGGTCATTGGCCTCGTGCTAAACACAGCTGTTAGAAGCAAGCAAACAGTTCTAAATGTGATACTATTTTACCAGTATCGCAGCCCTGTCCGAGCTGCTGGTTGCAGCCCCATCTTCGTCGCGATTTTAATGTTCTGGAGATATATATACATGCAATTTCACTTACCCCAAAAGCGTAATATTACCAATCCAGTCGGGATATCGACGACATGTACATTAATCCGCGTCCAGGAACTGTAGGTATGAGTAGAAGCCCCTAAGCCGTTAAGGGTTCGTATTAAATTCGAAATCGATTCTCTATGTCACCCGTCTACTCGCCAGTAGAGACTATAACCATATTGGATCTAATTTTTCTAGCTAAATTTCTACTTTCATACGCCGCCCCGTAGATAGCACATAAATTACCGGATACTAGAATTCGGAATGTTTAAGCGGATCATTTCTTTCAATAGAAGATCTCTTCCTCCCTAACCGTAAGTTGATAGTTGACATGCATAGGTATTTGTTGGCCTCCACTGTACCTAGTCTAGATATCTCCCCCTATCTGTATTTCAGAGTATCTAAGTAAGTATTTGCCGAGATCTATCCTGTCTTTATTTCCCGTAAGCAACTCTCGAAGGTTATTAGCTAGCCTTTCATTACCCCTTTGAGTATGAGCGTGTGAAACACGGGAGTAGCTTCAGCCGTGTTTTATTGCGAACTATCGGTAATCTATATAGCGCCGTTCTCCTATGGAGAGTCACCGACCCCCTCCCCCTCCCTAGAACCTTTCATATATTATTTGCCACGTTCACTTCGATTTTTTCACTAAATTATTATATCGTGTAAACCGTTAAAATCCCTTCCCGTGCTCGCAAGGAAACACTGTCTCTTCAATTTCACAATAAATTTGGAACTCTGACTTAGCCGTTTTCGTCTGGTCATTTGATAATTATTATGGTTCTCTATTTTTCCTCCTCTAATGGCACACGCGTTATTATTAAACATTACCGCAGTCGAGTTTCATCGTTTTATATTAGTCTGAACCAAGAGACTCCAACCCGTGAATTTAGTATCGTCTAATTATGAGTTTACCCTTTTTTTTGGTTGAATCTAATTAAATTTTAAAACACTTCAATTATTTCAATTAATATTAAAACCACAACTTCACTATATTTAAAACTCTATCAGTTTAGTTTAAAGATAGCACACCAAACTGTCGCGACGTTAAGTTCTCGAAGACCGACTCCAACCAAGTTAAAACGAAAAAGCCCCGATTTCCTCCAAACAACGCTATTTAATAATGTTTTTTCGAATAAATCGACTTAAAATTTGTGCGACTTTCGCCTTTATGCATTCGAGGTTTCACTTCCTGTTAAGTTTAGAATTGCATAATCCCGTTTCAGGGTTTTTTGTTCCCGCCTCCCGATTTGAGATAGACACCTAACAACCTGTCGAGGCGGGTGCAGGCCCGCACTCGGTGTCCTGACCTCCGAGCGCCCCCTCGTAAATGATATACGGCGATGTAGATTATTGCGTAAAATTATTAGATTATTTTTCCTCGTACACGTGTTGTGCCCGTAATATTGGTTGATTTCCGGCCTTTAGACTAGGTGTAGCTCATTTCTATATCGTTGTTTTTGAAATATTTCCGAGAAATTCGCTATTGATATGGATAATATAATCAATAAATTATCCCAACTAACGGAAGCTTTTCACCTATTATGTCCAGCGCTTGCGCAATACAGTATCCTTCCTTGTGTGCTGCCTTCTAGCATTTGATTGGTGTCTACACGATCCGTGGGTGATCCCAGGACACATATACCTTCCTCTCGGTGATGACATACGTAGGCATTCGTTCCGAAATTCGACTCGACACGTTTTTGTAATTTCGCCTACCTGTTTTGACTCTTTTCGTGATATCCGCCGCATATCTTCTGGTAATCTTTCGTAACCCATCGCTGTCCACTACCCGAGTCGTTGAAACCTCTTCCATCATGAGCTAAACTACCTTTCGGGTTTCTTTTCGATTCCTGGTCCTTTCTTTTCGGTGATCTACGCCCAGTACATCCCTGTTTTTACAGTTTTTTGCGTCTTGTTTTAGCCCAACCCATATACTCTTTTCTCGCTTCATCCAGGAATTTCAATATATTATCCTCGTAACTTTGTTTACGCGCAAAAAAGGTCGTAAAATTTTGATCGTTAATCAAAGACTTCGTGACCCATTAACTTTTATGTCTTTTCTTAATTACCCAACTTGCATCTCCCCCGTGTTAATATAATTAGGCAATTTCGGCCAAACGTCCTATCTTAAGTTAAAATTTGTGTTCACTGTGGCCACTTGAAAGAGCACTCAGAAGTTCAGCGAACGTAAACAATTCTCTCTACGAGGATCAACTCGTAATATGTCTTCTGGACCAAAACATTCTAAAAACCCCCTCTTCTCCCACCAAACCGTCACCCCCCTTTTTCGTTATCGATGGTTGGGTATCGCTTCGTTTCTGCCTTAGAATGCAAATTTATCGTCGAATTCCAAGTGCCTTTACACGCATCGTGAGACCGGATCCCAAGGTTAGCTCAACAGTAAATCAACCTAGAGTGTTTCGTGTCTTTAGACCGCCCTTAGTCTCCGTGATTGGCGAAAAATTATTTAATTGATTTTGGGAATGGTCTGATTCGTTGAAACCCAACGCGCCCCTTTTCAATTATTACGTGGTTAACACCTATTACCGACGTAGGTTTCTATAATAAAGCTTCTAGGATGTCCCAAAGATGTCCATAGTCTGTTCGTTTCTCCCTATTCTCTGAACGTATTTTAATTTATATAAAAAAAAATTCTTTACGTTCTTTTACCCCAAACAGGTCCATTACAGCCTCCCTTTAGTAAGGATTACAGCGGATAAACACGTTTTGGTGTTTAGTTGGTGAAATCATTACTAACAATAGTTTTAGATTACTCATTTTCCTTCCTTTTCAATTTTTTTTTTTTCGTACTCCAACGGTTGCGTACCCCTTACCTCCCTACGTGTGATTGCCCAAATTTATCCCTAGTTCGGGGCTTCCACTCCGCTTCCTTTTGCAAAATGGCCTGCACTAAACATGCCTAAATTCACTAACCAATTTGCCGGCCCCAATCCCTCCCTAAGAGAAGATGTTCCTATTTTCCTTAAATGCAAAATAAATTCTAGAATGGGTTTTTTTTTTTCAATCTTCCGTTAATTTTTGGCTTATCTTCTTCTCACGAAGTTCGCCCCTGTACGTGTCTTAACTCAAATGCTTTTAAACAAAACGTAAGGCACAATGCCATTCACACATCTGTCTTTTCCTACCACTCGTGATTTCATTAAGGCGAAACACGGTCTCATTTGTCACAAAACCCGTAACTTTGCATTTATTTCTAGGCGCTCCGTTAATAACCGAGTTTCCTCTTAAATACACATGGGACCCTGTCATTCCTTATCTCTCCGGGAGATTTATGACTAATTTTGTTGCACCCCCAAAGGTCTAAGCAAAGTTCTATGGGTACCTGACCGGAGTTTTGGTTGTATGTGTTTTTTTCATGATGATATATGCTCGCAACTTGAATCTATTTAAAACGCGTAGCTATTTTGCATGTGGGTTTTTTCCTGGTTTTTTTTTTTTCAAGCGTTCCTCCCTAAAACCTGAAACAACTGTTCTTCACCTTTACCTGTTAATTGTTTCTACCGAAAAGTACGCAATCTTTGATTTGTCCACCATTTTGAATCTTCGCGTGACTTTAACCTTTTTTCTTTTCTTTAATAAATATTAGTCCTTATGTGTGGCTGGTTATCAATAAAGCCTTGATAAAACTTGAATTGGATTATATCTGGTTTATTGAATTGAACACGCAACCTCCCTAAAACTGCACTTACGTGTCCTAACCCAACGCGCCCCTTTTCAATTATTACGTGGTTAACACCTATTACCGACGTAGGTTTCTATAATAAAGCTTCTAGGATGTCCCAAAGATGTCCATAGTCTGTTCGTTTCTCCCTATTCTCTGAACGTATTTTAATTTATATAAAAAAAAATTCTTTACGTTCTTTTACCCCAAACAGGTCCATTACAAGCTTTCTTATCTAATTAGAAAAACAACAAAAATAATGATTGAAGAACTGTGTCATGAATTTAGTGAATCTGGTTTGAAAACAGTCACGGCCGCAGGTGATGCCGATATTGACATTGATCGTGATCTTTTGGTATTACTTGTAAGTCTTGCTCCTGAAGGAAAATCTATTTTTTTCTGTAAAGATGTTGGTGGAAAGGTCCCTTCAAGAACTTTCTACATCATAGAGAAACCTTCAATGTTAAAAGATATTATAGATATGATAACGAAAACACATGCTATTTACAGGCTGTGATACGACCCCATCTTTATATGGGTTAGGAAAGATAAAAGCTGTTCAGATGATGAAAAACAATCCCGAAGCAAAACGCGCAGCTGAGGCATTTCTGGAAAAAGATGCAACTGAAGAGAACTTGTTGCAAAATGGAGAAAAATTCGCTCTCGCCATGTATGGTCTTGGTAGCTACTCTAATTGAAACGAAGCTCGATACTATAAGTTTACCAGACTAACGACAAAATCAGCTTTTAAATCTAAATTTGACTTGGCAAAACTACCACCGACTTCAGAATCGTGTCATCAACATTTGTTGAGAGTTTATTAGCAAGTACAGCTTTGGTTAGGAAACAAACTAAACCCTATAAACTGGGGATGGAGGTATGAAAATGTTAATGAAAATGGTGGAAAGAAGAAATTTCTGAAACCATTTGCTCATGATGACCTTCTTTCTCTGGTGTCCTGTTCCTGCAAGTCTAGAGGTGGAAATAACTGTGGCTGCAGAAAATCTGGATTCACCTGCTCTGCCATGTGCTACAACCGTAACGGATTATCATGTCTGAACACACCCAAGTATGACGAATAAATGGAAGACCCTTGACTAGAAAATTATTTGAATATTTGCCTAATTTTGTCATAGATAATATTGATAAGTATATAATATAATTTACAAACCATTTTGTCATTATAATATTATTTGAGGTATATTTTAAGAAGCTTGTTTGAAAGTAAACCATTTTAGATCTATGCACTATTTTAAGTGATTCGTTGTTTCGGTATTTTTTAGTTGATAGGTGCACTTAATAAAACAAGTGAGAATTTCAACAAAAGATTTTTTTTAAATTCGCCATAACATAAGGTTTGCAATATTTTAATGTTGTGAAAGGGTAGTCCCACGCTGTTGTAGGTATTTTTGGCTTATTTCACATACCTTTATTTAAATAATAAGTTACAAACAATCATACAACATAATATGACTGTTTAGCCAGACCGGGGCACGGCGGTTTGTGGATAATGAAAGCGCTTCATTGGGCAGGGGAAAATATTTATATTACCCCCCTCCCCTCCGAACTAAAACTGGTAAATAACAATAAAACTCTTCAAAGTTAAATGAATTTGTTATAAAAAAAGCAATCACATGAATTAATCATTACTTTCCATAGGTTTTTGTAATTTTTCGCTGCGCCGCGAACCGCTGCGCGTTCCAGCCGCCGCGCGCCGTGCTCCTTATTAACAGCCTACGTGCCTTATTATAAATTGAAACCCATCATTATATACATTATTTTATAGCTAAACATATTGTCTACAAGTTTTGTTGATTTATTTTTGTTCGTTAACTGGCTCAGAAAAAACTTATGTGCAAATATATTCTGAAATACTATTTTAAAAACTGATATTTTTCCTTTACTAATAAATTGTAGAGATTGTATAGCTTTTCTCGCAAAAATGAAAGAGTACAATTTTTTAGAATAACTAATTAAAAAGTAAACAAAAAATAAATAATCTGATTTTATAAAACCATTAAGGAGATATTAGCGTATTCCGAAAGGCTTTGAAAAATATATTCAAGAGGGGGTGGGGAAGGAAGCACAAGGGGGAAAGTCGGGGACTTTTGTTAAAATACATGTCTAAAGGTCTTCTAACATCTGTGAAAAATTCAGCTTCCGGGGAATTAGTTCCGACATTGGGTCTTTTTTTCCCTTCATTGACTGGGCTACAGGCAATGTAGAATAGAAGTGAAAAATGTGTACAAGCAGCCGTTTATGGAGGATATTTGAACATCTCCCGTCTCCAGAGAACCATCAGGGGGGACTCCATCCAGGCAACCATGGCAGTGACGATAGTGTTATTTGATTGGCGTTGTCTGCGCCATAAGCTTCCCATGTGGTGGCGGAGAAGCGCTCTGAAAGAGTGCACTCGTCCCTCCAGGAACATTTCTATCTCGTAGTAGTAAGTATCTCGGTAGGCGGAATAGTAAGCGACTTTGCCATTGGGATACAGTGTTATCTACCCACAGTTCAGCCGCGTTTAGTGACCAGGTCTAAATAACCAGATATTTCCCCATCTTACTGTCCTCTAACTCCTTCCCGTGCCCGCTACATTCATCCTCACAACATAGCCCTACGGTTTCACTTGCTCCAGATGGTGTGGAGCAGTTGGCACTCAAACATTTGTTTTTTAAACGTTGTGTATAAAAAAAGGTTACATATTGTCGTATAAAATGTTACGTAGCATTCTTATGTTCAGTTGATTTGCAAAGTCACGTCTAATCTATTTTTAGTCCGTGGTAACCTATAAACTGCAAAACATTTCACAACAACGATACATCACGATCGTGCTGAAAATAATTGCATGTAGATTGCATCAATATCAACTCGCACCTATATATCTTTATATCATTCATGTGCATGCATTTCAGTTGCTAAGACACTGAAATCATTTGATATTAGCATTATGAAGGACAAACCGGAACCACAGCAACATAAATTATATAAATAAATTAAATAATATCATCTAGACATCCTTCCGTCGGACAGAATAAAGAATTACATCAGAATGACTCACTCATCCGATACAGTGAACAGAATGATTATTATTATTTATGCCCACTGAAGAAATAAGCAGAAAGAAGTGAGCTTTGTCCGTGTGCCCGAATTAAGCTCAATTTTTCATTACTTCTGCTAAAATTGATCAAAAATTTCAAATGACTTTCGTGACGGTTTCTATGGTTGTGTGCACGGAGAAAAATAAGTATTGCTGATTTATTACAAACGAGATTGCAGGCCGTTTCTCGATAAACTTTTAGTAAAATCCTACACGGAGAAAACTTACAGATTTTAAATACTGTTAGTTTATTGTATATCTGGTCAAATTATTCGTTTTCCTGTTAAAAATGGGACCGCAGGCTTACAACGAATGGAACACATACAAATACTGATATTGATATGGACAAATTGATATTGTCGCATTCCCTCATGATATTTATTAGAAAAAAGACACGTGTTCTCGATATATTCTGAATGACTAATATTTTATCAGGATGTTGTCACTACTTGAACAGGATCATTTTTCTCATCATGTACCTGATGAAAAAAACGATTAAATGAGAAGATATTATGGTATTTATGGACACGTGTTCCGACATCCTGTTAATACATGGCTCTTTTACTAGAAGTTTAACTAGAAACCTATCAATTCATTCGTTAAGGACCTGCAATCCCTTTAAGAGTTTTAAGAGATTCTTATTAAATCCTTGGCTACAAATCCGAAGGTTGCGTGCTCGAATCCCAGCTAAACTCAATTTCACTGTAATTTATTAATTCACTTAACTAATGGAAAATACTTATAGTATCGTCCTGGTGAAAGAACACCATTAAGAATTGAAACGTTGCTGGAAAAGCCTTTAGCCGTGTTTGGTGACCAGATCTGAATTGCCAGGTACATCTTCCTCTTCCACACCTTCTTCCCCTCCCCACTACCTTCAGCCTCATAACACCCATACTACAATTAGGGTTGCCGAAGTCTCACTGGCTCCAGACGGTTGGGAGAAATTGGGATTCTTCTGCGGTACCTTCTCACATCTCTAAATAGTTTAAAACAAAGTCGTTATCCATGTCTGTCTGTTTGTGCGCTTAGTTCTTCTAAACTACGCAACGGATTTTGATGGAATTTTCACCATCATTTAGAGAATTTCTTCTGAAAGGTATAAATATATAATACATGCTTATTATATTTACGTAAAGTATAGAAAAGTGGATGATTTGAAATCAAATGGTAAAAAATATATTTTCGGGCCTTTACAATGCTAACGTTGGCTTAACATTATGATGAGATACATCATAATCATGTACTACGGAATCGTATATCTTAAAAAGGCCTCACCATCTCAAAACATTATTAAGTCCCCAGCAACGCTAGTAATAAAATAATAATCATGTAATCCTTTTTACAGATAATAAATTTCACTGGCTTTCCTGAAATCTTGGAGTTAAAATGTGTTATTTGTATTGGTGACATCAGCTTTTTTTTAAAGTACCTATTTATCAGAGTTGATCTAAATAAAACACACTTAGAAATTAGTGTTTTGGTGTATATATACATACTTCCGACAGTAACGTCCTTGCGAAACGTCACTGAGAAATAGGTTTTTATCTTGCTTACTCCCGATTATTGTTTCTAATAAGGACAACAGATTAAGGGGGTATTTCACTATCTCTGATTATGTTCTGACTAAGCACTTATCCGCGGATTAGTCATTTTTTCGTTTTCACTATATCTGAATAACGCTAACGGTCGGGTTAAAGTTAGATTTGACTAATCAGTGCTCGAACTTCACGTTAGGCGCTATTCCTCGAATCAAAGATGGCGTCAAAACATTCCGAGTTTAACAGCTGAGAAGTGAGTCGAATTTTGTAGAATGAATTTGAATGCTTGTATGATCCATCCTGAATTATTTGATTGTGTTCAAAATAAGAAACAATGTATTAATTCGACACGAATCTATCTAAAATGACCTGATAATCAACATAACATAACCAAAAAAATGCACACTTCGCGGTGTGCGGACTGTGATGCATGACAGCCGTGGCAGTAGATTGAGTAACTGCAAACATTTTGCGATGTTGCCAGACTATTTCGAGTGTTATCTATCCGGAAGTTTGAAACAATGGTGAAACGGTCGCCGTTGAATAACGAAGTTATTCTGATCTTTAAATCCAGCCAACGGATAGCTAGTCAGATATTTAGCCCGACATAGTGAAATACCCCCTAACAAGACCAATATGATGTGTGCAAGCAATACATATGTGTGAACACTGTTTTAGTGTGTCCGGAATTCGTAGGGCAATAGGGGACCTCGTGAATCTTTTTTTGATCTACGATTTTTTTTTAAAATTTGACATTATTGTAATTGTAGGAGTATGTACGTCAAACCGGCTCAAATATCTGAGCTCTATAGAAGTTTGAGAAAGACTGGCTTCCAAGACACTGGGTGTCTTGTACAGGGCTAGTGTATTCTTCAATAGTAATCAGTTGATAACTCTATATTAATCCCGAAAATGCCTAAAAATTGAATTTGGGAGCCACCTCTGGACTGGAGCCCCACAATATTTGATACATTTACTTGACTTGATTTCTGATTGATAATCCATTGTTAACAGACCGATTGCCGAAACTAAAGCGCAGACGCAATTTGGGCATGCTGAGTCTATTTTACAGGTATTTAAATGGATCCAATGCTAAGGAGCTTCCTAACGACGTTTAGGGGCGGGGCTACACTTTTAAACGCATTTCAACGATATTAAACAGCTGATATTAACCCCAAGCGACAGATTTTTTTTTAATTTACTCAAAAATGAAAGCACAAATCATAAAAGTTACACCACAAAATCTACTCCAAATGTGATACGGATTATCTAGTTCGAACTTGTACTACTAGTTTCCGAACAACATGTATATATCACACACCTCTAGGGATTATTTGGTCAGTGTTTATGGCAGACTCTTTAAGTCTTAAAGAATAAATGTCTAAGACATTACTACTTCAGTGGGTTGATAATGGTAAAATGAACTGAGTCATCGCTCTTCACGGTTGAGGGACTTGCATAAATGAAATTCCAATGATTTCCCGTCGCACGCCCGGGGAAAATCAGGCCTTTTGCATGTCATAAACATTGAATGGAATGCATAATTTTATGAAAATTCATGTTTTTGACATTTTATATTTACCTATTGATGATAATAATAATAATCACTAATGTGTTCGAATACTAGAATTTTCCAATAAGAGGTGTTATTTTGAATAGCCCGCTATTTTGGTAGATGTTACTTTTGAAGCTTTCATTTGATATTTGACAAGTAGAAACTACGCCATTAATAAAAATGGAACGATACACGCTTCAACAACGCATTGAAATTATTAAAATTCACTTGAGTGAATCAAATGCAAATCATCTTGAGTGATGAGACCCATTTCCACCTCGGTGGATTCGTCAACAAGCAAAATTTTCGGATCTGGGGCTCGGAAAACCCAAGAATTATTGTTGAAAATCCTCTCTTTTCTCAACGTGTGACTGTTTGGTGCGGTTTACAGTCCGACGGAGTCATTGGACCTTACTTTTTCGAAAATGAGGCTGGATCAACAGTTACGGTGAATGGATTGCGCTATCGAGAGATGATTAATGATTTTTTATGGCCGTAATTGGATGGTATTGATCTGGACAACGTTTGCTTTCAACAAGACGGCGCTACGTGCCACACAAGCAATGAAACCATTGATCTTTTACGATTGAATATCAAAATAACACCTCATTTTGAAAAACCCTGTACATACCACTAAAACTGGTCTTACCGGTCGCCGTGCACAAATCTAAGTAAATTACGTAAATACCTAATGTACTACTTTTTTAACGTGAAAAGTCTCATATTAAGATCCCGCCGGAGTTAGCGAAGAAATGCTTGTTGAAAAAATAATTGTCGTGAAATATTTAAATATATCTCATGGCCCAAGGGTTGTGGTGCAAAGTGGCTTATATATTCTAAATATAGACCACTGTCCGTTGCTTGTTAGTGCATTTACGTCATCGTGCATTTATGTCATCGAGCAGAGAGGGGAGTCAGATCAGTGCCTCGAAATTCACTCTGCGCGACAAAATAATCTGTCATAACTCCGCAACGAAAAGAGTTACATGAGTTATTCGTACGTCTTCGTGTAGATCTTGAGGTTCTAAAAACTAAAATGAGTAAAACAATATGAATTATCTTCCGTGACGAACGAAAAACACTGAAACGACGATTAATATTATATTTTTAGTTCTTGATTTGCAGAGGCTGTTCGACAGTTAAATACATTAAGACAACATGGACCCAATCTATTAGAATTGCGCAAAATAGGAATACTTTTAGGTGACTTATTACTAGATACATTAGATAGTTTTCTTTATATAAATACGGCACTTCGTGACTGTGGGAATATAGGAATAGTAGAGGAGGCTAGAAAAGGTTATGTTTATTTACGCAAGACTAAGAGGATTCACGAAGAAGAAAGAAACAAACTTCTGCCAGTGTGTTCGTAATTTATTCATTGAAAATCCGATTTTCTTACAAATAATGGTTTCCACCTTTTGAGTAAACACAAATGGATATTATCTCATCATGGAAAAAAACCGATCTATTGTATCAGATTCAATTGTCTTCTCATGTGTGTTATGCTCCATAATGATATTCCAATCTGTTATGTAACAGTGTTGTATTATTCAAATTTTCATAAAGCATTGTTTATTGTTTCCCTCGCAAAAATAAATTTATTGATTGGTTTTGTTGGTCATCAGATTGTATAACTACCTGAGGAATACCCAACTGTTTTTTATATAAAAAACACCTGCCAATTTAGACACACTTGGAATTTTCATTGTTTATTTGCTGTGAGTTTTATTTAGAGATGTGCTTTATTTCAAATAAATCCATTTCAAATAGAAATGCAAAATGCATTTTAAATGCTTTTCTAAAAACCATTTTGCATTTTGTATTTTAAATGCTTTTCTCAATGCATTTTCCATTTTAAATGCTTTTTTGCAACATACTTCCTACTATCTCCACTCATCTTTTTTTCATAAGCCCCAATATCAGTCGGTCCTCAACCTCGCTATGAGAGATAATTTACATTTGTCAAGTTGCTCCCTGATAGGAGCCCTGGCAATTGAGTGATACCATTACAAAAATACTGATTCAAATACTGAACATGGGGCCATGACGCTGTAATATTAAATGTTAGATAGCAGTTTCTATGTTTTTACGTTGACAACATTAGTCCCGCGCAAATTTTTTGTGGTTTCATAATCTGTAGTCGTGGTGTTTTTGGATTTACCATCATGTAATATGTTTGTTCTACATTGATGTCCATTATTAAATGACAAAATTGTTTAAAAATTCTATAATTATTTTGATTGTTTTACCTGAGAAACCGTTTTGCATTTTCAATGCATTTTGAAAATAGGTATTTTGCATTTTGCATTTGAAATGCTTTTTTAAAAACCATTTTGCATTTTGCATTTTTAAATGGAAAAATTTTGACCCATTTCCATTTTGCATTTCAAATGGTTTTGGATACCCATTTTGCACATCTCTGGTTTTATTTCATTGCGACTCGAGTAGCATCAATCAATCGTCAATATTCTCGGTTTAATTTCAATTGAGTTTTGAGAATTAGAGTCTAGGCGTCTAGACTGAACCAATAACGTAGGTTAGATTAGGAGAATCACACTAACGAATTGATTTTATGGTAATACTAGTGGAGCCCGCAATGCTCCGCTGTTGCTATTGTGTTTCTGTTCTTTACGCCATTTACCTCTGTATACCATAATGTTACTGTTCAAAAAGTACATTAATTCGAGTCCGTATCTCATTCCGGTGCAGAGATATTGCATTAAGTATTCCTTAAGCGTCACCGACTTCTTCTACTATTCTATAAACACTCCTTGCACTAATAAGAACAAATTTTGAAATTTTCAGCGATATTGGTCGACTACTTTTTGAGTGTTTCGAACAAAACATACGCAGGCTAAACTTTTATATATCCTCTCGGATATTCTCTTTTTTTTAAATATAATATGCACGTATTATATTTTTATATACAGGGTGTATCGGCAAGTACCCAACAAACTTTAACCAGCTATTCCTCAGCACATTTGGAGTAAAAAATGTTATGGGCGTTTTACTGTCCGGTAACATTTTTTTTCCATTAAAAACAAAAAAATAAATAAAAAAATCCACACTCCGTCACTATCATTTGCATTGAATCTCGTGTTCAACAGCTGTTATTAGCAAGTGTGTCAAAAAGTGTCCTCGCTCTTTCGTACACACTAAATAATAATAGTTAAAAATGAGACGAATGGTGCCGTGCCATTTCGTTGTGATTGTAAAAGCGCGCCAACGTAGGTACATACGTACATTATTCAACGAAACTCGAACAAAATATTGCCAGATGGGTTTTCAAACTTTGACAAAGGATAAAACATTGGTGACATGTGGTTAAAATATGAATAATAATTTTTTTATTAAAAAAATGTTACCGGACAGCAAAGTGCCGATAACATTTTTTACTCCAAATGTGCTAAGGAATAGCTGGTTAAAGTTTGTCGGGTACGTGACGATACACCCTGTATATATAAACCTTCCGGAAGAAATTATCTAAATGATGATGAAAACTCTATCAAAATCCATTGAGTAGCTTGGAAGAACTAAGCACACAAACTGACAATCGCGAATAGAGAAGATTTTTAGCAAATTTTGAACTTCATTCTTTATTATATCCAGACAAAGAGCACTATAAGAATAATTTTAATAAAATGACTGCTTTAAACTAAATAATTATTTTTAGAAATGAAATAGCACGAAACAGCGCTACGCAACATATTAATATATTATTATTATTATGAACGTAACGCATTTAGCTAAACATCAATGTGTGATATAATCATTCATTTAGGAAGAACCGGACATACCAACATACCTACAAGAAGTGAGAGATCATGTACGAGTGAGTGCGAGGTATTTTACTCATGGCATTCAAAGGGTTAAGACACTTATGTTTGTGTTTGAAGTTGAAGACAAGCTATTCATGTACTTAACCTTTTGACGTGGTAACACATTGACACGTAAGTATGATCAACAGCGACCGATCTAATATTCTCAAATTCGACTCTTAATAGAGAATTATCCCTTTCCCGGTTCCTCTTTTAAATATTCATCAAATTTAGAAGAAAATTAAGGTAACATTGACCTTACTACCCAGGTACACGAGAAACGTCCATAATACTTGCCTATGGGTTTATCTTTTCAGTGGTCGACCCCCTTGTTAGACCAAAGACACGATTTTCCAAGAAAGTTTTAAAAGAAACACTTAAAATTTGAAAGCAATTATTTATGAAACAATATTTTTTATATCTTTAATAACACTGAGTAATAATATACGCTTACAACCGACTCGGCAAAATTAAAAAAATCTTACACAGAAAATATCAAACAACTATACAAGTTTAACCTTCAGTTCACCCGTTTTTGAAAGCAATTTTTAGGAATGAATAAAAACGTTATTTTCGTGATTGCCACAAAACATGATTTTTGTGATTCTTCTTGATATGTATTCAAATACGTAATAATTAAATTAATAATAATTAAATTCAAGATGTTGTGTAGGAGCCACATCAAGCAAGAAAAAAAACATAGTATATTTTTATGTAACAATTAATTAGTCATTTGTAAACTTAAATGTAAAAATTACTAAAATAAAATCAATAAATAAAAAAATAAAAATACTAAATAACTTCAACCAAGACCCAAATATGTAAGTTTATTTTTGTTGTTTATTGAATGGACGATTTAAAAATCGCTATGCGCGTCTGTCTGTTTGTGCGCCTAGCTCTTCTAAACTACGAATCGTATTTTGACAAGACTTTTACTATCATTTAGAAAATTTCTTCCGAAAAGTTTACATACATAATACGTGCATTTTTTATTGATAAAAAGTAGAGAAAAGTCTATGTTTTAAAATAAAGTCGTAAAAATATATTTTCGGGCACTACATTGCTGCGCTGTCTAAACCTTATGAGATACATCAAAATGATTTACTACGGAATTGTATATCTTAAAAAAGCCTACAGAAAAAAATTTATGGTGTGAGTCTATCTTGTAAGGAAAACTCATAATGTATTAAGTAATATTATAATGGACTGTGCAGTTATTGTATTAAGGCGATGCCATACGTAGTAATGCAAAATCATGTGTTTTTGGTTTGAAAATTTGGTCGCCTAGAAATGTTTCAGATGCTTTAATTAAACACTGCTAGTAGAATACATCTTGGCCTTTGAATAATCGATTATTTTTTAGATAAGTCTTTCTATAAGCCCAGAAAAAAATAATGTATAAGGCCTATGAAAACTGCTTTAAAATTCAAAATCTCCTACGCACGAACCCATTTTCGGTTATGATTTTATTGTATAATGTGGTAAATTAAGTTATTTATAAAATGAGGCTCGATTCATAATATTACATGACGTAGTGCATCTCTTTAACTAGCGCCGAGACGTGTAATTTTTTATGATATTATGTTAGTACCTACCTAAATTTAAGTAACATAAAGTATAGTAAATTACATTAATTAGTAAATACCCTTTCCTTGAATATTGAAAAATCATAAATTCTGACTTACTGTCAGAAAAGTGGTTCACTATATTTGGTGACTTAGCAGGGGTGCCCGGGTTCATCGGATGAGGTATGTTCAGGATGCACCTGTCTTCCACCCGTTTGGGGAGACCCTTTGACCTCTCCAACTGGTCTCTTGACCCATCGCCTTGCGCCTCAGTAGGAGGGATATTCTTAACTCTTGGACATAATGTATCCTAGATTCCTACCCAACTCACATACCTTTTTCCTTCCTCTACTTCCTTTCCTTTAAAAGACCCTCCACACAGAATCCCCAAAGGTCACATAGGTCCTGAAGGAAATTAATGTTAAAAAAATTGTTATATTTAGTGTAAAAAAAGTAAAAATTATTGATTTCCCAAAGATTAATAAATAAATAATACATAACAAATTATTATTATGCTTATTATATTTTTTCACCTGTAAACAACCACCTTTATTTTAATTGTAATTGTTGATTGAAGTACTAGTACATGTTGAATTATTTGGCGTGTTGGAAATAAGCCGACGTAGCTCAGTGGTCCATAGCACCTGACCGGACATCAGAAGGAGCGGGTTCAATTTCCGTCGGCGGCATTTATTTTAACTCGGGAGATATTTTCAATTTGAATTGATATTTCAGGTGACTAATTATTGTTTATAATAATTTGTTTTCCTTTGTGCTATGCATAAAAAACCTTGTCTTATAAACATTAGTTTATCATTAAAAAAATAAATAATCCATGCTTACAGATTCTAATAAACATCTTTTAAGTTTCTATTGCGTCGTTAGCAACAATATATATCTCGAACAAATAACAATAAAACGCGATTATGACCAGTGTCATATTAAAATCTAATTTAACAGGTTTTTTCTGTCGTTCGCGTGATTCATCTGGTTATAGCGGAGATTGTGAATCATTCTGATGATCGTGTGAGACTGTATGGGATTCTGGGTGACGTCAATGGGTTTATGATGACTTAGGAAACATACCTATTAAATGGACATGACAACAATAAATAATAATGTATAATTTTTTTACTGAAAGCGGTTATTTAAATGCTTTGGAAATGACTGTTACATTAATGGAAGTAAAAACCTATTACGTATTTGATATTGTGACAATTGGTCCATCGTGGTTGCAGAGAGCAAAATTGCCCCCAGGGCGTATGTCATCTTTGGGATCATCAATGCTGCGTGGAGGGTGTTTTAAGGAAATGAAAGAGAGGCAGATTCGGATAAGAAAAACATATGAGGTGTTGGTAGGAATGTGCGGGTCAGTGTGTCCAGGAATATAATTTAATAAATATCCATTCCGCCAACTGTGGTGCAAGGCCTTGGGTCGAGAGCGTCCGGCTAGAGAGGTCACAGGTTCTACCTCAATCGGCAGACGCATTCACCGCTAACTACTGAACTAACCTCACCCTATGAAATTGGGCACCCCTGTTAAGTCACAAAACTTAGTGGAACCATTTTGGGTGACTTATGACAGATTTACATTTCTATTGAAAAAATGTTTTTTTTAGTAGTTTACATTTATATTTTTTATTGAGTAATTTATTATTTTATTTGTATTCTATTCAAGTGAAACGAAGGGAAAACCTTCAATTTATCTAAAACATATTTTATGGTATTCATAATGTACACCAATTTGTTATAAAGATTAATCAAAATAGTGATTTGGCATTAAGCGTCACCTTAAGGCTTCGTAGTAAGCGTTCAAAGATTGTTTGAAAAGGAGATATCTAAATACGAACATTAGAGGTAGCGCTCTAATATTAAAAAACTATAATAATTGAGCGAAAATGGTGAAAAAATTTGATAAAACATGACTCGTTTAAAATAGAGCAAAAATCTCTCAACAAATGCTTATGTTGTATTTAAAGATACACTGTGAATTTTTGGGTGACTTATGACAGAGATGTTGTTAATCCTATAAAGGTCCCCAGGGTGGTGGTATCCAAATCCGCTTCTAGGTATTACGAGATTACTAAACTCTATAGGTATACCAATTGCAAGCATGATCGAGAGACTGAAGGTTTATTCAAATAAATGGGCAACGACCAAATTTTTTGCAACGTTGCACAACGGAAATCACAATGGAACGTAGCACACTGGAATGTTGCAAATGTTATTTGGTAGTAGTCATGTTTTTTTCGGACGCAGTGTCAAGGATTTTGGTATCAATTATTAATCTTCGTTAAATTATGAATAATTAATGTATAATAAATTAAAAATAATTAAAGATGCATGAAGGTTCGTTCTTGTGATTATTCTGTTTCTCTATACGTCATGCAACTAGAACACTAAACAAAGCAATAAAACAGAAGTCGAAATGTAATAATTATTTTTGCATCCTCAGAATACCCCTCCCCCACTGACTTTCGTAACATAAGAACATATCAATAACACTAATCTAAAATCTATTCTAAATTTTTGTGTTTTTTCATCTCAAAAAAGACCACAAGTCAAACACCTCACCTAATCATAAAACCAAAGCAAAGTAAATAGACAAGTTAAATATACCTAAATGTAATACTAACCTTGGACAAATAATCTTAGAATGTTTAGCTGTAAAATTATACAACAAACTCTAACTACATGTAAATCTGTGCCTTAAGAGGAAGCTACAAGCCAATAATTTGTATATTCTTGGTATACCGTACATTGTAGGTATTAAATAGGCATTAAAATCGCTTGACAAACGGAGTCTAGAATCGTTCGATTTCAAGCACAAAACTGTTTTTTTATTTATTTTGAATAATTTTACAAGAAAGCAAAAAAGTTAATCAAGTGAAACTGCAACAGATAATCTTAGCTATAATACTGTATTTTTTAAAGTTGTTTCCTTGACGCCTTCATATATTTCTATTGAAAAAATGTTTTTTTAGTAGTTTACATTTATATTTTTTATTGAGTAATTTATTATTTTATTTGTATTCTAATCAAACGAAACTATAGGAAAACCTTCAATTTATCTAAAGCATATTTTTTTGTATTCATAATGTAAACCAATTCGTTATAAAGATTAATCAAAATAGTGATTAAGCACTAACCTTCGCCTTAAAGCTTCGTGGTAAACGTTCAAAGATAGTTTGAAAAGGAGATATCTAAATACGAACTTTAGAGGTAGCGCGCTAATATTAAAAAACGATAATAATTAAGCGAAAATGGTGAAATTTTTTTAATAAAACACGACTCGTTTGTAATAGAGCAAAAATCTCTCAACAAATGCTTAAGTTGCATTTAAAGATAAACTGTGAATTGTTTCATGTTTATAACATATTAAATAACAGAATTAAACGTGTTATTAAGGCGATGCCATACGTAGTAATGCAAAATCATGTGTTTTTGGTTTGAAAATTTGGTCGCCTAGAAATTTTTCAGATGCTTTAATTAAATACTGCGAGTAGAATACATCTTGGCCTTTGAAATAATCGTGTATTTTTTAGATAAGTCTTTTTACAAGCCAAGAAAAAATAGTGTAAAGGCCTATGAAAACTGCTTTAAAGATCAAAATCTCCTACTTACGAACCCATTTTCGGTTATAATTTTATTGTATAATGTGGCAAATTAAGTTATTTATAAAATGATTGAAAAAAAAATTAATATTTATGCCTGAACATCCACAAAATAAAATAAAAGGCACTTTTTGGCCATGTTTTTTTCTTGCATAAATCAAAACAGGTGGATGGTGTTAAGCGGGAATTTAAACCTTATCGCCATCTACGTAAGGGTTGTTATTGATAGCGGCTCAATTTAAAATATTACATGACGTAGTGCATCGCCTTAATCATTTTCTGAACGTACTTTGCAATTTTTTTCTATCTAGGGAATTTCATATAATTTCCGTTTTAGCTATCCCAAAGTAAAGATATGATCAAAATAATATATATTTTTTTAGAAACTCAAAACTTAAAAGTGTTAAAGAGAGTTTTAAATCCGTAGAAATTGGGAATGCTAGGAATTGGGAATCCTGTTTTTTCTGGGGTTCCCCAAGGATCGATCCTAGGGCCTCTTCTTTTTTCCATTTTCATTAATGACATTGCTGGAGTCATTCGTTTTTCTCGCTTTCTGCTGTTCGCTGACGATCTAAAATCATTTCTTCTAATAAGAAATATTGAGGACTGCCTGCACCTTCAAGCTGATGTTGATAACATTTCAGAATGGAGTCAACGAAACAAGCTTCATTTCAATGTCATGAAATGGGTAGTTCTGACTTTCACCAGAGCATTTAGTCTCACATACCACAGGTACACTATGCTCGGTCATAATCTCAAACGAGTTTCAAACATAAAGGATCTTGGGATTATGTATGAGAATAAGTTGACATTTCGTCCTCATATCGAAGGGATGTGCAAGTCGGCCTTAAAAATGTTAGGGTTTGTTCTCCGAACCGTCAGAGTTTTTCGGGATACCCGTGCTCTGAATATTTTATACTTCTCCCTGGTCCGCAAAACTGTTAGTTTTTTCATAGCTTTTAATGACTTCGTATAACATTTAAAAATTGTGTTGAATTGTAACTCTGTTGAGTTTTCATAGAACCATTATTTATCAAGAAAAAAAATTACTTCACAATTTAACCAAATAACCAGAACATACGAAATTGTAGGCTTAAGCTATAAAAAAACACTTTCATTCCTTCGCCATATTATAATAAATTTTATTTAATAAAATAAATTAAGTACCGAAGAAGCGGAATAATCTAAGCGACTGGTAAGTGTGCAGTTTATGGTTGAATTCTAAAGGGTGAAGACTGCCCTGATGATAGCCAACCTTCAATAAGTAGAGCGTAATGAATTTTAATCCTTTTAGCATAAATTCTCAATTCACGATCTTAAATCTTTAATATTTTGTAGGGAAGCACTCAGGAAAAATTATAATATTCCGACTAAAAACCTTACAAATTACGTAAGTCCTTGAAACCTATCCAGGGAATATTAGATGGAGGAACGGATCGTTTTCTCTAAACGATTTTGCCCTGGGTTTTTGGTATTTTTTAACAGAAGCGAACGAAAACGAGAAATTGAATAGGACCTCTCGCGTCTCGGGTTTATTCGGCGGAAAAATGAAATTCGGATTAAATAATAATATTTCAGAAGTAATGTGGCTTTACTGGAGAAATCTGGGGAAATCTATTTTCTAGACGTTTTAGGCGGATTAGTCAAGCTTGATATTAAAAACTGAGTTTTATTTCTACTCGTGATAGATTATAAAAACAAATACTGACGTCATAAGCAAAAAGACAGATGAGAAATTGCAATGTTCACACGCTGATGTACTTTTTATTACAATATGTGAAAGGTCTTATAGTCGTAAATAAGAATGTGACTTTAGCAATTTCCTAGTTGTCTTTTTACTTGTGACGGCAGAACAAACCTAATGAGCTATAGATAACTATACAAAAATATTTCAATCCACATGAAACTGATAATCTAAATAAAACAACATTTACAGTAACATAAATCAACATAGAAATTAAAACAGTACTATAAGACAAATCAGTAAAATTACATTATCTACTCAATTATAATTTGTAGGATTCAGCAAATTGCTGGTACAGATATCGCTAAATTCTATAAATTTAATGGAGTCAATAAATATATCAATAGGACTCCCAAACGTATTGCCCAGATCATACGTCCTATTGTTAGTGAGTGTGTCTGATTGTTGGTTGTGTACGTGTTGCAGAAAAAAAATCTCTGCCGCACCTTATAATCGTCAATGATGTGCGTAAATAAATTGATTAAATAATTTGTTTTATTTAACATACTAACACAGACCCGTAAAATATCATCGTAATAATTATTGTAAGATTGATAATTATTGCATGTTAGCTAAAAAGTGCAGACCCTTGAAAAATCTTAAAATCTGACTTTACTCGTCAAGAGTAAAATTAAGAAAATTAAATCACAAATTCAAAGACAGACTTTAAAAAAATTCTGTACATTTTTTACATATATTATGCGTACGTACAATTCTTGACACATTCGTTACAATTTTACATATATTATGCGTACGTACAATTCTTGACACATTCGTTACAATATTACATATATTATACGTACGTACAATTCTTGACACATTCGTTACAATATTACATATATTATACGTACGTACAATTCTTGACACATTCGTTACAATATTACATATATTATACGTACGTACAATTCTCGACACATTCGTTACAATATTACATATATTTTACGTACGTACAATTCTTGACACATTCGTTACAATATTACATATATTATACGTACGTACAATTCTTGACACATTCGTTACAATATTACATATATTATACGTACGTACAATTATTGACACATTCGTTACAATATTAAATTTATTATACGTACGTACAATTCTTGACACATTCGTTACAATATTACATATATTATACGTACGTACAATTCTTGACACATTCGTTACAATTTTACATATATTATGCGTACGTACAATTCTTGACACATTCGTTACAATATTACATATATTATACGTACGTACAATTCTCGACACATTCGTTACAATATTACATATATTTTACGTACGTACAATTCTTGACACATTCGTTACAATATTACATATATTATACGTACGTACAATTCTTGACACATTCGTTACAATATTACATATATTATACGTACGTACAATTATTGACACATTCGTTACAATATTACATTTATTATACGTACGTACAATTCTTGACACATTCGTTACAATATTACATATATTATACGTACGTACAATTCTTGACACATTCGTTACAATATTACATATATTATACGTACGTACAATTCTTGACACATTCGTTACAATATTACATATATTATACGTACGTACAATTCTTGACATATTCGTTACAATTTTACATATATTATACGTAAATACAATTCTAGACACATTCGTCACAATTATACATATATTAATCGCCTACGTACAATTAATTATACATTAGAGTGTATCGATTTTCAACTTTTTTTTGTTTTCAAATTCCAAGTTACATTTATTATACGTACGTACAATTCTTGACACATTCGTTACAATATTACATATATTATACGTACGTACAATTCTTGACACATTCGTTACAATATTACATATATTATACGTACGTACAATTCTTGACATATTCGTTACAATTTTACATATATTATACGTAAATACAATTCTAGACACATTCGTCACAATTATACATATATTAATCGCCTACGTACAATTAATTATACATTAGAGTGTATCGATTTTCAACTTTTTTTTGTTTTCAAATTCCAAGTTAAAATAAAGTTGCTACTAGGTACCACAACTTACCACAAAAAGTTTTGGATTTTTAAAAAAATGTTTAAGTCTCCCGCACAAGGCCTAAAGTTTTAAATTTTTATAAAAAATATCAATTTTTTTTTTATTCCAAGTTAAAAAACAGTAATATGAGGGCATAAAAACAAGTAAGAAACGATTTTTTTTATAAAAAATGGATTTTAGGTCTCCCGCATAAGCCCTAAAGTTTGTTAATTTTGGTGAAATTTTGTAATTTTGTGTACACATATGAACCATGTTTTTTTTAAAGTTTAAACCACCGGAATTTTATTTATTTTATTTATTTATTTTATTTATTTAGTGCAGGTGATGATACAATGACACATGTAGATAAAAAATACTTTGAGTGCCCAACTAGGAGGAATTCCCGTTTTAGGACAGTCAAAATTGAGTTAGTATTCATGCACGCATACAAAAACAAAAAGTTATAAAGTTAACTGATGTTAACTTGTTGTTTGGTTTGTTTAGTTTTGTTTATTTTCTTGTTTTCTTAATGTGTTTGATATTTTGTTTGTTTTATTTTTGGAAAAGTGTGAGTTCACACTCTTTTCTCCCTAATTGGTGAAGCCAGACAGTGATCGATTTACGAAGAGCACCTATGCTTTCCTTTTTCCAAGCATCAGGTATAAAGTTGTAAAGTTTTGGGCCTAGGAATGAAAAATGTCTTTGAGCAAGTGAAGTTTTGGTTGTGGGTGGTACGATTGGATTCCTCCGTGAGTGTCGGGTGTCGTGACAGTGGTCGATAGATGGGTAGAGATGACGTTTTTTATGAGTGTTCAAAATTATTTTCCTCATGTATAATTGTCTGACATCTAGAACTCGTAACTCTTCAAATAGTACATCGCTGTGGTGCCTAAAAGGTTTTTTCATGATTACCCTTAGTAAGGATTTTTGGGCCTTTGCTAAGTGGTCTAAAACCATTTTTGCGCATCCACCCCAGCCTAATGATGCATAATCTGATAGTGACCCACACATAGCGTTGTAAATGAGTCTTAAATCTTTTAGACATAGGATATTTCTAATTGGCATAAAGATATGCGTCAGCTTTCTAACCTTAGTAGTCACAAGGTCTATATGTCCGTCCCATCTAAGATGTTTGTCGATAACAATACCGAGATATTTTATACTGTTCACGCATTCTAATTTATAGCAATTACAGATAGTTGCTTCGATGCATTTATGTATGAAAATATTGTATAATTCTTTGGGTTGGCCCGCTTCTGTCGCACTAAATCGTATAAATTTTGTTTTTTCTGAATTGAGAGTCAAAGATTATAATCTAACCAATATTTAAGCTGATTAATACCGTCTTCTGCTTTGTTGTGTACAGCATTCCAGTTTCTTCCTTCAAATATTAAGACAGTATCATCCGCAAATGTTATGATGTGATTGGAGAAATTACTGTTACATAAATTATTTATATAAATACTGAACAGAAGTGGTCCTAGGGTACTCCCTTGCGGTACACCAAATTCTATAAGGGCGGGATCGCTAACTGTATCATTAATTTTAACTTTTTGGTATCTGTTCGCTAAGTAACTATCCATCCATTTGAATAGCTGTCCCTGAATGCCGATGGCCTGTAGTTTTTTCAGAAGTATTTTATGCGAGATGGTATCAAGCTTTTGCCAGATCAAGGAAGAGAGCGATGGACTTAACTCCCTGGTCAATATTATTGGAAATAATATCAGTCAGCTTGGCAATAGCATATTCTGTTCCTAAACCAGGAATTAAATTGTACTTTTCTATATTTTCAATTTTTATAACCTTATTTGAAAATAAAATAGAACAGCCACTGCAGGTGTGTCTACTACATTTGAACGAATTACCATTGAGAAAAGTTATGGTGGCTCTTGATGGACCAACTTCTGGTCCGAACACATTTAGTGGGACTATTGGTAAACACTTTTAAGCTGCCAAAATCTGGAAGTTGTAAATTTTGTGTGCAATTGAAAGCGATATACCAAAGGTTGATCTTAAACAGTTGAGTACAGACCAAAAGTATCTGTACGAAATATCCAAAGCTGTATCAACAGGCACATGTACAGAAGAGTTGGCCAAACGAAACCCCGGCAACATCTCGCACGCCAGGTGGCTTACTCTGGCAAATCGAGTCCTTCGTTTGTATATAGCCACCGATGATCCGACCCCTCAGCTAAGAAAGTTTGCAGAGTTCATAATGAAGGTCTACATACCATCATGATTCTCAATTGAGTGCAATCCCCAAATCCCGCAAGCTTCAATTCATTTTTTTAAAATGAAACTTTTCAGCAACTGCTTGGAAGATGAGCTAAAAAAAGTCGTCCATGCAACGTTACAGAGAAATGCTTTCATGGCTCACCCAGAGCATGTTTTGATAGCTATGCTGTTCGATGAACGAAAACATATCAGAGCTTTGGCTTATAAGAGAATACAGAAAGCTCGCGCAACCGAAAGGAAAGGCGTAAGGGTATTTAAACCCCCTCAAATCAATTTTGATGTCGAAGACTATATAGATATGATTGACTGGCAATCCATTTCAGTAACCGAACCCCCTCTTGTTACTGATATGAGCCTAGAAGAGTTGGAGTCAATTGCGGAAACTGGCAAAAGTGGAAGGGTTGAATTAAGAATTCCTTCTCACACTCAAGCGGTGGAACGAATTGTCAAGGAAGTCACAGAAGTTTCGAAGCGAGTATGTGAGCTGATCGAAAGAGATGGTTTTATCCGTGCCAGACTGGAAGACCGTAAAGAGCTACCTACGTTCGAGACCAAGAGCCAGTAGAAAACCTCTGCAAAGAATTAGAATTTAAGTAAGTTTTTTTCGACTATTTTTGAGTTATAATGTTTCTAAATAACGTCTTTATCATACTGTCTTCCATATTAAATTGAAATTTCATTTAGGAACTGTTATAACATTTATAAAATTTTCACTAGGCCTATGTAAATACTAAATACGTAAATACTATACGAAAAAGAAAAATGAACTCTACCAAAAAACGTTACAACAAGACTGCACAAGACGACTTATGGACACCTATAGGGAAACAAGGAAGAGAGAAAAGAAGTTGCACAGGAAAAAGAAACGTGAATATCAACAAAAAGAAATTAGAGAGGCTAAAGCACTCAGGCTTGAGAATGAGAGTAGGCTTTTCAACAAAAAAGTAAATAACATGAGAGCTGAGTTTAAGCCAAAAATAAATATATGCAAGGACGAGAACGGAGTGATACTGAGTGAAAAGCCTGACATCCTGAGGAGATGGGTGAAACACTTTGATACGGTTCTCAATAACAACTCGGCAGAGGTGGAACACAACACGGTGGAGAGCATGGGAGATGACTCGTACAATGACAATACTAACCCCCTTCACTGGAGGAAGTGAAGCAGGCAATAACACAGCTGAAAAACAACAAATCCCCCGGGTCAGATGAGCTAGTGGCTGAATTATTTAAAGCAACAGGTGGAGAGCTTACTCAATACCTGCATAACCTAATTCAAAAAGTATGGACAGAAGAAGAGATGCCCGAAGAGTGGAGACTAGGAATTGTTTGTCCACTACACAAGAAGGGCGATCAACTCGAGTGCTGTAATTATAGGGGAATAACGTTGTTAAATACCGGCTATACAATTATGTCTAACATCTTGTACAAAAGATTGCTCCCAATGTCTGAGGAAATTATTGGCAACTACCAATGTGGCTTCAGGCCAGGCAAATCATGCATTGATCAAATTTTCTCCTTGAGACAGATCTTAGAAAAAACGTTAGAATACAATGTCGAGACTCATCACCTCTTTGTAGACTTCAAGGCCGCGTATGATAGTATTAATAGGAACGCATTGTATAATGCAATGAGTGAGTTTGGAATACCACGTAAGCTGATCAATCTGGTGAAACTGACAATGTCCCCAGTATGTAGAGTCAGGGTTGGCAGTGATCTGTCCGAACCATTTGAAGCGCTCTACGGGGTGAGACAAGGAGATGGATTGGCCTGCCTCTTATTTAACATAGCCTTAGAAAAAGTTATTCGTGACTCAGGCATTGAGAAAAGAGGAACGATATTTGATAACTCTGTGCAACTATTGGCTTACGCTGATGATATCGACATAATTGCAAAAAATCCCGATGATTTACAAGACGCTTTCATAAATCTTGAAAGTTCTGCTAAAAATATGGGTCTTGTAGTAAACCAGCAGAAGACCAAATACATGGCCGTAGGATGTACCCAACAAACCCCATCTCTCGTATGTGGAAGCCAATTTTGAAATGGTACCAAGATTCACATACCTGGGCTCCCTGAAAACAAACAATAACAACACTACAGAGGAGATCCAGAAGCGCATCGTGAATGCAAACCGCTGCTATTTCCGCCTACAAAAACAAATAAAATCCAGACTGCTTTCCAGAACCACCAAGGTATTAGTGTACAAAACACTAATTAGACCAGTGCTTACGTACGCAGCCGAGACGTGGGTTCTAACTAAGAAGAATGAGCGAGCACTGGACGTTTTTGAAAGGAAAATTTTGAGGCGCATCTTCGGACCAGTTCTAGAAAATGGATTTTGGCGCAGACGTTATAACAATGAGCTCTATACTCTGTTAAAGGAGCTAAACGTCACAAAGTTCATAAAACTGGGAAGACTTCGGTGGCTAGGTCATGTGGAGAGAATGACCGAGCATCAAGAACCAAAGTCCCTACTGAGCTTAAGACCGATAGGGAGAAGGAGCCTGGGAAGGCCAAGGTTAAGATGGAGCGACAACGTCCTCAAAGATATGTCTGCCTTGGAGCTTCGAAACTGGAGAGAGCTGGCGCGGAACCGAGGTGAGTGGAGGAAGACTCTTGAGGAGGCCAAGACCCACCAGGGGTTGTAGAGCCAAAAGTGATGATGATGATGATGTAAATACTATACATAACTTTGATTTAAGGTTTTGAAGCCAAGATGAAAGGACGAATACTTAAACAAGTCAGTAAATTTGCAGTAGAACAAGAAAACTGCCACTCATGTCGTATGGAAAGTAATCAGCAACATTTTGTACTTAGTTATTATACTACATTTTATGACATTTTATAACCTTTTATACTTTTGTAATAAACAACAGTAATAGCAAATAACATTACTTTCTTTCAACACCTTTCTCATACAATTTACACCGTCCAACTATCTTTATTCAGGTATAAAACATATGATATATATAGTATATATGTGGTATATATTCTTACTACATGTATATATGAATTATGTATATATATATATATATATATATATTGTCTCATTTTATGCCTTCTGTAAGAAAAGTGCAATTAATTACGGTGGTTTAAACTTTTAAAAAAACATGGTTCATATATGTACACGAAATTACAAAATTTCATCAAAATTAACAAACTTTAGGGCTTGTGCGGGAGACCTAAAATCCATTTTTTATAAAACTCTTACTTATTTTTATGCCCTAATATTACTGTTTTTTAACTTGGAATAAACACAAAAGTTACGCTTTTATTTTTTTAAATTTTAAATTTTTTTTATATTTTTTGAAAAAAATTAAAATTTTAGGCCTTGTGCGGGAGACCTAAACATTTTTTTAAATATCTAAAACTTTTTGTGGTAAGTTGTGGTACCTAGTAGCAACTTTATTTTAAATTGGAATTTGAAAACAAAAAAAAAGTTAAAAATCGATACACCCTATTATACATATATTATACGTACGTACAATTCTTAACATATTCGTTACGATTTTGAAAATAACAAATAAAATAATTTTTAGGGCTGGTTAATACGTTGGTTAGAGTTTTGCAATCTAGATTGTAAAATGGCAATTATTATGCTAATAGATTTCAATGACTCGATATGATTTTTTCGTTTAATTTTTATTTGCGTGTTTATTTTTCATTCTGAAAATACCAGACGATTTGATACCCACCAATTCAAATGGAAATTAGTCAAGTCAATAAACTTAGCAAAGAATCCACTGAATACATAAACTGATAGATTCGTATTATGGGCGTGCCGGTGGGCCTGAAGAAATTTTGATTTTTCCTTACTTTTGTTGAAATTAATTGAACATTTTCAAAATTCGATTTTATTTTTTTAAATCAAGAAAATTTTGTTTATTTTTTAAAATCACTTCCCAACCGTTAAACGGTGTTTTTGTTACACATTGTATAAATGCTGTAAAAGTTTCGATTCGAGTTGGTACTAATAAAAAAAATTGTCTCTTTTTTTAAAATACGGTAGGTAACATAGCATTTGGCGTCTGACAACAACCCCATGAATGGGCTTTTGTATTTATTTTTACCGCTAAGATGCGCTGTGGAATTTGGGGCGACGGTTTTTTAAATGTCTTCTGTAGTACAGGGTGTTAAGGGTCGTACTTGACTTACTTTATCAAGTGATTCCTGAAATTATTTGGACTAAAAAATGTTAGTTAAATTTTTGTCTCTGGTGACTTTTTTGATGTTTTTTGCAACTTGGTGACGTCTGTTTGCTTTAAAATCGGTATCGATGTCACTTCTTGGGAATACCTGTTTGGTGGCTAAGCCCTATTTAGAAGTCAGAAGGGAATAAAACAGACCGATTTATTTGGTTTGGCGTGGGCAGTCTCTATTCAGACCGAGCGTTTAAACATCGCGAGGCGTTTTAACAATACAGACAATTTCGCAGGTTTTCATTTTTATAAATTTCTGGCAGACGTATTTATCCGGATTCGTCCAAAATCAAAATTATTTTCAAACTTTTAGTATAATTATTGTAAAATATGAATCGTAAATATCTCGTGCAATATCTCATCATGGAAATGAAAATTTGAATTAAAAATTGGTTTAGCCTTAGAATTCTAGGCACAAAGGCTGTAGAAATTTCTTTACGCTATGGTTTACCGTTTGCTATGTTTTAATGGAGATTATTATAGATAATTATAAATAGAGATGGAATATATATATAGGATTATTATTTTCGTGAACTGTCCGAAAAAACTGCAATCACCATTTATAACTCCATTATAGCTCAACATTTTAACTACTGCTCAACTATCCTTTTCCTGTGTAACAAGACACGAACAAAATAAAGTTAAAATTCTTCAAAATAGGGCAGTGAGAACAATACTCAGACGAAATACGAGGCGTATCCAGAAAGTAAGTGTACTGAATTTTTGTAGGTTACAAATCTTTTTATTGAAACAAAAAAATTACATGGTTACCGTAATACATATGTAAGCTATTTTTCTCTTTAACTCGACACACCAACCTTTTTTACACAACTAGTAATAATACAAACGCTGCAGCCAATTCCCCTATTTCTCGCATCCTTCAAACATTCAACTCAATTCAAACATGCACAAATACCGATATATTTTTTGATTCTCTCCCTCTATTTAAGAAAAACTTTTTTAGCACACTGAATTCGCCCACATAACACATACAACCACACACAGACACATATGCACACGTACACACACACACACACACACAAATACTCACACACACCTCTCTCCTTCCCCAGCACACTAATTAGCTTAACTTAAAAATGTAAATTAACCGTAAAATGTATAATACACCTCATATGTATATATGTCAGCGACATGTCATTGGTACCAATTATTGTACTTACTTTTATAACTTTGTAACTATTGTCATCTATGTAATTATGTACTGTTTGTTTCTGCAATAAACAAAAAATAAAAATAAAATATCTTTGTGGAAAGAGAGTGCGTAAAACTACGAGAAATGTGACATAAATCATGTATTTATTCTTGTTGCGATGTTTGTCGCTGATTTAAAATAATAAAAATAAAAACAATATAACGCCAAGTCCTGCAGACGGTAGAATCCATGGTCACGAGTCAGTTCCTGAGAACGCCTCGGCAGGAAACCGGTTTGGAATATAATATTTAGTCAAAAGATCTCACGCCCCCATACTACTTTGTACTTTCTCGGGTACACTGAACCGATGCCAAAGTGCTATTCTGTTAAAATATTGAAACTGACTTTAAAGTAGCTATAATTAACATGCTTCAAGGCAATATTGGAATCAAGTTAACTGGTCTAACAAACATTGCACGCAGTGAACTACTAATTGACTCAAGTGTGTAACAAAAAATATTTCATTCTAAATTGTTCGTAAATGTAACAGCTAACTAACTATCAGAGATGATGGACCTGCTCACAACTATAATAATAATAATAATAAGTGTTTTATTATCTTTTTTTTTGTAATAAATAGATATAATGATATCCTCACTGGGATCTCCCGTGCTGAGGATTTCATTTACATATTATGTATAATTTAATTATAAGAAAATTAATATTACATCAAAGTTACATATGAATTTAATTATGAACATATATGATGTAGTATAATTTTTTTTTAATAATTTTAAAATAAGTAAGATAGTGTTTTTTGGTATAGTTCAGTTGATTCTGTTTTAGTCTGTGTTTGATCTCAGTAAATTTTCTATTTCAGATCTCCCTTTGTTAAGTATCCAGCTTTTTATTTGAGATTTAAATGTTATATTGTTGAGGTTTTTGAGTGAGAGTGGTATTTTATTATAGAGTTTAATACTATGATATATGAAGCTTTTTTGCCCAAAAGTTGTATTAGTAGTTATTTGTTGGATAAGTTTTTGACCATGAGATCTAGTGTTTCTATTGTACGTGTTTGTTGTTATTTCTTGGGTTTTGTAATTGTGAATGTAAATAATGAATGTAGTTTTAGAATATAGTAATATAATAATGAATATAATAATGAATGTAGTTTTAGAATATAGTTGTTTAATTGACATGATGTTAAGATTGGTGAATATTTTGTCAGTTCTAGTTCTTACAGGAACTTTCAGTATAATTTTCATTATGGCTTTTTGGGTTTTAATTAGTGGATTTAGTATATTTTTGTTTGCACTGCCCCATCCGATAATACCGTATTCTAACAGTGATTGGCAGAGAGCCATGTAGATTTTGATTAAGTATTTTTTAATGAGCACATTCCTGATAGTTTTGAAAAAATAACTTAGTTTTTTAATTTTATTATCTAAATAGCTAATGTGATTGGTCCATTTTAAATTTCCATCTATTTTTAGACCTAGATACGTTATATGGTCACCGTTTTCTAATGAGGGACAATTACAATGCTCATTTAAGTGATGCGGGCTATGTATTGGATGCACGCTCGCTTCATTAATTTTGTACCAAACAACTACAGACATTGGCGGCACTAAGATCTGCTATGCATAATTACTTGATGCAACGTGGCAGAACAGACTGGATCAGCACAGCATGACGCAGTATGGTTGTGCTAAACAACATGTCTATCGATGTCTTCAATATAATCCTTGAAGGTTTCAAGGTTTCAATTCAAGAGGAACGAATAGGGGAACGGCTGCGCGAGAAACAATTTTTTTAATCAAAAGGTTTATCAAATACCTAGTACAGATGTGTGCTACTTTATTTATTATCTTTGTTTTACATTATAAAATATAGGCCACTAAAGTATTCAATTTTTCAACGAGTTAATGATAATTATTTAAAAAAATGCTCTATTTACTACATACGTAAGATGTAATATTATTTTTTTTTTGATAATAATGATTTTCGAAAGCATTTTGATGGGCGTAAAATTAAATTTCAAATCTTAATATGGATAAAAACCACGCGTCACAAAAAAAGACACATATTCGTACTCGCTAATCTCCGGAACGGCCCTGCAGATTTCAATGAAATGTTGTGTAATGTGTATGGTAATAATCATGCACAATTTTTAGACTAACATTAATTATAATCCTACCATTTTTCTTTATATGCTTACTGTTATTTTTTGGTACAAAAATATAATGTATACTCTTATATTACCCACGCACAGGCTGCGCCTTAGTAGGTTCCCTTTCTTATTATTATAAAACTGTAATGTCAAATGTATAAATTGGGAAGCAATAAAGGAAATACAGGATAGTTTTGGACCCAATAGGTGGCGCTGTTGTGAAGAACTAAAATAATTTAATAATAATAACTAAAATAATTTAATAATAATTTAATAATATTTTTTTTTCAGATTTCACATCCGAAAATACATACAACCTCACATTTTGACTACCTTATACAGAAGACGGTCTGTGGCAAGACAACGACAAAATTCAAAATGCATTTGATCGATTTAATCGTTAATCTATTGTGACGGAGTTTGAAACAAATCAGTTTGAATGTTGTGATGTGTTGTGACCTTGTGTTAAACAACGGGAAAGGCGATGAAGCAATTCAACAGCTATGACTCGACACATTTTTTGTATTATTTTAAGCGGTAGTTTGTTTGTAAAGCAGGTTACTACCTATAATCATTTGGTACAGGAAGTTTTTTTTATAATTTGTACAATACTAACTTTTTTTTTAAAGCGGAGACGGTTTACACGTAGTTCCCGTGGGCACTTAGGTCATAGGCCCATTGTGTTATCTCCCATTTTACCTCAATCCTTTAACAACAACCTAGTCCCTGAAATAAAGTACACCAAGGTTGTCATCGGGTATGTGGCTATGTCTTCTAGTTCTACTGAATGTCTCCCTAAGTATCTGAGCCTAGTTCCCACCAATACTTAACTAACTAACTAACCATCACGCCGTTTCCCCCCAGGGGTAGACAGAGAGGATAGACCAAACAACTATGTCTTGGCTCACACTCCTTGCTTTGGTCACGTTCATACATCGTCTCATACAATCCCTTCTATTATTCTGACCCGACGATAGTTTTTGGTTCACTTGATCGTGCCATGAATTCCTCGGGCATCTTAAACTTCTTATATCTTTCAAATTCGCGACATATATTCACTTAAGGTTAAACGCAACGCTCGTTGTATTATACGTGTTCACAGTTGGCGTTAATTAATTAATTTTGTTTAAATACGCTTTTGCAAGGAATTGCTTTACAGTACTAAGACAAATTATTTGTTTGCGCCCTCATATACGCAATATGAATATGAATAAATAGTTTTGTCCATATAAAAACTCAATTCTATCGAGAAAGGCATACAAATACAATATTGGATTGAATCATCGGTAAAATAATGTATTTGTGTGCCTTTCTCGAAAGAATTAAGTCTTTAAACGAACAAAACTATTGATTCATATTCATATTGCGTATATACGGGGGCAAACAAATGATTTGTCTTAATATTTTAAAGCAATACCTTGCAAAAGCGTATTTTTAAACAAAATTAATTAATTAACGCCATCTGTGAACACGTAGAATACAGCGAGCGTTGCGTTTAACCTTAACACTCATTTCTTTGTTCATCCACTATAAATGCCCAGGGATTGCATTTACACACCATTGCCATACATACATCATACATCAGGGTAGGTGCTAGCACGCCATTGTGGACTGCTAACTTCTCCAATATTAAGCTTAACTCTCGACAGGCCAAGATGCCAAACAAAGCGTCTGTAACCAAGTGGGTCTTTCGACGACCCCATGCATTTTTCTGTCTTATTGGCTTTTAAACCATAGAAAACCCAATTATTCAGTCAATTATTAATGGTAACGTATGTATTTGCGCAGGAATACGTAAAATACTAAAATGATATGTCAAGTATTTAATCTAATATAAGGAGGATAGTAATTTTGGGCACTACCTACTCCCCCACTTCGCAGCGGGTTAGTTAAGACGAATGGCTGCGCGGCCTATTTCATACAATACTTCAATTAGGATTTGAGGTCAAAATTTGAAAAAAAGAATCAAAGGTTATCGCAAATATCTAGTACGTACATACTTCAATCAAACATTATTTCAGGGTATCGATTCTCCAATCCAGACCGCTCGCAATCGTCATAGAAAGTACACACATTGCTCGACTTATTCTTGAGTCCCGTCGAAGGTACATACATAAGCTAAGCGTCAAAAGTTATTCCACTCGAACGTGGGTCGAACCACTCGTTGTTCAGGTGGAATAACTTCCTCGAGAATCGAAGCCCAGATAAAATGCGTATTTCCTCTAAACAATCTAATTTAACAAAAATAACTCTGTAAAACTCCATTGAATATTATTTTTATTGGATGAATCTACCTGCTGTTGACAAAAACTGAATCAAAATGAATTCAAAAGGCTGAAAATTACCTACCTACTCAAATTTGCATGCCAAGGGTTCATTTTAAGATCAATCATTTCGCCTACGCCATGAAAATAGATTAATTTCCTTGCGGAATGTCAGTGACCTGTATTCTTCTAACATCTCTAATAGAATTTCATTTTTTAACATGCGCTACATTTTGGGGTGAGATCTTTGACCTATTCCATCAGTGGTGATTGAATTTTGGTGTAATAAGCCTCATTTCACCGCCTCGTCCTTTAACCAACGTTTTAAATAGCCTTCCAATGGAGATGTACATGATTGTAGTGAAACGTGCCTGTATTTGTGTGGATTTGTATGAATATATGTGGAATACTTAATCTACCCTAATTGCATTGGGTAGGAAATAATTAAAATATGGGTAGTAATTCAAATAGGTAGAACAAAATGTCAATTGAAATCCGCAATTTCATCCAGTTAATTTAATGTTCTTGCTAAGGTTCAAAGAGTTCACGCAGATGTTTATTAAATATATTACCTGAATATAACTAACCAACTAACTTACTGTTATATCTCTACCTTTACTTGCAGATTTAGTTTGTTGGGAACTCTTGATAAAATGGAATGTTATTTACAATAATTGCGTGTATTTACGTTACAATAAATAAGTCTGAATTTAGCTACACTGTTCATTACCCGAGGGTTGGTAATTCTCTGTTGCTAGAAGCTTGAAGTCTGACAATGATACCCCACAGGCAATTGCTACACTCTAGGGACATCTATCGGACTCTGGAGTAAGCTTTCTGACTAGTGCCATCTATCGCTTGAATACCCAACTTATTACCATACATCACACTAACCATCACGCCGCTTCCCCGCAGAAGAGGAGAGAAGACGGACCTTCAAATTCTGATTCACTTGATCGTGCCATGTCTTCTTCGGGCCTCCCAGACTTCTTTTACCATTACAATATGCGTCATATATTCTCTTTACACGCTTTTCTTCGTTCATGCATTCTACATGCCCAAACCATCTGAGCGTCCATTTCTTAATCTTACTCATTAAGCTTACATCAGTTCTTAGCTAGCATTCTTTGTACACAATTCTCACACGATCATGCGTAATTTTATCATACATACGTCTTAAGGATGTCATTTCTACAGCATTCGGTATTTTTTTTTATCTTTCATCTTCCAATTCCATGCCTCACTGCTATATATTAAGAGGAAGCTACAAACCAAAAACGTCTATTTTCTTGGTATACCTTATATTGTAGGTAATAGGCATTAAAATCGCTTGACAAACGGAGTCTAGTAACGTTCGATTTCAAGCAAAAAAACAGTTTTTTATTTATTTTGTAAATAATTTTATAAGAAAGCAAAAAAGTTAATCAAGAGAAACTGTCACAAATAATCTTAGTTATAAAACTGTATTATTTTAAGTTGTGTCCTTTATGCGTTCATACATTTCTATTGAAAAAATATTTTTTTAGTAGTTTACATTTAAATTTTTTTTTATTTTATTTGCATTCTACTCAAGCGAAGCGATAGGAAAACCTTCAATTTATCTAAAGCATATTTTTTGGTATTCATAATGTACACCAAATTCGTTATAAAGATTAATCAAAATAGTGATTTGGCATTAAGCTTCGCCTTAAGGTAGGTTCCAGCACTCCATTTTGGACTGCTAGCTTCGCTTCTTCGGGCAGTTTTTTCGCTAGCGCCAACTGCGTTCAGTTCTCTATTAATGGAGTTACCACCATTTACCCTTCTTTCTTTATCTCTATCAACATTCCGATCTATCGTAAAAATACTTTCAAATACACCAACTCATCCCCCTGCCCTAAGTATTCATCATTCACAACATTATTGCACACTATTTTCGTGAATATATTACGAGATAATATTTGTAAAAGATCGCAACAGGTCGTTGAATATTCACAAAAGTCAACAAAGGCCGGTAATGCTGTGGGTCAACGCAAATAGTTTGTATTTTGCCTTCGGCCATGAAAACAAGCCTCCAATAGTACTCGCCCCACGTATATTCTATAAATATATTGCAGCCCTTATTTGCGGTAACTATTGTTGATTCGAATACGCCATAGAAGCGGATTTGGATAACCGGACTAAATCATCAAACTTCCGACGATATTACGTTTATATTGCAACTTATCACTTTCTCTTGTAAACGTAGAAAAAAATAGTATTGCTGATTTATTTAAATCCGGTTAAAAACGGGATTGCAGGCCGTTTCCTGTTAATTTTTTTAGAACATTCCTTACATATCGGAACACGTATTCATACACCTGCTATGCCCTGATAATGTATAATGAAGAAATGCGAAAATATTATAATTTTTATGAACACGTGTTCCGACATCGTGACAATACATTCTTTTTTTACGATCAGTTCAACCAGAAACCTATCAATTCATTCGATCAGGCCTGCAGTCCCGTTTTTAACCGGATTGCAAATAATTTGAATAGATTATATCAGTAAGTTTTCTCCGTGTACACTGCTCTTTACGTTCTTATTTATAAACAAATATTATATTTGCAAATGGAGTATTGCTGAGATATGTGAACCCTGCTTTAGTTTTTACATACATCGATTTCAATCTTTTTTTTTTCGATAATGAATAAATGCAAATCCTAGAAGCGGAAATTAATCCACTCCCAGACATCAATCAAATGTCCACACTCAGACATATATGTATTTCTCTGAAATAATAATTAATATACGAAAGAATCGTCGGTCCTATCCGCTCGGCATCTGGCAAGGTCAGTAGTGCGGTTGACTATGGTCCCTGAAAAGGAAAGTTCAATCCTCAGCCAAACCAATTTTTAGACATTTTAAATAGACGTAAAGTAGAAATTTTATGTTTTTTGCGGGTTGTATTTTACTTTATGAGGTTACAGATGACAATGTTTTCATAATATTTGGAAGGCAATTGTTAGTCATGGTACCAGGAAAGCCGAAAAATAATATTATAAGAAAATATGCTTTTATACGAGCTATAATTAATACATTTTCATTTTTGATTCACTTTTTTTTCATCTTATTTTGTAAGTACTAGGTAAAGTCCCGGCATTGTCTGAACTTTACGTAGAGTTTTTTGAAATCATCCTCTTGTTTGAGGGTCAAGTGTATAAAACTTTCAACATTCTCGGAACAAACTCGCACTACACAGCACTCTCCCTCATATAAAAAAGATAGATAGATTTCATGCCATGAGCGTAAAATACAATATACAATGACAAATAGTTTCGAAAATATTGTGTAAAAATAGATTTTAGGAGTAATTAGGCTTTTTATAACGTAACAATTGATTTTCAGAAAAATAATTAGGTCAAGATAATTTATTGGTGTTGACAAGTCTGTTCAAAATAAATATATTTCTAACACTTCCAATAAACATCACCAATATATCTTAATCCATCAAAACCTACTTTAATCTTTAACCCATAATATATTGGTAATTTCTTTCCAGCTCCGTAGTCCGCAGTGATATAGGTTGATAAGTTGGTAGTGAAGTAAAAGTGAGTTGTGAAGTGCTCTGTTACTCGGGGAGGCGACAGATAGAAGGTCGACCGGAAGTCTGAAGGCTCCGAAGGTCGGGAAGGCTCTACTCTACACCAGCGGTTCGCAACCTTTTTGGAGCTGCGACACTAAAATCAAAGAAGGTTTTTTCAACGACCACAGAAACGCCAAATTTACAGGGTACACAAATATCAGTTCGGATAAATGTCAAAGAAACAGTAAGTCTAAGGACGGGTTGTTTCGGAGAATTTGAACAATTCTTCAAATTTCAAAGTTGATTTTCAAGTTCTGTGTAAGATTTTTCAAGTTCTGTTATTATTTCAGTTCTGTCAAGCAACTAGTCTATAATTTAATAATAACAGAACTTGAATAGGACTTTCACAGAACCTGAAAATGAACGTTGAAATTTGATGAATTGTTCAAATTCTCCGAAACAACCCGTCCTTACTGTTTTTTTTTAAAATTATTTTTATACAAATTTTCTAAAATATTAGGAGATGGGACAAGAAAACGTAAATCTATCTTTCTATATAAAAAAAATGACTGTAGCTAACACCGGGCGGCCGGCGTTTGTTTGATGTTAATACAAACCTAAAGTTTTTTTTCGAAATTGATGAAACTTTGCACACTTAGCTTCCTAAAAAAGGAATCTCATTGTCTAAGTCTGATTTAGAAAAACTCAGTAAAGTGCGGTTAACGCCAGAGAATTCAGTAAGTTTCATATATTTTTGTAAGCATTGAAGAAAACGACAACATAACTTTGCGTTTTATTCGATAAACTAAATTGACTACGAAATGATTTTGAAACTTGTACCTGTAGGTACCAAATTTTATGGTGAAAGTAGTGCCTGTGTAGTTTGAGTCAAAACATTGATTTTTGGTGATTTGAAAATAGACACTCTAAAATCCGGTTACATGATTAGTCCGGAGCAATATTTAGTTTGTTAAATTAAAAAGCTATCTCACACAGATCATCAGGGATTTTTTTAAAATAACAGTGGATACACTTTTTCAATCTCGATCCTTAAATGAAAGAATTAAGTTTTGATAAATACCCCGAAAATAACTTTCACCAGACATTAAGTATATCAGATGCTCCTTTTTTTAAGTTTAACTTAGGCCATTCGTACACAGAGATAATAACAAGCGACTCGAGTTTTGTGTGTGTAGCATACGCGTCGCTCGTGAGTATCCTCAATACTATTTTTGTAGTAATAGTACACGCTACTGATAGTGCTGGTAGCACAACTACTTTTAATTACTACTGGTTTGACAGAAATGACGTCCGAACATAGTTTAGTGTTAATTTTTTTCTGGTGGTGGGAAATATCCTTGTTTATCTAATTATAATTTACACGAATACTCTACAAAGAATTTGGCGTAGTAGGCGTATATTGAGGTTGGAAAAAGACGTCCATTATCACGTAGTTCCTTGGCGGCGACGAATTCCCTACAATTAAAATTTGTTTCGCTCTATGGGTGAACCCAAAATCTTATTTTAGACCATTTTTTATGCTTGTTAATATAACATAAGAAGAAAAATATTATTGATTCGTCACTTGAGTCACTTGATATAGTATTCACTTCACAGCTGCACTTGAAAAATGATCAGTTTCAGTATAATTCTGGTAGACCTATGTGCGTAAAGAGTAGCATATTGGTAGGCTATTTGTAGTTGCGTCACAATCACTTAGGTCGTAAGTATCTCTCTGTTGGAAGGGCCTTAAACATACTGTTAATATCACATCAAATTAACACATAACTAATCCATTAGTTTTTGAATTTTCTTGTATTTATCTGTCAGTGAAAATAATTAATACGATTTTATTAGTAACAAAATCGTAATGACGTTTTTAACTACCACCATTATAATGGGGTTACGGACCTCTGAAATAGCCTACACCTCTGATCTTTAGTGTGACAAGAGCGAAGGAGAGTGAATTGGAGACAGAACGAAGCTGACAGGAGAGAGTTTTATAAACAGAATTTACAATGATTTGCGAAGGCGCGAAGATGGTTAAATCGTCTGGTGAGGAGTTACAATGAATATGTTTTTACTAAAAATAAACATAACACAGACCAAGACACAGAACAAGACACAGAAAAATAAGAAGATTCCGGTCTTAACTGAGAAGCAAACCTAGGATTTCAGTATTGCCGGGACATTGTCTTTAACCACTCGACCATCGAGAGCTAATTACACGGAGAAAACTTAATGATATAAAATCTCTTCAAATAATTCGCAATATGGTAAAAACGGGATTGCAGGTCTTAAACGAATCAATTGACAAGAATTGACTTTTAGCAAGACACGAATTTGTTATATCGAAGTCGGAACACGTGTTCAAAAAAAATCTTTTTTTTGTTGTTGTTATAACATGTTGTGGAAATAAGGTCAGATTAGCTCAGTTGGTATAGTAGCGCTCCTGCAAAGTGAACGTCCTGGGTTCAAGTCCTAGATGCGACCATGTATTTTTCTGATTTTTCTGATTCAGATTTTCGTTTGATAATCGCTAATATTATCTTCAATAATTAAATATCACAATTTTTACTGACAAATTTTGTCTTTGAACATTTGACTTATGCAATGAAGTGAATCTATTTCAAAAATATAATTTTATAAGTACTTATTTATCATTCTATATTGAAATTGCAATTAAACGATAAATTAATAAAACAATTTGAGCATTAAAACATTTGCATTATTGCACCCAGCGAAAGAATTTTCCGATGCATAACAGCGCTTGCACTCGGTATTAAAATTCAATTTAAAATAGTTGACTGTTTGCTTTTTACTGCAAAGCGATTTGACCTCCTATTGCAATTTATAATCTGGATGACTCTGGATTGTTAATAATCATTTACTAATAAGTGTTTATAAGTAATTTAACTGAACATAATTTGTGTTACAGAATAGAAAATCATTCTCAAGTGAGATTTTCGAGAAATTTGTAGAAAAAATTCTTATTATTATTATTTTTTTTTTTTTATTACTTTATTTATTTTCATTTCTTTACACATTTTATACATATTAATAGATAGTATATAATAACACAATATATAATACCAAATAGTATACACAAGAAATGAAAACCCACTAAGGCACTGCCTGAGTGTGGATAATATAAAACTATTACTATATTTCAAGTACCTTAAGTATAATATACATTAGTAGAATTTTTTTTTGTTTATAGTTATTATAAAAAGTAAAGAGAAAACATTATGTACAATAGTTTATAAAGTTTCAGCAAGTGAGTTGTAGAAAGGATCAATAAATTTATAGTAAAAGCGTTTCAATATCTGCCTCATTTAGCCATAATTTTACCTCTTTAATATATTCTATCTTTTTATTTATCATTTGAGTTTGTAGTGGTAGAAGGTTAAATGTACGAGGACTAATGAAACTGCTATGTGTCTGCATTAATTTAGTATTGGTTTGGGGGGTGTAAAAAATATTATTTGTTCTTTTGCTCATTCTGTTTTCATTTATTTTGAAATTATTTTTGTTTTTAAATAAATATTTCAAAGTTTGTAATATAAATAATTTACGAATGTTAAATAATTTAGATTCCTTTTATAATAGGTCGGTAGAGAATGTTTTATTTTTGTTATATATGACTTTAATTATGTGTTTTTGAATTATTTGAGGCTTAATGAATGTATCAGGTTCACCACCCCATCCTATTATGCCATAAGTGATTGCAGATTGCACCAGAGAGAAGTAGATCATTTTCAATTTTTCAGCGTTTAAAATTTCCTTGAGTCTATAAAATATGTAGGTAAGATATCTTAGTTTAGAAGTGGTTTGATTAATATATGATTTCCAATTAAGATTAATATCTATTGATACTCCTAAATATTTTATATTTTTGACATTAGCGAGTTCGTTGCACAGGAAGCACAATTCTTGATTGCAAGTTGTATTATGGATTCTAATTTTAAGGTTGTCTTTTGGTTTGTTTTTCATGTTTTTATAAAAAGGTAAGTAAAATGTTTTGCTGTAGTTTAAGACAAGTTTGTTGTATTTTAACCATTTTGAAACAAGTGAAATACATACAGTTGCTTTCGAAAAAGTTTCTGTCCAATTATTACCATCCACTATTATTGCCGTGTCATCGGCGTAAGAAACAATTTTACCAGGGATTTCAAAATGACATAAATCATTAATATAAATTAAGAATAAAATCGGGCCAAGAACAGTTCCCTGCGGAACTCCGTTTTTTATCTGTGTCTCTGAACTATAATTATTCCCAATTTTTGTTTTTTGTGTTCTGTCTTTAAGATAGTTTGATAGTAATTTTAGTGTGTCTTTTTTGAAGCCCAGTCGAGTTATTTTTTTAATGAGTAAATTATGATTAACGGTGTCGAAAGCTTTTCTTAAATCTAGGAATATGGTAAGACATTTCTTTTTTTTATCGATAGATGTATAAATATTTTTTGTCAATTCATATATGGCATCCTCAGTGCTTAGATATTTACGAAAGCCGTATTGGTTTTTCGATAGAATTTTATATTTTTCTAAGTGTTCAATGACTCTAAATTTGATGCATTTTTCGAATATTTTTGATAGGTTTGAAACAAGGGATATTGGTCTGTAATTGTCTAATTTATGCGTATCCCCAGATTTATGAATAGGTATAATAGTGGAGATTTTAAATTGTTCTGGAAAATGACCATCTTTGAGGCATATATTAAAAATATGTTGTAATGGCGTTAATACATGTTGTTTTTTTTGTAATGTATCACATGATAGTCCATCATTTCCCTTAGAGTTGGATGGTTTTAGGTTATCAATATATTTTTCAATTTCTTTAAATGTAATAGTAGAAAAATATTCTATAGAGTTAATTGAATCGTTATTAGAATCTAATTAAGGAGATGTCTCCATATAATCATGATTAACATTAATGCCGGAAGATTCAAGTACCTCGTCTACTATATTTGTAAAAAAGTTATTAAAACATTCTGCAATGGTCGATTTGTTAGTTATTATTTCATTATTTATTTTAACCTCATTTACAATATTTGAATATTATGATGAAGAAATTATATGATTAAAGCATCAAATATTTTAAGTTTATTCTTTCTTGTTGGTTTTTTTTTTTTTTTTTATAATATAATATTGATTACATTTTATGATTTTGACTGTCCAACTAGGAAGGATTCCCGTTTCAGGATAGTCAAATTTACAGGTTTCAAGTTATCCTAGACTAATACAGGATTTAAGACTAGCTAAAGTATGTTAAAACGAAGATACATAAAAAGATACATAAAAAAGTTACATAAAAAAGATACATAGAGGCGTTCGTGATTTCAAATTACATTTTTTAGTATCATTTCGGAATCAGTCCTGCCTAGATCCAACAACCATTTTGTCACTCTTGGACCGAAGGATGACAATTCACACAGTTTCAGCTGAGAGGGGATTTTATAATATATTTTAGTATTATTTATTAATTCTGTGCAAAGGGTCTTTTTAGGGGAAGGAAGGAGAGAAAGTTCTTGGAAGGAAAAATAGTATTAAGGGTGGGTAGGATTTTTGGGAACAGTGTGTCCAGAAGTGAATTATGAATCCATCCCTCCCACTGCTATGCAATACATTGGGGTCGAGAGTGTACAGCTGGAGAAGTCAAAGAGCCTCCCTCATCCGGCCTTTCGCGATTCAGCCTGTCACACATTTGGTGGGCAGGCGCATCCGCCACCGAGACATGAAAAACCTCACCCATTGAACCCGGTCACCACTGCTAAGTCACCAAACGCACGAACCACTTGGGTGACCTACGGCAGAGGTTGGTTATTTATGTTTCCGGGGCGGTGGTACCAATATACTCCTCCCAAATCGTTCTGAATATTGTGGTAATTTTAAGCAATTTGGGACGAAGGTTTGGGTACCGCCGCCCCAGGAACCCTTTATTGGATAACAAACACCTCTTCCATAGGTCACCCCAAGTGGTTCGGTACCTTTGGTGATTTAGCAGCGGTGCCTTATTTCATCGGGTGAGGTGTGTTCAGCGCCTGTCCACTAGCTGCGTGGCGTGCCAGATCGTGAGAGGCTGGTTTGCCTCTCCAACTGGTCTCTAGTGGCCCATCGCCTTGCGTCGCAGTGGGAGGGATATATCATTCGTCCGTCACTCCTGGACACATTGATCCCTAGATTCCTTTCCACCGCTCATATATCTTTGCTTCCCAGAACTTCCTCACCTTCCTTTCCTTTAAAATACCCTCCAACACAGCTTCCCCAAAGATATCATAGGCCCTGAGGGAAATACAACAATCTCTAATAGCCTCAATTAAACTAGCTCTAACTAAATACAACAATCTCTAATAGCCTCAATTAAACTAGCTCTAACTAAATACAACAATCTCTAATAGCCTCAATTAAACTAGCTCTAACTAGCTCAACATACTTTTAATTAAGTTCACAAAACCATCGATAACCTACATTATTTTTTTTAATTCTTTGAAATTATTGCACTAAAAACTTACAAGTTTCAAATAATTTCCATTGTTTTGATCAAGCAACACACTAAGTCCAAATAATTTCCATTGTTTTGATCAAGCAACACACTAAGTTCAAATAATTTCCATTGTTTTGATCAAGCAACACACTAAGTCCAAATAATTTCCATTGTTTTGATCAAGCAACACACTAAGTCCAAATAAATTCCATTGTTTTGATCAAGCAACACACTAAGTCCAAATAATTTCCATTGTTTTGATCAAGCAACACACTTTGTCCAAATAATTTCCATTGTTTTGATCAAGCAACACACTAAGTCTAAATAAATTCCATTGTTTTGATCAAGCAACACACTAAGTCCAAATAATTTCCATTGTTTTGATCAAGCAACACACTAAGTCCAAATAATTTCCATTGTTTTGATCAAGCAACACACTAAGTCCAAATAATTTCCATTGTTTTGATCAAGCAACACACTAAGTCCAAATAAATTCCATTGTTTTGATCAAGCAACACACTAAGTCCAAATAATTTCCATTGTTTTGATCAAGCAACACACTTAGTCCAAATAATTTCCATTGTTTTGATCAAGCAACACACTAAGTCCAAATAATTTCCATTGTTTTGATCAAACAACACACTAAGTCCAAATAATTTCCATTGTTTTGATCAAGCAACACACTAAGTCCAAATAATTTCCATTGTTTTGATCAAGCAACACACTAAGTCCAAATTTCTAAAACCTTCATATTGTTTCGGGGCTGAAAATTTAACCAAAAGAAATATTTTTTAACCCCCGAAGGTTTTGTAAGGTCAGCATATAAATAATGTTCATCGGAAGCCCTTTAGAAATTCCTCCTTCACACAATGATCGATCGACCTTATTATTTTCTGTCTTATTTATAACTGCTTGGAAGAATATCAAATTACTCAAGAGAAATTGCTGACAGTAACCAAACGTGCCACTTAGTACCGTATTTGCCACGAAACGTCAAAAGCCAGGTTGTGTTTTATCTGTCACCATCTTTCAATTTGGGAGGCGGTATGGGTATAGGTCATCCCAAATGGTTCGCTTCGTTTTTGGTGGTTCAGGGGTGTACGGGTTCATGGGGAGCGGTTTGGAAGTCTCGGGGCAGATGCATCTACTCACCAGCTGCGTGGCGGGCCGGATCGGATAGACCGGTTGAGGGATACCTTCTCTTCAGCTGGGCTCTCTCATCCCAACACCATCGAGCTGGAGTGGAAGGGGTGGATTCGGACGTTAGGAACTCCTGTTGACACAGACCTTAAGATTCCTATACATCCTCTTATACCTTTTCCTTTCTCAGATTACCTTCTCCTTTCAGATCCTCCTTACTTTCCCGTATATAAATAACCGCCACACTGCATTACCAAAGAAGACATATTAGATAGAGAACACCAAGCTTTCTCTTGAGATTCAAAAGTTTACCATAAACATATTTAATAAACGTTAACCATTTTTTTTTCTTTACTATTTGCATGAACAAAATTATTACAATCAAATAGTTGTTAGTCCTACAAAGCCGTCACGTGACAGCTTGTTTGGAGGTTAAACCAAATCATTATAATATCTCAATATTTAAAACATCTAAATTTCTTTTTCCACTTACTTTTTTAATGACATCTTTGCCTAAATAATAATAATAATAATACTACTTAAGGTGTATATTTCAAAATAGTTAAGAAATATTTAAGAATAAATACATTAAACTTAATTATAAGAATACGTGTATGTAACAAAATTATTAATAAATGATTTGGATAAATAGTTAATTTATGTAGAAATATTTAGAAATTTAAACATACATTGATTGTTAATTTACTATCCACAACTATCTCAATTTTAAATTTGTGTTAATTCGAATACCCTATAATCGTATACGTCCAACTTCTGTGAAATAGTGGCAATATCAACAACTCTGGCCGCAATATGCGCTAGTGTATCATAAAATATTTGACATTCCTTTCCATAGCGGCAAGTTGAATTTATTTAGTACTAAGTGGTGGTGTTTTACGCTATCTAAAAATAATTTTATCAATATTGATTTAAAAAACATGTAAAAGTTTTCCAAGGTTCTGTGTGTGCAGTTGATGGAAGAAATAATTACAAACAACCAAAACGTTGTTTTTGAGGATGTCAAAAAAAGATGACAAGTTAGTTTTTGACATATATTATAAGTTAGTTAAAACCTACGCAAATAAAATGTTATTGATTACGTAATAAGAGGATTATACTGGGTGGCTGAGTCTGTCTGCGCAATTAGAGAAACAATGGCGCACGTTGCTTTTACGTCCAACAGATGGCGCTGTTTTAAGAAAAAGCTTTTTTTCTACCTGTCACAGGTGACATCTATATAATAAATGTATATTAAAACATACGCGTATTCGAATGCGATGCTGTGTCAAAATTTCAAAGCAATCGGTGAGTAGAAGTTTCGGAGATTTAAGATTTTGAACAACAGAACATTTACATTTTTATTTATGTAGATATTGAATTTATTAAATATGTTGATACGTAAAATTCAGAATATATTTTACATAAAATTCATTAAAATGTAAAGAGAAAACCAAGGCGTCAAACTCATGCCACTAGGAGGCGCTAGTGTAGCATGTTGCCATCAAAATGTATAGAAAATGTCAGTAGTTGGAAGAATCATTAATATTATAGGGTATTTGTTTAAGTTCAACAGTTAAATTTCAAGCCGGAGTATTTCTAAATAAATTTCAAATTCAACAGATTTTCTAACAAATGTGTGTTTTTGTGTAGATTCCAGGAGTTTTTGAGTAATAATTGTTTTTTTGTATATTTATATTATTATTTATTATGAATGTGGGAATAAATGCATGCAATTTATTTCTAACATCCACATATCCACCGCAAAACGATAGCAAATATATTGTTCTGTTGACTCGGCAAAGACTTGGTTTTGTATCTTTTTCTATTGTGGTTTAAATGGAAAATTTCCGCTGTAGGGGAAATAATTTATCGAATTTATTTTACTTTCTTATTTGTACAAACTGATCAATATTTTTGTACTGCAAATATTCTACTGGTTCCACTGCGTTAGTTGAAATTGAAATCGATTCTTTAAAAAAAAAACACTATTTTTTTTACCATTCAGGGCAATACAAATAGGAATATTATATTTTCCATAAAAGCGCATAAGAAGCAAAGTTAGCAGTCCACGATGGAATGCTGGTACCTACCCTGATGTATGGAAGTGAGGCATGAAATTGGCAGAAAAAAGGATGAAAGTAGACTGAATGATGTAGAAATTAAATCCCTGATATGTATATGTGGTACAACCATGTATGATCGTGTAAGAAATGTGGAGATCCGCAAAAAGTGCAAGGCTGATGTGAGCGTAATGGGTAAGATTAAGAAAAGGACGCTTAGATGGTTTGGGCATGTAGAGCGAATGAGCAAAGATAGGAGTGGAAGGAGAATACATGACGAAAGTGGGAATGGTAGCAGAAGTCGGGGAGGCCCGAGGAAGACATGGCACGATCAAATGAATCAGATACTCGAGTCAGGCGCCATGCCAAGAGTCAGAATAATACAAGAGTATGTATGAGACGATGTATGAATGTGAATGAGGCAAGGAGTATGTGCCACGATCGAGTTGTTTGGCGGTCCGTCCTCTCTGCCTACTCCTTCGGGGAAACGGCGTGATGGTTAGTTAGTTAGCTTTTATCTTCGGAGTTGAGTATTTTATTACGGAAGGACCTTGCAATAAAGAGTAGGTTCGTTACTTTCTTTTGTATGACATTTCATAAAACGGAAATTCCTGTATAATTTTCATTATTCGGGGCTCGAAACCTATTTATTTGTGATAACTGAGAGTTTCTAGATCTTGTCCTGTATCTACACTTGGGATGGAGATGGTTAAGAGAAAGGTTGTGAAATACCTTGTTATTCAGGCCTAGTCACCAAACAAGGTTAACTCCATTTTAAGCAAGCGCTCAAAGATGGTTTTAAAGGGAAATATATGTATATACGAATGTTAGAGGGAGCGCGATGATATTAAAAAAACGATAATAATTTAGCGAATATGGTGAAAATATTTAATAAAACACCACTCGTTTGAAATAGAGCAAAAATCTCTTGACAAATGATTTAGTTACATTTAAATATACACTGGGATTTTTTTCATGTCTGTAACACATTAAATAACAGCACAAAACATGTTTTTAATAATTTTTTGGGGCTTACTTTGCGGTTTTATTCTATCGAGGGAATTTCATATAACGAACGTTTCGGCATAACAAATGTGTGGATATTATCTTTAAAAAAATATATAGGTATTTTTTTGGAACATAAAAATTTAAGGACTTAGCGAGAAAATTGTTATAAATTGGTATAAATTGGGTATGCGGGGGTTTAAAAAAGCTGCTGCGAAAATATCCTTTACGAGCTTTGACCAATGTTTTTTGTTTGTTACTGGAAGCTTTAGGTTACTAGGTAGTGCATTGTATTGTATATATGTAGAGTATTTTAAGGAGTAAATTCTAAATTAATTCATCTGAGTATATAAAGATAAGTATATTTGATTTTGTGATCGTGTTTTGTGCTGGTGAATGTTGGAATTAAAGTTTACTGATTAGTGGTAGTGTTTGAGAACTGTCGAATTATTTCAGGAATGGCAGTTGTTATTTTAATGTTTTGGCAGAAAAATTAACATCACAACGAGTATTACAACGTATACCGCTGGCAGTTGGGACTCTTGAGCGGTAATCACATGAATAAATCATCGTGTCACAACCGTGGTTAGAGACCATATCAGGGACATTGTCAAAACATGAAATAAAATGACAACGATCTTAGAAAACCATTTATAATGTACAAGTTAGCAAATAACACTACCCATCTTGCCAGGGTTGGAATACGTGTTACGTCTACGGTCTAAGTATAATCCTCTGCCAACATAGTATCGATGTATCTATTAATACAGCCTGACCTTCTGCATTTCCATTGTTCGGTTCAAGCCTTTTCTACAACCTCATTAGTTTATTCGGAATATTCGGGTTATTTTTATTGTACCCGTAAAAAAACACAGAGAACGTTAACACTAACAATGTAAAGCGTGGGTTTGGGTAAACGAAACAATTATTAGTGTTATTATTGAGTGTTGGATTACTTGTAAAGTACAATATCTTTTAAATCGAACTCTTCATTTCAATTGAAATAGACTTTAATACTACTGTATTGAGACTCTCTAACTTGTCTTTCGATATTAGACGATGGTAGTGACGTAGTAGAAATTAATGTGTAGATTGATTGTTGCGTGGTAGTTTGGGGAGAAATCTGTAGTTTTATGGTGACTTTGTTGCCCAGGTAGTCTAGCACAGTGAATTCAATAAATGTGCAATATTGGAGCGATATGCATAGCCACCGATTTCCCGAGCACGGTCGCGCTGTTGATAGCTGATATATAAGAAACCGTTATAAGCTGGCAACGCTGGAAATATTGTCGAACAGCTACGTAAAAATATTAATTAATTATGTTGAATTTGTGTGTGTGTTGAATTAAAATACTAACCTTACTATGTATAGGCAGTTCGTATTTTCTTTTTCACTAAAAGGTGGTTAATTGGGTTTTTATTCACAACATATTACATGAACAACTTTCGTTAGTATATTGTTTTTGTAGACAAATTCCCATCGAATTGAAATGGCATGAAATCGAGCAAGAAAGAAAAAAAGGAGATCGATAGAAAAAGAAAATAATCCGTTTTTAATAGCTTAGTAGTTAGAGCAGGGGTTCCCAACCCCGTGCCCGCGGGCACCATTGCGCCCGCGGAACGATTCGTGTGTGCCCGCCACTATTCGAGAGTGAAATATTTTTTTCACAAACCATAATTAAAAATGTAAATTATTTTTATTTTTTTGTTTTGGTTTTAATTTTTTTGAGTGCCTAAGTTAATTAAATACGTTCGTATGTTTGCGATAATGTATGTATGAGTGGTTCCTTTGCTGACAGTACTTGTCGCAACCTGTCTAGCGGCGAGCCAGACTGCACTCTTCACGCTAGCCTGGAACGGAGAGCTCTATTTGCACATCACTCCTTGTACACGCAGAAATCGCGAAGTGAACGAACGCCACGAACTGATCCGAGAACGCCGAAGGCGCCAAAACACATGGGACATGACTCTGCCAGTTCTGTCTGCCAGTGAAAGCAATAAGTATGGCCCCGACAGCCAAACTGACATTAGTCACGTGCTCGTACCGTCCCGATCGGTTCGGCGATCATCGGCTCACTTGGGGTTTTCGGCGTGTACAATGAGTGATGTGCAAATAGCATTCCCCACCTGGAACCGCGTTGTTGTCGTTTTGATTGCAATTGCTGCCCCGATTTTGTCGATTAAAAATAGGTGGTGCCCGCCACCCTACCGATATTTTAGAATGTGCTCTAGAGTACAAAAAGGTTGGGAACCCCTGAGTATTGTCACGGTAAAACAAAGGTACCGGGTTCGATCACGTTATTTTTTCTGTGTCTTGTTCTGTTTCATGTTTTGTTTAGATTTATTAATAAAGTCTTTTTTTTTAATAATAAAATAAGACAGTCCATTATTTTTGCCTCTTTCCAGGGTGAAAAAACTCCCAGAATCGTCTAGATAAAATAAATCCAACTGTTTATTTTAAGTAAAAACCTTGCTTTGTGATACTTAGTTAGTGAGAGGACCATGTATATATACTCTTCTCTTTTCCTCACTCCACTACCTACAGCCTTAAAAGATTACCTTAAAAGGGATGCAGTAGATCCATTGGCTCCGGGAATTCTAAAATCATCTGAAATATTTCAAAAATTATCTATTTTTATAATTGAGTGGAAATTATTTTAGCTCCACATTAAATCGAATTTCATCTTTTAAAAAATATATACTGCAGAAGTTAATATTGCACAAGAGTCCCAACTACACCTCAACTCTCAATTGGAGTATGCTGTGAGGCTGAAGGTAGTGGGGTGGGGTAGATACGTGGATGAGATCTGATCACCAAACACGGCTTAAGCCATTTCAAGCAACGTTTCAATTTTGAATGGCGATCTTAGACCAGGACGATACTGATAGTACCTTCTACTCTGGAACTGCTATTTTTTAATTTTAAATTAATAAACTGTAAATGTTGTGTTCGTACAAACAGGTCTCCAACTCGTCTTGGAAGGAGTTTAATAATAAAATGGTTCTTTTATATTAATCAGGGATTTATTATTACTCCACGTATTATAGTGGTGACTCGATAGTAGACCAAACTAGAAGCTTGCTAATTGGAATCTGAAACAGTGAGTTTCTCTGAGAGCCTTCGCATTGGCCCTGGCGACAACTGGCAACTGGCTCCATCTTGCGGGCTTCCACGCAAGCTCTATGCACTGCCATCTGTGCGTGCATCTATAAAGCTCTTACTTCCTAACAGCAAATAAACACAAATTATTTTTAAAAAATCTTGCGTACGCCGGTGTTAGATTCCGCGACCTTCGGTTTGCTAGTCGAGTCATTAGCCTTCGACCACGGAGTTCGATATACCTGGTGATCAGTAATAGACATAGTCAAAAATATATACGGTTTAAATTACACAGTTCTAAATAAATACGTAAACAGTTTCCAAAATAGAAATTTCTAAATTTGTATTTGTAGGTATTCGTAACGAGATGAGTTCATGTTCATACGGGCTTTTTTGCAAGGTTTTTGTACAGATTCATTCGATTATAATAAATTTGTTATGTAACGAGATTCGATTATACCAAAATACTTTCTTGTTTTGTAATTTAATAATAGAGGTTATAAAAGTGGGTATTTATAAACAATTGTTTTTTTTCAATTTCATATATTTAAATGGTAACCGGACAAATCATCACAATGATAATTCAACACATCTTTAAAAAGTTATATAAAGTCATGGAAAGTGATGAAACAAAAACTTTATTAACTAGGTTATGTAGGTTAGGTTATGTTAGGTTAAAAAAAAAATTTCATCGTTTCTAATGACTTTATATCACTTTTTAAAAGTGTGTTGAATGGTCACTGTGTTGAGTTATCATGGAACCATTTAAATATACTATAAGGGTAGATGAAAATGGTAACCGGATAAATCATCACAACGATAATTCATCACATCTTAAAGTTATATAAGGTCATGGAAAGTGATGATTCAAAAACTTTATTAACTGGGTTAAGTAGGTTAGGTTTGTTTAGGTTAGGTTATGTTAATTTTTTTTTCATAATTTCTCATAACTTTATATCACTTTTTAAAATTGTGTTGAATTGTCACTGTGTTGAGTCATCATAGAACCGATGAAAATATACCGTCCAAAATGAAATGTATAAGAAAACAAAATAAAGTTCACCATGAAACGGCCTGTAATCCCGTTCTTAGTTTATGTTCCTGTGATGTTCCGGGATATTTTGGAATGCTGTGGAATGCTCTCGAATACTCTCGAATGTTCTGGACTCTTCTAGGAATTTCTAAAGAGCGAAACTTCCAGCCCATCTATTTTTAAAAGCACGCCTTTTAGATAAAAATGGAACCTTCCTCATGGATGGGGGATGAAGGGGTACAACACCATATAACTAACTTGATACCGGGAATTGTTTTTGAGTTTTGGCGGCACCCACATTGTACACTTTTATTATGTATATCGATGAACGGCTCAAGTACCGTTTACATACGTGAAAGTTATTGACAGTCATAGCACAATATGGAAAGAATGGAAAAAAAATCAATATTATTAAGTTAACAAGAAAAAATAATACACAACTGAACAAAGTTATTAAAAGAAATAAAGAAGATCAAAAACAAAGAAAAAAAACTGTAATGCAGTGATCTCATTAATATAAGCACTGTTAAATTTTTTAATTAGTATAGATTTATCTTTCGCGAGGCATATCAAAAAAATTGCAGTACAATTAGAGTAAAAATTAGTGGTGTGTAATCTATTTATAATAAAATTGATAGCGTGAAACTGTAGTATGCTTGTTACAATAATACATGCTAAGAAACCTCGATCTAATGGTAGTAACATAAAAGTGAATAAACATTATATATTAGGGCTATCTTTTGAGTGGTATATTGTGACTTTTGAGTTATTAAAATCGGGTTTGATGTATCATATCATTTATATTCTCATGAATCTAAGCTTCTTTTCAATATACTATAATAAGCCAGGTTTCGAAGTTTCCGGTAATTGTTTGGTTTCGGTTTCCTTCTTATTGTACTTTTATGTGTAATGTCCACCTATCATATAATATTTTAATGTTTTCCTGTTTTATATAATATTTTAATTTTAAAGTTCATATTTTTCGTGCACTGTTATTGTCTTTTATTGTTGTCCTCTACTAAAATAGCACTGTTATTGTTAAATTTTATTCTCTGCTTTTGTGTAAACCGTTTATTCTTTATTTCATATTATGTTATTATTTTTTTTTTTAAAGGAACACAATAGGAAATTTTATTTTTAAGTTTATTATAGCTAAGCGCACTTGAAGTGAAACAACACAAAACTGCGCTATATAAATGCTATGTTATTATTATTATTATTATTATGTGCATAGAAATACACCGTTTTCCACGCTCATACCGCGAAAATTTGTGGGGTTGTTATAAATAACAATCTTTAAAAAAATCTGAAAAGAATTTTTAAAACAAAACAGATATTTCAAGTACTAAATAGTATATATTATTCTACTGAAAAATGTCCAGTGTAATCGTAGCCTTACTTTTGCAAGTAAGTGTTCGGATTACAAAATGGTCACCCTCAATTTTCAAATCTTAAAAGAAGAAATAATTATTATAAAGGTGTGTTTATACTAAAACAAAAATTAAAAAATTATCGAACCTTTTTTATTTGACAAAAAGAAAAAGTTTTTCATGAATAATCAATCACCCCGAAGGTTTTTTTATGAGTATGGAACGCGGTGTATTTGAGCAGTGATCGTTGAATTAAATTCTCATTTTTTTTTTTTTTTTTTACAGTATTACCGCACAAGAGTCCCAACTGCTCCCGTCTGGAGCCAGTGAGACTATGGCATCCCCAATTGGGGTATGTTGTGAGGCTGAGGGTATTGGGGAGGGGAGGGAGATGGGGAAGAGGAAGGTGGGGAAGTACCTGGCTATTCAGATCTGGTCACCAAACACGGCTAAAGCCATTTCAAGCAACGTTTCAATTCTTCATTGCCAGTTACCATTAAGTCCCAGCCAAATTCTGTTAAGTATGATCACAATAATTTTACTTACGGCGCATAATTTGCTTTTAATCGGTTCTGGAACAAAATATTGTTTAAAACTGCGAAAATAACTGGCGGCCTTGGGAAATGTACTCTTTCATTCGCAAAATAACTGATATCAAAAAAACATCGTTAAAATTTTGCCTTGGAGGCAATGGTTGTGCCTCTAAACAAGAAATTATCATATTAAAACTCGTTGGCATAAAATAAATGGAGAAATATTTTGAAAATTTGAGATTAATTATAACTTTTTTTTATTTAAATTGCCTTTTCCCTTATTTTTTTATCCTTTCAATGATTTTTTAAATATTTATGTTGAGGGATCATTAGGATTTATAGGCCCTGTTAGAAGTTCTACCGAGCCGAACCCTCTCATATGAAAATATCTGGAGTCGGTGAATTATTTTCCCATTTGATCTCTGGTGAGTTGACGTGTTGTTCTTGTATTTATTATGCTTATATACTGCACTTGCGTAATGTGGATTGATAGATGATCATTTGTGGAAAATTGTGTGGAAGAGTTTAGTTTTTCCTGTGGGGAAGATTTAACCTGGACATAAAGTAGGAACAAATTGTACTTGTTTCTCTTATTCGAAATTCATAAATGATAAATGATACATGTATGATAAATGATTAGTATAAAAACTTCAAATCTCATTTAAAAATTATGTAGACCCACTGTTCGAGAGGTATGAGAGAGACACATAAACACATTTTCTGCTTAATAGTTCGTGATCTTTTTCCAACCAATTTTTAAAAAAGGCGTATTTTCTGCTACTAAAGATTAATCATCCAACGACCAAACCAGATTTTCTAATTGTAAGATGTGGCAGGATAGGTACACAAAAAAAGATTTATGGTTATTTAAGACCTAGCATTTTGAATTTCTACAAAAATTAACCTTTTTTTTCAGTAAAATAGTTACGCTTTTATGTTTTTAAACTCTTAAAAAAATGCATTTAATGTTCGAAGAAAATCTCTGTTATGAAATTATTGAATATGTCATGGGTATGAAAAAACTCAGTGTTTCTTTAAGTGCTACTTATTTCAGATGTCAAGCGATGTTTGCTTTATTTTAGAGTAGTCATGTTTTATTAAACATTTTCACAACAATCGCTTAAGCCTAAATATACATATTTTTTTAATATAAGCGCGCTTCCTCTATCATTTGAATTTACATATAAACTTTTCAATCCATCTTCAGTTATCTTTTCTTCTTTTTAAGGCGATGCACTACGTCGTGTAATATTTTAAATTGAGCCGCTATCAATAACAACCCTTACGTAGATGGCGATAAGGTTTAAATTCCCGCTTAACACCATCCGCCTGTTTTGATTTACGCAAGAAAAAAACATGGCCAATAAGTGCCTTTTATTTTATTTTGTGGATGTGCAGGCATAAATATTATTTTTTTTTCTATCATTTTATAAATAACTTAATTTGCCACATTATAAAATAAAATCATAACCGAAAATGGGTTCGTAAGTAGAAGATTTTCAATTTTAAAGCAGTTTTCATAGGCCCTTTAAATTATTTTTTTCTGGGCTTATAAAAAGACTTATCTAAAAAATACTCGATTATTTCAAAGGCCAAGATGTATTCTACTCGCAGTATTTAATAGCATCTGAAACATTTCTAGGCGACCAAATTTTCAAACCAAAAACACGCATTACTACGTATGGGATCGCCTTGATCGACTTTTATTAAAAACCACAAGTCATATTTTTTTGCTTGATAAGATTAATTGTAACGGCTATAAAACGAGTATATTATTTGTCACTATAGCTCAGTGGCTTAGTGTAGTCTCCGGTTTAGAAGAAGGTCTGTCATTTCATATTCAAATGACGGCATTTACCCTTTTAATCAATATATTATTTGAAGCAAAAATCAATTTGAAACAATTGCGAATAGGCGTCAGTTACCTCCCCTGGATTAAGGCGAGGACAAAAAAAAACAAGAATTGATCCGCCTACGAAATACTATTAAATATTTTAAAATAAAATCTTTTTGCCAAAGAGATGGAAAGCAGACGAAGGAAAGAAATAATGACGCTTTTTATTTAAGTACCCTACATATTTAAATATCATCTTATAATAACAATCAAACCTGTTGATTTCTGTGAAATATTTTTCAATATAAATAAAAGTGTTAAAATTTGTTTGTTCAAAATCTTAAATCATCGAAAGTTCTTCATTCGATTGCTTTGAAATTGTTTGTTTTTATATACCTATATTATACAGATGTCACCTGTGACAGGTAAAATATGAGTTTTTTTTTAAACAGCGCCATCTGTTGGACGTAAAAGCAACACGTGCTATTGTTCCTCTATCTGCAGAGACAGAACTGAGCCACAGCAACCCATGGCGGGGTACAGCTAGTATTCAAAATAAAATAAATCAAAACAGGCGACTTGTGTTAAGCGATAATTTCAACCTTATCACTATCTACATAAGGATTGTTGGCGGCACGATTTCAAGTGTTACACTATGTGATGCAGCACCTTAATGATACCATTTACAAGCAAATTCTATCAAAGATTCATTCATGCTTACTGATGACGTATAGTTTTTCGAAAAATAAATTCACCGATATCAAATACTTCAAGCACCGTAAACGGTTAATTGAAATTCGATCCAGATTATAAATACCAGCACAATTTAAACATAACGTAGCATAAAATATATGAAATTTTGAATCTGAATTATGAATTTGAAATCAAACGGCCAACTTGTGAAAAAGCAAAATAATGAATACCTCCATTATAGATTTTCCTTGTATGTTTCTTATTTCAGTTCATATCTTAACCCTTAACTGAAAGGTATACATATTTTCATCTACGTACACGCAGAGATGTGCAAAATGGGTACCCAAAACCATTTGAAATGCAAAATGGAAATGGGTCAAAACTTTTCCATTTGAAAATGCAAAATGCAAAATGGTTTTTAGAAAAGCATTTCAAATGCAAAATGCCGAATACCTTTTTCAAAATGCATTGAAAATGCAAAATGGTTTCTCAGGTCAAACAATTAAAATAATTATAGAATTTTTAAACAGTTTCGTCATTTAATAATGGACATCAATGTAGAACAAACATATTACATGATGGTAAATCAAAAAATGCAATGACTACGAATTATGAACCACAAAAAATTTGCGCGGGACTAATGTTGCCAACGTAAAAACATAGAAACTGCTCTAACATTTAATATTACAGCGTCATGGCCCCATGTTCAGTATTTGAATCAGTATTTTTTGTAATGGTATCACTTAATTGACAGGGCTCCTACCAGGGAGCAACGTGATAAATGTAAATTATCTCTCATAGCGAGGTTAGGGACCGACTGATATTTGGGGCTTATGAAAAAAAGTTGAATGGAGATAGTAGGAAGAATGTTGCAAAAAAGCATTTAAAATGGAAATGCATTGATAAAAGCATTTAAAATGCAAAATGCAAAATGGTTTTTAGAAAAGTATTTAAAATGCAAAATAGAAAATACCCATTTTGCATTTTGCATTTCCATTTGAAATGGATTTATTTGAAATAAAGTACATCTCTGCGTACACGGTATAAAAGGGTCTAATTGAACCCGAATTCTATTATGGAGTGTAAACATTGTATTGGGTTTATTATTATTATTTCTCTTATTTATTTTAATTGTATTCAAATTTATTCTAATATAATATTTTACACCACGTGATAAAATTATCCATTAAAAAGGTTATTCACACAATCAAACTCTGGTGTATAAGTAGAAAAAATTGTTTTGATATGAACTCGAGTAACTTCTCCTCTAAACTAAAATTCAGACATGATAAAACATTAAATCAAATTATTAAATAGAAGTGGAGAAAAAATAACATGAATCCATTTTCGTGATTTTTTCATACTAGATATAAGACAAAATTCTTTGAATATGAGCCCAGATTGAATATTAAAAAAAACCAACATGTAAAAACCAAAGTTATTTTCTTTAAATTTCTATAATAACACATTATTTTTTTTTATTACAAGATAATACATTACAAAATGATAGCAAATTAATAAGGTATTATTCCCAGTGAGCTTATAAAACTGATTTCGGGAAAGACAACATTAGATTAAGGACAAGATAAATAAATAAAATACATTGAAATAAATACATTAAAATAAATAAACGCAGATGTTATTATGCAGTTCCAGAAGAAGATTGTGTTAGTTATGAAACTGCTAAGGAAATAGCTTTTAAGAGCTTTTGTCAATGTTTTTTTGTTCGTTGCCGGAAGTTTTAAATTACTAGGTAATGCTTTACATTGTTTATGTGCAAAATGCTTTATATTGTTTAAGGAGTTAATTCCAAATTTGGTCGTGTAAGTAGATGACAGTAAATGTATTTGATTTTGTGATCGTGTTTTGTGCTGGTGTATGTCAGAATTAAAGACTGGTTTAGTGTTGGTGTGTGAAGAGTGTTGAATTATTTGTAGAATGGCAGTTGTGATGTTATACTTTGGCAGGACCGTAAAAGAAAGTATTTGTGTCTGTGAGTATATATCTTTGACATGTGTATCCCATGGCAGATTATATATATATATATATATATATATATATATATATATATATATATATATATATATATATATATGTATATATATATATATATATATATATATATAATCTGCCATATATGTATATATATATATATCAAAGATAGATCCCATGGAATAAAAACAAAACGAGTCCAATGCAAGAAAATATTCCGGCAACGCCACGTTCATAATAACGTATTCAACAAGTTGCAATAGAGTTCTTCCACTAAACAAACATATAATATATAATACATTAACAATGATTTATAAGCTTAAAAATAACATGCTCCCTAAATATCTGCAAACTAATATTATGTACCATGAAAATGTTCACCATTATCCTACGAGAAGTTGCCAAGACTTCAGGCTTCCCAAAACTAAACTTACGTGCACACAGAACAGCGTGTTTTATAAAGGGCAAAAGCTTTATAATAACCAAACAAGTGCCATAAAAGAAGCCGCAATTCTTGAAATTTTCCGTAAAACATGTGCTATACATATATATTTTTTAAATAGTGAATTGTGTATACTTACAAAAATTATTGTCACCTTAAGGCAAAGCTTTATGCCAAATCACTATTTTGATTAATCTTTATAACGAATTGGTGTACATATTATGAATACCAAAAAATATGCTTTAGTTAAATTAAAGGTTTTCCCATCGCTTCGCTTGAGTAGAATACAAATAAAAAAATAAATTACTCAATAAAAAATATATTTTTAAAAGAAATGTATTAACGCGTAAAGGAAAAAAAACAACTTAAAAAAAATACAGTTTTATAGCTAAGATTATTTGGACAGTTTCACTTGATAATTTTTTTTGCTTTCTTATAAAATTATTTACAAAATCAGTAAAAAACAGTTTTTTGCGTGAAATCGAACGTGTCTAGTGATTTTAATGCCTATTACCTACGATATAAGGTATACAAAGAATATATACATTTTTGGCTTGTAGCTTCCTCTTAATAGAAGTTAAATGTATTTCTCACACTCTATTTCTTAAGCCGGTAACTGTTTTTCATTTTGTTATACTGTATATTTCTTGTTCTCTATAATTTAATGATTCTATTTTTATTTTGTTATGTAAAATTTGCATACATCTAAAAAAAGCTTCAAAAACAAACTAATCTACTGGATAGTATGTACTATTGGTAGAATAATGGGTCCTTTGTTTGGGAAATACTCGTAGGTCGACACAATGGACACTAGAGGAACTCAATAAAATCATTTTCAAACCTGTAAAATGTATTCACTCGTTCTAACACTGTTTAAAACTTACATCTCACCGTAATAAAAAAGACATTGCATTAATTTTATGAGTCCGTATCAGGCTGAAAGAAATATCTCTCAAAAGACTTTCAGTTTTCAGCAGTAATCTTTTAGTTTTTTTAGTATTTTTTGTCCCAATAAATTACCTACAGGTATAACAGCATTGGTTTTCGGCGAGTAGTCTTTTTTTACCAGTCAACGTAGTTTAAATGATCTCTATGTCTTTTATTTATTTTTATGTAAAACCGCATAAGAGTCCCAACTGCTACTAACCGTCTGGAGCCAGTGAGACTATGGGATATCCAATTGGGGTATGGTGTGAGGCTGAAGGTAGTGGGGAGGGGAAGGATATGAGGAAAAGGAAGATGGGGATATACCTGGCTATTGAGATCTGGCCACCAAACACAGCCAGTGCCATTTCTTATACCTAACCTAACAGTCTGGAACAAGTGAGACTATTGCATATCCAATCGGGGTATGGTGTGAGGCTGAAGGTATTGGAGATGTGAAGAAGATGAGGAAGAGGAAGATCTCCATATACCTGGCTATTGAGATCTGGTCACCAAACACAGCCAAAGCCATTTAAAACAACCTTTTAATTCTGAATGGTGGTCTTCCACTTAGAGAGTATCTTCCACTCTGGAACACACCGCAAACATAATACATATTATTTTAAATGAGTAATTTATGAAACAACACAAATTAATCAAATAAAATTTAACTGCGCACGCCGGGATTTTAACCCGCGACCTCCAGCTTACTAGTCAAGAACCTTACCACTCAACCACGGAAGCCATCGTATTAAAAAAAACGCAATATTTTATGGAGTCTCTTTTAAACTCGTAACTACATTTGTCGCGTGCTCTGGGTGACGCAAATAAATAGTTGAATAATTTTAAATAATTAATTAAATTGTGTTATTATTTATTATTGTTGCCTGACACGAACAAGGACGACAGAGATAACAAACTATCTAAGTTAATTAGCGGATGATCTTCTTTGTAACAATACTTAATAACCGACAGCGGACATCGGACGCATCGCTATGATTAAGGTTGATAACTGATCGCTGTAATTAAAACTTATTTACTAAAGTAGTTAAGACATCGGACGTGCATAATTTGTGCAATCCAGTTAAAAATAGATAGCTTAGCAATTTTCGCAATAGATTACTTACGTAGATAGGAAGTTACGTAATATCTACGGTGTAGTTTGCCCTTTCAAATAAACTCTTAATTTAAATGCTGTTCATGTATGACGAAGATAGATATTCAAAGAATATGTGTGTATGTACGAGATAGATATATGACTAGGCGGCGTTTTCGTATTTGTGATGTATGGTAATAAGGTTGAGTATTTAAGCAATAGATGGCGCTAGTCATAAAGCTTACTCTAGAGTCCGTCAGATGTCGCTAGAGTATAAAAAGTACTTGTGAGATGATATTGACAGGGAACAAGCATCTCGAACCAGAGAATTACCAATCCTCGGGTAAATGAACAGTGTAGCTAAATTCAGTCATATAATTGTAACGTAAATAAACACAATTATAATAAAGAACCTTTTACAAAGAGCTCCCAATGAGCTACATAGTAACGCAGATATAACAGTATTTAATAGCTCATATTACAAAGCTCCTAAACACGATTTGGGGAGCAAAAAAGTTGCATTGAATCACAAATTCTCAATACAAAGACTAATTGCTTACGAGTAATTAACACACATTTTTTTATCACTGTGTTACCAGGAATTTCTTCACGTACTGTAACACGTTCGGCATCAAAACCTTTTATTAGTAGAATAAAAGAGAGATTGTTCCCACAAATAACCAGCCTGCCTTCATTATCAAGCGTCGTAACAACGAACAAAGGACAAAAAGCAAACACTTTAGTTATTGTGACGTTCGTATCGCACCGAGGATTAACAAGTCGACCCACTTCCCGGTTGCTTTGATATCCCACCCCTTGTTCACCCTCGCGTAAAAAGGCCACATTTACGTAAAAGGCGTGTGTAATCTGTGGATGAAGAACAAATTTAAAAATATTTTTCATATATGTTATTCCAACTCATAGATCTTAAGTTAGAGGCGCTACTGCATACTAATATCTCGTCGAAACTTGTTTGACTATTAGAACGCGATAAGCGGTGCACGTAGGCCGGAATCGATAGTTTTAGTTAGAGTGTTGGGAGAGTTTGAGGTCAAAAAGCGGAACCTATTTTTTCGCTTCACCTCTCATCTAAATATAATACATCTAATTCTAATTGAAACTAATAGACGTATTGTGTCCCAGGAAAGCTTAATTTTCCTTACCCAAATTGATCAAAAGTTTAAAATATCACAATTCTATCTTTAAAAAAATAAATATCACTGTTGGGGATTAGTAGTCAAAAGGTTATACGTAAATAGACGACATCAGTTTTCCATAAAATCGGTATAGACTTACTAAGGTTCTTATCCCCTCGAGATAATTTGTTCGGTTTTGCGAACAAACAGCTATTAACCCATAAATTCAATTTGTTCGCTTTTCGAAACAGCTTATTCGGTCCCATGGAAATCGTTCTATCTCCCTTACTGCCATATTCTATCTCCCAAACGGTGTGCAGAATGCATTGAACAGTATAAATTTAGTATAATTATATTTTTTGTACTCAAAGTTGAACAAATCACTTTAAATCAATTTATTTAAGTGTGTTTTTCAGAAAAAAAAATTGTCAAGTTTTTAAATTTTATTTATTGCATTTCACTATAAATGTCAAGTTTTTTCTCATTAAAATCAACCTCACTAGGGGCCTGTATCGAGGTTAATAATTTACATTTAAGTGAAGCAAACATAGATTTATCACAAACATAAAGTAATACTACCTACATACAAACAGAAAATATTTCAAAAGAAAGGGAAAAATATGTATTAGATGAGTTTTTAGTTATGTTCGGTATTCTTTCTATTAATAAATAATTACGAAATTTGGCTGAAGCGTTTAATAATACATCCGAAAACAATAAATAAACGTACAAAATACAACAAAATGATTTACGAAAGGAAGGTTCGAGAATGTTCCGAAGCGCGTAACGTAGGCAAAATAATTCGATCTCTATTTCGCGGTTGCTGGTCCTGTACTGACCATTTCGTTCACGTTGTCGCTTATCTAGGTGGAAAATAAAACATTCTCGCACATTCCAGTTGCTACAGAAGCAAATATTAAAAAAAAATAAAAGAAAATCCAAGAAGCTTGTTTGGAAACTTCTAGAATAACGTTCGAGTCAAGTAGTTGCGTACCACTACAAGTTACCAGATGGGTAATTTGACATTTTGTAACTATATTTGAACCATAACTACTTATTAATCATTATTCACAAGAAGAAACAAAATAAATCATAAAGACAACTAGGCGGTAGGTTTATATGCAGTACGGTTCAATTCAGTTGTTTATATGTGTATGATATGGTATAAGAAGCTGCATTTCTGTACGCTAAACAATTTCTAAAAAGTTGTCCGACCACTTGCCTATATCAAGTGACTACAACTCTATGGCCTCCCGCCACTAATCCTAACAGCCCGCCTGACCGCAATAGCGACCATAAGGCTGAAAATACCCACTAACTGTCCGCAAATATCCGCAATAGAATTGGGCGTAACACCCACCCCCTCTTCTGGTGAGCCGAGGGCTAATTGTTAAGGGTGGAAACGCGAGATTACCCCTAACCTTGCTCCCAATTGTCTCACCATTACTCGCCGTTTAATGGATTTTGTGACATATAGCTCTTTGGTCAGGGTTTATTATTTATTTATTATAAATTTAATATTATTGAATTCATTACCCACAACCCATGATCAAGTATTTCACAGTAATATTGTTGTGTTAACCCAAATAAAGTCACTTTCCATAAACATTGTCTTATTGACTCTACATTGAACTTTGTGGCGGTACATACTAAAACTTCATTTGGCCAAAGAAACTATTTATATCAGGCACCACTTATGTTTGATATTCTTCCAAATCTTATTTAGTCTACCAATTTCTTAGTTAAATTTAAAAAGCTAGTTAAGATTTTTGTATTGATTAGACGATTGTATTGATATTTTTAATCCTTTCTTAAAGCATAAGATTTTATAAAAGTCCCATTTGCTAAAAAATGAATGTCACCCTAGCCGTCTTTACTATCTAATTTGTTTATTCTTGGGAATAACGATTATAGATTAGTTATGGTTTAAATATAGTTACAATATACTGTCAAATTACCCATCTGGTAACTCATCTAATACATATTTATTATTTCTTTTTAAAATATTTTGTGTTTGTTTGTAGTATTACTTTATGTTTGTGATTACTCCATGTTTGCTTCACTCAAATGTAAATAGTTACCTCGATACAGGCTTAGTCCTAGTAAGGTTGATTTTTATGAAAAAAAACACGATCAAACAAGTAATATTATCCACAAAAAACATTTTATGGATAATATAACTTCTGTTATCCATACAACAAAATATTTATAATGTGTAAATGTAAATCCTCAGGACAGTAGATCCCAGTGAAGATATCATTATATCCATCGATTTGTTACAAAAAAATGAAGTTATTATTATTAAAACAGTTATTATTATTATTTTTTTATTGTTTATTAACGCCCTATCGGGCTTTTACATAATAAATTTACAGTATATGTATGTAAGTGTAACATGTACATGGATAGCTAAATATAATTTATGGATAAGGTAATTAGAAAATAAATTTATGTAATATACTGATATGTATTATAAAACAAATGTTTAAAAAAAGAAGAAAAATAATGTCTGTTGTATCTATAGAGAAAAAATATAATTTATTCACAAGGTACTCGTATTTAGAAAATAAATTTATGTAATATGCTGATATGTATTATAAAACAAATGTTTAAGAAAAGAAGAAAAATAATGTCTGTTGTATCTATAGAGAAAAAATATAATTACAAACACAGTAAAAGATCAATAATGTTTGCAAGAAAACTGATGTCGCCACTTTATGGAAGACCCTTCGACTCCTAGGTCCTAGACTGGTCGGTAAAATTGCTTCTTGTTTATAGAGAGAATTTCGATTTCGGATTGTTTTTATCTGTTTCACTCGACACTTGAAACAATTGATTTTAACTACGGGGACATATTCACCATCACACGCACACTTCTATAGGTGTATCTCTTCAGTATAATTGAATTAAAATTTTCGCATTCAATATTAACTAGTTTATTAGTAACATTCTTCTAAATTTAAACAGCAAAGCGTTGTCTATATATATATAAAATTGATTGTTTATAAGTAAAACTCTTCTAAATTTAAACAGCAAAGCGTTGTCTGTATATATAAAATTGATTGTTTATGAGTGAAGTTCTTCTAAATTTAATCAGCAAAGCGTTGTCTGTATATATAAAATTGATTGTTTATGAGTAAAGTTCTTCTAAATTTAAACAGTAAAGCGTTATCCATATATATATATATATATATATATATATATATATATATATATATATATATATATATATATAAAATTGATTGTTTATAAGTGACATTCTTCTAAATTTAAACAGTAAAGCGTTATCTACATATATATGTATAAAATTGAATGTTTCTTTGTTTGTCTCGTACGCGTTTCTATACCATTCATCAGATTGCGATGAAACTTTCAACGTTTGTTCTTATTAGTGCCAGAAGTGTTTAGAGTATGGTTTAAATTATAGAAAAAGTTTGGGGACGCTCGAGAAAGACTTATTGCATTATCTCAGCCCTGGAGTGAGATACAGAGTCGAATTAAGGTCAATATCAGGTAACAATGTAAGTTTCATGATTATCCATCTATTATGAATGGTAGAAATAGTCGAGGAAGACATGAATCAAATACACATTTGTGGTAAAATGAGGCGTAAGTGATGAACAAAGAAAGAGGTGCAAGGAGAATCTATGACTAGGAAGTGAATGGTTGAAGAGATCCAGTACGACCGAGAAAGACATGGCACGATCAAGTGAATATTATTCAATACAAAATTGTTTCCACCTTAAAAATGCTCCCAGTCGTTGTCCAGGTTCTCTAGAACTCACAACCTGAAAACTTAAACCCAAAACATTCATAAGTCCCCGAGCAACGCCGGGTTTACGTCAGCAACACCAATAAAATCGACATAAAAAACTATATAAATTGCACGTCAATGCAGTAAAGACTGAAAGTGGTTAAAAAAAGAACATGCTATGAGGGAATACACATTTAAAATCTCCTTCCGATTTCCTGAAAGTAGAGAATTGAATAAAAAAATTATTAGTTTCGTTTTGTACAAAAACTTAAATTTTACATTTAAAGGCGTTTTGCACCATTTGCCAAGTAGGTAATTATTAGCCAAAATCGAGTTTTCCTGATTTTACCTGATATAAGTGAAATAAGTTTGAGAATCTCTGAAATCGGTTCCCAACAAAACACTTTTCTCGTACCGCTTAATAACCATAAATGGACAAATATACTTACCAACAACAACTCAGGCGGCGGGAATAGGCGATGGGTATACGTGCAAATTGTCAAGCCTCAGTTTTGAAACGAGAGCTCTGTCAATTATGATAGTCCCCCAAAGAAGATGTTATTTGAGCCCGTTGATGCACGTAATACTCAATGCTCGAACCTTTAAAATGTGCGTGTTGTCCTCTGCTAGAGCGACAAAGCGTTGAGTTGTTTGAAGAGTAAATAATATTGAACGTTTTAAATAATTTAGTTGAGTATTAGAACGTACTGTTTCTCGAAAAAAGTTATCGCATCAAAACCGTGGTACCATCAATTGTTACATTTTTCCAAAAAATAAATTCCTACCTTTTCGAATTCGGGAGAGAATTTATTGGACTTTACTTCCATCTCCGTCACCTTACGAACTTGAATCCCCAAATTGTATTCTCTGTTGTCTATAAGTCATCATACCTTTTTGGTTGTCCTTCTCTAAATAAATTTTCTCTTTTCTAGCCAGAATTTCCTCTTCTCACATAGCGTCTCTGAAAGTCTGTATATTATTTTGATATTTGATCCTATATCTATCCATCTATCCATCTATCCATCTATCCATCTATCCATCTATCCATCTATCCATCTATCCATCTATCCATCTATCCATCTATCCATCTATCCATCTATCCATCTATCCATCTATCCATCTATCCATCTGTCCGTCTGTCCATCTATCCATCTGTCCATCTATCCATCTATCCATCTGTCCATCTATCCATCTATAATAATATAATAATAAGTGTTTTATTATCTTTTTTTTGTGTAACAAATAGATATAATGATATCCTCACTGGGATCTCCCGTGCTGAGGATTTCATTTACATATTATGTATAATTTAATTATAAGAAAATTAATAATACATCAAAGTTACAAATGAATTTAATTATGAACATATATCATGCAATATAATTTATTTTTTATTTTTAATAATTTTAAAATAAGTAAGATGTTTTTTGATATAAATGAAGTGTTTTTTTTTGTTTTTTTTTCTATCCATCTATCCATCTATCCATCTATCCATCTATCCATATGTCCATCTGTCCATCTATCCATCTATCCATCTGTCCATCTGTCCATCTGTCCATCTGTCCACCTATCCATCTATCCATCTATCCATCTATGCATCTATCCATCTATCCATCTATCCATCTATCCATCTATCCATCTATCCATCTATCCATCTATCCATCTATCCATCTATCCATCTATCCATCTATCCATCTATCCATCTATCCATCTATCCATCTATCCATCTATCCATCTATCCATCTATCCATCTATTCATCTATCCATCTATTCATCTATCCATCTGTCCATCTGTCCATATGTCCATCTGTTCATCTGTCCATCTGTCCATCTGTCCATCTATCCATCTATCCATCTATCCATATATCCATCTATCATCTATCCATCCATAAAAATAAAAATGAAAATGTTCTTTTGTTCGTAATCTTAAATTTCACCGATTGCATTTGAAAACGCGTGTGTTTTTATATTAGATTATACTATATTATATAGATGTCACTTGTGACAGGTAAAAACATCCTAGTTTCAAACAGCGCCATCTGTTGAACGTAAAAGCAACACGCGCTATTGTTTCTGTATCTACACAGACAAACTGAGCCACTGCAACGCGTACCGGGGTACAGTTAGTAAATAAATAAAAATATATCATTTTGCCTTCCCTCTCTACATTCATTGAATCGATGGCCATACCATTAAACAAATATAAAAGCCAAAAAACCAAACATATTTGTAACCTTACTTTAAATTTTCTTATATTTACAAAAAACAATTTTCACTACCCGATTGTAATTATTGTATTCGATCTATCAAGTGTTTTGTTAAGCTAAATTAAGAAAGATTGAACGCGACACTTTTTGTGAACTTTCACTTTCTAAATTACCAAGAGTTTGAATGTAAGTTTAATAATGTATCAAGCGTTTAACAATATTTTAAATGTGAAAAAAGGCATAGCCTAAGTTCGATGAATCCAAACGAAACATTAATTAATTTTTCTTTTTAGATTTTCTACGGGAGGAAAAAAAATGAAGATTTTTATTAAACAGATGTTTGCGTGATAGCTCTTTTTTTCTTTCTAATAAAAAATAATCATTTATTTCTAAATTAGTAAATAAAAAATATATAACATATACAACATTTCAAATATTGTCAATTCATTATTTAAAGTGTTATCAAACCTACAATATGATCTATATGTGGAAACAAAATAGCGGTGCTGAAAGGGTTAAGTAGAAACGAAGTTAGCAGTCCACAATGGAGTGCTGGCACCTACCCTGATGTATGGAAGTGAGGCATGGAACTGGAAAAGAAAGGATGAAAGTAGATTGAATGCTGTTGAAATGATATCCCTGAGGCGTATGTGTGGTAAAACCATGTATGATCGTGTGAGGAATGTGAAGATCCGCAAAGATTGCAAGGCGGATGTAAGCGTAATGAGTAAAATTAATAAAGGGACGCTTAGATGGTTTGGGCATATAGCGAAGAAAGGAGTGTAAGGAGGATATATGATGCAAATGCGAATGGTAGCAGAAGTCGGGGACGCTTGAGAAAGAGATGGCACGATCAAGTGAATCAGATACTTGAGTCGGGCCATGTCAAGAGTCAGAATAATAGAAGAGTATGTATGAGACGATGTATGAATGTGAATGAGGCAAGGAGTGTGTACCAAGACCAAGTTGTTTTACGGTCCGTCCTCTCTGCCTACCCTTGCGGAAAATGGCGTGATGGTTAGTTAGTAAAAAATTTAGGGTTAAGTAGATTTAATTAATAATCGTTTACACTAAATGTTTAATTTGAAATGTAATTGTTTTTGATTTATTGGCAAAGTTTCGCTCTGCGAATGTTTGCTCTCTTGTCAAATTGTATAGAATAATATAATGCAAGTAATGGATGTTTAGTTCATAAATCATGGAGTTGCATAATAACGTCATTAAACATGCATGAATCAAGTCAAAGGGGAGTGTCGCTTTCGAGAATTTACCTTGGTTTGTGCCAGTGCTAGTCAATGCTGCTTTAGACAATCTATAAAGAAAATCAGATGATCTGTCTGAATGTCATTTCATTATCGTAATTAGTAATAATAATAGTAATTAGATTATTTACGTAGCGCCGATTTTGTGAAAAATCACGTCAAATTCGTTATACAATTTATTGTTAGTTCCTTGGCTCAGTCCAATTAATTTTTTGTTACAGACACAGAAAACATACCTACCTGGCAGGACACTTCAGGAAAATACACTTTTATTAAAAACTTTGACTATTTACCCAACCTAACCTTATTTTTCACGCAGAGGACATTATTGTAAAAACACTGGACATTATATGATTTTTCGATGAGACTATGATATGCTCAGTAGCGGTATGTTGTAAGGTCGAAGGTAGAAGTGTAGTGGAGGGGGGGGAGTTGGAGAAAAGGAATAGAAGAAGTACCTGGCCATTCAGATCTGGTCACCAAACACGGCCAAATCCATTTAAAGCGACGTTTCAATTCCTAATGGTGGTATTACACCAGGAAAATACTGAAAGGATCTTCCACCCTGGAACGTGCCGTAAAATATACCTTATATTATATTATTGTGAAATAATATAAATTTATTTTTGCTCGCCGAGATTTGAACCAGTGACCTCTGAATTGCTAGTCGAAAGCCTTACCCCTGGACCACGAAGGCCTAGTAAAATTTTTTGGGAAGAACATAATTTTTTCTCAGACTTCCACAAGTTAGAAACCTCTGGCAGAGTTGTTGAGAAGTGTGGGTAGCCCTGTGGCCTGTATCATAGTAGGCATTCGTATATAGACTATAGTGTGACCTACCGCAACTAGAATTTCCTTGTAAGGTTTCACTGCAATCCGAGGTAAATCCCAACCAATCATCACGAGAGTAACACAATATGAGGAAAGAGGAATTTTCTGGAATTTGCCCACATAAAAAAATGAATTGGGTAGTAGGGAATTATTTATGTTTTTGAAATAGGAACTGTACTAAAAAAATATCACTAGCAGATAAATAGTTATTCACCCTGAATGAGAAAAAAACAAAGTAGGTAGGTTCTCATTGACGGACCTGGGGATCTAGCAAAATGGATTGAATATTTTACATTATCGGGTCGACTTGCGTAACTACCGACGATTTTATACCGATTTCATCAACATTGTCGCGATGATTGATATTCAAACCGATATTGATAACGAAATAAATCAGAATAGATATACACTGGCAACACTGGTACATGTCTCTGTGAATTGTCATTCCTAAAAGTCAGACGACTATGTAAAAGTAAAAAAAAATACTAATAAATTGACAATGTATAATGCAGAATTGAAATAATAACTTTTGCTGGAGTTTATCATTTCATGGGATCATAGTCATAACTAAATACTTTTGTTGCTCAAGGCTGGAACGGAATCGACCGATCTTAGATGAATTAATTAATATCTATGAATCGTGTACTCGATTTTTTTCAGTTCTCTGAGCTTAGTTAGTTCATCTCAATTCATTGATAAACTAGTTATTTTGCATAGCGACCGACATTATCCAAAAACTTGTGCATATTTACAGCTTCTCCGACACCTTGGAATAACGTGCTAAAATTAGCGACTTTTGTCAACTGATTGTCGTAATTATATTCTGACCGTGCTCGCAAATATCGCTAACTGACCATAGAAGACATTTTGGTCAATATCACATTTACACACTTGGACCTCCAGAGCCTAGACTAGACGAACCAGGCAACTACTCAATATGAACAGAAGCTCACTGTGGGAACTTATAGGACTAGGTACTAACGGGACACTGCCACCTCAGGAGACACAGGCAGCTATTTGGAGTGGAAAGCACCAATAGATGCAGGAAATGCAAAGAGGATGAAGATACTGCAATTCACCTATATTGCCAAATTTCCGTCCTGATGGGAACAAGGCTACCTGGGAAAACACATGGAACCAGGAGACAGCCGTATTTTCAATGACAACCTTGGTGAAGTTTATCAAAGAGAAAAGGTTACTGTCAAAGGGGGTAAGGGGTGAGGTTCATCCGGGTCTTTTGGACAGATGTATCTGCACACGAACTGCGTGACATGCCGAATCGGAAGACACTTGCTGAGCGAGACCTTATGACCTCTCCAGCAGGACCATGAGAAAATCGCCTTGCACCGCAGTGGGAAGGATGTATTCATACATCCGTCACTCATGGAAACCCTTACACCTAGATTCCTACCCAACCCTCACACCCTTTTTCCTTCACAGAACGTCCTCCCCTTCCTTTCCTAAAAATATATGATAATTATTTTCCTCAGGGCCTCCTGTGTGGAACTAAGTAAAAAATCACGTTGGGCCCATGGCTTGTGTGCTCACGGTAACTATGTAAACCGTCTCCTTTTTATGAATAATAATAATTTAAACTCTATTGTGCATGGTGGATAATCTCAGTATCGCCCTTGTGAGAGATTTGTTTGGTGACCAGATCTGAATAGCCAGGTACTTCCCCACATTCCTCTTTCTAAATCCTTTTCTTTCCCAAGCCACAACTTTAGCCTTACATCATATGCCAATAATTGGAAACGATGTACTGACAACTGGGAACAGTTGAGACTCTTGTGAGATATTCACATAGAGAATAGTTTATTTCGGTAAATAGGTCACAAGGATATTTGTGACTGGTTCAATTATAAATTAGTTATCAATTGTTATAGAACAATATTAAGCTGGAGAAAACTAGCTTGGAAACTTCTCAAGAATATGAGAAGTTTTACTAATTGACAACCGGACAGTTCTTCCCAAACCACCTTACAATTGGTAGAGCCTGTGAACTTTTCTGATGGGATTAATTTAATCGAAATAAATATAAGTTACAACGCAGTATGAATGCAGTTCAAATAGTCCCCTTACAAATGACAGAACCACGATAATTAATAATGGACTATTTGCAAGTATTTTTCTGGATTAAGAAAAGGACGATTAGATGAATTAGACAATGAGCGTGGAAAACAGAGTTAATCAAAAATAACTTTTGATTAAATTTTATGGTTGACAAGTGAATAGACGAATAAATCGAGAAAGCCCAAATAGCGATTGAATCAATACTATTATTATTGGGACACATTGACTAAGTTTTCATTCAGAATCGAAGAGTTGTTTAAGGTTCCATGATAACTCAACACAGTGACAATTCAACACGCTTTTAAAAAGTGATATAAAGTCATTAGAAACTATAATTTTTTTTTTAACCTAACTAAACCTACCCTACTAAACCCAGTTAATAAATGTTTTGTTTCATCACTTTCCATGCCTTTATATAACTTTTTAAAGATGTGATGAATTATCATTGTGATGATTTATCCGGTCATCGTTGTTTAAAATGATTGGCGGTGTTTTGTGAACAGATCTGAATAACCGGGTACTTCCCAAAACTTTTGACTTCTACCTCTTCCCACTCGCTTCATCCTTACAATATACTAATCTCTGGTGCATATGATAAAATTCCTTACAACCTCCTTAAAAATATAAATAGATCTGAAGTTGTTTTCGTCGCGCCGGCTTTAAGGCCCTGTAGTAAGCGTTCAAAGGTGGTTTGAAAGGTAATACTGTAAATACGAATGTTAAAGGCAGCGCGCTAATGTTAAAAAAACGATAAAAAAGTGAAAATATTTAATAAAATACGACTTGTTTGAAATAGAGCAAAAATCTCTAGACAAATGCTTTAGATGCATTTAAAGAAACACTGTGAATCTTTTAATGCCTATAACATATTAAATAACAGAACACTAAGTGCTTTAAATAATTTTCGGAGCTTACTTTGCAATTTTTTTCTATCGAGGGAATTTCATATTCGATAATATATCAACGTTTCGGCGTCAAAAATGTGTAGATATTACCTTAAAAAATAAACCTTCTTTTTATTTAAAGTTAAAAACTGTAACGAGAAACTTATTATAAATCGGTAGAAATTGGGTATGCGGGGCTTAATCTGCTTTAAGGGGAGAGGGTTGTTTTTCGAAAGTTCATATAAATAGTGTCCTTTCTCTTGCTTTTAAGGTCCAGTGTGAAAAATTTCATAAATTTCTAAATAAAATTTAAATTTGTATAAAAACCTAATCCACTGACACTCTACTTTATTGTAGATTACGGAAAATACCAACATAGATAGCATTTAAATATGAACCAACTTTTTCCTCTGTTTTTTAATCTCCGATTACAACTCCCAATGATATATGCAACAAACCGCCACTGGAGATAACTAACATGCTTGACGCTCACTGCCATATACTAGGATTGGTATCAATACTCCATTATGATCTGCTAGCCTCGCTAAATAAGTAGGCAACGCTACCAATACATTCAACTTCCTTGATTTGTATGTACATCACTCAGTTTCATTTTGTCGGAATAAGTAAGGCGCGATTGCATTACGCCGGGCGTAACTTTATACTTAGGTAATGCCTATGGGAAGATGTAACGTGTTACTGATGGACAAGACGTATCACACCAGAATAAATGTTACACTTCATTATATAACGCCATTCGCAACGCACACGAGACGAGGCCTCTCATGGATTACTGATTTCTTAAGCCATGAATAATGCATACGTACTCATTCGACATGTGTATAACGCATACCTAAATAATTCACAGTATGTACCTACGCAAGTGTTTCCCAAAGTAATATTCTAACACGCATTTTAATCTACAGAATACCAAATGAACTTATTTATAGCCACGAACACAACATTATAAAAACGTCACAATTATACTTATTACTTCATACTATACAAGATTAAATAATAAATTGCATTCTGTGATGTATCGTAATAAGTTGAGTATTTAAGCAATAGATGGCGCTAGTCACAAAGCTTACTCAAGAGTCCGACAGATGTCGCTAGAGTGTAACAATTACTTGTGAGATGAGATTGACAGGGCACAAACTTCTCGAACCAGAGAATTACCAACCCTCGGGTAGTGAACAGTGTAGCTAAATGCAGACCTATTATTTGTAACGTAAATAAACAAAATTATAAGCAGAACTTTTTACAAAGAGTTTCCAACACTTAAATCTGCAAAGGCAGTTATAACACACACTTATTCAGTAAAGACTGAAAGTGGTTAAATAAGCACTTGCTATGAGGGAAAACACATTTAAAATCTTCTTCCGTTAGCCTAAAAATAGAGAATTGAATAAAAAAATTATAAGTTTCGTTTTGTATAAAAACCTAAATTTTACATTCCAAAGCGTTTTGCACCATTTGCCAAGTAATTATTAGCCAAAATCGAGTTTTCCTGATTTTACCTGACATAATTGAAATATGTTTGAGAATCTCTGAAATCGGTTCCCAACAAAAACACTTTTCTCATACCGCTTAACAACCATAAATGGACAAATATACCTACCAACAACAACTCAGAGGTAGGAATAGGCGATGGGTATACGTGCAAATTGTCAAGTTTCAGTTTTGAAACGAGAGCTCTGTCAATTATGATGGTCCTCCCAAGAAGATGTTATTTGAGCCCGTTGATACACATAATACTCAATGCTCGAACCTTTAAAATGTGCGTGTTGTTCTCTGCTATTTCTGTTAACCGTTAAAATTATCGATTTTTTTTCTACTGGCATCGTAGGTACACCACTTTATCATTTTCCCTGTGTTTTTATTAGGAATTTTCCATCCCCAAATAGGGGAATCTTGTGATGCTGAAAGATAATATGGATAGGGTAAAGATGTGACAAATTTGATGTGTTTGAAGTATTTCGGATACGGTAACCCAACGTATTGTAACTCTAAAGCCATTTAAAGCAACCAACATTTCGATTCTAAATTAAGGCGATGCCATACGTAGTAATGAAAAATCAAGTATTTTTGGTTTGAAAATTTGATCGCCTAGAAATGTTTCAGATGCTTTAATTAAACACTGCGAGTATAATACATCTTGACCTTTGAAATAATCGAGTATTTTTTATATAAGTCTTTTTATAAGCCCAGAAAAAAATAATGTATGGACCTATGAAAACTGCTATAAAGATCAAAATCTCCTACTTACGAACCCATTTTCGGTTATGATTTTATTGTATAATGTGGCAAATTAAGTTATTTATAAAATGATCGAAAAAAATTAAAATACTTATGCCTGAAGATCGACAAAATAAAATAAAAGGCACTTTTTGGCCATGTTTTTTTCTTGCATAAATCAAAACAGGCGGATGGTGTTAAGCGGGAATTTAAACCTTATCGCCATCTACGTAGAGGTTGTTATTGATAGCGGCTCAATTTAAAATATTACACGACGTAGTGCATCGTCTTAACGCTGATTAGTTTTGTCTTCAACATTTCTCCTTGTATTAACTTGGTGTAATATGTAATGTGTTAATTGGACTTCCGTTAGTATATAAATACATAAAAAAATGAAACGCGGGAAATTTCATGCTAGTTATAAATAAATTAGCAAAACAATTAAAAATGCATAAAACATATTAATTGTTTGGCATAATCACTTTACCTTTATTTATTATGCATTGGATATGAAAGCAAACAATATAGCTCACAACTTAGTACCTAGATTGCATAATGAGTTACCAAGTGACATAATTCAATTATCACACAATTTGCATTAATCGTTACTTCACGGGGAATGGCGATAAAGTAATTAAATGTAGGTTTATAAAGAGTAAATGGTAAAGGCGGTACGTAAATACAACCTTCGCCTTCACCCATATAACTCGGCATGCAAGGTTATCGTTATTCTACGGATTCCATGTGCACGAAAGGTGTTATTACGTTATAGATAACTTTACAGCGGTGGATTGATGTGATAGGCTATCGGGAAGATTTCGTATTAATGCCGACAAGTATTTATTTCGCCCGTTAATGTGTAGGTAATACAAAACGTACACATAGCACAGTGGATTCTTGGATGTAAACTGTAAAAGCACATTTAAAGTACATAACATAATATAGTTCTCCATTCTGTATTTAATACTCTGCATTCCGAATGTGATATCCTGGATTAAAGGGGAGTAATTGAGAGTCTAGCTCCGAATTATAGCATCTTTGAACTGAACACGATATACAATGTTGTTATTTTTATAAACAATAGCTTAGGGAGTGCCGCGACCCCAACGTTCAGGGAGTGGAAACACGACCGGCAATAGCCATCCCAATTTAAGGTGCGAGCTACCGTGCTCAGGTTTGAACGATTTGGGGAACAGTGTCACGATTTGTTACGAACGATGTCTTCGATAAACAGCAACCTTACTCTCCTGGAGTGGACCGTCTATTTCCCTAGGTACTCGTAGGACTAAAATAGGATCATTAAAAAACTAGGCTTTTGGGGAACCTAAGAGGGCCGAGGTCACCTCCGTGAACTCTTCCTTCGTGGGACTTCAGGGAATCAATAGAGGAGTGGAGAAGAGAGCAGAAGCCACCTCTGTGAACTCTCCCTCGTGGGGACTACAAAAAACCAAGGGGGTGGAGAGGAGAGCTGAGCTCGTCTCCGTGGACTCTTTGGTCTTGAGACCTTCACTGAACTTCAAAGAGGGACTTCTCATGGGAAAAACCTTACCGCTACAGGATTTTCTGGGGCATCCATAGGCAGTAAAACAGGGACCCTCAAGGGACATGGAAAAAAAATCAAAGGAATAAGTTAATATGGGAGATAGCCCAATGGGCCCATGACCTGTGTGCTCACGGGAGATATATGAATATCGTCTTCACTTTAATAAAATAAATAAATAACAAGCAATGTGTCTCGTAACCCCAAACTAGCAATGCTCGGTTATTCAAACAGGTGCGACACATTCGCGCTCTCATTTTTGCACCTCTATCTCACTCTTTCAAACTCACGTATACTACAGCGAATTTCTACCGACATACCGACCGGTCAGTGGTTGAGTGGGCATAGCGCTTGGGTCTCACCCGAGCGTCGCGTGTTCGATTCCTCGGCTGGCTAAGTCCTCCATCACAACACAAGCAACATTTTCGGCTTTCTGTGGTGGTAGTAGGAGATTTTCAAACATTGTTGGGTTATTCGTAACCCGGGAATGTTTGTCTTTCTTTTAAAAAAAAAAATTAAAAAATAAATAAAAAAAAATATATTATAACATACTTCGCTTGAACCCTTTAAGTTTTAATATCTTCCAAAGATATTTGTTATTTTGGAGATAATCGCCATTCGAAAAAATGCGAATGAAGCGAGAGAGTGTCAACAAAGATTTATATGTCATGTTAGTTGTTACATTTACAAATTACACAATATGAAGTGACACTGAAAAAAGAAAGCATCAACACTGTCTACGGATCAACGGCTAAAATCCGAAACCTTCTAAAACCAACTTTTGTCTTAAGACCAATGGAGTCAATAAACTCAAAATGCATTAACACAGTCAAATAGGGATGTGATAATTGACAAAATGCATTAACACAATCAAATATAGATGTGATTTAAATGTTTGACAGATGCTCTAAAGATGTCGTATTTTTTTAAAGTTTAATAACAATTTTTCATTCAATTTTGGAATCGCGCTTTGGTACCGCCGCATCGGGAACCATTTATTGGATAACCAACACCTCTGCTATGGGTCACTCCAAGTGGTTCTCTACGTTTGGCAATTTATCAGGGGTCCCGGTTTTCATCGTTTGACGTGTGTTCAGGATGCGCCTGCCTACCAGCTGCGTGGCGTGCCAGATCGGGAGAGGCTGGTTTGGGAGACATTTGTCCTCTCCAACTGGTTTCTCGACCCATCGCCTCGCACCGCAGTGGGAGGGATATATTCATCTGAACACACTGATCCCTAGATACCTACCCATCCCTCATACCTTTTTCATTCCCAATTACATCCCCTCTCGTTCTTTTCACTAAAAAAATACCCTCCACACAGCATCTACAGGGATGACATAGGCCCTGAGAAATTTTCCTAATAGCCTCCTGTGTGGGGTTAATGTAAAAAAAATTTGAAATGATATCCTTTTTTGGCAGTAAAAATTAAGATTTGTAGAGTCCGCACAAAATAGAGGGATGAATAACCCATGTTATTTTCATTAAAAAAAAACATATCTCACAAAATATTGATTCTTTCCACTTGGGAGTGGTCTCATTTGATTCAGCCCGGAAGAAAACTTTATAAACGATGTCTCATTCAATTATATAACTCAATACATTCAATCTAGTTGGTAAAAAAGTATTTTTAAAGAATTCCCCCCTTCTCCTCCCTCTAGAGGTTTGTTCCACCAAAGCAATCTGTTACCAACGGATTATCAATTAGACAAATCGCCCTTCTTTTGTACAGAATCAAGTAAGTTTATCTGGTATTTTAGGGCCCCAGAGGTGGCTCGAGAAAACTTACCGATATAAAATATTGCTAATTTATTAAGAATCGGGTCAAATATTCGTATACCTCTCCACCTCACATCTCCATCACACCTCTCCACCTCAAAATATATGCCAACTGAAATATAAATATGGCGTGTAAGTGAATGTAGGGAATAATTCGGGACATCTAAGCAATAGGTTCCACCACCAAGAGTGTATAATCCCGCGTTTCCTCTAACAAAACCTCATCCCTGAATACAGGTCCTTAGAATTAAACGTTTAATTATAGAATTTAACGTGATCTATACCAGCAATTTGTTGAATCCTACAAATTATAGTAGAGTTTGTGGTGTAGTTTTAGTGATTTTCCTTATTAGTAGTATTGTTCTAGTTTCTAAATTATTTTATGTTACTGTAACATGTTTGACTAATTTTGTTTCATATTCAGTTTATCAGTTTAAAGTCATTTCATGCTTTAAAAGCTTTACGTATAATATTCGATAGCTAATTAGGTATACGAATATTCTATTCTTAAAATTCATTTGAAATCTCGCTTGGGCGTAAAACCAAATAAAATAAAATAAAATAATATCTTGTACAGCCAAGGTAGATTTTCTTCAGATTTTTTTTTGTCCTGGAGGACATTAAATGTCGCACACAAATGTCGTTACACCTAGTATAACGTAGAACCAACACGAAAATACCTTACCACCTCACCTCTCCACCACATCTCTTCACCACTCCTCTCCACCTCACCTCTTCACCCCATCACTCCACCTCACCTCTCCACCTCACCTCACCTCTCCACCCCGTCACTCCACCTCACCTCTCCACCTCACCTCTCCACCTCACCTCTCAACCACACCTCTCCACCTCAAATTTTCCACCTTAAATTTTCCACCTCATTTCTCCACCGCACCTCTCCACCGCACCTCTCCACCTCACCTCTCCACTTCACCTCTCCACCTTACCACTCCACCTCACCTCTCCACCTCCTCACCTCAAATCAATTCCTTCGTTTCCTCTAAAAAATCTCATCCCTAAATACAGGTCCTTAGAGAAAATTTTGTTTATAATATCAAGGATAGAATAGATTTAGATTTATTAGATTACGTTAGATGAGATTATATTGGATTACATTAAATTAGATTAGATTGCATTACATTAGATTAGATTTGGTTAGATTAGATTCAATATAATATTTCAATTTAATTTAATTCATTTCATTTCAATTCAATTAACTAATTTTAAAAACATTACAAAATTGTTCATTTAAATGCGTTTTTAAATACATTTGTTAAGAAAAAATCCTAAATACGTATTAAATTTCAATGCAACTAGTAATTACAGAGCTTGCATTTTAAATGCATTTTTATTAAAGCTATAAATGTCGATATCCTAGTTGATTCATTTCAACAACAAGATTGCTCTCCCTATCGGTATGTGAGATCTGTTACAATTATTCTAGACTGAACTTTAGTTAGTTTTAGACACTTGAGTGGTGGTGGTGAACATCGATTTAACTATACTTATTATTAAATGTGAGTACCCTTTGAAACTGTGTAATTTCGAATTAAAACTAATATAGCATTTTTTAATTATCTTTACTCTGGGAATGTGGTAATAGAGCTATTTCGCATTAAATATTCACACGCTCGATAAATTTAAAAGTTGGTCAAATTGTTATGCAAACTGCAATTCTCACACTCCTCTTGCATTCTCCATTATTAATGGTTTCTTGCAATAGAGCTACTAATACAACAAGGAATAATTTGCGTGCATTTGCGATATAACTACGAAAATAATCTAACTGACTAATTCACTAAGTGCTCGGGAATAATACCAGTTTGTCTTGAACATTTAACCAAACACTTACACAATTGTTTCACTAACTATTGAAGATTTTTTTACTACAACCTGGTGGTAATGAAAGGTTTATTTAGAAAGACAAACACTTCCAGGTTACGAATAACGAGATCTTTTATTTCCTTCTGCTACCTAACATGACAATAAGCGGAAAACATAGTATTTCTCCTCCTGCTCCTCATCACGACGGTAGACGGACAAAATATTTTCTATCTTATCATCACAATGAGCGGAAATTGTAGTACTCATCATCACAATAAGCAAACAATATGTTATGTCCTCCTGCCACCTACCATCACAATAAGCGGACAATATATTTTCTTTCTTATCATCACAATAAGCGGAAAACGTATTATTTCCCTCTGCTACCCACCATTACAATAAGCGAAAAAATTGTATTTCCTCCTTCTACCTACCATCACAATAAGCGGAAAACATATTAATTCTCCCTGCTACCCATCACGATAATAAGCGGACAATATATTTTCTTTTTTATCATCACAATGAGCTGAAATTATATTTCTTTCTGCTACCCATCATCACTATAAGCGAACAATATTTATTTCCACCTAATACCCATCATCACAATAAGTGGAAAATATGTTTCCTCCCTCTCCCCGTAATTATAATAAGTGGACAGTACATTATTTGTCGAGGGATTTTTGCTATTTTTAAAAATAAGTCTTGCTTTATTAAATATTTTTGCTTACGCCCATTAATAAAAACCTTTTTTATATTGCCTGTCTCACTTCAACATCTTCAAATCATCATCTTCTCCTTTTTGAACGCTTTCTAAGGAGCTTTAAAGCTTTTATTTGAGTCGTCATAGCGTAGTAAGGTCTTTCTTATTGCGTGGAAGGCTGTTGAATTCTCGGTAAATGGTAAAGGGGGGGGGGGGGGGGGTTAATCCAACTAATTGCGCTTATTAAGGTAAATTAATTACCTTGAAAGAAAGTCACATCCTGCCGACAATTTGATCACATAACTGTAAAGTATTTAACTATCATGAAAGCCTGGGATAGGACACGTCAGGTGAACAAATGTTTTTATTAGAATAATACACAAATAACTTTGTTTACATCACTTTAATATATATAGGTATATATAACCTCTACATGTTTCATGAACAATGTTCACCTCATCATACTAGAGTATATACTTGCTCCTGATGAGGTGATCATTGTTCATGAAACATGTAGAGGTTATATATATTAAAGTGATGTAAACAAAGTTGTTTGTGTATTATTCTAATAAATAATGACTTCACACAAAGTGATAAGCTTTCAGAAGGATAATATTTTTAATTTCAATGGCCAGTAGTGATTACCATCCTTGGCTACGATTCCGGAGGTTAAGGATTCTGATCTCGGAAAAAACTAATTTTTTATGTTATTTCACAAATTATTAATTAAAAATAGCACACAGTATTTTCCAGAGTTGTGGATACCTTGGTGAAACACCACCATTGAGAATCGAAATATTGTTGGAAATGACTTAAGCCGTAATTGGTTACCAGATCTGAATATCCAGGTACATTCCCACCTTCCTCTTCCCTATCTCTTTTACCTCCCCGTCATCATCAGCCTTACAAAATACCGCAATTGGGGATGCCATGGACTCACTGACTCCACATAGTTGGGACAAAAAAATAATAAAAAATGTGACATAAGTGCTGTAAATACAGTAGAATTTTTTTGCAGTCTTGAGATGCCTGTGAGGGTGAAACCGTTCATGTCAAAAATAATTAAACAGAAATACGATACGAAGGTGTTTTAATACAAAAATAAAACGAGCTGTTCTAATAAAGAAATAAAATTAAAACTATGGCATTGAAGTATGTAACCTCTAAAATGTATTCTTATTTTTAGTGATTTTAAAATGTCCTTTGATTTTGTTAGAAATATAGGACTTTGGTGGAAGAATTAAATTATTTATTTATCAAAGTTTTGAATTCAGCACGACTTAGGACGGGTTGTTTCGGAGAATTTTAACAATTCATCAAATTTCAACGTTCATTTCCGGGTTCTGTGAAAGTCCTATTCAAGTTCTGTTATTATATCATTATAGGCTAGTTGCTTGAAAAAACTGAAATTAAAACAGAACTTGAAAAAATCTTTCACAGAACTGGAAAATGAACGTTGAAATTTGATGAATTGTTCAAATTCTCCGAAACAACCCGTCCTTAGATAGTGCAATTCCAGTCTTACATATAACGTGAGATTTATTGTACGACTATTACAAATATGTATCGTCCTAGTTATAACATGCGATAAAAACATAAAATAAATAAGGAAAATTAATAATAATTTAAGATATAAATTTAATTAATAAAAAAATAATTTTAAATATCATAAAATTAAAGCATCGTCTATAGAGGAGTCACCTCATCATCAGCATCCATCGCTCGTTGGGTGAAGAGCTGAACCACTTGGATGAAGTCACGACAATGACGTTGGTTGACTTCCGTGTCCTGACCCAGAAGCTGGCTAGTTAAGTTATAAGTGCACCCTCCCTTCGGTGATCATCGTAGAGGCACTGCATAACTTTGGTAGTTGTATAAGTTGCCTGTATGAATTATTGTAGCACACCCTCAGCTTGTCCCATTTAATATGTGTACAGGGTAGTTTAGTTTGTATATCTTGTATAGTAATTTTCTAACATCGTAGTTATAGTGGAAGAACCGCCTTAAGCTTGACATAATTTCTTAGAATAAGTAATCGAATTTGGTAGTGGCGGAATTTTCTTTATGATAGCTTAGAATAGTTTAATATTGCTTCATCCTTTGCCTTGAAATACTAATTTTATTGATTTTGAAAAGCAACTCAATGTCCAACTTAAAATATCTCAAAACACTGTTCGTAAATGCTGGGAATCCCACTTTAATGAGATAAACAATTTTGCAGGACTTTTTATACGTTTTCTAGTCTTACGAGAAGGCGTAGACTATCATTAATATATTATTTTGCAAGATTCTTTTTTAATTTTCAAGATTGGATATTTTTTGGTGAAGTTATGATGTCAACAGTGGTTTTTATCAGTAGTACCTGTAAAAATAATGTTAACACTCAATGATTTTTTTTGTTTTTTTTCCTGATAGATGAAAAGTTAACTAAAATTAAATAATTTTTTTAAACTTTATAACAATCTTTCAAATTTATTTGGTTTTCAGCGCGTGCGGGACTATGTGAGCCCTTAAGCATAATTGCTTTTTTGACAGTAACCTTCTGGCAAACATCACACCGTGTGAAAAAGAACTTTTACTAATCTGCTATTATCTTCCCAATGTTCCTAGTATTAATTACGTTGAAACGAAGCGTTATTTCAATAATGTGTGTTGGTAAAATTTGTATTTTTCCTTACATAACCAATCCATCCTTTAGTTCTTTAATCATCATTATTCAGTCATTTTCCAGCCGGGGGTTGGTAAAATCGTGTTACGATGACAAAGGGAATAGAGCAGGTATATACGTAGATACTTGGTACACAGTTACATTCGGTTTCTGTCATTAGTCGGCTTATAAACGTCTTAAATTGTAATTTAGTTAAGACGTTTCCAGGAACGTAAAATCAAGAACAAGAAATAAATGTAAGTTACTCAAATATTTACCAACAAAAGTTACAGGTGATATTTTTTTATGAGAAAAACGTTAAAAATAGGATTCATGTAATCAAACCATACTTTCTCCATGAGCGTTGATGTATTTCCAACAGTTGTACATACTGACTAACTTACTGGCTAACTTAATTTAATGGAATACACTTTTTATTCAATTAAGACAAAAATCATCATACCATAGTTAAAACTGAAATCTTGTACGGTGGTATGATTTTTAGTTTTGCCCAGCAGTAGTAGATTCTAACCGCAGAATATTTTTTTGTTTGATAAATATACATAACCTTACAAAATTACAGGTTATGTAACCGTTCTTAATTTGTTGTAAAATTGCCGTTGACACGTTTACTCCCTCACCAATAAACGTATTTTAAATTTTAAACAACTGATAAATAACCAATGTCGTACTCAGAGAAAACTTACTGATAAAAAATATTGCTAATTTAATTAGAACCTCTTCAAAATATTACTTATTAGGGAAAAACGGAATTGCAGGCCCTTAATGAATGATTCGATAGTTTTCCTGATAAAATATTAGTAAAATTCAAATGAAATGTCGGAACACGTGTTCACAAAATTCAAAAAATTTTAGGATTTTGTCGTCCTATATTAATAAGAGAAACGCAGGTGCATAAACACGTGCTCCAATATTATTGCGAATTTACATCAAATTTATCAGGAAGCGGCTTTCAGTCCCGTTGTTAACTGTATTAAAAATATTTGAAGAACGTTTTAATAAATCAGCAATTCACATTTTTACCCGTGTAGCTATAGTAATAACATGGAACGGTTCGACCAGAAGTGGGGGCAAGGGAGAAGGGGGTTAAAAAAAATGATTAGGGGATTATGGGGGAGGGTGTTTGAACCCCCTAAACCCTAACATTGTATACTCTATTTTAAACAACCATTTCCTGTTATTTAATGGTTGTATAACAGGTCTGTAAAACTTAAAACGTTTTTTTTTTTAATTTTAAGGCCCTTAGTATCAAAAGCCTTGCAAATTTACTGTAGATTTTAAAGAATATGACGAATTTGTCATCTATCGTGGGCAAATTCAGATACAGATTTGAACGACTCGCTTGAAAGTACATGTCATGGCGACGTCCCCGAGTTTGAGCCTCCAAGACAAATAGTTAGATTTGTGCCAAAATACCACCATTTGCTACGTGGCCGTTGATAATTTAGAAATATAATAAATAAATAATCTAAGATTTTAACAAAGCAAAACATCTTCATAATTTATCTAAGATTTTAATAAAGCAAAACATCTTCATAATTTATCTAAGATTTTATCAAAGCAAAACATCTCCATAATTTATCTAAGATTTTATCAAAGCAAAACATCTCCATAATTTGTCTAAGATCTTAACAAAACAAAACATCTTCATAATTTATCTAAGATTTTATCAAAGCAAAACATCTCCATAATTTTTCTAAGATTTTATCAAAGTAAAACATCTTCAAAATTTATCTAAGATTTTATCAAAGCAAAACATCTCCATAATTTATCTAAGATTTTAACAAAGCAAAACATCTTACACCTATGTAAGAATCGTGGCTCCCTTATCAGACACAAGAACTCTTCTTTTCTGATAAGGTATATATATATATCCAGTGATAATCAAAAATCTAATATTGTTAAATTTTTATGTATCTGTATTCCTTATATTAAAATAAAAAAAATTAAAATCTTCATAACTTATTTAAGACTTAACAAAGCAAAACATCTGCATAATTTATCTAAGATTTTAACAAAGCAAAACATCTTCATAATTTATCTTAGATTTTAACAAAGCAAAAAATCTTCGCCATGTAGCTAAATTTGATAACATTTCTATGTGTCATCATAAAACGGCGAACGACTTTCAATTAATTAATAATTATAAGAAATGATAAGTCGCCTGAAATATCCATACAAGACTTATTATTGTTTATAATAATTTGTTATCCTTTGTGCTATGCATAAAAATCTTGTCTTATATACCTTTCAATTATACTTAAATTAATATTTAACTTTTCCGATTTTATGTCCGGGTTAAATCTTCCCCATAGGAAAAACTAAACCCTTCCACACACTTTTCCACAAATGATCATCTAGTCAATCAACATTATGTAAGTGCATTATATAAGCATAATAAATACAAAACAATACAAGAACAACTCGTCAAATCACCAGAGATCAAATTGGAAAATAATTCACCGACTCCAGATATTTTCATATCAGAGGGTTCGGCTCGGTAGAACTTCTAACAGGGCCTATAAATCCCACTGATCCCTTATCATAAATATTTTAAAAATCTTTCGTTATCCTACATGTATTTAAAATGACCGACTTTTGCATCTTTATATATAAATTTTTTGATAGATCTAATACGCCTACATTTTAATGAGAGAGCTAGGTATAATGCCAATAGCCGAAATAACAAATGGTAATATTTTTGTAGTTTGAGAATGCCAAATTCTTTTTATTTAATTTCCTAGATCTGTGTATTTTCTTATTTTTTCAGTAACAGATTTTTGAATTGATTTATGATTTCAACCAATATTATTATTTTTGTTCATTAATACGTCAAAAAGAAGACAGCAAATAAACAATACATACAATAACAATCATTGATGTATTATACTCTATCATCACAATATATTTTGCAAGTTGCGTCGTTTTCCCATACCTTCAAGTATCGTAATAATTTACCGAGTATAATTGCGTTATTGTACGTTCTACGCTTTTTAGCTAACATGCAATTGTAATTATCAATCTAGCTAGTAATCTTTAAAAATGGAATACACTATGACCGATTAGCGGCTGAGGTGACAAATTCATCTGGTTCCCATCCAGGCGTCGTAGGTTTATTTTCTCTTTTTTTATTTTTCAGTTTTTATTCTAGATAAAATAAAATTACATTTTCACCTATTTAACTATAACTAACTAATACATTACATTACACTTTCATTGTTTTGTTGATTGAGCATAAAAGTTAACATTTTTTAAATGTACTTTCACTTTTTTCATTTTTAATTTTGTTTTTAAGGCAATTATATATGTTATCCCCCTCGTAACCAATGGATTGCTTGCCATGGTAACCGGATAAATCGTCACAATGATAATTCATCACATCTTTGAAAAGTTATATAAAGTCATGGAAAGTGATGAAACAAAAACATTATTAACTGCGTTATGTAGGTTAGGTTAGGTTAGGTTAAAAAAATAAATTTTTCATCGTTTCTAATGACTTTATATCACTTTTTAAAAGTGTGTTGAATTGTCACTGTGCCATGAGTTATCATGGAACCGCTGGCCATATGCATGGTGTTTAAATGTATAAATGTATGTTATTGTGTTGCCGTCTAAAGTGTGTTTTTTTTAACTCCACACAGGAGGCCCTGAAGAAAATAATTTCCCTCAGGGCCTATGTCATCTTTGGGGATGCTGTATGGAGGGTCTATTTGTGGAGAGGAAGGAGTGAACATGGGTCTTGAAGAGTCCCATGTTGTAGGAGGGAGGAAACACAGAGGCCGGTAGTTCGTTCCACAGCCGAGCTGTCGAACTTAAGAACGAATCGTAGAAGCGACCCGTTCTTATGTGACAAATGTCAACTGTGTACAAATGTTGGGCGCGCGTTTGGCGTGTATCCCGACTACGCACCGGTGCCGAAGGGATCAATGACGCTAGTTCCTCAGAGCATCTTCCATTGTAATACCGATAGAACAAGGACAGCATACCTACCTGACGCCTGTGCTCTAAAGATTGCAGTCCGTTTGTTAAGATTGGGGAATCTATCAAACGGACCGCCCGTTTTTGCACAGAGTCATGGGTTTTTTTCAGGTATTTTGGGGCTCCGGACCAGAGATGGCTGCCAAATTCAACAGTAGGGCGATGTGTGTGTGTGTACTTGGGACGTTTTTACAGTTCTGTATTTGTATGTATGATTTTATTATTTATTTTTGTATATAAGGAAACATGTATTATATTCATTTAATTTATTTAATGTTAAAGTTTTTTTTGGATGTTCTAGGTTTGAAATGAAGCTGTTTGATTACCTTGTTTTGTGTTACCTGTAGTTCATTTATAAATGTTTTTGACGTTAGAAGGAGATATACAAAAACATTGTCAGGGTATTTGTAACTTGGACGACCTCCGTGGTGGAGTTCGACTCGATTTCCAAGTCGAATGTCGCGGGTTCAAATCCCGGCGTGCGCATCTAAATTTTAGTTGATTAATTTGTGTTTTTTCACAAATTACTAATTTAAAATAATAAACAGTATATTTTCTGCGCGTTCTAGGGTGGAACTTACTCTCAATATCGCCCTGGTGAAAGACCATCTTTCAGAATTGAAAAGTTGCTTGAAATGGCTTTGGCCGTGTTTGGTGACCAGATCTGAGTAGCTTAGTATTTCCCCACCTTTGTTTGCCTCATCTTCTTCCCCTCCCCACCAACATACTTTAATTAGGGATGCCATAAAGTCATTGGCTCGGAACGATTGTGAGCAGTTGGAACTCTTGTTTGGTATTCACATAAAAATAAATAAATAAAGTGCTCCTATTTTAAAAAGTAGGGGTTTTTGTATGGGTTTTCCTAATAAAGCTGATAATTTTAAATTGCATCGCAAAAATTAATAAGAGCTTAAGTTGATATGTAAATGATTTGAAATGCTATGTGATAAAATATTACCTGTGCAGTTCCGGGATGGGAGGTTGCGCAGGTGGAAGGTTTCGCGGGAACCATTGTCCTGAAGTGTTCGCTTGTTTCACCTGTACCGTGTGCAGGGGGGCGTCTCACCTCTCGTCCCCCGCACCCTCGCCACTTCATCCTGCCGGGGAACAGGACAGGAAGGGGTTGCTGTTATGATGGGGGGTAGTGTGAGAGTATGCGTGGCTGAGGGAGATGCGACCTTCCCTTTGATGGTATTGACATTCATAAAAGATGACCAAAATTCTGAAATTAAAATAAATAATGATAACTTGCACTTGAGTTGAAAACATTGGAAATAATCTATATAGGAATTCGGCCGCGGAGAGAGCGATACTCTATCTGAATACCGTCGATGTTACATACGATGAATTTTTCTAAACATACAATGGTATTGAAAAGTTTGAAACACTGCGTTACATATTTACTAAGAGTAAGGCCATTATAACACAAAGATATTTACAAGCTACATGACTGTTATAACGTAGTGTTACATACTTACTAAGAGTAAGGCCCTTATAACACAGAGATATTTACATGCTACATGACTGTTATAATGTATTTCTCATACTTACTTACCGAGGTTGTTACATACTTTGATTTTTTCTAAGCATACAGTGGTATTGAAAAGTTCGAAACACTGCGTTACATACTTACTAAGAGTAAGGCCATTATAACACAGATATTGACAATCTACATGACTGTTATAATGTAGTGTTATATACTTACTAAGAGTAAGGCCCTTATAAGACAGAGATATTTACATGCTACATGACTGTTATAATGTATATCACATACTTACTTACCGTCGTTGTTACATACTTTGATTTTTTCTAAACATACAATGGTATTAAAAAGTTCGAAACACAGCGTTACATACTTACGAGTAAGACCATTAAAACACAAAGATATTTACAAGCTACATGACTGTTATAATGTAGTTTTACATACTTACTAATAATAAGGCCCTTATAACACAGAGATATTTACAAGCTACATGACTGTTATAATGTAGTGTTATATACTTACTAAGAGTAAGGCCCTTATAACACAACTTATTATACAAGCTACGTGACTGTGATGCAACCACAAGTCGCAAATTGATATATATATATATATAAAGAACTGGCTTATTTTTATCCTCCACACAGCATCCCCAGAGTAGTCACATAGCCCACATAGTCCCTGAGGGAAATTACTTTCCTCAGGGCCTTCTGTGTGGGGTAATGTAAAAAAAGGTACACAAATCACACTATCACACTAATTTCGGTTATATGCGGTGTGCGGTGTTCCTGTGTGATATTATGCACGTTCAATGAACTCAAATTTGCCTTGTGTCATTTTTAAAATTAGAACTGCTTGTGTAAAGAATAATTTAGTAAAGTGATAAAGAAGTACGAGTGTATTATTTAAATTGTCTTTTCTAATTTTTTAATTAAAATATCCCGTGATATTTCAAGGGTCTGCGAAAGTAAAATACTAACTTTGTATTTTATTATACTACTACACAACTACAATCTTATTTATCGGAGATTTATTTGATTTATAATATTATTTATTATCAAAATAAGTTTCATGAAATGACGGTCACCTTTCCAGCTTGCATCAGGGATGCTGTCGGCGCGCGCATCCCCCCTACGCCGTGGTCGATAATGGGGGTGGGCAAAGGGGGGATGTATCCCCCATCCCATTATCTCCCCTCCCCACCCCCTGCTTCTCGAGTGGCGCCTGCAGCTAGATGCAGCGGCTGGGAACTTGAAAGCAAACCAAAAGGGATTTGCTCGATAATATTATATTCTCTCCCCGTGGTGGAAATTGAATACGAAAACACTGGAATTGTCGTGGTAGAATGGTGACTTAAGGCGACAAAGGACTTAAATAACGGGGGTTTGCACGACGTTCAGATTTTAATTATTTTTTATGAACGTATTACTAAAATCTCAAAATTTTCTAGAGAGATCTCTACTGCATCTTCTTCTTTGGTATGGTGAGGGGTCAGGGGGGGACATCTAGGTCTGCAAACCATTCTAGGGCCTCAGGCTTCGCCATGTGAACCTCATAAATCCCGCCGGGGAATTAATTCAGGAGGCATTCGTTGAACACATGTTCGGTGGTCTGCATCGCACCACATTCACACATCGCCGACTCTTTAAGGCCCCATCTGTGCATCTTGTGACCACAGCGGCTATGGGACCACTTTTTAACCTATTTATTGCAGACCAGGTTTTGCAAGGCAATGAGAACCCAGGCTGTCTACTGATGTAAGTTATTTATATTGAAGATCAATAAAAACAGGACATTACCATTAAAATTTTATGTAAACGCTTTTAAGTGTAAGATTTTATTTTTGACTAAGATGAATTATTAAGTTCCCGAGAGATCCCTCTAGAAACATCTGAGATTTTAGTAATGCGTTCATCAGAAATAATTCAAATAAACCGCACGGAAAGATCAATTTTCTAGGCCTGCTAGGGCAAATTCGATCGTAGGTCGGTTCATTACGCAAATATATAGTTTTTACACGACTTCATAAATTATTTCGGTAAGATTCCTACTATTTTAGAGATTTATCAGGCCAAATTTAACAGCAGGTCGGTCCAATACACTTCACTTACGTCGTTAAAATTCTGGCTTTATTTTAGGGTCTCGTCTTAATAATAATATCATGCCTTCATGTGCCGAAAATTTAATCATATCCAATTCACAATTCGCTAAATGATATGATTTTAAGGATTAAATTGTTTGGTTGGCTGTTTCAAACTAAAACAAATCAACGCAATTTTGAGTTTTTGACTACTGATCTGTCATCTAGTTCCCCGTTTAAGCTTTTCTTTAGCCTAGCACACATGTATTAAGTGCAGTTTGAATTTATAAATAATGACTTGTATTTTAAAGCATTTATCAAGATTACGTACTTTGTAAATAGATGTTTCGTGGGAAATTTCCATTACGTATAACAAGAATGGATATTGTTATATTTCTGCTTACTATGCAGATTTCTGTGTATTGAGAACTCTTGATAAAGTAAAAGGTTCTTTACAATAATTGCGTGTATTTACGTTGCAATATATAAGTCTGAATTTAGCTACACTGTTCATTACCCGAGGGTTTGTAATTCTCTGGTTCGAGAAGCTTGAAGTCTGACAAGGATACCCCACAGGCGCTACACTCTAGCGACATCTATCGGACTCTGGAGTAAGCTTTCTGACTAGTGCCATCTATCGCTTTAATACCCAACTTATAACCATGTATCACAGATATAAAGCGGTTACTTCATCTTTCATTCATTTTGTTACTTTACTTCTTATAATTTACCATAATTCTTATAAATTTACTTTTCAAATTGCACTTACCACATATGTGCGCTAGGCCATCGTTTTGATATAGTTGTGATCAGCTGTAGAGCATATTATTGTTACTGTTATGCTTGACAACTGACCAAGTTTTTAATAAAAAGCTGAAACCGGCTAAAAATCGACAATCGAAACAAAAAACTTTTTACTGCTCTTCACATTTTCCATTGTTTAACTTGGCCTTGCAGACGGTGAAGATGCTGTTGTAGATTTTGTAGATACATTTTCCAGAGTATATCAGTATTGCCTTTGACGTTGCTTGAAATGGGCTTTGATCTGATCTGAGTATCTAGGTACTACGCGACCATCCTCTTCTCTATCTCTCTCAACTCCCCATTCTATTCGGCAACATAACATACCCACCTCAAAAAATATTCCATAGTCCCCCTGGCTCTGTTTCTGGGATACAAATGCATCAAAAAAACATTAGTAGGTAGTGTTCAATTTTGCAGGCTACCGACATCTGTAGTCTAGAAATTTGAAGTTACTACGTTTAACCAAAATGGTGTGAGTCCTTGCTTAGAAAATATTGTCAATTTGGTCGGTATAGCAGGTTTCATTTTTACTGCTAGACATCACGATGACAAGTGGTTTATTTACATGTGGTGGTTTTTGAAGTCTTTAAAAAGGCTCGCATTATGTGTTTTTTCGTTTCCTTTCTCAACAATAACTCGATAATAAACAAGCTCATAAGTCAGAGCGATCGTAGCAGTGTTATTCGCACAGTTTTTTATAAATATTATACCTGTTTCAATAGTTTGAAATAAATGTAAAGTTGTGTCAAGAAAACCAGTTTTTATTCAAAAAGGATCACCCCCAATTTTTAACATTTGATCCTTCAACCGGATTACGATCAGGAGATTGTATGTAAAAAAAACAAGAACCAGCAGCCAAAAGGATACAAAATTGATTGAAACTGGAAATCATTAAGGAAAGTGGACCACATCGCAAATCTGAGATAAGTATTCAGTGCTTTCCTTCCTATCATCCATTTTATGTTTATTCAGGTCTCATGTAATTTAAACGAGATTAATCTTAAATAGAGTCAATATTATAAATAAAATCACTACCCACTTGAAAATAAGAATATAATATTATTGAATAGTGTTCTCAAATAGTATTTTCAAGGTTGTCGTGGTATTCTTTCAAACGGGTGTTTGCTAAAATAAAATAATTGTCAACCGATATTAACAAAATATAATTAAAAATGGAAAATATGAAGTCATTAATAAACAAACGCGGCGTAATCAAAGGAAAACTAACCCGATTCGCGGATTCCTTAAATGCATTGTCGGTAAATGAAATTAAATTAAGATATGAGCGGGTGAAATCATTGTTAGATGAATTTGAAGCAGTTCAACAGAAAATTGAAATGTTACCGGATTCAGACGAAATTGAAAATTATAGTCAACGAGAAGCTTTCGAAAACCAATATTTCTCAGTTTTGGCAACGGCCAAAGGTGCGATCGAATCCGTCGATCAAAGTAAGGTGGAAATTAAACTACCCAACCTCCAATTGCGGGAATTTCATGGCGATCAGAAAAATTGGGTTAATTTCGTCGAAACCTTCAAGACTTTAGTCCATAACAATAGTACTTTAAGCAACGTACAAAAATTCTTTTATTTGCAATCAACTTTAAAGGGAAACGCATTAAAGATAATTGCTAATCTAGAAATTTCTGAATTAAATTACATTTCCGCTTGGGAATTATTAAATGAACGTTATGCAAATTTAAGAACTACCGTTCATAAACACATCCAAGCTCTATTTTCATTAAAAGACATGAAACAAGAAGAGCCTGTAGCATTGAGGTATCTAATTGATGAAACAAACGTTAGTTTAAAGGCATTACAAAATATCGGGGTCAAGGTAGATCAATGGGATCCATTGGTTATTTATATAATATCAAATAAATTAGACGCAGCTACCCGAAAAAATTGGGAGCAATATACATTACAAGACGAATTACCTACGTTAAAGGAATTCTTAAAATGTTTATCTGCTAGAGCCCAAGTATTGGAACTGATGAACGCTTCTGAGAAAAAAATTTCTAGCTTACATAAAACACAACTAGGCAACAATAATTGCAAAAAAGATTCATCAGTATTTTTAGCGGTAAAGGCTAACAACTGCATTTATTGTAACGAGAAAGGTCACCATATTTATTATTGTAAAAAATTTCTAAAATTAAAATTACATGAGAGGATTGATGCTACGAAATCAATCCAAGCTTGTTTTAAATGTTTAAAGGTGGGTCACCAGGCACAGAGTTGCAAGGCAACCTTTTCGTGCAGGCGTTGTGGCAAAGATAATCACAACACCTTGCTACACAATGAGGTACCTCTGCGGGAGGCCTCCAATATGGATGCTGATAACGAGGTTTCAGTATCGAATTTTTCTGCATCGGATAAAGCAGAAAAAATAATATTATTGTCAACTGCCAACATAGGAGTTGTGGGTAGTAACAATAAAATTTTTAAAGCCCGCATTCTGATTGATTCAGGGGCCCAGTCAAATTTTATGAGAGCAGAATTTGCTAATAAATTAAATTTACCATGTGAATTGATAAACAAACCCGTTTCTGGGATCCATAATAACATCACTCACATAAAAAAGAGAATTTCAGTGGAGATGAATTCGCTTCATAATGATTATAAAAGTGAAATATCATGTCTGATTTTACAGGAGATTACAACAAATTTACCACAAGTGACAATGGCGAAAAAAGACTTCAAGTTACCACGAGGATTGGAGCTAGCTGACCCGAACTTCAATATAGCTGCACCCATCGACATCCTGTTGGGCGCGGAGAGCTTTTGGGAAATCCTAACCAACGATAGATTGAAACTCGAATCGGGACCAACACTTCAACGTACGCAACTGGGATGGATCATATCAGGACCAATCCACATGTACCCAAAGCAAAGGCCTGTATCAGATTGTTGTAATTTATCTATAAATAAAATAAGTCATCAAATAGAAAAATTTTGGAAATTGGAGGAGATTAATCCCACTAAGATTCTAAACCATGAAGAAAAGGCTTGTGAAGCCAGTTTTGCTAGTACTCATACTAGACAAGACGACGGTAGATACGTAGTAAGTTTACCGCGTCGAGCATGCATTGATCAGCTGGGAAGTTCATTGCTCACTGCTGAAAAAAGATTTAAAAATTTAGAAAGAAAATTTGTGTCAAATCCCGAATTGAAGACACAATATATACAATTCATGCGTGAATATGAGGAATTAGGTCATATGGAGGTGTGTGACCAGTCAAAGGGGGATCGTGAATCCTATTTTTTACCTCATCACGCTGTAATAAAAGAATCAAGCACTACTACTAAAGTGAGGGTCGTTTTTGACGGCTCCGCCAAAACTTCAAATGGAATTTCTCTCAATGACGCCTTGATGACAGGACCTGTTATACAAAAGGACTTATACACCCAACTATTGCATTTCAGGAAACATCAAGTAGTACTGACGGCTGACATCGAGAAGATGTACCGCCAGATTAACGTGTGTGAAGCGGACCGTGACCTGCAGAAGATAGTGTGGCGCGAGTCGCCGCAGGAGGTGCTCAAGCATTACCGTCTGAAGACAGTCACATATGGTCTGGGGCCTTCCTCTTTCTTAGCCACTAGAAGTCTACGGCAAATTGGTATGGATAACAATATAAATTTTCCTAGAGCTAGTCAGGTCATAGAAAATGACTTCTATATGGATGACTTGTTAACCGGAGGAGATGACATGGAATCCTGTAGAGAGTTAAAAGAGCAATTAATCAACATCTTTTTGTCTGCGGGGATGACCTTGAGGAAATGGAGGTCCAATGTCTTGGAGTTGTCAGCCGAGTCGGGCCAAGCTAAGATTGCCGAATCAGGCAATTCTGAAAAAATTATTACTGACAATCCAAAGACTGAGAAAATATTAGGATTAATATGGAATAATGAATCTGATTATTTTTCTTATGTAATAATGAAACCATCAAGTCGAACCGAGAGTAAAAGACAGATATTATCTTGCATCGCATCAACCTTCGATCCATTAGGCCTTCTAGGACCGATTATAGTTGTAGCCAAATTGATAATGCAGAAGTTATGGCAGTCTAAAGCAGCGTGGGATGATCCATTGCCTAATGAAATATTAGCACCCTGGAGGTCCTACCTTCAAGAATTAATTCAACTAAATGTGTTGAAAATACCAAGAAAAATTATTTGCAGGCAATCTACATATCTACAACTACACGGTTTTTGCGACTCATCTGAGAAAGCTTACGGAGCCTGCGTTTACATGGTGTCAGTGGACCATGTCGGTAAGCGGCATTCACATTTAATAACGTCCAAATCAAGAGTGGCGCCATTGAAGTGTATTTCCCTGCCCAAGTTGGAGCTTTGTAGTGCTGTGCTACTGGCGAAATTAATTAAAAATGTAAAACAAGCGCTAAATATAGTGGAGATCGACACACATTATTGGTGTGACTCCATGATAACGTTGTGCTGGCTGAAAGGTCAACCTACGAGATGGGCTACTTTCGTTGCAAACCGAGTAGCTGAAATACAAGAACTTAGTGATCCAGATCTATGGAGACATGTATCATCAGCCGACAATGCAGCAGATATACTTTCAAGAGGAACCACTACAGATAAATTGATAAATTCTGCAATATTTATTTATAATTTGTACATTTATTTATAACAATTACAGGTAATAAAGCCTAAGACGTTATAATTGTACCATTTATGCAGTGTATATGCAATGCCAAAAATCTCACAAATGCGCTATAGGACACAAAAAATAAATCTAATTTTTTATCTACCGCATTCAAAAAGTACGTAGCTCTCCCTACAGGTGAGTTCATTAATAAATTAGTGCGGCTTGCTCTACTATATAGAAGATTGTGATGACGTCCTCGAGAGTGAGACTCTGGTACAAAAAAATTTAATTGGGCCAGTATCTCATTATTAGATAAGTGACCGTTTATTAGTTGGAAAAAATATTTAAGCAAAGCAATACCTCTACGTGTCTCTAGGGAGTGGTAATTGGTCATGCCTAATATATAAATCGATGGGTAAAGCCAAGGGTAACGTCCATAGAGCCGCGAGAATAAAAACCTTAAAAAATTTTTATGGACTCTTTCAATGCGTAAAGTGTATGTTAATTCATGTGGAGCCCAGATGATCGAGTTTGATTCAAGTACACTTAGGACTAGTGTGTTATATAATAACGTCAGTGTTTTTGTGTTACGAAACGGATATGAGTTTCTAATTACGAAGCCGAGAAGCCTGTATGCTCTGCTTATTAAATCATCGATGTGTTGGTGAAAAGTTAGTTTGGTGTCGTAAATAACTCCTAGGTCTTTGATTTGGTTTAGGTGTTGGAGAATAATTTCATTGATTGTATATTCAAATACATGCGGTTTCTTTGATCTTGTATACGAGACGATATTGCACTTGGGTGTACTGAAGTTCAAGCCATTTATTTTGGCCCAGTTTGAGACGCAGTCAATGTCACATTGAAGGAGAATACAGTCAAGATGATTTTTTATTGAGCGATATAGTTTCAAGTCATCTGCAAATAGTAAATACAGCGAATGTGTGATGACTGAACCAATATCGTTAATAAAAATCAGAAACAGAAGTGGTCCAAGGATGGACCCCTGAGGAACTCCAGAAAAAACTATGAATTCCAAAGAACTGGAACCCTTATAATAAACAAACTGTCTACGATTTCGAAAATATGAAGCAAAAAAACAGAGTAGTCTTTTGGAAAAACCAAATGAAGCTAGCTTATTTAGAAGAATGTCGATGTCAACCTTGTCGAATGCTTTTTCCAGGTCGAAATAAGCAACATCCACCTGTCCCCGATTGTCGAGAGTTTGTGATAAGAAATCTGAGATGCATAAGAGGTTTGATGTTACTGACATCTGGGGTCTAAAACCATATTGACGGTCATCAAGAATTGGATTAACGTGATTAAGTATATATTTATGTAGAATTTTCTCGAATATTTTCATGATGGAACATAGAACGGCAACTGGTCGATAATTCCGGATATCGCGTTTGTCTCCCTTCTTGTAGATAGGGGTTATTTTAGTTAATCTCCAGATGTCTGGGAGAATCCCGTTTTTTAGGCATACATTGAAGAGATGACATAATGGTGGTATTAAAAGGTCGGAACAACCCTTTAGTATAAATGTTGGAATATTGTCAGGACCGATGGAGTGAGGTTTCTTTAAATTTGAGAGTGCCTCCTTAACATCTTTTTCTGAAATACTGACCAGGTCGAATGAGGGCCCAATCTGTACAGTGTGAAGGGTAGAGTCAATATTGAGAGTTGGTTGGACATTTTTGTAAACAGATGAAAAAAAGGTTGCAAAACTATTAGCGATTTTATCATCAGTAGTCAATTCCTCTCCGTCAAGAATCATAGACTTAAATGAGTTGTTAGATTTTTTTAGATCCTTAATGTACTTCCAAAACTGTTTGGGATCGATAGATAATTTTTCTTCCATTGAAGTTAAATGATTTTTAAAAGCTTCACTGATTTCATGTTTTACGATGGAGCGATAGGCTGAAAAATTAGCATAGTCCAAGTTGTGACGTGTTTTTTTCCATTGCTTATGAAAAATATGTTTAATTTTAATATTTGAAATGATACTATTTGTGTACCACTTAGGATATACTCTGTGTGTCGTAGTGCGAGGTGTGGAAATGGGTATACACTTGTCGAATATATTGTAAATTGAATTGTAAAAATTTGTACATAATGCATTTATGTCTGTTGAACTTTGGCAGACCGGTTGCCATGAGCATTTAGAAAGCAATTCATATAATAAGTGGAAATTTCCTTTGTTGAATCTCCATGCGTTTATGGTTCTAGCTCCGTGATAGGAGGGAACTTCTATTGGACTTGGGTTTAGACATGAACTTGAAACACCTGAGTGAGCCTCACTAATACTTATAGACAAAGCAGGGTGGTGCTTATCCTCGTTTGTAATAGGGTCATGACATTTCTCAACACACTTTACAAGATCCTTGGCATTACATAAAACTATATCCAGAGTGTTATTATAATCATTACATATCAAGTTATATTCTTGCAAACCGTAGAAACATTTAAAATAATTATGGTGGAATGGACCAAGTTGGTTGACCGAGGGAGTCAACGCTTGGCCTATATCAAATATTTCGTGTTCAAACCCTCCGGAACTCAAAGGCAAAAATATTCTATTATCCACAGATATTCAAGAATGGGAGATATTTGAAAAATTCTCATCATTTATTAAATTGAAAAGAGTTACTGCGTATGTATTGCGATTTGTCAATAACTGCAGAAGTGTTAAGGGTAAAATTTCAGACAATTTAAGTGTGGCTGAATTGGAATCAGGTTTGAAATGTCTATTGAGATCAGCTCAAATACACGCCTTTCAAAAGGAATTGAAAGAATTAAAAAACCATGGCATCGTCAACAAGAAAAGTAATTTAAAATCTCTTAATCCCTTCTTACATGATGCTCTAATATATGTAGGCGGTAGGTTGAATTTGGCTACACATTTATCTTACCAACAAAAACACCCAATTATCTTGCCGGCTAAACATAAGCTAACTGAATTGATAATACGTCACTACCATTATGTAAACCTACACGCAGGACCTCAAGCTTTGTTAGCTGAAATACGATTAAAATTTTGGCCCATCTTTGGTAAAAATACTATTAAAAAGATATTACATAAATGTATTGTATGTTTTAGATGTCGTCCCCGAACCGGTCATCAAATCATGGGAAATTTGCCACCCGAAAGAATTACGCCGAGTCGTCCTTTCGCTATCACCGGAATAGATTACGCCGGACCAATTCTAATTAAAAGTGGGACGCTGAGGAAGGCTTCCCTCGTAAAATCGTATTTATGTATCTTTATTTGCTTCTCAACCAAGGCTGTTCACTTGGAATTAGTTTCGGATTTATCTAGCAATGCTTTTTTGAACAGTTTAAAAAGGTTTATATCCCGTAGGAGACAACCTGAAAAGATCTTTTCCGACAATGCTAGTAATTTTAAAGGAGCTAGCAGCAGGCTCAAAGAGCTGTACACCAGCTTGAGGGAAAACAACGACAATATTCAAAATTATTTAGTGAACAAAGGTATTGAGTGGAAGTTCATAACCCCTCGAGCCCCTAATCAGGGAGGTTTGTGGGAAGCAGCAGTAAAATCAGCAAAGTTCCATTTGTATAGAATCACTAACAATTCTTCATTAACATTTGAACTCTTGTATACCTTAATTTGTCAGATTGAGGCCTGTTTGAACTCCCGTCCATTAACTTCCTTATCCGACGACATCCATGATTACCAACCTCTTACCCCAAACCATTTCCTTATAGGCACTGAATCCTGTATCATTCCTGAGAAAGACGTCCGGGCGATACCGGACAACAGACTAACTCAATATCAGAGGATCAGTTCGCTAATTCAATCTTTTTGGTCTAGATGGAAGCAAGATTACCTGATGGAACTACAAAAGAGGACTAAATGGCAGACCAGCACTCAACGGGCACTGCAAAAAGACGATCTGGTGATTTTAAAGGAAGATCATTTACCTCCACCTTTATGGAAAATGGCCCGAATTCTGCATACACACCCTGGAGCGGATGGAGTAATACGAGTTGTTACCCTAAAAACACCTCAAGGAGTCTTTGTGAGGCCCATCACAAAGATATGTCTGATGCCCCTGGATTCAGACACTAAACCTGTAATTGACGTCCCGGACCTTACCAAGGATTGATTATGTACATTACACTATGATGCTTATCTTCTCGACTCCACCTTGGATGGATCAAGCAGAAGACCTGAGAAGAAAGAAGAAAAAAAAGGAACAATAATTGTGTTGTGTTCAGTGTGAACTATATTATTTGTGTTATTGAACTATTTAAATATGTAAAAATTAGTATGCAGACGTGTGTAATTTAGTCATTTTTGAATTTTTTTTTGGTTATTTAATAGGATTAATAATTTTCTAGTTAATTAATAGAGTAATTCAACAGCATTTATACAGTTAAATTTATAAGTTTACCAGTAGGGCATAAAAAAATGGGGTTTTATTTTGTTAATTTCTGCTATTTTGAATTATTTTGTTAGTATTTTTGTGGTATATTTAGATTAAGAATTTTTAGTTTATTCTGTTTGTTTTATAGTTTATTTTTAAATAGATTATCATTCAAAAATTTAGTGCAATTTTTGAATCCCGCCCCCTGGCAATATGTTCAATTTTGCAGGCTACCGACATCTGTAGTCTAGAAATTTGAAGTTACTACGTTTAACCAAAATGGTGTGAGTCCTTGCTTAGAAAATATTGTCAATTTGGTCGGTATAGCAGGTTTCATTTTTACTGCTAGACATCACGATGACAAGTGGTTTATTTACATGTGGTGGTTTTTGAAGTCTTTAAAAAGGCTCGCATTATGTGTTTTTTCGTTCCCTTTCTCAACAATAACTCGATAATAAACGAGCTCATAAGTCAGAGCGATCGTAGCATTGTTATTCGCACAGTTCTTTATAAATATTATACCTGTTTCAATAGTTTGAAATAAATGTAAAGTTGTGTCAAGAAAACCAGTTTTTATTCAAAAAGGATCACCCCCAATTTTTAACAGGTAGTTATTATATCTATAAGAGCTGTTCGCGTTTCTGCATAGACAAGTGTCTGTGATTGAGTAATATTTTTGTTTGTTTGTTTTTTTTATTTTTTTTTTATTTGGAAAACCAACAGTTATAATTATTACAAGGTATGGTGTAGTAAGTGTTGATTATTTAACCAATAATAGGTTTTCACTTAGGTTGAAATAGCTTCATTCAAATTGCTTTAATAACAAAATAATTTTATTCCAAATACGAATTGATGGGTTATTTCACAGATTTCTTAATTTATTTTTATGTTAAACTGCACAAGAGTCCCAACTGCTCACAACCGCCCTGATCCCCAATCGCGGTAAGTTGTGAGACTGGAAGTACAGGAGAAGAGAACTAGATGGAGGAGAGGAAGGTTGGGAAATACCAGGCTATTCAGATCTAGTCACCAAACACGGCCAAAGCCATTTCAAGCAACGTTTCAATTCTGAATGGCTGTCTTAAACACCAGGGCGATACTGAGAGTATCTTCCATTCTGGATTCAAATTGAATTTGAACAATTTATAAAATTTTCAATGTCTATAAACAACCTATTCAAGTTCTGCTTTTATATCATTATAGGCCAGTTGCTTCTCAGAACTTGAATAAAACTTTCACAGAACTTGAAAATTAACTTTCCAATTTAATGAATAGTTCCAATTCTGCAAAACAGTCCGTACATAATTTTTAAGAGTTTTAAAGTCAAGAGTCTAACAGAAGAGTATACATAAATATGAATGAGGCAATGAGTGTCTGCCAAGGCCGAGTTGTTTGGCAGTTCATCCTCTCTGCCTACGCCTGCGGGAAAAAACAGTTAGTGAGTTAGTTAACTTTTTAAATGATCACTCCGAAATGGTTAATTTTAAGAATTAATTAATTTTAGTTCATAAACCTTATTAATACAACCACTAACTCCCAATATATAAAATTCATTGAAAGGATAATGCCAAGACATGTGATCTATAAAAAAGTTTTCCCTCGACTTCTAGGCGCCAAATAGATTAGCCTTTCTTAAAAAAATAAGTCATTATTTAAATAATGTTTGATTTGCATCACTAGAAGTACCCCACACTAACATCATGCTTCTATTAGGATGGGTTGTTTTCGAACAATTCATCAAATTTCAACGTTCATTTTCGAGTACTGTAAAAGTCCTATTCAACTTCTGTCATTATATAATTATAGGTTAGCTGCTTGACAAAAATGAAATAATAACAGAACTTGAAAAAATCTTTCACAGAACTTGAAAATTAACTTTGAAATTTGAAGAATTGTCCAAACAACCCGTCCTTTGTGTATAACTTCAATGATAACGATGTTCATTTTTATGGTAACAAAGAGTTCTTAAAAAGAAAGCTTACATAACGTACTGTCTACTATTCAATCCGTAGTTTCATTCGAATCAAGCTTTTACCTTGTCATCATTATTCAAGTTGCAAGGCTAAGTTCGTTTCAGGGGCAACGTTTTAGCTTCCTAGTAGTTCCGGGCCTCCACAGAATACAGCCTTCGCAGTAACCTTGTACCCAGCGCACCCCTGGAGCCTCCCTACCTACAGACTTATCGCTGTAGGCTCCAGGGGTGGGAGGTCCAAACCACTCCCTCGTTACAGTTCAATGTTGCGCGGATCTGTCATATTACGACGTAGAATTGAAAGTCATACTGACATGCTACGTATTGACAACTTTACTGTTTGAAAATATATTATTGCATGTAGGAAATTGAATTGTTTCTCATTTTATATTTTTATGCAGCTGCACAAAGTATTTGATTGGGTTATTTTAATAGTTATTGATGTTTTGATGCATGTTATTATTGATTATGCAACAGTATTATATTCCGTTGTGTCTTTTACAGTCCGTAAAAGACACAAAGGAATAAATAACACGCAATATAATACGATATACGTACGTTACTTGCCTCACTTTATAATATCTGTTCTGAGACGAGTAACTGCGTATAATCTTTAATACATTAAATACAAAAATCGATTAATTAGTGCTCATGTATTTTAAAATATAATACTTTAATAAATTATTGATTTAGTAGAGTCCTGTCATTGTCAATTGATTGTTCTTCTGGTTCAAATGATTTGTTTTCATTTCATGAATGTATCATTTTCAAAATTGGCACTGATTGGGTCAAGAATTTAGACAAGCGATAAAGTATCTATATTTAAAATATATTTTTTAACAGACAATTAGTTTAATTGTCATTTTCAATATTGGATCTGATGTGTTAAGAATTTAAACTATCCGACGTTATTTTTCACGGGTACATTTTATACAGGATTTACGGGGGTCAAATGCGCTAACTTCGGCAGGTGATTCTACGGGTTGCGTTTATTAGATTTTATTTGGTATTGTATGTACCTACACGTTCACATCAATTTATAGATAATCATATGTTTAATAGTGAGGTTATATATGTTTGATTTTATTTTTTATTACATATTAATATATTAAATTCCTTCCCAATTTTTGGAGTACACACATATATCAGACGCTCAAGTACTCCCAAAAATTGAATTTGGAAGCCACCTCTGGGCCGGAGCTCCACAATACTTGATAAACCTAATTGATCTGTGAAAATTGATTGCCATCTCTAACATTGCGCAGACGCAATGTGGGCATGCTGGGTCTGTTCTACAGGTATTTCAATGGAGCGTGCTCTAAGAAGCTAGCAGTATTGATCCCCGGTGCACCTATGCATGTTCGTGAAACTCTAAAAATTAACAAAATAGATTAGTGTTTCTTAAAGACACATATTATATACTCTTTAAGTCAATAAATATTTATCGCAAAATCTGACAATAATATATAAGTATCTGCTACTCGAATAATTAATTATAAATGTTTTTTTTTCCTTCTAATAAATAATTATATAGGTTAAGCGCTTTACAGTCATGTTGGTATGGAATTATATAATATCTAAGGTTTTTGTGAGTGATTTGCTGATTGCTGTACAAAATAAATGTCTGAATTCCATAAAAGACTTTCAATATATATGAGGCAGAGTAAGCTAAAAAATAAACATACTAAACACACTTATTTTGGCTGTCGGTGAATGGGTGCGTGATTTGAAATTGTTCTTCTGCGTAACACGTAAAATTATTAAAATTCAATGAACTTATTTTCAAAAGTGAAATGATAAGTATAAATCATAACAGACAAGCTATTAACTGTACTAAAATTATTTATGAATTGTGTTTCTTTTGTTAAAATGTTTGACAGATGCTCTAAGGATGTCGTAAATTTTCAAGTTGTATAACATTTTCATTCAATGTGGGAGGCGGGTTTAAGTACCGCCGCCCCAGGAACCATTTATTGGATAACATATATCTCTGCTGCAGGTCATCCCATGTTTGGTGACTAAGCAGGTTTGCTCGGGTTCGTCGGAGATCCTTTGACCTCTCCAACTGGTCTTTCGACCCATCCCTCATATATTTTTCCTTCCCCGAACTTTCTTTCCATCGTCTCCTTAAAAATACCCCCCACACAGCATCCCCAAATTATTTTCCTCAGGGCCTCCTGTGTGAGATTAAAAAAAACATTTGAAAGGTATATTTCCTAAGTATTTTTGTTTTATAAATACTTTTAGATTAACAAATCTTAGAAATATAATATCCCGTGATTTTACACGAATCTGCGCTATTCAGACAACAAATATTATTTCTGTTCATGCGGAAAACAAATGAGAAAGATTAATTAAAAAATAAATTCTTACCGGTTCTGATTCGTTCGATGTAATATTATTTAGTATATCAGATAAAATACATGAAAGGAAGTATAACCCCTAATTATATTACACAATGCTCGTAAAAATACATGTTTTTCTAGGTAATCTTGTTAATCTGTTTCGCTAGTGGGTTTTTAACTGTGGCTTTTATGAAAAGAAGAATGAAAACTGATAAAAAAATGAATTGTACTTTTTCGTGCTTCGTTTCTATAATTATGTAATGGAAACCTAAAACAAGCATCGAAACCATCTATATTCCAATAAGAGGTGTTATGTGTATTTAATTCCGGCCATAAAATGATTTTTTATAGCCGGAATTGGATGAAATTGATCTGGACAACGTTTACTTTCTACAAGACGGCGCTACGTGCCACACAAGCAACGAAACCATTGATCTTTTACGGGAAAAGTTTCCGGACCGTATAATCTCTCGAAAAGGTGATCACAATTGGCCACCGAGATCTTGTGATTTAACACCTTGCGACCTCTTCCTTTGAAAGCCACGGGGGAGCCTTTGGGGCCACGTGAAAGAGAAGATCAACGCCAACAGCCCAGCGTCAATTCAAGACCTCAAAGATGAAATTCGTGAGGCTATCGAAGACATAAGACAGCCACTTTGCGATTTGGTTATGGAAAATTTCATGAAAAGGATATGGTCTTGTAGGCGTGGTCGTGGTGGTCATTTGACTGATGTTATTTTTCACTATTAACGGCATACCTTCCTCTTTATAATTTAATAAACATTTATATTAAGAAATGGCATTTTTCTTTGAATATCAATATAACACCTCTTATTGGAAAACCCTGTATATGTAAACAATAGATTAAGGCGAAGCTTAAGGCGATGCCATACGTAGTAATGCAAAATCATGTGTTTTTGGTTTGAAAATTTGGTCGCCTAGAAATGTTTCAGATGCTTTAATAAAATACTGCAAGTAGAATTCAGCTTGGCCTTTGAAATAATCGAGTATTTTTTTACATAAATCTTTTTATAAGCCCAGAAAAAAATAATGTATAAGGCCTATGAAAACTGCTTTAAAGTTCAAAATCTCCTACTTAGGGATCCATTGTCGGTTATTATTTTATTGTATAATGTGGAAAATTAAGTTATTTATAAAATGATCGGAAAAAAATTAAATATTTATGACTGAACATCCACAAAATAAAATAAAAGGCACTTTTTGCCCATGTTTTTTTCTTGCATAAATCGAAACAGGCGGATGGTGTTAAGCGGGAATTTAAACCATATCGCCATCTACGTAAGGGTTGTTATTGATAGCGGCTCAATTTAAAATATTACACACGTAGTGCATCGCCTTAATGCCAAATCACTATTTGGATTAATCTTTATAACGAATCGGTGTACATTATGAATACCAAAAAATATGTTTTACATAAATTGAAGGTTTACCTATCATTTCGCTTGGGTAGAATACAAATAAAAAAATAAATCACTCAGTAAAAAATATAAATGTAAACTACTATTGAAAACATTTTTTCAATAGAAATGTATGAACGCATAATCGACACAACTTTTATAAAATACAGTATTATAGCTAAGATTATCTGTGACAGTTTCACTTGATTAAACTTTTTTGCTTTCTTATGAAATTATTTACAAATAAATACCGGTTTTGTGCTCGAAATCGAACGTTTGTAGACAACGTTTGTCAAGCGATTTTAATGCCTATTACCTACAATATAAGGTATACCAATAATATACAAATTTTTGGCTTGTAGTTTCCTCTTAACCCCCTCATCCCTAATTTAATTCTAAAAATAACACCCCTTTGGATTAACGGGTAACAAGATGTAGAAAACGTTGTTATTTTGCTTTAAAGAAATGTAAGAATATTATCAATTTTTGTATGTTATTTATCTATTTTTTGTAATATTCATGTAGCTTATGACATTTATAATGATAAAGTCCGTTAACACTCGAGCGATTGATGTTATATATATGTATTAGGGTGTCCCAGGGCATAAGGAATTTTTTTTTTTCACGAATTTTAATATGCATACCCTCTTATTTTATTCCATTTGATCCCAATAACTCATATAATAAATATTATTTTGAACACTGGCAACCCGTGCCGACTTGATGCCAAACATATGGTACAGAGTTAATATGGAAGGATTTTCAACTTATATATAAATAAAATTTAAAAATACACAAATGTTCAATTATGTAGTATTTTATATTTAAAAATGGTTTATTGATTAAATTTTTTCTTCATAGTTTGTTTTTTACAGTCAGAATAAATCTTCCGGTGTTCCTGAACGCATCGTAACAAAAATTATTTTTGTTCCTCTTCGACCGTAAGATTAAGCCATGAAAATCTTGCATTAACTTAACAGTTCTTTCAGCTGTATCATTCACTACCCTCAGCGGCGAAACCTTCTTTCTGACTTCTTGATACGAAGCATTATTTGACCACATCGTAGGGAATTCGTTAAGAAAACTGGCATCTGTTTTCAGACGATCAAAAAAATACTTGCTCTTGACTGAAATGAAGTCGTAAATATTTTTCTCTGAAACAAAAGTCACTAAATGATATGAACAAAAACCTCAATACAAAACATAATTTAAACTACTTAATAAACTTACCATACAATCTACCATCGAGATCTTCCTTCGATGGGATGTAACGTTTGTCATGGGTTAATAAATTATTTTTTTGTTGATATTTCGAGCATTTTTATTTTGGTTGTTTGATCCACAGCGTCGTCAAACAGCGATAAAATAGATCCTTCATCGGTCAAATACCATAACTGCTTACTGAACAGAAATAAAGCTGCCATTGAGATGTTTTCATCAATTTTTTCTTAAGGCGTATTAACCAGCGACCGAGAATTCGAATTTCGTCAAAAGACAGTCTCGCGATCGGACGTTTTTTAGAACGAGACAGAAATACCATATTCATTCCACTGCCAGCCGTATACTCCGCGCGGCGGTCGAAACCTACAGCATGGTTCCGATGAAATAACAATTATTGTGTTTGAATTTTCGGTTGTAGCTTTCTTCCTAATAAGTAGTTACATACATATTTGTAAATTATACGTCGGAGTGAGTAAACATAAATAAATACAAATGCAGTGCGTTGACATAGTAGGTACAAAATAGGTAGGTATTTGAATAAACATTTTTTTTTAATTTTTCAAATATTTTTATTCACTTGTTTTTTTTTAAATTTTATTTTACATAGGTTTTACAAAAGTGATTAACATTAAGTTTGATTGTAAAAAATCTCTCGTCTTACATATTTATCCGTTTGTAAGATAGGTATTACCAGTAAGTTTTATTTCTAATACTTAAAGTAAGTATACCAAAATAACCTCGTTTTTTTTCATCTAAAACAAGAAGCTCAATTCACAATATGACATTATGAAACTGACAAAAAGTAACACGAAAAATACTAAATATGTTGAATTATACCAATGTAATAGGGAATTGGACAATAGAATAGAAATGATTAACAAAAACATGATTTGAATCGCACATCACGAATCAAAACCGTTATTTTGACGGGAATCATATACGCATAGACTAAAATGCGGCATTTCCTGCTCTTTTGTAGCCAGTTAAATATATTTATATGAGGAAGATTTCGAAACAGAAATTGTACAGCTTAATGTGTAACTAAGAAAATTTTATTACAAATAAGTTTACATGGAAATGGAATTAATCTCCTTCGAAGTACTGTGCTTGACTAGAGATATACTTATCCCAACGTTGAATCCATGACTGGAAACATTTTACCACGAGTTACCCGACACCGTGTGTACAAGGTACTGTTGCATACGTGTTGCTCGCGCAACGCCGGGTAGTAAATTATGGTTTATGATTATCGCGGTAATTACAGTTGAATCGGTCACCGTAATATACCATGCATTTCCCGACACCATAATAATAATAATAATAATAATTGGATGACTTGTATAGCGCCGTTTTTGTGCAAAATCACCTCAAGGGCGCTGGTATACAAGGGTATGGTTTTGTGCGTGTAACTCGCGTAATGCCGGGAATTATTGATATTTTATAATTACCGCGATATTCACGGTTTCAGTCACCGTAATTTCACCACGAGTTTCCCGACACCGTGTACACGTGGTAATGTTGCATGCGCGTAAATCGCGCAACACCGGGTAGTAAATGCTTGTTTATAATTACCGCGGTAATTAGAGTTGAATCGGTCACAGTAATATACTACGCGTTTCCCGACACCATGTATACAAGGGTATGGTTTTGTGCGTGTAACTCGCGTAACGCCGGGAATAATTGCTAGTTTATAAATACCCCGATATTGACGGTTTCGGTCACCATAATATCCATGATTCACAATATATTGTAGGTATTACCTATTGACATAATAAAATAATAATAATATTAATGTAAATTACACTTAGACATACCGACGGAATTTTAGAGACAATATTTGCTTCAGAATCACAATCATTCGTCGGTAGGTGATTATTTTCCCTGAAAATTAAACAACACAAAATTATCGCTAAATGTTATAAAAAATATATGCGTATTCTGACTGATTCGTTTGAACGACCCTGCAGCATATAGAGTACGTACAATGTACAAGGATAATTAAATATGACTAACCCTTTTTTTTCTGCAAATATTTTTCCCATGTACGTTTTTGATGACGAAATTTTTGTTTTCTTATAAAAATTTTGTCCGATAGTATTATTCTCCCCATTTTAAAACGCTGAATTTCGTTAAAATGTTATCAAGTAGACTGGCGTGGAATAAACGTCCGCTCGTCGCCCTGTCGCAGCGGGGAATGATAAAAATTTCGGCTTGCGCCGGGGTAATCAGAAACAACGAACAAACAATAAACGCGAATCGAAATTAATTACTATTATATACTTTAAGAATATATTTCTTGGTCATAAATTATTTTTAATATTTCAATACATACATATGATAGATAATTTATTGATTGTTTATACTGTATTATTAAATGATTTGAAATATTTGTTGTATAATACAACTTCGCCTTTGAAAATGCAACAAATCTGCGCATCGTCCAACGGTAACACTTTATTATGGTATGAAAATAATTTTATTTTTCAAAATTTAACATCTTACTTTAATAGATAAAATAACGATCTTTCGAAATCAATTTTTGTTTTTCTCTAGAAAAGTGTCCATACGTCTAAAAGTGGCCTCAAAAATGCCAAATTTCAGGTCAAGTCTACCTATTTCGCCTTAAGCCTTCATCGATTTCAAAAAGCACAAGTCCTGGTAAGGTGCTTTAACTGCTATAATACATTGTAACCATGGTTTGACATAGGATGTTACTATGAACAGGCAAACGTCTAAAAGTGCCGCCTTATCCTTACTCGTAATTTTAAATTGCGCACAAATTAATTATATTTTCAAGGAATAAAGCGCCTTTGCCATCCATCGAGTACCTGGGGGCCGAATCTTAAATTTTATCGATGTATCTCCTCCTAAAACTATCACACAAAGCTCTAATAACTCTCAATAGTCATCTCCAAGTATTTTTGTTGTCAGTGCAGTACGGTAAAAGTCAAGCAAATCATCGATTTCGGAAGCGGTTAGGTGCAATGTGAGATTTTCTCTGTAGCACTGAATTTTATCGGGATCAACATTTTTACAGTTATCTCGAAACTTTTTGAAGAGTGGTATGTCAGGGCTTGTAGTCACTTGACTGATTTTTACTTCAAACACAGCTTTTAATACCAACTATGGCTATATTTGGTATAAATTGACAGTTAAATTCACTTTCCGGATATTGTAGAACAAAACTTCAAGATCTTGTCCATTAGAGCCATCTCAGAACCATCTAGAACCATCGGGTTCTAAACTGCCAAGTTTAGAACCCGATATTTGGTGTTTTACGACTCCTATTAAAAATATACTCCCTTTAGAAGTGTGTAAATCTAACAACATCTTGCCTGAACGAGTGATTTTCGTTTACTAACAAAATAGCAAGTTACTACAATCTCATCAACACGTTTGCTCGTTGGAGTCTTAATGTACAAGTAATGACATCTTTCGATGCCAGTCGGCTGTACTGTCCAAAGTAAACGAATTTGAAAGTGTTTTGTCATTATTAAAACAAAATCAGAGGGTATGCGTTCAAAAATAACAACTTTAATTTTTTTGGGACACCCTAATATGTATATATACATTTACCATGTTATTCCTCAAAATATTAATACAGAAACATATGAAACTGTTTACTGCTTCAAAAATGCGCATATCAAAATGTTGGGATGTAAGAGCTTCACAGGTGCACTCATAGAGGGCAGTGCATAGAGCTTGCGTGGAAGTCCACAAGATGGCAGCTAGTAGCCAGTAGTCGCCAGGACCAGTTAGAATGCTCCCAGACAAACTTTGTTTTTTATATCTCATTTAGGCAGCTCCTAGTTAGGTCGACTATCGAGTCACCATTGTAATACGCGAAGTATTAATAATTTCCTGATTTAACACAAAGAACCAATTATTTAAAAATCCTTCCACGACGAGTTGGAGAACTATTTGAACACAACACAAAATCGTTTTTTTTTACACATGTTAGGTATTTTTTTCCTCAGCTTTTAACATGATGTACCGGTGAATATTGATCTACATATCTACCTAATAATGGCACAGTTTTATAAAACTAGATCATTATAAATATTATATCAGTTCCACGTTTTAAAATCCAGCTTACCCTCTTTTCCATTGTTAAAACGGAAATAAATCAAACGATGGCCTTTCCCGGACTAAAGCCGAAGGACGGAATAATAATGGAAAATGGCTGTAGATTGGACGTAAATAATGCAGAAGTAGATTATTCAAACCTGGTCGTAACCTGCAGTTCTATGATGAAACATGCAGGCGTACTTACTGGCATTGGCATTTTAAGTAATGTAATCCCATAAAGTTATACTTTATAGTTTTTACATTTGTAATTTAAATATAAAAAAAGCTTAGTCCTAAAAAGTATTATTTTTTTTTGCTGTCCATCTTCAACCGATGGACTAATTAAAATAAAAAATAAAAAATTCTTTTATTATACACAGTAAAATAAATAATGCTCATTTTTCGACCTATTGGGCTTTCACAATCTCTAATCTCTGTCTGTTTGTCCGGTTAGTTCTTCTTAACTACGCAACGGATTTTGATAGGGTTTTTAAAACTTACATATATGGAAAGTATATAACACTAGAGTAACGCCGGGTACACGTCAGCTATTACGATTATAAATTAAATTAAAAACAACAGTACTTGTAACATAAATAAAAGTTATTGTTAAAACTTAAGTTATTTGAGAATTTTCATAAATTATGATAACTCGTTATTTACATTTACTAAAAATATCTGAACTAAAGACATTGTTTGTTAGAATATTAGATATCGATCTGATGTTTCCCGGAGTGGTAAAGTATCGATCTGATATTTCCCGGAGTGGTAAGGTATCGATCTGATTTTCCCGGAGTATTAAAGTATCGATCTGATTTTTTCCCGGAGTGGTAAGGTATCGATCTGATGTTTCCCGGAGAGGTAAGGTATCGATCTGATGTTTCCCGGAGTGGCAAAGTATCGTCCTGGCGAAAGACCGCAATTCAGAATTGAAACGACGGTTCCTTAAAATTGTTTAGTAGCGTTCAGTTACCAGATCTGAATAGCCACGTACCTTTCCACCTTCCTCCTGGCAATCTTCCTCCCCTCCGCTACATTCAGCCTCACAATAATTGGTGATGCCACAGTCTCACTGGCTCCAGACGGTTGGGACTCTTGGTTTCACAAAAAATAAAAATAAAAATTGGGACCACAAAAAAACAGCTCGGAATTAAGATATACTGCGAAACCAGTAACGCTATGAGGCGCACAGATGATACCCATAATAAATATCTTGGATATATATTTTCCTTGACGCCTCTGTAGCTCGTACATACAAGTAAATGGTTCTGCCCACACAAAGCCTGCACAACGCACTGAGCGGATCCCAACTAGCAAGAAAGATTAAATACATTAACATACACTATTATAGTTACAATTGCTTTTATAATTGCTTAATTATTTATTTGCTACATGGGAGCGGCTCAGCACGTTGTGTCGGCATCGTGTGGACGCAACCCATGAACATCGTTAATATGATAACTGTGACACTCAGTTTATAAAGAGGGTGGATTTTAGTTTCAAAAGATCTTTTTTAATGAGAATTCCTTACTAGAGTCCCAACTGGTCACAACCGTTTGGAGCCAGTGAGACCATGGTATCCCCAATCGGTGTACGTCATGAGGCTGAATGTAGAAGGGGGGGGGGGGGTGAGATGGTGATGATGAAGGTGGGGAAAAGTCTGGCTATGCAGATATGGTTATCCAAACACTTCTAAAGCCATTTCAAGCAACGTTTCAACTCGAATAATGGTGTTACAAAGGGGTATTATTTTATATGATTAAACTGTTTATAAATTGATCCATTTAGATTTGAACCCGCATCTTCCGGATTGCTAGAATAGAGCCTTATCCCTCGACCATGGAGGCCATCTGATAGAGACCAGAGAGAATCCTTTAAGGCGAAGCTTAACGCCAAATCACTATTTTGATTAATCTTCATAAAGAGTTGGTGTACATTATGAATACCAAAAAATATGCTTAAGATAAATTGAAGGTTTCACTATCGCTTCGTTTGAGTAGAATACTAATAAAAAAATAAATTACTCAATAAAAAATATAAATGCAAACTACTAAAAAAAATATTTTTTCAATAAAAATGTGTGAACGCATAAAGGAAACAACTTTTTAAAAATACAGTATTATAGCTAAGATTATCTGTGACAGTTTTACTTGATTAACTTTTTTTCTTTCTTATAAAATTATTTAGAAAATAAATAAAAACCAGTTTTTTGCTTGAAATCGAACGTTTCTAGTGCTTAACTCCGTTTGTCAAGCGATGTTAATGCCTATTACATACGATATAAGGTATACCAAAAATATACACATTTTTGGCTTGTAGCTTCCTCAAAAACAGGACTCAATTCCAGTAACTCATTTCGTAATCTTCACAGGCCCCCATTAAATAAATCTTTTATATAAAGTGCGGAGAGAAATTGCTGAAAGAGTTTATATATTTTGTTATATCCACATAATAAAGATTATTACATTTCTTTCCTGATCCCCATCTTATAAGTTGTTCGCCCATGACCGCAAAAGGATTGTTATTGTACGCTACAATGTAATATTATTTTCCTCGCTACAGTTTATTTAGTGTAACTCGCAACTTCTATAATATTTACCCTTGGAATATAATCTCCTATCTCTGGAATTAATCTCGACTTTTCTACTTGTAAGGTTACTTTACTCCGTATCTTGCGAAGGATTAATTCACATTTTTTATGAGAAAATCACTTCGCGTTCGTGTAAAACGCTATACTTTGTAATAGCGTTAAAAAATTAAACAGATATTTTTAATTATTTATTTAACTTATAATAGTGGGTACCAATACATATTATTAATATTATTTAATCAGTTGACTGTGGTGACGTCTGAGACCTTGAAAATAATAAAAAAAAATCTGAAGCAATATTTAGCGCAAGGGATTTTGAACTTATTGATCACACATTTCCTTTGTGCATAAGGTTTAAATGGCTTACAAAAAGTTCATAGATTTGTTAATGATTTATAGGGTGTCACATCAACAATTGACAGGTTAGTGAACGGGTAATATTCTACTCATTCGCTCATATTTGATTTTAAGTTCAACAGTGCAAACTCTCATTTGGTAGCAAATACAATATTGTATCGGTGATTCAATACAAATACAATATTATATCGGCGTTTCAACACAAATACAATATTTTATCGGTGATTCAACAAAAATACGATATTGTATCGATGATTCAACACAAATATTATATTATATCGGTGATTCAACACAAATACAATATATTATCGGTGATTCAACACAAATACAATATTATATCGGTGATATACCTAATATTGTATTTGTGTTGAATCCGGTATTGAATCATTAAAAATGGCCAGTTATAAAGCGTGTTCTTCATTTGATATGTAATGTTACACCACTAAGAACATATGCTTTCCTTCGAAAAATAATGTAAAAAAATTAAATTTACAACTTTATTAATAGTTTTATGATTTTGATTTCTTTCGAAACGGAAGTCTTATATATGTAATGTTTTCTTCTTGTAGAGTATGTTTACGTTGATGTTTGTTGAATTTTCGCATAAATTCTGAAGTTTGATGGCCGTTAATTATTATGTACACTATTACGTGGTACACCATTTGTTTAAAAGACGATACGTTTAGATCCTTCAGAATATATAACAATAAGAATATGTAGGAACCCTGTCTAATTAAGAAAATACTATCACAAATACGAGGAACACGATAATTTTTTTTTTCTACCCTTTGTAGACTGCAGAACTAGGTCAAATTATTCTCATGACTTTGTTTTGCAAAACTGTTAGTCTTCTAAAATCCTAAAATTTTTGCAAGATCAAAATACAGATACAATAATAATCATGGCATTATAAATAGGTTAACGGGATTCTGCACTGATATAACTTCTTATCCTTAGTGAAACATGTTTGGTTATTTATTTATCATATCGTGGGGTTTCTGCCAAAAGTTGATAAAATTTTTTCGTTTTTTGAGTTAGCGATGATATTTATGTGTATGTATTATACTAGTCTGGAATATGTTTAGTCCAGTCTTAATTCATTATGTACGTTTTAAGCCACTGTTTATAAAACTTTATAACATAATTTTTTAATAATTAATAGACAAGAAAATACCGTAATAGCCATTACAAAAATAAGGTTTTTTGTTTAAAAAACAATGATTTTTTAAAAAATTAACATAAAACTATTTCGCAAAACCCTGACTTAATGATCAAACTTTAAAATTGAGTTTACTCCAAAACATGTTTTGGTTTATAATTAATAGCCAATTGTGTCAAACAATAAATAAATAAGTAGAAATACATGTTCCGTCCTCTCTGATCATTAGTCTGTTCCAGAATAAACACCTGTACAAATCTAAATACACGCTATTTATTACAATACGTTACATGTATACACGCTCAACTTTACAACTCAAATTTCCAATAATAAGCATGTACGTCAAAACAGTAGTTTATACCACGTAAACTAATGAATTAATTGGTAACTTTATTCGCAATCAATTTTGCTCAAACTTACTGCGCATGTAAATCGCTGCATGTAGATTATAGGTTCCCAAAGTGGTCTATATGGAACCCCAGGGATCGATTTCGGCTTGCTGGGGGTCCATGTCAGCGAGAAAAAAATTGGTGGTCCACGGGAATTAAATGGGGGTACACGCGAGCTAAGTCATCAACAACATTCAGGTGTTCCGTAAACGACATAATGCACCTAACACAGATGGCATAGTTTACGTAATACTAATAACAGATAAAGAAATCATGTATTTCATTTTTCATAAAATTGTTTATTGAGGTTTAGAAATAGAGTCTGTGTCCTTTTCTTATCAGAATTAATACATTGAAGCAAAGCATTGCACATTGGAAGGCGCAAATTTTGCCAATTTCTAACCTAACCTAACACAGATGGCATAGTTTACGTAATACTAATTAAAGACTTAGAAATTATTCATTTCACTTTTCATAAAATTGTTTATTGAGGTGTAGAAATAGAGTCTATGTCCTTTTCTTGTCAGAATTAATACATTGAAGCAAAACATTGCACATTGGAAGGCGCAAATTTTGCCAATTCCTTACCTAACCTAACACAGATGGCATAGCTTACGTAATACTAATAAAAGACATAGAAATCATTCATTTCACTTTACATAAAATTGTTTATGGAGGCTTAAAAATAGAGTCTATGCTCTTTTTTTGTCAGAATTAATACATTGAAGCAAAGCATTGCACATTGGAAGGCGTAAATTTTGCCAATTCCTAACCTAACCTAACACAGATGGCATAGTTTACGTAATACTAATAATAGACATAGAAATTATTCATTTCACTTTTCATAAAATTGTTTATTGAGGTGTAGAAATAGAGTCTATGTCCTTTTCTTGTCAGAATTAATACATTGAAGCAAAACATTGCACATTGGAAGGCGTAAATTTTGCCAATTCCTTACCTAACCTAACACAGATGGCATAGCTTACGTAATACTAATAAAAGACATAGAAATCATTCATTTCACTTTACATAAAATTGTTTATGGAGGCTTAAAAATAGAGTCTATGCTCTTTTTTTGTCAGAATTAATACATTGAAGCAAAGCATTGCACATTGGAAGGCGTAAATTTTGCCAATTCCTAACCTAACCTAACACAGATGGCATAGTTTACGTAATACTAATAATAGACATAGAAATAATTCATTTCACTTTACATAAAATTGTTTATTGAGGTGTAGAAATAGAGTCTATGTCCTTTTCTTGGCAGAATTAATACATTGAAGTAAACATTGCACATTGGAAGGCGCAAATTTTGCCAATTCCTAACCTAACCTCAAAGTGTGTACCTACCAAGGGCCAAAATTGCTGATATAGAAAGCATTGGAAGACAACTTAAAAACTCTTCTCCTGGAATTGATAATATCAGAATGAGCGATATTAAAAAACACATATCTACCTTAGGTCCAATTATAACCCATTTTGTTAATAGAATCATATTTGAGGCAAAAATTCCAGATGACTTAAAATGTAGTATCATCCGACCCATTTATAAAGGCGGTGATCACACTGTATTGGGTAATTATAGACCGATTAGTATTTTGCCATCACTCGAAAAAATCCTTGAAAAATACATTCAGCTGAAATTGATTAAATATTTAGAAGATTTTTCTATTATTGATACAAATCAATACGGCTTCCAGAAAAAAAAAGGGCACTGAAATGCTAATTCAGAAGTTTGCCAGCCTAATAAATAATGAATTAAATAGTAAAAATCATGTATTAGTCTTATTTATAGATTATTCAAAGGCATTTGACACTATTAATCATAAAAAAATTATTGAAAATATTAGAAATCATAGGAATAAGAGGGAAACTTTTAAAACTCTTTGAAAATTACTTGAGCAACCGCTGCATGAAAATAAAACTTTTGAACGCCTTAAGTAAACAAAGGAAAATATTAGCAGGCGTTCCTCAAGGTTCCATATTAGGCCCAATTTTATATATTATTTATGTATCTTTTATTAAGTACATTTTTAAATATGTAAAACACTTTGTATATGAGGACGATACTGCATTGGTGATTTCTCGCAGTAATTTGCAATTATGTATTGAACTATTACAAAAAGATTACATTGAACTTCTGAAATGGTCTCACGACTCTGGTTTAATTATAAATGCCAAAAAAACTAAATTGATACATATTAGATCACCCAATGCTAAGGCAAATAGTATTACACCTGAAATAAAGACACACCCTTCAAATTGCTTACATGTTGGTATTCCTGCAATATGTACATGTGAAAATATTGAACTGGTCACAGAGTATGTATGTTTAGGTATTATTATTGATTGTTTTTTCAAATGGGACTTACAAATAAATAAAGTCTGTGAACTTCTGAAATCTATTGTTAATAGATTATATCAATTAAAATTCTATGTTCCAATATTTACACTTAGAATAATTTATTTATCACTAGCTGAATCTATTATAAGGTATGGAATCACAGCTTGGGGACTTTCATGTAAAACAAATATAAACTATGTTCAATCAGTTCAAAATTCACTAGTTAAATTATGAGCTCATAAAAGTTTATACGAACAAAGGCATAATGTTCCATACCTTTATCAGAATCTTAAAATTTTCTCAGTAAGATCAATTCTGTGGTATAAAATTATATTTCAGCATATGAATAGCCCTATATACATAAATAGACTGGACCACACTTACAATACTCGTTTTACGATAAATGAAGGACTAATTGTACCTAAGCATTTAAACAAATATGGACAAAGAACACTGGACTACATGATACCTAGTTGCTTAAATATGTTACCTGCTGAAATAAAAAAATGTATAAATGTAAAAACAAATATTATGTTGAAAAATTGGCTCGCTGAAAGAAATAGTTTGTATTAGAGTCTTATACAAACTGTAGGTAGATACTATCACTGTTGTGTATATGTTTTTTATATTTTTAAAACAAATTGTTATTTTTTATTGTTATCACTGTTGTCATTAAGTAAAATAAGTTTTTATCTTTTTTTGATATTTTTTATGTGAAAAGTTGCCATCGACAAACTACTGAAAAGTAGTTTATTGGAACTTTTTTGTTTTTTTTCTGTATTTAAAAAAAAATAATAAATAAATTTTAAAAAAAACCTAACACAGATGGCATAGTTTACGTAATACTAATTAAAGACATAGAAATTATTCATTTCACTTTTCATAAAATTGTTTATTGAGGTTTAGAAAGAGAGTCTATGTCCTTTTCTTGTCAGAATTAATACATTGAAGAAAAACATTGCACATTGGAAGGCACAAATTTTGCCTGTTCCCAAACATGTCATTGACAAACTTCCCAAGTATAGACGTTTTGGTTACGTTCAACAATTAGATGTACCTACTCGAAACAGACTTAAAAACTAGGTTTGAAAAGAAGAACGTATCGAAATAAGCACTAACGAAGAACCTAAAGGGCAGATCCAGCTTCAGAAAAGAATCCCCGTAGTTTAACCTGTTCAATGAACTTCATTTTTATTTTGTGTAACCTAACAAGGGCGCCCCTGTCTACGCAGTGTAAAAACAAGGGGGTAGGCAAGGGATGGGAATCTTATTACGAAAAAATGAAATGATAATCACATCTAACGTTAATACTTTTAGGAAAAATCAATATTCGTCTGCGGGGCATAGTGTTTGAGAACCTCTGGTGTAGACGAACCTTTAGCTCTAGAACTTTTAGTCATCGTATTTATTTGCATGACAATGGCAATAAAATAATAGCCCGTTTATCTCATATGACCGTACAGAAACTTAGACAAGAAGTAAACAGTATAATTATTGATAGGTTATTACATATTTAAATATAAATTATTTCATATTAAGTCTTATTATAGAAATTGCACACTTCCCATATTATTGATAGGATATAAATAATAACATTTGTTTTTATGTTGCACGGGTAATATAAATTTGTTGACTAATCGTGAGAAATTATTGATAAAATAATGACGGTTATTTATAGCGTTTATGTTATACATGTGGAAAATCACGACAACACACTATAATAATTATGTCTAATGTTCTTCAGCATGAAATTGAAAATATATATTTTTTTTAAATTACACCCGGGTAGGGATGTAGGACGTCTTCGCTACTACATTACATAACTATATGTGGTCAACGAATGCCCGCTCCATTCATTCCCCGGCGGGATTGATGAGGCCTACATGGCAACGCCTGAGGCCCTAGACTGGCTCATGTCCCCCTCTGACCCCCCCACCATACGAAAGAAGAAGAAGCTACTGCATATTTTTAAACATTTTTGATTGTAGTAACAATAGTAGATGGTGATTAATATTGGTTAGAGCCATAGAAAATGTAAACAACCAGAGATTTGCCATGAAAGCGTGCCGTCTGTCGCCAAGCTACAAACAAACTTCGCGTGCCATCAAAGCTATGCCGACGTGAACTCCCCCCCGATTTCCAGTAGTATTGGTAACGATGTTGGCGACACGCGTTTTTCTACCGGTTTCATATTAAAAAAAGGTTTATAGCCATTTTCCTTTGTTTCTTTTATGAAAAAGTACCAACGCAACAAGTTTTTAATTATATATTTGTAGAGATTGGGTTGAGTTACAAAGACAGCCCTGATGATAGCCAACATCGGGTAAGAGATTAGTAACTGATTAATTTTTCAAAATCAGCAGTCTTCGTCATATTAACCCCTCCAGCGTTTGAGGGTCATATATGACCGAGAGCCCATATTTTATAATGCAGAAATATTTAAGTTTTTTGACGTTTGAAAGAGAAATAATAATTTTTTCTAGTTTGCCTCAAATATTTATACTAGAATCCATTACTAAAATCCTTAAAATAACCAAAATGAATCATTCATATTTCGCGCCGCTATCGTAATAATCGATTTAACTTTAAAAAATATTGTTTTATTATATGATCGAGATAAAAGTGAAGGTACAGTTTTCTTACAAATTCCACAAACAAAACGATTCTGCTTTCGAAATATCGAAATCTCGCAAGTTTTCTATGATTGGAGTAAATAATTAAGTTAAAATGTGGTTAGCATTTTTGACAAAATTTTTCACGTTTGATATTAAAATTTCATTATTTAGAAAAAGCAATGTTTAATTTATTTTATTAATGCATGCACCAGAAAGGTAATTTCATCTAGTTTCTAAAACAGTATTTGGTTTTACGTAAAATTAAAAAATAAGTTTTATATAGCGCATTTGAAATACACAGAAAACATTGCAAACTAAACAAAAGTGATGCCACTATTATTATGGGTAATGTGACAAGCAAGTTGTTGGAACAAGAAATTGGAAATAGTCGAGGCAACGTACTTCAGAAATATGATAATTAATACTAAGAAGAAATAATACACTATTTATATTATTAATTTACTTTCAATGAAAAGTTTTATTTTATTTTTAGTATTAAAACTGGATAAAACTAATTAATTACATTTATTTGTGGCCATTTATTTTTTGATTACAAAAAAAATAATTGGAATTAATTCATTGTGTAAATCTTTTGTTTGAATATTTCATCGTTTCTCAATCTTTTTAGTGTCGCGACCCCCTTCAGATGGGACAACACCCTAAAATAATGTTTGAATATTAACGACGTAAGTGAAGAAGTAGTGTAAAATATATTCAGCTCGTATTAATTTACACATATTTATTTATTAGTTGATTAGTAGATATATGTTACACCTGCGAATAACTTGAAATAAGCTTTTTAAGAGGAAGCCACATGCCAAAATTGTGTTCGAGTATATTCTTAGTGGGCCTTATATTGCCACGAATATAGGTAATAAGCATAAAATCACTGGGAAAACGAAGTCTAAAAATATTTGATTTCAAGCGCAAAACTGATTTCCATTTATTTTGTGAATAATTTTATTTGAAAGATAAAAGTTAATCAAGAGAAACCGTCACAGATAATCTTATCCATAATATTATATTTTTTAAAGTAGTTTATTATATGCTTTCACACAGAACTTATTTTAAAAAAAAAGTAGTTATATTTTTTACTAAGTTATTAACAATTTTATTTCAATTGTACTGAAATGAAACGATAAGAAAAGCTTCAATTTATCCAAATCCTATCAAGTTTAATTTGTAGAACTCCATTTTAATTTTTATTTTTTATATATTCCAAAATATTATTATTAGATTGAATATATAAAAAATAAAAATGAAAAAAATATTTTTGGTATTCAGATTATAAGCCGATGCAGGTATTACAAAAAATATAAATTTAACAAAAATAAAGTGAAGTTAAATGAAGTACAGGAACAGGTGACACGAAGATGGTGAAGAAACTGGACCAGCTGCTGCAGCGAATGAGTCCACCGCGTCCACCAACAGTGCCCGCACGAGGTTCTTCATCCGTCCAGGTATGTGTCTGCTGCTGATAAAGCGCTGACACAATATCCTCTCATAAATACCAGATCTTAGCATCACCGCTGTGACGTTCGACGAATATTGAAGATGGATACTCTGCAGCAAGAAACCTAGGTGGTGAAGAAACTGGACTAATAAAGCGCTGACAAAATATTCTCACATAGATAACAGACCTTGGCAGAACTGCTGTGATGTTCGGCAAGTCCTTCAATCATCTTCATATAATCCTGTTCCTGGTGATTGTGTTAGTTAGTGGTGCATTCTGCATGTAATAAAAAGCGACAGTTGGTATAATAAATTACTTTGGGCTTAGATAAACACTTGCTAGGGCCTTCAGAGTTTTTTAGAATTCCGTTGAAAACATCTAGCGTACAGTACATATACATATCCCAAGTTCATCGCGAGCCAATTTCGAATATTTTTTAGCAAAATTTTCGATAATTCACTTTTAACATACTGCACTTAAAACACATTAAATTAAAGTACTGATTACTAGTTTTTAAGTTTATTTAAAATCTCGATTGATTGATTTTAAAAATAATTCAAAAGACAAAAAAAGTTAAAAGAATTTTTTGACAAATTGCGTCCCACTGATTGAGAAACGATGTATTGTTTTACTGTAGTAAATTATTTTTTGCATAATCGTCTCTAGAGCTAAATATACATCAGCTCACAAGCTCCAATAAATCACTGCTGATTGAATTGACTAATAATGGCATAATGATCTTTATTTCTGGATAATCTTAGTAGTACATCAAAATGATTGATTGGGTTTATTTCTTTTTTTAAATAAATTCATTAAAAACATTTACAGAAATAGGATTTTTTAATTGAATTTATCATCGAGGTTGCAATAGGTAGTAACATTTTCTAACTAGGTTTTCTAAGGCGTATGTATATTATACAAATAAATAGTAGGTAGTTCTCTACTCGATTATCTCTCAGATTCGATAAAAAATATGGTATCTTTTCTTAACTTTTCAAACCTTTCCTTCAATTTCAGAGTTGAAGATAATCTATTCTTGCCCCGGTTAAAGTCAACCAGGTAAACAGGTTAGCCATAATAACCAGGTACTTCCCGTCGTTTATCTTTCCCATATTCTTCCTATCTCTTCTCTCTTCAACCTCACCTATTTTGAATGCCATGAGCCCACTGGCTCGGAGAAGTTGGGACTGTGCAGTGCACGAAAAATATTGTAACTTGTTACGTTAGGTTGGTAGGTTACAAAGCTATTCATTAGAATTTTTGTTATCGCACGAGAAAGACATGGCACGATCAAGTGACTCAGATACTTGAGTCGGGCCATGTCAAGAGTCAGAATAATAGAAGACTATGTATGAGACGATGTATGAATGTGAATGAGGAAAGAAATGTGTGGTGTCACCGAGTTGTTTGGCGGTCTGCCTCTCTGCCTACCCCTGCTTAGAAACAGTATGATGGTTAGTCGGTTAGTTAGATTGTCTTCTTTTTAAATAAATCTTTGTTGCAGATTCAATACAGAATAGGCCCATAATGTCTAGGCCTCCATCTAAAATAGTCTTAAACATAGTACAAAGCCAATAGAAAATTTGAATGATTTCAAATGAAGAATAAAAATCTGGTTGAAAGAGATTAATGAAAAAAATATAAAAACGACATAGAAAACTAATAAAACAGAAATTAATAACTTTAATCCGCCTCAGCAAAGGTCACCCTAGTGAGGAGGACTAAGATATGCAATTTACTTTACATATATTTAACATCATATTTAGTATGTAAAATGTTAAAATAGTGGCTATTTAAAATTAAAATTAAAAAAGTTCTCCCACAGCATTTTCACCTACACGAGGCACATTTCACAGGTGAGATTAAAAATGACAAATAATTATAAGCAATAATTAGTCGCCTGAAAAATTAATACAAACTGAAAATATCTCCCGAGTAAAAATAAATGCCTTCAATTCATTCTGATGCCTCAATCAAGAATAACTGCTTATTAAATTTTTTTCACCTGTAAACAACCAACTTTATTTTTGTAGGAAAGGCTTTGTTAGTGCTAAAATTTCTCACTAGATGGCGTCGAGACATATTATATCTTCATTTATTGGTGAAATACTTTTGACTTGTCAAATATTATTATTTCAGGCGACTAATTATTGCTTCTAATTTTTTTGTCATTCTTTATGCTATGCATCAAACCTTGTCTTTAAACATTAGTTTATCATTAAAAAATAATGAGATTAAAAAAAGCCAGCGATGTGTGATAGCGGTGTGGAGCCGTTTACTGAGCATGTTCTCGACAATATCCCGTTCTATACGTTCCATGTTTTCCGGTGCGGAACTGATGAAGTCCACAGGGCGTTACCAGGGCCCTACAATATTGCTCATAGGTTTTGATGTTCCAGTTCGATAATTATGTTATCGTATCCCCTTCCACATCATTTACACTCTGAATTTTAATTTTTCTCTCCGTTATAAGCGTTCGAAAGAAAAAAGAAGATTACTGCAGATGGTTTGAAATGGAGATAATAAGAAATTAACAATGACAGAAAGAGCGCGCTAATATTAAAAACGATTACAATTAATAGGAGTAAGCGACTCTTGCGAAAAAAGGTTTGTGCGTATAACTCGAAAAGTGGCCAACCGATATCGCCAAAAATTTCAAAGTTTGTTCTTATTAGTGCCAGGAAGGTTTAGAGATTGGTTAAAATGATAGAAGAAGTGGGGGACACCCGAGGAATACTTATCGCAATTTCTCCGCACCGGTATGAGATTCAAAGTCGATATAATGTTAAAAGGAAGTAACAAGCCAAAACTGTGTAAATTCTTGCTAAACCTTATATTGTAGGTAATAGGCATTAAAATCGCTTGACAAATGGAGTCTAGAAATGTTCGATTTCCAGCACAAAACTTGTTTTTATTTATTTTGTAAATAATTTTATAAGAAAGTAAAAAATTTAATCAAGTGAAACTGTCACAGATAATCTTAGCTATTATACTGTATTTTTTTAAGTTCTTTCATACATTTCTATTGAAAAAATATATTTTTTAGTAGCTTACATTTATATTTTTATTGAGTAATTTATTTTTTATTTGAATTCTACTCGAGCGAAACGATAAGAAAACCTTCAATTTATCCAAAGCATATTCTTTGGTATTCATAATATACACCAATTTGTTATAAAGATTAATCAAAGTAGTGATTTAGCATTAAGTTTCGCCTTCATTAACATTATGGTATAGATTAGTGAATGGTGGAAGAAGTCAGAGACACCCGAGAACGACATTAGCAATAGCGAAGCATTGTGGGGTCCACCCAAAGATATTAGAAGAACGAGATGTGCTATGCGCAGTTCGTACTGAGTGGAATTGTTTTGCCGAGTGTCGCCGGTTTTGTTCACCAATACTACTGCACACCTTCGCTTGCGCTAAGGTATCCGCACTAATACATAGAACAAATTTCTGTGCGTACACGTCCCGATACCGTTCAAAGTACCCTAATTAGGTAGTACTCCGGCTACGGTCCGGTGGCCAACATAGCATATCTCGTTCTTCTAATATCTTTGGGTCCACCAGTATCATAAATAAAATTTATCATAAATTGCTGGTTAGACACAGCAGAAGCATTGAATTTGTATACAACTTCACAGTTTTTTGACACAAAACAATGGTAGTATACAGCATTAACTAAGCCATTGTTAAATCTATTCTTGACCCCAATTCACAGGTCTGAAGACAGGATGTGAGGAAGGCCACTCTAACAAGATATTATTATTTATTAATTTCCTCTGAGTTCCGCAGAAAAACAAAACAATTCAACTCAAACTTCCTCTTTGCTCTCAACTCCCACGGGGTCAAAAACATTATGATTGGATCGCCGGAGAAACTAAACTTCTTACCTACGAAATGTATTCTTAGGCCTCTCTTCCACAAGGGTTTTTTATTATTTTTTATGTGAAAATATTATTTGTTCCATGACAACTCAGGACAATGGTAAAAGTCGTTAAAAGTGTAGGCAAAACACCCCAACCTTACATAACCTACGTACAAGAGTCCAAACTGATCCAAACCGTATTGACTAGTGAGACTTTAGCAATTGCGGTTTGTCTTGAGGCTAAAGGTAGTTGTGAGGGAAAATAGATGGGGGTAAGGGAGGTGGGGAAGTTTCTGGCTATTCAGATATTGTCACCAAACACGGCTAAAGCCATTTCAAGCAATGTTTTAGTTCTGAATGGTGGTCTTACACACAGGGCATAATTCAAGAGTACCACTCTAGAACGTGCCGAAAGTGTACTGTATATTCTTCGAAATGGATTAATTGGAAAATACAGGGTGTATCGGCAAGTACCCGACAAACTTTAACCAACTATTCCTTAGCACATTTGGAGTAAAAATTGTTATGGGCGCTCTGCTGTCCGGTAACATTTTTTTCCATTAAAAACCAAAAAAATAAATAAAAAATTCACACTCCGTCACTGTCATTGGCATTGTTTCTCGTGTTCAACAGCTGTTATTAGCAAGTGTGTCAAAAAGCGTGTTCGCTCTTTCATACACACTAAATAATAATAGGTAAAAATGAGACGAATGGTGCCATGTCATTTCGTTGCGATCGTAAAAGCGCGCTAATGTAGGTACGTACGTACATTATTCAACGAAACTCGAACAAAATATTGCCAGACGGGTTTTCAAACTTTGACAAAGGATAAAACATTGGTGACATGTGGTGAAAATATGAATAGTAAATTTTTTATTAAAAACAATGTTACCGGACAGCAAAGTGCCCATAACATTTTTTACTCCAAATGTGCTAAGGAATAGCTGGTTAAAGTTTGTCGGGTACGTGCCGATATACCCTGTATAACAATGTTAATTTTAGTGGACCCCGGATTGCTAATATAGAGCCTTACCCTTCGACCACTTCAAGTATCCGATTTTTTTGGCGACTACTGTCATACATCTGAATGGATGTTCGTACACAACACACGTTGCCAACACTTTGTAAACTCGTCAGCGACTCCAGTCTCCTCACGACTAGCCTAGGGACATTGTTCCAACTCACGTCATAGTGATTTTAAATATGATTTCACTTGTGTCTTGTATCAGACATTTTTCAGACAAAACAGTCAGCAAAAAATGACAGTAGTTACACTAACTGTTTGGTTGTGAATTGTGAGCATTCTAGTTTAGACGTTTCAAGAATTTTAGATTGGTGGCGACGCCGGTCTCGTGGTATCAGAAGATTTGTGCGACACGTTGTTTGCGACTCGAAAACCCAACATGAGTATCGTATACTAGAAGGTTCTTATCCCAGTGGGAGAAGAACTTTCTCTACATCACAAATAAATTCATATCTTCTTAGGTACATTCATCCGAGGTTTTTATTTGTTTCCTTGGAAAGGGCAGCGAAAGAGATTGAATAAAGTTCCAGACGGGAATGCGAGAAGTTTTGCACCTGTCTGGGAAATACGGGACTTAAAAGTCTTTTAAAAATATGCGGTATGAAGAATATGCAAAAGGATAAATTGAATCTATAAGATATCATGCTCGGTAAAGCGATGATATGTTACTAATTAAAATAAATGTAAATATTGCTGGTAAGGAACTCAGATTTTTCAGCACAAATTATTTTTTTTCCGCATTGAAAAGTAGCTTATTTTACTTTCCAGTCTTAGTCGTGAATTAAGAACAAACAAACAATCACGTTTTCACAGTTTAGGATAGTAATAACAAGCGTCTATTCTGAATACAGTCATATTGAAACTTGTTATTGTAACTGAGCGATTTTTTTTTTATTTTTCAAACCATGGATTTAACCTGTAGTACTGGTAAAATAGTATAAAAATGCTTATAATAAATGACAAATTTCGTCCGAAATAAAGTGAAAGAACTCTAGGGGAACTCCTGTTATTTTCACGTATATTTATTAAAAACCCATCTTATATCACCAAATTTTGATACCATTGACTTGGGAATGGATTCATTCGATTCAGCACTAATAAAAAACATAGTAAACGATACCTCACTCGACCTAGTTTGTAAACGTATATTTTTCGGAAATTTCCCCCCTCCCCTAGAGAGGTGTTCCAATACAGCATCAGACGGACGGATATACCTGGACAGATGACGAACCTCGTGCTGGCACTGTTGGTGGACGCGGTGGACTCTTTTGCTACAGCAGCTGGACCAGTTTCCTCACCACCTAGGATTCTTTCTGCAGTCTCCATCTTCTATCTTCGTGTCACATGTTCCTGTACTTTACTTTATTTTTTACTTTACTTAACTTCATTTTATTTTTGTAATACCTGCATCAACTGTAAAGCGCCCCTGAGGTGATATCTCACAAAAGCGGCGCTATACAAATTGTCCAATATACAGGGTGTCCGGAAACTCGTAGTACAAGCGGGAAACTGGTGAATCTACATCACATTTGGAGTCGATTTTGTAGTATATTTTTTTTTTATTTGAGCTTTCGTTATCGAGTAAATCGAGTTTGAAGTTGATTTTTTTTTTTTTTTTTTTTTTTAATCAAATTCTTATAAATTATTACTGAAGATCAAAGTACCCAACTAATTAAAACTATTTGAAAGTAAAACAAATGAAGAAACTCGGATTTGAAGCATTATTTTGAAATCACCCTTCATTTAACCCGGTGTAATCATAAAATATTTCTGCTCTGCAGGGTTAAATCATCTGTTATTCAACCCTAAACACCAGAAAAAACTTTAACCCTAAAATAGCCGAAAAATATTTTTTTTTGGTTTTTTTTTTTTTTTTTTTGAAAATGCTCAAATCAAAAAACTTTATGTTTTTTTGGGTTCCCCATGTGGTGTAGATTCTCCAGTTTCCCGCTTGTACTACGAGTTTCCGGACACCGTGTATAATAATAATAATTTGTTTGGGCGAATTCAGCAGATCTTCATGTATGTTTCATGTATGCACGAATTTTTTTATATATCAAACCCTATTTTAGTGTTTTTGTATTAGCAGATTACAAACCTTCATCGAATCAACTACAATAATATATACATAATAATCATCATCGTTTGTATATGCGCTATCAGGTGTTTTTTTTACGTTTTTTGTACATTTTTTTTACAACAAACGTCCTTTTGTAAGTTTTGTTATAGGTATTGATATGTTTCACACCGTATCCGAAAAGACCTCATTCAACTACGCATATTGATCGAACACGCTCCTGTACTTGTTGAAACATGACATCGAACTGAAGAAACACATTCATATTCAAGTCGAAACAAGTAGCAAACCGTAAACATGACAATGTGTGGATCGGCGATAACCTAAACCCCCTACAGACCACTCAATTTGGTTGACTAAACCGTTGAGTATTGCGTACACATAACGCGATGATTCATTCTATTTCATCAGTTGCTCCCCTTGGTAACACGCGCAGTATGCCTCCTAGTTTATCTCTCTAGAAAAAGACAAACATAGGCAAAAAATACCAAGTATAACTCACAGAACGAAACAAATTCAGACATGTGATGCTACTAAAATATTAAAAATACGTAATTTACTGTTTCGTTCGTTCCTTCAATACATTTGAACTGCTCCAAAAGGGTCACAGGAGCTTTGTTCCTGGTATCTCCATCAGCGTACATCTTTCTTGTAGTATTTCACAAGTTATATCCTCATATAATGTAAAAAAGAATTATTTATTACACTGTTATACGTGGTGGAATTATATATTTTAATACTAAAAAAGAATTCATCAAAACTTCACAATCATTAGACATGCTTATTATTTTATTTTATTTGTATTCATTAAATGTACGCTCACAAACAACTACGCACGACAGCTCCCTAGGCAGAGACGTTCAACTCAACCAGCTTGACACAACCAAATTGTAAGGGCCACTATTATCTGGACAACTGGGGATCTGTCATCTGCATTGATGTATTGTACTAGATTAGCCCTGTCTAGCTAAATTTATTTTTAAAATGACCCCACATAGCGTACCTCACAAATATGGAGATGAACTTAACAACCCAACTCTGTGTAAACTCCTTGTACAAGCGTTCAAACTCGTAAGCGAAACCACTGAGAATTTGTTGTCAGAGGTTTTGTAATATGGACATAAAGCCAAAAAGAAACTAACACTTACAGCAAATTTTATGTGCTGAATGAGGGCTGAATCAGGAAAGAATTGATAAATAACAAAGTGCCTTTTATTGTCGCGACAGAAGACCGTATCGCATCGCTATGTCGTGTAACTCGTGTAATATAATTATAAACGAGTGTCTTACGTTCATTCAAAACAAAGCAGACACTCTGGATGAGATTGCAATTACACAATTATGCATCTCTACTTACTCCGAAGAGGAAATAAAGGAGGCGAAAACAATCCTGTTTGAAAAGCTTCCGGATAAACGTACTTTGCGGAAAGGAGATGGCAGAATCAGCCGAGACCTCCAGGACATCCTGAGAGCATTGAAGGAGACCGATCCTGATAAGCTACCAGTGTTTGCTGCTAAACAATTGCATAAATTGCCTCCTATCAACTTCGACAGCATAGATGTGTCCAAACTCCTTAAGGAACTCAATGCACTGAAAACGGAAATGAAAACTGAAGATTCATCGACCACAAAAAATGAAGACATAAAACAAGAACTGGCACTAATAAGAGAGCAAATTGCAAATATTCAGGTCCCAAACAAACAAAGTGACTTAACTGGGAATTCGGAAGTAATTATTAACCACTTAAATGTGGGTAAGCCACCATTTCCAGATAATAAACAAATACCGACGGGCGGCGCATCCTGCTTATCGACTGGTTCTAGTAATGCAGTGTTAACCACACACACAAAGACAATGAACGAACACACTACAAATAGTCCAGTGCAGCCGGGAATGAACTTCGCACACGCTTTAAAACAAAATAATAAACAGGTATCGCGTGACCGCGGTCCGCGGCCTCGGCCTCCTGCGGAAGATGAGAGAGGATTTACATTAGTAACTAGAAAACCCAAACGCAACTTGAGAGGAAAAGCAACCTCAGCGACACTGAAGTCGGCAGATTTAATTACGTCAATTTATATTTCAAGGTTTACATTGGAAACTACCGAGGACGACGTAAAGACTTACCTTGCAGATAATGGTCTCGAAAATACTAAGATCGAAAAAATTAAGCCTTACCGTCCTACGTCATTTAACACCTTTAAACTTTCTGTAAGAGCAACTGAAGGGCCGAAATACCTGGTGGAAGAACTATGGCCGGAAGGAATTGTATTCCGTAAATATATAGAATCGCGTACATCAACCAAAAATCAAAATGACAACCGATAAATTAAGAATTATTTCGATTAACTGCAGATCGGTCCGTAGCTCCGAAAAATTTATTCACGATCTCTGCGAATCATATGACATTATACTAGTCCAAGAAACGTGGCTACTCCCAACAGAGATTGAATTTTTGTCTAATATTCACCCGCATTTCAATAGCTTGGGCACCTCTGCCGTCAATATAGCTAACGGTCCCCTACTAGGTAGGCCGTACGGCGGAGTTGGGATAATTTACAAGCAAAATTTAAGGGTTACCACAATCCCGATGGACAATTGTCGTATGGCCGGAATCGAGGTGAGTCTGAATACTGAAAATTTAACCATCTTCACGATCTATATGCCGACTTGCTTAACTGACAACTTTCTGGAGTTTACCAACTGCCTGGCCTCCATACAAACGATCATTGAAGACAAAGATTATATCAATTCAATTATTATCGGAGACTTCAACGCTAATCCCGACCCACTCTTTGGAAAAGAACTAAAATCTTTTTGTCAAGAATTCGAATACATTTGCGCCGACACCGAAATTTTACCTGAGAATTCTTACACATACGTCAGTGACGCGCATAGTACTACCAGGTGGTTAGACCACTGTCTAGTTACGAAAAATATTTACAAACAAATTATCGATATGAAAATACATTACGATGTTGATTGGACTGACCACCGACCCCTCGAACTAACTTTAAATACGAATGGAATAATAACATCGGAAGTATTTACATCTATATTAAGGGATCCAGCATTATGAAATCCGAAAAATATACGTGATATCGGAATTTACAACTCATGTTCGCAAACTTATCTAGCTAAAATCAAGCCAAAAAATACATCTCTTGAGGACGGTGGCAACCCTGAACGTGCCAAAATAAAACACCTCTACGGATGTATAGTACAAGCATTACGATACAGTGCCGCTAGTATATTTAGAAATACTACTACACCAAAATATAAGCAAGTTTGTGGATGGAATGAATTTGTCGCAGACAAATACGAAAAATCAAGACAAGCGATGCTCACCTGGATTGATAATGGGAGACCGCACAATGGTCCCATCGCGGAAGATAGAAGGACAAAGCGTGTCGCCTTCAAAACAGCTCTAAAACAATGCCAAAAGAATTCGACACAACTCCAGATGGCTAAAACAGCAGCGGACTTAGATAATCGGGACTTCAAATCATTTTGGAACAAGTCTAATAAACTATTGAACATGCGTTCCAAACTTTCGTGCAACATAAACGGAGAAACAAATCCTGAAGTAATTGCCAATATTTTCAAAAAACATTTCGCGACTACTACGCCGACCATCTCCTCAAATGAAACGCATATGAACGCCTATGATGACATTGACCCCATAGTCACTGCAAACATGGTGAAAACCGCCATTAAAAACATGAAATCCGGAACATCAGCAGGACATGACGGCTTAAGTATCGAACACCTCAAACATGCAGGGGTAGCGATTCTGAAACTACTGGCAACATTGTTTACCGATATCATAAAGAGTGGTTATCTACCCAAAGACATGACAAAGACAATCATAATACCGATAGTAAAATCTAAACTGACAGACATAACTTTACAGGAAAATTACAGACCGATATCCATCGCCACCGCCACCGCCAGAATATTTGAACGAGTTCTCTTAGATCAAGTTGGACCCCAATTGAAAACGAAAGACAATCAGATGGGTTTTAAAACAGAATGCTCCACGGACTCGGCCATATTCTGCGTAAAACGGACGCTGGAATACTACAGGAAAATAAAAAAAACAACTTACGCATGTTTTCTGGACCTTAGTAAGGCATTCGACAGAGTTTCCCACCCCCTACTATGGAAAAAACTAAAGGAAAGAGGGATACCATGGAAAGTGGTAAAAATTCTCGAATCATGGCACCGTCAACAGGAAAACCTTGTAAAGTGGAAAGATGGATTCTCAGAACCCTATTTCTTGAAAAGCGGGGTCAGACAGGGAGGATGTATGTCCCCAGTACTGTTTAACTTATACATGGACGAATTAACCCACAGGTTAAACAATGCTGGAGTGGGCTGCCACATCGGAGGTCTATGCGTTAACAATATGAGCTACGCAGATGATATGGTTCTGATGGCACCGTCAATACGGGGATTAAGAATTCTCCTGAAAATCTGTGAAGAATTTGCTCACGAAACCAACATGATCTATAATGCGAAAAAAACAGCACTGTTGGTCATAAAACACGGAGAAGGCCCAAAAAACATTCCCCCAGTCTTTTTGAATGGTGAGATTCTGAAAACAGTAGAAACCACAAAATATCTAGGACATATCATCAACAACAAGTTAACGGATGATGAAGATATTGACAAGCAGAGGCGTGTACTGAGTATAAAATGTAACATGCTCAGTAGAAGATTTCGGCTCTGTAGTCCACGAGTGAAAAGGACGATCTTCTTAGCCTTTTGCACCACCCTGTACACATGCGAGCTCTGGGCTAATTTCAAGAAAAGAACAATGGAAAGGCTTCGGGTGCAATATAACAACGCTTACCGATTGATGTTCGGACTCCCCAGGCACTGCAGTGCCTCCTCAATGTTTGCAGAAGGGCGAGTTCCAGGATTTACAGCTCTGTTAAGAACCAGGATTGCAGGACTGAGGGAAAGGATAAACCATTCCAGAAACATTATTATCATAGAATCCCGTCTGACTTCAGGATCGAGCATTGAAGACCATTGGAGAAAGATACTTGCTCCCACAATCTCAGATCCGATGGATTCCCGTGCTTCTCTGCTTTAACTTAATTTCATTTTCTATTTAATTTTTAATTTATTAATCTCTTTTTATTTATTTTACTTTATGTAAATATTATTTGTACTTATATCCTCTATGGGATGTGTGGGATTGCACTAACCTCCCCACATCCTGGAATAAAGAATTTATTATTATTATTATTATTATAACATAAAATGATTTTTATTAAATTTATTTTTGTTTTTGAATTCTATACAGGTCCTATAGAACCAAAAACGTTTACATTTTTATTATTGTGCATAGGTTTTTTATAATTTACTATAGTATATATAGAATGGTATATAATTATTGAAGAAAGCAATCACTTTGTGACTTGACATCATTTAATTTAATTTGGTTTTAAGCATTTTAAAACAGAATATATCTAGTAAACTATCGAAAATTATACAAAATAATTAAAGCTGATGAATATAAAATAATATTAGTAAAAAAATTAACAGTAACATAAAAATTATAGAGACTAGAACAACACTACGTATCATTTAATAATTATACTACTATCATTCAATTAAAAGTTATTTTGTTTTCAACCACTTTGTTAGAATTAAGACATTGTGTCAATTAGTTTTGGTCAGCTAGTTTCTCAACCTTCTTCAAGATAGCATTATTGAAAACTAACTTAAGTACTAAACGACTTTACATTAAAGATAATGTAAGATTAACATAAAGAGAGAGATAAATCATAAAATGTTGCGTATTCACAAGCGAGCTGAACTACGACTTATGGGAAAGAAACGAAGCAACCTAATATATCTTCGTTTCCCATAATTCGTAGTTCGGTTCGCGTTCCGGTTCGCAAATGAATAAGCAACAATGATGAAGACAGAGCTTCAGAGAGCGTATGGTTAAGGGGTAAGGGGGGTGGAAATTACATGATTACAATATATACTTATTTATTTATTTACGCCCGTTAAATAGGATTTTACGTATTATTTACGACATTCACGCACATAGGTTGTTGCAATTCTGATAGAGGAACAACCGGCTTTTCGATTACAAAATAAGTTTCAGCTGGATCGAGAACCAGTCCTGTTCGAGAAGAAACAATGACGGTATCTCTATTCGCAGGACCTGTGGCCATGGTGGATAGCAACTGTCTTCCAATATCAGCCTGAAAACAACGACATTATCAATTAAAACCTGATCAATCCATAATAAACTTGCTTAAGTTTTCAGACAAAAATCAAACAAAATAATTACCGAAAAAACAGGCAAAACTTTGCAGTCTACACGTCGGAGGCCTCTTGCAGTTGGATAAATATGTCTGGCGTGAAAATTATTAGAGCAAACGCGGTTTCCTGCTGATGGTACCCAGTTATTGTCACATAATTGAATCCGGATTGTTTCTAACCATTTCTCAATTTTTTCCGATTTGTGGGGAAACCTAAGCGAAAATACACTTAAAATAAATGAATTCATTAAATGACGCAAATTTATTTCTATCAATTCTTCTGCGAAAAATCGAAAAGGCGAAGCAGATATTACCCGAAAGGCAGTAACGTCTTAATACAACCCTGATTAGCAAAATGCACCGACCAAATAAATCACACACACTTGAGTTGTTGCGCGTGTCAATGCGTGTCAACGCTAGACGACTAATACATCAATAATTATCACGCATTGGTTGCGTGATATTTGTATGCTCCCCACGTGATAATAATTAACATGAATCACCCTATTGGTGGATTCCTTGTGGGTGTGTTATTCATGTGACGTCAGGAATTTTACCAGCAAATAAATGAATCTCGTTGTATTTTTCACATTTGTTAATACGCTGCCTTCAACATATCTGTAAAGTACCTATGTTTTTTTTATATTTAGATAGCTGATTACATTTTCTAAAATAAAGTCCGCGATAGCTACAATCTAAAATATTTGGAACTGGGTTATTGTTGTGATTGAAAAAATGAACTTGCCCAGCATAGCTGACAAGCAAAATAGCTTAACTCGAGACCAACAAAAGGTAAAACGCAATGCACAGGGCCCATTTCACATTGCGACACAAGGCTTACACCTTTTCATTAATGTGCACGTGAACCAAACCAAAATTGTGTTAGGGTTATTTTTCAATGGTTATGCCGTGTCTAGTCGTATTTAGTCTATGGTCATCTGTCATTGTTTTACGTAACTGTATTTATTTGAAATGTTGCATGATTATTTCGTTTTATGTTTAAAATATTCATTAAAAATACTAAAATGATGTTTATTATTGATTGTGAACATGTTTTGAACATTTTATTTTATTTTATTTTATTTTTATTTTTATTTTATATTATAGAAACAAACAGTACATGATTTAAGTTATCAAACAATATACAGGAATTAGATATTTCATGTTGTGTACCTATAATAATATTAAACAAATAATAAAAATATTTGGATGATTTATATAGCGCCGTTTTTGTGCAAAATCACCTCAAGGGCGCATATGGTATGTTTCCTTGTAATGTCTATTAAGTAGTATGTTTATTCCTTAATTACCAGGTGACGTGTAGAGTATGTAGGTGTGTGTTTAATGTATGTGTGAGTGTTTGTGTGTGTTTATCTGTATGTATGCGCATTGAACAGTTTATATTATTGACATGATGCGACGTTTGAATTTGGGCAGTGAATTCGAAAAGATGTAATGTTAGAGTAGAGCATGAAGAGCTCACAGAGTATTTTGAATTTCTCATGTTTATGACAGCAACATCAAAGGTAATCAATGTGATCTATGATTGGTTATATTCAAGGTGTGATCATTCAATTGTTAGGTTTAGTACTAATTCAAAAACAAATTCTCTAATGGCAAAATGAGAAATATGAAAATAATGATCTTGTAAACAAAGATTTTTATATGGGTACCAATATATTTTTATTGTTTGTTTTTGAGGTGTTGTGCCGTGTTGCGCTAACTCCTTCTTTAGCCGACGTTTCGGACAGCGTTGCAGTGTCCATCATCAGGGCAGATCCGGTAGATCCGAAGACACATCTTCGAATCTATATTGGAATTTGGTTGGTGAAATGTTTTTTGTTTTTATCATTTTTTGTAGAGTGTAAGATTGATTTTAATAAGTTTTTATTTTATGTACTTATTCAATAATTGAATGGTTGTCGGTTAATTGAATATCTCTAAATAGTATAAAACAAAGTGGCTATCCGCGTCTATCTGTTTGTGCGCTTAGTTCTCCTAATTTAAGTAACGGATTTTGATAGTGTTTTCACTATCATTTAGAGAATTTTTTTCGGAAGGTTTATATATATAATCCATGAATAATATATTTATAAAACGTAGAGAAAATCGATTTTTTGTAATCAAGTCGAAAAAAAAATTTTTTTCGTGTGCTTACATTGCTAACGCTGGCTAAACCTTATGAGATACATCAAAATAATGTACTAAGAAATGGTACATCTTAAAAAGGCCTGCAGAAAGTCCGCGACAGTATCTCCTAAGAATTTCTACCAGAAATGCCGGGTACACGTAATCTAGTATGAAAAAAAAATAGTCATTTAAAGTTCTCTTTATGCTGATGTATCTGTACATTGGTCTAGTAGTATTCAACAATAATGTCATATTTAAGTGCTCTTAAGAGAGGAATACAATGAAACATCAGTATAGTAGAGATCGTTCTGGAAATAGTTACAGTTTGACGATAGATTTGATTACTGTTATTCAGAATGTAACACACGTACCCGAAGGATTTTAACCAACGAATAGTAATCAAATTTTTTTAGTAAAAAACTTAGATGTCGTTTTGCTCTCCGAAAATATATTTTTCAATTAAAACCAAAAAAAAAACATCTCGTCACAACTGATCCCACTAATACGTGATACGCGCTCTGCCTCTTCTGTTAAAAGTGCTGATGGAACGAGACAGAGTGCGTACCACGTGATCCGCTAGTCTGTACGCAACTATCCAGTGTGATGGCAAAATATATTTTTGTTTTTATTTTTAAAAAAAACTATCGAATAGTAAAACCACTAGTAACGTTTTTTCTTTCTTTTCCCACTCTTATGCCTTACCTACCCCAATTGGGGATGCTATAGTCCCACTGACTCTGGACAGTGGGGAACAGTTGAGATTCTTATGCCGTACGTCACATATTCACTTAGTTATGGGTTTTAAAAACAGAATAAACAAAAATCAATAGTTATTTTTATCAAAAGAATTTAATTGATATACAACATGCTATAATGGTACGTATACATTTGCGAACTTAAACGCGAACCGAGCCACGAATTACGGGAAAAGAGCGAAGTAACTGCAAGCGGCGTTTCACGCCAATTGCAGTTACTAAGTTCCTTTACCATAAGTTGAGGTTCAGTTCGGCAGTTTGGCTCGCGTATGTATACTAATTAGTACGTAGCATAATATTCAGGCGAAGCTTAATGCTAAATCACTATTTTGATTAATCTTTATAACGAATTGGTGTACATTATGAATACCAAAAAATATGCGTAAGATAAATTGAAGGTTTTTCTATCGTTTCGCTTGAGTAGAATACAAATTAAAAAATCAATTACACAATAAAAAATATAAATGTAAACTACTAAAAAAAACATTTTTTCAATAGAAACGTATGAACGCGGTAAAGGAAACAACTTTTATAGCTAAGATTATCTGTGAGAGTTTCACTTGATTAACTTTTTTGCTTTCTTATAAAATTATTTTCAAAATAAATAAAAAACAGTTTTGTGCTTGAAATCGAACGTTTCTTGACTCCGTTTGTCAAGCGATTTTAATGCCTATTACCTACAATATAAGTTACACCAAGAATATACACATTTTTAACTTGTAGCTTCCTCTTAACAGTGATGTATCATCGTTCATTAAAATATTATACAAACGCATTATACCAAAATCTCAAAGATCACATGGCCGGGACACTGAATCAAATCAGAATGGGTTTCCCGGCCTTGTAATCTAAAAGGTTTTCATTATACCCACCTAACAACAAATATAAAATAAATGGATTTTAACAAATAAATGGATGTAAAGTAGTTATGTTTAGAGATAAGCAATAATCGCATTTTATTACCTAAGTTATAGCTTCCTTATACACATTAGCTAATATTTTAAGTGTTACTATGCGCTTTCTACGGCTTTCTATCGACACGTGCAATCATTTTATTTTTTTGCTTTTACATTAGTATATGTAGTAATAGTATTTGGATAATTTTTATAGCACGGTTTTTGTGCAAAATCACCTCAAGGGCGCTGTATAAATATATAATACATTTTTAAAATGACCTATGTTATTACTAACTATATATAGAGATAATATACAGTACCATATTTACCTGGTAGGTCACTTAAGATTAACATTTAATAAACGTGAACTAATTGTTTATTAGCAAAATTTAAATACAGGATTTAGGACATACTTGGAAAATTGGATATAATTGGATTTTCTCTCAAGAATGATATATTTAATTTAAAGTTATGACAGCTTCAAAACGTAAGTTTTTAGTTTAGACCTGAATTCTGTTGGACTTGTTGTGGATCTTAGTTCCGGAGGGAGTTTATTCCAAGCCTTCGGCCCAGATACTCCGAAAGCGTGATCACTAAACATAGTTTTATTTTTTGATGATAAACTAATCTTTATAAGACAGGGTTTAATGCATAGCATAAAGGATAACAAATAATTATAAGCAATAATTAGTCGCCTGAAATATTAATACAAATTGAAAATATCTCCCGAGTAAAAATAAATGCCGCCAACGGGAATTGAACCCGCGCCTTCTGAAGTCCGGTCAGGTGCTCTGTATCCACTGAGCCATGTCGGCTTATTTCCAAACCGCCAGATGATTCAATATGTACTAGTACCTCAATCAACAATTACTGATTATTATATTTTTTCCACCTGTAAACAACCAACTTTATTTGTGTAGGAAAGGCTTTGTTAGTGCTAAATTTCTCACTAGATGGCGTCGAGACATATGATATCTTCATTTATTGGTGAAATATTTTTCACTTGTCAAATATTATTATTTTTTAATGATAAACTAATGTTTATAAGACAAGGTTTAATGCTTAGCATAAAGGGCAACAAATAATTATAAGCAATAATTAGTCGCCCGAAATATTAGAAGGCACGGGTTCAATTCCCGTTAGCGGCATTTATTTTTACTCGGGAGATAATTTCAATTTGTATTAATATTTCGGGCGACTAATTATTGCTTATAATTATTTACTAAACATAGTATTTGGCTTGCGCTTAGGTTCCGTCAGTCTGCCTACAGCTGATGATGTTGCTGATCTAAGAGTTGACTGCCTCAAACCAGTGTTTTCCGGGACGATGAATAATTTAGAACATGAGAAAGATATAATTTTAAAAAAATTACGATAGACAAAATACATACATACATGAAATAAAAACACCAGAAACAAAAATACAGATAGGTTTACAAAGAGACAACAAAAGGTTCATGAAAAGATTTTTAATATGATCCACGAAATATATCAATATCACCCAAGTATTGATTTCCCATAGGGTGAAACCTCTCTATCGGAGAGTTTGCAATGTAGTTGTACTTCTGCACCCTGCAGAAGGTATGTGTTAATTTATAAGTTGCAGGAGTAAATTAATAAATACGTGCAAATGAATACCTGCAATTTATCAACCTATTAACAATTTATCACTCTTTTTATGTTTTCTAAATAGAAGGCCCTGTTATCTTAGGGGATTCTGGGTGGAGGGTATTTTTAGGAAAAGGAAGAGAAGGAAGTTCTGGGATATAAAATGTGTGTAGAAAATTTTCAGTGTATCCAGGGGTGACGGACGTATGCATCAACCCCTCTAACTTGTGTGCCAGGCGATGGGTCGAGAGAGTCCTGTTGGAGAGGTCAAAAGACCTTCCTCAACCAGTCTCTCTTGATCCGGCCCGCTACGCAGTAGTCACCAAATGTAGCGAACTACTTGGCGTGACCTGTGTAAGAGTTGTTGGTTTTCCAATAAATGGTTTCCGGGCCTGCGGTACCCATACTGCCTCGCAAATCTATTTACCATGTTGAATCTTCCTTCTTGGCAACGATCAAAACTGATATCAATCATCGTTTATTAAGAAACCCCGAAACTTTCCATATTCCTTTCCAAATAATGATAATTTAACCTTCTCCCAACCTCTTGTGCGAATGTGTCGACTATATGTAACATCCACTGTAGCAGCAAGATTCCGGACATGTTATTTAGCAATAGCCCCCAGAGATTACTGTGCGGTATTCATATAAAAGTAAGGAAAAATACTGAAATAAATCTTACTTCGCCCACAGTATAATTCTCTCTGTTATTTCTCTAGTCATCCAGTGGCGTTCTCCTCTCTCGCATTAGTATCTCGTTTCATTAATATGAACTTTCCCATGGAGTATGTTGCCGGGTAGTACCTATTTGTGTAGCCTTATTGTGCTGATGAGAACAACGATAGAAATACTCGGCACCGGTCAAACGGTTCGGGACCATAAACCCTTATCACTGGTTAAACGGCCTGTCGTAGGCTATTTGGTCCTTAGTCCCTAGTCCCCACTGTCTGGTCATATCCGTGTGCGATTTGAGGTACGTTCCGTTTCGTTTCCGTAAAATGGGGTGACTTTAATCAATTTTGAATTTTTCAATAATCAAATAACTTGTTTATATAATTATTTGTGTTCTATTTTTTATCATTTTATTATGCTACATGGAGTAGCTAAATGGAGATTTAGAATACATTGACTACAGTGAATGTTAAGGAAGCTAGTCTCAATGTTGTGATTGCTGTGAAGTCCAAATTTGACTACGTAGTATAGCATATTAGTACATTAGTTTAAGATAATAATACAATGATAATATTAATAATAACATAATTCAGAATGTCAAATTTTTTTAGTTAATAAAATATTCTTTAAAAAATTGCAGTACATCTTTATCCAAATTCAGGGAGTTAATTTGCTTTTTAAATTGTTCATACTTCAAACTATCGTAATATGTTTTAAAAAATTGTATCATTTTGTGTTTGAAGAGTCAAAAAAACAGTGATTAAAGTCGGGGAGGAATGATATGCCATTTCGCATAAAATTATTGAACCCAAAAATTGAAAAATAAAATTTTTCTAATATTAACGTAATTATTAGGCACTGATATACTAATAGACACTGCTTTACTGGTACATTAACATTTTTTGCTGCTTGAAAATAACTTTCAAAAAGCTTCACATTTCAACTACCAATATAACTAGACACAAACTTATTTGACACTAACCCCGTCGAACCACGGGTTGGTAAGTGCAGTGTCTAGCAACACTGGACAGGCGGTTCGGAACTGATCGGGAAGGCCGAGCGTTTCCGATCGAGTCGTGTAAACTACGGGCGCTTCGCCGAGCTGCGCCAGACGGAAAACCACCCCGATAGCGAACACGCGTTACCAAACCACGATTGTACAGCTCGGTTATAAATAGCATTTATCGTAATAAATCTGTAAAAGAACCATCAGAGTTTCAATCATCTAACGAGCCTTGAGCTTCAATATAAGGTGTAGTAAACACAGAAACACCACAGTAAGCAATCGGCATAAACCGAAAGCCGCAAGACTGTGCCCAGGATGTTCTGCACTGAACTGCGCTGCAGACCGTCATCTTATTAGGGAGAACTTACCTCTCTGCGCAGGGTTTTGCAGCATTCGGTTTATGTCGATTGCATACCGACCGATCTGGCGACGGGCTAATTTATTTTCGAAGCGTCTTTGTATCCACGTCGCCTGAAAAAAAAATACATTAAAAAGAAACGAGTAATTTCCGAATGGTAGCGAGAATTATGCAAATATCCGAGATGATCAAAGTCGCCCCCCGATTAAAAATTCACCCCGTATTACCATACTTCAAAGCTCACTAAATTTGTTATCTCTTTTACGATATATTTACCCTACCATGAACTTCAGGATTTTGGTAGTTAATGAAAACGAGAAGGGAAGCTTGCTTGTTGCTTAGCCGTTTTGGTTTGTTGCTTAAAATCTGATTTTAGTGTTCATGTGCCCGTTGGATTTGATTTGTTCTCTCAAGTAATCTCAATTTTCCGGACTGTGAACATTATCAAAAACATTTTCAAATACGGTCATTATTTCTTAAACAGTTTCATTGACCTTTCTGGGGTCGAAATTTTTAACTAACCACTACCCCGTTTTCCGCAAGGGTAGGCAGAGAAGACGGACCGACAGACAACTCTGTCTTGGCACACACTCCTTGCTTCATTCACATTCATACATCGTCTCTTAGATACTCTTCTGTTATTCTAACACTTATCCCGACCCTAGTATTTTTTTTCACTTGATCATTCCATGTCTTCCTCGGGCGTTCCCATCTACCATTCACATTCAAGTAATATATTCTCCATCCTTACACCCCTTTCTTCATACATTCGCTCTACATGCCCAAACCGGCCTTTTCTTAATTTTACTAATGATGCTTACACATTCTTTGCGAAACCCTCATCGAAATTTCTTACACGTAAAATGTTTGTTTCCTGTCAAATTCATATAAATCACACTTCTATGGATTTTGTGTTCAGTATTTCAATCATAATATTTTGTACTTCAACCTTGGGGAAATCATTTACGTGAAGACAATGTAAAAAAATATATATGTTGTGTTTAAATATGAAGTCGAAATCATGGTGTAACATACACGATTTATAAAATTCACGCAAATTTGTAAAGACCGCACTATTTGGTTGAAAACCAGTACAGTAAAGACGATCATATAAACAACTTTCCATTGTAAATAAAAATGAATAGTCATCTCTCTTGTTTTAACATCACAATGCTCCGTTTTTTCCTGTTGAAAGAAAATTGCAGTAAATTTTAGCTTTCAACTACAATGGCCATTGTTTGGTTTGTTTGGACGCTAGTAATAAATGTTTCCACGAGTAAATTACACCGGAACTTCTGGTGAATTATAAACCTATCTTCCTTAAACCGTATCCTGTTCTACATTTATTGGAATTAAGCCGGATATCAGTACCATAAACCAATCGCTTTGGATATTTCAAACCTCTGACATTTTGTAACTGTTGCTCATCTTATGAAATAGCTGACTCGTGAAAGGTTAATAATTTAACAATATTCATTCACCCATTTAAAATTAATAATTTTGCTAGCAGAATTTCTGTTTTTCTCCCAGTAAATTTATCCGGGAGTTTATTTTTCTCCCAGTAAATTTGTCCGGGAGTTTGTTTTTCTCCCAATAGATTTGTCCGGGAGTTTGTTTTTCTCTCAGTAAATTTGTCCGGGAGTTTGTTTTTCTCCCAATAGATTTGTTGGGGAGTTCGTTTTTCTCCCAGTAAATTTCAACGCTCTCTTTTTTATTGAAATATTTAACATATTTAAACGATAGCTGGAAAGAGTTGTGCAATATATGTGAAATTTCTTGCAGCCAGGCTCACTTACCGAGAGATGTGGGAAATAAACAATATTTATTGCAGCGATTTTCAAAGCACTATATTTTTCATTAAAAAATAAAGATAAATTAGTGTCGAACAACAACAAAGAGTTTTAGTTATATTTTTTCATTAAATGAAATGAACACTTTGTTTTAAAACGCTATTTTATTAATATTTACCAACCGGTTTCGCTTGGCTCAAGCTTCAACAAGGTGACAATGTACAATGCCAGTGACAGTTTTGGTACAGTTTAAAATTGTAGATTAAATTAATTTTTTAAGCTTAAATAAATCAAAAATGTTAAATTTTAAGGTGACAGCTTAAATAATCATTCTTATAAATCTTAGGCCAGGCAAAACCAGTTGGAAATTTTTAATAAATTTATGGTTTTAAAAATGTATTTAATACTAAATATTATGTCTAACTACAAAGTTCTTTCTACGAAAATACTTAATTTTTACAGATTATGTAAGTATTAATATTTCCATGAATATTGCTGATGATGGAAACGTGGTAATTTGTGGAAATAGATAAAACAACTAAAAAATCCTTAAGCCGAGACAATACCCAAAAATAAACCTATCTAATCTTAACGACTTAAGCGAAGCAGCCGTGCACAAAAATATGCGATGCGTGTCCCTATCTATTGGACAGACTTGCGGTTTAATTTGCCCCATCAAATCTCTAAAATAAATTTGGAATCTTTACGACATTAGTGATGAACTCGTGTAAAAATAATATTCGGCGCGCGCCCCGACGTAATGGATGAACCTACGGTCGGCTTTGCTCTAGCAGGCCTAGAAAATCTTTATTTTCTTGGAGTTTATTTTAATTATTTCTAATGAACGTATTACTAAAACTTCAAATGTTTCTAGAGAGATTTCTCGGGAAGTTACTAATTCATCGTCTAGAAAAATTGAATCTGGTGCTTACCGCAAATTTTATAATTTAAAAACGTTTTATAAAATTGTTAAACGTTTTTACATAAAATATTTTAATGGTAAGGTCCTGTTTTCATTAATATTAAATTTAAATAACTTGCATCCGTAGGGATCCCTCTAGAAACATCTGGGATTTTAGTAATACGTTCATCACAAATAATTAAAATGTGAGCCTCGGGCAAACCCCCGTTACTTGATGCCTATGTCGCCTTACTCATTGTAACTCGGATAATATTAGAATCAGATACAATTTTAGTCCCATTTTAATAACATGTTTACCTATGTGAGAGATCAGTGATTCAGTGGTACTTATAAACATAATGCGTGCTATTTTCTTGGATTCAAGGGATCGGCATACGCGTTATCAGTATGTTATTGCGTGTCGTATTGATAAAGATTCAACCTGTATTTAAATAATGAATAGCGCGTCGTAGGTCGAGGTATAAAGGTAAGTCAATGTAAACACGCTCAGGTAAACATTGTTATTTGTATCCGTTTGATGCGAAATTGCGTCACATTGATTTCGGAAGTTTATCAGATATGTTGACGTCATTCTACAGTGTAAATATTCTAACTACGCACCTACGCGTGGACTTCCATATTTTTATGCAAGTCAGAAGTTTTTGAAAATGCTACTCACCGTTTTCAGAAATCTTCAGTTATAATAATAGTAATAATGAATTTATGTAGCGCAATTTTGATATAGTTGTTTGTAGGTTACATGTGCGTTTTCACTAAACAACTTATAACAGTTATAACTATATACTAAAAGTATAACAGTGTATTAGTTATGTTGTATATCCCAACGTTCGCAACCTATTACCTTATTTATAATTAAAAAATCATCAAAATGACTTGCAACCAAATACGAGTTTGGTTAATTAAAATCTATTATTTTTCATTATTTGAATAATTATTTTATTAGATTCAAGAACTTAACATATTTTAAAACATTATTTGATAATGTGGACCGAGCTTGATGCTTTAACCGTGTCGAAGTCCCCATTTTATAATGTAATTATATTCAATAAAATGATAATATTCAATAAAATAATTTACAATAATAAGTGGTAATGAACATTTTTGTAATATTTCCTTTTCGTGTTTGACATATTTTTGTTTCCATCACTTGTTGTATCCAGTGAAATATTGTTGAATGCGTTTATGCCCTGGTATGTGTGATTTCTTTGTCCAAAGCTTGTGTTTACGGTCGGAGTTCTTATGTTTGTTTGTAGGTTTATCTGACTGGTCTATTAATGTTAGTTTGTGTCTGTTAAAATTTGTTTATTTGGTCAAAATGTGGGTGGGTAGTGTTTTTATGTGCAGGGTTTTCCAATAAGAGGTGTTATTTTGAATAGACCGCTATTACGGTAGATTTTACTTTTTAAGCTGTCACTTTTTGACATTTCACAAGTAGAAATTACGCCATTAATAAAAATGGAACGATATACGCTTCAACAATGCATTGAAATTATTAAAATTCACTTGAGTGAATATTATTAATGCAAATCATCTTGAATGATGAGGCCTATTTCCACCTCGGTGGCTTCGTCAACACGCAAAATTGTCGCATCTGGGGCTCGGAAACCCAAGAGTTATTGTTGAAAAGCCTCTCTATCCTGAACGTGTAACTGTTTGGTGCGGTTTATGGTCCGGCGGAGTCATTGGACCTTACTTTTTCGAAAATGAGGCTGGAGCAACAGTTACGGTGAATGGCTTGCGCTATCGAGAGATGATTAATGATTTTTTATGGCCAGAATTGGATGTTATTGATCTGGACAACGTTTACTTTTAACAAAGCGGCGCTACGTGCCACACAAGCAACGAAACCATTGATCTTTTACGATTGAATATCAAAATAACACCTCTTATTGGAAAACCCTGTATTTCCTCAACTTTAGTTTGTTTCTGTCACCTTTAAGATGGTTTTCTATGTTATTTCTGTATTACCATTATAATACCTGCCCAAACCACTGAGCTATAGCATCAACTTTCAGACTCGTGACAGTCGTGACAGCTAATTAACTTCATTAGTTTATAATGTATGTCCCGTTAACATTTTGCTCGTGCTTTTTTATGTTAGCTAAATTCTGCAAAAGTTTAATTTTTACTCTTGAATAAATGTCAGAAGAACTAAATGTAATACATTATCTTGGCTTGCAGTTTATTAAGTAGAAATATATACTTCACATGCAGACCACATCAAGGAAATAATTCAAGCATTTTACAACCAGAAGAAAAAAACTCGAGTTTCAAATTACGAACATGTTGTAACACGTAACTGGATTCCTTGTTCGAAATCCAAACAATGTTTGAATTTGTCCAGTTCCAACTTGAGAATCTTCACCCCGTTTAGTTCACCCTGAAATCTTTCAGTTTCTTCAACAGTTCAAGGAAACTCACCAAAAAGTTATTTAATTTTTTCCTCACATTAATTTGTTTGCTTTATAATGTTTTGGTATTTTTTACACTCTGAGAAGTTTTAAAGTATTATTTGAGTCTTAAAGATAGACATTGACTCACGGATTGGTCGTGCGGTTGTTTCCCCAGTAAAATAGGTTTAGACGACAACTTTAAAAATACTTTTTGAAATCCGGTAATATTGAATAATAGTTTGTTGCACGACCATAGACATATGAATATTAGTAGACCTGCCCTAAGTGATTAAAAGCGTATTATCCCCACTCCCCATACCGGTTCCATTGGAGCCGGCTGTGCTCGCGTATGGCCTCAAGTGAAATTTGAAAACGTGACGTCATCATTCTTGTGCGAACTATGGTCGAGGCATCATCGGTTCATTTTACGAAATAACACGGCAAAATGTTGACTTGTACTATGAAAACTTAAAAATAGATGTGAAAAAGAGAATAAACCCAATTGTCGTATTACATTCCATATATAAGCATTATTTTACTTTATTTTAAGCATATTCACATCGTATAATATGGATCAGTTGTAGAAACATAATATACTATCACATCGAGAAACGTCTGGACGCGAAACACAAAGCTGGTTGGTTGCTGGGAAGTAAATTATGAACATTTATAAAAGTGTCTTAACTAAATACTTAAACGAAATATTCGACTCTGAAAATAGAACCGAATTTTTTTGCCGAATTTGGACTTCGCAAATTTGTTCATAACGTGGCGAGTAATTTGCGCTCCCATGTAAAAATGTCTATTCATTCAAAAGCAGATTTTACTCTTAAGAAGTAAATGGTGATATTATAATGCGAGATGCCTATTTACTGTCAGATTGTTTTATTGACGAATCACAGTCAGCTTCACCCCCTTCGTTCTTCAACAGTTGATTTTACCCCTCGCCATTATCTTCTCGTCTATTAATTCCTATGTCTGTGTGCACGACCTAATTTTATATTTCAAAAAGACAAATTGAGTAGGAATTTGCGTTCAAAATCGGTTACAATTTTTGAAACTGGATGAATAAAAGCACCGTTTAAAACGCCTCTTAACTCCTCAGGCCTCTGGCATATTTTTCAGAGCGTAAAATTTCAGAACGTATCCGAAAAATAAAAACAGTTTTTGAACCGTGATGAAATTCGCTTTGAATTTTTATTAATATAAGTATTATAAAATTAAACACATCATTTTTGAAAATGTGGATGCAAGCAAAAAAAGTTTTGAAAATTGCTCACCTTTCGTTTATTAGAAACTGAAATTAAAAATAACGAAACGAAAATTTTAAAATAAATTTATTACAAACGTCGTTTCATATGAAAATAATTTTTAGTAAATTGTTCACAAATGCGGTTGGAAATATGGGTTTTATGGAGGTACATTTTAATTTTTCTATGGTTGACCTCTAGATTTGAATATAAAGCGTGGTTTTTATCTTTCTAACGTTATTTATATCATATTTGGCTTAATAGTAAGTGAATTTCCACGAGACCTACATATATGAACTGTTCCTAAAATCGAACAAATTAGCCTTTAGTGGTTAAGATATAAATTTTTCGACTCTGGTGCAAACATACATTTATTATATTTTATTAAATAATGTGATAAAAACTCATAGAGTCACGGAGCTTACTGAATTATAGCGGTAATCGTCATGTTTTTGCAATAAAAACAATTCGATATTGGATTATATACATTTGTTAAATAACGTTTTACTCACATACATAATACGAGATTGCAATACTTTATATAATTATTTGCAAGTGCCAATGAGGATGGACTCCATAATAAATCATTCTTGGTGTGGATCGTGTAAACTTTTCGTATAATCTTAATAATCTGAAATCTTACAAAAAGTAGATAGCTTTAAAAAAATAAAAATAAATATATATACTCGTATATGGAATTTTTAACGCTCATGTATACATGAATTGGTTAGATTATTCGTACAGCTATTAGAAATGATTTTGTTTTATTTATTTATCAATATATAGTTTTATTACATAAATTTTTCGACATCTGTCTCACTAGGGTACACTTGTGTCGAGACAGACGTATTCAGGTACTTAAAGATTACTTACAAAGGGGCTATTATAAAATTATTTTATTTTGTTTGTGAATTGTTGTTACTGTTTACGTGTAATTTGTTTTACATATGTTTGTGATAGTGGGACGCCCAAGACTTGTTATCCATTTCTTTATTTCATCTTTGAATTTGGTCATTGACTTTGTTTGTCTAATAGTGGCTGGTAGTATATTGTATAGTTTGCAAGCTATGTATTTGAAATTTCTTTGCCCAAAGGTGGTTTTAGCAAAAGGAGTTTGGAGAAGTTTTTTGTTTTTGGCTCGGGTATTGTGTATCGTTTGAGTTGGTCTGTATAGTGTTTTGCTGTTTTGGTGTAAATTAATCAAGATGGATCTTGCAAAGAGCTGTTTTATGTCCATAACGTTGATAGTATTGAAGATAGTATCAGTGCTGGTAGAAAGAGGAAATTTTAGAATTATTTTTATGATTAATTTTTGTGGGGTCGAGGGCATTAGAAGAAGTATTACCCCAAGCTAAAATTCCGTTTTCTATGTGTGATTGGCATAGTGAGAAATACACTGATTTTAAAAGTTACAGTTGTATAGGTTGTTAACGTATATTTTAAACATCGAATTACTTATGTTGTATTCGTTTGTTTTTTTAAATGTTTTCCTCTCGGTGAACGGAGTAGGTAAATGGCTGGAATTATGCAATTGGTTCAGATTACCCTCCGAATGTTAATGACAGTCGAAGGGAAGACTGGCATAAACCATCTTACGTAAAATTATACAAAAATCCGACATAGATGAGCAAATGTTTTGATGGCTTACAACTAGATGGGCTCCCGTTTTAAAAAGCTATAAAATAAAAATAATTTTTATTTTACGAAAATGTTTTTGTAGCCCCTTCCTTAACTTGCCTCACAAGGGGCGATCTAATCGAAAAATTCGGTACCAATAGTAGGTCCCAACTGCTTCCAACCGTCAGAATACCATCAGACTATGGCTTCCCCCTTTCGGGTATATTGGGAGGCTATAGGTAGTGGGGAAAGGAATGAGATGGAAATAGGAAGGTTGGGAAGCATCTGACTATTCAGATCTGGTCGCCAAACTTGGCTAAAGCCATTTCAAGCAACGTTTCAATTCTGAATGGTGTATAATATCTATTCTCTGTTATGTCTTCGTATTTTATTTAAGTCACCATTTGTCTGTTGTGTACACAATTTGGCTCCGGGAACCTTTTATTGCATAATCAAAAATGGCAGAAGTGCCGTAGGGCACGGTTCGCTACGTTTGGTGACTTAGCAGGGGTGCCCGGGCTCATTGGGTGAGGTGCGCACCAGCTACGTATTGGGTTGGAGCGGGAGGGATGGATTCATACGTCAGTCACTGGACACACTGGATCCTAGATTCCTCCCCATCCATCATACCCTTCTTCGTTCTCAGAACTTCATCTCCTTAAAAATACCCTCCAAACAGCTTCCGTAAAGATGAAATAGGTGAATACTCTGGAAACTCTGGTTATACCTTGAAGGCAGCCTCGTAAAGAACGTATCAATGCGCCGTTACAAAATAATTGAGGTCTGAAGCGCCGAGTTTTTTCGACGCGCCCCGTCACAACCAACTGACGCAGTCAACGAGGCTTTCATAATGTCTGTCAATATCGTAAAATATTTTTATTTTAAAAATTTCTATTAATTAATTATTATTTTTCATCAAGAAACTCTGAAAAATTCATAACTGCCTCTAATCACTGTCAATTTTGTCTGAGTCCTTGGAAAAAAACTCTTCAAATTTATTAACGATATTTTCAATTTCGTGTAAACTATTTTAAAATCTAATTATCTCTAATCACGCTCTCATCGTATAATTATTTTTTCGTGAAATAAAAAAAGATAAATTTACGACAGTTCTACTCGCAAACTTAGCTTTCAAAAGATCGTGTTAATTGCGATAGCCCAAATAAATTATTCCAATTTAGAAATTAAATTTGCTAACCGTGAAGTTAAAATTTAATATTTCTTTGATTACCTCTTTTCCAATGTGCCTTAGTCATAAAAGAATGTTCGATTTTTATACAAATATAATTTTCTTTATTTTGTACAAAGTCTACATTTTTTTATACATCGGGTGCCAGGCCAAAAATTACGCCCCTGGGTATCTATTCCCCAGTCTCGATCGCTCGCAAATTCCGCCGAAAGTACATACACTGGTAGAGTATGTTATTCTTGAGTCTCACCGAAATTACATACTACACGCCATACGTCAAAATTCATTCGACTTAAACAACGAGTGGGTCGAAGCAGTAGAGATCGGCAAAACTGTAAAAATCTCATTGCATCCTGGTGAATTGCCTTATACAAAAAAAAATATAGTTTCCCGCGCGCTTTTCGAAGTTGGTATCGGATTCGTTTAGTTCTGCAAAGTTGTTTTAACCATTTTTCTGGCATTTCGATATGTATCCACCACCGCCATTCATTTCAGAAAAAGTGCGGTAGCAAATAAAAACTTTGACAGAACGACGCGGCAACGGTTTGTTTTTGACATTTCAAATTAACTCCGTAGAAACCTCAAACACATCCGAAACATAGACAATATTCACAGGGTTGCCAACATAGTCGTCTCTTCAACCGTGCGACACTCAAGAATGTATAAATATAGAACTTATGACAAAAGTCGTAGAGATTTTCGTTCGTAGATGGCGCATAGCGAGTAATTCGTGGTAGAGACTCTGGAATAGATACCCTGATCTTTAAAAATGATTCCGTGACACTTGGTCTACCGACATTTGGTACCTTACACTTGGCCCCCTGACAATTGTTACTTCGGACAGTTGATTACCCGGACTGTTGATTCTCTGATAGTTGATCATTTGAAGGTTGATCCCTCGTACACTTGATCCCCCAAAGTATTATTTCTGCTGTACGTTCTTACTGGTAAAGTATGAAAAGAGAATATACGCCATGTACGGTCGTATAACAAGAAATCCGCTGCACAAGTATTTTTTTGTGGATATATACAGCCAAATAACAGAACAAACGTACTCCTGTTGGCTAAGATCAAAGTGTAAAGTGTAGTATATACATGCAGATGATATACGAACGTATAACAAAAGTCTTTATACTTATATCTGCAGTCGTCTTGCAACACAAATATTTTGCTAACAATAATTCCGTGTCCCCGAAGAAGTGTGCAGTTATAATATACCACCAAATAATAAAATACGAAGCGATACACAAATGTTTAACACTTTTTTTCAATGATTTACTTAAAAATAAGGTAAAAGGTAGGTAATGATATATCGAAATAAAATGACACCAACATATTATAAAAAGGCAATTGAAATTAAAATTAAATGCATAGGAACCGTATTGGCATTTCACGAAAAAAACTAACTTATATAAAATACTGTTAATTCATTAAAAATCAGGTCATAATTTCGTTTTTCTGTTAAAAACGGGACTGCGGGCTTTAAAAAAATGAATTGACAGAGTTTCTAACACAGTATCAGTTAAAAGCGAATGTTTTATGAGGACGGCAGAAAACTTTTTCATACAAATACTTATGTGCCAACTAGGAATACAAGACAAAATATAACATTCTTCTGCAATACATACACGACCAACTATCAGACACACTCACTGACCAATAGGATGCATGATCTGGGCGACAAGTATTGATTTATTTATTGACTACGGTGCTATTGATTTATTTATTGACTACATTTATAGAATTAAGCATACCTACCATATACCAACACTTTGTCGAATCAATGCAGTGTTGTAGTAATTTTTTTTTTACTTTATGTTTACTAATATTGCTTCATATTAAGTTTTTTTTTTTAAATTATTTCTTAATATTTTCTTATTATACTTATTATAACAATTTTACAATTGTGTATTATGTGCATACTTTACAATGGATTACATCTATTTACAGTCAGTATCTCCTGTATAATACAGATATTCTCCTATGTACACTGCATCATGTATGACTTTTATGTAAAAGCCTTTTTAGGCGTATATATTAATATATAAATACTGATATTGAGATACTGATATTGCCGCATTCCATCATGATATTTACTAGGAAAAGAACACGTGTTCTCAATATATTCTGAATGACTAATGTTTTATCAGGAAATTGGCAAGCTATCATTTTAAGCTGCATATGTTTGAATACATTAATATTTTTAGATAATTCAGAACGAAAAGATTACACTTTGCTCTAAATATCACAATATATCAGTGTCAGTTTTCATATTTGCCTTTGAGCAAAGCGTTCAACAAAAAGCTGGGCTTTTCATTTTATGAATAGTCTTTCCTAATCCATTTCAGGCGAATATTCATTAATGAAAAGTCGTTCAGCCGAGCGGGCATAAACATGGCTTCCATCCTTAATATATATTAAGTTTATAAGCTTTTAGAATTCAGTATAGCTTGGTATCATATTTAGAGACATGTGCCAGAGTAATGATACTGGATTCTGTAATGCTAATGCCCCAATCATGAAACACGACAGTGTTCACAGTTGGCTATTTCCGTTCATACAATATGATCACAAGGGTCTCCATTTTGCTTCTAACGGACGTCGCATGAAATCAACATTGCTGTGTCATTCATCACCTTAAACGATTTCAATGGATATTTGCAGAAAAGAACCTGTTATTTTTTATTTATTTTTTTACATTATCTCTAAACTGGAGGCTTTGAGGAAAATGATTTCTCTCAGGGCCTATGCCATCTTTGGGATGCTGTGTGAAGAGTATTTTTGAAGAGAGGTAGATACTCTCCATCTTGACTAGCGATCCGTAGGTCGCAGATTCAAATCTCGGCGATTAATTTGTATTATTTCACAATTTACTCATTTAAAATCATTGAGATATAATATACCCATTGATGTATTATACTAGATTGGCCCTGTCTATATTAAATCCATTTTAAAAATGACCCCACATAGCGCGTACGTCACAAATATGGAGATGAACTTAACAACCCAACTCTGTTTAAACTCTTTGTACAACCGTTCAAACTCGTAAGCGAAACCACGGAGAATTTGTTGTCAGAGGTGCTGTAATATGGACATAAAACCAAAAAGAAACTAACACTTACAGCAAAATTTTATGTGCTGAATAAGGGCTGAATCAGGAAAAGAATTGATAAAAAACACAAAATGATTTTAATTTATTTTATTTGTGTTTTTGAATTTTATACAGGTCCTATAGAACCAAAAACGTTTATATTTTTATTACTGTGCATAGGTTTTTTTTTTAATTTACCATAGTTTTTATATAGAATGGTATATAAATATTGAAGAAAGCAATCACTTTGTGACTTGACATCATTTTATTTTCTTTGGTTTTATTCCCAGTCGGGCTTTTGCATGCATTTTAATACAGAATATATCTATTAAGCTATCGAAAATTATACAAAATAATTAAAGCTGATGAATATAAAATAATATTAGTAAAACGTTTAACAGTAACATAAAAATTATAGAGACTAGAACAACACTATGTAGCATTAAATAATTATACCACTATCATTCAATTAAAAGTTATTTTGTCTTCAACCACTTTGTTAGAATTGAGACATTGTGTCAAATAGTCTATCAACCTTCTTCAAGATAGCATTATTGAAAACTAACCTAAGTACTAAACGACTTTTCATTAAACATAATGTAAGATTAACATAAAGAGAGAGATAAATCATATAATGTTGCGTGTTCACAAGTGAGCTGAACCACGACTTATTAAGAAATATAAGATTGCTTCGTTCCTTTCCCATAATTCGTAGTTCGGCTCGCGTTCCGGTTCGCAAATGAATAAGCAGCAATGATGAGGACAGAGCTTCAGGGATCGTATGGGAGAGGGGTAAGGGGGGAGGGGGTGGAGGTTACATGATTACAATACATACTTATTTATTTATTTACGCCCGTTAAATAGAATTTTACGTGTTATTTACGGCATTCACGCATATCGGTTGTTGCAATTCTGGTAGAGGAACAACCGGCTTGTCGATTACAGAAGAAGTTTCAGCAGGATCCAGAACCAGTCCTGTTCGAGAAGAAACAATGACGGTATCTCCTTTCGCAGGACCTGTGGCCATGGTGGACAGCAACTGTCCAATAAACAACGACATTATCAATTAAAACCTGTTTAAAAAAAAACTTAAAAATTAAAACCAATCAATACATAATAAACTTGCTTAAGTTTTCACACGAAAATCAAACCAAATAATTACCGGAATAACAGGCAAAGCTTTTCAGTCTACACGTCGGAAGCCGCTTGCAGTTGAATAAATATGTTTGGCGTGAAAATTATTAGAGCAAACGCGGTTTCCTGCTGATGGTACCCAGTTATTGTCACATAATTGAATGCGGATTGCTTCTAACCATTTCTCCATTTTTTTCCGGTTTATGTGGAAACCTAAGCGAAAATACACAAAAAATAAATGAAGTTATTAAATGACGCAATTTTATTTCTATCAATTCTTCTGCAAAAAATCGAAAAGGCGAAGCCCGAAAGGCAATGACGACTTAATACAACCCTGATTAGCAAAATGCACGGACCAAATAAATCACACATACACATGAGTTGTCGCGCCTCTCAATGCGTGTCAACGCTAGACGACTAATACATCCATAAGTATCACGCGTTGGTTGCGTGATTTTCGTATGCTCACCATGTGATAATAATTAACTTGAATCACCCTATTGGTCGAATCACTTGGAGGTGTGTTATGCATGTGACGTCACAAATTTGCCGGAAATAAATCTAATCTCGTTGAATTTTTCACATTTGTTAATACGCTGCCCTCAATCGATCTGTAAGGTACTGATATATTTTTGTATTCAGATAGCTGATTACATTTTCTAAAATAAAGTCCGTGATATGTACAATCTAAAATATTTGGAACTGGGTTATTTTTGTGATTGAAAAAATGAACTTGCCCAGCATAGCTGACAAGCAAAATACCTTAACTCTAGACCAACAAAAGGTAAAACGCAATGCACAGTTGCAATTTCGCATTGCGACACAATGCGTGCGCCTTTTCATAAATGTGCACGTGAACCAAAACAAAATTGAGTTGGTGTTATTTTTCACTGGTTACACCTAGTCTAGTTGTATTTAGTCTATGAATATACCTCATTCTTTGGGGGCGATACTGAGAGTAAAATATACTCTCAGTATCACCTAGGAAGACCACCATTTAGTATTGAAACGTTTCTTGAAATGACTTTTGCAATGTTTAGTGACCTGATATGAATAGTCAGGTACTTCCCAATCCTCCTCTTTCTCATCTCTTTCTCTTCCTCACTTCCTTCAGCCTCACAATATATCCCAATTGGGGATGCCATGGTCTCACTGGCTCCAGGTGGTTGGGAGCAGGGACTCTTGTGTGGTATCATCACATGAAAAACCAAATTAAAAAGATGTGACCATGGGCTTTGAAAAGACACAGAGGCCGGCAAACTGTTGAACTCAAGAACGAGTCGTAGAATCGACCAGTTTTCATGTGACAAAAAATGTCAGCCATATACAAATGTCAGCCATATACAAATGTCAGCCATATACAAATGTCAGCAATATACAAATGTCAGCCATATACAAATGTCAGCCATATACAAATGTCAGCCATATACGAATTTCAATCATATACAAATGTCAGCCATATACGAATGTCAGCCATATACAAATGTCAGCCATATACAAATGTCAGCCATATACAAATGTCAGCCATATACAAATGTCAGACATATACAAATGTCAGCCATATACGAATGTCAGCCATATACAAATGTCAGCCATATACAAATGTCAGCCATATACAAAATGTCAGCCATATACAAATGTCAGCCATATACGAATGTAAGCCATATACAGATGTCAGCCATATACAAATGTCAGCCATATACGAATGTAAGCCATATACAGATGTCAGCCATATACAAATGTCAGCCATATACAAATGTCAGCCATATACAAATGTCAGCCATATACAAATGAAAGCCATATACAAATGTCAGCCATATACGAATGTTAGGCGCGCGTTTGGCGTGATTCTTGACCATGAATTGTAAAAAAACTTAAGCTCAAAAGGAGAAAGAAGAACCAGACATTTCCATTTTTGGAGGCAAATGGAATAATGATTTCTGATATAATTAGCTGTTATTTTTTTAACATCGCATCACACATCTCAATTGCCAATGTTTATATCATCTACTCCCATATTCCGTATCCCGCATTTATTAGTCATGGCTTTTTGTAATGACTATAGAAAATACCCTGTTTTTGCGTCAATATAATCTTGTAATCGTGTCAGAAAAAAGGCTTTAAATATTGTAGTAGAAATATATAAAATTAATTATATCTTTCAGTGCAACCCACACGAAATTCCATTTAAACCCAAACGAATTTCCGGGAATCGTTAAACGAACGGAAAATATTTTACAGTCGATACCAGTCCATCTAGATCAAATCAATATAAAAAAATAGACCCTAACTGGAACAAATTAGGGGAAAGCTGAATTTTTGCAAGTGAAAAGTACCCACTGCAGGGAGTATTTTCAGTGGTAGAAGGATCTACCCAAGCCATTATACATAATTATATCCTAAGCAAAAATATATATCCGAAAATTATTTCTAGAAATCATTCAAACGGGTTTTTCTTTCATGGTTTCTGGATGGCTCTTATTGGGTTTACCGTTAAATACAGAGTTAAAAATATCGTGAAAAAAAGTATTTTTTCCATATTTTTCAACGTAATTCCAGTAAGCTTAAATTCCTTACCACGAGTGTCGGAAAGATCCACGTTCGCTCCTTCCTCTCCTCAAAAAACCCGTTGACACAGCATCCTCAAAGACAACAGCCCCTTAGAGAAATCTCTTTCCTGAGGGCCTCCTATGTGAAATTAATTATGAATGTCAATTATAAGAGATGATGGGAAAATACCCCAAAACGCAAACATCAGATGACAAGTAACAGCTATTTTAACATTAATATGTGTGATGTTTGGTAATAAGTTGGGTTTTCGAGCGATAGATGGCACCAGTCATAAATCTTACTCCAGAGTCCGACAGATGTCGCTAGAGTGTAGCAATTGCCTGTGGGATATTATTGCCAGACAACAAGCTTCTAGAAACAGAGAATTACCAACCCTCGGGTAATGAACAGTGTAGCTAAATCCAGACTTATTTATTGTAACGCAAATAAACACAATTATAGTAAAAGAACTTTTTACTTTTCACAAGAGTTCCCAACACTAAATCTGCAAGTAAAGCAGAGATATAACAAACAATATGTAAGAACTATTACAAGGCACATTAATTTTTAGTACCCTAGAGTCCTATAAAGTAACCTAAAATGTTACTTTTTTGAAGATGTATATTGCACGGACAATAAAATAAGAAATCATACATAAAATCGCATAATATCGCTTGATCAAAATATTTAAATTTTTGTAATCATTTTTAATTTACTATACCGAATTTGTGAAATTGCACTAAGGTCCAAGCATTACAGAGAAATAGTAAGTTAAAATTAAACAAAATTCGAAATGTTATTTTTCAATTTTTTTTCGACTTTGGGAATCATAAATCACATTTTGTTAAAATATTTACTATTTACAAGTGCTGTTACAATTTAACGATCTACGTTGCAAGATAACGAACCAATGACGGTGTCATATTCCAGTGGAATTACTGGTATATTTAATCTGTTTCTATGAGATTAGCGTCCTGGCGCCAACGGCGATAATTTATTATGGGTTTATCGGAAAGTTTTCCTGGAAAAAACCGGAACCACTCTATTGGCTTTCTGATCCACGATTCTGTGAGTGATTAATATAAAAAATTTATCCAATAACGTCACGGATGTGTTTGTGTTGACAGGTTTAATGGATTTCAGCAGAATCGGGGGCGTAGAAATGATATGGTGAAATCTCATTTCGGTCATTTCTGCGGCGCATGTTAGTGGACTTTTATATTATCTTTCCGTTTCGTTTCAGAGAATTCTTTTATGCGTTTTCTCATTGCTACAACTGCTTTGGCAGACTTTTTACAGCTTTTTTAAGTGTGTTCAAAACAACAAACTGTATCCATGCAAATATGAAAATTTAAGTGGTCCCAGGCTAGAAAAGTTGCCCTACTAGAGAGAAATAGACGTATGAGAAGAGTTTTGAGAAACAGGTACTAGAAATCCAATCAGACCGAATATCAGCTGATCTGTCAATGTCAATACAATATTGAGACGATATCGTAACGACATCACAATAATTTCTTGACGATACGATGACGTTAAACTTTATTAAAACATTCAAGTTTATTTTTATTATTGACTTATCACTGACAACACAGGCAAAATCGTTGAAAAATAAAGTTTGTTAGTTGTAAGTCTCAAACTTTAAGTCACATGTGTAAATATATATGTTATTAAGACAGTAGTTATAGACGTTAGTCGTAAGTCACTAGATGTAAGTCTTAGATGTGAGTCACTAGTTATTATGAATCCTAGTCATAAGCCAGCTCTATGTATTACTCAATATATATTTTTAACAGCGCCATTTGGGTGATTTTTAACTATTATTATTATTAAATGGTATCGTGACGACTTGAGAATATTTCATAACGACATCAAGGCGACATAAAGACGACACCAAGACGACACCAAGACGACATCAAGACGACATCAAGACGACATCAAGACGACATTAAGTCATCTACAAAGCGACATCAAGACGATATCAAGACGACATCAAGACGACATCAAGACGACATCAAGACGATATCAAGTCATCTACAAAGCGACATCAAGACGATATCAAGACGACATAAATATCAAGTCGACATGATACTACGTATCTGCGCAAAATACTTTAAATCTTACCTATAAAATGGAACTAAAATAGGAATACACAGCAAACCTGGAGATTTTATCAGTATCACGATGAGGTCACTGTGACATTGAAATGACTTCGCGGCGGAATCAAGACAATATGAAGACGACCAGACATCGTGATATTACTCCGTATCTGCGGAAAGTATTTTGAATTTAAGCCAGAAAATAGAACTAGAATAGGAATGAACAATTAACTCAGACGAAAAAACCACAGAAAAAAATATCGGAAAGATAACGATCAAAATTTGTGATAAATTGAAAAATAACTGATTTTCCGGATCTTCCTCAATGTCCTCATTTTTAGATGCTGTGTAGATTATTATAAAGTTTTTTAAAGAAAATGTACTCGATAGATATAGGTTATTAACTATATTATGTATATGTGTAGTAATATACCAATTTTACCAGTGGAAATCTTATATTGAACGAATCCCAAAACGAATTATATGTGTGACTGAATTCTCGCTTTTATATCCTGCAAAATGTGGATTTGAATTTTAAATTCGTGGAAAATAATTAAGTTAGCATATCATTGAGTAAAGAGGGAGCGTGGAAAAGAGAACGTAGGCAATAAACTTACAGCAAGAAATTTTCGAATGAAATCTGAAAACGTTCAATGAAACTTCTTATGAATACTTTTTAGTATTAAAATAATATGAACTGTAGTCGCAATATTTGCATGATAATTAATTTGTATTTTATTCATAATGTGGACTGTTATGAAAATTGTGGTTTTTCAAAATGACACACAGGAATCTGACTTACCTTAATTTCTACACTTACCTAAGTTTTTACATTTACCATAGTTTTTACACTTACCTTAGTTTTTAAACTTAGTCTAGTTTTTACACCTACCTTAGTTTTTACACATTTACCCTAGTTTTTGCACTTACCCTAGTTTTTACATTTATCCTAGTTTTTACACTTACCCTAGTTTTAATATTTACCCTAGTTTTTACACTTACCTTAGTTTGTACACTTTCCTTAGTTTTTACACTTACCTTAGTTTTTACACCTACCTTAGTTTTTACACTTTCCTGAGTTTATACACTTACCCTAGTTTTTAAACTTACCATAAATTTTACACTTACCCTAGTTTAAATATTTACCCTAGTTTTTACACTTATCTTAGTTTTACACTTTCCTTAGTTTTTAAATTTACCTTAGTTTTTACACCTACCTTAGTTTTTACACTTACCTTAGTTTTTACATTTACCTTAGTTTTTACACCTACCTTAGTTTTTACACTTACCTTTATTTTTACACTTACCCTAGTTTTAATATTTACCCTAGTTTTTACACTTACCTTAGTTTTTACACTTTCCTTAGTTTTTACATTTACCTTAGTTTTTACACTTACCTTAGTTTTTACATTTACCTTAGTTTTTACACCTACCTTAGTTTTTACACTTACCATAGTTTTTACATTCAACTTAGTTTTTGTGAAAATCGATATTATGACACTGAGGGATCACGATTTTCCGAAATAGACTGACCAGTGAAATTTTTGCAAGGTCACTCAGGTATGCTTTCCAACACTGCCAGAATGGGACAGGCAACACCCCTGCCACAGGTCACTCCAAGTGGTTCGCTACGTTTGGTGTCTTATCAGGGGTGCCCGGGTTGATGGGGTGAGGTTTGTCCGGGTCTTGGCGGCAGATTTGTCTGCCCACCAACTGCGTGGCAGGCCGGATCGGGAGAGACTAGCTGAGGGAGACCTTATGACCTCTCCAGCAGGACTCTCAGAACAGATGGATTCGTACATCCTTCACTCCTGGACACACTGACCCCCAGATTCCTACCTAACCCTCATACCTTTTTCCTTCTCAGAACTTCCTTCCATTCCTTTTATACTAATACCCTCCACACAGCATCCCCAAGATGACATAGACATTAAGGGGAATTATTTTCTTCAGGGCTTCTTTTGTGAAACCAATGTAAAAATTTGTAATTGGGCAATAGGTTGGGTGGGGGGATGAGAGAACACATGTTAGAGGGAGATGCATATAGTTGTATCAACATGAAGTATTTTGGAATTAATGCTTTTTAATCCCTGAAAGACTTAAGTACATGATTTTTCCCTGAGTTGAAAAGCATTTTTCATAAATTGATGTATTTAAAAAATAATATCAATTCTTAGGTAAAAAAATTTGAAAAATTTAAGATATGTTTTTTGTTGTGTAATGCCACTTTATTTTCAGGAATTTTTCTACCATACCTGTTTCTTCTGATTCCCTTTCATATCGTAGGTTTGCAATCATCAGAACACTTCTTACCACGCAGGCTGCAGCCCGTAAGAACTCAGAGGAACTGCACACGTACCAGCTAATTTTAAAAACTTTGAATAATGATAGACTCTCAATATCTCCATATTCACGAATAAAAACTTTGGCTGCAAATCTAAAATGACACATTTAAATCGTTACCTATAGAAAATGTATTCGTCAACATAAAAATTCCTTCACTATTGTATTTTTTGATATTCTTTTTCACATTTTTTGTGTTTATATTATAAAATTTCCATGTTTTAAAATAATAGAAATGCGTGACAAATTATTCTTTCAATTTTCCAACATTTCGAAGGTTTAACATTTTTTATCTTTTAAATTTGGTATAAAACTAAACAAAATTTTAACTAAAAACATATATAATTTTGAAGTGAAACTTCTTTACGCGCGTCATGCAATTTCGAGGACCGGAGTAAAACCGACTCATGACCGAAACGAAAATGCGGGTACCCCCACCACCGATTAAAGTTCATTTGATCTAGTCAAAGTTTTGAAGTAACATATAAATGCTTCTTAGCTCATCCCGACAACTGGCGTTGGTGGTGTAATGGTCAGCATAGTTGCCTTCCAAGCAGTTGATCCGAGTTCGATTCTCGGCCATCGCACATTATTTTTTTGTTTTTAACGCCTTTTTCATTCAATATCTTATTTTTTAGTAGGTCAGAACATTTTTTAAAAGAAAATAATATTGCAAAATAATAAAAACACTTATCTCACTGTGATAAAACATTACTCCGCTAGAGCGCGCTTTGCGTTATTGTGTTGGATTAAAATTATTATCTAATCCGTATATTATGATAATTGTATTACATTTATTTAATTAATTTATTTATTTTGATAATATGTAATAATTTACAGAAAAAAAAATTAAAACTATCTCCCTCTGATAAAATATCCGTTCGCTAGAGCGCACTACGCGATCTTGTGTGGGATTCTATTTCTGTACATTGTACATTATTTTTAAAAATATATTATATTTTGGGTGTGATGTAGGTAACATTATAAAACATAACAAGCTCTCATATTTTCAGAACCTACATAATATAATCAATTTATGCGGCTTTGCTTACAGTTGGTGCTCAGCGTGGTTGGCTTTCAATCAGTTAAGCGAGGTTCGATTCTCGGCTGTGGCATTTTTGAAGTGAAACCTTGTTGAGGTGGGGGAGCCGCTCACGAACGTTCTCTCTCTTCTCTTCTTTCCTCTCTCTCAGACACCAGCGAACTGCGCCACGCCAAGCATCAGCTGAAACTAGAAGTTTCACTTCTGTCTTGCGTAGGCTTGACACACTCACTTTTTCCATCTGTACGACAGTCAAAATTTTGGCTGAGGCAGAGCCTATAAACTATCCGAAATGCTACCACGCTGTACAGTTTTATATCTGTCGTATAAAACGATATAAAAAGTGACTTTAGTGTTTTGGCGTCCGGTTTTGGCGCTGGTTTTTGTCTACCGTTTAGCGCCGAGCGAGCGGCGACTGCGGCTAACACCGGATAGCCGGGCTTACATTCACCGTGAGAACTGGACTAGCCGGTTATCGGGTTATTGTTATTATGTTGTACTTCGGTTTTTAGCTCAGCCGCTGTGCGTTGTTCATACAGGAAATCTTTTAATAAATTACGAACCAGAACAAAAGATATTCAATTAATTTTTTATTCTATTCAAATCACTTAATTTTTAAATCAGTTCTATTTATTTTTGTTGTTTGTTTTTGGGGTTTTATGCCGTGTTGCGCCAACTCCTTCTTTAGCCGACGTTTCGGACAGCGTTGCAGTGTCCATCATCAGGGCAGATCCGGTAGATCCGAAGATGTGTAATTGTTGGTTGTCGAGTAAATAAGCACAAACTCGACAGCCAACAATTACACATCTTCGGATCTACCGGATCTGCCCTGATGATGGACACTGCAACGCTGTCCGAAACGTCGGCTAAAGAAGGAGTTAGCGCAACACGGCATAACACCCCAAAAACAAACAACAAAAATGCTTTTGGCCGTGAAAATCTAAAAACTTACCAGTTCTATTTATTTTCTATTCAACGCATTTTCAAAACAATTAATTTTTAAATCAGTGCTTTTCATTTTCTATTCACCGCATTTTCAAATCAATTCACTTTCAGTTCTATTCATTTTCAAATCAGCTCAATTTATTTTTAATTCATTTGATTTTCATCGCAGTTCAATTCAATTCCTGATCAAATGAATTCATTTTAAAATCAATTAATTTTCAATTCAATTCCTTTTCATTCCAATTAAATTTCAACGTTAAATTTTCAATTAAATTTAATTTATTTACCAGTTCAAATCATTTTCGAATCGATTCAATTTGTCATTATTTCATTTTTAATACAATTCAATTTATTTTCAAATCATTTTTTCATTTCATTTTCAATTCAATTCAATTTCTTTGCATTTTAATTAATTTATTATTTTAAAAGCAAAACGAAATTTTTTTTATAAACCGTTTTTAAATAAACTTATGCCTCAGTATCACACTAGGAAAAGACCAACATTGAGAATCGAAACCTTGCTAAAAATGGTTTTGACTGTATTTGGTGACCACATTAGAATACCCAGGCACTTCCCAACCTTCCTCTCTCTTTCGCCATCTACTTTAGCTTCAAATGCGGTCCCAACGTGGCTTCAGACAGCTGGGAGCAGTTATGGCTCATAAAACACAAATAACGCGCCATCCTATAGGGACAGGCAGAAAGGGTGGGCAAGAATAATTAAAAGTAGACTATAAAGCACCCTAGAAGTAATATGGTATTTTTCACACTCTAGATACGTGGAAACAGTTCTACATTTGAATATGAATTTACTATGTACTAGAATATGTATTTATTTACTTAGACGCCCATTTACTGTACACAGTTTATAAAAAAATAATAAACATTATAAGTACATAATAAGTAGTAATAACAATAAAATAATCACCATAAGACATATAAATAAAATAAATGCGGATATGCATACAATAATTATTTATGTGTAGTACAAACCTGTCATGCAAAAATAAGAATATACCTACTTGGATAATGCTATGATATAAAATACTAGATAAAAAAATTCTTTAAATATATGTTTTCAAAAACAAAAATAGTGGTTTTAATTATTATCATAAGGCAATATTACATATAAGACAAATCACTAGAACTACATTACGAACGCTACTATAATTTGTATGATTCAACCAAGTGCTAGTATAGAACACGCTTAATTCTATAAATGGTGTCATTAAATATGTTAATAGTACCCCCCAAACTTGTTGCCTAGATCACGCATCCTATTGGTTAGTGAGTGTGTCTGATAGTTGGTTGTGTATGTATTACAGAAGAATGTATTATAATACTCCGTATAAATTAAAGCAAAATGACTGATATTTTTGATACTCAATGCGACCGGTGCTTCAGCTCAGCCGTTAATATTTTCCCATATAATGCAAGAAACATTAAGTGTTACGTGGTATTATTCTGCTGGCTGGACCGTATCACATTCATCAGACGTGAGACATGACACTGAATCAAGAACACCATAGATAATCGTGTGCTAATAACAGCCTAGTGAAAATAATGTTTTTTCTACTCATTAAAACACAATTTGTGTTCTTTGTCACGCCAAACTTCACGCGTAGTACCTACATTTGATTGTGTAGTGGTACGCCACTACTCGAGTCGGACGATGTCAAGTACACAGTGCCAAGCGCTAAGGTACCTAGGCCGTCATAGAACATACTGGAAATTTCGGCCGTTGCTCAGCGTTACGGGTGGCAATGTTTTTTGGCCATAGCAGCTAGAATGTTCGGGAACGTTCTAGAGTGCAACTTGAATCGTATTTTCACCTTAAATAAGCGACAGCGGGATGGTACTCAGTCAGTTTACGACGCGCTACGTTAATCAAAGAAACCTTCTCCTTTCGCGCCGCAATTACTTGTAATCCTTGCTGTAGTAAATCTATTATAACACATAACATGGTTTAATTTCAACACCGAACACATTCGTAACAAGTGTATTGGACTCGAAGATGCCATTCACTCAAATGATGTAGAAAATGGGCAAAAAAAGTTTATGCGATACATTTATGGGAATAAGTTTGTGTACTACCCCTTGTTATATCCCTCTGACTTTTTCGCATGGAATGCTAGGACTAGATCGTCTAGACGTTGGGAGAAAAATTGCAATGGTAGTAGTCGCACATAAGCTGCTCAACAGACACGTTTGCAATCCTGACGTTCTGGAGCATATTACGTTTTATGTCCCCGATAACTTCACTAGAACCACAGTTTTTTTTTTTTTTTTCCAAGAGGGAGGACCAACATATCTATGTTCATGCCTATGGGGAGAACGGCTATGCTTTTAAACCAACTTCCTTCAGAGATAGACTTGTTTCAGTCAAACCTCAATGAAATCAAGATTAGAATAAGTATTTTTTTACACGATGATGCATCGCAACTTATTTAATAAATATAAATATTTGGTTATTGTACTCGTAGGTATATGATTAATTGTAAATGTTATTGGAATCACTGTTTTTCACAAATAAACAGTAAATACATATCTGTAATGCTCGAAAAGCTAATATTTTAAGTACATGATTAATGGTAAATATTATTGGAATCACTGTTTTTCACAAATAAACAATAAATACTTATATGTAATGCTTAGATTGCTAATATTGTGGCTGAAGCTATACTTTTTTAATGCTGATCAAAAACAAAAATACTTGATTACAGTAATCGAAAAGATTTGCTCTATTCGAAATATTTAAAAACATCTATAACATATCTAAGCTATCAAAATTTCAAACAAAAAACACATGATTTTGAATTATTTTGCATTGCATCGTCTTAAGGTTAAAAAGTTGCTAGATAATACTTTTATTATGTTCAGCAATCTGATCGAAAGATTTATTTCATAGTTGGACTCTATGTGTTTTGTGTTTAAACAGCAACATGATATTCAATTTATTTAATATCTAGGTAGTAAAAATGTAGTAAAAAAGTCTATCTACATAACTAACAACAGTACTTAGTAGGGTTTACGTATATATTTTTGCTGTGCCTGTCTAAAACAGTAAAATAAATCGTAACAGAATGTCCACGGCGATTTTTCTTTTGTAAAAATCTTCTCAATGATTGAATAAAATGCCTTATTTTGAAAATCTAAGTCAAGAAATATTATCATATAATATTATTCTTTATAACTAACTTAGATCATGTGAAAAATTCATCTAAAAAAAAGTTCCTCCAGTATAAACTACGCCTATTGAACAGTCGTTCCATCAAAACAAAACAGTTTTTTTACTACTAAAATAATTGTAAGTTTTATTGAGAAATCATTGTCGATATTATTTTCTCTTAAAAATTTCCAACGTACAGTTTCTTCAATAACATACTTCGGGCAGTAAACTAAATGAAATGAAAATGTATGTATTAAGTAAGTGCCCACTCGTGTAATCTAATGGCCTACTTTTAAACGTTGCGAGTGAATACGTTATCGTGGATTACGTTATGTCGGTAAGCACTACCCACTTACTTCATATAGAATTAGCCTTTTGTGGAAAAATTTGATGAGAAAGAAACAGTAGTTAACATATTTCACGTTAAAAAATTACTACACATCATTGTGTCATCCCTTACTATTTGCAGTCTTACTAAAAAAAGTTTTTTTTTTTATTTTACACATCTGATAAACAACCGTTTACCATACATTAATTGTTTTTTATAAGTTTTTTTGTATCAATTTAAAACAAGTTTATTAGTATGGTGTGTAAAAGTTCAAACACTTTTTTCTTTAATCATCGAAGACAATATTAGCAACTCTCGAACGAAAATTTGAAACAGAAAACGAAACGGTATCATGTAGGAATTGAAATTTTTATTGGCTGCTATCTTTATGTATGATCGCAAGATTCGTCTCGCACATATGTATTTTTATACAGTGCAAATTCAACCGTGTCTATCCAATGCACCAGGGCCACGCGTCGTATAGTTCTGTGCACGCTTCTTTACTAACGTCGTTAACATTTCGACGTTTTTTAGGGTATTATAAACAATATTTAAGTATAATAATGGAAACATTTTTCACATAAAAATAAGCGTCAACTATGTGTAACATTTTACTTTTCGGATAGTCGTCATGGCACGCTCCTAAACAACGTCCTTGTGTAAATAATATCTAAGTCAATATATTATATATTCAGGTTTACCAAACTGATACCGCATCATAAATATAAATCACGTCCAGTGGCCTAATTCCAGGTTTGACCGTTATATTATTGTATCACGGCCAGTGGCGCTTTTCTCCAATTATCAATTGTGCCGTAAAGAAAAAGAACAACTACGGCAAAAAAAATCACTTGGATTAAAATATTACTCAGTTTGAACAGCGCTCCATAGTATTTGTCAAAAAATCATACTGCTAAATGGGCACATTTGCAATCCAGATATTCTGGAACGAATTTCTTTTTATGTCCCTGATAATTTCATCAGAGCTAGACAGCACAGATTATTTATTTTTCCAAGGGCCAGGACCAACCTACCAATTATCATGCCTTTGGGGAGAATAACTACTTTGTTAAATCACATTTCTTCTGTGATTGACATTTTCAATTTGAACCAAAGAGAATTTAAGACGGCAATGAGCATACTATTTAACAAATCTGGTTAATCAGATAGTATTGATGTATTTACCCATGCAAATAAATGTATGTACTGACTTCTTATAAACTGTTATTTGTGAAATGTTTGTTTAAATGGAATATACTGTTTTTCACAATAAATCAATAAAATAAAAAATACTAATGGGAACACGGCGCACGGCTTCATACGTGCGGATTCTGGATCGTACATATGAAGCGAATTAACCTATGGAATATTTAATAGGCATGTATACGATTTCTAATGGTGCCGAAACGTACGTCAGAGTCGTAACTCATAAAAAAAAAAGAATTCACTTCTCGAGTGCGCAAAGTAGGACAATTTTTTATTCTTCTTTCTGTGTTTTTTTATGTTTAATTGTGTTAATGCTATTAATATTGTTCTAGTATTTAAAATTGTTATGTCTGTACTTTAATTAATTTATTTTCATTTCCTTTCAAATGACAGTTTTCGCTTTCTAATACTTATTTTTTTTCTGTAGATAACTCAACACAATGACAAAATAACTCACCTTTAAAAAGCGATATATAGTTGTTAAAAGTGATAAAACAAATACAATGTTAAAGGTTAGGTTTATAGAATCGTTTTTCTTAATCGATTCTAACAGCGTTATATTAATTTTTTTTTTTTTCAAAATATAACGTATTACCGCTTATAATATTTTTTAAGATTATAAAGGTAAATAAAACAAGAAATGTGTATAGGATGTACATAAAACATTAGGAATAACAAAACGGTCAAGAATATATCTGAAAGAAAGTAAAAATTATATCGTGGTACTACAAAAATATATATATATTTGTCGTATTTTTTTCTGTTCGCTTATCACCCGTAATTGGTTAAATAATTTTATTACTTTATATGCACAGTGATTCTGTGCTGTTGTGGTTCGTACGGCTGGTACAGTTAGTCCACCAACAAAAGTATTAATTATGCTAATATTTAGTAGTGGGGTATTATTTTCACTAAAGATATCTTTGTGTAGTTGAAGTAGTGCAATTTTGTCGTAAAGTGGGGGAACAGCGAATTCTTGGAATACGTTTATTGTTGGGTAGTAATATGGTTTTTTTAGGATATTTTTATAAAACAATTTGAATTGTTTTGAGTGGGAGAAGGGATGATCACTTCTTATTGGTTCGTTGAATTGTCATTGTGTTAATTGATTTGGTTATCCTTATGGAAAAAATTACGCTTTTTCTCATATCTTGTGGTTTATTTAATACTGAATTTTCTACACAAACTTTTAAATTGACGTTACTCTATAAATATATTCGATAATGAAGAAAAGGTGATCACAGAAGTTTTTTTTCTTCTTTTAATCGCTTTAATATTAAACCACAAGTGATTTAGTCCACGAACCGCCACTGATCACAGCTGATATCTGATATGCGATCCACAGGTCGGTGGCGCAAACTTGAGCCACAATCGATACCACCAATTAACCTAGATCAGTAATGGTCATCAGATTCTCCTTTAGCCATCAACCTTAACGCTAAGTGAAAGACAGCACGTGTGTCAGATTGACCTAGTCAGTATAATTATTAGTGATGTATATTGTTACGTACGAGTACTTTAATATCAACATTTGTAACTGCTAATTCCTGTTAGAATTCCATTGTAATGGAGCAGATAAGTATAAAACGGTCCAATGACAACTCAACACATCTTAAAAAAGTGATAAAAAACTAACCTTCTACCCTTTTTCATCACCTTTCAAGACTTTATATCACTTTATAGAGGTGTGTTGAATTGTCATTGTGCTGAATTGTCAGGTTATAAATTGAAACCATTTTTTTATGTGATTACCGCACAAAAATCCGAAGTACTACCAACAGTCTGGAGCCAGTGAGACCATGATATTGAAATCATCGGTGAAAATCTCAAGTACTACCAACAGTCTGGAGCCAGTGAGACCATGATATTGAAATCATCGGTGAAAATCCCAAGTACTACCAACAGTCTGGAGCCAGTGAGACCATGATATTGAAATCATCGGTGAAAATCCCAAGTACTACCAACAGTCTGGAGCCAGTGAGACCATGATATTGAAATCATCGGTGAAAATCCCAAGTACTACCAACAGTCTGGAGCCAGTGAGACCATGATATTGAAATCATCGGTGAAAATCCCAAGTACTACCAACAGTCTGGAGCCAGTGAGACCATGATATTGAAATCATCGGTGAAAATCCCAAGTACTACCAACAGTCTGGAGCCAGTGAGACCATGATATTGAAATCATCGGTGAAAAATCGCAAGTACGGGAGGCAGATTTTTACCATAAAATCGTCAACTATCATCATCATCGGCCGTAAAGGAGCATTCTCATCGGTTGAAGACACGGTTTGGAACCGGCGCCCAAATCTACAGTCTTGTGCGGACTCCCGTCCTGTACAAGTATACAGTACAACAGTCTGGAGCCAGTGAGACCATTATATTAAAATCATCGGTGAAAAATTTCGGTATTTTGTGAGGCTGACGGTAGTGGAAATGGGAAGAAAATGGGGAAGAGGAATGTGGGCTAATACCTGGCTCTTCAGATCTTGTCACTAAATGTGACTACAGCCATTTCAAGCAATGTTTCTGTCCTGAATGGTATATTCCACTGACGTAGTACACCCACAAAATGTAATAATATGATTATCAATTAGTAGTTCAAACATCACTTCGCATCGATTTGATAGCTACCTGTTGGTGATTTGACACCCATGACCTGCGTATCTGCGTAATATATGTGGGGCGGGCCACTGGCGGGGCCCGGGCTAGTTAATATATTCAGTGGCGCGGCAATGTGACCCATTTCGGGATTAATTGCGAACAAGGGCTCCGTAGCGTGCACGATTCACGAATCAGACCGATGAATTATTGTCTCACGAATGTTGATTATATGTAGTAAAAAAATGTAGGTATATCTTTATGAAATTCCGATGAAAATCAATCAAACAGATGATATCTTGGAATGTAAAAATCATAACTGCGAGAAAAAATAGTAATTTGAAATCATAAAAAAGTACAGTGTCCATTTCACACATCTACCCTGATAATGGATACTGTAATGCTGTCCGAAACGTTGGCTAAAGAAGGAAGTAACGCAACACGTAATACCCCTAAAATTATCCACTACATGTTACAAACACCGAAAGTTCTATTTTAAGTTTGATTTTTATTGGCTTGGCTGCGGCGTAGGAGATGAGAGATCTTATATAAATTGATGACATCTGTTTGTTTTTCAAATCTATGTTCTGATGTTTTCAATGTAATAAAGGTTTATTAGGAAATGGAATACTATCCCGTTTTTAACAGGATTTTAATTAATCAGAAATACTCATTTTGCTCCATGAGAACGTCAGGTGGGAATACTGTCCTTATTCTAACGATATTTCAATGTAAGATGCTCCAAGGAACTTGCGTCATTAATTCTTTCGTTACCCTATTTACTTGGCCTGTCTGCGGCAGATAGAGCAGATAGATACGTAGAACAAATAAAGTAGGAATTTTCTACGCAGTTATATTAGCTTTGTTTGGGTAAGATATAGGTTTATACAAAGTGTTCGGAAACTCGGAGTGCAAGCGGAAAACTTGTAAATCTAACACATTTGCAATCGATTTCTTCGAATAACTTTTTTGATATGAGTTTTCTTTCCGAGTAAATCGAGTTCGAATTTCGAATTTTTTATGTCAAATTTGAAAATAGTAAAACACTGGGTGTTTCATATCAGCTGTTTAAAAAATACGTCGAAACGTAGAACCGGCACCAAATGTTGTTTTAACCTTTCATGTACCAAAAAAAGAAATTAAAAATGTTTAAAAAATAATCGAAATATTTAGGTTGAAAAAGGGAGTTTTTTGGATTCATTTTGTGATGTAGATTCACCAGTTTGCCGCTTATACTACGCGTTTCCGAACACCGTATATTGTAAGTCATTTGTCATTCCGTCATCATATCTTCTTTTCTAATAAGATTCAACTCAATGTACCTACGCGTTCAACACGTTCTTCTGTCCTGTTCAGGGTGGATCAATGCAAAACGAACTCTAAGCAGAATTCTTGGCTGAATAGAACTATGCAATAATTACAATAGCGTATTATCCGAAGTGGATATTTTCAATTCCGAACTTACCAAATACAAGTTCCATAAAAGAATATTTCTCTGATGGTTTGTGAACAATGTTATGTCTCTATTGTTTATATTGCTATTATGATTTGATTTACGAGTATATCTACAACCTCTCTCCATAGCTATAAATGTATTGATAAATGTTTTATTTTGTAATTTTTCGTTTTATATAATCTTTGGTTTTGTGTAAATTTTTGAATTCATGTTCATTTCGTACAAAACTTAATTTATTTATTCCTTATTAGTCTCAGTAGAGGTGAAGTCACAAGATGAAATCCATAATCGGTTTGTTTTGGCTACATAATACTTATGTACAAAATGAAATAAATGTGATTTGTCGATTTCCCGAAAATTAATAAATAAATAAATAATTGGACTGTCTCTAAATTAAGTGATATTTATTGTTTATTTTGATCTATTGCGATGATGGCTCTACAGCTTTCGTAAGTAACATCATAATATATTAGTGAAGTAAATATTTTCGAAGGAAATCAGGAGTTTTCTGGACAAATAACCGTATGAAACCAGATACAGTAATTTGCTAAATATACGTATTGTCGAGTGGCCTCAACAATATTGACTAAATATCTAACCATATTGTATTTGTTTCTGCAGCGGTTATTGGCATTGTATAGCATTTATGTAGCGCTAGTTTGATCCATTTCACCGTAATAAAAGTAACATTACAACAGCACGTGCCTGGCATCTAAGAATAACACAACCAGTATTCGTTTAATCGAATCTTAGATCACTTGAATAAAATAATCATGTATGTAACTTTTGTAGGTTATACTCATGATTGAGGAAGAACATAATACAAAGAAATCTAAATGAAACATGAAACAAAACTAGACACCGAAAATTAAAAAAATAACGGTATCAACTGGGAATCGAACCCAGGATTTCTGTATTACCAGGACAATGTCTTTATCCACTCACCGATTGAGACCGAATTATTTATTATACGTCATATTTGTTGATCGCATATTTCAAATTCAGAATTAACAATGATTAATAGTTAAATGCAAAAGATGTTTGTCCGAGACACTATCTAGGTTACAAATCGAATCTTTAGAACTTTCAGATCATCAAAAAAATAACAATTATTTTTATAAGCAATAATTATTAGCCTGAAACACTCATCCACATTGAAAAATCTCCTGATAAAAGATACATGACGCCAACGGGACTTGAACCCGTGTCCTTTCGATTTCCGGTCGACAGCTCTGACCACTGAGCTATGGCGGCTTATCTCTTATCCGCGAAATAATTCAATATATACTAGTGTTTCATTCAACAATTACTGCTTGTTATATTTTTTCACCTGAAACAACCAACTTTTTTTTATATGAGAAAGGCATTGTAAGTGCTAACTCTCTCACTAGATGGCGTCGAGACAAATTGTCTACATTTTTTGGTGAAAATACTAGAACTAGTCAAATATTAATTATGATTTTTTTGGTAAGCTAATGTTTTAAGACAAGATTTTTTATGCATAGCACAAAGGGTAACAATTATTTTTATAAGCAATAATTATTAGCATGAAACACTCATCCACATTGAAAAATCTCCTGATAAAAGATACATGACAAAAAGTATCAGGAGATTTTTCAATGTGGATGAGTGTTTCATGCTAATAATTATTGCTTATAAAAATAATTGTTATCCTTTGTGCTATGCATAAAAAATCTTGTCTTAAAACATTAGTTTACCAAAAAAATAATGATTATTAAAAAAGATAGCTGCCAAAAATAGTTGCAAGATAATATTGATGGTATATATCTTAAGGATAACCCCCAGCAACGCCCGGTACACCTAAGATTGTTGAATAATTTCAAAACAAACTTAAAAGCTCTGCTGATACAATTTTAACATTAAAATAATTTTTCTATTGGATCTGAACTTTAATGGATAAAAACTAAAAAATTCCCATAGCGCATTAGTTTTCATGGATAATTCAATTTTCAAAAATTTAACAAAAACAACTTTAATATATAAATCACTTTTTTTGCTAGTTTTGTACGCGGAACCCCAACTAATGACGCATATTGTAAAATTGATGGAACTTATGAGAGAACGGAGCGATTATCAACATTGTGAAAACGGTGTAAAACAAGAAACTAAATATAAAAACTCCAGATTGCCTCAGAAGAGTACTCCCTAATGAGTAAAGTATGAAAATTATGAATTTATGATTTATACTTCATGCATATTCATGATGCATATTGTAAAATTGATTAAACTTATGAGAGAACGGGGTGTTATCAACATTTTGAAAACGGTGTGAAAACAAGAAACTAAATATAAAAACTCCAGATTGCCTCAGAAAAGTCCTCCCTAATGAGTAAAGTATGAAAATTATGAATTTTTGCTTTATACTTACATCATGTACAAACATCGTGTATATATATATATTAAATGATTTTTTATGGCAAAGTTTGTACATGATGTAAGTATAAAGCATAAATTCATAATTTTCATACTTTTACTCATTAGGGAGGACTCTTCTGAGGCAGTCTGTAGTTTATATACTTCTTTAACTTTGGTCTTGTCTCACATTCGAACAGTAATCATTTGAACTCTACCCGTGTATTGTTCTGCAATGCTGCAGAACTTACGTAACTTTTTCTCAAATCTTTTGTGATATTGTTGCATTACACGGCCTAATAAACCAACACGGGACACAATACAGGCGAGGAGGTACGAGCGAGTCAAACACACTCCCTCGGGTAGTCTCGCCGAGAGTATAGGTGTAGAGTTAAGTAGTCATTAGATTACAGTTAGATCTCTATCTTAAAGGCCTCGCTTACTATAAATAAATGACTGCTAATCTGTACTCACTGGAACCTTTCACTTCGCACACTAGCTAATATAATGTATGGCAGGGATGGTAAATCTATGGCGGTTAAATATCAACATTTATTTATTCTCAATCAAATATCTTTTCAGCGTTCTACTTGTAAACCGAGAATTGCAGAATTTCGATCACCTGCTACTGCGTTCAGTGAATCTATTTCTACTGAATCTCTTTATCAGTGGTATAAACTGCAAAAAATAATTTATAACAATATTTTATTATTTTTTTAATGATAAACTTATGTTTATTTGACAAGGTTTTATGCATAGCATAAAGGACAACAAATAATAATTATAAGTGATATGCTTATTATTATTTGTTATCCTTTATGCTAATTATAAGCAATATGCTTATTATTATTTGTTATCCTTTATGCTCAATAAAAGCAATATGCTTATTATTTTTTGTTATTATTTAATTTTTGCATAAAACGTTGTCTTATAAACATTAGTTTATCATTAAAAAAATAATAATATTTGAATAAGTCAAAATATGTCACCAACAAATGAAGATATAATATGTCTCGACGACATCTAGTGAAAAATTTAGCACTAACAAAGCCTTTCCTACAAAAATAAAGTTGGTTGTTTACAAAAAAATTATAAAATAAGCAGTAATTATTGATTGAGTTACTAGTACATATTGAATTATTTGGCGGGTTGGAAATAAGCCGACATAGCTCAGTGGTTTCAGAGCACCTGACCTGACATCAGAAGGCACGGGTTCAATTATATTCAGAGATAATTTCAATTTGTATTGATATTTCAGGCGACTGATTATTGCTTAGGAAGTGATACCATGCTAATAAATCTCAAATACTTCAAAATCTCAAAATATATCCAATCGAGATGAAACTAGAGAGATAGACTAGTTGTCGATGACAATGCATTCTATCAATCTTTGGTGGCAAACACGGACATTTACGCATTTACCTGAAATTCGATATTTTTACATTACAACTTTTATTTTAGTGAATCTATGCAAATCTTGAAACTAGAAATTAACCCAATTAACACGATAGACTCTTTGTCTATGACAATGCATTCTGTCAATAACGTACACACACGCGACATTACAGCAGTTAATATACTCAATAAATTTTAGTCTCATCCAATTGGGATTTGGCTCGGTTCCTGGGTAGGAATGGTTCATTCTCATTCAAACCAAAAAAAAGAGTTTTTTGATTAATTTAAAAATGGATTATATTTTATGGTAAAAAAAAGTTCTTATTTTACGGGTGACATAATTTAATGATAGGTTTTATCGGGACAGAGGACTCGATAGAGGTGATAATCTCGATATATCGGGACGAGTGGCAACCCTAACCAAGCAACACACGGAATGAATGATGTTCCTAATTACCTAATCAGTCACAAAGCAGTGAACTCATTGACGGAGAAGAAAAACGCCGTTCTCGTTCAGCATTACACTAGAACCGTTGTAACATTTCTTCACAAGAATTTGTTCCCATTAAATCTGCTGCCTGCGAATTCGTACTGAGATGACTGAACTCATCTTATCTCGTATTATGCAACCAACATCATTACCCACTAACTCAATTTTTGCAAATAATGATTGGCTTTGGAACAACTACTGCAATAAAATTTGTATGATAGTAAATGGGTACATTTAAGTGGCAATAAAACGTGTACGAGATATTGACATCTTCCCATTCACCTCCTTTGATAACAATGTTTACTAAATTTGAAAACACAATGTTGTTTGATAAATGCACATATTTGAAGATGTTTTATTTTTTATTAAAGTAATAAGATAAGTAAATAAAAATGAGTATTTACATTAGATTTCTACGTATTATGAGATTTTAATATCTACTACACTTCCGTGGAAGCGTTAGCTTGATATTAGAAGAGGATTGTACAATACATTATTGTAGTTATTTATCAGTAGTTAATAATATTATGTGAGTAGATACATGTACAGTGTTTTCCAATAAGAGGTGTTATTTTGAATAGCCCGCTATTTCGGTAGATGTTACTTTTGAAACTGTCATTTTTGTGTTATTTGACAAGTAAAAACTACGCCATTAATAAAAATGGAACGATACACGCTTCACTTGAGTAAATCAAATGCAAATCATCTTGAGTGATGAGGCCCATTTCCACCTAGGTTGGCTTCGTCAAAAAGCAAAATTGTCGCATCTGGGGCTCAATAAACCCAAGAATTATTGTTGAAAAGCCTTTCTATTCTCAACGTGTGACTGTTTGGTGCGGTTTATGGTCCGGCGGAGTCATTGGACCTTACTTTTATTGAAAATGAGGCTGGAGCAACAGTTACGGTGAATGGATTGCGCTATCGAGAGATGATTAATGATTTTTTATGGCCGAAATTGAATGGTATTAATCTGGAAAACGTTTAGTTTCAACAAGATGGCGCTAGATACCACATAAGCAAATAAACCATTGATCTTTTACGATTAAATATCAAAATAACACCTCTTATTGGAAAACCCTTTACTATGTGCTCTAGTAAGTATATTGCAGTGAGAAAGTAAAATATATAAATATTATATTACACGTTTGGTAAATGTAATAAGTAATAATACATAATTTCGTGTAAATATTTGTAATATACAATTTGGAAGGCTGGTTTGTGTACCGCCGCCCTGGGAACCATTTATTGGATAACCAACACCTCTACCATAAGTCACCCTAAGTTTTTCACCAGCTGCGTGGCATGCCAGGTCGGGAGAGGCTAGTTTGGGGAGACCGTTTGACCTCTCCAACTGGTCTCTCGACCCATTGCCTTGAGCCGCAGTGAGAGCGATATATTCATATGCCCGTCACTCCTGGACCCACTGATCCCTAGATTCCTAGATACTTTTACCTTCCCATAACATCTCTCCTTCATTTCCTTATAAACGACCCTCCACACAGCATCCCAAAAGATGACATTCGGTGTAGGGTTATTGTGAAAATATAAATGAATTATTTAGATCCATCCACTTATATTAATTTAATACTAAATGACGTGTACCCGGGGTTGCTCGGAGGTTTGGAGTAAATTTTGAGTAAGTTTGGAGTAAATTTGGAGTAAGTTTGGAGTAAATTTGGAGTAAGTTTGGAGTAAATTTGGAGTAAGTTTGGAGTAAATTTGGAGTAAGTTTGGAGTAAATTTGGAGTAAGTTTGGAGTAAATTTGGAGTAAGTTTGGAGTAAAGTTTTGGCCAAACGTATTTTAGTATTAGTATTTTATACATGATTATTTTTTTCACTTTTCCTAAAGTCCCCCTCTTTTTCTACCATTCACTATTGCATACCATATTGTTACTTCGGAAAAACTACATTATTTCGAATAAAAACACATAAATTTGTTTTTGACCACTATAGTTTTATTTTCACTCTACCGGTTTCGGAAGAGCCCTTCCTTCGTCAGGAGAATATTAAAAACTGATCTAAATAACAAAATATTGACATATATATACAAAAATGTTAAGTGTTTGAGGGAGGGGTGGACAAAGTGGAAGGGGTAATTACAGGAATTCCAGGAAGAACAGAGCGGTTAACTGGAAATATGTCTAGAATAGGACTATAAGACAGATTAATTTGGTTATTTATTATACTGGAGTTATTATTGAGGGATTTTCTGATTTCAAGTGCTTCTAAATTATTTAATTTTTTACCTTTGTTACTACGGTGAAGAATTTTAACCCCTGTATCTTTACTAAAAGTATGATCGGTGGAAATGAGATGATTGGCAAACTCTGAAAAATTATTGTTATTTAGATCAGTTTTTAATATTCTCCTGACGAAGGAAGGGTTCTTCCGAAACCGGTAGAGTGAAAATAAAACTATAGTGGTCAAAAACAAATTTATGTGTTTTTATTGTAAATTATGATGAGCCACAAAGTGAATGTTTTTTACAATTACGTACATTATTTCGATTTTAATTCAACTATGCATCTTAATTCCCATGCCGAGATAATGCTATATCGGGGCGTCCTCGACTTCTTCTATTACTCAAACTACTTTCTAAACACTCCTGGCACTAATAAGAACAAACATAGAAATTTTCAGCGAAATCGGTTCAGTAGTTTGGAGTCTATACGGTACAAAACAAAGAAACATACATTTTTAAGTATATGCCTATATGGAGTATATTAAACAATATATCATGGAGATTTCCAATTTAGAACATGAAGGTACAGAAGATAAGAAATGGTAAAAGAAATTCGCATAAGCAATTAGTAGTAGTAATAAAAATAGTAGAAGAAAGTACATGAAATATGTATATTGAAATGGTAAAAGAAAGTCACATAAGCAATTAGTAGTAGTAATAAAAATAGTAGAAGAAAGTACATGAAATGTGTATATTGAAATGGTAAAAGAAAGTCGCATAAGCAATTAGTAGTAGTAATAAAAATAGTAGAAGAAAATACATTACATCTGTAGTGTAATGTGTATATTTAAATGGTTAAAGAAAGTCGCATAAGCAATTAGTAGTAATAAAAATAGTAGAAGAAAGTACATGACATATGTATATTGAAATGGTAAAAGAAAGTCGCATAAGCAATTAGTAGTAGTAATAAAAATAGTAGAAGAAAATACATTACATCTGTAGTGTAATGTGTATATTTAAATGGTTAAAGAAAGTCGCATAAGCAATTAGTAGTATATTGTATATTATATATTATATTATATTATATTATAAACATGTGTATATTGAAAATTTAAAAACAGTACTAAATACAGCAATATCAAATAAACATGCGAGAGGCGATATTATTGTATTGTGATACGTTGGTACAACTAGAGACGGTTGATAGAAAACAGATCAAAGTAGAAGTATAAAAAGGACATTGGGGGCTGTTTTACTTGTTTGACATGCGTACAAAGATGTTTTTTTTGGGTAAACTGCACAAGGGTTCCTATTTCCAAAGCCAGTACACATTTGACATCCGTACGTGGCAGGGGATGAAACGGAGGTGAGATGTTAGGATGGTTGGGAAGTGCCGGACTATCCAGATCAACTGTTTTCAATCAAACTGAGAGTATATTCCACTCTAGAATATTGGATTATCAGACAGAAGCATTTTAATCTTACGCTAGGTTTTTATAACGAGATTTGGGTTAGGGGTTATTTCCAAATCAATTTTTTTTTCAGAATGTATATTCAATTAATACACTTATAAATAAACAAATTTAATCTAAAAAAAATGATAAATATTTATATATGGTTTGCAGTTCTCTATCTAGTGTGTAATATTTAAAATACGTAAGGCTCTTTTTGAACAAAATATAAGCCCTGGTCGACCTGAGCGTAGGTTGCCTTAGGGTAGAACTGTTCCACATCCAGAGGTCAGCCAAATCTGATGGTGCCAAATTTGGACACAGCACGACTACAGTACGGTGGGGCAACTTTATTAATATTACACAATACTACAGTATGGTGGGGCAACTTTTGAATCGGGGAGCGACTTTTGCAATAATTTTCGCTACCACACACAAGTTATTGGTAATTTTTATCGGGAAACGTGCATACAAAGACGCCTCAAAAATACGTATCAAATTAGTTGGTTTTTAGTTTTTTTTTTTATATATTTTGTCATTTGAATTGTGAAGCTGTGTAGATATTTTGAGGCAGAGTGTAATATAAACAATTTATAAAATCATTACAATTTATACTCGTAAATTATTTCATTTTCCTTGTGTCCGGGTTAAATCTTCCCATAGGAAAAACTAAACCCTTCCACACACTTTTCCACAAATGATCATCTAGTCAATCCACACTTTGCAAGTGCATTATATAAACATAATAAATACAAAATAATACGAAAACAACACGTCAAATCACAAGAGATCAAATGCGAAAATAATTCACTGACTCCAAATATTTTCATATCAGAGGGTTCGGCTCCGTAGAACTCCTTACTGGACCTATAAATCCTACTGATCTCTCAATATAAATATTTAAAAAATCTTTCGTAATCCTACATATATTTAAAATGACTGATTTTTGCATTTATATTATCATTACAATTTATAAATTCATTACAATTTATAAATTCATTACAATTTATAAATTCATTACAATTTATAAATTCATTACAATTTATAAATTCATTACAATTTATAAATTCATTACAATTTATAAATTCATTACAATTTATAAATTCATTACAATTTATAAATTCATTACAATTTATAAATTCATTACAATTTATAAATTCATTACAATTTATAAATTCATTACAATTTATAAATTCATTACAATTCATAAATTCCTAAACGATTTTATTAGTTCGTCGATCGATATAACTACAGTTGGGGTAATTGTTATGTCATATCGTTAATTTGCCATAATTTTTTTTAAATAGCGTCAAATGTCATTGTTCTTTGACATTTATGCTATAGACAAATCGAAAATTAGTTGACAACAAGCGTTGGAGCGATACACACCTGAATAATACGGAATTATTGTTACTAATTAATACTAATTGTAATATAGCTTATGAAAATGATAATTCACCTAAAGTGAGATGCCTTTTTCACCATGCTTAAAAAATACTCCACAAACACATACTTATGCAATTGTTTTAATTTATTTCGATATTGTGTTTTGTTTATTGACATGTGCAATAAATACGACCAAAAATTTTGAAACTCGAATATTTTTGTAAAAAAAGTTATATAGTTTCATAGATGAAAATTGATAAAGTCTCCACGTTTTACGGAGCTAAATCGTAGACAATTACGCAGAAGTGGTGTATATTCTCTATAACTGGTGGTACCGTATATGGATTTTTGCGACAAGGCCTGTAATATTTGTCGACGCCCGATGTTTCTGATTTATCTATGCAAATTACTAATTTAACCGATACCTAAGCAGTAATTGGTTTCTCCCTAGACATAGGATGACCCTTTCCTTTCCACAAATAGAATGACTACTCAGCATCCTCAAAGATGACATAGACCCCCAGGCAAATTATTTTCTTCAGGGCCTCCTGTGTGCAGTAAATGTAAAAAATGTATTACATAGTTTTATGATAATGTTTAGCTTTGTTAATCACCGTAGAAGTAATACTTCACAACAAATGTATCAAAGGATATAATCAACTAATCAATAAAACAATGTGGCATTATAGGATGGGATGGTACTTATAAAAACACACACAACTACTTTTAAAGGCACAAAAAATAATATTAAAAACAGTTCTCCACCATATTATGTATATTTATATATATTTACATTAGCTCCTCGTAGCAGGCTCTGATCTTTGAGGATGCTGTGTGAAGGGTTTTTTTAAGGAGAGGAAGATCTGGGAAGGAAAAGGGTAGGAGGGTTGGTTAGGAATCTGGGAGTGTGTTCAGAAGTGACAATTCAGACTATCGTTTGAATTCATCCCTCCCACAAGGTGCAAGGCGATGGGTTGAGAAAGTCCTGGTAGAGAGGTCAAAAGATCTCGCCACACATTAGGTGTACACCTAGACAATCTTCACTCCATGAACCCGGGCACACCTGCTAAGTCGCCAAACGTAGCAAACCACTTAGGGTGACCTATAGCATAGTTTTTGGTTATCCAATGATTGGTTTCCGGGACGGCGGTACCCATATCCGCCTCCCAAACTGACAAATATTTACATATTAATCAGAACTGCTGTTTAGAGAATTTAAAGTCAGAAAATTAAATGCTTTATACTTCTGCAGTGCGACGTTACGGATTTAGAAAGATTGTTTCTCTATCTGCAAAGACAGACTTAGCTACAGCAATGCGTGACGGTGTACATCTAGTATTTGAAATAAAACCACATAATTTAAAAATAATAATAAAATCAGAAAAACATCAATTCTCCCAACTCCAAAAGGAAAAATAAACAATAGGGCAATTCAACTATATCTTTGTGTAGTTTTTTTTAATAAATTACCAAAAAATATCAGAAATATAAATAACAGTAAAGATTTTAAATCTCATCTTTAGAAACACACCGAAAATATAAACTGAATACTTAAACATGTAAATAAATAAATAACGAACATAATAACTGATAACATATATGCAGACATGCCTGGCTTCAGAATGGTGATACATCTTATACAGGGTGTCCGAGGGAAAGTGCGTTAACTTCGGGGGGTGATTTTACATGATAGTACAAATAAAAAAAATTTCGAAATTCCAACTGTTCTTTGGTTAAATAGTTGAATTCTTTGTATGGGAAATTAAATATTCTTGTTTGGAAAAATATTTTTGTATGTGAAAATAAACATTGTAATTTCGAAAAATGTTATCTATATTTTTCACTTCTACCATCATGTAGAATCGTCTCCCGAAGTTAGCGCACTTTACTCCCGGACACCCTGTATACAACAATATGTGAAATATGTAACATATTTTCTGCAAATGATGTCCCATTATTTTTTTAAACATCTAAATAAAAATTTAAGGGGTAATATTAAAAGAATACTATTAAATATCGAATTTATGACAATATCTCGTGATTAATTTTATTCCTTATTTAATTATTAACTTAGCAATAATTGGAAGCCTGAAACAAAAATAAAAATTGAAAAAATCTTCCGAGTAAAAATAAATGCCGCCGACGGGAATTGAACTCGAACCCTCTGATTGCCGGTCAGTTCCACAGAACCACTGTGGAAATATTTTTAACGTCCAAATAAGTGAACCTGACTGGCAATCAAAAGGTCCGGGTTCAATTCCCGTCGGCGACATTTATTTTTTCTTGGAAGATTTTTACAATTTATATTTGTGTTTAAGGCTAATAATTATTGCTTATAATAATTGGATTATCCTTTTGCTTTGCATAAAACCTTGTTTTGTAAACATATGTTTATCTTTAATAAAAAATAATATATAATTATTCATAAATAAGAAGAAACAAATTTTTGGTTTGTATGGCTGTAGGCTGCATGACCATTTCCTAATAAAAGAATGCATGCTGCATCAGAAAAGAATGCTGCATGACCATTTTCTAGTAAGTGAACACATGTTCAGAATATATCTGAACATGTGTTCACGCAGATGGCCTTGTCCGAATAAAGACAATGGACAAGATGCGAAAATATTATTATTTTTCAGAACACGTGTTCCGACTTCCTCACAACATATTCGTGCTTTGCTGATAGTATGTTGTGAAATTTGTGAAATCGTTCTTTATAGGAATCCAGTCCCGATTTTAATAGGAATAAAAATAATTTTAATAAATTAACAATATTTCATATCATTTAGTATTCTTCGTGTAGGTAAACCAACATAACTAAAGTTATTAAAGACGTCATTGCCAAATCTCGCTCCAGGGCGAAATTGAAAGTAGTTCATCAATACAGTTAATAAAAAATACCGCAATGAATGCGATTGAGTCCAAATATAATTTCTTTACAATCAGATTTCTAATATTTTCAGCTAATCTAGTCCCACTAGCATTCAATCCAATCTAACACCGAATATACATGGTTTTCTAATAAGAGGTGTTATTTTGAATAGCCCGCTATTTCGGTAGATGTTACTTTTAAAGCTGTCATTTTTTTAACATTTGACAAGTAGAAACTACGCTATTAATAAAAATGGAACGATACACGCTTCAACAACGCATTGAAATTATTAAAATTCACATTTCCATATAGGTGGCTTCGTCAACAAGCAAAATTATCGCATCTGGGGCTCGGAAAACCCAAAACTTATTGTTGAAAAGCCTCTCTATCTTCAACGTGTGACTGTTTGGTGCGGTTTATGGTCTGGCGGAGTCATTGGACCTTACTTTTTTGAAAATGAGGCTGGAGCAACAGTTACAGTGAATGGATCGCTATCGAGAGATGATTAATGATTTTTTATGGCCGGAATTGGATGGTATTGATCTGGACAACGTTTACTTTCAACAAGACGGCGCTACGTTCCACACAAGCAACGAAACCATTAATCTTTTACGATTGAATATCCAAATAACACCTCTTATTGGAAAACCCTGTATAAGTCTCACTCTAAAAGTCAGTAGTGTGGTCTACTTTCTGACCAGTTTCAAAGATCAAGTTTAATTTTATGGAGCGAAGAACGTTGATAATACAAAGTTTATAAGACAAAGCTTCGTATGATATACTATTGTTAGAATGTTTAACACAGTGGTGCCTAGAAGGGGGGCAGCCTAAGCGTAGTTACGAGTAATAGATTTTAGCACGTGCCATCGATATACTCTTATGTATGAATCGGTCGATGGCACGAGCCGAGAATTATTAAAAATCCTTCCACTGGATTGTTACGGTTTTAATGTTATGACTGTGAATGATCACAGCTCAGTCTGTTATATCTATTCTATAAGCGTGATCTTAACTGTGAAGCACACAGAAGGACGTCTCGATAAAAACTTTCGAACGGTGACCTATGAGGTCATAAAAATTGAACAGATTTTTTTAATGCCTGCATTTTGTTAATTCTCACTACTTTTTTTAATCAAATATTTTTTTTAATTTTGGGAGGGGGGTATGGGTACCGCTGCCCCGGGAACCATTTATTGGATAACCAACAGCCCTGCTATAGTTCACCCAAGTCGTTAGCTACGTTTGCTTACTTAGCAGGAGTGCCTAGGCTCATGGGGAGAGATAGTCTAGGGCTTGGCTTCGGAAGGGTTTGCACGCCTACTGGGTGGCGATCTGGATCGGGAGAGACTGGTTGTGAGACACCTTTTGAACTCTTCAGCCGGACTCTCTTGAACCATCGTCTTGCACCGCAGTGGGAGTGATGAACACTCCGGAACACATTGACCCCAGATTGCTACCCACCCCTCATACATGTTTCTTTCCAGAACTTACTCTCCTTCGTTTCTCTTTGAACACCCTCCACAAAAAAATCCCTCAGAGCCTCCTGTGTGGAGGTATTGTACAAAAAAAAATACATATATATATTGTACTGTACTATAGCTAGGTATTTCCACACTTTCCCCTCCTTACTCCTTTCAGAAACACAACATTACACAACAACACCACACTTGTGGTTGTCATAGTCCCACTGGCTTTGGGCAGCTGGTACTCTTATATAATACACCCAATCGGGCCTAATAAAGGTTTGTTAATTAAAAACTAGCTTAACAACAAAACGGTTCATGTTTATTTTTATAATTATTATAACAAACTTACTTTACCTTCGTTATCATATTACTAGAACAGACTTATCGTACTTCTTTGTACAACTTTAAATATTTCTTTTTATCTTTCATACTTTTTCCATGTGCTCCTTTTACCACTGTAATAATTTCTAATAATGTTCTGTAAAACAACCAATCTCGCGTAATATTTTGCTATATATAAACATGCTTTATAACACACTGTGTTTATTTTATAAATATCAATAAAGTTACTACATATTGCTCTGTAATTACTTTCTAGATACCTTAAGTACTTATTTTGTACTCTTATGTACAATTATTGAACTCCTTTGTAATGCAGAACTTACTGTATCTTGCATTGTACCTGCTAATATTTATACATTTACACACTCAGTTTATTATATTATCTACTGCACAACAGATAAATCAACAGGACTTATTAATAAAACATCAATTTAAGAATGTTTTATCTATTTTCCTTGATAATATATCACGACGATACAAAGAATCATCGTCGTAATGCAAAATTATTCAGTTTTTCATGATTTAATGTTCGTAATTTACTAAAAATTTATCAGGAAACCTGTTAATTCATAAGGCCTGTAATCCCGTTTTCAACCGGAATTATTAATAATTTGAAAAAAATTAGCAATAGTAATTTTTCTCCGCATGTACACTTATGATTGTGCTCCTGAATAACTTACCTATAACGATGAATAACTTACCTGTAACGATGAATAACTTACCTATAACGATGAATAACTTACCTGTAACGATGAATAACTTACCTATAACGATGAATCAAGGCGTGAATAAATAAATGTATTGGCGTATAAAAAAAACTTGAGGAATATTTTTAGAGTTTATTATATTTTTTATAATTTCCTACGTGCTTTCAGAATAATAAATGTTTAAACAATTTATTGCGTGTACGTAAACCGATATTTTTTCTCGTGGCTGATAATGCACACCATACAATTCGAGTACCTATCTATCTACGTGTACGTGATAATAATTAAGCGAGGCAAACACACGCCAAGCAACACACTTTACCAATATAGTCATGTTCAATTCACTTATCAATTATAAATTATACTTGCAATACCTTTTGTGGCAGAATCTTAAACACCGCCTAGTACCGGGAACATTACACGGGACTAAATCAATAACAAAAATTCCGAGAATCACACTTATATTATTTTGTATCTTCTAAGTATGCAAAAGAAATCTGTACAAAAGACGTTCTCAGAAATAATAATATTATTTGTATAGAAATATTTATATTATGTTTGGCTAAACTAAAAATTAATTTGCTCACTTATCTAAATACCACGTTGCTTTTATTAAAAAATTAAAGAGATCTTTTTTTAAAAACGACTTGTTTTTGTTTTGTTTCGCGTCTTCATTCTTGCTAAAATACAATTAAGTTAATCTTTCATATATTTTCACTATTACTTATCACTTACGTGAAATATAAACTATTCTAAAACAAATTATGTATAAACGTTTCCATTTATTTGTATAATTCGATTTGACAATAATTATTCTAAAATTTTAAAAACGCGTCACGCAAAAAAATCTCATTCTAAAAACAATACACTGGATTCGTAATGTGTAGGTATGCTATTCTGCGCATTATACACATAAGCATTAAAGGCGTACCTTGCATGGTCTTATCAAATGTGTTAACAGCATTCGAAGACTTTGGCAGGTGAGACTAAATACACATACGCGAAAGTAAAATAATACATTGGAACTTTGAGGATTCGGATTTTTTTACATTAGCTCCACACTATGTCATCTTTGGGGATGCTGTGTAGGATGGTTTTTTAAGGAAAGGAAGCAGAGGAAGAAGAGGAAGGCGAGGAAGATCTGGGAAGAAAAATGAATGCGGTGTGGGTAGGAATCTGGGAATTGGTTTGTATAAGAGTGACGGATGTTTGAATTCATCCCTCCCACTGCGGTGTAAGGAGATGGGTCGAAAGAGTCCTGCTGAAGAGGCAAAAAGATCTCCTCTACCAGTATCTCCTAATCCGGCCCGCCACACAGACGTCTGCCCACCAGACGCAACCGCCACCAAGACCAAAACAATCCTCACCCCCCATGAATCAGGACACACCTAATAAGTCACCAAACAGGAATTAAGATAAAGTCCGCACTGATGTTAGTATCTGAGTGTTTACCTATTTAGAGCATTGATAATATACTCGCTCCTTGCGTCGACGAGACGATGTCAATAAGTTGCAGCATTTTGTTGTCTTTACTGCTACAACTAGTCTAAAGTTTTTTTTGGAATAAATAAAAAATACCATTATTTTTCACTTTAGAGCACAGGGGATGAGGAGCATCCAAAGCATTTTTGAAGGGACCACGCCTGGTAGGTTACCCCTCAAATATGTAATTTCCCCAACATTCGGCCTACGTGTCTAATCCACTGCATCAAGTGCATACTCAATATTTACGAGTATATTCCATTTCAACATAATTTCATCACAAATTTCTACGACATCTTCATCGAGTTGCACTCTAATCAACATCCAATCATCATGGCCACTTTATTATGGTCATCGTCAGCCTTGTACGTTAAATGCACTCCAATGAACATTGTCCTACATTTCTCGGCATTACCGAACCCAATCGGTTTCAATCAGCTTCTCAGAGTGATGGGAGATGAGATGTGACGAGAGGAAGATAGACAGAGGAAAGAGCTATTTGCTGGCTGAAGTCAGTAATTGCACTCATTTGTCATCTAACTTGTCAATTAAAACAGGGAGAAAAAATATGTTTTTAGTTGCTATGGACTAAATCAGGGGTCGGAAACAGTTGCTATCCTGAATGTCCATTACATATCGAACCCCATATGGAAACTATTTGCTTTACAAGATCATTATTTTCATACTGACGACTCAAAGAGATAGGCAGTTGCAATTAGAAAAGAAATGAGAGCAATTAAAGATGGCAACTTTGGACATAACCATAGATAACTTTCATAACGGAAAATGATCAAAAATACACGCCAAATTAGTTTTTCAATCAGTTCTTTAAATATTCAATATTGTATATTTTAGTTTTAGTATATTTTCAGTTCAATATCGTAGTATTTTTATCAATGTTTTTTTTATGTAAAACAACATATGAACGCTACATTTTCAAATTGTATAATTGACAGACAACAGATATTATGTCAAATAATGTCAGTCATCTTAAACTGTACGAAAATCTTTACCAAAACATAAAATTTTCACTATTTATCTTTTAGCTTTATCTTTTAGGTCGTAAGGCAATTAAAAGAAAAAAATACAGCACGGAGAATTATTGTAGAATAAGCCGGAGAAGTCAGAAAAAAACTTGGGATGATCAATTGAATAACTGAATGAAAACGCTGAAAATGTAAACTTTGTATAGTATAAAATATAAATATATTACTTTTCCACATAAATAAAAAAATAACACATCCCCCTTACATGCAAGCCTAATGTTATTACGGTGGTTTATTTAATGTATAAAATTAGGTGAAATTTTTGATATATTTTATATAAATTATGTAACAATATACTTTTTAAACATTTAAAAAAATTATAGTTAAGAAAATGTTCCTATATGAAACACAAATTTGAAGGAAAAAAAACTATTTTCGGTCATGTGAAGACTAACAGAAGTGTATCGAACTAAGTTGTGTTCTACGGCAGTAGTATATGGCCTACTGCCTACTACCTACTACCTACTGCCTTCTGCCTACTACCTACTGCCTACTGCCTATTGCCTACTACCTACTACCTACTACCTACTGCCTACTGCCTTCTGCCTACTGCCTACTACCTACTACCTACTGCCTTCTGCCTACTACCTACTGCCTACTGCCTATTGCCTACTACCTACTACCTACTGCCTACTGCCTTCTACCTACTGCCTACTACCTACTACCTACTGCCTACTGCCTACTACTTACTACCTACTGCCTTCTGCCTACTACCTACTGCCTACTACCTACTACCTACTGCCTACTGCCTACTACTTACTACCTACTGCCTTCTGCCTACTACCTACTGCCTACTATCTACTACTTACTACCTACTGCCTACTACTTACTACCTACTGCCTACTGCCTACTACCTACTGCCTACTACCTACTACCTACTGCCTACTGCCTACTACTTACTACCTACTGCCTTCTGCCTACTACCTACTGCCTACTATCTACTACTTACTACCTACTGCCTACTGCCTACTACTTACTACCTACTGCCTACTGCCTACTGCCTACTGCCTACTGCCTACTGCCTACTGCCTACTGCCTACTGCCTTCTGCCTACTGCCTACTATCTACTACTTACTACCTACTGCCTACTGCCTACTACTTACTACCTACTGCCTACTGCCTTCTACCTATTGCCTACTACCTACTACTTACTGCCTACTACTTACTACCTACAGCCTTCTGCCTACTGCCTACTGCCTACTACCTATTGCCTACTACCTTCTACCTACTACCTACTGCCTACTGCCTTCTGCCTACTGCCTACTACCTACTGCCTACTACTTACTACCTACTGCCTTCTGCCTACTGCCTACTGCCTACTACCTATTGCCTACTACCTACTACCTACTACCTACTGCCTACTGCCTACTACCTATTGCCTACTACCTACTACCTACTACCTACTGCCTACTGCCTTCTGCCTACTGCCTACTACCTACTACCTACTGCCTACTGCCTACTACTTACTACCTACTGCCTTCTGCCTACTGCCTACTGCCTACTACCTATTGCCTACTATCTACTACCTACTACCTAGGCGTCTACTGGTTTTGACAAGGGGCGTCAAAATTTTACTCGCACCAGGGACCGTTTGGCTGAGGCCCGGCCCTGCTTCGGATAAATGGCGTGATGTTTAGTTAGTAGGGTATTTTGACTTCATGACTTGATTAACTAAATAAAATAATTATTCAATTTGGTTCACTTTTGACCTATTTTGGATTCTTAACCCTGTTTCTTCTAGTAATGTTCAAAGTTAGAACTGTTCAACTTTCGAATAGTGTTCAACTTATCTATTCGATCAGTTGGTCGACTGATTTTGGAAAAAATTGAGTCCATATTCGGTCATCCGGCTCCGGTCAATATTTAATGATATGGTTGCTAACCCGCTCCTATAATTCCGTGCGCTGCCATTGTCCTCAATTATAACTGTCGCAAATCAATTATTCTACAGTCAGATGACTGTGATGACTCCATCATTATGGCCTCTCTGACTGCTAATGACTTCATACTATTTATTTTTATATTTTATTATTTGGTTCCATGATAACTCAACACAGTGACAATTCAACACACTTTTAAAAAGTCATTAGAAACGATGAAAAAAATATAATTTAAACCTAAACTAACCTAACCTACTTAACCCAGCTAATAAAATTTTTGTTTCATCGCTTTCCATGACTTTATATAACTGTTTAAAGATGTGATGAATTATCACCCTGATGATTTATCCGGTCACCTTATTATTTACATTTGTTTACAGGTTATTATACAATAATAACAAAGCATAAACGAAATTAGAAACAATAGAAATGAAAGATAGAAGAGAAGAGTGGGTGCCTATAAACTTACTACATCTGAATATATCACTGAAACATTGCTTTTCCTATCGTTGTGCTTAATTAGAAATAAAATAATTATTAATTATATTATATAAATATAAGCGTGAATTACTAAAAAAAGTGTATTTTCATTAGAAATGTATGAACGCATACCTACACGAAACAATTTTTCAAAAATCTTTATTATGGCTAAGATTATCTGTTCCAGCCTCCCATGATTAACTTTTTTCTTTCTTAGATGTAAATTAAAAATTATTCACTGAAATAATTAAAAACCACTTTTGCGTTGCAAAATATTTGCTAAACGTATTTTTTGGCTTTGTCCTAATATTCCTGGTAATATAAGGCACATTAAAAATAGGTGTACACATTTTTGGCATCGTGATGGTAAGACTATATGTAAAAAAGTAGTTACGTAATATTAATCTTTATAATTTTTCAATCCAAAATAACAATCGATGTGTCCACAGATAATGTAAACAAGGGAGATATGCCATGAACCATTATTAGTAAGAAACCGCACACACAAAGTGTCGAAAACATCTCTTTCCTTCTCCGCTTCTTTAAGCCTGTTTACCACCAGATCCGGGCAGCTGAAACTCTTGTGCTGTTATTCATGTTGGTTAAGTTAGTCAAGTTGGTCAAGTTAGTCAAGTTAGTCAAGTTAGTCAAGTTAGTCAAGTTAGTCAAGTTGGTCAAGTTAGTCAAGTTAGTCAAGTTAGTCAAGTTAGTCAAGTTAGTCAAGTTAGTCAAGTTAGTCAAGTTAGTCAAGTTAGTCAAGTTAGTCAAGTTAGTCAAGTTAGTCAAGTTAGTCAAGTTAGTCAAGTTAGTCAAGTTAGTCAAGTTAGTCAAGTTAGTCAAGTTAGTCAAGTTAGTCAAGTTAGTCAAGTTAGTCAAGTTAGTCAAGTTAGTCAAGTTAGTCAAGTTAGTCAAGTTAGTCAAGATAGTCAAGTTAGTCAAGTTAGTCAAGATAGTCAAGTTAGTCAACATAGTCAACTTAGTCAACTTAGTCAAGTTAGTCAAGATAGTCAAGTTAGTCAAGATAGTCAAGTTAGTCAATTTAGTCGAGTTATTCGAGTTAGTCGCGCTAGTCGAGTTAATCAAGTGAGTCGAGTTAGTCAATTTTAGTTCCACACCTACCTTTTCCACATCTCCTGCCCTTTCCCATTGCCTGACAACCTACACCAATATTTAAGCCCTTGCCCGAAATAATATTTGTATCTACAAATATTCTTAATCTGAGAAAAATTTTAAAAAATATATGGAGAAATCAGTTTTATATTTAATACAATAAAAATAAACGTTTAAAAGTTTTTTAAATGATGGTTGGTGAAGAAAAACAATTTAATTAGAATTCCACACGGAGAAAACTTACTGATTTAAAATATTGCGAATCCCTTCAAATTATTCGTAATCATGTTAAAAATGCAAGCCTTTAACGAATGAATTGATAGGTTTCCTAGTAAACTTTCAGTAAAACACTTAAGATGTGTTCATAAAAATTCAAATATTTTCCGCATTTCGTCGTTGTATACTATCAGGATAAATGCAGGTGCATGAACACATTGTGCGGGAAAGTGTTGTAAGCGCATGTGTGGGAAAGAAATACTCTTTTCGCAGTTGGAACTTTCGTGAAGTGCTTACAATAAAAATAAAAATAAATTTTATATTGAAAAAACTGATGTCGTCATGGTAGACATTCTCGCAGCACCGAATATACCTACTGTGTTGAATATACCTTTGCTAAATGCTAACTACGCACCTGTGAGATGTCCCTCAGGTGGGCATCATGACTTGGCCTATTTCAGCATATCGCTCTCCATACCATCCCAATGGAAATGAGCGCAAATATAGCGCGGTTATAGCGTGGTCTGTCACAGGCTTCATACTCATAATCAATACGGTGACTGCGACGCCAATGATAAACCAATCACCACAAAAATGCGCGTCACTATAATTCGATACTCGTCACGCCCACTGGGGGAGAAAAATTATTTCAACCAGAGATTAAAATTCAATAACCATACCCGTCATTTCCAATAAAACTGAGCGAATGCTAAATTTGGTTCAATGAAAATCTTTTTTGGCTGATTTTTTTTTTATGAACGATCCACAAAGCTAAGAGTCATGTCAAAAATTGTTTCAAATAATTTGGGTAGCAGATCCAGCGATACCATGTAATAATGTATTTGTTTGTATTTTCGATTTGAATGTTATAAACGCTTTAATAAAATTCTACGAGTGCCTTTGCTTCGACAGAGCACTTTTTATGACAAGTTTAGAATTGCTTAAATAAAAAAAATGCTTTGTAGTGTAAAATCTCCTACTTGCAAACTTCATTTCAGACATGGTTTTAGTGTACCTACTTATACTATGACAAATTAAATTCTTTAAGTTATGATCTGAAAACATTTCATTATTTGTGTCTCGTCGTAAAGTAAAATTAAAATTTCATTTGCGATGTTTTTTTTATTGCATAAATCAGACAGGCGTAGTTTCAATCTTAAGAGGAAGCTACACGCCAAAAATTTGTAAATTATTACTATGCCTTACATCAGGAATTCCCAACCTTTTTGTACTCTGGAGCACATTCTAAAATATCGCGATCAAAATGAAAACAACGCGGTTCCAGGCGGGGAATACTATTTGCACATCACTCCTTGTACACGCCGAAAACTCGAAGTGAGCCGATGATCGCCGAACCGATCGGGACGGTACGAGCACGTGACTACTGTCAGTTTGGCTGTCGGGCCATGCTTATTGATTTCACTGACAGACAGAGCTGGCAGAGTCATGTGCCATGTGTTTTGGCGCCTTCGGCGTTCATCGGCTAAGTTCATAGCGTTCGTTCACTTCGAGTTTTCTGCGTGTACAAGGAGTGATGTGCAAATAGAAATCTCCGTTCCAGGCTAGCGTGAAGAGTGCAGTCTGGCTCGCCAAACATAGGCACTCAAAAAAATTAAAACCCTAACAAATAAATAAAAATAATTCACATTTTTAATTGACGTTTATGAAAAAATTATTTCACTTTCGAATGGTGGCGGGCGCATACGAATTGTTTCGAATCGGGCACGGAGTTGGGAACCCCTGCGTTACATTGCTGTCGAATATAGGTAATAAGCATTAAAATCTTTTCACAAACGGAGTCAAAAACGCTCGATTTCAAGCGCAAAAGTTGTTTTTATGTATTTTGTTTAACAAATTTTATAAGAAAGCAAAAAATTTATCAAGGGAAACTGTCGCAGATAACCTTAACCATAATATTGTATTTTTTAAAGTTGTTTCATCTATGCGTTCATACATTTCTATTGAATAAATACGTTTTTTAGTAATTTACATTTATATTTTATATTGAGTAAATATTTTAAAATTTGAATTCTACTCAAGGGAATCGGTAGAAAAACTTCATCTAAAAAATTTATCTAAAGCATATTTTTGGTATTCATAATGTAAACCAATTCGTCAAAAATATTAATCGATAATAGTGAATTAGAATTAAGCTTCACCTTCACGCCATTGCGTAAAGAATGCATGATTTTGCCCGATTTCGAATGTTATACACCGAATTGGATCGCCTCTAGGCCAGAACATCGTTGCGAATCTAGTCGCGCGACTATTTATTCATGCGACTATTTAGTCGCACAAATAAAACTCAATAATAATATCTTTATTTAGGAAAGTTAACACATTGCAACTTTACATACATATTATGGTGTACATTGATTTATAACTTTTAGGTTATAAAATTAACAGAAAAATACAAACATGATATTGTGAAGGTAAAAAGAAAATAAAATTACAGTTGAGGTTTCTCAAATACCACCTCACTAGGCTAGCCTGTGTTGAGGCAAATTTTTCGTGTTAGTTCCTAATACCTTTGAACTTACCTATACTTGTATTAAGATGTATTCGCTCAATAATGTGGTGACTTCAATAACTGCGAATTTGGGTGAATGCACCGGTGAAGGCCCTATTCTTATTTTTTATCCAAATTTTTACATTATCTTTGAAATTTGTTTGTGAATCATATTGTTTTATGCTGTCTGGAAGAATATTGTAGAGTCTTGTCGCAAAGTATTTAAAGTTTCATTGACCAAACGTAGTATGTGTTATATATGTTATATTTTTTATATGTTTTATCTCAAATACAAAGGCACACACTTTGTGTGTGTTCTATTTTATAATTTCTTTAAAAAAATGTACTTGTTTAGTAATGTTTCACTAAATTATTTCATACTCGTATATCACATGTTTGTATAAGCCCATATGGGCTTTTAATATAAATAAATATTGGTGCATACAGCAAGATAAGAAATAGAAAATAGAATTAGTATTTATTAATAATAATACATAATATGTACCATTCTAAAGGTGTTATTTAAATTTTATATTTGTTATGTTTGCGTTCTATGTGGATGCACTTTTGTAAGTATTTTTCTTAAGGTAGGTAGTAGATGAATACAAGATCTTCTATTATAATAAATGTATTTTAATGAATATATTATTTAAAAATACAAACTTTGTTCTTTGGTTTGACTGGGGATTGAACTCCCAGGGACTGGCTCTTAACTGCTGTGAATTTAAAAAAAGGGTTTTAATTTTTTTTTTAAATCTTAAGACTGGAGTCAATAGTGCTAACAACTGAGCAAAATATCGAAGAGTATGTTACATCTATAATGTCAACCAATTTCAGGGAAATGTACAGAATTCTGCTAATAGAATAAATAGTCATCGACAACGAGTCTATCTGGCGAGTTTCAGCTCGATTAGGTGTCGGGAAGTGGCTTAATTTCCACTTCCAAGATATGCATTATTAATTGAAAAAAAACAAAACCGAAAATTAAATAGACTTATTTTAAAAGACACGTTTTCAAGCGGTTAAGTCATCATTTCAAAATTTGAAGGCTTTATCTCAGGTTCATCACGACAAGTAACTTTGGCGGAGATTGTTTCAGACACAGGTGTTCAAGTCATCTATACCTCTACCTGTCCATTCACAAGGAAAAGAAAGTAGGTACAACGATCATGATAATACTTCGGCTATGAAAAGTATAATAAAACTCTCAGATTTAACAGGTTGATGAACTGACGAATGGTTCAATACCACTTTTCGTTAGCAGTATTTTCCAATAATTTACGAAGAAAAATTTTTCTAATTTATCAGCGTAAGGCTAGGAATAAGTCAAAGAGAATGGAAAGTGTCTTATCATTAAATACTACGGTACCTATTAAACTTTTTTTAGTGGTACATATCTAGAGTCCTTATTTTGTTTCGTAGAACTTGACTTTTTCTAGGATAAATTTACATTTTTTTAAATCTCGCTTTGGCTAATTTTTAAATATGTTTTCGCATGATAATTGATGTAGTACCTGTTGAATACCGTAAGACTAACAGACGTAATAAATCTTCCATTAAAACTATAGGAATACACAAATTATCACTGTCGTACCCACGCACAGGCATTATCGCCTGATCTATTCTGTCAGAATCATTAGGCAATTGATATAACGAACGTTGAACTTTCAACTTAGAATTTCTATTCCATAGGAAAGTTTGTTTTTATTATCTATTCCATAGATTCTGAAATAGAATAACAATAATTAATACAGGATTGAAATTATTTGCTTATCTTCAAAAAGCAATTAATTTCAATCCTTTTTGATAATCATTAATTTCATTATTTTCGTCCATTAAAAATACTTGTCTTCCACAAAGTTCAATGCCTTATGAGAAGGTATATTATGTTTTTGTTTTAGTTTGTACTTCACAACTACACATGCATAATTATTATTATATATACGTATACACTTTCTATTGTATGCAATACATTGCTGTATTTCTTTGTTAAGGTTTCCAATATCCACCGTAGTATTAGTATTGTGCTAATTTGTTTTAGTTTAATTATAGATATGTGATTTAATGCCACGTGGACTACATCTATATTTATGCTAGTTATAGTTATTCCTACATACTGTCACTAAATAAATGTAAAAGTCCAATAAGGCGTCAGCTAATAAATAAATATAACGAACTAGTAAATTGAGTTAATTAAACAAATCAAATAAAATTAATTATACAGGGTTTTCCAATAAGAGGTGTTATTTTGAATAGCCCGCTATTTCGGTAGATGTTACTTTTGAAGCTGTTATTTTTTGACATTTGACAAGTAAAAACTACGCTATCAATTAAAATGGAACGATACACGCTTCAACAATGCATTGAAATTATTAAAATTCACTTGAGTGAATCAAATGCACATCATCTTGAGTGTTGAGGCCCATTTCCACCTCGGTGGCTTCGTCAACAAGGAAAATTGTCGCATTTGGGGCTCGGAAAACTCAAGAGTTATTGTTGAAAAGTCTCTCTATCCTCAACGTGTGACTGTTTGGTGCGTTTTGTGGTCCGGCGGAGTCATTGGACATTACTTTTTCGAAAATGAGGCTGGAGCAACAGTTACGGTGAATGGATTGCGCTATCGAGAGATAATTAATGATTTTTTATTGCCGGGAGAGATGGTATTGATCTAGACAACGTTTACTACGCGCTACAAAATACGGCGCTACGTGCCACACAAGCAACTAAACCATTTATCTTTTACGATCGAATATCAAAATAACACCTCTTATTGGAAAACCCTGTAAATTAAATAGAGTTAATAATTAAATCCAAATAAATTAAGATACAAAATATACCAAATAAATAAAACAAATGAAATAACTTAAATAAACTAACAAAGATAAAATGGGACTGCAGGCCTATAACGAATGAATTGAAAGAGTTCCTAACAAAAAGTAAAAGTCAAAAGCAAATGTTTTACGAGGACGGCGGAACACGTTTTCATACAAATACTGACAAACTTATATTATAGCACTCCGTCATGATATACATTAAGAAATCACATATATTCTGAGTGACTAATGTAATATTTTATTAAAAAATTAAGATGCTGTCACTTTTTTTACATTATCATTTTTCTCTGTGTACTTTCGAAATCTGAGAATACCTTCACGTCATATTTACGATAAAAGGGGTGACAGATTACGCTACAAGAGTCAGAACAATTTACGGAGCGCCGTAATTACGCGGCTGTCATCTGTCAAAGTGACAGAACCCGTACAAAGAAATGATATTCCGCGGCAGACCCCTAATATTCCCATACTGATATTGTCGAATTCCGTCAGGATATCTATTAAGAAAATAACACGTGTTCTTGATATATTCTGAATGACTAATTTATTATCAGGAAGTTGGCATACTGTCACTGGTTTAACATGATTATTTTTCTCCGTGCGCCATTCAGAATTGAAACTTTGCTTGAAATAGCTTTAGCCTATTTGGTGACCAGATCTGAATAGCCAGGTATTTCCAACCTACCTTTTCCCCATCTCCTTCCCCTCCCCACTACACAACATACCCCAATTTGGGATGCCATAGTCTCACGGGCCTTAAATGGTTAGGAATAGTTAGGCCTCGTGTGCGGTAAGCCAATAAAATAAACAGATCATAGAATAGATTAGATGGGACCCCACTTTTAGCGGGATTCCTTTGTTTCCATCATCCTATCTTGCACTAGAAGAAAGGGAAGAAGGTATGCAACATGGATAAACTAATTGTTTCATTTAGAAATACTTAAAACATAAATATTATACAGAAACTTACCACTTGAACTATAATTAGTAGGTATGTTTAGGTTATCTGTTCTATTGTATGATGAGTAACTATTCCCCTATTTCGTTTGGAAAAGCCGTAAATTTTTCCATGGCAACCCATGATGACTCACATCAATTTTGAACTGACCGGAAAATACCCCACTTCCGGATCAATGGCCGAAATAATGATTGCGGTTCGTTCCTACTTCCGGCTTGGTACGTAATTTTGATTTCGACTGCACCAACGACCAACTAACAATGAGCGCGCTAGTTTCCTAAACATTGCGTATAATATGATGAAAAACTTGATAAAACTGCATTTATCAACATATAATTGCAAAACATTATTTCAGTTTTCATTGTATTCTGAACATATTTTTGAAATACGTAAGTATTTTTTGCAGTTAAAACAATAAATTATTAAATTGATTAATACTTCTGGAAACAAAGCGGGATTAAAAACATATATTTTAACTTTTTACTTTATTATGTATTTAATATTATTTAAATGATTTGCAAATGTTACATTTTATCATTGACATTGGTTATTTTAATTGTTTATGTATTATTCTCGAAAAAAATAAGGAATGTATATAGGTATGTATGTATATGTATATATTTATATATATAGGTTTATATATATATTTTTTTTAAAGTAAGACAAATATTTTCAGGTTACGAATAACGTGACAATATTTGAAAATCTCCTACTACCACCACAGCAAGCAGAAAATGTTGCTTGTGTTGTGATGGAGGACTTAGCCAGCCCGGGTGGGACCCAAACGCAATGTCCACTCAGCCACCGACTGGTATATTCCAATAATAAATATTTTAATTTTATTTGAATGCACACAAATAAATTTTCTATTACGATTTAAAATGTGCCATTTTCAATTTGCCGCCAAAACGACATTTTAGTTTTAAATCGTGAATTCAGCGGCGTTGATGTCACGCCGTCTTACCAGATATAAGCGTTTTCTACGTCATATTGACGTTGTAGCCAGTTGGAACCATGCGCTTCTAGATCATTTTTTAAATAAAAAATTAAGAATTAAAATACTAAAATTACACATTTTTAACACAATGATCGTAATAAGAAAAATAAACATTCATCCCCTTTTACAATCTTCCATACATTTTAATGACGTTATTCATAGTTTGTGAAAACATCCCATTCTTATTACCCGTTTTACCATCTACAGCCTTTGTAAAATTATTTTATTGAAGTATTATTATTAAATTAACATTATCTTATTGTTTATTAGCAAATTTTAGATTACATAATTGGAATATTGAATATAACTGGATTTCTCTTAGGAATGGTATATTTAATTTAAGGGTATGACAGCTTAAAAAGGTAAGTTTTTAGTTTAGACCTGAATTCTGTTGGACTTCTGAGGAAGTTCCAAGCCTTCGGCCCAGATATTCGGAAAGCGCGATCACCAAACTTAGTTTTTGGCTTTCGCTTTGGTTATATCAGTCTGCCTACAGCTGATGGTGTTCCTGATCTAAGAGTTGACTGCCTCAGACCAGTGTTTTCCGGGACGCATAGTTCAGAGATGTGTTCATAGTTCAGGTGGGGCCATTTCATTTAAGGATTTAAACACCATCCAGCACAGTTTGTACTGGATTCTTTCAGGGCACTTGAGCCAGTGAAGGTTACGAAGGTGTTCTGAAATGTGCGAATATTTTGAAACCCCGGTTATGACCCGTGCTGCTGCATTAAACACTGATTGAAATTTGTCAATTTGACATTTTGGAAGGCTGGCTATAATATAGTTGTGATATTATGGTTCCAAGACAAAACAGAACATTGAAAAACAATTGAGAATGAAATCAACCCGTAAAAAACTATGTTTTTTACTATAATTAATTTGTTTTTTTTTTTACTATAATTAATCTGTTTATTTACTATAATTAATATGTTTTTTCTTACTTTAATTAATCTGTTTGTTTACTATAATTAATCTGTTTTTTTTTACTATAGTTAATCCTTTTTTTTACTATAATTAATCTGTTTTTTACTATAATTAATCTGTTTATTTACTATAATTAATCTGATTTTTTACTTTAACTAATCTTTTTTTTTACTATAGTTAATCTGTTTTTTTACTATAATTAATACATTTTTAAATTTCTTTTAAAACTTAAAAAATAAAATAAAATAGCTTGACTGAGGATTAAACCTTCCTACCCAGGGACTGTAGTCGACTTCTAACCTCGCCAAATGCCGATCGGGCAGGACCGACATTTATTTATGATATTAACTGCTTTAATGTCATCCGATTTCAAATAAATGCGCTTATATAATATATCCGCTTGGGTGTACGTGATGTCACCAAAAGCCGATAGAATGCATTGTCATCGACACCTTGACAACGACAGGCTTGGGAGGTCTATTTCATGTTGTGTGTCCACTCTCGAAATGACGAGTTCGCAATGCCAAAATATTTGGAAAAGTAATTGGAAAAGTTTGATCATTTTCACCAAAAAATATTGATCTTGTATATGGCACGAATACGCCCACAACTCGCGTACTCCGTTTTACGTTTTCTGTAGTTTCCAAGGAAAGTTTACGGAACTGACAACCGATTATAGCCTTGTTACGGGAAAGAGTAATTAATTGTAAGTAATGAAAGGAAAAAGTTATTACAAATTACTGGGTAAGATTTATGAGTGGGAAACGCGATGTAATAACTTTCTTGTGTAGGTCAGTACTTACAGATCCACTAGAAATTCTAGTTACTAGATTATTCTCGTAAGTTCAGAATTATTGCTCTTTTGCGATAATATTGTTAACTTACTTGTAATATAATAATATTATTATTACAATATAACGTTAAATAAATGAAACTAAAATACTTTGTTTTAAGACACTTTATTGATATATTTGCAGTGTCTACTGGTTTCGGTACCTCCTTACCATCATCAGAACTATACAATGTATGTACGTTAGTGTAACATAATACGTAGATAATAGCATAACTACATACAAAAATAAAGATCAAATGCTAATACTAAGATTAACACCAAATCCAAATAATAACACCTGATATTGTAAATAATGCAAAATTTCAAATATAAAGTAAGTATGTACATTGTACAAGCATATATGCATACAATTATACATATTTGTTGCAAATCAGTAAGATTGAAAACAGGAAAATAATTTACTTAGTAAGATTCATTTATTTATGCAGAAAACGGTTTTTAACATAACAAACACACTCCGCACATCTCACTAGGGCATTCCTGTATCAAGATATGCAGCTTTACAATTACATCATTTAAAAAAATACATTTATGTAAACATAATATAATAATAACATTAAATTTAAACCCAAAAACGAAAAGTTAATGACACGGTTGTGTCGAGACCGGTACCGGTATATATCTATATTTTATATAATACATATACTGATATGTATTATAAAACAGAAGCCTGCAAAAAAACAAATATACTAAGAAGTGTGTGATTTAAGCGTGGGAAGGTGTAGAGACAAGACTTTTTTTTAAAGCTAACACCAAACATATCAATAAGTTCACAGTGGTTTGCGCGGTGATGAATCTTGGAATTTGTGAATAGTAATTTGTAATGTGAAGAGTAATTAGTATTGAGGTTATTATTACATTTAAAAGTGTATTTGCTTCGAATTTTTCTGACAGGTACATTCATATAATGCTAACAAACACAGATGTACACATATATATATATACACATATTATCAAGAAACAAAGGGACAGTATACTAGAGTGGGACAGTGCGCCAGTTGTGGGAGAGAGGTGGGGGAGGGGAGAGCGGGATAAGTGAAGTAATGGGGAACGTACTTGGAATTAGGCTGGTGGTTAAGTCTTATCCCACTCTCTTCTCCCCACCCCTCTCCCACAACTGCCTTCTACATGCCCAAACCACCTAAGCGTCCCTTCTTGATCTTCTCATTACGTTTTCATCAGCCTTGCATTCTTTGCGGATATCTACATTCCTCACAAGATCATACATAGTTTTACTAAATCTCCGTCTCAGGGATTTCATTTATACAGCATTTGGTATCAATGTTAACCTCAAATTGTCGGTAAATATTTTTTGATAAAAGTTTAGACTTAAGGAAATTAGTCTCAACGAAATATCTATGGCGTTATGATTATTTTTCATAAGACTGGGTGTGCGATAATCGCATAGACTATCGACACATGGGTAAGATTATAATGGTTATAATCTAGGCAGGTATGTGCCTATGTAAATTAACGCTCCGTTCGCTGAACCAAAAAGATAGGTATTCGCAAATGTGACTTACGGAAGAGTTGGTTATGATGTTCGATGATATGGTTCTTTTGGTATCGCTCGTATGGTGGAGGAATTCACAGGCACTCGTAAAAGATTGAACTAATTATAAGTCCGGCTAAAATCGAATTGAAACATCGGTTATTTTCTTTGTACGGTTTTTTTGTCAACTGTCAACACTGCGCAGATTCAAACCAGTAAAATTTGAATCCTAGCCTCCTTATTGGTTGGAGCGGAAAAAGCCTTAAAACAAGTCAGCGTCACGAAACACTGGGTCATTACTTACTGGAGCCGACGTGCTAATTGTATCTATGTATCCCCAAAGATGACACAGGCTTTGAGGGAATTTATTAGATTATTAATTAAAGTATTCTTCAGGGCCTATTGTGTGAAGTTAATGTTAAAAAATCATGAGATTATCCATGTAAAATATATGCACTAAGCCACTTGAGTGATCTTCCAGTAATTTCCATCCCCTCTGAATATATTTACAGTTCCGTGGGCGGCTATTATTGAATGCCGAATACTGAATACGTCAGCAGAGCATTGGAATACGCTGATGACATTCTTAAGGGTTGTTTAAAGATACCCCTCCTGCAGAATTCTGAATATCTTTGCGGGAATCAATTTTGCGTTGGTGGAAAAAATTTGAATTTGAGAAACTTTGGAATATTTAGACCCTTGCATAGTCATACCCAACATAAAAAATATTAAAATATTAATACACTTATTCTTTTATCCTTAATTTTTGATGGTACATCAAAAATTTGGAATAGGTGCCGTCTGTCGGTGATTTTTTCGAGTGAGCATATTCATAGCACAGTAGTTTATAGCAGTCTCCCAAAGAGGGTTTGAGTGTTGAAATTTTTTGGATTGCAATGATCCTTTTATTCTCTTGTGTTTTTCAGCGTACAGTTTGATGACAGTATAATAAATTATCATAAGCAATAATTAGTCACCTGAAATATCAATACAAATTGAAAATATCTCCCGAGTATAAATAAATGCCGCCAACGGGAATTGAACCCGCGCCTTTTCCGGTCAGACGCTCAGGACCACTGAGCCACGTCGGCTTATTTCCAACCCGCCAAATAATTCAATATGTACTAGTACTTCAATCAACAATTACTGCTTATTATATTTTTTCCACCGGTAAACAACTAACTTTATGTTTGTAGGAAAGGCTTCGTCAGTGCTAAATGTGCCACTAGATGGCGTCGAGACATATTATATCTACATTTGTTGGTGAAATATTTTGACTTGTCTAATATTATTTTTTATAAGATAAACTAATCTTCATAATAAAAGGTTTTTATGCATAACACAAAGGATAATAAATTATTATTATAAGCAATAATTAGTCGCCTGTGATATCAATACAAATTGAAAATATCTCCCGAGTAAAAATAAATGCATTTTAAAAATAAAGGAATTAATTTTTACTCGGGAGATATTTTCAATTTTTATTGACACTACAGGCGACTAATTATTGCTTATCTGATAGTATTATTGTCCCAGCGTCTGGACGGTGTAGGCCCTCTGATTGGTCAAATTTAAATTGTCTGTTTCGGGTAACTTGAATATTAAGACACAATTCCATACTAAAATAGGATCGCCTCATAATAATACGAGATTTCTTCATAAGCATCGTTTCTGCTCATATAATTTTTGGATAATATCGAAGAAAATATGTTTTAGAAAGTTCATAATCCATTGGAATAATTACATTACAATGAAAATTCTCCACAGTTACGTGATTATGTTTGACGTTTATAAAAATTCACGCGTTTCTTCAAGATGGCCGACAGAGCGCACCTCTGGCGGTTTAAAAACGAACCAAATGCCTGGCGCGAATATTTAAATATGCAGCTAACAATACTTGACTACTTACCATTAACAAGCGTTTTATAAGAAGATTTCTTCTGGAAGCTTATCACTTTGTAATGGCATTTATCATTATTTTTTATATATTTTTTTCTTATTAATTATATCTGATTTTATATTGGCATGTTTTCTAATTTCTAAAATTGCAAAATTATTTATTTGCGATGCTTTATATCCTGAGTGAAGTATTTTAAGACCTGAATTTTTATCGAAAGTGTGATCATTATTTAAAAGATTATTTGCAAACTCAGATTCACTATTTCCATTTATAGCCCTGCGATATTCTTTAGTTCTGACTTCAAAGTTTCTATTGGTTCTACCTTTGTAAAAGAAATTACAATCATCTCAATTGAGTTTTTAAACTCCTGTTTTTTTTGTTTGAATTTTGCTATCATTATTATTAAGAATATATTTCTTCATTGTTATTAGTGTAAAACGCCAGTTGAATGGTACCAGGATTGTTTATATATATATAATTTTAGAAGTATCGTTATCCACAAACAGAATTCTACGCCATTGTTTATTTCTATCTTTAGAAAGACCGTTTGAAGAGAATGTGTTTAATTTTTTTATTTAGTATTTCAACTATCAATTTATTAGAATAACCGTTATTAAATGCTATTTGTCTTATGAATATATTGTTTTATGGTTATATGCTATTTGTTTTTTTCAGGTCTTAAAATACTTCACTATAAATAATTTTGAAATTTTAGAAATGAGGAAACATATTAATATAAAAGCAGATATAATTAACAAGAATTTTTTTATAAACTCTCTTTTAAATATTTTCCCACTCAACTGGTCTTTCCCGTCTAACGATATTGTAATTCCTAATTATTATAAACCCAGCCTACTCTTACTCCTCCCCCCTCCTTCCACTTCTTCTTTCCCAATTGCAATCTATATTTAATTTTTGACTTCGGTGTATACACAATAAAATGTAAACATTATATTTATTTATTTATTGGACAATTTGCATAGCGCCGCTTTTGTGAGATATCACCTCAGGGGCGCTATATTGTAATAATCTACCTTTATATATAGATTTTTACTCTCCTGATGAAGGTGTATATATAATCTAGCTTTAAACTTTATTAGATACAGTAACAGTTGTAGGTAAAGAATTACCACCAGTTGGAGTAAAATTAACACCTTTTAATTAAACCGACTGCTAATGTCATCGCACAATTACCCTCCTTTTATTCATAAACACGGGTACAATTAATCAATATGTAATAATCTATTATTTACGTCAACTTTGTTAAAACTATCTTTAATTGTGACAAACTAAACGATATTGATTCAACTTATAGACATTGACGGTTGTAACACATATTTAAGCACTGCAAGTCTCCTATGAGCTAATTATATTAGGTACCTAAGATAACAGTTAATATCAGTTGTAGACATGTAGTCAATAATAGTGTTTCATTTGAAATAATCCATCACAAATACGTAAAATTTCATTTATTCAAACAACTGTTATTCTTATTATGCGTAAATTTAGAATGTTATTATTAATTAACTCCTTCCTGTTCCGTGTTTTAACAATATATATACTCACCCTCTCTCTGTGAATGTTCTAATATCTATCTATTAAATGTAACTGTTGTTAATATCACTTAAAATGGGCGAAGCCCAAGCAAGAGCCGCCCGCAGGGCCAGCAGAAAAAAGCCCGCGGAGCGGGTTTTTAACTGCTAGTAATCATTTATTATCCTTTGTGCTATGCATAAAAACCTTGTTTTACAAACATTAGTATATCATTAAAAAATAATTATGACATTATGCAGCATTGTTTTTAATGTTCATAATTTTAATCAAATTGAGGGAGTCAACACGAAGAAATTTTACCGATATTAAAAACTGTTAATTATTAAAAATCTGGTCAGATCAATCATTTTCTTGTTTAAAATGGGACTAGGCTTGAAAGCGTTCCTAACAAAGTATCAGTCAAAAGTAACTTGAAGGTGACCGAAGGAACTAAATACCTTGGACACATAATCACCAGTAATCTGATGGACGATGACGATATCGATAGACAAAGGAGAGCTCTCAGCGTTAAAGCAAACATGCTCAGTAGAAGAATTCGCCTTTGCAGTACCGCAGTAAAAAGGTCGCTCTTCCTTTCCTTCTGCGCAACTTTGTACACGTGCGAACTATGGGCAAACTACAAAAAAAGTAGTATAGAAAGACTACGGGTCCAATACAACAACGCCTTCCGCACAATGTTTTGTCTCCCCAGATACTGCAGCGCTTCCCGTATGTTCACGAGGGGGTGAGTTCCCGGATATGCAGCCCTTATTAGATCCAGGGTGGCAGGAATGAGGGAAAGGATAAGAAGCTCTGGTAATATCCTCACTATGGAAGCCCGCCTCACTCCATCCTCCAGCATTGACGCACACTGGAGAAAAATATTAGCGCCTAATATAGTCACGGCTCCCTAAAGGCTTCAACTTTCTATTATTTTATTTATTTCATCATTTTATTCTATTTTATTTTCAATTTATTCTGTTTTCTTTTCTTTGTTTTTCTGTTCTATCTTTTTGTTTTTGATTATATATTTTTTGTATCTCCATATGGAATGTGTGGGACTGCACTAACCTCCCCACATACCGGAATAAACACTTTTATTATTATTATAAAAGCGAATGTTTTATGAGGACGGCGGAACACGTGTTCAAGCAAATAGTGATATTAATATTGACATCCTGATATTGTCCAATATTCTGTCATGATATCTATTCGGAAAGGAACAAGTGTTCTCGATATAGTCTGAATGACCAATATTTTTTCAGAAAGTTGGCATGCTGACACTTTTTTAACAGGATCATTTTTCTTCGAGTACATAAAACTGTTTGTCAATATTCGCAAAATATGAAAATAATAAATCGTCCTCTTCCCAAAATATCAATTAAAATATTTTTAGTTATCAACTGTTCCAGTTTGTTCCCATTGGGAAACAGGAAAGCAAAAGTCAAGTCAATGCTTGAAAAGTGCCTACGTCACGGGGTATTTCTGTCCCGTAAGATGAATTTAAACTTATGAGGGTGGATACCTCATTAAGGGGATGCTTTTTCAGTAATATGACGCCTTACTACGTCACTGACAAACCCCTTAGGAACTTCACAATTAGGCGTAATATCTCAACAGGTTTTACTGCTAAAATTGTTAACACTCTGACGTAAGTGTAACCAAAAAACTAGTAGATTCATTTTAAAAGTTAACCCTTTCAATACAAGAGTTGTTCCTCGAGAACATGAAGAAAATAAAATCTGTATCGCTTGTTTATTTATTTATACTGGGTTTCTACAGACGATAATAATAATAATAATTTACAGTTGATGCAGGTATTACAAAAAGTATAAATATTACAAAAATAAAGTGAAGTAAAGTTAAGTAAAATTAAGAACAGGAACAGGTGACATAAAGATAGAAGATGGAGACTCTGCAGTAAGAATCCTAGGTGGTGAAGAAACTGGACCAGCTGCTGCAGCGAGAGAGTCCACCGCGTCCACCAACAGTGCCAGCACGAGGTTCGTCATTCGTCCAATTATATGTCTGCTGCTAATAAAGCGCTGACATCATATGCTCACATAGATACCAGACCTTGGCAGCACCGCTGTGACGTTCACACAAAAATATAAAATGGAGATGGCTCACTTACGTGAGCCATCTCCATTTTATGAACAATCCAGTTAATATACAAATTGGTACAATAATTATAGGATATATAAATTATCATATACCTACTCTTTTCAAAAATCTATTCAGTTATTTGGTACATTAATTTTCATATATCTAAATAAAGATTAAAATATAAAATAAATAAAAATAAAAAGGCAAAATTATATAATTATGTGAAAGACAAATAGTGTGGAAAAGTAAGAGAAAAAAAGACAGAAATAGAGACGCAATTAATACATAATATATTCAGTGCAACATATTTACAGCAATAACAAAACTTTTTTTCTGAATCCATATAAACTATCGATGAAAATGTCTACTTCAGCACACTCTTTTTTATTATATAGTAGACATAATTGGGTCAGAGGGTTAAAATAGGCGATATTATTATTGAATGTATTCCGATGAATACATTCTTGTGAAGTATATTCCTCATAGCGCATATTTTTTTACTACGTTACTATCTATATTAAATAAAATGACAGATCCCGTTTCGGTTGTTTTGCTGAGGCTGGGATCTATTATCATTTTAATGTATTTTTTTTTAAATTCTATATATTTATGCATGTTACCCTTTTTTTTTAAATCCAACAATTGCTTGTGTGATAAGTTTTCTTCCCTAGCTATTAAACATAACCCTATGAGGCCTAAAAAGATTAAAAAATAAAATTCGAAAAAAATAAAAATTAGAAAGTTAAAAAATAAATTTTCAAAGAATTATTTAAGGTGTAAGCAAGTATTAAATATTTTTTATACGTGTAAACAAAAGTGCAGTACTGAAAGTGTTAATGGCCTTTAACTCTCGCGACAAGATTTAAAAATCTGAGATTCAATCGATCTCAAAAAAATTGAACAATCAACTCTAACATAAAATATACATTTATCTGTGAATATAATTTGAAATTATGATTAAATTTTCACAAAAACCAAATGATAATTTCCAACAAACATAATTTAAACTCATGATGAAAGAGAAATGGGCCTTTTTGGCCCGGAGCTCTGTATGCCACTATATCAAAAAAACAAAAAAGGTGAATACCTTAAATTTATTTTCACAATATCATTGGGCTATTAGATTTCATAAGTTGGTTTCAATAAATAGGACAAAATGGTTACACACAATAAATACTTACAACACAATGGTTTTCATATCAGATAAGCAAAATAAAAAATGCACAATTATTAATAATTGTGATTTTAAAAATGTTCAGATTTAAAAATCAAATTGGTAATGTTAAAAATGTCAACATATTCATAAGTGTAGCTGTTGATCAGTTATCTTCATAAAATCACCAATTATAATTTTATTAAATATTAATTGTAAGGAATTTAGCTAATACTTTTAGCGATTAGTTGTGTTAAATAGAGTCATCAACTACTTAATCGACAGCCCTGTCATCGTCGCCACTATTAAACTCCATGCGCCGACTAGGAACACAAATCAAAATGTGGCATTTTTCTGCAATACATACACAACCAACTATCAGATACACTCACTAACCAGTGGGATGCATGATATAGGCAACAAGTGTGGGAGTACTATTGATATATTTACTGACTCCATTTATAGAACTAAGCGTAATCTATACCAGCACTTTGTTGAATCCTACAAAGTGTAGTAGGGTACAAATTAATGTACAGAGTCTTAGAATTCACCGTAACTGTTGCTCCAGCCTCATTTTCGAAAAAGTAAGGTCCAATGACTCCGCCGGATCATAAACCGCACCAAACAGTCACACGTTGAGGATAAAGAGGTTTTTCACCAGCAACTCTTGAGTTTTCCGAGCCCCAGATGCGACAATTTTGCTTGTTGACGAAGCCACCGAGGTGGAAATGGGCCTGGGTTATATTTGTATTTGATTCACTCAAGTGAATTTTAATAATTTCAATGCGTTGTTGAGGCGTGTATCGTTCCATTTTTATTAATGGCGTAGTTTTTACTTGTCAAATGTCAAAAAATGACAGCTTTAAAAGAAACAACTACCGAAATAGCGGACTATTCAAAATAACACCTCTTATTGGAAAACCCTGTATATAACTCTCTGACGTAGGCAGTACCAAACAGTGGGCAGATTAATTATAAGCATTAAGTCTGCCATTCATAAGGTAGTTGTGAAAGGAGTTAGTATTTAATCTCTACGTCACAGTCACTATTTCGTCTTAGTTAATCGCGGAACTAACGTAGTCTACGTAGATTATACGGCTTGAATTATGAAGGTAGGTTTATATTTGTCTCTGTATCGTGTTCTTTGTGTATTTTGGTACAGGGTTACCAAGTCACGTTGCGGGTTTATACTTATAATAAAAAAAGGTATAATATGTTATTTTTGCGGAGAGGAAACGAAGTATAAAATTTTAGGTACGTTATAGATTTATCAATGCTTATTCTTCCTTCTGTAGAAGTACGTTATATTCATACATGCCTTATATTAATCTATCTATTCGTTTATTTAAAATCTCATAATCATTTTATGACGTCTATATAATCAATATTATATAGATTTCACCTGTGACAGGAAAAGGCCCCGTAGTAAGCGTTCAAAGATGGTTTAAAAGGGAGATATGTGAATACGAATGTTAGAGGGAGCGCGCCAATATTTAAAATTGTGAAAATATTTAATAAAACACGACTGGTTTGAAATAGAGCAAACATCTCTCGACACTTGCATTTAAAGATACACTGTGAAATTTTTCGTGCCCATACAATATTAATTAACAGAACAAAACGCGTTACTTTGCGATGTTTTTCTATTGAAAGAATTTCGTATACTTAACGTTTCAGCTCAAGAAATGTATAGATATTTTCTTCAAAAATAACATATATTCTTTTGGAACTTAAAAACTTTTAAAGGAATCTTAATTTTATCAATAGAAATGGGGCTTAAAACAGCGCCATTTGTTGGACGTAAAACCAAAACGCTTTATTATTTCTCTATCTTCACAGATAAACTGTGCCACAGCAACGCGTCGCGGGGTACAGCTAGCTCTTAATAATTTGCTTGGAGTTTTGGAAGATATTTTAATCAAAAAGATGATGATGTTTTCTACTCTTTCCTATTTTTACGATTAAATTGTACCTTCTTTATCGAAATACAACGATAAAAAATTAAAACAAGTTACAAAAGGATTGGAAATATCGTCAAATATTATTATAGTACTTTTAATAAAACTTTTGTTTTTTTTATTGAAGCATTCGTTACGTTTATGTTTTATTATTAATATTATGATAAATAAATTTAAAATTGATAAAAATATGCTGTGTACGAAATGGTGGTTTTTCGATAAAATACTAAAATTACCAATTAAAAATAATTATACATTTAAGATATATGTGTACATCTGTCCTGGTGTAAAGTGCAGTAACTTCAGGAAATGATTCTGCATGATGATAGAAGTAAAAAATATGAACAACTTTTTTTCTGAAAAAAAATGTTTCAAAAAAATTTTTTTTTCTTTTCCTTACAATTCTACTTTTTCTCCTGATAACTTTTTTTACTTGTAGACACTACCGTGTGGAATTGTACATCAAAAAAGATTTCACGTTCTAGTAAGGCTAATTTTGTTATCGAAACACCCAAATAAAATATAATGTTTTTTTCACAAAAAATTCAATAGTAAATAAATTTGAATGACTTCGTTTCATCATAAATTGTGTTGGTGTATATAAATTGTTTATTTGTTCATGCTAGCTCCTTTGTTTTTAATCAAGCGCCAGTGTAATTATTGGATAATTGCATTTCGATGCTAAAATCACGAACACGGAATAACGGAGAGATGAACCGGTGTATTTGATATTAATGCGATGCACTACGTCGTGTAATGTTTTGAATCGAGCCGCTATCAACAACACACCTTACGTAGATGACGATAAGGCTTAAATTCCCGCTTCACACCATCCACCTGTTTTGATTTATGCAAGAAAAAAGCATGCCAAAAAGTGCCTATTATTTTATTTTGTGGATGTTCAGACACAAATATTAAAATGTTAATATCTTAATTTGCCACATTATACAATAAAACCATAACAGAAAATGGGTTCGTAAGTAGGAGATTTTGAACTTTAAAGCAGTTTTCATAGGCCTATACATTATTTTTTTCTGGGCTTATAAAAAGACTTATCTAAAAAATTCTCGATTATTTCAAAGGCCAAGATGTATTCTACTCGCAGTATTTAATTAAAGCATCTGAAACATTTCTAGGCGACAAAATTTTCAAACCAAAAACACATGATTTTAAATTACTACGTAGTGTATCGCCTTAAGTATTAGCGGGTCAATATGTTCCCAAGCTTCTGTTAAAGGAGGAAATGGAAATAGTCACACAGCATAAAACATGAAGATGCAATTAAATCCGTTGGAGATTCAATTATTAATGACAACGGTATAAATAATACCAACGTGATTTGTGGCTACAAAAGATTAACAGAATCAACATTTTTTTATTCATATAAAATGCTTTAGCTGATACACTAACTTCCTGTTTACCGTTTAACCAAACGAACGGAATTTTTATAGAAATAAATATTTTTTATGCGTATAACAGATTAACATAATCATACTACAATGACATAATTTACCTACGATTAAATATTTGACGATAATATATTTTACATTCCTAGCCTAAATTGACTTTTGAAACCTTCGAGGCCAATGTTGAAAATGTCAAGAGATAATAGTAATAATAATAAAAATTGGATGACTTGTATAGCGCCGTTTTTGTGCAAAATCACCTCAAGGGCGCTGTACAAATTTATAATACATTTCTACAGTGATCTATGTTATTACTAACTATTTATGGAGATAATATTCAGCACAATACTTACCTGGTAGGTCACTTGAGATTAACACTTAATTAACATTAACTAATTGTTTATTAGTGGAATTTAGATACAGGATTTAGGACATAATTGAAAAATTGGATATAACTGGACTTTCTCTCAGAAATGGTATATTTAATTTAAGGGTACGACAGCTTAAAAAGTTTTTAGTTTAGACCTGAATTCTGTTGGACTTGTTATGGATCTTAGTTCCGGGGGGAGTTTATTCCAAGCCTTCGGCCCAGATACTCCGAAAGCGCGATCACCATACTTAGTATTTGGCTTGCGCTTAGGTTCTATCAGTCTGCCTACAGCTTATGATGTTGCTGATCTAAGAGTTGACTGCCTCAGACCAGTGTTTTCCGGGACGCATAGTTCAGAGATGTAGGGTGGGGCCATTTCATTGATGGATTTAAACACCATCCAGCACAGTTTGTAATGAAAATTTTATATGCATATGCATAGGTTAGCAGAGAACATTTAATTTACATCATGCATAGGTTGGCAGAGAAAATTTAATTTACATCATGCATAGATTAGCAGAGAGGATTTAATTTACATCATGCATAGGTTAGTGGAAAGGATTTAATGCCTCACATCTTAGGAACACTCTTCTTGTTATTTTCACGCGTGCATTTTTTTCTATTTGAGAGGCTGGTATAGATACCGCCGCCCAGGGAACTATTTACTAGATAACCAACAACCCTGCCATAGCAGGGGTGCCCGATATCATGGGGTGAGGTTTGTCTAGGGCTTAGCACCTAATTCGTGGCGGGTCGGATAGGGAGAAACTGTTTGAGGGAGACCTTTTGACCTCTCCAGCCGGAGTCTCTCTCGACCCATCGCCTTGCACCGCAGTAGGAGGGATGGATTCATACGTCTCTCACTCCAGGACACATTGACCCTCCATATTCCTACCCACCACTCATACATTTTCCTTCCCAGAACTTTCTCTCATGTCTTTCCCTAAAAGACCCTCAACACAGCGTCCCCGAAGATGTCATGGGCCCTGAGGCATTTTTTTCTTTAGGGATTCTTAATTGAATTTCATATCACAATTATTTTAGTAAAAGGCAGTTTCAAGCTACAAAATGTATTAATACATATGTTTTTATCGAAGGAAGCAAACACTTTGTGATGTGACATTATATATTAAATGAAAAAATACACTTTGTAAAACACCGCTTTTATCAACTGTAGTCTAGTTGATATAATAAGCCCTGACGAAGCTTGAGCTAAGCGAAACTTTTTTGGCTGTTAATGTTAATTCATAATAAAAGTGGTGTTTTACAAAGTGTATTTTTTCATTTAATATAAAACATCTTTGATTTCGGTACAATGCAAGCCTTTCCCAAAATAACACAAGATTTGACAAAGATTTAATATTTTTAACAGCTTTTGTTATACCAGCTCAGTCAGTCACAAAGTCACAACTTTATGTAAAAATTGAGTTGTCGTCGTGAAAAGTATTTAAAAAAACAAATGGAGTGTTTTTTTTTCATATGTAAACATTCAAATGCATACTTCGCAGCTCCTTAGTGCAATGGAGAGTTGAAAATACCTAGAAAATAGAAATAAAAGATGTTCAAACATTACACCAAGCTCATCAATCCCAAGGTTCTAATCTAATGAGACATTAAATAAATTGTCGAATTTATCATAGAACTTGGATTTAAGAAAAATGTTCATAACAGCAAATAAATATTTTTTCAAACTTCCATAAAGTGAAGAATGGCAATCACTTTCTTCATAGATTTTCTGATAATTCAACTTCAGAATTCAAAAGTGAGGATTTTTATAATCTGATGCAAACTCCAAAAAATTGCGTCAGTTGTTTTTGAAGTGAAACTTCTTTACGCGCGTCATGCAATTTCGAGGACCGGAGTAAAACCGACTCATGACCGAAACGAAAATGCGGGTACCCCCACCACCGATTAAAGTTCATTTGATCTAGTCAAAGTTTTGAAGTAACATATAAATGCTTCTTAGCTCATCCCGACAACTGGCGTTGGTGGTGTAATGGTCAGCATAGTTGCCTTCCAAGCAGTTGATCCGAGTTCGATTCTCGGCCATCGCACATTATTTTTTTGTTTTTAACGCCTTTTTCATTCAATATCTTATTTTTTAGTAGGTCAGAACATTTTTTAAAAGAAAATAATATTGCAAAATAATAAAAACACTTATCTCACTGTGATAAAACATTACTCCGCTAGAGCGCGCTTTGCGTTATTGTGTTGGATTAAAATTATTATCTAATCCGTATATTATGATAATTGTATTACATTTATTTAATTAATTTATTTATTTTGATAATATGTAATAATTTACAGAAAAAAAAATTAAAACTATCTCCCTCTGATAAAATATCCGTTCGCTAGAGCGCACTACGCGATCTTGTGTGGGATTCTATTTCTGTACATTGTACATTATTTTTAAAAATATATTATATTTTGGGTGTGATGTAGGTAACATTATAAAACATAACAAGCTCTCATATTTTCAGAACCTACATAATATAATCAATTTATGCGGCTTTGCTTACAGTTGGTGCTCAGCGTGGTTGGCTTTCAATCAGTTAAGCGAGGTTCGATTCTCGGCTGTGGCATTTTTGAAGTGAAACCTTGTTGAGGTGGGGGAGCCGCTCACGAACGTTCTCTCTCTTCTCTTCTTTCCTCTCTCTCAGACACCAGCGAACTGCGCCACGCCAAGCATCAGCTGAAACTAGAAGTTTCACTTCTGTCTTGCGTAGGCTTGACACACCCACTTTTCTGGGATCTCTCCGACTTTTACTCCCATCAACAAATACTTTACTCTTCTGACACTCTTTTCTTCATCTATCCGCTCTACAACAACATGTCCTTTTAGGTTTTTAACATTATATCCACACAGGAGGCAATATGTAATCTCAGGGCCTATGTCATCTTTGAAGATGCTTGGGGAGGGTCTTTTTAAGGAAAGGAAGGAGAGGGGGCTCTGAATGGAAAAAAGGTATGAGGGGTGATTAGTAATCAATGTGCCCAGGAGTGATCTTTCCCTTAAGCTGTGGCGCAAAGCGATGGGTAGAGAGAAACCAGTTGGAGAAGACAAATAGTCTCCCCAAACCAACCTCTCTCGATCTGGCACGCCACACAGGTGGCGGGCAGACGCATCCTGAACACACCTCAATCGATGAACCTGGGCACCCCTGCTAAATCACCAAACGTAACGAACCACTTGGGATGACCTATGACAGAGGTGTTGGTTATCCAATAAATGGTTTCCGGGGCGGGATCCTCCCAAATTGTAGAATCAGTTTTCATAACGTTTACATCGACCTTTTAAACAAAAAATACTTTTGAAAACATCAATCCATATTTTATCAAGATATTTTTACTAGATATATCTTAATTCCACATAACTGCGAGCACGGGCTGCTAATAAGCAATAAAGCTTATCTATGTTTTAATTTTTTAATCACGTTTATCGTGCTGCGATGTCGAAACGATGTTAATTTTAAATAATTCATAAGCGTGTTTAATGAGTTTTTTGTTGGTCAAATCTCCATAGTAGAAAATCGTTGATAGCGAAAGTATTCAATAACGAATAATAATCTTGTCATAAGCAGCGGTATTCTTTGCAATCATTAATAATTATTTATTTCAAAACTTATTTGTAGTTACCTAACCTACTTGTATTTAGAAAACACAGAATTAGTACGCCAATGAAAGTATAAGTATTGTAAATTAATTGTTGATTTTGCTTCTTTCATATGGAGGGGGAGCAGATGGGGGATATCTAGGTCTCTGAGCCGGTTTACGTTTTGTGGGCCTCATCGATTTCGTTCATTCGAATGAATGCAGCGGTCATTTTTGACCACATGTTCGGTGGTCTGTAACGCATCGCATTCACACATCGCCGACTCTTATATTATGTGGGCACAGCTGATATGGTAGGACCGGATGGCGGACCAGAGTTTATGAGGCAATGTGAACCCAGACTGTTTCTCAGTAGGGTCGTGAACGAGCTGGTCATTCCCACGTTAGCCTATCGCCACTCAAGTAATCAGAGAAGCCTCTCTCCTTCCGTTCAGAAAGATTTTCAGAACTTCAATCGGTGATGAGATACGACATCATCATGCAAAGATATTGCACTTTTTGCAACGCTTTCTACGATACGAAGATAAGTACTTATATCTGTCGTCTTCTTTTGCTGCCCTTCCCTATCGGCGGTTAGCTACCATAAGGGCATCAGTTGGCTTCACCCTGCAGGCTGCTGCCCGGAACAACTCTACCGAGGAACTGCACTCACACAAAGCGCGACATATTCCTGTGCTTCATCCACCATCGACATCCTTGTATTAAGGCGATGCCATACGTAGTAATTCAAAATCATGTGTTTTTGGTTTGAAAATTTGGTCGCCTAGAAATTTTTCAGATGCTTTCTTTAATTAAATACTACGAGTAGAATACATCTTGGCCTTTGAAATAATCGAGTAATTTTTAGTCTTTTTATAAGACCAGAAAAATATAATTTATAAGGCCTATGAAAACTGCTTTCAAGTTCAAAATCTCCTACTTACGAACCAATTTTTGGTTATGATTTTATTATATAATGTGGAAAATAAAATTATTTATAAAATGATCGAAAAAAAAAAAATATTTATGCCTGAACATCCACAAAATCAAATATAAGGCACTTTTTGGCCATGTTTTTTTCTTGCATAAATTAAAACAGGCGAATGGTGTTAAACGAGAATTTAAGCCTTATCGCCATCTACGTAAGGGTTGTTATTGATAGCGGCTCAATTTAAAATATTACACGACGTAGTGCATCGCCTTAATAGCGTAAAAATTTATACATAATTTTATAAATAGTTTATACCTTCTGGAATGATGCAAGTCATTTGTACCAAACAACTTCTGCCAAGGGCGGTAGCACGATACATTCTGAGAAACTACGTTAATTTTTGTTTAAATAATACTCATTTCCTGGTTCAGTACACCTCCCCTATTCTCCTAAATATCAAACAAAACGTGTTTTATATCAAATAAAATTCGAGACTTATCAGCAATGTTTACGTGAAAGTGCTATTTTTGTAACAATACAAACCGCTTTATATTTTCAAATATTTAATACAAAAGCATAAACATTTCCGATTGAGTTTGCAATTTTTTTTATTGATAAACGTTATTTTTTTATACTCCATTTTGTGATTTTTTATGTGGTATTTTGATAAGCGAATACTTTGTCGAATGCACGCTTTAATTTTTGAGTCAAAAAGGGATGGTACACTGTAAGTATTAGTATAGTATTGGTAAAGATTTAAACATCTTACTAGGAAATGCACAGCGTGACTTAGACAAAATTAACAGTTGGCTCCAATCAAATATCCTAACAATGTTAAAAAAACAGGATACATGATTTTAAGCTCAACTCGTAAAATAATTCCTTCTCATGTACCCTTAAATATAACCACATTAAATATAACCTTCAGTAACCACAAACCACAGTGATACCCAGTTTAACATATTGTTGTTGCAAAAATAAAGCAGGCTGGCTGCGTTTAGTCACCAGACAGCCCGCAAAAAAAATAACTCATTATGGACCGAAGTGTCCAATCATTAATTGACTCAATTAAAATTGAAATAGGAAAATGCTCATCTGTCAAAGAGGCAAAACAAAGGAGTAACATAGAACAAGATATACACCAGCTAGAGGAAATATGGTGCAAGGAAAAACTTCAACTACAAGAAAAAATAATTGAGCTACAAAATAAACTTATATTAAATGAAGAAAAACATTCAGAAAAAATTGAAAATTATTTAAAGGAAAAAAAGGAATCAACTAATACTACGTACAACAAGTCAACCCTCTCAATACCTATACCAGAGGCCAAATACTCATTAATAATTGCAAGTGAAAATACTAATACAACATCTGATGATATTCGAGACATGATAGTTAAAAAAATTAAAACATCGCATTTGGGGATTGCAGTAAATGGAGTACAAAAAGCATCAAATAAGAAACTAATCATCTCTTGCCCCAAAAAGGATCACGCAAAAAAACTAACAGAAGAAATAAATATAGTCTTCAAAAATACTATGATCGCGAAAGAATTAGAAAAAAAAAATCCTAAACTATTCATCAGAAACCTACCCATCGACCTATCAGAAGAAGAAATAATAGAATCATTAATAACCCAAAATGATGGAATTAAAATCATCATGGATGAAAATCCGAAAAACTCAGTAAAATTAGTAAAAATGCTTAAACCAAAAGGACAAAACAATCTTACAAACTATATAGTCGAAACAAGTGGAAAACTTAGGAAATATCTCATATCTAAAGAGAAAATTAATATTGGATACCACAGAGTGCGGGTGGAGGATGCTAATCCAATAATGCAATGCTTCCATTGCCTGAGATTTGGACATTCAGCTGTCAACTGCTTTAATAAGGACAAGAATGCTTCGTGCCTGCACTGCGCCATGGACCATCCTTGGAAAGACTGTCCCAATAAAAACAAAGAAGAGAAATGCAAAAATTGTGATTTCCAAAATAACACTTTCAAGTCAACAAACGATACAAATCATAAAGCAAATAGCAAAAATTGTATGTATTTAAAAAAAATGATGACTATTGCCCAAGGGCGTATAAATTATGAATAGGTATGTACCTACTTTAACATTCTTAATAACTAACTTTAAAATTCTTAACAAGATTAAAAACTCAATACCAAATTTTATATTTTTGTTTCAAATACGCTTTTTTTCTGACTTTTCACACTTTTCTGACTTTTCGCACAATTTAGCTATTAATATTAAAACTTTCGAACAATTGAGAAACATTTCAATGTTATTAATCTACCATCGAAGAGATAACGATTTATCAGTAATATCCAAAAAATATTTAATTAACTATTTCTGTAAAATTTTAAGACAAAAACACAACATTAAAATATTAGCCTACTCTCAAAGTGTTAATGTTTGTAAAATATTATTTATACAAAACAAAATTAATATACTACATAGTATGTATCATCTTCATAATATCATCACTAGTAATATAATGCTAAGTTGTTCAATATTGTCACCAAAACTATTTCAAGTCAACCTTGATATTATCCGTGAACATATGCTGCTAATTTATAGTTTGTCATCAAAATCAAATTCATTTTTGACAATTAGTTATAACAATATTATTTCCTTATTTCTTTTAAAATGAATAATTTCTTCACTGAGGAATTAGATAAAACGCTTAATATTTCAGAATATATTTGTCATACTTTAAAAGATTGTAATAAAATCGTGGATAAAATAACAAATTCATTCTCTGTACTCCATTTAAATATCAGATCAATGAAACAAAATTTCAATGAATTTTTACTCTCAATTAATTTACTAAATCATAAACCGGACGTTATAGTTTTAACGGAAGCATTCACCAACGTATACAATAAATTTTGCATACCAGAATATACCTACTTCGCAACATCTTGTGCTATTAATAGAAATAGTGGTATTGTTGTATTTGTTAAATCTTGCTATTCAAACATCGCAGTGGAAGAAGTACCTATGCAGCGAGTTAATTGCTTAGATATTAATCTAAATGTAAATAAAATGTGTTTTAATATTATTGCAATTTACCGAACACACGGATCAAACGAGTACACATTTATGGATGAATTGAGAAGCATTATCTTATCAAAAAAAAATAAACAGAACATAACAATAATCGGCGATTTCAACATAGATGTTTCAAACGAAAATAGTAACAGAATAAAAACTGAATTTATCAATTATATGACGGAAATGAATTTCATATTGTGTATAAATAAATATACTAGAGAAATTACGGGTCAACGTCCATCTTGTATCGACCACATATGGAGTAACACTAAAGATACCGACAAATTACACACGATAATATTAAAAAATAATATTACTGATCATCACACTTGCATCTATATACAAAAACTTAATATTAATAATTATATTGATTCAAAATGCAATACTTTTACAAAAAATTCACTAAACCATCATAAATTAAGCCTAAAAATAAAAACAGAAACATGGCGTTCCGTATTAGAATCAACATGTGCTGAAACATGCGCAAATATTTTTGATAATATACTATGCAATTATATTACAGCATCAACAGATATTAAAACCATAAAAATTAAATCAAAATTCAAAAAAATAAAACCATGGATTTCACATGGCTTAATCGTGTCTATTAGAAAAAAAGAAGAGTTATATCGCTTGACAAAGAAATTTCCCTTAGATAAAAAAATATACACAGATTATAAAAAAATTAGGAACAAATTAACCTGTTTACTAAAAACAACTAAAGAAAACTTTTACAAAAATGAAATTGATGTGGCTAAACAAAATGTAAAACATATATGGAAAACAATAAATGAAATAAATAGTAGAAAAAACAAAAAAACTCAAATTAAAAAAATTAATATCGGAAAAAATTCTATTAATGCCCTAATGGAACCAACAAAATGTGCTAATGCCTTCAATAAATATTTCGCTAACGTCGGACAAAATTTAGCTACACGGATTGATGAAAATTATAAAATAGATAATTTCGAAAAGGACTGTCACAAACAAAATAATCTGTCAGTTTTCAAACCGGTAACAACAGATGACATAAAAAATATTATAAGTGAATTAAAAGGTGCATCTGCACCAGGGTTTGATGGAGTCACAGTAGAAATGTTGAAAAATTATAATGAATTATTAATTCCAATTACACACATTATAAATATTAGTTTAAATAGTGGAATATTCCCCTCCGTTTATAAAAAATCTATTGTAACACCCGTTTTTAAATCTGGCAGCCCTGAAGAAATATCAAACTATCGACCCATATCTGTTGTCTCAAACATTGCAAAAATTTTCGAAAAGATCGTAAAAAAGCAACTTTTATACTATATTGAAAATAATAAAATAATTAGTCCTAGCCAATTTGGATTTAGAGAGAAACTAGGCACTCATGATGCCATTGCAGAACTAACTTCAACTATATACCGTGCATTAGATAAAAAAAATAAATGCCTTGGCATTTTCATTGATTTACGTAAGGCTTTTGATAGTATCTCCCATACAAAACTAATTAATAAATTAAATGATATCGGTATTATTGGTAAGGTAAGGTATTGGCTGCAAAGCTATCTAACTCAAAGAAACCAAAAAGTAAAACTTAATAACTCACTTAGCGTAGATGAAACTTTAGAATTTGGAATTCCCCAAGGGACTGTTATTGGACCAATTTTATTTATAATTTACGTTAACCATATGTTTAAATTATCACTTAATGGTAAACTTATATCCTTTGCTGACGACACTGCAATAATTATCGAAAAAAAGACATGGAACGAAATTACCAATGCAGCGAATCAGGATATGATGGTTATAAAAAATTGGTTCGATGGCAATTTATTATCACTTAACACAGAAAAAACATATTGTATTCCTTTCACTCTACAAGAAGATGTGCCAAATAACCTAATTAACATAACAATTCATTCTAAAAACTGTGTAAATGACGGTACATGTAATACGGACTGCGCGAAACTAAATCATAAATCCAATATAAAATATCTTGGTATCTTAATAGATAAAAATGTTAAATGGAAAGACCATATTAATCTCACTGTTGAAAGAATAAGAAAACTTATCTATATTTTCTATAATATACGAAATATTTTAAATAAGAAAACTATCAAAATTGTCTATTATGCATTAATTCAGTCCTTATTGCAGTACGGGATTATTGGGTGGGGAGGGGCTTTTAAGGCTTCTTTACAGCCCATAATTACAATTCAAAGAATAATTATAAAAATCATCCTTAGAAAACCATATGACTCCCCTACTTTAGAGATATTTCAGGAATTTAATGTACCATCTATAACAGAATTGTATAAGAGAATCGCCTTATATCAAATTTATAAAGAATATTTTATTTATAAAATTCACCCCTCAGATAGCATAAGCAATAGATTCAAAACAAATGGCTTAATAGCCATTCCTATGCTTAGAACGACCACGGCTCAGCACCACTATTCGTATTTAGGTGTGAGATGGTACAATATATTATTGTCCAAAAATAAAATTAGTGTAACCGAAACTGTGAATTATGAACAATTCAAAAAGTTAATTAAGTCCCTAAAATTGGATAATGATATATTGTACCCCTAATTTTCTTACACTTACTCAAACTGTAAAAAGTATATATTAATTTGATTGTCTTTAAAAAAAACTACTTTTCTAAATTTTTCTTGATATATTGTACCCTTAATTTCCTCACGCTTACTTAATCTGTAAAAAGATGAATTATTTTAATTATCTTTAAAAAAACAAATTTCTAATTTGTGTACCTATGTTAATATTATGTTTGTATTTATTTCAAAAGTTTTTGATTATTGTTAAATCATTAGAACTAAATGTAAAGACTCCTCCCATAAACACGAGCTCCTGGAGCTCAACTTATGGAGAAATAGAATAATAATGAACAAATTATTTATAAGTCTGCATATTGTTATCATTTATAATGTTAAATAATAAAAAATAAAAAAAATAAAAAAATATAACAACCTGCAAATCCTGATACAGGAGAAATATCTTGGGCTGTGCATTGATAAACACCTAACTTTTAAACAGCATATTCAAGATATTAAAGATAAAATCACCCCCCTTAATTAGCGTATTTAGCCGGATATCATATCTGTTACCAAATAAAATGGTCTATATTATAGCCTCGTACACTCACATTAAACTACTTGATTAAAATCTGGAGAAATACATGTGAAACATATATAAATGAACTACAGGTAACACAAAACAAAGTAATCAAAAAGCTATTTCATTTTAAACCTAGAACATCAACAAAAAAATTATACATGCAAACAAAACTATTAAAATTAAGAAAATTATATGAATATAATACATGTCTCCTTATTTACAAAATGAATAATAAACTCATACATACAAATACAGAACTCATTAAAACGTCCCAAGTACACACACACTTTACACGGCAACACGATAAAATACATTTAAACACCATATATACTCATTATGGCAAGCAATCCATTGGTTACGAGGGAAGCAACATATATAATTGCCTCCCAGACGAAATTGAAAATGAAAAAACTGTAGGTACATTTAAAAAAAGTGGGTGTGTCAAGCCTACGCAAGACAGAAGTGAAACTTCTAGTTTCAGCTGATGCTTGGCGTGGCGCAGTTCGCTGGTGTCTGAGAGAGAGGAAAGAAGAGAAGAGAGAGAACGTTCGTGAGCGGCTCCCCCACCTCAACAAGGTTTCACTTCAAAAATGCCACAGCCGAGAATCGAACCTCGCTTAACTGATTGAAAGCCAACCACGCTGAGCACCAACTGTAAGCAAAGCCGCATAAATTGATTATATTATGTAGGTTCTGAAAATATGAGAGCTTGTTATGTTTTATAATGTTACCTACATCACACCCAAAATATAATATATTTTTAAAAATAATGTACAATGTACAGAAATAGAATCCCACACAAGATCGCGTAGTGCGCTCTAGCGAACGGATATTTTATCAGAGGGAGATAGTTTTAATTTTTTTTTCTGTAAATTATTACATATTATCAAAATAAATAAATTAATTAAATAAATGTAATACAATTATCATAATATACGGATTAGATAATAATTTTAATCCAACACAATAACGCAAAGCGCGCTCTAGCGGAGTAATGTTTTATCACAGTGAGATAAGTGTTTTTATTATTTTGCAATATTATTTTCTTTTAAAAAATGTTCTGACCTACTAAAAAATAAGATATTGAATAAAAAGGCGTTAAAAACAAAAAAAATAATGTGCGATGGCCGAGAATCGAACTCGGATCAACTGCTTGGAAGGCAACTATGCTGACCATTACACCACCAACGCCAGTTGTCGGGATGAGCTAAGAAGCATTTATATGTTACTTCAAAACTTTGACTAGATCAAATGAACTTTAATCGGTGGTGGGGGTACCCGCATTTTCGTTTCGGTCATGAGTCGGTTTTACTCCGGTCCTCGAAATTGCATGACGCGCGTAAAGAAGTTTCACTTCAAAAAAAATTGTTCAGTTTTATGCTCAATCAACAAAACAATGAAAGTAAATAATATCGTTGTGTAATATATTTATGTGTAATGTATTTGTTATTTCTAGTTAAATAAGTGAAAAATGTTTTTTTAAATTCACAGTAGTATTGTTTTTTTAGTAATATTAATAAGCAATTTGATACTTCCTGCAAACATTCTATTATAATGAAGTATTTTTATCTTGTCGAAAAAGAGGACAGAACATCAAATTATTTACAGTACCAACACTAAATAACTACTTTGGTCGAATATAACATATTTTTGCTAAAACAAACAAATTTAAACTCATAAACTTTAAAAAATGACTCAACAATTATTATTTTATTGAAGAAGAAAATAATACTAATGAATCTAAACGAAACACGAAACAGAACAAGACAATGAAAAAAAAGATAACGGTCACAACTTGGAATTAAACCCAGGATCTCTTGTCTTACCGGGATAGGCGTCTTAAACCACTCGACCATTGGGATATATGTATTCATCACACTAGATCGAATCAAAATGACGTAAAAAACATTCCAAGTTATAAAACCACATTTGGACAAAGAAACTACGTAATATATCTTCCAACAAAACTCCACAACATCCTTCCTCCAGATATAAAACGAATAGAATATTTTAACGAGAACCTGTCATGAATAATTAAGGTCTGACTGAACGAGGTCAATGAAACAACTCTAAAAATAGCACCTTATTATAGTCCAGTCAAGTTAAACATGAAAAGGGGGTTGTGCTTGCAAAAGGTCCAGTCATTCTGAATTTTTTATATGTTGTTAGGACCTAAACCAGTATTAAAAAAAAAAATTTGCAACTTCGAAAGTGCTGTGCGAGCGGCGGTGGACCTAAAAAACCAGGAAATTTTCGGATTTTTTTCAGTTTTTGCTCAATATCTCAGTAAAGGAAGGGTCTGACCGGTGTAATTGTCAAATAAACTTTTAAAGTAGACTAAATTTGCTATAATTTGAGACTAAAGCAAGCCATACACAGCCATTAGTTTTCAAGATACAGTTCTTTAAAAATAGGTAATTTTTTCCAAAAAGTGAAATTTTTTCGAAATGGTCACTTATTTTGTAAAATAATTTCTAAAATACGCATCCCACGTCAAATATTATAGGATATAAAGTTGTTGTAAATTTAATTAGCTTTCATTTAAAACTAGATTAATATCTGTAGACTAAACGGTTCTCTCAAAAATGGCAGATAACCAAAAACAGTCATAAGTGGATTTTGGGTGAAATGCAAATAAACTGTTCTCACGTCTTTTTATGGTTTTATTTATCAAACAGTTAACAGATTTTTGATGAAAAAAAGAAAAGATATTACATCTATCGGGAACTACATCATTTTCAAACATTGTTTTATATACCTACATACCAAAATGCTTGTACAAACATCATGGTACCTACTATAAGGACAAATTACATGTACACAAAAAATAAAACTAATATATATCATGTAGGTATTGTGTCTTGGTTGCCAAATCGTGTCTTTCTTTTTATCTTAGCTGGGAGAGGCGCCCAGTCTGTAGTCGGGTCATCTTCATCGTCCGAGCATTTCAGCTCCACATCCGGGACGTTAATGCAAAATTTGCCACCGCAAAACTGACAGAGGACTGAGCAGTGGAGCCCAGCCTTTCTACACGAGCAGCTCCCATAGCATCGTTTATTGCATTTACACGAAATTTTTCGCAAAAGGGCAGGAGGTGCGGGATCCATCGTGGTGGGGATGGGGGTGAGTCCTTGAGAAGACAGCTTCCACCCCCATTAAGTGGGATTCAAGTTGACTCCCCGCCACTTCTGCACTTGGAGGTAGCACCTTGCTGCATGGTGGCCTGCAGCATCTTCCGTCGGTGGCAAACGGGCGAGGTTTATATTTGTTGAAGTGACAAACGTCTTATACCTCAGGAAATCCAAAGTATCCCTCGCGATGTCACCCCCATATAGAGCCACGAAGCACTTGATGCCTGCTTCACTCACGGCTTGTGGGCCGAAAGAAGACCTCCACTTGCTCAGCAAGTGGTTCACTCTTGCTCAGAAGTGTGCTGATTTTGGTCTTTCCTTGGCCAAACGGTGCTGAGGTGGTATCGCACCCGGCAAACGCGTGGGTAAATAGTACCGTTCCTGGTAATTGTCGGGAGTCCTGGTTGTTGTAGGAGGTCGTAGAGTAGTGACAGCAACCAGCTTCACCCTTCGTGCTCTTCTGAAGATAAACGTTTGTCTCTTCAGCGCCTAAACCATTGAGAAGAACGAGCAGGTCGACATCTTCTCCCACTATGACGACCCGATCGGCATCTGCTCTTTTTGATAACGCCATCATGGCGATCTCTCGATCAGCATCTTCTTCGGCAACAGCCACTTCTACTCCCTCCTTCTGAAAGGCGTCACAGAGAAGAGTTATAAGGCGTCTCTTATTGTTTTCATTGCCCAATACATGCCCTTGAGCAATTTGAATTACTGTGGATTCATCGAAAGTCAATTCGTAGCTGGAATGAGCTGCGTAGCGCCGGAGTCGTTCCGCTGTTTTGGTGTTTTTTTGGTAGCATCTTCGGGGTAGCCGTCAAAAACGATGGAGACGTTCTTCCCAACGTGGTTTCGGACGTAGGTGGTATAACGCGCCAAAAGTGCTCGAACCGTGCTCTTCCGCTGCCACACGACCTTGTGCAAGAGGTAGCCAACATCCAAAATGAAGTGAGTGCTGGCATCTATCGGCGTGTGGCTGGAAAGAGGAGTGAAGGCAGAGTTCAGAGTAGATTTTGTGCCCTTGCGCATCCCTTGTTCATTGAACAGAGACATCGGGAACGGGGCCAACTCATACTTGAAGTCATCCTGTAAATCCTGTTCAGATTTCTTTGCAATACACACTCGGTGAAAAATTGTGAGCGGATCCACAGCCACTCTTCTGTTTTTGTCCGGCAGTTTAACGGTTGAGGTGATCGATGCCAGCGTGGTCACTTTATTTTTCCGTTTTATTACTACCTTGTCGTACATTTTCCCCACAATTTTCATTACTCCTTCCGTTCCAACTCTCTGGGCTGTGTGGCAATTAATTTCAGGACCTGCCAGTAAACCACTACTGATGGAAATTAAACTGTCAGTTTTGGGAAATGGAGGGTGGAGAGCAAACCACTTTTTTAGTTTTTCCACATCACTATTATCTCGGATGATTCGAGAAGGTCTCATGTCTATATGCTGCTCTCCAGTATGACATGATAAGCTGCAAAAACTTTCCAGTTCTTCACAAATGTTCAACATAAACACCATTCATGTTGTCCACCTTGCCAGAACACTTTCGGAGATTCCTCTTCCTTGGGTCAACCCACCGTAGGTTTTCATGTATCGCATAAGCTTCTTCTCAATTGTTAGGTCTGACCACAACCCAGACCAAAATTTATCAGACCGGCGAATGGTGAAGGATCCTTTTGTGAACATGTCGTATTCACTTTTATCCATCCGATCTTATAGAGCCATCATATCCTGAAGATAGAGGTGTGCGCTCTTAGCATACAAAAAATGTCCAGCTGCGTGGAAAAAAGTGAGCATCTTGTGGGCAGTGTACAAATGAAGGTTCCAATCACCAGCACGCTCTGCCTGGATGAATAGTTTTATCAAAGTGGTCATACGAAAGTATTGGACCCACAACTGTGATGTTGGACCATTCGCTTTAATTTTCTCCAAGGCACTTTTAAATTTTGCCTTTAGTATTTGGTAGGTATCAATTTCTTCTGCTGATATAGTGAGAGACCTTTCAGTGTCTCGCAGCAATTTTTCAGTCTCGTCTCGCTCCTCAGGAGTTATGTCAACCTCATAAAAAAACAATGCTGGCCAGTGTGAGGTTTGCCAAAATGTGGGCTCGAACAGCTCGTGAATATGCGTGCCCATTCATATGGGTACCCATGGGTATAGGTACTAATGGGTACTTGAAATTTGAAATAGTCGTAATTATATTATAACCCTAGGATAAACCCACGATGATTAATGGATTTACTTCACAGCACAATAAAACCATAAAAAGACGCGAGAACAGTTTATTTGCATTTCACCCAAAACCCACTTATGACTGTTTTTGGTTATCTGCCATTTTTGAGAGAACCGTTTAGTCTACAGATATCAATCTAGTCTCAAATAAAAGCTTATTAAATTTAAAACAACTTTATTTCATACAATATTTGACGTGAGGTGCGTATTTATAGAAATTATTTTACAAAATAAGTGACCATTTCGAAAAAAAATCACTTTTTGGAAAAAATTGCCTATTTTTAAAGAACTGTATCTTGAAAACCAATGGCTTTATATAGCTTGCTTTGATTTCAAATTATAGAAAATTTAATCTACTTTAAAAGTATATTTGACAATTACACCGGTCAGACCCTTCCTTTACTGATATATTGAGCAAAAACTGAAAAAAATCCGAAAATTTCCTGGTTTTTTAGGTCCACCGCCGCTCGCACAGCACTTTCGAAGTTGCAAAATTTTTTTTTTAATACTGGTTTAGGTCCTAACAACATATAAAAAATTCAGAATGACTGGACCTTTTGCAAGCACGGATGTACATCTTGACTGGACTATTAAATAACTTTAGACCACCTCAACTAACTTGACATAACTTTAGATGGCCTACGTGGTCGAAGAGTAAGGCTCTCGACTCGAAAGCCGAAGGTCGCGGGTTCAAATCCCGGCGCGCGCAAGTAAATTTTATTTAATTAATTCTTGTTTTTTCACAATATAATTTGGAAGTCTTGGAGTGGAAGATACTATCAGTATCGCCCTGGTATAAGGCCATGATTGGAAACAAGATCTGAATAGCCAGGTTCTTCCCCACCTTCCCATTCCTCATCTCCTTCCCATCCCCACTACCTTCCTTACAACGTACCCCAGACGAGGATGCCATAATCTCACTGGCATCCAGACGGATGGGAGCAGTTGAGGTTGGGACTCTTGTGCGGATTCACTTTTAAAAAAACCTCAGCACATGATATACTTATCTACACCATAATATTTTGTATGTTCACAAGTTTAAAAAACAGTAAAAACAAAAGTATTTCTCAAAATTTTGGAACTTTATGATATTGGAATAATTGCAAATAAACGTTATTTACGAAGTATTCTAGCTAGCAGGGAATTTTAGGGAATAACTTTCTTCTTATCATCCAAAAACATCTTATTTATTTACTTATTTAAACGCCATAAAATGGCTTTTACAATTGAGTGATACATCGGATTATAAGCATACAGTGGTACACAGGAAAATATCAGTAATAAATTACAGAAAAAGTAAACAAAAATATTATTTCAAGTGATACAGTTGTTAATAGAAGTGCAGTGAGACAATACATAAATAAAATAAATATCTACTAGTGTAGTAATAGTTGATTAAATACTAGATTTGTATAAGATCTGACATAAATCTAGGCGTGAGTTGTTTATGATAATGGATAGTAATTAATATAAAATAAATAAATTGAGGTACGGAATTTTATAATAACGGAGAATATTTTATTTGAACAAAATTTTAATATGTATAAAAAAAGTGACGAAATCAATGAGGCCACAGTACGTAGACCGGCTCAGAGACCTAGATATCCCTCATCTTCTCCCCCTCCATATGAAAGAAGAAAAATCAACAATTAATTTACAATACTTATACTTTCATTGGCGTACTAATTCTGTGTTTTCTAAATACAAGTAGGTTAGGTAACTACAAATAAGTTTTGAAATAAATAATTATTAATGATTGCAAAGAATACCGCTGCTTATGACAACATTATTATTCGTTATTGAATACTTTCGCTATCAACGATTTTCTATTATGGAGATTTGACCAACAAAAAACTCATTAAACACGCTTATAAATTATTTAAAATTAACATCGTTTCGACATCGCAGCACGATAAACGTGATTAAAAAATTAAAACATAGATAAACTTTATTGCTTATTAGCAGCCCGTGCTCGCAGTTGCGAGGAATTAAGATATATCTAGTAAAAATGTCTTTTTTATTTTATTTTAAATATATAAATTACAAATATTACAAAACAAAATGAACCTTTGTCTGTCCAACTGGGAAAGATTCCCGTTTCATGACAGCCAAATTGTGTATTTAGTACATAATAATCTTACAATGGAATAGCGATGCTGTCAAAACAAATTTTGAGAACATTGTTGATTGCATTCGAAGTAACAGGATTGTTTCTTTATCCTTGAAAGAATCGCAAAATGTAATTTATACCAGGGTCAATTTGGATAACATTAGTAGTTGCATTCAGAACAATGCCTCTAGAGATATAGACATTTTCAACTATAACTTGAAAACATATAAAATGCTACTTACCAAAATGATAATCTAATTTTTTAATTTGTGAAATAATCCTATCATCTTAGTTCATTTCACTGTTATTATTCTAATAATGCGAAAACTGTATTACTACTAACTGTCTTTAACTGTTTTATAACCTTTTATAATTCCTTATAATGTTTATTTTTTATATTTCTTTGTCATTTATAAATATATTGTATAGGTGCAAATATTGAATCAACGACTAGAATTAATGGAACATTATTGGTCTAATATTGTAAATAATTGCTGTTTATGCTAAATATACACGGTGTCCGGAAACTCGTAGTACAAGCGGGAAACTGGAGAATCTACACCACATGGGGAACCCAAAAAAACATAAAGTTTTTTGATTTGAGCATTTTCAAAAAAAAATTTAAAAAAACCAAAAAAAAATATTTTTCGGCTATTTTAGGGTTAAAGTTTTTTCTGGTGTTTAGGGTTGAATAACAGATGTTTTAACCCTGCAGAGCAGAAATATTTTATGATTACACCGGGTTAAATGAAGGGTGATTTCAAAAATAATGCTTCAAATCCGAGTTTCTTCATTTGTTTTACTTTCAAATAGTTTTAATTAGTTGGGTACTTTGATCTTCAGTAATAATTTATAAGAATTTGATTAAAAAAAAAAAAAAAAAAAAAATCAACTTCAAACTCGATTTACTCGATAACGAAAGCTCAAATAAAAAAAATATATACTACAAAATCGACTCCAAATGTGATGTAGATTCACCAGTTTCCCGCTTGTACTACGAGTTTCCGGGCACCCTGTATAAATGACTGTTTGTTTCTTAAATAAAATAAAATAAAAAAATCTTAATACACATTCAGTATTACAACAGTTAACAGTTTCCAAATATCACAAAGTAAGTATTACTGCTCAAATATTTACACGTGGAATAATAAAATTTCCGTTCAAATTAGAAGGCCAACTTTAGCGTCAGTAACAGTCGTCCGCAAATAAAAACTACATTAGTAAAATGTATTTCGAACCAGGTAGAAACGATAAACAAACAAATCCACTTCAATACTCGACGCAATACAAAGTGTCTGACGGTAGTCTGTTGATACAAAAACGATATCCTTGAATTGTGCGTGATATTGGCAGGAAATAAAATATCTTGTGACGTCACACCATCAGATGCGGGTTATTCTGTATACGTCACTATACGTCAGAGACGACGAAGGCTTTTGAATACAGAAACAGGCTTTTATCGCCGGTTTTTTCTCGAGATTCTATTTTAGACGACTAATAACACTGCATACGGTTTTAACTATTTATAGATCACTGTTATGCATGTGAGTTGAGTTTGTGAGTCTTCATAAATAGATATTACTTTTCCACAAATAGATTGCTTCATATAAACCTGTGTGATTCTTCGGTTGTAAGAAAATTGTTTGGAGACCTAAAATAGAATATGTTATCGCTCGCTTATTGATTTAAATGTTCAAGGAAAGATTTTAGGCTATTATTATTTATTTATTGTTTAGTAAAAACTGTGTTTTAATACTTAGGACGGAGACGGTTTACACGTAGTTCCCGTGAGTAGGCCATTGGCCCATTTTGCTATCTCCCATTTTACCACAATCTTTTAACAAAAACCCAGTTCCTTTAATAAAGTTCACCAGGGTTGTCATTGGGTATGTGGCTATGTCTTCTGGTTCTACTGTATGTCTCCCCAGGTATCTGAGCCTAGTTCCCACCAGGGTAGGACATTGGAACCATAGGTGAATTGGAGTCTCTTCATCCTCTTCACATTTCCTGCATCTATTGGTGTTTTCCACTCCCAATATCTGTATGTGTCTCCTGAGATTCCGTCAGTAGTCCTACCAGTTCCCTCAGCGAGTATGTATTAATACAGTATATAATCATCATACATAACTAAACTACCACAGTAACAATCGTATGTATTTGTTAAGATATAAATGAAAGATGTCCAATGTCCACTGACTCGATAGCATTATTTAGCTTAATAAGTATTCTGGGCAATGAGGAATACATATGGAAGTTATTATCCGAATTTCCGCAGGAAGTTCTGAACTATAAAATGCATAATTTGGAATTTTATATAGATATACTAAGTCAGTGAAAATCCTTCTGTCAGATAAATTAAGCATATTCATTTCATTTAAAAGGGTGCTGTAGTTCAACAAAATTGCTCGAATATCCATTTTAAAACTTACCAAACGTAACTTAGTTAACAAAATAAAGTTTTGATTGAAAAGTGATGCTTAACTCTTTAATTTGTGTTAGTGTCTCGAGAATATTATATTAAAAAATCTGACTATTTATCATTTTGAGATACTTAAGTAAAGTAATGAACTATGTAATGCATTGTTAGTTGAAAACATTATATTATTTCTATGGTGGTAGTTGGAGATTTTTAAATATTGTCAAGTTATTCGTCACCCGGGAATATTTTTCATTCATTTATAAAAAAAATATATTTATATAATAACATAATTATATGTTTTGTTGACAAGTAATTAGAGAGATAACAGGAATTACCGATAAACTAGTCGAATTCGGCCGCACACTAAACCCCCGACTTAAATAGTTGTTTCCATTAGATATTTAAGTTAAAATCTTTTTTTTTTTTTAAAAGATCTTTTGAATGCAGCGAAATTCAACAAGTTTACTGAATTACCTTTCGAATGAACACCGTTAGTAAAAGTTAGTTCATGCTATGTTTATACCGTTGGTATTATATAAATGAATAATCATTCACATTCAGACCTGTCAATTTTTGACAGATTTAGAACTGTCAAACATTCTAACAGTAGAAATATTACAATTTTGTAGATTTTTTTCTTTATAGACTATTAACTAGTCGCTTTTCAATCAAGTACTTAAGTACGTAAGAGATGCGAGTAGATTATCTATGTATAGCTTTTTACCTGTCTACGATAATATCCTTTCTTCAGAAGGCACCAACATTAATATGTATCTAGCCACCATTCGACTCATAGTTGAGACGGCAAGAAAGGATTAAAAAAGCAAAAATCTGCAATAACCCTTTTAATATGAGAGTTCTTCTGCAGGTAGAAGAAATGAAAAATCTTGATTTTGTGAAACAAATATCTTCCTTCATACATTCAATCCTTATTCCACGCACAAATACGGTATATTGTTTAATATTTACAATAAATATGCAATTTTTACAAATCATACTGTTTTAATTTATACTACACTTCCATTGAAAGCATTTGCTTGTGGATGGAAGAGCAAAAAAATTTTCACAAAAAAAATTATTTTCCGACAGCCAATTTAAACTCATGATGAAAGAGAAAGGGGCCTTTCTGGCTCGGAGCTCTGTATGCCAGTATTTCAAAAAGTCAAAAAAGGATGGAAGAGGAGTGTAAATTTGCGAACAAATAATATAACTCTGTTACAAAGAAAAAAATAATTACGAAATTAAAATCCTTACAAATTGTTGTATTTGGTAAGAAGAAAAAAAATATTATGGAGGATAAATAGAGTATTGTACAATAATTTATGAGATTTTCAAGTGAAACTAGGGGATTCAGTTTTAGTTGTAATGATTTCTCTAAAATACTTTTTTATATAGTTCAATATTTTATACATAAATTTTCAATATACAATGACAGATCCCCTTTCCGCTGTTTTGCTTGAACTGGGATATCTTTTAAATTTATTCAAGTTACAATGTAAATTAATACGTACAATAATAAGACAGTTGTTTACGTGATAGTTTTTTGTCATTGCTAATAAAAAAATAACACTTTGAGACATAAAAATAAAAAAATCTAAATTAGTACGATCCAAATATTATCAAATAATTATTTAAGACGATGCCATACATATTAAAGCAAAATCATGTATTTTTGTTTTGAAAATTTTGTCGCCTAAAAATGTTTCAGATGCTTTAATTAAATACAGCGAGTAGAATACATCTTGGCCTTTGAAATAATCGAGTATTTTTTAGATAAGTCTTTTTATAAGCCCAGAAAAAAATAATGTATGAGGCCTATGAAAACTGCTTCAAAGTTCAAAATCTCCTACTTACGAACCCATTTTCGTTATTATTTTATTGTACAATGTGGCAAATTAAGCTATTTATAAAATGATCGAAAAAAAATTAAATATTTATGAATGAACATCCACAAAATAAAATAAAAGGCACTTTTTGGCCATGTTTTTTTTCTTGCATAAATCAAAACAGGCGGATGGTGTTAAGCGGGAATTTAAACCTTATCGCCATCTACGTAAGGGTTGTTATTGATAACGGCTCAATTTAAAATATTACACGACGTAGTGCATCGCCTTAAGGTATTAATAAGCATAAACTATGGTATATATGTGGAAACAAAAGCGCGGTGCTGAATGGGTTTAAGTCTTACAATAATACCTGCTGGCAATAACTCGCCATCTCTTATTGCTTTTTAGCCTGTGAGAAAGTTCCACCGGCACAGATGTTCGGAGAGAGGGTGAACTTCAATACCAACAGACGTTACAAACATATCCAATATAGGTACCTTTCTTTGCCTTTACCTGTTCATATGAGTACGGGAGAGTCCACTGCAGACTTGTTCTAGAACTTCAGCCGGGTTGTACCATTGACATTGAACGGAGAATATACCAGTACCTACGTACGTGAATACGTAGCATCGCATGTGGTCACGTACATTCATGAACGTAAACCAGTTGATTATTTCAATATTTTTTCCATCGTCTGATAATATTTATTATGAATTATTTTTAATGTTACTATGATCTCACCTACAGTTTTTATGGCATGCTTTTGTAATAGGATATTTTATTACAATCATACAATAGTGGAAAACACCAGATTAGTTTATTATTTGTTGAGTTGGATGACTGATATAAGGAAAAAAATATATAAAAAAAAAACTTATGTTATTTTAACTTTATTTTGTTTATATTTATAGATGGTTAGTTAGTTATATATATACTATAACTAACTAAAGGGGTAGGCAGGGATGAAGTACGGACCGCTAAACAACTCGGTCTTGGCACACACTTCTTGCCTCATTCACATTCATACATCGTCACATACATACTCTTCTAATATTCTGACTCTGACATGGCTCGACTCGATTATCTGATTCACTTGATCGTGCCGTGTCTTCCTCGGGCGTCCCCGACTTCGACCTTACACTCTTTTCTTCGCTCATTTGCTCTATATGCCCAAACCATCTGAGTGTCCCTTTGTGAATCTTACTCATGACGTGTACATCAGCGTTGCACTCTTTGCGGATCTCCACATTTCTCACAAGATCGTGCATGATTTCACACATACGACTCAGGGATCTCATTTCAATAGCATTCAGTATATTTTCACCCTTTCTCTGCCAGTTCCATGCTTCACTTCCATACAACCCGGTATTTTGACCGGTCGGTGGTCGAGTTGACATCGCGCTTGGGTCCCACTCAGGCGTAGTGTGTTCAATTCCTTGGCTGGCTAAGTCCCCCATCACAACACAAGCAACATTTTCAGCTTACTGTGGTGATAGTAGGAGATTTTCAAATATTGTCAGGTTATTCGTAACCCGGGAATGTTCGTCTTTCCTTTAAAAAAAAAAAAAACATCAGTGTAGGTACCAGCACTCCATTGTGGACTGCTAGCTTCACTTCTTTGTACAATTTTTGTTAGCGCCAACTGCGTTCAGTCCTCTATTAACGGAGGAATGAACCTGATGCCTGCATTTACCCTTCTTTCAATATCTCTGTCAGCCTTCCCATCTCTTTTAAACATACTTCCTAAATACACAAACTCATCCATCTGCTCCAAATATTCATCATTCACGACTATATTGCACACTGTTTTCGTACTCTTAATCTATCTTTCAAACACCATGACTTAAGACTAACTTGCATTCATCATTAGCTCATTATTTATACATACATCGTTCATCCTAGGCACGAAAGACTGTAGATCTCCCATACTGTTAGCGATCAGCATCGCATACATACAACAGGTCACATACTTTTTATCTTTATCTTTCAATTCTTGCATACAATTATCCATGTATATATTGAATAGCTACGGTTACATTACGCAGCCTTGTTTAACACCTTTTGTGATATCAAACCACCCCGGAAAATTACCGTTCACCCTAACACACGCAACGCTTCCCTCAAACAGAAAGGTAATTGCCTGTGTGAGATTCGTATTCACTCCATACTTGGACAACACCTTCTATAGCTTTTATCTGTCGACTCGGTCGTATGCTTTTTGTAGATCTACTAAGGAACAGAAAAATTTCTGTTTTTTGTCAGAAACTACTCAGTGAGCATAAGCAATGAGATCTGGTCCATGCACCCCTTCTACTCATAAAAGCACCTTACACATCCCATATTGTATTCTTTGTTTCTTTTTTTACCCTTTCAATCAAAATTCTACCATGCAGCTTGCCAACTGAGCTTAGCAGGCTAATAGCCCTATGATTCCCACATACCATACGTGACCCTTTTGTATAATGGCATGATCACAGCCCTTCTCCAATACTTTAAAAATTGGTTTTAAAAGATTTCACAACCATGTTAAAATATACTATTATACGTACCATTTATTCTGAAATAGGCCGAGCCATGATGCATATAGCGTGATCTGTCAGCCCAATTAATGATTTTGCCAAAATGTGCAACAGAAAAAGAATAGTCTTAATTCTTGAGAAGACTAGAAGAGTATTGATATTAGGTAACACTTAAAACACGCAAAAAAGTGAGATTCAATTCGCTTTCTCAGAAACATAAAAAAACTGGTTTAGCGCGTGTATTTTAATTTGAAGGCATCTAAATCGATATTTTTTTACAAGAACCGAATTTTTTTACCTATGTATCTATCTATATTTAAACATGAGTTATTTATTTATGGTATTTTATCATAAGAAGGTTTTATGAAGTAAATAAAAAAAATATCAAACCGCATTTATTTTCACATGTACAATTTTAATTTTGAAATAATATAAAAAGTTTTTTACAATAATAATAAAATCCTTATTTTGGTAGTCAGGCAAATGGTCCCCAAATTGAGTTTTCTAAATAATGTTTATATGGATTATTCATTTAAAAATTAATAACACTACATCCCATTAAAACACACCATTTGGTTGAAACGACTGAACCAGCAGTTTCATCACAACCAGTCTATGTGAGTTATATACCTATGGACTACATCATCCACATCAGGGTTGCTAATTCGTGGAGAATTTCCTGAATTGCGGAAATTTTTTTAGAATTGGGTTTTTTTGTGGGGAGAACCTTTTTGTGGGATGTTTCAATATGCGGGGATTCTGTATATTTCTTGTATATTCCACCATATTGAAAAATAATATTTGTAATAATTGTGAGAATACTATATTTCATTTTTGTTGGCAGCAAAAAATATATTTTAGACTGTATGAAAGAGAAATTCGAAGATGGCTAGATAATAAAAAACAATACTACTTTCAATAGAATTTTGTCTCATTTTAGAGGTAAAGGAACTTCTGGGGATTTTGTGGGGAATTTTGAAATCTCTTCATCTGTTGTGTGTATTTTAGAACACATGCATTGGCTAGTCCATATTCACATTTGAACCAATGAAAATAATTTAATGCAGGTTTTTAAGCATCGGTAAATTGTTTATTAGGTGCGGTCGTGGATGCATTTTTGCACTTTGATTACGATACGATAACATTTATTTATTTATTTATTTATTATAAGAACTTGTTGAACATTTATACATATTTTTGATAATTCAACCGCCATGCTAGGGATGTCCCTGTGTTATGGCGGGTGATATTTACAGATTGGATTTATAAAATAAGTTAATTATAAGTTATAAAGTTATGCAATTTAGATTGAAATATAAGTTAATTAGATTATACAATTAAATAATAAGTAAGTAATAAAAATATACAAATTAAATTAAATTAAAAGTTATTAAATTATACAAATTCAATTGCATTACAAATATTAAAATCATGGTTTCTAAATGTATTTATAGTAATAAAAATGGTATTAAATATTAATAATAATTGATAATTAGTTGATAAAATTATAATATAATTTAATTTATGTACCAATTTTTATATATTGTGGTCTCCAAGTGAACTTATCCATTTTGATATTAGTTTTTTAAATTTATGGGGTTGGGTTTCGGTTTTTAAGTTTACAGGGAGAAGGTTAAATATTTTGGGAGCTAGGTACATGAAATGTCTTCGAGCTGACGTGGTATGTAGTGTAGGGACGTTGTAGTGTCGGTTGGTTATTGTTCTGGTGGTGTAATTGTGGTGTACGAGGGTTTTTTTCTTATATTTGTACAAAAAATGCATTAGAGTAAATTTTATGTGGAGTTGCCGTATGTTTAAGACATTGTATTCAGTGAAGAGTCGAGTGGAGGAGTATCTTGTCGGTCGCTTGTTGATAGTACGTATTATCGTTTTTTGGGCTTTTTTTAATGGATCAATAAGATAATGTGCACAACCGCCCCAAATTATGATGCCATATGCTAATTGGGATTGGCAGAGAGCATAGTAGACTGTTTTCATTATTGTATACATTAGTGACGAGATGCTAACATTTTACTTAGTGTCCATTGATTTTAAAAGCAGGTAATTTTAATAATAAAATACGTCTTGACTCCCATACAAAAGACAGTGCTGCTTTAAAAATAATTAAAGCTTTTTGAGACTGGTGACTGGTGACGTCACGTCCACGTGTCAGGTCTATAGATTCGATTTTTGGAGACCTGAAACATTAAAACTTTGAAAATTATTTTAACTATTAAACTAAAACAATAATTTTAAAAAAATGGACTTGAGTTCCTCTTTGCCATCTGGCAGTAACTTATACTATTGAGAGAAATACAATAAAATGGACATATGTGTTTAAATAACAATATTAATGTAAAGACATTATAATTTCTCACTTTCTTTAAAGTCCTTTATGTAAGAATTCTATTTAAAATATTTTCCAATTCACATGATTCTTGTTATGGTGGAGTTGAAGCTATTAAATTCTGAACTACTGATGGTTTTGAGGTCATCGATATCGTCACTCTGTATTGTCCATATTCAATGCACTTCGTTAACATATATTGTATTTATTTATTTATTGGATAATTTGTATAGCGCCGCTTTTGTGAGATAACACCTCAGGGGCGCTTTACAGTTGATGCAGGTATTACAAAAAATATAAATATTACAAAAATAGAGTGAAGTTAAGTTAAAATGAAGTATAGGAACAGGTGACACGAAGATAGAAGATAGAGACTCTGCAACAAGAATCCTAGGTGAAGAAACTGGGCCAGCTGCTGCAGCGAAAGAGTCCACCGCGTCCGCCAACAGTGCCAGCACGAGGTTCGTCATCCGTCCAGGTATGTGTCTGCTGCTAATAAAGTGCTGATACACTATCCTCTCACAGATACCAGACCTTGGCAGCACCGCTGTGACGTTCTACGAAGATAGAAGATGGAGACTCTGCAGCAAGAATCCTAGGTGGTGAAGGAACTGGACCAGCTGCTGCAGCAAGAGAGTCCACCGAGTCCATCAACAGCGTCCAGGTATGTATCTGCTGCTAATAATAAAGCGCTGACACCTCACATAGATAAGAGACCCTGACAGCACCGCTGTGACATTCGGCAAGTCCATCATTTATCTCCATGTAATCCTGTTCCTGGTAATTGTTGAAGTGGTGCATTCTGCCCGCAATAAAAATCGACAGTCGGGATAATAAATTACTCTGGGCTTAGTAAAAAACTTGCCAGGGTCCAAACTTCCCCAGTTTCCGAGAATTACGTTGAAAACATCTGGGGTGCATTTACCGATCGCCGTTCCTTTCGAATGTCCAATATTTTTGAGCAAATTTCCGAATATTCACTTTTAAAACACTGCACTCAAATCACATATTATAAAGTTCTAATAAATATTAAATTTATTTTTATTTAAGTTCAAATGTTGATTGATTGATTTAAAAAATATATGTTCACCATCTTCAATTTGTTTGAAGATGTCGAGCATATCGAACACATTGAAGAATCAGAGAGGATGTCAGTCAATATTTTTCCAATCTTGTTTATCTGTCCAATCTGTCCGAAGATTAATTTAAAAATGTATCCAATTTTCGATCTCTCCAGATTAACTTCAGTGAATCATGGTGTTTTAGTGTTACTTTTTTAGCTTTTACCGCCTTACTCTCATATTGGTAGACAAAGTATCAAAATGATCATTCCTTCATAATATTAAAGAGCAAATTTATTTTTTGCAGTGATGTTTGGCAGCTGCTTATCCTTTTACACTATGAAATATAATACCATGATAAGGTATGTCCATTCCAAAAATTAGTAATAAATACGGCCATCAAAATTTCGCTTATCTTGTATCTTCTATATTTAATAAGATGCCAATGGATGTAAAAAGCAAATAAACCTGAACAATTGAATTCAAAAAATCTAAAAAATGGTCAATAGATCAAGATTTTTTATAAATAAATTAGCATCCATTGATTGTATGCATGAGTGTGTTGTGTACCTTTGAGTGTGAATGTGCCTATGAATATGTTGACTGTGTTGTGTGCCTTTTCTTTTTAAAATGTCTGCTCAGAAAATTTTCATTTCTGAGCACAAACTGCCTCCTGTTTTATATTATGTTTTAGTTTTAATATTCTTGTTTTCTCCTGTCCTGCTGTTTTTGTTATTCTAACTTTTGTTATCACTTTGTATTAACAGTATATTTAGTGTTATAATATTAGATCTGTATTGGGTAAGGCACACTGTAGGAATAATTTTAAGAACCACTAATACTGAATTACCATTTTTAAGTTTGTTATAGTTAAGCGTACTTTAAGTGAAATGACACTAAACTGCGCTACATAAATGCCATGTAATTATTATTATTATGTGCTTATGGGTATGTTGTCTTTGTTATATCTATCTGTCTTTGTATTTTGTGCCTTAGTTCTTCTTTATATATTTTATATGTTGTATCTTCTCGTTATATGTTTGCTTTAGTATTATAATTAACTAGCTGAAGTGCACCCGGTGTTGCTGGTGGTAATCCTAAGAAGATAAACATATACAGGGTGTATCGGCAAGTACCCAACAAACTTTAACAAGCTATTCCTTAGCACATTTGGAGTAAAAAATGTTATGGGCACTTTGCTGTCCGATAACATTTTTTTTCAATAAAAAATTTACTATTCATATTTTCACCACATGTCACCAATGTTTTATCCTTTTTCAAAGTTTGAAAACCCGTCTGGCAATATTTTGTTCGAGTTTCGTTGAATAATGTACGTACGTACCTACGTTGGCGCGCTTTTACAATCACAACGAAATGGCACGGTACCATTCATCTCATTTTTAGCTATTATTATTTAGTGTGTACGAAAGAGCGAGTACACTTTTTGACACACTTGCTAATAACAGTTGTTGAACACGAGAAACAATTCCAATGACAGTGACGGAGTAAGGATTTTTTATTTTTTTTTTGTTTTGAATGAAAAACAATGTTACCGGACAGCAAAATGCCAATAACATTTTTTACTCCAAATGTGCTAAGGAATAGCTGGTTAAAGTTTGTCGGGTACGTGCCGATACACCCTGTATAATCGGTATATTTCTGTAGGCCTTTTTAAGATATACAATTCCGTTGTACATTATTTTGATGTATCTCATAAGGTTTAGCCAGCGTTAACAATGTAAGCGCACGAAAATATAAATTTTTACGACTTGATTACAAAACATCAATTTTTCTTTACTTTCTATAAATATAATATGCTGGTCCAGTTTCTTCAGCATCTAGGGTTCTTTCTGTGCTTTATTAGCAGCAGACGCATACCTGGACGGATGACAAACCTCGTGCTGCAGAGTCTCCATCTTCTATCTTCGTGTCAGCTGTTCCTTTTCTTCATTTTACTTAACTTAAGTTCACTTTATTTTTGTAATATTTATATTTTTTGTCATACCTGCATCAATTGTAAAGCGCCCCTGAAGTCATATTTCCCAAAAGCGGCGCTATACAAATTGTCCAGTAAATTAATTAAATTAATAAACCTTCCTGAAGAAATTAAAGCGAGCGCACAAACAGACAGACGCAGACAGCGACTTTGTTTAATACCATTTAGAGATTAAAGATATTGTGAAATTTATCTGCTGACAAACTGCTTTGGCAATCTTCTTCTTGTAAAGAAGAATTTAAAAAACAACATTTATAAAGTATTACTCAGCACGTCATTAAGATTGGAGAAGTATCTTTGTATCAAAGACGTTGTTGGAAACAGTGTAACAACATGGGGATAAGAACCTATTGTCTTGTAAATCTATCATTTATGTTTGAATTAGTTCTATTTTGAGTATTTACTAAACAAAAGCTACCGAGTTGGTTTTGACAGATGAATTATTTGCGCGAAAACAAAGTTTAGAATGGAAACATACTTCGAAAACAAAGACGTTAGAGAAAGGTTTGATGTTAAGCATTGTGCGATGGAGAGGATGTTATTGAACGAAAATAAACAGAAGATGAAAAGGACACATGGAATTGTAATGTTGGCCAGAAGGGCCAGGTGCTGTGTATGAGTATATGTACACGTGGGATTCTTTGACGACTCTGCTTCATGCGTTTGCGAATATAAAAAACAAGCGTATCTAACTCTGGTAACACTATAAATCTAATTGTTATTATAATATTTAGAATAAAATAGCTTAATTTCTACCACTCTATTGTATTTCAGTCGTAGTAAAAACATGATGAAAATTTTCATTTGATAAACGACCGTGTATGTAAAAACCTTACTAAGTGAAACGTAAAATAGTTCATGGAAAGTACATAAGATATTTTTATATATACAGAGTGTATCGGCACGTACCTGACAAACTTTTACCAGCTATTCCTTAGCACATTTGGAGTAAAAAATGTTATGGACACTTTGCTGTCCGGTAACATTTTTTTTTAATAAAAAATTTACTATTCATATTTTCACCACATGTCACCAATGTTTTATCCGTTGTCAAAGTTTGAAAACCCATCTGGCAATATTTTGTTCGAGTTTCGTTGAATAATGTACGTACGTACCTACGTTGGCGCGCTTTTACAATCACAACGAAATGGCACGGCACCATTCGTCTCATTTTTAGCTATTATTATTTAGTGTGTACGAAAGAGCGAGGACACTTTTTGACACACTTGCTAATAACAGCTATTGAACACGAGAAACAATGCAAATGACAGTGACGGAGTGTGGATTTTTTTATTTATTTTTTGTTTTTAATGGAAAAAAAATGTTGCCGGACAGCAAAGCGCCCATAACATTTTTTACTCCAAATGTGCTGAGGAATAGCTGGTTAAAGTTTGTCAGGTACGTGCCGATACACCCTGTATATATAAAAAATCTTATGTACTTTCCATGAACTATTTTACGTTTCACGTAGTAAGGTTTTTACATACACGGTCGTTTATCAAATGAAAATTTTCATCATGTTTTTTACTACGACTGAAATACAATAGATATAATAATTATAAGCAATATATAGGTATATTGCTTACTTAGTCACAGAAGGTTGTTTATCTTTGTATAAACTTGCAATAATAATAATTTCTCATCGAAATTCTGAATTTTTCCAAGGTATTTTAAATTTTCTATACTATATTTTTTTCATTTGAAGATGTCGTAAAAACGAATACCATTTTAAAAACTACATAAAATTACCAATAAACGCAAATTCGCCCATAGATTTGTCCTTGAGAGGATTGATGCTGAACTCAAAGTAGTACCAAGCGTCGTCCTCTGTGTAAAAAAAAATTAAACAAAGCATCCGTCGTTGAGAAAACTGTAGCATCAGATAACATTATCAGCTGCTTATTATCTATAGAACCATACTAAAGCAAGGATACTAATACTGTCGTTTGCGAAATCTCGAGGTTATTTTATCGGCAACCATATCTGGACATCATAATACCTACACTCTGAAGTTCTATTCAAAGTCTTGTCTTTATCGCTTTTGGTGAGGTTTCGTTTTGACCATGGCCGGCTGAAAATGTTATTCTTAGGTAACGGGCGGTGCAATGAGAGGGCAACTAATTCGATTTGCAAATACAATTGTTCAGTGTAACAATAACAAGTGAGTACATTATGCCATCGGCACGGTGAAGGGTGCTATGGACGATATCCAGGTCCTCTGCGGTACACCAAGGCGGAAGATTGGCTATTTAAAGATTCTGGATGTAAATAAACCGCCTGATTTATACAAATACAATTGCTAAACCTTGGTTGCATTCTCACACCTTTGCTGTAGGTCATCTCAAGTACAGAGTTTTCCAATAAGAGGTGTTATTTTGATATTCAATCTCAAAAGATCAATGGTTTCATTTCTTGTGTGGCACGTAGCGCCGTCTTGTTGAAAGTAAACGTTGTCCAGATTAATACCATCCAATTTCGGCCATAAAAAATCATAAATTATCTCTCAATAGCGCAATCCATTCACCGTAACTGTTGCTCCAGCCTCATTTTCGAAAAAGTTAGGTCCAATGACTCCGCCGGACCATAAACCGCATCAAACAGTCACACGTCGATAATAGATAGGCTTTTCAACAATAACTCTTGGGTTTTCCGAGCCCCAGATGCGACAATTTTGCTTGTTGACGAAGCCACCGAGGTGGAAATGGGCATAATCACTCAAAATGATTTGCATTTGATTCACTCAAGTGAATTTTAATAATTTCAATGCGTTGTTGAAGCGTGTATTGTTCTATTTTTATTAATGACGTAGTTTTTACTTGTCGAATGTTAAAAAAATGACAGCTTCAAATGTAACAACTACCGAAATAGCGGGCTATTCAAAATAACACCTCTTATTGGAAAACCCTGTAGTTTTGTGACAAGGCCCCGTAGTAAAGATGGTTTGAAATGGATATACCAGTATATAAACACAAATGTTAGATGGAGCTCGCTAATAAAAAACTATAATAATTAAGCGAAAATGGTGAAAATATTTAATAAAACACGACTCGTTTGAAATAGAGCAATAATATCTCGACAAATGCTTTAGTTGCATTTAAAGATACACTGTGAAGATTTTCATGCCTATAACATATTAAATAACAGAACAAAACGTGTTTTCAATAATTTTCAGAGCTTCCTTTGCAATTTTTTTACTATCGAAGGAATTTCATATGATAAACGTTTCGGCATAACACAATATGTATAATGATTATAAAAAATATTCAAAAATAACATTTTTTTTTTAAACTTGGGTATAAATGTAATTTTTTTAATATTTTTTCATGTTTCTGAGCACTTTTTTATTTTTTAAAGTGTTTACCGCAAAAGAGTCCCAACTGCTCCAGTTTGTTTCCACTGTGAAACAGGAAAACAAAAGACAAGATGCTTGAACACGTTTTCATATAAATACTGATATTGATATTGACATACTGATATTGTTGCATTCCGTCGTGATATCTATTAGGAAAAGAACACGTATTCTCGATATAATCTGAATGATTAATATTTTATCAGGAAGTCGGCATGCTGTCACTTTTTTAACAGGATCATTTTTATCCGTGTATCTTATATAATTTTTTTTCTGTTTTATATAATTAATCATTTAACAGAGTATAATAATGTATGTTAATTAAGATAATCCATAAAACTAGTTTTCACTGCTTTTTTTAATGTTTCTCTTCTATAGAAGCTGGCGCTTGTGTTTAAAAGTGTGTTGAGCATCAGGATGAAGAATATTTAATGTTTATAATTATGATTCAAGGAAATTTATGTAAATAAATAAATAATTTAAATAATAATTTTTTAAAAATTAAAATTTATAATTTATTAATAAGATAGTTTCATAATTGTGGTATTTTTACACTGAACTTCTCTTTAATCGCTTTTAGTAGGTGTTTATCGTTTTCGATTGATCTGATGTTTTCAGGTAGGCTGTTAAAGTATTTTTTTCCCTAGATATATGTAATGATGTCGGGCAAAAGTGGTGTTACATTTTTGTGATGGAAATATATGTTTTTAACGAGTACGATTTTCATTCAAAAAGCTGTGATTTTGTTTTTCTTTTATTATTTGAATTGTTTTTTATGTTTTTTCGGACAAGATCATTAAATTTTAATACTTTTAATTCTTCAAAAATTAGTAAGTTAGATAATCTTGGTTTTTTCAATATTATTTTTATAATCAAAAGTTGTAGAATTTCAACAGGGAGTAGATTTGTTAGCGTATTGGAGATTTGATTGAACTGTAATCTGTAACAATAAAACAATAAAAATTAAAATAAAACACCAGAACAATAACCAACAGTCACTACAAAGTACCTTCACTACATACCACGTCAGCTCAAAGACAATTTTTCTTCCTAGCTCCTAAAATCTTTAACCTTATCCCTGAACACCTGAAAACCGTGAGTCAACCCCATTCCTTTAAAAAACAAATTACGAAATGGATCCTTACACACGGAATACATTACAACTACAATACCCATTAATTCTACACTCTATCAATTTAATCACCTTTCAGACAAAACATAATATATCCTTATTCCCTAACTTAGCGGTATAGTATGTACATAATTAATTAGTGTAATCTATTTACTAATTTATTATTAAATTATTTACTGAATGCTAAAATGTTATGTGTGGTCGGTCTTGTTGTATGGATGTGAAACATGGACCTTGAAAGTAAATACCATGAACAGGTTAGAGGCTTTTGAAATGTGGCTTCACCGGAGAATACTCAAAGTCCCATGGACCGACATGATCACCAACACAGAAATTCTCAGGCGGGCTAGAGCAGAGAGAGAACTGCTTAGATTAATAAAAATCAGGAAAATTTCATATCTGGGTCATGTACTTCGAGGGGAGAAGTAGGTATCACTTACTCCATTTAATATTGAAAGGCAAGGTAGAGGGTCGCAGAGGGCCTGGTAGGAGACAAATGTCTTGGCTGCGAAATATACGAGAGTGGACCGGCATTAGTAGTGTGGAGGAGCTATTCCGGGCAGCGCAAGACAAAGAGACATTTTCTGCGTCGGGGGGACCTGATACGGCACATAAAGAAGAAGATCTATTTACTAATAATTTGTCAAATTTTTCATCTTCTCATAATTCTCTAACTTCTCCATCCTCTTCTTGCAACCCAAACTAGCTATACATCATTTTTCTCATTTATATTATAGTAATATATAGATTCTATGTCCGCAAACTGTAAAATTCACCCGCCATAACACAGGGTCATCCCTAGCATGGAGGGTGAAATATCACAAAAAACCACATGTACTCTCTAAATTATGTATCAATAAAATAAATAATTCATGCCGAGTATGAGACAATTAAGATAGGTAGTGAGAGGTGCGGGAGAGACTGACAAAGGTTGAGGTTATTATGGTCGTGCTCAGCGAGAATTGTTCCACAGTTTCGCGACTCGCGACTCGCACGACGTGTTGCGTTAATCTGCCGGGGAAATAATTGGAATAGCTGAGTCACGACTGCGACAGTGCGACTACGAGATACAAATACAAAACCCAAACCAACTAACAAATTGAGCAGACAGTCTCTAAGTAGGAGGACAGCTTTCCAAATATGATGATACTGAAATTATCAAACGAATCAGTGGCGGTTCGTCGTACCTCATTCGAGGTGCGATCGAAGATTATAAAAGAGAAAAAAAATCATTCATCTATAATTCCTATGCTGGTTATAAAGATTTCTTTTTTTCCTCTAGAACTTGATGCATTTCATCACATTATTTACTTCATTAAAGATTGGCGACATGGGAACAAATCTACAGTTTTATTCCGTGATTTATGAAATTTTGCTCACTTGGCATTCAAAGGAAGGTCACTGTCTAAATGAGATTTCCAAAAACAATCCCCCATTCCCTTTCGTAATCCCTTAAATCACAATGTTAATACTTATTGATGAAATTTTGCAAACGTACGTTCATAAAAGGAGAAAAAATACTCTCCACATCTAATTTCGAAAAAATCTGCGTAAAAAGCAACGCCAGGGACTACTTTATATTTCTATATTAATTTATAAAAATCACGTGTCACTGTGTTGAAACGGCCTAACCGATATCAATGAAATTTTGTGAATGTGTATGGTTGGTTGGTGGAGCTCTTGTCGAGAACTAATTTATTATTTCAAGTAATAATTTTTTTTCAGATTTTTTAACCAAACAAACAAATAACCACAAATCTGCCCGGGCCTACTAGTATAGAACAAAGAAGAATTTTATACCGAAATTAATAGAATTTTTCACACTTGACCTTCAAAATAAGAGGAAGTTCACAATGTAATTTTTTTCTTAATGTGAATACCGAACAAGAGTCCCAACTGCTCCCAACCGTCCAGTGAGACTATGACATCCCCAATTAGGGTATGTTTTGCTGCTGAAGGTAGTGGAGAGGGAAAGGAGATGGAGAACAGGAAGGTTGGGCAGTACTTGGCTATTTAGATCTGGTCTTCGAACACGGCTAAAGCCATGTCAAGCAAGGTTTAAATTCTAAATGGTGCACTTAAAAAAATAATCACTTTAAATCGGCTAAATCCATTTCTAGCAACTTTTTAATTCAAATTATTATTAGTCAAATAAAATTTACTTGCGCAAATCGGTATTTAAACCCGCGACCTTTGGCTTGCTAGTCCAGAGCCTTACCCCTCGACTATCTGATTTCGATAAACTTTACGTAAAGCCCGAGCAAGGTCAGGGACTTCAACTATATAAAGATTTATCAATCTTTTTTTTTAATGCCCTGTTTTTCGAATGCTACCTTGTCATTTTTTTTTTATTTTTTTATTTTTATTTATTTTTTTTAATATTTTTATTTATTTTATAAAATACAGTAAAATGATTTAAATTTACATAGTAAGAACATATTTCAATAAAAAATAACATGTTTACCTTTACAAGAGTCTAAAACTCGTGTGTAAAGGGAAAAAATATAAACTTAACATACATAATATATGTGAATAGAAGAAAAAAATAATCATAAAAACATATAAAGTGAAGAGATTTTAGTTTTTTTATACAATAATTTATAATTATTGTATAAAAAAATTGTAATCTTTTTTGATTTTTTTTAACTTTATGAATTCACATCAATTATTTTTATTTACAAACATAGAAACTACCCAAAGACAGTACAATTATTATCACATCTAGAGGTACATTAAATACAAATTTATGAAACACCTCTTTCAACATGAAAAACATTTTATTTGATTTTATATTTCATAACTACCATTATATTAAAAGACAAAGTAGATACCTGCATGGTAGGTAGAGTTAAGTATGAAGCAATGATCGCAATAGGTCTATGCATTCATACATATATTTCCATCATATTAACTCGATATAGATGCAGGTGGTGTATAAATTGTCCATAAATCCTTGGGCCCATTAGGTTCATATTCAATTGGTTCTGTTCTATGGTATCTAGAAAACCGATGCATTTAAAAATCAATTCGAAAACACCTTACGATAACCGAAATACGTTATTTATATTTTTTGCAAACCTTTCCATTTTAATGGACAACCCTTGGAATTCAGGCAAAACCGTAGTGGATTTGCCAGGAACTCACCACTCTCGCCTCAATTTTATTGTATTTTGAACCTTAAAAAATGCTCCTAGCATACTAAAATAAATGTTATTAGCTTTGACAGGAAAATAATCTAATTTAATCTTTTTCTAGCTTTTCGTTTTGTCTCTTGCAAATATTGATTTTTTATCTGTTAAAAAGCTCTTTGCAAATTTCGTTTCAAAACTCTATTTATGCCCAGGAAATAAGTATTCTTCATATGAATTATTGTTATTGTGAAGAACATTTATTTAGCTGTAAATAGAGACACCCATTCATTGCATTAACGATATTTTCACGAATTATAGATAAATGGTGATTTTAGCGATAATAAAAAAGATTTTTTAGTCGCTATAATCTTGTATTGACAGATCGTGTAACGAACATGACATACTCTACTGTAGAAACATGTGCCATGTTGAGTTTCAATCAATAATACAATAAACATGTTTCAAGTGATTTTGCTAATTTAATTGTTTTTCTCTTCTTGCCGACTCCCATTCCTTGACGTTATCCTATTTAGCTATAAAAAACTATGAAAACGCAAAATTAAAGCTACATTTCTTTAAAATTAAAGCTATGAATGGGTGTCTCTAGCTATTAGGTAAATTAAAACTTAAGAATATTTTTATATTTCTTCATTATATTAGATTTTTTTTAAAACATTTCTTAGAATATAAGTAGCTATTCTGGGGAAACTACATAGGATATTCATAGGTATATTCATATATACCGTTGTTATTAATATATAAACACACCATGTGGTAAGATGATACATTTTGCAAAAATCAGTTAAGTTTTTATGAAAATAGTTTTAACCGGCGCATCGCGGGCTGCTCGGCATTTTAGCTGACATGCTAAAGATTAGCTTTAAGAATTATATAAACTAAAACATACAAGCATGAGATAAAGGAGCAAATTCAAGAGGTAATTCTTGAGAAAAGACGTCTAGTTGGTAGCCCCGAATAAAGCTGGGGAAAACAACTTCAGATGCTGTGCGAGGAGAGGTTGGGTCTGCAATGGACAGAGGCTGCTAAAGTATCTCAGGATAGGGACGCCTGAAGTGAGGAGTGCTCGTCTCGACTAGTAAAAGGAGAAGAAAACTAAATGATAATTCAATCACTTTAATTATTTTATACTTAATAAACATTATCAAGTAACTAGCACGTACCTGTGAATTTATTTTTGAGAATCGGACCCCCATCAATCGCTTGGAAGGCAACCATGCTGACCATCACGCCACAAGTGGCTCAAACGGCACTAACCACACACAGGAGGCCCTGAGGAAAATAATTTCCCTCGAGGCCTATGTCCTGTGGAAGGTCCTTTTTAAAGAAAGGAAGGAGAGGAAGTTCTGAAAAGGTAAATGGTATGAGGGTTAGGTAAGAATCTAGGGATCAATGTGTCCAGGAGTGACGGACATATGAATATATCCCTCTCACTGCGGCGCAAGGCGATGGGTTGAGAGACCAGTTCAAAGATCAAAGGTTCTCCCCAAACCAGCCTCTCCCGATCTGGCACGCCACCTACGTAGTGGGCAGTCGCATACTGAACACACCTCACCCGACGAAGCCGGGCACCCCTCCTAATTCAGCAAACGTAGCGAAACACTAGGAGTGACCTATGGCAGAGGCAAACCTGCCTCCCAAATTAGCATAAATTAATTATAATATGTAGGTACTGAAAATAATAAGAATTTTTATTTATTTTGGATTTTTAGAAAGTTATTTGTGTATCATACGTATCCAGACCTCCAGAATATTTCAAGAGAATTCATATTAACGCCAAAATCACAAAAACACTTCAACCCCGAAACCGCTTGAACCGTGTCGTCGACACATTTGGAAATCTTTACATCAAAATAACTCAATCAAATGATGTATTATATGTGATTAATCAAGATAATTACATAGGAATATAATAGCAGAACCTGAAACACATCTGAAAATAATCATCCAGCACCTCCCTCGGACACACCAACCCACGAAGTGACCACGGCTAGGAAGGCTACTCAGTATTTATGTAGGACCCCCTCCACTACTCCCCGGATGGAATTCCATGATGGCCGCCGTCTCCAACCAATCACAGCCCAGCATGTCACCTTGACTTTCTTATCAAACACTGATAACAGATTCAAATGTGATTAATTGTGATATCATCAGACTGGATTTACGGGAAAAAGATGCAAGATATAACTACGAAATAAATATCAACATCAAGAAATGATTATATACTAATACAATAACATGAATAATTATATCTAACTATATTTGTTACCCTTTGGTAAATGTTCAAACCAAAGATATTTAACTTCAAACCCAATATGAAAACTTGTATAATTATTTATAAAATAAATAAACGGGACTGCGGGAGATGGTTTTGGTAGATTGAACTGACTTGGTTAAAGGTATCATATTAAAATATAACTTTCCTCTCAACAAGATAATTGCAGAGAGGAAAAATACCTAACCACTTTACTCCTCACGAAAGAGGATAGAACGCCTCCGAGAGGGTTCGATTTGAAAACGTTCTATAAATAGAGAACCGGATTCCATACAAAGTCAGTTCAACAACTACCTCTGAAAGAGAATCCTCTCTCCTGAAGAACCATCTCCAAGTCTCCAAAAGTCTCAAGAAATATTTTCAAGTGTTTTATTCAGTAGTAAATTCAGTTTTGCCAAGTATTAAATTCTTTTCGTCAGTTCAGATCTGGAAATAACTTCCTCTCTGATGGTGGCTTTAAACTCTACCACGAACTTCTACAACATCTACAACCTCTACCAAGACTGAAAACGCTGACAAGTGTACTCAGCTACCTTCGTATCTACAGTTATTGTACGGACAGTATATTGTTTCGTACAATTTGTGTGATCATTTTTTTTGCTTTTCCGGCATCGGTGATTTTCAATACTTGGTGACCGATTTTTTTATTTATTTTGAACAAAAAATTCCAACTTCATACTCGATTCACTCGTAAACGAAAGCTCAAATCAATAAAAGTTATTCCACGAAATTGAATCCAAATTACCAGTTTCCCGCTTGTACTTCGAGTTTCCTGACACCGTGTAGATTGCAACAAATAACCCGCAAAAACTATTATTTGGCACAAGATTGCTAAACAAGGTGAAAAACGTGAATTCGAATCTAAATTAATTGAACGTCCATTGCGACTATTCAAAAACCATTGTTTTATGGTTGGCTAATCTTTCTGTAATATCACAATGCTTGACCTTGTTCAAACCTTACTCTTAATAACAATAATACTTAAAATTCATATTTATATATACGACGTTTCTTGTGAAATATCACATCAAGGGCGTTTATTGTTGGACCTACTGTTGATTTTAGTAGCCACATTTGATCTGGAGCACCCACGTAGATATCTGTTTAGGATTATGTGCTAAGACGGAAAATCCACCTGGAGATGTAGCAAGGACGATTGATGAAGCCCTAAATATTAATCCCATATTGACCGATCTAGGATCAGTTAACAATATTTAATAGCACGGTCAGGATATGATTATGAAGCTGTCAATGTGCATGACTTTTTGGATAATTTCGTTCGTTATGCAACTGACTTATTAATGAATATGGGTGAACTAACTAAGCTCTTAGAACTGAAAGAAATCGTGTACACAATCCGTGGACTTAATTCATTCATCTAACACAATCAAACGACTACGTTGCAGCTTCGAGAAATAAAAGTTGTTAGTTATGAATAATGAGCTTACGAATTAACTCCCTTGTTAATGTCTCAATGTACATGTACATGCGGACAGCAAGTTTATATTATAGTTAATACTTCAATTTGACACTGTGAATTTATTAGTATTTGTATCTTTTATGCAGCCGTTTGGCGTTTAGGAATGAATTCATTGAAAGATGCGCCAGTGCTGCCAGTGTATATCGATTCTGGTTTATTGCTGTTGACCGTGCTCGAGAAACCGATATAAAATCATCGGTAGTTAAGCCTACCGATACGATATGGTTGACTTATCGATTTTACTGTGCAGATGGGTTCCCCTATATCAGAGGACGGATTAAAATCTTTGTATCGAAAATGACAGGTGATAATACTGTTTTAGTTACACTGGTATTACATTGGTGTGCGAATAACTAGCCACATGTGCATAGTTGGAAACCAAATGTGGGCCCAACATAAATGAAAGAGAACGAGTCATTTTATTGCTAGTATTGGGAACAGCCTTCCAACAACTTTTTTTTAAGCGACTATAATAAGGTGTATCTAAGTATACCTAATGGTATTTCTTAATCCTCCTCACTAGGGGGTTCTGTGCTGAGGCGGACTAAAGTTATTTAAATCTATTTAATTGGAGGCATCTTTTTTACTGTTCCTTTCAGAGTTTTTCTTTGACCGCTTTCAACTATCCTCATTGCCCATTCAAATGCCCTCCGCACAGTATCCTTAATGATGATATTCTATTAAATCAACATCCAGATCGACACTTTCAAATTTCCTATTTTTACGTGAATGCCGCACACGATTCAGAACTTCTCCATCCACTGGGACTAAGTCATCCCCAAAAGAGACAGGTTGTGAGGTTGAGGGGTGTGGAAAGGGGTTAAGAAGTACCTGAATGTTCAGATCTGGTCACCAAACTCGGATAAAACCATTTCGAAAAAAGATTCGAGTCTTAACAGGTCGATATTATAGTATCTAATATCTACCACTCTACATCTGCAGTTGCAGTGGGATTCGAACCCAAACTACCGACTGTAAAACCAGAACGTGTACCATATTACCATAGGGGCCTTCTGACTGTAATTTGATCTCTTAACTGACTTGTTTTTATGACATTTACTTGGCGTGCGTGAGTTCGGCCAACCGTTAAGTAGACTCCGACTAACCAACGCACGACAGTGGAGCGGAGATGCTTATAAAAAAACCTGCCGTTTTTTGTATTAGCAGTAATTGTTATTGTTGATAAATTCTTACACGTAATTGAAATGATGAATTCAAGGTTTAGTTGTTAACTCTCGACCATAAATAAGGTAGGCGACACATTATACGCATCGTGGTTTGGCCTAATTCAGCGTATCGCTCGCCATTCACTACCAATGGGAATGTATGGCGAGCGATATGTTGAAATGTGCCAAGCCACGCAAATAAAGCGCGCGCTTGTAGCGTGGTTTGTCACAGGCATAAAGGATTACTTCTGTGCTTATGTTTTTATAATTATAATAATATCGAAGTTTTAATAATTCAGAAATATATACGTACAATACACATTACAAATACATCAAACACTGAATAGAAAAAGAAAAAAAATTTCAGCATAACTCCAGTGTGAATTGAATGACATCATACTTGAGGCGAAGCTTAATGCTAAATCACTATTTTGATTAATATTTATAACGAATTGGTGTACATTATGAATACCAAAAAATATGCTTTAGATAAATTGAAGGTTTTCCTATCGTTTCGCTTTTTACAAATAAAAAAATAAATTACTCAGTAAAAAATATAAATGTAAACTACTAAAAAAGATATTTTTTAATAGAAATGTATGAACGCATAAAAGAAACAACTTAAAAAATATACAGTACTATAGCTAAGATTATCTGTGATAGTTTCAGTTGATTAACTTTTTTGCTTTCTTATAAAATTATTTACAAAACAAATAAAAACCAGTTTTGTGCTTGAAATCGAACGTTTCTAGACTCCGTTTGTCAAGCGATTTTAATGCCTATTACTTACCATATAGAGTATACCAAGAATATACACATTTTTGGCTTTTAGCTTCCTCACATCTTACAGCAGTTGATAAACAAAATAAAAATCGATATTATCCAAATAGGATTTGGCTTAGGTTAGCGGTGTTGAATACAATTATTTTTTTGTGTTTCTTTATTCATGAAAATTTAAATGATTACAGTTTTTTGTTTCTACAGCCACCATACTAGGCACATGCCCGTATTATGGTAGCAATTCCTGGGAAGGAAGGTTCTGTTCTCAGTCAAAGTGAAAAAATACGAAATATTTATAAATATTATTAAATACTATATTAATTAAAAAATAAGAAATTTAAAAAAAATCGTATTGTTCTTACTAGTGAAATAAGTTTCCGAATTTCCCCTATGTATTTAGCGTACGCTTATAATGTCATTACATCGTATACAGCTTACCCGTATATTATAAAGTAGGCTGTTTAGTTGAAAGGCTTTTATTAACGCCTGAAAGTAAATGATTAAAATTATATGTTGCATGACATGCAGGTAAGTAGGTAGGTGATAATTTCTCATCAAAAAACTGTTTCTAATTTGAAAAAGAGTATTTTTGATTACAAACTACCTTCACTTAGAACATGTTTTATAAAGTTCACTAAAAATATAATTGACTTTTTTCGAAAAGGTTTTTTTTTTCAATATCTATCTGAATTTCGTTTATGTTTGCGTGAATGAATGAAAATCTTGGAATAAACCCACTTCTCTCCATCAGATCGAGCCAAAACTCGGCTAGAAAGATGGACCATTTTATTAATATTTCTCTGAAATTGGATGACATTACAGCATTAATTTACAAAATCAATGTCGGTTCTACCCAATCGGCATTTGGCGAGGTTGGTAGGTTATCGACTACATTTCCTGAATAGGAAGGTTCAACATAACTCAAACCAAAAAAAAAATAAATGACATATTATAGTTGAGGCATAATACTTTGTTTTTCGTGAGTTGATTTTTTTCCCGTACAATAATTTTTTCGTTAAAAAAATATTTTATGCTCCATACGAACAATTCAATTTTTTTACTTGAAAACTAGATAAAATCAGAATAATTTTAAAAAAAAGTTTCTTTTTACTTGTGCTATCGTGTAGAACCACTTCGGGAGTTAGTGCATTTTACCCCGGTCATCTTGTATGTTGAGTACGTTATAATTAGGTCCCTTGTATGCGCTGTTTTATGTTTCACTGCAAATCTTTATCTTCCAAGACTGGAGTACGTATTGTTAAAACTCAAAGTTGTACGTACAAAAACTAAGTTACTAAAAAAACTACTACCTGTTTTGTATTTATTCTCATTCATGCATGTTTATTTACAATTATTCATTATTATATAAAGTTTTTCGATAACGTTTTATGTTTTTCTTTTGGTCATTCAGTTAAATTATGTTTTCATAATATAACCTACTATAGATCAGCAACATCAGCAGCTATAGGCAGACCGATGGAACCTAAGCGTAAGTCAAATACTAAGTTTGGTGATCACGCTTTCGGAGTATCTGGGCCGAAGGCTTGGAATAAACTCCCTCCGGAACTAAGATCCATAATAATTTCAACAGAATTCAGGTCTAAACTAAAAACTTACCTTTTTAAGCTGTCATACCCAAATTAAATATACCATTCCTGAGAGAATTTCCAGTTATATCCAATTTTTCAATTATGTCCTAAATCGTGTATCTAAATTTCGCTAATAAACAATTAGTTAATGTTAATTTCAAGTGACCTACCAGGTAAGTATTGTACTGTATATTTTCTCCATATATAGTTATTAATAACATAGACAATTGTAGAAATGTATAATAAATTTATACAGCGCCCATGAGGTGATTTTGCACAAAAACGGCGCTATACAAATCAACCAATTATTATTATTTCTACACACGGAAGAAAATGAGGATTGTATATTGGTAATCCGGTTAATTGGATTGCAGGCCGTTTCCTGATAAATTTGTAGTAAATTCATAATAATATCAGAACACATGTTAATGCATTTCGTATCATGACAATACATTGGTATTTTAATTTTTTTATTAGGAAACCTATCAATTTAATCATGCAGGGCCTTCAATCCCGTTTTTAACAAAATTACGTATAATTTGAAGAAATTCTTAATAAATTAAAAATATTTTTTAGCCGTTAATTTTCTCCGCGTATTAAGGCGAGTCTCTAATGTTCACATTTTAATTACTTCTGACGACAGTATTAATAAAACCTAAAACGTTTCTAAAGAGGAAGCTACAAGCCAAAAATGTGTGTATTCTTGGTATACCTTATATCGTAGTTAATAGGCATCAAAATTGCTTGACAAACGACTTCTAGAAACGTTTAATTTTAAGCACAAAACTGTTTTTTATTTATTTTGTAAATAATTTTATAAGAAAGCAAAAAAGTTGATCAAGTGAAACTTTCACAGATAATCCTGTATTTTTTAAAAGATGTTTCCTTTACGCGTTCATACATTTTTATTGAAAAAAAATATTTTTACTAGCTTACATTTATATTTTTAATTGAGTAATTTTTTATTTCAATTCTACTCAAGCAAAACGATAGGAAAACCTTCAATTTATCTTAAGTATATTTTTTGGTATTCATATTGTACACCGATTCGTTATAAAGATTAATCAAAATAGTGATTTAGCACTAAGCTTCGCCTTAAGGGATCCCGACGGATGTAAGTTATTTGTATTTAAGATTAATAAAAACTGACTTTATTATTAAAATATTTGATTAAAAAACAGTTTGAAAAGTTTATATAAAGTTTTTAAACTATAAATTTTATTTTTCTTTATGAATTAGTAACTTTCCAAGCGATCCCTCTAGAAAAATTTGCGACTTTAGTAATACGTTCATCAAAAATAATTAAAATAAACCCCACGAAAAGATCGATTTTCTAGTCGACTGTAGGTTTCAAAATCAAACGTATGTTCATCCATTACATAGGGCCACGCGCCGAATTTTGTTTTTACTCGAATTCATCACTTATGTCGTTAAGATTCCCACTTTAAGTTAGAGATTTGATAGGGCAAATTCAACCACAAGTCTGTCCAATACACCAGAGCCGCCCGTCACATATTTTTGTGCACGGCTGCTTCACTTACGTCGTTATGATTCTAGCTTTATTTTAGTGTATTGTCTCGTCTCCTAAATTATAAAGCCTTTCTCCTTTAGAAGACAGCACGAAAAATTAATCTCATTGTTTTATTGATTCAACTACTTACTACTACTCATACCTTTCAATAACCCCACCCTTAGACTCTCCTGCTCGTCCTCAATTAGCACTAAACTAATTATGTATATTATTCGCCATTGTCCAGAACGTGTAGCCTCAAATGTAGTGTTCAACTCAAGTCAAGACTTTTTTGGTATTAGTCGAAATGACTTTTGTTAAGGCGATGCACTACGTCGTGTAATATTTAAAATTGATCCGCTATCAATAACAACCCTTACGTAGATGGCGATAAGGTTTAAATTCCAGCATAACACCATCCGCCTGTTTTGATTTATGCAAGAAAAAAACATGACCAAGAAGTGCCTTTTATTTTATTTTGTTAATGTTCAGGCATAAATATTTCATTTTTTTCGATCATTTTATAAATAACTTAATTTTCCACATTATACAATAAAATCATAACCAAAAATGAGTTCGTAAGTAGGAGATTTTGAACTTTAAAGCAGTTTTCATAGGCCTTATACATTATTTTTTTCTGGGCTTATAAAAAGACTTATCTAAAAAATACTCGATTATTTCAAAGACCGAAATGTATTCTACTCGCAGTATTTAATTAAAGCATCTGAATCATTTCTAGGCGACCAAATTTTCAAACCAAAAACACATGATTTTGCATTACTACGTACAGCATCGCCTAATCGGTAAAGATGTATTATAAATATTTTGATATTAGTCTAAATGAGTTTTTTCAATCAGTAAAGAAATATTATAAATATTTTGACTTGAAATTTCTTTTTTCTTGTATTTATCTCTGCTTTTCGTCTTTCTTTTTATTCTTATAATTAACATTTTTAAATACATACATATATTCGAATTTTTCTTTTGTTTTTGTGAATGGATGCAAACCTTGGAAGTAGAAATTAACCCACTACCCGACATCCGATCGAGCTGAAACTCAGCAGATAGACATGTTGTCGATGACAATGCATTATGTAAACTTTTGGTAGCAATCACGCACATACATGCGGACAGCTGTCAATATACGCAATAAATGTCGGGATTATTCAAACTGCCTTTGGCTCGGTCAGTAGAGTTGTAGATTCCAATTCCCGGGTAGGAAGGTTTAATCCTCAGTCAAACAAAAAAAAACATTCAAGTTTTAAAATACATTTGAATTTTTACGTGATGATTTCGTATTCAATTTCATGTTACTGATTTTGTAAATAAATAGTGAATGATCACATGTGATTTTAATAACAAATTAATACTGTAGATACTGTAGATTACTGTCAGTAATAATTTGTACCCTGAAGATGCTTGAGTAAAGCGAAACCGATCGGTTCTACAAATTATTAAAAACTCGTGGTTTTAAAACAAAACGTATTTTATTTTATTAAATATGTCAAACTACAAAGTGATTGCTTTCTACGTGTGATTTTTCCCAAAAACGGCGCTATACAAATCATCCTAATATGATTAATCTATATTATATAGTTATTTTTAATATGACATTATTATTTGGTGTTATTAATTACCATGGCATCTATTGTATTAGAGGTTCAAAAATACTTTTGATTGAGATTCCATCCTGTCAAATATTTGAATACTTGTAGAGATAAAAAATCTTCGTGCTTTCATTTTTGAGCCAATGACAGCAATACAAAAAGAATGCAAAAAAACACCTCCAGGTAATTTACACTCATATAAATAGATACCTAGTGCATGAAGCCTGGATGTAAAACGAAAGGTTTAGTTCAATCAGAGGTAGTATCAAGTGTTTCACAAATTGCTGGTTTTACTAATCGGCTTCGCCTCTGATTAGTACCAACTATTTTGTGCATCATTTGTTACATTGGAAATATTTTCTTCATAGTAGATTTCTAAAAATTTTTTTGGCGATAAGTTATATTTTTTAACAAGAGATAATGTGGAACAAATAATAGTACGGCGTCACGATTTTGTTGTATTTATATCCTTAGTTTATGATGGAAATGACGCTGTGGGCTGTAAATAGTTGTTGACCTAAAAATCATTCTAAATTCAAACATTCGAGAGTTTTGCAGCTTCAGAAAAAAGTTTTCTGATTTTTGGCATTTTTCTTTTTATTATGGCATTTAAATTGTGTGAAGGAAGGGGATTTTCAGTAAAATACATGAATATATTGAATATCAACATTTACTAACAAACTCTTCAAATTTCATTTACATTTCCTTAAAGTAACATCTTATAAACGTAATATTTACAACAATAACGTGTTTATACAAACATTAATCTTCATCGCCTCATACATCAAGTCTCGCAATAAAATAAAATATGGAAATGATCCTCAATTCATACGTGTTAATAATTATTTACAGTAATAAAAAAAAATAATATTTTCTAACAATCTATATATTATAGCAAATCAGTCGCCATCAGTTAACTGAGAGATCCATTTTATAAAATACATACATAGGTAACTATGACATTGCCTTTTTCTAAGGATTGGAAATTGAAACTTCTTACAGAAACACAGTTTATCAAGTCCAATAATATTAATATAACTAAATTACAGGTAAATTAAATACATCATTGAAAAAACATGATGCTCTGAAGGTTTCCTTCGACGATACAATATCACAATGTATAAAACACGTGGCCTTTATGATCTACGGTAGGTAGATAATTAGTAATTAGAATTCCCTACATAGGCCATTATTATCAGGGGAACTTAAAACAGATGTGGGTAGATAGTAACTGATTGTTTAAACTACAACAGGTGTGTTGGAATGGTTTAATATTATACAATGGTGATAAATTTAACGCAATGGCACGTGATGTAATTGTAATGCAATTAGGTTGTTGTAAAGGGACATCCATTCGAACAACTAGATAGTTAGAGAAGTTAAGTTACGTATTTAAATGTAAATGATGGATAAATAGTTGTAGTTTACATGCATTCTTGCTACCGTAACATTGAAACATCGATTAATTCATAATTTAGTCTCTGATATATAGTTGGGTTCAGAGAAACAGTTCAATAAACTCTTCCAGTCAAACAAACTAAAAAGGTATTCGATCCGAGTGCATACCTATCTGGGAATCGGGCTCGCCTAGCAACTGCAGTAGCATGCACAATGCACACAATGCAATCATGCACAGCAAATGCAACTAGCACGGGCGCGTTTCATACCACACTCCGCCACTTCTCAATTCACAGAATGCTTCAGCTTCAGCGCGGAAAGACACTCTCTCCAAATAAAACCAAAACAAAACAAAGGGCCACCGGCCCAAACCTAACACTTCAATTCTCATCGTCCTCTTGCACCACCGGGAGACAGCTCTGCAGTATAGTGGGAGACGCCCTGGAGGTGAAAGCGGCCACCCAGGCATCAACGTCTCTCGGCTCTTCGCTGATGAAGCTCAGAGAAGCTGTGTTATCGAATCCTCGCTGACGAACAACAATTCCTGGAGTCTTGTCATCGGGGAACCTCTCAACAGAAGTGTTCCTCAAGTTTATCACACCCAGAGGCTTGCAGACTTTCTTCTGCGGGTAGATCACAGCGAAGTGCTCCAGAGAAGTGCGGTAGATTTTGACTTGCACGTTCTGGCGACGTCCATTCGGGCTGAGAAGAACCATGTTCCCGGCCATGGTTTCAGGGCTGAACCTCTCAACGGGGGAAGCAGAATGGCCGCCGGAAGGAGTGCTGCTGCTGCTGCAGCCAGGGTTGAGTCCAACCCCCAGAAAGTTCTCCGCGTGAAAGGCGGCAGGCATGGCGACATCAACAGGCATCTTGCTAAAGTTCAACGTAATTGCGGTTGAAGATAACGAACAACTGACAAACCGAATTGCGGAATGACACACTTAACTTCTATTCCTACAGTCGTGCACTCGGTAACTGATTGCGATTCTAGCAGATAAACTAGCGTGTTGTAAACAATAAGACGATCGCGGTATTGCGGAGAGCAGAAGCAGTATTAACAGACACGTGCGTTTCTCTCGGCTTTCAAACACGATTTGGCAGAAGAGGGGAGACCGGTTCCTTTATATACTAGAAAACGCAGCGCACGTTGTATAGCCCCACCCAGAAACACAAACTATAAAATAGCAAGCAAAACAGACCAACGAGACAAATTTTAGCAAATCACTCGCTTACTCACCAAACGGAATACTACTTTTTTTACTCTTAACCTTAAATTTTCTTACCTCACGACCGGCTCAGTAAATATGAAAGATGGCTGCTCCGTAAACAGAAATTACACAGTTGTATCGTGGATTTTTTGCAAAAATATCATGAATCTACACATTTTTGCGCGTTGGTTTTGCTGTCCGGCTCGCTGGGTGATTGCGAACAGACGTACAGTATTCGCAAAGCATTTCAGCAGACATGTTCCAGGAAAAGCTCTGTTTAGTGGGTGTCTAATTCAGAGTTTCTCACGAAAAGATTTTTCCGCGTTACGATACTAGTGAGAGACCACTGAACTACTTAGAACTTAAAATAACAAAGAGATAATTATCGGTTTCTCAGACCATTGTTTAGAAAAGCCAACATCGGTATATTACCAGATAATTTACGGAACATGGATAACGAATAAAAAAGATGAGCTACCGAGAATTCGGAAAGTAACCTCAAATTAAAAAAATACGTAATTAATTTATTAATATGTCAAAAATCACGGGATATTACAATTGTGGGATTTGTTACGTTGAAATTATTTTTCTCAGGATCGTTGCCTTTCAAAAACAAATATTGTCAATTTTCTTTACAGTGTATTTAAACGTAGCGTTAAAATTATTAAAAACAATAACAGTTTGAAAATTATACCTTATTGACACTAATTTGTTTGCAAAATAGTTAAAACATAAATTCAGTAATTTCAACTGAGATCGTTAACATTATTATACTTATTTATTCAATTTTATTGGAATAACTTTTCTTTTAATAACTTTTGAAGCTTATATTGTAAACGATACAGAACAAGACACAGAAAAAAAATATCAGAAAAAATATTGAATATATTGTTGTTAATTCTGAATTTGAAATATGAGATCGACAAAAATGACAAATATAAGGTTTCCAGTTGAGACGGTTACCATTTTATTTTTCCTTAGCTTGTTCTGTTTCATGTTTTGTTTTTATTTATTGGCATTATTTTCTTTTTCTATGATATACATAATTTATAATTAGTACATGGAGAAAAATTACTATTATTGAATATTGCTAATTTATTAAGAATCCCTTCGAGTTATTCGTAATCCGGTTAAAAACGGGATTGCAGGCCATTAAAGAATTAATTGATATGTTTCCTAATAAAATTTTAGAAAAATGCCAATGTATTGACACAATTTAGCGGAACACGTGTTCATAAAAATCCTAAAATATTCGAATTTCGTCATTGTATATTAGCAGAGCAAATGCATGAACACGTGTTCAGATATATTCGGAATTTACTGAAAGTTTATCAGGAAAAGGCCTCCAACCGTTTTTAACCGGATTACTAATAATATGAAGAAATTTTTAATAGTTTTGAGATTTCACGGCCAAATGTATTATAGTGAATTTTTTTGGGGGTATTATGCCGTGTTGCGCTACCTCCTTCTTTAGCCAACGTTTCGGATAGCATTGCAGTGTCCATCATCAGAGCAGATGAGGCAACACGGCATAATACCCCAAAACAAATCACTAAGATATTTAATAAATTAGCAATACTAATTTTCCCCGTGTACACGAAGAAAACTAACTTATATGAAAAAGTGTAAATTTATTAAAAATCTGATCAAACTTTTCCTTTTCCTGTTAAAAGTGGGACTGCGGGCAAAGAATTGAAAGAGTTGCTAACAAAGTCAAAAGTCAAAAGCAAATATTTTATGAGGACGGCGGAACACGTGTTCATACAAATACTGATATTGATACTGACATATTTATATTATAGCATTCCGTCATGATATCCATTAGGAAATCACATATATTCTGAACGACTAATATAATATTTTATCAGGAAAAGCGTTACTACCTACCGTTAGCTACCTACGGCAGGAGAAGGTGTTGGAACAATTTACGGAGCGCCGTAATTACGCAGCTGTCATCTGTCTAAGTGACAGATCCCGTACAAAGAACTGATACTCCGCGGCAGTCCCCTAACTGATCTAACCCCCTCTCCTGAGAAAGATTATATAGTAGTGTGTCAGCCGAACATACATCTAATACGTACATGCCACGCCCAATTTTTGCGCGCATAATATAGCGTAATGCGTCTGTGGCATAATGCTAAAACACATAAGATTAAAGTGTGTCTTCATAAGTTTGTACCTATTTTATGTAGATATTTCAAATTTTATGTATAAAAACTCAATTCTTATAACTGGATTATTCTCACGCTAGTCAGAACATCTGTTAGAACCTAGTATAAATAGTAATAATGTTTGATTAATTCCCTGTAAAGTTCTACGTGGAACTTAAAATAACAAAGACGTAATTATCAATCTCGCTAATTGCTGTTTACAAAACCAACGTTTGTTACACGGCTGTTTATAAGCACGGGTGTGTTTACAACTTCGTTTTCCACGAAGCTACTGTATTTTGAAAATGATTTTATGAATGCGTATGATGACGCGATTGCCGATTGTAGGTAATATTATTGTTAACCAACCACGTCAAGAGTCGATCCGATAACGTTAATGTCGATAGGGGCTTGTCGAGTGTTTACTTCTTCTAATAAACAGTATTATATGCGTACCTAACTACGTGTAATCAGCGAGGAAATAAGATTACCTTGGTTTATTACATATTTTGTTTCGATAACCCAGCTAGATTTACGATACGATGTACGCAAACGATAATATTTTCATTTTTTGTAGTTTTGAGAATAATTCTATTTTTTTCATCAGTGTTTGTTAGTCAATGTGACGTACGTAATGTACTTACGTGTACGTATGTTATGAAGCTTAAAAATGCAAACCATTGTTGTGTTCACAATTTTAGTTGAAAGGATCGAATCAACCGCTGTGCGACTTTTAAAGATGCCACACGGCAGAACAGATATTGTAGCACAGCAGAGTACCTAACCTTAACCGCTTAGTACTCTGAGAAGACTCTATTTTGTCAAAATTTGTGTTGTGTTCTGGTAAAAATATAAAACTATAGGTTCGTTGAATCTATTCAAGATAATGGTAAAAAAATCCATATTGGCTGAGATTTGTGATTTTGGATTGCCCATGTCGTAGCTTCTGTCATTAATCACCTTAGGAGCCCCATATTCGATGTGATCCATCTGTGTATGTGTTATTTGATTTATTTATTTGATAGAATATAATTATAAAGCTGCTCATCTCGACACAGGAATTCCCTAGTGAGATGCGCAGCTGGGAAAAAAATATAAACGTGGTGTTTTCTTTTTCTAATACTCTACAGAGTAATGAGAGAGCTATACCCAAAACCAAACAAATTAGCTTGAAGGGAACTATTATATATACTTATCTACCGTTGTTATAATAAGAAATCTTGTATTGTTAACGAACTATTAATCTCTCTTATCATCATTTAAATAAACAAACAATAACAGAAAAGCACAAAATTGTTTTGTCCAACAATTTTGTAATTCAGTTGAGTAAATATTTTTCAGAAAATTTAATCATTTTATTTGACGGAGAATTTACGAATTATCTATATCTACACGCATAATTTGTTTTTATAGATACTTCGCATTTAAACGAGTATATTATGACTATATTATCGTTCTGTTTACTATTTACACTGGTTGTTTAGTATGATAAACCGAATACTGACAGTCACAATAGACTCCAATATTGTTAACTGCCATTTAGGGATTGTGATCGATTTATTTGTTGTGTTAAAAGTATAATTATAGGTGTTATCATCAGTCAACTACCATATATTGTAATGCAATTTCATAGCAATACGTATATATCTGAGTTTGTGTACGTGATTGTCACCAAAATTTGATAGATTATATTGTCATTAACAACAAATCTATGTGCAAAGTTTTAGCTCGATCGGATGTCAGAATGTAGGTTAATTTTCACTTCCAAGATTTGCATAAATTCACAAAAACAATTGTGAAATTCAAAAAGATGTTTTAAAAAAATCTGATCCTCGCGTCCAAAAGGTATGTTTCTAATTTTCTCTTATTTAATAAATCATAAACAAAATTTCCTCTTGAATTGATTTTTATAAGTAGGTACCTACTTAATTATCAACCATAAATTGTATGTAACATTTTATTTTATTTCAAATAAAGAATTATACAATTTGCAGAAATAAACGTCACTCATGACAATTATTCTCATTTTAAGCATTAGGTGCAAGGTAAGGTTTGCAAGGTAAAATTTATATTCGAAGATAAGGTTTTCTACGAACCTTGATTTAAGTGCCATAATATTGAAATGTATGTATGGTGCCAGTAAGAAAGTCCAAATAAACAAGACGATTTCATATTTTACTCAATTATTACAACGACCACCATCTTAAAACGAAGAAGGAACGTACAAAAAAATTTACAGACAGACGAAATCCATGACGAAGTCGAGTAAAAAAGGATTTCCCTATGCTCAGTTTGAGAATCTATACATAGTTTTTGTCAAAACATTTGTTTGATATAATGGATTGTTTCATAAACCTCTAACTAGGTAGCTATTTAAAAATATTACAATGTTTTGACTGTACAATGTATTCAGTTTACCCCGCAGCCGCGCATGTCAGATAGCTTTCGCCTTCCCCTTTCTCTTCTCCCCTTGTCTCCCGGCTCGCCGGTGCACGGCGCAGACACAGACAGTCGGGCAGCGGGCCGGATGGGTGGAAGGGTGGGATGCTGAGGTGGGTGAAGGCGGGGAGTGGGGGGATAGGGGTAGGAGGAATCAGCTGACCGCGGCGCGGGCGAGGCAGATGGGCGGATAACAAAGACCTTGCACTATGCCAGTATTGCGTTTTGTGAGGTTTTAACCATTGGTAAAGGATGTACTACGTTGGTAATATAATGGAATCAATTGATACAAGAATTAATTTTACACTTGTTACTAGTTTAAGTATTTTCCGTTACGGTTGAGTATATATTAGATTGTCTAAAAAAGCCTAGCTAGCACTACACAATGGAGTGCTTATACCTACCCTGATGTCCCTGGCATAGTAAGGATGAAAGTAAACTTATTTACGACGTAACCACGCGGCTGTCATCTGTCAAAGTGACATATCCCATACAAAGAAATGATATTCCGCGGCAGTCCCCCAATTGAGCTGAACCCCTCTCCTGAGGAAGATCATCACAACAAATAATATGTATACGTCACGTCCAATTTATGGGCTCGTAATATAGCGTATTCTGAGGCAGAAGTGTAAAGAGAATATTTAACAAATGTGTGAAAGGCAGAAGAAGTTGGGGACGATCTAGGAAGACACCACGATCAAGTAAACTAGAGTCGGGTATCATTAAGAGTCAGAATAACAGAAGGGTATGTACCAGAAGAAGTATGTGTGTGCAGTCGCCTGCGGAGAAAGGTTGTGGTGGTAAGTTAATTAGTTAGTTGTGTTAGGTTCCATGATAACTCAACACAGTGACAATTGAACACACTTTTGAAAACTGATATAAAGTATTAGAAACGATGATTTTTTTAACCTAACCTAACCTAACCTACTTAACCCAGTTAATAAAGTTTTGGTTTCATCACTTTCCATGACTTTATATAACTTTTTAAAGATGTGATGAATTATTATTGTGATGATTTATCCGGTCAGCAAAATATAATAATATAATACAGTCCATGTATTTTGAATATTAACTGCAGAACTCCTCGTATTCCAAGTCTTAGTCCCAGATTCTTACAACAAATCATTAAACTTAATGTAAGAAATGTTGTACTTAAAAAAGTTTTCGACATAAATATGTTTTCTTCATTATTCTGCAGCAATTTTTGTCATTTCATCCTAATTGAACTAATTTAACTTTCGGCTTCACAAATTCAACAATTATAATATCCCGTGATTTTACACAGTTTTTTTGCGCTGCTAGTACCTAATACCTAGTAATATATAATTTCGTAAATGGCTCCACTATATATTTATTTTACGTGACACCGAAAAGGAGTTTCAGTGGATCTATGGCATTCCCATTTGGAGAAAGTTTTGAGACTAAAGGAAGACCCAATAATAGGATATATTATAGTCCGGTTCCAGTTACAAAAACTGTCCAGTCTAGTTTATCTAATTCCAATGATCACCAAAACATCTGTTTTTTTGTATTATATCATTATCCACTGGGATGCAAGATGCAGCTGCAAGTATTTTGTATAATGGGTTGAACCCAAATAATCTCAAGTTATTCAATAACACAATTATCTCAGCTACCTGGAACCTGGGACGACTACCCTGTCCTTGTGTTATCTATGTTGTTATTCACTCAAAACCTGAAATTCGTATCATGTTATTGAAGTAGGGATAGATAACGATGTAGACATATTATGGTTTTAAACGATTGATAATATTGGAGAACTAAATGCTGAATTTATATTCGACTCAAAGAATTTGACCAGAGATCTAACTAAATTTATATTTTACATCAAACATAAATTTAAAAATTGTTTAACCGTTAGTTCTATGAACAGTAGACATCGCGTAATGTCACGAACGTGGAATGCACAAACAAATTTAGTGATGTCCTATTATTCAGTCTATTAAATTCCCATTGAATTGTTGTTTTCACCCAATGACAATATTCCCATCTCCTCCCAACCGTCTGGAGCCAGTGAGACTATGGCATCCCCAATTGAGGTATGTAGTGAGACTGAAGGTAGTGGGAAGGGTAAGGAGATGGGGAATAGGAAGTTGGGGAGACCTGACTATTCAGATCTGATCACCAAACACGCCTAAAGCCATTTCAAGCAATGTTTCAAAGAAGTTAAAGTCTTTCACCAAGATTGAAAGTATCCACCACTCTGGAATGTGCAGCACATATAATATATATATATATATATATATATATATATATATATATATATATATAGGTTTATGATACGGCACTTTGTACATCTTAGCGTCTGCAAATAACCGGAACTATTGGATCATTTCGACTTACTTGATCATTGAGCACTTACTTGATCATCGACAAATTGAGATTTAAATGCCATTTTAATCGTCTCGGCGAGACGAGATCAGTGGCATTTTCAACTCAATTTGATGTGACAAGTGCGATTTTCGTGAGCATTAGATATGCTCCTATATGCGATTTTATCTCAGATATTCAACCTGACTTTGTTAATTATTTCTATCGTATGTTAAACTAACTTCATTGATCTCAAAAAGCGACGTTGCCATCGTTATTTGTGCCAAACGCAGGTGTACAAATAATTTTCTAAAGTAATTAAATGTTTTAACAATTGTATGCAAAAATAGCCTCTAAAGTAATATTATTTAGAGCTTATTATCGTACGACATTGCGTATTGGTCTAAACAATATTCGAAAGGAACTATAAGGCTCAAGAATTGTATGCAAAATTAACCTCTAAAGTTATATTATTTAGAGCCCATTATCGAATGATGTTGTTTGCTAGCACAAGGCTGGTTTGTTTGTATTGGTCCATTTGAAGCTAGCTTCAGGTTAGTTTTCTGAAACACTTAATGACTTGTAACTGGCTAACAGATAATATTAAATATTACCGTTATTCAATGTTCGTATATCACGAATCAGTTGACAGGTTGATTTGTTTTTGCGTTTTATTAGCTTTATTACGAAGGAGATTTAATAAAATCTTTCAGCTTTGCGAAATGGATTTTAAATACGGTAAGCTATTACATATTTCTAAATAGGTAATAACCTAAATTGTAAAATATAGAATTAATATAATAAATATAATATTAACAATTTTAATCTATGCTTATCAAATGAGTACAGAATAATTACCGTATTTTATTATATAGGTCATGATTTTTTTCTTTCTTTTTTGAGAACCCAAGCAGTAAAATTATTTTGAATAATAGATATATATTATGTATTAACAAAATTCAAAAAAGCTAACCTAACAACTTGTGGTAAAAATGTCAAATCAAACTAAAGCCATATTCCTATACTAAAATATGCATTTAAAAGCATGTTTTGTTTTCAAACAGTTGTTTCTTAAAATAATTAAGTTAAAACGAAGTTTTACACGTCGGATAATCACCCATTAATTTGTTCATATTCAAATTAAACAAATTCCTTTGTGGAAATAAAATTTGCAAAAACAGAAAACTGCAGGTACATATATGTATGTTTCAATGTGTTTGTTCTTGATATTTTATAGATGTTCCAAGAACCAGTGATTTACGTACATCAATAAACAGTACTGACGACATGATCTCGTCTTCACCCTTTTCGCTAATTTCCAAAGGACAAAGTTTAATCATCAGCAATATGCAGAGCATACTGGGCGAAGAAATTAACCATGAAACTTCCTCAGATTCAGGTAATATTCACTGATAATAATCTGAAATATTACAGAGCTACCTTAGCTTATAGTAAATTGTTATAGGTAATATCAGAAATGCTGCTAATTAAATATTCCGTTGCAAATGCTTAATTAGTCTGTTGTTTTGTCATTATATTAGGTTAGGTTTCATATTTGTGCACATGACTTACTTACTACATTGAGATATTATTATTGGATAAATATATAATATATTATGCTTTATTTTAGAAACCAAAACTGAAGTAATGTTAGAAAGGAGTCCGCCGACGTCCGAAGATGATGATTCACTATACAAACCGAACAACGTTACTTCTTCGATAGAATCAGGTATCTACAGAAAACATGTTTAATACTCTTGAAACAATCAATACGTAACATATAATTTGATTATTATATGGTCAGAGGTGCGGCCCAGAAAGCCGAAGGTCCGGTGCGAGTCCCAGATGTGACCGTATCTTTTCTGTTTCAGATTTTAGATTGAGTGATGCTAATATTGTCTTCATTTAATTAAATAATTTAATTTAATTATAATTATTTTAAAAGCAATAATTATTCGCCTGAAACACTCATCCACATTGAAAAATCTCCTGATAAAAGATACTTTATTTATTTATTTATTTATTTAAACGCCCATAGGGCTTTTACAGATAATAATGTACATCTTTATTTATTTATATATTTTTTTAATTATACAGATCTTATATCTTATATGATAAATATATGTTATACAAAATAATATAAGAAAATATCCGAGTTAACAAAATATAGGTACAAATAATTGAGATTTACATAACGCCAACGGGACTCGAACCCGTGTCCCCTCGATTTCCGGTCGACAGCTCTGACCACTGAGCTATGGCGGCTTATCGCTTATCCGCGAAATAATTCAATATATACTAGTGTTTCATTCAACAATGACTGCTTTCTTATAATTTGAGGTTTTACTAATTAAGTTTAAAGAAAGCTAAATAATGTATTGTTACTTTTTAGATATGAAAATTTCCAACGCCGATGATGAGCAACATCATTTAGAGAAGCAGGAGGCAATCGAAGTGTCATCGACTACAACTCGAAGCACTATTTCTACTAGTAAATGAGCACGAGTGCATGACCGTAAAAACTCATGTCCATATTGTACTAAACTGGTAACGAACATACCTTCAATTTCAACCTTTGATTTAGCGTTTGACCCTGTGCATTTTGATGTTTTTATTAAAGCCGTACAAATAAATAGTGGTTACGATGAAATTACAGGTTCTGTAAAAAATCCTAGCATGTCTCAACGACTTTGTACAATCTTTTATAGCCGTACAAAGTCGTTGAGACATGCTAGGAATTTTTACAGAACCTGTAATTTCATCGTAACCACTATTTATTTGTACGGCTTTAATAAAAACATCAAAATGCACAGGGTCAAACGCTAAATCAAAGGTTGAAATTGAAGGTTTCTGTTCTTTAATAACTATATACACCTTGGCTAAATCCCTCATCTTCGATGTTATATGTGTATTCAAATGGTGTTCCGTGTGATTACTTAATAATAAAGACCCATATGAACATATTAATGGGTCAGACATTGCTATTTTTGCAATATTATCATTTTTAAATACATGAAATATTTGAGTTTCTTAGAGATTCTGAAATTTCAGAATTGTCTGGGTATAATAATATAGAAGATGATTTTAGTACTCTAACACGATCATGTGGATTTTTCTCAGGTAACGTACTTTTTGTACATTTTAAAGATAATTACCTCTGTTTCTAAAGGATGAGTTGAATTTGCATTTTCTGGCTGTTCTGAAGGATGAGTTGAATTTGCATTTATTGTAGTGTCTGTAAAAGTTGGTTTTCTAAATATTTCAAAAGTATGTTTATTATTATTCTTTCCAATTGTTAGATCTAAAAAAAATATTTTACCTTTGATCTCATGTTCGACTGTGAAGCAGATTTTATTATTAACAGTGTTGGCCCAATTAATAAAGATATCTAATTGACGGTTGGTGCCTTTCCAACATATTAAGATATCGTCTACATATCTGACATAGTATATTATATATTTAGCTAAGGGAGACTTTAGAATAATATTTTCAATATGATCCATAAATATCTCCGCTAGAAGTGGGCTTAAAGGGGATCCCATGGGAAGTCCGTCCAATTGCTCAAAATATGTATCATTAAAAAGAAAATAATTTGTTTGTATGCAAATTTTATGAGCTGGAATAACTCTTTTCTTATTATTGGGTTGACATTAGATTGTTCTAGGATATTTTCAATTATTTTAAGGCATTCTTTAATGGGGATGTTGTTAAATAAGGATTTTACTAAATAAGGAAAATTAATTAGTTGAAAATGAATGCAATTTTTTTTTTAAGTGTGATTTATTTCTCTATTTTGTTAAACTCTGATAATGTCAGTTTGGTATGACGTTTTCCATATTATTTTAAACTGAAATTATGTAAAAATCATTAATTAATTATTTTTTAAGTATGTTTTATTTCAATCGATTTTGCTATTATATATTTTGTTAATATCTGATAATGTCAGTTTGGTATGACGTTTTCCATATTATTTTAAACTGAAATTATGTAAAAATCATTACTTCATTATTTTTTAAGTATGTTTTGTTTCTCTCGATTTTGCTATTATATATTTTGTTAAACTCTGATAATGGCAGTTTTGTATAACGTATTGTATATTTTTTAAACTGCAATTATGTAAAAATCATTACTTAATTAGTTTTAAAGTTTGTTTTAGTTCTGTTGAATTTCCTAATGAAAGTTTTTAAAAATGTCTGAAAACAAATAAATTAAAATGTGAATTTTTTCAAATTTGTTTTTATTTTACCAAACAATGAATTTGTGCAAAATTTTATTAAAACACAAGACTTGTGCAATATGTGGCTATGGTAGATTATACTACAGCTACTGCCGGGTACATTCCAGAGTGGAAGACGTGACTGGTAACCCCATGGGGAATGGCGACCATTCAGGAAAGTATCTTCTAATCTATTTACAATTTGGTACTGCCACCCCGGGAACCATTTATTGGATAACTACACCTCTGCCATAGGTCACCCCAAGTGGTTTGGTGACTGTGCCCGGGTTCATGGGGTGAGGTTTGCTCGGGTCTTGGCGGTGGATGTGTCCTCCAGCTACGTGGAAGGCCGGAGAGACAGGTTGAGGGAAACCTTTCAGGCAGAACTCTTTGGGAACATCGTCTTGCATCGCAGTGGGAGGGATGGATTCATACGTCCGTCACTCCTGGACCCACAGACCCCACCCACCCACCCCTTATCCTTCCTCTCCTTCCCTTCCTTTAAAATACCCTCCACACAGCATCTTCAAAGATGACATAGGCCTGAGGGAAAATATTTTCCTCAGGGCTTCCTGTGTGGAGCTATTGTTAAACAAACAAAAAAATGGCTCAGTAACATAACTAGTTCGAAGGTCGCGGGTTCGAACCCGGCGTGCGCAAATAAATTTTATTTGATTAATTTGTGTTATTTCACAATTAATTAATTAAAATAATATATAGTATATTTGCGGCACGTTCCAGAGTGGAAGATACTACCAGTATCGCCCTGGTGTAAGACCACCATTCAGAATTGAAACGTTGCTCCAAATGGGTTTAGCCGTGTTTAGTGACTAGATCTGAATAGCCAGGTACTTCCCCACCTTCCTCTTTCCCTTCCCCACTTACCCTCAGCCACACAACATCCCCCAATTGGGGATGCCATATTCTCACTGGCTCTAGACGGGAGCAGTTGGGACTCTTGTGAGGTATTCACTATAAAACAATTCACTATAAAACAGTTCTGAATATTTCAATTAATTGAGGTTAATGAGGGCGTACTGTACAGGGCCCGCAAATACTTGAATAGTACACAACTGCTAACCCTGTACAAATCACAAGGGCGCCCCACGGTTGGATTTGGCAGCCACCTCTGGTGTGAAGCCCGAAAATACCTGAAAAAACCCTCGACTCTGTGCAGAAACGGGCGGTCTGTTTGATAGATTCTCCCATCTTAACAAACGGATTGCAATTTTTAGAGCATATGCTTGTTCTACCGGTATTTCTATGGAAGATGCTCCGAGGAACTAGCATCATTAATCCCTTCAGCACCGGAGCATAGTCGGGAAACACGCCAAATGCATGCCCAACATATGTACACGGTTAACATTAGTCGCATGAGAACGGGTCGTTTCTACGACTCGTTTCGGTGTTCAACGGCTCGGCTCTGGATCAAATTTCCGGCCTCTGTGTTTCCTCCCTCATATGACATGGGTCTCTTCAAGACACATGTTCACTCCTTCCTCTCCTCAAAAAGACCCTCCACACAGCATCTTCAAAGATGACATAGGCCCTGAGGGAAATTATTATCCTCAGGGCCTCTTGTGTGGAGTAAATGTAAAAAAAAAATCAAGGATTTATTCCACTAAAAAATAATAATAATATCTTTATTTAGGAAAGTTTACACATTACAACTATACATACATATTATGGTGTACATTGATTTGTAACTTTTATATTTAAGGTTATAAAATTAACAAAAATGAAGAACTATTAATACAAAATATGTATTAATAGTTATTATTATACACCAGCACAAATATTGTGTACAAAAATCGTTTTCTGAAAATCATATAATAGGTATTTTATAATAAAAGGAAAGAAAACAACTCAAATAAATCAGATTTTATAAAATATACTTCCAATAATACTGTAAACACAATACTAATATTATTGAACTTTGGTATTTTAATTGTAAATCAATCTACATTTTCAAATAATAAATTAATGCTATTAAAAAGATAGAATATCTTATAAAAGCCTGTTCTACAAAACTAATTTTAAAATAATTAATTCAACTGTAAACGTAATATAAATAAGTTTTGATTGTATAACTTTACTTTTAAATAAACCCGCAATTTTAAATATTCGCGCCAAACGTTCCAATGCATTACGTATTTTCGAATATTCAACCAACAAATAAATCTGTTCAAGTCCGTCCAAACAGAAGCTCGACAGAAGGACAAAAGATTTGGCAACATTGCATATCAAGTAAGTGCTTTCATAAAAAAGATCAACATGCGTTCATGATTTAATGATGAAAATTTTGTGAGCATATGCATAAAATAGCTGTATATATAATAGCTGACCACATTTTAAATTTATTTCACAAAAAAACATGTTGCCACGTAATTTATAGCGTTATATATCACATGTGAAAGGATGATCAAGAAAGGTGGTTTACTCAAAGATGTTCCAATAAGTGTTGTCCGATATAAATATATATATATATATATATATATATATATATATATATTTATATCGGACAACACTTATTGGAACATCTTTGAGTAAACCACCTTTCTTGATCATCCTTTCACATGTGATATATAACGCTATAAATTACGTGGCAACATGTTTTTTTGTGAAATAAATTTAAAATGTGGTCAGCTATTATATATACAGCTATTTTATGCATATGCTCACAAAATTTTCATCATTAAATCATGAACGCATGTTGATCTTTTTTATGAAAGCACTTACTTGATATGCAATGTTGCCAAATCTTTTGTCCTTCTGTCGAGCTTCTGTTTGGACGGACTTGAACAGATTTATTTGTTGGTTGAATATTCGAAAATACGTAATGCATTGGAACGTTTGGCGCGAATATTTAAAATTGCGGGTTTATTTAAAAGTAAAGTTATACAATCAAAACTTATTTATATTACGTTTACAGTTGAATTAATTATTTTAAAATTAGTTTTGTAGAACAGGCTTTTATAAGATATTCTATCTTTTTAATGGCATTAATTTATTATTTGAAAATGTAGATTGATTTACAATTAAAATACCAAAGTTCAATAATATTAGTATTGTGTTTACAGTATTATTGGAAGTATATTTTATAAAATCTGATTTATTTGAGTTGTTTTCTTTCCTTTTATTATAAAATACCTATTATATGATTTTCAGAAAACGATTTTTGTACACAATATTTGTGCTGGTGTATAATAATAACTATTAATACATATTTTGTATTAATAGTTCTTCATTTTTGTTAATTTTATAACCTTAAATATAAAAGTTACAAATCAATGTACACCATAATATGTATGTATAGTTGTAATGTGTAAACTTTCCTAAATAAAGATATTATTATTATTTTTTAGTGGAATAAATCTTTGATTTTTTTTTTACATTTACTCCACACAAGAGGCCCTGAGGATAATAATTTCCCTCAGGGCCTATGTCATCTTTGAAGATGCTGTGTGGAGGGTCTTTTTGAGGAGAGGAAGGAGTGAACATGTGTCTTGAAGAGACCCATGTCATATGAGGGAGGAAACACAGAGGCCGGAAATTTGATCCAGAGCCGAGCCGTTGAACACCGAAACGAGTCGTAGAAACGACCCGTTCTCATGCGACTAATGTTAACCGTGTACATATGTTGGGCATGCATTTGGCGTGTTTCCCGACTATGCTCCGGTGCTGAAGGGATTAATGATGCTAGTTCCTCGGAGCATCTTCCATAGAAATACCGGTAGAACAAGCATATGCTCTAAAAATTGCAATCCGTTTGTTAAGATGGGAGAATCTATCAAACAGACCGCCCGTTTCTGCACAGAGTCGAGGGTTTTTTCAGGTATTTTCGGGCTTCACACCAGAGGTGGCTGCCAAATCCAACCGTGGGGCGCCCTTGTGATTTGTACAGGGTTAGCAGTTGTGTACTATTCAAGTATTTGCGGGCCCTGTACAGTACGCCCTCATTAACCTCAATTAATTGAAATATTCAGAACTGTTTTATAGTGAATTGTTTTATAGTGAATACCTCACAAGAGTCCCAACTGCTCCCGTCTAGAGCCAGTGAGAATATGGCATCCCCAATTGGGGGATGTTGTGTGGCTGAGGGTAAGTGGGGAAGGGAAAGAGGAAGGTGGGGAAGTACCTGGCTATTCAGATCTAGTCACTAAACACGGCTAAACCCATTTGGAGCAACGTTTCAATTCTGAATGGTGGTCTTACACCAGGGCGATACTGGTAGTATCTTCCACTCTGGAACGTGCCGCAAATATACTATATATTATTTTAATTAATTAATTGTGAAATAACACAAATTAATCAAATAAAATTTATTTGCGCACGCCGGGTTCGAACCCGCGACCTTCGAACTAGTTATGTTACTGAGCCATTTTTTTGTTTGTTTAACAATAGCTCCACACAGGAAGCCCTGAGGAAAATATTTTCCCTCAGGCCTATGTCATCTTTGAAGATGCTGTGTGGAGGGTATTTTAAAGGAAGGGAAGGAGAGGAAGGATAAGGGGTGGGTGGGTGGGGTCTGTGGGTCCAGGAGTGACGGACGTATGAATCCATCCCTCCCACTGCGGTGCAAGACGATGTTCCCAAAGAGTTCTGCCTGAAAGGTTTCCCTCAACCTGTCTCTCCGGCCTTCCACGTAGCTGGAGGACACATCCACCGCCAAGACCCGAGCAAACCTCACCCCATGAACCCGGGCACAGTCACCAAACCACTTGGGGTGACCTATGGCAGAGGTGTAGTTATCCAATAAATGGTTCCCGGGGTGGCAGTACCAAATTGTAAATAGATTAGAAGATACTTTCCTGAATGGTCGCCATTCCCCATGGGGTTACCAGTCACGTCTTCCACTCTGGAATGTACCCGGCAGTAGCTGTAGTATAATCTACCATAGCCACATATTGAACAAGTCTTGTGTTTTAATAAAATTTTGCACAAATTCATTGTTTGGTAAAATAAAAACAAATTTGAAAAAATTCACATTTTAATTTATTTATTTTCAGACATTTTTAAAAACTTTCATTAGGAAATTCAACAGAACTAAAACAAACTTTAAAACTAATTAAGTAATGATTTTTACATAATTGCAGTTTAAAAAATATACAATACGTTATACAAAACTGCCATTATCAGAGTTTAACAAAATATATAATAGCAAAATCGAGAGAAACAAAACATACTTAAAAAATAATGAAGTAATGATTTTTACATAATTTCAGTTTAAAATAATATGGAAAACGTCATACCAAACTGACATTATCAGATATTAACAAAATATATAATAGCAAAATCGATTGAAATAAAACATACTTAAAAAATAATTAATTAATGATTTTTACATAATTTCAGTTTAAAATAATATGGAAAACGTCATACCAAACTGACATTATCAGAGTTTAACAAAATAGAGAAATAAATCACACTTAAAAAAAAAATTGCATTCATTTTCAACTAATTAATTTTCCTTATTTAGTAAAATCCTTATTTAACAACATCCCCATTAAAGAATGCCTTAAAATAATTGAAAATATCCTAGAACAATCTAATGTCAACCCAATAATAAGAAAAGAGTTATTCCAGCTCATAAAATTTGCATACAAACAAATTATTTTCTTTTTAATGATACATATTTTGAGCAATTGGACGGACTTCCCATGGGATCCCCTTTAAGCCCACTTCTAGCGGAGATATTTATGGATCATATTGAAAATATTATTCTAAAGTCTCCCTTAGCTAAATATATAATATACTATGTCAGATATGTAGACGATATCTTAATATGTTGGAAAGGCACCAACCGTCAATTAGATATCTTTATTAATTGGGCCAACACTGTTAATAATAAAATCTGCTTCACAGTCGAACATGAGATCAAAGGTAAAATATTTTTTTTAGATCTAACAATTGGAAAGAATAATAATAAACATACTTTTGAAATATTTAGAAAACCAACTTTTACAGACACTACAATAAATGCAAATTCAACTCATCCTTCAGAACAGCCAGAAAATGCAAATTCAACTCATCCTTTAGAAACAGAGGTAATTATCTTTAAAATGTACAAAAAGTACGTTACCTGAGAAAAATCCACATGATCGTGTTAGAGTACTAAAATCATCTTCTATATTATTATGCCCAGACAATTCTGAAATTTCAGAATCTCTAAGAAACTCAAATATTTCATGTATTTAAAAATGAAAATATTGCAAAAATAGCAATGTCTGACCCATTAATATGTTCATATGGGTCTTTATTATTAAGTAATCACACGGAACACCATTTGAATACACATATAACATCGAAGATGAGGGATTTAGCCAAGGTGTATATAGTTATTAAAGAACAGAAACCTTATACGGCTATAAAAGATTGTACAAAGTCGTTGAGACATGCTAGGATTTTTTACAGAACCTGTAATTTCATCGTAACCACTATTTATTTGTACGGCTTTAATAAAAACATCAAAATGCACAGGGTCAAACGCTAAATCAAAGGTTGAAATTGAAGGTATGTTCGTTACCAGTTTAGTACAATATGGACATGAGTTTTTACGGTCATGCACTCGTGCTCATTTACTAGTAGAAATAGTGCTTCGAGTTGTAGTCGATGACACTTCGATTGCCTCCTGCTTCTCTAAATGATGTTGCTCATCATCGGCGTTGGAAATTTTCATATCTAAAAAGTAACAATACATTATTTAGCTTTCTTTAAACTTAATTAGTAAAACCTCAAATTATAAGAAAGCAGTCATTGTTGAATGAAACACTAGTATATATTGAATTATTTCGCGGATAAGCGATAAGCCGCCATAGCTCAGTGGTCAGAGCTGTCGACCGGAAATCGAGGGGACACGGGTTCGAGTCCCGTTGGCGTTATGTAAATCTCAATTATTTGTACCTATATTTTGTTAACTCGGATATTTTCTTATATTATTTTGTACAACATATATTTATCATATAAGATATAAGATCTGTATAATTAAAAAAATATATAAATAAATAAAGATGTACATTATTATCTGTAAAAGCCCTATGGGCGTTTAAATAAATAAATAAATAAATAAAGTATCTTTTATCAGGAGATTTTTCAATGTGGATGAGTGTTTCAGGCGAATAATTATTGCTTTTAAAATAATTATAATTAAATTAAATTATTTAATTAAATGAAGACAATATTAGCATCACTCAATCTAAAATCTGAAACAGAAAAGATACGGTCACATCTGGGACTCGCACCGGACCTTCGGCTTTCTGGGCCGCACCTCTGACCATATAATAATCAAATTATATGTTACGTATTGATTGTTTCAAGAGTATTAAACATGTTTTCTGTAGATACCTGATTCTATCGAAGAAGTAACGTTGTTCGGTTTGTATAGTGAATCATCATCTTCGGACGTCGGCGGACTCCTTTCTAACATTACTTCAGTTTTGGTTTCTAAAATAAAGCATAATATATTATATATTTATCCAATAATAATATCTCAATGTAGTAAGTAAGTCATGTGCACAAATATGAAACCTAACCTAATATAATGACAAAACAACAGACTAATTAAGCATTTGCAACGGAATATTTAATTAGCAGCATTTCTGATATTACCTATAACAATTTACTATAAGCTAAGGTAGCTCTGTAATATTTCAGATTATTATCAGTGAATATTACCTGAATCTGAGGAAGTTTCATGGTTAATTTCTTCGCCCAGTATGCTCTGCATATTGCTGATGATTAAACTTTGTCCTTTGGAAATTAGCGAAAAGGGTGAAGACGAGATCATGTCGTCAGTACTGTTTATTGATGTACGTAAATCACTGGTTCTTGGAACATCTATAAAATATCAAGAACAAACACATTGAAACATACATATATGTACCTGCAGTTTTCTGTTTTTGCAAATTTTATTTCCACAAAGGAATTTGTTTAATTTGAATATGAACAAATTAATGGGTGATTATCCGACGTGTAAAACTTCGTTTTAACTTAATTATTTTAAGAAACAACTGTTTGAAAACAAAACATGCTTTTAAATGCATATTTTAGTATAGGAATATGGCTTTAGTTTGATTTGACATTTTTACCACAAGTTGTTAGGTTAGCTTTTTTGAATTTTGTTAATACATAATATATATCTATTATTCAAAATAATTTTACTGCTTGGGTTCTCAAAAAAGAAAGAAAAAAATCATGACCTATATAATAAAATACGGTAATTATTCTGTACTCATTTGATAAGCATAGATTAAAATTGTTAATATTATATTTATTATATTAATTCTATATTTTACAATTTAGGTTATTACCTATTTAGAAATATGTAATAGCTTACCGTATTTAAAATCCATTTCGCAAAGCTGAAAGATTTTATTAAATCTCCTTCGTAATAAAGCTAATAAAACGCAAAAACAAATCAACCTGTCAACTGATTCGTGATATACGAACATTGAATAACGGTAGTATTTAATATTATCTGTTAGCCAGTTACAAGTCATTAAGTGTTTCAGAAAACTAACCTGAAGCTAGCTTCAAATGGACCAATACAAACAAACCAGCCTTGTGCTAGCAAACAACATCATTCGATAATGGGCTCTAAATAATATAACTTTAGAGGTTAATTTTGCATACAATTCTTGAGCCTTATAGTTCCTTTCGAATATTGTTTAGACCAATACGCAATGTCGTACGATAATAAGCTCTAAATAATATTACTTTAGAGGCTATTTTTGCATACAATTGTTAAAACATTTAATTACTTTAGAAAATTATTTGTACACCTGCGTTTGACACAAATAACGATGGCAACGTCGCTTTTTGAGATCAATGAAGTTAGTTTAACATACGATAGAAATAATTAACAAAGTCAGGTTGAATATCTGAGATAAAATCGCATATAGGAGCATATCTAATGCTCACGAAAATCGCACTTGTCACATCAAATTGAGTTGAAAATGCCACTGATCTCGTCTCGCCGAGACGATTAAAATGGCATTTAAATCTCAATTTGTCGATGATCAAGTAAGTGCTCAATGATCAAGTAAGTCGAAATGATCCAATAGTTCCGGTTATTTGCAGACGCTAAGATGTACAAAGTGCCGTATCATAAACCTATATATATATATATATATATATATATATTATATTATATTAACACATTATATTATTACGGTAACCGGATAAATCATCAAAATTCTAATTCATCACATCTTTAAACAGTTATATAAAGTCATGGAAAGTAAAAGTGAAAAAAAAATTATTAACTGGGTTAAGTAGGTAGGTTAGGTTTATAAATGATTTTTTTCATCGTTTCTAATGACTTTATATCACTTTTTAAAGGTGTGTTGAATTGTTCTTCTAATATCTTTGCTGTGTTTAGTTATCATGGAACCGTTTTGATAGGGCAAATTCAACCGCAGGTCTTTCCAATACGCCAGGGCCGCGCGTCGCATATTATTGTGCACGGCTGCGTCACTTACGTCATTTAGATTCTGGCTTTATTTTAGGGTATTGTCTCGTCTTGAGTTCACTTCGACAAACTTCGTGACAGAAAGACTAGCCCTGGCCTTGGCCCTGAAACCAGAGGACGCAATTGGAAACCCCGCATTGAAATACAGGGTTTTCCAATAAGAGGTGTTATTTTGAATAGCCCGCTATTTCGGTAGATGTTACTTTTGAAGCTGTCATTTTTTTAACATTTGACAAGTAGAAACTACGCCATTAATACAAATGGCACAATACACGCTTCAACAATGCATTGAAATTATTAAAATTCACTTGAGTGAATCAAATGCAAATCATCTTGAGTGATGAGGCCCATTTCCACCTCGGTGGCTTCGTCAACAAGCAAAATTGTCGCATCTGGGGCTCGGAAAACCCAAGAATTATTGTTGAAAAGCCTCTTTTTCTTCAACGTGTGACTGTTTGGTGCGGTTTATGGTCCGGCGGAGTTATTGGACTTTACTTGTTGTTACCGGCCATATTTTATATTAAATGCCATCCCGAACTTTGCAGATTTTCTGCGCGCCAATACTCGGTCCTCGAGTAATGTTCGGGATGGGCAGAGCATGAAACTGTCGCCAAGGCATGGGCACACAAAGGATTACAGGTTCTACTGATTGTAGTGAAATGAAAGCAGTAGTTTTGTTTTTGCACATTATAAAACATGGAGAATATATTTAAGTAAACATGTTACATATTATGACTCGGCACTTACCCCCAGGGATCAAAAATTGGTTCTTAATTCTATCTAAAACTGATTAACCACTTAATTACGGAAAGTGAGCGGGGAGCTTCCATACGGCCGGCGGTGGTCTGTCCCAGACAGATCGAGCTGGCACCATCAGGGCTTTGGTCCAGGAGACGGGTCCAGCGTCTCCGACAAGGTGGCTGATAAGCGGTTCTGGAGCGTATCGGGTCTATCGTTTATGTAACATTAATGGAGCGAATCCATCCATTGAGCTGATCGGCAGATTACTTGAGCGGGTGCCGTCCGGGCTTGTGATTTTATTATCCGTATCTTATTAAGAAAAATACGGCTTGTATCGCGCCACTTGAGGTGAATGCTTCATTTCCCGGAGTCCGCGGAATAACGATTTGCAAGGGATCGCGTATATAAACTTCAGTAGAACATTATTTGTGATCTTCACGAACACACACACGGTCATCCATTATACGGACGTTTATTTAATAGAGCCTGCACCGACTTGGTTTTTGTAAAAAAGAACCGAATAACCCGCATCAGGAATACTGATGTACACTTTTTAATACGATCGCCCATCCAGGGTAAAAATGAATTATAATCTAATTGACTGTGCGATCATTACACGGCCGTCCCGCTCGTGTAACAATTCCAGAGTACCAAAAAAAAAGGAAACGGAAACAAACAATCGACTGCCCGGCGGTCTATTTGTTGCCAGACCGTGCTCTCTATAATTTTAATCAAAATTAATGCTATGAATGGTACTTGTTCTGAAGAGGTGTTTTAAATAATTACTTTTAAATAAGACTTAACACCGCTTCATAACATTACCCCCCGCGCCACACAAATGTTTGTCCCCAAACATTAATACAACTCTAAAAAAAACTACAACTGCAATAACTAAGCTTGAAAAGATCCTCTGGGTTTCTAAAAAAACAATCAACAATTATACATGAGCATCATAATTTGTAAGATAAGTAAGGAATAAGACAAAATCTACGATTTGGATAGCAAAACTTATGATGAATGGGTGTGCCGCAGCTTCAATCGCACCCATCGAGCGTGCAGCCGGATGGTTGAGCCTGCGATTCATCCATTCTAGAACTTAAAGATAACTTAAGATTAATGTAACTTAATTACAAATTTTAGAAGATATTACGTGAACGGAGTCTGCAAGCACCCACAGTATCGGAATACCGGGTGATGATAAATTGACGATTGTCGAAGACTGCCGTTAGCGTTACATCTGTGACGGAAAATATTCTTAAACAAAATTGTAGGTAAACCTGTAGGTATATAAAAAAATATTATTGTTCTTCTCAACACATCTAAACAACTTAAGCGTTAAAGCTTCACTGGCCCTTTAATAGGGCGATAAGCCACTCAGGCAACACTTTTTTTTTAGGGAGGTAAACCAACCCTCACTTTTCACTGAGTCTACTTCTCCGTTGGAGATAAAACACACTTCGAAGAAATTCTATCTACTCTACCTGACCTGGTTATTGGGTAAGTCTTTCGAAGAGAATTTATACAATAAGACAAAATAATCATCCTTGGAAAGCATTATTTCGTAATAGTAGAAAAAACTTTTAACCTTTACACACACGCAGGTGTGTAAGGTGGTTTAATCGAGTGGAACTGTCAACAACCAATCTTATAGATGTGGTGCAATTAGTAGTAGTATACATCCATTGTTGTAAATGGAGTCATTGGTCGAAGATTGTATACATCCATTGTTGTAAATGGAGCCATTGGTCGAAAATTGTATACATCCATTGTTGTAAATGGAGCCATTGGTCGAAAATTGTATACATCCATTGTTGTAAATGGTGCAATTGGTAGAAAATTGTATTATTGTACTAATTTATAGATAAAACTTACTTTTACTAAATATAACTAAAGTTATAGAAGGAATTTAAGGAAAAGACATATGCTGAACCAGCTCTTATAATTGTATCATTAATTACTATGAAATTATTAAACAAAATATCAAGAGTACTAACATAAGTATACCATTTCCAAACATGACAAGATAATTATAATAAAGTAAACAAAAATATATTTGGTAAAATTCAATTCTTAATAATAAAATTTTTAAAACTGCTTAGAAAACAAAGATGTACTGGACCGGTACATCTTCACTTTCTAAGTAACGGGCGAACGTATACAATATGCACATAAGTATATATTAAGAAACCTAGAATATACGGGGATAGTGGGAAAGTATCACCGTGCATTCCAAGATTTGGGCAGTTTATATATCCCATGCTACCTAACTTTCACTTGTTTAGTCAAAGCCATATTTCACGTCGTTTTTTTTTTTTTTTTAATTATTGTCTTATAAGCTTATCTGAACAACATCATTGTCGTGTAACAAACTCGAGTAGGATACTAGAGTGTTATACTAAATTTATTATGTTTCTTTCTATTATTTACCGATTATACTAACCATTTTACGAAATTTCTATATTTTCTAAAAGAAAATTAACTAGGACAGGACTAAGGACTGTCATAATGCTGGGTCGCTCCAACTCGGGTGATCAAGCCGCTTTGTGCTCCCGTGCATTGAAAAATATTTGAAATATTAATTAATTGAGAGTACTTGGTAGGGTGGCCAGACCCACCAAAGCACTATCGGAAACATATTAATCCGGTATATTTTCTGACTTGACGATGTCTTTCACGTGAAAGTTACCAGTTTCCTTACCTTTGAGGTCTGCTAATGTATAGATTAAGTCTGATTTTTTCTTCACGACTATATTTTGCACAAAGCGTGGAGCTAGTTTCTGTGCAAAGTAATTTAAAGCGTTTGATTGGACGAAATTTCTACGCCAAACCCTGTCTCCGACTTGAAAACTAACATGTTTTCTCCGCAGGTTATAATGGTTTGCTCCTTTTTGATAAGCTTTTAGTAAAGCATCTGAGACTTGCTCATAAACTGATGACAGTTCTTCTAATTTTTGTGCGTAGATTCTCTGACTAGTACAATTTTGTGAATTAGATTCCGTATCAGCTATAGGGTTACGATGCAAATCACCGTCTAATATTTGCTCCCGACCATGCATTAGAAAATAAGGTGTAAAACCCGTAGCGCAATTTACGGAATTGTTCATAGCTGATTGTATTTGTGGTAAAAATTTTGACCAATTACGGTGGTCTGATTCAACTAATATCGATAATGCGGTGCCCAAAGTTTGGTTATATCTCTCTACCACATTATTTTGAGGGGTATAATAAGAGTTATAAAACGGAGGAGGTATATTATAATTATTTAATAAGTCCTTAAATTCTTTGGATACAAACTGACGGCCGTTATCACAAACAATGGTGCGCGGTACGCCATGTACAAGAAAGATACTTTCTTCTAAACTCTTCACAATGCTTCGCGCGGTACCTTTGCGCAACGGGAACAGCCAGGTAAACTTTGAAAAAACATCGACACAGGATAAAATAACGGTAAAACCAGAGTAACTTCTCGGTAATGGACCTACCAAATCCAACGATAACATTTGCATTGGACGTGTAACTTTTTTTGGATGTGATGAAATACCGTTAGGTGAGGCCGTACTGATTTTGTGGGCCTTACAGACCGTACAGCGATTTACAAATTGTTTAATGTCTCTGTACATATTTGGCCAAAAATACCGTAATTGTGCTTTTTTATAAGTTTTAAAAACGCCGGGGTGACAAGATCGAATAGACTCGTGAACACTACTTAAAATGTCTAATCTTTTTTCTTGAGGAATTACTTTTTTCCACGCAGTGTCTTCACACAGTGCTAAACGAGTTTTCGTGTGACGAAATAGTTCGTTTTCCCGAATTTGGAAGTTCTGAAAACGTTGGGGAAATTCTTGACAACCCTTCCAAATATTTTGATACCACTCATCTTGAATATTTCCTGAATCTATAATGGAGATTTCGGCAAGATCCATTCGCGAAAGGACATCTGGGACTATGTGTTGAGTACCTTTACGATGGATTACGTCAAACGAGAATTGGGATAGGTGTGAACTCCAACGCGCGAGACGACCGCTGGGGTTGGACAGAGAACCTAACCATTTTAGGCTTGAGTGGTCGGTTACAACTGTAAAATGAGTTCCTTCAATGTATGGTCTAAAGTGTGTAACGGAGTCTAGTACGGCTAAAAGTTCGCGCTCAGTTATTCCATAATTACGTTCGTGAACGTTTAAGCATCTCGAAAAATAAGCAATAGGGTGCTCCTGTCCATCTATAGTTTGAATTAATACCCCCCCAATGCCTACGGAGCTTGCGTCACAGTGTATAGCGAAGGGTTTCGAAAAATCTGGACAACTTAAGACTGGGGCAGAAGTAAGTGCTTGCTTTAGTGCAATAAATGCGGATTCAGCTTCCGGTGACCATTTAAAATTACTAATTCCCTTATTTGAACCAGTAATACTTGTTAAAGGAGCTGCAATGCTTGAAAATCCCTTGATAAACCGTCTAAAGTAACCGCACAGGCCAACAAATGCCCGAATTTGTTTAGCATTTTTCGGTATAGGAAAATCTTTAATACTATCTATCTTACTTGGATCAGTGCGAAGTCCCTGGGAATCCACCATATAGCCCAAGTATTTAAGCTCGGCTTTACAAAATTCTGACTTTTTTAAGTTAATGGTGAGACCCGCGTCTCGTAGACGTTCGTACACCCGATTTAACAAGTTTAAATGTGATTTCAAGTCTTCCGATACTAATATAAGGTCATCTAAATAGCAAAAAACATTATCATCGAAATCAGGTCCAAACAATGCATCCGCTAGTCTTTGTAATTCGCTAGGAGCATTTTTCAAACCAAACGGCATGCGAGTGAACTCAAAGAGGCCCCGCCCAGGAACAACAAATGCTGTCTTTTCACATGATTTTTTGTCCAAGGCTATTTGCCAAAATGCCTTGGAGAGGTCAATCGAGGAAACATATCTGGCACCGCCCAGTTTATCTAGGATACGCGCAATATAGGGAAGAGGGTAACTATCACGTACCGTGACGTTATTAATTTTTCGAGAATCAAGGCAGAATCTAGCTGTTCCGTCTTTTTTTGTTACAATTATTACTGGACTGGACCATGGTGAACGAGAAGGTTGAATAACCCCTAATTTTAGCATTTCATCAACTTCTGTTTCTAATTGTTTCTGCCGTGCGGGTGAAAGAGGGTAATACCGCTGTTTGATGGGTGGTCCTGTTGTAATTATTTTGTGTTTAACTAAGTGTGTTAGACCTAACCCCTTTTTTTCAAAAGAAATTGACTCGAATTTTTTAACTATTTTAGAGAGTTCCCTGTTCTCTTCAATAGTTAGGGATGAGGCTGGCCGAATAGCCCGCAACCCACTAATATTTCCTTCCGAAACAGGAAGAGTAGCTTTCGAAAACAGTTCCGGTGCGATGTGGAACTCCTTCCAAAAGTTAACTCCTAGAATAATTGAAGGCGACAATGTCGGGATGACGTAGAAAAGAATTTCCTTTGTGGATGATTTATACGTGACCGGCAATGACATTGTCCCTAAGACTGGTTGGTTTGAACCGTCCGCTGTATAAACACTAAACTTAACTTTAACTAACTTAATACCTAATTCCTTAAAAATTTTATAACTATTGCCTCCTAGACATGACAATGAAGCGCCGCTGTCTAGCATTCCACTGTAGAAATTATTTATAATATGTACATAAGTATAAGGACGGTTATCATTTTCAATAGCCATCTCCCGTGGCAGCGGGCCCACTGTTCCGGTTGATGGGGATGAAAGAAATTTATCAACTATTCGGAGCCAACTCTCCCACTCGCTTTTCCTCTGCGCCAAGGACGGCTTGTAGCAAGAGAGACTCCGACCTAGTTTTTTGACTTTTTATGAGCTTTGTCATTGATAGCTCCCACTTTAGGATTGTTAGACCTTGAATTTTTCTTCCTGCAATCTTCTATAACGTGTCCCGATAGTTTACAATATGAACAGAATGGTTTATTGTAAAACGTTCTAGAATTTTCGTGTGCAGTTTTTGTATATGTGTTAGAAGTAGAAGAAGACGGTTTATTGTATTTATAATTATTATCTCTGTTTCCAAGACTAACTTTAGTATAGTTGTTGGAATAATTGTTGTTATTTGGTTTTCTGTACTGATTTTGGTTATAACCTTGGTGTCTATGCATATTATTATTATTAAAATTAGGTGTTTGTCTAGCAGTACTATCAAATTTCTCCGGTTTATTAGTGACAGGTAAGTCTACTTTTGGTTGAGAAACGTTGAAAGATACGAAATCATCCGACAGTGATGCATAAGATTCCAAGTTGCCTGCATGAGTAGTCAATTGCTCGAATGTCGATATATCTCTTGAGACTAGTAAATTTGTATACATAGGCAATAAAGCTTTTTTTGCCAACCGCAAAAGTTCTAATTCCGGTAGTTTAGCTTCAAGCATATTGTTTAATGATTTCATTCTGAGAGTGAATTCTAGCACTGACATACCTTTAGGTTGTGTCATGTTAAATAGTTTTACCTTAAGATCTGTTTGAAGGTCGTTTGCTTCAAATTGTCTTATCAAAAGTTTTGAAAGATCGTCCCATTTCAAATCCTGAGTGTAAATAGACCTGAACCACAGGAGTGCTAAACCTTCTAAAAGATCAGGAAAAACGCGTACAAGATGATCCTGGTTAAAATTTTTTGTCCTACATTTCTCCTCAATTAATAGTAAGAATTCCCTTACACTACTTTTTCCGTCATATTTCAGTTTCCAACCGTCTACGTTATTTGAGTGTGAGTCCCTATAAATAATCTTCGTTTGTTTAATTATGTGGGCTTTCTTAATGGTTGTGTCGTCTAATTCAGAATCCGATGATTCAGAATTCACTTCACTTATAGCAGGTATTTTAATCTCTTTATTATAAGCGCGCGCCTGTAAACGTAACTCATGAGAAGTCGACGATGGATCAATATTCCTGTCTTTAAGTTCTTTAATGAGAACCTCCTTCGAAGCCCCATTGATATTTGGTATTGGTATTGGTGAAGACATGATTACGTTCTTTGATGTTCAGATAGAAAGAAAGAAGTAAAAGAAGAGAAAAATAAATATTTAATTTTTTTTGTTTATAAAACAAAAGAAACTCTTCATTGACGGCTGTAGTATCATTAGACGTAATATTAGCTCAACTTCTATTGTACAATTGTGAAAAAAAACAAAAAAAAATTGTTAAAAAAAATATGCTCCACCCTAATGAGAATTGCGAAAAATGGACCACCCTATTATATTGTGAAACGTTATTAAACGTCGGCCTAATGTAATTGTCAATCAAAGATATCATTTAATTTGGGCGAAAAAAAATGACGTAGGTATGTATATAAATAATATTGAGTGTTTGTTGACTTACGAGTAATTAAAACGCATATCGATTGTAATGTGGACTTACAATTTGTATTGTAGAACGCCGACATAAATGTTTTTAATATTATGTATATTAGCGTAAAAATCTAATAATATTATAAAACGCAAATATGCCTTGATCAAACAAGTGAATGACATCGTAAAATAATCGTAAATAATTATGAATTAGACAGTTTGACATAACCTCCCATATAATCATCTTGTTTACCAATTAGTGTTGACATAAAATTTGACAGCTACAAAAGCATAGATAAATCATAGATTTCATGAAAGATGAAAGTTTACGCAAGATTTTACCATAGAATAACGCAAATTATGAATTATCGTTACAAGAATACTGAGTGTATTTGAGGTTATGAAACAATATTCAAATCACTTGACATATGTGATACAATATTATGTCAATTAATCATGAAACATTTCACCAAAATCAGCACAACATGCAATCACCACGAGCCAAAACACGTTGAGGCGCCAATTGTTACCGGCCATATTTTATATTAAATGCCATCCCGAACTTTGCAGATTTTCTGCGCGCCAATACTCGGTCCTCGAGTAATGTTCGGGATGGGCAGAGCATGAAACTGTCGCCAAGGCATGGGCACACAAAGGATTACAGGTTCTACTGATTGTAGTGAAATGAAAGCAGTAGTTTTGTTTTTGCACATTATAAAACATGGAGAATATATTTAAGTAAACATGTTACATATTATGACTCGGCACTTACCCCCAGGGATCAAAAATTGGTTCTTAATTCTATCTAAAACTGATTAACCACTTAATTACGGAAAGTGAGCGGGGAGCTTCCATACGGCCGGCGGTGGTCTGTCCCAGACAGATCGAGCTGGCACCATCAGGGCTTTGGTCCAGGAGACGGGTCCAGCGTCTCCGACAAGGTGGCTGATAAGCGGTTCTGGAGCGTATCGGGTCTATCGTTTATGTAACATTAATGGAGCGAATCCATCCATTGAGCTGATCGGCAGATTACTTGAGCGGGTGCCGTCCGGGCTTGTGATTTTATTATCCGTATCTTATTAAGAAAAATACGGCTTGTATCGCGCCACTTGAGGTGAATGCTTCATTTCCCGGAGTCCGCGGAATAACGATTTGCAAGGGATCGCGTATATAAACTTCAGTAGAACATTATTTGTGATCTTCACGAACACACACACGGTCATCCATTATACGGACGTTTATTTAATAGAGCCTGCACCGACTTGGTTTTTGTAAAAAAGAACCGAATAACCCGCATCAGGAATACTGATGTACACTTTTTAATACGATCGCCCATCCAGGGTAAAAATGAATTATAATCTAATTGACTGTGCGATCATTACACGGCCGTCCCGCTCGTGTAACAATTCCAGAGTACCAAAAAAAAAGGAAACGGAAACAAACAATCGACTGCCCGGCGGTCTATTTGTTGCCAGACCGTGCTCTCTATAATTTTAATCAAAATTAATGCTATGAATGGTACTTGTTCTGAAGAGGTGTTTTAAATAATTACTTTTAAATAAGACTTAACACCGCTTCATAACATTGTTCGAAAATGAGGCTGGAGCAACAGTTACGGTGAATGGATTGCGCTATCGAGAGATAATTAATGATTTTTTATGGCCGAAATTAGATGGTATTGATCTGAACTACGTTTACTTTCAACAAGATGGCGCTACGTGTCACACAAGTAACGAAACCATTGATCTTTTACGACTGAATATCAAAATAACACCACTTATTGGAAAACCCTGTATAACATTTCACTGTATTCGCATAAAAATAGCCATTGCATGTGTTATTGCACCTCGATCCGGAGATGTTTTTAAAAAGAGACTTTCAGACAATAGACAAGAAAAATAATCATAAAAATAGAATGCTATAGTTCCATTTGAACCGGGGATTTAAAAATCTTAATATGAGGTAATACAAATCTGAACTGATTATTAGTTCGGGAAATCTGGAGCACTCAAGGTCATCCGAACAACTCAAAGACATCATACTTCAAGGTTTATAATTCCACGCATTATATTAATAAGAAAACCAACATTTGAACAAGTTACCTGCCTAAGGAATAGATGTGTCAATAAAGAGATAATAATGTTAACCGCAGCGAAGGTTGATACATTGACTATGTATATTTACTTTATCCTTTATATTTACCCTAAATGGCCTGAATGATTTCATTGCGAACGGGCTTGTAACTAAGCAGGGACCCATCATGTATCCAGTAAATTCTCTAAAACTTAAAGAAGAAGAGTTCTTGCAGTAAAAACATTTAAAATTATGCATAATTTGATGGATACCTTCTGAAATGCTTTTCTAAATTGTTTGTACCAAACAACTACTGTGATGGACTGCACCACGATCTGCTATCTATACTACGCGGCAGAACAGACGTATTGGTTCAGCATAGCATGACACGGGGCATGGTGCAGCTAAACAGCATGTCTATTGATATCCAACGTAAATTTTAACGGTCTTACTTAAAAACGTGCTGAAAATTTTATTCAATTGATGAACAATCTTGTACTTAAAAACCATACTAATTGAAACTGACATTAAATAGTTCACGAAAAGATACATAAAATATATACATTGCTTGTCCAGTCACAATGGGTTGTTTATTTCAAGTTTATACAACATATTATGTTGTATAAACTTGAAATAATAATAATTTCTCATAGAATTTCGGAATTTTTCCAAGGGATTTTAAATGTTCTATATATTTTATTATTTTGAAGATTTCGTAAAAACGAATACCATTATAGAATTTAGATAAAATTACCAATTAGATTTTTGTATTTGTAATTTACTTTCATACATAAAAAGTGCATTATTTTTCATCAAAACGTCGCAAAATTTCAGAGAAATCACAGTCATTTTATTAAGAAAACTGTCACCTTAGATTGGTTTTTTATTGTTTTTTTTAAAGAAAGACACACATTCCCGGGTTACGGATAACCTGACAATATTTGAAAATCTCCTACTACCACCACACTAAGCGGAAAATGTTGCTTGTGTTGTGATGGGGTTCTTAGTTAGCCGAGGAATTGAATGCACTACGCCTGGGTAGGATCCAAACGCGATATCAACTCAGCCACCGACCGGTCAAATAAAATATAATTATAGTATTATATTATATAAAATATAATTATAGTAGCTTAATAACATATCACTTAACTTTTATGTTGATATAATGCATTTTTGAATTTTTTTTTACCGTTAATTTGTACATTAAATGGACGCAATGTTTTATACATCTTAAAACAAATCCTTTATTTTTATCTGACAACTTCTCAAGAGTCCTGGAATGGCGATGATTGATAAAGTTTTCGGAAGTCGAAAAAGTATGATAGTAGTTATTCCTATTGACCTAACATAACCTAAGTGAATCTACAAGCCATAAAATAATATTGTTTTTCGCACGTAGATTAACAAACCAAAACCAACGAAACGTGAATCCTGGTATAACGGATTGCGGTTTTATAGGTGTAATTGTTTTCCATCGAGAATTATTTGAATTACGAATTAAACAAACCGCGTAAAACATAACTATTGACATGTCCCGTCATCGTGATAATAGTTCGTCCATGGTTTTCCGTTCTGAATGCTATTACGAAAAAATAATGAGATTTTGCATTTCTAGTGTCATCAGGTCATACTTGTAAGCTAAACTTGTAGCATCGGCATTTATATCATTACCAGTGCATTATTGTAGGATTGATAGGATTGTAGGATTGTTAGCTAAAAATCTTAGACCCTCAAAAATTCAAATATAGAATAAAAATAATTTTCTAATAATAAAATATTATATTATAGGTAGGTACTTTATCGCTTGTCTGAATTCTCGAGACATCAATTCTAATTTTGAAAAAGATAAATAAAATAATTGTTTCTTGAATATTTTATTGTAAGTAGGTACTTTATTGCTTGTCAGAATTTGCAACACATCAATTCTAATTTTGAAAAAGATGAATAAAATAATTGTTTGTTAAAATATTATACTGTAAATAAGTACTTTATCGCTTTTCAGAATTCTTGATGAACGTTCGTTCATTTTAGTTAGAAAACAGTTTAAAAAAACTGAATATTATTAAATTTATAATATTTCTCTAACTTCATAAAATTAAATCCTCAGCACAGGTGATCCGAATGAGGATATCATTCATTATCTCTAATTGTTACAAAAAAACAAAGTTAATTTTTAATTTTAAATTTAAACAATAAAATCAGCATTTCCCTAAAACACACTACAAAATACTGCATAACATTTGTAAACTATATTAAGTACACACTATATAACTGTTTTCCAGATACGTATTTTTATACACAATTCACAATCAACATAATAAAAAATTATGAGATGCTTTAAAAGACATTTCTAAATGAAAATAAGTATTTTGTTGTCTTTTTTTGTTTTGCCTTGGATATTATCCTATTTTTGTAATCATCCATAAATTATGTTTACCTCTGTGTGGCTGAATCCGCACCTTTCTGTAAATTCCTAACTTGGGTTTAGTTTTTTTATATGTATATCCTTGTGTGTTTCTTTTTTACTGTCTTCTGTCTTTTTACTTCACCTTTTTTCATTTTGTTTTTCCAAACCTTTCCCGAATTGTCCAATTGAAAAACAACCATGTAAGCTTGACCATTCAACCCCCTTTCCATGTGCTTTCACATGTGAAACTTATAATTATGTTATCAAAATAACTTTGTAAAATTGGACCTATTGTGTAGTGTAAGTTCCTCCCGTCCTAAAATAAGTTTTACAAATCATCTGGATTGGTTTAGTAAGAAATGAAACTAATAAAATATATATTGTTATCACAGTTACAATCGCAAACAGACCTTTAATAAAATGTCACAATCTGCATCAAATATCGTAAATCTGTGACAAGTAGGCAGGCTACATTTTTTTCTTGATCCTTTTCAATTGGTCTCTTATTTCTGAGGATCCCGACCTCAGAGACCTCCATACTAATAAAAGTACTAAGGTCACATTTAATGGGTGATCTACGATTTGAAAGGTCCCTGACAACATGATGTTGATGTTGAGCAAGACACTTGTCTTGTTTTGTAGGTTAGTTAGCACAATGTCCCTAACGCATTTATACAAAGTGTTGTTTTCCGTTTTTATTTTGTATCTTTGCATGGCAACACGAATCGCTATGCCGGTGTGGCTGGTTAATGGTTGCAATGTAGATGATCTACAGTCTCTCGTGTCTAGGATGAACGAAGTATGCATGAAGAATGAGTTAATGATGAATGTAAGTAAGTCTAAAGTAATGGTGTTTGAAAGAGAGAGTACGAAAACAGTGTGCAATATAATTGTGAATGGGGAATACTTGGAGCAGGTGGATGAGTTTTTGTATTTAGGAAGTATGTTTACGAGAGATGGGAAGGCTGACAGAGATATCGAAAGAAGGGTAAATGCAGGTAATTCCGTTAATGGAGGACTAAACGCCGTAGGCGCTAACAAAAAATTGTCCAAAGAAGCGAAGTTAGCAGTCCACAACGGAGTGCTGGTACCTACCTTGATGTATGGAAGTGAGGCATGGAACTGGCAAAGAAAGGATGAAAGTAGATTAAATGCTGTTGAAATGAGATCCCTGAGGCGTATGTGTGGTAAAACCATGTTTGATCGTGTGAGGAATGTGGAGATCCGCAAAGAGTGCAAGGCTGATGTAAGCGTAATGAGTAAGATTAAGAAAGGGACGCTTAGATGGTTTGGGCATGTAGAGCGAATGAGCGAAGATAGGAGTGTAAGGAGGATATATGATGCAAATGTGAATGGTAGCAGAAGTCGGGGACGCCCGAGGAAGACATGGCACGATCAAGTGAATCAGATACTCGAGTCGGGCCATGTCAAGAGTCAGAATAATAGAAGAGTATGTATGAGACGATGTATGAATGTGAATGAGGCAAGGAGTGTGTGCCAAGACCGAGTTGTTTGGCGGTCCGTCCTCTCTGCCTACCCCTGCGGGGAAACGGCGTGATGGTTAGTTAGTTAGTTAATGTTCACACCTTGTAATTCTGTTTATGTAGTTGAAACTAGTGGTGGAGTTAAACACTGCAATCATTTAAATAAATTCGGTTTTGTGATGTATAACGGTTTTTTAACAAGCTTTATACGATATTCTCAAATCATTCATTTCAGATGACTCTACATTTATTCTATTATCGTATTAGGAAAATTGGCAAAATTTTGGGTTTGTACGTGAACGAAGAGAGGAGTGTAATTTGAATATACGTCCGTTCAGTTGCTGAGCTGACATCGCAATCGGGTCGCACCCAGGCGTTGTGTGTTCAATTTCCAAGCTGGCTAAGTTCTCCATACAACACGAGCAAAAATTTTCGCTTACTGTGGTGGTAGTAGGAGATTTTCAAATATTGTCAGGATATTCGTAACCCGGAAATTTTTGTCATTCTTTAAAAAAAAACTTTTTGATATGACGCAATGTGAATGATAGAAGAAGTCAGGGATGATCAATTGAATCAGATACTTGAGTCGGGCAGTGTTAGGAATAGAATAACAAAAGTTTATGAATGTGAATGAGGCAAATAGTGTGTGCCAAGACAGAGTTGTGTGTGTTCATCATCTCTGTCTACTCTTGCGGAGAAACTGAGTGATGGTTAGTTAGTTAATTAGTTATAGTCAGGGACGTTCAAGATGTTAGACCTGCCAATCAGGGAAAGAGGAACGGCGGGAGGCGGCGTGACCGTCTTCATTTATGTGATTTTTCAATAAATGCACCTGACAGTATACAGGCAACTTGCATTGTTAAACCACTGCATGAATTACTAGTCAATTTGACAATTACGAGCAAATTGCTGGCTGAGTAAAAAACTTAACTTCAATTCGACTAAACATGCTTTCAAAATTCATTTTTTTTACACTATTTAGTTAGACACATTTGCAAATGTGTTATAATTTACCCACAGGCGGTTCGGTTAAAAACGAACATTCGGATACAGAACCGCAAACTTTGCCTTAATTTAGAAAATTTTACTTTTCTGCGCGGGGAATCGTTATTTCAATGTGCGCTCTTCGGCGGTCAATGTAGACTGATGTCGCAGTTCATTAAAAAATATTCTGTTTCCAAAAGTATTGTCCCGTGGTTTACTTCCAGTACGTTGAAATGATGATTTCATGTTAGGGTAAATCTATAAATTTAAATGTTTATGGTTGTAGTAGTCCCAGAGACAGGTTTTAAGTTACGTCATTGTTTTAGTAAAATAAATAATCCAATCAAAAATAGAACAGTTTTCTTAATGAGCTACAACTAAAAGAACAATCTCATAAGCACCATTAATTAATTTTATTTAAGAGTTATCATAAATTATCAAGTAGCTAACATTAACCCGGTGTTGCTCGGGATTTAATGGTTTTGAGTAAAGTTTTGAGGTTGTTAATTCTAGTCTTCCTAAAGGGTGCATTTTTAAGGTCGAAAATGATATTATTGTAAATAAATTTAAAAATTTACATTTTCAGCATTTATTTCTGTTGATCGTGTTGTGTCTTTGACCATTCACTTCCACGTCATACATTCCTCATTACTTCGTTCATCACATATGTCACATTTTACCACCTTTAAGAGGAAGCTACAAGCCAAAAATGTGTATATTCTTGGTATGCCTTATATTGTAGGTAATAGGCATTTAAATCGCTTGACAAACGGAGTCTAGAAACGTTCGATTTCAAGCACAAAACTTGTTTTTATTTATTTTGTAAATAATTCTATAAGAAAGTAAAAAAGTTAATCAAGTGAAACTATCACAGATAATGTTAGCTATAATACTGAATTAAAAAAGTTGTTTTCTTTACGCGTTCATACATTTCTATTGAAAAAAAAATTTTTTTTAGTAGTTAACATTTATATTTTTTATAGAGTAATTTATTATTTTATTTGGATTCTACTCAAGCGAAACGATAGGAATATCTTCAATTTATCTAAAGCATATTTTTTGGTATTCATAATGTACACCAATTCGTCATAAAGATTAATCAAAATAGTTATTTAGCATTAAGCTTCGCCTTTTTTCTTGATAAATTAATGTTCATAAGACAAGGTTATAAAGATGATAACAATTTTTTATAAGCAATAATTACTCGCCTAAAATATCCATACAAATTGAAAATATCTCCCATGAACGAACGGTGATAAAAATAGAGATCCATTAAAAAATCATCCTATTAAAAATGCCGCTCCCATCACTAGTCGAAACAATCCAACAATAATGCAATCAAATATATTATTTATTACCCATTCATCAAACCAGCATCATAATACAATGTAATATAATTATATTCATGTTGTCTATTTATAAAACGTCACCTCATGTTGGTACAATAACAACAGTCAGAGCAATAAATAAAGTATAAAAAATGGCATATAAAATGCAACCACTTTCAAATGCACAGAAATAAAATCAAGGTAAACCAATGACATTACAATGCAAATAGACACGTTATTATTGTTTCAATTTACCCAAAATGTGTCTAGAAACAAAGTCTTATTTTTTTAAGTATTCTTAATTCAAACGTTGCTAATGTTTAACAAAGATAAACAGACATTTAAATAATATATGTGTATATGAACGAAATAAACGATAGGACTGAGCAGCGTCGCATGCTTAAAAGTTGCCCAACTGCTCCCAACCGTTTGGAGCCAGTGAGAATATGGCATTCCAAATTGAGGTATGTTGTGAAGCTGAAGGTAGTGAGGGGGAAGAAGAAGGTGGGGAAGTACCTGGCTATTCAGATCTGGTCACCAAACACAGCCAAAGCCATTTCAAGCAACGTTTCAATTCTGAACGGTTGTCTTCCACTAGGGTGATACTGAGAGTATTTTCCACTCTGGAACATACCGCAAGTATAATACTCGTGTATATTATTTTAAATGAGAAAATTTTGAAATTAATCAAATAAAATTTACTTACGCACGCCGTGATTTGAACCAGCGACATCCGGCTTGCCAGCTTACTTATCGACCATTATTATGTTCTACATCACGGGTGTGACTGAAATGGCAAGATACACTTACTCGCTTACACTAAGACAAATACGGAACGCTGTATGAGACAACCTACTGTCAGTAGATTGTTCTTCTTATACTTGTGCGTTGCTATGTTCGCCATCTCACTTTATATATTTTAATCGATTTTTACCGTTTTTGGGTAGCTTTGCCTGCCTTGCCAAAAGCCTGACGAACGAACTAATGTTCGATAATAAACGCAGTAAATCTCAAGTATGTCAAATGGACCTAGTTCAATGAAACCAAGAGTTGTCTCAGTGACCTGTCTTCTATTTTTAATTCATCTAAGAGGTAAATTATTTTGCCTAGTCATGGTTTGGTATAAAATATAAACTATATGTACTTAAGTGCAATCGGTAAGTACAAAGTATAACTATGTATATAATTATTGTTGTAATTTATACTGCAGTTCAGAAAAATGTGATAAGTGAATGCGGGCTGACATTTATAAATGTGGCAAACCGAAATGTTTGCCCTTATCAAAATGTCCGGTAGGGAAGGTTCCGACTTGACGGCTGCCATGTCCAGCTGTCTTTGCTAATTTTATCACTTTGGGCTAACGGTCAAGCATTATGTATGCAGTAAATATTATATTAAGGGGAAGCTTAATTCCAAATCACTATTTTGATTAATCTTTATAACGAATTGGTGTACATTATGAATACCAAAAAATATGCTTTAGATAAATTGGAGGTTTTTCTAACGTTTCGCTTGAGTGAATACAAATAAAATAATAAATTACTCAATAAAAAATATAAAAGTAAACTACAAAAAAAATATTTTTTCAATAGAAATGTATGAACGCATAAAGGAAACGACTTTTAAAAAATACAGTATTATAGCTAAAATTATCTGTGACAGTTTCACTAGATTAACATTTTGCTTTCTTATAAAATTATTTACAAAATAAATAAAAACCAGTTATGTGCTTGAAATCGAAAGTTTCTAGACTCCATTTGTCAAGCGATTTTAATGCCTATTACCTACAATATAAGGTATACCAAGAATATTCACATTTTTGGCTTGTAGCTTCCTCTTAAGGCAGTCGTCCCACGGGTCAGTAAGGAATCGACAACCGAATGCTGTAAAGACGTGGGAAATGTTGCGCAATGTAGGTATGTTGCATGTTCTCTGCACACGGAAGATAAGCTATGTATTGTCGGAATTGCAGATTTCGGTTTTCGCATTTATCGCCGTTAAACATCATTATCTTATCATCGTCAAGTTGACTCGCGTGTACTATAGGGTAATATTTCAACAGTTAGATTAATATATTAATGTAAATTTCACGCGTAAATATGAAAACAATAAAAAACGACTGGTATGTTGTGGTATTTTTGTGAAATTATTAAGCCCCGCATACCCATTTTTTACCGATTTATAACAAATTTCTCGATAACGCTTAAAAAATTTAATTTCTAAAAAAAATATACGTTATTTTTTAATTTAATATATTTGCACTTGTTATGCTGAAACGTTAACTATATGAAATTCTCTCGATAGGAAAAAATCGCAAAACAAGCTCCGAAAATTTTTAAAACCCGTTTTGTTCCGTTATTTAATGTGTTATAAGCACGAAAAAATTCACAGTGTATCTTTAAATGCAACTAAAGCGTTTGTCCAGATATTTTTGCTCTATTTCAAACGAGTATTTATTATTGTTTTTTTTAATATTAGCGCGCTCCCTCTAACATTCGCATTTACATATCTCCCTTTCAAACCATCTTTGATCGCTTACTACGGGGCCTTAATGTACCCGAAGAATAAATTTTTAAGAATGCTTTCAAATCATTTTTAACTAAAATGAATATTATTGATAAAAATGATTCGTTATGTGACAAATATTGAGCGCCTCCTGAAACCAGGTAAGACTCGCTTTATACGGGAAGTAAATCGAATCTCCCCCATCTTGCCCTCCGACCCGTTCGCACTGTTTGCAGGCAATACAAATATATGGATCGGTGGGCTCTCGCTATACCGCACTCGGTTTTTGTCGATTCTTTACCGATCCGTGGGACTACTGCCTAAAAGTTCAATATTATTCCTCTACTGACTTAGGACGGTTTGTTTCGGAGAATTTGAACAATTCATCAAATTTCAACGTTCATTTCTGGGTTCTGTGAAAGTCCTATTCAAGTTCTGTTATTATATCATTATAGACTAGTTGCTTGACATAACTGAAATAAAAACAGAACTTGAAAAAATATTACACAGATCTTGAAAATGAACGTTGAAATTTGATGAATTGTTCAAATTCTCCGAAACAACCCGTCCTTAGTGTGTGCGTTATAATATCCAGATAAGGTATGGCCATTGAAAAAGGAAGAATACAAAAGCGAAACGTTACGTTTTCTACATACCAGCATCTTTATTGTTATAATTAATTGTAATTATATATAATTTAAGATTTTCACGGCCAAAAGTATTTTTGTTATTTGTTTTGGGGTGTTATGCCGTGTTGCGCTCCTTCTTTAGCCAAAAACAGGCTAAAGAAGGAGTTAGCACAACACGGCATAACACCCCAAAAACAAATAACAAAAATTGTAATTATATTTATTAGCTAGCAACAATCTTCTAAACAAGAGGTTCCCAAAGTGGTCTATATGGACCCCCAGGGGTCGATATCGGCTTGTTGGGGGTCTATGTCAGCGAGAAAAAAAATTGGCGGTCCACGAGATTCAAATGGGGGTACATACGAGCGGACCCCCATTTACGTCAACTCAACAATTAGGAGTTCCGTAAATGACAAAATAGACCTAAAACATATATAATAGACTGAGAAATTACTTATTTGATATTTCGTAAAGTTGTTAATTGGGTATATAAATAGTCCACGAGTCTACGTTCCTTTTCTCGTCAGAATTAATATATTTAAGAAAAACATTGCACATTAAAAGCCGCGAATTTTCCTAGTTCCTCAACTTGTTTTTGAAAAACGTCCAGGGTAATAATGACGTTCAACATTTAAATGCACTTCACAGACTTCATAACTAAGTTTGAGGACTATGGAAATGGAACGTTGAAGAAACGGATATCATGTGACAAGAAGAACTGACCGGAATAAGCATTGACAAAGAACTTAAGGGGCAGTTATGTAGGGCCAGCCGTAGAAAGAAATTCCCGTTGCTTATCCTGCTTCATTTTCATTCGGTGTAATACCTCACAAGGTCGCCCCTGCCTGCACAGTGTAAAGACAGAGGAACTATACCGCCACCCGGTTGTTGGACAGGCAAGGGAAGGGAATCTTTTTACGTAAAAATTAAATGATTATCACATGGGACGTTAATAGTTTAAGGAAAAGGCAGGGGGTCTACTGAAAAAAAAAAAGTTGGCAAGTGGTCTACGGGGCAAAAAAGTTTGGGAACCTCTTTTCTAAACTGTAATATTTTTAGTCGCCTGCCATGTTGAGTCATGCACCAAGACCAAAGCTACCTGAAGCGTACAGCGGAACATTTAGCAGCTGTCGAATTAATTTGTATTCACCTATACTATTGGTATTTCTTAAAACAATCACGTCGGGTAACAACAACCAACAATTAACTATTCGCCTGTGAGTCAATGATGTTTATTATAAATTATAATATAGCTATTGGCAACTTTTGCAGGTAGTAAAAACTATTGGACGAACTCTATCCAATCATTTTGTATCTATTATTTTTCCGGCATTTGACGGGAAAAACTTTTACCGTTCTTCGATAATTTGTAATGGTGTCCGGACAACATTACACAGGCGTGAATTTCACCTACTTTAATTAAACCTATTGAAATTACTCGTCAAAAAATATCTGTTTTTAAATAAGTTTAATTTTTTGATGTGAGCTAAATAAACATCACATTTCAAAAAAAAACAAAACTGAGGTTAGGGGAAGTTAGGTTAAGTTTTCTGATTAGCGTAAATCGAGTAGATTTAATTTAAGTAGGTGTAATAATTCCCTCCGTGTGTAATTTTGCCCATTAATTTGTAATTCCATCCTAACCTAACCTACCTATCTAACTATTTGAAATAGCAATTCGAATCTAATCTAACTGTAATCAGGTGTCTTTTACTTCTGGTTTTTACTAGAATATTACCCAGAATATACAAATTCTTTCATGCTCATACCGCGAAACTTCAACGTTTTATTATCCGTGAAAATTTGATGAATGAAGTTGAAAGGTACTTGCGTCCGGTTGACAAAAAATTCTTACTTATTATCTTCCAGGGGGTCTAGCACAGTGAAATCTATAACTTAACAATACCGGATCGATAGGCGTAACTACCGATTTCTCAAGCACGGTCGCGCTGTTGATAGCCAGACTGATTTTGACAACGCAATAAATAAGAAATAAATATCGTCTACGAATTAACAAAAGTCACACAGCTACGTAAAATAATTAATAAATGGACAATCTTGAATTGTATTACTAGCATAAACATGCATTGGCAGTTAGTAAATCAGTACTTTAGCATAACGGACAACATGATTGAAAAAAAAAGTGTATATTGATTGACAGTTAATGCTTATCTGATACTATGAAGTCCACGTTAAAAATTGTTGTTTACATCACTTTATTTCTATACAAAATCTCAACATGTTTCATGAACCAAGTTCACTTCATCAGGAGCACAAGTATACTAAAGTTATAATTAAAATTAGGTCTAGAAAGAAGAGGTAGAAGGAGCGGGGAGGGGTAAGAGTGGGGGAGGGTTATTCAAAGTAGGAATTAAAATGTCATTAGACGGGAAAGACCGGGTAATTGGGAAAATATTTAAAATGGGGTTTATAAAAAAATTTTGTTTATTAATAATATCTGCTTTCATATTCACGTGTTTTCTTATTTCTAGGATTTCAAAATTATTGATTTGAGATACCTTGTAACCAGAATGTAGTATTTTAAAACCTGAATTAATATCGAAAGTATGGTCGTTATTTAATAAATGATCCGCAAATTCTGATTCACAGTTTCTGTATGTGCTGAAGGGATAAAAAACATTAACAACAAAAAAACAGTTCCTAATCGGGAAAAGAATATAATTTCTAATACTGACATAAAAATTGCTAAGAATATTTCTAAAATGGTGAGGGAAAAAATCTGGTTGTTACAAAGGCAAGTTTTCTTCGAAAAATTAAAAATTGTCTCTCGGCCATCGGAACAATTCTTATCAATCGTTTACCGTGCTCGCAAATATCTCTGACTGACCATAGATGACGAATTAAGTCAATATCGTATTGAAAGAGGGCATTATCGATCCTCCAGATGTCTTTCAAATCCGAGCTAATGCGTTTTTTTTTAATTCTTCATACTACAGGCGCGTAACTTTAGTAGGTAAGTAAAAAAAGAATGCAAGACTCTCCACATTTTTCGACGATAGTAAATTATTGTACCTGCCAATTTTATAAAAATAAATTATTATTGAGCTGTTCGTAAAAATTTACTAGAATTTTTAGAAACTACCCCCGCTACCCCCACTGAAGTTCGCCGTATGAGCGTGAAACCAAAACCTCCTAAATCACAAGGCCGGGACACTCATTCAAAGCAGCCTCCTAACTTGTATGGGATTCTGCAAAAAAAATCGTTTTAATTTTTATTCAATTTATTCTTATTTATTAAAACATTTTAAAATATTTTAGTTATTTTAAAAAAATATATAAAAATACATTTTTTGGAGGTTCCCATACAAGTTTGTAGGCTGATTTGATTCATTGTCCCGGGCTTGAGATCTAGGAGGGTTTATACAGGTTTTTCCAATAAGAGGTGTTATTTTGAATAGCCCGCTATTTCAGTAGATGTTATTTTTAAAGCTGTCATTTTTTGACATTTGACAAGTAAAAACTACGCCATTGATAAAAATGGAACGGTACACGCTTCAACAACGCATTGAAATTATTAAAATTTACTTGAGTGAATCAAATGCAAATCATTTTGAGTGATGAGGCCCATTTCCACCTCGGTGGCTTCGTCAACAAGCAAAATTGTCGCATTTGGGGCTCGGAAAACCCAAGAGTTATTGTTGAAAAGCCTCTCTATCCTCAACGTGTGACTGTTTGGTGCGGTTTATGGTTTGGCGGAGTCATTGGACCTTACTTCTTCGAAAATGAGGCTGAAGCAACAGTTACGGTGAATGGATCGCTATCAAGAGATGATTAATGATTTTTTATAGTCGAAATTGGATGGTATTGATCTGGACAACGTTTACTTTCAACAATACGGCGGTAAGTGCCACACAAGCAACAAAACCATTGATCTTTTACAATTGAATATCAAAATAACACCTCTTATTGGAAAACCCTGTATATACAGTGTATATGTATAATTTGGAAGGCGGCTATGGGTTATGGGTACCACCGCGCCTCACCAGGAACCATTTATTGGATAACCAACACCTCTGTCATAGGTAACCTCAAGTGGTACGCTACGTTTGGTGAGTTAGTATGGTTGCCCGGGTTCATCGGGTGAGGTGTGTTCAGGATGCGCCTGTCCACCAGCTGTGTGGCATGCTGAATCGGGAGAGACTAGTTTGGGGAGACCCTTTGACCTCTCATTCTGATCTCTCGACCCATCGCCTTGCGCCGCAGCGAGAGGGACAGATCATTCGTCCGTCACTCCTGGACACTTTGTTCCCTTGATTCCTACCCACCCCTCATACCTTTTTCCCTAGCAGAACGTTTTCTCGTTCCTTTTCTTAAAAAGATTCTCCACACAGCATCACCAAAGACGACATTATTTTCCTCAGGGCCTCCTGTGTGGGATTAATGTTTAAAAAAATCAATACTCACAGCAGTTAGCCATTTGAAATCCATAAAATAAATAAAGGATCTGCATATAGCTAATGAATTAGTTTCATGGCCCAGTCTTTCAGTAGCGCTCAGCAGGGAGGTCAAGATCTTGCACGTGTACTTGGGGCAGGACCGTATTAGGGTTAGACAAGCAAAGCCCTTACACCGGGCGCGATATCTAAAAGTGTTTTTTGCATGACTTTTTGTAAATTTAAAGAATTGTTTATTTTATTATTAATGTGTATGTGTGACAGGAAAAATAATTTTAAAAAGTTCGATAACTTCCATTTTTCGTTTTTCACAATAATCATGTTTTCAGGAAGAATATTAATTATTATTATTAATTTCGGTTGTCTGTGCATGGTTGTTTGTCCTCGTGAAATCTGGACGAATAAACTCAACATTGTTTTGAATTGAAGTATCATTTTCAAAATTGTATGTAGGATTCAGATGAGCGATAAAGTAAGTATCTATTAAATAATGTAATATTTTAACAAAAACGTATTTTAATTGTCATTTTCTAAATCAAAATTATAATCTATTATTGTATGTTTCATTTGTACAGTATGTTTTCAAAAAATGAAAGATTTAACACTCACTGGCACACATAAATACTTTTTAAAGTTTCAGAAATTGTGTAGGCACTGTCTGACATTCGACAAATCACTGAAACATTTTTTATTAAATAACTAAATTTTTGCAAGATGCGTTTAGGGTGCGTTGGAATTTTTTTTATATGTAAACTAGTTTTGGTGCGCATCTCAAACTGTGCAATTAGCGTTTAATTTTAAAAAAACTTTATTGCAGCGCCTTCTTTCCAAGAAAATAAACAAAATACCTGCAGTGGAAACTATGGAGGCCATGACAAGAAGGTGACAAATTTAAAAAGTTGTAACAGCAAAAAGGAAACTACGTCCTTTATAAATATATTAATACACCGACCAGAGCTACTCGTTCTAAAATCCTGTTTAAATGAAACAATTCCAGGACTGAGCATTTCAAACACTCGGGGGTACCTAGATTACATGAAATTAGAAATAGGTACGCAAATGTAGAGGATCTGTTTAACTCCACAGAAGCTAGGTACAAAAAGGCTACACTATAATATATTTTAAATCATTAATCAATTAAACCTAGGTCTACTCAAACTTGTTTATAATATTTATTATGTATCTCTTTCTAGAGCTTGTATTCATTTTATATTATCTGTCGTCATTTTATGATCAAATGCAACAGTTAATTGTGATTTTTGTTTAAATTATTACTGGTATTTGACTATGCTTGGATTCTGTGACGTGTAATTATTGTGTATGGTATATTGGCGTGTGTTTGGTGATTCTTTCCAAGGGCATCACCATTGGTATGAATCAATAGGTTAATTAACTGCCTTGCAGGAAATGTGGATATTTTCCACATATCCTACAACGTATTTAAACGTGAAATATTATTATTCAAGACTTAAAATTGTAAACCTACATTTGAAACTTTTTTTGTCCCACTTCTAAATGTATCTGTTATTCACTTATTTTGTAATTTTTAAGTACCGATATTTCAATTTACTGGTTTATACTATTTTTGCAAATTAATAAATAAATTTAAACCGTATATATTAAACGAATATATAAAAATTTACGGAAAATTGACCCATCCCCGAAAATATTTAAATGTTTTGTTATCTTTGTGTGGAAGCATGTTTTCGAATGGGTGCCCCAGGCTTCTAAATACTTTGCACCGGCTCTGAACTGTAACAGTGTAGCAATCTGTAGCACGCTTTACAAATAATTGCCAATTATCCCCTCGTTAGTACACTGCTGACAGGCAACAGGTCTTGAGATGTTTCTACCGACAATACAGCTAGAGTTAACATTTTAGACAAACTAATCATTTTAATAATACATGAGGCATCTTTCCATCCATTCTGAACTATACTAATATCGAATACTATTTAAGGCGATGCAACACGACGTGTAACATTTGGAATCGGGCCGCTAACAATAACACTACTTGCGTAGATAGCGGTAAGGTTTAAAATCCCTCATCCGCCTGTTTTGATTTATGCAAGAAAAAAACAGCGCCAAAAGGGGTGTTTTATTTTATTTTGCGGAAGTTCAGGCATAAATATTTATCATGGAACAAAGAATCAAAGAACTTAATTTTCGATTATACAATAAAACCATAACCGTAAAGGGGTCGTAAGTAGAAGATTTTGAATTTTAAAACATCTTTTACAGGCCAGATACTTTATTTTTTTTGTACTTATAAAAAAACTCATCTACAAAAGGCTACATTATTTCAGGCTTAAGATGTGTTCTACCACAATCTACTAGATCACAATGCCGGGAAATTCATTCAAAGCAGCCTCCTAACTTGCATGATTTACATCGATTTAAAAAAAAACATCTTAAAATGTTTTAGTTAATTTAAAAAAATAAAATTACCCATTCAAGTTAGAAGGCTGATTTTATTCGTTGTCACGGCCTTGTGATTTAGGAGGTTTTTATTCTACACGAAGTATTTATTCCTGTGTTTTTACCACGCCTCGCCATTTTACAGTTAATTTATGACCATTTTTTGCTTTTATTATTTGAAATGATATCGAAAAAGTATAATACAAAATCAAATAATATCCGTAACGTAGTCGTAATAACTACACTAATTAGTCACTAGTGTTACGCGATCAACTCTACCTCTTATAAAACTATCAATCTTAGGGGAGAGGGTTGAGGGATCGCATTACTGAAACAGAACACTGATACCAACAAAGGTATTTAATATCACATCGGCCTTTATCATACACATAATAGCGTATTCTTCATCCGTGACCCATTGGAACAAGGGATATAAAACAGTCCAGTGGGTTAATTACATTTTTTGTGAAGGACTTGCAAAGAAACGAATCACGTTCGCCATTATTTACGTAGGTTATTTTTTTCAATAGACACTGAAAGCATCGTAATATCATTAAAACAGTTACTATGGCCCGGTATATCAGTCGGTCCGTATCCTCGCTGTGTGCCACATTCCTCGCTCAAATTAAAGCAGGCTAAATCGGCCGCTTAAGCCGCAGAATAGTTCATATTTTAGACGTCGAGGCGCCAGCAGTAACATATGTCAAATATGACATTTACGTGATTAAATACGTTCTTCCATCTCACGGAAATATACGTAAATTGCCTGATTTTATCAAATGGACAAATAGTCTGGTAAGGTATTATAAGAGGGATTTTAAACGTTCTGACAGTGTTTTCTGCGGTTTTTTCTTCATATTTTCATTTCAATTCTTAGTGCATTGACTCAAAATTTAATCAGCACCATGCTGATTTAACCGGGGAACTTTATGAAAAAATCGACTCGAAAATTAATCCCGCCTAAAACATTTGACATTTTGAAAGCTCTCGATCACCCGATGACAGTAGAGAGCACAGATGTAACACTCACATAGATAGTAATTTGCTTTTACATAGAAAAATTTAGAAAATTCCTCTATTAAAACTCTCTAAGAAAACACGTGTAATATTATTAATATCTAGGCTTCCGACCTAAATATGTTCCAAGCCGCGCTAAGCTCAGCATTCCAATCAAACCTAGCTTTAAATCAACTGACATACCGGGCCTATGAGGATTAAGATCATGGTGACATGATTACGCCTGTTTCATACACATCTTTACTTTGATCAGACATTAGACTCAGGGCCGAATTTAGGATGAGGCTGAACCTGTGGTGCAGGCCCCAGAGGGGGATCTGGGGTCTGAAAATTCGGGGTCCGCCACTGGATTTTTCTTTTTTAAACTTTAACAAATATTTCTCCTCTATTATGTTGTTATGATAAAAATAAAAATAAAACAAAAGATTTAAACATTTTATTTTTAAGATATTTTGCAATATTTGCAACATTATTCACGTTGATTAAAATAATGTATTCAATATTGCGGAAAAATGTTATTTGACGCACATATTTTTTTTGCAACCGTTAGATTTTCGATAACTACAAACTAAAAACAATAAACCTTGTAATTTTTTTTTAATATAAAATGCGGACATTTGCGGTAATCATACCAAGGCCTTCGTTTTATCCATTTTCAATCTATTTATGGAAACAGTTATTTTCCCGTTTTAAGCTGGGAAGCCATACATGCGCGGATTCCAATAAATCAAATTAATTAGCAAACTAAAGCCTTCAGAAAGAACCGAATGGAATCAATAGGCTCTGCCACACGTACACTTCGGAGCGGCGGTACCACGCGCCACTCCAGGCCGCCGCGCAGAAAAGTCTCACAATGGACTGCGCTGTAAACCGATGCGCGGCGGCCTGGAGTGGCGCGTGATACCGCCGCTCTGAAGTGTACATGTGGCAAAGCCTATTCTGCAGATATCACACTGAAGAATTATTCCTAGAAGTATGATGTATACGGTTTTAATAGACAACAGATATCGCCAATAAAATTGATTTCCTGTTCAAGAAATAACTATTCAACTAACCATCACGCCGTTTCCTCGCAGGGGTAGGCAAAGAGAACCGACCGTCAAACAAATCGGTCTTGGCAAAAACTCGTATTTGGTTCACTTGATCGTGCCTTGTCTTCTTCGGGCGTCCCTGACTTATTCCACCATTCACATTCGCTTCATGTATTCACCTCACACTCCTTTCTTCATTCATTCGCTCTACATATTGTTTGGTCGATTTTACCAGAAGAAAGAATAAATTTAGCTTATTTTGGTCACACTGCCACGCCCAACACAAACTACATCGGTTTATTTCAACAATATATTAGTAATAATCACAATATTTTGTTTATATCAGAAAACCTACAAAAAAACACATTAAAAGCACACATCTTTTTGGAAATTTTATACTCTACAAAATAATTGATTCTATTTTTACTCAAAATTCTACTAGAAACGAGATATTCATGATAAACAAAACCTAGTCGCACAATTTACTTGATTTTTTACGACTTTATACTTCGGTACCTTAAAAAATTATTATGCAAAAGTTGTAGCAAATACGCTAAAAGACTCTATTTTAGCCGAAAATTGTTTTAGAAACGAGATATTTGGGAATAACTAGATTTTGGCACGATTTCGGCAAGTATTTTTAAAATGGCGGCGTTAGCACAGGAGCGCCAAGGTCGAAAACTTGGATTTTACATCAGGGGACCAGTCTATAAAACATAAAAAAACTGGGATTACCGGAATAATTACGATAGCGACCTCCTTTTTGAGCCATTAGCACTGACCTGGCTGTATAAATGAGATCCTAATGATGCTAATTTGAATTATAGAATACTTGGGTACACCTAAGGAAGACATGGCACGATCAAGTGAACCAAACCCTTGCACGGGAAATCTCACTTAGGGAAACATAATGAAATAGAATTATGTCAATACAAATGAAAATAAACAAATAAAAATAAAATAAAATATTTGAGTTGAGAATAACAAAAGGGCGAATGAGACGATGTATAAAGCAAGTAGAGTGTGCCAAAACGGAATTGTTTGGCGGTCCAACTTCTCTGCCTACCACTTCGGGGAATCGGCGTGATGATTAGTTAGTTATCATAAATACATATTGATTTTCGTATGGGAAGCCTAAAAAAACTAGCATTGAATAGAGTAGTACAAACAAAGGCCAAAAAACGCGGTGATAAAAATAATAAATAAACACGATTCTTTGGGATTACTTTTTGTTCTTCCAAGTTATAAAGACTTCCTTTCTTTAAAAAGCTTTGTCTGTAGGTTTTCTTTGGAAGTAAAGCTTATTTAAGACGTGTACAAAGGAAATTTCGTGTTAGTTTTTCGGAGAAATGTCAAAAACCTGCAGCATCAAAGGCTTTAGCATTATTACAAAATTTGTCGTCCATAGTCCTGAGGGCTTTCTAAGGGCATTGAAGTTATGTCCGGGTCACGGGATTTGAAGGAAATTGGGAATAGTAGAACGGAATAAATTATATGTAATAAAAGATCGTTAAAAACAATTCTAGGTTATTTTTTGACAAGTAAATTCAGAGAAAGGCCAACGTACCAGAATGCTTCTTGTATTGTCTTTCATAATTATTTCATTGACTTTCCTAAAACAGGAATTCCTCCTAGTTAGACAGTCAAAACACTTTACAAATGTACAATATGTATTTCCTGTACTAAATAATTAAATAACAAAAATAAAAAATAAAATGAGGAATCTTTGTACATTTTTTAAGAACTAATACGATCTTAATATATATTTATATATTTAAATAATAACGATTATAGTGTAAAAAGGTTACAATGCATATAGACGCGCTGTAGAAATCTCATTATGACAAGGAAAAAGTACGTCAATTGTAGTGTTTTCCATTTCGTAGTTTTAGTACTAAACTATCACGAGGTCGTGTGCTGCCTCTAATAAAAAGTACCTAAACGCCCCCTTATGTGATGAGAAATTACTTGACAAAAAATGGAACTTAATGCAGTATTTTTTTCAGTACTTAAGTTGAATCTAAGTTTTATTTAAATAATAAATATCAATATATTTATAAATATTCAGCTTTCCTAAAATATTACCGATATTCTGAATGTTTCGGAATCTATCTATCTTTTAGTGAGGCGGGTTACTTTCATGTTTGTAATTTTGATCATGTTATTGCAATAAACGCCCGGGTTGCCGGTAATTTAAAAAAAAAAAAATTATTGAGTTTTTATAACTGGATTGTTCTCACTTAAGTGTGATCGTCGTGGAAAATAAATGAATCTAACATCTTTGTCAAGTACTGATTTTTGTATCAGTTAAAGTTTCATTTAGTGATAATAGATGGCAAAGGTTATGCTTCAATATTATTCTATTTATTATCAAAGGTATTATAATTGTTATAATATCTTCTGTAATATTGGTTTACAGTGGAGACATATTAGCATATCTCTACTACTTTCATGTTGACTCTGTCAAAACACATTGTGAATATTAATAATGGAATTTTCCTATGAATATCGATGAACAAGCATACCGCAAGGCACGTCATTTTTTAATTTTATTTCATATTGTAGAAACAAACAGTACCTACATGATTTACAGAGATGAAACAATATACAGGAATAAGATATTTCATGTTGGTTACCTATGATATGTTTCTTTGTAATGTCTGCTAAGTGGTATGTTTATTTCTTAATTACCAGGTGACGTGTGTAGTATATAGGTGTGTGTGTATTGTATAAGTGAGTGTATGTGTGTGTGTGTGTCTGTATGTATGCGCATTGAACAGTTTAAATTATTGATATGATTCCACGTTTGAATTTGGGCAGTGAATCTGAAAAAATGTCAATGTTAGAATTTAGTTATAACATATTATTGACATCAATTTAAGATCGACATCTATGGCACAGTAGTTAAATTACTGAATCATGCTCGGAAGGATGTGTCAATATTCTGTTGAGGTTCATCAAAACCTAACGAAAAATAATCTTACTAGAAAACTAAAAAAATTAAAAAATTTATTAAGGGATAAAATTTATTATTTTAAAAGAAAGACAGACGAATTACTGTTTATATGTAGCATGTTTCATCTGAATACATTAAAAAAATAATATCACCTATTTTAGCACTCTGACCCAAATGTGTCGACTATGATAAGATGGAGTGTGCTGAAGTAGTCATTTTCGTCGAAAATTTACATCTACCCAGAAAAAATGTTCTACTATTGCTAACAAATATGTTGCGCTGATTATATTATGTATGACTTCCGTCTCTATTTGTGTCTCTCACTTTTTTGTACTGTTTGCCTTTATTAGTATATATTTATTTATTTTATTTATTTATTTATTTATTATAAGAACTTGTTGAACATTTATACATAATTTTGATAATTCAACCGCCATGCTAGGGATGTCCCTGTGTTATGGCGGGTGATATTTACAGATTGGATTTATAAAATAAGTTAATTATAAGTTATAAAGTTATGCAATTTAGATTGAAATATAAGTTAATTAGATTATACAATTAAATAATAAGTAAGTAATAAAAATATACAAATTAAATTAAATTAAAAGTTATTAAATTATACAAATTTAATTGCATTACAAATATTAAAATCATGGTTTCTAAATGTATTTATAGTAATAAAAATGGTATTAAATATTAATAATAATTGATAATTAGTTGATAAAATTATAATTTAATTTAATTTATGTACCAATTTTTATATATTGTGGTCTCCAAGTGAACTTATCCATTTTGATATTAGTTTTTTAAATTTATGGGGTTGGGTTTCGGTTTTTAAGTTTTCAGGGAGAAGGTTAAATATTTTGGGAGCTAGGTACATGAAATGTCTTCGAGCTGACGTGGTATGTAGTGTAGGGACGTTGTATGTCGGTTGGTTATTGTTCTGGTGGTGTAATTGTGGTGTACGAGGGTTTTTTTCTTATATTTGTACAAAAAATGCATTAGAGTAAATTTTATGTGGAGTTGCCGTATGTTTAAGACATTGTATTCAGTGAAGAGTCGAGTGGAGGAGTATCTTGTCGGTCGCTTGTTGATAGTACGTATTATCGTTTTTTGGGCTTTTTGTAATGGATCAATAAGATCATGTGCACAACCGCCCCAAATTATGATGCCATATGCTAATTGGGATTGGCAGAGAGCATAGTAGACTGTTTTCATTATTGTAGGAGTAAGGATATTTCTTAATGTTCGAAAAACATAACAGAGCTTGCGAATTCGGGGAGTTAGGCTGGCTAAGTGCTGATCCCAACGAAGATGATGATCAATTAGGACCCCTAGGTATTTTATATGGGATACTTTTTCTAAGTTTGGGCAAGTACAGGAAGAATAAGGTCTTGGACAAGAGTGAATTGTTATTTTCTGATTGTTAGTAGGTTGGGTTGCAACAGATAGACTGAAGGTTAGGAATTTTGTTTTACCAGCGTTGAGTGTCAGGAGATTGTCATCTAACCAATTCTTTACAAGGCCTATGTCGTGTTGAGCTATGTCAAATGCTCCTTTCCAGTTTTTATGACGAGCTATGAGCACAGTGTCATCTGCAAAGGATATTAGTTTTCCGGTTATGGGTAGGTTACAGAGTTTGTTGATGTAAATGAGGAACAAAATAGGGCCTAGGACACTCCCTTGTGGGACTCCGAATTGAATTGGTAGAGGGTTACTTTCAGCTGTGTTGTTAATTTTTACAGTTTGTGATCTACCAGTTAGGTATGAGGAGAACCAGTTAAGAGTTGAGTCCCGGATGCCTATTTGAGATAGCCTTTCTAGGAGTATGGGATGGGAAACCGTGTCGAATGCTTTGGCTAAGTCTAAGAATATGGCTAGACAGGAATCGCCTTCATCCAGGCTATTAGAGATGTTCTCAGTCAAATCTAAGATTGCAGATTCTGTACTAATTTTTTTTTGGAAGCCAAACTGATTGGGCGAGAGAATCTTCTGGGTTTCCAAATGGGAGATAAGTCTACTTTTGACAATTTTTTCGATGATTTTTGATATGACACTTAGCAAAGAAATGGGTCTGTAGTTTTCGATTATGTTTTGTCGCCACTCTTATAGATTGGGATAACCGTAGCATGTTTTAGTTGGTTGGGGAAGGTGCCACTTTTGAAACTTAGATTAACAATGTGTTTTAACGGTGTGGTAATGAAGTGAGCTATGTGTTTTAGTATGTAAGGTGAAATTTTGTCATTACCTGCAGCACTATTTGTTTTTATAGAGAGTATAGTGTCAACAATTTCTTTGGTGGATGTGGGGGCTAGGATAAGTGTGGGACGTAGAAAGTTCTGTTGTCTTACCCTTGAAGCTAGAAAATTTTGGGTTTTATTTGTGGCTTTCAAAATTTTGTTGGCTAAGTTTGTGCCGATATTACTAAAATAATGGTTGGCGTGATCAGCTAAGGTTTCTGGGTCTTCGTGAACTTGGATATTTTTCCCATTTATAACTAGTGATTGAATGTTGAGTGAGGTTTTTTTATTTTCTGATAAGTCGTTGACTACGTTCCAAATTACTTTGCTGTCATATCCTGATTCTTCAATTTTTTTCTTATAATATTTTTGTTTGGTAATTATTATCAGGTTATTGCAAATGTTACGATACTTTTTATAGAATCGTGAGAATTGGGGGTCAGGCATAGACATTGTCTGTGGGGTCAGGGTTATTTAGTGCTTGTTTATGGAGTCTGTCTCTTTTACGTATGCAGAAGATAAGGCCGTTCGTAATCCAAGGTTTCAACTTCTTGTTTTTGTTGGAGGCTGTTTTGGTGGGGAAAGACGCGTAATTAATGTGGGCAGTTAGTGATGCAGAAAACGTTTCAAGAGCTGTGTTGACATTTTCAGAAAGCAGGGTAGACTCCCATTTTTCTAGTTCTACTGCCTTTATCAGATGATCCATATTTACAATTTTATGAGTAGGATTACTGGGCTTAGGGGGAGGAGATTTTGAATTATGTAATTCTAGGATGGTTGAGTAGTGGTCTGTTACAGTAGATTCGAACACAATTGATTTAGCAGATCGCTTTGTTCTAACCATGATGTGATCTATGCATGTCTTAGTAGTGAGTGTGACTCGGGTAGGTATGTTGATGTATGGTATAAGGCCATGCAGGCCCATTAGGGTTAGGTATTTTGTTGCTAGCTAGGGCTGGCTTCGTTTAGTATGTCTATGTTGATATCACCTATTATGATGAGATCTTTAGTTGAGTCTTCGATTTTGTTTTCGAGTGAGTAGAGAAAAGGGGAGACATTATTGAGCTTAGGGGAGCGATATATGGCGAAGACATTTAAGTTGTCAATAGTAACTTTGAGGCAATTTGCATGGTCAACTGAAATTTCAGACACTATAGGGTTTAAGTAAGATTTGACATAAACTATGACCCCATCGGATTGGGACATGTGCCGAGTTGTATTGAACACGGAGTAGTTGTTGATTATTTTCGAGATATAATTTGCATTTATCCAGCACTCTGACAGCACAATTATATCAAATTCATTCCCTAATTCAGTTAGGAGTACAAGTAAATTGTCAAAGTTTTTATTGAGGCTGCGGATATTCATGGCAAATATTTTTAGTGCTTTAGGTGTGGAGAAAGTTTTTTATATTCATTTATATCATTTGTCGTTTGAACCGTGATGTTTAGTAGGTTATCGATAGGGTTATTTGGGTCCATTATAAGCGTCTGTGTATGGTGGGGGCTCGAATTCATCAGTAACATTGTGAGTTAAGTGGATGTATAAAGATAAAGGAAAAGGAAAACCATAGAAATTGATAATTAAGATGTGTTTTTGCAGATGTTTAGTTACTCTAGTGCTTAGTAGAATTATATGAATTAACGGAATTAGAACAATAGGAAGAGTGTTAAAACAGATATATATAAAAATAAAAATGGAACAATTTAAGTTCATCGAAAAGTAAGAGACACTGAGATAATCAAAATAGTTAAAACAGGTATTTATAAAAATAAAAATGGCACAATTTAAATTCATCAAAAAAAATATGAGGCATTGAGATAATCAAAATGGTTAAAACAGATGTATATAAAAATAAAAATGGAACAATTAAAATTCATCGAAAAATAAAAGACAATGAGATACTGAAAATAGTCAAAACAGATATTTATAAAGATAAAAATGGAACAATTTAAATTCATTGTAAAATAAGAGACAAATAGATAATCTAAATTGTTAAAACAGATATTTGTAAAAATAAAAATGGGACAATTTAAATTCATCAAAAAATATGAGACATTGAGATAATCAAAATAGTTAAAAGAGATGTATATACAAATTAAGATGGAATAATTTAAGTTCATCGACAAATAAGAGACATTGAGATAATCGAAAAAATTAAAATAGATATTTATAAAAATAGAAATGGAACAATTTAAATTCAACGAAAAATAAGAGACATTGACATAATTGAAAAAATTAAGACAGGTATATATAAAAATAAAATTGGTATAATTTAAATTCATGGAAAAATAAGAGACATTGAGATAAATAAAATAATTAAAACAGATGTATATAAAATTAAAAATGAAACAATTTAAATTCATCGAAAAATAAGAAAAATAAGTGACACAATAATCAAAATAGTTAAAACAGATATCACGATTTAAAATAATAATGCATAGGAAATGGTTGAAACAATTGTTATAATTATAGTTCATGCGACAGTTAAGAGAATTATAGAAGACTTTAGTTATTTGGAGAAGTAGAGTTTTTAAAATTAATAGTATAATAATTACCAAGGGATGTAAAAAAATTAATAAATATACCACATTTAAGAGAATTAGCAAAATTAAAATTATTAAGAAAAGTGAAAAAAGTGCAAGAATAAAAACAATCACTAGGATAGACGGAATCAAGTGGTTTGAAATTATGAAATTAATTAGAATAGTTGTATCCAATTTTTGAATAGCATTATTAAGAGAAGTTAAGTGAGGTAATTGATTTAAGTAAGATAATTTTATTTGATGATATGATAGGATTAGGATTATCATGGAAATATAAGGAGTTAATTTAGTTGAAATTATTTTATAATTTAAAACAATTGAATGTATCACATGTATCATACGACATAAAGTAATTGAGAAATTAAAAATATTTAAGTAAATTAAGTTTGGTATAATAATTCGATAAATTAGCACAGTGGAAATAAATGGATGAATTGGAATAATTGTAGAATAGAATATAGAATAGAACATAGAATATATATAGAAAAGAATATTTGAGTGATTTAAAATGATCAGATAAAAGGGAATTATGGAGCAAGTTACGATAAATATTTGAAGCAAGTTGATAAGTTCAGTAAGATTATTAATAATTATAGATAGATTTGTGATGTGAGCAAAGTTGACTGAGAAAAGAAAATAAATAAAAATTATTGAATTATTACAGATAAGCAGATTAGTTAATGGATTTTTTTTGTTGACTTCCAGTCACATTTTTTTAATGTCCGATTCATACGAGATTCTAAGGATTTTAGAGTCCTCAGACTTACGAACATACACCTGACCATTTTTTGTCCATATGAATTTATAGTTTTTTTATTTTTGCCTGTTGTTTTGTTTGAGCCAGGAGGAATTTTTTTCTTGAAGTTAGGTGGTCGGATATATAGATGGGTGTACTGTGACCCATCTGAGTATGTGGTAGTCCTATGGATGAAGCAGTAATTCGGCCTTTGGTTTTAATGTGTTCTTTTAGTTTAGCCAGGAATAAATCTCGCATTAGTTTAGAGCTGAGGGTGATTATTATATCTCTTGGTTTTGAACGAGAATCATCGGAGCGGTTTCTGCCTCCCACCCGCACCACAGAGGTCGCGTCTTCGGGCTGTACTACCGATTTTATGACGTTTGTGGATAGGTTGTGAAATATAGTAACTAGATTTTCATGTGGATTTTCCGGGAAGTTGCGTAATTCTAGGTTGTTCGACTGAGACTCGTATTCCTGATTATCAATTTTATTCTCCAGGTACTCCACTGTTTTTTTGAGGTCTTGTTATATATTAATAGAGATATATTAATAGAGATCTGTAATAAGGAAGGATTTGGAAGTCTAACCCGACGTTACTAACTTGTACATTAGTGCACTAAGGCAAATCATTGTAAATAGGACACGTTTGAATATATTTGGTACAGTACTAAATCTTTCAAAAATGTATTCGAACTACTAATAATATTTTAATTAAAAACTTTGAACTGCAGTCAACACAGGGGTCACATGAGGTATGGTTCGGTACCTTAAATCTCCTCGGATGTCTTTTACATTGATTTGTCTATCAGATATATGGAGCTCATTACATCGATGAAACCATCACTGGATCGCAAAATTTGACTGGTATTATCGGAAATCTTTGGTTATGTGTGAACTACTTCCTTTCATGAAATTTAAAACCATTTAAAGTTTTTGCCAAGGGTGACAACGAGCGGGATTTAAGTAGAGGTCAGCTGTATTTACTGAAATTATGGAGCGATAGGACTGTGACTGCGATAGGAAACTTGTAAAAAAGAAATCCTCCTAAAATTGTTCATTCAAAGTGGCTCACTAAAGCCAACCTGATTACATTTTTCGCAAAAAACATTATATGTTTACTTTAACGACATTATTCGTATTAACCATTAGTAATTTACGCACACGTGTGGTTCAACATTAGAGTGAAAACAATGTGCATTTTTTGTGCTGGACATTTACTTGAAACAATAGTGCTTTCATGCTATTTCACCACAAATTTAAAGGATATTATTTTTCCACCACTCCAGCATCATGGTTTTTGAGGCCTCAGAAAAACAAATTGTTAGCCGCGATAGCCAACAACCGAAAATATTATGTACGAGAGATGACGGGGAAAAATATATTGAAAGCTTGGCAAAATAGACGTTATTTGTGCGTTTAAAGTGCCTGTTTTCGATTGATAATGAATTAGCGAGAATATTTTACAAGCCATTACCGATCACCGCGTAATCGACAATGTCATACCACCAATGACATTTTTTCTAGTGACACGCAAGCCACAGTGAGATGTGTAAAAATTGTAACAGCCTCAACTACTGTTTGTGGACACTTGAGATAAGATGGCTAAATTAAAACAAGGTTAGAATCAGGACAATTAAGCCATTTTGAACACAAAAATACAGTTCCGTTCATAGCAATGTGGTTGATATTATCACCGACGAGTGGTTTTTTTCTCACTATTTCTTCTATTCTATCAGTTTATTTATTTATTAATTAACGGACTTACATCCAATATGTTACAAAGCGACACGAAATTTGGGACAATGTACAATACAAGATTAAATGATGGTATATAAAAGCAGAGACAAATAGGGAAAACATAAAAAATAGAAGTGTCAAGTCTAGTCAGGACCTTGCCAAAACTACAGTGATACAAAATATCCTTAATTGCATAGTGAGCGAAAAAAATATTCTGACTTATACCAAAAAAATCAAGGTCTTGACGTAAGTTGACCATTCTACATATTCTGGACAGTGGTGAATTTTAAGCATAATTAGTCGAGTGTTGATTGAGGAAGAGCAGTTCTTTATTTCTTAGTCTACGAGAAGGTATATTGAATGAGATAAGTTCTAGTAATTATAAATGTATTATCTTTAATTTATGGTATAACATAAATATATTATGCATTCGTGAGTAATAAATACTTCGATAAACTCATAAAATTGAAAACAAATAGAGTTTTTGTGGTGGTACAAGAAAAGAAAATATCAAAATGAAAGTTTAGGATTGGTTGTTTTAAAGAATTGAAAAATTCATCAAATTTCAACGTTCATTTTTGGGTTCTGTGAAAGTCCTATTCATGTTCTTTAATTATAACATTATTGGCTGGTTGCTTGAAATAACTGAAATAATAACAGAACTTGAAAAAATCTTTCACAGGCCTTGAAAATCAACTTGAAGAATTATGATTTAAGATGTTCACGGCCAGAAGTATTTTTTTATTTATTTTTGGGGTGTTATGCCGTGTTGCGCTTACTCCTTCACATCTGCCCTGATGATAGACACTGTAACGTTGTCCGAAACGTTGGCTAAAGAACGAGTTAGCGCAACACGGCATAACACCCCAAAAACAAATAACAAAAAAAACTTGAAGAATTGTTCAAATTCTTCGAAACAACCCGTTCTTAAAGTTTTAATTGTCAATATTTAAAGCATTTTTCCCAACTTTGCCGATTTCGATTTTGGCAGAAAAAAACTTTTTGAGTCCGGTCTACGGTTCAACGCATTTTAAAAGACATTTTAAATTATCGCTCTAGATTTTTTTGGAAACTCAACTTCAGAATCGTTTACTCAAAAACGAAAGCTCAAATCAAAAACTTTGTATCACAAAATCGATGTAATTTGCAATATAAATTCACCAGTTCCCATTTGTATCACTAATTTCTGGACACCATGTAAAATGACAATGCCTTGATATATCGAACAGTTTTTTTTATTGCAATATTTCAATAATTTCTCAGGCTTAACCCTAACGTACGATAACGTAACGTAACCCTCGTATTTGTGACAGACAAAGTTTAAATTCAGTCATCTCCAAAGATAAAGCTCAGATCGGTATATTTGGAATGCGTTGCGAAATGCAACCAACACGCAAAATAGTTAAATAATGTTACGCGGTGGGGCAAATTTGTATCTCTGATCTATTCTGACTCAAATATGGATTCAGAAATAGTTTTCCATTTCTTAGAAGCAACTCAATATAGGTTGCTTTTAGATTTATAACCCAGGGGTTACCAACATCTCGACGATATTATTTCTAGTATGTAGGTCAGGAAATCAAATTATTAAGTTTTATATCGTGTTTAGGTGGTTTATGATGAAGATAAATTTACAGTTAACTAGAATAGAATGAAGTTGTAATAAATTATGTGGTAAAATTTATTGAATAATTTACGATGGCTCTAAACATTTGTATGAAATCGCAAGAGGGAACATTTCTCAGAATTATTGGAACTATGTCATCCCTAGTTGAAGTCTGTTCTGAGGCGGAAGAAAATGATACAGGAGAAATAATAATTTCGGTTTTGAAAAGATTTGAAAATATATTTTCTGCATAGTTTTCTATGTCATTGTTTTAGTTATTCAAACTTGTAGTTCTATGAACAGTAAACCTCACGTCATAAAAATATGTTTGAACACACTAGAATTCGAACGATTCATAAAATTTCAACATTCATTTTCTGGTTTTGTAAAAGTCCTATTCAAGTTCTGTTATTATATGATTATAGGCTAGTTGCTTGACAATAGCATAGAATAATATTTTCTGTTTCAAATATTCGTTTGGGAATCGCTAATATTGTCTTCAATAAAATAATTAAACAATATATATTATTTTAAATGTTTTTATAGTAAAATAAAATCAATTATAAAAATAAATTTTATTTGCGTACGCCAGGATTTTAATCCGCAACCTCCGGTTTGCTAGTTGAAAACCTTACCCATACTTTTACTGTTCGTTGCTGGAAATTTTAGTTAATTGTTGCGATTTGTTGACGGCAACGGCTAAGGCAAATAATGACAGATTTTTTCATTTTTATGTATGGGTTATGTTCAAGGTGTTATAATTTTTCGTCGATTTAGTAGCGCCTTAAAATGTATTTTCTTTTGTAATGGCAATCTGTTTAAAAACGTAAGTATTAAAATAATGATCGCCTGATGCAAACATGGTTCTCGATATATTTTCCATACGGAGATCGTTGTGAAAAATAGCATCGTACAAAACGCCTATTATTCTGGGAAATTATGTAAACTTTCAATATTTTTTTTTATATTTGCTGTCAAAACAAACACCTTTTCAACACATTTCACCATAATAATATGAACAAGGTTTTTGTCGGTACTTCGATAAAGGAATAAGTTCAACTTTGAATTGGTATTGTAAGTAGCCCTCTGCTGAAAGGCCACAATTCAATATCGAAACATTGCTTTAAATGGCTTTAACTGTGTTTGGTGACCACATCTGAATATAAAGTTGGTGACTCTCGTGTGGAATTCACATAAAAATGAAAATATGTTAATACCCAACTTATTATAAGAACAACTATACAAGTATTATTAGAGTCTTTTACACACCTTGATAGTGTCGATTGTAAGTTTATTTATCAGTAACACAAACATTTATTAATAATTTATGTACATTTTGCCAGGAAATAATAAACTATGTATTTTAAATATGTACTCGCTTAAGTTGTTGATTATTATTACCAAATTTGTTTATAGTTGTGTTGAACTACGTACAACGCCGTGTATTTACAAATTTCTAATATATGTAATAAATAGTATAAAATAAAGTCGCTTTCCGCGTCTGTCTGTTTGTGCGCTTAGTTCTTTTAAACTACACTACGGATTTTGATAGAGTTTTCAATATCATTTAGAAAATTTCTTCCAGAAGGTTTTTATATATAATCCATGCATATTATATTTACAAAAAAGATATAAATGTCACTGTTTTGTAATCAAGTCGTAAAAAAATGTTTTTCGGGCGCTTTCGCCGCTAACGCTGGCTAAACCTTATGAGAAACCTCAACATAATTTACCAAAGAATTTCATATGTCTATCTGCTAAAGCTGCATTTACACCAAAGTTGACAACTAAAAGTTGACAAAACTAAAAGTTGCGCTTCTCAAATTTAGAACAACAAATGGAAAACTTGTTGCCAAAGAATTGGCTCAAAAGGCAGTAGTATCAAGAATTAGGCATTATCTCCCAGAAGATGACATCGGTCCATTGAGTGGTGAGCTGAGGTGCGACGGGAGTGTCAAAAACTGCACTGAGAATCACCAAGATAAAATCAAGAAACGTGACACAAACTACAGGAAAGCAGAACCTGTCCAAGAAAAGCTAGCTGTTATATTACGTTTTTTGGCCACTGGTGATTAGTACGCAAGTCTCAGTTATTTGTTTAAAATCTCAAAATCAACCATTTCACTGTTTGTTATTGAAGTTTGTAAGTTTACGTGGAGGGGAAACAGTTCTCCACTAGTTTCCTACAAGTTGCTAGCGCAAAGCGCGCAGCAAAAAATCTTCCACTTTTAGTTGTCAACTTTCTTTGATCTTTACCGACACTCCGCGGGAAACCAAAATTTAGTGGAAGATTTGTCTCTCCACAAGTGGATGACAGAAAAAGTTGCTGTATTTTGTAGAAAAAGCAACAAATTGTGGAAAACTTAGTGGAAGACTTTGGTGTAAACGCAGCTTAAGGATAACTTCTAGTAACGCCAGGTACACGTCAGCCAATACCTGAGGCACAACATACTATTGCGTAGTAATTTAATTGTATAGTAATTACCTGAGACAAATATTAATTTCAACTATTAATTTGTGTTTCGTCTTGAAATAAGATTATGATTGATTCCTACTATGAAGTCATGTATATAGACCTACCTATACTCAGTTAATAATAATAATAATAAGTTAAGTTCTACCAAAGTACATTTTCCATGCTATTGCCATGTTTTTTTAATACAATACAATAGTAATGACTAACAATTTTTTAGTAAAATTGTTGCATCCGAAACTGCATACGAATTATACAGCTCAAGATAATGTTGAAAGAAGACTGTGAAAAATTTTAAAGAAATTGTATTTGATGGAATTGGGTGATGATATGTCCACCTGCTCCAAGTATTCATCATTCACAAATATATTGCATTCACAACTGTTTTCGTACTCTCTCTTTCAAACACCATTACTTTAGACTTACTTACATTCATCATTAACTCATTCTTCATGCATACTTCGTTCATCCTAGACACGATAGATTGTAGATCATCCATACCATTAGCAATCAGCACCGCATCATCAGCATAAGACAGGCAATAAACATTCAGATTACTCAAATTCGCGCCCAATCCCACCTCTTTCAATTCTTGCATACAATTATCCATGTATAGATTGAATAACCACGGTGACAATAGGCAGCCTTGTTTAACACCTTTTGTGATATCAAACCAAAAACACATGCAACGCTTCCCTCATACAGAGACGCAATTACCCTAGTCAGATATTCACTCCATACTTGAACAACACCTTCATAGCTTTTTTCTGTCGACTCGATCGTATGCTTTTTGTAGATCTAAAAATACGAGTTTTAGACTCTTGTAAAGGTAAACATGTTAATTCTTATTGAAATATGTTCTTACTATGTAAATTTAAACATTATACTGTATTTTATAAAATAAATAAAAATATTAAAAAAAAAAAAAAATATATAACTCGATATATCTAAAACACATTATTTGTTTTGTTTGGGGAATTTGTAAGAAAACTGTACCTTCACATTTATTCTCGTTCACATAATAAAAAATAAGATATAATATTTAAAGTTAAACCGATTGTTACAATAGCGGCGCGAAATATGAATTATCCATTATGGCCATTTTTAGGATTTATGTTTTATTAATGGTTTCTAGTATAAATATTTGAGGAAAACTGGAAAGAATTATTTCTCTTTCTAACCTCAAAAATTGATTTCCGCATGATAGAAAAAAAGATAAAAAGACTTTCATAAAATATGTACTCCCGGTCATATATGACCTTAAAACGCTGGAGGGGTAAACCACACTCGTAATGGCTGATAACAACAATATTATCATATAAATCTATTTTTAAGACTATTTTGGTCGGCAAACGATGTACACAACAGACTAAGGAAAGGATGGATTAAATTATTTAAAACAATTCTTTGACCTATTTGTCACCAACTCATGCACTGGTATCGCACATGTTGGTGTCAAGAGAGGTCACGAGTGGTGGTGTCAAGAGAGGAACAATTTTGGGGAATAATTTAAATAATTTTTGCATGGGATTAAATAAAATATGTGGACACAAATTTAAAAGCAAATGGAGCACGTGTTATTCGTCGCATACCGCACCCAAGTGTTGTTTAACAAAATTTTAATTGTTATAAATTCCAGGTAATGGCGGCTCGTGACTTTTGGGTGTACTAGAGTGCTAATATTACAAAAAATGGCATTATTGATGTTGTTGTAGCTGAAAACGGTTTTTATTATTTTTGAAAATTCAAATTTTTGTATGAAAATTTTCAGGAAATCCGTGCGAAAAATTTCCTGAAAATCTTCATTCAAAAAATAGAATTTTAAAAGAAGAAATCGTTTTCAGCTACAACAACATCATTAATGTTATATCTTATAATATTATTCAAATGCTAGAGCTAATATTCAAAACGATTGAATTGAACTCGTTTGAAATAGAGCAAAAACGTCTTGACAAATGCTTTAGTTACATTTTAAGATACACCGTGATTTTTTTCATTCCTATAACATATGAAATAACAGAAAAAAACATGTTTTTAATAATTTTCTGAGATTATTTTGCAATTTTTTCCATCGAGGGAATTTCATATAATTAACATTTCAGCGTAACAAATGTATAGATATTTTCTTCAATAATAACATATATTTTTTTAGAACTTAAAAAATTATATAGTTAACTAGAAACTTGTTTTAAATCAGTAGAAATTGGGTACGGGCGGGCTCAACTAGCCCATAAAAAGCATGAAGCGAAATAATGGATTAGGTATTTCAGACAGTTCTTTGTCCTGTGGATGAACAAATGGGACACACCTGGAGAAAAGACTATATTAACCCGTGTTTTGACCCGCTTTTGTTGGCTGACACTATTTTCGCAATAACTTACTTGTTTTTAGCAAAACTTTTTTAAAATTGTAGAATCTTACTAGATCATATGTTTATATAATTGTATATATCTATCTATAATAAAAGGTCATTCGAAGCTTTTTTGTAAAGAAATAACAGTACTATGAAATGTGAAAATATATTAAAAAAATTATGACTTTTGACATAAAATTTTCTACGAGCTTTTCCACAGATAAAAATAATTCTTGTATTTGAGGAAACTATAATGTAGAATAATATTAAGACGCATTATTACGTGGCCAAGCGAATATAATTTATTGAAGTACGCTAGGAGCATTTTTTATGGTTTAAATTACCATAAAATCGTAGCAAGTTCGGTAAGTTCATACAGTGAAAAATGAGTACGGCTTTTTTTTAATGAAGATACTGTTAAAAATGTCACTGCGCGACCATTTCCTAGTAAAATAATAGTCATTCAGAATATATATGAACACTTGTTCACGCAGGTGGCCTAGTCCTAGTCCGAATAAATATAATAAACGGGATGCGAAAATATTAGGTACTATTTTTCAGAACACGTTTTCCGACTTCCTCATAACATATGCGTGCCATACTGATAGTTTTATTTTGAAATTTGTGAATTTATTCTATATAGGCCATCAGTCCCGTTTTAAACAAGAAAATGAATAATTTGACCAGATTTTTAATAAATGAACCACATTTTATATCAGTATGTTTTCAAATGGATTCGCTGCCATTCGAAGGGTTAAAAAGCAGAACCACGAAATTAATGGGGCTGATTGATTAAGCCATGCGCATCATGGCTTGGCCTATTTAAGCATATCGTTCGCCATAAAATCTCGATGGGAATGTATGGGGAACGTTATTCTGAAATAGGCCAAGCCACGAGAATGTAGCGCGCTTACAGCGTGGTCTGTCACAGTTTTAAAGCACTGAGTAACATTGTCTACAGTGAAATAATGGTCTCCACACGTGCAGAGTTGGCAATGATCCGAGAATAAATAATCCGAAGTTAGCGAAATCGCTTGGAATGTTAGCAAAAGAAATGTTACACGCTTTATTGAACACTTAATTAAACTTGCTCTTTGTCAAAATGTGTAGCTTTTGTCTTGTGAGCTTTGCGATATTTCGTTGATTTATTATAAAAGCTTGCATGTAAAAACGTTAACTTAATCCTTGTTGTAATTTGACGCAATAGGGGCAACTAGCTTAAGTGTCTATTTTGAACGTTGGAGACTTCATTGTGATATATAATACCAAATAATCGTTTTCCTTGGTATATATTGCTCAGTTAGTTGCCAACTGGTACAAATCTTCTGGCTCCCACCCAGGCGTAGTGAGTTCAACCCTTAGCTAGCTAAGTCTTCTATCATTTCACAACCAACATTTTCTGCTTAAAATGAAGGTAGTAAACCGAATTAAATGTAGTAAAATCACGACATACTTATTGTTCTAGTGTTCTTTCCTATCGCAGGTTTCCTATCAGCCCAATATGGCATTCATTCATCCTGACTCAGTGAAACTGCACTCGTACCAGTCAAGTAAGTTTCCATGTCATAAGGTGCTGTATCTTCTGTACCACGTTTTCCTATGCAACGCCTTTATGTGTCACGTATTCCTGACCAACGTATTCTGTGCCACGTCTTCCTGTGTTTCTGTGCCATGTCTTTCTTTATCACGTTTTCCTGTACCATGTCTTCGTGTGCCACATTTTTCTGTGCCACGTATTCCTGTGCCAAATCTTCCTGCGCTACGTCTTCATGTGTCACGTATTTTATGTGCAAAGTCTTACTGTAAAGTGTCACGTATTCCTACACTTATTCTCCTATGCCACATCTTCCAATAGTTTTCCTTACAGTATCAGATGGGTAATCTTGTGTTTACACGCCTCATGGTGCGTGACATTAAATAAAATTTACATGAAATAAACTTGTATTTCTTTGAAATCACCTACTATTGTCTAAACCAACTCCTCTCGATTCCTTACATTACGGTGTCTACATAAAATAATTAGTTGTAATCTACACAAACTTGTTTTGTTTACAATCGAGTCTTAAATCGCTTAAATTTCATATTTTCAAGCAATTATTCGTAACAATTTTTTTCTTTTCAGAAGCTAATACACTATAGTCCATACTTCAACGTAATCCTTGATGTTCAAAAGATAAATAAAATTAAAAATTTCTCTGGTAAGGCGGAAAACCGATACATGATATTTTATCTAATGGCCAATTATTATTAATTAACCTTTCGTGTGGATTTTAATTCGAGTTCTTTGCTTAGATTAATTTCCCTCGTCATAATGGAGTTTCATTAGCGTTTCATTTTATAATAATAATTATTATTATCAAGCACTCTACATGTTCGTCTTAAAAATCATCGAAACGAAGTTTTTTCGTCACATCATAAATAGTTACATAAGTCCTTCATATCAAGCTTTAACTCTCTTTGAACATTTAATTGACTCAATCCCATCTTCATAAATCACAGAGAAACTTATGTACGTAAGTACTAAGTACCTTAAATATGATATACTTGGAACTCATAACTTTGATCTTGGAAGTTACATCTCTAGAGTCATCTGACTGATTCACCAACCATATTCCTGTCTAGATTGAGTGCAGAACTACTCACCAGGAACTATAACTAACTCTAATGATAAAGTAGCATTTGTGCAAATGCAAGATGTGTTTTTCAAGCGAGAAAACGTGGGATGAATCTTTGATCTCTCAAACTCGTGAACTTGCTTCCAAAGGGAGAAAATTCGTATGCTTAACAAATCTTCGTTCACATATTTAATGCCATCTGAGATTCCCGAACCCGCTGAGTCTGTTTAACAGTTATTATACGTAGCGTGCTTGGACGAATTAGCAACATTGATCCCCTAAGAAAATTGGCGAATGAAAATGCACTTCCCGTTGTCGGCAGCATTATAAACAGTCGTTTCTCCGATGTAATCTTATGTAGAACAAAGAGTATATGAATTGGATCTCTTCAAGTACCGTACCAAAATTAAAATCTAATTTACATGAACAAAAAACTTAACACTAACATTTTCATTACACAAATACTCAAAAGCCCAGAGATATTCGAAAACAAGAAAAAGCCTCTCAAATCATGCTTTTGATGTGACAAAATGATATTCTAACTTATTGGCAATGTTTTATGTTATAAATTAGTAATATTATTTATTTTTTGTGGTTGTGTTGTTGTGGCTCACTGCATCTGTGCAGATAGAAAAACAGTAGCGCGTGTTAGTTTTACGTCCAACAGATGGCGCCGTTTTAAAAAAAAGCATTTTTATCTATATGATGGCGTTGTTTTACCCTGTTTTTACCTGTCACACGTGACATCTATATAATCTAATAAATGAAATGAAAATACTTGGTTTTATGGCGATGCACTACGTAGTAATTTAAAATCATGTGTTTTCGGTTTGAAAATTTTGTCGCCTAGAAATGTTTCAGATGCTTTAATTAAATACTGCGAGTAGAATACATCCTGGCCTTTGAAATAATCGAGTACTTTTTAGATAACTCTTTTTATAAGCCCAGAAAAAAATAATGTATAAGGCATATTAAAACTGCTTTAAAGTTCAAAATCTCCTACTTACGAACCTATTTTCGGTTATAATTTTATCGTATAATGTGGAAAATTAAGTTATTTATAAAATGATCGAAAAAAAATTTAAATATTTATGCCTGAACATCCACAAAATAAAATAAAAGGCACTTTTTGGCAATGTTTTTTATCTTGCATAAATCAAAACAGGCGGATGGTGTTAACTGGGAATTTAAACCTTATCGCCATCTACGTAAGGGTTGTTATTGATAGCGGTTCAATTTAAAATATTACACGACGTAGTGCATCGCCTTAATCATTACATTCATCGTCTTTCTCCTTGATTATTCCTAACTAATTCGTACAATATCAAGCACCCGACTTGACAAAGCTAATAGTAACAAATCGTAACATGAGATTTCCAGAGTTGTTCTTTGTTTATTCTTCAAAAACTAACTATTTCACTCATTCTCCAGCTTGGCTTGGTACTGAATTAAGTTCCGCTGATATTTTAATATTTTCTATACTATTAAATACAGGGTTTTCCAATAAGAGGTGTTATTTTGAATAGCCCGCTTTTTTCGGTAGATGTTACTTTTGAAGCTGTTATTTTTTGACATTTGACACGTAGAAACTACGCCATTAATAAAAATGGAACGATACATGCTTTAATAACGCATTAAAATTCACTTGAGTGAATCAAATGCAAATCATCTTGAGTGATGAGGACCGTTTCCAACTCGGTGGCTTCGTCAACAAGCAAAATAGTCGCATCTGGGGCTCGGAAAACCCAAGCGTTATTGTTGAAAAGCCTCTTTATTCTCAACGTGTAACTGTTTGGTGCGGCGGAGTCATTGGACCTTACTTTTTCGAAAATGAGGCTGGTGCAAAAGTTACCGGGAATGGATTGCGCTATCGAGAGATGATTTATGATTTTTTATGGCCATAATTGGATGGTATTGATCTGGACAACGTTTATTTTCAACAAGACGGCGCTACGTGCCACACAAGCAACGAAACCATTGATCTTTTACAGTTGAATATCAAAATAACACCTCTTATTGGAAAACCATGTATTAAAATAATCTTTAACTTTCTTTTTAAGTTTATTTTTACCACATACCTTATTTTTTCTTTCATGTTGATTTTTGTCACTAACTGTAGGCAATTGTAGGCGGGTTTGGGTACCGCTGCCCTGGGAACCATTTATTGAATAACCAACACCTATGCAATAGGTCACCCCAAGTGGTTCGCTTGGGGTGACCTATTTAAATATTTGTGCTTGAAAATTCACAAAATAAAATAAAAAGCACATTTTGGGCATGTTTATTTCTTGCATAAATCAAAACAGGTGGATGGTGTTAAGCGGGAATTTAAGCCTTATCTACGTAAGGTGTGTTATTGATAGCGGCTCGATTCAAAACTTTACACGACGTAGTGCATCACCATAAGTAACCTTTATTGATACATTTTATTGTCTACCGGTTTCGGTACCTCCATACAGTTATAAAAATTGTGCAAATGTTATAAACAAAAATGTTACATGAAAAAATTAAGCACAATTTTTATAACTGTCCTGATGATGGTACGGAGGTACCGAAACCGGTAGATAATAAAATATATCAATAAAGTGACTTAAAACCAAGTATTTTCATTTAACTTATTTAAAATGACAAGTCACAATAAGTTTGCTTCTTTTGAAAAATCTAGTTGTATAAAAACACACGCGTATTCGAATGCAAGGTTTTGTCAAAATTTCAAAGCAATCGATGAAGAACTTTCAGAGATTTAAGATTTTGAACAAACGAACATTAACATTTTTATTTATATAGTCCCAGTTTTCAAGTAGTTTGTGCGCTACGCTAGGTTTGTATAGACTGGTTTGTGATTTGATTCTCATACCTATTTTCCATGTTATTTTCTGTAACAAAAAATTGCATAGATAGCAGTCTCTCGTGTCTAGGATGAACGAAGTATGCATGAAGAATGAGTTAATGATGAATGTAAGTAAGTCTAAAGTAATGGTGTTTGAAAGAGAGAGTACGAAAACAGTGTGCAATATAGTTGTGAATGGGGAATACTTGGAGCAGGTGGATGAGTTTGTGTATTTACGAGAGATGGAAAGACTGACAGAGATATTGAAAGAAGGGTAAATGCAGGTAACTCCATTAATAGAGGACTGAACGCAATTGGCGCTAGCAAAAAATTGTCCAAAGAAGCGAAGTTAGCAGTCCACAATGGAGTGCTGGTACCTACCCTGATGTATGGAAGTGAGGCTTGGAACGGGCAAAGAAAGGATGAAAGTAGATTGAATGCTGTTGAAATGAGATCCCTGAGGCGTATGTGTGGTAAAATCATGTTTGATTGTGCGAGGAATGTGGAGATCCGCAAAGAGTGCAAGACTGATGTAAGCGTAATGAGTAAGATTAAGAAAGGGACGCTTAGTTGGTTTGGGCATGTAGAGCGAATGAGCGAAGATAGGAGTGTAAGGAGGATACATGATGCAAATGCGAATGGTAGCAGTCGGGAACGCCCGAGGAAGACATGGCATGATCAAGTGAATCAGATACTCGAGTCAAGCCATGTCAAGAGTCAGAATAATAGAAGAGTATCTATGAGACGATGTATGAATGTTAATGAGGCAAGTAGTGTGTGCCAAGACCGAATTGTTTGGTGGTCCGTCCTCTCTGCCTACCCCTGCGGGGAAATGGCGCAGTGGTTAGTTAGTTTGTTAGTTAGCTAGATAGATAGATATAAAAATACATGAATAACTAACTAGACGTTTCCGCTATATCTCAATTACTTCTGAATCATGGAACATTAATTAATTCTAAGAATTAATTTGCATGGCGAGTACACGTGTCAAAATTAAAATGTGTCATCTAGCTAAAATTTTGTTGACTTATAAAAGTGACTCTTCGATTGATCAAATTATTAATCAAAAAAAATATGAATCATTTTTCAGCAACGTTTTTCTTTGACTCAGACATCTCGGGAAAACTTCTGGATAAGATACTAATCTTTTTAAATTCAAGATGCTAACTTCAAAGAAAATTATTTTTATGTCGGTCTCCATAAAGTTTTCAAAGACTCCAATAACGTAATTTACATAGTTCAGAGGATCCGCTGAAAACGATAGCTACCTTATGTTACGAAGAAGATAAATTTTTGACAGATTATTTTTTTTAATCAGGACATCAGAAGGTTCAATTCCCGTCAGCGGCATTTATTTTCACTCTTGACATATTTTCAATTTGTATTATTTATTTATTTATTTTAATTTAAGTACATAATACAGGCATTGTGCCCAAAAATTTACATACATGGATGTTTAAATACATAATAATAACAAAATGATAATAACAAAAATAGTAACAAAAGGAAAATGTAAGTAATATTAATCTATTATAATAATATGTAAGCTAAATATGCAAGTAAATAACAAATAAGAATGGGTAAAAGGTAAATACAAATATGATCATAAACGATTTGTTATTGTCACACCTGTACTGGTGAGACACTGATTAGGTAGGTACAATGTTGCTTCTCATTAAATAAAGGGCTTCATCACAATATCAGCTTAGTATGATTTAAGGTATTACATTTTTTTTGAAGTGTTTAAATTGGTCATTAAAAATGTCTATTTCATTATTAGAGCCATGTATAATGTTATAATTTCTTAATGTTCGCGGTACAGGGGAAAAATATCCTGTATTTGTGTGGTAGGCTTTAATATAGAAAATGTCTTCATTCTCCTTGTTGATTTTCTTGATGGTATTTTGATGTTAATTTGGGATAAAATGTTTGGTGTATCAACTGATGCATGCACAATTTTGTGTAGGAGCAGTACGTCAGAAAGTTTACGTCTGACCGTCAGTGAGTGTAGTTTATAGTGCAAAATTCTGTCATTATATGCTCCAAATTGACCAGATAAACCTTCACGATAAGCAATTACACGGGTTAGTTTCCTTTGTATGGATTCGTATTCATTGTATGGATATTTCAGGCGACTAATTATTGCTTATTATATTTTGTTATCCTTTGTGCTATGCATATAAAACCTTGTCTTATAAACATTAAAAAATAATAACATTTACAAGTCAAAATATTTCACCTACAAATGTAGATATAATATGTCTCGACGCCATCTAGTGAGAAATTTATCACTAACAAAGCCTTTCCTACAAAATAAAGTTGGTTGTTTCCAGGTGAAAAAATATAATAAGCAGTAATTTTTTATTGAAGTACTAGTACAAATTAAATTATTTGGCGTGTTGGAAATAAGCCGACGTAGCTCAGTGGTCCAGAGTACCTGACTAGCGCAATCCATTCACCGTAACTGTTGCTCCAGCCTCATTTTCAAAAAAGTAAGGTCCAATGACTCCGCCGGGCCATAAACCGCACCAAACAGTCACACGTTGAGGATAGAGAGGCTTTTCAACAATAACTCTTGGGTTTTCCACGCCCCAGATGCGACAATTTTGCGTGTTGACGAAGCTACCGAGTTGGAAATGGGCCTCATCACTCAAGATGATTTGCATTTGATTCACTCAAGTGAATTTTAATAATTTCAATGCATTGTTGAAGCATGTATCTTTCCATTTTTATTAATGGCATAGTTTCTACTTGTCAAATTTCAAAAAATGACAGCTTTAAAAGTAACATCTACCGAAATAGCGGGCTATTCAAAATAACACATCTTATTGGAAAACCCTGTATTTAATAGTAAGGTAAAAATGAAAATATCAGCGGAACTTAATTCAATACCAAGCCAAGCTGGAGAATGAGTGAAATAGTTAGTTTTTGAAGAATAAACAAAGAACAACTCTGGAAATCTCATGTTACGATTTGTTACTATTAGCTTTGTCAAGTCGGGTGCTTGATATTGTACGAATTAGTTAGGAATAATCAAGGAGAAAGACGATGAATGTAATGATTAATATGATGTTAGTTGTCACAAATTAGTTTGATAATATTGATTGGATGATTTAGAATAATATTAATAAATAAAATTATGACGTAATGATAAAAACAATCAATCTTTTATACTATTTTGTATATATATAAAATAGAATTAAAGATTGATTGCGAAGAGTAATAGAATAAATTCTCTAGGTGATACTGAAAACCTTATCAAATCCGTTACGTAGTTTAGAAAAACTAACAGCATAAACCAGACACAGATAGGGACTTTATGAATAACTAGCTGACGCGTAGCCAGCGTTGCTAGGGGTTATTCTTATGAGATAGACATACGGCATGGCGGGCTTTTCTGTAGGCCTTTTTCAGATATACAGCAGTACATTATTTTGATGTATTTCATGAGATTTAGCCTTGATTACAAAACATTGACTTTTCTCTACTTTCTGTGAATATAATATAAGGATAGCGACTTTGTTTTATACTATTTTGAATTTAGAAATAGATATAACAAATGTATAGTGTAATGTTGTTTACGTACATCACAATGTAAATAACGCGATTCGTTTGTCTTAAGCCGGCCACAGATAGCTGCGCACAAAGCTGTACGGCCACGAATGACAGCGGTGTGGCCCCACATTACTAGCTGAGCTACGCCACAATAAAAAAAATAAACAGTGAAACTAATTCAAGCTCTTGAAACGGTTTGAAGAAAGAGAGCGGTGAGCGGGGGAAAAAACGTGTCTGCCATTGCCCCGAAAGCTTCGCTCGACCGGCGAATCCACTTCTTTTTTTTATTTTTTTTTTTTTATGTGACACCTCACAAGAGTGTCCCTGCCTGTGCAGTGCACAGACAGGGGAACTATGTCACCACCCGGTTGGGCGGCGTTGTGAGGCGGAGTAAGGTAGGGGCTGTAGGAAGGGATTTGTTAATGCGGGCCTTGAAGAGGCTCGGATTATAGGAGGGAGGAAAAACAGATGCCGGTAGCTCGTTCCACATACGAGCCGACTTACACAAAAACGAGTCGTAAAAACGGCCCGTTCTCATGAAGCCAACGTCAACCGTGAACGGGTGTTCAGTTCGTGTCCGTCGAGTTTCGCGCACGTGCACCGGTGCATCAGGAATCAATGCTGCTAGCTCCTTGGAGCAGGCTCCATTGAAATACCTGTAGAACAGACACAGCATGCCTACATTGCGTCTATGCATCAGAGAAGGCAATCGGTCTGTTAACAACGGATTGTCAATCAGACGGATCGCTCTCCTTTGCACAGATTCAAGCAGGTTTATCAAATATTTTGGGGCACCAGCCCAAAGGTGGCTCCCAAATTCAATAGTTGGGCGGACTTGAGACTTGTACAGGGTCAGCAGCTGGTCACTGTTGAAGAATCTCCTAGCCCTGTACAAGACGCCCAACTTTTTGGAGGCCTGATTTACTCGGGCTTCTGTGGATCCCCGATACTTGAGCTGGTCTGATATAGTAACTCCAAGCATTTCAATGGAGTCTTTATTGGCGAGAGTGCTCCCATCAAATTGCACCAGACAGTCGTTGATCTCCCTCTTTGCCGAAATCAGACACGCTTGGGTTTTTGAGACGTTGAAACTGACCAAGTTGGCCTTACCCCAGGCACGAACCATCTCTAGGTGGTGGTCAATTTTTCGCTTCAAAACTTCCCGAGCTGTTCGGACATCATAGGTGGAAGGGGGCCTGTCAAAAAGATAACCCTCGTGAACGGTGCTGTCATCAGCGTAGCAGTGAATTGGTGCACATTCAACGAGATCGTTGATGTGCAATAAAAACAGCGTCGGAGACAGCACAGATCCTTGTGGCACCCCCGCATTGATTTGGTGCGGTGAGGAAGAACAGCCGTCAACCACGGTTTGAATTGTTCTTCCCCTCAGAAAGTCTGCAATCCAACTATGCAGGGTTGGGTGGATCCCATACGATGGTAATTTCCCGATAAGCGCCCGGTGCCAGACTCTGTCAAAGGCTTTGGAGATATCCAACCCAACGGTTTGGGTTTCACCAAAACGTTCCATGTACCGCCCCCAAATATGCGTTACATATCCGAGTAGATCGCCACACGATCGATTTCGACGAAATCCATATTGCCGATCGCTTAGGATATTGTTATTCTCGAGATATGTGAGCAATTTGTTGTTAACCACCCTTTCTAATACCTTCGAGAGTATGGAAGTGATGGCTATGGGGCGGTAGTTAGAAGGGTCGGAACGGTCCCCCTTTTTTGGGATTGGGTGGACGATTGCCTTTTTCCAAAGATCTGGCACCTTTCCACCTTTGAGAGAGAGCCTAAATAATTTCGCGAGCACTGGAGTCATTTCTGCAGAACACCTCTTGAGGACCAAGGCAGGTATTCCGTCCGGCCCACTGGCTTTGTCGACTTTCAGCTCGTTCAAGACTCGGAGAACCTCTCTGTTCCGGATCTTCGGTTCCTCCATTTGAAAACCGCAGTGCGGAATGGAAGGGGGAGTCTCTCCGTTATCTTGAAGAGTTGAGTTTTCCGCGAAAATTTTGCCTAATAATTCAGCTTTCTCGCGGGCCGAGTTAGCCAGCCGACCATCAGGCTTGGTCAGAGGTGGGAAAGTGGTTCTGCAGAAATTTCTTCCGATCGAGCTAGCGAGTGACCAGAAAGCACGGCTACCAGTGGGGCAGTCAGCCAGCTTTTTCGCAATTCTCTGGTCGTGATCGCTCTTAGCTCTATTTAGAACTCTCTTACAATCCCTTGCCCGTTTTCGGTATTCCGAAAGGTTATTCATGGAGCTAATCTTCCGGAGTGCATTAAAAGCCGTATTTTTGAGTCTGACAGCTTCAGCACAGCGATGGTCAAACCACGGTTTTGTGCCTGCTCCAGAGGATTTGACGGAGAAGGGAATGTAGCAATCCATTGCTGATGTGATTACTTCTTCTACCTCGCGTGCACAAATTGATGGGTCCTCGGAGCTAAAGCATACAGTACTCCAAGGAAAGGCGCCGAAGAAAGACCGCATGCCGTCCCATTTTGCTGCCCTGTAGTGCCATACCTTCCTCTTTACATGTTTGTCGGGTTGACGGTTCATGGAGGATGGGACAGAGGTGGTAATCAGGCAGTGGTCAGAGGATCCTAAGGGCGCTGTCACCTCCACTCTGTACCCGAGTGGCTCACTAGTGAGAAACAAATCGAGTAGGTTGGCTCGATGTGATGGGATGTCTGGTATTCTGGTCGGAGATTCTACGAGTTGGCTTAGTCCATGGATAAGGGCAAAGGATTCCGCTGATCTACCGGCAGAGTTTGTTGGGCCCGAGAACTTCAGCCATTGTTCATTATGAACATTGAAGTCCCCCAGGATTACAAACTCGGCCGATGGGTAACGGGGCAAGAGAATATCTACAGTGTCACTCAAGTATTTAAACAACTCAACAGTGTCTGATTCGGCAAGGTTTGGTGAGCGATATAGGCACGCATAAATTCTCATCATACCGGTGAGATCCACACGTACCCATAACACTTCGTGTTTTGCGCTCTCGATATTTGCGAGACGAGCGCAGCTGATGTCAGCACGGCTGTAAAGGCAGACACCTCCTTTGGGCCTGAAAAGGCTTTCCAGATGATATCCTGGGCAGTTCAGATAGGAGGTATCTGGGGGCTCGGCAATCTGTGTTTCCGTAAGGAAGAGGAGATGGGGATTTTGTGAGAGAAGGTGGTGGTGGATGGGAGTTAGGTTGGTGTGCAGACCGCGAATGTTAGCGAAATTCACCTTCATCCTCGGTCCACACTGAGGACTCCTACTGTTCGCTGTCGCTGAGTTTATATTAATTTGTTGTGAGTTCATAGTTTTTAAGTTTGTTTTATTTGTTTGTGGGATTTAGGATGGGTTGGGAAGGATTAGGTTAAAAAGGTTGGGTGGGGAGTTGGAGAGTGGAGCAACTGGATACACCAAATGTAAGGTATGTTCTTCTGACTGCGGTTCTAGGCAATGGGCAGGAGAGTCCGGCTGTGGAGGTCACCCAGTGCGCCCCAAACGCTAGATGCTGGGTCCTCACCGGTCACGAACCGGCACAACATCAGCGGCAGGGTTTTTTCGCTGACTGATGGGGCAGCCCACCCTTGGTCGTGAGCCCAAGGGTCGGGCCCCTGTACTATCCAGCGGCCCGGACAGCGATAACCGGTTTACTGGATCTCCCTCAACCGGCCTCTCCCAGCCCGGCCCGCCCCGCAGTGAGTAGGCCGACCCATTCATCAGTGTGATCCAGAACGCACAACCCTCCATGAGCCCGGGCACCCCTGCTAAGTCACCAAACGTAGCGAACCACTTCAGGTGACCTGTGGCAGAGGTGTTGGTAACCCAGAGTATGGTTCCCGGGGCGGCGGTACCCATTGACCACCTCCCAAATTGAAAACTCCTACTAAACCCACTGCACCCTACGCGTGTGCCACATAACTACGCATGCGCGTGGCCCACTATGTGTTAATATATATGGCAGCTAGTAGCCGTACGCAGCTGTCTGTGGCCCGCTTAATGTTTAGCTTTGTCTTGTGTATTTTAAAACTACATCAGTAGTTTTTCAACAAGTAATGCCACAACAACGCTTTGATGTAGTTTTATTTCTCTCATGTGACACAAATTGCGAATACTTTAAGAAAACTTTGAAATCTATGTCGAAATAACCATCCCCTATTTTATAGAGGTCAAACACCCACGTCGCCTTAATGCAGTCATTGCTCCTCTCGCTCCACCCGCCTTGCCAATCAAGTCCCTTGTTCTTGGGCAATGCTCTTTACGCGCCGGGGAATTTGAGCTCTAAAGACCTTTGCCTACTGGCTGTTGTAATCGCTTGCGTGGGCCGGGGTAGTGCGGTAATTGAGGACAGTGGTGTAATTATGGAACAATTCAAAAGGATTGAGTCATTATCAACATCTAAAAGCAAATATGGTTTATTTACTGGGTTTGTTCTTGGATTTTGACATGAAAACATCTTAAAATCCATGCCGAGTGTGGGCAGGCAATCGCGCCCAAATGAGCGACAGTTTCCGTAGAAGTAATTTCGAACTTCGGTTATTCGGCTAAAGATATACATGGCGCCGCAATTTAGACTAAAGAATAAGGATGAAAATTTCTGCTAGTATGATTCCAAGGCGCCCGGGACTTTCCGGATTCGACACGTGTCTGTAAATGAGATCATATCTCAGAGACTAAAATTATCCGATCCGAGTGAATTGAGCCCGTCGTTTCACTGGCTCGGTATCAGTACTAAATCGATTAAAACCGGAGACCCTGTGCAGAAAAATCCCTGAATGGCTGCCCTGCGAACCGTAGTTACCTTTACTTTTCTGCTCGATTCTCCAGTTTTTGTCGAGTCTGTACCGATACAGAGTCAGTGCCAGTTTTTAAGAAGAGTCAAAACTCAAAAAGATATAGTAAAAAGCATAGTGGCTAGTGCAGATGACCGGCATCAGGAAGCTGCAAGTTCAATTCTCGTGGGCGGCACTTATGTTTTCTTTGAAGTTTTTTTTCAATTTTTATGGATGTTTCAGGCTAATAATTAATGCTTAAAATAATTTCTTATCGTTTATGCTTTGCATAAAAAATCTTGTCTTTAAACATAATATTTATCTTTTAAAATTAAAAAAAAACGCTAATATGAACTATGAATTTGAAAGTTTCCCGATTCATGGGCAAAGTACAAGTGTAATAGCTAATTGCATAAATATAATTTCGTATGTTATTTCCAATGGAGAAATGATCCACCAATCACTAGAAAAAAAAGATTAGAAAAAGTTAGAAGATCATTTTTTAATAAGATCTTACTAATTAGATTCTTATACTCCCGTTCAACGTCAGTCTGGTAAAGCCGGCCTTGAGCCTTTTCCAGTACAATTCGTTTGCCGTATAAATAAACTGACTTTTCCTTATTTTCGCACTTACAACATTTGTACCTGAAACCACAAAACACTTGGAAAAGAATCTAACATCCACGCGGTAATGCCTTCGCTCCTGTCACGGTAACATGTGGTAAAAAGTAGGATTATATTCCCCATGAAAAGCTTTCCCTGGAACCTCTTTCACAGCTTTTACTACTAGTAATATCCTGCACGAGCTGTCCTCTCACTTACACCACTGAAGTAAACCGATAGAAGTGAGTTGTGCAATAGCGATGGGTTATGACTCATTTTATTAAGAGCGGGAGCCACGATACCAGTCCAATATTTTCGTACGGCTGAAAGAGTAGACTCAATTGAACGACGGCTCAATTGAAAGGAGCCGTGAGCTCAGAGCGTATGAGCAATGAGAATACCGCGCTCGCCCGATACGGCTCCCAGCCCAAGCGTATGAATAATCTTACGACTCTTGCTACTAAAAATAAAATGCAAGGTAGTTCATTAGTTCATGTTCAGATGTCGGACTGTCAATTGTAATAACAATTAATACTTGGATAATTTTAACGGCGCTATTTTTCTAAAATATCTCCCGATAAAAAAGAGTAATTGTTCAATTGAACCATGGGACGGTTTACCGGGAGTCGTACGAGTACGGCTCATCAAAAAGGGCCAACTCAATTTTGCGGCTCGTTCATGAATGACTCATCGCTTTTGTGCAGGTATCTGCGTGCCTGAAGTAAGCTAAATTTCATCTTACCTCTCTCTGAATTTATTTCTTGAACGGGTAATCAATTTCATTAACCTGTCTGGGATCGGAATAAATCACACTTCTAGATACTAATTGTTCAGTGTTTGTTCCCTATTCCCGCTACACGTGCCGACTACTACTAACTATACAACTCCGTTGAGAGTCTAAGCTAAACTTAGCTAGTAGGGTAAACCAGACTATGATTGCCCGCTACTGGTGATTGCCCGCAACTAGTGATTACCCAATCTCGCTTTAATTGTCCTTTTTCTCACTAACGTACGTAAATATTTCACCGAATATTAACACATGACTCTATTAACTCAATGTGAAACGAAAAATTGACATATGGGCAGAAACAGCCACATTGTTTAAAAGTGAAATCAGATTTTGAGAAGCATCTCGAAGTTGTTTTACTCGTAATATTGCATGTATTTATTATGTTATCTTAATGTTAATAAACAGTATTAATCTCAATTGACCCCCCAGGTAAGTATGGTTCTGTATATTATCTGCCTGTACAGAATATAAATAAATAATAATGTATGTAGAATCTAACGCAGTATCAGGTTCATTGGTCAAATGCATTGTACATATAGTGTTGTATTAGTGATCGACTAACGTCTAGATGCAATATATAAGCCATGAGTTGACAATATTGTATCTAGTCTATAATTAGTATTAAGCTATCTATAGCACTGTAGACATATATTATATATTTGATTATTTTATCATGAGATAAAGGTTTTCTACTACGTATTATTGTAACAAGTATACTATGGCTACACATCACTGGTAACTCGTATGTCATGTTAGCTGATGTTTTCAATATGCTTCTATCGAAATATAAATGTATACTGATCAAACATGTTATCAGTGCATATATTAATGAGATCACTCTATAACTGGTTTTTGTTTCTTCATTATTTCTTTTAATACTTTGTACTGATGTGTATTATTTTCTCTTATTAACTTATGTATTCTTACAAGTTTTCTTTTCCATATTGTACTACGAATGTCAATAACTCTCAAGCATGTAAATGGCACCTATGCCATAAATTGAGAAATTGTGGTGATTTTTCATAATTATTTTTTTAATATAATATTTCAAATATTATTATTCTACCTATTATGGTTGATAAGAACATAAAATCAATAAATGCGTACCATCTTCAGGTTGTTTTATAATTTTTTTTTATTTAGTCAAAGTGGGAAATCATTGTCAATCAATACGAACAAGTGGGCAATCACTGTACATTTAGCTTAATTTTTTGTTCATTTAAAAAAATTGTCATTTAGTCATAGTCCAATATCGATGAAAGTATTTGATATTTAATAATTAAATTTTATGCAACTACTTGTTGTTTTGTAATATGGTGAGTGACACCAAATCTGTACTCATTGAAAGTCAATATGTTCGCGGGCAATCATTACCTACTTTACCCTATTATCTTCTATTTTACAATGAAAACTCAGCAAGGTTCATTAAATCTCTTTGTACGGGATTGAACAATAATCGATGGAAACAGTAAATATTTACATTGTTTTGATGACACGACACAAATTATTATTAATTAATATTATTCCTTTGAGGAAAGTACGCGTATTCTTCAGATGTATTTTGAGAATTTTCCTGTTGTGGTGTTTTATAAAATAATTGTATTCCTTGTTGCCATTTCAAAATATTTCTTCGGAAAATCGTACCCGTAAAACACAAAGAGATACGATAAAATCATTTTAGAGATATCATAGAAACACTATCGGTGTTCACAAACAAATCAAACGTGCGCCCTTTAAAATGATTTGTCTGTGTGGATGTATATAAAAAAGATTATAACTATTGGCTGCATAGTGATGCAGTGATGGGTAGTGATCCAACATATTTGATTCTACCTATTTTAAAGATATTTAACTATACTTAGTAAGAAGTTATCGTCTAACTTAGAAGAGAACTTTCAATGTGGTATTTCACTTTGTAATAACTAACTAACGATTACGCCATTAGGTGTAAGCAGACAGGACTAACCGCCGAACAACTCGGTCTTGGCATACACTCCTTGCTTCATTCATATTCATACATACTCTTCTATTATTCTGACTCTTGACTTGGCCGGACTCAAGTATCTGGTTCACTTCTACCATTCACATACCGTTAATAATAATAATAATAATTGGATAATTTGTAGAGCGCCGTTTTTGTGAAAAATCACCTCAAGGGACATCATATGTTCTTCTTGCACTTCTTTCTTCGTTCATTTGCTCTAAATGTCCAAACCGTCTAAGCGTCTGATTCAACACGCTTACGTCAGCTTTGCATTATTAGCGAATCTTCACATTTCTCACTAGATCATACATGGTTTTACCACACATTTGCCTCGGGGATCTCATTACGGCATTCAGTCTATTTTCATCCTTCCTCTACCAGTTTCATGCCTCTCTGCCACACATTATGGTAGGTAATAGCACTCCATTGTGGACTGCTATTTTCGCTTCTTTGAAGTATTAATACCATATTAACCACTCCATGTCGTCTTTGGGGATATTGCGTGGAGGAAGTTAGTAATAATGTAACAACTAAAGAAAACGATATTATATTAATAGGATCTCCGTGCTGAGGATTTCATTTACATATTATTTAAATTTAGCAGTATTGATAATATGAAGTAATTTTATAGTATATTAAAGTATAAGTGGATAAACAGGTCTTTAAAACACGTGCGATTTTTCAAAGCAAGTGAAATAAAGCAAGTGTTTTAAAGACTAGTTATCCACGAATACTTTACGCTATTTTTTTTTTATTGGTACACTTTGAAAACATAAATATTGATATTATTATTAAAAATTTGGAAATAAGAACTATTAATGAATTCGTGATGTGACATCACAATATCTTGTTGTCATGGAAATGAAAAACACAAACATTAATTTGCAATCTGTCACATAAGATTAATAGTTGACATCACAGTTTTTACTATTTATTTTGTGTTGTAAAATGAGTTCTAACATTCATAATTTAAATACCAAAGCAGAATCGCGGTTAATACCTGAAAAATCCATAAACTTTGAATAAAATTTTTGAAACATTTGTAATGTTTTATTTGACGTTTAAAATATTCCTGTCAGATTTTTAGTTGTAATATTGATATTATTATTAAAAATTTGGAACTATTAATGAATTCGTGATGTGACATCACAATATCTTGTTGTCATGGAAATGAAAAACACAATTGACATTTAGACTTCACATTTTGTTGATTTGTTGATGTTGCCATGGTAACTTTAAAAAACGCGCGTTCCATAAACACGCTAGAGCGTACTTTAAATGAGTAAAAAAGGGCACCAATAAAAAAAATATTATGTAGTATTTTTTCATAAGAAATTATGTTGTTTTTTAGTGCAGTTGAGTCAGTCTGTATTTGCTGTCAGTATATTTTATATTGCCCATTTAAATGTTATAATATTGTTGTGAGTTTGAATGAGAATGGGATTTCGTTAAAGAGTTCTATACCAGTTTAACAGTTGCTTGTGGAATATGTTTTTGACCCTGAGATCTAGAGTTTGTAGTATACATAATAATTACATTAATAATTCGCTTAGTTTGTTTATCTCATCCACTTTACGTATTTGTATAAATTTCGCATGTACTAATAGACCTTTCCACCCATTTAAATTATGTCCATTCGTCCGTTGCTCTCTCGGAACCATTGCCAACTCTAATTCGGGAACTCCCTTATTGCAAAAAGCGAATAGCTTATAGTAAGTAATTAACGGGTGTTTTACATGATGCTTTTTTTCATACCGATCCCCATATCCAAACTTTATCGGGACCCTTATGAAAAATGTTTTCTTTACGCGATCATAATTTTTATATTTACGATTGGTGTACTCATATTCTCTTATTTAATACATCAAAACCAAAATTTTCATTTAGAATCATAAGAATTGTAAGAAGTATTTAAATACCCACCTACTTAATTTTAAACCACAGGTATTATTGTAACATTATTTTATTTCAAATAAGAAACTATACAATTTGTTGTCACCATTTCAATAACAATTTTTTTTCAACATTCTTCAAGCCGATAGGTACCATGAGAGCCTCTTAGTCGAGGGGTTGAGAACTCGATCAGCAACAAATCAGGTCGCCGGTTTAAATCCCGGCGTGCGCAAGTAAAAATTTTTTTATGAATTTTTGTTATTTCAAAATTCACCTTCCTCTTCCTCATCTCTTTCCCCTTCCCCCTATCCTTCCCCACCTCTATATTCAGCCTCATAACATACCCCAATCGGTGATGCCATGGTATCACTGGCTCGATGCGGTTGGGAGCAGTTGGGACTCTTGTATAGTATTCACATAAAAATAATAATACTAATGCTTATTATTACAATCGAACAACTCATAATAGGATCAACAAACGTGAAAACTCTGGTGGGATCAAAAGGTAGTATCCAACAATAATAAAATCAACAAAAAAAATTACAGACAGATGAAATCCCAAATTATCGAAATAAAACAGGAATTCGCTACGCTCATTCAATTGGAGCAGAAATAATATTTTGGGACAGTGCTAAATCGTAAAAAACGACAACACCTTGATTATAATTTGTCATTTATAACAAATCGTCAATAATACATTCTCAATTCACAAAATCGAACCGAACTATAATACACATTCAAAATAAGTAATAAACACATGTCATTGTATTTTTTTAACAATATTTTAAATATAAAACAAAAGAAACCTGCTCCATTGTTACGTAAAACAATGACAGATGCCAAAAAAATGTCCGCCATCTTAAACCGTACGAAAATGGGTACCAACATAGAACACGTCTTTGTTTTCATCACGAAACCATATAAAAAGACATCGTGTAAAAAGGTCAATAAGTACAGATTAGTACTGTTAGAGTGTAGTGTTTAATGTGGATTCCACAAAGAGATTATTCGTCGGCAGGCATGCCCAATACGGAGAACACCTTTTATTTTCATTATTAGATACTTACAACCGTTGTCAGAGATGTTCATTACCTACTCCAGGGAAGTGATAAATTTATCCGCATTTTTTGTTGACTTCACTTCGCACAGGAACTATTAAAACTTTGTCGAGGAAGTTTTTATTTCTTATTTTCAGAATTTGAAAGCAGAAAGGACCGAGTCATATAAAATGACCAATTATACGTGAAAGTGACTACTTAGTACGTGGTGCAAAATGGTGGAACTAGATATCCTTTTTTGGACAGGTGTAGTTTGTTATTTTTTAAGTTAGAAATGCTCAGTAATATAAAACGAGTTTGTATTTGACGGCCTCCGTGGTCAAGGGGCAAGGCTCTAGGCTAGCAATCCGAAGATCGCGGGTTCAAATCCCAGCGTACGCAAGAATATTTTATTATATGAATTTGGAAGATATTCTCAGTATCACCCTGATGTGTAAGACCACCATTCAGAATTGAAACTTTGCCTGAAATGTCTTCAGACGTGTTTTGTGACCAATTCTGAATAGCCGGGTACCCCCCCCCCCCCTTCCTCTTCCTCATCTCCTTCCCGCACTCTCAGTTTCACAACATACCCCAACTGGGGATGCCATAGTCTCATTGGCTCCCGACGATTGGGAGGAGATGGGAATCTTCTCATTGGGTGAAAACAACAAGGTTAACAGACTGAATAACTCTATGAGTTAGAAATTGAATTGGGAATGCCATCGTCTCACTGGCTCCAGATGGTTGGATGCTGTGCGGTATTCACATAAAATAAAATTAATGTAAGAAGTGATCAAAGTTTTATTTTAATATTGTTTTCGAATAATTTCTTCGATCCGCTTTTTTCTTCTTTGTAAGTGCAGACGTTAAAAAACGTTAGCGTTGGAAGGACACCAGAAATGCTGCAACCAAAAATATTAGCAAATTAACACACTTTTGAAAATTGTGACCAGTCAATTGTTATTTTTTTGGTAAACTAATGTTTAAGACAAGATTTTTTATGCATATCACAAAGGGTAACAATTATTTTACAAGCAATAATTATTCGCCTGAAACACTCATCCACATTGAAAAATCTCCTGATAAAAGATACATGACGCCAACGGGACTTGAACCCGTGTCCTTTCAATTTCCGGTCGACAGCTCTGACCACTGAGCTATGGCAGCTTATCTCTTATCCGCGAAATAATTCAATATACATATACTAGTGTTTCATTCAACAATTACTGCTTGTTACATTTTTTCACCTGTAAACAAGCAGTAATTGTTGAATGAAACACTAGTATATATTGAATTATTTCCCGGATAAGAGATAAGCCGCCATAGCTCAGTGGTCAGAGCTGTCGACTGGAAATCGAAGGGACACGGGTTCGAGTCCCGTTGGCGTCATGTATCTTTTATCAGGAGATTTTTCAATGTGGATGAGTGTTTCAGGCGAATAATTATTGCTTGTAAAATAATTGTGACCAGTCAAACTGAAAACAAGAAAATATTTTACTCGTAAGGTATGTACTAATAATATTAAAACAGAAAAGAATTAAAAAAAAGAAGAAAAATAATATCAGTTGTATCTATAGAAAAAAATTATTGATATGTAATGGAAATATACCGATAGTGTAATTAATGTCGAATATATACAATAACAGCCGAAATGGTAAATAAATCAAGTATGTTCGTACAAACATACAGTCATTAAAAGTGTGTTAAAAACAAAGAAAACTAAATAGAAGTATGTGGTGTACTCATAGGAAGGTATAGAGACAAGATTTAAAAAAATACAACATATAATAAAATTTAATAACGATCAAATTGGTCTGAAATTAGTTGTCTTTTGAAACCCACAAAATTATTAATACCAAACATAAGTTCCCAGTTTTTGTTTGCGCGGTGATTATTCTTGTAATTTGTGAATAAATGGAGTAATTAGTATTAAGGTTATTGTTACATTTAAAAGTGTCTTTGCTTCGAGTTTTTTCAGGCAGGTACAATAATTCAGGACTGTCAATTAAAGATTTAATTATTTTGAATAAAAATATCATATCAGTTAAAACTCTTCTATCTGAGAGTTTGAGAAGTGTGGTTCGCCACGTAAGTTATTATAAATTATAAATTCAATGGAAATATATTTTTTTGAAAATTTAAATAACAAATATTGTTGTATTTTCCAGGAATATAATTTACCAGTACTACTCTCTTTTCTTGCTACGCAATACTTAGTGCGTTGGTGGGGGTTTGAGTTTGAACCTCTCCCCTCTTATATACGCCCTTGAAAAGTGATTACTTATGGGTTAAGTATTTGGGTCTTTTTTCGTTACTTTTATTCACTTTATTTCATTTTCAAAGGTGTGTTTAATTGCCAATGTCTTGGGTTGCCATAAAACCACCACAAATATAATATAGTATACACCGGTGTCCGGAAACTTGTAGTAAAAGCGGAAAACTGGTGAACCTACATCACATTTAGAGTCGATTGTAATACAACTTTTATTGATTTGAGCTTTCGTTTTAGAGTAAATCGAGTCCGAAGATGAAATTTTTAAGGTCGAATTTGAAAAAAAACCCGTTTGCGAAGGGGTTAATATCAGCTGTTTATGTATTTTAAAATGCGTCGAGCCAGCTCATAAAGTTTTTTTAATCCTTCAGTTACAGAAAACAAAAACAAAAATATTTCAAATTGCTCATTTTTGGGTTCTACGAGTATCCGATCATCGTTTATACATATTTTTTAAATTTATTTATTTTATCCCATTATTTTTGCATAAGCAAAGTACATTTGTTTCATATGGTTACATATAAATACAATTATTATGATATAGGCCTAGAGCCTGCAAGATGAAGATTGCGTTGATGATAGCCAACCTCTGTTACGAATTGCACCGGAAAAATAAAATCATTAGTTCATGAAACTGACGACTAAGACTTTTTAAAAGGACGACCAGTTTCTGGAATACGAAACTCGTTAAACCTGTTGAAATTTCCTACGTTCATGAGACAACCTGTTGTCAGGAGCCAGGACCTCTAGGACCTGAACAAAACTAAATATTCATAAACTGGTCGACGACCCTTGAGCTATAAAATTACATTGTTACTGTGACTAACATAGTATATTAAATTACAAGTGACAAGCGGCAAAAGCAGAACGAACGATCCAAAGTTCCCAAGTGGCGAATAAATGAATAATATGAGATGTTGGGATGATATCTGAGTCATTTGATACACAAAGCGCCGTTTGTATTGAGATCGAGTGACTGCTGCGGCCGTTAAAACAAGACATAAAGAATATTAACTTTCTCCTTACGGCGGTAATGTTAGCAGCTTGGTTTGCTGGCGTTTGGCCAAATTGCGTGCTCGGAATGTGCATTGTACATTGTACATTGCACCGTACCGATTCAGTGTTATCTACTGCACTACACTACACAAGAGGAGTTATTAAACTATTCAAATTCACGAAATACTTTTAAAACATTTCCAGGATACCAATGTCAAACTACAGGTTGTATTTAGTTAACAATTTTTTAAAGATTTTTTTCAACTTTTCCCCAACAAGGATCTTATTCTATTTTATTTTATATGTGGTTTGACCAGTTGAGGTTGACATCTATCGTAAGACCTGTACTACCGCGTCGTAACTAAAAACACAGTAAATACCCAAATTAGCAAAATTATTATCGAACATTATTGTTTTACAAAAAAATTAATATCCCGTTTTTTGTAGTAAAAAAAGGTGATGTTGTGTTTGATGAAATCGCAATTTTATCTCTCTTGGTAGGTAAAGACGCAGTATTCCTGTTTATGTAAATAAATACTTGGTTCTTATGCTGAAATTGCTGCGTGTATACACATTGATTCCGCATTATCTTTTATCCTACGGCTTAAATAATTTGAGTTTTTCCGCATTATTAATTAATCATTAATACTTGTTTTTTGAGCATCCAAACAAAAACCTCCAAAACAACCACTCCTAACGCCACAACCGACAAACAACTGCCATTAATAACCACCTCCACAATCACCACCCTCCATGAATAGAACCTTCACAGAAATAGAAAATCATATTTGAAATTTGATGGATTGTTCAAATTCTGTGAAACAACCCATCCTAAGTGTTTTGACAAAAAATCAATACCTTAGGTCAGAATGTTGAACAATTCTGCAAAACTTTGACCCAGATGACTCCCATGTGAATTATTGTGTATTTACTTTACCGCGACAGTGTAATTAGCGATGAGCCATGACTCATTTTATTAAGAGCGGGAGCCACGGTACCAGCAAAATATTTACGAGTCTACTATTGAGAACAACGGCTCGATTGATCGGACTCTCAGACTCCGTTCACGTAAAAAAAGAGTTTAATTATGACGTGGTTCGGTTTACCGGGAGTCGTAGGAATATGTATGGTATCTTTTGTATAAAGTTTACTCTAACGATACAGAACGAGTTCAGCACAAATTTTAAACTCAAAATTCCAATTAAATACATTAATTATGTCAGTTTGATGAATCAATTGCATCTAATAACGTTGTCTGATAGGAGAATTATGTCAGACCTGGTTGTATTACACAGAGTCATTAACAACTTAATTGACAGCCCTGCCATCGACACCACTATTAAATTCCATGTGCCGACTAGGAACACAAAATAAAATGTAACATTCTTCTGCAATACACACTCAACCAACTATCTAAATAACCAAAAGGATGCATGATCTGGTCAACAAGTTTGGGGGTACTATTACTGACATATTTACTGAATCCATTTACAGAATTAAGCACAATCTATACCAGCACTTTGTTGAATTTTACAAATTATATAAGTTGCTTTCCCGGGAAAACTACATAAGATAGATGTATAGGATTATATAAGCAATATCTGGCAAGATTCTACAATTTGAAAAAGTTTTGCTAAAAACAAGTAAGTTACAACGAAAATAGTGTCAGCCAACAAAAGCGGGCCGACACACGGGTCAATGTAGTCTTTTCTCCAGGTATGTCCCATTTGTTCATCCACAGGACAAAGAACTGTCTGAAATTCCTAATTCCAGCAATTTATGGGCTCCCCGCATACCAAATTTCTACCGATTCACAACAAGTTTCTCTCTAACTCTCTTTTTCAAGTTTTAAAAAGATGTGTGTTATTTTTAGATAATATACATTTGTTATGCCGAAACGTTAATTATATTAAATTCACTCGATAGAAAAAAATCGCCAAGTAAGTTTCGACAATTATAAAAAACCCTATTTGTTCTGTTATTCTATATGTTATAGGCATGCAAAAAATCACAGTGTATCTTTAAATGCAAATAAAGCATTTGTAGAGAGATTTTTGCTCTTTTTCAAACGAGTCGTGTTGTATTATATATTTTCACCATTTTCGCTTAATTATTACCATTTTTTTAATATTAGCGCTCTCCCTCTAACATTTTTATTTACAAATCTCCCTTTCAAAGCATTTTTGAACGTTTAATAATTTAATTAATTAATTCGCTAAAGATCAAAATCGCGTACACTGAGCCGCAAGTACGTAGAATTTACAATGCTTGTGCGATAGGTATAAAAATATATAAAATCAAGCCGTAATAATAAATTATTCTATGATATTTAAAAAAAAGATTTGGCTGAGGATTGTACCTTCCTCTCCACGGACTGAAGTGAACCGCGCTACGGACCTTAACAAATTCCGATCTCGTAGGACAGACATTCATTGTTGCATTTAATTGCTGTAATGTCTTCCAATTTCAGAGAAATGCATATCTGTCGCCAGGCGAATTGTGTGTGTATGTGATAACGAGCCTATCGGATATCGGGAAGTGGGTTAATTTCAGATTTCTAGATTTGCTTTCATTCAATACCGAAAAAAAAGTGAAATTCAAATAGATTCATAAAAAAACCGTGTACCTTGTTTTTCATTCTCCAAAAAGTATGAAATCGAAAGTAGTTAATAAATTTGTTCGTGCGTATGTACAAAAATGTATGTACCTCATAAACTTATAAATCTCTTTTTCTTAATATTACTTGTTACTACTTATATTTATGTATAAGTTTATAATGTAAAAGAAATTTAATTTTTTTGAATTAAAAATAACAATAAATACATAATCTTCTGTGTTTTCTTGTCGTTTTGAATAATAATTTCACAATCCTAATAAAGAATGGTAACTTTTTATTCCGTTCGGTTAATCTTTATAAGAAGTTGTCTTAAACAATCGGGAAGCTTTTAAATAAGTTCAATGCGGAAAAAACAAATTGAATCGTACAATCAAAATATGAATGTCTTTCTTTCGGGTCAGTGCTCTGTGCGTGGGTAATAAACGTAATAAAGTTGGCAGTAATTTAGTTAAATTCTCTTTGTACCCGTCATGCTGAATTCGATAGATTAACAGAATGAGATTGGCATCGTAGTTGTAGATATCGCAAATCCGGAACCGTTTCGGAAAAATCCGGATTTTCTAATTTGATTATTAAAATCCGGCTTAGAATAAGGTAAGTAAAATTTATTTAAAAAATTCAAATTTTAATAACCGAAACATACATATTTGTAACGTGTGAACTGTAAATCAAATCCACAAGAAATACGACAATGTAAAACACATTCAATTGGGTTTGAATATCACGGGAAATGTGGAATGATGGAAACAGCCTACCTTGAATTCCCATTAATCCCGGCAGAAGGGCTCTCAGCGAACTTGCACTGTTCACAGGGTGAAATTTCCTCTAAAACGAGATAATCTTTGATATGATTTTGATATTTGGAAACAGAGCACAAAGCATGTGAATATACGACGAGGACACGACGATTACACCTTCTTGCCACACGACACGAAAACGAATGTTGTACTTGCTACAATTTACGATGCAACAAATCCATCTTATTCTTTCCAATGTGTGTAAGACTATCTTTAGGGAAGGAAATGGAAAGTAGGTATGATAGTATATGATGAGAAAAATGGTAGGTATTATCCAAAAACTGTTTCAATACTAAACAATATTAGAATTTTAAAACATGTTAAAGTTGCCCTATTGGAATTTATTAAGAGTTAAATAATGTTTATCCAGCAATTCTAACTAGGGTGCATTGTCCTATTCATGGATATAGATAATATTCTGGGTGTAAAACTACGACCCAAAAGATTTTAACAAGCGATTTCTGATCCTATTTGAAGTCAAAAATGTAGATTTTATTTTGCTGGCCGATAATTTTTTTTTCAGTGAATAGAAAATGTTTTCCATCATACTTCCACCAGATAGTTAGGTAACGCCTAGCGGGTCATGTGATATGCATTTCGTCTCGTTTCAGCAGCAATTTAACAGACGAGAAAGAACACATATCACGTTATCAGCGGCAAGGTGTGATAGAAAATATATTTTTTTCAATTTTAATTGAAAAAAAAAATATATATTGGACAGCAAAATTCTTAGGAATCGCTGGCTAAAATTCTTCGGGAACGTGCCTGTATATGTATTTCTTACAATAATTTGACAAGCAATAATTATTCGCCTGAAACACTCATCCACATTGAAAAATCTCCTGATAAAAGATACATGACGCCAACGGGACTCGAACCCGTGTCCCTTCGATTTCCGGTCGACAGCTCTGACCTAAACATGTAGACACCTAAAAATGGAGACAATTTGTCTCGACGCCATCTAGTGAGAGAGTTAGCACTTACAATGCCTTTCTCATTTAAAATAAAGTTGGTTGTTTTCAGGTGAAAAAAAATGTAACAAGCAGTAATTGTTGAATGAAACACTAGTATATATTGCATTATTTCGCGGATAAGAGATAAGCCGCCATAGCTCAGTGGTCAGAGCTGTCGACCGGAAATCGAAGGGACATGGGTTCGAGTCCCGTTGGCGTCATGTATCTTTTATCAGGAGATTTTTCAATGTGGATGAGTGTTTCAGGCGAATAATTATTGCTTGTAAAATAATTGTTACCCTTTGTGCTATGCATAAAAAATCTTGTCTTAAACATTAGCTTACCAAAAAAATAATTATTATTTCTTTCATTTACAATTTTCCGACTCTATGTCCGGGTCAAATCTTCCCCAGAGGAAAAACTAAACCTTTCCACAAACTTTTCCACAAATGATCATCTAGTCAATCCACATTATGCAAGTGCATTATTACTATTGACTATAAGCATAGTACTGTTGACTATAAGCATAATAAATACAAAATAACACCAGAGATCAAATGGGAAAATAATTCACCGACTCCAGATATTTTCATATCAGAGGGTTTGGCTCGGTAGAACTTCTAACAGGGCCTGTTAATCCTACTGATCCCTCAACATAAATATTTTAAAAATCTTTCGTAATCCTACATTTATTTAAAATGACTGATTTTTTCATTTTTATATACAATTTTTTTGACAGATCTAATACGCCTAAATTTTTAACTAGAGAGCTAGATATAATGCCAGTATCCGAAATAACAAATGGTTATATTTTTATAGTCTAAGAATGCCAAATTCTTTTTCTATTTCAGTATTGTATTCTCCTTCATTTATGCAACCTTATTATTACTACCTTAAGTCCCATATCTTAGTAACGTCTATAAGTATCGTATATAGTTATTTATCGGCAAGGTATTGCAAATAACTTATTTCATAAACAATATTAAAATCCGGAAATTTGGAATTCACATTAAATAATGAGGATTTTTTCGGAATTACGATTGCAATAAATCAGCAAATTCTTATTTTTTGTTATCCGGATTTTTAACGTTAGAAATATATTTTTTATAAAAAAAATATATTCGTATAGTTCTGACTTCACAAAAAATCAAAATTTTTCCATGAATTTCGATAGAATAAAATCAAAAAATCCGGATTTCTTGTAATCCGGATAGCAAACTCTAGTTAGTAATTAGCTGCTACAGAGTCGGCCAAGTATGTCACCAATCTGGCTAAGAAATGAGCAGCTTCCGCGAGCCCGAAAGCCGGGATGAGACATGACAAGACAGAGGCAATAATTACGTACTAATAATTCTAGGAACGTGGACCAATTCAGTTCAGTTTACAACTTGTGTACATCAGCTGTACATCTGTATAAAATATTTGATACGAGAGGTTATAATGTCTTTTAATTTCGACTAGTATTCAGATTCCATATGTATTTCAACTGTTCAACTTGAATGATTTATATTAAAAGGTTGTTTATTTACGATAAGAATAAAAAAATTGTTGTTGCTGAGTTGACATCCTTTACTTTTAAGTTATTCTAGCGAGAGCGATTCCCCATTGGAGTCGTCTACCTACAATCGGCTAGGTTCGGGATTTACTCGGAACCATTCGGACTATGGCGTGCGCGCGCATCGCTTGCTGCACACTACCAAAATGCAATAACTAACTTTACCGATACATTACTTAGGTATACTGTCGTCAAAAGCAAAAAGGCAGCTGGGAATTCGAAAAGGTCGCATTCTGATATACGAGACCATTCACCTATTATTATAAAAAGTATATTAGAATGTACTTTTGCAATTCCCAGATGTATTTAGGCTTATGACGGTGGTATAGGTATGTGCTAACGGAATATTATGTTTCCTTTTTTATGTGATTCCTCCTCTTTCTTGGGCCAACATTTCAAATAGATATTAATTTAACCTGTTTTTACATAAATATCTTCATCATCGTGAGCGGCTTCTCATAAAACCTTTCGAATAATTTTTTTCTTCTGATTTACCGTAGTATTTTTAGCATTTTTTTTAAATATAGAGTTTGGTTTCAACCCGGGCATCGCGGGTTCAATCCTTTGCCTCCATCACTGCACAAGAAACATTTTAGGCTTACAATGATGGTAGAAGAAGGATTTAAAAAAAAAAATTATGCTATTCGTAACTAAGGAATTTTTTTTAAGGACACATTGGCACATCTAGAATGGAAGATACTCTCAGTATCGCCCTGGTGTAATACCACCTTTCAAGAATGAAAGGTAGTTTTAAATGGCTTTAGCTTTGTTTAGTGACCAGGTACTCCCCACCTTTCTCTGCTCAACTCCTTCCCCTTGAGTGTAATGTATGTGTGAGTGTTTGTGTGTGTGTATGTGTATGTATGTATGCACATTGCACAGTTTAAATTATTGACATGATGCCGCATTTGAATTTAGGCAGTGAATCCGAAAAAATATCAATGTTGTAGTTGATACAAATATTATTTAGAGTATGAAGAGCTCGGTTTTGTCAAATTAGATGCTGCATTTGTTTTATAATTAAACTTGCGGAATAGCACTGTATGTCGTGTACGTCTCAAAGGTATGTTAAAGTTAATAAGGGACAGAAGTTCGGCACAGTCAATGTCATTGTTTAAAATTCTGTGTATAAATATTGAGTCAGCTACTGCTCGTCTTCGCTGCAAAGTTTCGAATGTAAATTCAAAGTTATTGTTGAATTTGTAGGTAATATATTTTATAAATTTGTTTTGGAGAAGTTCTATACTATCTATGTAAAGTTACAACACATCAACTGTCAGGTGTGACAGGCCTAATATGGGATTTTATGGTGAGCGACATGGTGTTATATAAAACGCATCGATGCGTACAACATAATGTGTCTCCATTCTTGTGCTCACGACAGATGTTTTTGGACAGCTTAGTAATTATTAACTTTAAACAGTTGTGAAGATATTCAAATCCCTTTGTTAGTCAGCGGTTTTCACCGTGCGAGAGGCGAACAGTCTGACAGTTTCTGACAGTGATACAACTCTGTTTTAGCTGCCAGAAAAATCATCAGAAATACGTGGAAATGCGACCGATTGCGATATAACTTATGCAACTCTTAAAAAACTGCGTGACCGATTCTGTTCCGGGAACTACAGAACAAGATGAAAATACGAATGTTGCAAAATTTCTCTGAACATCTAATGTTACTTTCCCATTAACACGTGGTCGAGGGGAAAGACTAGCAATCCGGAGGTCGCGGGTTGAATCCCATCGTGCACAAGTAAAATTTATTCGATTAATTTGTGTTATTTCACTATATATTCAATTAAAATAATGCATTGTATATTATGGCACGTTCCAGAGCGGCGGTTAACCTCGGAATAGCCCTGGTGTATTCAGAATTGAAATATTGCTTGCAATCAGGACTGAGTCATTTAGATACTCGCTTGTACCTAGATTAATTGCAGCTGGCAATACTTTCACTTAAATAGTAGATGTGCCCGGAATATACAGGATGGGGCAAAAGTAATCACCCTATTGGAAAACGCTATAACTTTTGCAAACGGCGCCAAATGTCAATTCGGTTTTGACATTTGAGAAATAAACAAACGCAAATTACAAATCAACAAGACATGAATCGGTTTACAAACAACGAAAAACATTCCAGCAAAAGAACATCGGGTGATTACTTTTGCCCCACCCTGTAGTTACAAGAAGGCTATAATAACGTACTTCTTAAATAATTATTTATGTAAACAAAATACTATTCTACTTTATCACACATAGTTTCTACATATTTACATTAGTTAAATTTACACCACGATTACTGTAAATCATATACATTTTGAAGTCCAGGGAGTATAATATCAACTTTTTTGGTAAAATCCTTCAAGCATCATTTTTGGAAATATTATTTTTTCATGGTTCACTAAAGGAAAGTTATTTTTGCTGATTAAGGCGACATTAGACTCTAATAATGACGGTGAATTAGTAACTTCCCAAGAGATCCCTCTAGAAAATTTTGGGATTTTAGTAATACGTTCATCAGAAATAATTCAAATAAACCTTACGGAAATATCGATTTTCTGAGCCTGCTAGGAGAAAATCAAATAGATTTTACAGGATTCATCACCTCCATTCCCACTTTATTTTACAGATTTCCTAGGGAAAATTCAACCGCAGGTCTGTTCAATTCACCAAAACCGCGCGTCGCATATTTTTGTGCACAGCTGCTTCACTTACGTCGTTTAGATGCTGGCTTAAATTTTAGGGGTTTGTCTCGTCTTAAAGCATTTTAAATTAAAAACTAAATTTACGCGTTCAATTAATTTTAGATTATTTTGATAAAATCTTAGATGAAATCACTCAACCCTAAAGTTTATCTTAATTAATTATAAATAGAAATGCAATATTGTACACCCACGTTTCAAAAAAGAAATCACAACTTTCATTTAAACTTCAAGATTCTTAATTAGTTTTACGAATTTTTAAATGAA